>NC_057354.1:105690653-110690653 GCF_016509475.1 Prionailurus bengalensis | reverse complement strand
ATGTAATATCTAAGAAACGACAATTCAATTTCCTAGGTAATAATATTAAATTTCTCTTGAAAGAAACAGAAAAAAACACTAGAAGATTTGAGTGACTTTTATTAAATTAAGCCCCACAACTCTATAATGAGAAGCCCTCATTTTCATTCCATTTTCTGAATTCAGTTATGACTGACTCACAAAAAAAACACTTATTAATTTATGTAATGAGAGAAGATTATTATTAAGAGATTATACAAAACAGTCTTCAATGATCTTTTCATTTCAAAAATTTTATATTTTTGGCATGTGTTCATCAACTAATCATTTTTTTACAGGCCTTATAAACAGCACTTTGTAAACTTATCAATCAACCTTCATTCAAAATTTAAAGCAATTTAAGTGATTTGTTAGCCTATAAGTTCTTAAACAGGAAACTGAGCTTCTAGCAGATAAGAAATTCAATCATTAATTTTCACTATTTCAAGAGAAGAAAATTTAAGGAGTAAATATGTTACATATTTTATACTTAGTATAAATTTATATACTATATAACATTATGTGTTAGCTCAGAACTCTTGCTTGAACTCAAGACTCATATCCAACTGCCCACTCTACATTTCCATGAGAAATTCTAAGATATCTCCAACTAAACATATAAAATCAAATTCCCCCCTTTTCCAAATCCAATGTTTCATCCTGCCATTTGCTCAGACCAAAAAACTCCCTTTCTTTCACACCTCACATCAAATATTTCAGGAAATACTGTTTTTTCTACCTTCCAAACACATCTAGAATCTGACTACTTAGCACATACACTACTTTTCTAATCACCCTGTCTCTTGCTAGCATTACTACAATAATTGCCCCCTTTCCCCTAACATCAAGATTATTACCAACAATGGCTACTAAAGGTAGTCTTTCTCAATACAGCAGCCAGAATGATGCTTTAAAAGTCAGACCATGTCACCCTTCTGCTCAAATTCCCCTGTAGTTCCCCATCTCACCAGTGGTCTATGGCCCTACACGATTTGATCATTTGTTACCATATTCCCCTTAGAATCACTCTGCTTCAGCCATTCTGGTGTCCCAGAATTCCTCAAGCATATGAGGGCTACTGCTATCCTGGGGCATTTGCTGTAGCTTTTTTTTTCCTGAATATTCCTCCCCTAGATATCTTACTGTCAACCCATCAATCCACTTCAAGTCTTTTGTCCAGGTGTTACCCCTCAATGGGGCCTACCCCATTACAATTTTAAATTGTAATCTGTCTCCTCCAGGCCACCCTGAGCCCAGCACTCCCTATCTCCTTTACTCTGTTCTACTTTTTCTATTTCCCACAACATTTATCACCTTCTGACATGCTCTATCATTTATGTTTATTGCTTACTGGCTATATTCCCTTAGCAGACTATATGGACCACAAAGGTAAGGATCTTCACCAAATGACTTGGCACATAGAAGGCACTTTATCAATATTTGTTGGATGACTGGAATAAATCTAAATGAATCAGAACAAACAGGAATCTATTTTTAAGAAGTTTAAATTTCAATCTACAGTTTTAAAAACTTTATTGGGCCTCTGAATATACTAAACACAATAAATTTTAAAACTCTCAACATTTTTATAGCTCTAACTATAATCTATCAATAATAAAAATACTCTATTTTTCCAGAAAGATCTAACAATTTAAAATGTTAATATTTCGGGGCGCCTGGGTGGCTCAGTCGGTTGGGCATCCGACTTCGGCTCAGGTCATGATCTCACGGTTTGTGGGTTTGAGCCCCGCATCAGGCTCTGTGCTGACAACTCAGAGCCTGGAGCCTGTTTCAGATTCTGTGTCTCCCTCTCTATCTGCCCCTCCCCCACTCCAGCTCTATCTCCCTCTGTCTCAAAAAAAATTTTTAAAAATGTTAATATTTCATCAATCAGCTCTTAGTAATAAATTAAACTGGGTAGCTTTTGGATCCTAGAGGGTCTTCCATTTTTTTTTAATTAAAAGTTAAACCTTATTGTTATCTTCACTAGACTCAAAACAATAGTAATGGAAGGTCACAGAAGATGTGTGGTGAAATCTATTACTTGCCAGAAACTAACAAGATTCTTTTTTTTTTTTTAATATATGAAATTTATTGTCAAATTGGTTTCCATACAATTGGTTTCTATGCCTCGTACAAACTGATGAAATCTGCCTAGAATGAGTAACTACAATTTTTTAAATCTGTACTTCTTTTTGCACAGAAGATGCCAGAGATGAGTCTCTAAAACCCTCTATTACATTCTCATACTCAATTTCTACAAAATCTAGATTTTCAAGTTCTACTATCTAGGCAGAAAACACAGAACAGTCTGTATACGGATTCAAATTATTTTCATGGATATTGCTTATATTTTAAAAAAAAATAAGATAACCAATACAACTTTCTTTAAACAGACACACACATGCGCGCGCACACACACACACACACACACACACACACACACACACAGATATATACACCGGATAAAAGGTGACAATAGTAAAAAGTTCATAGGATGTTCAACATTTCAACATTATGAGAAATTTACAGTGTTCTTCAAGATGTTGCCCTGCTGGTAAAATACTGGTTTCTTTTACTTAACGTCTCTGGTGGGATCCATATGCTTCCTTACCCCATTCTGTTCCATCGCCTGCACTTCTAGACTCACTGTCTCCTTCCTCTGATGTAACCAAGAAGTCAAACTCCTTTAGGGCTTCTTTTGTATCTCGATCTTCACTGCTATCAGGCAATGCTTTTTTCCTAACAATCTAACGAAAAAACATGCTAAATTAAAATTTTAGGATATATTATGGAATTTCTTTTTTTTTTTAACGTTTATTTATTTTTGAGACAGAGAGAAACAGAGCATGAACGGGGGAGGGTCAGAGAGAGGGAGACACAGAATCTGAAACAGGCTCCAGGCTCTGAGCTGTCAGCACAGAGCCCGACACGGGGCTTGAACTCACTGACCGCCGAGATCATGACCTGAGCCGAAGTCAGCCGCTTAACCGACTGAGCCACGGAGGTGCCCCTGGAATTAATTTAAATAAAGAAAAACAGTATCCCTTTCTCATCGAATGAGAAAACTCAACTATTGGTTTCTTCAGAAAGTAGATCTTTGTTATGTTAAATAGCTGTAATACCTAACCAAATCAATGGAAAACAGGGGTCATTTTGAAAAGATACACATTACACATTTTAAAGTAACCATTTAAACTTTGTTCAATGATGGCTTGTTTTAAATAGACGAATGAAATCAGATATTGAAAACATTGTTATAGTCGATGAAAAATGTCCCTGACATACTACAGTACTAGGAGAACCACAACCATCTCTTACATTTCTTGGATGCAGCCTGTGTAACGTGTAGACGTTCTATTCTAACCAAAATGAGAAACATTTCACACAACAGTGCAAAGGTTTTACAGAATATAACCATGATAAAGGTTAGCTCTACTACATCATTCCCTTAAAAATCTAAAATCCCAAAATGCATGCCTTAAGACTTAGAAAGTATTCGGTTAGAGGGGGAAAAAAAGGTTCCCATTACTATTTCTACTGTTCCAACCTGGCATCAGTTTTCTCCAATAACTCTCTACATATTTAAACTTTTTCTAAAACCTTGATCTTTCAGAGTGTGACTTAACTTAGATTTACTAGAAAATCTGGCAAGGGCTGTTATGTCTCATTCTATCTATTTAGGAATGTCTCTGGAATCACAAATCCAGTTGAAGGATTAAAATTTAGGCTTAAGGCATGCATCAGTAATTTTTGAGATCTATATGCCAATACTTGTTATGAATCATTTTCTTTTTAGTCACCTGCACCACTAAGAGCCCAAAGAAATTAGGATGACTGGTTTGCAGTTTCTTTTGCTACAATGGACTCGGTATCTCAACTTCTCCAGACCTCAGCTTCTTCATTTCATGCAAAATGGAAATAGCATGAGTTGATCAAACTGTATCAGTGGGGTAATGTGAGTGGTTTAAAATTTTAAGGGTTCAACAGACTCATCAATAGGACAGACTAGAGTCTAGAAACAGACTCTAAGAGGTAACAAATACCTGACTTGTATTACCCTGTTCTCCTGCTCATTCCTGGTATCAGTTACCAATCATAGTGCTTTTCATCTAAGATCAGATACAGTCTCAAAAATCCTTCTCAGTGCAGCACTCCAGGAAGCCACTATCAGAAGAAGAAAGCTGGTGCAATGAATGAAACCTTATCTGCCTTAACTGTCCTGGTGTGTGTGTGTGTGTGTGTGTGTGTGTGTGTGTGTGTGTGTGTGTGTGTGTGTAAACTGAATAGGAGAAATCAAGGATTCTTTAATGCTGCTAGAATAACTGGTTTAACTATTCGGAATATTTCCCTAAAATCAAGACATACTTTTATGTTTACAGCATATTCCAATCTCCCATCTATGAATCTATTAAACAAACAAAAAAAGCAAGACCAGTTTGACATACTGTGGTATAGAAAACCCATGCTGAAGGTGAATTCTTTTGTAACCACATGTCAATAATTTGTTCTAATTTTCCCTGGGCGGCCAGACCAAGGTCAAAAAGTATCTCTCAAGAGTTATGCCAAGAGAAGATGCTAACCTCATTGCTCCACAAACACACTGCCTAATCCCTCTTCTTTCACCCTAGAGGCTTGATCCCTCTCTTTCCTTGACCCTGATGGGACACCAGATATAAATTAGATAGGCCATCACCAACATCTTGTAGATAGAGAATTCTTGTTCTCGATGCTTAACAAAAAGGGCAGAGAAAATACAGACTTACATTGAAAGTCTGAATGTATTTTCAACATTCTTATTACTAAATATGGTATTGTCACAAAATTAACTCCTAATCTGTTCTAGGTTTCATCTCCTCCGCATAACCTTATGAATGAAAATATGGCAACCTGCAGATCACTATCAAGTCTCCCCAACCTAAATAAATTAAAACTCCTGTCGTTTTTTTTTGTTGTTGTTGTTCTTACTTTTTTTTTTTAATGTTTATTTATTTTTGACAGGGAGAGAAACAGAGTGTGAGGGGGGGAGGGGCAGAGAGAGAGGGAGACACAGAATCGGAAGCAGGCTTCAGGCTCTGCACTGTCAACACAGAGCCCGACGAGGGGCTCGAACTCACGAACTGCGAGATCATGACCTGAGCCGAAGTCGGATGCTCAACCAAATGAGCCACCCAGGCACCCCAAAACTCCTGTGTTTTTAATGGTTAGGCATAGAAGAAAAGTATGGTTACCAACAAAGAGTAGGATTAGTAAATGGGAAGGGGTGGGGTTTGTTGTAATAAGCACATATTACTTTTCCTTACGTCTAAGGTTCCACTCCACTCTTACCTTCAGTGAGTTTACAAATCAGCTTAAGAAATTAAGGCAGATACAAAAAAGTTAGGAGTTGTACAGGGTGCCACAAAGATTAGAAAAAGGGATAGAAGGTCCCTTTTCAAATCATTAGAAGAAATATAACATAAATAGGGACAAGACTGTGACTAACACAACAATTAATGATTCTTAATCCCATTACTTTCTTCCTAAGTATCTGAATGTGGAGACTAAATCTTGCTGGTGAAGTTACCCTTCAAAATTTTAAAGATAATCACTTTATATATACATGTATAATTTCAAGATCATTATTACACATAACTAATGGTACTATGATAAGAATGAAGACCATGATGGTAAAGAAAAATAAGATGAAGAGGTTGATCATGAGGAAGAAGAAGGAAAGAGGAGGAAATGATCCAGAATGTAACTCAAAGAACAACCAAACTGTAATAGAGGGTAAAGAGCAAGATAAGAGAACACAGCAGTTTTCTGAAGATACCACAACACTATTTTATAGCCTACACACAAATAAAAGTTACTAATGGCTTTGTTCCTATATTTTCATAGTTGAATCTATTAAACAATTTTGATTAAAGAAATAGTTTAAAAACCTGTTTGTTCACGGAACATTTAATAGAATAATTTTCAGTCATTCTCTATATAGCTTCATGATACGTTTTCTAAGTCATGCTTATTCATTGCTACATAGAGTTAGACTTTGAAAGTCCTTTTGGTATGTGGCTATTAACCTGCAGCCATGAAAATGTGTACAGTATCCTAAAAATTAGCAAAGCTTTACAAAGAAATGATTTGTTTAGAGATGTTTTTTCCTGAAAAGCTAAAAGGATTTTTGAATCCAGTGGTTAAATGGGGTTAAGTATTTTATATTAGCTGTGCCTTCACTGCTTGGTCACAGAATTGCTACAATCTGCACTAACTGGAAGATAGGAGATCTTTATGAATTTGATTACTTAAAAATTCTTGAAACCAGTTTACGGTTAGGAATTTCTAGGAAGACCATACTTAATACTTAGAATAATCAACTTACAGATTTTCTTAATATTTAAATCAATATAATGGCTAACAAATAATGTAAAGCATCATAATCAGTGATCATTTACCACTGAGTTACGAATAAAGTATTTTGATGGGAAAATATGATCTCAATGCAATCAGCCCATAAAAATCACAAGGCAGTAGAAAATTTCCAAATGACTAGGACAGAGAAAAGGGATCATACAAGTTTAGGCATTTTCTTTTCATATAGGAAATTAAAACACATGCTATTACTACGTATTTGCATACGAAAAATTGGGGGTGACTACTTGAAGTTCAAATAATGCCAATGACAAGCCTGTACCAGCAGAATGCTACTGAACAGTGGCTCAGGGAAATAAGAATCTGGAAGTAATAATTTGAGAGTCTCTGATGGAAGCAAACGGCATCAAGAAGAGAGGAGTTACACCCAGAAAGCGTATACATCATTTTCATATACAACATCTCATTTATTCCTCACAAAATCCTCTGAGGATAAGATGGGTATTATGACCTCTGTTTTACAAAGTATAAAACTAAGCCTGAAGGATAAGAAGCACAGGTAACTAGTAACAGAAATGGAACTTAACCCCAAGGCTTTCAACTCTAGGTCCAGTCAGCTTCCCTACCTTGCTTTCTACCTTACTCTTCTTAAATACACAAGGAAGAGGAAATGTAAACATTTTTCTAAACAAAGCATGACCTCATCTATTACTTAAAAGAGGAGAAGGATGGGAAGAAGAAGAGAGAGAAGAGAGGAGGAGGAGGAAAAAGAAGGGAGGAAAAAAGAAGAGAGGGAAAATAACAAGAGGGGCTGAAGGTGACAGAATGGAGAAGGGAAGAGAAGGGAGAAGAAGCAAGAGACACTTCTTATTCCAGGAAACTACCATGGGAAAGTCAACAAATTTATGAAGATCTAAACAAAACTGCAGAATAACTTTAAATCTGTTTGAAGAAATCTAATGGAAGAGTTCTGAGAGTCTATAACATCTGTCTACCAAAGCAACCCAGGCAAAAGTCACAAAAACCTCATCAGTTAGAGGTGATGCCAGTCGCCATCAGGCACCATAATGGGTCTGTCAGTTCTACTGTCTTATAGCACCAATAACGCTGCACTGGTATAACACACACATTTTTACCACATTCAACAGCTCTGCAGAAATACTGAAATGTTTAATGAGCTAACCAGTCAAAGAGTAAGGATCTTTCAAGATTTTTTTTTTATATTTTAAGTAATCTCTCCACCCAACATGGGGCTCAAACTCACAACCCTGAGATCAAGAGTCACATGTACTACTAACTGAGCCAGCCAGGTGCCCCAAAGAGTGAGGACCTTTAAGAGAAAGCTGCCATCCTAAAAATATTCTTGAATTTTAACTCAATACTGAAACCTCTTAGATTAAATGTCCCCAAATTCACACACACAAAAAAAGTTAAGAGTTTAGGTTGAAGAACACAGATTATTTTTAAAGTACACATAATGATCCCTAAAAATATTAATATGTGAGTAACCAACTCACCGTTGAAGTATCAATGATGCTTTTTTCTCTTCCATCAATGTCATCATCTTCATCTTCATCACTGAAATCTGCAGCTGCACTTTCAAGGAATTTGAAATTATCCAGCACGGAGGCAGAATCTGTTAACTCGGATTTTCTGGTTTAAAACATGTACGTCTTGCTCAGTTCATTTTTTATACTTAACATAAGAATTAATCCATGATATGCTGCATTAACTTGTCTATATTATAACTATGACCCCTCAAATCATGTTATGAACAACACTGATTCTTATCCATTACATTTCCATGGATTTTAATTGGAAAAGCACTATAGGAAGTGGTTACTCTTAAAGTACTTTACAATCATAACTATTCAGACTAATGGCCCCTCCTGATTCAGTATTCTTTTGATCCTTAAGTCAAACTTAATGTACTTCTTTTTAAAAATATTTTCTTTTTAAACATTTAAAAATATTTTCTATTTTTCTCTATTCTTTTACTCTCTGCAATTCTTCCTCCAACAATATCAATTTCTATAACTAAAAAAATAACTACTAGGTCAATTTTCTCTAATGCAATCTTACATTTCTGCTGAACAGCTAAGGAGCTGAAAAAAGTAAATGTGCACATGAAATAACTTATTAGTCAAACTAATACTATAAAACTTGATCGTGTTAATGAATAAACCATTCATTTTCAAAATGACTGACTTTTCAAACATATACAATTTTAATTTAGTCCCTCAAAATAAATCTAGTAAATAATTTCCTAATAGCCAGAATAGAATGATTTCTCTCCAGTTAATTAGGAAATGTTTTAGATAAAAGGCATTTTCTTAAAAAAAAAAAAAAAATTAACCACAACTATGGACAAAATTTTCAAAACAGATACATCTCAAATTTCAAATCTGTTGAGAGCTATGTTTTTGGTTTTTTTCCACCCTATTCTCTATCCCTACATAAATCAGACAGATTCAGAATAATACCCTTTTCAGTTTCAAAACACAGGTCAAGGACAAAACACAAGACAATTAGAGTGGTCTTTTCTGAACATCTTTACAATGACTTACAATAACCCTTTAGGTAAAACTATAATCAGGAATAAGGCCTGCATTGTTTGTATCTACACAAAGAAACAATCTAATCTTACATTTATAAAAACAAGTTAATGTAGTCTTAGTTATTACTGAATACATTTAAGAAGGGTCCAATGACATTTGTTTAGAGAACTTATAAGTCCTATTTTTGAGCCTTTACCCATATCCCATAATTTTAACGTTCCAACTAACAGAAACGCTGTTCCTACTAGAAAATGTATAGAGTTCAATTTAAACCATTCTTATGGCTTTAACATGCATTAAAATGAAGTAACATAATATTTAGACTTTCATAGAATCTTTGGCTTTTTATTTAAGAATCATGCCAACATTTTTTTCAATAAAGAATCTCCTTATTTAACTGTTCATATTCATTTTAAACAAAATTACATGTAATTGTATGACATATGATCCAAAATGCAAAACAAAATATTTCAAATAGCTATTGAATTTCTCACACTGATTCTATCAATTAAAAACATAAACTCAAAATAGATAATTTTCAAAAGAAAGAGGGGTTACAGTATTATTAAATACACAAACATGGTTAAAAGTTTTACTTCTAAAAAATTTGAGGAATTTATAGGAGTTCTAGGTCACCAGGAATGAAATTTCATTTTTACAGATTTGAACTGAATTTTGAAAGATGATCTTTTGTGAAGTTCTAACAGTAAGTGACTGAGCTTCAAGATATTAAAATCTATTAAATCTATAAATTTCAAGCAAATAAAAATATCTTAAACAAAAAATATTATAATAATCACAAATAACTCTAATCCCTATAGGTTATCTTCTACCAAATGAAATTTCCATTTTTTAATTAAACTTTATAAAAAAATTATTCCTGTAACAGTATCTAAAATTGCAAGTATCACAAGTGTCACCCATAAACCAAAATTATTTAGTAACCCAGACAAAATACTCACCCAATCATTGCTGTCTCTTTAACTTCAGCCTCTGTGCCATTTATAACTGAGTCCTGATTTCTGTCATCTTCCCTGTCCGTGACGTCACTTGAAAAGCCCAAGAGAGCTCGTACTCGTTTAGATTTCACATCTAGAATAGTATCCGTGTAACCCACCTCCTGTAGATACCTGTGTGCGAAGAGGATTCTTACAATCCAGTCATTTTGGAATCAGTATTCTGTAACTTAACATGTAAATAAAAGTATTTCTTTAAATCCATTGCCTGCAGAAGACTTAACAGTACAGTACTATGCTGGCAAGACTGGCTAATAAATAATCTTCCAGCTGCCAGATGGAGATGTCTCTTGCAGTACCAGCCTCTACGGTCACTGAAAAAAATCAAAGAACTATACAATACACTATTCATTGCATTTATCATAAGAAGAAGCTGTTCCTTAATATACCTAAAAGCACATTCTTTCTTCCAGGCAGGATTGGAGCAAACTCACTCTCAGATCCTTAATAAATTACTATTTTATAACAGTAATTATTATAACCAGTACTCTTTTTACATTTCTGCTATAAAGTGTTTTTGGATCAACTGTCTGAGAGCTAGAGAGAATATTTCTAGCATATCTGCTTTCCTCCAAGACATACAAGAAGAGTACATTCCAAAGAGTCATTTCTACAGAAAGGAAGCTTTTATCCTAAGCCAACTCTAAAGTAAAAATAGCCCACAATTCAATTGTGGATGTGGGATGCGTGTGTGCACGTGGGTGTGTGTGATACTGAGAGCCAGCGGCACAGAAAAAATAGGTTTGTACTGAGAGCTAGACCTGGTTCTAAAGCCCATTTCTGCCACTTTCTTCCTGTGTAACTTTAATTCTCCTGAACTTCAGCTTTCTTCCCTCCTAAGAGTGACACATCTAATACATTGGGTGGCATACAGAAGGCATTCGTTATCCTTTAACAGCAAAGATCGATCAAAAAAGACCAAAAACAGTAGCAGCAAAAACATGAAAAAGGCAAACGTCATGCCAAAATACTGTCATTAACAAATGTGAAAGACAAATATTAGGCATGAACCTGTAAGTAAGCATCAAGTCTATGAAATGAAAGAGAAAACAAAGGTGGACAAGATAATTAGTTTCAGGTCAGTTTATTTCAAGATCAGGTATTAACAGATTACAGCTCAAAGAGATATTTCACAAAGATGTGTGACCGAAATGGAGTAAGTGTATCTTACCAAATCAAGACACTCATTTTAATACTATCCAATATTTATAGAAAGGTTTTGATGAGGGGCACTCAGGTGGCTCAGTAGGTTAAGCGTCTGACTCTCGGTGTCAGTTCAGGCAACGATCTCACGGTTAGTGAGATCAAGCCCCGCATCAGGCTCCATGTTGGCAGCACAGAGCCTGCTTGGGATTCTGTCTCTCCCTCACTTCTCATTTAAAAAATCATCACTTTAAGAACACTCATTTATAAAAAGAAAAATTCATAATCATATTTAAGACCAAAGTGAGGGCACCAGTGAAAACCACTTATTAAATATTAGTGAATTCTCATTTTCTTTAACTTTGAATAGATAACAAATACATAAAAGGGAACATTTTAATATTCTCTCTGCCATTAGTCAAAAGGAATGGCCGGCACAAATCCACTCTGGAAACCACAGATGTAGACTATTCACAGGAAACCCCAAAATCCAAAACAGGTAGTAAATTTCATTTTACTCAAGCACAAATTAGAATACCAATTTCAAATGTGATATGCAAGAACCAGGCAGTGAGCTGGTAAAGTGGGTTATAGCCTACCACCTGACATCTGAACCTCATTCCAGCTTTGTTTCCTCTTTATAGTCTCAAAACACATTTTATAGGAGAAAGTACATGTTAGTGCAATATCTGCAAATTGGGAAAATTAAAGAAGTTCTTCAATTTATTTAAATTAGAAAGTTTAAAAAACATAACCCAAAATTTTACATCTTAATATTGATTAGACTTCTACTAGGACACACGTATATTCATGTACAAAAGATGCAAAAATAACTTTAGGAATACAGAATTCTTTAAAATGTAAACATAAGCATATATTAAAATTTAGAAGCTTAAAATTAATCTCTGAGGGATGCCTGGGTGGCTCACTCGGTTAAGCATCCAACTTGATTTTGGCTCAGGTCATGATCTCACGGTTTGTGGAATTAAGCCCCAGGTCAGGCTCTGCTCCCAGTGTGGAGCCTGCTTGGAATTCTCCCTCTCTCTCTGCCTCTCCCCAACCCCCCTCAAAATAAATAAATAAACACTTATTAGATATACTCTTTGATAAAGCTAAAATTATAAAATAAAAGAATTTATTCTTGGTAATTCTTGTTAATATTTAATAAAAAATGAATTCTACCACAGGGGGAAAATGTGTAATATGAAAAAGGAACAGTAATTCAATTAAGTTTTTTCATACCAGCAGTCTAACAATAAAAGAGATAATATTATTGTACTGAGTTGCAAATGCAAAAAATATATATATGTATATATCTATATATAGATGTATCTATAGATACATATATAGATATATAAATATATATATGTGTACCCTGATGAAATATACTTCTTTGTTTAACCACAGGATACTTACTGTCTGAGTAGTTGTCGACCTTGTTTCCACATTAACTGGCTGTTTTGTTGTGGCTGTACCTCTGTTTCATTACCTTCATCTGGAAAACATTAAATCATAATAAAAATGCCTTGCTTTGTACATTAGAGAGTATCTCAATTCATAAAATATGTCCAATAAAAATTTATTAGATCAGAATATGCAAAACTACACTGTAAGGTATGTTTTAGGACAATGTAAATTCTGTTTTTTAAATCTAATTTCCATAACAAAATATAAATTCATTATAGCTACTAGATTCCCCTGAGAGTAGCAGAACTAAAATAACGACATTTTCCCAATCTCTAGTAGCCTAAGAATTTTCCTCCAGGACAAAGACTGACTCAAATCAAGTCATACAATAGGAGTCCAATGAAAGTATTATGGAGCACCACATCAGAACTAGAACAAAGTACTCAGGAATGATGACAGAAAAGCCAGTCTGGTAAAGAGTAGATATAGGTAAGAAATAATTTCAATCCACATCTATTTCCTTCACTAGTTATTAAGTAAAAACCTCAAGTATTCTTTTGAAGACGTTCCTTGAATGAAAACCACCTAAGCCCTGTAAAGCTTTAATTCATCATTTGGTAGACGCTGAACCCTTTTAAGATAGTAAAATGAAAAGAGCCCTCTCTGTGATAAATCTGGACTACAGAATTTCCAAACTATACTCTGACTCAACTTTAAAAATACAAAAAAAAAAAAAAAAAAAAAAAAAAAAAAAAACCCCAAAAAGTTCACACTTTTCATCAGCCCTTGATCAAACTGCAAGAAACTGTGATCTCTTACAGGGTTTTATTCAAGTGGAGATATAAGAGAGATTGGGAAAATTTGTTTTATGATTTTGATGTTAAGCATTTACTATGTTCCAGATGCTATGTTAAAAACACATATGTTATCTTTTTTAATCTTTACAACCCCAAATCCCCATTTTAAAGATGAGCAAGATGAGTTTTACAAGTTAACTGTAAGATTCCCAAGTTAGAAACACAGTTGTAAGGTGCTGAAATCACATGTGACTCCAGAGTTGTTTCCCTCTACATGCTCTCACTACAGTGAGAAGAAATTAAAGAAATAAGTAAATGAGAATTTGGTCTTCCATTTTCATTTTTCTCCTAAAATAGTTAGGCCCAGCTCTGTGATATACCAAAGAAATAGCAGTACAGTGGGGGGTGGGAGGGATTAAGATACCTTAAAAAGATAAGAGTACTTTGGGATAGGATGACTTCAGAGGGTATACTTTAAAAAAAAAAAAAAAAAAAGAGGGCAAAATGATGTCCCAATATTAAGGAAAAACAACACATCTGCTTCCATTGACCCACAAATTCAGGAATACACTATGGTATGTTCTAAATATATCCCCTTTTTAAGTGAAGTAAGTAACCTATACCTGCCAAGTGAGAACATGTGCATTGGCATTTCAAAAGACTAAAAATTTCAGATGTGAAAGAACTTTTGAGATCATTTAATCTCCCATCAGTAATGGCCCGAATTCTTTCTATACTATCCTCAGATATACTCAACTGTCTTTGCCTATTTTGGCAGCTCATGATGTTATTACCAAAGTGTGACACATGCACTCAATGGAATACTACTCAACAAGGAATGAACATACCAACACGAATGAATCTCAAATGCATTGTGCTAAGTGAGAAAAGCTAGAATCAAAAGGCTATATTTATTCTGTATGATCCTGGAATTCATATGAGTTTCTGGAAAAGGCAAAACTACAGGAACATAAAACAGATTAGCGGCTGCTCAGGGATTAGAGTGGGGAAGAAGGGTAGTAGGAACAAGACCATATATGTTTGTGAAAACACTAAAAAAGGTAAATTTTGCTTATGTAAATTATATCTTAATAAAAAATAAATTAAGCCAAATCAAATAAGAATGCATCTTCACCCTCTTTAAGAAAAAAAGTGTATTTGTATACTGATATAAAATCTGACTCCCTGGGTAACGTATTTTTTTTAAAGTCTTGGATTAAAAAAAAAACTTCTGTACACGAGAACCTAATTTTTCCCACCGTTCTTTTATCCAAGTTAAAACTCACAGTTCTCTCAATCAACTATCAGATTCACTCTTACCTTACCAAGTTTAAAAAAAAATGACATCAAAAAAAGTGAGGATTTTATTTGAAGTGGTAAGAGTTGAATTGCTTGGTAATATTAAAAGTACTTGAGTGGTACTTCCAGTGCAGTTGGAGAAGAGGGACCCAATTTACCCTCCTGCTTGTAACAAGTACAAAACAAAATAGATGAAATCATGGTTAAGACACTGGACATCAGGCAACAGAGGAAGATGATCCCTGAGAGAAGAGAAGCACAGTGAGCCCTGTGATTATTCCTGCTCACTGCCTGGACAGCGTTTCTAGATCACAGCATAGGGAGGGAGAACAAAAAACAGTATCTGAAGAAATGATGGCTGAAAAGTTCCAAGTTGCATGCAAACTACAAACCCATAGATCCAAGAGACTCCACAAATCCCAAGCACAAGAAATATAATCGGGGGGGGAGGAGAGGGGAGAGTACCTGGGAATTATACCATAGCACATCATAATGAAATTGCTTAAAACCAATGATCAAATGAAAACTCTTCAAAGCAGCCAGAGAAAAAGGTCACATTCTACATACAGAGAAATAAAGATAAGTTTGATAGAAGGTATCTCATCAGAAACAATGCAAGCAGGCAAAATAAAGATGTTTCAGACACACAAAGGCTGGAAGAAGTCATTGGCAACAAACAGCCCATACTACAGGATACATAAAAGCCCTTGAGGCAGATGGAATATGATGCCAGAAAATATGGATCCCCACAAAGGAATGAGGAGCACTGGAAATGTATACTTTTTGTATTATTTAAATCCCTTTAAAAGAGAATCGATTGCTTCGACAAATAATGAATGTAGTGTGTGACTTATAATATAATACAAGAAAATATGTGAGAACAACTACCAAAGAGAAACGGAAATACGTGGGTTCTCACGCTACAAAAGAAGTGGTATACTGTCACTCAAAGATAGATGGCGGTTTAAAAAAAAAAAAAAAAGAAGTATACTATTAACCCTAAAGCAACCACCAAACCAGCAAGGAGTTATAGCTAATAAGTGAGCAAGAGAGAAAATAGAACCGTTAAAAAAAAAAAAAAAAAAAAAAAAAAAACCAACAAAAACTAGATGAATCCAAAAGAAATCTAAAAGGAAAAGGGAGCAAAGAACAGACTGAACAAACAAAACAAACAGCCAAGGTGGGAACTTTAAATCTAACCATATCGATAGTCACGTGAAATGTAAATGGTCTTAAACATCGTGATGAAAAGGTAGAATCTGTCACTCTGGATAAAAATATTCTATTTTTAATAAGTACCTGTCTTCTAATATTAAATAGAAGAAACTGAACTATGGAAAGATAAATAAGATTAACATAATCTGGGGTAATATTCTCCTAAAACAGAAATGTGAAGGTTTGGAAATAGAACAAAACAGGGGAAAAAAAAAAAAGGCAGAAAAGAAACGAATTTTACAGTGAAAAATGTTTCAGAAAATGTCTGGATTATCAGTTTAAACAAAAGTAGTATAAATGGATAAAAGATCAAGCACTAGGAAAATTCCTGCTTCTTTAAAGTTTACCCTGTGGTGAACACACCACCTTCGACCCTCTCCTCGTCACTGTCCTCATCACTGTCACCTACGAATCCCTCGATAACGCTCAGAACCAGGCTTACATGCTTCCTCTGCAACCAAACGTTTACATCATCTTGAGCAGTTAACATTCATGTGGGTGATCCACCTTAGGCTCCCCACAACCACCACCCTCTCTAGCTGTCAGACCTCAGATCCTGTCATTATGAAGAACAGACACAGATGCAAACTCACTCTCTGAGCATATCCTTCAGGCTCATACTCCCACCTCACTAGTTCTTTCATTTAGCTGGGACCTCAGATCAGGGGCCAGCCAGCAAATTACAGCCTACAGGTCAAACGTGGCCCGCTGCACTCATTCATTTCTGTGTTGTGGCTACTTTCATGTTAGGATGTCAGAGCTCAGTAGCTGCAACAGGTAACATATGGCCTAAAAAGCCCAAACATTACTACTTGGCCCTTTACGGGACACCAGTGTGCTGGCCTGCTCCAGACAACAGCCCATCCCCTTACTTTTACCCATTAGCCTCCTTTTTGTCTTCACTTCCTTCCCTCCCTAGTCTTAGTTCACGGTCTATCACTGCAACTGTTCTTTAGCCAATATCCTCAAGTTACTCCTTCCTTTTGTCTCTCCATAAATTCAATGAATTCCATTATTAACTATTTTCATCCTACTTAACTTCCACCCAAGCTGTCAAGGGTGTAAACCAATGCTTCTATATAAACTCATGATCACACACCTTGACTGGACCCTTAGCTTTTCTCAATCCTACTATTTGTTATCAGTTTGTCCTCCTGCTCACTATTATGTTAAACCTTCTCTACTTTTCTTAAACCTGTCATACACTCTTAGCAGATAATCCAGTCTTACACATAAAGCTATCATATTAAATACCCACCACCAAACTGAAACCCAAACTCACAAACCCAACACCTAACTTCTACATTCGTTCTTGGGAACAATAAAAGACATACTCCTCCCAGCATTGTCCAGCTAATTCAGAATCCAGTCCCTATCACTTCTTCAGATACCTTCCTATTTTAAATACCTCTTCTCTTTCCTTTTTATTTGCTCCTCTTCTAAGAAACACTTGCACGCATGTACACACACACACACACACACACACACACACACACACACTTTCCTTGACCCCATGGATCCTTTCAGCTGTCCCTGTTCTTCACCTTCACAATCTAAACTTCCTGAAAGATGACTACATGGAGTCTTCATTTTCCATTCATGTCTTTGTTTCTGCCCTCACCCTTCTCCTAAAACTGCCCAAAATAATGACCCATGTATCACTAAATCTTAAGGCTACTCTTCAGAACCTCTGGCCATTACTCACAGTGCTGTAGAGTCCTTTCCTGTGAAATCCCTCCCTTCTCCTGGTTTCCTTCCCACCATTAAGATAATTCTTATCAGTTTCCTTTCCAGCTTTCTACTCTTCTACCAGTTTTGTATTAGAGATCCTGGTCCTCCTCTTACTGTGCCTTAAGTCCCTGGGTGAGTTCTTCCTCTCCAGCGACCTGAGTGCCCTCGGTACTGCATGCTGAGGCCTCTCAAATCTACATATCCAACCCAGACCTCTGGTTGGAGCTTCAGACCCACACAGCCAGCTGTCTACCAGCCAGCTTCACTTGACTGCCTGACAAATAAATCCAAGAGTGAACCCATCATTTTCCAAATCTACATCTGAACTAGTTTGCAAAACTGGCAGTGTGGTGGCCATCTTTGAGTTTTGAGTGTCCCTGGTTTTCATCCCTTACGTAGAAAGAAGAACGGATTCCTGCAGATTTTACTTCCTAAGTACTTCCTGAACACACCCACCCTCTTCATCTCCACTGTCAGTGCCCTGCGAAGGCAGCTTTCCACACTCAGCCAGGTGTGTCCCATCACCCATCCAGATCCTCTCTCATATGCCTGCTACACCTGCCGCCCATGGGGTATAAGAGCAAATCTGATCATGAGAGTTAAGATCCTTCAAGTGCCTTCTCAAAACTCTTAGGATAAAATGAGAATCCTTAACATATTTTACGAGACACGTGTAACATACTTTACCATCTGCCCCTCTGGTTAACTCTCTAGCTGCATCTAGAAACACTCCTTCCCCGGCCTTCCTCTACTAGCCGGTTATTTTATTTCTCAAATGTGCCATATATCTTCCCTCTGTCTTTCTCCTACCTCTCATTCAACAATAATTTAGTAAGTTCACTTTCCCTGGCCAGTTCTTACTTGTCCTTCAGACGCTAACTGTTCATTTCCTGCAAAAAAGCCTTTCTTGACTGCTTAAGCCTAGACTTGGTTCCCCTGCTATTGTGCTTCTTAACACCTATTACCTTCCCCATTATACAGGTCATTTTACTGCAATCACTTTTTTCTTATCTCCCCTGTAAAAATCCAGTAAGGCACTGTTATCTCATTCACTGAATCTGGTGCTAGGTCTGACAAGCACTACATATTTAATATTTGTAAATAAATAGTTTGAAAGATCAGTAGATGAAATCACCCTTGGTACTATGTGTTGTATACTAAGAAAATAAACCTGAAAGTTAGGAATTATTTCCTCTATTTTTCCCAGTTTCAGATAAGGAACAGAACAATCTCAGAAAGATTAATACCGCAGGTATTTAAAGTGTCAGGGCAGAGTTAAGAACTTACACGCATAAAAGTCAAACTTCTTCTAGAGCCACTTGTTTACTTATAAACATGTTGTATATATTGCAACTAGACCTTTACTAGGTGCAAGTTTACTCCTAAATTAATATTGAAAACATTAACTAAATTAAAAGTTTACTCCTAAATTAATATTGAAAACATTAACTAAATTAAAAGTTTACTCCTACATTAGTATTGAAAACTTAAGAAATAAACTACTTTATATAAAAGTACTGATTGTATCCCTTCTGTGAATCAGACAAGGTAACTTTTAGGACAGCCTTTGACAAATAGCCTACATTTAAAAAAAGAAAAAAAAATTAATTTAAGTGTATCTCAAGTCAAAAGAAGAGACACCAGAGTAAGACAGAACAATTTAAAAAAACAAAGCAAAAAAACTGAGCCAATGATCAACTGGTACCACTCTAAATCTCAAGGACTCAATATTCAGCTGTGGAAATGCGTACACTGAATTCAATTATAAAATCAGTGGCACGTTCAGAACTTACTTTGTAAATTTTTTTTCATACATTGTCAAATATACGAGCAGTGTGGTTGGGGCACCTGGGTGGCTCAGTGGTTAAGCATCAGACTCTTGATTTCGACTCAGGTCGTGATCAAACGGTTCGTGAGTTCAAGCCCCACATCAGCCTCTGCGCTGACAGTGCAGAGCCTGCTTGGGATTCTCTCTCTCTTTGTCCCTCCCCTGCTCATGCTCTCTCTCTCGCTCTCTCACAATAAATAAACAAACAAAAAAAAAGCAGTGTAGCAAAATAGGACTAATATGAATTTTGGATCCTGTACATATGGGGCACCTGGCTGTCTCAGCGGAAAAAACATGCAACTCTTGACCTTGGGGTCATGAGTTCAAGCCCCATGCTGGGTATAGAGATTACATACATTAAATAAATAAACTTAAAAAATATATATATGAATTTTCGAGTCAACAGACCAGGGCTCAGATCCATATTCCCATTACTTAATAGTTGTGTGACCTTGTACAAGTTTCTCCACTTCTCGGAGTTCAAATTTCACTTAGGTAAAATTAGAGCCAAGTCATCTTTACGGGTAACTATTTTATGAGTAACTATCTGAAGCTAATATACACAAAGCACCTAGCCCAAGGCATGTATTTCAGCAAATGATATAAACAATAATTGAGATCTTCACATATTTGATCTTGAAATTTAATCTGAAATTATGTCAAAACATTCTCATTTGAAACATGGTAACTTTTGAACAACTTTTCTTACTATCCCTTATACCTACTAATGTGTCATTTACATCTATATTCCTTAATATCTGATTGCTTACAAAGTGCTATTTTTGTAGGGATGAAAAGACAGGAAAAGAAAAAAGAAGAAATAACACAAAAGATAATAAAAGTTTTAGCTGTTAAAAGATGGTCTGGCTGCAGAAAACTCTCATGGGTAAGAGAGTCCAAAAACAATCTTGCACCTGCAGCTGAGGGATGAGGTTGAGGAGATTAGGAATTCTCTGTATTTGAGAAGTCTTTGAACTCCATCATCCCTTCTCTTTCTCTCAGGATTTCAAGGGCATGATGTACTTTAAAAAGCACATCTCAAAGTTCCCATTAACATCGGGGAAACCCAACAAGACACAGTTATGTCAGTGCATTACTCCATGAATTCTGGTCCTTCCAGTAAGTGGAGAACAAAGGAGAAAATGGGAGGACGAGGAGGAAGAAAGGGGAAGAGGGAAAAGGAAGGAAGGTGTTGGAAAATAATCTAAATGACACTAAATGTTTAGTGCCAAAAATGAGGAGGTCAGAAAAAATAACTAATATGCAAATAATTAGAAATTAACTTGCCATCATAAGTATTATTGCTACAAAAAAACTAGGTATCAACTTCTTTTTAATCACTTAAACTTCCTTTAAAATTAGCTTACCAGAATCATAGCTTGGAGGCTTCATATCTCCCTGATTCAATTCTGTCCCATATTTCAACTTGTGGTATTTGGCTCTAACAAAGAAATAAGAAAATACAAACCATCTTAAAATATATTTAAATTAACTTTAGGATATGAAATAGGAGTAGTCATCATAGCCTTCCATGGTGTCAAAGTAGTAATAAAAAGTGCTGTCATTATTATTATTTTATTGTTGTCATACCATCAAGTGCCATCATAACAAATAGAATAACACTGAGAACCACAAATCTTTGTATAATTACAAATGAACGATATAACATTCTAATTTCTATAGTATTCAAATTTTCTTGATGATCGCCAAAGTACAATTCTACTATAAAAGCAGTAGATAAGTTTGGATTGTGAAATAAGCCTATAGAAGACTAACCTTTCTCAAAATTTACATATTTAAAAAGAAAAGTCATCTAGTGGTATGTATATACAATGGAATATTATGCAGCCATAAAAAAGGATGGGATATTGCCATTTGCAACAACATGGATGGACCCTAGAGGGTATTATGCTAAGTGAAATAAATCAGACTGAGAAAGACAAATATGGTTTCACTCATATGTGAAATTTAAAAAACAAATGAGTAAACAACAAAAAGCAGACTCAGACCTACAAATACAGAGAACAAATTGAGGATTATCAGAGGAAAGGGGGCTGGAGGCATGGGCAAAATGAGTGAAGGGGAGTAGGAGATACAGGCTTCCAGTTATGGAATGAATAAGTCACAGGAATAAAAGGCACACCACAGGGAATATAGTCAATGATATTGTAACACCATTGTATGGTGACACATGGTAGCTACAAATGTAGTGAACATAGCATAACATATAGAGATGGTGAATTACTATATTGTGCACCTGAAACTAATGTACCATTGTGTATCAACTATACCCAAAAAGTGTTTTGAATCATCTGTAATACCCCTTGCCTTGTCAGGCAATTATGATTTGCCAAGTATGCATTATAGTAAACAATCCAAAGGAGGGAGGGGGAACCAGCCCAAATCACTCATGTTGAATAAGCTATTTCAGTAGGAATGAATAAATGTTTTTTTTTAATAGTCAAGATATCCTTTGCCTTTTCAGGAAGCAATTAGGAAGAATTATAAACAGAAATTCTTATCTATTTCCCTTTAAAAGCTAGCTAAATGTAATTATTTATGTCTAACCTGATTTCACTATCTCAGATTTAATCATCTGAGATCAGAAAAATAATGCAGATAAGGTAAAAATTGTAAAGGTCAACAAAAATGTCCATACTTACTTCGTGTACTTCTATATTTTGATTGGTTTGCTTCCCCAAAATATTAAGGCCACTTGTAATATTCAATGTAAAAAGGTTACACAATAATTTGAAAAACCAAAGTAATGAAGAAGGAATGAAGGGATAATATAGCCAAATTGAAAGTTAACTTTTTTATAAAACTAATTGAGTACTTAACATAAAGAAGTTTAAATATTTCAATATTTAAATTTAAAGTTTCAATATTTCAATATTTAATATTTAAAGTTTCAATATTTCAGTATCATTTCAAAAATGATATAAAGGAAAATTATTTGCTCAAACGTGCAAAGTACTGGATTCATATTCATTTGCAGTTACAACAGAAAAATCAAAGTTTATACAGAGGGGAATCTTAAGAAAACATGAAAATTACAACAGCTGATGTTCTATATAAGGTAGATGGTGGGTATATGAATAGATTTTATAATAGTCTTTATATGTTTTACATATGTATAAAATGTTTTGTGATAATATATACCCATTAGAAATTTAAAAAGGATATTTGCTTTATATATGTATATTATATATATTTAATATGCATAGAAGAGTTCTGGAAGGATACATAATACATAAGCCATTAGTTACTAAGATTTCCTTTTGGAAAGGAAATCAATGAACTGATACATAAAGGAGACCAAATTGTATTATTTGCTTAATTAACAATATGCATATATTTCTTTTTTTTTAATTTTAGTAAATATTTTTGTTCCAAATTAACCAGAATATGTTTTTCTCTATTCCTAATGCTTCTGTGAGTCACAAAGATTTCATCACCAGATTAAACATTTCCTAGTCTATTTCAATGTATTTGTAATAATGTTGATTATTAGACAGTGATATTTAAAGCCACTTTACTTACAGTTACCAGAAAGTAAATAAGGTTCTTAATGTAACTGTCAAGTTTCAGATTTTTCATCTACAATGAAACAAAATAACAATACCTCCTAGAAGCCAAATAGCAATTGAAAGTATCTGGTCTGAGGGCAGAATAAAAGTATCAACAAAATATTACGGAGTACATTTACATACATATATAGAAAAACATTTCAAACGCAAAATACTACACTATAGTGCATTCTAGTGGTCTTAGGAAAAACTGCAACAGAGTTTATGTAAAAAAGGGAACAGAAAATATTCTTTACAATATACGTAACAAAAACAACATATTATAAACTGACATTTCATAAAAAAAGTAGACAAAATAAATAAAGAACTGTTGTGTTTACCACAGGCTGTGTTCCCTTAAAGCAGGGTCTCTCTACTGAACTGTTAAATTCACTGAAAAATAATTTACTCCCAGAACTCTTCTCAACTTAGTAACATTCCTTTTGAAGCCAATATGCTAAATTCACTCATATTGTTTCCTACAGTTTTAATACTTGATCTGTGTTACCTACCAATCCTCTTGTTCCCTAATCTTTTTGTCTAAATCAGATTGTAAATAAATAGCAGATCTCCCATCTAAGAACTCTACGTACGATACGTGGCTAGGCCTTCCAACTGGCCTTTATTGGGTTAAAAAAGCATAAAAATTGTATAATAATTAAAGAAGTCCCATTATACTTTTGTTTCAAAGTCTATTATAATGTGCTAGGAATATGACATAGCATCCAAATCACATTTTAAATGTTCATGCTCAGAATAACTTGATTAAATCAACAGACAGGTTCTGAATTCTCATGACAGGTCCGGTGCTGTGCTGGCTGATGGGAAAGACCTGCAGTTTACAGTCAGTTTAGGGAGGAGCAAGGAGATGCCTAAGAGACAGAGATTAAAATAACTACAGCACATTGTGTTAAGAGTTAGGAGTCATATCAGGGGCGCCTGGGTGGCTCAGGCGGTTAATCGTCTGACTTCGGCTCACGTCATGATCTCATGCTTAGTGAGTTCAAGCCCCGCGTGGGGCTCTGTGCTGACAGCTCAGAGCCTGGGGCCTGCTTCAGATTCTGTATCTCCCTCGCTCTCTGCCCTCCCCCGCTTGCGCTCTCTCTCTCTCTCTCAAAACTAAATAAACATTTTTAAAAAAAGAGTTATGCGTTACATCAAATGTTATAGGAATTCAGAAAAGGGATTATCTAATTCTGTCAAAGGTGGTGTCAAGGAGAGCTACCAAAAAGAAGGTAACATAAGAGATTTTAGCTAAACCTTAAAAAGCCAGTGGTTTTTAGTCAAATAAATTGATGAAGAGTATTTCTGTCAGAAGAAAAAGTGGGGGAAAAATACACAATGGGTCAAAAAAAATCTGTGTGTGTGTGTGTGTGTGTGTGTGTGTGTGTGTGTGTGTGTACAGGACTAGAAAGGGGCCTGGCTGTAAAAGGTTCTACTAAGAACTTGGGAAGGAAAAAACAAAATTCAATCTGGAACTTGAAGTCCCAAATAAAAAAAATAAAAAAAGAAAAAAGAAAAAAGAACTTGGAAATTAGCTAGATATTTTAAAGCAGGGATAGAACAATCTGTATTTCAAAAAGTGAATCCTGTGAACGTGGAAGATGAATTAGAATATGGAATTATTACAGGCAAAGAGGACATATGGGTTTTTACAGTAGTGCAGATGTAAGAGAGAAACAGGGAAAAATGGAATGTTTCAGAATTGTATTTTATATAGTATTTAAGGTTTTTCAGTATAGAAGTTCCTGAGTAAATCTTGAATTACACACTGTGTACTCTTGAAAAATTAGATATACATTTGCTCATTTTGCATATTCTATTATACTTTAGGGAATGCCTTAAATAAATTCATTGCTAGGTGAGTAATCTTTCTGTAATGTTAAAGATTCAGTTTCACTTAATTTTGGATCTTTTTAAATGGGACTACTTAGAAAATCAATAACACAGCAATTCTAAATTATGATCCTTACACTTAGGTGTGTCAGATTAAATGACAATGTGTCAGGTTAAAAGACGTCTAGAATTTGCTGTTCTAAAATAGATCAGGATGAAGCAAGACTGACAGGAACATTAACTGCTAAGGGTTGGAGGTGTATATAGAAGATATTACTCTCTTTACATTTATGTTTCAAATTTTCCTCAAAAAAAAACTTCTTAAAAATTCTCTGCTTAAAGCATTAGAAAAATAATTTCAGAATCAAAAGAACTGAAATGTTCTACAACTCCAAAATCTGTAAAACTTCCTGGCGTTAGGGCATTAGAAAAATAATTTCAGAGTTAAAGAACTGAAATGTTTAAGACTCTAATTCACAAAGAAATGCTCTGTTACTCCTTAATTTATTACACTTAAATAGTGCCATAGCATCAGGAATAACCTCAAATTATTCCATAAATCTCAGAAGATACAAAATCTTTTCCAGGAGAACTCCATTAGTTGAAAGAAAACAAAATGTCTTCCCTAGACCCAGCCAGTTCTTTATCTCTTCTGTTCTTCAAAGTCAAACTACTTGAAAAAATAAGCGACTATATCTGTCTCCACTTTATCTGACCTTCTCACCCCTCAAACCCCTGTGATCTGGTTTGTGTTCCTGCTACCTCCCTGAAGCTCTTCTGGCAAGGCCATTTACAAGCTCTGACCTGGCAAATCTGGTTGACTACTTTCAGGTTACAGCTTACTTAGAGTCGGTGTGGCATCTACAATTGTCAAACTCCCACTTTCTTTAGCTTGCTTGCAATATACTGCTCTCTCCTTCCTTCTCCAACTGTTCCTTTGCTGGTTCTTCTTCCTCGCCCTTTTCCTCAAACTTTTCCATTTCCTGTGGCTCTGGCTGATTCTTCTCTTCCCACAACACTTGTTTCAACTACTTGTTGAACTTGTTCAACTGCTTGTTTCAACTACTCCTGCAACTTTATCCACAGTATTAATGAGCCCCAAGTATACATCTCTAGTCATGAGCCTTACTCTCATATCTGCTTTTCAACCCTTTTTTCTTTTTTTTAATGTTTATTTATTTTTGAGAGAGAAAGAAAGAGACAGAGCACGAGCAGAGGAGGGGCAGAGAGGGAGGTACAGAATCCGAAGCAGGCTCCAGGCTCTGAGCTGTCAGCACAGAGCCTGATGCGGGGCTCGAACCCACAAACTGTGAGATCACGACCTGAGCCGAAGTCAGATGCTCAACCAACTGAACCACCCAGGCGCCCCTCAACCCCCATTTCTTAATCTTTAATTCATTTGATAATTTAACAAAACTTTCGCTCAAGCCAGGAACCTGGGAATCATTCTTGAATCATCTTTCTTCCTCATCCCCTATATCCAGTCATCTCCAATTTTTATGGATTCTACTTAAAATGTTTCATAGCTGATGCCTCTTCTATTCTAGCAGCTACTATATTATAATCTCTCATCCTAGACTATTAGAATCTTCCTGGTTCTACTAACAGATCTTTCCAGTCCATCCCCATATTGAGGTCAGGGTGATCTTTCTAAAATCTACTTCACACTATTCCATGCTCCTTTCAACTGCACAACAACTAAATGCAACATGCATTCCTAGACCAGGAAAAAAAAATACTATAAAAATCACTACTGGGGTATTTGGTGGAAAAAAAATGCTATAAAGATCATCACCAGAACATATGAATATGGGCTATATTAAACAATAGAACTATATCAACACTAAGTTTCCTTAATTTTGATAATGAGTTGTAATTATAAAAGGGAATGTCCCTGTCCCTGTTCGCAGAAGATATATACGGAGGTATTTAGAGGCATAAGGGGTATTAATGTCTTCATCTAAGTAGCAAATGATCCAGGAAAAAAGCAGTATGTCTACAGAATGAGCATACCAGTAAATATAGCAAAATGTCAACTGGTGAATCTGGGTAAAGGGCATGTAGTTCTTGAAACTTCTATAAGCTTGAGAAATTTTATAATAAAAGGTTTTGAAAAACCTTCAATGTTTCCTATTATATGTAAGATAAAATTTTGAACTCCTTAGGCTCTCCATGATCTGGTTCTTGCCCACATCTATCATTATCACTTATCAAATCACAACTAACATCTTACCCTCCTCCATACACTGTGACTGTAAATTTCTGAACGCACCAAACTGCTTTGTTCCCTGCCAAACATACACTCTCTACTTCCTGAACCTTGCTTATCTGGCAAACACCTGCTGTTCAAGTCTCACCTCCTCTTGTTACATCCTCACTTCTACTTACTTCTACCTTCCAGATCCAAATAACCACTCCCTTCTTTGTGACCCCACTGTATCCTGTACAGACATCTTCCATAGCACTCATGATACTGCACTGCACTTTTGTGGTTTACAAGTCTGTTTCCTGCTACTCTGAGCCCTTAAGGACAAGGACAATGACCTTGTTTATACTCAGCTCCAGTACAGTGCTTAAGTTGGATGGATAGAGCAATGACTATATTTAATGAGGAGGGCCTCTCTCTCTCTCTCTCTCTCTCTCTCTCACACACACACACACACACACACACACACACACACGCTGCGCGCATGCAATATCCTTGGTTACTTGAGTACCTGTATATTTTAATTCTACTATATTATGATAGTTGGTAAAGAGTACAGACTTCAGAATCAGAAAGACCTGCAGGATCTGAATCACAGCTGTACTACAACTTTGCAACTCTACTTACTCAAGTTACTTAGTTTTTAAACCTCAGGGCCTGGTGCACAGTACTTAATAAAGTTGCCATTAATGTTATTATTCTTTCTCTTTGATGACACCTGTAATTTAAATTGCTTAAAATCTCAAATATTCCCAAATTGCACACTTTTAAAAGTAGCTCCTCACCCACACCATCTCTCCAATACAGCTTTCAATCAACCTCTCAAGGAATAAAAAAGAATCATCTCTTTTTTACCAAGAGGTCAACGTGTTTTCAATTTCTTGTGCCATTTAAAGATCTCACATAAAGGTGAAAATGAGTTCTAGTAAAGTTTAATCTGTTTCTTGATATCCATAAATATTATCTGTGAAATGCTATTTTATGACAGTTTTGCAAACAGCCCATTCATCAACTTTAAAAAAAGTGAGAAAAGCATGTGATCAAAACAAGCAAAATAGAGAATTTCAGTATCACCTATCAAGTACTCAATTACCTAAAACAAAAAAACTGTCTCATGTTGCTGACAAAAAATTCCAAAGACCACCTGTTATAACATATACACTTATAATTCATACAAAAATCTCCTAAACTCTCATCTATGACCTATTGTCCTTTCCCTGTGAACCGAGGTTAAACACTAGCAACATAGAAAGAGAAGATTCACTTCTGGAGAGATATGAATAACTCATAGCAAAGGAACAAAATACCAAAAAAGTCTAGAAAAAGTTCTCAATCCAGTCTGCTTTTTCCCCAAAGAAAATACACCGAACTGAATACCAGATGATGAGGAAAAGGCATTAGAGAAAGTTCCTTTACAACTCAAAAACGAGTTCAATCCCATAAAGAAATGGATCATGACAGCTCAGGAAGCACATAAGTTTCCTTAGAAAGGACAGGGCAGGGGGAAAATGTTGCTAAACTTTTAAAAAAATCATACAAATCGGTTTATTGTTCATGACCATTAAACAGTCACGATAACATTCAATATTACAACCATTTGTAAATGTGCATTACAGGTACTATTTTTGTAATTCAAAAGTATAAAGTATTAACATTTGGATTTGTTTTAGGAATAACAGAAAAATTAGTCCAGTCTTTAAAGAGAACACAGCCTTCCATCCCACTGAATTACCTTTCCTGTTTAAGAGCATACTCCAGCATTTTGATCCTCCTCACAAGATCCTTCTTCAAATTTTCTTGACCTTTTCTTTCCCCCTGAAGGAAGGCAATCTGGGCCTGAGTAGAGAAAAAAGAAGAAGACAAAACTCAGTTTGGACCAAACAAAAAAAGTTTTTAACTCAGCTGAAGAAAGAACCCTTGGGAGATAGGGCACTTAGAGGCAAATATGCTTCCTTTACATATATGTCACAAAATATGTAAGCATATAGAAAGGCACTGATTGCAAGGGGGAAAAACTTTTTTTTAAATACACATTTTACTTCAGACTAGGGATGTTAAAACAGGTAATGTATATCCTCTAAGAGTCCATAATCTAAAACAATCAATATAAATGCAGACATATGCAAAGGATACAGTATAGTTTGCTCAAATGTTTGTGGCATTAAGGGGATTTTTCTTTTATAAAAAATGAAGATGGGGAAAGTGGGAAAATAAAATCATGAGTTCTTATAATAGTATCGCAAAGTAACAGTTCTCACAGCTTCACTACATATTTAAATCTTATGATGGATTTCAGATTGTCTTGAAAGACTTTATTCTGGACCTCCCCTACAAATGAAAAGTAGCTGCCTTTTCTCAATCCCTACCTTTCACCCCACCTCCTTTTAAGAGATTTAATATGCAGGGTAAAAAGTGAAAGTTCAAAAAAGGAAAATCAGAGACAATGGCCCTCCAGAGGTTCCTAGCCTCTCCAAGGAATAAAGACAAAAAAACAAAAACAAAAACAAACCCTACGGTTTAATATGTAAACAAACTGTAAAACTCATGTCTTCAGAAACACAGCTTGGGCAGAATGGCTCTCCAGAATATCTAAAAAGACATGTAGAATTGAAATAGTAACTTCCACTTAAGGAACTGAAACTGTGTTGCAAACACTAACTAGTTAAAGTAACACATAGGGCATTTAAGGGCCCTCAAGGATTGCTATATCAATTTCACTGTTCTCATGTTTTCCCCTCCCATTTCTATTACATTCACCCAGATGACAATGTTATTTATATTTCCACAGTGCTTTAACAAGCAATAACTTGTATTTAATGATGACCTTACCACATCCCTAAGAAATTGTGGATTGTCCAACCAAGGTTTAGTGAGTGAGCCACTAAACTTACTTCTACTCCATTTGAATAACATTCCTTTCTGGTTTTTCAATGCCATAATGAACATAAAATCCAATTCACCAAGAATCTTATAACTTTCAAAATGAAGGTAGTGCTGTTTTTGTTCTCGTTTCAGTAAGCTCTTAAAAGTTACAGAGCCTAAATGTCCATCAACTGATGAATGGATAAAGAAGATGTGGTTTATATATACCACAGAATACTACTTGGCAATGAGAAAGAATGAAATCCTGCCATTTGCAGTAACGTGGATGGAACTGGAGAGTATTATGCTAAGTGAAATAAGTCAGTCAGAGAAAGACACCATATGTTTTCACTCATATGTGGTACTTGAGAAACTTAACAGAAGACCATGTGGGAAGGGAAGTGGGGGTGGGGGGGTGAGGAATGACAAACAGAGAGGGAGGGAGGCAAACCATAAGAGACTTAAATACAGAGAGCAAACTGAGGGTTGATGGGGGTGGGGAAGAGGAGAAAGTGGGTGATGGGCATTGAGGAGGGCACTTGTTGGGATGAGCACTGGGTGTTGCATGAAAGCCAATTTAACAACAAATTATATTTTTTAAAAACTTACATTGCAATTAAAAGGATTATTTTCATCTTATTGAATTAAAAATCGTCCAAAAACAATTGTATACACAAGGAAAAGGCATCAAATATCTACACTACCTACACTTAATGATCATAAAACCTTTTGAAATTATGTACTCTACAAGGCAATCATTATTTTATGTAAGCATAATAATAATTTCATCTAAAGCTGACAAAAATGGAAGTCCTGACAAAAGGATATGATAGTCCAACTGCTTTGACCAAACAGTGCTTTGGCATAGAATTCTTCATACTCTTCAAAATGGCTTTAATAAAAATAATAATCTAATCAGCATAATTATGTAATCAAAGTAATAATAACATCAACGATCAATGTCTTCCACTATATATCCTTCGGCGAGTTTTATATTTCTGTCTCCATCGTGGTCCCTGGATGCTTCTCAAACTTCAGTCCATAATACTGGAAAAGTCTTTACTGTGACTCATTTCTGAACCCACCAACCACTCCTTGTGTTCCCAGTACACTTGCTTCTCCATCTTCCTGTCAATTCACATATTGGATTAAATATTTAATAAAAACAAAAGACCCAGAACTGTTAAAGAGAAAGATTGCAGAGAAGATAGAGTTACCTGGAAAGAAAAACAAAAAAGATTAACAGGAATATCTGTGTTATTTCTTGGTGATCACAGAACACCTCTGTGGTATTTCTGCCGAAGATGCATAACCCGAAATGCATCATAAGGAAACACAGGCAAACTCAACTTGAGGGACATTTTACATTAGGTTTCTTGTAATGTTCAAAAGTGTCAGGTCATAAAAGTCAAGGAAAGACTGTTTTAGATTGAAGGAGACTAAAAAGGCATGAAAACCAAGTATAATGTATGATTCTAAACTGGATTTGGCTATAAAAGGACATTATTAGGACAACTGATGAAACATGAATGGGGTCTGAGGATTAGATGGTAGTAATATATCCAGTGTTAACTTCCTGATTTTGATGGTTATATGTTGTTACATAAGATAGTACTTATTTATAGGAAATAAACACTTTTAAAGTATTTGGTGGGAAACAACAGGCTATCAGATTAGCTGACAACTTGTCCTCAAATGGTTTCTGTGGGGGCGTCTGGGTTGGCTCAGTCGGTTAAGTGTCCGACTTCAGCTCAGGTCATGATCTCACAGTTTGTGAGTTCGAGCCCCACATCGGGCTCTGTGCTGACAACTCAGAGCCTGTGGCCTGCTTTGGATTCTGTGTCTCCCTCTCACTCTGCCCCTCTCCCACTCTTACTCTGTCTCTCAAAAATAAATAAATGTTAAAAAAAATTTTTTTTTAATTGGGTATTACCCTTGCGACAGTTCTGTCAATACAAGATCTAAATTTTCTTCTTAATTTTGAAACACTATGCCAACTTCCTTAATATGATAAGATACAAGTTCAATTCAAAGTTAGCATCATGCATAATGGAAAAACCCAAGAGGTACTGACAATCAGGAACAAAACAAGGATGTCCATTTTTCATCACAAATATTTAACCATATTCTGGAGGTGGTGGCCAATGCCATTAGTCAAGAAAGAAATGTTTAAAAACAGAAAAGAGGAAATAAAATCATCATTATTTGCAAATGATACAAGTGGATACATGGAAAATCCAAGGAAACTGACTACAAACGTATTTAAGAAAATAGAGGAATTTTAGTAAATTGGCTACGTATTAAAATAAATTAAAACCCATAAAGGGCACCTGTGGCTCGGTCGGTAAAGCATCCAACTCTTGCAGGTCATGATCTCACTGGTTCATGAGTTCGAGCCCTGCATTGATTGAACTCTGCGCTCAGAGTACAGAACCTGCTTGGGATTCTGTCTCTCCCTCTCTCCAGCCCTCCCCTGCTTGTGCATGCATGCACATGCTCTCTCTCTCTCTCAAAATAAATAAATAAACTTTAAAAAAGTTTTAAAAAATTAAAACGAATGAGCTTCTATAAAAAGTTAACATAATTATAGAAAGCAATCCTATTTATAATAACAAAAATAAGCTGATTACAATAAATCTTTCAATAAAAAAATAAAAGCCATGCAAAGAATACAGCACACAATGATTCTAAAGTATAAGTGGAAAACTAAATAAGCAAAATAAACAAATTATTTAAAATTCCTGAAATATTTTAAAACATATTTCTATAGTCACTTAAATGGTGGTACTGATGCATGAACAGAGAGCTATGGTATGGGCAATCAAAAAAAAAAAAAAAAAACCTAATATATATAGGAATTTGGTATAAGCTAAAGGGGACACTGCAGATCACTGGGGGAAACATGGATTATTCAATAAATGTTGATGGGCAGCTATCTGGAAAATATTTCTCACATCAAAATATTAAAAATTTTTCAAAGAACCCCGAAGTATGTGAAAAAAAGGTAGGGTTTGCTTTTGTTTTAATAATCTCAGGGTTAGGAATGCCTTTCTGAGGATAAGACAAAACCCAAAGCCATAAAAGATTAATAAATTTTATCTCAAAAAATATTTACACATATAGCAATTAAAAAGTTACTGAAAAACTATTATGAGAAATAAGATAATTCTTTTTTTGACAAATGTCAAAACAAAATAGAAAATGTAGTCATATCACAAATCACAAGAGTTTGCTTTTCTTAATATAGTAAGTGCACCTACCAATAAGATAAAAATCAAGGACTCCAAGGACTCAACAGAAAAACATACAAAGGACATATTGATAGAAAGGAAATACAAAAAGCTCAAACTTATTAAAAAGATGTTTAACGTCACATGTAAGAGAATACCAATTGAAATTATAATCAGATTTCCCCTTTTCTATCAGACTAAGTTCAATAATGTAATAAAACAATATGTCAGGGGAAAAAGGCATTTGTCAGTTTCACTACAGTGGACAATTTGGTACCATCCATCCACTCTGCAAATGCACACACTCTTTACTCAGCAATTCTAATTCTAGATCATTACCCTTCAAATATATTTGCACATGTGTGAAATGATATATTGAAAAATTACAGCCAAAAATGTATGCATAATCCAAATGTCCATCTACAGGGAACTGGTTACATTAATTATGAATAAAACTAATAGAAAATCAGGTCCTCAACTAATATCTTTAAAAAAAAAAAAAAAGAGGAAGAAAAAGCCAATGTCTTAAATTTTTTTCCCTCTGGAAAACTCTACTCAGAAAGTTAGAAACAAAAGATCTGAAAACACATATTCTGACAGACTAATTTCTTCTATAAAAATCACCTGAATCTAAAACATAATAACTGGCATAAATTCTACCCTTTCAAAATAAAAGGTAAATCCCAGGTAAAGGTTTTTCTAATATGGTAAGATACTATTGTTTGAATTGGATTATTTAACTGAAAAAGGCAGGAGGAAGACGGAGACTGAAGGGAAGAAAAGACTGAAAGAAAGAATGGAAGGGAAGGAAGAAAGGAAAAAACAAAGAAAATAGGAAAAAAAGTGGGCTACATCTATACAAAGGAAAGCTACGCATTTGTTACAAAGAAGACAGTTCTTATTATATTGATATAGAATGAATTCCAAGATAGATTAAATGAAAATAAAAGCAAAACACAGAACAACGTATGTAGTTTGCAACCATTTGGCTTAAAAAAAAAAAAAAGGTAAATATACTATTATGCTTCTCTGTATAAGTAATAACCCTGGAATGATTCACAAATATGTATCCATTCTGAATGTCCTCAAAGAAAACAACCGGGTGGCTGAGAGAAAGAAGAATAGAGTTAAAACTACCTTTAAATGTACATGTCCCTCCTTATGCCTTCCGAATGCTGTCCTATAGGCATGTTACTATGCATAAAAGTCCCTTAACTGAAAAACTTAAAACGATTACAGCCAAACTAGTTCACTAGATCTGGCTCCACAAGCCACCAGTTTGTAGACTTGGTCTTGGATGTTTCAATCCAAATACATTATTTTTATAAAAGAGAAAAAAAAAAAAAAAGAAGCACCAAGAGATTGAGTTTATGCCCCTAAAGAGCACGGCATTCTCACAAATGAACTAAGATGACAGTCCAAGACCATAAATGAATCACCACCTGGAAAACTCAAGGCACACATGCAACATAGTGGGAGTATTACAACAAGGATATGACAGACAATACATTGTCCAAAGGGCCCCTTAAAAGTTCTCCCTGCACACCACTATAGCAGAATTCCTTCTAAACTAAGAGAGACAGATTTCTAGGGAGCAAATATATTCCGATACTGTCCAGTAATATGGAAGTGATGCATTCAGTTATTGAATTTTTCATTGCATCGGTTCACTTCTCTCTGAACTACGTAAGCTACAACTTGCCTACTTTCTAAAACTCTCACTTCTGCCTTCACTAATGTCACCTCAACATTCTTGGAGTGAACTCTTTTGAACTTTCCAGAGTTCCAGGAACAAAAGATTATGACATGCAATTGAAATCTTAAGAAAAAAAGTAGAAAAATGAAGTAAATTCAATATGATCAAGTAGATAAAGTATGAAAATAGCTTTCAAGTATTACAGATAGAATATTTTTTAAATTGTAAATCATCATACATCCATTTATGTGTACAGGGAAACCTAATGGTAATGGCACATATTTTTGAAAAGAAAACTTTGGAATTACCTTCAAGGAAAATAAAAGTTAGAACGCATACAAGCCTTATTAAGATTTTACATTATTTACCTAAAATTAGGTCTTCATTTCCTAACCATTAGAAATAAAAAACATAAAAACAGCAATAACTGGATATTTTACAACTTAAGTCTACATGGTAAACAAAAATTAATTTCTGTATTACTTTCCAATTCCAATTTGTCAAGAGGACATATATAAGGAATATAAACCTGCTATATCTAAGGTTTATCTGCACACACAGGAATATCTAAAAACAAATTATTTTAAATGTACCATTTAGTTTATTGAAACCATTTAAACTATCTTGTACTCTAAATCTTAAAAGGTTTCAAATTCAAAACTGAAATCACTGTAAAGCATATTCAAAAAAGAAAAATACGCAAAATATTAGCTTGGGTTGGACACTTTTCAGTTGTTTCTTGCTCATCTGCAATGGGCAGAGCACTCACTTTTGCAAAAATCTGAAGTATGAGAAAACTTGACCAATTTAAGCTTCTCACTTTCCGTTTGAGCATAAACTCACAAATAACAAGAGAAATCCTTGAAAAATAAAAGTGAATAATACAGTTTACTTAAGCTAAGTAATAGCATACAATGAAGTTTCAATAATTTGCTTTATATCCTAACACCTTTATAAACTACACTTGCTCCCTCTGAAAAACTTTGGATTACATTGCTCTCTTAAATTCTGGCTGCAAGTTGGTTTTCTTTGGCACAACAACTGTTGCCTCTAGCAGCCCTCTCTCCTAAAGACAGTGTGACCACTCAGAGACATCAAACTGTACTGTAAAGGAATCAAAGAGAGGACTTGCTATAACACACATTGCTCGGGCCAGGCTCCACCCTCAGTCTGGAATGGGCCTGAGAATTTGCATTTCTAGCAAGTACCCAGGTGATGCTAATGCTGCTATTCTGGGACAACACTTGGAGAACCACTGACCTACACCATCTGTGACATAGTTAGAAAGCCAAAAATAAAGCAAATAGGCCGTTAAAGAGCAAGAAACAGAGCTGTCCCAGAACCCCAGCTCTCTATGCCACAGAAGTACAAAGTGTTATATAGGCCCTCAAGCTGACAGACAAAGACACATTAGCTGTTTTCTCTGCCAAATTTCTTGTTTATGACTGTATTTTTGTAGTCTCGTGATTAAAAAAAATAAAATTGATCATTTTTCATTCAGTTAAAATCACATCTTTAGAGAATACCTATTACCCACCACAGTCCAAATTATTGTAAAGAAAAAAGGAAAAACAAATAAAACCAGGTTCCTACTCACAGTGCGATTCCAATCTAGTGATGGTGCAAGACCAGAACACGTATGTATAGAAAAAAGCTAAGGGGCACCTGGGTGGCTCAGTCAGTTGGGCATCCGACTTTGGTTCAGGTCATGATCTCACAGTTTGTGAGTTTAAGACCTGCATCAGGCTCTGTGCTGACAGCTCAGAGCCTGGAGCCTGCTTCGGATGCTGTGTCTCCCTCTCTCTCTGCCCCTCCCCTGCTTGTGCCCTCTCTCTCTATCTCAAAAGTAAATAAACATTTAAAAAAATTTTTTAAAGAAAAAAGCTAAGACCAGAAAATGAGGTCTCCTAGTAACTGAGGATTTGAGTAGTAAATTTAGTAAAATATTCACATTTATTCATTTAACAATATTAACTGAGCACCTACCTTGCACCAGGCACAGTTATTGACACTAGGGCTATGATAGTAACAAAACAAAACAGTCTAGTAGAAGAACCATTGTATGCTGAATACAACACAGATGGACCAGTAGCATATGTTGTATGTAACTAGAACCAGAAACACAATTATGGGCAAAAGCATTGAATATAAAAAATAAACACAAAATACAGTGGGATGCCTATTCAATTCTGGGGTCAAGTACAAAACTGATGTTCATCTCAGAAACTGTATTTTAATCTAGTATTAACTTTACAGCTAGCTTTATCTTTTAACAAATGAGTGAGTTTCCTGAAATTTTCCTCATAAAAGCTCCATGCTATTATTTTTACTTATCTAGTATTCCTTTCCAGAAAAGATGAGGAATTTTTTTTAAGTGACAGATTATGTCTGAAGTTCTACAAGAGACAGGGGTGTATTCTTTCACAGCAATCCCACCATCCCTAAATACATGATTACAAATATAAATTGTCCTACACAAGAAACTCTCCACTGGTCAAATTCACATTTAAAACACTAAATTAATTACATACACATTATCAGGTGACAAAATATAAATAATCGCACATCAGGTTTCTTGACTCCTTATAAAGGTTCCTCTATCCCTCAACCAATCAATTCTCACAGCATGTCCTCCTATATCTCAAATCTTTACAAATGTTTCTAACATTTGCACAAAGAAATGGAAACTTCATATACATATATATGTGTGTATATATACATATGTGTGTATATTACATGTGTAGACACACATACATGTATATGTAATATACAAGTGTATTAGATCAACATATTGTGCACTATAACTTGCACAATGTTATATGTCAATTATACCTCAATAAAGCTGGAAAAAGGAAAAAGAAAAATATGTACATATTCATATACATACACAGAGTGAAGTGAGAGAATAAGATATCAGTCAAGGGACAGATCTGTGAATGTGCAGTATAATAAACTTGACATTCAAAGATGTAATATTCACAGTTATCACTGTTTGAGAACCACCCAGAAAACATTCCATTAAGACGATGTGAGGCTAGAGGCCAGATCCAGAGTAAATGCTAGCCTAAACAAGCATTCACATCTCAAAGGTCGAAAGCAATAACTCTAAAATAATTTTTTAAAAACTAAGCTTATCAAAAATGTCTCCTCCCAACCCCAAAGAAAGCCAAACGGCTAGCAGTGGTGTTGGAAGTGAAGAAAAACATAAGTACTAAGAAAGTGACAGCTCTTAGTCAGAAAATGTCAAATTTGGTAACAGCTTGTAAGTATGAATGTGAACAAGTCCACCAACTGTTCTATACAAAAAAAAAAAAAAAAAATCATTAAATTGACTCAGCAAGTGTTCCAACCTGAGCAAAATCGATTCATCAAAAGAAATAAAACTTTCATTAACACTGAGAAGACTATTAACTTAACAGGAATTCATATATACATATGAAACGTGACTCTCAAAGGAAATAAAATTCAGAGGAAGCAAGGATCCCACACAAAGAGGTCTGAATTTTAAAACCTGAGGATTCACAAAAAGTCTCAGAAAGTATTCCTTGCATATGAAAAGTTTTCTACAATGTATCATTTTATGGTCAGAAAACTTCAAAGCAGTTCTGAACATGTTTTACACCAATCGAATTCCCTTTCGATTGATATATAATCTCTAAAGAAACAGTCTTCAAGAGGCAACACTTTTCATATTTAAAACATTCATTCATTATGTCTCCATTGTGGACCTATAAATCTACAATGCTATGTAACTAAAGCCCAAAATCTTCCCAACGGAATTTAAGGCTATCTACAATCTGTTCCCACCTCACCTGTCCAGCTTTGTCTTCCACATTCCCTTCTCCTGAACACATCCTGTGTTCCAATCAAAGGGGACAGTATTTTAGTCTTCAAATATGGCCTGAACTCTCCCAGTCCCACACTTTGGCTAATGTTCCTCTCTTCATCTCCACTACCTCCCCAAACGCTCTTCTGAAATTTCAAATTCTACCAATGCCAAGTCTTGGCCTATTTAGCTCAAGCCTTCTCTGAAGCCCCAGAGTACTTATTATTTTCTATTAAAGAAAAACTCCTCTGTATGTAAATACTGTTTTACTACTTTATGGCACTTAAATTAATGTTCAGTCAGGAGGCAAGAAAATAAGGGTTTTTGAGAACCAGGCATTCTGCTAAACACAGTATGTAACTAATCTAATTTTCTGTGTTATTACTGTTTTTATACCATCATTTTCATGGAGTTTATTACAGACCTTCAAGTTACCATACTTACTTAACCATTGCAACAGATCTTCTGGACTGGCTACTCAAAATACACATTTCCAACCCCTTTCTACCTTGTAACTTCCCACTACAGAGTCTAGAAAGCAAAAGTCATGCTTTCTTAGATTCTGTTGTGGCCAAACATGGCTATGTAACCAATGATATATATATGGATACCTGCTGGGCATGGGGATGGTACTTATGGGGAAGTTTATCATTCACTGATAAAGGAGACACAACAAAAAACACCTAAGCAAACCTTTTTGCTACTTTTCCCTTGATGTCTGTAACTACTGCAATTTTATAATCATAATGCAACAAAGAAGACAATAAGCCAACACACTGGGGGTGAAGGATGGCAGAAGAGAATAACAGAAAAAAACCTAGTTTCTTTACGTCATCATTGAATAACTGCACCAGCTTATGTCAGAGAAAAAGACTACCCACCACCAGACTTGTGAGAAATATACGACCTTTGTTAGGTCACTGTTAACAGGGTTCACTTCCTAATACTCATTTCACTATAGTTGGACATTCAGACTGTAACTTTTCACTATTACAAAATAAATTGCTAATGATGTTCTTCATGCATATAGACTTTTTTTAAGCTTTTAATTTTAATTCCAGTGTAGTTAACATAGTGTTCTATTAGTTTCAGGTGTACAATATAGTGATTTAACAGTTCTACATAATACTCAGTGCTCACTATGATAAGTGTACTCTTTAATCCCTATCATCTATTCACCCATCCCCACATACCTCCCTCTGGTAACCATCAGTTTGTTCTCTTATAAAGAGCCTGTTCCTTGGTTTGTCTCTTTTTCTTTGCTTTGCTCATTTTGTTTCTTAAATTCCACATATAAGTGAAATCATATGGTATTTGTCTTTCTCCGACTTTTTTCACTTAACTTTATACTCTTTTTTCACTTAACTCCATCTATGTTGTTGCAGATTTCATTCTTTTTTATGGTTGAAAATATTCCACTGTGTTTACATATATATAAACACATCTTCTTTATCCATTCATCTACTGATGCACACTTGGGCTGCTTCCATAATTTGGCTATTGTAGACAATGCTACAATAAACATAGGAGTGCATGTATCCGTTTGAATTAGTTTTTGTATTTTGGGGGGTATATGCCTAGCAGTGCGATTAGTGGATCATACGATAGTTCTATTTTTAACTTTTTGAGAAATCTCCACACTGTTTTCCACAGTGGCTATACCGGTCTGCATTCCCACCAACAGTCCAAGAGGGTTCCTTTTTCTCCACATCCTTGCCAACATCTGTTGCTTCCTGTATTTTTGATTTTAGTCATTCTGACAGGTGTGAGGTGATATCTCATTGTGGTTTTGATTTGCACTTCCCTGATGATGAGTGATGTTAAGCATCTTTTCATGTGTCCATTGGCCATCTGTACATCTTCTTTGGAGAAACATCTGTTCATGTCTTGTACCTATTTTTAATTAGATTATTTGTTTTTTGAATGTTTAATTGCATAAGTTCTTTATATATTCTGGACATTAACCCTTTATTAGATATGCCATTTGCAAATATCCTCTCCAATTCAGTAGGCTGCCTTTCATGCTTATAGACTTTTAAGGGAATTATTTATTTCTCTGGGATAGACCACAACCAACTGAATTACTAGGTCAAAGTATGTTTCCTAATAGATACTGACCAGATAGATACTGTTGATAATGCCAACAACAATGTATGAAACTAAAGTTTAACACATCTCCCCCGAGCATTGGGTGCTGTCATTGATTTTTAAAAATTCATAGATAGAAAGAAGTATCTCATTGCTTTAATGAGTACTTCTTTGATGACAATTATTAATATTGACTATTTTGCCATATGTTGACTATTGTCCTATAACAGAACCATCCAAGTACTCATTAAGAGAGTAGTTCAATAAGCTATATTTTGATAGCTTTAAAAAAAAATTCTTCTTCCTCATTAAAAATACCAAAAACTGGGGGAAAATATTCAAACTTTATATGAACATATAAAGGCAAAACCAGCAAATCCATTCCTTTACCCCCATTCCACTACCTAGAGATAATCAATGTGAACAGTTTGCTGAATTCTCTTCTGAACTTTCCTGTATGCAGAGATAGAAAGATAAGCAAATATGACATCTGTCTGGGTTACATAATTACTAAAAGTAAGTACAGGAACTACAACTATATATATATATATATGTGTGTGTGTGTGTATATATACACACACACACATATATATATATATACACACACACACATATATATACACACATATATTTTTACACACATATATATGCACATACGTATATACATATATACATATATGTACGTATATATGTATATACATATATTAATTTCATATATTCATATATATATTCATATATACATATGAATACATAAAATTAACGAAAGCCATTTTTTATTGAGTTCTTCCTCTGTTATATTTTTCTGAGTGTTTTATTAACTCATTTCATTGTTACACAAACAAAAAAAAGACACCAAATAGTTATGTACAAACCAATCATTAAAAAGATTTCTTCTTTTAATGTTTATTTATTTTTGAAAGAGAAAGAGACACAGTGTGAGCAGGGGAGCAGCAAAGAGAGAGGGAGACACAGAAGCCGAAGCAGACTCCAGGCTCTGAGCTATCAGCACAGAGCCTGATGTGGAGCTCAAACTTACAGACCGTGAGATCATGACCTGAGCTGAAATTGGACACTTAACCGACTGAGCCACCCAGGTGCCCCCAAACCAGTCACGTTTAAAACATAAATGTGTACACTAACAGAGATCTGAAGAAAACACAGAGCTAGAGAGTTAAATTTAAAGACCTTGTAGTGAAGTAGGGTAAGACTGAAATGTAAATTTATATGTTGCTGATTTTATTATTAAGGTGGTCACGCCCTACAGGCAGTAGGCAAGGCAGGACTGCAGCTTTCAGACTAGAAATATATTTTGGTAACCTTGATTTTCATATACACAAACCTATGACATGTCCCAAATCAGCTAAAGTAGCTACAAGTATGTGTGTGTCTACAGATATATGTATGCAGATACCTCTATGAGTGTGTTTATATATATTCCTTCTTTAATTTGTAAGAGAATAAGATCCAGAAAACATGCCTTTTTAGAATTAAATCCATTACATAAAACAATGCCTATTATTTTAAGTAATATTCCTAATATAAATACAAATCCCAATGACTTTATCTTAACCTACTCTACAAGTATTAGATTTATTTAGCTTTAATAAATAGAACTACCATTCTGTTTCCTGCTAAAACTGTAACACTAACCTGAAAAATTACCAAAATTATAGAAAAAGAAGAAAAACTAATCCTACTTTTAATATAGACAGAAGATGATCTCAAGAAATAGATATTCCATGCTCTCATAAAGGATATGAATAAGCAATTTAGAGAAGAGGAAACCCAAAAGGCTAACAAGCTCAGAAAGAGATGCCTGATCTTAGTGATAACCAGAAAAATGAAAGCTAATATAAATAGGAGATATAACTTTATATTTATGAGATTACCAAAAAAGTAGAATTCTAGATAATGCCAAGCTATATGTGATCATGCTCTGGTAGGTAATGTAGAAAGGGCAGTCATTCTCAAAAGCAATCGGCAATTTAGCCAAATTAGGTTTATGCATGCCCAACAAACCATTACTATGTTAAAGAAATTCTCAAACAGTTCAAAGTAACACAGTTAATGTATACAAAATATCACAAATGGATATTTCTAAAAAAAGGAAAAAATGACATAATTTGATTTTTGTAAATAAAAAGCACATGTACAGAAAAAATATTTTACAAAGATAAAGAAAAATGAAAGGAGAATATGAGAATGGAGATAAAAATAGATTAAACAAGAAAGGCAATAAATGATCATTGCCAAGTAAATGCAAGTTCAATGAAAAGCCCAAGTGTGTGTTTATGTGTGCATACACATAAAATTCTGTAGGGACACAAACTAAATTGTTAGTAGAATTTACCTCTAAAGAGTACATTTGTGACAAGGACTAGAACGAGGGAGATACCAGAGATATGGCTGAGTATCTTGTATTTCACATGTACACCTATTCTTATTTTAAAGAAATCATTTCTTCTGACAAAGAGTCTCTCCTCAACCAAACTTCAGTCAGGCTCCTGTGAGCCCTCTGCTCCACGAGGCCAGATCTTTAGACTTCCACGTCCACCTTCACATCCCCCAATTTTTGCAGCAATCTTACTGTAAGTCATTTTGGCAAGAATCCCTCACCTTCAATATCTCCTCACCCTCAATATATCTGATCAAATTCCTCAACCCCCCCAGTACCCAGGTGACATTTGGTCACTCTGGCCTGGATTCAGCAAGAATCCTGTCAGATTCTGTCAGGTTAGCCAGAATCCCCCTACCTCTGATGTTTACTCTTCATAATTTACATCCACTGACACCACCACCACCATCCTGGCCCTGGCTATAAATTCCCAATTTTCCTTGTTGTATTCAGAATTGGGCCCATTGAGATCTCTTTCCCCCTATTACAAAAGTCTCTGATTAAAATCTGCTTTTACCACTTTAACCACTGTCCAGCTCTCGATTTTTTTTAGTATTGCCACATGTAAAATTTAGACAGTTTCTAAAAATAAAGTCTAAGTTTAACTCTGAATTCTAAATAAAGTTTAAAACTCTCTTTTTGGGGGGCACCTGGGTGGCTCAGTTGGTTAAAAGTGTCAAAGTCTTGATTTGGGCTCAGGTCATGATCTTACAGTTTGTGGGTTTGAGCTCAATGTCGGACTTTGCATTGATGGTGTGGAGCCTGCTTGGGATTCTCTCTCCGCCTCTTCCCTCCCACTCTCTCTCTTTTCTCAAAATAAATAAACTTAAAAAAAACTTTCTTGGGGTGCCTGGGTGGCTCAGTCGGTTAAACATCCGACTTTTGCTCAAATCATGATCTCACAGTCGAGAATTCGAGACCCATGTCGGGCTCTGTGCTGTCAGCTCAGAGCCTGGAGCCTCCTTTGGATTCTATGTCTCCCTCGCTCTCTGCCCCTGCCCCACCCTCTCTCTCTCTCAAAAATAAATAAGCATTAAAAAAATTAATAAAAATTAAAAACTTAAAACTTTTTTTTATAGAAAAATTGGTGGTTTTTAGTCAGTGATTCATGCTCTAAATCTCTAATTCACAATATAGCAAACTTACAAAAACATTTTTAAAAAATCAGCATAGACTCCTTAACTAGGGAAGTCAAGTTTATTAAAAACAAGCTTTTATTAACAACTACCTGATTTTCATAAAACACTCATTTCCTGATTTAAAAAATGTATATATAAAATAAGGTCAATATATCAGTAACCATTTTTATTCAAACAAGAAACCAAGAGAACACAAAGTAGGGAAAATAGTAAAGACTTACTAGACACACATAAAAAATACCTGAGATAAACTTAAGCTTTGATGTACACTGAATCTTAAAGATCAACAAATTCCTGCTTTTGTTTTGGGGGAAAAAAAAAAAAAAGCCAGGGAACATAATTTTTCTTGGTAACTCAGGACCAGAACTACGCACATCAATTATTAAAATATACTATACAAAACTTCAATGTTCTTTGATATGGGAATTGGGAGATTCCTACTCCTGGTTCTCTCACTAATCTGTATGATCTTATTAAACTTTTCTGAGCCTCAGTTTCCTTAACTATACAAGGAAACAGTTTAACACTCTGTGATTATACGGAACTGAAGGTGATATGTGGAAAACAAAATGATATGTGAGTTAAGTCCTGATTCCCAGACAATGAGTATTTTTTTCTATTTCTGTTTACATTCTGTTTATTTGTATGGGGGACTAATAATATACAGTTGAATTGATATCTTCAAAGGCAGTATTACTTTGGCTAATTTTTAAAAAAACGTATAATTGAATTCAAAGACAACAGCCACCTTCCAAAAGATATCCTCACTCTCCAGAAAAATTATCGATTTCTCTATAGTTATCAAGAAGTTTTTGGTTGGCAGCAAGGCAGGGTTTTTTTCTGTTTTATTAGTTGGGCTCCATTTTGCAAAACTGAACTGAACTGTAATATTATCACTATTAACACATAATGTTAATATATACTGCACTAGGTATTAGAAGTAAATTAAAAAATTTTTTTTAAATGTGGTACAAAGGAAGCTGCTAAAGCTCCAAGAGGGCAGAGACTGTGCAAGTGATTGCTATATTCCCAATGCCTACAACAATCACTTGCATGTGGAAGATGCCCAATAAACATTTGTTAAATTAATCGAACAGATTCATAAAAAGCAGTAAACAGTAAAAGATAGCACATCCTAAGTGCCAAATGACAAAGCAAGTATTAAAAAAGGAACAATCAAAACCAAAACCAAAAACTTTTCATGTTGGAAATGCGATTAAGCTAAATCTGAATAAAGAAATATATAAATCTGAAAGAATAATACAAACTATGAGGTGGTGGAAGGACATTCCAGAATGATGAAACTTTTTGAGCAATGATTAAAAAAAAAAAAAAGTAGACGTGGCTTATGTGCAAAGCAAGATTAAACTATGTTGGTTTAGGAACAGTACCCTAACAGGTAGGAAATATAAACAGTCTAATCATGGAAGAGATTTGAAACCTACTATAGGCAAAAAGAAAAAAGAGTACCTTTTTTTTAATGTTTATTTATTTTGAGAGAGAGGGAGACACGGACTCCAAAGAAGGCTCTAGGCTCCGAGTTGTCAGCACAGAGCCCGATGCAGGGCTAAAACCCACAAACCACGAGATCATAACCTGAGCCAAAGTCGGATGCTTAACCAACTGAGCCAGCCACCTAGGTGCCCCTAGAGATATAATTTTATAAGACATCTATCTATATAAAAGCAATCAATTGGAGTGGGAAGATTCAAATCAAAGAGAAACAGCTGGGGGGGGGGGGGGACAAAAACCAAACAAACAAAAAAACAAACAGTATAATCTGGCAAACAAGTATCTGAACAGTGGCCTGAAAGCAAGATCATAAGAGACTGAGGAATAAATAACCCAAGAGAGAGAAAGAGAACAAAGGAACTGAGAGGGAGGAAAATGAGACTAGTAGAAAACCAAAGGTCCTAAATGTGGTCTGTACAGAGAAATTAACAGCAAAATGAAAGAGAACAAGATAGGATGTTGAGAACATCCTATTGAAATGAAAGAGAACAAGATAGTCTACTAATGGGTAAGACTGCTGACAAAGGGGTTTCTTTTATTATTCCTATTGGCTTGGTTGGTTTTTAAATGGGAAAAACTAAAATGGCCTTGCCACAGTGGATACTACCACTGGCATAATGGATTCAGGTCTTTCTAAAGTTAAGAATCATCATTTGATGATAAGCTCTACAGGAGCTGGAACTATATCTGCTTGTTTTCCACTGTTAAACCACAACGTATTTTCTATGAAGCTTTGGCAACTTTGGTATTTCCATACTTCAGCTTTTTTGTGTTCATTCTCACTTGGCTAGCTATAAGGATCTGGAAAATCAAACGTTCATCTTTGATGAAAAGAAGCAGGCTTAGGGGTTAAAAAAAAAAAAAAAGTCCGAATTTTAATTCTAAATTATGGATAACTGGGGCATTTTTATTTTATTAAAGTAGCAGAGTTCAAAAAAGTTTAAAATCACAGTATATTAATAATGCAACTATAAATACAATTGGAAAAGTAGAATACAAAGTAATGAAAACTACATATTTTATTTAAAGCAAGATTCATCTTCACAGAAAAAAAATAATTCGTTATCTATTTAGAAGGAATAAAGAACGTGTATAAAATTTGAACGCATGGATTTTAGAAAAGAAAAAAATGTTATGTGACCCTGCTGATTGTAAAGACTTTTCAGGACACCATGCCAAAGACACTTCCTGGCAGTCAGTGTTTAACACACAAAGGGAAAAGAAAACAAACCTACACTCACAACTACCAAAACCCAAGCACCATTTGCTGCAGCTAACATCAACCTGCAATTATGAAGCCAGTGGCATCCCTAAAAATGAGCTCTGTCAGAATGACTTGGCAGGGCCCAGGCAATGCTCTCTACACAACAGAATACAGACACTACTTGCTCTAAAAGGCCCTTTCCAAGGGAAGTCATAAGACAGAACTAGCTAGCAGAAAGAGGGACAGACCCTCTGCTCCCATATATGCCAACATATATTGTACACTCACAAAATTGACAAATGCTGTAAATATCAAAGATGTCTGAGTCACAGGACCTGCCCTTATGACAATTTAGCTGAGACATAATATACATATTTAAACACATATATTTAATACATATTCAGTAACAGTGTAGTCTAATATATGATTCGTTCATTCAAGAACCATTTAGTAAGCAGCTACTATGTGCCGGTAACTGCTAGACCTTAAAACACGCTTAAGTGACTCAAAACCTAGTGAGGAAACAAACACACAAATCAGGAGACAGGTGGTATAACTGAGACACAGAAGTTCTCAACACTAATCCTCTCTTAACCAAGCCTCTGGATTAACCAGTATTCTTCAGTCCTTTGGTAAAACACTGCCCAACGCCCAGGGCACATTAAGTATTCACAGCTAGAGTATGCTATTCTTTATAATTCACCCATACACTGCGTTTTCAGTCAAGTTGTATAAGCTCACCAAGAGTCAATCTGGTTTCCTCCCAAACCTGTTTATGCCAATTGCACTTGTTGCTTTGATTACATAATTCAATTAAACATTACATAAACCAATAAAACATACGTATGAAAAGAAAAACTAAGTTGAATGCTTTGGGAAGACAACACAACAAAGGAGACCTACTAAGCAGGAGACCTGCTATCAAATTAAATGTGGGTGACACAACTGTGAAAGACTAGGGAAAAGTCATAAAAATCGAGGATTCTGTACTGTGTACTTTACTCAAGGAAAACCAAAACCAGAAATCATAACCAATGTATTGTAATTGTAGCTTTTTCAAGAAAGACAACACACAACTCCAATCAGTGTTCTTAAAAAAAAAAAGTGAAGGGCAGGTGGGCTTGGTCTTACGGTGACAAATGACTATGCGTTTATATTATTTTTAACTTAAATGACTTGGTATCATTTCAACCAGATTAACTGCCCAACCACTGATCAGGATGGTGTTTCTGTTATTTATACAAGCTCTTAGGGGAGCATGAAACTTCACTGTGTCTGAAGGTTTCCCAAAGACAGTAAAATGAAACTTGGAAGAGGATTAGAAATTCACCAGGCACTGGGGCGCCTGGGTGGCGCAGTCGGTTAAGCGTCCGACTTCAGCCAGGTCACGATCTCGCAGTCCGTGAGTTCGAGCCCCGCGTCAGGCTCTGGGCTGATGGCTCAGAGCCTGGAGCCTGTTTCCGATTCTGTGTCTCCCTCTCTCTCTCTGCCCCTCCCCCGTTCATGCTCTGTCTCTCTCTGTCCCAAAAATAAATAAACGTTGAAAAAAAAAAAAATTTTTAAAAAAAAAAAAAAAAAAAAAAAAAAAAAGAAATTCACCAGGCAGACAAGGGAGCGAAAATATCCCAACCCTATACATTGACTCAAAAGCATGAGAAGAAGAAAAGTGTCAAAATATTTTTCCTTCCTTTTACCATGCCCAGTCCCACCACTCAAACTTTTCTTATGGCAAATTATTTATCTTTTCTATGAGTTAGGGAATAATTATTACCTACCACAAAGAGCTTTGTAAAGATTAAAATCGATCACACGTGTAAAGTGCTCTACACTGTACCCAGCACATGGTAAGGGATCAACAACAACAATAAAAACTGTTATTATTGTTGGAGGGGAAAGAAGAGGAAACAAAAGCTAAAGTACTGGGACCATGGTACCATCTTCCCCAAGTAAGGACTCTTTGAAGTTCAATAAGTGTGCTGACCCAGATCTCCAGGCTCCTCCTTGTTCCCTTTTAGCTTTACATGAATCCACATTCCTCAGGAGCAGGTTTTGGTTGTGCATATAATTTAAGCTTTGCTTACTGCTGAACCTTCTCATTTAGGAAATACAAACAAAAAAACTGAGAGCAAGTCCCAGACTGGGCTGTAATTTTCCATCAGGTGAAATTGGTATCACCCTTATGGAATCTGACATCTTATTTATTTCTCCTAACTAGATATGCTGGTATTGGATCCAATTTCTGTCATATGTAAATGAGTGCTAATGAAGCCTGTGTGTAACACTCCCCCGGCCCTTTCCTTGGATCTCTGTAGTGCAGTCATGCCAAGAACCTATTCACCACACCCAAAATACCTATTCCACCCCACCTTCTTCAACATTTCCCAGCGCTCCTCTTAATTCCAGGGCTTCTACTCCTTATTCTTCTCCTGTTCTTATCTAAAACAAAACAAAACAGGGGCACCTGGGTGGCTCTGTCAGTTAAGCGTCCAACTTCGGCTCAGGTCACGATCTCACGGTCCGTGAGTTCGAGCTCCGCCTCGGCCTCTGTGCTGACTGCTCAGAACCTGGAGCCTGTTTCAGATTCTGTGTCTCCCTCTCTCTCTGACCCTGCCCCGTTCATGCTCTGTCTCTCCCCGTCTCAAAAATAAATAAAACGTTAAAAAAAAAATTAAAAAAAAAAATAAAACAAAACAGAACACTACTCATTTTTCCTTGAGCCATACTGCTTCTAAGCCAGTCTACAATAAAATTTCCTTCTTGCATATCAGTATTTTCGAATATTCCATCATCTTATTTAGATAAGGTACTTTTGTTATAAAAGTTAAATAGCACTGTCTGCTAAAGAAAGTGATTTTATTTCTTTAAATACCTTAATGCATAACAGCAAATACATGGTTGACATTATTATTCTGTTCAAACAGCATATGTAAAACAGATGGGCTGAGAATAACCTAATAACAAAAGCACTACACAAAAGGTGATATACGATCAATAAACACTAACTATATTAAAATATACATACATATATATGTATAAAATATGTATAAAATATACATGTATACATATTTTAATATGTTTAGTATATATAGTATAGCATATATAGTTAGTATATACATATATGTGCCTGTATATAGCATAGTTAGTATATATATGTATGTATATACAGATATACACATACACACACACAGACACACACACACACACAACATAATTAGGCTACCCTCAGAACAAGCTGGAAAAGATCCGAATTTGCAGACTTTTTTAAAGAAATAAACATTTTACATCAGTATTCTCTACACAAAAATAAAACGATTCGAAGAAACTAGAGTGACACATTGTTAAACACCTTTGAGGAACACAAATCATTGAAAACTTTCCTGAGCCCCTTAAAATGCAATCATTTCACTAAGTTGTTCTGCTTGAAGTTTGAAATATATAAGAATTTACATTATGACAGCTACTCAAAGCATACTTAATCATCTAAATATTGTAATTCACTTGGCTACTTCAGATCAGAAGCAGCTACACAGGGTAAGGGACCAATAAAAGGAGATGATGTATGGAGAACAATGCCTGGGCTTGGGTAGTACGACTCGTGGGTTCTAAAGTCAATCCCCACCAATTCAGAGTGATCAAGGACCATTTACTTATTCTCTCTGTGGCCCTAACTGATACAACAAGAGATGAGATGGGAATGCAAGCTGGTGCAGCCACTCTGGAAAACAGTATGGAGGGTCCTCAAAAAACTAAAAATAGAACTACCCTACAACCCAGCAATTGCACTACTAGGCATTTATCCATGGGATACAGGTGTGCTGTTTCGAAGGGATACATGCACCCCCATGTTTATAGCAGCACTATCAACAATAGCCAAAGTATGGAAAGAGCCCAAATGTCCATCGATGGATGAATGGATACAGAAGATGTGGTATATATATTCAATGGAGTATCACTCGGCAATCAAAAAGAATGAAATCTTGCCATTTGCAACTACGTGGATGGAAATGGAGGCTATTATGCTAAGTGAAATTAGTCCATCAGAGAAAGACAAAAATCATACGACTTCACTCATATGAGGACTTTAAGAGACAAAACAGATGAACATAAGGGAAGGGAAACAAAAATAATATAAAAACAGGGAGGGGACAAAACAGAAGAGACTCATAAATATGGAGAACAAACTGAGGGTTACGGGAGGGGTGGTGGGAGGGGGGATGGGCTGAAGGGGTAAGGGGCACTAAGGAATCTACTCCTGAAATCATTGTTGCACTATATGCTAACTAATTTGGATGCAAATTTTAAAAAACAAATAAATAAAATTAAGTAGAAAAAAAATATATATCACTTTTGTAAACCACACCAAAAAAAAAAAAAAACAAAACAAAAAACAAGGGATGAGACTATGCAAGTTCTAAGGTCCCACAGGAGGTAAAATATTCTTAGTCTAATGAAGGGAATAGAAAATTGGGAGTCGAGCTATGCAGGGCAAACAAAGAGAGGGGACGTGTGCACACGCATCCCCGTCAGCCCTAGAATTCTACAGTTACATGTGCTAAGATGAAGACTACAGACATACATACTCTAGGAATTAACAACAGGTTCATGTGTACAGTTTCTTCCTCCTGTCTGTCTCTGCTCTCCCCATCTCTCTTCCCTCTGTCTCTTCTTTTCTTCTACCCCCTTCCTTAGCTTCTTCTCCTGCCTCAGGTTTCTCTCCTGAACTGCAAAGTTCCTCTGTTCCTATCTCCAGTCCTCAATGCTTTCCAGCTATTACCATCTACTACTACATCTCTAGCCTGCTCCTTACTTCTGATACTGTCGGTTTATTGTCAGTATTATTAAACTGTCAGTTTTACTGTCACTATTAACAGTGGCATAAGTAGCCACTATGCCAAATGCATCACTTAAACTAGTTCTTGGCTCCTAAAGTTTAATTTAAATAAATAATACCAAATAAGTAAATAAATAAATAAATAAATAAAACAGTTAAAAGCATTCTCTCCACAGAAATCTCAACCAGCAAAAGCAAACCACTTATTGGACATTTATTTAAAAATTTTTTTTTCAACATTTATTTATTTTTGGGACAGAGAGAGACAGAGCATGAACGGGGGAGGGGCAGAGAGAGAGGGAGACACAGAATCGGAAACAGGCTCCAGGCTCCGAGCCATCAGCCCAGAGCCTGACGCGGGGCTCGAACTCACGGGCCGCGAGATCGTGACCTGGCTGAAGTCGGACGCTTAACCGACTGCGCCACCCAGGCACCCCTATTGGACATTTATTATAGGTCACAAACTTTGCATACTCTATCTTTTTAAAATTACAACTACTCTGTTCGGTGGCTATATTTACAAACAAAGATGGGGCCCAGAAAAATTATATACTGGAAATGATGGAACTAAGGCCCATACTTTCCACAGCCACACTGCAAGAGACAATGACAATAGACTGTTGTGTCAAATTGACCACTAAAGCAAGAAACTCCAAAGATCCCAAGGGCAAGTTTACTTCTAATGGCCCAGAATTGAAACCTGGAATCCATTAATAACATTCATAAATCAAAAAGTATGCTGGGGCACCTGGGTGGCTCAGTCGGTTAAGCATCCGACTTCAGCTGAGGTCATGATCTCATGGTTTGTGGGTTTGAGCCCCACGTTGGGCTTTGTGCTGACAGCTCAGAGCCTGGAGTCTGCCTCAAACTCTGTGTCTCCCTCTCTCTCTCTCTCTCTCTGCCCCTCTCCTACTCACGCTCTGTCTCTCTATCTAAAAAAATAAACATTAAAAATTTTTGAAAAAATTTTTAAGTAAAAATAATTAAAATAAAATAAAATAAAACAAAATAAAATAAAATAAGCCTGACATCAAGTAGAGAGTAAGCTGACAAAGGGAAATTAGTCCAGATTATTTGGACTTTCAAACACCAATCAAGGACTGATTAATAAAGGGGTTGGTTTGTTTGTTTTAAATTCTGCTTTAATTTTACCAAGATTTTGGAGAGAAGTTATAGTCTCCCCCCCACCACTGGGACTCAAAGAAAAGTAAACTTAGATAGTAAATAAAGTTTAGGGTCAAATAAGGATATCTCTTAATAAAGAAAAAGTATCAATTATATTTCTCTACAGATAATTACTGGGCCATTCTTATTTGTCAATTTTTGAAAGTAAGATAACTCAGTTTTCAGTAATAGTGCCTCAAATTAACTCTTCTACTGAAAACAGTTAAATATTCTGGACAAAATATTTTTACATATTTAAAAGGCAAAGCTGATAAGAAGTAAGGAATTATTTGGCCAAAATTGAAAGGAAAATGGGAACCTAGTAAGGTAAGAGAACAAAAGCCACTTTTGCTCTAGAGGTACTAGCCAATCAGAACAAATCTGAACCTTAAGTTTGGACAGCCTTATAGGACCCAAAGAGCAAAAACTAAAGACCAGGACCATCCGGAGTAAAAAGTCTAACAGGTGATATGTCCCACATTTAGCTAAGACCCTGTAGCATATTCCTTCAAGGCAAAGGTGAAGGATGCTGGTCCTCAAATGTATTTGCGGCCAAAATTTGCATCAGTTGGGTGGTCCAAAACCTCAAGCAATGAATTGGTTTTAAAATGGTTGTGGATTGCTAATGCCTCCAAAAACCCATCAGAGCAAATGAAAGACCTTCTAAAGAAGACACCTTTATTTGAGACCTCAGATTAGTCTTAACACCTTTCCAAGGACAGTGAGCAGCACACAAAAATAACTATGCATACAAAGAAATAAGTTACCATGAACAAGGACCGGCAAAAACAAGAGACCACAGAAAGAGATCTCCAAGACTTCATGCAGAGGAAGTACAGATATACCACCTATAAAAACAACTATACTCACTCGGTTTAAAGAAAAAGAAACTTGAAGATATCTTCAGGGAACAGGAAACTATTAAGAAAAAATCCAGCAGATTTAAAATGCAACCAAACTGAACTTCAGTAATAATTAAAATTAGAAACTTATCAGATGGCTTTAAAAGATTAAATTCAACTGAAGAGAAAATTAATGGACTGCAAATAAGTCAGAATAAACAGATAAAGAAGGTCTAAAATACATGTAATCAGAGACCTAAAGATTAAAGAAAAGAGAATGGGATAAAGCAGAAATATAAAGAGATAGTGACTGATGATTTTGCAGAAATCTAAAGAGATAATGATTGAGGATCATGTAGATTTTTCAAAGAGCCTAACAAAGTCACAAATAAAATCAAAAGAAATATACACCCTGAAACATCATAATGAAACTCAGAACACAAAGTCCAGAAAAAAATATTAAATGTAGACAATAAAATAAGCTAGAAAACAGTGGAACAGAGTAAAATCTCCAGGTCTGTTGTTTTAAATAAAAAGAAAAATGATAAGTAAGCATTAGTGTGACTGATTATCTCAGAAGGGTCTAAGGATCAAGCAAGATAATGAATTTAAGGGCTTGGAAAAAACTGTACAGGTATCTGGAGACTTAAGTGACAGTCTGTACAAAAACCTGTTTCATTCTCGGTCATTCAACCTCTCTGTGGGCCTCACTTTACCTGCGGAAGAAGGTTGCAGCTGATTTTTTCCAAAGTTCATTCCAGCTCAGAAATTACTCTATCATTATCTCTCTCAGTCAGAGGGAGGTGAATCAAATTATAATATTCTACTGGCTAAAAATAAAATGCCAGCTATCATCAGAAAGAATAATAGAAACGTAACAAAAATTATATCCCAATTCTATAAAAAGCCATCCATATCTGGAATACTAACAGATGTGTCCAAACAATACATGTAAAATCAGAAACAAACAAGTAAAGCAATGGTTCTCAATCCGTGCTCTCTTGAGGGAGCTCAAAAAACACTAATACCAGGGGCACTAAATCCTAAAATTCTGATTAAACTGGTCTGGGGTAGAGCACAGGAAATGAAGATTTTTAAAAGTTCCCCCAGATTATTCTAAGGTTGAGCTAAAGCTAAGAAATACTGAACTAAAGTGACAAAAAATAATTTTGAGTCATACTTGACTCTTTTTTCCTCAAACGTCACATCCTATCCTTCAGCACATCTTGTTGGTTCTACCTTCAAAAATGCATTCAGAATCCATTAGATTTTGAATACGTATCAAAATAGACATTCACATATCTCATCACTACCAGCTTAGTTCATCTCCAGCCTGGATTATTAACTAGACTCCATGACTCTCTTACCATTGTCTTCCCTCCAAGTGCATTCTAAACCCTTGCGATGCTGTTCCTTTACTCAAAACATTTCAACTGTCACCCATCTGGCTGAGGTACAATCTAAAATCCTTACAATGGGCAAGACCCAGTATGGCATTTCTTCCATTCTTCTCCTCTACTCTAGCCACATGTGCCTCATTATTCCTCAAACATTCCAAGCATGCTCCTTTCCCCCCTACTGTTCTCTCTGCCCTCCCAGAACACCCCCTCCTTAACTTCACCTTTTCAGGTCTTGCTCAAATGGCATCTCATCAGGTAAGCCTTTCTTCCCTACTCCACCCCACCAAGCACTCCACATCCCCCTTATACCAACCACATGACTGTGGTGCTTACTACCACCTAACATTTTATGTATGTAAGTATTCATTATTGTCTGCCTGTAGGATCTATTTTAACCATCTTGTTTCTCCAGTGCCTAGAACAGGAGCTGGCATAAAATGGGTGAATAACACTTGTTGACTGAAAATATGAATCAATAATGCCAAAATCCAGATTAATAAATACTCCAGTCTCTATGCCACATGCCCTAAGCTACTCAATCATATCACCTTTTTCATACAATTCTAACATTTCCAGGTAAATAACAGAGCCTCCCCTACTACACACACCCCCCAAAATCTAGGGCCAATAGTTTTTGTTTTGTATTTACATGCCTGCTTTCTATTAAGTCAGTAATTTTCAAATAGGTTCTCATTACTTCATTAAGTTCTTTCTTCTTGCTATTCTCCCCATTCACTGCTAGCTCTCTTTTGTGCTATTCTAAGAAAATCTAAGCCCCCACAATGATAAACACTCTGATTTTTCTACATCTTGCTTGTCTATCACTCCAACTAGACTGCATACTTCTTGAAGGTCATCTAGCTCAATGTCTCACATAAAGAAATTTCCCTCGATTGTTATGATTAGTATTCCAACTCCAATTCCTTTCACAAATATAAAGCTCAGTAATAACCCTAACCATTCTTTTCCCATGAACTAACTGCCTATTCTCATCTGAATGGTGGTAGTGAGGCAGGAGGGGGATTATCAAAAATAAAGAGAATTCTAGGGATACCTGGGTGGCTCCGTTGGTTGAGCATCTGACTTCGGCTCAGGTCATGATCTCATGGTCCGTGGGTTCGAGCCCCACGTCGGACACTGTGCTGACAGAGCCTGGGGAGCCTGCTTCAGATTCTGTGTCTCCCTCTCTCTCTGCCTCTCCCCTGCTCCTGTTCTGTCTCTCTCTCTCAAAAATAAATAAACATTAAAAAAAATTTTTTAAAAGGAGAGAGAGAATTCTACATTAACTGAGATGGGCAAGGAGGGGAAAATGACAAATTTACAGCACAGTATAACTGGTTCCTTCCTCCCAAGACCTGAAGAAGGGAGGAAGTGGTAAAGGCAGACCAGGTAGGTGACAGCTTGGATTGCCTTGCACAACTCTGTCCTGACAATCTGAAAGAGCAAGACTAACAGGTTCCTGAAGGGACAAATTAGCCTTAATCTTAAAGGTATTTTTGTTGACTTCGGTGTTAATGACTTGAGAAGAGATTTAAAAACCAAAGAGAGGACATCAATTAATCCAAATTTCATCACCACTCATTCTCTGACTTCCGATTTCTTCTAGAAAAATTTAAATGGCAAAAGAAAAACGAAGGGGTATGTTCACATTTAATGATGTTGATAAAAAGAAATTACTTTAAAAATATGTTTTCAGTTGTGAGATTCCCACAAACTCTCTTCCCAAAAAGTATGTTATTTGTTCTGTTTGGAAATATGACACATTTTTAAAGTTCCTCCCTGGATGGTTAATTTAGTGTAAGCACAAACGAAAAGATACTGTAAAAATGTAGTGCTTTCAGTGTGAGGAGCACCAATTGGAAACCTACCTGAGCTTTAACATTTGCCATTAAAAATCCCAGAAATAGCATGTGTGCACGTGTGTGTGTAAAACTGAAGAGTGACTACAATTATAGGTAAATTGAAAAGTTGAAATGGAGGGGTGGAAGGGGAGAACTGGGAGATAGGACAAGGGTAAGATGAGCTGCAAACTCCCGAACCTCCACAAGTAAAAAGGGAAGAGTTATTATCTTGTTTGTTTTTGACCAAATTAGTGTGACTCACCTTGCCTAAACTGGAAATTAAAATTTAAGCAGCCACATAAAAAAATCATTCTCCACACCCGAACAACGTTAACGCTAAAGCCTGCCTTTAACACTTCCTTGAAGTCTGAAATCCACAATTTCATTTATGGAATGCACTGTCTAATAAAGTGAATTACTAATAAATTTAAATGAAGCATTCAAGTCTGCTTATCACTATACAGACATGGTCAGATTCATTTTGAGAAAAGTTACAAATACCAACAGACTAGATACTAAAGTACATAATGGCAGACATAAAAAAAAGTTGCCTGGGGCGCCTGGGTGGCGCAGTCGGTTAAGTGTCCGACTTCAGCCAGGTCACGATCTCGCGGTCCGTGAGTTCGAGCCCCGCGTCAGGCTCTGGGCTGATGGCTCAGAGCCTGGAGCCTGCTTCCGATTCTGTGTCTCCCTCTCTCTCTGCCCCTCCCCCATTCATGCTCTGTCTCTCTCTGTCCCAAAAATAAATAAACATTGAAAAAAAAAAAAAGTTGCCAAAGAATACAAACATAGAACTGTGGAAATAAAGAATGAGAAGAAATTTTAGAAACTATGGGTCACTGCCTCGCTTCACTCAACTCCTCCCAGAGGCCTTCCTCACCCACCCCATCTAAAATAAAAAAGCCGCGGGGAGCCTGGGTGCTCAATCAGTTAAGCTTCTGACTCTTGGCTTCAGCTCAGGTCATGATCTCACAGTCTGTGAGTTCGAACCCCAGATGGGGCTCAGTGCTGACTTGGGATTCTCACGATCTCACAGTTTGTGAGTTCGAACCCCAGATCAGGATTCTCTCTCTCTCTCTCTGCCCCTCCCCTGCTCACTCGCTCTCTCAAAATAAGTAAACAACCTTAATAAAAAAATAAACAAATAAAATAGCTGTCCCTATCACATTCTATTTCTGTACCTGATTTATTTTCCTCATCCAAAGTGCCATTATGGTTCGGTATATTATGTACTTACATTTGCTGCTTGTTTGCCTGCCGACTAAAACGTAAGCTCTATGAGGGCCGAAGCTCTGTCAGTTGTGTTCATCCCAGGCCCTCGAGGCACACAGCTGGCACTCAATAAAGTACTGAATAAATAAATGATGAACCTGAAGTTCACAGAGGTTAAAGGATTTCCTCAAGGTCACAGCCAGCAGTAAGCACAGCTGGTACCAAAACGCTGTCTACTCCCTCTTTCCATAGCCACTTCCACTAGGCCAAAGCACCCTGTTCCAGCACATGATTTTCTATTTAACAGATTCCTTCTTTTCTTTTTTTAAGTGCCAAAGAAAATACCCGTTACCAAAAAAAGTGACACGCTGGGTAGCATTTTAACTTCAAGTGTTTCACCAACCAAAACTATACTCAGATTTCAGAAGTGTACAAGATTAGCCAGTAAAACAGAAAGGCACAGCCACTCAGTTCTCCGAGTTCCTTGTGAAATTGGTGTGTGCCTTGGAAGTTTTAAGATCAGCTTCGGAAACACACTTAGCAATTCAGAATGGCCTGTAAAGTATCAGCCTCACTTTCTTCTAAGAGCCCACAACAGCTCCTTCCTGGATATGCTTTATCTTGCAGATTATGCAAGGAAATGTAACCAACTTTAAAGTCCCTTTTAGTTCCTTTCAAAGTACAAGGCAATCTCACAAAACACTGGGCATAAAATTAACCCTTGGGAAGTTTCAGATTCTGAGAATAGGAAACCATCTCCGAACCATCACCTGACGGTGATCATCTAGGTTCTTCATGATCTGAAATACCTAAAAGAAACGCGGAGGTGGGGGGGTTGGGGGGGGGGGGGGTGGAGGAAGAGGAAAAGAGAAGAAACGTTTACATACATCAAAAAGGAGCTGATATCCCTCATAATACTTTAGCCCAGCATCAGCGTCTTGCCTAAAGTCAAGGCCCCACGCACACAACTTCGGTTGTCTGCTTTGGTCACCTCCCTTTCAGAGAGACAGGAGCCAACTACCAATACCTTCCGCAGGGAACATCTCTAGACCTAGGATGGGACTCACTAGGGCAGAGGATGATTTGCTAGACGTCTCTCAAAACTACTGTCAGCCCAATTAGTTAACTGATAGGGACGACCTAAAATGTGGGACGGCAAGAGAGTTGAAATGAGACTGAGTTAAGAGTGTGAAGGAGCAGACGAAAAGGAACGGGGAGGGTAAACAACGCATCAGGGGCTGGAGTGGGAACCTAGGTCAAGGCAGCGGGGTCAGGGAAAGGCAAAGGTGAAGGGGGGAAAGAGATGCGGTTTCTGAGTGGGATGGGCGGGAGCAAAGGGGGAGGGGACGAGGGGGGCCGAAGGGGGAGAGGGGGGAAGGGTCCTGGGCGGGGCGGAAGGGAGCGAAGAGGCGGGATGAAGAGGGCCAGGCCGGGAGGGTCTTTACCTGCAGCTCCGCCCGCTCCACCTCCCACTGGGCTCTCTCCACCTCGAAGCGGGCCCACTCGTGCTGCAGGAAGTGCAGGATCCCAGGGAGGCTGTATTGGGCTCGCGCCGCCCCCGCCGCAGCCGCCCCGTCGCCGGCCGCGGCAGCCTCCGCCAGAGGCCCGAGACCCTTGGCACCGCCGGCGCCCGGGTGGTTGTTGCTGAAGAAGACGCCGGGACCCGCCTGCTCGTCCATGGCGGCCGCAGAAACCCCGGGAGCTGCCCAGGAGCCCAGCAGCGGAGGCAACGGCGGCGGCCAGCAGCGCCTCCTCCTGCCTCCGCCGCTCCCCGCCCACACCCCAGTCAGCAGGGAGCAGCCGCCTGGGCGCGGGGGCCGGCCGAGCCCGGGACGGGCCGGGAAATGGGTCAACTGCGGCGCGCGGGCGGCCCAGGGCTTGCTGGGAGTTGTAGTCGCGGGGCGGGGCGGCGGCAAGCGCGGTCGCGGCGGCCTGTGGGGGCTGCGAGAGACTCGGGCGCGGCCGCAGCTCCGCCCCCGGCCCGCCCCTGCCCGCCCCTGCCCGCGGCGGTGGGGGCCGACTGAGCCGGGAGCGCGGGTTTCCTCACCCGCCGGTCGGGCGCGAGCGGGCTGCGCGCCAGTGCCCCCCTCGCACGCGGAAGTTCTCGGGCGGCGCGCCCTGTTGCATACACACACACACACATACACACACACGGAAGTTATCGCGCCAAGACACCAGTCCGGGCAGCACATCTTTCAGGGCTTCCTGGTGGTTGTGCTAAGAAACAAGCTCAAAGCGAGGTTCGGAGGTCCGGCTCCTGGACGGCTCCAGCTAGTTGGATCTAACCCTCTCCCTTTGGCTCCAACTTAAGTGTGTCTCTGGCCCTAGACACTCCTCAAGTTCTGGCAATCTGCTTATCGCTATCGCTCCTCCCTTTTTTTTTTTTTTTTTTCCTCCCTTACGGATTCAAACCTGTTGCCTGATCAGTTTTCACTTATAAGGAACTCTGGTCACCTCTCTCTCCTGGACCAGCCCTTTTCAGCTTCTACATTCTAGATTGTTGGCATTTCATCTGAAACACTGCTCCGCTGAAGTCCCTTTCTCCTGCAGTAAATCTTGCAGTAGTAAGTCCTGTAGACGTTTCAGATATCCAAGGGTGTCATTTCGGTGTCCTTTTTTTCTACCTTTTCCCGCGCGGTTTTTACTCAGTTCAACTCAACAAATATTTGATTGTCAGTTATTTCTGTCGCTGGGGACATAAAAATAAATGACACAGTTCCTGTCATCAAAGGGAGATTGGCAAGTATATAATCAATTCTCACAGTGCCTTAAATCAACACCACCTGAAGGAACAAAGTCCCTTTCTCTTCCCTAGAACTGTCTTAGGTATCCAGGCACTTCTCCCTTTTCACTTGTCCCGGTCCCAGTTTCGTCCACGGTTCACCTGCAAACCCGCAGCAGTATTAGCCTTCAAAAGCACATCAAAGTCCTCTCAAGTGTTTCTCCAAATCTTATCCTCCGAAGTCCCTGAAAATATGTCACTATAAAGTCACACTACAACAATAATGAAAGGAAGGCGCCTGAAAAAAATTTAACAAATGAAAATGAAATGAAGCACTTATCTTGTCCCCATAACGAGTTATCTGTAATTCTTTTATTTTGTGGGATGGATTTCCGGGATATCAGACCTGATGGCCATGAAAAAAAATGTAAAGATTTCAGCTGCCTGGTGATATGTCAGGGAAGGACATCCTGTTCCTGTCCTCCCCCAACCCTTCCCTTCCCATGGCTGCTTGTGGAAAAGACAGGAAACACACTGTATCTGCCCTGGTTGCAAATAAAGATGGCAAGCTCTCTTTTCTCATTTATTGAATGTTTCTGCTTCATGAATTCATTCTTTATTATAATAAAAGTGTGATCCAGGCTTGGCCAAATTCCCTGTGTCATAAATTAGTTTGGCTGTTAATTGTCCTTTGAGACACTGCCCAATCCTCTCATTTTACAGCTCAAGAAACTTAAGTCCAAAGAAGTTGAAACTTGTCCACAATGAGGCTTTGAGTGAGTGGCACAGTCCAAATGAGAAACTAGAATTCCTGACTGCTAGTTCATTGATCTTTCCATTAACACGTTGCCTCCTCTCTTATCAGACCTACCAGAATGTGGAAGGGACAATAATGCCACAATAGCATATTTTCTCATCTGGAAGATTTAAGTACTCTTACAAGTTTAAAATGTTAGAAAGTTGTGTTTTTATTTTCTCTAATAGAAGACATGGCTGACAATTCCCTGAAATAAATTCATAACACACTATAAAACAATTACATTTAATGGTAGCTGTTGAAGAACCCATTAGTCCTTTAGCTAGACTATCAAGAAAAAGGGAGAGGACTCAAATAAATAAAGTCAGAAATGAAAGAGGAGATATTACAACTGATACCATAGAAATACAAAAGGTCAGGGGTGCCTGGGTGGCTTGGTCGGTTAAGCGTCCGACTTCGGCTCGGGTCATGATCTCACGGTCCGTGAGTTCGAGCCCCGCGTCGGGTTCTGTGCTGACCGCTCAGAGCCTGGAGCCTGTTTCAGATTCTGTGTCTCCCTCTCTCTCTGCCCCTCCCCTGTTCATGCTCTGTCTCTCTCTGTCTCAAAAATAAATAAAAGTTAAAAAAAAAAAATTAAAAAAAAAAAGAAATACAAAGGGTCATAGGAGACTGCTATAAACAATTCTATAACCTAGAAGAAATGAATAGATTCCTAGAAAACTACAACCTATCAAGACTGAATTGTGAAAAAACAGAAAGTCTGAATAGACTGATTACAGTAAGGAGAAGCAGTAATCAAAAACATTCCAACAAACAAAAGTCTAGGACCAGATGGCTGCACTGGTGATTTCTATCAAACATTCAAAGAAAGATCAATACCAATCTTCAAACTCTTCCAAACAAACAAACAAACAAACAAAAAAAACAAAAAAAAACAGAAAAGGGGAGAATTTTCCCAAACTCATTTTATGGGGCCAGCGTTACCCTGATACCAAAACCAAACAAGTATGCCGCCAAAAAAAGAGAAAATTATAGGGGCATTTGGGTGGCTCAGTCAGTTAAGTGCCTGACTGCGGCTCAGGTCATGATCTCGTGGTTTGTGGGTTCGAGCCCCATGTAAGGCTCTGTGCTGACAGCTTGGAGCCTGAAGCCTGCTTCAGATTCTGTCTCTCCCTCTCTCTATGCCCCTCCTCTGCTCACGCTCTGCCTCTCTCTCTCTCTCTCTCTCTCTTTCTCTCTCTCTCAAGAATAAATAAGCATTAAAACAATTCTTAATAAAAGAAATTATAGGCCAATATCCCTGATGAGCATAGATGCAAAAATCATTGACAAAATATTAGCAAACCAAATTTAACAAGACATTAAAAGGATCATACACCATGGTCAAGTGACATTTATGCTAGGGATGCAAGGATAGTTCAACATCTGCAAATCAATAAGTGTGATACATCATGTTAACACTCAACAAGGCAGGTATAGAGGGAGTGTACCTCAACATAATAAAGGTTACCTATGACAAACCCACAGCTAACATCATATACTCAATGATGAAAAGATGAAAGCTTTGGGGTGCTTAGGTGGCTCAGTCGGTTGAGCATCTGGCTTCAGCTCAGGTCATGATCTCATGGTTTGTGAGTTTGAGCCCTGCATCCAGCTCTGTGCTGATAGCTTGGAGCCTGGAGCCTGCTTCGGATTCTGTGTCTCCCTCTCTCTGCTCCTCCCCCGCTCATGCTCTGTCTCTCTTGCTTTCAAAAATAAATGAACACTTAAAAAGTTTTTTTAAAAAATGAAAGCTTTTCCTCTAGGATCAGGAACAGACAAGGATGTCTACTCTCAACACCTGTATTCAACCCAGCACTGGAAGCCCTAAACAGAGCAATTAGGCAAGAAAGAGAAATAAAAGTCATCCAAATTGGAAAGGAAGAGGTAAAACTGTCACTATATACATGACATTATATATAGAAAACCCTAAATACTCCATCAAAAAACTGTTAGAATAAATGAATCCAGTAAAGTTGCAGAATACAGTCAATACACTAAGACATGTTGCATTTCTACACACTAACAATGAACTATCAGAAAGAGAAATTATGAAAAAGATCTCATTTATAAGTGCATCCAAAAAAATAAAATACCTAGGAATAAACTTGACCAATGAGGTGAAAAACCTGTATACTGAAAACTACCAGATACTAGGAAGTTGAAGAAGACATAAAAAAATGGGAAGATATTCCATGCTTATGGATTGGAAGAATTAATATTTGTTAAATCTCCATACTACTCAAAGCAATCTACAGATTCAATGCAATCCTTATCAAAATTCTAAAGGCACTCTTCCCAGAAATAGAACAATGAATCCTAAAATTTGTATGGAACAATAAAAGACCCCAAATAGCCAAAGCAATCTTGAGAAAGAAGAACCTCAATTTTATTCCTCACTCTACAATTATCTAAATCTGGAAATCTTGGACAAATGGTTTAACTTTTTTGATTCACTATTCTGTCACTTTTAATATGAGAATAATATTCAGCTTTTAAGTTACCACAAAGATTAGACAAGAGAAAAAATGTAAAGCCCTTAGCATAGTGCTTGACCAATAGCATATACCAAATAATGATAGCTATTATTATAACAGAGTTCACAAGACTGAGTAACATATAAAGACGAGAAATACTAGGGGGAAAATAATTGTTCTTTTTTCTTTCTAATCCCCTATGTAGAAATTCAATACAGCAGAGTTAAAATAATCTTTAAAAATATTAATGTCTATGCCTTACCCTTAAGCCTCAGACCTTAAGGTGGTACTGATTTCCTGATCATTTCATTTTATAATTGATAAAACCTATGACACAAAAAATACAAGTTTCATTTCCAAGCACGGAGAGAGCTGGCAAGATGTTGTTTCATGTATCAGTATAACCAGTATAAAGTGAAAAATCGTGAAATGCTAAATGTTTATTTAGATAATTAGAGTGTTGGCTTTTTTTTATTTCAATGTGTATGTTATATGGGATGGGGATTATAGGAACACAAAACAACGAATAAGTCATCTGCTCTTTTTTTTTATTTTTCATTAAAATGAGTGGGTGTTTTTAAAAAACTGTGCAGGAGACTGACCGGCTCCGTGGTAGAACATGTGACTCTTGATCTCAGGGGTTGTGAGTTTGAGTCCCATGTTGAGTGTAGAGTTTACTCAAAAAAATTTTTTTAATAAAATAAATAAATAAATGATAAGTCACTTGGGTCTCTGATTTTTTAACTGCTCCAAGAATAGTCTTCAAATTGAGCTTCATGGCTTTTTCAGGATTCTGGCCAGAGACTAGAGTGGACCACTTGAGTAGAGATAGGCCTCCACTAGCATGAAGAGAACTTTGGGAAACAGACATGTTCAATAGCTCACTGTTTGCCAGCCTCTGTACTCTCTGGCCACTACCTAATTTCCCTCACCTCTCCTTTCTGCCTACCCTGCTTCTACCTTTCCTCAGCTTCCAAGCTCCCTCTTAGATTGGAAGTCTGAAAATGACTGGGTTGGGAGAACAGCCAATAAAAAATTGGGCAGTAAAGGAACTCCGTTATTTGAAAATGTTCTTGGAGTCCAAGAATTAAATCTACCTCACAGTCACGTGATAGGATGGGGAAAATCGCCTCTACTATTATTTATTATTACTACTATTATTTTCTTTTGGAAGAGTGTGGTTGAAATTAGAGAGTTGCCGGGGCGCCTGGATGGCTCAGTTGGTTGAGCATCCAACTTCGGTTCAGGTCATGATCTCACAGTTGGTGAGTTTGAGCCCCGCGTCGGGCTCTGTGCTGACAGCTGGGAGCCTGGAGCCTGTTTCAGATTCTGTCTCCCTCTCTGTCTGCCCCTCTCCAGCTCACCCTGTCTCTCTCAGGAATAAATAAACATTAAAAAAAAATTTTTTTTAAAGAAATTTTATGTTACTAACACATTTTAGTAAATTCAACTATTAAATAAAATTTCATTTTGAAATTAAAATTAATTTTAATTTTGTAGTGGCTGATATATGGAGGAATAGATACTTTAAACCTAAAATCAGGATTACTTTCACTGATCTAAATAGCTAACACTGCAGGAGGCTAAAATGATAATACAGCTCTGAAGCTATAGCAAGACTTCTCTCAGAATATCAGTGGTGACCAACTTAAGATTCTGTTCCTCTCAGCAAAGATCAACTGGTTTTTGAACATTCTTTTTCATCCTCTCCATCAACTCCATGCCTTGCTTCTCTATCCTGTCTCTTTTAATATTTCCAGGGAATGAAAGCTCTACTCAACTGGTTCTTGCCTTCCTCCTCTTTTTCTCCTTAATAACTATGGTGCCCCTATTTCTAAAGCAGGAATTGAACTTTAAACAATTCACAGAACTTCGTTACAATTCACATAACTTCGTTACATAAAAATAACCGTTGTGAGGCTTGAGGTGGGGAGAGAACCTTTTTATAAGCTGACTCTCCTTGCCAACCATGAAACAGAGATATACTGATTTCCAGGTGGAGCCTGTGCTCAGAAGAAGACACCCAACCTTCATTTAGATTTGAATTGCTCAGAACAGCAGCTTCCCCTCCCCAAACTCCTATCTGATAGTCCTTAAATATAAACTAAGTCAGTTCTCAAAAGAATTTAAATGTGGCGCGTCATCAGTATTATTATTTGTAAACGTGATGGGAAATCTGGGTATTGTGCCAGAAAAATAAGAAAAATGAGTGAGGTTAAAGTCTGATACGTTTTTGTTTTAGGGTTTGAAGACCCCTGTTTTCTTAACTTTTTCCAAACAAGATACACGGAGTGTATCTCCCTCCCTCTCCCCTGCAGGCCCTCAATTCGCTACTGCTATCCAGTCGGTATTAATTTTAGCACTTGGAGTTGTTCTCTGTAATGGAAAATTCTACCCATTATCTATGTTATCTCCTTGCCCAGATTTCCCCCAGCTGCAGGACATGAAGTAACGAGAGGAGGAGGGGTTTGAACCAGCTCAAACACACTTTCACACGAAATCATAATGTACAACATTACCGCCTGCGAGCTGATTGTATTCAACATGAAGGAAGAGTATAAATTAGCTAGCGCCGGGTGGAATGGAGCTTTTTCGGCCAAATTCAAACACCTGAGGAAGAAAAGTACATCGTGCATTTGAAAGAAGTCCGATATACCTGACATAAAGAGCAAGAGGTAAGTAATAACAATTATTACTTTTATTCACCGCTTACTAAAAAAAAAAAAAAAAATTATGCGTTTTCTATGCATTAACTCGATCCTTACAATGTCCTTAACGGGTAAGTACTAACATCATTTTCACTTAACAGATAGGGACACTACTATATGGCTGTAAGACCAGGATGAAATGAGTAGGTGAAGTAGGCAGGGGCCAGATTACTTGAGTCCCCTTAAAGAATTGGTCTTTAGCTAAGGTAAGCAACTGGAGACTTTTCAGCAAGGTATCAGATTTGAATTTATAAAGATCATTTCAGTTTCTCTGTGGAACACATAGTATTAGTTAACACTTCTAAATTGTTTTCTAAGAGTCAGGCACTGTTTTCAGGACATTTGCAAGTCTTAACTCATTTAATCCACAGCTGCTCTATAAAACGGATATTGTTATTTTCATTTTGCAAAAGTGGAAACTGAGGCACGGAGAGAACAAGTGACTTATCCCTGGTTGCACAGTTTGTGAATAATAGAGCCAGATTCCAACCCAGGAAAGGTGACACTACAGTCCACACCAGCCACTTTGGTATACTGCAACCAGACGTGATTGGGACTAAGACGGCAATAATGGCAATAAAGACATGTGAAGGGATTTGACAAGATATTTAGGAAACTTGATGAACTAAGCATAGTGAGGGAGAAGGTGGAAAGTGTCAGGGATGACATCACAATCTATATTTTACACGACAGGACATAATAATTGTATTATTTACTGGGAGATCACGAGTGCAGAAGTTGGTTTTAGATACAGGTGAAGAATTCAATTTAAAATTAATTGGGTTTGAGGAATCTCTGAGACAGCCAAGAGTGGGTAGTCACATTTAAGGTGTGAAGAGTAGATGAGAGTCTGGAGTTCTGAACAATTCCACATAGAAATCCCCGCCTGTTTTTTCTCAAACCATACTCCATACCATTCCCTCCAACTACTTCTCACAACTTGTGACGATTTCATATCTCTCATGTAAACATATCATGGAAGATTCTTTGCTTGACTCTTCACTATTTTCTTCCCAATGCCTGGAATATAGGTGTGCCATAAATAATTGTCCAATGAGTGAATGAGACAGCATCAGACAGCCATATCACAAAATCTTTGACTAACAGGAATTCAAGTTCTCCTTGTACATGTCCAGTGTCAAGGAACGCACTATCATAAGGCAATCATTTTTAACGGCTCTCTTTGGAAATTCTCATTTTATATTCAATTGCACACCACTTATTTGAAACATTGACCTGTTGGTGCAATCCACTATCTGGTCCTGCTATCTAAAGATTAATGACCAAGTTGCCCATTTTATTCTCAGTTCCTCTTTATCACGTGGCTTGGATACACCTTAGTCTGTCATTGCTCTTGATACGTGGCATCTGAAGCTGATCCTCTAACCCCAAGCCCAGGCCTCACATGCTGGGTCCTTCAGGGTACAGAGTAGGACTGTCACCTTTCTTGTTTCAGCTAGTATATTTTCACTAAAAACAGCCAAACTTTATTAAGTGTTTCTGCTAGCTTCATAATGATTTACAGTCAACTAGAATGCCATTTTTAAACAATGTCTAGGGAGGCAACTGGGTGGTTCAGTTGGTTGAGCATCTGACTCTTGATTTGGGCTTACGGCTCAGGTCACGACCTTGAAGTTTGTGGGATCGAGCCCCACGTCAGGCTCTGTGCTGTCAGCTGAGCTTGGGATTCTCTCTCCTTCTCTCTCTGCCCCTCCCCCCTCCCTCTCTCTCAAAACAAATAAAATAAACATTTAAAAAAATGTTTAGGTATAACCAAATATTTGTGATTTAATGATACTCCCAGGTATATTCTCGACTTTGGAAAACAATGGCCCAGTTTCATATTCACATCTGTTATTTCAAAAAGCATCACTTTCTAAGATTCAGCAATGTGTATCAAAATTTAAAATCTGTCATCTTTTTATAACCCCTTTAAAAAGCAATCTATCCCAAGGAAATAATCTGTGAAGTTACATTTTTTAAAAGTCAAATGCAGCATTATTTAGAAAAATGTAAAAACTAGTACCCAGCATAGGTCAGTAGTGGTACAGTCACCATTAAGTAGCCATCAAAAAATGATGGTTACTAAATCTATCTCATTTTATTATTAGAGTGATTCCAAGGGGAAATGCTTATAAAATAAGTTGGCAAAAGCAGGATACAGCATTCCACTTCAGGATGATTACAAATGTAGAAGGAAATAGACTAAAATATCAACAGTATTGTCTCTGTGTGGTGAATTGTGATAAGTTTTCCCCAAAATTTAATGAATGCACATTTTTAAATTAAAATCAATTTAGAATAACGTATAAAATTATTTTCCTTTTTTCTCTTGAGTCTACTTTTATGCTCATTAGACAAGGGTAAAGTCCCACCCACCTCCCGCCTCTATTTTCTTCACAAATAAGAGAGGTATTTTCCTATACAAATGGAAATAAGTTGGAAAGAAGGAAGAGGTTTAAAGAAAGAATGAATAATCAAAGTTAGAAGTTGGAAAAGCCAAAGTTAGAAGTTGGAAAAGCCAAACAAACTCACTTAAATTTTCATGTATTCTTTTTTTTAATGTTGATTTATTTATTTTGAGAAAGGAGTGCATGCACACGCACCAGCTGGGGAGGGACAGAGAGAGAGAGAGAGAGAGAGAGAGAGAGAGAGAGAGAGAGGGAGAGAGAGAATCCCAAGCTGGCTCCACGTTGTCAACGCAGAGCCGGAGGCAGGGCTTGATCCCACCACCATGAGATCCCGACCTGAACCCAAATCAAGAGCTGGTGGGCCACTCAACTGACTGAGCCCCCCAGGTGCCCCTTCATGTATTATTTGACTTGCATTGAAAGTTGGGGGGGTGGGGGGGGGAGAAGGGAAACAGGGCATATGGGTATGAGAAAAACGATGCCTGAAATGGAAACCCTGACTTCTAATGGTAAAAAGAGACAGGGAATTGTGAATAGGGGCCCAAGGCTGTAAACAAATGCTCTGGAAACAAAAGAAAAAATGGTTGTACTGTTGCTTGTGCATGCATGGTCCTCACATGTTTGTTTAGTGACAGCACCAAGAACTTAGCTCAGGATAATTTTTCTAAATTGTGATTAAGACATGAAATTTTTAGGTAAAATTTTGTGAAGTCTGTCAATAATAATTTCATATGTTTTTACAAGGAGAAATAGATTCATGATGATTAAATTAAGTTTTTGAAATAATCCATGTGATGGAAAGCATTAAGGCAAGACATTTATTTATAGCTGGACTCTAGCCATTTCTGGCATGGATCTAAAAATTCCAATTAAGAAGGAAGAAAATGTGAGGTATAGTGATTCATACAAGTAAAGGTGTTTTTGAAAATTGTGCTAATTGCATACCTCATTCAGCATTGTTTGCATAGAAGGAAATAATGGATATAAAAGTGCCTAGCACAGTGCCTGGCACACAATGGGAATGGCAACTCTTCTTGATAGTGATAATCTACAATATTTAACTGCTCTCTGGATTTAATGTATTTTACTGTCTTACCATGATAGCTATTTAGAGGAGGGAACTGAAGCCCCCAAGAGGTTAGGTTGCCCAAAGTTCTATCCCTAGTTGATGGCAGAACCTATTTGGAAAAGGGAAACCTGACTTCAAAGTTTTGTTCTCTCTCATTAGATTCAGAATCCAAATGGACAATATTAACAAGAACCTGGAAAGGAAATAGAAAATACTTTATTTCTTTTAATGTTAACAGTGCTCAAACTACGCTTCAGAAAGAATCTATTGGCTACCACGATGCTTCTCCTTTTAGCTTCTTGATACTGGATGTTTGTAAGCAAATAGATACAATTATTCAGGTTGAGAAGAAGCTCATGGATTGGGCAGTGAAACAAATTAATAAATATAATTCTTCAAACCAAACAGAGCTTCTTTTATAAATATTATCACAGAAACCTAGATGTTAGGTTGTAAGTGGCTCAGAAGAGTTTAGGGAAAGTATAAAAAAGAACTGGGGAGAGGGGGAAGGAAGGAAGATACTGAGGGAGAGAGGGAGGGAAAAAAGAATCATTGCCAATGCATGATGCACCCTACCTCAAAGTAGGAAATGATGGGAAAAGTCTGGGAGGTACCAAGAACAGAAGAAAACAGCCAAGGCTGAAATAAACTTTATTCTCTACACATAGGTGAGTGAAAAGGGGTTATATGCGCCAGAAACAAGGGATTGAAGAACAGTCTGGCAGTTCCTTAAAAAGTTGAAGAGCTACCAATTCCACTTCTAGGTATATAGCCAAGAGAAATGAAAACACATATGTCCACTCAAAAACTTGCACACAGTTGTTCGCAACAGTATTATTTACAATAGGCAAAAGGTGGCAACAGCCCAAGTGCCCATCAACTGACGAATGGATAAACAAAATGTGGTCTACGTGTAACGGAGTGTTATCCAGCCATAAAGAGGGATGAAGTTCTGATGTGTGCTACCACGTGGAGGAAGCTTAAAAACATGAAGTCAAGGGAGGCGCCACATCCGGGTATCTCCGCCTTCGGCTCCTTAGCTGCGGCCCGTGAGTCCTCGTACCTTCCACTTGCAGAGGAGGCCATGTCATAAGGGGCCTGGGACCTGGAGCCCGGCGGCTTTGCACATCCTGGCCATGTCCAAGGCAAAGATGTCGGGCATTGGGACTGGTTCGTCGCCACTGTCGCGATGCCCTTGGTGGGCAAACTCAGTCCCATCAGCCCTCCCACTTGGCACCGCTCGCTGCCCACAGGAGGGGAGGGGTGTGAATTTGGCGTGCCCCCTGCTAGCATGAGGCGAGCTGCTGATCAGAACGGTGGAGGCGGGAGACACAATTGGGGACAGGGTTTGGGGACCTATGAAAGAGTGGCCTCTGGCCAGTCCACCAGCCACTGGCTCAGATGAAGTTTTCTTCCCAGTGCTGGGTGTGCTTAACAACTGAGTTCTAGCAAACGCTGTTGGACCTGACCCACGCTGAAGTAATCTTTCAGTACAGGAGAAAATTTTTTAAATCCTGAAGACAAATGTGTGTTCTTCAAGTTTCCGGATTCTCATTCAAGCTCTTACTGTTAGGAATAAGTATCACTTGTGCAAATTTCTGGACTCGTGTGTGTGTGTGTGTGTGTGTGTTTTGCTTCCTTTTCTGTCTGAATAATGGGCTTTGGTGGGCCCTGGTCTGTGGGCACCAAGATGGGCATCTGGGGATGGGTCACCAAACCCTTGACAAAGGGACTCTTACCTCTTTCTTGCACACACGCCTGGCTCCTTCTTTTCCCAAGCCCCAAATTTGCAGCTAGAGGAGGTAGCCCATATAATGGTTCTGCCTTTGACAAGCTTTCTTATTTATGGACTTTTGCTAAGGACTGGTTGCAAAGAAGTTGTCCACCATCTTTCCCCCGTTGGTGGCAAAACTAGTAACAATAGGGGAGAAGATTGGACCAGTGGATGGAGAGCTTTTTCAGCTTTTGGAATTGCTGTAACCTGATGTCTGTTGCAACCATTTGCCACCTCTTTGGTTGTTTTTATAAAAACAAAACCAAAAACAAACAAAATCAAAAAACAAACAAAAAAAGCACCATGGAGTCAGTGAGGGCCACAGATTGGTGTTAATGAGGCATAAAGGTTGTTCCCTAAGGGAAGTGATCAAAACTATAGTGGAGCTACACCTTGCACAGGGGCTAGGTGCAAACTGTGTGTACCCAGAGTAGTTGGGATGTATTATGCTAGAAAGTTCCAAACTCCATGCGCCAAAAGGACTTGCTCTCTGGGCATTGATTCCATTTCATTCTCATTCTGGATATATGTTTATTGGATAGTGTAGAGAGGAGGACCTTATACTCTATTTGTCATTTTTGCCCTCCCTCCCTTTAATGGCCCTGTGCTTCAGTTAATTGTGAGGAAGGTATAGCTCCTCTGTACATAGGTCATATTTTAGGAGCCAATATAAGTGAATCACATGGGTTGTAATGGCTTTAGAATCATTTGTATTTGAGGGTCCTTCTAAAAAAATTTTTTTTTTAATGTTTATTGTTGAGAGAGGGACAGAGCATTAGCAGGGGAGGGGCAGAGAGAGAGGGAGACACAGAATCCAAAGCAGGTTCCAGGCTCTGAGCTGTCAGCACAGAGCCCAATGTGGGGCTTGAGATGAGATCGTGACCTGAACAGAAGTAGGACACTTAACTGACTAAGACACCCAGGCGCCCCCCTTTATAAAAAAGATTATTTATTTTGAGAGTGACAGAGGCAGTGTGAGCTGGGGAGGGGCAGAGAGAGAGAGAGAGAGAGAATCCCAAGCAGGCTCTGTACCATCAGCGCAGAGTCCGATGTGGGGCTTGAACTCATGAACCATGAGATCATGACCTGAGCCAAAACTAAGAGTCAGACGCTTAACTGAGCCACCCAGGCACCCTGAGGGTCTTTATTTTGAGCCATGAATGTATAATTCATAGATGTACATCAGACCAACTTAAATAATCAGTCTTCTTTCATAGGTGGGCTTTTTCCACTAGAGCTAGGCTTATCCCCCAGTAAAGTTTTTTAAAATTTTTTTTTTTGTTTTTTTCAACGTTTATTTATTTTTGGGACAGAGAGAGACAGAGCATGAACAGGGGAGGGGCAGAGAGAGAGGGAGACACAGAATCAGAAACAGGCTCCAGGCTCTGAGCCATCAGCCCAGAGCCCGACGCGGGGCTCGAACTCACGGACCGCGAGATCGTGACCTGGCTGAATCGGACGCTTAACCGACTGCGCCACCCAGGCGCCCCCCCCAAGTAAAGTTTTTTGAAGGCTAATAAACCCCCACCAAAACCAACAAAGAAAGAAACAACCGTTAAGTCAAGAAGCCAGTCACAAAAGACCCCATTCTATGATTTCATTTATACGAGATGTTCATAATAGGAGAATTGATGGAGACTGAAAGTAAATTTGTTGTAGTGACAGGCTAGGGAGAAATGGAAAGATTGTAGGGTGATTGCTAAAGGGCGTGAGGCTTCTTTTTGGAGTAATGAAAATGTTCATAATTGATTGTAGGGATGGTTGTTGCACTACTCTGTGAAAATATTAAACACCATTGAATTATACCTTCTATTTTTTATTTTTATTTTTTAAAGTTTATTTATTTATTTAAAGTTTTTTTTTTTTTTAAACATTTACTTATTTTTGAGACAGAGAGAGACAGAGCATGAACAGGGGAGGGTCAGAGAGAGAGGGAGACACAGAATCTGAAACAGGCTCCAGGCTATGAGCTGTCAGCACAGAGCCTGACGTGGGGCTCGAACTCATGGACCGCGAGATCATGACCTGAGCTGAAGTCGGACACTCAACCGACTGAGCCACCCAGGCGCCCCTAAAGTTTATTTATTTTTGAAGGAGAGAGAGAGATCGTGAGTTGGGGAGGGGTAGACAGAGAGGGAGACCCAGAATCTGAAGCAGGTTCCAGGCTCCGAGCTGTCAGCACAGAGCCCAACGTTGGGCTTGAACTTAAGAGCTGTGAGATCATGATCTGAGCCAAAGTCAGACGCTTTAACTGACTGAGCCACCCAGGCGCCCCTCAATTATACCTTTTAAATGGTGAATTATATGGTGTCTGAATTACATCTCAATAAAACTGTTACCAAAAATATCTCCCCTGAAACAAGAATAACTTTGGAAAAGCAAGTTTGAGATGAAACAACAACCCTGTAGCCATAAAAGAAAGTAAGGAATGGGCAAACGAAAGCCCCCTCTGAGAGGCCTAACAGACTGAATAAGGAGAGCCAGCAAGGAGATGGGAGCTGCCAGCTGGTGAGAGTATGCAAGCCAATAGAAGGCCAGCCGATGAGAAACAGGTGTGCATCTGGAATATTCAAAAAGGTGCTGTTGCTACTGCAGTCTATGTGACACCTGCAGTCTATGCGACACCTGCAGTCCATGAGACACCTGCAGTCTATGTGACACCTGTAGTCTACGTAACACCGTCTGGTAAAACTTGGTGTTTAATATTTGCTCAACACTGTTTCATCAATTATCTATTTGATGCGGTAAAATTCCCATTGCACAAAAGACTGGCATAATCATAATTATGACTAATTCATTTTTGTATGCCCTGCAGCGCTCAGCTTGAGGCCTTATATGCAGCAGGCACTCAATAAATATTTGATGAACAAAAGTAACCATCATAGTCAGGGCTCAAGACTCTGCACTGTAATTATAAAACATAACCAAGGCCAAAGTTTTAGCCATCAAAAAAAAAAAAAAAAACAAAACAAAAAAAACCCCACAGAACATTATTCCACATTTGAAACATTTTAATGGACCTTTAAATGAGAGTTTTAATTCAGTTAACAATTAAACTACGCACAAAGCATAATTTAGTAATCTAATATGAAAGTAAAAAGATCTACCATAAAGGTAAGGACAGTCTGAGAAATGCTAAGAAAATGGGATTTTGTTCATATTATATATACACCGCAAAACAGATAATTTCCGTTATTCTGGTTACTTCAAAATTTAAATTCTGCATGTTTTTCAATTAAATTTTTTCATGACAGATGCTGAATACTGACCTGTTTTTTCCTGACAATATCAATAGGCTGCCCAACTACATGATATAATTGTTTTTAGCATTTAAATTTAAGAGCCTATGGCTCAGTGTTTAAAAATAAATTAATTAACAAAAACAAAACATTATTAGGAGAAAAATGAAAGCACACCTACCACATGATAAAAACAATCACTCCTTCAAAATCAGAAAGCGGCGGCATGAGCATTACTTTACTTGTCCTGCTCATCTGAGGCATACAATTCAAATGATGCAGAACCTATAGCTCGGAATGATACAGTTGCTATCGCTAATTAGGTGCCACTAGGTAGTATAAATAAAAACAAATGGAATATCAAGTTAAAAAAACTTGTTTTTAGCTTAATCGTTGGTGCAGAATGTACGGTCGGGGCTGGCTGCCTGGTAGCTGCTTTAGCTTTGCTGGCTTGGCTTGCCCGAACAGCAGTTTCCAAACGCACTTTCAACTCAGGCGCTGCTCCCATTACTGTCTTGAAAGCATGTGGATACAGAGGTCCAATATGCATTAAATTCTGGAGTGCAAACTCATGAAGATCTTTGGAAACCGTGCTTGCTGAGGCAAAGGAATTTTCATCCAGCAGGTAGGAGATCAAAGTGGGAACTAAAAGGGCAAGTAACTGGACTCCTGTAAAGAACAAAGGTAAAGTCTGAAGATCATCCCGGGTCTGCCAATTACAATAAACTTTAATTTTAAAATTATGCAATTACCATGGTGGTCTCACTCATAATACAACATAAGCAAATACACGTACACAATCTGTTTTAGACTCAACAATAACTCATAATTGATATCAAATATTTACTTAATGCTAAGCTATCTGGCTGAGACCAGATTTGTCACACTGTAAATCTTAGGTTTATATTAATTTGTTCTATTAAAAAAATTACTGCCTAAAAAGGTTAAAAAGGAACAAGCATTTTACAACTGCCATCTGGTGGAATGTATTCGGCTAGTAAGATTATGACATCTTTAAGGGTATTCCAGAATGGGGAGGTTCGAGTAGGAAACAGATACCTGAACAGCATCCAATTACTAACATTTAACTAAAACTAAGTATTTCTTTCTTTTTAAAATGGAAATATAACTCTCTCCCATTTCATTATCTCCCCAAACACACAGTAAGTTAGGGAAAAGAATCTCACAAAAATAATGGAATATATAGAATTTAGGGTTAAAAACCAAGAATTTAGGGCTAAAGAGCAAGGATCTTTGTGTGTTTACTTCATGACTAGAACACACCTGGTGCATAGCAGACATTCAGTAACTATTTGTTGAATGGATGAGCAAACACATAAACACCCTTTCTCTTGAAAACCACTCAGAGGTTCTTATCAATTGGATTTTTCCATGATAAAATTTCAGAAGAAAGAAGACAACAAGCTGATATTTTAAAAGTCCCAAGAATCCTCAAATAAGGTAGTTAGCTGAATGTTCCTCACACAGAATTATAACATTACTGTTTAATAAGAACTTTCATAATGAACATATAATAGTAAATTATCAAATAAATATGAAATTATCTTCAGCACACTGTGCATACTAGAGCAGACAAGGCTTTCCACCATTACGTTGAAAAGCAAGGTTTGGTTTTAACACTTAATTAACTGGAAAAAATACATTATAAATTATTTACCCATTAAGTATCTAGAAATGTGCTAAGCATTCTAGGAAATATTTAATAATTCATCTATACTTAAAACTGTTATTACCTAGCTGAAAAGACTATACAGCACAGGGTGCCTGGGTGGATCAGTTGGTTGAACGTCTGATTCCAGACTTTAGTTCAGGTCATGATCTCACAGTTCCTGAGTTTGAGCCCCGCATAGAGCTCTGGGCTGACAGCACGGAGCCTGCTTGGGATTCTCTCTCTCTCCCTCTCTTTCTGTCCCTCCCCTGCTGGCACTCACCCTCTCTTTCAAATTAAACAAATAAACTTAAAAAAAAAAAAAGAGTATACAGTACACCAAACAATTATAGAACTAAGTGCTAAAAATCTGTGGTTGGCATCTGAGCTAGAGTTCCTCAAAAAACTCACACAGCTGAGGAATACTTTGGGATTTTATACTTTTAGTGATGATCTTAAAATCTCAGGGCCATAGAATACGGTTGATCATAACTGCCAAAGAAATTGTATGAAGGGAGAGGTCAGAGAGGGCTGAGTAATCAGGCAACATTTCCCTAAAGAAATGAGGTCTGACACAGGTTGAATCCGTTTGTATAAGGAGAAAGAGGGGGAAGAAACACACCCAAGAAAAGTGAAAAGAGAATGCAGACTGTATAGAGATTAAAATAAGCTGAAGGAGAAAACTGGATTGGTCAGGTTAGTGAGTACACATTAGGGAATAGAATAAAGTTTTGAGAACTGAGCAAGAATATTCAGACTTGAGGCAGTAATGCAAGAGGAAACTACGCACAGTTCTTAAAGAAGAGTTAAATTGTTCTAGGTAAAATTGATGGGGAATACTTTTAGGAAATTATTATAGTTATCTAGTTATGAGATGATTAGATATAAGAATAGGAAGTCAGAGTCTCTTGAATCCTAGAGAAGTTTCAAAAAAAGATAGGATAAGTTTTGAGTAACAGATTGGATAAAGATGAATAAAAATTAAGACTCAAATATAAATCCAATGTCTTTAGCTTGTAACCCTGGTCATGTCGGGTGAAAAAACTTCATTGTCTATTTCTGTAATGGATACTATCAAGTTAAAAACAAAAATTAGCATTTGGAACTGATGTGAAAAACATTGAGTGATAAAGCAAATTTAAAAGCTGAAAATTTACACTTTGGGTTTTATAGTACTGTATTTTCTATAACTATGTATTGTAGTATTAAGTATAACTTTATACTATATATTGTATATGTAAATTGCTATATATTCTCATAATAAATATTAGTGAAATATCATCAAGAATAAGTATTATCATAGTTTCTTCATTTTTTAAGATTGCTTCACTCAGATAACAGATGCTGTGTACTACATCAAGACTTAAAAAAATTTTTTTTTAATGTTTATTTATTTTTGAGAGAGAGAGAGAGACAGAGACAGAGCATGAGAGGTGGAAGGGGGAGAGAAAGAGGGAGACACAAAATCTGAAGTAGGCTCCAGGCTCTGAGCTCGAACTCACAAACCGTGAGATCATGAGCTGAGCTGAAGTCAGATGCTTAACTGACCAAGCCATCCAGGCACCCCTATACCAAGACTTTTAAGACGTACAATAAGACTGGTGTATAAGATCAATTTCTTTTTTCAGAGGCACCTGGGTGGCTCAGTCGGTTAAGCATCCAACTCTTGATTTCCACTCAGGTCATGATCTCACAGTTTGTGAGTTCGAGCCCCTAACTGGGCTCTGCACTGGCAATTTGGAGCCTGCTTGGGATTCTCTCTCTCTCTCTCTCTCTCTCTCTCTCTCTCTCTCTCTGCCCCTCCCCCACTTACTCAGTCTCTGTCTCTTAAAATAAATAAATAAAATTAAAAAAAACTTTTTCTTCATAATCACCTTTACGTTTATCCTTTTTCACTATCATAGTTTTGAATTATTATTTAGAAAAAGTTTTTTTAGTGTTTATTTATTTTTGAGAGAGAGAGAGACAGAGTGTGAGAGGGGGAGGGTCAGAGAGAGAGGGAGACAGAATCTGAATCAGGCTCCAGGCTCTGAGCTGTCAGCACAGAGCCCAATGTGGGGCTCCAACCCACAGACTGTGAGATCATGACCTGAGCTGAAGTCAGATGCTTAACCGACTGAGCCCCTGGTTCCAGGTACCCCTGGATCATTACTTTATAGGGAAACTATTACAATAGCTTTTTCAAAATCTCTCCTATCTTCCCAATTTCCTGTAAAAATTTTTTTCAAGGGAAGAAGAAAAAACTTATGATAGAAAAATGGATATAATTGTTATCTGGAGCATAAACCAGCAATATATATTAAAAGCCTTAAAAATGTACATTTCCTTCAACCCAGTCATTTCACTTTAAGGAATTTGTCTGAGAAACAGAATAAAAAATCTGTACAAAGATACTTAGAATCCCAAAGAAAGATACAAAGAATCCCAAATGTGTACAAGGATACTTAGCTCAATTATTCATGATTTTGAAAAATTGGAACTAGCTTAATGTTCAATCATAAGGTACTAGTTTAAAAGGTATAGTCTTTCTGCAATTATTAAAAGTCCTATTTCTAAAGACAAATTTTAGATTGTGATGAAATCAAGGGAATAAAGAGTAGGTATTAAGCTAAGTCTGTGATTAAATTGATGTATGTATGTGGTAGCTTTTCATTAAATAAAAATAATTTTTAAATTTCAAAATTGGAAGGATTTTAGGAATGATGTGTGGTATTAATACTAATCTGATCATGTTTGTTATAAAGCTTTTGTACTTCTATTATGAACACAACAATAAATTATTTTTATAAATCTATTAAACATCCATAGTTTTCCTAGTTCTTTTTTTTTTCCCTAGTTCTTAAAGACTACATTCCTAGGAAAAAACATCAATGTGCTGTAATGCCATCAGTAATTTATTTTAACCTCTTGCTCATAAAAAGTGAATATAAATCAACTCAATACACTATATTATTAGCACCCTAAGAAAAATATTAAGCTTTCCGATAGTAACCACTCCTAGTAAACTTACTATTGCAATGGCCTGTGTCCAATATAAAATTTTATATATATATATATTATATTATATATATATATAATATATATATATACACACACATACATATATATATAAAATACAGTTCTTCATTTGAGACTTGGATTTTTATACAAATACTTACTGTTCTGTTCTTCCCCAAGAGCAACTAACGTTTCAAGAACTTTGATTCCTTCTTGAACGGCTAAAAGTTCTGTGCTACTGGCTGGTCTGTTTCTTTCAACAGCTTTCAGCTTTTCAACTACTATTGGAGCTAAGGAATGGATATAAGGAGTTGAAAGGGCACGATTGGAATGTTGGAAGACTGACAAGAGAAGCTGGTAACATTTGGCTTGAACCTATAGAAGAAAGTAATTTCATTAATTAACATGTGCAATAGTTCTTGTTTGTGTACACTCACACTGCAACTTAATATAGGAAGAAAAGATATGACACTATAGGATGAAAATTAAAATGTAGGATGAATTAATGCCATTTTCTATTTATAGAAATGAAGCTAAAATAACAAAATTGTCAATAAGCTAACTAAAAAAAAACTAACTTAAAAGAAATTAATCAAAAAAACATTCTTTATACGGTAACTGCCAAATTACCAAGCCTATATAATTTGTGTATTTCATTAGTGTGGAAGACGCTAGAAACGAGGAATTCCAATTTCTGTTTTTAATTTTTTCTTTACTCGACAATTGTCCCTCCCACTTTAACCTAAAATATTTAGTAAGGAAGGCGAATATCTAACTGATGTCAAACAATGCTATAAAAATACACTGGTAAGACACCTCACATTCATTTGAATTCCCTGGAAATAACTGCTTATGGCAACTTAAGTGTTTTAGGTCTCTAGAAAGTAAAATCTCATTGACTCCACTTTAGCTTAGAAATACTTCATATTACCATTAAAAAAAAAAAAAGGAAGGAAGGAAGGATCAAAGGAAGGTCCATCACCATATGGGACAAATAGTGGAATAAAGCTGTTTCAGCACTTTGGTAGAAGAGAAGTTACCAGACCTTGCTGGACATAAATACTTGGGCAATATTTTTAAAATACAGATTTATGATTCAGGAAGACAGTAGCAGAGTTCTAGGAATCATGTTACTAAACTGATTTTATTTTTCTGATACGAAGCAGGTTTGAGAATCATTAGTTCAGACTTTGACACTGTGAAACCAAAAAAATTTGTTTTCTAGAAAAACTAGTTTCCAATAGGTTCATCAAAACATGTAATAATACAAATTTATTTTTTAATGTTCTTGGTGCCATTAAGTAAACAGTGAAAAATATAATCGCAGACTCATGTAAAATTTCTACCAATATAAGTCAGAGTTAATAAAATATTTTAGACATTGGAGAATAAACATACACATAATGTGTCTCCTAGTGCTTAAACCCTGTGATCTTTTCCAGCTTTTCTATTTAAAAACCACATAGCAAATATTTAGGTTCTCATTTGATGTATTACCCCTTTTAGTGAACCAATCTGAAATATTATTGATAAAGTGGAATGTTTACCTCTATGTTTAAGTGTAACTTACCCATGGGTCACATGAATTCAATGCATTCTTAAATCTGTTCATGCAGCCATTCTGTAATGACTGGACTCCTATTATTTCACTACTAGCAGACCACAGGAAGAGTGCAATCGCTGTTAGCATGCTTACTTCATCAGGCATAGGCATGGAATCTTCTGAAATATATGAATAATATTAAAATACGTGAAAAATGAAAGCAATGTCTTGTTTCCAACATGCTTTGGAATTCCAAACATGAGCAATAACCTTCTCTCCCCTAAAAGACATTTACAGCAGCATGTACCTCAATCTAATGCAGTCCATAAACAACTTTATGGATAGAACTCATCTACTACTAAGGAAACAGGGATACTTCCTGTATTTAAGGTTTTTTTCCTTGTTTTTCTGGATGATGCAATATTAACTGAAAAAAAATCAGGCATAAATCCTAATAAGAACTCTACAAGGGAAAGCAAATTGGAATAGGAAAGATAACACTGTAATGTAAAATTACTTAAAAGTTACGTAACTTCCTTGTAGTTTAGACTGATCAACAATTTCCAAATACAGCTATCCCTTCAACAAAGCCAGGTGATTATAAGATATTCTAAGTAGTTTAAAAATCCAGAGTGTTCTTTGTTAGTGATATCACCTTTATATTCAGTAAATATGAAACCTTTAAGTTCTATACAACCATAATCAAAAAAATCTCGTACAATTTCCTGAAGGCAGTATTCTCATAATTTTAAAGAACTTCTTGCTATTGCAACCATTTATTTGGGAATAGATATGACTTTATTTTAAAAAAAAATTTTTTTTTTAACGTTTGTTTATTTTTGAGACAGAGACAGAGCATGAATGGGGGAGGGTCAGAGAGAGAGAGGGAGACACAGAATCTGAAACAGGCTCCAGGCTCTGAGCTGTCAGCACAGAGCCCGACGCGGGGCTCGAACTCACGGACCACGAGATCATGACCTGAGCTGAGGTCGGCCGCTTAACCGACTGAGCCACCCAGGCGCCCCAAGATATGACTTTAACCTAATGGAAATACAGTATGTTATTAGAAACACAGGAAATATATACATTTTTTCTGAAGAAAAGTACTATTAAACATATAAAATAAGAAAAAAAAAACATAAAAGAAGAGACCTCAACTATTTTGTCATTATCATTTCTTCCACAGCTGAACTTACTAACATTCTTTACATATGAATTTGGACTAATTTGGAAATTGCAAATACTCTATCATCAGTAATTTATCAGGATTATGAATATATTTAATATGCTAACACTATCTCCTAATTAGGGTACCAGCATAAAATAGAATGTGCTACAAAAATAGTTGAGAAGAAGCCCACTAACTTGAAGAAAAGGAAGAGATGTAAAATCTGAAGGATTCAGCCAATCTATAATAACCTAAGTCACAGATGTTAAAAACCTGAGAACTCCATCATAGGAATATTACTGTATTATTGTAGTAGGAATATTATTGAACAATCTCTAACTCAGAGTTTGTGACACTGCAAGCAATTTTTTGTTGGAAAATTAACACTTTATTTTAAAATTGCGACTTTAAGATTTGCTATCTAAATACCATTTCCTACTAAAAGAAACCAGGGCTTTTTTAGAGAAGTGACTAATTCCAGAACAGTAATAGGGAAAACATAAGGTAAGTCTGCCACATCTTGGTGCCAGAAAGTAAAAATGTGCTCAGGAAATAATGGAGATATGTCAAAATGACATTAATGGACCCACTGAACTAAAAAAAGAATCATAAGTCTGTACTGATAGTAATAAACAATAACCATATAAAAAATAACAAATGAAGGCAAAGAAAAAGCTCTTCCTTTCAGAGAAATGCCAGCTAATAAATGTAAAAGGAAGAAAACTAATGAAGAAGTTAGAAAATTATCATTTTGACATCATCACAGTAAGAACTGGTTCAGGTATAACAGATATTAAAACGACTGGGTATGGCACGCCTGGCTGGCTGGGTTGGTGGAGCATGTGACCCTTGATCTCAGGGTCTTGAATTCAATGCCCACATTGGGGGTAGGGCTTACTTACTAAACAAAAACAAAAACAAAAACCATTGGGTAAAAGCTTGATGGGAAACAGATAATTGATATAGTTTCAAAGTATCTCCCTACAAATTCCTTACTAATTGTAAAAGGGAAAAATGTAAACTTTATGGTGGAGAAATATGGCAGACAGCATCTTAATCAAGTTATTAAAGTTAAGACTCCTAATAATGGGGGGGGGTGCCTGGGTGGCTCAGTCAGTTAAGCACTGACTTTGGCTCAGGTCATGATCTCATGGTTCGTGAGTTCAAGCCCCACATGGGGCTCTGTGCTGACAGCTCAGCGCCTGAAGCCTGCTTCGGATTCTGTGTCTCCATCTCTTTCTCTCTCTGCGTCTCCCCCACTCATGCTCATTCTCTGTCTCTCGTGCTCTCAAAAATAAACATTAAAAAAAAAAGACTCCTAATAATGAGACGAAACACCATTATATGCCTCTTTACATGATGCACTGAGAAAGACCTAACAAAATCATACAGTATTCCTGCCAAAAAAGCATAACCTGAATCTAAGCACAAGAAACACACACACACACACACACACACACACACACACACACACACACAATTCCAAACTGAAAAACAATCTATAAAATAGATGGTCTGCACTTTTAAAGGACAATATCATGAAAGATAAAGAAAAGCTGAGAGAGACTGACTCAGATTAAAGAAGACTAAAGCATTAAGACAAGTACAATGCGTGATCTTGGACTGTATCAAAAAGAAAAAGAAAAAACTTCTATTCAAGTCATTATTAGGACAACTGGTAAATTTGAATATGAATAACAATAGCATTATATCAGTGTTAAATTGCTTACATGTGATAATTCTTCTGTGGTTATGTAAGAAAATGTTCTTGTTCTTAGAATAGCCATAAAGCATTTAGTAGTAAAGAGTCATGATGACTTCAGTGTATTCTCAAATGGCTCAGCATAATTAACAACGATAATATTAACAATAACATGTGGATTATAGAGTAATAAGATACGTGGCAAAATGTTAACAGCTGGTGAACTGAGGAGAAGAGTATACTGTAGTTAACTATGTTATTCTTGTAACTTTTAAAAAGTTTGAAATCTATTCAAAATTGAAGTTTTTAGAAATGAAAAAAAAACTGCAGCAATATTAAGAGTATACACTACATCCAAGGAGATTTCTATTCGTGGGTGTATGTGTTCACATACATACATATATACATTTTTTCTAAGTGGAAGTCTCAGATTTTATACTAGGAAATATGATTTCTATAATAAAAATTCTCAATTACGAAACTTTTCTTGTAAAGCAAGGGATTCTGCTTGCCTTGCTTACATATACTATACATATATTATACACAATGGTACTTGCGGCCTTGATCCCATTTTCATATTGACCATCTCCTAAGAGTTCAGTTCTGGACAGAATATCTTAGGCAAGTTCATTCTTTTATCATACTTTTGAATTAATTTAATATTACTAGACTGATAAAATATCAAAACCTTCCCTTGTAACTGACAATTTAAAAAACATGATTATTGACTACGGAACTGCCCCGTGAAAATTAAAACAATATTTAGATTTTTAAACAAATTCTTAACTATTTATCTTGTTACTCATATCTATTTATGTACTTACACGTATATACATACACATGCATATATAAATATGGTATTTAACATTTCTTTAGTTGGTTATAAACATTCACTCAAGATACAGCTAAAATAGTTCCAGTAGCACTAATAAAACTAATTGAAGTTTTCGTTTCCAAATAAATTTTTAAAAATTCAGATAATAAAAATAACACAAGGTCATTGTTTAACATATAAAAATGGTCTAGGGAAGGAAATAAAAGTAATTCTACCATCAAGTGACAGTTTAATTTCTAGGTACTGTTTTAAATCCTTCTGGTCTGCATTCTTTTTGTATGTATTTATAAATATGATTTTAATAGATATAATGGATATATAATCCAAATTAATATATAATCATGTATTTTATAATTTTTCCCACTGCCAGGTAATTATATTTATCACATATTTTCACTATTGTAAAATAGACTGTGATAAATAACCTTGAACATAATGAATCCTTGAAAATGCTTTGTACATTCTATAGAATTGATTCCCTAAAAGTTTAAACCATTTTAAACTCCCTTCAGCAAAGTATGAAAATGTTCTACGGGTACCAATGCCAACTGTACAATCACATTTAAAAAAAAATCAACTTTACAAGAAAAATTTGATATTACTTCATTTTTGTTGATATTTCTTTGCTTATTAATGTGGTTGATTTTTTTTTTTATATGCTTGGTGGTCATCTCTACTTTTCAGTAATGTATGTTCTTTCCCCTTCTATTGGGTGTTAAATGTTTATCTTACAAGACTTCTTTGTATATTAATGATATTAACACTAACATAAATATTGTTGTCAGTTTTTCAGCTGTCTTTTTTTTCAGCTACCTTTTAATGTAAGAGGTTTTGACAGGTAGAAGTTACTCTACAGCCTAGTATGTTGATATTTACCTCTGTGATATTTTCCGTTCTTACACTTACACACTCTGTTGCCATCCTTACATAAAAGTTGTACATGTATTTTCTGTAACTATTTTTAAAATGTTATATTATCATTTTAATTTATCTGGTATTTATTTTGAGTCATGATCTAAGGTGAGGGCCTAACTGGAACTGATATCTCAAACAGCTACCTGACACAAACCATTTGAAGGATAATGAATGGTCTTTATCATGTATTATATTCTCATGTGCATAAATGTCTGTTTTAAAGCAATTTGCGTGTTTCGTTGTGCTGTCTGTTAATTCATGGGCCTGCTCCACAGTTTTAATGTGGAAATGCGTGAAAGGTGACATGGCAAATTTTATTTTTTATTTTTTTATTTTTTTATTTTTTCAATGTTTTATTTATTTTTGGGACAGAGAGAGACAGAGCATGAACGGGGGAGGGGCAGAGAGAGAGGGAGACACAGAATCGGAAGCAGGCTCCAGGCTCTGGGCCATCAGCCCAGAGCCTGACGCGGGGCTCGAACTCACTGACCGCGAGATCGTGACCTGGCTGAAGTCGGACGCTTAACCGACTGCGCCACCCAGGCGCCCCGACATGGCAAATTTTAATACGTGAAACGTGACATGGCAAATCTTTATTATTCTTTGTCTTCCATCTTTGTTTCTGTCTTTACAACAGAAATAAAATGAAAGAAAAAGTCAAACACAGAATAGAAATGAACAAAAGTGCAAATAAGCATTTCCCTCAAAATTAAACACAAGAATGAAGAATGCTTATTATACTCACTAGGAAAATGAGAAATGCACATTAAAACAACAAGACAGTATATTTTACCCATCAGATAGCAAAATTTAAAAGTCTGAAATACCAAGTCTTGGTGAGGACATGGAGAAACAGAGATTATCATCCACTGCTGGTGGGTGTTTAAATTCACATAGTTACTTTGGAGAGCAATTTGGCCAGGTCTGATAAAATTAAAAATTTAAAAAAAAAATTTTTTTTTCAACGTTTATTTATTTTTGGGACAGAGAGAGACAGAGCATGAACGGGGGAGGGGCAGAGAGAGAGGGAGACACAGAATCGGAAACAGGCTCCAGGCTCTGAGCCATCAGCCCAGAGCCCGATGCGGGGCTCGAACTCCCGGACCGCGAGATCGTGACCTGGCTGAAGTCGGACGCTTAACCGACTGCGCCACCCAGGCGCCCCTAAAATTAAAATTAAAATATGTCATCAATTCCATCTGTAGCGGTGTACCCCAGAAAATCGCATAGCACAAGTGTGTGAAAAATTTATAAAGATGTTCATGGCAGCAATTTTTATAATGGGGAAAAATCTGAAACAGCAGAAATATCAGTTGACAGGGAATGAATAATAACTGAAAAATTCATGTGATGGAAACTATATAGAAGTTATATAGAAGGAATAAATGAGAATTTTATATGTACACATTAATAGCTCCAAAAAACCTTACTCTTGAGTGAGAACGTAATGGCAGAATGACATGCTGTGACATTACTTATGTCGATTGAAAAACACAAAAGAGGGGCACCTGGATGGCTCAAGTCGGTTGGGCGTCCGACTTCAGCTCAGGTCATGATCTCACACCCCGTGAGTCGGGCTCTGTGCTGCCAGCTCAGAGCCTGAAGCCTGCTTCAGATTCTGTGTCTCCCTCTCTCTCTGCCCCTCCCCTGCTCATGCTCTGTCTCTCTCTATCTCAAAAATAAATAAAAACATTAAAAAAATTTAAAAACACAAAAATACTATATATTGCGCATGGTTATTTATCTCATTTTATATATAACCCATGTATACATTTATTAATATATACATTTATTTTTATTATTTATTAATAAGGACCTATATTTATTAGTACAAAAAGTATATTTACATATAAAAGTACTTCTGGAATGAAATATATCTAAATCAAGGCTGTGGTTTCATTTGAGGATAAGCTTGGTGAGTGACAGATACTTCAACTTTCTCTATTTTATTACATTTATTTAAAAAAATGGAATCAAAAAAATATTTTAACACATATCAATTTGATTCTGAGTATGTTTTCTGAAATCTTCTGTCCTTTTTGGCCTGGGGAACCTCCAACATGTATTTAAGTGCTACGACAAGGACATTTATAGTCAATATCCAAATATCCAGAAAGGGGTACTAACATTCCTATCTAACATGACTACAAGACATCTCTGCGTTGCTTCAGTGTTCTACAGCACTTTTCTGATAAGCTCATTCAACTACTTATTGGCATACAGATATCCAAATACATTATGGATTTTAAGCCCTGTTTAGGTTACCTGGCTGAGAATATTCCAGGATGCATGCAAGAGTGCTGCGAATTAGAGCCGTCCACTGTTTCTGAGTGTCCTCCGTCTTGGCCATCGAGAGTGTCACGATGCTTTTAATCCCTTGAAGAGCTGCACTGACTGGTGGAGGAACCTGATTATCTGCCGATTTTATTGCTGTGTCTTTCAATATTCTTGCAATTAAAAACAGAATTGTGGGCAGGATTGTCATACATCCTGAATTGAAAACAAATCAGATTACCTCATAACTACTCAGTTCTCATATTACAGTTCTTCCAATTGTTTTCACATTTGATTGTGGTTTAATATTATTTTTTTTCCTTGTTGTTTTACAAAATGTGCTGCATTCCTATTACTTAATTCAATGTTAAAAAAGAAAATGAGAAAGTGGCAAGTTATTTCAAAGAAGACAATATTTTCTTTCTTATTCTGGCTAGCTTATTTTTATTATTTCCAGTATTTCATCTAATCATGCCCTTCAAAATGAAAATGAGAAAGGAAGATAGAGAACCAGAAGGGAAGCACTACCATATCCTTTGATAAGCATCTGAGTAACTTATTGAATCATGTAACAATTCTAAGACATGTAATCAATCTTCAGTGTATTCAAGTCAGCCTTAACCATGCTGGGAAAAATGATGAAAAGACTATATGGGTAAGCAAAGAAGAAATGAAAAAAATTCCAGAATTTCTAGCTAAAAGAACTCGAAGGTCATTGAATGCATTATTTTTACATCCACAGGCTTGCATTGAGCTGAAATTTGCCTTTACATCTCCTGATACTATTTCTCCTATTTCTCCCTCCTAGATAAGTAGAGGGAAAGTCTAAGTTTCCATCTGGTATTTTTCAGGTATCTGCAGACAGCTATAATCTGTGCAGCTATAATTTCTCTAGTTACTCCTTACAGTTGGTTGTCACAGTCATCTGATGTTTAGTAGTTTGTCAGTGTTACTCAAAAGTGGCAACTAGACCAGAAACTAACAGGTTTAGTCGTCCCGCCTTATGTCTGTCCACTAACATTCAGTGTCTTGCTTCAAGCTGTGCTTCTATCTCTTTGCTGGTTTGTCTGAAATATATCCGAAGAGCATCTGGAGTTTTTGGTTTTTTAAATCCTTAACCTTTATAGGCTCCAAAAGGTAAACGTCATAAAAGACTGACTTCTTCCATACTTGAGATTTAAGAGGGAAAATAAGTCATAACAGCACTTAAAAACAAAGGAAGGCTCATCTTTGTCTACTGCAATATAATGCATTTGCAAATAGTGTTCAATACTGTACCAGCAGGCGAGCAAAGGGACGGTAAGTCAGAGAGTATGGTAACTGTGGCTGCCACCAGACGAGCACTTTCTTCTGACAGTCGAGTTTTAGTGGCTACGTGACTGGGGGAGTCAGACATCTTGGTACTGAGATGTGGCATATGTCGCACTAAAATGAACATCAACAGCTCCATAGTTGCAAACACAAGAGATTTTCCAGGAACAAGACCACCGCTGTCACCTCCTTCTCCTACTACAGGACAGGGTTCTTTTTCCATATCATCTTCATCTTGGGGGAAAAAATGGATAAAATTTCCAGCAAAAAAAAAAAAAAAAAAGCACAGAGTAGATAAAACTACACAATAAGTATATTTGAGAAATTCTTTCAAAAGAATTTATAACTGAATGTCTGACTGATAGCACATGTCTTTCAGAATAATTCTCTGCCTTCCTAGAATTCTGTTTATTGACCTCTCCTTAAAGGTAAAGGACAATTCAGGGGTGCCTGGGTGGCTCAGTCGGTTAAGCGTCCGACTTCAGCTCAGGTCACGATCTCGCGGTCCGTGGGTTCGAGCCCCGAGTCGGGCTCTGGGCTGATGGCTCAGAGCCTGGAGCCTGCTTCTGATTCTGTGTCTCCCTCTCTCTCTGCCCCTCCCCTGTTCATGCTCTGTCTCTCTCCGTCTCAAAAATAAAAAAAACGTTAAAAAATTTTTTTCAAAAGGTAAAGGACAATTCATTTTTGACTTCAAAAATTCTTATTAGGTATTTTTATTTGGAATGTATTTCATATTACAAATAACAAACATGTTAGATTGAACCATATCAACTTGACACTTTTGAAGGTGAGAAATAGCTATCAGCAATTTCCTTTGGGTTTTTTGTTTGTTTAGCTTTTTTATTTTTTTTTTATTTTTTATTTTTTTAACATTTATTTATTTTTGAGACAGAGAGAGTCAGAGCATGAGCAGGGGAGGGTCAGAGAGAGATGGAGACACAGAATCCAAAACAGGCTCCAGGCTCTGAGCTGTCAGCCCAGAGCCTGATGTGGGGCTTGAACTCACAGACCACGAGATCATGACCTGAGCCGAAGTCGGACGCCCAACCGACTGAGCCACCCAGGCGCCCCTGTTTAGTTTTTTTAGAGAGAGAGCACAAGCAGGGCAGAGGGAGTGGGAGAGAGAGACTCTTAAACAGGCTCCATACTCAGCACGGAGCCTGACAGGGCTCAATGCCACAACTCTGGGGTCATAACCGAGCTGAAACCAAGAGTCAGATGCTCAACTGAGTGAGCCACTCAGGTGCCCCTCATTTGTCTCTTTCTAATTAAAGCAAAATCAACTGCAAATCTTCTATATATATGATTAAATTTTTTGATTAAAATTTTTATTAAAAACTTGCTGGCATTGATACTTAAAATGTCAGAGTACAAATAAGATCTATTTCAAAGTTAGCATAATTTCTAGTACTTACTTAGAGTGTTTCTTTTTTCTTGCAAATAATCCTGAGCAGCTCTTACTATCTGTTGTACAACTCCAGTAACCAGCAGTTGGACAGATGGGGGGTTCCAGGTCAGCAGGAGGCGGTGCAAAACACTCAGCAACTCTACGCCAATCAGCTATTATAAATTAATTCAGGTAAACTTAATTTATCTTAATTTCAAAGGATAAATTTAGGTTATTAAAATCTAAGAAAATATGCGTGTAAAAATAAAGTTGGTAACTAAAGTTAACATTTATGACTACGTAACAAATAAGAAAATTATAACAATCTTGAGAAATGGTCATATTGTATCCCAACACCTTTTCAGTCAACAAATTATTTTTGTGTTTAAATAATTTTTATATTAAAAAAATGATCATTCTATTTCTTTCCTCCATTTGAACTAAATGGCATTGCTAAAGTACAATGCCACTAAATTTATGATTTCCAATCCTAGCTGAGCACCAGGAGTTGTCTACCAGGGATTCTAAGCCCTTCTAGTAAGTCCCTGTCCAATTCATCTCAGCAATTATTACAAACTTTCACCACTCATTTTAAGCTTCTTACAATCTTCCACATCAAACCCATCCAATGACCCTGCCTCAGATTTCAAAGGGGAAAAAAACCACTTAACTATAACCAAAGCCACCTTTGCCTTTTTCCTTAAGACTAAGTATCCAGGCTCTACCCAAGGCTGGTTCATCTTTCCTCATTTGCTTCCTATCCTATCCTATTTCACCTCCCAAGGGTTCTTCAAGGACCTTGATTGTACTTCATATATCATCAACCTCTCTCCCTCTGGTTAGGCTCTTCTCCCCAGTATAAGGAAAACACTCAAGTCTTTCCTGTCTAATTCACCCTCCTCCCCTGAACCCAGTCAGATCCTTCTCTCTTGCCTCTATGTCCTTTCTATCTCTTCCTCTGTTCCCAGCCTAGATAGATGCTTCCACTTCCTTCACCCTGTCATTTACTCCTCACTCTTCCACTGTCTGGCTCTGCCCAAAGTCACCAGTAACCTCCTTGGGACTCTCTTATGTCCTTATATACTGGATCCTGTTTCTTCTGAGACTTGTCTATCTCTGAAACTCTCTCTTGCCCTAGTAACTCTGTTCTTAGTTCTCCTCCTACCATTCTAGTGATCTCCACTGTTGACTTACTTCCCTCATCTCCATCCTTACTTGCTATTTATCCCTCAAGCTCCAGTCTTGGCCCTCTTTTCTTCTTCCTTTGTTCAGTTTCCTAGGCCAGTGTAATTAATCACTTCTTTGGAATTATGAAAAGAGCCTCTTAATTTGGTCACCCTGCCTCCCTTATCATCTCTTACAGACCAATCTCTACGAGATTGATGAAAGTGATCAAATCTATATCTACCATATTCTTAAATATAAGTTTAATCATGTCATTCCTCTATTTTAACATTAATTTTTTTTTAAATATTTATTTTTGAAAGAGAGACAGAGACAGAGAGGGGAGAGCAATCATGAGCAGAGGAGGGGCAGAGAGAGAGAGGAAGCCACAGAATCTGAAGCAGGCTCCCTCCAAGCTGTCAGCACAGAGCCGAACACGGGGCTCAAACCCATGAACTGCAAGATCATGCTCTGAGCTGAAGTCGGATGCTTAACCGATTGAGCCACCCAGGTGCCCCTATTTTACCATTTTTAATGATTCCTTATCACTTTCAAGATAGATTTTAAATGCTTTAACATGCCATAAAGGAATCTTCATGAGCTGGCCTTTTCCCCATTGTCCAGCCTCATCTAACAACCCCCACATGCTCCTTTTGCTTTGGCCACAGTAAATGATAGTAGTGTCCTTGAACTGGTCCTGTTCTTCATACCTTCTTGTCTTTGTATCTGCTTCTCTCTTGGAGAGGAAAACCTATACCTCTTGTGCTGCCTCACTAATAACTCTTTTAAGATGTAATCCAACCATCATCTCCTTTGACAACCCAATCTTTATTTTCCTTGATAATGTCAGCACTCCTCCCCTCTGTCCTCATCAGACCGTTACATTCGCTAGCTCAGCACTTATCATATTGTACTGGTCTCCTAATCCAGATGCAGTGAAACCATTTTTGATACCTATAGCCTCAAAATGTGTCTGATGCCAGGACAGGCACAGAGTAAAAGTTGTTGGGTGAATGAATACAATTTTTGAGTCAATGTACTCTGATGATATTGAAATCATAGGAACCAACTCAGGAGAAAAAAAAAAAACAAAACCCATCCAAGTGTAAAGCAGTGCTTGCATAAACAAAACACTATTATGTGCAAAAATAGCTAGGTAGTTAGGTGTGGGACAAATTATGTTAACACCCAAATTACTGAGTGTAAATATAGTATTCCCTTTTCATTCACAGATTGAATTTTATATGTGTGACTATTTGAAGACAACCCTGAAGTTTCTTGCAGTAATCTGTAGTACAGCTGAGGAATAGCTTCAGGATGCGAGGCTGGGGTGCAATGAATATATAATGAAATGACAGCAACTTTGTTTTTTATCTGTTAGTTTGTGGTTTATAGAAAATTACCCCACATGGTAGTGATGGCAACCAAAAAGATGTTTCTTATGAAAAGAAAATAAATTTTTTTAATGTTTTTATTTTATTTTTGAGAGAGAGAGAGAGAGAGAGACAGAGCAGGAGCAGGGGAGGGGCAGAGAGAGAGAGAGAGGGAGGGAGACACAGAATCCGAAGCAGGCTCCAGGCTCCAGTTGTCAGCACAGAGCCTGATGCGGGGCTGCAACCTATCAACCATGAGATCATGACCTGAGCTGAAGTCTGACACTTAACAGACTGAGCCACCCAGGTGCCCCCAGGGAAAGAATTTCGAATTAAAAAGAAGAGTAACAAATCCGCTGGTAGCTTGCTTCTGGAACATGAATAAAGGCCTCTAAATAATCCCCACAGAAATTAGAAAAAGCAATTCATTAAACTGTTTAGAGGAGTACTTGAGCAGGACAAAAAACAATCTCATTAAATGAGAGATAAAACTTTATCAAACATTTAAAAGTGGCATAATTTACTTAATAGCCTTATAAATTACTTCAGCCCCTTTTTAGTAGAATCATTAACTGGGATGGAAGGCATCCCTTAATTTTTAGTTGTACTTGACTGCCGATGAACACATCTACAAAGATATACTGACCACTTTCTATGCTGGCTGTGCCTGGTCATCCAACATTCAGTATAATGCCTTAGATAAAGCCAAAATCCTGAATAGTTACTACATAAGATTTATTTCGTAAGGTTGAAAATTATCTTAAGGTAAGTATGACGAAAACAAAGCATACGATTTATAGAAATTGTTATAGAAATACACTGTACCTGATCTTCTGCGATATGGACTCGGGCATAAGGAGAATCTAGCAAGGTGTGTAAGGCCTGTAGACATGCTGTGACGTGTTCAATAGGCTCTTCGGGTCTAGGGGAACAAAGGAACTGTATACTCACACCTGCGATGTACATAATAAAAATACACATTTGTCACCATCACACACTTCGTTGCTTCCGCATCAATTTTTTTTCTCTAGTTTTCCTATTTCTTTGTCAGATGCTTTAGCATATATTTAATGCTACCTTGAAGTAGACTTCCAAATGGTTACCAGAAGCAGCAGCCAAACTTTAGAATACAGATTCTAGCTTTTTAGAATACAGATTTGTAACTACAGATTGTAGCCTCCAATGAAATTGGAGGTTGGGGGAGGGAGGCAGTTCCACAGTCATCAAGTTGATTAAGAAGATATTCAATTTTTTCTTTCTAGGACTTTTAAAAATAAACTTACGAAAGTTATACAATTAACTCTCATTAAATGGTTGCCAAACAATTTTCATATCTACAAAGTTTTTTTTTAGTGGCAAGCTACAGATGCACAACGGATATCTTGGGTAACAATTTTTTTTTTTTTTAATCTATTTATTTTGAGAGAGACAGCGTGAGCAGGAGAGGGGCAGAGAGAAAGGCAGAGAGAGAGAGAGAATCCCAAGCAGGCTCCACACTACCAGCTGTGGAGCCCAACGCAGAACCTGAACTCATGAACTGTGAGATGGTGACCTGAGCTGAAACCAAGAATGAGTCACCCAACTGACTGAACCACCAAGGAGCTCCAGGTAACAATTGTTTTTAATTTGCATAAGGGTAAGGTCATAGTTCTAGAAGTCTCTCATATTTTCATGTATAAGATTTACTGACGAGTTCTGTAATTTCATCTTACTCTGTGTTCCTTTCCCCTCCCAGAAAAGATAAGACCACTTAAGAGCCTCATTAGAATCTATAATATCTTAATGTTAAAAGAACACCTATAAAGCAATTATAAATTGAAATTTATTCAAATTTGCCTTAACTTTGCATTTGTTATTTCCTCATGGGACAATTTGTTAAGTGCCAACTAAAAATAAAATCTGTTGTTGAAAAAGAAAAATGTAGCTTTTTTTCTTGAAAATTATTCAGTACTGCTCTGTGAGTAGACACGACAGGTAAAATTTTTAGAGTAGTTTTTTTTGTTTTTGTTTTTAGAGAGAGAGCATGTGAGCAGGGAAGAAGGGCAGGAGGAGAGAGAGAGAGAGAGAGAGAGAGAGAAAGACAGAGAAAGAGACAGAGACAGAGAGAGAGAGACAATCCCAAGCAGGCTCCACACTTAGCACAGAGCTCAACACAGGGCTCAATCCCACAACCCTGGGATCATGACCTGAGCCCAAATCAAGAGTCAGATGCTTAGCCGACTGAGCCACCCTGGCGCCCCAGAGTATTTTTAATAATTAAATTTTTATATTAAAAATTCAGTTAGTAATTTAGAAAATGTACTTAAAATTTTTTTTTTTTTTGTAAATTTTTTCAACGTTTTTATTTATTTTTGGGACAGAGAGAGACAGAACATGAACGGGGGAGGGGCAGAGAGAGAGGGAGACACAGAATCGGAAACAGGCTCCAGGCTCTGAGCCATCAGCCCAGAGCCCGATGCGGGACTCGAACTTACGGACCGCGAGATCGTGACCTGGCTGAAGTCAGACGCTTAACCGACTGCGCCACCCAGGCGCCCCTAAAAATTCTTTTATTATTCCCTCTGAACTGCGATACATAAAACCTTTCTATGGCATTAAAATGAAAGATGGAGGAGTTCAGAACATGCCACACTAAAATATGCCTCTCTGGCATATTGGTTATTTTGAGCTGAAGGTACTTGATGAACAGCAGACCCCTTTCTACCTACAAGCAGGTCATAAAATTTCTCATGAGAAAGGTGCCCTCCCTGTATCAGGAAGACCAGACTGAGAGTCAATGCTGAAATAGACCTGTACAAACAAACCTACTAAAACCAGTTTCCCGCACATATTTCCTAGCCCTGTCCCACAGTTTACTGCCCCTGGCCCAAAGCCCTTTCTTGTCACATTCCTACTATTTACTGTTCTTTGTGCAGAACGGCATGTAAGTTTTTGGGCCTAATGGCTACTTCAGGTTGAAAATATTAAAAAAATCTGTGTGCTCTTCTCTTGTTAATCTGTTTCATATCAATTTAATTCTTAGGCCAGCCACAGAACCTAAGAAGATAGAAGAGAGATTTTTTTCTTCCCTACAGATATGAATTTTCAAAAATGACACATCTCGAAATACAGTAATATGACACACCTACCTAAAATCAGATGCATTCTATCTTTGTTAATTTCTGGCAAAGATTTAGCACTAGGTGTTGCTCCTGATGCCTGGTTTAAATTGACGGGTGTAGAACGTTTTTGTATGCCAGGTATTGCTGCTGCTTCTGCAGACTCTGAACATGTGAATCCTGTGCTATTTAACCAAAGTGCCACTGCGTGGAGAATCGGGGCCCAGGAATTCCGGTAGTGAAGTCTAGCTGTATCAATAGTCTCAGGAGTATAAAATGCTCCGCCTGTAAAATAATCAAGCCAATCAAAGCCATTACTTTTTATTGTAAGTGTTTAACCATTTATCAACAGCTAACTTAAAAATACTCATTACTTACTGTGTTAGTCCATTTGGGCTGCTATAACAAAACACCACAGACTGGGTGGCTTATAAACAACAGAATTTATTTCTCACAGTTCTGGAGGCAAGAAGTCTGAGATCACGTGCCAGCATGCTCGGTTAAGGGCCATGTCTCTGACTCCATGTGGGGTCTCTTCTACAAGGGTACCAATCCCATTCAGAAGGGCTCCGTCTCATGACCTAAGCACGTCCCAAAGACCTCACTTTCTGATACCATCACCATGGGGATTAGGTTTCAACACGTGAATTTTGAGGGGACACACAATTCAGACACAGCACATACAAAAGAGCAATCTGACCAATTGAGATTCTCTTCATTACCAAGCCACCAAAACTAATGTCTTTCCTGCCACTGCTGAATTGGAGTGCCTGTGTTTTCCTCACCAATGCTAGGGTTTCCAGTCTTTCCTCTGCAACTGTGGATGCTGCTGGGAACCCAGTACCTTTCTCTACCTGTGGCCACAGGCTTCCTCTTCACTTCCTCTTCACACTCCCTAAAGTCCTGGTCGCCTTCACTTTCCATCACTCTTTCTATCGCCTTTCTCTCTGTCGCAGAGACAGGGAACTCTGTCCCTTCTTTCTCTTTCTTTCAACTCCCCCTCTGCCATTCTCCCTCATCTCCTGTTTACACTGTCAAACTGAAGATTTCCCCCATCTGTCCTTGCATTCACTGACCAGCACAGCAATAAACTTCATTATAGTTATGCATAATGACTTGTTATGCATAGTTATTTAGAGTATGTTAGCTCATAAAGTTATTATTATAACAGGGAAAACATGTTTGCTTGGGTTAACAAATAAGCTTAAGGCTGTATTTGAATTCAGAAATTCAATATGGAGAACAGGCTCCAAGTGAGAGAATGCCAAGTTTAAGTCCACAGAAATTGAAAATGTTATTGCTACATCTTAAATCACTTTATTAAATTATCAATAATTAAAAATTTAAATTTAAGATATTATACTATCTTTATAAATTTAAGATGTAAAAGTTATATCATAATATTATTAGTGATTGTCGCTAGCTTCCACCCATTACATTTTGTTTAATTACTACTCTGAACTCCATAAAGGCCAAACTCTGAACGCAGTACTTACCATCTGCGGGGAGCTGACTAGCAAATTCGGCTGGTAAAGTCAAAAGCGCGTAGTCTTTTAGTGCCGCCAACCACAGGCGGCTGAGTGTTGGCAGCTCGGGTTGCACAAGTGTGATTAAACTATCTGGCGGTAGTTCATCTATGGTACCAAAATCATCATCATCATCATCAGTGCTTTTAATTGCTCTTTTTGGTTTTGACTCCGCTTCCTTCTTAATATTCATAGCAACCACATATACCTAGTGCGGTATTCAGGAGGAGAAAATAACAAGGCATAATACTAAGAAATGACATAATCTAAGTTGCTATGATTATACAATTGAATTACCAAAAGTAGCTGAGTACAGACACTGGAGAGGATACAGCCTCATGAGTTCCTGAGAGCCTCCAAAGAATAATTCCACCTGCTTTGGAGGTAATTTGTTTTTATTGCTCTGACTTCTGACTATTCCTCTCATAAAATATTCCTTGAGTAGGGTTCTCTGAATTTCTTCTGGTTTCTCTTGCTATACTTTACAAAGCCCCCTTTTATGTGTGTCTTTTTTTAACTTTTTCTTTTCGTCATAGGGTATAACTTCCTGTTTACTGTCTCTACTTTCACAGACTTATTAGACACAATTGGACAGCATTCAAAGAAAAAGGCTGGGGCACGGGGGAAGGGTCACAGAAAGGATTTCCATAAATATCCTTCTAACCCCTTAAGTGATAGTTAGCAATCTAGTCTTTATAACAGAGAGATGAGCATATAATTTACTGCTTACATATATATTATCCATATCCCTTCTCTCCACTTGGTAAACCAAAAGGATGTATAATAGCAACTTCCTAAATCATAATTAAAAAAAAAATTGTTTTAAGTTTATTCATTTTTGAGAGAGACACACACAGCGTGAGCAGGGGAGGGAAGAGAGAGATAGAGATAGAGATAGAGATAGAGATAGAGATAGAGACAGAGAGAGACATGGAATCCAAAGCAGGCTCCAGGCTCTGAGCTGTCAGCACAGAGCCTGACGCAGGGCTCAAACTCATGAACCGTGAGATCATGACCTGAGCTGAAGTCGGATGCTTAACTGACTGAGCCACCCAGGCGCCCCTCCTAAATCATAATTTTAAAGATTCTTCTTTGTTACAGTTATACACGTTTGTTTTTGTACATGCATTTAGGCTTTGGCAAGTGGTACAGACCAAGCAGAGACTAGGAGGCAAAAGTAGGTGAAGGTTTTACTCTATATGCAATGGGGAAGAGAAGAGGTCACTACAGGATTTATAGACCAGATGTTATGTATCTTCCCTTAACTTTTTTTTAAAAATTTTTTTTTCAACGTTTATTTATTCCCTTAACTTTTGATGTTATTTAAAAAGTTATACTATAAAAAGTTTTGGAAATGGGTTTTTAAAATTACTATAATTCCAATTTCCAGGTTATCATATTCTGTCTTTGTAAGCTGGAATGCTGTTGTACAGAGAACTTTGGGTTTAATTTTATCTTCTAACATATCATAAGGTTTTCCCATGGAATCCTAGTCTTTATAACCCTTCATGGCTGCAGGGGGTGAGCCATAATAGGTCTAACAACTTCCCCATCGTTGAAATTTTATATTTACTTCTGATTCTCTAGTCAGCCTTCAGAATCTTTTTTTTTTTTTTTTTTTTCAACATTTATTTTTGGGACAGAGAGAGACAGAGCATGAACGGGGGAGGGGCAGAGAGAGAGGGAGACACAGAATCAGAAACAGGCTCCAGGCTCTGAGCCATCAGCCCAGAGCCCGACGTGGGGCTCGAACTCACGGACCGCGAGATCATGACCTGGCTGACGTCGGACGCTTAACCGACTGCGACACCCAGGCGCCCCAGCCTTCAGAATCTTAAAAAAGACTACTTATAGTTTTCAAAAACAAAAGGTGTTCAGTTCTTCACATTATAAATAATGTTCCAAGTAAACCTTTTTTTGTAAACACTTCCTTCCTACACTTTGGATATTCTTCCCTAGATAAAGTCTCAGAAACAGAATTACTGCATTACTGATTATAAATCTTTTTTATGGCTGTGAATAGACACTGTCAAAACCTTTCCAAAAGGGTTCTATAATTTATATTGCTACTTGCAATACAGGAGAATATATTTTTTAGGATTATTTTTTTTAACAAATTTTGGCTTATTTTTCTTATTAGATATCACACAAGAAAAATAGAAAAATGAGAAGCATAAAATGAAGAAAATAAGAAAATATCATTAACATTCCAGATAAGTTGTATATACATATTCATAGTCTTTTAAACAATACTTGGATTCTTCTAGCACAAGATAATATCTAAGGAGTGATCAGGTAGGGTCATCAGTTTTCCAAGACCACTGACTCCAGACACCTTGACACTGAGACCTCAGGCTCCAGGGCACAAGTGACTCACGGAGCATGTCTGAGCACTTGTTCTTGTTTTGACCGGTCCGTGGATGCCTGAGAATACATGTACACCAGACCACTGTCCTCAATAAAAACCCCAGACCCCAAGCAAAGATGAGACTCACTCTCCTTTCCTTTCCAAGTCTCCCAGAGACTTGGTATCTGTATCTGCTCTCTCTATATCTTCAGTAAACTCTGCTCCCACTTCCTCTCAGCTCGTGTTTGATTTCTATCCTGTGCAAAGCCAAAGACCCTCCTGGTTGGTCCTGTAGGGCCCCCTCGGGGTCCTCGGACCCAGCTAGCCTGCATCAGTGAAGACCCCAGATTGTGGGGGACTGAGAAGTGGGTGGCCAAGAGCTTAGGAAGTGGAGATACTGAAATTTCAGTGAACTGAGATGTGAAGAGGAGAGACAGAAAGCAGTGAGTAAAAGAGAATGCTGAGTTGGGGAGGAAAGTAGGTAAGAAGACCAAGCATGTAGAGGGAGAGGCTGAAGACACACAGGTGGGCAGGACTGATGGCACTGAGCTGGAAACAGTCTCCCCTTCCTACTCTTGCCTAAAGGGAAAGTTCCCAAACCATGTAAATCTAAAGATTTCAAGGAAACAATCTGAGGAGACAGACAATGGAAATCCTCAGCTTTCTGAGTGAAAAAGTATAACCAAAGAAAGGTCTTGAGGAGAGAAATCTAGAATATGCTGGCCGTTTGAAGAGAATGATAAAGGAAAGGAAGATAAGCAGGGAAAGAATTGCTAGACAGCATTGAAGGCTGAGGCGTGAGGTGCAAATCATTAAATTATAGAACAAGTTACCCCCCCCCAAAATGTGTCAAATACAAATGTACATTGTTAATTTAATTATGTGAGGTTCTGGGGCGCCTGGGTGGCTCAGTCGGTTAAGCATCCGACTTCGACTCAGGTCACGATCTCGCGGTCCGTGAGTTCAAGCCCCGCGTCGGGCTCTGGGTTGATGGCTCAGAGCCTGGAGCCTGCTTCTGATTCTGTGTCTCCCTCTCTCTCTGCCCCTCCCCCATTCATGCTCTGTCTCTCTCTGGCTCAAAAATAAATAAACATTAAAAAAAAATTAAAAAAAAATTATGTGAGGTTCTGATCTAACTTTTTAAAAGTAATGATCTGTCTTCCATTCAGTCCCAGTCCCAGTGGTTGGTCCTTTTATATACATTGCCTTACAAGATATTATCTCCATGTTCTAATGAAAAACTAAGGCTCTAAGAGGTCGAATCACTTGACCAAAATCACAAAAATGGTAAATGCCAGAGACAGAATTTGTTCTAGGGCCTCTGAGTCAATATTTAATGCTTTTTATACTAAACTATGCCAGGCTTCCTAGTAGGTGAATCAAGCATATTAATGCAGGTCAGCAAAGAACTAGCTGACTGGCAACCAATGTGCTGAACTTCAGACCCCACAGTGGTCTCTACATTTGGGGAAATGAGTGAATGGGGTTGGAGAATTCAGAACAATGCGGGTTTTCAGATAAAAATCAATACATCAACTGCAATGTAATTTCTACAGACAAGAAAAGTAGCAGTTTTAGATAAAAACTCAGATACATGAAAATTAACAAAGAATTTTTATCATTTTCAAAGTGAGAAAACAGAGATAAGTCATATTATAGTAACTTTTTCTTACACTACTTCCCATCTAAAAAGGTTTGCATTGATTTGAAAAAAAAACTAAATTTTTATCAATAAGAGCAATCATTTTATCAAACAAAAAATATTATTTTGCTTTCTAAGCCAAAAATGGCAGCAGGGAAAAATAAGGGAACCTTCATGGATAATCTACTTGAAGGATAGCTTGATCTACAGTCTAAAAATCAGAGAAAACTAATTTCCATATCTTATTGAGCTCTATATTTTTCCATTTTTATTTTTGTGGGGGAAAAAAGTACAGCAAAAATTCAGAGGCTCTTTATCTGAACTATATCACGTGGATGCTGCATGCTTTGAGTCAGCAAGTGTCTACTGGGTTGTCATCAGCCACTGATACTAGAGAAATAGAGAAGTCAGGTACTGGTTGGCAGAGGGAGGGTTACTTGAAATACTGTAGGTCAGATAGTAAGAATTTGAAAGCAAATGGCAGAAGGAATTTGGAAAAGTGAATTTAAAGCAATATCACAATTTTTGAAAAAATGTCTGTGGGGGCGCCTGGGTGGCGCAGTCGGTTAAGCGTCCGACTTCAGCCAGGTCATGATCTCGCGGCCCGTGAGTTCGAGCCCCGCATCGGGCTCTGGGCTGATGGCTCAGAGCCTGGAGCCTGTTTCTGATTCTGTGTCTCCCTCTCTCTCTGCCCCTCCCCGTTCATGCTCTGTCTCTCTCTGTCCCAAAAATAAATAAATGTTGAAAAAAAATTAAAAAAAAAAAAATGTCTGTGGAATGAAAAAGGTAAAGCCAGCTATAGAAACAAAACAAAACAAAACAAAACAAAACAAAACAAAACAAAACACACAAACAGAAAACTGCAATCTTGGTATCAATGAGCAGTGGCAAGTCTCTTGAAATTTAATCAGATAAAAGACTTTTTTTTTTTTTAAGTAAATTCTACACCCAACGTGGGGCTTGAACTCACAACCCTAAGATCAAGAGTCACATGCTCCACCAACTGAGCCAGCCAGGTAACTGTCAAATAAAAGATTCTTGGCATAAAATATTTTATATTACTTATATTTGTAGTTTTCTCTGCCTAATTTCCACATAATTAGTTAAGGGATCAATTTCTCAATATCAAAATTTTGAAAAAACTGATTAAAAACTGTAATTTTCAGAGGCTTCATAAGAGCTCTTTTGAGACATAAACATATACGTATTTCAGCGAGAAGGAGCAAATAATAGATTTTCAAAAAGCATTCCATACCAAAGATCAGTTTTAAAAGAACAATAACCAAATAAAATTTTTTTTTACCTACAGGAGGAGTAGGGGAACATTTTCTCATGGATGGGGAAATGGTTCAAAAACAATAGGCTGTGGTTACCTCTGCCCACGCTTTGAGAACAGCTAGTTTTTCCATGGTTGTGGCACTCTCTCGGTACAGTTGGCTAGAAGATCCTTTTCCAGCCTGCACTTTGTCCAGAGAAGAAACAAGCAGATTGTGCACTCGACGGAGGTCATTGAGATCACTGACAACTCCACTTCCGATCCACGTACTACACACCTGGCCAAAGAAAAACATTGTTAATGTTGTATAAAAAAATTAACACAAAACATGTAAGAGTATAAATATGATTTTTTTCCTTGGGGAAGAAACATAAAATAAAACCAATGAAGAAAACAAAACAAAAAAACCCCAATGCTGTGCTTCAGTATTATTTTGAATCAGAAATCAATAGCAAGAGTAGGATTTATTGTACTCTTATGTGGAAAATGAACGGTGATTTACTTATGCTTCCATTTTCTAATTTGACAAAAATTTTAATAGAAAAAATTTTCTGCCTGTATCAGTTCAGAATCAGTTGTGAATAATCCTTCAATTCAACAACATTTCTGCTTACCACAGATAAAACGTTATTCTGAGTGCTATGGAAGAGATTAAAAAATAAATAAAGGGCTAAAATCTGGTCCCTGTTCTCAAGGAAGAGAACGTAGATTGAATGAACACACACGACCATTTTAGGATTGCAACACTACACTTAAAAACAGAGAAGGGAGACATCACTTCCAGGAGGAGAAATGGGAATGTTTGGAGATCAGGAAGGTCTGTGTACAGATACAGAGGAGTTACAAGGGAAAAGTGATGAGATTAGCAAAGTTAAGTGGGATCAGATTATGGTGCAATTTAAATTCCAGGAGAACTGAATACTGACTTTGTTCTATGGGCAATCATAAGTTTCCAAGGCCTCTGGGCAGGGAGATTACAATTAGAATTATGCTTTAGGAAGATTGCTCCAGCATTTATGCCAGCAAAGAGGGTATTTAGATGGTTAGCCATGTGTTCAGTAAAGTGACTATTATAATATTGTGGGGCAGAGAATATAGATGAAACTGGGAATGGAATAAAAAGGGAGAGTCATCTGAGAGAGATTTGGAGGTAGAAATCACAGGATTTGGAAACCAATTAAATATTTTTAGGGGGAGGGGGCGGGGCCTTAGAAAAAGTGTGAGGACTCAAAGATTGCCAAAGCTTCTAACTTGGATGAAAGTGAGGAAAGTGAGGCCACTGCTTAAGAGACAAGAAAGGAAAAAGGAAAGGTTGGGGGAGATGAGAAGTTAGAGAGCATTTTTAACCTTGCACAGTTTAACATGCTGAGTTCAAAGTACTAGTAGGGGACCTGTGGGAAGATATTCAGCAGACAGGTGGAACCTTGGTTCTGGATTTCAGGAGGAAGGTAAAAAATAACGAAGTAGATGCTCAATATCAGTCACCATCAGGGAAGTGCAAATCAAAACCACAATGAGATATCACCTCACACCTGTCAGAATGACTAAAATAAAAAACGCCAGAAACAACAGATGTTGGTGAGGATGTGGAGAAAAAGGAACCCTATTGCCCGGTTGGTGGGAATGCAAACTGGTGCAGCTACTATGGAAAACAGTATGGAGGTTCCTCAAAAAGTTAAAAATAGAGATAACTTATGATCCAGTAACTGCACTACTAGGTATCTACCCAAAGAATACGAAAACAATTCAAAGGGATACATGCACTCCTAGGTGTACTGCAGCATCATTTATAATAGCCAGATTATGGAAGCAACCTAAGTGTCCATTGACAAATGAATGGATAAAGATGTGGTGTATATGCATGTGTGTGTATACACACACATACATATATACACACATATCATATATGTTATACATGTTACATATATACACATTATATATATTATATATATATACATTATATATATATATATATATGATGGAATATTATTCACCCATAAAAAGAATGAAATCTTGCCATTTGCAACAACATCGATAGATCTAGAGAGTACTATGCTAAATGAAATAAGCCTATGCTAAATGAATAAGACTAAGACAAATACAATATGATTTCATTCATATGTGGAATTTAAGAAACAAAATAAATGAACAAAAGAAAAAAAAAGAGACACAAACCAAAAAATAGACTCTTAACTATAGAGCAACAACTGATAGTTACCAGAGGGGAGGTGGGTGGAGCTAGGGTGAAGGAGATTAAGAGTACGCTAATACGATGAGCACAGAGTGAACAACAGAATTGTTGAGTCGCTAATATTGTACACTGAAACTAATATAACACTGTAGTTAACACTGGTTATTATTTAGTAATAATAGCAATGTTACCAGGTAAATTTGTTCAAGGACTGAGGTACAAAAAAAAGGTGTTAAGGGCAGAACACAGGGCAAGTATTTATACTTAAGGGACAAGTGGAATAAGAATAAACAATGAAAGAAATTGAAAAGAAAATTCCAGAAAAACAAAAGAAAAACCAGGCAAGTGCGGTGACACTGGAGCCAAGGGAAGAATGTCAAGAAGTAAGGGGTGGCCTGGTAGTGCCACCTTTACTCCACAATTACAAGTCCTCATGTTCTGATTATCTGAAATCTTTGGGTCAAGATGTGGGTCACAATTCACAACTTTTTGATGAAAGGTAGTAAGGCCAGTGAACCTCACTAAGAAATACATGAAGCAAGACGTGTGGCAGCACCCCCCCCAATTAACAGAAGGACACTTCTGTCGTGAAATGTAGTACAAATCACAGTAAGAGGGACGGATCAATACTCTAGCCCCACTCAGCTTCACATCAAGACAAATGACAGTCAGGTCAGGTTTCACCAGCAAATAAATAATGAAAAAGCTTTTGTTTTTCAGAGCGTTTGGATATTAAATCATAATTAATGGATTATGTTTCTATATTTAAAATTTTTTTAAGCTGAGAATAAATATTTATGTAAATCATTTTATTCTCTTATAATCTTATCCTCCCAGAATTCAGAACTAAGTTTAATAAAAATTAAAAAGGACATTTTAAAATTGATTGTTATTAATTATGAACATATTGATGGCAAAATAAAATGCCAGTCAAAATATTGTTGGAAATATAATGAAACTTGAAGTAGAAAGATTTTAAATATGATTATGAAAATAGAGTTGCTATTCTTTAGGAAACTGAGCAACATATTGAAGAGATCTGATACACATTTCTCTTGAGGTAGAAATACAACTAAAAGTTGGGGGAAACTAAACACTGAGGATTTGGCACAAAGTTTAATTTATAAAAACATTAATTATCTCTTCCACTTTAAAGAAGATGAAACTAGATATTGCAGGTACTGCATTATAGGTTTGGTTTATCAAGAAAGGCATAGCAGCACTGAATCAGCAAAATCATTTTCAGAGAAAAGACCTTGGCCTTACATCAAAGGAGGGGTGCGTGAATGTACATTTATAAATTTTAATCTGAAATAAGATAAAGTATATATTATGTTTAAGATTGCTAGGCTGATTTAAATGATTTTTTATTAAGCCATTGATTACTTGTCCACATGTGTGTTCCACTTGAGTCTTCCTGTAATATCTAAAAATTGTCCTAATTTTCAGGTTTAACATAACATCTATTCCAGTAAATAAGGTGGGATGCAATGTTTCATGACCTGTCCAAAGCCAACTCCTTACTTTTCTTTAAAGAAAAGGAATTTGCAACCCACTGTTCCATTTGTTTCAAAAACAGGTTTCCTTCAAGAAACAGAAGGATAGGAGGTCAAAACGTAAGCCTGCCTCTAGATAAGGAGAAACTTCTTATAGAAAAAGCAGCTAGAGGCACATAAAGAATGAGATGTTGAAGGCAAATTCAGTAAGAAGAAATTTTCATAGTACTCATCCACAAGATGAAATCTGAATAGCCTTTGCTTTTCTATGAACAGGAGCTTTGTATGATTCTTCTGCTTAAATACTATGCTTTAAAACATCACCATGATACATTTATTTATACATAACTATGATTTCTGATTGTGTGTTGGTATTCCAAACAAAATGGCCTCCTCTAACTCTGAGGTTTGTATCATGATCCACAGACTTCTCTTTTCTTTTAAAAATTTTTTTAATGTTTATTCATTTTTTTTGAGAGACAGAGAGTGAGTGAGTAGGGGAGGGGCAGAGAGACAGAAAGACATAGAATCTGAAGCAGGCTCCAGGCTCTAGAGGCAAACCCATTCAGCCACAGAGAGAACACAGTAAGAACTTCACACTTACCATTGCAAACAGCAGAACATTCTCTTTCTAGAGGTCACAGCTTGATTATGGATTCTCAGCAATAATGATGGACCCAAACCCATACTCCAGAAAACTGGGAAGGAGAGGGTTGCCTCTCTTCTATCTTTAGGAAAGCAGATAAAGACTCTGATTTCCCGGGGGCTCCTGGGTGACTCAGTTGGTTGAGCATCCAACTTCGGCTCAGGTCACAATCTTACAGTTTGTGGGTTCGAGTCCCATATTGGGCTCTGTGCTGACAGCTCAGAGCCTGGAGCCTGCTTCGGATTCTGTCTCCCTCTCTCTCTGCCCCACCCCCACTCAGCTGTCGGTCTGGCTCCCTCAAAAAGAAATAATAAACATTAAAAAATAAAAAAGAATTGGATTTCCTGAAACACGGGAGTTAAATGCATGAATCCTTTTTCAGATTGAGGCATGAAAAAGAGGAATTTACTAAAAGTGTAGGAATATAAGTGCTTGCTTTTGTGACTCTTTTCAAATGTAATAATGTTAGAACAATTCCCCTGCAATTAATTTTACAATTAAATTTCCATATTGTTAAATTCTCTTTAGGATAAGTGATTCCCAGAAACTTGTAAATTTTTCAAAACTTGTGATGAAAAAAGTCTTTTTTGGGGGTGCCTGGGTGGTTCAGTTGGTTAAGCTTCTGACTTCAGCTCAGGTCATGATCTCCCGGTTTGTGGGTTTGTGCTTTCTCTCTGTCCCTCCCCAGCTTGTGCTCGGTCTCTCACTCTTAAAAATAAACATTAAAAAAGTTTTTTTTATTAAAAAAAAATCTTCTTTTATGTTTATTTTTTAAGTTTATTTATTTTTGAGATAGAGCATGGGGGAGGGGAAGAGAGGAGACGGGCTCCCAATCAGTCTCTGCCCACTCTCAGCCCAGAGCCTGACATGGGGTCTAATCTCTCTAACCATAATATCATGGCCTGAGCTGAAATCAAGAGTCAGATGCCTAACCGACTGAGCCACCCTGACGCCCCCCAACAATTTTCTATTACCTAATTATCATTAATAATACATTATTTAATTATTTTGTAATCTTACTTTAATTTTTAGTTGTTTTTATGATTTTCATACCTCTGTTTACTTCTGGATAATATAAAAGCTATGTATCCCAAAGTCATCTCCTCAGCTATGACAAAAAAAGGGATGCGACTAAGTTACTACTTCATCATTTGATACAGAATAAAAAAGGAAACTGTCACTATTGTGTTTTCAAGATAAAAAACAAACATTATTTGATTTTTCCCTCTTCTTTCTTGGAGGTGAAATTCTAAGGCATCTATTAACTTAAAGAAGGTAACTACAGGGGCGCCTGGGTGGCTAGTCAGTTACGTGTCCAACTTCGGCTCAGGTCATGATCTCGCGGTCTGTGAGTTCGAGCCCCGCATCGGGCTCTGTGCTGACAGCTCAGAGCCTGGAGCCTGTTTCAGATTCTATGTCTCCCTCTCTCTGACCCTCCCCTGTTCGTGCTGTGTCTGTCTCTGTTTCAAAAGTAAATAAACGTTAAAAAAAAATAAAAAAATAAAAATAAATAAAAAAAAAGAAGGTAACTATAGAAAACCCTATTTTTCTTCTTACCTGGCAAGCTTTTGCTATTATGTCTGATGGGGTATCTTGTGAAAAGGCTGGTCTTAAAGCAGCTCCCACCTAAAAAAAAAAAAAAAAAAAAAAGAATATGAGCGTTTTGTTTTAAAGATACATGGTAAACATAAAGCCTCTTGTGTCCTTGGAGATGAAAACACACAAAATACATCATTGTTACTTTCCTTTTTATCACATCTCCCTTATCTCTCTTCTCAGTTACAATAAACTCAAACATACCGTTTTTCTTTTGCTTTCCAGGAGGTTATAATCATTATCAAATCTGTATGAATGCTATACCAAAGAGGCAATTAATCTTGTTTCTTTTTTCTTTGTTTTTGTTTAATAGTAAACAAGATTTTCTGACAAAGTCACAGGCTCCTAGAGATAACAGAAAACTGCTATTCTTTTTTATTCTGTCTATATTTTCCTGAATGTATTTCTTTAAAAAATTTTTTTTTTATTATGTTTATTTATTTTGAAAGAAAGAGAGAGACAGAGTGCGAGTGGGGGAGGGGCAGAGAGAGAGGGAGACACTGAATCTGAAGCAAGGCTCCAGGCTCTGAGCTGTCAGCACAAAGCCTGATGCGGGGCTTGAACCTGTGAGTGTAAGATCATGACCTGAGTCCAAGTTGGACGCCCAACCGACTGAGCCACCCAGGCGCCCCTCCTGAATGTACTTCTAACAGTATTTACCTCATGGGTGAATCTCATATAACTGGATCAACTCCTTTAAATAACTGAGTAATACTAAAAATTCACATAGTCATTTAAAGACCTTAGAAGCCATTTTACCTCAAAAAGAGGTGCTTTCAGAGAAAGATTCTCAAGAAATATTCATTTGTGTACCATTGTTACAGTAATAAGTAAAGGAATATTAGCTTTAGTTTTCAAAAATATATTTTTTTTTACATTTATTTATTTTTGAGAGAGAGAGTGAGTACGAGCAGGGGAAGGGCAGAGAGAGGGAGACAGGATCTGAAGCATAAACGCAGAGCCCAACATGGGGTTCAAACTCACCAACTGTGAGATTATGACCTGACCTGAAATCAAGAGTCAGCCACTTAACCAACTGAGCCACCTGGGTACCCCATGAACTTTAGTTTTAATAAGCCAACCCAGTCATTGATTTTTAGATATACTAAATTTAATGTGCATGAACTGAACAAGGAATTAGATACATTCAACTCCTAATTTGAGACATCTTCCCTTACACAAGAGTCAGTCACTACGATATATCAGTAGCCATTTGGAAATGGATTGAGTCACTCTCTGTGACTAAACACACATGGCAACTAATTGCAGTATTGGTGGTACAATCATCAACTAATCACAGAGCTGGTGCTGGGTCCTGTACTGAAGGTGGAAGAGAATATACTATAAAAGAGATTACTGGCTTGACTGATAAAAGTGGAATATGACAGACTATATAGAAGTAATATATCAATGTTGAATTTCCTGAAGTTGAGAACTGTTCTGTGGCTATGTTAGACAATGTTCTTGTCCTTTGGAAATACAGACTGAAGTATTCTAAGATAAAGATACATGATTTAAATAATTTATCTGTAAATGGTTTAGAAAAAAAAATGTGTGTATAAAGAGAGAGAAATATAAAATCAATGCTAAAGCAAATGAGGCAAAAATAACCATTGGAAAATATGAGTAAAGGGCATAAGACAGTTTTTTGTACTATTCTTATAATTTTTCTGTATGTTTAAAATTATTTCTAAATAAAAAGTCAAAATAAAGCAAAACAGAACAACAAACCTTCATTGGATAGGTTGGGTATTTGGGAGTAAATAGTTGAATATGGATTTTCTATAGCCAGCTGGGCTAGAAGCTATAACTTCCTCACCAGTACTTATGATGGAAAAACAATGGATTAAAAATTATTCGTACTTTTTAATTTTATGTATGTTTGAGTATAGCTTTTAGATAAGGTGTTTTGTATCTGAAGCTAAGATTTTGATCACAGTAAAAAAAAAAAAATGTGTATTCTTTCCTTGCTAACTTTGTCTTCATATAACCCATCATTACCAGGATTATATCTATTGTGCCTCAGGTGAAGAAAACAAAGTTATAAATCTCAGGAGAAAAAAATATCTCTGTTTAGAACAAAATAAAAATATTTTTGAAGGTATATAATTCTTTCAGTAATATTTTTAACTGCTATTATTAAAAGTTATCCTTCAGCGTACAAAGTTGCCCTTTGTATTTTTAAAAATGCTTATCAAGTCTTGACATATAAAAGTAATGTCAGCAAATCCACAACACTCTTTGAATGTCCTTTTATCTTTTAAATGGCATGGCTAAACATCTAAACACAAGACTGAAAAGCTAGCCTGCGATTTCTATTCTAGTTTTATCATGAATACGCTATCATAACTTAAAAATAGTTTTATCCTATTGTTTCTTCAACTGTGGGCTTCAACTATGCAGCAGACAATGGGAATAAAGACATATAGTTGAAGCTCCAAAGACATTTCTCCAGGGAATCCTGGCCCCCTTACTCACCACACAAAGAATCAATTTTAAGTTTTTAAGTAAACAGAGTATCTCACTCACATTAGCTTGATACTGCTCCAGAATCACTTGGCCTGGAAATTCTGGCTCAGGCACAGATGCAAACTTCTTGATAATGTCTTCAAGTGCTTGGAGCCCAGCCATCCGCAGCTGGTTACTATGATCTGTTGCAGCCATGAAGGCCATGCGAATCAGGTCAGAGAGATGAAGTACCAACAGGTCATCTAAAAATAAAATAGATGGCAAAAAGGAAAATTTCTGCCCAAATAGGTTTAATATGAAATGAAATAAATGTCTTTAAGAAAGCACTTATGGGGGCGCCTGGGTGGCTCAGTCGGTTGGGTAACCGACTTCGACTCAGGTCATGATCTCACAGTCTGTGAGTTCGAGCCCCGCATCGGGCTCTGTGCTGACAGCTCGGAGCCTGGAGCCTGTTTCGGATTCTATGTCTCCCCCTCTCTCTACCCCTCCCCTGCTCATTCTGTGTGTCTCTCTGTCTCTCAATAATAAATAAATGTTTAAAAAATTAAAAAATAAATAAAAAATAAAAAAATAAAAAAGCACTTACATTCCATACATTTCACTGTGTTTAAAAATAACAAAGATACACTTTCAAGAAAGCTTATCTATCATAATTTCTCAAGAACATTGGTAAACCTTTTACACAGTATGGTAAAATAGATGACATTATTATGCAATAACATTTGAAGCAAAGTAACTGATTATCCTAACTTTCCCCAAAGGAGTTTATAATTCTTTAGAATGGGGTCGGCAGATTTTTTTTTTCTGTAAAGAACTAGATAGTAAATAGTTTTGGCTTTCCTGGCCATATAATTTCTTTTTATTTTTTATTTTTTTAATCTTTATTTATTTTTGAGAGAGAGACAGAGCGTGAGCAGGGGAGGAAGAGAAAGAGAGGGAGACACAGAATCCGAAGCAGGCTCCAGGCTCCGAGCTGTCAGCACAGAGCCCGACGCGGGGCTCAAACCCACGAAGTGCGAGATCATGACCTGAGCCGAAGTCGTACGGTTAACCTACTGAGCCACCCAAGCACCCCTGGCCATATAATTTCTAACACAACTACTCAACTCTGGTGTTGCAGAATGAAAGTAGTCACAGTCCATGTGTATATAAATGGGTGTGCTGTGTTCCAATAAAACTTCATTTAAAAAAAACAGGCTATGGGCTGGATTTAGACTGTAGGCAGTAGTTTCTCAACTTTTACTTTATGGAAAAGACTTTTTTGCAAGGTAAGACGTAGGAAGGAGAAGACTTTTTCCTTTTAGAATAAAGGCTGCTCCAGATCTGCCCAAACAAAGCTTAAATGCAAGTCTCAAAGGATTCAAAAGATAGCAGGTAATTTAACTATATCCCAGAACAAAGTGTAATACTATTTAAAGGAATACAACAAAATCCAGCACTACCACCATAAAATTTGCAATATCTGGCATGTAATAAAAAAATTACCAGGGATGCAAAGAAGCAGGAAAATATATTTCATAACAAGGGAAAAAACTCTCAGTGAATAGAAACAGATTCAGAAATGAAAGGGATGATGAAATTAACAGACAGGCAGCCTAAAACAGGTTTATTATAAACATGTTGCCTATATTCAAGAAAGAAAAGGAAAGCCCGAGCATAATGAAGACAGAAATAAAAGAGAAAACCACAAATGGGACTTGTAAAAATTAAAAAATATATATATTGGAAATGAAAGATAAATTGGATAAGATTATTAGGGATTAGTGCCAAAGAGGAAAAGATTGGTGAACTTAAAGACATAGCAACTAAAATTATCTAAATAATTTATCAAGCTCAAGTACTCTAAAGTTCTTCAGGCTGCTGCAAGACTCTCAAAGTCTTTTTGAAGCAGTGGCAAGTCTGTGTTTCAGCCTGATTCCCAAACAGCTCCTATTTAAACAGGTTTTTGCTGTTATTCTTATTGTGAAGGTTGTAAGACAAGTTCTTCTAATTTTTTCCTGTGCCTACCTAAAATTCTTATTTTAGAATCTTAAGTTTAAAAAAGAATATCTATTGGTTTGGGGAAGAGGAACAGAGGAGAGAGAAAAAGAACATTTAGTCAGAAGCCCCCAGTGCTTCCTCACCTCAGGGAAACAAAAACATTCCACCAATGGGGGCGCCTGGGTGGCTCAGTCAGTTGAGCATCCGACTTCGGCTCAGGTCATGATCTCACAGCTCATGAGTTGGAGCCCCGCATCAGGCTCTGTGGTGACAGCTCATAGCCTGGAGCCTACTTCAGATTCTCTCTCTTTCTCTCTCTCTCTCTCTCTCTCTCTCTGCCCCACCCCTGCTCACACTCTGTCTCTGTGCCTCTCAAGAATGAATAAACATTAAAGAAAAATTAAAAAAAAAAACAAAACATTCCACCAATAAAAATAAGGAATAATGAAATGCTGCCAGAAGTTGGGAGGAAATTTCCAAGGTAGATGGAACTCGCTTAAAATGGGCCTATTCATATTATGCCAACCCAGAAGTAAATTAAAAGGCCCATTACTCCTCTGTTACTCTCTGTCACCTAATTAAAGAGGTCTAGAATGACAGCACTCTCACAACGAAAAAGTAGGCAATAATTCCTAAATGAAAGTGCTATCGCTTCTCTACACAATTCTCTACCTCCAACTTTTCTTAAATCAAGACCTCTTTTTTCCAAATCCTAGGAGATGAACTCCTAAAGCAGGGGAGTGGGAAGGGACATGGGGCAGAAATTCTAAAATGGGGAATTAGGGGACTGTTAGAGGTTTATTATATTCTGGGACTGGTAGTTCTGTGCAATGAAAGCACAGTGCATGCAAAGGGAGATAAGGATGATACAGGAAGAGCCTGGATAGCACATTTATTTGATCTGTAACTTTTCATACACACTGACATTACTGTTCAGGACGGCAGGCAATGGGAACTAGAAAGGATCTTCTTTCAGTCCAGCAGAACAAAGCATGTCAGATACTGAAATCTAGGTTGGAGAGCTGTTATATCAGCTCACCATCCAGCTACCAATGTGAAGCACCCAGTTAACAAAGACAGAGAATATGGGCAATCCACCCACACACAATGTGAGCAAATTCCAAATACGCACTCTACCCTTTCAAGGATATATAAACAAATAAGCCTGTGGAAAAAAAATACACCCAGGCAAAAGAAAGATTATGAAGATTCCGAAAGAACTAATCTCAAAAATAATTTTCTGGGGACACCTGGGTGGCTCAGTCGGTTAAGTGTCCAACTCTTGATTTAGACTCAGATCATCATCTCATGGTTCGTGAGATCAAGCCCCACATCAGGCTCCCTGCTGATCATGAAGAGCCTGCTTGAGATTCTCTCTGCCCCTCCCCCATTCATGTGCGTTCACATGTGCGGACTCTTTCTCTCAAAATAAATAAAATGCACCTAAAAAATAATGTTCTATAAAAATCAGAATAAAATACAGAAAATCACTTGGCATCTCAACAGGATGCACAAAGTCATGGTTGCTATAGAATAAGAACAGAAAATCATAAGGAGCCCAAATGATATGATACGATGAAGGAAGAAGACAAAACAATTAAACGAAAACTAAAAACATAAAAGAATACTTCAGATCCGCTATGGGGGGCAGAAAACAGTAAAACATTATATCCATGACATAAAGGGAAGCCTTGTGAGGATCTCTGAGAATGCAGGGAAAAAGACAGGATACAAATAATGAGAGAAAAAACAATTAAACACAAAGAAAGGAAAGCCAACTTAAGGATCGTCACCTTTCCTTAAATGTAATATGCATACTTCTGTGCCTTTACAAATTCTCTTACTTTCTTTGCTTATAATAAACCAGTGCGGTAGGCGGAATAATGGTGCTCAAATATTTCTACACCCTAATCCCTACAACCACCTGTGAATGTTAAAGGGACTTTGTACATGGAGATTAACCCAAATTTAACAGGTGGGCCCAATCTAATCACATGTGCCTTAAAAGCAGAGCACCTCTTCTGGCTGTAGTCAGAGAGAAGTGTGACAACTAAAGGTGGATCACTGAGACCGCCAATGTTGTTGGCTTCGAAGACAGAGAAAGGGGGCCACCAGTCGAGGAATACAGGCAGCTGACAGAAGCTATGAAGAAAATAGACTCCTCTAGAGCTTCCAGAAAGGGATGCAGCCCTGCTGAGACCTTGATTTTAGGCCAGGGAGACTCATGTTGGACTTTCTGACCTATAGAACTATAGGATAGGGCCACTGAATTTGTGGTCTTTTCTTACAGCAGCAATAGAACACTAATACAATCAGCTTCTTCTACCTGCAAAATCTTTTCTCTGCCTTTAAAATCCAGTTTCAAAATCACCTTTTCTGTGAGATCTTCCCTGGATCTTCAGGAAATGAACACTACTTTTTTTATGTTCCCCAAATACTCCATCATACCACTATGGGACATGTAATTGTTTGAGACAAGCCTTTTTGTCTTCTAGACTAGAAATTCTTCAAGGATGTGGACTCTGTTTTCTTTTTCTTTGTATCCCCAATGTGTAGCAAAGAACAGGATTTGGTAAATATTTGATAAATAATGACAGGAATAAAGACACTGTGCTCATGATAATTGTGCTTTCCTGATAACTGTACCTTCAGATTCACATTCTATACATGGAGTACTGTTTTACCTTTTGTTTTTTAATCCATTTGTGAGCTCTAGTAAACTGAAAGGCATTTAGTAACAAAACAAACTGGAAGGCATTTTAATGTACAGACTTCAATACTATTAACATATACAGTTTGTCTTTACATATGTAAGAAAATGACAGGGCAATGAAGAGACAACAAATGACGAGACAGAGTCTATTACTCTCTTACTGCCCTCAGCTTCTCTGATTCTCATTTGTAAAATGAGGATATTGGATGCGATGATTTCTTTGCAAACTCCCTATAATATTGGATCCAGGGAATTATGGGATATAAAAAGGTCATAAAATATAAAAAAGTGACAGGTCTCAGTAACCAACAATTTTCACTTTTTTAAAACTACCTAGCAGCATTTCTGAAATCTGAGAGTTTGAGTTGAATTGAATGATAGCACTCATGAATTCTGACATTCTCCGTGGCTGGGGACTGCAAAATTCACTTTGCTTATGCACCTTAAAGCATTGCTCTGTCTTTTACATTGAAGTGCTAAAACTAGGACAAAGTACAAAGGATATGTAAGTTACTGTCATTATTACCCTGAGGGGACATGATTAAGATACATCTACCTTAAGATAGGTAGACATATACCTTTGAACCACTTTCTTCAACTTATCTTCCAAATACAAAGCAGAAGATGCGTAGTATGTTTAGGGGACAGAAAACAAAGGTAAAAGGCACATGAATGCAAGACATGAAAGGCAGAACCTAAAGCATGTTACCTAGCAGCAAAATAGCTCAAATCTATAGAAGAAGTACTGATTTTAAATTTACTTGTAGGGTTTCGTAGTTTAGCAGAACGTGCCATCGCAAGATCAAAGTGGGCCTGGTCCGCATTCTCACACAAATTGATGATTCGGCACAGGCAATCGGCAGCGAACACCCGAGTGGCCCAGCGAGGTGCCACGAAGGGCTTTGATTTATCTTCTTCGCCTAGTGTGGTGAACATGGTATCATCATCCATTTCATCTTTCTTCTCAGATTCCTCATCTTTTCCACTACTTAAGGGAGTTGCAGTGCTCATATCTATAACACAAAACAGCATATTATGACAAATTTCCATATAGCAAAAATAATGTTATAGAACTTGCATTCATGTTAGAAGATTGCTAATAAAAAAGGACTAAATTCTCATTCCTTTGAAAACAGTAGAATTGGTAAGTTAAAAAAAAACAACAATCAGAAACCAAGCAAAGAGTAACATAAAAGCCTTTTACATATTTCACTAGTTTTACATACTATGTTGAACTATGGAGTAACTGGGGGTTTTCATACATGAAAATTTAGTTTGAATTTAGCTGTTTCCCCCAAATCAAAGAAAGCATATTACTTTGTAATGTAATTTAACCTTCAACATTTATATAGGGATTTATAGATTAAAATGTATTAGTATTTTTAAATGCAAGCTCAAATTTAAATCTATGTATCTCTATATCTTTTTATGTATCTGTATCCATATATTTACACATACAAATGTATATGAGAGGGAAAATATTCACTATTTTATATATTGAATACATACCACTAGAAGCTGCCAGGACATCTTTACAAAGCATTAGCCAATGCGAAAGTTTTTCTACAGCCAGTGATGACAGCATATGCCCCAAAGTATCGTGAATATCAGAACATAATTTTCTATCTGTCTCCCGGTCTAGCATTCCAAAAAGAAGCCCTTCAAGACCAGTTTCTGTTATATTAACACCTTGGTGCCGGCAATGGATATCACTTCGAGAACTAACTCCAGGTGCAAAAGGACTGACATCTGAAAAGCAAATTTTATAAATGAACTTGTACAGGATTTTGTTGTACACTAGAGGTAACAATTACGTTAAATACCAACGCTTACATGTAAATTCAGGATTACGACAAAACAAGCTAGCTACACATACAATTTATGTTCTCCAGTTTACATACATATCCTTAGGTTTAGAATTTAATCTGACAATAAATCTCATCTTTAAGACTGATTATTCTGAGGTAGTTTAAACAAATCTCCAGGGAATGCTAAATAGATATATATTTCACGTAAAAAAGAAAAAGTGTGGGAAAGAGATATATTTCTAGGTAGATTGAATTTAATGGCCTAAAAAATAATTACTGCTATATTTGTTGGAAGAACAAATTGAAATTCATTCAGTCTTATAATTCAGATTTTTAAAAATCTGGCTTTATAAAGCCAGAACACAAATCATAAATGGATTATATGCTATACGAACACTTAAAAACTGGGAAAGTCCTTTCCAAGAAACATACAATCCAAAAGTAATACTGAATGGCGAGATGGATAAAATAGGTGAAGGGGATTAGGAGGCACAAACTTCAAGCTATAAAGTAAGTCACAGGGATGAAAAGTACAAACAAGGAATACAGTCAACAATATTGTAATAATGTCGTATGATGACAGATGGTGACTACACTTATCATGGTGAGCACTTCATCATGTACAGAATTGTGGATCTCTATGTTGTATCCCTGAAACTAACATTGTATGTTACTTATACTTCAACTAAAAAAGCAATATTGTTATAAGATAGTAAATGTCTTGCTTTATCTGAAAATCCTTTTGTTCTTATAAACAGCAAAACTTGTACAACAGGTAGCCTTAAGAATGAACACCGTGGGGGTACCCAGGTGGTTCAGTCGGTTAAGCATCCGACTTTGGCTCAGGTCATGATGCCATGGTCTGTGAGTTCAAGCCCTGTGTCAGGCTCTGTGCTCACAGCTCGGAGCCTGGAGCCTGGAGCCTGCTTGGGATTGTGTGTGTGTGTCTCTCTCTCTGCCCCTCCCCTGCTCATGCTCTGTCTCTATCTCAAGAATAAATAAACATTAAAAAAAATAATAATAATGAATACTGCGAGCTCCGAAGTCTAAAGTCCTCTGAACCTTGAAGAGAGTGAGACAGATGGATGGAAACTGAAAAGTGACTCTTTTAGTTGAGTCACTCCAAAGACAAATGAGGGGTGTCTGCAGAAAACAGCCACAATGAAAGGAATTCAGACAGTAGGAAAAGTCAAAAGAAAAGGTTCCAAGGAAAGAGAACATTAGTGAGAAATTAGACCACAGAAGCTTAATTTTCACTTAGCAGCAGGTAATATGTTCCCATATCAGGAATTATACTTCTATAACATGAATTTTCATAGCTACATAGCAAACCACTGAATTAAGAGGACATTGATTAACTCATTGAGGATGAATTCCTAAAAGGGGAATTGCTAGGTCAAAGGGTAAGCTGACAAAAAATACTGACAAATCCAAAAAATTTGTATGACTTTACATTTCTTCCTATCTGCAGTGTAAGACATTTGTCTTCTATTCATACCTCTCCCAACGCTAGTTATAATCATTATTTTTAATCTGGTCAGTTTCATAAAAGAAAAATGCTATCTTATTATTGCACTGACTTATAACTTAATTATTATTTAATCACTGGAGGTTGAAAATATTTCCTATGTTGATACTTGTTCTTTGATAAAACATGTTTCTTATGCTCTCATGATTTCTGTAGATGCAAAAGACAGTTAACATAGCAGGCCTGAGAATACTTAGAAAGGCCTGATATTCAGGTTAGCCCTCTGTTAGCATCTGAGAGAACTGGGTTTCAGGAGGGTTCCCACCATTTCCTGGTAAAAGTGGCTCACTATGCCTAACCTGTTTGTACAAACAGTATGGTTTATGCCAAACATCCGCCTGACTTTTGAACATCTGGGCTTTTGAAACATGCTAGGCAGACATATCCTGTCAACCAGTGCCCAATAAAAACCTTGGGGACTGAGTCTCTGAGAAGATTCCCTGGTAGACATTTCGTGTGTGTTGTCAAAACAGATTGTTGGGGAGTCAAGCAGCTCCTGTGTGACTTCATGGGGCAGGGGCGCTTGGAAACCTGAGCCTGGTTTGCTCCAGATTTCACCCCAAGTACCTTTTCCCTCTGCAAATTTTGCTTTGTATCCAGTTGCTGTAATAAACCATAGCCATAAGCACGACTATATGCTAAGTCCTCCTACTGCATCATCAAATGTGGGGTGGTCTTAGGACCCCCAACACACTAAGCTTTTAAGCTTTAAAAATATTAAAACAGGGGCGCCTGGGTGGCTCAGTTGGTTGAGTGTCTGGCTTCAGCCCAGGACATGATCTCGCGGTCCGTGAGTTCAAGCCCTGCGTCGGACTCTATGCTGACAGCTAGGAGCCTGGAGCCTGCTTCTTGTTCTGTGTCTCCCTCTCTCTTCCCCTCCCCTGCTCATGCTCTGCCTCTCTCTCTCTCTCAAAAATAAATAAACATTAAAAAAATTAAAAATATTAAAACATAAATATACACACTTCAATAAATAAAGCAATAAATACATTTTGCAAATATTTCCCCCTCTTAGTTTGTCTTTCAACTTCAATGATGGTGGCTGAATGTAAACATTCTAAAATTTTGTATCTTGGGCAGCCATGGTGGGTCAAGAGGATCGGTACTGGGGGAGGTTCAGCAGGACTGAGCGAACTGGGAGTATACTGAGGTCATCAGCAGCAGCATCAACAAATTGTGGACTTTCTCAACTCATTTGATACATCTTGTTGTTCAAGACTTGCAACACTAAACTGACAGCCTTTGAACAGAGACTAGAGTACACTGAAGCACGGGTGACAAAAGGTGAGACCTAGCACCGTGCCATGCTGCTGCTGGGAGGCGTACCTGGGAAAGGCCCCAGCAGCCTCCGCTCCTTCCTCTCTCCTTAAAGAGCAACAGGGCTTATTCTGGTTTTACTTTTTTCCAAAGCGTGGCCTTTGGGCCCTGCCACATACGTTGGTGTGTGATGTGGCCCTGCCACATATGTTGGTGTGTGTGGGAAGAAGTCCAGGGGCACTCTCAGAAACAACATTAGGCATTTTACCTTTTAAGTAACCATTTTGTAGAATTGTTTGTCAATGCATTTGAGGCCGTGCAGAGCCAAACGCCTGGGACTCTTTGTTAAGGTCCTCCCCACCTCCTTTTCTCTCTCTCTCTCTCTCTCAGACTTTCCTTATAGCTCCCATTGCCTCTGCATTGGTTCTATAAACAGTCTTTGTCTCCTTTCCACCTTTGGAGGGGAGGGGGGTGGAGTGGAGCGGTGCTGGCTGAGAACACTTATGCCCTGGCAAGGTGGCCACCAGAGAATGTTGTTGGTAACCCACCAGTTTCTTGTCCTTTTGGGGAGGTCAAGGCCAGGCCCCCACTTGGCTTGAAGGGACATTTTCAGAATTTTCTTTCTGTCACTTGGGGTGTCTTTGCCTCTCATATTTCTCTAATAAACTCCTCAATTTTTAAAAAAGATAAAAATAAAAAAATTAAAATAAAATTTTATATCTTATTCAGGAATATTCTGTAATTACTTTTGGTTCTATGTTTTCTCTCTTAAAAGCAATAATGTTTATTGTATAGCTTCTTTCACATTTCTACAATACAGTATATTTGTTAATAGAGCTCCTACACTATGCTAAAATTGAAGATATTTTAGTATCTTGCTTCTTAGTACCCAAGCAACTTCTATGCCTTTGAAAGCTCTAGTAAGTAAAAATTTTTCTCTCACAATAAGGAAATATCTGTCAATTAAGCTCTGAAAAAGTTCCCAAGCAACCAATCCCTAGGGACCAGAAGACCAAGTATGAAATTCAAGTTATACATAAAACCCCCCCCAAAACAGAAAGAATTGAAGAAAGCAAAGATCTACCTTTTGCTACCCAAACATGTACTGACATTTCTTGTTTTATTGGTTACTCTAGCTTTACCTTCTTGAGGAAAAGTTGCATCACTTTTCAAAAGGGACCAAAGCTTTCAGGTACCCCCCAAATAGATCACTGCTCTTTCCAGAAGTCTATCAGTGATACTGAGCAACATCCTTAGAGTTAGTTATCCTTTATATATAGCTAAATCATCCTCAAGGCATGGCACAAGTATCTTGATATTAAACGCTGTTTAGCTCCAAACCTTAAAAAAGGTAAAAGTGTAAAATTACCAAGAAAACCATACTGGAATTTTTTGGGGCATGTGGGTGGCTCTGTCAGTTAAGCATCTGATTCTTGATTTCAGCTTGGTCATGATCTCAGAGTTGTGGGATCAAGCCCCATGTCAGGCTCAGTGCTGAGCGTGGAGCCTGCTTGGGATTCTCTCTCTTCTCTCTCTGCCCCTCCCCTGCTTATGCTGTCTCTGTCTCTCTCTCTCTCTCTCTGTCTCTCTCTCTCTCTCAAAAAAATCAATAAACATTTATGGGGCGCCTGGGTGGCTCAGTCAGTTGAGTGTCTGACTTTGGCTCAAGTTATGATCTCACGGCTTATGGGTTCGAGCCCTGCATCAGCCTCTGCCCTGACAGCTCGGAGCCTGGAGCCTGCTTCAGATTCTATGTCTTCCTCTCTCTCTCTCTGCCCCTCTCCCACTTGCTCTCTCTCTAAAAAATAAATAAAAACATAAAAAATATATAAATAAATAAACATTAAAAAAATCTTTCTAAAAACTACACTTGGAGGTGTTTTCTAAGTGATAATGGTTTTATTTTATTTTAAAGGACAGGAAGAATGACTATCCTTGAAAGCAAAAATGTTACTTAAAGAGCAATACTCCTGTGAAATGGTTAAGTATTTAAACAAAAAGAATAATGACCGATAAGGTAACTTACTAGTACCACTGTTCTCCTTGTCACCTGCATTTTTGGCTAGGCTCATGGCATATTCACAGACTTCCGCAGCTTCTCTTTGGGCGAGCTGCCGGAGACAAGCCACGGCTGCGCGTCGAAGCAGCAAATGGGAACTACATAAGTGAACCTGTAAACCATAACATATTAGACAATTTTTTTAAAAACACTGCGATCTCATTTACCTAATGAATATATATTAACACTTTACTTGGGAAGAGGCTCTTCGTTGAACAACATCAGTTGTTAAATATATAGCCAAATAAATGGCCTTTTGGAAAAATAATAATACCAATAAAGCATATAAGGAATATTTTAGTGGCCAAAATAACTGTCCCAAGACCTGGTCACTAAAGACCATACAATATACTTACATAAAAATCCAGATGGATCTCTTGCACATCTTATTTTACACATGGTCCTACTAAATGTTGTCATCCAAAATTTTTAACTGCAGGGGTGCCTGAGTAGCTCAATCGGTTAAGCATCCGACTTCGGCTCAGGTCATGATCTCATGGTTCGTGGGTTCGAGCCCCGCATTGGGCTCTGTGCTGACAGCTCAGAGCCCAGAGCCTATTTCAGATTCTGAGTCTCCCTCTCTCTATGCCCCTCCCCCACTCATGCTCTGTCTCCCTCTGTCTCAAAAATAAATAAACATAAAAAAAATTTAAAAATTGTTAAGTGCATAAAGATTATATGTAGTCAATGAAAAGTTAGCAAGGAATGAAAGCAAAGAAGGGTTGTTTATTAAAATAAAAAAAATCAAGCCAATATTTACACCTGGAAACAATTCCAAAATGGGCCCTTTTGGAAAAGAATTGCTTTTCATCTCAAAAGATCCTGAAAGACATTGAAAGAATCAATGTAGCACACTTTAATACATGAAGTATAAGACACAGCATAACATGATGATTAAGAGCTTGTGCTCTGATTGCTAGACTGGGTTTGAATCTTGGTTGTCATTTACTTCTATGTGACCTTCGACTAGTTACTTAACCTCTCTGTGCCTTGTTTGTCCATATGCAAAATGTGGAGAGTAATTCTTTGCAGGAATATAGTGAAAATAAAATAAGTTAATGCAAGTATTTTGCTTAGAACAATGATTGACATACTTACTCAATACAGATTAGTTGTTATTACCATAAAGCTGATTCACCAAGAAAATATTAAATTAGGTCCCATGAGCTACTTCTTAAGCAAGGAGATAAGAAATGTAAGTAATATATGTTAGTAAAAAATCTCATCCAGAAATAGCGAAAGGGGGAATAATTACATGGAATACACCACCCCTTCACAATGCTAGATAGTATATTTTTATACTACCAATATAGCATTTTTAATTCCAGATATATTTGCATAAAATTCATAGCCCGTGAAACTTATACCAAGTATTTAAAATATATATCTATATCTATCTATATATATACACATATATATATGTATATATATATAACTGAGGAAAGAAAACCTGACAGATTTCTTTCAATAAAATGTTTTATTCACTCCATTTCCTTAAAATTAAGACATTCTGGAACTTTCAAATATCCTCTAATTAGAAAGCTTAAGCATGGTCACATGAGATGCGAAGAACAAGTCACTTAGTCTCTCAGAGTTTCTGCCTTTGCATGTGTACATTGGGGACAATACCCACCCTATCTTACATGATTGTGGTAAGAATCAAATGATTAAATATATATAAACAGAACATCATAAAAATTTAATTTAGTTGCAACTAAATAGAATTGTAGCTAAGAGGGGTGCCTTGCTGGCTCAGTCTATACACCATGCAACTCTTTATTTTGGGGTCGTGAGTTCAAGCCCCATGTTGGGCACAGAGTTTACGTAAAAAAATTTTTTTTAATATTAAAAAAAACTGTAGCTAAGAAAATACATTCAACAAATGTTGATTGGGAGAGCTGAAGAGAAAAAAATAGAACACTTTTGTTTTCAAAGTACTTTGAATACTCCATTTTAATGATTCTGAGGCATATATATTTTTTTCCATTTGAACATCTCTAGTATTAGAGATGCAAATTACAATCGATGGTGTCTTACAGTCACTGTAAATCAGGTAAAATAAAGACATATTTGTTTGAATAAATATTTGATAAAAATATGTGGCTTCCTAATGTCCCTCCCTAGCTCCTTAGAGATAATGAGAATCTATAGTGACATCCATCATTATAGTTTCATTTAGCCTCCTCTTGAACTTTATATAAATGGAACTATGTAGTGTGCTCTTATGTCCGACTTCTCAGAAATTTATCTGTGAGATTCATCCAAGTAACTACATTTCAGTTTGTTTTTATTGCTGTATAGTGTTCTGTTGAATATTATATCACTATTTATCCACTGCTCACTGGTAGACATATAGGTCATTTCTGGGTTTTGGCTATTTTGAATAACCAATCAATGAACATTCCTGCACATGTATTTTGGCACACATATGCATGTATCTCTTTCAGCTATTTACTTAAGACTGAAGTTGCTGGGGGCACCTGGATGGCTCAGTTGGTTAAGTGTCTACTTTTTTTTTTTTTTTAATGTTTATTTTTGAGAGAGAGACAGCACAAGAGAGCGCGCACGCATGCATGCATGCATGAGTGGAGGGGCAGAGAGAGGGACAGAGGATCTGAAGCAGGCTCTATGTTGACAGCAGCAAGCCCAATATGGGGCTCGAACTCAAGAACCGTGAGATCAAGACCTGAGCTGAAGTCAGACACTCAACTGACTGAGCCACCCAGGTGCCCCAAGCGTCCTACTCTTGATTTTAGCTCAGGTCATGATCTCACGGTTCCTGAGATTTGAGACCGCATCAGGCTCTGCGTAGACAGTACGGAGTCTGCTTGGTATACTCTCTCCCTCTCTCTCTGCCCCTCCCCGCTCACACACTCTTTTTCTCTCAAAATAAATAAGTGTAAAAAAAAAAAAGCCTATAAAAAAAAGAGTGAAGTTTCTGGGTCACAGCATATGCATATATTAAACTAGTTTAGATTATGCCTAATTGTTTTCCAAAGAAACTTTTTTGTCTTATATTTCACAAACTTCAGGAACATTGTGTTGCTTACTCCTACAGTAGACCTCCACCTTTCTATAAAAATGCCTGTTATTTTATACTTTACATCATCTTGCTATCTCTTGTTGCATCCACCGCATATACATCCTGGACAACTGGACGTCCCCTGCTCTGACACTGATGACCTGGGCATTCAGTCCAAGTCTTTTTCTCACTGACATTTCCTACAACTATCCCAGATGACATCAATGCCTATGTGTGGAATACTTCTGTCAGGACGGGAGAATGAGGAACTGTGGTTACCTGGTAGAAAAGCAGTTGCTTGCCAAGAGGGAAATAACAATATTTCAGGGTGGTGGTTGTTCTTTCAAAGACACATTTTGAATAGTTTTAACATCACACAAATTTTAACACTTTTATATCACTTAAAGATTACTATGGTGAAACTCACCTCTCAATACATTTGCTGAAAAAATAAATCACATTTCATTTGTGTGAGGTATTACACATGGTATCACATAATATTGCCATTTCTGATGTCAATGATTGAGTAGGAATAAACACGAAATTTGTAAAAATCTGAACCGATTTCACTAATTTGGATGAACCCACGTGTGGACTAATTTTCAGTGTTGAAAGATCTGGTATGGAGACAGCACAGGGGCTTTTGGCAATGTGGAAACAAGACAACCCCTTGCATGGCCCCTTTTCTCATCGCTTCCCTGCCAAGCCACCTCCTTCCAACCAACTACCTGGAATCTCACTACTTAGCCTCTTGGAAGAGGTTCAGGAAAGTGCTCCAACACACCTTGTAATAAAACCCTTGGTGTTCTGCCAAGGGAATCAGTTTGGAGGCTCATTGCACAGCCTGTGGCTTATTGATAACCTCTACTGAGATAAGGAAACTCATGTTATTACTTTACCAGATCCTCTTAAATGTGCTCTATTTCATAAGGTCAATGCCATAGTATAATTATATTTAAGGAGAAAAAAATGGAGAGAGGAATCAGACAACCTAAAGAATACATGTCTGTGTTTTGTCAGTAACCTACATTTGTCAGTAACCTAAGCTGTATCACGTAACAGAGTCACCTTGTTCAAGAGATGCCATCAATGCCCTCGGAGCTTGGGCATTAAACCATGGTTTTTGGCAGGATGCTACGTATCTTGTTGCAGAATGCAATCAGATATGAACTATTAATCGACTATTTTCTTTGCAGATGTTTTTTGTACACATTTCATGTGCATCTGGTTTCTGCCCTGCAGCACTCTGAGATTCTGGGATGGTCTAGGACGGATTCACATTCCCCTGGTCTATGGTGAAACAAGAGTAAACCTTATTGCGTCCGTTAAATATGCCACATCAGATATAACAACTAATATGTTGGCCTTTCAGTCCCTTCACCTCATTCTGGGTAACCTCCTCCCTTTTTCTCAGCAATATCCTCCCATGGTTACATCTGTAGCACCTTTCTTTCTCCTTGTATATCAGCCTCATACGGTCTTTTCCTTCCTCCTTTACTGAAGTGAGAGCTCATAATCTCAGCACTATCTTGTTAGTATCCTTATTTCTTTCATCCTGCTGTCATTTAACTGAACCTGCTTGGCCAAAGTCCAACCATGAATGTACCAAAGCATCTATCTGGCTGCTCAGTGCCTGCGCTCAGTTGATTACAGGTTTTGGAGAAAAATCCTACAAGGTGAACTGCTACCATTACAAATCACACACTGGAGCCAAAAGGGTCACTATTCTCCGCTGAAGCCTTAGTCCTACCACAGAAACTCCTATTTCTCCAGTTAGTTCAATCTCCCACATCCCACTCCTGTCAAATTTCTGGCCCTCTTCTTTGCTCTTTTGTTCATAAAACTTACCTTCCCTTTTACGTGAAAGTAAAAGTCATTGGATGATAACCCCCCAACTTCAAGCCACCAAATTCATAAACTCATCTGTATGTACACTCATCCTCTCCCCCTTTCTTCATGCTGTACCGGGAGAGAGATTCTCTTCCTTGTGCCCTGAGAAGTTTATCCCATTAGAAACCTTGGGTGATTAATTATCTCTCCACTCTCCGTCCCACACCTTAAACTCTCCCACCCTACTGGTTCCATCCCCTCAGCATTTAAACCCTCACATCTCACTACCATAGGAGAAAAAGTCCATCTCCCCCTTGACCTACTATCTTCAGTCCTCTCCTACAAAGTGAACTTCCGGAAAGAAGTTTCTATTCATATCCCACCATTAGCCCAATGTATTTGGGCTTCCATTGGTACCACTCTGCAAGATGAGCTCTTGCTAAAGCCATCATGTGACAAAAGTCAAAGGACACATTATAGCTCTCATTCTTATCTCTTAACAATATGTTATAGCAGCCCACTCCTCTAATCCACTTGGCTTCCGTGAACACTACAAACTCTATTTTTCCTTTAATCACTCAGATTGCTTCATATTTTTCCTAATTCTTTTTCTTTCCCTAAATGTTATATGCTGGGTTCCTCATGCAGCACTCTCCCTGGTGATCTTATCTACTTCGGTATTTAATGCCCATCTAAATGCTTATGCCTCCCAAATTTACCTTTCCAACCAGACTTCTCTTTTCTGAGCTCTAGCTCATGAAACTAACTAAATGTCTAAAACTGAATTCATTACATCCACCTTTCCCAACCTTCTCCTATTCTGGTGTTACCAATCTCAGAAAATTATATTACTATGCGCAAGTCAGGAACTTGGATTATATCCTTCTCCTTTTTCCTTACAGCCCATTAATCAACGAATTGCACTGATTCTTTCTCTTAAACATCACTCAAATCCATTTATTTTTCTGCATTCTCATTGCTACTAATAGGGAGCAAGTCATTACCATCTCTCTCCTAGACCACCGTATTTCTCTCTTTTTAAAAAAAAATTGTTTAATGTTTACTTATTTTTGAAAGGGGGACAGAGTGTGAGTGGGGAAGTGGCAGACAGAGAGGGAGACACAGAATTCAGAGCAGGCTCCAGGCTCCGAGCTATCAGCACGGAGCTTGACATGGGGCTGGAACTCATGGACCATGAGATCATGACTGGAGCTGAAGTTGGACGCTTAACCAACTGAGCCACCAGGCGCCCCACCGTAATTTTCAAAGCCAAAAAAGTCCAAAGTTTTACTAAATCTAGAAAGTCTGCATGATCTCTCACCTGGCTAACTGTCCAGCTTCATCCTGTGCCTGGGCCCTATCCACCCCTTCTCTCTCAGCCTAACCACACTGACTAAACAGTTTCTTGAATGTATCACACTCCTTCCCATCTTGGGACCTTTCACATTTTTCTCTCTCCCTAAAAATAAATGCTGTCTATACCAATACCATACTTTCTCTCAAACTAACTCTTATTTATCACACCTTGAATATCATTTTTTCACTAACTCAAACTAACTCTTATTTATCACACCTGAATATCATTCAGAAATCTTTTCTGAATGCCTGGATTCTGACAGGCTCCCCTGTTACATGTTTTCCTATAGCCCTTTCTAGCAATTGTCATATTGGTAAATAATTATTATTGACCATGTTCCCTTGTAAACTATAAATTTTATATGACAGAAACTTCATCTTGTCTCATCTATAAAATGTATTCCCAGTACTTTGCATAGTACATGACATATGGCAGTTTCTCAATAAGTATTTATTAAGTGAACAGATTAATGACTGTGATGACAGCAACTGCCCCTCAGAAGTTATCAATCAAACTTTAGGAGACAAAATTCTGAATGGGAAAAGCTAAAAATATGATATATCCTTAACCAAGACATAAACAGCTCATCAAAATATTTCTTAAAAGGTGAAAAAGGAAACCAGTAAATAAAACGAACAGTCATAAAATGACTACTGAAGCTGAATCTCTAAGATTCACAATCTAGGAAACTTCCATTTTTTGTTTTGGGTCTAGTTTAATCTTTTGGGAAACAAATCTGGGGCTCTCTAAATAAATCCATGAATGAGGGGTGCCTGGGTGGCTCATTCAGTTGAGCATCTGACTCTTGGTTTCGGCTCAGGTCATGATCTCACGGTTTGAGAGTTCGAGCTCCACGTCTGGCTTGGTGCTGACAGCCTGCTTGGGATTCTCTCTGTCTCTCTCTGTCTCTCTCTGTCTCTCTGCCAACTGCACCCCCTCCCCCCAACCAGCCGCTTGTGCTGTCTCTGTCCCTCTCAAAATAAATACACTTTGAAAATATTAAATAAATAAATATATAAACGAAGCAGCTTTATACTTACACACAGGCTAGGAACAAGACTAGATAGGTTGACATGTCGTGGTGCAAACATGTGAAGCTGCTGAAGGCAAGAAATGGCAGCAGCCTGAACAAGGGAATCTGAATGGTCCTGGGTTATGGCACAACCCACCAAACAAGAAGAACGAATGGTGGAAATTGTTGCTCCGTTCCCTAATCGAAAAATACAAGAAAATGCAAAACACAATTATTAGTATTACCAAAAATATTCCTAGAAAACAATTGTCTTCTAAATAACCTCTCTTTCTGATTACTGTACAGTTTTGAAGACAAAAAGTCTACGAAGTCCATAGAAATGATATCAAAACATGATTGTCTATCAATGACAACAATATATCCCTCCAGGTTTAGCTAGGTTTACATATACTCTCTAGGAAACTATGTTGTCTTTTAAATCCATCATTGTTTTATTTGAAAGAGACAGAAAATTCCTCATTCTGTTTCTCTGTTCAACCAATATTATCACGACAGTATTTAATAACTTTAAATCATATTTTCCTAAGAAGATTAATGGAAATTTTTACAGAGATAGGAAAAATAATTGTAGTATTATATACTATCTGTATAAAAATGGCTTAATTGCTGGGGCGCCTGGGTGACTCAGTTGGTTGAGCTGACTTCCGACTTCAGCTCAGGTCATGATCTCACAGTTCATGGTTCAAGCCCCACATCGGGCTCTGTGCTGACAGCTCAGAGCCTGGAGCCTGTTTCGGATTCTGTGCCTCCCTCTCTCTCTACCCCTCCCCCACTCATGCTCTGTCTCTCTTTTTTTTTTTAAATTTTTTTTTTAACGTTTTATTTATTTTTGAGACAGAGAGAGACAGAGCATGAACAGAGGAGGGGCAGAGAGAGAGGGAGACACAGAATCGGAAGCAGGCTCCAGGCTCTGAGCCATCAGCCCAGAGCCCGACGTGGGGCTTGAACTCACGGACCGCGAGATTGTGACCCGAGCTGAAGTCGGATGCCCAACCGACTGAGCCACCCAGGCGCCCCATCTCTGTCTCTGTCTCTTAAAAAAAAAAAGAATAAACCTTAAAAAAAAAATGGCTTAATTGCCTAATATAAGTGATTTCAAACTTTTGCCAATGTAAAATAAAAAATAATTTTATAGACATAAGGAAATCATAGGGTCACTTCTAATTTGAAATACACATTGCCTCCTTATCACTGCATTAGAAAGCACTTGGTAAACACCTATGTTTAATCAAAGTTGTATATTTATCCTGTGTATATCCTTATGATAACACTGAAAGAAAGAATTATCAACTTTCTCAAAGAGGACACTGAGTCCAAGAAAAAAGACATGTCTAAATCATGTATTTTCCACTTTCTAGCATTCTTCATCAAGATCTTTTTATTTCGGCTTCTTTTTTAAAAATATCTGTCTGGATGGAGGCAAGGAAACTGATCTGGGCTTCACCTCTGGCTCCAACCACTTGCTGGCTATACAAAACTTGGAAAAGTTCTTAACCTCTCCCAGCCTTAGAGTTCCATCTATAAAATGGAGTGATATACCTATCTCAGGATGTTGTCAAAGTTAAATGAGATAATGTGCATAAACATCTTGACCCACTTCAAGCATTTACTGAATGATGGGAAAAAAGTGAAAATTTTGAAAATGGCTGGTACATTCAGGATAAACTCACAGTAATTTTCTGCCTTGTATGTTTCATTCAACCTTTAGTAAAATTATGTCGGTGGAATTGTGTGGCTAGAATGCGGGACTTAGGATCATACCTATCTTCTCTGAGTTTGCTTCCTCACAGAGAAATTACATAATATTATCCCCTTTATTGCAGTGGGTTTTCAAACTTTGATCCTGAGCTTTAGAGTTCAAAGAAAACAGTGAAGCAAAAGTCCATGAAGACAAGTGGATGGCACTCTGGGACACAGGGACTCCACTTTCATCTTGTCTTCATGGGGATCCAGGTAAAATATAATTTGGAAAGGCTGTCTCTGCTCAAAACTTCAAATAACAGTCAGTTATAGGTATGGTGTAAGCATTAGATTAAATACCATATGTAAAAAGAAGAGGCATAGGTCTTTGGTAAATAACAAGCATTCAGTACATAGTAATTATTATTATTGTAAGTTTTCATTTAGCAACATGATAGTGACATGCAGGAAATTGAAAGACAGCAAAGTGTAGTTTCTTTCATTTAAGATGAATTCACTCACCTTGTAGCTCAGGGCCAACCGTAGTTATTATGGCACCCAAACATCTACCCAAACATTGATGAACTTCTGTATGTGAAGGTGGAACAGTCAACAGCAAGGTAAGAACTAGAGATAATGTTGGCTCCACATATCCACGATACATTGGGCCACTAGAATCCACTATAAGAGCGAGTGAATGAAGAGACCATGTCTGGAATGAAATATAATTTCATTTAGTTGTAAGGAATAATTAGAGTATACTGAGCTGATTTTTTTAACTTAAATTTTAGTAACTACTAACATCTTACTTTTTTAAAAGTTTATTTGTTTTGAGAGCATGCACATGCAAATGGGGTAGGAGGGGAGAGAGAGAGAGAGAGAGAGAGAGAGAGAGAGAGAGAGAGAGAGAGAGAGAGAGAGAATCTCAAGCAGGATCCGTGCAGTGCAGAGCCTGACACAGGGCTCGATCCCGTGAACCGTTAAGATTATGACCTGAGCCAAAATCAAAAGTTGGGACGTTTAACTGACTGAACTACGCAGATGCTCCTTGAGTTAGGATTCTTAAAACAGAAGACAAATTAGGGAAGACGTAAGAATATCTACTGTACTCTTCTTGTGCAGATATACAGTAGTGCTGAGGGAATACAATTGATACAAATTATAGTAAAATGTCCTCTCATATAAAAAGAATCATGTAGGGGTGCCTGGATGGCTCAGTTGGTTAAGCCTCCACCTCTTGATTTCAGCTCAGGTCATGATCTTGCAGTTCATCTCACAGTCTACTGTGAAAACAGAATTTAAAAAAAAAAAAAAAGTGTAGCGCCTAACAAGTAATAAGCTTACTTAACTTTTGTTTCTAACCTTTTTGGGAATTTTGGGCTTTACACAGCTGGAAACTTTTACCAAGAAGTCAAAGGCAAACTAAGCCTGTAGACTGGAAGCCTCTGCTGGATTTACTGCTTCTTGTCTAACTGTGAAGGAACTAATTTATCAACAAACTAATGGTATGTAGTAATGGCAACTGAATTGTTTCTTCTCCCAACTTACAGTCCCAGTATGAAGCTGGCAAGCTGAATGCTACTATAGTCATATACTCTTAATATTTTTAGGTGCATCAGTGCATGGTGGCAAATCCTTAGTGTAGTATGTTTTCAGACATGTGAAGCTCTTGCCTTTCGTTGTGGTTGTGTTTATTTGTATATAAAATGTTCGAGCATAAACAAACAAAAATTCCAGGAGAACACTTGAAAATTCAACTGAAAAACCCAGACTTTGACTGGTGTCTGAGTGGGAAGAGAGACAGGATAGCCATTAAAACAAACTTGATCAACTCAGCAAATGTGGAGAGCCTGGGTGGCTCATTTGGTTAAGCGTCTGACTTCAGGTCATGATCTCAGTTTGTGGGTTCGAGCGCTGTGTTCGGCTCTGTGCTGACAGCTTGGAGCCTGGAGCCTGCTTTGGATTCTGCGTCTCCCTCTCTCCCTGCCCTTCCCCTGCTCTTGCTCTCTCTCAAAAACAACAACAACAACAACAACAACAACAACAACAAAAACTTAGCAAATGTAAGGAAATGCAAAAAAAGAGGAAACAAGTACAAAAGAGTAAATTAATAAAAAGAAACTATATTTCGAGAAATATATGTGAATGGGTTAAATTCCCAGAATAAGACAGATTTAAGACTAGGTTAAAATACAAATTCCTGTTCTACAGTTTTACAAATAGAACTCATAAAACAAAGACCCTAGTAACATTTTTCCAAACAAATTATAAGAATCATTATTATTTTATAAAACAAATGACAGTCCTAAAAATATTATTTAAAAATGTCATAATGAAACAAAATCAGCATTATACCTGGACTTCAGAGGATGTTCCATCTTGTGCTAGAGCCAATAAAATGCTAACACTGGTTTTCAGATGTTGTCCTGAGCCGATACCACCAACATAACGATGCAAGCAACCCAGAGCCAATGAGTGCCCAGTTCTGGATACAACATCTCGGGCTGATTTCAACCTGGGAAAATAATTATATGCTTCAGGGACTGGCCTTTCTATTTCCCTCTGACAATAACAAGCTCATTAAGAGTCACACCATAAACGGGATTTATTGTGGAAATCAGAAAAGACTACAATCATGATTACTTCTTTCTCCACTCCCTACCAAGAGTCAGAGATTAATTTAAAATGGTTGGCTAAAGTCACATATTTCATTTTAATTTTAGAGAAAATCTGAAAGAAGAATCACAACTTCTCAGTTTTTAACATTTATTATTCCTCGAAAAGTTAAGAATTATTTGAAACATATTTTTATTATTGGTGTTTTAAATAAACACGAATTGCTTTTATAACTGGTTTTAAAAATCTAAAAATTTAGATTACAGAAATTACAAAATTACAGAAAATGTTAACTTAAGAAATTCTCTATAATTATGATCTGAACCTCTTTAACATGCATCAGTCTTTTTCTTTGTGAAATATATCTAATGAATTAAAAAATATAAAAAGAAGATATTGCAGATTACTTAAAAAATAAGCTTTATTGAGATATATTTATATAAAATAAAATTCACCAATGGTAATTCTTTTCAAGTATCCATAGAACATTTACCAAGATAGATAATTAATTGAGCCAATAAGGAAATAAAACATATCAGAATTTATGGTATGCAGCTAAAGTGTGTATCAAGGTGAATTTATAGCATCAAAATCCTTGTATTAGAAAAGAAGAAAGGTTTTAAATGAATTATCTAAACCTCCACCTTCAGAATCTAGAAAGAGAAAAGTAAACTGAACTGAAGGTAAGCATAATGAAGCAAGTTATAAAAATAAAGTAGAAATCAGTGGAAGAGAAAATGGAAAGACAATAGAAAAACTCAATGAAATCCAAACCTGATTTTTTAAAAAAGAATTATGAGAATAAGGAGAATAAGGAGAGAGAGAGAGAGAGAGAGAGAGAGAGAGAGAGAGAGAGAGAAAGGCAGAATGTATATTGCTTCTTTTGTAAAGTATTCTACAAATGTCAGTAGGCCAAGCTAGATGACAGCGTTGGTAAAATCTACATTTTTAATAATCGGAGTCTGTTCTATTAGTTACTGAGACAGGAATGCTGAGATCACCAAATATAATTTTAGACTTGTCTATTTTACTTTCACTTCTATTAGGTTTTGTTCCATGTATTTTAAAACTATATCATAAGATACATATACATTGAGAATTGCTATGTATTCTTGGGGGGAATTGGTCCTCTTATCATTATGAAAGCACTCATTTATTCTGGTAACAATTTTTGTTACAAAATCTACTTTTTCTGATAATAACAGAGCCACTCTAGCTTCCTTTGAGTTAGTGTTTTCCTGGTATATTATCCCTATCCTTTTACTTTTAACCTATTTCTTTCTTTAGAGTTAAAGGGGTTTCTTATAGATAGCATTCAGTTAGATTTTGCTTTTTATCCAATATGACAAATTCTAACTTTTACTTGTAATGTTTAGACCATTTATATTTAATGTAATTATCAGCAGGTTGGGTTTAAGTCTCCCATATTGCTATTCGAGCTCTGTCACATCAGTTTGTTTCTTTTTCCTTCTTTCCATCTTCTTTTGGATTTAGTATTTTTTATGATTCCATTTTATCTCCACTATTGGTTTATTAGTTATACATTTTTGTTTTTTAGTAGGATCTCTGGAGTTTACATTATACATTTCTAACTCATTATGATATACCTTCAAAGAATATTATATTCTTTCATGTATATTGTACATGGAGTATGCCACCATTTCCTCTTCCCATTCTTTGCACTGCTGTCATGTATTTTTACTTCTCTCTCTATTAAAATCCTACCATACATTATCATTTTTGCATGAAAGGGTCAATTATCTTCCCAAGGCATTTAAAAAATGCGACTAAAAATAGCTTGCAAACTCTGTTGCCCAGGAGCTGCCTGTGCCACTCAGCCATGGTCAACTCCACCATGTTCTTCAGCATCGCCATGGATGGTAAGCCCCTAGGCTGTGTCACCTTGGAGCTGTCTGCAGACAAAGTTTGAAAAACAGTAGAAAATTTTTATGCTCTGAGCACTGGGGAGAAAAGATTTGGTTATACAAGTTCCTGCTTTCATGGGATTATTCTGGGATTTATGTGTCAGGGCGGTGACTTGGCATACCATAATGGCACTGGTGGCAAGTCCATCAATGGGGAGAAATTTGATGATGAGTATTCTATCCTGAAGCATAGGGGTCCTGGAATCTTGTCCATGGCAAATGCTGGACCCAACACAACAGTTCACAGTTTTTTCATCCGCATTGCCAAGAGTAAGTGGTTGGATGGCAAGTATGTGGTCTCTGGCAAGTGAAAGAGGACATGAATATTGTGGAATACACAGAGCGCTTTGGGTCCAGGAATGGCAAGACCAGAAAGAAGATCACCATTGCTGACTGTGGACAAATCTATTAAATTTGACTTGTGTTTTATCTTAACTACCAGACCATTCCTGTTGTAGTTCAAGAGAGCACTCCTTTGCCCTTGTCTGCTCTCACTGTAATCTTTGTATCTCGCTGCAGTTCTGTGGGTTCCATAATTTCCTTATTCCCCTCCAAGTTTACTGGATTGCAGAGTTAAATTTATGATTATGAAATAAAAACTAAACAATAACCAAAAGTAAAATATAATAAAAAATAAATGAGAATAAAATAATAGGTCATTTTAAAACAGACATATAAAGAGTAAGTCCTTATATTTATCTACATACCTACCACTCTTGGCACTCTTCACTTCTGTATGTTACACTCAAATTTTCATCTACTATCATTTTTTTTTCCCCAAAAATCTTCTTTTAACACTTCTTATGGTACACCGTATAAGCAATGAATTTCCCAACTTTTCACAGTCTGAAAGTCTTTATTAAAACTTCAGTTTTAAAAAAGTATTTTCACTGGCTATAAAGTTCTAGGTCACTCTACTGCCTTTTGCTTGCATAATTTATAATCAGAAGCCTGCTGAAATTGTTATCTTTGTTCCTCTGCGTGATGTCTTCCCCCAACTGGCTGCTTTTATGACATTCTCTTTATCACTGGCTTTATGAAATTTGATTATGCTATGCTTTTCTTTTGTCTTTATTCCACCTCGGGTTTGTTGTGGTTATTGGATGTGTAAAACTCCTATTTTACCTATTATTAACAGAGCACAAATCATTAAACAGGTAAGACTGGTTGTATATTTTAAAAAATCTTTAATGGAAGTTGGATTTCAGAATCAATGACATAATTGGAAAAGCAAAACTGATCTATTGTTAGAAAATGGTAAAAGTCATCCTACAGAAGATCAAGTGTCAGGGACTATTTTATCTTCTGCTTTCTTATATTATCCTTAGTGATTCAAACAACACACTGGGGCATTACCCTATAACCAAATTGTTGCTCATGTCTGAAGACAGGGAAAAGCCATTCTCATATAATCAAGAATTCAGAAAATACTTTTTATTCAGAACTACTGCTTCACAACCATTGCTTCCCCCCCCACCTCTCTCATTAAAGATTATGGCCTAGTTTGGTATAATTAGTACTCAAAATATACAGTGGTTAATTTACATAACTCAAGTATCAGTTCTTGACCACACTTGATTTTCAACTTGTCTACTTTAAGTACTTGATTAACAACCAACCAAGAGTCACTAATAATGGCATCATCTTAATCATACTTATTTGGAACTCTGAGATCACTCTTTTTAATTAATATGCAAAGAAATCCTTAAAACCTAACACCAACTTTCCCTGTTTCAGGGATAATTTAAAAGATGATAAACTTGCTGGCAGTTATAAAAAGAATGGCTTATTCCAAAAAATGAATAATTAACAAAAAGAGTAATGTAAGGAGCAGAGATAAGAGAAAGGGACTTCCAGAACACGTCTTCAGAGCAGAGTACATATAACTAACTACGAGAGGTCGTATTAACAATCTGCTTGATTCCATTATGTAATATTCAAAGGCTGAAACCTGACCACCTTAAAAGTATCTATAATATTACAACTTTCCCAGGTTCTGGAGTTTAAACAATTACTGCATTGAAAATTAAAATCATTATAAAAAAACACACAATATTTTGTTATATGCTATACCATGTGGAAAGCATATCACCCAGTTAATATAATTATTGACTACTAAAAAGACATCTTTGTCTCTATGAGAAACTTACTTGTCAGTAAAAAGACCCACTTACTTGTCAAAGCTATACTGGGCCATTCTAGCAATGAAGGTTGCTTCCCCAACCACCTGAGCCATTCTTCCAAGAGCTTCCCCTGCTGCACATCTTAAGATGGGGTTTGGGTTGTCAAGAGCACCCATAACCAGAGTCAGAGCAGATTTACGAACTTCCTCAGGTCCTAAAGTACTTTTGTTTTCAGCCAGGCCCTATGGTTATTAAAAACAAAAAAGGGGGTGGGGGAAGGGGGCAAATTCAAAATTCACAATACATAAAAGAAAAAGATGTGCTGCAATCTTTGTAAATATACATGTATTTCCACCCACCTTTTTTCAACCATCTTTTATTTTTTAATTTTTTAAAGTTTTTATTTTAATCACCCAGTGCTCACCATGACAAGTGCACTCCTTAATCCCCATCACCTATTTCACCCATCTGCCCACCCACCTCCCCTCTGGTAACCAGTTTGCTCTCTATAGTTAAGAGTAGTTTCTCTCTCTCTCTTTCCCTTTGCTTGTTTTGTTTCTTAAATTCCACATATGAGTGAAATCATATGGTATTTGTCTTTCTCTGACTTATTTTACTTAGCATTATACTCTCTAGCTCCATCTATGTCACTGCAAATGACAAGATTTCATTATTTTTGATGGCTGAGTAACATTCCATTGTGTATATATACCACATCTTCTTTATCCATTCACCAGTTGATGGGCACCTGGGCTGCTTCCATATCTTGGCTATTGTAAATAATGCTGCTATAAAATAGGGGTATTATGTATCAACCATCTTTTCGTTTTAATTGAAGTACAGTTGACATACTGTACAAACCTAGTTTTAGGTGTACAACATCATGATTAGACAATTCTATGCATTAAGCTATGCTCATCATGATAAATGTAGTCACCATCGGTCAATGTACAATATTATTACAATATTAACTATATTTCCCATGCTGTATTCCTATGACCTATTTGTAACTGAAAGTTTGTACCTCTTAGTCCCCTTCACCTATGTTACCCATTCACCTACCTGCTCCCCTTCTTCAGCCATCTTTCATATGCATATATTATGCCTAGAACCAATACCTGTTAAACTAATCATTTTCCTAAACATGATTCACAACATGATATATAACAAGGTTATAGTCAATCAGCCCTAAGATGAACAATCCCTGGACATCTCTTTATCCAAAGACTAATGCTTTTTATATAAAAGTATTGCTTTTTTTTTTTTTTTTTTTTTTTTTTTTTTTTAATTTTTTTTAACGTTTATTTATTTTTGGGACAGAGAGAGACAGAGCATGAACGGGGGAGGGGCAGAGAGAGAGGGAGACACAGAGTCGGAAACAGGCTCCAGGCTCTGAGCCATCAGCCCAGAGCCCGACACGGGGCTTAAACTCACAGACCGCGAGATCGTGACCTGGCTGAAGTCGGACGCTTAACCGACTGCGCCACCCAGGCGCCCCAAGTATTGCTTTTTATAAAGGATGCCATACTATTAAGTCAACTGGTATTCAACTAATTGACATTTACCATTAGAACTTTAGGTAAGGAAAAAGGCTGATAAGTATGAAAATTTGACATGTTTCTATAAAAATTCCAGAGAAGATAATTATGTCATCAAGAGTACATTCAATATATATAAAAAGATAAAATAAGGTAAAAATAATCAGTAACTGAATATCGATACACTTTGTTCATCATATTAAATGTTAGTATCTCTGTTCTAGGTACACCTAGAACATGGAACTTAGCTTACATGAGACCAAAAATCCAACTCATGGTGCCTGGAGAAAATGTTAGCCATAGCAGGAGCATTAGCAAGAAAATCTATGAAGAAAAGTATACTGTGGAGCAATATTACAGTTGGTTCACTCACCTTCCAACCACTAAGGAAGACTGACTACCCAATTCTTTTTTTTTTTTTTTTTTAATTTTTTTTTTCAACGTTTATTTATTTTTGGGACAGAGAGAGACAGAGCATGAACGGGGGAGGGGCAGAGAGAGAGGGAGACACAGAGTCGGAAACAGGCTCCAGGCTCTGAGCCATCAGCCCAGAGCCCGACGCGGGGCTCGAACTCACGGACCACGAGATCGTGACCTGGCTGAAGTCGGACGCTTAACCGACTGCGCCACCCAGGCGCCCCCCCAATTCTTTTTTAAAAAAACTCAGATGGGGGCGCCTCCCCCCGCCCCCCCAATTCTTTTTTAAAAAACTCAGATGGGGGCGCCTCCCCCCGCCCCCCCAATTCTTTTTTAAAAAACTCAGATGGGGGCGCCTGGGTGGCGCAGTCGGTTAAGCGTCCGACTTCAGCCAGGTCACGATCTCGTGGTCCGTGAGTTCGAGCCCCGCGTCGGGCTCTGGGCTGATGGCTCAGAGCCTGGAGCCTGTTTCCGACTCTGTGTCTCCCTCTCTCTCTGCCCCTCCCCCGTTCATGCTCTGTCTCTCTCTGTCCCAAAAATAAATAAACGTTGGAAAAAAAATTAAAAAAAAAAACAAAAAAAAACTCAGATGTTCGTATTAGCTGATGGTCTCTAAATAGGGCATATACTAATAGCTATATAAATGATACAAACTTCTATTTCTGTATTCAATGCCTATGTCCCTTTTCCCTGATGTTTACAAAACACAATTTAATTCACGCCCATTTAAACACTTGTATTTGCTGCCATTTTAACTGTAAACCTTATAACAAGCTTAGTGCTGAATAATATAAAAAAGTTTTCAAATATGTCATGAGAGGCTGTAGGCTGCATAGAACAGTGCATGAACTGAGAGATAGGCAAAATATTGGTTATTTCACTTCAAACATACAGAAACCGAGGTTCAAAAGGTTAAGGAACTGCTTAAGACATAAACCTATGAGATCTAAACCACAACACAGTCTCTAAATGTAGCCTTTTTTCAGCTGTACAACATAGTCTCTCCTGATTTATGGTCTAAACCACAAATGGAACTCAAACTTTATCTAGTTAACCTCAAGTAGAATACAAGATTTTATTAGTCAGACATCTTTGAAAATTCCCAGAGAACTTACTAGAACTTATAAAATCTGAAAGATCAGGGGCGCCTGGGTGGCGCAGTCGGTTAAGCGTCCGACTTCAGCCAGGTCACGATCTCGCGGTCCGTGAGTTCGAGCCCCGCGTCAGGCTCTGGGCTGATGGCTCAGAGCCTGGAGCCTGTTTCCGATTCTGTGTCTCCCTCTCTCTCTGCCCCTCCCCCGTTCATGTTCTGTCTCTCTCTGTCCCAAAAATAAATAAACGTTGAAAAAAAAAAAAATTTAAAAAAAAAAAAAAAAAAAAAAAAAAAATCTGAAAGATCAGATCAAAAAATGAACGTTAACATTATTAAACTATAAAACACTTATTTAATTGCAATGAGTCTAATAAATAGTTTCTAATAATTTAGTTAAACTAATATAAAAACACAGTTTTCAAGTGATATACATATAATCATCATAATGGTCTAGATATACCTGCCTTATTAAAGGCATTAATTAAAATCTTAGTTCAGAATACTTATATATATTTTTTATTTTTATTTATTTTATTTGAAAGAGAGAACACGTGCTCAAGTGGGGGAGAGGGGCCAACAAAGGGAGAGAGAGAGAGAGAGAGAGGGTGAAAGGGAGAGGGACAGAGAGGGTGAAAGGGAGAGGGAGAGAGAGGGAGGAAGAGGGAGGGAGGGGGAAGGGGGGTGGGGAGAGAGAGACAGAGAGACAGAGACAGAAAGAGAGTGAATCTTAAGCAGCCTCCACATGCAATGTAGAGCCCGTCTCGGAGCTATTCCCACAATGGTGGGATCATGACCTGAGCCAAAATTAAGAGATGCTCAGCCAAATGAGCCACCCAGGTGCCCCCAGAATACTTATGTTTTAAAAGTAAATACCTTTAGTGCACTAAGAACAGCAGTAAAAATATTAAGCTGCACAGCCTGCTGACGGACGCCTTTGGCTTGTTTAACGCATTCAGCAAAGTGGTCCAACATTTGTAATCTATGATAATAGAATAAAGATCACATTAGCAATACTTTTTATTCAAATATGGCTCAAAAAAGATACATAAAAAGAGTATAAGCTAATTGGTAACAAATAATGCCCCATGCTGTCTCATTTTTATTTCATTCCTGCAGCTGGTTTAAACCCGAGCTCCTCCTGAATTGATATAGGGGCATGCGGTTTTTAAGTGGAACAAGGCAAGAGACTAAATATTAAGTTTCAATGAACAAAATAAGGTCATAATTTCAGTGTTAACATTAATGCCAGAATCTAATAAAGTGCCTGGTATACAGTAGGTGCTCAAGGTTTCTTGAACAGAATTAGCAATCATTAATTATGCATCTGTGTAGAAGATTCAGTTGGAAATTTTTAAATGAAGCATAATTTTTTTCTTCTTTTCAAAATACACTCACATGGAAGAAAATTGTACCTTATGTCCTATTCTCAGAAGCTAACTGGGAGGTTTTTATTTTATTTTTTTTTATTTTTATTTAAAAAAAAATTTTTTTTTAATGTTTATTTATTTTAGAGACAGAGAGACAGAGCAAAGCAGGGTCAGGGCAGAGCGAGAGGGAGACAGAATCTGAAACAGCGCAGAGCCCGACATGGGGCTTGAACTCACGAACCGTGAGATCATGACCTGAGTTGAAGCCGGATGCTCCACCGACTGAGCCACCCAGGCGCCCCAACTGGGAGGTTTTTAAAGGGATTTAGCTTTGGTCATTTTTTTCTTTTAATGTAAAAAATCAGAAGTGAATTTTTCTTTATTTCAAATTTTTTAAATGAGACAGTCAGAAAAAAAAAAAATCACAGCCATTTGAGACTATTCCAATAAGAGAATGAGATCATTTCAGATTCTTCTAAAAATAAATCAGATGGGCAAAGGAATCCACGATGTTGGATTCAGTACCAAAATAACTATGATCTAAACTAGGAAATCAGGATCTCCCTAAGGTCACTATAAGGATTTAAGCTCAATTTACAATAGGCCATAGGTCTCAGGTCAAAGTATTCTTCAAATATCACATAGGAAGAAATCATCTAATCTTTCAGTAAAACTCCACTGAGAGTTACTGGGGGCTAAAATTGACTACTTAATACTTGCTCTGACATAGATCCACATCTTCTAAGGATGAGGAAACTGGGCATTGCTTTCAAGCATACACATAAGAAGACACACAGGGTCTCCAACACTACCAGCAGCATGATTTACCTATGACTGATCTCAAATACATAACCTTTTTAAAAACCTTACTTTAAAAAATGTTTTTTCTTTTTTATAAAATATTTGTTTCATTTAATTTGAAGATTAGTAACAAAAAATTACATCCAGAAATAACTACTCTTACCCTCAGATACATTTTCTTTCAGGTCTTTTTTTTTAATCATTATTTTTAATGTTTATTTATTTTTGAGGGGGGGAGGGGCAGAGGGAGAAGGAGGCAGAGGATCTGAAGCAGGCTCTTTGCTGACAGCAGAGAGCCCAATGCAGGGCTCGAACTCACAAACTGTGAGATCACAACCTGAGCCAAAGTCGGACTCCTACCCGACTGAGCCACCCAGGCTCCTCTCAGGTCTTTTCTTTAAAATACAGGACTGGGATCACTTCTTGCCTTTTATTTTACTTTTATCATTTAACATTGTATAAGGAGCATATCAAAACATTGTCCATGTAAAAAAAAATTCTAACCTATTGACCTTCCATAATTGATTGACTCATTCCTCTATCACTGGATATTTAAGTTATTAATTGTTAATGTAATTTATTTAATTGTTCTACAAAAGTGAGTTAATATAGTCAAAATAATCCTGGACTCTACTTACAGCTCTCATAACTAGCTGTGTAACTTTGGGCAAACCACAAACTCTTAGACCTGGATTTCCTGATTTAAAACAAGGATATTAAAGTAGATGCTTTATGAGATTCTTGCCCCTTTCATATTCTTCATTTATGTGACAACCAAATGTTCTTAAAGATACCTGGGTAAAGTGAAATTTTACACGGAAATTTTTCTCCTCAAATTAAAAAGCAATTAACCAAGTAACCTATGCATTTTTTAAAGATAATATTTACATTATTTTTTATACTTATGTTATCTTTATACACAAACCTAACAATGTTTCAAAAGCATTATTTATTTTTTATTAAAAAAAATTTTTTTTAATGTTTATTTATTTTTGAAACAGAGAGACACAGAGCATGAATGGGGGAGGGTGAGAAAGAGAGGAAGACACAGAATCTGAAACAGGCTCCAGGCTCTGAGCCATCAGCACAGAGCCTGACGCGGGGCTTGAACTCACGAACCGAGAGATCATGACCTGAGCTGAAGTCGGACGCTTAACCGACAGAGCCACCCAGGCGCCCCTCAAAAGCATTGTTTAAAAAGATTTTTTATTTTTAAGTAATCTCTATATCCAACGTGGAGCTTGAACTCACAAGCCCGAGATCAAGAGTCACATGCTCCACCGAATGAACCAGTCGAGCACCCCTAAAAGCATATTTTGTTAAACAAGTTACCTATGAGTGTCTTACACTAATTCATTTTCACTCTTCCTCTTGAGAAAACCACCATAAATAGATAAAATGCCTACAAAAATTAGGGATAGTGTCTGTGGACACAGAATACAGCAAACCAAAATGCTCCTATTAGAAAAACAACCTGTTACTTTAGTTTCCTAAGTCCCAGACTAAACCATATGACAGACAAACACTATTAGAGAATGGACTTCACATTCATTAACTTCTTCAGTAATAAAAAAAAAGAGTTAGCAAAGTGATGTCTCTAATTAAAGATATGGAAAACCTACTTAAAAACTCGCAAATGAATTATTGAAATGAAAATCTTGCTGTTTTAAGACAGTCTACAAGAGGGGCGCCTGGGTGGCTCAGTCGGTTAAGCGGCCGACTTCGGCTCAGGTCATGATCTCGCGGTCCGTGAGTTCGAGCCCCGCGTCGGGCTCTGTGCTGACAGCTCGGAGCCTGGAGCCTGTTTCAGATTCTGTGTCTCCCTCTCTCTGACCCTCCCCCATTCGTGCTCTGTCTCTCTCTGTCTCAAAAATAAATAAACGTTTAAAAAAAAAAAAAACTATTAAAAAAAGACAGTCCACAAGACAATGGATGTCAGAGGCCAGTTCACAGAGCCAACTCTTAAAAAGTTTCAATTATGTGGAATTTTCAAGCAATTTTTTTCATCATGTATGTGTCACATTATTAAATTTATAAGCCTATTATTTAAGTAGTAGTTTACCTTATTGCAGGTAACTGAGATGGGAAAATCTATTGCCTAAATATAATTTATATATATGTTTTTCCTGACAGCTTTATTATGTTAAATACTTAAAAAGTGTTTTTATTTTTTATTTTATTTTTTTATTTTTATTTTTAAAAAGTTTTCATTTAAATTGCAGCTAGTTACCATAGTGTAATCGTTAGTTTCAGGGGTGCAATATAGTTATTCAACACTTCCATACAATACCCAGGGCTCCTCACAATAAAAGCCCTCCTTCATCTCCATCACCTACTTAAACCATCCCCCCACCCACCTCCTCTCTGGTATAGTTTATATTAAACTAAAATTATTTCATTGATTTTATACTAACCGGTGTTTATAAGAAACATGAGGAAACACTACACCAAAAAGAGCCACGGAAGCATCAATGACTGAAACCCCAAGAGGGAGAGGACCAGGCACAGCTTCTCCAGCAGGGATTCGTAAGTAAATGGAGGATGGGTCGTGCTCCAGAGCCCCACTTCCTGATGCACTGTTTGGCTGGAGCTACAAAAAGAAGGACATAAAAATCATTCAAAATCTACTTTAAGAAACTCACTAAGTATTAGTTAGGCATGAAAAACAGAATGAGAGGAAGGAAAAAAGGTAACAACAGCACAAAAAAACCAAGAATGATTGAATTTGAAAAAAAAGAAAAAACAAAATGATTGAATCTGAAAAATTTTAAATAGATAAAATATTATTTGGCCACTAAAAAAAGCCATCAGTAACACCTTGTATAATTTTAAGAAAATACTTATTCATTTTAACATTTGTATATTGACCACCTTACAATGTGTAAGCAAAACAATATCAGGAATAACTTCAACTCACGAAAACTCACTAAAAGAGGCATTAGTAAGTCTTTTTTTAAAAGAACGTAAGAAATTCACCATTTTTCACTATTTTTTTCTACCACCAGGAAGCGATCTTTAAATGTCTAAGAAAGCTAAAATAAAATTAAACTTTAGTCTGAAATATTTCCTTTTTAAATAACAATCTGTAACAGCCCCATTGCTTTTGATGACGTAGTATTTCAATTCCCTGGGTAGTTTGCTACCTGGTCTTCAATTGATTTATGATCGGTTTCTTGAAGCCAGGAACCAAGAAGAACACTGTCATCATAATGGCAGAGGGATCTGAGGAGGGAAGTGGTTGTGTTGGCTGAATTGTCAGTCAAAGTGAATTCTGCTACCAGTTCTCTAAGAAGTGCGTTGAAAGATCCTAAAAAAAACAGAACTTCAGATCAGACATGAAAGAATAGTTTTTATGAAAAATGCAATCATTGCCCACAAAAAGAAGCACCATGTTCAACAGGGATAAAATAATTAAGTCCCATCGCTTCTCAGCCTCTTGGCTAAGATCAAGTGAAATAATTAAGTCCCCCCTGTTCTCTTTTTCAAAAAATCTGTATCAAATACTTTAATGCTGTTTTAAAATACAATAATGGTACTTTCTTTTTTATTATTGTATTATGCGTTTTAGCCCAAGTTATTTAAAGGAACAAAAAACTTAGAGAAAATATTTACAATAACTATTACATTTACTATTTAAATTTAAAACATTAAATTTAATAAATATATTAAATATTTTCATGCTTTAAATATTTATTTAAATATACTAAATATGACACGATTATTATTTATTATTAATTACCCAGTGATGTGCAGACAATGAAGCCGAGCACATCAGAATTCTTGGACATGGCTGAAGTGAAGACAAATCAATGGCTTATTTTAATATTAACATTTTACATAATATTTAATATCTATAGAGTACATTATTCTCTTTCAAGATTCCTAAATTATTGGCTATATTATAATATATACGAAGCAGTTTCAGATAGTAATTAAAAGCAGAGACTTTGTTGTTGTTGTTGTTGTTTTTTAGTGTTTATTTATTCTTGAGAGAGAGAGATAGAGCGTGAGCGGGGGAGGCGCAGAGAGAGACGGAGACACAGAATCCGAAGCGGGGTCCGGGCTCCGAGCTGTCAGCACAGAGCCCGACGCGGGGCTCGAATGCATGAACCGTGAGATCATGACCTGAGCCGAAGTCGGACGCTTAACCGACTGAGCCACCCAGGCGCCTCTGTTGTTTTTTTTAATATGAAATTTATTGTCAAATTGGTTTCCATACAGCACCCAGTGCTCATCCCAACAGGTGCCCTCCTCAATGCCCATCACCCACTTTCCCCTCTCTCCCACCCCCACTCAACACTCAGTTTATTCTCAGTTTTCAAGAGTCTCTTATGGTTTGGCTCCCTCCTCTCTAACTTTTTTTTTCCCCTTCCCCTCCCCCGTGGTCTTCTGTTAAGTTTCTCAGGATCCACATAAGAGTGAAAACATATGGTATCTGTTCTTTCTCTGTATGACTTATTTCACTTAGCATAACACTCTCCACTTCCATTCATGTTGCTACAAAAGGCCATATTTCATTCTTTCTCATTGCCAAGTAGTATTCCGTTGTATATATAAACCACAATTTCTTTATCCATTCATCAGTTGATGGACATTTAGGCTCTTTCCATAATTTGGCTATTGTTGAGAGTGCTGCTATAAACATTGGGGTACAAGTGCCCCTATGCATCAGCACTCCTGTATCCCTTGGGTAAATTCCTAACAGTGCTATTGCTGGGTCATAGGGTAGGTCTATTTTTAATTTTTTGAGGAACCTCCACACTGTTTTCCAGAGTGGCTACACCAGTTTGCATTCCCACCAACAGTGCAAGAGGGTTCCCGTTTCTCCACATCCTCTCCAGCATCTGTAGTCTCCTGATTTGTTCATTTTAGCCACTCAAAGCAGAGACTCTGAAGTTGAACCAGTTGGGTCTGAATCCAAGCTCTGCTACTTACTAGATCTCAGACTTAGGTAAGTTACATTACCTCTCTGTACCGGAGGTTCTTCATCTATAATATATAGGTGAATTACCTCATAAAGTTGTGGTTAGAGTCCAAGGAGATAATACACGTAAAGGGATTAGAACAAACCTGGAACACAGTAAGTGCTCAATGAGAGTTAGCTACTCTACATGAAGAAAAGTAAAATGGTTGTCTTCCTTTGTACGGTCAGGGGACAGCCTTGGTCAGAACTCTGTAATGTTGTGAAGAACTAGAAAGATACACTGAAGAATTTTTATTAGATAATGCAAATTTCATTTACCTTCATAAGTCTTTGGAGGTAACAAAGCCAAGATATCATAAAGTCTTAAACGGACCATTGCTGCACTAGCTTTCAGATGAGCTCCATGGGCTTTAATTACAGACGGAATGCTAAAATATCAAAAGTACAGTTGGTGTCAGCTTACTAGAATAAGTGTTATAGACATTTTCAGCAATGTATCGATGTACTGTCAAAATACATTGGCAAGTATAACATTTTCATCTTAGTTTATACTGTGACCTTTATTGGAACAGTATAAAATACAATTTTATTTCAATTCATTCCATGACTATAGTTTTTAAGTTCATTTAAAAAAAGTAAAGTTTTACATGTTTCCTGTATGACATTAGAGGGGAGTGCAAAACATGATTATTTATAAATATGTAAAACTGAACATTAACTTGTTATAATCGCTTACTTACTGTGACATCATGGTCATGGCACATTCAATTGGGGTCATCAATTTTCTAATCACATCTTCAGTCAGGAGCTCAGGGCAATGTGCGACAAAACTCCTCATTGCTAGGTAAAATTTTTAATTCTTAATTATTATGAAATATAAGGTTCTGAAATCAGGTCAAATCAAACAAAGAACTAACTGCAACTACAGAGAAACATCATTAGAAAAGGCTAGAAGAAAGGTGGAGGGAAGGAAGATATCTGTTAGGGAGATTTCTGTGAGTGGGAATTCAAAGGTCTGTTAACATCACTGAATTCAGATAACCTCAAAGAAAGCAAGACAGAACCAAGGGTGGACAAAGTGGCTCAGTGAGAAGGAATATCTTTGCTGCCTCTTTAGCAATAGAACTAAGACAAAAAGAGCTCTCAGATGTTTGGGAACAAAACTGACACCTTGCCCTGCCACCTTTATGATTTAAGCATATATCTGTTTCCCACGGTTTGGAAAAAGAAGCACTTTCCAACCAAAAAAGAACAGAGTCACCCAGTGTAATTCTAGTTCCCAGTTGAAACAAAACTGGAGCCTTTCCTGTAAGTTGCTGACTTCTAAACAAAAATAATTTTATTCGTAATTTTTGTAATGTGGATGTCTAAAAAAATGCATCTGAACATTTGCAGATTTGATAATGCTGGAGGGAATAGCTGTTTGTCCATCATGAAAAGACTCACTGTCAACTCAGTGACCTGGGAGATCCTGAGTGTCTTCTTCCTTTAAATACCTACTGGGTTTTCTATGTGGTGACAGTGCCTCTTTGACAGGTAGAAGACTGCAATAACTGGACTCAAGAGGCCTGGGTTCTAAGTCTTGTCCGATGACCACTAATGCTAACCTCCTCTTTGAAGTCACTGCTTCATTTCCATCTCAAAATTAGGTTATTTATGGGATGCCTGGGTGGCTCGGTCAGTTAAGCGTCAGACTCTTGGTTTTGGCTCAGGTCATAATCTCATGGTTTGTGAGTTTGAGCTCAGTGCTGACAGGCAGAGCCTTCTTAGGATTCTCTCTCTCCCTCTCTGTCTGTCCCTCCCCTACTCATGCACGCGTGCACGCGGGCTCTCTTTCTCTCTCCCCACTCCCCAAAATAAATAAATTAGTTTACAAAGTTTCTTTCTAAATCTACAAGTCTATGAGTTCATCATTACACATTAACATAAAAATCTGAAGTAGTGATTCTCCTTAACCTCACAAATATTTTCGTAATAAAATTATATTCTGGGAGCACACCCCTTTCAGTTCTTACCACATAAAGCTCCGGCACGACCTTCCAATGTTACCTGCCAGGTAAAAGAATCGCCTCGGGCCTTCTCAGCCTCCAATTCCTTTAGAGAACGAGGGAAAACATTTCGCCACAATAACAACATCTTGGGCAGATGGTATCGAACTACGGATGGTCCTAATGGAGAAAAGGAGAACACGAAACCATACACACATAAAACAAACATTACAAACAAAAGTCAAAGAGCCCCACACAAGCTTTAATAATATCATTTCACTCTACCTTCATCTGTGACAGTAAGAGTTTCAAAAATGTTTCTTTTATTTTCCAGTGTGATTGAGAAATAAGTGGCATACATCACTGTATCAGGTGAAGGTTTGGGTTACAAATAGTGTGAAATGAGCACCACAACAGGTCTGGCCAACATTCATCATCTCATATAGATACAATAAAATGAAAGAGAGAAAGAGAGAAAGAGAAAGAGAAAGAGAAAGAAGAGAGAAGAAAAGAAAAGAAAAGAAAAAAGAAAAGAAAAGAAAAGAAAAAGAAATTTAAAAAATGTTCTCCCTGTGATGGGAAGCCTCAGGATTTACTACTCTCTTGACAGCTTTCCTGTCTGCCACAGAGCAGTATATCTGCATGCCGGACATCGCATCTCCGGTATTTACTCATCTCAGAACTGCGAGTCTCTACTTTTTGATCACCTTCCTCCACTTCCTCCCCAACTCAAAGTGCTTCTTATTCAGTAAGTAAAACACATATCTACTACTGAAGTTGGAAGTTGGACATGTGAAGTAAAAAGAAGACATACGCCATCACCATGACAACAGTTCTGTTCTATGTACAGTGCTAGACTTTGCCTGCATGTCAGGTTTGTCATAGCACTTGGGAAAGTGAAGGGGAGAAGGGTAACTCCAGAAAAGCCGCACCAGCAAGACCACTGGAATGTGACTTTATCACCCCACTAAAATCATGTCACTCACGTCACTTTGGGGATGGAATGGGCCCCATACTCTTATCTCATTTGGTTAACACTAAGCCAGTTAGTTAGACCAGGGCTATTCTGGTGACACTTCGTTATTTTTTAAGGTGAAACTTTGTTAACCATTTTCTCCTTAAATGTACTTAAGCAGAAGTTACCAGAAATAGAAATTCTCTCCCAAATGAGAGGAAAAACACCTTCACCATTTTACCATGTCATTCAAAGTCTAGAATGTGAAGTTTAATACTTTTAAATTACATTTTATTTATAATCTACTGACACTTACAGAGTAAGACGACATCCTACTCAGATATAACTATACCTAAAGTCATAAGTGCTCCAAGTAAAAGCCATCCAGCTTGCGTGCGCTGTAAAGACAGCCTGCTATTTTGAGCAGCGGTTCGTAAGAGATCTTCAGCGATACTAACTACCATCTGCAAGAGAAGTTCAGAATTGGATTTTAACTGAAACAAGTTAAAGAAACCAAGTAAGAAAATACATAGCTAGTGCGCCTTATTAAAAAAGGAAGTTGTTCTTTTTTGTTGTTCCTGTTAACATGTTTTAAAAGATCCAACATCAAGACCTACTTCATCTCGATCACACTGTCGTCTGTGAGGAGACCCTGAACAGCACAGTGGTTGAGAGAGAGCTCTAGAGCCAGACTGCCTGGGGTCACAGCCCAGCTTTGTCATTTCCCGGCTTTCTGATCTGGGACACCTTCACCTCCCTGCCTCAGTTCCCTCACCGGGGAAATAGGAATAATAGGAATGCCAACCTCACTCCAGCAAGGATTAAATAAGTTAATACAGCAAAGCACTCAGAACAGTTGCTGGGTCCATGAAACCACTTAATAAATGCTATTATTGGTAGCACCATTATCCTATATTAAAAGATTTGTTGAACTCTTAATATGTTTCTGCCATTAAAATAATCTTACAGCACTTATAGTCTTCGAGAAGTCACAGGGAAATGGGAAGTAACAAGCAGCACATGAATGACAAAAGAGTAAGCAGATGTAGTAGTGGTCCACAAGGGCAAAGATTATCGCAGACAGAGTAGCTCTGAAGAAATTTCATAAAAGAGATGGAACTTGAATTGGGCCTCTAAACAAACAGATACGTTTGGTTCATGTGATCAAGAAGGGGGATGAGATGCTATTGTGTGAACACAGGCATGAAGGCTGCAAAAGGCATGGAAAGAGAGCAAGACGACTAGTCTAAGCAGAGCAGTGGGAACGCAGAATGAATGGGTAGAATGACAGCAAATTGTGGAGGTGCCGGTTTACCAGACCGAGGGGATTCTATTTACTCTCTGAGCACCGGGTAGTCCCTAAGGGTCTCGGAGCTAATGTGAAAAATGCAAGTGGTGTGGGGAGACGAGAGAAAGACTGCAGGCAGGATAATCAGAGAGGAGGCAGTTGAAGGACAAAGGGAGATGGAAGCCAATATTCGAGTGGTAGCTATGGAGCTCGTAAGAGTGAACAGATCTGGGCCTAATGTCCCAGAAAGAGTAAGAAGTTAAAAACCTAGCCCCAATCTACATATGTAAAGTTGCGGAGAGTATTTACATAAATGTTTAATATTCTTGAGAAAAAAAAACATAATAGTGTTAGTAGGTATAGTAGAAAGAAAAAGAAAAAAACTGACTCATAATAACCACTGATTATTATTACCAAAATGCTAAATGCAATAGCATATTCTCCTGATATCTTTGAATAGAGCAATGTGAATTTTTATCTCTAAAAGCTGAAAGAATAGCTCTGATTTCTACATAATAACTGTTAAGGGTTTGGGTTTTTTTTTTTTTTTCCTCTAAAATAAAATGATACTACCCCCAGACAACAGAATTAAAGAATTAAATATCAAATTTGAATTAGGGTCTGTCAACTCCATATTAGCATAACACTATATTTTATACTATTATATTAAAATTGTTTGATCACCCAGCTCAGCATCAAACACAGGAGGTGTTCCAATAAAGACTAAAGCCCACGTGACAGCACTCATAATTCCGTCATACCTTTCCCTTGGCATGAGGAATGCCCAATGGACACTGATGAACTCCACCTAACAGAGCAGCCATTGCAAAGCTGTATCCACTAACAGCTTCCGGTGATGTTTTCAAGTTGTTGAGCCGTTCTGCACACCTGTCTAGAAAGGGTGTCAACTGGAAAGGTAATGCCACCGCCACACAGCGCAAACACCATGCGGCAGCAAGCCGAGCAGCCATACTCGGATGAAGAAGCACGGAAGTTACAGTCTCCAAAAGTCCTAAAAAGAAATACTCAAAAAATTACTCTTTAACGAAGTCCAATGATTCCATGAACTAGAAGACTACGTGTAACACAATGATTAAAACCATAATCATTATGGTTTTAGTCACATACATTCAGAACTTTGCCACAAAACACATAACATCATCTCAGAAACGGCAGAGAACTTCAAAGAAACATTTTCTACAAAAGAGTATAATTACATCTAATAAAATACAAATGATGTAAAAATTAAATGAATATTTAACAAACGTTAGCCAATTATTACAAACTACCATGACGTCTTTGTCTCCCCAAACTTTCTTTCACTATTTATTCAACATTTACAATTACAGTGAATCTTAACTTAAATAAAACCCAACTGATCTAAATGATCTAAAAACTGCTAATTATGATGACAAGCAACTAATCAGAAGTTAAGTATCAGTCACACTTCTGACTTTCTTTTTTAAATAGTGAAAAGAATCCCAGCAAGTAAATGAATTCTCATACCTATAGATGCTTCCTGAATAAGAGGAGAGGCGGTAGCATTCAGGCTCTGCACCAGGCTCCCGAGCTCCTGGAGGGCACAGACCATCACATGCTGGCTTGCTGCAATGTCTGCCGCTCCAGATTTGTTTTCACCGCTAGTATCATTCACAACTGCTTCTGGAAACACACAATCATGTGTTTGATGTGGGTGAGTTAAATTGTGACATAATGTTTTTGATTTATACAACTGATATTTATTTTAAGTTTATTTATTTATTTTGAGAGAGACAGAGATAGGGCGAGTGGGGAAGGGACAGAGAGAGAGGGAGAGAGTGAGAATCCCAAGTGGGTTCTGCACTGCCAGCACAGAGCCCAGGTGGGGCTTGAACCCATGAAGTTCCGAGATCGTGACCTGAGGCAAAACCAAGAGTCGGATGCTTAACCAATTGAGCCACCCAGGCGCCCCCTACAATTGGTATTTTTGTATCAACATTTATACCAGTTGATGTCTACGTGCTAAAAACTCTGTAATTATTTCTTAGCAGAACACTTGTGTAATTAAATGATGAAGTGACTTAAAAACACTGATTAATGACATCATGACAGTACTTCAATACATACTGGGATATCTTGTCTGCTTTCAGGAATACACCTAGCTCTAGTAAGCAGTAGCAAATCACATTGTACAAAGCACTGGCTCTGGAGAAAGGAAACCTGGGTTCCTGTCCCATCTCCACCAGTCACGTCAGCTATGTGACTCTGGGCAAGATACTCCGCTGACCCGAGTCTTAAATTCCTCATCTGCTGAGAGGGTTAAGGGCCTATCTCAACGGGTACTGTGGTGATTAAAGAAGACAGCACAATGCTGCCCGCAATACATGTTCAGCAAATGTCAGCAGTCATTACTGTCACTTTATTATTATTGCTATCTCAAGTGCTGCAACAGTGTCAAATTTCTGACTAGAAAGGAAGTAGATCTATAAGGAACCTGGCTTTAGAATTTCTTACTGAGATGTTCCTCAAAGCTCCTTTAGCTTTGCTGCCCCCTTCCCTGACCCTTCATTAGAATTAAAATGTATTTAGGGGCACCTGGGTGGCTCGGTCGGTTAAGCGGCCGACTTCGGCTCAGGTCATGATCTCGCGGTCCGTGAGTTCGAGCCCTGCATCGGGCTCTGTGCTGACAGCTCAGAGCCTGGAGCCTGTTTCAGATTCTGTGTCTCCCTCTCTCTGACCCTCCCCTGTTCATGCTCTGTCTCTCCCTGTCTCAAAAATAAATAAAACGTTAAAAAAAATTTTTTTTAATAAAAATAAAAAAAGAATTAAAATGTATTTAACATAAAGACAACTGAAGATTCCTTGCCAAATTAATTGAGAATATATTCTGGCCCATAAATCCCAGACATATAGCATTACATTCAGTTCTGCTTTTAAGATTGTTTAAATTTTTATTTATTTATTTATGTATTTATGTATTTATGTATTTATTTATTTATTATTTACTTATTTTTAAACTAAAACTGTATACAAAACATTTAATTTATTGGTCTTTCTGGGGTATTTGATGTATCACCAGTGTCTTACAACTGAGCCATTAATCTTGTCGCTTCATCAACATTAACTGGCTCGTTTTCATGACACTGCTGAGGAATCGACTATTTCTGCAGAGGTTCAAGGGAAAGTCCTTTGGAGAAACATGCAAGTTCCTTTTGTATATCTACAAAAGCTTTATTCACTCTGTTAACTTTTCCATCATTCACAATGTTTATCTTCTTAAGATTAGTGGTAACTGGTTTTGCTTTGTTTTTAGTCTTAAAATTTGTTGGCTGGCTATATGAAATCCATTCCTGGGACCTTTGCCCTCTTAGTTTGCTCTTGGCCATTGTCTTCGATAACCCTGTGCAGCAACTGAAGCTCCAAGTGATGCCATCTGCACGCCTTGTAAGATTTTTTAAAAAATCAAATGGCTAGTCTGTTGCCTTAAGATTAAGACCCTTATGTGACTGTAAAACTTCCTTACCTTTATTGCATTCATTGTGTATTGACAGACTATAAAAATATATAATACATAATTATGGAAGAGAATAGATTAATACACTACAGACTGTCATTTTCATTACGGTCCTCTTTATTTTTACCTATTTCTAGACTTGGAAATGCATGAACTCCACCTTTTGATTACTAAACCATAAGCCCCTTGACCAGGTATTATCTATATCTGGTTCGCTATTTTATTCCCACAACCTGGCAGTGTTTCTGGCACTCAAACATTTCTTCCACACATCAATGTACAAGTATTTGTCAAGTTGTGAAACTAGGACAGACTACTATTTTAAGATAACTAAAGAATGATGCCTCATTCATTTAAACACCCTTCAATTCACAATTCATAACTTTTAGTTAACCCTATACATTTAAAAATGGTTTGCTAAGTAAGCTATTATAAACAATGAAAGCTAGGGGTGCCTGGGTGGCTCAGTTGGTTAAGCGTCCGACTTCGGCTCGTGTCATGATCTCAGGGACCGTGAGTTCGAGCCCCATATTGGGCTCTGTGGTGACAGCTCAGAGCCTGGAGCCTGCTTCAGATTCTCTGTCTCCCTCTCTCTCTCTACCCCTCCCTCACTCATGCTCTGTCTCTCTCTTTCTTTTCCTAAAAAAATAAATATTTTTAAAAACTTAAAGAAAAAAACAATCAAAACTATAACTATTTGTGAATTTACTTTTATGGATTTTAGAAAATGTTTACTATATATTCTCTAAATATAAGTTACCGAGTATTCTCTATTCATTAAATTTTTATTTCTAAAGAGCACTAGTAGGCAATATAATTTGCATGATTAGAATTAATAAAACTGAACTGTCCAGAATTTATATTTTACCTTATATAGTTCCCTAACTGGATTACAAGCCAACTGGATTGCAAGAAACTTTTATGTCACTCATTATTCAAACCCTGAATTACTGCTTAGCAAATCTCAGATACTCAATATTTGTTAACTGAAAATTTTATAAATGGACATTTCTTTGAAAAGGATTTCTTTTAATTATGAATTACTGAGGTTTCACAGTGTATCCTCTGGTGGGCTAATAACCACATCTTCACAGTAAGCCTAGTAATGGAGGGAAAACAAACAAACAAACTTGTGTTTATAAAAAAAAAGGGTCCGGGGCACCTGGGTGGCTCAGTCGGTTAAGCGGCCGACTTCGGCTCAGGTCATGATCTCATGGTCCGTGAGTTCGAGCCCCGCGTCGGGCTCTGTGCTGACCGCTCAGAGCCTGGAGCCTGTTTAGATTCTGTGTCTCCCTCTCTCTCTGCCCCTCCCGTGTTCATGCTCTGTCTCTCTCTCTCTGTCTCAAAAATAAATAAGTGTTAAAAAAAAAATTAAAAAAAAAAAAAAAAAGGGTCCAAGCAGAAAAATTATAATAGACTGTTCCTTAAAGACAGCAAAGCACAATAGAGCTTACCAGGAGAGCTCTAACACCAGTATAGGTACTGGAAATAAAACAGAAAACCTAACCTTTCAAACACGCTACCGAAATCTGTAAAAATTCTATTTCACCGTAATGATGTTGTTTGAGTAACAAAATAAGAGTCCTCAATAAAACTATTAAACACAGTCTAGAAAGTGACACGAATGAATCAGATCTATTATATTTATCAAGAATAATAATACAAAACTAAATGACTAATCAACCAGACACATCAAGATATTGATTCTTACCTACTGCTTTCATCTGTTTCCCAATAGCTTGGCATATTTCTTTGGCAGCTGCAATCTGGGCTTTTTCACCTAGCAAACTGCCCACGGTAGCTCTTAGGATAAAGGAGACACATCGTCTTGAGTACACAGCCTCTACGTGAGTTTGTGTTGCCCGAGGATGGGAGACCAGATCAAGTACGTGAGACAAGAATGTAGCAAAGCTACGCTCCAACCACTGACCACCCAACGTAGTCACAAAAACGACATACGCCTATAAGTAAAGATACAACTTCAGATAAATTATATAAATGAACTGAAATTACAGATAAAGCAAACACAGAAATACATGATGACAGCACGCAAAATAACTTATATTTGAGATGAAAGTTGAGAAAATTGAAAACTTGAGACCTGGTGGATTAAAAACTGTCCTTAAGATAATAGCTTCATGAAAAAACACAAAAAGAGAATGGGGAGGGAAAGCTGAATTCACCCTAATGATGAGGAAGGTAAAAGGTTATAGGACTAAGAAAACTCGCACATCCTAAACAAACATGGACCTGGAAAATAGTTGCTTATGATAGTAAGATAAAAATGGCTTACTATTATTTTACACTTGTTTTAGGAACAAGTATAGGAACAAGCTGGAGTGATTTTGACTAAGATCACAAAGAAACATTTTATCTTATAATGTATTAATTATTCTTGGATCATTACCCATAATACCTTATTTGGTTAATTATTATTTTGAAATTATAATTCCAAGTCAGGATTCATTTCATAATTACACTGGTGATTAATCATTAATGATAATCCAATCAAAGTATTAACCAATATGGTTGGCTACAGGGTAGCTGGAGAACATTAACATCTAAATGCCTAAAGCTATTTGAATATAATTTCAAATAAAACTGAATTATTTTACATCTGATTTTCTGCCAAGTAAAATTTGGGAAAATGTTATTAGATACTTATATAAATATAGTAGACAAAGGCTTATTTACACATCATTAAGAATCTATCTTTCCATATAAGTGTGTAATTTGGAATCTGAATGTAATTCATTCATTTGGTAAAATAAATGTTTTGAAAGAAACCAGACAAGGTTAAAAACTTGGGTGTACTGTTACTTAGTAAGAATGTTCCATGAGATTTCATAAGCGATGCAAACAGAATTATTTTATATGTATACATTACAAACCTGTGTGACTCCAACTCTCACTTCACGATTAACAGACCCTCCGACTTTTAACATTTCTCCACCACTCTTTAGAAAACCTGACCCTCCACGTAGAAATCCTGTGGCCATGAGTTCTAAGACTTCATCAAATGTCGCTCGCTTCACATTCTGGCGCATTACTTTCAGGAAGAAAAATAAATTCATAAGCAATATATCTTGCTATTAGTTGAGTAACACTTTCTTACAAATCTAGCTTAAAATTCAAGGAATTATTTTCAAGGATTCTTTACTACAAAGGAGATAGGGTCCTTTCATTCTCTTACAGTCTTTACATTTACAATGTACTTGTAAAAATAAATTCAACTTTGAAGCTAAATGCTAGGAAATGGAATGAGCTAGATGTTAAAGGCAATTCAATAAATCGATGTCAAAATAGCTTAATGATAATGTTAACCTTGATATATGTAACACAAGGACAAAGCACACCCACAGCCCTCATTGATCACAGCCCTCATTCCCAGCTGAGGTGGACTCAAAGAAACTTTGTCAAGTACATGCTTTTTACACAATGGTTAGCAATAAATTAAAATGTCACTGGACTGCCGCTGACTTGCCCTCCCTTATACAGAGCTTCATATTTTACAAAGTCCTTTCACAAACAGCTGCAAACATAATCCTCACAAACAGTCTGTAGGAGAGGTATAAAGCTCATGATTAAGTATGTTAACTTTGAATTTGGCTGCCTGGGTTTGAATTTCAGTTCTGACACTTAACACTTAACAGAATATAAATTAATACAATCGCTCGACTTCCTTGTTTATAAAATAACAGTACTTATAGGGCCGCATGGGTGGCTTAGTTGGTTGCATCCGACTTTCGTTTCGGCTCAGGTCATGATCTCACGATTCACGAGTTCAAGGTTCATGAGTTGGAGCTCCGCATCGGGCTCTCTGCTGTCAGCACAGAGACCGTTTCATATCCTCTGTCCCCCTCCCCTACCCCTCCCATGTGCCCGCATGTGCGCACACCCTCTCTCTCAAAAATAAACATTTAAAAGTAAATAAATAAATAATAGTACTTATAATTCATAGAGCTTTTGTGAGGATTAAATAAAACAATTTTGTTGTACGCTTAATTCAGTGCCTGGCACAGAGAGCTTGGTAAATGTTACCTGTCATCATCATCTAATTGCACAGAGTGAAATAATTGAAGATAAAGAGACTACAGCTCAGAGGGCTTCACAGCTAATTAACATAAGAGCCTGGACTTGAATCTATGACATCTGATTCTCCTTTTACTATATAGAGGTGAAGTAGGGGTGGGGACAGTAGCAAACGGTGGCTCAGAGCATCTACTCACAACCCTCCCTCACTGAGGCATCTCTGCGGAACTGTGAGGCACAGCACAAATCACATGACAAATCAATGATGCCTCTGATTTTGCTTAAAATCGTCATCAAAACAAAAAAAAAACAAAAAAAAACCCCCAAATACTGTACTATAAGAAGGGTCTACTCACAGAGATTGAAAGTAAGAAAGCATATAAAGTGCCAGACTCTGGTCCCTTGACGTTACACAATACCATTTCATAAATCTTACTTGCTTATATATCCAGTATACTTGATATATATTATCTTGTATGTTAAAACCATAAAAAAATGCCTATATCAAGAAAAATTCCATTTGGGTAGTAGACAAAGATACTCAACAATTTAAAACTTTAAAGTGGCTTGCCTCTAAGAAAGAACTCTCTTAGATGAATTCCATATACCTTCAAGTATCTGTTATAATGTACATTAGGGGCTAGCAAACAATACCTGTTGCCTGTTTTGGCATCAATGCTGTAGCCATGACTGTTCCTAAGAGTTTAGACACTGCCACTCGAACCCCATAATTTGAGTTTTCCAAAGCCTTGAAGCAGAGAGTGGCAATATTTTCCAGTTCAGCAGTCCACATGAACACAGCTTCATTCTGTAGTTCTAGTAGACACTGGAATTAAAAAAAAAAGAAAAGAGAAAAAAAATAAAGTACATCCTAGAACTTCCACTTCCATAGATATAATAAGAATCAGATTTACTCTTTCTCCTGAAATAACTAAAAAAATTAAATTAAAATATATGAAACAATAGTTTTCAAGACACTGGACATCAGGCAATGAAGCACAGTGAGCCTTAGGAGATGGAAAATAAAGTTAACCCTATCATTGTCCCAGCTTACTGCCTTGAGTTTTCAGTACTTTGGAGAACATATTTAACAGTAATTCTTATATTAGAAGAAAAGTCTTAAATCAATAGCCTCAGCTTCCCCTTAAGAAACTAGATGATGCAGAGCAAATTTAGCACAAAGTAAGCAGGGAAAAAAAGAGAATAATAAGATAAAAGAGCCAAAGTAGAAAACTGAAAAGAAAAACAGAAATAAAACCAAAAGCTGCTTCTTTGTGATGACCAATAAATTTGACAAATCTCTATCCAGACAAATGAAGGAAAAAGGGAGAAGACACAAATCACCAGAATCAGGAATGAAAAAGGTCACATCATTACAGATTCAATATATATTAAAAGAACAAATAGAATATTATAAACAACTTGATGCCAATAAATTTGACAACTTAAATGAGATAGATAACTCACTGAAGAAGAAATATATAACCTAAATAGCCCAATATCTATTTTTAAAATTGAATTTGTATACAAGTAAAACTGGGAAGACTCAACAAGATCAATGGATTGTGTCAATGTCAACACTGTATTAAACTAGTTGTAATACTGTACTATATTTTTGCAAGATATTACCATTGGAGGGAACTGGGTAAAAGTTCATAAAGACTTCTCTATATTACTTCTTATAATTGCATGTAAATCTACAATTATCTTAAAGTAAGAAGTTTAACTCAAAAACAGTAACAACAAAAACAACACAAGAAATCAAGTATAAAACAAAAGGCATTTGACGAAATCCAACATCCATTCCTGCTAAAATCTCTTAGCAAGCTAGGAATATGAGGGCACTTCCTCAATTTGGTAAAAGTCATCAAGAAAAACCAACACTTAACACTAAATGGCAAAGTACTTAATATTTTCTCCTTAAGGATCTGGAATAAGACATGGATCTTTGCTCTCATGTTTTCGTTTTTGTTTTTAATGTTTTATTTATTTTTGAGACAGAGAGAGAGAGAGAGAGAGAGAGAGAGAGAGAGAGACAGAGTGTGAGCAGGGGAGGGGCAGAGATTGAGGGAGAAACAGAATCCGAAGCAGGCTCCAGGCTCTGAGCTTCAGCATGGAGACCAACGTGGGGCTCGAACTCAAACCATGAGATCACGACCTGAGCCGAAGTCAGACACTTAACCAGCTGAGCCATCCAGGTGCCCCTTTGCTCTCATGTTTTTAATTCAACATTGTACTGAAGGATTTAGCCAGAGCAAGAGACACCCATGTTGGAAAACTAGTAAAACTGTCTTTATTCTTAGACAACATGATTGTCTATGTAGAATATCTGACAGAATCCATTAAGAGAGCTGACAGAACTTATAAGTCACTTAGCAACACTGACAGATACAAGGTCAATATACAAAAACCCATTGTATTTCTGTGTTAGCAATGAACAATTAGAAATTAAAATTTTAAAAATCAATACCATTTAAAATAGCATCAAAAATATAAAATAACTTAAGAATAAATCGGACAAAAGATGTACACGACCTACACCTAGACTCCACAAAGTGTTGTTAAAAGAAAACAAAGAAGACCTAAATAAATGGAGAGATATATCATATTCAAGGGTTAGAAGATTTAATATTGTTAAGATGTCAATTCTTCCATGGATAAGGAAGATGTGGTTATATATATATATGTATATATATGTACGTAATGTATATGTATATGTATATACATATATATGGAATATTACTCAGCCAAAAAGAATGAAATCTTGTCATTTGCAATCACATGGATAGAGCTACAGCGTATTATGCTAAGTGAAATAAGTCAAAGAAAGACAAATACCATATTATTTTACTCATATGTGGAATTTAAGAAACAAAACATATGAACAAAGGGGAAGGGGGGGAGAGAGAGGGAAGCAAACCATAAGAGACTCAGTGATAGAGAACAAACAGGGTTGATGGAGGGAGGTAGGGGGGGGATGGACTAAATGGGTAATGGGTATTAAGGAGGGTACTTGTGATGAGCACTGGGTGTTATATATAAGTGATGAATCACTAAATTCTACTCCTGAAACCAATATTACACTATATGCTAACTAACCAGAATTTAAATAAAAATGTGAAAACAAAAAAAAAAGGAAAAAAAGATATCAACCCTTCCTAAATTGATCTATAGATTCATTGCAAAATACCAGCATGAATCAGAATCCTAGCATGTTATTTTTCTACAAACTGATAAACTAATTCTAAAATTCATATGGAAATGCAAAGAGCCTAGAATACTATTTTGAAAAAGAACACAGCTGGAAGGTTAATACTACCTAGTTTCAAGACTTATGAAGGTACAGTAATTACGATAGTGTTATTGACATCAAAATAGATCAATAGAACATAAGAGTCCAAAAATAGACCCATACATATATGGACAATCAACTTTCAACAAAGGTTCAAATGCAAGTTAGGTGAAGAAAGGATAGTGTTTTCAACATGGTGGTGGAACAAGTGAATATATGTGTGCAAAAAAGAAAAAAATGAAAAAAAGAACTTTGATTCATACCTTGTGTCATATTTAAAAAATAATTCAAAATGAATCATAAAAGAAATAACTTCGATTCATACCTTCCACTATATTAAAAAATTAACTCAAAATGGAGTGTATATATAAGTATAAAACTATTAAACTTCTAGAGGGAAACATAAGAGAAACTTTCAGTTAGGAAGTTTTCTTAAGATACAAAACCAGCAGTATGGTCTATATAAGAAAAACTGGTAAATTGGACTTGGATGAAATTCAAAACTTCTCTTCTTAGAAAAGCACTATTTAGAGAATGAAAAGACAGTCCACAGCTGAGAAAAAAAATATTTACAAATCATGTATCTGATAAAGGAATACATAAAAAAACTATAAAGTACTATCAAAACTCAATAATAAGAAAACTCCATAAAACAATGGGCAAAGGCTTTGAAGAGGTTCTTCGCCAAAGAAGGTATGGATAGCAATAAGCACATCAAAATATGTGTCTGTTTTTGTGCCAATACCATGCTGTCTTGATGACTACAGCTTTGTAGTACAGGCTAAAGTCTGGGATTGTGATGCCTCCCACTTTGGTCTTCTTCTTCAATATTACTTTGGCTATTCGGGTCTTTTGTGGTTCCATACAAATTTTAGGATTGCTTGTTCTAGCTTTGAGAAGAATGCTGGTGCAATTTTGATTGGGATTGCACTGAATGTGTAGATTGCTTTGGGTAGTATTGACATTTTAACAATATTTCTTCCAATCCACGAGCACAGATTGCTTTTCCATTTCTTTGTATCTTCTTCAATTTCCTTCAAAAGCTTTCTATAGTTTTCAGCATACAGATCTTTTACATCTTTGGTTAGGTTTATTCCTAGGTATTTTATGATTCGTGGTGCAATTGTGAATGGGATCAGTTTTTTATTTGTCTTTCTGTTGCTTCATTATTAGTGTATAAGAATGCAACTGGGGGCGCCTGCGTGGCGCAGTCGGTTAAGCGTCCGACTTCAGCCAGGTGACGATCTCGCGGTCCGCGAGTTCGAGCCCCGCGTCAGGCTCTGGGCTGATGGCTCAGAGCCTGGAGCCTGTTTCCGATTCTGTGTCTCCCTCTCTCTCTGCCCCTCCCCCGTTCATGCTCTCTCTCTCTCTGTCCCAAAAATAAACGTTGAAAAAAAAAATTAAAAAAAAAAAAAAAAAAAGAATGCAACTGATTTCTGTACATTGATTTTGTATCCTGCAACTTTGCTGAATTCATGTATCAGTTCTAGCAGACTTTTGGTGAAGTCTATCAGGTTTTCCATGTATGGTATCATGTCATCTGCAAAAAGTGAAAGCTTGACTTCATCTTTGCCAATTTTGATGCCTTTGTTTTTCTCTTGTCTGATTGCTGATGCTAGAACTTCCAACACTATGTTAAACAACAGCAGTGAGAGTGGCCATCCCTGTCGTGTTCCTGATCTCAGGGGGAAAGGAAATTTACCCAAGGGATGCAGGAGTGCTGATGCATAGGGGCACTTGTACCCCAATGTTTATAGCAGCACTTTCAACAATAGCCAAATTATGGAAAGAGCCTAAATGTCCATCAACTGATGAATGGATAAAGAAATTGTGGTTTATATACACAATGGAATACTACTTGGCAATGAGAAAGAATGAAATATGGCCTTTTGTAGCAACGTGGATGGAGCTGGAGAGTGTTATGCTAAGTGAAATAAGTCATACAGAGAAAGACAGATACCATATGTTTTCACTCTTATGTGGATCCTGAGAAACTTAACAGAAGACCATGGCAGAGGGGAAGGAAAAAAAAAGTTAGAGAGGAGGGAGCCAAACCATAAGAGACTCTTGAAAACAGAATAAACTGAGTGTTGAGTGGGGGTGGGAGAGAGGGGAAAGTGGGTGATGAGCATTGAGGAGGGCACTTGTTGGGATGAGCACTGGGTGTTGTATGGAAACCAATTTGACAATAAATTTCATGTAAAAATAAATAAATAAATAAATAAATAAATAAATATGCTCATCATTAGTCATCAGGGAAATAGAAATTAAAGCCACAATGAGATGTGGGTACATATATACAAGAACGGCTAAAACGAATAAGCATAACTAACCAAATGTTGGTGAGAATGTGGAGGAATTAGAAATCTCATACATTGCTGGTGGAAATGTAAAATGGTATGATTACTTTGGAAAATCGTTTGGCAATTTTTTAAAAAGTGAAACACAAATCCATCATAGGATCCAGTTATTCTACTCCTGGGTATTTACCCAGGTAAAATGAATGCATATGTCCACACAAAAATTTGTACACAGATGTTCATAGCTTTTTTTGTAATAGTCTACACTGGAAGCAACTCAAATGTCCCTAACCGGTAAAGGAATAAACCAACTGTAGTACATCCACACAATGAAATACTACTCAGCAATGAAAAGAAAATGAATTATTGATACATGTGTAACAACATAGATGAATCTTAAAATAATTACATTGAGTGAAAGAAGCCAGACCCCCCCCAAAAAAAGAGAGAGAAAGAGAGAGAGCACATACCACATGATTCCATTCATACACAATTTTATAAAATGAAACTAACCCATGGGGACAATAAGCATACTATCATATTTTAAAACTTAAAAAAAAAAGAAAAAGAGCAAGCAGGAGAAGGAACAGCATTATAAAGTGGCCAAGCACTAACCTTGGCAACTGCACACCGAACAGCCATTGACCGGTCAGTCAAGAGGGATCTGGCATTCTTGTAAATATCACGATGAGAGGAAGCTGCCGCACCTCCCAGTCCATTCAGAACTTTCTGTAGACTCATTAGGATTTCACTTCGCCCTTGAGACTAGAAGTGAACATAAATCAAACTGAAAACTTTGTTGTAAAACAAATTCCATGTTTAAACAAGAACATACCAAAACACAACAGTTTTCTGGGCTTCCTGGTCTCATAGTCTTACCTTTAAATTGTAAACAGTAAGTAATGAAAAGCAAAATAAAATAAAGTATCCTAGAAAGTACCTGAAAGGTAAGAGTAGTTATTAACTTCAATTAAGTAATACCTTTCTGAGAAATTAGGTTACAACTAGAAAACATATTCTAATGTTTCCACAATATGCTGAAGTGCAGCTTAATGAGAACATGAAAACAAATTTAAAAACTTCACTATAAGTGTATCTCAAGGATTCAAAACCTCAGAATGTGAATGGTTAAGCAAAACAGTAGTTAAGTAATATAGGCATTCTAAGAGAAGAACCATCCAACACATTTAAAAAATGTGTCACAGAGATATGCTAAACCTTCATCTTTTTGTAGTTCCTGTTTTCATACTCTTACACTTATTCAAACACAGATCTCTTCCACTAGACTTGATGAGGTCAGGGACCACATCTTGTTCATCTTTATGTGCTTACTACCTGACAGTATGTCCTCAAACATTGTTTAATAAATGAATGGACAAATGATTCCCAGAAGAAGGGTTGTCCAAGCAATCTTTACCTTTCCGAGATGAAGGAATTAGACTGTGAGAGTCCAGGGCTTGGTCCAGTTTTAGTCAACACCAAGTTGATAAGGAACTTTCAGAAGTAACACGAAACTGACATCACAAAATAGAACTATTTTTACTAAATAGCAGCTGCTGTGGATTGAATAGTGTCCTCCGAAAAGATTAGTTCAAGTGTTAAGCCCCATTACCTGTGCAGACGACTTGATGTGGAAATAAGGACTTTGCAGATGAAATTAAATAAAAACAAGGTCATACTCTATTGAAGTGGCCCTACTCCAATAGTTGGCATCCTCATAAGAAAAGAAGAATTTGGATGCAGAACACAGGTATGGAGGGAGAACACTATGTGACAACAGAAGTAGAAATTAGAAATGTGTCTATAAATCAAGGAATACCAAGGAACAACAAGGGACTGCCAGCAACCACTAGAAGAAAGCAAGCAAGGATTCTTCACAAGTCTTCAGAAGAAGCATGGCCTTGCCAAACATGTTGATTTGGGATCTTAGCTTCCAGAACTGTGAGACAACAAATTTCTCTTGTTTTAAGTCCCCATGGTCATTCATTACCCTGGGCAACTCTTGGAGCCTAATACATTAATTATGACAAATAAAATGGCAATGCAAAAATATCCATAGGGCTAAATAAAAATAATAAGTAAACCTATTTTTGCCCAGGTGTCAAGGAAAAGCATTCTTTTCCTTCACACTGAAATATAAGGTAATATACATTAAAGAAGGAGCAAGCGATGTATTTTTTTGCAAGTAATAATCTTAAATTACCTTCTTGCTAAGCACTAGGAGTACCACAGTGACAGGAAAAAAAGGCAAACATATATTTTTAACTGACATCTAACTCCTGCCAAAAGCAAAACATTTAAATAATATTTGTTGTAAAACTTACCTCTGCACTTTTCAGAGATTTCAAAAGATTATTCACTGTTTCTGGAAATGCACTTCCTAACATTCTCCCCATTTTTTCATAAAATGCTCCAACACAAGCCACTGCAGCCCTGTAAGAAGTGATGCTTTTACTGGTCACTGTTCAGGTTAATAAAACAATTTTCATGATACCTTTCTCATTTTCAGAAATCAATTTGTATTTGTGCAGAACACTTTTGGCTACAAATCCTTAATTTTCAGCTTTCAATAACACCTTGTTTACCTACCTATTCATTATGATCACAACAAATACTACCGTTAATCAAACTGTATTGTTAGGAATACAAGAGAAGAAATATATTTGTGTAAGAAATCATACCCATCCTTTGGAAAAAAAATGAAGTTTTCCTTTCATGAAAACTTCCCAAATTATGTCAATCCACAACGATTCCTTCTCTTCTCTCATTATATATAACACTCCATGTCAACCATTCATTTTCACAAAATTATGTTATTTACTGTGTTGTGACTTGACCATTTATGTGACGAGCATAAGCTTTGAAGTCTGGCAGATCTATGTCTAAATCCTAGGACCCGCCACCTAATAGCTATGTGTCCTGAGCAAGTTACTGAGGCAGAAACATTAAATATGCTCACCTCACTATCATATATGTAATAAATAACAGAATCATGGAATCAACCTTCATCTGTTTGACTCTAAATCCTGTGCTTTTTTCAATACTCTCCAGGCTGATAACAAAACTAAAAATGACTGAGGTCACATGCCAGAATATTCAGGGAATTCCTAAACAGAATCCATGAATCCACTGGAAATACATATGAGTAATATGCAATATGTAATAAATTCTACTTAAGCAGAACTAGAAAATCATGTGTGGATTTGCTAAGTGGTGGAGAACTAAACCACCAAAGTTTAGTTTCAAATTCCAAATTAAACTGGAAAGCACTGGTGCTCTCTAATCTCTTCCAAAACTTTTGAGATCTACATCTATCCCAAACAACACAGAATCTAGTCACAACATACCTATGCAGTTGAAAACAGACTTAAAAATCAGTGTCCAGGTTCAGAATAATGTCCCTGTTTCCTCTGTAAGCTATTAAACTGGCCCAGGCCCCTTGCATGGTGTTCTAGAGATGTATCTCTGGCCAGTCTCTGTTCTCAAACAGTAACTCTTTCTAGGTAACTATCCATACCAAAGAGTTCTACTTGCCAAAAGCTACGTTCTCAACTCAGAGCTCTGATATCCAGACCACGACTTCCAACTACCAACTATACACACTGTCCCTTGGATATTGCCTCCTGTCCTGCAAGTCAGCACACCCAGAACTGAACTTCTCATCTTCCCCTCATGATTTGTTCCCTCCTCTACTTTGCATCTTTCTGAAAAGCTCTGTAAAGTATAAAGAACCTACTTCTGTTTCCAATGAGAAGTTTCCTTTGCCTAGAAAACAGGTTGGCAAACGACTGCCTGCAGGCCGAATCTGACCCATTATCCAGCCTGCCACCTGGTTTTGTCAATAAAGTTTCACTGGAACACAGCTATGTTCATTTATTTACATACAGTCTTGGGCAGAGGCGAGTAGTTGCAACAGAAATGTATATACGGTCCTATAAGCCAAAAATAGTTATTACCTGGCTCTTTTTCATGAACTCTGTCAATCCCTGCCCTATCACATCCACCTTCCCTTCTTCCCATCTAACCACTTACTTGACTATTTCCATGTGTCCTTCCCTGTTGTTGATCTTCTTTGGCCAATGCTTTGTTGAGAAGCCTTCCTGACACTGCTCTCCGCTCACACCACAGCTAAGCTTATTTAGGTGTCATTTCCCCCTCCCCACCCCACCCCGGACAACACTCCTCACTGTACTCTAACTGCTGATTTTCTTATTTGACCCTTTCATTGGACGTACCCCATTGCCATTATTCTTAAGGCTTGCTCTGAAAATGTCTGTCTTTGACCCAAACCACAAGTTCGAGCCACGAGTTGGGTAAGCCCTTAATTTAGAGGTCAGCAAATTTGCAGGCAAAATGGTCTCTGTCTCAGCTATTCAATTCTGCCATTATAACATGAGAGCAGCTACCACCCGAATGAATATGTCTGTATTCCAATAAAACTTTATTTACAAAATAGGCAGCAGGCTGGATTCGGCCTGTGGGCTAGTTTGCCCATTCCTGCCTTAATCCCATCACTTAGAAATTCTTGACTTTTCTTTCTATCTCAGTCAAGAATATTCTCTCCATCCAAATTTACCAAGAGATCTCTGTGCAAATTGCGGACACCACACCAATTCTCTGTAGTTTACTGAAAAGTCCCAGGGGCGATGAAACACATATTGAAAAAGAAACCCTTCCCCAGACCTACTTAGAGCGTTCATTGTCAAGCAGCATGCCTCAGGTTCCATTGACCTTGGGGTCTTTATGATCAGTAGTCCCTTATTAAGATAAGTTACTCTAAAAAAACCAAAACGTCAAATTAAGTACTTACAGTTTTGTTGGTAAGTAGGCTGCAGTGTCATCTTTATTTCTGATAATATCATTACATTTATCAAGTGTTTGAAAAACAGTAAAAGTATCCCCAATGCTATAAAGGGCTGCCAGATTTTTAGCTAACAATTTTCGTGTAGGTGGTCCAGGTGAACTACTTATTAATCCAGTTAATTGTTCAACAAGTTTTTTCTGTTTTTCCTTTACGTCAGTCTGTTATAAAAAATAAAGAACATTATCAGCTTTTTTCTTATGTGTGCTTTCATTACCTTTCAATCAAAATAAAAAATACTCAAAAGTTAAAATCTATATTACATTAGGCATAAAACCATAAATGAAAATGTTCAAGATAAGGAAAAGTTTGGTAAGAAATGAACCATTCTTGGGGCACCTGGCTGGCTTAGTCTGTCGGGCATGCAACCCTTGATCTTGGGGTTGTAAGTTCAAGCCCCACACTGGGTATAGACATTACTTAAAAATAAAGTCTTAAAAAGAATAAATGAGCCATTCTTTCCTAAATGTTATCCTTCGTTCCCCTCCAATACCAAAAATTTAGCTGCTAATACAAGTGACTGCTCTAGATGAAAAAGTTTCCACACCAACTTACTAAGAAACCAACAGTCAAAGGATGTAAAATATTGGGTACATGGACAACTGACATCTTAGAACCTAGCTAGGCTGCCCTGTAAAAGCCAAGTCAGCAGTTCATAAGACACAGGTCCGTGAAGGAAACCAAAAGAAACTCTAGGAGCCCCAGGCAGTAAAAAAAGATATTCAAATAGACTCACAGTCAATACTGAGAGTTCATTCATTCATTCAAGAAATGCTTATTGTGCACTTATTATATGCCAAGCACTATTCCAGGCACTGGGATGAAACAGTGAACACAACAAAGTCTCTGACCTTGTGAGTTTATATTCTAGTGGGGAGAGGCAAAGTTTACCAAATAAACAAATGAATAGTGTGAGTTCTTACTGTTTTGTTCAGATTAGTAAGAAAAGGCCTCTCTAAAAAGAAGCAAAGGTGTGAGCTATGCAGATATTGAGAGAAAAATATTCCAAGCAGGAGAAACAAGGGCAAAGGCCTTGAGGTGGGAACTTGCTTGGCCAGGACAGCAAGAAGGCCAGTCTGGCTGGCAGAGAGTCAGAGAGAGGACGTAATGAAAGATGAAGTCAGAAGAATAGAAAGGACCAGATTGTATAGCCCCTTATACACCATTGTAAGAATTTTCTATTTCATCCTGAGAATCTGAAGCATAAGAGGTACATGATCAAAATGTTTTAACAGGCACATTCTGACTACTGAGTGAAAAATACTCCACAAGGTCCATGGTCGGAAGCATAGTGAGCATTTAAGAAGGTGTTGCAATGATCCAGATGAGAGAGGAGGATGGGAACAATGGAAATGATAACAAATAATTCAATTCTGGACACATTTAGTGGATAGAACCCTTAGGACTTGCTGATAAATATGATGTGAAATTTCCAAAAGAGAGAAGAATGACTCTAAGGTTTATGACCTGAGCAACTGGAAGGAAGAAATGGTTGTTTCCTGAGATGGTGACCACTGAGGAAAGGACAGGTTTGGAATGGAGAAATCAAGAATTTAACTTTGTATATGTTAATTTTGGGATGCTATTTAAAAGAGAAAGAGGTAGCTGGAGATCTGCAAGTCATTACTGTATAGATGGTAGCAAAAATCATGAAATTAGATGATATCATTGCGGGAATAAATATTTGTATATACTCTTCACAACAAAATAAAATACCTATTAAGTGTTTCAAGGGAGAGGATCAACTATGTCAAAAGCTGCTGATGGTCAACTAAGACGGAATACTGACCATTGGCTGGAACAATGTGAGATCACTGATGACTGGACAAGAGCCATTTCAGTGAAATGGATGCAGCAAATACTCAGTTGGAAGGGGTTTAAGAGAAAATAGAGACTTCTAGCTAAGGGCCATAAGTGAATCCATGCATTAACTTTGTCTTTCCAGAAATACTAGTAAAACTATATTAAAGGGCAACCACACACACACACACACACACACACACACACACACACACACAAATGCACAAATCCACAAGAGCAAAGAAAACAGGAAAAAAATCAACAGAATATACAGAAGCCAGGTACCCCCCATGGGGAAAGCTGAGAAGAGACGTAACTTACAACACAGAATCCCATGAAGCTCATGTCTGTTTTGTTGTTGTTTGAAGCTCCAGGTGCTTATGGAGGAGGGAGTGAATTATGCCTGGAACTGGAGGAAATGGTTGAGAGTCTAGAAGTTGTAAGACTCTCATACCTCTCTCCTCCATTCAGGACTTAGGAAGCTCCAGCACAGGTGGGGGCTGGAAAAACTGTACTGAAAACAGGGGATTAAACGAAAGTTTTCATACTGGATGTTGAAGCCTGGAGCCTTCTCCCCGAATTCCTAGAATCTAGGCAGCTAGTGATATGCCCTAGGACACTAGAGTAGAAAAGTCTCTTCCTGGGAATGACTAGCCAAGGGAAATCTATGATGCCAATGCCAGGGGTTCCTCAAACCACAGGACTGGCCTACAGTGAAGCACAGTTAGCAAACTTCACCCTGCCCAAGGAACGTACTACTCACTCTTAAATTTGAGCAGACAGCCAAACATTATCAGATATTTGAGGAAAGTATCTAATTTTAAAGACAGAAAACAAAACACATAATGAAAAGCAAGAAGGCTAAAACAGACTACGTAGGAAGAAGAAAACAGAAAAAAGCCACCCTATTATAACTCCTCAGAGAGATAAGTGAAGATATTGGGATTGCTAGACAGCGCGGAGGGACCACTTGCAAGGTGGAGATGAGTGAATTTAAAAGTCATATAATCATATTTTTCTCCAGTCACATTCAGTTGTCCGGGTAGAGGCATGAAGTAGGCAAAGAGCTAGGTTCAAATGAGATTCTGGTTTTGCCACAAAATAGAAAAAGAACAGACAAAAATTTCTATTACTGTGTTATAGTCTCAATTCCATAAGTGACCCACAACCTTTCCAAAACATAATGCGTGCTCCCTTACAAAGCATGAACATATAATACTCTTCATTATGTAAACCCAGCTAGGAAAAAAAGCAATACTATACCTTGTTGGCAGCGACCAATACTTTATCAAGAAATCTCAACCATTCAAAGATAAAAACTGGTCTCTTTGCTTCAGTGATTTGAGCCAAAGCTTCTTCATTTAGCAATAAACTGTGGGCCAGCTCCATTACTGAAGTTTAAAAGTCACACCTTAACAAATCAAGAAATACTTGTAAGGATTTTTTTTTAATGTTAAAAGTCAAAGCTTAGTGAATGCAACCACTAAGAATTGAAAAGTGTGGTTTTACTTCTCATTTCATTTGCGGGAAATTTACATTACTTCTTTGAGGCAAAACCCAAGAACCTAATTCTAAAGAACAAGGGTAAAACAAAAACAAACATAAATGAGTCATGCTTGGTGAAGAAGAATGAAAAAAGGACAATTTACAATACTGCAAATAACAGGGCGTCTGCCTGGCTCAGCCAGTACAGCATGCGACTGTTGAACTCGGGGTCCTGGGTTTGAACGCCACGTTGGGCATAGAGATAGCTTTTTAAAAAAAATATTGCAATGGGGCGCCTGGATGGCGCAGTCGGTTAAGCGTCCGGCTTCAGCCAGGTCACGATCTCGAGGTCCGTGAGTTCGAGCCCCGCATCAGGCTCTGGGCTGATGGCTCAGAGCCTGGAGCCTGTTTCCGATTCTGTGTCTCCCTCTCTCTCTCTGCCCCTCCCCCGTTCATGCTCTGTCTCTCTCTGTCCCAAAAATAAAAATAAACGTTGGAAAAAAAATGTTTTTTTAAATATTGCAAAGAAGACGTTATTCCAAAAGAAATATGCCTAGCAAAACATATGTCATTAACCCATTCCACGAATGGGAAAACCACGGCACCAAGATCATACACCGGTTGGGCCTGACAATCCACCCTCCTCTTTTCTCGCCCACGGCTCAGTGCACAGCACCCTTACCCTCCCCTGGCCCAGGACGACGTCAAAACTCCCAGAATAAAGATCTCACACTGGAAGTCTCCAACAAGAGTCTTCCTACGGCGACGGGATGGGGAAGGCCAGATCCCTGTGGCCGAAGATTTAGTGACAACCCCGGGCGGTCGGGGAAATGCAGCCCACAAAGGCTGCGCGCGCCGCGGGTCTGGGTTAGCCCGGCTACTCCGAGGACCGCCGAGGACCGCCGTAGCGCAGCGCCCGGCCTAGGGGGAAATGTTAAGAGGCCGCCGCAGGCCTCGCAGGAGCCACTCAGGGCTGTCAACTACAGGAGGCGGTGGCTCGGAACCAAGCCCCGAGCCTGAGAAAGAAAAATGTTCCCTACGAATTCGACTTTCCTCCCCAGTCCTCTCAAAACATACGGGGGGACAGGAGTGTGTGTGCGTGTCACCGTGCGTGCTTTGGCCGCAACGGGGATGGCCTCACCTCCTAGTCTGGCAGGGGCTGAACAGCTGAGTTCCGGGGCCAGAAGCAGCTGCCAAACGACCCGGATGCCCCGCCTCCCGCACTCCTGCCAGCAGGAAACGAGAGGAGAGCGCGTGCGCGGAAGGCTCGTGTTGCGCAAGCGTACTAACTACATCCTCCTGGCTCCTCCCGCCGCAGGTTTCCAATCGATTGCTCGCTAAGAAGCTTAGGTGGGAGCTGAGGCTCAGAAGTCCTGTGCAGGTGGGTGGGCGCATGCGCAGCGAGCGCTCTCACAAGCCGACCCGGGGCGAGTAGAGCTACCAGGTAAGGGAATGGGGACACCTGATAGAATGGTAAAGGGCGGTGGTCTGTGCGCTGGTCGTGACTGACCTATCACACCATCACCCACATTCCTGCCTGTGACGCTTGCAGCTGGGCGGGACGCGAGAAGGGAGAAATCATCCGTCCCTAAGGGGGGGTTTGGGGACTGAGGCTTTTTGGTTACCTTTTCTACTGTATGTCCAGCTAATTAGCCCTTCTCTCCACTTGGATGTATAATGGGATTCTCCGTGTGTCTGAAGCAGCGTTCTTGTTGCCACCGCCTCTGCCTGCTCTATGTCAAAAAAAAAAACAAGCAAAAGACTTCACCCGAACCAAACCTACTACAGTCTAACCACTCTTAACTGGTAACTCCATTCTTCCAGGTGTTCGGGCCAAAAGCCTTAACATAATCGTTGACATCGCTCTTTCACACACCGCCTCCCATCCATCAGCCAGTCTCCTTAGCTCTACCTTTAAAACACGCTCAGGGGCTCCTGGGTGGCTCAGTTGGTTAAACGTCCGACTTCAGCTCAGGTCATGATCTCGTGGTTCGTGGGTTCAAGCCCCATGTCGGGCTCTGTGCTGACAGCTCAAAGCCTGGAGCCTGCTTCAGATTCTGTATCTCTCTCTCTCTCTCTGCCCCTCCCCTGCTGTCTCTCTGTCTCTTTCTCTCGAAAATGAACAAACTTAAAAAAAAATTTTAATATACGCAGAATCCGACCGCTTCTCACCACTTCTACTGCCGGTGGTCCACTTCCACTGGTGGTCCAAGCCACCGTCATGGTGGCTTTACAAAGTTTATCCTTATGCTTGATGCGAATGGATCATGTTGAAGTGTATTGTACCCACAAAGGGGGAGTTTTAAAAAGAAGATGGAACCCCTTAGGCACCCCCCCCCGCCCCGTTCCTAAGACCAATGGATTACTTCTGTCCTATAAAAGTTGAAAAAGCCATGCTTTTATGCATGGAGACATGAATTAGCAGTTCTTGCATACCTTTTCGGTAAATAGGAAGATTCAAACTTCTAGTATTAGATTAACAATCTAATGTTTTTATTAAACTATATTTACAGTAAATAGGACCTAGAACGATTTTGGGATTTAGTGATAGAAGTAGGAGCGGGAGTAGGTGGAGAGTTATTAGGGCATTTTCTCATGTAAATGATGGTTTAGTGCTTTTGATATGGTGTGTGTATTTGCCCTGTTGGGTTGTGATTAGTATATAAAGGGAATATAGAGCTGTAATAATAATGTGTGTGCCTTTGAGGATAATAGTAATATTGGATCATGAGAATGAGGCTATTACTACAGATAGTTCTCCAACTAGATTAATTGTAGGGGGTAGGGCTAAATTTGCAAGGCTGGCTAGTAGTCATCAGGCGACTATTAAGGGGAGGAGTGTTTGCAGACCTCATGCTAGGATTATTGTTTGGCTATGTACTCGTTCATAGTTTGAGTTTGCAAGACAGAATAGTATTGATAATGTTAATCTGTGGGCAATTATTAGGGCTGTTGCTCCTAAATAGCTTTATGGTGTTTGGATAAGAACTGCTACAATAACTAGGGCTATATGGTCCTATACTTCTAAGAATTAACTAAATATTTTGATTTATTGTTTTACGTTAGTTGAATTTATGGTTATTTGGGCTAGTTTTGGCTCAAGATGGCCAGTTGATATGAAATCTTCTGGGTGTAAGCCAGATGCTTTGTTTAGCTGCATCTTGTTTTATCCAAGCTCACTTTCCAGTATGATTACCTTGTTACGGCTTGTCTCCTCTTGTGTTTTTTATAGTTTGAATAGATTGTCTTTGGGTTTTGTCACTTGAGGAGGGTGACAGGTAGTGTGTGCGTGCTTCGTGGCCCAATTCAATTGAGCTCTCTCTTCTCAATTTACTACTAAATCCTCCTTTGGTTCTTAATTTCATAAGGACTTTTCGTGGAAAAGTGTTCTAGGATAGAAAATGTAGCCCATTACTTCCCATCTCATAGGTTACAGCTTGACCTAACTTTTTTATGTTAAGATACTTGTGCTTACTTTTCTTCCTTTTTACGGTTTGCTGAAGATGGCGGTATACAGACTGGATTAGCAAGGGGTGGTGAGGTATATTGGGATTTATCGATTATAGAACAGGCTCCTCTAGAGGGATATAAAATAAAGCACTGCAAAGTGCTTTGAGTTTTAAGCTGTCGCTAGTTCTCTGGCAGACAGATTTGTTTAGTTAGCTATCTAAGTTTAGGGTTAAGCGTAGTGGGGTATCTAATCCCAGTTTGGGTCTTAGCTATCGTGTGGTCAGAGGTGTTAAGTTACTTTCGTGCCATATTTTTATGTTAACTGTAGCTTTTTACAGCTGAGTTAAAATTTAACTTTATCGCGGGATGGGGAGGGGTTCCTCTATAACACGCTTTATGCTGTGGGTCTATTAATTCGGGTTAATTGTATGACCGCAGTGGCTGGCATGAAATTTACCAACCCTAATTTAATATGGCTTAGCTGAACTTTCATTCATGGCTTAATTTTTATCGCTGCTGTGTCCCGTGGGGGTGTGGCTAAGCAAGGTGTCAGGCCTATCTTTGCCCATTTTTTCTATCTGGCTTCATTCTGCAAGTGGGATCTCTTCATATGGCCAGAAAGATGGCCCTTTGGAGCCCACCTTCACATACTCTCTGTTCAGAAACCCCAGTGAAGAGATCTCTTTTACCCCATAAGGCATGCTTATCTGACCTGGTTAGGTCATCACCTCCTCTGTTGCTGGGACATAGTGAACCTATAATTGGCCATCTTGTGCCCAGGGAAGTATAGAAGACAGAGCTTGCCACCCTCCACTAGAACCCAGTGGAGGGCAGAGGGTTGGGTTCCCAAAGAAAAGGATGGTGGGTGGGCCAAAACAGCCTGTGTGTACTGCAGCAAATGACTGCCCTCTGTAACTAGCTTCTGGACCAGAAGCATTGATATCATCTGGGAGCCTATTAGAAATACAAAACTTCAAGCTGTAGCTCAGAATCAGACTCTGGATTTTAAGAAGATTCTGAAGCAATTCATATACATAATAAAGTTTGAGATGTGCTTTTTTGGATAACTATTTTATCCCTGTAAGAGAAAATAATTACATGATTTTAACTATTTTGGATGGAAACTCTCCTCAAAAATGTCTCCATATAAGTGAGATGTTAAGTATACCAAGTTCCAAGCGGACAGCTTGAACATGGAGTGCTGTAGAGAGAGGCCTGGAATGGTTAGGATGGGTTTCGTGAAGGAGGGGAGCTTAGGCCAAGGAGGAAGGAAATGTCTGTGTATGTTCAGAGAACAATAAGAAGCCCATGTGACTTGAATATGGAACCCTAAAGGAGCGTCAGGGGTGAGATTTTGAAGGATCCCTCCTGCTACAGTGTTAGAGTGACTAGTCCTCCAGGGCCTGCAGAGTAAAGTTTATTGAGGGATTGAGATAGACAGATTAAATGACCTGACTTATGTTTTTTATAAAACCACTCTGGAGAGGCTGGCTCAGCAGGAAGAGCATGCAACACTTGATCTCAGGGTTCTGAGTTTGAGTCCCACTTTGGGTGTAAAGATTACTAAAAAAAAACTTTAAACTTTTTTTAATGTTTATTTTATTTTTGAGAGAGAGAGAGAGAGAGAGAGAGAGAGAGCAAGTTGGGGAGGGGCAGAGAGAGGGAGACAGAGGATCTGAAGGAGAACTCAGGAACCATGAGATCATGACCTGAGCCAAAATTGGATGCATAACCAACTGAGCCACCCAGGAGCCCCAAATAAACTAAAAAAAAAAAAAAAAAAAAAGTTGTCTTTAAAAAAAAACAAAACACTGCAGAGAGTGTAGGGGATGCACTGGAAGAGGAGAGGCCACACACAATGAAACTAATTAGGAAGTTGTTGTAATAGTTCGGGTGAGAAAGAAATGCCTGAACTGAAGCAATGGTCACAACTATAGGAAAAAAGCTTTTGAAGAATATTGTAGAGGAAGAATTGGCAGAGGGCTATATGAGGTCAGGAATGGGGAGATTGTAGCGACATTTATTTGAAAAAATTAGGGGATAATGGAGGTTTGGAATGGAAGAGAACGAGTCGTTGGAGAGCTTCCCACAGAAAGATGTCAGAAGGCACTTGAATGTGTGGTAGAGCTCCAGAGAAAGGTTTATTTCCATTGTTGACCAAACAACAACAAAAAAAGGTGCTGTTACTTTATCCTCTTTGATTTGTAGATACTTTTGCCATATGAAGTTGAACATGGCGGAAGAAGAAGACTATATGTCTGATTCCTTCATTAATGTCCAGTAAGTAAATTTGCACACCTCATGTAGTGATATATATAAGACATTAATGTAGACTCCTAAGTGATGACATTGATTTTAAATGTGAGTTGAAAAGTCAGTTTTGTTGCTTTGTGGAAACACCTCCTACATTTCTGTACAAAGATACCAGGAGCCTTTTCTTCCCTTTTAATGCTAAACATTTGACTTCTGCCCTTGATTCTTGTTATTTTCCTCTTCCAAGCAAGTTTACACTTTTGCTTTATTTCATCTTACTGTCTCTTCTAGCTCATATTCAGCTTTGCTCTTTATGATTTCCAACCTCCTAGAAAAATTAGTCTAAATTTACTGTTTCTTCAACTCTCTATTTTCTTTAGCTTCCTACAATCTGGCACCAGCTTTCATTATTTTTACTAAAATAGCCATTCTCAGAGGTCACTGATTATGTTCTAAGATCAATGAAAACAAAGGTGGTCATTGTGGTGGTGCTGAAATATTAAGTAGCGTCAGGTAAGTAAGCAAAGTTACGAGACAACTGCATGTCCTAGTCTAAAATAACCTTCTCCATTATTCTTCAGACAAGACATCAGACCAGGATTGCCAATGCTGAGGCAAATCCGAGAAGCCCGTCGAAAAGAAGAAAAGCAACAGGAAGCTAATTTGAAAAACAGACAGAAGAGTTTAAAAGAAGAAGAACAAGAAAGACGTGACATTGGATTGAAGAATGCACTAGGCTGTGAAAACAAAGGGTTTGCTTTGCTCCAAAAGATGGGATATAAAAGTGGTCAGGCCCTTGGCAAAAGTGGTAAGTTCCATCTGGACATAAGCAGGTGTTCCTAACCACCAAATGGTGCTCTATTGATGAGTGCCAGAGAGGACTCCTTATCCATCTACACAGAAAGTAAAGCAACATAGCTACTAGGTGTAACAAGCATATAGAGAACGGTGTCTTCCTACACCACTTTAGACAAGTGTGTGTCATCAAGAGCTACTTACCAGCCCCACTTTGCCTTCAAGGCACCAACAGCGGGGATGGACGAGGCTTACAACGGAGGCAGCAGCTAACAATGGTGATAAGAGAAGGGTTGAGAAGTACAACAGCCAAAGGACAGTGAAGCAACATTGAGGATGATGGCAGGACACCGCCCTGCTCGCTCTGTACCTGTGCCAGGTACCCCAGTGAGCCCGTGGTTGGAGAAGCTCCATTCTCACCTCCCTATTTAGGAAGGTGTAGAGGCCATACATTCATAGTAGATTCTGTAAGCCATTTTTCTTTTCTTCCTTATTATAATTGCTTTGATCTTCACCGAGCAAGGCTTTGCTTTCTCTGGAAGCTGCCACTTTCTTGGACATATATCAGTGTTTTCCCTTCCTGAAACCCTAACTTCAGATGGCATAGGAGGCTGTGGGTCAGTCTTACTGAGGAGTAGATATTTGAAGGCAAGGGAGGTGGTTGATTATAGAGTATTCATGTTCAGATTTCAATTTCAAATGGCATCAAAACTGGAAGGGATATGTATAGAACATTGTAAAGCTGTGTACTACGCTCACCTGTAGCTTGAGGAAGAAGTTCTAAAGTCATGTGTGTGTTTTGTTCTCTTTTCTTAGGAGGTGGTATTGTTGAACCAATTCCTCTCAACGTCAAAACAGGTATATAATTATTTCTGAGCATATTTACCAGTAATAATAACTTATGCTTAGATCTAGCACATAAACTTGTATACTAAATGGGTTTTTTTTGTGGTAGCACTGTTACAGTTCTTATCCTAGGAAGCCCCCAGTAAAATATTTCTTAGTTAAACTTCTCCGTATTTTAAACTAAAAATAACAGTTTGAGTATAAAATAAAATTTAAATCCTAAAAATGTGGGGGGAAATCATAACCATTAAAAATGCAAAGCTATTTTTTGCCCATTGAAATGTGCTAAGGGGTGCCTTGGTGGCTCAGTCAGTTTAGCATTTGAGTCTTGATTTCGACTCAGGTCACGATCTCACAGGTTGTGAGTTTGAGCCCCGTGTCAGGCTTCCCACTAACAGTGCAAAGACTGCTTAGGATTCTTTCTCTCTCCCTCTCTTCCCTGCTTGTGCTATGCCTCTAAATAAATAAATAAACATTTAAAAAAAAAAAAAAAGGAATGTACTGAAAGTATTCTGAGACAGACTTATCCATTCAATGTTTTTCTTAAGACTTTGGATGAATTAAGGAGAAAAATACATATTTTATTTGGTTATTATATTTATATGGAAGTATGATAGTTGATACTGTTTTCCCAATTTAAGGAATTTTGTATTGTGTGACTATCTCATTAAATCAGACTAATGATCTTTGTAAAGCTCAAATTGTGTGTTTGGGTTTAGGAAAAAAAAATCTCTAGTGTTTTCATGTCAAATGATTTCGAGTGATTGTACTCAAATCAGAATTGTGTGTAATTTGCACCTGGTTAGAGGTCATGTTTTGAAGTGTGAAGTCATCAGGTTCTAAAGCAGTTTGCTGTTTGAACAGGGAAAAGTGGCATCGGTCATGAGTCATTACTGAAGCGGAAAGCAGAGGAAAAACTAGAAAACTATAGAAGAAAGATCCACGTGAAAACCCAAGCCGAAGAAAAAGCCGCAGAGCAGTTTCGGTAACACTTGGTATTTGAGCTATTTTGGGTTTTACCCCGTGTTTATTGTGATGTTTTCTGGCAGTTGGGCATTTAAATGGATAAAGGGAGGGCAGACTCTCGGTAGACTATTGTTTTCTTTCGATTAGACTGCGATTGAAACATAAGCAGGATGAAGTGAAGCTGGAAGGGGACCTTAGAAGAAGCCAGCGAGCCTGCCAGCAGTTGGATACTCAGAAGGCAAGCCTTTCACCTGTGTTCCGTTTGGAAAGGTTTTTCAGCGCCCACTGTGATTTGCCACGTAATTAGGAAAAAAGAAAGAAAAGAAACTCCAGGCCTGTGGTATCTAGCCCGCTACCTATTAAAGCTTTCATTTAACATGCAGGGCTGATCTTTGATGGTTGACACTCATGACGATGACCTGGTCGCTGCAGGAACCGGAGTAGTCTGAATCACCCAATAAGGCTCAAATAACATTTTTATATTTAATCGTTCTCTGCTTATTTGGATATTGGAGACTCAGAGCTAGTGTGTGTGGAGATTCTGTCCACCAGAATATTTAATGAATAGCCTATTTTCAGTCCATCTTCAGTACCTCTTGTGTCCCTAACTAGTAAAGTCATGGTAGATTACTATATATTTTGGCTGTTTTTAAAATTCTGTTTTTGGTTTTAATTTCATTTTGCAATTTTTTTATTTTGATCTTTCCATTAGAATAAAATGACTTCAATTAAAGTCTCTAAAACATTTCCCTTGTATGTAAATAGATCTCTGGAAGCAATCTCTCACTTTTCTGTATTCCCATAGCACTTCATTTTGCGTCATGACACTTTCCTAGCTGATGTGTACTTTGTGTGTGTGTGTGTGCTCTACAAGTAAATCTCGCGAGATCTAAAACCAAATCTCATGAGATTTTTTTTTTTTATTCAAGTTAATTAACATACAGTGTAGTCTTGGCTTCAGGAATAGAACCCAATGATTCACCTCTTACATATGACACCCGGTGCTCATCCCAACGAGTGCCCTCCTTGATGCCCATCCCCTCACCTACATCCCTCTTATGTGTGTTATTTTATTCCCATTAAGATGTGTATACCCATGGCTTATTTCCCTAATAGACTGGCAACCACTGGGGTACAATACTTGAACTGAGTCTTCATCCCTATGGTTCATGCAGCCCAGGGCTTTACTCTTGAAGCAGCAATCAGTAAATATTTCATTGAAAGAATCCATGTCGATATGAACGTACTTGTGATAGTCTTCTGGTTAGCTGTGTTTAATTGGGAATAATTCTTTATTTTCAGAATATTCAGGTTCCTAGGGAAGCATGGTACTGGTTGGGGCTTGAAGAGGAAACCGAGGAAGAGGAAGAGGAAGAAAAAGAACACGATGAAGATGAATATAAGAGTGAAGACTTGAGTGTATGTTTTGGTACCAGTTCCTCGAGCAGGGTGTCTTAAGTGTATGTCTTGGTACCATTCACATTTTGAGCCGGGTAATTATTTGTTGGGGCACACTGTTCTAACAGCATCCCTGGCCTCCACCCACCAGGTGCCCGTTGCACTTCCCCCTTGTGACAATCAAAAATATCTCCAGACATTGCTAAATTTCCCCGAGGGGAAAAATCACCTCTAGTTGAGAACTACTATATTATAGGGTTATTTTATTGACCCCAAACCGTTATATAATTTCTTCCTTTAGCTTCGGTTTACACTCTCAGCTTCAGTTTGGATGACAGATGAGCCACAAATATAAATTATCTTAATTTTTACTTTGTAGCCTGTTAAACCTCAGGAAGTGATTCTAATGAATACCCCTCTCCTCCACCCATAAACAAAGCAAAAAAACACAGCTCAAAGGAAGTGGAAATTATTCAAGAAAGGAATCCCATTTCTGTGTTTTTTTGTGTATAAGAATTTTATAGGAAACATTGGCAATTTGAAAAACCAGTGTTCCACTTAACTGGGAGACCATTGATGAGAACTTTAATGACAAAGGGAGGCAGTGTTCACTCTCATTCCATCTGGGAAGGTAGGTTCTTTGAAGTAGAGGGAGGTTTTTAAAGGATCCTGATTAAAATAAGAGCCAGCCCAAATGTATTTTCCAAATGTTAACAAGTGGTCTCTTTGTGTCTGTCAAACATGTGAAAATATCAGGGTGGCTGGTAAACTGGGACATGTTCTAATATATTCTTCCCTTGATACCTATCCTACATGGTTAAGAGAGTAGCAGAAGATTTATGGCCTTGGGCTAATTTGGCAGGATCCAAGAGACCAGAATACCAAGATTATGTTCAATTTGAACTATTAATGTGCTTGTGTCCTACATGTAGGTACTGGAAAAATTACAAATATTGACTGGTTATTTAAGAGAGGAACATCTGTATTGTATTTGGTGTGGAACAGCCTATGAAGGTAAGAGGATACTTTGCACTTTTTAAAAATATTGAACACAAATGCTCTTTGATTTTTTAACTTCGATTTTGTGTGTGTGTATGCGCACGTGTGTGTAAGTCACATTTCCCATAGACAATGGAAATTTCTTATTCCATCCAAATGGCAGTGTGGGGTCAATGTCTTAAAGCAGTGGTGCATATAGAAATAATTGAGGCCTTTTCAGAAACTAAATGTGCAGAAGGGAATTTTTCAGTTCTCTATTTCAAAAGGAAGAATTTTTTAGTTACTTGAGGATGAATTTTTTTTCATGCTTTATTTTTAAAGATTCTTTCTTCAGCTGCATTACTTGCAAGATATTTCAGATTTTTAGAATTAGCTTTTATGTAGATAGAATATTGTTTCAGAATACTGAAATCCACTCCATTTTTTTTTTATTTTTTGTTATAAGGAAAGAAATGGGTTTAAAATTTGCCAGATACCTTATAGGGCCAAGCACTTTCCCTTCTAACACATTCTCCCCAAGTTGGCCCTGTTAACTTGAATTTAAGGACTTTACACTTGACAGTAAAGAATTGTTGGTTATGGTTGTATCTTTTCCCAGTTTAGCTCAGTAAGTAGCAAACACAGCTACATGTGTTTACATGTTATGTTGAACTAATTTTCTAGAGTAGTTTACTATACTAGTATTAATCTTTTATTTTCCTCACATAAATTACAGATAAAGAAGACCTCTCTTCAAATTGCCCAGGACCAACTTCTGCAGATCATGACTAAGATTATTCTCAATAAAGTAGAAACTTGGAAAATGTTACTGTTTTCTAAAAATAAACAATTGAGCAGTTAGAATTCCCAAATTATGCCAGTTAAAGAAAGATGGCCTTTTTATATGTTTTGTTCTTTTTGTGATTTTAGAAGCACTTTATACTTTATAGTTGTTCATTGATTTCAAAAAAAAAAATAACAATGCTGTTTCAGAACGCAAGTGTTATAGACATGGGCAAACACAATTTGTGACTCTGTTGTGATGCTATGGGGCTCAAGGACACCAACAGGTAACTCCCTCATTCCTCTCTTCACTTTGGAACAAAGTGAGAAGTAAGACATGGGAGTCAGAGAGAGATCAACATGTCAGCTTTATTATCAGTGACGTTGAGATAGAGAGCAAGGTTGACTTGTTCTCCTATTAGGCTCCCTAAAATATCTCCCTGACTGGACACAACTGCAGACCTCTGCCTTGCCGGGGATGGAGCCTACCTTTGCCTTCTGAGAGCATTTAGCTTTCAAGGAGAGAGGACCCACCAGGGGCGGGGCCACACATGCTAAGTTCCTTCTCCCAAAATCACATCTCAGATAAGACACTTCTCTGTTGAGAGGGAATGAACGACGGTTCACAGAGCTTGCTCCCATACTTCTCTCTCCCAAGGAGCAAGAAAAAGTCCCTTCCCTCCATGCAGATAGGAGGAAGGAAAAGCATCCCCCTTAATAAGACTGATGTCAGGCCATGTTCCATTAACACTACTTCATTCTAGCCAATTTCAGAAACAAAATAATTATGATACTTGTGGGAAAATCATGAGTTTTCATGACAGTGTGTATATCCACTATAAGTGAAGATTGCAAGTTTTAGCTAAAGAAACTGTAGAATTGGAAGTAATCTTAACTATCAGGTTATCCAAGTACTTCCTAAATTTGGGAGCCCTTGGACAACATTCCCAGCAGTTTGCAATCTAACCTCTGCCTTTATTTCTCCAGCCACAGAGAGCTCACTGCTTTAAAATGAATTGTTCCATTGCTGGGTAGCTATAAGTGATTTTTAAAGTTATTTTTCTAAAATCTGCTTCTCTATAATGTCACCACATATAGCTAAGGACATACCATGTAGCACACCTCTAGATATCTTCAGACAAAACTAGGCATCAAAAATCATGAACTTTTTTTAAAGTTCACAAGCTCAGGTACCACCCCTAGTGATTTTGATTCGGCTAGTCTAGGGTAGTTTCTAGATATCTGTATTTATATAAAGTGCTAAGAATACATCTGATAAGCACCTGTGCGTTAGGACTAGTGCTACAGGTTAAATACAGAGCACTGTTGCATTCTTGGGATCCAGTTTTATAGCTAACCTCTCTCTTAGTACCACTGAGCAAGAGATCAGCCTCTTTTATTAGAAACAGTATACACAAGAACAGAGCAAAAGCATAACCTGTATTTGCATAAGTTAAGATAATCAATAGCACAACTTGTATCAGCCTTTGCCCTAATATAACCTAATTCATTTGTTCTCAAGTTTAGCTTGGGGAGCTTTAAAAATGATAATACAAGGGGTGCCTGGGTGGCTCAGTCGGTTAAGTGTTTGACTCTTCATCATCACAATTTCGTGAGTTGAAGCCCCACATCAGGCTCTGTGCTGACAGTTTCCCATCGGCAGAGGTTCTGATGTAATTGGTCACTGTGGCCTGAGCATGACCACCTTTGACTCTGAGATGCAGCAAAACTTCAGAATCACTACACTAGTTAACTCCTGGGCCTCAGTTCTTCTTCATTTCATCCAGAAAATGAAGCATTATTTTTATGAATATAAACACACATATAAAATACTAGAGCTTATACTGTTGTATAATAGTATTAAATATTTACTTTTTCACTTAACAATAAAATTGTATTAATAGCTGAAACAAAGGAGTTCGTCTTTCCTGGGAATTACAGTCAGATACTCTCCCGTCATTTCAGCCAGTATACTGACATCCATGCAGTCATTCCCAAAGCCATGTGGATTGTTTCAGATGGAATGGAGTTAGTCACCAGCTTCCTTTTCTACTAATGACTGTGGGAACAACCATCCACCTGCCTAATGGCCAAGAATATTTTTAATACGTTCATGCTCAGAATACGGGAATAACTTTGATAGAATCCATGACTCCACCAGATTTGTGGTTCGCATTTCCAGGTCAAGGCTTAAAACTAGGCTTACCTTGGAGAGTGGGAAACATTCCTTATTCTTATCCATTGACAATTAAAAATACAGGCTTCCAGGGCGCCTTCGTGGCTCAGTCAGTTAAGCGTCCAACTATTGATTTTGGCTCAGGTCATCATGAAATGGAGCCCTGCATCTGGCTCTGCACTGACATCACGGAGCCTGCTTGGGATTCTCTCTCCCTCTCTCTCTGTTCTTCCCCTGCTTGTACTTTCTTTTCCTCTCAAAAATACATAATAAACTTAAAAAAAAATACAGGCTTCCAATATGAGTAAAAATTTATTTTTATTAACATAAGCCTTTACTGATTTCAAAACTAGACAATAATGAAAACAAGATAAGCAAAACATTAGAATTTTTAAATTTGCTTTAGGGAATTTGAATTTGCTTCAGTGAAATTTATGTAAAATTTGAAACATAATATGTCGTGTTGTCATTTACTTTTATTTATATTGTGCTTTGTTTCCTTTTTTTTTTTTTTTTTGAGTGCTTTGTTTATTTTCAAAGTCCAATCTGTAATTTCTAAAGTCTTTCATTTTCCTAAAATATAAATCCAAAACATTGGAGCTTCTACAATTCAAAATGAATAGACTTTAATATACAAAATTTGTTTCCCTTAAATACCCTTTTTTTTAGTGTTATTTGCCATTTAACTGTTGAAATTTGAAAGTGAACATTATTATTTAGTATTAGACACATTTTGTAGGATCAAACATATGAAATCCTTAATACTTTTATTTCCCACCGATTCAAAAGCACTTACAGAGTTCCTGCTTTATGCAGATCAGTAGGCTCACTGCCTTGGGGTAAACAAAAATGAGAGAGCCTGTCCCTGCTTTCCAGAAATTCATCGAAAGAGCCACACAGGGAAAACTGAGCTCCCAAGGCAAATTGGTAAGCATAATACTGAGGCACTGGACAAGAGCAGAACTAGGAAACAGTTCCATTCTGGGTGGGGGACAGTGGAACATGATGAAGTCACACTGAATTTGATTCTGAATGTCATTTCAATACGCGAAGTTATGAGGAAAGGGTTACAATATAACCCAGCACTTTCACTCCCAGTATTTACCCAAGAGAAATGAAAACATACATCCACATAAAACTTGCACATGAATATTCATAGTAGCATTGTTCATAATAGCAGGAAAGTGGAAACAACCCAAATGTCCATCAACTGATGAATGGATAAATAAATTGTGATAGAGCCATAGAATTGATTATTAGTTGGCCATAAAAAGGAAGGAGGTCCTGATCCATGCCACAACATGGATGAACCTCAAAAACATTATGCTAAATGGAAAAGACCACATACTGTATGATTCCATTTAAATGAAAGTCCAGATTGGGCAAAAAATCTCTTTGGGATTCTCTCTGTCTCTCTGTCTCTGTCTCTGCCCTCCTCTGTGCACTCTCTCTTAAAAAAAAAAAAAATTTAAAGATTAAAAAGATATCATGGTGATGGTTGCACTCTCAACATACATGACGTCACTGAAATGTATAGTTTAAATGGGTGAAATGTATGGTATGTATTCTATCTCAGTAAAGTTGTTATTAAAAAAAGAAGGAGATTTTAGGTAGAAACCATAGTTGAGAGCCATTGAGTGCAAAACCTTATTCAGGTAACACAGATGACCTGTGTAGCAGGAGCTTAGTCAAGTACGTCAGTGAACATGGGTCATAGAGTGGGAACCTCCAGAGGAACGTGGCCCTGCCAACACCTCGACTTTAGCCCAGTGAAACTCACTTCAGGCTTCTGGCCTCCAGAGGTGTAAGAGAATAAATGAGTGTTGTTTTAAGCCCCCAAGTGTGTGGTAGTTTTTCAAAGCAGCCATAGAAAACTAATACAGGTCTCAACCCCTGAAGAGTCACACATATTTGAGAGGTATTTGCCTCACAGTTTTATCTCTTCTACTGTTTTTAGTCAGAGTTTAAACCAATAGTGAGAACACTGTACATCTATCAACTGTAGTCCCTTCATCTGAGACTGTTCTGAGGACATGCAGGATTGGGACAGGCCATAGTTAGAGACAGAGAATCACGCAGACGTCAAGGACAGGGTTGACATTTAGATATAAAGAGTAAATACCTAAATGGAGTGTTTGCCATACTTTGTTCCTTAGTCTGCCTTCCTCTGCATAATCTCCCCTGGATTCAAAGTTGAGCCTCAGGGGTTACTTCCAGATAACATACACATCACTCTGTGTATGAATCCATCCTCTCTCTCATGTGTTTTCTACGGTCTGCTCGACCTCTTCACCTCAATATTCTGGCAGCAACACAAACAGCATCTCCAAATGAGAGCTAACATTTTACACCCCATACGTGCTCCCCTCATCACGTGGACAGATGTGCGGTGGCCTTCCTACTGGCTTAAATCCTAACGAAAAATTGTATAATAGATAAAAGTGTGAGACAAAATATCTCTCAAATATGTGTGGCTCTTTGGGGGTTAATCCTATTGAAGCCTACATCCTAATCTGGCTACTCACCTTCAAACAAACCTGGAGGAATCTCTGGCGGTACTTTCTCCTTAATCCTCACAACTAGTCACCGACTCCTCTTGGTTCTGTCCCCAGTATCTTTCAGGCCGTCTTAGCCTCTCAGCCTTCTGGTCTTTCAAATATAGTCTCCTCCTGTTCCAACCCATTCTAAACACAACTGTTTCAAAGAGGTGGCTGGGTCATACCGCTGCTCAAAAAACGAAAGCCTTATTTGTTGCCTTTGGGGGTTACCAGGGCACCAACTCATTCTAAAATATTTATTCCATCTATTCTATTCTGGTTTAAAGAAAGTTCTTTATAGAATAACCACAGATGATAAAGATTACAGAATCCAAAAATCTCTATTTTGCAACCCCTAATGAAATAATGGATCCAAACAACAATCTCCAACCATTAGGTGGAAGATTGGAAAGAAACTTTATAGTAGATTACACCACCAGAACCCACGGATCAATCTTAAGATCACTGAAAATGAAACAACCAAACATTATGTTACTCCTGAAGAGATGTCAAGGAAAGTATACACCATCATCTATGCAGTATTCTTGGGGAAAAAACTTGAACCAGAATCAAACCAAGCTTCTAGTCCTAACTAGACACCATGGGGATACCATCAGTCAAGTCCTGAATGAAGGAAATTCCACAGGATATATGATCTAGTTCCTTCCTCAAATAAATGGCAAGAGGAAAGAAATTTAAAACAGGGGTAAATGTTACAAAGCAAAAGAGACATCAGCTAAATGCAATGTTGGATCCTGATTTAAACAACTGGCCAAAATATATTTTTGTGAAGAAAACTGAATACAGACTGGTTACTATACAACCATTAAGGAAATACTAATTTTGTGGAATGACAATGTATCATGGCTTTGTTAAAATTCAAAAGATCTTATGTCAGAAATACATTTTTAAGTATTTACAAGTGAAATGATACAAGGACTGAGATTTGCTTTAAAATACTCCAGTAGAAGAAAATTTAAAAAAGGAAGGGGGGTTGGGACACCTGTGTGGCTCAGTCGGTTAAGCATCTGACTCTTGATTTTGGTTCAGGTCACCTCACAGTTCATGAGATAGAGCCCCATGTCTGGCTCTGCACTGACAGTGCACAGCTGCTTGGGAGTCTCTCGCTACCTTTCTCTTTGCCCCTGCCCTGCTTGTTCAAGCTAGCTCATTCTCTCTTTCAAAATAAATGATTAAACATTAAAAAAAAAGGAAGGAGGCATATATAACAAAGAAGGCATAATATTGATATTTGAATGAATGAATGAAACAGAGTTTCATTACTCTGTTTTTGTGTATGCTTTAACATAAAATGTATTAAATTAAATATGAATAATATTAGAATCATTCAATATTCCATAATATCCCATAATGAAATATTCCACAATGAAATGTTCCAATATTCCATAATAAAAAGTTAACATGCCAGGAACCTCAAGTTATGGTGGACACTCCAGTAGGGAATGGATGTTGTGAGTTTGTTTCTAGTGAGGGTCCTGGATAATTTGAGTCTTGGAGAAGCTGGTATTTAGACTTCTAAACATTTCATCTCAGATACATATGCATGTGCACGTATATATGTGTGTATACATATATATCTTCACACATTTCTGGCTTTACGGCTGTGGAACCTGTGCAGCTGTACAAAGTTCCATATTCAAGAAGTGACCCATGCTTAATTACTGAACAAAGTCCCCATGTGTTCATTTCACTGGGTCCCAAATTATGTAGCTGCCCATACACACACACTTATCTATGTATATGTGTATATATAAAAGCTAAATCACATATGTGCATAAATAACTTTATCCTCCTCCTGGATTTATCAGTCATTCAGTTGTTAACATTTTGCCCCATTTGCTTTTTCTCCTTTCACATACATAGTGATTTTCACTAAACATTTGAAAGTTGTCCCTATCATGCCACTTCACCCCTAAATATTTCCTCATGCACTGCCTAAGACCTCTTCCTGCATGACTGCAATATCATTATCACACCTAAGAAAGTTAAAAATTATTCTATAATGCCATCTAATATGCAGTCCATACCCAAATGTTAACTGTCCCCAAAACGTCTTTTATAATTTGATGGGTTTTTTTTAATGTTTATTTATTTTTGAGAGACAGAGAGGGAGTGTGAGTGGGGGAGGGGCAGAGAGAGAGGGAGACACAGAATCTGAAGCAGGGTCCAGGCTCTGAGCTGTCAGCACAGAGCCCGATGCAGGGCTTGAACTCATGGACCATGAGATCATGACCTGAGCCAAAGTCAGATGCTTAACCCACTGAGCCACCCAGGTGCTCCAGGTTTGTTTGTTTGTTTTTTATCTCTCTTTTTTTTTAACATCCAAGATACAATCAAGGTTCAAGTATCACATTTGGTCATTATACCTCTCTAGTCTCTATTTAGAATACTTCCTCTACTTTTTTGTGTGTGATATTGACTTTCTGAGAAGCCCAAGGTAATTATCTTATAGAATGACTTAATTCAGGATTTGTCTAATAATTTCTTCATGATTGAGTTCCAGTTAAATTCTTTGTCAAGAAAACAAAATAGGTGATAGTACATAACTCTTACATCAGGAGAGGCATAATATTAGGTAGTCAGTCCCACCTTCAGTGATGTTGATTTAATCACATGGTTATTAAGGAGATCAGAAGGTCTTTCCATTGTAAAGGTACATTTCCCTTTCCCCCTTGTAACTGATATATCATCTGTGGGATTATATTTAAATCCTTTGAAGATCTTGTTCCCCAACACCTTTTCAACCAATGGTTTTACCCTCCATTGATAAACCTTGCCTTGATCAAATACTGCATTGAGAGTTGAAACCCATATTAACTGCCTTCAATAACTTTTTAGAAATAGAAATAGCCTTCATAAAAGCCTTTCTCTGTGACTTTTCTGCCTAGCCTAAACTTGGCTCACTTTAAAAACTGTAAAATTATATGACAGGTTTTTTCCCTCAGGTTTTTTTCCAAGATGTCATCCAAATTATCTTCTGGTATTCTCTCCAGCAATTCAGGGAAACAAAGTATACCCAACATTCTTAGGTGTATCTTTTCCAGAACTCAAGCCATGGCTCTTGTCCAGGCTCCTGCCCATATTTGTTCCTCACTACTTGTCTAAATCCCTGGCCTACTTAGAAGTCTCACTGGAATGCCACTTCTAAGCTGTATGCCATGATACCTCAGTAGAAAGTGATCTCCTGGAAACTTCTCCAGACTGATTCTTCTCTGTGCTTACCTACTGCCTTCTAGCACGGTTATCTCTTTAAAGTGTTCTAATAGATACAAAATGTATTTAAGATAAAAAGAGTACACAGTAAACAGTAGTGAATGCAACATCTGGTTTAAGACAAAAAAGTGAGGAGTGCCTGGGTGACTCAGTCATGATGCTTAAGCATCCAACTCTTGACTTTGGCTCAGGTCATGATCTCGTGTCTCAGGAGTTCAAGCCCCACATCTGGCTCCATGCTGTAAGTGTAGAGCCTCCTTGGAATTCTCTCTCCTCTCTCTCTCTCCAAAGTAAATAAATAAATAAACTTAAAACAAAGTGAACTGTTATCTTTGAAGTTTACTTCCCCTATCACACCACTTCCATCCCTCCTCAGAAAACCACCATCAAAATGTAGAATTTCTTATTCCTTTCTTTCCCTTTATTGTTTTACCACATTTGTTTGGATTTCTAAACAAAGTATTTCATTTAGCATGGTCTGGAACTTTATGTAAATAGAATCATTCTGTATATGTTTTCTGTAACTGGCTTTGTTGGCTTAACATTATGTTCCTCAGAGATGTATCATGTTATTGCACTTAGCTATATAATTCGTTCATTTTCACGGCTATATAGTATTACAATGTATGAAAAAATACAGTTTATCCATTCTTCTTGTGATGTACGTTGTTTTTTGTTCTTTTGGCTGTTATGAACAAGGTTTCTATGAACATTCTGGTAGGCAAGCATGTAGGAACCAAACTGATGGCTTTGAGGGTATATACACCTTCAACTTTACCAGATCATACCAAATTGTTTTCCAAAGTGATTGTATATCACTTATCTTCTTATGAGTACCATATTTCTCTAAATTAGCTATTTCAAACAGTGAGATATCTCATATATTTTTGGCCTAGAAACAGTGGACATTTAATGAATATTAATTGATTTGCTAATATTTTAAAAATTTGAGAGATATTCTCCCCTATGTTTATAATAAGAAGATAAGCTCAGGAAAAGTGTCTGAATGTTTTTGAAGTAAAAAAAAAAAAAAAAAAAAGATTCAAACCTTCTTAAAATTTAGTGAAAAATTAAGAGGAAAATAAAAATAGAAGGTAAATACCCAATAGGTGTCCCTAGAAGATTTTAGACAGTTATAGAAAAATTGAATATCCAAGGCAGGATACTTTTTTTAGAAGAGCTCTAACATGTGCTTCGTTTCTTATTCTCTTTTACATTCCTCCACTCCTTCAAAGTCTCCAGTATTTCAGATGCATGAGGCCGTTTCGTGGGTTCAGGTGACAGTAATTTTTGCAGAAGAATTTTCTGTAATGATAGTGAGTCAATACTAATAAACAGAACACTGAAATAAATAAAAGTCTGATTATTTTCAAGTACTTACTTCTCTGCCATCAAATACATCTGAGAACTTGCCATCCCTCAGCTCTTTAAAAATCTGAAAATAAAACACACACACACACACATATATATATACACACATACATATATATATGTATATATATACATATGTATATATACATATATATATGTATATATATATACATGAGGAAGTTATTCACTCAGGAGGAAAACCAAACTTGCTTCTTGGCCCAGAAGCAAGCAGGACTCTCCTCTCCCACCTTTCCCCATCCTTAACATCAACATGTTGAAGTGCTAAGAGCATCATCTGCATTACTTCCCTTCATCCTTTTTGGCATCCTACGTGCTAGGTATTTTCATCATCCCTGCTGTCCAGAGAAGGCTGTTGGCTCCAGCAAGTCGGTTTACTGAGCTTCAGACCAAGATATCCCTCCGGTTGCCTAATACCTTTAGCAGCCCCCCACTGCCTCCATAAGAAAGTCCATAATCTTGCGTTAATTTAGTCCCAACACGTCTCTCCAGTGTACCAACCATCCCTTCCTTGTCACTTACTACTCCAAGAAAAATGATTCTGTCTGCTAGTCCCACCCTCTGCACAAGGAAGGCTGGAATGATCTTTCTTCTATTTTGGCCTATTAGAAGCCAACCAATCCTTCAAAGCCCAACTTAAATACCCCATGAAACCTAAATCCCTACAGCTAGAAAGATCTCTGTCCTGTTTCCCCAAGACTTCATGTCTTTTCCCAAAAACATGTAGAGCATTCTCTTATAGTATCTTCCCTTCTAAAATAAAAGCTCCATGAGAACGAGGCTTATTCACATTTAAAACCCTGTAGCACTTAGCACAGTGTCTTAGGCAAAGCAGGCAATCAATAAAATTTTACAGACTGACTCAAATAAGAAGAAACAGCTTTAGTTTTGTGAGATGTACACACCTTCAAAAGAAGACCAAAGTTTCTGGTCTGAAGCAAAAAGTTTTGGTTGCCCAACTGTGTGAAAGATTAAATCCATATTTCCTTCTCAGTCAGTACTAATATATTCAAGTCTATCCTCACATAAGGGCAGTTACTGTAGCAGCACTTTGGAGATGACTGCTAATAATTTTTGTTGCTTAATTCTTTTTTGTGATATTATTTACCTGTAATGTTTCTGAAACAGTGGGACATATGTAAAGGAGTTCCGCGAGAATTAGCCCCAAAGCAAAGATGTCCACTTCGTTTCCATATTCTTGTAAAGAAATCTAAAGAGACCAAAATATGTTTATATTTGTTACTGATATATTTGTTACTGATACCTGATATAAACATCCATGGCTTCTGAAACCAAAACAGCTATTTGACCAAACTATCTTACATCATGTAACAATGCGTGTTTATTAGCAAGATCTGTGGAGTCTCACTGCCCTGGTTCAAATGCGTCACTAACTGGCTGCATCACTCATGTAAATTAACCATCAATGGTGGAATAATCTCAGCCGCAAAATGGGGATAACAAAAATTTCAGCCTCAGAGCTTGACAGTAGTGTTAAATAAGATGCAGGAGGCGAAAGAGTTAAGAGTTCCCAGTAAGTGGCTTTCATGCAAATGTTCCTATGTATTCATAATGTTCTATAACTGGAAGCAATCCAAATGACCATCAGAAGAATAGAGAAGCACACTGTGGTATATTCAGGCAATGGAATAGTACTCAGTAATGACAAGGAATAATCTGCTGGTATAAACAACCACTAGAGGTTCTCCAGCAGACATTAGTTTGACTGAAGTAAGCAAATACAATAAAAAAATCACACATAAAATATGATCCCACTCATACGAAGTTCAAGACAGGGAAAACTAATCTGTGGTGACAGAAATCAGAGCACCGGCTGCCTCTGGGAAGGAGGGAGAGACTGGGAAGGAAGGAGGGACTGGAAAGGGCCTGAGGGAATTTTCACAGGCGAGGGAGATGTCCTACATTTTCACAAGTATATGGGTTTCCCAGGTATATATGCCTTTGTCAAATGACAAATGTACCTTTAAAATACATACACTTCATGATGTATAAATTATTTCTCAATAAAATGTTTTTCAGTTTAAAAACCACTAAGGAAATGAAAAGCACAATGAGGAATGATTTTTTCAAAAATATTTTAGGGTGACAATACAGGGTGCAGGAGTTAAAGTTTGTCTTCTACTTTCCTATTCCACACAAAAAATTAAATTATGTTTTTATGCCACATGGTCCCCAAGGGAAGGAGGTGGATTTCCTCTCTACCCTAGGCTCTCAAACATCAAAAAGATGAAAACAGACAATAAGCTATCAACCAAAAATGGAGACTATTAGAGTAATGAAACTACACATAAGACAAACATTCAAATGTTCTCCTTGATGATGGTTTCTTGTTATTTCTTTGTTTAAAATGTAGCATAGACGATTTTAAGTTGTCATACAAGAACATTTCTGTAATATGGTTAACAGATACAGAATCAATATCCAAAATATACAAATATTCCTTACAAAGAAATTAGGAACAGATAACCTAATTAAGAAAAATGAGGAGCACACATGAATAGAAAATCTGCAGAAAAGCTGTAAGTACATACATATATAGATGGCCTACCTTACTAAAAATCTGAAAAATGCAAACTAAAACATCAGGATACTCATTCATCACCGAGGCCAAAATGCAGTCTGCTAGCACCCTAGTCTGGTTGGGAGTGTGAAGGAGAAAGCAGCATTCTTCTACACTTTGGGAGGAGGGCATCATAGAATCACTTTTTTCTGAATAACAGTTTCACAGTATTTACCAAGTTGAAATGCACCTGTCAGCCTACTCAGTCATTTCACTTAAAGGAATCTATTACAGATTATCATGGAAATACTCATTTTTAGGGGCACCTGGGTGACTCAGTTGGTTAAGTGGTGGACTCTTGATTTTGCCTCAGGTCATGATCTCATGATTGTGGGATCGAGCCCCGTGTCGGGCTCCACACTGAGCACGGAGCCTGCTTGGGATTCTCTCTCTCTCTCTCTCTCTCTCTCTCTCCCTCTTCCTGCTCACTAGCACACTCTCTCTCAAAATAAATAAATAAACTTAAAAAAAAAAGAAATATGTGTTTTTAGAGTCAAAGATAAGGAGGAAAACACGTAAAAAGTTGGTAACAGCCTAAATAAACACTCACCAATAAGGGAACAGTTAAATAAATGATGGTATAGCTATACTTCAGTATACAATACAGTCGCTAAAATGGATGTCAGATCCGTCTGTGCTGGTATGGAAAGATTATGATACATTGTTGAGTGAAAAAAAAAGCCACAAAATAACAGTACAGTCAGTTATAGAAACATCTCTTCATATTTTTGTGCAAAAAGTCTGCATATATATATATATACAAATGTGTGTTTATAAATGTCTATAACTCACAGAAAATGATCCGAAAGGATAAACAACAGACTCTATGAGAAGAGTAGAGATAGAAAGTTGGGTTAAAGGGAATTTTCCACTTTCTTCCTATATCCTTCTGTGATCTTTTAATTTTATAAGAGGTGTCTGTTATCTTTCTAATTAAAAATACAAAAGAAATGAAAACTATATAGACAGAAAGGAAAGGGACCTCACCTGTTCTGGGCTCATGTATCGAAGAGTTCCTGTATTCCTTGTCCGATTTGCGTAATTTTTCAGGGATGTCACAAGTCCAAAGTCTCCTATCTTTACTTGTTTTGTATCTACCAAAAACACGTTACCTGGCTACAAAAAAAGAAAAAAACCCAATATTGAATTTATAAGCACCAATTTGACAGACTGTTAACACATATCCAAATCACATTTAACAAGGGCTATTTTTATATTTCCTTATAAGACATTTACCCTTACACAGGTAGCCCCAAACAGGATATTTAATATCACAGGTCTTTAAAATGCCAGTTGAAGAAGTAAGGATTTCTCTGTCTAAGAGAAGGCTTTGGGCATTGCTGCCTTCAAATCTCTGAAGACATATTAAGTGGGAGGTGGATTCACTCTGTACGGTACAAAGGGATGGATCCAGGGCTGGTGGGTAGAAAAAAACAAAAGGTTTGCTTTAATATATCCTAATAAACTAACAGTGTGGTCCAAGGAATGGGAATTTGAGAGTCCCCATGTCAGAGAGTATTCAAGGTGGGGCTGGACACCCACTGGTTAGAAATGTTGCCAATATGAGTCCAGGATCTGTTGGGGATTGAAGTCGACACCTTTAAGATCTCTTCTAAGTTTGAGATTCTCAGAATGAGTCTCTTGTCAATAATGTTGTAAGATAGCACATGCAGCAACCGTAGTAGAGAAGCTAGAAAAGTTGGAAGATGGAAAGAAGGCTCAGGAGTATTAAGGTCTGATCTCTGACCAACTACAGACACGGAACAAACATCGTCTGCAAACAGACCCAAGAAAAGAACACTGTGACACAGGGCAACAGGAAGTATGGGGTACAGGAGAGAACGGGCAAGAGACGTGCTAGAGAAAGGAACATCCAGTCAGCACCAGTCAGTTTCGAGAATTCATCCAGAGCAGGGGATCCTGGGAGTTAATACCCAAACTTCTGCATTTATTTGCAGGTTACTTTATAAGTAAATAAATGTGCTTAATTTGTTATTTAACTATATATACCTCCTATTCCAAGGTGAAGGCATAGCCAGTCGAAATGTATTTTTCTGAACACAGTTCTTACAACATTCCAACTTCAAAGAGCACCTTCAGATATTAAAGCAGATGAAAGTAGGTGGACTCCAACACAAAGGCCTTGGCCATCCAGCTCCTGGGCAGACCAAAGACCCGATGTCTTTTATGGGCCAATTATTCCTATGTAGGCCCAACAACTACAACTATGGGTCCTTCTTTTACTCAAGAAACTCTTTTGTTTCATCCTTATTCTTGACTATTTTAGATGGGTGGGGTAAGCAAACAGCCAAGATCTACACAGAAAAGGTGCTTCTCCTGGATCCAGAGTCATCAGGAAAGGCTACACGAAGAGCCTGAGACCAAAGAAGACAAGCAGGAGAATGTTCCACGCAAGAAGAAGAGGAGCAAAGCCTCCGTGATAGGATTCAGCATGGCCAAAGTGTGATGGAAGTAGGCCAATTACAGGGAAGAGAGAGTGAGGGAGGCTGCGAAAAGCTGTTCTGTCTTCTTTGATTTTGATGAGGAGGTAAAATGGGAAAACAGCTCATCTCAACCATGAAAGAAGCTAGAAAGCCAGCAGAAAATAAAAATACAAAGGATTTGGATTACAATTTTCCAATCACGGGGTAGAAATGTCTAGCCAAATGCCAGGAAAGTTCTAGACTCTGGACCCAGTAGCTATGATTGCCGTCATGAATAATGACTGATAGGGGCGCCTGGGTGGCTCCTTTGGTTAAGCATCCAACTGCATCTCAGGTCATGATCTCAAGCCCCACATTGGGTTCTCTGCGGTCACCACGGAGCCTGCTTTGGATCTCCTGGCCCCCTGCTGTCAGCCCCTCCCCCACTTTCTCTCTCTCTCTCTCAAAAATAAATATTTAAAAAAAGAGTAATGACTGAGAAATTGGGAGAATCATGTTCCCAAAGCCAGTCATCAGAGTCCCTTCTGCTTCTCAAACAAGCCTGAGTAGCAGCAGAGGCAATGACAAAGCAGCCCACTGGCTGTGGTTGCCACAGTAATTCTTTGCATGCAAAGGTAGTTTACTGAAGCAGTGTTTGCAAGCGGAGTATACAGAGCAGCCAGATAGGACCAGAAGTGAATGAGCTCCTTCCTATAGGGCTCACTGTCTCAATAAATTGATTTGTCCTGAAGATCCTCTGAATGGTCCTATGGAATGGTATTTGGGGCAAGATCTAGATCCATTCTAACTTCAGAGGATCAGAGATATTATTTCCTCAGGACTGTTAATCAATTCTAAAACTACAGAAGATATGTTTTAGAATGGCTAAACCATAGGGGCGCCTGGGTGGCTCAGTCGGTTGAGCATCTGACATCAGCTCAGGTCATGATCTCGCGGTCCGTGAGTTCGAGCCCCGCGTCGGGCTCTGTGCTGACAGCTCAGAGCCTGGAGCCTGATTCGGATTCTGTGCGCCCTCTCTCTCTGCCCATCCCCCGCTAGCACTCCATCTCTCTTTCTCTCTCTCTCAAGAATAAAACAGACATTAAAAAAATTAAAAAAAAATAAAATTACTAAATCATATTTATCAATTCCTAACAAAGTACATTTTCATTTACCTTAAGGTCTCTATGGATTAACTGTTTGCAATGTATATAATCCACACCTGCTGTTATTTGTTCATACAATTCCAAAGCCAAATGTTTGTCTGGTGTCTGGCCTCTTCTGCTGTCAATCCATTGCTCCAATGTCCCTTTACCACAGAATTCCATTTGGATGAAAAGGCACTTAGTCTTTGGTCTGGATATAAAATTCACAGTATATTACAAATAGCAATAAAAAGAAATTTATAAAAAAATAACATTTCTTTTTAAAATTACATTTCATCTTCTTAAGAATCCCAAAACATGTCTGAAGGCAGAAATCTAGGGGTGCCTGGGTGGCTCAGTCAGTTAAGCGTCTGACTCTTGATTTTGGCTCAGGTCATGATCTCACAGTTCATGAGATCTTGCTAGCATCTGGCTCTGAGCTGTCAGCACAGAGCCTGCTTAGGATTCTCTCTCGCCTCTTTCTCTGCCCCTCCCTTGCTCCCATATGTGCACACACATGCTCTCTCTTTCTCAAAATAAGTAGATAAGCTTAAAAAAACATGGAAATCTAAATGTAATAAACTTGAATCAAAATACAATAAATCATTTTTGATTTAAATTGTAAGTTCCCAAATGTCCAGAGCTTTATTTGTTAAGTAATTTATAAAGTATGAGACTGCCCGTTCTCTAATGGTAAGGGTCCTTGATCACCTTTGCTAGTAGAAAGGAATAGGAACACCAATACAATGGAATTAAGGAAAACCAAATTGCATTACTACATAAAGTAATTCTGGAACATTTTAATTCACTATTGGCCTACTGAGCATCTGTTTTGTGAAAGGCCCAGAACAGTCACCTACAGATGAGAAAACAAGTTAGATACTATCCTTGCTGTCATGGGGGTTATTAGTTTAATGAGAGAGAAATACAGGAAAAACAAATCGAAAACAATAGTGTAAGGATCGTTTCTCAAAGAGAAATGCCAACAAATTGCTCTGACATATACTTGCGAGGACTAATTTTGCTAACCATGTTTTTATCTTGCTTTATAAACTAAGTTGGCTTCAATATTAATTTATTTTCTTCAAACTTGTATTGGTTAGAAAATAGAAAAAGAAAGCCAAAAATCTGCTGAAAGCTGAAGAAGTCCCGTCTGTATGCTGATGGTGGATGAGTCCTGAAACTAATGATAAAGCTCTCAATCACTTGGGGTGGATGGAGCTGGTGCTGGGGGTGGGAGTCGATGAATGAACAGACCCTCATTGTCCTCAGCATTTCAGTGAGGACAGTCCCCAAGAAACACTGGCTGACTTTTCAGAAGCAGATGCCAGGTCTTTAGAGCCCTCCAGTCCTTTGTCAGGGTCTTACCTGAGACAAAGCATGAGTGATGCAAGGTGGGGTACCTCCTTGGTCTTAAATTATTTTCAATGACCACCACTCCACTGTAAGTGGTGTGGTTGTATTCAAAAGGGACCCCTTGGGGTGTCTGCCTGGCTCAGTTGGTAGAGCATGTAACTTTTGACCTCAGGGTCATGGGTTCAAGCCCCACATTGGACATGGAGCTTAACTTAAAATATTAAAAAAAAAGAGAGAGAGAGAGACAGACCACTTAACTGCACCCCAATAATCAGGAGTCTTTGAGAGGGACAGAAAAGTGTTGGCAGCTGAGGAGGGGTTTCCAGCTGTAGCATCCATAATGTGTTCAAACCTTCTTCCTAAGACTGCATGTACAGCCTAGCCTGAAGCCGGGGTAAGTGAGCAAGCCTACAAATTAAACAATGGAGACAAAAAAGCTAAACCTGAGATTTTCAAAACAGATGAGGACAGGGATACCTGGCTGGCTCAGTCAGAAAAGCATGCAACTCTTGATCTTGGGGTTGTGAGTTCAAGCCCCACACTGGGTGTAGAGGTTACTAAAAATAATAAATAAACTAAAAAAAAAAAGGTATAAATTAAAAAAAATAAAACAGTTGAGGACAATAAAAAAATTTTGTTAAGCAAGTGTGGAGCAAGGGATAGAAGCAAGGACAAGATTATTGTCTCAAACGGTGTTTGTGGTTGGTGATTATTAAATGTAATAACTAATGGCCTTATCTTCTGGCCTACACCTAGTAAATAACAGTTTCTTCCATCCTGTTAGGGCTATGAGAATTCTTTTTAGTTACCTTGAAGTGTTAATGCTGTCCACAGAATGGTAATCATCGCCAAACCAGCAGCTGTAGTAGTGAACGATATTTGGGTGATTGAGAGCTGCCAAAGCTTTTACTTCACGCTCTGCCTTCCTGCTTTAAAGAAACAGGGAACATAAAAGTGTCAGCATCATCCCTGCTATGAACTACAAGTCAGGTGACAGAAGACAACTACCTATGCTCCCTTATGAAACAGTTGCCGTGGTTCCCACACCCTGAGTTTTTAGAATGGAGGCCAGGAGTACTCGAAAGGAAAAACTGAACACACAGAAAAAACATGGCTGTCCTCACTCTCAACATGAGAAAAAGCAGTGACTTAATCAAGTTCAAGCATCAGACATTTTAAAAGCCATTTGTAGTCGTCTTTGAAATGCCAGTCAAGCATTTTTGGTTGCTAATTCATACATCATATTTTGTTTAACCCTGTGTTGAAATCACTTTGGATTTCATAAGCAAACCCTAATAGGGCAGCAAGGGTAACCCAGGCAACATGATGAACCTAACTCAAAAATTTAAATGTATAACAGAAATACACAAAGGAGATATCTACGCAGAGAAAGCAAGACTTCACTGTATGTGTGGGAGCTTTATAGTGATCTGGAGTCAAGAGCTGAGAAAATGCTATGCTACATGGAATAAATTTGAGATTTCAATGAGGAGAAAAGATAAGCAAACATTTTACAATTCCATTTTCTAATTTGCAAAGTTCCATAACTACATGACATAACATTTATAAAAATAAAGGGGAAAAAAGTACTCATCCATCAACAGCCCTAACACAATCAGTTATCGTTTTGGATTGTTTCTTATAGTCTTTCTTCCTATACACTTTTATATACTTGTAATAATAGTATATAGTTTTTAACCTATTTCTCCATATAACAGGTTATCTTTACCATTTTCCTTGTTACACAATTTGTATAACCATCATGTAAACTTTTTAATGTAAGATTTCTAAAGTATAAAAAAGTAGAGCAAATAGATTCATGAACTGCTACCTAGCCATTATCCAAATGAAACTGTTACTAACTCCTGGCCAATCTCGTTTCATCTATACTCTCACCCACTTCCTCATCTTCCCTGGATTATTCTGAAGCAAATTCCAGCATCATATCATTTCATGTCTGAATATTTTCCATATGTAAGCTTAGCCATCGAACAGGGGAGAGAACAAAACATACTTAATCATTTCTTCGTTGCTGGACCTTTAGTTTGTTCTAATTTTTCACTGTTATAATGACACAGTGATTTACATCTTCTTGTATAACTTTTTCCATAATTTGGACAATATCCTTAGAATAGGTTCCCAGATGGGAAATCCATGGGTCAAGGTGTATAAATATTCCAAGTATATATTTTTTAATTTAATAATTATTTCTGAGAGACAGAGAACACAAGCATGGAGAGGCGCAAACAGAGAGGGAGACACAGAATCTGAAGCAGTCTCCAGGCTCGAGCTGTCAGCACAGAGCCCGATGTGGGGCTTGAACTCATGAACCACGAGATCGTGACCTGAGCTGAAGTTGGATGCTTAATCGACTGAGCCACCCAGGTGCCCCTCCACGTATATTTTTAACTGTGTTATACCAATTTATGAAGCTACTAAAAATGTCCAACATACTGTAGTCTTATCATCATTACATATTACCATTAAGAAAAATGCTACTGAATGGAAAGAACAACACTTCATTCATGTTAAGCAAAATAATGTAACGGGAAAAAAAGCCTTGTTTTGATGCCAGGTGGACAAGGCAAGGCATTGTCCATGGGAAGGGAAGTAGGTGTGTCTGGCTGAGATGAGGAACGGCCAGGACTCCATGCCTGCTTCTCCTTTACTCATGTCATTTTCCATAGCTCATATCTGTTTCCCATATCCTTCCCTAGTCCTTGAAGGATAGGTCTACCAAGTTATACATAGTCCAACTGTCAGAAACCAACAAGCAAGATTGGTGAACTGGTGAGCTTGTGATTTAATACTTCCTTCCCACATGTTCTCTTTTCTGCAGGAGTTCTATCCAGTAATTGGGAAGGGTGGGAGTAAGTGAGTGCAGATAATACATGAAACAAACATGGGGAGCAAGGGGTTATAGTGGGAACACAATGGATCAGCATTCCAGAAAACAAGTTCTAAATCTCCACCTTGTTACCATAGTAGGTAGCATCCAAAGATGGTCATCAATTCGTGTCCTCCCCATACATACATCCACTCCTCAGATTAAGAGGTAGAGTCTATTTGCCCTCTACCTGAGTCTGAGCTGGCCTTAGTGATGTTGTTTACCCGATATTATGTAGAACTTCCAAGACTAGGTCAAAAGTAGCCTTTGCTGTTCCCTGTTGGGATGACTTTCTCTGAGGACAATCCTTGGAATGCAGCGACTAGGTTGTGAGAAGCCCAGGTGACATAAAGAGGCCACGTAGAGGTGCTCTGGTTAACAGCTGAAATTCCAGCCCACAGCCAGCATCAACTGCTAGCCATGTGCGACAGCCATCACTAGCCAAGCTTTCAGATGACTTCTGACAGCAAATGCGTGAGAGACCCCGTGTGAGGATGGCCCAGATGGCCACAGCCAACTCAGAGGACCATGAGAGATAATAATACCTTTTGTTTTTAAGCCACTACATTTTGGAGTGGTGTATGATGCACTAATAGACAAATGGTTACCTATTTACCTTTGACAGATCAGTTCCCAGCTTTGGGTCTCAGTCTCCTAGTCCTTCCGATAAAGGAGAGGAGACCAGAAAATCTCAAAGGTCACTGTAAGCTAGATGATTCTATTACTTCTGTTTTCATCAAGACAAGCTCAAAAGAATGATCGATGGTATATTCTTTTTTTTTTTTAATAACCACAGTAAAGTGAGGTCATTTCACAGTAAGCCAAGCCCCTGATGATAGAGCAACATTTTTAAGGAAGACTAGAAAAAACTAAATAATATGCTAATGAAGAAGAGATAAACATAAAAAAAGAACAGTGCAGGTTCACACACCTCATTCAAAGAAATAAAACATTTACTACTTACTCGCTATCATATTTAACACGTTTAACAACGTAAGTCTTCCTATCAATTCTGTGTTTTGCTTTGAAAACTTGGCCATATCCACCTGAACCAATCGGTTCTATTTCTGTAAAATCGCTGGTAAACCTTAAAAGATAAAAAATACATGGTTATTCTGAGGTTCAATGGTCACTGCCCACCCAGCCTCCCAACCCTTCCACTTTCCCTTAATGTCACTGGCAAAATGGACTCTACAAGAAACATGGCTCTCTCCTTCTAAATGAGAAGAGTCTACTCCACAGAAACTCTTGAATCACAAAGAATAGCTACGCCTGCTCCTGCTCCCAAAATAACAGACCACCTCTGGTAATTACGTTCAACTTCTGGCTGGTACAAAAGCCATGATAATTTTATCTCAAGTATAAAACTTTAGAAAGAAGTGCCATGGGGCGCCTGGGTGGCTCAGTGTGTTAAGTGTCCGACTTCAGCTCAGGTCATGATCTCACAGTTCATGAGTTCAAGCCCCACGTCGGGCTCTGTGCTGACAGCTCGGAGCCTGGAGCCTGCTTTGGATTCTGTGTCTCTCTCTTTCTCTCCCTCCCCTGCTTGAGCTCTGTCTCTATCTCTCTCCCTAAAAATAAATAAAGATTAAAAAAAATTTGTTTAATAAAAAAAATAGAGAGAAGTGCTGTATTATGTTCCACAGCTATCACCAAGCTGTCATAAGAGAAATGAGCATGTTCTCTGAGCCTGCCTAGGTCTGTAACTACCTGGCGTTCCCCTCTCTCTCCTGTCCTGCATTCCATCATTAAGCCCTGCCAATTCTACTTCCAAAACCTATCACTGGTATGCACCCACTTTCCTCATCTCCAACAGCTATACACTAGTCCAACCTTCTATCAGGCTCCTTCATGAGCCACACAGCAACCAGTGTGAAAAAATGGAGTATGATCATGTCTCTCTATTGCCTAAATTCTCCAATAGCCTCCTTTTCATTAAGCCAAAGCCAGAAAGTCCTTAGATGGCCTATAAGGAGTCTCCTACTTCCCTGCCCAGCCTGTCTCATGGCACCGTGTCCTTGTTCCCTGCACTCCAAGCACACAGCCTCTGCTCCTTGAACACTCACCTACCTTTCCTACCTCTACTTTTCCACATGTGGCTCTTTTGCAGAGCCACAGAGCTTCTCCACCTCCCTGTTGTAACTCATCCTCCAGGCGCCCCCACACTGGTGACCCTACAGGAAGCCTTGCTTCACCCCTCACACTAAACCCAAGGTTCCTATTTCCACTTCTTACCATGTCATTGCTTCTAAGACCATGCGTGGTAATTACAGATTTTTCATCGAATTATTCTCCCCACAAAACTGTGAGGGCGGAAGATGTTTCTGTTTGTTCCACCCTAAATCCAATGCCCAAAACTGTGCCAGGTGCGTATTAGGGACTTATGAAATGTTTGCGGATTCTTTTAAACTTGTATTCAGTGTCCTCCCATTGCAAATAGGCTTCATTTGTTTCAGATACTTTATTCAAACCCAAACATGCAATCTACCACAAGGGGAACCTTTTTCCAAAGTGAAATCTGGAATGGAGCTGGAAAGTGGAAAACAGATTCAAGTGGAAATGTTCGGATTCCTGCAAGAGTCTTTTCTTTTTTTTTTTTTTAATTTTTTTTTATTTTTTTAAAAAAAATTTTTTTTTTCAACGTTTATTTATTTTTGGGACAGAGAGAGACAGAGCATGAACGGGGGAGGGGCAGAGAGAGAGGGAGACACAGAATCGGAAACAGGCTCCAGGCTCTGAGCCATCAGCCCAGAGCCCGACGCGGGGCTCGAACTCACGGACCGCAAGATTGTGACCTGGCTGAAGTTGGACGCTTAACCGACTGCGCCACCCAGGCGCCCCAAGAGTCTTTTCTAAGAAATCATTGGTTTATAGAAATATTTACCTTCAATATTAAAAACGTCCATGGATGTCAGAAAAGTTCACATAACTATCCCGTAGATCTACACTTACCACATTCCACCTGGATTCATCTAAACTTTCCGTCTCCAGGAGACAATGATCCTTTGTGGATCTGAGTGTACTAAAAAATTAAACTGTTCAGGTAGAAATATAATTTAGCCTGGCTGACGAACAACAGTCCCTTAAGAACCTTTGTCGAAGGGGCGAACATATCTGTAACCAGATTCTTTGTCACAGCTTTCCCTCTTACCTGAGTTCCACAGAACACCTGCTGTCTTTTGTCACAGGAGAGTTAAATGTAGGTGCCAAACTTCTAAGATTTAAGACAAGAATATGAAACTCAAATAAAACTGAAATCGAATATAACGTTAGAAGAAGTTTTATGTCACGCACTAGTTTTTTTTATATATTCAGTCTACTATTAGAATTACAGGGTTGAAAGCATTCACCTTTTCCTTTATAAAACAACAAACTTAACAGTTCTCCTCTGTCAACTAATGATTTTTCATTCCTTTTCTGATTCCTTATTTATTTATTTATTTATTTATTTATTTATTATTTTTGCCTGAACACATTTATTGCTGGTGTGCCCCAGCCTCCCTTTTTCTCCCTCCAGACTCAGAACCAAAGGACTTCTATCTGCTTGCACTGTCATTCCGGTCATTTTACCCTTTGTACTTTATTCCTCACTGGCCATGACACCTGCTTTTGGAAGTTCAAACCCCACTTAAAACTAAACCTCTTCAAATTGCTATCTTCCCTTTAAGCCCTCAGGTTCCTAACACCATCAGCTGTTAGGCCATCAGCCATGATGCCTGATTCCCGTCTACATCTCACCCACAAGGAATAGTCTTAAAATCCTTTCTCCATTGCTTCTTCCCCCAGTTACTGGAACCACACTCCCTCAAACCCTGCCCACTCTTCTCGTATGGTCTGTCTTGCAAATTCTCCTCACCCTCCTCACTGCCACGATAGCCAATGGCTGATGTCTGGATCACCTCACATGTACAGCTCTCTTCTCTCCACCCAAACACCCACATCAGGAATCATCTTTCCTTGACACACCTCCTACTCTTCAGAATATATCGGTGGCTCATAATGGCTCCTACTGCCACCTCGCCCTCACAGCTGACTGATAATTACGTCCTCGTTTTTCTCTTCAGGTCAAAAAAACAATCCACGTGGGGCGCCTGGGTGGCTCAGTTGGTTAAGTGTCCAACTTCGACTCAGGTCATGATCTCACAGTACATGAGTTCGAGCCCCATGTCGGGCTCTGTGCTCACAACTCAGAGCCTGGAGCCTGTTTCAGATTCTGTGTCTCCCTCTCTCTGCCCATCCCCTGCTCACATTCTATCTCTGTCTCAAAAATAAACATCAAAAAAAAAAAAAAAAAAAAAGAAGAAGAAGAAGAAAGAAACCAATCCACCATCATTTATGTAACATTTGGTCTTTTTCTTTTCTTGCCCAAGTCATTACACCATCTCTACCCTACCTGGATGTCTGTAAAATAACACACTTCACGGGAGAGTACTTCCCTAAGCCCACATCTGCCAGCGTCATCCAAAATAATGCCCTTAACCAATGACTTTAGTGACCCCCTACAGGCTTTATGTCCACAGTGCAGTATGTACATCCATTCAAAGATTTCTCTACATATTTACAATTATTTGTTTGTAGATGTCAAGCTTTCTGTGATCCTCAACCATGCTTTCCATCTCTGAAACTCCACACAAATGACGATGTATAGTATTCTACAAATACTAAAGACTTAATAAATAAGGCTAACAAACGAAGTCTGAAATAAAACTTCGTTTCAAAATACAGTCACTGCATAATGATACTCACCTTTTCACCTTCTTTTCACTATTTCTGACATTGTCCTATAATAAAAGAAAATGAAAAATAGTTTCAGATGATTAAATCAATTCTCTTGCTTGACCTTGCTCTTCTTCCTGCTGTACTTCTAGATGGTTCTGTGACATTTTTTTGGTCCCTTAGATGAACAGCATCATCAACTTGTGTACTCTCGTCATGCCCTGCTTCTCAGGTTGGCTACATCAGTGTTCTCATCTATTATAGCAACCAGACAGACATGGTGGGAAGGGCAAAAAGGTAGTCCTAGGGCATGTTCAGCAGAAGCACAGATTCCCTTGGTACAGAACGTGGCCTCCCTGGCGACGCCCCGGGCTGGTGGGTCTCACCAAGTCATCCACAGTGCTAATGAAAAAGAAATGGAGCTCAGGGACTAGTTTAAAGTAATTCCCCAAGTGTTTCTGATCTGACCAGTTAAAAATGGCAATGCTGGGGCACCTGGGTGGCTCAGTCGGTTAAGCATCTGACTTCAGCTCAGGTCACGATCTTGCAGATCGTGGGTTTGAGCCTGGCATCGGGCTCTGGGCTCATGGTGCAGTGCCTGCTAGGGCTCCTCTGTCTCCCTCTCTCTCTGCCCCTCCCCTGCTCGTTCTCTCTCTCTCTCTCTCTCAAAAATAAATAAAATTTTTAAAAAATCCAAACTGTTTTAAAAAATGGCAATGCTGAAATACTCATTTTTAGCAAAAATGAACAATTTAATTAAAAAAATTTTTTTAACGTTTATTTATTTTTGAGACAGAGAGAGCAGAGCATGAACGGGGGAGGGTCAGAGAGAGGGAGACACAGAATCTGAAACAGGCTCCAGGCTCTGAGCTGTCAGCACAGAGCCCAACGCGGGGCTCGAACTCACGGACTGCGAGATTGTGACCTGAGCCGAAGCCGGCCGCTCAACCGACTGAGCCACCCAGGCACCCCAACAATTTAATTTTAATAGTTAAGAAAAAAAGAGAAGTCCTGGATATATCTCAAAAACTAATTTCACATAGCTATTCTTTATTCATATTCACTTTTATTCTGGTAGGTTTGGTAACTTTGTAGTTTTACCAAGTTGAGTGTGTTGACACAGAGTGGGGAGCATCGAACTAAGAACTTTTGAGCTCATAGCACCTACCAGCCTCAGTATTGTGTGATGACTAAGCTATGGTTAATTTAGCCATTCTGTTAATGGACAATGTTTTTTTTCTAATCTCCTCCTGTTACCAATGCTGTTGCAAAGAACGTGCTTATCCAATGTCTCTGTACATACGTATGAGTGTTTCTCTAGTACACATTCCCCAGGAAGGGAACTGCCTGAAGGCACGGCACACACACCCTCCACTTCACTACGTGTCGCCAAACCGTTCTCCACAATGACTGCACCAACTTACACTTCCACCAGCAGCAGCGTATAGCGGTCATAACTGGAACACAGCTGTGCCAATGTTTAGTACTGCCAGACTCAAATTTTGCCATGGTAACGGGCTTAAAATGATACCTAACTGTGTTTTGATTTGCATGTTCACGATTACTATGCAGTGAAGCATCTTTTCATATGTTGGGGCCTATTTGGGTATCTCTTCTCTGGCCTGTTTGTTCAGATATTTTGCACATCTTTATACTGACCCACTTTTCTTTTTCTTATTGATCTGTTCATCACTCATTATAAACAGGACACTTTTATAACACTAATCATCACCACAAAAATTATCTGATTTTTTAATTTACTTTTGAGAGAGAGAGAGAGAGAGAGAGAGAGAGAGGCAGAGCATGAGTGGGGAGGGGCAGAGAGTGAGTGAGACACAGAATCTGAAGCAGGCTCCAGGCTCTGAGCTGTCAGCACAGAGCCCCATACAGGGCTTGAACTTGTGAACTGTGATATCATGACCTGAGCTGAAGTCAGATTCTTAACCGACTAAGCCATCCAGATGCCCCCCAAATTATCTGATTTTTAACATTAGTTCTGATTTTTTAAAACAAGAGCAGAACTGGGGTGCCTGGGTGGCTCAGTCAGTTGAGCATCTGACTCTTAATTTCAGCTCAAGTCATGATCCTAGGGTCTTGGGATTGAGCCCTGTGTTAAGCTCCGTGCTGAGTGTGGAGGCTGCTTAAGATTTCTCTCTCTCAAGCCAAACCATAAGAGACTCTTAAAAACTGAAAATAAACTGAGGATTGATTGGAGGGGGGGGTGGGAGGGAGGGGGGTTGGGTGATGGGCATTGAGGAGAGCACCTGTTGGGATGAGCACTGGGTATTGTATGGAAACCAATTTGACAATAAATTTCATATTAAAAAAAAAAGATTTCTCCCTCTCTCCCTCTGCCCCTCTCCCCCACACATGTTCGTGTTCTCTCTCTCTCTCTTGAAAATAAAACAGGAGCAGAATTATATTAATGGACCTTTCAAGTACTAATTAATAGAAGATAAGCATGATCATAGGAATATATGAAAACATGAAGGTGAGTAGGGAGAAGATGAGAGTGAATAGTGGAGGAATTTTGCATGTGAGGAATGGGAGTTAATAAAGGAGGAAGTCAAATGCTGCCACATATCAATATGAAATAAGAGTGCACCAGATAATAGAAAAATTACGGTTGGGTACGGGAGATACTTTTTAAATAAGGAAATACAAAGAAAATAAGGAAACTAATTAGGAAGCTAGAGGCTAATACTATACCATAGGAGATGAAGAATTGTTTACACGGCCCCTGTCACAACTTCCTCCTGATGAATTTTCCAAGAAATCATTTTCAGATGGTGATTCAGGAGCACTGGAAGAAGGGGGAATAATTGTTAATTTGTGAATTCTGACTATTTTTTGTTGATCAGTAATTTCTTTCTCTAAATTCTCCTTCAACATTTTCATACAATGTGCACTTTCAGACAGCAATCTTAATTTGTTAAATATCACAGCTGTTTGCTCATACTTACGATATGCTTTTCACCAAAGTGTTGCTTCCAGAGTCACCAGGCGAAGTAATCAAAGAACCAGCTAATACCGAGTCAGCTTTCTGAAAGAAAGAGTACCCCTTAGGAGTTTGAAGAGCAATTAAATTATTGCTCCATACTGACTCAGTTTCTGTGTGCTAACTACCACATTTATTTACGAATGCTTCATCTGGATTTACAAAACAACCCTGAGGGGGGCGCGCCTGGGTGGCTCAGTTGGTTGGACGACCAACTCTTGATTTCCAGTCAGGTCATGATCTCACAGTTTGTGAGTTCCAGCCCTGCATCAGGCTGTGCAGAGCCTGCTTGAGACTCATTCTCGCTCCCTCTCTCTGCCCTTCCCCCACTCATGCACGTGCTCTCCCTCTCTCCCAAAATAAATAAATAAATATTCAAACAAACAAACAAACAAACAAACAAACAAACAAACCCTGAACTGCCAACAGAACTTTGATCTCTGGGGCCTCATGGCCCCATGGCTCATGGCTCATGGCTCATGGCTCATTGGTGAAACACAGAATGGAGGAATCCTTTTGCTATGTTACTGGCTGTCCTGGCATCATCTAAACACAGTCTAACCTTTCCAGGGGAATTCTACCAAACACTTAAAGAAGAGTTAACACCTATTCTTTTGAAGCTCTTCCAAAAATATAAATGGAAAGAAAACTTCCAAACTCATTCTATGAAACCAGCATTACCTTGATTCCAAAACCAAAGACCCCACTAAAAAGAATAGACCAATTTCTCTGATGAACATGGAGGCAAAAATCCTCAAGATATTAGCCAACCAGATCCAACAATACATTAAAAGAATTACTCACCACAACCAAGTGGGATTTATACCTGGGATGCAGGGCTGGTTCAATATGCACAAAACAATCAATGTGCTACGTCACATCAATAAAAGAAAGGACAAGGGGCGCCTGGGTGGCGCAATTGGTTAAGCGTCCGACTTCAGCCAGGTCACGATCTCGCGGTCCGGGAGTTCGAGCCCCGCGTCAGGCTCTGGGCTGATGGCTCAGAGCCTGGAGCCTGTTTCCGATTCTGTGTCTCCCTCTCTCTCTGGCCCTCCCCCGTTCATGCTCTGTCTCTCTCTGTCCCAAAAATAAATAAACGTTGAAAAAAAAAATTAAAAAAAAAAAAAAAGAAAGAAAGGACAAGACCCATACGATCCTCTCAATAGATGCAGAGAAAGCATTTGACAAAATACAGCATCCTTTCTTGATAAAAACCCTCAAGAAAGTAGAAATAGAAGGATCATACCTCAGGATCATAAAAGCCATATATGAAAGACCCATCGCTAATATCATCCTCAATGGGGAAAAGCTGAGAACTTTCCCCCTAAGGTCAGGAACACGATAGGGATGTCCACTCTCACCTCTGTTATTCAACATAGTATTGGAAGTCCTAGCCTCAGCAATTAGGCAACACAAAGGAATAAAAGCCATCCAAATCATCAAGGAGGAAGTCAAACTTGCACTCTTCAAAGGGAATTTTAAAATTTAAAAGTTAAATCCAAAGGCAGTACGTACCATTGAGGTTTTCTCTGAAAGTATCTGCTCATATGCAAGCTTAGCAGCTGACTGTTTGGCTTCTTGCTTAGTACTACCTACACCAATACCGTATTCTTTCTGTCCAATTTTGCATCTATAATGAAATCTAGGAGAAATGATGGAGAATATGTAACCCAAATACCAAAAAACAGTGAATCTAATTTATGATGTGGAAACAAACACATATTAACAAAGACCTTAATATGATGTGATAGGTAGATTTACAGTTGGTAGCTTGTATGATATAAATCTTCAAAACTGGCTGACCAGTTTCCCAGAATAACCAGGATTGGTTGACATCCTAGCTTGCATTTTCCAGCCAACTTCTCTTTGTTGCTTCACTGAAATTCTGCAAAGGTTGGGGCACCTGAGTGGCTCAGTTTGTTAAGCATCCAGCTCTTGACTTCAGCTCAGGTCATATGAGTTTTAGCCCTGCATCAGACTCCGTGCTGACAGTGTGGAGCCTGTCTGGGATTCTCTCTTTCTACCTCTCTCTTTGCCCCTCCCCCCCCCCATGTTCTCTTTCTTTCTCAAAATAAATAGATACAATTTTTTAAAAAAACTTTTAAAAAATTCCTTGGGGCACCTGGGTGGCTCAGTCGGTTAAGCTTCTGACTTCAGCCCAGGTCATGATCTCAGCATTTGTGAGTTCAAGCCCCACATCGGGCTCTCGGCTGTCAATGCAGAGCCCGCTTCAGATCCTTTGTCCCTCTTTCTGTCTGCACCTCCCCTCTGCTCTCACTCTCTTTCAAAAATAAATAAACATTAAAAACCTTTTTTTTTAATTCCTCAAAGATCAAAAGATATGGAGGAAAAGAAGGACGAGAGAGATCTGGTAAATTTTTCAGAGATGCTCAAATGGAAAGAAAAAGCCTGAGTAGGGAAAGTAGGACATCTACAGTAGAAACAATAAGGTTATAGTGTTTTGTAGGGAATGGGCAAATCATAGATTTGTTCTAACTTCAGCATTTTCTGTCCCCTGCTCATGTGCCCCCAAACCTAAGAAAATCCCCACAGTACAAAAGACAAAAGCCCCATGCTGAAGTCCACACACCCCTCATATTATATGTAGGAATATTTGTGGTTAGGCAAGGATACTTGAACAATTACATGAGAACTATATTTAAGGTAGCAAAGCAATGGACGTGGTAAGTATCATCGAGTTACTATATATTACCGCAAAACTATTCTAGTATTATTTGCCATAGAGGCAAATACATCCAACCAGGGTGAGTCTTTGCTGCTGGGCCCTGAAAGCAGAATTAGGTTGAATGACTAGAGGGTTTCTACGGCTCTTATTCTCTCAGGCACCTCTAACTAGACTTCTCTCTTTTAGGGAACTGACGTTAGAGCACTTAAGCCAAAGGAACCAAACGGGTGAGCTATGAAAAAATAAAATGGCCTCTTACTTTATTGAGATTGACTCACACACTTCACTATTTCATGCCAATGAATACTATCCTGCTTTTCTCATCCTGGTTCTGGCCTAAAAGCCATCACAGTAAAATAGTCAATAGCTGAGTCAATTCAGAGGACAGTGGGGCACGTGGGTGGCTCAGTAGGTTGAGCGTCCGACCTCTGCCCAAGTCATGATCCCGTGCTTTGTGGGTTCAAGCCCCCTGTCGGTCTCTGTGCTGACAGCTCAGACCCTGGAGCCTGCTTCAGATTCTGTGTCACCTCTGTCTCTGCCCCTCCCCTGCTTGCACTCTGTCTGTCTCCCCAAAATAAACAAACATTAAAAAAAATTCAGAGGACAGTATCCTAAGGTAGTTATTTGTCAGTCAGATTTTTTTTCTCTCATTTACCTGGTTGGTTGTAGCCAAGAAACAATCCCCTTCAGACTCATTTGCTTTCTGCTTTTCCTAGTTCTTATCTATTCTTTATCCTTACTTCCAAAGTCTTGGCAGCTCTGAAGCTCTACTCCATCCCTCAAATCATATTCCTAAAATCCTGGTCTCCTCACAGTCTACGACTAAAACCCATTTCTTTTAATACCTGGTATTTGTCTAGGGAGTGACACCATTTAACTGAATTTGTAGGACAAACACCTGGACAAACAGCTGTCTAATCTGATGATGGTAGAAGGAGAGTCATTTTGCCTACACGTGTGGCACAGCCATTTTCATCTAGCCACTCCCGCTGTGACCCCTGGGGTGGAAATATCTCTGCACCCCCACACTCCCGAGCAGGGGCACCTCACACTCTCACAGGTCTCCTGCAGACTAAACCATCCAGATATACCTCAGAAACAAAGGATTCCCCAGATTTGATCTATTATGGTATATGGGTCCCAAGATTTCAGTAAGTAAGCATTTTAATATTTCAATTACAAAGATGTCCAATTGCGTATGAGTTCTATAAAACCTTCCCTGCAGAGGGGCGCCTGGGTGGCGCAGTCGGTTAAGCGTCCGACTTCAGCCAGGTCGCGATCTCGCGGTCTGTGAGTTCGAGCCCCGCATCAGGCTCTGGGCTGATGGCTCAGAGCCTGGAGCCTGTTTCCGATTCTGTGTCTCCCTCTCTCTCTGCCCCTCCCCCGTTCATGCTCTGTCTCTGTCCCAAAAATAAATAAACGTTGAAAAAAAAAATTTTTTAAAAAACCTTCCCTGCAGAATATACAAAAAAGGAAGACAAATGTTTCTGGAAAATTAGACATGAAACAAGCCCGTTATATTGCTGTTATATTGCTTAGATACAATGAAACAGAAGGAAAAGCTGAATTACGTCTCACCTTTCAGGCCCAGGTTCTTTCAGTTCACATTGTTCATAATTTACAGACAGTTGTTCCTTCTGGGCAAGCCTATTGATACGGCCTATGAAATTCCCAGTGGATCCTAATCCTAATCCTTCTGATGAATGTGTTGTTGGCAGTGATACAGAACTAACTGCCTACAAAGAAAGAAAAATCTTGCTTAATATACATGAAAACAGAAGTTGAACTATTTTGATAAATACTAAATAAAATTTAGTTTATTTAATAAAATTTAATAAGATTACTAGAAGAATAATTTGAAAGACAATTTAGATCTTATGTGTTGTCCTACTCTACTACCTTGAGTACAAGTCTAAGTATGTATCTTTTTCAACCAGAAAAAAATCCACAAGGGTAAGTGTTAACCATAGGAACCACCATTTTCCTTTGATAGTTTCCTAAAGAAAAACAAAGTAGTTAACTTTCTTGTTTATCCACGCAAAATACTATAATAACACTGTCTCACTCACCCTTTGTAAATCTCAAAAATGAAGACAACCAAAATTGAAGTAAAGCCATATCCTGGATCACACCTTAGTGGGAAAGATGAATATAATAGCACATTCCTTCCATTATAAGAATGGAATGTACTTTTTTTAATCTGATGAAAGCTTGTCCAAAGTTTTTCTATTTAATTAATCTTGTCAGAGAACTAACTTTTAGTTTTATTGACCATCTTTATTATTTCTTTGTTTTCTTGTACATTAACGTCTGACCTTGTTATTATTTTCTTCTGCTTCTTTAGGGGAAGGCATTCTATTGTTCTTTTTCTAACTTCTTGATTCGATTTTCTGGCTCATTAACAATTCATGAGTTTACAATTTTGCCTGATTTACTTTTCCCTATTTGAGTTACCAGGGAGACATCATCGAGTAAGATTTTTCAGGAAAGTATCTTGAAAGTCAATGTTTTCAAATGTTCAATATGTGAGAATGATCCTCTCTTGTCCCACATATAAACGAGCTCTTGTCTCATGTTACAGCCATTTCTCAACTATCCCTTGGCTTTTAACGTTGCTATGGACAGTATGATTTTTTTCATTTTTATATACTTTTAAAGTATTTATTTATCTTTTTTTGTTTTTTTAAAAAATTTTTTTTTCAACGTTTTTATTTATTTTTGGGACAGAGAGAGACAGAGCATGAACGGGGGAGGGGCAGAGAGAGAGGGAGACACAGAATCGGAAACAGGCTCCAGGCTCTGAGCCATCAGCCCAGAGCCTGACGCGGGGCTCGAACTCCCGGACCGCGAGATCGTGACCTGGCTGAAGTCGGACATTTAACCGACTGCGCCACCCAGGTGCCCCAAGTATTTATTTATCTTTGAGAAAGAGAGAGCACAATTAGGGGAGGGGCAGAGAGTAAAGGACACAAGAGGATCCGAGCAGGCTCCACACTGACAGCACAGAGTTTGATGTAGGGCTCAAACTCATGAAGCTGAAGTCGGATAGCTAACCAACTAAGCCACCCAGGCACCCCTTCATTTTTACATTAAAAAAAAATTGTTTTTAATGCTTATCTATTTTTGAGACCGAGAGAGACAGAGCATGAGCAGGGAGGAGCAGAGAGAGAGGGAGACACAGAATCTGAAGCAGGCTCCAGGCTCCAAGCTGTCAGCACAGAGCCCTACGTGGAGCTCGAGCTCACAAACTGTGAGATCATGAGCCAAGCCGAAGTCAGACACTTAACTGACTGAGCCACCCAGGTGTCCCCATTTTTACATTTTAAATAATTTACTTTTGGGGGTGCCTGGATGGCTCAGTCGGTTAAGTGTCCAGCTTCGGCTCAGATCATGATCTCGAGGTTCATGAGTTCGAGCCCCGCATTAGGCTCTGTGTTGACAGCTCGGAGCCTGGAACCTGCTTCAGATTCTGTGTATCTGTCTCTCTCTGGCCCTCCCCTGCTCATGATCTATCTTTCTCTCTCTCTCTCTCTCTCTCTCTCTCAAAAAATGAATAAACATTAAAAGAAATTTTGAAAAAAAATTTTTTTAAATAAAAATCTTTTTTAAATTAAAAAAAAAAATTTCTTTTCTGCCTAGATGCTTGCAGGATTTTGTCATCACGCCTAGAGCTCAGGACTTTCCCAATGATTGATGGATCTTGTTCTTGGTGGCTCCGTATTTTTCTATGATCTGTTGTTTTAATCTGGATGCAGATCTTCCTTTATTTCAGAAACATTTTCGACTGGAATCTCTTCAGACAGCTTTTTCTGTACCCTTTACTCTGTTCTCACCTAGAACAGAGCTCTTGATCAGGCTCTCAATCATCTGCCCTCCTGATACATCACCCTCCTCACAGTCCCTCTACCTCCTTGTCCTTTCCCACTGCACTGCTCACTTAGGTGGAGGGGTCCTGCCAGGACCTGTCGGCTCATTTCACACTGTTTCCTTTCCCCATTCTTCCAACTTCAGAGGCTACCACTACCATTAGCATTCTAAATAGGTATGGCCAAGCTTTGCCCATTATCTCCTAGATATATCTTTCATTCAGGGCTTTACAGAAATGGAGACGGGGGGGGGGGGACTTCTGAATGTAAAAGAACTTATGGGAGCACCTGAGTGGCTCAGTTGGTGAAGAGACCGACTCTTGATATCAGCTAAGGTAGTGATCTCTCAGTTGTGAGACTGAGCCCCTTGTCGGACTCTGCTGATAGTGTGGAGCCTACTTGGGATTCTCTCTCTCCTTCTTCCTAAGCTCCTCCCCCACTTGCCCTCACTCTCTCTCTCAAAATAAATAAATAAACTTAAAAAAAGAAAAAGATGGGGTGCCTTGGTGGCTCAGTCAGTTAAGCATCCGACCTCGGCTCAGGTCATGATCGCACGGTTAGTGAGTTCAAGCCCTGCATCAGGCTCTGCGCTGACAGTGCGGAACCTGGAGCCTGCTTCGATTCTGTGTCTCCCTGTCTCTCTGCCCCTCCCCCGCTTGCACTCTGTCTCTCTCTTTCAAAAATAAATAAAACATTTTTTAAAACTTTAAAAAATAGGGGCGCCTGGGTGGCTCAGTCAGTTAAGCGTCCGACTTCTGCTCAGGTCATGATCTCACAGTTTGTGAGTTCGAGCCCCATGTCGGGCTCTGTGCTGACAGCTCAGAGCCTGGAGCCTACTTCAGATTCTGTGTCTCCCCCTCTCTCTGCCCCTTCCCTGCTCATGTTCTATGTCTCTCTGTCTCTCAATAATAAATAAATATTAAAAAATTTTTTGTTTTAAAAACTAAAAAATTAATTAATTAATTTAAAAAAAAAGAACTTGTGAATGGCTCTACTTTGTATGGGTATTTTCTCACAGAGAAAAGTTAAAAAGGGCATTTACTCACCTTGTTTTCTTTATTAAGTATTTCAATCGCCAATTTGGCTGCAGCATTTCTGGCCACCTTCTTCGATTTACCTTCAGCTTCTGGATATTCTTTCTCATCTATGATAACTTGGTATTTAAACCTGATTACAAAGACAATATTCATAAAATATTATAAAATTCATACATTATCTAAAGACAAGCGTTCTAATTACACTGCCTCCTGTGACTACCCTGAAGGTTTAACCCATTCCACATAGAATTTAAGCAGTCACCCCCAAACACCAAACAGCACATCATCTTTGTTCTAAAGCTAAATTATTATTTTTTTCTTTTTTTTAAGTTTATTTATTTATTTTGAGACAGAGACAGAGAGACAACAGGCAAGGGGCAGAGAGAGAGAGAAAGAAAGAGAGAGAATCCCAAACAGGCTCTGTACTGTTAGTGCAGAGCCTGACATGGGGCTTGAACTCACAATCTGTGAGATCGTGACCTGAGCAGGAATCAAGAGTTGGATGCTCAACCGACTGAGCCGCTCAGGTGCCCCCATAGCTAAATTATTGACTTCAAAATTGTGCCAGAGTGGCCATTTTCCCAGTTCATATTTTATGGAGATATACCTTTTAAAAACCCCAGCAATCAGATGTGCTTGGGTGGCTCAGTCGGTTAAGCATCTGACTTTGGCTCAGGTCATGATCTCGAGGTTTGTGAGTTTGAGCCCCGCGTCGGGCTCGGTGCTGATAGTACAGAGCCGGGAGCCTGCTTCAGATTCTGTGTCTCCCTGTCTCTCTGTGCCCCTCCCCCACTTGTGCTGTGTCTCTATCAAAAATAAATAAATGTTAGAAAAAACAAAACAAACAAACAAACAAAAAAACAGCAATTTCAAAGACCTAGTTGGCCTAGTCAGTCGAGCATGCGACTCTTGATCTCGAGGTTGTAAGTTCGAGCCCCACATTGGATACAGAAATTACTAAAAAAATACAATCTTAAAAAAGAAAAAAGCAATGTACCTTAAGTTATGTGGAGGTCCTGTCTTAGACAGTTCCTGATACTTAAGTACCATGTTGTGCTTCTGACAGTATACATTAAGTTCTTCTATAAAAAAACTTGGTGGACGATGATTGGCCATTTCTTCTAGTAACCTAGAACAGAAGAGATGTTTGAAAAAAGTAACACAGAACATATTTAATCTGATTTTCCCAGTCCAGTTTAGGAGACAAAACAGGGTAAGAAGAATCTTCTTTAGAAGACTCATCTCTGGGCACCTGGGTGGCTAAGTTGGTTAAGTGTCCAACTTCAGCTCAGGTCATGATCTTGCACCTCATGAGTTCAAGCCCCGCGTTGGGTTCTGTGCTGACAGCTCAGAGCCTGGAGCCTGCTTCCGATTCTGTGTCTCCCTCTCTGCTCCTCCCCCACTCGCATGTGCATGCGCTCTCTCTCTCTCTCTCTCAAAAATAAACATTAAAAAAAGAGACTCATTTCAGCCCCACATAAATACAGAGAAGACTTTGTTACAAAATCTTTTTCTCTCGTGAACTGCATACCAAAACTTTCTACTTTCATAACTCAACTGGTCAAAAAAGGAAAGGGATCTCTCTCTTCCACTCTACTCTCTGTTTCTAGTGAATGTCAGGTACAAGTTTATCTACCTGCCTGAGAAGGCAAAAAGGCTACAGGAGTAGAATCAGAATTCTTCATGCTGAGAAGAAAAAGGTCGAGAGTACATATATAAAGTGAAGTTTATGAAATCATTAAAGGCTTTGCAATACAGAAATAGACTTCCATATGAAATCTCTAAAATCTTTCTTTGAAAAGTCAATTTTAGGTAAATTTACCTGGGTAAATTATGACCCCAGTTTATGGGTCTCATTGGACCAAGAGAGTAGCAATGACTTAAATCATAAGAAAAATCTAAAAAATATATAGAATCTAAATACAGGAGCTCAAACTGTAAAACTCTTAGAAAAAAAGACATAAGGGTAAATCTTCATGATCTTGGATTTGGCAATGGAATCTTTGTTATCACAGCAAAAGCACAAGCAGCAAAAGAAAACACAGATAGACTGGGTTTTATCAAAAGTAAAATCATTTGTGTGACACAGGCCACTATGAAGAAAATGAATGTACAGAATGGGATATCTATAAATCATATGCTGATAAGGGTCTAATATCCAGAATATATAAAGAACTTTTACAACCCAACAACAAAAGACAACCTAATTAAAAACTGGCAAAGGACTTGAACAGACATTGCTTGTAAATATTCTAGTACCCCAGGGTCCAGTCCTTGGATCTCCTCTCTCTTCTAACACTCACTCCCCTGGTGATCGCCTCTAGAATTATGGCTTTAAATTCCACCTACACAATGGTGGTGTGCAAAAGAACACTTCTACCCCTCCCTCCTGACTCCTAACTCCTTCTGTCCAACACGCTGCCTCCTGAAATGTTCTTGGCTCTACCCCTTCCACTGCCTTCGCCTGGTCAACTCCTATTTCCTATAGATCTCAGCTCAAATGTCACTTCTCAGACACCCTTGAAGAGGTCCTGGTTTGGTGCTCTATCACAGCTCTTGTCCCCTTTACTGCAATTGCTTATATAACTGTGCGCCAAAAGAGTTCACAAGCTGTAAAAGGGAAGGGAGCAGGCTATTATAGTAGTGGCTCAATAATCAATGAATGGATGCCAAAGTATCTGCAGACCATCCCCCCTCCCCCCGCCCAGACCTCCCCCGCCATGACTTGTCACATGCTTTTCTCTTTGCTGTGAATGCAATATGTGAGCCCTCTGTCTACCAGGCAACTCCCACTCATCTGTGAGGCTCCACAAGTCTTCTTTGATGTTGGAGGGCCCACTAGTATTCCTCCAAGGCCCGGCCGCTCCACTTTGCCCAGCTCTGATAACAGCCCAGTGAGTTCTTTGGGAAGTAGGTTCTATGTCTTACTCATCTTTGTATATCAACACCCAGTGGGCAGTGGTAAGTGCTGAACAGTTGAACGGTATACAGGAGAATGAAAGAATGACTCATTAAAATTAAATACTGCACGTTCAATCCCCTCGTCTTCTCCTTTTTCTTCATCTGCTGTTTTCTGTGTATCCTTTCTTCATTTATTCAGTAAATGTTTATCAAGTGTCAGGCACTGTTCTGACCATGAGTATACAGATGTGCACAGGACAGATTATAACCCTACCTGCATTCCACTGAGGGAAGACAGAAAATGATCATGTACAGAAACAAATAAAAGGAATGGATAATATGATGATCAGATGGCTGAAAGTGCCACAGTGAAATTAAATAGGGGTGTGGCATAGAGGATGAGCTCTGTTGGTGGGGACAGAGGGAGGTGGTTGTAGACACAGTGGTCAGGAAAGACCTTTCTTAGGAGGCAATATTTAAATGAAGACTGAGTAATGAGAAAGTCCATCATATTAAGATATGGGGGAAGAGTATCTCAGGAACTAGCATGGCCTTTGAAGGGATAACAAAAAGATCAAGGGGACTGCTGCACATTGAATGAGGGGTAAAGAGTAGGAAGCGAGACAGAGGAGTGGGCCAGTGCCACCCACATAGACCTTGCGGTTCACGGTCAGAACTGGTGGATGTTACTACAATTGCAATAGGAAGTTAGTTACAGAAGGTTCTCTAAGTAGTGGGGGGATGTGATTGGATTTACATTTTAAAGGATTACTCTGATACTATGTAAAGAACAAGGTATGCGGGCAGGGACAGGTGTGGGAAGGGAAGCAGAGCACGTGCAGAAGTAAGGAGACCAAACAGAGGGGGCTGCAGTGGTTTGGGCGAGTGGTGCTGGTGGCTCCCAGTGCCTGGAGCCTGAGCAAAGGTAAAGCCCTCACATGACTGCTTACTGTCATAGAGACAGGCTTTACAGCCACACGGATCTGGGCTACACCCTCTCTGAACCTTTTATTTATGACTTGAAGACAGGAATAAAAGCACCTGAGTTCAACGTTGTGGGGAATAAATCAGATGAAAAGCATCCAGCAGAGTCCTTCCCACACCATTAACCTTCAATCAATGGTGCTCCTGGTCTGCAATTCCAAAATCCAAAAGGCACTGAAAATTGAGGTTTATTTTGTTTTCATTTGTTTGTTTTGTTTTTGATAGGTGTGTAGCCCCCTGTCTAGACCTGAAATGACACGAGCTAGCTTTATGATACTTTGTTGTCCACTTATACAGTTCACTACGGAAACTGTTTTATTAGAGAGTGCTGCCCCCAAATCCCGCTGAGAGCATGGTATAATAAACAGGATGTATGCTGCCCTACCTTTCTAAAATCCAAAAACCTCTGAATACCAGAACACATCTGGCCCAAGGGTTGCTTTTTTTTAAATTTTTTTTTTTAACGTTTATTTATTTTTGAGACAGAGAGAGACAGAGCGTGAGCAGGGGAGGGTCAGAGAGAGGGAGACACAGAATCTGAAACAGGCTCCAGGCTCTGAGCTGTCAGCACAGAGCCCGACGCAGGGCTCGAACTCAAGGACCGCGAGATCATGACCCGAGCTGAAGTCGGCCGCTTAACCAACTGAGCTACCCAGGTGCCCCGAGGCCCAAGGGTTTTTGATAAGGATCTGTAGACGTACCATAGGAACAGTGTCATTTACTTTGGTCACAACTATGAGACCATATGTCAGATTGGGAGGGGATCACAGACTTCAAAATAGCAGTTATGGAAGAGACCGTAAGTTCTCTCAAATGCTCTAAATCCTCTGTACTCTTAATTTTAAGTAACTGCCCATCATGAGAATTTAAGTGAAATATACGTGCAACCTAAGAAAGTGCTGAATTAACATATTTGCAAAAGTACTTACAAGCCTGGAAAAAGAAGCAGCAGGTTTCTTTTCCAACTACTATAAATTAATCTTGTTTTAAATCTAGGTTATCATTTTCCTAAAAGAAATCCCCACCTAAATCACTGACGAGTGTAATGTATCCATCTTACTCATGCCCGGAAGTCACTATGACTGTGCCTTTGCCCCTTCTGGCAGACTGTTAGCTCCTTGTGGGCCCAGCCCCCTCCCGGGCCTCCACAATGCTTGCCACACTACATGTACCATCTAGTATCTGACTAATGAAATGAGTAAACTATAGGTCCAGGGTTATGGATCCTCAGGGTCAAATAAGCAAATGGCAGAAGAGCATAATCTGCCCCAAATTCAAAACTCCTAAGTGACAGCAAAGTCTATCTTTTAGCCCTCCTTCGGCAAGACATTTTTAGTGCTTAAGAAATCACAGGCTGGGAATGCAAACTGGTGCAGCCACTCTAGAAAACAGTATGGAGGTTCCTCAAAAAATTAAAAATAGAACTACCCTATGACCCAGCAATTGCACTACTAGGTATTTATCCACGGGATACGGGTATGCTGTTTCAAAGGGGCACATGTACCCCCATGTTTATAGCAGCACTATCAACAATAGCCAAAGTATGGAAAGAGCCTAAATGTCCATCGATGGATGAATGGATAAAGAAGATGTGGTATATATACAATGGAGTATTACTCGGCAATCAAAAAGAAGAAAATCTTGTCATTTGCAACTACGTGGATGGAACTGGAGGGTATTATGCTAAGTGAAATTAGTCAGAGAAGGACAAATATCATAAGACTTCACTCATATGAGGACTTTAAGATACAAAACAGATGAACATAAGGGAAGGGATGCAAAAATAATATAAAAACATGGAGGGGGGCAAAACATAAGAGACTCTTAAATATGGAGAACAAACAGGGTTGCTGGAGGGGTTGTGGGGGGGGGATGGGCTAAATGGGTAAGGGGTATTAAGGAATCTACTCCTGAAATCATTGTTGCACTATATGCTAATTAACTTGGATGTAAATTTTAAAAATAAATTAAAAAAAACACAGGCAATAGGAAGTCTCGTTATTCTGTAATTCAAAAGAGAATTTATGAATCGCCATTCATTAAACAGATATTTAATGAGAACCTGTTATGTACTAGGTGCCCAGGCAGTACCAGTGAACAATACTCTTGTGAACTTAACTAATGGAGGAACTCAGACAAATCCATAAAAAATGTCACAGGCTGAAAACTACCATGTTGAAAACTGAACCAGAGTAAGGGGGGACTGCCAGGGAAGGGAGGTGTTTTGTTTGTTAACAACAGACAGTATTCAGGGAAAGCTACTCTGACATAAGTGACATTGCAGGAAGCACAGGGTAAAACAGGGGAGTCTGGGTGGCTCAGTGGGGTGGGGGTCCAACTTCGGCTCAGGTCATAATCTCATACATAGGTCATGATCTCACCGTGGCTGGGTTGGAGACCCGCATCAGGCTCTATGCTGATAGTGGGGAGCCTGCTTGGGATTCTCTCTCTCTCCCTCGCTCTCTGCCCCTCCCCAACTTGTTCTCGTTCTCTCTCTCTCTCTCTCAAAAACAAATACACTAAAAAAGAAGAAGTGCAGGGTAAGGTAAAAGAACGGCCCAAGAAGGTATCGGGGGAAGAGCTTTCCAGGAAGGGTAAACAGGCAGTGCAAAGGCCCAGAGGCAAGCATATGCTTGGCTGTATTCCAAGAACAGCAATGGGGCCTGCAAGGTCGGAGTGGAGAGAGCAAGGGGCCTTGTCTGTGCCATTTACGGAATTCTGATGAGACGGTAAGCCATTGGGATGATCCGAGCAAAGGACTGTCCTGTTCTGATTAAAAGGACCCCTGGGGCAGCGGCAGTGTTGAAAAAAGACAAGGGGGAAAGGGTGGTACGGAGTTGGGGCAGGGAAAGGAGGAAGGGATGGGGGCGGGGGAAGGGGAGAGGAGGGGACGGGGAGAGGAGGGGACGGGGCGGGGAAGAGGGTGGGGGAGGGCTAAAGCCAAGCAATTGGGAAACAATTAGAACTGTCTAGGCAAGAGATTTTTAGCCAGGGCCTATTTAGCCAATCTATGAGAAGTCCAGGCCTCCGTATTTCCGATCTGTCACATTCCCCACGTATCTGTTTTCCACTAGATCCCCCCGCCCCCGCACCCCCACCCCACCACCCCGCCACCCCGCCACCCCGCCACCCCGGCCTGGGAAATTCGTTACTTGCTCTGACCGAAATTCTTCGCGGAATAAAACAGCTCTCAGTCGCCAGCGCGATGAGGGAGCCCCTCCCCAGCTGCGGGCCTCGGACAGCGCTTCCGCGCTGCCAGGCCGGGGGTCCGCGGCGTCTACCCCCGCCGCCACTTCCCGGGCCGGGGCCGCGCCCCTCGCCGCGCCCAGCACCGCCCCGCGCGCTCGCCGCGCGCCCGGAGCCCCGCTGCTCACCGTGCACCGCCGCTGCCGCTGCCCGCCTGCCGTGTCCGGGCGGCTCGCTCTCGCTTTCCTTTTCCCCGCCGGCTCCGCCTTCTATGACCGCGCGCGGCCCCTCCCGCACCGACTCGGGATCGCGGGAAACTCGAGTCTCCTTCCGAGTCCGCGCCGCGCGCGCTGCTGCCCACGTGCTGCCGGCTGCCCGCGGGGCGCGCGGGGACTCTCCTGCGGCACCCCCAGCTCCAAGCCCTCCGGCTTCCAGGTGTGTTTGTGGCCGGAAGGGTCCGCCGGGAGGAAGGGAGGACAGAGAGGTGTCCAAGCGCCCGTGGCGTGCGAGGGTGGGTATTATTCGCCCCATTTCAGGATCGAAGAAACTGAGTAAATTAACTCGCCCAGAGTCCTGCTGCTGCTAAGTGGCAAAGTCAGGAGTCAACTCAGGGTCAGGCCTGTAAACACCGAAGTACTCCGTCCCCGTTCCCTTCTGCCTCCTAACTTTCACGAGACTGGGGATGAAGAGACCTGAAGGCCTAGCCTTCCTTCGGTCAGTTTCCACCCATTTGTCTATTCATTCAACAGGTACTTGCCAGCGCTGTTCTAAACACCGGCCGCAGGTCCAGCCATTAGGAGAGCTACCTGCTCCCTGTGGGACCTCGTGGAGTTTTGCTCCCGAAGCCCCTACGGGTAGTCCTCGGTTTATAAGACACTGACACAGCGATTGAGGAGTCCTGAGGACTTACGATACGGCAAAGTAGGTACCCATTACTGTACCCATTCAACAGATAAGAAAACTGAGGTCTGGGGCACAGAGAAGTTCAGTAACACAGAAGTTAAGTAAGCCGGAGAGCTAGAATTAGAATTACAAGTCTGTACCCTCAACATCTGAGCTAGAGTGAGGGAGTGAGGTGGTCCCAAGATGGACCTCTGATATACTATTGGCATTGGGCATTGGCTCTAGGACTCATTGCCCACTCCTCTTCTCCATCCCTCCGGAGTTTCAGTGGCTAAACTGAATGGCTAAATTTTCGGTGGTTAAACACTATATTTTCTTTAGAGCCCAGGTCCTGGGCAGAGGATTTAAATTCTGCAAATGTGAAGTACTGGTGGAAAGTTTGAAAGATAGATAGGAGACAGAGCCATCTTTCTGTGGGATTTCCAGATGACGGAAAGCTCCAGAAATAGCAGGGATTTGCATGAGACCATTTACCAGGTTTGTGGGTGCGTGGTGTCTGTGACAGCAGCAACAGCAGTAGCAGTGACAGGTTTTCTGAAGGCCCTGAACTGCCCAAGAGAGTTTAAAGACAGGAAATGACAATCTCAAGCGTGGTCAGAGGATACAAGCTTTAATAAATGCCCAGAAGCACCTCTTAATTCATGTAGACTCAGGGCTGATGTTGCAGAAATTAGGTGCAGAGTCTGCAGCTGCAGGTAACAGAATTTTGCAATACAAATTTAATTTGCAGCCTCCCCAGGTCTCTTCTATGAACATTGAGGGCATTGAATGGGAAAGAATGAGGCCCTGGGAATTTGGGGGGATTTGAGTGAATCCAAGTACTACTGCCCTCCCAAATACTGCTGAGCCTTCAACAGTCCTCTGCCCATGTTTGGTAAGAGTGGTACAGCCTGGTTTGAAGATTATAAAGTAATCACCTTGCAGGGAGGTGCTGATTCTCCAAATGCCCCATCCCTACCTCATACTTTCACTCCTAGAACTAGAATCAGATGCTAGCATGCCCCAAGAGGATACGGACAAGATCTGATCCAGAGGAGATAGTTTATGGAACAAAAGATTTGCAAACTTCCACTAATTTTTATCAGCAGAAACCCAGGAAATATGCATGCAAATGATTCGAAAGGTGGCATTTAGAAATGAATGTAATTCAGATTATGCACTCAGTGTGCTGGCTCCAGCAGCTGGAAATGGCTCATTAGAACTGTTACTGCAACCTGGGCTCAGGGGTGGCCCCCATTAAATGAAATTGTGATGCCAACTAATACAGATAAGTCAAAAATACTCAGGGAGTCAGGAATATTGGAGTAGAATGATGGCATTCATTCACTCCCTAGCCATGCTCCCCAAGAAGATCCAAAGGACCCTTCTTCCTCAGGCATTGAGGAAAATATTGGAGTGAGGATCCATTGGAGTGATGTATCCTTGATGTATCCTTGAAAAACTCTGTAATGCCTGACCACTGTAGATTTAGAGAATGTCAGTGGGAGGTGCTGCCATTGGAAAAGCTCCCTAATTTCAGTGGGGATTATGGCAGGTATCTAAGACCCCCATGGCACTCACCCCTGCTCTGTCAACCCACAGCACTGAGCTCATGGAGAGTTCCCTGTGACCAGATGACTGAGAAAGAAAAAATCGAATGAAGCACAGTATACTGGCGTTAATCAGAAGTGGATTGATGTATTAAAACAGCCCCTCTGGAAGGTGGCCCTAAAGGGTATTGGGAGAAAGGAAATCCAGCAGGCAGAACTTTGAGCAGTACATTTCGTTGTCACTTGGAAAGAGAGCAAGCCAGTGGCTTGAACACACCCAGTGTCTCGCAGGCTAGCTGGAGATTCAGAGATTTGGAAGGAAGAAGATCAGAGGGTTGGTCATAAGCGGTCTGAGGAAAATGGTGTGGGTGAACCCCTTGGACACTATGAGCATATAGTGAATGTTCATCAAAGGCATCTACTACTGAGGAGGCTTTTGAGGAGCAGGTGGCCAGGAAGACTTCTGTAGAGGTCAGTCAGCTTCTCCCCAGCACACCCAGTGCTTATTCACGACGAATAAGGAGACGACAGCAGTAGCAGGGTATGGAATATGTGAGTTCATCGACGCGAAATTCTCATCAAGGCTCATCTGGCTGCTGAGCACCCAGCAGTCTCCCGTCAGGGACCAACTCTGAGCCCCAGTGTCGAGTACCATACCCCAAGGTAGACCAAGCGGCCACTTGGTGGCAGACAGGTTACACAGGAGCCCTTCCATCTGGAGTGCACAGGGATTTGCCCTGTGGGGAGTGAGCATTTATTTCAGGTACGGATTTGCATTTCCTTCCTGCAGTGCTTCTGCCAGCATCATCATTGTTGGATATTCTGTATATTTGCTCACCATCACAGCCTGTCTTGCTAAGAAACCCGTTTTACAGAAAAATGAGGCAGTATACTGACTGCTGTAGAATTCAGTAGTTTTATTATGAACCTCGTCACCCCAAAGCAGCTGGCTGTACAGGGCAGTAGGGTGGAGTATTGAAATCTCAGGTGCAGCCCCAAGCAGGAGTATACTGAGTGTATACTCAGCTGAGTGTACTGTCCTTCGGGCAGTGGATGTTCTAAACCAGATTGCTGTTTCTTTCATGGCCAGTACACCTGAACTCAGGAAACAGTAGAAGTGAGAGGGTTGTGTTCCACAATGAAACCTAGTCATGCCCTTGCAAAATAGTGCTTTCCTGTTCCTATGACATTGGGCTGTGTTTCCAGTAGGAGACACATAGTTCCTTGAATAGGAATTTGAAACTGCATCTGGACATTTCAGGTTCATGATGCCATCAGGCCATCAAGGAAATAAGGAAGTTACCAAACCAGCTGGGCTGATTTATGGGAAAATAGTGATGTAGCCACACAACGGAGTTCGAGACAAGCATGTCTTTAACTCAGGAGTTCCTCTTGAGTTCCTTCTAGTAACTCCCTGTTCAATGATACATGTTAGTAGAAATCTACAGCTGTTCAACAAGACAGGACTGTTTAGGGCTCACTCAGATCCTTCAGGATTGAAGGTTTATGTCACCCTACTGGCTGGGAAGATTTCTGAGGGCAAAGAGAATAAGGAATAAGAAGTAATAAACACCAACTACAGTTTCATGACCTGCTGCATTTTTCTTCCTTCTGCATTTGTTTTTGTATTAATAAACTTCTTTTCATTGCTTTTCCCTTTCCTTTTCTATGAGATTTGCTGGTAGTGGTTAATTTTATAAGATAGTCTTCTGGTTAGAGTGTCTTATGGTAGAATTTGTGACTAAAAGAGAAGAGGGAGGAATATCACATAGCCATGGGTATAAAGACTAGGGGCTCGGATAAGCATGTTTTCATTTGAAGAAGGGAATGGGTGCATTAGGTGGGAACATAGTTCTGTTGTCTGCTTGAAAGATTATTAGTGCAAGCAGTGGACTGCACGATATTGTTCATTTTTATTTAGCTTCCAATCTCACTCCTTTCTATGTCTCCCTGTCTCCTGGATTATAAAGTATGGAAAATTAAAATCACATTGTCCGGATTTTTATGGAATTAAAATTCTGGAGTTCTGCTAATGACTGATGAGCCGTGGTGCAAGATTTGGAAGATGGAAGGAAGGAGAAGGCCATCCTCATGTGATAGAATGAGCTGATGAGCAAACTTCTGTGCTCATGACTCCAGGTGCCCTTGTCAGTTCTCCAAGGGTATGGTGCATCCGTGGCGGCAGCCGTGGTAGAAGCAGTGTCAGTGACAAGGTCCTGAGCTCTGGATGGCAGGTGCAGTGGAAGTCTCCTGGTTTTCATTCTGCCAACCTTTCCGATATATATGCATTCATTTCCCACTGAATCCTTACGCTTGACATACTTATAGTGGTTTCTGTTCCCAGTACTTCCCAAAGAGAAATCTCCCCCAAAATGGAGGCTACACTGAGGGGGTAGAGTTGAGAAGTGAAGGTTGAGAATCGGGCCCTTCTTTGAGCTCTGGATCAAGACTAATCTGAACCAGACCCATCCTAGGCCAGTCAGTTGTAAGACTTCTCCCCTCCTCTTCTTTCTACTATAAACCAGTATGTGTTTGATTTTCTGTTTATTACATCAAAAGGATCCTGACTGATTTATATTCTAAGTAACACTTCTTGGTTTTTTTTTTTTATTTTTTTTTATTTATTTTTTTTTTATTTTTTCAACGTTTATTTATTTTTGGGACAGAGAGAGACAGAGCATGAACGGGGGAGGGGCAGAGAGAGAGGGAGACACAGAATCGGAAACAGGCTCCAGGCTCCGAGCCATCAGCCCAGAGCCCGACGCGGGGCTCGAACTCCCGGACCGCGAGATCGTGACCTGGCTGAAGTCGGACGCTTAACCGACTGTGCCACCCAGGCGCCCCGTTTTTTTTTTTTTAAAAGTCCCTTCGTTCATTAATTTATTCAATAAATATTTATTGAGTGCCTACTATGTGCAGCATTGTACTGGATACACGATGATGGCACTATGTCCTTAAGTGTTTATGTAGAAATTAGTTTCAAAAAGATAGAGTGTAAGAAAGGAAGCAGGTATTCAGTTGATCTTTATTTTTTTAAGTTTTAAAAAAAATTTTTAAATGTTTGTTTATTTTTGAGAGACAGTGAGCAGGGAGGGGCAGAGCGAGAGGGAGACATGGAATCCGAAGTGGGCTCCAGAGCCCGATGTGGGGCTCAAACCCACGAACTGTGAGATCATGACCTGATCCGAAGTTCAACGCTCAACCAACTGAGCCACCCAGGTACCCTTTAAGTTTTTTGTTTTTTTTAAAGTTTATTTATTTATTTGGTGAGAAAGAGAGAGAATGAGTGGAGGAGGGTCAGAGAGAGAGGGGGACAGAGGATCCAAAGCAGGCTTTGTGCTGACAGCAGAAAGCCTGAGGCAGGGCTCAAACTCACAAACCATGAGATTGTGACCTGAGCCGTAGTTGGACGCTTGACCTGAGCCGTAATTGGACGCTTAACTGACTGAGCCACCCAAGCACCTCTTGGTTGTTCTTTATATACTCTAAATAGTAGCCTTTTATTTAGTAACTTCTTCAAGTCTCTGCCCTGCCATTTTACATTTTTGGGTTTCACTTTCTTAATGACACAGTTTTACTTTTTAAGATTTTTTTGTTTTTTTTTTTTTACTTTTTAAACTACATCCAGCCTGGGGCTAGAATTGACAACTCTGAGATCAAGAGTCAGGACTGAGCCAGCCAGACACCCCACAAAGATGTTTAGATTTTAATGTAGCCAAAAACATAAATTGTGTCCTCTTTGTGCTTTCTGTTTCTTCTTTAAGAAATCTCACTCTAGGGGCGCCTGGGTGGCACAGTCGGTTAAGCGTCTGACTTCAGCCAGGTCACGATCTCGCGGTCCATGAGTTCGAGCCCCGCGTCGGGCTCTGGGCTGATGGCTCAGAGCCTGGAGCCTGTTTCCGATTCTGTGTCTCCCTCTCTCTCTGCTCCTCCCCCGTTCATGCTCTGTCTCTCTCTGTCCCAAAAATAAATAAACGTTGAAAAAAAAAAAAAAAATCTCATTCTAGTTATAAAAATATTATTTTGTATTTGCTTCCAAAAAACTAAAGCTTTAACATCTTTTTTAAACATATGGTTGTTTAATTTGCAAGAAATTCATTTTTGTGAGTGATAGAATGTGAGAATCTGATTTTACTTCTTCTGTATCATAACCAATTGTCTTAGGAGCAAATATGGAAGAGTGTAATTTCTTCCTAGATATACAATGGCAGCCCTGTCCTCTATGGGTCAGTTCAACAGCTCTGTTTTGCTCTATTTGTCTACTCCTGCACCAGTCATGGGGGTCTGGGCATTAAAACCCAAGCCTCTGTTGCTGACAAGTCTCTCAGTAAATGGTGGCTTAATGTCATCTCTGATTATTACTTGGTCTCCTTCTCTGTTCCATCTGTGGTTTTGGCCCTGATGAGTCCACTTACTCTACTGGGGGCTGAGAAATTCAACTAAAAGAATTTTTAAGAATTTTTATCCAGACTTTCTTGATGTTCTGAGGGAAGGGTTTTCAGGTTATGTAATCCACCATACTACCAGAAATAGTAGTCCTGCAGTCTTTCTCAATGCAAATTTTTTAAAAAAAAAATTTAATATTTATTTATTTTTGAGAGAGGGAGAGAGAGAGAGACAGAGTGCAAGTGGGGGAGGTGCAGAGAGAGAGAGGGAGACACAGAATCTGAAGCAGGCTCCATGCTCCGAGCTGTCAGCACAGAGCCTGATGCAGGACTCAAACTCACAGACCATGAGATCGTGACCTGAGCCGAAGTCAAATGCTTAACTGACAGAGCCATCTAGGCACCCCTCTCAAAGGAATTTTATTTAACTTTTCTATGAACCCTTCTATTCTTCACTGTGACTAGCTATGGTGTAAAGATTAGGGACTGTTGAGATGGTTCGTCCAAAACTTTCTTTACCTTCTCTTGTAAGTTCCACCTTACTACCTAGGGTTCTGTGGTCGAAAAGCCTTTATGCCAGAATGACACAATCTCTAATATTTAGCTTTGAATTAAAGGTTGTGTTAAATAGACATATAATGCCCCTTGAGAGTGGGGCCTCCACGGGGCTCACTTCAGGGACATACACAGAGTAGATGAGCAGTGAATGCATTTTCCTTGAATTATATGAGGATAGGATTTATTCATCTTAATTCAGTGCAGAGTTGGAATTAAATTCCGCCCAACAGTAAGTCTCAGATAACCACAAGTGCTTTGGTCTGTAGTGAGGGACAGAGGAATTATTCTGGGAGGACAAAAAATTTTGCATCACTGGGAGGCCTGTCTCATCTACACACCATTCAGACGCCAATTTACGTGTGTCTCTGATAGTATCTGCTTATGCTCTTATGTGAACCCAGAGCATGAAAGAAGTTACAACCCCAGCATGCCACATGAGCAAGAGTATCCCCTTTGGACAGCTAAATGGTCTTTCCTCAAAAAGCAAATGGGCGCCTGGGTGGCTCCGTCGGTTAAGCGTCCGACTTCGGCTCAGGTCATGATCTCACAGTTTGTGGGTTCAAGCCCCGCATTGGGCTCTGTGCTGACAGCTCAGAGCCTGGAGCCTGCTTCGGATTCTGTGTCTCCCTCTCTCTCTACCCCTCCCCCGCTCGTGCTTTCTCTCTCTCTCTCTCTCTCTCTCTCTCTCTCTCTCTCTCTCTCAAAAATAAATAATAAACATTAAAAAAAAGTTTAAAGGGGCACCTAGGTGGCTCAGTCGGTTGGACATCTGACTTCAGCTCTGGTCATGGTCTTGTGGTCTGTGGGTTCGAGCCCCGCATCAGGCTCTGTGCTGACAGTGCGGAGTCTGGAGTCTGCTTCAGATTCTGTGTCTCCCTCTCTCTCTCTGCCCCTTGCCCACTCACTCTCTGTCTCTCTCTCCCTCAAAAATAAATAAACATTAAAAAAAAAGTTTAAAAAAAAGTGAACAAACAACTCTGCACTCAAAAACTTCAATGTTATCATTATTATTAATGTTTTATTTATTTTTGAGACAGAGAGACAGAGCATGAGCAGGGGACTGGCAGAGAGAGTGAGAAGAAGACACAGAATCCGAAGCAGGCTCCAGGCTCTGAGCTGTCAGCACAGAGCCCGATGCGGGGCTCAAACTCACAGACCGCGAGATCATGACCTGAGTCGAAGTCAGATGCCCAACCCACTGAGCCACCCAGACGCCCCAATGTTATCATTATTATTAAATTCATATTATGTATATCTAAACGTTGTTTAATTATCATTAGTTGATTATTTGATCAACCTATTTCATTATTTAATAATCATTCAGGAAAAGAAAATACCCATGCCTGCTGAATTGGCAATAGGATGGCAGTAGGAGTCATACTTCAAGGGTGGCAGTAGGAGTCATACTTCAACTTTGCTCCTAGGGAAGTGCCTGCCAAGCACTGTTTGAATTTTTCATCCATTTCCTGGTTCTGAGTTTCACTGAACAAATTTTTCCAATCACCAACTTCACCTACAACACACACAAAAATAACAGACCCGGACACCTGTTAGAAGATAGTTTCCTCATTTTTTTTTTAGCTATTTATTTCATTTTATTTTTATTTTTATTTTTATTTGAGTATGGTTGGCACACAGTGTTACATTCGTTTCAGGGCTATCACATAGTGGTTCGACAACTAGACACACTTTGCTGTGCTCACAAGTATAGCTACCATCTGTCACCATACAATGCCATTTATAATACCGTTACCTGTGCTGTGCCTTTTAGTCCCATGACTTGTTCCTTACTTAACTGGAAGCCTGTACCTCCTACTTCCCTTCACCAATTTTACCCATCCCCCTATTTCTTCTTGATTTTACCATTTTTTCAGTGCAGCATTTCACTTTGAAATGTGAAATGGAGACATGAAGAAAATTAAGCAGTCTTAAAAATGAATGTAATTCCTCCTGTAAAGTTAATGGTATCCATTGGGGCCTCCCATCTGTGGCATAGTAGGTGATGTGCTTTCTTTATATCACCGAAGGGACTGTTGGCCTCAGTCATCTCCTAGCCCCACCCCTGTCTCAACACTTGGGACCTAAAATTCCACTTTTTGAGAGTCATTCTTTTTTCCCCCTCTGTAAAGTCTTTTAAATACCTCACCCCTTGAGAAGTTATCATTTTACAACAGGTTTTGGTTAAGACCTCAGATGCTGATAATTTTGCAAAAAGTTACTACTTTGCCTGAGATTAGGATATGTTTTTCTTATTCCTTTTAAAAACAAAGGAAGTTGGGGCGCCTGGGTGGCTCAGTCGGTTGAGCGACCAACTTTGGCTCAGGTCGTGATCTCACGGTTTGTGAGTTTGAGCCCCACATCGGGCTCTGTGCTGACAGTTCAGAACCTGGAGCCTGCTTCTGATTGTGTCTCCCTCTCTCTCTGCCCCTAACCCACTTTCATTCTGTCTCTGTCTTTCTCAAAAATAAATAAACACTAAAAAAATTAAAAAAAAAAAAAACAACGAAGTTGCTTCTTTCTTTAGAATCTTTTGGTGATTTGGGTTGAAGTTGCAAGTTCCTTGTTGCATAGCCATTGAAATGTATGTTTATAAAGAGGGTTTAATGACAAGGAAGTGCTTGGATGTATGAAGGGAGTAACATAAAACACAAAGCTGTTTGCAAATGTCATCCACTATAAAAAAACATCACAGAATGAGGCTGGAAGAAATATGCCAAAAAGTTAAACTTGCCTCTGGTGGGAGAAATGTGAATAATTTTTAACGTTCTTGCACATTTACCTGTGCCTTCTGAATTTTTGCAAAGAATATTGTAAAATATTTAAGTTACCACTTTATTTTAGAATTTTTCTGTTCTGAATAGTGCGTGATTAACGCCTAGGTGTTTCAGTTGGTTGAGCATCCGACTTTGGTTCAGGTCATGATCTTGCAGGTTTGTGAGTTTGAGCCCTGGGTCAGGCTCCATGCTGACAGCTCAGAGCCTGGGGCCTGCTTGGGATTCTGTGTCTCCCTCTTTCTCAGCCCCTCCCCTGCTCTCCCTCTCTCTCTCTCTCTCTCTCAATCTCTCTCTCTCTCTCTCTCTCAAAAATAAACATAAAAAAAATTTTAAAAAAGCAATATAAAGAAAAGTTCTATTTTCTTCCCCCTCCTTTAAAGCTAATCAAGCAAGGCATAAAAGTCAGGGGTAAAGCCAGGAATCAAGCCCAAGCTAGATTTACATTCAATGTTCCATTCACAGTGGGTATTTTAAATGGGTCTTCATTTGATAAAGTAAAGTGGAGTAGACTCAAGTAAACCTACGTTCAAATCCTGACTCCATCGATCATTAGCTTTGTGGCAACGGACAAATTAATTTCCCTGAGCTTTGGTGCCCACATTTATAAAATTAAGGAATTCATGAATTTTTTTGCTGTAAAATTTATGCCTAGTAAAAGGTCTAACACATAGTGCTGCCTCTAAATCATGTTATACTTTATATATATATATATATATATATATATATATATATATATATATATAATTTTAAAAAACTGGTAATACCTAAGCTATATTATCATAAACTGTCATAAGAAGTTAGATTGCCTTTAAAAAAAATCACAGTTCCCAACCAACAGGGCAGTAAGAGGTGGCCAATGAGGTATAAAGAAGTCACTGATGAGGCTTCCCACAAAGTTCTTTAAAGGGGGCCCACTCAGCTAACATGCGATTCTGTATCTTGCTATTCCCTGTTTATTTTAAAAATATATAATCCTTTAGTTTTAATGTAATGGTGGAGCTCTGGCTGTTGTCCTGCCATCACATACTGGCAAGCAGAAAGGTACAAGGAACTTAGTACTCTGAAAGATAACTTTAGATATTGTGGAACTCGTTCAGTCTACTTCTGTGGAATTAGTACACAGTAGAAGTATACTACTCAGTGGAACTGAGTCTACTTTGAACTCACTGTGTCCAAACTTACTGAGGGAGAAACAAGAAAATCCTGTCTTAACTGAAGATAAAAGTATTTGGATTGGGGCACCTGTGTAGCTCAGTCGGTTAAGTGTCTGCCTTCGGCTTAAGTCATGATCTCATGGTTCGTGGGTTCAAGCCCCATGTCTGGCTTAGTGCTGACAGCTCAGAGCCTGGAGCCTGCTTTGGATTTGGGGTCTCCCTCTCTCTCTGCCCCTCCCCTGCTGGTGCTCTGTCCGTCTCTCTGTCTCTCAAAAATAAATATACATTAAAAAAATTATAAAAATAAAGTATTTGGATTGCCTGTTATATGCAAACCAATGGATGTCCCAGAAACCAATGCGACTTTACCTTTGCGGAACAGGAAGGGCCCAATGGCACCGTGTGTTTCCTGGGACTTTGCTCGCATTGCTTGGAAGGTACTCTGGGCTGAGATGGTTTGGATCTGCTCCCCAGTTAAAGAGAATCCAAAGAACTCAGCAATGTGTTTTATTCCAGCGGTCAGGTTCTGAAAACAACATTTTCAAGGATAAACTTCTTTCTATGGGAATTGTGCCCGAGCAAAGACAGGTTTCTTAGCCAGAATGGATTTACTAAGCCTACCTCTCCAACTCACCTTTTCATCTCTCTCTTTAGACTTTCTTTGATACTTCTGTATCAATATTTGAGATAGCCCTACAAAATATTCTGTATTGTTTTTACTTTGTAGTTTCAATGGGTGACTCTTATTAAACTCCTCAGGATACAAATAATGATAGCAAGCATTAAGTAGTAGGTCTTATCTAAGATGATACTCATTTTATTAAAAAGCACCAGTCTAGGGGCACCTGGGTGGCTCAGTCGATTAAGCATCCGACTTTGGCTCAGGTTATGATCTCCCAGTTTGTGAGCAAGCCTTGCATCAGGCTGTGTGCTGACAGCTCAGAGCCTGGAGCTTGTTTCAGAATCTGTATCTACCCCTCTCTCTCTCTGCTTCTCCCTGGCTCTTGCTGTCTCTCTCTCAAAAATAAACATTAAAAAAATAATAAAAAAAAGCACCAGTCTAAATGAGCTGAGGAAATCAATGTATTTTTACATGCCCATTCCAATTCTCTTTTCTTCTGAATCCTATTTATAGCTAATGTTTAATTCTATCCAGAAAGTCTAATTTTTAGAATCCTGAAAACTAGAAGGAATCTTGAAATTAATCTTGTCTAAATACCCTTGTAACCAGTATCCCTACCAATGAAGATTCATAATCTTCTAGAACAGTTTCTTAAACTGTATTCTACAAAACACTAATTTACTTCAAGGTGGCTATAGATGTTTTGTGAAAAAAGAAAAAAAAAGAAAAGAAAAGGAGAGTGAAGGGTGAGGTCAAATAAGTTTGGAATCTTTTTGGTTAAATAAAGAGAAGTTTGTTTTGCTTTTCCTACAGGATCTCTCACTCTTGAGTATGTCAGCTTGCAATGTGAATGTCCCAAAAGACCCACAGTCCCCAAATCAGTTTGAATGGGCAACCTCCAGGCAAGAATTATTAACATCTGGGCAACATGGCATTCCATGGAACACAAGTTTCAGAAACATCATTGTAGACTAGCAGGATAAAAGACTAAAGTAGTATGTTCTCTCATGTTACATAAATGCACTCGAGAAACAGAAGGGATGGATTCATTCATACTTCCCTTTGATAAGAATGTCAGAGGAGACTGGTGTTAATAACCCAATTCCTCTAGAAAGCATTTGGCACACTCCCTTTTTTTTTTTTTTTTTCAATATATGAAATTTATTGTCAAATTGGTTTCCATACAACACCCAGTGCTCAGCACGCTCCCTTTTTAACATACTTTCTCTACTGGAGTCCAGGACTCTGGCTTCCCTCCTGCCTCATTAGCCCCTCCTCCATCTCCTTTGCTGGTTCCTCCTGTTTCCCAAACAGTCTATATGGGGGACTCTAGGGCTCAGTTCTTGGTCTCCTTCTCTTCCCTATGTATACACTTACATACATGTAAGTATGTAATCTCATGGCTTTAAATGCCATCTATGTGCCAAATTTATATATACAGCCCAGCACTCTCTCCATTCAGCACGTTTATAGTCAACTTGACCTCTCCATTTGGATGACTAATAAACATCTCAGACTAAGCATGTGCAAAGCCAAACCCCTGATCTTTCCCACAATCTCACTTCACCTGCTGGCATCTCGTACTCAAGGGACAACAATTCAGTCCTCTCAGTTGGTCAGGCCAGTAATATTGGAGTCTTATTTGACTTCATTTTTCTCTCACTGCTCTTTCTCCCATCCAATCCAGCAGCAAATCCTAATAGCTCTTCTTCAACAAATATTCAGAATTTAACTACTTATTACTTCCATTGCCACTTCTGGTCTAAGCCACAATCTTCCTTTGCCTGGACCACTATAGTACTCCTAACCCTAACCCTAACCCTAACCCTAACCCTAACCCTCATGGGTTTCTCTACACAATCTTTGCTTCTCTCTAGTATGTTTTCATACACCAACCAGAATGAACCTGTTAAAAACACAACTCCTATCACTTTTCTGCTCGAATCCCATAATGGTTTTCTATTTCACTCAGAGTGAAGGCCAAAGTAATTTCAATGGCTGGCCACATTATTCCCCATACTCCTCTCTACCCCACTCCCTTGCCTCTGTTCTCATTGGTTAATCTCCCCTGGTTCACCCCTACTGACCCAGCCACATCCGCCTCCTTAATATCACTTAACCATACCAGGAACACTCCTACCTCAGGGCGTTTGCTCAGTTGGTTCTGTATGCCTGGAAAATTCTTATTCCAGTTACCTACTCTGCTTACTCCCTCATCTTCTTTAGATCTTTGCTCAAATCACATCCATTCCATGAGGTTTCTACCAGCTATCTTATATGGGGATTTGTCCAACATCCCAATTCCCTACCCCTGACATTTCCAGTTTTCCTTAATCAGTTATGCCATTTCTTTTTTTCTCACATATTATAAACATTTTTAAAATGTTATATTTATTGTTTTTCTCTCTCCCTGCCTCCTCCAGCTAGAAGGTAAGCTTCTCCAGGGCAGTGAATTTTGTCTGGTCTGTTCACTGATGTATCACAAGGGCCTAGAACAATGCTGGGCAGCATTAAATGTTCATGAATTGGGGAGGGGAAGGAAAAAAAAAAGAGGTTAGAGTGGGAGACAGCCAAAGCATAAGAGACTCTTAAAAACTGCGAACAGGGGCGCCTGGGTGGCGCAGTCGGTTAAGCGTCCGACTTCAGCCAGGTCACGATCTCGCGGTCAGGGAGTTCGAGCCCCGCGTCGGGCTCTGGGCTGATGGCTCAGAGCCTGGAGCCTGTTTCTGATTCTGTGTCTCCCTCTCTCTCTGCCCCTCCCCCGTTCATGCTCTGTCTCTCTCTGTCCCAAAAATAAATAAACGTTGAAAAAAAAAATTTTTTTTTAAAAAATAAAAAAACTGCGAACAAACTGGGGGTTGAGGGGGGTGGGAGGGAGGAGGGGGTAGGTGATGGGTATTGAAGAGGGCATCTTTTGGGATGAGCACTGGGTGTTGTATGGAAACCAATTTGACAATAAATTTCATATATTAAAAAAATAAATGTTCATGAATACCAATTTAAAAAATAACATTATATGGAAAAATCAATTCACAGCCAAATGCACATTCAATTCCATCTCAGTTGAAACCTACTTATTATTTCTGGCATTCTTAAGTTGGGCTATCTATCACAGAAGGAAAATAAAGCAGCCACTGTTAGTAATAAGTTGCTAAGCCTTATTTTATTTCTGTTAAATAAACAACCTAAGCCCCTATGCACTGTGTTTTTTTTCCCTAGCATTGTACCACAAATCTGGAATACTTATTTTTTAATTGAATACAATATTTGTTCACACAACCAGACATTAAAAGTAGGTTCTCTATGTGATATTTTATAATAAATCTTGCTATAGAATGTCAGTAATCAAAATCTTACCTTTTTAAGGTCTTCATATAATATGAACTTAACATTTTCATCATCAAGATGTTTGTTCCAGTTAATGGCAAAATCAAAATAGCTTCCCCAGGAAACTAAAAATATAAGGAAAAAATTCTTAGGGAATTTCAAATAATTGAGGTTAAAATTATAGATGGTTAATTTATGCTTTAAAATATAAACTATATATGTGTGTGTGTGTGTATGCTCAGACAAGATGTTTGTATGTCATTATAAATCCCTGCTCCAGAAGAACTGGCATACGGCCATTCCTGTGTCAGATTTCTATTCATTTTATTATTTTCATAAATAATAACTAAGCAAGTTGCAAAAGTGATTTGATAAAAACTACCAGACATTCATGAATATTTAGGTGAATAAAATGATTCAGAAATAGTGAAAGGTACACGAAAAACGACAGATAGTACCAGAAAGAAAAGAAATGATGAGGCAGATGTTTTCTCGATCAGCATTGTCCAATAGAAATTTAATGAAAGCCACATCTGTAAATTTAAAAAAATGCTTATTTATTTATTTTTGAGAGAGAAAGCAGAAGCAAGGGAGGGACAGAGATAAAGGGAGACAAGATCCAAAGCAGGATCTGTGCTGAGAGCACAGAGCCTGGTTTGCAGCTCGAACTCATGAAGCGAAAGATCATGACCTGAGCCAGAGTCAGAGGCTTAACTGACTGAACCACCGCAGCATTCCCCTCACCACATCTGTAATTTTAAATATTCCAATAGCCACATTAAGAAAAACAAAAAGAGGGGTGCCTGGGTGGCTTGGTTGGTTAAGCGTCCAACTTCGGCTCAGGTCATGATCTTATGGTCCGTGAGTTCGAGCCCCGCGTTGGGCTCTGTGCTGACAACTCAGAGCCTGGAGCCTGTTTCAGATTCTGTGTCTCCCTCTCTCTCTGCCCCTCCCCTGTTCATGCTCTGTCTGTCTCTGTCTCAAAAATAAATAAACGTTAAAAAAAAAAAAGCAAAAAGAAACAGGTGAAATTAAATTTAATATTTTATTTTGTTTAACCAAATATATCCCAAATTATTATCATTTCAGAATATAATCAATATAAAAAATTACTAAGGAACCATCACACTTTGTTTCTAAGTCTTCAAAAGCCGGTGGGCATTTTACACTTACAGAGAATCTCAATTTGAATGCCAAATTCTTTATCAAAAATACTTGATGTGGGGTGCCTGGGTGGCGCAGTCGGTTAAGCGTCCGACTTCAGCCAGGTCACGATCTCGCGGTCCGTGAGTTCGAGCCCCGCGTCGGGCTCTGGGCTGATGACTCAGAGCCTGGAGCCTGTTTCCGATTCTGTGTCTCCCTCTCTCTCTGCCCCTCCCCCGTTCATGCTCTGTCTCTCTCTGTCCCAAAATAAATAAACGTTGAAAAAAAAAAATACTTGATGTATTTTTAGACCTTTTTTAAAGTTAATTTGTTTATTCTGTGAGAGAGAGACCACAAGTAGGGGAAAGGCATAGAGATAGGGAGACAGAGAGAGAATCCAAAGCAGGCTCTGCACTCTCAGTGCAGAGCCTGATGCGGGGCTCAAATTCACAAACCCATGAGATTGTGACCTGAGCTGAAATCAAGAGTCAGACCTTAACCGACTGAGCCACCCAGGTGCCCTGATGTATTTTTAGACGTTTACAACTTAAGTTGAGAAAGTAGATTCATATACTCAACTTGTACCAAATTCATTTAAAAGTTTCCAATAACTGAATTGAATATCTGGGTTGTTTTGTTTTGTTTTTAATGTTTATTTGTTTTTGAGAGAGAGAGAGAGCAAGTAGGGGAGGAACAGAGAGGGAGGGAGACACAATCTGAAGCAGGCTCCAGGCTCTTAGTTGTCAGCACAGAGCCAGATGCCGGGCTTGAACTCATGAGCTGTGAGATCATGACCTGAGCCGAAGTCGGACGCTTAACCGACTGAGCCACCCAGGTGCCCTGAGTATCTGTTTTTAAATTTAAACTAATTAAATAAGATGTAAAATTTAACTCCTCGATTGCACCAGTCACAATTCACGTGCTCATTTGCCACACGTAGCTAGTGGCTACTGCACTGGACAGTGAACATCTAGACACTGATTAGCTGTGCTGCTTATTAACTGTATGACTTTGAGCAACAACCGAAACCTCTTTGTACCTTAGTTACCTCATTAGTAAAATGGCATTGTTGTCAGACTTAAATGAATTAACAACATCAAATGGTTAAAACAGTGCCTGATTAATAGTACCCACTCAGCAAATTTTAGCCGTTACTGTAATCGCTAGTAATAATAATATTCTCATAATCCTTATCATCATCATCGTTATCATTGAAGCCCTTGCTTTGAGCCAGGCTATTTCCACATGTTTTCTTTGTTGAGGCAGACACTGTATGTTTCATACCCAATATCCAATATATTCCTGTTTTTGCTGCTAACCAAACTCTGGTTAGTTACTTGGGTCTAAGCCAGTTATGGGAATTCTGGTTCCTGTTTCTCAGCCTCCCTTCGCGCTGTGATTGGTCTCAGGATATGGTTCTGGCCAGCAAGACACAAGCAGAAGTCTGCTGGAAGGTTTCTAGTAAAACCGTTGCGGTCTTGATGAACCTCCTTCAGGATCTGAAAGTGATGCTTGGAGGCACAGTAGCCAGCCTGAGAGTATGTTGCAAAAGGCAGAAGGGAAAGGCCAAGGGAATGGCAGAGGCGTTGGCTTTGCCATCACTGGGCAACTGAACCAGCTGTCTCTCTTCAGGCTTCTTGTTGAGTGAGAAAAATTAAACCTAATCTGTTTGGGCCACTGCGGTCAGGTTTTCTGTTCTTCCCCATGCACTATTAATTGATAGCTACACATTTGATCCTGGGATCTTTAAAGCAATCCAGGGTGATAGGTACAGGTTTTATACCTATTTTGTTGGTGGGGAAATAACCACTTTAAGGTCACACAGCAAGTTATGGGTTTTGCCGTCTTTCAACATCTGTCTGACACCAGAGCTGTAGTGCTGCCAAACAAAATGCTCTACTGTCCTACTTCCTGCAGGTCAGATATTCTTACCTTTCCTTTATAAGTCAGGAAGCCAATGTTCATAAAGATTAAATGTCTTGGGGTGCCTGGGTGGCTCAGTCGGTTAAGCGTCTGACTTCGGCTCAGGTCACAATCTCACGGTCCGTGAGTTCGAGCCACATGTCAGGCTCTGTGCTGACAGCTCAGAGCCTGGAGCCTGCTTCAAATTCTGTGTCTCCCTCTCTCTCTGACCCTCCCCCATTCATGCTCTGTCTCTCTCTGTCTCAAAAATAAATAAACGTTAAAAAAATTAAAAAAAAATCAAATGTCTTGCTCAACATCACCCAGGTGTGAGTGATTTGAACCTGAATTTAAATTCAAGCTCTGCTACTTAGTGGCTGTGTGACCTTTTTATGCCTCTATCTCCATCTTTACAAAAGCGGACAAGTATAGTATTTGTCCCCATGGGGTTCTTAAGAGAAATGGAAATTTTGGGGAGCATCTGAGTGGCTTAGTCGGTTAAGCGTCCAACTCTTGGTTTCGGTTCAGGTCATGATTTCATGGTTCATGTATTCGAATCCCTCATCGGGCTCTGTGCTGACAGCATAGAGCCTGTCTGGGATTCTCTCTCTCCTTCTCTCTCTGCCCCTTCTCCACTCTCTGTCTCTCAAAATAAATAAACTTAAAAAAAAGAAATGAAATGTTAAAATGTACGCGAGAGATAGTATATAGTGCCTGGCATGTAGTAATTGCTCAGTAAGTGGTAACTATTCTATCTAATATTAATTACTGATATATAATAATAAATGATGAAGCCAATCCAGTCCTCCCATTCCAAATCCTGCATGTTTTCCAGTACATTGAGCTTCCTTCATAAGTTGAACGTAACAAAGTGTGCAAAGCAGAAACTTTGCACCACTTAGTGAGTGGTTTCCAGACAAACAAAACTTTGATCGTGGTGCTTCGTAAGCACCTTCTGTGCACTCCCCCCCCCCGCCCCCCCCCCCCCCCCCGCCAATCCCAATACTTAATCTGTGCTTAGGAACCAATACTGTACCCAGTGGCCATGCATGTGGGGCGTGGTGTTGCTGTGCTGGTCACCTTTAGAAGTGGTCCTCTTTGGGCGCCTGGTGGCTCAGTCGGTTAAACATCCCACTCTCGATTTCAGCTCAGGTCATGATCTCACAGTTTCATGTGTTTAAGTCCCACATCGGGCTCTGCACTGACAGTGCAGAGCCTGCTTGGGATTCTCCCTCTCTCTCTGCCCCTCCCACACTTGGCACTGCTCTGTCTCTCTCAAAATAATAAATAAGTCCGTGAGTAAGTAAATAAATAAATAAAACTTGAAAAATCATGTTAGGATGAGCACTGGGTGTTGTATGTAAGTGATGAACCACGGGAATCTACCCCCAGAACCAAGAGCAGACTGTACATGCTGTTTGTTAGCCAATAAAATAAAATAAAAGTGGTTCTCTTAGAGTGACCTGTCAACAACTTCTCAAGGATCATGTGGCATTAATTCTGCCTTCTATGACACTGCCAAGACTGAAAAGAGCCACCAACTAAAGGAGGCATCTTTAATCTCTGGCCATTATACCCATGGAGGCAGAGTCACTGGGGCTTACAAGCAGTGCGACCACTGGCAAGTGTTTTAACTTTTTGGATTAGTTTTTTCATCTGTGAAAGGGGCTGGAAGTACTTTATTCATAGTTTGTTATAGTCTTAAATCATGCACATAAAACACCTCCTTTAGTACATTGGAGCATCAGTAGGCACTTACAAGAGTTTTTTTAAAGTAATCTCTACACCTAATGTGGGGCTCGAACTCACAACCCCAAGATCAAGGGTTGCGTGCTCTACTGACTGAGCCAGCCAGAAGCCTCAGTAGGCACTTACAAAATTGCAGTTATCAATAACCAGAGGTAAAACATCAACGTGGTCTAACAAAGCCTTTTCCTGTCTGGCAAACAAATATCTTAGATGTGTTTGCTCAACGTCATGGTTTTATCTCTCTCTCTCTCTCTTTTTTTTTCATCATTGTGTTATATAGACACTTAGGGGAAATTAACCAGAGATGCTTTTCTACATGACTCCGTATAGGCCTCTTGGTCCTATGTCTGTTCTATGGCCACCTCATACTTACAGGCGGCATGTGAATTGCCCAAATTATTTTTAAAAACAGTATTATTGTTTGATGTGCAGAACTAGTGGTGCTATAAAATTTCATTAAAGTTTCACTAAAAGCAACTTTTTGGTTCCTGGATCCTCCCTAGTCTTCTTTCTTTACCTTAAAATACATTTGATTTTTTGTACTTTTGTGGTCATCTGTCAAAGTAAGAATTCTTTCACCAACAGCCATACCTTGGCCTTTCATGAACTGTCTGAAGAATTCATCCCAGGAGCCATAGCTTGGAATATCAGGGACATCGTTGTGGAAATGGAAAAAAGATACTGCTGTATCTTTAGGGTTTCGAAATATCACCAAAATCTAGAAAGAGAAAATTAAGTTAAGTTATTCAGGTCTATATTTTGAACTTTGGAAAAGTGAAGGGGTGAACAATATCATTGTGTAATCTTGTATACGACATAATTTTGTTAACATACAGAGAAATTGAAGAAGCGGGGGTGGCAGATGGGGAAGTCTGGGGAGAGGGAAGAGAAAAGAAGAAAAAGCAGACTGATGTTGTAGCAGAGAACTTTTGCTAATGAACTTAGACATTAAGAAGGCATGTGTAGAAGATATGAAAAAAGCAAGGTGCCTGGGTGGCTCAGTCGGTTAAGTGTCTGACTCTTGAGTTCGGCTTAGGTCACAATCTCATGGTTTCTGGGATTGAGCCCCAAGCCAGGTTCTGCACTGACAGTGCAGAGCCGGCTTGAGATTCTCTCTCTCTCTCTCTCTCTCTCTCTCTCTCTCTGCCCCTCCCCCAGCTAGCATGTGTTCATGCGTGAGCAGTGCACACACTCTCTCTTTCTCAAAATAAATAAATAAACGTTAAAAAAAAAAAAAGAAGATACCAAAAAGGAAAAAAGGGCAAGCTCATTAGAATAGTCATAAGGGCATGATCTGGAAGGGTAAACCACAAAGTAAAAATTGCAACATAATATTAAAAAGTAATATTAAGGACAATGAAAATAATGTTCAGAGTTTGGTCAGCAAAAATAAAAAAATGATAAGAGTAGCCAAAGCACCTATAGTTATGTTGGCAGGACGTGAAGTTTGCTATTATATGTGAAATTCAGAAATAAAATTGCTTCAGACCTCACATAAATAATGCTCACCAGAAAGAACAAAAAAACACAACTTCTCGTTTTCCTATCGCATTCTTTTGTTAAACTCTCTAAATATCTTAGTGGGATTCTGGAATCTATTCATTAAAATATGTTCAATTCTAGGTATATGTTTTATATCCTAGCTGAAAATGCATTCGCTTTGAGCACAACAATAGCAAATATATTTGAAGAAAGAAACAACAGAAGAAATGCTAAATCACACGTTTCATTTCTCAAAATTCTATGATAAGATGCAGACTTCATCACATAGCTCAGAAAGGCAATATCTAGACATTAAAAACTTCAAACTGAAATATGAGTAGGGAGGGACACTCACCTTGGCTTTATTCTTGAAGATGGACCCAGGTAATTTGTCATAATGGAGATGAGTTGCCAGAATCCTTGGGGATGGAAACTGTTTCATTCTCTTAAAAACAGACATGGTAAAGTAAAAGTGTGTATGTCTTATGGTGAATTTCTCTTAAGTGTAGTATCTGAATGGTAGTTCCAAGTATCACTACTGTGCCTTTTCTATTTCCCCCTCCAATTTTTAAAAATTTATTTCTGTTTTCTTAATTTGTGGGGATGAGGAATGGAGAAAGTCATAAATAATTTAAATCATCCTTTTGGGAGGCGTCTGGGTGGCTCAGTCGGTTAAGCGTCTGACTTCGGCTCAGGTCATGATCTTGCGGTCCATGAGTTCGAGCCCCGCATCGGGCTCTGTGCTGACAGCTCAGAGCCTGGAGCCTGTTTCGGATTCTGTGTCTCCCTCTCTCTGACCCTCCCCCGTTCATGCTCTGTCTCTCTCTGTCTCAAAAATAAATAAACGTTAAAAAAAAATCCTTTTGGACCGCCTTATAGAGTTTGGCTTACCATTTTGGAGGGGTCTTTTTTTTTTGAAAATTTTACCTTTTCTACAATCATACTAAATTCTTTTTAGAATTGATTCTTTGCAGCTCATAATTTGTGATCTATTCTGTCTTCATTTGGCTCTCTTCTATAGTCAAGGTCTTTACCAGAAATATTCAAGTTTTTCCATTGGTCTCCCAAACCCACTTTTAATATCCAGACTTTTTTTTTGCCAACAAAATTCCATGCAATCAAATATCCTAACAGAACCTGGAAGTGCACAGTCACTTGAATATCTGAGAAATATTTTGCTAGAGAAATTCTTGTCAATGTAAGGACTCAGTGATTGATTCTGTGTGTGTGTGTGTGTGTGTGTGTGTGTGTGTGTCTGCTTCTACTGATAATTTTGAAAATGAAGTTACCTGTTTAATCTGCCAGGGTTAAGGGTTTTAGTACGTTATATGGGCTAAAGCCTCAAGTTTCATTTCCACACTTGTAGAGGTCACTCACAGCTGGGGCACATTATTTCAAGTGGTAAAATGATATATAGACGTTTATAGCCAATGTTCTGTAGAAACTTAGTGGACATCAGACACCAGCTCGTGTCATGATCTCGCAGTCCATGAGTTGGAGCCCCGCCTTGGGTTCTGTGCTGACAGCTCAGAACCTGGAGTCTGCTTCAGATTCTGTGTCCCCCCCTCTCTCTCTGCCCCTCCCCTGTGCGCTGTCTCTCTCTCTCAAAAATAAATAAACATTAAAAAAGAAGAGAAGAAAACAGTCATAATACTTCATTTACATCAAATTTCCCTAATTTTTAGTTTTGAACATCACTTTTACATTCATTCACAGCAATCCCCTCAGGTGGATATTATAACCCCCATTTTAGAGATTAACAAATGACTTTGAGGTTTTAAGGGCTTTGTGCAAAATCGCACAGATGGTAATTTTCAGATTAAGTTATAGAATGCAGTTTCCACTGCACTGCATGGCCAAAAATCACAAAAAGACATATGAGAAATGGTAAAGTTCCTAATAGGATTAAAGAAATATCCAGGGAGAAAACGGGAAATAACTGTAACAAAACTGATGTGTCAACGAAAATGTGTGATGGGGCCAAACTATAAGCAATGTAAAGACTGGACATAGACATATTTTAAGAAAATACATGTATTTAATTTTATTTATTTTTGTAAGTAATCTCTATGCCCAATATGGGGCTCAAACCCACAACCCAGAGATCAAGAGTTCACATGGGGCACCTGGGTAGCTCAGTCTGTTTAACATCTGACTCTTGGTTTTGGCTCAGGTCAAGATCTCACAGTTTGTGGGTCTGAGCCCCTCATTGGGCTCTGTGCTGAGGCACGGAGCCTGCTTGGGATTCTCCGTCTCCCTCTCTCTCTGCCCCTCCCCTGCTCATGCACTCTCCCCCTCTCTCTCTCAAAGTAAATAAATAAATTTAAAAAATTATAAATAAAAGGGGAGTTGGAGGGGCGCCTGGCTGGCTCAGTCAGAGCATGCAACTCTTCATCTCCAGATCGTGAATCTGAGTCCCAATTCGGATGTAGAGTTTACTTTAAAAAAAGTTGGAGGGGCACCTGGGTGGCTCAGCCGGCTAAGTGTCTGACTTCGGCTCAGGTCATGATCTCACGAGTTCGAATTCGTGAGTTTAAGCCCTGCATTGGGCTCTGTGCTGACAGCTCAGAGCCTGGAGCCTGCTTCGGATTCTGTGTCTCCCTCTCTCTCTCTCTCTCTGCCCCTCCCTGGTCATGCTCTGTCTCACTCTGTCTCTCAAAAATGAAGAAATTTTAAATAAAAATTACTTTTAAAAAAAGTTGGAAAGCTAGAGAAATGTTAGCATAAATTTTAAAGGTGATGATACACACCCTCTTTAGATAAAAGGTTATGCAGTGGCCTCGAGAGGAAAAATCGTTTCATTTTTCATTAGCCCGTTCATCTCTACCTAGGAAAGTTTCTTAAAACTCCTGTCCCCACATCCTGAGCTGGTCCTGACTTCCCACCTCTGGGCCCTGCTGTGGCTGCTAGGCCTCTGCTTCCTCCTGACGTTGCAGCCCCCCAGATCCAGGATGCACGCTTAGCTCCCCACTCCAGCCCAGCCCCAAGTCCCTGAATACCTTACCTGCCTGTGTTTTTCTGTTACTTTAACCCAATCCATGGAAATGGGCTTCCTTCCCCCTAGGATCCAACTTTTCAGTTTGTATTTGTCATCATGCCATGTGTCTCTGTCGTTTTCCAGAAACCCCTTCGTCAGTCCCGATCCAGTGACTTAATTCTCAGTAACTGAGTTCTTCTGTCTGCTTGTTGGGAGTCCTGGCGGTAAGCACCTCTGAAAGTTTTGCTGAGACTGTAGCCGCCCCCCCCCCCCCCAAACGCGTTTCTGGCGGGGCTGGGGCTGGCCCTCCTCCCACCTGTCCTGTCCAGGCACTGAAGTCTTGAGGCAGATCCTTCCTCCCTCCCTGTCCTTGCCTTTCCTGTCTGGGAACAGAACTTTCTGTCTCACACCCAAGCCTCACCTGGTTACATTGGTAGTGGGAGCAATAACGTGTGGTAAAGTGAATTAGAACAGGTAAGGGGGCGCCTGGGCGGTTCAATAGGTTAAGTGTCCAACTCTTCATTTTGGGTCAGGTCATGATCTCACAGTTTGTGAGATCGAGCCCTACATCGAGCTCTGTGCTGATAGCATGGAGCCTGCTTAGTGTTCTCTCTCTCTATTTCTCTCTGGCCTTTCCTTGCTCATGCATGCTCTCTCTCCCTCTCTCTCTCCTTGAAAATAAATAAATAAACATTAAAAAAAAATAAGAAGAACCTTAGGGTGCCTGGGTGGCTCAGTCGGTTAAGTGTCCAACTTCGGCTCAGGTCATGATCTCATAGCTCGTGAGTTCTAGCCCCGCGTCAGGCTCTGTGCTGACAGCTCAGAGCCTGGAGCCTGCTTCGGATTCTGTCTCCCTCTCTCACTCTGCACCTCCCCTGCTTGCACTCTGTCCCTCTCTGTCTCTCTCAAAAATAAAAATTAAAAAAAAAAAAAGAAGCTTTATGCACATCAGTGGCTTACTCTCTCAGCTACTACCCTTTCCCATCCCCCCACACACCAGAGCCATCACTGATACAGGGACACCAAAGATAGTTTCTTATTAGGAAAAGACTGGGGAGTGCTGACATAAACTGAAGGCAGAAATGATCCAGGCCTTAGAGGAACCCTTCTCTTGCCATCCCACCAAGTTTCTGTCTTCAGAGACAAAGTTTTTATGGTTTTAATTTTTTTAAAGAGATCTTCCGCTCTGGAAAGCAGTGTGGAGGTTCCTCAGAAAATTAAAAATAGACCTACCCTATGACCCAGCAATAGCACTGCTAGGAATTTATCCAAGGGATACAGGAGCACTGATGCATAGGGCCACTTGTACCCCAATGTTCATAGCAGCACTCTCAACAATAGCCAAATTATGGAAAGAGCCTAAATGTCCATCAACTGATGAATGGATAAAGAAATTGTGGTTTATATACACAATGGAATATTACGTGGCAATGAGAAAAAATGAAATATGGCCTTTTGTAGCAACGTGGATGGAACTGGAGAGTGTGATGCTAAGTGAAATAAGCCATACAGAGAAAGACAGATACCATATGGTTTCACTCTTATGTGGATCCTGAGAAACTTAACAGGAACCCATGGGGGAGGGGAAGGAAAAAAAAAAAAAAAAGAGGTTAGAATGGGAGAGAGCCAAAGCATAAGAGCCTGTTGAAAACTGAGAACAGACTGAGGGTTGATGGGGGGTGGGGGGGAGGAGAGGGTGGGTGATGGGTATTGAGGAGGGCACCTTTTGGGATGAGCACTGGGTGTTGTATGGAAACCAATTTGTCAATAAATTTCATTAAAAAAATAAATAAATAAAGAGATCTTATTTTTTAAGTAATCTCTACACCCAACATGGGGCTTGATCGTACAACCCCAAGATCAAGAGTAGCATGCTTTACTGACTAAGCCAGCCAGGTGCCCCTCATTTTAATTTTTTTCTTCAGGTTTCTTGACTTACTTTCCCTCCTAGTTCTCTTTAATAAGTAGGCTGTCTATATTGTGCAGAGGTTAAGAAGCTCAAATTGGACAATTTGGGTTCAAATCTTGGCCCTGACATTTATAAGCCCCTTGACCTTGGGCAAGTCTTTGACGGTTTGATCTTTTGAGAAACAGTAATGAGGTGGTTTTTTTGCCCTGAAATGAGACAATCCTTGAAAGGTCCTGGGCTTAGATGGTACGCACAAAATAAGTTGCAATGATTATTAGTGTTAGTACTTTCTGAACCCAAAACTAAAAAAATCCCCCAACTGGAAGAAGTCTATCTATGATAATTTACTATAAGTTTAAAGGCTGTTTTGTACTAACCTGATATTTTTCTGGGTCCCCACATTCAAGAATTGGAAATTCTGGATATTCATACTTTTTGTTAGATCCAGCAAATATTAACTCACTAATTATATGTAGAATCCAATTTGAACCTATAAGAAAAATCAGAGAATCAAAGCTCATTAAAAGAATCTTGGTATAGCAAAGGCATGTTACTTGTGCATATACATCATAAAAATTAAAATCTATAGCCACTCTGTGGTGTGTACAATTGGTTCTTCTGCATTTGAAATAAACTGGGCTATGGAAAGAAATAGAGTTTTGTGGAAAATAGAACGTACTTACATTAGTATAAATCCAGGTTACCTTATATTTCAAATTTCTCTTTTAACAAGAGGCAATTCTTCTTAGTATATGTGCTGCCGAAGCGAGCACAAGGCAATTCTTCTTAAATCTACAATATGTTCCTTATAGAACAATGTTATGTTATAGAAATGATTGTTTATTATATATCACATATTATTGTACCTTACATTAGTAAATATTTTCTTTGAAAAAAAAATTTTAATGTTTATTTTTGAGAGAGAGACAGACAGACAGAGCCTAAGCAGGGGGCAGGGGGGCAGAGAGAGTGGGAGACACAGAATATGAAGCAGGCTCCAGGTTCTGAGCTGTCAGTGCAGAGCCCCGATGCGGGGCTCGAACCCACGAACCGTAAGATCATGACCTGAGTCAAAGTCAGATGCTTAACTGACTGAGCCACCCAGGTGCCCCAGTGAATATTTTCTAAAAAAGTATATATAATTTTGAATTTATAAAAACTCAGCATCAAATAATAGAAAGAAAAATATCAAATAAAGATGACTTTAATAAACACTTAGAGATGAAATAACAGTTTAAAAAATCAGATTGTGTAAAATAGGGACTTAGATTCTGGGTTTTTTTTTAATGTATTTATTTATTTTGAGAGGGAAAGAGAGAGGGAAAGAGAGAGAGAGGGAGAGAGAGAGCGCTCATGGGGGAGGGGCAGAGAGAAAGGGAGAGAAAGAATACCAAGCAGGCTCTGTGCTGACAGCGCTGAGCCCCATGCAGGGCTCGACCCCACGAACCATGAGATCATGACCTGATCTGAAATCAAGAGTCAGACTATGTCACCCCGGTGCCCCACAGATTCTTAATTTATCCTCCATTGATAAATGACCATTGTAACACTGGTTTGAGAAGCTGGAGGATTGATGATGTTTGATCCTGAAAAATAATTACATGGAAATCATCATATACATTATAGACATGGCCATGCTCCTCAGTCAAAAACCAAGATGAAAATCTTTCCTGCTCTCAGTGGCCGATGGCAAATGGACTTTCTTGCATTTCTCTTTCTGGTTGCTAGCCCCACCATGACTCCCTTTTTGCATCCATCATCCTTCTCTCAGACCCCAGGATTTCTAAATCTAGCAGTTCTGGTTATTGATTTCACAAGCTATGTTCTAACCATCTTGGTCGTCCTTCTCCCTGACTTCTGGCCAGCTTCATGCGGAGAGGAACCGCCTTCCTCCCACCTTTGCCTTGCACCCTGCCCAACCTACTCCTTATGAAAAAGCGCCCTTGTAGAAAATGACTTGTTATTTACCACACTTTGGATAAGATGCAAGCACTATGTCATTGCTTCTGGCTTCAAAGGTGTCCAAGGCCTGGAAAGTTTCTGAAGTGCACATGGTGATGGGGTACGGAATCCCCTGGTGGGTGAAAAACAAGCGAGAAAGTGCAGTTTCTTTTGATTTTTCCAGAGCTTCATCAATGTAGTCAATAAATTTCGACTTGTTGGCCATGCTGGCTGTCTGCTAATGAACCTGTTCTGTGGTTGTCCGGCAGCAGCCATCGCTTTTAAAGGAGTTTTTCAGGAGGTGGAATAAAGGACTCCTCCCATTCACATGAGAAACAAGTCATTTCATTCTCACCCCTTCCTCCCCCCACCTGCCTGTTTGCACGCCCACCTCTGACAAAAGGCAAACCACAGGTGCAAAAACAGGCTGAGGATCAGGGAGTATTACCCCAGGGGTTGATTATATTACCATTATGGACAATCCTCCCAAGGAAAGGAAGAGTAGAATCTCTGACCAGACGATAATAGATCACTATCTAGCAAATAGTTCTTTAATTGAATCAGACATACAATTTTCCATCACCGAATTGAGGAAATTTTAGAAGTCAGCAGAACATATCTTACTGAGGCAGGTAGTACACGTAGGGGAGCAACTTTCAATCTCCGTTTTACAGAGGGAAAAAAGAGCTGACCAAAGAGGGTTCCCAGTTAGATAGGGTTCTGGGTTTCACTTTATTTATAATAATGTCTTTTTAAAATGTTGGTAAAAAGGTAGAATTGGAATGTCCAACTGTCTTACTATTTTTGTATTTCCTTATGTAACAATGGGATGCTATTCACGTAGGTGGGAAGGTGGTGTATTTCAGAAGCTCCCTCCCCACACCCTCCCGGCCAAAAAGGGAGGTAAGATTAGACTCCCTGCCAAGCTGCTTAGTGGGATTGTCCCTTACATTATAAAGAGTCTTTGTTTACCTGGGGAAGGTAGAATTTAAGGTATTAATTCAAATACTGCTGTTGTCCTTAGCTTGCTTCTTAGTGAGTAAAATGTTAAAAAAAGACAATATGCCTGGATCCTGTTTTGACAGTAATGCCTGTAATTATAGGAGGATTTGGAGGACTGTTTGGACTTGGTAATGTGAGCTCTGATTCTTCTTAGTCTCCCTGGGCTCAGGGCAAATGGTCAGTCTTACAGTTCTACCTCCTTGACTCTGTTTTATCTGCAAGACTTTATTTTTTAAAGTATTCTCTACACCCAATGTGGGGCTTGAACTCACAACTCCAAGATCAAGAGTCACATGCTCCATTGACTGAGCCAGCCAGGTGCCCCCCTACTTGACTCTTAAGTGTCTACATGCATGATGCAGGGAAACAGCATGAATGATTGTAAAATAACCTAGATTATATGCTCGTGTGCACTGGTGTGCTTTTGAGTGCGGGTAGGCCCCAGGTTCTGTGCAACCCCAGCTTCCATTTAGCTCCTGGACCCACCTAGGCTGGAGATAAGTGGTGGGGGACCTCTCAGACGGCACTGCCCGGGCTTGGTTCACGCTCCTTGGTGGGAGCAGCACAGAAGGTTTGTTCAAAGCTCCTTTTCTTGAGATTACACACATTGCTCCCTCTTTTAAAAAAAAATTTTTTTTAATGTTTATTTATTTTTGAGAGAGAGAGAGAGAGAGACAGATTGTGAGCAGGGGAGGGGCAGAGAGAGAGGGAGACACAGAATCTGAAGCAGACTCCAGGCTCTGTCTGAGCTGTCAGCACAGAGCCTGACACATGGCTCAAACTCACAAACCACAAGATCGTGACCTGAGCGGAAGTTGGATACTTAACTGACTGAGCCACCCAGGCGCCCCGAGACATTGTTCCCTCTTAACGTCTTTTCTTTTTATTTTTTTCTCTGGGCTTACTTATGCCAGATGACAGAGAGAGACAGAGAGAATTCTGGAAAGAGAGCTTGAGAAAACAGGTGACAAAAAATGTCTAGGGTGATTGAACTCAAGTCTGGTTAGTAAAGCAAGCAAGTGAGGATTAAGAAGCATATGTGCCCATTGGCCGCAGGCTGATTTTTAGGGGCGGGTAAATCGGCCCCTCCTGTGCCATCCCTCCCTTTATGGAGTGGGATGCCCCTTCAGGATTAAATTGTGCTTTTTTTGTCTTCTTTAGCAAGAGAAGTCCTACTTGCTAGCGTAGTACAGGATTGAAATTTACTTTGGAATCCTACATGCAGGGAGAGGGCATAGCCTCTTGGTATTCGGGGGAGTTTATTAAAAATTGGCTTCCATGGGGCGCCTGGGTGGCTCAGTCGGTTAAGTGGCCGACTTCGGCTCAGGTCACAATCTCACACTCCGTGAGTTCGAGCCCCGCGTCGGGCTCTGTGCTGACCGCTCAGAGCCTGGAGCCTGTTTCAGATTCTGTGTCTCCCTCTCTCTCTGACCCTCCCCTGTTCATGCTCTGTCTCTCTCTGTCTCAAAAATAAATAAATGTTAAAAAAAATTAAAAAATAAATAAATAAAAATAAAAATTGGCTTCCCTCTTTAGAACTTGAACACCAGAAAGTCAGGGATGATGTGTATGAGTTAGTGGATGCTGAAAACATTCAGGATCCAGGATGGTTTATCTGGTGACACTTTGACATCCTAGAATGGGGACAATGAAGAACCACTCCACTCCAGCCCTGGGCAGCTGGCAAGATCCTGTCGCCACTGCCCGTGTTTCAGGGACAGTGCCACCAGAGGCTCAGTCACCCACTGTTCTGTGTTCTGTGGCCCTCCTAAGGGAAGGCTGGGTTGTCACCAAGATCCTGGGCCTCTCTTTTCCAGTAGGTGCCTTTTGGCACCAGTGGCCATGGGTCATCTAATCTCTGTAACCTCATGCCAGTTAACTGAAAGAGCTTTATTTGGAGGATCCCAGACAGGTTGGGTAGCTGCTCTTTCTCTGAGATAACCATGGGAGAATGGTCAGCAAACCTCCTACGTATTTATTAGTGAAGAGATCCCTGCTGCCTTACCTGCTACTTGTGAGTCTTTCCAATTGACGCTGGTGGGAATCGGTGCCACTTTGAAAATCTGCCATCAGAGTCTTTCCCACCACCCCCCAATACCCTCTGCCCTCTACCCCAATTCACTGATTGTATTAACTTAACACAAGTCTCCATTGGAGTCTATATTTCTCCTGTTCTAAACCTTGTGGGCAAATGGTCCTTACCTGCAAACATGTTTGTGAAATCTATGATGGGGTCCAGGATGTGTAAAAAATGAATATGAGGATGCCATATAAGTTTTGTGTAATACCAGGAAACTCCCACTCTAATGGACAGCCTCCTTTAATTAGTTTATATACACTCTCAGTGGAAGTGATTGCGTCTCTGTGCAATTATTTCAGCCTTTGTTACCAAGTTTTTTCTTTTCTTTCTTTTTTTTTTTATTTGAGAGAGAGAGAGAGAGAGAGAGAGAGAGACAGAGGGAGAATCTTAAGCAGGCTCCATGCTTAGCACAGAGCCCAACTCTGGGCTTGATCCCACAACCCTAGGATCATGACCTGAGCCAAAATCAAGGGCCAGATGCTCAACCGAGGCGCCCTTCTTTTCTTTTCTCAATCTGAACCATTCCAATTAACCTTTTCGTCTTGTTTTGTCACCCTGGTTCATATATCTATGTATGTATGTATATAACAAATATAAATATAAATTATATATTATATCATATTGTGTATTAAATACAATATATATTAAATTCCTGGAAGTCATTGGGGCTGCTTTTGAAATGGGAAATATTTATCCTGGGTGAATCTTTGAATAGAAATGAATCTCTAAAGACTGCACATGTCTCAGCTGGAGGAAAAAGAAGAACATTAACAGAGTAGGTAATAGCTGGGGGTGGAGTTCTGAAAAGTTTTTTTTTTTTTAATTTTTTCAACGTTTATTTATTTTTGGGACAGAGAGAGACAGAGCATGAACGGGGGAGGGGCAGAGAGAGAGGGAGACACAGAATCAGAAACAGGCTCCAAGCTCCGGGCCATCAGCCCAGAGCCCGACGCGGGGCTCGAACTCACGGACCGCGAGATTGTGACCCGGCTGAAGTCGGACGCTTAACCGACTGCGCCACCCAGGCACCCCTGAAAAGCTTTGAGAAAAACAGATCATGACAGCAAAAACAATAACTGACAAAATAAAAAAAAAAAACAGACCAAAAAAAAAAAAAAGAGATCTTGGGAGAAAAACTGGAGAGAAAGTCAGATATATAATATTAATAGAATGGGGGCTCAAGCCAGAGATCGTTACCATAGAGCAGATAGAAGAGATAGAGACTATACAAAGCCCAGACGTTAAGCGGATACTGATAAAGCCGTGTTGTGGAAGTTGGGGATCTGGATCTGTAGGGATCTGAGTGATCTTGACCAATGACATGCTATAAATTAGTAGTTTGCAGATCCACATTTCTCACAACTTATGATGGTTTAGTTGTGTAAATGAACCATGTATGCGGCACTGTGGGGTTGTACAGGAAAACTGGGGACATCACAAAGAGCTCCTCAGAGGCATTTCCTTTACCTGGCTTTGACAAAGACAGCTCCAACTAGCTTGCCAAAGACAACTCATCCCTTCTCTAAAACCTCAGGGGTCCTTCAGATTAGTACCAAGACCCTAGGGGCTCCTGGCTGGCTCAGTCAGAAGCAAGACCCTAATCGCTGTGTACTTTTCATTGGCTATTTGTGAATGTATTTTACCCCCACTAGACTATAACCTCAATGAAGGTAGATCTGTGTAACTATTTTGGCTAGCCCAGGCTTCGTCTTGTACATAGTACCATAATAGACCTTTATATTCCTTTTCTCCTCTTCCTCCTTCTCCCCTTCTGCTTCTCCTTCTCTTCCTTTTGGGTAGTATGGGCAGTGCATCTCAAAATTCAATTTACAAGCGAATTGTCTAGGGATCTGGCTAAAATGCAGGTTCTGATTCAGTAGGTCTGCATTTCCTACAACTTTGTTTTGTTTTTTAAGTAGCCTCCATGACCAGCATGGGGCTCAAGCTCATGTCTCTGAGTTGCTTGCTCTAACGGACTGTGCCAGCCAGGTGCCCCCGTAGGTCTGCATTTCTAAGAAGCTCCCAGGTTGCTGATTCTATCACACTTTGGGTTGCAGAGTGTAGAAAAATAATTGAGCACAGGTTTTCCAGTGTCCCGAGTTCAAATCCAATTTTAACTCTTGTTAACTCTGTGCTTGTGGGCAGGGTAAAACTCCCGCCTTCTCTGTAAAATGAGATACTCATACCACCTAATATGACATAGGGTTTTTCTGAGGATTAAATAAATTAACATACATTGGCAGCAGTCAGGATCTACTTTCTATAAGGAAAGCACAATAACGGGGCACTTGGCTGGCTCAGTCGGAAGAACATGCGTTCCTTGATCTAGGAGTCCCCAGTTCCACGTGGAGTGTAGAAATTATTGAAATAAGTAAAACTTAAAAGAAAAATAAAAGGACCACAATAGGGGCACCTGGGTGGCTCAGTCGGTTGAGCGTCCAACTTGGGCTCAGGTCACAGTCTCACACAGTTCGTGGGTTTGAGGCCCGCATCAGGCTCTGTGCTGACCGCTTGCTCAGAGCCTGGAGCCTGCTTCGGATTCTGTGTCTCCTTCTCTCTCTGCCCCTCCCCCGCTCACACTTTGTCTCACTCTGTTTCTTAAAAATAAATAAATGTAAAAAAAAAAAAAAAAGGGGGGGGGGCGCCTAGGTGGCTCAGTCGGTTAAGCGTCCGACTTTGGCTCAGGTCGTGATCTCTCAGTCCGTTAGTTGGAGCCCCGCGTCGGGCTCTGTGCTGACAGCTCAGAGCCTAGAGCCTGTTTCAGATTCTGTGTCTCCCTCTCTCTGGTCCTCCCCCATTCATGCTCTGTCTCTCTCTGTCTCAAAAATAAATAAAGGTTAAAAAAAAATAAAAAAAAAATTTTTTTTTTTTTAAAGGAGCGCAATAAAAAGTAATCACGGGGCGGGGCAGGCCCAACGCCGGGAGGGGCGGGGCTTTGGCAACACTCGCGCATGCGCAGTCCGCAATAAGCGCCTCAGGTAAGAGCGGGGGCTGACTCTAGTTGAGAGTCCTGACTCTTGATCCTCGGAACGCTGAGCCGGGCAGGTTTTCTTTGGCGGGGGTAGGAGGTGGGGGTGGGTGCGCGCTAAAGTTCTGGGTTCATAAGGAGGAAAGTCGGGTGTCGCTATATCCATCCATTCAGCGGGAGAGTCGCGGGAGAGGACCGAGTGTTTCCGGGTCGCTCGGCGACCTTGGCCCCGTGACCGGGCAGTGCAGCCTGCGATGATGCCCGCGGGAGTCGGCTGCGGGCCGGGCGGGAGCGTAAGGGGAGCCCGGGCAGGCGGGAGAGCACGGGGGGCCGCCGAGATACACCGGAGACCCGGGGGCCTGGGGGCCGCGCGAGGGCCTGAGGATCGTGGGTAGCCAGCCTGAGGCAGCTCCCGGAGGCCTCGCTGGTTCCTTGGTTCTTGACCGTGGGAATCTGGACAAAGTGCTTTAGCTAATCAAACCCAGGGACGTAGCTGAGAAACCTTGCTCTCCAACATATAGCGTGCGTGTGAGAGACCTTGCTGTGTGATAAATCGTGTTGCCTGCTGATGCTGAGCCGTGTCGGTTTCCAGCTGTAGTGGACGGATGAGGGTTTTCAGACGCAACATTTGCACGTTTAAGCTTGTGCACCCTGAATCAGCTTCTCAGCCCGGTGCTTTGTGAACCCCCATGACGCACAGCCCTGCTTTCCTTCGAGCCCATTCGGGGACTGCTTTCTTTTAAACTTCGCCTAAGTTCTGTCCTTCTCCAAAATCTTGTCTAATCTTGTTCCTCCTCTGCTAGTTAGTAACCTAACTTCGTCGTGGACAGGTATGCCTTTGGTGGTCTTTGTCAACTAGGCTTTATCAGTCGTTATAAACACCTTTACTGAAGTCGAGGGACTTGTAATGTAAAATGTGTGTATATATTTTTCAAAAAGGTAAACACTGAATTATACAGTGTTACTTGCACTTTATGTTTTGAACCCTTAACTTCACCTCCCAACAGAACAAAACCAGATTTTACTTGGATTCCTTACACTGTGGTTATGGCTGCAGTCAGGCTTTATTTTTAAGTTAAAAGAATATTTTTTTTTCGCCCGTTGAACATTAAAACTTATCCCACGAGAGGTCCCTGTACCAATCATGACTTACTTGGTGTCAGGTACAGCATTGTAAACAAAACAGTTCTCCATTCCCACCCACTCAACTGCCTGTTGGTTACATGCAAGTTCTTTATTAACTTCCTCTGCTTTGGTTTTTAAAGATACGAATAATAGGGGCGCCTGGGTGGTTCAGTCGGTTAAGCCTCCAACTTCAGCTCAGGTCACGATCTCACGGTCCGTGAGTTCGAGCCCCGCGTCCGGCTCTGGGCTGATGGCTCAGAGCCTGGAGCCTGCTTGCGATTCTGTGTCTCCCTCTCTCTCTGCCCCTCCCCCGTTCATGCTCTGTCTCTCTCTGTCTCAAAAATAAATAAACGTTAAAAAAAAAATTAAAAAAAAATAAAGATACGAATAATAAAGTTTTAATCTTATAGTCCCCAGGGTGATCATATTATCAAAATGAGGGAAAGGAATTTTGGAGGGAAGGGACACCTGGTAAAGAGATTAATAGGATAATCTCATAAAGTAGGGTATTTAATTACCCCGTCTGAGGCATTATAAAAAGGAGTCAAAAGGAAATGGTGCAAACGCGTGACCGTGAGCAGAGAGCTGGGACTGTAGAGTATCACAGAGCTTACCATCTCTGCACAGATGTTAGAGAACAAACACTATGACACAGCATACATTGATGATATCAAAATCCTAAAATTAAAAACGACTGGTTTCTCCTGTTGTTGGGGTTCTAGGGAGGCAGAGTAATAACTTGAGTTTATGTTTCATATACTCAGTAAGAGTCATACGTTATTTTCTTGACTTATATAGCCCCTTTCCCTTGTTTAGCTTTTACATTAGAGAAAGAGAATGAAGACTCAAACCTTTTTGGTTGGCTTTTATTTTAATTGAAGCGAATCAAGATCTGAAGTCTAGGTTGCCACTTACTGGATGGTGGTGATCAGTTTTCCTAATGTGGTACAGGGGCCTCTTGTATACAAGTCATTGGAGTTGTGTGCAAATGGGCACCTTACTGGGATGCTAACCCTCAACTTGCTGAATCAGAAAGCTGGGAACTCGGGAACTGCAGGGTGAGGCCCAGGAATGTGCATTTTTAAGAAGCCTTGTGGGTGATGTACTTAGTTTGAAAGTACTGTTAGAATAGCACCTCCCCAGAACAAGTTGATTTGTTGCTCAACTTTGAAATGCTTGGGCTGTGGCACCTAGTTCACTATATGCTGTATAAATAAAATGAAAACCTCCAGCTATGAAACATGTACAACCACTCACAGAATAGCCTTACTTTTGTAGGGTACTTACAAAGGGCTTTCACATATGCTGCCCATTTAGATCATCTTAATATTTTTTTGGTTAAAAAGAAAGGATTTACCCTCTCTCTCAACATTCTATATTCTTAGGTAATTAAAAATCTTAGTTCCATAAATTATTAGTTCTTTTTACAGTGCTTTTTTCAGTTTTATCTCCTGCTCGTGCTTTATCCAATGGTGTCTTTGGTTCATTGTGCCCCTTAGGGGTGGAGATTGAAAACTAGGAATGTGGGACATCTAATACAAATAAGTATACAGTATACATCGTTCAAACTGGGAATGAATTATTTTTATGGAAGTGGTATTAAGTTTGTATATGTTCACTCAGGTTTACATGTTGTTATTGTTAAACTTAGGATGGCCCGCACTATGGAACCACTGGCAAAGAAGATCTTTAAAGGAGTTTTAGTAGTTGAACTTGTGGGCGTTTTTGGAGCATATTTTTTGTTTAATAAGATGAACACAAGTCAAGGTAATTCTAATTCAGAAGTTAATGTTTTCTAGAGCGGTGTACAGTCTGTTAATGCATTTAGGTGCTGAACAGTTTTAGAGAAATTGCTTCTTCCAGGTATTGGGCATTTTTATGGGTATAAGAGGAACACTTGGTGTTAATTATGGACCTAATGACTCTTCTTCCTAAATGTTGTTTGTAGATGAAAGAGAAAGTTTCACACTTCTATGGATTTTACTAGTCGGGGGCATAGAGCAAGTATTTTTGGTCTGGCTTAGTTTGGGAACATGGGTGGAAGAAATTCAGCCTGCCAATTATACCTCATCGTCTGGTAGAGTAGTGGTGGCATAGCTGAATCATCAAATAACCACTCTCAAAGGCTATCATATCTGAGTTCTTCCTGTGTGTCAATATTGGACACTAAAAACCTTTCCCATGCCACCGGCTATCACTGAAAGTGCTTGACATTTTGTGGGGGGAAATTTTAGAGTCCTCAACTTTTTGAATTATTAAGTGCTGCTTTCTTTCCCTAAAGCAGATAATAGTAGTCCTGGGTGGTGGCCATCTTTGAAACTTATCATGTGTCTTCTTAAAGTATTTTAGTGCAACACTGTGTTCTGGATGCTATTCGATCTCACAAAGTCTCTACACTTTTCAAGTGTAAGGGTGTAAAAGAAAACATCGACATGGAATTTAAGAGCAAATTAATTTAAAGTTTCTAATTATATTAAGAGGGTAAAATAGAATCCATCGAACAATGAATTTTTATGGATTCCATTTTGCCTTACTATGGAATTAGAAATACGTCTACTCAGTTTTTTATCTCAAACGTCATAGCTAATGTGTCTCAAACACATTAACAATGAAAAGTTGCTTTTTTTCCCTTTTCTAAATAAATTACATCATGTATACAAGCCAAATTTGAAAAACTCCAAAAGGAACTATGGGAGGCAACATGTAAGGCAAGTACAACTTACACCCTGTCCAAAAGGATATAGTTCCTGATTGCCAGAAGGACCTTAACACAGATTCTTATCTCATAAACCCTAAAGCTAGCACTAATTATGGACTCTATGCTTTAATATTTAATTTTAACACTTTTTCTCCATCAGATTTCAGGCAAACAATGAGCAAAAAATTCCCCTTCATCTTGGAAGGTATGTTTTAAGAGTATACAAAAACTTTTTCAGGTACCCTTTAAGTAATTTTTTAAATGACCAATTAATGGTTGAGACTTTAATTTTGTGGTGTCAATTTCCAAGAATTACTGCCTATTCCTATTTTAGCTCCTCTGAGAACACAGGGTGGAGAAAATTCTCATTTGGAGATGAGAGTAGTTAGCCAGTGGTTAAAAGTGTAGACTTTGGAATGAAACCTATCTGAGATGGTGATGGAATCAAATCACAACCTAAAACTTGAGTGACCTCTGGTTTGCTAATTTCTTGGGAGCTGTTTCTCCATACAGTAGTGATAATAATGGCCATCTTTATGAACTGTTGTAAGGATTAAACAAGATGACATTGTGTAATCACTTAGCGCAGTATCTGCTATAAAGTAATGCTTAATAAATAGTGCTTATTATAACAGTACAGATGCTAGAGGGCTTGTAAGTGAAATACGTATCCTACTGTCTTTTTTACTTTACTATTAAGAAATAAGGAAAAGAGGTTTGGTTTCTTTCAATATAGTTTAATTTTGTCACTTTTACATGATTTTATAAATGACAGCTGTCTTTATTTATAGTTTATTACAAATCCATTGAACAGTCTGGAATGTATGGAGTCAGAGAGCAAGATCAAGAAAAATGGCTGAATAGCAAAAATTAAGAGTAAGTACAATTTTAACATAGTTTATTTAGAAAACAATCAATTTCTTTGCTTTTTAATTTTCTGAGTGGTTTTTGGCCTCTTCTTTTTGAAATTTTTCTTTTTCTTGATGATACTTTTTACATCTCTGTTGTGTAGCCAGTCATCACGTTCAGCCTCCCATCTAAGCTGTTTGAGACCTTTGTGGGGAAGAAGAAAGATGAACACACCATGTTGTAGACTCCTGGCCCCACAGAACAAAACAGGAACTTCTGGTCTGCTATGGCTTAGTCATTTCCCATCCACTATGCAAATCCCCTGCTCTTGTTTGTTGCTTTCCTTCTGCATTTATTGTTAAAGATTACTGTTTAACAAATAAAAGACTAGGTCAACAAAGGAACAAATACCCTAAAGATTTTATTTCCCCTGAACGCTTTTATTGGCAAAAGAACAGAATCCAGTAACAATATCAGAAATTATGTCTATAAAGTACTTATAAAGCTACTAAGCATACTCACAATATATAAAAACTGCCTCTCTAAAAGAATTAAACAGTTTAAAGTAACTACAGTCTTTATTAAAAAATGTTTTTTATATTTATTTTGAGAGAGAGAGGGAGACAGAGTACACAAGTGGGGGAGGGGCAGAGAGAAGGAGAGACAGAATCCCAAGCAGGCTCCGCAGGATCCACAAACCATGGGATCATGACCACAAATCATGGGATCATGACCTGAGCCGAAATGAAGAGTTGGATGCCTAACTGACTGCATCACCCACGGGCCCCAAACGTAACTACAGTCTTTATTGCTGTAGTCTAAATGCTTTTTAATCCTACATGCTCCCCAGACACTGATGAAAAAAGCCATTCCTTCAGGGTTGTAAGGAACCATTTTATTTATCCTTACTAAAAAAGGTTGTCTAAAAATACGTCTTCGGAAGTTGTAAGGCTATTTAAAAACCTCCATAAAAATTCAAGTTACTTACTTGCATTGTCTTTGTTAGCCATGGCATTCATGCCAATGTTATCAAACTTGGATCCCATATTTTCATCCAGTAGGTGGCCAAACTTAAAAAGAGATACATTTATTAGAAAACTCAAAGCAGTGTAGAATAGCTAGCTTTTTTAAAAAAAATTTTATTTTTTAATCTCTCCACCCAACATGGGGCTTGAACTCACAACCCTTAGATCAAGAGTCCTGTACTCTACCGACTGAGCCAGCTAGTTACCCCCAGAGTAGCTAACATCATGAAGCAGTATTTTAACCTTACCTCTTCAGCTGATACAAATAGGCTGGAGTCATTGAAATTTCCTTTCTTTTTTTTCCTTGGTCCTAAAAAAAGTGTAAGTGTAGGTTATTAAATTGTAAATCCATTAATTTTGGAAAAATACAACATTTTTAAATTGAAGTATAGTGGGCACACGTTACATTAATTTCAAGTATACGACACAGTGATTCAACAATCTTTCAACATAGTTTTGTTGTAAAAAAGTTGTATTTGGGTTAAAATACAGAATTACAGTTTCCTCATAGCACCATTAAGTAGCTGGCATTTTAAAATAAATATATTTTATTTAAGAGTTGGTATATAGTACTTTTAATTGTATCCTAATAAAATTTAGATGACAAATAGTGTCTTCTTGACTGCCTTTCCGATTTGGCCACTGATCAAGGTTTACCTAATTTCATAGTATCAGGCAAGATTAATTCTAAGGGTGACATGGATGAATTTTGGAATTTTTAAGGCAAACTGTAAATTCTCATTAAGTCAGAGGTTTTATTCTTTGGACTAACAGTGAAGAAAGTGATGGAAGGTATATTATGTTGTAAATGAAATTTTTGTTTACACTTCTCAAAATGGTTCTCCTTAGAAAAAATAACTTATAATTGTGAATATAAACTTTTTTTAAGTTTGTTTATTTATTTATTTTGAGACACTGGGCGCAAGAGAGGGGTAGGGGCACAGAGAATCCCAAGCAGGCTCTGCGTTACCAGCACAGAGCATGACACAGGACTTCAACTCATGAATGCGAGATCATGACCTAGGCTGAAATCAAGAATTGGGATGCTTAACTGACTGAGCCACCCACGTTCTGAACATAAACTTTTCAAAATAAAAAACTAGAACATCTATTTCTAATATTCATTAAATTTTAATTCATACACTAATAAAAATTTTTAAAAAATGGCTCTACTAGACGCAAAGAATGAGTAATATTGTTTCAGAAAAAGTGAAAATGGATAAAAACAGTATTTCTAGTTAATATATTTTAGATAATGTGATTTTAACTAGAAATACTGTTTTTATCCATTTTCACTTTTTCTGAAACAGTATTACTCAAATTCTTTGCATCTAGTAGAGCCATTTTTAAAAATTTTTTATTAACTATGGGGCACCTGGGTGACTCAGTTGGCTAAGCATCCAACTTTGGCTCAGGTCATGATCTCAGTGCGTGAGTTCAAGCCCCAGGTCAGGGTCTGTGCTGACAGCTCAGATCCTGTCTCCCTCTCTCTGCCCCTCCCCCATTCACATTCTGTCTCTCTCTCCCTCTCAAAAATAAGCAAACATTAAAAAAACCTTTTTTTGATTTTTATTTACTTTTATTTTTTGAGAGAGAATATGCATGTGTGAGTGGGGGAGGGGCAGAGGGGGGGGGAGAGAGAGAATCCCAATTAGGCTCCACATTGTCAGCGCAGAACCTGACATGGGGCTCGATCCCATGTACCATGAGATCATGACCTGAGGCAAAATCAAGAGTCAGACACCCCACAGTGGGCCAATTTTTAAAATAGCTTTTTTAGGGAATAAAATTCATAATAAAACCCAGCTGTTTTTAAGTGTGTAATTCAGTATGTTTTAGTAAATTTACAGAGTTGTTCAACGTCATCAAAATGCAATTTTAGGACAATTCCATCAACTCCAGAAGATCCTGGTGCCCATCTGCAGTCATGTGCCCTTTTCCCAAGAAGGCTTTTGCCTTTTCTGGTTATTTCATGTAAGTGGGATCATTATATGGTATTCTGTATTTGGCTACTTTCACTTAGCGTAGTATTTCTGAAGCTCATCCATGTTATAACATGTAACAGATCAGTACTTAATACCATTTTATTGCTGAATAATATTCCATTATCTATTCTTTAGTCAACAGACATTTAAACTGTTCCCACTTTTTGGCGGTTAATAATAATGGTGCTACTAACAATCATGTAAAGTCTGTGCATTGATACCAAAGCCACTTTTGATAAAATAGTTTCTACAGCATTTCATCTCAAATTTTGTGTATCCTTAAATGGGATACTGTTATTGAGTATTTTCTCTTTAGCTAAAATTCCCATTTGTGTATAGCATTTGGAAACGCATTTTTGGTGTTCACTCACATTATATGTATACATCTATAACTTCAACTGGTGAGCCCTGTTACTGCCCTCTTAAAGTTGCCTTAAGGTTTGTTTATCCTTAAGGATATCCAACATTTGCAAATATAGGGTGAATACCACCCACCTCTCCCTCTGCAATTTATCAGTGTTTGAAATTCCTTTGCCTTCTTTTGTTTTAATCAATTATGTCAGGTATCCTTTAATTCAAAACTATTGTCAGCTGAGATCTAACATCTTTCAGGCTCTGGTCTTCAGAAATAATAGTAAGGTCACTGAGAGAGCATCTTTTAATGAAAGTCTCAGTAGGACTTATGATAAAGCAACATTTTTAAGTTTACTTATTTGAGAGAGCACAGGGGGGAGGGGTGGAGAATGAGAGAGAGATCCCAAGCATGCTCTGTACTCAGTGCAGAACCTGACATGGAGCTTGAACTCAGGAATGCTGTGAGATGATGACCTAAGCCAAAACAGTTGCATGCTTAGCTGACTGAGCCACCCAGGTGCCGTTTTCATAATTTTAAGTAATCTCTACACCCAACATGGGGCTTAAATTTAGAATTCCAAGTTGCATGCTCTGCTGAGACAGCCAGGAGCCCCAATGTTTCTTTTTGGAGATGATTTTGGGGAAAGCTGTCTTATATTTGAGCACAGGCTAGTATTAAATTGCGACCTTACACCACTCAACGGATGACAAAATCTGAAAGATAATGTTATTTACATATCAGGTGAGTCAATCTAATTAAGAGGACTATGGTTGTCAGTACTTGAAAGGGCTTATAAAAGTTTTGCGGGTATAAATGTATGAAAGACTACTACCAAAATATAGTTATTATTTTTGATACTTATTAGCAAAAATATTTAATGTCCAAAATATTTTAACATTTAATTTTAAAAGAAATGTTGTCAAGCATTTTAATTATTTTTAACTTTGCAAATCTATTTTTATTCGTTATCAGTATTAGTCAGCAGAAACGAGACATTAGAAGCAAAGCATAGAAAAAAAGTAAGCCTATGAATTTATCACAGATTTCAGGAATAAAATATAATGCTTTCTACATCACAAAAATTTTTTTAATGTTTATTTAGTTTTGAGAGAGAGAGAGAGAGTGAGAGCGCACAAGCAGGGGGGGAGGGGCAGAGAGAGGAGACACAGAATGTGAAATGGGCTCCAGGCTCTAAGTTGTCAGCACAGAGCCTGATGTGGGGCTTGAACACACAAACTGTGAGATCATGACCTGAGCCAAAGTCAGACGCTTAACCCACTGAGCCACCCAGGAGCCCCTTGCTTTCTATACATTTATCAAAAAGTTAAAATTGTCACCTGATACAGTACCTTTTTCTTTTATTACCACTTTACAAGTGTTAACATTAAAAGGCATAATCTGTTATGATATACTTTATAGATGATCGAGAGATTTAAATAAGAAAAAAGTTATGAAGAGAAAATAATTGAAGGCATATGTGGCAAACAACTTTCACATATTAAAAATAAAGAAAACCGTTATTATCCATTATAAAAACAAAAACTAAATTGTACTAACCAATTAAGAAGTTTCCCAAAATAATAATGAGTGGTAACTTTCCCATAACCACTGTTTAAGTTTAAAAGAGAGCAAATGCATTCCTTACCTTGAAATGATCCAGCAAAGTCCAAATCATTTGCACCTTTCCTTTTGCTTCTCTTTGTATTGATTTTGGAGCTGACATCATCAACTTCTATTTCAAAAAACCCAAAACAAAAAACAACACCATGCTATTAAGCAATTTAAAAAACAGAACTGCCACTGGGCTAAGAAAAATGATTATTCTGACTAACTTTTAGAAATAATTACTACTCTAAAATTGAAAAAGGGGAACGTAACAGCTCAACAGGTATTGAAGAGACAGCTTAAGTGCTGATTAAAATAAAAGCCCAAACACCTGGGTGACTCAGTAGGTTGGGTGTCCAATTCCTGATTCTGGCACAGGTCATGATCCCAGGGTAGTGGGATCAAGCTCTGCATCTGGCTCCGCACTGAGCATGGAGCTTGCTTGGGATTCATATTTCTTTCTCTCTCTCTCTCTCTCTCTCTCTCTCTCCCCCTCTCCTTCTGCCCCTTTTCCCAGCTCATGCTACTTAAAATAAAATAATATATATACATATATATATATATTTATGTGTATATATGTATATATGTGTGTGTATATATATATATATATAAAATATATATACATATATAAATAAATGCCCAAAACTCAACTCTTTAAAAGAAAAAAAAAAAAAAAACAAAAACAAAAAACCCTTCAGTTCCAAATAAAAATAAGAGGGGAAAAGGTCCTATTTAAATTTTTGGCCGATCTCATTATTAATTTGAATATAGGATAATATGTAAAAAAAAAAAACAAACACTGTAGTAGAAAAACTAGCTTACACTGAGGAATAAAGGAAGATATGTTTTTTTGGCCCATATTTAAAAAATGCCCTTACTTTCCTCATCCGACACATCCATGAATGTTCCTCCATCCTCATCAATTTCAGTAAATTCTTCATTCAGACTTCCTAAAGAAACTTCATCATCATCTAAGTTATCAAATAGGTCATCATCACTGCCTTCTGAATCTTCATCTTCTGGGTCTTCCTTAGCACCTTTTTTTTTCTTTTTCATGTTGCTGAAGAAAACCAAAAACTTGTAATGGAGAACATTGTTTTCCTAAGTGTTTTTTGGTGACCAGAGGGTACTAGGCTAATAAGAGCACAGAATCTCTATTTAATACACTAATGTGTATTATAAAGGTCTAAAATGAAAGTACAAATCCATTTCCCAAACTTATTTCAATAAACTTCTCCTACACATCATAGTCCTGTACTTTACTGTTCTGAGGACAATTTGGGAAATGCTGAGAAAACAACAAAGTTAAGAAAAGACCAAAAAAGTTGAAGTATTTTACCCAGCAAAATCAAGATCATCCTTTCCAGAGGTGAAACAATTATCATCTTCAAATGTGTCTGTCAGAGAACAATATACAAATTGTCAGATATAGCAAGGAATAACAAAGTTGACCTATGTCTTCCATTTGAATCAATTAACACAGTTATGATTGTGCTAGTTATGACAAGCAAACACCAAAACGATATAAATCTGATTACTGCTGGTGTGTTTGATTAATCTACATAAACCTATGAATATACTGACCTTAATTAAATCCCCAAACTAAAGTGGATTCCAGTTCATTTCAACTTCTTTCTACAACTCTTTTATGGAAAGAGGGTAAATATCAAAATACTTATCAATGTGTAGTCCTTTTAAGTGGTTGTTGTTTAAGCGCTTACGGTATTCTATCTATACGATGCACAAGAAAAACAAACTCAATGTAAGCTTTTCTAATTTCCCATTTTTTGTTTTAGCCTAAGTATAGATTAAAATTTTTCTAGCTCTGTGGATCACAAAGGTAAAACAGATGAAACAGCAGACTACTGCTACGAATAGTGCAAGGAGATTATTAGTAAAAGTAACAATGGCTTCTCTTTTAAAAGAGAGTAGGCCTTAAGAAGGAATACATACCATGTAAATACAAACTTATTTTTCCCACTAATAGTCCATGCACAATCCCATACATTCCTCTGGAACAAGTGTAGGTGAACTACCGTATGCCACCAAGGTACTTCTCAATCCTCTGTTGTCATTTTCATGGCATTCTTAGCTAAATGATTTTTCTAAAACTAAGATTATTACTACAACTAATATTCCAATATTCTAAAAGGAAATAGAAATAGATTATTTTACAAATTGAAGAGCTGACAAAAACAAATTACCAATCATCTTTTCAAATTCCTCATCGTCCACATCTTCTATACTTTCTTCATCTGCATTCCGTTTTTGTTTCTCCTTAACAATAGCAACCTTTTTATAGTATCTAAAATAAAATAGATGTTATATATTTGATAATTTTATGAAAGAGCCCATTTAACTATAATTAAAGCACCTATGACCAGTGACACAAACAAATGTAAAAACTTAACTCAGCTGGATATAAATGACTAAAATTTGCATTTATTGTAGAAAAAGTTTTGAATTAAAATAGAAGCCTCTGGATGTGAAGTATAATACATTTCAAAGATTTCATAAAAACACTTCATCTTAATTAAACGGCATAGTAAAAAGTTGTTTTAGCATCAACACTAACGATCTAAGTGTTAGAATAAGACCAACTGTGACTCTAGAGAATATCTAATCACAATATTTTATCAGTCAGATGCATCCTCTTACAAGGGTACGGTGAAACTTGGCATTCTGCAAATGGGATTATACCCTCAAAATTCTTCACACAAAATGTTTTTTAAAAAGTAAATCAAATCAAGTGGAATTAATCAGATAATGATAACGTACTAGTAGGTTTAGGACTTCTCTCTACCGCAGCACAGTGAATTTTGCTAATTCTGCTTAGAACCATGTTTTAGACAACTTACTCATGAGTTGCTTATTATGTTAGACTGGTAACAGATTTAAAGCCTATAAGACAATTACTATATTAAAAAAATAAGAAAGATAAGCTTCATAAAGTCAAGAGTCATAAAAAATTCCCCCAAATTTACTTGTTCTTAAGTTTCACTTACATATCCTTTTTTTTTAATTTGAGAGACAGAAAAAGCGAGTGAGACAGAATGCACATAAGCTGGGGAAAGGGGGAAAGGGGCAGAGGGAGAGAGAGAATCCCAAGTAGACTTGACACTCAGCAGAGCCTGAGGCAAGGCTTAAGACAAAATCAAGAGTCAGACGTTCAGCCAACTGAGACACACAGGTGCCCCAGATTTCACTTAGATATCTTAAGATTAGCAAACTGAATGATTTATAAATTCCCTTTGCAAAACAACAAAAAACCTACCTTCTAATCTTTTCAAGACACACCTATGTTAATGAAACATTTTATGGAATCTAAAAATTTCAATTTTAATAGTACCCCAAATGAAACTGTATTAAGTATATTACCTGTAGAAAAATAGTTCATCCACTGGTATTTGGCTTTCTTCTTTTGCAAGGAACTCCTTACTGTTCACTACGAAAACAGATTAAGACAAAAATTTTATTAAAGTAATCCTTTTTTATGTTATTCAAGCTCTTAAGACTACATACAGCATACCTATAACTCTAAAGTCTCAAAATGTTAAGGAAGATGGACAGAAGGCATCTTCTAGTGCATAGGACAATCTCTGGAAAAGTCTGAGTGCAGAAGACCCAACATTTGAAACTATTTGTCAGCTACAATGAAGTATGCAGCCACCAGTGCATCACAGAGAAAGAACATGGTTCTCTCATTGTCCTCCCAACTGCATCCAGGATCCCAATTTCAAGAGAAAATTAGAGTTCTCTTAATAATCACTTTAAACTTGACATTTTCATCTCAGAAAAAAGACAGTAATGCCTGCCATTCTGGAACAGGAAGTAAACGTAAACAGAATTATCCACAATTTTACATAATACTAAGACGGAAACTAAGGAACAAGAACAAGGCACTATAGGAATATTAGTTTTCCCTCTTCTGAATAAAATTTTCTAACTCCTCTTGATTAAAAGCAGATTTGGGTGAATTCTAACTATTAACTTTGGGCAAGTCCATTTACATCTCTGGGTCTCTGTGAAATCAGTTGGGAATTAAATGATTTATAAGGTGCAAATTAACCCTAGTCTCTGAACAAAAAGCTGTGACTTATTATATAAAGAAATATCTGAATACAGAAACAGAATCAGGTCCACAAGATGGGTACTCAAAACCCACAGAAGGTTATCAGCTAGTTTAAAATGATGCTTTGTGGGGCGCCAGGGTGGCTCAGTTGGTTAAACGTCTGACTCTTGATCTCAGCTTAGGTCACGATCTCACAGTTTGTGGGATAGAGCCCCACGTTGGGCTCTGCTGCTTGGGGATTCTCTCTCTGCCCCTTCCTTCCCCTACTCTTGCATGCGTGCGCATATGCTCACTCTCTTTCAAAATAATAAACATTAAAAAAAAGGGGAGAAATCTATTAAAAAGAAATGATGCTTTGTGACAAAAGCAGTTGTGGGTTTTCTGCTGAACCCATATTAGAGAGCTTAAGATGGTATTCAACTATGAAAGATAGTTATATGTGTGTGTGTGGGGGGGTCATCACCAATAAAGCTATAGATGATACAGAAATGGCAAAATATTGATAACTGTTCAAGCTGGTGATAGTTATAGGGGGTTCATTATACTATATGTGTATTTACTCTGGATATGTTTGAAACTTTCTGTAACGTAAAAAAAAAAAAAAAAAAAGAAAAAAAGAAAAGAAAAAGCCCAGTCAGACATGGTAAACTCACGAATGCATACACATTTTTGGGAGTAAGAGATGGATAATGTCTCTGGTGCTCAGTTTTATTATGGTAAAGTGGAGGAAAGAATAACACAACTTATGTATTATTGACTTGTTCATTTCAACTGTCCAGGCTTGATGCTTACCAGCAAGACTACGAACATCCTTCATAAAATGTTTTCTTTTTGGCTGCATCACAACACTATCTGTGTTTTCTGAAATGTAAAATCAAGACAGTGCAATGTAAAACCTAGTTGTATGCTCATTTTATTTATTAAATATCAACACTGAAAACCAAATAATTAAATAGAAGCATACCTTTGCCTTTATGTGGCTTTGGATTTCGGTATACAAATCGATCTAAGAATCTCATTAATGTAAAATCCTGGAGTGGGTCCCCTGAATACTGAATATGATCTCCCTGAAAGGCGGACAGGGTGGGAGGATTAAGAGCTTAACTCAAGTTATATAGATGCATCCAGATAAGAAAAAAAAAAAAGGAAAAACACAATGCACAAAGGCACAAATATGCCATAAATGATGGTTCAAATATCCGTCTCATCCCTCTTTACTTGAAGAATTACACACACACTCATATATACACATATGTACTTTATGATGCACTGCCAACTTTATCAATAGGCCAATGATATTAATACTATAGGTCATCTAACTATTAACCAGGAACACTGACATGGCAAACACAGCAAATGGGAAAGGAATGGGCACTCTTTCCTCAGGAGACAAGCCAGAATGTAGTTAAGTAATGGCTGAAGTTTTTTAATATTCTGTATTTCCATTCACCTCAGAGTGGGAAGACTTATCTGCTGCACTGTATTAGACAAGCCACTGCTCCTTTACAACAGCAGAAAATGTTTATGATTCTATGTGGTAGACAGAAAACAGTGTATGACCAATTATTGATTATCTAAAACTAGATTATTTCTTATTTCTTATCTCTTATCTTTGTAGTATTTTAGACTTACCTGAAGGATAGTCTTTGCAAAAAGGGCCACAGAGGGATGAAAATGCTCAGATAGCTAAAAAGAAAAATGTGAGCAAAGTCAACTTTTACTACAGTAAATCCAAAAAACTGAAACTTGAGCCAATACATTAGAGAAGAATGATTCTCAAAATTTTGGTCTCAGGAGTACTTTATACATTTAAAAGTCAGGGACCTCAAGAGCTTCCTTAATTTAAGTGGGATATATCTACTGTTATTTACCTAATTAGAAATTACAACAGAAAACATTTTTTTAAGTTTATTTATTAATTTTGATAGAAAGTCAGATGCGGGATTGGAACTGTGAGATCATGACCTGAGCTGAAACCAAGAGTCAGATGCTTAACCAACTGAGCCACCCAGCCACCGGCAAAAGAATTTTAAGTTTTTATTTACTTAAATAATCTGTACAGCCAAAGCGGGGCTCAAACTCGACCCGGAGATCAAGAGTCACACGCTCTTCTGACTGAGCCAGCCAGGTGCCCCACAACAGAAAAATTTTAAACAACTGTTTACAGTCAACTTAAAATAACAATGAGCCTATTATACAGTAATGTAAATAACAGAGTTTACCAAAAGTAAGTTTTTCAGGATAAGTAACTATTAGAAGAGCAGAATTATTTCACAGTTTTGTAAAACTACTCAATGGCTGGCTTAATAGAAGACAGTGGATTCGCATACATGCTTCTGTAGTCCATGTTATTTTTAGTTGGAAGTATATGAATGGTCTTTCTTCACACAGATACATAGTTGGAAATAGGAGGGTTAACTAATAGTCTTTCACATAATTGTGGATTTTCTTCTTTGCTACTACACCCAAACTGAAGATTAGTTGCAATATGGAATCTGAAACCATTATCAATCAGCTTTTCGTACTTGCTACTTAAAATTAGTCTACTTTGAATAGATCTCTTATTCATGACTTTGTAACACTGTGCATCAGTCATTTGGAAAATACTGACTGAGTTATGCAGTTCTTCCAAATGCTGGTTACATTATCACAAAAATTACACTGGTGGTATCCCACTGATTTTATCAGGAAAGTTTTCACATATTGAGAAAATGTCTAGTTCAAGGTGGTGGTTACAAGATTTCTAAACTTTTAGTCTTTGCTTAAAGGCTTGAATTTTAAGGGTGCCTGGGTGGCTCAGTCAGCTAAGCATCCGACTTCAGCTCAGGTCATGATCTTGCGGTTCATGAGTTTGAGACCCACATTGGGCTCTGTGCTGACAGCTCAGAGCCTGGAAACTGCTTCGGTTTCTGTGTCGCCTTCTCTCTCTGCCCCTCCCCGCCTGCACTATCTCTCTCTCAAAAGTGAATAAACATTAAAAAAAAAAAAAGCTTGAATTTTATCATTGACCATAAATACTGTCAGCTGTTTCACTTGAAATAAGAGATTCACTTCATTCACTTTCAAGAAAATGTCTCCCAAATACCCAAATCTGAATAACCGGTTTATCAGTCAGCCAGTCTTTCATGAAAAAAGCAGCTAGTTGAGCTTACAACAAACTACACATGTACTTTTCCTAAGACACGAGAAAACCTTCATACTTACTTAGGTATGCACAAGTATGTTATGGATTCTTGCTGTATATGCACACAGAATATAAAAAGACATGTACTCTAGAGTAAAGATCATCACTAATTTTTCCTGTTCCATCATTCCTATGTGATACTGGCTTTTTTTGGTTTTTCTTGGAAAGTAAGTGGTAATGAAGAATATAATGGCCATGAATTGCAGTATGGTGCTACTGTCCCTATGTGTGCTAAGGCACAAACAATTTTATCCATTTTAATATCATCAGTACCACGGTCAACACAGTTACAAAGGCAAATAATGTGCCTTGGTATCACTATGAAAGTAGCTGTGACCTTGTAGACTCATTGAAAAGGTGTGAAGGACACAAAGGAGTCTATAATGAAGCACTTGTTTAACCAAAGGTATCATAGAAAGTTTATAGGATATATTAATTCCTCTAATGCACTTATTTAAAAAAACTTTTTTTTAACGTTTATTTATTTTTGAGAGAGAGAGAGTGTGAGCAGGGGAGGGGCAGAGAGAGATGGAAACATAATCTGAAGCACACTCCAGGCTCTGAGCTGTCAGCACAGAGCCGGACACGGGGCTTGAACTCAAAAACTGTGAGATCATGACCTGAGCCGAAGTTGGACACTTAACAGATTGAGCCACCCAGGTGCCCCTTCTCTAATGCATTTAAAAAGTAACTATATTTGTAAATAGTTCTATCTACACAAAACTTCTCAGGGAGATCTAATGCATGAAGCAAAATTTACCCTTTATATAGAGTCCTTATATGCAATAACCTGCTAAAAACACCATTTCTTTTATTAGTATTAAGATGTTATATTTATTATTAATTTTGCATGCACATTATTTAAGATTTTCTACATGTGAATGTAGAAACGTATAAATGCGTAAATTTAGGGGTGCCTGGATGGCTTGGTCGGTTAAGCGTCCGGCTCTTCATTGCAGCTTAGGTCATGATCTCACAGTTCATGAGTTTCAGCCCTGCAGTGGGCTCTGCGCTGACAGTGCAGAGCCTGCTTGGGATTCTCTCTCTCCCCTCTCTATGCCCCTCCCGTGCACACATGCACGCTCTCTTAAATAAACTTCAAACAAACAAATAAATAAATGTGTAAATTTAATGTTTAGCAGAGGCCACAGAAGTATGAGTTATAAAGCATTACAGCTGGGTGACATACTTCAAATTGGTTCCTTATGCCAATTAACTAATGTCTAAGCAAGTAAACACTATCATTTACAAGAAAAATGGAAACTTCAAAGTGTTAAATCCATGAGGGCAAATAGAAAGCACTATTGAATTAAAAGACAATTTAAAATTACTTTACCTTTTTGAGTTCCCAGAGACTTGTGTTTTCAGCTCCACAGAACAGAGGGTTTCTACTGAATGGATCATAGGTCTTTAACTTTTTGCCACCTGAGAATAAAAAAATACTATTTCTCAAATGCTTTATTCCCAGCCCAAGAGTTCACTAAAAGCTATCACCATTAATGTCTCTAACAACTATAATATGTATGTGTGTATGTAATGTAACTACAATTTTCAACATTCTTAGTTAGCCAGGTATCTACCTAGATTAAAAATTCTAAGCCCCAACGAGAATTAGTTATGGTACCCAAAATAGCATTTGCTACCTTGAAATAGCAAACTGAATAAACCAGGCAGCAAAAGGTACCCAAATCTGGGTCAATTCGGTCGTTAGTGTTAAAATGGCAAATAACCTGATGATGAAATACATCTAAATTCTTTCAGAACTTTAAGAGCACTGAATATTTGTTATTAAATTATGTGCAGAAATAATTCTCACTTCAAACAAGTTTTACATTATCTTCATGTTTGCAGAAACTCAGGATGAAAAATTTAAGAGAACTTTCAGAACAGATCACAATGTCTCTACTTCACAATGTACACGCTCACCATCTTTCTGATGGATTCTTTTAAAAACTTTCCTGCTTGCTATCATACTTCTCTTTTATATTTCACAGGCAAACTGAATCTGGGGAGATGAAATAATTTGACTAAGAGTCCCATGACAAGTTTGAAGAAATGGATCTGGCCCATTTCTTGATCTCCAAGGTTAGTGTGCTTTTCTTTTAGAGCCTCAAATGAAGAAGCTACATTTCCAAAAGGTATTTGCTTCATTTTTTAAGATCTAAATTACTTTAAAATGTGCTATTATCTATAATATTAATAAACAGATCAGTGATTCACTATATTAAAAATTTAGTTCTAAGTTCCTGAATATATCTGGTTATAAAAGCTCTATTTAAAAAAAAAAAAAAAAAAAAAAAAGAAAGAAATACTGAGGTCTTCTAAAATGGTATACTATTAATTTCTATTAAGATCAAAGGGGAATCCAATTCCCTGGTTTAAAAGTTCAAGAGAAAAATTTGAAGATTAAGAAACTCACCTTTCAAATTATCAAAGTGCACCCAAGAAGCAGACTCTGATTTTTTTGTCCCCACAGGTCCGTCAGACACAGTTTCTTCTATCTCAGCTTTTTTTACTGTATCTGTTTCTTTATCTGCATCAGTGAATTGTTCTGTGTCTTCATCATCTCCTATGTCAATAAAATTCTCTTCATCAGACTCCTAAAACAATGTTTTAATAAATCTATATTAATCAGCTGGAAGTCTGTATTTAGTTAAGTGAGGGAGTTCTGAAGAAGATCCACTTATTGCAATAATGGTGAAACATGAAAGTTCCATCAATCAAATTGATAATGAGAGGATTCCATGTTCTTTTTCCTAAATGTAAAAGGATTAAGTTTTCAGCCACAATTCCCTGAAGACTTTGGGGATTTTTTGTTTTTTTTTTTACATGAAAACATTCAGCCCTCAAATTTCGGACATGTTATAAATAACCCTATGAAGTAGGTGCTGATATGTCCATTTCACAACCAAGGAAACAGGTTTAAGAGATCTACTAGCTCTGTAACTATCTGTAACCACCTCATATAATTTTAGTTTAGTACAGTTTATTATGAGTAAAGGGATCAAGCAACATGCCCACCTAGTAAACTGTACACCTGGGATTAAAATCTAGGTCTGTCCAAATCCAGGACTCACACTTGTTTATGTTCCAGAGAACTAAGTTATTGAAGCAAAGAAGAAAATACCAATATATTTCAGAACCCACTCGATTTAAAAAGCAGTTGTGAAATATACCGGATGATCATCTAGTTGGCTTCTTAAACCTGGTTTTGCTTTAAGGATCTCCGACACAAGATATAAAGCTCCACATATGAATGGTGGCATCTGTTCGCAAGTAACTTGGAGTAACCTCTTCACAAAAGCCTTGACCCTGCGCAACACGATGTCCGCTTTCAGAGACTTGTAGACAAGATTAAGAAACATGGCTTGCTTAGAACACAACATCAACCCTGGATCCAACATTTTCCTATAAAACAAAAACAAGATCAAATATTTATTCATAAAATACCTCCACAACCAGCAGCAGAGGCAGCTGCTAACCTCATCTTAGTTAGGGATAACCTTCCTGTTTATTTTACAACAAGAGACCATTTCTGGTAAAATGGAAGTCAATGACCAAAACATAAAGAATGATGATCTTGGGGGTGTCGGGTATGTGTGTGTGTGTGGGGGGGGGGGGGGCGCGGGAGTTATCACAGGAAAAAGAGGCTTTTTGTGGGTTTCTTTTCCAAGTGTTTCTCCATTCTCTAGGATAACAGCCTAATTTTTATATGGATACAAAACCATACATGAAAGGCTAATCCAAAACCAAATAATGAAAACTGACTTATGAAAGCAGTGGACTAGACCAGGGCTCTTCCTATCCTTGTAGTACTACCTCCTACCTGGGGACCAGAGGCAGCCTCAACATATTTCTAATGAAAAACACACATGTAGAGTAGGAAACTGAACATGATACTTTTAAAATTGTCTTTATCCTAGTTGCTGAATCCTAGAGATGCTTCAGACATTAGGATATCCAGAATTAACACAATCCTTGGTACATGCTCATGTGCAGTATTACTTCTTATTCTAAGCACTTCTATTAACTTTTTCCCGTTAATACTAGAAATGGAAATATTTCATCTTGTGAAACATTTTCATATTGCTCTGCATCCCAGTTTTCCCCATTTGTCAGTTCTGTAATTCTGGTGATATTCTGAGATCTCCTATATTATCTAATTTTTGATATTCAATTTTCTCTCTGCACATTTAAAATTGTCAGTATTTCCATCTGTTTTATGACTCATTTTTTAAAACACTTGAGAGTTTAGATAGGTGTGTCCCCACCACTTGGCAGAGAACATGCTCTGGAAGTTTTTGATAAATCATATTTTTGTAAATGAAATCATCTGTTTCCTTTATCCTTCAAATAATATTAGGGAATTTTTGTTTATAGGGAATTCTGCTTAAATAAAATACTATAAGAAGGCTTAGATGCCCTTTGAGGAGATACATCTGTGAGAGCTCCTGGCAAGCAATAATTTAAAGAATTTAAGAATGTACTCCTCAGATATTAGACTGTTGTGTTAAACACTGAGATAGTAAATGGATATTAGAAAAGTATGTTTCCAATAGACTCTAAATGTTGTCCAAAAGGTTCTTGTGACCATCAAAAGTTACAAAAAAAAAAACCCCTAGGACCTTGAAACCTCTACATTTTCAGTCCTGGAACTCTTTCCAAAGTAAAGAAGTTTTTATTACTTAAAAAAATTGTAGACTGTTAGGAGTTATGGAAAGGACTCTTAGATTTTCTTTAGTTTACCAGTGCAGTCAGTACCGTGCAACATTATGAATTCCCAGAGCTCGAAGTCCAGGATTTGCCATCTCAGTTGGCCTTGTCATGTCTGTGTGATTTTGCACAAATCACTGTACCTCACAGACTGGAGAGGTGTTAAAGGGAAGAAATTCATGTGAGTAACATTAATAACAATAGCAGCCAACACTTGCAGAGCACTCATTGTATATGAGGCATTATTAAACACAACATACATGTGAAGATTACATGGGTTAACATATACATGGACTCAATAAAGCCCCAGTTCTGTCATTTTTTAGCTATGTAACCTTGGGAAATTTTAGAACAATTAACCCTACAGGAGAGGTGCACTCCTTTCCATTTTACAGACAAACTGGGCCACAGTAAAATGGGATCAATCATGTTTACCAACAGGGTTTTAAAGAGGATTAAGTAATTTGTCCAAAGTTACACAGCAAACTAATGGCTGGGACTCAAAGCCAGGCGCTGGGTCTTAAGTTCAAAATATTAATTAGCACATTGTATTTCTTATAAAATACATGTATGTAAAATTAGTAAAATGAATTAGAAAGGAACATAGGGGTGCCTGGATGGCTCAGTCGGTTAAGTGTCCGACTCTTGATTTCAGTTCAGGTCCTAATCCCAGGGTCGCAGGACTGAGCCATGCGTCAGGCTCCGTGCTGGGTGTCGAGCCTCCTTAAGTTTCTGTCTCTCCTTCTCTCTGCCCTGCTCCCCCACTCACACTTTTTCTCTAAAAAGAAAAAAAGAAAAAAAAAAAAAAAAAAGGAACATATAGCTTGTTGGTATACTTGAACAGTTCCAAAGTGTTTGTTTATACACTGTTCAAAATACCATCCCTCAATAGGTGTCAGGACAATTGCAAAATTCAGTAAACAAAATCTTAATTCTAATAACTAAAACATTCCAAAAACGCAACCCTAACCCTCCCTAACAGACTTTCTTATGTACCATCTGTCTTCCCCATTATAAACGTAAGCACCTCTAGGGGTAGGAATTTTGTCCAGTGCTATAGCTGGAGCCCTTATAACAGTGTCCAGCATATAGATGTCACTCAAAAAAAAAAAAAAAAATTCCTGTTGAATGAATTACTAAATGGCTGCGTGAAGGGCAGGGGGAAGAAATATAGGGCTGAGGATGGGAGTGGTGGGAAATTTTAACTGCAGTTCTAATTTTTTAAATTTCCTTTATTTTTTAAAGTTTATTTTTGAGACAGAGAGGGTATGCATGTGAACTGGGGAGGGGCAGAGAGAATCCCAAGCAGGTTCCTCCCTGTCAGCACAGAGCCTGACATGGGGCTTGATCTCAGTGAACCACAAGATCATGACCTGAGCCAAAACCAAGAGCAGGATACTTAACGGAATGAGCTACTCAGGTGCCCCAGCAGTTCTAATTTTTTAATATTTGAAAGATTTAAAACAAATATAGCAAAATGTTAAAGTTGAAATATTAGGTGGTAGGATATGGATGCTTTCTTTGGGGAGGGTATTCTTATGAATTTTAACAACTTCTTAAAACAAAAAGTAATGTATGCAAAACATTTAACAGTTTTCCAAGAAGGAAACAAAGATTAAGTGACTTACTCAAAGTCGGTGATTAGCAAGTTGCTGAGGAGGGGGACCCAAAATCCAGTTTTCTAAGTCTTTTTCCCCAAAGTGGGGCACAGTAGGTGCTGTATATTAAATCACATTATTATTAAATCATGTTATTAATGGTACGTACTTACCTATATAGTGCTGCATAATATCGATCTGATATTGTCTGCTGAGAATTCATTACTTGAAAAAGCAACATTAAAGCCTGGACGCTGGTATTAAAATTCACAACATGTAGCACTTTAAAGAGCGTGTCAACCTGCTCCCTCACTTTGTCATCACCAGTCTGGGCATAAGGGTATGCTCTATTTACTCCTGTTAAAAGGGCACTAAGCATTTTTGATTCAATATCTTTTTTCTTGATACAAGTCCGAAAAAAACAAAAATAAAGAGTAATTAATTTATTAGCTAATTCACTTTCTTCATGGGAAAGGACCATTTGATTTAAAAAGCAAATTGCATAATATTGGGCTTTGGAGCTGATATTTGAACGAAAGAGCAGTCTTTCTACTTCGCCACATACAACTCCTTTCATATTTGGATGTTTAGAGAGCAAGGTCTCTAACAGATGGGAGGCTTTTGTGGCTATTCTGTTCTGAGGATCTCCCAGTTTATTTACCACCTGCACAAGAAGAGCCTTTTCTTCCTCTGGTTTGTTGCAGAGAAGTTCATGAGCTACCACAAGGGCTCGAGTTTTAGTGGCTACTAATGAATCATGACTTAAAGTTTCTAAGACCTGCACAAATTCAGCCACTAAATGTTTCAGCTGGTGTTCAAAATACCATAATATCAACCTTCTATCTCTTGAGTCCTTGTTGCCACTGGACAACTGTTCCAGTTTGTTGAAAGGATGCTGGCTGAAAATCCGTAGTTTCCGACTGTCTGGCAAAAGGTCTGTAATCAGTAACTCTTTGAAAGTATCCAAAGCCATGAGGCACTGCTGTTTGCTACCCTTCTTTTTAACAAGGCTCACAAGAGTTTCTACAAACTGCAGTGTGTGAATAGCATCATCCTGAATAAGAAGAATCATGGCTGCCATCCTGTCACCTAGCGTCCCTGACGACACAATTGCCTTCATCCAGGTAGAAGCAGCTCCCTTTTGATTATTTGTCTTATTTTTGAATAAGTTGATTTCGTGCTCATACAATTTCTGAGCTAAGGTTTTGTACTGAGACACAACATCCCGAGGCTGGGGTTCCAAAGAATACTCGTTGCTGTATTCTAGATCATACCATTTGCCTCCAGGCTTGAGCAACAATGTCTGTCTCTCACAAAATTCAAAGATGTCCTGTTGTTTATCTTTCTTAACTTTTGGTGTGGCACTGTTGTTCTCACCAGAATGCTGTTCTGGCCTCTTCTTATTCTTCACCTTACCGAGTGATGTCCTTTCACTTTCTGCTGCGTTTTGCTTTTTTTTATCTACTTTAGATTCGCTTGCTTTTTTGCTGGCATTCTCTTTTTTAGCTGGTTCATCTTCTTCAACTAAGAAAGCTTTTGCATACTTGGCCAAACTAAGATTTTGAATAAATGCTTCTAATTCACCTTGCTGAAGGTCGTCAATTGCTCCTTTTTTGCCTCCATCCACCACTTCCTCATTTTCATCCAACGTAGCCAGCATAAGGTAATCTTGCTGCATTAAAACATAAGAAAGTTTAAATTACAAATCCAACAGTTTAGGTAAGTTTCAAAAGTTAATTTGAAATCTGTATCTTCAAAAGCAATTAAATTCAATTACCATGGTATTGCCTGGGCTCCCACCCCACAACCAAATAAATACTTGATGAATTAAAGATTTATGTGAAAAATAAAACCATAAATAGGAGGATGCACACTGTAATTCAAATAATTTCAGAGTAGAGAAAATCTTTCCAAATCTGACATAAACTGCAGGACTTTAAAGGCAAAGATGGGTATGATTGTCATTCACAGAAAACATGCAAAAGTCAAAACACAAATACGGGGAAAAAAGTAATGGCAACTGACATCAAAGTAATTGGGCTTAATATTTAATACAAAAGTTCCTACATGTCAATTAAGGAAGTGACAACCAAAAAGATTTGCAAAGGATATAAACAAATGGTTCACAGAGAAAAATGTATTTTTTTCAAAATATGAAAGGATGCTCAACCTCACTGACATTAAGAAAAATCCAAATTATGGGGCGCCTGGGTGGCTCAGTTTGTTGGGTATCTGGCTTTGGCTCAGGTCATGGTTTCACGGTTCATGGATTCGAGCCCCACGTCAAATGAATCTGTACTGTCAGCACACAGCCTGCTTCAGATCCTGTCTCCCTCTCTGCCTCTACCCTGCTTGTGTGCACTCTCTCCCCAAAATGAATAAAACATTAAAAGAAAAATAGGATTTAAAACCACCACGATTTTCTAATGTGTCAGATGAGCAAAGATAAAATTATGACAGCTGGTGCTGGGGAGAGTGTGAGGAACAGGCATTTTCCTACATGGTTGATGGAAATGCAAACTAGCACAACCTCTATAGAGGGCAATTTGCTACCTTCAAATCAAAATACAAGACACACTTCCTTCGATCCAGCAGTTCCATTTCTATCAATTTGGGTTATACATAACACTTACAATGTGGGAAAGGATTTATTTTCAAGGTATTCACTGAAGCATTATTTAAGATAGCAAAAAGTTGACAACCCACAATAAATGGCTGGTTAGACAGATTAAACAACGATTTATGCAGGCATAAAACCAATAAAACCAGTGACACAACTGCATATACAGATAGGGAAAAATCTTCAAGACAGCAAGAAAAAAAAGACACACAAAATATTATACAATATGGTATCTTTTGTGTAAAAAAGAACCTGTGTTGTGTGTTTGCTTGGAAGATATCCAAGACACATAAAAATCATGGAAAGGAAATTGCATGGCTGGACATAAAAGCGGGAAAGACGACTTTTTACCGTGTACTCCTCCTTTTTAAGAGAACCTTTTTGTAACATCGGAAATATTATATATTCAAAAATTAAGTACAGGGAAAATTGTGAATCTGCCCCTGTAAAGTGCATTTCTCCTGCCCCCATGTCTCCCCCTCCCCAAGCTATGGTCTCAAACATTTACTAAAAAAATAAGCTAAATTCTGCCAGCTATTTGCTCCAAACCTTTTAAGGTTTTCCATCAAACCCAGGGACAGGCCTACATTCTTACCTTTCTTACTTCATTTCTTACACTCTCTCCTTACCTCACTGGGCCTCAGCTACACTTGACATTTTTGTTGTTCAGAGAGCAGCATGGCTCACTCCTTTCTTTCCTAGTTTTATGCCTAAACATCTCCGTGATGAGTTCCCCGATCACCTCATGTGAAACTGTTACGCCCTTCCCACTCATTACCCTCTTTTCTGATTTTCTTTTTCTCCGTGGCACTACTCAGCATCCAACGTTCTATGCATTCAAAAATTGGTTACTGTTTCTTTTCCTTAATTAGGATGTAAATTCCGAGAGCGCAGAAGGCTTCTAGAGCGCACAGTAAACACGTGCATGTACTCCGTGAGGACAGAAGTTAACGTTCCAACCGCACTGGAGTACAGAACACTGATGCCACGATGTCAGGACCCAAAAAAGGTCAGTCCTCTCTGACCTTATGGAGTGCCAATTATCCATCAGTGAAAATGAGTGACCTACATCCTAAGAAAGGCCATAGCGTAAACACGTTCAATTCTAAAGCACTCTTCTCTCGTAGAGAGCAGTAGAAAAGTAGTGCAGGAAGGGCACAACACAGTTTCGAAGCTGGAATCGGGGTTCAGGACCCCCTCCCACGCCACTCGCCGGGTCACTTGCGAGACCACCCCGGGCGCCTCTGTCCCCTTGTCTGAGTCCGAGGCCATTACCTTGGTGCCTCCAAGCCGTAATACTTCCTCCAGAGAGAACCCATTTTCGGCTTCATCGTTATCCTCTTCGCTGTCCTCGTCCGGATCTTCTACCGCCTCCTCTCCGCCCCAGGGCCGCTTGGCATGGAACTCCAAAGGCTTCCTAGCGGCCGCCATTACCAGCACAGCACGCGCAAACAGCCCAGAGCCTCCTTTCGTTTGCCTGAGTGACGTACTTCCTGCAGGGGCGGGCTCTCTCCCGGAAATGGCTTTACTCCACACCCCGGGACTGCGCGCTGCAGCCTGCGAAGTTCGGCATGAGAGTCCTTGCAAGGGTAGGCGTGGGGCCGCTGTGCTCCGCGGCTCGCGCGGGTAAGCGTTCGCCTCGCCAGAGCCCCGGTTGCGGTAGAGACTGTCTGGGGTGCCTTCCTCAGTTGGGCGCTCCTGGGGTGCAGGACGCCTCTTGGGGGTTTTGAGGTGCAGACGAGTCCAGCCTCAGACCCCAAATGGCTGGTCGCGGGCACTGTGCGTTCCTGCCGGCGCCTGGTGGGCTTGCTTCGTGCGAGGTTAAGAGTTAACGCAGCTGCTTCGGAAGTACTCAGGCTGCTTGCACTTGCAAAGAAACTAAGATTTTTTCATGGTCCCGTTTAACTGTTTTTCGCAGTCATTCCCTGTTTTTGGAGAGGGAAATACTTCAGTTCCGGGAGAGAGCCGGCAGAAAACCAGGTGACACCAATGCTGCGGCATCTTGTGTACAAAATCAAAGCAACTGGCCCTATCACTGTGGCTGAGTACATGAAGGAGGTCTTGACCAACCCCGCCAAGGTACCAGTCGGGGAGCCCGAGGACCAGGCCCTGCTCTAGCGGCCTTGAGGTGTGAGCCAGGAGGGGTGTGCACAGGGAAGCCCCAAGTCCAGGCAGCGGTGGTGCCTAATGCAGGGGAAGAGCCACTCCCACAGACCTGGAGATGGAGAATTAGTGTCAGGTGGTTAGGGATGGATCAAGTCAGTGGCAGTGCCATAAAGAAGGGAGAACGAATTCCAAAGCTGTTCAGGAGGCAGTGTAACCCACTGAATTTAGGAAATGAGGATGTCTTTCCTACCTGGGCTGATTGATGGTAGCTGGTGGTATCATTTCTCTGGGAGAAGGGAATGTAGAAGGAGAAAGAGCAGTAGCCTCTTTAAGAGGGAGGGAAAGGACAGAATTCAATCCAATATATGAACCTGAAGTGCAGACAGGACTTAAGTGGAAATCTACAATAGGCATCTGGAATTATGAATTTAGTCCTGGAGCTTTGTCTGTGTTGGGATGGCATTAGCAGGCATTGGAAGCATATTCTGGGTTTCCTTTTTGGGAATGGAAGGTCTAGTTCTTTACGCTTCAAGGATTAAGCACTGCCCCTGCTCTCTGTCCTGGATTTCCTTCTCTGCTCAACAAAGCCACTTGGTGAAAGCTGGGGTCCTTTTGGTTTAGAATGTATTACCTGTTGGTGGGTCGAAATATGAAATCTGGACTTCTGGGGTTTGTTTGGCCTATTGCTGTTGGATGTGGTGAAGGCAGGGATCCTTTCATACCTGTACTCAGTGCTACCACATACCAACAGTTCACATAGGGAGAAACTTTAGAACAAACATCTGTGTGTTAGAGTGAGGGTTCATTCATCATTGATTCAGGCTCCAAAAGGGCCAGGCACTATCTCAGGCACTGGGAATACTGCAGTGGACAGTGGAACATGGCACTTATGTTCTAGTGAGGAAATGATCTGTAAATAAGGAAACAAGATAATTATAAATTGTTGCAAGTGCTTCTGAAGGCAAGGAAAAGAAGAAAAAAAAAAACCTTAACGGGTTGGTGGGTTTGAAAATAAGTGGTGCAGTGGGAGTAGGGGTTGTAAAAGTTCCCTTGGTAGGTAGGTGGCCAGGAAAGGCTAGATGGTCGAGATAGGCCAGCCTGGCAAAGAACTGGGAGTGAGTCCCCGATGGAGGAAGGGGAAGTACAAAGTTTTGGAGCTGGCAAATGTCTTGGCATTCACAGAGAAAAAAAAGGCACCAGTTTGGCTGGTGGGTGGTGACTGGGGGTTGCAGGTAATGGTGAGGAAAGTAGATGAGTTTGAGGGAGGAGCCAGTTCATTCAAGACTTTCCTGGAACTTAGACTTTTGTGTTAGTGTAAGGGGAGAACATCAGGAGGTGCATTTGATGCATATTGGTGATGACATCCAGGCGGAGACAGCAAGTGAGCAGCTGGCTGTAAGGGTCTAGAGTTCTTGAGAAAGATTGGATATGCATATATTAATTTGTTCACCAGCGTATGGATGGTGTTAAAATCCAAGGAATCTGAAAGAATATATTTAGAGAACCGAAGGTTACCCCGGATTAAGCCTTGAGGAAACTCTTTGAATTTAGAGTAGAGGCTTTTTTTTTTTTTTTAAATCAGCCTTAATTTTTATTTAAAATTTGTTAAACCTTTTTTTTTAATTGGAGCATAGTTGATACAATGTCACAGTAGTTTCAGGTGTACAACATGGTGATTTCGATGACTGTACCTTATACTATGCTCACCACAAACGTAGCTACCATTTGAAAGTAGAGTTTCTTAACCTAGGGATCCTTGAATAGAAACAGGGCTGTGACCTTGGATGGGAATAAAAATTACACCATTTGCATTAGCTTCTTTTTTTCCCCCATTTTTACTGAGAAATAATTGATGTACGTCACTGTATAAGCTTAAGGGGTACAGCATGATGGCTTGATGTGCACATGTTGTGACATTACCACAGTGAATTCAGTTAATATCCACCTTATGTAGATACATTAAGAAGAAAGGAAACAAAAAGGGAGAAAATTTTTTTTCTTACAATGAGAACTCTTAGGATTTTCTTTTTTTTTTTAATTTAATCTTTTGTTTTTTAAAATTTACATATAAACTCGTTAGCATATAGTGAAACAATGATTTCAGTAGATTCCTTAGTGCTCCTTACCCATTTAGCCCATCCCCTCTCCCACAACCCCTCCAGCAACCCTCAGTTTGTTCTCCATATTTGAGTCTCTTCTGTTTTGTACCCCTCCCTATTTTAAATTATTTTTGTTTCCCTTCCCTTATGTTCATCTGTTTTGTCTCTTAAAGTCCTCATGTGAGTGAGGTCCTATGATTTTTGTCTTTCTCTGACTAATTTCACTTAGCATAGTACCCTCCAGTTCCATCCACGTAGTTGTAAATGGCAAGATTTCATTTATTGCTTGCTGAGTAATACTACATTGAATACATATACCACATCTTTTTTTTTCTTTTTTCTTTTTTCTTTTTTTTTTTTTTTTTTACCACATCTTCTTTATCCATTCATCCTTTGATGGACATTTGGGCTCTTTCCATACTTTGGCTATTGTTGATAGTGCTGCTATAAACATGAGGTTGCATGTGTCCCTTTGAAACAGCACACCTGTATCCTGTGGATAAATGCCTAGGAGTGCAATTGCTGGGTCGTGGGTAGTTCTATTTTTAGTTTTTTGAGGAACCTCCATACTGTTTTCCAGAGTGGCTGCACCAGCTTGCATTGCCACCAACAATGCAAAAGAGATCCTCTTTCTCCACATCCTCGCCAACATCTGTTGTTGCCTGAGTTGTTAATGTTAGCCATTCTGACAGGTGTAAGGTGGTATCTTATCGTGGTTTTGATTTGTATTTCCCTGATGATGAGTGATATTGAGCATTTTTTCATGTGTCGGTTGGCCATCTGGATGTCTTCCTTGGAGAAGCGTCTATTCATGTCTTTTGCCCATTTCTTCACTGGCTTATTTGTTTCTTGGGTGTTGAGTTTGATAGATTGTAGAAAACTTTGTAGATTTTCGATACTAACCCTTTATCTGATATGTCATTTGCAAATATCTTCTCCCATTCTGTCGGTTGCCTTTCAGTTTTGCTGATTGTTTCCTTTGCTGTGCAGAAGCCTTTTATTTTGATGAGGTCCCAGTAGTTCATTTTTGCTTTTGTTTCCCTTGCCTCTGGAGACGTGTTGAGTAAGAAGTTACTGTGGGCAAGATCAGAGAGGTTTTTGCCTGCTTTCTCCTCCAGGATCTTGATGGCTTCCTGTCTTACATTGAGGTCTTTCATCCACTTTGAGTTTATTTTTGTGTATGGTGTAAGAAAGTGGTCCATGTTCATTCTTCTGCATGTCGCTGTCCGGTTTTCCCAGCACCACTTGCTGAAGAGACTGTCTTTATTCCATTGGATATTCTTTCCTGCTTTATCAAAGATTAGTTACCCATACATTTGTGGGTCCATGTCTGGGTTCTCTATTCTGTTCCATTGATCTGAGTGTCTGTTCTTGTGCCAGTACCATACTGTCTTGATGATTACAGTTTTGTAGTATAGCTTGAAGTCTGGGATTGTGATGCCTCCTGCTTTGGTTTTCTTTTTCAAGATTGCTTTGGCTATTCGGGGTCTTTTCTGGTTCCATACACATTTTAGGATTGTTTGCCCTAGCTCTGTGAAGAATGCTGGTGTTGTTTTGATAGGGATTGCATTGAATATGTAGATTGCTTTGCATAGTATCGACATTTTAACAATATTTGTTCTTCCTATCCAGGAGCATGGAATCTTTTTACATTTCTTTGTGTCTTCTTCAATTTGTTTCATAAGCTTTCTGTAGTTTTCACCTCTTTGGTGAGATTTATTCCTAGGTATTTTGTGGTTTTTTTGTGCAACTGTAAATGGGATCGATTCCTTGATTTTCTGTCGCTTCATTGTTGGTGTATAGGAATGCAACCGATTTCTGTGCATTGATTTTATATCCTGCAACTTTGCTGAATTCATGAATCAGTTCTAGCAGTTTTCTGGTGGAATCTTTTGGGTTTTCCATATAGACTATCATGCCATCTGCGAAGAGTGAAAGTCTGACCTCTTCCTGGCTGATCTGGATGCCTTTTATTTCTTTGTGTTGTCTGATTACAGAGGCTACGACTTCCAATACTATGTTGAACAACACTGGTGAGAGTGGATATCCCTGTTTTGTTCCTGACCTTGGGGGGAAAGCTCTCAGTTTTTCCCCATTGAGGATGATATTAGCATTGGGTCGTTCATATATGGCTTTTATGATCTTGAGGTATGATCCTTCTATCCCTACTTTCTTGATGGTTTTTATCAAGAAAAGATGCTGTGTTTTGTCAAATGCTTTCTCTGCATCTATTGAGAGGATCATATGGTTCTTATCTTTTCTTTTATTGATGTGATGAATCATGTTGTTTTGTGGATATTGAACCAGCTCTGCATCCCAGGTATAAATCCCACTTGGTTGTAGTGAATAATTTTTTTAACGTATTGTTGGACCCGGTTGGCTAATATCTTGTTGAGGATTTTTGCATCCATATTCATCAGGGAAATTGGTCTGTCGTTCTCCTTTTTAGTGGGGTCTCTGGTTTTGGAATCAAGGTAATGCTGGCATCATAGGAAGAGTTTGGAAGTTTTCCTTCCATTTCTATTTTTTGGAAAAGCTTCAAGAGAATAGGTGTTAACTCTTCCTTAAATGTTTGGTAGAATTCCCCTGGAAAGCCTTCTGGCCCTGGACTCTTGTTTTTTGACAGATTTTTGATTACTAATTCGATTTCCTTACTGGTTAAGGGTCTGTTCAAATTTTCTATTTCTTCCTGTTTCAGTTTTGGTAGTGTATATGTTCTAGGAATTTGTCCATTTCTTCCAGATTACCCATTTGATTGGCATATAATTGCTCATAATATTCTCTTATTGTTTTTATTTCTGTTGTGTTGATTGTGATCTCTCCTCTTTCATTCTTGATTTTATTTATTTGGGTCCTTTTTCTTCTTGATCAGACTGGCTAGTAGTTTATCAATTTTGTTAGTTCTTTCCAAGAAATTTGTTAATCAAATTTTGTTAATTCTGGTTTCATTGATCTGTTCTACTGTTTTTTTGGTTTCGATAGCATTAATTTCGGCTCTAATTTTTATTATTTCTTGTCTTCTGCTGGTTTGGGGTTTTATTTGCTGTTCTTTTTCCAGCTCCTTAAGGTGTAAGATTAGGTTGTGTATCTGAGATCTTTTTTCCTTCTTTAGGAAGGCCTGCATTGCTATATACTTTCCTCTTATGACCGCCTTTGCTGCATCCCAGAGGTTTTGGGTTGTGGTGCTATCATTTTCATTGACTTCCATATACTTTTTAATTTCCTCTTTAACTGCTTAGTTAGCCCATTCATTCTTTAGTAGGATGTTCTTCAATCTCCAAGTATTTGTTACCTTTCCAAATTTTTTCTTGTGATTGATTTTGAGTTTCATAGCATTGTGGTCTGAAAATATGCATGGTATGATCTTGATCTTTTTGTACTTACTTAGGGCTGATTTGTGTCCCAGTATATGGTCTATTCTGGAGAACATTCCATGTACACTGGAGAAGAATGTATATTCTGCTGCTTTAGGATGAAATGTTCAGAATATATCTTTTAAGTCCATCTGGTCCAATGTGTCATTCAAAGCCATTGTTTCCTTGATGATTTAAAAAAAAATTTTTTTTAACATTTATTCATTTTTGGGAGACAGAGACAGAGCATGAGCGGGGAAGGGGCAGAGAGAGAGGGAGACACAGAATCCGAAGCAGGCTCCAGGCTCTGAGCTGTCAGCACAGAGCCCGATGCGGGGCTCAAACTCATGAACTGCGAGATCATGACCTGAGCTGAAGTCAGACGCTCAACCGACTGAGCCACCCAGGCACCCCTCCTTGTTGATTTTTTGATTAGATGATCTGTCCGATGTTGTGAGTGGGGTGCTGAAGTCTCCTACTATTATGGTATTACTATCAATGAGTTTTTTATGTTTGTGATTAATTGATTTATATATTTGGGTGCTTCCACATTTGGCACATAACTGTTTACAATTGTTAGGTCTTCTTGCTCTGTAGACCCCTTGATTATGATATAATGCCCTTCTGCATCTCTTGATACAGTCTTTATTTTAAAGTCTAGCTTGTCTGATATAAGTATGGCTACTCCGGCTTTCTTTTGTTGACCATTAGCATGGTAGATGGTTCTCCATACCCTTATTTTCAATCTGTAGGTGTCTTTAGGTCTAAAGTGGGTCTCTTGTAAACAGCATATAGATGGGTCTTGTTTTCTTATCCATTCTGTTACCCTATGTATTTTGATTGGAGCATTGAGTCCATTGACATTTAGAGTGAGTACTGAAAGATATGAATTTATTGCCATTTTGATGCTTGTAGAGTTGGAGTTTCTGGTGGTGTTCTGTGGTCCTTTCTAATCTTTTGTTGTTTTTGGTGTGTGTGTGTGTGTGTGTGTGTGTATTTTTTTTTTTCATCTTTTCTCCCCTCAGAAAGTCCCCCTTAAAATTTCTTGCAGGGCTGGTTTAATGGTCACAAACTCTTTTAATTTTTGTTTGTCTGGGAAGCTTTTTATCTCTCTTTCTATTTTGAATGACAGCCTTGCTGGATAAAGAATTCTTGGCTGCATATTTTTCTGATTCAGCACACTGAATATATCCCGCCACTCCTTTCTGGCCTGCCAAGTTTCTGTGAATAGGTCTGCTGCAAACCTGATCTGTCTTCCCTTGTATGTTAGGGACTTTTTTTCCCTTGCTGCTTTCATGATTCTCTCCTTCCCTGAGTATTTTGTGATTTTGACTATTTGACTGTTTGACTTATTGATGGTTGGTTTTTGTTGAATCTAATGGGAGTCCTCTGTGCTTCCTGGATTTTGATGTCTGTGTCTTTCCCCAGGTTAGGAAAGTTTTCCACTATTTGCTCACATAACCCTTCTACCCCTGTTTCTCTCTCTTCCTTTTCTGGGACCCCTATGATTCTGATGTTGTTCCTTTTTAATGAGTCACTGATTTCTCTAATTCTTAAATCATGCTCTTTTGCCTTAATCTCCCTCTTTTTTTCTGCTTCGTTATTCTCTATAAGTTTGACCTCTATATTGCTGATTCTCTGTTCTGCCTTGTCCATCCTTGCTGCTGCTGCATCTATCCATGATTGCGGCTCAGTTAAAGCACTTTTAATTTCATTCTGGCTATTTTTTACTTCATTTATATCTACAGAAAGGGATTCTAATCTATTTTTGACTCCAGCTAGTATTCTTATTATCATGATTCTAAATTCTGGTTCAGACATCTTGCTTGTATTTGTGTTGGTTGAATCCCTGGCTGTTGTTTCTTCGTGCCCTTTTTTTGGGGGTGAATTCCTTTGTTTTGTCATTTTGAAGGGAGAAAAGGAATTAATGAGGTAGAAAAATTGAAATTAAAAAAATTAAAATTAAAAAAATATTAAAGTTAAACATTAAAAACACACACATACACACAAATCAAATAGATAATGCTAGATCCTAGGTGTGTTTTGGTCTGGGTGTTGAAAGTGGTTTGACAGATTAGAGGAAAAAAAAAAAGGGGGGGGGACGGAAATCGTTTGAGAATTTGAAAAAATGAATACACTGAAGTAGACTAAAATGAGATGATGGGGGTAAAATAGAATTTGAAATAATATGCACAAAAATCAAGAATATAGTAGAAAAAAATTAAAATATTTTTAATAAAAGTTAAAAATAAATATGAATTTTTTCATTTTCTGTATTTAAGAAAAAAGAAATGAAAAAGAAAAAATAAAATCGTTTGAAAATTTGAAAAAGTGAATACACTGTAGTAGACTAAAATAAAATGGTGGAAGTAAAATAGAATTTGAAAAAATTTACATAAAAGCCAAAAATATAGTAATGAAAATTAAATAAGAATATTTTTAATAGAAATTGAGAGTCAAAATGAAGTTTTTCTGCATTCAAGAAAAAGAAAAGAAATGGAAAAGAGAAAAAGATAAAAAAGATTGTATGAAAATTTGAAAGATTGTATGAATACACTGAAGTAGACTAGAATGATGGAAGTAAAATAGAATTTGAAAAAATTTACACAAAAGTAAAAAATATAGTAATAAAAATTAAAGATATTTTTAATAAGAATTGAAAATAAAAATGAGTTTTTTCTTTTTCTGTATTCAAGAAAAGAATTGTAAAAGAGAAAAAAAAAAAAGAAAGAAAATTGAATAGATGAACCTGCTAACAGATTGAAGTAGGACTGAAATTGTTTCATTTTCCCCTAGAAGTCAGTCTATGTAGCTCTTTATAGTCCATAAATTAAGCCGATGGTGAGACTTGTGTTCTTAAAGAGCAAGGTTGGCCCAGTTGGGTGGGGCTTAGTGTAACAGCTCTGCTCTCCACTAGATGGCGCTGCTAGCCTATTGGGGTGGATTGTTGCGGCACTTGCAGGTGCATATGCGCATGCACAGGAGTGGAGAAAATGGTGCCTCGCAGCTACCCAGCCTGTTCTCCCGGATCAGCAATCGCACACCCATCCTCTGTCTTCAGCTCTTGTCCACTCCCTGCTTTTTCACTCTCCATGATCAGACCCCAGGCAGTACCTCTCTCCCAAGTTTTGTCTCAGATGCGGCTGTTTTCCCTGGCCCCTTACTTCTGAAGGACTGTGGCTTTGACCCATTGTGCCCCTCTGCGGGATGGTCTCACCAAGCAATAGCTGAATGAGCAATGGCCGAACGTCATCTGCACCCAGGAACGCCTGCTGCACCCTGCTGTTGCCGATGTCCTGAGGCTGCAGCCAGGTGCAAGCCTGTCCCAGAAAATGGTCGCAAGACAGTGTAGCAGCAGCATTTCAGGGATTATGGAAAATCACAACACACATCTGGCACCAGGCCTCACTCTCAATGGCCTTGCCCCAGCACCAGCGAATGTGGCTGCCTTCTGGGGTCTACTGGGACCAGGTGGCTTCAACAGTCTTTACCAAATGTCCTTTCATCAGTGGAACCACTTTTCCCTGTGTGGCCTGAGAACCTCCTGGACCCCACTCTTTTCCTGGGGATTCGCCCTTCCCACCAGAGCACCACCAGGTATTGAGCGGCTGAGTTGCAGCCTTTGTGCTCCCCTTGTTTACAGTCTTAATGGAATTTAAACCCTCTCCTTTCTCCCTTTTTAATTTAGTCCCTGCGGCTGTTTCCAATTTTCCACTTTTTCCTCTAGCTGCTTTTAGATACTTTTAGATACTTTTCCCGTATCCGCCCCCCTCCCCCCCCCCCCCGCCTCCGGTCTCCATCCTCTCTCCACCCGCAAAAGTGGTTCCCTACCTTCCGTGGCTTCTCGCTTCCCAAGTTCAGCTCTCCACGCTGTGTGCCTGCTGAATTCTGTGGTTCATGCTGTGCAGATTGTTGTGTTAATCCAATCAGTTTTCTAGGTGTGTAGAATGGTTTAGTGTTGGTCTGGCTGTATTTCGTGGACACGAGACATGAAAAAAGCTTCCATGCACTTCTGCCATCTTGCCTCCTCCCCTCTCTTTAACATTTCTTGTCAGGCCAGTTTGGTAATGATGATCTCCTTTATCTTGTTTTGGAAATTCTTTGTCTCTCCTTCTATTCTGAATTTTAATCTTGCATGGTAGAGTATTCTTGGTTGTAGGTCTTTTCTTTTCAGTGCTTTTAATATAGCACTCCTTTGTTCCCTGTAAAGTCTCTGCTGAAAAATCAGCTCATAGCCTTATGAGGTTTCCCTTGTATGTTACAGTTTTCTCTTGCTTCTTTAAAAAAATTTTTCTTTTTTTTAAATGTTTGTTTAGTTTTAAGAGAGAATGAGCTGGGTAGGAGCAGAGAGAGGGAGACACAGAATCCAAAGCAGACTTCAGGCTCTGAAGTGTCAGCACAGAGCCCAATACGGGGCTCAAAGTCATGAAATGCAAGATCGTGACCTGAGCCAAAGTCGAATGGTTAACTGACTGAGCCACCCAGGGGCCCCTCTTGCTGCTTTGAAGACTGTCTCTATGGGGGCACCTGGGTGGCTCAGTCGGTTAAGCGTCTGACTTCAGCTTAGGTCATGATTTCATGGTTCATGGGTTCAAGCCCCACGTTGGGCTCTGTGCTGACAGCTTGGAGCCTGGAGCCCGCTCCGGATTCTGCACCTCCCTCTCTCTCTGTTCCTTCCCTGCTCTCACTCTGTCTCTCTCTCTCTCTTAAAAATAAAGAAAGATTTTTAAAAAATGAAAAAAGAAAAGACTGTCTTTATCATTACTTTATGCGGTTTTAATTATTATGTGTCTTGTTGTGTACCTCCCTGGTTTGTCTTGTTACGTGTTCTGTGTGCTTCCTGGATGTCTGCTTTCTTCCTCAGATTAGGGAAGTTTTCAACTATTATTTCTTGAAATAAGATTTTCGCCAACCTCTCTCTCTCATCCTTCTGGGATTCTTAATAATGTGAATGCTATTATGCCTGAAGATGTTGCAGAATTCCTTTAACTTATTCTCATTTTTTAAATTGTTTTTTAAAGGTTTATTTATTTTGAAAGAGAGAGAGACAGAGCACGAGCAGGGGAGGGGCAGAGAGAGAGAGAGGGAGACACAGAATCTAAACAGGCTTCAGACTCTGAGCTGTCAGCACAGAGCCCGATGTGGAGCTTAAACCTATGAGCTGTGAGATCATGACCTGAACCTAAGTTGGATGCTCAACCAACTGAACCACCCAGGCACCCCTAAATTCTTTTTCTTTTTGGTCTTCAGTTTGTTTGCTTTTCATTACCCTGTTGGATAACTAATCTGTCCTGCATCCTCTAATCTGCTGTTGAGTCCCTCTAGGATATTTTTCATTTTAATTATTATATTCTTCAGCTCTGACTGGTTCTTTTTGAATATTTTCTATCTTCTTGTGAAGTTCTCACTGCATTCATTCACTCTTAAGTCTGCCGAGTTTCTTTATGGCCATTACTTTGAACTCTTTATTATTAGGGTTATTGCTTATCTGAGTTTCATTTAGCTGTTTTTTCTGTGATTTTGCTTTGTTCTTTCATTTGGGACATAGTCCTCTGTCCCCTCATTTTGTTTCACTCTCTGTGTTTGTATATATGTATTTGTTAAACCAGCTACATCTTTTGGTCTTGAAAGTAGTGGCCTTGTGTAAAACAGGTCTTCTGGTACCTTATGTGCGGTCTCCCCTGGTCACCAGAACCACATGCTCCAGGGATATCCCTTGTGTGGCTGCATGTGCCCTCCTGTTTATATACCACAGTTTCTTTATCCATTCATCCATTGATGGACACAGGCTGTTCCCATGTCTTGCCTGTTATAGACAATGCTGCTGCGAACATGGAGGTGCAGGTCTCTTTTCGAGGTAGTGTTTTCATTTTCTTTGGATATATTCTAGAAGTGGAATTGCTGAATCATATGGTATTCTATTTTAAAGTTTTTGAGGATCTTCCATACTGTTTTCCATGGTGGCGCTACCATTTTACAGTCCCACCAACAGTGCACAAGGGTTCCCTTTTCTCCACATCCACACCGACATTTGTCATCTCTTGTGTTTTTCATGGTGACCTAACATGAGGTGGTATCTCATGGGTTTAATTTGCATTTACCTCCTTAGCTTCTGAAAGTTAGCATTTCTCTCATTATGAACAGAGGAGACATCCTGTGGCATCAGTAATACCTGTGACTTTAACATTAGTGGAAATCACTGATGTTGTCATACCCAACAGAGTGATCGTAGGTATCTCACAATACCATTGTGCTCATCCGTATTTCAAAACTTTGTTACTTATTGGACCTTAAGTTTGGCTTTATTAACATACTTCTAAAGCTGCATATGTATTATTATATCATCAGTTTAGTTTTTAAATACTGGATAAGTATTTTTCTTTTTTTTTTTTTAACCCTATGTGTTTTAAAGCCTTGCATTTAAAAACATTGTATGAAGGGATCCATAGCCTTCATTAGGCTACCAGAGTGGTTTGTAATGCACCACAAAAACATCCCTGCAATCTTCACTTATGAAGAGAAAGGCTAGAGGGGGAGATGCTGTATGAAGTGAAAAGTTGTTTTTTGTTTTTTTTTTAAGTTGAGAGTGACTCAAGTATATTTCTGCTGCTGAGAGAGGGAAGTTAAAGCTATAAGAGAAGGGGATGATAACAAGATCCTGGCCTATGAGGGCTGTGTGAGGAGAGGCAGTGGTCCAGAGCACAGGTGGTGGGATTAGGTTTGGGTAAGAGCAGAAGGTGAAGGCATTTCATCCTTTGAGTTCCGAGGAACGAATGGGAGCAGGTGGAGGCCAGTTGGGGTCAGGAAGCTGAGTCAGTCCTATTTTGTAACATTCTTTACTTCCTGTGTAGACTGGAGCCCAGGTCACCTGCAAAGAGTAAGATGGTGAAAGAAGGGGCTTGAGGAGCATAGAGGAATTTTTAACAGAATTCTTGAGTATTTCTTGAAGTTTAGACAGTATGCTGAAACTTGGAATAGTATGGTAAATAAGATAGTTCTCTATCCCGAATAACTGTGTTTCTTGGTGAGGAACACAGATACATAAATAAATAAGCACATAAAAGGAAGCACTGCATTTAGTCTGAAGTTGGAGGGCTGGAGGAGGAGGTCAGGGAGGGTGACATTTGAGCAGATACTCACTTTTATTGAGTGTAAGATTGCCAGGGGGAAACAGGCAGGGAGAAAGGAGAGCATCTGCAATGGCATGGATTTGTGGACAAAGAGGGCTAATTAAAAAAAAAAACAACAAAAAAACTTTTCTTGGAAATATAAACACAGTAAGCAGGATCTTACTGTGTTGGGTGTTGGGAGCAGGGAGGGGCTGGCGGGTGTGGAGATGGATGTGGCGTGGCTTCTGCCTTGATGGTCAAGGAGGGGTCATGTTGGGATAGTATAGTTCTGCAATGTGATTGGTGCTGTGTAAAGTTTGAATTAAGTCACAGTGCTTATCATGTTTATTTAGAAGACGGAACTTTCTTACCAAACGATTATGTCATTGTCATTGTATACGTTATGTAAGATTCTGGAGGGGTGTTTTACAAAACTTACTTGAAAGTTAATCCATTTTCTCCACTTTCTCTTTTTACTCAGGGATATTACGTGTATCGTGACATGCTAGGAGAAAAAGGAGATTTCATTACTTCACCGGAAATAAGTCAGATCTTTGGGGAGGTAATCGTCAATTTCAACTATAAAAGAAGCTAATATCTGGGCGCCTAGGTGGCTCAGTTGGTTAAGTGTCTGACTGTTGATTTTGGCTCAGGTTATGATCTAACAGTTCATGAGCTTGAGCCCTGCATTGGGCTGTGTGCTAAAGGTGCAAAAAAAGCCTGCCTGGGATTCTCTGTCCCTCTGTCTTTGCATGCCTCTCTCTCTCTCTCTCTGTGTCTCTCAAAACAAACATTAATTAAAAAAGCTAGTATACTGTTTCCGATTCTGTGTCTCCCTCTCTCTCTGCCCCTCCCCCGTTCATGCTCTGTCTCTCTCTGTCCCAAAAATAAATAAATAAACATTGAAAAAAAAAATTACTTAAAAAAAAAAAAAAGGGGCGCCTGGGTGGCGCAGTCGGTTAAGCGTCCGACTTCAGCCAGGTCACGATCTCGCGGTCCGTGAGTTCGAGCCCCGCGTCAGGCTCTGGGCTGATGGCTCAGAGCCTGGAGCCTGTTTCCGATTCTGTGTCTCCCTCTCTCTCTGCCCCTCCCCCGTTCATGCTCTGTCTCTCTCTGTCCCAAAAATAAATAAACATTGGAAAAAAAAATTACTTTAAAAAGCTAGTATCACAAACACTTGAGAGCAGATCAGGTTGTATTCTTCTGTAGTAAGTAGTGTTTTACACCTTTGCTTTTGTGACTCATCAAAAGTTTTAATTTTTAATCATTTATATGCTGGAGGAATACAGAATAATAGAGAAAAGAGAGAGAAAAGTGAAGGGAGAAAAGTTGCAAAACCCTGAGGAGTTCGTGGGGCGAGATGTGTTCTCAGGCCCCACCCTGCCGTGGTTGTACCGTAGTTCCAGTGGAAACCCCCCTCACAAATTTTCAGTTCTCCTCAGGAATTCCAGTTCATTGATTTCCACATAAAATCCCCCCCATGAATTTAGAAATAGAAAGTAGTACACAAGAGGAAGTGGAATCCAGGTATTAAAAATGGTAATTGTGCCTAAAAAGCCATGTAATCGTATCAGTCATATGAATGTAAAGAAATGGCATCATCTTATTTCATATGTCTGTCTGCTGTCCCAACAGCAGCACCTTTCTGGAAGTGCTAGCCTCTTCCTTGTGTCAGGGGACCTCTTACAGTGGGGCTGCCTTTTAATGGTGCTCTGTTACTAGGCTTCCTAAGTGGTGTCTTTTGTAATGCCACCTCCATGAGTCTTCTGGATGTGCATACATGTATGTACATAGTAAATGACATACATGTGGTCATTGGCAAATATTTTGCTTTCTGGCGTAAAGTGCATATTTCCTTGGAGTTTTATATACTTTTACGCTATAATATTTCAGTACAGTTTTTTTTTTTCCTTGTCGCAGCTGCTAGGTATATGGTTCATTAGTGAATGGATGGCCACTGGAAAAAATGCAGCTTTCCAACTGGTGGAACTGGGCCCAGGCAGGGGTACCCTCTTGGGAGATATTTTGAGGGTAAGTAATAAAAGGAACGTCTTCAGAGTCTCGTGTACTTGCCTGAACCTTTGTTCTTTTGATTTGTTTGCAAACTTCATTGACTTCAATGGCTTTCGGTCCTCTCCTTACCTCCTCTTTCTCCGCCAAAATACAATGTCAGAATGATATAATGAATCATTACTTATTGTTGTCTGTTTGTAATCTAAAAAGTGAGGGTAGGGAGAATGTGAAAGGGAAAAGTTTAAAACCTTTAGAAGACATCATGGGAGAATATATTTGTCTTCTAGGTGGGAAAAGAATTTGTGAATTATATAAAGGGTAGAAGCCATAAAGGTAAAGATGAATAGAGGGATAATTTCAACTACATTAAATTTAAGAAGTTATTGTTCTTTAAAGAAATTAGGAATTTTTTATTCTTCAAAGACACTGTAGGGGCGCCTGGGTGGCTCAGTTGGTTTAGCGTCCGACTTCAGCTCAGGTCATGATCTCATGGTCTGTGAGTTCCAGCCCCGCGTCAGGTTCTGTGCTGACATTTCAGAGCCTGGAGCCCTCTTTGTCTGCCCCTCGCCCGCTCATGCTCTGGTTCTCTCTCAAAAATAAACAAGCATTAAAAAAAATTTTCAAAAGACACATAAAGAGAGTGATAAGACAAGCTGCAAAGTGGGAGTAGTTTTTTGTAACACATAAAGAACTGGTAGTTAGCATACATGAAGAATTCCTTTCAATCATTAAGAAGGTGACAGATAACTCAATAGAAAAGTCAGGCTAAAGATGTGAACAGGCCCTTCATGAAAGAGGAAGTCCTCATGGGTAGTAAAAACAAAAAGATGCTCAGACTGATTGGTAGTCAAGGAAATGAAAGTTAAAATCAGAGTGAGATACCACCGTGTCCGCAAGATTAGCACATTTGGCATCACCAAGGGTTGTTGAAGATGGAGAGATGGGGAGCAATGGGGACTCGCAGACACTGTTTGTAAGAGTGTAATTTGTGGTAAGCACTTTGAGACGTGCTTATTGGGCATCGTCTGCTAACGTCACAGTAACTTATACTGTATGAGCCAGCAGCACTTTTACTGCTAGACGTGTGCCCTACAGGAGCTAGTGCAGATGTGTACCAGGAAACATGGTCAAGAAGACAGCAGCATTATTTAGAAGAGCAAAAAAAATGGAAACAACCCAAATGCCTATCAATGGGAAAATAGATCAATAAATTGTGGTACAGTCAGACATACAGTGGAACATCAAGGGTTGTGAAACTGCATGAAATCACAGCAGAATGCACAACACTCAGATGGACCTCAGTGTCTTGTGAGTGAAAATAACAATTTGTAAAAGAATCCGGATCATATGATTGTATCTATATAAAATCCCCAAATGTCAACATTCAACAATTTGTGTTTGGTGATACAAATGCAATTAGGAACATTTATAAAGAAAGAGCAGGAAATGATGGTGGTGGCATCTGAGGGTGAGGGAGGACACATTTTCCAAGGGAAGGGTCGTGTCACTTTAACCAAAGATGCGGTATCTTTCCATGTATTGTTATTTCTAGCACTCTACCTAATGTTTTGTAAAAACACTAAAGAGGAGGAATATTGTTTATAGTACATGATAAGTAATTGTGTTTGTTAAACTTTTGTAGTTACACTGTTTTGGAATTCATTAGGCTTTTAAAAACAAAAACATATTCAGTATACATTTGAATGTCTTGATGCAGTATGATTTTTGCTTGAAATTTGGAATCAAAGGATTTTTAAAAATGACAGATACCCTGATTATATCATATTTGGGGGTAAAAGAAATGAACCACTGTTTTAGGTTTCCAGTGTTCTATTTTATCGCTTTGAATTGGCAAAGTCATTTGAATACAAAATACTTAATAAGGTTCTCAAATAATATTGTCTTGTTTCAGGTACAATAAAAATCAAGCCCACAGCTCTTAAAATGCATACAGGATGCTTCTTTAGGTCAAGTCCTAAGAACTTTAAAAAGCTAAAGAATTTAAAAGAATGTTAATAAAATGGACAAAGACATAATTATGGATTTGTTTTCATTTTTTGATCATAATTTCTGAAGGATTTTTCTCTTGGGAAGTTTTCCATTTGTAGTTTCATTTCCAAACGAAATTTGGAAAAATTGTCTTATTATTAGCCTATACCTGCTTATTCAGATCTCAAAAATAGGAGGCAAATCAGCAGTGAAAATTACATTCAAATGAAAAATACTATTGGCGTACTTTATGCCTTGGCATTGAATTTTTAGCATTGAGATATTGATAAAATATCAGTGTACTCCTTTTTTCTTCATGTTTACAACAGTTATAAATGTGTGTGGCTAAAAAAAATTAAAAATTGAAAGAACTGCGAAGTTAAACTGTGAAGTTTTTAGTGCCCTTCGAATTTGATTTCCTGAGAACACAGTTGAAACATCTCAAAGATGAGATTATTTCACAGACATAGCAGCTTCATAAAATCAGGGGGATATATACATTTCATGTTTTTGTTCTCTCTTTAGACTCCCTAGTCTGATTATTTACTGGATGCTGAATCTTTAATGTTTGTTAGTCTTTTTTTTATTTATTTTTTTTTTTAAATTTTTTTTTTTTTTAACGTTTTTATTTATTTTTGGGACAGAGCGAGACAGAGCATGAACGGGGGAGGGGCAGAGAGAGAGGGAGACAAAGAATCGGAAACAGGCTCCAGGCTCCGAGCCATCAGCCCAGAGCCCGACGCGGGGCTCGAACTCACGGACCGCGAGATCGTGACCTGGCTGAAGTCGGACGCTTAACCAACTGCGCCACCCAGGCGCCCCTAATGTTTGTTAGTCTTAATTCTAATTTTTCTCATTAGGAAACCAAATTGTGCATTGTTCGTCTTTCATGTAGACTGTAATAACTGATAGTTTATGAATCTCACGGACTGCTGGAGAGTGGCTTGTGTGAAGTTCCTCTGAAACCAAATTTTACTTCTGTGACATGAGCAAAGTGTTAAGGGAAATGGTTAGAAAACCTAAAATCTACTCAACACATTGTATTTTGCCATTTTTTTCTTTCTTTTTGTATTTAGGTGTTCAGTCAGCTGGGATCTGTGCTGAAAAACTGTGACATTTCAATACATCTGGTAGAGGTGAGCGAAAAACTGAGTGAGATTCAAGCATTAACACTGACTGAAGAGAAGGTCCCTCTAGAGCGAAATCCTGGATCCCCCGCATATATGAAAGGTGTTACTAAATCTGGGATTCCAATTTCCTGGTACCGAGATCTGCAAGATGTTCCAAAAGGTAATTAGTTTACACTGCGTGATGAGCTAATTTTGATTACCACCCATCCCAGCGATGATAGGCGACTACAAACGTGTAGAGCACTATAGTACGTTGATGCGATGCCACCAGGACCCTTACTCATAGGGAATAGCAAATTTGTTTCTAGAAAGTAGCATTGTATTAAAAAAATAACATGCCTAATAATAGGGAGAAATGCCTTTCATATGGTTTTGCACAAAAATGTAGATAGATCCCTATTGTACCTTTAAGTTTTTCCTGACCCCTAAGATAGCACTGTCTCTGAGGCAGTCCAAGGCGGTGGGGACTGATGGAAGCAGAGTTAGGTGGTTTGAGTTTAACTGTCTCATCTTTTGAACATCCTTGCTTACCTTCAGAGAGGTGGGAAAATCCCTGCACTCGGCAGGGACCATCCACTATGTTGATGAACCTCTGCTCCCACCTAAAGTGGTGGTCTGACCTTGGCAAGCCACCTCGGCGAGTCCTGGGCTCAGCTGTCTCAGATGATTTTAGGAAGTTCAAAGCCTCTTTTAGCTAACAAATTTGGGTTCTAATTTCTTTCATGCCCTGTGGTGAATAAAGGGTTAAATTGATAATTGGGATGTTTTGGCCGTCGGGTCCGGATATGTGGAAAATAAGGACGGTAGTAATTGGTCTTGAGCGTGTTCTCAGAGTAGGCGAAGCAGTGCCTGAGGTGGATGATTCTCTGGTAGCGATGGTTGTGGAAGCCACCTCAGGTTCCTACTCGATCTGCTAGGCGCTTTCTTTTGTTGATGTTCAAAAGAACGATTAGATACTGCCTTAATGCTGAAACTATGTTTTCCTTCTGTTTTTAAATAGGGTACAGCTTTTATCTTGCGCATGAATTTTTTGATGTTCTTCCTGTGCATAAGTTTCAGGTATTGATGGGATAAAGTCATATTTATAATTGAATAACAAAGGGGCTTATGTTGGAAGAATAAACGTGAATGGTATTTGATTACTGTTAAAGTTAACTCTGTTTGGAATTCTGATGAATATAAATAATTGAAAAGCAAAAGTAAAAGGTTAAGTAGAATCTTAATTGTCTTAGGATAACTATTAAGAATGTTTATTTCCCATAAGAGACTCTTAAACACAGAGAACAAATGGAGGGTTGCTGGAGGGGAGGTGGGGGGGATGGATTAAATCGGGGATGGGCAGTAAGGAGGACACGTTTTGGGATGAGCACTGGGTGTCATAGGTAAGAGATGAATCACTGGAATCTACTCCTGAAGTCAAGATTACACTGTATGTTAACTAATTTGAATTTCAATAAAAAAGCTTATTTTTCCAAGGACAAAGATATGTGAGAATATAACATGGTAAATGGCTTTATTGCAAGGAAGGATTACATTTTAGCCAATAGTTTTGATATCCAAAGATTAAATTTTTTCCTCATTGAAACTGAAGTGAGCAGACTTAAGATTTGGTGGTAATGTATGTGTCCTGGTAATTTTTAAGGCTAAGAGCATGCATTGATTTGTTAGCAAAAGCTTTTGATTAGTCCTTCAGAGTCTGTTTTCCATGTTAGGGGGCACTTTCCATGCTGCTTAGTTTATCTTCAGCTCCATCACTTATCTAACCAATACTAGTAGTTTTCATCTGTCCGTCTTACTGTTTGAAGGAATTGAAGTAATGCCTTCAAGTGATTTTAAGTGGTAAAATCCTTTGTAAATGTTAGTCATCTATCTTGTATATGGCAGGAGAGAATTAATAGTTATTTTGGGGAGGCAGTTTTGAGGAAAAAACTTGTAAGAATTAGTTTTTATGTGTTATTTTGTGTTTAGAAAACTCCGCAAGGATGGCGAGAAGTATTCATCGATATTGATCCCCAAGCTTCTGATAAACTGCGGTTTGTTTTGGCGCCTTGTGTCACCCCAGCGGAAGTCTTCATACAAGTAGGAATACCACGCGAATCTTCATAGTCTTGTTTTCTGAGTTACTGCTTTACAGGGGCCAGGAGAGATTTGCTCATAACATATGCGGTGCATTTTATGAGTGGGAAGTGCAGAGGCTATCGAGTCAGGAGCCTGGGGTAAAATCCTTTCTTGGGTGCGTGACCTTGACGTAACAGGGAAGTTAGTAAGCACTTACTCTGCAAGTTCTTCACCTTCTCCCTTCACTCACTTCCCTACCACGCGGTGATAGTATTGCCTACCTGATGGTACAGTAATGCAACAACTGTTTAATGAGTACTTTGTATATGTGACTCTGTATTTTCTCATTTAATTCTCAAACGATTATGTAAGCTTCATTCTACACTGCCAAAATGGTTCATGTGCTGCTGCTGCTTTTGCCCTCAAGGAGTAATCACAAGAGCCATTCTTGTGTTTAGGGTTCAAAAAACCCTATACTTGTGAGGAACGTTTAGGTTTTGGATTGCATGTTGTAAAAAGGTCTACTTTTTGGGCCATAACTAAGTACTTTTTCCTCAGAAGTTACTTGTTTCAAAATCACAGGAGCTTTTAAACATGAACCTATCAATTAAATTTTTTTTTTTTTCCAGAGCATAATTAAATTCAAATAGCAACCTGAGTGCTTGGGGGCATTTCTGTTTTTTCATATTCTAGCTTCCCAGTTTTACCTGAGTGAGAAGCAAATTCATAGCTACCAAGAGCTAACCCCCTGCTCCTGGGAGATACAATTGTTTTCAGTTCTTGACTTGAGTGAGTGGTACTCACGAGAGAGGGAGCGATGACTTTCCCTCTCTCTCTGCCCCTCCCCGACTCGTGTGTGGGCGCGTGCTCTCTCTCTCTCTAAAATAAACATTAAAAAATAATAAAGCTGGGGGCTAAGTGCTTTATTGTTTGATTTAAGCCTCACAATAAGCCTTGTGTGTACATGATGAGGAAGCACTCTGCAAGTTGAAGTAACTTGTTTCTAGTAAGCAGTACGAAGAGCAGAGACTCAATTGCTAAGTGTGTGTGACTCCATACCTGTTAGCTCTGTGCCATTAGAGGCAAGATCAGGGCAGGTCAGTACTTCATTTTTTTTTTTTTTTTAATATTTATTTATTTTTGGGAGACAGAGTACAAGCAGGGGAGGGGCAGAGGCAGAGGGAGAGGGAGACACAGAATCTGAAGCAGGCTCTAGGCTCTGAGCTGTCAGCACAGAGCCCAGCGTGGGGCTCAAACCCAAGAAGTGCAGGATCATGACATGGGCCTAACTGACTGAGCCACCCAGGCACCCCAAAACTTCATTTTTAAGAGTATATTAGGAAGGAACAAAAGTTAATACAGGTTTTCATAATAAAGACCAACGCTTTTTCCCATTTTCTCAGGAGTTAGTGTAATGTCATATATACTAGTCAAGTTGACAAGTTCTAATACTGTCATTTCACTTTTTAGACTAATGGGCACTAAAATAAATAAACATCAAAAGAATCATCTAGACTATTAGGCACTTATTAAGGACCCTTAGTAAATAGTTGAATATCTTGGGAAATTATGGCCTCAGGTACAAGGTCATGAGCTGAGGTTTCTAGACAGAGGGCATATCATTGGAGTATCTTTTGCCCTAAAAGAAGGTATCAAAACATACTTACTTGCTAGGGTCTATCTTGTTATATTGGATTTATATCATTTGTTCTTTCAGCACAAATTTTAGAGCATCTGTTATTTGCCAGGCACTATTCTAGGCAGACAAAAATTCCTTTCCCATGCATTCAGCCCAGGGGAATATATTTATATGAATTACGAGCATAATATCACCATAAATAAAACTATAATGAACCAGCCATCTAGGGGTTTGGGAGGCATATGCCTTTTTATAAGAGGGATTAAAATTAAAGTATCTTTGTAAACTTAGTGGACGGCATCAAAGCACTAGGGAGTTCCATATAATAAAGAGGACGTCATGTGGAAAGTTGAGTGTGGACAACATAATGTGTATTGAGAAGGAGTGTATTGTAACCAAGAAATGCTCATTATAGAAAAACCCTAAGGAAACCGTTTTTTCAGTGATGCATTTTGATGCAGCTGTTCCTTTACTAGAGTGATGAAACGAGGGATCACGTGGAAGTGTGTCCTGAAGCTGGTGTAATTATTCAGGAACTTTCTCAACGCATTGCGCTGACTGGAGGGGCTGCGCTGATTGCCGATTATGGTCATGATGGGACTAAGACAGACACCTTCAGAGTACGTATAATTCAGCAAGATGACTTCTCAAAAGTTAATTGGCGTGCTCTATTAAGTTTTTAGGTTTGAAACTCATTGAAGATCTTTATCTTTGGCTTCTACAGTGGCTAGCATTGTAATATCACATTGTTTTGTCATGAATATTCATTTATAGTATTATAATTCCTTCTCTATTCCATCACTGTGGGCAGCATCTTCAGGCACTCCAGGCGGCACTTTATATTGGGTTTTCCACATAGCATCTCATTTGAAGAAAGGGTGCTGTTTTAAGAGTTTGGAAACCAATGATTCAGGCTACGTTTTTCTTTTTAACAGCTGTTATGTAAAATGTACTAAAATGATAGCATTTCCTTAATCTTGATAACCACAAAAGGACAAAAATTCATCTTTTTAAAATTATTTTCAAGGGATTTTGTGGCCATAAGCTTCATGATGTCCTTATCACCCCGGGAACCGCAGACCTAACAGCTGATGTGGACTTCAGTTATTTGCGCAGAATGGCAGAGGGAAAAGTAGCTTCTCTGGGTCCAATAAAACAACAGACGTTTTTAAAAAACATGGGCATTGATGTCCGGCTGAAGGTAATGATTTATTTCACTATCTTAAATATTTCAATTTTGTAGTATTTCTAATGTTACGCTATGTGTTAACTGGGATTCAAATAAAAACTTGAAACAAAAAATTTTGTAGTATTTCAAAAAAACCTTTTTTTTTTTTTTTAATTTTTTTTTTCAACGTTTATTTATTTTTGGGACAGAGAGACAGAGCATGAACGGGGGAGGGTCAGAGAGAGAGGGAGACACAGAATCGGAAACTGGCTCCAGGCTCTGAGCCATCAGCCCAGAGCCTGATGCGGGGCTCGAACTCCCGGACCGGGAGATCGTGACCTGGCTGAAGTCGGACGCTTAACCGACTGCGCCACCCAGGCGCCCCAAAAAAACCTTTAAAATAATAAGTACGTCTGGCCTCAGCGCTCCTATTGTTAGCCAGATGCTTGGTATTGCTATTGTAGGGTATGGTGGAACCAGATTGCCTGTTGTGGCGGGGGAGCCTTGTAAGTTCCTGTGTTTCTGTGTGAGGTAGATTTAAGACTTCCAAATGGTGTTCGTGTTTGTTAAGAAAACTTGACTGTGTTTATCAGTAGATCAAACCACCTGGGAATATTTGCTAAACCTACAAATCCACAGGTTTGGGTCTTGGCAACCTACGTTCCCCCCGCCCCCCCAGTAATTTTTATTTTTTATTTTATTATGAGAGAGAGTAGAGGGAGAGGGAGAGAAAATCCTAGGCTCCATGCTCAGTGTAGAGTCTGACACAGGACTCGATCTCATGACCTGAGCCAAAATCGAAAGTTGGACGCTTAACCGACTAAGCCACCCCGGCACCCCAGCAACCTGGGCTTTTAGTGAGCACTCCATGACTCTTGAGGCAGGTGATCAGAAATCCCATCTTAAGTAGTGCTTTACTGAGTGGCTAACAGTCATGAGTGTTGCTGCATGTAACTAGGAATCCTTCTGGTTATTTCTTCTAAGAAGTTTTTCCTTTCAGGTTCTTGCAGACAAATCAGATGAGCCATCCAGGCAGCAGTTACTTCAGGGGTATGATATGTTGATGAATCCTAAGAAGATGGGAGAAAGATTTCACTTTTTTGCCTTGCTACCTCATCAGAGACTTCATGGTGGAAGCCATCCGATGAATGCGTGTCAGTCAAAACCTTCTCCGTCACCTGTAGCTGGGTTTGGTGAACTTGCCTGGAGGTGATATCTCAATGTGGACGTTTTACCCCTAAGTCTGCCTATGCAAGCAAAATAAAGGGAACCCATTTACATATATCACAGGTAAAATCCATATCGCAGTATTTTATGTCTCACAGCCAATAAAAGTAGCCCATTTTATATACAGTACAACTAAACATTGATCTTTTAAGGTTGTGTGTGGCTTTTGGCACAATTGTGTGCTTTCAGCTTAATGAAACAAGTTACCATGAAACAGAGTATCCTTAATTTTTTTAAAGTTTATTTTGTGGAAGAGAACGTACATGTGAACATACTGGGGAGGGGCGGAGAGACAGGATCCCAAGCGGCCTTCATGCCATCAGTGCAGACAGAGCCTGATGCAGGGCTCGATCCCACAACTGTGAGATCGTGATCTGAGCTGTATCAAGAGTTGGACACCTAACCAACTGAGCCACTCAGGCACCTTGAAATGAATATCCTTTAATTAATAAGGCTAGTTGCTGTATTTTTATTTTAAAAAGTAAACATGAACACTGATTGGTTTAGTAAAAACTGGAAATCTAAGTGGCCTTTCACAGGGGATGGGTTAAATAGAACTGTCCATAAAGTATTTTTAAAAAAAGAGGTAGAGTAGTATGTCCTTACCTCTAAGAAGGTAGTAAATGAAAAATGTGGTCAAGTAAAAATGTTTTATAGTTATGATTCCATTTTTGTTGGGGAGAAGCTGCATTTAAAGAAATGCTTAATTTCATAGAAATTAATAATGCAGACTGGTGGTTTTCTGTGATAGTTACTTATATATAAAAAGTGAGGGAAGGATGCCAGTAATTACTATCAAATATGCCAACGTAGCCTCTCTGGCTCTTGATTTTGGCTCAAGTCCTGCTCGCACGGTGGTGAGCCAGAACTCAACGTCAGGCTCTGCGCCGAGAATGGTGCCTGCTTAAGTTTCTCTCCATCCCCCTGCCCCTCCTCTGCTGTATGTGCACACGTGCTCGCTCACTCAAAACAAAAACAAAAAGCCCAACATGGAAGTGGGTTTGAGGGGTAGAAATTCATTCTCCTTTGTGGTATTTAAAATTTTTTACCCTATGAGATTAAAGGAAAAGAATACCAGCCATGTTTTGAACTTACAGCTTAACTGTATTCGAAGTTTGCTGGCGGAGTGATCAACCCTTGGTTTTTTATTGCTTCTCTGGCTTCCCTCAGAACAGGACTAACATTCTGAATCTCACTCTTAAAATGAAGATGGAGGCCTTATTTTTCACGTGCTGCCCAGCCTTGGGCCATTCATAGCCACCCTTATTTTTTTTCTCCCCGCATTTTCTTTTCTCAAAAACTTGGTTGGGAGAATTTGGAAGGTGAAAATGCCTCATATTGGCCCCTCTCAATTATCTAGTAGTTTTACATTTAATGGGAGGAATCAGGCAATGCCTTGTATCTTAAAACTTAGAACATTTACTTTGAATGGTACGTCTTCTAGCAGTGGCAGTAGTGAATATCTGAGGATAGTTCCCGAAAATCTGTAGTTGTAATTACTCTAAACTTTCATTCCAAGAAATGAGACCTCCAGATAATTACCTCAGGTTTCATATAAATTGAAATGAGTTTTTTATTTTAGGTAGTTAAAAAAAAAAATCAGTGTTTTAAATATAGCATTAGTTCCATTTACAAATACTATTTCCAAAATAGTTCTTTTACCAAGGCCTGGGAAAACAACACAATCTAATAAAATTTTCTTTGGATACCTCTACTAGAGATAAGCTCAGGTTTTCACATAGAAAAGTATGGTGATATGGAAATACATTTTATTATCAGGTTTCTTTGAGGATATTTACAAAAGTGGGATGTAACAAAAAATATAAAAATGTACTGAACAGTGTCATTATAGACTACTTTGTACATTACCAAATGTTTCTAACAATTATTTCTTATACAAAAACAACTTCAAGACAAAAAGGTTATGCAGGTTATACAGTATCTGGAGTAAATTACTCCAAATTATCTGACAGTGCCTTTACAAATTTTTAAAGAAAACTTCTTAGGCATTCAACAACACAGACACAAAGAGTGCAATTAATTTCATGGCTTGTAGTTTGATTACATAAGTAGAGCAAACCATTCCAGTTAATTTTCACCTTCTGTAGTAAAACCACAATAGGGTGCCTAGTGACTTAGAACTACTCCATTTTAGCACATTGATATAAACAGACTTAGTTTGGACACATTTGGGAAGCCATCCTTTCCCACAGGGAAATTATAGTTCTAAAAGGTTTTGTGAAATTAATTTGGATTAATTTTTTAAACTCCTGTAGGAGAAGAAAATACCAGGAGACACTGTGGAATGCTTCCTGGAGAGGTTTATGGGAGGCAGTGCAGCAACATGGTTAGGAGGGAGGAAAGGGACTAGAGCCACACTGCCTGAGTTCAAATCCACATACCAACTGTGACCTCCAGCATCTAGGTACTTGATTTTCCTGTGCCTCAGCTTCCTTATCTGTGAGATGGAGTCCATAACGTACTCCCCCTCATGGCTGTCACGAGGGGAACTAAAGACATGTTGAGTTGAAAGCATGGGAACCACGTTTGCTACTATCTCCACAGTAATTTTAGTCCTAGGTAAGGGAGTAGCTTCAGGGATCTCTTAAGACCCTCTCTTACACTGTATACAGGGACATTCTTTTCCTTTGCCACCTCAAATTCAGTGGGCAGTGATAGTTAATGCTTTTATGGTTTTTAGTTTATTGAATATGGGTATGTTCTTATATATCTGATCATCACAACACTGTGAGGAAAATAGAGGCAAAGGTTATAATCTTCGTTTTTTAGACTGATGAGGAACTTGAGGCTTAGATTGGAGCCAAGACGTAAAAGACTGGATTTCCTGACTCCCAATCTTTTGTTGCTCTTTTTGTAGGAAAAAAACTTACAGTGATTAATGAGGAGTGAAAAAACAAAAAGCCGCTAGTTTTTTAATAAGTGGGTGGTGCTAGATCTTGAACTTTTTTGCGGGGGGGGGGGGGAACTATTAGTAACTTGTTAAAAGCTATGGAAAAATCTAACCTCTTAAATATTATATCTGAGTAGAAAAACACTTCGTTAGCTGGTTGCCAGTGCTGAAATGTAAAAAAACAAAACAACCCCCCCCCCCCCAATTTATAAGGCCAGGGCTACGTGATCAGCAGAGCAGATGAAAGAATAAGTGTTTCATGCTCTACCCCACCCACTCTCCCAAACTGCTTGAGATGATTGATTTACAAACATTCTGGATATCTGTAAAACCTTCCAATAAGCTAAGGGAAGAAAAACTGGATACGTTCTTTGCTGTTTCCTGCAGCATTAACTGATCCTGCACTGGCCTTACTTTTAGTAATTTTCTTCCTCAAATTATTCAACTCTGTAAAGATAAACTGTGTAATGAAAGTTCCCACCTAAACCTACTGAATGTCAGAAACCAACCGTGGTGTCACAGAGCTGTGGGTCACAGATACGGGAGTTCGAGTACACAATAGGGGGGCTGGGCTCCGAAAAGACATACTTACTACCTCTGCACTTAGACCAGTGGGTTCTCCCCCCAGGTTTGTAGTATCATTTGACCCCAAAATTATCTTAGAGGGCCTTCCAATATACTCACAAAAGGTGACAACTTAATTTCTATCTTGTAGAGAGCACGTTAAGAATTTCAACTCCAAAATGTTAGGGATCACTGTTTTGGAGTCGACTGACCTAAAGAAAAAGAAAAAGGTACAAGAGTCTAGAGCTCCTCTTCTAGGCATGCAGGGAAACCCCCTCAATGCCTCTGTGGTCAAATATTTAGAGTTCTCACAGGAAATCGCATGCTGGGAGCCCTTCCTCAGTTCTCTCTTTAAATGCAAACCTATTTAGTACTCAACTTTAAAACTCTTGTGTGATTTGGTCAAGCTATACAATGGCTGGACTCTAAGCCTGCCTTTTTCTCCTTTTTAAAAAATAATGTAACAGGAAAGGGAAGATAAATTAAATGCCACTATACTATTAAAGTGAAGGATTAGGAAAAAAATATAAAAACCAGTCATTGCTTATGCTATAAAAATTTATGAAAAGCTTCATCTTGGTTCCGTTATGTGTTCTTATTACTCAGTTTCCCCTCTTGTACCTTCTCACGATGAACTACAGTATTGGTGTCACGGATTCCTTATCACATTTCCCCGTATCTTCGCATCCTTGCAGATGATAACCTACAAAGAACAACAGTTGTGTGGCAAAGTATCAGTCCATAACGTGAAATCCTTCCTTACTGACGTTAGCTCATTGACAACTAAGGATCTTCTTCCATATCATCTGGATTGGGAGCCATAATGAAGTGCTTTGGGTACACAAGATTGTGGGTGTATGCATGTATTTCCCAGCGGGCATCGTCACTTTCGTGCGTAATGTAACGTTCACCAATGCGAGTTTCAAATTCTCTAAGGTCAAGCCAAGTCTGATAGTCCTAGAAAAAAATGGAATTATAAACTATAAAAGAAATAAAATACGTTGAACTTTTTTTTCCTAACCCCATAGCTGCAAAATTGACAGTCTCTACTATGAGTACTTGCTATACAGTAAGTTCCATTCGTAATATTTTAAATTAGCAATGTGAAGATATTTTTTCAAATTTAGAGTCTCTAATGAAGGAAGTAACTAGTTTCTAAAACTAAAACTAAAACAAAACTGCCTGGGGCTTCTGAGATGGCTAATAATAATCACTAAAACATTCTGTTCTAAATTCTGACCTTATGCCCCACCTTACTCCTCAAAATAGGGGAAAGTACTTAGAATCAGGATAATTTAATAATCACTGCAACCGTGCATTTGTTTTGAAGTTAATTCTACCTGCCAACCTCCACCCCAGTCCCCTTTAGAGTAGTTCTAAAGCTTCTCTTTACTCTGAAGCTCGGGGGTTCCTTTTAAGAAATCTATGCAATAGCTTTTGGGGGAATTAAGCCAAACTATTTTATTTTATTTTTTTAAATGTTTATTTTTGACAGAGAGAGAGAGACAGAGCATGAGTGGGGGAGGGGCAGAGAGAGAGGGAGACACAGAATCTGAAGCAGGCTCCAGGCTCTGAGCTGTCAGCACAGAGCCCGATGTGGGGCTCCAACTCACAGACTGCAAGATCATGACCTGAGCCGAAGTCGGATGCTCAACCGACTGAGCCACCCAGGCGCCCCTGAGCCAAACATTTTAAATGGCATTTCATATATCATTAGTGCAAATATGAATCTTTTAAGTGGGCATCTTAAAAGCAAAATCTATTTGACAAAATAACATGCTTATTTTACAGAAAGGGGAAATGAAGCATAAAAGGCCCTACATAAAGGCTAAATCATTGCTTTCAGTTTATGGGAGTTGAACTGCCTATCAGTTCTGCATGTGAATGGTACACAGCAAACCTTCCAGAGATTCAGCCATAGTACAAAGTAATCACTGAAGAACACTTACAATATTCTAAAACGTGTAGAATCTGCTGATCTTAGACTAGTTTGATTAGGTGAGACACATTACAATGAATGGCTCCAATGGGGATCACCAGAGAGAGATTTGTTTTTTTACCTGCAGCCAGGGATGGCTGAGAGATTTGTCCACACTGTAGCGCTTTCTCATCTTCACTTGAAGGAGGTTGTTTATCAAGTCAATTGCTAAGAGGAGAGAAAATCCAACCAGTGAATTGGGTGTATGGGGCACCCACACATACTGTGACTCTGCCTGGAAGGCATTCAAGCCACAGAAATACAGGGTGGACGACTTTTCTCAAGAACATGGCCTTCCCGCTGACACGTTAGTGGCCCGTAAACGTTCACTGAATTTAGAGCACCTATTTTATGAAGTGTGCCTGTTTTGTTACAGAGGCGGTGTCGAGTACAGGTTAACAGTGTAGACTTACTGCGTGTGCCAGAGGGTCACTTTCCTCCTCTGTAACATGAGGTTATTGAGAAGATGAAATAACACACATAAAGGGCTTAGAACGGTGCTTACTTAGCACATAAGTGTTAGTATTATTATTTGCAAATGAATTAAAAAACTGATTACAGACTGACGTGTTGTTGCTGTCCTCCAGTGACACCGTTCTCTAGTCCCCGGCTTGGTCTGCAAGGGAGCCAAAGCCACTGCCTTGCCTCTACAGATATGGCCGGACTTGCATGATCACTTCTCATCAAAAGTGCATACTTAACAGGTTTTATACAAATATGTTCATGGTGTTTTGGTGTGAGTGGGGAGATCTTGGCATACTTATTTTGCCCACTTATTGAAGAAACAGAATACCACAAAACCAAAACCACCATGTAGCTACATACCGACTTCCACCTGTATGACGATACACGTGAAATACCGACACTAAGGCCTGGACCCAGGGCTGAACCAAGGGGAAGAGTCCCATTATACCAGTTCTGTTTCTCTTCTGCACACCACAGTATTTAAGTATGAACTTCCCTGTGTTCAATACTTCAAACTTTTATCCATTGTTCCTTAAATGGTTGTCCACCATGTGCATCAGTCATTTGGGGTGTTTATAAAAATGCATTCCTGGGTGTCATTCCAACTGGTAAACTGGAACCTCTGAGATCTAGCCACAGGTTTTTGCTTTAGTACGCTCACCAATTGATTATTCTGAAGTCTACAGACCACACTGCCCCAGGAACTCTAAGAGGATTCTGGGAACACCCAGACTCCTATATTCTTCAATTAGGTATTCATTACAAAGAAAGCCTGCTACTGCCTTTACATGTTGTTCCTCAAACCTTCCCAGTTTAATGGACTGTCAAATCCCCAAGATTAGGTCTGGTACTTTTGGAAAACAAAAAAGGCCCGTGTTCCAAAGGTTGGCTAAATCCAGGTGGGGGTATTCCCCAGTAGGGTTCTATTCAATATGGGGCTGTTAAAGAAGTGTGTGCCTTTCCTGTCAGTGTCCGTAAACTAAAGAGACCCAACCAAGGCATTCTTGATGGGTACAGAACCAGGGCCCGCAAGCTCAAAAACCTTCACCAGGCAGGGAAAACAAATGTTACCATGCCTCCTAGGATTGGTCCACAGGGGAGCTGAAAACTGAAGAATGTCTATATCATTCATTGTAGGTATAAAGAACCTGAAATACAGGTCTCTGAAAATAAGTAATTCTGAAAAGAAAGAATACTTCAGGGAGAATATCTCCTCCTAGTAGCCTAAGTAGATCTTACACAGTTCAGAGGAGGGGCTCTGGGAAGACTTCACAGATGAGCCACAGGCTAAGGGGTCCCTGAAGGACTGGAAGGATTTCAATAGTGAGGAGGGAATGAAGGCAGGGAAAGGTCTAAGCAAAATGCAGAAAGCAGCTGAGAAGAGTCAGCAGCTAGGTTTTAGATCGGGAGCAGTGGAGGGGAGGGCAGAAGGTGAAGTTGGGCTATCTCTGAGAGACCTACAGATGCAATGTGGTTAAAGGGAGGCCGAGATGTAAGGGCACAGTTAAGATGGAAGGAGGGTTTCCTGAAGACCGATCTGGCAGCAGTGGTGACTGGGAAGCACCGTCAAAGAGTCTAACGGGTAGAACCCTAGGTATTTTTGTAGTTTCAAAGGGAGGAAATTGGGTCCTGGGTTAGTGCTAGGCGTGGGAACTTTAAGGAAGTTAGAGACGAGACTGTCAGGAGGAAGAGTGCTCACAAACTGGTAACTGGTTGAATTTGGAAGAGGAGTATGAGAAATTAAAAAGAGAAGTCAGAAGAAATAGGCTGATCTGGGATCACAAAGATTTTTAGACTAAAGGGCACAGAGCTATAATTTTTTTTTTTTTTTTTACCTTCACCAGAAATTTCTCTCCACGGATTTGGTGGGTACATAAACGCAGCATTTTGGATTTGGTCATTTATATCTTCATCTTCATTAAAAGGAAATGTGCCACTGAGGCTCACATAGACGATAACTCCCACTGACCACATATCTAGAGAACGGTTGTAACCTTTGCTCCTGAGCACTTCAGGGGCTAAGTATGCTGGAGTCCCCACCACAGACCTCCTGAATGACTTTTCACCAATGATGCGTGCAAAACCAAAGTCACATAGCTTCACCTGCAAATTAAAAAAATGTTAGTTTTGTATTATTATCTATGTGTCAATCTATTCTGCCTGTCCCTAAATGATACTGTATCATTTCATTTTTAAAAGTTATGTTTTTTTTATTTTGAGAGCGAGCAAGCAGGGGAGGGCAGAGAGAGGGAGAGAATCCCAAGCAGGCTCTGCGCTGTCAGTGCAGAGCCCTAGGCGGGGCTCAATCCCACAAACAGCTCATAACCTGAGCCAAAATCAAGAGTTGGACCCTTAACCGAGCCACCCAAGCTCCCCGATACTGTATCATTTCAACACACTTGCCAACTGTACTGATCACGAATGTCAAATGATTGTCGATAGGGAAATTGTAAAATATGCTTTTCCCAAAAGGCAGATACATTTATGGTCCTGTGATCTTCTGCCAACATGGTATGAAAAACTTCCCTAGTGCCTATTTCAAAAAACCACTTTGAAGTTTTAGCTTCCACAATGTCAAATACCAGCTGGGTGCTGTAAGTGGTCACAAAGTTTTGTTCGTCTGTTTTTTAACATTTATTTACTATTGGGAGACAGACACAGAGCATGAGCAGGGGAAGGGTAAAGAGAGGGGGAGACACAGAATGCCAGGCAGGCTCCAGGCTCTGAGCTGTCAGCACAGAGCCGGATGCGGGGCTCGAACTCACAAACGGTGAGATCATGACCTGAGCCAAAGTCGGCTGCTTAACTGACTGAACCACCCAGGCGCCCCTGGTCACAAAGTTTTTTGATGAAATGGAGGGTGCTGATCTTTCAGCATCTGACTTTAAAGGAGATAATTTTCTGTGAAAAGGAATTATAGGTTTCGTTTTTAAATCCTCAGTGACTTCACAGCTCCTGAAAACATAAAGGCCCTCAGTAAATGTTTGCTGAATGAAAAATAAGTTGATATTTTAAAACTTACCCTTTATTTTGTTTAATCCTAGAACCTATATTCCCAAGGATACTGTCAATAGGCAAATAACTTGAGTGTAGTAAAGAACTATGAGGCTGCTTGAAAGAGGAGCAAAGGTGTTTCCTGTGACTGTGGAATAAATTATTACTAGTGAGATGTTTAGATTTGAAAAAAGTTCTGTCTGAAGGTAGTCACGGTTACTACAATGTCCTTTTGGGAAGAAAGTTCTGGAAGTGTGATGAGCTTGGCAGAGCTCAGAGCACTTCTGCTGCCCATCTTCTAGTGATGTTCAGATTTTGGTGATTAATGATGCATCCATGCCGAACAAGCAAATGCCAAGTACTTTCCGGAGGAAATGCCCTGCCTCATAAACTGTCTTCACAAAAAGCATTATGATACATTGAGAAAAAAGAGATTTGGCCTCTACAAACCAACGGTACCAACAGTGCCTGGAGAGTGTATGATGAAGGTGTATTCAAATGCTGCTGGCTTTCTAGGACATGGACCCTCACGCACGTTTTTATGGTAACTGTTCCGCGCCATTATTGAATGTGATTCCCTCTTTGAGTATTGGAAGAATAGGATTATTGACCATGAAGACATATGAACTCTTCTGTTGTTAGATGCCGCATTTCAGCTAACATCTTGATAAAGAAAAGTTGCCTTGGCAGTTTGGCAACTGAATAAAGTGTGGCCATGGCTAGCACTTAGGCAAAAAGGCACGTCAAGTAAATGATGTGATTTGCCCTTTGTTCCTAACAGAGGTAAGAGAGACAGAGTTTTAGCCTCACTGTAGGGGTGTGCGTCCTTTGCCCAAACTATTCTGAAGATCAAATGAGGTAACGACGTATGGAAGCACTTTATTTAAAACATCACGCCAACTACCAGGGAACCTTTTTTGGCCTCACAATGATAGGGAATCACTTTTAAGCATACAGGCATTGTAAAAGAATAGGATTACCTCCTTAAAAGAGTTGAGTAATTTTTAAAAATATGTCTTTTTCTTTGAAAGACGATCTGAGTTGTATTTGACTCAAGTGAAACAGCTGCTTGTCCTTAGTGTAGCCAACTAATTGTGCGTGTGTCAAATCTACATAAACAACAGTTTGAAGGAGAGAGTCTAGCTGATAGTTATGGGCACTGCCAACACATATTCCACAGGAAAATATTTCAAACTTTGGGTTTATGAACCATTTTGTAGGTTATTAAATAATTTTGGATCAAGGTCAACACTCTTCAGTGAAATGAAGTCTCACCAAGTAAAACAATCAGTGCATCACACACAGGACAAACACACACAAAGGGGATACGCATGTGAGTGATAGCAGTGATGGGAAATGTAATTCTGACATAGGTTTTGGTGAAAATGTTTGAAATAAAGTGCCCTAAAGAGGAAGAGGAGCTGGCTGCCTGCCTCAAAATCTATGTCCCCCAATGTAGGGTCACCCCTCTGCCTTATGGGGAGTTTGTCCTGAGCACCAGGCACCAACCAAGGTGGCCTCTCCTAACTTCATTCCCTGCCCACGAGGAGAAGTGACCTGCAAACAGTCTACATGCAAAAAAGATACTCCTTAAGGTCTGCTGAAGTCTAAAAAGTCTTCGTGAAAATAAACAATATGAGTAAGTTCTGAGTTCAAATTATTCAAGGATTAATCCTCACTGGCAGTTACAGGCTAATTACTTCTGTCAATATGTTTATGTATCCGAACCGACACCACCGCCTTTCATTATACGGGCTCAAGGTTCCGGAGAGTATCTCACCTGAGGAAATGGCTCTGCTGATGCGAGCAGCACATTTTCTGGCTTTAAATCACAGTGCACAATATTTTTAAAATGTAGATTCCTCAAGGCAACAAGGATCTGTTATTGAAGAAAACAGTTTTTTCAGTGCCTGGAAAAAATCATAGTTCACCCCCACCTGACCTCTCGAATGGCATAATTGGAGAAGTCCACCACAGTTCGTCAAGATTTAACCAAAGTGTTAATTACTCTGTTCTCCATGGTTAATAATTCCCACCATATCCCTTTATGTAAAAAGCACTGCTATTTAATTCTTTCATTTTAAAGTATTCTCGTTTCAAAAAAGAGTTAAAATACCTGTGTCACCATGAATTTAGTAATTCGTTCTGGAAGTCGACTTTTCTCACTGGACAGAATCATTTCCAACATATCGCCATGCAGCTTTTCCATTACTACAAAAACTCGTTCCGGAGTTTCAAACATGCATTCCAGGTTTACAATCCCAGGATGGTGCAAATTCTGAAGAGTTGCAGGATGTTTATATGACCAACTTAAGTAGAGAAATGGTTTTACTATGCAAATATCTAGCAATGTGCTACGATTAACTGTATGCAACACATAGAATGGGAAGAAAATCAGCTTAGGGCAACAGGCACTAAAAGCAAACAAACAGCATCACGGATTCTGATTTGCCAAGATCTGTGGTGGAGAGTGGATGCACTGAGGGGAAGGAAGGTCCTCCTAACTGATTACATAATTGCCCTTGTCCATTACTACTCCTTTTCCTTCTCATCTTTTGTCTTCTGCCTCTACTCTAAGTTTATGTTGTCCACGAGTGGGCACCAACTGCCAATCAAACTTTATGGTCAATTACGCAGAGCTGTGGCTCTTTGGGGCTGTATCTCTGCTCAAGAAATGGTTCTGTTTTTAAGGTAGTTTTTTGTCTAAGCCCAGATCTTCAATCACGCCTCGATTTGGTCTTCCCTCTTTCGGGCTCAGCATCTCTACCTCCATCACCTCAGGTTTCTTGAGCACCACTACGTTACCAGGGCTAGTGAAATAGAAAGCTGAATGTGATACGGTTTCTGCTAATAAAAAAAAGCAATCTATCTTGTCGGTTTAAAAAAAAGCCAAAAACCCAAAAAACTTTCCTCAAAAGTAAATTTGAGAAGTCAGTCATGCTCAAAAACATTCAATGGCTTTTTACTCTGGACATAAATCTATTCCTCTGCTTGTATTTTCACATCTTCAATAACATGGCTTCATTCGCCCTATTCAATTTTAAACATGCTCTATTGGCCCAAGTGATTTAACTTTTATTCTTTATTTATAGAAATCTATTTTTCTTACGCTGTTTTCCTTATTATGGGTACCTAATTATGCCAAAAGGGCAAACTTCTTTTTGGCTTATGTGAGGCTGAGTGCCATCTCTATGTTTTTTGAACCTGCCGCCATCTCTCAATTCCCACTGTAACTGCTTTAATTTCAGCTCACGTTACCTCTCTTTGGGACGACTGCAGTAGTTTCCAGCAAACACCGTCTATCCATGTAGCAATACTTACCCCATGCTACTATGTCATGTGTATCTTACTCTGTAGCCTAGGAAGTTCCCTGGGAGCAGAGACTCTGTCTTAGTCATTTTAGGTCAATGTCTGAATCATGGTTGGTGTTTTAAAAAATGACTAGCAAGCACGAAATAAATACTGTTTACTAATCAGTTTAAAACAACTTAATGAGGTGGTATTCGAAGTAGCAAAATATAAAGTGTCACAGCTTTATAAATAAACAAAAGTGAAATGCGTGTGATAATAGCGGTAAGCAAGGGGAAGACTCAGAATATCACAACTCTGATCAACTTAAGAGTTGGTAGTGTGGCTGGCTGTCCCCATGCTGCAGTTGTCCGTCTCCCACTCTCCTGTGAAGCCGTATGTATACACATACAAAACTAGAAGTACGCTGTAACATTATTGTCTCTTAACTTCTATTTGTTTAGATGTCCTGTTTCCTCTGGAGTCTGTTTTGGGAAGTTATACTTTCATAGAGAATCATTTTCTCCAGGTGTTCAAATTTATCTGATCAAGTTGGTCACGGCAGCATCTTAAAATCTCAAAATGCCTTTACATTTTTTTCAGTATTTGTGGTCATATTTCTTATTTTTTGCTTTCCTTAAGTTTATTGTTCATTCTTTAACTTTTTTTTTTTTAAAGTAATCTCTACACCCAACGTGGGGCTTCAACTCACGACCCCGAGATCAAGAGTCAGTCGCACACTCTCCCACTTGAGCCAGCCAGGCCCCCGTCATTCTCTCACTTCTCAAGTTGGATTCTTAATTCATTTATTTTCATTCTTTCTTGTGTAAATACTTGAGCTTATAGTTTTTTTTTTCTGAGCAATAGTCTAAAAGCTGATATATTTTCATGATTATTGTCTAAATACTCTGACATCTTGACTTTGCTCTTTAAGAATTAAGATATTAAAAAATTTGTTTCAGAGGGCACCTGGGTGGCTCGGTCGGTTGAGCGGCTGACTCTTGATCTCAGCTCAGGTCATCACCTCAGGGTTGGGAGTTCGGGCCCACACTGGGCTTTGCGCAGGCCGTGGAGCCTACTTAAGAAAAAAAAATTCAGGAGGTGGGAGCTTTTTGTTTTCTGATTTTGTAATTTATTTCTAGTTTTATTGCATTAGGATCAAAGAACACTGTCCTATGGCTTTTTTGAATTAATGAGGTATTCTTTGTTCTCTGTTTTTAGGACACAGATGTCAGTATCAAGTGGTTAGATTAGCTTCTGCTGTTTAGGCCTTCTACGTTGTTAGTTTTGGCTACTTCATCTGCCAGGACCACTAAGTGCTTGCCAGTTCCTCCCTGGCTCTAGTTTCCTTTTATAAATCTTGCCACTGTTAATCTGCTGTGATCTGCATTCTTCCACTGTCAAAGTGCCCTTCTTCAGTTCACTTACTGTTTTCCCTTGAATTAAATCTTACCAGATCATGACCCCCTTGGCCTTCTATTTGAGGAGGGACCTGGAGAGGATATCACGACTGGAGAGGTCAGAAAGAGCCAGCAAAACCTGCTCTGACTGCGGCCCCTCTTCCTGCACGCACCCCTGGCTCCCCCTGCAGTGTTTCTGGAAAACTCCTACCTATTTTGTAGATCTGAACTCTCTTCTATTTTTATTAAAGACACAGTATACATTTCTGCTTATCATTTTTCTTGTAGCTTTTGGGTAATTTCCAAGAAGAGGTGGGGGAAATGCTGAATTTATACCACAGCGTATAACCAGAAATTTCTCTCTGAAGTTTCTGATGACATTTTCCCATTAACACAGTAGCCGTGAGAGTGCCACACATTTTCCCCCATTACTACTCTATACCTACCCTCTTCAGGCAGGGGCAAAAGACATTTTATATTACCTTATCCCCATGAAACAAAGGTAAAAATCCTCCGTTTCCTTCCTGCCCCACAACACGCTCCCCAGATGTGGCCGTGTTAACAGTTTACGTAGGTATGGACCCTTTTCTCTGCACAACCGCTTGTACACATCTACAAAGTAACACATTACCTTAAGGAACTATACAAGTGAAACCATTCCACGCTTCCATTCAAAATTTTAACAATGTGTTATGGGTTAATTCCCCACATAAACACATTTATTCAATAAATATTAAATGAGTATTTGCTATGTGCCAGTACTATGCTGGTAGTCTGGATTCATGAGTACACAAAATTGACAAATATATCTCATCTCACTGAGCTTATTAATTCTAGCAAGGTTGGGTAGACACTAGGTAATAAACTAGTAAATGACCCAGTGTGAAGGTGGTAAATGCTATGGAAAGAAGAGGAAGGGGCGCTGGGGGTAGATGGGTGGATAATGCTGAACGGAATGCAAGGGCCTCACGAGGAAATAACATCTGGGCAAAGTCTTGAAGGAGATAAAGGAATAAGCCATGCAGATATGGGGCGTGCCAGCATTCTAGGCACAGGGAATAGCTAAAGCAAAGTCCTTGAGGCAGGACCATATCTGGCAAGTTTGAGGAACAGAAAGAAAGTCAGTGTGGCCACCATCTGGAAAAGAGACTCAATGTGTTGAGTGTGGTGTCTATGATGGAACCTTTTTAAAGAGATTTTGATTTAGCTGAATAGAATATGTGCAGATGTCCAAAAATGTCACGTTCTCATTTCTATTAAATTGATAGAAATACAGAGCTTATCACCAGGCACTCAAGAGAGAGGCTGGATGTTCCTGGGTAAACTGTAAGGTCACTCCTAAGTCAATGATTCTATAATTGTCTCTCCCTGCCATTGAAAAGGCCAAAAGTATGGTCTCAATAATATGCTTGGTCTTCACCTCATCCTTTCTTTATAAAGATGAGGACACGGTGGGCGCCTGGGCGGCTCAGTCGGTTAAGTGTCTGACTTCAGCTCAGGTCACGATCTTGCGGTCCGTGAGTTTGAGCCCCATGTTGGGCTCTGTGCTTACAGCTCGGAGCCTGGAGCCTGCTTCAGATTCTGTGTCTCCCTCTCTCTCTGCCCCACCCCCCCCCCCGCTCATGCCGTCTCTGTCCCCAAAATAAATAAAAACATTAAAAAAAAAAAAAAAAAAGATGAGGACATGGGGAAGAAAAACTACGGCTGTCGGCGGAACTGCAGGGGACTTACAGTACCAGGATCAACTACCAGGCTGCGTTCACCCAGACCTTTGGATTTGTTTAAGGAGGACTACGTACAAGAAGAATCAGGGGCAGTGACTGGAAAGTAAGGATGACCGGGCTGCCAGGGGAGGCGGGAACCAAAGGGTGGAGCGAGTGAGTGAGTACAGAAGTGCCTCGCGACCCGTGTGGACGGGTCTCGCTGAAATGCTCATACAACCAAACCTTGCGGAATGAATTTCAGCAAATGAGTTACTATCTGAAACAAGTCTGCTTTAAAAAAATGTATTTACCATATTCACATTGTTCTAAGAGAACTGTAATTCAAATATAAAGTAGCCTAAAGCTGGTCCTCACACTCAACATTCGCTGAACTTACACATTGCAAAGAAACTGAAGTCACAATTTTACACACACACACACACACAGGAGATCCAATGTGGCAGAGAAGAAAGAGCATGTGGTGTGGAGACAGACTTAGATTCACACTCTGAACCTGTCTTCTTCCTGCTGGATGATGTTAATTAAGTTTAGTTTCTGGCACAAAGTAAGCCATTCACGACATACGATTTGAACAGAATCTATAACAAAGAATATGGTATTAAATTTAAGATGAAAATAGTGTATTTGGAGACATACTATAACACTTAACTGTATTCCCCATAGGGCAATATCAATGAAAAAACCCAGAAGGACAGAATACAGTTTTTGCACTGTGCATTACCTGGAAACCCCTATATTTAGCTATTATGAGCCACAGTTCATAACACGACGAAAAAAAGCTTCAGTGTTTAATTCAAAGATGTGTTCGTGATCAAAGCGACAAGGATGAATCAAGTCTTAAGAATATATCCTTGGGGCACCTGGGTGGCTCAGTCAGTTGGGTGTCCAACTCAGGTCATGATCTCACTGTCCGTGAGTTCGAGTCCCACGTCAGGCTCTGTGCTGACAGCTCAGAGCCTGGAGCCTGCTTCAGATTCTGGGTCTCCCTCGCTCTCTGCCCCTCCCCTGCTCATGCTCTGTCTCTGTCTCTCTCAAAAGTAAATAAACATTAAAAAAAAACCCTTAAAAAATATATATCCTTAATGGTTTTTTTTTTTGCATACTAGTTGGACAATGAGCAAGATTCCAAAATTAGATGTGAAAAAGACTTCTAACCATATCCTAATATAGTCTGAATGCTATTAATATTCTGTATGAAGGTAGTTTTATAGGAGGAAGCAACTTGAAAGGACCACAGGTAGCTTGTTGATCATAATCTTTTGATTATCACGCCTCTGAAAAAGAAGTGAGGCAAACATTACTGCTAGTAACTGATAATGTAATACATGTAAGATTAATCCTTTGTTTATACATTTCTTACCTGCTTATTCAAGGAAGCCTAAGTTCAGTAGACTATCTTCTTGAACTTCACCCACAAGCAAATGGGGGCTCTGACAGCATTAACTATTATATCACCATGATTTCTTAAATATTATGCAAAAGCTACACAGTAAATAGATATTTGCATATTATAAATGATTTAGGATATTCATAAAAATAAAGATAAAGCTACATTTTAGTCTTCTAGATGACCCCCAAAAGAGGTAAAAATGTTACATGAAAATAAGAAGACAGTAATTTATTTTATGGGAGTTAAGTCATTGTCAGTATATCTTTAAAAATACACCTCAGTGGACTAAACCATTATAAAATTAAACCTTTGGAGTTGTGAATTAATAAAATAGCAAATGCTACTGTTAAAAAGTCCACAATTTTTAAGCAGACTTTTTTTTTTTTTATAGCAATTGCTATAATCATCAAGCAGATCATCTGTGAGAACTGAACGGGTATAGCACTGATCTCCTTATCAAATGTGGTGATACAGAACTATCAAGTGTTTTGAGCTTCTGGAGAGACAAATTAAGAGTTTTGTTGTTAAGATTTTACTTATGAAAATGTGTTCTAAACAAACTACTACCATAATGGCAGTTCTTGTAACTCCTAGGTTACTGTAACTTAATTTTTCCTTTAAAAAAATTTAAAAAAGACTTAAGGATTTAATGCAGATGTCCACCAATCTCTCACTAAGTCAAAAGGGCATAATATGAAAACAAAACAGAAAACAAGCCTTATTCTTATCAGCACAGTAAACAGACCTGTATTTAAAAACTCATAAATCAAAATTAAAACCAATACAAAGCAACTTGGTTTTTTGTTCTTTACCTGTAAAATAGCCACTTCATTACGGAGTTGACTTTCCTGTTTTGTGGGGAATCTCATCTTATCAATTACTTTAATAGCCACATCCCTTCCAGTCTTTCTGTGTTTTCCTATTTAAAAAAAAAAAAAAAAAGTATAGAAAAGTAAGAAGCAGCAAACTGTCAGCTCATCTACAACATAAAAGCTTTATCAGGAAGTTGTCCACAGACCAAAACTGATATGTATTTACTCTTATATTTCTTTTCTTTGGCTGATTTTGTTCTCCTTCACTCACCTTTAATTTTAAGAAGCAAATTGTTTTCCCTTAATAGTAGCTGTCCCTAATGACAGCTTCATTACTCAAAACAGCAGGAAATTTGAATGAACTTGGGTGCTGAAAAATAATCTTTACCTTATTAGTTAACTACTACTCTTAGTCTTCAGAGACTGTCAAGATAGAAACACTGTATCAATGAATTAATTTTACTAGGTTCACTGAGTCAGCACAAAGTTATTTAACCAGACCTGAGAGCAAGCCTGGAGGGAGAAAGGCCGAGGAGGAGACTACTTAAACAGTGTCAGCAAGTGAGGACTAGGATTTAACATTACCTTCCTTTTATACCTCGGATCATAGCTCATAAAAGTACTTTTATGTACAATTAGGTTTAATTAACAACCCTGTGAACTATGCAGGTAAAGGTTTATTAACTCCATTCAACAGATGAAGATACAAAGGCACGGTGAGCTTAAATGACTCTGCCAATATCAAGTCATAGTGAGATCTCAGGTCCTCAAATGTGATATAACATTCATCCAACAGCAGATGAACGGGGCCATTTGTGTTGGACATCCAGTAGGGCATAACCTCCTCACACACCGCCCAACAAATCTCTGAGCCATTGATTTTTCCCTCACATCTTTATGCTACAAGAAGAGATAAAGTAAGACTACTGTGGAACTAATTTCCTGATTCTTTGTTACTTTGTAACATTTGCGGTTGAAATGAAGAATGAATACTCAGTTACAGTGAAAAGGGCTTAGCTGAAAGAATGCAAGTCAACCCTGCAGAAACAAGCCACTGGACAAAACTGTGACAAGACGTAACAGCTAGCAGAGGTTTTCAAATTTCACAATTTTCTGGCGTATGTATAATCTGCAGCAGGCTGCAGTCACTCACCTCCATAGACGATGCCAAACTGGCCTGAACCAAGCACCTCATCGGCAAAGATCTGGTAAACAGTACTAATGTCCTATTTGGGAAGGAGTAAGCAGCATTATTTGCCCTATGAAACATGGTCAGCATCTCTAACTCTTCATTCTAACACTTAAACACATTTTTATTTTTATGAGGCAGCTAATTTTCATAACAAATATTTTATGAATATAGACTTTCCATGTCCTAGAAAAGCCCAGTTTTAATACTATGACTCTTAATATGCAAGTATAATATATTCAGCAAGATCTTTGGGGGGGGGGGAATGCCTTGAATAGAAGAAATCATGCATTTATTAAGTAATCATCTATAAACAGTAAATTAACATACAAAATTAAGAACAGTATTTTACTTATTTCACCATCAAAGAAATTTGCTATCTTTGATTTGAGAGAAAAACTCACAAGGTTCATATCGAAATTAGGCTGATTTTGAAAGGCTGGTGACAGCGTATGTGTGAGAAAGTCTGTCAGTGAGACCCACTCCCCAATCTTCTCCCCTGCCCCGCTCTCTCTTGGTGGTGGTTGCTGCTGTCAGAATATTCTTGGGAGGGCAATCCACAGCTCTTCGATCCTGGTCTCCCTTTTGTTTGGGGTCTGTGCCAGTCTGCATGAAGTCAGGGGCTCGATCTCTGTGGCTCTTACATTCCCAGCCAGTGCCTGTCTCACGGTAGTAACTCAAATAGAATCACATAGGCCTCAATTTTCTTAATTGGTAAAGGGAATATAGTAACACCTATTTCACTGGATTTTTAAGCAAAGTAAATAAAGATATCTACAAAGTGTCAAGTCTAGTGCTTAGCATATAAAAATCAGTAATTCCATAAATCTGATTTCCTAATTTGTTTTAATTAGATAATCTTAAATTGTTGACTCCCCTGGGACGTTTTCTCATCTGTAAAAAAAAAGTATTGGTCTACATCCCTAGGTTCCCCCTAATTTAAAAAATGCCTATGATTTTATGATTATCATCAACATTTATTGAACCCTAACTGTACACAGGGCTCTGCAAAAGGTAGCTAATTTGTGGAAGAGACCTAGTTAAGAGCCTTATGATGTATTTGGGAAGCAGAAAAATCTATTAAAAAGATAAGGAATTCAGGACATATCAGGGTCAAATAAGTACTACATTAGAGGCTATCCTAACACCTTGTCTTTTACTAACTCACCAGAATAACCTACACTCTCCACTCCCTCTGAAAAGCATATATTGACTGATGTCTACCACAGCCTAACAAAATGCTTGTGGCCGGTATCCCAATGAGTAGCTCTTAAAACTGAATTTATTCCCCAAATCATTTTGCCAAATGTACTTGTTATAGATTACACAAAATTAAATATAAATATATTTGATAAGTCAATGAAACACACAAGATTTCTATGAAAACTAAGTAGTTTTACAAACTCCAGATTGGGGGAGTGCGGATTCTGTTCTCAGAATATTTCACAAGTATCCCTGGCTCTACTTTAAAGAAACAAAAATAGGAAATTATAGATATTATGGGTGTTGTATAATAAGAATTTGGCCTTTTCCCCTGGTTTCTTAGAGAGAGACTCTTAAATCCTGGGAATTTCCCAAGTCACAGGAATATCTCATTCATGTAATACATGAGCCCTTTAGATCACACCTGTGTTAAGCTAACAAGATGACTTAGGATGAGGAAATATCACTGGAAAGACTAACCACGTGATTAGAGGATTGGGGCTTTGAACAGTCCAAACTCAGGGGAGGACACGAGGGGGCAGGAGACTGAGTTCAATCAGGTAGCCACTGATTCAGTCAATCATACTTAATGAAACTCAAAAAAAACCTTTGGACACCACAATCCAGGTAACTCTCGGGGCTGGTGACACATCTATGTGCTGGTAGGGTTGCATACCCGGACTTCAGCAAGAGAACGCAGAAGCTCTACATTCAGAACCCTCCCAAACCGCACCCTAGGTGTCTTTAGTTGGCTGGTCCCGATTTTTATACTTCAGCTGTAATCAGAAGTCCAGAGCTTTCCTGCGTTCTCAGAGTCACTCTAATGAATTATTGAACCTCAGTGTGGGTTCGTGGGAATCCTCTGGATTTGTAGCCAGTTGGTCAGAAGTACGGGTGACCTGGAGACCCCTGCACTTGTGGCTGGTGTCTCAAGTGCGGGCAGCCTTTTGGGAACTTGTACCCTTAGTCTGTGAAGTCTGCACGAAATCTGGGTGGTTACCATTGGAACTGCATTACAGATGTGACTGACACAAGAAAGACAAAGTGCGAGTCTGCTTAGCAGACCCATAAGAATCTCAGTCCTGTGACAACAGCAAATGAATGTGCATAGGTATGTTTTAAGTTATAGTGAAAATTTTAAGGTTTGTAAGAATCATTTTTATATGCTTCCTAACTTTAATCAACTTTTTAAAAAGTTTAACCAACCAAATTTTGGTTCTAATCAAATTAGATGAGGGGACATATGCTATTCAAATAATAGCTGCCAGAAAAGGTTTTTTCACAAAGATCAGCTCTAAACCTTTCCCCTTTTCAGCTATGAATGTGCATGTCCCTCAAGCTCCTTCAAAGTTAGTGACCTCAGGTTCTTGTTACTCCTCCTTCCCTCCCCGAGAATCTGGTATCTCTCGTACCTGCCACTACAACAAGAGATACACAGATTACATCTCCTTGAGACCCTCTATTTCCCATAGCGCCACCGGATAACGTGTCTTCACCGCAATCCTAGAATAGGCAACGTTTATATGCTAAGAGCTAGAACAGCTGGATGCCCCAGGTGGAAGATGGTGAGAGGTTTTTATCAGAGAAATTTATATATAGTCAATGAAATATTTTATGACTTCTTTTTCCAGCCTTTTTTCTTTCTAATCCATGGTTGGCAAACTAGTTGGTAGGTCTGCTGGGTCTTTTTGTACAGACTCCTGATCAAAGAATAGATTTTACATTTTTAAATGGTTAAAAAAGAGAAAATAATGGTATCTTTCGACACATGAAAGTGACATAAAGTTCAAAATCAAGGGTCCATAAATGCAGGTTTATTGGAACGCAGCCATGCTCATTCCTTTCTGTACTAAGGCTGCTTTCTCACTACCATGGCAGAATCAAGTAACTGGGTGTGGTCCACAAAGCCTAAGATATTTACTATCTATCCCTTTATAGAAAGTTTGCTGGGGCGCCTGGGTGGCTCAGTCGGTTAAGCGTCCGACTTCGGCTCAGGTCACCATCTCGCGGTCCGTGGGTTCGAGCCCCGCGTCGGGCTCTGTGCTGACAGCTCAGAGCCTGGAGCCTGTTTCAGATTCTGTGTCTCCCTCTTTCTCTGACCCTCCCCTGTTCATGCTCTCTGTCTCAAAAATAAATAAATGTTTAAAAAAAAAAAAAAAAAAAAGAAAGTTTGCTGACCCCTGTTACAATCCTCAGCACATACCTACATATATACACCAGCCAAACTGAACCTATTCACTATTCCTTACAAGTCCTGTATGTCCTGCTTCTTTCTATGTGCCCATCCTGGTCCCTGTCTTGTATGAAGTAGTATTCCCTGCCCTCACCCTCTCAGCCCTTGAGTCAAAATCCCTTTCCATCCACTTGGGCACAGCTCAGGATTCACTTCTTGTAGGAAGCTTTCTCTGCTGACCCAGAAAGAAGTGGTCTCTCCCTTCTCTTTGAACTAGTCTGTCACTATGTAATAGTCTACTAACACTTATGAAAAAGTTAACTTTATTTTCACAGTTAAAAAAATCTGCCACACTTTCCTTCATAAGGCAGAATTCCTTAAAGAAGTTATCAGCCCTGAAGTCTAGCCTCCCTGGTGTCTTTAGGCCAACTGGTCAATACTTTGGCCTAAGAATTATTATTTTTTTGAATTTTCTTTAATGTTTATTTATTATTGAGAGACAGAGAGAGACAGAGCATGAACGGGGGAGGGGCCGAGAGAGAGGGAGACACAGAATCCAAAGCAGGCTCCCGGCTCCAGCTGCCAGCACAGAGCCCAACGTGGGGCTCGAACCCACAAACCGCGAGATCATGGCCTGAGCCGAAGTTGGATGCTTAACCAACTGAGCCACCCAGGCGCCCCATATATATTTTTTTAATTCAAGTATAATTAGCATACAGTGTTATATTAGTTTCAACAGTTCTATATGTTTCTCAGTGCTCATCAGGATAAATGCATTCTTAATCCCCTCTATTTCCCCATCCCCCCATTCACTTCCTCTCTGGCAACCACCAGTTTGCTCTCTGTGTTTAAGAGTTTATCTCTTGAACTGATTTTCACATCTTCATTTACCTATTTTAATTATCCAATTTGCATATCTTAGCTATAATTTTCAATTTTTACTTACCACATTTTCCTGGATCTGACAGTTAGATACAGAGATACTAGTAGATAAATCTTCTGTAAAACAGAAGAACGATGTAAGAGCAAAGAACAAAATTGTTATAGGATTTAATAATATTAACATCTGCTGACATGCAAGTGCCCACAGTACATTAAGTTTTATAAACTGGCTGAATTAAAAATTGGCTAATTATGTTCTTTAAAAAAATGTATCCACACACACAATACTAACCCAGTAACAGGAAACTGGTTAAATAAAATATGAAACACCCACACAAAGGAATCCTATCTAAACATTTAATGGTGTAGAGCTATAATACTGAGTTAGAATGCTATCCACAGCATATTAAGTTAGAAAGGCAAGTTGTAAGGTAGTAGCAGCATCTGATGAAGAAAATGATACTTCCGATGAGTGAGAGAAGTAGGGTTGGGGAACAAAGCCTACTCTTCATACACTTCTATACTGCCTTCATTTTCTAAAACATAAAAAGCATGCATTACTTTAGTAATAATAAAATTTGGGGTGCCTGGGTGCTTCAGTCGGTTAAACGTCTGGCTTTGGCTCAGGTCATGATCTCGTGGTTCATGAGTTCAAGCCCTGTGTCAGGCTCTGGGCTGACAGCCTGCTTCAGATTCTGTCTCCCTCTCTTTCTGCCCCCCTCCCATCATGCTCTCTGTCTCTCAAAAACAAACATTACAAAAACTTTTTTAAAAATTAAAAAATTAAAATTAAAAATTAGACAAATCTACATATACTAGCATTGAAATATATCTGATATATATTAAATAGTGGATAAAAGCCAGTTCCAAAAAGAACAAAGAGTATGACCACACTTTTCTACAAAAATAAAATATAACAATACAGCACAGATAGCATAAGCTTCCCTTCTCCCCAAAGCAAGAAATATACACCAAATTGTTCATAATGGTCTTCTGAAGGAGGAGGTATAGGACCAGGAATAAGGGGGGGTGTTACAAGTGTATAGGAAGGACTTCTTCATCTTATATTCCATAATGCTGTAAAATTCAAATGTTTGTATTATTTTGGTACGCAACAGAAGTAACTGACAAGAGAAAAGGGCAGCATGGGAAGTGAGTAAGAGATTAGGTCTCAAACATCTAGAATCTTGGAGACAACTCAAAGACAATATGAAATTTCCTTTACAATCCCAAATACAAAAATTAACAAAATGTAAGCAAACTATGCATCAAAAACTATGCATCAAAAAATGACTGTCAAAGCCTGCATTTAAAAATATTAAATCAATCTTAAAATATTTTAAATAATTAAAATATTAAATATCAATGAAACAAAAAAGGCACAGCATCAACGATACAGAAGTATCTAACACCATGCTTTTCAATTGTTCCGGTTTCCTAGTGTCAACGCAGATTGTTTCAAAGGCCTCCACTGTCCAGCTCCACCCAGTTTTAATTTCTATTGCTTCCCAGAACTTTACACCACAAAAAGCAGCAGCAACAACAACAGTATTACCAGTGCATCAGGAACTGTGCTACGTGCATTGTATGCATTTATTATGATTCACACTTTAGATGAGAGACTGTAGAGACCAAGGTCACACAGACAGTAAGCGGCACGACTGCGCATCATTCTCTAGCACTCTCACGCAACCCTTCTGCTTTTCGAGATTCTCAACCCGAGGAAGGAGGTCCATGGATGATGGGCTAGAGGAGGTTCCCACATCCAGTTATACATAAAATTTGTATGTATGCTCCTGTATTATTTTCTGGGGGAATAGGTCCATGGCTTTAGTTAGGTTATCAGAGTTCTGTCTAAAATCCCCCAAAACTTTAGCAGCACTGTAAATATCCATTAATTCATCCTCTTAGAATCAATGTTAAACACCAAACATGGTCACGGTCATTATCTTCATCCCATTGATCACACCTGTCTCCTTAACTAGAATAACACTAGCTCTCTACCATTCCCTTTTAGCCTTTCCTATCCTAACCTACTTGGGATCCAAGGTCAAGATCCAAATCATGAAGTCTCTGCTTACTCCTTCTATCCATATCCGCATCCTCCAAGTAACGCATTACTCGTTTTTGCGCACTACTGCTTTATGCTGCTACCTAACACTTACTTATGTATGTGTGTCCTATCTCCCTTAATTTCTGTGTTTCTTTCATACTCTAGCTCAGAGCCTAACATAATGCCAAGAATAGGTGCACAAAATAATACAGTTGAACAGAAATAAAGTACATGTAGGAACTGGTTGATACCTATTTCAATTTAAATATATCTGTCTAATAAATGGTGTTTCCCCAGAAATAACATAATACCAATGGCGTAAAAGTGACATTATATTATGGCTTTCACTTGATCCTTTACAAAATTTAGCTTTTATTTTATAAATTTTGTTGGTGCAAAGAACATGTGTTTCAACGATTTTTTTTAGTATTTCTGAATGTCTTAATTCAGTTAAAAGAAAAACAGCATTTCTGGCTTCATAGATTTCACAAATATGACGTGAACCGTAATTCTTGATCACCTGTTTATATCCCACCATGAAGCAAAATACTAATATTAGCAATTTACTTTAATCCACTGAGAGTTCATGGAAACCAAAGACTGTTCTATTCCTTACTGGTTCTCTTTCCTCGAATGCTGACAACCCCACAAAGTAGGTACTATCACAGACAGGTGAAATTTTGCCTAAGATCACCTAATAGGTTGGCAGAGCCTGGAGAGGGAGACTGACTCTGGAACCTTTTCTTTCATACTGGGGGTTGTATGTATACACTGTAACCAACGTGAATTGTATAAAGGAATTAACCCGCAGTATTGGTTACTAACGATGAAGCTTAAAATGAGTGTTAGAAATACATAAACACAACCACACCCACAAAACGCTTAAGAACCAAAGGGGGGAAAAAGCCATCAACAAGCTTATTGCTTACTGTGATCTTTCCCTTGCCCCGGAGAAGTGCAAACACTTGCTTGAGGGGTAACAGGCATGAGAGCTTGGCGAATTGCTTTTTCCCAGCTCTGTGCTACATCAACTCCAATTCCAGTGGCAGCAAGAACAGGATTGTGGGAACTGTCTCCATTGTTCTCCCCAACAAAGTATACCATAGTGTCAGTGATGATTTCAAAACAGTGTGGGTTGCTGCCTTGTGAAATGTTTGTGAAATCTTGTGGCGAAGATATGCGGAGAATTTCTGAAAGTGGAATTTCCTGCAGTAAAAAATCAAACATTAAAAAATATAAATACATCTTTGTTTTTATTTTCAAATACGCTAAACAATCAAAGATACACATTTCTAGCGAATGCACTAAGATGAACACAAGTATGTGGTACACGGAGCACGCAGTCAAGTCTTACAGTAGTATCTGCCATCAGTGATCTGCCAAAGGCAGAGCCTGGAGCGTACTAACCCAGTGTTCCAGCAGGTTGTTAGAATGCAAGGAAGGAGAGGACTGGGGAGAGTTAACCGCCACTGTATCCAACACTTGTCCCTTTCCAACTGTCATTAAATCAACTCAACAATTACTTCTCTGCCAGCTGCTGTCTGCAAGATGCAGCCCTCAAAGGAAAACAAAGCAAAAACAACAGCAAAAGGAGAATGCTAGCACAGGTTGTTCACGCACTCCATTCTGGTTCTGCACACAACTGTAACAACTCTGCATGTGTAGTCTACTCCCTGAGGCAAAAAAAAAAAAAAAAAAAAAACCAAAACAAAACAAAACAAAAAAACCACACCAAAAAAACCTATTTAAAAGAACCCAACCAGCTCAAAGTCATCAGTTTCTGATCTCTCTCTTAAGGATACAATCGCTCCACTTACAATTTTGTTTGGTGTCAGTCTGTGGCATGGCCAAGTGTGGAACAAGCCAGGCAAAGAAGACTATACAAAAGCGAAGCAGCAGCATGTGGGAATCGGGGCCTAAGATCAAATGGAGCAGGGAGAACATGGATACCACACCGGCCTCTTCTGGACAGGCAATGATCATGAACAGCCCGATCTAAATCATGGTGTCCAGAAGGAAATCAGCAGCAACCTGACAGGCAGGCCAAGACCAAAGGAACACAACAAAAAACATCCTTTGGTAGCAGGGCTGCTGTGGGGGGTGAAATGGAGGGTGGGGGAAAACTGTTTCAACAAGGAACTCAAGAGTGACTTATAAGCGATATTAGGCAGAGTCATAATACACAGTATATGCCAATATAATAACTAACAAATATTACTTTAATATACCTGGAAAACATACGATATTTTAATGTATGTTATTTTTTTAAATGTGGAATCTTTACCTTGTAATACTTTGATCCAGATTCGTTTTGAAATAATGTGAGACATTTGCTGTCCAGTCTCCAATAATGCCTCTTTCTCTATAAAATAAAGGGCATACAACTGTTAGGTATAAAAATAATGATTCTTCCAAAGTACCTGTGCCTTTCTTTCTTTTTCCTTTCATTTCTACTCATAAGTTTGTATGTCTGAATAGGTTTAAAATTCACGGGGGTCAAAATTCTGCGAACAGAAAAAGGATATATAGTCATAAGCATACTCGAGTCCACCCTACCCCACGTAAGCAACGGTAGTAGGTTTCTGGGAATCCTTTTAGGGAACTTTATGTGAGCACATGCAAATACACGTGTGGTATACATGCACTGATATGTAATTCATCTGTAGGCTACATTTCTAATTTACCTATTGGCTTGCCAGGTCAAAAGATATGTACACATGTAATTCTCCTTGACAGTATTAATTATCCTACATATGATTTGATCCAATTTATAGTTTTATCAGCAACATGAGTACCTATTTACTCAAACCTTCACTAATCTAGTATGTCACTAAATTTTTTGATCTTTGCTGTACTGATAAAAAAAAAAAGGTAATTCAGTGAAATTTTAAATTGTACTTTTTATTAAATATGAGATCAAGCTCTCATCTTTAAAAGTCATTTGTATTTTCCTGCCTGTGAACTCTGTAGATATTATTTGCCCATTCTTTGACTGTTTGTATTTTTTTTTTGAATCCATTTGTTGGTATCCTTTACATATCATGAAATGAATCCTTGTCTAGAACATGACTTCAGAATACTTTTTTCAGTTTGTCATTTGTCTTTGCTTTTTTTGACACGTGGCTTTTTTTTTTTAATGTTTCTTAAAATAATTTTGTAAAATGAAGATTTTGGCTGTTTTAAGTTCATAGCCTAATTAAAGGGAAGGTACAGAGATTTCTCATATATCCCCTGTGCCCACACATGCAGAGCATTCCTGTGACCTACATCCTTCTTCTGAGTGGTACATCCACTACAACTGATGAACCTACACTGACACATCATAATCACAAAGCCCATAATTTGTAAGAAACCACCAGTCTTCCAAAGTATCTATACCACTGCATCCCCATCAGCAATGAATGAAAGTTTGTGTTGCCCTACATCCTTGCCAGCATTTGGTGTCGACAGTGTTCCAGATTTTGGTCATTCCAATAAGCGTGTAGTGGTATCTCACTGTTGTTTTAATTTGCATCTCCCTGACAACATATGATGTGGAACATCTTCATCATATGCCTGTTTGCCATCTGTACAGATCTTCTTTGGTGAGGTATATGTTAAGGTCTTTGACTCATTTTTTAATTGGGTTGTTTGTTTTCTTAGTGTTGAGTTTTAAGTGTTCTTTGTATATTTTAGAGAAGTCTTTCATCAGATGTCTCTTTTGTAAATACTTCCTCCTAGCCAGTGGTTGTCTTATTCTCTTGATACTGTCTTTCGCAGAGCAGGAGTTTATAATTATAATGAAGTCCCTCTTATTATTTATTTCATGGATTTTGTATTTGATGTTATATCCCCAGACCTCTTCTGAATCTCTACTGCTCTGCTGGTTTGTAAAGATATTTCAACGTTCTGTCTTTTGAGAACTCTTTACAAATATAACTACAGTTCCAATATACTATGTCTTAATACATATTACATCCTCATTTTGATTTTAAAAATGCACAAAATAAAGTACGTAACAAACTTTCACTACCGTATTAAAATATCTGTGACTACTGACCAGGGTGTCCCTGCTGGTGTAATGGACCATCCACCCTTCCTTCACCATCGTGCTGCTCTTCCTCTTTGTGTGCTTGATGGACTGTACAACCCTCATCAGCGGAATATTACTGCTTGTTGACGGACTACAAAACATTTAACATTTATGATAAAATATTGATAATTTGAATTTTTAAAAAATCCTATGAATACTGTAAGCTCACTGGCCTTTTTAAAGATAACTGAGCTAAATTTTTTCAAAATATCTTACAGAAATAGGTTAAGAAAAAGAAATTAATCCTTTCATGATGATACACAGTTGATTTATAAAAGACTAAGACAATCCTGAAAGTCCTCATTATGTGTCATCAATATTTTTTGGAAGGTCACAACACAAAACAATGAACAGAGCAGAAAGAATCTTCCCCAACTGGAAGATCTGGAGCCTGGAAGAGGGTCTCAGTCGGGACTGCTGTTGAGAAAGGTTCTTTTGCCCTAGGCAGCATGATTAATTAGTAAATTCGTAACAAGGTAAAAAGCAAGTATACCTATTCACAAAATCACATGGTTCAAATGTCAAATTCCATTTTTCATGTTGTTAGGAAAAAGTATTTCTAATAGATACTAATAAAATGATTTATAGCTACCAATTAAGACAATAAAATAAAGTACTGCGTCAAATTAGGTAATATTGAAACATGGGTCAGAAACAGCACAGCTGGAAGTAAAAGAACAATTTGACGGGATATGTGTGAAAAATACATGGTTTTTCAATTTGAATCTCAGTTAAATATTTTCTCTTAAATTATGAAATATTCATGATTAGGAAGCTAGCCAAGTTCTCTTCACAGTCTCCAAACTGGGTAAACAGTAAGTTTTAGTTCATAATGATAATAGCTGCAATCTAATGACAAGCCAAAATGAATAAATGACCACTCAGTTAAATGATCCATTTTCTCTAAATACTTCTTTGTTGCCAGTGAAGAACAAAACCTGCCAAAATATTCACATTTTATTACAAAGTAGTGTATTCTACAAAGCTGTATACACAAAAAACTGAATTTCTATAAACATAAGGGGATATTTATAAGTTTTATAATCCAATAGCATTTTGCAAAGTGCTAACAGTCTAATTGTGGTAAAATGAAAACTGCCCCCAAATTTGTCACCATCATCTCTGTGCAACATTCGGCAGGTATATATTCTCACTGGTGTTTCTAACATCTGATAATTTGCCTAAATGAAGAAGCTGGTTGCTTTAATTGATAGTTTAATTCCGGCACCTTGTGGTGGCTGTTCCACAGCCAGATATAATATCTAGACTACATTTAAATAAAGCATTTTTCTCTTTAACAAGGATTCTCATACTTTCCCATCTTGAGTAGATGGCCAGAGTGTATAATTTATTTCAGAAATACTGTGGTGCATGTAAAGGAATTAGCAATACTTTAACTGGATTGTAAATTACATTCTAGGTTCCATTGAAAGAAATGTGGCTTTTTCTTTCTTAATGAAGCACCTGGACTAATCCTGCATTTGGAAGTAGCTTGCAATACACACACGTGCATTACCTGATGGTTTTCACAGCTTCCTCATCTCTTTCCACATCAAGATCAGACGGATCCAAGAAGAACATTTTATCTTCTGGAGGAGATGGTTCTTCAATGTCATCCAAGCCCCGGCTACCATCACTGTTCATGTCACTACTGTCAATATCCATTGGTATATCTGTATCTGTTCCCAGACTGGAAGGTTCTGGCAAAGTTTTAAATGAATTCAGAGTTTCATACTAATGGGAGAGCAATACATGTAAATAGAAAAAGTATATGAAATGTGAAAAAAAAAGGTTTTAAAACTCTTAATGAAAATAGGAAAATATCTTTATGGATAAAGAGGTATTTAATTAAGGAAGATATAAAATGCACACACCCTAAGGCAGAAAATTAATTAATTTGCTTAAACAGAACTTAGGGGCGCCTGGGCGGCTCAGTCAGTTGAGTGTCTGACTTTGGCTCAGGTCATGATCTCACAACTCGTGAGTTCGAGCCCCACATCAGGCTCTGTGCTGACAGCTCAGAGCCTGGAGCTTGCTTCAGATTCTGTGTCTCCCTCTCTCTCTCTGCTCCTACTCCGCTTGCTCTCTCTCTCTCTCTCAAAAATAAATAAAAACATTAAAAAAAATTTTTTTTAATAATTAGAACTTAAATTTCTGTATGACAAAAGATACTAGAAGCAAAGCAAAAAATTAGTCACCACTATTGTATGTTGGGTTAACTGGTCCAGGGCAATTTGTTGGGGAAAGATAAATAGTCTGTTCCAAAAATGGTGCTGGGAGAACTGGATTATCTACATGCAAAAAGGTGAAACTGGACCTCTTTTGTAAACCAAATACAAAAATTAACTTAAAGTGGATCACAGATCTAAATGTAGGAGTTAAATCTATAAAACTCTTAGAAGAAAACACAGGAGTAAATCTTTGTGACCTTGGGTTATGCAAAGCCTTCCAGATAGAATACCAAAAATATAAGTGACAGAAGAAAAAATAAAGTGGACTTGATTATAATTAAAAACTTTTGTGCTTCAAATGATACCTCAAAAAAGCAAAAAGTCTGCCCAACAGAAGGGAAAAAAGTATTTACATATTATATATCAAATAAGGGACTTGTATCTCAAATGTTTAAAGAACTCTTAAGACTCGATAATAAAAAAATAAACAACCAGTTGAATGGGCAAAGGACCAGAGTAATAGATATTTCCCAAAGCAGATGTAAAATGACCAACAGGTATGTGAAAAGATGTGCATATCAATTAGCCATCCACGAATGCAAATCAAAACCACAAGGAAGTATTACTTCATACTCAGTAGGATGGCAACAATCCAAATGACAGATAATAACAAGTGGTGGTAAGCTTTCACAAAAACTAGAATCCTCATACACTGCTGGTAAAGTGAGTGTAAAATAGTGCAGCTGCTTTGGAAAACAGTTTGGCAGTCCTCAAAATTTTAAAACACGGAGTTACCATATGACTCAACAATTCCACAACTAGGTATCTACCCAAGTGAAATGAAAACATATGTCCACAGAAATTGTACTCAAAATGTTCATAGCAGCATTATTCATAAAAGCCCCAAAGTGGATACAGCTCAAATGTCCACCAACTGGCTGGTGAAGAGATACATAAAATGTGATATCTTCATGCAAAGGAATGCTATTCATCAACAAAGCAGCACGAGTACTGATACATGTTACAACATGGAGGAACCCTGAAAACATTAAGCTAGGTCCAAGAAACCAGTCACAAAAGACTACATATTATGATTTCATCTGTATGAAAAGCTTAGAATAGACAAACCCACAGCAGTAGAAAGTTGATTAGTGGTTGCCATGGGCTAGTGGGGAAGAGCAACGAGTGACTCCTAATGTGTATGGAGTTTCTTTTCAGGGTAATGAAAAATGTCCTACCACTGGACTGCACTGATAGATACCTAACTTTGTGAATAAACTAAATGTGCCAAGTATGCAAAGTTTCTCAATAACACTGCTTAAAAAAATGATAATCCAGAACTTAGAGAAGGTATTTACATCAAGTATAACTGACAAAGAACTATTAGGTAGAATTATCAACAACTCCCTTCAAATCAGTAACAAATAAACAGAAAAATGGACAAAACATGTGAACAGATAATTTATAGGGGGGAAAAAAAACCCCTTAAGAACCAGTAACCATTTGAAAGATGTTCAAACTACTTAGTATACATTAAAACCAATATAAATAGTATTTCATATTCATCTGTCAAACAGTAGTAAAGTACAAAAATACATGAACCATAAATCTGGAGGAAACTTTAGTCTATAGCAAAGCTGCATTAATTCAGAGTAACCCAAATGAGAAAACCAATCACGATCTGTCAATGGTGTTAAATAGCAACCATAAAAAACATGCCACAGGGGCGCCTGCGTGGCCCAGTCAGTTGAGCGACCGACTCTTGGTTTTGGCTCAAGTCATGATCTCATGGTTTGTGAGTTTGAGCCCAAAGTTGGGCTGTGCACTGACAGTGTAGAGCCAGGTTGTGATTCTCTATCTCCCTCTCTCTCTGCCCCCCACCCTCGCACTGTCTCTCTCAAAATAAATAAACTTAAAAAAAAAAAAATGCCATAAAAGAAAACATTAAAATCTTAAGAAATTCAATTTCCATTCCTTATACTTTTCATCCTACAGAACTACCTACATTTAATTTTTACCAGTCCTGTAAATGTTAAATAAAAATTATGCTTGGATGATGGGTATTGAGGAGGGCACCCTTTGGGATGAGCACTGGTGTTGTATGGAAACCAATTTGACAATAAACTTCATATATTGAAAAAAATATATATATTACAGGCAAACAATAAAAAAAAAATTCTGCTTGGAATCATTATTCCTTCCCTCCAAAAACATAATCACTACATAATCTTGAAAAAAGAAAAGAAAAAGGCATATGAGGGAATATGTTTAGCAAATGATTATTTGATGGAGAAAGAGACAGTGAGGCAGCACAATGTGTTCTAATGACTATGGACTAAGAAGCCAGATCATATGGGTTCAAATCCCAACTCTATAAACTGTTGGCTATATTTCTTGGGCAACTTATTCAATGTATTTGTGCCAAGTTTACTCATCTGTAAATACTTAACTCAAAGGGCTGTTCTTCTTAGGTTTAAATATCAATGTATGTAAAGAGTACAGAACTGTGCCTGGCACACAGAAGCAGTCAGTATTAGAACTATGAACACCTCTAGGGACAACAGCAGGGTGTAAAAAGAAGTATTTTATGTCTAAGGATGGAAGAAAATATGCAACACCACTGGCAACATTAGACTACAAATGGTAGGTGGCTATAGGAAAAATGGGAAGGCATAAATAAAATAAGATAAAATACAATACAATACATGTACCTTTACTGATTATCTGTATTTTCCTTGATTATTAAATTAAAAAAGCCAAAGTTTAAGAAACAAAGTAAACAAAATAAAACATGCAAATATAACCTTATACAAAGATAATACACAAAAGAACTGTGACCTTTTCTGATCGTTTAGGCAAATTAAGAAAAAGAATTTTACCTCCATTGAAAGTGACTTCTCCAAGACAGTCTCTTGGTACTTTTGATGCACAGCGTTTATGGCAGTTGAATTTACAATCTGAAATAAAATATTTGGTTTATTAATGTATGTAAAAAGTCAGGCAGTATCAGATATGCTTAGAGACTTTTTAAAGTTTTCCTTTACTAAGAACTCAGGTCTTGGAATAAAGGTCTGGTTTCAAATTCTGATGCCACCTCTTAATAGGTATTCAACTCCTCAGGGTTCCATTTCTTTTTTTTTTAATTTATTTTTTTTAAGTTTTAATGTAAATTCCAGCTAGTTAACATGATGTAATATTAGTTTCAGGTATGTAATATAGTGATTCAACACTTCCATACATCACCCAGTGCTCATCGCAATGCACTCCTTAATCCCTATAACCTTTCTAACACTTCCCCTACCAACCTCCCCTCTGGTAACCATCAGTTAAGATGTTTAACTCTATAGCTAAGAGTCTGTTTCTTGGTTTGTTTCTATTTTTCCCCTTTGCTCGTTTGTTTTGTTTTTTAAATTCCACATATGAGTGAAATCATATGGTATTTGTCTTTCTCTGACTTATTTTGCTGAGCATAATTCTCTCTAGCCCCATCTACCAAGTGGCAAGATTTCATTCTTTCTTATGGCTGATTAATATTCTACTGTATATATATGCCACATCTTCTTTATCCATTCATCAATCTGTTGATAATGGCTGTTTTCATAATTTAAATATTGTAGACAATGCTATTATAAACATAAGAGTGCATGTTACCTCTCTGAATTAGTGCTTTTGTACTCTGTGGGTAAATACTTCTTCTGGTGGGATTGCTGGATCATAGGGTAGTTCTATTTTTAACTTTGTTTTTTTTTAAGTCTATTTATTTTGAGAGAAAGAGAGCATGAGTGGGAAAGGGGCAGAGAGAGGAAGAGAGAGAATCCCAAGCAAACTCCAACACTGTCAGCACAGAGCCCAACATGGGACTCAATCTCAGTTTGTAGGATCATGACCTGAGCTGAAATCAAAAGTTGGATGCTTAACCGACTGAGCCACCCAGGTGCCCCTATTTTTAACTTTCTGAGGTATTTCCATACTGTTCTCCAGGGAGGCTGTACCAGTTTGTATTCCCACCAAAAGTGCAAAAGCGTACCCCTTTCACCACATCCTGACGAAAACTTGTTTCTTGTGTTGTTGATTTTAGCCATTCTGACAGGTGTGAGGTGATATATCACTGTAGTTTTGATTTGTGTTTCCCCGATGATAAGTGATGTTGAGCATCTTTTCATGTGCCTATTGGCCATCTGTATGTCTTCTTTGGAAAAATGTCTATTCATGTCTTCTGCCCATTTCTAATTGGCTTACTCATTTTTTGGCTGTTAAGTTATATATGTTTTTTATGTATTTTGGGTACTGACCCTTTATGGGATAGGTCATTTTTAAATATCTTCTCCCAGTCCATAGGTTGCTGCCTTTTAGTTTTGATGACTGTTTCCTTTGCTGTGCAGCAGCTTTTTATTTTGATGTGGTCCCAACAGTTGATTTTTGTTTCTGTTTCCCTTGGGTCAGGAGACCTATCTAGAAAAAAGTTGCTATGGCTCATATCAGAGAAATTATTGCTGTGCTTTCTTCAAGGGCTTTTATGATTTCAGTTCTCACACTTAGGTCTTTAATCCACTTTCAGTTTATTTTCGTGTATGGTAAAAGAGAGTGGTCCAGTTTCATTCTTTTGCATGTTGCTGTCCAGTTTTCCCAACACCATTTGTTAAAAAGATTGTCTTTTTCCCACTGGATATTCTTTCCTACTTTGTCCAAGATTTACTGACCATACAGTTGTGGGTTCATTTCAGGGTTTTCCATTCTATTCCACTGATCTATGATCACTAATTGGCAGGAGAAAAAAATGGCACCAGCTCCTTCGTTCCCAGAAAGGGCTCTTTGTGAACTCTGCTTCTCAGGGGCATGCTCCAAGAAGAGCAAATAATCTCCTCACTGTGTGCCCCAGGCATTCTTCAGATTGTTGCTTCCACACTGTCTGCCCCCAGGTTGTTTGCCTGTCTTGTCTCTGAAGGCAGCCCCAATACCTCTAGACTCCCAGATTCCAGTCTGCTGATGCTTAAAACTTCAGGCTTTAATCTCTGCTGACTGCAAGAACTCAAGTATTTCAGCCCCTCTTGCTTTCCAAGCCAATGGATGAGGAAACATTCTCCTTGGGCATTCCCTTGTGCATTCTCTCTCATCCTTCTCATGACCATGGCTCCCTCTCCTCCACAGCAGCCAAGATCCATTTCTTCCCTAAACCACATCCCACACTTCCATCCTTCTTCATTGTGGCTTCTTTTCTACCTTTAGTTGTAGAGCTTGTTCTGCCAGTCTTCAGGTAGATTTCTGGGACACTTAGGATGCTTTGATAATTATCTAGTTGTATCTGTGGGATGAGCGAACCTAGGCTCCTCCTACTTTGCTGCCATCTTCCCCAATTCTTCTAGGGCTCAGTTTCTTTATCTGTAAAATGAAGCTAATACTATTCATATAACCATTGTCAAAATGTTGCTGGCAGCTCCATTAACCCATACTCATCTTTCCATGTTTCCCTTGACAGTTTCTCAGGCTGACTACTTTCCAACATACGTCAAGCACTTACTTTCAGTTCCTAATTATTAGGACCTGGTGCATATGCAGAAGAGAGACTGAGATTCTACAAGCTTTTATTAGGAATTAGTAAGGGCTTTCCTATACAGCCTTGTAAGGAAAGGCATGAGCTTCTCATGCACAACGTCTCCCACCTTTATATATAGTTCTCTTCAGCCTGCAAGAACATCAGAGTTGACAGCACTGCAGATGAATGTCAGGTACAAGCTATTCAATACTACAAGTAACTCAGTGGTTCTCAAACTCTGGTTCCCAGACCAGCAGAATCAGCATTACAAAGAACTTGTTAGAAATTCAAATTTCTGGGCGCCACTCCAAACCTATTACGTCAGCAGCTCTGGGAGTGGGGCTGAGAAATGTGTTTTAAAAGTGTTTTTTAGGTGATACCAAAATTGAGACCCTCTGCTATTACTACTGTCTACTACGCCCTTCCACCTTGGAATTCCATCTTCCAGCAATATCCGGAAGAAAATAATTTCAAGTCCTGACTTAGAATGATTTTGTAGCCCTTGTGATTCAAGAAAGTTCTGGGTATCACACCAATGGCATAAGGTAAAGGTTATTATAAGAAAAAGTCCCATGATTAATAATTTGGTGGGTGACCCAACTTGTATCAAATAACACTGTCTTTTTAAATGAAAGGCCCTAGAAAAATTCATATATGATATTAATATTAACATCTTCCATTTATCTTAAGTAATTGATTTGCTTTTTATCTCATGAGGTATGCAAACTGTAACAATAACAAGATTTCCATTTTCGCTTTGAAAATATAGAGCCAAATTTGTGGCCTGTCGGCAGCAAGTAGGTAGGTTCTAATGGCAGGCATTTTTATTTCTCTGTACTCTTACTCATGTTCTTATTAACTTGTTCATATTTTCTTATATTTTATGTATGCTTTCAAGCTGTCTTGAAGTTTTAATATTACAAAGTAGGAAATAAGCAGGTGATGGGGCACGTGAGTGGCTCAGTCAGTTAAGTGTCCAACTTCAGCTCAGGTCATGATCTCACAGTTTGTGGGTTCAAGCCCCTACATTGGGCTTTGCACTGGCAGTATGGAGCCTGCTTGGGATTCTCTCTCTCTGCCCCTTCCCTGCTCTCTCTCTCTCTCTCAAAATAAATAAATAAACTTAAAAAAAATTTTTTTAAACAAAAAAACAGGTGATTGAATGAGTAGCTGCTCTTGGAACTGAGTATCTTCTCAAATGATCCAGCGTAACTGTTTTCACTAAATTACTGTTTTCTTTCTTAGCTTGACAAGTGAATGAAAATGACTGTTTTACTTTTTAATATCCTAATTCATATCTTAAAAATATAGAAATCACTGGGGTGCCTGGGTGGTCAGTCAGTTAAGAGTTTGACTTTGGCTCAGGTTCATGAGTTCGAGCTCCACATCGGGCTCTGTGTGGACAGCTCAGAGCCTGGAACCTGCTTCGGATTCTGTGTCTCCCTCTCTCTCTGCCCCTCCACTGCTCACACTCCGTCTCTCTCAAAAATAAATAAATATTTAAAAAACTGAAAAAACAAAAAAGAAGTCACTGAAATAAGTGATTGTTTCTGACTGATAATTAAAATAGCTTAGTTATACAGAAATATATATATTTCTGAACCAATACATGCTACTTTCTGAACCAATACAAGCATGAAACATTATTTTTTTAGAGCTAAGAAATTAAATCAATAACCCAGTGGCAGAGTTAACTGGTTTTATTTCAAAATTCATCAATCTACATATTTATGTTAGGTCCTCTACAAACTATCGTACTGCTCTGCATATGGTTTTAGAATGTTTCTGTTCTGTTCAGCAGAGCAGCACTACTTACAACCTTTTCTAAGATTATCTGTTGGCTAGAATTTGTACATCTGTTATTAATGTTCTTTCCCAAAACATTCCTTAGTGGCTGCTTGCCAATATACTTTAGTGTTGATATTTTAAAGTATTAATTTATATATTAACTCATATTTAAAAGTAAGCTGTTGAAATAAAATTTCAACATTTAATTATGCCTGCCTGATAGTTATTAACTACCTGGCAACAAACGCACAACCTGTCCTCTATCTGCTGTTCTCCCATGTTGCCATATATTGCCAAGAAAAGTTTTCTCATATACTTAAGTCAAATTTATGTACAATTATTTTATTCTGTATTGTAAATAGGATTTATTGTTGCAAAGACCTCAATTCTAATGTTTTATTTATATAAAACTAGATAATTCAATTCCACATCACTTCTATTATATAAAAAGTATGTTACCAAGAACCGTTAAAATAATCATATAAAAAAAAGTACATAAAATTATAGACAGGCTACTTACACCCCATCCTGGCTCAATAATTAATAACACATTTTAAACTGTTTTGGTTTTCACTATATTGTTCAGGAGTGTTGTGAAGGAGATATGAAACAAAATTTAAAATCATCTTTAAAAACATAAAAAATAACACAACTGTAGGAAAAAATATTCCATTATTCTATTAAAAGCCTGGTTCAATGAGAGATGTTTTTAGAATACGATGATAGTATTCTGGGTTAGTACCCGAATATGGATAATCCCTATCACATTTCCAGTGGCTTCTACTTATATTCTTCCTATTTCAGTATGATTAGTCTCTGGAATAACAGTTTTGGTACAGCTTTCCTAGCTACATAATTATAAATAAAAACAAGAAAACTCTTGTAATATATTTGTGTGTGTGTGTGTGTGTGTGTGTGTGTGTGTGTGTGTGTGTGAATGTTTAAGGGAAAGAGGAAAGCATTATTTTATATTTTGGGTACATTTGGCTCTGGAATCAGAAAGACTTAAGCTCAAATATCTGCTCACCTGCTTACTAACTGCCCCATACTGATAGGTGTAGAGCAGCCATACCTTACAGATCCAAATTCTAGCTTTTCTGTATTGTAGTTCCTGGTACATAGTACATATACTGCAGAGAGCAATAGTTGTTGATAAATATGAATGTGTGTGTATGCATGCATTTTTTCTTTTTTTAAATTAACAACTATGAAACCGATTTCTTTGCCTATGCTTCTGAAATATAAATATTTTGAAACAAATTTCCTAACAAAAACCTATGAATTTTATTTAAGAAGAACATCCAATCCTACCTTTACACTGCATTCCTTGGCGAAAGAGGCCTTTCAGTAACCGCTTGCAGTACTGACATATTGTGGGGCGGGTGTAAGAGTGAACAGCAAATGTGTGTGGAACTTTTACTCTGCACATTACCATCTTTTCCATCCAGATTGGGCGACCACTCCAAGAAGGAATTCTCTTACTTGGTTCTTGGTGAACATGTGACTAAAACATAAGTAATTTCCATAAGTATTAAGTATATTAAAAACAAAGTATTAAGAGCAGGACTTGAGATCAAAGTCATTTATTTTGAACACTAAAGCCAAAAATCTAAAAATGTGCATCTCAGCAGTTTCCTCTGGAAGCTTAACTTACCATCACTTGAATGTGAACAGTGCAGATTTGTTTGCTATTATTTATACCAAAAAAATTTTTTTTTCATCCTCACATATGTATATTCATTGATGAACTATTTGCCAGACATATATAGCGTTTTACAAATAAAAAACAAAAGCCTTAAAATGAATTTATGACATGTTTAAATCCCTTGAAAAACCTAACCAAGAAATGAATCATAATCATGAACCTTTCTGAATAATAATAAATTCAGAAAGTTTATTGTTGTTCATGTTGAATTATTGAACATGATGTCTAAAAATATTTTGAAATAAGTCTTGGTTTTTCAAATGTATTTTTACAAATACTAAAATATGTTTGTTAAAAACTTAAGTCTAGGGGCGCCTGGGTGGCTTGGTCGGTTAAGCGTCCGACTTCGGCTCAGGTCATGATCTCACAGTCCGTGAGTTCGAGCCCCGCGTTGGGCTCTGTGCTGACAGCTCAGAGCCTAGAGCCTGTTTCGGATTCTGTGTCTCCCTCTCTCTCTGCCCCTCCCCTGTTCATGCTCTGTCCCTCTCTGTCTCAAAAATAAACGTTAAAAAAAAAAAATTTAAAAAAACCCACAAAACTTAAGTCTAATGATGATGACATAAAAAATGGCAGATACAAAATTAGCTAAAACTTTACCCCTCAGTACTGATGCTTTAGGAAGTCCCTTGATATTTTAAGTATTTTCTAGTTATTTGGGCTTTACTCCCCCAGAGGAGCAAAGAAGAAAATTAAAGATGTTGATTAAAAATTTTTGTGTAACCTGAGAGATAACTAGATTTTTCTAACTATGATACTTTCTATATGTACAAAGAAAATAATCAAGTTAAATTATAGGCCAGTTCAATATGCCTCATCCCATTCATTCAGCATTCACTGATTATTATACTACAGCCCAGACCCTCTGCTGTGTATTGCAGAAACAAAAATGAATACAGTATAGTCCACGTTCTCAAGCACAAAACACCTATCATCTAGACATATTATAGATTTTGTTGTAGCTGCTTTTATCTTCACTGCCAGAACTGAAGTCCTGAGACCTTTCATGCGCCTTCCATAACTTGTAATATCTAACTCAGAGAAGTTGAGTCAACCCATAAAAGCAAAAGAAGCCAGAAGAAACCTAGAGACAGAGAACTGTATGAAATAAATGAAGGGAGGAAGAAAAAAAAAAAGACTGTTTGGAAGAAAGCAGGAAGAAGGTTAAGAAGAAACAGAAAAGGACATACAAATGGAGAAGAACATTACAAAAAGAACACAAAAATGGTCTCTGATGGATAGTTTTTCACTACTATGTAGCCACAAATGTCCCAAAGCATATTAGGAAGCAGTTTAATTTAAGAAAAGTTACAAAAACAATGTTAAAACCCAAACCAAACCTGCTTCAGCTCTCAGGATCTCCCGCTCTAGCCTGGCCCTTTTCTTCCACCGTGACGCTGGGTACTGAGCACCGCAGCGATCCTGCAAAGCTAGTAATGGAGGCCAGCAGGAACGAGAAACAGATGTTGTAGGCTTTTGTTCACCCCTGGCTCCCTATTCTAGTGGTGATTCAACACTCTGCTCCTCTTGCTCCTGCTTCTACCACTTTCGGTTTGTCTCAAGTTTAAAGCACACAAGATGGAAGAAGATCGATTTTGCCAGCCATCATCAAATATGTAGGACACCCCTGTAAGGAAGAACTGTCATAACAAATCCCTTCATATGCCAGTGGCCAGCGAGTGACTGACTGCCTTTGGGCAGGCCCTCCTGGGACTGGGTATTAGGGACATGGTACAAAGCATGTGTGCAAGGAGCTACTCAGGAGACTGGGCTACAGCAGCCACCTAATTTTTCATGTTTAGTACAAAGTTACTTAAATATGAAAAAACAGGCTCAAAGGGATTAATATTACTTAAATGCAAGCATTATAATCAAGACTTAGCCCTAGGTCTTCTGTCTGTGGGTTTTTTTGTTTGTTTGTTTGTTTGTTTTGAGAGAGAGAGAACATGTACATGATAGGGAGACAGACAGAGAGAAAGAATGAATTTCAAGTAGGCTCCATGCACTGCACGGAGCCTGACACGAGACTTGATCTTATGACCGTGAGATCATGATGTAAACCAAAATCAAGAGTTGGACGCTTAACTGCCCGCACCCCCTGCCACCTAGGCAGGTGGCCCTAGCCCCAGGTCTTCTCCATGAAAGTCCAGTCCCATCTCTTTCCCATCTCAAACACACCTGAGCATAGGCTACAATCTCATCAGGGACCATGGTTTACCACTCTCTTGAGTGAGGAAGGCAGGAAAGGTATGGAAGACTGAACCAGAATTTGGAGGAAGGAGGATACTGGTAAAATTACCTGTGGAACATTTGGTGAAAATGGGACCACTAAGACTAGAGTAACTAGAGTGAAAGTTCTTCTCTTACCTTGATTTAATGGCCCCTCTTTACAAACTACTAAAATTCTTACTTCTTTATTAATGAGAAGCCAGAAATTCTCTAAAAGTAATCCGATTATTTCCATGGCATGGGTTTCAACTAATGTCTAAAGTGAACATTTGCCTACAAAAACTTTATAACATGTTGCCAACTCTCAATCAGATGTAATAATAAAAGCAATAAAAGCATTCAAAGGGGGGGGGGAATTCCATAATTATACATATTTGACTTTGGAATATTATTCAGTAAAAAAATGCCTCCATTTTTAAGCATACGCTTAGTTCCAACAGTTTCTACCTTGATTCTGTCCTGTCCTGGCCCCTCAGGCCTCTGCCCAAATGTACTGCAAGGAATATTCCTCCTTCTCATCTCCAAAGAGCCATCATTCAAGTCTGGTCTCTCTAGTCTTAGTGGTCCTGTTGTAACCAAATTCAGTGACCATCTTCTAGTCCCAAAGACTAGCTTCTGCTCCTCTGTCTCTTTACTCACTTCCTTTACAATGACTTCAGGCACTGCAACAGAAACTGCCTTCTTACATGTAAACAATGACAACCCCAGAGTCAGATTCAGAAGTTTCTATTCCCGCCTGGCCTTTTTTCCAACTTATCTCAGTGGTCAGTGAAGTTTAGTATCTCGACTACTCAGAAACTTTTCTTCCTCACATCTTATCTAAGAAATCAGGATGAGAGCTGCTATGCCTTCCAGGACTGTGGTGAGGATTACATGAGAAAAGACGAGTAAAGCATCCATCATGAAGCCTGGCACGTGGAACTTAGGAGGCTCTCACCGGGCAGCCATTTGGAGTCAGCTCTTCTCTAACCTTTGTTGAGATTCAAGGCTGCACTCATCTCCTCATTGGTATCTCCTATATTCCTTTAGTGTGTCCTCTTTTCCCACGCTTCCCTCTGATTTTCCTCCATGAGCTCTTCTCTTACTGTACCTTTTTCCTTTTTGAGACTGCATGCGTGGACTGATAGAAGCAGCCTTTTTTCACACATTCCACTCTACAATTTCTACTCATTCTACAATACTCTGCACGATCTAACCAATTCAAACATGTCACTCTACTTCATACACTTCCCTAAGGAATTTTCATCTTCAGGATAAAACAGAAACTAATGAATTAAATTTAACCTGATTCATCTGCTCTGTCCTGCCTATTTCCTAATCTAGTACTCCTCATCTAGGGGGAGCTGGCATCCCAGCATCAGTTGTGGGGCTCTTAAAACACGCCTCTATCCTACAGACCCCATTGCGACCTAAGTTTCCTGTGTAGTTCATGTATAAAATACACTCACTTTTCAATCACCAGTCCTTTCCCAAGCTCTTGTATATGTTTCTAATAACTCTTTGCTCTCAGTTCTTATGCCACAGCACTCTTTTTTTCTAAGTTAAACATCTCACATTAGTGCTAAGCAACAGGGAAATATGGGATTTTTGTGAAAGAACTTCAGAAGCTTTTATTCTAAGGTGCCTCAGTATAGCAAAATCTTGTGACCAGGATATCAAGCCAATAGCCCAAAGGCTTGGTTTTGCCATTAATTTATGGAAGACCAAAGGGGTTACAGAAACAACTAAGTGATAAGATTGCAATCTATGGATGGAGGTCACTTTAAGTACTATCAAAAGAACAAGGGAGTTATTTCTTTCTCTCTTGATCTACTGTTTTACTCTTCACGGGTACAATATATTAGGAAAAATCCCTGATCTAAAAATAATTAAATCTGGATTTAATTCTTTTTTTTTTTTAATTTTTTTTTAATTTTTTTTTTTTCAACGTTTTTTATTTATTTTTGGGACAGAGAGAAACAGAGCATGAACGGGGGAGGGGCAGAGAGAGAGGGAGACACAGCATCGGAAACAGGCTCCAGGCTCCGAGCCATCAGCCCAGAGCCCGACGCGGGGCTCGAACTCATGGACCGCGAGATCGTGACCTGGCTGAAGTCGGACACTTAACCGACTGCGCCACCCAGGCGCCCCAAATCTGGATTTAATTCTAATGTTGCTTACAAATTTGCTCGGTGACTTGAGTCAAGTTACTACTTAACCATTATAAGTCTCAACTATCTCATTACGTACAGATCTACTAAAATATCTCACTGGAATATTGTGATAATCACTGGGTTCATTCATTCACTCATTCTTACATCACTGAATATAACATATTCAGTGAGTATAACATATACAGAGTATAACATATTGTGCTGGGCACGGTAGGGCACACAAAAGACCATGAGCATTGTCTTCTCTAAACAGATCATGAATTCCTTGAGGACACCATGATATTAAGGTAGAATGATATAGACACCATTAGACAGGTCTGGAAAGTGGTTTGGCATTCGACCAATAAAATAACTTCTGGGTAAGAGGAAAATTCAGGAAAGGCAGCTGTTGAGCTAGGTCTGAAAAAAGCATGAAGGAGGGACACCAATAAGAGCAAAGGGAGAGGGAACAATCGGGTGTTCAGGGAATGCTAAATAGAACGGATTGTTGGAAACAAGAGAATATATAAAGGTTTCCTAGTGGGGAGTGATATAATCAGAGTTGTGTATTAAGCTCTAGTGAAATAAGATGATCTGACTGTAGTGTAAAAGATGAGGTAAAAGTATGGGAACCAGGATACTGGTTAGAAGGTTAACACAGTGGTCCAAGTGATAATGTGGTCCCAAAGAAGATAATACGCAACTCATTACTACTGGTAAACTCTGTCTCCAGTAATATATTTTAATTTTCTTAAGTGTAGGAATGTTTTTAGTCTTTAGTGTATAATTTATGTCCTAGGATGATGTCATATACCTCATAGAAACATAAGGAACAAGTAGTAAAATGCCCTCTTATTGCCTTAAAATACATACCTCCTCTGTGGGAAGGGGTACATATTCAGTCTGTAGGAGTCTTGGAACTGAGAGGCCAGGTCCTGGCAGAGATACATTTGATAGACGTCTCTTTCTTACTCCACTACAGTTATTTGGAATCTTGAAGGCACATCGTTTATGATAATTTAATCCACAGCCTAAATATATTTTAAAAGGTAAAAAAATAGATTAAAGAAACTTATATATATAAGTATGTTACATAAAAAATAGATGCTTCTTTTATTTAATTTACTTTCTCTGGCAGCAATAGTTATCCTAATTAAGAACCTGAATGACAAACTAAGCAGAAGCCAAAAAATTCAGTGTAAATTATTGGGCTCCACCCCAGACCGACTGAATCAGAAATTCTGGGGATAGGTCCTAGCAAAGTATGTTTAACAAGTCCTCAAGGTGATTCTGATACATGGTAAAGTTTGAGAACAATTAGCTTAAAGCACTTCAGCAAACTGTAGACTGTGTACGAAATTCCTCTCATGATATGTAAAAATTGTATGAAATCCAAATTTCGGTGTTCATAATTAATTTTATTAAAACATAGCATGCTGTTCATTTCTCTACATCTTGTTTATAGCTTCCCTGGCCCAAAGCAGATTTAAGTAGCTGTGACAGAGACTATTAACCAATAATACCTAAAAATTTACTCTCTGGCCCTCTGCAGAAAAACTTTATTGACCCTCCACTTTAGAGTACTCAGAAGACTAATCAGAAATGTGCACCTGCCTCCTACCCCTTAGCAATTCTAATGCAGAAAAACTAGATCTGTCCAGTTCTAAACACTGGTTACTACCTAGTCACCAACCAATGATCTTATTCTTTCATTACCGATTAGAGAATGCAAATGCAAAATCCCCTTTCAAAAGACACCAAAACTCAGAACACATACCTTCACATTTCAATCCTTGACGTACCAATCCCCAGAGCATCTCACCACAATAATCACAAAAAGTAGGAGCTTTGTAAGAATGTACATAGAGAGTATGTGGACGAATCTGGAAGTCTTCTACTGTGGCCAAAGCTTTTAAAAAAGACAAGTACCAAAATAAAACGTATATCTGCAATTACAATAATATTAAGAATGTTGACCATACTCATTTATGTCAAAGTACGTGGAATCTTTTTTTCTTTGTAAGTTTCATTCATCATAAACTATTCTCGGCATTTAATATTGTGGGTTTCAAACTATTTTAGGAAGTTCCTCAGGTCCAAATAATTTGAGCTGCAAAAGGAGGTCTGTGGGTAGATATTTCAATCTCCAAAAGAATATTCTCATAGTGACAAGATCACAAATAGTTGTTAGGTCTAAAACTGTTTAACTTATAACACACTGGGAAATAGAACACTAAAGTAAAAACAAACAAACAAACAAAAAACAAACAAAAAACCCCATAAAACTGTGGAACTTAACCTCAATGGTAAACACTCTGAGTTCTAACAGGATCTCAGTATAAGCTCTTTCCAGAGTCTGTTCTCCATAGTCCTGGTAGTTAAGAAAAAGAGACTCTAAAAAACAGCAGCTATCAAATGGGAAGGATCGAGGACTAATAAGGAAAGGTGAGGGGAGAGAGGATCTCAAGAACAGGTGACAAAGATGAGTCTGAAAAGAGGAAAAATTGGTGGCAGGACTCTGAACTCTTGGCTGGCTTTCCTTTTCCTTCTCTTCCTTCCTCTCACACCCTTCTCTCTCTCCCTCCCTCCTTTCCTGTCAAACAAGAAATTCTGCAGGCCTACTAGGTGCACTCTCTGTTCCTTTACATTCCTCACTAAATCCTGCCCACCTGCTATTGGATGAGATCAGAAACAGAAGGAGCTAAGGAACAACAGGTGGCAAGAACGGGTGGGGGGGGGGGGAAGGAGGGAGGTAAGAAAATGTCCACTGAGAACACATAGGGAAGGAGCATTATTTAAATCATGGGAATGATCAGCACTGCAGTTTTCTCTTCCACATCTTCATTACTTCTCCTTTTTTCCTGATTTTCTTTTTTGAGCCTCAATTCTCTTCCATGCTCTTCATAGAAATGGGGATAAGCGAACTGAATTTTAGTATAATTGTTTTATTTCAATTTATTTCAAAGAGTATATATTCTTCTGCCAGTTCAAATGATAATTCCCTTAGCTTAGTAACACTCAAATAAACAATTCAGGGCTTATTCTCCTACTGTGTCATCTGTGATATAACCTTCCTGAAAGTAAAAATCACCTGGTAGCCGTTACGATAGATGAAAGAAGTTAAGCAACTATAGTATAAAGACTATAACAGAACACAGCATTTAGCACAAAAAATAATGCTTGTTGGGAAAAAAAAGGCAACAAAATAAAAGAAGCTACTTACCTGAAAGAACAACTTCTACTAGGTCTCCTTCATGTATTTCATCTGCTGAGGTAATCAGCTGCAAAATATTTTCTGAGTTCATGTCATGGCGAAAGAGAAGAATTTTGTCATACATGCCAAAGAATCCACACTCTGGAAACTACAAGAAAACAGTCTTATATCAGTATACCCACAGGTTTCCAGTTTTATAAGTAAATGTCTCAATCTTATGAAATAATTTTAAGTGTAGTTTTTAGCCTAACACGGTCTGAAAACAATTGTATTAATATCTAAAAGATCAACCATGGACTCAAGCATCCTTGGTTAATTGTCAAGCTCAAAAACAAAACAGCAAACTTAAGTATAATCATTATCTTTAGTAAAAGCTCATGTCTCTTAAAAACACAGGATTTCTTTATTCAGTTATTGATGAAGAATATAATCTTGAACTTAGCTGCTACTCTATCTCACACAGCCTGAGAGATCAGCATTCTTTCCTGTCCTCTAGAACCGAGCTTCCTCTCTAGCTACTAGCCACATGCAGTTATTTTAATTAAAATTAAATAAAAATAAAAGTTCAGTTCCTCAGTCACTCTAGCTACATTACATGTGCTCAATCACCACCTCGGCTACTGGCTTGGCTACCATTTTGGAATGTGCAGATATAGAACACTTTCACCATCACAGGAAACTCTACTGAATAGTGCTGGTAGAAGGTTAGCAATTCCCAAACTATAGTCACAAGAGTATCAATTCCAATATTTTTGACAAATGCACCTACAGCCTCCAGCATTTACCTAATACTTTCCTCTTAAAAAACCTTTGGCCAGAGCAGGAGACTTGCAGATCTGTTCATATATACCCTATGTATATTATTTCAAGGCTTCTACAGTTTGTGACTACAGAGCTGACACTTTGGGGACTGGCATACCAAGGACTAAAAATATGAAGGTATGAGCTCTAAAAGTTTTTATAGTTAATAAAGTTATGTAAGGGAAACTTGTAAGTCTTTGCCTCACAAAATAACTTTAATTTCTAAATCAAAATCAAGACCATCTTCTAAAATATCAGTGCCTTGGGAAATGCTGCTCAAAGTATTTCAAATTAGTTTATCTCAGGATTGCACACTCTCGTTGACTTATTTTGGCTCCTCACAGAGTATCCTTTGATGGGCTATATAGTAGGTCACTGGCCTGCACTGAATGGTCTGATATGTATGTCATACTAAACCATAAATGTATCTATTGCAGGGATGTTGCTGAGGACACGGACCTACTTCATATGGTAGCCCTTCTTTGTGAGGACTCATAAAAGACACTTATCTGGTTGGTTTTAGAATATGAACAATTTGATCATGTAACTAATCATGTTTACTTTGCCCACTGGAAAAAGCAAAGTCAAATATGTAGTTCACTTCCAGCGTGAGTCTAGGATCTTAGGCATGTGTTTTAGGTGGAGATACCTTCTCCTTATCTTCTGAATTTAATTTTCCCATTAAAAATTCTTGTATATTTCTCTAAAAAGGTCTAAATTTTATTGGAAAATACTAAATTAAAAAAATTTTAAATAATGACTTAATTAGAAATTTGAGTTGATTTGAATTTTTTTAAGCCTGAGGAAATAATGAAAAAGTACAGAAATATTCAGAATCTTTATATTAGTTCTCCTTTCAATTATCTGAGTTACCAATAATACTTCCAAAACTTTATAATATGCTTTAAACATATACCTAACAGTACATAATTTTCAACTGAAAATATAAAAGTAGGGGTGCCTGGGTGGCTCAGTTTGTTGAGTGCCCAACTTCAGCTCAGGTCATGATCTCACGGTTGGTGGGTTCAAGCCCCGCATCAGGCTCTCTGCTGTCAGCACAGAGCCCACTTTGGATCCTCTGTTCCCCACTCCCCTTCTCAAAATAAACAAACTTAAAAGAAAAGTACAGAATCAAAAATGGAGTTTTATTTAATATTAAAACTTGAAATTAAAATTTTATGAAGTATCATCAAATTAGAAAATCTCCATAAATTAGTTGCAACAATTCTTAAGTATTAACAAAAAAGATTCCACTTTCCATCCTTATAAAAATATCTAACAAAATATTTGTATGAATAAAATTCCTTTTAAAAATTCACATTTCTGCATGTCTTCTATGTGCAAGGCATTGGCCCCATGGTTTCTAAAGGTAAGACAGCCCCTCCCCTCCCAGAAACTTACAATCTAGTAGGAAGATGGAAATAAATATATAACCTGATAATGGAAATGACAAAAATGAAAAATAAATAAAATTCTAGAAGAGGGAATAAAAAACTTTAACTGGGAAGGTGGAATGTCACTTTAACAGTGATATTTGAAGAGAATCATGAAAAGAAAAGCAGGGTTTCTATGGGCAGAAAGTGAAAGTGAAAGTACAAGGGTCATAGCTGAGAAAATACAAGGTAAATGGGACAAAGTAAGTGGACCCCTATGACTGAAGAATGAGGGGACGGCTGTGCAGAAAGAGGGCAAAAATGCACACAGGAGCTCAAAGGGGGCTATACTTAAAGAAACTCGGGGGTCAACAGAATGGGGTTCAGGCTTTGCCACCTACTAACTATAGAACCTTAGATAAGCTACTTAACCTCCCTATGCTCAGCTTCTTGTCTATAAATTTGGAATAAAAAGGGTACTGGCTTTATAGGATTCTTGTTAAAATTAAGTTACTTGATGTTATAAAATAGTACCATGATCAGTAAATGCTAGGGGCCCATATCCCATACGTTAGGGGGTGGGGAGGAGAGAGAAAGAATACCAGAACAAGGCAGTGACATGATCAAATCTGTATCTTAAAAAGAAACAGGATGAGACCAGAGCAAGCTCCTAAAGAAGGCTGAAGCCATTGGTCAGGAAAGAGGCATCAGGGTCTGGACTATTCAGTAAGAAGACGGAAAGCAAGACAAGAAAGAACACTTCTAAAATCTATCTTGGGCAAATTACAGGGATCATTAGCATTGTTTTGACCAGCCCAGAAGTCCCAATAACTAAAGAGCTAAATAAACACATTAATGACAGAAGAAAAACGTTTAAAAATGTGTGGCTGAGAAAAAAAAATGTGTATAAAATAATCTTCTTGATAAACACATGACCTAGTGAATCCATACTGGCATTAAGAAACTGAAGAGCAAATTAAAAAAATGATAGGGAGTATTAAGAATATTTACTTGAAATAAGCATTTGTGTACCAGGTTGGGAAGCCCTCAATGATAAAGAATGAAGTAATTTTCTGGACTAGCAAATGTTTACATACTTTCTTCATCTATATGTTTGAGAAATTACAGAATTCCAAGAGAGGAAAGTGTATTAAATAGCTTGTAAAAAATAGATTTCTGCTATTCACCAATTATGACTTCTAGGTGTGTTTCGTGGAATATTTAAGAATCATCTGAAAGTGAAGAGTCAGCACAAAATGAAGTAACAGAAAGTAGGGTCTGAAAAAAAGCAAGAGAATATTAAATACTGACCATCAGAGAAACAATGTACCCAAGCTTTAAAAACATTTTGAAGTCTTAAGGCATGTGTACACTAAAGATAAACATCTAAAAAGAAGAAACAGGGAAATAAACCGTGAGCACACAGTTTAAAAGATCTAAAAAAGATTATACTGAGAAAATGCCCCCATAAAAACCCCAAAACCAAATGATTTGAATATACAGGTATTGACTATTCATCATTTTTAAAAATTCAGAAATAAGATTTTTTTAATGTTTATTTTTAGAGAGAGAGAGAGAGAGAGAGAGAGAGAGAGTGTGTGTGTGTGTGTGTGTGTGTGTGTGTGTGTGAATGAGTGAGCAGGGGCAGTGCAGAGAGAGGGAGAGAGAGAATCAGGCTCCACGCGTCAGTGCATAGCCCAACATGGGGCTCAATCCCACCGTGAGATCATGACCTGAACCAAAATCAAGAGTCAGAGGCTTAACCAACTGAGCCACCCAGGTGCCCCCAGAAATAAGATTTTCAAGCAAGAGTAAATTCTTAAGCCATGTCTCAATTCTAACCATACACTAGAATCACCGGTGGACCTTAAAATGAAATATGCTAAGGCTCTCTTCCCAAGTTTATGGTTAAGTTCTGTGGAATGAGTCATGGACATCTGAATTTCAAGTTTACTTTTACATTATTCAATACATTTGTTATGTGTACTCTTTTTAAAAAACAGATTTTGTTTTTAAGAACAGTTTTAGTTACAGAAAAACTGGGATAATACATAGAGATCTCATATACCCCACACCTAGTTTCCCCTATTATCAACATCTTATATTAGTATGGTACATTAATTACAACTTAATGAACTAATATTGATACATTCTCATTAACTAAAGTCCATACTTTATTCAAGTTTCCTGAGTTTTTACTCAATTTCCTTTTTATGTCCCAGGATCCTACACAGGATACCACATTATCTTTCACTGTGATGTCTTCTTAGGCCACTTTTGGCTGTGACAATGCTTTCTCAGACTTTGCTGTATTGTGTGAGGATGCCACCATTAAAACATATCTGATGTTTTTCTCATAATTAAAATGGAATTATGAGTTTTGGGGAAGAAGACCGCAAAGGTAAAGTGCCATTCTCCTCACATCATATCAAGTGTACCTACTACCAACATGATTTATTGCTACTGATATAGACCTTGATTATCTGGCTAAGGTAGTATTTGTCAAGTTTCTTCACTGCAAAGCTATTTCCTCTGAACCCCTAATACTCTGCTCTTTGGAAGGAAGTCGCCGTGTGCAGTCCACCCTTAAGGAATGGCAAGTTACATTCCTTCTCCTTGAAGGCAGAGTATCTATATAAATTATTGGGAGTTCTTCTGCATGTGAGATTTATCTATTTTCCCCCATTTATTTATTCATCTAATCATTTTTAAACACACACACACACATGGCCTCACAGATATTTACTAATACTTTGGGATACAATATACACTCTTTAAAAATAGAATTTTACTTATTTTTTAATTGGCAATTTTTTCACATGGTTCAAAATTTTTACAGTACAGAAGAGTAGAGTGCAAAATCTATGCCTGAGTTTCCAGTTATCCCTGCCATAGTCAACACTGTTGCCAGTTTTCCCTAGCATCCTTCTGAAGATATTTTATGCATAAAATGTTCTTATTCTTTTTTAAATTTATTTTTGAGAGAGAGTGTATGGCACGCATGTAGGAGAGGGGCAGAAAGAAAGAGGGAGGCAGAGGATCCAAAGCAGGCTCTGCACTGACAGCAGAGGGCCCGATGTGGGGCTCCAGCTCACGAACCACTAAATCATGACATGAGCCAAAGTTGGACACTTAACCAACTGAGCCACCCAGCCATCCCTCTTCCCTTTTTCTTTCCTTCTTTCTCTCCTTTCTTCCTTTCTTTCCTATTCTATTCTTTTAATTTATTTTTACAATTGCATAGTTTTATTTTACCAGTTTCCCACTGATGGGATATGGATCAAGGAATAAAACTAAGCCCAAACTGCTGAGTTCAAATCCTGATCATTTCACTTACTATTTAACTGTGGCTAACTTACTTAACCTCAGTTTCTCTATCTGTAAAATAGTACCCACTTCATAAGGCTGTCATCAGAATTAATGAATGAATACACACAAAAAGTTAGAACTCCTGATCCATTTTGGGCACTCTATAAATCTTAGCTAATGTTTCAAATCTTTTTTTTAAGTTTATTTATTTTGAGAGAGAGAGTGTGTGGGTGCATGTGCACATACGAGCAGGGGAGGGGCAGAGAGCTAGGGGGAGAAAGAATCCCAAGTAGGCTACACACTCAGAGTGGAGCCCAATGTGGGGCTCAAAACCACCAACTGTGAGATCATGACCTGAACTAAAATCAAGAGTCAGAGGTTTAACCGACAGCCACCCAGGTGTCCCTCAGATCCTTTATTACAAACAACACCCAATATATAATCTTACATACTTACCTTTTCTACTTTTTGAGTATATGATTAGGACTACTTCCTAAAAGTAGATTTGCTAGGTCTAAGAACATCCACATTTGATATTTTTAGATATTGCCAAAATTCTCTTTATAGAGGTCATACCAAGTTATATTTCCATAAGTAATAAACTGAGTGCTTGTTTTTTCCACATTCTAGTTTGTAGTGTTGTATTAGCTTAGGCTGCATAACAAAATATAGACTGAGTAGCTTAAACAACACAAACTTATTTTCTCAAATTGCTGGGAGCTAGAGTCCTGAGACCAGGGTACTAGCATGGTCAAGTTCTAGTGAGAGGCCTCTTCCTGACTTGTAGACAGCAGCTTTCTTCGCTAAGTGCTCAGATGAACTCTCCTTCCAAAATGCACATGGGGAGAGAGAGAGACAAACCTCTTTCTCTCTTCCTCTTCTTATAAAGCCACCAATCCTATCGAACTACAACTCTATGGCTTCATTTAACTTTAATTACTTCCTAAAAGTCCTATCTCCAAAGTCACACTAGGTGAAGGTTAGGGCTTCAACATATGGATGTAGGGGGTTGGGGTGGAGAGACACAATTTAATCCTTAGCAAATCTGTTAATATTAGGTAAAACATGGTATTTCAGTATAGTTTTAATTATGAGAAGTTGAACATTTTAAATGTTTGCTTATTTTTGAGAGAGAGTGCATGCACACTAGCAAGAGGGGGCAGAGAGAGAAGAAGACATAGGATCTGAAGCAGGCTCTTCACTCTTAGGACACAGAGAGCTCCCCACTGTTGATGTGGGGCCTTGATGCAGGGCCGGAACTCATGGAACCATGAGATCACAACCTGAGCTGAAGTCAGGTGCTTAAATGACTGAGCTACTCAGGTGCCCCAAGAAGTTGAACATTTTTTACATGTTTAAGGGACACCTGTATTTCCTTTTCTCTACACTGGTTATTCATATTCTTTGCCCATTTCTAATGGTTTGACAGATCTTTAAAACTCCAAATCCAACCATTCTTCAAAATGCATCTCATTATGTGGGAGATACTTAATAAGTCCTGAACAACATATCAAACACACACACAAAAAACACCCCGTTTATTTAACAGTATATATGTTGAATTTCTCAAATGATCTGATGCAATAAAACATCCTATACAGAAAAAGGGAGCTTTACCAAAGCAACAGTGTGTTTACCTAAGCCAGACTCCAGCAGAATAAAGAACAAAAGAGAACTTTTTTTCCCTTTCAAAGTTGTATAATTTTAAGAGGAAGAAATATTCTAGTAAACTAATGAAAATCAGTTCTTGATTATATTTATGAATCCACTGTTTTCATTGGGCTTTCTCTTTATCATCCAGAATGCAAGCCTTAGCTAATAAAATGGTATAATGCTTTCTAAGCATTCTACTTTCATAGGGAAGAAAGCAATTTTGCAACAAGATTAAAAGAGCAGCAGAGGTGGTAACACGCTTAGTAACTGTCAGTTACTGTCAAGGGCTATTCATATCCTAAACTAAGGTTCTCAATCAGGGCAGTTTTTTCCCCCAGAAAGTATGTGGTGATGTCTTGAGACACTTGGGTTGTTACAATGTGATGTACTGGCATCAAGGGGTTAGAGACCAGGGGTGTGGCTAAACATCCTCTGAGGCACAGGACACTTCAGAGAACGAAGAATTATCCATCCCAAAATGTTGATAGTGCTGAAACTGAGAAACCCTGCTCTGGGCAACAAAGGGGTCAAGAATATTGAGAGACTGGAAAATGCGGAAGGAAGTTAACAAAGTTCTGAAAACTAGACATGCCCGTATTTCCTTCCCTAGCCTACCTCAGCCTTGATTAAGAGAAGAAAAGAGGAAATGAAAGAAACAGCAAAAGAGCTAGCAAGGTAGCGCAAAATAGGCCTTTAATTTGACTTCATTCCAAATTGCCCCAGGCATTTCTACACTTGCTTTCTACAGATTGTGCCAAATGAAGTCTTTTCCCAGTCCATATGGGAGAGTAATGGAATTTCATTGTAAGTGAAATTCTCACCCCTTATGCACTGCTCTCTTTGCCCACTTCACGAATTCTGTACATCTTTACTGTTGCAGTAAAGACAACTTCAATAATAAAAAACAGATCTTATCTTTCGATAGCCATTTTATGGAAGCTACTTTTGATAGTATTAATTTGTTTGTAATTAAAAGTTCCCAATACTTGCAAATAAAACTCCTTCAAGCAATACTATAACTTGAGAGATATTTAATGTGAACAGTTTAAAGTTCATGTCATAAAATTCATGTCATGTCATAAAATTCTATCAGTAAAATGTTAGATGAGGTAGAAGTTTTCAAGTTTTTAATTCTACTTGGTCAAATACAATTTTTACACGTTAACAAGCTTCAGAATTTAACATTATCTGAACAAAAATTTATTACTGTACACCTTTTTAAAGGACTATGGGATTTTCTACGTGCAAAGGGAAACCACTGGAGTGTTTCAATGGACATCTAATTTTAATAAAAACAGTTTACATTGAAACATAATGAGTAAAATGCAATAATCTTAATTAGAATAGATAACTATACACATACACACACACACACCCATGTAACTACCACCCAGCTCAAGATATAGAACATTCTCAGTGCCACAGGTTTATCTGTATTCACTTAATTTGAGAAGCTGAATACTAAGGTAATTTTAAAGTCTGATGTCAAGTAAATCATAGAAAGTCTAATAATAAACCAGGTCATAGTAAATAAGCTCCACAAGGGCAAGGGCATTCTCTTTTCATGCTCCCTACTGGACATCCAGTACCTAGAAGTTGGTATTTAACTTACTGGAAAAAAAAAAAAACCTGTTGATTACAGAGCAAAGGTAATGAGTTTCACACTAATATAATTCCCAGAAACAAATATACTACTTAACATCATTTTTAGGGAAAGTATGTAGTTGAAGAGAAGAATTTCAAAGACTATTTCTTTTATTCATGTATTTTGTTTATTTATTTATTTTTGAGATAGAGAGTACAGGCAGCGAAGGGGCAGAGAGAAAGGGAGGGAGAATCCCAAGCAGGCTCTGCACCGTCAGCACAGAGCCCAATGCGGGGCTTGAACTCACAAACCCTGACATCATGACCTGAGCTGAGATCAAGAGTAGGACACTTAATTGACTGAGCCACCCAGGGGCTCCCAATGCCTATTTTTATATACAGATAGTAGGCACTAGGGTCTAGATGAGTCAATGAGAAAATTATTCAATGTTTACTCTGAATTTATTCTTAAAAAAAATTTTTTTTAATGTGTATTTGTTTTTAAGAGAGAGAGAGTGCACTCTAGTGGGGAGAAGCAGAGAGAGAAGGAAAGAGAATCTGAAGCAGGCTCCAGGCTCTGAGCTGTCAGCACAGTGACCAACACAGGGCTCAAACTCACAAACCCCAAGATCATGACCTGAGCACAAGTCAGACGCTTAACTGACTGAGCCACCCAGGTGCCCATACTCTGAACTTATTCTTCACTTTCATTATTAATCTCCAACCCAGGATTTTCTGGATATGACATAGTAGAGGAGCTGCTTCATTTAACACCATTTCTCTTTGACACAAACCAGAGTGATCTTTTTCCATTACCTTTTTTCCTTATTTTGCTATTTGTTCTGATTATCTTTCATTCAAACTTCCTGGAACTTTCTAGTCTATCCAACATCTTAACCTGAATATCCAGAAGAATTTAAAAAAAAAAATCTTTCTTCCAGTTTGAGCCTCCAGATTAGTAATGGTTGCCTGGCACTATTTTGCCAAGACAAAAATGCAGGCTAGATGTCACCTAGCCACTGCAACACAGCTGTAGTAGAAAGAATAGAGCAGAAAAAAAAAAACAACAAAAAAAACCCCTCAATACATAATGACAACCGGTTTCCAGAAAACAAAAGATACAGCTGGGGTTTTCGCTCTACTTTGGCAGGACCTGAAAATTATACCTAATCCATGTCTGCAGAAACAATGTATTCAGTTGGCGAATAGACCAAAATCACTCCTAAACTAGGATACATAACCAAAGACTCTTTAGGTCTAGTGTCATGTAAATGGTCAAAACTAAAAACAAATGTTTTAAATCAGCTAAAAGCAGAGTCTGCTCTAGTAAGATTCATTTCAATTTCAGTAAACACCATCACAGCTTAAAATGAATTGCTGTTGGCCAATTTCCTTTCCTACTCCTATTACATCTATTATATTCATTCAACAAATTAACACAATAGCAGTAGCATCACAGTGCTATTTTCTAAGCTTCTTGGCAATATGAAATCAAGAAGGTGGGGAACTAACACTGAGAGTAGTTACTATGCACCAGGCATCATGTAAAGCACTCATCATAGGCTACCTCATTTAATTTCCTCAAAACTCCTAAAACGAGTAATCCCAGTCCTCTAATAAACACTTAGTCTCTATTTTTTATAGTTTGTCATATGCTAAATACTAAAATCAAAAAGCATAAGTAAAGCAATGTCAGTGTATTGAAAGAATGCTATACATGCTTTGGTATTTACTAAAAATTTAAGAACACTACAGTATCGATGATCTTCCCAGATAGAGAAATTTTAAAACTGAGTATTACTATTTTGAGGGTACTAATTATATGCCAGACACTGAATTAAGGGCTTTACATTTATCACCATAACTTTTTAATGAAGGTAGGAATCATGATCCCCATTTTGCAGATCAAGATCTGAAGGGGCACCTGGGTGGCTCAGTTGGTTAAGTGTTTAACTCTTGATTTCAGCTCAGGTCAAGATCTCACAGTTCATAGGATCGAGCCCCGTGTTGGGCTCTGTGCTGACAGTGTGAAGCCTGCTTAAGGTTCTCTCTCTCCCTTTCTCTCTGCCCTTCCCTCCCCCAAAATAAAACACACACACACACACACACACACACACACACACACACACACACACACACAAATCTGAAGTAACTGACCTGAAAAGAGTCTATAATCATAAAGCAAGAAAGTGAAAGAATTCAAAATCTCCAACTGAGTCTGTCTCTTTGGCTTTAGAACAGTGCTACCTCTTTCTTGGATTATTTTTTTAAACATATGCCAATAACAAAAAATAACAGTACAGGTTTAAACACTAATGTAATTTTGACATTGAGAATCCATGCACAATCACTGTAAGATGGGCAAAGCTTTTGACCTGTTCCCTCCGTTTTGATTTGCTCATTCATTGTAATTTGACTCTTTGATAGTGACCTCCTAGCAGAGGTCCGGTTTCTGCTTGGCTCAACCCCAACTCTACCTCCTGGTCAGATCTGTCTGCCTTCTCAGTTCTCCCGACAGCCACTCTCACTAGCCCTCTGAGTTTCACCAGTTTAAGAATTCTCTTCAGTGGATAAACTCCTAGAGGGCAGAGATACTGTGTGTTGCTAAGTCTGCTTTATAAGCTACTATGTAGATAGAGGAATCTAATGTGTAAGTCTAAAAATTTACATTCATTCCTGAAACTAATATAAATTGCATGTCAACTACATTTCAATAAAAATTAAGATTTACATTGTACAATTATTTCCATGCTCACAACAGAAACTGTATACTATACTTAAACACACCCAAGCCAAACTAGAAATCCTACCTGAAAGCTCTCAAGCTACAATTCACATCAAGATATTCATATTCACTACTTATTCAATTTTTTTAACGTTTGTTTATTTTTGAGAGAGAGTGTGAGTGGGGGAGGGGCAGAGAGAGAGGGGTACAGAGGATCTGAAGCAGGCTCAGTGCTGATAGCAGAGAGCCTGATTCGGGGCTCAAATACAGGAACCGTGAGATCATGACCTGAGCTGAAGTCCTAGGCTCAACAGACTGTGCCACCCAGGCACCCCTAATATGACCCTACAATAGTAACAGAAGTTTTTTTTATTTCTCCAAAGTTCAGAAATTCTATTTCTACATAGTTTAACTCAGGGTTTTTCAACTTCAGCACTACTAGCATTTGGGGTCAGATAATTCTTTGCTGTGGGGGGCTTCCTGGTACATCAGAGTAACATCCCTGCCCTCTACCCTTCAGATGCCAGTAGCACTCCCTCTCTCCCCATTAGTGACAACCAAAAAAAGTCTCCAGATATTGCTAAAGGTTGTCAGGGATCAAAATCACTGGTTTAATTTAATCTTATACATTAAAATTAGATATTGGAACTATAATATCTGCCAATTAAGTAGTGCTAATCTACATTCTTACATTAAAATTAGATATTGGAGCTATAATATCTGCTATTTAAATCGTGCTAATCTACATTCTTACAAGGAAAAAGGAAAAAGTTCACTGATGTCCTCAGAGTGAATAACTTTGAGAATTTCAAGTATTTCAAGAAGCTGGCCTTTTGCACAATCCCAGGAAGAAAGAGTTCTTTGAACTAAATATCTGAAAATCTAAACTAGTCAGAGCAGATTGGACACAACTAAGGAACTGATACATGACATGGATCAGAAAAGAATATTGGTGCTTATCTGCTTATTTCTTTCTAGAAGTCATTTCATCACTAGAGGGAACTACCACTATAGATTATCTACAGTATTGTTTTCAGCAGTAAAAGTACAATGTGTCCTTTAAAAAATGTCTACTGAGACTAAGGCATTTGCGGGGATAGAAAGGTGAATAAAACAGAACCAATCTCAATGTAATATAAATGTTGGACGCATTTCAAATCTTCAAGGAAAGGAAGCTGAATTTTTGGCTTATGTTAAAGACAACAACAACAACAAAAGAAACTCCACCCACTCCACCCTCTGGATGTGTCATGAAATTGGACTGAATTCAAACAGTGACCACTTTTGGTCACATCCAAGTTTTAAGCAAAGCTCAACTATAAATGATCTGTTAGATATTTTCTTGGAAACAAACAAACAAAAAAAAACTTTGGTGTATATGTATTATCTGTGTTAGTTACAATTCAATCCCATTTCTAATTATAAGCCTGAAATCATTGATTGTTCTCTATTTCTATGAAGTTTTACCACACCCTCATCTATACTGCAAATACCAATTTCATTTTTCCCAATTGAACAACATAACTAACCTGTATTTATTACTACATTTTGAACATTTCCCCGCATGCCTGTTTACTAATTTAAAATTTTTGTGAAGTTTATTTTTGTATCATTTGACTAAATATTTAGAGATCAGTGTTTTCCTTGCCAATACATGAACTCTTTGCAGAATAAAGATATTAACCTATAGAATACTTGTGTAGTATTTACCCAATCTTATTTTTGTTTATATTGTTTTAACATATGTAAATATTTTAATTTTCAACTCAAATCTATAAATGGTTCTTTAAAAAAATTTTTTTTAATGTTTTTTTTTTAATTTTTTTTTCAACGTTTATTTATTTTTGGGACAGAGAGAGACAGAGCATGAACGGGGGAGGGGCAGAGAGAGAGGGAGACACAGAATCGGAAACAGGTTCCAGGCTCTGAGCCATCAGCCCAGAGCCTGACGCAGGGCTCGAACTCACGGACCGCGAGATCGTGACCTGGCTGAAGTCGGACGCTTAACCGACTGCGCCACCCAGGCGCCCCTAAATGTTTTTATTTTTGAGACAGAGAGAGACAGAGCGTGAGCAGGGGAGGGGCAGAGAGAGAGGGAGACACAGAATCCGAAGCAGGCTCCAGGCTCTGAGCTGTCAGCACAGAGCCTGATGCATAATTGGTTCTTTTTCCTTGTGTTTCCTTTTCCTGATCTGAAAGTGAGATATCTGTAAGTATCTCACTGTAAGTATGATGAATATTCAATTCCATTTTATTCTAATTTTCCTTTGATTTGAATCTCATACTTAACCTTTAATTCCTCTGAAATTTATCCTGGTACCAGATATTAAGTGCCAGGTCTATGTTAATGCCCCTTTCACTGCTTAACTTGTTTTCTAAACACTTTTTTTGAGAGAGAGAGAAAGTGCATGCCAGCATGAGCAGGGGAGGGGATCTGAGAGAGGAAGAGAGACTCTTAAGCAGGCTCTCTATGCCCAGCACAGAACCCAACCCAGCAAGGAGTCTGACAAGGAGCTCAGTCTCACAACCATGAGATCATGACCTAAGCCAAAATCAATAGTTGGATGCTTAACTGACTGAGCCAACTAGGCATCTCTTCTAAACTCCATTTCTGAAAAATGATTCTCCTTTATTCCTCATTTCCTTAGTCACATACTTAAAAGTACTGTGGTTCTATTACTGTTTAAGTAGTATATAGTTTCCATTACTGTAGCTTTTTTTTTCTCTCTTTCTCTTATTTTTCAGACTTTTAACTTAATGCTTTCGATTACTTTTTATCCTAAATAAACTTTAGAAAAATACTGTCATGGTAAAAAGAATCCCAATAAAATCTTGAACGGAAAATTTAATTTAATTCGGGAAGTAGAAATTATATATGATTGGTCTTCCTTCTTCGGGAATATGAGTATACATTTATTTCAAAAAGTCTTTTATTAACTATTTCACAAAATTTTTAAATTTTATTTATATTTGGATTCATCCATTCTTAAGACAGTTATCAATAAATACTTTGATCATTTTTTTTTTCCTAATGGAGATAGTATTCTTGGTTAGTTTCTATGTCCTTCTTTTTTCTTTAATTTTTTTTTAATTTTTTTTAACGTTTATTTATTTTTGAGATAGAGAGAGACAGAGCATGAACGGGGGAGGGTCAGAGAGAGAGCGAGACACAGAATCTGAAACAGGCTCCGGGCTCTGAGCAGTCAGCACAGAGCCCGACACGGGGCTCGAACTCATGGACAGTGAGATCGTGACCTGAGCCGAAGTCGGATGCTTAACCAACTGAGCCACCCAGGCGCCCCTCTTCAATTTTTTTTAACATTTATTCATTTTTGAGAGACAGAGAGAGCATGTGAGTGGGGGAGGGGCAGAGAGAGAAGGAGACACACAGAATCGGAAGCAAGTCTCCAGGCTCCAAGCTGTCAGCACAAAGCCCACCACAGGGTTCAAACTCACAAACCAAAACATGAGATCATGACCTGAGCTGAAGTTGGATGCTTAACTGACTGAACCACCCCACATGTCCTTCTTTGATATCAAAAGTTTCAATGAACTATCCCTATGCCTTTAAAGTAGCTCTATAGGCTCCTTCTGCCAGTTTTATTCTTGGGAATGTGCATACTGTACAGGAATATCCTAATTCCATTATATTAGATACAACAGTCTAAGGGTATAGAAACACCGACAGGCATGTTTACTCACTGCTCAATAATAGTAATTAAGTACTTAAATCAGCTGAACTCACAATTATTATTCTGAAGTCACATCTGTAATCACCATTAATCTAAAGAATCACAGAACTACTTCATCCCCTGAGGAATATAGTACAATATTCTAAGACAAAAGCACAGGTTTTCAGGAGCTAAAGAATGCATGTGAAATAGACACTAACAGCCCAAGAATAGGTGATTAAATAAACCACAGAACTGATATACCATTAACCTCCAATTTTCTGTACCTTTAAAAGGAGCATTTGCAGAGTGAACAGAAAATTGTGAATAATTTACCTATACAGATTAAGAAAAACTCAGTTGCCTTCTACACAGCAGAAAATAGTTTATGACCCGTGTATATTCTGTAAAGCACAAAAGTAAAACATAAACTCAACTACTAGTAGTTTTCACTCATTTCTGGATCACTACTAATTTCCAATAAACTCACAGAAAAGCGTTCCCAAAGTATGTGTGACTAAAGTTTTTTCACTTTAGAAACCACTAGGATCAGATTAATAAATAATATTATTGACGAACTAACAATGAGATTGCTATGCTAGGTGCGGGGCTAAGTGTTTTATAAATGTACCATGTAGTATACATACACACACACAAAGCCATGAAATGAGCACTTTTAAACCTCATTTTTTAGATAAGAAACCAAGGTTACACAACTAGTAAGTGGTAGAGATAAAACCCAAATTTGACCTCAAAGCTCCTATTAAAAAAAAGTTTATTTTTGAGAGAGAGACAGAGTGCAAGCGGGGGAAGAGCAGAGACAGAGGGAGACACAGAATCCAAAGCAGGCTCCAGGCTCCGAGCTGTCAGCCTGGCACGGGGCTCAGTCTCACGAACTGCGAGATCACGACCTGAGCTGACGTTGGACGCTTAACTGACTGAGCCACCCAGGTGCCTGCCCCTCGAAGCTCGTATTTTTTTTAACAACCATACTATACTGTTTCATATGAATTTATTTTGTTTATTCAACCAAAAAATATTTGTTGAACATCTATTGTGGACACAACGTCTGACCTTACAGAGCTTACGATTTTTACATTCAAGTAAAAGAACAATCACAATCAATACAACAAAACTTTAAATATAAGTTGTCCAGGAGTAAAGAGCATAGCACACGGTAATTAAATGGATATACAAAAAATGTTATGTTTTACTATTCTCATAATCTCCATAAAAGGCAACTGATGGTTTAATGTACTATAAGAAAAATGATGGGGGGGATTGTAAAGGGATTACCATGAACAGAACAGAAATCACCATGAATTTCTTAAATAATTAGGTCTAACTCACCTAAAATTTGGAGCACAAGGAAGCACAATCATACAGATTTATTCATTTAACCATGAAAAAAAAAAGGTCCACATGTACATAAATACACAGGTTTCTGACTACTGAGGATGTTAAAGGCATCTTGCTTTATCCATGCCACAAGCTATCAAAGTAGTAGCAGGGAACTGTACCAGCCGCTAAGGTTTATTTCCCCAGGCGAAGGGCTATAGTTGGTGATAATACAAGCAAAAAGTAAGGTTAAAACAAGTTTTCATAACTCCTGAATGAGATGGTAGTTCTTCCTTGAGTCATTTACCATTTTGTACTTTCACCTCAGGTCTTACCATGATCTAAAGTAATTTTACATTCACTCAACTTCTCTTTTTCAAAGCATAAATCACTGGGGCAGGAAATTTATCTTTCATCTTGGTAACTCCACAGTCTCTAGCACAGTGACTGAACAGAGTAAGTGCACCACAAATATTTGTTCAATTGCATGAAGCCATAACAGATAACGGCACCTAGGTAAGGGGTCACTGTACTACACTATTTAGCTCTCTGCAAACTGCCAAGTAAAAGAAATGAAATCACTAGTACTTATTCTTCTATCTAAAATTTTCAACTATCATATTAACCTATAATCAGATGCAGACCTCACTGAATTTTTGAATTTGCATGCAAGATTCAAAAAATATATAATTTTATTTTATATAATGGTAAACTCATAACAAAATATACACTTTAAGTATTTGGAAAAAATCTCTTCAGATTATTTAATTATCTGGCCCTTTAAGTTTATTGATTTTCATTATACTTGAGGCTCTCAACTCTGGATACTTCTTAGAACCACAGACAGAGCTCTTAGACTCTCCACGCCCAGAGAGCCTGACTCAACTGGTCTGGGAAAGGAAGGGTCTGTTAAGTTTCCTGGTTGTTCTCAGGGGCAGCCAGAATTGAAAATCACTGTCACAAAGTTGCATAAAACCTTGAAACCACATACATGGAGTTTGTAAACATTTAAGAATCTTGATCTTTCACAACACGTGGCCTGTGATAAAAGATTTTTAGAAGTGTAGCCACTTCTTCATATACATATGACAAAACAAAGCTTGAAAATTTTGCTCCTAATTAAAAATTTAAAAAGCTGGTTATCAGAAAATGCTCACTGTCAGAGTAATCAAAGTATCTTGTGGGGGCTTTTAAAAGTAGATTGTATATAAGATTTTATAGGTTAAAAAATTAGGCACACACGTTGAAATAAAGTACATTTATCAAAGTACACGTATTAGAGCTTGTTCATTTGATTGAATGAATCAAGATAAGTAAATTGGTTACAACAATTTACTATCTTACCAAAAATTACTGAATCGTGGAAAACTTTTAACAAGGAGCTTGGTTCATACTTCTTCAATCTATTTCCAACAGTAGGCTGGGAATGAAAAATGTTTTAAAATAATGCATTCATTCAGATGTGGTCATGGCACAACCCAGAAGTAATTCAAATACAGCTTTTCCATTACACTGTATATTTCAAGTGAAAGCCTGTATTAGAAAGAACATAAGGAGGAAAGCAAACAAGAACATGTTCAGGAAAATTTGTAAGGGTAGTAAAAATGGGACACAGGAAAAGACTCAAGGAAGCTTTAATGAATACAAAAAGTCTCCCAAGTTGAGGAAATATAACCTTCAACAAACCCCAGCAACAAAAACAGAAAGAAAATCACAACAAGGCATACCATATTCAAATTGCTGAAAACCAAGAAGAGAAAAACTGTAAATGAAGCAGAGAAAAGAAGATATTGCATACACTTTGGATCTAACACAAAGTAATACAAATGCTAAATACGTGATAAAATATAAAAGGTCATTTTTCTCGCTTTTAATTTTTTTAAAACATAGTTAACTGTTAAAAGCAGGAATAACAATGTGTTGTGGGATCTGTAGCAACAGTTGATCCTCATCACAGCTTCTGTATCTATGAACTTGCTAAAATTTATTTGTAACCAAAAATCAATATTTTGTGCTTTTGTAGTCATTTGCAGACATGGACAGAAGACAAAAAATCTGTCACTGTGCACGTTCCCAACTGAAGTCAAACAAGGTGATGTTCTGACTTCTTGTCTCAACTATCATAGTACAAAAACGCATGTCCTTTTCATGGGCTATTTATTTAGTGTCATGTGTTCTGAATTTGGGGGTTTCAATGGTGATTTTTCTATTTAAAATGACCCCCAAGCATCATGTTGAAGTGCCATTCAATGTTCCTAAGAGCAAGTAGCCTATGATATGCCTTATGGAGAAAATACATGTGTTAGATAAGCTTCATTCAGGCATGAGAGCCTGAATGTTGGCCATGAGAGCAATATCAACGTATCAACAATATATATTAAGTACGGTGTCTTTAAATGTCTTTTAAGTACATGCATAAATGTCTTTAAATGTCTTTTAAGTACGTGCATAAAACAAGGTTACGGATTTACTAGTTAACAAAAGTTTTCTGACGAGATGCTCACAGGAATCTAACCCTGTATTTCCCCTAGGAGCAGTTGTTCAGCATTCACTAAGTCAATGTTTGAGGTCATTTTATAGAACATAACTATCACAAATAATGAGAATCAACTGTCTACAGAAATAAAATGTATGACAACAGTAGTACAAGTGACAACAGAAAGAAAATAGAAATATACTATTCTAAGGTATATATTACATCAGACGCAGAGTAGTACGATACTGTTTGAAGACATCTCTGATGAGTTAAAGATGCACATAAACTAGAGGAAGGGTTGGCAAAAACTTTCTGTAGAAAGCAGATACTAATATTTTAGGCTTGGTATACCACATGGTCTCCGTCAGAGCTACTTAATTTTGCTACTGTAGCATACAAGCAGCCACAGGCAAGATACAAATGAATGAACCTGCTATGTCCCAATAAAACTCTACTCACAAAAAGAGGAGGTAGGTCAGATTTGGCCCACAGATGTAGTCTACTGACCCTGGCACTAGAGCAATTGCGGAAAAAACTTTTTGAAGGGTATAGGAGAGATAAAAAGGGATTACAGAAAATACTCAATTCCAAAGAAGAGAGAAAATGACCCAAGACCAGAAGGGACAAACAGAAAACAGTATGTTTAAATGCATCTATACTAAACATCATATTAAATATAAATGGTCTAAACCTTTAAAAAGCAGAGTTGTCACACTGAATTCAAAAAGAATGACCCAAGCATATGTAGTCTACAAAAAAAAACCCATTTCACATATGAGAGGTTATAAGCAAAAACATAAATGTGGTAAAAACATACCACAATGCAAACAATAATTTTTTAGAAAAAGTAGGAATGGTTATATTAATATCACACAAAGATGACTTCAGAACAAAGTACATTACCAAAAATAAAGAAGAAAAGTTACACTGAAAAATAAATCAGTATGTGAAAGGCTGTAAAAATCCTAAATGTGTCTGTAAGTAATAGTCTCAAAAATAAAACAAAAATTAATTGAAACTGAAAGGACTAATAGGCAAATCTAAAATTACAAAGATTTCAATACTCCTTTTTCAATAAATAATAGAACAAATAAAAAGAAATCCATAAAGATACAGAAAACACTATCAACCAACTTAACCTAACTTTTATAGAAAACTCCACTTAAAAAAAAAAAACTTGCATATGTAACATTCAGAATGTAGTGTAAGACAGAATCTTACACTATAAAAAACAAAACAAAACCCTCAAATTAAACAGATTGAAATTAAAGTATATTCTTGGACCAAAATTGAAATAAAACTAGAAATCAATATAACAGAAAAAGATCTGGAAAACTTTCAAATGCTTCCAAATTAAACAATCCTTGGACTGCAGATGAAATCACAAAAGTAATTAGGAAATAATTTAAACAAAATGTAGATGAAAATACAACATATCAAAGTTTGTGGCATACAGCTAAAGTAGTGATTAGAGGAAAACTTACAGAGCTAGACACATATCAGAAAAGACAAGACTCAAATCAATGATCCGACGTTCCACCTTAAGAAACTGAAAAAATAAAGTTATGCATAAAGATAGAAAAAAGAAAATTAAAAAAATAGAAAACAGGGGCGCCTGGGTGGCGCAGTCAGGTAAGCGTCCGACTTCAGCCAGGTCACAATCTCGCGGTCCGTGAGTTCGAGCCCTGCGTCAGGCTCTGGGCTGATGGATCGGAGCCTGGAGCCTCTTTCCGATTCTGTGTCTCCCTCTCTCTCTGCCCCTCCCCCGTTCATGCTCTGTCTCTCTCTGTCCCAAAAATAAATAAAAACGTTGAAAAAAAAAAAATTTTTTTTAAATAAAAAATAAAAAAATAGAAAACAGACAATAAAGAAAATCACTTTAAAGGATAATAAAACAACATAAAGCACAATTTTTGGCGATAGATTTGCCAACTTAGATGAAATGAAAATTTTCCTTTAAAGACACAAAATAAAAACTGCACTCACAAAGAAATAAATAACCTGAACAGCTCTATGTTCATTAAAGAAATAGAAAGCAATTTAAAAATGTTCTCATAAAAAAATTCCAGGCACAGTGGGCTTCATTGGTGAATTCTATCAAATATTTAAGGAAGAAATAATATCAATTTTATACAAACTTATTCAGAAGACAGGAAGAAAATACCTCCAAACTCATTTTGTCAGGCCAACATTACCTTGATACCAAAACCACACAAAGATAATAGAAGGAAAAAATACAGGCCAATACATTTCCCATTATCTTAGAAAAATATTAAGAAAACAGAGATATATTGAATCAAGGAAAGCATAAAAAGGAATATATGATGCCCAGGAATGCAAGGGTGGTAACATTCAAAGTATAAGCCACACCAAAAACCATAAAATACCTAGGAATAAATCTAAACAAAGAAGTGAAAAATCTATACACTGAAAACTATAGAAAGCTGATGAAAGAAATTGAAGAAGACACAAAGAAATGGAAAAAGAGTCCATGCTCCTGGATAGGAAGAACAAATATTGTTAAAATGTCAATACTACCCAAAGCAACCTACATAGTCAATGCGATCCCTATCAAAGTAACACCAGCGTTCTTCACAGAGCTAGAACAAATAATCCTAAAATGTGTATGGAACCAGAAAAGACCCCGAATAGCCAAAGCAATCTTGAAAAAGAAAACCAAAGCAGGAAGCATCACAATCCCAGACTTCAAGCTATACTACAAAGTTGTAATCATCAAGACAGTATGGTACTGGCACAAGAACAGACACTCAGATCAATGGAACAGAATAGAGAACCCAGACATGGACCCACAAACGTATGGGCAACTAATCTTTGACAAAGCAGGAAAGAATATCCAATGGAATCAAGACAGTCTCTTCAGCAAGTGGTGCTGGGAAAACTGGACAGCGACATGCAGAAGAATGAACATGGACCACTTTCTTACACCATATACAAAAATAAACTCCAAGTGGATGAAAGACCTCAATGTAAGACAGGAAGCCATCAAAATCCTTGAGGAGAAAGCAGGCAAAAACCTCTTTGATCTTGCCCGCAGCAATTTCTCACTAAACACATCTCCTGAGGGAAGGGAAACAAAAGCAAAAATGAACTACTGGGACCTCATCAAAATAAAATGCTTCTGCACAGCGAAGGAAACAGTCAGCAAAACTGAAAGGCAACCAACAGAATGGAAGAAGATATTTGCAAATGACATATCAGATAAAGGGTTAGTATCTAAAATCTACAAAGAACTTATCAAATTCAACACCCAAAAATCAAATAATCCAGTGAAGAAATGGGCAAAAGACATGAATAGACGCTTCTTCAAAGAAGACATCCTGGTGGCCAACCAACACATGAAAAAATGCTCAACATCACTCATCATCTGGTAAATACAAATCAAAACCACGATAAGATACCACCTGTCAGAATAGCTAACATTAACAACTCAGGCAACAACAGATGTTGGCAAGGATGCAGAGAAAGAGGATCTCTTCTGCATTGTTGGTGAGAATGCAAGCTGGTGCAGCCACTCTGGAAAACAGTAAGGAGGTTTCTCAAAAAACTAAAAACAGAACTACCCTACGACCCAGCAATTGCACTACTAGGCATATATCCAAGGGACACAGATGTGCTGTTGTGAAGGGACACCAGCACCCCCATGTTTATAGCAGCGCTATCAACAATAGCCAAAGTATGGAAAGAGCCCAAATGCCCATCGATGGATGAATGGATAAAGAAAATGTGGTATACTGGGCGCCTGGGTGGCGCAGTCGGTTAAGCGTCCGACTTCAGCCAGGTCACGATCTCGCGGTCCCGGAGTTCGAGCCCCGCGTCAGGCTCTGGGCTGATGGCTCAGAGCCTGGAGCCTGTTTCCGATTCTGTGTCTCCCTCTCTCTCTGCCCCTCCCCCGTTCATGCTCTGTCTCTCTCTGTCCCAAAAATAAATAAACGTTGAAAAAAAAAATTTAAGAAAATGTGGTATATATATACCATGGAGTATTACTTGGCAATCAAAAAGAATGAAATCTTGCCATTTACAACTATGTGGATGGAACTGGAGGGTATTATGCTAAGTGAAATTAGTCAATCAGAGAAAGATAAAAATCATATGACTTCACTCATATGAGGACTTTGAGACAAAACCAATGAACATAAGGGAAGGGAAACAAAAATAATATAAAAACAGGGAGGGGGACAAAATAAAAGAGACTCATAAATATGGAGAACAAACAGGGTTACTGGAGGGGTTGTGGGAGGGGGGATGAGCTAAATGGGTAAGGAGCACTAAGGAATCTACTGAAATCATTGCTTCACTATATACTAACTAATTTGGACGTAAATTTTAAAAAATAAAAAATAAAGTTGGGGCGTTTGGGTGGCTCAGTCAGTTGACTGTCCAACTTCGGCCCAGGTCATGATCTCACAGTCTGTTGGTTCGAGCCCCACGTTGGGCTCTGTGCTGACAGCTCAGGGCCTGGGGCCTGCTTCTGATTCTGTGTCTCCCTCTCTCTCTCTGCCCCCTCCCCTGCTCATGCTCTGTCTCTCTCTCTGTCAAAAATAAATAAACATTAAAAAAAATGTTTTTTAATAAAAAAGTTACAAAAATAAATAAAAATTAAAAAATAAAAATAAAAAATAAAGGAATGGAAAAAAAAGTATAAGCCAACATACTTCATCATATTAACAGACTTAAAGATAAAAATACATAGACACAGAAAAAGTATATAATTTACAATCATTCAAGATAGTAAATCTCAGTCTACTATGTACAGACAGGAATTTCCTCAACTTGATGAAGAACATCTAAAAAATTACATCAAATTTAATGGTCAAAGACCAAATGCTTTTCCTTTTAAGACTGATAACAAGGTACAAATGTCCATTCTTATCACTTCTATGCAATATAATACAATACAGGCTTAGCCTCCATTACAAAACAAGAAAAAGAAATATTGGCAGACAAGGCATATAACTATCTTTATTTACAAAAGACAAGATCATCTATGTACAGAACTGTACAGAATTTTTTAAAGTTACTAGAAGTGATAAATGAGCTTAGCAAGGTTGCAGGACACAATAACATTGTACAAAAATCATAGTGTTTCTATATAATAAAATGAAAAATCAGACAGATTTTTTAGAACCCCATTTATAATTGTATCAAAAATATGAAACACAGACAACAAATGATGTACAAAATTTCAATAGACATTTTTGGTAGAAATTGTCAAACTGATTTTATTACAATGGAAATGCAAAGGATACAGATTGGTAAAAATCATTTTGAAAAAGAAGAACAAAGTTGGAGGACTTAATGCACCTGATTTCATGTCTTTATAAAACTGAATTCAAGACAATGTGAAATTAGTTTAAGGGTACACATGTAGGTCAATAAAGCAAAACAATGTTCAGAAATAGACCAAAACATATGTGGTCAACTGATTTACGATAAAGGTACTAAAGTAATTCAATGAGGGAAGAAGTCTTTTCAACAAATGGTCCTGGAAAAATTTGATGTCTGATGCAAAGAAATGAAGCTCAACCTTTATTTCACACCATATACAAATTTTTGTTTTGAAATGGATTGTAATGAGTTAAACAGTGTTCCTCCAAAAGATGCAAAGTCCTAACCCCCAGTACCTGGGAATGTAATCTTTGGAAATAGGGTTTTTATACACAGATGATCAAGTTAGGATGAGGTCATTAAGCTGAGCCCTAATCCCATATGACTGTGTCCTTATAAAAAGGTGACATTTACAAACACAAATATTTATAGAAGGAAGACAATATGAAGAGACGAGAATACCATCTACAAACCAAAGAATGCCTGAGACCGTTAGAAGCTGAGAGGCATGAAACAGATTCTTGTAGCCCTCAGAAGGAACAAACCCTACTGATACCTTAATTATAGACAGCCAGCCTCAAGAACTGTCAGAAAAATTTCTGTTAAGTCATGAAGCTGTGGTAGCCCCAAGAACTAACATACATATCATAAACATAAAGGAAAAGCTAAAACTATGAAACTTCCCGAAGAAAACATGGGACAAAAAAAATCTGTTATCTTCATTTAGGCAAATACGTGTTAGATGTGAAACAAAAACACTATCTACAAAGGAAAAAATTAATTGTACTTCATCAAAATTAGAAATTTTGGCTCTCCAGATGCTACTGTTAAGAGAATGAAAAGAGTATATATAGTGTATTATAATGAAAAGTATACAAACTAATTTAGATCAGACAAAATAGACTTTAAGCCAAAGACTGTAAAGAGACAACGATCATTATATAATGATAAAGCAGTCAATCCTTCAAGTGGATATAATATTTGTAAATATTTATGCACCAAACATAGAGGCACCTAAATACATAAAATCTATGAAGTTAATATTAATAGACCCAAAAGAAGAAATAGACAGCTATGCAATAATAACCAGGACTTTAATACCCTACTTTCAACAATGGACAGATCATCCAGACAGAAAATCAAAAGGGAACACTGGAGTTAAACTACACATTAGATCAGACACTTAACAGGCATTTACAGAACATTCCATCTGAAAGCAGCAGAATACATATTCTTCTCAAGCAAACATGGAACATTCTCTAGGACAGATCATGTTAGACCACCATGGAGCCTGCTTAAAATTCTCGCTCTCTCCCTCTGCCCCCTTCCACACTTGTGCGATCTAAATAATTAAACAAATAGTGCTGGTAGAACTGGGACAGCCACATGCAAAAGAATGAAACTGAACCCCTATTTTACACCATCCACAAAAATCAACTCAAAATGGACCTGAAACCATAAAACTCCTAGAAGAAAAAATTGGGGATAAGCTCCTTGACATCATTCTTGGCAATGATTTTTAGATTTGACACCAAAAGCAAAGGCAACCAAAGCAACAATAAACAAGGGCTACATCAAATTAAAAACCTTCTTCTCAGCAAAGGAAACCATTGACAAAATGAAAAGGCAACCTACAGAAGGGGGAAAAAGTATTTGCAAATCATATATCTGATAAGGGTTTAACACCCAAAATATATAAAGAACTCATATAACTCAATGGCAAAACAACAAGAACAAACAATCCAATTTAAAAATGGTCAGAAGAACTGAATAGACATTCTCCCAAAGAAGACATACAAGTGGCCAACAGGTACATGAAAAGGTCCTCATTATCACTAACCATCAGGAAAATGCAAATTCAAACCACAAGGAGATACCACTTTATGGCTATCATCAACAAGAGATAACAAGTGTTGGTGAGAATGTGGAGAAAAGGGAACCCCTGTGCACTGCTGGTGGGAATCTAAATTTGTGCAGCCACTATGGAAAACAGTATGGACATTCCTTGAAAAATTAAAAATAGAACTACCATATGACACACCAACTCCATTTCTGGGCATATATCTGAAGAAAATTAAAACACTACCTTTAATAATCTGCACTCCATGTCAATGCATCATTATAATAGCTAAGACATGGAAACAACCTAAATGTCCATCCATGGATGAATGAATAAAGAAGTTGTGGTATATATACAATGGAATATTAGTCAGCCATAAAATAAGGAAATCCTACCATTTGCCACAGCATGGATGGACCTTGAGGGCTTTATGCTAAATGAAATAAGTCAAGCAGAGAAAGACAACTACCATGTGATCTCACCTATATGGAGTCTCATATAACTTAACTCACAGAAACAGAGAGCAGATTGGTGGTTACCAGAGGCAGAGGACAGGAGGTGGGGAAAATGAGTGAAGCTGGTCAAAGGGTACAAACTTCCAGTTATAAGATAAATAAGTTCTGGCAATGTAATGTACAGCACGGTGACTATAGCTAAACATTTTTTTTTTTAATTAAAAAAAAAAGAATGGTTATTTATTTTTAAGAGGGAGACAGAGTGTGAGCAGGGGAGGTGCAGAAGAGACACAGAATCCGAAGCAGGCTCCAGGCTCCAAGCTGTCAGCACAGAGCCTGACGTGGGGCTCGAACTCATGGATCATAAGATCGTGACCTGAGCTGAAGTTGGGACACTCGACCGACTGAGCCACCCAGGCGCCCCTATAGTTAACCATTCTTTATTGTATACTTAAAAGCTGCTAAGAGAACAGACCTTAGAAATTCTCATCACAAGAAAAAAATTTAACTATGTAAGGTGATGTATGTTATCTAAGTTTATTGTGGTCATCATTTTGCAAAATATACATATATCAAATCATTATGTTGTATACCTTAAACTAATCCAAATTTAGGGATGCCTGGGTGGCTTGGTAGGTTAAGCGTCCAACTCTTGATTGCAGCTTAGGTCATGATCTCATGGTTCATGAGACTGAGCCCCATCTTGGGCTCAGCAATGACAGTGCATAGCTTGCTTAGGACTGTGTCTGTCTGTCTGTCTGTCTGTCTGTCTCTCTCTCTCTCCGCTCCTCCCCTGCTCATGCTCACATTCTCTCTCTCAAAATAAATAAATAAACATTTTTAAAAAACTAATACAAATATATCAATTATATCTCCATAAAACTGGAAAAAATGAGAAGCAACATAAACGACTAAAATAAGAAACTGGTTGTAAACTACTATGCATCAATATAACTGAAGCCTTTAAAATGATGATTATTTACACTATTACTTAGATTAAAAAGAGAGAGAGAAAAAAATGAAAAGCTGCCACAGACTGGAAGAAAGTATGTGCATTTCATATCTGATAAGAACTTGTATCTAAGATGTTAAAAAACTTTTATACTTCAATAACATAAACAATCTGTGTGGAATTTAACCAAAGAAAATAAGTGAATAAACCCATGCACAGATAACCAATCTCGTTAGTCATTAGGGAAATGCAAATCAAAGTCACAAGGAGATATCATTACACATCAACCAGAATGGTTAAATTAAAAAGACTGGAAATACCAAGTGCTGGCAAGGATATGGCCATTATACACCCACATATTTACCCCAAGGAAATGAAAACACATATCTACAATCAAGATTTGTATGAGAATGTTAATAGCAACTTTATTCAAAATTCCCCCAAATTGGAAACAACTCTAGTATCAATCAACTGATGAATAAACAAATTATGGTATATGCACACAATGGAACAGTACTCAGCAACAAAAAAGAACTACCGATGTAACAGCATGGATGAATTAAAAACAAAGAACACTGAGGTATGTGAAAGACAGCAGAACAATAGACTACACACTATATGACTTCATTTATATGAAAATCTAGAAAAAGTCAAACTATAGTAACAGAGTGTAGTACGTGGTAGCCCAGGACCAGGACGAGGAAAGGAGACTGCAAAAGTGCAAGAGGGAACTTAAGGGGTAATGAAGATGCTCTATATCTTGAATGGGTGATAGTTGCACAAACTTCCTACAATTGTTAAAACTCCATCAATGGATTTTATTACAGGTAAATTATATATATTACGTCTGATTTTTAAAAAAGTAAACACCTTATTAAAATAGCTATTAAAGGAAAAAAAACTACATATATGGCATACTTCTATTTAATGCCTGAGAGGTACTAGAAAATAAAGCAATATAAAATCCAATCTTAGCCAATAAATTAATTTAAAAATGTAACAGTCATTCCGTTTAGATCACTGTGCTGTTATTTGAAAAAAATACTGAAATATTATTTCTGAATATGGAATACATGCAGAAGACACAAAATCTAAAAGGTACACAAGGGTACACAATGAAAAGTAAATCTCCCTTTCACTCGTTTCCCAGTCACCAGTCCCCTCCTGGAAGAAATCTCTCTCTCCTTCCAAGGTAATCAAAAAGCAATCAAGCGATCATATATACATGTACATATGTATTTGTAAGTGTGTAGGACAAAATGATAGCACAGCATGCCCTGTTCTACACTTATTATGTTATCTATATGTCCTATATACTTTGCAGATCTCTCCCTCCCCCAACCATGTCCACACAAAATGTTTCCTTTTTTAATAGCTGCAAAAACTTTTATAGAATCCCACAAACTACACTTTGGATCACTGCAGGGGTACTTTAAAAAGCCTTACAAATTAATAAACTCCATTCTTGTACCTGAGGTCAAATTCCTATTCCTTATATCTGAGGCCAATTATTACTAATATATTGTTAACACTGGATGGCAAAAATGTAAAATAGATGGAATACACATTTGGTATTATGACTAGATTAAAAATATTATTTAAAAAAATCTAAAATATCGTTAACGTGAAATCATATCTCAGGCGGTCCTCCTCTACTAATTCAAAAGGAGGACTGCCCTCCAGGCTTACTTCACTAACTTTTAGAGGCCTTTCCTCTGGTCCTTCAAAGTAAGAGCTCTTTTCATCACTTTTCCACCTTGTTGGTTTCTCTACAGAAAGTTGGGAAGGTTCTTCTCAAGGAATAATGATTCCATTTCAAGAGTCCCAGCAGAACACTAGGGCCCAAATCCTTAAAAATTTCTAGAACACGGGAACTCTATCTTATTAAAGTTTGATAAAAATCAGTCCTATTCTCTCCCCCCAGAAAAACCTTACTTTTCTTTCTGAATTTTCTATCTTGGTTACCAGCATCACCACCCATCCAGCCACCCGCGCTCCCGTCTTCTTCAATAGGCTGTCAAGTTTTACCAACACTACTTGCCCAACACTCTTCAAATATATTCACTTCCCACATCATCTCAGTTCAGATATTCATTACAGTGGCTTCTTACCTGATCTCCTTATTTTATGTCACACTGACTTACACATTTAAGCTTTCCCAAACACAAATCTGATCATGTTGCTTTGCAGACCTGCATGTTGCACGCAGACCTTAGTTAAATCTCTGCTCTTACAGGAATCAAGTGCAAAAATTTCCTTTGCATGAAGAAGGCAGTGTGGTGCACTGAAAAGAGTATACAGGTTTTGGAGTTTAAAAAAGACCTGTGTTTGAATTCCAACTTTCAGCAAGTAATTAAATGTCTCTGAAATTCAGTTCCTCCTTTATTCAACAGCAATTATATCACCCACACTCTTCCCACTCAGTGAGGTCCTTGGGAAGGAGCATCAACCTCCCCTAAGACCATATTACAAATGCTTAGACCCACCCCAAACCTACTGATTCAAAACCTACATTTTAGAAGAATCACTAGATAACTGGCATATACATTAAAATTTGAGATGCACCACAAACTATTGTGAGAATTAACTAGAAAATGTGTGTAAAACTCCCAACATAGAATAGGCACTCAATAAATGTTATTATAATCTTCCTCTTGTCCCCTTCTGTATCTTCAATCATCTTAATTCTTTTACCTGGAATGTATTCCTCACCTCCTATATTATTGAAATCTTGCTCATTCTTTAAATGTCAAATAAAATGCTGCTTTCTGTATGAAGTCTTCCATATCCTTTATTAACCTGAGAAGAGCACTCTCTACCTTATATCACCCACTTTCTACTTTTCATGTTTTACTCTGTTTCCTTCAGCAGACTGTAAGCTTTTTGACAGAAGGGATATATGGTTAATCTTCCCAACTTAAAATTTAACCGTACCCCATCTTTTAAAAGGTTCAGGTAAATGCATTTACTAAGAATAGATATAAGAAAAGCAGGTATGTGACCCTCAGAGCGCTGGCAGCTAACCTGGAGCTGTAGAGATGTAGGTAATGAAAATGGATGACTAATGAGCAAGTACCCAAGAGGGAAGGAAAAAACAAAAGAACTTCTGACATGATTTTGCCATCCTCCAAATGAGTTAGGGATCCATAAAATGTCTCTATAAAATCTCAGAATCTGAGCTGCTTGCCTTAAGATTTTTCTCTGGTTAGGATCTGGAGTAGGTCATCCCTTAAAACTCCTTTTTCCTTTAACTGTCTCTAGCAGTGAAGACCCAATTTTGATTAAATGTTTCATAATCTCACCACTGTAATTACACACTAGAAATCATCCCAACTCAGTCATTGATAGATTTGGAAATTGTAATCCAGAGAAGTCAAATCACTTGTGCAAAGTTAAACAGTAAATAAGCAATACAGCTGACCTAGTTTCAAGCTCAAAACTCTTAGAAATGTGTAGTATATTTATGCCCTATATATGCTACATATTTTTGCCAGATACATCCCCATATCACTATAATATTGATTCAAATTCAGTTCACTATGATATTTCTAGAATCAATAATTCTATATAAAGTTCACCCTAAGTTATCTTTTTTTTCCTTCAGCTCTATCCTGTTTACTTCCTTGGTATCACTGTAATTTTTCATGGATTATGATTTTTAATCAAGTTTTCTAAGAGTTTAACCCATCTGACCCACTTCTCACATCTATATTAAAGATGAAGTAACATGAATTCTAAAATAATCCTGTAGGAAATCAGCATACCTCTGTATAAATTCAAGAACAAAGTGAAATTTTAGAAGATTGAAAACAATAAATACAGACTCTGCCAAAACATTGGTTATAAATTTCTATAGGTTTGGGGTTCCTGGGTGGCTCAGTTGGTTAAGTGTCCAACTCTTAATTTCGACTTGGGTCATGATCCCAGGGTTGTGTGATGGAGCCCTGTGTCAGACTCTGCACTGAGTGTGGAGCCTGTGTGGGGTTCTCTTTCTTTCTCTTTCTCTCTCTCTCTCTCTCTCCCCCCCCCTCCCCTGTTGGCACACTCTCTCACAAAATAAACAAACATTTTTTAGAATTTCTATGCACTCAAATAAAAAGGAAACATTAAAGTTACAAACTATAGTTAAGTTAAAAGCTTACCTTTAAATTAAAAACCTTGTCACAAAAATATTTGTGAAAAACCTCTGTAACATTTAATGAAAGGGAAAATAAAAGCAAAAATACTTAAAGGCACACAGATGGCTCTACAGATCTACAAAAGGAAAGTGAATCTTTAGGCCACATTTCAACAGACAAGTTATTGTTGACACACAGGCACAGATTATTTTTACAAACCACATCACATGTTTTAGACTATTAAATGCATCTACATCAGAAGATAATAACAAACAAAGATAAGAAATTAAAAGAAAAACAGGGGCGGGCGCCTGGGTGGCTCCATTGGTTAAGCGTCCAACTTCAGCTCAGGTCATGATCTTGGCTCAGGTTCGTGGGTTTGAGCCCCGCATCGGGCTCTGTGCTGACAGCTCAGAGCCTGGAGCCTGCTTCACATTCTGTGTCTCCCTCTCTGTCTGCCCCTCCCCCACTCATGCTTGGTTTCTCTCTCTCTCTCTCTCTCTCTCTCTCAAAATAAATAAACATTAAAAAAATACTTTGGGGGGCACCCGGGTGGCTCAGTCAGTTAAGCATCCGACTTCAGCTCAGGTCATGATCTCATGGTTTGCGAGTTCGAGCCCATGTCCAGCTCTCTCTCTCTCTCTCTCTCTCTCTCTCTCTCTCTCTCTGCTCCTCCCCCATTTGTGCTTTGTCTCTCTCAAAAATAAACATTAAATTTTCTTTTTAATTTTTAAAGAAATTAAAACAAAAACAGGAAGATAAAGAGCATGAATCCAAATATATTAATCTTGTGCAATGATTTTTAAAATAAAAAATATACTAATTTGTTTGAACCATATGCTCAGTCCATCAAAAATAAAATGTACCCAATTCACACTATGTAAATATACAGTTTCATGATAAAATAGAGAACGTCCCTGCTTATCCACCAAATCAAGATTATTAAAGACATTTAGCTAAGGTTCCTTAAAAAATAGTATAGTATAGGGGTGCCTGGGTGGCTCAGTTGGTTAAGCGTCTGACTCTTGGTTTCAGCTGCGATCATGATCTCACACTTGTGAGATCCATCCAGCCCTGTGTCGGGCTTGGATCTGGGCATGGAGCCTGCTTGAGGTTCTCTCTCTCCTTCTCCCTCTGCTTCTGCCTCATCTCCCATTAGCGCTCTCATGCTTGCTTGCGCGCGCACTCGCTCTCTCTCTCAAAAACAAAAATGGTATAGTACAGGACAGGAGACAGGTAGAGAGGAAACAAAAACTACCCTCAATTTCAAATTTTTATGTATTGCCATATATTCAAAACTCATTTACCTATTTTTTAAGCAAGAGAGAGTGGTCTTCTCCTATCAGATGGCAGTTTAGGTGAAATTAAGACCAAAAGAGAAAGAAGAGAGTATAAAAAAGGGGGCGGAATACAGCGCACCTAGGAAGAACACATATGCACCTGGGACTCAGCCACAGCTGGGTCTTATCCTTTAGAGAAGCCATCTGGATGGCTTGTACCCTCTAACTCCTGTTTTCTCTAAAAACAAAGATTTCTTAGGTCCTCTTGATTTTATATGGATTTTCATGCTCTTAAAAAGGAAAATTGAATAGGCAGTATTTTAAAGTTAGGATATAGGCTCCAGTTGTTAGGACCTGAAATTTCAGACCTTAGGCTTCTAGCCTATTAGCACTTTTCCCAAAATGATCAAAATTAGGACATAATCAATTGTCTCACGTGTTAACTCATTGTTGCATGTATAATTTATAGAAAAGCATTAGGAACAACGTTAATTAGAAAAAGTATGGACATAAATAGTATGCACAGTACCTTTTGATAAACAATGGAGCACACAAGATCCTTGACAGCAGATAAAGATAGTTCCTGGGCTTCAATGGTAACACTCTCCCGTGTAAGGCCAATTTGCAGCAGAAATGAAATTGTATGCTCTGAGCCTCTGGAGTTGGTGAGTGATGGTGCACTGAAGCTTCCATTAGAGAGCCGGGCAGAGAGTCCTGTTTTAGGACTTGAACACGGAGAAGGAGTGGGAAGCACAGCAGGAAGAGTTGCAGGTAATACAGACTTCTGGGCTGATGGAGGGGAATTGTTTGCAGACATCTGCCTTTCTTTAATCTTTTAAAATAGTTGTCAATTCTTTTTCAGTGGTTATGAAGAGGCTTTTACAATCACAGGAGTAAAAAAATGACTGTACTTTTGGATTTAATTGAAAACTGCTGTATTTCCTCTTTTAAGCCACTCATGCCAATGACTGCATCTTCTACAACTGTGAGCTGAATACACAGAAGGTCCCACTTCCCCTAGTATCAGATGTCCCATCAAAAAACAGTCTTGTCTTCAGGACCACAACCAGGGATTTGGAAAGGATTTAACATCACTGAATTATCCTCATCAGAAAAGAGTTGACACTGCTTATTTACTAACCATCTTCATCTATTTTCTTTTAAGTCTACTTTTGTCTCTCTCTTTTAATTTCAGAAAATACATATTGAATAAAAGTTGTTTTTCTGTTAAGATGAAATCCTCCTGGTTTAAAAGAGAAGTGTTTAGGATTAATCTATTTAATCCTTATCCTTAGGTTCAATGATTTGATGGGATACTTTCTCAAATATCCACACCTTAAATCACCTTCTCAGATGTCTTCATTTTCATTTTTGGGGGGGTAAATTTTTCCATGATGAAGCACAAAGCTTTTTAAAACAGTACAGGTATATTTCACTTGAAGAATTGGTCCGCTGAGAAGAGCTGATGTTTTCTGAAATGTAGTCAGCCTGGAAGGAATTTTAAAAACACTCTTAATATTTTATATTCATTTGACATTATTTTCAGAATGCCAAGAATCCCTTTAATTTTTTTAAATGAGAAGTTCTGGTTGCATGTTTACAATTCACCAATAAATCCTAACGGGTAGTCGTTCTGGAGGTCTAGTTATCAGAGTCTTTTTTTTTTTTTTTTTTTTACTGTAGATATAATTTTAGGGACAGCCTTCTGCTCACCACTACCACCACCACCACCAAGCCCATGGCACCCCTCACTAACACCCAAAATCTGAAGATCAAACACTTTTATTCCACAATACACAACTGAGTTAAGACAAAAACAGAGAAAAACAGAAGGGACTAAAAGAAGGTTAAAACTGATATGGTCATAGAAATAAAGCACCTACCACTCAGCCATACCGAAGAAGTAGAACACTGTCCTAATAAAGACATGTTAAGAGTATTCTTTTTTATATTAAAAGTCTAATTCTACCAAAATATGATTGCTGACTTGCTTTTTGACAGATTTCTTCCGTAAGGCCAAGAAAGCAGAAGGGGACATACTATGCACAGTTATAATGTGAACAACATACTTAAGACAGGAACATAGGAGAAAGTGACCTTATCGTAAAGGGTTTCTATAAGTAAAAAGAGAGACAGCACTAGACTCAGTTATATATGTATCACAGTTTACAATAGGACATTTCAAAAACAAAACAAAAGGCATGACCCCCATGGCCTAAGTGAAATGGCTCACAAGAGATCTTTCTAAATTTTCCATATATAACTGTAAACAATTCCAATGATGAAAAAGAGTGAAGCATCCAATGTGGTTGCAGAATGACTCTCCGGAGAGTAGTTAATGGGGCTAAATAAATCAGGATGAACACAACAGAAGAGCAAAAACATACAGATGTAGTATCAGGAATTAGAAAGCTCAGGGAAAACTAAGGCTTAGAAAAAATTACTTAAAGATAACAAAAGCTTTTATAGCTACATTCAAATAAATATTAACCCACCTTATACAGTACAGCACTTAACATCTCATAAATGCTTTACATACTTTACCTCGTGCACACCTCTTTGGAGACAAATATGACTTTTGCAGATGAGAAAATAGAAGCACAAGCAGATAAAGCAACGTGCCCAGCATCACGCAGGTAATTAAGAGGTAGAGTGGGAATCAGGACCCAAGTTTCATACTTTCTTACTAAGTGCTATCTCCATAAAATAACATACTATTTTTCAAAGAGAACAAGGAACTGAGAGAATCACTGCTCAGAGAGGATGTTGTTAAGGTTGAGCACGTACAGAAAGCAGAATTGCTCAACTTGTATTTTGCTGATCTTCTCTCAGTTTTTAAACTAAAGTTGTAGAAGGGCAATGAGAACCGAAACCCCAGCCTGGTGAATGAGAGAGACTAAAACAACTTTATGTAGTAAGTCTTGGGTTCCAGATGCAATTCATTCCACACTGCAAAAGCAATTAGCAAGTGTAATCACAAAGCTGACTCCTAAAATCTTAGAGAAAGAGCTCAGAAAAAAATAATCAGGGCCTGAAGATGGGTCAGGGTTGCTTCGAATTTTGGAGCTGGAGGAGTAGGGAAGTAGATTTCAGAAATCACAGACATATAAACTTAATTTTTAGTCAAATCTGAGAATAGATTATGAAAGGAAATGGTTTCTGAATATTTAGAAAAGAATATAATAATCACTAGATGTCAGCATGAATTAAAACAGAACAAATAATGCCAAATCAACTGCATTTACATCTTGGAAAAGAAGGATTACTAGACTTCTCAGATGCAAGGGAAAAAAATAATAACTTATAGTCATTGAGCTCCAACTATCTGCCAGACACTGTCTAAGCACTTTATATGCATTACCTCATTTAATCCTCTGCAACAACCCATTTTATAGTTGAAAAAACACGCTTAGAAATTAAAGGACTTGCCCAAGATCACACAATTAGCAAAGCCAGGGAGAAAAAAGTGTATTCTGGCCAAAACAGTGTTCAAGATGGTTTTTCACACTATTTTTGCAAATATGTTGTTTGAGTGTGAGTTGGATGTTAGTGTAGTTGGGTAAATTCACTACTCTAGATCAGCCTAGATGAAAGAAGTCTTTAGGGGAGTGCCTCAGAACTCTGTCCTCGGCCCTATATTGTTTTTGATTATTCATAACATATAGACACAAAAAACATGCTTATAAAATCCTCAGAGTGTACGATCCGGGAGAAATAAACTAAAATTAAAGTGAAATGTAACAACAGTGAGTGTAAAGCTTTACATTTGGTTTCAAAAAGTTAATGGAGAAGAAATGGAGAAGTGCTGATTTAGAAGGTATTCAGAAGGGGAGTTAGCCACCTAAGAGTTTAACGAGAGCTGCTAATCTGTAACTAAAAGAACTAATGCAAATCTAACCCCCCAGGACACTGAGAACCCATCAGCACCAACCTGTAAACTCTGTTGCCAGTCAGCCTACCTTACCCCTGTATTCATTTCTACAGTCCACATTTTTAAGAGCCATATTGATTAAAAAATAGTAGTAACAGCATGCATCTAGATAAAGGTGAAAACAATGTCATGTGACAAATACATGCTTAACAAAGCCAAACAGAATAATGGTGTTCAAACATTTGAAAAAGTGTTAAGAGAATAATCGGCTTTATTCAGTATCACTGCAGAGAAGTAAAATGAAGATAACCGCACTACTTGCTTACCTCACAGAAGGTCAAGAGCACGGAGCTACTGCATGTAAAGTACTTTCAACAGTACCCGGCTTACAGTTCAGTGCTCAGTAAGTTTTAACGATTTTTACAGTGATTCCATGAGGAAATTAAGAAGGAAGGTCCTACTTTATGCTAACCGCTGCAATTGATATATGACACGTCATTACATTCTCAAGACCACTCTAGATTTGTTCCACTCTGTTTTACTGAAAAGGAACCAAAGTTTATAGTTGCTTGCTCACAACTACACAGCTAATGTGAGATGGGACTGGGATTCAAACAAAAGTTTGCCAGGCTCCAAAGCCCGTGTTCTTTCTGTTGCATTCCACCTCCAACAGCCTAACTACCCACCAGGTTTTCTCCTGAAGTAGTCAGTCACTTACAAGTAGTTTCAAAAGCTGAACAACTGTCATGAAAAAGGTAGCAAAATATCTACGAATAATAAACTGTATTCAGGTCAAATACTTCAAAATACAAGATACTGCTGTGTTCAATAATAATTTATTTTCAATGGATGTCTTCCCACTAAATTTCCATTTTATTATAACTGTCTAGTAATACAATCAACCAATTTATCAGAACTATTGATAACTGTTAATAAACTATATAAGTGTTATAGTTTTGTATAAAAATATTTTTTACAGTTTCAGCATGAAAACAAATAGAAGAAACTAAGTGAGCTGTCTTTAAGCTTCTGCCCATTCATCCCAACTGTTTTCTCTCTCCTTTTATTTTATGGAACCCTGATTTTCTCTGTAAGATGCAAGACGTAGGATTCAAAATATTAACACTAAACATCAAAAAAATCCAAGAACTGTAATTTACTTTGTCTTTATGTTTCAATTAGAAAACAGAGACAGAAGACAATTACTAATTTATAAGCTATGTATCAATTAGATATCTTTATTTCTAACAGCTATGGATTGGCAAGCATTTCTAATACGTTTACTTGGAACATCTCAAATATTCTTTGGGGGGAGTTAATTTGTCACATATCCCATTCAAATGAGCTTACAGGATCCATCACCACTGCGGAATGGAATCAAAAGATGAACTATGAAAGGAATCGTGAGCCCAACCTGCCATATTACTACAGACAAGGTAAAACAAAGCCTATGACTTCGTAGTAACATCACAAGTTGATCTACCTTTCTCTCCCACTCCCTTACCTCCCCCCTGCATGTACATATCTCATATCTTGGCAAAGCCTCTAATTACAAGCTCTAACAACAGCATTTTCATTCAACAAATATTTACTGAGTGCCTATTATTTGCCAGACTGTTACTACAGTTGCTGTGCTTATATAGCAGTAACAGATACAGATATGGCTACTGTTCCTTCTGGAGCTTACAGTGTGATGTGGGGCACACACATTAAACAAACACCATTCACATAAACAGCAAGGGAACTACAAATTATGAAAAGTGAAATGACCGAGTATACCAAAAGGACCTAATTTTAACTGGGGTCTCAGGCAAGGTGACTTTAAGGAAGTAGTGCTTAAGCTAAGACCTAAAGGATAAGTAGGAGTCAGGGAAGCAGAGAAGGGAGGATTCCAGGAAGACAAAACAAATCCAATTCTTACATACAGTAGTTCAAAAGGAAGCTCATTATTTAGTGTAGCCAGTGTCCTTTTTGTAATCAGGGCTAAAGAGGTAAAATGCTTTTCTTATTCAGAACAGCGTAATTATTTACCATGACTCCTACTAGTAATGGGTTGTCCTTGTTCAATTTAGTTTTGTGTGCTAGGAATGCTATTTTTTTTTCCCTCCTGTTAATATGTAGACGTATTCTTTTAGCACGTAAAAAAGCATGTGCCCTTTTTCAGTGCAATACTGACCAGTGTCCTGAGGTCATTTTGCCTTGATAACAGGCTTGATCTGGCTTAATAATCCTAGTGTTGCTTTTATACTGTATATCGCATTAAAGTCAAATAACTTTTTGGTTTTTTAAAATCACAGTTTGCGGCAAATACAATTTCAAAAACTATTACCTTAGGTTAATATAATACTTTTCCTAAGAGATCAGCATTCAACTAAATTGTTGCTGCTAAAATTCTGTTGATCTGGATCAGTGACATTTGAATCTCAGTCCTACTCTCAGAGAGAGGACAGAGAGCATACTACGTCTGCTCTCTGCTCAGCCACTGAAAAGTTTATCCGGTAATAAGATTAGAGACTGCCAATCTGGCAATGCTGTAGGAATCTATGCTGGGCTTGATGGGCCTTCATCGCCTCTCTTCGCCCCAGTGGTATCTGAGAAATCTGACTGGCTAACAGCCAATGAGCAATTTCTCACACAATGTCACTGTAAACTAACCACACAAGTGGAGAAAACTTTTCTGCAATGAAATTAAAACAAAAACATTTTCTAAGTGTATCATCTCAAATTTTTTGACGAACAGGACAACCGCTCCAAAGAGGGCACATACAAGTTCAATTTAAATTACATAATCAGAGACTCAAAGTACTAACAGAAAATTGTGAACCATAAGAATGATTATTAAATCAAGTTAAAATCTGTACTAGCAAATAATTTCCTCATATATCCAGGCCTGTAAGAGTAATTTCTTTTAAAAATGAGCAATTCACTTCAATATGGTAATATTTTCATCACCTTTAAAATGTCTTTTTTTAAATGAGAAAATGTCCCTTAAAAGTGCATTTAAATGATCATTTCGTTTTTTCTCTATGAGGTTTTTTCAATTCTAATTTAATTTTTTAAATTTACTGTCCCAAAACTTGATTTATTAAAGCCTTTTTTTTTGCATATGCCAGTGTTAAATTAAAAACAACCCACAAGAGAAATTTCTCTTTTAAAGAGGTCGTCTGATGACACTGAAAGCTTATAAAATCTGTGTATCTAAAAGACTCACTACTATCTGAGATGCTTAAAAAATTACTCCAGATATCCTGAATGTGAATCATCCTAAAAAGTGAAATGCTATCCACCAAATTATTGTATGGAAACTGGCTTGTCAAATACTCCAAACTCATCTGATCAGGTCTACCACATGTATATTAACTGCTAAAAAGCAAAACGTAAGGTGAAGGCTTTAAGTGACATGTTTAAAATACTTTTACTAAACTTGTAACTTCTTTTTTAGCTGAATTTTCATGCTTGCTCTCAATTCAGATCCTAACAGGGGAGGAAGAAAAGGTTCCTTGATAAAATTAAACTAGTCTAGACCTAGATCGGGGTACTTTATACGGACGTCTTCGGCAGCAAATCCAGAGGTATTCCCAGCCTTCGAGGCATGAGAAGTTGGTAAGTAAGTAAGCTTGATCTAAGCAAAATCATAGTCGCTAAAAACGTAGGAAAGAACTGCAGCGTTAAGTACTAAGTAGAAGCAGTTGTAAGAGTAACACAATATAGCATTTTCTAGGGTACAGATTAAGGCATTTGAAAACTTTTTGTTTCATTTGCGGCTACAGCTTATGAAGGCTGGGTAGTACAAAATTGTAGTTCAGGGTGGAACTTATTCTTCCTAATCAAAGATGACACCGATATCTTATTTCCTGTGGGGATGGGTGTGGTCGAAGAGACAGTTATGTCCAAGCCATCAATCTGTGTATGGAAAAGTCTGCAGGTTTTACGCCTGTCCCTGGAATTTATATTCGTGCCTGCAGTCGGCAAGGCCTATGCTTCTGCCTGCGATGACTTCAAATAAAATATCCAACAGGCAATCGAGTAGTACGCGGTTATGGTTGCTGCTCAAAGAAACAGTCGCACTCCTCAGCGTTTCATCTCAAGAAAAACCTCCCGGGGTTAAGAACAACTCCGAGCAAGGCTGCAACTTGCAAAACTAAGCACAGTCAGGAAACTGGGGTGGGGGCTCCCATGCTCTAAGCACCATTTACTCCCCGCTCTGAGACGGCTGCAACTCCAAGTGATGAAATGAAAAAGAAAAAAAGGCTCATCCCAAATTCGGCAGCTTGACTGTCGCGGGTCTGGCGTCGGAAACCAGCTGGAGGGACCCCGAAACAGACCACTCCCGAGGCGGCCGCGCGCGCGGTGGTCGCCCGCGGAGCGCGGACCCAAGTTGGCCTCCGCGCCCACGCCGGAACTTGGCCCCATCTGGCGGCCGCGCCGGCGCCCCCGGCCCGCCGCGGGCCCCCCCCCCCCCAACCCCGCCCGCGCCTCCCGCCCAGCGCTCCGCCAACTTCCCGCCCGGCCCCGGGCGGTCGCCGCCCAGCCCCGCGCGGGGCCCGGAGTCCCGCCGCCGCCGCGTGCGGGTGGGGGAGGGGCCGCCGCCGCCTCACCCGACGGGCCGCGAGAACAAAGCGGCGGCCGCCGCGGCGCTAACTTTTTCGGTGTCTGATCCGCGCTCCCCGAGGCGACGACTTACGGAGGAAGAGCTCCGCCGGTCGTGAGAAACTCCACGGCCGCCAGCGTCTGGGTCCCGGACGAGGCGCCAGCGAGGCTTCACGCGCCTCGCACGATCCCGCCCGCCGCTGGCGCCCCTTCCTCCCTCTCCCTCCCGCCCTCCTCCCTGTCCCGTCCTGAGGCCCGGGGGCGGGGGGCGGGGGCGTGCGGGGCGGGGGCGCGCGGCCGGCGCGGGGCCTGCCGGGAGCTGTAGTTTCCGCGCGGGGATGTCAGTCACGCTATGCCTGCGCGCGGTGCAGGGGCAGCGCGAGCGCTGGGTCCTTTCGGGCTGGCCCTGCGCGCTCGGAGATCCCTGTGTCTCCGTGGGCGCGCGGCAGCGGGGCGCCACCGGGTATTTGAACCAGTTACACATGGCGCTTGATACCCATCATTGCCTCTTGCTCTTTTGTCGTCCGCTCTGATGGAGCCGACGGGGGCAAGGAACCGAGAGGTGGCAACTTGGACGGGAGGCTTACAAGAGGTCCACAGCAGAGAGCAGCTACCCCCTGAGAGCTCTTCTCCCTGCTCCCTGCCTTTCCCTCCCTCGGGCCTGCCTTCCAGGTGGCCGCCTGGCGCCGGGGCCCCAGACATCCCGCCCCGGAGGCAGAAACATCCAAGAGCCCTCCATCTAAACAGAGTAAATCGAAGTGGCTACTTTCCATGTGTTTTGTGTTTCCTCTCTGTCCATCATGGAACTCCACGGGGTACCCTACCATCAAAGTGAAGTGCAGCCAAGCATCACAAACCTCGGCTTCCACGCGCAGGGGAAAGAGAGTGACAATGCCTGGGGAGGGGCAGAGGGAAGGGTGGGTGTCGGGATGAGGATCTAGAGGGAAAATACACTATGTGGTAAATTACAACTTTAATGTGAGAGAAAACCCTGAGCAGCCGACAGTTGTCCCAGAAACGACCTAGTTCTCCTTCTCTCAAGATTTTGTCTCGAAAATTCTTAAGTAAAATATCTTGTAACAAGCTAGATGGGCTACTGTCAACAATCCATCCATCCTCAGGCGACGCTCCCAAGCAGCTTTTGAGAATAGAAAGAAAAGAAAGTTAAGTGGGTCCTTTCTTTTTATACTAAGTTGTCAATCTTAATCGATGTCCCTGTATTTAAACTTAAGAAATGGGAATTAAAAAAAAATTATATTAAAGATGAGACAAGTAAGCTTGTGTATAATTCTAATGTACTCTGAAGCTATTTTTTAGAAAAGACCTTTCTGAAACATTCTCAGGAATTGGAAGCTGCTAAATGTCCCATATCCCATATCCAGTAGTATCTACCTAATTCGATCTAATATTTTATATTTAGTCTTATTTTCTGCTCTTGTTTTATTTTAAAATTGAAAGTAACTCCACTCAAGTTTACATTCTTTTTAAAGAACGCTCTTACCTAACTTTGCCTTTTTCTTCCTCCCACTTCCCAACAGACGTTTTAGTCCAGCCCCAAATACTCTCTCTCAGCAAGATTCCCAGGACCTCATTGGAGCAGTTTACAGCCATTCCCATGTCACTAGTGACTTCCATGTTCTCTCGTGGTCCTTAAAGGGACAGAAGTTACTCTTCCTAGAAGTAACTTTTCTAAACAAATCAACCTGGTATTATATAGAGATTTAAGGATGTGTGTGTGTGTGTGTGTGTGTGTGTGTGTGAGAGAGAGAGAGAGAGAGAGTAAGCATTTTATTTCCACTGTTCTGCTTCTCTTTTTAAAAACTAAATTGTCTCCTCCACTTTAGATGAAACTTTCAACAATGTATTCTAGCATAAGACTATCTTTGTAGCTGCAATTTTTTGCTTGACAGAAACTACAATTTCTTTAACTGAGTATATATCAGATCTACCTGGATTCCCCCTTCATAGGAATGTGTCTTTCCCCCTACTGAACTTGTATAAGATCATGGATATAAAGGCGAGTAATATTTATCATTTATTGAACGTCAGCTCCGGGCCAGTCACATTCATCCATTTTTATATCACCTTCTCTGTATATTACACATAACACCTCCCTTTTCTTTATATGCACTTATATTTAACTTTATATAATTTACTGTTTGATTACATACTATGTTCTAATATATTTGTAGAAATAAACTGCAAATATATTCATGTTTATATCTACAAATATATGTAGAACATAGTATATACACAAAGAATCGCGGAAAGGATTGTCCAACTAAAAGGAGGATTAGAAAAACCAAGTAACTATAAGGAGAAGCTACTGCATATACTCCACCCAGGATTTTATATGGTGTCCCTAAAATTTAATAGTCAGGTAATTTGTAATCAAAAACCAATTACCTTGCTCATCCCCAGTAATTCCTGTTTATCTTTGTGGTTGTAAAATACGTTTCTCCAAGAAGGACAAAATAGTGCATAAATGTGCCTTTGGATTTCATTTTAATTAAATATTCACTATAAACCTTGCTTTTGAAATACTGTAAACTGGCCATAATATATCTTAAAAGTCAACTGAGAAAGAGAACACAAGCGCAACAGACCTGGATAACGAGCCAGTATTAAAATTAACTCTTGTACCAACACTGGTCAGAGCAAAAGAATTAGACAAGTGGGCTCCCTCACTCACAGTCTGGAAACTGCACCAGCCCTAAAGAGCCAGTTAGAAGAGGGTTGGGATGGGACTTAGAAGACAGAATCCAACCTAGTCCCTGCCATGTCACAGGTGCATGCCGCTCAATCTCACTAAGAATTGGTGTTCTTACCTGTGAAATGAGGGGAGATAATTATGTACACCATGGGGTCGTGAGAATGACCTTGAGTGTACCACACATGCAATGAGCATCGGAGGTAGTCTGCCCAGGTACGCATCACGATTCTGCCACTGAATGGCTGTGCGGTCATGGGCATGCCAACATCAGTGAGCTTCCTTCTCAGCCTCAGTTAACTTGGATGATAACGGTCCTTATCCCATGAGCTGTGCAAGACCTAAATGACATAACAAATGGAAGACGCTTTTAAGAATTCACACAGTGAATGCTCAATAAATGTTAGCTATTACATTTAAGAGGTGGAGCTTTTCAGAGTGCCACAGCTCCTCCTAGAAGCACAGAGGGAGAAAAGCTAATAAGCTTGAGTCTGTGAAGGGAAATTTAAAATAATAGCGAAGAGTTTAAATGACACAGGAATCCCTGTGACCATGGAGTAAAGTCCTTTTCACTTCATCAAGGGAATATCCTACTGCACTGGTGCTCAGTTGACCAGAAACCATCACTTTCTCCACTAATAGCTTCAGGTGTCCCATCCAGGATAAAATCACTACATGGTTTTGTTTTATTTATTTATTTATTTATTTATTTATTTATTTATTTATTTATTTAAGCTTATTTATTTTGAGAGAGAAAGAGAAAGAACAGGGGTGGGGCAGAGAGAGGGGGAGACAGACAATTTGAAGCAGGCTCTGTGCTGAAGGCAGAGAGCCTGATGTGGGGTTTGAACTCACGAACCAGGAGATCATGACCCAAGCCCAAGTCGGACGCTTAACTGACTGGGCCACTCAGGCCCCCTGGTTTTGTTTTTAATAAAGTTAATCAGACTCTACTGAGATGAACATTTTACTATAATTTGTACTCTGATCATATATCTCAAATTTCACAATCTCAGATACCTCCAGAAAGAATTCTGACTATATAACCCTAGACTTTAAACTCATAGTTCCTTAAATGATGATGAAGTGTGCAGCTGAAGTCTAGTTGAGGTTAATTTGCCTTACATGCCTTTTTTCCTAGCCCCCCCTTAAGACTCTACAGCCCTTGGGGCGCCTGGGTGGCTCAGTCGGTTAAGCAGCCGACTTCGGCTCAGGTCATGATTTCGCGGTCTGTGATGTTCGAGCCCCGCATTGGGCTCTGTGCTGACAGCTCAGAGCCTGGAGCCTGTTTCGGATTCTGTGTCTCCCTCTGTCTGACCCTCTCCTGTTCATGCTCCGTCTCCCTCTGTCTCAAAAATAAATAAACGTTAAAAAAATTTTTTTAAATAAAAAAAAGACTTTACAGTCCTTGTTATATTGACTCAATGAACATTTTTTTAACATTTATTTTTGAGAGAGAGAGAGAGAGAGCAGGGCAGGGGCAGAGAGAGAGGGAGACACAGAATCCAAAGCAGGCTCCAGGCTCCGAGCTGTCAGCACAGAGCCCCACGCAGGGCTATAACCCACAGACCGTGAGATCATGACCTGAGCCGAAGTCGGTCGCTCAACCGACTGAGCCACCCAGGTGCCTCTATTCAATAAACATTTTTGGAGAGGCTGCCATGTGCAAGGCATTAGACAGGACCTATAGGTGAAACAATTACTGATCTTGGGGGACTAACGTTTATTAATAAGGTATGTCAAATCTATCATACAGAGAAAAGAGTAAAAAAGAAATAGGAAGCAAAATAAAAGGTTAGAAGGTGGCAAAGAAGTACAAGACATATGTCTGACCTGGGAAGGCTAAACATATGGACAAAGAAGATTTTAGCTGAGCTTTGAAGGAGTAGAATTGGAAAATATGGGGGAGGGAAATGAGGGAAAAAAAAGAAAATTCCAAGTGGAAGCAACAGTGAGCAAAGGCACAGAGGTATGAAACATGGTGCATAGTTGTGGACCAAATAGTTTTGTTAGGCTGAGCCATAGGACCAGACAGTCCTCACACAGTCATTTAAAAATTGAGATATAATTCACAAACTATAAAAGTTCACCTTTTTAAAGTGGTTTTGAGTTAACTCACAAAGGTATGCAATATTGCCACTATCTAATTTCAGAATATTTTCATCACCCCCAAAAGAAACTCCATATCCGTTAGCAGTCACTGCCCATGACCCCCAGAGGTGGCTGGACCCCCCAGGAAGCTCCCAATGGAGTCACAGGTGCTTGCAGTTGGAAGCCCTTAAGTGGACAGGTGGGGGGAATGGTGGGGGCAGGGTGGATATTGGCAGGACACCTGCTGTATTCACCTCACATGGCTTCAATCACAGACTTACAAATCTCTATCCATAGCCTTGATCCCTTTATATAACCACCTCAATGTTCCATAGAAAGATCACAAATTCAAAGTGTGCCAAACTAAACTCATCTTTTCCTTAAAACCTTTTCTTCTTCCTATATTTCCAATCTTAGTTCACAGTACTACTATCTATTTAGTCATCTAAGACAGAAACTTCTTGGTTAGCCTAGACTTCTTTTTCCTTGTTCTCAAACCCAATTAGCGACCAAGTCCTGTCAATTTCAGACCGTCCTATTTCTAGTGTTGTATTCCTCTTCTCCTTTTTCACTATGACTGTCTTAACTCAGGCCTCCATTAGCTTTCACCTGATTCACTAGCCATCTAAGAGATTTCTAAAACATTTCCCCCCTCGATTGAATCTTTTCTTTAGCCCACTCTCCACTCTGCCACCAGAGTAATAGTTCTAAAATGCAGAATATGATTCCTTGTGGCTAAAGTCCTTCAGGAGCTAACCAATGCCTTCATTATGCAAACATTTTAGCATGGTGCCTAATGTGTCCCTTCCTGCTTTACCCCCAATTCCTCACATACCTACCACCTCAAGCGGTGGTGAACTACTGACAGTTTCCCACTGTATTTTTGCTAATGTGATACTTGTCTCCCCCGTTTCTACCTGGAAACTTATTTCAGTTCCAGCTCCATCTATGAGGTCTTTCCTATCTGATTCAGACAGACTGGGAATCACCATGCCTTTCCTTGTGCTCCAGACGTGCTGCTTCCATAGCACCTGTGACATTTTATCACACAACTCTCTCACTAAACTGTAAACTCCTGGGGTGCCTGGGTGGCTCAGTTGGTTAAGCATCTGACTTTTTTTTAAAACAATGTTTATTTATTTTTGAGACAGAGAGAGACAGGGCATGAGTGGGGAAGGGGCAGAGAGAGGGAGATACAGAATCCGAAACAGGCTCCAGGCTCTGAGCTGTCAGCACAGAGCCCGACGCGGGGCTCAAACCCACAAACCGTGAGATCATGACCTGAGCTAAAGTCAGACGCTCAACCGACTAAGCCACCCAGGTGGCCCACATCTGACTCTTGATTTCGGCTCAGGTTATGATCTCAGGGTTGTGATTTCAAGGCCAGCATCGGGCTCTGCACTGGGCTTGGACCCTGCTTGAGATTCTCTCTCTCCTTCTCCCTGTGCCCCTCCTCTGCTTGTGTGCGCTCTCTCTCTCTTTCTCTCTTTCTGTCTCTCAGCAAACAAACACCTGTAAGCTGCTGAAAAGCAGGGACCACATAACTCATCCCTATCTTCTTTGCAGTATGTTTTGCCCACTCTTAGTACTTCCCTGAGATTTGGGAGTCAGTGCATAGGATGGAGAATGAAACTATGGGAAGGGATGAAATTATCCTGCAGGAAGACCAGGAGTGGAAATTACATTTATTGGGGTCCTACTATGTCGAAGGAGACAGGATCCTAAGGTTTGACTCCAGAGTTCTATGCTTTTCTATACAGAGTTCTATGCTTTTCACCAATTATAATAGGACTGAAGAAGATCCATTCTATTTGGCAATGATAAGTTCATCATGTGTTGACTCTGGGGACAGAGGTGTCAGGAGAAGATTGGGGCCAAAGCCGTACTGTAATGAATTGAGGAGGTAAATGGAAGATGAGAAGACAGAGAGGACATTGATGGCTCTCATATCTTCAAATTTCAAGGACCAAGACATTTACAAGAAAAACTGGAGAGCCTTGCCGAGTTGCCAACTTCTTGTTTTACCAACTAAGAACATTAAAATAAGGCAAGATTGCAATATCACTAATTATTAGGGAAACGCAAATCAAAATCATAATGAGATACTACATCACACCCATCAGGATGGCTACTGTCAAAAAACAGAAAATAACAAGTGTTGGCAAGGATGTGGGGAAACTGGAGCCCTCATGTGCTGTTGACAGAAATACAAAATGGTGCAGCTGCTACGGAAAACAGTATAGCAGTTTCTCAAAAAATTAAAAATAGAGTTACCATATGACCCAGCAACTCCGCTTCTGGGTATATATACAAAAGAAATGAAAGTCTTGAAGAGATATTTGTACACCCATGTTCATAGCAGCATAAGCAACCTGAATAACCAATGACAGATGAATGGAAAAGCAAAATGTGGTTATATGTAATGGAATATTATTCGATCTCGAAACAGAAGGGAAGTCTAACACGTGCCACAACATGGATGAACCTTGAGGACATCATACTAAGTGAAAGAAGCCAGTCACAAAAATATAAATACCCACTTATGTGAGGTACCTAGAGTAGTCAAATTCATAGAGACAGGAAAATAGAATAGTGGTTGCCAAGGGCTGGAGGGAGGAGCGAATGGAGAATTATTATTTAACGGATTCAGAGATTCAGTTCTGCCAGATGACAAGAGTTCTGGAGATAGATAGTGGTGATGGTTGCACAACAGTGTGAATGTACTTAATGCTAAACTGCACTCTTAAAATTGGTGGGGACAGCAAATTTTATGTTACGTATATTTTGCCACGGTTAAAAACAACAACAATAACAGAGAAAAACTAACTCAGGAACTTACACCAACTGTTGCATTAATTTAAAAATATTTAGCATCAAATATGAAGGAAGAATATAATAATAAATATTAAATACAGTTACCTTATTGACAAAACATTTTTCTTAATTTTCTCATTAAGGAGAGTCATGGACAAGTGTTAACACGGGACCGGCATTTGGGAACTAATGGTGTTCATTACATTAAAAAATGGAAGCTAAGGGAAAGAGGGCAATAATTAAAGAAGGTAGGTCATTGCCTGTTGTTATTGGTTGGGCTGTGTTTTTAGGCACTATGACAAGTCAAATATTTCCTCATATGTTTTGGAAGGTACCACTCTGAATAATCATAAGGTATTTGTTTTCAGACATTCAATATTTTACTGAGAATTACTGAGAATTTAGTACACTTCCAGGTCCCTGTTTTTGTAAGGATTATGTTATCAAGCCTTCTACACATGTAAAGCATATGCTAAAGATGTGTGTGTACTGTAAAATAATAGTATTATATAACTAGCTGCAGAATATAATAAAGGTGAATATGTGAAACACTGTCACACAGAGATGCGTAGAATAAGCTATTATTACCTAGCCACCATCCCATGTTTCCTTCATATCTTTCGTCTCTAAAAACCCTGTAATAATTTTTACCGTATCCTATGCATACAGCATGGTCCTGAATGTCATGTAGTTCCTGTCTCAGCCACTAGCTTGTTTTCTCATTGGTGTTCCTTTTCTCTAATGTAAGAGTAGAGTTGAAAGAAGACCATCTTGCCTCAGAGTGGAATGATGATGCACCATTCTTCTCTGGTCACTTCCTTTGCCTGCAAAATTTCCTCCCAGCCTGCTTTCCAAAGTTACAACTTTGCTTGTTCCTAATTTGTAAGACAGATTCAACCCTAGACTGTTGGAACGATTTTCTTGAAAGACTAAACAAATGTATTATGAAAGACAATTATTCAATCTCTTCTACTTTCTCACAGATCTGTGAATTCAAACCTTAGCGTTCCCCATAATAGGCATGGGACTTCACCCAGTGAGAACCACACACAAAAAAATCAAGGTTTGGCGAGTGACAGAAGGGGATTAGTCTTGCTAAAACTGTATGCTCCGTAATTTAAGCTTCTTTTAAAGGGAAAGTCAGGTATACTCTTGGCCTCGTGCCAATGGCCGCTCTCTTGAAATGCGTTTTCAAACATTAAAATTGAAGGTGGATTAGCTCATCTAATTTATTATGGTCTGAACAATGTTGTATATGTAAATCGTAGGGTTGAAAGGATTTTTTTATGGCCACAGTCCATGCTGTTTTAAAATTATTAAAACACTTGAAATACTTTGCTAATGTCTTCAGATATATAAATAAAACAAACAATGAATTTATCCTAAATTTAAGCAAAAGTGAAGATATATTTAGGAACATATGTGGTTTAAGGCAGAATTTGGGTTATGGTATCGTGTTGCAACTTTCTATCATTATTATTAATAGCTATGGTGGCATTGTCCACTTGACTCTTTTGTTTAATGACTGTTGCCAGTTTCTGCATATTTGTATCATATTTACTTGCTTTCTTAACATTTTATTTTCGAATCCTGCAAAAAGAGATTTTAGAGCCTTTCTTCCTACTTTATTTGACGCCGCTGGGCCTAACCTGAATCTGAAAAACAATTTTTCTTTGTTTGTTTGTTTGTTTGTTTCTGACTTGAAAATTACTCTTGGAATTGTTGTTCTTTTGAAGGGCTTAATTAACAGCCCCAATTAATACTGCTGCAGGATTACAAAACTGAAAGGAGTGCTTTTACAATTAACTCTGATTACAGACAGTGTAGCTTCATCAGTAGAGAATTCTCACAATTTCCTATCATTAGAACGTAAATAAATCGAATATAAAACCTTAGAAAAATCCATAAATGACCCCAAAGCAAAAGATAACCAGTGCTTTAGTCTTTGCAAAGGTCTGACTCTGTACCGCGGAAGCAAAAATTCTAATTTTTCATTCCATCATTAAAAGCTGGGGTGGACAGATTCGGGCAGGGACATAATGTGGGTGTCTATAGTCTATGTGGCTATTCAAGGAACAAAGGGCAAGGTGTTTTAGTGTGAGGCTTGTGCACGGGCAAAAAGTGAGGGGAAGGGTGGGAGGTTTGGGTCTAAACTTGTCTACTTCAGGGGTGCCTGGGTTTAGAGTGTATTAATTTACATTGTAGTATTTCATTTTTTTTTTTAGAAAAAAATTAGCATTTCCCCTTCTAATTAATAGGTATGGTATTAGACATCTGATGAAAGGAGAGAAAGCAATACAAAATGAGTACTCTGCTTAACACTTAGAAATAAAATAATTTCAAAGTGTCTGCGTTTACATTCAGGACAAGCTTACCTTAGCATATTAAAAACTAGATTTTATAACTACTTAAATTTTCTCCTTTTTTTAAAAAAAAATTTTTTTTTTTCAACGTTTTTTTTTATTTTATTTTTGGGACAGAGGGAGACAGAGCATGAACGGGGGAGGGGCAGAGAGAGAGGGAGACACAGAATTGGAAACAGGCTCCAGGCTCTGAGCCATCAGCCCAGAGCCTGACGCGGGGCTTGAACTCACAGACCGCGAGATCATGACCTGGCTGAAGTCGGACGCTCAACCGACTGCGCCACCCAGGCACCCTTAAATTTTCTCCTTTGAAACTGGAAAAGCCTACGGGCTACAGCAAAAGTACACTACCTACAGTTGAGTTGGCTTTGTATGCGCCGGGGGCAGGTTACTTGACCTCCTTGTGCTTTTATTTTCTTATCATTCACAACAAGGATAATAATAATGGTTTTCATCATACTCATGTATAGACTTAGAGGATCTTTAAAAATATATCATTGACACGCCTAACACCTTTGATCATATTTTTAACTTGCATCAAAAAATTTAGCTAGTAATTTTGGATGCAAATAAGTTCGTGCACTAACAGCTTTTTGTCATTCACATAGTAGCATTAATATTCTCGAGAAATTGGTGCCTCGTCACCTACTTAATCCTTAAACTGCAAAAAAGAAAAAAAAATAATGGATACGCAAACATACACTGTATGAACACATACTCTTCATAACAATCGGTTAATTGAAACCACAGTCAATTTGGGCATGCAGATCAGAGCTGTCTATTCTGTGAGCAGTAAAGAGATGAACTTTTTTTTTGGTTTTTCATCTTTTGATTCTCTCTGCCCTCATCTCTGTGAGGAGATTAAAATTCCTTACTGGAAATTCATTTCTTTGGATCTTAAAGGCTTTTGGTTTTTAGAGCTTGCAGAGAAAAATTGATTTAAAAAAGCAGGATAAAATTAAAAAAGGAGTAAGAGGAATTTTGTTTGGGAGCAAGATGAGTGTCAGTGAAAGGAATCAGGGGTCAAGGGGAATGTTCTCCTCCCCTTCTTTGAGAGGAGAGTGAGTTGTTATTCTAAACAGCTGGGAAGGGAGAGGGTCAGAAAACCAGAGGAAAGGGGATTTTTTTTTCCTAACTTTTATTGCCACCTTGACTTGACCTCTGATAAGGTGAAGGGAGCTGGGAAGATTTACAGGAAATCTGGATTCCTGAGATTTCTGAGGAACAGCAAAGGTCTGACTCTGTACTGAGGAAGCAAACATCCTAATTTTTCGTTCCATTATTAAAAGCTGTGGTGGGCAGATTTGGGCAGGAATATAATGTGGGCGTCTTTATAGTCGCTGTGGCTATTCAAGGAACAAAGGGCAAGGTGTTTTAGCGCGAGGCTTGTGCACGGGCAAAAAGTGAGGGGAAGGGTGGGAGGTTTGGATCCAAACTTGTCTACTTCAGGAGCACGTGGGTGACTCAGTAGGTTGACATCTGACTCTTGATTTCAGCTCAGGTCATGATCCCAGAGTTGTGGGATGGAGCCCCGCATTGGGCTCCTCCGTGCTGAGTGTGGAGCCTCTTTAAGATTCTGTCTTTGCCCCTCTCCCACACTCGTGCCTTCTCTCTCTCTAAAATAATTTAAAAAAAAATTATAAACTTGTCTACTTCATAATTTGTCTAGGATTGTCCCATTTTACCAAGTTCTTTTTTTTTTCACTACCATTTCCCTCAGAGCTTTCACAACATGATGATTAATGTTATCATTAATCTGATTATATGATTTTTGGTAATGTATTTCTCGGAGCATGGGATTACTGCAATGGTTCTTAGCCTGCTAGAATCATTTGGGAAGTTTTGAAGAGACCTGATGCCCAGGCCACACACCAGACTAATCATATCAAAACCTTCAGGGGGTGGCACTCAAGCATTATTTAAAAAAAAAAAAAAAAAGCTTTCTACATGATTTCACTATGTAGCTCAAGTTAAAACCATTGAACCATTGGCTTAATGTATTATCTTTCTCAGGTGAAATAGCTTAAATACAGCAGCTCTCAAAATATTTTGGTCTCAGGACTCCTGTGCCTTAGTAACAACTATTGAAGACCAAAAATAACTTTTGCTTGTGTGAATTATGCCTATCAATAGCTCTTGTATTGAAAATTAAAACAGGCATTTTATAAATATTTAATCATGAGTTATTTAAAAATAACGAGGGGCGCCTGGGTGGCTCAGTTGGTTGAGCCTCTGACTTCAGCTCAGGTCATGATCTCACAGTTTGTGAGTTCGAGCCCCGTGTTGGGCTCTGTGCTGACAGCTCAGAGCCTGGAGCCTGCTTCAGATTCTGTCTCCCTCTCTCTCTGCCCCTTCCCTGCTCATACTTTGTCTCTCTCAGTCTCTCAAAAAAATGAATAAACGTTAAAAAAAATTTTTTTTTAAATAAAAATTAAAAACATAACGAAAACACTGTATGTTAAGTAACACATTTTTTATGGAAAACTTGCTGTTTTTAAAAACAAAAATAATTTTGTGAAAAAATGGACATTCTTGAATATTTAACAATTTTCTTGAATGTCTGACCTATTAGAAAATAACTGGATTTATTTATGCATTCAATCTGCTGTAATACGTTATTTTGGTTGAAGGATATGAAGAAAATTTGGCCTCATGCTGACATGTAGTCGGAAAAGAAAGAAGTATTGTAATAGCTTCTTTAGATAATTATGGATAATCTTTGTTATTCAATCAAAATATGATAGAAGGTAATGTTGCAAAAGTTAGTCACAAAGTGGAATCTAAGACCATATAAATAAACATTTTTTACTTCATTACATTAAAATCTGTTGATCTTGATTATCTTAGTTAAGTAAGACTGATTTAAGGTTATAATATCCTTCTTACACATATAATATTCTGAGCACTGTATGCTATTTCTAACATTTTTACATTTGAAATGAAGAATAAAGGTGTAAAAGCAATTCTAAAATAAATAAAATCTGTTAGTCACTCTTATACTTTGAATCGATCTTCTCTCTGTGATTAGGCACTGAGCATTTGGAAAATATTGGTTCACTAAGTTATACAGATATTCCAAATGTTGAAATTTAATTATGTATTATTTAAAAATTACATTTGTTAAAATAACTGACTTGGTCAGAAAAGTTGTCACATATAAGGAAACTGTCAGGCTTATGGGAACATATACAAGTTTTCCAAAATTTGAATGTTTATTTGGAAGATCTAGTTTTTTTCATTGGTGATAAAAACTGCCAGTTAGTTTCCTTGAAGGCATAAGCACACTTTATTCATTTTTTTTAAATGTTTATTTTTGAGAGAGAGAGAGAGAGAGAGAGAGAGAGAGGGAGCGAGAGGGGGAGGGCCAGGGAGAGAGGAGATACAGAACTGAAGCAGGCTCCAGGCTCTGAGCTGTCAGCACAGAGCCTGACACAAACCCACGAACCATGAGATCATGACCTAAGCCAAAGTTGGATGCTTAACTGACTGAGCCACCTAGGTGCCCCTATACTTTATTCATTTTTAAACAAATGTCTGCCAAATATCCAAATCTAAATAATCATAGGTTATTAGCAACTTATCATTCTACCAGAAAAAGTAGAATTTTCTGAAAAAGCAGATAGTTCACTATGCATCTCAAGCAATTGCACAAGTGCTTCTCCTTGACACAACAATTGTCCTTCAGTATGCGGTAGGAGTGCTTTATTTGCACCTCCCATTTTGTCATGTAGAACAGAAAAATATTCATACTCTGAACTTATGCTTCCAGTCAAAGTGGAGTAAAAGAGACTTGATTTATCATCCCATCTTGAAAAAAAACAAAAATCAAACAACGTTGTTCCAATGTTGGGAAGCAAATATCACAGAAGAGTGATGGCAGAAGGAAAGGAAGTGAAATGAGCTGGGCGCTTTCCCCACTTCCCACCTTAAGGAGCTTCCAGGATGCAGTGTCGGTAGGAGGAATCCCAACAGAACCAAGTGGTCTCTGTGAGATGCAAGAACGGGGTTGAGAACATGGGAAAGTGGCTAGAATTTGCAGTACGGAGTGGAGGAGAGAGAGAGAGAGTACTTCAGAGATCATTTAAAGTTTCTCCATAAGTCTTACCTGAGTACAGGATAGCAACTGCAGGTGAGGAAACTATTCAAGGTGGAGGAAAGAGCTAACAAAAAGGAGCAGGCAAAATAAGCCCCAGGACACAGATGGGGTCAGGAATATTTTATGTTTCCACCAGTCAAAGTGGAAAAACTCCAACATACAAGGGGCAAAAGTAAATGCCCAGAGAGTATTGTTTCAGCTGGGAGTCAAATTATACCTGGATTATGAGCTGCTCTGCTCCAGCCTAACAAAGTTTAAAAGCAAGCCTCCAAAGGATCAAACTATTTCCAACTCCACTGTGTTTCATATACCAAGATTATTTAAAGGAAAACAAATATGCTCAGCACCAAAAAAGGTAAAATTCACAGCATCTGATATCTAATAAAAAATTACCAAGCATGCAAAGAAGTAGCCACATACAACCCATAATGAAGACAAAAATCAATCAATAGAAACAGACACATAAATGACACAGATGATAAATTAGCAGATAAGGATATTAAAACCGGTTGTCTTAATATAACTATATTCTATATGTTCAAGAAGGTAGGGGAAAGGTTGAACACGTTAAGGAGAGGCATGGATGGTATAAAGAAAATCTAGGGGCACCTGGGTGGCTCAGTCGGTTGAGCGGCCGACTTCGGACCACGTCATGATCTCGCGATCCGTGAGTTCGAGCCCCGCGTCGGGCTGTGTGCTGACAGCTCAGAGCCTGGAGCCTGTTTCAGATTCTGTGTCTCCCTCTCTCTGACCCTCCCCTGTTCATGCTCTGTCTCTCTCTGTCTCAAAAATAAATAAACACTAAAAAAATAAAAAATCTAAATCAAACCTCCAGAGAAGGAAAACAGCAATGTCTGGGATAAAAAATAACCAGATGGAACTAATAACAGGTTAAGCACTGAAAAAAAAAAAAAGAAGTGGACTTGAAGATATAGAAATAGAAACTATATATACAAATGAACTAGACAAAAAAATTATCAGATCACTGGTGAATCGTGGGAAAACTTGAAACAATTTAATATGTGTATAATTGGAGTCCCCAATGGAGGAGGCAGATAAAAGTACTTGAAGAAACAATAGTAAACATTTTCCAAATTTGAGGAAAACTTAAAACCCACTGATCCAAGAAAGTCTGTGAACCCCAAGCATGAGAACACAAATTCCACCAAAGAATATCATAATCAAATTGCTTTAAACTTGTGATGAAGGGGAAATCTTAAGGCAGACTGATGCACATTACATACAGAAGAACAAAGATTAGGATGACAGTTTCTCATCAGAAACAAAGCAAGCAAGAAGACGTTGAAGCAATATCTTAAAAGTACTGAAAGAAAAGAAAAAGTCACCATAATATTCTACACTCAGTGAAAATGTCTTTCAAAACTGAAGGCAAAATAAATTTTTTTTTCAGCGTACAAAAATTGCCACTATACCTACAGTACAAGAAATGTTAAAGGACGTCCTTTAGGCAGAAGGGAAATGATACCAGATGGATATATGTATCTACACAGAGGAAGGAAGAGTATCAGAAATGGCAAATATGTGGGTCAATGAAAAGCACTTGTAAAAACCTCATTTTAACAATTTCTTTGAAAGGTAATTGTTTAATGCAAAGATAATTGCAGTGTATCGTGAGGTTAATATTTAGAAGTAAAATATCTGACAACAAGACCGCAAAGACTAAGAAGGGAAATAGAGGTATGCTATTTTAAGATTCTCATACTGTACATTATGTGATATAATAATTCTTGATGGTAGACAGTAATACGTTAAAGATATATATTATGAATCCAAAAACAACCACTGAAAACAGTTATGCTGACAAGCTAACAAAGGAGATAAATGAAATAATAAAAAATAAGTTAGTCAAGATAAACAGAAAAAGTGGTAAAAGATGAACAAAGAACAGATGGAACAAATGAAAAAATAATGTAGTGGTACATTGAAATTTGACCATATCGATAATCACATTAAATATACATAATCTAAATACCCCATTTAAAAGCCAGAGATTGTCCAATTGGCTAAAAAAGGTGAGACCTCACTTACTATATGCTGCCTACAAGAAACCCACTTTATATGTAAATAAGAGAAATAGTTTAAAAGTAAAAACGATGGGGAAAGATATACCATGCTAACACTAATCAAAAGAAAGTTGGAGTGGCTACATTAATATTAGGAAAAAAGTAGATTTCAGAGCAAAGAATATTACCAAGTATAAAAAGGGTCATCCCATGATGATGAAGGGTTCAATTTGTCAAAAGGACACTGCAATCCTAAATATGTATGCACTCAATAAGAAAGCTTAAAAATACATGGTATAAAAATTAATAGAACTAAAAGAAATAGGCAAATCAACAATTATACTCAGAGATTTAAGCTGCAGCCCCTCAGTAATCAATAGAACAAGTAGAAGAAAACCAGTTATTAATTGGAAGATTCAGAGAACATTATCAACTGCCTTATCTAGTTGATGTTTATAGAACATTCTACCCAATAACAGCAGAATACATATTCTTTTCATGTGCAGAAGGAACATTTGCCAAGACGAATCATATTCTGGGCTATAAAACAATTCTCAAAACATTTTAAAAGATTCATCCATATCAAGTCTGTTCCCTGACCATGATGGAATTAAATTTGAAATCAGTAACAAAAAGGTATCGGGGAAATCCTCAAGTATTTGGAAACCAAATAACACAATTTAAATAACCAATGGGTAAAAGATGGATATTTTCATTTTCTTGATGATGGTGATTGTTTCATGGTGTAAACATATGTTAAAACTCATCAGATTATGTACTTTAAGTTTGTATAATTTAATGTATTTTAATTATATCTCAATAAAGCTGTTTAAAAAAATGACCGGTACTCAAGGGTTGAGATTTCATAATAACCACAATTTGTATGGCTTCACTGTGATATTCTTTTTATTTTTTATTTTTTTAATGTTAATTTATTTTTGAGACACTCACACGTGCGAGTGCGCGCACACACACACACACACACACACACACACACACAGCTTGAGTGGGGGAGGGGCAGAGAAAGGGAGACAGAATCCGAAGCAGCTCCAGCCTCTGAGCTGTCAGCACAGAGCCCACCGTGGGGCTCGAACTTGTGAATTGCGAGATGATGACCTGAGCTGAAGTTGGATGCTTAACCTACTGAGGCACCCATGTGCCCCTTCATTGTGATATTCTTTTTTTTTAATTTTTTTTTAACGTTTATTTATTTTTGAGACAGAGAGAGACAGAGCATGAATGGGGGAGGGTCAGAGAGAGAGGGAGACACAGAATCGGAAACAGGCTCCAGGCTCCGAGCTGGCAGCACAGAGCCCGACGCGGGGCTTGAACTCACGGACCGCGAGATCATGACCTGAGCTGAAGTCGGAGGCTTAACCTACTGAGCCACCCACATGCCCCTTCATTGTGATATTCTTAAGTGAGATTGGCTCTTTTGCTTTCTTTTGTCTGTTCTTTTCCTTTTCCTTTTTTTTTTTTTATTGTGCAGCAGTGAATAATACTTCTAAGTAAACAGTTGTTTTTAATAGTACAGTTTTGTGTCCTCTCTTGATAAATGCTAAGCTACCAGCAGTTTGGCGTCATCAGTGTAGCGTTAATATAGTAAAATAGACTAATTTTGCTTTAGTATTATTACAAATATTGATTCAATCATGCAGATATTCCTTTAAAGGGTCTTGGAGAATCCCTAGGGGTCCATGAATCACATTTTGAGAACTATTTATTTTTATTTTTTAAAAATATATGTTTTTACGTGTATTTATTTGAGAGAGACAGAGACAGCACGAGCAGGGGAGGGGCAGACAGAGGAGAGAGAATCTCAAGCAGGCTCCACACTGCCAGCACAAGGCCCAATGTGGGGCTCGAACTCACAAAACGGTGAGATCATGACCTGAGCTGAAACCAAGAGTCGGACGCTTAACCGACTGAGCCACCCAGGCACCCAAGAACTATTGCTTTAACAAAACTTTGTGGTTATGGCTGCATTAGTCCAATGATGGGACTATAGCAATAGAAAATCCTACCATGGCGACTGCACAGATATGATCTTTTATAGCAGTTGGTACCTTAATATGTTCAAATCACAGTACAGAATCTAAACTATAATAAAGATGATAACCATCCCACTTGTGATTAGTACTATCACTGCGTACGCAACTGATTATTTTCCATGACGAAAAACAGGGCCTGAAAAGGTTTTATTGGATATAATAGTCACGGGCTTTCTTCCATAGGAAGAGTGCGAAGAAAGGAAAGGCTGCAACGGGAAACATCTAGTAGATACGGGAGATTTCTGACAGTTTCTAGAATGAAAGAAGGGAGAAAAGAAGAATGAGTGAAGGAAAAGCGAAGGAGTCCCTTTATATTTAGTGTCTTTACGTAAAGTCCCTTTACAGTTAGTGTCTAAGGCACAAGAAAAGATACGAATAACGAAGGTAGGGATACACAGATAGAGGCTTGCAGTTTTCTGGAGAGTTGTCAGAAAAGCCTACACGTGTAAGAAACGGTTTGCTAAAATCAGCTTCACTCATTGGTACGAGATACATCACATGGCTGCATCTGTGGTGGATACAGAGAGGCACTGCTCGGATGCCCCTGCAGGGAAGGACTCTGCTCCAGCTGTTGGAGTGCTGTTGGCAGACGGCCTCTAGCTGTCAGCTCCTTTGGCAGCAGAGAGCTGCTTTCAGGAAGTCACTCCACTGAGGTGGGGTGGGGGGAGAAAGCCCTAGACGTTTTGGCTCACCGCTCAGACCCGGCTTTCAGCTCCAGGGCTCCCCGTGGGGTTGGCTGAGGCTGTGGAGGGGAGACCCCCTTCTCTGCTAACTTTTCCCTCGTGCCCAGTCCTATCTCTCCTTCTCCCTGCCTCAGGGGTTTGTCCCAAGGGCACATCCTGAATGCTAAACTCTGTCTCAGGGTCAGCTTCCAGCAGATCCCAAACTACACCAGCATCTACTGACTAAAATATAAGCAAAATTGAAGAAAACTGGAGAACGCTTGGGGATGGAAAATCATCATAAAATTATGTGTTAACGTTTAACTCGAGTTCACTTGTCTTTCACTTTAAATTGCTTACACTGAGCATGACTTTACATTTTGTAATTGCTTTACATTTTTAAATTGCTTACGCTGAGCGTGACTTTAACACTTTGTTTCCTATCAGTTTGCTATGTCTACTTCCCCTTTCCTACAGGAATCGTACTGTGGAAAGATAAAAAGGTAACAGAGTAAGAAAAACAGTTAGGTGGTTTCTTCCCCGACCACTCAGGAAATCCATGATTTCAAGGCTGGCCTAAGCAGCAAGTGAGGAAACATGTTGGGAAATGTGACAGTGGTTTTGTTCTGAACATTAGACTAACAGAAAGTTATGAAGTGGTCCGGTTATTGGAAGAACTGTCCCTGAACATAATAAAGAAGGTATTTAATTTTAAGCCTAAAGATTTCAACACTCACTTAGAAGTCTCAGACCTGAATAGGATTAGTAATTTTAAACATAAACAGGAAAGTAGGTACCATCCTGTCTTCCCCTACAGCTCCAGATGAGGGCAGAACAGTGGATTCCCAGGCATTTTGAACGTTTAGGAGACAGGGGGGCGCCTGAGTGGCTCAGTCGGGTAAACGTCTGACCTCGGCTCAGGTCATGATCTCATGGTTCCTGGCTTTGGGTTGGAGCCCCACGTGGGGCTCTGTGCTGAGAGCTCAGAGTCTGGAGCCTGTTTTGGATTCTGTGTCTACCTCTCTCTCTCTGCCCCTTCCCCGCTCTCTCTCTCTCTTTCTCTAAAAAATTTATAAACATTAAAAAAAGAAAAGAGTTTAGGAGACAGAGCAGGTGAGTCTTCTGACTGCCTCCTTTACCTTCAGACCTTTGATCTCTGGGAAATATATCTATTTCAGTGTCCTTGTCCTGATTTTTCTGGGATCTATAGGTTACCGGGAGATGACTCAGGCAGGTTACACCCTGATCCTCACTGTGGAAAAAGAGAATGGTGACATAAATGTCCTGACAACATAGACTACATACCTACAGACAAAATTGAAATATTATTTTGTTTTTCTTTTCCCTAAGATTATCTTGATAACAGTGATCTTTGATATTACAAAGTAAATACAATTATATTTAGGTATTCCTTTTGGGAGCATGCACTGGGGAAGATGACTATGTAAAGAGCCACTGTGAACATTTTCGATCTCATTTATTATGGAGATTCACTCAAGCATACCCAGTTTGTGAGTATGACGATCTGTTGCCTATAAGGCAAGGCAACTACTTGTGAGAAAAGAGAAAAGATATAATGGGCTATTGTAAAGGAAATACTTTGAGGGTTCTAGTTCAGGCTTTGTACAGGGTTTGAGTCTCGGTTTTCTCATCTGTAAAGTGGGGTTAATACCTACCTCGTTGGTTATGAAGATCACATAAGGGGACATGGGAAGAGCCAGGCACCTAGGACAGTGCTTGGTACAGTAAATGTGGATTCCCTGTCCATCCCTTCCTGCAGAGCTGTGGGAAAACACTCCATAACCTCATAGGGTGTGATGAACTGTCCCTCCCCTTTCTATTCCCAGTTATGGCACTGGAGATCATAAAAACGCCTCTTCCCTGTCTCTTCCTTTCTTCCTTCCTCTCCAAGACAAGGAAGTGGCCGGCTCCCTTCCCTTGGTTCGGAAGCTTTCGCCTCCCAGGACAGCCCAGCCCCCGGGTTGCTAAGGTCGGGGGTTGGGGGTGGGGGGAGGAGAGCTGCGTCTCCGGCCTGCGCAGCGCAGTGGGGAGGCGGCAGGGAGGCGATGGGGAGGCGGGCGCAGTCGACCCAAGGGTGGAGAAGGGGGACGGCGAAGGACGCGCGTTCCCGGGCTCGTGACCGCCGGTGGCCCAGGGAGCCGGCGCCTAGACAGCCTCGGAGATGGCAGGCGGCGGGGACCGGCGCGCCGTGGGCACCCTCCACCTGCTGCTGCTGGCGGCTGCCCTGCCCCTGTCTGCCCGGGGGGTCAGCCGAGGCGCCGCAGACTGGACCCAGGAGAAGGTGAGCGGCTGCCGCTGCGCGACTGCACCTGGGCGGCTCGTGCCGCGCGCGCAGGGACCGGGGACCGGGCGACCACACTTTCGCAAGGGGGGTGGGGAGGCAGGCGGAGTCGCCGTCCGCGGCCCAGGCAGCCGTGCCCGCAACGGGCACCCGGAGGAATCGGAGCTCTGCGTCCTCGTCGGGGTGCCTCGCTGGCCTCGGGACTGCTTTGGAGAAGCCTCGGGAGCTGGGTGATGTCACCAGCCTCCCCTCGGCTGCGGTCTGATGCGGGTAGTGATAGGCACAGGAAGTGTGTCTAGCCGGCGGCGGCCGAGCGGGGAGGTGAGGGCGCATCGCCTCGCCGCCGCCCACTCGGGACCCGGGAGGCCAGCGGTCGCGGCGCTCGGCTGGCGCGGGGGTGCCCGGCGCGCCTGGGGGTGTGCCTACTGCTCCCCCACCGCTGCAGCCGCGGACGCCCTTGGGACGCTGGAGTTTCCGTGCAGTCTCGAGACAGACGCGTGTTACCGTTTGTTTTAGGTTTTTTAAGCGGAGCAGCTCTAACTGGAGACCAGCTTCACTTAAAAAAATTTTTTTTTTCCCCTTAAGAGAGTCAATGCAATTGTCAGAGCAATGTATCTGGTTGTAGGTGGAAATTCATACAAGGAACTTACGAGGCACGCTTCCTCTGCGTGCAGTAAACAGGTTCAAAATTATTTCCTTTTCTTGTGTAACAGTTTTGAAATCATGAAATTGCTAGGGAATTATGCATATGTTAATGATATCGGAGTAAAATGCCCTTAAAAATAGTAAGGAAAAGCAGTCCAGGGTTATAAACCTTGACCGCGTTGCTGAGCAGAACTTTTAAATGCTTACAGTATGCTTGTATTTGCTGGCACGTTGGGAATACAGGGCACACTGGCGACTGCACGGGCCCTGTGTGGTCACCCGTGGACTCGCACCCCGCCGCGTGCATGTGCATATGAATAGCCTGCTTGAGTTCTCTGGGTTATGCTTACTTAGCTTCACGGTTCAGACCCCACAATGTGCCCCGACCTACACTTGGAGACCACCAGCCGCAAGGAACCTGGTGAGGATGTGGGAAGGCAAACTCAAGAATAACTGCATTATAAGAAAAAATTTCTGTGGGCGTTCAGAAGGAGTAAGGTCCCTTAAGGGACATTGAATTACACACTTAAATCCTTTCCTTCTTCACTTCATCCTGGGTACCTTCCTGATCAGAAATTGGGAAGGGGGCATTAATAACCGGAATGTGGAGCCACACCAACTGTGTTTTTCTGATACATCTGAATGGGTGAGTAAGTGAGATAGGGAGTATTTGAATGAGCTGTTCTTTAGGCATCATTTGTAGGCAGGGTATATTTCTAGGGGGGAGAAGGTGTTGGATTCTGGACATGTTTAAAACTAACGAGACTAACTTTTGAGAAGTCTTTGAAAGGGTAAATCCCTTTTATGTTTATTTTAAGAAGCTTCTAAATACTGTTCTACTAGGAAACTGGATGCTTTCAAATGGTGTAAGCAAGGGCCTGGGTGGCTCAGTTAGTTAAGCGTCTGACTTCGGCTCAGGTCATGATCTCACCACTCGTGAGTTCAAGCCCCGCGTCGGGCTCTGTGCTGACAGCTCAGAGCCTGGAGCCTGCTTCAGATTCTGTGTCTCCCTCTCTCTCTGCCCCTCCCCTGCTTGCACTCTGTCTGTCTCTCTCAAAAATATAAATAAACATTAAAAAAAAAAAAGAGTACATTCAAATGGTGTGAGCAAATGACAAGATTAACCATGACGGTTCTCAGTTTCTGGTTCCTTCCTCCCTTACTCGGTAGGCCTACATAAAGTCCTTCAGATGTCCAGTACAGCTTGTGGTCTGGGAAGTGAGTTGGTCCATATTAAAACACATGCCTTCCTGCTATATATGGCATTTAACTATTTTAATCACTGAGGTGTGCCCTTGGTACACTGGTCTGCCAAAAGGTGAGGTACAGTAAAGAAAACATTGATTCTGAAATCTGTTTCCTTTGCTTTGAAGTAAAGGCGTGTCTCTTTCAGTGGCATCTACTACATAAAACAGTTCAACCCTACTTGGTGGTTGAGTTCGGGGGACTGTGATTGGGTTGCTTGAAACCTGCAAACATTTTCCCATAGAGGCAGTAGTATAAATGGTTAGATTCTCAGGTGGGCCCACAGGTGTATATTTAGAGGCATTGGCATCTGGGTTCCGGGACGCTCATGTATAACCATCTCACTTGAACCTCACAGTGCCCCTGGGAGGAGAGAAGTTTCATCCCCAATTTATAGGTGAGGACACTTGATTATGGCTACACCAGCGAACTGAAGAGCCTTCATCTTTCCTCTTCCACTCTCTTCTCCAAGGTAGATGAGTCCTGGCTGAGGGTACAGGGAACAGTGTCCAGGGAGTGAAGGATGGTGGGGCTGGTGGGAGGGTTGGGGGGACCAGAGGAAGAGCTTATTTCTCTTTTCCTGGGTCAGAGTGGATCCTAAATGGAATTCCAGAATAGATTGTTTCTTTCTGGAACCTTCTCTCCCTATTTAGCCCCTTTCCGGATCTCCCTCGTGGAGCTTAAAGGTTAATTATCTGGGGCTTGGGCCTTATTCCAAAACTACTTCTCTGGAATCCTGTCCCATCCTTGATCCCCAATCCTATTTCTTTGGTACAGACCCCTTCCTTTGGTACAACTTTGTCAACTGACTGTTGAAAGGAATCTTGTTAAATCAGTCCTCCCTTAGGTGTGGAAGATGAATGGCTGTTAGGAAAGTTGCATTTTTTTTTTTTTAAAGGAAGCTGTTAGTTAAAAAGTATGGCTTCTATTGAAGTCTCCCCATTATAAAGTTAACATGTGCTCATTTTAGAAAACCAGGAAAATACAGAAAAGTATACTAAAAAGAAAACTGTTGTGACCATAATCCCACATTTGGAGATGATTGCTGTTAACCGTTTTGATGTTTTTATTCCTAGTGTCTCTCTCTCTCTCTCTCTCTCTCTCTCTCATTCTCCCCTACCTCCTGTTTCTCCTTCCCTCTTTCTTTCTATAGATATATATCATATTTATATGTACACACATACACATGTATATATGTGTGTATTTTTATTTATAGAAGTGGACAACAATTATATCAGTCTTGTACGTTTTTGTGAGAATTGAGCTAGCCATCTAAAGCACTTAGCACAGTGCTGCCATGTGGTAAATGCTCAATAAACACTAATTATTTATTTTTAAAATAACACATGTGAATACTTATTTCTTACTAGGGATTATGCTCCATGTATGGTTTTATATTTTAGTATGTCGCTTAAAAGTATGCGTGTTACCTTGAACCGATAAAACCCATTGAAAGCATCACTTGATAATTGCAAAATCATCAGCATTCCATAATTTGCCTATCCTTTTACTGTTGGACATTTAGGTTGTTTCCAAACTTTATCATAAAGTTGGGACTCCGTGTATTGGTAGAATCTTCCTTTATTATAACAAGGGTGACGTAGAAAATTTCAAGTCATATTGGATGTGGAGGGGCAGAGTTTTTGAAGCAAGGCAAGACATACAGGAGGGTTGGCCTCACCTAGGGGTTCTCCTCCATGGTCATCTCTGGCAAGCTGCTACTGCTGTCTTCAGTACTTCACACTTTTGCTTCTGGAGTCACACATATTCTGAGTGTTTAGGGTTCCCCTCTTCCATGGTTTTAAAAGCTCTTAGCCATTCTCCCATCTACCCACCATGATTCTTAGGGAAGCAACAATGGAGACTCCAAGTCAGGGGACAGGGCGGTCAGTGATAGGCTGGGTGTTGGTAGGGGAAGAAAGACATTGCTTTTCTTTTAGCTAGAGGGCCCATTGCATTCAAAGAAGGCAGAACTTTACCTTATTCGGTTCTCAACTTCTCCACAACTGCATTTGTCATGCCGGGGGCTTCGGACACACTGGAAGGGTGTCTGTAAATGCTGGCTGGGTTGAATTTACTGGTAGACACAGGAGTTAACCTGAGTGCTGTCTGGGAGACACTCATATGGGATGGGAACTAGAATTGAAATCACTGGGCTTCTGTAATGATCTCCCTTTAATTCAATGGCTTGGGACCTCAGATCCCCCTGCAAGCTGGGCCAGCACTACAAATTATGTAATTAAAACCCTCTTTGGCCTAGCATCATGTGATTAGCCTAGAGGAGATGTTTCAGGATATCTGGTTCACACTTTTTTAGCTGAAAGATTCTTGTCACCCAAAGCAGACTTATTGTCCTTTCTGCCTGGCTGAAAAGACAAAGCAGGGGCTGTAATAGAGACTCATTCCTCTGAGAATGCCTATACTAAAGAAATTTGTCGATGTGCCTTTTAACTGAAACAATCCTAGACTAATTGGGGGTTTGCATTTAGCACTAGGCTCAACACTGTTTTTGCCTCATTTACTTTCCTCATGTCCAGCCCACACTTTCTGTCCAGGTTTCTCCTCTCTTTCCTTCCTCTGATCTCTGCAGAGATTTTTATGTTTATTGGGTTCTGAGAGAAGGGCTTAAGCATTTTTTGGTGCTGTTTCTCAACTATATTTCATGTAGGATATCTGCTACAGCTAGTGATGCTGGAGGGTTATTTATTTTGTTCCTGCTTTTCCTCAAATCTCTTTAGAACTCTCTAGAGTCTCCATAAACTGCCCATTTTAACATGAGCTTGATTTCCTCCCGCTATGGACATGCAGTGAAGGACCTTGTCCACGGTGACTCTATCTGGGATAGAGTAATGGACACTAAACAGAAAAGGAGTCACTGGCCAGACAGCCTTCCCGACACAACAGGTCTTGGTTATTGCAGAGACTGCCCCGGGCCAAACCAACTCTAAAGCATCACAAGCATTGACTGTTAGAAATGTAAAAAGAGCAAAGACCACAAAACTTGAATCATAGCACTTCCTGGCCCTTTGCAGTAGGTAGCTTCTTGTTTTCCTGTTTTTATGATTGCTTGTACATTTAACTGACTTGATATGTATAATGCCCATTTTACTTTATTATTCTATAAGCATCGTTTTAGTGGAGACAATTTGAGAAAGGTAGTTCCTCTGTCAATTCCTTATTTGATGAGTTCACCCAGTATTTCTCGAGTCCTCAATATGCCCAGGGCACTGTGTGGCCCTGGGAAGACTAGAAAGTAAAGATAGTTCCCGCCCTCATGGAGCTGATATCCAATATGAAATCAGATGTTAAACAAGTAAACACACAAGAAAGGGGTCTCCAAATTATAACCTGAGTTAAGTGAAGAGAGAGGGAAGAGCCTGGAAACCAGAAATCACCGCAGAGGCAAAAGCCTCAACAGGTCAGAGTCTCACACTGCTTTGGGACCTGGATGGTCCCAGGACCTGGATGGAGGCCAGGGTGACTGAAGCATGGTGCCCTGGGGGCGAGTGGCCCTGCCTGGGGGCGGTGAGGCAGCAGGAGAGATCAGACAGGCTCCTGTTGGCCTGGTCAAGTAGTAATTAACCGTAGAAACCATCCCAATTCTTGCCTCCAGGTTCTTCTTTGCCCTTTTCACATTTCTGTTTTGTCTGTTAGCTTCAGCTTTCTACTTCAAAGTGCTGAGAGTTAACATAAGGACTGAGATCCTGAACGTACCAGGGAATTGAAAGGCTGAGGTGACAAATTTATGAAGTATATTTAAAAATGTATTATCAGTAAACAAAGATAAACCTTAAGATGTTTGGGCACAGCATCCACATTTGGGAGTAACTGGAGGTTCATAGATGAGGCAGGGAGGCAGAGCAGAAGGGCATGGGAGGGGGAATCCATGGAACCCGGATCTTTTCATGGACTTACCTGGAGCTCTCCTATGACCTTGGGAAAATCATTTGCTCTCTAAGAAAAACTCAGTTTCCACTGACATAAATTCAGGAGGTTGGACTAGATCATCTCCAAGTGTCTTTCCAGCTCTAAATTCTATACCTCTTTCATGTATGATAGAAGGTAATAGAATGAAAACTTATTGAATGTTTACTATGGTGGCTTATATATGTTAGCTCACGTAATTATAATTACTCTAGGAAGTAGGTGTTATTACCTCCACTTTACAGATGAGGAAATTGAGCCTTAATGAGGTTAAGTAACTCACCAGAATCACACCTCGTGAGTGGTGGGGGGCTGAGTTGAGAGGGTCTGTCTGAACCCACAGCCCATGTTCTCTGCATGATCACACTGGAGAGTAATGTTGAGACATAGCAAAATGTAGATGAGTATAAGTAATTGGCAATTAGCATTCTTTAATTCCAGAGTTTCTCACCAGCCACTTGGAGAGGAAATACCTATGTGATTACTGAGACATATTTAACCAACACTGGTGCCGGAAAGAACTGTGAAGAAGAAAAGGCTCCTTCAGTTTCTGTTTTGCATTCCGAAGAACTTAATATCCTATATGACCTTCATCATTCCCCTTAGGGCAGAAATCAGCTGATCAATCACTCACTTACCTAGGGGAGGAGTAACACATTCCATTACTGAGTGCCTGATAAACATGCAATGAATCGATGATTCATCATTACTAGTGTCACAAGAAAATACAGTGTGTGTAAGGTTATATCTGAAGTACAAATCTGAGGGGCACCTGTGTGCCTCAGTTGGTTGAGCGATCAACTCTTGATTTTGGCTCAGGTCATGATTCCAGGGTCGTGGGATGGAGCCCTGCATTGGGCTCTGTGCTGCCAGCACAGAGTCTGGTTGGGATTCTCCCTCTCCCTCTGCCCCTCCTCTGCTTTCACATTGAGTGTGTGTGTGTGTGTGTGTGTGTGTGTGTGTGTGTGCACCCTCTCTCTCTGTCTCTCTCTCTCTCAAAAAATATATGTATATACATTAAAAAAAGCAAATTTAATTTTTATGTTTATTTAGCTCTTTAAGGTTAATTCAGCTAATATGTAAATGTTCCTATGAATGTGAGTGTTAATAGAAGTTTAAAATAATTTTAAGGGAAGATAAAAAGTGTACTATTTAGCGGGTTATAGAGTCATCAAACTCTGGCTGAAAGGAATTTCAATGATCATCTAGTTTAGAGCTCTACAACGAAAATATATAATGAGAAGTACATATGTAATTTTAGGTTTTCTTCTTTTTTAAGTTTATTTATTTATTTTGAGAGAATGAGAGGGAGGGGAAGGGCAGAGAGAGGGAGAGAGAGAGAATCCCAAGCAGGCTCTGCACTGTCAGCATGGAGCCCGATGTGGGGCTCAAACCCACGAGGTGTGAGATCATGACCTGAGCTGAAACCAAGAGTTGGACGCTTAACTGACTGAGCCACCCAGGTGCCCCCATTTTCTTTTTAAAATAAGCTGCCAAAACAGTTAGTTTAACTTTCTAGATCTAATGGGCCAATTTGAAAGTTGAGTAGTTTAACTTACTTTATGGCCGAAGACCTATCTCTTTATTTTAAGATTCAAAAGAAATAGTTTTCTATTGCAAATGTCTCAAGATAAGTCCTGACCGTGTTATGAAATGATAGCCAGTTAAATGATGTTATTTAATCCTCAGAATTATCACCAACCAGCCATTTTGAATTCATCGTCTCTTCGACAAGTTGCAGAAGGCACCAGTATTTCAGCAATGTGGCAAAATGACTTACGACCGTTGCTGATAGAGCGATACCCGGGATCCCCTGGAAGCTATGCGGCTCGCCAGGTGAGGACGCAGCACACAAATATGAAGGTTGCTGAACACTTTGCTTGCACGTGGGAGATATATTATGTCCCAAGTTCTGAGTTGTCTGATATTCAGACCTGTCATCTCATCATAGCATCCACCAAAATAAGCAACTCAAAAAACCAAACAACTGAGAATAAATGTCTGTTCTGAACTGAGTGATACATGTTCATCTAAATCAATTTAGGTGTGAAATCTCTGTTGGGGTACAACATGAGATAGGGTACTATTCAACTCTTGGTCATTGCTATAATACACCCCCAGGCACGCCAGCACGTTTTCTTGGACCCTAACCACCCAACGTCACTAGCCCTAAGCAGTCCTTAACTGACAGTTTTTGGCCAAGAGTGTGTTTACTGTCCTATGAGGCCTTCATTCCTCTTGGAAAATTGTATTCTCCCTGGAGGGCAAGTCAAGATCAGTTATAAGCTACTTTCTCCAGTGCAGTGTTTCTCAAACTTCTGATTCTGATCCATGTTAAAAAAAAAAATAGCAAAGTTAAAAAAACTTACATTTTGTGCACACAAATATAAAAATAGATTTAACTGACACCAAAGTTTCATGAAAAAAAACCCCCGCACTCTTATTACCTGCATTACCTGTGATTTGCTCTGATATTGTTAATTCTACTTTACTAGTTTGTTCTGTATTGTTTTTTTTTTAATACTGGTCATGACCCAGTAAACTGATTTCGAGATTCACTGATTTTACCACTGCAGTTTGAAAGACACTGCTATGGAGGGTAAATTATACCATAGCTGGGCTAGACCTTGTGTCTCTGCCTCCTTAGTGCCAGTCTTCCTAAGTAATCTGATATCCCACCTCTGAATGAATGTTTTTCAAAATAGCCCTATTTCAAGGGGCAGCTCAGGAAAGAATGGGGAGAGACTGACCCCCCAAATCCTCCTCTGAGAGTACTCCATCTGCCTAACTCTCCAGGCCAAAGACCTTGGCACCCCACTTCTGTGATAGAGTGACACCTGCAAGGTCCAGCAACACAGCCGTTGGGCTCATCCCTTGTACCCAGTATATGACTCTGCCTCTGACATCCAACCCAGATAGCCATTGTCTGCTGCCCCATTAGGCGCCTGTCTTCCAACCAAGCACCTGTTTCTCCTAAGGAATTAGATGGTGGAAACCCAAAGAGCGCCTTAGTTCTTTCTAACCTTTAGGTGGGGAGAGGTATAATAATGATGATGGCTGACTTTCATGGAGCACTGTTTTTTGAAGTTAGGTACTTTATGGAGTTCTTCGCATGGACTTTTGCATTCAGTCCTCACAACCATGCTGTCGTGTGGGTACTATTATTATCCTAGTGCTACAGATCAAAAGGCCTGAGGTTTAGGTATATGAGTTAACTTGTTCAAGGTTATAAACATAATAGTGATGAGACCAGAATTTGGACCCAAATCAGCTTGACTTCACAATCCTATCACTGAAAAGCGGTGGCTGGGGGGAACCAGTGTGTGCTCATAAACATCTCCAGCTCTGGCTCTTCTCTTGCCTAAGTTGGAGAGTGAGATACATACCTCTCATTTCAATGATATTCCTGGACTTCATCTCCCAAGTATTTTCTTTTTTTCTTAAGTTTATTTTTTATTTATGTTGAGAGAGAGCAAGTACAAGCCAGGGAGGGGCAGAGAGAGAGAGAGAGAGAGAAGGAGAGAGAGAGAATCCCAAGCAGGTTCCATGCTGTCCACGCAGAGCCTGACGTGGGGCTCGGTCTCACAATTCATAAGATCATAACCTGAGCCGAAATCAAGAATTGGAAGCTTAACCTACTGAGCTACCCAGGTGTCCTGAAAATCACCAGGATTGCTGTCTAAGCTGTGGAAAGAGAGGGGTTTCTACTTTAGATGATGAGGTGGGGACACTTGGGTGGCTCAGTCGGTTAAGAGTCTGACTTCAGCTCAGTTTATGATCTCATAGTTTGTGGGCTCGAGCCCCGTGTTGGGCTCTGCAGAGCTGTGCTGCTTGGGATATTCTCTCTCTCTCTCTCTCTCTCTCTCTCAAAACAAACTTAAAAAACTGAGGTAGGGGTGCCTGGGCATCTCAGTTGGTTAAGCATCCGACTTCAGATCAGGGCATGATATCCTAGCTCCTAGCCCCGATGCCCAACATTGGACTCCGTGCTGACATGAAGAGCCTCCTTGGGATTCTCTCTCTCTTCCTCTCTGCCCCTTCTCCACTCGAGTTCTCTCTCTCAAAATAAATGAACTTAAAAAAAAAAAGATGAGGTAGATGACACTTGGGTTCTGATGAGGGAATTACACACTAATGCACTCAGTTTGACCTGTCACTCAGAACTAAATCCAAAGAAGAATGGTGGAAAATCTGCTTTTTTCCTGAGGCCTTTTGGAGCATTGGATTCCATGTTTTATAATTTATGGCGTTTCAGGGTTGTAGCTAGAGAAGACTCTCAAATCTAAAGATACGTGGACTTGGTATAAAGTTGGTTATTGAACTGACCTGTGCAGTTGACGATAAAGATGTGCATTGCAATGGATTCTTTTTCAGAGAATAATATGAGAATGATGTCCCAGAGTCTCCATTTTTACTGCCTCTCATCATGGAGCCTAAAGACGCCTATTGGATTTTTAGAAGTTTTATTTTTTTAGGAGATAATTTATTTGTAGAATAAATAATTTGAAGGCATGAAATTTTGGGGTTTTTTTGGGTAATTTCTATCTGAGATAGGAATAAAAAAAATAACTAAAAAATCAGGATGATGAAATCTTCGTAGGGAGCAAGCCAGAAACTTTGTCAAAAAGAGGCAAGCTACAAACTGTGGGGTTAAAATCCCCTGTAGATGCACAGTACACGTGAGAAGTGGCAGCTGGCCTTCTTCAGCCCAAGGTGGGGCTGTCCCTGAGTGGAGGGCCCCGTGTGGAGAGCACTCAGCATGGAGCCTGGGAGACCAACATGTCTAAGAAGGAGGAGGTACCTGACATTCCCCGTGTCAGGAATCAGCATCCTGACAATGACATGTTTGTAGACTTGGGACAAGCATCGTAGAATCTGCTTCCTCCAAACAAACCTGGGCTGCTGATGTTATTGTTTCTTGGAACCTGGAAATAAGAATTTAAGTGAAATTAAATTAGACCCAGGATCATTCACTACTGTTAACCTACAATGTCTGGGGCCTTCCCTCCTAGAAGTAGAATGTCATATTTATGTCTGACTTTCTCTTCCTCTCTCACTCTCTCTCCTCGCCTCTGCCTTTATCTTTGTATCCTTTTCTTTTTGGCTGTACTCAATGTCCGTCTATCTCTGTGTTCATCTCTCTCTCTCTATCCATCCATCTCTTTCTCTCTGTCTTTTTCTCCCTTCCCCGTCCAAACAATAAATCTAGAATAGTCCAAAATACAATCTATATTCTGAACTGCCCTTTGCACTCCTGGCGGGCCTGGGTTCTTGCTACTTAGTTTCAGGAAGCACTCCCTACCTGGTTTCAGGGCATTCTAGTGAGCAGAGCGGTGGTTTGGGGAGCCCACTCTAGAGAATTGCAGTGGGAACTTGCAGACTAAGCTTGAAAGCCAAAGGCACAACAAGGGATATTGGTGACCTAATGAGATTATGGAGCCAATACGATTGTTTATAAAGAAATTCGTTGCTAAGATAATTAAAAAAAAATTTACACTGAGTAAAAAAAGAAGATTCCTTCAGAGAGGACTCTTTTGGGGACATTTGCTGAGGCTTTTGTGGATTTTAGTGTCAACATAAGATATCAGAAATTATGTCCACAACTTATTTAGTAGTTGAGAAATGAGTTTGTGTGTGAGACTTCAGCTGAATGAAGCTAACAGATACATATTTTTAAATCTCAGTTCATTTCTGTAAGCATACGGGCTGCTATTGATTTGGAATCGTTCATCATCTGGATACCAGATGTTCTGGAATATACGCCTGTTTTTTGTTTTTTTTTTTAAGATGACCCCTTTATGGAAAAATTTCTCTTCCCTAAAGTCTGGGAATAACTTATTTTCATATTCTGTGGAAAGCCGATCTTGGATGCACAGTGATTTGTCTCTATTCAAGCTCCCCAAGCTTGATACCATATAATTTTATTGTTCTCATTGAGAATAACTTACTAGTTAGAATCAGCCCGTATTTAGCGATAGCCTACTGTGAGCAAAGCCCAGTATTAAGAATTGTGGATGAAAACAAAGTGAATGAGATATGAATGACGATTTCTTTTAATTATTTGAAAGGTTATTAACATTTCTTTTTATTATTTGGAAAGAGAACTTGTGAACTTGTAATACAAAAGGTAAGGGACTGTGTACACATGCCATTGTGGCCAAAGTCCGCGTCACTGCAGAAAGCAGGGAATGAGTATCAGGGAACCGTTTGTTTCTTTGGCTTTTATGGAATTGAATGGGGAATCAGTGTCCTCGTTCTGGTTTGGTTATTTTCCTGGAAGCTTCCTGCCACAGTTTTTCCAAAGCCTTTGCCTACGTGTCTTGTCACATTCGTTATGACAGGCCATACAAGAGTTGGCTAGGCTAGAAAATCTTGTATTTCCTTGGGGGTGGGGGAATAAACAACCAAAAACCAAGCCTCGATTCTTTTCCAGTGATTATGAGTTATATGTTTGTCACCTCACGGTCCTTCCCTACTGGATATTCACGGTGCAACAAATTGCCAGTCCTGTTGATGGTTAGTTTGTCGTCTGACTTTTTTAAAAGATCCTTTAAGGCACACTTACAAAAATGTACACAGTATTTCAACATAAAATAAAATAAATGAAACCTAGTTGAGAAACATGAAGTGAAGGAGAAATGAAGGCAGGAAAGGGAGAATGGAACAGTAGTGACCTCCCCGTAACTTACCACACCATGAAGTCTAGACTCTGAAGGAAGACACGGCCAGTCTCGGAAGTGGTGTTTCTTTTCCATCTGCTTCCTATCAGCCACTGTGTGATTCATTAGTTCCCAGGTGATGAGGAGAGATAGGAAAACAGATTCTTCTTTATGTTTACCGTTTGTAGTGGGGTCTGAACTCGCCTTTGGTGCCGAGGAAAACTACTTGATGTGTCACTGTGGTTCAGAATTGTTTATTGATTCTTAAAGTGGCCGGGACCTCAGATATCCCCCAGAAATCCCCTTATGGGACATTATACCATCAGAATCTTTTGTTAGTGTATATTACATTTTGAAGTATTTGCTGAACTTGGGGCACATGCTGTGCTCTTGGGACAAAAGAGTTACCATTTGCAGTTCTTGCTCTCAAAGAACTTAGGGTAGAAGTTGAGATCTGTAGGACCTCGGTGTATCTGACTTCTCAAAATGCCTTCTCAGCCTCCTAGAAGTATTGAAAGTGGACTTTAATACATACTGAACTGGTCTCTGTCTCCTGACATGTAGAAATGACCCCGATGGTATTGTTAAATACCAGCAGGGGTTGGAATAATGTATAGATTCTATTCCTATAAAAACATGTACCCCTTTGCCAAATACATGTTTGTGTGCTAGTATATGTATATATAAACAATAAAGATGGTGTGGAAAGATATACATCAGACTATTAACATCAGTTAATACCAACAGTGCGTTGGGATTGCTTGGCAGGGGTATGGTTGAGGGAGAGGGAGAGGGAGAGGGATAGCTTTTATTTTAATCACCCTTGCTATTAACTCTATAACCACGTATTGCATTTTTACGTTGAAAGGCATCACATAAATTTATATGTGTGTGTGTGTGTGTCTGTATATATATATATATATGTATATATATATACAGTGAACCAATGGAAACTGTCTAGATCTGAAATTTTGGTTTTTGTTTTGATCAGCACATCATGCAGAGAATTCAAAGACTTCAAGCCGACTGGGTCTTGGAAATAGACACCTTCTTGAGTCAGACACCCTATGGGTACCGATCTTTCTCAAATATCATCAGCACCCTCAATCCCACCGCTAAACGACACCTGGTCCTCGCCTGTCACTACGACTCCAAGTATTTTCCCCCTTGGGACAACAGGGTGTTTGTGGGAGCCACTGACTCAGCAGTGCCATGCGCGATGTTGTTGGAGCTTGCCCGGGCTTTAGACAAGCAACTCCTTTCCTTGAAGGTATTTGTTTCTGTCTCGAAGATTCTGGGAATAAAATACAGAGTGAATTCTAGAATCCTTGGGGAGTAAGAAGGCCATTTAGAAATGTAGACTTTCAGTACATTTTGTAATAATTTGTTGCAAAAAGACATGAGGTTGAATGAATATTAATTGGAAGATTACACTATTTGAAATGTCAACCATGGACGATAAACCTAGGATACATGACAGTGAATTTATTCAGTGGCACTTAATTGCTTAATTTTGCATGCACATTAAATTAAATGCAACATTTCTTTGCAAAAAATGAAGAGGGTGGATGGTTGGTACAGGCGTATGTATGAGAACTAGGTTTATTTCTTCTTGTTCATGTAGCCATGAAACATCACAACCTCCTAATCTGAGAGGTGTGGCTCTTGAGTTGGGGGGGAAAGGGTTGATTGAAAAGTGCTTCTGAAGTAGAGAGTGGGTTTTTCAGACATATCAAGATGAAAAACTTGGAGCAGAAATGCATTATTGTTATTATCTGTGAATCTCGGCTCAATTTTATGTAGCATAGCAGAGCTTTTGTACATTCTCAGCTCAAATACTTCTGGGACTCTCAGATGCTATTTCAGTCTCTGTGTTCTGAAGGGTACATTGGAAAAAAGTGCTAACCTAGATGAAGACATTTTGTTCAGATATCACTCATAACCAAGTAAACACAACAAAGCGAAAACAAAAAACTTTGTTCGCAGGCAGCAAATGCATTTTTCTCCCTCAGAGTTTTATGAAGGGGCCAGCCTTTGCTACAATGGGAGTAAAGAAGTAAAAGGTTTATCTTGTAATGGAAGGAATAGAGATATTTGGTTTTGGGTTTTTTTTGCTGGATATGCTGAACTTGAAAGCAAGAATTGTTTGTAACCTCTCAGTGTCCTTTTCACTATTTTTTTTAGTTTGTTTTGTTTTGTTTCCTGAACCTTCTATAATGTCTTTGTCCCATCCTCTGTCCTGCTTTTAACTAGTACCCTTCCCCAGCAATTGGGTGAGGGAGTTCAGAAGCTGATATAAAAGTTTAATTTTCCATGTTTACATTCTAAGGACATTAAATGAAAGGCACAGTCTATATAGTGGGTGTGTTTTCTCTGGAGCTCAGACCTGCTTATAGTGACCAGAAACAGAAAGGACCAAATGGGTTGTTAGGTGGACATCCTCATCAAAACACACACAGACACACACAGACACACACACACACACACACACACATTCTCTCTCCTTTTTTTTTTTTTAAAGTTTATTCATTTTTCAGAGACAGAGACAGAGCACGAGCAGGGGAGGGGCAGGGAGAGAGGGAGACACAGAATCTGAAGCAGGCTGCAGGCTCTGAGCTGTCAGCACAGGGCCCGACGCGGGGCTCAAACTCACGAACCGTGAGATTATGACCTGCGCTGAAGTCGGATGCTTAACCGACCAAGCCACCCAGGTGCTCCACACATTCTCTTAATTATTCTTTCTCATAGAAGTAACAGTGATGTGGGCATTTAAAAAAAATGGATCATGTTTGATGGAAACATGAAGAGTATGAGATTCATTTTTCCAGGGGTACTTTAACTAAATTTGTATTAAGGTGTTGTTTGAAGCTCTTCAGTTGTCATGGATTGGGTATGTGGGAGTGGAATGTGACCTGGTTGAGGATGGCAGAATAGTCTGGATTATTGTTCCAACTGCATGCACCCCTCCAGGAATAAGATTACAGTTATGCATTCCCGTCTTTTCCCTTGTAACCCTGCTGTGCCTTCCCACTGTAGCAGGTGGTACGTTCTCATTCCTTGACTCCGGACTTGGTTATGTGACCTGTCCTGGCCAATGGGATACTAGTGGATATGATACCAGCAGAGGCTGGGAATGAGCTTGTGCAATTGGGTTTGCTGTCTTGTGCCGTTGCCGCCACCATAAGGGCACGCCCTGGCTGGCCTGCCAGTCCCAGGGGGAGGATACGACGTGTGGAGCCCAGCCAACCTTCATGACTGTATGGTGAGGCAGAACTCCTCCAACCAGCCTAGATCAATAGTCCTCCAGCTGACCTACAGACCTGGGAAGACACATGAGTGTTGTGTTAAGCCACTTGGGTTTGGGGTGGGTTTTTACACCCTCTTATTGTGGCATTAGCTGATACCACCTTGGATGGGGAAAGCCTGCAGATAATTCACCTGCTATGTTGACACTGGTAACTAGATTTATCACATTACCATGAAAGACTGAAAGACCCTCACAAACCAGATTTTCCTAGCTCCAAGGTGCTAGACTGAGTTACCAAAAATGGAAGGCCACAGTTATTTTCCTGCTAATCCTGAAAAGAAGCAAAAGGAGCAAAGTGCCTCACAGGACTCAGGATCACTGTCTACATGGTCTACTCCTGTCTTAACGATCAGACGCTTGGAGGACAGAAAGTGAGTCGTTGCGCTGACCTCTGGAGTCACTCAGCTGTTGAAATTTCAGGGAGGCATCTGAACCTTCAAGCCTGTAGAATATGAAAACTGCTTTTGTTTCTGCCCCGGCATGAGCAGAATGTCTGTGGTACCGGGCAGTCTTATTCTGTGCTGGTGTTTCGTTATTACGCTGTTTGATTTGGAACTAGAACTTTGCAACCAGTTGGCAATATTAAAACAATTGCAATGACTAGCAGACAAAGATAACTTAGTTTTCAGACGATAAAGACATTTTTTTCCATCTTAGGAAATCACCCTAAAACAATCAGGAAAATTCCATCTTTGAAGAAACTAGGGAACATGTGTTAATGGGAACCACAATATGAAGACAGAAGGTAAATGGAGAATGACATACCCAAGTAGAGAGAAGTCACAGCCTCCAGAGCGAGGAGGAAATGGAAAAGCCAGTGGTTCCCTGACAAAATCCTGGAGTGGCTCAGGGATCCGTGGAGGTAGTGAGGCCGGGGGCTGGGGAGGGGAGTGTTTGTTAGTCTGCACAAGGACCAGTTGGTATATAGATTCCCACCCCATCTCTGGCAGATGGGTGAGTATGCCACCAGTAGCCTTGCAGGAGAGGACAGGATAAGTTTTCTGGAGACACTGAACCAGGGGGGTTCTGGATGTGGGGACACCAGATGCAGAGGAGGATAGGAATGAAGTTTCTCATGGAAGTCAAGGAGGTTAGGTGAAAGTCTGCACATTGAGCAGTGAGGTCCCCAGCCTTTCCCTGTTTTCAGCATGAGAAAGCCAGCACGCAGCTTATGCCCCTCAGAGAGGAAACCGGATGCTCCTTCTCTGGGGAGTGTGAACTACCTCATGAAAAAGACCCAAGATCTGGAGGTGCTCAGTGAAAAACACCCAACGGGGCACCAGATTGCTCTGCGCTGAAGCCAACCAATCTGTCTCTGATCAGTGTTTTAGTACCTTGTTCTCTGATATGAATGAACACAAAGGACGACCAGACATTTGAGGACAGTCTCCAGAATGAAAGAAAGAGTAGACCAATACGAACAATACGAAAAATGAACTCAGAGAAAATAGAGCGTAAGGAGCAGGAGGTAACTTAAAGGGACACTGTTTTAAATATCTTTAGAGAGATAAGAGGAGAAGTTACGTCCATAAAAGATTAGGGAGATGTCAGATTCAGTTCGGTCTGATGGGAGCATGTCCCCCAGTGCTGTACTGAGGTGCAGAGACCAAATGGTTGTGTATCTTTCTTCAGCGAGGTCCGGCTGCGTGCAGGCACAGAGTAGGCAGAGAGCTGGGCTAGAGGTTCTATTTTCGCCGTGTGAGTTTGGCCAAAGCAGAGAGAGGCCAGGGAGCTGAGCATGTATGCAAGGGAGTGGTTAGAATGATGGGCTGTGGAGGGGCGCCTGGGTGGCGCAGTCGGTTAAGCGTCCGACTTCAGCCAGGTCACGATCTCGCGGTCCGTGAGTTCGAGCCCCGCGTCGGGCTCTGGGCTGATGGCTCAGAGCCTGGAGCCTGTTTCCGATTCTGTGTCTCCCTCTCTCTCTGCCCCTCCCCCGTTCATGCTCTGTCTCTCTCTGTCCCAAAAATAAATAAACGTTGAAAAAAAAATTAAAAAAAAAAAAAGAATGATTGGCTGTGGAATTTAAGGTGAATGGGGAGGGAAGTGAGGACTTCATGGGAGTGAAGGACTGTGAACAGGTGAAGGATTCAATAGATCAGGGATTTCAGTGGGGCTGAAGGACTGTGGGGGTTATGGTACCAGAAGGACTAATCTGAAAAGTGTGAGCAGACAGTGAAAGGTATAAAATCGATCAGAATCTTCCTGACCCTTCTAAGTTCTGCTTGAATCCTGGCTCCTAAAGTCTTCCTTGACAACCCAGGGATCTGACCTGTCTTTCTATCCAGTTCCCACAAAAGTTTTGGTGTTCCATTTGTGACCCTTGGCACGTGTTGTCCATGTTGTTTTGTCTTTCCTAACCCAGCTGAAGTGTAGACTCTTTCAAAAGAGAGGCTGTAATTATTATTCTTTGTGTCCCTGTTGCATTCCTAAGGTGCATCCTTGAGCCTAGATTCAATGAAAAAGTTGCAGACTCAATTAAGGTGGGCAGCAAGGACAATGTGCAGTTGTTTCGGGTTCCGTTCCCTGGGATGCACACTGACGTGGAGTTTAGCATTTAGGTCATTCCTAAGGGAGTGGCCCTGGTTTAACACCCGCAGCAGGGAGGGGAGAGAAATGGGATTAGGCAGAGGCAGAAGTCAATCCACCTTGCAGGTTCAACAACAGGCTCAGCCAACCTTGGGGAGCTCTGGAGGTGGAGTGGCCCCATAGAGCCGCCAGGACCTGCTTAGATCAGTCATTGGATATAGGACACCCCTATGGCTGAGGCAATCTCTAAAAGAACTAATAGCCGAAGACCTGTGGACAGCTGTCTTGGTAGCAGGGGCAACATATCCTTCTGGAAGGGAACTGGGTGGGTGTCTCTGTGTCTGCCATGACAGTTTCATAGTTTCTAAGTTCTCTAAGGAGTAAGAAAAAAAATATAAGACTTCTATTTTCAGAGGGAGTAGGAGCAAGTGAGACTTACACGGGTGAAGACCATGGGGAATGGGATGACTTTTGGAGGCAAAGTGGTACAAAATACATTTTGGCATATTCTCACTTGCTTTGGTATCTTCCTTTTCTTCATGGCATATCTGTCTTTTTTGCCCAGTTAATAAGAACGTATGCTATTTTTTAAACCCTCACAGTATTTTTGCTACCTTTTTACTATTCTTTTTACCAGAATGTTTCAGACTCCAAGCCAGATCTCTCACTCCAGCTGATTTTCTTTGATGGGGAAGAGGCTTTTCTTCATTGGTCTCCTCGAGATTCTCTGTATGGATCTCGGCACTTAGCTCCCAAGATGGCATCGACACCGCACCCACCTGGAGCCAAAGACACCAACCAACTGCACGGCATGGTCAGTCCTGGGAATTTTCATGGTGCTGCAGCTGTGGGCTCTGTGTCAAAGGAAGCCAAACCTAAAGCCAATTAAAGACCTAAAAATGCCATGGCATTCTTGGAACAGAGCGTTCATTATAGAACATTCTTTGGCAGGCATTGGGCTTTTGAGGAATCCCAGAGCTACAAAGAATGATTCTGGGTTAGAAGTTACGTTTGACTGAGCTTAATTAAAATGACGTAAAAAATTAGATTAAGGAAACATCCCAGGTTCAGTTCGGTCCAATGGGAGCACATTCCCTGGTTCTGTATAGAGATGGTGAGAGCAAATCCCTTCTTTGAAGCTTCTCTACAAAGCCTGAGGAGGCTTGGGTCTTGGGAACTGGAGGGGGAGTGAGACATGGTATAGGGATGGGAATGAAGAATTTCCTTGGTGGCTTCAAAGTGTTATAATGACTCCAAATGTGTAGGGGACATTGTGTTGGACGTGTCTGTTTTGGTGTAATATTGTTGCCATGGGGATGGAAACATTTGTGATGCTGTCTTAATATCCTGTTCTTATTATCAAGTAATTAGTGCAGCACACAGCCCCATTTTTATTCTATTTCTGGGCCCATACCTCGTTGCTAGTCCCTCACTCCACCTTTGAATTCTCTTCCTATCCTGATTCTCTTCCCATATTTGACCTTCACTCGGTCTTATGTCCTCACTAACCCCAGTTGGGAACTTCATGCTGCTCTTGAGACTTCTTGCTTCCCTGTGCTTTCATCCATCCCTGTGCTGTGAACTGAAAGTCTATTTCTAACTCCTTCCATTCATCCTTGTCCTTTGCCATATCACCGACCTTCACCCTGTGAGTCCAACTGGCCGCGTTCAGTGTCCTCTGTGGCTCTAACACATCATGTTGGCATTGTCTCCATCCTGTTATCTGTTGGCACCTTATAATGGGTCAGGGGAATATGGTTGGCACCTCGTTCATTCCTTTGGACCAAGTGGCTAAAAAGGGTTCAGAGGAGGAGGAGAGAGACCTGACTGATCAGTAGGAAGAACAAAGTTATTTATTTATGAGTCCAAATCTATGAGTCCATAGTGATGGTGAAGACTATTTTCTTCCCTGGGGGCGGGGGGAGGGGGGAGGGACCTCTTAGTAGCTTATCATGCTTTGTAAACATACTCTTATTTCAAACAAACCTATTTTCCCTCCAAGAATATATTTGATCATTATCCATAAGTTAATAGATCTTATGTCTATAGAATCATAAACTCTGCAAGTATTTATGTACTGTGGGTCAGGACCTGTGCTACGTATCTACCCACATGTTGTCTCACTGATATAAATCAGGATTTCTTAATGTGGGAAGTAGTCTTCAGGAGTCTTCAAGCCTGCTGATGTTTTATGGCTCAAATGAGAAACCCTGGGGCAATGGTGGAGGCTTATCGTCAGGAGACGCCTTTAAACACCAGCAAGTTTGAGCTTCTGGTTTGATGGAAAAGGAAATGGAGATCCAGAGACAGAAGGTCACAGAGCTCGTAGTCAAGAAGTTTTTCCAAGATGCTGCCTTGAGGAGTAAATAGTTACTACACAAGTGCTTTCCTATACGCAGCTGTAGCATTGCAGACTAAGGATATAAGGACTGATTAGAATGGAAGAGATGATCAGACAGGCTTGGAATCCTATTTGAAAATAAAGATAAATATTCTTTTTTAATCTGTAAAATGTTATGTAAATGTTCTCTTTCTAATGTTTCTTGAGTGATATCCTTCTGGGGTTACAGACACAAACAATCTACACTTTGCCATTTGTCTATATTGCATAAGCAAGATTTTTTAAGGTTCTTCAAAATAATTAGTTTACAATGTTATTAACCTTTTGTTCATTTATACAGCTCTCTAGGTTATTCTCAATTGTTGAAGTGCAGTTAGTTTTGACTATTTTTTTTTTTTTTTCTCCCATCGGTGGATCTGAAACGTGTTTTGGTGACAGTGATTAAACAATGTTATTTTCTCCCTTAGGATTTATTGGTCTTATTGGATTTAATTGGAGCTCCCAACCCAACATTTCCCAACTTTTTCCCAAACTCTGCCAGATGGTTTGAGAGACTTGAAGCAATTGGTAAGCACCACTGTCACTAAAAGTCAACTTAGTTCCTTCCTACGCACCAAACTACATTTTAAAATTCAAAAGTTATGATTTAAATATGTGATTTGAAGATGTAATATACTTTGCTGGCTTTTTTTCTCGCTTTGTTGATTATTAGTTTATTGTTCCTATTTATCTTTTTTAGTAGGCTCCTTTATTTTCCTGCATGAGACTGCATTTGGAAATGGAAACATACAGTGCTACATTTAATATTTGCACATCCCTAGCAATGGTTTGAAACTATTTTCCCAGAGTCCTGTTTGCAGCATATGGAATGCATGTCTAGGGAAAACCAGTCAGCAAAGCATGCTGGCTAATGATGAATGTTATGTCTTTATGATACCAAAAGATGTTCTTTAATTTTTCTTTCTCTTTTTTTTTTATCTCTGTCTTTGTCATCTTTTATTTCCTGCCTTATTCAGACACGATTTTCCTTTAAATCTAGAACAATCTCTATTTTCTAAGGAAGTAAGAGATCGGATGCAAGAGAAAGCCAAGATCCTTCAAAAGTCATTTTAGAGACAGGTTAGTGTCAATTAAACGAGAGTAGACTAGTCCAGACCAGGTCAAGCCAGGCCAGGCAAAGAAACAAAATATCTATAGCTCAAGACAGAGGCCTAGGGCTTGAAGAAGGAAAAGGGAATAGCTTCTTCCCTTCATACCTCTACTATCCCTTCCTACTCCATAACACATACACACACACACACACACACACACACACACACACACCAATAAAAAAAAAAAAAGGCAATTGGCCTCAGGGAGAGATGAAGTAGATGAGATAGATCTTTATGATAAAATCCAAGCCAGAAGGCCTGCTTTTGAGGCAAGTGCTTCAGACTAGGAATTCCTTAGGAACTGTATGGACTTCCTGGAGCAGGATAGAATTGTATTCTTTCTAAGCAGCGAGAAAAACACTGCCATCTCATTCATACTTTTGCTGTGAGTTCAGAATTTGCCAATATCCAAATCTAGAATATTATAAGAGAAACTTCGAACAGAGTCTCCGGTAAACCTACGTATCCCACCCCCACCCCCCATCCCCGCCAGCCGCCATTTTCCTCTGGTTTTCTCATTGTCTATTCCTCTCCATTGTCCTACTTGGTATCTACCTCTAAGGAGGTTCTCACCTGTAATGTTAGAGCCATGTGTGACTCTTCTCTCCTTGAACTACTACTGAACGTCCACACCCAAGTTGAGCCTAGATGTTTACTGTCATGGCTGTAGTTGTGCCCACTGCTGTAATTTGTTTAAAAAACGATGACCACATGTGCCAAGAGTTCAAAGTCCTTATGCATTCTGAGTATTGATCAGATAAGAACAGATAATCATCTGCTGTCTATCATCTGCAGAACAAGAACTCCACAAATTAGGTTTGCTCAAGGATCACTCGTGGGAGAGGTGGTATTTCCAGAATTACGGTTATGGAGGTGTGATTCAGGATGACCATATCCCATTTTTAAGAAGAGGTAATGTGTATATATGTGTGTGTGTGTGTGTGTACATGTGCGTGCATATATGCATTTTTTACTTATTTTATATTTATTGTCTTTTGTGTGTATTTGCAACAATCTAGAAGGATGAGGAGCCACTACATTTAATTTCTTGATAAATTAAATCATCTACTAAGCATCTTATGGTTACTATTTTTTCATGAAAGTCATTCCAAATCCTTGAGCCTCCACCCTCATTCTAGAATATTTATAAAAGCTCATATTCCACTGACCTTGCCTTCTCATTCACAGAGTAAGACAATATTCTTACAGTTTGGGCACTCTGGTGTTTTTTGTTTAATAGAGAAGCAATATCCTTGATGTCGATGGTGGAAGTCTAAATCAACTCAAGGACTCTTGCCACGGCCTCCCAGTTGGTCTCTAGCTTTTGCTTTTGCTTCCCTATACTTTACATAGGAGCTAGAGTTATCTTTTTTTTTAACTTTTTTTTTCAACGTTTATTTATTTTTGGGACAGAGAGAGACAGAGCATGAACGGGTGAGGGGCAGAGAGAGAGGGAGACACAGAATCGGAAACAGGCTCCAGGCTCTGAGCCATCAACCCAGAGCCCGACGCGGGGCTCGAACTCACGGACCGCGAGATCGTGACCTGGCTGAAGTCAGACGCTTAACCGACTGCGCCACCCAGGCGCCCCTAGAGTTATCTTTTAAAAATGTAAATCACATTTTGTTTCTTCCTTGCTTTCAAGCTCTGGTGGCTTGCCATCATGTAGAATAAGACCGAAAGTCTTTACCATGACCTACAAGGGCCTCCATTTTCTGACTCTGTTCTTCTCCAACATCTCTTTCTGCTTTTCTCTCTGATTATTGCTCTGATCCAGCCACATTGTGTTCCTGCTGTTCCTCAAGCAGGCCAAGCACACTCCCACCTCAGGACCTTTGCACTTGCGAGTAGTGCCGCCTGGAATGCTCATCCCCAGATCTTTGCGCATCTTGCTTTCTCCTTTGTTGCATGTCTCTAGTTAAAGGTTAGATTCTCAAAGAAGCCTTCCCTGACCTTAAATACATATTTCTTGGCCCAGCTGTCTGCCCCTCATTCTCTATTACCTTATCTTGTTTTATTATTCTTTAGAATCTTTATCATTTTCTAAAATTATTTTTATATTTGTTTCCTTGCTTCTTTCTTTACTGGAATGTAGGCTACGTATGAGCAGGGCTTGGTCTTTTCACTGATGAAATCTCAATTCCTAGAACAGGGACTGGTACGTGGGAGGTGCTTTATAATTATTTACTGAATTAATGAACATTTGTTTAATGGCCAAATGACTTTGGAGTGAAAAGGTAAGATACAAGGAGGTACACAGGAAATGATGGGTTATCAGCTGTCTTTAAATGGTACAGAGCTCCCACTCAGACTTGCGCTTGAAGAATGATACTCTCTTCTTTACTCACTGGAAATAAGCACTTAATTACAAGTTGGTTCTTTCTTTTTAGGTGTTCCAGTTCTGCATCTGATACCATCACCTTTCCCTGAAGTCTGGCACACCATGGATGACAATGAAGAAAATTTGGATGAAACAACCGTTGACAATCTAAACAAAATCCTACAAGTCTTTGTGTTAGAGTATCTTCATTTGTAATTATCCTGTCTTAACTTTGTGGTAATCGTATCTAGTTTCACATTCAGAAGTCAAGGCACAACCTAAAATATTCTTACTCCAGGCAAATGCCATGTGGAACCTCCCATCCTAAAGATTCATTCTGTAGGTGTCTTTGAATATGTGATCAATAAACCCTAGATTTACATCATGTCCTAAATTGCACATTACTTTTCATTGAAGATAAAGGAAGAAAAATGTTAGGAAAACAGAAAACAAGTATCTTTAAAAAACTCAGATAAGAAACTATGAAACTAAATCAGATTGATATATGTAGTATCATGGTCTTCTAAATAGTACTTAAATATGATGGTGATGTGAAACATGTAACCTTAAGTTTATTATTTTTTTCAATACTTGGGAATCTCTTGCTTATCATACAAAACAGAGATGTAGTTTGAAGACCTTCAGATTTCTTTGAGAACTCTTTGTAGGTTTTATTTCATAAAAATTAAATCAGAATTAAATGCCACGTGAATTCCTTTGTTTATACATAAATGAAAAACTTATGTAATTTATAGTTCAATTTTTTAAAAAGATTTTATTTTTTATGTAATCTCTACAGCCAATGTGGGTTCAAATTTACAATCCGGAGATCAAGAGTCACATGTTCTACCAACTGAGCCAGCCAGGCTCTCCTATAGTTCAATTTTGATAGCGTTTTACAAATTTAACATTTTTATTGTTAAAATCAGAAAAATCAAAAATCAGTCAAAATCAGTCAAAAATCAGATTATCAGTCAAATTATCAGAAAAATTATCAGTCAAAAATTATCAGTCAAAAATTATCAGAAAAATTATCAGTCAAAAATCAGAAAATGGAGAAAATCACAATCTCATACCAATAAGATTGCCATTCATTCTTTAGTTTTTCCTCACATATTTTCTTTTTAATGTTTATTTTAGAAAGAGAGAGAGACAGGGTGCGAGTTGTCAGGGGACTTTCTCAGAGGAGGGTCAGAGAAAGGGAGACACAGAATCTGAAGCAGGCTCCAGGCTCCAAGCTGTTAGCACAGAGCCCGACATGGGGCTCGAACTCATGAACTGTGAGATCGTGATCTGAGCCAAAGTCGAACGCTTAACTGACCGAGCCACCCAGGCGCCCCAACCTCACATATTTTCAATGCAAATTAAAAATATGTGATTATAATCCAACTGTATCTACAATATTTTAGCCTTTTTTTTCTGCTAAATTACATAATTACCAGACATTTATTTGCTGTTTTGATCGTGGGTTGAGATGAATATGAAGACTTTTGAGTGTAACCTCTAGAGTTAACATTAAGGTAACACAGTAGTGTGGCACTTTATGATAATTTTTGTGTAGTTAAGTTATGTGGCATTCAATTTGGACTGATTATAGCACACTTCTTTCCAGAGATTCATGGAAGCAAAATTGTTTGGGCCAGAAAAACATAGGAATTCACAGATTTTTTCTTTAGCTACAGGAAACAATTCTCTAGAAAGCAAACTTGCTCAATTAAACGTTTAGGAAATTGATCCTGCTGTATAGATGTAGTTAGCTGGTGCCCCTCTTGTTCATGTGGTGTTTTTCTGAGCAGATATTTACTAAATACTCACTGAATTAATGTGTTGGGGCTGGGTAGGATGTGAGACAGGCAAACTGAATAAGGAAGCAATGACAGCTTTAGTTCTGGGACAAAAGAAGTCTTAGGGAAAGGGATTTACTTATGAAAACATTTTTTCCAGGTTAAAAAAAAAGGATGAATATATTTTTATCTATTGACTCTATGCAATTATATAAAAGAATAGCCTGAGTTTTATTAAATCATGTATATAACATTTTTTGTCTGTAATTTCATGTTGGTAAGTTATACGGAATTAGATTTTTCTAGGATTTCTTTTTATTTTACAAGTCTGTTTCTAAAGTTATATAAAAGGATGTCATGTCTTGTGAGGTGGATGATATTACGAGCTAGCACTCACTGGGTACCAACTCTATGTCGGACAGCGTCCCAAGTGCTGTATATGTTTTTTACCAACGTAACCCTCACAACAGTCCTGAGCGGCGGGGTGGTATAATTAACCCTATTTTGTGATGCGGGTGGCTAAGTGTCTTCTTCAAGATCACACAGCTAGTAAGTGGCAACAATGGGATTTGAACATGTTCTGAACCACTGTAGAGTACTGCCTCTCCACATGAAAAGAGCTTTGTAGAATATTCTTAATGCCAAATGCCAAACAACAATTGTATCTTGGAATTTTTACAGGTCATTCACTCAGTCTGGAGAAATTTTTGTTTTTTTTTTAAGTTTATTTATTTATTTTGAGAGAGAGAGAGCAGAGGAAGGGGAGAGAGAGAGAGAGAGAGAGAGAGGAGAGACAGAATCCCAGGCAAGCTCCATGCTGTCATCGTAGAGCCCGACACAGGGCTTGAACCCATGAACTGGGGGATCATGAGCTGACCTGAGATCAAGAGTTGGACCCTTAACGGACTGAGCCACCCAAGCGCCCCTGGAGAAGTATTCTTAAATCACCCTGGCCGTAGTTCACCTGACAATGTTAGTCTTAAGAGGCACATCATCTGCACGCAGAATTATTTCTCTGCCATAGCAAAGGTTTTTACACCAGCATGGATATAACAGAAATCAACACGAATGCTTCCAGGGTGAAAGAATCTAAGCCCCAAAGCAGGATTAAGGGAGGCTGTTTTCTGGATTCACTTTTGGATGAGATAAGACTTTTGAAAGGGGCTCAGGGAAAGCACATATATTTTTAACACCAGAAAAGAAATTATTTCACTGATGATACTAACACAGAATGAAAAGAAGTTTTAATAAGGAACGTAAACATTAGTTGACAGGACTACACATGTAATTATGAGCCTCAATAATCACTTCCTTTTGAGGCAGAATGAAATTAATAAACCTGGTATAATCTGTTATGTTGGCGTTAGTTGAATTATTTTTAGAGGAGGAAGTTGGAGGATATGTTGAAATGAGATAAAAGGAAAAATAAAACAGAAGCAGCTTAATCCAATGAAGGTTTCCTTCCTTCCAAATGGCACATCCTAAAATGCTATTCACTAAGAGTTTGCAGTGATTTGGGAAAAGCAATCACGATGCCGTAGAGGGAGACATTTTAAGCTATTAATCTTGGTATTAATCTCTGAAATATGTTCTATGGAATATATGCCAGTCAGAAATATTACTTTTTAAAAATTATAGCTGCAAAGGCAGTGCTCCATAAACAGTATGTTGTGTTTGGAATTTTTCTATGTGCATTTCGGAGCATTTTACTGCCCCTGAGAGAACAATTTGTATGTTTCGTGTATTACTGTCAGCCCTGCAATACATAAGGCTATTTTTCGTCTGCAAGAAAAATGAGTTCAAAGGAGAATATTCATGAAAGAGTATTCATAACCTTGGCATCAAAAAAAAAAATCATGAGTCTGTTGTTGTAGCTTGAGGGTTGAGGCTGGAAGAGAAGAGACAGATCCTTCAAAACGGGAGAATGTTTTAGATGGGGAAGCCGTTGCCCTAAGAACAAAGCAGCCCATGTTTCCAGCTCCTGCTCCAAATCCTTGAACTGTTTCTTTCACGGACCTTCTTTCTTTCATGAAAGAGATACATTCATTATGGTGCTGCAGCGAAATCATGTGAAAATGGAATATTTGCTGAATCAATTTGGCCCAGCTGGAGGTAATTCCTTCGTATGAAGGAGCGATGGACAGGACCCAAGACTCTTTCCATTTCTCTAACGGACAGAGGGCCTCACGTGGTGCTTGGTCACGGCATCTTCTGTTGAAAACGAAATCTCTGTTTCTTCGCGAACCCTCAATGTGAGAACGAAGGACATAAAGCAAAGAGGAGTATTTACAGCACCCGTAGCAATTTCAAGCAATCCTTATATAGGAAATTTGGGGAACTTGCTTAAACTGGCTGCTCATGAAAGTGTGGGGCTGTGCATTCACAGCCAGCCTCCCCACCAACTTTTGGCTTCAAAGATGAATGTGCGAAAGGTTGAGGTTACTTTTCTGAGTTTCAGGGCTGCTTTCTACGCAGCCTGAGAGTCAAAAAGTGGTTTTGAAGTGGTTTAACTGCCTCCCCTTACTTCGCCTTCTGTCTCACTTTTCTGGCTTCTATGGTGCATCTCTCAGCCTTCAAATAGCTGCCCTCCTGCTTTGTCTCAAGGGGCAGGTACTATCCTGAGAAGTCGCCGCCATGTTTTGTGCAAGGGCCAAGGTGGCGAGGAGAGCTCGTTAGCTAGTTGAGCCAGCAGAGTGGGATAGGATACCCCTCAAGTCCTCCTAAACTTGAAAATTGGCCCCAGGATCCCAGCACTATTTTCAGCAGCAATAATTTATGGCCGTTTTGAAGAGCGTGGAGATGAAAGCAGGGTCTGTCGTGGCTATAACCCTCAGCCTGGATTTGGCTGGCTGTGCTCACGCAATGTGAAGTCATCTCATTGTGCTCAGATTTCAAAGGCAGCACATGGAACCGAGCCCACTCTCCCGACATCTCCGAATTGGCCAATGGAGAGTTGAGGCCATTTGTTTGAGAATTAATCTTCAGAGCGCAAACTTGCCAAGAAGAGACCAAAAACAAGAGAAAAGATTAGAAAGGTACCATAAAAAAATCGATTTACAAACCGATGACTTCTAAAAGGCGCTGAAAACTTTATCCTCTTACATTTACAGAGCACTGTGGGCTACAAGAGGACCTTGGCATTCAAGGACTTAACGTTTGTGGGGTTGACTAACAAAGGATGACAGGTAGTAAACTATGGGAACTAAGAGATGGGTGTGGAGAAGTGCATGAGTTTAGCTGACTGCCAGCCGTCAACCTCACTGTTTGTTCTACAGCAATCCTTGCAGTAACACTTGGGAAGTAATGAAACCCATTTGCTGATTAAAATAACCCCTCCCCACTTCCTAAGCCAATCTCTCCCACTGGAGATGCAATTAAAGAGGTCTAGAAAAATGATGGTAACACAGGATAGCTTTAGAAGTGACTTTAACTCTTTATTGGTAGGTGAATTAAGAGTGTGAAAATATATAACCATGAACTTTCAGGGTTTAGAAATTTTTTTTTGGGGGGGGGGGATGGAGAGAGCTAGAGCAAGAACGAGTGAGCAGGGGAGGGGCAGAGGGAGAGAGACAGAATCTTCAGTAGACTCCACACCTAGCGCAGGTGGGTGCCCCTAAAAAATTATCGTTTTATGGACCAATTATAAGTTACAATGGTGTTCAAAAGTCTCTAGACTCCTTGGTATTTACCCAAAGGAGCTAAATGCTTATGTCCACATGAAAACCTGCACACATGTGTTACAGCAGCTTTACTCATAATTGCCAGAACTTGGAAGCAATCAAAATGTCCTTCGGTAAGTGAATGGGTACATCAACTGTGGTCCATATAAATTTGGAAAAAGAATGTTTAAGATATTTCCCTTGGGAATGTTATGGATCTATTTTAGGTTATGCTAGATTTACTTCAAGTAATTTATCACAATGATCCCTTGATAAGTTTACCCTTATAGTTGTATATTAGTGTCCTCATTTTAAAAATAAGTGGATGCAAAAATTTTATTATTTGCAGTTGATGCTAAGACTAGACTCTAGTGAACTTGATTTCTGGTACATGACATGGCTAATTTCAGCTTGGTTGAGAGGGGCTTAGAGATTTTCTAGTTTATTTGTTCTCAACTTGGGAAATAACTTGTCCATAGGAGCCATTTGGAAATGTGCATGTGTGTGTGTGTGTGTGTGTGTGTCTAGTGGGATAGATGGTGGGTTTTTGGTTGCTATAATAACTGAAAGGTGCTTCTGATATTTTGTGGGCGGGGGCAAAAATGAATGTTTGGAGCAGCGGCATCTGGGTGGCTCGGTCAGTTAAGCGTCTGACTCTTGATTTCAGCTCAGGTCATGATCTCACGTTCGTGAGTTTGAGCCCCACATCAGGCTCTGTGTTGAGTGTGGAGCCTGCTTGGGATTCTCTCTCTCCCTCTTTCTATGCCCCTCCCCTGCTTGTGCTCAGCTCTCTCTCTCTCTCTCTTTCTCAAGATAAAGAAATAAACATTAAAAAAGATGAATGTTCAGAACAGTGCGCACAATAAAGAATTGTCCCACCAAATGCTATTAGTGTCCACACTGAGAAACACTGACTAGTCTTAAATATCCTCATTCTAAAGGCTCAGATATCAAGATCTTTGATTCTTTTTGTTACAAGTGACAGAAAACTCAATTCAAACTTACCTAAGACAAAAGAAAATTTATTTCGTGCCTCTGGTTTCAGACACAGCTGAATCCAGAATCCTATATCTTCTTAACTCTCTTCTCTTCCCACCTCTGAATAGGCTCCAAACTTAAGACAGCTTTTTATCTAGGAGGCAAGATGGAGACTAGTAGCCCCAGTATCATATCCCCTTAACTTTCCTTTTATAGATGTTTCCATATGCTTTCTCATTTTTACTTTTTTTTTTAAAGGAGATATACTCATTTATTTAAAGATTAAAAACAAATTTTTTAAAGTAATCTCTACACCCAATGTAGGGCTTGAACTCACAACCCCAAGATCAAGAGTCACGCGTTCCACCAATTGAGTCACCCAGGCACCCATCCCTTAACTTTAGTTTTAATGAAAGAAGAGTATCCATCTGCTGTCCAACACTAACACTAAGTGGTAGGCTTGATTGCCCAAGTTGGGTTCTAGGTCCATTCCTGACTTAGTCTCTGGGTCGGGGAATGGATTGCACTGAGTGAATCTGGCCTGTGGCTCATGCCCACCCTACAGATGGGAGCAGGGTTAGCCACACCAAACCACAGGGATGAGTGTGAGGCAGGGGTGGTTCCCCAAAGGAAGGTCTAGAGAAAGGATGCTGTACAGTCAAGGGCAACAAATGGTCACCACATTAAGCAAGTGAGTTTGCTTATTGTGCTTATGCACAATCCTAAGCCTGGTACCACTCTGCCTTTATTCTTACCTTGCATAGGATGTGGCATTATATAATCTCTTAGGATAAAGACATACTTGATTCTCCATCAAAGTTCTTAAAATGTAGAGTCAAAATCTTGGAAAAGGAACACAGGAGTTACAAGACTAAATTATGCCTCAGGCTTGAGTCTGGATTAGGAGATTCCTGAATCTCGCTGCTTATACTTCATTTCCTTGTAGTTGGATCCTGTGTTGGAAGTGAGAGTTGGTCCAGGGAAAGCCAAGCTGCTTTCCCTAACTTTGGATTTTCTTCAGGATTGTTGCATTTCTTCCCTAGACCTAGATTGCAAGTCGACAGAGCTTAGAAAATTACATTCAAGGGAAGGGCATCTTTGAATACCTGAACTTGTTAACATTTCATTTTGGCAGAAGACCGAGAGGCTACGGTATCTGAGAAACCAAGAAAACTTCATAATCCTTAAAAATTGACCAGGAAAGTGAAACTTCTCTGCTCCAGGAGGCTGGCAGTCACAGATTAGACCTTGTCCAGACACTGCCTGATTCCAGACAGACTGTGAAGCTGATTAAGATCAGAGAGGTAGGAGGAGGCAGGGTTTGTTGGCTTAATGTGAAGTTTCAGTCCAGCAGTTCTCCTCAAAATCGGAGTTCAAGGCAGTCCTTGGATCAAATAAATATGTTTCTTTTTCTTTTTTTTCTTTTCTGTTTTTTAAAATGTTTATTTATTTATTTATTTATTTAGCACCAAATGAGTGAAGGGCAGAGAGAGGGGGAGAGAAAATCCCAAGAAGGCTCCATGCTGTCAACACAGAGCCCGACGCAAGGCTCGATCTCATGAACAGTGAGATCGTGACCAGAGCTGAAATCGAGAGCTGGATGCTTGACCTACTGGGCCACCCAGGTGTCCCTCAAATAAATGTTTCTTACACCACTCCTCAAAGGCCCCCAAATGTTATCAAGCCCATGTAGGAGGGCCAGCCAGGTCCCTCAAGGTTATTATCAGACCAGAGCATGGGTGGAGTCTTAAGTGATATTGTTGTCTGGGGACTGAAACCAAGAGAGTGAAACCCATGTGTTTTAGAGCTGAAAAAGGCCTTGGAAATCATCCACTCTATGGTTTTCCTTCTTTCCCTGGGGGCAACAGTGCAGAGACAGTCCCTCTCCATATTCCTGCCCCTTTCCCAATGGTAGCAGGTGTCCAACAGTTTCCAAAGCTTTGTGTTTTACGTGCTAGAACACTTCCTTCAGGGGAACTCTCACATGGAATCCCAGATCTAAAAGAGGAGCAGATATAACTGAAGCAGGGAGAAAGGCCTAGAACCCGTTTGGCTAAGCCCCCACGGGGCCTGCACGAAACCCAGGACTTCAGAGCATCCCTGGGGACTCTGATTTCATTCTCAGCCATTTTTTAAGCTCAGTTCTCAGGGAAAATGACTTGGCTGATCATTCTCTCACTATTGGCTTCTGAGTCACCACTTTCTTTTGATCCTCCTACCTGATCAATCTCTTTTTGTCCATCTCCTTTGTTGGCTAGTCCTTGTTTTCCTGACTCTTAAAAATTGGAATATTCTGGAGCTTAGTTCTTGGACCTCGTCTCCAGCTATACCTATACTCACTCCCCCGGAGATCTCATTCAGCATCCCCCCCCGCCCCCCCGCCAGCTCTGACATGTTCAGATGACTCTCAGATTTATATATCCAGTCCCAGTCTCCCCATGAACTCCACACATGTCCACTGGGATGGCCCAAGCTCACCTCAAATGAAGACATGTGAAACTGGACTCATGGTTCTAAATCTTTTCCTTCTGACTCAGTTAATGGAAGCTTTTGGCCCAGTTGCCAACTCCATTCTCTCTGTTCAGGACACTAGCAAATCCTATGTGTTTTGTACTATGTCCTGAATTTGTCCACTTTTGAGCACTGCTCCCATCGCCTCTCACCCGGCCTCCATGCTCCATCCTTGCTCCCTTGGTTTTCTCTCCACACAGGAGCCAGAACCATCCTTTTACTTATTACTGCTTGACTGAAACCCTCCAATGGCCCCTCACCTCACCTGAAATAGAATCATGCCTCCTCCATGGCTGGCCAGGCCCCATGTGATCCAGCCTCTGTACCTTTCTGATTTCACCTCCCACCACTTTTTTTCTCACTTGCTTCACCTTGGTCACGCTGACCTCCTGGCTTTTCCCAAACAAGCTGAGCATGTTCCTGAGTCACCCGGGAAGCAGACGTAGCAATAAATCATGGCGCATGAGCCGGGAGCCTGATGCTGGCTTGTGAGCTGTCTGCGCCTGGCCTCCTTATCCAGGGGCAGCTAGAGGCAGGCTCTGGGCTCAAGGCTGGCAACTGGCCATCAGTTTCCAGCAGGTTCTGAGAGAGCTGCCTTCAGAGAAGCGGCTGATTTGGAACCAGCACAGCAACAAACTTCAATGGGTCTGGAGAACTCTGTACCCTGCTTGCCTCCTCTTATGTTTGTCCTTCAAAAGAAAGGTATTTTAGCAAAGCTCAAGGAAGGCAGCTGAGAAATATGGGATATGAAATGAAGTGGACTGAAGAATCACAGTGTTGGGATTTTTCAGCATTGGGTGGAGTTTTGGAGTGAGATATAGACTTGGGTGGAGGGCAAAAATCCAGAAGAAGTTGACAGAGGAGGAAAGGCAGAGAGTTGAGGCTTTTTATGCTTTTTTTCTTTGTTTGTTTAAATGTTTATTAATTTTTGAGAGAGAGAGAGAGAGAGAGAGCAGGGGAGGGGCAGGAGAGAGGGAGACACAGAATCCAAAGCAGGCTCCAGCCTGTCAGCACAGAGCCCGACACAGGGCTTGAACTCACGGACCTTGAGATCATGACCTGAGTGGAAGTCGGACACTTAACTGACTGAGTCACTCAGATGCCCCGAGGCTCCTTAGGCTTTGAGTGAGAAGCCTGCCCTCAGACCCTCAGAATAGCCACGCTCTGTCTCCCGTGGTCTCCTGTGTGCCAGCAGGGCCTATGAGTTTAGAGTGTTTCCTCTGTGGAAGTAAAGAAGGCCCGAGAAGATTTGCACAGGCAGCTCTGAGGCATCGACCAAAGAGTTTCTGACTCATCCTGGTGACTCCCTCCCACATCTGTCAGCAGGGGAAATGCCAGATGGTGAGGTTCCATTTTTCTGCCTCCCTCTTCTGGACCATTTTCCACCCTGGGAGGCGGTGGTGTTGAGGGATTCTCCATGCCCCCACCCTCCTTCCTGTTCCTCTCTATTAAACTCTATGTTTCCATTTTGAGCTCAAAGTGATAGAGAGCAGGGTTTGTGAAAAACATTTTTTAATCGAGAGATTAAGCTCTGATAATGGTGGAATTTCAAACAAGGATCTGTTTAAATCAGATTGTAGACTTGAAGCTTTGAAGATGTTTCTGTGCTCTCAGAAATGCGGAAATCAATTCCGAGCCACTTCAGCACGCTGCCCTCAAGGATTTAGAGCAAGACGCTTGCCAGGGCAACAAGCTATGAGCGTCAAGCTGTAGGATGCTCCAGGCCCCTGGGTCTATCTGTCTTCTTCCCCGGCCTCTGGGCATCATCTTCTACATGCTGCTGAGCCCCACAAGCTGTGCGATACCTGGACGGTTTTCCCAGACAGCTGGCTTGAGCGTTCTCTCATTCTGTGTTTTGATAGCGTTGGGTAGGGCACAATCTGTGGGATCTGTTTAGATTGGCAGTTCTCCCTCTGGACACGGAGTGTATCAAAGCAGCCGAAAGGCTGCCTGTCTGAGCCATTTTCTTGACATCAGTGCTACTGCCCTGGCTGCTACCAGACCTACACGGTAGTCACAGGGAGAGGGCTGGGCACCATTGGGCGTTCTGTACAAAGAACAGAAGCACTCAGAGATGTGGGATTTTTTCACACCGATTCAGGGAACCAAATAGAATATTCTTGGCTTGTGTGCCCATCGAGATTAGAATCTGTTTTATTGCACTTCTCTGTTCTCCTCCAATTCACTGGTGGCTCTTTTGCTGGTTTTTCCCACTGTCCAGACTGGCTAATGTTGAAGGGCCCCATGGCTCAGTCCTTGGTCCTCTTCTCTTCTCTTCTCTTTCTCACTTAGTCCATTGTTGATCTCATCCAGCTTCAAGTCTTTAAAATACTTCATGTATGTTGAGGACTCCCAGGGCTCTGAACTGCCCTCCAGTCTCATGTATCCCATTGTCTACTGAGCAGCTCCAGTTGGAGGTCAAACTCAACATCCCTCCGCTGAACTCCTGATCTTCTCCTTACATACCTGCTCCCCTCGGTCTTCTCCATCTCAGTGGAAGGTAGCTTCATTCTTCCCATAGCTCAGCCACAGACATTGGCGTCACTCCTGACTCCTCACTTTCTTTTGCATGCCACATCCAATTAGTCAGGAAATAGCTCGACCAGGTTTGGGTTCAAAGTGTATCCAAAACCCAATCATCTTTTATCAACTCTATTGCTACCACACCGGTCTGAGCCATCATTATGTCTTCCTTGATGAGTCCAAGACCCTCTTACCCTCTTATCAAGTCTTCCTGCTTCTGTCTTGGCTCCTTCAGTCTATTAATGCAGCAGCAAGAATGATCCTTTAAGACTTTAAGGAAATAGGTCACATTGTGTCACTCTTAGGCTCGAAACCCTACAATAGTTTCTTATTTCACTCAAAATAAATACCAACGTCTTTAGAGTGGTCTATTTGACCCCCTGTGATCTGTCCCCTAACACCACCCTGACCTCATCTCTGACCAGTATCCCCCTTTGCTCACTCTGCTCCGGCGACATTAGCAGCTTCTGGAACGTGTCAGACCTGATCTTACATGTTCACACAGGTTGTTCCCTCTGCCTGGAGTACTTTGCCCCAAGCTAAATAAGATGTGGATATTTGTGGTGATTGTGTAGAAGTCAACTTTCCCCAGAAGTTCAAAGTTGCACTCAGTTTAGAATATGTAATTCGGCCATTGAATAGTAGGGTGGATCCAAGAGTTTCTGGTTTCCAGCAAGAGGGAAGTGGAGCTGAGAAGAGAAACCTCAGCCCACTCCCTGGGCTTGAGTAACCAGAAACCACATTGGACGGCAGATTATGCAGAGGCTCTTCGTGTCCTGTGAAGTGAAGTTTGTGGCATCTCTTGTTGGTTGTATAGGCAGACCATGTCCTTCTCTGGACCTTGGTGTCCTCTTCTGCAAAGTACAGGGATTCAACTTAACAGTCTGTTGGGTCCCTTTGAGCACTAAGAGTCTATGCAGTCATCCAGCATAATATTCAAGAGCCTGGCCTTTGGAGATTGAACTGAGTTAAAATCCTGGCTCTGCAATGTAAAAGGTACCCGACTGTGAGCAGGTCATACACTTGGGTTTCTCATTGATGAAATGGGGATTATACTCACTCACAGGCTTTTTGTGATGACTAAGTGAAATAATATGTGAGAAAACGCCTGTGCCTGGCACAAAATCCTTCAGTGAAGGATGTAGGCTTCTATGCCCTTGCATGTGATTCTCCTAGCACTGTTTTCAAAACAAGTGATCTGGTGTAAGACTCACAACTGTGGGAGGTCAGCTGGGTGGCTATTGTCACCTTTATTTTACTAATGAGAAGGGTGAAACTCAGAGAAGTCAGGTGATTCACAGAGCCTGAGCCTTGCCAGACATTCATGGAAGAGACTTACGTGTATTCACTTGCCCAGCAGGGGAGACCTTGACTCACAGTCATTATGTGAGAAAATTCTCTAGACGTATGTACAAAAGGAGAGCCAGTTGCGAGAGTGGTGATTCGGCCGGGAAAACAAAAACACTTTCTCTTCCTTAGACAGTGCAGTGGCCTCTGTTTATTCTGTTGCTCTACAGTCCAGCGACATTGCACTATCAGAGGCTGTTAATGTCACCACGGACCCTCACTATTCCATCCATATCTGTTTTGGGGCTCCTGTTCTCCCGTAAAATGTCATTTTCTTTTTTAATAAATAACTTTTAAAAAATGTTTATTCCATTTTGTGTGTGTGTAGGGGGGGAGGGGCAGAGAGAGGGGCGGCATAGGATCCGAAGCAGTCTCTGTGTCGACAGCAGTGAGCCCTACACTGGGCTTGAACCCACAAACCTTGAGACCATGACCTGAACTGAAGTCAGACGCTCAACCAACTGAGCCACCCAGGAATCCCCTAATAAGTCATTTTTCAAGAGAATATATCTTATATGTTCTTACTATACACACATGCACACACAGACACACAAATGATTATTACACGAGGTGATGGAAGTGTTACCTAACTTTATTGTGGTAATCATGTCACACTATTTATATGTATCAAATCGTCAGGTTGTATATCTTAAATTTACACAATGTTGAATGTCAACTGTATCTCAGTAAAGCTGGAAAAAAGTTAAAAAATATAAAAAAAATGTATTCCTTTGCCTTCTATTCAGTAAGGTAATACAGCTTATTGCAGAAATGTTGAAAAATATAGAAATGCACAAAATATAGAATGCACAAAGAAGAAAACGCTGAACTCACTATTAATATATTCTGCCTTTCATTCCAGATTCCTTTCTCTGAGCGTATACAGACATCAATTTTACTTAATCATTATCTATCATGGTTTGTTTTATAATCCTCATTTTGCACTTAAAAATCTTTATATGAGCATTTCCTTGTGTTATTAAAATGATTTGAGAACTGGGGCACCTGGGTGGCGCAGTCGGTTAAGCGTCCAACTTCAGCCAGCTCACGATCTCGCGCTCCGTGAGTTCGAGTCACGATCTCGCGGTCCGTGAGTTGGAGCCCCGCGTCGGGCTCTGGGCTGATGGCTCAGAGCCTGGAGCCTGTTTCCGATTCTGTGTCTCCCTCTCTCCCTGCCCCTCCCCCATTTATGCTCTGTCTCTCTCTGTCCCAAAAATAAATAAACGTTGAAAAAAAAATGATTTGAGAACATAACTTCAAATGGATGATCGATAGTTCACGGCACACATGTACCAAAATTTATTTAAGCCATGTTGCACTGTTGGACGCTATGTCTTTCCAATATTTCACGTTTATAAATGGTACTTGATGAAAAATTTCATGGGGCGCCTGAGTGGCTCAGTCAGTTGAGCATCTGACTTCAGCTTGGGTTATGATCTCATGGGTGGTGAATTTGAGCCCTACTTTGGGCTCTGTGCTGACAACACGGAGCCCCTTTGGGATTCTCTGTCTCTCTGTTTTCCTGCCCCTCCCACCCCCACCCTCCAATAAATAAATAAACTTAAAAAAATTCTTTAAAAAAAAGAAAGAAAACTTGAATGTAAACCTTTGTCCACATCTCTGGTTATTTCCTCGACAACAGTGTTTCCTGTGTAAGAGGGCAGACCAAAGAACAGCAAAGATTAATCCGCGCTGGAAGCAGCCAAGCAGTAGAAATGCCCCTTGCAGGGACCTCTTGCTGCCAGTAGGTGTCACCTTTGCCTCGTCCTTTCTCCTCTTAACCGGCTTCTGCCAGGATGGTTTTGGAAGGCCAGGGATACAATAAATTTGCGAGTCAATGGAATTCAACTTTAGATGTTAAAATCTCCCACAGGAGACACAAATCAACAGTGCCTGAGGGCTGCAGGCCTGTTTATTTTACTTCCTCCTTTGGGTTGATTTCATCCAACCCAACAGCATCTTTGCTGCTGACCTGATTCTGAGAAAGTGTTCAATCTGGATTGCTGGCAAAACTCCAACCTTTCAGACTTTCTAGGAAAAAGAAACAACAACACGCATAAATGTTTAAAAAAAGCTACTGCTTATTGAGAGCTTGCTCAAAGCATAGAGTAATGAAACATTCACAACGATCTTGAGAGGTAAGGATTATTATGAACGCCCTCATCTTGATAAAGAAACTGAGGTTCAGAGATGCTATCTTGGCCAAGGTGCTACAACTACTAAATGGCTTATGGCAACATTCAAACCCAGGTACGTTTATCTCCAAAGTCTGTAATTTTGACAATTTTCCTATGCTTGTTAAAAATATAGATTCTGAGGCCCCACCCTAAGCCAATTGGAACAGAATATCTGGGCACAGGGCCCTGGAATTTGCATTTAAAAGACCTTGGACGATTTATACGTGTACTAAAGAGAGACACCTGTTTTGTCAGTTCCATGACCAACTGAACCAATTGGAGGTCATGACTAGAGAGAGGCTGGGTTGACCTTGGCGGTCTGAGTCTTGAGTCACTTGTCGGATCCTCCCTTTATGTCTGCAGCAAAAGTCTTGAAATACTCTAGGGTTCACTTGGCCCAGAGCATATAATATGTTTTGAAATTGAGAGCCTCGTTGCTTGGGCAACCACTCCTCTTTCTTTTGCTAAAAGAAGATTCTCTGAAACTCTCTTCATTCCTTAGCAGAGGAGCAGTGCGGCTTAGGGACCCAGCCTGTGCTTCCAGGTCAGACAGACCTGGACTGGGATTCTAACTCTGCTACCAACAACCTGTCTGATCCTGGTCTGATTACTTAAGCTCAGTGTCTCAGGATCTTCCTCTCAAAAATGGGTATAATTACACCCACTTCATAGAGTTGAAGTGACTATTAAATAAGTTACTAATGGTAAAAGTGAGATATTCAGTGCTTGTCTCATAATCGGTGATTAGGAAATGACAGGGAAAAAACCCCATTTGTTTAAATAACAGGGACAGAAAGAAAAATGCTATCATTTAAAAAAATTTATTATTTATTTTTTTAATGTTTATTTTTGAGAGAGAGAGACAGAGAGAGCATGAGCGGGGTAGGGTCAGAAAGGGAGGGAGACACAGAATCCAAAGCAGGCTCCAGGCCCCGAGCTGTCAGCACAGAGCCTGATGCGAGCTCGAACCCACAAACTGTGAGATCATGACCTGAGCCAAAGTCGGTCCCCCAACCGACTGAGCCATCCAGGCTCCTCATAAAGCTATCATTTTTTAAAAAGGATCTGATGTTTTAATGTTTATTTTTGAGGGGGGAGGGAGGGGCAGAGAGAGGGAGATAGAGAATCCTAAGCAGGCTCTGCACTATCAGCACAAAGCCCGGTGTGGGGTTTGAACCCACAAACTGTGAGATCATGACCTGAGCTGAATTCGGACGCTCAACTGACCCAGCCACCCAGGTGCTCCATAAAAGTTAATTTTAAACAAAGATAACCGTCTCTTCTCTATCTACTTAAAGGCAGCTTTATTGAGGTATATTTACATACACACCATAAAGTTCATCCATTGTTAAGTGTACAGTTAGATGATTTTTAGTCAACTTATTAAGTTGCACACCATTGCCACAATCCAGTTTTAGAATGCTTCCATCACCCCAGAGAGTTCACTCCCGCCTGTATGCATTTATTTACCATTTATCCCCAGACCCGTGCAACCACTGGTCTGCTTTCTGTCTCCTTAGATTTTCCATTTCTGGATATTTCATATAAATGGGATCCTATCATATGTAGAATATCTTAGTGCCTTGCGCACTATTGGTGGGAATGTAAATCTGGGCAGCCACTATAGAAAACAGTATGGACGTTCGTCAGAATATTAAAAAATAGAACCATGTGATCCAGCAATTTCATTTCTGGGCATGTATCAGAAGAAAATGAAATCACTCTCTCAAAAAGGTATTTGTCCCCCCGCCTTATTAATTGCAGCATTATAAACAATAGCCAAGACAAGAAACAACTTAAGTGTTTATCAATGGATGAACGGATAAAGAAAATGTGACATACAGTTGATTCTCGAAGAACATGGTGTTGAACGTGGATTTTTTTCATAAGGTGCTATAAATATATTTGCCTTCCTCATGATTTTCTTAATAATTTTCTTTTCTCTAGCTTACTTAATTGTAAAAGTACAGTATGTAATACATATAATATACAAAATACGTGTTGATCAACTATTTGCATTGTTGGTCAGGCTTCTGGTCAACATTAGGCTAGTAGTAGTTAAGTTTTTGGGCAGTCAAAAGTTATATGCCTATTTTTGACAACACAGGGGTCAGTACCCCTAATGCCTAGGTTGTTCAAGAGTCAACTGCATAACCATCATTCTACTCTCTGCTTCTATGAGTTGGGCTTTTTTAGATTCCACATATAAGTGAAATAATAAAAGTACTTAGCTTTCTCTTCTGACTTATTCCACTTAGTATAATGCCCTCAAAGTCGACCCATATTGTTGCAAATGGCAGTATTTCTCTCTTTGTTTTATTGTTTGCCTTGGTTTGATATTTATTTATTTATTTATTTATGTTTGTTTGTTTGTTTGTTTATTTATTTATTTAAATTTACATCCAGGTTAGCATATAGTGCGACAATGATTTCAGGAGTAGATTCCTTAATGTCCCTTACCCATTTAGCCCATCCCTCCTCCCACAACCCCTCCAGTAACCCTCTGTTTGTTCCCCATATTTAAGAGTCTCTTATGTTTCATCCCCTTTCCTATTTTTATATTATTTTTGCTTCCCTTCCTTTATGTTTATTTGTTTTGTATCTTAAAGTCTTCATATAAGTTAAGTCATATGATATTTGTCTTTCTCTGACTAATTTTGCTTAGCATAATACCCTCTAGTTCCATCCACATAGTTGCAAATGGGAAGATTTCATTCTTTTTGATTGCCAAGTAATAGTCCAGTGTGTGTGTGTGTGTGTGTGTGTGTGTGTGTATGCATGCCACATGTTCTTTATCCATTCATCCATCGATGGGACATTTGGGCTCTTTCATACTTTGGCTATTGTTGATAGTGCTGCTATAAGCATGGGGGTGCATGGGCCCCTTCGAAACAGCATACCTGTATCCTTTGGGTAAATACCTAGTAGTGTAATTTCTGGGTTTTAGGGTAGCTCTATTTTTAATTTTTGAGGAACCTCCATACGGTTTTCCAGACTGGCTGCACCAGTTTGCATTTCCACCAGCAGTGCAAAAGAGATCTTCTTTCTCAGCATCCTCGCCAACATCTGTTGTTGCCTGAGTTGTTAATGTTAGCTATTCTGACAGGTGGTATCTCATTGTGGTTTTGATTTGTATTTCCCAGATGATGAGTGATGTTGAGCATTTTTTCATGTGTCAGTTGGCCATCTGGATGTCTTCTTTGGAGAAGCATCTATTCATGTCTTTTTGCCCATTTCTTCACTGTATTATTTGTTTTTTGGGTGTTGAGTTCGATATGTTCTTTATACATTTTGGATACTAACTCTTTATCTGATACGTCATTTGCAAATATCTTCTTCCATTCTGTCAGTTGCCTTTTAGTTTTGCTGATTGTTTCCTTCGCTGTGCAGAAGCTTTTTATTTTGATGAGGTCCCAGTAGTTCATTTTTGCTTTTGTTTCCCTTCCCTCAGGAGATGTGTTTAGTGAGAAATTGCTGTGCGCAAGATCAAAGAGGTTTTTGCCTGCTTTCTCCTCAAGGATTTTGATGGCTTCCTGTCTTACATTGAGGTCTTTCATCCACTTTGAGTTTATTTTTGTGTATGGTGTAAGAAAGTGGTCCATGTTCATTCTTCTGCATGTCGTTGTCCAGTTTTCCCAGCACCACTTGCTGGAGAGACTGTCTTTATTCCATTGGATATTCTTTCCTGCTTCGTTAAAGATTAGTTGGCCATACGTTTGTGGGTCCATTTCTGGGTTCTTTACTCTGTTCGATTGATCTGAGTGTCTGTTCTTGTGCTGTCTTGATGATTACAGCTTTGTAGTATAGCTTGAAGTCTGGGATTGTGATGCCTCCTGCTTTGGTTTTCTTTTTCAAGATTGCTTTGGCTATTCGGGGTCTTTTCTGGTTCCATACAAATTTTAGGATTGTTTGTCCTAGCTCTGTGAAGAATGCTGGTGTTATTTTGATAGGTATTGCATTGAATATGTAGATTGCTTTGGGTAGTATTGAAATTTTAACAATATTTGTTCTTCCTACCCAGGAGCATGGAATATTTTTCCAGTTTTTTTTTTGTGTCTTCTTCTTTCATAAGCTTTCTGTAGTTTTCAGTGTATAGATTTTTCGCTTCTTTGGTTAGATTTATTCCTAGGTATTTTATGTTTTTTTGTGCAACTGTAAATGGGATCAATTCCTTGATTTCTCTTTCTGTCGCTTTATTGTTGGTGTATAGGAATGCAACTGATTTCTGTGCATTGATTTTATATCTTGCAACTTTGCTGAATTCATGGATCAGTTCTAGCAGTTTAGTGGAATCTTTTGGGTTTTACATATAGAGTATCATGTCATCTGCAAAGAGTGAAAGTTTGACCTCCTCCTGGCCGATTTGGATGCCTTTTATTTCTTTGTTATGTGATATCTGACGCTATGACTTCCAATACTATGTTGAGTAACAGTGGTGAGAGTGGACATCCCTGTCTTGTTCCTGACCTTAGGGGGAAAGCTCTCTGTCCCCATTGAGGATGATATTAGCTTTGGATCTTTCATTGATGACTTTTATGATCTCAAGGTATGATCCTTCTATCCCTACTTTCTTGAGGGTTTTTTATCAAGAAAGGATGCTGTATTTTGTCAAATGCTTTCTATGCATCTATTGAGAGGATCTTGTGGTTCTTGTCCTTTCTTTTATTGATGTGATGAATCACACTGATTGTTTTGTGGATATTGACCCAGCCCTGCATCCCAGGTATAAATCCCACTTGGTCGTGGTGAATAATTTTTTTAATGTATTGTTGGATCCGGTTGGCTAATATCTTGTTGAGGATTCTTGCATCCATGTTCAGGGAAATTGGTCTATAGGTGTCCTTTTTAGTGGGGTCTTTGTCTGGTTTTGGAATCAAGGTAATGCTGGCTTCATAAAAAGTTTGGAAGTTTTCCTTCCATTTCCATTTTTGGAACAGCTTCAAGAGAATAGTTGTTAACTCTTCTTCAAATGTTTGGTAGAATTCCCCTGGAAAGCCATCTGGCCCTGGACTCTTGTTTTTTGGGAGATTTTTATTACTAATTCAATTTATTTACTGGTTATGGGTCTGTTCAAATTTTCTATTTCTTCCTGTTTCAGTTTTGGTAGTGTATGTGTTTCTAGGAATTTGTTTATTTCTTCCAGATTGCCCATTTTATTGGCATATAATTGCTCATAATATTCTGTTATGCTTGTTTATATTTCTGTTGTGCTGGTTTTGATCTCTCCTCTTTCATTCTTGATTTTATTTGGGTCCTTTCCTTTTTCTTTTTGATCAAACTGGATAAGGATTTATTAATTTTGTTAATTCTTTCATAGAACCAGTTTCTGGTTTCATTGATCTGTTCTACTATGTTTTTGGTTTTGATAGCATTGCTTTCTTCTCTAATCTTTATTATTTCCTGTCTTCTGCTGGTTTTGGGTTTTATTTGCTGTTCTTTTTCCAGCTCTTTAAGGTGTAAAGTTAGGTTGTGTATCTGAGACCTTTCTTCCTTCTTTATACTTCCCTCTTATGACCGTCTTTCCTGTGTCCCAGAGATTTTGGGCTGTGGTGTTATCATTTTCATTGGCTTCCATGTGCTTTTAACTTCCTCTTTAGCTTCTTGGTTACTCCATTCATTCTGTAGTAGGATGTTCTTTAGTCTCCAAGTATTTGTTAGCTTTCCAAATTTTTTCTTGTGGTTGATTATGAGTTTCATAGCGCTGTGGTCTGAAAATATGCATGGTATGATCTTGATCTTTTTGTACTTGTTGAGGGCTGATTTGTGTCCCAGTATGTGATCTATTCTGGAGAACGTTCCATGTGCACTGGAGAAGAATGTGTATTCCACTGCTTTAGGATGAAATGTTCTGAATATATCTGTTGAGTCCATCTGGTCCAGTGTGTCATTCAAGGCCGTTGTTTCCTTGTTGATTTTCTGTTTAGATAATCTGTCCATTGTTGTAAATGGGGTGTTGAAGTCCCCTACTATTATGGTATTATTATCAATGAGATTCCTTATGTTTGTGATTAATTGATTTATATATTTGGGTGTTTTCACATTGGAGTATAAATGTTTACAATTGTTAGTTCTTCTTGGTGGATAGACTCCTTAAATATGATACAATGTCCTTCTTTATCTCTTGTTACAGTCTTTATTTTAGTTCCAATTTTAGTATATGTGCTGCCGAAGCGAGCACTACAGTCTTTATTTTAAAGTCTAGATTGTTTGATATAAGTATGGCTACTCCGGCTTTCTTTTCTTGACCATTAGCGTGATAGATGGTTCTCCAACCCCTTACTTTCAATCTGAAGGTGTCTTTAGGTCTAAAGTGTGTCTCTTTTTTTTTTTTTTTTTTTTTTTTTAAATTTTTTTTTCAACGTTTATTTATTTTTGGGACAGAGAGAGACAGAGCATGAACGGGCGAGGGGCAGAGAGAGAGGGAGACACAGAATTGGAAACAGGCTGCAGGCTCTGAGCCATCAGCCCAGAGCCTGACGTGGGGCTCGAACTCCCGGACCGCGAGATCGTGACCTGGCTGAAGTCGGACGCTTAACCGACTGCGCCACCCAGGCGCCCCCAAAAGTGTGTCTCTTGTAAACAGCATATAGATAGATCTTGTTTTCTTATCCATTCTGTTACTCTATGTCTTTTGATTGGAGCATTAAGTCCATTGATATTTAGAGTGAGTACTGAAAGATATTAATTTATTGTCATTATGTTGTTTGTAGAGTTGGAGTTTCTGGTGGTGTTCTGTGGTCCTTTCTAGTCTTTGTTGCTTTTGGTCTCCACCCCCGCCCCCCCCCCCCCCCCACCATCTTTTGTTCCCTCAGAGAGTCCTCCTTAAAATTTCTTGTAGGGCTAGTTTAGTGGTCATGAACTCCTTTAATTTTTGTCTGGGACTTTTTTTTTTTTTTTTTTTAATTTTTTTTTTCAACGTTTTTTATTTATTTTTGGGACAGAGAGAGTCAGAGCATGAATGGGGGAGGGGCAGATAGAGAGGGAGACACAGAATCGGAAACAGGCTCCAGGCTCCGAGCCATCAGCCCAGAGCCTGACGCGGGGCTCGAACTCACGGACCGCGAGATCGTGACCTGGCTGAAGTCAGACGCTTAACCGACTGCGCCACCCAGGCGCCCCTGTCTGGGACTTTTTATCTCTCCTTCTATTTTGACAGCCTTGCTGGATAAAGAATTCTTGACTTCATGTTTTTCTTAATCAGCACATTGGATATATCCTGCCACTCCTTTCTGGCCTGCCAAGTTTCTGTGGATAGGTCTGCTCCAAACCTGATCTGTCTTCCCTTGTAGGTTAAAGACTTTTTCCCTTGCTGTTTTCATGATTCTTTCCTTGCCTGAGTATTTTGTGAATTTGACTATGATATTCCTTGTTGATTGCAGGTTTTTGTTGAATCTAATGGGAGTCCTCTGTGCTTCCTGGATTTTTATGTCTGTGTCTTTCCCCAGGTTAGGAAAGTTTTCTGCTATGATTTGCTCCTATTACCCTTCTACCCCTTTTTCTTTCTCTTCATCTTCTGGGATCCGTATAATTCTGATGTTGTTCCTTTTTAATGAGTCACTGAGTTCTCTAATTCTTAAATTGTGCTTTTTTGCCTTAGTTTCCCTCTTTTTCCAGCTTCATTGTTCTCCATAAGTTTGTCCTCTATATCGCTGATTCACTGCTCTGCCTCATTCATCTTTGCCTCATCCATTCGAGATTGCAGCTCAGTTATAGCATTTTTTATTTCATCCTGACTAGCTTTTACTTCTTTTATCTCCACAGAAAGTGATTCTAATCTATTTTCACCTCCTGCCAGCATTCTTATTATCGTGATTCTAAATTCTGGTTCAGACATCTTTCTTGTATCTGTGTTAATGAAGTCCCTGGCTGTCATTTCTTCCTGCTCCTTCTTTTGGGGTGAATTCCTTCATTTTGTCATTTTGAAGGAAGAAAAGGAATTAATAAGGTAAAAAATTAAAATTATAAAATTAAAAACAGCACACAAAAAAATCAAATAAATGATGCTAAATCCTGGGTGTGTTTTGGTCTGGTTGTTGAGAGGAATTTGATAGATTAGAGAAAAAAGGAGAAAGGAAAAAAAAAGGCAAAACGTTTGAAAATGTGAAAAAATGAATACAATGAAATAGAATAAAATTAAATGATGGAAGTAAAATAGAATTTGAAAGATGTACAAGAAGGAAAAATATAGTAGAAAAAAATTAAAGAAAAATATTTTTTAATTTTTTAAAATGTTTTACTCATTTTTGAGACAGAGACAGAGCGTGAGCAGGGGAGGGGCAGAGAGAGAGGGAGACACAGAATCGGAAACAGGCTCCAGGCTCTGAGCCGTCAGCCCAGAGCCCGACGCAGGGCTCGAACTCAAACTGCGAGATCATGACCTGAGATGAAGTCAGACGCTCAGCCGACTGAGCCACCCAGGTGCCCCTAAAGAAAAATATTTTTAATAAAATTTGAAAATAAAAATAAAGTTTTTCTCTTTCTGTATTCAAGAAAAAGAAATGAAAAAAAAACCCGGAAATTGAATAGATGGACCAGCGAACAGACTGAAATACGATGGAAATTACATCATTTTTCCCTAGAAGTCAACCTATGAAGCACTTTATAGTCTGTAAACTAAGCAGGCAGAGAGACTCGCGATGTTCCTGAAGAGCAAGGTCGGCCCAGTTGGGCCGGGCTTAGTGCAACAGCTCTGTTCTCCACTAGATGGCGCTGCTTAGCTTACTGGGGTGGATTGCTGTCGTGCTTGTAGGTGTGTGCACGCATGCGTGGAAGGGGTAAAAATGGCATCACCCACTACCTGGTCTCTAGTATTGGGACTGTGTTCTTCCCCATCAGCAATCGTGCACCTGTCCTTTGTCTCAGACTTCGGTCCACTCCCCGCTTTTACACTGTCTATGACCAAGCCGTCAGCTTGCCAGGCGGCACCTCCATCCTGAGTTTTATCTCATGCGGCTGTGTTTCCCGACTCCTCACTTCTGAGGGACTGCGGCTTTGACCCGTTCTGCCCCTCTGGGAGAGGGTCTCACCGAGAAATGGCCAGGGGCCTGCCCCACCCAGGAATGTTCACAGGAGCACGCTGCTGCCAATGCCCAGAGACTGCTGCTGGGGGCCAGCTCACCGCAGAAAAAGTTCATGTGATCGTGTATCAGCAGCAGCGTTTCGGGGATTATGGAAAATCACAACACACGTCAGGTACCAGGCTTCACCCTTAATGACCTTGTTCCGGCACCAGCGAATGTGGTTGTTCTCTGGGGTCTGCTGGGACTGAGGGCCACACAGCCTCTACCAAATGTCCTCCCAGCAGGGGAACTGCCTCTCCCCATGCGGCCTGAAGACTGCGGACTTCACTCTGCTTCTGGGGATTCGCCCTTCCCACCAGAGCACCGCCAGGTATCGAGCTGCGGAGTTTCAGACTCTGCACTCACCCTGTTTATTGAGTCTTACCCTCTCCTTTCTCCTTTCTCCCTTTTTAGTTCAGTCCCTGTGGCTGTTTCCACTTTTCGACTTTCTCTCTAGCTGCTTTGGGGGGGGGGGTGTTTTCCTCATGTTCTTCCCCTGCCCCCCGTCTCCGTCCTCTCTTTGCACACAAAAACAGCTCCCTGCCCTCTGCAGCTTCTGTCTCCGCCAGTTCACCTCTCCGCGCCGTGTACCTGCTGAGTTCTGTGGTTTGGGTCGTGCAGATTGTTGTGTTAATCCTCCAATAAGTTTTCTAGGTGTGCGGGATGGTTTAGTGTTGATCTGGTTGTATTTTATGGACATGAGATACAAGAAAACCCCAAACCTTCCATGCTGTTCTGCCATCTTGGCCCCTCCTAGTATTTCCATTTTTTATGGCTGAGTAATATTCATGTATATATATATCAGTCAGTAGACACTTAGGTTGTTTCCATGTCTTGGCTATTGTGAATAATGCTGCAGTGAACCTGGGAGGGCAGATATCTTTTTGATACTTGTTTACATTCCTTTTGGATAGATTTCCAGCAGTGAGATTGCTGGGTCAGATAGTAATTATATGCTAATTTTTTGAGGAATCTCCAAACCGTTTTCCATAGTGGCTCTACCAGTTTACATTCCCACCAACAAAAAGAGGGTTCCCTTTTTTCTGCATACTTGCCTGCACTAATTATCTCTTGCCCTTTAGGTAATAGCCATTTTACTTATTTTTTTAATGTTTATTTATTTATTTTGAGAGAGAGAGAGGTAAAGAGAGTGCACAAGCTCAGGAAGAGCTGAGAGAGAGGAAGTGAGAGGATCCCAAGCCGGTTCCTCACTGTCAGCACATAGTCTGGTATTGGGGCTTGATTTCTTGAACCATGAGATCATGACCTGAGCTGAAATCAAGAGTTGGAAACTTTACCTACTGAACCACCCAGGTGTTCCAATAGCCATTTTACTTTCGAGCCTGCTTAAACTTTTTTTTTTACCTTATTGTAATTTCAGACTTCTTCATTTCATTAAACATATAATTTATATTTCATATTTGATAATTCTAAAACCTGCATTAATTGTGGATATGAATGAGTGGTTTGTTTTTCTATCAACTCTCCATTATATTGGCTTGTTCTCTTGGTTTTACTTTTATTTCTATATTTGTTGGGGATTTTGAAGTATGAGCTCCTGTCCTTGAGAACTTTTAGTTGTAAAAATTCCTTGAGGGCTGGATTACGTTGCATTCTTTTAGGGAGGATTTATATTTGGTTCTTGTGTGTGACTGGTGGCGCTACCAATTTGGGATGACTTTAAATTTGCAACTTGGATGTTTTTTGGCCACATGCATACAATAAATTCCAGTCTAAACCCACTTGGGGATCCGTTTATGGGTAAAAATTCTCAGAGAATATGCCTTTTCCCCTTTAGATTCATAACTAAGAGTCAAGGTTCTTTATGGTCTATCTTTGTGAGTTATTGCTTTTCTTTCTCTGAAAAGATCATCTGATAGGGGCCCATCCTTTTTCAGGAGTCATCCATCTGGTCTCATTTTCCCCAGGACATAAGCTTTGTTGCTGATGGCTGGTTGAAACTCAAGTTCTAGGTTTCCAGAGATCAGTAGATTCCGGGGGAGGGTGGGGGGCGGGGGGGGGGGGAGCTGTTGGCTTCAATGTTTAGTTATCTTGCTGGATTTGGAATTTTTTTTTTTAAAACAACTTTGGCCATGAAGTATTTCCAATACTTCCTGGCCAGCTCAGCTGCTAGGCATTTAAAGAAATACTTTGTATATTTTTTTCAGCATTATTAAGTGCTTTTTATTAGTGGAAGTTTTCATGATACCTAGTCCTATATTGCCATAGAGAGAAGTTTTAGAGGGTTAGTCTTTTCAATATACAAGGGAAAGTGAATTTGATTTTAGACTTGAGTCCATTTGAAATTTTCCTTTTTTTAAGACAAATTTATAATGGGATTTAATTTGAATATTTAAATGTCTCTCTAGAAATCTTATAGTAAGCAGGCTTAAATGTATACATAGAACATTTAGCATATAATCGTTGGAGTGTTTCTATGATACTAGTTTTATTTTTTGCAGAACTGCTAATAAGGTGTTCTGGATAATGTGGATGGACTAATTAGAAATGGATAGGAAGTGAATGTTGGACCTAGGATATAGTGGCAATGGGATCAACTTAACTGATGGAACTTGTAGGGCCTATTTTAGAGCCTTCTGGGGCAAAACTGTCACTGTTCAACATAGCCTCTATTAATAATAGAGACGCTAATATGCTCTCCATCTGCTTTAGTCCTTTGTCACTTTCCATAAATCCAGAACTCTGGCAGAAGAGAGAGTGTGGTTTATCGGGTCCTTTCAAACCCCAATAATTTTTTTCATAAGAATATTGCCTAACAGTGTAATAACACTGGATTATTATTCAGTTAGTACCTAATGCCCAGGATGTTTGAAATGTCTTGCTCCCTACCTTTTCCCAGCCTCAGGTTTAAATCATTAAACTGAGAGGAAGTCTTTAGCACTCCCAAGTCAATGGCTCATTTCTTCCAGAGACTGTCTGGTACCATCCTTATGGTAAAATAAAATAAGATCAAAATATAATCAGTTTGGAGAGCGATGTCCGCAAAAACGAGGTCAGTCTTGAACTCATAGTGAAGAAGTTCAAGGATGTCTCTTTTGATAGCGGTTAAGATTCTGGATGCCTGTCTTCTCATAAACTCCCCTCAAATGCTCCTTCCAGCAAGCACCTCCTTATCTGAGGCTGATAAGGATAAAAACAAGAATGGGGTAACCCACTGCTTAATGATTTTTTGCCCTATCCAACTTGCCAAATAGGAAAGAAGATGTAACAGAGTAATTAGGATTGCTGACAAGACAGTTTGATGTCTTTTCTGTGATCAAGTGGAATGAGGCAATCTCTCCTCCTGACAGTATAGGAGTGGTGAAGTCCATTGGCGTTTATCTGCCCTGGCCTGGAATCCTGTCCTTGGGTCCTAACTGCTGTGTGACAATTCTGGAGGAGTTACTTGTGACAATGGTTATTACTGTTTGTAGATGAGAAAACAGACCTTAAGAAGTTGGGTGGGATAACACCTGTAAGCTACTTATCAAGCACTCCATAAATCAGAGCTGCAATAAAGTCTTATTACCCCAGAATGGAATCTCTCGTCAAGTAAGTCTTTTACCAATGGTCTTCCTGGTGTCTGGAGAAAATCCATACCAAATCCAGAAAGATGTACAAAAAAGCATTTACATAGGGTCTTGTAAAAATCATACAGGAAATCATATGAATTTACTGTTTGTGAGTGTATTAAGAAACTAAAATTAAGAAATGACTTAGTGAGGCACCTGGGTAAGTGTTGGTTAAACATCCAACTCTTGATCTCGGCTCAAGCCATGATCTCACGGCTTGTGAGTTTGAGTCCAGCATCGGCTTGTCAGGGCAGAGCCTGCTTGGGATTCTCTGTCTCTTTCTGCCCCTCCCTTACTCTCTTGCGCGCTCTCTCTCTCAGAATAAATAAACAAACTTGAAAAAAAGAAAGAAATGATTTAGCATTCTTGACTCATCCTCTCTTCTCAACCTGGTCTAACACCAGAGCCTTAATTATTACACATTGCGTCCCAATATGTGGTTATTTTACTATTATTTCTATTGGTACGCATCCTTCTCATTCTGAAATTTAAGGTTTGTTCTTCTTCAGCTTATTATGGGCTGCAAATATTTATCATCTGTTGGTGAAATATCTGTTCTGACCATTTCTGTGCTTGCTAGCCTGTTAACTTGTCCTACGATGTTAGGAAAGGTTTTGTGTAAGTGAGAGAAGGCCTGAAAAGGATTCCCCGTAGCCCAGTTCTATGAGGCTTCTTGAATACCTCCAGGCATCCTTTAATTACTGCTGCAGTAACTCAGGATTTTATAATTTACTGATATCATATACACTATAATGTAAGCTAGCGGTGTCCAAAGTGAGGATCTCAAGATGGTCTATGTGAAAACAAAAAACCTATTACTTATATTTAGTTTTTAATTTCATCCTTTAAAAATTCAGAGTTTAGTATGTTTTAATGTACACTTTATGTTTATATTTTATAAGTAATACACATAGTGAGTGCCTACACAAACTTAAATTTTTTTTAATGTTTATTTATTTTTGAGAGACACAGAGAGACAGAATGTGAGCAGGGGAGGGGCAGAGAGAGAGAGAGGGAGACACAGAATCTGAAGCAGGCTCCAGGCTCTGAGCTGTCAGCACAGAGCCCGACGCAGGGCTTGAACTCACAAACCACAAAATCATGACCTGAGCCAAAGTCGGATCCTTCACCGACTCAGCCACCCAGGTGCCCCAAAACTGTTTTTTTTTTTTAACTGATGGGAGAGTAATTAAAACAACTTGGAGACCACTGGTATTGATTATATTTGCAAACTTATAATTATCAACTCTAGTATATTGTTGATACAGGCAAGACTAACCTTTAGTAATAAGGTTATCAGAGTTTACATATCATTTATAGCCAGTAATATCTGAACTTTTTCTCCTTAAATGTGCAAATTTTGGGGCGCCTGGGTGGCGCAGTCGGTTGGGCATCCGACTTCAGCCAGGTCACGATCTCGCGGCCCGTGAGTTCGAGCCCCGCGTCGGGCTCTGGGCTGATGGCTCGGAGCCTGTTTCTGATTCTGTGTCTGCCTCTCTCTCTAACCCTCCCCCGTTCATGCTCTGTCTCTCTCTGTCCCAGAAATAAATAAACGTTGAAAAAAAAAAATTTGCAAATTTTGTTTTTTGTAAAATCATGCCCAGGACACGTCTAAATTGTTTGGTGGCAATACTGAATAAAACAAGTAGAAATGAACTAGGTTGAAATCTCTCCAGAGCTATTAGCTAGCTATGTTTCTAAGACAGAAGTACATTTGACTTTATTCCCTCAAATAAAGTACCCCAGGGTGGGATGAAATGTGTTTCTAAGAAGTTCACAAAAAACTTTTAAATCTGTCATCTCCTAATTGAAAAATAGACTTTCATTTTAATGTCTCTATTGGTTTTCTTTGTCATGTTTATTTATTTTTGAGAGAGAGAGACAGAGCGTGAGCAGGGGAGGGGCAGAGAGAGAGGGAGACACAGAACCCGAAGCAGGCTCCAGGCTCTGAGCTGTCGGCACAGAGCCTGACGCGGGGCTTGAACCCATGAACTGTGACATCATGACCTGAGCTGTAAGTGGGACGCTTAACCAACTGAGCTGCCCAGGTGTCCCTATATTGGTTTAAAAAAAAAATTAAAAAAAAATTTTTTTTTAATGTTTATCTTTATTTTTGAGAGAGAGACAGACAGAGCATGAGCGGGGGAGAGGCAGAGAGAGAGAGGGAGACACAGAATCAGAAGCAGGCTCCAGGCTCTGAGCCGGCAGCACAGAGCCCGATGCGGGGCTCGAACTCACAAACTGCGAGATCATGACCTCAGCCAAAGTCCGACGCTCAACCGACTGAACCACCCAGGCACCCCGTTTTTTAAGATGCAAAAGGGTGATCCTCTCAGACAGCTTTTGCGCGGGGAAGGGAGACCCTAAGGGAGACTGAAGGTGGGTCCTTTCTGTGGGTGCTCCTCCTTTCTGTGGGTGCTCCTCCTGAGACACTCACCAGAAGGCCGTGGCGGGCTTGGCTCTGGGGATTCTGTGAGCTGGGAGGGGAACCGACAGCAGTGGGCTCATTCTACCAAAAAGCCGAGGGGACAGAGGAAAATGTGACCTGTCCAAAGTGTCACTCTGTGCAGGTAAGGCAACAAGATAACTCAATAAAGTGAGAAAAGATAACTCAATAGAATTAGGAAGAAGAAGCCAGCCACAAAAGGAAGCAGAAGAACTGAGGTTCAACCTTTCTTGTGACATTTTAAAGGGCCCTGCTAGTCGTGTGACCTGTGTGAGAGAATTCAAGATGGCTGCTATAGAGGTCTGCTAAGGCTGCTGTAGCAAGAACCACAAACTGAGTAACTTAAACCAACAGAGATTCATTCTCTCCAAGTTCTGGAGGCTTGGAAGTCTGAAATCAAAGTGTTGGTAGAGCCATGATCCCTCTGAACCCTCTAGGGGGAGATCGTTTGTTGCTTCCTGAAGCTTCTGGTAGCTCCAGGTGTTCCTTGGCTTGTGGTAGCATCACTCCAATCTCTGCCTGTGTTGCCGTCTTCCCTCAGAGTCTCTGTTCAAATTTCACTCTTCTTATAAAGACAGTAGGCATATTGGAGCAGGGGCCCATTCTGCTCTGCTAGGACTTCATCTTGACTAATTGTATCTGCAATTTCCAAGTAAGGTCATTCTGAGGTACTGGGGATTAAGACTTCAGCGTATCTTTTGAAGGGACACAAACTCAACCCATAAGAGCTGTTGCATGTCCTGCAGTTTCTTGGGAGGAGAGACGGAGAAGTCACTCAGTGATTCTGGATTTCCAGCAGTGGGTGGGAGGGGGGCCACAATGCATGAGAATGGAGCGGGGTGACGACCCTTAGACTTTCCAAGTCAGGACATAAACTTGAAGACCTGGAAAAATACCGTGAGGAATTAGGGAAGAGAGAATGTGCCCACATCTGATCTTAATGATCACGTTGCTATTAAGTTGAATGTTTTTGTTAACTGAACTTGTAGAGGCCTAGAAGTTTTGTTTGCAAGTGTGTGAGGGAAGGTTGCTGTTCTGGAGCGCTCCCCACAGAGCCACCCCGGCTCTGCAAGCCTCCTGCCCTGTCTGCCTGGTGTGTGCTCCACTCCAACTGAGGCCATCTCAGTTGTTAAATCTCTTAAATATCACCCCTGGGAATTGCTAGTGAGGAAGAGTCAGCACAAATTTTTTTTAAAAGTTAGTGGTAAAAATAAAGTTACAGTAGCTTTATGGGAGAGCAAGTTTAGTTTTTTTTTTAATTTATTAGTTTTTTGATTTTAATTTTTAAATGGAATAATTTGAATGTATTTCTTGTCCATCAGGAGGGCTCGAGGCCCTACTGTGGGCAGGAGAGTTTGTGCTCAGGATGTGCTCAGGCACATCCATGCTGGGTTAACACCAAAAGGGAGCTAAGTGTTCCTGTTTGGAAAATTATTTTACTCCAGGACTGACCTTTCCCGGAGTGTCCTCTGGGCTCTGAGTCAGGGTAGCTGGGATGAGTGCCCTAGTTTATGGATGCTTTCTTAGTTTGGAATCCATCCTGGCCATCTGGCAGGCAAAGATATGGCTGTTTTCTCCTCATTGGGTCCATGGCCCTGGGACACTCAAACACATTCCCACTGCCAGCGGTAAGCACCCTGGGAGAGGCCAGGGCCATTCTTAATTTACTTCCTTTTCTTCTATCCTTCGATGGCCAAATGACCTAGTTTCCAATGGGAATAATGTCCCACTGGCTTATTTTAATAATATTTTTACCAGTGTAACTTCATCTAAGAGCTTTATGCTTCCGGGTTAACGGAACTTATCTTAAAATTATACCCAGTTCACCTTCTACTAACTTTGGGCTTAGTTTGTTCTTTTTCTAGTTCTATGAGATGTAAAGATCTTTCTTTTTTTCTTAAGGGAGGCATTTATTGCTATTAACTTCCCTCTTGGAAATGTGTTTTGCTGCATCTCACAGGTTTTGGTTTTTCATTTGAATCAAGATATTTTTTGATATCCCTGTTGACTTCTTTTTTAAGCCATTGATTGCTCAGGAACATGTTGTTTAGTCTCCACATATTTGTGAATTTTCCAGTTTTTTTTCTTACCACTAATTTCTGGTTTCACACTATTGCTATTTTCAGGACTTCTCTCAGAGGGAATCACTCCATGTGTAGCTGTACTTCTGGTGTGGCCAAGGGAGGAGGGAAGTTCAGGAGTCTCCAATGTTGTCATCTTGGTTCCTGTTAAATTCCTAATCTATCTTATTATTTTTCATTAAGAAATTAATGCATTGCAATCAGAAAAAAATTTGAAGACTAAAAAATAGAGAGAAAATAATGACTTCAAGTATTACTTGCTAGAGAAAACTTTGATTAATGATTTGGTACATTTCTTGCCAGACTCCCATTTTTGTGTTGTTAACATTGTTGTGATTTAAAAAAATTAAAAAAAAAATGTTTATTCTTGAGAGAGAGAGAGAGACAGAGAGTGAGCAGGGGATGGGCAGAGAGAGACAGAGGGAAACACAGAATCCCAAGCAGGCGTCAGGCTCTGAGCTGTCAGCGCAGAGCCTGACGCAGGGCTTGAACTCACAAATGGAGAGATCATGACCTAAGCCTAATGGAGAGATCATGAGCCTAAGTCGGATGCTTAACCGACTGAGCCGCGCAGGTGCCCCAATGTTGTGATTACACTGCATACACAAACATTCCTCCTGCCTTACAAACTTTGTTGTTGCATAAACACTTTCCATGTTACAGCAAGTTCTTTAAAAACATTCGAGTGGCTGCATATAATATTCCATCATGTGAGTGTGCGGAGGTTTATATATTTTTGCCATCAGACAAAGTTGCAAACACTGCCAAGGACATCTTTGTTCAGTGTGGGTGAGATAGAGAACTTGACAGCAATATATATACATCTGTGTTGAGAGGCTATATTCTCTAAGGGATATAACCAATTTGGGGAGGGAGCCCATGTGTGGAAGGCTAGTTCCTTAGCTCTTTTTAAGTTGACGTCTCACAGGGCTCTGATCATGCCTGGAAAGGAATCTGGGGATGAGTTAGGGTGGGAGACAGCAAAAGGGCACTAGAAACTGTTAGCCAGTTTTCCTTCTGGCCCCACAATACACACTGTGTCTTGTGGCTCTTGCACCCACAAGGCTGGAGGTGAGATTTCACTGGCCCACAATTTCCTTGATGTCTGTTTATAGAGAAGCTTGATTTATAATCTGGCCCTTTAGAAGGGAAGTGTCTTGGATTGAGGAAAAAAATTGAAGACACAAATAAATGGAAATGTACTTCATATGTATGGATCAAGTTAATATTGCTAAGATGTCCATACTACCTAGTGCCATCTATAGATTCATTTTTATTTATCAAAATTTATCAAATTTCAGTGGCATTTTTCATAGGAAAAAAAATCCTACAGTTTGTATGGGACCGGAAAAGATCACCAAATCACCAAACCAATCTTGAGAAAGAAGTCCAAAGCTAGAGGCAACACACTTCCTGATTTAAAACTATATTACAAAGCTATAGTAATCAGAAAAGTATGGTACTGGCAGAAAAACAGATACACATACCAATGGAACGGATTAGAGACCCCAGAAATAAACCCATGCATATATGGTTAATTAATATTTGACAGAGGAGCCAAGAATGGGGAAAGAATAGTCTTCAATAAGTGATGCTGGGAAAACTGGATATTCTCATGCAGAAGGATGAAACTGGACTGCTATGTTACACCGTATGCACAAAAATCCACTCAAAACGGATTAAAGACTTGATGTAAGACCTAAAACCATAAAACTCCTAGAACAAAACATAGGGGAGAATGTCATTGATGCTGCAGTGTTATTTACAATAGTCAAGACATGGAAACAACCTAAGTACTAATTGATGAATGATGAAGAAGATGTATATATATCTTCGTATAACATGAATATTATTCAGCCATAAGAAGAAGGAAATCCTGACCTTTGTGACATCATGGACCTTGAAGGCATTATGTTAAGTGAAATCAGCGGGACAGAGAAAGAAAATAATGTACGATCTCATTGACATATGCAATCTAAAAACACTGGACTCCTAGAAACAGAGTAGAATGCTGGTTGCCTGGGGCAGAAGGGTGGGGGCACATGGGGAGATGTTGGTCAGGGTGTATAAACTTTCAGTTACGAAATGAGTAAGTTCTAGGGATCTAATGTACAGCATGGTGACTGTACTTAACAATACTGTATTGTATACTTGCAAGTCGCTAGGAGAGTAGACCTTTAATGTTGTCACCATGACAACAGTCACAACAAAACAGTAGTTATGTTAGATGAAGGATGTGTTAACTAACCTTACTGTGGTCAACATTTTGCAATAGAAAGGTGCATCAAATCATTACATTGTACACCTTAAACTTACACACTGTTATATGTCAATTATATCTCAAGAAAGCTGGAAAAAACCCAACTAACGTCTCGGTGTGTTGCCCAGTCTTCCCTGAAAGTCTGAATGACTCCTGTAGTTTCTTCAGCTTGCAGAGTTATTCTAAGAGATCACCACTAGGAGATGCACAAGATTCGAAGAAGAAAGAGCCGAGCTCCGCGATTTTTGTTCCACATTTATCAGAGCTTTGCAGGTTTCTTTTGTTCTAAATCCAATGAGAATTGAGGGCAAAATGTCCATTTCTTAGATCCCATTAGCTTCCCAAAGAGACAAAAGGGTGGTTTTGACCTTTGCTTTACCTCGGAAAAGTAGACTGAGGGGACTGGCAATCAAAACTCCCTGTGGTAAGTTAATAATAATCTGTGTAGCGTTCGATTCCTCTCAGGGAGACATGAACCCCCTTTCACCATCCTCTGTTTCCATCGAGGATGGTGACGATGGCAATGCAAATGGTTACCACATACTGTGTTTGTACTTGGCACCTTGCTAACTACTTTATACTCTTTATCGCATGTAATTCCCAGGTTCATTGTTTCAGCTCATTAACACAACAATGTTATTACCCCGCTGTGCCAAGGAGGAAACCAAAGCATAGAGAGGTCAAGGGACTTATCCAAGGTTACCTACCTAGGAAGTGGCTGAGCTGAGATTTAGACTCAAAGCCTGCGACCCCAGAGCTGCATGTTTAACCCCTTAACTATAAGTGGGTTCAACTGTAAACTGTGCTCCTAGTTGTTATCCCAACTTGACAGATTAAGGATCCATCTGACAGAGGTCAGGCCAGTAAAAGGACTTGTCCCCCTCCTAGCTGGCTCAGGAAGAAGTCTAGACTAGGTGTTCCTTCTCCTGGTCCGGAGTGTCTCCTTTCTTTATCTTGTATCTTTAGCATCTGCAAAAGGGCCCAAGGAAGGAAGAGGAAGAGCTCTGTGCTGGAAACAAGTGGAGGAGATCTTAACACAAACAGTAGAAGGCTGCTAGGTGGCAGACTCTTCTATCAACCTCCAGGCCCTTGTAGGCCGTGGCCACCTTGACTGTGGCTTGGGGTGACTGGAGATTGCCCGTGTTCTTGGGTAGAACAAGCTGGGATGGATGGGGCAGATGGAAGAAAAACACTATGCAACCCTCCTGGCTTTGGAACCGCCTTGTGGGTTCTGTGGACAGTGGGGGGCAGCAATCCCTTCCTGGGAGGAACAGGTACTTTGGGTTCCTTTCTACTACTCTTGCTTAGTTTTGTCCATAGCAGTGTTGAAATACAAGGCTAAATCATCTTACAATTGTATTCCTCTGCTCATATGGATGTGTTTTTTCTCTGTCCAGCCTTCTGTCCCTGAGCCACTTGTATTCAAGAGAGAGAGGCTCACAGGAATCACACAGGCAACCTTTACACTTTTCCACACCCAGCCCATCCTTGTCATTATCAGGAGCTGCCTTTGCATGGAAAGTCACTCTCCAGGACTTCAAAACTTGGCAAGGCAGTGGCAGCCTCTTCCTGCTGTGGGTTAAGTCACTGTTCCTATGAGTCTCTTTCTGCAATACACATCTACCTCTCCAGGAGAGCGTGAGAGGCCAGACCAGCTAGTTGAAATCTTTGGAAATTGTGGATGAATGGGTCCTCTCTGACAGAGAGGAGTGGGTTCTTAGGGGACAATGGGGAGCCCCCCAATATTTCTATCCCAAAGACATGCTATACATGAAAAATGAGAAATCCAGGCTCTTAAATCAATCTCTTTCTTTCTTTCTTTCTTTCTTCCTCTCCTCTCGTCTCCTCTCGTCTCTTCTTCTCTCCTCTCCTTTCCTTTCTTTTTCCTTTCTTTTTTCTAATAGCCCTGTAGTTACACAGATATGTGTGTCAGTCACAGTCAGAGGTTTTGGTGACCCCTTTAACAACTTAGGCTAAAAGAAGACTGGACTGTGAGTTGGTAGGAAAGCTAGAATTGGAATAGAGATGGCTCAACTGGTATATGAACCATTGTGGTCACCAGTTTCCTCTTCTGAAAACTAGAGAGGTGGATGAGAGGAACTTTGGGAAGTTTTAAGACTCTCATTAATTCTAACATTTTCTGTTTGGGGGAAAAAATGGGAATTTCAAATGGACATTTTGAAGAAGACAATGATAACAATCCTTAAAAACACAATGTGGAGAAGGGTGTTGGGGTGGGTCCTTAATCTCCTGGGTTGTCATGGATACAAAGAGTGAGACTCTTGTCAAGGCTACCTATGGGGTGTGACCCACCATAGGGTTTGTGAACTGAATCCACACAGAATATTCTTCAGATTTGTGTGGTAATTGCACAAAGCTGACAATTTATAATCTGCTGGGGCTTGCTTGTGTGTCTTAAACACTCTGAAGACAAATAAATTGTCCCAGTGGTCTAAATTCAGTACGCCCCTTTTTTTCATCCCTGTGTACAGAGCTGAACTAAGCTGGCTGCTTGCTTTTGGTACAAATATAATGGTCTAATTGTCCCCTCATGCCAGGGGCGGGCTATGGAGCACACCCAGAGCCCTGTGGGAACCCACAGAAGGGAGGTGGCTATTTCGACATTTAGTCTGTAGTGGAGACAAGTTAACGACCCTGCCTGGGGCATTCCAGAGTTTATTTAATGATAAAATTGGACCTGAATTCTCCACCGGGGCTTGTAAGTTCTGTGCAGTGCACGATGGGGTGAGAATGTAGTTAAACACACATCCTAAAGGCATTTTAGCTTGTGAGGAAATGGCAAATCCCCTCTGTGATTTGAAAATACCATTTAAAAATTTGTGCCAAAAGATTTTTTTTCCTAACTCAGCTCCTAGAAAACAGAAAAACAAAATGGTAGCTTCATCTATGACTACACTTGTCAAAACAACTGATTCAAGAGCGAAAAATTCATCACGGGTGTCATTTGGGTAAAGAAAATGCAGCTATCTAATTGAATTATACACACATATTTTACTGAATCCAGTCAACCTGATTCATTACTGATGTAACCTAAATGTTCCATTGGCTTGAAACTCAGTGAGTAAATTGGATGTGAAAGTCTCTCATAAAGCAATGCGCGGTCCTCAAATATCAGCTTCCTAACATCATGGCTCTGGCAGGTATTGAGTTTCTAGTTGTGTTGGAGTTGGTGACAAACCCAAGTTAAGGTGTTGCCAAGGGGATGGGGCTGTTGCTAGGGGGACATCTCTAAGCCTGAGGACAGACTCCTGGGGTGTTAATAAGCACAGATGACAGGGAAATTGAGAAGAATGGAAATGTCACCTTCTGATGACAGCACCAGCACTAACACCTTATATTGATGGGCCTTCCCTTTCAAGCCTAGGGCGTTTTGCAGATGTTCTCTCATTAACTAATTAGTTAAGTTAATTAAGGGGCTCTAGGAAGGAAGGAAGGTGGGGGCCAGAGTCTGCTGGTATTCATTTCATTTTCTGTTCCTTTTGGTTTGATCAGAACAAGAGTGATGGGGAATAAGTGGCCAGGGAGAGCACATAGCTGATGGGGAAAACTGTGTCTCTTGCCCTCGCTCATGGACTTTCCCCTTGGTTAGATTTGTCCAAAAAGCAAGGGTAGGTGGGCTGACTCTGGAATCCCAGGGTGGGCTCTGCAGAGGAAAGATTCACTCTGAGAGGGGAGAGAGTTTAACACAAGGAAGTCTTGTGTTAAACATGTATGTGAGGACCCAACTATTTTGAAATGTGGAAAGAGGTTGCTTTGAAAATATAGATTGTTCTATAGAGTTAGAAGGAATCTGGCAAAGGCATTAGGGGCTTGGACAGGGCTTGGGCAGATGATGAAGCAGGGCAGGGCCTGCAGGTAAAAGGGAAACCAGGACAGGAAGCAGAGAGATCCTGGGAAGAGTGGGTGAAAAAGAGGTGAGAAAAGAATATATACACCAAGAGTGAACCCCATTGTAAACCATGAGCTCTAGTTAATGACAATGTGCCAGTATTGGCTTACCAGTTGTAACAAATGTGCCAACCCTAAGCAAAAGCTTAGCAACAGGGGAAACTGGGGAGATGGGTGAATGGGAACTCTCTGTACTTGCCTCCATTTTTCTGTAAACCTAAAACTTTGCTCCAGAATAAAGTCTATTAATTAAAAAAAGAGAGAGAGGAGATGAGAGAAGACTGTCGTGGGAAAGCTGAGCATAGGGCCCCAGGGCTAGAGCTAATAGGTTAAGCCTCTAGTTGACTTAAAGGTGGAAAGACAGAGAGGTTTCAGAACTCACTGAAAAGAGCATGGGACCTACCCTGAAAGTCAGAAGAGGAAATGGTAACAGTGAGATTTTCCTCAGGATCCAGGAACCCGAGAGGGCACCAAAGTCAGTGACACAGAGGACTTGGCTATACCATGGAATTCTCTAAGACTGGATGGGAGCTACGCCTAAGGAGAAGGCTAAGCTGCAGGTCTGGGGAGGTCCAGTTAATAACAATAATGACCCCAGTAACCATCACTTGCTAAGTATTTACTCTACGGAGATGTGGTGCTAAGCAAGCCCTTTGCAGACATTATTTTCTCTTCATGATACAGCGGGCACCATTAAAAAAAAATCTCCACTTCTTGGGGGTACTTGAGTGGTTCAGTTGGTTAAGTGTCTGACTTTTGATTTTGGCTCAGGTCATGATCTCACAGTTGGTGAGTTCAAGCCCCACATAGGGCTCTATGCTGACAGTGCGGAACCTACTTGGATTCTCTCCCTTCCTCTCTCTCTGCCCCTACCCCACTTGCACTTTCTCTCTTAAAATAAATAAATAAACTTAAAAAAATCCACTTCTGGGGTAAAGAAACTAAGGCTCAGGGAGTAACTTAACTAGGGTCACGCAGCTCACAAGTGTGAAGGCCAGAATTTGGAAGCAAGATGGCTAACGCCGCCAGCAGGCTCTTAACCATTGTGTTTTATTTCCTGAGAGTGGCTCTCTGAATAGTTTCCTGCTTAGAAACAGTACTTTAAAACTCCTAGTTAAGATGATTAACTATCATGAAATAGCACTTTGAATATTTTGTCTCTGTAATTAATTTCTACTATATCACACACTCCCTTACTCTACAAAAAACTCTGGTTGTCCGATGACATGTGTTTGCCGTGCCAGAGAGAAAGACAGCGGCTGAACTACGTTGTTAAGAGAAAAAGGCAAGGACAGTGACTTTCTTTTTTTCCTTAAGAAAAATCAAACTCTGTTGTAGCTAATTTAGAAATGATAAGCACAAAGAATATGTTCATGGTTATTATTTGTGACTTCAAAGGGGTAACAGGAATCCTTCCAGAGCTACGGGCAGTTGAGTGTACTACAGCAGATTTACTGAGCCATGCCACGTGCTGGGCATAGGAGCAGATGCCGAGGAAGTAAAGATAAACCAGACCCAGTCCCTGTTTTAAAGGAGGTCATGATCATGACAGATATGTGAAAACCAAGAGCTCTACTTTGTGTAGAAATAAACTTGAAACTGTTTCAAACCTATATGCATCCAGTTCACACTGTTTCTGACTCTAGGGAACTCATGGGGCCGAAGGCACTCCCTCTTCTAGAGGACATTGTCATACCGAATCTCAGCTGCTGAGTCTTCATTCTGAGCCAATATCCTGTTGATGTTTACACTGTGTGAAGATGGCCCAGATGAGGAAATCAAGGCTGCGTGCAGAACCAAACCCACACACGCTCTCAGAATCACGCAAGGCTCACACCACATTCTTGGCTGCCTCTAGTCTTGGAGAGACATAGGGAAGGAAGCTACTCAGGCACTGATGGATTCAACCTCAAATAATTCTGGATCCAGAGTCCCTGTCCTGTGCCAGATGCGATGATGACAGGATGGGACCTTGGGGAGCCAGCAGGACTTGTCTTACCCAGCTATGGAGTTACCAGATGAGCTCGGCTCAGCTTATCCACATGCCTTCCATAGAGGCCCAAATGAATGACCATAGACCCGTGGTGACTCAAGGAGGATTGTTCTTCAAAGACTTGGTGGCATGAATGTAATCTTCCCTTCAGAGCTCACAGAGACCACCAGCTGGACGGGTCTGCTAGGTGCAATCGACAGCAATGTATTCAGCTGCTGGTCACAGGGACGTGCAAGCAAGAAGACTTGGAAGTACCCCCTGGACATGCATATTGTTATCAGAGACTTGGGTGGTTACTAACTTCTCCCGAGTCCTTAACTGCATTGAAAATTAAAATGCTCATCTCAAATAATCCACGTAGCAAATATTATGTGCCTACTATATGTCGGACATAGTTCCAGGTACTGAAGATAGAGCAACGTGCAAAAATGTAACCATTGTACGTGTCAATCATATCTCGGCAAAGTGATTTTTTTTTTAGATTTATTTTTTATTTTTTATTTTTTATTTTAGAGATAGAGAGAATCTCAAACAGGCTCCACACTCAGTGCAGAGCCAGACACGGGGCTCGATCCCCCAACCATGACCTGAGCCGTAATCAAGAGTCAGATGCTCAACTGACTGAGCCACCTAGGAGCCCCCATAAAGTGATTTTTTTTTCAAGTAAGTCATTGTGGAGCCTACATTTGTGTGTGTGTGTGTGTGTGTGTGTGTGTGTGTGTGTGTGAGTGTGTGTGTGTGAGAGAGAGATAGGTGTTTGATGGAGAAAATTAAAGAAGGTCAAGAGGGGAATAGGACTGCTGTGGGTAGGTAGGGGTGAGGTTGCAATTTTCAACAGTGAGGCACCAATGGAGGTGATGGAGTCAGTCATGTGACTCCTTGTGGAAGAACATTCTAGACAGATAAAAGAGTAAAGTGCAAAGGCCCCGAGGCAGGGAACATTTAGCAATTCAAGAAATATCCAGGAGGGCATTGCACAGGGGCAGAGAGAGGGAGGGGCAAATGGAAGGAGATAAGGTCAGAGAGGCCATGCAAAGCCAATGCAATGTGGGGAAGGTGAGCAATCACAAAGCTTGGGCAGAAAACAGTGTGGTCTGACTTTTGCTCTAGGAGGCTAATTCTGTTTGCTCTGCTGAGGAAAGACTCTAGGGGGACAAGAGTAGAAATAAGGAGATCAGTTAGAGGCTATTTCAACAACACAGATGCAGATGATGGTGTCTGGATGAAGGTGGTGGTAGTGGAGGTGGTGACAAATAGTTGGATTCTGGGTACATTTTGTAAATTGTGTCAACAGGATTTCATAAGAGATCAAATGTAGGACATTAGACAAAGAGAGGAGTGAAGCACTTGAGCTACAGGAAGGGTGAAATCGCCATGGACTGAGATGGGGAAGAATGGAGATGAGCAAATACCAGAAGCTTAGTTCAGGACATGTGCGTTTGAGCTGTTTATTAGACATGCAAGTGGAAATGGTTATTTCATATGAGTCTGGAGTTCAGGGGGCAGGTCTGGGCTGGAAATAAGTTGTTGCTTTGCAGAGAGAGAGGGGGTATTTACTGCCTCAAGCCTGGGTGAGATCACCACGGTGGTGAGTGTAAATAGAAAAAGCCAGAGTGGTATTCTGGGGTTCTCTCTTCACTCCAGGCAGTGGAGGCATGTGAAGGGGGTAAGGCTGTCACACAGCTGTGGAGTTGTTCCACAGGGATAAGAATGCATTCGGCTTTTATCATCTCGAAAGAATGGTTGCTTCAGCCCAGAATGTCAGAATCAGCTGGGGCATTAGAGATCATTTCAAGTGGAACCACCTTATTTTGGAAATGAAGAAACTAAGGTCTAGAGTAGAGAAGTGAAATGCTCCCTGTAAGGGCTTCTGTGGCTCCTAGCTGTGTGTGCGTGTGTGTGTGTGTGTGTGTGTGTGTGTGTGTGTGTGTGTGTTGGTAGGGATTGAAGTGTTCCTCATGTACTGGGTGCCTTCTCCCATTTGCTGAGCCAGTATGCAAGTCTGCCTTTCCTTAGGTGTGGACCTCTCTGAGAGTCATGGTATCTGAGGAGTGGAGGTTAGGGCATCTATGCAGGAGCTAAGAGGAGATAACTCCTTTCCCTTTTTTTGCTCTTTCTCTGTGTGTGTGTGTGTGTGTGTGTGTGTGTGTGTGTGTGTGTGCAGGTTTAAACCTAAGCAGGCAAGTTCTGAGAAGGCAATTTGAGCCACATGTTTTCAGAGCTCCTTTTCAGATACCAGAGGGTCACACTGGTGGCAGATAGGAGTCACTATTGTGTCCTGGGACCATTGTGGGAGAGGAGGGTGGGGCTGGAAGGGCAGGCAGGGATGAGAGGGCCGACAGGTCACCAGCCTGCTTTCATCCTTTCCTCTCTTTCTTTGGAGGGACTTGTGCTCTTAGATCCTATAACAAGTTCCCCTTAGAATATGATTAGGTCTCATATCTTAAATACTCGTGTGGGATTATTATATTCCTGCCTTGGCTCCTCCAGGAATATGTGCACTTGAGGCTTTACATCTTCCATGGCAGAATGAAAGGCTTTGTAATGGTGGGGATGGGGTGGAAGGGGGTGGCTGGTAGAGTGAGATACCATGGAGATGAAGAGCATGGGCTATGGGCACAAAACAGTTGGTTTTAGATTTTGTCTCTGCCATTTACTAGCTGTGAGATCTTGGACAAGTCATGTACCCTTGGGCCTGGATTTCCTGTGAAGCGTTCCTGGGAAGATTAACTGAGATCATGTATGTTTAAGACATAGCATGGTGACTGGTGCATTATATGCAATGAATTAATGATGGAAATAACATAAGTTTCTGGCTGCCGAGATGCTGGGCTATAGGCTGATCTTCAGCTGGCATGCACCCTGGTTATTGAGAGCTGGCCCCTGTATGCTCTGGTTCTTGCTCATGGTCTGGAGGATTCAGGAAAGACATGAGTCTTAACTAGAGCCTTCAAAGATGGGTAGAATGATTTTTTCAATGAGAATTAGAAGCCTACCAAAACAATCCTTAGTCATTCATTTTTCTTAGCCATCACTTAATTTTGAAAAATGTGTATTAGTGAGAAATTAGACATTTCTTGTTTGAACTACTTACCTATTGTGAATCATCTTTAAATAGAAAATATTTGAATCACATTTTTAACAGAAGCCCTGAAAGTATAAGCCATTAATTTAGTTCTGACTTCCACTGCCTGAGAGATTCAGGGAAAGAGAAGAAGTTTGCTTGATTTATTGTTTTAAATATTTTAGTCAAGACAAAAAAAAATCTGGGTTTTTGATATTTTTAGTGGTCTCTTTAGAATTCTGAGTGCAGAAGATTTTCATGAGGAATTTATTTCTCCAATTTTATCAATCAGTTGTAAAACAAAAATACTTAAATAGTGAAAGGGTTCCTGAACTCAGTAAACCCATCAGCTGCTTAAGCAGTGACAATGACATTGGATTTAAATATATCAAAACTGTTGCAACACAGAGTGAATTTTATCCCCCAGGGAGCTTGCAGCTGGTTTGTTTCAAGTTTACTGAGGTTAGAAATGTTCTGTTGGAGTCAGTTTAAATCGCCCTTGTTCATTTTCCTAAGTGTACGCTTTTGCACATTTGTCTTTGCGGTTGCTGTTAGTGCTAAGATTCATTGCTCTGATCCCTCTGCCAGCATCAAGGGGAGGCCTCAGTTCTATGACTTTGAGGTAACCAAAATAGCTGAGCTTGCATTTGTGATGTTAATGGACTAAACACTCCAATTAAGAGGCAGGGATTGCAGAATGGATACAAAGGCAGGATCCAACTCTGGATGCCTAGGAGAGATGGACTTGAAACATAAAGATACAAATAGCTTGAAAACAAATGGATGGAACAAGATGTGCCCTAACAACAGCATGTGAAGGCTAACCTGGCCATGTTAATATCAGATAGAGTAGACTTCAAGGAAAAAAAAAAAAGAGTATTGCCAGAGATAAAAAGGAATAAGGAAAACAGAACAAACATAAATGTATATGTACCTGAAAACTGAGTCTCAAAATACAAGAAGCAAAAATTGACCTAATTACTGAGAGATAATTCCAGGATTTAGTAGGAGATTCCTGTCTCTCAGGAATTGATAAGGACAAATAGCCAAAAATCAGTAAAGATATAGAGGGTCTGAACATATTATCAACTGTCTTAACCTAGTTAATAATTATGGGACCTTCACTCAACACCTGCAAAATAAACATACATTTTAGTCTATGATACACATTTGTTTTATTGTATATGGTTTATTCACCAACATATACCACATTGGGGCCATACAATAAACCTTAATAAATTTATAAGGATTGAAATAGTACAGATATTCTCTGACCCCAGTGAAATTAATTAAAAATCAATAACACTAAGATATTTGGTTGAATCCGAAATCCTTTGCAATTAAAAAACACATTGTTGGGTCAAAGAAGAAGTCACAAAATAAATTTTAAAATAGTTTTTAAGTCACTGTTAATGAAAGTATAATGCATTAGAATTTCTGGTATGCAACTGAAGAAGTGTGTACACAGTATGCTTATAGTAGAAAAGAAAAAAAGAACAGTGATCTAAGATACCACGTCAAGGCACTAGAAAAAGAAGAGCAAAGTAAGTCCAAAGTACAGAAAATAAAGAAGTTAATTATGGCAAGGATAAATATCAATGAAATAGAAAAAAATGATCCCGAAGTAAGTTCTCTGAAAAGATCAGCAAAATGAATAAACTCTTGGTTAAACTGATGAAGGAATACCCTTAAATTATCAATATTGAGAAGACAAAAGGCATTATCACTGTAGATCTCACAGATATTAAAAGGCTAATGAAAGAACATTGTGAACAAATGTATGCTAAAAACAACATAATTTAGGTGAAAAATTCCTTGAAAAAATTCAACTATAATTGATACAATATGAAATAGAAAATCTGGATAGCCTCTTTAATGACATTGAATTCATTATCAAAAACCTCCATACTACGAAAACTTAAGGCTCAGATGGTTTTACTGGTGAATTCTGTAGAGCATTCAAAGCGAATAATAACCCAAACTATTTCAAAAATAAGAGTAGAAGAGAGTATTTTTCAGCCTAGTTTTTGAGGCCAGCATAATCCTGATACCAAAACCTGACAAAAAGAATAATAATAAAAAAAAAATCCAGAGCATTAACCCTCATAAATCTAGTTGGAAAAATCTTTAGAAAGATGTAAATTGAATCTAACACTATATATAAATATAGTAAATTGAATTTAACACTATATATAAAAAGTAATACAAAGAAGCTTTTTGTAGAAATTGAAATGCTGATTCTAAAATATATATAGAGGGAGCCTGGGTTGAGTGACCAACTCTTGATTTCAGCTCAAGTCGTGATCTCAGGGTCATGGGATTGAGCCCTGCATCAGGCTCCATGCTGAGCATGAAGCCTGCTTGAGATTCTCTCTCTCCCCCGCTGCCTTTCTTCCCACTCATGCACTCTCTCTCTCTGTCTCTCTGTCTCTCTCAAGTTAAAAATAAAATAAAATAGGGGTGCCTGGGTAGCTCAGTCAATCAAGTGTCCGACTTTGGTTCAGGTTATGATCTCACAGTTCATGAGTTCATGCCCTGCCTTGGACTCTGTGCTGATAGTGCAGAGCCTGGAGCCTGCTTGGGATTCTGTATCTCTCTGCCTCTCTCCTGCTTACGCTCTGTCTCTCTCTGTCTCAAAAAAAATAAACATTAAAAAAATTTTTTTAAAAAAGAAATTAAATAAAATGTATGTAGAAATGCAAATGAGTTAAAAAAAGGAATTTAAAAAAAAGAACAGGGACGCTTGGGTGGCTCAGTTGGTTAGGCGTCTTTTTTTTTGGCTCAAGTCATGATCTCGCAGTTCATGAGTTCGAGCCCCACGTGGGGCTCTGTGCTGACAGCTCAGAGCCTGGAGCCTTCTTCAGATTCTGTGTCTCCCTCGCTCTCTGCCCTTCCCCCACTCATTCACTCACTCACTCTCTCTCTCTCTCTCAAATAAATAAAACATTAAAAAAATAAATATAAAAAAATAAAAAAAAGAACAAAGTTCAAGGACTTATACTACCTAATTTTAAGTCTTACTGCAAAGGTAGAGTGATTAACACCACGGTATTTGTGAAAAGATAGTCATGTAGATCAATAGAAGTAAAATAGATGGAGAGGAGAACAGAGTCCAGAAATAGCTCCCCCATATGTACGTTCAATTGATTTTCAACAAACGGTGCTGGAGTAACTGATTTCCATATGAAAAGAGAACACATCAGTCCCTATCTTTCTCCATACATAAAATTAACTCAAAATTAATCAAAGACCTAACTGTAAAAGCCAATACTATAAAAACTTTAAAAGAATACGGCAGAAAATTTTTTTGACTTTGGATAGGCAAGAATTTCTTAGATACAACACATGAAGCACAAAGCACAAAAGAAAAAAAATGATGAATTATATTTCATTAAAATGGAAAACCTCTGGTCATCCAGAGACACCATTAACAACATAAAAATGCAGGTAATGGAATGGGAGAAAATATTTGCAATGCATATATCTGACAAAGGACTCAGTTCCAGAATGTATACAGAATTCTTCTTACAGCTGAGTAAAAAGAATTATAATTCAGTTTTAAAAATGAGCAAAAGATTTGCACATGTAAATAGGAAATTGTCCAATTATTTTGGAAGACTATAGCAGTTTCTTAAAAGGTTAAACATACATTTATTATACAAACCAGGATACCTCTCCTAGGCATTTATCCAAAAGAAATAAAAACTTACGTGCACAGAAAGATTTGTACGCAAATGTTCATAGCATCATTATTCATGGTAGTCCAAAGCTGAAAATAACACAAATGTCCATCAATATCTGCTGATTGGACAAACAAAATGTGCTATGTCAAGGTGATGAAAAATTACTCACTAATTTAAAAGAATGAACTACTGATAGATGTGGTAACATGGAAGAATTTCAAGTCATTACGCTGAAGGAAAGAAGCCAAACACAGGAGAGCATTCTATATGATTCCAAATATACACAATTCCAGAAAATGCAAACAAATCTGTAGTGATGAAAAGCACATCAGTGGAGGCTGGGGTGGAGGGAAGGAAGAATCTCTTGAGGATGATGGAAATGTTTTGAATTTTGATTATCATGCTGGTTTCGTGTATATATATAGTTGTCAAAAGTCATCAATTCTCAACTTGAAATAGATGCAGTTTATAATGCGTTAATTACACTTCTGTAGGTTGATTTAAAAAAAGAAATCCTTTAATAATATTTAAATAATTCTTAAAAAAATTTTTTTTTCAACGTTTATTTATTTTTGGGACAGAGAGAGACAGAGCATGAACGGGGGAGAGGCAGAGAGAGAGGGAGACACAGAATCGGAAACAGGCTCCAGGCTCTGAGCCATCAGCCCAGAGCCAGACGCGGGGCTCGAACTCACGGACCGCGAGATCGTGACCTGGCTGAAGTCAGACGCTTAACCGACTGCGCCACCCAGGCGCCCCTAAATAATTCTTTAAATAATATTTCATTTTCATTTTCTACTACTACTACAGAGTTCCATGTTAGAATAAACTGATGAATTAAACCAATGAATCAACATCTCTGTCAGCATTATAATAGAAATCCGAGCACTAATTTAAAAACTCCAGAGTTTAAAAAAGAGTAAATATGTTAGTGATTAAACCCAGTTGACTTTTCATATACTGAGAATAAAGCTTAAATACCCTGAAATGGATTATTTGTAGAGAAATGTTTCTAAATAGTATTTGAAAATCTTTCATGTTTCTTTTTTTTTTTTTTTTTTGAGAAACAGAGAAAGAGAGAGAGAGAGAGTGTGCATGTGAATGGGGGAGGGGTAGAGAGAATCTTAAGCAGACTCCACACCCAGCGCGGAGCCTGACCCAGGGCTCATGATCTTATGACTGTGAGATCATGACCTTAGCCGAAATCCGAAATCAAGAGTCAGACACTTAACAGATTGAGTCACCCAGGTGCCCCTCTCTTATGTCTTTAAAAGAAATAAAATAATAAAAATAAATCCTTTAATGCCTTTACACATTAACACACAATAACAGTTTGGTCACAATAACAGTTTTTATTTGTTTTTGATGCTAGAACACATAGTTGAGTTTAGTCTATAGTTTCATAAATATTTAGGCTCAAATCCAAACATGATTTAAGGTATTTTAAAATCTATTTGTTGAGAAATTATATTTTATGTTACAGAATTAACTTAAATTAAGCCCTTATGTTACTTGTTAAATTGTGAAAAGATGAATGTTTTCCTTGATTTATTATAAATATTAAATACGGTAATAAAATCAACTTAATACAACATTAGTAATATACTGATCTAAATGAGGTATGTATTATAAGGAATTTGGCTGGCTTTTGTCCTCATTTCTAGGAATGTAACCTCTAAACCCTTGAGATTTCTAGTGCAATAGGAGTGTCTTTGTTATCTGTGGTGGACCCACAGACAATATTTGGTAGTTTATGATAATGAGGTGACACACAATGGGGGTTGGTCACCCAGAAAGGTCAAATGTGTGATTAAAGGTTTGGGTTTTGAGCTACATGATATCAATCCAATCTCTCTATCAGTCCAACCTCCAGGGAGAGGAAGGGGGCTGGAGAGTGAATCACATGGCCAATGATGCATTCATTCATAATGATAAAATAAATAAAATTAAAACTCTGGGCACTGAAGCTCAGGTGAGCTTCCCTGGTTGGCAGTATTCTTTGAGTATTCTCACACTTCGATACTAGGAGAACAATATATCCCCAGGGATGACAGATGCTTCCCATTTGGAGCCTTCCCAAACTTAATCCTTGTGTATCTCTGCCTTTGGCTGGTTCTAAATTCTACCCTTTTGCTACAATAAAACTTTAAGTATCATGCTTCCCTGAGTTCTGTGAGTAATTCTAATGGGTTACGAACGCTGAGGGAGTCTTGGGGAACCCCGAAATTTGTAGCCAGCTTGTCTGAAATGAGAGTGGCCTTGGGGACCCCCAAACTTACAGCTGGTGTCTTAAGTGAGAGCTGTCTTCTGAAGAACTGTGTTCTCAGATTTGGTAGTTCAGAAAGTTTACTGCAAATATTTTATTTTAAAAGCTTTCATATAAAATACAAAAATCATGTAATGATTCTTGAAGACTCCTAGGGGAGGGCCTTGAGATAATATATTCATTATTATGTGAAAAGGATGAAAAGGGTTTGGAAGTGAAAATGTAGGCAATGGGCAAGTGTAGCTACTACTGTTCAGGGAAGTGCAGATTCTCACTCTGTAACCCAGATGTGCTGTACTTCCTTTTGGATGGCTTTTTGGGGGGCAGGGGTAGATATTCATGTTATTTCATGACTAAGGTGACCATGTGCTATTTTAGCTTATTCTCCCCTTCTTTTTTGTAATAGACTCGCTTTCTGTTCAGAATTCACTCCTCTCCATCTTCCCAGTCCCCCATCCCATACATACCTTTGTTTATGAGACAGATGACCACAACCAACCTCAGATCCAGAGTGTGCCTGTTTTGGTTAAACCAAATCAGCATACTCCTTTTCCCTGATCACAGTGATCACACATGTGACCCATTTTGGCCCAATGAGCTGTGGGGAGGCATTCTCTAGGGGCCTCTGCGAAAGACATTTTCTGGAAATTTCAAAAAGCCTATCTGACGAGACATTCTCTTCCTGCTGGATGTTAATGAGAAAGTAAGCAGCTCCGAAATCCTTTGGCATCCATCTTCCAACCACAGAATGAAGCTTTAGGATGAAGAAGGCACTAACAGAGGCAGTTTGGTATCAGTGTTGAACTGCTAGATCAAACCTCACCTGAAGTTCATATGACCTCTAAAATTTTTAGTTATGTGGATCAACGCATTCCCTTTACTTCTCCAGTCAATATGGGTCAGCATTTTCTGATACGTGTATTTGGCAACTTTCTGAGACAATTACTTTAACATGGAAGATAATGATTGTTTTGACAGGGAATAAAAGTCTAAAGGAAAAGAATATAATTCTTACAATAGAGAAAAGGGATGGTATATTGGATCTATGTGGTGGTTTAAGCACACTTGACCACCCTGACCCACCTCCTAAATCCCTTGAAATGACAGAAAAATATATTGACTAAAGACTAGACCCACTACTTTCCAGAAAACCAATAAAGGGCAACATGTACATATCAAAAATTATGTGCAAATTCCTGGAAAATGAGAAGCAATAGTATTGAATTGATAAGAATTGAGAAAACCCCAGCCTAAAACACACAGAGAAAATGGTCAGGGAGATAAGAGTAGATCTAGAGAAATTTCAAGAGGACAAAGAACATTTGAGGAGCTATGTGCCAATAGGTGGGCCATTATTACTGAACAGGGGCCAGTTGTGCCCATAAATCCTCTGACACTGAATCACAGGTCACAGGGGTGGGGGTGGGGGCAGTGGGGTATAACTCCAGCTCAAAACACTAGGATCTACATACAGAGGTATGAACTGCTGTTTGGGGAGGGCTGCTAGTTAAACTCTCTGGGAGCATCCGAGAGGGCATAAAGTCAATCCTCCCAATCAGGTTATCTGGGGTGGGGTGGGAAAAGACCTCTACAACTGCAAAGCTGTGGAAATAAAGGTTCTCAAGCCTTCCTTCAAAGAGATGAGTTGGGAATCCAGGAGTACCAGATATATGAGAAAAGTTAACAGTAAGAAGAGGGGTTCAAGATGAATGAACTGATCAATGGACCCTGGACAACACAGAAAATTCAGAGAACAACAACAACAACAACAACAACAGTTCTATTCTTAAAAGAATTCCATGTTCTATCTTTGGAAAAAGAACCCCAAAGTATATTGTATTCATAAAAAAGAATAGGTAGCTGTAAGAACATAGCTGATGAGAAGGTTTTTGAAAATTGGAAATAATGTTGTCAAAACAAAGAAGTTCAACAAAAGAGATAAATACTAGAATGAAATCAACTCAAGACAGAAATAGTGATCTAGGGATGAGAAGGGGATTAGGTGGACAGAAAGGGGGATTTTACTTTTAAAAAATATTTCTCTATATTGAGTCTCAAAAAAAAAAAGAAAATATTAGTTGAATAAAAAAGAAGAAAAGAATTTAAAAATTGACCCAGTAATTCTACTTTGGGTAGTTATTTGCAAAAATTAGTTTTAAGAAGATGACTCCGGATGCTGATAGTGTCTGCTGTTTTGTAGTTTTTTTCTGGTTTGTTTTTTTTTATTCAGAACAACATTGACATGCAACCACTCAAATGAATCATGTTTATCTCGACCAACTCATTTAGTAGGAGCAAAACCTTTACACACTCATGTATGGGGTGACACACACACACACACACGCACAATCTATTCTTGTGTTTCAGGCAACAAGTGTTGGGGAGTGTTTTTTCTCCTTTATTTTAGCTCACATCTGGCAGTCTGAAAGAATTTAGGCACCAGATCATTTTTCAAAAATATGATAATTTTTTTGATTTAGATTTTGTAAAATTTTAATTAGTGCTTGCTCACATTCTAGTTGTTTTTATAAATGGAAGATTATTTACCATTGATTTAAAATAATTTTCTTTTGGGGCGCCTGGGTGGCGCAGTCAGTTAAGCGTCCGACTTCAGCCAGGTCACGATCTCGCGGTCCGTGAGTTCGAGCCCCGCGTCGGGCTCTGGGCTGATGGCTCAGAGCCTGGAGCCTGTTTCCGATTCTGTGTCTCCCTCTCTCTCTGCCCCTCCCCCGTTCATGCTCTGTCTCTCTCTGTCTCAAAAATAAATAAATGTTAAAAAAAAAAATAAAATAATTTTCTTTTTCTTCTTTATGAGTTGCTATTTGATGTTTGCAGCGTCCTTGTAACACATAGGCATTGCACTAATTTTTCCCCAAAGTCACTTGATTATAATAATAATATTATTATTCCTCACAGTAGCTCTCCTCTTTCTTCTATGTAATCATTGAAGAGATCACAGTAATTTTGAGAAGTCCATTGAAACAGGACGTTGATTTATTTGAAACTGGTTTTTAATATGAGGATTCAGGGCCACTCAACATGCACAGAGAGCTTTATTTTCTTTGCAAATCCATTTGATAAATCACCACTTTATGTTTAATTATAGGCTCTCTCACCCACTCTGCCTCCCCTGGTTTTCATGAGATCAGTTTAGTGTAGCAGAAAAAACACGGCTTTGGGGTCAGACTGGCTTCAGTTGGAATTCTAGCTTCCCTATGTCCACACTGTGTGATTCTGGACATCTTTGAGCCTCTGTTTATCTGTCAAAAGAGGATAATATTAAAGACTAAGGAGAAACAAAATATGAACTAGTGTAGAGCTTGAGTTGATTAACTGTTTCTAATTATGTATGCTTTGCTATAACTATTGTTATTTTTCAATATGCAAGGGGTTTGATACTCCATTTCACCAAATTAGAAAGTTGGGAGTCCTTAGACCTAGTCTAACACTGTCGGGCTTCAATGGCTATGAGCCCCTAGTCCCTCCTGTAATCTGGGGAGGTTGGAGAAGATGACTAAAACTTTTCCCCACCCTTAGTGGGAATTTTGAGTAAAACTCTTTTACTTTGCTGTGTGCCAGGCATTACGGCCATGTCAGAAGTACGACTGGGTCAGGCTGGCCTGTGGAATTAGCAACACATACTACTTTTAATGAGTATCTTTTTTTTTTTTAATTCTTTTTTTCAACGTTTTTTATTTATTTCTGGGACAGAGAGAGACAGAGCATGAACGGGGGAGGGGCAGAGAGAGAGGGAGACACAGAATCGGAAACAGGCTCCAGGCTCTGAGCCATCAGCCCAGAGCCCGACGCGGGGCTCGAACTCACGTGCCGCGAGATCGTGACCTGGCTGAAGTCGGACGCTTAACCGACTGCGCCACCCAGGCACCCCTGATGAGTATCTTTGTGTTTGGAGGCTGATCCATCTTGTCACCATCTTTGGAAGTTGGGGGGCACTTCTTAACATTTCAACTATCATAGACTATCCAGGCAATGAGATTTAACCATATTTCTGGGGGTTGTTAGCAGCCTAAGCGCCTTGGGGGGAGAACACGTCAATTCTGGCCGTTTTTAGACTTTTGAGACATACCGAAGTTTTTGAGGTACTTAAAGGGTCTATAGGAAGCCAGAGCAACAAAACCCTCATTAAAAGAAATCACTGTGGGGGAGCCTGGGTGGCTCAGTCAGTTAGGCGTCCGACTTCAGCTCAGGTCATGATCTCCCAGTCTGTGAGTTCAAGCCCCGCATTGGGCTCTGTGCTGACAGCTCAGAGCCTGGAGTCTGCTTCCAATTCTGTGTCTCCCTCTCTCCCTGCCCCTCCCCTGCTCATGCTCTCTCTCTGTTTCAAAAATAAATATTAAAAAAAAAGTTTTTTTTTAAATCACTCTGTGTGAGGGGTTTTGGCAGGTTGGACCAAGATGGGCAGCAGGGACTAAGTATTAGAGTTCAGAGATGTGCTCATCAGCCCAGACATGGCCTTTACTCCCCTGTACACCTGCACCACCACCAGCCCCCACCAGAATGAGGGTGTGGTGCCACAGAAAGAACCAGAGGGACTCAGCACCTCTGTGTGGGAATCCCCTCTGCAGGAGTTCTTATGAGAAGCAGATGCTCCCCAAATGTCTGGAGAAAAAGAGCAGCCGAGCTTGGTAGTTTAGAGACCAGTTGGCCTTGAGTGGGTAGTGGCGTGCAAGTTATGGAGTGAACCACATAAACAGTGGTCCACAGGGCAGGACAGAAAAGGGCGGGCAGAAACCATGATCGTATACATGACTCCCCTACCCTGCTCTTTGTGACTCCTAGGGGGATCGATCCAAGGACCCACCAACTGGTGGACATTTGGGTTATAGTCCTATAAATGCTTTGGGCTGCTTTAGGAACGTACTTCCCCCAAATTTGGACTTCCAACTGGGAAGCAGGTGTGGGTGTCTGTGGGACAGCGGGTAATGGTGGTGGTGCTTTGGTATTGAGTATTGAGACTTGGATCTTATTTGTAAGCTGTCTGTGCTCATTAGATGGTCTAGCTTGGGGTGTGCTGGTTGCCCCAGTATTTAGAATCATGACTTCCTGTGGTTACCTTCTAGGTTCTCTTTTCTATGGCAAGTGCGTGTTGTCTACTGTATACAAAAGCCAGCAGCACGTGCTATGGCAGGTGTCGTCCTGTCTTTGGCTGCTCATTGCCTACACTGCCTGGTCTCGTGATCCTTCCTCCCCACAAAAGAAGCTGCTTCTAAGGATGAACATAGATATTTCTCCACGGATAACATGAGTGGTAGATGAGAGCAGTTCCAAAATGTGATTTTTATTGTCAAAAATATCATTTTTATTTGAGAAAAGTTAGAACAAATAGGTAAGCCAAAAAAAAAAAGGGGGGGGGAATAAGAAAATTCTTCCCTGTAGACCTAACTACTGTCAATTTGGTATAAACTCTTACAGCCTTTTTATGCATATTTATTCTTTCCACAAACATTGAGTCTACTGCATTTGCAAAGATGAGTCACTCTGCATATGCCATTTTGTAATTTGCTTTTTCCCTTGACAATACATTGTGAACAAATTTTCATGGATAAACTTGAAGCTGCTCCTCAGCTGGGTCTTGCAGATCGCCTGACACTTTTTTGGGGGGATGCTCTCTTTAATTAAAACTCAAGTTCCATACACAGATCTTTCCCCTCCATCGCTAAATTTGCTTATTCCAAGAAGCCCATTTGTTAAAAATTATGAACAGAAGGATTGAAAAGAAGAGAAATCTTTCTTTCCATTTAGGAACCACATAAAAATGCTCTGAATGTATATTTGACATTATCATCTGCTTCACAGATTTCTTTGGCTGGTATCCATTTTAATTGTTTGCTCTCTGCCACATGGACTCTAGGAAACGATCAGATCGCCTTCACCAGGGAAGTGTAGCAGAAGAGATCTGGCAGGTAGTGGGAGCTGGGAGTCGGGGACAGAAGAAGAGTTGAGAGCAAACACCACCGTTCCTGGTCCAGGAACGGGGGTTCATGTGAATCTAGTGAGGAACCATACATTGAGAAGATTTACCCTGGAGGCAAATTTGCTTTTTCTTCAGACCGAACAAGGAAATGAACCACATACGGGCTCTTCTTTTTTTTGGGGGGGGGGGGGGAGGCGGGAGGGGACAATGTTTTCTGCAGAATATTGATAGGTTTCACACATAACAAAATGGGTTCTCTGATCAGGCAGACTTGGGAAATACTAGATGTTAGAGAAGCACATTGCTTCAATGCAGCACTTCTCAGAGCATTTCGCATGCTCAGATGCACGGTGACTCTCCAAGAGAGGGAAGTAGTCAACTTTTTTAAATTCACAGACTCTGTTTTGATGTTGGGTGTGCACGTACGAACAACTTTGGTAAATGCTAGCCTTAGAAGTACAGTCCTTTACGGATATTGAAGTCAGGAGAGAGTAAGAGTAGTTTTATGGTTCAATGTTGGATTGAGATGTTCTCCTGTACTTTTGCCCTTCTAGGAGGTACCTTAGTCAAAAGCTACCTTGTAATTGGGAGGTGAGCGTGGGACAGAAGTCATTCCTGGGGATTTCAAGTGAGGGTCTCTAAGCCGAGATGCCTTCCTGTGCAATCTATGAGTAAAGTCAGTCCTCTCCTTACCTTGCTTTGCTCGCAAACTTTGCAAAATAACAGGTGCTGGCTGAGAAGTGAAAAGCGTGCTTCTAGGTCTTGGTTCCTTCCCTCTTATGTTCTTCAAACTTTTCTCCTTTATGGGGTCTGTCATCCTGGAATGAGATCCATGCAGCCTTCCTTCCTAAAGCTAGCTAAAGGGCTCTCCAGGTGCCCTCCCACCCAACACACTCCTCCTTCGCAGAGTCAGTGATTTACTGCCCGAGGCTGAGTTGGGGAAAGTCCTAACGAGCCTGGGGCTGTGCTTGGAGCTGCCTTTAACCACAACTATTCTTATCAAAAAAACTTACTCGAAAAGTAAGACCCCAGAAGAGGACCTCTGAGGGAGAGCGGTGGGTGTTTAAAAAAAGAGGCGGGGCAGCATTCCTGGTCATCTATAAATTAAAACAAACAAAGGAAAAATCACATCCAACTGTAGTCAGTTGCTCCTGTAAGAGAAGGAGTGTAATTCAAAGAGGTTTATGTATTTTGGCGGAGGCTGGGGTGTGTGTGGGAGTTTAAAAGCATAGAATAACATGACCAGGAATCAGCTCCAGCCGCTGGCCAGCTCGCTGCTTCCTCACTCCATCCAGCTCATGTGCCTGGAGCCAATTTTTTTTCTTCCTTCTTTATCCCTATTTGATCTCTCCCATGTCTGAGACACCAGGGGGTGTTGAAAGAAGGACTGCATGTGTCCGTGATAACATCTTACATTTCATAATTAGGAACAATTTCAAAGCATAGTTGTGTATTGTATTCTGTCTCATTCTTACACCAAGCCTGTGAACAGCAGAGGATGTATCCCCATTGTATAGATGAGGAATTGAAACCGAGAGAGAAGCCTGAGGTTGTAAAGCAAGTTAACTGGCAGGGCCAGGAGGGGACTCTGCATTCCCAGCAGGGGGTCCAGGCGGTTCTGGTTCTGCGGTTCTGGTTCTGTGTTGCTACACTAGCCTCTGGGCCTTGACATCTCAAGTGAAACAGGACTAACTTTTGGTTACAATCGACCACTTACTTTAGGTTGGATCAAGATCATGAAGAGTGTTTATTAGAAAACTTTTTTTGAAGGGCGCCTGGGGGGGCTCAGTCGGTTAAGTGTCCAACTCTTGGTTTTGGCTCAGGTCATGATCTCATGGTTTGTGAGTTCAAGCCCTGCATCGGGCTTCGTGCTGACAGTGCGGGGCCTTCTTGGGATTCTCTCTCTCCCTCTCTCTCTGCCCCTCCCCTGCTTGCTCTCTCTGTCTCTCTCTTTCAAAAATAAATTCATTAATTTAAAAAAGAAAAGAAGGGGCGCCTGGGTGGCGCAGTCGGTTAAGCGTCCGACTTCAGCCAGGTCACGATCTCGTGGTCCGTGAGTTCGAGCCCCGCGTCAGGCTCTGGGCTGATGGCTCGGAGCCTGGAGCCTGTTTCCGATTCTGTGTCTCCCTCTCTCTCTGCCCCTCCCCCGCTCATGCTCTGTCTCTCTCTGTCCCAAAAATAAATAAACGTTGGAAAAAAAAATTTAAAAAAAAAAAAAAAAAAGAAAAGAAAACTTTTTTTTTGAGTCACCTCCCAGCACCAGAGCTAGAGCTGAGGTTGTGAAAATAAATGAAGCCTGCCCAAGTGAGAACAGGCAAAGGCTATTTACCCAGAGCTTGCTATCGCAAGGGGCTCAGTCACCATCATTTGGGGTTGGCAGAGACTCAAAGGCAGGCAGGGGAGTGAAAAGGCTTTATCGTGAACACAAGGGAATGCTTTAGGTACGCCCTGTTTGGGGGCGGTGGGCACGGTGAAGCTTAGGTCGGCTAACATCCTACGTGATGACTTAGGGGTCCGTATTTGGCTTTCTCTGGTTGTTCCTAAGTTGGAAGTAAAAGCAAAAATAAGAGGAGCTGTCGGATATTAATCAAGTCATGGCCATTTGGACTGACGGCCACAGGGGTTATTTTTTGGCTTCCTGAGCTGGTTATTGTAGATGGTAGGTTGTTTTTCTAGGCAGGTTGCTGTGGGTTGTGGGTCCCAGCTCTGTTTTTTGTATATAGTCTGGCCATTGTCCATTTACATATTCAGTTACTGAGTAGTGAGTGAGGTGAAGGAAGAGAGAGAGGACCTGGGATGTGCCAGGAAGCAAGGGCCCTGGCACCACCTAGGACTTATTAAGGCTCTGTCCCTACCTTTTGGGTCAGGTGCTGTTGAGTGTTGTTAGGAGACAGAAAAGAAAGTGGTGAGAATTAATCTTGTAGTCTTGATATCCTCTCTCTGGCCCAAGTTCATTTCATTTGGTATTTTTAGTTTCTGCTCTTTGAGAATAACTTTAATGCAGTGGACTGCTTTTTACTATTTCCAAGGCAGTAAACTTTTAGATGCCATTAGCCAAGTGTAGACCCAAACCTCTGCCACCTGGTCCTGGATACGCTTGGTGTTTCTTGATTCTGGTTCTATTTTGACTGGAAGAAATGGGGACGATTTCTTATAGGAGGTGAATGAGGAAGAAAACTTGATGGGTGGATAGATTTTGGGGTAAGTTAAAAGTGTACTTGAGAGCAGAAAGTATAGGGGGAAAGGCACAGTGTGGGCAAAGGTACGGAAAAGAAATACATTGTGTTCACAGGATGGCAAATGATGTGTATAGGAGTAAGATTGGATGGGGTAAGATCAGAGGGACTTTGAATGTCATTCTCGGGAACTTGGATTTTATTGATGTGGGAAGTCTTAATGTGTTTGAACAGGATTTGAAATGAATTGTGTACTTATGAAGATTACTCTGGCAGAAAGGTATGTGTTAACTTTGAAAAACAAGGCAAGGTTGAAAGTGGGAAAGCTAGTCTTTTAACTGTTTTCAACAATGCAGAAAGAAATTTGAACAAAAGTCAACATATCTTTTGGAAGGCAACAGTAATTATACTCCAAATTCAATGTTTTAGGACGTCCAACTTCCATATGTACATGAATCAGGAACCTGTTCTAGATCTTACATTAGGTTTCTGAAGTGCTTCCTGAGGCTTAGCTGTGAGCCCAATTAGAGCCATCAATAGTCAGTTCTAAAGTGCAGTTGGTAACGACAGGTATGATAGAGAGGAGCTATAGGGATTGAAGGCAGGAAGAATCGATTTAAGGAGCAAAGAAAGACAGCTTGATTGATTTGGTAAAGGGCAGCAGGGCATAGAGAGGTTGGTATACAGCAAATTGAGGGGAGAAATGAAATTATTTTATCGTAATATGTCCTTAAGAATCTTGGGTTATTAGTTTAAAAATATTTAAAATTATGCAAAGGGGAACCTAGCTGGCTCAGTCGGTTAAACGTCCGACTTCAGCTCAGGTCATGATCTCACAGTTCATGAGTTCGAACCCTACACAGGCTCCGTGCTGACAGCTCAGAGCCTGGAGCCTGCTTTGGATTGTGTGTCTCCCTCTCTCTCCACCCCACTCCCACTTGTTCTCTGCCTCTCAAAAATGATTAAATGTTAGGGGTGCCTGGGTGGCTCAGTCAGTTGAGCGTCCGACTTCAGCTCAGGTCATGATCTCACGGTCCGTGAGTTCGAGCCCCACGTTGGGCTCTGTGCTGACAGCTCAGAGCCTAGAGCCTGCTTTGGATTCTGTGTCTCCCTCTCTCTCGGCCCCTCCCCTGCTCATGCTCTGTCTCTCTCTGTCTCAAAAATAAATAAAACTATAAAAAAAAAGATTAAATGTTAAAAAAATTACAAAAATAAATAAAATTATGCAAAGATTTGACTGCATTTGTGTTGATCTAAAATCCTGGTTTTGGGGATAAACACCTAATATTAGGTTATTTACTTATAAATGTTCTAAAAACCTTAAAATATGTGCATAATCTCTGATCCAATTCATGAATTAATCTTACTGAAATAATCAGATGAGGGTTTACTTTTTTAAGTTTATTTATTTTGGGGAAGAGAGAGAGAGAGTGCAAATGGGGGAGGTGCAGGGAGATAGGGAGAGAGAAAGAGAATCCCAAGCACTGATAGTGCAAAGCCCGATGTGGGGCTTGAACTCAAGAACCATGAGATCATGACCTGAGCTGAAACCAAGTGTCAGGTGCTCAACTTACTGAGCAACCTAGGTGCCCCTCAAATGAGTTTTCAAAGATGTGTGCATGAGGATTTTTTCACATTATTCGTAATAGTGAAAATAGACACAAGAAAATAATTAAATATATAAAGATATATTTAAGCTATGACATATTATGCAGCCTTAAAATGATATGACTGTATGTTGACTTGGAAAGACATCCATGGTATGGAGCAAAAGTTTTAAAGAAAGGAGGTATCCAGAGTTTGCATATATTATGTTTCCATTTTAGTGAGAAAATATATATTTAGTTTTATACATATATTTCTCTTCTAGCCATTTATACATAAGAACATTATATATATAATTACTATATATGTAAGTATGTATACAGTGTATATGTATATATATTGTTCTTGTATACACAGATTACATATATAATTACTGTATACATATGTACAATGTGTGTGTGTATACTATTTTTATGTATAAACATCTGAAAGGCTACATAGCAAATACTAACAGTGGTTTTATCTAGGTGTTTGTTATAGCTACTTTATTTTCTTCTTTAAATATTTCTGCATTTTCTGAGAATTTTTTTTTGCCACAAGAAAATAGAAATTTATTTAAAAAGTTTATTTCTGTAAAAAGAAATGAGGTGATTTACCCTCCTGGAACTTCTTCAGCATAAAAGTAAATGTTATTTACTCTCTGTCTAATATACATATATACATAGTTGCATATACACAAATATTTATATATTGTAATTTCTATATAGCATGTGTTTATATATAGTGTGTGTTTGGGTTCCAGTAGCTAAATATACACATCTATTTATAAAAAGGCTATATACATGCATAGCTTAGGAAACCCAGAACATATATTTTTCTGATGTGGTTAAATTTCCTTTTGTAAGAAGATTGAGTGACTCTGCATAATGGTGTGTTTTTCCTTAGAAATTACAGTTGTTTCCAGGTGGGAAAAAAATCACCACCTTAGCTCTGGATCTTTCAACCTGAGCTTTGGAAGGAGGTTGCATAGCAACTGCTTTAGTGTAAATGACTAGTCTTGATTCTCTGGGGGATGATATTGATTTATACAATAAAATGGTGCCTTCAGATCCGTTGCTGGTTATAATAAGATACAAGAGCTGCATGAGCTGGGACCTTTTAGGCGCCCTTTGAAAAAGGACTCAGTGAGATGAAGGGCATTTAGTTTGTTCCTTCGGAGATGGCAGATTGAATTCGGGGCAGCTGTGAACTCTGAAATTCAAGGATGCAAATTCCTTGAGAAACGAAACCTTTCCCTTCTTTCCATCAAAGTTTGCTGAATTCCTACTAGGTACACGACGTTGTACTAGTCATTAAGGATACAGTCATGATAATATGTGATTTCTACCATCTGGGCACTTACGCTTCATTCAGTAGGGAAGAAAAACACAAAAATTAGTACCTTCGATTCTTGATGCTAAGTGATGGCAGGATGTGTGGAGGCATTGTGGGACACACAGAAAAAGTTTCCAATGCCACCTGGGGACTGTTGCATAATCATTTCTTGAGCAGTGACTGTGTGCCTTGGTGTTGGGGACACAAAGATGAATGGCTCTTGGCCATCTGGATTTCATAGTCCGACAGAAGAGGCAGAAAAGAACCAAGGTAATACAATGTGGTAAATGCTCAGCTAGCGTGAAGATTAAAGTATGAGAGCCACAGGCAGAGATCAGTGAATGATTAACGCTTATTTAACACTCTCCTGTTTGCAGAACCCTCAAAACATATGTCACCTCCTTTGGTGTTTATGAACTGGTAGGGTTTATCTCTCTTTTCCTAATGAGGAAACTGAGGTTTGGGGATGTTGTGACTTGTCTACGATTACTGTATGAGTAACAAAGTACCATAGATCGGGTGGCTTAAACCACAGACATGTATTTTCTCAGAGTTCTGGAGACTAGAAGTCCCAGATGAAGGTCTGGTAGGGTTAGCTCCTGGTGAGAACCCTCTTCCTGATGTGTAGATACTAGTCTTCTCACTGTGTCCACACACGGCAGAAAGAGAGAGAGAGAGAACAAGGAAGCTCCTTGGTGTCCCTTATAATGACACTAATCCTGTCAGACCAAGCCCACCCTTCTGACCTCATTTAATACTAATTCCTTCCTTAGAGGGCCGATCTCCAAATACAGCCACATTAGGGGTGTGGACTTTAACATATGAAATTTGGAGGGCATAAACATGTAGTCTATAAACAGTTGGGCTGTGATCGTAGGGCTTCAGCTTCTGAGAGAGAGAGAGAGAGAGAGAGAGAGAGAGAGAGAGAGAGAGAGAAAGTGCGCATGTGTATTTCCTACAGCACACGCTAGATTTCAGGGGCATTTTTTTCAGTGTGATTATTCAGTGACTCTCTTTTTGTTTTTAAACATTTTTAAATGTTTATTCATTTTTTGAGAGAGAGAGAGAGAGAGACAGAGCGTGAGTGGGGGAGGGGCAGAGAGAAAGGGAGACACAGAACCAAAGCAGGCTCCAGGCTCTGAGCCGTCAGCACAAAGCCCATCACGACTTCGCGAACCACTAGATCAGGACCTGGCCGCAGTCGGAAGCTTAACTGACCGAGACACCCAAGCACCCCTCAGTGACTCTCTTACAACATGGAAGACATAAGGAGGGCTGACATTTTGAGTGTCTGGTTATGCTCCCTTCTCCAGCTGGCCTTTAGGAGTTACTGAGAAGTGGTCCTTTCTACAGTCCGTCAACACTTGTTTGGGGCTTGTCACTTGGAACCTCCAGTTTTAAGCAGGGTTTAGGGGTGGGACTGGAGATGGCTTGTGAGGACTGGGACGGGGATAGTAGATAGAGATCAGGACCCAGAGGCTAGTTCTGTTCTCAAAGAGGAAGATGCCCAGGGCATGTTCCCATTGGCCAATCCAAGATGAGACCTCAGTCTGCTCCAGAACCGTTTGGAGGAGTAGGATGGTAGAGGCAGGTCAAGGGTAGCCGTGAGGACTACAGGGCTGGGAAGGGGCATTTTGCCAATAATAATAGCCCTGCTCCATATTGCACTTCCCATACTCTCACCCCCTTTTCTAGGAGAGCAAGATGCTCCTTCTTGTTTGTGTGGAGCTCATCTTCCTCCTCCTTGCCCTCCTCCAGGCTGGTGACCTTTAATCTTAACTTCAGATTATCAGGGGGACATTCAAATAATGTTAGTGCTCAAGCCCCATCTTCAGACATTCTGATCTAACTGGAGTATGACTTAGGGCTTCTATTTTTTGAAAGCTTCTTAAATGATTTTAACATGTGGCCAAGGATGGAAATCAGATACATTCCTTCTGCTCTGCTCTTGAAAGTTTGGAGCACACACTGTGACTCTTGAGTTTCTGACAGCCTGGTCTATTTTGATCCTCTCAAGACCTGTGGGGGTAGACAGGTATCAGGACCTTCAAGATGGAAACCTGGGACTACATTTGGTCTGTGAGTTGGAAGGCTGCAGTTAGCGAGCAGGAGGCACAGGTAGAAAGAAAAGCCAACCTTATTATGAGAAAATCAGGAAGGAGTGATTTTAAGTTCCCTTGCTGGATTTGGCAGACATGTTTCATTCATTCACTCATTGAACAAACATTTGCTGAACATCCACTATGCACCGGGTCCTGTACAAGGTGCTGGGTTAAGAGCGAGCCCTTGGCATGCGGCAGGGGCTGGTGATGGGGGCACAGGCAGAGGGTTACACCCTCTAGGGCTCAGCCTTGGGCAGTGGTTCTTTGGAAAGGTGTGTGTGTGTGTCAGAGCTTTGAAGAACTAAAAAAGGTTCTTGTAGGTACTGTTTTCTTTGCCTACATGACCCATATAAGGAAGGAATGAAATTACTTTGTTTTTCCATTTAAAATTAAGCCTAGCCAGAATCTGTAATCCTATTGGGATGAAGGTTTACAAACTATAGAAAAGGGTAATCATGGCAGATTTAAACTATGGCTTGGTGACCAGGAAGAGACAATACAGCTTTAGACTCACATGTTCCACTCTGGCAAAACTGAGCACTCTGACACCCACAGATGTCCATCCATCTCTGTGCAGAGACATTCCACTACACAAAGCCAGTTGATAGCTCGCATTCTGAGGATTTTTCAAATAGCATTACTAGCATTTTCCCTTGTTTTGTTTTCATTCAAGTGGGTTTTTATTTAAGATGTAGAGGTCATAAGTTTTATATCCTTCGGCTTGATTTAAAACCTGGCCACGATGGAGAGTAAACAGTGGTCTCATTTTCTTGTAACAATAGTTCATGACATTGTGGTAAGAAACCAAACTTGGCAGCCGAACATAACAAAGCGTACGGTCTTTAGAGTTGAACAGACCCCAACTATGAATCCTGATTCTGTCATTTATATCGTCGGGACCTAGGACAAGTTACTCAACCATTTTGAGCCTCTGTTTCTTCATCTGTAAAATGGGGATAGCAATGTTGTAAAGTATATATGTGTCTTGAGCAGTGCTTAATATGGAATTGGCTTTTGATAGGTATTCCTTTGTAGTTTTGTCATGACATGACATTTCCATCCATAGCCTCAGGGCTCAGGCTCAAAGAGGTGTAGAGCTCACAAAAGGTCTTGGTCGATGGGGCACCTGAGTGACTCAGTCGGTTAAGTGCCCAAGTTCAGCTCAGGTTATAATCTCATGGTTCATGAGTTCGAGCCCCACGTCGGGCTCTGTGTTTACAGCTCAGAGCCTGGAGCCTGCTTCAGATTCTGTGCCTCTCTCTTTTTCTGCCCCTCCCCTGCTTGCGCTCTGTTTCTCTCTCTCTCTCAAAAATAAATAGACATTAAAAAAAAAAAAAAAAAGACCTTGGTTGAAATTCCACCTTGGAAGAGGAGACCACATAGTTTCTACCATGAATTATAAATGTCTATGGAAGACAAACGACATGTTTCTTCTGTGTGTAAATTACATTTGATTTTTGTGTATTTGTGAATAGTTGAATGGTAGGTAGGCACGTGGCAAGGAAAACATTAATACCTATCAATAGAGCCTTAACTATGTGCTGGGAACCTTACATATGTTATTTTATCCTTACAACCCTCAAAGAGACATGTTATTATCTCATTTATAAATAAGGAAACTAAAGAATGGGCAGGTTAACTGTCTTTCCCAAAGACCCACAACCAGTGGCAGAGTTGGGATTCCAAGCCAAGGGTGTCAATAAATCATTGACAATGGTGGCTGTTATATCAAGAATATTATTTCTTGACTAAACTCAATCATGAGGGTAGCATTCCAGTACCAATATGCAGGAACTTGCTGGACGAATGACTAAGTGGAATTAGTTTCCGCAAGTCAGGAGTGCTTAGCTATCCAAGAGGATTATTTCTTGACTGACGGCTTAAGCTGAGTAAATGGAGCGATATTCACTAAAGAACCGAGGGTTCTTTGGGACAGTAGCATCTGTAATGCAATGATTGATTCCACACTAATAATTTTAATGTTTGCCTTATGGTTCATTGAATAGATTAACAATTATTTCCTTAATTATTTTGCCTTTGATGGGCATCTTGGTTAAGTATAATTTTTTCACATCATCAGTGGGCTCTTTTGAACACTTTCCTGAATATTTACTTATTTTGGTTTCTCTAACAGTTTTAGCAAGTTTGTCTTTTGGGTGACATGTACAGTGTTTTGACAGTTATGTTCTAATGACACATAAAGTCCTTAAGATTTATAGTAAGGCTAGAATTCATCCAGTGAATACACTGAGCAACAACAGAATATGTACTTTTTAATGATAAAAAGTTTTAATAAGTTTTCTGTAGTCAGCCTAATGATTTCAATATACAATGATCTTCAATACACATGAACTTCACTCCTAATAAGAGCAGAAACTTTCGATTCCTTTCAGGTCTCCTTTCATACTTATCTTCAATAATTTAATCTTTGTTTGAGTATTAGTCTGTAGTTGGTATGTTTTCTCCATTTATATGCATTTATCCAGGTCAAAATAGTGGTTAAAGTGATGACATACAAAGGAAATTCAGGACTCTTGACCCTGAGCCAGAGGCCTGAATAAACATTCCTGTGTCTGAGATTTTGGGGTTGGAGAAGGTCTTTGGACCTGTCCCCTCAAAATGTCAGGAGCCTATTGCATTTCCAAAAGAGGAGGATGCCTAGAAATATAGTCTTTGGTGATTAAAAAAAAAATACATAGCGACCATTACATGGTATTTAAGATAATCTCGCTTTTAGAAAATTAGGCAGATGATGGTAAAAAGTTGGTGGTGGTGTTGATGAAGAATGGTTGGTGAGAAAGAACTTACTAATGGTCCTTTACTGAGGCAAGAAAACAAAACCCAAAATACATTACTGGGGCAAAACCACAGCGGCACAAAATTCATAGGGCTCTACAAAAATACAGTCCAAGCCAGACTCCAGCCCTCCTGGCTTACATAATTCCAGAAAAGACCTGGTAAGGGGATTAATTGACTGCATAAGGTGTCCATGGCCAAGAGGAACTGACAGGGTCAAACCTCCAGGAGTCCTCACATTTCTGGTTTCCCATTAGATTTTATCTCCTGTCACAAGCAGTAGGATCTGGCAAGAGGGACACAAAAGACTCTGTGATTCAGCTTTCAGAAGAGTTGGAGAAAAAGCAAGGTCTTGCCTCTCTGTTAATAAACCTCTGTGCTTCAGACCACAGTGTGAAAATTTGGAAGTATGAGGGAAGGAGGAAGCTGCATCAGGAATCTTGGCCTGCGATCAGTTTTAGGGAGTTTTGCATAAAAGTATTTACTTTTGGAAGATAATATTAGCTCACTTATTTCCTATGGAAACTGGAAAATAAACACCTACCTAAAAATAAACACATATAGACACATAGACAAATGTAGTTTCTACTTGTACTCTTTCTTGGACTAGTGAGTGAGAAAGGTGTGTGTGTGTGTGTGTGTGTGTGTGCGCGCGCGCGCGCGTGCATGTGTGTGCTTCTTTGTGGCTACATTTTTGGTTTGCTTCAACTTATTTCATGCTGGCTGCCAAGCAGACATGGCTGGATGGATTTTGATCAGGGTAAAGGCAGCCTGCCCACTATGTGCCATAGGGGGACTTATGCTGACCAGTGGGTTAGGCCTCCCTGAAGTTCAGCATGTCTGTCAACATTCCAACCAAGCAAGATTGATGTGTTTCGAGGTGGAATTATTTTTCAAAGTCTGTTTGGGCTCGCTCCTGGTCCAGTGCCATGTCTTACATAATAATGTATATCATGAACCTTCACTGAGAAAGAAACAACAGGCCCATGTTTCTGAAGTGCCCTCTAGCTTAGGGCAATCCCGATTACCCATAAACTTCTGGCAAGATTTTCCTTTCCAGTAGCCTCAGAGTGAGTCCAGGGTGCAGAAAAGAGGAATGTATTGTGCTTGTGGGGTTAGCAGTTTGTCTGTCACCACTCCTGTGAAACAGCCGGGCTGTCTCACTGATGATTGATTCAATGCCACTCTTCTAGGGTCAAGGGAATCATTTAATGCATGTGGTTAATCAGTCTCTGAAGTAAGAGAAGGGGTGCTGATTTCTACATAGGAGCAGTGAGCCCCTCAAAACGGGAATGGTTCTAGGCTTGTTAGAAAGAATGATGGTATATCACAGCTCCTCCTTCCATTGACTTTTTAAATATATTTTAAAGAATATGTATTTATTTTTTTGATAGAGCAAGCAGGGGAGGGGCAGAGAGAGAGGGAGACAGAGGATCCGAAGCAGGCTCTGCGCTGACAGCAGCAAGCTGGATGTGGGGCTCCAACTCACAAACCGCGAGATCATGACCTGAGCCAAAGTCACTCAACCGACTGAGCCACCCAGGCGCCCCCTTCCGTTGACTTTTTAAGGAGCAGTTTGTAGAAAAGAGCATATGGTACTGAGAGTTCCCAAGTTCTTTCTCTCTCCCTCCATTGATTTTGAGCGCTGAATCAAGTGTGGTATTGTTGGGAGTTTTGTACTGATATTTGTGTAGTTTATCGGATCGCCCCACAGTTTCTGTGGGTCAGAAATTTGGGAAGGACAACGGTAGGTGGTTCTGGCACGGGGTCTCCTCAGGGACTGGAATGAGGCAGTGGCTGGAACTGTAGGAGCTGGAGTCTGGCTGAGCATCTCTTGCCCTCTCTCTCCACGTCGTCTGGGGGGCTCTCCATGTGGTCTCTCCACCTGGGATACTTCGGGCTTCTTTACAGCGTGATGGCCTCAGGAAGTTGGACTGCTTACACGGCAGCTCAGCGTTGTAATGCTCCAGTGAGGCAGGGGGAAGTTGCCTCGCCCTTCCAAACTAAGCTTTGGGAGTCATGGCAGTGTCGCATCTGCTACATTTCTGTTGGTTCCAAGTAGGTCACAAGAGAACTCAGAAATAGGAGGAGGGAACACAGACCTCACTTTTTGATGGGGGGGGGATATCTAGGTCATGTGTTACTATAGTGTTGGGCTGCTGCCATGTTTGGAAGACATAATTTGTCACAGGTACAGCACTGCTCAGGACAAAAGGATCACAAAGGGACAGTCCAACTGGCAGGAGGCCATTCAGGAAGCTCTAGGATCTCAAAATCTTATAAACCAGTGTGAATGGTAAAATATCCATTCTGTGACACCTAATTTTTTTGAAGTTTAGAGTAAGTTTTATTGAGGTATAATTTACATTCAATACAATACACACATTTTAACTGTACAGTTCAATTTTGATAACTGTATATAACTGGGTGACAACCACTCTAGTTGAGAAACAGAATACTTCTCTGCCCCACCCCCCCAAATTCTTGTTCTTTTGTAGTAAATCCCTGCCATCCTTGGCCCCAGGCAACCATTGATCTAGCTTTCTGTTAGTATTGATTAGTTTTGCCTGTTCTACATTTTCATGGAATCTTTTTATTTTTTAAATTTTTTCATGTTTCATGTTTATTTATTTATTTTGAGAGAGTGAGAGACAGAGCATGAGCAGGAGAGGGGCAAACAGAGAGGGAAAGAGAGGATCCCAAGCAGGCTCTGCACTGTCAACACACAGCCTGTTGTGGGACTCGAACCCATGAACCGTGAGATCATGACCTGAGCCGAAATCAGGAGTTGGACGCTTAACCAACTGAGCCAACCAGTTGCTGGGAATCTTTTGAGATTCACCGATTTTGTTGTATGTATCAACATAATTGCTGCCTATTACTCTACTGTATGAATATACTACAATTTGTTTATCCATTTTCCAGTTGATAGACATTTGGGTTATTTACAGTTTGGGGCTATTATGAATAAAGTTGCTATGAACATTCATGAACAAAAATTTTTGAGTGGGCAGACATTTTTATTTTTCTTAGGTAAATACCTAGGAGTGGAATTGCTGGGTCATATGGGAGGTTTATACGTTGAACTTTATAAAAGCTGCCATTCTGTTTTCCAAAGTGGTTGTTCCATTGTCTCCAACAGTTTACAAGAGTCCCAGTGGCTCAGAGCTTCACCAAACTTCATGCTGTCTGTCTTTAATTGTAGACAATTTAACGGTCTGCAGAGCTTTACAAATGAATTTTCCTGGGGCGCCTGGGTGGCTCAGTCGGTTGGGCATCTGATTTTGGCTTAGGTCATGATCTCGTGGTTTGTGAGTTCGAGCCCTGCGTCAGGCTCTGTGTTGACAGCTCAGAGCCTGGAGCCTGCTTCAGATTCTGTGTCTCCCTCCCTCTCTACTCCTCCCCCGCTCACACATGGTCTCTCTCAAAAATAAATAAACATTAAAAAATTTAAATATGCACTTTCCTGATGATCAAAGATGTTGAACATCATTTCATGCATTTAGTGGATATTTGTATATCTTCTTTTGTGAACTGTCTGTTCAAATCTTCGGTCCATTAAAAAAATCATTCTTCCTGTCTAATTGTATTTAAAAATATTCTGGATACAAGATCTTCAGGACCTATGTGTATTGTGAATGTTTTCTCCCAGTCTATGGCTTGTCTTTTCATTCTCTTTTTAAAAATGTTTATTTATTTAGGGGCACCTGGGTGGCTCTGTCAGTTGAGCATCTGACTCTTGGTTTCAGCTGGGGTCATGATCTCGAGGTTTCATGGGTTCAAGCCCCGCATCGGGCCCTGTACTGAAAGCATGGAGCCTGCTTGGGATTCTTTCTCTCCCTTCCTCTCTCTGCCCCTTCTCAGCTTGTCCTGTCTCTGTCTCTCTCAAATAAGTAAATAAAACTTGACAAAATAGTTAAATATTTATTTATTTATTTTGAGGAGAGAGAGAGAGAGAGTGGGGGAAGGACAGAGAGACAGGGAGAGAGAGAGAATCCCAAGTAGGTTCTGCACTGTCAGTGTGAGCCTAACGCAGGGCTTGATCTCATGAAATTATAAGATCATGACCTGAGCCGAGATCAAGAGTTGGATGCTTAACTGACTGGGCCACCCAGGCTGTCCCATCTTTTTATTCTTGAATGGCATTCTTGGGCTAGAACTCTTTAATTTTGATAAAGTTTAATTTATAATTTTTTCTTTTTTTGTACTTTTTATCTGCTGTATCTAAAAAATCTTTACCTAGCCCATGGTCACAAAGATTTTGTCTATATGTCTTTTTCTGTAAGTTTTATATTTTAGCTTCTATTTCTATGATCAGTTTTGAGTTAATTTTTGTGTACATCTGTTATCATTTTCTGTCAGCCTGAAGAACTTCCTTTTATATTAGTGTAGGTCTGCTGTTCTTAAATTCTCTCAAACTGTGTTTATCTCGAAATTGCTTCATTTTGCCTTTATTTTTGAATAATATTTTTGATAGATGTAGAATTACAGATTTACTTTTTTCCCTTCCTTTCAGTACTTTTAAGAATGCCATTCAACTGTCTCTTGACTTTTTTTTTTTTAATTTTTTTTTAACATCTATTTATTATTGAGAAACAGAGAGAGACAGAGCATGAGCATGGGAGGGGTAGAGAGAGAGGGAGACACAGAATCTGAAGCAGGCTCCAGGCTCCGAGCTGTCAGCACAGAGCCCAACACAGGGCTCGAACTCACAAACTGCGAGATCATGACCTGAGCTGAAGTCGTATATTTAACCGACCGAGCCACCCAGGTGCCCCTGACTTACTTTGTTTCTGATATGAAGTCAGTGATTTTCTTATCTTCATCTTTCTATATCAAATATGTCTTTTTTTTCCTCTCTACTTTTAGTATTTTCTATTTCCAGTTTTCATCGATTGTAATATAAGTTACCTTTATATGTTTTTCTTTGTGTTTATACTGTGTGAGCTGTGTTGATATTCTTGGATGCAGAGATTTATATTTTTCATCAAATTTTGAAAAATTTTGGCCATATTTCATATAGTTTCTATTTATATGTCTTCACATTCACTGATCTTTTCTAGTATGTAAACTGCTGTTAATCACATTTAGTCAAATTTTCATTTTAGCTCATGTATTTCCCAGCTCCAGAAGTCCCATTTGGTCCTCTTTTATATCTTCAATTTCTCTATTTCTTTTGTTTATATTTTTCTTTAAATCTTTGAACATATGTACATATCACTTTAAAAAATCTTTGTGAATTTGGTCATGTATGTAATTTCTGCGTATGTTTCTATTGAATGGGTTTTTTTTTGTTTTTGTTTTTGTTTTTGTTTCTGGCCACAGCTCTCGTTTTCTTGCTTCTTACTAGGGCTAGTTATTTTTGATAGGATATTAGACATTGTGAATATCACGTTGTTAAATGGATTTTGGTGTCTTCTTTTAGAGATCGTTAAACTTTATTTTGGCAGACAATTAAGTTACCTACAGATCAGTTTGATCGTATTGAGGTTTGTTTTTAGTGCAGGTCTGCAGTGGCCTCACTCAAGCATAGTTTAGCCTCAATGCCTCTGGAGTCTCTTCTAAATGCTCTGCTTGTTCGATGAGATTTCTCCACCACAACTGGTTAGAACTTGGATGACTCCCAGCCCTGTATGAGTTCTGGGAATTGTTCAGTTTACAGCTCCTTGTTAGTTGTTCTTTCACTCATAGTTATTCTTTGCCTGGTTTCGTGGTGTCTTACCACACATATGCAGAACTGGATATTGTGCCAAAGACTCAAAGGGCCACCTATGCAGATTTCTGGAGCTCTTTCTCTGTGTAACTCTCTCCTCTCTGGTACTGTGCCTTGCAAATTTAAGCCACCCTGGCTTCTCCAAACTCTGATGTTATTTCTTTGATTCAGCAAGGTCCTGTGATTTACTTGGCGTTCTACTTTCGTATGTTCTAGTCTCCAGGTAGAAAGCAGTGGCATTTTTAGCGCTAATCTTATTTCCTTCCCTTCTTTCAAAGATCAAGTCTGGTGTAGTCTGCAGTTCATGTTTGAAAAGAGTTATATATTTTGCCCCTTAGAAAACGTAGATTATAGCGGGAAGGCAAATGTAGTCCTAGTTACTATATCATATACTGGAAGAAGAAGTTATAAATTTGGATTTTTAAAAAAAAATTTTTTTTTCAACGTTTATTTATTTTTGGGACAGAGAGAGACAGAGCATGAACGGGGGAGGGGCAGAGAGAGAGGGAGACACAGAATCGGAAACAGGCTCCAGGCTCCGAGCCGTCAGCCCAGAGCCTGACGCGGGGCTCGAACTCACGGACCGCGAGATCGTGACCTGGCTGAAGTCAGACGCTTAACCAACTGCGCCACCCAGGCGCCCCTATAAATTTGGATTTTAAGGCAAAATGGAATCATCTTTTTTCCATTATTTAAAAAAATTTTTTTTTAATATTTATTTTTGAGAGAGAGAGAGACAGAGTCAGAGTGTGAGTGGGCAAGGGGTAGAGAGAGAGGGAGACACAGAATCCAAAGCAGGCTCCAGGCTCTGAGCTGTCAGCACAGAGCACGATGCAGGGCTCAAACCCACAAAGTGTGAAATCGTGACCTGAGCCGAAGTTGGATGCTTAACTGACCGAGCCACCCAAGCGCCCCTTTCCATTACTTTTTGTAGGCATACATAATTTTATCTGATGACTGGTTAGCTGAAAAAAAAAATCCTCTTAGCTCAGTTTTTAGAAAATAAAAATTTCCATGAGGAGAACTAGACTCTTAGAGGTGAATTAATTTGATGTATCCTTTGCCTACTGGACAGGAGTCCGAAATCATTTGGTAGGAAACTTGGCTTCAGTCCCTTTTAACAAACACTGAAATATCCTTCATTCTCTCTGTCACTCTGTTCTTGTCTATAGAAAATGGATTCTGAAGAGCTGGAAGAGAGGCACATGAAATCAGAAGGGATTGGGCTTCTCTGGACTGCCAGTTACAGGGCACAAAAGCAAACTGCATACCTTTTCAGAGAGCCACTAGTGTGGTATACAAGGAAGGTCTCTCACTGCTATCTTGGCTTGCATTGTGGTTTTATGTTCCCAGAAGTTGGAAGCTGTGACTTAAGAAAAGCCATGGTACCTGGCTGACAAACCAATTGACATAAATGTGCTAACCATATACTGGCAGGTGGCCTGCTCTACTAGCTGGCTTCTGAGAAATGATAAACACAGGGGCCTCACAGACAGATCACCACTATCTCCAGCCTCTGAATGTTCTGGAATCAGAATCTGGAGCAAGTTCATCGCTCTCTATTTTTACTGGAAATGTACCAAAGAAACTGCCCCAAGCTCTTTCTGTGGCTAATACCCATTACACAATGCAGCATTGTTTGCTAAGCTGTTGGGCTCTTTATCTGGGTGGGTCTTGGAAGTTAAATATGCGTACAGACATTATCTATCTATCTGAATATATTTATTCTATAGGTATACATATTTTCTTTATAGTTTACGTAATGTTTTAATATATAGATGAAGCCAGTGGAACATAATTTCTTAATATTCTGTAATAAGGGGTAATATTAATTTCTACTGCAAAGGGTAGAAGGATACAATGAATTAATGCATATAAATAACTTAGTACCTAATATATAGCTCAATATGCTTTTACTACTGTTATATATTATAGATGCAAACTAATGCTTCTCGGTTACCTTAAGACTCATTTTATGGAACTTGGCCCCTCTCTGGCTTTGCTATAGCTTTTTTTGTGGCATTTATCTGTAAACTCATTTTAGCATATATTTTAGGAAACACATTTTGATGGTTGAGATAACGGATCTACCTGAGCGTTCAGATCTGCCAACACCAAGAAGAGACCTGAGTTAAGAAAATTCAAGTTAAATTGTGGTCATTTTTATGAGTTGAGTGGAGAAGCAGACTTTTCCCTTTGTAGGTGTAATTCTCCTGCCCGAGACTCAGATCCACGTGTGTACACAGAATTGTAAACTATTGAGTGGGAAAGGCATAAAAATTGAAAGGCATCATGGAAGATACCAGGTCTGTTTTAAACAGAAGGAGCTGAGAAACATACCCCTATCTATGCTGATCATTTGCCTATTGAGTCTGAGTCCCAAACCCACAATTCTATACTGTGCTCTGTGCTGCTGAGATTACAGCTCTGCCAAATAGCCTCCCCAGACTCGGGCCAGTTGGCTTCCTGTCGGGTTCTGTTAATATCTATCACTAGAGGGAGACTGGAAGGTATGAGTTGGGGACTAAGGAATTTCTTATTTTTATTTGGTCGTGTCAGTGTTGCCTTGACTTTGGAAACTAGCCATATCTTACCTGCTCAGAGGTATCATCAGTAGCCAAGTGTTTCCCTTTTCTCAGTGCCACAGACTTCTCTGATTTTTGAGATTGTAGGACATACTACTTTCTCAGAGAACTAAGCCCCAGCTTAATGAGTATCTCTTTTCTGAGTTACCAAGTTTTGATAACCCCAACCCCTTCCTTTTTCTTCACCTAGTCCTAAAGCTTATAGATTCATGTTGTAGTTATCACCTCTAGGTTCTAAGTTCTTGCTTTTATTCTTTCATTTCTCCAACATCTGTGAAATCAGTTCTGCATATTAAACCCTCTCTGTTTAAATATCTTGTGTTATTCTTCCTCCCTTCTTCCCTCCCCATCTTTATTCCTCCCTGTCTCTCTCTCGCTTTTTTTTTCTTTCTTTCTTTCTTTCTTTCTTTCTTTCTTTCTTTCTTTCTTTCTTTCTTTCCTTCCTTCCTTCCTTCCTTCCTTCCTTCCTTCCTTCCTTCCTTCTTCTCTCTCCTTCCTTCCTCCCTCCCTCCCTTCCTTCCTTCTTTCCTCCTTCCTTCTTTCCTTCCCTCCATAGATAGATGGTTTCTAATAGGAATAGTCCTACTAAAATAACTATAAATGTTGGTATTCTTGGCTTGGTTTGGTTATGACCTTGGTCTTGAATGTAGTGTTGACTTGTTTTCCAAAGGAAAATGGGATACTCTTAATTCATGGCCTACATTGCCATAATCATTAAATTATCAATGATGGTCACTTGGGATAAAGTTCCTGTTAAAGTAAGTTCCTTGGGAGAGAAAGTGACTATTACATTATAGCAATAATGCCTACAGGGACTGTGGCATGAGATGGCTTTTTCAGTCTGCCCTGGGGAATAACAAAAAGAAAATGACAAACTCAGGGGTTAAAAATCTTCACTTAAGTCTCAGTCAGAGAACTAGAGAATTTCTATGGCTGTTTTATAAAAGACCATTATATTTATTAGTTGTGGAACAAATATTATTGAAAACTAATCCCAAATTTAATTGTGTGGATTGCAGAATTACATCAATTAAAAACACAGACTCACCAAATTTCTTATATGAAAGTTAGGGATGTGGTTGGGAAGGAGTGAGGCCCTGAGATTTGGAATGAGAGTTCTCTGGGTAGACTCAGAAAAAGCTGACGTTTTTGAATCCTTCCAAGTGTCCCTGAATCTTCCTTGCTAGCTGAATGAGCTTCTCCTCCCGAGTTTTAGTTGATCTCTCTCTCCTTTCCTTGAAAACTCTGTTTAAGACCAACTAGCCCTGTTGTTTTGTGAGAGACAACCCAGTCAAGAACCCCTTCTCATTGTCTCTAGACTTACAGCTAGAGTCAGAGCCCATCATGTACAGGAGTACAAGTGTGAATCTGACCTGGGAAGATACAGCATATTCTCCAAAGTGCACGATCTAGCTAATTTCTCTCAGCTGGAACCTGAGGAGTATGGCAAATGTGTGGGAATCAATTCTCAGTGTATTAAAACAAAGAGAACAGAATATAATAGGAGGTCAGGCTGAATTTATTGAAATGGGTAAATTTACCAGAGATTATGGATTTAGTGTATGAACTAACTAGACAGTGTGCTTAATTGATTGGCTGAAATTTGGACTAAACAGTGGCTTACATTCTACGAGACTGAGCTGTCAGAACTTCTGTGGCATAATATAGAGCAGGGGTCAACAAATTATGGTCTATTGGTCAAATCTGCAACCTAAGAATGGGTTTTACATTTTGAAGAGTTATAAATAGAAGAATAAGGGTTATAAATAGAAAAAGAAGTGTTGTAAATAGAGGAAGGGTTATAAAGTGAGGGCAGCAGGAAGAAAAGGGAGGAGGAGAGGGGAGCAGGAGAGAGACCATATATGGTCTGCAAAGCCTAGACCATGTGCTCTCTGGACTTTTACAAAAAAAAAAAAAAAAAAGTTGAGGACAGCTGATGTAGAGAAAGGAATCAAAGGTTTAAGGTGCAAGGAATAATGACATAGTTTTATCACGTGCAAACTCATTTCTACATCATCCAGGGGCGTGTACTGTCATGACATATGTGGGCTCAGGCCAAACATATCTAGGGAGAAGTTGATTCCCTTTATTCCTCAGTGTTTGTATTGAAGGGAGAAGAATGACGTGCAAAGACTCCTCCTGGCCTGTACACCTGTTCACTGGTAACCCGTGGAGGATGGGAGACACAGGATGTTAAAAACCAGTGAGCCTTTGGAGAAGAACTGGTTATCTGTTGGGTCTTTTCTTCCTTTAGTAGACATGGCTTCCTGGAGGGCTAAAGGAAGAGAAGATTCAGATATTACTGGGAACTCATGCTTCAAAACATCTTGCACAGACTGAACTAAGGTTAAAAGCATTCTTCATACTTCCTCCTTATTCAGTGGTAGGGCTGATAAAGTGATTGCTGATTGGTGACTGGTTTCCATGATTACCACAAATTCTTTCTGAAAGAAACTCTACTTGTTTTCTAGCTTACCTTTTCCAACTCATACACTTTTAAAAAAGCAATGTTTGTATTTCCTGCCACTCCAGCGTCAACGAGAGAATTTATTTTATAATGTGTATGAACTGGCAGCTTCTCAGAAAAAAAAAAAAAGCATTATTGTCAGAATGAAGTCATCTGTTTGGTGAACAAAACCTCAAGTATCATTCAAGGGGCGGGAACCCGGTGCCCTCTGTATGCTTAGCCCTTTGGCATATAGAGCCATTGTCAAAACCTGTTTCCAAAGCGACTGAATTCTCTTCTGAAATTACTTGGCAGTTCCTGGCCCTAAGGGTCTGGAATAACTCTTTTCAAGGGCTTTATGTTAAGGCAGCTGGTCCCTAATGGAAACCAAGATCACTGCCAGCTAAAGAATTTAGCAATACCCGAAAGTGGGCTCACCTAATAAATTTTTATAGTCTTCAGGCTAAGGTGTGTATTTGGGGGTTGGTTTCTATTTGATGTCCTTATCATCTAGAAAACATGGAAAAGGTCAAGAACATATCTGACCTTTGGGTTATTTTCAAAATAATATTATATCTGGATATATGATGCTGAGAAGATAGCTTTTGAGGGTATTCCTCCCCTCCATTTACCCAAATTGAATATGGAATAAATAGCAATTCATTACATACTCTGTTTTCTGACTGTGGCACAGTGGGGTCTAGGGAAAGAAAACAAGGCCCTCTCTTGGCTTTTGAAGTCTTTGCTTTTTGAAAAAGTCTTTAAAAAAAAAACACACAATAAAAGCTTAATTTAACAACGGATGTCTAGGCTGAATTGCTGGGTCAAAACTAACAAAAGTGGAATTTAATATAAGTGTAAAAATCCTGTGATTAGGTTAAAAAATCAGTGTCCTAAATAACTACCAGGTGGAGAAGCTCTCTATTTTACAGTCATAGGGAATCTTTCTCTATTAAGGAAAACCAACTTGTATCACTTCTTCTACCATCCCCCCCCCCTCCCCTGCAGAAAAGCCTCTCTTGGGCCATGTGCAAACAAAGAATAATTTAAATCTCATTAAAAAAAAAAAGATTAAACAGAATCCTTCATTGTTGAATGGCATCCATTAATTAAGAGCAAAAGAGTAAGAGCATTTTAACCATACAGCTGAACTAACAAAATTTGATATTTAGGCTATTAAAACCTAAAATCCAGGTCAGTCCTTGAAAATAAAATTGGACACATACAGAAAGTAAAAAACAACCAAGAAAATGCAAGTGGCTACCCTGAGAAAAGGAGAACACACTGGGGTCCCATGGACAGTCTTCTATGAGCTAAGTGTGTTGGATAAACTTAGGTCTCCTGATTAAATCCAGGCTGGTTTTGGTGTCTGTGGGGGATGCGAGAGGGAAATGGGCTCCATTAGGTTCCATGACAATGGCTGCAGCCAGTCAAAGGTAAGACCCATCGGAAAGGCCCCGCATGGTGGGTCTGGAACAGGCTTCTGTGTGCTATGGTGCATTACAGCGTCAAAGCACCTTCACCTTCATTCTCTCTCTTGCTCCTCCTGTTTTACAGATGTGGTCATTGAAGGGCTGAGAGAAGAAATTGCTTCAAGTTCCCACAACCAGGTAGCAGCAGGATGAGGGTTGCCCTCCCAGAGCCCTGCTTTTTCGTGTTAATTATGTCCCCTAGAAGACTGCATCCTTCAAGAGATTATTATTTTATCTGGGAAATGTTAGCTCCAACATTAACATTTTACTTGCCATCATTCTACTTTGAATTGAACTTGGTTGGGGGTGTGAATGGGGGTTCAGCGCCTCCCTCCAGTCTCTCTTCTTCCCTGGGTCACTCTGTGAGCCTCCTGTTGGGTCATCTGGGCCCCTAATTTTGTTCCCCTACCCCCACCCCCATGCAGTTTCTCTTGTGTTTCCAGATAGTTGGCAGCATCAGCTGGTGCTTTGGGGTTGCTGAGGCTTTGTTGCCCCTTGTTGAACCCATGGAGCCTGGAATACTCTTTCTAGAAAGCAATGGGACCCACGGAAGCTGTCACTTCTCAGTAACAGCTAACTCAGTGGCGAAAGGTCCTGGTCTTTCCAGACAGCAGAAGCTCCGATGGGTACTCACCTGGGGGAGGGGGGCCTCTGCCTTTTTAACTCCTCTTACTTTCTTCTCATATTTGCCCCTCTTTGCCTGCCATTGTTCCCAAGTCTGGCTAATCCAGAATATTCTCTCATCTTTGTATACCTGGAGGCGCTGGTTTGTTCATGAACACTCATACCCCAGCCTTTGAGATGGGTTTGGTGTTCTCAGCCATATAACCTCACCTCACTGGCCTTGATATGGATTCCCATGATGTCATCTCTGGCCCCTGTTGGGGCAAATCTCAGCCTGTCAAACCAGTCCTGCTGGGCCACAGTCTCCTTTACTCAAATACTCACTTTAACACTGAGCTTTGCACCCACCTCTCCCCCACTTTGGCCATAGGTCATTCCGTATCTCTGCGCGGCAGAAAACTAACTGCAGGACTGAAATTGTGTGGATTCAGTTTGCTCAATCATACAATACTAAAAAGTATTTATTAAGTGCCTCATTGAGCATAGTGATACATAAAAGGGGCTGATTTAATGATGCGAAGATAGTAATAACCTCTTATGTTTTATGACAGTCAGTGCCATCATACTACTATCTCTATCTCTGTTAACACAGCCACTCCAACTATTTCTGTCTCACACATTTGTCTCACGAGATGTGAGAGACTTGGCAGACCGAGGACACAGCTTGCAAGAGGGACCCCTAAGACTTATGGGCAAAGGAACTGTGCAGAGGACCTCGAGGGCAATTTAAAGCCTTTTGACATCTTCTTTGCCTCTGATTTGGAGTTAAATCCCTACCACTGTAGGGAAGGAAATAGGGGCTGGGAAGGCAAAGGCAATAGTTGAACTCCTCCCCCAATTTAGGACCATGAGACGGTAACTTGGAGGGAGAGGAAAAAGGAACAAGTAAGGGTGTTATTTAAGGCATTGTTTAATGTTCCAGGGTTCATCCTGTGTCAGATAGCCCAAGAGTCAAATAGTTAGACTCTTGCTAAACTCCAAAAAGATTTCACTCACTGCAACTCTTTAGTGAGATGTTAATAAGGATGACACAACAAAGAGGCATCCGTGGTCAAAAGAAATTAGGAAATGAGATATCCTTAACACACATTAGCATCTTGAAAGCTCTAAGAAGTCCTGCAAAGCAACCATCTTAAACCTTGTTTGAACCTGGGTTTCCCCAAAATATTGGATCTTGGAACCATTTTGGGGAGGAGCACCTGTGAACATTTGTGTACCTCTTGTGGATAGAGTTCTCTCAAACTCATCTTGAGAAGTGCTGAATTGGGCTAAGTTTTGTAGCAGAGGGAGATGTAATAATGGGAGACACAGTCTTAGAGGGATGAGGACAGGGCCTGTGAGGAGAGGCAGAAGGACTGAAGTGGACGAGGTGTTCATGGCCTTGCTGTTGTCGGCCATGGGGAGGTGCTCAGTGTCCTCGTCTCACTGTTTTCTTTTGGGAAGGGTGGATCCTTCTTTCCTCCTGTCAAAGCACCTTCAGTTTAGGGAGAATGTCAGAAGGTTCTAGGGTTTTGTCCTGGTAGAGTTTGAATCTAGGATCTCTGGATTCAAACCTATACTCCATTTCTTTGCTGCACGTGTGGCCAGGAAACAGATACTTGTTACAAATTACATTGTTGACCCTTCGCCTACTTTCAGGAATTCTTTTCCAGTTTTTGTGTGATTTTCCCTGGAGGAGGTTTGGGATCAGACTGCTGCCAACCTACCCTTGACATGTACCCAAAGCTGCTATTTCTGGAAATTCTTGACCATATAAAAATACCTAACATGTTTTTTTCCTTGTCAAAATATAAGACTGGTCTTGGTGAAATTTTAATCATAAATTGATTTTGCTTGGAAAGGTCCCAATATTTGCTCCAGTTTTTAGGACAGACTTTAAGGTTCAGTTCTAGGGCTTTAGCACATGTTCTTCAACAAATAACTCGATGTGTTTGAATGGTGCTCCTAAATTTCTGAAACAGCACTCAAGGATGTTATTTTTTGGTGTGGCTGGGAATGAAAATACCCTGTTAACTTTTGAACCATCCATCCCTGTGCCTAACTAGCTGGGCAGATGGGGAAAGAGAACTCGGCCTTCTCCTCCCCCTCCTCCCCCTCCCCCTCCCCCTCCCCCTCCTCCTCCCCCTCCCCCTCCCCCTCCTCCTCCCCCTCCCCCTCCCCCTCCCCCTCCTCCTCCCCCTCCCCCTCCCCTCCCCCTCCTCCTTCTCCTTTTTTATTTGGAAGGGGGTGGCACCAAGTGAAGTTTTTTTCTCAACATAGTTTTTCTTTGTTTGAAGAAGTTTATTAGACAAGATTACTCTTCAAGCAGTAATAAAGATTCTTTAAGAATCAAATATTTACGCTTTGAACTCACTGTAGAAATATTTACAGATTTCTGTGACTTTAGCTCAGACCCTCTTCCTCATTGTATTCTAGTCATGCTTTTGCTCTTAGGAATGAAGTTTGAGGTAATGTATTAAATATATAAATAGCTAATGTGATGGGAGGTATTTTTAAATTGTGGGATAATTTTTCCATTAAGAAAGCAATAATTTTAAGAAATCTGAGGCTGATTTGAAACTTCAGAATACATTTTTGAGGTTAGGAAAGATACTTTAAAAAATATGCTTTCATTGAATTATCTCTGTGACTCTTTAGATAAAAGTTAGGGCTTCTAGGAAGGGGACCAGAACATTTAACAGCAAAGGTCTATCATCTTTGATTGGAATTCATTGCTTTGAGTTTGCCAGGTTTTTTTTTTTTTTTTTTTTTTGCTGTTATTTTTACATGGGTAAATGAAGAGTATTCCAGCTGTTTTGACATTTTTATTAGATAAATTTGAAAATCACTTATTCATGCCAATTCTCTATCCTCTGGAGCTTCAAATGAAAGTTTGCAATATCTCAGTCATACAACACCTCAAGAAGGACTTATATTTATACTTAAAAAGGAAGTTTCATTTGGTATACGTTTGGCTGACATATTGCAGTTCTAAAAACTTGTACAGACAAGCATTTTGAACAGATTATTCTGCCAATTTAAAAGTGATTATATAACATCTGTGAACTCAGTATACATTTCAAGAAAAATGCTGCTGGCTTTGTCCTCCTGCTCAAGGCACACACTGAGCAATGAAATCCAGAGATGTCCTCCTGAGCTGTCATTATTGATTCTCCAACTGTCCCATCTCTCTTTTATGCTTCAGGGTAATGATTGCATATGAATGAAATTAGAATTTCATGTAGTATAGGTTTTAATGAAAAAATACAATAACGTTCTTCCGATCTCTCTTTTTGCCCAAGGATCAATTTTTTTTGTTGGGTCCCTTCAAAACCAGAATTCCCAAATCTCAGTACAAATGGCAACTATACATTACAAACAAACAAACAAACAAAAAAGCAAGCTGATCTCAGAGTCCTCCAGACCCATCCTAAGACTGGGCCTACTTTGAACAATTTTGTGAACTGTCTCAGGCTATGTTATTTTATGGAGTGATTTTCTGATATAGCAGTGGTTTGGTGGGATTTCAGGGTTTATAGACCACTGCTGATTTATGGCATTAACACAACAACAAAAAAGGCTACTCTGTAGGTAATCGGAAAAATTCCTGGTTAGTGTGTAAGGTGATCAGATGTGAAGCAGAAGCATGGCTCTTGTCCCCCTTTATGTTAAAAGAACAAACGGACAGGTAGGAGGCCAATCAAAAGCTTCCCTCTGCCAGAGCCAAGCTGTGGAGAAACTTACTTACTGGATCTGCTGATAATAAACTTGTAGGGAACTGGTACTGTTATCTTGCCATACACAGTTCATTGCTGTGTCTCAGGTGTCCTTACTATTCCTGCCGCACCCACCTTAATCCAGACCCTCATCACCCCTGTACCAAAGCCGCTGTTGCAAATTCCTAGCTGGTCTCCTGCCCCCAGTCTCCGATACCTCCTAGTCCAGTGGGTCTGGCTGGCTGAGACATCTTCCTAAAATGTCATGTTCATCCTGTCAATCTTTTTGCAAAGTGCTGCTGCAATGACTTCCCACTGCTGACCTCATCAAGCTGAAACATCTTATTCTATGCAGAAGCATGAAGCTCTGCTCTGGCCCAACTGAACATGGGCCTGTGCTTTTTTCATGCTCTCCCGCCACTCCCTCCGCCTCCCCCCACTTTGTTCTGGTCAAATTAAAAAAATTTTTTTTTTCAACGTTTATTTATTTTTGGGACAGAGAGAGACAGAGCATGAACGGGGGAAGGGCAGAGAGAGAGGGAGACACAGAATCCGAAACAGGCTCTAGGCTCTGAGCCATCAGCCCAGAGCCCGACACGGGGCTCGAACTCACGGACCGCAAGATCATGACCTGGCTGAAGTCGGACACTTAACCGACTGCGCCACCCAGGCGCCCCTGTTCTGGTCAAATTTTAATCCACCAACCAATTTGACGGTATGTGCTGGGTCTTAAAATTTTTCCCATTCTTTTTTTTTTTTTTTTAAATGTTCATTTATTTTTGAGAGAGACAGAGAAAGTACAAGCGGGGGAGGGGCAGAGGAGAGGGAGACAGAGGATCCGAAGCAGGCTCCACACCGAACAGCAAAGGGCCTGATGCAGGGCTTGAACTCATGAACCACGAGATCATGACCTGAGCCGTCATCAGACGCTCAACCGCGTGAGCCACCCAAGTGCTCCCAATTTTTCCCACTCTTGAGGAAATAATTCTTCAGAAAGAAAAAGGCTTAATGTGCAAAAGGCCATTAGAGTTATTTGTATAATTACAAGTTACAACCTAAATATTCAGCCAAGGAGAAACAAGTGTGGCACATTTGTAAAATATAGACAATAAAAATGGTGTGTACAGATTTGTTAACATAAGAAAACATGGTTCAATAAAAAAAGAAAAAATCGCCACCAAACTCTATATACAGTATGAGCTTAACTATTAAAAATTTTTTAGGAAAGTCTTCCTAGAAACTCATTTTCCAAAACTGTCAAGAGAGGTTATGACTAGTGGGATTAGGGGCTCCTCTCAGTTTTTAGTTTTTGTTTTTTTTTTAATGTTTTTTAGTGTTGTCGATATATTTTTTAAATGTTTATTTTGAGAGGGACAGATAGAAAGTGAGGGGGGGAGGGGCAGAGAAAGAGAGAGAGAGACAGAATCCCAAGGAGGCTCTGCACTGTCAGTGAAGAGCCCAACTCAGGGCTTGAACCCACAAACTGTTAGATCATGACCTGAGTCAAAACCAAGTTGGATGCTCAACTGACTGAGCCACCTAGGTGTTTCTAACGTTGTCAATATTTTAAGAAAAAATTCATTATTTTTACATTTTTGTATCTTCATTGATTTTTCTGATAATAAAGGTATATACCATACCCACTGTTAAAATTTCAGACATTAAAAAATATATGCGTTTTTTAAAAAGTAAAAATCCCCTGTAGTTTCAATGAAAATAAAAACCACCTAGCGATAGCTACTGTATTTCTCAGGTTTGCCCTGGTCACAGATGACACACAATAGCGGTGGCTTACACAGCAAACATTATTTTTCCCTCACGTTACAGCTCGGCTGTCCTGTGCTCCAGGTGCTGGGATGTGCTCCACGTGTCATCTCATTCTGGATCTCAGGTTAAGGAAGCAACCCTGTTCTGGAACATCCCTGTCCTCACAGCAGAGGGGAAGAGTGAGAGGCTGAGCTCAAACCACACTGTCATGTTGAAAACATTAGCTTAGATGACACATGGGCTCACATTCCGTTGCTCAGTGCAAGTCACTTGGTCAAACCCAACATTACTGTGGCAGAGACGTGTACCCGCCCCCTGCCCCAGGGCAGGAGGGGACCGTTACCTACCATAACCTTCAGCAACATTTGGAGCAAACATCCTTTTAGACTTTTCAGTAGGCAAGGGCATGGGCACATCCACCTGTATATACTTTTTAAAACTGGGATGACTCATGCTGTGAAATTACTTGTCTAATTCTTTTTTTTTGATGGATGGTTTTCTAAGTCAACATATGTATTCTTACATGTGCATTTTGATAGGCAACATAATATTCCACTTTACAGATAGGTGTGGGCACCCTTGTTCCTATATCTCTGAACATATCATGAAGGTCCATTACTACAGGTAGAATCACTGGGGCATTCAGATGTCAAAGCGTTTAGGGAATGTTGTAATTTACCCTCCTGTTAAAAGTGACAAGTTTCGCTTAAAATAAAAATGTATTGACTCTTCAATACATTAAGTTGAAGCTTAAATTCAACTTAAAAAAGTTATTTATGTTTTTTTTAGTGTATTTATTTTGAGAGAGAAAGAGAGGGAGAGAAAGAATCCCAAGCAGGCTCAGCGCTGTCAGCACAGAGCCCAACATGGGGCTGGATTTCACCAACTGTGAGATCATGACCTGAGCCAAACCGAGAGTTGGAGGCTTAACCGACTGAGCCACCCAGCCGCCCCTAAATTCTACTTCTCATGGCTTGTTTTCTTAATAACTTCAGCTAGAATTAATGTAATGTCTTGAATTTCATGTTTAATATGTACAGTTGTGTGTATGTGTTTTGTCATCTCAATTATAGTGTAAGTTTCAGAAGGGCAAGGACTAGTCCTTGGACTATTTTATTTCCTCAAAAGAAGCCATTTTTTTTTTCTGTCCTACCCCAAGACTTTAAGTTCAGATCCCTCTGCCTCCCCATCCCCCAGTTCAGGCAGCTACTATAATTCATATCCTCTCGGAGGAGGTACATGGGAGGGTATGGGGCCAGGAGGGTAAGCCTTTCCGGGTTTTGTTCTTAAAATGTTAAAGCCCAGAGATGAGAGAGAATTCGCAGGTGTAGGAGCAGCAAAGGAGAGCACAGATTTCTTTCCAAGTTTAGAAAATGATTCCCCTGGACTGGGGTGGGCGGTGCAGGGCCCCTCTGAGGGGGTGCACCTGCCCCCAGGAAGCAGTGCCTGCAGGGAGTACCCCTTCCTTCGATCTGCTCTAGCCATATGACACCCTTGCCCTTCAGCAGGACCTTGCATTTATTGTCCCTTTGCCTGAAAACCTCCTTTGCTCAGATATGGCACCTTCTCAGGGAGGCCTCCCCTGACTACTATATGTATAATTGGGATAATCCACAAAACCACCTGTCTCTGCTCCTTGACTGATTTTTCCCCACACGACTTAACGATATCTAAATACTGTGCATTTGACTTCTTTATTTTATTAATTGCCTCACTCCCTCCACTAAAATGTGAGCTCCCTGAGGCAGAATAGCTGTTGTTGTTTCTGCTGCACCCCAGGGCTCATGTTGTGTTCAATAAATGTTTGTTGAATGAACAAATAAAATGGATGAATCTCAGAGGATATTGTACCTGAACTGATAAGTCAGTTAGAGGGAGAAGGTATTTTTGTAGACTTCACACTCATTTATTGAGACTCTGCTATCTGTTGGGCACCATGATCATTGCTGGGGGAAACAAGAAATAAATAAGACTGTTCTGTCTTCATTCCAAGTCCACGGTCGGGCCATGGCCCTGCTTATTCAGAATGGGACCCAGACGTCAAGGTGGTTTATCCAGGTAGCACTGCCGATGGTCCTGTGGGATAAGTTTCTCCATTTTTTTCCCGTTGAAGGTTTATTTTTTTTAATAAAAAAAATTTTTTTTACATTAATTTTTTATTTTTGAGAGACAGAGAGAGATAGAGCACAAACAGAGGAGGGGCATAGAGAGAATGAGACACAGAATCCAAAGCAGGCTCCAGGCTTCCAGCCATCAGCACAGAGCCAGATTCAGGGTTTGAACTCAGGAACGGTGAGATCATGACCTGAGCCGAAGTCAGACGCTTAACCCACTGAGCCACTCAAGTGCCCCACCCTTTGAAAGTTTAAGGGACTGTGTCCAGTGTTTTTGGAAACTGTTTCCAGAAAGATTTCATGGAAAATTTCCATCTACCTAAGGGAGCTAGAGAAGATCAGAAATGAGAAAGAGACAAACATTTAACAAACCAGTTTTACTATCAGAATATCCCATACCTGCTTTGGTGGCTAGACTTAAGAATGAAGTTTGGGGATTACTTTTTGATGTAAATGTATTCTTAGGAGCTCATTTCTCTGTCTCTGGGATAATAGAGATGTGGCTAAAGTGTATTTTTTTTGTAAGGGGTAGTCCAGGTGTGTTCAAATTTGAAATTTAAAGGGAACCAGTACAGCTCTGAGTCAAGTGCAGTGTTGGGTAGAAGTAAAACGGTTGACTAAGAATTATTGTATCTAAAAACCTGTCTCTCAAATATTATTTTAAAGGAAGTTGGGAAAAGCCAGCAACTTGACAGGGGGAGCAGAGCCCTCGTCCACATCCACGAGGGACTTCATGGTTGGTGAAATCAAGGTTGTTAGGCAGACAAAAATTGTGAACTGGGAGGCCCATCATCTTCATAAAAATGACAGAGCATCCTAAACACCTTTCTGGGACGCTGAAAGGGTCGCGTCATAAACCTCAGGGTGCCGAGAGCATTGGGTGATAGGAGTAAGAGTGGAGAGAGGTATTCTTTGCTAGAGAAAGAGACAGCTACTGTTGGGGGGGCGGGCAACAGGTTCTTACGTACATCTTCTGTGCTAAGAAACTCAAGATAATGAGAATTTTGCATAAACAGAACAAACAAATCAGAGACAACCAGAAAGAAAGACCAAAAACCCTGTCATCTCTCTCTCTCTCTCTCTCTCCCCCTCCCTCCCTCCCCCTCCCTCCCTCTTTCTCTTTTTGTTGTAAGTCACTGGCACTAGCCTTTTCCACGATTGTATACCAAAGCTTCTCTGGCGTGTAACAGGAAAATAGAAAACTTCAGGAGACCCAGGTAGAGTTTTGGTGAAAAAGACTAACAAAGGCTTTAATCTTAGACCCTGGGAGATGTCTCGCCTCTGTAACTAGAAGCAGATTTGATATGATTCCTTTAATTAAAACCATCTGATGCACAAAAACCCTTCTCAGTTGCCCTGAATAACTTATTTTCCAACTCCGTCTTCAAACAGTTTGTCTTCTAATAAAGCATGTTATCATTTGTTCAGAAGACTGATAACCCAAGAGTCGTGAATAATGGAAAAATGACAAACCTTGCTATACATAATCAGTTGGCAAAGGAAGAAGAAATAACAGCTGCTCCACTGTTGTAACATATATTTTTAAACTGAGTTTGTAAGTCAGTAGGGATGCCAAGTCACAGATTTTCTTCAACAATCTCATGATGGCTCAAGGCCATGCAGATAAGAGTTTGTTGGTGGCTTTCTTCTGCCCCAGAGCCTTTGACTTTGGAAAGATACTGGGCAGGGGAAAAAATCCTTCTAGAACCACAGTTGCTGAGGGTCCTAGACCCTCCAATGGAAATGCCACTGGGACCAGACAGTGGCACTGTTACAGGCACATTTTTGTCAGCCATACAGTGTCAACCTCTGAATTCAGGTAGGCATTGATTGAAAAAACTTGATTGATTGATTGAAAAAAAAATCAATGTGTTCTTAAAAAGTTGATTGTCAGATTTTGGTAAATCAGAGTAAATATTCAGTGCAATGATATAACTTGATCTTTACAGCAGTCTGGATGATCATTTTGCAAGATAAGGAATTTTTGGAGGGGCATCTTGGTGCAGGTGACTTAAGTTGGAGTTCCCACTTCTCTCCTTTCTTGCTTCGTGATGGTTGGTAAGGGATTTGACCTTGAGGAACCCGTATTCTCATCCATAAAATAAACACCATACAGTCTTATTTGCGAGGGTCTATCAAAATGAGATCATGGATATGTAGTGATTTGTTGATTTTATTTATTAATTTTTAAAAGTTATGAAATTGAAAAATACAGAGAATAACCTAAGAGATTCCCATGTACCAACCACTAGATTTAAAAATTAGTTACATTTGGGGCACCTGGGTGGCTCAGTTGGTTGAACGTCTGACTTCGGCTCAGGTCGTGATCCCACGGTTTGTGGGCTCAGGCCCCGCATGGGGCTCTGTGCTGACATCTCAGAGCCTAGAGGCTGCTTTGGACTCTGTGTCTCCCTCTCTGCTCCTCCCCCACTCACACTCTGTGTCTCTCTATCTCTCTCTCTCTCTCTCAAAAATAAATAAACATTAAAAAAATAAAATAAAAATTAGTTACATTTGTCTAGTTTTCCTCTTTAAAAAATTTTTTTAATGTTTATTATTTTTGATAGAGAGAGAGAGAGAGAGAGAGAGAGAGACAGAGCACAAGTGGGGGAGGGGCAGAGAGAGAGAGGGAGACGCAGAATCTGAAGCAGGCTCCAGGCTCTGAGCTGCCAACACAGAGCCCGGATGTGGGGCTCGAACTCACAGACCTCAAGATCATGACCTGAACTAAAGTCAGCCGCTTAACCAACTGAGCCACCCAGGAGCCCCTTCTTTTTCCTTTTTTAGAAAAAAAAAACTGCAGTTGATGGCTCCTTCTCCTTTCCTTTACTTTCCTCCACAGTTAACCACTATCCTAAAATTGGTCTATATCTCTCCCATCTGTACTTTTGTATTTATTCTGTATGTATGTATTCTTCAACAATTGTAGTATTGTTTTGCACCTTTTACATATTTACATAAATAAAATAGATTTAAATCTTTTTGCAATTACTTTTCACGGAACACTGATTCTGGGAGTTAGCCATGTTGAAACATTAACAGGTAGTTTATTCATTTAAGCTACTTTCCTGTCCCATTGCATGTAATTATCCATTTCCTCAGTGACAAACTTTGAACTTGCTTCTGATTTTTTGCTGTTCAAATAAGGGTTCAGTGGACATCCTATACATCTCTTCTTGGGCCTGTGTTGGATTTTTCTTTTTTTCTGAAGGTGCATCTAGAAGTAAAATTCTGGGCCATAGGGATGTGCCTCTTCAGCTTTGCTAGATATTTATTGACAAATTGCTCATGAAGGCATTTATAAGTTCTACATAGGAAAGTTCCAGTTTCTCCACTTTCTCCTCAAAAATTAGTATTTTAGATGTCTTGTTTTTCTGAAATGGTATCTCACATCAATGTGCATTTCCTTGATAGTTCCCATGACTGACAAATTTTCCATGTTTCAGTTTTCTCTGTGTGAATTGCCTGTTCATGTCCTTTACTAATTTTGTTACAGTACTCTTTGTATTTTTATTACTGATTTATAAGAATTATACCTATGTTTTAATTCATATGTGACAAACAGCTCTTTCCAAGTATGTGGTTTGTGTTTTAACTTACTTTGCTCTATCTTATTTTATTTAAAAAAATTTTTTTTAAGTTTGCCATACCTTATGTCATGAAAACTTAAATTTCCGATATAATCAAATTTAATTTAATAAAAAAAAAAGAGAATCAACATTTTTCATTGATTGGTTCCATTGGCATTTTCTTTCAGAAACAACTCATTTCCCTATGTTCACAAAAAATACTCTGTCTCTATTTTTCTCTTTCGAAGTCCTAATATTCTCATTTGGGTTTTTAATCTGTTTATGAAGTGAGGTTGGAATAAGTTGTACTTTTTGTTTGTTTGTTTGTGTTTTGCCTATAGACAACTGCAGTCACATGCATTGTATACTTGATCCTTTTCCACTGACTTGTAATGACACCTCATATACATATGGGGGTTTTTGTTGTTGTTGTTTTTCCTGCCTGGGCTTTCTCTTCTATTTCATTGGCCTATTTCCTCGTTTTTTGGACACATACCACATTTTCTTCAAGTTAATATAACTTTGTTTTCATACTTGCACATCTTCTTAGCTGTCAAATGGTTGTGACTGTTCTTGGCTCCTCCCTTCTCCTTACGACTCTCATTAACTTGTCAAATTCTGTAAAACGGCGGGTGACAATATTATAAGAATTGCGTTAAAATTTATAGATAAATATGAGAAAAATGATATCTTAACGATGTTGAGTCCCCTTTCCACCACCATTATATATTTCTCCATTTACTTCGTTTGTTTTTTTTAAATGTCACTCAATAGTGTTAAAATGTCCTGTAAAATCTTGAACATCTTTTGTGTATATTTGTGATCACTTAATTTTTTTTGTTCTTTCTGTGACTGGATACTTTTTTAAAAATTAAAATTTTCTCCTTAGCTGTTGCCTGTAAGATTGTTAATAATTTTAACATATTTTTTAATCAAGCCACTTTGTCGAACTCACGGAAGTCCCAGTTATTTGCTGTGTATTTTCTTTTATTTCTTTGTTTAATTAAATTGTTGGAAAATAAAGATGGTTTTATTTTTTTCTTTCTAATCCTTAATTTTTTATTGCACTAAGCTAAAAGCACCAATATGATAAGCTGAAAAGAAAACAGATAATTTGTCTCTAATACTTCACAATTAAGTATGATATTCACTGTAATGAGACACCATGTATTAGATTAAGATTATTTCTTTCTATTTCTAGACTGCTAAGAGTATGTTTGCTTTTTAATCATGAACCAGTATCAAAACTTATTGGATGTCTTTTTTTTTTTTTTTTGCATGTATTGGGATGAATTTATGGCTTTTTTTCTTTAAAAGATGAGTTATAGGGGCCCCTGGGTGGCTCAGTTGGTTAAGCATCTGACTCTTGGTTTTGACTCCGGTCATAATATCGCATTTTGTGAGTTCGAACCCCATGTCTGTCAGTGTGGAGCCTGCTTGGGATTCTCTCTTTCCCTCTCTTTCTTCCCCTCCCCTGCTCACTCTCTCTGTCTCTCTCAAAATGTATAAACTTAAAAAAAAATAAAGGAAATAAAGGTGAGTTAAATCAATAGATTACCAATAATTGAGTTATCTTTGTATATCTAGGATAAACCCTAAGTGGTCATAATTTAACATACACACACAATTGGGTTTATTTTGCTACTATTTTGTCTAGGATTTTATATTTATATTGTGAGTGAGATTAGTGATTTTTTTTCATACAGTAGTTTAGCTCATTTTAGCATTAAGGTTATATTAGCTTCATAAAATGACTAATGGACCTTTCTCTTAATAATTTGTATAGAATATGAATTATCTACTGTCTGAAGATTAGGTAAAGGATGCCTGAAAACCCTTTGAAGCTTTTTTCATGTGTGTGGTTAGATCTTAACCGATCACTTTGAAATTTTAGATATGATTTTGCTAGTTTCCCATGTTTTTCACTAGTCAATGCTGGTCATTTAAATTTTCCTAGAATTTTCATTCACTTTACATTTATTGGCATAAAGCTTTATATAATATTTTCATAAGCTTAAGAAAAACTCCACTTTATCTGATCATATACCTTCTTTATTTCCAGTATTTTTCCTATTTCTTTTTCTTTTTTTCCCCTGCTCAGTCTTCCAGAGCTTTATATTTCCTTTATGTGTTTTCTTCCTCAAAGAATCAGTTTTCTGTTTTACTGATCAATTATGAAAAATGTCTTTGTTTTCTCTTCTATTAAGTTCTGCTTTTATATTTGATCTTTCCTTTAGGCCAGCTCCCTTGCTCTTCTCACTTCTAGAGTCACTGAGCTCCTAACTTTTTTTTCTTTCCTACCATGTGCATTGAAAGGCATACACATTTCCTTTGAAGGAATACTTAGGCTACTTCTGATAGATTTTGTGTTATATTTTCATTGCTGTTCAGTTCCAAGTATTAAAAATGTCTTCATTGATTATGAATGATTTGGAAGCATGTGTTTAAATGTCCAAATGCATATTTTCACCTATCTTTCAGTTATTGGATTCTAAGTTTATGGCATTTTATAATAATTTTAATGCTGTTATTTTATGTCTGTTTCAGCCTGTTCTCTCTTCTGTTCCCTAGCTCTAGGGTTCCTAACTGACGCTGCTTGTTATGCCTGTTGGTTTTCCCTCCCTGCAAATCATTTCCAAGTGTTGGTTGAGTTTTTCACTGTGAACTCATCTTCAGCAGGGGTGTCTTTACATGGGTTTCCTGTGCCTTTGGCTGTGAAAGTTTCTCTACAAGGTATTTTGTATTTGTTTCTACTGGAAGTCTCAGGGTTTCAATGCACCAGGACCTGTTTTTCAGTGAATGTCTCACCTTGCTATCTCTTTATCACACAGCTAGTATAAATTTTAACCCTGCATCCACCTATGTCACAGGTTTGGGATTTTTCCGTTTCCTCACATGAACTTTCTCTTCTTCCTATTCCTAGAAGCCCTGTAGATGATATGCCATTACTGCCCGGACTGGTAAGAAGCTGCCCTTCTGGAGTTCTTGTTTTGTAGGAGATTCAGTTCTAGCCTCTGCCCTATTATGGATTAAAAAAAAAATGTCTTGTGTTTCTGGGTGGACACTGTAACTCCAGTCCCAGCCAGGAGGCCTTCTGGACCACTGAGGCCCTCAGCTTGCATGCTTACCAGTCTAGTGTTGAGTAACTTCCTTTTGGTAATTCCCTTTTGAGATCAGCTGTATATTTAAAAGTTTAGGTTGTATTTTAGGTTTTCTAATTTCCTAAGAGTAGGAGAGAATGCATTGTCAGAGCAGACAAACTTGTTATAATCGATGTAAAATTTTACAAATGTAAGCTAGAGATACTTCTTTTTTTTTACTAAAAAAATTTTTTTTTAATCTTTATTTATTTTTGAGAGAGAGAGAGCATGAGAGCAGGGAAGGAGCAGAGAGAGAGGCACACAGAATGTGAAGCAGGCTCCAGGCTCTGAGCTGTAAGCACAGAGCCCGACGGGTGGCTCGAACTCACAAACTGGGAATCATGACCAAAGCCAAAGTGGGATGCTCAACCCACTGAGCCACCCAGGCACCCCAGCTAGAGATACTTCTTATCTTGAACTGCAAACTATCATTCCTGAAGTGAATTATTCTTTTTTTTTAAACATTTATTTTTATTTATTTATTTTGAGAGTGAGAGAGAGTGCAAGCAGGGAGGGGCAGAGAGAGAAAGGCAGAAAGAGAATCCCAAGCAGGCTCTGCACTGTCATCTCAGAGCCCAATGAGGGGCTTGACCTCATGACTGGTGAGATTATGACCTGAGCTGAAATCAAAAGTCAGATGCTTAACTGACTGAGCCACCCAGGTGCCTGTTTTTATGTGTTAGCTTTCCTTAAAGCAGGGTACACGTAATTACTTTAAGTGAACTTACTTTCAGAGAGGAAATCTAAGTATGAATTACAGTTGTGCCCTCAGGTTGTCCTAGAACCTTGGGGGAAAAAAAGACAAGTCCTGGCTGCAGGGAGAAGACATAATTCTGTTTACTGCTGATTTATAGGAATATTTACCTTTACATTACTGTCAAGTCTCTGGACCAGGATCAGTCAGACCTTGCTGGGCAGTGGAAAGCCAAGAAGCTCAAAATGATGTGTGTAGTTTTATATGTCTAAAATTTTGGATTCTGGCATTTTGATAGGTTGACAAGATTTGCACTTGTTTGCTTTTTCACTGAGTTCTAAACATAGATATAGGCTTTTTTCCCCACATGGAGACTACTAAGAATTTATTTCCTAAGATGAATTTTTTTGCCCATTCTAGGCCTGATTCTCTCTGACGGGATGAAGTTTTGTAGGCAATAGACATTTCTGTTGGTTGGCCAGATTGACGAGAGCCTGAAACATTAACTAATACAAATTGATATGGATGCTCTCTCTCTCTTTTTTTTTTTTTTTAATTTTTTTAATGTTTATTTATTTTGAGAGAGAGAGAGAGAGAACGGGGAGGGGCAGAGAGAGAGAGGGAGACACAGAATCCGAAGCAGGTTCCAGGCTCTGAGCTGTCAGCACAGAGTCCCATGCGGGACTCAAACTCAAGAACTGTGAGATCATGACCTGAGCCAAAGTCGGACACTTAACCGACTGAGCCACCCAGGCGCCCCTGCTCTCTCCTTTTTAAAAAATGTTTACTGGGGTGCCTGGGTGGCTTAGTCGGTTGGTTAAGCATCCGACTTCGGCTCAGGTCATGATCTCACAGTCCGTGAGTTCGAGCCCCGCGTCAGGCTCTGTGCTGACAGCTCGGATCCTGGAGCCTGTTTCAGATTCTGTGTCTCCCTCTCTTTCTGGCCCTCCCCCGTTCATGCTCTGTCTCTCTCTATCTCAAAAATAAATAAACGTTAAAAAAAAATGTTTACTAATACTAGATTTTTACTTTGCATTGTTACAGAAACCATTTCAAGGAGCAGAGGGACAGTTGGTAAATGCAGATAATTTCAGAAATGTTTATTGTTTTGTTTTAAAAAGCATTGAACATCTGGGGTGCCTGGGTAGCTCTGTCAATTGAGCGTCTGACTTGATTTTGGCTCAGGTCATGATCCCAGGGTCGCGGGATTAAGCCCCCTGTCAACCTCTGTGCTGAGCGTGGAGCCTACTTAGGATTCTCTCTCTCCCTCTGCCCCTCACCCCCTCCCTCTAAAAAAATGAAACAAAAATAATTGAACAGGTTAGGGAAAATCAGTAACTTGATTATATACAAGCTGATAACTTGTAGGTGCTACCTGAATTTAGGTACCTACTGTGACAAATAATCTAAGTAATAAATTTGAAAACTCATATGTGTCAGTGCATTTACAAGATAGAGCCCCTTGAAATAATCAGGAAAATAAATAAAAACAGGATCCTGACTAATAAATATCTAATTGTTCTTTCCAGCTTTTGACATTGGTGAATATTTAGTCATTTAAAAAAAGAGTGACCATTGACTTTACCTTCTGCTAAAAGCTTGTTGTTTGACTGAACCGAAGGACTTTAGTGGAGATTGAGCTGAAGGTGGAGAGAAGGCTAATCAACCATTGCTGTGACCAGGACATGTGGTGCACATTTCCTTATGTGGTCTGCTTGAGGCCAGCCCTAAACCGTTACCAGATAAGAACTTTAGGATATGTGGGCATTGATTTCATTTAAGAGATGAACAATCTAACAATTGGTTGTATTGAGCCTTCTTGACACTTCCTACTTATTTCAACTCCTTTTTTTAATTTTTGAAGTTTTTTTAAAGTTTATTTATTTTGAGAGAGAAAGAGAGAGTGGGGGGGGGTGTGAGGGGCAGAAAGAAAGGGAGAGAGAGAGAGAGAGAGAGAGAGAGAGAGAGAGAATCTTAAGCAGGCTGCATGCTGTGAGCACAGAGCCCAAAATGGAACACAAACTCATGAACCGGGAGATCATAACCTGAGCCCAAATCAAGAGTTGGACACTTAACTGACTGAGCCACCCAGACGTCCCTACTTATTACAACTCTTAGGGTAACGACACTGAATTCACAGTACACAAGTAGCCAAAAAAATTTTTTTTACTTGCCATTTAATGTAGGTAATTTCTATTCCTGAACTAATACTATCATTAGCATCATAAAAAAGCTATTTGAGGGGCGCCTGGGTGGCTCGGTTGGTTAAGTGTCCAACTTGGGCTCAGGTCATGATCTCACGGTTTGTGGGTTTGAGCCCCGCGTCAGGCTCTGTGCTGACAGCTCAGATCCAGGAGCCTGCTTTGGTTTCTGTGTCTCCCCCTCTCTATGCTTCTCCCCAGCTCATGCCATGTCTCTCTCTGTCCCAAAAATAAATAAAACATTAAAAAAAAAAAAAGAAGAAGAAGATATTTGAAACGCTCCTTGAAAGACACCTATTGCCGAGGTTGAGAATTAGACTGTCTGGGTTCAAATCCCAGCTCTGCCCCTATCCAGTGGTTACCAGTGACAAAGTTGCTTCAGTGTCTCATTTTGTAGAAGGCAGGCAATAAGAGTACCACCCTCTCTGAGTACTTGGGAGGATTAGAATATACACAGAAAGCACATGGGTCCCATCTAATGAGCATTCATTGTCAGCCTTTGTAATTAAATATGCACATATACTGCATGGAAACATGCAGTGACTGAAGGATATAGCTCTTACCACCATACTAATGATTGAAACATTTCTGCCATTCTTTTGGGAAATAAAATTTTATTTCTCTCCTGAGAAAGCAAGCGGTCTGTCTAAATTGATGATTCTATGGGAAAAAACAAATAATAATGCCTGTCTTTTCAGATATTTCAGCCGCTTTAGGAGTGAATCCTAGACAACTACATTCAAATTTTAGCTCTAGCCGTGCTTTGCTCTTTACTCATCTTTCTAATCCAACATTTAATGAAAGAAATCTGATTTTCACATCTGGGCAAAGAGAGCTTAAATATCAATTGTTTTTATTCATGCTGCCTTGTCCAATTCCTTTCATTGTCTTCACAGTGTCATTTTAGAGCCTCCCTCCCTTTCCCTTGCTGCTCAGAGCTGAGGCTTTTCCAACTGGAACTATCCACTGTGACTTGAAATGCTAGCTTTCCAGCTGGGAATGGAGTGTGTGTAAACTGCGGAAAGCCTGCACTTGCGAATTTCTGGTTTGCATTAGACCATCATGGTTTATTGTTCTGAAGGCTCTTGGAGGAGGGTCCTAACCCATGGTGCCATGCGACCTCTCCAGGGTGAGCTGCTTCTTCAAGACGGCTGTTCCCTTGACATTCCAGCGTTTAGAAATCACTTGAGTAAATCTTTAGATACAGTTCATCACCACCATGTATCAAATGAGGATAATCTGAATCCCTTGAAAGCATGCATAAAATATGTAATTGCCCTTGAAAATAAGCACAAATAATTTAGCGGTAAATATTTGTTTTACTAGACCGCATCCCACTTCCCTGGGCTGCAATCTGTACTCCACAAATGCTAGTAAAACCCACATTTTTTTTGTTTGTTTTTGTTTTTTTATTGGTTCACTGTGGTCCTAAGTCAGTGGCTACTTCTAAGGCTTTTTTTCTGAGTCAAAAAGTAATAAGAGACAGAGTAAAGGATCTTTTATTGATTCCATTGTTGACTTCCCTGACAGTATTTCCATTACTCCCTGGGATGATTTGCTGTTGCTCATTAGACCTCACCTAAAGTGTTGGCATTCGAGATGCTCTGCATCTGAATTCTTTATACTTACCTTTCTGATCATCCTAGCAATGTTTTTTTTCCCCCTTTCTCTGCAGCTAAGTGTGCAAGGTCCAGCCGTCACGTCAGTTGTCCTTATTTGTGACCTCTTACTTTTTAAAAAAAAATTTTTTTTTCAACGTTTATTTATTTTTGGGACAGAGAGAGACAGAGCATGAACAGGGGAGGGGCAGAGAGAGAGGGAGACACAGAATCGGAAACAGGCTCCAGGCTCTGAGCCATCAGCCCAGAGCCTGACGCGGGGCTCGAACTCACAGACCGCGAGATTGTGACCTGGCTGAAGTCGGACGCTTAACCAACTGCGCCACCCAGGCGCCCCTGTGACCTCTTACTTTGAGGCTCACTCTAGTTCTCATTTCTAGCTCTCTCCTGATCTCCTGGTCTAAAAATTCCCTGGACTTGGGGTGCCCAGCAGCCTCAGTCAGTGGAACATGTGACTCTTGATCTCAGGGTTGTAAGTTTGAGTCCCACAATGGGTGTGAAGTCTACTTAAGAATAAAATCTTAAAAAAAATTAAAAACAAATTCCTTGGACTTCACTGCTCATCATGCCCCCACCAAACCTCCATGTCCATTTCCACTGACCTAGACATTCTTGAGTTTAGAAATCAATGTGTGTATGCAATGAGGAATGGTTTCATATATTGCTTTGGATTTCTAGCATTCCCAGTGTGATCACTGGTACCCCCATCCCTGACAGAGATGCCTTTTATTTCTTTGGTATCTCATGTTGAAAAAGCACTTGACCATCCGTGTCTGTACATATATTTTGTTCATTGCCTCATCTGTGTCTGAAGTATCTATGTTTTCAAATGGCTGTTACAGTGCATATTAAGCATCTTATTATTGAAGACAATGTTCAAGATAAGTTTTCAAATGTACTCTCTTTCCAATATAACACAAAAGCAATCTCCTGTCTAGACTTATGATCTTGCCTTATCATTATCTAAAAATCTAGAGAAGTTGGGCAAAGACAGCAGGAGAAAATGGAGAGGCTGAAAAAACTTGTGCTGAGAAAGTCAAGGACCGGCTGCAGGGATATGTGGAAGACAGCAACAGGAATAATGGTTTTCCAACGATACGATGTGTCCACATTTGCCTGTTCATTTCTTTTTCATAGTGTCTTTTGTCTCATCAAACTAAGTCATGACGAGAAAAAAGAAAGCTGGTGGTATTTTGTTCAGGAAGGTAACTTATTAAGTTTTTTGATTTATATTTGTGGATATATCAATTCAGTCTTCCTGAGATCAGAGTTCTGAAAAGGGTTAATGAATTAATTTGATTGCAGTGCACCTGCTTAGTCTGCTAATGTCTAGTAATTTATGAATATTGCAATTATTCATAGCTGTTTAAGAACGGAGAATATTCTAAGCATGCTTAACAAATTCATTATCCGTGAAAAACTGTATGTATTTAGATGATTCCCGGGGTAATAGCATTCTCCATTCCACATGTTTGAAGAGGTTTTCTTGAGAGTTTCAATCTGTCACAGAATCTCTGCCTGCAGACTCCCGTGATGTCTGCTCACGGAAGGAGGTACTTTGTACCCAGAATGGCTCTTCTTAACTTTATTATCCTTGGAATTGGAAGAAAAGCAAAGAGAAAGCTAGGCCAAATTTTCTTGTTAAGATGGACACAGTCTCATGAGGCACTTTGTATTAAACTTCTGGAAAAACATTTTATACGATGCTCTTTGTATGGAGTTGGGATAATGGTAGGGAGTGGGCAAAGGCTTTGCTGATGTCTGTGGCTGTTTTAACCTTTGGAAATGTTTAATGTGCCATGATTACAAACCTCAATAGTATTTAAAAAAATTTCTTCATTAATTCATTCAATATAGAAGTACCGAGTGCCTCTGATGGGCAGGCACTATGCTGGGCACTAGGGGCAGGGTGACAAGGAAAACGGTCTAACCTCATAAAGCTTACATTTCAGTGGGGGAGACTAATGGTAGTAAATGGAGATGTAGATGCATATATATCTCCTTTTGGTTCAGCATGTCTGGAGACCCCTGACTAAGACAGGAAGTGAAGAAGACTCTAGCAGAAGGAACCTCATGTGCAAAGGCTCTGAGGTGAGGGAGCTGGTGTTTGAGGGAACAAAAAATGGATGGTATTGCTGAAGCAGGGAAAGCTAGCAGCTGGGGGAGCAACCAGGCCAGAATTTTGTGTTGTGGAGTCATTCATGCAGAGCTGGGACTTAAAACACAACTGTAAATATTAATTCCTTAAATTCGCTTAAGGCTCTGTTCTTTTTTTGCCCCCTAAATTTATTTATTTTCGAGAGAGAGAGAGTGAGAGCGAGAGCATGAGCAGAGGAGGGGCATAGAGAGGGAGAGAGAAAATCCTAAGCAGGTTCCTTGCTGTCAGCTCAGAGCCTGACATGGGGTTCACATGAACCCAAACCCACAAACCACAAGATCATGACCTGAGCCAAAATGATGAGTCAGGTGCTTAACCGATTGGGCCACCCAGGCACCCCCAAGACTCTGTTCTTTGAAATCCACTCAATCTTCAAATTGTATTTATTTAAAAAAAATTTTTTTTTAATGTTTATTTATTTTTGGGACAGAGAGAGACAGAGCATGAATGGGGGAGGGTCAGAGAGAGAGGGAGACACAGAATCTGAAACAGGCTCCAGGCTCTGAGTTTTCAGCCTAGAGCCCAACGTGGGGCTCGAACTCACGGACCGTGAGATCATGACCTGAGCCTAAGTCAGACGCTTAACCGACTGAGCCACCCAGGCGCCCCTCAATCTTCAACATTTTAAATTATTTAAATTATTTACATATTATGCATTCTTCTACTTTTCTTACTATCATGTACGATTTCCATAAATCACTCACATGCACTCAGAATTTCATTTTCTTCCCTCCTCTCATCTCTCCTATTTCCTTTCTAGATAGGGTGCTGCCTTCCTAGACACTTCCTCTTTCGACTGTCGAGTTACTTGTGCACTTGAGCATTTCTGCTGAGTCTTTAAGTTCAACTTCCTACTTTGGATCCACAATTTATCCTATTTGATCAGTCTTGCTCCCCACGTCCTTCACTGTGATGTTTAGTTCTGGGACATGGACTTTCTTTTGAGAAGTGGTCCCTGTCTCATTCTGGACGGTCTTGGAATCTTGGAGATGTTTGGGAAAGGAGCCTTCCCTTTCTTAAGCTGAAGTGTGGGATGTGGGCATTTGAATCTTGGGCAGATAGGAGGTGTCTGGGCTGACCCACCCTCACAGTGTCTCCCTGAAGAGATGGCCCTGCTCTTGTAGGTCTTCAGCTCTGCTCTGGTTTCATATCCTTTCTGAAACCTGGTTTTTCAGTTTCGCCTTTTGATGCTGTAAGTAATCCTATTATACTCCTAGTAAGCTCTTCTCTCAGATTAGCCAGAAACAGTTTCTGTGGGAGGGGCACCTGGGTGGCTCTGTCAGTTCAGGTTAAGTGGCTGACACTTGATTTCAGCTCAGTCATAATTTCACAGTTCATGGTTTCGAGCCCCATGCTGAGCTCTGTGCTGACAGTACAGAGCCTGCTTGGGATTCTCTCTCTCCCTCTCTCTGCTCCTCCCCTGCCTGTCCTCTCTCTCTCTCTCTCTCTCTCTGTCTCTCTCTCTGTCTCTGTCTCAAAAATAAACAACAGCAACAACAAAAAATAAAGAGTGACAGGAAAAGACCCCAAAGAACTTGGAAATAAAGCTATCTTCTGAGAGGACATAGTGGAATGAGAGAGTGAAGCAGGACCCAGTTGGGCTCGTCAGTGAGTTTGTTATCGAAGAGTTCCAGAATTTCTTGCAGAATACCAAGAGACATGCAATCTCAGGGAAATGGTGTGAATTCTGTGCAGAATGTGGGAGCCTACTGGGCTGTTTTGTGGCACCCGAAAATGGTTGGTCAGCCTGGACTGTGGAAAATAGAAGCCCAACCACGTGGTGTTATGGGAAACAGCTCTCTGGTTCTGCTTTGTACCTGCAGTGACATGGGCAGCCTGGCGGTCACAGCCAGGACCATCATTCCCGTAAGGCCCCAAATAATCAAACAATTCACCCTCTTGAGGGAACTCCATGGCCATAAAGAACCTTATTATAAAATCATTATTCCTGTAGCTCTGCTTCTGGGGGAGGAAGACGTAGACCAGGAGAAAATGAGGATTAAGGCTTGTCTAGCAGATGTGATTCAATGAGAATTAATATGCCGATGATTTTGGTTCCTACAGGAATCTGGTGGGATTAGTTAATGTGAGTCCATGCTGAGATACTGATCAAACTTCTGAGCTTATGAATCTGAGGATAAGGCAGTAGACTGTGGTGAATTCATTCATTCACGTAACATCACGAAGCCAGAACTGCTATGCACTTCCATAAAGCCTTTTTTTTTTTTCTTTCTATTTTATCTTTCAGGCAAAGGTTACCTACCCAAGAAGGGTTTTTAGGAAGGGAGCAACATGATCAGATTAGAAAGAACCTCAGGTGCAGAGCAGAGAGACCCTGGCAAAAGAAAGACCAGGTAGGAGGTTTCTGTGATGCTCCTGGGAAAGCCGGAGACCTCTGAACTAAGGCAACAGCAGCCGGGTGAAGATGGGAAGCCAGCTGCTGGACGGAAGTAGGGTCCTCAGCTCTTGATGCCCTGTGGACATAAGGAATGAGGGATTGGCTGGAATCAGAGAGAGCTGAAGAATGTCTTATTTGTCATTTTTCTTCCATTAAATAACCGTATCCGAATTCCCACAAACAATGCTGTATTAGTTAAATTGTGACAGGATGAGAAACAGAATCTGAATTAAATTAATGCTATGTCAGCCCATCACACTAAACCACGAATTCCCTTAGAGGTTTAGCAGCACATTGGATAAAGTGAAATTAATCCTTTAGAGCCACAAGTTGACATATGCATATGCTATGAATCCATAAACTATACTGTGAGCATTAGAAAAGGAAGCTAAAAAAATGCAAGCAAACACATCTGCATTTTGTCCTGCAGACAAAGCCCAGTTCACAGTGTCATTTTCTTTTGTGGTGTCGAACCAGGAGGAGGCTCTGAAACCTTATTGACCTTTAGTCCGATACGTTGTTAATTGCACCCTTGCACAAACTTGATGAAGCTTTGCAGTCAGGTCACTACTTAATATGATTCACCACCCTAAATTTAGAAAAGGCTGCGATTCTAACAGCAAGTGACAAAACCCAGAGAATTTCAAGTTCTTGTTGGCTGTTCTGGGTTACATTCCCCTCTAGGTGAAGTCAGTGCTGCCAGCCGCATTAATGGAAAAAAAACCCCGTCTGTTAGGAGAATAACGAGAAGGGGCCGTAGATAAGATGTGGCAGAGGATTAAAACTCTCCTCGACTTTTGGCTTCCTAGTCAAAATATTTCCTTTGTTTTAAATAGCTTTACAACCAAGATCTGTAAGTGAGTTTTGTGACTTTTTCACGGGCTTGCATGAAATAAAAGGTTGTGTGGTTATGTGATGAATTTGGGATCACGACCGTGGCCAATCCTGACATCAGGGAGTAGGCTTTGGGCTTCGGTCTGTGTGAGACAGTCGCAGATTTGCCAATAAGTCATGGAATACGGTAGTTCATATGGGACTCTGGAGCCCCAGCCACAGACGTTGTGAAGCCTGGAAGAACCAGACCTCACTGATGCCTGAAAGAACCAGAAACCTGTCTCATCTGATTCCTTTGGGCTTATCAATACTTCACTTTCAAGGGTACAAAGAGGGCTTTGTGCTGCTCAGCTGATGGGCTCCGCTGGAGGGAATGTGGATGGCAGGGAATGTGCCAACAAACTGAAAGAGAAAAGAAAATAAAGAGACAGTGTAGACACTGTCAAAATGAAGTGCCATGTTTTTGTTCACTCTATGGGGCCACATTTATCAGATGCTGGCTCCCCTTCTTAAGTTAATGCCTCCCTCCTTCTTTATATTCTTTTCTGGTTGTCAACCCTCTGTTCATAATGCTTAAAATACCAATATGCTTAATTTTCCTAGGAAATATCAAAAGCTTCTCAATTTGGGATAATAAGAGTTCTATCCATTCTTCTGTTTTAACATATGAGTGCAGAGAGAGCTCACGGTGAAGTGGGGTGGGTAGTGGGGTGATTTCCTGGGTTCTCATCTTCAGCTCAGGGGTCTCAACTTTTTGGCATTCAGTGCTGACTTTTGAATCCTAGATATTTTGATGGCAAATCTCCAAACATTTAAAGTGGACAACAAAACAATCAACTCTACTCCTACTGCAAAACCGCCGGAGTCTCTAAAACACCTACGGCTATTCCAACAGTCACTGTCATTCTTTGGCCTGGTGTTGCCATTTCAGCAGATTTCCTGTCCTGCCCACCTTCTCTTCTATACTCATGAGGAGAGCATACCACATTTCTAGTAAACACACTATCGTTCTTTGAATACTCTGCTTCTTAATATTTGTTCTAAACCTGTGACTCCCCACTCTGCACCCACTCTGCAAATCCACAAATCTTGACATTCCATCTGGCACACATTGCTGGAATGGTGAGTTTTACTCTGTTGTAGCAAAAATAAATTATATACAGAGATGAAAACTTGGCAGGGTATTTGTGTGGTTCTCGCTCATGCCTTGGCACACTGCCTTCACGCAATGTTGGCACCTCGGATAATCTCGAGCAAGCCGCAGAGATTTTGTGCCTTGATTTCTCCTTCTGCAAAATCCGAATAAATGTGGTTTAATAACAATAAAAGCATCATGAGTTCTCTCAAGGTAATTGGCTAGGTAACCTTGCTGCAGGGTAGATTCTCCAGGAAACAGACTCCGAGATGGAGATAAGCACACAGGAAGGGTACTAGGGAGTTCTTGGGATCAACAAGTATGGAATGATTGGAACGAGGAAGACACGGCAGAGGGACAGACTGGATGTGGTTCCAACTAACAAGAGCTCAGGCAACCCGATAAGAAGGTCTGAGGTTGATATAGTCCTTTGGAGTTGTGCCAGGTTGGAGTGAGGGAGCAAACTCTTTAACTAGGTTGACCTGGCCTTGAAGATGGGCTTCCCTAGAAGTGGGCTGTGTGATGTTGGGCGCAATGGTTCCTTGAGTTGAGGCCACTTCCAGAGAGTAGAGAGCTGTCATCTGAAAATATTCCTAGCAGGTGGGAAACCAACACTGCATTCCTGATGTGGGGATTGTGGCTGCACAGCACAGTGTACATGACAAAAACCAACTTAGAAGCGGCACATATGAACAACTTTGCTTTCCTTTATGGTGGTCAGAGGCCTCCAGTTGAGACAGAATGATTTATGGCATGCGTGGTACCCTGAGAATTCCGTCTCTTTACCTCCAGCCCCATCACACAAAGTTCCCGGACACCCTGATGCTGTAGATCTGGCTCAGGGACCCTGACGGGGAAACTGCCAAAGGATTCTTCCTTGGATTGGGTTGATCTCCTTGCCTTCAACGAACCTTATCTTCTTTGCGCACTCAGGGCTATCTCACCTGGCTATCTATCCTCTCTAATATTCAAAGTGGAATATTTATAACACTCTCTCTCTCAAGTCTTGGTTGCTTATGTAAATGTGATCGATGGTTTAAAAGAGAGCATTGCATTTAGTCGATGTATCTCTTAAATCTTGTAAAGTACGACCGTTCTCCTAATCTCTCTCTTTTTATGACCTGCACATTTTGAAGAGAACAGGCCAGTGATCTTGTATACTGACCCTCATTCTGGACGTACCTGATTGTTTCCTCATAATGTTATTTAACTTGGTACTCTTCAAGGTAGGGAATTAGATAAGTCTAAAGGCTTGATAAAATTCAGTTTCAGCCTTTTGGTAAGAATACTTGACTATATTTTGAAAAATAGGAGTTATAAAACACATTTTGGATCTTCAAAATACATTGAAGTAAAAATTGACAGAAGCAAGAGGAAATAGCTGATTCTAAAATCATAGCTGGAGGTTAAAACTCCTCTTTCCATACTGGTAGAAAAACAAAGCCAAAAAAAAAAATCAATAAAGGTATAGGAGTCCTAAATCAGACTACCAACCAACTTGGACTTAATTGATATTTGCAAAACCTTATACCCCAATACCGAAAAATAACCATTCTTTTCAAGTATACAGTGGATTGCTCAAAATAGACAGACTGTGTGTTGAGCCATAAAACAAGCCTCAATAATTCAAAAAGGATTGAAATTACACAGGGTAGATTCTCTGATCATAATAGTATTAAGTTAAAAATAAGTAACAATAAAATATCTAGGAACCCCCTAACATTTTACAAATTAAACAAAACACTTTTTAACAACTTATGGGTGAAATAAATTACAAAAAAAATTAGAAAATATTTTAAACTAGAAGAAAACAGAAGCATAGCATGTCCAAATTGTGGGAAGTGGTTACAGCAATGCTTATAGAAATGTATGACTTTGAATGCTTATATTTGAGTGGCTACACCAGTTTGCACTGTTGGTGGGAATGCAAACTGGAGGAGTGTGGAGGCTCCTCAAAACATTAAAAATAGAATTACTCTATAACCCAGAAATAGCACTACTAAGAATTTATCCAAAGGATACAGGAGTGCTGATTAATAGGGGCACATGTACCCCAATGTTTATAGCAGTGCCATCAACAAGAGACAAATTATGGAAAGAGCCCAAATGTCCATCAACTTATGAATGGATACAGAAAATGTGGTGTATATATATACAATGGGATACTACTTGGCAATGAGAAAGAATGAAATTTTGCCATTTGTAACAACGTGGATGGAACTGGAGGATATTATGCTGAATGAAATAAGTCAGAGAAAGACAAATGTCATATGTTCTCACTCTCATGTGGAATTTGAGTAACTTAACTGAAGACCATGGGGGAAGGGAAAGAAAAAAAATAGTTACAAAATGAGAGGGAGTCAAACCATAAGAGACTCTTAAATACAGAGAACAAACTGAGGATTGATGGGTGGGCAGGGCAGGGAGGGGAAAATGGGTGATGGGCATTGAGGAGGGCACTTGTTGGGATGAGCACTGGGTGTTGTATGTAAGTGATGAATCATAGGAATCTACTCCGAAACCCAAGAACACATTGTATACTCTGTATGTTAGCTAACTTGACAATAAATTATATTAAAAAAAATAAAATAAAGTAGATATCAAGAAAGAAAAAAAATAAATGCTTATATTTGAATAGAGGGTTCAAAATCAGTAATTGAGGATCCTCTTTAGAAAAAGAAGAATGGAGTAAACCCAAAGTAAGTAGAAGGAAGGAATTTAAAAAGATAAGAGCAAAAGGAAAAAAGGAAAACATAGCAATTAGAAATCTCATACCCTGTTGGTGGGAATGTAAGATGATACGTGCACTCTGGAAGAAAGTCTGGAAGTTTCTCATAAAACGAAACATATTTGACCCTAGGAGCCAGCAATTCCTCTTCTAGGTATTTATCCAAGAGAAATGAAAAGATATGTTCACAAAAATCATCTGTACAGGAATTTTCATAGACATTTCATCTAGCCAAAGCCTAGAAACAACCGAGGCGGAATCCTTCTCAGCAATAAAAAGGAATGCACTGTGGATACAGACGACAACATGGATGAGTCTCAAAAATATTAGTTTGAATGGCAGAAGCTAACTCCAAAAAGTATACACTGCACAATTCTATTTATGTGAAGTTCTAGAATAGGCAAAACTAATGTGTGGTGAAAAACATCATAAAAGTGTTTGTGTAAGAATGGGAAGTGGAGGAGGAGGGGATTGTCTGGGTAGGGTCATGAAAGAACTTCCTGGTAGTGTTCTATTTCTTGATATGGACTTGAGTTACATAGCTGTATGTATTTGTTAAAAGTCAGCAATGTAATTTAATATTTGTGCATTTTATTGTATATAAACTTTCCACCAGAAGAAAAGATTATTGAACTCTACATAATGATTACCATACAGAATATTTAAGGGTAAACTATACTGATACATTTTACTTTGAAATATGTCAAAAAATGAAGTGAATTTATGGAAGAAAAATACATAGGGGCAGATGTAAAGACATGTGGTAAAACAGATATAATAAAAAAAATCAATGGTACCACCTGAGTGGTAGGTAATGAGTTCTTTAACTTGGCTCCTTGGAAATTGTCCAAATAAAAGGTAAAGACATTTTGGGTACAATTGGGAGAAATTCAATAAGGACTAGATGTTAGGTGATATTAGGGAATTATTTTTGCCAGTTTTCTTCAGCATTTTAGTGGTATCGTGGTTATGCATGAGGGTTTTCTCTTACGATAAGTGAACTAAAATGATTAACAGTAAAGGGTCATGATATCTGCAATTCAGTTGGAAGTGGTTCACCAAAAATTTAAATAAGGCAAATGGGGCACAATGTTAACAGTGGTTGTATCTAGACCATGATTACTGGGATGTATATTTTCCTTTTTTTTTTTCATTATAAAATATTGAAAAGGTAAAACACAGTAGAAGTAATGAGACATCATGTCAAAAGGTGGAGAATAAAAAGAATGGGAAGCCTATATCTGAGACATTTAAAATTTCCAGTGTTCCTTCCAAGGACCCACCTGAGGTCAATAACTGTGGGGACCTATTGCTGGACCTGGTTCAGAAGGCCAGGTTGTGCACTCTCTTTTTGCCTTCTATCTTATTTTACTTCTCTGAACTGTTCTTGTTTGAGAGTTTGAATGAGAACATCTGTGTACACGACCTTGACATTTTGTCCCGATTCTGGACTACATTGTTTATGCATTTGATACTGCGTCTTTTCCACCAGAGATAAAGATCTGGGTTTCTAGATTCATTCCAGTCTTGACCTTAATAGCAGAATTTTACTTCACTAGAAATCCATTAGACACATAACAACAAATTTACTGCCAAGAAGAAATGTGGGAAGAAGAGTGAGTATAACACGGTGAGGTGTCTGTAATTGTTTAGGCTTAGCTTCTGTTGTGTTTCAGTACCCTGAGAAATGACAGAGAAACAGTCTCTGCACACAACTCTGGGCCTGCGGAAGAGGTTAGCGGGGCAGATCCTTACAAGGACCAAGTAATCATGGCCACGGTGCTGTGAGTGTACTGGGAAGCACCATTTGGCTATCTTCTTGGTCTGATTGTATCTTTGTGTCTATGTCTGGGTACACTTAATGGCTGTGGATTTGCTCCAGGATCTGGAAGGTCTTCCTTAGAGAAATTATGCTTTGTTTCATTTCACTAAAATTTCTTCAGCTAACATAATTTCCTATTATGGAATCTAGCTCTCCAAGGATTTTATGGCTGAAAATAGATAAATATCTAGATAAAAATGTAAATATAGTGAATCTCAGAGTATCTTAAGCTGTCTCCATTTTAACTCTCTGGATGATTTTTAATGAAACTTGAGTGCTTTTTGCATTGAATACTCTAGATTAGTGGGACCCAAACCAACTGTCCTCTCCTCAACAGTTTCATGGAGAGATAATTTAAAATATAGATTCCTAGGTCTACCCCCCAATCCACAGAATCAGGATCTCTGGGTGATGGGGTCCTTGGAATCGCTGTCTTTTTTCAAGCCACCCATGGTTACTCGGATGGGTAGTAGGAAGGTTGTAGACCTTTAGACCAGTGCTTCTCAAACTTTGATGTGTGAAACACTAGGGTATCTTGTTAAAACACAGATTCTGATTCAGTAAGATTGAAATGGAGCTCAAGATTCTCTGTGTTTTTAACAGAGCTCCCTAATGCTGCTGTTGGTCTGCAAATCACACTGTGAATAGGAAGAAACTAGGTCATGTCTCAAAATCTTTTCCTCGAAATTAGAGTCTTGTCTTTCTTTCCAGAGAGCCTATTGGACCAGCATTCAGCCTGTGACATGTCTCTTCTCACTTTCCTGCTTGATATCTCTTTGCTTTGAAATACTGCTTGAACAGCTGGTAACTCAGATTAGGGTGACCATCCACTTCAATTTGCCCATCAGAATCCTGGTCTATACCATTGTCCTGGAATAATTATTAAAAGACCCTCTGCCACACTCACTCTTGTAAGTGTCTCCATTTGGAAGATAAATTGTAGAGTGACCCTTTCTAAACCCACAAACATTGATATGGAAGGATATGGCACAATGCACAGAATGTAGGTTGCATACCCAAAATCCTGGGTGGCTTCAAATCCTGCTTCATTATTCCACACTGAGTCCATAGCCTTAAGGAAGCCAAGCCTCATCATTTCAGGTGTAAGCCAGGAGTGGTTTATGGTGAGGATCATTTATAGAAATGGTATAGGAAGCTTCTAGCACAGTGACTGGCATGTAGTAGACACCCATATGCTTAGGTCCCTATCTTCTTACAGTCAATGAAATGAACATTTACTGTACTTTGGAATGATAAAAATAGAGTGCTACTATTAGGGTCAGAAGCAGCTGTAATGTTAAAACAATGCATCTGCTAAACTTATATGTCAGTTATGACATAGGACATAAACTTATATATCAGCATAAACTTATATGCTGCAGATCTATCTCTGAACTCAGTAGTCCCATGTGAGTTACATGTTATTATGGACACTTCAGGGCTTGTTGATAAACCTAAACTCTGAACTAGGGAAATAAAAGCATTAACAGTTGTTGAGTTCCAACTATGTACCAGGTGGAGGGAGTTCCAAATTAGGATAGATCATTAGCAAGGACAAGGAATAGAAAACTATAACTCTGAGATCCTTAATCTTAACCACCATGTATGGTTTCTGTGTGTTAGTTAATGCTTTCATTCTTTCCACATTTCAAAAATGACATCTTATTACTCTACAGTCTAGTGTGACCAACTTGGGAACTGGGCTCGGGAACAGGGACCACGTGAGCTACATCTAAATATGTAGCAAAGACAGCAGCAATCCACTGCACTGACTTGGAGTTGGGGCAGTTAGATGAAATGCCTCAATGTATTTTACAACTTTATGGAGATAATATTGAAGTACAGTGAACTGCAGATATTTACAGCATACAATTTTATCAGTTTTGACAAATGTATACACTCATGAAACCATCACCATAATCAAGTTAACAATTATTTCTCTTCGCCTAAATTTTCCTCTAGCTCCTTCGTAATCCATCCCTCCCTCTGCCAAGATCCACAGGCAGCCACTCATCTGCCTTCTGTCACTATGGATTAGTTTACATTTTTTAGAATTTCATGTAAATAGAATCATACAGCATAGACTTCTTGTTGCCATGCTTTTTTTCACTCAGCATGATGATTTTGAGATCCTTCTGAGATTTCAATTTGTTAAGCATACCAATAGTTTCTTTATTTTTGTGGCTGAGTAGTTTCGCATTATATGGACATGCCACAAGTTGTTTATCCATTTACCTGTTTGTTGATGGACACTTGAGTTGTTTCCAGTTTTTGTTTATCACCGATATGGTTGCTACAAACATTTGTGTGCAAGCCTTAGAGTGGATATGTTTCCATTTCCCTTGGGTAAAAACCTATGAGTAAACTAGCAAAGTAGTATGGTAGGTGGGTGTTGAATTTTTAAAGGAACTACCACACTGTTTTCCAAAACGATTGTCCAATTTTTTATTTTCAGTAGCAGTTCCAACACTTACTATTGTCACTTTAAAAACTGGGGTGCTTGGTGGCTCAGGTGGTTAAGCATGTGACTCTGGATTTCAGCTCAGGTCATGATCTCATGGTTTGTGAGTTTGAGCCCCACATTGGGCTGCATGCTGCCAGTGCAGAGCCTGCTTGGGATTCTCTCTCTTCCTCTCTCTGTGCCCCTCCCCGACATGCGCCCTCTCTTTCAAAGTAAATACATAAACTTAAAAAAATTAAAAAATATATATGTTAGTCATTTTATTGGATGTATAGTGGAATCTCATGCTTTTAATTTGCGTTTTCCCAATGACTGATAATTTGAATATCCTTTCATATGCTTATGGGCTAACTGTAGGCCTTTTAAGGTAAAGTGTCGATTTAAATTTTTACTTATTTTATTTATTTTTTAAATGTTTATTTATTTTTGAGAGAGAGAGGGAGAGCGTAAGTGGGGTGAGGGGCAGAGAGAGAGGGAGAGAGAGAATCCCAAGCAGGCTCCATGCTATCAGCATAGAGCCCAATGTGTGGCTTGATCTTACAAACCATGAGATCATGACCCGAGCTGAAATCAAGAGTCTGATGCTTAACTGACTGAGCCACCCAGGTGCCCTGTTTTGTTATTTATTTATTTTTTGCTTATTTTAAAAATTAGGGTATCTTGCTATTGAGTAATAAGAATTCTTTATATATTCTGGATGTAAGTACTTGTCTGATATATGCTTGGCAAATATTTTCTCCAGGTCTGTGGCTTGCTGCTTTATTGTGTTAGTGGTGGCTTTCAAGTAGTAAACATTTTAATTTTGTCAAAGATCAATGTATCGTTTTTCTTCCTCTTCAGGAGTGTGCTTCTTGTGTTCTATCCAAGAAACATCTGTCTTCTACTTCAAGGTCATAATTCTCCTATGCTTTTTGTAGAAAGCTTCAGAGTTTTCGTTTCAAGTTCTGGTCTATGATTCACTTTGAGTTCATTTTTATGTATGGTGTGAGATAAGCGTCAATGGTAATTTTTTTTCTGTATAGTTTATCCAGCATCATTTGTTGAAAAGACTTTCCTTTTTCCATTGAATTCCCTTTGCGTTTTTGTAAAAAATCAATTGACCAAATGTATGTGGGTTTATTTCTGGATTCTCTATTCTCTTCCATAGATGGATATGTCTATCTTTGTACCAGTGCCACACTGTTTTGATTATTGTAGCTTTATTAGAATTTTTGAAATCAGGTAGGGTAAGTCTTCCAACTTTGTTTCCCTTTTTATTTTTTTAAATTTTTAAAAATGTTTCTTAATATTTTTATTATTATTGAGAGAGAGACACACACAGAGTGCAAGTGGGGAAGGGGCAGAGAGAGGGAGACATAGAATCTGAAGCTGGCTCCAGGCTCAAAGCTGTCAGCACAGGGCCTGACATGGGGCTCAAACTCATGAACCATAAGATCATGACCTGAGCTGAAGTCAGATACTTAACTGACTGAGCCACCCAGGTGCCCCTGTTTTCCTTTCTAAACAAGTGCTTTGGCTTTGGATAGTCAAGGTCTTTTGCATTTCCATACACATTTTGCAGTCAGTTTGTGGATTTTTACCAAAAAAAAAAAAAAAAGCCTGCTGGAATTTTGGTTGGCTTTGTATGGAAATGTAAATCAATTTGGGGAAAATTGTTATCTTAATGACATTGAGCCTTTCAATCCATGAATATGGTATATTTTCCCATTTATTTAGGTTTTCTTCACTTTCTCTTAGCAGTGTTCTGTAGTTTTCAGGACCATCCTTCACTGGTGTTTAAAATGAAAGATTTGTACCAGCAGACTGTAATATGCTTAGGAAACTAGATTTTGTTGTTGTTGTTCATTCATGTTTTATGACTAATGAATGTTGAGATATATAAACTATTTGACCTTTCAGTTCTGGGCTTTCTTCTTACAAGAGTTCAATCCCAGATCAGCACAGAAGCTTGATCTGGCAATGAGAACTCGCTAACCAAGAAGCAGCTCATTGAGTACTAGGGGGCTTATGGAATCAGAAACATCAGAGTGTGTCACTAGAGATGGGGGAGGTTGTCATCTCTGGAGATTTTACATAAGGTTGAGACTCTTTTTTGGATTCTTACACACTTATTCCTGTTAGGGATAAAGATATCAGCTGGAGAACCTTGCATACTTACTTCTAACTGAAGAGAAGTCTGAAGCAATGTGACTTTTTCAGCTAAAGTGCCAAAGAAGACTCAGGAATTCAGTAGGTATGGGAGTACATGCATGGATTTTGAATCAGATGACTGTGGATATGATTATTGGCTTTATAATTTACAGGGCATATTTTTATTCTGGGTACTTCGAGTTTTTGAGCCTCAGTTTCCTTTGTATCTACCTACAAAGATTTTTATAAAAATAAAATGAACAATATGTGTAAAGCCCTTGACATACAGTAACAATTAAACAAGGTTAATTCCTTTCTTTTCCTTTTTTTTTAATGTTTATTTATTTGTTTTTGAGAGAGAGAGAGAGAGAGAGAGAGAGAGAGGAGAGAGAGCAGAGAGATAGAGAAAGAGAGAGAGTCCCAATCAGGCTCCACACTGTCAGTGCAGAGCCCAACATGGGGCTCGAACCCGTGAACCATGAGTTCATGACCTGAGCCTAAACCAAGAGTTGGATGCTTAACTGGCTAAGCGATCCAGGTGTCCGAATTCCTATATCTTTCATAGATCAGTATTTAAAACATTGAAACAGTATACTCACTATTTTTTGAGATTTATTTTTTAAAGTCCAGACTTCTTTGACAATTTTTCTTTTTCTGTGTAGTTAGGTTGTGATTTTAGTCTCCCTCCCTCCCCTTCCTCTCTCTTGCTTTCTCTGTCTCTCTGTCTCTGTTTCTCTCTCTTGTCAGTTCAATGAAGACAGGAAACTTGTCTACCTGTCTCACGGATGTATTCCCAGATATTAGCATAGAAACTGGCTCATCGTAGGCAATAATATTTTTTTTTATTTTTTATTTTTATTTTTGACAGAGGGAGAGAGAGAATCTTAAGTAGGCTCCATGCCTGACACGGGGCTGCATCTCATGACCGACCGTGAGGTCATGACCTGAGCCAAAATCAAGAGTCAGATGCTTAACTGACTGAGCCACCCAGGCACCCCAATAATATTTATTTCTTAAATAAGCGAATACATGCTGCTTACAAGCTATTCCTATACAACTGTTGGTCTCTGGAAAGCTTCTTAATTGCCTAAGAGAGGCCAAGATACCAGAATGCATTCCAATCAGCAAAGGCTACGAAAGTGAAGAAATATATACAGATGGCCAGAGGCGGTTCAACTCGTTCTTCTTCAGTCCAGAAAATAACTCCCAAAATAGAACAGTGCTTTTTTGATAGGGATATTTTGTCTCGTGGGATAGCTAATAGTTAAGCCAAAAAAGTCTTGGTAATGAATGTTCTAACTATCAGGTTTTATAAGTTGATTTGAAATGGGCAGTGAATTCCTTTTTCTGCTGTAACTTTGTAAAAGCACCTGATGTAGAATCCAACCAAAGCTAAAGCCCAATCATCTGCAAAGTTGAGAGCTATTGAGATTCTGGCTATTTAAAACATTCAGAGGAGACGCTGAATGGCCACACAAATCCAATCACTACAGGAGGGACGCAAGAATAAAGGTTTGCTTGAGTACAGTGATTGAAACCCACAAAAGTCCTTGTAAGAGGCACACAGGGCTGGTGACAGGAGGTTAATGCAGCTAGCTGGCTTCTTGTCTGGTATGTTAAGCCAATTAATGATAAGGTACATCTATCTGGCAGCTGAATTTTTCCCCTCCCACTTCTTTTTTCAAGAAAAGTATATTTAAGAAAGAATACTAAGAAGAAAGAAATGCCAAAAAAAAAGTAGCTTTTTTTTTTTTGCCATTTGTTCTCAAAATTTTTCTTTTTAAGAAATAAATCCAAGAATGTTTTCAGAACCATCTGAAAAAAATGTGTTTCTATTTCCAGTAGGGCTTGAACTGGATTTGAGCTAATGTTAAGTTTAATTGACGGCTCTTCAGCAGAAAGGCTAACAATTCAAACCTCGGTCCTCTCTACAAGTGGAGTTATCCTTTAAGATTGTCAAATAAATATGTTTTGGGAAGATGGTAATTAAGTGTGAACAGATGGCTGTTTTTAGCTGAGATATTAAGTCTAGAAATTTAATGGAATCATTTGCCTGTTGGAGTCAGTGGGTATGATGCAGTATACTGGTTGGCAAGACATCAGGTTTGTCAAAGCTAATTGGGAACCCTGATAAAGATTCGATTCCTTATATGGTTGTAAGGACAGGGGGAAGCGTTAAGAGTTGGGAGGAAGATTACGACACTGTGCTATACTATGCCAAGATCTTACTTTGCAGCTCTGTAGACTCAAGAATGCCAAAACAGAAATATACTATTTTCAACAAGCAACACTGTGGTAGAATGAAAAGGGCCCTGGATACTTGGTTCACTTACTGCTTTGCTCTTCACTGACTTTGTGACCTGGGGCAAGTGCCTGAATTCCTCTGTGCCCCAGAGTCCTCCTTTTTCAAGTGGAGAAAGGTTGGAATTAAAATTCAATTTGATTGTTTTCCAAAACATTGTCCAGCCAGGAACGTCTTAGTAGATCAAAGAATGCTTCTGTGCCTTTGTGTATTGTGGATAGCTTTCTGTCTTCTTGTTAGTTAAGTGCAAAATACTACCCAAAGCTTCCAAGTGCCAGACTTTCAGTCTGCAGACATCTCCTTCACGTATCTTATATTTCAAGGGTTTAAAAAGCTAGGGATGTGTGAGCTTTGGATTTCAGGAAAATCCAGGATCTGAGCTCAGAGCTAAGAATATGTCATTATGTTCATTATTATCCCCAACATTTTAGAATAATTATTGTGAAGCACACATGCCTGGGATCATTGTCAGGAGCCAGGTCTGTTTTTTAACTAATAGATGCTCATGGACTTAGAGGCTTATGATGGCTTTCCTGAGAGGGAGCAAAGACTTGGGAGGTGACATCCTGACACATAGCCCCCCATTTCGGTAGATGAAAATCAGGGCTATTAGGGCAATATTCCTACGTAGTTGTGGCTGAATCAGACTGGGCACTGGACCACCTCATCCAGAATATTTGGATGCTTCTATGTAGCTTGAACATTTGGCCAGATGGATTACAGGTCTGCCTCGGGTGGTGTTTCTTACGGTTTTAATTAGACCTGAATTGATCCAATGCATGGCAAGTGCCCAGATGCAGGCAAGGACGAGATGCCTTTCCAACAAGCATTTTATTCCCTCATAATCAATGTCAAAACACTTCTTGCTTTGTATACAATCCATCTGACTAATGAGTGAGCCTTAAATTTAGAAGTCCCTTGCACTTTAGAACAAGATTTCCCCATTCTATAGTCTCTTAGCCTCTCCATGGAGCTACTCAGTAGCTTAGGTCATGGGGTGGATTGCAAAGGGTGTTTAGGAGATGGTAATTGCTGTTTAGAAGTTCAAGATGATTGGAAAAACAAATGGAAATATCAAGCTTTCAGAATTTAGTGTCCACCCAACAATCATCTATATAAAATTTTCACTGGGGCTATGTGTCAGATGTATCGAAAACAACCAGGGATGGAATGTAAACAACTGAGAATCTCACCAACTTGGAAAAATGATAGATAGATGATAGATGGATATGCTTTGTCAGTGAGCTTATACTGAATAATGACATATTGTAACAATTAACAAAACTAAACATGAATTAAAACTTTAGTGTGAAATGTACATATGTTCATTGTCATCCTAACTCATGACTGCTGATTTTAACTCCTGTGTATGTTACACAGCTGCCTCTTCCTTGTCTTTCAGGTCTTATGTCTTCCCTGACTACTTTATCTAAACAAATTCCTATCTAAAACAGCCCTATCTCTTGAGCACAGGGTGCAACAGGACAATTACAGCAGAGATCACAACTTGGGCCTTTTAGTCCTTTATTATTAAAATAATAGAACTGTCTGGGCTTTGGATGGGCATCTGACTGCCCAAATAGACACTGCATTTCCCAGATGACCTTTTAAGTAGCTGTGGCTGGGTGACGAAGTTTGGGCCAATGGGAAATGAGAGGAATGAAAATAAATCACATGTGGGCCATCTCCTTAATGCCAAGATGCCTGCAAGAATGTTCTCTATTCCTTTCCCATAGGCTGAAATGCAGACACAGGCTGGTGAGCTGTCCCAAACTTGCACACGAGGACACCACCTTAGGGCATGGACGGCAAGATCAAAGAAATCTTGGTTCTTGGAAGCCCTGACAGATGGAGCCACCTTCTAGCCCTGGACAGATTCATATCTGGGAACAAAAAAATATATATTTCTATTTTCTTTGAGTATCTGATTTCTGATCTGTCATTACAATCCACCTATAACTGAAACCATACACTCTCTACCCCATCTACTTCATTTTTTTGTAGCAGTTACCCCATCTTTATCTGTCTTACTTATCTGTTTGTTTACTTGTTTACTGTCTGTCTCCCCTCCCCAGAATGTAATTTCCATGAGAGCAGAAATCTTATGTTAACAACCTCTGCATCCCCAGTGGCTAGAACAGCACCTGGCACATAGTAGGGCTCAATATGTATTTGTGAATTAATGAATGGATCGGTTGTAACTAGCAAAGCAGTGTTAGTTATAAGAGTGCATTTGAGTGGATTGTTATAAGGCTACTAAATATTTGTAAGCATGTGGCGTTGATTTGAGTGCCATCCGCATCTTTCACTGATAAGTCAGATTGTTTCTACCTTGAGTCACAGCTTCCCAACTTACCTGATAAGAGGCCAAGGCCTAGGACTAGTCTGAAAGTGGCAATTACTTAGCTCTCTGTTGTTTCGAATGGAGAGTTTGGTGGGATAGGATGTGATGAGAAGATAGAGGCCAGAGGGTTGAGCTAAGTAGTATAGTTTCTTTATTAAAAATTTTTTTTAACGTTCATTAATTTTTGAGAGAGAGAGCGAGACAGAGTGCAAGTGGGGGAGGGACAGAGAGAGAGGGAGACACAGGATCTGAAGCAGGATCCAGGCTGTGAGCTGTCAGCACAGAGCCCGACGCAGGGCTCAAACTCATGAACCAGGAGATCTTGCCTGAGCCGAAGTGGGACACCCAACCTGACTGAGCCACCCAGGCGCCCCTCTGTTTTTATTTTTTTTTTAATTGAAGTAGAGGTGAGACGCAATGTTTCATTAGCTCTGGGTGTACAGAAGAGCGATTCAACAAGTCTATAGGTTATGCTGTGCTCACCGCGAGTGTAGCTACTGTCTGCAAAAGTAGTATTCTTATTCCATGTAAAACTTGGAGGTGATGAGCAGGGTGACTATGTATAATTCAGTGACTAAACTGCACACTCTGGGAGTGCTGTGAAGATTATATCAGGACAGTAAGTGCAAACAGGGACTGTTTCAGGCAAATCTGAGCCACTGCTCAGTTAAGTATCAATTCACACAGAAAATCTGCCTGCTTTCTTTGAAAGATAGGCACCACATTTGAGAAATGGCATTCTCAAGAATTGAATGAATGACAAGCTCATCAGGAAATACAGAAGTGGTTCTAAGTTTTCTCCTGTGGCTGGATATTTTGCTGAAATATGAGTGATTCCATGTATCAGCTCCCAGAATGTTTAACCTCCAGATGAATTCCATTTTGATTCACTTAAGAAGATGAAGTAGAAGTTGACTAGTAGGCTGCAATACAAAAGAAACAATAATTGGTTAAGAATTCAAGATCAGGAAGGGCTTTAGTACAGCACTATTCTTAGAAAGAGATTTACCGTCATCAGTATTCTAGAGGCAAAAAGAACACATTTTAGTACATCTATAAGCCGAAAGAAGCAACTACCAGTTCTTGGGAGACATAAACATTTTAATGTTTTTTAATGTTTATTTATTTTTTTGAGTGAGAGTGACAGAGCACGAGTAGGGGAGGGGCAGAGAGAGAGGGAGACACAGAATCTGAAGCAGGCTCCAGGCTCTGTGCTGTCTGGACAGAGTCCCACGCGGGGCTCGAACTTGTGAGCTGCAAGATCACCACCTGAGCCAAAGTTGGATGCTCAATCAACTGGGCCACCCAGGTGCCCCAGGAGGTATAAACATTTTAAACAGAGGGTCATGGAAATGTGCAAAATCTACATGAAAAGGAGATATGGTAGAAAGGAGAAAAGGAAACAGCTTGCAAAAGGAGAGATGTAATACATAATGAGAAATTTAGTAAGGCATCAAAACCACAGGTATCTGTTATGGGTTTGGGTAGAGCCCATGTGATTTTTGGAATAGCTCTTCAGTAGGGTTATGCTATACGTGATAAAGTAATAGGGCAGTGGATTCATTTGGTCCTTGACACATACGTATCAAGGGCCTGCTAGCCACCTGGGATGAACTGGTGGGGGGCAGGGGGCGGGTTTCCTTTATCCCAAGGTCAGGATCAACGTCAATACATTAATGTACTCAAAGACTGATCACATATATTCACACTTGGTAGATCACAAAAGAGTCGTACAAATGAGGAACTTAGCCAAGAATGATGTTTACAACTAAATCTGTAATAAGGGAAAGCCACGGAGGAGCACAATGCCATGGTAACACTTATTTACCCATTACGCCTGTTCTGGGAGGTTTTTTTTGTTTTGTTTTGTTTTTTTTTAAGGAGAGATGCATTCTGTTTCACAGTGAATCAGGATGCAATCTGAATATCCTATTCACATAATGGTGAGATAGTTTATATTTGGACTTTACTGACTAGTCAAAGTCAGTAAGATCCTTTATCCTGAGTTTCACTACAATTGGTAGTCAGAACCATAAAGCAGATGAGAGTTTACTTGACCTTGAATAAAGACATATTGTTGGGAGAAAATTAGGAAAGGCAGACTGAGGTTTCTGGTTGAGTAAATCCTGCTTGATTCCAGGGAAAATGATTCATTTTAGAGTGGTCTCTGGGTTCCCATGGTTCTGAGACTTTACCATGAATAAGAATATGCTTAAAATGCAGATCTCTGGGCCCATTCCCAGAGATTCGGATTCAGCGAGTCCGGGGCTAGGTGTAGAAAACTGCATTTTAAAATAAGCTTTCCGGTGATTTTTGAGCAAGTCATTCTTGGACCACACCTTGAGAACCACTGTCTTGGAAAAACCACCCCGATTACCTGGAAGCCTCTGATGGGGCTGCAGAGACTGAGACAGGTTTTTGGAACCTGGCATCGTCTCCTAGAGGACCGGCTGCTGCTTTAGTTTTCTAGCCCTAATTAATAGAATCTGGAGCCTACAGTAGCTGGCACGCGATGTGGAGCTATTTTAAACAAGACAAAACAAATGATGTGCAGCTGGAAGCTGCTACCTTGAAATATAAATTCAGCTGCAATTTGTATTCAATTTCTTACAGATGTGTTGCAGCGACACGATTGCACTTTCTAAGTCCATCACGCTGGAATGGTGGTGACCAACAAGCATCTGACAAGGGCAACCTGCACTGGGGCACATGTGACCTTTTTAATTTTTTAAAGTTAGGACTGTGTAAATATGCAACCCGACCAAAGCTGAAGTGCCTTGGCATTTCATTTCAAAAGAGCACTTACATTTCTCTGACCAAAGCACAAAATCGCCCGTGAGTGTACTACCTATGTGGTTTTATTTCTCGTTATGGACAATGTTATAGCTGCCATGTTGCATTGAAATGACATCACAGCAACCTTAACTTTCTTACACTCGTTTGCTATTTAGTGACACATGCTAGTGGAGAAATTTGCAGAGAGTGACTGTGGCTTTGTGATTTGTAATTCTCTTGGGGCTTCCTCTTTGCCTTTGACTTGCCTGGTGGAGTTGCTGAGTATTTCAGTAGACCTGTTTATGGAGTGTATTCTCAAATTTTGTATCAGAATTCCTTGGGTGATGTTTGCTTAAAATGCAGCTTCCTTCGCCCTATATGCAGATATGCTGATTCAGGCCTGGAGTGGAGTTGAAGAATGAGCCTTTTTTTTTTTTTTTTTTACAAGACCCATGGATGATTCTGAGGCAGGTGGTCCACAAATTCCACTTTGGGTAGACCATTAAATTACACAACAGGGAGATGAAAAGAAGGGAAAATTGTGGCCTCTGCAATTGATGCACATAACTAGAAGTAAGAAGGTAAAGACATTCAAGTTGAAGGAATACGTGATAACAACCAACATTTATTGAGTGCTCACTATGTTCCAGGCACATGTATTAACTCATCTAATTCTCAGAGCCAGGTTCTGTTGCTATCTTTATTTACAATTAAGAAATTGAAGCAGAGAGATTTTAATTATCTTGTCTAGAATCACTAAACTATTAAGTAACAAGGTGGATTTAAGCAGGCAGGTCTGCCCACAAAGCACTTATGCTAATTGCAACACTGTACAGCCTCCAGCTAGAGAGCTTTGCTTTCAGAATCCAAACTGCCAAGTATATAAACTGGTGTTTAGTGTGTGTGTGTATGAAAATTTGTGTGGCAAATCCTCATTTTTTCATCAAAAGAATTAATTTATGATTGCATTTTCATTAAAATACCAAACATACCCTGTAATAGATTCTAGCCAGGCATTACACTCAACACTAGGGATATAGAAATAAAGACCTTTGGGGGAGTTTACAGTGTAATGAGAAAAAGAGCTGGTCACAGTCCAGGACAATGTACTGAGCAATCTACAACTTGGTATTGGTGATTGATACGATGGAGAACAACATAGCTTTTGTGGAAACACAGGGCAGTAAGGGTAGGAAGGTCATGGTGTCCAACCATGGCTAGGTTAGACTGATTTGGGAGACTTCATGGGAGAAGTAAGACCTAAGTGGCATTTGAAGAATGTGCCATAGAGTCCATGAAAATCTAAGTGCCCACCATGTGCTCCATCCTCCTTCTGGAAGCTCTTTCCATGTAGATTTGCCATGCATTATATCATGTTACTCTGTAACCCTGCTCATAACTGCCCAGATCAGGGACTGGAGCCCAACTCAAAGACTATTGTTTAGAAAGAAGGGAACAAACCATTTGGTTGGGAAATATGAATGAAAGATGAACCTAGGAAGTTATGGGCAACTGTGTTTGAGGTAATGACAAGATGTCAAGAACACTGCTACTCAAGGCATGATCCATGAATCTGAGCTAAAACATGAATTGTCTGTTATAGGTATGTAAAAAGACAAGTACTGAAATTGAGAGTAAGAATAGAAATTTCCATAGTGATTGCCAAAGCATCTCCTAGTGACTCTCTATTAGTTATCTGTTAATGCAAAAAAAAAAAAAATTATCCCAAACTTAGTGGCTTTAAACAGCAATAAACATTTATTATGTTTCCATAATTTGCATAGTTGAGGAAATAGGAACTGTTAGCTGGCTGTTTCTGACTTGAGATCTCTCATGAGGATGTAGTCAAGATGTTGGCTGGTGCTGCAGTTATCAGAAGGGTAGATTTTTAAGTTTAAAAATAAAAAAATATATCATTTCTGATACATTACAAACATCGATATTTCAAAGAAAATTGTTACCATTCTAATTGCATTCAATGGGCTCTAAATAACACAATGTTTGGATAATTACCATGTCCAGTTAAAAACACATGAACAAGATTTTTTAACGTTTGGAAATTATCTATCTTTTCTTTTTATCCATCCCTATCTATCTATCTATCTATCTATCTATCTATCTATCTATCATCTATCTATCTGCCTATCTACCTATCATCTCTCTCTTGTTTTCAAAGTTTTTAAAATTTATTTGAGAGAGACAGAGACAGCACGAGTGGGGAAGGGGCAGAGAGAGAGAATAGCAAGCAGGCTCCACGCTGCCAGCACAGAGCCCAACACCGGGCTCAAACAAACTCACGAAACTGCGAGATCATGACCTGAGCTGAAACCAAGAGTGGGACACTTAACCAACTACGCCACTGAGGCACCCCTATCATCCCTTTATATGTCTTCTTAAACTTACATTTCCATTTCATTTAACCCAGGAAAGTTATTAGAAAACTAATTTTTATTGAAAACCTTTTACTAATCACCTATGATAATTCTCTGCTAGAAAAATATGTATATGAATAGAAATTTTAACATCATTTTATTTTGTGTAACTTAAGGATCCACACATTAAAACTTTTTGGGCAGAATTGAGTTACCACTGGGGCACCTACGTGGCTCAGTTGGTTGAGTGTTGGACTTCGGCTCAGGTCATTACCTCATGGTTGGTGGATTTGAGCCCCGCATCAGGCTCACTGCTGTCCCCCTGTCTCCCTGCCTCTCCCCGACTCATGCTCACTTGCTCTCTCTCTCTCTCTCTCTCTCTCTCTTTCACACACACACACACACACACAAGAATTGAGTTACCATAAATATTATTGGTATACAATTGGTCAAAATATAATGCATATATTATAAATATTGATAAATAACTAATAAAGCAAAATTTTCTTGGAATTGCTTCTCTAAATGAGATAGAGCATTTAGAGCTCTAAATTAGTGCTCTATTTAGATAGAGCACTTTTTTAGTTTGTGATTCCATTGGATGAAAATGACTTATTTCCAAAATTAGAGGGATTTCAGCATTAATTTTATAACTGTTTTTCATTTTTATAGGTGTCTGTGTAAATCTTGTTCTTATAAACAGATAGATGTGAATAGACTAAGTTTTGTTATAGTAATATCACTCAATTCTTTTGACTACTTTGACTTCTATACCACAAATCGCACAGGGATCAAGTAACTAATAATTAGGTTCTACTTCAGTTTCATTTGAAGCAAAGATTTCAAAATATCTTTGCCCTTCAGAGGGATATAATATATAGCCATTAGAGTCATTCATTTCTGTTTCTGGGAAAATACCAAAAAAACCTCATCTTTATTCTTGAAAAGTCTTCACAAGGTCTTGAGAATGGCTATTAATTTTACCTGCTATTTTTATATTTAGAGGCACCCCTTGGAATCTAACATGTTTAGAAAAGGTTACAAAATAAAAATATTGTTAATTTCAACACAATTTTATCAATACTGTATTTTCTTTCAAATGATTTTAACTTCTCACATGTTTTAGAAATTTTTAATGAAAACGTTTAGCTCATTGGATTTCTAAAAAAGTGTCCACCATCTGGCCTTATACCCAAAACCAGTTCCCTTTGTCAAAAGAATTAGACAAACCAGACATACTTTCTGTTGGAAAAGGTCTAATTTCATTTTTTATTAAAATAAATATAATTACATTTATTTTATTTAATGTAATTTTATAAAATCCACTAAAAATAAATTATAGATGACAATAATGTCAACAAGAAAATGGTATAGGTCATATACTTAATTTTTATGTTGTCCTATAAAAATGAATCTATATTGTTTCATATTACTTAGTTTGTTAGAAAGCAATATAAAATTTAGTTAAATTTATTACATTTTTAAGGAGACAATGAGTATTATAAAAGGTATGCCATTCCTTCAGTATATGATCTAGTAGCTAATAATTAGGTTCTACGTCAATTTTGTTTAAGCAAAGAATTCAAAATGGCTCTCCCTTCCTTCTATGATGTATTTTGAAGCTTATTTTTTATTCTTTTAATTCTCTTATTTTTAAAATATTATGCACATTTATTCTGTATCATAATTCCATCTAATATTTGTGTGTCTCGTCTTATTGTTTTATTTTCCTCTGACTCTTGCTCATGTTATATTGCTTCCATTTCTGTTTTGTATGTGATTTTTTATTGTGAGCTCATATTGGTTGTAATTCTATCAGTGGGCTATTGTTGAAGTTGAATTTGAGCATGCATTCTCCTAGGGAAGATTTTTGTCGCTTCTGCTAGGCACCTATGGGAATTAAATCTGAGTCCATCTTAAATTATGTCTCTATTTGTAGTTTTTAGAACCATGCAAACAGGATAGATCCAGCTCCAAAATGTACATAAAAGCTGGTCTGTGGCCATTTATTCCTAGGGAATCTTTAAAAAGACTCCCCCTCCCCGCCCCCAGGTCGCAGGCCATATTCCTTACTGTTGGCTGGTGCAGGTGAAGGGATTTTCCTCCTTGTTCGCCATTTCCCTGAAGGTATATTCCTTCCTGGGTACCACCTTCTGTGTAGGGTAATTTCTCTGCCCTATTCCAAGGCTGTTTCTTCAGCGCCCTCTACAGGCGAATGCCCTAAGCCACCGGGATTCATGCCAGCCGGAAGACCTAGCGACCTTCGGAATCAGAGCACGTGATTTGATTACGCATGCTACTTCACGCAGTTGTTCCCTCTTTCCATGTTTGTTAGGTGTTTCTATCCACAAATAGGAAGTATTGAAAAAAGTATTGAACACTAATTATGTGCTTTGATCTTGTAGATGCTGGAGTTACAAAAAAGAGACAAAACACAGTAGTTCTGTTCTGGTCTCATTGTCTAAACAGAGAGATGTGATGGCAGGTTAAATGATAACATGGGGGCAATGGAAAGGGCCTGTGGATGAGAGTCGGGGCAGGGATACCAGAGAGATCTCACCTGATATAGTGGTGACAGAAGGCCAGGACAGCCATCCACAGAGGCCGGGGCAAAGGCTTGTCAGACAGAGAGAACAGATGGAGCAAAGGCCTGAAGGTGTAAAATGGCATGGAAATGAAAGTTAGCATTGGTGGAACGTGGAATACTGAGACTTCAGATTAAACAATCAGAACTTTTGACATTAAACAATTGCTACTAGGAGAACCCAAAGCTGCTTTTGAAATGTTAAAGGAGTTCTCTCCACTCTGCTTCATGTTGATTAGAGGGAGTGTTTTTGGCCACAGAGCAACTATGCAGAATTGGCTCAAGGAACTTTATAGATGCCATTTCAAACTGGAGGTGTTTGGGGCTTTGTTTAATGGTATCTTGGAACACAATAGAAGTCTAGTTAACTTCAAGCATTTGGAATCGATTCTAATCAGCCTTAGTATTTCCCTGTATTGACCTCAAAATATCAAAGGAAAATAAGAAGACAGTTTTATAACTGGTTTATTGAGAAATTGCCCCTCAGTGGGGTATAAATACAGAATAGTTTTATTTTGTTTTATTATCACCTCTGTTTCACTAAATCTGTTTCCCCATCACTTGAAGATATCTTGGGCAGATTCTATAACTTTTAGGCATCTTTTGCAGCTAAAAGCTGTTTTCAATTTTGTCTAAATCTCCCTTTTCACCTCCCTCCAGTGCAAGTTTCACCTATGGCTCCAAGGGCAGCTGAGAGAGGGGGCATGGTCCACTCATTCACCCCTCCTGGCTCTTGAGCACCGGATTGAAGGGTGAGGGGGCGGGGGATACCCCCTCTGTCTCCCTCTTCTAGGCTACAACAGCTCAGCTATTAGGTGAAGGGAGAAGAAGAGAAAAACGGGGAAATTTTTTTTTTTCCAGGCTAGTACAACGCCATCTTGTGTCTTGGTTTTGCTAGGTGTAAGTGACAAGTTTGACCATGCTGGTTTTCTGTGGGAGTCGTGTAGATTCCTCAGAGGGGACTGTGGAGAGTCCCACAATCACAATTTCTTAATGAGGGAGATCCAGCCAAGCTTTCAACTCCTCCCCCATCCATCTGATTGTGTCCCCTAAAGTCTCTTTGACATTTGTTTGCCTCTTGAAAGTCCCTGAGAAGAAAGGCTGAAGGACACTTGGGAACGTTAGGGCGCTTGAAGACTCTTATTTGCAAATCTGAGTTTTAGTCACAGACTTCAGTGCAACAACGCCCAAAAGTCCAACTCAAAATCTTTTCATAGTTTTAACAAATATTTTCTTTGGGTTAAGTAGAAGGGCCTTTCCAATTCAGCTGGGTTCTTGTGGTTAGTGCTGGTGTTGGATTTTAAGAGAGATTCTGAAGATCAAATCCCTCCCTCTCCCAAGCCCCTGTCCCATTCAAATTAGAGAAACTAGTTAGGGTTGCTAGATAAACTACTCATAAGATTAGAAACTTCTTCATAGATGAGATAATCCATGGAGTATAAAATATGGTTAGTCAGAGGCATCTGGGTGGCTCAGTTGGTTAAGTGCCCATCTCTTGATTTTGGCTCAGGTCATGATCTAATGGTTCATGATTTTGAGCCCTGCATTGGGCTCTGTACTGACAGCACAGACTCTGCTTGGAATTCTCTCTCTCCCTCGCGCTCTCTCTCTCTCTCTCTGCCCCCTCCCTTGCTCATGCTGTCTCTCTCTCAAAAATAAATAAAAATAAATAAATAAATAAATAAATAAATAAATAAATAAACTTAATAAAAGAAAAGAAAAAAGAGAAAAGAAAAAAGCAAATTTGGTTAGCCTGGAGAATAAAAGACTCAGGGATTATATAACTGTCTTTAAATATATGCTGGATTTTCAGGTATCATAGGGATTAGGTCTTCTGCATCTGGGAAGTTACAGGGAGATTAATTTCATTCTATGTAGGAAATTCTCAAAATCAAAGCTTTGTAAAGGTGACATTGACTATCTCAAGAGGCAGTGAGCTCCCTTTTATTGAAGCATATTATTTAAGTATAATTTGAATACCACTTGGTAAGGATGTTGTCAAGGGGCTTCAACAACAGTTGTAAATCAAGAGTTGACTTTCAACAGTCCTTTTAATTTTTTGGTTCTTTTACTCAAGAGACTGACAGAATAGCTAACCACTGTGGGGTCAACACCCATATAGGTTCAGATTCCCAGCTTTTTAGCTTTTCAGTTAAAAACCGTAGTATTTACAATTTTTTTGTTATCTTGTAAAGTGACAGTATATTGATGTGTTAGAATATTTATGTATTTATTTTAATAGGCAATATGTTTTTAGGAAAAACATTTATGTATACTTTTTAGGACACTGTTTAACCAACATCAAGGCATGTATAAAGTTAATGCATAATCAAAAGTTTTTAGGGGCGCCTGGGTGGCTCAGTCGGTTGAGCATCCTACTTCAGCTCAGGTCATGATCTCGTGGTCTGTGAGTTCAAGCTCCGCGTCTGGCTCTGTGTTGACGGCTCAGAACCTGGAGCCTGCTTCGGATTCTGTGTCTCCCTCTCCCTCTGCCCCTCCCCTGCTCATGCTCTGTCTCTCTCTCTCTCTCTCTCAAAAATAAATAAACATTAAAAAAAATTTAAAAAAAAGTTTTTAGTGAGCATAAACTCAAACCAAGGAATTGGATGGTGTCAGGAAGAGCACTGAGAATTTTTGCTCCTCTAATATGTGCTATTCCTGGAGTATTGGTATTTCAGTGCTGACTCCTATGGAGCAGATGACAATTAAAGTTCCATTGTGATTTTTTCTGAACCTGAAAAAGTTATTGCAAAGGTTTATTAGAAGAAGAAACTGGAGGAAATAGATAAAATTTTTGAAAATGAAGTCTATAGCCCTACTTACATTTTATTAAAATGCTATAATAATTAAAGCAGTGTAATACCAATATAAAATAGATTGGTAGATTGATGGAAAAGAATAGAAAGCCCCCGAATAGATTCTGTTGTGTAAAATAATTTAATATATTTCTAAGGAAGTATCATAAATCAGAAAGGTGAGGAAGATTTATTTAGTAAATTTTAGTTGCACATACTTACTTGGCAATAGAAAATAGTGGGGAAAAAAACAAATTTAGATCCACATTTTGTACCATATTTCAAAATATATCCAATGTTAATTAGTTAAGTATTATTAATAAAACCATAACAAAACCTAGATTAAAGCAGAAGCATATTTTAACTCTGAGGGTTAGGAAGGCTTTTAAATTAAAAAGTAATATGGGGCGCCTGGGTGGCGCAGTCGGTTAAGCGTCTGACTTCAGCCAGGTCACCATCTCGCGGTCTGGGAGTTCGAGCCCCGCGTCAGGCTCTGGGCTGATGGCTCGGAGCCTGGAGCCTGTTTCCGATTCTGTGTCTCCCTCTCTCTCTGCCCCTCCCCCGTTCATGCTCTGTCTCTCTCTGTCCCAAAAATAAATAAACGTTGAAAAAAAAAAAAAGTAATAAAAGAGAGGCACCTAGGTGGCTCAGTGGGTTGAGCTTCAGATTCTCGATTTCAGCTCATGTCGTGATCTCCCGGTAGTGGGACTGAGCCCCATATTGGGCTCTACTAAGATTCCCTCTCCCACACATACCCCCACGTGCCCTCTTGTGCACATGCACATGCACTGTGTCTCTAAAAAAAAAGTGATAGAAAAAATAACAGAGGGAAAGAAAAATGTTTGTATTATGTGGAAATCTAAAACATTAAGAAACAACTTATGTAATTAAAAGGAAAAATGTGTAAAAATAATTGGCAGTATTTACAACAAAGAAGTGCTTAATTTCTTTACCAGAGAGAGCTCATTCAAATTCATAAGAAAAATGACTAAAACCAATGGGGCAGAAGGCATGGACACACAATTCACAAAAGAGAAAAATCAAATGGCAGATAAACATATGGAAAAATGTTCAGCCTCATTAAGAAATGTGAATTAAAATGAGGTATAATTTCACCTTCTAAATTATCCAAGATTTAATTGTTTTGAAGAGTAATCACACTGAAAAGGGAGTAGAGGAAAGTAATTTAGTAATATGTGTCAAGAGCTTTAAAATGTCAATACTCTTTGGCCCTGTAATTCTATTTTCAGAATCTGTCCTGAGAAAATAATACAAAATAGAGCAACAGTTTTGCATCTCTGCAGAATATCGAAAGTCATGAAACATTTTTTAAAACTAAGAAATTAGGCAATAGCTAAGTAAATCATAGTATCTTCATATTAAGGAATATTGTGATGCTATTAAGAATGTGTTTTTGAGGGGCGCCTGGGTGGCTCAGTCGGTTAAGCGTCCGACTTCAGCTCAGGTCACGATCTCGCGGTCTGTGAGTTCGAGCCCCGTGTCGGGCTCTGGGCTGACAGCTCAGAGCCTGGAGCCTGTTTCCGATTCTGTGTCTCCCTCTCTCTCTGCCCCTCCCCCGTTCATGCTCTGTCTCTCTCTGTCTCAAAAATAAATAAACTTAAGAAAAAAAAAAAAAAAAAGAATGTGTTTTTGAGCAGTTTTTAATAAGGGAAATGCGTATGTTATAATGCTAGGCAAAAGGATAAAAGTATTTAATTCCTTATGATATGCTTTCTAAAAAAGGCTGGAGGGAGAGTCATTGAAATATTAACAAAAATTGTCATCAGGGCCAGGGATAATAACACTGTATTTTAGACCATGTTGGATAAATCCAGCCAAATTCTTATTCTTTGACTCTGTTTTCTCTTGAAGCCATGTGGTGAACCACAAATTCTGTTAAGTCATAATTTCCTCAGTCAGATGCTAATCAATTTAATTTGCTTACTTCTTTCTTTCCATTAGTAATGTCAGCAGGTAACCTTGATTGTGCTTGAGACTTTGGGCCTCTTAATCAGGTTTGGGAATCTCTAAATTTCTGAGAAATTCATTTACAAACAGATTTGGATGGAGTTCTGAGGATGACTCCTGTCATTTATTTTTTTCAGTTGATTCTCCTAGCTTCGGTTTTATAGACTATCACCGTCTCCGTTGGTCTAAAATTCTGGGACTGTATTTATTTGGAGCGTGTAGCCTTACTTGTGGCGACTACATCATCTATTATCTTTTTGCTCCCTGGTCCCCCACCTAGCATTGATCTTCCCTTTCCTTGGCTTCAATGTCAAGTTTGGCTATTTGGAGGACTGTGTGGGAGGAAATTTTCAAGCAATCGGATCCAGTTTAGAAATCTTGGTCTTCCAAGCAGAAATGCAGGTGGGTAAATCTTGCTGTTTGCTCATGGCATGCCATGGAACATATGATTTTTCTTTTTTGAGCCATTTCTTGTCCTGTCAAAGAGACAGAGAAGGGAATCATGGATGCAAAAGACCTATTTCACTGGTCTTAACAGGAATGCGGTTAGTTTGCCATGTGTTTTTCTTTGCAAACTCACGCTGACTCCTGGTAACCACCGTCTGCTTTCCAAGTGCTCATGAACTTCTGTTTGTGAATCCTTCCTAATGGTTTGCTAGGGATGCATGCAATAGCACTTTTTTTTTTTCATTTTGGTAAATCAGGAAATCATGTCCAGTTTTATTTTTCATATTTTGCTCTTCATGATTTCTGAAAGGTTATCGTAATTGTACCTGCATTTATTTTAGCCCCCTGAAACATCATTAATTTGGGCATAAACTCATTTAGCATGATTAGATGCTTTCTTTAAAATTTAGCTTACATTAATGTCTTTAATTTCCTACCAAGGTGTTTGTTTTGTCCTTTTCAGGTAGAAGATAATTTTTAATATAATCTAAAAAAATTGTTTAATTAATTAATTAATTTTTGAAGGAGAGGGAGAGCATAAGTGGGGGAGGAGCAGAGAGAGAGAGAGAGAGACACAGAGAGAGAGAGAGAGAGAGAGAGAGAGAGACAGAGAGAGAGAGAGAGAGAGGAACAGTATCTGAAGCAGGCTCCAGGCTGTCAGCATAGAGCCTGATGTGGGCTTGAACCCACGAACTGTGAGATCATGACCAGAGCCAGTCAGGCGCTTAACCAACTGAGCCACCCAGGTGCCCCAGATAGAATATCATTCTTCACAGAAAAGATTAAGCCACATTGGAATGAAGTAATTGATTTCTGTGTAATCTGTTTATATTAGACCATCTTCTCCAATAGATTCAAGACCTATTGTGTTCTTACTCTAAACATAGTTAGTTGAGCTAAATATTTTCTATAAATCTCAGCTACTTAATGCTTCTTGGTGATTTGTGAGTCTTTTGCTATGACCTTAGGAAGATTTTTGACCTTGGTTTCCTCATCTGTAAAAAGGGCATAATAACAGTATTTTATATTATCTACTTGTTAGGAAGATTAAATGAGTCAATATTTGTAAAGGGCCTAGAGAGTCAGCACTACCTATATCTTAAATACATGTTCTTAAAAGAAGTATGCTCCCTAGGGAACCCCTCCCCCACTTTGTATATATGATCTGTTTTGTTCGGTAATTGGGACTATCATAGGTGAATGGTTAGAATTTATTTCTTCATTCATGAATGCTATAGAGTAGCCTCAGCTACTTATGAAGCATATAAAATGTATTTGATCACTTGGTGCATGTTCATTTGTAAACTCTTTAAATCACTGAATCATTTTTAGTGTAGCTCAATAAACTTTTCATAGTGTTTATGAATGATAACTTTTGAAAATATTTTTATGACCTCTATGTGTTCTGGCTTTTTGAATACGTTTTCTTTTTCATTTTTTAAAAACCAAATAACTGATACCATTTGTCATTCTTAAAGAATATAATAATAGTTTGGTACAAGCCTTTTTTCTCTTCTCCACTGATATGTGTTTGAATGATGACAAAGTGATTTAAATCTCATTGACTAAGCTATATATGATTTCTAGCCCTTATTTACAAAGTGATTAGCAAATTTATGTACTGACATTTTTCTGATTATTTAAGGTAAATCAATTTCAACTTTTTTTTTTAATGTTTATTTATTTTTGAGACCAAGACAGAGCATGAACAGGGGAGGGGCAGAGAGAGGGAGACACAGAATCTGAAACAGGCTCCAGGCTCTGAGCTGTCAGCACAGAGCCTGACGCGGGGCTTGAACCCACGACCTGTGAGATCATGACCTGAGCTGAAGTCAGACACTTAACCGACTGAGCCACCCAAGTGCCCCTCAATTTCAACTTTTATGTGAAGCATATTTCTTGCCCAACTTTGAAAACCTGCATATTTAGGTACATTTCCTCAAACCAAACTTTCACAGCTTCTATCTTGATTTTCCAACTTTGAGTAGTAAATAACTGTATTTAATAACTAGTGTTCGTGCCTTTTTTTTTTATCAGCTTAGGAAAAGAAGCTGAAATGTGTGTATTTAGCACATATATTTAGCATGCAACCTCTATATATCTAAACACACAAGTATATATTTTGTTTCTTTTTCCTTCGGAGGATGTGTAAAACTCAAAGTTTGTTGAAGTCTCTAAAGTTCTTCCCCCCACCCCACCCCGAGAGAAGCTCTACAGAAAAATGTATAGAATTTTTAGTGATTTAGAAGACATACGGTTCCCTGACCTTGGGGGCAGGATTTGGCTAAGTGAAGGGCAGAATATCGCATAAGTACTTAGGAAAGAAATCATTTAGCTCTATAAAAGTAGGTGAAGTATTTACAGCTTCCAGGCAGGATGACAACATGGGGCAAAGGGTGCCTGTTCTCTGCTGGCATTTACCGTCCATCCAAATGAACAGCCAGGGGAGGAGTTAACAGCGCTTCATGCTTAATGCCTACAGTACACTCCTTAACTCTGTGGGGAATTCGCACAAAAGTGACCCAGATGGACCGATAAGCTCTCTTTTCTTGCTCTGGCCTGCTTGGCCGGCCTTATAGTCTGAGACCTCCCCCGAAGGGATCTGACATTGTGGCTAAATCGAAATATTTGCTACTTCCTAAGTCTGTCTCATGCCTTCTGCTATCTATAGCTTAATCAACAACTAAAGCTTTACTAATTGACCGACTGGATGTCAAAAAACTTTTGTTAATGGATGAAACTAGTGCCTTGTTAATTAGCGTGATAAATGCTGGAGAAGAGAGCGCTTTGGTGAAAAGTATTCGATGCATGCAGCTTGGCTGAAATACATTAAAGACACAATCTCCATCTTTGCATGAATAGAGTTTCAGAATTTGGCAAGGTTTGTATCCTGTCCCTTTAGAGATGCTGCCAGAGGCTTGGTGCCTATGTGCTTCTGTGTCTAGCCGTTGGCTTGGGACAGGGCTTCTCAACCTCGGCATTATTGACATTTTGGGATAGGTAATCCCTTACTGTGAGGGAGTGTCCTGTGCATTGTAGGATGTTAACAGCATCCCTGGCCTCTACATCAGAGATATCAGTAGTAGACTCCCCTCAATGTGACAAGGAAAAATGTTGCCACATGTTGCCAATGTCCCCTAGGGGGCAAAGTGGCCCCAGTTGAGAACCTCTGGTTAAGATTTCTGAGGGCATGATTCTGATTAGAGGGAATGGGATCCTGCCTGAGGCATGTGGCCATGCCTGAGGGGATGTGGCTCACAGACTTGGAGAACCTCAGGAACACTCCCCGGTGTTACAGAGTCTATCAGATGACTAGCTTGTGCCTGCTATGCTCCTGGGTGTTTGTCCAACACGCCTCTGTCTGGTGTAACTGGGTTGTGTATCCTAGAGGAGCTGTCTTGCTCTTCCCAGTTGAATGTTCTCTTTAGAAAGTAAGGTATTAGTGCCTCTCAGTGCTCAGCTTGAGGTTTAAGTTATGGATTCTAAAATAGCAGTTACATGCATTCAGTATTATAGAAACTTCCGAGCGAAAGCTGAAATTCTTTTTTCCATGCACCCCCCCCCCCCAATGTTACCTCTCTCCACTTATTTTTTTTTCTGAAAAGTTTTGAAGGAACTAAAAAAATGCAGAGAATAATAGAGTAAGCACCTGTGTTATGAACCCATGGCTTAAACTTGCCAAAAGAGCCCAAAACATAAGAGATTCTTAAAAACTGAGAACAAACTGGGGGTTGATGGGGATGGGAGGGAGGGGAGGGTGGGTGATGGGTATTGAGGAGGGCACCTTTTGGGATGAGCACTGGGTGTTGTAGGGAAACCAATTTGACAATAAATTTCATATTAAAAAAAAGAGAAAAAATAAAAAAAATAAAATTGCCAAAAGTAGCATATTTTCACATTTTCTCCTGATTTATTCCTTTTAAAAGGAATAAAACATTACAAAGTTGAAATCTCTTTGTCCACTGTCAATCACACCAGATGCCTTTTCTCAGAGGCAATTCCTATCCTGAAGTGTGTGTGCATCCTTCATATTTTCTTAATAATACATCAGTGAGGGGCGCCTGGGTGGCTCAGTCAGTTGAGCGTCCGACTTCGGCTCGGGTCATGATCTCACAGTCCGTGGGTTCGAGCCCCGCATCGGGCTCTGTACTGATAGCTCAGAGCCTGGAGCCTGCTTCGGATTCTGTGTCTCCCTCTCTCTCTGACCCTCCCCCGTTCATGCTCTGTCTCTCTCTGTCTCAAAAATAAATAAACATTAAAAAAAATTAAAAAAAAATAATACATCAGTGAATCAGCAAACCATATAAAATTGAGTTCCATAAATTACAGTTTGTATTCATTGTTATGCAAATTAGTTTCCATTTTACTTGATTTACCTTTTCCTTTTATTATGTCTTTGAGATCTTTGTTAATATGGAAAAATATCTAATCACTTTAACTTCTTGTATAGTAATCTGTTGTATTAATATACCGTATTTTGTTTAACCTTTTCCTGTTGATGGACATTTCAGTTATTTGTGATTGTTAGTTTTGTAAGCAAAGGAACAGTGATCATATTTATCTATATGTCTTTGTCCATATATGCAAGATTTTCTCTAGGGCAAATAGACCTAGTATAGCTGTATCATGAAACTTTTGGGTCATATTTTCAAAGTCAATGTGGCCAGAGATAGTGTGCAATTCAAGTGTGCAAGTTCATCTCAAGTAGGAGTTTGTGTGTGTGTGTGTGTCCCATTTCCCAGATCTTCCCTCTCCCTCTTGGGTGATGTGTGAGACTCCATGAGACCCCCCCCCCCCCCTGCTCTCTGGCTGTAAATCAGATCTCCCATGAATGACTTGAGGTTGTCCTGAGGCTTCTAATTGTGATCCAGTGGACATCTTAGCTCAGTTCACGGTGGTCTGACTGTCCATGCTTCCTCCTTCCACCCGGAGGCAGCTGGGTGCTGGGGGAGTCCAGAGCAAGGGGGCTGCAGCTCTCTTTTGCTCTCTGTTCACTACGAGGAAAGTCCTTCTCATTCCCATTTTGCACAGTGACCCTGGCGCCTTTCCCTTCCCACAGACCCATTACCCTGCCTGACTTGAATCTCTCCATCCTCGGTGATTTCCTGCTGGAAGCTCAGTAAGTCCTGTGTTCTTCTGTTCCTTTTCTGGACCCCAGGAATGTTTATCCTGTTTCTGAGCACAGCTATATATGTTCAGTGTGTTAAAAATATTTATTGATTCTATGTGGATTTTTTGGAGGGTGGGGGAAAGAGGCACAGTTGATAACTTACAGAATTATTTCAGCCATAAATTCAACATAACCATTTTTAAAATTCTGCAGTCTTTCTAGACCTTTGTCCATATATTTATGCACACATACATACACCCAAGACACACACACACGTGTGTGTGTGTTGTGTATATATATATCTTAAAGATAAATGGAATCATGTTATACAGTTGTTACACATATTGTCATACACAGTTATCATCCAATGCATCTTTTTTCTCCTTCTCTTCCTTTTCTTCATTTCTTACATGTTATTCCTTGATATTCATATAACAATTTGTTTAGCCATTGCTTTATTAGTTGACATTTAAGTTGTTTCTAACAGTCCACAACTAGAAACTATGCTATAACGAACATACATTTACATGCATATATATATATTTTCTGAACATGTGTAAATATTTCTGCAGTGTAGATTCTCCAAAGCGGAGCTTATGATACGAAGCTCATGACTAATTTTGAGACTTTACTAAATTATCCTTCAAGAGGGCAGCACCAGGTGTGTCCTGTTTCCCCAAACCCTGGACCAGTCGTACCTAGACTTTATCAGAAGGTAACATGTTTACAAATGACAATATTTTACCATACCCAGAATAGACAGAAGATGCTTCTCCACTGGGAGGCTGGGAGCTGTGTGGGCCTCAGACATATCATCACCCCAAGAGCGAAGAGAGAAATATCTCAGCACCTGCCACACATTCCCAGTACAGCCAGTGGGTGAGCTCTGACTCAAACAACATCATAATATCAACCCTGAACCTTTGTCCATCGGATGAGTGAAAATATGCCATTATTACTTTAACTTACATTCCCCTCATTTCCATAAGATTGTTTGTCTTTTTATGTCTTTTTTTGTCATTTGTATTTTCTCCTCCATGAATACCCTATGTGCCTGTATCTTATTTCCTGTTGATGTGTAGGAACTCTTTTTCATACTCTGTATATAATTCTTTACTTAAAATACGGATATAGATCTATGTGTCTTTTTTAACTTTCACATAGTATATTTTGCCATAAACAAATTTAGAATTTCAGAATCATCAAATATTTTCATTTTTGGCTTTTGGCTTTAGGGGTTTAGAAAATGTATGTGTGTATGTATGTGTGTATCATTGACATATCGTTGACATTCAATGTTATATTACTTCAGGTGTAGAATGTAGTGATTCCACAATTCTAGACATGGTAGAAACTTTTTTTTAATCATCAAATTATTTAAAATAATTATCACTCTTTTAATATTTTTTTTAGTATTAGAACTCCCTCTGAAATATGTTCTAGGGTCCAATTTGAAATAGAAATTTAAGTGTCCATCCTAAGGTCATTTATTTTCTGATTGAATTATACCTTTATTATTCTAAATTCCCATTATATAAAAGTGTTTTTTGGACTCCCTATTCTCTTCCACAACCCACCACCCATTCCCTTAACAAGATCGCTAGTTTTATAGCACGTTTTGAAATCTGGACTCTAAGGCTTGTTTTTCTTCCCTTGAAACCATAGCATACTTCCCCTCTAACATGTTGCCACGCTGAGCGGCAGAGAAGAAGGGCGGGGCACCAGTCCACTTGTGAGGATGGAATGGATGGAATGGGAGAGGTTTGGTGCCATGTGACAGTGCTGAGAATGTGATCGGAAAGAAACCAGAGCAATGCTCTGGAGCGAGAACTGGTCATTGCGGACCAAGATGTAGAAGCTCTTCTTGGGATTCTTGTCATGTGGCATGTGTCCACTGATATGGTAGAACCGGGGACAAAATGTTAAAACAACAACAACAACAACAACAACAAACCCCTCCTAGCATTGGCAGCTGGTGGGGCCTAAGGAGTATTTAGGTTACAGTGGAATTGACTTCAAGCTGGAACAGACTTGGTCTCTGAAGTTTTATGGACGTCTAATCATCAGATATGCCCAGGCCTGCGTTAATCTAGAATTGCCTAGGGGCACCTGGGTGGCTCAGTTGGTTAAGTGTGAGACTTCAGCTTTGGTCATGATCTCGTGGTTTATGAGTTTAAGCCCCGTATCAGGCTCTGTGCTGACAGCTCAGAGCCTGGAGCCTGCTTTGGGTTCTGTGTCTCCCTCTCTGCCCCTTCCCTGCTCACGCTCTGTCTTCCTCTCTCTCTCAAAAATAAATAAAACCTAAAAAAATTAAAAAAAAATTGCCTAATCCTATCCATGCACAGAGAAGGTGAGCCAAAATATTCTAGAAAAATCATAATTTTAAGACCTAGTGTAGTAACGTAGGGTATGGGCCAGGCTGCTGTGAAAGACCTAAACATATAGCCATTTGACCAATATTTCTCTTGTATGTAACAAGGCAGGTAGGAATCTCTGCCCCAGAGGGTCATTCAGTGACTTGGTTCCTTCACTCTTATTTTTCTACCGACTTAGAGGGTGGCTCCATTCACATGATTGAACCTGACTTCCCAGCACCAGGTCCTTATTCTGACTCACAGGTTAGGGCAACGAAAAAGAAGTTTATGGCCATAGCTTTATGGAATGCATGCTGGGAAATGTATATTGAGCTGAGTAGTCACTGTCCTGCAAAAATTCAGTGGGAGAGGTGTTCTTTTTTTTTTTTTTTTTTTTTTTTTTTTCAATGTTTTTATTTATTTTTGGGACAGAGAGAGACAGAGCATGAACGGGGGAGGGGCAGAGAGAGAGGGAGACACAGAATCGGAAGCAGGCTCCAGGCTCTGAGCCATCAGCCCAGAGGCTGATGCGGGGCTCGAACTCACGGACCGCGAGATGGTGACCTGGCTGAAGTCGGACGCTTAACCGACTGCGCCACCCAGGCGCCCCCTGGGAGAGGTGTTCTTTAATTAAAATGACGAGAATGAAATGTATCCTCGGGAGTACTTAACCATCTCTGCCCCATCTAGAGCTCGGTTCTGATACCCAAGAAGTTAAGAAAAAATATATTCGCATGCTACAAAGTTAACATATGTACACATATGCATATATCTAGATCTGTTTATCTAGATCTACCTATATTTCATCATTTCTAGGACATACATTTTTACCTTATAGGAGCTCTGAAATTGAAATGTGTCTTAACAATTCATGGTGTCTTACAGTCGCCATCAGCCAGGAAGCAGTGATGATGTGGTTGCTATTTACCTGTACATTCATAAACTTAGCCTTTATTTTTTTATTTAAAAAAAAATTTTTTTTAACATTTATTTATTTTTGAGACAGAGAGAGACAGAGCATGAATGGGAGAGGGTCAGAGAGAGAGGGAGACACAGAATCTGAAACAGGCTCCAGGCTCTGAGCTGTCAGCACAGAGCCCGACGCGGGGCTGGAACCCACGGGCCGTGGGATCACTGAGCCAAAGTCCTGAGCCGAAGTTGGACACCCAACCGACTGAGCCACCCAGGCGCCCCAAAACCTAGCCTTTAAAGAATATACTCTTGGGGCGCCTGGGTGGCTCAGTCAGTTAAGTATCCAACTTCAGCTCCGGTCACAATCTCACAGTTCATGAGTTCAAGCCCCGAGTCCGGCTCTGTAGTGATAGCTCGGAGACTGGAGCCTGCTTTGGATTCTGTGTCTCCCTCTCTCTCTGCCCCTCCCCCACTCACATTCTGTCTGTCTCTCAAAAAATAAATGTTAAAAAAAAATTAAAGAACAAACTCTCCACAGGGGGGAAAATATTCAAGGGCCATTTGAGAAGGGAATATGAGTGTTTGTTTTGCTTTATAATCTTCTATTGACAACTGGAAAAGTCAAGAGTGCTTCAGCATCAAGATTGCAGAATGGTATAGATAACAATATGGTATCTCGTACACTTAAAAATCTGTGAAGAGGGTAGATCTCATGTTAAGTGTTCTTATCACAATAAAGATTAAAAAAAAAGAAAACAAAATTGCACAATAGATGTCAGCTTCTCAGAAGATTTCAGAGAAAAAAGTGGAATGTTCCAAAGAAATGCCTCACTGCCAATACTCTTGATGGCAGGGGAAACATTAGTGGGTGGGAAAATACAAACTTTGATGACTTTGATTGAAAAAAACGAAATAAGAGCTTGACCTTGAATGTGAATGCATAGACCTCTCCAGTTTATTTAAGTAACATATTCCTTTTTATGTATGCAAATGACAGATGCGTGATAAAACTCTATTCTAAAAAAGCCCAGAAGGGTTCTAATTGATATGACAGCATTGAGAGTGTTAAAAATTATATCCCAAACTTGGAAATAGACAAAAGAGATTACTAACTGTTCTTCCAGTGCAGTGCTATATTTGATTTTCTATTTATTTGGCTATTTTACAACTCTGTAGGGGAAGAGGTTACTCTAGATTTATGTCCAGTAGAACTGCAAATAATTTCCATCCAGTGGAACAGTGAAGCCCAATGATTATGGTGATAGCCTTGTCTGACATTAATTAGTTTTTTTTGTAAAGTCTAACCCAGCAACTTACTAAATCTCCTCTTTATATCTAGCTTTTCAGCTTCTCTTTGGACTGATTTTAACATCTTACTGGTTGTCTCAGTAGTTAATGAGTTAAATCAAATCTTCGACGTGTGTTTATTTTAAACTTGTGCGACAGTATTGTTCTTTAAACTTTTGAAAACTATCTTTTAACAAATCATAAGTGACTTGGCAACATTTCTTTCGTGCTACCTAAAATAATGGCATGAGCCACTACTGAGGGCATGTTAGATGTGATAAATTATGGTATCGCTGTATCCATGAGCCAGTTGAAGGAAACTAGCGAGACTAAATCACAAGGGTTGTGGGCATGTCCATCTCAAATATCCTGATGAAGCTTTAATCTGGAAATACTTTGCAGTCGGCATCTGTCATTACTTTGCCGGCCCGGCATCTGATTCCCATGTTTGAGAATTTCCTCTTTCTGATATCTTCTAGAACACTGAGCTGCCTTCCCACAGTAGTAGCCAAACATGACAGCCTCTTCCCTCCCCAGTCTCTTGGTATGTGACCCACTGCTCTAGATTTTAAATTGGACCGGTGCTTCAAGAAAGCAGGATGAGCAGGAATCCTGTCTAGTGGTGGTGGTGGCTGTCATCAGGTGGCGTCCTCGGGGTGCATGTGGCTATGGCTGGAACACTGATGGAGGTGTCTTCCTCCACACAAAAGTTATAAATCAAAAGGGAGATTGTACCTCTGAGGGAAAATGCATAACTTTGCTTGGTTCTTCAGCCTTTCTGATCATTCCTAAGCTGCCCTATATCCTTAAAAGAAAAAAAAAATTGTTCTGCTTAAACCAGTCGGAGCCAGTTCCATTTGAAATGCCCTGATACAACCATATATGATTATCTTCCGAGTGAATTATATAATTAAAATTAAACATGAGAAAAAAGAAGTTACAGTCTTGGCAGCTGGTGTATGTATCAAGGGTAAGTGACTGCATTTTGCACAGAGAAAACTAACTCCTGTCCTGTAATAAACTAGCTGTGAGTTTCTGTGGTCACTTTGTAGTTCACCTCCTAGCTAAGAGGCAAGGGGTAGACATCACTAGCATATTTGACTGATTTAAAAAATGTGTGCACACCCATTTATTGGACCACAGGCAAAAGTCCTGAGGTTTGGACAAATTCAGAATTCTGCATTACTATGGAACAGGGATCTGGGGAAACATAAATAAACCCCAAATCTCCAGGATGACTCCACTATAAACAAATAACTGAACATCATGCTGCCATTCTTGGAAAAATAACAGCTAGCTTCTAATAGGAAAATAGTTCTAGGAAGAACAGCCATTTAGAAAATACAATTTGCAAAGAGAACAGCAAGCATACATTTAAGGGACTATAAAACCTTCTGTATAATAAATGCACTTTAATAAAAAAAAAGGGCAAAATTAAATTATGCTAAAGGAATTAGGATAGTCTCTTGCTGCAGCAATGACAGAAGCCATACTTATGAAGACACTGTGTGTCTTTGTATAATATTAGTTTATATATTCCTGGACCGAAACAACACACACGAATAAATTACAGGTTTTTTGTTTGTTTGTTTCTTTGTTTTTAAATAAAAATCACCAGCAACTATAGATGTTTTTTATATTCAAGCATTTGTTCATCCAACAATTTTTGCAGAAACTCTCTTTTTCAGGCACAGAAAAAGCAAGGTAAAGAATGGAACATGAAAAAAAACCATGGTATATTTGAGCAACTGAAAGCAGTTATAGGAGCATAAAGACCATTAAAGGGCTGCGGATAAGTAACAACCTGATGAGATGGTTCTTTTAGATTGCATTAGTGAGTTTACACATTATACGGTGTGCAACGGGGAGACATTGAAATGTTTTAGGTAAGACATGAACACAATCAGATTTGTGTTTTAGAAAGATCACAGCTACCACACGGTGAAGGGATTGGAGAAGCCAAAAGTGGGTACATCAATCTCAAATAGGAGGTGATCCAGGAGCTCAAGGGAGGGAATGGAGGGAAAGATTCAAGAGAAATTTAAGCAGTGAAATTAAGAGGAATGGATTAGGTTTGTGTGTGCGTATGGGGACCCCAGGTTCTAATTTGATTAGTAAGGTGGTTGGTTGGTGATACCAATCTCACTCATAAATTATACAGAAAGAACAGGATTGGCAGTGGTGTAAATGAGTTCAGTGCTAGATAGGATGAATTCCAAGTGTCTGCCAGTCATGTGGGTTAGGCTGTTCAGAAGACCGTTGAATATGTGAATCAGAGCAGAGATCTAGGCTGAAGACGTAGGCTTTGAAATAATTAACTTCATCCCATCCCATCCCATAGGGTTAATGTAGGAGAGAACCTTGAGGAACAAACATAGGGTTGTGGACTTTACAAAAAAGACTGAGAATCAAGAAACAAATCAGGACTGGAGATGCTATAGAGGCAGATGCAAGTGAGATTCAGGAAGCGGCGTCAAGCAGGCCATGGGCTAAGATGTCAATGAATCAATCAATCAGGCTCTTTTCTGTGAGTTGTTGGCTAGGGAAAAGAGTCATGCTATCTTATATAACAAGGCAATTCTTCTTCTCCTTTTCTTCCTCCCCTCCACCTCCTCCTTCAGATCTCCATCTTTTTTTCTCTTCCTCTCCATTTCTCCCCTCCCTCCTCCTCCTTCCCCACCCTCACCCCTCCTCATCATCTTCTCTTACATTCTATGACCAATGGGATATTTAAAAATTCAACTATGCTTTTTTTTTTGGAACAACATTTTCTCAAACATATCCAGGACAGACTCTCTCATCCAAGGATTAGGGCTTTGACAGTGTCGTAGGGGTGATGGGTACAAGTTCTGCTGATGTCCACACTGTCAGGGAAGACTTCAGAGAGGAACAAACTTGTGTGGATCCTTCTTCACAGTTTCAAGTAGCCTCTGTGATTACTCTCTCCTCTCCACGGCTCTCTCACCGGGTCTTCAGAGATAATGTGTCTTGGAATTTTTATGTTAGTTTTCTCTGACCCCTCATTTCAGAACCTCTTCATTTGGTATTTTGTTCTAGTCTTCTGTTAACAGGTGGCAAGTTCAGATTTGGAAGCTCTCTTCTTTCTACTTACTCCTGGAACTATTTTGTCCCCTGAACTCATTGACTCAGTCACAGAATGAACATCTCATTCTTTACATCTCTTTCTTACTTATAAAAAAAAAGGGGGGGGGGTGCCTGGGTGGCTCAGTTGGGTAAGCGTCCAACTCTTGGTTTTGGCTCAGGTCATGATCTCGTGGTTCGTGAGATAGAGCCCCGCGTTGGGCTCTGTGCTGACAGTGTGGAAACCGCTTGAGATTCTCTCTCTCTTTCTCTGCCCCTCCATCACTTGCACTCTGTCTCTCTCAAAATAAATAATCCTTTTTTTTTTTTTTTAAAGGGGATTCCTAACCTCCTTGCCCAGGGCCAAACTTGATGACATGGATGATAAAGCACTTAGGGATAATAAATGAAATAGATTGCCACTTTATGAACCAGAATAACATCCTGCTAAGAGTGTCTTCCTGTGATACGGAAAGTGAGAATGTGGCTCTGACTACTCTAAAAGTAAATATCCAAGTCTGCTGATAATGTGGCATTTTGAGTTAGTGGAAATCGTACTCAAGGAAACAAACCAGGGTGGTTAGAAAGCTAAATGAGCTTATTAGGTGCCTTAGAAGGGTTTATAAAAGGAGTGATCGTAAATGAGCTCTGGTGAAAACCCAGCAGACGGGGAGTATATGCCACATGCTATCTATCCCTTTGTCTTTCTATAGGGAGATTACTTTATAAATTCCATCTAATAAGAAAATCAGAAAAAGAAAAAGGTGACGTCCTTACCTCAGAATAGAGCTTAAAAATTATAGTAAAGCATTAAAATAAAGGATATATTAGTGCATGTTGAATAAATCATTTGCAATCAGTTTATAGCTATGATTATATTGTAAAAACTGACTTCTGGTATTAATAAAGTAGATGCTTATGCATTTTTTCCCCAGGAAAGTAAAAACAGATGATCATAATGATAATACTAGAAAATTACTGAGAGCCTTCTGGACCATCAAGATTATTTGAAATGAGCAGAGAATGTTAAAATGGATCTTTTCCTTCTTCAGTCTAAGCCGAGGCAACAATATGCTAGACATTCATCCCCCAAATGAGTGTGAGGCACATTGTCAGGTTCAGACTTTACAAAACCAATGCCCAAGAAGCACTTTCACCATTCTGGAAACTCTAGAGCATCCTAGTTGACTTTGGGAAATAAAAGGGTAGAGAGAGTAGAGCTAGGGGAGGGAGGTTTTATCAGCAGATTTTTGTGGGAGAGAAGTGGTGTTTTTTGTGAGTTCCTATCCCCCTTCCTCACAGGGAAAAAAGAGGTTGGAGGAAGTATCTCCTAATCCCAGGTCTCACGAGAGGAGGCATCAAAGGGTCGCTTGGAGGGTTTTCTGCACATTCCTTGAGGGGAACTGCAGCTGTTCTGATGACCTAAATGCCCGACTCACACCTAGGAGAGCGAAAGAGCCCAGTGGCAGGTACATAGAGCTGGTAGTTCTGTCCCAGTATTTGTGAGAGTGGAGGACACATGAGTGTTTCCATAAGTAGGTCAGGCAGAGAGAGATGAGCTGAAACTGTTTTAAGTCTGTGATACAGGCATCTCTCAAAGATGGGCCTCAATGTTCTCTACGGCCTGGTATTCATGCCCTTATGTAATATCCTCCCCTTGAGTGTGGGCTAGACCTAGTGACTTCTTTCTAATGAATAGATTATAACTGGATGCCTCTTCTGAAATTAGGTGACAGAGGAATGTGATTTCTGTTTTGCTGGACTCCCTTTGTTGCACTCTCAGGTTGTGGGCTTTGATGAAACAAGCTGCCGTGTTGGACAGGCTCAGATGGCAAAGATCTGAGGGGGACCTCCAGCCAAAGCCAGTGAGAAACTAAGACCCCTGTGGGCAATACTCCAAGGAGTAGGTAGAAAAAGGAGAGTTTCTAGACCAGAACTTGCAGCCTGCTAATTGAGAACGGGAACAAAATATCAAACTGAGAAGTTCTGAATGAGGGGCCCAGAGAGAACAAAGCTATCATCAAGGAAGACACTTCCCTTGGTCTTCTTTTCCTTCCTGCATCTCTCACACCAGACCCAGAGGGCTGAGACCTGATTACCAAGCTAAGACAAGGAATAGGAAATGAGGAGTAACAACCATAACCCCCGTGGCCCCTGCAAGTGTTCTGCTTGAAACAGGTTCTAGATGGGAAAGGGAAAAAGACTACTCTAACTTGACCTCAGATATTGAAAACTATTTGGGCTGGATAGTTTCAATTTGTGAGTCGAGCCTAGGTTTTATGACTTAAGGTAGCCAGAAAAGTCGGTGTTTTCTTCCAGGGACTGGGGAAGATCACCTCCACCAAGTACATATTTAAAATAAAGTGTTTTGATACATTGCAGGATATGTTTGTTTGGCTTGCCGGTTACAATTATGTTGCAAGCCTTGAAAACGGATAGATTAGTTATGATGTCTATAGCAATAGTCCTATGTCATCCCATTTCCCAAAAATTTCAGGCAATAGTTCACTCTAGTATTTTTTGTTCTGTTTATGTGCCAGGAACATATTAAGCTTTTTAAAGTTCAAGATTTAATCTCTTGAGATTTCTGATTATAATGTTTAAAAATGAAAAATGTGAGTAGGCAGAGCAAAGAGGATATTTTGGGCCATGAAAATACTCTATGATATCATAATGATGGATACATGTCATTACACATATTTCCAAACCCACAGAATGTGCAACACCAAGAGTGAACCCTACTGTAAACTATGGACTCTGGGCGATTGTGATGTGTCAGTGTGGGTTCATCGATTATAATAAATGCACCATTCTGGCACAGGGTTTTGATAGTGGGAGAGGCTGTGCATATGTAGAGCCAGGAGTATATGGGAAATCTCTGTCCTTCTCAATTTTACTGTGACTCTAAAACTGCTCTAAAAATAAAGCCTATTTTTAAAAAAATTAAAATTAAATAAAAATCTCTCCCTTCCTGGCTGTGTGTGTGATGAGTTAGTAAACATGCAATAAACTTGTAATATTCCTAGATAACAGAGAGAAGCATTGCTTGTTTATATTTTAATTTATAAATTGGCTTTTATTATTAAGCTCTTTTGGATTCAGCAATGAAAGTAAGGAAAACTGAAGTCTCTTCAGATAGAGAATGCTAAGGAGAAGATAAATAGAACATAAGTAGTCTGGCCAAATAGAGAAAAAAGAGAACACATTTGCATACAGCACCATTTAATTGGGTGAGGTCGTAAGCCAGCCAAATCCATTCTCTTCCTTGCTCTGTGCTCCAAGAGACTGGCCTCAATGAACTGTATCTCCCAGGATCCCTTCCCCTCTGGTTTGCACTTGGGTTTGGCCAGTGGGAGAAAGTGTCTGGAGGCTGGAGATCGGAGGACAGGAGGAGACATATAGGGCATTTCCTCTTGCCACTCCCTCTTTGCGTTGGCACAGTGCTATTGAATCATTTAACGAGATAAGGGTCCACATGACCTTCTTTCAGCACCTTGTCATTAGAGGAGTCTGTTTTCAGGTTTGATCACCAGAGTGGACTCTGAGCCCGCCTCTCCTTGCAGGCCTCTTCTTGAGGAGACACCTGCCACACATAGTTACAGCAATGCCGTGAACCTGGCCTCTGACCTCCTGGGAATCCTTGGCAATGGTTCCCCTTATTCCATATACACCTCATTCTGCTGTGTCCAGAGAATTTTATGCTTTGAAGTCTGGATTCAGCAACGCTAAGCTGGTTGTAGAAAACTAATAATAAGGAAAGAAAGTTGAAACCACAAAATCACCACTAACTCAAATTTGCTAAATGAAATTTCCTCAAAACACCAGCGTTAATTTAATCCTCACATGAATGCCAGGGTGACAAATGAACTCTCTGTGTTGTGGAGTTGACAGTTTCAGACCTTATGGAAAAAGGAACTACAGCCAGTCCCAAACATGAGCCCTTTCCAGAAAGAAAGCTGTGTCTCCTGGCGCAAAACCAAATTACCCAACCGGGATTTTGTCTTATTCATTTCTATGGCATTTTGCCTAAGGTGAAGGGCACACAGGCACACAAAATCTGCATTTGGATGAAGTTTCAGATGGACAAAGGTTTAAATAGATAGGACAAAATTTATACTTAATCTAACTCAATAAATATGTCACTGGTTGATAGCTAAATCAATATAGCTAAAAGAATAAAATTTTTTTTTTTTTTTTTAAATAGGAGACCCTGCATCCCAAAATAACTTTTGGTGGCGACTGGGCTTAGGTCGCCAATATTCTCTCTCTTCATTTAAAAAATTTCTTTTAATGTTTATTTATTTTTGAGAGAGAGAGAGAGGGAGAGAGAGAGCAAGTAGGGGAGGGGCAGACAGAGAGGGAGACACAGAATCTGAAGCAGGTTCCAGGCTCCAAGGTGTCAGCACAGAGCCCGACAGCGGGGCTCAAACCCATGAGCTGTGAGATCAAGACCGGAGCCAAAGTCTGATGCTCAACTGACTGAGCCATCCAGGTGCCCCTGTCTCTCTTCTTTAGAATTGCACTTCCTGCTTTCTTAAGATTAGGCATTGCCACATGGCCAGTGAAACGTGAAGGAAAGTGGCATGTGTCACTGTGGGGCGAGAGCCCTATGTATATGTGTCATACTTTATTTTCTTTTGCCATGACATCCAGCAGGTTTCTGATAATGGTGACTCCACCAGCCCCAGACCTAAGTGAGGGCAAGGGGGAGAAGAGCCTCCACCAGCCCAAAGCAGTATGTAGTGTGAATGAGCAATGCAACTTTGTTGTTTTAAGTCACCGACTTCCTGGAGTTTTTGTCTACCATATAACTTACCCCACCCTGACTGACACAGAGGTAACTAGTTTCTAAAAACTCCACTCTAAAGTATAAATAATACAGTCCCACAGAAATATTAGATGGAGAATAGTATAATTGGAAGTTGCATTTCTAATCAAGGATTCAGCAGCAAAGAAATACAACAATAATGCATGTAACTTGTAGATGTTATAGATATAAGCAACTTTATATGAGACAGAGATACAGGTATCTCCAGAAATAAAAATGCAGTAATTATAGAATTTCATTATAATTTAGAATACTCAGTCTTAAGCAATGTGCATGGATTCTGTAAGATACCCAAACTCTTCAGTCATTAAATTTACCTGCCAGAAATGACTTAATTTTAGCAGCTTGACTTTGGTGATGTTTTACTTGCTTTCTTAAGCTTTGCATTGCTTTTTTGGAGAGCAGAGGATGGTGGTGGCAGGGAATGGAAATGATTCAGATGGTTGACATCTTTTAAAAAGATCAATGGCAGTGCACCTGTGTGACTCAGTTGGTTAAGCATCTGACTTTAGCCCAGATCATGATCTCACAGTTCGTGAGTTTGAGCCCCATGTCGGGCTTCATGCTGACAGTGTGGAGCCTGGAGTCTGCTTCGGATTCGGTGTCTCCCTCTCTCTCTACCTCTCCCCTGCTCATGCTCTGTCTCTCTTTCTGTCTTGAACATGAAAAAAAAGTGGTTTTCTTTAAAAAAAAATAAAAAATTAAAAAGTCGATGGCTTCTTTATTTGATGATAAATATTACTGTTGGATTCCAAAATCATGCAATCCCAGAAGTACACTCAAAATTGCATTTGTCTGTTTAAGAGGAAGAAAGAAAGAAAGAAAGAAAGAAAGAAAGAAAGAAAGAAAGAAAGGGAAAGAGAGAGAGAGGGAAAGAGAGAGAGAGAGGGAGAAAGAAAAGAAAAGAAAAGAAAGAAAGAAAGAAAGAAAGAAAGAAAGAAAGAAACAGAGAGAGAGAGGGAAAGAGAGAGAGAGGGAGAAAGAAAAGGAAAGAAAGAAAGAAAGAAAGAAAAAGAAAGAAAGAAAGAAAGAAAGAAAAAGAAAGAAAGAAAGAAAGAAAGAAAGAAAGAAAGAAAGAAAGAAAGAAAGAAAAGTCATAGCATCCAAATAATTGAAGTCCTCTTCGAGCACGTTTAGTTCTTCAGGCCTTTAGGGTAGGAATTCTTAACTTGAATTTGTCTGACCCACTTGCTCATCAGGTTTGCTTTCCTTTCTCCTTTTTCCCGTTGATGTAATTGGGTTATATTTAAGGTAAGGAAATTTGGCCAAGGAGTGTCTGAAGGCTATGTGGGAGAGAGACTGTCATTTGTACCTCTCAGCTTGGAGGAGAGCTGTGGACATTTGTTTATTGATAAGCATTCCTGTGTTTTCAAAACTTTTTTTAAGAGCAGTTTTAGGTTCACAACAGAATTGAGAGGAACATACAGAGATTTCCTATATGCCCCTGTCCGCACACACGTGCAGTCTTCCCACTGTCAAAGCCCTGCCCTGGAGCAGCAGGTTTGTTACAACAGATGAACCTGTACTGACACATCACAATCCCCCACAGTCCATAGTTTACAGTAGTGCTCTCTCTGGCATTGTACATTCTGTGGTTCAGGACAAATCCATGAGGACATGTATCCATCACTACAGTATACACAGAGTATTCTCACTGCCTGAAAAATCCTCTGTGCTCCTCCTATGCAGTCCCCTACAAACCCTTGGCTATCACTGATCTTTTTACTGTCTCCATAGTTTTGCCTTTTAAACACTAGGTGATACAGACTTTGTTCCTACAGATTTTCTGAGTCTGTTTCTAGTTCCAACACCAGAGACCTGTCAGGAAGTTACTAGTAACTTCAAAATAGCCAAAAGGGAGCCCTAAGTGTTTTTCTATGAAGTCCGGGGGTTTGACTTTCTATGGGTTGCCTATTTTTTTTTAATAAAATCTTTTTTATTTTTTTTGTGAATATAAATCTTAAACCTCAGTGGGGACAAAGATTAACTTTGGATCTTTTCTTAAAGAGATACAAAAAAACTCCTGTCTAATGGAAAAGATAACCCAAAAGGTTTATAACCCCAGAAGACATCAACCAGTTATATATATATGTATATATATATATATATATATATATATATATATATATACACGTATATATATACGTATATATATACATATATATATATGTGTGTATATATATATGTATATATATATGGCTTCTCAAATGATTTTTGAACCAGTTCTAATGTCTTGCTGTTTACTTCATTAATTAATGAGTTAAATAAAACACTCAACAAGTGTACTTTTTATATTTGTCTGAGAGTCATGATTTTACCTTTTTGAAAATTACATTTTAACAGATCCTGATCTGTTACAGGCATGGGAAGCAAAGCATTGATGGTGCTCTGCGAATGGGAAGGTAGCTGAGCACAGACACTCAGCTATTACTTACATCTTATTCTTCTGACAGGACCATGGATTGCTGTGTTATGAGAGCAGACAGCTCTCTGCAGAGTTGGCAGCTTTAATTGAAAAACACAGGCTTTGGAAAGACACTGACAAATGGGTATCGATTTTATAACCAGAGCAGCAATTATAGTCAGCAACCTGCTCTACCCCAGGGCCTGTGGCCTCTTAGAGAGCAGCGACTCTAAGTGACTGAGCCCAGGTAACATAAGGGGACCAAGGCTCTGCACATCTGCTCCGTGTTCCTCCGTCACTATAGTGGACACATCCTGAATGTTATGTATGTTATGAGTATTTATGTGTGCTCTCTGTCCAAAGCTACTTGATAAAGTTTCCTTGGTCTACATGGAGGGACCAATGGCTTTAAAGCCCTGAGAAAATAGGTCAAAGGGAGATTGACTTGTAGGGTAGGAAGAAGGCAGAAGACAGACCTAAAAGTTCTAGAAAACCAGTAGATGCAAAAGGTGTGTGGTTCAGAGTCAGAAGTCAGTAAGGGCTGGAGACCACTAGGCTCTGAGCATCTGAAGGGATAGTGGCCATATTTTTCTGTATCTGCCTAGCACAGTGTTTGGTACTTAGAAACTTAACCATTCTTTTTTTATATATGTAATTTTTTAAGTTTATTTATTTTGAGAGAGAGAGAGAGCAAGAGAGAGAGAAAGAGAGAGAGAATCCTAAGCAGATTCCACACTGTCAGCATGCAGCCTGACGCGGGACTCCAACTCACGAATCGTGGGGTCATGACGTGAGCCGAAACCAGGAGCAGGTTGCTTAACCAGCTGAGCCACCCTGGCACCCCTTTAACCATTCTTTTTCAATGGAGATTGGCTCAATTGACCATGTGAAAGAGAAGGCTTGGAATGAGAACAAGCAGAGGTTTTAGAAGGAAAAATGATAGGAAACTGTGCCCGAGGAAGGCTCTGGCGGCTGAGCAGAGGACAGGGAAGTTCTGGAAGAGAACGGTGCCCTGGAAAACTTGTGTCCCGACCCAAGCTAGACCCAGTGTCTTCTTCATGCTCTGGAAAGAGCACTGTGCGGGGAATGTCTGGGTTTTCGCTCTGCCACTTATGACTCCATTGATCTGAAAGAAATCTCTGAGCTTCTCCAGACGAAAGCTAGAAATAACTAAGTTGCCTGAGAGCAGTTTGGGTGTCCCCAGATGGCAGCAACACCCCTAGGTTTCTGACTGTCATTGGCTAAAGGAAGACGTTTGCGAAGGAAATGTCAGCAGGGCTCTCCCCTCGCCCAGGGGCTGGATCCAACCACAGGGATCTGTTTTATTTGGACTCAGTTTGCTGATATTCTGTGACAACCAGTTCCGGATGTTTTATAAACAATTAGCCTGACAGTTTGATGGACGAAGGTAACATTTGGGTGTCATCTGCACAGGAATGAAAGACAGATGATCGTTTTTGACAGAAAAAAAAAGTACTGACTACGTGGAAATGGGGAAGCCAGAGCCCTGAGGCTCATGCCCCAGATATGGGGCCAGATCAAAACCCACTGGAGATGTGACCCTGCAGCCTGGGTGATAGTCCTGGTCTGGACATCGGGTGGAGCCTCAGGACACACAGCATGTTTTAGAAAAGACTGCATTTGAGGCTCCTCGTCTGAGAGAAACGAGGAGAAAGGAAGTAAGTTCAGTTGTGACTATAGTCAAATCAACATGCCAGCCTGGGACCTGGGATTCAGTTTGACTCACACCTTTTATATATATATTTAATTATTATTTATTTTTGAGAGAGATTGAGAGAGAGAGAGAGAGACAGAGACAGAAAGAGACAGAGACAGAGAGACAGAGCACAAGTGGGGGAGGGGCAGAGAGAGAGACACACAGAATCCGAAGCAGGCTCCAGCCTCTGAGCTGTCAGTACAGAGCCTGAAGTGGGGCTCGAACTCACAGACTGTGAGATCATGAACCAACTTTGAGATCATGACCTGTCCTTCAAGATGATGACCTGAGCCGAAGCTGGATGTTTAACCAACTGAGCCATCCAGGCGCCCCTCACACCTTTTTTTTTTTTTAAATGTATGTCCTATTTAATCCCTTAATCAGTTTTAAAATTGATATATAATTCACATACCATAAACTTCACCCATTAAAAATGTACAGTTCAGTGGTTTTTAGTACATTCACAGAGTTATGCAGCCATCACTACTATCTAGCTCCAGAATACCCTTCCAGAATATCTAGCTCCAGACCCCAAAAGGAAACCCCTTGCTTATTAACGATCACTCTCTATTCCTACTTCTGCCCCGGCCTCTAGCGTCCACGAATCTATTTGTTGTCTTTATGGATTTGCGTATTCTGGACATTTCACATAAACAGAATCAGGCAACATGTGGTCTTTTGTGTCTGGGTTATCTTGCTTAGTGTAATATTTTGGAGGTTAGCCCACATGGTAGCAGGTATCAGTTCTTCATTGTTTTTATGGTCAAATAATATTTCATTATACGGATATGCTGCATTTTGTCTATCTAGTCATCAGTTAATGGACATTTGGCTTGTTTCTACTTCTTGACTATTAGGAATAATGCTGCTATGAGTATCGACATACAGTTTTTTGTGTGTAGACATATATGTTCAGCCCTCTGGGGTATATACCTGGGTGATTCTATGTGTAAATTTTGGAGGAATCATACTTTTTATTTTACTTGTTTGTGTGTTTGTTTGTTTATTTATTTATTTATTATATAATTTATTGTCAAATTAGCTAACATACAGTGTATACAGTGGGCTCTTGGTTTTGGGGGTAGATTCCCATGATTCATCGCTTTCATACAACACCCCGTGCTCATCCCCATTTCCCCCCCTCAATGCCCATCTCCCATTTCCCCGCTCCCTGACCGCCCCCCGCCCCCCCCCCCCCCCAATCAACCCTCAGTTTTTGTTCTCTGCGTTCAGGAGATACCTTAGACTTTAAATGAGTCATATGAATGTCAGTGTGTCTCCTCATCTCTGTAAACTCCATGAATTCTTTGGGGAGAGGGTGGTGCCAGCAGAGACACACGTAGGCCAGGTGGTTTAAGGAATGGCATGAGTCGGGGCTGCCCGTTCAGGAGTCTGAGTCTCTGACGGCAGCAGAAATGATGGTTTGTCTTTAGAAGAAAAGCATTTGCATGCTGTGGTTGACGAGCAGCAACTCCTGCTATTAACTGTGGGGTTGGGGTTTTCTTGTTCATGTCAGGCCATCCGGAGAAATAAATTCACACCTCCTGTGTACCCTGTGGCTTTGCGCTGAAGGGCGCACATGGCCTTGGCTTGATAGGACTTGATAGGTTAAACCAAGAAACGTGTCAAGCAAAAGTGTTTGAACAAATACCGAACTGTGTGGTATAGATTATGACTTACCAGGGAACAGAGCGTTCGGCGTGGGCTATGAATATACATGGGAGCCCCACGTTCACAGGCTCCCCAGGGAGAGTGAAGCGAGACTAAGCTGGCTCTAGTTGTACATACATAATTCATCTTGGGATAGAAGAGGCACCTGTTTTGCCTCCTTTTCGTTCCTCAGGACTTGTCTGGCACAAAAGTTACAAGACCGATGAACTGTGCCGTGGCAGTGATGGGATTTGTTTTGGTCACATGGTAATCCTGAGCAAAAGGGCCCGGGAGACATATGGGCCTAGTTCTAAAGTTCTACAGAGAGCAATGCGTCACCTGGGCAAGCCACCCAACTTTCTAGATTCTGGCCAAAGAGTGGGTCTTTCTGGACACCAGATGCCTCTGTGATTTGATTTCTTCCTGGCAGAGGGACTCAACTGGAATGACTTTAAAATTGTCGTGGACTGAACAGTCTTTCTGTTCTCGTCTGCAGCTCAATGTGGAGCCATGGAGTTGAAGCTGAATCAGGAGTTTTTCCACACTTAATTCAGTTCAGCACAGCAGGATCTGGACGAGGCAAGAAACCAGGAAGCAAAGGAACCCAGGGTGAGTGTGAGAAAGAAGAGTTGTGGCTCAGCTTAAGTTGAACCAACACCAGGGGTAGACGAGACATTATGCTAATCAACATTTTGCTTGTGAATCAGAAGCCTAGACATTTGGAATAACAGCACTAGGAAGCATTTGAGCTGCTTAGGGGAGTTTTGTTCAAATTTGAATTTCCTAGAAATCACAGTTCCTATCATTTCCCTAAAGAACACAAAGAGTGGGGGTTTGGCCTTCGAGTCACCGCTGATCAATTTAATGCTGCGTTAACAGTAGTGCAGCAGCTTTGTGAGAGTTGAAGAAAAAATACCAGAGTTTTTTGGATTTAATAACACAGTAATTTGGAGCAGATACAGCCAATACCAGTGTTCAAGGGGAGACGCATATGGTATAGAAAATATTTTTTAGGTCAGTCCAATCCAACACATTTGAAAATAAGTGAGTTTGGCATAAATCCGTGAGAGAGGCACAGTCATAGTGATGGGCCCCCAGTATGTTGGAGATTGCACATGGGGTAGCCACCAAATCACTAGAATTTGAGGTCCCTGTAGATTGAACCCAGAAGTCGAGAAAGTCCTTTGAAAATCAAACGTAAGAGCTAATATTTTATGAGAGCGTGTTATGTGCACCAGGCACTATTTTGAGTATTTCACATCTATTAATTGCTTTAATCCTGAGAACAATCCCGGGGACATGATGTCTACAAGTTTCCCTCAAATATTTCAGAAAGAAAATAATAGAGAAGGTAAGAAAAGAATGACAGAGCAAATGGGGAAAGACTACGAAGGAGTAATCCTGAAGAGTAATAGGATTTCTTTGTTTGATTCCAGCAACTTTTCTGTAGGTTTGAAACGATAACAAAATAAACGTTGAGCCAAACACCCCCCCTGGAAAAAGACCCGATTCTTACGAGATGAGAAAACTAAGGCACAGACAGGTTAAGTAACTTGCATCTGGTCACCTGATACTAAATAGTGGAGCCAGAATTCCAGATGGGTGCTGGGGAGATTGACAAGGCAAAGGGACATATAGAGATGGAAATACTGTTAGTTGTTCAAGTGGTTGTTTTGGTCTCTGTTGCTCCACAAGCATAACGTTGACCTTGCTGCCAAGCTCAGCACTGGGTCTTGGGCAACCCGAGCAGAGGGGCAAGGCAGGAGCTGGGAGGGAAGGAAGATATGGCAAGTTCAGTGCCCCTGAAGGCATGGACGAGCCACCGGTCCATACACTGTTACCCATTCACGAGGACATAAATATGGCAAGTGAGGGTAAGCATTGAGAAACATTTATAGCACCTTAACATTGCTGCTACATCCAATTATTATTAGTTTTCTGGTAATTTTCTTTTTTTTTACTCATTAATTCAAACATTTATGAAAATTAAAAATAAATATGAATTTTTTCATTTTCTGTATTTAAGAAAAAAGAAAAGAAACGAAAAAGAGAAAAAAGTTAAAAAAAAGAAAAAAGAAGAAATTGTTTGATAATTCAAACATTTATTAAATGCCTACTGCATGCTCCATATTGGATGAGACTTAAGTTTGTTAAATACAAACTTAGAGAATAGTTACATAACCCATGTCAAATAGGAGAACAATTTCAAAGACATTTTCTTCTTTAAATTTTCTAAAGTGAGTTTTTTTTTTTTAAATTGAGATACACTCTACATATAACCTTACATTAGTTTTAGGTGTGCAACATAATGATTCAATGTATGTATAGATTGCAAAGTGATAGTTAACATCCATCACCACAAACGGTTATAGGTTTTTGTTTTGTTTTGTTTTCTTATGATGAGAACTTTTCAGATCTACTCTCATTATCAGTCTTTGTGGAATTCAGGCTCCAGGCTCAGGGAGAGAGGAGACCTCTCTTGGATGCTTTGCTGTTGAAACTTCCTCGTTCCCCGCCTCCTCTGCTCACTTGCTTGTTGTAGCTTAGATCAGACCAATCGTGGTTGAGAGCAAATAGGAATCCAAGTTATTAGGAATGCTTCCCAAGGACACAGCACCTTTTTAATCCCAAAGTAGTTCATAAATTGTCCAGCTGTGCCTGAGGCACATGGTTGTGAAGGGTAGAAGCCAACTGGCGTTCTAAGTGGAACAAATGGAAAATTTTGGCTGCGGATGCCAAAGGGAATTCTTCACCCTAATTAAGAAAAAAAAAAAAAACAAAAACCTCTGCAATATTGAAAGTCTAGGTAGAGGAGGCAAGACCTGGCTTCTGACTTCATGAAAATGAACCATGCTTAATTAGAACTTAGCTAACACAAATTGGAAAGAATCAAGGCTACAGCCCATCGAAGTTGGTCCAGTTTGGGAATTAAAACCCTATAGTTCCACTCATGTCCTTAAGAGCAGTCCACCTTCTTAGGTTATAGGTAACAGACCTGTGCCCCTTCCTAAAGTAGCAGGAGTAAGTTACCTGCTTCCTTCAGGGAATATGCCCTGATGCTTTGGAAAGATTACATTTAAAGGGTAATTTTTATTGCATGTTCTCTAATTCAATAAATATGGAGCTTCCCATTAACCAAGAGCTTATTTAGAATCCTTTCTTTTGCTGTCTGGCTGCTTGCAAAAGTCAAATTAGTAAACTATGCAGGACAAAATGTTACTCAGGTTGGATATCTGCCTACTCATGAAATGTAAATAAATCCAGAGAAAGGGAAATTTTGGAAATCCAAATAAACATCCTTCATGTGATTTGTCTTCCCAAACAGTTTCTCAGATTCTCTTTCCTCTGTGGTCATGTCTCAAGTGTCTTTGAGTGATAACCCTGGACACTCCACATTTCAGCACCATACAAATATTTCTCTCTTGTGTTCTTGGTTGCTATTTCTGTCAGAAACATGAAAGCTGCATCAACTAGATGGAAATCCTAGAGGGATTTAGGAAGAAAAGATCAATTGTTTGACAATAAACATGGCAAATCCCATGTGATTAAATAAATGCTTGTAAATGAAAGCAATAATATTGCACTTTGAATTGTTAACTATAAAGCAAGGACCAGAAATGACTGGGCAGGTGACCTGTTGGTGGGGGCACTTGTATTTCAGCACAAAATCTGAAAAATCTGGACAAAGCAGAGATCAAGAGACAGGTGAGAGCTGACTTTTTCTATTACTGAAATTGTTTTGTTCTTGGCTTAAGAAAAGAGATTTGGGATAGTCTAGGTTTTATAAACTCCTGCAAAAGAGGTGGCTTTGGTCATGCTGCCGTCGTTGAAAGGGAATGACTCTTCCATGTCACCTTGACGTGCAATGTGAATTTGGGAAATGGAACTTAAGTTTGTTTTTCATTGGTAAGAGGCTGGAGGTGTCACTAGCCCAGCCCATGTGTCTGTCAGAAAAATAAGTTCTCTCTTGGCAGAGCCCTCTCTGTCTCAGGATCATGTGAGATTCACCACATAATGCTCAGAAAACATGAGATCATCTCTACACAGTGAGCAAAGAAGAACTGGGACCTGATTTCATAGTTTTTCCCACAGATTTTGCTTTCCACCCTTGTCAGTCATATCTGAAAGGCTGACAGTTACCAGGGACTGTGGCCAGGCACGAGGGAGAACGTGTCATTGCTGGCTGTGTTGGCCATAGCAACACGTCTGCCTTGGGGCAGATCCAGCGTGGACGAGCAAACAGAAAAATGTGTCAGAGGATATGCAACTGAAACAGGCCAAGGGTGAAAGCTGGTGCCGTCCATCAGAAACTTCCAGTGACCAACAGCAGGGTGTTTAACCACCATTTTACACTTCAGTAAGTTATCAAGTTGGTCAAGAAAATAATTGATGGTGACTTATCACGAGTTGGTAATTTCTCAAAATATCTATAATGGGGAAGGATCCTCATTTCTTATAACCTCAGTCAGTGCTGAATTACATCAATCAACAAATGTATCAAGAGCCAGAGCAGTGTGTTAAGTGGCAGCTGAGGCATCAAACGCAAATAAGACATGTTTCTTATTCACAAGAGAACTTCAGAGCCAGTGGGAAAGGTATGTAAACATGTTTTTCCAATGCAATAAAATGAGAGCTATAATAAATGCACGGAGGAGGTGCTACAGGAACACAGATAGAAAGTCAATTGATTCTGCCTGGGAAAGTCTGAGAAAGCATCAAAATGGAAGAGAATTTAGTTTCCTGGAAGGAGGATTAGAATTTACCAAAAGGAAGGATCTAAGAAATACATGAGCTATGAAGGAGAAGCCAAGCGTGTGCTGAGCATTTTCAGGGCAGGGCCATGGTCATCATTTCTGTGCGTCAGGAGGTCTATTCTCCCAGGAAATCCAATGTTCAAGCCCACCGTGTCACTTTGGACTCAAAAGTCTAATTTGAAATGCAATGACCTCTTTGTTCCAATCGTCTCAGTCTGCCCCTTGGAAATGACGAACGCATGGTCCCCCTGGTGGAATGACTGCTGGGGAAATGGCCAGCCAAGCCCTCCAGAGCGTTGTGTTCAGCCTTGAGTCAGAGCGGAGAGAGGCAACCGTTCCGGTGTAGCATCACATACAGGGAAAGGCGAGAGCCCTGGGGTTCTGGGTCAGCGAGGCCCAGGTCAATACAAGGAGGTGGGAGTCTGAAGCAGGATCTGTGGTCATCAGTGGCAGCACCAGCACAGAAGACCAGGGTGGACTTCACTCCAGTAGACACCAGAAGAGTCCCTCTGTGGGCCTCAGATTCCTCTTTCATAAAATGCACTAGTTTGACTAGCTGCCATCAGCTGTTGGCAAACTCCGTTTCTTAGAGCACTAGGGTTCCCTAAAGGTGCCTCAGTGTCTGGAGATGAGAAAGAGCAAGGCCAAGTTAGAAAGGCTAACCTTCCCACCCTCACTTCAACAGGAGTATTTTGATTCCATTTGTTTTCATGTTGGCAACCCACATGAGATGTAATTTGACAGAAGTCTATTTTATTGTGCAAAAAATATAATTGGCATCTTGGACTAGAGAATCAAGTTCTGACTCTATGGTTGTGAGCCTCCCTTATTTCCTCTGCAATCCCACGAGACTCAATTTAGGTCCCTTTGTAACACTTACACAATTTTATTTTGTGTTTTTCTTTATGTCCCAAAGAGGTGCACTTCTTTTTCTCTTATGAATTTGTTTGCTCCATAAAAGGAAGTTCAGGGCTGCTGGACGTCCCTAGCCATACTGGTCTCCTTCCTGGACTTCAGACTCACCAAACACCTCCCTTAGGGCCTCGGCATTTCTGATTTCTTCTATCTGGGGTTGTTACTCCCAGATCTCCCTAAAACTTGCTCCCTCACTTCCTTTAGGTCCTTTCTCAAATGTGACCTTATCTGATGGCCTTTCCTGAACACCTAATATATAAAATAGAACCACATTCCCCCTACTCTCTCTCTCTCTCTGCCTCTCTCCCTCTTTCTCCCACTCTCTCTTCAGGGACTCTTCGTTCTGTTTTTATTTTCCTCCATAGCACTTACCATCACTTGCATATTTTATATTTCATTAGTTGCTTCAATTTTGTCTCATCCTAGAATATAAATCCCAGGGGGCAAGGACTTTTTCTGTTTTGGTCATTGCTCTGTCCCTGGAAGAGAGTCTGGTGTGGAGTAACCACCCATTCACTTTGAGGCCTTTGACACTCAGCTCCTGTCCAGCCAAGACCTCCTGTTTCATAAAGAAAGATCCCACCCACAGTGACTTGCAGTTTGGCTGGGTTTCCTTTCTGGCCTGTAACATCCAAACCAGTGACCCAACAAGACCTGCCTCCCCTAGTAGTAATAGTAACTTAGGCAGACTGGTAAAAAAAAAACAAAACAAAACATGGGGTTTGGAGCTGAGGGTTTGGGTTTGGGTCTGAACTGTAACATATGCTAGTGGGTTGCTTTTAGGTAACCTCTTGGAGCTTCAGTTTCCCTATTTGTAGAATGAGGTAGCAACTTACCTGTCACACAAGGTTGCTATGAGAATTACATCAAGTTCGATGGGGAAAAAGTGCTTTGTAATCTGTAAAGGACCGTGTTAGGTGTGGCTTCAGAGAATGAGACAGTAGGTGATCTGAACTCTAAATGGCCTTTGAGCCAATAGTAACACTGTGACTGCTGGTGCTCACCTAATTTTTCTGGAGACAAAGATAAGACTACCTCTTTCTGGTTGAAGGTAGGAAAGTGAGTCAGAGTATCTATGTGAAACACCTTTTGACTTTTATCATCCATCTTATGATTTTGGTGAAATTAGTAAGAAAATACTCAGCAAAGAAAGTATTTTTATTGACGCTACAAGGTTTTCAAATTAATAGTTTCTGTAAATAGTGACTTTCAGCTCTGCAGGATTGCCTCTTTCTTTTTGGAAGGGCCCCTTTACTTCATTTTGGAATGTATGCTAATTTCTGTTTCCCCACATTTATACCATGTGCCTCAGCCTCCCAGATTAAAAAAAAAAAAAAAAGAATTCCATGTATTTGTGGAATGCATTTGACACTTAGCTTGAATTGCCTCCGCCAAGAAAGGCCTTTATATTTATTACCATTGATAAAAAATGCTTGAACACAAGGGAGGCAGCGTGTTAGGAGGTATGGAACACTGATAAGAGAATTAAGAACTTGAGATTTTGTCTGGTTCTGTTACTGACTAGTTAAATGGACTTGGGCAAGTTGCCATTTCCGTGGGCCTCATTCTCCGCGTGTGTGTGTGCGTGCATGCGTGTGTGTGTGTGTGTGTGTGTGTGTGTGTAACAGGGACGGGGGAATCATGTGAGGGACAACTCCAGGCTCTCAGGGAGCGAGCTGGCTTTGCCTAAGAACACACCTTCTATGGGTGTGTTTGGTTATGAAAATGAGATCCATTGGGCACAGCTTGGCTGGACTAGGACTGCAACATAGGAGATTCTACTTCTTGACATTATAGAAGAAAAAGACATTAGTGAGGTGACCAGAAAGATAGATTCTGAAAGAGGGGTCTGGATCAGGAGGAGGAGGGAGCAGGAGAGAAGGCCCAGCAAAGTGGTCAGAGGCTGGGATTGAAATGGATAAATGGCCACTAAGAGGCTCTGCCTGAAAGAGTAATGGACTTGTAAAGCAGAGACAACTGACACCCGGTGAGGAGACATTTTCTGGAAGGATGGGGAGCAGATCTACTGGACTTACAGAAACACTGGTTCTGGAAGCTCTCCTCTTTATACATGCACAGCCTCCCTTTTCTTGACCCGTCTCTGCTAGGTCTCTTCTTTCCTTAGTGTTCCCATGGTCATGCTTGGGGCATCAGTCCCTGGCCCTCCACTTACCTTGGCCTTTTTAGGAACAACTTTCAGGGGGAGGAGTGGACAATATTGGTGTTGCTGCCCATATCCCCCCAGCTTCCTATTGGCTTTCCTTGACCATTTTCATGCACACTCCCTCTTTCCTCTGTTGTGCATTTGATTCAAATTGACGGCATTTGAAACTCTTAGGAAATCTGCCCTTAGCTCCACCAGAGACAGTACAGAGAGCTATCAGCCCAAAGTGCCTGGGGATTTGTTCTCCACAGCCCTGCCCATGTCCCTTGAGCAAAGGGTTATAAGCCCAGCTGTCTTGCCTCAGTTGGTCCTACTCAGAAGTGTAACTTACATCCCGGAAGTAACCCCCCCCCCCCCCCCCCCCCCCCGCCGTGGGATCTGCCCAAACCCTCCTCTGCAGGGCTTTGCCTAAGATGCAAACTTACTTGCCTTCTTCCCCCTTCTCCCTCCTTCTTCTCTCTGCTTCCCCACTTTCTTGCCAGTCTCCTCTAGAAGCACTGTCTTACAAAAAATTTTTTTAATGTTTATTTATTTTTGAGAGAGAGAAAGAGACAGAGACAGAGAGAGACAGAGTGCAAGTGGGGGAGGGGCAGAGAGAGAGAGGGAGATACACAATCCGAATCCGAAGCAGGCTCCAGGCTCTGAGCTGTCAGCACACAGTGGGGCTCAAACTCACGAACCATGACATCATGACCTGAGCTGAAGTTGGATGTCCAACCAACTGAGCCACTCAGGCGCCCCTAGAAGCACTTTCTTAATAAATGACTCGCTCACAAATCTTGAATTCTCATCTCAGAGAGCCCAGCCTAAAAACACCCCCTATCTCCTAAAGCTTAGGTTTCTTTAAAAATTGGAAGAAAGTTCTGGGCACTTTTCCTAAAAGAAAGTGTACATATGCATGTAATTGGCTTGCCTTTGCTCCATGATCTTGGAAGTGTAAGAAATGTCTCATCCTTAATTTTTCTAAATCCTATCTGACTCAGTCTTCCACCCACCAGGTGGTTGAGAGATCCAAGTTCAATTATTTGTGGGAGGGCATTTCTCATTCTTCCTTGCTATTCACTTGAGATCACCCTGGAAACTTGGACCAAAAATATTTGGGGGAGCCTCAAGATTTCAGTCCAATCCTCTTGAGGTTTTTGTCCTTTGCTCAGAGGTGCAGGTGACAATGTCTGGCTCTGCTCGGGAATCTGTGCTGAGCTCCCAGTCTGCTGTACTAGTGTCCAGACTCTCCAGGTGCCTCTGCAGAGAACATACTTTCTTTCAACCATTCTCATGGGAGGCCCTGATTTCTCTGGACTGCTGGGTGAGCCCTGTTATCAGAAGAGCTTAGATCAACAGCATCTCTCCCCTCACTCCCTACCCCTAGTTCTAGTCCCAGGAGCTATCTCTTACTACCACCCCTGATTCATGCCACCTCTACCCGCCTACCATAGTCTCCTGGTCTCTCCTCTCCCAAGCACTTCCCACCTGTGTCCTTTGCCCTCAGCAAAGAAGCAGATGGAGGTGATCTTCAGGGCAGAACTAGGTCCCAGGAACACAGAGAGGAAAGTTGTTTATCTCTCTAGGAGAAGGAAAGGAGAAATTATCCTTTTATTCATTTCCATCAGACAAAAATTGATGAAGGCAGCCATTAATGACTCAATAAAATACCCCCACTCACATACAATATTGCATACAACTTTAGGAAGTTCACAGTTCCCAGGACTCAAGTTTATGAGCATCTGACCTAAGGGAAGAGTCATATGAAAGCAACCTAACTACTACTAACCAGTGATGAGGTTATTCTTGAATGGAACTTTCTCTTTGATCTAGAGTCTCTATCTTATGCCTGTGGCTTCTTGCTTATCAATTACCAAAGCTGCTCTAGCTGAAAGATAAAATGAGGCAAGAATACCAGGAAATGTCATTCAGAGTTTTGGCTCATGAAACAGTGACAAGCCTTGGGCAAAATATTTTGGTCAGGTGATGCTAAGGGTGAATATTCCCAGTGGTCAGATAGAGGTTCAGGGACCATCACCTTCTTATGGACAGGGATCATATAGTATTCATCTATATATACCTAGCAAGTAGCATTAATGGCACTTATATTATTAATAAATAAATATTACATTGATTTAATTCATCTTGTATACATTCTGCTGATTTGTTAGCACTAAGGATTATATTGATAAGGTCTATACATATCTTCCTATGGATTGGGGCTATATCTTTACACTTTCACTTGATGTGTACTTTGCCATCCTGAGGAAAATATATAAGGTCACATCTTCTTAAATATTCAAATTAAAATGACTTTGAGTGCCTGTCCCATTATTACACAAATGTCTTTCATTACTGGAGTCCCTCCTGTACAAGAATTCCTCACTTTACTTAATCCAACCATAAGGTAGCTGCTCCCATCTTGTGCTGCTATCAGAGTGGGAACCAGAAATGAATGTCTCTTTGAGGCTAGAGGACTCAGTTTGGGGGACCGGATACTCCAGAAAGAGCCACCATGTGGTTGTTGCTGCTACCAGAGTTGGAGGCCTGTTATAATGGAGGCTGAAATTGGGCACTGTGCAGGGATGCTCCACCTCCCTGCTGCAGAGGGCAATGTGAGCACATTGCTCGGATGCCTTAGATCCATCCAGAAGGTTACTCTTACCGTTCTTCACTCCTTCCCAAGATGAGAATTCAGATGCTCCCCTTGTGGCCGGAAGACATCATGACTACTGCCTGACCTTTAAAATAAAACAGCCATGGCATTAGAAGAGGAAGGGAAGTATATATTTATGATTCCTTTCATGATATGAAAATAGTCCATTACCAGGCAGGTGAGCAAGCTTGCACATGTTCATGGTCGCCCTTCTTCTTTTGTGAGGCTTCCACGAGTGGAAGCAGACCCTGCTACAAACCAGCTTTTATTCATTCAATCACTAGAAAGGAAGAATGGTATGTTAATATTCCAGTAGAAACCCTTACAAAATATAAAACGATAGCAGCGATTGCTGCAAAAAGATGTTTTGTTCGTCTTGGCATCAGGTTAACAATTATGGGGGATTCTTTAGGGTTTGATAGAAAAAAAGGTATTTGAATTAAAGTCTATTTTATTTGTTTATTTATTAAAGATTTATTTTATTTTGAGAGAGAGAGAGAGCAAGTGGGGGGAGGAGCAGAGGGAGACAATCTCAAGCAGCCTCCACACTCCGCATGGAGCCCAACCCAGGGCTTTATCCCATTACCCTGGGATCATGACCTGAGCCAAAATCAAGTTGGATGCTTAACTGACCGAGCCACCCAGATGCCCCTGAACTAAAGTCTGATTTTAAAATCTGATTCCAATTTTGATAAAATAGAAAATTTTTTGCCACTCATGCTCTTCATATATCTGGGATTTGTAAAGAAATGATTGCAGTATAGTCAAGGGGTCATCCATTCATTGACTAACCCATCACCAAAGATCATGTCTGAGTTCCTCCAACACAGGGTAGGTGCTTTGTAAATACCTACGCTGTACGAAACCTTTCCATTTAATTGTGATGTAGCATCCACTTAAATAGGCACAGTGGTTGGGAAAACTTTTCAATATCACTCAAGTGAAATGTTACTTTAAAGAGAATTCCAAACATGTGTTTCATTTTATTTTCTAGTGTCATTTCTCTTGAAAGATTTACTTGTTGAGAGCAAGTGATTCCAACAGTAAAAAACAACAAACTGTTAAGAAAGACACAGAAAAATCAAACCCATGTAAGGGAATCAGTGGCAAATACAGTACCCAATTATTGTGATTAAGCATTAATTCTGACCCAAGGTTTCTGGTACCCACGGCACAAGGATAGCATGATAGGTGACATAGTTTTTATCTACTTGGATAAAAACACATCTTGGGGGGATATCAACTTCTATATTCATTCAGTGTCTCCATTGATGTTAATATTAATTCCAATTAAAGAACAAGGAAACATAATTTTTCTAAATGTTTCCAGCTGTGACATGTCAATTGCTACAATTTAGTTTCTAGATCTACTGTGATATTTAATAAACTTTATGTAAACTTTAAAATACTGCACTGAAAAAAATGCAAGTCCATGCTAGTTCATGAAAGAGAACCTTTTCCTAATAAAACATTTAAAAAGGAATCTATGCTATGGAGGAAACTCAGGCTGAAATTAGCTCTGTTAACAAAATTAGAAAATTTTTTTTCAAGGAAATTAAATAAATTTTCGAAGTCTGAATCTTCTGTATGTCACTGTGGTAACAAACTTTCAAATCCCTGTGGCTTAACCCATGAACTTCTTATTTCTTTTTTTTTTTTTTAATTTTTTTTAACGTTTATTTTTGAGACAGAGAGAGACAGAGCATGTACGGGGGAGGGTCAGAGAGAGGGGGACACAGAATCTGAAACAGGCTCCAGGCTCCGAGCTGTCAGCACAGAGCCCGACGCGGGGCTCGAACCCACGGACCGCGAGATCATGACCTGAGCCGAAGTCGGCCGCTTAACTGACTGAGCCACCCAGGCGTCCCTGAACTTCTTATTTCTTGCTCATATCATAGTGTGATGCTGCCAATGTAGGTTTCCTGAGTCACTCTCATTTAAACAGAAACTCAAGGATCAGGTAGAAACTCCTTCCATCTTGTAACTCTACCAACTAGCAGTCCTTACTTTCCAGTGTGGAGACAAGAAAGACAGATGAGGAGAGGGTGGAGGAGTGCAGGAGAAAGTTTGGAGACAAGGCCTGAAAGAGATATGTATTATTTTCACTCATATTCCATTGGCCAGAACTCAACCACATGCTCCTAACTTATTGACAAGGGCAACTGGAATATGTGGTGCTCCTCCGTTCCCAGGAGGCGAAAGCGGGATGGATGAGCATTTGGCCAATTTCTGCCAAATCTAGTATTCATCTTAGGGCTTTTCTTCTCCTCTCAAAGTCTGTTCTGAAATGCTTTAGGGTTCCCAGGGACAAGGAAGTCTACCACTTATACAAATGGGGAGTTCCCAGGGACAAGGGTTCCCAGGGACAAGGAAGTCTACCACTTATACAAATGGGGAGTAAGATTATTTGTTAATATAATTTATAATGAAAAATATATTTATCCATATCAATAAACTAGATAGTAATCATTGGGACAACTTATTATTTTTTTAATGTTTATTTATTTCTTCTGAGAGAGAGAGAGAGAGAGAGAGAGAGAGAGAGTGAGGGGGGGCACGGAGAGAGGGAGAGAGAGGGAGAATCTCAAGCATGCTCCACACTCGGTGCAGAGGCCTACAAGGGGCTCGATCTCATGACTGCAAGATCATGGCCTGAGCCAAAATCAAGTGTTGGTTGCTTAACGGACTGAGCCACCCAGGCGCCCCAGGACAATTTCTAAACACCATTCTTAGAAATGATGAGATCTTTACACACATAAAATAAACATAAACTTGACCCACTTATGCATGAATTTTTTTTTTTTTGATAAATACAGTACAGTAATGAAAATGCATTTTCTCTTAGGGTTTTCTGAATTTTCTTTTCTCTAGCTTACTTACTGTAAGAATGCAGCATATAATACATATAACCTACAAATATGTGTTAATGAACTGTGCATGTTACCGGTAAGGCTTCCAGTCAACAGTGGGTAAGTTTTGGGGAGTCAAAAGTTGTATACAAATTTTCAACTGCACAGAGTGGGGAGGGTGGGTGCCTCTAACCCCTGAGCTATTCCAGTGTCGACTGCATACATAATACAGTAATCAAATGACGTGGTTCTCTGTCCTCTCTTCCTCCTCATCCAGAGTAGCTCTGATTATAATTGATTAAGATTCTTTCATACAAGAATTTCCCTTTTGAAAAAGAGGTTTGAAAACCTCTTTGGATAGGCTACTCCTGTGGCCCAGGCCACTTAAGGATCAGAACCTTCTTCCATTAGGATACAGGAGCCAGAAAGGATCTTCTCACAAATGCAAAGAAGGAGTGACCGGAGGCTATTCGATCCAAGAGTTTTTCATACTCTCCATATTATTCTTGCTCTGAGCCTGGAGTCAGCAGCAGTTTGAACTTCAGCTGATCTGAAACCCTTTACTCGATGGAGTTTTGGAAAATTAATCCGCTTCCATTTGTGCACACTTGCATTTCCACACTTTCATTTTATGAAGTTTCACGCCCATACATTTGGCTTTGAGGTTTGCTTCATTCAGATCCATATTGGAAAGGCCTGACTTCCTATCACTGCCAGGATTTTCTTCTGCTCCAGGGATTTGTTTGGTTCTGTGCCATTTTATCCCAAGTTTTATTCCTTCCATCTGATTCGAATGTTTCATTACCAACTCATAGTTGTTCTTAACAAGAAGTAAAAGCAAAAAAAAAAAAAAAAGATAGAAAAGAAGAGGCAAAAATGACACCTCTCTTAAAACAGGAAAATGTGCTGGTTTGAATCTCCTGTCAGATTTTGGGCAGGTTAGTTGGCAACTGGTGTTTGGCCAGATTTCAGATTTCAGAGTAAATTTCTCAGAGCTTTATTGCTTCCCTCTGGACCCCTGTTAGAGAACAATGAGAGGTTAGGTGTAGCTTGCTAAGCCCACTTGCATTAGTCAGTTGCTCTTCTGGTGCACGTGGAACGTGCTCTACCTTCCTCATCTTATGGCTTCATCTTCCATCTGCCTGGTTGGGAAGGGACTGTGAATCCGCAGCGGCATTTTACAGCGGGGATGGGGTGGATACACGAATGAAGGAAGAGCCTGATGTCACTGCCCCACCTGGTAGCTGCTGCCATTACTGTTGTCAGTGTTGTCTCCATAAGCTTTTGTAAAAAAACGTATGTATTTATTTATTTATTTATTTAATTAGTTTATTTATTTATTTATTTATTTTAAGAGAGAGAGAACAGGAGAGGGGCAGAGAGAGGAGAGACTCCTAAGCAGGCTCCACAGAGTCAGTGCAGAGCCTGATGCTGGGCTCAAACCCATGAACTGTGAGATTATGACCTGAGCCAAAGTCAAGAGTTGGACACTGAACTGACTGAGCCACCCAGACGCCCTGATAAGCTTTTTATTTTAGAAAAGTTGCAAAGGTAGTGCTGAGATTCCTATACATTCCATACACAGTTTTCCCCATTGTGAGGAGCTTACATTATTATGGTACATTTTTCACTCTAATGAGCCAATAGCTCATACATTATTATTACCTGAAGTTCATATTTTATTTGAATTTCCTTCACTGTGACCTAATGTCCTTTTTCTGTTCTAGGATATGTCCTCCTGAATCCCACATTATGTTTTGTTGTCCTGTCTTCTCCCTTGAGGATCTTCTTTTGCTTGGTTTTGGGTGTACGTGTGTGTGTGTGTGTGTGTAATATGTGATGTAATATGTAGATCATGGTTCCCCAAATGAAAAGCCACTGGTATAGAGCAAATTATAGTTGGTGACTCCTTTAAGCTCCTAACAAGAATTAAAAGGACAATATTAAAAAAGATGCCAAGTATTTCTGATGCTAGTTTGTCATTGTTAAAAAAAAAAAAAAGGACAGGAGATAGTTATATTTATAGAAAATTGAATAGCAAATAGAAGGTATCCTAGAGATGGAGAGAATTCAGGCCTAAATACTATTCAGGTCTGTAGGGACCTATAGAGTTTTCAAAGCAAGCATTAATATGTTTCTGCTAGTGATGTTCATTCCTTTCAGGAATGCTGTTTGTCCTTAGTGACTCATAGCAGCCACTTCTACAGATTTTTTTTGAAGTGTCAGATGTGGTGAGTTGCCTGGATCTAGAAAGAGTTTGGTACGTAGGTTTGGGCTTCATTGGCTGTTTCCCATGGGAAAGTCAGTTGATTAGATTAGAGATGAAAACTGTCCCGGTCAGCTGTTTAAAGCCATACACAGATGAAAGGAAGCGGGGTTGGAGGGTGTGTGGGGGGTGTGTGTGTACATTTGTTACAATACTGAGTCCAGATAATTTAATATGGATTTCCCGCCTTATTGTTGGTGGAGGGCAGGGAGTAGGGAGGTCGAACATGATGTGAAATCTTGAAGTATTTTTTAATGCTGGTAGTGTAATCCCAACAAATGAATGCACTTAGGGTGTCTTTATAGGCTTTGGAAAGGTGGCAGAAGGAGAAGCAGAGACAGAGAAGGAGTGGATCCGAGTTGCTGCCTACCTGAGAATGAAATCTCTGTGGGGAGACCGGGATTTGACCAGGTGACTCATCTTTTATGTTCTGAGCCAAAGTGAACAGGATCTGTGCACTCACTAGTTGTGAATAAATAGCATTTAAGTGCGTGTTTTAATCCTTAAAAATTAATTCCCTGACCTAAGAATCCATTGTTGGAAGGAGTCGTCAGAGACTTTTAACCTTTCTTTTTGCCTGTAGGTAGGTAACTCAGTCACAACGAGCTATAGGGAGAAGCAATTTTTACCTCGATTTCCTAGGTCTTTTTCATTTTAGTAATTAAAACGAAGCTCGATAGATTACTTGGAAGAATTAAAATGGGTTATACCACTCCAAATTGTAGCAATTGCTTGATTAAATATTGATTGAAGAGTTTGTGGCTCATTCAACTCATTTGTGTTTGTTTTCCCTGGCTTTTCCCCCACCCCTCATTTTTTGAGTATGTCACTGGATTATGAAAATAGAGGGAAATACAATAAAATAGAAGTGAATCCATTCTACTACTTGCCAAGTGATCTTGTAGTTTGGGAGGTAAACAAGGGAGTTGAAAAGGTGAAAGAATGCATCTATATTCATTTGTTCTCTCTCCTTAAAATTATGAAGAGGAAGTTATTTCTAAATTTGGAATGTTTACCACTTCCTCCTCCTGCAACTGAGAGCAAACACACTGTACACACACACACACACACACACACACACACACACAGTCAAAATATCCAGTTGGTGCAGACTTTGCCGTAACATCTCAGCATCTCAGCACCTCGTTGGTTTTTCATATTTTCCATTCATTAGAGATACATTGCTGGTTCCAATCTGCTTAGGCTTGGTGTTTCTGTTGGGAAAGTAAATGGCAAAAGACCACATGACTTCCAAGGGCAAACACTGCCCAAGGGGGAAAGCATGGGCTGGCTGGAAACACAAGGCATTGTGTGGAGCAGAGGTTAGAGATAGGGTGAGGCAGAAAAAGCTCTGCTCTTTCTCCATCACCTCCATTTAGGTCCTCCAGGAAGCAGAAGCCAAGACAGGATTAGAAATGTAATTTGTTTCTTGGGGGAAAATCCTTGCCAAAGAGAAAGGGGACAGGGAGCAGGAGGCACCGGGGAGAGCCCCAGATCATGATGGAAGTCTGACAACCATGAAAAGGGAGAACAGGAAGGGGGAAGAATTGGATAGGTAGGGCTTCCGATTGCAGGGCATCTCGAAGAAAAGTCTTGGCTAGGCTGATGGGAAGTCCCAAAACAATTCCCACTGCAGAGATCCCTCCATTGGGCAGGAGTTCCTGGCTCCAGTCCACCCACCACCCCTGTCCCCATCCCATGCTCAGTCATTGGCTAGGAGCTGCTCTGGAGAAGCATAGCCCAGCCTTGGTGTGAATGCTGCAATGGATCCATCCCAAAGCTTTGGAAACTGCAGTTGGGCAGATAAGCACACTTGTCACCAAAGAGTCTTTCTTAAAGGGAGATCTGAGCATCTTTCTGTGGTTGCCACCCCGTGAATCACATCAGTATCAGAGCTCAAAACAGGCAAGAGCTCATCTCAGGTATCTGGTCACCCAGCTATCGTGTGTGTGTGTGTGTGTGTGTGTGTGTGTGTGTGTGTGTGTTGCGCCCACACTGTAGATGATTACAAGGGCTATAGCATTGAGTTAAGGTACTAAGAGTTTTCCTTTATTTGCTAAAATCCTAAGGCACCTCACAAAAGTTAGTTTGACCCAGTTCAGTTTCTTCCAGCTACCAGATGTGGTCCAAAAACCAGCTCGAACAATTTGCAGCATGCTGACTCAACTTGTCAGAGCCGGAAGCCCCTTGGCAGATATGAGAACTATCTCACCTCTCAGATCTATACGGAAAGGGAAATTGATTCACGGATGTTTTTATTCTTTTTTTCTCTTTGTGGTGTTTCTTCTAAGTGCTGGAGGGTGTTGGCTTTTCTATGACTCAGAAATATAAATCCTTTTCTAAGGTGAAGAATTAATTTTCAAAGTGGGAGAAAGTTAGTCTCTTTTTGTTTTACACTTTGAGAATTGGTTACACGGAAGGAGTTGATCCAACGGGGCATAACTGAGCTATAAGCCAAAATGCAGTTCTGAACACCACTCTGCAGGTATATTCAGCTTTGCAAGGAGCTTTTCAAAATTATTAGGCCACTAAAGGTCAGTTGCACCTATCATGTAAATCATCTGCTCATTCACTTTGACCGACATGTTCACAGTCCCTTTTTCATATTCTGCTTCCCTGAGTCTAGGTAATAAACTTACCTTCATGCGAGAGAGAAATTGGGGCCTGACAAGTCAAAGGCTCAGGGGGACATGAAATTCCACCTTTTGATGAACAATTGGCCTGTCCGAGTTTCAACTTTTCCAGATGCAAATTCCAGAGATGTTCCGCAGTCGACCTCTCAGGCTGTAGCACATGTAGGCACCCAAGGAATGTTCGTAATGCAAGGAAGGTGGCCAAGTTTAAGTGGAGAAGGGACAGTGGCCGTGGGTGTTGGTGAAGGTTAGAAACCTGTGTGGAGAATCTATTTTGCATGTTAGGCATCCTGCTGTCACTCTACACTGAGCTTCCTCGGAAAATCATACCCAACAGAAAAGAAAGGAGAGCCAGGACTTGCATAATGTATTTCAAACCCACTGCTTGACTTTTATTTCTTTTTTTTTATTTAAAAAAAATTTTTTTTCAACGTTTTTTATTTATTTTTGGGACAGAGAGAGACAGAGCATGAACGGGGGAGGGGCAGAGAGAGAGGGAGACACAGAATCGGAAACAGGCTCCAGGCTCCGAGCCATCAGCCCAGAGCCTGACGCGGGGCTTGAACTCATGGACCGCAAGATCGTGACCTGGCTGAAGTCGGACGCTTAACCGACTGTGCCACCCACCCAGGCGCACCTTGACTTTTATTTCTTTAGGATCAAGGCATATGGTCCTGTCCTTTGCTTGCTACCGATTTCATTTTTAATGACAGTGTGGTGGAATTCAATGGTTTGCAATGGTTTTCAAAGTTATTTTTCATAGCGGTGCTCTTGCTTCAAAAGAGATATAGAAGTCAGGGTCAAAGGTTGAGAGATCTGAGACAGCCAGCTTCTCCTTTAGCTACTTTCCCAAACCCCAAGACTCTTCGGAAAATAGTTGGAAAGTCACTGTTAAAGTGGAAAAAGATTTTCAGTAGCAGTTTAGGTCTGGAGTGGAGGTGATTCTAGTTTATTGTTATTCTTTTTTTTTAAATTTTTTAACATTTATTTATTTTTGAGACAGAGAGAGACAGAGCATGAACAGGGGAGGGGCAGAGAGAGAGGGAGACACAGAATCCGAAACAGGCTCCGGGCTCTGAGCTATCAGCACAGAGCCCGACGCGGGGCTCGAACTCACGGACCATGAGATCATGACCTGAGCCGAAGTCGGACGCTTAACCGACCGAGCCACCCAGGCGCTCCTATTGTTATTCTTTAAATAACAATAGCAATAACGGTAGTAAGGTAGCGGTGTATGAATACTTATTATTACAACTAGAAAAGTTATAATTATGAATAATAATTACAAATATCATTTAAAGACCATGTTCCATGTGGCAACACAGAGCTGAATGACTTTAACAGGCATTACTTCCTTTCAAATCAACAAACCTAAGAGGTTCAGGTGAAGCTACTAGGAAGGGAAAAGTTGTTTGCCCAAAGCTGTATAGCAAGTGATGGGCAGAGTGGGGACACAAACCCAGGTATGTTTGACTTCCCAGAAGCAGGGTTCCAAGCCGCAGGTATGTACAGACTCAGGGTCCTAACCTGTAAAGTATACAGATTAGATTAAATTACCATTAAGAATTAAAAAAAAAAAAACCCACAAAACACAAAACTGTTATCTCCATGACAGCTGTGAGCTGAGCTTTAAAAAGAACAGAATTGCAACCTCTACCTGTTATTATAAAAATCTACTAGACCCTATCTGACTTCTTATCCTTTTGTATAGGATGATGGCATGCTTCACCTTCTGTTATAAAACCCCCTGGTATGAAACCCCCTATAATTCTACCCAGTGTACAAATTTTAAGAGGCATCACCAGGGACTTTACTGTCTCATCGGCACTCCTGGTTTTCTTTTTCTGCTTTGGCAGAGAATTTGGCATTTTCAGGACCTAAATGAAAGTCATTAGGTCATTATTCACATATTATTAGTTCAATGCAAAGGGTGTGTGGCATTGTGTTTATTTTCATAGCTTTGTCAGCTGCAAGTCTCTAGAAGTCATGGCATCCCTCTAGCAATGAATGAAGCTGATGGCTAGATCTTGGTTTCTAAGTACCATTCCCAACCAAAATGAGTACATAGATGTATTTATGACTTTGATATGTGCTGTCTACTCCAGAGTGTGCGGGAAAGGCATTGTGGGCAGAGGGCACTGGGCATGGGTCTAGCAGACTGGTTTCACATCTCACCAGCTCAGCGAACCTGCTCAAGTCAGGTTATTTATGAGGGGAGGGTGTCAGTATTCTTTATTGTGAAGTGAGAGGATTGGCATTTCTGTTTCTGGCAATCCATTCTCTACTCTATAGCCAGAATGATCTTACTGGAGAGTGAATTTGAATCATATCACCTCTTGGCTTCTACCTGTTCACTGGCTCCCTTCCCACTACTCCCAGGATAAAGCCCACCCTCTGTAACATGATATAAAATGGTCCCTGCCCAACTTTCTAGAATAGTGTTTCTTCTGCTCTTGTGCTGCCTCCATGTATATACCTGTTCTGGCTGCTCCATGATACGAGCCTCCTGACTACTTTGAAGTTCCTTTATGTGTTGTGCTCTCATACCTCTACACCTTTGCTCCTGCTGTTCCTTGTAATCTGTATAGTTGTTCCCCCTTCTCTCCTTTTTGCCCATTTATCTCTTCCCCATCTGAGCTGGATATCATTTCCTCCAGAATGCTTTCTGTGAGCTCCTAAACTGAAATAAATGCTTCCTGTATGTGTCTCTCTAGCCTGCGTTCTGTGTCATAGTTACCTGGGCTGTCCTGGGCTGTCCCTGGTCCCTAAACAACCAGAAACTATGCCTTTGTCGTAGCCATATCTGTAGAGCCCAATGCAAGCCCAGCACCTACTAATAGACTCACATATTTTTTAACTGAATGATCACGCTTATCTTCTCTGAACCCTATGTATCTCACAGATTGCAGTGAAGACTGGCCGAGGCAGGGGATGAGGAAGCGCTTTGCTAACAGGACTTGCTACCTCACGTAGGATGTGATGCGAAGACGTGCCTTCTCTCTGGCATGCAGTTTCCTCTACACTGGGCTTGGCAAACTGACCCACAGGCTAATCCGGCCCACCTCCTGATTTTGTGTCACCAGGAGTTAAGAAGGGCTTTTAAATTTTTAAATGGTTAGGTGAAATCAAAAGAAGAATATTAGTCATGACACATGGCATTGCATGAAATGCAAATTTCAGGGTCCATGAATAGTTCTATTGAGACACAGCCATGCTCATTTGCTGTGCTCTGGGGCTGTATTTGTGGTATGACAGAGGCCTTATGGCCCACAGAGCCTAAAAGGTTTACCCTCCAGACTTTAACAGAAAATGTTTGCCAACCTGGACTCTAAACCTCCTTCTTCTGTCCCCTCATCGCCCAAACCCTGCATTCTGTCTTGATGTCCTACCATTAGAGATATTTGGTATTTCCTCACGGATGTAGAGAGAAAGAGTTATTTCTTATTTATCCCCGAACAACCATATGAAAATCTACACAAAACGTGGCAGGGTGTTTCCCCAAAGGTATTTCATATTTGTATATGTATAATGTGGTGAATTCAGGAACAAAATCACTGGGTACCCCTGTAAACGATGTCATTACTCAGGTTTATTTGTTAAAGGAAAAGCTCCTTCTGGTTTATTCAGATAACTATTTGAGTTTGAAATTTGTTCAGATGTGTATGATTTTGTTTTCTCTGCGTGGGGCTTCTTTTTTATTTCATTTTTTAAGAGAAATTAATGGACAGAAAGTATAAGCCAAAGCAGCCCCCACTTTAAAAATGAGGGGCTGGAGGTGGGGGGCTTAGAATTAGATGCAGTTACATGGTTGGAAGTGAAAGGAGAGAGACAGAGACAGAGAGACGGAGAGAGCAGCTGAGGAGTGCTCGGGTCATCTAACCAGAAGACAGGTGAGCTGCAAATCCTGTTTAGGAAGTTGGGAGCCCAGGGAGACGAAAGGAGAATAGCTCAGGAGCCAGCCCGGCTCTGTGAGGACATTTTTGTGGTAGTTAAATGGCTTCCTGCAGAACCTCCGTAGCTGTTTGGCATCTGAGTCTCTCCTGATCTGTCTCCCGTCTGTGGTAGAGCTGTGGTTGTACGTGAAAGAGAAAACTTAAAACACGCTGTTACGCAGAGGAACATGGTGTACCACCTTCCAGAAAAGAAGCCAGTGACTGTCTGAACTCCAGGCTGCATTCCTGAGCTCCTCAGAGGATGTAGTAAACAAGCTGCTGGGATCCAAAGATTCATGAAGAGGAGCTTCAACATTGTGAAATACTTCTGACATCTCGGTTGCTCCAGTTGGCATCATACCAGGCTGTGTGAGAAAACTATTTTGGCAACAGACGGGTCTAACCACTAAGCCCACCCCCTCTGCCCCTCTCTGTCCTCTAAAATTGCGCCAACAAAATAAAAATTAACACGATATTCCAGGATGATGGAAAACCAACTACTGAGGGTTCAAGGGCATGATATAAAATACGTACGTGAACTTTAGGTGGAAACAAGTCCATAGCACACGCTGTATGTGCAAATTCACAGTTTGAACCTAGAAACTGAAGACAGGACATTCGGAGTTGGTTTGGGGACATCGCATAGACTTCCATGAGCCAATGCCTGCTATGGAGTATTTTTTTTTAACTCTTCAATGTGAGGCTTTTTACTTAATTTTGAGGATTAGCTTAACTTGCCTTGGATAATTCTATTATTATTCCCTCAATTTCTTTGTAATGCTTTTTTTAAACCTTTTTTAAAAATTTTTATTTATTTATTTTGGGGGCGGGGAGAGAGAGAGAGAGCGAGCGCACAAGTGGGGGAAAGGCAGAGAGAGAATCCCAAACAGGCACCATGCAGTGCAGAACCCAGTGGCGGGACTAGAACCCATGAACCATGAGATCATGACCTGAGTTGAGGTCAGACACTCAACTGACTGAGCCACCCAGGTGCCCCTGTAATGCTTTTAAAGAAAAATTTAACTTATATCAGTGAAAAACATGTGCTTCAGTTTGATCTGGAGTTGGTATTTCTCCCTACAAAGATGTGGCAAATTTTGGTGCCTAAACATTTTCCTTTTAGGGGAAGAGACTGGATTTATGGTATAGAATTCCATTAGCCTATTTCAGTACGAAGTATCTGGGGGATGATTATTACATAGTGTACCTGTTCTCTGGAAGAAATTCTTTATGTTTATGTGCTCAATTACAATGTAGTTTATAATGAAATGGTCTTCCTGACATCAGTTTTCCAGAACCCACTTTTTTCTTCCTCTAAGGGTAAGCAAGCAGCATGTATTCAGCTGATTATTAATTGACAACTGGTAGATATTCCTTCTTTTTCCTCCTAAATTAGGGAAGGGCAACAGTTTTTTTTTTTAAAATCAAGAACCACAAAACCATAGGGGAAATATCAATGAGACCTCAAAAAGTAATACTGAAAAAAGAAAACTAGAAAGTAGTTTACCAATGTACGTTTTCTAATTTATAAAATATAAAAATATACAAAAAAATAACAATTCTCTGTATTTTCACTTCCCTGTGATAAATGTTTATCATCTTGGTAAATTAGAATGCTTTTTTGAAAAATGCTATTATTTTGTGGCACCTGGGTGGCTCAGTCAGTTAAGCGCCAGACTTTGGCTCAGGTCATCATCTCATAGTTCATGAGTTCAAGCCCCACATCGAGCTCTGTGCTGACAGTTCAGAGCCTGGAGCCTGCTTCAGATTCTGTGTCTCCCTCTCTCTCTGCCCCTCCCCCACTCACGCTGTTTCTCTGTCTCTCTCTCTCTCAAAAATAAATAAACATTTAAAAAAAAGAAAAATGCCATTATTTTTATTTAAAAAAATAAACTCCTGGCATGCCTGGGTGTCTCAGTCGGTTAAGCATTGGGCTTCGGCTTCAGTCATGATCTCATGGTTCGTGGGTTCGAGTTGCACATAGGGCTCTGTGCTGACAGCTTGGAGCCTAGAGCCTGCTTCTGATTTTGTGTCTCTCTCCCTCTCTCTCTACTCCTCTCTCTCTTGTGCTATCTCTCTCACAAAAATAAATAAACATTAAAAAGAAAGAAACTCATACAGAATTCAACATTTGAGAAAAGTATAGAGATGAAGTTGAAAACATTCACCCCCAAATCCTGCCACTCCTGCCAAACCATTGTTAACACTGGACAAACATCGTTTTAGAGTCTATCTTTTATTCCATATATCCAGATAGACCAACTAGAAATTTTTATCATGATGAAATCTTACTATAGAAGACATTTTAATGAAAAAAGTATTTTACTTGAATTTAGTAGAAGAAAAACTGAAGGGATGGTTGAATTTCAAGTAAATGTTTCCTTAAACAAGATATATTATTTTCTAAAAGTTCCCTCTCAGATTAAAACAAGAAATTTAATAAAACAATAATCAGAACAATGTTAAAGCATCATGTTTCAATTTTAGCATTCTCAAACTTTCTCCCATTGTTTCCCAAAGATTGTTAGTATTTTTATATTGTCTAGAAATACATTCACATTATTTTTCTGTAACCATAGTTCTCTTAGTTCAATTAGTTCCATATTTAGCTTAATGTTTATCAGATTCTTAAAATATGGAATTTTTATTCCTATGCTCTTTATTTTGATTTGTGTTTTAACATCCTCCCGCCCCACCCCACCCCAGGAAGTGGTTTTGAATGTTGTATTCACTGAATTCTGTCATGTTTGAGGAAGTATGCCCACTGCTCTTCAGCCAAACAGTGTCTTGGCTGGGTACTAAATTCTTGGGTCACACTTCTTTTCTTCAAAACATTCTGAACATTACTCCACTGTCTTTGGCATTTACTGTTGTTATGAAGAAGTCTGATTTTTTCCCCCCCAATGTACAGGATTTACTTTCTTGACTGGTCACTTAAAGGATTATTTCTTTATCTTTTAATTTTAATGATGTATCTGGGCTATGCTCAGTGTAGTGTGTTTTGTATCCAACTTTTCTGGAAAATAGAGGACCCTTTCAAGTTAAAGATTTAGGTTTTTTCCCAGTTGGACTCAGTGAAGTTCTCTTGCATCATAGGTTTGAATTCATTTTCTGTTTATTTGTTGGTTTTGCTATTTCAAGGACACCAATTATCCTTATGTTGCATTATATTTGTCTGTCTTCCATACCTATTAGTTCATTTCTGAATGGTTTGATTTCTCTTTTTAAACTTTATTCATCATGATTAGCTCATCTTTCTTCTATGTCAGTATGTGATCAATAGCAATAACTATTGTGTTTCTTCTTGTTTCTAAATTATTTATTAATTCCTTAATGTTGTTCTTGGAAGTCTTTATTTCCTGAGGTCCATGGTCATTGTTTTCATCTTGGTAGATCGTTATTACTGTAAAGCCGTTGAATTCCTCTTTTATCCAGACCATGCACTTATCAAGTTATTCTATGGTGTGAAGCAATTTTCTTCTGATCCTTGATGTTTTCTTATTACTTGTCTTTCCTTTGCTTTCTTCCTTCCTTACCATATAATACAGATATAATTGCCATGCCATTTCTTTTTACTGTGTTTATGTTTGGGTGGTTCTGTCCAGACATTCTATTTGTTCTAACACACTGAGGGTTACTTCTTAATTTTTTTTCCACATTCTTTGTAACTAAGCTATAGCTTGATGGCTGAATTTCCATGTGTTCTACACACTCTTTTATAACTCAAGAGAATGACAACAGGAGAGAGTCCAGCTGAGATATTTATAGTCTTTCTTAGATAACATAGGCCCTGCTCATTGTGTTAGGAGTTTTGCTAATGGTTCTGTGTCAAGGTCTACTTGATGGGTGTGCTCCTTTCCAGTGGGAATGTAGCCTTGACCTGTAGACTGTACAGCCATGGAAATTTTTTTCTCTACAGCCAGTCCCTGTTTCACTTCTTTTTCCCCTAATAGCCTTGCCACCCCCAGTACTCAGATTGAAAAAAGAAAAGATAATGACTGAGTTGTTTTCTTTCCAGGTTTGATCTGATAAACCCAACAGTACAATTTCTGGGAGTTTGAACAGGGGTAAAAGCAAAACTGTGTTACTTCTCTGTTTTATTTCACAATCGTCTATATCTTTCCCTATTTGCCGGTTTTTGAAGTCTATAACATCAGGTCAGTCCCCTTTTCTTGCTTTGTGACTGTTGGTGATTTTCTCCATAGCTTTTAATTTTTTGTTTTTGTTTTTTCTTTCTCTCATTTTGTTAGACACTGGGAAGGGAAATACCATGATTCAACTGTAATCTATAATCTTAAAGCTAAAATAAGATATAGCAAAAATTATGTTCTAGAAATAGAACAGATGATTTAATGTAAATTCCATATCATAAGTGGTTAATGTGGAGGAAGTTGAAAGGAGATATATGATGAAAATTTGGAACTATAGCAGAGGAAACCCAAGAGAATGAAAGAACAGTAGAAAAGAGAGGGGGGAATAAAAGAAGAGGGAAATTTAGTTGGTTGACAACAGTAAAGCAGTGATAAACTGCACTGATGAGCAATATTGTCTTTTTGGACTGAGGATATTGGGAATGCATTATCACTGTGCTTTGAAATCTTGGTAGGCTTTTCAACTTTTCAAAAACGGTCCTCTCTTTTCTGGGAAATAGCTTAACTGTTTTTATTCTCCAACTCTGAAGTTTATGTTTGAGATAAAGTCTTATTTTCCTAAGTAGTTTTGAAATCCTAACAGATGTTTGAAGCAATGACTGGGGTTTTAAAATTTATTCTGTAACCTGACAACTGTTGACCAATGTGCAAATGATCCTGGGAGTCCCTGTCATCTTGCGTCATACACTGTAGCATTAGAGGGTATGAAGGAAGCAGAGAAATCTGAAGATGGAGATGGAGAAAATGGTTACAGTGATAACTGAATCAGAATCAGGGGCAGAAGTGAGCCCAGACACAGGGCGAAGGTAAGGGTAGGGAGCAAAGTCCTCGTGAACATCTACTAAAGGATGTTTTAGAAACTGCAGAAAGCAAGAAGTCAAATGTCCAGGTAAAAGTCAGCAAACAGGAGGGTCATAGAAAGTAGGAACAAAGTGGACAGGAAATCTGGGCCCATTAACAAGGAGTGAAAGCTGAGGTGATTTTTTCCCCAGCACCTTTATTCTATTTTGACTGTGGGAGGAGCCTGGAGACTGGAAATCTGCAATGATAAAAAATGATGATTCTGGCTGAGGAGAGAGAGAGAGAGAGAGAATGCATATCTTATCCCTTTGGCTCCCCCAAATTGTCTGGTTGATATATTTCTCTTCTGACATTGTGGGTCTGCCTCCAGATTGCGTTTATTTTTTTTAAGTTTATTTATTTTGAGAGAGAGGAAGAGAAAGAGAGCAGGCTAGCAGAGCAGAGGCAGAGAGAGAGAGAAAGAGAGAATCCCAAGCAGGCTCTGCACTCTCAGCACAGAGCCTAATAAGGGGCTGGATCTCACGAGGTGTGAGACCATGACCTGAACTGAGATCAAGAGTCAGATGCTCATCCGACTGAGCCACCCAGGTGCCCCAAGACTGCATTTATTTTGAATCAGCATTTGCCACGACTTGATTTTTTAATTTTTCTTTTTCAAATTCAATTTTTGAAATTGAATTCAAAACTTGATTGAGGTAAAATTGACCAACAAAAAGCAGTTCATTTTAAAATATGCAATTTGATGAGTCTTGACAGATATACACCCATGAACCACCAACATGATCAAGATTCTGTACTTTGCCATCAAGATAAGCAACATTTCCACACCCTGGCAATCCCTCCCTCCACAACCTTCTTAACTCATTCTATTCAGCTTCACTGAGGTCTCATTGACAAATAACATTTTAAGATACTTAAATTGTGCAACACAATGATTTGATATATGTATACCTTGTGGAAAGATTCCCGCCAATGAATTAACACATTCAATACCCCACGTATTTACCTTTTTGTCTTTTCTGGCAAGAACACTTAAGTTCTACTCTCTTAGAAAATTTCAGTTGTACAAAATAGGAATATCAGTTATACCACCATGTTATACATCAGATCATTAGACCTTTTTCATCTTATCACTGAAAATCTGTACCAACCTCTCCCTATTTCCTCCAACCCCCCAGCCCCAGGCAACCACCATTTCATTCTGTTTCTATGAGTCAACTTCATTTTTTTAAAAATATATCACATATACATGACACCATGCAGTATTTCAGTATTTGTCTTCTGTGTCTACCTTATTTCCCTCAGCAGAATCCCCTCCTGGTTCATCCATGTTGCCAGAAATGGCAGGATTGCCTTCCCTTTTAAGGCTGAATGATATTCCATTATTAGAGTATGTATATATACATATATGATATTCCGTTATTAGAGTATGTATATATACATACATATATATGTATATGTGTGTGTGTGTGTGTGTGTGTGTGTGTATACAAACACACTGCTTTTCTTCCTCAATTTTTCCATTAATGGACACTTGTTTCCATACTTTAGCTATTGTGAGTAGCGTTGCAATGAATGTAGAAATACAGATATCTCTTTAATACTTCATCTTTGTTGAGAGAAAAGTTGGCTGAAGTGGGGCGGGGGAGAAAAAGAAAAAGAAAAAAAACCGATAAGTACTCCAGCCTTAGATCTTCAGAGAGGGGGTAGAGCTAGGGTTACCAGATAAAATACATGCAATGTGTGGGATATACTTATGCTAAAATTTTGTTCATTGCTTATGTGAAATTCAAAAATAACTGGACATCTTTCTGTGTGTGTGCGCCAAATCTGTGAACTTGATGCTAGGTTGAAAGGATTAAGGAACTAGAGTGTGGAATGTGTAAAGACAGAGTATCTTTATAGATTTAGATACAGTTATAGATAGGTATAGATAGGGAAGAGTTTGTTATTCAGGAGCTGCAGTTATAGCCCAGTTTGGTGCATAGATATCCTTCGTGGGTCATATCTATGCACCATACTAGGCCTTAGGAGGCTATCTTAAAATTTAGAATTTATGTGGGCATTTTGCCACCCCTCTTTTATGAAGTAATGCTGTCATCTATTAAAAATTTCCCCAAAGGGGCTCCTGGGTGGCTCAGTCAGTTAAGCATCCAACTCTTGATTTTGGCTTAGGTCATGATCTCATTGTTCATGAGATCAAACCTCACATTGGGCTCTTCCCTGACAGCATGGATCCGCCTTGCAATTCTCTCTCTCCCCCTTTCTCTGTCCCTCCCCTGGTCACTCTCTCTCTTTCTCTCTCTCTCTCTCTAAAAATGAATAAATACATTAAAAAAAATTTTTTTTCCCCAAGTAATGTGCTGCAGTCCACATGTGAGTGGACTGATTGTGGCTGGCATAATCTGATGAGTGAAAATCATTTTATCGGCTCAAGACCCTTTCATGAAGACTAACAAATGAGTAACTTGGACTAGGTTTTCCCCAGAAAAATAAACCATCACCTGAGTCATTCTTTAGTTGTGTCCATGTCTGTTTTGGTAACAGAGGGTTGGGAAAACAGTTCAGGGATTTCTGAAGGCCTTACCCCTCCCTGCAGCATTATGCACAGAGAACGAGGTGACTCAGAGGGGACGTTTTTTGAGCAGACCTTCCAGGGAGAACAAACCGACGTTCTGAAAGGATTCTGCCTATATCAGCAGCTGTGTACAACTATCACCATTGCAAAGGTTTAGATCTTCATTTATGTGTTTGTGCAAATCAGATATTATTTTTAAGTGCACTTCTAAGAAAACTTGCCAGGAATTCTGTTGTGTAACAGACAATCCTTTTGTTTGAGAATGACCACTGCAGTGGGTACAGACCGGCCCCTGGACCAGACTGCCTGGGTCCCAATCTTGTCTCTGTTACTTACAGAGTAATGTTGACAAATTACCTAACTTTTTTGTACTTCAATCTCCTCTTCTACCAACTGGGGGAAATAGTCACACTCCCCTCAAAGTGTGGTCATAAGGGGGGAGCGCCTGGCACATGGTAAGCAGTATCTAGCACTTGTTAAATAAGCGTGTTTCTGTGCTGTTCTAAAGAGAGGTTGGGATCTGATGATATTCTGTAGGTATTCTAACCGCAGCAGAACTTTGATTTCCTTTGGTTTCCTTCTGTGATTTCCTCACTGGTGCCCAAAGTCCCCTTAGGACACTGGACTGGCTACTCAATGGCAGGAATTCCTACCAGAAAGACCAGCCTCCCTGCAGACTGATTTCTGGGAAGATGCTCTTTCATGGGGAAAAAAAAAATTAAATATTTAGCGAGGTAATTTCACAGTCTGTAGGGCATGTTTCCTATTTATAAATGATTTTTCAGTGAGAACTCAGGATGGGGATGGGAAGGGGCTAATTCATGTCACAGGTAGAAGCAGGTCAGCTTCTGCTGGCTTTCGGAGAAGGTGGAAGGACATGATCTTCCCGGCAGCCATGGGAGATGGAGCCACTTCTCATGCAAGTGCATTTCCAGGGTTTCCCTGGAAGAATGTAAGGGACCAGTTGGACTGACATTGGATTGGATAGGGTCCTGAGGGAAATGTAAAATCCAGCAGTTATTCTGGAGTTGATGCTTCTAAAGAAAGAGCACATTTGGCTGTGATGCTATCTTTGTACTCCTAAGGAACACCCACTGAAAAAAATATTGACCCTGAGCATTTCATTGTCTTCCAAAGGGCTCCTGAGGCTTAGAGATTCTTCCTGGAGGCACTCCACTACCCTGTTGAAAGAAGGACTGATCATAACTCCCCTCCCTCGCTTTACAAACTAGATTTCCCTCAAAGTCTATTTGAAATATTTTTCATGAATTTCAAATGAGTTGTCCTGTAAGCAAGGTTATGTTTTCCTGTATCACACAGAACTATAGAAACTTCCATTTACAACACAAGACACCCGTCACAAACCCTGCCCCTGCCTTTAGCCTGTGAAGTGTGTGTGTGTGTGTGTGTGTGTGTGTGTGTGTGTGCGTGCGTGTGTGTGTGTGTGTTTGTGTGTTTAAGAAAATTACTCTTTGCGGGACGCCTGGGTGGCTCAGTCGGTTAGGCGTCTGGCTTCAGCTCAGGTCATGATCTCACAGTTCATGGGTTCAAGCCCCGTGCCAGGCTCTGTGCTGACCACTCAGAGCCTGGAGCCTGTTTCGGACTCTGTGTCTCCCTCTCTCTCTGCCCCTCCCCTGTTCACGCTCTGTCTCTGTCTCAAGAATAAATAAACATTAAAAAAAAATTTTAAAGAATATTACTCTTTCCTCCTTAAAGAAGGAACATGTTTTTTGTATCTTCTGTATCCTTTGTGGGTCTCAGAAAACCAAACACGCCGCTCTCCATAATTGGTTGCTTTTCTTGATATTTCCTTATTTATCTTGGCTGCCAGGAAGCTCAGAGTTAAATATGAGTTTAATTATAGTAACAATCTTTTTGCTGGTATAATTAATTCTGCATATGTTATATATGGTTTCCATTATCTTTATTTACTATTTGTATTTCAAATTTTAAAAGAGTATAGGATATCACTTTCATAAAAGAAAAGGAATGAGATTCCTTCGTTCAATTGAATCTCTCTTTTGTAACAAACTATATTTAATGTTCTATATTGCTAAAACTCTTTATGATTTATCTATTTATTAATGTTTATTTTTTATTTTTTTTCCAACGTTTATTTATTTTTGGGACAGAGAGAGACAGAGCATGAACGGGCGAGGGGCAGAGAGAGAGGGAGACACAGAATCGGAAACAGGCTCCAGGCTCTGAGCCATCAGCCCAGAGCCTGATGAATGTTTATTTTTGATAGAGGGAGAGTGTGAGTGGGGAGGGCAGCGAGAGACGGGGGAGGGGATCTGAAACAGGCTCTGCGTGGACAGCAGAGAGCCAGATGCAGAGCTTGAACCCATGAACTGTGAGATCATGACCTGAACCGAAGTTGGATGCTCAACTGACTGAGCCACCCAGGTGCCCCTAAAATTCTGTATGATTTAAAACAGGAGTTCTTATTCTGAGGTATATAAATATAATTATAAATATAAATATGCTTTGAAGGAGTCTATATATTTTATATACACACACATAATTCTTCATATAGAATACATATAACATATCAACATGTAATACTTTGTAAATACATGTAAAATAATGTGTATATACACACATATACATATCCATTGTGTGTATGTGCACATTTTTGGAGGGAAAGCGCCTCTAGCTTTTGTTAATTTATCCAAAGGATTTACGACTCTTCTTGTCCACTCTTCCACTTCCAAAGTTAATAGTTACTGACTTGAAGGGACCTGGAAATAAACATCCAATACAACAAATCCACACAGCTCTACCCTCAATTCTTTCCCCCACGTCCATAAACACCATCATTTATTTTTGGTCTCTCCCAGAACTGTTCCTTCTGACCAAGCAAATAGATGAATAGCTATTGTGGGTCGGGTTCAAAGCAAGACACAATCAAGGAAGCCCATGGTTGGATTTTGACCAGAGAGGAGCCAGGGCCACGGGGAAACCCTGCTTCTAAGTGAGGCCCATGCAGAGGGCCCTTCTCGGCTTCCCTGGGCACAGAGATGCCTTCTGACTGTGCCAGATTGCACACAGGGGCAGGTGGGAGGCAGGGGTGCTGGACCAGAGGTGGCAGAGGGCTCTTAAGTCTCAAGAAGCTGGCCATCAAGTTTCAGAAATCAAATCTACCAAAAAATCAAGGAGCCACAATAGCAGCATGTCCTTCATCTGGGTTAGGAGGCTGTTCAGGAGGCCCCGATGGCATTTTCCAAGGGTGCTCAGCCAGTGTACTTGCTGCTCAGGCTGCCTCTTGAGGATGGAGGGGAGTGTGGGTGGCACTTCCACCAGGGACACCCGGCTCTGCTCCATTCAATAGTAGGACTTGGAGGGGACCTGGGTGGCCCAGTCCGTTAAGCATCTGACTCTTGATCTCAGCTCAGGTCATGATCTCGCTGTTCACGGGATGGAGCCCCACATCCGGCTCTGCACTGACAGTGTGGAGCCTGCTTGGGGTTCTCTCTCTCCTCTATCTCTGCCCCTGTTCTACCACTTTTGCTCCCTCCATTTCTTCTCCCTGGGGGTGAGGATGTGACCTATCTGATTAGGGAACTTGGGAGCAACTCCTGAGAATGAGGGGCTTGGCCACCCCCATTCCCCTCACCAGTCTGCCTCAGAGACCATGTACCCTAGGTGTTACCAGGGCAAAGTCCTTCATGGGAGCCTTGGAGGCCTCCCAGAGCTGCTGTGGACAGCTCAAGTTGGGGCTGTGGAGCCGGCATTCACTTCTAAGCCATGGTCTCCAACAGCTTGATCGGTAAGAGAATGATGTTTCGGTCTCCATCTGCCTGCCTGTTGTGTTTTTCTCTTTCTACTGGTTCTATATGAGCAGAAAAGACAGGGATGCTTTGTATTAATTCTCTAAAATTCCAATAACAGCTTTTGAAGGAAGGCTTTAGAAAGGCTTGAAATCTTCTGATCTCTGGCACTGTGGGTGGTTAGCTGTGCAGGGGGTGGGGGTGGGGATCCACAGGACTGGCTGATGGTGGAGAAATGAGGGAACAGAGGTGAAACAGGTAGAGCACTGGTCACCCCACCCCCCACAACCACAGAAGTCGTGGGACCTTGCCAACCTGGTCTTCTGGTTGAACTGCCTTTCCATTCATCCCTGCCTACCAGACTGATTCTGAGAGACACTAACCAAAGGCTGCCTCTACCAGTGGACATCGAACCAATATATCGAACATGTGGAGTTTGATCTGGTATGATCATGAAGGGATATTTTTTCATGACTGCTCCGGCAAACCTATTAGGTCCTTTCTCCTACCTCCCACCTTTGGGTGAAATCTCACGTAGATGCCATCATCTTTTTGGTTATTCTCAGACAGAAATTAAAAACCATAAAATATATCTTTTTAAAAAAATTTTTAAATGTTTTTATTTATTTTTGAGACAGAGAGAGACAGAGCATGAGCAGGGGAGGGGCAGAGAGAGAGGGAGACACAGAATCCGAAGCAGGCTCCAGGCTCTGAGCTGTCAGCACAGAGCCCGACACGGGGCTCGAACTCACGGACTGCGAGATCATGACCTGAGCTGAAGTCGGACGATTAACCGACTGAGCCACCCAGGCCCCCCAAAATATATCTTATTTGCAATACAAATGTGTCCAGGACTTATAAGTCACAGGTAGGGGGCGGCTGTTCCGTTCTCTGCACGGCTTGGCTTTAGCCTGGAAACGTTCATGAGGTGGGGAGGGGAGGCATGTCTGCCTTCTTCTGTGTTTCTTGCAGAGCCCATCTATAATTCTTCTCCAAGTCTCTGGACTCCCTTGGATGCTGGGGAAGAGGAAGAGGAGAGATGGGGAAAGTTCTTGCTTGGTGGTCCTCTTGTGATCTGGCACTGGTCTCCTCTGCTCTCCTCCGGCCAACACTCCTCAGAATGTTCTCCTGTGGGGTCCCTGTAACGACAGCTTCTAACCTTTTCCACTGTGGTCACTCTGGCCCTTCCAGAAAGCGCTCCTGGGTCAGATGGTCTTTTAAATGATCCAAATGGACATTCCCATCATCCGGGAATCCCATACCGGCAGCCCAGTATTTAATCCTCTTACAGGTCATGGCAGAGGCTTGGTGGCCCCCGGTGTGGATGCAGGGGGTGAGGCTGGCAGAAACTTGGCTGTCAGGGCCTTGGAGGAGGCACTGGGCAGAAACCTTGTCCTCTTTCAGCCCGCAGCAGCCTCTGCTTCCTGCTCTGGTCGTCTCCCATTGGCTGGCCGCTTGTTTCCTCCGCCTTTTTTTAGTCCTTTGCCCTGTCCTTGTAGGGTCACATCATCTGTTCCCTTCTCATAGAATCTTGGCTTCTTGGTGACACCAGCCTTTCTGGCTTGTTTTTGTGATTTTTTTTTTTTTTTTGGTCCAACTCCACCCCCTCGCCTTTCACCTGCTATGTTGAGAGCTGTGAAATGAATTAAGCAGAGGTTCCTCGGGCAACCTCTGCATGTGGGGAAGTTGACTGGGGCTTCAGGAAATGCATCTGAGCTGATCTGCGGACATAAGAAGGGGTCTGCCAATAGGAGTTGATGGTGGATGATGGGCGTGGGGCGAGGTGCCCCAGAGAAACGCAGTCGGCCGGCCAAGAGTCCACCGGCTCCAGCAACTGCCCAGCTGCCTTAAGGTGAGCCAGAATTACACAGAGGGAGGACGTGGCCACTATTAAGTTCTAAAGCATGAAAGGATTCTGAGCAAGACAGCGGTGCTGTGGGTATCAGCCCAACAGTCCCTCCCAGTGCTGGGACCCATTTCCACCAGCCACTTAGGAAGTTTCTAAATCGCTCAAAAATAGTACTCGCCTGAAACACATTCCATCTTTCCTTATCAGCAGGCTCGTGCTGCCAGCAAAGGTAACACCATGTTTTCCTCTAAAAATGTGCAGGGTTATGGGCCGTGGAACAGATGTTTGAGGTTTACGACTGCCCCTGTTCAAGCCTGATTTCTTTTATAATAACATCTTTTAGGCGCACATTAGAAAATGTGCACTGGCCGCATTTGCTAGAGGCCTCTCTCTCTCTCTTTAACACAGACTCAGCAACACCCCCCCCCCGCCCCCCTTCCCATTGGCGAGATGTCTCTAGGATCACTTGGATTTTTGCAAAGTCCTGGCTTTTGGTTGGGGCTGAGTTTGGGCCGACTGCCCTCGTGGTGCGTGGGGAGTGAAATCCCCCTGAGCCTGGTGTTGATGTGTTTACTCTGGTGAACTCCTCATTTCTCATAAAAAGGCAAGGCCTGTTCTTTCTCTCCTGGGTTGGATTCCTGGAGCCAAATCAGGTTTGCTGGGCTTAGTATTACCTCCCCTTTCCTGTGTACAAGAAAAGCAAGGACAGGTGGTTGCAAAGGCCCCGGTGAGTAAATCGAAAGCACCTGTGACAAACTCCACATCAATATTTTCTTTAAAGGAAAAGCTTGTCCACAGGCGCAGGTCATTTGCCTCAGTTGCCCTAGCAGAGATGCCCCGGAGAGCTGAGGCTGGCTTCTTCTGCCACTCTGTGTGCCTAGGGTCACGGAGTTGGGTAGTGCCCTTTGCCAACTGGTTATTAACAAGACATCTCAGTACTTCAAACAACATTGTTGTTTTTCTTTCTTTCTTTTTTTTTTTTTAATTTTTTTTTTTCAACGTTTATTTATTTTTGGGACAGAGAGAGACAGAGCATGAGCGGGGGAGGGACAGAGAGAGAGGGAGACACAGAATCGGAAACAGGCTCCAGGCTCTGAGCCGTCAGCCCAGAGCCCGAAGCGGGGCTCGAACTCACGGACCGCGAGATCGTGACCTGGCTGAAGTCGGACGCTTAACCGACTGCGCCACCCAGGCGCCCCTGTTGTTTTTATTTCTACCTCAAGGAAAACAGCCATGATATCGCTAACATGTTTCTAAATGCTAGCTGTGCCCCCTTGCACCGAACTAAGTATTTTATGTGGATTATTTTGTTCAGTCCTTGCAACAGCCCTATGCAATAACCACTATTATTTTCACGCAGAGATAAGGAAACCAAGGCTTCGCCAGAGTGAATTTGCCCACAGTCATGTAGTTTGTAATTGATTCAATCTATGGCTGTTCGGACACCAAAGTCCTTGCCGCTGTGTCGTCTTCGTCAGTTGAGTAAAACTCATCTCCTAAATTTGTTTCTTTTTCCTTCCCTGGGTGTTATTTATCAACAATAGTTTATTATTTCTCACATTTTTTTTTCTGAAGATTTTTAATTTTTTTTTAAATAATCTCTACACCCAAAGTGAGGCTTGAACTCACAACTCCGAGATCAAGAGTCGAACGCCCTGCCGACTGAGCCAGCCAGGTGCCCCTTCTCACAATTCTATGGCGGGGGCGGGGGGTGCCGGGGGTTCTTCTGCTCTCAGGGGCACTGGCCACATTCAGTGGGCGCTCAGCTGGGGCACATCAGTTCTCCTCCACAGGGTCCCTCTCTGCATGTGTACAGCCCTTCTCTGCATGCAGTGTCTCTCCCTCTGGGCCATCTCCAGGTGGCTGTCGCCAGCAGGACAGCCCAGACTCCTCCTGACCTGGCCGCAGTGATCCCACAGAACTCCTCCTGTAAGTGCTGATCACGCTTCTGCACCTCACACTTGCTAAGGCCCCATTGGCCAAATCAAGTCACATGATCAAGCTAAGCTTTTTTTTTTTTTTTTTTTTTTTTTATGTAGCAGGGGACTTTACAAGAGGATGAATACCACCAGGTGTCCTTTAACGGGGAGGCCACAATGTCGCATTCTACCACACCAGTAATAATAGTAATAGTAGAACTCTGTTACTTATTGAGCACTTACCATGCCCCAGCCAATGTGATTGCTCTTCCCATCACCATAGTAACACAACCTCTCAGCTTGGTATGTTTATCACCAGGGAACAGGAAAGGAACTGAGCCTCAGAAACTCTAAGTGACCTGACAAGATGACAAGAATGAATTTAAACACTGGTCATTCTATCTCTAAAGTCCTAACACGAGAGAGAGATGGGTGGTCTGTAGAAAATGGAGAAGAAGAAAAAAAAAAAAAAAAAAAGGAGGGGGGTGAATTTAACGTAACAATTGGCCTTGGAATTTGGAAAGAAAAAAGAAGAGTGCTTGTCAGTGGCCTTCCATGCTGGGTGCTATCCTGTGTATGGGGCCTTCCTGTCCCCAGACTGCCTTTCTTACATTTATTTGCAGTCATTCTTTCCAATTCTGGCATTTGGAATGGAGAACACAGTCAGTAAGCAGGAGTGGGTATAATTAGGCTAATCAAAATGTGAAAGAATATAATGTAACTTTTCTTTTAATCAGCCTCTTGTTTTCAACCTTGGCAAAAAGAGCCAGTCTTTCCGCTGGCCTGTGTTTTCCAACCGTCCCCCGCCTGCCCGCCCAACAATTTGGGAAGCAGAGAGCTGGAGAAAGAATGGGGAGGTGGAGGGAGCTATACCCTGTAATAACGCAGATTTCAAAACATAGTTTAGATTTTTGGAAAACCCCTTCATGAGCATGAAAAGGGCAACGACTCATGTTCGGTTCCTTCTGCCAGCCGAAAACCACCGTGACACTCCTGTGTGGTTGCAAATGTTCTCCCCTTCCCCACCAGCACCCGGGGCTGCGTTCCAGGCGATGAACACAGTGTTTGGCCTGTCTCAGGGCTGAGTGTGTATGAAGCGTGGGCATTGTTGGGTGAGCCTGGTTGCAAGGGCACTACTTAAAAGCAAGGGAATCATGTGGAAAGATTAATGGAAACTTACGTTAAAATATGATACCTCCAAAAATAATTTCTTGCAAGCAGTAAGAATTAATACATTGTGAAACAAACAGAACTTTCACTATTAACCTCAGGGAAGAAAAAAAAGCGGGTGGCTGGCTCAGTGGAAAATATCGCCTCTGATTTTTTTTTTAAATTTTTTTTATTTTTTGCCTTTTCCATGCTAGATGGCACTAATTGACTGAAGGGCTTGGTTGTTTGGAGGGAGGTGGGGTGCCCTGAGGGCAAGGGATAAAATTAGACTGTGTGATTTTTGATATATCATGGGGCAGGGGTGTCTTTTATTTTCACCCTATGGCTCATTACTTCACTATTGTTTTGGTCTGAGAGGTAATTTTTAATTTTAAGTAGATTGCTTGGTTTTTCTGCATGTTGACACTTGGAGGAAAAACTGGTTAAAGGTCTGCCAAATCCCTGGGGCGGGTGTCCACAGATCTGACTGACATTTGCATGGCATTTCCCTGGTCCCCTTCCCCCCACCCTGCACCCTAGTGGAGTAGTTTAATGGTACAAAAATCCTGGAAAACAGCATTTATTAACCGTTTTTTTTTCAAAGTGAAGCCCATGGAGAAAGGACTCATTTTATCTGAGCAAATAACAAATTCTTACAGAAGCTTGTAATCGCTATCAACTCTCCCCATCCAGTCCCCCAAAATAGACCTTGTGGTGTGACACGAGGACAGCAAATGATTCATACATAAGTGAGTTTATAATTCATTTTAGAAATAAAGCTGAGCCCATAAAGTATAGTCCAGGAAAAATAAGGAAGAATGAATAGCCTTAAGGGCGCATCAGATAGTCTGGCCAAAATAAAATAGTTGGTATAACTTAAAATAGGTGTAGGGGGCGCCTGGGTGGCTCAGTCAGTTAAGCATCCAACTCCTGATTTCGGCTCAGTTCATGATCTCATGGTTCATGGGTTCAAGCCCCGCGTCGGGCTTCACGAGGACAGCACAGAGTCTGCTTGGGATTTTCTCTCTGCCCTCTCATGTGCACTTTCTCTTTCTCAAAATAAATAAATAAACTTAAAAAAATAGGTCTATATATTTTTTTTTAATTTTTTTTTCAACGTTTATTTATTTTTGGGACAGAGAGAGACAGAGCATGAACGGGGGAGGGGCAGAGAGAGAGGAAGACACAGAATCGGAAACAGGCTCCAGGCTCTGAGCCATCAGCCCAGAGCCCGATGCGGGGCTCGAACTCACGGGCCGCGAGATCGTGACCTGGCTGAAGTCGGAAGCTCAACCGACGGCGCCACCCAGGCGCCCCAGGTCTATATATTTTTTAAATATAATTTGCAGTTAAAGTTTCCTCTGTCTATTGAATAATTGCTTAAAAATAGTTTTGTGGCATTGATGTATAGGGATTGGTTGCTTTGATCTCATCGGTGGTTCTGTGAAGAAAGCCTTTCATGTAATGTTGTTGACAGATGACAAAACAGAGGCTAAGAGATTTTGTCACTTTCCTCAGGTCACATGGGACGTAAGTGATAGAGCCAGGACTTGAATTAGGATATTATGGCCATAAAGCTCATTCTGTTCTCTTTAATTGCTGTGAGTCTCACTCTACAAGGCTTTGTAGCAACAGTAGCCATGGGCCCTCTCACCTTCTATCTAGGTGGTGGAAGGAGGTTTGGATCCAGAATTAAGAGCTAGATTAGAGTCTTACCAGGTAGGACTTAGCCGAGTGAGGTGAAGCACATCACTAAAACTCTCCCAAGCCTCAATGTTGTCATCTGTAAATTGGGGGAGATCTTTATCTACAGGGTTATTATGAGAACAAGGATCATGAATGTAAAAGTTCTTGGAAGATGGTAAAGTGCTCTGTAAAGGTACACTACTGTTATTTATCCAGCACAGATTAGATAGCCAGCAATGGACCAGGAGCTATGAGAAATTCGGAAGGCTTTTTTAATAGTCTGTCCTGACAACCACTCCTGATTTACTTCCTTCCCATCCATTTCAGGAGCTCCATGCCCTCGTCACATTGAGCTTTTTAGTTTTTCTTACATAACTTGTTTCTCTGTGTGTTTACAATTTCAGCCTTCCTGTCTAGCATGCCTTCCTCTAGGAACTCTTACGAATCCTGCGGAGGCCCTTTTCCAGCTCTCCTGGGTAGAGTTAGTTTTTCCTCTCCTGAGTTCCCGTACACCGTGTTCACATCTCTACTTAGCACTTCCTGCAGCATATTGTAATTCCATCTGTTATATATCTGCTTCTGCCCCTTCCTAAGCCATGAGCTCCTCAAGGTCAGGTGCTGCTGTGTGTATGCAGTGTGCCTGGCACATAGGAGACACCCAGAGGCTTGCTGAATGAATGAACGATCAGAGATGTAAAAATTACTGCCCTGACCCACAGATACCTTACAGCCTAACTGAGGGGCAAGACAAATAGACAAGACACACGAGGAAACATGCTGGACAGTGTATTATATGCTATGGTATTTACAGCCCCTTAGCAGTGCATAAATTCAAATGAACAGGAGATTATTGAAAGTCAAGGTAGGGGCGCCTGGGTGGTGCAGTCGGTTAAGCGTCCGACTTCAGCCAGGTCACGATCTCGCGGTCCGTGAGTTCGAGCCCCGCATCGGGCTCTGGGCTGATGGCTCAGAGCCTGGAGCCTGTTTCCGATTCTGTGTCTCCCTCTCTCTCTGCCCCTCCCCCGTTCATGCTCTGTCTCTCTCTGTCCCAAAAATAAATAAACGTTGAAAAAAAAATTAAAAAAAAAAAAGAAAGAAAGTCAAGGTAAACAGGGAAAGTTTCAGTAAGTGTGCGGAATTAGTTGATGACATGAAACAAGTGGAGAAAACATTAAGCCCACCAGAATATCTTTAGGGAGAGCATTAGTTTGAGAGCAAGGCTGTGTTAGACATGAAGCCCAGCTAAGGATCTGCTTGGGGGCAGGAGTGTCTGCACCAGGAAAGGGTTTTACCTCAAGTCCCAGGGAAATTAGGGATGAGGAAGTGATGTCGAAGGGGAACAGGGAGATAGATCGAGGACAACAGCTAAAGACCACATGCCAACAAACCTCATCGAGGTTGCCGAAATCCTGAAGAGTCTGAACTGAAGAAATGTTTCTGTTTTCGTGGAAGCAATGTATGGATTCAAGCCAGAGACATTGAATACTGTGAATACTGTAATACTGTGAATACATGTGAATACTAGAACAGGGAGGCAAAGAGAAAAGCAAGGCATAGAGACTACTAGAAGCATGAAAAGGACTTCTGAAGGTCCAGACATAGATTTAGGGTCTGGGCCAGGTTTAACCAAATCCCTAAGGAATAGAGCTGGTTGGGAGGGGGCGGGTGGATAGGGTGCAGGGGGAGGGGAGAACTGACCTCCAGATGTCCAGATGAGAATACCAAAATGAATTGTTCCTCCAATGCAAAGAATTGGCCGTGAAGTGTTGTAAGGAATCATTCATGTTAAAGCAAAATGACACTTCAATCCTCTTTATACACATTCCTGTAGCCACTGACCCTTGGACCCGTAATCCATGAATGTCAGTCCTCTGACTGTGCTGATGATAGAGGCAAAGTTTTCACCTCTCTCTGGCTAAGTGAGGAAAAATGGCAATGGAGTGAGGTACTTGTAACACTAAGTCCATTGAATTTCAAGAACAGGCTTTTTTGGGAAATCATGTTCTCATATACGTTATTTGTTATAAATGTCCTTTCTTCTATACATTAGTGGTTATTTTTAGCTGTCCTTATGTGGCGAAATTAAAATGTGTCAACTTTATGCTCATCTCCTGAATTTCTTGGAACATTCACTGGTGTAGAAAATCCAAACGCGTAGGAACCAGCTCTCTTAATGTGACTTGAGTCTTAGTATAATTTCAATTAACTAGCGTGTCTCACATGAAATAGTAGGAAGGAGGCTTAACTTTCATCTCCTATATCCACTACTCCTAGGAAAAGATGATGCCTTTTTGAGCCCCAACATCCACAGCCTCTTCAAAGTAAAATTTGTGAGCGGAGGAATTGCCACAAGCCTCCTCGGAAGACTGCCTGCGTATGAACAGGGTTTGGTTCTCTAATTAATACACCATTCAACAGAGTAAATCCTGCACCTGGTAAAAACAATACCTGGCATTGTATTATTACAAAGCAGTGTTTATGTAATGACACATGTTTTTGCTTACATAATCATGAAATGCACAACTGTTATTATGCCACACACTAATTGACCACAAATGGTACGCGTCTCGTGTACATGGCTGTAATTCCTGTGACTTTCTTAACAGCTTTGTGGGCGTACAACTTGTGCAGTCCCATAGGACCCCGTGCCCAGGAAGGCCCACGCTTGGTTTAATGCTCTGAGGTCGCTGTCTTGAAATTGCTAATGATTTCTGAACAAGGGGCCCCCCATTTTCCCCTTACGCTGACTCTGCAAATTATGGATCCCTCTGGCACGGGCCTCTGCCTTATTCTTGAGGCTGAGCTCAGCAGGCTTTAAGTCTTATTGAGGCTACCTAGTAGAGTGATGGGCACAACAATCTGGGCAGTCTGATTTTTTGCAGAAAGAGATCATGTCCCAAAGGTCTCCCCATGGTCCAAAATCCCATCTGATCAAGACCATTGAGGTTAATGCAGACCAATCACCCTGGAAGGGTTAAGGGGTAGGATGAGGAACCCCCTCTTCTGTGCCTTCTCTGGTGTGACCCTTGTGCTGGAGGTGGGCTCTGCGGGCAGAGGAACAAAGAGGGTAATTCGCGGTGGTCAAATGGCCAAGGAAGGGCCTTCAGGCTCTCTCCAACTCTTATGACATCTTTCAGTAGAGATGCCATTGCTCCTTATGGTTTTGGGTTACTGGCTTTCTTTGGGGAACCCCAAAAAAGGGCCACGTTGATTCAACATGAAAATAAATACTGTTCACATGGGCTCAGGAACCAGAAGACAGAGAGACAGTGGGCAACTGGCTTCTGGGTGGCATGGCCTCAATGAGAACTTCAGCTGTGCCATGGTGAGGTGGCGAGAGTGAGTGTATATGGCCCTGAATTTTGGCGGTAGGGGACTAGTGGGCGCTCTCTGAATTTATGAGTGAGTGAAACCCAGGTGAATCTATCAGTTTTGGTGATTAATCGTCTTCGCTCAGGCTCTTTATAAGATTTTTGCATTTGAAGGTAAAATATTTTGCTTAACTCATATGGTAGACTTCAGACATCATCAATGGAAATGATAATTTTGTCATTCGTTATGTTGTCATTTTAATTCTTTTTCAAGTTTCTTTCCTTTTATTCTCTGTCTCTCTTATTCCTCCACAATACACAAAAGTACACTTATAGCTTTACCATTGCTATGAGGTTAACCTAAGACAGAGGGTACGTCGCCAGCCACAGGCCAGAACGCTGGGCAGGCATGCACGAAAGAAATATTTTGGCAGCAATAGAGCTTGGGAAGCCAATATTTTTTACCATAACTTACAGTAAATATTTACAAATTCAGGCTCATGTGGGTGTTTAGATTCCTAGTGAAAAGCAATCCTGTGCACTGATATTTACTTTAAATGTGTTCTCCTCTTTTCAATAACCGTGACTAATTCCTCTTCTCACAGAGAGTAGAGAGTAAGTTGGCCCTCAGCCTTGCAAAACACACACATACACCCCAAACAATTTATTCACATTCTGGTAGCCGGCACACAGAATGCAGGAGTCAGAGAACAAAGACTTGAGACCACAGTACCAATCAGTGAAGGACCTAAGTGAATACCGTTGCTACAGGGTCTGAGTCACTGCTTCACTGACCTTTACTTGGCTTTCGCTAGGAAAGCAAAGAATCTGTAAACTCTGAAGGTATTGTAGCCAATGAACTAAGTCCAGTAAAGATGCTTACTGAGGATTGTTGTTGATGGTGGGAGAGCTGTGAGGACAATATGATGAGATCCTTACCTCCAAGGAAATTATGTTTGTAAAGAAAGCACACCAACAGTGCCAAGTTAGGCAACCGTGAAAGACGTGAATGACACTTGAAGGTAACGACACAAGACAGGTGGAGATGATTACTATATACGTGGAATGTATAGGGTTGTCTCTGAGGGACAAGAGATTATTTGGTGTTGGCAGGAAAGGAAACCTCTCTGGAAGAAGTAGCTTTGAGCTGAGTACTGAAAAGGGATGTTCCAGGCCGTAGATGGCATAAGGAGAAATCACAGAGGCGGGGAAAGACCTGGGTCCACAAGAGCACGACACATAAGCCAGTCTGACTGAAATGGAGTTTCAGATGATGGATAATTAGAGATAGCACTGGAAGTAGCCTGTGTATTAGACTAGAGAGGGCCTTGACCTTTGGGGTAGGAGACCCACCGTGCACCATGAAAGCCTTGCTCTGAAACAGTAACCATCTCTGGGGGCGCTTGGATGGCCCAGCCGGTTAAGTGTCCGACTCTTGATTGCGGCTCAGGTCATGACCTCATGGTTCATGAGTTCGAGTCGCACGTCGGATTATGGGCTGACAGTGCAGAGCCTGCTTGGGATTCTCTGTCTCCCTCTCTTGCTGCCGCTCCCGTGCTTTCTCTCGCTCTCTCTCTCAAAATAAATAAATGAACATTAAAAAAAAAAAAAAACCAACAAAATCAAATAGTAACCATGTCTGGAATCCACTTTTCCTTCAGGCCTCCAGGGCCTTCTTTCCCTTTCTGCTTTTCCCTTGACGTCGAGAGTCCATTCCCATGGTCCTAGTCTGACACAAGTCTAGGCATGGCAGGGGAGTGTACAAGGCCATGTGAGAGTTCCTGAAAACTCATTAGTATTCCAACTTGAACAGACCTGGTTTAGAAAACGGAGCGGTGAAGGCCTCTTGCCTCAGCATCGTGTGGAAATTCCCGTGTGCACAGTGGAGACAGAGAGGGCTTCCCCTACTCACTGCCCCCAGAACCCGCTCACCTGGTCCCTGACCCAAGATCCTGAGAAGTAGGTGTAAAATTGGGAATTTGCTCGAAGGACAGGTATCGCATAAAGATTCAGGGCAGTTTCTGAGGGAGGCTTATGAACACAGAGCTGATAATGCATTATTGTAAGACAATGAAAAGCATAGACTTTGTGGTGATGCCTTCAGTGTTAAGTAATTCTGGAAAGTAATTATGAAGCAGGAGAATGATTATACAAAATGCAGACTAAACATTTAAGCCCTGTGTGTGGGGCCAGCTGACAAGGGGAGGTAATTAATAGGCAGTTACAACGTGGAAGATTCCAGAAAATAGAGTTTTGTCGTTTGAAATTCACAGTGTCTGACAGAGGAATATTAGCAAGACGAATGTTAGTTGGATCAAGTAATCCTGAGAGGAAGGACACCCTCCAATCACTTTTGGAAAGAATCCCTGGTGGTATTTGGTTTCCTCTGACCCTTTGTGAAAGAGCGTTCTCCTTGAGTGTTTCGGTTGGCGAGCGTGTGGGTGAAGGAGATGTCTCAAGCGACGGGTACAGCTGTATAAGCAAGCCTCTGGGAGGATTAGACACTTGTTAGTTTTTATGAAGTTAGGTGTCTGGTCTCTGTTTCTTTGCCTTCCAGAGGCACTTCCTGGCAGAGCGTTACGATGGCATCTCACAGAAAAACCCTGGCTGGCAGCATCCGCTAGGGAGCTCGGCAGACTACAGCTGGCCCTGACCATGGCTTGCGTATTTTCTGGGTCAGCGGCTGCTCTGGTGGCGATAGGCGTCAGCTGAATAGGACCCTCCAACCTCTGCTCCCCGTCTCCTGCCCCAGATGCACCAATTATTAGAAGATGTGACAGGAGGGGTGCCTGGGTGGCTCAGTCCGTTAAGCGGCCGACTTCGGCTCAGGTCATGATCTCGCGGTCCGTGAGTTCTAGCCCCACGTCGGGCTCTGTGCTGACAGCTCAGAGCCTGGAGCCTGTTTCAGATTCTGTGTTTCCCTCTCTCTGACCCTCCCCTGTTCATGCTCTGTCTCTCCCTGTCTCAAAAATAAATAAATGTTAAAAAAAAAAAAAAAATTAAAAAAAAAAAAAAGATGTGACAGCAGTCCCTGATTTTTAGAAAACCGTAAAGCTGACTTTTGAAGACCTCCTACTTCTATTTCTCCTGTATTCTTCTGGGACCCTTTCCTCCATACCAGCCCATCCACGCCGTTGACAGATACCTTTGCCCTACTCCCCAAATGTCCAGTTTAATCTTCTTTTGCAACACCATCAAAGTCTTTTCTTTTACTGTATGTACCCCCATTTCAAAATGATCCCTAGCCCCACCTCTTCAGAATGTCCATTTCCTAGGGGCCGATCCCAGAAGAAGCAATCAGATTGATTAATTCACACTAAGGTGTGAATGATTGATGATGCTCTGGGGGCTGGAAAATTAAGGTGCTTATTCACTTATACATGATCTGTTTGGTTTTTTTTGAGAGAGCGAGAAAGAGAGAGAGAAAATGAGTGGGGGAGGGGGGCAGAGAGAGAGGAGGAGGGGATCTGAAATGGGCTCTGTGCTGACAGCTGAGAGCCCAATGTGGGGCTTGAACTCACGGACTGTAAGATCATGACCTGAGCTGAAGTTGGACACTTAACTGACTGGGCCACTCAGCCCTCCCCCACACTATAAGAGATCTTTTAAAGCCAAGTGGTTAAGAATATTTCCTATCTATCCTTTCACATATATATCTTGTTCACCCCTGTAGAGCAGATAATCTTACTATCTCAATTTTACAGAAGGGGATACTGAAGCTCAAAAAACTCCACCTACTTAAGTAAATAATCTAGGCAAGGCTTGAACCCAGATCTCTGGCTCCAAGAGGAGCCTTTGTTCCTTCCTTCACACTCTGCTGCCTGAACAACAGATGAAAATATATTTTGATAGTTAATTCTTCTTAACTTTCAGGATGACTAATAGGTTAATCTCTAAAGGTAAGAAGTCTAAGGGGGGTGCAATGGGCTGAATCGCCCCTCAGATTCATATGTTAAAGCCCTAACCTCCAACTTGTTGGTGCTTAGAGGTGGAGCCTTTGAGAGAAAACCAGTTTTAGAGGAGGTAGTGAGGATGGGGTGCTCATGGCAGGATTAGTGCCCTTTTAGGAAGAGGCATCTGAGAGCTTGCTCCCTTTCTCTCTCCCTGCCGTCTGAAGGCACAGCAAGAAGGCAGGCCAGGAAGAGAGTCTCATCAGAACCCAATGCTGCTGGCACGCTGATCTCAGATTTCCAGCCTCCAGAACTATGGAAAAATAAATTTCTGCTGTTCAAGTTACCCAGTCGATGGTATTTTGTTAAGGCAACCCAAACTGACAAAAAAGGAGAACCCAGAGGGCATGGGGACCACTGTGCCAACATGTAGCCATGTACCCCTATCTGCTGTTTCTCAAATGTCCACATGACAAAGCCCAAGAAACCAGGCAAGAACTATGAAGAAAACAAAAAACAAAACAAAACAAAAACAAAAACTAAAAAAGCCTGAGAATTCTCCTTCTTTACTAGGTTTTTTAAAGTTGTGTTTTGCTATAAAACCCTGAGTACAGGTCACTTGCTATAAAATTATCCATAATTTCTCTTAGCCCAGTGATACCAGCTTGGAGTTTTCCTTCAGAAAAGTTTTCCCTGATTGGGCACAATATTCCCAATTGTATTAGTTATAAAAACTAAAGGCAAAAACCATGTCTGGTCATTTAAAGTAATTCTCTTCTTGACCTAGTTGGTTCCATCTGGTCCTTTAGATGAAAGTAGTGCCTTCGAATGAGCTTTATTCTTTGGAAGTTACTTTCAGTGATGCCAAAGCCACACATCTGGTGAATGGCAGATGGGAATTTCCCTTGGGATGAGCCAAATGGGGGTGATTCACATCACCCAAGGGTGATGTCATCACAGTCCAAGATCAGCTGGAACTTGCTTAGGCAAAGGGGGATTTGTTGTCTCTCATAACCAAATCGGGAGAGGACAGGATTGTGGCAAGGCTTTGGGGTGATTGGGTGAACACTCGACCATTGTAAGCCTCCACCCTCCCAACCCCAGCCCCCCTGCTGTTTGCTACTCAGTGATTCCATTCTTTCTGACAAATGTCCTCCTGGCAGCTGGAAATAAGACCAGCAGAAGCTGCTTACTGCTTGGATCCAGGGCTCACCTCCAAAACCAGCTGGCATTGATGGTAGCTGTTTCAAACCACATGAAGAGAATGGAGGAAGAGATCATCCCCCAAAGTTAAAAATCCTGTTCATAAAAGAAGTGCAGGAGGGGGCTATGTAGATTCCAAATAGATGACCCTATAAATGGCCATGGAAATCACAAATAAATGATAGTAAAGCAGATTATGTATGCATTACATGTGCCCTTCCTCCTGCCCTTTCTTGTTTCCCTCCTTCCTCTCTCTTCCTTCCTTCTTTTTCTCCTTCCCTCCCTCCCTCCCTTCTTCCCTTCCTTCCTCCCCCCTTCAATCTTCCTTCCTTCAATCTTCCTTCCTTCCTTCCTCCCTTCCTCCCTCCCTTCCTTCCTTCCTTCCTTCCTTCCTTCCTTCCTTTCTCTCTCTCTCTCACTGACCATTAGTGATTGAACTCAATCTCCCCTCCAGCCCCTGTCCTCTCCCTCGAGATCTGGGTGGGGCTGAAATTTCCAACCCTCTAGTCAATAGTTGTTTCTCAGACTGCCAGCCTCCATCCTTAGGTGTGGTTCCCCAAATAACTTCATTAACATAATAACAGATATCTTTATTGCTCCCACCCCTTAAGAAATTCTAAGGGGTGTAGGAGCTGGAAACCAGGAACTGTGGACAAAGATCAAATATATAAGAAATTTATTATTATTATTTGAGTGTAATAGACATACAATGTTACATTAGTTATGTTAGTTTTCAATGGACAACATAACATTCAATGAGTTTATACAGTATGCTATGTTCACCCTGGTGTAGTTACCATCTGTCAGCATATAACACTATTACAATATTATTGACCATATTCCGTATGCTGTGTTTTTATTCCTGTGACTTATTCATTCAATAACTAGAAGCCTGTATCTCTCACTCCCCTTCACCCATTTTGCCCACCCCACCCCCCACCCTGGCAACAGTTTATAGGTCAGATTCTGCTTTCTGTTCATACATTTGCTGTTCTTGGTGGTGGTGTTTAGATTGCACTTGTGAGTGAAATTATACAGTATTTGTCTTTCTCCGTCTGACTTATTTTAGTTAGGCATAATACCCTCTATGTCTCTCCATGTTGTCTGAAAGGCGTGATCTCATCCCTTTTGAATGGCTGCATAATATTCCTGTGTGTGTGTGTGTGTGTGTGTGTGTGTGTGTGTGTGTATACCGCATCTTCCTCATCCATTTGTCTATCAATGGACACTTAGTTTGTTTCCATATCTTGGCTATTGTACATAATGCTGCAGTAACATAGGAGTGCATATATCTTTTTGAATTAGTGTTTTGTTTTCTTTGGGTAAGTACCCGATAGAAAGTACCATTATTGGATCACATGGTATTTCTATTTTTAATTATTTGACGACCCTCTATACTGTTTTCCACAGTGGCTGGACCAATTTACATTTCCAACAACAGTGCACAGGGATTCAATTTTCTCCACATCCTTTCCAACACTTGTTATTTCTTCTCTTTTGATTTTAGCCATTCTAACAGGTGTAGTGTGATGTCTCATTGTGGTTTTGATTTGCATTTCTCTGGTTCTTGATGTTGAGCATCTTTTCATGCATCTGTTGGCCAACTGTAGGTCTTTGAAAAAATGTCTACTCAGGTCCTCTGCCTATTTTTTAATTGGATTCTTTGTGGGTTTTTTGGTGTTCAGTTGTGGAAGTTCTTTATATATTTTGGATATTAGCCCCTTATCTGACATATCATGTGCAGATATCTTCTTCCACTTAGTAGGTTGTCATTTTGTTTTGTTGATACATTACATGTGTTTGTGAGTTGTAGGTTTCAAGGGAAAATTTGATTTGTGGCATCTAAAATTTTCATTATTTTATATACTGAAATCAAAATATGAATGGATGACAAATTTTTATTTTAAATATGTAATCAAGCCACACTCAAGAGATTCCAGCTCATTGTTTATAATTGTCGAGTATAGTTAGGACACAATGTTATATTAGTTTCATGTATACAACAGAGTAATTTGACAACTCTATACATTAGTCAGTGTTCACATGATAGGTGTAGTCACCATCTGTCACCATGCAATGTTATTACAGTGTTATGGACTATATTTCCTGTGTTGTACTTTTCATCTCTGTGACATTTATTTTATAACTGGAATTTTGTGCCTTTTAATCCACTTTACCTATTTCACCCACCCCACCCCCACCCCCACCTCTGGCAACCAACAATTTGTTCTCTGCATTTAAAAGTCTGGTTTTTTAATTTGTTTGTTTGTTTATTTTGTTTTTTAGATTCCACATATAAGTGAAATCCCATTTGACTCACACATTTTGACTCACACATTTCAAAGACAATGACAGTTTTCAGGAGTGAAAGAAGTCTGAAAACTTTTAAAAAATAATCGTAGAGGAAGAATTCAGATAATTACATATAAAGTCACCTATTATTTTCCCTCAAGTATATATAATGTAACTGTAAAATAATGAGCCAAAAAAAAAAGGTGGCAGACATAACTAGAATCTTACACTAACAAGTTTCGAATGTAGACATTTTGTTGGTATAATAATAACAGTTAATATTTATTGAATGTTTATTAAGTGTGGATAACTTTTATAAAACTTTTATTGGCAGTATCTGAATTAATACTCAGAGCAAGTCGTTGGCAGACTAAGCCCTGTGGGCTAAGTCCAGCCCACTGTCTCTTTGTATGGAGTTTTACTGAGACAGAGCAATGCCATTCACTTATGCATTGTCTCTGGCTACTTTCGTGCTAGAGAACAAGCAGTTTCAGCAGAGAGTGTATGGACTGCCTAAGGAATTTATAATCTTGTTCTTTATAGAACAAGTTAGCTGATCCTTGCAACACAATCCTATGCAGTAAATACCATTATCCCTATTTGACCCCAAAGTCACACACTGGTATTGTCAGCATAGTGAGTCAAAACCAAGTATGTCTGAATATCAAGTCTATAATCTTTTTAGATATTTCTGTAGCAGAGAACACAGATCCTAGAGACAGACTGGGTTCCACTGAGACTCCACCACTTAGAAGCTGCATACTGGACATTTTGCTTAACCGCCCTGTGTCTTAGATTTCTCCAGAACTCTTCCAATTGTTAATAGATGTCGCTGGTCATCTTTGATAGCGGCATAGCCCTTGGACCCCAACATGTCTGTCCTAGGCCCTGTACCTCAGGACCTCCGTGCTTTGGATGCCTTCCTCAACATTTTCAAAGTTCCCCTCAGGTACCTGGGAACAACTAGGATGGCTGTGTTATCTGGGCAGGATCAATATCTTTGTGGATTCTGGTCCCCATTTCTCCCTTTTGGGGTATTCTTTGATCTCTATTCCCCATTCACCATGTGGAACCAACCAGATGCCCCCAAAGTGCTTCAGGATTCATATATATGGCATCATTCTGGGGCCTCCTGGCCTAGCCCTGATTCCAGGAGGGTGGTCTGACAAGTGATTGTTCCCAGGATAGCCTAGTCTCTCTCTCTTTTTAATTTTTTTTTAATGTTTATTTACTTGAGGGGGGGGGCAGAGAGAGAGGGAGACACAGAATCTGAAGCAGGCTGCAGGCTCTGAGCTGTCAGCATAGAGTCTGACACGGGGTTCGAACCCACGAACCATGAGATCATAACCTGAGCTGAAGTCAGACGCTCAACTGACTGAGCCACCCAGGCGCCCCCCCCCCCAGTCTCTCTTTGATGAGACTTCATGAACTTGAGCTACCGTACAAGTGTAGACATACTGATTTTGATGACTCTCAGGTAGGAGACACAAGTTCATGAATCTGGGGTACCCATGGCACACTGCCAACATTTGGGCTGGCACACGTTGGGTCCATGTGTCAGCTCTTACCCCTCCATGTTCCAAGATAGAGCAGCCTGTGGTCTGTAGCACTCCAGGACACTAACTGTGGCATCATGCATCCTTCATCCTGCTCATCTCTCATCATAGATGCCAGGATTGTCAAGTCCCCACCCTGAGCGGTCCTCCAGAGGTGGCTATGTCATTCTCTTCCAACAGCTTTCAAGCCAGGAGACCCTTGTGACTGATGCCCTCTCGAGGCACCAATCATGTGTTGACTCTGACATCCAGTTTAAGCCATTTTGGTGAGAGACAGACATTCTTTGCACAAATGGGACCACTTTTCTTTGACTACTCATAGCCCCCCCGCCACAACTGGTGGTAGAAGGCAGAAGTGTTGTTAGCATTGAAAGAAATCACAGTCTCGGAGTTCAGCGATTACTCAGAGGAGTTTAAGAGAAGATAAGGTTAGAAAAATGTGCCATTCCATGCTTACTCTGTAAAATTTCAAACAGTGAATTTCACATGCTGAGAAAGTAATTAGCATTCCCATTTACCGCCACACTCTGGGTAAGACTGCCTTTGTGGTCATCATTCGCAAAGCCAGTAAGAGCCTTTGAGAGTCACTGGAAACTGGGATTTATGAGTGTCAGGATGGATGTGGCATCCTGAATGATGACAAGTCAGCATGAAATAAAGGGTATTAGGGAAATGCAGAGGCAAGAAGATCTATGTAGTTTCAATATAAACATATTCTGAAGAACCATAGAGTGAATGATAACAATGTCATTACCCTTTCCTCCCAGTAGGAAAGGTGAAATTAGCACATCTAACGATAAAAAACACAAATAGATGATTCTGGCACCTGCACAGGAAGGGAAGGCAATATGAATAATCTTCACATATGCTGACTGGATAAGAAACAAATATCAATATTAATCTACCCATGATTCTAAATCTCCATTGATAAATCCTTATACCTCACATAGGTCCACCAATTTGTAAAACATTTTAAAAATCAGGGGTGCCTGGGTGGCTCAGTCATCCGATTCTTGATTTCTGCTGAAGTCATGATCTCATGGCTCTTTGTGTAATCGAGCCCCCAGTTGGGATTCTCTCTCTCCCTCTCTGTGCCTCCCCTGCTTACATGCACATGCTATCTTTCTCTCAAAATAAATAAATAAACATTAAAAAAAATCAAATTGTTTGTATAGACAGAGGTCCTGCAAAAAATATATTTGCCTGGAGCAGGTACTCTAGGGACCATCCTGCTTGGGGTGACCTTTTGTTTCCAAATGAGTCACTCTAGATTTCATTTGTGGCTTCTCCTGTATCTTTTCAGGTTTGTGCTTTCCCACATGTTTCCTGCTCATTTAGGTTGCTCTTTCTCGTCTCCTTTGCAAAAATCAACCTAGGCTTTGTCATACTGTGTACCCCTTGACTTCTTTTCAAGCAGACAATTTGCCACCCTTTCTCTCTGTCTCTTTGATCATCTGTCAGCCATTTTCTTTCTCTCTGTCCCACACCCGCGCACGCACACACACACTCTACCCACACACACCACATCACGCAGGCACACACACAACTAATGAACATAATGCTTTGATGTGTAGGCAGCACATTTCTGTGGGATTTGTTCTTGCTTTAGGAACTATGAGACTCATGAATTCAAGGGGCTTGCATTTGGTACAGAGAGTCCAGGATTGCTCCCCCCCATTCTCAGATCTAGCATCAGGACAGTGAGGTCTTACATAGCATGTGAAGAATGCCAAGATGCCAGGATGGCACACAGGTGGGAATTCTTTTAGATGGCCTGTTGTGAGCTCCAGTCTGTGGTTAGAACTTGGCTCTTTAAATCTTTACTTGCCTGTGGATCAAGTGTCCTGTGACTTGTGACAGCTGCAGTGTTGGATGAGATAAGGGATGCTCTGTGTAATTCATGGCTGTGCGTCTACATTTTCACTAGAGAAAGCTATTGAACTAAAATCACATTTTATGGCATTTACAAATATTTGGATAGCCTAAGATCCAAATCGTGCTTTCTACCAGGAGATAATACAATCCATTTTTACATGCTGTTCCTCTTTGTTATTACAGATAATTTATACGTCTTTATTCCTGGCACTGTCTGGCTGTCCTAGAAACAGCCGATGCCACCAATTAGGACATAAAATCAGTTGCTGCTGACTTTCTGTCCTATTATATGTTCATGCATCAGCAGGGAAGGGCACTTGAAATGCATTTGCTTTAGCACATTTAGATAATGTATGAGAAAGGTGACAGCTTTTTTTTTTCTTTTTTGCCAACTTGCACATTAGTGTCTCTTAAGTGGCAGATTAAAAATTTCATAAAGCACTAGCACTGATTAAAAATGTTTGTTTAGGCTTGCTCAGGATTGTAAGTGCCCACAGGCTCCGAATCACATTCTTGTCCTTCTTTAAACCAACAACATTTTAAAAGCTTGCTGTAATGGCTCTCTCTTATTATAGCAAGCAATAATAAATTTCTATAGGGCTATATTCTTTTATAAGGTAGATAACAATAATGTATAAATATGGAAAAACCAACCAGATCCATGGAAACATTTTTAAGTATATATATATATACATATATATATATTTAAAAATTTCAGTCCTATTAGATTCTCCTTTGAATACATTAGAGACATGTCTCATACCTTTGTTTTTCTCAAAAATTATTTTTCAGCATTTATGACATGGCTCTCATGTAGTTAAGGCTCCTGAGGAGTCTTAACTTCTGGTGGACTGTATATCTTGTGGATTAATAAAAACAAATTCTTTGGCGAGCATTAATTTTCAGGTCTACTTTTTATCCATTTAGTCGTTCTTTTCCTCAACGTTTCTTTCATTGAACAACAGCTCCTGTGCCTGGCCGGGGTCAGGTCTGACAATGGTGTCATCTCATCATGAGGATAGACCTAGCTCTAATGCCGTGGAAGACCCACAGAAGAGAGGCTTGAGCAAAGTGTGATGGGCCAAAAAGGAGAGAGCAGCTGACCGTCAGTTTCTCATGCGGGCATCCCAGAGAAGGTGTCAGTGGGTTGGGAATGGAAGAAGAGTGCCTGCCAAGACATAGAGGCTGAAAAGTTGGGTATGTGGGGAGGTCAGCAATAGTCCATGTGACGGAAGCCAGGGGTGTAAATGAGGTTCATTAGTGACACCTACAAAGAGAAGTAGGCAAGGCCCTAAAACCTCAAATCCTGTCCTATTCCTTGTTACCAGTCCCCAGGGAAGGGACATGCTATTACCAGCTAGGGCTTTAGCCCTCACACTTTATGTGGGTGCCTATCCTGGCCCCCCGCCCCTGGGATAAGCCTTGGGTGACATGTAAGGACCCCCTGCCTCCTCTAAGCTCAAGACCAGAAGCAGGTGAGAGGATATACCTGGCTCCTTTCTCCTGGACTTGACCTAGTTCCTGCATGGCTTTTTAAGAGAGGGAAGAAATACAATGATGCTCTATAGTCGTAAGGAGACCCTAGACCCATTTATCCCAACAACAGCTAGGAAGGGAGGAGAGAGACATGATCTAAATTTTAAGAAAGTTGAACTTTAAAGGAAGAAGTTCTAAATGAAGTACCCACCCAGAAGCAAGGATGTTCACCTTCCAAACGTAACCCTGAACAGTGTAGATCCAATTTTTACCTCCTTGGATATGGAACTAGGGTGTTGGGAAGGGAGGTAAGCGTTAGACTTGATTCATGAAATTTGGGTTTTATGTCCAGGTTCTGCCACTAACACAATGAGTTCATGGAGGGCCTTACATGCCTGCTTAGGAGTTTAGGCTTTTATAGTAAGAGAGAATCTCTGAAGGTTGTTAACTTGGAAATTTATAGGATTAGATATTCATTTGGAGAAAACTAAAATATTTTTAATCTTTTTTTTTTTAATATTTATTTTTGAGAGAGAGAGCATGAGCAGGGGGAGGGATAGAGAGAGGGGGGACAGAAGATCCAAAGCAGACCCTGCACTGACAGCAGACAGCCCGATGTGGGGCTTAAACTTACAAACTGTAAGATCAAGACCTGAGCCAAAGTCGGGACATTCCACCAAATGAGCCACCCAGTCGCCCCTAAAATAACTTTTAAATATTGAAATATTGAAAAACTTGCCACCAGCAAAATAATACAAAAACATGGGCAGGGGTCATTGCGAAGACAGGGTAATAGTTAGGAAGTTGTTGCTGTAATAGAAGCAAGGGATGATGAGGAATTGATCAAAGTTAGTGCCGGTGGGAATGGAGAAAAGAGGTTGGATGTAAGAAATACCAAGGGGGTGAAGGAGAAGGTTGTAGGGAAGGAGGAGTCAACTCCCACATTTTTGTCTTGAGCAGCTGGTGGGCTGGTGATTGTCATTCACTAGGATGGGGAAAGGGGAGGGAAGCATATTGTTGGTGATGGTGAGCTGAGTTTGGAATACGGTAAATTCAGGGTTCCTGCAGGACAAACAAGCAGAGTTTTGCAGTGTTCAGCTGGGTGCTCAGGTATGAAGTCCAAGAGTTGAGCCTGGGCAGGAAATACAGAGCTGGAGTCATCAATAAGTAGCTGGTAGTTGAAGCTTTGCCACAAGCAGAGGGACACAGAGAAGGACGAGGATGACCCCTGGGTGCACAGTAGTGACAGTGTTACGACCGATCTATCCCAGACACTAACTTAGGAAACAAACGTGTGAGCCCTGACTGCCGGGGCCACCTGCTCCTCCCGGGGAATTCTGAGAGGGCTGGACACGGAGGAAGCCCAGCTCCCGTCTGGGATTGCCAACACTGTTGCCTAACAAACTTGGATAAACTCCGTCGCAAGAGAAGACAATAACTCAAGAGATGAGGGTTTGGAAGAGAGAAAGGGAGAGATTTATTTCAGGTGCCGGCAGCCCTGGGAGGTGGCAGGTGCAATCTTTAACTACCAACCTCTCCACCTACAAGATGGTCACTAGAGTTTTACAGGAGAGGTTCAGGGGGGTATATGCAGTGGAGCAGGCAGAGAGCTCATGGTCTGGGGTAAGTGCTCAACTCATGACCATGGACAGACAAGGGGACGTGTAGGGTGTGGTCTTCTAGGCATTCAGTTGCTATCGGTTTTTCTGCTCTGGCAGTTGTAATGTTCTGGTCATTGGCAAACATCAGTGCCACTGTGGGGTGTCCATGCATTACCAGGGTGCTGAGGCATTGAACCCACAGCACCTGTGGTGGTAGGTGGGGCTTGCCTCGGCTGTAACAGCTCTTTCATTTCCCCAGGGCATCCTTCAAACGCCTCCATTTCCTCCACCTCCAGCACACCGGCTGTGGCTTTGCCAGTCAGCTTCCTGGAGGGTATTTGCGATCCCCTCACATCACGCCTGGGTTTCAGTGAGCTCTCTGGCTTCTTCCTAGATTTGATCTCTGCAGACTTGGAAGGCCTATTTAAGTTTGCCTGCATCTGTGTGGGAACACTTCTTAGGCAAAGAGCTACTGAGGAATATGTTCCTATCAACAACCTAGCGCCCCTCTGAGGTCTTCTCTGCTTCCCTTTTGCTGTTATCTGGATGACAGGAATAATCTGACCCCTGCCCACATCAAATCCTGTCTGGGGCTGGAAACAAGCCTCAAAACATGTTTTAAATCCTTTATTTCTCTCCATCTCCCCCAAATCTGCCCACCAAGCTCACGCTTGACTTATATTACACAGCAACAATGAATTGTGAGTGACAGTGACCCTCCTGAAGGTAGCCGACTTGGCCCCCATGGGCCAAGGCATCACACCTGCGTCTGATTAGACACTGTGCTACCCTGTCTGAACATGTGGCACATGAAAGCAGCTTTCTCTCGTGCACTTGTAGGGGGATGCTTTCTGGAAATGGTAATGCAGGGCTAAACTTTACTCCTGCTGATCTCCTGCTTGGAATATTCTCCCCTTGCTCGCCACCAGCCAGAGCACCGCAGAGTGCTCTTATCCCCCATCTTACAGTAGACACTGAGGCCCAGGGAGATGGGGCCACCCTGGCCTTGTCTCCTTAAAGAACACTCTTAAAGGGGGTCTTCTTTGTTGACTCTCTGCATTGGCTTGCTTGGACCACCATAACAAAATGCCACAGACTGGGTGCTACAAACAACAGAAATTAATCTTCTCACCATTCTAGAGGCTGGAAGTCCAAGATCAGGGCGCCTGTGGGGCTATTTTGTTCTGAGGCCTCTCTCTCGTTTGCAGATGGCACTTTCTCGCTGTGTCTTCACATGGCCTTTGCCCTGGGTATGTGTGTGGAGACAGGGGTGTAGTGTGGGTTGGGCGATCTTTCTCTCATCCTCTTCTAAATCCACCAATCCTAGCAGGTTAGAGTTCACCCTTATGGCCTCATTTAACCTTAATTACCTCCTATATCCAAATACAGTCACACAGGGGTTAAGGCTTCAACATATGAATTTAAGGGGAACACAATTCAGTCCATAGCATTCTTTGACCTTAACATTACTCCATTTTTCTCCATTGTCTCCAGTGCTTGAGTATTACATCAGTTTCCTCTGCTGCCTTAACAAATTACTACAAACTTGGTGGCATAAAGAACAGAAATTTATTCTCTCACAGTTCTAGAGGCCAGAAGTCAGAAATTAGTATCCCTGGGCTGAAATCAAGCTGTCAACAGGATCATACTCCCTCCAGAAGCTTCAAGCTCTGAGGGAAAATCTGTTCCTTGCTTCTTCCAGATTTTGGTGCCTACAGCATTCTCTTACTTGTGGCCACATCACTCCAATCTCTGTCTCTGTAGTTACATTGTTTTCTCCTCTTCTGCATGTCAAATTTTCATCTCTTTCTTATAAGGACAATTGTGATTGCAGTTAGGGACCACCTGGATAGTTCACCATCCAGGAGAACTCCCCATCTCAAGACCCTTGATTTAATCATGCCTGGAAAGATCCTTTTTCCAAATAAGGTAACATTTTCAGGTTCCAGGGTTTAGGACCTGATATCTTCATTGGCCATTATTCAGCCCACCCTAGGTGTATTGTTCATATACTATCATTTGGTGTTTTAATAGGGGAGTCAATCTATGAGAGGATCCCTTGTTGGAAGGGCAAGAGCCCCAAACATGTCTTTCTTGGGCATTTCGAGGTGAGATCACACTCTGCAAATCATCTTCCAGACAGGTGGCTCTGTCCTCTCCCATGGCTTTCTCATAGGATCTGAAGGGAGGGCTGAGAGCTGGGGGCTGGGGGTCTCCTGGGAGAGGAAATGCTTACATGATCAGGGGTCGGAAGGTAGGAGCCTTCTCTGCATTCCTATTTCATGGCTAGTTAGAAGGGTGGGCTATTTAACTTGTATTACTTTGGTTACCTCTGGTTCAAGCCATCTCTGAGCCTGGGGTCTTCAGGAGGGAGACCCTGCTTCCCCCCCAGCCTTAGACCACAGGGTCTGCCCCTCCTCTCTGTTCTCCCATCATGACACAATTTTCCCTCTCAATTACTTAAAACACCAGATCAATTTTCAATGTGCTTATGAAGTCCAGAGAGCCAACTGTGTTGAAAATTAGCAGTTTTAATCAATAGTGAAGCCACCACTTTTTTTTTCCCCCAAGAAAGGGGTTACTGCAGAGTGAATCTTCACAAACAGTGCTTTATTTGGTCACAGGACCCATGGTCCGCTATGAAGACGGGAGAACTTTATTGGATGCTGATCTAATATCTAAGCTTGTGTTTGTCTGCTCTTCCTTCTGGCCATTTATGGTAAAAAAAAAAAAAAAATCTAAGGCCAGGACACTGTAAATGTTTTCTTTCTTGTGTCCAGTCCCATCCCAATTTCATTTTCATGCAGTGAGAGTAGGGGTTAGAAGATAATTAGCGATTTTCTTATCCTGTTTTTAACAATGCCTCTGCTTGCTTTACAAAGATAAGTTTAAACATTACTGCTTACTCCGAAAAATTCAGTATGTAATTTTAATGTTGTTTCAGGCTTTTCAAAGTTTCATGTGTTTGTGGAGCACTGCTAATGGTTTACCTTAGAATGCAGAAAAACTATTATAAAGTTACAAAGGAGACTTTAGGAGAAAGTCATAGTCTCCTTAAGGAAGCCATGTCACTAAGATGCCTTGTCTTGGGGAAAGAAGGGAAGATCAGACAGTGATTCAGAAATATCAACATTTGGTATCAAGGCATTAATGAACCATGTTAATCACTGAAAGCTTTCCTTTAAATTCTTCCTGTACTACCTAATTTGTGTTGATTCAAAATTAGATTGACTTGCAATGCTTGCATTTACTCCTCTGGCACGAGGGAAACCAGCCAACCAACCTTTATGATCTCTTCTGGTGAAGGCCACATTTGGTGACAGGATCTTGGAAAAGTCTGTCTCCCCACCCCTTCTTTTTTGGGTTCCAGGCAAAATTCTACATTAAGCGAACTCACTCTTTTATGCTTCTCCAAGTTTCTCTGACTCTCTGTATCTCCCATACCCTAGTCCATTTGCTAGAGGCTTGTGTTTCTAGAGTAGACATCTGATAAGCTAGTCCACATCCCCTTGTTGATGGCTTTAAGATGCTGATACTCCAGGGAGTATTCTAAGGGGACTCCATGCCTAGCATAATGCCGTATCCAAAAGAACCCATTTCCAATGGCAGATTTTCTGGCCCTGGGGACAGCTATATAAAGGAGAAATTGTTTTGAGCAGGGTTGTCTTTCTGAGGTCACTCAACTTCTGCCGATTTCATTTACAAACAACTCTGGGCATGGGTATGGGGACAACATCCTTTGGGGGTTTTAATTCACATTTCTTGTGACTCAAATTAAAGATGGAATTTTCCATGGAAACAGTACCTCAAGGGCATCTTTGTTCAAGACCCAAACATACCCACTGCTCACTGGTGGTTATTTGTGGTGTAAACGTTGGGGACTTTGTGCTGTGCTGACATGACTGTTTTCCTGACGTACCTTGCAGGGTAAGGGCTAATCCAATGAGTGAATTTGGTCTTCCCTGAGGGGTGGGCAGCCCAGAAGTCACCCGTGGGAAGAGGCAAGCCCTCGGGTAGGTCCTGAGTCTGGCTGTATGGAAGTCCAGAATTTCTGCCTCTTTCTGAGTCTCACTTTTGTGAGTTTGGACTTCAAGGAATTTGAGAGAACGTCAGGGGCTGTTTGCTTCTCCTCCATTGAGCTGCTTTTCCTCCCAGCCAAGATTCTTTAATGACACTTGGACTTTTCTCTCCATTTCCTGAGGAGCTTTATCCCTTAATCTTGGGGATGTTCAATCAGAAATTGTAACCCAGCCAGGAAAAGATGGTTGAGAGGGGGCTTGAAGAAGCAACCTGGAGGTTCTGTGGTGGGACAGCTGCCCAAGTAAGTTCAGTCCAGGGGCTGTAATAAGAACTTGTTTCATCTGGTGCTGTTTCAGGAGATACTTAGCCCCTCTTGCTTCTTCCATCAGCATAAATGACTTTCCCTGAACACCCAGTGGTCCCACAGTTGAAGTGTCCCCAGTCTGGCTTTCAGGTTACAGCACAGGCACCGTTAACTGGACATGAGCTTTCTCAAGATGGTGGCTTATTGTATATACATTTCTAACCCTGGGAGCCACCTGTTCAGCAACCCAGATTCCGAAGTCTTCTTACTCCGCTGGGAGAACCTTCTCAGGCATGGGCCCAAATCTTTCAGGCCTGGAACTGAGCATTTTCTAGTTCAATCCCTGTTCCTGGACTGTTTTGAGGAGAAACCCTTATAGCTTATAGTGCATCCTTTTGTTTGCTTATGATCTTCCTCCTGAGAATTCCCCCTCTCCTGAAAAAAATCTATTTGGGTTCTCCTCCTCTCCCATAAAGCCATCCACATCTTTCCCTCCCCAGAACTCAGAGCTCATTTTCCCCAACCATCTTTTGGCAATGAATCACACATATGTCTTATGACTTACTCTGATAATTGTTTTATGGTAAGCATAATACCCACTTCACCTATTCAGCCTTCCTGACTTTGATATATGGCAGGCATCTCTGTCTGCACACGAACACTCTGGAATATTAAATGTATTTGGCAAAGTGGCTTTGATTTGGGCAGATGTTTTTATGTATCTATCACTAATGTCAATCTGCTTTCCATGAGGGAAATTTGGCTGACCTTCAAAGGACAAAGATTATTGACCTCCCGTGGAAGCCAATGGAAGTGAATTCACTATCAGATATATTTTTTTTTAAGTAAAAATGAAAGACAATTAAAGGCAGCATGGTACAATAGTCCCTTCTTATCTACAGGAGGTATGTTTCGGTCCCCCCAGTGGATGCCTAAAACCACAGATAGTACCAAACACTATATATACTGTTTTCCCATACGTCCTTAAAGTTTTGTTTCTAAATTAGACACAGCAAGATTAACAATAATAAAATAGAACCATTATAATAATATACTGTAATAAATTATGTAAATGGTTTCTCAAAATAGCTTATTGTACTGTACTCCCCCTTCCTGTGAGAGTTGATGAAATGCCTGCATAGTAAGATGAAGTAAAGTGAGTAGACATCGTGACACAGCATTAGGCTACTATTGACCTTCTGGTGATTGGTCATTAGGAGGATAATCTGCTTCCAGACCCAATGGCCATGGGTAACTGAAACTTTGGAGAGCAAAACCACAGATAAGGAGGACTACTGTAGTAAAATAGACTTCATTGTGCTATACATCTCTTCACAGAACAAGCAAGGTTCTTCCACATGACTTTCTTTGCAGCATTTTACCACAGAATGATGACTCCCTGGCAACTCAAGTAAGAAATGGTTAGGCCTACTTCTGAATAATCACCTGCTCTAAGAATAAGGTTAAGAATTAAACATTCTCAGATGGAAGACTGGCTGGATGAAATGGTGTGTTATCCCAATGAAGCATGCAACTTTCCAGATATCATCAGATGAAACCAACATGTCGATCAATCAAGCAAGCAGGGAGATCATCTTCTTCTTTAGAAAATAATTGTATTGTAGGGGCACCTGGGTGGCTCAGTTGGTTGAGCGTCCAACTTCAGCTCAGGTCATGATCTCACAGTCTGTGAGTTGGAGCCCCGCGTCAGGCTCTGTGCTGACAGCTCGGAGCCTGGAGCCTGCTTCCGATTCTGTGTCTCCCTCTCTCTCTGCCCCTCCTCTGCTCATGCTCTGTCTCTCTCTGTCTCAAAAATAAATAAAAACATTAAAAATTTTTTTGAAAAAAAGAAAATAATTGTATTGCTTAACCACACATAAGTTAATGTGTGAACATAGTTTTGAGTATTGTGACATTCCCAAGTGTACCATACAGCTAAGTAAACCAGAAGGTTACCCATCTGACTCAATCCTAGTTTATCATTTAGCATCTGGAAATTTCTTTTATCTTGCTGGATCTAGCCCAAAAGTATGGGTGGAGACACAGGGTTGCAGCCAATAACCTAGTTATGTATATGTATATGCTTATTGACTTGTCCAAAAAAACTTTAGTCAGTCATTCATATTAGTCTGGTAAGCGAATTCTAAAGTCTGAAGATTTTATTTATTAGAATTGCTAAATCAGGGACTAGGTTGCTAACGATTTCCAAAGGAGAAATTCTTATTGGAGAGAAACCATCATGTTGACTTGTTTTAGGTTTCACAGTAAAATGATTCAGTCTCACCAGGCTTCATACTAGGAGGAGAATAGCCCTCATGTAATGTATACTTTTCCTTTTGTCTGTTTATATTTGCAAAGAGCTAAGTACCCTGATGTTTCCATTTTTTTTTAAGCAAATAATTTGAGGCAGAAGTAATATATCCATGTCCTTTGTTAGGTCTCATCGCCCAGGGAAAAGATTACCTACGAGAACCTTGCCTACATGTGAAGTGTCTCAACTTAGACAAGCTACATGGTCTCTTTCCTGGTTGTTGGGTCACAGGTCGCTCGCCATTCTGAGTCTGCAAATAAAGTGCATCTTGATAAATAAGGTTAAAAGCAGGAGAATGTTCACAGACCGAGAACATCAATTCGGCTCTCAGCAAGTGGAAAGTGCCTTTTTGCAGAAAGCCACCAGCAGCTCTGTACCTGCTCCCTGGAGAAGGAACCAGGTATCAGAAGGGCTGCCAAGGGAGAAATGCCTTAACCAAACCATAAGGCAGATGTAGCTGTTTCCTCTCCCATAGAGGCATATTTGTACCCTCTCAATTATACTTAATCTACTGGGAGACTGTATGGGAAAAGACCCAGAGAAAGTATAATAGTTAAATACCTGCAAGGACGCATCATTAGATTCTCGCAAACAATACTGTAGCAGAGGGAATGCACAAACATTATCATTTTATCTAGTAGTTTAACCTTTTCCTTGAGGTCATGCTGCAGATGAAGAGTAACATGAGAATAAATGTGACCAATAATTAAGACAGGGAAAGCGTTAAAAGGGTCTGGTTGAACCGAAGAACACCGGACAATCGTGGGATAGAAATACAGCTGGGAAATTAAGGCAGGGACTCGGTGCTCCAAGGAAACTGGTTTCGTCTTCTATGTGGTTAGTTGTCCCGTGTTTCACCTGAAGTTCAGAGGTTATTTTAGATGATCGGATGATAGAATTGCAACAGCTCCAAACCAGGTGGGACAATCATTGAAATGTCTGAGAGAGGAAGTCATTTCAGGATACAGTTCAAGGAGAAATGAAAGTTATGATGTGCAAGTGTTTGACTTTGAAGGGGGAGGAGGGTGCTGACAGCAGGGCAGGAATCGCTGTGTACATTTCCTGTTCCCGTTCCTTAACTGACATCCTCTGGCATCTCTCCTCCTTGGTGTGGGGGTGGGGGGAGAGAGAGGAGTGTTCTCTACTGCCCTCTTTTTAGCCTCCTTAATCTTGTTTATATGGCACCTGCAGCAAGGAAACATCTGTCCAACAAGGATGGGATTGGGGTTACAAGAGTTTGCCATAGTGTGTTAAAGTAAGAGATGCACAGAAATGAATTTTGAGAAGCTGGCATCGATTGACCTAAAAAGTTCTGAGGGGCCCCTGGGTGGCTCTGTGGGTTGAGCGCCTGACTTCAGCTCAGGTCACGATCTCGTGGTTTGTGAGTGCGAGCCCCCCGGGAGACCTGCTGCTGTCAGCCTGTCAGTGCAGAGCCTGCCTTGGATCCTCTGTCCCACTCTCTCTGCTCCTGCCCGACTTACACTGTCCCCAAAATATTTTAAAAAATTCTGATCTCGCTCATTTCTCCTAAAATTGAGGGGTGCTGTTTCTGGAATCTCAAAGCTTTGGGAAATAATCAAAATTGCAGAGTGGATGGAAATCACCTCATACCTTATTTTAAAGGCTCACATATACTTCAGAGAAGCAATTTTTCTGGTCCTGGACTTAAGGAAAATATTATTATTCTCTTATGTTTTTATTTATTACTATAAACAAGCAACTTCATTTTAACATTTACTCTTTATTGTGTTGCATGAAGTACCTATGTAATGCAAGTATGTACTGTACTAAAATACCTATATTTCCAAATAACATTATATGGTGTAGCCCACAGTCTCTGCAGAAGCATCTTGAGTAACCTGTGCCTTTATACTTTACAATCCATTGTTGGTTGCTGTGAAAAGTATGATTAACAGATGAAGAAAAAGAGATAAAGCTAAATATGAATACACTTTTCCAAACATATACATACGCAGCTTACAATGGGACCCCAAATGGAAACAAGTCAAATGACAACATTTGATGTGATATCTATAAAATGTAGACTCTGCAATAAAAAGCCAAAGGCACATAAAAATATATTTTAACTTTAAAAATAACTTAGTTACAGTAATACTTTGCTTGTGTCTTACCAACATGTAGCGGACAGTCGAAATTTCGCGATATAGATATAATATATAGGGATATATAAGAGCTACAAGAAAATCCCCCAAACCCATAAAGTTGTTCAAATGTGAAAACAGAGAATAGTTTTAACACCGAAGAATTTGCTATGGCGAGCCCAAATGATGTAATATAGAAAAGAGTCTAGAAAAAAGGCTTAGGTGTTAAATAAACTTTGACTTCTTCTTGCCCAGGAAATGCTAGAGTACTGTGAAGTTCTTTAATGTGACTTGTGCAGCCCTTCGAGCTAGTGCCAACCTTGGCTGGGCCAGATTTCTTAACGTGTCTGGAAGCAAAAAAACGTGAGCTGAACGTCAGCAATACCCACCGAAAAAAAATGGGTTCTGACGGACTCACTTCGCCAGGACAGTTTTTGTTGTTATTGTTTTGTTTTTGCAAACAGGGCATAACAGGTACAAAAAATACTTTGTAGGAACATTATTTTAGAAAACCTATCACACAGTGGCAAACATAGCCAGTGAAGCTCTTCTCTCCGACTGTGGTTGGTTTAGTTCTTATTTTTTGATGATACCTTTTACCCCCGAGGACAAGAGCTGGTGGTGTCTGTTACTTATTTTTATCCATGACATTCAGCACCTCATCCAAAAACGAGGGCCCCAGATCGAGCTGCAGGGAGAGGAGGGACCCCGTGAGATCGGAGAGGGACTCCTCTGATTTAGTCTTGTCTTTGACGAGCTCGCACGGGGCAGGCTGGTCATACATGTCCTCGGCCGGCCAGTCGGGGTACTGTTCGGAGAGGCTGGAGGAGTGGCTGTCCCTGCCCTGGCTGGACTGCGACGCGGACCCACTGGAGCCCCACGACACGTCTCCCTGGTGGCCTGTCCCGTTCTCCAACAGACTGCTCTTCTCCGGGGCCTTCTCCTCCACGACGGGCTCACAGCTAAGCCGGGGCAGCTTGGCCGGCCCGAAGGACTCCTGCTTGGAATTAAACGTCACCGGTGACAGTAAGGGCAGCATGAGCGCCTGGGAGCCTCCGATGGTCGGGAGGGAGATGGCGTTTTTGAGCACCGGGGAGGGCGTTTCTGTGAACATGGAGTCAGACGTGCTGTTGGCCCGGAAGAACTCGCCATGCCCGGGCAGCTGGCCCATGCGGGCCTTCTCCTGGTTTCCAGGCAAAAGCTCGTAGTTCCCCTGGAGGAAAGAAATATCTCCAAAGACGTCGTGCTGGCCCTCTTTGCCGATGTGAATGGTGTGGCGAAAGTCTCCCAGAGGAGGACTAATCATGTCGGGGGACAGGATGTCCCTCAGTTTAAATTTCTTTCCTTTCTTGTTATTGGCAGCTTTCAGGTAAATTGGGGTCTTGGCGGGCATTTTGGAGTTGGAGAAGGTCTACTTTGCAAAAGGGAAAAGGGCCACTTTCTTCGCTGATGTTAAGCTCCGAATATCCTTTCTGATAGGATCTATCACATCATTTTTCTCAAGGAGCTTCTAGAAGTGGCTCTGAAATGAGACTGGGTTGAAAAGGCCTTCCTGAAGTCACAGCCAAGTGGGGCGTCCTGGAGAGCCAGTTACATCATCCAACCCATCCCACAGCGGAGAGAAACCTGGAAAGGAAACCAAAGCAGGTTATAGTCGGCTGACCCTTTAGGGTTCACTGGGCCTGCCTCTTTCTCAAGAGCCTGTGAATAAAGGCAGGACCAGTTCCTATCTAAAGCCAAACTCTATTTTTTCCCTCCATCAAGTAGGATAAGAACTTTAATCTTAGGGTCTTTTACTAAGGGTCTACTAATCTTGGTCTTATTTCTGGGGGAAAAAAAAAAGAGGAAAGAAAGAGATGAAGAAAACTCATACCTATGACATCAGTACTTTCTAAACATGGTCATGGACACAATTTTCTGCACATGCCTAAGATTTTTAGATTTTTCTCTATTATAAGAATTGCTGTCAGCACTGACCAGAGTGATTTCAGCTCCTTAGATACAAAGTAGATTTGCTTTAAAATGTTTTCCCTTTTGTTTGATAATATTTTGTTGCTGAGTTCTGTATCTAAATAAAACTAATGCAATGCAGCAAATAGTCCTATAAGGAAAGGGGTTGGAAATACCATTTACTAAGTGACAGCGGCTATTATGTGCCAGTGGCCAACAAAATCTTAGCAAAATCCAGTCGCACAAATGAGAAAATAGGGATTCAGGACTCACAAAATAAATCACCCTTTGTCAAGAACATACAGTCAGCTCATGACAGAGCCGGAGCTGGGATCGAGGTGTGGCACAGAAAACTGGGCTGTCAAGGCTTTCAGGTCTTGGAGACATTCTGAGATAGAAGGAAAAGAACAAAACTGATTCTTTTCAAACAAAAAACAGTGTGATCATCTACAACTGGCTGGGTCTTAGAAATACTTTTGGAACACTTCCTGATAAAGTTTGTGTCCTCTCCCTGTGGTAGGTGGCACCCCAAGGTAACCCCCATGATGTGCCTCCTGGTACTAACACCTGTGTGGGCACAACCTGGGACTTGCTTCTAAACTACAGAATGTGGCAAAGGTGATGGGATGTCACCCTGTGGTTAGGTTACATGGTAAAAGAGTCCATCTTAGCAGACTGGAGAAAGGTGCCTTTCACTGGCTTTGAAAAAGTAAGCCGCTGTGCTGAGGGAGGGCCCGTGGAGATGAATTCTGCCAACAACCTGAGGGAACCAGAAGTAGATCCCCCCCACCCCGGTTGAGCCTCTGATGAGAGCAAAGCCCCCTGGCATCTGTCTCCCAGCCTGATGAGACCCTGGAGCTAAGCCCTGCCTGGGCTCCCAACTGACAGAAACTGTGGGACAATAACTTAGGTGGTGTTGTAAGCCACTAAGTTTCTGGTAGTGTGTTACCAGCATAGAAAATGCACACACCCTCCCTGCACATGAAACTTAACACAATGAGAAGTGCTAAGCCAGGAGGTGTGGGGCTCTGGGTTCTCATCTTACAGATGAGAAACTCTTCATCTCTTAAAAATAAATCCTCTGACTCTTCGGTCCCATCAGCTGATGTGAAGAAGTTAAAAACCTTTCCCACCGCGGGAATTCCTGAAATGCTCTGCTGAGACCTCTCCCATTGGGCTCTCCTCCCCACTGGCAGAGGAGCAAATAAATAAATAAATATCCAAGAGCTGAGTTGGATGGTGGCTTGAAGAGAGCCAGCCACATTTGCTTTGTAGCAGCTGGAGGCTATACGCATAAAAATTTTGAGTTCATTATCCCGTGGCAGGTGGAAAGAACCGTGCTCTGGCACCCAGTGGCAAGGCACCAACAGGCTCCATTTGGGAAGTGGCTTGCACCCAGACTGGACAAGGCAGGGACCGATGATAAGCTGGAGAGGCCCACCCCGCCCTGGCTTCGTGCGTGGGAAGGTGGTCCACGCAGCACAAGAGGGTTTGCACCTCAAGTGAGCCGACCTTGAAGCTGCCACCTAGGACCTCACACTCAGCATCTCTCCCTTTCGTCCCAAGTAAGGACCTGGTTCAAACCTCCCCAAAGTGCTGCTGCTGTGGCCACACAGAGGCACCCCCTGGTTCTGCTTCCCACTTGAGGTTAGGATCGCATGGAAACACTGTTACTAATGGAGATGCGCCTAAGAAGCCAGGCTGGTGGGTCCGGATGTTCTCTCGGCTTTGACGCTAATTTGGGTCTGGGGGCAGTAGCAAATGTCACAACTCCAAAGCCTTGGATCCCAATGGCAGGACTTCCTCCCTCCGTAAGTGCACGACAGCCTGGGGGCCCTGACACTCAGGGGTAGCTGGCGTTGCCTTCCTGCACCTCTGGGCACAGCGTGGCAGATGGTGGCCTGCAGGAGCCGCCAGGGCACCGGGTCCCCAGGAGGTGGGAGGCAGCCCCGAGGGACAGCTGCCCACCGGAGCGGTGTCCACGGCACACACGGCCAGGAGCACAGCTGCCAGGGAAAGATACAGCATGTCCACCGCCAACTCAGGGGCAAATGAGGGCTGCCCGTGGTCAGCCTGGCTGGTGGAGCCAGGCTTACACGAGGCCAGAAACCGGGGCAGGGCACTTCAAATCAGGCAGAAAAAGAAAAATGCCACGAGGATGCAGCCAGAGAACAGTTCCCTGCCCCGCTGACCGGATCACTCACAATCGCCCTTCACTTGAACAGCGCCTGGCTGCGCTGGGGAGAGAAGGGAGAGGAAACATTTGCACCCGGAAGGCTCAGGGGAAGAAGGCTCTGCCCTCAGTCCCTGCAGGCCACGGCCACAGCCACGGCCACAGGCACTGCAGGCCCTTCGCCAGAGGCCAGCTCAGACTGGTAGAAGCTGGGTTTTACATCAGAGTCACAGACACAAAGGTGGGAAGGAAGGGACAAAAAATAGAAAAAAAGGAAGAAAAGGCTTGGTGAGTGAAGGTTAGATAAGCTGCAGGCAGTGAGCCTGGAGCGGAAGAGAAGATACATTTTTCTTTCTATAAATATTTACATAGTGTTTATTGTGTGACAGGGATGTAGGCTTCTAGAGCTTTGCAAACAATTTGTATTGAATTTCTACTATGTACCAGTGCTCTGAGCTCCCATACATTGGAAGTTTTTTTTTTTTTTTTTTTTAAGGAATTTTGGACAAAAATGTCTTTTTAACTTTAGGTGAGCTGCTATTTGCAACATAATGTTGGAGAAACAGAGCTCTAATCCCATCCCTTTATCTTATCTTTCTTTTTCAGCTCAGGGGCAACCATGCTTGATCTAATAATGAGGATTTCTTACACTGGCTGCTTCCTCCCCTCCTTTTTGGATATCCTGGGCTCCCTGGCTTATCAGCCAACATACATCAATGTCCCTTTCCCTTCCTGGCCTGACTATTCTTTCTGCACCTTCTCTGTCATTGCTAATGCAGAAATCTAATGGGCACAGTTTCTTAGCTGTTAACAAAAGAGCTGGTCCCGGGGAGGGTATGTGCATGCTCCCGGGAACCATCAACACTAAATATTACTGAGAGCATCTCTATGTTCTGGGCACTGTGCCAACCTTGGATATGTACCAGCTCACCCACAAGAACCCATCAGGCTGCTACTGTTAATATCCCCATTTTATAAATGATGCACTGAGGTCCAGACAATGAGTCTTGAGTCCCCTCTGCCAAGGCTACGTGGCTATGAAGGCACTAAGCCAAGTCGCCAGGCTCCAGAGTTTAAGGTCCTGTCTCTTAATAATCACACTCGCTGGAAATTCAGTCAGCTCCCAAATTATGAAGGAGGTGCATCCCAAAGCCTCTTTAAGATACAAATATGTGATAACACACTGGGCCGATAAGGGTGGGGTCAGGCCCTGCATATACCGATGGTGAAAGCACGAAACAGATCCCACCTCATTGGAAGCTGGTTGCCTTTGACACCAGATTTCCACTTACAGAGATTTACCCAACTTGCACACAGGGGAAATAATACATGCACCAGATTATCAAATCCAGGAGGATATAACAGTCTGGAGTTGGAAACAACCTAATTGTCCACCGATAAAGGACCGGTTAAATAAATTAAGGTATCATCGATTACAAATGAATATCATACAGGTCTTACGAAGGATTCAACAGTTCTTCGCTGATACAGAAAGAGCTCAAAGATATCTATCTTTACAGGGAAAAAAAGACAGGTGCAGAAGTATATCGATACATTTGCATTGGCTTGTGTGTCTGTAAAATATCTCTGGGAGCACACACAAGAAACTAATCATGGTGACTGCCCACAGGGAGGGATGGACAGGATAGGGCAAGGGTGGGAGAGAAACTTCTCACTGTATATCCTTGTATGATTTTGGGTTTTCGAACCACCTGAATGAATTAGCCATTAGCTATTTAAAAGCTTCAGGCTGCACCTCGGAGCGAATTTTATACAAAGGTCCTGAAAAGTCTACTCAACCTGTTACTGGATCATAATGTAAACATGTCTGTGGTGGTTGTGTTCAAAAGCCAAAATGTAGGGTGGTGGCCTGTGGGTATATGAAGACCTCAGAAGAGGGCTGACCTTGTCTCACCGGAGCATGGCCAAGGGACAGATCGCCTCTTCCTGCAGGGACTCACGGAAGAGACAGCACGGGTGTTACTTTGCAGAATGGAAAAGATCTCCTAAGAGAAGGGTTTTTAGTCACAAAGACATGAGAAAAGGCAAGAGGCATAAGTGTCCACGTGGAGGGAAGCACAGACAAGAGGAGGCACTGGGGCTTGGGCGTGCAGCTCCTGTTCAGGCGGTGGCTAGTGACACGGGCCATGCTCTAGAACGGGATGGTCCCTAACACTCAACACGAAATCCTGTCCCTGGCTCACTGCTTGCAGAAAAGGAGACCTGGGCTCCAAGAGGCTGCTGGCAGCTGACAGATGAGGCAGGAGGCAGAGGGAGGATGAATCCCAGTGGGAGAGCCTGAATCAGGCAACACCCAAGAGGCTTTGCCCTCTGCCCAGAAAGAAGTGGGATTACTTGCCGTAGGATGGAGTGGGGAGAGGATATGAGCTACACAACTGGTCCAGGTATGAGCTACAGAACCAGAATCGGTGAGCAGCCCTCTGGGTGTTCTATAGGTCAAATGAAGAGAATTGTTAGCCTTTTACTATCAGTCAAGACTCTACCATCCATCATAAACACTTAGTACTGAACCACCCAAAGGATGCTGCCAGTCCACACTCGGGGGCTCTCCTGGCCTTCCTGCTTTGTGTTGCCATGATTCCTCTGTTCTATCTTCCTCAAATCCAAAGACAGAAAGTCAGAGAGTAAGAAGGCAGGAAGACAAGAAAAAGAGAGGAAGACAGACAGAAATCTTTCCATGTATAGGCCTTTTCTCAGAAACCTTCCTCTTGACCCTGAAATCTGAACTCTCCATGAGGGCTAATCCTTTTCTCTCTCTTCTTGGATCACTGTTTGCTGCTCTTTCCCCCCTTCGATGACACTGGAGAGCATATTTATCTGGGAAATTAGAACCCTTAGAAAACAAAGGTCCCAGTCCTGGGGCACTGAGGAGAGGTTAGATTTGCCAACAAAGGGGGTCAACATCCCAGTCAGCTGCTTGTCACCCTCTATCAAGGTGAGAGAGAATGTCTGGCAGATGCGGGGACATGGGTCCAGCTGCAAATGCACAGGCCCCCACTTACAGGAATCTGGGAGAAGCTCAAGCGTTCCAGGACACAGAAGGACTCAAGGGGAAGTTAAAGTCATGGTTTTGATAAGAATGGCAGAGTATCAGGGCCATCCTTCCTGCACCAAGCTGGCCAATTCCATTTTCTGGTGACTGAATGAAGCATGAGTGACAGTGTTAATAAGAGAAATCATCACTGCTACGATAATAATTCAATGAAGAAAAAACTAAAGCAGCCCTTTGATTCATTTCCTTACCATCCTTTTGGTAAACAGAATGATGCCAAAAAGACCAAAGCAGGGCAGTGGCCAGCGGGGCGGGGAACAGGGGGTTCTTAAGAAGTGACACACAAAAAAATCAGTTCTTGAGTCACTTAAGAGCTGACAGGACTGGCAATTCATCCGAAAAGAACAAAGAGGTTTAGATTCTTTAAATTCCATTTATTTTAAGAAAGGAATGTTTGGTTGGTCTACTAATTATTTTTAGAGTAATTCTTAGTGGAGAAAGAGAGCAAACACGTGCTTGCATCCTGCAAAATAGGTTGCGACGTTAATTTAAAACACACATGTATAAAGACAGGGGCAGGTGGGGGGTGGGGACATCATCCTGAGGGACCTCCAGGCTTTTCCTTTCTTCTACTTTCGGGAAGTGAGCATGTACCGGACTTCCCCTTTCTTGCTTGGTTGTCACATCCTCCAAGGACATCCTACCTTCTCATCACTTTTCACTTTGCCTCCCTTTTTCCTAACATCCAGACACAGCGCTGTCGCACCACCTGGGCCCCAAGCAAAAATGTGACATGTTCCTCCTTCAAATCTGAACCATCAGTCCCAGGGAAGGAGGATGTTGACTCAGTCAAGAACCTCTCCACCCCCCCAACCATCTTCGGGGTATTTCTCTCCACAGCGATAAGCCCCGAAAAACTGTATTTGATCCTGGACTCCACACTTTGGAAGGGATAAAGGCTACCTGGAACATGTTCCTACATGTTCTGAGGCGTCCCAACTGGGAGACAAAGAACTTGGTCGTGACATGTGAGAAGCTGAAGGAGGGGAGCGACTGAAAGAAAACTCAGGGCGAGGGAAAACAAATCTTTAGGAATCTCAAGGAGTCATTTAAACTTTAATAGAAAAGGGATTAACTGATTCTCTGAGGCCCTAGAGAAGCTGAGAAGCAGCTACAGGGACACTGGCTTCTCCAAGGGAGAAGGTCTCCAAGGGAGACCCCGGGTGTCTCAAAGATGGAAAGGGTGGCTGTGGGATGGGGACGGCGATCAAGGTCTGAGGCTGTCACAGGGAGCAGCCCTGGTCCCAAGCCTCCTCAGTGGTGCATGGTGTGTGGTGTTTTGCCTCTGCTCCTTCTGAGTCTCCTACTGGGGAGTATGATCGCTGCCAATTTCCCCATGGCCTCCTGTCACATTCGCCTATGAAAACGCTCACAGACCTTACCTAGAAGACTTTCCATTTGAAGATGGTTGTGTTTTTACTCAAGTTCCAAAGAATTTGAAATTCACAGGAAAAAAAAATGATAGTATTTGAAATTCCACACTGAACTTCAATCAAAATCCAAGAGGGGAAAAAAATGTAACCAGAGAACACCCGATAAACAGCATCCTGAAGAGATGCTTTTCATATTTTTGGTCTATTTACTCTACCCCTAAAAAGATAAGATGCCTTTTCTATTTTTAGATTCTTACCCTCTCCTACATCATCCAAACCGAGGACATAGCTATATGTGACAAGACAGCGAAACTCCATTCGCTCAGCCCCCAGCTGCCTAGCTTTCATGCACATGAACTTAAAGCCAGACTGAACAGACTGCATTTTATGGACCCACTCAGAAAGGGTGATACATCTCACCTTCACTTACCTATAAATGGACTTCTCGTTTATGATTCAGCTACAGCTTGTATTTATTTTTCTTTTACGACCTGCTTTGTAGCAACCCACAAATACCATATGGGGGACTCACTGCTCATTTGTGTACACACCTCACATTTATGGGCTCTAATTGTACTAGTTGAAAGATTTTTTAGAAGCAAAACTGGAAGACAGCACATCCACCTCGAGAGTCTACACTTTTGAAGGCACACCTATTCTCCCTGTTAAAATCAGTTACTGGGGAGGACTCAATAGGGACATCGATCCCCAGCAGCTGTAGCAAGGCAGGAGGAGGACAAGGACAGGTTCTCTTGAAATGCCGACTCATTTATCATGACTAGTTTTTTTTTTTTAATTTTTTTATGTTTATTTTTGAGAGGCAGAGAGAGACAGAGCGTGAGTGGGGGAGGGGCAGAGAGAGAGGGAGACACAGAATCCGAAGCAGGCTCCAGACTGAGCCATCAGCACAAAGCCCCATGCGGGGCTCGAACTCATGACCTGTGAGATCATGACCTGAGCCGAAGTCAGACGCCCAACCGCCTGAGCCACCCAGGCGCCCCTATCATGACTAGTTTTACATGGGGCACAGACTCAGGGCTAGTCAGGAGGACCAAGGCAGGCACTCTAGAGTTTGGTGGATATGTGAACTGCTTGCATGCTTCCATAACTAATGGATCCCACCTGATCTGCAAAGTTGCGGGGACAGTATCAATACAGAAAGAGAACTTGACCCCAAAGGTTAGGCCCCTTGAATGCTCTATTTCCCTAATGGGGTGAAAAGACAGATAGGGGGCCTTCCATGTTATTCTCCCAACCTGCTGGGGTCCTCGATAACCGTTCATTCTCACTGGATGGGCTGAATCATGGCATCTCCAATCATACCAGCACTGGGTATATGTGGAAGCTGGCAGTGGCCATCCCATTCTCCACCCACTTCCAAGGCAGGCTCTCCCGTGTCATTTGTATGTAAATATCTGTACACAAATATTTATCCAGTGAATGAATGAATGTCCCCTCAGACTGGGCCGAGAGCTCTTCTGTGGACACACGCTGGGTCCTGTTTGCCTCCCACTACACGTGGCACACAGTGAACATCAAGTTAAGAAGTGTTTAAATCCATAACCCCTGCTACACCTTCCATCATGAAAGAGGAACTGGTTTGCTCCCAGGTTCCACCCCCCAGTCCAAGTCTGCAGGGGCTCCTCAAGGAAGCGGCAAGTTTGAAATGCCTGCTTCTCTAAGGAATTCACACTTATATTAATGGCAAACATCTGAGTGTTTGCTGCGGGCCAGGTAGGTGTTAGAAAACACCTCTCAGGAAGCGATCTTAGATTAAGCCCAACTCTTAGGTCAACCAGCCAAAATATGGAGGAGCTAGGATTTCTGCCACAGCTCGACTCCACAGTCTGGGCTCTTTAATTGCTGCTGGTTGGCTAACGTGAGGACTTGCATGTAAGTGAGTTCAGAATGGAATGTCCTCTGCAGGCTACCTGCCTTGAGTTGTGACAGCACGAAGAAGTGATACACTATGGTCTCAACATCAATGAGAGGCAGAAAGCCCCATCATAACTTAACCTTGCTGGGAAGCAAGAATCAATAAAATGGTCCTAGACAACAACCAAAAGAATTTTCTCAAAGAGGATCTCAAAAGGAATTTGACTTTATGCGAAAGAAAAGCCTAAAGACGAAAATTTTGCCGTAAGAAAGCCCCCTGAGTCTCAAGGAGAAAAACAAACATCCTGTTCTTAGAAAAGAGTGTTCACTGTTAATTCTTTCCCAGAGGAAGCACGTGCATGGGGCCATTGACAACAACCACACAGCTTTCACCGGGGACAATGGCTCCCTTCCCTCACTAGTGACACTTCACTTCCCCCCTAACTTTCTGAAACGAAGAACCCTGTGTTCCTTACACGGACTATCCTCCCACCTGCTTACCATCGACCCTTACTCATAACATCCTCCAAGAGCTGCTTTAGTCACTTCCTTCCCAGAGAAATTCTCCAACTCACCTCACATAATCCAGGCTCAGTACTACATTGGCAGAAGCTTTCTTAGGACTCCTGAAGAGCCTGCATTTGTTATTTTTCTGTTTTGTGATGTTATGCCTGATATCTCCAGATAGGTGGTAAGCTCCATAAAAATAAGGTGGGCAAAGGTGCTATGAGTAAGAGCTATTATTGATAAATTATAGTCAGTGGGCCAGATCCAGACCTTGGCCTGTTTGTGTAAATAAAGTTTTATTAGAACACATCTATGCCCATTCACTTATATGTTGTCTACAACTCAGTAGTTCTTAACTGAGGGTGACTTCACACCCCCACATTTGGCAATGCCTGTAGATGTTTTTGATTCTCAGGACTGGGGATGGTGGTGTCACTGGCATTTAGTGAGAGGGACCATGGATGATGCTGAACATTCTGCAATGCACAGGATAGTCCCCCACAACAATGAATTATCTGGCTCCAATTCTCAGTAGTGTTGGCATTGGGAAACCCTGGGAGAGATGCTTTCACATGACAAGGTCAGAATTGAGTAGTTGTGACAGACTATGTGGGCCTCTCGGTCTAAAATACTAACTGACCCTTTACAGAAAAAGTTTGAGCCCCTGCCTTAGATATGGCATTTCCACAGGGTTGGATGGTTATTGTCCCTCCCCCAACCTTTCACAATCCCCCTGCAATCACACCCCCACACGTGGACTCAACTGTCTCCTCTAGTGACAAGAGAAGTGAAAAAATCAAAAGGAAGCTACTAGAAACCTTTTGACATTGCCATAACAATCAAGCCCATGATGAGTGGCTTCTTCTTCTTGGACAGGCCATTGACAAGTTTGTGTCGTTTGGCTTGCATGGGAGCTGGGTGTGGGCCCGAGGTACTCACTTTGCACTCTAGTATCAGTATACAACGGATTGGAAATTAAAACAAATAACACACTAAAAAAACACTGCTCCTTCACAGACAGCATTGGTCTTTTCTCCCCCAGTCTTTGAGACTTCACTTGGCTTCCCCCAGGGACTTCCTGTTCAACTCGCCCCACACAAACGTGCCATCTTTCTTTCCCCCTTCCCTGACCTAGCACAGGCCTTCTGTACTTTCCTCTCTCGGTAAATGGCAGGGAGTCCCCCACAAAGTCTCCCTGCCTCATTCTCCGTAACAAGGCCCAGAGCTGTCTCCTCTCATCAACGCCACTGCCTCAGCCTTTTTTTTTTTTTTTTTTTAATCCCTCAAGATCTCTCTCCTGCACAAGCGCATTTGCCCCCCATTGGTCTCCCTGCCTCCAACCTCATCTTGAGTGAGCCGGCGACAATGCCCGAGTAACCTGGTCACTCTCGGTCTTCGATAGCATGCCCACCCTTGTAACCTGGACACAGAATAAGCCATTTGGGTCCTGCCTACCCCTGTGGCTGATAGTTCCCACCAGCTCCCCCAAAGCCTCTTAAACTGAGCCTCGTCTGTTCCTTGTTTATTTTTTTTTCTAAATGTTTATTTTGAGAGAGCAAGAGAGCACAAGCAGGGGAGGGGCAAAGAGAGAGGGAGACAGAGAATACCAAGCAGGCTCTGTGCTGTCAGCGCAGAGCCTGACATGGGGCTTGAACTCACCAACTGTAGGATCATGACCTGAGCTGAAATCAAGAGTCAGATGATCCGTCTGACCAACTGAGCCACCCAGACGCCCCTATTGTACCTTGTTTATACTTCAAAGCCACCAATTATCACACTACGCTGCCGTCACTGCTTGTGTCTCCCACTAGGTTGCCTTCTTTTGGGGAGAGACAACTATATTTAATTCACAGCTGGCACTGAATAAATGTTGAATGAAGGGACAAATGAGAAAGTCTGAAAGAGACTGCCTTGTCTTGCTTCCCCTTCAACCCTGCCTTCCTTGTTGAAAATCCAAGATAGAGTCTTTCTATGACTCCTACAGGAAAAAATAAATGAAATCTTTTAACAAAGGAGCTGTGGCCTCTTGTGGCAAAAGCTTTCTTTCATTTTTCCATCTGTAAGGCATTTTAACCTTTCTCTATCCATGCTGGGTAAGAATTTTACAGCCTATCAATGCAAGCCACAGTAATTCTATAGGCTCTTACAGATCTTTGGGATTAAGGCAGAGAATATTTGTTATCGTGCTATTTGAAAGGGAAAGGATGTCAATCCTTGACTGCAATGTGCAAATAGCATCTCAGAGAGACAGGCAAGACTCAAGAATAAATTGACAATACACTCCCCTGAATGCAGACCCACTAGTTATATTTAAGTCAATCTTAAAGAATGAGGCCCTGGGAGAAACAATGAGCTCGCTCTCCTGACCTTTCCTTTCAAAAGGAAGTGGGTTAAGGGGGAAATTTGGATTATTTGGCCCAAGAGGTACAAAGAAACCTCAAGAAACTATAATGGACATTCTACAGAAAAGGGTTGTTTTGAATATCAATGTGGGACTAGCACAGAGCAGGTACTTAAGAAAAACGCGTATCAAATGAATGAACACTTTGGCAAACAAAACAATAGAGCCCTCACTGAGGTTCTAGGCCTTAGGGGAGAAGCTAAAACTTTGAACCAGGCTTGCAGGCTCCTTGGAGAACTCCAGACACACACATATGTGCCAGTTACCTTCCATGTAAATGGAGATAATTACCCCCAACCCGCTTCTCTTAAAGGTGATTATAAGAGCTGAGTGCTATGCAAACGCAAAGTATCATCTTGACACCAAATGAAAAACCAGAACGTCTGCTGAAACTCAACACGAAGGAGGGGAACCACTCTAACTGCCAAAATAACCACTTTCATTTTCTCCTTAAATGCTGTCTGTGGTTGTCATCAAAAAAATGGTTCGTGGGGGCGCCTGGGTGGCGCAGTCGGTTGAGCGTCCGACTTCAGCCAGGTCACGATCTGGCGGTCCGTGAGTTCGAGCCCCGCGTCAGGCTCTGGGCTGATGGCTCGGAGCCTGGAGCCTGTTTCCGATTCTGTGTCTCCCTCTCTCTCTGCCCCTCCCCCATTCATGCTCTGCCTCTCTCTGTCCCAAAAATGAATAAACGTTGGAAAAAAAAAAATTAAAAAAAAAAAAAAATGGTTCGTGTCCACCCTGTAAACAGTCCCCACAAGGGGAAGGAATTGCCACCTCCAGCTGACTCAGGATAATTCCTTCCTCTGGCACAGGGCTAGCTTCTCCTATAAATGTACAGGCCCCCTTTCTCTCCAGGTGCAATTCTCCCAGGCTTGAAGACAAATGAGACTTCCATGAGCTGGGAAAATTATCGTCAACCGTTCTTGGTGAGATGAAGAAAAATTTCAGGGCCTCTAGTTATTTTAAGTATTTGGCGAGCTGTCAGGTGAGAGGGCATCTGTAGAGTCCCAAGGAAAGAAGGAGGCATGTGATTAGAGTTCATGGTGAGGCCAGGTGGGGCTGGGTCTGAGGAAGAAGTCTAGAACAACTTGAATTAATCAGTCCGAAGATGAGGAGAGGCTTTCCTGCTGAGTCTGAGATGCTGTCGGGATTCCAGCGGGGAAGGGAGGGAGTTAGGGTAGATCTCCTCTAGGCGACGCTAACTTAAAGTAGCAGTCTGTGGCAGGTGCCTGTGAGCTGCACAGAGATGATATCACCACAGAGTTGTTAAGATTTATCCTCGGTATTACAGACAAAGCATTTTACAATAGAGATTCCTCACACTGTGTTCCCTGGAACTCCCAGAGTTCAAGGGAGGCACCTGTGGGTCACTGGCGAAGGGAAGGGAGACAGAAAAGTAGGGCCAACATCCCTACCCATTTCCTTCCTCCTCTTCCAAAATCTGTTATTTAATATACTGGGTTTACATTAAGATTTTCTTTCTTTGCTTTAGCTAGGAAAAAAAAAAAAAAAAAAGTCCGAAAGAGGACTCATGCTTTCTGTCACCCAACTCTTAGGGCCTTGGTTTTATCCTGTCAGAATGAGAGCAGGGCCGAAATTAAGGACCCTTCCATCTGTGAAATGTTAGGGTCTGTGATTCTACATCTGCAGAAACATCTAGTTTCCAGGGAATTTTTAAGGGGAAAAAAACAACACTTTTTAATGAAGTTAATAGAATCAAAATACTTGGGGCGCCTGGGGTGGCTCAGTCGGTTAAGCGTCCGACTTCAGCTCAGGTCACGATATCGCAGTCTGCGAGTTGGAGCCCCGCATCGGGCTCTGGGCTGATGGCTCAGAGCCTGGAGCCTGCTTCCGATTCTGTGTCTCCCTCTCTTTCTGCCCCTCCCCCGTTCATGCTGTCTCTCTCTGTCTCAAAAATAAATAAACGTTAAAAAAAATTAAAAAAAAACAAAAAACAAAATACTTGTTACCAGCCTATTAAATGTTCATCATCTTTTCCCATCCTTCCCGGTACCAAATTGAGGGTACAAAGCAGGCCCGTAATTTTCTCTGGGTGCCTCACTTTGCTCCTCTGTGGAGTGGAGATAGGAATAGTGTTTCTTAGGAGGAGACAACACACATGTAACGTGCTTGACCGAGTTCTGTTAGGCAATGAGCTGACAAATCAGTAGAAGAGGCAATTGTTATTAAATATTCCAAGAAACTAGAGCTGGATAAGGAACAAGACAGAAGCCAATGATCAATACGTCCACCAGGATCAGGAAGTCCACGGTTCACATGGTCACGGCCGGAGAGATGCAGGCAAGCAGGAGGAAGCACAATGACCCTTACTCTGCCCAGTACCAGCCTGACACGGGCACTGCCCGGGTGGCACTGAGCCCCCGCAGTGGCACCCGGGCAGGAGGAAGCTTCAGAACAGGCTGCAACTCCCCAGAGGAGACTCAGAGGAGGTTCTGGTGGTGGCTTCCTTCTCAGAGAACCCTGGGTGATCATGACCGTCAGAATCGAAGGATGATGGCGCCTCCCTTTGAATGTGAAGGTTCTGTAGCCCGGGAAGGAGTAACTTTACTACCGCAGGATTCGATTTCTTTTTTTTTTTTTTTTTTTTTATGTTCATTTATTTTTGAGAAGGAGAGAAAGAGAACGAGCGTGCACAAGTGGGGAGGGGCAGAGAGAGAGAATCCGAAGCAGGCTGAGCCAGCCAGGCACCCCTACTACCGCAGGATTTGAATAAGCCGTTAAGTGCAAATGACTTCTGGCTTGACAACACTGGGAGAAGACTGTGCCACAGGCAGAACCATAGAACAGGCTAGGACTAGACCGTCTGCTTTCCCATCAGGTCCTGTTTGTAAAAGAGACGAAAGCTGACATAAGCCAGGTTCAGTCCCTACTTTCAAGGAGCCGGCAGTCTAACTAGGTAGCCGCAAGGGTCAAAAGATGATCATTCAAACAGTGTTACAACACCAAGTACAAGACACTGTGGAAATGCCTCGGGTACAAGCGAGGGAAGAGTGATAGAATGACAGCCGTCTACAGGCAGAAGAGAGCCTGGAAAACGTCTGCTTCTTCTGTGCCCCCATCCCTCCCCTTCCACTGCTTCACAGACGAGGGGGCAGAGTCTACCCAGAGAAGCGCAGGGGTTTGCCTTGTGACACAGCTGGCCAGCCAAGGGCTTACAGCCTCGTCTCCAGCTGAGTTAAAATCAATGTTATACGTCTGAACTGACTCTTGGCTAAATAAATAAATAAATAAATAAATAAATAAATAAATAAAGTAAAAAAAAAGAAACAAAAGGAAAAGAAATCAAATGCATTCTGAAATGGCAAAGCCACATTAAACCAAAAATGCCTTGTTTAGGAAATGGGTGCAGCCTATAATGCATTGGAACAGAACAGGTCTTTTTTAACTAAACACACAGTGATTTATCATTGGCAATGATGTGTCCACAGATATGACCTTCAAGTTGTCACCAGAACATGACAGATTCCCAAATGTGGAAGCTGTCTAAATAGAGGCCTGACTTTGAAGTTCTCTGCCTTCCATGGTGGCTCACACTGCTTTGCTACAGAGCTGCACTGGTCTGTTTTTCAACCCAGAGTTTTCACATTATTAGTAGTAAGACTGGTAGGCTGATAGGTGTCACTGATTCCAGCTCACTGGGTTCTACGGCTAGAGGTTATCTGAAACTACCTAGCACCAAGCGCCTCATCTATGAGACAGAGACCCTGAAGTCAGTTTACGCCTGGGTCAGAGCCAAGACCAGAATCTGTTTTCTCGACTACAGCACCTCTGTGATTGTTTCCATTAGTTTTGTATTATCAAACCCACAGGTGTGCTCACATCTCCCAGTGCGTTCTTGTGGCTCTAATCCTTTGACTCTCTAAAATGTCCTTGGGATCCTTCAGCTCTGTAGGGCAGACTGCAGTGGATGCTCAGCCTCAGGCTTGCTGCTTCCCAGAGTGGGTTGCCTGCCAGACCACTCCTGCCGGTTGCTCTGTGGGCTAATGATTTGAGACTCTGGACACTGTCTCCCCTGGGAGACTCAACGAACACAGTGGCATATTAAATGCTCTGAGAAGTCCTGCAGAAAGGGACCTTAGTCAAACCAGTTTCCCAAAGAATCCTTTTCTGATGCCATTCATATCTCAGGATGCAAGTTAGGTGGTGTTATGCTAGCTAACTGCAGATGTGTTATCACTGCAACATGGCTTAACAAAGAATCAAAGGCTAGAAGACTAATAGTGACTTTTTCAAACATGCAAACAAAAGCCAAACCCCTGAAAATCAGGTTCTTTCAATTTCATATTTGAGATTCAAGGCTTCTACTATCCATTCATGACTTTAGCCAGCAATAAGGATTAATCAAATACTACTAATTTGGAATTTACCAGCTTTCAAATGCCTCAGTTCGCCTGGCTATTCAGAAACAGTAAACTTTTAAAATATCAGTATCATGATTCATATTTTAAAACTATGGGTTTTCATTTTAAAAATGAAACAAGAGGTACTGTCGAACTCGGCCCCTCATCATGAGACACTGGTGAACTTGGCACTGAGGAAATATATTAAGGCCAAACAAGGCTTTTTTTTTTTTTTTTTTTTTTTAGGAAAGAAAAATACCCTACTATTGCTACATAACTATTTGGCTACTTATATTATTTTGGTTTGTGGGGTGCTGTTTTGTTTTGTAACCATTAAAGGGTGGGGGCAGGAGAAAGGAAGATTCCAAATGGAAGCCCACAGCTTGAAGGCTATTGCTCTTGGTTTTGAGGCAATGTAAGTTACTTTGGGCCATGCTTTCCAGAACCCCTACTTTGGTCTGGGTACCCCCCCTAATCACAATCCCACAAGTCCAAGGCAGTAGAGGCCAGTCAGGCTGATCCAGGGTACCTCTCTTAGGTTTCAAAGGCTTCCTTACTCTGTCTGTCCCACCAGAAGCTTATCTGGCAGGGTCCAGGGTAGGTGCAGAACTATAAGGAGGCCTGCCTTCCACCAAGGGCAGAACCTTCCTGCCCAGTTTATTGGCAGCTCCTGCCTCTTGCTTAGCTCCTCCCGAAGCAGTGTCATTATGAAATAGGTATTAAATGTCCATTGGGTGCCAGGGACTGAAGGGCCAGGCACCATTGGGTGCGGACACTGGCCTGAAGGACGGGACCATCCAGACTGCTTACAGGACACTGCAGCCCCTGGTTCTCCTGAACATCAACGCAGGGTTGTGGTCCTCTCTAAGCTCCACTCCATCCTTGGTCCCAGAAGTTCCTGGCACCTAGATGTTGCAGGGCCTTTTTTTCTTTCCTCCTTCCTGAGTCCTACATTTTCACATAGCAATAGCAAATCTCTTCATTTATGGTGTAAATTAAATGCTCACGTTAACTCTAGCGGTTTGATTCTGGATCCCCTGCAGGAGAAGACTATGGCCATACCTGTGAGATTAAACTATCTTCAAAAATGAAATAATTCACCCGGTATCCCCCAAGGCTGGCAATTACTACCATTTTCCTTTGAATATAGAGTACTATGAAATGAATTCTCTGCTGGAGGCCAAAACCCCTCAGAAGAGTCAGATTTAATAGCCTTACTGCCACTCCTCCCAGTGGTGGGGGTGTGGTATTTAGTACAAGGTCAAATAGACTTGAATCCAGACCTGATTCAGCTACTTCGCTGTGTGGCCTTGGCCAAGTTACTAAACCTTTCTGAGGCCGTGTTCTCATCTTGAAACAATACTCTCTATGTTAAAGAGTAGTTATGAATATTAAATAAGAGAGTATTTATTAAGCACCTGGGAAAAAAATAAAAGCAACAAGGAAGCATCAACCTTTTATTGTACTTACTCTGGATCAGGCACTGTTCTGAGTGAATTACTGTTTTTTTCTTTTTTAAATTCATTTCATCCTCTGAGTAATATTATTATCCCCAGTGTATAATTGGTAAGCTGAAGCACACAGGCTAAGTAATTTGCCCAATTACACAAGTATTAAGAGCCAGAGCTAGGCTATGAGCTTAGGCAGCCTGACTCAGAGAGGTTTCTCAACCTCAGGGTTTCCCCCCCATCTCCTTGCCCTAAAGAGGTGCTGACATGCAAGCAAGATTAGCCACTCCTACATGCACATACTGGGTTGTTAAACTGTATATGCATATTTAGGTATGTTCCTTTTGGTGTAATTTCGGGCATGTATAGAACAGGTCTGTCCCCAGCTTCCACACCCGTAAAATGGAGCTATTAACAGTTCCTCCTTCATAGAATGATTACTAGAAATAAATGAGTTAACCAAGGTGAAGGGCTGAGAAGACTGCTTGGCATTTCAGACAGGCTCCATGTAGGAAGTGCCTTTATCATCCAAAGTCCTGAACAGCATGATGTTTTAGCAGAATTCTTGGGCTCCAGCACTTGGTAAAGGAGATTTTGTAGCTGGCTCAATCTACTAGTTTCAAATGACTATCCTTGTTCTCTGGCAAACATACTGTATTTAAAAATAGATTGAGGTTCTTATTCAATGAATAGTCGGGTCTACAGGAGTCTGGTTAGAAACAAATTAGGCCAGGCCTAAACGAAATTAGACTGCAAATAAGAATTTTAATAATTAAAAAGAAAACATCAAAACAGTCTTTCTGGAGGGTTTCTTCAGGTTAGGTATTGCACTTCACCCACTGGATACATGCAATGGTTACTGGGCACAGAGCTTGTGAAAAATTTATAGGCTGGTAAGAATCTGTGGGTGATATAGGTTAAAACTACCTTATCCCCATTGCTGTTGAATACCATGAACGTTAGAAGAGAAAAAGGGCAGCTTTTGTGAACATGTTGGACATAAAAAACAAAACACCACGTTAAAGGAAAAGCTGGAGAGAGACAAACCAGCTCATGTGAGCCCGTGGCTTTGTATTTATTCCTCTTGCACATTTAAATTTACAATTAAAAAAAAGTGCAACGCTCCTTACTTTAGCGGTCTTTACATGTTACATTCAGACAGAGAACAGAATTTCACTGCTCAGATTTGGAAGGAAGGGGGGGCTCATCTTATTTCATGTCTGTAGCTGCTGTCACAGCACCACGTTCCAATCATGGAATTCATAATGTAAATCTCTTGCAGATGATACCACTGGAAAACAGAAACTGCCATGGATCCAGAAACACTTCCAAATTTCTGTAAAGTTCTTATCTTCGGGCCCAGAGGCTGGTATTCAGCGTTGTATTCAGTGAGTATGATTGGGAAATCTACATTCTTTGGGAGACTTAATGAAGAACTTTCAACCATCCCTTGACTATCCAAATAGTCGGTTATTTATGCCAGGTGTGACCATGCGAGGCATTTCAAACCTGCCCCGACGTATCTCTTGAGTGTTTAAATCTATTCTGAAAAGGGTTTGTGGCACACACATGCTGTCTAGCTTATTTAACTGCCCAGAAGGGCTCGTGCAAATTACAGGTGGTATCAGAGAGAAGACCTCTAGAACTGTCCAGAAAAGAAGAGACGTTGCATTTCTTGATTTTCAGATACAAAAACGATCTTTTCTAAGTTAGAATGTTATAGGAGCCTTTTAGATAGCCTTAGGGATACCCCATCATCAGACTTCATGGTAAGCCTTTTGTCTCCTTGTGATCTTAAGGGGAAGTCTGCAAGACTGGCTTTGCTATTCAAACACGGACATCTGCTGCACTCCAAATTTCTTCTTCTGTTTAAAAAGCAGCACCCCTAAGAAACTCTGGAATATTGTGAGGCCTAAAAGTTGGGGGTGGGGAGGAAATCTTTGTCTCCCTAACACATTCATCAATTCCCTCCCCCTTCCAAGCACCTCCCTCTCCAGAACGCCCTACACCCTCAGCACACTTAGGCAGCGACTCCCCCAAATACATCAGGGCTGCAAAGATTCATGTTGCAGTACTCTCCTGACATTCCTATTCCCGCCCTCATTTTAATTCACTCACTTTTTTTTTTTTTTTTTTTTAAACAAAATGTAATTACTTGACTGTCAGCCTGGGCTGCGCTCTGGGGCTTTTACTCTTTTCAACACAGCTGCGCTCCGGGCTTTGATGCTGCTGTCCACGCAGCTTGTCCCAGCCACAGCTTGGCTCTCGGCAATTCAACATTCAAGTGCATATTTATTTTTAAACTGACCTCTCCTAGACTGTACAGTATAAAGGAGGTCCTGCCAAAAAATATGCTACTTTCTATTTATAAGATGAAACACATGCCTCTCGAAGTCGAGAGGGGGATGGAGTACAATAATTCATAACAAAAAAATTACTGGCCAGATCCATTCGTCCTCACGTGTCTGATACTTGTCTGTGTCAAGACAGTTCCAAGGTGGAAAAAAAAATCTTGAAAACGCTTCAGCCATTCAGAACCACCGTCAAATAATGATAATAATAATAATAACAATAACAATAACAATAATTAAACTGCCAGATCTGCAGGTTGGAGCTCCAGCCACAATGCCCCCTGTCAAGTGAGAGGGTACCCGGCGGATAGTGCCATCGAAGATCTGCACGGGGCACCCATGTGCGGCCCTGGTGCCATTCCACGATGGGAGGGGGGCGGTAGCCATGTGCAGCTTGTTCTGAGATGGAAAAATGGAATACGCGCCCAGAATGGCTGTCAAAATAGCTCGGAGGGTGCAGTGCAGCCGTGCAGCCCCACCCTGAAAAGTGGTGGGCACAAATGGTGGAGCTCTGCGTCTCGATCGTGCCACCCGAACCCCTCCCCGTCTGCTTTACGTCCCCTTTGGTCCCTTGGACCCCAGATGGTAAGGCGATGCTCTCCGTATCCCTGCTCCCTGTGCGTTTCCAAGCCTAGCACCCCGCGCACGCCGGAAGCGGCCACGACCGCGGGTCCCACAGACTCACAGGCAGAGAGGAAGGAGCCCTGGGCAGGCAGCAACTCACCGGCAACCCAGACGATCCCAGCCGCTGCCCCTGGGCGGGACGCCCCGCACAGACGCCTCCCGAGGGCACACGCAGTCCCTGCCCGTTACCCGCAGATCCAGCCGAGGCGGCCCGCGAGGCACCTCACAGCACTATCCACTCCGAGTGGGCGTAAAGGCGCCGGAGGCCGCGGGTCTCCAGGCTCGGCCCCCGCTCCCGCCCCGCCCCGCCGCTGCCCTCCCGGCAGACTCCGGCCGCAGCAGTGTAGGAAGATGCGAGCCGGACTAAGCCCGCGGCTGCGGGACGCTGAGCCTGAACCTGTGAAGGGCGGGGCCGCGCGGGGCGGGGCCGGCGGCGCAGAGGGCGGGCCGGGGCGGGGCGGAGGGTGCGCGCGGCCCCGAAAGACCCACGCCGCCGCTGTACCTGCGCCGGGGCCCGGAGGAGCGGGAGGGGGTCAGCAGCGGCAGCGCCTGCGGGCCCCGGGAATACAATGGGCGCCCATTGTTACCACCCGGGCGCCACCCTTAGGGATGCGGCGTCCCTACGAGGAGCTGCGTAGGGCTCCCTCGGCACAAAGAGAGGTCGCGGGAAGCTAGCGCGAGCTCCCTCAAAGAGGGACTCCCCCGCCCCCCCGGGTGCTAGCGCCTGGGTGCCCGAGGACAAAGGGACTCCGCCCGCACCCTGGACACCTGCACTAAACCTCTTGCGCCCACCTCTCCTCGTCCCAACAAGCCGATCTAGCCCGGCGAAGCTAGGGTGCAGCGGGCGGGTGACTCTCGGGAAAGTGAGGCCACCTGACCGCGCCGACCCTCCCAGGCCGCGGATCCCCCAGCCACTCGTAGCCCTGGCTCGGGGGAAAGGTCTTGTTTTTGTCAGTTTCCAGCTCGCTCCCCTTTGGAGCTGCTGCCAAAACCCGGAGAGTGGATTTGGCGCACTGGAGACGCCCGGGGCTGCGGGCTGAGCAAGTGGGCACGCGAACAGCCGACGCTGCAGGTTTTTCCAGTCCAGGGGGAAGTGTTTCCTCTCCTGCGGGGTCCCTAAAGAGACTTGCCTGAGGCTGGAACAGGCGGGTGGCGGCTGCCCCCGACGCGCGACAAGGCGCAAGTAGCGCAGCTGCCGGCCCGGGAGCCTAAAATTCCGCCCTTGGAGGCACCTGCGCCCGCCGGTCATTCCGGCGACCGCCGCGGCACGCCCCGCCCCTCAGCCCGGAGGCCCAGCTTGGACCGGGTTAATTAATTTTCTTAATCCGTCTCCGTCTCTTCCTTCTTGAGTCCTCCGCCTGGGTTAATGAGTAGGCGACAGGAAAGGGCGGCGTTTTCCGGCTGTGAGGTCCCAGCCCGCACGGTCGGCCTAGGGAGGCGGCTGGAACCCGGGGCAGGGGGGGCGTATCGGGCGCTCTGGGCCTGGCCGGGGGCCCTGGGGCGCTCAGGTTGGACGGAAATCCTGGCACAAAGCAGATACCCTGCAGAGGACCTTGACTTTCCAGAGCGCTGTCAGCTTCAGGTCCTCACGGCGAAGCCCCCCGGGTCTGAAACCTTAGAGGATGCACTTTAAGCCGGCGTGGTAAACCAGGGCTGACGTTAAGGTGAAGTGAAAAGGAAACGGACGCAACTGCTCTGGAAAGCAAAGGTCTTGGGTGGAGTGGTAAAACCCTCAAAGAAAATAATAGTTGACAGGTCAAATGGCCGTGAGGCTGGAAGTCAAATACAAAGCTCAGCTGAAGTGATGTTAGAAATCTGACCAGCAAAACAGTCCAGGGAGATAAGGGACCCTGCGTTGTTTCTTTTCTTCAAATGACAACTCCTCCAAAGTTTCCTTTGGCAGATACCTGGATTTTACTCCAGATTCCTAAGTCTTTTATTCGGGTTCATATTTCAAAATATATGTTCCATTTGGCACTAATGTATATATTTTATGTATGGATTTATTGAAAAATGTTAAATGTTACTGGCCTACTTAGATAAAGGGATTTTTACAAATATTTATGCATAGCTTTCATTGCATGTGGTATTTTTATAAGTGCAAATAATATGTGTATATATTTATTAAGTACCACATGAAAAATTTCTTTTGCACACACGAAGACATTCTTCACACATGTCTTACGTGTAAAAAAGTTTTTTTTTTTTTCATTTGCTCTATAGTTAGCTGCTGTTAAAAACACTTTGTCCACATGACTAAGTAAATAACCTCTTTTACAGCTTGTGCAAATGGAGGGTGGCAGGTTGTTTGGGGTAGCTATTTTATCCCAAAACCCCATTTTTGTTTTCCTACACCATTCCTCACCTTCTAGAAATGTTCCCTTTCTGCCCTTTGTGAGACTTCCCTTCTGGGCTCTAAACAGTTTATCCAGAACCTGCCCCTTCAAGAGCCAGTGGTGCTGATTTGATTTATCCTGGTCTCTTTGATGCTCCACATTATTTATCTGTACTGGCCATCTTCTTGATACTGAAGGTCCTCAGGGAGAATGCCCTTGTGTGTGTGTGTGTGTGTGTGTATACATGTATATGTATATGTACATGTATATGTGTATATGTGTGTGTGTGTGTATATATATATATATATACACAGTGAATTATCCTTCCAAATGAGAACATTTCATGTACTAACTCTGAAGGCTCTGAGGTTTGTTGGATCTTTATTTCATTTATGGGGGAAGAAAAGGTTTGTCCGAGGAAGATTTTAGGGGTTCTGGGATTCTGCTCCGTGTTACGGAAAAGTTGAGCCTTGAAAACCTGGTGGTAACCTTGGAGGCCTAAGCGACACGAAGGAAGTGGACATAGAGAAGATATTCTTTCGGGTTCAATGAACACAGTAATGTCTGTAGAGCAAGCATCTGGCAGGCCTGACAGTGCATATTTTTCTATGAGCCCCAACTGTAGGAAAAGAGCCAAGAAGTGTCAGCAGCACCCTTGCTGTCCAGAAACCTGCAGTGTACTTAAGGGGCAGAGCAGCATGCCAGTGTGTGCACGCCAGCGCTGGCGGGGACTATTCTAGCATCGTGCCGCCAAGCGTGGCCGTGGGACCAGCAGCACCAAGCCTCACTCCAGGGCTACTGAACTGTCATCTTCATTTCAATGCAATATAGATGCTTCGTGTGCACATACGATGTTGGAGAAGCACTGGTCAAGGGCAGTGGTTCTCAGTCTTTTTAAGTCAGGGATTCATTTTACAATCTCATGGTACTTAGGAATACCCTTGCCTGAAAGACACACAGAACTATCCACACCAGTGCTTCAACTTGCTACTCCAGAGTTCCCCTGAACGCCAGTCTGCAGGTGGTGAGGAAGTCCTGGAAAAGCCTCCAGTCGCAGAGCCAGAAGAGCCACTCTGGGTCAGCCAGAGCATCCCCACTTAGGGGGACATCCTTAATGGAAGGCAGAGCTTAAATTACGCTTTGGAATATGGGAGAAATTACATAGGGAGAGGAGTCAAGAAGGACATTTCAGGGAGGAGAAATGCCTAGGTGAATGGGCCCAGGAGATAAAACACCAAATATCCCATTTTTATCTGGAGTAAAGTGAAACTTAATGAGATTGTAGTTTGGTAGCAGGCTCTCCGTTGCAATGCATTCTCATTGTTTGAACCTCCAGAAAATGAAACTGGGCTCGATGGCCCTTTCACTTCGGGGACACCAGGAACCCTATGACATATGGTTTCCTGTAAGACCTCATTTCCGATTACTAGCTATCCCTCTCACTGCACATGGCCTTCAGGCTTTTCCAGGAACTCCAGCAGTGCCTGGGGCACTCCATCTGCTTGGACACTTCTTCCCCAGATAACCAAATGATCCATTAAGGTCTTTATTCAAATGGGACTTCAGGGGAGAGGCGTTTTCTCGAAAACAGTAGCCCCACCCACATCTCCATCCTGGGCTTAAAGCAAGAAGGATTTCTTCATTACCTGACATTACATTATATTTATTTATCGATTCATCTGTGGCCTGTTCCCTCTGATGCGTGGGCTTTATTTGCTCTTGTATCTTTCCTACGTAAAACGGGACCTAGTGCACAGTAGGTACTCAATAAATGACCCCTTGGCTACAGCCAGTAATGAACGTAAAAGCCGTGTTCACAAACTCCGTAGCTTCAGAAATAATAATATATTAAACATTCCTGAAATAACACCACACATATGCTGAGACTGAATTTTTGACCACTTTTCTTTGGTGTAGCTGAACAAGAACTACTAAACACATGGAACATTTTAAGTTCTAAAATTCTAACATTTAAAAGTAAGGCTTACAAAAAAATGTCTTTATAGCCCATGTATAATGCATAACTACTTCTCTTCTAGCGAAGCCGAAACACACTCTCGTGTACCCAACTGGGGTTTTCCTCCAGAATGCCACGTTCAGATTGAATTTGTGCATGTATGTTCCCGATTATCCCCCTACGTTAGATGGAAGGCAAAATGTAAGAGAAGCTGGAAGGTTAGAACATTCTGAACGCGAATGCCCTTGTAGCTGCGGATTCCCCTCCTTGCTTCTCAATTAGAATTTCAGCAGTCCTGGAAATAGAGCTAACCCATGCTAATGAATTTGGTCGGACAATTGGCAAAAGCTAAGGAATTTTCGAGCCCGCGATTTCCTTGTAAGTAAAGACCTGCAGGTCACATCTATGTCACCTAATCAAAGGCAGCAGGAACCGGTATACTGTGAGACTGCAAGTTCATGTAGACTGCAGGCCTAGCATGTAGTTCTGTGCAGGTTAGACAGTCAGTCACAGACACTGCCAAATCCTGGGACTCTCTTAGCATTTGAATTAGTTTTTGAACTCAGGCAGCACCAGTTTTATTTGTGGATAAGGCCTTCAAGTACAGATGCATATTTGATTGTTGCCTGGAAACCAGTGACTAGTAAATGGCCTTACCTTATATTTAGATAGCCTTCTTTGCTTTGCAGAACCCTTTGCATTCGTTTCATTTCTTTCTCCTCTTAGGTTGTTGGTCCATGTTGGGTAGGTAAAGCCCTGATGATTGATTTACACTTTGCCTCTCCTTCCGGAAGGGATTTAGGGCAATTTAAAAGTCTTTTGTGTGTAATGAGTCATTCCTGTTGTGCTGTTTGTAATGTTGTCTTTCTCCAGATACCTTACCTGTATGTCTCCCACCTTAGCTTTTTTTAGGCCTCTGCTCAAATATAGCTCCCCAGAGTCCTTCTGGGACCCTCTATATAAAACATCACTCGTGGCCCTTTTATGTCTTTACTGCCTTTATTCTTCCTGGCGCTTATCACTCAACATATTGTGTATTTATTTGTTGATTATCTTCTCCACCCTGCATCAATCACTCTAATGTCCCCTCTGAGAGAGGAGAAAGTTTGCCTATTTTATTCACTGCTGCATCCCAACAACCTGATTAGTGCTTGGCACCTAGTAGGCACTTACTAGGTATTTGTTGAATGAATGAATGAATGAATGAATGAGTGATTCCTCAGTGCTTAATACAGATACATGGCACACAATGACTATTTGTTGAATAAAACACTACCTTCATGAGTGAGTTAGAGGAACGTCTGTGATTCATGCAAGGTCATGCAGATAGTGATAACTGGATTCATAAAGATTTCAATCTCTACTAATTCTTTCTCTGCAGCTTCTTCGTTTGTATATCTGCCGGCAAGTCCAGACTACTGTATTGTCAAAGTTTCTTTGTTCGTCCGATTTCTACCTGCCAAAGTGAACACTACAGGGCTATTTATTTCAGTGATTGTAAGATGAGCAGGAAATGAAATTGATCATTTCAGTTGATGTTCTGGGTTAGTGAGAGACAAGATGAAAAGAGACAGGGGAGGAGAGAGGTTCACAATTGCACCCCCCATTTCTCCTGCTCCCCGACGCGATCCCCACACACACATGGAATGACATGCACTCTTCCCCACACACGCACAAAACACGCTCCTACCTGACAGGAACATGTTGTCTTCAGCCTCTGCCTGTCTTGTGTTGCCTGGGGTTAGAAGTCCCTGTGCACAAAGGACAGACCATCTTCCGAGGGGTTGGCTACAGGTCACTGAATTTGGACTCTCACAAAGAAGCCCAGGAAATGCGCAGTGGGGGGACCGCTGGAATTGTCCTTACATTTGCTTCACAGAGAATGTTCCACAGGGCTGTTTGAAAACCAGATCTGCCAATAGTCTCCTATTCTTAGGACCCCAAGGTCACTTGGGCCCAGGACCGAGGTCTTGTGCTGCAGCTCACCCTGCTGGTGTACCAGACTCCCAGGACACCTCTCCCCTCTCCTCAGGGGATGCCCTCCTTAGCCTGTGTCATCAAGTCTCCAGAAACAATGGTTGCGGTATTTTCCTCAAGAAAGATAAGAGATAGGCACGTGTGTGGCCCTGAGAGTGCTTTGAGCTGTCTACTGACTGAACAGGTTGGAGCAGGAGGGGAGGGGGGCCATTTCACACATTCAACACATACTTATTAGGCACCAGCTCTGTGCCAAGGAATCAGGCCAGCAATGCTGGCGCTCCTCTCGGGCTGACCTATATTTCTCTCATCTTTCAAACCTGCTTGACTGAATGTGGAAACTGTATTCCAAAGGCCTTCGTCTTAATCCTCTGGGGACATCTCGGTGCCCCTGACTGTGGTCAGGTGACTTGTCTGAGTGGAAGGACATGTGATACAAATTAGGCACCCATGTAAGAGTCAATACTCCGTGACCCCAGGCCATGCTTTGTCCCTTAGCCCAGAAACACTGAGATTCACACAAACGAATACCAAGTGCTGAGCTTCCTCTAAGGTAGGTGTCTCCTTTGTGGCACAATGTTAAAATCTCTGTTCTCCTACAGGGGTCTAAGACTTCCTTTTTGGTTTGTCAAGTCCTATCTTCAAGTTGCTTCTGTCCGTGTGTCTATCTAGAAAGCAAAGATAAGAATTTAGCACATTTATCCCATAAATCGGCTTGCTAGTGAATGTGATCTGACATTCTTATTCTCATTCAACTTATATTTGTCGACCACCAGAGGGTAAGGCACTGGGACAGGTAGTCTAAAGGATGCAAAGGAGAAAATGCTTCCTACACTTAAGCAGCTTAAAATTTATAGAGGTGATAACACAAGTGCACAAGTAACTCTAATATAGGCAGTATATGATAAATGCCATCAACCCCATGATATTCTCCAAATGCTAAGTGAGGACACGTACCCTGATGTGTTCTCCGACAAGGACAACATGCATCTCAGTTGAGATCATCTGGGTTATCTGGGATGGATGGCCCAGTAATATTGATATTTCACTATACATTTGTGGTTTTGATATTTGATATAATATTGGTATTTCACTATACATCTGTGGACTTTTAAAATGACATTGTAAGCAGGGCCCTGATGTCTGTGATAGACGAAAATGCAGCTATTCTGAAGCCCTTCCCCTCTGGGCCTTCCACACGCTCATCAAGGAGTTCCTTTTCTTTCTTTCTTTTTTTTTATTTCCTTTTTAATTTTTTTTAATGTTTATTTATTTTTGAGAGAGACAGACAGAGCATGAGTGGGAAAGGGGCAGAGAGAGAGGGAGACACAGAATCTGAACCAGGCTCCAGGCTCTAAGCTGTCAGCACAGAGCCCGATGCAGGGCTCAAACTCATAAGCTGTGAGATCATGACCTGAGCCCAAATAGGACACTTAACCGACTAAGCCACCTGGGGGCCCCAAGGAGTTTCTTGAAACTTCTTCCTGACTCTTCTGGGCTCCCAGAAACACAGGTGAAACCATGGCGAGATGATCAGTCAGTGAAGAGATTGCTTTTGGTTAGGGCAATTAGGATGGCCTGATGGAGGAGAGAGCATCTGAAACAGGCGTATAGGGTGATCATTGGGCTTTTCATGTGGTCTGAATGCACCTGTACCAGGCCCAGATCTTTATGACCCAGTAAATGGCCTCCACAGAGGATGTCAGTTGAGAATCCAAACTTGGTTTGTGAGTTCCATGATGGTGAAGGATCTGAGGTTTATCTCTGGCCTCCTCTGACCCTCTCTTCCTCATTCCTTATCATCCTTCCTTCTAACCAACTACAAGGGACTGAAGCCTAGAGCCTCAGCTCCTCTGGACATTTGTCCTCTCCCAGCAGCAGCACTTACAGTGGATTCTAACACTTATTCCTGTAGCAATGGGCCCCAGAAGCTCATGCCCAGGTCACTGCAACAATGGATGAGCACTGCCATCCTTAGAGAGTGTTGTGCTTTCTTCCAAGGAGGGCAGACTTGGGGGGAAGGATACTCTCAGGAGCCATAGAACCAATGAACTAGAATCCTAGTCCTTTAGCACAGCATTGTGGCTAATCAAAGTTTTCTGCCATTGCTCAGGAAGTGAGCTGCCTACACTGAGTTTCACGCTGTCTTGAAATACCTAAAAATTAGGATTAAGATAGAGGAAAGACCAAGTCAGGGACACCATTCTCTTCCTTAATTGTTTTATTATTCCTTGTCAGGCTAAGGACTTAATTGTAAAAAAAAGCAGAGTTTATGGAAAACCCGAAGATGGAAGTCAGACACAGATTTACAAATGTGTGAGCGTTGTGCAGAAAATTCAATTTAATTAAAAAATATATTTGTTGAGGGGCGCCTGGGTGGCTCAGTCGGTCAAGTGTCTGACTTCAGCTCAGGTCATGATCTCACAGCTTGTGGGTTCGAGCACCGCCTCGGGCTTTGCGCTGACAGCTCAGAGCGTGGAGCCCGCTTCAGATTCTGTGTCTCCCTCTGTCTCTGTCCTGCCCTTGCTCATGCTGTCTCTCTCTCTCTCTCTCAAAAATAAATAAACGTTAAAAAAAATTTTTTAAATACAAATATATATATTTGTTGAGTTATTTCCTTTATTTTCTAGAGCAGTCTTAGTCATTCTATGGGTGCAGACAAATGCAATGGCTTGCTTCTGTTTACTCCCGGGGCCAGCACACCATGGTTTCAATACAGAGTCAGCAACACTGAAAGACACACTGGGACAGAAACACCAGCCAAGAAGATTTTGAGATGTTTCTTATCACCGGGTGAGCATTTTGTCTTACCTGGCTTTCCTTCTCTGGTTTGTTTCAACCCCAAAGCAAACGGCTCTCCAACATGGCGCTGTAGACGCGTCTAGTCGATTAAAAGAACAGCGGAGCATAATGGGACCTTATATAGTCGCTAGTCCTGCCCTCCCATTTTACAGCAGAGGAAATGGAAGCTGAGAGAAAGTGAGTGATTTTCTCAAGGTTGTCCAGTTACTGGCAGAGACTCCTAGTTTAGAAAAGTTTTTTGTTTGTTTTGTTGTTTCTAAATAATTTTGCTTCTATTTGAAGACAGAGGCTCATCCCTGCACAAATTAGAGTGGGCTCTAAATTATGTCTCTGGGAGGGCCATGGCATCGAGGTAAAAAGTGTATGCTCTGGAGTCAGACACCTGGGTGCAGACCCCAGATGTCCATTAGCTAGCTGTGTGACCTTGGGGCCAAGGCTTATGCTCTCTAAGCCTTAGTTCTTTATCCGTAAGAAGGGTGGGTGGGTGGGGAGGTTATCCTAGAATACATCTTGAGAGTGGGTATGAAGATTAAGTGAAACAGCTCTCGTGAATGTGACTGGCATATTCTCAAACCTCAAAAAATACGTTCGGATCTGTTCTTCCTACCCCACGGGTAGGAAGATTGTCCTGTATCCGTGGGATCTGGCACAATTCCTGTCGCCAAGTCTGTGTGCAACAAACATGTGTCGAGTGAATAAAGCACCGGGAGTGGCCTAGGATAAACAATAGCACATAAATCTGGGAAAAGAAAGAGGGACATAGAAGATAACATATGGATAAGGGAGATCTGTAAATGTTTAGATTCTCGAGCAAATGGAAAGATTTGAGAAGTGTTAAATGGCAGTGAAAGGGAAAGAGGAATCCCCCACCTCCAGGGTCACATGGAACCACACAACAGGTGCACTTGACATGCCTTGCAAAGCATGAAGTACAAAACAGGTGTGCAGGGATCGTCAATGCCAGAAGCAGCCTCGTCTACCAGGATTTGAAGAGGGAAAGGTTGCCCCAAGCATCCGGAGAGGCTTACACTGCTCAGTCCTCAGGAACCAGGGAGGTCGAGGGGGAGGAGAGTCTCAGGCAATGCGGGTGAAAATAGAACCAACAATAAAGACACTGCAAGATGGAGTGTATTAAGCATGCCTTTTTATTCATGTCAAGACTTTTCAGCACACAGGGTGAACCTTAATTATGCAAATTTAAAAATCATTTAGCAGGTTATAGGATCCCAGGATGGAATGTAAAATATGACAAAAGAATGTAACTGTGTTATAAATGCATGAACAATCACTGAAGAGGGTGTGGGGAAAGTGCTGACCTAAGTAAATTTGGAAATAAATGGAGTTTGTAAAAAAAAGACAAAAGGAATTGTACATAAACACTCTAGTTTATAAAATCATTTCCTATGAAGTTATGGGCTAACAATGATGTAAATACAGTACACTGGAATTGAGCAGTTAGGTAATGGATAGCTGATGGTAGGAACCAAGTTTCTCATTGTAGGAAAGGATGTAGATGAGCGAGGGAAGAAGGCTAGAATGATCCATGTGGTACTGGGTTACAGTTGGAGATATCAGTGTGACCATTATTTAGCTTAATATGGGTACAGAGAGTTACCTATAGAAATACTTATAGGTTATGTGTATATACATGTGTTAAACACACACACGCACATATTCTGTCAGCTAAGAGGGTCTAGAAGCAACAATACCCCAGTAGCTTCCAGCATACCCAGATCATGATCTCCAACACCATTCTAATGAAAGAACCGGGGCTTCTTGGAGACTTGCCTGATTCTAGGACAGAAGCAGGAAACATACAAGATAAGCCTGGGGCATCTAGTAGTTCTAGAAAGTAAGGCAGTATACAGTAGAACCCACAATGACTTGAGTGTTTTAAGGGACACAGGAGCCAACTGAAAGAGCTCTCATCTCAACGGCCAAAGCCAGTTTGGGCAATAAAATAAAGTAGTATTGGGTTTTAGCCCAAAGAGTCAAGTAAATATCCAGGAATCCATACTGATAGAAATAACTGATTGAAGGGGCGCCTGGGTGGCTCAGTTGGTTAAGCATCAACTTCGGCTCAGGTCATGATCTCATGGTTTGAGCCCCGCGTTGGGCTCTGTGCTGACAGCTTGGAACCTGGAGCCTGCTTCGGATTCTGTGTCTCCCTCTCTCTCTGCCCCTCCCCTGTTGGCGCTCTGTCTCTCTGTCTCTGTCTCTGTCTCTCTCAAAAATAAGTAAACATTAAAAAAATTATTAAAAAAATAAATGAATGAATTATTGAATAGATAAATAAATGGGGGATAATAGACAGATTTCCCCTGCAGAAGAATTCCAAATAATTTCTGTAAATATTTTTCGGTCAATGAGGTAGAATGTAATTCCCCACTCCTTAATTGTGGACTGTATATAGTGACTTCCTTTCAAAGAATACAGTATGCCAGGGTGTGTGTTTGGGGGTGGGGGAAGTGGCTTTACAACGTAGAAATCTGACAAAACACTGCGTCAGCCGGGAGATCAAAGTCAACATCAACAGTCGTATATCATGTTGATGGTATGCAACCTTGACATTACAGGATGAGGAGGGTGCTTTTCCTCTGTGGTCTTCCTCCCCAAATATCATAGCCAGAGTCAAATTATGAGAAAAACATCAGACGATTCCTAACTGAAGGATAGTCTACAAAATACCTGACCAGTAAGTATTTCTCAAAAATGTCAAAGTCAAAAGCAAGGAAAGACTTAGCAATTGTAAGAAGAGCTTAAGGAGACACAACAACTAAATGCAATGTTCTGTGGGATGCCATCCTAGAACAAACAAAGAAATGAAAATTAGTAAAAAGTAAAGAAACCTGAATAAAGTGTATTATTCAGACTTTAGTTAAATATAACATATCAATATTTGTTCATTAACTGTCCCAAATGTACCATATTTATGTAAGACATTAACAGGGAAATGGTATATGGGAATTCTCTGTATTTTCAATTTCTCTGTAAGTCTACAACTATTTTAAAATTAAAAGGTTTGGGGAACCTGGGTGGCTCAGTCGGTTAAGCGTCCGACTTTGGCTCAGATCATGATCTCACACTCCATGAGTTCGAGCCCCGTGTCGGGCTCTGTGCTGACAGCTCAGAGCCTGGAGCCTGCTTCGGATTCTGTGTCTCCCTCTCTCTGACCCTCCCCCAGTCATGCTCTGTCTCTCTCTGTCTCAAAAATAAACATTAAAAAAATTAAAAAAAAATTAAAAGGTTTATTTTTTAAAAAGTTCTAGGAGGAGGATCTGGACTTAATCATTTTGCTTAAAGCTGGTTTCCATCTCTAGCTCATTGTTCTTTAATTTCGAGTTTGGAAATTTAACTTTTGAAATAATAAAATAAATAAATTGTAACTCATTATAAAGAGCCAAAAGTCTTTCAGAAAATTGGAAGAAATCAGAAAAAATTGGTCTTTCCTCAAGGTACAGATAATCCAACAGAGGAGATAACATTTGCATAAATAATGAAACCAGGTGGATAGGATCACCGAAAAACAGGGATTTATAGAACTCTATATTTTCCTTACTGTTGATAAGAGTTGATCATCTCACGATTGATTTGCATTACTGAAATGAAAATATAAAAGTTCCATGACAAAAGTAAACTTCACATTTAGCTATACTCTATATACCTTCAGTATACGAGATACTGCTGGCTTTGGAATGCAGCTTAGAAATGAATGTCTTTAGAGAATCCTGGTGAACATGAACACTTAGGTATCAATAAATAGGTGAATGGCTATCTTTAAAAAAATTTTTTTTAATATTTATTTATTTTGAGAGAGAGAGAGAGAGACAGAATCGCAAGCAGCTCCACAATCAGCATGGAGCCTGATGGCAGGGATCCATCTCACAACCTGTGAGATCATGACCTGAGCCGAAATCAAGGGTGGGATGTTTAACTGACCTAGCCACCCAGGCGCCCCTACGGATATCTTAACATTTTGACACGAAACTCCTGCTCACTTTTGCCTTGCACTGGCAGGTGTATGTTTGGCAGTCTTTGGAATCTTCTAGAAATTATATAGACTCGAGTGACTCTAGTGTGCATCATTTCTAAGATGGGCAGCTGGGACACTCTGAAGTCTTTGAAGGTCTCCAGTGGCCATAACTGTCTGAAAGAAGTGCAGAATGAGAGAAATTAGCCTCTCTGCACAGCAAGTAGTTGAAGGACTTTCTCTTCTTTGAGTACTAACCCTGGAACCGCCTCTCCCCCGCCCTTCCCAGACACAAATTCTGTGTCTTCTGTTCATTCGACACACATTTAGAGAATGGTTAGTATGTATAAGGCCCATGCCAGAAAGTGTGAATAACACCAAGGTGAGTTAGACATGAATCTCTCTGGTCTTCCCTGAAGGAACAGATAATCCAAGAGAGGAGATAACTTTGCATAAATAATGAAACAAGGTAGACACTGATCACCGGAAAACAGTATTATTGAATAGAGAGGAGAATTATTCCATTTTTTCCTCCTGCCTAGTTAAACCTGTGGGATCACGTAAGGCTCTTTATTTCTGTTTCAAGTTATATTTCTGGTTTATTCATGTTTAACCTGGATCTTTCATCTGTACCTTCTCTCCACATCCAATTAGTCACCAAGTCAAATAGATTGAACCACTTCAGGTGGCTTCTAGCAGCCATAAAGATAAAATACAGAGTACTTAGAGGGCTAAAAAAAACCCTTCCGTCATGCCCTGGTCCTTGCCTTCTTCTCCAACCCCATCTTCTAAACCATCCCCAGTTTCTAAACACACTGAGTTACTTGTATTCAAAATCACTATGGACCTTCATCTCTCTGGGCAGTGCTGCTGTTTCTTTCGGGAATGCCCTTCCCTCTACCCTCCATCTGACTATCAACACCATAGCTTCAAGGCTCCCTGCCTCTGTCAAATGCTTTCTGGTCCTATTGGCTGGACTCTGTTATTATAGCTCCTTGCCTGTGGCTCTGTCTCATTTCTTATCTCTTGAACGATTCCTCCTCTCCCCATATACACTTACTCATTCTTCAAAACTCGTCTTTGGTATCCCTCCTCCCTTTAGTGATAATTAATCTTCCTCTGCTTCCGGGAGCCATTCAGGATTTATCCCTCTCTGATATTACTGAGTTGCATTGAATGTGCAAGAACAGTACGTGGCACACAGTAAGGCTCAATATGTATTTGTGAATTAATGAATGGATCAGTTGTAATTAGCAAAGCAGTGTTAGTTATAAGAGTGCATTTGAGTGGATTGGTGTAAGCCTACTAAATATTTGTAAGCATGTGGCTTTGATTTGAGTGCCATCCGCATCTTTCACTGATAAGTCAGATTGTTTCTACCTTGAGCCACACGCATCCCAATAGCTGATGTGGGGTTAACCGAGAGTAACTAAGACCGGAAAGTGAAACTGTGGACGGGGGAGTGGGGCTCCTGGAGTTACTGGCATGTTATGTCTGGCTTTTCCACCTGACCGCTAACCATTTCAGAGCAGGCAGCTTATCTTCCTCTTTTACTTCAGCACAATGCCTGGCACAACACCTACTGATGAAGTTAATTACCCTTTCTGTGCTTACTTGGACCTCTAGGCAACCAAGTATCTCAAGGCAGATGCAGAGGCTGCCCCAGTGGCCCCATTTCTGGACATTCTAAAGGCAGGCTATGCCAGTCTTTATGTGACTTAATGAGGCTCAAACAACCTGGGAATGGAACTTACAACATGTTTGTGTGCCTTCTGTCGATACCTGTTCTGCAATCATGACCCAACAGAGGAACACATCCAAACCAGACTCTGGACTATAAAAAAGGCTACTTGTCGACTGTAGCATTGTTTTCTGCTGGAGCTACCAGAGCAGCCTCGGCTGCACATTCCTGGGACATGAATAATATCAGTTGTGATTACACTTCAGTATCTCATCCATCACCAGCCTATGAACACTGAATATAACCTAATTAGGAAATGCGAAGGTCCCTTTGCTGGGGATGAGTGCCGGGGAAGCACAGGTCCACACGCCTCTCCCCAAGACGGGGCTCCTGGAGGCTCACACACAGGTTCTGATCCTGCAGGGCTCAAGGGCAGACCTCACCAGACATCCACATTCCTCACATAATCGCCACTAAGCTGAGACCATGACACCTTGGATTCTATCCTATATTGCACTCCTCCTTGAGTGCATTGCAGAGGAGATCTATCAGGACTGATAAATCAGTCACTTTCAAATGGACATTAAAGTATTAACTCAGTGATTAACTCTCTCTGCCTAACAAATTTTTTGTTTGTTTCTTTCTTACTTCTGACTGGCCTCAAATAGAAACTCTGAGATTTGTTGACAATTTACTTCTCGTCTTTTGGTGAGGTCTTTGATGCTTGCTTGTCTTTTTCTACACAGCTCTTAAAATGCCGTCAGAGGGCTGCCTTCTCTCTTCCAAAGTTCTGAAAGCAGAGGACTAAGGATTCTGCAGGCTTAATTACGAGGGATGAGACACCGTCCTTAAAACTCCTTTGCATGAGAGAAAAAGTACAGGCTATTCTTTGCACAAAAAGCTACTGCGTCTGAATCCCCACTTGTCATGCATGACTTTAACTTGTATTCAGTCTTCAAGCCTCTGTCCATGCACTCACCTGAAACCTGTGGAGCATCTGCTGTGGTGCCAATCTACCTCACTACCATGGTGTCCTGGAACTCGGCGTTTATAGGGTAGAACTGACAGGAGCAGAGAAGAGGCCTGTGGCCATAAGAATCCACTAAGGTGGATTCACCTGCTCTGGGACTGAGTGCCCAGCTGAGCACACAGAACCTCAATTGACTGAGCTACCTGATAGGTCAACCTTAATTCTACTGGAAAATGTTTTTTCCTCTGCCAACTCAATGCACATTCCTATAACCTCTACCTTGCCCTGATAATGTGTGAGCTCCCATGCCATGTGCCAAGGTTTTTGTTGCTGGGCCTGGGGTCTCAGACATGATCACAAGAATTCCTTATTTGTCTTGAATCATGGTTAAGCCACTTGAGGGTGTCACGATCCTCTGCCACCTGTTTCCAAGTGTCCTCTGTCCCCCGCATTTCATAGAACTGGGTTTCCTTTGGATTCTCATTCTGGGTTTCTAGTCTCTCTTCCTATAATTTTGAATGCTGAGTGCTCTTCCCAAGGGATTTAACCTGGCTTTGGTAAAGACCTCCATGAAATACTGGGATGGTGAATACCACACACTCAATTTTGCTCACCAGGCTTTGATCACCAGTGAGGACATCCTGCTATTTATGTCTGCCTACATCACATCTGGACATTGCTTAATTCCCTTGGCTGCCGTGTCCTACCTGCTTGTTGGAATTTCTGTGGTTGCCCGAGTCCCCATGCCTTCTGAGGAACCAGGAAATTTGTTAGGCGGGATATTGTTGTTGTTCCTACTATTGCTTTATTGTTAGGGAAACTGAGGCTCACACAGATTAAGTGACTTGGCCAACGAGATGTCTAATACATAGTAGGGTCAGACCTTAACATAATCCCCATCTCTAAATAGTTTGCTCTTTGCCCAAGTCTATGCCATTTGCTCTTAAAATCTTATGAGTTGTTGTGAAAATTAGATGTGATAAGAAGGTGAAAATATACAGAAATAAATGTTTTATTGTTATTCTCAGCAAGTGGGCTTCCTCTGGTTGCACCAATGCATTTGTTTCTCGGCCTATCTAGGTCTTTAAAACAGAAAAGGTGCTGCTCTCTGGATCAGATGAAGCTTGCATGTGGAAGGGAAATTGCCACAATGTTTACAGATGTCAGGTGCAGACCAGTCACATTCCAAAAATTCATTTGTGGTTATTTAGAATGGAGGCCTCATTTCCCCAAACAGATAATATTATAAATGGTGGTTAGATTCTTGGGTTATCCCACAAAGGCTGTTTCATTAGTAATGCAGCTGGGGTACATTTCTAGTTCATAAGGTAGCTGAAGTAATGCATATGTTATGCCATTGCAACATGATCAACAAAGCCCGGATTAATCAAGTCATGTTTATTTTGAGCCCTGTAGAACTATCTACTGACAGCAGGAGTGATTCTGTCACTATTGGCTCTGGCATGGTTGGGAAATTTCCTGAATTTTAATAGCTGAGAGAGCTGGTGAGAAGTGAGAAGGTATTCTAGAGCAGTCAGGCAGCTTGAAAAAAATGTGCAGATGTGGAAGAGAGAAAGGGCAGGAAAAGAAAAATTCTGGAAAAAAAAAAGATGTGAGCAGAGGAGCTGGAAGAAATCAGAGTTATGTGAGGATGAGAAGTAAAATCTGACCCAGAAATGGAAACTAATAAAAGGACTCAGAATGTGGATTTAGAAGGTTAAGGATTTATGTGAGAAACAGAAGGTGCTCGGGCTGAAGATGGTTTTGAATGGCTTTGGTTAACACAAGCTCAGTTTTAGAGAAATGTTTTAAAGAAGAAGCTATACTGACAAAGCTCATGTAACTTAACTCTAACTAGGCATCATTAGTGGGCTGCCAGATTAGCCATGAGTTGTCACTGATGGGGGACGGGGTACAACCCGGGAAGGACATGAGCTCTGAGGACTGATGGCAAAGAGCCTTGCAGAGAAGCTAAATGTTAACTCCATACCAATAAAATAGGAAAAAGCAATCCTGTAGATAGAAAGCAGATGCTTTTGGTGGACTGCGCGCCTCTGTGTTAGTCTTTGCTCTATTTCCAACACCAGCATGAGAGGAAATCTTGACTAGAATAGGGTTTGGTCCAAGGTAAAGAAAATCTATGGAGTAGCGATTAAGTTGATGGTCCTGTTATTCTCAAAGATGCTGTCATGGGCTCCTTGGTTGGTTGGTTGGTTGGTTGGTTTACAAAGGGAAAAGCCTGGGAAAGATCTGGAAGCAGGAGAATGGGAACAAGGGATTGATATCTCTTTGTCAATAATGTAAAAATGCCATCTCCTTTGTGACTTGGGCCAAGCTGTTCAGATCATGTTGCCTTTAGGGAAATGTTTCTCTTTCCAGCTTTCTCTTAAAAAAAAAAATGTTTATTTACTTATTTTGAAAGAGAGAAAAAGAAAGAGAGGGGGAGGGGCAGAGAAAATTGATCTCATGAATCGTGAGACCGTGACCCCAGCCAAGATCAAGAGTCGAATGCTTAACCAGCTGGGCCACTCAGGTGCCCCAATGTTTCTCTCTTAAAAATTGATTTTGACTACATTTGTTCTGCCAGAGACGAGTGTGTACATTGTTTGGCTGGAGGTCTAAAGTGTTGTTCCACAATGAACAACTCAACCTTTGGGTGGAGATACCGCTGTGGCTATGATGTCTCCTGGATTGCCCTTATTGGGGGTGGAGGATCATCCCTTAGGATGAGACTGGCCTTCTAAAGTAGAGGGTTACATTTTCATAGAGGAACATAAAGGTTTGCAACATGATGGATTTAAGAATATTCTTTCTCTATTTCTAGGGATGGACAGGGGACCAAGTCTAGGCATCAGGGAACCCAAGATCAAGAGCTGGATGCTTAACCAATTGAACCACCCAGTTGCCCTATGGTCATTTAAAAAAAAATGTTTATTTATTTATTTTGAGAGAGAGAGAGAGCAAGCAGGGGAGGGACAGAGAGAGGAGAGAAAGAATCCCTAGTAGGCTCTGTGCTGACAGCCCAGCAATGCCAGGCTCGAACTCAAGGTACCATGAGATCATGACCTGAGCTGAGGGAGAGCCCAGTTTCAGTTAAGGTCAGGAGGTAGAGAAGCATCCATGAAGAGTTTGAAGACATGGGTGGTTGGGTTATCATGAATCTGGGAATCGCAGAGGGCAAGGTTGAAAGCTATGGGGCAAGAGGCAGAGAGAGTGGTTGGATAGACACAGGAGGCTTAGAGTGCCATGAGTGTCTGAGAGGGTCAAGAGAGCATCCACGGCATTTTGTTTGGTGACCAAGGATGACATAGCTTTCAGGCTTGGTAGAGTCAGCTGGCCTTGAAAATCCTCCCTGGAATTTGGGATTTAAGGCAGGGCAGCGTTTGGGTTTGGCCTTGGGGAGTTCCAGTCAGGGGTGATTAGTAGTCGTGGTGATTTCAGCTTCATGTGACAGTGGTGTCAGTGGAGTCTGTGAGGGTGTCCTCCAGGGGATGGCCTTCATGAACTTTATAAGTCCTGTGCTGAGTGGAAGCCAGACTGGCAAAAAAATGGCTCCAATATATCTATATCTCTGTATGCGATTTTATCTAAAAGTATACATCACCCAGGAATTTAGCCAGAAGATACTCATTTCATTAGTCAGAATATTTCAAATTTTCTTCCACATTGGTAATGGAGACCAAATGGGGAAAAATAAAGAGGTTAAAAAAACATATAAATGCTAAGAATCACAGAAGTTAAACTCTCTCGACTCTTGCTTTGTTACTCAGAAATGTTTTCAGTCAGGGGCACCTTGGGTGGTTCAGTCAGTTGAGCGTCGGACTTTGGTTCAGGTTGTGGGCTCAGGTTGTGATCTCCCGTTCATGAGTTCGAGCCCCGCATCAGACTGGCCGCTGTCAGCCAGAAGCCTCCTTCGGATCCTCTGTCCCCACCTCTCTCTGCACCTCCCCCGCTGGTGCTATCTTGAAATAAATAAACATTAAAAAGAAAAGAAGAAAGAAAAGAAATGTTTTCAGTCCTTTGCAAGAGTAAAACAAATTTCTAGCAGACATGCATTTTCTTCATACATTCCAACTTCTAATGACCTCTCAAGCCTTCTGATTTCTGCCTGTGTGTTTCTAATACGGATATTGCCGATTCACGTTTGACTAATTAGAAGGTACAACAGATAACTGGTCCAAAATAGAAAGACATTTTAGCACAGGAGTAATGTGGTAGGAGGAACCACAGCATCAGTAATTTAAGAGGTGAATCTTGGGGCGCCTGGGTGGCGCAGTCGGTTAGGCATCCGACTTCAGCCAGGTCACCATCTCGCGGTCCGTGAGTTCGAGCCCCTCGTCAGGCTCTGGGCTGATGGCTCAGAGCCTGGAGCCTGTTTCCGATTCTGTGTCTCCCTCTCTCTCTGCCCCTCCCCCGTTCATGCTCTGTCTCTCTCTGTCCCAAAAATAAATAAACGTTGAAAAAAAAAAAATTAAGAGGTGAATCTTCTGGAATGCTTCGTGGCTTTGTCCCACACGTAACCTCTCACAATGACCTCCCATCTTATCATTTCTTCTAGTCGTTCAGAGTCTGCAATAGTCTGACTTTAATCTCATCCATCAAATGGGAATAATCAGAGCTCCCAGAGGTTTTTGGTCAAAACAAAGGAAACAATACAGGCAAATGTGATTTGAAAGATGTAAAAGCTGTATGTGTTTAGAAGGTAGTTCCTTTATGGCTGTGTTTTTGCTTTAGCCCCCTTTCAGTGTGGGGATTTCCTGTCCCGAACTGCAGGCTCCATGATATCTGGAACAAGATTTCTCTACCGCCCCCCCCCTCCCTTCCCCATGGCCTGCTCAACTTCTACTGATGACCAGCATAACTCTGGTTGAGTATTTACCTTCTAGCTTAGATTTCAAAACAATGGTTCTTAATGACCAGCCTATCCTTGCCTTTAGGGACTGGTTTGCCTACTTCAGACTTACCTTCCACCTTCTCCCCTTGTTTCCAAACCTAGATAACAAGTCCCCCAGCTTCCTAAAAAAAGAAAAAACAAAAACAAAAACACAAAAATCCCAAAAAACAAAGACAAAAACAAATAAACAAAAAACCCAATGATCTCCTTTGGCCTCTTTTGGCCTGGTTTATTCTACTTCCACACAAGTTATGTATTTGAATTATTCTGTATGTTTTTTAAGTGTTTATTTTTGAGAGACAGAGAGAGAGCACACGCAGGGGAGGAGCAGAGAGAGAGGGAGTCACAGAATCTGAAGCAGGCTCTAGGCTCTGAGCTGTCAGCACAGAGCCCAAAGCAGGGCTCGAACCCATGAACTGTGAGATCATGACCTGAGCAAAAATCAGATGCTTAACCGATTGAGCCACCCAGGCGCCCCAAGATCCAGCTTTATGAAGTGAATAATCATCTCTTCATTTTTCTGTTTTGAAAGATTTCAAATTAATGTATTAGATTCCTAATGACAAGATACCCTCATATCTGATAGAGATAAAAGGTATCTTTTGGGGGGGGGGGGAGTGTGTGTGTGTGTGTGTGTGTGTGTGTGTGTGTGTGTATACACCAAGTGGGTGAGTGGGTGCCGGGAGAGAGAATCTTAAGCAGCCCCCATGAGCATGGATCCCAGGGCTCAATCCCACGACCCTGGGATCATGACCTAAGCCAAAATCAAGAGTCAGACACTCAATGACTGAGCCATACAGGTACACCTAAAATGTATCATGTTTGAATGCTCTTAAACAAATATAGTTCTTATAGGCTCTTGACTGCCTATCTGTGTGAGTCTCAGAGAGTCCAAGAATGGACTTTAGAGTTACCCCATAGTAGAATTGTGGGGTCACAGGATGGAAGGCAACAGTTTTTTTTTAATTATTAAAAAATTTTTTGATGTTTATTTATCTTTGAGAGAGAAAGAGAGACAGAGTGTGAGTGGGGGAGGGGCAGAGAGAGAGGAAGACACAGAATCCGAAGCAGGCTCCAGGCTCTGAGCTGTCAGCACAAAGCCCGACGCCGGGCCAGAACTCGCAAACCCCAAGATCACTACCTGAGCCGAAGTCGGAGGCTCAACCGACTGAGCCACCCAGGCGCCCTGGGAAGCGACAGTTATGAGTGAGAAGGTTTACTTTCCTGCACGTGAGTCCTCAAGAGTATTAAGGAGGCAAATAAACTGAAATATGATTTGCTCAGATTACCAATAAGGCTGCCACGTATGTTTTATCATCTTAAGTCTCTGATTCAAGAAATGCCTTACCCCGACCACTATTGTCTGCACGCAATAGGGTTTTTTCAGGACGTTAGCTCTGAGGGCAAGCATGTAATAAAGATATTCGGCTACTGCGGCTTTTCTTCTGAGGGTGCTAGGGCTTTAAATGAAAGCAGTAAATTTTCTTCTGCTGCAGTAATGAGAAACCCTCAAACCATTTATGTAGCATAATTCAGAAGTTACAGGACAGTTTACAATGAAGCATTTTTATGAGCAGTCACATGCAACAGTCAAAAGAGTTTTCCTTATTCCAGCTTTAAAATGCTAAGACGTCCAGCCACACTGTGAACCTAGGAGAAAAGGAACTGAGCACGTGGGGAGGGAGTCAGAAGGCCTGGGTTCGTCTGCCAAATCTGCTCGTCACTAGTTCATGGCCAGGGCCGCTCAACCCACCTGCTTGCTGCCTCTGTTTCTTTATTTTTCAAGTGGGGGTAATAAAGTGGGGTCTGTCTTGCCTGGTCCTGCCTGCTTGGGTGGCTCCTGTGTAATAATAGAAGTAAATATTCTGAATACTGAGAAGTGCTCTGCATGCTGTTATTTGATCTCAGTGAATGACTGGATACATATATAATAAACTGTCAATATTTAAGGTGAATATTTTTGGGTTTTTTTAGAGGCTTTATTACTATTAATCTCTTTAAATTATAAAAGTCATACATGAACGTAGGCTAACTGTAAAAAGTTCAGACCCATATAAGGCAAAAAAAGAAACAAACCCCAAACACCTCTTTTTTCACATGCCAACTCTCACCCCACCCCTGTCTCCTCAGAGCTAACCACAGTCATACTTGATATGTACCTTCTAGATCATTTTCACACTTAAAAAAAATCCATAAACAGATATACATAGTTTTTATATAAATGATATCAGTTATGATGGTTTTCCATACAATTTGTAGATGGCTTCTTCAGAAGTCAATGAAATATTTTACGTATATCCAAACTAAAGTACTGGCAAGGGGCACCTGGGTGGCTCAGTCGGTTGAGCATCCGACTTCGGCTCAGGTCATGGTCTCACGGTTTGTGGGTTTGATCCCCGCGTTGGGCTCTGTGCTGACAGCTCAGAGCCTGGAGCCTGCTTTGGATTCTGTGTCTCCCTCTCTCTCTGCCCCTCCCCTCCTCGTGCCCTGTATCTCTCTCTCTTTGTCTCTCAAAAATGAATAAACATTAAAAATAAATAAATAAATAAATAAATAAATAAATAAAGTATTGGCAAAAGGCTTTACACCTTTACTGCAGAGACTCTCTTGTAAATCTCATGCACGTACCTTGCTTTTCTCACTTCCAATGCTTCCTGGAATGTATTTTATTTTACCGTATCGTATGCATCTTTGTAAGAATTTTTAAAACCCTTCGGGAACAAGGTGAGCTTATCAAATGTTGGTTGCTTCTGCTTTTTCCCTTCCCTTGATCACTTTGCTTTTTCTAAAGAAACTCTCAAGCTGATAGGAACAAGAGACTCCCTCTCCCCCTGCCTCCAGTGTCTCTCTGGGTCATTCCAAGTTCAGACAACCCTCAGACAACCCCTTTCTCAGACACAAATCCGCATCTATCTTTACGTCCCTCTAGCATTCTTTCGTATGTTAGCCAGTTACCTCAGGGAAATCTCCACTCCTTGAGCCCTACCCCCCCACCCCCTTCGCTTGCTTGACCAAAAAACACAGCCCACATTCGGCTGATGCTAATGACTCTATATCCATGAAAAAGTATGTTTGCTGATTTATTCCTGCTAAGGTATTTCTCAAGTGCCCTGACTATGCCAGATACCATGGCCACCCAGTTATGCAGGCATGTGTCAGGGGGGCTGACTTAGTTTAAGGAATCATAGGCAGCTTCTCTGAGGAAACACTGGCCTAAACTGGGGTCTGAGAGAGTAGGAGGAGGTAACAAGGAGAAAAGTGGGGTGGGGAGGGGTGTGTATAGGAGGAGAGGAGGGAGTACATTTGCGTTTTGAAACAGTACCTCTGACTTAAGTATGGAAAACAAGTTGGAGACAAGCTAACACATTGCATGGAGAAGACTTTCAAAAGATTCAAGGAAAAATAGATGTTGTTTTACGAGGGTTAACAGGTTCTGATTATTATCACCTAATCCTCTGATTACTAAATCCTTTCAAGCATTTAAGTGTTATTTCAGATACAAATCTGAAGAAACTACTTCTCAATTATGACGATGTATATTACCAGAAGGTTTCTACTGTTTTGGGTATAAACTTTTTTTTTTTAACTTTTTAATTTATTTTTTTGAGAGAGGGAGAAAGAGAGAGTGCGAGTTGGGGAGGGGCAGAGAGAGAGGGAGACAGAGGATCTGAAGTGGGATCTGTGCCAACAGCAGACAACCCGATGTGGGGCTCGAACCCACGAACCGTGAGATCACGACCTGAGCTGAAGTCGGAGGCTTAACCAACTGAGCCACTCAGGCGCCTTTGGGTATAAACTTCTGATGGAATGGAAGGTTCTGCTACGGTCCTTGCCCTGGAAACTGGAGGGAAAGAAGGTCTAAGTGAGGCAAGGTGAGAAGGAGGTCCCCAGAGGACCACCAGGAGGCACTCAGTGCTCTTACCTTGGTGTACTTACCTGGGCCAGGACACAGTCTAGGTCCTCAAGTTTGGGGAAACATGATTCATTATTCATTACCTTCCTGCCCCTCCTACTCTAGTTTCTCCTACTTTTGTTTGAAATCATTTATTCATGATCCAGATTTTAATATGGTCATACTTATCAATAAATACTCAGGAACCACTTGTTGAGGAGGCAGTAAGAAAAAAAAATATCAATGCAATATGAGCCAGATTCCCTATTCTGACATTGGCAATGTCAGAAGCATATAAAAATCAGGAGTGTACTTCATTCTTGTCCTCAGCAAAAGGCTCAACAGAGCAATATTAACTATCATGGAGACAAACAGACTGTCACAAACGTAGATCAGCTATTGCCATTTAAGGATCATCTCTGAGGATGGGATTCTGTCTTCTAAAAATTTCATGACTCCGATTTAATCCACAGATGAAAATATTTAAAAATAAACCTCACCAAAGGATACTCAGAATGCATGCTGTCCAGGTGACGTCCTGAAAACAAATCTTCATTCACCCTTATTTCATGGGATACTGATTTCTATTTTATTCCAGTTTTAAACCATGCCTTAATGTATTTCTGTTTTTTCAGCCCCCAGTTTTTTTCCTTTGCTGTGGTATTTCTGGACTTCACCTTCCAGGATGCTTGAATAATTTGTGATGGGTTATTTGAAGAAGATTCCAAGAATGAAGGAAAGAGTTTGGGTTGGTGAATGATTCTGCTTGGAAATGCGTTCTCTGTTGAGGTTGGAAAACGATAAGGAAAGTACAAACAGTGAGGAAGGGAAAGCAAGAAAGGAAACAAGACACAAGGGATAAGCAACAGTTTCATTTACAGGGGGAAATGGATATTTTATATGCTTTCTGTAGATATGGCCAACTGGGAATTAACCCATTTCTAGTTTTCCCAACCTCAGATGTGCCTAGTCCAAACTGGAGGAAAAAATTATGTTGAAGCGATTGCACACAAGAAATCGTAGTCCGAGTTTCTCATTGAAACATGGAACAGAGATGAGAGACAGTGAGGTCAAGAGCATTGGCTTTGAAGATTCAGACTGATAGATTATATATAATAATGAATATATATATTTGAATATATATATATATTTCGTGAATATATATATATATTTGTATGTACAGTCATCTATCAATCCAAATGTATACATGTATATCTATGTAAAATTATCTCCATCTTTATCTCCACATGGATACTTACATCACACAGTAAACACTCAATGGCCGTATCCTTTTGTTATTATTGTGATTCTTGAGGTGAGATTGTCTGGAGTTGTGGTATGATGAATAATGATCCCCCAAAGATGCTCGTGTCCCAATTTTTGGAGCCTTGCATGTTACATTTATAGCAAAAGAGGTTTGGCAGATGTGACCAAATTAAAGATTTTGAGAGGGGGACACGATCTTAAATTACCATGAGGCTTGATGTAAATGAACACAAGGGTCTTTATGAGAGGGATGTAGAAGGAGTCAGTGTCAGAGAGAAGATAATGTGGTGACTGAAGCCAAGGGACAGAGAGAGATTTGAAGATGCTAGCTTCGAAGATGGAGCAAGGGGGCCGTGAGCCAAAAGATGTGGGCCACCTTTGAAAGCTGGAAAGGGCAAAGAAACATTTTCTCTTGGAGCCTTCAGAAGGAATGAAACCGTATGGACCCATTTTAGCCTTGTGACCTCCAGAACCATAAGATAATATGTTTTGTTTTGCCACTAAGTTTGTGATAGTTTGTTAGGTCAGCAATAGAAAACTAATGCAGTTGTGGTTGCAAAGGACCCGTGGGAGCTTCCCCCATGGTCACCTCTCTCTGGGTGGCCAATCTGTGGAGAGTCACAACTCCAGTCCTACAGGAGCTGGAGCATTGAGGGGACACCTGAAGGCATTCAGAGGCAGGCTCCCCATTACTGTCCTCAGATACTTTCAGACAGGTGCCTTGTCCTCTACATCAACTGTAAGCAAACTGTACCTGGCCCTGATCCCCCTTTCCAGCAGACCTGGGTTTTGGTAGGAATTTAGAGGAGCCAAGCAAGAGAGGGAGAAGCAGGAGTCCGCCCACACACATTGCAAGTGGTGAATTACTGGCTGAGGTTTTCCTGGAAGGCTCTTAAATGGCTTTCAGAGCATTCTTTGTTGGGCCCCTACATTCTTTGGCAGGGCTGTCATGACCCAAGGGGTGTGGTGAGCAAGCCACATCCTCTTGGGTGTTTTGTGGGCCGCTTTGCCTCGTGGCATAGGGACCCTGGCTTGACAGACCTGTTTCCCCCTAAACCTATTACTCAGGAAATGTTTGACCTTTTTCTGTTTATCCTTGAGATGAAAAAGTCTCTCCAATCTTCCACTATGAAAAGAGTTTGTCCTTAAGTTTTAGGAACTGTTATTTTGAGTCCTTACACCTGCTAAATATCACCCCATGTCCCAAAGGCCGAAAGTAAAAGGCAACAGCCGCTCTCTCCTCAAGCAATGATTCAGCCACTGTAGTCAGACAAGAGGCCATTATCCTATTCTGTAAAGTCTTGCTCACTCCTATACACAGCCATAGTCACTTGCTGTATTGAAGCACTTGTTCCCACATTCTGGAATCATTTGACTCCCCCTCCTCCAAATCCATGTGTTCTTCAATGTTGCGATCATGTCTAGTAGTACTTGGTATTCCCAGAGATTAGTATGGTGCTTGGCACATAATAAGCTATTGATAATGTTTGTTGGATGAATGAACTTTACCCCATGTAGTAGTTATTTATGTACTTGATAACCCACCAGATATAGTTGCTTTTATTAACCCACCAGGTATAGTTGCTTTTATAAAAAAAAATTGAGGTGTAATTTTTATATATAATCCATCAAAAAGTATTAAATATTGTGTTCAATGATTTTGAAAATTGACTACATCATGACAATTGAATTCACCAAACAAAAGATAACTACTATTTATGTACTTTTTTCACCATGGATAAATTTTGCTCAATTTGGTCTTCATATAAATGGAATCATACAGTATATGCCTTTTTGGTTAGCTTCTTTTGCTTAGCATAACAGGAAGTCTAGATTCATCAACATGTTGTATCATCAGTGTTTGTTGTTTTGTTTCTGATTACTATTCCAATTTATTAAAACATCACATTGTGTCTATCCATTTTCCTACTGAACATTTGATCTATTTCTAGCTTAGGGCTATTGTGAACAAAGTTTCTCTGAATAATCTTGTACAGATCTCTTTGAGGAGATACATTTTCATTTCTTTTGAGAAATATTGACTATGGAATTTCTGAGTCATAGTATGCATGTAGAAGATATTTTTTGTTTATTTATCTAAACTTATCAAAATTAATTTTATAAGAAACTGAAAGACTGTTTTCCTAAGTTGTACCATTCTCCATTCCTACCAGCAATGTTTGAGAGTTCCATTTTCTCCACATCACCATCAACTTGTGGGTTGTCAAACTTTATATTTTAGCTATTTTAATAAGTATAAAATGATAGCTCATTGTGGTTTTAATTTGTGTATTAGTGATAACTAATTATGTTGAAAACATTTCTTGTGCTTATTGGTCATACTTATATCTTCTTTTGTGAAATGGCTGCTCAAATCTTTGGTCCATCTTAAAAAAATTACATTGCCTTATTATTCACTTAGAGGAGTTCCTTATATATAGTGAATACAAGCCTTTTGTCAGAGATACGGACTGGTTTCCTATTCATTTTCTTAATGATGTGTTTTGATATGCAGAAATTTTTATCTTGATGAAAGCCAATTTTTATTTTATTTTAATTTATTTTTTATTTTATTTATTTTTATACAGTGTTGTGTATCTTTATTTTTTTAATATGAAATTTATTGTCAAATTGGTTTCCATACAACACCTAGTGCTCATCCCAAAAGGTACCCTCCTCAATACCCATCACCCACCCTCCCCTCCCTCCCACCCCCCACCAACCCTTAGTTTGTTCTCAGTTTTTAAGAGTCTCTTATGGTTTGGCTCTCTCCCTCTCTAACCTCCCTCTTTTTTTTTTTTTTTTTCTTCTTCCCCTCCCCCATGGACTTCTGTTAAGTTTCTCAGGATCCACATAAGAGTGAAAACATACAGTATCTTTCTTTCTCTGTATGACTTATTTCACTTAGCATAACACTCTCCAGTTCCATCCACGTTGCTACAAAAGGCCATATTTCATTTTTTCTCATTGCCACGTAGTACTCCATTGTGTATATAAACCACAATTTCTTTATCCATTCATCAGTTGATGGACATTTAGGCTCTTTCCATAATTTGGCTATTGTTGAGAGTGCTGCTATAAACATTGGGGTACAAGTGCCCCTATGCATCAGTACTCCTGTATCCCTTGGGTAAATTCCTAGCAGTGCTATTGCTGGGTCATAGGGTAGGTCTACTTTTAATTTTTTGAGGAAACTGCACACTGTTTTTCAGAGTGGCTGCACCAGTTTGCATTCCCACCAACAGTGCAAGAGGGTTCCCGTTTCTCCACATCCTCGCCAGCATCTATAGTCTCCTGATTTGTTCATTTTGGCCGCTCTGACTGGCATCAGGTGATATCTGAGTGTGGTTTTGATTTGCATTTCCCTGATGAGGAGCGACGTTGAGCATCTTTTCATGTGCCTGTTGGCCATCCGGATGTCTTCTTTAGAGAAGTGTCTATTCATGTTTTCTGCCTATTTCTTCACTGGGTTATTTGTTTTTCGGGTGTGGAGTTTGGTGAGCTCTTTATAGATTTTGGATACTAGCCCTTTGTCTGATATGTCATCTGCAAATATCTTTTCCCATTCCGTTGGTTGCCTTTTAGTTTTGTTGATTGTTTCCTTTGCTGTGCAGAAGCTTTTTATCTTCATGAGGTCCCAATAGTTCATTTTTACTTTTAATTCCCTTGCCTTTGGGGATGCATCAAATAAGAAATTGCTGTGGCTGAGGTCAGAGAGGTTTTTTCCTGCTTTCTCCTCTAGGGTTTTGATGGTTTCCTGTCTCACATTCAGGTCCTTTATCCATTTTGAGTTTATTTTTGTGAATGGTGTAAGAAAGTGGTCTAGTTTCATTCTTCTGCATGTTGTTGTCCAGTTCTCCCAGCACCATTTGTTAAAGAGACTGTCTTTTTTCCATTGGATATTCTTTCCTGCTTTGTCAAAGATTAGTTGGCCATACTTTTGTGGGTCTAGTTCTGGGGTTTCTGTTCTACCATTGGTCTATGTGTCGGTTTTTGTGCCAATACCATGCTGTCTTGATGATTACAGCTTGGTAGTAGAGGCTAAAGTCTGGGATTGTGATGCCTCATGCTTTGGCCTTCTTCAAAATTACATTGGCTATTCGGGGCCTTTTGTGGTTCCATACAAATTTTAGGATTGCTTGTTCTGGCTTCGAGAAGAATGCTGGTGCAATTTTGATTGGGATTGCATTGAATGTGTAGGTAGCCAATTTTTATTTTTAATGCTAAGTGTTTTTTTGTGTACTTTCTAAGTATTCTTTGCCTACACTAATATTGCAAAGATACAATGTTATGTTTTTTATTAGAAATTTTATTCCTCTAGGTTAACTAATTTCATTGCATGGGGTGAGATTGAAATCAAGCTTATTTTTGTTTTTCATATGGCTATCCAGTTTCCAGCACCATTTGTTAATAAGTCTTTCTTTTTTTTAATAGAATTATCTTGTCACTTCTACTCAAAAATCAATTGACTCTATATGTGTGGGTCTATTTCTGGAATTTTTTCTATTGGTGTTTGCTTATCTTCATATTGATACCACAGTGTCTTGATTCATATAGCATTACATTCTGTTTTGAAGCCAGGTAATAAATTATTTCAACTTTATTCATTTTTGAAATTATTTTGGCATTTCCGTAACAGTTTTAGACCCAGCTTGTCAATTTCTTTAAAAAAGCATGTTGGAAATTTGAAAAGATTGTATTAAATCCGTAAATAAATCTTTGGAAAATGGATGTCTTAAGAACATTAAGTTTTCCAATTTATAAACGTAGTTTGTCTCTATTTTGTCTAATCTTCTTTTTTAACGTTTTATAGTTTTTATTGTAGGAGAATTGTATGTCTTTTATTAGATTTTTCCTAAGTAATTCATATTTTTGATGCTATTGCAAATGCTCTTTTTATTTATTTAGTTTAAATTTTGTTAAATTTATTTATTTTATTTAAATTGTTTACTGCTGGTATATTAAAATAGAATTGACTTTCGTATATTGACCCTGCTAAATTCACTCATTGGTTACATAATTATTTTGTATATTCCATAGAGTTTTCCACATACATATTCATGTCATCTTCAAAGAACAACAATTTTACCTTTTTTAATGGCTTTTATCTGTATTTATTTATTTTTCTTACCTTATTATAATGGCTGGAAACTTCAGTAAAATATTGAATAGAAATGATACAGTGGATACCCTTGACTTATTCCTGATCGAGGAGGAAATGTTAAGTATTATGTTAGCTATAGATTTTTATAAATGCCTTTTTAGCAATTGGAGATTCTTCTATTTCTAAATTTGTCAGAATTATCATTAATAGGTGTTGACTTTTGTCAAAGACTTTTTATGAATCTACTGAGATGATCATATACTTTTTCCCCTTCATTCTTTAATTTCTTTGACTAATTTTCTAATGTCAAACCAACCTTGCATTCCTTGAAAACCTCATGTTGTCATGATATATTTTCCTTTTAAATGTATAGCTGAATAATTTTTCTAATATTTTGTCAGTAATTTTTAATCTATGCTCATGAGGAATATTATCTATAGTTTCCTGTTATTATATCTTTGTCAGTATTTGGTATTGGAATTATGCTAGCTTCATAAAATGAGTTGGAAATTATTCCCTCCTCTATTTTTGAAACAGCTTGTGCTGAACATTATTTCTTCCTTAATGATAGATTTCATCAGCAACATCACCTAGGTCTCAAGGGCTTTTTTGTACAAAGGTTTTTTTTAAACGAATTCAGTTATTTGAAACAACATAGGAATATTTATTTATTTATTTATTTATTTATTTATTTATTTATTTATTTTATTTTGTTATATATTCCGGTATCTATTTTGGTAAATTGTCTTTTTCAAATTAATCATCTATTTTATCTAATATTGACTTACACTTGTTTATAATAGTCTCTTGCTTTCTTTTGCATAATTGTAGGATCTGTAGACCTGCCCTCTGTTTTCACTTCTAATGCTGAGAATAGTATTTTCTCTGTTTTTCTTGATCAGTTTTGCCTGGAATTTTACTAATCTTTTGAAAAATTACTTATTGACTTTATTATTTGCCAATTTTCTATTTCATTGATTGCCATTCTCACCTTCATATTTTTCTTTTTTCTTCTTTGGGTTGTATTTGCTCTTCTTTTTTCAGCTTCTTAATGTGGAGGCATAGATCATTTATTCTGTATCCTCCTTTTTTTCTGAGAAATTTAAAAACATAATTTCCCTCTAAACACTTCTTTAGCTACATTGCATGAATTTGGTATGTTTTGTGTTCATTATCATTCATTTCAAAATGTTTTCTAATTTTCTCTGTGATTTCTCCTGTGACCACAGGTTATTTAAACATGTATAGTTTAACTTTCAAATATTTGGGTTTTGTACAAATATCTTATTGTTTTTATATTAATACCACTACTGTTACAAAACGTACTCTGTGTGATTTCAATCCTTTTAGTTTTAATGAATCATGTTTTATGGCTCAACATATTTTGTCTATCTTGGTTAATGGCTCATGTGCAGTTCAGAAGAATGTATATTTTGCTGTCGTTGGGCATAGTGATCTATAAATGTCAATTAGGTCAAGTTGGTTGATAGTGTTATTCAAACTTTTAAAAATTTTAGTATCTTTTTTGCTACTTTTTCAATCGGGTACTGAGAAAGCAATGCTAAACTATTGAAGCGTGATTTTAGACTTGTGCCTTCCTCCCATTTTCCCCATCTTCTATCTGGTTATTGCTTCATATATTTTGAAGCTTTTTTTTTTTTTTCTCTCTCTCTCTCTCTGTCCCATATTTTTCTTTCCTTTTTTTCCCTACTACCTTTTCGGTGATTTACTTATTTTTAAAAACTCCACTTAGGGGCGCCTGGGTGACGCAGTCGGTTAAGCGTCCGACTTCAGCCAGGTCACTATCTCGCGGTCCGTGAGTTCGAGCCCCGCGTCAGGCTCTGGGCTGATGGCTCAGAGCCTGGATCCTGTTTCCGATTCTGTGTCTTCCTCTCTCTCTGCCCCTCTCCCGTTCATGCTCTGTCTCTCTCTGTCCCAAAAATAAATAAACGTTGAAAAAAATAAATAAATAAATAAATAATAAATAAATAAAAACTCCACTTAAACTTCTGTATTGACCTTTCAGTTCTGCCTCTTTATAATACCTCTGAGTGATCTTTTTAAGGTTATTTTAGATATTAAAATATACATCTTTAGGGGTGCCTGAGTGGCTCAGTCCATTAAGCATCCGACTTTGGCTCAGGTCAATATCTCACGGGTTGGTGGGTTTGAGCCCCGTGTCAGGCTCTGTGCTGACAGCTCAGAGCCTGGACCCTGCTTCAGATTCTGTGTCTCCCTCTTGCTCTGCCCCTACCTCACTCATGCTGTTTCTCTCTGTCTCAAAAATAAACATAAAAAACTTTTTTTTTTAAATATACATCTTTATTTTTTTAATGTTTATTCATATTTTGAGAGACAGAGCGTGGGTGGGGGAGGGGCAGAGAGAGAGGGAGACACAGAATCTAGAGCAGGTTCCAGGCTCTGAGCTGTCAGTACAGAGCCTGACGCGGGGCTCCAACCCACAGACTGTGAGATCATGACCTGAGCTGAAGTCAGATGCCCGACCGACTGAGCCACCCAGGTGTCTCTAAATATACATCTTTAAATTATCATAATCTATCTTCAACAATATCTTGACAATCAGCATAAGAATCTTTCATCTGTGTAATATAATTTAGGCCCCTTCTACCCCTTCTTTTCTTATATTTTACTTCTACTTATGTGGTAAACTTCATACTACATTGTTAGTTTGGCCTCGGTCTGTAATCTTTTAAAGGATGACATATAGGTATGTGCATACATATCTATAAACACCTACATCTGCATAGCTATATGAATATACATCATTTAGGTGTTCTTCTGTGTTTACCCAGGTATTTACACTCTCTTGTTCTTCCCTCTTTTTTTCTTCTTAATGATTTCTTGTAGTGTAGGACTGCTAGAAACGAATCCCCTCAGCTTCTGCCTTTCTGAAAATGTATTTTATCTTACTTTAATTTCTGAAAGAGATTTTTAAATTTACTTTAATTAATTTATTTTTTTTAACACTTTAATTTATTTTTGAGATGCAGAGAGAGACCAAACAGCAGCAGGGGAGGGGCAGAGACAGAGGGAGACGCAGAATCCGAAGCAGGCTCCAGGCTCCGAGCTGTCAGCACAGAGCCCGACATGGGGCTCAAACCCATGGCCTTGGAGATCATGACCTGAGCCGAAGTCAGACGCTTAACTGACTGAGTCACCCAGGTGCCCCTCTGAAAGATACTTTTATAGAATTCAAGGCTGACAGTTTTCTCCTTTCAACACTAAAATGCCATTCCATACTCTCTGGGCTCCACTGTGTCTCTGAGAAATCAGCCTTCATTTGTATTGTTTTCCCCTTACATGTAATGTGTCTTTTTTCTCTGGCTTCTTTTAGACTTTGATTTTCAACTTTGGTGTTCAGCAATTTGACTATGATATGTCCAGGTCTGGTTCAATGTCCTCACCACTTCCCAGCAAGCAGCATTCCCTGAAGATGGCAAATGGCCAACTCCTGCAAGGAGGGCAGCGAAACAACTATCTGCGCCTGTGACCTTGGGATACTTGTGTAACTGGGATATTTTCAATTTAATGGGTTCCTTGGTCACTATTGCCCTTGATTTGTTTCGATGTTGTTAGCATAGGAGAGAGGAAGTCAGAAGTACTGGCATTGGTTTGAATATTCTACCAGTAAATCATCATATGTCTTATAATTCATCTTTTATTGCAAGTAAGAAACTCTAGCTTTTTAATTTTTAATTTTTTAAAATTTATATTTATTTATTTTGAGAGAGAGAGAGAGAGTGAGGGAGGGGTGGAGAGAGAGGGAGAGAGAGAATCCCAAGTAGGCTCCACGCTGTCAGAGCACAACCCAACTGTGGGGCTCGATCCCATTAACCGTGAGATCATCACCTGAGCCGAAATCAAGAGTCAGACGCCTAACCAACTGAGCCCCCCAGGTGCCCCTCTAGCTTTTTTGAATAAAATTTGTTATCTAACAAATATTTATTGAGCCCTATTCAGAAACGTTTCTAGAACTAGGGTTACAATGACGAGCAAAACCAGATACAAACTCTGACCTCATGGAACTTTTACTTCAGAGAGAGAGACTGGCCTTAGCAATCACCAAACATGAATTTGAAAATGCCATCTGAGCTTATCTTTTATTCTGTGGATCCCATATGAGTTCCTAAAGATGATTTACTCTGTTGCCATTATAAAAATTAAGCACCACAATTGAATGCACATGTTCTCTAGAATTAGTATCGGTCTAAATTTTTAAACATTTCATTGCTATGTTTTATAATGTAGATTCAAATCTGTAACAGGAAACTTACCACATTTCATTTAATCTAAGATACCGTGAGTTGTAAAACCATTATTTTATATACTACTATGAAAGCAAAAATTTGTCAGTTAAACTACCATGTCAACAAATTTAAGACTTAACCTAATATCAGAGATAATTGAAATGTGAGCAAGATCGTTCAGTGCTTCCCAAAAAGAGGCCTCTGGACAAAAGTCACCAGCATCACCTGGGAAATCGTTAGGAATGCAAACTATCCAGCGTCACCCCAGACCTGAGATGCCTACAATTTAGCGAGACCTCAAAGTTATTCTGATGCATGACAAAGTTTCAGCATCACTGAAATACGATATTTCAAAAAACTTTTGTAGATTCATTCATTCAGCGAACACGTACTGAAAACCTATTACATGCAAGGTGTCACACCAGATGCACGATGTAGGTACAGATTTGAACAGGACTATTGCCAACTGGAGTTTATAGTCTAGAAGCACGTTTGTAATTCCAGAACTAAAAGATCAGACCCAAAGTAATGAGTACTGTGACTTAGGTGACCTGCAAAGGCTGGGGAGGGCCCAGGGGAGAAAGGTAACTTCTGACTTAAATATTGGAGAGAATTTTATGACGGAGGTGGCATTTGAAACTGGGACTGGAAGGATGTGCAGGAGTTTCTATTTCAGAATGGAAGCAAATGAGAAGTAATATTCCACAGACAGTTTTTTTCTTCCCAACACCCTACCTCTTATGCATATTCTTGAAAAGGTTACAAATTAATCAGGCATATGAGGAAGACATACATGTGATGATGATCATGCTAGTCTTCTCTTTGGACTCTCTGGAGACGTGTTCACCCTGGTGCTGACAGAAATTCCAGTGAGCGCCAAGGGAAAAGGCAAGGCTGAGCAGTTTGTTTTTTTGTTTTTGTTTTGTTTTTTGTTTTTTGTTTTTTTACCAGCTTGCAATACTCACGATGGAAATGCTGTCGGTAAGTGGACAAGGTCCCAGAGGAAACAGCTCTTATAGAAGCGCAAAGGGAGAGAACCAAGAAACCGAGAAATCTTGGTGATGTGTATTTTAGGTTCAAGTGGCAGCAACATGGGTAACCCCCGATGTCACTGTCATGGAGGGTCTTGAGCTAATCTCATTCACATTGCTATCGACCAATTTTCTGGACATATAAACTTTAGAAGCACAAAACATTTGCGCTGAAAAGACAAGTTTAAAGTGCTAAGGATATAGGGAAAAGCTTTGGTTTTTTAACCCCAGCAGCAGTGTGATGGCCAACTTGGACTACGTGCCTTCCGTAAATTAATTTAATGCCATCTGCCATTTTCAGCCGCAGAGCACTGTGTATCATGTTTGTGCTAGTCACACCTTTATGGAGGAGAGGGACAGGCTTCGCATTCATTAGGGACAGTAAATAGCCCTAAACCACACAACTGCTCACCCGAGAAGTGTTTCGGCCATTTCTCTTCAACAGGAAGAGGCGTTCTTCATGAGACAACTGCAGGAGGTGTGCGGAGTTAGAGCTGTTGACCGCGGTTCCAAGCACAGTCCCCCCGCTCAGACCTGTTCCCAGCTCCTGAGTTTTGGAGACAAAAGGAATGCTTCCTCTAGCCACAAGCACTTCTTATTTTCCACTTCAGTTGGACATTAGCCCCCGATTCTCCACCGCTCATCTTTCTTAATGTTTTTGTTTATTTTTGAGAAGTGGGGGCCGAAAGATTGGGGGACAAAGGATCTGAAGCAGGCTCTGCACTGACAAGAGAGCCCGAGGTGGGGCTTGAACTCACGGACCCTGAGATCAGGACCTGAGTCGAAGTCAGCCACTTAGCCGACTGAGCCACCCAGGTGTGACTCTACCTCTCATTTCTTTGGCCAGTGTGATAGACTTACGGTATGTATTCTTTCCCCGACAGGCAGAGGATACAAAATGCACAGGTAGGCTCCCAGCAATGCTGGAGGCTTTTGGAAGACCAGTTGTCCTCATGTCTCTCTTGGAAAAAACCCCCTGACACATCAGTGGGACAGGGCCAGCCTCTCCTCCATACTATTCAAACACGTTGGAAACTCTAAGGACTCCTTGTGTTAGATAACAGGGTCACCAGGGGCAAACTGAGCACAACCCTTCTTGTGTGAACCTTAGATCATGCTTTCAAAAGTCAGAGTCTATGTTTCTCGGCTTGTGGTGTCATTCTCAACTAACTAAGAATAACTGTCCAAAGCCAGTTGATGTTTCTTCTAAGCTATAGGTTCCAGACCACACAGAGATGACAATCAGATGCTATCACATGACTTGCTTCTGTCTGTTAAAATGCAGTGGGTAAGACAGCATAAGATTTCAGCGTGGGCATACTATCTCTACCTTGGGGGAAATAGAGGCAAGCAGGGGTCTGCAATCCTAGTTTTGGATATTCATGGAGAACTATATGTCCATAAAGTATCCCAGCCAAATTGAGTGCATTGTGCTTTTTGTTTTGTTTTGTTTTGTTTTTTTATCATTGATGCAATGATATTTCACGATGAAAAACTCAAATATCTTATATGCAAGGCATTATTAACAATGAACTGGACTGGGGCCTTACTTGCAAGGCTTCTCTAGGTTTCCATGGAGATAGTGGAAGAGGCTTGCAATGATTGGTTAAAAGCCTGAGATTTGCATTCAGGTAGGCTTGGGCTTGAATCCCAGCTCTTCTGTTTACTTGAAACTTGGAAAAGTTGCTTCCCGTCATCTGTAGAATGGAGAGGATAATGTCTAGCTTGTAGGGTTGTTAGATTTGTTCCCAAGAAGTGAGTGTGTTAATGTTTATAAACACATTACTTGGCACGTAGTATGTTCTCACTGAAGGGCATTTTAAAAATTTCCCACACCTGCAACATGGGCTCCCTTATAAACAGAAGACCTCTTTTCCTACTTAGCAGATAACAGCCTGTAGAGTCATCCTCCATGTAAAGCTTATAGGAAGGGAGGCGTGGGAGAAGTAGGGTAGAGACTTGGAAACAGAGTAGGTAACACAGGACATTCTCTGAGTGTCAAAGAAGGATGTTCTCGATAGCGTTGATGCAGGAAGTCACGGCAAAGTTGGCCATCAGTGCCATAGAGGGGCACGTGTGTGACCATCACAGACAAGCTCCCAGTCACTGTTTGTCACTAAGGCATCATTTGAGTGGACGCTCTAGAGCAAATGATGCTTTTAGGAAAGGCAAGAAGAAAGTTGCACAGCTGGCCACTGTGACTAGGAGGTAAGGGGCTAATACCATGTGCTTGCAAAGTAGACTTTCCAAACCACTCATCTGTTTTATATTTATAAAACTGGCATTTGAGCACATCATTTGGCACAAAACTGCAGGGCATTAATGTTTTCATATGGATCTTGAAAGTATATTTAAAAACTAATTGCAGCATGGGAAACCACTATTGGCTTTGACTAGCTGACCATTAATTCTTCATTACAAGAGTGACAGCTGACAATAGCAGCTACTTTTCCCTTATTTCCCACTGTCTAGGAGGGGATCATCACCACGTATTTCTCTACCCAGAGAAGCATTATTCTGGTCAGATGTATATTTTGAAATCACAAAACTTGGCATGCCCTTGAACCATCTTATTATTTTAGGCCCACAACTGGGTCACCAAGACCCCTGGGCCAATGCATTTTTTTTTTCCAGGTGAGAGCCTGAATACACAGAAATAAGCAAGTACACAGAAATAAACCAACCATGTGCCTCTTTGGGGCATCTGATTTGGCCTTGAAGAGTAGACTCAAAAATAACTAGATGCTTAATTACACATCTAAATTTAGTCCCTGTATTTGCATGTGTAAGTAATCAGGGAAATATTTGCTTAGAAATGTGTTCCATTTCCTCTGTTTTCTCTAAATCAAATTACTGAGCAGCAGATCTGATTTTGAAATACCTTTTAAAAATGTGTTCTAGAGCCCCACCACTTTAGGCTGTGATCCTGTGGGACCTCAGAACCCAACGGGATTAGACATGATGAGAACTCTTTTCAAGGGGGCTGCCAGTGGCATTCAAGGACGTGGCCCAAACTAGATCAAGTGACTTAGGATGCAAGTCCTTTTCTTCCTCACTGCCCTCCTCAACAGGGGCTAGATCTCATTTATACTGATTCTGCTCTCCTTTTGGCAACCATAGTAAGGACATTCAGTAGGCACACAGGAGGAGCCTTATGAAGGACAGGACAGAGCCTGGAATAGTACTGCCTATTTTCATTCATTCATTCATTCATTCATTCATTTATCCATTCAAATGTTTCAAGTGACTATTATATGCCATATTGTAAACACAAAGATGAAAAAATCTAGTACCTGCTTTTAAGAAGGTAAAAGTCTAGAGGGAGGTTTCACACACATGACAATATGCTGTGATGGGTGCTCTTAACATAGGTGGGGTGAATTGTTGGTTCCAATTCCTCACTTCCCTGTAGCATTAGTATTATACATTCATTCTTCCTGGGGTTTCCCAGGGGGGAGTGTACTTCCCTTGGCCTTGGTTCTGGGCTTGGCCATGTGCCTTGCTTTGGCCAATTAGGACACAGGCAGGGGCTTGAAGAAGCTTGCTCAGTTGGCCTTGAGTTTTTGAGTTTATGCATCACCGTGAGAGACGTATGCTCTGGTGGACCACTGCCCCTCAGAATAAGACATGGAGCAAGGGCTGACCCAGCCAATCTGCAGATGGATGAGTGGGAAATAAATACTTTCGGTTGTATTTCCACTGAGATTTTGTGACTATGTACACAGCAAAAGGTGACTGATACACCAGGCCTAGTGCAGGCAAACCTACAAGGGGCTCCAAATCCAGCCTTAAAGATCCTGAAGAGGCTTCTGAGAGATTGTGGTGACCAAAACTGAGGCCTGGGGGATACGTGGTCTGTACGGGAGGGGGAGGGTGAGGAGGGTTGCTTGGGGGATGGTGGAAGGAAGGGCAGATGGAAGGAATGGAGGTACAAGTGAGCGTGGCTTGTTCTCTGGGTTCTAGGTAGGGCATCTTGGCTGGAGTGGGTGAAAGAGCCCATAACCTTGCTAGGGCCACTGTCCTGATGGGAGTAAAGCCCCAATTCAGCAGCTGACTTGCAAGTGCTTTCACGGGATATTGACGGCTATACCATCACTGAGGATTTCTTTGCCAGGAGTTTCCTGGAGAGAAATCTACGCATGGGAAAACTTCTCGTCTATTTATTATCTATTTCCTATTCTCTATTTCCTCTTCTCTGTATCCATTTCCTATTATCCATTTTGAAAGTAAGGGTCAAATTGACGAGACATCTGGTTGAAGAGTAAAGTTCAGCATGTGTGATACGTATCATCCTGGTGTATGGGGTATGTGAGGTCATTCTATGTCCTGTATAGTATTAGCTGCAATTTTGGATAACATCTTCTGTGAACTGGATGACTGTTTTTGAAGACCTATCATTTTTTGTTTTCAGGATATATATTCCAGGATCGTAGAAATTTAGAATTGGTAGACACTTTAGGTTTTCTAATGTAACTTTCCTGGAGGCACCCGAGAGGGGAAGTGGGTAACTAGAGATCACACGGCAAATTCTTGGCATGGCTGGATCAGGCAAAGAGTTTTACTTTAGTCTGTTGTTCACTCTCCCTTTCCTCCTTGTCTCCCTCCCTTCCTTCCTTTTCTACAGTAGTGGGCCTTATCTTGGATATTTTTCTTTTTTTTTCTCCTCATGCTAGAAACCCCATTTTTTCCTATTTGATCAGGGCCATGACCAAGTCAGCCCAAGCCCTTACCTCTTATGGGAAGGCGTCATATGCTGAGGGCACAGCTTAACACACACACACACACACACACACACACCTAACCCCAGCACTAACTCTCTTCTCTCTATATATTATACTGAACCTAGTATTCTAAACATATTGATTATTTTCTCATTTTCCATTGATAAAAAGAGTCTTCATTATAATAGCCCATGTTGATTTGAAGGAAAGGGGATTTTAATTGGGTTCAAATGACCTAATCTTTTTTTTTTTTTTTTTTTAAAGAAGAATAATGCATTTGGCTGCCCGGGATTTGGCATTTCTTTGAACAATGCAATGTTAGAGAAGCATTATAGACTCAGTGGGATTAAATCACCTTACATATGTGTTTCTATACTCTATCTGAAACCAAAGTCATATTAAATGGTGATAATAAGAGCCATTTCCACCCATAACTCATACTGAAAATGGACTTGGTCATGACTCACAAACACACCATTAACACATAGTTAAGTGTATATTCTTTTTCCCTCCTTCTTGGGAGGCAGGGTAGGGGTCTAGAACAATTTTAACTTCATGTGGTATACACTTTTCTAAAACTTGACTGACTTCTTGAGTACAGTCTTTTAATGAGATCTATAAACTCAAAATTCAGAAGGTTCTTTTTATCCTAGTAAGTACAAAATTGCAAAGATGATCTTAAAAGCCCGATGACTTAACTATATACTCTTGAGTCAGTAATTAAACAGAGAAACCATTCAGCTATTTGGCAAGGAATTTTCCCGTGAAAGTGTCCCAGAGTTAGAAGCTATCCAGATCATATAACTGGAAGTTAAAATTAACAAGCAGAAAAATGACTGGCTTTGCTTTTAGCATTTCTTTTGGATGAAATCTGGCTTTGGGGCAGCTTGTAATCTGGGTTCTAGTTCCTGCTCTGCCACAATTAGACATGTGACCTTGGGCAAATCACATAAGCCTCTGTGGTCTCAGACTCCTCATTTGACAAATTAGAGGGTTGAACCAAGTTAGCTCGAAATTTCTGCCTATTTCCACGTCTAGCACTTAAAGTTATTATTCCAAGAGTGGTTGGTTGTCATTTATTCTCCAAATCCACTTAGATGAGAACCGTAAGAACGAGGCCAGAACTGCAGCAAGTAACACAACAGGTTGAATTTGAAGAACTTCACAACAGAAAAACATACTGACAGTGAGGCCAGATTACACAGTCAATCGTGGCTGCTCTTAGAGGGCCCTGAGAGTGCATTGATAATAGAAAGCCTGATTTGGTTTACATCTAGTTCTCCCTGCCTAAGCATCGGTTACAAAGGGGAGGGAGGCCATTCTAGCACAAAAGGCCTATTTTCTCATACGTGATTATATTATTTAGTACCTTTGTTAAAATTCTTAGTTTAGTAGTAATCGCCAATAACTTAAGTGACTTTTGGTAACGCTTTTCATTTTATTTAATGTATTTTTTTTCTTTGCTTATTTTTGAGAGAAAGAAAGAGAGAGAGAGAGCATGAGCAGGGGAGGGGCAGAGAGAGAGGGAGACACAGAATCTGAAGCAGGCTTCAGGCTCTGAGCTGTCAGCACAGAGCCCAATGCGGGGCTTGAACTCTTGAACTGCGAGATCACGACCTGAGCCAAAGTTGCATGCTCAACCAACTGAGCCACCCAGGCACCCCAACATTTTTCATTTTAAAGACAGAGAGATCTCATGGAACCCAAGAACAGAAATGCAGCTGGGCCTCAGGAGAGGTCTGCAGCCAGGAACAGAAGTTGTCAGCTGTCTCTACAGGGCCTCTTATCTCTTGCAGCTACTTCTCGCCTGTTATAACCGACATTCTTCTCCTTTTCCAGAACGTGTAGCCTCAGGTAGAAGACTACCCACTCCCCAACCAGCACCCAACGCATATACACAACCTGTTCCGGAAGACAAAGGGTACTTTGTCTTTTTACATGGGAACAACCTAGATTAATTGGAAGTTTCTCAACTCAATTCCAAATTCTTAAAAGAGGGAATCTGGTCGCTCTGATTGGCTCAGCTTGGTCACATATTCATGCCCAGGTCCAGTCGGCTGCAGCCGAGAGGGCAGGGTCATACATGGAGGAGGGATTCCTCAGTGCAGGACTCCAGGGGCACTTTTCACATTGTGTTGTATGTGTGTGCCATGCAGTGGGGTTGAGCAATGAAAGATCCTACCCTTGCCTGGAAATAGTTCTCTGAGAAGGAGACAAGTGTCTCCATTGCCAAAGGCATTTACTATAAGCAAATAAGTGCACTTGCTAGAAAGTCAGCCTCCTTCTCAGTTCGACCCCCTCCCACTTACCTGACCTCAGAATGTTTCCTCTGCTTGGGGCCAGAAATTCCACCAGTCCTGTCGGACCTATGATACAGGTTTCATTCTTTGCAGTTCTGTATCCTTGTGCCTGAGACGCTCATCTAGGGATCAGTGAAGCAGTGGGTCTCCTGTGAAAGCCACTGAAATCCACTCCAATGTCTCAATGGTTCTCAAGACATCGATGAGACCGGTTCTCTCCTCCTCCTCCTTGGAGGCGAGGATTCCAAGTGGGTGATCTCCCAAGGTGCTGTCTTCTAGAATCCCAGGATTTTCTTGATTCCATTTGCATAATCAGCTCCAAACTCATCCTGCACTGAGAAAAGACAGTCCCCACAGCAACCCCAAGACGCGTGTTTCTCCTCCGAAACATGCAAATCCGCTGGGCGTGAGCCAATATTACACATTTGTAATTTATTTTCTTTGATTCGGAACTTCTTCATGCAGATTTATGAACACTAGACGTGAAGATCAATTTAGCCCTACTTCTGCCTTATTTAACTTGGCTATTCTGGACTGAGCTTTTACTCAAGTGGCTATAGTTACGATATCAAGTCTTTGAAAAGCTGAGCTGCTTTGTTTGGTGCTTGGCATCTGGTGCGTGTAAAATGGCTTGGATCCGATATTCCCTTTCCTCTAAGTAAGAACACATCTCTCGAAAAGGTTTGGTGCAGTCTTGCCAAAGAAGGAAGCGGGAAACCCAAGCCAGCCTGAAGTTTCGTGAGCCATGGAAAACTGGCTAAATTCACCATGAAAATAATTTGGAAACGTGAAGTAAGTACAGAGCAGCTCTTCTGAGCCCAGCTCTTCATTCCAGCCTTGGGAATACTATGTGTCAATGCATATTTGCTGGAAAATGACAATTATGTTGACATCCTTTTAATTCATATGAACCTCGTTCAGAACTGTGGTCATCTGAACAAGTGTCATGAAGTTTCCCTTCGGTCTGTCTTCGAAAAGTAATGTGTGTAATGGAATCAATGATACAAACAAACAGCAGACCAAACTTTTCTCAAGTGATTAACAATTTGATTTGCATATGATGAATGTGTCCATGTTAAAGGCTCCTGTGCTTTTATTAAACTAAGTCTAGAGTGTGAAAAAAATTTACGTTAAAAGCACCCTGTGAAACAGGATTTCATTCATTCAAACTGTTGTGCTACTTGTCTTCTGAATTAGTGAGACGGTACTGTACATAAAATAAAGTCAGATGTCATTCTCGTCCTCCAAAACCAGCTCACTCGGGTGCTTACAAGCTCCTGGGAGTTTCCACAGGTGACCAAATTATAGATCTCCGCAAAACTCCCAACTTGTGTGGGTTTGGTTTATCCGCTGCGATTCTGTTTTGTTCGGTCACTCCCACGTTTCCCCCCTCCTCCAAGGTTCTTTTCTGGGTACGTGGTAAGTGAATTTTGTTTGTTTATTTGGTGATCTGTTCTTAAGGGTTGAATTTAGAAGCTCTCATACACAGGCATTAATACAAGCGACAGGGGAAGGGTTTGGGTTTACACAACACGAGGGTGTCCACGAACTTGAGAATGCCTACCACGTGCCAAGAAAGCTGTGCTCAGTGCCAGGGATTTGCGGATCAATGAGACGGGGTCCCAGGAAGAAAGGCAGATGAAGTGCCAATGTAAGGCCGAAGGTCCCATTGGGAGTTTGAGGATGGTGATAATTGACTTGGAAGTGAAGAAGGGTCAGTGACGAAGTAACAGGCTGTGCCTTCAAGGTTGCTGAGGCGTCCTTCAGCAGGGCAGGTAAAGTCAGAAAGGCGTTCCAACAAGGGATGCGAGAGCGCCGAAACAGCGGGGGATATGCCCATGAGGAGGGCTTGGCGCTGTAGGGCACTGGGGAAGGAGCAGGAGATGAGGCTCCTGGGTAAGATGGGCTGTTCTGTGGCCAGTGGTTTGTAAGGGTTTTTTGTTTGTTCGTTTGTTTTAAGAAACAAGCTTCCTTTTCAATGAATTCTTTCATCTGAACTCCAAAATTCAAAAGAGATAGATGAGAAGCAGCTCTTTTAAGGTGGAGGGAGGGCTTCAGGGCTCACCCTCCTTAGCCCCTGGGGCTCTCTACAAAAGGCCGTCTAAAAGCCAAGCCACAGGACAAAGGGGGAGACCCCAATGTGCAGAAATGAGCCAGGCTGTTTTTGTCTCTGCAGGGTCCATCTGGCAACACTGCTGGGAATGAAAAGAGACAGGAGGCGGGGACACCCCCACGGGGGCTTATAGTCACACAAGTGATGATAGGGCCTGAAGAACGGCTCCAGTAGGAATGGCCAGAGACATTTGTAAGGTCCCATCACTGCTTGTCAGACGTGGCAGGAAGGGAGGGTACCTTGAAAGTGATCCTGAAGTTTCCTTCCAGCAGCTGTGAGGCCAGCAATACTATCGGAGCTTCTGGATCCAGCTGATAAGATTGCTTCTTTTAGATTTTTGAATGAATGGTTTTACCCTAAGAGGGGGCTCTGGGGTCAAGTGTGAAATGCGCTGAATGCTCATGGAGAAAGGAAATGCCATGATTAGAAGCTTCGTCTTCAAGATCTTGTCTTGGTTTTGGATATGGGAGGATCTTGAATAGGAACTAATAGTTGGTTAAACAACTCCCCCGGGCGCTTTGTTTCCTCTAGTCTCATGGGTCTGAAGTGGGCAACAAAACTCCTACACTTTCCAGCAAAGTTTGAACTGCCTCTTTCTGCTACAAATGTTTCTTGAGGAGTCCATAAGAGATACAGATTACCATTCTTTTAAAACAAAATCTGAGAAACTCACAATTTGGCTTGTTATGTGGAAGGCTTGTTGGCCGTTTGAATTTTACAGCCTCCAAAATAAAGTTCTTTGATGGAAAACATTTACTTAATTTTCGCCAGTGAACTCCTGGAACTCACATTTACGAGGACGTGAGACCATTTTATTTCCAGAAACGAACGCTGTGATGACCCTTGTCTCGCATTTCTTGTGGAAATGCACCCTTGTTGTTAGACTAAGGGAGAAGGTAGCAGAAAGCGTTGAAAGAAACAGCTTTGTTTCTTGCTCGGAGGAAACGATGTTGTAACTCTACAGAGGATGTGCTAGCACTAAGGAATCAACTACTTTCCGTTAGCCCTCTGCTAGTTGGCCAGGAAGCGTGCCAACATTGGAGTATCCTAGCGTGAACAAGAATGCTATTTTGGTCTGTTGTAAAGAACTGTGGAATGCAGATTTTGGACCGGTTCATCACATTCGTCAGCAACCACAAAACAAATGTTATTTCAGAATGAGGACTATGGATGCAGAAAGACTAAAAATTAAATAAAATGAAGATTATGGAGACATTTGTACAGTTTAATGAGTATGCTCACTACTCGAGCTTTGCCTCCCCCCCCCCCCCCCTTAAGCCAAAGGCTTCCACACAGTGTTGGGAGTTTGCGAAGTTTGATGAGGGCCAGGTGTAGAGGAGGAATTGAAGAATTCCCCCGCTTCTCCTTCCAAACCATGTGGGAGGGACAAAACAGCCCATTTTGAGTAATTCCAAACACTTTTTCTTAAAATGAAATAAAGGCTCTGTCTACCCCGAGAAGTTACCTATAGAATTCAATAACTTCACAATAATTAGATTCCTTCCTTGAGAGCTTCTAGGGAGAGTATGGCTATTTTCAAAGAAACAATTATAAGTGCTTTGAACAGTAGCAACACGGTCCCCAGGGAGGCAGGGATTTCACAGAGTGACCAAAGTGGGCATCTGATGCTGGCCCTCTGACCCTGGCTATCCTGTGTATGCATATGTACACTTAATCTCTGTGTCTTTTTCTGGACTTTCACTAGGAAGCTTTTGTCCAGAGTATCTAGGTTCTCTCCGTTCATGGAATCAAATGCTTCCAAGATTCTCTGATTTATAGTATAGGCATTAAATGTTACCTCCATTTCACAGAACTATTAGCTTTCATGAGTTAACAACTTTGCTTTCCTTAAATAAACAAATAGAAACATTTGACGGGAAAGAGTATTGGACTCAGTTCCTCTGGTGCTGGCATGCCCTCATTTAGTGTGCTCCTGCCTGCAATTTCATGATTAGAGATTTATTCCTTAAGTTTTTTTTAAAAAATGTTTCTTTATTTTGAGAGAGAGTACAAGAAGGGGAGGGGCAGAAAGAGTGAGAGAGAGAGAGAGTGAGAGTGAGTGAGTGAGAGAGAAAATCCAAAGCAGGATCTGGAGCTGTTATCACAGAGCCCCACACGGGCCTGAACTCACTAACCCATGAAATCATGACCTGAGCCGAAATCAGGGGTCGGTAGCTTAACCAAATGAGCCACCTAGGCTCCCTGAGATTCATTCCTTGAATTAAATATTGTTCTCTCTCCTTTATAAATTTTTTTTCAACGTTTTTTATTTATTTTTGGGACAGAGAAAGACAGAGCATGAACGGGGGAGGGGCAGAGAGACAGGGAGACACAGAATTGGAAACAGGCTCCAGGCTCCGAGCCATCAGCCCAGAGCCTGACGCGGGGCTCGAACTCACGGACCGCGAGATCGTGACCTGGCTGAAGTCGGACGCTTAACCGACTGCGCCACCCAGGCGCCCCTGTCCTCTCTCCTTTAAATTTTAGATCTCTTTGTGGGAATTGTGTTAAGTCCCTTATGTGAACTAGTTGAATCCTGAAAACAATGAGAAAGTCTGAAAATAGCAAGGGTTTGTGAGAAGGTAGAGGACAGCAGCACCTACACCCGTGCGGTTGTCCGTGTAGATTGCTATAACTACTTTCTGAAACACTTTGGGGATTTACTGCTGGCCAAGATGGTGCAATAGGGACTGAAATTGCTGGCCTTCCTGAAAAAAAAGAAAAGAAAGAAAAGAAAGAAAAGTATCTGATAAGTTCAATGAAAGAATGTTTTTCAAGATGCTGAACATCAGATAGTGGTTAGTGACCCCTACCAGAAGGGAAACAAACAAGGTGAGCCTTATACTTGTCCCTGTGATCACCTTGAGGGCATTTCTGGGCCAAATCCCAGAGAGGGGGCCCTGGGGGGAGCCCAATGGACTCCCTGAGTTGAGGAGACAGAGTTGAGAGGCTGGGAGACTGAAGGCCACAGGGCAGGGTACTGTTGAGTACTATAGAGAGAACCACAGATATCCATGGAGGGCCCCTCTCCACTCAGCAGGGTATTGATTAGCATGTGTGGTGGGGAGGCTACCCAAAGCTGGGGAAAGAACCACCTGAAAGGATTAGAAGGAACCGTAGGCACGCTTACAGCAGGCTCATGCCTATTTCTACCAGCCAGGCTGAAAAACCTAATAATTCACAGGGCATTGAGTAGAGTGCTCAGAAGGGTCTTACCTCAAGAGTGGCTGAAAATTCTCTCTATACTAAATGTTGTTCTGGTCCTGCCTAAAAACTCTTCAAAGCAAAAAATGAAAGGATCTGTTTTCAGCCAACTCAACCGTGTCCCAGAACAAAGTTGAAGAATATTTATAGGAATACAAAAATATCCACCACCCACCGAGATAAGCTCACAATGTCTGGCATCCAAGCAAAGTTTACCAGTGATGCAGAGAAGCAGGAAAATAAAAGGGAGGGAACATGGATACCACTTTTTGAGGTATTTGAAGACAACTAAAACCAGGTCTCTGTTCTTAGGAGTTCATCATCCTGCTCTCCGACCATAGCAGGTTCCCAGTTGTTTTAAAATGTACCTGGGTTTTTAATGTTATTCGGGTATAGGGAGGCAACAGATCAGAAGATGATCACCATTAAAAAAAATGTATTTTGTTTACCAACAACATTTTTCCCAGAGCTAGAGCAAACAATTCTAAAATTCGTATGGAACCACAAATGTTTTGGCTGGAGAAGCCAAAGCAACCTTGAAAAAGAAAAGCAAAGCTGAGGCATCACAATTTCAGACTTCAAGTTATATTACAAAGCTGTAGTAACCAAAACAGTATGGCACTGGCACAAAAATAGACACATAGATCAATAGAGCAGAAGAGAAAACTCAGAAATGAGCCCACAATTAATCTTTGACAAAGAAAGAAAGAATAGCCAATGGGAAAAAGACAGTCTCTTCCACAAATGGTGTTAGGAAAACTGGACAGCAACGTGCAAAAGAATGAAACTGGACCACTTCTTTACGCCATACACGAAAATACATTCAAAATGGATGAAAGACCTCAACGTGGGACCTGAGACCATAAAAATCCTAGAAGAGAACACAGGCAGTAACTTCTTTGACTTCGGCTACAGCAACTTCTTTCTAGATATGTCTCCCGAGGCCGAGAAGAAAAAATGCCTAAAGATAACAGAGTTGCAGTGTCCCAGTTTGGTTCAAGAACAGTATGGGTATGTAAGAAGGGAGCAGTGATTTGAAATAAAGCTTTAACCTGACCTGGCTTCTAGCCTGAGCCCTGGACTGACCAGGAAGGCGGTCGCTGCATAAACTCCCATGGGATGCACCGAAGCCAAGGCATCAGCAGCTCCAAGAGCAACAACTGCAGACACACCTTCGTGTCCCATTGGTGCCCTTGGCTTTGCCACCTGCACTCTGGCCCTGAGTTGGGCACTGATGTTGCAATGGTGACGGACTAGGGCAGTGGGACCCTTGCTAAGCAGAAACAGCTGGGGTGGTGGCCTTAATGGGCATCAAGGGACAGAATGTATGTTTTTCTTTCTCAGCAGTGACCAGAGGTGTTGTCAAGCAAACGGGGGGCGGGGGGGGGGGGGTAGGGTGCAGAGGGGTGGGGAGGGGGGAGGGAATATGGCTGACACTACCTGGTGGCTGTGAGAACTCATTTTCAGAGCTTGAGATACATCCAGGGACACCCAGAATTATTTTGAAGGAGTTTGAGGGGGTCTAGAATTCTCCCAGAGGAGGCTCTTATCCATGGCTGTTATGATTGTCCTGTTCTTACATCCAAGCTGGAGCTGCCTGGGAAGTCTAAGCACCCTGCTGGTTCTCAGGCTAGAGTCTGTGGATATATTCCTGAGGATGTCTGTATTCTGCCCAAGAATTTATCTGGGGGGAGGGAGAGTATCATTTTGATGATAATCTTAAAAAAAAAATCAAATCTCTACTTTATCATCTGGATGACCACCATCTGACTGGGAGGTCCAAGATCAAGGTGTTAGCTAATTCAGTACTGGCGAGAGCCCTCCCAGTGGCTTGCACATGGCCACTTCTCTGTGTGTCTTCACTTGGAGACAGAACTCTGGCCTTTCCTCTTCTTGTAAGGACAGTAATCCCATCACAGAGACCTCCCTTTCACGACCTCATCTAAGCCCAATTCACCTCTAAATACTGTCACCCTGGGGGTTAGAGGTTAAAGGTATGGATTTTGGGGGAGGACACAAACATTTAGTCCATAACAACCGCATAATAATGAGTACTACTACGTTCAGTGCTTGCCTTTGGGATTTTGTTTTCTGTTCGTATTTGCATCACACAGAGGACAATGACAAAGCACACGGTTTGAATGAAGGTTTTGCAATGGAAAAAAAGGGGGTGGGGAGGGGGAATTGCACCAGCACACGCCCATGAGGGTGTAGGCCTGCTGAACCAGAGCTGAGCCAGGAGCTGCGCATTCACGTAGGTAGTGAGCAGATATATTACCGGCGGCCTCTTTGTTCATACCAGCTTGCAGTTGGTGAGGAGGAAATGCACAATGGAAAATGTTCTGTTTCTGATTGACACCGTCGTTGTATTACATTCCCATGAAATGCAGGTTTCAAAAATGCTACAAATGTAGCCTCATCTTTGAGCATATAAGGCAGTTTTATGAAGCTATCAAGTGGTAGATCATCAAAATTGGCATTTGAGGATTGCACACTAGCAGAATTGTTATCATTATTATTGTTAAATTTGGTTTTGCGTATCCTGAACTAGAAAATAAAGCTTTGGAATTTTGCAATTTTTAGAAATGCTTCACTTACCGGAATAGTACTCTCTCTACGTTAGCTCGCCACAGACAAAATGTAGAACTGAACTAATCCAGCTCCTTTCTCCTCTTCAACCATGTTGGTCAGTCAGTTTCAACAAATGACAAATTACATTAACTTTCTATTGTTAATGAAAGTGTGCGTTTGTAATTTTGTTTGTATTAACTTTGAAATTTATTTTGGTTTTATGGTTGGCTAAGAACCACAAGGATAAGGGCTTTTAACCTAGTTTAATATTTTTCTATATTTAAGTAATATTATAATACAAATAACACTGAGGATCCTTAAGAATTTTGTTTCGTTATAAATGTGTCTCTAAGGTTTCACAAACACTTGATTATCAAAATGAAGCATCACATCTTCTACTATGTATCAAGCTGGTTTCGCTGCTATTGTTCAGAGTGAAAATTGTTTCAATATAACTTAGATTTATTCTCAGACTTCTTTAAACTGTGACTGAATGTCCTTTAATACCCAACTCTGGTCGACCAAACCTCTTTTTTCTCTCAAATGGGTTATCCTTTCTCCTACTGGGTGCCTCTCCTGCTGTAAGTTCTAGAACTCCAAGAGGCATGCTGACATGTCCATGCACGGCCCCCAGCCCTCCCCATGCAGCCACGTGTTTTTCCAGAGCACTGGTAACCAAATCTGCCTCCTATTGTGAGCACTGGTCTGCTTTTCAAATGTCCAAAGCACAGTTAAGACCAGGCCCTGGAGTTTAACTGAAAGCCTAGGGATGGTCCAAGAATAACAGACAGTAGCATAGTGAGTACCTCAAAGAGTTGCAGTGAGGACTCACAGGTCAATCCCCAGCCTCTGACTTCCCGCTTTCTCACCCTCAACTCTCTGCCTTGTCCCCAGAAGCTCAGGCCCCACCAAGCATCTCCAGGCTTCTCCCCTGGTTTCCTGCTCCCTTCTGAGCACAGAATGACAGACAGTAAAACATCCACCTCCTTCAGGGGGAAACTCCCACCACTACCCAAAGAGTGAGCTCTGCCTTCCAAATTCTGGGTTATCTAGTCTTTAACAACACTGTGTGGGCTGTTCCAACCATGCAGTTAGTTCCTGTCTGTGTTAAGAAACCAAAAAACTTCTCTAATTCTGTAAGGATACGGCCGTCCTAAAAACACGTTGCATTTATATTACAAAACAGAACTTAATAGGATGGGCTGTAGCCTCTGTGTCCGGGTTTATGCTAACTTCACTTTTCTCCAAGCAAACATGAGCACATGTTTTATATCTATGTAACCAAAGAGCCCTTTCTGGTGATTTCCCTCCAAACAGAGCAAGTTTGCTCCAAAGAGGGATTGGTATCATATCTAAAATTGCTAAAACAATGATAATAATAATAACAATAATAAGAAAGTCTTAGCTCTACTGGGTATTATGTACAATAAAGAAAAGTTTTAAAACTTTATGCAAAAATAGAATCAGATATCCACAATCAGTTTGTATTTTGTGAAAGGCAGTAAAATGTAACATTGGAGCTGTGAACTCTTGAGTCAGACTACCTGGGATTTGGGGTCCTGCCTGCCCTACTGACCGGCTGGGCCAATGACCTCAGCTCGGCGTGTCCCTCTCCTCATCTGTAAAACTGGTATGACAGTATCTCCTATACAGACGTGTTATGAGTTATGAGGATTTGTAACAAGATCTTAAAATATTGTACAGCATGTAATAAATACTCAGCAAACATGAACTATGATGATGATAGTGATGGTGATGGTGGTGATGGTGGTGACATTTGAGTACTCTGCAAGAGTTAAAAATTAGAAGGGGGGGGTCTCAACCAACGGAATGGGAAAAGATATTCGCAAATGACATATCGGACAAAGGGCTAGTATCCAAAATCTATAAAGAGCTCACCAAACTCCACACCCGAAAAACAAATAACCCAGTGAAGAAATGGGCAGAAAACATGAATAGACACTTCTCTAAAGAAGACATCCGGATGGCCAACAGGCACATGAAAAGATGTTCAGCGTCGCTCCTTATCAGGGAAATACAAATCAAAACCACACTCAGGTATCACCTCACGCCAGTCAGAGTGGCCAAAATGAACAAATCAGGAGACTATAGATGCTGGAGAGGATGTGGAGAAACGGGAACCCTCTTGCACTGTTGGTGGGAATGCAAATTGGTGCAGCCGCTCTGGAGAGCAGTGTGGAGGTTCCTCAAAAAATTAAAAATAGACCTACCCTATGACCCAGCAATAGCACTGCTAGGAATTTATCCAAGGGATACAGGAGTACTGATGCATAGGGCCACTTGTACCCCAATGTTCATAGCAGCACTCTCAACAATAGCCAAATTATGGAAAGAGCCTAAATGTCCATCAACTGATGAATGGATAAAGAAATTGTGGTTTATATACACAATGGAATATTACGTGGCAATGAGAAAAAATGAAATATGGCCTTTTGTAGCAACGTGGATGGAACTGGAGAGTGTGATGCTAAGTGAAATAAGCCATACAGAGAAAGAGAGATACCATATGGTTTCACTCTTATGTGGATCCTGAGAAACTGAACAGGAACCCATGGGGGAGGGGAAGGAAAAAAAAAAAAAAAAAGAGGTTAGAATGGGAGAGAGCCAAAGCATAAGAGACTGTTAAAAACTGAGAACAAACTGAGGGTTGATGGGGGGTGGGAGGGAGGAGAGGGTGGGTGATGGGTATTGAGGAGGGCACCTTTTGGGATGAGCACTGGGTGTTGTATGGAAACCAATTTGTCAATAAATTTCATAAAAAAAAAAAAAAAAGAAGAAGGGGGGGTTCTCAATTGGTGTTCCTCACCATCATCATTGATAATGAACACTGAAAAGTGGACACTGTCTTCTCTTTCCCTTCACTCTCCTCCATGTTGAATGTGTCCATGCCATGTAGAGCACTACAAGGGACTCTGGAAGAGCTGTGATTGAGCCAGTTGACTTTCCCTGACCCTCATGCTTTTTTGTGGTTATTCTCATGGGTTGCTAGGAGCCCAGATGGGCACGATTCTTTATGAAGGATTAGCAGGGGGGAGTAGTATTAGGCTTGAGGTGAGAGAGGAGGCTTGAGGAGGGCCATGGGCGGGGAGCTCCAGAGGGGCAGTACGTGAAAGGCTGTGGGGCAAGGGTGCCCAGGGGAAGGATCTTCAGCTCTAACGGTGGGTAACTAAAGAATTTCCCTCTCAACTGCCAGAAACAAAGCCCTCTTGCTACGACTGCCCACCTTCTCTGACATGTGGACCTGGCCTTGGCAGCTTCTCCAGAGGGCTGCAAAGCTGCTAATCTTCTTCTCCATCTCTCTGGAAACTCCAGCTGGGAGGCAGCGATGAGATTTCTGTATCTTGATCTCAGTCTTTTCTGCTTCTCCTTCCCACACTTCCCAGCACCACTGACGATCTTCCTGCTGTCAGGTCTTAGCAGCAGGAAGTGGACTCCCAAATCAGAGTTTCTCCTTGTGCACCTTCCCACCTTATGTCACAGCCCGGTGGACGTAAAAGATATTCGTGATGGGTTCATGGACATGGTCACTCATTCGGCCAACAACATTTCATGAAAGGAGAAACAATGGGCATTATAGGGGCCCCCAGAAAAGCAAACTTAAATAATTCTGAAGTATGGCACTGTATTAACATAAATTATGAAAACAAAATACTATGGTCAAAAATGCTTTGGAGTCTCAAAGTAAAAAACAAACAAACAAAAACGCTATCTATGAAATACTTGCAAATGTACCTTCGTGATAAAGAAAGATGAATTAAATGTAAACAGTAGTTCTATGACTGTAGAGCAAATGGACATATTTTGAGTCTGATGGCCCAAGTTTATTATTATTGTTGATTCAAATTTTGTATACTGGCTGCCTTGTTTTTTAAATAAATTAATGTAAACAAAATATTTAGTGTAAACCTATTAGGCAGATTATAGTTACCGTATTTGCTGTTTTCTCTATCAACAGGTGGAGCATGTTGAATTTGTTTATTTACTCTCAAACCACTCTTAGGTCATTGTCAGATGAGAGTTGACATGATTAACTTCTCAGCCCCCATCTGTGTGAAACACCAAGAAACAAAAAAGGTCACTTCCTTATAGCCCTCTGCAGAGCCCCAGAAGCTGCCACGGTGCTCACGGGTCACCTCTCTCGTCCCCAGAGGTGCTCATGGGGTAGAGGCATCGCCCAACCTTGGCCGATCTTTTGTGTTTTCCCCATGCATGGCAAATCCCAGTTCATTAACCGAGACCCTCACTCATATACTTTATTACTTATTGGAAAGAAAGGAGAGTGTGGGATTGGTGTCACCATTGGCTTTCTTTTTCCTCTCCCTGCCCCAACTTCTGGGTGGTGGCAGCCCTCACTGGATTAAGCTTTGTGTAATTCTGAAGCTATATTCTGGGCGCCTGCGTGGCTCAGTCAGGTAAGCATCCAACTCTTGATTTTAGCTCAGGTCATAATCTCACCTTTCGTGAGTTTGAGCCACAGAGCCTGCTTAGGATTCTCTCTCTCTCTCTCTCTCTCTCTCTCTCTCTCTCTCTCTCTTCTCTCTCTCTCTCTCTTCCTCTGCCCCTCCCCTGGCTTGTGCTTTCTGTCTATTGAAAAATAAATAAATAAATTTTAAAAAATAAAATAAAAACAAATGTGAAGCTGTATTCATAAAAGAAATATCAAGATCCTGCAGAAATAATTCAAGAAGGGGTGCCTGGGTGGCTCAGCTGGTTAAGCATCCGACTTTGGCTCAGGTCACGATCTCTCAGTTCACGAGTTCGAGCCCTGCGTTGGGCTCTGTGCTGACAGCTCGGAGCCTGGAGGCTGCTTTGGATTCTGTGTCTCCCTCTCTCTGACCTCCCGCACCCCCCCCCTGACCCCCACTCACACTCTATCTCTCCCTCTCTCTCAAAAATGAATAAACATTAAAAAAAATTTAAAAAGAAACAAAGAATCCAAGAAAAACTGGAAGCTGCTATAGATATATATATATATATATTTTTTTTGTTCTCTACTTTCTGGAACTAGGGGCTGATTGTTTTGAGATGCATAATGTAGCTGGAGCCAGTGGATGAAGGAGCCAGTTCTTATTTTAGGAAGCGGCCTTCAAGCTCAATTAGAAATCACGAGACCCAGTTTGAAATTCCCAGTTTTGCATAATATAATATAAAAAATTATCTGTTTTTTTTTTAAATTAACTCAGGCAAGGTTATTAAATCTATTTGACTCGGGGTTTTCTTATTCCTCCCCCGCCATTCCAAACCGAAGGTGTTTTGGTTCCCGTAGAGAAGAACTAAAATAATTATAACTACATTCATCTGACTAGCATCTTCCATGTGACAAAATGTCTTCATGCACTTTTCCTTTTTTGGTCCTGTGCCCGTTCTTTGAGGTCACGCCCACCCTCATCTGACACTGAGGAAACTGACCTTCAAAGGTGAGGTTCACTGGCCAACATCATGTGGCTTTTAAGCAGTGGATCTGGGCTGGAGATCATCTTCTGACCGTGAAGAATTACTCTTATTCTGTGAAGTTGTATTTGCGGGAATGACAGACTGGCTGCACATACAAAGTTAGTCGAGTCTCAGAAACCCCAATAAAGAGGTGGGAACCCGCTTTGTGAAGTGGTTAGAAATGGGCTAAGACCTCCAAAAACAGGTAGTTGTTCACAAACTCAGATACACAATGCTCCTTTTGCGGACAGTATTTCCTCTCCTGCTCCTGCTGGCATGCATTGGGATACAGCTGACTCAGCCTCACTCCATGACTTGACTTTTCTTATCTATGTGTGACAACCTCAGGGAACAAAAGGTGCTTTCTTGCGTCCAGGGCAAACAATAATGACAACTTACATCCTGACTCTGCTAATATTTGCGGTGTGATTTTGGGCAACCCATTTCGCTTTCCCCATCCTGTTTCCTCACCTGTAAAATGGGTATACAAATTTCCACTCTGTTGAATTTTAGTGACTACTAACCGAGATTTTAATGCTAGCTGATCCCGATAAACACAGATGCTTTATCAATGCAAGTGCCTCCGCCTGCCCTTCACGCATCTGGCTCTTGAATGTCTCTGTTTTGCCTCGGACTCGACACTAAAGCCAGGATGATTTGAGCTACAAAAGCTGAATACGTAGTTATTACCTCCTGGAATGTCAAGGCTTGTTATGGTTCAACTACCTGATGGGAGGGGGATGCGCCACCTTACTTGCCCTGACAGGCTGCCTCCCCAGTGGTGCCCTCCACACCTGCCATCTCCTCCTTTTCCAGGGCACACAGGGCTGGCAATGAGCAGGCCTTCACATGTGGTTGTTGAATAAATGAACAGGGGTGGCCTGAGTTTAACTCCTATCCCACAGCTCTCATAAAAGGGCTCTGTAACATGGCACGATTTTCCTTAATTATCTGGCTAATCACAGAGGGGCAAACATGAAGAATATGGGTGTCATATTCTAATAATCGAGCTAAGAGCATCCCATTTCCCACACATTCTCAGCTGCAGGTTCAGAGGCCACTTCATGTGGCAGCACAAGAAAAATGTCACCCTGAGGCTTGGGGAACTGCCGAAGAAGGAAGTAGAGTCTGGAAGGTGGTCTTCTTTAAACTCTAGGTGTTGCCTCTCAGAGGCGGCAAAGAATGGCTCTGCGAAGAGACCAGGATGGCCATGGTTGATACTTTCAGAGCTTCCTTACTACCTACCCCAGTTTCTCGAGGGTGTTGCAATGCTTGGAACTGTCCAAGCTGTGTCAGTTTTCATCCAATTACCCGTTGGTTCTTTCGACAAGTAATTACTGAGAACCTTTTACATACCAGGCACTCTGCTGCGTGTTGCATAGACAGTGCCCAACCCTAAAAGAAAGGCACTTTAGGGGCGCCTGGGTGGCTCAGTCGGTTGAGTGCCCAACTTCGGCTCAGGTCATGATCTTGCGGTCTGTGAGTTCGAGCCCCGCATCAGGCTCTGTGCTGACAGCTCAGAGCCTGGAGACTGCTTCAGATTCTGTGTCTCCCTCTCTCTCTGCTCCTCCCCTGCTCACACGCTGTCTCTCTCTCTCAAAAATAAATAAATATTAACATGCAGTCATTAAAACTGTGTTAAAAAAAAAAAAAAGAAAGGCACTTTAAGGTCGTTCCATCCAACCATTGTCTACAGTTGAATACCTTTATTGATACATTTTTCAGTCTCCAAAAATTAATGGAGGACCATTACGAACCTCGGATGGAGACCCACGTCTTCTGCCGAAGACAACACAGCTCTTTGTCCTTCTGGCTGCTCTGAAATGAGAAGTTCCTTCTTGTAGTGAGCCCACAGATGTCTCTGGTCCTAGTTCCACCCCTCTGGGGCCAGAGAGAAGAAGTGCAATCCCTCTCCGTATGCAATCTTTTCAAAACTGTGCAGTCAGCTCTTGCACCTCCTGAGGCTTTGAGAAACGTTTTTGGAGTCCTTGTGCAGCGCTGCACGTGACGTGGGCCCGTTTCTGTCCTTGCCGCCACCTCCCAATCCCCGAGGATGGTGGACAAAGAGACACAAATGGCAGGAAGACGATATCCTGAGTTTTCGGTGAACCACATGAAGGGGAACGGACGCGTGTAGGGTCTGGAGATATCCAACGTGTAGCCAGTACAAAACATGGGGCGAATGAGTTAGCCGGATATGAACTGCAAGGGGATGGAATAAAAATAGGGCCATTCAGACAGATCTTCAGGAAAATTTCCCAACCATGAGCCCGGACTGTGCCAAACCCCAAACATTTGGAAAATAGCTTGAGATGTTCAACGAATCCCAAACTTGAGCGTTTGGGGATGGTTTGTCCTGTCTTAATTGCCCCTGTTTTCACTCGAGTAAGTTGACAAGACACTCACTTGCTGAATTTCTTCCAGAGAAAAAGTGGTTTCTGATTCAACACAATGAGAGCCTCTCCTTCCTTTTTTTTTTTTGGTCTCTTCCTTCTCTTTCTCTTCGTTGTTGGCCAAGGTTCTTCCCCAGAGACCACGATTCCCCTCACTGAAGACTCTTTTCAGTGTCAGGTATGATGGGCATATTGAGAAGGCTGATTTATATCCAGCTTGAAGTTTCTCTTTTAGAGAAAAAACTGACCATCCCTCCTCCTAAGTAGCTGGCACGTGTGCTGCAAATGTATTAAACGCTTCCAGATTAGATTACAGCAGAGCACAGTCTATCTTTGTACAAGGCTAATGGGCCACAGCTTCTAGACAGGCCTCTGCTTTCTGCCAGGGAATTCTCTTCTCGGCTCAGGTAGAGGGGCCCTACAATGCACAGAGAATAAAGGCCTCAGCATCCCAGAGACACATACTGGGGATGGCTGGCTCACACGCCTGGGTCACCTAGACTGCCCTGGGGACCCTGATGAGGAGACTCTCCCATAGCTAAATCTGGTATTGCTTCCCTTCCAAGAATCACGAGGCAGTGTGTAAGATAAAAGAAGTTGCACTCAATTGGACTAAGCCAACCTCTCAGGATATTTGGTATGAGCTTGGTGGCAGAATACCAAGCCTGATGGCAATGCTTCTGTGTGACGCGGTCAATTGAAAAAGAGAGAAGTGCTGGGACTGAGGGGTGCTCTTGGGAGGTGGCAAGGAGGTCGATGACAGAAGGTTGGTCTTTCCTTTTCACAAATGGAAGATTCTTTATCATCAGAAATAGGACAGCCCCGGGTTTGCCAGCACTCCTGATGCAGTTTGCTCACTCACGAAGAATGGAGACCTGAGTAAATTAAAAAATATATTGTCCTTCAGGCTACTCAGATTCACAGGTTAACTAAGGCAGAGGATGGTCTATCAGACACTGTTGGCTGTCTACCCAATATGTCTCCCTGTCACCCTAATCAGAGAACCCTGATTGTGGCAGAGACTTACCTCACTCCATTATAAAGCCACATTTCCCAGCATCCCTTGCAACAAAGGCTAGCCTTGGGACAGAATTTTGGCCAAGGAGATATAAGCAGAAGTCTGTGGGGGGATTTCAAGGAAAGTTTTCTTTTTTCAGAGAAGGATCACTACTTTCTTCCATGTTGCTTCCTTTTCCATCTTCCTGTTGCAAACATGGATATGGGCTGGAAGGATTGCAGCCATCTTGGGACCATAAGAATGCAAGCCACCCACTAGATGGCAAAGAAGGAGGATGGAAGGAGCCTGAGATGTGATGACATCATGGATCTGAAGCACAAGACTGGACTGCATCTCTCTGTAACTCTCCCTCTCACCCAACACACACATGCACGCACGCACGCACGCACGCACACACTGTCTTATCTCAGGAAATGGAACCACAGTCCTCCCCAAAGCTTTAGGACTCAACCTTGACTCTTCATGTTCCCTTGTAGCCCCTTCCACTCTTCCGTATCCAATTTATTATCACGTTTGTTGATTCTACCAGCACAGCATATCTCAAATTCACCTACTTTCCATCTACGCTGCCCCCTCCAGAGTGAACTCATTACCACCTGGAATGTTACAGGAGTCTCTTACTGGGTCTCTCCACAAGGTCTCTGCTTCTTGTAATCCATCCCCACGAAGCAGAAGTGCTTTCTTAAAAGAGATCAGGTCACACCATTCGTTACGCTCCCACTTAAAGCTCTTCTGGCTCTCCGCTGCCTTCAGCATGAAATCACAACTACTCACAATCACCCCGAGGCCCCGCATGGCGGGATACCCACCTCTCCAACTCACCTCTCGCTGTTATTCTCTCTGCTTTCAGTGGCTCAAAACCACCCATTCCCCATCCCAGATGCTCTTGCCTTCAGCTCAGCTCCATCTCTTCCTTCAGGTCTTAGCTAACGTGCCAGGCAGATCTTCCTGTCCACCACATCCAGAGAAAATTCGCCTGCTGTTTCCCTCCATCCCAGGTTGGAGGAACTGAATTGGTTTATAACGTTTGAATTGGTTGGCGTCCTTGGATTTATTTGCTTTGAGACCGTCGGCTTCTCAAGGATCGAACCACATGTCTTTCTTGCTACCTTTTATCCCCCCTAGGCTAGTCTACTGCCTAGAACATAGTTACAGCTCAGTAAGTATTTGTGGAATAAATGAACAAAACAGTTCATTTTATATGCTTTTTAGAATCTGTGGTACAGAACACTGTGTTTTAAGAGAGGAAACCTCACACAGTGATACAGTTCTTGGACCCCAGAGCCATTAAGTACTTAGCAATGACATGATCTTGGGCAAAGAACTTAATCTTGGTTGTTTCATCTGTAAAATGGGGATAAAAATTTGCCTATCTTGTAGGAGTGCTGTGAGGATTAATTGAGTTAATTCATATGAAGTCTTCGGACCTCCTCTTCTTCTTTTTCTTCTTCCAGTGAGACAGAGATTGTGTTTCATGTATATGTTTGCTACTCCAGTGCCAGCGAGAAGTATGGTCCAGACTGGATTTACTATAGCATTTATTTGAAAGAACAAAAGGAAGCACAAAAGAACAAATTAACAAACCAGAGATCAATTCCAGACCTAGGATGATACTCTTTAAAAAATATTTTATTTTGCGAGAGAGAGAGAGAGAGAGAGAGAGAGAGAGAGAGAGGCTCGAACCCACAAACCGCAAGATAATGACCTGAGCAGAAATCGAGAGTTGAATGCTTAACCGAGTGAGCCACCCAGGTGCCCCCAGACCTAAGTTGATATTTAATTGATTTACAATGACACAAGTCTAAAAATATTCAATAACACAGCCATTATCCAGGTAATTCCAGCAACATCCAGGTAATTTCTTCTCTATCAACAGAAGGTGCACAGTAACTAAGTGAACTGCAAGGTCACCTGAAGGTCTTTAGGGACTCGTGGCTGGCCCTGCAGAGAGAATTGTGAACCCCTGGTCAGCAATCCACCATTTCTGCTCAGCACCAGTAGGATCCTCTGAAGCTTCCACACCCCTCTTATGAAAGAAGCAGGTGGAGTTGTTTTATTCATGTTAAAAACAAAATGACTAAAAATGGCAGAAAGCAATACAAACGCTCCTAAAATGAAATCAGTGACATATATGCAGCCATCTGCAATCCATCTGAGAATCCAGAACCCAGGAAGAATTTAGTTTCAGGAAGGAAAAGAAACAAAAAGATACAGCAGGCAGCACTAGGAAATAGCCTTCAGAAATGTTACAGTGTACAGAGTAGCCTTCAGAAATGCTATAGTTTACAGAGGTCAGAAAACCTAACAGGGACAGAACACAGCTATAGGGATTGTTTTCCAGAGCTGGAAAATTACCACGTCTCCTGGTAATTGCTTATTTGTGTAAAGGGCAACTGTGTGGATTCCTTGAGGGTAGGGACAGTGCCTTAGTCTTCCCTACCTGAGCTTCTAAACTGCACACATGGATTCCTCTGAGGACCTTGACAATCATAGTAGGTGCTCAAGAAGTATCTGTTGAGAGAATGGATGAGCGATTAACTCATCAGTACAACACGGAGCCCGGGCCTTGCCCCTCCCGACATTTAAAGACAAGTTTGGGGAATTGTCGGGGCTCCTGGGTAGCTCAGTCAGTTGAACATCTGACTCTTGACTTCCGCTCAGGTCACTATCTCACGGTTCGTGGGTTTGAGCCCCATCTTGGCCTCCACACTGTTCAGAGCCTGTTTGGGATTCTCTCTCTTCCTCTCTCTCTGCCCTTCCCTTGCTTGTGCTCTCTCTCTCCCTCAGGGTGGATGAATAAACTTAAAAAAAAAAAAAAAAGAAAGAAATTTTGGGAATTGTAACTGGTAAATGGATATAAAAAAGGATAACTTGTAAATGTGAGAGGCATTGCTCTCAGCCAATTGTATTCTTTTCTTTGGAGAAATACCTATTCAACTCCTTCGCCTATTTTTATATTGGGTTATTTGTCATTGCGTTATTGAGCTATAAGGGTTCTTTATATATTCTAGATACGAGTCCTTTGTCAGTTACCTGGGACATTTACACTTGCAAGTATTTTCCGCCAGTCTGTGGGTTGCCTTTTTCATTTTTTTGATGGTGTCCTTTGAAGCACCAAGTTTTTATTTTAGTGAAGTCCAATTAATTTTTTCTTTGTCACTTGTGCCTTTGGTGTCATATCTAACCAACTGTTCTCTAATTCAAATTCACAAAGTACTCCTGGGCTTTCTTCTAAGAATTTTATAGTTTCAGCTCTTACATTTAGATCTCGGATCCATTTTGAATTAAACTTTGTATATGATATGAGGAAGAGGTCCAACTTGATACTTTCTCGTGTAGATGTCCAGTTGCCCCAGCACCATTTGTTGAAGAGATTAGCTTTTCCCTATTGAATTGTCTTGGCACCCTTCTTGTGATGGTTAAATTTATGTGTCAGTTTGGCTTAGCTGTGGTGTCCAATCATTCCTTCAAACACTAGTCTAGACATTGCCGTGAATGTATTTTGTAGATGTGATTAACATACACAGTCAGTTGATTTTAAGTTGACAAGATCTTACCTTTGATAATGTGGGTGGGACTCATCCAATCAGTAGAAGACCATTAGAGTGAAAATGGAGGTTTCCCGGAGAAGAAAGAATTCTACCTCAAGACAACAACACCGAAATCTTGCCTGTGTTTTCAGCCTTTGGGCCTGCCCTTCAGACTTAAGACAGTAATATCAACTCACCTGAGTTTCCAGCCTGCCAGCATGCCCTACAGATTTTAGACTTGCCAGTTCCCACATTACATGAGTCAATTCCTCAAAAATAAATCTCTCTCGCTCTCTTTTTAAAGAGTTTTGGTAACCAGTTGCTTCTTAGATGTGCATTTATTTTTGAGAGAGAGAAAGAGAGTGAGGGAGGGGCAGAGAGAGAGAGGGACAGAGGATCCCAAGTGGGCTCTGTGCTGACAGCAGAGAGACTGATGTGAGGCTCAAATTCACGTATTGTGAGATCATGACCTGAGCTGAAGTCAGATGCTTAGCTGACTGAGCCACCCAGGTGCCCCCCCAAAATAAATCTCTTAATTTACAAGTACATACATTCTATTGGTTCCGTTTTTCTGAAAAAAACCTGACAGATACACTTGTTGAAATCCCAATTGACCATAAAGGCAAGGATTTATTTCTGGGATCTCTTTTCTATTCCTGTGATCTCTATGTGCACCCTGACTCCAGAACTGCACTGTCTTAGCTGCGGTAGCTATATAGTTATTTTCAAAGTAAGAAGGGTGATTCCACCAATTTTGTTCTTCTTTAGTCAAGACTGTTTTGTTTATTCTGGGTTGTCTACATTTCTGTATGCGTATGAGGATCCGTTTATCAATTTCTGCAAAAAAGGAAAAAAGGCAGCTGGGATTTTGATAGGATTGAATCTGTAGACCTCCTTTGGAATTATTTGTTTTAATGAAATTGAGCCTCCCAATTCATGAACTTGGAATGTCTTTCCGTCCATTCTGGTCTTTGGTCATTTCTTTCAACAACGTTTTGTAGTTTTCAGTGTATGAGTGTTGCCCCACTTTTATTAAACGTATGCCTAAGTATTTCCTTCTTTTTATGCCAGTTTAAATGGAATGTGTGTTTAATTTATGAATTATTCATTACTAGTGTAGAGAAATGCAGTTGACTTTTGTTATTGATTTTGCATCCTAAAGTTTTGCTAAACTCATTTATTACTTCTGCTAGATTATTTGTATGTATGGATTGTCCATATAGAAGATCGTGCCATCAGTGAATGGAGATAATTTCGCTTCATCTTTCACAATTTGGATGTTACTTATTTATTTATTTATTTATTTATTTATTGCCTAATTGCCCTGGCTAGAACTTACAATACAAGATAGAATAGAAGTGGTCAGAGTAGATATCCTTGTCTTCTGCTTGATCCTAGGGAGAAGGTTTTTGGTCTTTCACCATTACTGTGATATTTGCTGTGGGTTTGTTTGTTTTGGAGATTCCCTTATCAGGCTGAGGAATTTCCATTCTATTCCTAATTTGTTTGTTTTGTTTTATCATGAAGGGATATTAGATTTTGCCAAATATTTTTTCTGAATCTGTTGAGATAATCACGTGGTTTTTGTCTTTTATTATATTGATATAGCATATGACACAAATTATTTTTTGTATGTTGAATCACCCTCACATTCCTGGGATAAATTCCACTTGGTCATGGTATATAATCCTTTTTATATATTACTGCACACACACACACACACACACATGCGCACACTTAATCTAAAAACCACTATATTAAAAGCATTCAACAACAACAAAAATAAAATAAAATAAAATAAAATAAAATAAATAAAACAACCTACCAAGTCAAAAATAAAGCAAACATAAAATCCCTCCAGAGAACTTTGTAAGTTGAAGATGCCTTTGTAACTTTAAGAAATTATTATCTCCGGAACATCGTCCAGTATAATACACTGGAGTTGACCAAAACCTAAAGTAGTTCATTCATATGAATCAAACCTCATCAGAAAAGCAGAATTCAATATGGTCCCTAGGACATTCCTGGATTCCTGCCACAATTCCCAGATATCACATACTTTTCTTCCTCCTTATCTGCATTTCCATTTGCTGCTTCCAGAGCCCTGTGGAGTGGGGGCAAGAGGTGAAGGTGCAGGCTTGGTAGGCAAGGCAGACACGTGGGATCCCCGTCACAGATGCAGCATGTTAGGGAAGGCACCAGGCCAGCAAGTAGAGATAGGAATGACCCAGGCATTATGTGTGTCTGGTGAACTCAGCCGTTGAGCATGGTCTTGAAGCCTGTGGGATCAGAGATCTCTTCAGTCACTCAGCTCCCTAGCCTTGAGCCACGCTATTGCAGCCAGGACAAGATGATCGTTTTCACTTTGAGATGTGCATTTGCATTCTTGGAGCTTCCGTGTAAGGATTCCCATTTATTTACAGTGGAAGAGCTGAATGTACAGAGAAATCAGGGGCTATTATGAAATCTTGGTCAAGGGCAAAGGACATCAAGGCACATGTAAAATTCATGTGATCTGTGCCCTCCCAATGTGTGTCAGAGGCGACAGCTTCACAGCACTCTTGTGTCTCCACATTATCCCCTTAATGTTGTTATAGGTCCCACCGCCAGGAAGAAAGTCTTCCTTACCTCTGACCAGCCTTTCCTCTTGTTCTATCATCACTGGAGATGGAGAACAGCTGTTCTCTTTTATGGACTCACAGTTAATTTAATTTATATCTGCTGTAAACATGATTTCTTAAACCTTAATAGAACATTTCAGTTCGGCATGTAGAAAGAGCCCTCTGCCTTGCCCCACTCATTCCCAATAGATGTGTTTTATTGCATTAATTTATGTTTTTGTCTCTGTTGTTGTTGCTTGTTGTTTTTTCTTCCCCAACAGTGTGATTTTATTTTTATGACCATATTCTTCCTAAGAATTTTCTGGGCATGTGACATTCCAACATCTTACCAATGATTTATCTTGCTGATGGGTAGATGATCTCACCAAGACAATGAAATGAGAGGTTCAAGAATGCCGCATGGTCTCAAGGTGAGCAAAGAAAGACCCAGGTATTATTACTGTAGCTCTTCAAAGATGGTGTGGCTGGAGCTCGTGGCTGAAGCGTCTGTAGCCCACTTCATTTGCATAGCTAGCATCATGTGAGAAATATGTGAGGGAAAACATGAAATGAAATGAAGCGTCCTTCCCCTTTGGACATCCTTCTCCCTCGGCCAAAGGATGGAGAAGTCTTTTGCAAGGATGGCCTGGTACCTTCCACCCACTGTTGGCTGACCTGTAGCCCAGACGGCAGGCATGAGGAGTTGAGAAATGGGCATATGATTGTTCCAGAGAAAGTTGCATAAAATTTAAGCCATGGGGCTCGAGTGTCTCCAGTCCTGTAGACTTATGGCTTCACATGTGGAGGAGAGAAGACAACAGCAGATTCATATCTGACTAATGTAGTAATGGCTCCCCACCAAAGCTCCTTGAAGTTCCCTGCAAAGTAAGTCAATAAATAGAGGCAGCTACTTGTGAGACTAGGCCTAATGCATCGTTTGGCTCAGTTCTGAAGAAAGTACAGTGTCTCTGTGACTGGCTTAGAAACGAGCGGACTGGGTTGCATTCGATCAGTTGGAAATGAGAAAGACAGGAGACCATCCCTACATGGAGGAGGCACTCTGCGAACGTTTGTTGAGTGTACTGAGCACCCATCTTTCTTGAGCACCATCTAAATGCTAAGCTCTCTATACTCGGCATTTTGGACACAGTGGTGACTGAAAGACAAAAATCTCTATCCTCCAGAAGTTTCTATCCTATTAGAGAAGCTAGCCTAAAAATTACATTTGTAACATTGCCTCTGGTGGGGCTATCTGCGATTCATCAGAAAAATGAAGCATGATAAGGAGCGAGAGACGGAGCGTGGGCAGGGGGGTACCTCATAGGAAGTAGAGGAAAACATCTCTGGGGGAGTGATTTGGGAGTGTTCTGGCAAGGCACAGATTTGGGGGAAAACATTGCCCTGAAACATCCTGAGCAGGAAAGAACTGGGCAGGTTTGTTAAATAACAAGAGGCCCTCCATATTTCGAGTGTCCTGGGGCACGTTGTTTGCTTTCTCTGAGCCTTGTTTTTCATATGGACATAAAGCCCAGATGTCATAAGAACCCTGTGGCCTCTTTCTCTCTTAAGACAGAGGAAAAATTGGCTCAAGGCATCCGCCTATCTCTACCACCACAACCACCACAATCCTGTGGCTAAAAAAAAAAAAGTCCAAAACTTGCTGCTCAAAGATGTTCCCTTTGCGGAGGGGCTCTGTGCTCATGCCCCTTCTGTGTCCCAGCCCCTGGTCCGCTGTGTGCAGGTTTGACTTTTGAGTCGTTGGCCAAGAAGACCTTTCTGTAAGAACTGTAGAAACCACCCCCTACCCCCGTCTGAGCAATTGGGTGCACAGCGGACGGATGGAAGATTGGGGGATGGGAGAGATCCAGGAGGGGGCACAGCCACCTTGTACAGGAATGGCATTCTAACACCTCAGCGGGGGCAGTCCTGGGAGTGTACTGGCTCTTTTTCAGGTCTGGCCTCTAACTTCTTTCCCCTCCTTTCCTTTCTTTTCCCCCTTTTCCTTCCTGCAGCAAAGCAACAATTTCTCCTTTCCAACCTCTTCTGACACCCTGAGAGCCCAATCACCCCCAAGACCATCTTTCAAAGTATTTTCCTGAACACACACAGTGACATCTCTGAGTATAAATCTGGAGTCAGTTTTAGGGGGAAAAAAAAATCCCGTTCACATCCTTATGTTTAAATTGCAGGTTATCATATTAACTTTGCAGGGTTTTTGGAAGGATTACCTGGGATAATACACACACCAGCTTTGGCAACATTGCTTGGATAAAGTAAATGCAGATAAGCAGAGGCAGTGATGGGGGTGGGGGAGGGTGGTTGTTATCAACTCACTACTCATTTGAGGCCAGGCAACCCTGGGGATTAAGTTGGAGAAGTTAGGGAGATGAGGGCCCGGGAAAGCTCTTGCCACAAAAACGACAAAGAAAACCGCTGTCAAAGGAGGAAGAGAGCACATTGAGCTGCACCAGGAGGCCAAAAATAACCAAAAACCTCTAGAGATTTGGAGGTACAGAAAAGCAGAGCAAAATGGATGGAGAAGAAAGGACATGGGCGGGGGGGGGGGGCAAGATTGTGCCATAAAATTTTAGATAAACCTTGTGAGAATTCAGATCTCGGTCCCAAGCCTGGTAGGTGAACGGCCTCTCCCACACTGCGTAACACACATTTACTGAATGCAATTCAGAGTACAAAGCGAGTTTTGGTTAAAGATCGTGGTGTACAGATGTTAATTCTCCCCCTCTCTTCCTCAAAAATCTCAAAAAGAACAGAAGATGGAGGCACATTTTAGTTGCCAGTAAAATACGGATGCGACTACATTCTTGAACCACAAACAATGTAGCAAATCTGCCAAATGCTGTGAAATCTGGACCAAAATGAGGAAGAACACTGGGAACTAACAACATATCCTCAGACCTTAGGCAAGATGGCCATTTTCCCCAAAGCAACAGAGGTTACCCTGAAATGCAGGCAAGGACTCTTTTTTTTTTTTTTTAAAGAGAGAGAAGGGGGGTGGGAGGGAGGGGCAGAGGGAGAAAGAGAGAAAATCCTAAGCGGGCTCCACACTCAGTGCAGACCCTGGGATCATGACCTGAGCCGAAATCAAGAGTCTGAGGCTCAACGACTGAGCCACCCAGGAGCCCCACAAGGATTCTTCAAGTGGCGTAAGATCTAGGGGCACAAAGGGCCACTCACTGCAGGAGAAGACTCTCCCTGTAGAGACGGACTTTGACACCACAGCACATGGCCGATGAAAATGAAGGAGAAACCGGGGTGACACAATTCTCATCCGCTACTTACTCTCTTCGCTGTGGAGACAACCGGAAGTGAGGTGAAATGTAGACATCGGAGGAACACGGCATTTTGCAAATTGCCAATCTCTTAAATGATGAAAATTGAACGATGGTGCACATTCACGGGTTAAGGAAAGTAATAGGTTTGGTGAGAGGCTACAGGAAGCAGTATGTTCGAGCTTACCAACATTGCTTCCCTGCCTCTACGGACTACCTTTCAGCAAGTATACGACATGAACGATGATCAGAAAAGAATCACCCACACAGGCCTGCTTTGAAATGAGAGAGAAAATAAAGAAAAAAAGAATGTAAGGAAGGTGGCACCTGGCTGGCTCAGTCGGTGGAGTGCACGACTCTTGAGTTTGAACCCCACCTTGGGTGTAGAGTTTACTTTAACAACAACAAAAAAGTAAGACAAAGGAAAATAAAGAACAACAGGAGAAATTTTCCAAGGAAACAGAGAAAGAGTTCAGACAAAGAGTTTTCTCTATGATCTCAAGGACATTATAGGAGATAAATGTAAATGAAAAATATTACAGAGAAGAAGGCTATACTATATGCAACAAAATTAGAATAAATTTACCTTAAAGCAGGGCTGCCTGGGTGGCTCAGTTGGTTGAGCGTCCGACTTCAGCTCAGGTCATGATCTCACAGTTCATGAGTTCGAGCCCTGCGTCAGGTTCTGTGCTGACAGCTCAGAACCTGGAGTCTGCTTCAGATTCTGTGTCTCCCTCTCTCTCTGCCCCCCCACCACTCACACTCTGTCTCTCTCAAAAATAAATAAACATTAAAAAAATTTACCTTAAAACAGACAGGACTTTCATTCATTCATTCAACAACCAATTACTGAATATCCCCTATATGCCAGGAGTGCTGCTGAATGCTGGAGTTTTAGCGGGGTTTAAGATTAGAAGCATCTCTGCCTTCATAAAGTTTATAATCTAGGATGGTGGGGGAGGGGGTAGAAAAAATAAAATACATAGAATAAATATATGTAGTCCTAGTAAAAAAAGTAAAACAAGACTATGTGATAGAAGATGAAAAGGTAAGGTCTTCTTTAGATTGGGTGACCAGGAGAGGTCTCTCTAACCATGTGGCATTTTATCTAAAACCTGGATTAATAACGTGACACTTTTAGGCCTGCAAATTTCTAAAGGGACATTCTAAGTGTATATAATAATAGCAAAAAGAGGTTATAAGGAAGAGGATAGACATGAGTGGCAGTTAAAGTGTATCCAAAAATACATAACTGGTGTTTGCAAAGAAGAAATGAACAAATAAAATAGGAAATACGTTCAAAAATATAGTAGGAAAAATAATCCCCAAATAAATGCTTAAATCTGCTGAATGCTTAGAATCCGAAAGCATAATGCTGTCATGAGCACTCTGTATTTGAATGACCAACATCAGTACATAAGGAAAACAGGATAAGCAGGGGTGCCTTGGTGGCTCAGTCGGTTAAGCATCTGCCTTCGATTCAGGTCACGGGTTCGAGCCCTGCATCGGGCTTTGTGCTGACAGCTCAGAGCCTGGAGCCTGCTTCGGATTCTGTCTCCTCTCTCTCTTTCTCTCTCTCTCTCTCTCTCTGCCCTCCCCCACTAACGCCCTGTCTCTCTCCGTCTCTCAAAAAAATGAATAAACATTTTAAAAAGCTAAAAAAAAAAAAAAAAGAAGAAGAAGAATAGAATAAGCAGCCTTGATTCTGGGCTGGTCCGGTGCCTGGCTTTGACCAAGAGCAGATTGTGTCAGCTCTGAGCCTGTTCCAAGAGGCCTTGTGTACTTCCAGTCTCTTTCTTGCAACTCTGTTACCATTATGTGAGCAAGCCTGGGCTATCCTGATCCTGCCCCGGGATGAGAGATCACATGATCCGGCCACCCCCTTTGCCCCTGCTGAGAGATAACCAACTCTTACCACATATGTGATGTGGGGATCCCAGGGCAGCCAGGCTCCAGACCCAGACACATGTCCTAACCATAGATGCTTAGGCAATTCACCCAAGATCAGCCAATCTAGAGCTACAGAACTGCACTTCCTGCGCCCCCCAACCCCCACCACCCCAACCCAGACCTGTAGAGCTGTGTGCAATGAGAAATGGTGTTTGTTTTCAGCCACAAAGCTTTAGAGTGGTTCATTAGGCACCAAAACCTAACTGATAAATATCTGAATGTATTTCATAATCTTTTTCTTGCCTTTGGAGAGATAATTTAGGACATACGTCTTATAAAGAAATGTTTACCTGAAATTCAGCACATCTAATTATATTTTAGTTTCTTTTTCTTCTATTAAATTCAAGTGAAATTATGTTTAATGGTTTTTATTAAAAATAGCTTTAGGATGCCTGGATGGCTCAGTTGGTTAAGCGTCTGACTTCGGCTGAGTTATGATCTCGTGGAACATGTGTTCGAGCCCCGTGTCTGGCTCTGGCTGACAGCACTGAGCCTGCTTAGGGTCCTCTCTCTCTCTCTCTCTCTCTCTCTCAATAAATAAATAAATAAATAAACATTAAAACAAAAAAGAGCTTGACAGGTAATAAGGAAGTGCTCACAAAAGGACAGGGGCATATTGAAAGGCTGTAAGAACAACGTGGATCCTGGATTGGCTCCTGGACCAGAAAATGGACATTGGTGGGGAAACTATCCAAAAACACATAATTGGTGTTTGGATACTCTTTAACTGCCTCCCATGTCTAGTTATTAGTATTGCCTTGATGTTCATCCTTCCATTCATTGTGTTGTGGTTGTATAAGAGGCTACCATAGGGGAAGTTGAGTGAAGGGCAAAGGGAACTTTCCTAAGTCTAAAATTGTTTCAGAACGTAGCTAGAAAAGAGCACAAAGACATATTAAACAATGTCAAGAGAAAGTTGGATTTTGATCTTACTTTTGAAATATAAAACTTTTCCTCAGTGAAATAAATGGAGACACAGGTAAAAATGGCTAATAACTAATGCAGATAGTAAGTAAACATTGCTATTAGGTGTATGATGGTTCCAATGAATAGTTTTAGATATCCAGGATATTCAGAGAAAGAAGTTTGTCGAGGTAAATGTTTAAGGTCTGCAACCTATTATCTCTGGTGTTATTAATATACTGGTAAATGTTTGGTCTGTCCGGGACCAAATCGATTGTACATTCTGTACCAGCAGAAGTTTGTATATTCATGACACTTTTAAAGTAATTATTAATATATTTCCAGCCTAATTTCAAAGATTGCATGTTACTTTAATCGGAGGAATAAGGAAAGAAATCAAACACTACGTTACCTCTCGGAGGTAGCAGAACACGACAAATACAGAATAGATATCAGAAGGGGTGTAGTCTGCTTTGGTGATGCACCAAGGGAAACACCATTTGGTACAGGTTGAAATAGCACTTTCCTTAGAAGAGGAGCACACACACACACACACACACACGGGTATATTATATACACAAACACATATGTATGTGTATGTATATGGTCTCTATATAGTATATATATATTATATATATTCGTGTATTTATACTATTCTTTACACCCATTTTGATGCCATGACCAAATGACATCCATATCACACACCACATGCAAAACACACTTTTAAATGTATAAACAACTCCAACACATTCCGATTGTTTCACGAGGCAGCTATTTTTTTTTTTTTTTTAAAGCTGAGTAAGTCCATACCAGGTTCATCGTAGAATTCCCTGGTGGGTTCTGAAGCAACTAGAAAGCAACAGAAACCTGAGAAACTTGTAACTGACAGATCAAACTACATCCGGAAACAGTATTGACTCAGCAGTAACTCCCACCAAGAAGATTATTTGTGTTTACAAAAGTTGTGTGTTAGGCCTCTCTAATACTATTGTCAAGTCAAATGTCAAGAATGTTAATTAGTGAAAGGAAGGGGAGGCGGTCCCTCAGCACCAGCTCTCTGTAAACAGAGCGCTGCCCCTTGAGTCCCACAGCAACTACATGGAGGTGTTCTTTGCGCACAGGAAACAGTACATGATGAAGCATCTAGTAAAGCAGATGTGAAAAGTTGCCATCCGAAAACGGTTTATCAAAAGAGACACTCTTATTGTAAAATACCAAAAAGTCGTTTCAGTTTGTTTAGCTCACCAACGCGTGGGTATTCAGTACGTGAGCTTTATTTCAGCTCTTTCCATTGTGTTCATCCTTATTTGAACAGCATGTGCCCTCTGTTAGAAGGTCTCTCCAGAGTAGATTACAGAATTCAGAGATATCTTTATAGTCCACTGATAATTTTCCAGTTCTAAATACTCTACTATTTAGCCATCAGCCTATTAGCTCAGGTATAAAACAGGGAAGAAAGATACTCCCACATTAAAACCAACATGTTTTATTTTCTCAATGCTCCTATCTCTTACCCTATTGAGATCTCATGGCACATGCAGATGGCTGTGGATTGGTTTGATAATTCTTTTTTTTTTTTTTTAACTTCTTTTAGCCCTAGGATTTAATCAAAACCCTTTCTTTTGTGCAACATCGCTCTGAATTCAACCACATGGGACCTGGCAGGCAAGTGTTGGTAACAGACCCTGCATCTGTCTCGTGTCCATCAATGTCATGGTTAGCTTGGAAGCTGACAAAGCATCATAAGTTTCTTCTCAATCCATTTAAAATGAACCCCAGTTAAAATAAAAAGTAACACAAATCAAACAGGTTTTTTTGAATATTAATTCTGTAGGCACACTGTCAGAATCATAAATGAGTTTTGCATAAGGAGTAAAATGAAAGATAACAAAACACTTATCTTTAGGAAGAATGTCCACAAATGGCTATATATGTTACTGTGAATTGTTCTTAAAAGTAAACCTTCTGGGGCGCCTGGGTGGCTCAGTCGTTTAAGCGTCCGACTTCGGCTCAGGTCACAATCTCGCGGTCCGTGAGTTCGAGCCCCGCGTCGGGCTCTGGGCTGATGGCTCAGAGCCTGGAGCCTGTTTCCGATTCTGTGTCTCCCTCTCTCTCTGCCCCTCCCCCATTCATGCTCTGTCTCTCTCTGTCTCAAAAATAAATAAACGTTAAAAAAAAAAAAGTAAACCTTCTGATGTATTCAAAATAATTAAGAGTGGACAAAAATCTCCCCACACCAATGCAATTATGTACATGTTCAGTAGGCAAATAGTCACGCCTTGAGCTCAGAGTCTAGGATACAACCACCAGTCAATCCATGCTTTGTTCCTTTCCCCCTTGTCTCCAAACTTTCTCTCACTACCTAAATACCCACATAGGATTCCAAATGGGTCCAATAGCTCATCTGGGCAAGCAATAATGTCCGGGACATGCTCGTTATTGTATTTTAGGCATTTGTTGACAAAGATGTATTGGGTGGGTTTGTTTTTGTTTTTGTTTTTGTTTTTCTATCTGGGGATGTTCCACCTATCCTGGCATGGAAGGAAAACTGGGCTGAGGGGGTCCTGCCTCAGCCAGCAGGGTCACCCACTGTCTACTCTGCAGATGTTGGTGGAGTCTTAAGGAGCATGAGGTCTTGAGACAGGGAAGAGACCCAGTGGTCTACTTTGCCTTCTAATCTAAAGCCAAGTGTCTTATTTTCAATTATTCCCATTAACATCGTGCAGTCAGCAGCTGGGTGTAAAGCTCAGGACCTGCCCCGAGGGATGGACAGCACGGTGGCCTGTAAGACCACGGCAGCACCTGTGTGTTCAGATGTCATCCCTTCCCTCCTGAGAGCCAGGCCACCTGCCAGGCCAGCTGCAGAATCAGTTACTTCTACACCGTATTTGACATGGACATAAGACATGGTACTTTTCGTGACAGGAGGGATGTCCACACAAGTTACCATCCAAACAGGACACTTTTGAAAGAGGCAACTATTCATAATCATAACAGGTCAACAGATATGAATGGAGGCTGTCCCAGGCACACAGAGACACATGGCTATTAGCCAGAGGAAACTTTTCAGGACGCCTACCTCTTCTCTTCAGTAGATTTGCAATGAAGACATTCATAGCTTCCCTGAGGCCCCACCTCTGGAGTTATACTGCCTGGAAATATTTTGAGAATGTACCTTGGGGCAAAACAGATTTGTTGAAGAAAATGTCCTCACAAATGTGGAGCAAAAACTACAGAAGAAGCCGTCTTCCCCCTTTGCCCTCCCAGTGCGGTCGGAGGAGATTCTAGAATTAGAAACGAAACCAAAAAATGAAAGACCTGATCTGAGAGCTTAATTCTCCCCTTCAGGAAACAAACACCCAGCGTGGCCAGTGGGTTCTTTAAAAACATTCCCCATCCATTTTCCACCTTGTGTTCCTTTGGTCTGCAGTTGACTGGCTCTCATTTCATTTTCGGAAAAAAGTGACTGTATCTCCAGCCTAGAAACTTTGATACACTGTGCCCTTATCAAGAAAGTCTCCTACGCGGGGATTGCACATGCACCCTGCCAGAGCACGGCGGCATGCGGTCCCGTAGACATCATTTCATGCTTTCTTCTTGCTTTATTTGAAATACATTTCATGTACCATCTCCAACAAAAATGCAGTCGTTCAACAAGGAGAGAGACAGAGGGCCCTGAGCTGCCCAGGGAGAAGGCCAGGTCTGGGGCCGCAGAGTGGAAAGGAGTGTAAGCAAAGGCCTGGGCAGAGCGCAAGAAATATTTGGCATTCCTGGCTTCCCACAAAGGGTAGGTCACGGAGAGGGAACAAGCAGTTGGGATGGAGTATGTACACCACAACTATTCTTTCTCAGGCCACATCCAGGCCACTCTATCACAGCAACGTCCCTGGTGGGAAGACCCCGAGTTTACTCCGCAGTGAGGGAAATGCTCCGGGTAATTACACGCGATGCCTGTCTATACGCGGGACGGGGTCAGTGTCTGTGGCAAAGACAGCTGCTGGTTTTGAGGCTGTGTGTTAAATCCACTTTGGCTAACGACCGTTTAGTGCATTTAAGGGACGGAGCACTGAGCGTCCCCTTCCACAGGCCCTGGTCAAAACAAAGCCCACTTCTTCGTGACGTGCCCACAGGTGGTCTGTTTCAGAGGCCTGCCATCGGCTTCTTGGATGGGGATTTTGGAAGAAGAACCACGCTCGCTATTTCCTGGGTAGTGAATTAAAGACATGCCTCTCTTCTCTCTGAAACTTTGGGGAAGAAAGAAAAAAACAACAAAACCACCGTCATTCATAACAACATAACCACACATACATCAAGACAAAAATAATCATTTAGTTGAAAAGAGATTTGGTCATCAGCAGGCTTTCTTTCTGCCCACCTCGCCGGGCAGGGTAATTTGGCCCCTGCAGCCAGATCTATAAAATGCTGCAGTGAGACGGCTTCACGAGGTTTCTCAGCCACGGGAATTTCCAGCTACTGGAAATACCCAAGGCCAGCGTAAGCTCATTTATTTTTCTTAATTTGAGTGTCAGGTTATAGACTAAATAGCAGATGCCTGACGTTCTCAAGTGCTTGCGAGGCAAATGTCACGGGACAGGACACAAATGGAAGAATGCATGGAAAATGGGACATCATGCCCCAGGGTCAGCAGGTGGGCAGACCGCATGGAAACCTTCCCCTTGGAGTCACAGAGGTGAAGTTTCCAGGTGATAAATCTGAGAATTTGCCTCCCGTAGCAGGGCCCAGAGCAGCAGGATGGCCTTCTTGTCCCCTTGTATGCTGTGGCCCCGTGGCCCAAGGAGAAGTGGTGGTTTGGAAATCATGTTAAGACTTCTCCATGTGGCAAGAGTCGTTAGGGAGTGTTTTTATTTTCTTCTTCTGAACAAGTCCTAACACAGTGGCCACATGTTTTGCATTTCCTGTGACAGCCCTAGTTTCTAATATTTTTGTGTGCACATCCTGGTAAGTATACCAGGATCACTTTCGCTCAGCATTAGGTTCGGAAAACTTGGTGGCAGAAATCTTAGAGCATCTGTGTATTTTACAGGATGAGCAGAGGAGGAGAGAAGGGAAGGGGAGGCACGGAACCCCTAGTTCAGGACAGATAACATGCCAGTAATCTGTACCGTTGGCATGTTTGGTTCCCACAGGGGTGGGCAGTATTGCTCTGATTTTAAAAATGAGGAAACCAGCTCAAAGGAGCTCGGCAGCTCACCCAAGGTGGCTGGCTAAGTAGCAATGATACCAAACTTTGGATCCAGATCTGACTCTAACACCCATGGCTTCTCCACCATTGTGTAAGTCACTCATTCTGTTCTCACGAAGCTTCATCATTCTTAGGGAGGTGAGATTTACAAACATGAAAATTCTAGATGATAAAGATGGGATATAACGTGTTACGTTATGACAAATGATCAGCGCTGTTAATCAGATAAGTTACCCATCTGTTGCAAAATGTGGCCCACGTGTACGCCCAAGTTATATTCTCGGTGGAATAAATTTCAATTTTTTTCATTATTTCTTGAGGATTGCAAATTCAATGGAGAACGGAGTGTCTTTCAACCCCATGTGGGGACTGGAACTCAAAGGGGTCCAGACCCTTCAGTCAAGATGCTGACTCTGCTCAGGAGGCACCCCCACACCGTCAGTGTCATGTCACGTGCTTGATGATGGCACCATGCTGCAGAGATGGAGACAGTGCCAACGGTCGCCCCCCAACAGGTAGCGAGGGCTGTGATGCTTTGCAAGGACTGTCGGCAAGGACAATACGTTCCATTCCATAAATGGTCACCGCGTACCTGCTACATAGGAAGCACAATGTTGAAACATGCCGCCTTCCGGCTTCTAGCTTCTGAGAGAAGGAGACAGAAAACAACTATCGTATAAAAAAAAAAATGCCAGTTGATAGATGCAAATAATATACTCTGGCAATTCCGAAGGGGAGTGATATCCCTGCATCTAATGGAGAGATCAGTGGAAGAGGCATTTGACATAGGCCTTGAAGTATGTGTAGGAGTCCAACGGACGGGTGGGGAAGGAAAAACAGAAGCTAATATGCTCAAGGAGGAGAACGGAATCTGTCTAAACAGTGGTGAGTCATCTAGCTCGTCCGGGCTGTGGAATATATGAGAGGGAGTAGTAATAAGGCTTATTTTCCAGGCTTGCACTTCACCTTGAACTTCAGTCTGTGCAAGATCCATCACTTCTGGCTTGTCCTCCTGGGGAGAGCAGACTCTCTCCGTCAGCAGGCGGCCTTGCCAGTGGGCAGGGGCCAAGCAGCTCTCCTGTGTGTGCGTGGATGAAGGCCAGGGATACAGGGGCAGCAGCAGTTTTTTCCTGGTGAGAAACTAGGCCTAGTTGGTGAGAACTAACCTCGCGGGCCTGGGAAGCTGATCTGGCCCTGTTCCTGAACTCCTGCCTTCTCTGCCCCAAAGCTCTAAGCCCCTGGACAGAAGGCTGGGTCAGCTCTGCTTGCAGCCAGAGGACACTGAGAAGGCCACGTCTCACAGGCGCCCTTCTCTCAGGTCCCCAAAGCCTCTAGAGCAGACAGCCAGCGTCACTTTCCATCTGGCCCCAGGCAATGGCTACCTAGCAACTGAGCCATAGACGTTTGCCCTTAGGATATAGTCTGAGTGTCAGTCTGAGGTTTATTTATTTATTTTTTTAAATTTTTTTTAACGTTTATTTATTTTTGAGACAGAGAGAGACAGAGCATGAACGGGGGAGAAGCAGAGAGAGAGAGGGAGACACAGAATCAGAAGCAGGCTCCAGGCTCTGGGCCATCAGCCCAGAGCCCGACGCGGGGCTTGAACTCACAGACCGTGAGATGGTGACCTGAGCTGAAGTCGGACGCTTAACCGACTGAGCCACCCAGGAGCCCCTCGGTCTGAGGTTTAAAACCAAACCAAACAAATTCTGCCCCACTGCATCTTCAACTGTTGATTTCTGGTGAAGTATCTTCTAAAGGCACAATCAGCCTTCCTGTGAACAGAAGTGAGCAATTGAAAACCTTGCTCTCTGGGGCACCTGGGTGGCCTAGTTGGTGGAGCGTCTGACTCTTGATGTCATCTCAGGTCATGATCTCTCAGTTCATGAGTTCTAGCCCTGCTCTGACAGTGTGGCGCCTCCTTGGGATTCTCTCTCTTCCTCTCCTCCGCTTGGGCACGCTCTCTCTCTCTCTCTCACATGCGCACAAAAAAATAAACTCTAAAAAAAACCAAACCCACAAAACCTTGCTTTCACTCTTCCCTCATTTCCTTGCCCTGTGAAAGCATCTGGGTCTAAATTGGGCCCCAACTTATCAGTATGATGCTTGCTACCCATCACAACTGACCGGGGAGTTGTTGGAAATGCAAATGCTGGGCTCAGCCCAGGCCAAGAGATAGGTCTGTGGGTTTGATTTTATTTTTACGTATGTCCCCCCAAGTGCCTGGGCAAATGCCGTATGACTTTGGATATCCACATTTCCTGTTTGTTGCATCCTAGAATTTCCAGCTGGGACGAGTTCTGAACATCAGCTAACACAGCACTTTGTAAATTCATGGGAGCAGGACGCCAGTCTAGGAACTAGGGAGATAGCAAGTAGCGTTTCCTCAGTGGATCTGACTGGAAATCAGCTTCTCTTGGAGCATAGATTGGCATCTCATGCCCAAAGTACAGCATGAGAATGTTGGTCTAGTTCAATCTTTATGCACTTGAAGAAGGAGAACTCCTGTGCCCCGTGGCACATAGCTCTAGACCCGCAGGCTCACTTCCCCTGCCGGTGCTGCTTTGGAATGATCCCTTCCATCCCCCTGGCTTGGGTGAGGATGGCATGTGTGAGCAGATGAGACACTTGTGGGAAAACCATGTTCTAGAAGTGTGTGAGGTGATGTATGCTGTTTTGACTTGGACTTTTTCTTTAAAAAAAAAAAAGTTATTTGAGAGAGAGAGAGCTCGAGGGAGGGGCAAAGGGAGGGAGAGAGAGAGAGAGAGAGAGAGAGAGAGCGCGCGAGAGAATCCCAAGCAGGCTCCAAGCTATGAGCATAGAGCCCAACGCGGGGCTCGAACTCATGAATCGTGAGACCATCACCTGAACCAAAATCAAGAGTTGGACACTCAACCAACTGAGCCACCCAGGTGCCCCTAACTTAGACTTTTCCTGAGCATTGCTTTGAGTCCGTAGCAACCACTGCCGTCATAGAACATCATAGAACCACTGAAGAAAAGAGCAATTCCAGATTTGGGGACTTGGTGAGCAAAAATTCTCTACTTCCTCCCCAGCTTGAGCACGGCTTCTTCATTGGAGTCCAGGCGCCCAGAGCACAGGAGTCGACCTCCAGCCACAGGGACTATCTAGGCTGCCCTGGGGTCACCAGGGGTAGCAGAAGAGACGAGCCAAGCCGCAGGAGCACAGGAAGCTGGGAGGCCGCCGTGGGAAGCAAGAGGAAGGTGGGAGGGGGGGCAGACACAATGTCGCTGCTCTGGTCCCTCACTGGCTCACGTACTCACCTGGCACCTGACACCGCATGCTGCCAGCAAAGTGGATCCTTCATCGAATGATGCAAGGACTATGAACTTATCTGCTTTACGCCCTCAGGACATCTAAGCGTGGTGCCTTGTTCCTACAAATTGCTCTGTGATTATATAATGATGGACCAAGAGTGACACAGCAGGGAACCTTTCCATCTTCAGAGGAAAACTGTTCTTACACACACTGTCCCAGGGAAACCACCTTCTCTTCCAGAAGGCAAGCGTCTCTGGCTATTTGGAACTGCCTGTTGACCCCCATTCTTCTTCAGCCCATTAGTCAGAGGTAGAGCTGCTCCTGGATAACACCCTTACACACCCTTACACGCCCTTACACACACACACACACACACACACACACACTTAATCTGTTAACTTTTGGATCTTTGCCCAGAAGCCTCCAGAAGCCCAGACCCAATCCTGGGTTCCCAGGTCCAAAATTTTGTAGCAAGAAAAAGCATTCTCATCTGAAACTTTTAATAGCATATAAATAAAGTGATCCAGGCTCCAAATGGCCCAGGCAAGGCCACCCCATATAGGGCCGTGAATATCACAATAGGTGATTGTTTTAAAGTGTTTTAATGAGTCTCAAAACATCCTACATAATATCAGCCTCCACTCCAGTCCTCCTGACAGGCTCCAGTAAATAACATGAGTTGACAGGAATAAAACAGCTTGCTCAGGAGTAATTGAGTGGAATTAGAATGAACAGACAAGAAAGAAAAATTGGTGCTTGGGTCACAAGGAACTTTTTGTTGGAAACGCCCTGGGGGATTTGGTGGGATGTGGCCCCGCTGACTAATCACCAGTATAGAAAGTTTACAGTCTCTCCACCATGCCAGCGTCTTTAATAACTTGAAAAGCACAAGAGGTGGCTGTTAATTTCAAAGACAGTTATATGAAGCTTTTATTGAGTGTGGCGCAGAGTATATAGTTAGCAGCCTGTGAGATAATGAACCCTTTAAATAGGGTTTTCAAAAACAAAACCATCTTATTTTTGCTTGAGCCAAAAGAACAGCAATGTTCTCCTGTTATTTGAAAGCCGAAAAGAATATATATAAAGTAGGATCTCTCCATTGCACACGAGAAGAGCCGCTTTCTTCACCAAGGGCATGTGCCATGCCATAGAACCATGGACACTTAGACGGACTCAGCTGACCTTGCCAGGACATGCCTTTGCCGGGAAGCAAGCAGATAGGGGAGGAAGGGGTTAAATGTGATGGCTGCCACCCTCATGAGCATTGGCTCCTGGGCCTTCTCTCCCTGACCTGGGCTGACAATACTGGGAAGAGGTGGGACCCCCTCTGGCCCCCCAATGTCATGAAATGAGTAAACCAGAGATCAAACCAGTGGCTTCTTGAATTTAAAGAGATAAAGAACCAACCTGTGAAAAAAGCAGGACTCCATATGCCTCCCCTGGGGCGTTCTGGGGCTGGAGACTGCGGGCCAGGAGCCGGGTGGGCAGACATTGCCTGTCCAGTCTAGAACCACTTAGGATGGCCTGCTCTGACCTCTCGACGCGGCACGTGAGGAATGGACGCGGTGAAGTGAGCCGTTGATGGGCCTGGAATCTCCAAGCCACTGTGACAGGGAACCCTGCCTTCATCCCCCCGGCAACATCTATGATTTTGACCCATGGAGTACCTTGTGCTTTTATCATTGTCTCTCCCTCTTTCCCTCCCTTCCTCTCCTCCTCTTCTCCATCTCTCTTTCTCCTTCCCTCCCTCTTCCCTCCCCTCCCCCACCCCGACTGCGCTAGATGTACAAGTGCATGAAGAGACTGAGATGGAGAAATCGGTCCAGCCCACTTTAGAAGTCATCTGTTTTTCCCTCACCCTATCATTCTTGCATTCGATGTTCATTAACCCCTTGTCAAGAACAGGGCTTCCAAGTGTGAGCGAGGCAGACATGGCTCCCCTCCCCCTCCCTCTACCCCCAACACACAGGCGTGTCCTACCTGGCCCAGCTGGCAGTGGTCAGGGACAGTGCTGATGGACAGGACAGGTGCTACCCCGACTGCAGGACCGGGTGGGCCTGTTGCTGGTCTTTGCTGTGCCCCTCCTTCATTCCACGGTGGGTGTGTTGTGACAAGGGCTTTGCCCATAGGACTCCCTGGGCTGAGGAACAATGCCACCAAATCTGACTGACCAAGGACTGGAAAACAAAACAAAGAAACAGGGCTTCTCTGAGCCAGTCCTGGGGAGCAAATAATGTAAACAAAAAGATTAATTAAAGGAGAATGAATTATTTCCTGCCTCAGCACTGGCAACAAGCAGAATCTAAGAACTTAATTCAGTCTCATTATTAGCAACATATACCCTGGCTTTTTTTTTTTTTTAAGACACACTTCTGTCCCTCGCGTGATATGGGGAATTTAGCCATTTCCAGGAGTTTTTTCTGCAAAACATGCATCAAGTTGGATCTCTTCCCGAGCTGTAAATTCTTGCTAGCCCAGGAAAACTCCCTCTAGAAGCTTTTGGGATCTGGTGAGCCCTGAAGGAAAACTCCCAGCCTCACTCCTTTCCAGCAGTTTGGGAACATGCTGGAGCTGCATCTGTGGGAGTCTGGAATGCTTGCTTAGGAAGGCCCTTTGTTGGCCACATCGCCTTGGAGCCACTTGCAGATTCCCGCTGGTCTAGGATGTATCAAGAAGCCAGAGAACAACCTTGTTTTAGGAAAAGAGGAAACTGCTTCTTCTAACACTGTCAGGAAGCAAAACAGTCAAATTTGCTTTTCCGGGGGTCTGAACAGAGGCACGGATATTTGAATGAATGCACTTTTAAAGTCTCGATGCTCTAATTGCCAGTGGTCCCCAGTCCTTGCAGTGTCGTAGAAGCACCTGAGAATGAGTCAGAATATGAGCTGCTCTTCTCCATGTCCTGTCTCCCCCACAGGAAGCTTCTTATGTGGCACCTAGGAATCTGGATTTTCAACAAACTCTGTAAGTGATCGCTGTGCAACCAGTACAGTGCCACCACCCATGAAGTGACGGCAAGTGCTGTCACCTAGGGGCTGCCCACAGGGCAGGGACAGCAGAAGGAGCTAAGATTGAGATGTTCTGGAGAAGCTCTTTCTTAGGAAAGGTGATCTTGGGGGTTCGGGTAGGCAAGGGAGAGAGAACGTTCAGTCCGGGGTGCTCCTGAGTCAAAGCCAACCATCACCTTCTTAAGGATGTCAGCTTGCTGACTCGCCATCCTGGGTAGCTTAATGGGCCCCCAGCAACCCCCAGAGAGGAGGTCAGCTGGAAGACGAGTGCTGGAAATACCAGCACGTGACAAATACCTCTGCTGGAGAGCACTGGTGAGATTCCCTGAGGACGCCCTGTGAATCACCCTGAGTGGCAAGGCCAAGGTCAAGAGGTGGGTGTTTCTGGTCAACCGGAGGCTTCACAAAATCATTTCCTTTTGCCTTCACTTCAGACCTCACCTGTCAATGTGGCTTCTGCCAGGTACGCATGTGCTTTCTGCCCAAAGGCTCCTCGAGCTGCCCAGTGCTCACACAGCCAGGGTGCGAACAAGCCTGTACTGAGCCATCCCTTTGGGTTAGAATGAACGCTCGAGAAAGGCGGGAGGCATTTCTGACCTTTTTGGAGTTTCAGTAATCTCCCCTACAAGCATTTGACTATGAATCTTCTGGGCAAGGAAGAAGCTTGCTTCCTGATGTAGAGCCCACTTTTCCACAGGGAAAGAAATAGCTTGTGAGCTCGTATCCAGGGTTTGCCCTTTTTAACAGCAAAACACAGTTACGTGACCATTCAGAGCTTCTCTTCTGGCCAACATGGGGCGTGGATGTCTGAAGTGGACGGGCTACCTGTGCCTCGAGCCCCGGGTGGGTCAGAACCATGATGGGATCTGCCTTGGCCTCTGGGAAGATGGCTCTATGCCACCGGGTACTCAGGAAGCTGGGGACAATGCGACACCAGTCCATCAACAACTATCTACTGAGCCCCTGCCATTGTCAGACACTCTTCCGGACTGTGTGTCTTATGAATTGACTTTGAGAGCACACACAGGGGACACACAGCCTGCATCGCAGCTTTATAACTGACTGTGACACCACCCAACCCCACCCTTTCCGTCTCTGGCACTTATCAGACTCTGCAGAGCCAGTCTGGTTATAACATTTTCCGGAGGATTCCGAAGACACCTGGTTTAACACATTCCCCCTTCACACTCAGCTTCCGTGAAGTTCTGCCTTCAAGGTGGACTGAGGAGGCTGGTCGTCAGGAGGCTCGGGCAGTAGCCACCTCGCCTTGTGATGCCGTGAGCGCAGTAGGCTAGTTCCAGCGGATGAGGTCTTGTGACGTGGAAACTCCTGTTCTTGGGAATCTGAGTGATGGCTGTAGGGATCATTTCGTCCAGGGGATCATCCCGTCACAAACAACCTAACGAGGGAGCTCTGAGGGTCAGGGAAGCACTCATCGCTTGTGTGCTTTGTGTCCTGCACACATTCCAGGCTCCGAACGGAGAAATGCTGCGGTCATTTGCGCTTAGCGGGGGCTTCAGAGGAGATGCTCCTTCCTCCCTCATTGTGACAAGAGAGCCTTGCCCTGCCCCTATGGCAGCAGCACTAGAGAAAGTGTCCCAAGCAAGGAGTGCCCTCTTGCTCCCATAACTCTGGTCTCTCTTCCCAGTCTTCAGACTGGAGCGGGTGGTGAGCAGCTCAAACCACTCCCCTCACCCTCCCAGTCTGAGCTGGGAGGAGGCAGAGCTGGAATTTTACAACTCACTTATTCATTCATTCATTCATTCATCCACCAAATATTTATTGAGCTACTAGTAAGCACCTTTGGAACCACCTGGCGGCCTGCTGGTCCAAGTGCTAAATACATACCGTGAGGGAGGTGCTATCAAGATGAGGCTGGGCAGGTCAGGTTAGTCCCGGGAGATCATGTGGCAGAGATGAGGGAGGGAGTACTCAGCCCAAGAGCCTGAGTGGTACCCAGGGAGCCTTGGGGGGGGGGGGTGCTGTGGGGGATGGGGAGATAGCTGATCCCATGGAGCTCCGGGGCTCTGTGGTCATAGCAACCTGGAGAGCTGGTCTGCAACCCTCCTCCACTGAGCTGTTGCCCCACCTGCTCAGTACCGAGCTCACCTGAATGTGAACGCCTGGTACAGACTCAGAATAGACCTTTTGCTCCCACAGGGGCAGCACAGAAAGAATCCAAACGCTTAGATGGTTGTACTTCATTCTCTGAGGTGGTTAGCAGGAAGATCGAAGGGGCCCTGAAACCTGGGATTTGCCCTGGAGGCTTCTTCGTCTGTGGGAATCCCACTAGTATGCTTCCCATAGCTAGGAGGGTGAGCCCAGTGCCAGGAGCGCATGCCCTGGGGCCGCCTCCTCTGAGAGTTGTTCCTATTGGGCATGCTCCATTTCATCCAGACCTTGCGGCCCTTCCTCCTCCCAGCGTGCTTGTCTATCCCCGGGACTGATTGGGGCCTTTTCGATTTCCCAAGTATCACCTCCTTCCGTTTCATAGACTCGCATGGAAAAGGCTTTTTTTTTTTTTTTTTTCTTTTTCTTTTTCTTTTTCTTTTTCTTTTTCTTTTTCTCATTTCCCTTTCTCTTTGTCTTCCTTTTTTCTTTTTTTCTTCTTCTTTTCCTTTCCCTTTTTCCTTTTCTTTTCCTTTTTCTTTTTAAATCAGAGGGTTATTTACAAGGCAGATTAAGCATAGACGCAAACTGTTAAATCATCAAATACTCCACAGTCTGGTACCAAATAGCTGAAGTAAAGATACCCTGAGCTGATCACGGCACTCGGGTAATACATCACTCTGATCAGGAAAGGATGCGAGAAAAGCTGCTGAAAGCCTGTCTCCACAGCCACGTGGCTTTGATCTCTGGGAAAGTGGTGATTAGTGCAGACAGCAAGCCATAGGTCTTGATTAGTCCATTCAAACCAATGACTGCTGTTTTGCCGTAGATACGAGCACAGTAAAGTCAGGAAGTGTTGGGCTGAGCTTTAAACAGCCGTCTCTCCAGAGAAAACCCAGCTGTAAGGCGAAGACGGCTGGACCTGGCTGGAGACGAATGTCTACAAACACTGTGCTCCCAAGTCCAGGGAGAAAGCTGGTCAAGGTATCAACCCACAACAGATGATTCTGATCTTAAATAAGATCCCTTCGGATGCAGCAGCATCTCAGTACAAGTGAGGAGAAACTCGCCCTGGTCAGAGAGGCTTTCCTTGTTTTGCCCCCAAAATGACACCAACCGGGCTGCAAATAGCCATCTCCTAAGCTGGGGTCTCTGGCTTCCACGGTGGGTTGAGTCAATATGGTGGAAGTTCAAACCTCTACACCAATCCTGTCTTACTATTTCTAGGCAGACAGTTGCGATTTGGGCATGGTTTTTATTTTGCGACTTTAGCCTGGTAAATGTAAATTCAGCACCGAGTCCGCAGAGTCTGGGGCAGTGCCAGCGGGGCACAACCCCAGGGTGATGGGGACGAGAGTGGCCACAGGCCTCCTGAGACAGTCCCGACTATGCCTTCTGTCCCATCCGGTTTACATTGAATTCTCTCCTACCTCTCCTGGCTTGGGGATGAATTACAGAGCCACTGGAAGGGAGGTCACTTCCCCAGTCTCGGGCTTTATTTGAAGGAACTGATGTGCATAAGCCCCTTTGCCTGGGGTGATAGAAGTGTCTGAGCTTAGGTGAGTCGGGCTGAGTTGAGACAAAGGCAGAGCAAGGGACCCAGTCTTGGGTCTTCTCTCCCCTCAGGTACCACAGACTGAGACCTAGACTGGGGGAATCAGGCTGAGGGGCCTCCACTGGTGAGGTATCTTGTGAAATCTGGGGCGAGAAGGAGAATCTTCCCACCTTTGTGCTGAACACAGAGACAGCATCTGAGAGGATCTGGGGGGTGTGGCAGCCCAGTAGCTGGGAAGCAGATTCTGCCCTCCCTCGGGGGGCTCCGCCAGGGGATGAGCACACTGGGGGCTCCTAATAGTCCCCAAGGAGGCTCTACAGCAGTGCAAGGGTCCTGTAATTATGTAGGCAAGGGCCAAGAGGCCCTGAAATGTAGGTGTTCGTGTTAACAGGCCTCCCTGATCACATCAAACTGGGGAGGCCTGAGAACACTGGCTCGCAAGTGAAATAGGTAAGACCTGACTCAAACACTGTGGCCTTCTTCCAACCCAAAATCCATTTCATTGCTGGACAGCCAGTACTCTGTTATAGGCTCTCCCTTTCCAGAACCTTCCTTGGGGGTACTTCTCTCTTCTACCATACAAGCAAGCTCCCCTAGAGCAGGAAATTCATCTCTGCCTCCCTCACAGAGCCTAACCACACTCTGTTTAAGGGGTGCCCGAGCAATATTGGTTGAATCATTGAGCGAAAGGCAATGAAATATAGTGAGTCTAATTCTCCAGCTTGGCAGCAGCTAGTGAAGCTTAAAGACTGAACCTGTCAAGGAAATTCATAAGGCTAATTCATGAAACACCCCGGCCCTTCATGCTCCCTTTTAGTCCAGGAAATACTGGTGATCTCTGTGTGCTCTTTATGTGCACTGATAATTGACTGGATTCTAAAAAAGAAAATCCCTTCCTAACCACTATTTTGTCTGAGCTAGGATCACTTTATTATGCCAATGAAGGTGTGAGACAGTAAGAGGCCTGAGAGAGTGTTTACCTTACTGGAAAAGCTTTAGACTCACGTCGAAGGGTTGGTTTAGAGGCCTAATTCAGCATCTCCTTCCGGGGACCCGTTGGGTCCAGCAAGGAAGGCTGGTCTTCAGCTGCCATGTTGGGTCTGCGTGGTTTCCAGGGGAGTTGGATACTTTTTATTGACACGCATTTCCCCGTTTAACCACACGTTCCCTGCACAGATGGTATTTATGCTCAGGAGGTGACTCACACTCTTTGTCAGCATACCTTTCTATATTAAATACCCCATTAGGTTTATGCTCACTGGGCTTCAGAGTGGGTTGGGTGGTATTAAAATATCCTCTTCTTTCTTTCTAGGAGGCATGTGGCTTTTGGAATTTACCCCCAAGTTCCCCTTTCTATAGACTATGACTTTGTGGGACTTCTCTATTTCACATCTGGGTTTAAACCCAAAACCTACCACTTAACTAGCCATGTGGTCTTGAGATTCTTATTGTCTCTGTGCCTCAATTTAATTACTCATAAAATGAGAACAATATTACTGATCCCATAATGTTGCTGGGAAAATTAAAGGAGGTTGTGGCACTGGGAAAAGACTGAAGCAAATATTTTTTGAATGAATAAGTGACTAAAGCAATAATAGAAACATAAAAAATTATCAGCCAACCCATTGTATATGATGACCATTGTTCATGGATAAGAAACCGTTCTAAGTTCTTGAACGCATACTATCTTACAAGTAAGTGAAGGATTTGGGATGCAAACCTACATCTCATGGGCATCCAAGATCATGCCTTTTTAAAAAATGTTTATTTATTTTTTTGAGAGAGAGAGAGAGAGCTTGAGCTGGGGAGGGGCAGAGAGAGGGGGAGACACAAAATCTGAAGCAGGCTCCAAGCTCTGAGCCATCAGCACAGAGCCCAATGCAGGGCTCTAGCTCACCAACTGAGAGATCATGACCTGAGCCGAAGTTGGATGCTTAACCAACTGAGCCGCCCAGGTGCTCGCAAGATCATGCTTTTAACTTCTACCTGAACTGCCTCTTCTATACTTGTGATAAACTCCTTTGTCACTAGAGACTCACCAGGAATGAATGATGAGGTTCGTTAACCGTGGCTCTCTTTACTCTAATGTAACTAAGATTTTTATGTTTTTATAACTTACTGAGTTTCCGAGGAAAATATTCCTATGACACGACACGAACAAAGATCTTGGTGTCTGCGTTAAGTAATCAATGCCAAGTTTTGGGATCAAGCACCTAGCACCTGTTCCCTGTTACTCTGAGCAAAGAATGCACTGGGCTTATGGCCCTGAAATAACTTCACTGAGAGTGGGGACAGGAACCAGTTGTTCTCCTTCCTGCTTTCTGGTTGATGAAAACTGAAGGACATAAAGACCATTCTGCATCTTAGGCAAATAGTAGTCCTCTCTCTCTCCGGCTGCTGGAAAGAGGTTCACTTTTCTTGGGCACCGCGTTTTCCTGGTTCTGGTAGCTCCCAGTGACTTTGAATTCATCCAATGTCACCATAAAAGAGTGTACAAACATTTGCTCAGAACTGTGCTAGATTCTGTGTGGTTGCTTCAAAGTCTAGTGGTCCTGACTTTTGTCAGAAGAATCAAGATAGGAACAATCATTTATTATTAGATCACTATGTTCTAGGGGCTATGTGAGGTACTTCAAATATATTGTTAAAGTCAGGGTAGGCTAGTTTTTGCTGTAATGACAAACGCCGCCAAAGTCTTAGTAGCTAATAATAAGTTTACTTCTTGATCTCGGTAAATGTCTACTGCAGGTCAGCTAAGGGGCTCACTCCCCATTTCTTTATATGTCCACCTGGAATAAAAGCGCTCCACCTATTTCATCTATTGCATACCTGGTTGCCATGGTGTGGGGTGGGGTGTGTGTGGAGGGCGGTGCACAGCAGCGTCTCCTACTGGCTATTCGATGCTTCTGCACAGAGCGACACAGAGACCTTCTGCTTTCATTTCATTGGCCAGAGCAAGTCACATGGGTAAGTCCACCTTCGAGGGGCTAGGGATTTGCAGCCTTACCATGCGCCTAAAAGGAGGAAGGTAAGAAATTTTTAGTGAGCTGCACAAAGGACCACCATACTCACACCATCTGTCTTAAAGCTCATGACAGCTCAGTGAGGCAGGTGTCTTATCTTCTCCAGGCTGTGGGTGGGGAAACTAAGACAACTCTCCCAAGGTCAGACAGCCAATGAGTAGAGGGTCAGGATTTGAACAGAGAGACCCAGAGCACCGGAGAAACCTTCTGCAGGGTCCCAGAACATTCGGGGCAGTATCCTCATGGACTCATTCTTCTCTACCACAATGAGCTTCCCTGCCTTTGAGTTCTCCTTTTATATTATGTTAGTCCTAAGACATAGCTAAAATGTACAACTCCCAGACATCTTTGTATCATCTGAACTTGTATGACCCGTGCAGGCTTCACAATACCTTGCATTCAATTCAACTCTGGTGAGACAAGCCCGTGGATGGAGTCCAAGATAAATGGATCCTTGCACCAGAAGGAACCTTAGAAGGTCATCTCCAGATACCTCACTTTATAGCTAAGCAGGGCCTTGCCTTTTACCCAAAACCCAAGACCTGACTTGCAATCCAGAGGGCTTTGATTGGTGGGACTTTGCCCAGATATTTCTAGGCATGATATCATCTTTAAAAAAAAAAAAAGAAAGAAAGAAAAAGGCATGGACTGTAGCCCTTGTGGGCAAGCTCTGATGTGCTTGAACTTGAATGCAGCTGTAACTGGGGATTAGGCCCGAGTGGAGGGTTTAGTATCCTCAGAGTCTGAAATTTCACAGAATCCCACCTCTAGAATTCTTGCACACATTATCAGAAAATCTCCCTGAACTTTCCTAACGTTGCCATTCTGAGATCTTAAAGAAAACACTAATTGTATGTTTTGAAATCCAGAAAAGGAAAGGAGGTGAGGGACATTGAGACCAGCCACTCTGGCCCTGGCTAAGCCTCCCCCTGGCGCTGGCCCCAGGGATGAGCTTGCCTCTCTGGACTCCCAGTCGGGAAGTACCACCCTGGTTTATTTTCAGAGGTGGAAACTCAAGCAACAATTATCTCCTGTCACAGCAAATTAAAAGCCCAGGCTCACCCATCCCAGGAGCAGGGCGAGCTCAGCCCGTGGCCAGCAAAGGGCCATAATGACAGGCCAAGGCTGGTGGTGCATTTCCTTTAAAGGCATGAGCCACTCATGAAACACACAAAATAAACAGAGACATAAAAGTCCATAGCAAAGGCCCACAAGTGAGAGCAAGAGTCTGTGCCAAGATCAGAGAGCATATTTTGATTCTGTGGGGGATCAAGGATTATGGCAGCAAGAAGTGCTTAGTGGAAGATGAGTTTTGGTCTGTGTTTGAGATAACGGATGAAGCTATTGTGCATGACGCTGTAGAGGGTGGGGAGTGGGGGGGTGAATGGCCCTGCCTGTCACACACACACACGCACGTGCGCGCTCACACACTGACACACACATGCACACATACACTATGGCCTCAAGAACATCACCCACTTCCGCTCATTTCTATCAGAATCTCCATCGCTGCATGGATTCCTGCCTACCTTCCCCTGGACAAGGCAACGTGGCCCATCTGGCCACGGTTTCTGCTTGGCATCCCTCTCTTCTCTCATGTTCTGTGCCTCCTTACTGCCAGGAACGTAAGCAGAGCTCACCTCTTTTAAATCACCTCCAGAACTGGTGCTTCTGACCCCCGTCACCCTCCCCTTGCAACTTCTTTCCGTAGCTGTGTCTGCTGCTTTATGTCAGTGAGGACTTGTTATGTCAGTTTGTTGGAAGTTAGTTTGGGCTTTGTTATGGCATAAGGTCTACAGGAGTAGAGATTTTTTATTTTTCTTTATATTTATGCCCCACATGTTTAACTTTCAAAAAGTGTTTTCACATCCATCATCTAATTTTGTCTTCTGTATTGCCTGGTGAGGTAAGTGGGTGGGGAAAAAACATTCCAGTCACCAATGGGAACTTATATGGCAAGGTGGCTAAGAACTTTGGCTTTGGCCGGGCAGGTGGCTGATCTCTGTAAGCCCCAACTCTCTCATCTCCAAAACAGGGATAAAAATAGTTTCTGCCCATAGGTTATTTTAAGGATTAAATGAGCTAACACAGGTAACATGCTTACCTCACACAGAGAAGGTGCCCAGTAAAATTGCCATTATTTCAATGATGATGGAACTCGGGCTCAGAGAAGTTAACATCCAAAGGGTAGCAAAGCACGGTGGGAAAAGGAGAGGGGTGGGAGACAGTGGATTCTGGTTCTGTTTGCTATGGTGCCCTTGGGCAAATTGCTTCGCTTCTCTGATCCTCAGCTTCTTCACCTCTTAATTAGGAACAGTACATCATATATCACGTATGTCCCAGTGCTTTGGGGAGGATGAATCGAAAGTACTTTTGAAAGCCTGTTGCAAAGTGTGCCAAAAATGTTCATTTATTCATCCACCATAATTCACGCAGCAGGTCAGGGCCGGAGCCAGAGTTCCTGATCCCCGGTGTCCATTCCAGCAATCTGTGCGTTCCTCTGGAGCCCCCTCAGAGCCTCCATAAATGCTGTCGACTGACAGGTGGACTGCATATCACAGCTCTGGGCACCCGGCATCGAGCAGCAGGGGTCAGCCCGCCGCCCCTCCCTGACTCCTGTGTGCTCTCGGTGGGCAGTGGGAGTGAACAGGGAAAACACAGCTCAGAAACCAGTCATTTCAGCTGCCCCTGACTCCTGTGCCCTATCTCTGCTGTTGGCAACGAGAACAAGAGGGGAATATGAGAGAGAGCGAATGAAACAGAACCTAGAACATTAGGGACAGTGCCACCGGGACTCAGACTCGGAAGGGGAGGGAGGAACTTTAGAATCTACACAGCCACCTGCACCCCAGATTGCAAAGTAGGCTTCACAGGTGGCTTGTGACCCCCATTATCCATCTCACTCTACTTAAAGACGAGCTGATGAGCTGGGGAATATTTTACCAGCATGATTCCCACTGGCATGCGGATCAGTTTCTCTGAAGCCAGCCTCCGTTTGGGCTCTCAGGGAGGATGTGGTCTGTTTTCCACTGCATGAAGTCACCTCAGTCTTGTCCCTTGTTCTTGGGCAAATTCAGGCCAGGTGACCTGAAAAGAACAACCCAGGCTGGGTCGGGGCTGGAGTCATCAGTTCAGCCTCTCCTGATACACCTTGTTTTAATTCTCCCTATGAATGCATCCCCTTTTCTAAGCATTGTTTGCTAAGAACAATTGAGAAGTCTCTGAGATGCTGATTAGAGGCAAGCAACTGGCCCCAAAGGGACAGGAAGTTGGGGGCGGGGTCAAGGATGCAGAGGCTTGGTCCCAAGCTTTACTGCGGACTCCCATTTGGCACTGAGAATATTCCCAAGACCCTCTATTAGGCGTATATGGTCCAGTCCTTAATTGATCAGAGAGATGAGGTGGGAACCAAGGAGGCCCTGGGCCTGAGCCCTGCATTTAAGAGCACACCGTGTCTATTTATTCAAAGAATTACAGGTATCAGAAGAATAGGTCCTTGTAAACTCATCAGGTTCATGGTTTCATCTTTAGTCAAAAGGACCACAAGATGGTGGATAATCAATCATAATTTAAAGGAAAAAAAAAAAACCCAAACCATCTCTAGGGTACCTTTGGTATCTGATTCTAGTATCTATGCAGTTTTACTGACACTTCCCTAGTATCTTATCTTAGGAATTAGTTATCTATTTCTGCACAACAATCTACCACCCAAATTTAATGGCCTAAGACCAAGATAATGTATTTGTTCAGGAGTCTGTAATTGGGCCAGGCTCAACTGGGCAGTCCCTCTGCTGGTCTCATGGGGGTCAAGTATGCCACCGTGAGTTGGCCAGTGAAGAGAAGAAATGACAACTAAGGGGGCTGGCTGCCTTGTCCAGCTGGCCCAGTCCCACGTCTGGTGCCTCAGTGGTGACGGCTTGAGCTACTGGGATGACTGGAATTCTCCCTCTGTGTGATTGTTCATCCTTAAGGGCTGGGCTTCCTTACACAGGAGTCACAGAGCACCTAGAAGGTGAGAGCAGGCACTCAAGACCTAATGTCACTTCTGCCACATGCTATTGATCACAGAAAGTCCCAGGACTAGCCCAGGTTCAAGGGGGAGGGGAAAGAGGGTCAGTCTTTTATTGGGAAGGACAATCAATTCACACTGCAAAGAAGCCTACACCTAGGCATGGAAGAAAGTGCTGAGGCCATCCTTAGGATCTATCAGTCACTGAAGCTGTATTGATAAGTCATTCCTATCACCCTTTAGGAATGGCCTGCCCCTCAGTGGCAAGGACAGACGGGGACCCCAATTCTGCCTTTCTCTAGCGGAGCGAACGAGGGTAAGTTATTTTACCCCTTGGGTAAATAAGTGGGAATACAGAATGGGCATTTAGGAGACGCCAGCTCTGTGCAAGCATCGTACATACATAATCCTACTTAAGTCTCAACACAACTTTGCCATAAGTCTTAGCCCCACTTTGTTACTAAGAAAGCTGATGTTCAGAGAGAGGTAATGACTTCCTCCGTGTCATTGGGTTACACATGATGAAGCTGGAAGTTCCTTCATCTGTAAAATGGGAATCATAAACTTTACCCCCAGCACAGTTGACAGGATAAAATGAGATTCCCCCATGTGGAAGTGCCTGTTAAGTCCCAAAGCCCTGCACACATGTTAGTTGTAGTTTTCATCGAGCCAGGCAGACTTCTTTGGAGGAAAGGGGGGGGGGGCGGTCTAGGAAGGCGCCAGAGCCATCTGAGCCAGACGCCAACTGTTGTGTGTGTCTTAGCTGCTATTTGCTTTGGCTTCGGACCAAATCCTCTATCCAGTGCCTTTAGCAGTAACGGACAAGCAAGAACCTTGTGGGCCAGGTGGCAAGCCATGGCATGCCACAGGTGAGGACGCAGGCTTTCCCCCCACTCATGCTTCCACTGGGAGAAGAGAGGGACAGAAGCAAGGCTCTGGCTGCCGCGGTGTTGTCCTCAACTGCCTCAGGTCAGGGGTGGAGGAATCGCCTATTTTGGCAACAGACTCAAGGTCACATGTACACCCTTGAATTGTTCTGAGCCTCCTTTTCCCCAACTCTGCCTTTCACCAGCTCTCTTCTCAGTTCTTTTCACTTCACCTCATTTCAACCTTACTCCCTTACGATGAGCTCTTTGCATCTTCAACCTGTATGCCCACTCTTTCCTCCCCCTCCTTGTCTTATCTGCTACATGAATTTTTTATGACCTAACTCTCTGACCAGGAGGCAGGGACAGCTTTTCCACCGCATGTGTGCGGTCCACCCATAGGCAAGATCTCCTCCTTTGAGCTTCATGTTGCTCAGATGCACCGGTCTTCTCTGCCCTGCCTTGCTGCTGTGACCTGCCCACCTCCCGTCAGTTACCACCATCATTCTTGGAGGCCTCTGGGAACGCACTTGCACCTACCTGCCATGACCAAGGAAGGACAACTTCCACGCTCACCTTAACTTCAGAGTTCCCTAGCTTTTACAACCCCACTGCCCTTCATTGCTACTCCACAACAGCTGAAGACACATCGTGAAAGGCCTCACGTGGGGAAGAAAAATTACAACTACGCCGTGTTGCCAAAGGTAGCAGAACCTGAATCGAAGGGAAGATGCTAAAGAGACAGGCTTTCACTATTCATCCGGAGGAGCTTCCTACCATAGCTCTCCACTGGTGAGGGAGGGTGCCTTGCATGTTGACTACAGGAAGTGTTTGCCAAAAACCCTGATGCAGGTGAAAAAAGAAAAGTCAGATTTGGAGTCAGGAAATCCGGTTTTGTGTCTTGTCTCAGCTCCTTACCAACTCAATGGAACCTGGATAGGACTCATCCTCTCTCGTTCTCAGTTTAGGTTATGAGGTAAAAACCAAATAAGATCAAGAGTGAGACAATAACTGTCAACTATAGGACACTCAACAAATATCAGTATAATCCCTGGGGAGACAAAGCTTATGAGCCTATCACTTAAATCCAATTTGTTGTTGTTATCAAGCCAAAACTGAAGAGAGAAGACAAGTGAATAGTGGATTCTGATTAAGATGATCAGTTGAAGGGTGCCTGGGTGGCTCAGTCGGTTAAGTGTCTGACTCTTGATTTCGGCTCAGATCATGATCTCAAGGTTTGTGGGATCAAATGCTGACTCAGGCTCTGCAATGATAGCGCAGAGCCTGCTTCAGATTCTGTCTCCCTCTCTCTCTGCCCCTCCCCCGCTCATCTACACACACAGTCTCTCTAAAAATAAATAAATAAACTTAAAAATATATGATCAACTGAATGCATGCATCTACTTTCATTCCCGCTCAAAATCTTAAATTTTTTTATTTAAAAAAATTTTTTAACGTTTATTTATTTTTGAGAGACAGAGGGAGACAGAGTGTGAACTGGGGAGGTTGCAGAGAGAGAGGGAGACACAGAATCCGAAGCAGGCTCCAGGCTCTGAGCTGTCAGCACAGAGCCCGATATGGGGCTCGAACTCACCAACTGCAAGATCGTGACCTGAGCTGAAGTCAAAGCTTAACCAACTGAGCCACCCAGGCACCTCTATCTTAAAATGTTTTGTAAGGCATAAACTAACGAGAGTGCAAACATGGGCAAACAACACTGGTAGCAACATGATGGAAGTAATGACAGCAAACCTGAGAAGGCTGAATTCTCAGGAAGTTTTGAGGAGGCAGCCCAATTTATTCTACCAAATTTCTGAAGCAGTCAGCTGCCAGAAAGCTGATAGCCAGATCTTCATTCCCCAGGCAGAGCAATAGACATGTCTTCTCTGGGAAACCTGACCAGCTCAAGAGGAAACACCTCAAGATACTGACATTGGTATCCAGCCAGACCAGTCTATAAGGAAGCTAACATTCAACCAGAGCCACTCATGTTTTAAAGCTTCTGATCCACTTTTTAGTGCCTTCAACCTGTAAAGATAACCAAGGACCATCACGCATATGAGGAAAGTCTTATGGGAAAGAGAAAAAAAAACAAGTTCAAAACAATAAAGCAATTTAGAGGAAGTGAGATTTTGTAAGGAAGAAGAGAATGTGTGTTCATGTGAATGTGTGTGTGCATGTGTGTGCACGTGGGTGTACATGTGTGTGTGTATGTATCTCCTAGCTCTGTGTCACTGTCTTTAGGGAGATAAGATATTGCAGTCATGAAACAGATTAAAAAGAAACATTATTAAAATGAGACATTTGTGGAGAAAAAAGAGCTCCTAGAAATCACAATTATGATAGCAAAAACAAAAAACTCAGCAGCGCTGTTGAAAGGTAAAGTTGAAGGACCTTCCAGCAAATAGAGGAAAAAGGTAGAGAAAAGATAGGGAACAGAAGAGAAAATTTAAGAAGGGTAGAAAATGACTCTAAGAAGTCCAATATACAAACGATAAGAGTTCCAGGAGAAGAGAAGAGACAATATGAGGGGAGGAAATAAAGAAAAAAATTTTTTTCCCCAGAATGGAAAGACAGATACATACGTATATACATACATACATACATACATACATACAAACTTTCCAGAACTGAAAGATACAAGTGTCCATACTGAAAGGACACATCAAGTGCCCAGCCCAGTGAATAAAAATAGACCCGTATCAATACAAATCATTGTGAAATTTTGGAACGCTCAGGACAAAGTTAAGATCCCACAGGCTTTCAGAGAGAAAACACACTTATAAAGAAACAGAAATCAGGATGACATCATCCTTTTCAGCAGAAGGGTTAGAAGTTAGCACTGTGGAACAATGCCCTCATAATTCTGAAAGAAAAGGATTTGCATCCTAAAAGTCTACGCTCAGACAAACAATCAGTAAAGGGTGGAGGACAGAAGGAGGACATTTTCAGACACCCAAGATTTCAAAAAATGTACTTCCTCCTCACCCTTTCTTAGGGAGTTTTTGTAGGATATACTCTACCCTAATGGGAGACTAAGCCAAAGAAGAGGAATTCATGGGGTCAAAGGAAAGAGAAGATCCAACACAAGAAAGAGGCCATGATACTCCCAGGATAATGTAGACGCTTGACCCAGGACAACTGCTGTGATTCAGCTATGAAGGGAAGCCAGACCATATAAGCCAGAGGGCTCTGGGAGATTTTGCCAAGATAAAACTGACCATGTGCTGTGTTTGAACAGACTGGCAGGAGATTTGGACAACTGGTAGAGAGTTTGAGGTTGTGTTAGCATTAGTGCATAGAAAACTGAGCAAACAAAAGGCAATTATATACATATATATATATATATGCACACTATAAGCATTATATACGATAATTACTAGTTCCATGGAAAGTAAAAAGTTGTTCGTGAAAGGCAACTAAGAAGTTTCCCAATGGCCCAGCTGCGAATACCATTTACATAGTCAAAAAATGTAAACACTGAATACTGATCTCACCAAAACTATAATATAACTACAGTGGGAGAATGGGGGAACTAGAATGGTATGTGTTGGAGGGAGGGGGATGAAAGAGAACTAAATTCTCTGTCTCTCATGGCAGGAAGTCAATAGATAAGGCCCAAAAAATGAAAAATCAGGAAGTAGCTATATGTGTGTGCTATTTAGAGCAATATATGGAGAGTCAGTCGTTCGAGTGGAAAAGTCATTGCCTCTAAGGAAGGGAAAGTGGAAGGTGGGGCACCGATAATTTTTGTGACAAATCTGGTAGAATTGTTTGACTCACTAAAACACTACATTTGACAAAAATATGAATTAAAAAGTATTAAGTAGCGTGGATGATTCTCCCCACCGTTTCATTTATAAGGCTGTGCCTTGGGACAAGAGTGAGACCAGAGACAGGGTCTACCTCCCCCTGTCCCCTAGTGCCCATTTCCCATGTGCCTCTTATATTAGAACTTTCAAAGGTGATGTAAACAATACTTGATTTCACCCTACATGCTGACTTTGGAACCTAACGCCTGCTTAGGCGACGTCTACTCTTTATGAGAAGGGCTTCCTGGTTTCAGTTAGAGGTTTTTCTGTATGACTTCTCCAGTTCCTCTCAACTCCTAGACCGAGCAGAAAAATATGGGAGACCAACTAGAGCTACACAGGGCCTAGAGGTTGATGCACAATTAAAGCGGCTGGTGCCAAGGAGAGGTCAGAGAAGGCTCCCCAGAGGAGGCAGTCAACTGCGTTGACATTTTACATTCTGCTCCTTGAAATGGTATGCCAGCCATCTTATTGATGCATTAAATGAAAGCATGCCTGAAATGATGCTTTTTTAATGTTTTCCTTTTTTCCACCTAACCGAGCACCCACAGTCACACACAGCTGAAGGAATTGATGTTTTCGGTGACCAGTATTGAGCTGTTATATAATGGGAGAAGTACATGTCTACTGTCCAGCTGGAACACCTCATGATAGGGAGAGGGGTTCCAACAGAGTCAGCGAGAATGCCAAATTGGAAGTGGCAAGTGCATAAGCGATAGACCTCGGACTGTTTGATTCCCTTAGGCTGCGTCTTTCACTCAACTCCCACCAGTCTCTGTTGGCTACCAGTGGGGCTACCAGAAGCCAAATGAGAGCAATCTCCCTGGCAAGGCAGAAGCAAACAGGAGACGAGGGAACATAGGACTTGAAGCAGTAGTTGGTTCTTTGGCAAACCAAGTAGCTTGTGAGAACCTCATTGCAAGCTTTAACATATCTGGTGCCCAAAATGCACAATGCCAAGTGGAAGAAAAGCACTAGACTTCTCAAGGGCCCCATCGGAAAGCCCTCATAAACCTCATTCAAACACGATTGCTCTCATTATCACCTCCCAACATGTTCAGGACCCCTCCCCACCCTCCAAGGAGCACTCAGGTTTCCTTTGGGCTGTGATCCAAGCTTGAGGAGCCTTGCCAAATAGCTAGTGTGTGGGGTTCTGACTTAGAATGCCCCGTTCTCTAGTCGAGTCACCCCATGAGATGGCATTTTTGCACAAACACAAGGGCCCGAGACACGATTTGAAATAGGCTTTGTCATCATAACTGGTTTTCTTTGGGAGACATTTCCGAAAGGCTGCTGTTGTGGTGGGGAGACACTAAACATTCAGGTTAATAAAATCTCTCCATTATATTTAAGGAAGAAAACAAATCTGATGAGATATTGTGTAGGTGGGTCAGTTTGGATCCTCCGGGAAGCAGAGATAGACATATCAGAAATTTATTGGGAGATAAGTCTGTGAAAGATAAAGGGGCTGTTGGGCAGGGTGAGTCTTCAGCCGGTGATACAGATCTGATATCTGAAATGAAAGGGGGAGGGGAAGCAAGACTGAATAAGGAAAACCTCAGGTGATCCCAGTGGAAACTCCAGAACAAAGCTTGCCCGTTAGAGGAGTCCCACAGTGGAGAGAGATGGCCCGGCCCTAGTGCCCCTCCTCCCAAAGGCTCAGTCATGGCCCCGGGGCCACAGCAGAGCAGGAAATCAGCTCCAGCGCCTTGGGTGGAATCCTGAGGCACTGAGACGGAGGCTGTCTGCGAACTGCACTTTGCACAGTGGAATGTCAAATTCTTTCTCGAAGAAAGTTGTGAGCAGCTTGGCTGTCACAGTAGGGATGAACGTAAAATAACAAAATGCCAAGACATTCTGAATTTACGCATTAAGCCAAGATTTAATGGCTGTGGAAAGAAGATTGCAAAACACTGTCTATCTAGAAAAGACTATACTGAGCTGATTGAAATTAGAATGATTTAGCTTTGCTTTCCAGGTTCGCATGATAATCTCATTAATTTTTTTTTATTCATCATCAGCAACTCTCTATGGATATTCTATTATGTACCAGGCACTACACTTTGTCTCTATCCGCCAAGAGTTCACAGTAATAATTAAACCAAATAATTAAAACAACGCATGAGAGGGCCCCTGGGTGGCTCAGTCGGTTAAGCATCCGACTCTTGATTTCGACTCACGTCATGATCAAACGGTTTGTGAGTTCAAGCCCCGCGTCGCCCTCTGTGCTGACAGCATGGAGCCTGCCTAGGATTCTCTCTCTCCTCTCTCTGCCCCTCCCCTACTCACTCACACACGCTTGCTCTCTGTCTCAAAATAAATATATAAACTTAAAAAAAACAACATATGGAAAGGACTGATGGAAATTCATGTGAATTATTAAAGAAATTCAGGAAAAAGAGGAGCAAATTACACAATAATTTAGGCATTTTTTTTTTGCCTTTGGGTGGGGTCCTGCCATTCTGCTTTGTACCACGTGTGTTGCTGAGGCATTCTTCCAAAATGGATTGGAATAGATTAGGCAAGTGATTATTAACCCTCTCTAGAGCAGAAAGTTCTCTATTCCAAAAGAGGTCAGTGTTTCATTTCCTAAATTTAGACCATTAGTCCAGTTTCAGAAACTGGAACACCTATTCCATCCCAACCAAACTGGACCTTAGCCCAGGTGAATAAAGCCATGTTGATTTCAGACAGGGAAATAGAAAGCTCATGGGCTCGGGGACTATTTTGCCACTCAAAAAGGCTATGGGACCACTTTTTCTCATTGGGATTTCTCTTCCTTCCGGTCATATAAACCTGAGGCTCAGGAGCAAAAATAGTGACCATAGAGTTCACACATTCAACCAACCCTTGATGTTTATCGTTCCAGAGTGAGGATCTTTGGTAGGTACTGAGGAGATGGCCTGGGGTATAGCTCATGGCTCCTGCTCTTAGGCGGCACGTAGTTCCAGGTCCTTAAAAATAACACCAATTCCTGTGGAGCTTTCCTGGTTTCCTTCTTTCCTGTAGGACTCTCTCTGGGATTCTCTGATCACATGACCTCAAGACTCTCTCAGTCTATTTCTTTCCTGGGCTGAGGCTACTACCCGGAGCTCCACAGTCTCCAAACTGCCTAACCATTCAGTCTGTGGCTTTGCAATTGCTACTTCCCTCTGACTTCACACCCTACGGCCTTCCTATGGTCTGAAGCCATTGCACCTACCTGACAGGTGGACTGGACCTCCCATTATCGCGACAGGCACAGATTGGGATCAGAACGGTGCTTGTGCCATCCATATTCATGGACAATTAACGGCAGTGGCTCAGCGATCGGTGGCATTCTCTGAAGACTTGTCATGCATTTCTTGAGATGTTTTTATAGCAACAGGGAAAAATAGATCCACCCGACCAGCACTGATACAAAACCAACTTCCAAGCATGGAATGACTTGCATCTTAATGTGGAAAAAATATACAAAAATGTATCAGATTCTATTCCTAAAGCTTACCCTTTGTTTCCTTGTTCTGGAGGGAGGATAACAGGAATCCTGTCATGTTTTCTTTATTCTTTTTCTTTTTAGCCCATGGCTTTTATATTTTAGCCACAAGTCACCCTATTGGTAATAGAGGCTCTATTATGAGCCACATGCTTTGTCAAAAGTAAACCTCACATTCTTCTTCTAATTGTTGCCCCCTGACAGGTCGAGGAAAATAGTGTTGTTTTCATAGTGAAGTCACAGTCATAAATCTCCCAGGATTAAGACTCTCACAGCAATCCAGCGAGCTCGTATCATCCTGAGGACTCCTTCAGGGCCATTCTCTGGGAAAGAGACAGAGAAAGAGAGACTGAGAGAGAAATGCCTCTTAGAAAACACTAATTCTGAAGGAGAGCAGCACATTCGCCAGCCTCCGCTCTATGCTAACTAGTCTGCTGGGATCACGTAGGGCAGGCCCAAGTCTCATCTTGCATCTAAACAGCAAGACAAACCTCTTCTTTTTTTACTCCCCTTGTAATCCCCATCCTGGTATTTCCTCCCCCTCCTCCCTGGCTCCTCTGCTCAATTCGTTCATTTTTAACCTACAGTCCACAGTAATGGGGCAGACAGAGCACTGGGCTTGGAGTGAGAACGAACCAGGTTCAAATCCCTCCCTTGCTTTCTAGCTGCGTGACCTACAGTGCAGTCAACCTGTTGCCACAGCTGGAACCGAGGAGTAATAGCTTCTCAGGGCTATCGGGGGAACAGAATGGCATAACATATAGAAAAATGTCTGGCACAGAAGCCCTCAATACCATCCACCAGTCTCCACTCCCCTGACGAAATGCGTCAGAAGAGAAATAGGTTCACTCGAGGGGCTCATGTCCCCCAAGGTGAGATAGCTGATTTGTGAACCAAAGTCATGTGCAATGACCAGCTAATAAGGTCCAAGCTTGGGATGGAAACCACTCAGCTTGACTGTAGTATTGGCTGCCATCTACCTCTGCATGGAACCCACGCTAAAGGTTTCCACAGAAGTGAAAGAATTCATTTGCGCTCCCCTTTTCACTTTCCCTGCCTTTAGAGGGCTTGATATTGTCCCAGGGCCATCAAAGAAGATAAACCAATTTACGTGAGTGAATAAATTTGTCAAAATATTTTTCGTTAGCCTTACAAATATTGTCTACTGAACCACCACACTTTCTCAACTACCTCTTTCCTATTCTTTCTCCCTCCACACCCACGCCTCCTTACTTCCTGCCAACATCACTGTTGCCAAAAACAATCACTTTAAAAATGGCCTAAAGGATTGTTAAAGGAGATGAGTGAGTTTCTCACTTAAACTAAGACTAGAGCACCCAGGAACTTCTTCTCGTGGTGAATCACAGGGAAGTCCTGAATTTCAAGGGCTTCCCCATTTGGCCCTATCTGGCTTTCCATCCTCAGCTCTCGCTGTGTCCTAGTATGAGCCTGACAGTCTTCCCCAGTCTTCCTATGTCCTATGTCCTTCCTATGTCCTTCCTCCTCTGTCCCAGCTGCAGTTGGGAAGAGAGAGAGGGGAGAAGCTCCCATCCCCTCAATGAAGAAAAGGTGAGGGGGCTTCCACTCTGTACTGAGACCGCTTCCTCCAGATTTCTGAGGTTAGACACATCTCACTATGGAGATTTAGTTCTCTGCAGAGACTCTCAGCTGGGCTCCATTACAGTCCCTCTTTGCTCATGAGAATCTATAACTGTAACTTACCTGCCATTATAAAGTTTTCTTATATTAGGTAAATATAGAAGTACCATTTTAAAAATGCTTTCTCCCTAACCATTGGTTTGTTTTTTTCCCACAACTACAGAGGCAGGGAAATGTGGCAAAAGCAAAAAAAAAAAAAAAAAAAAAGTGCCTCAGTTTACCCTGATATGCTTATAACCTTCACAAACTTAACTACTGCATCATACATCATCATCATTTGGAAGCTAAGCCTCAGAACTGCCAGAAAAGAACATGGAAGTAAATTCATGCAAGCCATAATTTCTCATCAGGAGAGAGGAAAGGATATGACCCATGTAATATTCTCTGATTTTTTTTTTAATTTTTTTTTTTCAACCTTTATTTATTTTTGGGACAGAGAGAGACAGAGCATGAACGGGGGAGGGGCAGAGAGAGAGGGAGACGCAGAATCGGAAACAGGCTCCAGGCTCTGAGCCATCAGCTCAGAGCCTGACGCGGGCTCGAACTCACAGACCGCGAGATCGTGACCTGGCTGAAGTCGGACGCTTAACCGACTGCGCCACCCAGGCGCCCCTGATTTTATTTATTTAACAAAGAAGACTTTATTACACTGGACTGTTGAATGTAATGCTGTCTTGTAACTAATCGTTCTCTATATATTTTCCTTTTACTCCTAGGTGACAAAGTCCTTATGGGCAGGGACCATGTTTTACAGTTTTTCTTTTGTCTTTCCGTTGGTCACTTCCCTTTAAAAGCATTTGTTAACCAGTGGATTCTGAGCTCTAGGCAACTGCCAAGCCCGTGGCCACCTTGTGCACAGCAACATACCTAGAGGTCGTCAATTTTAGTAACACGCCTCTGCTACTTTGGCCACAGCTGCTCCAACCAGGAGTCAGCACCTGGCCCAATGACAGCCATCTATAGGTTGGCCAATGTCATAGAAGTTGGTTTAAGGAGAGAGATTTGTCCTCAGAGAGAATTCCATACTGGGTGGTAATGGAACAAGAGATCAGCTTCTTTTTTTAAGACAAGAGGTACAGAATCTAGCAGGTGGTTGTAGCAACAGGGGAAAGAGAAGTTGTGTCACTAAAATGAACTCACATTTCTGAAGGCATGACCACTAATGTTGGTGTTGAATTATTGACCTTGCTGTCCAATGACCAAAGCTAACACTGTCTGCTAACAGATGTTCCAACGGTGAGAGGCCTCGGGCAGCTGCTGGAATAATTCTGTCAATTTTATTCTTTCTCAAGTATTGTTGTGATGACATTGGAATATGCCTCTGTTTCTTGTATCCTAAAAGATCTTAACAGTGTGCCCAGTGTGCCTTGCCTTTTGTAGCTTCTGGAGACTGCTTGCGTTCCTTGCTCATGACTTCAACCCAATATCCATCATCGTATCTCTTACTTGTGTGTCTTTCTTATAAGGACCCCAGTGATACCAGACCCACGGGGGTAATCTCCCCATCTCAAGACCCTTCCCTTGATCATGTCTACAAAGTCCCTTTTGCCATATAAGGTAGCATTCACAGGTTCTGGGGATTAGGACATGGATATCTCGGGGGGGGGGGGCATTACTCGGCCAACTGTGGAACAAGTACTGTGATTGATATAAACACAAGGGGCTATGGGCACCTGTACAAGGGGCAATTGGATCAGGGTAGAGGAGCCTCTCGATTTTTTTATTTTTTTTTTAATTTTTTTTTTCTTTTCAACGTTTTTATTTATTTTTGGGACAGAGAGAGCCAGAGCATGAACGGGGGAGGGGCAGAGAGAGAGGGAGACACAGAATCGGAAACAGGCTCCAGGCTCCGAGCCATCAGCCCAGAGCCTGACGCGGGGCTCGAACTCACGGACCGCGAGATCGTGACCTGGCTGAAGTCAGACGCTTAACCGACTGCGCCACCCAGGCGCCCCATTGATTTTTTTAAAATAATAAGAAAGTGTCCCTTTCCCGTCCTCTCGAATTTGTCCACTACTTTGGGATTTTGGGGGAGATGTGAATGTAAGATTCTGTCAAATGCGTTACACAGGATGCTGCTACACTTCCCCTTAATCCATCCCAGTAAACGTCATCAAGTTTGCCTGTTTCCCAAAACAGGACCTGGAAATGGCCTCACTATCCTACTTCTCCTAAACAAGGGAGTACAACAATATGTGCTGGGATTCATAAATGGATGTAAGATCACTTTGCTCCCAGATGAAAGGAGTTGGAATGGGCAGAGGCTCAAAGCAGTGTTGCTTTAGCAAACACCCAGATGTGGGGTTCCTGACCTTGAGGGAAGGGCTGTGATCTGAGTTAGAACTGGGGTGTATCAGAGGAGGACTGAATGGCATTTATCACTTAGATTTAGGGGAAGGATTTTGGAAAGAATAGCTAGATAGTGACTACAAATTACTCCGAAACAAGCAAACAAAAACTTGCTGTGGGTGGCTCTGGTAGGAAAGGAGGCTTTATTTACTGGAGGATGGGGAGGTTAATTAAGAAGTAAGGATGTTTATAAGTAGGATGCTTGGCAGAGGTGGTGATGTCCTTATCATTAAATGTTTTTCTGGTATAAAAATACTTTATTGGCACTTACAAAGAAGCTTGATTTTCATTGTAGGCATTTACTTATTCATTGCAAACTAAGATGTGTGTGTGTGTGTGTGTGTGTGTTCCCAACCAAAAGCCAGAAGCAGAGTCTGTATTACTTAGTACATAGGGATTCAAAGCCTGGATGGATGGATGGATGGATGGATGGATAAATAGATGGAAGTGTGGATAACTTGTCATGACTGGAACTCTAAATCCAGAAAGCAGTGTCATTAAAAACTTTTACAAGGGGGCACCCAGGTGGCTCAGTCAGTTGAGCATCCGACTCTTGATTTCAGCTCAGGTCATGAGGGTTGTGGGATTGAGCCCCGCCAGTGGCTCCGCGCTGAGTGTGGAGCCTGCTTGAGATTTTTCTCTCTCCCCAGATCCTACTGTCACTCTCTGTCTCTTAAAAACAACCAACCAACCAACCAAACAAACAAACAAACGTTTGCAAGAAGCATTTGCAGCCACTTTCACTTTATCTCTGCTGGTTGTAGTTGCTTCCTCCTGAACCCCCTGGGGGCCAGGCCATCTGTGACTTACACTTGGGGTGCTGGAAGGTGGCTTTCCCTTCCCTTTGACATAGTAACTGGGTATCATACTGCCCGTCTGCTTCCTTTTCTGCCTTTCTGCATCAATTTTAAGCTTATCTGGATATTCATTGAGGATGCTCAGGTGGACCAATTCCATCACATTGCTACTCAAAAGGATTTCTGGATTCCATTTTCTAGAATAATTTGGCTGGCTTCAAAGTGAATCAAAAGGAGCCAATCTCTGAATGGTGTTTGGCAACCTTTTAGTTCGATAGCAATTTATGTATGTTGTAGCAGAACTGTCCTGTGCGGTCTGGCTCTGCTCGATTTCCTCTGCCCCAGGCCATCTGCTCAGCTTTATTTCTTGCCCCACCCGCTCTACAGCTGACACTGAAGCCAAATCAAACCACTCACAGCTGCCCTCGTGTTCCAGGCCGTTGAAAGCATCTTGTGACTCTGCTCATCTGGCTCACTCTGCCTGAAGGGCCCTTCCCTCTCTTCCACTTCTCCTCACTTCTCTTCCCCTGCCCCGTAAGTCCTTGAAGACTCATCTCCAGAACATTCTAAGAGACTTTCATCAATTCTTCCACTTTCCACCTATCACCAAGTAGTCTCTCCTTTTAAAAAAAAAAAAAATTTTTTTTAATGTTTATTTATTTTTGACAGAGGGAGAGTCAGAGCATAAGCAGGAGAAGGGCAGAGAAAGACGAGACACAGAATCCGAAGCAGGCTCCAGGCTCCGAGCTGTCAGCACACAGGGCCCGATGTGGGGCCAGAACTCACGAGCTGTGAGATCATGACCTGAGCCGAATCTGACGCCTAACCGACTGAGCCACCCATGCACCCCCCAAGTACTCTCTCCTTTACAGACTTCATTACAGCAACAATAACATTTCAGTGTCCTATTTATTAGCATGTCTGCTCTCCCTTCCAGACTGTAAACAAAGCCTCTTGGAGACAGGATTTTGTCTTTTCTCCCCCTCAATGCATAGCACAGTGCCCAGAAATTCAGTTCCTGTTTGTTTGTTTGTTTGGGGTTTTTTGTTTGGTTTTTGAGAGAGAAAGAATGCAAGAGTAAGAAGGGTAGAGAGAGAGGGAGCGGAGAGAGAATCCCAAGCAGGCTCCCTGCTGTCAGTGCAGAGCTCAACATAGGGCTCAAACTCACAAACCTTGAGGTTATGACCTGAGCTGAAATCAAGAGCCAGACACCCAACCAACTGAGCCACCCAGGCGCCCCGTTCCTGTTTGTTGAGTGAAGAATTACTTGCTAATTCTTTGCTGCTCCTCCTTCCTTCCCCAGCCATCCTTAGCTATCAATCCCTGCCTCCCCAGTTTCTTTATTTACATTTATTCATCATTCACATATTTCTCATAGACCTATGGTTCTTCATTCACAGAGAGCACCTCCCTCCATAGGGCATGGGTAGGGAAGTGTTTAGATTAGAAAATGGACTGAGAAATTCCGATGCAATTTTCAGCTGAATTGAGAGTATTCGGCCACCCAGTCACTCCTTCCTGCTCCCTCTCCTCCATTCAGCTGAGCAAATCAAGTTGGAATGGTCGTTAATGGCAAGCTGACAAGAAGGCACAGCAACTCATCTTTCATAGTTTGGATTAAGGGGCGTTCAATGAACAGAACATAGTCTGTTTTTAAGCAGCTTTATTTTTCTTTTTAAAGACTGAGGGGTTCTTTCTCAGGCTTAAGTGCACTGCAGATACAGAACAATTAAACCCTAAGTCCATAAAACTTCAAATAAATTCATAGAGAGAAAAAGTAAATGCCACAAGCCACAATTAGCAAGTGACTAGAGTCTGAGTAAGGTCACAGTGATGAAGAGTAGAAAGTTCTGTGATGCAAAAGGGTCGACTAGGGATTAAGGGGTAGCATGATAAAAAATCAAAATATATAACCAGAGCAGGTTCTATTGAATCTTACAGAGACAATTTTCTAAGCTAAACCCTTCTTCTTATTTTTTTTCATCACGACAAGTGTACTCTTTAATCCCCTACCCCTATTTCCTCCACCATCCCCACCCCCTCACCTCCTCTGGTAACCATCAGTTTGCTCTCTGTAGTTAAGAGTCTTTCTTGGCTTATCTCTCTTTCTCTTTCTATTTTACTCATTTGTTTTGTTTCTTAAATCCTACATATGACTGAGACCATATGGTATTTGTTTTGCTCTAACTTATTTCACTCAGCATTGTATGCTCTCTAGCTCTATCCATGCTGTTGCAACTGGAAGGATTTCATTCTTTTTAGGCCTGAATAGTATTCCACTATCTATGTATATATATACATCACATCTTCTTTATTCACTCATCTATCAGCGGACACTTGGGCTGCTTCCATAGTATGGTTATTGTAAATAATGTTGTTATAAACATAAGGGTGCAGGTATCCCCCTATATTAGTGTTATTTTATTTTGTGGTAAATATCCAATATTGTGATTCCTGGATCACAGGGCATTTCTATTTTTAACTTTTCAAAGAACCTCCATATTGTTTTCCAGAGTGGCTGTACCAGTTTACATTCCTACGACAGCGCAAGAGGGTTCCCCTTTCTCCACGTCCTTGCCACCACCTGTTGTTGCCTGTGTTGTTGATTCTAGCCATTCTGACAAGTATGAGGCAATATCCCATTGTAGTTTTGATTTGCAAGATGTTGAGCATCTTATACATGTCTTCTTTGGAAAAATGTCTGTTCATGTCTTCTGCCCATTTTTAAATCAGATTATTTCTTTTTTTGGGTATTGCATTGTATCAGTTCTTTGTATATTTTGGATACTAACCCTTTATTGGATATGTCATTTGAAAATATCTTCTCCCATTAAATAGGTTGTCTTTTGGTTTCGCTGAGTGTTTCCTTCGCTGCGCAGAAACTTTTTATTTTGATGTAGTCTCAATAGTTTATTTTTGCTTTTATTTCCCATACCTGTGGAGACATATTTAGAAAATGTTGCTACAGGTGATGTCAGTGAAATTACTACCTGTGCTGTCTTCAAGGATTTTTAAGGTTTCAGGTCTCACATTAGGTCTTTAATCCATTTAAGTTTATTTTTGTGTATGGTGAAAGAAGGTGGTCCAGTTTCATTCTTTTGCATATAGCTGTCCAGTTTTCCCAACACCATTTTTTGAAGAGACTGTCTTCCCCATTGTGTATTCACTCCTCCTTCATCAAAGATTAATTGACCATATAATTGTGGGGCTAAATTAAACACTTTTGAGAAACACTCAGCTGGGAAATAAAAATATTCCAGGATTGAAAAAAACTATCCCTGAGAAGATTATCCTCTCCAAAATATAGATTCTCAGGGAAGTGATCAGAGCTTTGGCCAAAGAAAGGGGCTCTCACCAGGAAAGCCACATTCACCAGAAACACGGCGGGGGGGGGGGGGGGGGGGATGACAGCAGTCCCAGCCAGGTCACTCTTGTTCCCAAAGACTCCAGAAGGACATTAGCATCATGGAAAAAGAGCAGGAATGCTGTGCTCCTGTTGGGCATGTCAAGTCCATTGAGTCTGAGGCTGAGGAGAGAGAGAACACTTCAACCTAATCTGTGGAGACTATGACTTGTTATTTCTTGGCGTGTTCTTAATTTCTCAGCTGAGAGTAGCATTGACATCCCATAATAGGCATTCTTCATTTGTGGCCACCTAATATCTCTGAACCCTCTCCTTATCTTTTTTTTTCCTTTTTTTCATAATAGGCTTATTGAGATCTAATTCACAAATCATAAAATTCACTCACTTAAAGTGTACAATTCTGTGGCTTTTAGTATACTCACAGAATTTTGCAAACATTACCACAATCAATTCAAAAACATCTTTGTCGTCCCCAAAAGAAACTTTGCTGCCCCCCAAATCTCCCACCACCCTCCAGCCAAAGCCATTAATCTATTCATTTTCTGTCTCCATAATAGATTTGCCTATTATGGATTGTCAGGCCTCCCAGAAATCTGTGTGTTGAAGTCCTAACTCCCAGTGTCTCTGAATGTGAATGTATTTGGAGATAGTCCTTTAATTCAGTTCAAGGTAATTCAGTTAAAATGAAGTCGCTAGGGTGGGCTCTGTTACAATATGACCAGTATCGTCAAAACAGAATAAGGACACAGGTACAAATGGAAGATCACGTGAACTTAGGGAGAAGACAGCCATCTGCAAACCAAAGAGGGAGGCCTCAGGATGAAACCAACCTTGCTGGTACCTTGATCTTGGACTTCTAGCTTCCAGAACTGTGAGCAAAAATAAATTTCTGCTGCTTAAGCCACTGATCTGTGGTACTTTGTTATGGCAGCCCTAGAAACCTAGCTCAGGGATGTTTCGCATCAATAGAATCACACAATATATGCTCCCGTGCTACGGGCTGCCTTCACCTAGCATCATGTTTCCAGGGTTCATCTATGTATCTGTACTTCATTCCTTTTTATGGCCAAAAAATAGCCCATTGAAATGCCACACTTTTTAATCCACCCATTGGCTGATGGGCATTTGGATTGTTTCTATTTGGGGGTTATTTTGAAAGACGCTGCTATGAACATTCACGTAAAAGGTTTTATGTGCACTTATGTATTCAGTTCTCTTGACTGCATACCTACAAGTAAAATTCCTGAGCCATATGGTAACTCTGTGCTTAGCTTTTTGCAGAACTGCCAGATTGTTTTCCAAGGTGGGTGCAACGGGTTACATTTCCAGAAGCAATGTGTGAGGGTTCCATTTTCTCCACGTCCTCACCAACACTTGTTATCATCCGAATTTTTTTATTATAGTTATCCTAGTGGGTGCATAGTAATATCTCTTGGCGGTTTTGATTTTCATTTCCTTGATGGCTAATGATGATGAGAATATTATCGCTGCATATTGGCCATTTGTATACCCTCTTTGGAGAAATGTCTATTCTGATCCTTTCCCACTTTTATCTGATATGTGACTTGTAAAACTTTTCTTCCACACTGCAGGTTGTTTTTTCACTTTCCCGATGGTTGTTTGAAGGACAAAAGGTTTTCATTTCAATGACGTCCTCTTTACTTTGGGTAATATCTCACATTATAAGTTGCATTTTCCCAAAATAGAAGTTAGAAATCTCGTGTACCTGTAGCTGGGGTCACCTAGATCTCACCTGTCAGATGCACCCACGAGAGTCTTGCATTTGGAGGGATGGGCTGCATAGAGAGAAACTGGAGTGATGATAGAGGCATCTGGATTCCAGATCAGCAATGACAGTGTTGCTGGTATCCATCCCAATCTTGTCACTTGTGCAAAGCAGTGACGGCAAAGGCAATTTTGTTCAACAAGTCCCGTGGTGTGACCAGGCATTGTTTTCAAACGTCACAGAGCCTACTTTCTGACTCTCCTGGAGTTTCTGTGATATTCTCTTTTTTTTTTTTTTTTATGTTTTATTTTTGAGAGAGAGAGTGCAAGGGGGAGAGGGGCAGAGAGAGACACAGACAGAATCTGAAACAGGCTTCAGGTTCTGAGCTGTCAGCACAGAGCCCCACATGGGGCTTGAGCTTGTGAATTGCGAGATCATGACCTGAGCCGAAGTGGACGCTTAACAGACAGAGCCACCCAGTGCCCCTGTGATAGCCTTGAATAAACCCCTTTCCTGCTGAAACTAACCGCAGTGGATTCTGTTGTTGGCAGCTCAGAACCCTGACCGATAAACACCAGTTGGATCAGAATACGGGAATTCTAGGATTTCAGGAACTGAAGGCCTTGCAACTTCAGCAAAAGTAAATGACCTTTTGTCTTTTAAAAAATGACCTAACTCAGGGGTGCCTGGGTGGTCCAGTCGTTTAGGTGTCTGACTCTTGGTTTCAGTTCAGATCATGATCTCACAGTTTCTGAGTTCTAGCCCTGCACTGGGCTCTGTGCTGAGAGCACGGAGCCTGCTTGGATTCTCTCTCTGCCCCTCCCCCTTCCCCCCCCCCCCCAAATAAATAAAGTTTTTAAATATTACATAAAAAATATTTAACTCTTCAAAATTGTCAAATAGGTCCTGTTTTTGTTTTTGTTTTTGTTTTTTACGATTCTTATTACACACTCAGCATAACCCTGGTAAAGACTTTCAAACAGCCTGATTTTCCCTGATGGTAGGTTCACAGAAGTGGAAAGAATTTGCTCCATTTATCCACACATTTAGCTCCCTTCTCATGATCAGTGGTCTAACTTGCAGGGTGGTTGCCAGGAGGAGCCCAGGTGGGAGGACAGAACACAGGTGTTGGCCACACGGAGATCAGCCACAGGCACTGGTCTTACTGGTTTTGTGCTTAAAATGCTGCATAATAATCAGGCAATTAGACCTCCTTTTTCCCTAAAGGAGGATAAACAGCTGATTGGGAAAAAAGAAAGATTACAGTGGTTCCTTAAGAAGTTGCTAGACTAACACCGACTAGAATTAAGGATGAGAGTCTGTCCTTGCTTCAGGGCTCTATTTACATTCCGAGCCACGTCTCCATGAATAATGCTAAGCAGAGGTCTGAGAGTCATATATGGCGAATTCATGATTTCTCAAAAGCTTATTTCAGCCTAGATATACTTTTTTAAATTCACCCGATGATTGCCCAACACTGTTTTGAATTGATTAGTTGGATCTTACACAAGGGAAGCCACATTACTGAGCATTGACAAGTTTAAAAGAGGAAGACATTAAGAAAATTAAGGTTTTTTTTTCTTTTCTTCAAACTCAAGGCCACCAATGCTTATTCCAAACTTTAAATCTTTAAAGATCAAAAGTCCTGCTAGAGGATAAAGCATACCAAAGCCATAGAGAAACGTTAGTTTTGGCAAGATGAGCAAAGAGGAGTGGGAAGAAAGGAAGCAAACAAAATACAGAGAGGAAATTCTACCTTGACTCTCCTCACAGAAGTTTCACTAAAAAACAACAAACAATCAGCCAGCCGTCTTTTTATATCATTGAAAAAATAATTAGAAGAAAAATATTTAAAATGAGCGACCTCTGTAGGCTCTGCTCTTTTCAACGTGTGAAATTCTGAGGTTAACAAGTTTTATGGAATTTAATCTCTTCGGAAATTAATCAGAAGTTCCAAGGGCTCACAGCCTGGTGGGTTGGCATGGCTGTTCCTCTCTTTCTAGGTGAGAAATACACTCACTCTGCGTACGTATAGATATGCTATCAGGTGAAATCCCAACCCTGAAACATAATGATTCGCCCCAGTGAACATTAATAAGGGTACCAAGTCCAGTACTCCGACAGGAGAGGTAGGAATCGTTCAGTTGTGTTTGCCTAACAGAAACAGCAGAAACACAGCTCCAGTCCCTCCCCAAAGTTGCTGATTTCCATTGACTTTTAAACATAAAACCATATGGAGCACACAAGAGTAACGGCACCTGCAAAGGTGAATAAAGTGTAAGGACATTTCTTTTTCCCCTTTCACAGATGTGCCCAGTGATGTTAGAGTAGAAAACCCCTTCCTTTCCATATCTTCTCCCGTCTCAAAGTTACCTGGCCTCAAGGAAATATCCCAGGTAAGCTGAGTTGCTACTAACAACTACCACTGCACCATTGTGTAGGGGTAGTTGTTAGTAAAACTCACGTGAGTAGGATGAATAACGGAAATTATGTGTCACAGGACAAGCTCCAAAAATCTGCCCTGTACGACCAATTTAAGCCCAACTGCAGTGCTTGGCCTGGACTCAAAGAAAGAACAAAATCTAGCTGTAGACTCTGCTTGGGTACACCTGAATTTATGGCTCATTTCTTTGCTTGCTCCACGCTCCATGGGACAAATCTGAGTATGTTTCATTTCACCAAGAGCAACCCAACTCCAGGCCACAAAGATCAAGAGGAGCCCTGTACTCAGTTTGGCTGCAAATCTAGAGAACAAGGTGAGAAATGGTCCCTAGGTTAATAAAAGGAAATGGGGTTACACGTCCACACACTCACCCACATACCGGAGACTGAATTCACTTCCATATGGGCTACCAGAGGAAGTTTACTGTAAACCAAGCTGGCACAGAGCACAGAAAGTGACTAGCTGTCATGAACATAATAAAGATGAGCCCCCCTACCACCAAAAACTCGTGCTAAAGAAAGACCAACAAGATTGACATGAATGAGATCTGAGGGTATCACTGAGGGCAGCGATTTCCATTTGTGGCTGAGATTTGAGTGACATGGTAAGTCATTCAAAAAATACAGTCATAGATAGATCGTATAGCACTTTGGGGAGAAGGTAAGGAGAACGCATAAAAAGTTTAAGCCGCATCAAGTGAAGGGAGCAGTCCTGTCCTAAAGTCTCAGATCTGTGCCCTTTCTCTGGAGATTATCTCAATTATTGTACAGCAGGTTCAGGTGTGCACATGTGTGTGTGTGCGTGTGTATGTGCATGTGGAACGGGGTGTATGGATGTCTTATAGTAATATCTCAGGAAGTTATTGCTGCAGTGGAGGCATGTTTTACTCTCAGAAGCGAAGTGCAAAGTACAAAAATACAAATACAAACTTCATATACGATTGGTCTTGTGGATTCTCAGTGTTAATAAAGTAATCTCCATTCACAAGGGCAAGGAAAGACATTGCTCTGGGTAGAGTATGAATATCCTTATAAAGAAGTTTCTTGAAACCAGACTAATGCCTTATTTCTGCCCCATAGATTCAGACAAACAGTCTTTATCCACATGCAAATATCCCACTGGAGCAGCCCTGACTTTCGGATGCTCTCGTCCTCTGGGAGAACTCTGGGAACCCACAGAGGAGACTTATTTCAACCTTCTGTGTGCCCCTGAAACTTGCTGGAGTGTCTGTTCTGTCTCAAGTGTTAAGTCAGGAGAAATGTCCATGAGAGTAAGTCAGACCCATTACCACACGACAGGTGCAGTGTTGAACCCTATCCTATGTACATCATCACATTCAATCTTCACAATAACCCTCAGAAAAGAACGAGTTATTTTCCATGTTTTATAGATGAGAAAACTAAGACACGAAGATGACAGTGAGTTGCCCAAGGCTGAGCTCCTGTTCTTAAGGACAAAGTTTTCTGAATTGGGGAAGGTTTCCATGGCCAACCTAGTTCTTGGCAACCTTAACTAGGTAACCAGAGTGTCTAGGAAAGACCAATTCCACGTAGCAAACACCCCAACCAGAAGCATGACGTAACTTGCTTCGAACTGGTGAGGCCCTCCTTCGATGACATATATGCTTCCTTCCATATGCTCTTCTGACATATATGTTCCCAACAAACATGTTCCTCACGATATATTCCTGACACATACTTTGTAGACACATGTATTCTTTTCAGTAATCCCCCTTGTTTCATCGGGATTTCGATTTCCAGCTTCCGTTACCCATGGTCAAGTGCAGCCTGAAGCAGGTGATCCCCCTTCTGACTTATTGTCAAAAGGTCAATAGCAGCCTAAGGCTACATCGCAGTGGCTATAGCATTCACCTCACTTCTTATCATGTGGGTATGTCATCATCTTATACCATCGCAAGAAGAGGGTGAGTATAGTATAGAAAGATATTTTGAGAGAGAGATCACATTCGCATAACCTTTATTATAGTATATTATTACAATTCTTCAATTTTATTATTTGTTATTATTGTTAACCTCTTACTGTGCCTAAGCTATACATTCAACTTTCTTATAGGTATGTACATATAGGAAAAAACATAGCATGTGTAGGGTTCAGTTCCATCCCCAATTTCAATCATTCCCTGAGAATTTTAGAACATTTTCCCGGCTCATAAGGGGGTACCAGTATACTTCTCACCCTAGCAGAACTGCTTCTCTGGCTTAGCTGACTACTTGATTCCCAAGGGTCATTTATAGAGAAATTTGTTTCTACTGCTGCTATGTGGTGATAAGAACACAGATTTCTAAGTCAGTTATGGGCTGCTGGCATAATTACCTTGAGTTCAAAAGCTAACAGGACCCAAGGGCTAGCCCAGCACTGAGACACAAGGGGAGGAAGGTATGGTCCTGGGTCTGTGGGGTTGCAGACAAGGCAATAAGTTCTTATGCATAACTAGTTCACCCTGAGGTGTAACTGTGTGATAAACTGAAAGCCACAAGCTGATCATTGTGGCTCAGGTGATTGAGGATACAAAGTCACCTAAGCCCAGTATGCGGAAGGTCACCCTCCCTTGAAAACGACCGTGAATCTCTGTGCCACCAGCATCCCCGGGAGCTGCCAGAGGAACCAGAGAAGAAACCAGCAGTGGTTCTCAAATAGAGCTTTGCCTTTTGCAGCTCTGCATTTTCCATAGGCATTATTCCTCCATTGCTCATGCCTGTGAGGGGACTGACTCCAGAACCTTTTCTATTCCCACCTTCGTGGGGCAACCTAATACCATGTGCTGGGGGGCTGAGTGAGGGAATCAGAAGGGCTTTCATGAGAAGGAGCCTAGCCAGCCAGACTGGTAGCCACCTTCACTGGATGCATGGAAGTGAATCAGGCTGGTCACGAAGAATTCCAAATGCTGAGTCAAGATGGTGCCCTCATGCCTATGTCGCTGGGGAAGCAGGGAACTGGAGTTCTGCACCCCTTCAGTGCACTGAACCAGGCTGCTGTGGATACGGTCTGCTCAGCTGTCAGTAACCCTTTGTTGTGAGGAGTACTCTGAGACGGGACTGAACTGGACGTTTGTAAGTATTTGCATCCCTGGACTCTTAATGGAAAGAGATCGATCTCTTCAAGGTGAGACTAGACTTTTGGACTTCTGGCTACTACCCAAAATGATTTTCTGACATTCCACTCTAGGACCTGATGGAAACAAGCTACCTCAGTTATAAAACCTGACTCACACCATGCTCTTAAACTAGAAATGATCCAAATGTTTGTGAGCAGATGACTGGATAAACAAATTAAGTTGAATCCATACAAACAGAATACTACTCAGCAATAAAAAATGGACTATATTATTATATATGATAGAATGGATGAATCTCAAAATAATTATGCTGAGTAAAGGAGTCAGAGAAATAAAAGGCCATACTGAATGATCCCAATTATATAAAGCTATAGAAAACACTGACTAATCTATAGCGACAGAAAGTGAATGAGTGGTTGGTTATCCGAGACTGGGGCTGTGGGGCAGACAGAGGTAGGAGGAAGGGATTAAAAAGGGGCATCAGGAAACTTTTGGGTGATTAATATGTTCATTATTGATTGTGGTGATAGTTTCATGGCTGTTTACATAGGTCAAGACTTATCAGATTTTATACATTGAATATGCATAGCCTATTGTACATTAATACATGTTAATAAGGTTATTAAAAAATTTTTTTAATCTTTATTTTTGAGAGACAGAGAGAGAGAGACAGAGTGTGAGCGGGGGAAAAACAGAGAGAGAGGGAGACACAGAATCTGAAGCAGGCTCCAGGCTCGGAGCTGTCAGCACAGAGCCCGATGTGGGGCTCGAACTCACAGACTGTGAGATCATGACCTAGGCCGAAGTTGGACACTTAACCAACTGAGCCACCCAGGCACCCCTAATAAAGTTATTTTTAAAAATAAAATAATATATATAGGGTGCTTAACTCTGTGCCTGGCATATAGTGTATCCTTGATATATAAGAGCTATTTTTTTTTTTTTTTTTACTCATTTTCACACTGAGCCTTGTGCTCACCGACATTAGTGATAACAGGAGCAAAGGACAGGAAGATCTTATTTCTGTGGCGTATTCCAAGTGGACTCTACCCAGAGGCTGAGGGAGCCTCTGTGTAACAGAACTGGAGACAGTATGGAAAGAGATTCAGAAACTGGTTTGGGAACCCTTTCCGATGAAGTGACACTTTCTGGAAAACACAGTCTCAGTTGGGGGGTGGGGGATAAAAAATTCTTGAAATATATTTCTGATAATGCTTGTAATTCACACAGCCCATTTTCATCTGTTTTCTTGGCTTGTCTAGACTGAAGAATTGTTCCAGATCAGTCATTTCTGCCCCTCTCAACAAAACCAGCCCCTTGACATTTCAGTGCCGCGACACAGCTCTAGATGGCCTACCCCACAGCATGCAAAGTCCCCGGGGCTGGATTCCTGCAGCCCTTCTTGTGATGTCCCTGCACCACCCAGCGCCTCTGGTTCCCCATTAAGAGCAGATACCCCACTGCATTTCTGTTCTGTGAAGGCAGTATCCATGCTCCCCCAAATTCCTGTACCTTCCACACCCTCATTCCTGCAGTACCTTAAATACCCATTGGCTGGGGAAACAAAATCTCTTGACTCATCACTCACAGATTCTGTGTTGCCTTTAAAAAAAGGGAGGGGGGGGGGAGTTGCTTCTCAAAGACGGCACCAGGAGAACAGCGCCTTATCAGAGTCATACCTTTGCTGCAGAATTTCTGCCACAGGGACGGAATGGTAAAAAAGACATTCTTAACAGTGACATTATTTTAATATTCCCTTCTACGCGTGTGACCTCACTGAATTTCATAGCAATCAGATGAAACAGTTAATGATACAAAGGTAAGAATGTGAAATTCAGAAAGTTCCAGTGTTTGACACAAGGTCACACAGCCAGGAAACATGGAAACAGTTTCTCTGATTCCAAAGCAGGGGTCTTTCCATCGGACCACGAGTGCTTCCCTTGGCAGTTCCTTTGTGCAGGTCTTCAGGCCATCAGCTGGCTTGGATTAGGGTTGGAGACGGACTCCAGGGGGGCAGCAATATTTATGTGACTTTCCATAACTCACGCAGGTACCCTGGGAACTACTTTTCGTTTTCCTAGGTGATCTGCCAAAAGTATTTCCCCTTCTATTTTGCTCTGAAGCTAATTGAAACTCCCTGCTAAAATTTTGAGGTGTTGGGGAGGAAGGAAATAGTGGCTTATGGAATAGAGCCAATGTCCCCCAAATCCTTGGGCACCGCTTATGAATGGGCCTGTCCTTCTTCCGCTTCCCATGAAGAGAGGGATCGGTCTTAGCTGTTAAAAACTTCTCCTCGTGGTCCAGCAGCATGGGAAAAATATGGCCCGTCTGGTGGCCTTGGCCCAGCCCTGGCCATAAAAAGGGATTTCATATCATTAGCGACTTCCCTTTCACAGCTCATTAGCATGAAATGTCTTGGCAGCTGAAATGACAATGGGGACTCCTTCCTCACCAGTGATTTCACAGGGAGAGATGGAAAACACCCCATCCGAAAAACAGCCATGGCGCAGCTGTACTTGCTGCTTTAATTTGTGGCTCTGACTCAATAGCAAGTTGAGATGCTGGAAAATGCTGTAGCAGTGGTCAGCCGGCAAGCAGATGGCAAGTTGAAATTAACGATATATGGCAGGTCTGGGGGTTAAACTAGTCACGTCTGGATGCTTAGCTTTGTCCACATTACCAAAAGGGTCTGCTACCAAGGCCGACCTAAAGACAGTGGGGTAAACTGAGGTGCCCCAGATGGTCCCAATGAAGTGTGTGTGTGTGTGTGTGTGTGTGTGCGTGCGCATATGTGGAGGTGTATGTATGCAATGTGCGTATATATACATACATGTATAAATTATAAATAAACATATTTGCTTTTTACTCAATATTTGTGGTCTATCTTCCAAAGAGGAAGGAAAATATAGTTACATTAGCCCCTGAGAAAGTTGCATTTGAGGTCAGGACATGAAGTTCCAGTTCTTTGTTTTCTAGGGATATTGAGTATTGTTTCCTAGGTTATAGCCAAAAACGATAGGAGTTGAGAACAAGTGTTCACGAGGTCATTTGAAATGTATGCTCCTTTCAAAGACAAAAACAGAGGGAGTGACCCTGTTCACTAATGGAGTCTCTCTATTGATGCCTAAGGTGACATCCATAGCTTATGCTGTATGTGTGAAAATTCAGGCATCGACCTATGCTAAACTCGAAGGTATGTTCTTCTTCTGCTTTGGGCCTATTGCTTGAATTGCCATCAATAGACAGAGATCACTTCAGCCCCATGTCTGGCTACCTACCAAGTAGATATTGAAGGATAAAGGTGAAGGTGGCTTGGTATAGAATTTTAACTCTGCCATTTGCCGAGGGCCGTGTATCCTCCAAGATGGCCTCCGGCGATCCCTACGTCCTGGTATTCACAGAATTACTCACGTAATTCCCTCCCCTTGATTGTGTGCTGAGCTTGCTGACTTGAAGCTAACAAATACAGAAAAGCGATGGGATATTACTTCTGAGAGTAGATCATAAAAAGACTGTGACTTCCGGCTTGAGTGCACACACCCTCTCTCTCTTTCTCTCTTTTTACTTTCTTGCTCTTACTCTCCCTGGCCATTTCTGTGGTGAGTTAGGCTGGCAGAGAAGGACAGAAGCCTGCCAGTAACTGTGTAAGCGAGCATGAAAGTAGATCCCCCCCTCCTTTTGTCCCCTCTCTGGCATTCAGATGAGACCACAGGCTTGACCAACAGTTTGCCTGCAACCTCAGAGAAACCTTGACCCAGAGTCACTCAACTAAGTCATGCCCAGATTCCTAGTCAACAGAAACTATGAGATAATAAACATTTATTGTTTGAAGACACTAAGTTTTGGGTGTCATTTGTTAAGCAGCAATAGGTAACCAATACAGGTAGCAATGGGAGACAAGGTGGCCATTATGTAGATGAGCCAGGTGGTTACAGGTCTCAGTGGCCAGTATACTCAAGTTCTAAGTAAATCCTCATTTTGAGGAAGATTTGTTCCTAAATTTAAATACTGGAATCACCACCTGTGACTCACTGTTCATACAGGGACCTCTTCAGACACATTTCTACCACTGGCTACAATGGTTTAAAGATGGTCCTGTCCAGAGTGCTTTTAAAAATACCGAGGCCAAGGCTCCACCCCAGACTGACTAAAATAGAATCTCTAGGGTGGCACCTGGATCTGTATTTTTAGAAAATTGTCTGGGTAATTTGGCTGTTTAGTTCAATTTGGAAGTGGCTAGAAAAAATAAGCTTTCCAGATCATCTTCTATGATGGATTTCCATGACTCTCTGTGTTAAGAGAGTTTCACATCTAGTGTGGGTGATACATTTTGGAAACCAGGTCCCCGCGGCGAGTTTGGCATACTTGAGCATTTTAAATGTGGATGTCAGCAACTTGCAGGGCTTGGAAAGTTGAGCAAGGCCACAAAGCTTGCCTGTATTCCTGAGTCTAATCTAAGTAGTAATGGACTCTAGCAGAATTCCATGAATGGTTTGTGTTCTAATGACTCAAACATCGATGATGCATTGCTCAAGCTAACTATTTTCAGAGACACCATGGAATGGGTAAGGAGACGCTGGGATTAGAGTCAGAAGAGCTGGATTCAGGTGCTGGCTCCTCTGCTTGGCAGCTGTGTGACCTTGGGCAAGTCAACTAATCTCTCTGAGCATATTTCTTTGACATTTTAATTTCTTTTTGAGAACTTTTACTGCGCTTTTCTTCTGACTATAAAAATAATACATCCTCCTTCTAAAAAGGTGGCACATACAGAGAACTATTCTTAAGATCCAAAATTATACATAACCTAGAAACCTGAGATAACTACGGTTCTATTTCTTCCAGTCCGATTGGAATACATTTACATGCATGTTTTTATAAACTGTGATGGTGCTATATTATGTCTTTCATCTTGCTTTTTCACTTAAGACTCTAAAAATTTGTCTCACGTTATCAAAGTTCTTCAAATCATGACTTGTAGGGCCTTCCCTCATATTCCATTATGTAGGTGTACCAGAACTATTTTTCTATGGCTAAATACTGAGGGTATTTTCAAGTTTTTGCCTTTATGAAGCATATTGTGAGAAATATTTTTGTAGACAAAATTTGTCCACATTCCCTACTGCTTCCTTAGAAGAAATATCAGAAATGAATTTACTGCATCCAAAGGAATGAATCCTTTTAAAGGTCCAGATGCATCTTGCAAATTGCTCTTCAGAAAGACTTACCCAATGTGTCCTTCCACCAGGAGAATTTCCATCTCAGTGCAACTTTGCCAGCGTAAGATATTATCTATTTTTTATAAATATTTCTAGTTTGATGGTCTACATAATCTTTGTTAGTTTGATAGTTAAAATACGCTATCTTGTTTTCATGTGTGACTTCTTATATTGCTGGCAAGATCAAGCACTTTTCCTGTATTTAGCACTCACACTCTCTCTTCATTGATAAAGTGAGAATGATAATTCTTATGTACATCACGGTGGTATTGAGACAATTTATGAAATGAGGACTGTGAATCTTTTCACAAATGCAGTAATGTGGTACCTTTATATAACTCCTATGGTCTCAGTTTAGTTGATAGCTATTTTGTATGTAGACAAGTCAATCTATCACGAGGCTGTAGGATGGAGGGTAAATCCCCCCCAATCTTCCTTCATCCCACACATTTCCATGTCACATCATCAGAATTTAGTAGCACTAAGAGTTGGAATGAAGGAATACTCAGAAATGGCAAATGGACCCACGCAGCCCGCATGTCTATCTCCACATTATCATTCTTGCTGATGGTAGGTCCTAGGAGAGAGACGACTTAGTTGGATGTATGTTTGTTTGTGGCCCCAACTATTTAGCAACAGCTCTTGATAGCCACTGCCTCCTCTTTCGCCATCCACGTCCCCGAGTCACTGCTCAAACATGGGTCTCAGCAGTAACGAGCTCTCCTACAGCAAGGACTAAGACATTGCCCCTTTAGACATGGCCTAGGACTGGTTCACCTGGACACAGAAACTGCTTGATTTCAACACACATAGTGATGGCAAGCACCAAAAGAAAGCTACAATTCCCAGAATTTCTGTATTAAATGGATGACATATATCATTGCTTATTCAACTTGATTCTCTCAGTTAACTGAAAAGGAAAATTAAGAGATAAAAACTGTTATGATAAAGGCTTAAAAATTCTGGGGGAACTTTTCTACAACTTCAACATAAAGCATTCAAGATGTTGGATAATATGTGGATTTCAAAGAAAAATGCAGTGGATTTAAAATGTAATTAATGTTCAGTTAGACTATAACTTTGCGATCAGAGATCTGGAATTCAGCCTTCCTCTTTTCCAAGAACTCTGTCCTTCGTGCCTGGAGACTGTAAGTTCTAGGGTGGAAGCTGTGAGGGTAGAATCTGTTCTTTCTTATTTATAATAAAAAAAAATTAAAAAGGGTGTTTGGGGACCACTTGTACTAGTGCCTATAAATCCACAGTGAGGAATTTTGCTTTGGTAGCTCTAAACAGACTTTTGCTTTTCCCTAAATTTAGGGAAGAACTTTAAAGGCATTCTGTGTACATAGTTATGTAGTCTGTGCTTTAATTCAATGGAACTCTTGGCTGAGTATGGACAGCAAACAGACATTTGCAGTTGCAAATTAGACATTTGGGGTTCAATTTTCTTTGGTATATCTTTCCCAGATATGACTTCATTTTATTTATACAATCTCATGGTGTCTCTATAAACTTGCCTTTTATCATCATCTTCTGAAATCTCATGCAATAAATAGTGGTTGCAAAGGGAAAAAAAAAAAAAAGAAAAGAAAAGATCAGTCTCCTAACGTCTTTCAATGAGAGAGCTGCCATTTTGTCCAGAAGAGTAGCTCCATTAGCACAGCCTTCATTCTGATGGCCAGAAAGGTATCTGCAGCCCCCTTGGAAGTGGGCATCTCTACAATGCCCAGCAAGCATTTTCCAGGGAAGTCTGCCTCAGTTGTACCACCTACCACTAGGGTTTGTAGAATTAGAGAAGCTTGGATCAGGGTGACACTTGGTTTACCCAGTGTTTAGCCCAGTTGGTTTAGCCCAGTTTGTGGCTGCTTCGGAACCACCATGGTGACTGAAACCTGAGAGCACAACCATATGAACGGCAATGGAGAAAACCTCCCTATGGAATTCATCAGTTTGGAAAAGTCCATTCCGGAGCTTCATATCTCATATTTGACAACACTGAATTCTTTGGAGTGTGATAAACTCAAGAAAAGGCCTGTTCGACTACCTACCATCCTTCTTGCTGCAAGTTCTCTGGCCAGTGCAAAGCTTGTTCCCACTTTTTTGTTAGAAATACTATTATTATACTAAATAACGATGATAACTAATATTCATGGGAGTTCACTAAATAGCAGACACTGAGTGAAGTGCTTGACATGTATTATCTCGTTTAACCTTCACAGTGCCTCAGTGAAGCATGTGCTATCCTTCTCTCAATAGGCTAGGAGCTGAGAGGTTAGATACCTTGTCCAGGCACTTGCTTAGAAAATGACCTCAGCTGGAATCCAGGTAGTGACTCCCCTCACCACTATGATGACTGTTAGTAGTACAAACAGCGTTCTGGGCACAGACATTAAATGGTCACAAAGCTGCACTCAGGGTCCCTGACTTCCTATCATAGAGTGAAGGACAAAGGCATCCATCCTGTGGGAAACACCCTGCAGATAGCAAGGTCAGCACGTTGTGTCTAATCTTTCAGAGCCTCATCAGGCAAATAAATTCTCCCTCTCTAATTCTGTGACTGAGATAGAAGGCAAAACAGAAAGAAATAAAAATACAGTATTCTTCCCCTACTTGTCACAAAGGAAAGGTTCCGTGGAAAGCCGAGAAACAGATGGTCCAGGGCAAAAATCAACAAGCTTGATGTCCAGGATTAAAGACCAGATGCCACTAACAATCTTTAGAAGCCTCTAGAGGAACTTCAAAGAAATCGCCCAAAGCCCCATGTCTCTCTCCATGAGGGAAGTAGACTTAGTCATCCGTGCCCCTTTGCCGCCAGGTTCTCCCTTGTTCCCTGGGATCAAGCTAAACAGATGAAAGGAACTTTAAGGTTGCCAGAATGGAGAGTTCCAACATCCTATAGCGTCAGTCAATTTAGTTGTGTCACTGAGTCGACTGATCAGACAAGGTTCCTATAGGCACCAACTTCCCCCCTGACTTTTATAGCTTATAATTCAGCCCACTTCTCTTTCTGGAGATTTCTCTAACTCATATGCAACACGAGCGTCCTCTTAGCTCTTCATGAAGTCAGCTCTCAATTTCAGCGTCTCTTTCCCTTCATTATGTCTTCTTACTCCATTTGTAAGAGGGATTAACTCCTCATAACTCCAAACCATAGGAGTGGTGCTGGAGGCCACCTGGGTCAATGAGGCAGAAAGACGTAAATGAGGAAGTACAATTTGAATAGTATGAAATTGAGACTGTCGATCTCTGGAGTTCTGGAACCTTCCACTGAGCCCCTTCAAGATCTCCCTTTACAAATAACCTAGGTTCACGTGACAGAGTTTCCAGTTGGGGAAATATCATAGAATCATCTGACCCATCAATCAGCTACTATTTGCATGCCTTTATTCACATATTTATTTTTTAAAAAGTTAAACTGTTATTGGGCTCCAGGGCTGGGTCAGGTGATGAAAATTTGGGACAAATAAGACCCAGACACTGTTCTGAAAAAGCTGCTAAAAAGTTCTAAAAGGCTGGGTCTCAAACTCAGTGCATTAAGCCCGTTTCCAATAAATAGGAAACCCTGGGGAACCACACAACAATTCCACTTAGGATCCTACATAGATATGTCCTTCCAGAGCACCGGTGTTACTTAAATGATTCACCAGAGGCAGGGTGGAAGAGGCCTGAGAAAATTCCTGAAAACCTAGCTTCCAGTCCAGTATTGTTCTAAGTAGATAGGCTTTGCACACTGCTTTCCACAAATGCATCAGTATTGCATTTCAGGAAGCATTATAGCTGTTAAACAAACACAAGGGCAGACCACGGCAGAGGAGAGGTTCAATCATTTGATGATGATGATGATAGTGACAATTAATAGCTGAATATACTGTAGTCTAAATATGTATCCCATTTGATTCTCACCACTGTCCTGTGGGATAAGTAAAAGTCGTACAATAAACACTTGATTGAGCACATACTATGTGCCAAGCACTCTTTTAAGGGCTTCACATGTATTCATTCAGTTAATCCTCACAACTCCGTAAGGCACATACTGTTGTTATCCTGCTTTTTTTCCTTTATGGATGAAGAAACTGAGGAACACGAAAATCAAATAATGGATCTACGGTTATACAGCTTGTAACAGAACTGGGACTTGAACCCAGGCAGTCTGGTTTCAGTTCAGTTCATTGCTCATAACTTCTATTCTGGTAGACCATTTTTATGACCTTCACTTTAAATTTTTTTTTAATCTATGTTTATTTTGAGAGAGAGAGACAGAGTGTGAGCAGGAGAGGGAGACACAGAATCAGAAGCAGGCTCCAGGCCCTGAGCTGTCAGCACAAAGCCCGACATGGGGCTCGAACTCACGTACTGTGAGATCATGACCTGAGCCGAAGTCGGACGCTCAACCGACTGAGCCACCCAGGCGCCCCATGACCTTCACTTTATAGTGCGGAGTTTGATCAAAGCAAAGCCATAGTGAGTAGAGGTACCAGTAGAAATAAAAATAACAATTGCTAATGTGCATCTCCCACCCACTGTACATCAGGTGCTGTGACAGGCATGGATACTCTAATCTCCCCCAATTATCCTGAGCAGGAATGATTGTTGTTGTTGCTTTTAGAAAACATGGTCAGAGATAAAAAGCCCAGGGCTGAATTTCACACGCTTACTTACGCAGACCCAGGCTGTGTTCCAGAGACCCTAGAAAGTCAGAAGATGCTGGAAGAGGTGAGAGTTGGCCCACTCCATAACAGAACCAAATCTGGGTTTGGGCAAGGATCAGACTAAGCCACAGGGCTAGTGGTCATAAATATCCAAGTCCTAATGTTTGCTCTGGTCCCTCTAGACTCTCCCACCCAGGTCCGCTTACTAGAACAAACATCCCTAGAGCCGGGGGTCTGATATCGACCAGGGTCTGCCGCCGGAGCCTGTGTTCACTGAGGTCAACTGTTGTGCCTGGCTGAGAGTCACTTTCCTCATCTGTAAAATGGGAATGTTGTTCAAATGTTCATTTGTTCTTCCCAGGCTTCCCTGACGTGGGGTTTTATATCTATGATTTCTTCTTAGAAGACACGCTCATTTTAGAATCATGCCTTCCCAGGTGCTGTGGTCTGAATGTTTGCGTCTCCCCCAGATTCATATGTTGAACATTATCCTCCTAGGTGATAGTATTGGGAGGTGGGGCCTGTGGGAGGCGATTAGACCTGCAGGTGAAGCCCTCGTGACTGGGATTAGTGCCCTTTTGAAAAGAGGCTCAGAAAGCTAGCTCGGTCCTTCTGCTAGGTGAGGTCAACCGTAAAAAGGCAGCCATCTGGGAAAGGGACTGTCAGCAGGCACAAATCTGCCAGCACCCTGCTCTTGGACCTCCCACCCTCCAGAACTGTGAGAAGCAAATTTCTGTGGTCTGTAAGCTACCCTGCTGGTGATCTTTTGTTACAGCAGCCTGGACGGACTGAGACACCAGATTCATAGCAAAATAAAACTGTGATCCTGAGAATAGGAAGTGAGACAGGAAATGCAGATTCTTAGGCACCAATCCACCCCCCCCCCCAAGCACTTGAACAGATCCCCTCCATGCAGACCCACTGAGGTTCCCGGCTCCGGGCAGAGGGGTGACAATTCCTCGCCCCTGGGCTGGAGTCCTTACGGCTACCGAGGCAGGACGGTCAAACCCGTGGAGTGCGGAGGAATCACATACACGGGCTGCAATATGCGTCCTCGTAAAGTCTCAGCATATAACCCTCCAGAAGCCACACTTCTCCCAAACTGCTCAGATTTAGAGGCATTTAAAGAATGGCTCTTGCAGGGAACCCCGCTCCTCTTTCCTATTCTCTGGGAGATGTCGCCCAGGTACTGAGATCAGCTGACCCAGCTTCTTCTGAAGTTTTCTATTTCTGAGATTGTGATTCTTTCAGCCAGCACTTACTGGATTGAAGCCTCAGATCTGTGGCGGCTGCCTGCTGCCAGGCTAGAACGAACACTCGTCCAGAGCATGCCAGGTATGGCCCTGTGCTAAGTCAGTCACCTAAGTGAAAGCGTTTTATCCTCACGACAGAGCCAGCACTAGAGTTTTCCTTCAAAGGAACTGATTTGTGGAAGTTAAATAACTTCTCCAAGGTCACTCAGCTGGTAAGTGATGTATGCATTTCCGATGGCTGCTGTAACAAATTAGCACAAACTGAGTGGCTTAAGACAACAGAAATCCTTTATTCTCTCATGGTTCTGGGGTCAGACGTCCACAGTGAAGGTATTAGCGGGACCGCACTTGCCCGAAGGCTCTCACACAGACTCTTTTCCTTGCCTCTTCCAGCTTCGAATGTTTCAGGCGTTCCTTGGCTTGTGGCTGCATTGTTCCAAAGTCCGCCTGGGTCTTTATGTGGCCTTCTCTTCTCCTGTGTCTGTGTTTTCCGTTGTGTCTCTTACAAGGACACCTGTCACTGGATGTAGGACTCAGCCTGGTAAATCCAGGATGCTGTCACCTCAGAGACCTGCACAGACCCTTTTTCTTTCAAATAAGGTCCCATTCACAGTTTCCAGGAAGGAAGGAGGTCCACAAATCTTTCAGGGCCCCCATTCAATCCATTACACCTAGGCAGGCAGCCTTGCTCTGGAGGGTGGCCTCGTCACCCCTAGGCTGCACCCTCGCACGCACTGACTTTCCACAGGTGTCAAGAAAATGCCTGCTAAATTAATCTGAGCTTTTCACACATCATCACAAGGCTGAAGGGATGATTTTTCTGTGCTGATATTCTGCCCACGTTCCAGAAGGGCAGTGTGTAAGCTCTACGAAGCTCTCCCACATGTGCCCCGACAGAGAGAGAGGAATTACGGCAAATTAGGTTTCTTTTTCGAGAGAACTGAACTAAACTTTGCAAATGTTAAAGGCGTGTATATTTTTTAAATTTCAAGTGCAAGTATAAAAAAAAAAAAACAAAACCCCGTCCCCTCAAAACAACCACTGACAAAGAATTACTCTACATGCAGTGAAAACCTGACATAAGCAGCGATAGTCCAAAATAACGTGTTAGGTCATTACCCAGACGCCGGCAGAGTGAGAAGTTCCACCAAAGCTCCTTTTTGATGAGGGAAAACAGACTTTTAAACGAAGCCTGCAGCTTAAGTGTAGAACACTTAAAGCTGTAGGCAATCAGAATTGTCATTTAAAAGGGTGAACTTTATTTCTTCTGAGGTACGGCGATGCGTCCAGGCAAAGCACGCACTCTATCAGATATGATTTGAAACAGCTGAAAAATAAACTCCTGACAGTAAGATTTTAGGACAGAAACACGGCCAGAGCTCTAAGTGCTGTTCGGAATAATAAAAAGAAAGTAAACAATGCCAGAAGAACAAAAGGAAAATTCTTAACTTCAGTTTGCTCTCGTCAGATACCATAGAAAAATAATCCGTGCTTAGCCCTTCTTCTGGAGTCCAAATTCCTGCCTTGTGCTCATCTTTCTCGTGTAAGTTCAGTGCTTTTCAGGCCATCAGTAAATCGCTGATGCTGGTGGATGGGGCCAAGATGGCTTCCAATCTAAAGCCAGTGAGGGCCTCGAGGCGGATTCTGAAGGCCTTTTACCCCCTGAGGCTGGCCAGCTGGGCTCTCTCTTTCACTGCTGTGACATTGCCTTGCGTGTCTGACCTCTGTGGGAGAGCTGAGTCCATCGGCAGAATCCTCGTGCCTGTGAGCAACTTCAGGGAGCCAAGAGCGTGGCATGAAACAGGGGTGCAGGTACCAGAAAGCAACAGATCACGATCAAATCCTCTGGATCAGGCATTTCAAGCAAGAGGCTCATCTCGTCAGGCACTCCGAGGTGCCCCGTGAACAAGCTAGAAGGTAACTGGGCAGCAAAGGAATGAGACCTGGGCCAGCCACAAGCTGGGCTGTTGCTTCTTTAACTGAGGCTTGACTGTATGAACAAGTGATGAACCAACTAGCACCAGAATTTTACCGGCTGCCCCAGAGTGGGCCAGTGAACACTGTCCCTGGGGCCCATGGTATAATGAGGTCCTTCTGATAACTTACTCCTTTGGAAGGAGTCCAAGAGGGACACGTGCCCTGCAGAATTCCACATTGTTACCGGGCATGCTTCAGAGAGATTCCAGAGCCGTGATGATATTACTTATTTAGGCTGAAGGTTATCTGCTCGTCCTCCTCCAGATCCCTTTAAGCCAAGGGAAGGGCACCTCATTAGTGTCAGATGACAGGGGTCTGGTTCCCTTTACTAGAATGAGCTTTTCGTGTCATACATACTTTGGAAGATCTGAAAAGCCTTTTCTCTTGGCCCCTAGTTAGGAAAGAAGGCATCATAACCTGACATGGCATTTGGGAAGCACGGAAGCTTGTCATTAGTCCTCATCTTGGTGCTATTCATGGAGGCTCTCGGGGGGAAATGTCCACAAACTTCTTTATAGCTCTTGCAATTAATCCCAAGTTCTGGTTGCCAGTCCTGGGTAGAAACATGTGGGTGACAAATGGTTTGGTAATTAGTATTTCAGTGAAAAGCTGATGCATTATAATGAGGGTTGTAGTATAACATTGGGATAGTATGGGTAGGGAGAGAATGTGTAGCATTTTCTTGTTTCTTTTGCTTTGTGCAGATCCAGCGAGGGGGAAATGCCATTTGAAAGAGAACTGATGGGGTATATTTAAGAAATCGATATATACCTCTTTCCCCCATCCAAGTTCTGAATTATTTGAGAGATGGGCACGAGATAAGGCAAAAGGTGGTCAAAATATCACCTTGGTTGTCAAGAGCAGCTAAGATGTGCGGCACAGCACTAGCTGTGGAATTGGAAAGCATTGCCCCACACATGGGCATTCTCAGAAAACATAAACCTCCCCACTGAGGGATCCCCATTGCTTATTAAATGCTTTTATTATTATTATTATTTTATTATTTAAAATTTTTTTTATGTTTATTTAGTTTTGAGAGAGAGGGAGAGACAGAGCATGAGCAGGGGAGGGGCAGAGACAGAGGGAGACACGGAATCTGAAGCAGGCTCCAGGCTCTGAACTGTCAGCACAGAGCCCGACGCGGGGCTCGAACTCACAAACTGCAAGATCACCACCTGAGCCGAAGTCGGACCCTCAGCCGACTGAGCCACTCAGGCGCCCGCTTATTAAATTCTTAATACAGTAGTCCCCCCTTATCTGTGCAGAGATGTCCCCGGACCCTCCCGTGGATGCCTGAAACCATGGATAGTACCCTTCCCCTTCTTGTGATGATGTGAGATGACAAAATATCTAGGTAATGAGATGACATGAGGTGAATGGTGTAGACATCGTGATGTTGCCTTAGGCTACTACTGGCTTCCGGACCGTACATCAGAAGGAGGACCACGTGCTTCCAGACCACATGGCTGACCATGGGTGACTGGAACCACGGAAAGCAAACCGGTGGATTGGCAGGGGGAGGGGCGGGCTACGGTATGGAGTAGGGATGCCATTAATTCATATCATGAACTAGTTGAATGTTTAGACCCTCACATGCTTAGTTCTTGGTCCATGCCACAGTAATGCAGCCTGTGAGGACCATGTCTTTCTCTTATCTTTAGAAAGTCACACATCGATTACCTAATAAATAGTTCCTGATCATGGGAATGATCATGGCCTTAGAAGAACTCTCTTTATGTAACGAGGAACCCTTAGGTCTTAGTCTTACGACTGAAAGAGACCGTAGAGACCCAGGTGTGAGAGCTGAAAGGCAACTTGCTTAGGGCCACACGGGCTCACAGGTGAGGGGCAAATCTGACCCTTCTCGCTCCAAGGCTCTTCTTCTTTTTACTTTCTCACATTGCTTCTCTATACGACTCTGAGCGACTTGTCTCTCTTTTCTAAATCCATCTCATTCCATTTGTTTCTCTCTGTGGCAAATGCCCTACACTCATGAGGAAGGAAAAGGGAGGAAAAGTCTGCACATCGATTTCTGGCTTCTGTGTTTGGATTACTTGCAAGGAAGCATTCGCTGTCTCGCTCCACATCTTTTTTCGCCATGAGTTGAAGGAGCAAAAGAAGCCCTAAACGTCTGAATCAGCAACAGGTTGGTCCTCCGCCATCCTTCTCCCAGCCAGGCAGCGCCCGGTGCAGCCCACAGGGGTGGTATCCTGGGAGGGAGCCAGAAGAGGCAAGCAGGCCAGCAGGGGGTGACCTGTCAGCCCGGGGAAGTCAAGGCATTACCTGTCACTGCTGTAATTGGCTTAAAGCCCAATGTCCCCTGGCCTGCCTTGATGGCTTTGACTGTGAACGCGCTCCTTACAAAGGAACCTCTCACAGCCCCTAGCCACTGGATCCCCACAGCCAGGGTTTCAGGAAACTGGGGTGAAATGGGCAGAACAAGAGTGTGTCCAAAGAGCGAGCAGGACAGGAGGTTCCCACTGCTTGGAAATCTATCTGTGTGTTCCAGAGACTTGCAGAACAAAGACCTACACATGGTTATTTTGGCAAGAACAGGAAGGTTTCGATTATCCTTTTCCACCCCGTGAAAGTGGCCACCTAAGATGTGCATGCTGAAGGAACATCTGTTTTAGCACTAACAGAGCCTCGGTGAGGCCTCCCCGTGGTCTCCGCGGCAGACACAGCCCTAGTAATGGGAGAGCTAAAGCTGTTGGTGCACACACGTAGTGAAGGGCTTTGTCTCTGCCTTTCATCTCAGTGATTCCAAAATGACAGTGGCCCATTGAGTGTGCTCTGATGAGCTCGGCTCCCTTCAGCTCTCGCCAGAGGCTCTGACATTTCCTATAAGGCCACATCTTGCCTCCTTGAGGTGTCACTTTCGGAGAGGCCGCTTGGGAAAGGACAAAATAGAAATATCCGGAGCGGGCCCTTGCACGTCTTTCACGCATTGGGTGCCTGAGCGATGGAATTGGATCCGGCAGCATGTGCCGTGTGTAAGACAGCTTTCCCCATGTGGAGCCCAGGTGTGCGATTCACCCCTGAGTCCAAGCTGCAGATATTGGTGAGTAGTGAGAGCAAGGCAGACCCACCCCACCCACCTTTGTTCCACAGAAAGGATTTGGCTCTTTGATGTATAAGGTCCAGATCCGATTTTATTCGTAGATCAAGTTTAGCTACAATCAAGCAGACGAACCCATTAAGAAAGAGGAGATTTTGTTAATTCATTGTTGAGAGTCAGTGTGGATGATAGCTAAGAGTTTATACTCTGGAACCAGAGACCTGAGCTCAAATGTCAGTTCTTTTATTGGCTCTGTCTATAACCTTCGAAAAGTAAAGCTATTTGTCCAAACCTCATGTCTTTCCCTATAAAATAAAGATAATTATAGTTCCTACCTGGGAGTATTGCAGTGGTGATTAAGGAGAACCCTCAAGGGGGGAAAAAAAAGCCACAAGGCCAGACCCATCATTAAAACACAGTTAACTGATACCTATCATTACTATCGGTCTTAGACGCATGGATTCCCCTTTACAAGACCCTTTTCCAAATACTTCCATTCTAGAGCTGCCCATTCTGTCTGCTCCCGCTGTAAGGATGTTTTCATCCTAAACTAAAATTTCACTCCCCTTGTCTTCTGGGTAAAGAAGTAAGGCAAAGAATCACACCGATGCCCTACCTGCTCCAGGCAAAGCAGCTACAATTCTATAGACCGCGTCTTCACATAACAGGAATTCACACCACAGCCCCTTCATTACCCTTGAATCACGTGCCTGAATGTGAGATCCGCGGAAGGAAGTCAACGTTACGGATGAGACGTGACCAGAGCCAAACAGGGCAGAAGTCGGCTTTTTTGTTTTTCTAGATACTGTGTTTAGGATGCCACTGTGCTCCAAGACAGTTTTAGCACTCAGTGATTAGCACTTACAGTGATTATTGTCTGGACAATGGCTTTGGCTTTTAATCACGTTGTCCTACGCTACGTCTTCATTTGTCTTGGATTGTTATCAAGACAAAAAATTGTTTATTTCTCATTGTTATTACACTTTATGTGTATTTGTGTTTTTTCAAATTGTCTAGGTGGGGAGTTGCCTGAGACACATCTGTGTTTTGAACATTTTAACAACCACTGTTAAGTCTAGCACGGTCTCTGGGTCAATGGAAATGCGTCCATTTTGCATTTTTAAGTAGAACCAAAGCAAAGGGACAGTATTTAAAATTTAAAATGGCCACTGTGGGGGCACCTGGGCGGCTCAGTCAGTTAAGCGTCTGACTTCAGCTGAGGTCATGATCTCGCGGTTTGTGGGTTCGAGCCCCACATCGGGCTCTGTGCTGACAGCTCAGAGCCTGGAGCCTGCTTTGGATTCTGTGTCTCCCTCTCTCTCTGTCCCTCCCTCACTCATGCTCTGTCTCTCTCTCTCTCTCTCTGTCTCTCAAAAATAAATAAATGTTAAAAAAAAAAACACACACACACATCTAAAACGACCACTGTGGCAATGCAATACAACTATTCTGTGTGCACAGCATTCCCAGAATGAAGTACCCTTGAAAAAATGGCAGTAAGTTCTTATTTGGTTAATGAATCACAATTCCCCAAAGGAATAGCATGACACTTATGGGAACCCTTAGTAATAATTCTTCACGTGTGGTTTCCTCACTCACATTTTTTATATATGCAGTGATTTCCAAACTATGCTCTGCAGAACCCGTGGGGTTCAGAAGGGATGTCCCAGGGATGCGTAGGAGGGGCAGAAAGAGCGAGAACAGAGGGTGGGGCTCCTGTCAGTCCCTTACTTCACCCAGAGTTGTTGGCCTTTAGCTGTTGTATATATTGCACATCCCTGTAATATTTTTCTTTGGGGGAAAAAAAAAGTTTAAAAACCCACGAAGCCACTTCCTGGGCACTTCAGAGTGGTAGGGAGTACAATCACTTTCCATGTTTTCTCTTATCAAATGGATTTCTGGGTGAAGTAGATAGAAGGTGAGTTGACATTAGACTTTTAATTGCTCAATTTGGCACAAATACTTTTTTTAAGTTTATTCATTTAGAGAGAGACAGAGAGAGTGAGCAGGGGAGGAGCAGAGAGAGACGGAGAGAGAGAATCCCAAGCAGGCTCCACACGGCCAGCACAGAGCCCGACTCAGGACTCAAACTCACAAACCGTGAGTGAGATCATGACCTGAGCTGAAACTAAGAGTCAGACGCGTATCTGACTGAGCCACCCAGGCGCCCCTGGCACAAATAAGTTTAAAACTCTCAACAACCTTGGTCTGAAGGGATAGTAGCCGCACCATCACAACCACTATCCCTGTCGAGACTTCCCCCACCCCACCTGAGACACGGCTGGAGATGGAACTCAGATCTGGAGGAAGACTAAGGAGTTGACGGACACCTTCTAAGCAGTGTTGCAGGTTTGTGATTTGCTTCAGGCTTTGGGGGAGTTCTTCCTTAAGAACTTCAATCCTCACCTTCTGTTGGGATGGCAGGCAGGGGTTAGCTATTACACTTTCTGAAAAAAGACCTCTTCTGTTTTTCTTACTCAGAGATGAAAGTCTGATATCTAAAAATGAATCATTGACTGGCCTCGCTTGGTGATCTTCTTTGGGGAAATTCCTGAAGGGGAAAGTGCAGGTTGGGTAAACATATTTCCTTTCTCCACCGCCCCTCAGCCAGATTCCTAGAGGTCCATGACAGGAGAAGCCAGGGTAGGGGACACCGACATCTACCTTTCCCTCCAAGATTATAGTCTGTGGCTGTCAGGCCTCCTTTGAGAATCACATTTTCACAAGATTTTGGAGCTCGTACCAACTTCTCATCTTACATACTATAAATATTTAGGAATATCTTAACTCTGCTGGTTCATTGTTTCCTTATCTGCAAGATGGAGGCAACACAATCTTCCACAGAGGGCATTTGGACTAATTAAGTGAAGACAGATGACAAAATAATAGGAAGAAATCTGGAATGAAGGTGGAAAGAGACAGTAGCAAAATTTGGCTGAGGTGGATGACCCCAAATCTGGAACACTAGGAAGGAAAAACGTGACGAACACCACGTGTTAAAAATCTCATTACATGAGGCGCCTGGGTGGCTCAGTCGGTTAAGCGGCTGACTTCGGCTCGGGTCACGATCTCGCACTCTGTGAGTTCGAGCCCCACATCGGGCTCTGTGCTGACAGCTCAGAGCCTGGAGCCTGTTTCGGATTCTGTGTCTCCCTCTCTCTCTGACCCTCCCCCGTTCATGCTCTGTCTCTCCCTGTCTGAAAAATAAATAAACGTTAAAAAAAAAAATCTCATTACATGAGAAAAGGGGACATTACTATGACGTCTTCACCTCCTTCACAATTGTGGGGTAGCAGGAAAGAAATCGGAACTATGTTCTATATGAAAAAGAAACCAACCGAAACATAAGGACATATTTCCATTTCTCTTTTCTTTCAGTGTTACAATAAATGAAATCATCTATTGACCAATAAAAATGTACACACTTTCCTCCTAATGTGAAGTAGGTGCACTTAGCACACCAAGAACGATGAGCTTTTTTGACTAACAACTGTAGTTAAGAAATGTATCTTTTCAGGGGCCACCTGGGTGACTGAGTTGGTTAGGCGTCGTGGGACTTCAGTTCAGGTCATGATCTCATAGTTCGTGAGTTCGAGCCCCGCATAGGGCTATATGCTGACAGCTCAAAGCCTGGAGCCTGTTTCGGATTGTGTCTCCCCCTCTCTCTGCCCCTCTCCCACCCACGCTCTGTCTCTCTCCATCTCTCAAAAGTGAAAGAACATTAAAAAATTTAATAAAGAAAAGAAATGTATCTTTTCAGTTTGAGGGATTCCACCCAATTTGATTATTTTCAATCATATTTAAGGAAACCCACATGCAGTGAGTGTCTCCTATCTGTGATGCTATTGAATTCAGAGAAGGGTTCAAATATATAGTGTTCAAGTCTATTGGGCCTGTTTATTTCTCTGTAACTGATCTCTGCAACAAATCCTCATAAGTCCCCATCTTACTGGTCTGGGTTGGGCGGGGTGGGGGGGGTGCGAGTGGGAGGGACCGACAGGGGACGGAAAATTTCCCATTTACAGGAGTCTTCAGATTCAAATCGGTGTCTTCAAGTTTAAAGAGATTCGTTAAAATAACATGCCCATCTTTGGAAAAATGTGTTACCACTTAGGTTTCCCACCTCCCTCAACCAAAATGGACTCCGGCTGACAAGGGACGCCCAGTGTCCCCAAGATGATGAGGAAGATGGTTCACCTGGGAGGTCTCTGACCCAATGCAGTTGGCTAAGTCTATACCCTGAGCACTTGAGTGATGTCTGTGGCTGATGAAACTCATGGTCTGTTCACTGCTGGCTCCAGCTCTGGTCCTGTCAAATGGTCTGGTTTGGGGTGCTGGTGGCATCTACCTGCTAACTCTATTGTGCAGTGTGTTCACTCGTTTCTGAACAATTAGCAAGGTGTCCACTACATAGCTTCCTGGCACTCCAGAGGCATGACCTCCTCTCTCCCCCATACCTAGACTGAGTCTACTCCAAGGCCATTGTGGGGGGGGGGGGTGATGGTTTCTGCATGGGAGAGCTTCACTTAGGGCATGTACAGTCTTCTTTAGAAGGCCCTAGAAATCTGGGAGTTTACACCCGTTAGCCTCATTTTCGGACAAAGCATTTGCCTTATCCTAGACCATTATCCTAGCACTTTACCTTTTCTAGTCCACCACTTGAGAGAGGTCATGTTTAACGCAGGAATTCTTTTTTTTTTTTTTAATTAATTTATTTATTCTTAGAGAGGGCATGAGCAGGGAAGGAGCAGAGAGAGAGGGGGGGAGAGAGAGAATCTCAAGCAGGCTCCACGCTGTCAGCACAGAGCCTGATGCGGGGCTCGAACTTGTGAACCATGGGATCATGACCTGAGCCGAAATCAAGTATCAGATGCTTAACTGACTAAGCCACCCAGGCACCCCTAATGCCCCTAATTCTTTAAAAACACTTAATATTTCCTTAGTCCTTCCAGGGAACCCTCTCTCCTCCAGGATTCCCTTAAAGTTATTTTATTTCTTAGACTCCTTTTGGGAGTTTCAATTTCCCATACTCTCTGACAGGCATTCTCCCACATAACACCTTTCTCCTTCCTGAGGCAACATCTACCCTCTCTCTTCCCAAGTGCCCTAATAAGGCGAGAAATCTGTCAAAGGAAAACACAACAGGAAGTATTTTCATTATTATTATTGTCTTTACAGGTACTTTATCTAATTTTTTCAATAATCCCAAAGGGTACTTATTATTACCCTCATTTGCAGATGAGGAAACTGAGGCTCAGAGTGGCTACAAGCAATTGAACTGGGATTAACGACAAATCCCATGCCTTTCTGTCATGCCCAACTGCGTCCCAAGGACCTACAGGAGGGAGACCCTGCTGAGTTGTTTTCCAGGGACAAGGAGCTGTGCTTGCACTGGGTACCCCCAGCACTTCAATGTGATTAGTCTTTCAGGTTTGCCCTCCGACCCCCATCCCACCACCAGTGCCACGCAGGAGAGGAGAGCTGCATGGCTTTTTAAGATGCCTGGCCAAGAAGGCACTTAATACGGAATTAATACATCATCACGGCGATTGAAATTTGTCTCTCCATGAAAACCAGTGGGATGCTCACCGCTCCCTTCAGAGAGAGCCAGCAACTATGGTGAAGTAGCGAGTTTACAATAAACAATAAAAGGTGAGTGCAGAGGCTTTTTAAAACAAGTCCAAACGTTTGGCTGGAGTCCAGAAGACATTACTCTTTATCCATTAGGATTCTCTCCTACACAGTTTTCCAGAGGAAGATGAAATTCCTCGGGTCATGTTATAAACATTCATCTTCTAAATCACGCCCCTAATAGAAAGAACAGAAGACGAAGCATGTGCTGTAAGTCATTCGCCCGCAGAATGTTCTCCGCACACGGTAATATAACATGCGGGGTCAGCCCCTGCGTCAAAGACCAAATACACAAGTGTAAAGAGATGGGAGAGAAAAGGACAGACTCCACATGGCCAGCCTGGGGGAGGGTGGGGCGGCACTCTGGGGAGGGGAGGTATGGAAAAGGCTTACAGGGGAGGAGCAGCGGGGAACATGGAATCACCGGGCTTTGTGGCCATCTGGGACAGAGATGGGAATAAATTCAGGGCGTGGGGGCAGTGTTCAGCGGAGCAGGGAGGAGGGCAGGGTTTGGAGAAGTTTGGCGATTTCTTAGGCAGTGTACAATTAGGAATAGTCTAGAAGCAGTCGAGAGCTAAGGCAGGCACCTTTTCCTCTCCTCAGACCTCCAGTCCCTTCCGGATTTCCCAACTCTTCCTCTCTCACCGTCTCCTCTTTTTGCTCCGCACCCAAAGGGACAAAGGTTGGCACCCTGGCCGAGCAGACAGCACAAGGGATAGTTTCTGTCCCACGGTCATCAATCCTTTCCTCTCCAGCCAAATAAAGCCTTTAGCTTTTTCAGTCCTGTCAAGGAGCCAAGCAACATATGCATTCCACTTGAGTCATGCATTCCCCAGCACCCATGCAGGAACCCTCCTTAGATACACCATTCCCAGTAACTGATAAGCTGTAATTTTAGCTGCTAGCCTCATGGATTCCTCTTCCTCCAAGTTCACAACCTCTCTCTTACCCGAGCCTAGTTCAAGTATCATAACCCAGGGAAGCCAGTCTCATAGGGCACTGTACAAGGGATCTGAAGACTGACTCTGCTCCTAATTGCTAAATAGCCAAGAGTAATTAGAACAAGGAGGAGGATATCTCCCACTGAGCATCTAGAAGGTCAGGTCCTGTGCTAAGCCTTTGGGGTAATTATCCTAGAAAAATGATTACCATTATTTCAAAAATTTCCAGTAACTAAAAGCTTCGGTACCTCATTAACTTATCTTATTTTTCCCCATGACTATTAAAATAGAAAACCAAGCAAAACTCCCGAAACTGAAAAAGGTTTTCTGATTTTTAGAGTCAGAGGGAGGAAGGGACTGTGTGCATGTCAAGGTTTTGCGGCATTTTCTTCATCGGACTTCAAGTGGGAGAACAGATGGTAGAAGTAGAAATGGGCCAGTCGGCAAATCTCTGAGACATTGAAGGGACAGGAAGGAAGGAAATGGGATGCTGCCCTGGGGGACAGGTGTCCATCTGATGAGCAATGACTGCTCGCCTCAGCACTGCTAAATAACCAGAGGTCTGCTCTCAAGTCTTAACCCTGGTACTCATCCCCTGGGTAATCGTGGGAAGTCACCTTACCTTGATGACCTTCAGGTTCTACTCTGTAAAGATTAGCCATGGCCAGTTACCAAACTCAGAGGACACAACTGTTGTTCAGGCACCTTCTCCCCGACAGACTAGCTGTGTGTGACCTTGGGTGAGTCATTGAACACTGTCTGAGTTCATTTCCTCATCTAAAATGGAAATACTGACGCCTACACTACCCCCACGGATCAGTGTGATAATGCTGGGCCATTGCTTTCAAAGCTTACGAACTTATTTAGGAAGTGAAGGGGTTGACAGGTGGAGATGCAGGTCCCTTTTAGCTAAGACATATTCGGATACGGTGACCTCATTTACTGGAGAAGGGCCTTGCAAAGTCTCCAGCAGCCCTGCCCCTCCACATGGCTACTCCCTGTTTCCTACAGCACTAGATGAGGGAAGGCTCCTCAGGGGTGCTCACTCAACCAGGCATTAGTATCTTGTTTCTCTGCTGATCGGAGAGGCTGGCCAAAAACTAAAAGGATTTCTCTTTCAATCTGGCAATGTTTTCTTCCTCCCTCTGAAGTCACTAAGCAAGGTCCAGTTCAGGGAACTGAAGTCCTTAGAAAAGGATTCCCCGATTGTCTGGGGAAAATTAGTTCATAGTTACGATGGGTGTGTCGAGACCCCTGTGGTTTCTTTCTCAGGGTTTTTGTAAATTAACCAAAGGTGGATTGTGTTGACCCAGGCATTAACTGTGACTGTTTTTATGGGCTGTTTCAGGTGCCTTTTGTGCATTTCATGATTCTCTCTTATGGGATGGGTGGAGTGGTGAGGGACTTGTTTTTTAGTTATTGATTTAAATTCATCATAGCTCATCCTGTCCAAATGCTTACTGTGTACACAGGTGACAAGCTATTCATCTTCAGGCAGTGAAATCCTGCCTGCTCTTATATATCAGTATAGATAGACCATCAGGCTGCAAAAAATATAAGGATCTCCTCCTGAGGAGACCTCTCATACTGCTTCTAAAAGGTTATCGAAATAGAAAAGAAGCATTCGGCTTTGGAACCCATATTCTGATTTTTTTTAAGTGGCTAATATTGAGGAATGAACTGGATTCTATCTTTGGAATGATAAAACTTGTTGGCCTCTCTGAAAAGCCCCAACTCTACTGTGTAGAATACTGGGTGTTCTTGAGTAAATTACTTCTCTGAACATCAGTTCAGTTTCCTCATCTAAAGATGAAGGTAGGGCACAAAACCATGCCACATCATTTTTAAAAGCATATTTATCTCAATTCTAATATGCAAGGTCTTTGGTTCCTTGTGGGTTATGATATGAGGGTAAGGGGTACCTTTTCTTTTTCCCTGTCGTGAACATAGTGCCTTGGACATGGTAGATGTTTGACATATATTTACTGGGTGGATTGGAACGGAGTTAATTGTAAGTAGTGCTAACTCAGAGCATCAGGTTGATTTCTCAGCGGCCGCACTACTACACACCCTCATTTTACAGAGGGAGGAACTGGGAGGAGAGAGGTCAGTTGGCTAGAGAGGTCACCAACAGGCTCACGAGCACATGGTCTTGGGTGGTAGACCAGAGACTAGAATCCAGATCGCCTAAATTTCAGTCCCATTTCTCTTCCACCGCATACAACAGCCTCCCACATCTTGTTTGCACTTATTTATGGAAACAAATATAAAAAGAACTTATGCAAATATATGTACACACACACACACACACACACATAAAATGTTTTCACCCTGAATTACCAGAGTCCCAAATCAATGAAGCCTAAACAGTTTTTAAATTTTCAGTTAACTGAGAGGAAGTGGTATGTCAAAATTCAAAGAAAATCCTGTACCCTCAAGACATTCCAGTATAGCAAGGTAAGTGATAGAGAGTGACAGGGAGTGGATGCCATTTACCTAGGATGATCTACCAAGGCCTCTTAGATGGGGTGACATTTAAGCAGAGGTCTGAAGGAAGGGGGGGGGGGAAGCTAGGCAAGTGTCCAGGAAAGAGTATTCAGGCAGAGAGAACACTGAAGGTGAAGGCAAAACTGGGGGCATGCTCAGGCCCTCCTAGTTGCCACGGAGCGAGACAAGGGAAGAGAGGGAGGAGGTGAGGTCAGAGTCATAACATCCCCTTCCATGCCAGGAGAAGCGGGATCTTGGTAAGGACTTAATATTTTACCTAGATGAGCTAAAAGTCATGTAAGATTTCAGGTAAAAGAGGAAAGTGGCCTGATTTATATTCGGGAAAAATCACCAATGACACTACGGAGTATAATATGTAGGGGAGGAAGTATATAGAGGGGACCAGTGAGAAGTCCAGGGATGATGGTAATTCTGACTAGGGTAGTAGTAAGAAGTGGTGGTAAGAAGTTATCAGATTTAGGGTTTATTTAGAAGGTAAAATCAATAGAATTTTCCACAAATTGGAAGTGGGTTGAGAGGTGGGAAGGAGTGGGAAGATGATTTCAAGACTTTTGTCCAAACAACAAGTAGAAAGTAGCCGTTGCTAAATGAAGTGAGGAGAACTGAAGGGGATGCAGATTGGGGGTGGGGGCAGGAATGAAGGATTCGTATTTGAAAGTGTAAAGTTTGACCTTCCTATTGGTTATTTAAGTGGGGGTGTTAAGTAGGAAACTGGATGAAGTCTGGAGTTCAAGTGGAAGGTCAGGTTGCATTTATAAATTTGGAAATTATCAATGGAGAGATGGTATTTCTAGCCATGGAACTATACAAGATAACCTTAGGAGGGGTCGTACTTACAGAAGCGTGCCCAGTACTGAGTCCTGGACATTCCAGCAGCTAGAGGTCAGGAGCATGAAGACGCTTATAAAGCAAAGGACGCGGAGAAAGTGCATTCACTGGAGTGGCTGGGTGGCTCAGTTGGTTAAGCATCTGGCTCTTGATTTTGACTCAGGTCATGATCTCCCCATTCGTGAGGTCAAGCCCCACATCGGGCTCTGTGCTGATAGCCTTGGAGGCTGGAGCCTGCATCAGATTCTGTGTCTCCCTCTCTCTCTGCCCCTCCCCTGACCATGCTCTGTCTCTCTCTCTCTCTCTCTCTCTCTCTCAAAAATAAATAAACATTAAAAAAAATTTTTTTTTAAAGTACATTCACTGAGACAGGAAGGAGAACCAAGAAAAGTGGTGAACCAGGAGCTAAATGAAGAAACCGTTTCAAAAAGAATAGAGTGTTCAACTGTGTTGAATGATGTGGACCAATGTTTGACTATCAGACTCAGCAGTAGGAACGTTGTCAGTGATTGTTATTATTATGTCAGTTATGACTATAATTGTGATCATTATGATTAAGGAAGAGCAGAGAAATTGGAACTGGAAGTACACACGGAATCAAGGGAGATGCTTAGCTGATGTTCGGAATGATCCCCTGTACAGAGAAGGCAGGAGAGAGAGGACAATGGCTGGAGCCATGTCCCTGAGTCGAAGAGATGAGAAGGAATCCAGTGATCCGATGGAGGGTTTGCCTCCAGATAAGAGCCCAGACAGTTAATTCATTGTAACCAGGAAGCAGGCTGAGCCTGGTTGTGTAGATAGCAGAAACCGTGAAAGCTCTCTTCCGCTAACTCCTGCTTTCTCAGTGAGATGACGAGAAAGCTCATTAGCTTCGAGAGAACAGGACAGAGAAAGTACTGGAAGACTGAGGGGCAAGCGGAGTTGTGAAATCACAGCTAAGGAGAATAATGGCCCGGAGGAATGAAGTAGAGACGCTGGACACCTTGCGCCCTGCCTGGCACAGAATCAGGCTCAATAAATCTTCCCTGGATGAAAGATGACCCGGGAACCTAAAGAACGAGCCAGACTGAGGATCCAAGTCCCAATAGAGTGTGTGACTCAGCCCATCAGATTTGAATCCATATTCAATCATGTATATTTGGCTATTTTCCTGAAGTTCCATTGAAGGAAACTATAAAAATCGTGATTTAAGCATCTTTCCTGGCAACTCAAAGGAGGGCTCCAACCTTTGCCAAATGATAGAATTACAGACTCTCTCCTTGGAAAGCTCCTTTCCCGCGTAGAGATTTTTATGGCTGCATTTCATCTCCCAGTATGGTACTACTCTCTTTATTGGTACCTTTATACCCCTTACAGGTTTTTAAACAGCAGTTCCCCAGCATCTATCATTTTTACAGCCCCTCTTCCCATTTTCCACACACAGAAATGTTCTCTTACACTTGCCTTAGGAATGTCCCACGAATTTCATATGTTTACAAACTTTTGCTATCCCATAAAGGCACTTCCCTCTACCCCCAGAGAAGTATCTAGTCAGAGAAATAAAATATGTGAACCAAAGGCTTAGCATTCTTTTCAACTCATTCATCTACATTAGCGAGGTCTCCCGAGCCTTCGGCTGCCTACTAAATGAATGATTCACCTGCTTGTGGACAATTTCAGTAACTTTTTGGTAATAGCCTTTGGTTTTCAGCCAGAGGTTGCCTCTGGAAACATATGTTTCCAAAGGTTTGGGGCCCACAAACTTTGACCAGAGAAGTTCTCAAGGGATTGACTCATAGGTTCGGCTTTTCCTCTCTCTTTCCTTTTTTTTTTTTTTTTAAAGAACATGTCTCAGTGAAGAAAGAAACCTATCTTGACAATTAACCAAAGTCTAGGACTTAACTTTTTGAAGAATATCTATGAAGGCAGTAGCCAGAAGCTATAGACAGAGATACACAAGTAGATACAGAATTTTTATCTTATTTTTGAAACATAACAGGAATATCCAAAACCCAATAAAACAGACACTATCGCTTCTTTTACACCCTACCTTCTTTCTGGAGCGTATCCTTTAGTAGTTCTTTCAACAATACTTACAAGCCATAGATTCAAGTTTTGTCTGGGAATTTCAAACTTTTACTCTCACTCTTGCGTGATAATTTAGCTAGCTGTAGAATTCTAGTAAGATTTTTACTTCTGCACAGAACATTGATCTCCATCATCATCTGTTTTCTATTTGGCTGGTAATAAACCTGTTATAAGTCAAAATATAACATATGAGATATATATATATATATATATATATATAGTCTCTTATGCTGACTTTCTTCAAGATCTTCTCTTTCTTATCAATGTTCCACATTTCCACCCTGAGGTATCTAGATGTGAATCTGACTTTATTTATCCTCTTTGAGACTCCCTGTAATTCTTATATCATGTCATCAATTATGGTAATTCCCACTCAGGGTTTATTTTTTTTTAGTATAACTAAAATTTCCTTTTCCTCTTCTTAAACTCCTATTAGGTATAGGCTTGACATCTTAGGATTCCCCCCAGGCTTCTCATGTCTATTTCATAGTTTCAGTTGCTTTATTTTTCTATGTGAATGCTCCTCAAGTAGATCTTTTCATTTGCTGATTCTCTCTTCATCCATATCTAATCTGTTGTTTCATTTGTTCACTGAGTTTTTAATATTAATGATTTTTTTTTTACTTTCAGAAATTCTAGTTTCTCTGTTGAAATGAAACAATTATTTCATTTTTTTTTCCTGCTTATGCCCTTAATCATTTAAACTCAATTGTAGGCAAGTGTTCTATTATCTGAAGTATTTAAGATTGCAATCCTATTAGCTAGACCTTCTTATTCTCACTCATGTTGAATTTTTTTTTAACCTCCTTTGTTTTCTAACTTTCTACTGGGACTTCCTCCTCAGTAGGAATTGTTTTCTGTGAGAATCCCTGCAGGCTTGATTGTGGGAACAGCCCTCCAGAGGGATGTGAAACGGAATAAAGGTAATTTGCGTTTCTTTTGCTTCTATGGGTGCCTGTTAGGCATCACTGGCTCGGGCTTTAGAGTATTGGTGCCACAGTGGTTGCATATTTTGAACGACTAATTTGCCAAGAGCTCAGTCCTGGGATTTTCATTTCCCACAGTGCTTGTACTCACTCAGAACCTCAGCAGAGCTAGATGAACTTCCCTGTCATCTCCCTGGACCACTGGGCAGAATCTCTCCTAGTCCAACCTTTCACTGATGCCCTTTAAGAGTTTTGGTGTTACGGGGGCGCCTGGGTGGCTCAGTTGGTTAAGCATCCGACTTCGGCTCAGGTCATGATCTCATAGTTCGTGAGTTCAAGCCCTGCATCGGGCTCTGTGCCGTCAGCTTGGAGCCTGGAGCCTGCTTCAGATTCTGTGTCTCCCTCTCTGTCTTCCCCCACTCGCATTCTGTCTCTCTCTCTCTCTCTCAAAACTAAATAAACCATAAAAAAAAAAAAAGAGTTCAGGTGTTATGCAAACATGTCCGTTTCTGTGCCAGCCTGTAATGTTGACTCTGTCCCTGCGTGGCTATTAAAATCTAACCCAAGGCAGAACCTGACCAACTCCCATTACCCCCCCACACACATTAACACACAAGCTTGTTTTCCTAGGTTTAAATTTTCTCTTTATTTTTGGCACCCAGGTAATTCTCATTCCTTCTTGAAAGCTAAATCAGACATAAGAGAACTTCCACAACTTTCATTTCACATCTACTTACCTATCAGCAACTACCCTCTACCTTTCCTCCTGTTACTACGGATAAACAAACCATCTGTGTCTATAAGGCCAATCCCTCCACTTGGTCACCGACTCCCATTTCCTTTCACTTATTCAATGGCAACTCTCCTGTAATTCTTCTCGCTCTCTCCTACATTAACTGTCTTCTTTTTCCTAGACTAGTCCTATCAGTCTATAGTTATTTCTCCTATCTTAAAAAAGCCTCATTTCCTTTCCCTATCCATCTACTGCCTCACTTCTCTGTTCTCTTTACAGAAAACTCTGAATGTTTCTGTCTCTTAGCTCCCCTTTCCATTTCTTTCTTATGCACCTTCTAATCTTTCTACTCCCATTCTTCCAAAACCACTCTTTTCAAGGGCACCAATGATCTCTATATTGCTAATTCAACTCCCAGTCAGCCTCTTACTTGACATTCTAGTAGAATGTGGTGTAGCAAAGCATTCCCTTCTCCAGGAAGTCCTTTTATCCCTTGTCATTCAAGATTCCACATCGGCTTTGTTTTTCTTCTTTCTCGTCAGCCATTTCTGTCTCCTTTGCTGATTCTTCCTTTTTTCCCCAAACTCTAGAGTACCCCAGAGTTCAGTCCTTGGGTGTCTTCCCTCTCCTAGCCACACACAGTCCACTGATGATCTCATTTAGTTTCAAGACTTTAAATTCCATTTGTGACCTGACAACTCCCAAATGTATATCTCTAGCTTGTAACGCTCTGCTAGATTCTAAATTCCTGTGTCAAAGTGCTCACTCAACATCTCCAATAGGTTGTCTAAGAGACATTTCAAACATGGTCCAAAATTGGCCTCTTGATCTTTCCTACCAATCGTACTCTCATCTCAGTTAATGGCAGCTCTGTCCTTGTGATTGTTCAAGCAAAACCCTTGGAGTCACTCTTGATTTCTTCCTCTCCTCTTTGGATCTGAAGATAAAGCTCTGGAATTTGGGCATTTCTTCCACTCAAATGAATAAAGTTGTATGATCACAGAGAACAGGGAGTATATGTTCTTTTAAGGAGAGGTATGAGAAGCAGTAAGTATTATACAAAACTGAGCATGCCAAATGAGAGGTGCAGAATGCTATAAGAGTTGAAAGGAAGGAATGATCATACCTAGAGACAGAGAAGCTAATGGGTCTGTAGAAGGACAGAGGGTTTCGAGATGCTCCTGAAGGATGGCAATGATTTGAGTACTTAAGTGGAAGTGGGGCGAATTTTAGGTGAAGGAAGCAACTGAGCAAGACACGTATCTTCGTGGTTAGTGTCCCCTTCCCCTTAAGTATGATTCTTTCTGCCTACCTTGGTAATATATTATCTGTGAGCCTTTGGTAATCCCTTGACTTATCCTTACTCTATCTCAGCCCCAATATAGTTCAAATCGAAGTTGCTATATCTTACCAACATTAGTTTCCAAAATGCCTCTCACAGGTTATAGGCTTCCCTCTCTCAACTCATGTTACTGCTCTCCCTGTCCACCCTTCTTTTTCCATGTTCTGCCATGTTGATCTCTTTGCCTTTGGGCCACTTGCTCCTCTGTTCATTCTATTCACTGTAGCCAGACTTGCGTTAACAGCGTGTTGACTCCCTCAACCAACAAAGAAGAGCCTATTCTGCACCAGGCGCTGCTCTCAAGGCAGCTTTTAACCGAGCAAAGGGGCCTAGGATACATACACAAGTTACAGGTGCTTCTAGGCATGAGGGAAGGAAATGCAAATTCTACCAGCTGGCAGGGCAGCAATCATAGAAATCACTCAGAATCCATGGTTACCCATCACCTACAGAAGGAAGATCTTGAACAGTGTGCCCCAGCTACCTTTTCTGCCTTGTTGCCCCTACTCCCCTTCACATATGTTACATTCTAGCAACACTGCTCTGTTTGTGCGTGTGTTCTGAGCCTTCTTCTCTCCATGTCTTTGTTCATGCTGGTTCTTCTGCCTGGAATGCTGTTGCCCCACCTTACATGTTTGAATCCTACTCAGCATGTAAAACACTGAGCACAGTGCCCTGCACATAATGAACACTATATAGTGTCAGCAGTCTTTGTCATTATCATCGTTGTCATTATCCTGGAAAGATTAGCTAAATTCTCACATCCCTTAATTTTTACTTAAGTTACTGTCATCTACATATATACAATCTTCTCTGCCTCATTGTCCTTCCCCTTGACAATAGAAAATTACCTAGCTACACGCTACCATCACTGAATAGTGAATAGTCATAAGGAATAAGCAGAAAATGAATTGGGAAAAAAAAAACCTTTCAAATAAAATATTTGGAAGTTTTTAACTAATTGAATGTAGTGGCCATAGATTTAAAGACCTAATCTGATTAAAATAGAATGGAGCGGGCCTCTGCACTTCCTGGTAATGTACAGCCAGATTGCCTTAAACTATGACCTGAGTGAGTCCAGCCTAGATCACACCCTGACTCAAAATACCTTTATTCAGATAACATAACTTACTCTCGTCAGATGGCTGGCTTAGTCTGAGGAAACCACTCAACCTCTTAGAAGAATTTATGAAGAATCTGAGCCCATCATTCAGATGTGGATAACAGGGAACTGGGTGTCCTGGTTGGGTAATATTTAATGACAAGAATGAGAAGAACAATGTAAAGGGTCCCCGAATGGAAAGGGGATGGTGCTCTCACTTCGGTTGGTCGCAGCTCCTCTGCCTTGTCACTGTCTCCATCCCCCCAACTAACACCACTCTGCCCCTTCCCTGCTTTCAGAATCAAAACCTCATCACCAGCGTGGTGATTTGAGATTTGTGCCTCGAACACTTTCAGCTCAACATAGCTTCAGGTTCTAGGAGCATCCTTCCTTCTGTAGTCTTACACAGATGCCGGCTCTCTCCCAGCAAGCCCACACATTATAGGCATGCTTGTTCAAGAAGAAAACACACACTGGAGCCATCTCTCATAAGTGGAGGTAGGACGGGGCTAGAGCCTTTATTCCACTTACCTGTGGTCAGCACAAGGTGCCCAGGCAAAGCACCTAGTGTTAGGATCAGCAGTTCAAATATTTTAATGTCAGCTCCCTCAAATTCACCCCCATTTGGTTTCTTCTACCTAGACTTTGTGCAAGGACTTAAAAAATATGAACCCACCTCCACGCCTTATCCCACAGCACATGTACTCGTGTTCTTTTTCTTGATTTGGGATTTTTGGGGAAGCATATTCCAACTCTAAAATATGGTACACCTCATGTATAGAAAAGAGCATAGGTTTTGGAGCCACAAAACCCTGGATTTGAATTCTGGATCTACCAGAATTATACACACACACACACACACATACACACACATGGTTAATTATATATATGGTTAATTATATATATATGGTTAATTATATATATATGCTAATAATATATATAATGTATTATATAGATTGGGCACACTGCCCTCAACCCAACCCAGTGCAAGCCTGGACAGGTAGCTCACAGCTAAGAACAGAAGGGTCTACACCCTGCCATAGGCTTTCTAAGAGGAAGAAAACCAACCAAGCCTTTATAATAACTTTCCATTCATCTTCATTAAAAAGGCAAGATAGAAGAATATACAGCTCACTTTGGGTGGCTTCCTCTTCCCTTTCCATGCAATCAAGGGCTGCTACCACGTTCCCCCTCATCTTCCCTCATCTTCCTATCTCAGTCTCACACTAGTCAGACTTAGCCCTGAGCCACTGGGCTGGCAGACGTGTCTGGTGATGCCAGGCTGTGGAAGAAGGTGGAATGAGAGAGATCAACATTGAAAGAGGGTGGGTTGGGGAGGCAGAAAAGGGATGGAGAGAGATAGCCTGATTTTTTTACTGCCCAATTCAGAAACAAAGACAGTAACTTCCGTAGTATGGGTCAGTCAGATGGTATACAAAGTAGTTGGGACTTAGGCCATCCTGATATGGCCTCTCCCAAGTCCACACATCAAGGATAAGACACCATAGTGGCAAAAGGCTCAGGAGTGGGCCCCACACTGTGCAGTGAGGGTGGAAAAGGTGGTTCAACATCATCCTCCCTCTACCACCACCAGCCAAAGAACCAATCAAATAACCCAGAGGAGCGCCCAATTCTGGAACCAGTAAGCAGCACATCTTTCATGGGTCAATCAACAGAAGACTGAGCCAAGTCCAACAGGCCACTGCTGACAAACCCACAGGTAACTCCTCCCCCACTGGCTCTGCCGCCGGGCATCAATATCCGTGCTGGTAAGGAAAGGGCTAGGAATAGAAAGGTGGAGAGAGCCAAGACAACAACTTAAATACCCAGGTCAGACTACAAATGAGTTAAGCTAAATGCATTTGGATGCACTGAGATACCTTTAAAAGTGTTTTACATTCCCCTCCCCTCCCCACCAACCAGCCTGTGCAAGGTGGGCGCTGGTCAAAAGAAAAAGTTGCTATCAGTTATTTGGAAAACTCAGAGTGATCAATGTTTATATTTTCCTGACACAGGACTCTTCGGCCAAGGCTGTTACACTCTGTAAAGCCCCGGCTGAGTTTCTTAACCTCTGAAATGGTTTGCTGCTTCTGAAGGTGGGGACCCACCCCAACTCATAGGGCTTGGGGTTTGGAAAGTTCCTGCAAAGAGCCTTTCAGTGGAGTTCCTGAGCCTTGAGAAGTAGGGAAATTGTCATGGCCTGGGAAGTGGTGAGTTATGTATTCCATTCTTTTCATTAACATTAACTTAATTGCCTGAGAAAGAGAACACGCCCTTGCTACTTCTCCTTACACAGGTCTCAGCTTAAGTGTGCATTCTCAGGAAGGTCTCTTTTAGCCCCCCCAATCCATCCAAAGTAGGGGGAGCCTTCAGCACATTTCCTGTTATTCCTTTACAGTCCTAATCAGGATGTGAAGTTGTTTCATTAACTTATTTGTCGAATTGTTCCTTATCTATGTCCTGTCCCCCACAACACTCCCTAAGGAGTCCCCTCTGCTTTTTCTCTCTTATGTGTCTAGTGTCCTTAAATGTGTGCTCCTTAAATTTGTTGACTCTTGTTTCTGGAGGTTCTGGGCCATGAATCTGAAAGTTCTTTTCTCTTATTTAAAATTTCTGAAATAAATTATCTTCTTAGTTTGGTCATCCCACTGCTGTTTTCTTGCTTTGGCAGAGGAAAAGTGAAATGCCCTTTAATTTTGGGGAAGAGGGGGGTGGTTTACAGAAGCCAGTAATATAAAGCACAGAAATGGTGAATTTCAGTACCTAAAACTCTGTGAATGATTACTGGGTGGAGCTATCTTTACAAGGCAATTTTCTACCTTCCCCGTGAAATAAAACCCCAAAAATGTGTTACTATGGCAGCGTATTTCCTTACCAAGACAAAAGCGGAAGCAACCTATGCACTAACATCAACCACACCCCTGCATTGTGAGTCCTCTCTGAAATCAGGTTCAGTGTGTTTGGAGATGCACCAACTGTTAGACTAGTAACATGCTTGACACCTACACATGCGGGGGAAATATGCACACACACAAACTGTAATTTAGCAGCATCAGCAGCAACTGTGTATTGAAAAAAACAAAAAAAAAAGAAACTGCATTTAAACATAGTGGAGAGTAGTCACATCAACAGCATTGGGAAGGAGCTGTGCACTAATTTGGGAACGTTTCCTCATTTTCTTATAGATGTTGGCCCAGCAAAATGAATGGATACCATTGTGATGTTCTCTGGTCCCAATCCTGCCATCTCGAGGCACATTCAGTGGCCAGCTCATGCTCCAGTCCCTGCCATTGGTCAGGATCCACACGGACATGTATGGTTTTCCAGAACTAAATCCTTTCCACAAACAGAAAGCCATTGCCACCTCTCCTGACAATCAGCATGGAGGCAGTGGCACCTCCCATCCTTCTAGGAACTATAGAGAGGGCTCAGGAAGCCCCCAACTTGCTCCATGGTGGACACCCAAGGAGCCCTATCTGGTGCCAGAAAGTTATTCAGAAGTACTGACAACAGAAGGTCATTCATTAAACAGTGTTATTTCTTATGGCATCGGTCCCTCTCTCAGAAGCATCCACCAGACACCAGACCAGGGAACTGGGCAGCTCTTTTCACCCTCTGCAAGAGCCAGGAGCAAGATTATCAAAGACCCTTTTTCTACTATAATGCCCTGTGCCCGGTGACTCCTCCAATGAATGCAAATCATTCTTTAGCTGTGGATAGACCCACTGGCTTAGGATCCACATGTTGTAGGCAGCCAAAAAAGATTGGTATTTTGTCATTTGTAAGAATTTACAGGGTGCTTACTATGTGTCAGGAACTGTGGTAAACCCAGTACATGCATTTACACATTTCATTTCTGCAACAATCCATAAGGCAAATACCAAACCCATAAGGTAGATAACTAATGTTATCACTCCCATCTCAGATGAAAAACCTAAAGCTTAGCAAGCTTACGGGAATCGCCCAGATTCTATGTGTGAGGCAATGCCAGGATTCAAGGCTACGTCAGCCTGGCACCCAAACCAATACCCTCAGCCGTGATGCTATGCTGTCGGTGGATGGAACCTTTCCGATGTGCCGCAACCCAACTAACGTTTCAGCCAAGAAGAGATTATGTGGTGAGGTTGACTTCGGGAGACCAAAGCAGAAACTGATTCCAAAGAGTAGACTTTAGAGGGGTCCGGGACCAACAGCATCACATCCTGGTGCAAAACTCGGGCCCATCCCAGACTGCTGAATCAGAGTCAGTGTGTTGACAAGATCGTGGGAGGGTCACAAGCGTATTAAAGGAGAAAGAGGCACTTATTGGTATTGAAGAAACGCTAATAAACTTTGCAAGAAAGTAAGTCTGTAACTGAAACAGAGAGGGGAAAATGTGAGATTGTGGAGGCTAGAATAGTGCCTCTTTTATTTTTTAACCCCCAGTGCCTATAGAAAAGTAAGCATATAGCATATTTATTGAATAAATGAGTGGATAAAACAAGGGATTGAGGCACTTTGCAGTAGGGACATTATATGACACCGGATATTAAGTCTAGGTTTGAGTCCTGGCCCTATTTCTTCCACCCTTGCTCAGGTCACCATTGCTCTAGGCCTCAGTTTCTCCATCTAGAGGCAAAATATAACAAAATAGGACAATAAAACAAAATAAAACAATGATCAGTGTAGGCCTAGGAAGACCTGGCCAAGTTGGCATAACGGGATAATCTGAAGGCCATTCTCACTCCAGAGCCCCATGCAGCCTGCTGAGGCCCTCACGGGCCCACATTGCAGCATGATTCCCCCCCCACCTCCGGCCCGGCCACTCCTGCTTCCTTCCCCTCCCTTCAACAGGTGTTTGTTCCAAAAACAAACTCCCAAATAAACATCCGGCATCTGAAACTTCATCTCAGAGTCTGCCTCACTGGGAAACCAAGCCACAAGAGCCATTAAAGGAAAGCCAATCATCCTCCAAGCATCTAAGGTGGTTTTGCATGAATTTGTGGAGCCCCTGCTGAGTTGTGGAAGATCAGAATCTAACATTCTCCAGCATCGATTGTATAGCTCGGAACTGTGTGCCACAACTTGATTAGGCTGTAGCACTGGAATAGGCTTTTACGGAAACTCCCATATGAGGATACTATTAGTACTTAATAGCTTGCTGTTGTGGTATGTATTTTCTATTTTTGCTATTTGAGGTTTTTTTGGTTGTTGTTATGTTTTGTCTCCCGTTGGTGAAACCGAGGTACAAAACGGTGGCAACTTGCCTGAGATTGGAAGAGATAGTGCCAGAACTCAAGTGCAGGCCTCCTAATCATCCAGTGTTGAGTGACATAGCATAGTGGGTAGGAGGTGGTAACTGGGATGGATGGGGCTTCCTTCGCTTTCCACGAGGAAAAGATGTCAAAAAGCTTGCGGTCAGCATTTCATAAAAGGACTCACCCTTGTGTCATCCAGTTGTATCATCACTTCTTGTTTTCCTTGCAAATTTCGTTGGAACAATTTGGTGGGGTTAACCTTGGTCATGAGATTGGTTGCCTGGGGACAATGCACCGAGTGCAAAGGGGAGCACGCGTCAGTAAGCCTGAGCCTCAAGCCTCAAGCCTCAAGGTGAGCTCCTTGAGGGAAGGCCCCATGTCCTTCAGCCTTGTGTTTCCCCACCATCTAGCCAGGGCAGAGCATGGAGTTAGTGTTGGATAAATAAATGTCTGCTTGGATAGGCAGTGGATAGCAGCGACTACTAACTGCCTTCGAACCTACTGAATGTTGACTCAAAAGAGGCAAAACAAGTGCATTTTACTATCGACTTAAAACTTTCCAAGCACAGACCCTGAGAGGCTCAGCCCTCCTGACCCCGAGAGACCCATGACGCTCCTGCCTATGTCGCCCAGCCCTTCCTGCTGCTCTTCTGACCATGACAACCCGTGCCACTCAGTTCAGCACTGGATTACAGAGCGCCTTACCCTGCTTAAGTCAGCACGCAAGTCTCATGCCCGGGGTAGGGCGGCCCCCAGGAACTCAGTTGGCTTGCTGTGGGTTACAGAGCTCTTGCCCATCCCGTGCTTCCTGCCCAGGAGGTGGGAGCAGCCGGGTGCCACCCTCCAGGATCTCAGCCAGCTTTCCTTGGCAGGAGCCATGCCTATTGTTGGAGCCGCTGAGCTGCTCATGGGCAGGAGCCAGGGAGGGAGCTCCCGAGGCTCACGTTGGACGCCACACGCACAAGGTCACAGGGTCAACCCTAGAGTCAACCCACGGCTCAGACCCCCAGGTTGCCTTTTCACTTTTATCATTTTCACCTGAACCCTCATTATGCAAATACAGTAGCATCTAGTCAATTCATGGGCCAACAGACTGTAAAAGGAAGGGAAAGAAATACTGGCTAGCGCAGTGGAGCAGAAGGCCAGGAATGGTGTTTCAGCTCCTGGGTTGTCCAACACACGCAGCTCCTGTGACACCTCCAGGACACGTGGCAGGGTAGGATGGCGGGCAGCCTATCTGAGGGCGGAGGCACAGAGAAAAACAGTCGCCTTGGGTCTAGGGAGGGCAGATGGCAGAGGCAGGAGAGCAGAAGCATTTCCTCCTTCAGCGTCCGAGAAGGAAAAGCAAATCTGCTGGACAAAAAGAACCTCCATGTTTTATGTGTTCTGTTGTCAGGCGCTTCACGGCAACAGAGCGATGTCGAAGGTGAGTCAGGTGCTGTAGCTGGAAGGTCGGGACAGCCAGTCAGCAAAGCCTTCCTTCCACTGCCCGCGTGGCCCCGCTGACCCCTCTTCCTCTTCCTCCTCCCCTCCCTGTCGGCCAATATTCTCATCCCTGGTCCTCAGCCCGCTGCTGGGCGTGGACGCTGTGGGGATACTTTATGGACAAGTTTTTACTCTCCCTGGAGCAGGGAGAGGTCCGGGTAAGTTCAGTGACTTGGCCAAGGGGCTGTGGTCAGGGAGTAAGAAGTCTGCCCCCGACAGCCACCTGAGCCATCAGGAGGCTTTTAGACACAGCGAGCGCTGCTGTGCCCTCTTGGGCCCGATGGTCTAGGAAAGTTCAAACTCATTTCCTGAAATAAGAATGACATTTAGTAAGGCAGTCTGGAAGCTGAAAACAAGTGGTCAGAGACTCCCCTCCTCCCGACCGGTCCACAGGGTGTCTGCCAAAGCCTGGTGCCCTACAGAGAATAGGAAAAGAACACAGCCCACAGGAAAACTGCTCTGCTCGTCTCCCCACTTTGCCCTGTTCTCTTCCCTTCCTCTGTCCCAAGCCCCCGGACCTGCCAGGCCCAGAGGAGGTCACAGAATATTTTTGATCATGGTCCTGGCAGTGGGAGTGATGGGCTGTCCGAGGAGCACCCAGGAGAGCAGCTGGATGCAAGCATGAGCACCATGGAGCTGCCTGGAGGCCAGCTTCTCACACCCATGCTGTCTTCTGGATTGTGGCACGTCCCTCCTATCAGGTCTGCTGGCCACCGCTCCCACCTCCTCCGACCCAGTCTCCACTCCAGCCGGAAAGGAGCATTGCCAGGCACACACCCAGTAAGCTTGCTACTCACTTGCAATCTGTGGTGGGTTTCCCAAAGCCCTCTGACTTAGCCTGAACCCCAACCTGACTTTGAGATCCTCACGCTCCATCCCCTGGCTCTCTCGGAAGGTCCTTCCCGCTGCTGCACCTCACGCTCCGCGCTCCAGACTCCCCCACTTCAGAGAATCCATCATTCTTCCTCCTGCCTTCCAGAAATTGCTTCGAACTCAATGTCACTCTGCTCAGAACACCCTCACCAGCAACTCCCCCTTGCCCCCACCGGCCTGCAGGTCCGTGCCTGTCCTCTCCCGTCCCACCCCCTAAGCCAAGTGAGGCTAAGTGTCCTTCCCACGGCAGGCTGGGCCCCCCACCCCCACCCGGAGCCCTCCCCACAACGTAGGCCAAGCTCCTAATGTTCATCTCTGTTCCCAGCTAGACAGAACCTCCACAAAGCACAGTGGTGGTTTTCGTACCACTAGCCTGGTGCTGACGCCCCAGACCAGGCCTGCCCGTCTTTTGCTCTCTCCAAGTCTCCCTCCAGCCACTAGCGGGGGCAGGGGAGATGCTCTGGGACTTGGTGCCAGGATCCTAGCGCTGCTCGGTACTCCCCTCACTCCGTACCTTCAGGCAGGTCACTGTCCCCTCTGGCCCTCAGTTTCTCTACCCGCTCTTCTCTTCCCACAAGCTCAGAAGTAAAGCGACCAAAGCAGCTTGATTGACTGACTCCCTTTTGTTTTCTTTAAGTTGACTTATTTATCTTGAGAGAGAGAGAGAGAGAGAGGAGAGCAGAGAGAGAATCTCAAGCAGGCCCCCCGCTGCCAGCGCAGAGCCCAACACGGGGCTCGAACTCACAACCAGGGAGACCGTGATCGGGGCAGAAGTCAAGTGACTGACTGACTCCCTTCGAAAATGTTATTTTAGTGTAGTAACATGGTATCTTCCACCTTAACAGATGTCCAAGTGCACAATACAGTATCGTTGACTCTAGGTGCAGTATTCTGTGGTTGACTCCGTTTTGGCGTGGGCTGGGGAGAGCTGGACTGCTGACAGTCCCCTGCCCACTGCCTGCCTTCCAGTGTCCCGGCCTGGGCAGCTGCGTCACAGGAGGCAGGGGTCTGGTGGGTGGGTTTGCAGTGGTTCAATCAAGGGAGAAAGTGTGTGCCGAAACACAGACAGGGTCACCCAGAGAGGTGGGCTGGGGCCAGGGAAGTTTCCCCAGATTCTTCAGAGACGTTGTGCTCCTTACCTCAGAGAAACAATTCGCCATTTCTCAGGGACCCAAGGAGGCAGAGTCAGAAACTGTGCCCCCCCCACACACACAAACAGCCTCACAGAGCCTGGGGGCCAAGGCAGGGAGCTTAGCCGGGACACAAAGCAAGACACTAAGGTGGCAGAAGAGATGAGACATTTTGCCTGGGGGCCTGTGATCCAACAAATTGCATCTTTCCTGTCTGGCTTCAGGACAGATAGAGCGTTGGCCTGCTTCCTGCTCGCTACCCCTCCAAAGGCCAGCACCTGTTTGGCTTTGAGCCGCTACGTAAAAAACACGTATTTGCCTGATTTAACAGCCAATGACAGATTCATGAATCAAAACTCCACTTTATTTTTCTTTAAGTTTATTCATTTATTTTGAGACACACTGAGACAGAGTGAGCGGGGGAGGGGTAAAGAGAGTGGGGGAGAGAGCGCGAGAGAGAATCCCAAGCAGGCCCCGCACCATCAGCACAGAGCCCAGTGTGGGGCTCGAACCCACAAAACCGTGAGATCATGACCTGAGCTGAAACCGAGAGTCGGACGCTGGACCGACTGAGCCACACTGGTGCCCCTCAAAACTTTACTTTAAATTCTACCACAAATGATAATCGTTGGCCAGTATTGCCTGAGCCTGAATCCCCGACACCAGACGAAAGTTTTAATTTGCTCATTGACACTGATAAGTTAAAAGAAACTCATCTGTTTCTTTTAACTTGAGATGGAATTAGACTATGAGATGGAATTAGAATTCATGAAGCCACACGTGTTCTTGCCTGATGCTTTTGATAAAGACAAATACACTCCTTGTCAGAAGTTAAACAAAATGAGTTTTAGGGACTACAAGTTCCCTCTGCCTTTGAGGAGGGGGTGATCAGAGTACTGCCAGAGAGAGAGAGCCTGTGGCCCTTCCTTTGCAGGCTATTGGGGCAAGATTAGCTCAGCCCCTCTTTGGGACATGCCTCTTTCTCCTCCTGCATTCCCGGATTTCCAGGCTAGTTGGGCTTCCTAATTTGGAAGTCACCACAGAGCAAACGCTGACAGCACTTGAGTGTCCTGCTGTGAACTCCCTGAGAGGCAGTGGCCCTGGTTACATAACACGCACCTCGGTTAACCCCTCCAAATGCCTCTCAAGGTTCCCAAGCGGAGTGGAGATGAGGCTCCAGACCCCCATGCACTGAAGCTGTGACATCCGCGCGCAGCCTTTCTGTTGCATAGACATTCCTCCCAGTCCTGCTCTCTTCCTGCTCTTTCCACTTTCCCCACCCCCTCACCCAGAGGTGGGCCTAGAATCTCACTCCAGGCCAGCCCTCGAAGGCATGGTCTTTGCATCCACGCTAATACTCAACACACTGTTGGGCTCATCAAGGTCAACACGCAGGCACTGAGTGAAGACAGAGGGTGAGCAAAAGAGAGACAGGGAGGTGGAGGAGAGCTGAAGAAAGGAACTGTGTGATTCATCCCGTGTTCATTTTGAACCTTTCTGGGGGTTCTTGCAGATGAGCCCAGGTGGATAAGTGTCCACAGAGGGGTGACGAGTAATGTCCCCAGCGCCTGCGTGGGGGTGTGACCCCATCAAAACGCCTCCCCCAGACACGGCAGGTGAGTGGTGGGGTTGCTGGTCACAGCAGACATTATCCAAAATTTACTTTTGTATTTACTTATAAATACCGTCTTAACATTAATGTGAATTTTAAGTAAGAATATAAATCATTCCTGATCCCCCAAACCCAACAGATTTTACTCTAGCCTATTCCTTCTGGTTGGCTTTAAGTGTTTTATTTTGGGATTGGACCGAGGGCAGCAAATTCCTATGTGGCCAGTATATGCTTGTGCGTTATAATTTTCTACCCCTTCCAGCTGGAGAGCTCCTTGGGGGCGGGGATGTGACTTTCACTTTGGTGTCTTAGTATTTAGTCCAGTGCTCCATACTTAGTAGGTGCTCACTGAACACTTGTTAAATGAATGAATGCATTGCCTCGACACCAGGACCTTGCCAGAAGTGTACAGTTAAACCGGGAGGGGAGCAACTTATCATTATTTTAATCGTGAATAAATTCAATATTCTCTGAAAACAGGAAGCACGGCCAGCGTAGAGAGTCAGAATGTCACCCAGAGGCACCAAGGTCAAAGTTACAAGGGAACACGGTGTCTCGAATCTTCTGGGAGGAAGGACAGGAATGGGAAAATGAAGCTGATGACCTGAACACTCAAAGGCAGGACAGAGACAGGGGGAAAGAATGGGCTGGGGCAGGGGGTTGAGAACTGGGTCTGTGAGCTGACCGGGTCTGCCAGGGACTTTGTAGCATTGGTACCCCGCATCCATTGTGGGGGCTAAGTGTGCAGGTTTCTAGGAAGCACACCAGGCTGAAGAGTACCTGATGCTCACACATCTTAAGCTGCTTAGGTAGAAATTCTGCTTTTGAGGGTCTAGTCAGAGTGACTGGTAGGGAAATTATTCTCGAGGTAAGAGTGGCAGTGACCGCGTGATCATCACATTATTACTTCTGTATTGCGCAGAAGAAAATCTTTCAACCAAGGTAATGGAATTTCTGTCCCTTTGCATAGATTGGATCAACTATGGTTCTCTCCTATTATCACTTATATTGTCTGTTTTCAAGTACATCCTTACGTTTATACACACCGTATGGTGTGTTTAATTCACACTTGAAATCTAAATGTCTTGGCTGAACTTTCAGAAAATGCTAAGAAGGGCTCTATTTAACACCCAGTATTATGCACAGAATAACCGTTTCTTTAGTGATAGGATGGTCTTCTTTTCTGGTAGATGTGACCCTCCTCCACAAGGCCAGGGCCACTTGCATGGCACGGGAGTGGTTCCTGGATGAGGCACCTGGGCTTTGAGCTGTCACGTGGCCTGAGCTGGCCTGCAGAGCGGTGCTATCTGTCCCTCAGTTGGGCAAACAGAGTTAATGCTTAGCTTCCAGTTCTGAGGTTCTCTAGTAATCCTTGACCAAGTGTGGATTTGGGAGTTCTGGGATTCTGTTAAGTCTTGTTTTTTGTTTTTGTTTTAAATAACTACCTGTTATCATGCTATAAAAACTTCTTTACAGGGTCAGGTAATCTATCTGCGAAGACATACAGAGTAGGAGTCAGTCCCACATGATGGATAAAGTGGATGTGAATTTCCAGATTGTAAATGAGTTAGGTAATGACACTCAAGAAGCCATAAATATCTGTGGGTTCATAACAAAGTGCACATTTTGGAAGTGCTTCCAACAAATCAACCTCGCTCGAATCTCATCCATCTCCTAGAACCCTCCTATCCCATCAGCCTAATCCTATGGAATACTTGTTCCTAATATCTCTCATGTCCTTCACTTGCTTGGCCTCCTGCCGTTATTCCAGCTCAAGTCCTTACCGCAACACCGCTGGATTATTGCCATGGCCTCCTCATCGCTCTACCTGTCCCCAGTTTCTGATCCATTCTCCACACAGCCACCAGGCTCAGGGCTTGACCCTCCTCCACGTAACCACTTTCGACACGCTCCAGCTCGACTCAGAAATTTCCGACTATTTCCTATTGCCTTCTGAGTGAAGGTGATATCCATAGTCTGGTAGTCAAGGTCCTATAGGTTCCAGCAGACTTATCTAAACTTCTCTCTTTCTTGAGGTGTCCGGGTGGCTCAGTCGGTTAGGCAACTGACTTCAGCCCAGGTCATGATCTCCCAGATTGGGAGTTCAAGCCCTGCGTTGGGCTCTGTGCTGACAGCTCGGAGCCTGGAGCCTGCTTCGGATTCTGTGCCTCCCCCTCTCTCTACCCCTCCCCTGCTCATGCTCTGTGTCTGTCTCTCAATAATAAATAAATGTTTTAAAAAACTTTTTTAACTTTTCTCTTTCTCTATGGCTGAAAGCACCAGCCAGGAGGAGGTGCTCACTGTCTCCCCCTAGCAAACCTGTGCCTTTCTGCACTTTGTTCCCCGGGCCACCCTCCACCCAGATTGTCCCTAAGAAGGCCTTCTCCCTTCCCCTCTGCCTGTACAAACCCAAACTTCCTACAAGGGCTCCATCTCCTAAAGTTTTCTGCCATCTCTGTAGTCCATCTTGGTCTAACTGAGTAGCTTTCTTGTATTATCCTATTTAAATATAAGCTTCCTGGAGACGCAGAGTAACTTGAGTCAAAGGGGGAAAAAAAGAGGAATTTCAGCTACCAAGACCTATGGTGGCAGAACTACTTTGGGTCAGAGGGCCTTACAGATGACCACACGCACTCACCCCTGGCTCTGTGTCTCCACGGCCCCATCTCAGAAAGGTGGCAAGGAAGCTCGTGTTGGTTCTTGCAATCAACCCAGGGCCGGGATGGCCACCCAGGCCCTACGCGGTGAAGACTGTGTGCACACTTGCACTCTCCTTGGCCACACTCCACTCGACAATTTAAAAACTACATGTTGTTCCTCACTTGTTTTGAGGCAAAAGAGGAAGAAGGGGATGGGAGCAGATCAAAAAGGAGGTGTCGGTTTTGACTCCTTTCTATTCTAGCGTATCTGTGAAAGTCACTTAGGAAGACAGAACCCACTCTAGATATTTCAACCAGGGAATTGGTTCACGGGTCACAGAGATATTCATGGTTGCAATAACCCGTGACCGGCGCTGGGACTGGAGAATCAGCAGGAGAGGGGGCATAACGAGGCCAGAAACCAGGGCCCCCTCCCCCTGGGCAGGGGCTGCTTGCTGGGAGCTGGGACCATGGAGGGAGGGGCTTCCCTGTAGGGCCCGGAGCCCAAGAGGAAACACACCTGACGCCAGTGATGCCACAGGGAGGGGAAGAAGGTGAGAAATAGCCTCGAGTCGCCCTTCCTTCCACCCCCAGGACTCTGCCAGTGCCTCCACTGGTGGATGCTGCCTACCGGCTGGCGGGCTGGGAAGCCTGGGAAGAGTCGGGATGGATCTGACAGGACGCTGGCCCCTCCCAGATCTCACCCCTCCTTGCATCTGTCAGACCCGCCTCCCTTCCCTGCATTGGGGCCAGATGATCACCAGACATCTCTTTGATGCCCTCGTGCCCTGTCCTCTGCCGCCCCAGCCCTGACCATGCCACCCTGGTCCCGTCTGCACTCCCTCCGGAGCTGCTGAGCCCTGATGGAAGACAGCCACAGAGCAGAGCTCCCCGAAGCCACCAGACACGGATCGGATCGTTGAAACTCTATGTGAACCTCAAGGCTGTGGGAGGATCCTTTGCACCGCTTTGGCTGATTTCCGGCTTCTCTGGTCTTGGCTCTAAAGCCCCTGAGCGAACCTGACTCCTGCAGGCTTTCTTCACACTTTCCTGAGACACCCGATGCCTTTAGGCAGGACCTTTCTCAATGTCTGTCCCGTGGACTTAACCTTCATCCCGCTTTCCCTTGTACCCATGCCGGTCTCTGAGAAAGGAGCACTGGTCTTTCTTGGCCCGTGCTCTTGACCCTGTTTCCTCCCGTCTCCTCTGTCACTTGACCGAAGTCCTTGTCCCTTCTATTTTTCTGCTTTACAGCTTCCCTCTCCCTTGGCTTCCTTCTCTCTGCCTGTAAGTGAGCATAGGTAACAGCTATGAAAAGTCCTTTTACCCCTTTTATTTCTCTTTCTCTTTAGCTTTCTCTTTACCTTCAAATTTATTGAAAGAGCAAGGTTAACCCATGATCTGTTTTTCACGACTTGCGGAATGTCAGTTCCCATGGCTTGTAACCGTCTTTCTCCTCTGACTGTCCCAGCAGCACTGGACTCCACTGACAATCCCCCGGAGCCCCACCCCTTTCCAGAATCCCTTCCCCCTGATTTCTCTGAAGCTGCTCCCCCTTTGCGGTCCTCTCACAAGTTTCTCTCACTCCTCCTGTACAAATGTGTGGGTGCTTCCCTGGTCTCTGCCCTCAGTTCCCATCACACTCCTCCAGCGGCCAGGGTTAGGGTTAGGGTTAGTCTGTAGGTGGTCTCCAAATCGGTCTCTTGGGTCCAGATCTCTGGAATGTAAGCTTGTACCAATTATTCAACTGTCTCTGGCAATCTGAATATCTTCTGCTGCCATAAACTCACTACATCCCAAACTACATTTGTTTCTTCCTATAATCCCTCAATCAGCTCCTACCACCGACTTTATGCTTTTCTCAACATCCTGCCTCAACCCTCTAATGAGGCCTTGACTTTCCCCTCCCCACATCCAATCCATCACCAGGCCAAGGGAATCCCATGCTCCTTTCATGTCTCCATCCACCTCAGCTTTGAACAAGCCCTTATATATTAAATATTAATATTTTATATCAATCTATATAATTAATCTATATCTATATCTAGAGACATTTCACACCCATGAGCATATCTGAAGATAGATTGTGTGCTGAGCCATCCAGAAGACCACAGTGAAATCATAGGAGCACCACTGGGTATTTTATTTTATTTTATTATTATTTTTTTTAACATTTATTTATTACTTTTGAGACAGAGAGAGACAGAGCATGAATGGGGGAGGGGCAGAGAGAGAGGGAGACACAGAATGGGAAGCAGGCTCCAGGCTCTGAGCCATCAGCCCAGAGCCCGACGCGGGGTTCGAACTCGCAGACCACGAGATCGTGACCTGAGCCGAAGTCGGACGCTCAACCGACTGAGCCACCCAGGCGCCCCTCCACTGGGTATTTTAAACGTCCAAGAGACACCACATAATCTACTACGTTGAAGTTATGTGGACCCAAACCACTGAAAAACAAAACTATTAGGTATTTGGTTTTGTCTCAGGACACTGAAAACTTCACTGAGACACTGAGAGCGCTCTGAGCTGGGAGAACTTCTAAAACTCTAGCACACAGGGTTTCAAAGGAGAACGTATTGACCACCCATGTGCCTGCAAATCAGCACAAGGCAGGGAGAATGTAACCATTGTTGGAATGAGGCAAGGACAGGAATCAAGATGGCGACACAGGAGACTTTACAACGTCTATCTGAGGTTCCGGTTTCTAATCTGTGAGCTTCTAGGGGCTAGCTATGATCCTCAGTGGAACCCAGGGATGCCAGGGGGCATTTCCACCACCTTCTCCCTCTGTTCCCATCTCTCTGGGAAGAGCTTGTACACACGCCTGGTGCCCCAGCTTCTGTGGCTGCTATTCGGGGATACTATACTGTATAAGTATAATTTGCTGAGAGTGTTGAACTTAAGGGTTCTCACCAAAAAAGAGAAAAAAAAAAAGGAGAGGCGCATGAGTGGCTCAGTTGGTTAAGCATCCGACTTCGGCTCAGGTCATGATCTCGCAGTTTGTGAGTTCAAGCCCCACATCGGGCTCTATGCTGATAGCTCAGAGCCTGGAGCCTGCTTCCGATTCTGTGTCTCACTCTCTCTTTCTGCCACTCCCCTGCTGGTGCTCTGTCTCTGTCTCAAAAATAAATAAGACATTTTAAAAAATTAAAAACAAAGAAAAAGGAGATACATGAGGTGACTGGTCTGTTAATTAACCTGATGGTGGGAAACCTTTTGTGATGTGTATGTATATCAAATATCAGATTGTGTATTTTTTTAAGTTTATTTATTTTTGAGAGAGAGAGAGAGTGAGTGCAGGTGCATGTGTGATGGGGTGGGGGGGGGGAGCGGGTAAAGAGAGAGGGAGACAGAGAAGCCCAAGCAGGCTCCATGCTGTCAATGTAGAGTTCTACCCGAGGCTCAAACTCACACACAGCAAGATCATGACCAGAGCAGAAATCAAGAGTCAGACGCTTAACCGACTGAGCCACCCAGGTGCCCTGCAGATTGTATATTTTAAAAGATTACAGCTTTACTTATTAATTATACCTCAATAAAGTTGAAAAATAAAATAAAATAAAATAAATAAAACAAAAACAAATGCAGTTTAAGCCCACTGAAACTTCGACTCTCATTATATCCTCCCTCCTTTTTCTGTTCCCCTTCCCAGAAGTAACTATTAGCCTGAATTTTTGCATTTGCAATTTCCTGGCTTTTCTTTGTAGTTTTTATTGCAGATGATCGTGTTTTTATTTTATTTTTTTAATTTTTTTTAATGTTTTTTAATGTTTATTTATTTTTGAGACAGAGAGAGACAGAGCATGAATGGGGGAGGGGCAGAGAGAGGGAGACACAGAATCTGAAGCAGGCTCCAGGCTCTGAGCCATCAACCCAGAGCCTGATACGGGGCTCGAACTCACGAACCGTGAGATCATGACCTGAGCTGAGTCGGACGCTCAACCGACTGAGCCACCCAGGCGCCCCTGATCGTGTTTTTAAAGCAGATGTGTGTGTTGTTTAGATTTGTATGTCAATCTTTAGCACATTTTCCACCAAATGCTAACTGACCCCTGGCTAATTTCCCACCTCTTGATTTATCCTATTGCCATTCTACACACTTCTTTTCTTTAGTCTCTGATCAGGTCATGTCCCTGCCCAACCACCTTCAAGGACTCCCCCATTCGCCACTGAATCAATTCCCTTCCCAACCTTGATATTTTGAGCTTTGCCAAGTCATGTAATTTCTCTGAGCCTCAGTTTCTTAATCTGTGAAACGGGAATGAAGATCCTCACCTTGCAGGGCTGTTCCAAAGATTGCACGAGACAATTAAGGGCAAACATGGGGACTGACACACGGTAGGTGTGTGATACCCTGGAGCTAATCTTTTTACTATTTATTTATTTTTATTTTTTAACGTTTATTTATTTATTTATTTATTTTGAGAAAGACAGAGCCAGCATGAGTGGGGGAGGGGCAGAGAGAGAGAGGGAAAGAGAGAATCCCAAGCAGCCTCCCCACTGCCATTGCAGAGTCCGATGCGAGATTCAAACGCATGAAGCCGCAGGATCATGACCCGAATCAAAACCAAGAGCCAGAAGCTTCACCAACTGAGCTATCCAGGCCACCCTCTGATCTTTTTATTTCTATTACACCGCCCTGAGCAGTTCTTTTTTTTAATGAGTATTATTACTCCTCTCTGAACTTTCCCCCAAGCCATGGCGCAGAGCCCTACACGTAGTGAGAGCTCAGGAAACGCTTGCTGAACGTGAAATAAACCAGTCTCCGGCAACTCACACACAAGCTGATAACGCCCAGGGTGGGGACTCCTATTACTTGGTCGAACTCCAAAGGGAGGTTGATACTGCCCTACTCTGCAAGGAGGTAGGAGAACACGGACAGCTGCTCTTGTTAAGTGGAGTACGTAAGACGTTATGAATCTTTAAAACATTTTCAGTAGCAGCGTGCGGGTATGGGCTTGGGCTGGGCTACTCCCCGAGCTGGCTCTTGTCAAGCATCCGATGGCCACCCTTAGAGCACAGCTGCCGTCCTGGGGAGACCACAGGATTAGCGCCTGCCCCAGCCGAAGGGAGGGAACCCATTCCTCTGATGTGCACAGTTGCCCCTCGGCCTGGAACCCATCCTTTGCTCAGTTGCCAAAGGACTATTTTAGATCCTGTCGAGTTGGCAGGAGTCCCTCATGCGCCCGTGTCTCTGTGTGAGAGCTGCTGTCACTTGCCTCTTCCCCTCGGGATTTTCAAAGAGGATAGAAGAGATTAATGGCTGTAAAGGACCGAGGCCCTCTAGTTACGATTTTACTTCTGTGTAATTTTGACAGGTTGTCTACTTATTGAGAAATGGCATGTTTCCTATCTTTTAGAAAAAGTGTTCTCATGGATCTGAGAAGGGGTACGTTCTATGTTGCCTGAGTAGAGCAACATGTGATCAGTCTTAGCAAAAATACGCCCCAAGAGGCCCGTGATTGGGCCTCTTCGTCTTTGATTGGGTTTGTTTCCCCAGTAGGTCCTCAGCCGGGCCTCTCCGTTACTTCTGCCCGATCTCCAGGCTTGCAGAGGAAATTCACTGCTTGTTCTCAGAGGAGTGCCGTGTCTTCAGAATTAGGCACACACTGGAAAACAGAAAAATTTGCACCCAGGTGCAACTATTCGAACTTAACTGTATAGAAATGTATTTCTACACAGCATAGCGACAAAACAGAATAGGGTTCTGTGATAGGAAATGTATATTAACTACTCAAAAAAAAAATGATAAAAGTTTATCTGTCTCCTATCCTGAGTAGCACAGAATAACTTACCAAATGTCAACAGTTACGCTAACATTTACTTTAGCAAAGAGATAATTACAAAGGTTGAAAAAAGCCTATTGAACCCATCAGATTGTCCACACATCAGCTGGTTTTCATCCAAACCAGTTTATAATCTAAAACAGAGAAGTCTTTACTTTAGAGGCAACCAAGGTCATGACCTTTTGGGGTTTTTTTGTTCTTACAAAAGGTTCCATGGCCTGAGTGACCCCAACCATGTTTCTCTTGTCTCTGAATTTTTTTTTTTCAATGTTTATTTATTTTTGGGACAGAGAGAGTCAGAGCATGAACGGGGGAGGGGCAGAGAGAGAGGGAGACACAGAGTCGGAAACAGGCTCCAGGCTCTGAGCCATCAGCCCAGAGCCCGACGCGGGGCTCGAACCCACGGACCGCAAGATCATGACCTGGCTGAAGTCGGACGCTCAACCGACTGCGCCACCCAGGCGCCCCTTGTCTCTGAATTTCTGAGTGCAACTCTGTTCCTAATGTCAGCAGGCCGAGGGTAAGAGTGGAACCAGTGGTTCTAAGTGTAATTCCCACTTGACAGAAAAGGTTTCTGTGGAGGCAGACGGGGCCTCTCGTGGGTCACAGCCCAACTGAGTTGTAAACTACATTTGTTTCACCAATTCATAGGGCCCTGAAGGAGTAATCGCCATTTTTTTTGTGTGATCTCCATTTTTGTGTATTTTGTTTGAAAGTCTGAGTAACTTACAAAATAACCCTTTGCCCTTACAAAATAACCCTTTGCCCAGTGATCTTAGTTGCAATTTGTGATTTCACATTGCAAATAAAGATACATTGGAGGGTTTGAAACTTCTTGCTGACTTCTGGGAAAAAAAAAACAGTCAAATATCACTCAGATGCACTTGACTTTGCACAAACGTGTAAATAGTTGCACGCCCAGCAATGTCTTTTTCTCACTGGCACTCAGCTCTGAGGTGCTTTGTCTTAATTTCAGATAGAACCTCACTTGGCAGTGGCCTCCACCACTGGGGCTTTTTACCCTGCCTGCATTTGGAATTGTTAAGCAGATAATTGCTTATAGCAATGGGACGACTTCCTCTCTAGAGAAAACAATTCTTTTGTGCACCTAAAAATCCTCTGTAAAATAATTGCTCATACGCACCCATTATGTAATTTACACTTTCTTTTGTTAAAAAAAATGTTTATTTATTTTGAGAGAGAATGCAAGCATAAGCAGGGGAGGGGCAGGGAGAGAGAGGGAGAGAGAGAGAATCCTAAGCAGGCTCCATGCTGTCAGCACAGAGCCCGATGTGGGGCTCAAACTCACGACCGTGAGATCATGACCTGAGCTGAAATCAAGCTGGACACTTAACCAACCGAGCCACCTGTAATCCTCAACTTTCTCAAAGTTGTTTTCCTTTAAACCCACCTAGAACACCTCCATAGTTTGCTATGCAATCATGTGAAGTTTCAGGTTTGAACTTTTCATGCTCCCAGCCAAACCTTACTTTCCCGAAAGGGCAGGTGGCAGTTCCAACCTTCCCCTCTCCATCATTGCGTCATTCTGGGAATGTTCACCTGACATTTTTCGAGAGGCTCCTGTTTGCTGGACAGGTCACGCTGGGCTTTATCTACCTCAAAATGAAAAAGACTCTCAATGGCAGAAGTGCCTTTGTAAGCAAGCCATGGCAACAGAATCAGATGAGGCATTCAGGGTGGGGACTTGCTTGAAGGAGTCAAAGAGAAGGTTCCACAAGGAGATAATATTTGAGCTCGAACTTGGAATAGTTTTGCCAGGCAAAAGAAAAGGCCGGAAGGACTCTGAAGTTACAAGAAATGTCAGCATGAAAATGCAGGGGTGATAGGGGAGTACTGGCGGAACAGGTGGGGAGTGACACATGTATAATCACATGCCTATTACGCCAAGCACTGAGCCAAGTGCATCTTTATACATTGTCTCATTTCATTCATTACATGGCAATGCTATGAGCTAGGAGTTCTTAAAGCACCATTTTACCCAGGAAGAAGGTGTTGTGGTTGTTACTTTACAGAGGAGGCCCCACACAGTGAAGGACTTACCCAAGTCAGGTGTCACTAACACCAGAGCTTTTGCTCTTAGGGACCATGCACATGGGTTCAGGCAAGGGGATAAGTCCCCTTCGCTCCCTCAGCTTTCCTCATTACATCACCTTCTTGGACTCTGACCCTCCTGCCTCCCTTTTATGAGGACTCTACAGAGTACATCAGGTCCACCCAGATAATCCAGGATAGCTCCCCATCTCGAGATCCTGAGCTTGGTCACATCAGCCACGTGAATCCCAGATGCACGTTCAGGTTCTAAAGATTCGGCCACGGACATCCTTGGAAGGCCATTATTCTGCCTGCCACAGTAACTCATCTTCTAAATTCGGGGCTAAAGCCTCTACCAAAGGATCTCACAAGCCCTGTCTGTGAAATTCTGGATGTCACCATGTCTACCCTTACCAGAATGGCTTCAGTGCAATCCTTCTTCATATCCATAGCTCCCAAATCACCATCTCTGTGGTCGTATGTGATCAGAGGTGTCTGGATCACATACCCAAACCTTAGCTGCAGGGGAGGCTTGGAAAGCAAGTTCTGGGGCACCTGAGTGGCTCAGTTGGTTAAGTGACTTCGGCTCAGGTTATGATCTTAAGGTTTGTGAGTTCGAGCCCGGCATTGGGCTGTGTGTTGACAGCTCAGAGCCTGGAGCCTGCATTGGATTCTGTGTTTCTCTCTCTCTCTGCCTCTGCCCTGCTGGTGCTCGCTCTCTCTCTCTCTCTCTCTCTCTCTCTCAAAATAATAAATAAACATTTAAAAAATTTTAAAAACAAAACAAAACAAGCAAGTTCTGACTTCTTTCTTAAGGATAACCAGGCTCCTAAGAGGGGGTATTTAAAAGTTTCTGGGTGGTCAAAAATATGGCAGGTATCTACCGAACCTGGTCAGACCTCAGGCTGTGGGATGGATTTGGTGGTCAGCATCACACTGAAGAGGAGCGTTTGCAAACTGGAACCAAGACAGTCAGCATTGGAGCCTGGCACCATGGCTCAGGAGTATTTGTAGACTTGGGGCCATAAGGATCATCTAGAGCAGTGCCTAGGTGGTTCGGTCAGTTAAGCGCGTCTGACTTCAGCTCAGGTCATGATCTCACAGTTCAGTTTGTGGTTTCGAGCCCTGCATCGGGCTCTATGCTGACAGCTCAGAGCCTGGAGCCCGCTTCAGATTCTGTGTCCCTCCCTCTCTCTCTCTCTCTCTCTCTCTGCCCCTCCCCCACTCACACTCGGTTTCTCTGCCTCTCAAAAATAAATAAATGTTATATATTTATTATATAAACAAATATAAATACTATATATTATATAAATAAATAAATTAAATATTTTATTATAATATAATATTAAATAATAATATAATACATAATAAATATTTATAATAAATTATAAATAAAACATTATATATAGATAGATAGATAGTCTTGAAAGGCATATAACTGAAGTTTCCTAATGGCAAAGGAAGGGCTTGCTCAAGGAAGAGAGATTGGACTTGCGTGTCTCCAAAAGGCATCTCCAGCACTATGGGGAGATAGGGTAGCAGAGAGTTCTGACTCTCAACCAGTAAGTTCCAGAGACAGATAGTTGCCCCAGGAGGCAACAGGCTTGCTGCCACTGAAAGTTTTGAGCCAGAAGCAAGATGGCAAGATGTTGGGGGCACAAAGAGGGATCCAAATATCAGGTGAGAATTGCTCTCGGTGACTTTTAACTTTTCGTCATTTGGTTCGTCCCCAATAACCCAGTTATTGGGGGGTAACTAAGGGTCAAGTAGCAATTTTACATAGAAGTAGTATTTGTAAGAAGGAAATGCTTAAGTTTTTAAATCTTGCCCTTATATTTAATTTTCTGACTCCTGATTACTTTTTTTTTTTTTTTTTTTAGCAGTAAGTAACATTTTAAAACAGTATAGCTTGTTCCCACTCTGACTCCAAAGTCTGGTTTTTATCTCAGGCCCACTGCCATGTTGGAGGACTTGACGTGCCTTTTGCGTTCTGTAATGTCTTCATCTGAACAACAGGCCTGGAAAGGTCGATCCCCAGGCGCTGATGCCAAATGTTGACTGGATAGAAGTTGATGAATGTACAGAGGAACTAAGTGATTCCAATCTGTTTTCTTTTTCTATGTATGCAATTCCCCGTCTGCATTCCAACCTTGGTAGAGAAGTCCTGGTCGGCTGCCCCAGTTTATCTGCTGGGTGCAGAGATCAGGTGGCAGGCACTGAGCTGAGAGTGGGGGCCGTGTTGACTTGCTTCTTTCCAAACTGCTCTAAGGGCTACACAGGTACACACGCCCACAAAATGTGTTTTGGAAAGTTACTTTGCAAAACTGAATCTAACGGAAGGAACTGCACACGCTTCTAAGCTAAAAGTCAAGATGCTTTTGCTTGCATTCAACTTAACCTTCTTTTGTCCGAATCCAAACCCTACATTGCTCCATATGTCACAGGTTTCCTGAGTGACCCAGGCACCATTAGTAGCCGGCATTTTTTTTTTAAATGGGAAAAGCAACTTCTGTCCATCTGCAAAACACCATAATGGATAGGTCTGCAGATGACACGCTTCAGTTTCTGAATCTGTCGTCGACTTAGTGTGCAAAGAGTGGTGTGTGTGTGTGTGTGTGTGTGTGCGTGTGCGTGATATGGTGAGAATAGAGAATGGGGGACATAAGAAGCTGCAAAAAAAAAAAAAATCTTAGTGCTTTGTTGACCTTCTTCTAGCAACCGCCACTCCAAATAACAAAAATTATGTGGCATATTTATAGGCATTTTTTTTCTTCCTTTATTCTTGGAAAGCATTCCTTCTGGGTTGCTTTGTTTCAGCCCTGAACAGCTATGCTGCCCCAGAACAGAGGGAATCTTCATGAGCAGGTGTTGCAATCAAATAAAATTTACAACAAAAGACACTCTGGCAGATATTCACCATATAGATAATGCTTGCCTGCACAGTGATTAGCTAGAAATGCTAAGCAGCGATTCTCATAAATGACTGTAATTAGTAATCTTTTAACACAGCTAAACCGACTCACGCTGTCTCTTCTTACAAGGTCTCTAGAATCTATAAATAGAATATACGAAGCGTTCTTTCGATATTATGGGCAGCCTGATTCTCCCTCATAGAGCCCCCTTCCTTTTTTCTTTTTCTCCCTCTCCCCACTCCCTTTCTCTCTCCTTCTTCTGCCCATCCTTGTCCTGCAGGCAATCCATCCCCGACACTACTTTCACTATCATTTTCACTCTCATTTTCTCTCTTTCTCATTAAAAGAGGAAAATTCTGCATCTCACTCTCCCCGCCCCGCCCCCCCCCCCCCCCCCATCACGGACATTCTGTATGTCTGTGTCCTTGTAAGGGAAAAAAAACCTGTTTTCTCCTTCCGTGTAGGGAAGAACCCAGTTCTTCCCTTCTAGTGTTTCCTCCCTTTGTGTCTCCTTGACTTAAACACATGAGAGCACTTCATTTCTAGTCACCAAGCGTGTGAAGGTTTCTCCCCACACCAAGCAATTTGTGACATCAGCTGGATGTCCTACAACGCAACTCGATTCTGACAGTCTCTACCTAGAAATGTATTTCTAACCACGTCAGGCTAGACTGACACGCTTTTGCTTTAGGAGTGAGGGGAGGGGGAGCGGGCCAGAAGAGGGGCCAGGAGCATCCATCACCAAAAGAAAGAGTGGTAACAACTGGACTATTTAATCTTTACAATTGCCAACACTTTCAATATAGTACGTGATACTCAACCAACACATATTAATGGAAGGCCACCTCTGCGGAGTCACTGTGCTGGACTCCTGGGGTACGGGGGGAACGGGCAAAGTCCCCGACCTAGTGAAGTTTCTATTCTAGTAGAGGAGATAGGCAATAGACAAATAAACATACGGTAGCAAGCCAGCTAATGCAGTAGATATTTATCATCCTTTTATTGGTGCCTAGAATCTGAAACTCCATCTCATACCTGGGGAGTCTGTACCTATGGGGATGCAGAGCCCATGGCCCACTACACAGAAATAGAAATCACCAGACAGTTTGATCAGCCTCTCTTGCAGAACGGGCCAAGACCTGTGGTCAAGTCTTGGCCGATGAGACATACGAGCACGTACTTTGGGACAGGAACCAGTGATTCAAGGACACAGGACCTGCAGAGGATCCTCCCTGGTGGTGGTGGCATGTGCAGGGGGGATGAAGATTGCAGTGGGTACAGCAGGGCCAGCATCCGGGACAGTAGCACCGGTGACGCACCCTCTGGCAGAAGGGCAGCAAAATTCTTACCCACTGGCATGATTTATGCATTGCTCTTGGCTAGGAACCGCTGAGCCTCCCCAACCATTCCTCCAGCTTCTGTCTCTTCTCAAATCCCTCCTCTACTTAAACTAGCCAGGGTTTCTCACGCTTTCGCCTAAGGATAGGTTACTCCTAGCACAGGTAGTCAGAAGTACAATGACAAAAAGACAGATGAGGGAATGGAGAGTGATGGGAAGCTATTTTACTTAAGTGGCCCAATGAGGCCGTCTCTGCACTTCTGAGAACACAACCATGCAAAGAACCGGGGACAGAGAACTCCAGAGAGAGAACACCGGTGCAAATGTGAGGCAGGAACAAGCTTGTGAGTCTGAGTGCCAAGAAGTTCCGCGTGGCTGGAGCAGAGATGCAGGCTGAAGTCAGAGGATACGCGGGGACCAGAGCCAGCGAAGCGGGCTAGACATTTGCACGGAGTTTGAATTTTATTCCGTGTGTGAGAGAAGCCCTGATAGTTTCGAGCAGGCACTTAAAAAAAAATCAGTCTGCCTGCTGTATAGAGAATTGCCTATAGCAGGGCAAGAGTGGGGAGCAGAGAGACAGAGACTGCAGAGGTGGTCCAGGGGGGAGGTACTGTGGCTTGTTCTCCATCAAGCCTAGCGTGTCTCAGAGTAGTGGGAAGAGGTCAAACAAGGGATGCATTTTGAAGGTAGAGCCTCCAGGCCCATGGATTAGATGCAGACTGGGAAGGAAAGAGAGAAGTCAAGGATGACTGCAAGGTTTTGGGACTGAGCCACTTACTGAGGTGGGGAAGGTTAAGACCAAGGCCAGCGGGAGCACCGGAAGGGTGGGAGCAAGAGTTCAGCTTTATGGTCTCTTTAATTTTGAGGGACCCAGTTTATTTCACCAGTCCCCTATTGTTCATCATTTGGGTTGTTGCCAGAATTTTCCCCTTATCAAAATTCTGTTGTAGCAAAGGTTTTTATGATGAGTATGATTATATTCCTAGAAGTGAAATTTCTGGTCAAAGCATGCCTTAATGCTTTTGATACATATTATCGTGTTGCCCTCAGGAAAATCACAGCCAGTTATATGCCACCAGCACCATAGAAGTATGCCAGTTTCTTCACATCTTATCAAAGCTAACAATATTGTAGAAAAAGGTTATAATCTGACAAGGCTTGAATACCATTTTACAGTTTTAATTTGTACTTCTTTGGCTGCTAATGAGGCCAAACACTTTTAAAAGACTTACTGACTATTTCCTCTTTTTGTGAATCACTTTCCCTTTGCAATTTTTAATTGGGATTCTTTTTGTTCTTTATTGATAAGAACTATTTATATATTAGAGATAGGAAAATTTTGATTTGTCATTTACTGGGAAGTTGTTTTCCTGGTTTGTCACTTGCTTTTAAATGTAGTTTATGTTTGGGGCACCTGGGTGGCTTAGTCAATTAAGCGTCTGACTTTGGCTCAGGTCATGCATGATCTTGCCGTTTGCGGGTTCAAGCCCCACTTCGGGCTCTGTGCTGACGGTTCAGAGCCTGGAGCCTGCTTCGGATTCTGTGTCTTCTCTCTCTTCCCTCCCCCCCTCAAGCTTTCTCTCTCTCTCTCTTTCTCAAAACTAAATAAACATTAGGGGCGCCTGGGTGGCTCAGTCGGTTAAGCATCCAACTTCGGCTCACGTCATGATCTCGTGGTTCATGAGTTTGAGCCCCACTTTGGGCTCTGTGCTGACAGCTCAGAGCCTGGAGCCTGCTTTGGATTCTGTGTCTCCCTCTTTCTCTGACCCTCCCAGTTCACACTCTGTCTCTGTCTCTCTCAAAAATAAATAAGCATTAAAAAATAAAAAAAAAAAAAAACATGAAAAAAATTACATGTAGTTTACATTAAATTTTCCAAAATGGACGTGTTGCGCCTCTTTGAGAAGTTGGTTCTGAGATATTTTATATATTTTTTAAAAACTTCTGCCATATACAGCACCTTTTTCATTATATTTTGAATTTGTTAGAGCTAGTATAAAAGGTATTAATATATGCACATTTATTTTCTAACTGACTGCTACCTGATTGATCTCTCTTTTATATTATTTTCTTTTAGATTCTCTTTGGTTTGCAGTATTGACAATCATGTCATCTGCAAATAATAATTTTCTTTTTTTTTATTTTTTTATTTTTATTTTTTTTTCAACGTTTATTTATTTTTGGGACAGAGAGAGACAGAGCATGAACGGGGGAGGGGCAGAGAGAGAGGGAGACACAGAATCGGAAACAGGCTCCAGGCTCTGAGCCATCAGCCCAGAGCCCGACGCGGGGCTCGAACTCACGGACCACGAGATCGTGACCTGGCTGAAGTCGGACGCTTAACCGACTGCGCCACCCAGGCGCCCCTGCAAATAATAATTTTCATCCTCCTTTCTTCTATCCTCTCCCCTCATTTTATTTAATTGACTAGAAGCTCCTGATCATTGTTTACTTTTTTTTTAATTTTTTTTTTTAACGTTTATTTATTTTTGAGACAGAGAGAGACAGAGCATGAACGAGGGAGGGTCAGAGAGAGGGAGACACAGAATCTGAAACAGGCTCCGGGCTCCGAGCTGTCCGCACAGAGCCCGATGTGGAGCTCGAACCCACGGACCGCTTGTTCGTGACCTGAGCGGAAATCGGCCACCTAACCGACTGAGCCACCCAGGCGCCCCTCCTGCTCATTGTTTAAATAGCATCAAGATGGCTACCTCTTTCCATTCTTCCTGACCTTTAACATGAAGGCCCCTATTTTTTCATTATTGCACACGAGGTCAACTATTGGCTCTACATGGATGTCCTGTCGCTCGTTAAAAAGAGTCTTCTAAAAAAGAGAGAGAGAGCGTTCAGCTTTAGATCTGGTTAGTGCGAAACACCCATTAGACCCCCCGGGGGGGGAGGGGGTAGAGTCCGCAGCTAGCTATAAAAATCTGGAGTCAGGGACAAAGCAAGAGCTGGAACTAAGCATGACAGATTCCTCAGGGCACAGAGGGAATTTATGGCCATGAAACTCGGTGTGTTCATCCCAAAGTGAACGTGGCTAGGGGAGAGAGGCCTCAGGACAGAGGTCTGGGGCACCCACAGTGCAGAGATTACAAAGCGGAAGCAGATCCGGCAAGGGGACTTCGAGAAAACAGGAGGAAAACCCAGATTGCTGTTATCCTGGAAGTCAAGAAAAGAAAAAGATTCACAAGGACCCTAGGGGATTCCGGGGGATGCTTGTAACCAACAGGTAAAGGAAGCTCAGAGAGCCTGGGCCACTGAGTGTTGGGGTTCGTTTCAGAGGCCCTGACTCCAGAATGTGCTTCAATCTGCACAGGGCAGACAGCAGTGTGGCCCACACACCATGCCCGCCCCCTTTCTCTCTGAAAAGAGCCCTTTGTAACTTCTTTAAGAAGGAAACACCTCCATCAGGGAGGAACATTATTTGCTTCCTGTTAGAACAGACTCTTACTTAGGATCAGGTTCCATGCCAGCCCCATGCCCGCAGGGAGCAATGATGGAAAGAGGAGGAAGGGGCCCTCTGGGGGGTGAGTGGTTTAGCAGGAAAGGTTCTGGAGAACTTAGAGCATGGGGGGCTGGATGTCTACAAATCCGGCCTTTTTCAACCAAAAACTCTCCCCTGTCTTCCACCAGTCTGTCCTCTTGAAATGCCTGAGAAGTGGCATAAAGGTGGTCAGTCTGGGCGCTTAGTGGTTGGGTCAGTTTGACCCTTAGATGCCTGCCAGCCTTTTCCCAGGGTAGGTTAAAGTCAATCACTCTTTCACTCATTCAGCGGTCCTTCACCAAGCACCTACTTTCTGCTGGGCCCTGTGCCAGGCACGAGGACACAGCAGGACAAGAGACAGACTTGTGTCACATCCCCCGGAACATAGAGTCTAGGGGGAGGAGATAAACAACCATGGAAACCTCTCTCTAATCACAAATGTGGGAAGGCTGTAAGGGAATATTTCCTCCAGGGTGGGGAATACGATGGAGGCCAGGCAAGGAGTCCTGCCTGAGGAAGTGACCGAATCTGTTAAAGCAAGAAAAAGGGCAGGGTACAGGAATCTGACCCCCCTCCACACCCCCCGGATTTTAGAATCCAGCCAGACACTGTTTGGCCTTGGTTGGCCTGGATGCTTTATGTCCCCAAAGCCCAGATTAAATAGCGGCGCATGGAGACGGGTCACTTATTTCTGGAAGGAATTGAGAAGCTGGAACTAGCAGCCTAAGGTCCCTGGTGCAGAAGGTACTCCCCTCTAGGGGACAGCAGCTTGAGGCCCAGGAACCAGTGCCATGAGACTCCCAGGATTCCTAAAGCAGAAATGACAATATATCTACCCTCACCCACAAATATTTGTGAATCTTTTGTTCAAAGAAGAACAGAGGGTACTATGGTAATTTTATTTTTAATGTTTTGAGGAACCTCCGTGCTGTTTTCCATAACGGCTGCGCTAATTTACGTTCCTGCCAGCTGTGCACAAGGGTTCCCTTTTCTCCACATCCTTGACAATACTTGTTATCTTTTCTCTTTTTGATAATAGCTACCTTGACAGGTGTGAGAGGATATCTCCTTGTGGTTTTTATTTGCATGTCTCTGATGATTAAAGATGCTGAGAAGCTGTTAGCTATTTGAATTTCTTCTTTTGAGACATGTCTATTTTTTTTTTTACATGTCAAAAATATTTCAATAAGCTATTAAAAAAGAAAAAAAAAGGACGTCTATGCCTCTTGTAAAAATCAAGGGAGAAATTCCACGTAGGCTTCTGCAGACCTATGACTGTCGCTGCAGTGGAAATACGCTTAGGTAGCCCGCTTCACCTGCACCCCACAAACGCGTGCCCCATAGACACACACACAGCATCTCCACACGCGCGTACACACGCTCCTACAGAAGAAAAGACAGTTGAAAGTGAGAAGGAGAGCGCAGGCTACCTCAATAAACTGATATCCTTTGGAGTCAAGGGTTCTTTTATTTAATTCTCTGGATAGCTGAATAGTAACCTAAACGTTCCTTTTATGCTTGAAAACACCTTGGTCCCGGGTCTTCCATGAATCTAGTACACCAAAGGCCATTACATTGTTCATGGACAGATGAGCAAATTGAACACTCAAGTCTTTTATTCTGAATTTCAGTGTGCGTTAGAGGAGGTTGGGTTGAATGTGTGGAAAGGATAAAAGAAGGCTCATCTGGATGTAGGACATGATCGCTCTCAAGGCTTTATACTACGTTACTGCCTTTGATCTATGCAACCATCCTGTGAATTAGGCAAGAAACATTTCAGCTTTAAAGAGGAGGAAACTTATGTTCCAAGATGTTAACTTACCCAAAAGTCATATAATTAAGTTGTTTTGTTTTGTTTTTCATCTTGACCACTGTACTCTTCTGTACTGTCTTCAACACTCTGGAAGATATATATATATGTAACTTAGACTATATATTTATAAATAAAACATACAATATATATTATATTCTCTATATTTTATATATTAGTATATATGTATATTATATATATTTTTAATTGCATTCTTAGTTGTCTTAATATTCATCTCTTCCTAAAATTATGGTGCAGAAAATAAAATCTGACAAGTAACTCCAAATTTATTGTTTGTCAGGATCATTACATTTTACTATATTTTGTTTTAATCCTGTTAATGAAATTTTGCAAGGAGCCCAGAAGATCTTCCCTAGAGTCCTAAATTAAACACACATGGATCACATATGCATCCAGCTCTATTACACGGCAGTTCCAAATTCTTAATTTCAACCTTTCATTTGAATGAAAATCTTTACTTTCTTTTCACTGTTTTTTGTTTGTTTGTTTGTTTTTTATTTTGTTGTAATGGCCAAGGAAAGGAGTAGGGGGTGGGGTGTTTGGCCGCATCTTGTCTCTTTCGACAATCGTCAGCGCCATCTACTGTCAAGAAATAAAATCGCGAAGCATTGTAATAACTTGTCAATGAAATTGGGAGTTATGTAGTGCAGGAAAGAAATTTTGCATCCCCGGGGACTTAACTAATAAATTCATGCACACATATTTTTTATTTTAGATCATGAATTCCTTAAGCAACTTGCAGAAAGAACCAGATGAAGTAAAAATAGAATTATCTTTGTTGAGGACTAACTTTGGAAGAGGAAAATACAGGCTCCCAGCTAAACCACTTAGTAGATATATGGCTACCTTTACCCTCAGATTTTCACCTGTAAAATATGAATAATTATAAGATCCTTCTGCTGATTAAATGATAGATGTAAATTTTACTCCAAAGCTAGCGGAACTAGGTAGCTTTGTTCTATGACATTTACTGAGCACCTGTTAAGTATCAGATTGTGCTAGGAATTTTCTTCATAGCAATTCTGTGAGATGGCGAGCTTCTGAGATAGGAGAGACCACACCCAAGATTATACACAGCTAAGTGAGAACCAGGTTTAAACCCAATTTTTCTTTTTTTTTTTTTTTAATATTTCTCTCATTTCTTTTTTTTTTTAACGTTTGTTTATTTTTGAGACAGAGAGAGACAGAGCATGAACGGGGGAGGGTCAGAGAGAGGGAGACACAGAATCCAAAACAGGCTCCAGGCTCCAGGCTCCAAGCTGTCAGCACAGAGCCCGATGCGGGGCTTGAACTCACAGACTGTGAGATCGTGACCTGAGCCGAAGTCGGCCGCTCAACCAACTGAGCCACCCAGGCGCCCCTAAACCCAATTTTTCAACTGATTCCAAAGTTGTTCTCATTCCTGACAACTCACAAAACATGGCTTTGTGTTCCCTTCTGATATCTTTCTGTGGATGTTCATTTTGGGGGCAATCAGGTATTGATACGGACCCCATCCTTTGTGGTCTGGTGCATATATCTCTTTGCATAGAAGAGCCAAGTTTGCCTAACCATGCTATGCATATGTATATTTAAGAAAGTAATTTCAAGAAGTTTAGAGAGTTTGGCACGTAACCTTGACCGTAACCAAGAATGAAAAGGATGATAAGCGTTTAGGCCCACGTGTCCTCATAGCATTTTACACAGACCTCTCTTTTACTATTATCTCACTGTGTTACCAAAGTTTTTTACAAATGGATGAGTGAAAAATGGTTACATACTATAGAGATGGTATCTCTATAAGGTTTTTGAGGACAAAGACCTTAAATTCTACCCTGCCAGCAATGGTGGTCATCATTCATTTAAGATTTATTGGCTTGATTGCCAAGTAGTGTTCCATTGTATACATAAACCACATATTCTTTGTCCATTCATCACTCGATGGACATTTGGGCTCCAAACTGTCCTTAGACACAAACGAATGTCTTCTATAGGGAATATGAAAGGATTTCACTAAGATCCAAAAAACCCCCCCAACAATTGGAAACTGATAAAATGCTTATATGAATCACAAAATTGTATTGCTAAAGTTGCTATAGCCTAAGGGTGTTCGGCCACCCAGCTGTCAAAGAAGAAACCTGTCATCTGGAAGGGCTCTGATATACTGAGTGAAATAACGTATACAGAGCATCTGGTCCAGTGTTTACCAGCTTCATTCTTTCACCTACAAGCACATTTCCCAACACTTGAGCAAAGAGCTGATGAAGTGAGAGACTGCGCCATGACGATATCTGGGGTAAAGCATTTCAGACGGAGAGGACAGGAAAGATAAAAGGACAGGAGAGATAAGGGCTTCCTAAGATGCAAATATGCCTGGCTCAGCAAATGCCAGAAGGTGTTCCTTCACGCCTTTGCTCCCACAGCTCAGCAGAGGTTTTCCTGATGCGGCTCCCACGATCACATTGATTTAAGGTGTGTAAGTACTGGCCGTGACTGTGTAGAGACACCATTGACAAAGTCCTGGCCCTTGCAGTGTGCCTCAAAGGTTATAAAGAAAAGGAGCCAAGGTGAAGTTCTCTGTGGCAAGACCATTCCCGCTTTATGACTATTTCATTTACCATGTTGTAAAGGATGACTGGGTTTCCAGGCTAGACCACAGGACCTTACTTAACATCTAAAGTAGGTGGAATGTGGGGCATTTGTAATAGAACACACTGTAAAACAACTCTGTCGGCAATGTATAACACAATGGTCAAGTTCCATTTCAGCCCTGACATTCTGTAATTCTATGATATATATAAAAGGAACAAAGGGAAAACTCATTACCTGTACTAGGGGTGGAATGAGTCTTTGTGGGTTGACCTGGAGACCCAACAAACACTTAAAACATCCTCTCTACAGAAAAATGAGTTCTGGGTTTCAAGTGCTAGGCTTATAGACATGCCAAGCAGACCATCCGTGAACCGGAGACTTCCCAGGGTGGGTGAGAGCGTCCCCAGTGGCAATGAGCAAGAAAAGATGAAAGAGCAAAGCCCAGAGCTACTGAAGCTGGAATCTTACGGGGGAAACACTTATGACAGAGAACCCAAATATAGAGCCCTCGGAGAGCCTCAAGCTTCAGCATTACACAGCTGGTAGTGTCACAACACAAGGCCAGCAAACCACGATCTGTAGAGAAGACTGCAAAATGTCTGTGGCCAACTGATGGGGCTCTGTAAAGAACTCCAGAAATGTCAACATGCTTTTCTCTCTACATTTTTTGGAGTACATGTCTTTTTCCCTTGGCAGCCTGAAATATCACCTGTCTCTAGGATTAAGATTGTTACAGCAGGAGCACAAACTGGATTAAAAAAAAAAAAAAGTTTGATATTTTGGATCATAGCTTTAGTTATTCAAAACAGGATTTTGTAGTAAAACACCACGAGTAAAACTCAAGCTTAATTCAGAGAGAGAGAAATTTCTTCCAACATTCTGTTATTTCCTTCTTTGACATGTGAAAACCCCTATTGACCATAAAAGTCCATATAGGAAATAAAAAAGAGGGGAGAGGATGGGGCGCCTGGGTGACTCAGTCGGTTGAGTGTCCGACTTCAGCTCAGGTCATGATCTCACAGCTCGTGTGTTCGAGCCCCGCAGCTGGCTCTGTGCTGACAGCTCAGAGCCTGGAGCCTGCTTCCCATTCTGTGTCTCCCTCTCTCTCTCTCTGCCCCTAACCCACATGCATTCTGTCTCTCTCAAAAATAAATAAACATTTAAAAAAAAATTTTTTTTAAAAGAGGGGAGAGGAAAGTGTTGGTCTCTAGACCCAGGCACCGGTTAGGAAGGAGAAAGAAGCTGACTGCTTAGGTTAGACAAGCTTCCACATACTGATTTGGTACCAAGAAGCTCACACCAGTGAATGTGAATCAACTCACTGCTTTATTCGGCAAGAAAATCTTCTTAACCATCCTTTAAAAGTTGGCTGAACTATGCAATGTACTTACTGATACAGGAAAAAAAGTGGAATGACATCCTGGCTGATAAGTCCAACTCAAATCATTATTATGTGTTAATATGGATGCTGATCCATAAAAAAACAATAGTTTCTTGATGAGGCACGATGGCTATGGAGGGGCAAAGCTGTAGTGACTCAGGGATGTTTGAACTGTGAGATGTGCTCAAAGTGTTTCTGCAAGGTAAGAAACCACTTTAGTCCCAGCTTCTGTAGATGTGAACGAGACGGCCAGACTTACGTATGCGTTTGACGTCTTTGGTGTTTTTAACAATCATGACGCTGCCATGCAAGGAAGGAAGGCACCGTGGTCTTCAATGTGAGATAAGATCAATGGGCAAACACACAAGTTAGGAGCTTGGAGTCACGGTTTCTACATACGGTGGCAACAATAATTACATGTGAGGCAGATGATGATCTTACTATGGAACACTGGAGAAAAGTTAACACACTTTATGTGTTTGGTAGAACGTCTTGAGTCTTTCCACCAAAGAAGATCCACACATAGGAAAACCATGGATATAGAATCCACTTCCATCATCAAAGATCATGTAAATATTCCACTGTTATGAAGAAAGAACGTTTGTAATTAAATTTTGCTAATATTTAATATTTAAAACATATTTGCTAATGTTTAATATTTAGTGTTTAATATTTGCTTAATGTTTAATATTTAAAATGTTGGTATAAGGTATACGTAATTCGTAAATAAATATACATACACCAGAGGCTCTTTGGTCCTCTGAAGGTCCTGTAAAATCTAGTGCATTCTACACAGTAGCTGCTTAATAAAGTTATGGTGATGTAAATTACTGATGAAGGAACCAGAAGAAGTGTTAGGAAATCAAATCAAAGGTGCCAGTAACAAGAGTTTAATAGATTAAATAAAGGGTTGTGCCAGCATTGCGGCTGGTTTCTGGTTGCCATGGAAACCAGGCACCCTTCAGTCCTCCTATTTTGAAGCCCAGATTACTGAGGACAATTGGCCGGAGAGAATGGGGCAAAGAGGCCATTGCTGGAAAAGTGACCTGGCCCAATTACTCAACTTCCTCATCGGTGAAGCCAGAGGGACAGACCTGATGACGTCTCAATCCTTGGGCTGGTATTTGGCCTGTGTGTTCCTACAAGAACATTCCAGGTCTTAATGTGTTGAAACACTTTCCTACTGGTGGCTACGAGGCTGCTGGCACACTTCCCTTAAGGGCTCCCCTACGACCTCCCTACCTTCACTATGCAAACCCTTCTGTCCTTTCTCATTCCCCCTGGATCTCCCCCTGATCTGGCAACAAAGGGCTAAAGCCTCGGCTCAACAGTGGACTTCCAGACCCAACCCAGCATTGTCACCTTGGTAAGTCACTGTCACGCCCTCCCTGGTCAGGCCCCTGCCATATGTCACAATCCAGCCTCCTCGAGTGTGCAATGGAATATGGGGGTGGCCCTCCTCGGAGGGTTTGGCTGGACGGAGAGGTGAAGATGTGCCCAGGATTGAGTTACCTTGCTCGGCTGCCCAGACTGTGTCTCAGTCTCTGCACTGGTGTCCTGCTCAGACAAGGCCCGGGAAAGCAGGAAACGCACAATCCACAGGGATGGACTTGGCGTCTCCAGCCATGGAGAGGTGAGCAAATCAGTGCCAGGCCGTCCATGGCTCAGTGGGATGCTTCTTCGTGAGGGCTAAGTTTAAGCTGCTTGTTTAGACGTTTTCAGTCGCCAAGCTGTGGCCGATGCATCGCGCACTCAAGGCTACTACTGAAGGTAAAGAAAAAGTTTGTACAAACACTTGAGCTGCGGGAAGGGATTTGAAGCTCAGGTCCTCAGAAACGTACCTGAAGACTCCGAGAATTAACTGATTCCTTCCTCCGACATCCTATTTGGTGCTTATGTTGGTGGCTGAACTCCGGCTTGATTTCTCAATATTGTAAAACGTTTTGTGGGCTGCACAGGACTCTAACATGCACGATTGTATCTGCTTCTCACAACAACCCCATGCTGGGCAGTAACTATTATTGCTCATTTTGCAAACAAGCAAACCAAAGAATCTCAGAGAGGTTCGATAACCTGCCTGCGCTGTTTCTGAAGTCAGGCCCTCAGGCTTTAAATCCAACGTTTCCCATTACGTCATGTTGTTTCTTAAAGTCCTGTGAATAAAAACAGGGCCCTCTTTTGTTTGACTTAGCAGGAAGCAGCCCAGTGAAGCTTAGTGATGTATGTTCATTTCTGAAGCAAGTAGGTGGCAGCTAGATAAGGTGGAGTTTGAAAAGAAGTACAAGACAGGGTCCCAGGAACTTGCTGCCCTGTCAGTAAAACAATACACATACCCCTGGGACTCATCATGAAAAATATAAGAACCCACTCTTTTTCGGTCGTAAGAACTTAACTGATTTCTCTACCGATAAGTACAGTTCATTGCCACGTTGCCTTTTCAGCAAGTGAAATAAACAGAAAACTTAGCAGTAGGAAGTTGACTTCTTGGATGCGTACCCATAACCAAGGAGGTAGAATAGAATGGCAGATTCAATGAATGGGGAAGATTTCCCCAGGATTTGGAAAGAATGCAGAAGAAACAGCCTGCTCTGATTGTAGCATTGGGAGAGGGGGAAAACTTCAGGCAATGCATGTTTTCTGAACCTGCTAATGGAAGGAGTTCTAGAGAGAAGCCTGTAGACACTCTGTCACTTGTCCTCGCCTGTCTGAGTTTTTTGTGTGGATTTTCTTCTGTGGAGGAAGAGACTGAATAACTCTTCATGTAGTTTCATGGTTTTATGATTGTTTTGCCTGCCATATATGTAAGGAGATGAAGACATTTTTGTTCTTCCAGCAGCTGGTAGGTGAATTCCTCTTCACAGGAGTCCCATTCTTATTGGGGAAATACTCAATAGGCCCACTCAGAGGAGATTCATCTGGGGAGTGGGGAGGCGGGTGGGGACTGGTAACAAGGCCACGTGGGAAGGGCAGACAGTGCAAGGAGATGGAATTGTCTGCTTTCTATGGAGGGAGGGAGGTGGTGTTAGGAAGAGGAAGAGGAAGAAGAGAAGAAGGGAAGACATGGGAGATGTCAGAATGTGGGGTGTGGCATCAGATGACCCCTCTGACTCCTCTCTTACACCATCAACTTCTAGAGATGATTGAGTAGAATGACCAGGTACATAAGTTTCCAAGGCTCTGAGTTTCCAGGTTGAGGGAAAGACAAAACAGAGAAACATTTGTGAATGTAGGAGCTCAGCCCAAGTTCCATGAGAAAGTTTCCTAAATTCCCAATGGGCAAGGTGGTCTTAGATGAATTCTAGGTTCCATACTTAATCCCTTTAAGACATTTTGTACAATATGGAAACCAGGGCAAGGTGCGTGCTTTGCCAGTTTTCAAATTTGGGGTGAGCTTGTACCAGGTACCTTTTTGGTCCTCCTCAACTCAAGGCACCATGATTCTTTTTTTGTTCTAAATTGTAGTTTCTGGAAATCTGGTCTTTGAAGGCCCTCCAGGTGGTCTGCGGTTGCCCAAATGCAATGAGTAGGTTTTGTTCGAAGAGTGTTTTTTGCTAGAGATTTGAATTCTCCATAAAAAGGGTACAAAAATAGATATTTGACAATTGTAACCACAAAGATGGCCACACGCTAGGCAGACACTTCAAATGGTGTGGTTGTGGTGGGGTGTGTGTGTGTGTCTCTGTGTGTTCCATGGTTGCAAGCAGAAGCTTTGAGGTAGGTGGTCCAAGGGATTCTTTCAATGTGGTTCATAGTCTAAAATCTCACTTGGGATGAAGTGAAGCCAAGCACTTACAGGACACTAGGAAATCAAACCGCTTTGTTTGAGAATCTTGAAAATAGGTATTTGAAACTGATACTTCAACTGAGAAAATATCCTGACCCCAAACCTTCGCAATTCCATTTCTGACCATAATGGGAGGATATCTTAGCCACATAACTCTCTATCTAATTTTCTTTCTAGTAGTGTAAGTAGCTACCCAGCTTTGAAGTTTAGTGCTGAGTCATATTTTAGGGGATGGTTTGGGAAGAGATTGGCTAGGAAATCCATTCTCAGAAAAGGTCTTTTGAAAACCTTCATTAATCTTTATCATGATACCTATTTTCTAACTTCACTTAAAAAAAGAATACCTGTCCGTGACTTCAAAACCATGGCAAGAATGCAGACCATTCAGATAGCAAGAACTTGTGGCAACAGAGTTTTATTTAAACTCCCCAAATCCTAAAAAACAGACATAGCTACAAGGGTGATTAAAAGGAAAACACTAGGGACACCTTCTACACAACTAGGTGAAAAAGAATTCTCATAGCTTCGGAGTATGGGAGGGTGTGCCAAAACGTGAGACAGAAGCAAAGCCTGAGAGAGAGAAGAAAGTCTAAAAAGATCTCAACAAGCTGGAGGATCCATAGATTATCAGCCAAACTCACCCCTGAAAAAAATGAGCCATACTCTGTGTGAGAACCTAGGTGAGCAAGTTGAAAATCATCTAATAAAAAAGGCTCCAGTTGGTGGGAAGATGGCTGGGCTGTGTCACTGTGGTGGTCCGAATCACAAACCCCCAAACATGGTCACGTTCTAATCCCTGGAACCTGTGAATGTGTCTCCTTACATGGCAAGAGGGATTGGGGCACCTGGGTGGCTCTGTTGGTTAAGCGTCCGATGTCAGCTCAGGTCATGATCTCAGGGCTCATGAGTTCAAGCCCCATGTTGGACTGTGCTGAGCTCAGAGCCTGGAGCCGGCCTCAGATTCTGTGTCTCCCTCTCTCTCTGCCCCTCCCCCACTTATGCTCTGTCTCTCTCTCAAAAATAAATAAACATTGACAAAAAAATTTTTGATAAAAAAAAAGAGGGATTTAGCAGGTGTAATTAAGTTAAGGATATTGAGATGGGGAGCTTATCCTAGACTATCCAGGTGGGCACAATATAATCACAAGGGTCCTTATAGGAGGAAGTCAGGGGGATCACAATCAGAAAGGAGATGTGGCAACAGAAGCAGAGGCTGGAGTGACACGTTTTGAAGATGGAGGAAGGGGCCACGAGCCAAGAGTGCAGGTAGCTTCTGGAGGCTGGAGAAGGCAAGGAAGTGGACTCCCCCACAGAGTCTCCAGAGGGAGTGGGGCACCACCAATGCCTTGATTTTAAGTGGAACATGTTTTGGACTTCTGACCTCAAGAATTGCAAGCTCAGTTTGCATCATGTTAGCCACTGAGGTTCTGGTGATTTGTTACAGCGGTAATAGGAAACAAATACCCCGGAAACCATGTCTCCCAGAATCCCCTTTCCTGTATGTCCCAGTTAGAGTTGGCCAAAAGACAAACTTGGACAAGATTTGGGAAGTGAGAATGAGTGAAGCAGGAGCTGTTTCTCTCAGACAGTCTTCGTGATTAGGTGCCCTGCAGAGGCCATCCAGGTTGGCCTCATTCTCCTTGGTTACATGTCTAGCTCTTCCAGACTATAGGCCCTGCTGAGCCATGGCAGCCCTGGGCCTCCCATCAGATGCTTGGCCGTGAAGCCACAGAGGCCACAGCTACACCAAGGCGAGAGCTTCCTATAGACCCTCTTATGAGTTCCCCTTCATAGCCCCACATCAGAGCTAGACACGTGGATTTTCAGATTCCATCGCATTCTCCAACTTATCCTAGAAGACCAGAGCTTTGAGAGGACCAGTTAGATAATGTTGGTGTTTCTCAAAGTGATTATACCATTTACTCTGCAGTGAGTGGATTTTTCTATTGTCCCGTAACCTCAACAACACTTAATATTGGCTGATTCATCTTGACCAATCCACAAGCTATGTGCTGATATCTCTTTGTGGCTTCACTTCACAGTTCTCTGATAACTAATGACATTGGACATAATATTTTTTTTTATTTTTTTTAATGTTTATTTATTTTTGAGAGAGACAGAGACAGAAAAAATGCGAGTGGGTTAGGGGCAGAGAGAGGGGGAAACACAGAATCCAAAGCAGGCTCCAGGCTCCGAGCTGTCAGCACAGAGCCCGACGCGGGGCTTGAACTCATGAGCTGCGAGATCGTGACCTGAGCCGAAGTCAGATGCTCAACTGACTGAGCCACCTAGGGGCCCCTGGACATAATATTTTTAATGGCCTTCTACATCTCCTTGTTTCTGAAGCATGTGTGACTTTTGCCCATTTTTCTTCTAGGTTGTCTCCCTTTTCCTTATGGATTCATGATTGTTCGTATACTCTGAATATTAGTCCTTTACCAATATTCTATTGCAAACATCTTATCCCAGGACATGGCTTGCCTTTTGACTACCTTTAAATATTGATGTGATCAAATGTATCAGTCTCTTTTATGGATAGTGCTTATTATGCATACACTAAAACTCAGCAATTCTTCTTCTAGATGTATGCCCCAGAAAAACTCTTGAGAAATTCTCCAGGCACAGGAATATTCACAGAAATGTGGAGGGAGAAACCCAGAAGCTCTGTAAATGTCCATTGAGAAAGGAGATGAGGGGTGCCTGGCTGACTCAGTCAGTAGAGTATAGGACCCTTGATCTTGGGGTGATAAGTTCAAGCCCCACATTATGGGTAAAATTTACTTTAAAAGAGAGAGAGAGAGAGAGAGAGGGAGAGAGAGAGAGGAGATAAATCCATGTAGGCATGTACATGGTAGTGAACCACAAACACATGTGGTCCATATGGATTTTTCTCAAAAGCCTACTGTTCATTGAAAAAAATAATTCCTTTTGTTAAAAATTCAAAATCAGCCCAAGTTAAATAATCTATTATTTAGGGATAAACAAACAAACAAAACAAAACAGAACGAAAACCAGAGGTGGTAAGCTCTAAAGACAAGGAAGGAGGTGATTTGTACAAACCTCAGGATTATGGTCACCTCCTGAGTGAGGGAAAAGTTGTGAGGTGAGAGACACACGGGGGCTTCGAAGGTGCAGACGACATTCTACTTTTCCACCTACCAGGTGTCGGCACAGTTCTTCCCTTTATTACTATACTTTGAAATGATCATATGTTTTAGATATTCATTGTTGCATGATTTCTTTTCTCAATAAAACGTTTTAACACATTACTCTCCTAACAATCGTTTTCGTCGTCCTGGGTTAAGGGAGCTCAAGATAATAGAAGATTCAGAGTACTTTAGGATACTGTGGATCTGTTGCCCAGTTAAGACTACAGACCGCCAGCCCCCACCCAGGCTACTGAGTCAGAATGTCCAGGGTGAGGCCATGGAATCAAATCAGTTTGCCCAGGTTTGGGGGCACCTAGTCCCCCACAGTACGCCACCTAAGGGTGTCAGTGGCTCCCTACCGCCCTCTCGTGGCCAGATCTTCCCATCCAAACTGAGCAGAGTAGCCAGCCAAGATGAGCGAGTGCAGACGGACTGTCTTGGGATCCGTGGTCTTGTCCAGGTTTGGTGGCAGCTCTGAGAACTTCTACCATTGAACTTCTACCAGGACGCAGTAGAGAGGACCCACTAGGCTTGTCTAGCATTTCTGTTTGAAGTCTTAGGCACTCTAGCCTGGCTTACTCGCCTGAAACTTTATCTGTGCTCCTCCTGACAGAGATGATCTCATGGAGCCGAAGACCTCTCTCACCTGCTCCAGACCCTCCTGCTGCCTGGTCCTCCCTCCCACAGAGATGCCCTGACTCTGTATCCTGCCCCCACCACCCCCCGGACTGGCCATCTGCACACAAGTGCCCTACATTACCTGGTCTCCTTTTCTGCCTGAACAAACAGCTGTCTGACTAGACCCCTGGTCCTGGCCTCTCTACAAGAGCCTATCCTGTCCTTTGGCTTCCAGAAGATGAGAGCTATTAAGAGGCCAAGAATCAGGGCACCCGGGTGGCTCAGTTGGTAGGGCGTCTGACTTTGGCTCAGGTCATGATCTCGCGGTTTGTGAGTTTGAGCCCGTGGGTCGGGCTCTGTGCTGACAGCTCAGAGCCTGGAGCCTGCTTCAGATTCTGTGTCTCCCTCTCTCTGCTCCTCTCTCTCTCTCTCTCTCTCTCTCTCAAAAAGTAAAGCTTAGGGACGCCTGGGTGGCGCAGTCGGTTAAGCGTCCGACTTCAGCCAGGTCACGATCTCGCAGTCTGTGGGTTCGAGCCCCGCGTCGGGCTCTGGGCTAATGGCTCAGAGCCTGGAGCCTGTTTCCGATTCTGTGTCTCCCTCTCTCTCTGCCCCTCCCCTGTTCATGCTCTGTCTCTCTCTGTCCCAAAAATAAATAAACGTTGAAAAAAAATTTAAAAAAAAAATAAATAAGTAAAGCTTAAAAAAAAATTTTTTTTAAGAGACTAAGAATCAAAAGCCACAGAGAAATGCAGGCCGGATGCACGCTCTGAGGCTCCATGAACAACACACTGCTTCTCCACCCCAATCCACCACCCTCCTCCTTTCTCTCTCTCTCTTTTTTAAATGTTTATTTATTTTTGAGAGAGAGAGAGAGACAGACTGTGAGTGGGGGACGGGCAGAGAGAGAAGGAGACACAGAATCCGAAGCAGGCTGCAGGCTCCAGGCTCCGAGCTCCAAGCTGTCAGCACAGAGCCCAACGTGGGGCTCGAACCCAGGACCTGAGCCGAAGCTGGACGTTTAACCAACTGAGCCACCCAGGCACCCCTCCTTTTTCTCTTTCTCTTCCTTAATCAGTCAGAGTTTCTGATTCCTGACATGGAGCTTGGAATGGGCGGTTTACGTCAGAAAAACCAGAATTGGTATATCTCAAAGGAAGAGTCTGGACCAGACCCTAGGGGCAGAACCCAAGTGTGGAGAGTCCTCACTCACTTTGCCCCATCTCTGTCCCCCTATTGGACCCTGCTAGAGTCCTGAAGTTATTGTACATGCTCATTGATCCCTCTCGAGTGAATAAGCTCTTACTTCATCCCCAGGAGCCAATAACCTGCCCAGTGGAAGGTGGTGTGATGTAACGATTAAAAATGAATTTGGAGGGGCGCCTAGGTGGCTCAGTTGGACTTTGGCTCGGACTTTGGCTCAGGTCATGAACTTGCAGTTGATGAGTTTGAGCCCCGCGTCGGGCTCTGTGCTGACAGCTTGGAGCCTGGATCCTGCTTCCGATTCTGTGTCTCCCTCTCTCTCTCTGCCCCTCCAGTGCTCATGCTCTCTCTGTCTCAAAAATAAAGACAAACATAAAAAATTTTTTTTTTTGTAAATAAAAAAAATGACTTTGAAGTAAGAGCTGGATTGGAATCTCTGCCCGCTTATATGCCGAGTAGTCTTGGGACGTTACTTTACACCTCTAAACCTCAATTTCCTCCCCTGCAAAGTGAGGATAACAATGTTTAACTCGAAGTTTGTTGTGATTATTGAATGAGACAGAGCATGGAGAAATGCTTATCACATTTCATACACGTGGAAGTACATAATGGTGGGGTTTTTGGAGATGAGAGTGGGGTTCACGGAGTCCAGAGCTGACAAGCAAGAAAGAATTCTTGGAGAAGCCTTTGGTGCAAAAAGGTGATTTTAGTGAAGCACGGGGACAGAGGACCCGTGGGCAGGAAGAGCTGCCCGGGACTGTGAGGAGAGACTGGTTGCGTACTATGGGGTTGGGGGAGGTGAAGCCCAGGGGAAGTTTCCAGTGAGATTTTCATATGCTGAAGTCTTCTTTAGAGAGTGGAGGGCCAGCTATTGTCAAGCTAAGGAGGTGTTTCCCTCTAGCAAAGCATTAGCATTCAGATAGTAAAGAGTTCCTGGACAAACGTTTTACTCTGCCAGCCTCAAGTATTCGTCAATGGGCTGCAGGTTGTAAGGAAAGTTAGTTCTCTCTGCCATTTCCTTCTGCCTTTGTTTCCCATATCACTGTGGAGGGGTGATGGAGACTATGATCTCTATCACGCCATTTAAGTTAGGAAGAAGTTTTGCATGGATGTAAATCTACCAACAATCTTTTCTGGTTACTCTGTCAGTTAACCATTTGTTTTTCCCCTTTCCTTTGTTCTTGGGCAGCCAGGAGTGTCCGAGGAATATCACACATATCCCACCTGGTTTGGGGGGGTGGGGGTGGGGGGGGAGGGAGTGTTTGTGGCCTGTCAGCTTGCCTTATGCTCCCTCATGATTTAATACATATTGCTTATTATTTATTATCAAGTCCAGACCTTTTAGGGTTCCAAGGGCTGTATCTTAGAGGCGGAGTCGTTTGGAGACCGATGGAAGTATCCATTGCCCAAAGGCTCCATTTGGAACAGCCAGCTACTCAGAGACTCTCTAGAAAATGCTCCAGTGTGACTCCATCCTGCCTGTTTCCTCCAAACCCTATCAGGGCGCTGGCCCAGAAGCTGGCCTTGCACCCTCCAGCCCAGGGATCGCCTACCCTTCCCGTCTGTCAGGTAGGCGACAGCCCTGCTCCATCAGAAGAGGGAGGACCCTTTCTGTCTGCTCTCTCCTCGGCTTGCTTCTCCCCTTTTTTCCCTCCCTTCCCTTCCCCTCCCCTCCCCTTCCCCCTGGCCAACATTTTCACCAGATACTGTTTTCCCTATATTTCTCGGCTGTCACTCGGAGTCTGGGCACCGAAGCTCCCAGTTCCAGAGAACACGGCTTCCTAATCAGGTATCACATCGTTACTCCCCGTTTCAGATCTAACGGTTGAATCCCTCAAAGCAACTCTTCAGAGCACCCCCAGGAAAACAAAACAAACACAAACACAAACAAAAAAGCAACACACACGGGATGCCTGGATAACCTCAGCTGTGAGGTGTTCTGTGCCCAGGGGCAGGCTACCTCTGCTCCTACCCTGTAGCCTGCCTTACTTAGTGCTTTCTTCCTCCTGCCTTCCCTAGTCAAATCTCTGGTGTGAGGAACACAAAGAAGTCCTTGGGCTGCTTCTCCTTGAAGGCAAAGCCTGAAAGATGGCCCATTGCTAGGGAGGCCAGCATGGACCAGAACGCATGCCCAAAGCACTGCCTGGCTCACTGGGGGTGTTTCCTCAAGGCATGTTCTCTAGGACACGGAGCCTGGCGTGTCCTTGAGAGCACTGTGAGCACACTCGCCCTGCTTCGAACCGTAAAATAAACTCTTTATTCCTGATAAGCATGGAAGACGCTGGGACCCCGACGGCAACCATGAAACCCGAGTTATGGATCGAGTCCCGCGCTGGTTGGCTACGTGACCCTGCTAAGTTATCTTCCCCTCTCTGGCTTCCTCATCTGTCAGATGAGGGGGCTGGGCTGGGTGGCCTCAGAAGCCTCTTCCAGCTCTGATGGGTCCCCATCAGGTTCACCAGGGCACGAGAAAGTCACACCTCTTCATTCGGCGGCACTGCCCCTCCGAGAAGCTCCAGTCATTCAGACGGACAGGTCTGTCTGCTTTGGTCCTCAGTACAACTTCCAGGCTAGGTCCTTGACTCATCCGTGACAAAGATCCTTTCAGGTGGCTTCCCTGAAGTCACAAGGCAAATGGACTTCAGAGGTCAACACAGCATCCCAGCTCTCCCCCCCCAGCTTTATTCTGCCAAAACAGCCCAAGACGAAACAACCCTGGTGACCACCGCCCCCAGAACGATTCTTGATAGATTTACATCCATGCAAAACTTCTTCCTAACTTAAATGTTAACCTTTAACGTGTATGAACTTAAACACACAGACCGTCATCATTCAAAACTCTTCCTGTAACTCGTATGAAAGAATATTTAGAAATTATGAAACTATATCCGTCAGCTTTTTCTTTCCATGTTTTGTTTTTAATTTTTTTTCCTTAAGTCTATTCATTTATTTTGAGAGAGAGAGAGTGCACAAGCGGGGTAGGAGCAGAGAGAATCGCATCCCATGAACTGTGAGATCATGACCTGAGCTGAAATCAAGTCAGAAGCCCAACCGACAGAGTCACACAGGAGCCCCCTCTGTGTTTTATTGTTTAAAACACAAGAACTTTAGTTCCAGTACACAGGTCCCAGGGTACCCAGAGCCTGCTGATGCTGATTCAATGTGGGGGTACTTAGTATTCGGCAGCTCTTCATTTCAGAATGCTGAGTGCTTTTTTTAAATTTATTTTGGGGGTGCCTGGGTGGCTCAGTCGGTTAAGCGGCCGGCTTCGGCTCAGGTCATGATCTCGCGGTCCGTGAGTTCGAGCCCCGCGTCGGGCTCTGTGCTGACAGCTCAGAGCCTGGAGCCTGTTTCAGATTCTGTGTCTCCCTCTCTCTGACCCTCCCCAGTTCATGCTCTGTCTCTCCCTGTCTCAAAAATAAATAAACGTTAAAAAAATTTTTTTTAATTTATTTTGAGAGAGAGAGAGAGAGAGAGAGGGCAAAGGGGGGAGGGGCAGAGAGTAAGGGAAAGAGACAGAATCCCAAGCAGACTCCACATGGTCATTGCAAAGCCCAACGTGGGGTTTGAACCCACAAACAGTGAGATCATGACCTGAGCCAAACCAAGGCTCTGACAGTTAACCAACTGAGCCACCCAGGCGCCCCGAAACTAAATGCTTTAGGTGCACAGCTCACCAGCACAGAAACCCACACTGACTCAGCTCTGAGTATTGAATCCCCACAGACTAATCGGCTCCCAGGAGGAAAACCACTGAAAGGAAACATTTTTTTCCCAAGGCAACATTATCTTATCTCTGACTTTGTTCCCTTATCTAAGAAGAGAGGATCAAATTCTTCCTGCTTTTCCCAGACCCGTGCTTGTGGTGTCGGAAGCAAGGCTGATTTCTAATTTTCCTCTGTGATAAATCTCCACGTGCACACAACTGTATAAAAGGAAAGTGAGGATTTGGAAAATCTCGAGGTCGGGAGTCTTTCATTAGATAGCTGTGCTTAATTGTGTCACCATTTTTTTTTTTTTTTTTTAAATGAATGGGTCAGTTTGCCTCAGAAAGTTCTGTTACCCCACCCAGGTAAGAAAGCCGGGCAAGAGTTTCTAAGACCCCTAAGGATGGAGGGGGCAGGGGGTGTGCAGAGTGCTGGGAGGGCCAGAGAGCAGAAAAAGCTTGCAGTTGTGATGCAAAAGAAAACAAAACGCTAGACCTTGAAACCAAAGGCCGCCATGGACCCCAGCTCCTGAAGCCAGAGCATGAGCCCAAGGACAGAGTGGAGGGAGGGCTTGGGGGGGGGGGGGGCAGAAACAAGTTCCCTAGCATGAGAAGTGAATGGGAACAGAGCATGGCCACACTAGTGAGGTGCCAGGTTGATACATGAGCCTCCCTAAGAGCTTAGCTCACCCTCAGGGAGAAGGAGAGAAGGTGAATTGGAGTGGAAGATTCCCAGATTTAAAATCTAGAAGCAACCGAGTTCCCCTGAATCGGTGATATTAATCTCTGCTGTTGCGTGGCTAGCCAGGATTAAAAGATCCAGCGTGGAGTTCAGGTACAGATTAATAAAGAAAGTGACATTTCTGCATATTTGAATCTTCCGACTGAAAGGCTTATCTACTCTACTAGCGATATTTTGTTTTACTGAAGATACTGTGGTAGATCTCTGTAAGGATCCACTAACTCCCTGACTCCCACACGGTGAAGGTAAAAGCCAGAAACCTTTTTTTTTTTTTTAAGTGTCATTAGACACGGGGCGCCTCCTCAAATCTTTCATGGCCAATTGGAAATTTGTTTGTATGTGTACAAAGGAAAAGCAGTGAAAGCTGTTTTTGCATGAATACAAATGTGATCTCTACAAAACAAAACTCTTTCTTGACCTCCCATATTTTTGGACCTCTGTTCACTGTGTTTCTGGCAACCATAACATGTTGGAACACAGTCTCCTTTTTCACACAGACATTGCTCCTTCAAGTGCAAAAAAACGTGTTAGTGGGAGAGCGAGCTCATAACCAACACCCTGTTCTCTAAAGTGAGTTAATGGGCTAGAATTACTCTCAGGAGATAGGAAATATCTGGGCCTGAGCTATTCTAATATGAAGCCAGGTTTAGAAATCTGACTCCCTTGTATTGAAACACCTAGGCAGAAACACTATATCTGCTCACGAAACAATTTTGTTTGCTCACCCACAAGTTGCTCTGCCCAATAGCCGGTCTCCTTCCTATTCTTCCTGTTTGACAAAGTCTGCCTCCTGCAACAGAGGTGCAAAGGACAGTTGTTTGTTGTCCTAAAACAGCTCCCTTACGGTGATGGCGTGGGTATGATCAGTTACAACCACTGAGAGAGACATAAGGAACACCCGGGGAAATTGTCCTTAGTCATAAAAAAAAAAAAAAAAAAAAAACAGAAAAAGAGATGGCCTCCTTCTTCCCTCCTGCCCTTTGAAGCAATGGTGAGAGGGCCTGATTCCTGGAGCTGGGGCAGCCATTTTCCAACCATGAGGACGCAGGCCTAAAGCAAAAGTCAACACGCAGTGGGTTGCAGCTTGGCAATATGGTAAGTGTCTGGCTCCTAATGATACTGTTGAGATGCTGAATCAATCTGACCTCCAGACTTTTTGAGATATGAGATGATAAAAACCTTAAGTGTTTAAGACATGTCAAGTTGGTTTTCTGTTACTTGCAGGCAAGCAATACATTAAAAGTCATAGGAAAGAGAACTAACTTCCATACGCTGTGAAAATGGAATAGAAATGTTTTAGGTTGTGTTCTAACTGTCCTGGATTTAAAGGGAGGGAGTCCCCTTCCCTTTCACCTCCATTTTATTCTCCAGAGCTAAACGCTTCATTCTCTCTGGAGGTCCACCCTACTCCCAGCCCCTCTGTCCTCTCAGGACCACCCCTCTCAGAGCTTTTCCTCCTAGTCTAGATCTGTTCCCCATAGGGGTTTCTCTGGCACCCCATGGTGCTTTTCAATGGCTCTTGCATAGTGCCATGACAGACCAAATAGATGATTTCCTTATCATCCTGGGTATTCAGATATTGCAAACACACATGAGCACAGAGTGGAGAGCTTCTGTACTATTTTTCGTGACTGTATGCATCTAGATTTTCATTCTTTACAGTTTTCTTCTTCCCACCACAACTCTTAAAGAAATCCCCTGTGTATTCCCTTCAACGATCTAATTGATGATCTCAGGAAGTGAGTCTAATAAGTGCCGAAGCCGTAGTGTACAAGATAAATGAAAAGTACCAAGAGTTGGAATCTTGAGAATGGATCCTCGTGGGCCTTTCTCACCCTTTCTTGTCTTTGCACTTGTTCACGTGTTCGTCCCTGTGCACAGGAAAAATTGCAAGAAGGACCCCTGAAGAGGTACGCAGATTCCCAACCCTGAATTTCATTTGGTTTCTTTTTTCAACACGGTCTTTGAACCTCTGTTTTTGCACAAAACACCAAAAATGAATAAAGAACAGATTTAACCGTGGTTCCTCCAGTATAACGCTGCCTTATCTCATTTTTACTTTAGAAATACTGTTACAGTGCAAAGTTTCTTCAAAGGGTGGCCCATGCGACATCAAGTCAGAATAATATTTTGCTTAATTGTTTTTTAATGTCTTATTTATTCTTAAGAGAGACAGAGAGCAGGAGCAGATGAGCGGCAGAGCAAGAGAGGGACACAGAATCTGAAGCAGGCGCCAGGCTCTGAGCCATCAGCCCAGAGCCCGACACGGGTCTTGAACTCATAGAGTGTGAGACCATGACCTGAGCCGAAGTTGGACGCTCAACCGACTGAGCCACTCAGGGGCCCCCAGAATAATATTTTGAAATGCAAGTTCCTGGGCCCCATCTCAAAGTTAAGAATCTGAGGGGCGCCTGGGTGGCTCAGTCGGTTAAGCGTCCGACTTCAGCTCAGGTCATGATCTCGCAGTCCCTGAGTTTGAGCCCCAGGTCGGGCTCTGGGCTGATGGCTCAGAGCCTGGAGCCTGCTTCCGATTCTGTGTCTGCCCCTCCCCCGTTCATGCTCTGTCTCTCTCTGTCTCAAAAATAAATAAAAAAAAAACGTTAAAATAATTAAAAAAAAAAGTATTTTAAAACAAAACAAACAAACAAAAAAGCTAAGAATCTGAAGTCTTAGTGGTCAGAGTCTACAAAATAAGCAAGCAGTCTAGTTGATGAATTGATGAATAGGCACATAAATGTCCTAATCATTCACTTTGCTATTTTAGTTACAAATGCTACCTACAAGATTTAATGGGCCTTGCAAAGCAGAAATCAGTGACACTAAACCTTTCTGAAGTATACATATTTAGAAAGAATTCCAAACACAGGATAGTATAATCCTGATGAGAAAAAGTGGTTTGATAACCAGAGCTACCTTCAAGCAAAATTTAGGTCTTTGAGGTGAAGTAAAAAATTCCATTTAATTTTGGATATTTGAGTTGTCCTTTCTCCGTTTCCCCACAAATTCCATATTGCATGACCAATGGTCCTTTCTCCTCCATAACGTACCTTACCTGGCATTAGCCGTTTACGAAAAAACATTTTTTAAAGCAATCACGTAGGCTGGCTACGTATGTGCAAACTTGCCAAACTTCAGGTTGAGAATTCAGGTTAAAGAATATAGATGCTGAGGTATTTGAATTTATCCATCAGTCTATTTATTCATTCAAGATGTATATTAGTGAATGCCAAGTATTGAGGGTAGAAAAATGAATCAGACCTGGGCCCATGCTTTAAGAAAAATGATCTAACCTTAGAAATTCAGAACTCACATCACATTCTTTCAATGTTGCAGCATTGCTTAACAAGCTTGCCCAGGGGGTATTTAATTCTTTAGAAGAATGCACGGGTGTTTGGGCTATTCACTGTTAAGTAAGGGCTGAGATTCCATGAAGTTACATGTCAATTTATAGGTCTACCGGTTAACTAGAGGGTGGAGGCCAAGGATGCTGTTAAACATCCCACAACAGGGAATTCTCCCTGCAACGAACAATTCTCTAGTCCCCAAAGTCGGTAGGACTGCGGTTGAAAAACCCTGTTCCAAAGAGATCAAAAGCCACTAATTTGGGAAATCAGGAGACTCTGTCGCCTTAGTGAGAGTAGTGTTAGTGGTTTCCTGCACTGGGCTGATAAATGGTTGGGGGATCAAGAAGCGAAGTCTGTGAATGGAAAGTTTTCTCTCACAGCTTTTGGTAGTTCCCCGTGTGAGATAAGGTATAAACACCAAAGGCAAAGCAGGGTTAAGAAGCTTTTGCGGAAGGATAATTGGTGGTAGCAAAGTATTTAAAAATATTTGGATCAACTAAAATTTTCATTTTTCCTTTAGATATTTGATGCTGTTGAAGCTCTAACCTGAGCCAGAGTGGCAATTACATCATCTTTTTTTTTTTTTTTAATGTTTACTTATTTTTGAGAGAGACAGACACAGAATGCGAGTGGGTTGGGGCAGAGAGAGAGGGAGGCACAGAATGCGAAGCAGGCCCCAGGCTCTGAGCTGTCAGCACAGAGCCTGATGCCAGGCTCGAACTCACGAGCTGTGAGATCATGACCTGAACTGAAGTCGGACGCTCAACCCACTGAGCCACCCAGGCACCCTGGCAATTATATCATCTTGTTGAAGGATCTTTATAGCTTTTACCCCTTAAAAGGAGGAGAAAATATTACTACTTACTTTTGGTCGTGCCTTCACAATCACAAGTATTTAGCAAACCATAATGATAGAAGTGCCTTTATGTCGAAAGTTGGGTTCTCACAATTAAATATACTTTTTTAAACTACTGTCACTCTGGAAAGTTGCATTGCATTTTTCTATGTGAATATCTCAATGATTAAAATTAGTTTAAGAGTCTTTCATTTATTAAATACAGACACCCCTTGAGTTATACTTCCTGTACCATGAGTGACTACCCTGTGGCTGAATGGATAGTTCTTTTCTTGCTAGAAAACTCAGCAGATCCCGTGGTTGGAGGTAGGAAGAATTTTTGTTTTGTTTTGTTTTGTTTTGTTTTGTTTTGTTTAATTAGCAGGTAAGCAGATGCAGTAGTTACAATATGGGGTCTCTCTTTTCATTGGACAGTTATTAGCTGCTGCAGCTGGCCGGGACAAGTTCCTTTTTTCTTTTTTTTTTTCCTAAGTGGAAACAGCGAAGGCCATAGCTACAGATTGGTGATAGCCTGACATCAGCAGTTCTGAGTGAGAATTCAACTGAAACCATATAGTATGTTATTGTGTAGATTACAAAGGATTTTATGGGGTTACTTAGAAAACAAAGCACAATTATGGCATGATTTTTGTAAGATATGTTCTAAGTTCCAAACAAACCACAATTATTTTGGATCATAATGCCTATGGGTTAGTCACCTGCTTTATGAAGCAAGTTTTCTTCTAAAATCATTACGGGAATGAATTCCAATCTTCATCTGTTTTTAGATTCACTTTTCTGAATGAGAGTCTACACGTCTTAATTATAATGATGGGACTACAATCTTTATAAAATGGAAAAAGTTTTAACAATGGTTGGTTAATTAATGTGTCTCTCTTGTGGCATAGAATGAATTCTTCCTACAGATTTATTTGCATACCAAGAGGCTGTGTCTACTGAATAATTTTTTGAAAGAGATCTGCATCTAAGGAGAAAATGACTTCTGTTTGTATAGTCTGAGGAGAGTGGGTCTGGGAAACTGCTAACCTAAATTTTCCCCAGCAGAGCCTCCTACAAAATTTGCCTATCACCCAGGTTCAAAATGAAATCTTTTGTTCTCCTTATGTATAATTAAAACTATCCAGTTATCTTAATTACTTTGTACATACACGTATTGCAACAGTGTTTTGCCTAACTGATGAACATTTGACTTTGTTTTGAATCTGCCACAAAGAAACTGACCTTGCCCTGTGAAGTTGACATATAAATCAGCAAGAATGTCCCTGAACATTTTCTCTCAAGATGAAGAAAAAAGGCAGAGGGGAGGGGCAAAGTTACTCTATACTCTGAATATGTTGAGTTCCATTTTCAAGTGGATCCAAGGCTGTGCTTTGAACTTTGAACAGGCCGACCAAAAAAAAAAAAAAAAAAAAAAAATTCAGTGTAAGAATGTGACTTAAAAAGCCTTCTGCAATTTCTGAAGAAATTTCATTCCTCTCTTCAAGTGTGCCGGAAAAACTGATCATCGTCGAACAAGGTTAGTATCAATCAGGCAAAGTATATGCCTTTCTGCAGATGACTTTCTTCACTGAACAAAAACTTAATTTTTCTAGCCAGACAGTTTTTAAAATGAACTCCATATTTCAATGAGGTAACCATACTTAATAAATTGTTTCAACATTGAATTGCTAACTAGTATTACATAAATATTGTTGCTAATTTTTCTTTCATACATACTTTTCTAAAATACCTGTTAAGATTTATTCAGCACAGGAATATTGGGTCAACTATTTTATTGTATTTAAGTGATGAATACGTAGTTTATTACACTAATTACTTAGGCTTGTGGAAACAGTTAATAAAATTATTCGTATGCCTTTTTCAAAAAAAAGCATTTTTCCCTTGGAAGGTCCAATTTAGTCATAGGAATCTCATCACTTGGGGGGAATAACTTTCTTGTGTTTCTTGTGTCAGGGGTCCCCCAAAAGGAAAAATGCCCCCAAAACACCCTGCTTGCATTAGACACAGCATTATTTTTCCTCTTTTCCCCAAGTCTATTCCTAGCCTAACCTGAACACGATAGACCCACCATAATTCTGTATGCATCCTGTGGCTTAGAGATAATGGTAAACCCCTAGAGAGAAGCTCCCCATAGGATAAAGTCCTCTGATCTGGAGATTCAGTCCCTCTTGTAAGAGACAGTGAGGGTTGAATCCCAAATAACTGGGGTGGGAGATTCTGACAGGACAGTATCACGTAAGAACTGCTGTAATGTGCTTAGGAAAGCTGTTTTATTGAGCCTCCTTGGTCAAGTGGTCCATCAGGCATGGAGGCCGGCAGTCCAGGCTGGGCTCACAGGGTGTGGTCAAGAGGAAAGGCTCTCAGACAAAGCTAGGTTTGATTATTGCTGCTAAAGTTTATTTATTTATTTGGAGACGAGAGAGAGAGAGAGAGAGAGAGAGAGAGAGAGAGAGAGAGAAGGCAAAGGGCAGAGAGAGGGAAAGAGACAGAATCCAAGCAGGCTCCATGCCGACAGCAGAGCCTGATGCAGGGCTCCAACTCAGGAACCATGAGACCACGACGCGAGCTGAAGTCGGGCACTTAACGGACTGAGCCACCCAAGGGCCCCTGATTATTGCCTCTAAAAGTGACTGTGTGGCCGGGGCCAAGTGTCTTCACCTCTCCCAAGCCTTGGTTACCTCACCTGCAATGTTGTTTATCTCACTGCATTGCTGGGAAGATGGAATAAGATAATTCGTATGATGAAGGAAGCAGGAAGTAAGTGTAACACGTATTTTTGCTGTGGCTGTTGGCTCTCCCTCGTTTCCAGGTCTGACTTGGGAAACTTGGAGCTTCAGTTATCCTCCACCGCGGCTCTTTGAACGTGTAGTTTTTATTTGGCAGTTTGTTTTCATTATACAAACCACAGAACGTGAAACTGGGTAAAATCTCGAAACTGGGTAAAATCTGAGAAGACAGTGGTTTTCACATAAAGGCAACTCAGGACGGTGGGGGTACGAAGAGGATGGGGATTTTCTCCATGAAAATGGAACGTGAGCTAAAGTTAGGAAAACGTGGTTGCGGACACGATTACTAAGTAGTGTAAGACGTCTGAGCTACCCTGTATTGCAGATCAAAGTTCAAGGTTGTGCCCCGAAGGGGGAACTAAGAAGGGTATGGGGAAGGGGGCGGCGCCGGAAGGGGGCCAGCGGGGGCCAGCGGGTTCGGGGAACTGCAGAGATGGGATGGAACGCGCTGAGCCAGGCGCGGGTGGCCCGGAGCCAGGGCAGGTGGCCCCGGGGGAGACGGGCCTGGAGGGGAGGCGACATCCCGGCAACAATGTGAGGTGCGGGCCGAGGCGCCCGGGGAGCGCACTCTCCTTCTGGGAAAGGTGCGCTGGGCGCCCGCCCGGCTAAGTCAAACCCCCCGCGGGAAGAGGCGGGAGCCGTAGGGCTAGCGGCCGCGGGCTCCTCCCCCGGCGCCTCCGCTATCTGGGTCAGGACGCGGCGGCCGCGGGGCCGGACTAGGGGACCCGCGGGCTCTGGGCTGCTGTTCGCCCGCCGCTCCTCTCCGCTCCCGTCCGCTCGGCCGCAGGTCCCGGCCCCGGTTCTCCGACGGCGGAGAGGCCCGTCCGGCGAACTCAGGTGCGTGCCGAGGTGGGCAGCGGGCGGCTCGGCGGGCGGGGGCCGGACGCGGCCGCGGTGCGGAGGGCTGAGGCGGCACTTCCGGCGTCGGCCGCTGCACTTCCGGGTACTGCGCGAGTGCTCCGCGCCACCGGTTCTCTGCGAGGCGTCCTCCCGCTGGCCGGCGCCGCGGTGCGTCAGATTAGGCTTGGGGCGGCTTCCTCCCCGGCACGGCCCCGCCGAGCCGGTGTTTGGAAGCTTCAGCCCTGGAACTCGCCGGTGTTTCCACGCAGGCCGCCCGTCGTGGGTGCGCGGAAAGCTGGCGGTGTGCTGCCGCGGCCCCGGCGGGTCCCTGCAGACCCGGGGAGTTTCAGCCGGAGACTCTGTGTCGCCTTTAGCCTTCGCCCCTGGGTCTGACCTTTCAGCCTCTGGCAAACATTTGTGTTGTGTTGTGTTTTGCTGAGACTCATATTCTTTGTTTTACACGAAAAGAAGGCCAGATTTTCAGTGCCACAAACATTTGCAAATAAGCCAAACGTCAGCGACCCCTAAATTTAAAAGAAATTACAGGAAAAACAGTGAAAACCTAGATAAAATAGGAGTATTAGAATTCATTTAGAAAGTATCAGGTTATCCAGGTCACTGTGGGGAATCTGATTGCCAAGTCAGGGTCTCGGAGACAATCCCTTGGGAAATAAACCTCAGGCCTGCGTGTAACCCATGATGTTCCTGCATCCTTGCAAAATTTTTCATACATCTCATGTACCAGAATTACATATTTTATATATTTCCCCCTGAGATTCCGCTGATGAGTTAAACGAAGATATGTGCTGGATATTGCTGAAAACATTCTAAGTAACTGGGTAAAGCATGATTTACATATCTAAAAATTTTACATGTCTAAAATTTCTTTAGTGTTAACATTTTGATGATTTATTACTTCAGTAAGATTCCTGGTTCTCATCTGCAGATAATTATGTATTGCACAGTAATTTTAGATGCCAATAATTTTTATTAAAATAATGCCTATCATTTTCCACCATTATTGCTAGCACCTTACAAATCGAAATTCGTAACAGGAATAATGATAAGCATTTGATTTTCTAGTCAATAGATTTTTTTTAATTAATGTGTTTTTATACTAAAGTGTGAGTGTGTGCTAATTTGATAATTAAACATAAAAGTTGCATAAATAACATAACCTTTGAAATTATACTGCAGGCAAGCAAGTATTCTGATTTATTACTTTGCTAGTTACTGTTTTTAACGTGTGGCATTTTTCAAATTTGTGGCTTAGAAGCACATTTATGCTGATAAAAAACTCAAACATATCGTGCACTGTTAGGCTCTAATTGTGGTTATTTAAAAGCAATACCTGCTCCATTGATTCTAGTTTCCCCTCCCCCCCAGTTGATTTTAATAGTTCTGAAGTCATATTTCCGTTCTGGACATCGCTGCCCAGCCAGCATTCTCCTTCATGTCCTTACTGATGCTTTCGGAATCTTCCTCATGCCTCAGTACATCCAGGAATTACCCGGGTGACAGTTTTCCTGTCCTAGTTGGATGGGCCCTGGGTAAATGACTTGATAGCTGTATGCCTCAGTTTGCTTATCTGCAAAATAGAGGTGATAGTAGGACCTGCCTCAAAGAGGTAATTTGGAATTGGTGTAATCCCTAAAGAAAAGCTCAAACAAAATTGATACTCGTTGCCATCTCCTTAAACTGGTACAATCTCAGGGAAAAGATCGCCTTCCTGGGTAGATTTTGACTTCCGTTTACTTACTTATTAAATGAAAAAAATGTTCAAAGTAGGCTACGTTTTTTCACGTAAAAGTCAAGGAAGGCCTGGCAGGAATGAGCCAAGAAACAATCGGAATAGGAAGATTTCTTTTAATAGACTTCAAGATCAGCATATGAACATTCTGCATTAATCTTTTTATTGACAAAAAGCCAAGATGTCCAAGCTCTACGCATGGTCATTAGATAACGATGCAAATGGAAGCCATGAGCATGTAGGGCCTTTTCTTGTATCTGTTGCCTTTTTGCAATAGTCTTTCAAAATAATTTAGTTTGGTGATACATTATTTTGTGGAAATAAAAGAGTACGGCTAATAATAATTACCTACAACTTCAGCTGAAGTTACAATTGATCCCAATCTATTGCTGGCATGTCTCCTGGATGGGGTGGGTGTGGGCAAATGGTTAGACTTACAGTTCAGTTTCTACCAACTGGGTAAAAATGCTTTTTGCTTAAAAAAATCAATTCTAGGCAAACTACGCTGAGGTCAGGCAGGCCAGATTAAGCATACGGGCTTTCTACTGGAATCCTTGGCTTTAAGAGAAGGGATTCTTAATTCCCTTGGGTATAATATTCACCAACATCTGAGGTAATTTCTGGAAAATTATTATTTAAAATTTTTTTAACGTTTTTTTTTTTTTTTTAATTTTTTTTTTTTTCTTTTTCAACGTTTTTATTTATTTTTGGGACAGAGAGAGACAGAGCATGAATGGGGGAGGGGCAGAGAGAGAGGGAGACACAGAATCGGAAACAGGCTCCAGGCTCTGAGCCATCAGCCCAGAGCCCGACGCGGGGCTCGAACTCATGGACCGCGAGATCGTGACCTGTCTGAAGTCGGACGCTTAACCGACTGCGCCACCCAGGCGCCCCAACGTTTTATTTTTTTAAGAGACACAGAGGGACAGAGTGTGAGCAGGGGAGGGGCAGAGAGAGAGGGAGACACAGAATCCAAAGCAGGCTCCAGGCTCTGAGCCGTGAGCACAGAACCCGATGCGGGGCTTGAACCTACAAAAGCAAGATGGTGACCTGAGGCGAAGTCAGATGCTCAACCAACTGAGCCTTCCAGGTGCCCCATAGAAAATTATTTTAAAATCATTACTCCTTCTCTTTTACATTTAGACCTGTAATGAAATAGAACATCCAGATAGGATACTTCGTGTGTTCCATGTGTATCATCTAATGTATTATTTAGGAATCTAAAGAGACTTTCTTTTAGGCAGACTTCTTGGAAATATTCTTATTCGCTCTCCCATAGGGCATCATTTGAAACACCACATTTAGTTGGTCATTTAGAGTGTAGGAAACAATGCCTTGGGCTGCCCCAGTGGCTCAGTCCGTTGAGGGTCTGACTTCGGCTCAGGTCACCATCTCACAGCTTGTGAGTTTGAGCCTCAGGTCGGGCTCTGTGCTGACAGCTCAGAGCCTGGAGCCTGCTTCAGATTATGTCTCCCTCTCTCTCTGCCCCTACCCCTCTCATGCTCTGTCTCTCTCTCTCTCTCAAAGATAAATAAACGTTAAAAAAAGAAAAAAAGAAAAAAAAAACACCCCAAAACAATACATTGCTTAAGTATGTGAGATCATGGGATATAGACCATAGGAATTCATATGTTTCCAGTGTGCCTTCCCCTATTTTCACTCTCGGCTGTTTATTTTGTTTCCTATTTCACTTAGAACAATGAAGCAACCACAAAGGACTTTCATAAGCTCCCACTGTCACATCCACCCACCTTCAATCTGTTCACATAATCTGCCTTTTCTTTCATTACTATGAATGAATGGTTTGTGTTTCCATCAAAGGTCAATGTTTGTACTTGGGCACTGCAGTCCCTCCAACCCTCTGCCTTCTCAAGTTCACTGCTGCTGTGATTCTCTGATCTTTCTTCTACTTCATCATTTTATCTTCCTTTTAGAAAAAAATTGGATTTCGTCCATTCCCAAACAGAAATACTGTTATTTCTCCATCTTTTTTTGGCACCATTTTTCCTGTAGAGTCATGACATGATTTCTTCTCTCTTTCCTGGCTTTCTGTTTGCCCATTTGTTTTTTTCCCCCTTCCCTGGCTTCTTTTGGACTAATTGAATATCTTTAGTATTGCATTTTTATCTCCACTCCTGACTTACTATATATACCTTTGTAGAGGTGTTTTTTTTTTTACTGTTATTATTATTTGTTTGTTTAGTGTTTGCCCTTGGATTTACAAATGTATATCTTTTAATTTATTATTATGACACTGAATTATAATCCAACACCCTTGCAACAGTATATCCTACTTGTCCCTTCCCATACTTTGGGCTACAGTTGTCCTAATTTTTTACTTCTCTGTAATAGTTTACTATTATTTTTGCTGTAATAAGCCAATATTTTATAAAGAATTTTTTTTTTTTTACTTTCTAGTGTATTTATTTATTATTTTTTTTTTAATTTTTTTTTTCAACGTTTATTTATTTTTGGGACAGAGAGAGACAGAGCATGAACGGGGGAGGGGCAGAGAGAGAGGGAGACACAGAATCGGAAACAGGCTCCAGGCTCTGAGCCATCAGCCCAGAGCCCGACGCGGGGCTCGAACTCACGGACCGCGAGATCGTGACCTGGCTGAAGTCGGACGCTTAACCGACTGCGCCACCCAGGCGCCCCTCTAGTGTATTTATTTTTGAGAGAGAGAGAGAAAGAGAGAGCATGCACACACACGGGGGAGGGGCAGAGAGAGGGGGAAGCAGAGGATTCAGGCGGACTGTGCACTGACAACAGAGAACCTGATGCGTCACTTGAACCCACGAATGCTTAACCGACTGAGCCACCCAGGCACCCTTATAAAGAAATTTTAAAGTGAGAAAAATGACCTTTGTATTTACCCACGTATTTGCCACTGCTGGTGTAATTCACTGCTGGTGAATTACATCTCTTGTGTAGATCAAGTTTCTGTCTGTTATCATTTTCCTCCTGCCTGAAGAAACTTTGTTAGGATTTCTTGCAGTGCTTGTCTCATGGCATGGATTCTTTCAACTTTTGCCCAAAACAGTCTTTGTTTTACCCTCATTTTTGGAAAATATTTCACTGGATATGAAAATGTAAGTTGACCATTTCTTTCAGTACTTTAAAGATGTCACTTCATTGGTTTTTTTGCTTGAATAGTTTCTAAGGCTATGTCTCTGAGACAAGGTCTGCTGTAATCTTATCCCTTTTTCCCTGTACACAATATGTCATTTTTTTCCCCACTGAGTACTTTTGTAAAAAAATTTTTAAATGTTTATTTATTTTTGAGAGAGAGAGAAACAGAGTGCAAGTGAGGGAGGGACAGAGAGAGAGGGAGGCCCAAAATCTGAAGCAGACTCCAGGCTCTGAGCTGTCAGCACAGTGCCCCATGCGGGGCTTGAACTCTTGAGTTGTGAGATCATGACCTAAGCAGAAGTCAGACGCTTAACCGACTGAGCCACCCAGGCACCCCTCCCACTGACTACTTCTAAGATTTCTTCTTTATCACTGGTCTCAGTGTTTTAATAACATTGTGCCTGGGTTTACTTTTGCTTACTTAATTCTGCTTGGATCATGTTGACCTTTGTGGATCTCTCGGTTTATAGATTTTGTTTAATTTAGAAAATTTTTGGCTATTTTTCCTTCGAATATTTTTTATGCCCCTTTCTCCTCCCTGTAACTTTATATATGTGTTAGACTACTTGATATTGCCCATAGGCTGTGCTTGTTTTTGTTTTTGTTTTTGTTTGTTTCTTATCTTAGGCATACATATAATATATGCTTTCTTTTGACTAGTCTGATGGGTTTTCACTCTGTGCATATGCAGACTGGTATTCATTTAAAGACTTAAGAGACCCCTATGCATATTTCTAGAGCTCTTTGTCTACATACTCCCCTTCATCTACAGGACTGTGTGACACAAATTCTAGGTGCTTCGGTTTCTCTGAACTCTGATCTCTGTTCAACTCAGTAAACTACCAGGCTTTGTTTGGATTTCCCCTTCTGTGCCATAGTCCAGAAGTTGCCTCCAATTAATAATAACCTGGGAGATCAGAGGACTTAACTTCGTTTGTTTCCTCTTTCTTGGGAATCAAAGTGACAGTGCTGTATTAATCTCCTGGAGAAAGTGTCAAGAAAAACAAACCAAAAATTTTGTGAATTTAAATACCTGTAATGGACAGTTTACCATTATTTGTAACATTTTCCCCAAGTTGCTAACCACATTTAATATAGATGTTTACCTGTTTACACAATAGTGGAAATTGATGGGAAAATAATTGTGAGAACTTCAAAGTCGATAAAAAGCCTCAGTGTATTTTGCTCTAATCACAGAAGTTTATCACAGTACTAATATATTTACTGCCATTTTAAAGTCTGGGAAGAAAAGGGAGCTTTATATTTTTTTTGCCTTTAAAGGTCTTCTGATTTTAAAACCAGAGATGAGCAATAAAACTAGTGAAGACGGGGTGCACCAAAGAAAGATTATGATGCATTTAGTCAAAGTAGCTGAGTTTATGTGGAATTAGGCAGGCTAAGGCTTGAGCCTTACATGCAAACAGTGAAAGTTCTGATGGAGAAAAGACTCTAAGAAATGACATTCTTGTTACTTTAAAAAATAGGAAAATTTAAAGAAAGTAACAACATTAGGACTTCAGACAGAAATAGACATGTAAGGAGCAGAGGAATTCCGGGTAAAAAGAAGACCAGAGATAACGCCTGTACATGTTAGCAGTTTTGCTCTCCATGTTGAATAAAACAGAGATGAGGTGCGTTACAAACTTGCCAGAGCTTCCTATGTTTTATATTCTCAATCCTTGGGCTTTTAAAATGTCGTTTATTGTTCTAAGTATACATGTGAACTGGGTGCTAAGAATAAGCTCCTTGGACTTCCTTAAAGATAAGACCCAGAATGGGGCGCCTGGGTGGCGCAGTCGGTTAAGCGTCCGACTTCAGCCAGGTCACGATCTCGCGGTCCGTGAGTTCGAGCCCCGCGTCGGGCTCTGGGCTGATGGCTCAGAGCCTGGAGCCTGTTTCCGATTCTGTGTCTCCCTCTCTCTCTCTGCCCCTCCCCCGTTCATGCACTGTCTCTCTCTGTCCCAAAAATAAATAAACGTTGAAAAAAAAAATTTAAAAAAAAAAAAAAAAAAAAAAAAAGATAAGACCCAGAAATCAGCATACTCATTTTATAAGGGGTTCAAACACAGTTAAGCACAGTTTGAATTCTTAAGTCGCTTTTTTTTCCCAGAAGTGTATAATGATGCTTTTCTTTTACCATTATCATACTCTTTAAAAATACGTGATACAGTACGTTTCAAATCAGTCATGTAGAATACAGATTCCGAATTAGAGTTGCTACTTTTCACCGCACTTCAGTGATATCCTTAAAGCAAATATTTCTATCGGGCCACTACGTTTTTAGAGGTAAACATATTCCCATTTATGATTTATTGTGTGTGTGTATGCATGTGTGTTGTTTATCCTGTAGACTTGGCTTTTGTTGATTGAGAAAGCCTTCATATTTTTGTCTTGGGCAAAGACAGAAACAACATTCATTTACATTTATGCTTTCAATTTTAGAAACAAAACCCAAGAAATGCCTCATTCCACAAATAAAGAACTGATATTTGGCATCATGGTGGGAACTACTGGAATCAGCTTGCTTCTCTTATGGTACCACAAGGCTCGTAAATCAAGGACAGCACTGAATTTACCTAAATTTCTTTCTCTGGGTAGTAAGTTTGATGCGATGACTTTTCAAGATGAAATGTATAATGGCCGTGGAACAGTAGCAATCTTTCAAGGAAGGCAGCTTCAGATACTGGAGAAGTTAAATGAATTACTGACAAACATGGAAGAACTCAAAGAGGAAATCAGAGTCCTTAAAGAAATCGTTCCAAAGCTGGAGGAATATATACAAGGTGAACTTGGAGGGAAAATAACTGTTCATAGGATAAGTCCTCAACACAGAGCTAGAAAAAGAAGGCTTGCCACCGTTCAAAGTCCCACAACAGGTAATAGTTCAGAGGAAGCAGAAAGTGAAGGAGGGTAAGTTTCTTGACGATGTTTCCCATGTTGAATTGATGATTTCATTATTGCTATTATTTAGGTACTTTCATTATGCACGTCCAGTTATATATCCTGCTATTAATAAGATATAAAAAGGAATGATTATTTTGGCTTACATCATACTTAAAACTACACTCAATCGTGGTCTGTATTTAAGATAGTTTAGACTCCTTTGACGAGAGGAATGTAAGTAACTTACTAGTACGAGGTGACATCATGTGAGTAATGAAAAAGCCAGTAATTATTTGTAAAATGTGTAACCTGTTTTTGTATGTGGCCATGGTATGACCCCTTATATAAGAACTTTCTGTGATGATGGAAATTGTCTAAATCGATGCTGCCGATATGGTAGCCACTAGCCACATATATCTGTTAAGCACCTGATAATGTAGCTCGTGCAACTGAGAAACTGAATTTTTAATCCTGTTTCATTGTAATTAATTTAAATGTAAATAGCCACAGGACTAGTGGCTTACCGAATTGGGCAGTGCAGACCTAGAAAGATTTGAAAGTGTTAGCGTGATTCATTGTCATCTTCGCTGTCCTCAGTGCTCATCCTTTGAGTTCTAAAGCCAAGAACATAAATAATATTCCTTTAGAAGAAAAACAAATGATTTATGAGTAAAGAAATCGTGCCTAACTAGCGTTTGTGAGGGAGTAAAATAGGCAGATAAACACATAATCGCTAGAAATTCTTTAGGGCAGGGACACCCTGTTTCCTTTGCCATGTTCTTAACACCTTATTCTTGTACATAGCAGAGTAGATGCCAATAAATATTTCTTGAACGAGTGAGTATTCTGCTAAATCACCATGGAATTGAGAGAAGGGATCTGGCAAGAAGGGACAACCAGGAGGGATAAAAGTGTGATTTCATAGATAAAGAAATGTAAATGGTTGATCAGGTCTTTGACATCATGCTAGGACTGGAATTACGTAGCATTTTTATACATAAACCGGACGCATAACTACATGAAAATATCTTTCAGATACTGGAAGATACATGATAGATCCAGATAACAAGAAGGCCTTAGACATTTGTGTTCCTGAGCAACAACAAATCGTGGACTGATTTTGAAAATTGGCAGTGGAGTGTTTAAAAGGAACCGAAAATAGTTCTAAACCATCCAGAACTGTAACTTCCAAAAGACATCAGTTCATCGTTAAGGGTATAGAGAATAGCAGCTCAGTAGTCTCATGAAGACAGAAATCCCAATACAACATTAGACATCGATGAGAGTTTTTGAAGAGCAGCAGCGGGTATCCAACCTTTATCTACATACTCTGTAGCATTTCCTCCTGAGGAGTCCCTTTGGCAATCACATCTCAGGAAGGATATAATGGAACTAAGGACCAGCCAGAGAAGATCCGCTAGACTGGGAGGGGGGATGGCAGTCCTGGTGAAGGAGTGGAGATCAAGAGGCCGAGTGGCCCTTAATCTAAAAAGACCGTGGTCGAGCGCAGTCTTGTTCAAGAAATTCTAAAATTCTAGAAAGAGAGGCAACCTTTGATAAAGTTTGAGATAAGTTTGGAACAAATGAAAAGAAGGTCATTGTGGGACTTAAGTAACTTCAAGTAGCAGCGTAGGCATAAATTGTTTATGTGAGTTCAAAAGGATCTGTGAAATTTCTGAATAACAGTCACAGACAGCTGATAAGAAGAACTTTGAGACCGATGTCAAGATTGAGCTTGGGTGCCTTTGTTAGCAACAGAACACTAGAATAGGGATAAGGACCAGGACTAGATTACAGTGAATGGCTCTTGATAGAGTAGAGGAAAACTTATTCCTATTTAGCAGTGCTTCAATAAAATAAAGAAAACAACCAAACAAATACTTAATTTGGATATTTTTTTGAGAGAGAGGAATAAGATAAAGATTTTTAACACATCTTTCTAAATGAAAACCTAGAGTCAAACGTTTTAAGTGAATAAAATACTTTTTAAAAATGCCTGGGTGACTCAGTCGGTTGAGCGTCCGACTTCGGCTCAGGTCATGATCTCACAGTTTGTGAGTTCGAGCCCCACATCGGGCTCTGTGCTGACAGCTCAGAGCCTGGAGCTTGCTTCATGTTCTGTGTCTACCTCTCTCTGTGCCCTTTCCCCACTCATGTTGTCTGTCTGTCTCTCAAAAATAAATAAACGTTAAACATTTTTAAAAATAAGATAAAATAAAAACAAAGTCCTTATAAAGTATACTTGTGTAAAGTTTAGATTGCCTGTCCTTATAAACCTCGCATGGGACAGAAATGACTGGTCATGGTCAGATTCTGCCCTAGTCCCATCACCACATTTAAGTTGGGGTATGTCCTTGATAGCAAAATTAAAACATCAAATGACAATTGCATGTTCCATATGTAAAGTTTATCTTTTGCTAAAGGTTCCCAGAGATTTTGACTTCTTTTAGTGAAAGACATGCCAGTCACAATTTGCTGACACTGTTTTACACAAGGAAAGGAAAAAAAACCTAATTGTATCCTTCGGGGGCGTCAACAACTTGAGTGGGTAGGTCAGTAGAACGTGTTTTCTGCAAGTATTATTAGCGTTTTCTGCATGATGTCTTAGTTCACAGCATCATCACGGACTTAGGGATTTATGCCTTTTTTGGATTTAGCTGATTTCATCTACTTTGTTGTAGATCCGATCATGCCTGAGGCTCAAATTCTCATAACGGGGCCATCGGAGGGCCCGTCAGGGTTCTTCTTTTTCCTTCTTAGCATCAGCACGAACATCTTGGAAAGCATCTGTGCTTCGTGGTAATATTATGTCTCGCTGATTTTGTTTCTGTCCCTGCTCCAAGGCTTGGAGTCAGTCACTGCCTTGGCAGCATCGGTTCCTTTCAGTGACAAGTAGCACTAGAAAGCAGCATCTGGGTGTAAAGACACGCACTGTTTGTAGGCAGGATGATACCGGAGCTTGTTTGGGCCCATTTAGGGTCAGGGTGAAGAAAAGTCATTGTCAATATTTTTCAGGTCACAAGTTCATGTTGGTGTTTTTCAGCGTAAACTGAAGTCCTGCCTTATTTCTGAAAACTTTTTAGCTCATCTTCTTTTTCAGGCTGCTCACTGTTCTTTTCTCTGTCAACCATTATCTACATTGCTCTGTTGAACCATGAGTTTAAAAAGCTCTTGATTTATTTGTAATGGTTATTTATTTTTGAGAGGCAGAGCACTAGCAGGGGAAGGGTAGAGAGAGAGGGAGACACAGAACCCGAAGCAGGCTCCAGGCTCCGAGCTGTCAGCACAGAGCCCGACGTGGAGCTTAAATTCACGGACCGTGAGATCATGACCTGAGCCGAAACAGGACACCTGGGTGCTCCTAAAAGGTTATTTAAACCACAGTGTTATGTAAAGCTTTAGAAACCTCTCTTACAACAGTTCCATCTTTTAACAGTTTGGATTAAAGTAATATCCCATAATAAACTCATAATTCTTCATTTCAACTGGGCTTTACAAAGAATACATGTGTTTCAAAATGAGACAATTCTGTTAGGTAAATCAGGGTTGTATAGTGACCCTATGGGCCTTTTTTCTTTTTTTCTTGTCTTAGGCAGTTTCCATCGTGTGATAGCTTCAACAGACACAATTCTGATTATTTGAAAAGAAAAACCCCACAAATCTACCCCCAAAAGAACACCGGGCCATAATACAAGCCGTAATACCTAGTACTTCTGCAAATACAGGGGATGGTGATGCGCCCCAGAAACAGACTTTTGAGATTTTATTGAAAACTCCTTACATTTTCATTTCATGAGTCAAAATACAATGTTTGCTTTTAGTTCATTTGCATTTTTTATTCTTACTACTTTTTACTTTTGCTAAGTCCATTTTAAGGTTGGACTTCCATTTCTCAAGGCCTTGAGAGAAAGACAAATTCAGATATTCATGATGGGGTGCTTCTGTATTCTTTTTTTTTTTTTTAATTTTTTGTTAACATTTATTCATTTTTGAGAGACAGAGAGAGACAGAGCATGAGCAGGGGAGGGGCAGAGAGAGAGGGAGACACAGAATCCGAAGCAGGCTCCAGGCTCTGAGCTGTCAGCACAGAGCCCAACGCGGGGCTCGAACTCACGGACCTGAGATCGTGACCTGAGCTGAAGTCGGAGGCTTAACCGACGGAGCCACCCAGGCGCCCCGGGTGCTTCTGTATTTCATGTTGTAGAAGTACACATTTGCACACAAAAATTGGTTTTTGTATCAGATTTTTGAAAATAAAAAACTACACGTAATTGAAATCCTTTTTGCAATCCTTTCTCTCAGAGGTAACTATTGTCTTATAGTTAGTGCAGAGAAGTCTGAATGTTTCCCCTAGGTGTGCATGTTTGCGTTAACAATGAATAAATGGTGTTTGGGTCTTAAGATTTACATAAATGGCATTATATGGTATAGAGCATTTTGTTACTCACTTTTGCATCAAATGTTTTTATTTGAGATTTTTTTCCATGCTGATGTATGTAAATTTATCTCATTCTTTTCGGTTGCTATGTTGCATTTCATCGTAGGTATATGCCTTAATTTCTCTCCCCCTGGAGAGATGTTTATTTAGGTCACCATTTTTTTGTTCTTTTAACCAATGCTTTATTGAACACCTTCATATTCCCTTAGGTACATGTGGAATGATTTGAAAGTATATACTTAGAATTGGATGCTGAATTGTAAACCAAATATATTGTTATTCTGTATAACTAAACTATGCTTTAGAGTGTGCCAGTTTGTGAGAACTCTTATTTTCCCATACAAATTCTTAATAGGTAGACTTTTTAATTTTAGGCAACCTGATGGTTGTAGTAACTAATCATTATTTCAGTTTGCATTTCCCTGAACACTAATAAGATTGAGCATCTTTTCATAGTTTATTTGTATTTTGGTCTTCTCATCTGTGAATCTCTTTCATTCTTTTTTTTATTAAAATTTTTTTTAATGTTTATTTATTTTTGAGAGAGAGAGAGAGAGAGAGTGAGCATGAGCGGGGAGGGTCAGAGAGAGAGGGAGACACAGAATCCGAAGCAGGCTCCAGGCTCTGAGCTGTTAGCACAGAGCCCAACGTGGGGCTCGAAACCACAAGCTGTGAGATCATGACCTGAGCTGAAGTCGGACGCTTAACCAACTCAGCCACCCAGGCACCCCTGTGAATTTCTTTTGAAAATGAGGGGCGCCTGGGCAGCTCAGTCCATTAAGTGTCCGACTCTTGATTTCGGCTCAGGTAGTGATCTCACAGTTTGTGAGTTCGAGCCCTGCCTTCAGCTCTGTGCTGACAGTGTAGAGCCTGCTTGGGATTCTCTCTCTCCCTCTCTCTCTCTCTCTCTGCCCCTCCCCCACTTGTGTTTTCTCTCCCTCTCTCTCTCTTCCCCTCTCTCAAAATAAATACTTTATAAAAAATAAAAGTGAAACAACAAAGGAAGGTAAAACTTGGCGTTCCTTTTATTCATTCAATGAGAGCGTCTACTCTGTGCTAGGCACTGGGTTCACACTCCAGATCCATTAGGAAATAAAACAAAGCCTCACAAGTCAAACAGAATTAACAAAAAAAATTGTAAGAGGATGTTAAAGAGAGACACTGTATTCCAGTTTTAGCCGGAGCCCCAAAGACCAACAACAGCAACAAGGGCCAAGTCTTCCATTGCATTGTAGAGCCAGTTGTTAGACCCTCTGGGCAGGACTTGGCAATAGATGGAGGTCACTGCCAGCTTGGGCATTCACCCGCCTGAGGCCTGTGAAAGGAAGCAGCCGAGGGGCTGCGAGAAGCATGTCTTCGGGGAAAGTTGCTCCTGTTCCAGGCATCCCTCCAGAATGTGCACGATGCTGATGCTCTAGGAACAGCTGGCATTGCTCGGGCAGAATGTGTCACATCATGGGAAGAGCGAAGAGGTGGAGTACAGAGCCTTTTGGAACCAGTACTGACCAGAACGGGCAGAAGTGGGTGAGCCTGCCAAAGAAGGACTGAAGACTGATCCAGGAAGTGGGAGCAGACCTTTGGTGTTCCATCTAAAAAGTCATTGCCACACCCAAATTTATCTAGGTTTTTTTTTCTCCCGTGGTATCTTCTGGGAGTTTCACAGTTTTGCATTTTATACTGAGGTCTGTGTTCCGTCTTGAGCTAATTTTTGTGAAGGGTGTAAGGTCTGCCTGACCACTGTTTATCGAGGCCAAATCTCAGGATTGTGGTGAGAAACCCTGAAACAGAAACAAGAGGTAGTAACAGGGTATTTAGGCTATTGAGGAGTAGAAATGTTTTTGAGGCAGTTTTTTATGTCATCCGTGACTTCACACACACACTTGTTATACAGCTAATGCTCCAGGTTGGTTTGGAAAAGGAGAGGACAGTATTTCTTTTCTGAAAACTCTGTTAACCTTGTCTTGAAATGAGTAGAAGCTGTTTCCCGGGGTCAGAAACAGTCGCACACAGATCTCCGTAATCTGCGTATGTGGCCCACACTTTCAGGTGGCAGCCTTTGCTGCCAATGTAGATAAGGTTTGTTGCATTTTGGGGGGAATGATGTTTGCTATTTACGTTTCTGTTTTCCCTCTCGATACATCTTTTGACCAAAGTCTGTAATGGTCCCTTTTCCTATCACCGGAGGGTGTAAAAGCCTTTAGGAGTGTTTGTGTGAAAGTAGAATGAATTAGTAGGCCAAGGGGTGCGTAGGGCAGCTAGTGAGAGAGACAGTCCTGGGCAAAGGATTGTGCAGATATTATATACATTACTGCCTTTATCCTACTGTTTTCTCGTCCTTGATTTGTTGGCTGACTCCTCGAACACGATGGAATTAGAGAATACATTCCCCAGCCACGTGAATTGCAGCTTTTCAGAAAGGCGAGCCACAGAACAATTTTATCCTGACCTGATGTCATTAGATTCTAGAGTCTGCTGTCATCACATTCTGTGTTATTGCCATGTTAATTCCACGTGGAGCTTAAACATTCAGTCTTCTGACCTGTTCCACCTACACAGGGCATTTTATGGCTTAAGGATGATGGCTTAGAAAGGAAGGGAGAGATTTACTTTGGATTAAATTCAACATGGGAAAATGCTTAAGGTAAGCCTTTATAAAGAAAAAGAAAACCCACTGTTACATATGTTTCATGTGCTAAAGAACACTGAAGCATTCATAAACCAAGCTTTATCGCTTCCTTTGGTTTCCCATAGTAACTGAATCTCTGGAATATGTGGATATTTATCTACAGTATTCTCTCTAGAGAGGTCCCACTTCATCCATCGTGGTTAATATTTTAAAATGTAGTAGTCAACAGGGCATAAATTTATTCTACTTAACTCCTTTAAATATAGTAGTTCAAGAGTCTCAAACAGATAACTATGATTTGAAACAGGAAGCCCTACCCTTTTCTTCAGGGGAGACTTTTGTTCTCCAGCCCTCTCATATATTTCCCCTGATCTTTCTTTCTGCCTGTTTCCCTGAGTCTTTCAACTTATCTTCCCCCAATTTAGTAGATTGGGCATGTATTGTGTTGGTAGAGATAATCTTTTAGACTAGGGCATTCTGTGGGGGTACATCTGGGTGACCATGAATTCAGACGCCATTATTTTCTCATTCCCCATTGTTTCCATATTGATAAAGTGGATATTATTCTTCAGGAGCCTTGGCAGGTTTCCACCTCTGCTCCCTATTTTTTTTGCCTCATTTGACACTTTTCTCACTCTAGCCACTGCAAAGACGACCAGAGCTTGCTACCAAATTATCCTGCAGATCAAGTTACTTCAGACCACTGGCACCTTGGATTCTCTTCCATTACTCATCGAATTATATCTCTTGATCCTAAAAGAACCCGTCTATCTGCAGTATGTAAAGTCAGTTCACGCAGAGGAAGTAAAAATTTATCTTCTTCATCAAGTGCATCTACTCACTCATCTTTCTCTGGAAGAAAACATTCTTTATTTGTGAAATTTCAGAAAAGCGGTATTTTCCCCGACTGTCAACAAAGTAGAGCCAATTTTGATTCTCAAGAAAAAAGCAGCTTCAGTGATGTAAAATTCTCCTCGAACCATTTTGGCCTTAGACCCCAAAGACTTTTCTCTGCCCCGAGACTTAGTATAATTTCCTGTTACGAGAGCACTAGTTTTTTTGATCTTCAATCAAGATGTCATAAAATCTTTAATCCAGATGAAGTTGAAACAGTTTCTAAAAGCTCAAGTATGACTAGTGCTGAAAAATATATAAGCCCTTGTTGTCCCAAATATAACATTAGATGTTCTATGAATTTTGAAGCAAAAGCTAACTCTTCAACCCATCGGAACACTGTTGATGGAAGCATCTACCCACACAGCACGGCCACCTTACTTTCTCTTCCCACTATTTTCTATTCCTGTCAACAAGGCAAGATTGCGACTGATACCGAAGGAAGAGGCCAATCAAGGAAAGTTTCCTTTCATCCTGGTTCTCAAAGTCACTGTATCTTTCATTTTCCACCTAGGATTCAATAGCATCCCTCTCAAAGAGTAACTTCCCCTGTTTCTCTGTAATGTTGGATTTTCTTCACTTTGTAAAAATGCTACCAGCTTTATCCCACCTCAGAATAACATTGCCTCAGATTCCTTGGAAGATGAAAACATTGCTATTTCACCTCAAGATGAAGACACATCTTTATCTATTAGAGTTCCTAAAATAAGGTCGCCTCAGAGTTTGCCTTTTCTTCGAAGGGTAGCTCAAAGCAGAAATTTTTCCACCAGGCACGCTCCATAGTCCATGGTATTCGTTGCTCAAGTTCTCACAGAAATCTTCTGTCTTCCTAAGTTTCACTGCATTTTTGGGAAAAAAAAGACCTTCATGTTGCATTCTAAATTTAACTATAACTGCTGTAATTTTTTTGAAAGATAGTTTATTGACATTATTGGAGTTTGGAAGTTAAAGGTTATTAATCTGTTTCTGGCTTTTAACAAATTGCTTACAAATTGACTAGTCTCAAATTGCTGGGTGATGATCGTAATATTTCTGTGATCTGAAAATAACATCAAACATTGATATATAGGTCTTCTAAATATATGACATTCTTTGAGAGTTTTAACATTTTCTTTTATCCTACTCTAATCATGAGGGACAGTATTCCTACCTATGTCATCTCTAGAGCTATATTCAGTAATTCGCAAATTTTCATTTATATTAGCCTTGTTAGCTGCATTTCTCATGCCAGACATCCCCCTGACAGATGATATTTTACTAATATAAGGATCAAATTATAAATACAAACATATTATAATGGAAATATGTAGAATATTTCAATATTGAAACCAGTTATTTTGACTAAATAATTTTCATATACATTTGTGTGTGCATGTCTGGGACTTCAGAGAACTCGGTATCAGACGTAATAGATTCATAGATTAGTCGTTATTTTTAAAAGTGAATATTTTTCAGACTTTTTCCAAAATTTTTATTGAAACAATTTTTTACGAATAAAATTTTTATTTTAAAAAATGTCTCCCGAAATTTTATTTTTGAGTAAATATTTTTCAATTTTTTCACACTATATTAAAGTTTATAAATGTTTATCAGAATAAGTAATGGAAAACGCATATAGGCCATTAAAAATACTTAAGTTAGAATATAGCTAGTCTTTGTAGAGGAAAGGAATTGGCATTATTTTCAATCGTATGTCATGATAAAATGCCCCCTAAACCTATATCATTGGGTTAAGATGTTACTTTTACTTTTGCGTTTTTCTCCTCCTTTTAGCGTGTATCTTTTTCTTTTTTTAACGTTTATTTATTTTTGAGACAGAGAGAGACAGAGCATGAATGGGGGAGGGGCAGAAAGAGAGGGAGACACAGAATCCGAAGCAGGCTCCAGGCTCTGAGCCATCAGCCCAGAGCCCGACGCGGGGCTCGAACTCACGGACCGCAGGATCGTGACCCGGGCCGAAGTTGGACGCTTAACTGACTGAGCCACCCAGGCGCCCCTTAGCGTGTATCTTAAAAAAGTTTTTTTTCTACTTCAGTTTTTCATTTGTGGTGAAATACACATCACATAAAATTTACTGTCTTAACCATTTTTAAGTTTAGTGGCATTAAATACATTCATATGGTTATGCAACCATTATCACCATTTATCTCCAGAATTTTTTTCATCTTCCTAACTGAAATTCTGGACCCAATAAACAATCATTTCCCACTCTCCCATCCGGCAACCACCCTTCTACTTTCTGTCTCTGTGAATTTGTTTCCTCTGGAAGTGGCATTATATGGTATTTGTCTCTTTGTAACTGGCTATTTCACTTAGCATAATGTCCTCAGCGTTCCTCCATGTTGCAACATGTGACAGTTTCCTTATTTTTTAAGGTTGAGTAGTATTACTTTGAGTGTATGTACCACATTTTACTTATCTCTTGATCTGTTAATGGACACGTTTGTTGTTGCTTCTACCTTTTGGCTGTGATGAATAATGCCGCTATGAGCGTGGGTGTACAAAGATCTCTTCAAGGCTCTGCTTTCAGTTCTTTTGATTATATATCCAGAAATGGAATCACTGGGATTGTATGGTAATTCTGTTTTTAATTTTTGGACGTACTACCGTATTTTTTCCATAGCACAGAGGCACCATTTTATGGTCCTCCAAGAGCTCACAAGGATTTCAGTTTCTCACATCCACACCAACACTTGTTCTTTTCTATTTTTTTGACAGTAACCATCCTAACAAGGTGGCATCCTATTGTGGTTTGCATTTCCCTAATGCATAGTGACATTGAGCATTCTTTCATGTGCCTTTCATGGCCTTTTGTGTATCTTCTTTGGAAAAATATTCCTTCAAACCCTTTGCCCATTTTTTAATTGGGTTGTTTGCTTTTTGTTGTTGAGTTGTAGGTGTTCTTTATATATCCTGGATATTAATCCTTTATCAGATATATGATTTACAAATACTTTCTCCCATTACGTGGGTTGCCTTTCACTCTGTTGATTATGTCCTTTGATGGACAGAATTTAATTTTAATTTTGATGTCTAATTTATTTTAATTTTGATGTCCAGTTTATCTATTTTGCTTCTGTTGCCTGTGCTTTTGTTGCCATATGCAAGAAATCATTACCAAATACAATGTCGTGAAGTTTTTCCCCTATGTTTTCTTCTAAGAGTTTCATAGTTTGGATTTTACATTTACTAAATGATCCATTTTGAGTTAATTTTTAATTTTTGCATATAGAGGGTCTAATGTCATTCTTTTGCATGTGAATATCCAGCTTTCCCAGCACCATTTGCTGAAGAGACTTCCCTTTCTCCATTGAATAGTCTTGGCACCCCTGTCAAAAATCATTTGACCATATATGTAAGAGTTTATTTCTGGGCTTCCTGTTCTATTGATGTATATATCTAACTTTATGTCAGCCCACATTATTTTGATTACTGTAGCTTTGTAATAAGTTTTAAAATCAGTAAGTATGATATCTCCACCTTTATTCTTTTTCAAGGTTGTTTTGGCTATTCGCAGTCCCTTGAGATTCCATATGACTTGTAGGATGGATTTTTCAACCTTTACAAAAAACATTGTTGGAATTTTGGGAGGGATTGCACTGAATCTATAAATTGTTTGGGTAGTATTGACATCTTAACATCTTAAGTCTCCAAATCCATGGCATGAGATTTCCAATTGAGTCTTCTTTAACTTTTTTCAGCAATGTTTTATAGTTTTAAGTGTACAAATCTCTCATCTCCTTTGTTAAGTTCACTCCTAGGTATTTTATTCTTTTTGATGTTATTACAGAGTTATTTTCTTTATTTCCTTTTCAGATTGCTTCTTGTTAATGTATAGAAACAACTGGTGTTTGCAAATTGATTTACATTCTGAAACTTGGCTGAGTTTGTTTATTAATTCTTACTCTGTGTGTGTGTGTGTGTGTGTGTGTGTGTGTGTGCATGTGTGAAATCTTTAGGATTTTCTACATATAAGATCATGTCATCTGCTAAGAGATGATTTTGTTTCTTCCTTTCTGATGTAGGTATCTTATTTCTTTTTCTTGCCTAATTGATCTGGCTAGGACTCCTAGTACTGTACTGAATAGAAGTGGCAAAAGCAGTCACTCTTGTCTTGTTTCTGTGGTTAGAGGAAAAGCTTTCAGTCTTTCACCATTGAGTGTGATATTAGCTATGGGCGTTTCATAAATGGCCTATAATATGTTGAGGTAGTTTCCTTCTGTTGCTGGTTTGCTACACATTTTTATCATGACTGGGTGTTGAATATTGTCTGGTGCTTTTTTCTGCACCAATTGAAATGCTCACATGTCCCCCCCCCCCCCCCCGCCCCTTAATTCTGTTAATGTGGTATATCACATTGGTTTTCATATGGTGAACTGTCCTTGCATTCCTACTTGGTCATGGTGTATAACTATTTTAATGTGCTTTCAAATTCTGTTTGCTGTTATTTCTTTGAGGATTTTTGCATCAGTATTCATCAAAGCTGTTGGTCTGGTTTTCTTATAGCATATTTGTATGGCTTTGGGATCGTGGTAATAATGACCTCCTCATAGAATGAACTAGGAAATATTCCTTTCTCTTCAACTTTTTGGGGAGTTTGAGGAACTAGTTAATTCTTTAGGAACTAGTTAATGTTTTGGGGAGTTTTAGGAACTAGTTAGTGTTTGGTGGAATTCGCCAGTGAAGCCATGTGATCCTGGGCTTTCATTTGTTAGGAAGTTTTTGATTACTAATTCAATCTCCTTATTAGTTATAGATCTGTTCGGATTTTCTGTTTCTTCCTGATTCAGTCTTAGTAGGTGGTATGTTTCTAGGGATTTGTCAGTTTCATCTAGGTTATCCAGTTGGTTGGCATGCTATCCTTGATGGTACTCTCTTATAACCCTTTTTATTTCTGTAAAATTGATAGTGATATTCCTCTTTCATTTCTGATTTCAGTGATGTGATTTTCTATCCTTTTTTTCTTAGTTCAGCTAAAGGTTTGTCAATTTTGTTGATCTTTCTGAAGAACCAATTCTTGGTTCCGTTGATTTTTCTCTTTAAAAGAAATTCTCTATTACGTTAATTTCTGCTCTCATCTTTTTATTTCCTTTCTTTTGCTAACTTGGGGTTTAGTTTACTCTTCTTTTTCTAGTTTCTTGAGCTGTAAATTTAGATTGTTGATTTTATATCTTTCTTTTTAATGAAAGCATTTATAACTATAGATTCCCCCCTTACCACTGCTTTCACTGCATCCTGCACATTTTGGTATGTTGTGTTTTTGCTTTCTTTTGACTCCAGATATTCTCTAATTTCCCTTGTGATTTCTTCTTTGACTCATTTGTTGTTTAAGAGTGTTGTTTAATTTCCACTTATTTGTGGATTTTCTAGTTTTCCTTCTGCTGTTGACTTATACTTTCATTTTATTGCAATCAATAAATATGCTTTGTATGATTTTAAATCTTTTAAAATTCATGGGGCGCCTGGGTGGCGCAGTCGGTTAAGCGTCCGACTTCAGCCAGGTCACGATCTCGCGGTCCGTGAGTTCGAGCCCCGCGTCAGGCTCTGGGCTGATGGCTCAGAGCCTGGAGCCTGTTTCCGATTCTGTGTCTCCCTCTCTCTCTGCCCCTCTCCCGTTCATGCTCTGTCTCTCTCTGTCCCCAAAATAAATAAACGTTGAAAAAAAAATTTTTTTTTTAAATAAAATTCATTAAGACTTGTTTTGTGTAATATATGATGTACGCTGGGGAATGTTCCATGTTCACTTGAGAACAATGTATTCTTCTGTTGTTGAGTGGACTATTCTGTATTTGTCTGTTAGGTCAAATTGTTCTATAATGATATTCAAATCCTCTGTTTCCTTATTGATCTTCTGTCTGGTTGTTCTATCCGTTATTGAAAGTGACATATTAAAGTCTTCTACTGTTATTATGTTGCTGTATATTTCTCCTTTCAATTCTGTCAATGTTTGCTTCATATATTTAGGACCTCTAATGTAAATATATGAAGAATATTACATATTCCTCGTGAGTTGAGTCTTTTATTGAGATATAATGTCCTTCTTTGTCTCTTGTAAAGTTTTGACATAAAGTCATCTTTGTTTGATATAGCCAACCCTGTTCTCTTTTGGTTATTATTTACATGAAGCATCTATTTCATCTTTTTACTTTCAACCCATATGTGTCTTTAGTTCTAAAGTGAGTCTTTTATAGACAGTATATACTTGATCCTGGTTTTTAAAATCTTTTCTACCAGGGCACCTGGGTGGCTCAGTCGATTGAGCATTTGACTTCAGCTCAGGTCGTGATTTCACAGTTCATGAGTTCAAGCCCCACGTCAGGCTCTGTCCTGACAGCTCAGAGCCTGGAGTCTGCTTTGGATTCTGTGTCTCCCTCTCTCTCTCTCTCTCTCTGCCCCTCCCCAGCTGGTGCTCTTTCTCTCTCTCAAAAAAAAAAAAAACTTAAAAAAAAAGAAAAAATCTTTTCTACTAACCTGTGTTTTTTGATTGGAGAATTTAATCCAATTACATTTAAGTTAATTACTAATTAATTGGTAATTTAAATTAATGACCAAATAATTACTAATTTAAATTGATTAATAGAGATTAACTTACTATTGCCATTTTATTATTTGTTTTATATGTCTTATAGCTTTTTTAATCCTTCATTTCCTCTGTTACTACTGCCTTACTTTGCTTTTACTTGAGTTTTTGCAATGACACATTTTGATTCCCTTCCCATTTCCTTTCATGTGTATTCTGTAGATATTTTCTTTGTGTTTACCATGGGCACTGCATATAATATCCTAAAGTTATAACAATCTATTTTAAACTGATACCAACGACACGTCAATTGCATTCAAAAGCTCTTCTCCTTGGGGTGCCTGGATGGCTCAGTTGGTTAAGCCTCTAACTTCGGCTCAGGTCATCTCATGGCTCCTGAGTTTGAGCCCTGCATTGGGCTCTGTGCTGACAGCCCAGACCCTGGAGCCTGTTTCAGATTCTGTGTCTCCCTCTCTCTCTCTCTCTCCCCCCACTCCCACTCGCGCTCTGTCTCTCTCTCAAAAATAAATAAAAACATTAAAAAAAAAAACCTCTTCTCCTTTGATAGCTCCACCCCTCATTTAGTTATTGATATCACAGATATCTTTATATATAATGTAGCCATACAGATTTATCATTATTTTATGCTTTTTTCTTTTAAATAATGTAAAAGAATAAAAAAGGAGTTATGAACCAAAATTATAATAAAACCAAAATTATAATAAAAAACCAAAATTATAATAAATTTATCCATGTATTTACCTTCATCAAAAACTTCATGTTTTCATATGGCTTCAAGTTGCTGCTAATGTCCTTTCATTTCAACTCGAAGGACTCACTTTAGCATTTCTTGTAGTACAGTTCTAGAGGTAAAGAACTCACTCAGCTTTTGTTTATCTGGGAATGCCTTAATTTCTCTCTTATTTTTTGAAGGTCAGTTCTGCTGGATATAGAAGTTTTGGGTGACAGTTTGTTTTTCCTTTCAGCACTTTAAATATATTATCCCACTGCCTTCAGGCCAGAAGGTTTCTGCTGAGAAATCCATTCATAATCTTATTGGAGATCCTTTATATGTGATAAGTATTTTCTTTTGCTGCTTTCAAGATTTTTAAAATTTGTCTTTAATTTTCCACAGTTTGAGGGTTTGTCTTGGTGTGGATTTCTTTGGATTTATCCTACTTGGAATTCACTGAGCTTCTTATATTTGCGTATCTATATCTTTCTTTAAATTTGGGGAGTTTTTGGCCATTATTCCACAAAATAAGCTCTGTGTCCCTTTCTCTCTTCTTCTGGTATTCTAATAATATGTATATTGGTCTGGTTTATGTTATTCTGCAGAGTTTCTTAGGCTCTGTTCACTTTTCTTTTTTGACTTTTCAGATTCATCAATTTAAAATAATCTGTCTTCAAGTTTGCTGATACTTTATTCTGCTTGTTTGAGTATGTTGTTGATCCTCTCTAGTGAATTTTTTAAGTTACTTATTTTATTTTCAGCTCCAAAATTTGTTTGATTTAAAAAAAATAATTTCTAGCTCTTTGTTGATATTCTCATTTTGTTCATATATTGTTTTCCTGATTTTCTTGTGTTCTCTCTCCATGTTTTCCTTTGGCTCTTAGAGCATACTTACCACCATTGTTTTTAAAATTGTTGTCTTGTAAGTCTAAAGCCTGTATTTCTTTAGAGTCAGGTTCTGGAAATTTATTTTGTTCATTGTTTTGTTCATTTATTTTGTCCATCTTTCCCTATTTCTTTCTATGGTTCATAATCTTTTGTTGAAAATTACAAATTTGAAAAACAGCCACCTAGCCTGGCCTTTGTAGTTGACTCCATGCAGCGGAAGACCCTCGCTAATTAGCCCAGTGCAAGGGCTTAAGGACTGTCAGGTCTTTTCTAGTCATTAGTTTTCCCTGGGCCTGTTTGTGTGTATTTTCCTCCTAATTATCCTATATACATGACTTTTTACATATCTATTTAATTTAATTAATTTTAATTTTATTCAATTTTGTTTAATTTTATTTTTTGAGTGGGGGCAGAAAGAGAGAGAGAGAGAATCCCAAGCAGGCTCCATACCCAGTGTGGAGCCCAACATGTGGCTTAATCTCACAACCATGAGATCATGACCTGAGCTGAAATCAAGAGTTGGACACTTAACCGACTGAGTCACCCAGGCATCCCTAAATATCTTAATTTCAGTGAGCCTTACCCCTGTTTTAGATCTCATTGTGTTCCTCTCCTCATAATCTCTCACAAATGCACCCATGAGTTTGCAGACTCCTATAGTTCTCACATGCTACGGTGCCTGCCACTGCCTTTAGCAATCTCCAGTCTGATATCCAATGATGCCTTCGTTTCTGTCTAAGCTCTAAGGCAAGCAAAACAGAAACCAGTCTCTCAGGAAGCCATCAGACATGCCAGGACATTGCAAACAAGATCCACTCTTTTCCTCCTGTCCCAAGGGAGGAGCTGGGAATTGGACAACTTCTTCCCGTCTATGCTGTATGATGCCAGGGAGGGGTGAGGCAAGGGTAAGCAAAAATGCCAGGAAGTTTCCTACCACTGCGAGTATGGCTTTTTCTTGATTTGACATTCACTCTGTTGTTCCAAATCTTTGACTAGCTTCTAAATCTCCCACAAAGCCGTTTCATTCTGCCTGTTGTTCATCTAGTGTTTCCATGTCAGAATGAGAGCCTAGATCTTCCTATCCACCATCTTGCTGACATCAGTCTCTCTTGGTGTGTATCTTTTGGAAAAAAAAATGTTGGAGGGAATGAGGTGTTAGGTGAGGCTGAACAAAAGGAACTGATCAGGGTGCCTGATGTGGGGGATGACACAGTGCTATAGCCAGGCATGTTTTTGCCTGTTCTGATGCCGCTCACTCTGTTTTGCCTATTCTGATGGCAAAACACACTTTTGTAAACACACTACTTTTTTTCCTAGAAAATAATGTCATTTTCTCTTTAAATAGTGCAGTGATACCTTTAGAGATGCTATTGTTGCTATCGAAGCAAGTAATTGATTGTGCAGAAGAAATGAAGGCGTAGGGGAAAAAGCATAGTTCTTATTCAAATTGGGAGCAATAAATAGGGCCAGAAAAGTACATGAAATGACAAATGTTTGTAAGTAAATTTGACAGTTTAAGGTGGGACTCTCCAGACCTGCTAAAAGAAAATTCTGACATCCGATAATCTATGAACTGCCTTTCCCCAGCCTAGTCCAGATCTGAGCTCTAACCCAAAATTAACACATGTTCGAATTTTCCCAGACCTGTTTAGATATGCCCCGTTTTTAAAATTTGCTTTTAAAACTTTTTGATAATTTTTGATAAATGCCCAGTTACAAGTAGAAGATAACTGTCCAAAGTAGGAAAACAGTTTCCCCCCACTTGAGTGTTTCTAAATGTGGGGAAGAGACTAGCCTAGATGTTCTCTTTTGTTTTATCGGCCAGTTTGTCTATTGCTATGCCATTACCACGTTGATTTCTTATAGTTTTATCCTTTATACTACAGCACTGATGGCTGTTATTTAAAAGTGTCTTTGCGGGGCGCCTGGGTGGCTCAGTCGGTTAAGCGGCCGACTTTGGCTCAGGTCGTGATCTCATGGTCCGTGAGTTCGAGCCCCGCGTCGGGCTCTGTGCTGACAGCTCAGAGCCTGGAGCCTGTTTCAGATTCTGTGTCTCCCTCTCTCTGACCCTCCCCCGTTCATGCTTTGTCTCTCTCTGTCTCAAAAATAAAAAAGAAACGTTAAAAAAAAAAATTAAAAATAAAAAAATAAAAGTGTCTTTGCTCTTCTTGTACTTGCCCTTCCATATTGATTTTAGAGTCAGGTAAGTTCCATAGGAAAAAAAAAAAACAAAACATTGTGGTTTTGACTGGAATTGCATTAAAGTGTAGTTAAATTTGGGGCTATGTGAAATTGGTTCAATGTTAAGTTTTCCTATCCATGGTATCTTTTTCTAATTATTTAGATATTCTTAAGGTCACCAAGTATTATTTTTTATAATTTTCTATCGAAAAGTAAAAACAAAAACCAATGTGGAATTTTACCCTAGGTACCATGTATTTTTCCTGGTATTGTAAACATTATAATTTATGAAGTTACATTCTCTAACTTGTTTTATAGATATAAGAACATGATTGGTTTTCAAAAATTGATCATAAATGTTGATTAGCTTTGTGTAATTTTTCTTCTAGAGTTTTTTCTATTGAATAAACTCCAAACTTCTGTTTCTTCTTTCCCAATTCTTATAATTTTTATTTGTTTTCTTTTAATGTGCTAACGGGACCTGCAGTACATTGATGATTAGAAGAAACAATATTGAACGTCCTTTTCTATTTCTTATTTTAAGGAGAATGCTTCTAATGTTTCATCATTAAGTGTGAAATGTATTATAGTTATCGGCGTATAATCTTTACTGTGTTCAGAAGACCCCTTCTATTCCTTATTTATGGGTTTGGTATTCCTTTGTCCTAACATGGTATTATTGCATTTATTGAAAAAAAAGTTTCGGTAACCACTGAAATGACCACGCAATTTTTCTAATTCTACTTGTTGTGCTAGAGAAATGTTCTAATATTAAGCTATGCTTGTAATTCCTGGGAGAAATCCAGTTTGGTTATGATGCATTCTTTCACGTTTGTTGCAGTTTTTGGTTGATATTTGTGATGTCTCTGATACCTTTGGTTGATATTTTTACATCTGTATTTATGTGTGGAATTGGTCTATAATTTTCATTTCTTACACTATCTTTGTTTGATTTGGGTGTCCGTTTTATCAGCTTCAAAAAAGGAGCTAAGAGGTTTTCCCTCTTTTTGAATTCCTTGCAAGAATTTGAATAAATCTAATTCTTTGGATATTTGATAGAATTCCCCTTAAGGGAAATTGATTCTCTCTCTCCCTATCTCTCTTTCTCTCTGTGGTGTGTGTGTGTTGAAATAGATTTTGGTTTAATTTATTTAATGGCTATAGGACTATTCATGTTTTTGTTTTTTCTTATAAAAATAAAGTCCTTATTGAGTATATTACTCATATACTATAAAATTCACCCTTTTAAAGTGTATAATTTGGTGGGAGTTAGTTTATTCACAGAGTTATATAGCCATCACCACTCTCTAATTTCCAAACAGTTTCATTATTCAAAAGAAAACCCTGTACTGGGTATCCATTCATTCTCTCCTCATCCTCAGGCCTTGTCAACCATTATTCTACCTTCTGTTTCCATGGTTTTGCTTATCTTGTACATTTCATAAAATGGAATCATAATAATACGTGGCCTTTCACTAAGTAATGTGTTCAAGGGCTGTTATGTCATATCATACAATAGTACTTCATTCCTTTGTATTACCAAATAATATTTCATCGTTTATTCATTTTGTTTACCCTTTCATCTGATGATGGGTATTTGGGTTGTTTTCATTTTTTTGGCCATTACGAATTAAGTTTCTATGTACATTCCTATACAGGTTTTTGTGTGGACATATGTTTTCAGCTCTCTTGGATGTGTACTTAGGAGTGTAATTGCTGAGTCATATGATAACTTCATGTTAAACATTTTGAGGAACTACTGAATTGTTTTTCCAAACTTGATGCGTGTGCATTTTACAGCCCCATTGGCAGTGTAGGAGAGTTCCAGTTTTTCCATATTCTTATCAACAGTTGTGATTGTCTTTTTTATTTTAGCCATCCTAGAAGCTATGAAGTGATATTTCACTGTGGTTTCGATTTTCGTTTCCCTAGTGACTAAAGATATTGAGCATCTCTGTGTGTTCATTGGCCATTTGTTATCATCTTTTGATGAAATATCTGTTAAATCCTTTTTCCATTTTTAAGTTGTTATTTTTTTTATACAACTCTTTTTATTATTGAGTTGTAAGGTTTCTTTATGTATTCTCTATGTAGGTCCCTTATCAGATATATGATTTGTAAGTGTTTTCTTCCATTTTGTGAATTATCTTTTCATTTTCTTGATGAAAAAAAATTGCTTTGAAGCACAAATTTTAAGTTTTGATAAAACCTATTTTGTTTATTTGTTCTTTTGTCACCTGTGCTTATAATGTCATATCTATGAAATCATTGCCTAGTCTATGGTCACAACTATTTACTCCTGTGTTTTCTTCTAAGTGTTTTATAGTTTTAGCTCTTACATTTAGACTTTTGATCCATTTTCAGTTAATGTTTATATATGGTGCGAGGTATAGGTTCAACTTCATTCTTCTGCATATGGATATCTATTTGTCCCAGTACCATTTGTCGAAAATAAAATTGTTTCCTCCACTGAGTTGTCTTGGTACTCTTGTCAAAACAAATTGCTCATAATAACCATAAGGGTTTATTTCTGGACCCTTAATTCTTAATAGGCCCTTAATCTCTATTCCATGTCTATCAGCCTTCTGACAGTACTATCTCGATTACTATGACTTGATAGTAAATTTTGAAAATTGCAAGTGTGAATTCTCTGACTTTGCTCTTGTTTTACAAAATTCTTTTGCCCTTATTAGGTCCCTTGCATTTCCATATGAAATTTAGGATCAGCTTACTCATTTCTGGGGGAAAATGTTACCAGCTGAGATTTAGTAGAAACTGCTTTGAATCTGTAGGTAAATTTGGGGAGTGCTGCCATCATAATAATACTAAATCTTCTGATTCATGAGCATGAGATTTCTTTTCATGCATTTAGATCGTATTCTTTAATTTCAACAATGTTTTACAGTTTACAGTGTACAAGTCTTGCACATTTTTTGTTAAATGCAATCCTAAGAATTTTATTCTTTTTAATACTATTGTAAGTGAAATTGTTTTCATTTTTGGATTGTTCATTGCTAGATTTACAGAAATACAATTGACTTTTATAAGTTGATCTTCTATCTTGTAACCTTACTGAACTCGTTTATTAGTTCTAATAACTTTTTGTGGATTCATTAGGATTTTATATGAATGAGATGATGATTGGAGCTGTGAACTGTTTTAATTAAAAAAAATTTTTTTTAATGTTTATTTTTGAGAGAGAGAGAGAGAGAGAGACAGAGCATGAGTGGGGGAGGGGCAGAGAGGGGGAGACACAGAATCTGAAGCAGGCTCCAAGCTCCGAGTTGTCAGCACAGAGCCTGACGCGGGGCTCGAACCCACAAGCTCATGTGAGCCAAAGTCTGACGCTTAACTGACTGAGCCACATCAATTATTTTTAAATACTGGGGTTTTCTCTCCTACCTTTTAGTGGTGCTTTCTAACTTAGTTGCATTGTGAACAGGGAATGTGGTCTACACAATAGATTATTATCATTTGTCGCTTGCTTCATGGCCCTCTGTACGTGGCTGTTTTCATAAATATTCCATATATACTGGGAGAGACATTGTTTTCCAGGGGTTCTGTGTCTAGTTCTAGTATCTTGATTGCATTTAAGCTAGTTCATATGGTGTTTAAATTGTATCCTTACTTTCTCTCACACTTTATCAATTACTTAGAATCTTATGTTACAAATCTCCCATTCTGATAGTGGATTCAGTTTCTCCTTGTATGTGTTAATTTGTGTTTTCTATATATCTGAGACTCGTGTTTGTAGATGCATAGAAGTCTAAAACCGCTCTTTCTTTATCATAAGTTGAACCATTTTTAGTGTTTTGTGTCCCTCTTTAGATTTAAAGCTTTTTGCTCTAAAGAGTATTATGCCCGATATTCAACTAATTACACCTTTTGGTTATTATTTTCTTCTTATACCTCAGGTGCATAGAATTGGACTAAAACTACTTTTAGCTCTTACAAACTCTCATGACTGGTCCATGCATGTGCCACTTTTATTCATTTAGTTAGTTATTATAAATAATGTGAAAGCATCCATGAAACCACGTCCTAAAACAAAAGATAGGATGTAGACAGTAGTCCTCATCAAACATTTGGCTCCCCTGCCTCCCCTCACCTGAAGATAACTATTATCGTGAATCTATAATGTATATTGTTCATTCCTTCTTTTTAATACATCATTTTATTGCATCCATGTGTATATTAAAACACATTTAATTTTGATGGTTTTTATGGAAAGGGGATTGTGTTGTATATAATTTTAAGAGCTTTTTTCCCCACTTAATATAAATTTGTTAAGATTCCTTCATGTTGGGGCACCTGATGGCTCAGATAGTTAAGTGTCTGACTCTTTTTTTTTTTTTTTGACGTTTATTTATTTTTGAGACAGAGAGAGACAGAGCATGAACAGGGGAGGGGCAGAGAGAGAGGGAGACACAGAATCGGAAACAGGCTCCAGGCTCTGACCCATCAGCCCAGAGCCCGATGTGGGGCTCGAACTCAAGGACCGTGAGATCGTGACCTGGCTGAAGTCGGACGCTTAACCGACTGAGCCACCCAGGCGCCCCAAGTGTCTGACTCTTGATTTTGGCTCAGGTCATGATCTCACGGTTTGCGAGATCAAGCCCTGCGTTGGGCTCTGGGTTGATAGCACAGAGCCTGCTTGGGCTTCTGTGTCCCTTCTCTCTCTGCTCCTCACTGCGTGTGCATGCACACACTCTTTCTCTCTCTCTTCCCAAATAAATAAATAAACATTAAAAAAAAAAGATTCCTTCATAATTTTGCACATCACTGTGTTTCTTTCATTTTGACTGTTGTGTAATATTCATCCACTCTTTGATGGGCATTTAGTTTGTTTCCTGGTGTTTGCTATTTGAAAGTACTGCTCTTTTTATTATACATCTCTTTCTGCACATAGGCAAGAGACCTGGGTTACTGGGTCCTAGCGTATGTGAAAGTTCAGTATTAGAAGAGAATTCCAAAGTGTTTTCCTGAGGGTTTCACCAATTTACACTTCATCAGATCCTGTGGATTGACTTCCTCCCCAGCATTTGGTATTGTCAGATTTTTTACCTTTTATCAACAAAATGAGCTTAAAGCAATATCTCTTTGTGGTCTTTGCTAGTATTTCTCTAATTGGCTGAACATTGAACATCTTTTCTTATGTTTATTGACTATATGTATTTTCTCATTTGGGAAAGCCTATTTATATCTCTCAAGCATATTTCTGTTGAGTTCACTGAGTTTTTATTATTGAATTTTAGGAAAGTATTTATGTGTTCTTGATATCCGTGTTCTCCAGTTGTGTTGCAAAACTATCCATTCCTGGTTTTTATTTTGCATTTTTATATTTTTTGAAGTGTCTTTTGATTAGCAACAGTTTTTCATTTTAATATAGTCAAACTGATTAATCATGTGTAATTAATAATCATTTATAATTAATGCTTTCATATTCTGGTGAAGAAAATTTTTTGCTCCAAAGACTAAAGGGTATTCACCTATACTCTCTACTTAGAGTTTAAAAAATTATTTTTAACATTTAATTCCTTATATCATCCAGACTTGTTTTTATATTATATGATAGAAATTCAATTCAATTTCATTGGTTTTTTATAGGAGTAGCCACTCCCCCCCCCCCCCCCCCCGTCAATCCCTTAATTTCCCACTGATCTCACCTGCCAACTCTATCATGTACCACATTTCCATATTTGTATGGATCCACTTCTGGCCTTTGTTTTATTCCATCAGTCACTCATCTGTTCCTGTACTAATAGCATATTGTCTTGCATTTTAAAAGGATCACTCTGGCTATTATAACTTTCGAGAGAGTTGATCATTATTTATTATTTTTGCAATTTTAGGTATATTACAGCTAATACTGACACAGAAGAACAGAGTTTTCCTGTCCCTAAGGCATTTAACACACACATAGAGGAATTAAATTTAGATGTCCTTCTTCAGAAGGTTGATAATTTACGTATGAATGAATCTAGCAAGATGGAGAGTTTTGAACTACTTTGTGACCACAAAGAAAAGGTAAGAGATGTGAGATAATAGCATCTGTATGATTTTAATTTTTATTTAATCTGCTATCCCATTTATGTTATGACCGTAACAATTGGGTTAGTTTACCCAAGCCAAATTGGTTGATGCAAAATTTTTCTATAATCTAAACTAAACTTTAAAAAAAGTAAATCTAAGAGTTTATTATGCTCTAAGATCATGAATATGAGAACCAGAGATATGATTATACAGTTTTATTTTTGTTTGATATTTATTAATTTGTCGTATTTAATACATACTCTGTAAGATAAAGAATAAGACATACTCCTCTTGGGGCAGGAAAAACTACATTTTAAGTTTTCTGTCTTGTAGTTATTAATGTAATAGCTATCAGTACAGTTTTTCAGTCCATTTCTACTAATAGTCGTTTTTCAATGTTTAACATTGGGCTGAATTGGGAAAGCCCATCCTTCCCACTACAACCACCAAAAAAAAGAAAAAGAAAAAGAGAAAAAGAAAGAAGGAGAAAGAGAAAGAGAGGAAGGAAGGAAGGAAGGAAGGAAGGAAGGAAGGAAGGAAAAAAGAAAGGACAGATGTAAGAAGAGGTTCTCAATAGCCCAGTGAGCAATGAATCTTTCTTTCCCGTGAGCAATTTAAATCCTTTGTCTGAGGTTTCAGCAACTCTAAACAGATTGTTTAAAAGTTTTTAAATCTCCAGCATTATGATTATATTTTTAGGTAATATAGGTTAAAAATGTGACTGCTCTTTCGAGTATATGTGATCTCTAATGCTCACTGAGACATCATATTGAAGGTAGGTAACTTAGAAATAAGAAGAAGATACTACTACCAGGGAAAACTTACAAATTCTGGTACCTATCAATTCTCTCTTCCATGTTGGTGTAGAGGTAGAGTCTGGATAACATTCATTATTTTTGAAATCCAAATGTAACCCTATGAAATCACTTTTTGTAGCCTGAATATTTGAATTTAAAATTCAAATTTTACGCACAAATTCATTGTATGCACGTGACTAGATTCAGTCATCTATAAATACCAGTTCATCTGCCTAATTTTTTAAAAGTTACAGTGGAAAACATTTATAGTTTCATCAAGTGACTGAGTTAATCTAATGTATAGTGCTATTTTTTCTTTTCAGTTTAGAGATGAAATAGAGTTTATTTGGAGGTTTGCTCGCGCTTATGGAGACATGTATGAGCTATCTACTAATGCACAAGAAAAGAAACATTATGCTAATATTGGTAAGTATTTTATAAAGACTGATTTTTCTCAAGTGACAATTGTTATCTATAATAACCCATCAATGAATTTTAATTAAAGCCAAATTATCTTAGCTAAAACCAATATATTTAATCTATTTTATATATCCTAGTACTGGAAAATACATGTAGTCTAAGGCCAGAAATTTTTTTCAGGACTAAGGTATATATTCTTTAAAAATATTTGAGTATACTAGAATAGACAGATGAAAAACTCAAATTTCAGATACTAAGTTTATGACAGAAAGACAATTAGGTAATATTTGAGGAACAGTAAGAGGCAGAGGATAGGTATCTCCAGCACAATTAAAAAAACCTTCCTTGACTCCTATAAGGGAGAACTTCAGGTGCCACAAAGAAATAACTACTTAAACTTCAATGCCTTTTTTTTCTTTTTTTTTTTTAAATGTTTTATTTATTTTTGAGACAGAGAGAGACAGAGCATGAGCAGGGGAGGGGCAGAGAGAGAGGGAGACACAGAATCTAAAGCAGGCTCCAGGCTCCGAGCTGTCAGCACAGAGCCCTGCGCGGGGCTCAAACTCACAACCGCGAGATTATGACCTGAGCTGAGGTTGGTCGCTCAACCGACTGAGCCACCCAGGAGCCCCGTGTTTTGTTTGTTTTTTTTTCAAAATTTCTCTCAATAAAACAAGATTAGTCTTGAGTTGATCATTGTTTAAGCTGACTGATCCAGTACATGATGGTTCATGATACTGTCCTCTACCATTTTATGCATATTTTTTGAAATTTTCCCTAATAACAACAGCGTATAACAACATAGTAATAGCCAGAATGTCAAAGCTTTTATACATATCTATTTCTGTCACTTAATATCAAAACTCTTTCTTGCAAAAAGCCCATTAGCTGCCAATTCTCTGAGCTTCGGGGCAATAATCTGACATCAGACTTCTTTAATTTCTTCTTTCATTCTAAACTTTTCTCTTCTCTAAGCTTTCTTTCTTAAGTTAGCATGAGGAAGAAACAGCACGAAAATAATGATACTACACATCTCATTCCACGGTAGTTCCCTGTCTTTTTTATTTCCAAGAAGGAAATATTTCCAAACTCCTTGTAATTATATTCCTTCCACTTGTAGATTTCCTTGCCACATTATTCATCATCAGCTTTGTGGGGCAGTTTTTCTGTAGTGATCCATCTTGCAGGCCACACACAAAATCGAATTCTAGAGAAGAGGTTTGTTAACTCTAGGGTAAATAAAAATTTAACCAAAGAGAAAAAACTGATTTATTTTCATATCTCCTGAGAAAATCACAGTCTAGCTATGTAAACTGCTAAAGTAGGAAAGACTTTTTATTGCCTGTAAGCTCCTGCCCTACCCTGGGCATCAGGGGTCATCCGGTGTGTGATAGGAGGTAGAAATGAGAGCAAAATCACATGTTCTCAGACTGTGGACAAGCTTATGGCTTTGGGGGGGGGGCAGTATCATTGAAATAACCATATATTATAAAGAAACAAACGGAAATACGTCGTGAGTAGAGGAGAATGTGTTAAAAGAGTAATCACAGAAAGGATATGACGGCAGCGGCTGGGGGTTGATGCAGGGAAGTCTTTACTGTGAAAGTAAGAGTTTCACATAGGTGAAATTACTTGGAATCTCTATTTTTTTTTTTAATTTTTTTTTCAACGTTTATTTATTTTTGGGACAGAGAGAGACAGAGCATGAACGGGGGAGGGGCAGAGAGAGAGGGAGACACAGAATCAGAAACAGGCTCCAGGCTCTGAGCCATCAGCCCAGAGCCTGACGCGGGGCTCGAACTCACGGACCGCGAGATCGTGACCTGGCTGAAGTCGGACGCTTAACCGACTGCGCCACCCAGGCGCCCCTGGAATCTCTATTTTTAAATGGAGTAGAAGTTTAATTGAGTTCATGGAAGAGGTGGTAAAAATGGAAAAAGAAATAGGCGGGAAGAAATCTGGGGACAAAAATGGAGATTGGAATAGGATGTATCTTAAAAAATGAGAAACCTTTATAGTGTCAAGACAAATGAGTAAAAGCCTACGATGTATTCTACTCATTCACGTATTGAAATATATTAAAAATAATTTTTTTTCTATCCATTTAGGAAATATTTATTTGAAATTACTGTGTCTGGAAGTGATGTTAAAATGAGGGGTAGAGGGAGGGAGAGAAGGAAGAGAGGAGGGAGGTAAATGTGATTAAGTTGGTGCCATGCTAAGGAACTTGCTAGATAGATCAACATGGAGACAGCCCAATATACTTCAGTGTTCGGGTAGTGAGTGCTTAGGAAAGGTGATGACAGAATGTGCTAGAGCTGAGACCAGCGTTGGGGGACACTGGAACTCAGTGTGCGGGAGGAGGAAGTGCTGACTGGTTTTCCCCATAATAGCATATTTAAAATTGTTACCCCAAGGCATGATTTGATCACTGGAGAGCACAGAATTCCTTCATAAAACTCAGGATGGGGTATAGCATTACACAGTGTGTCATATAAGTACTCTGACCATAATTTGTATTCCAAGTAAACTATGAATCTTATATCTAAAGGAACATTATTATAATTTCCAGAATTAAGTGATCAATACATGTGCCTCAAATAGATCAGAAAGTACCATTTTGTAAGTGAAACAGCTTTCCTTTCAGACTTCAGCTACATAAACGAGGCTGCAAAACCAGCCTGCATATGACCGACCCAGCTTCCTTTTGTATTCTCAGGGTTATGGACTCTCCTCTATTTTCGGCTGGTGGTTGTACATTAAAAGCTATTTTTGTTCATTTGGCAAAGTAGCTACATGCTGATTTCATTTTTAACGTTTGTACATTTAAAGCTATGTTTTTCAATTGTTTATTTAAAAATCACTCTTCGAATATAGGTCTACAATGTAATGTCAGTATTAAAACACTTCACTTTTTAATTTTTTCCACTTTAGGTAGATTTATACATGAGATATTTCCCTTAATGAATAGAGCTATAAAATATAGAAGTGTCCCACCTTAACAAATTAACAGAATGGTTTTAGAATTAAGGATCCTTATTATAAAGATTACATCATCCACTTAACTTAGAAGAGCCTTTTGCAGATCCCTGGATATTCTCTTCAAGGCAACAGCAACAACAAAATGGAGCAGGGTAAAGGGAGATGTTATAAAACAAAGCAGCCCCATAAAACAAAACAAAACAAAACAAAGCAGCCCCTTTTAGAGAAGGATTTTCAGAATGTTGTCCAGTTTCATTGCAAGCATTTTGGTTTTTCAGGCCGCTAGACAAACCTCTATCCAAAGTAATTATGACATTACGAAAAGTTACTTCTAAAACTAAGTGGAATGATTTGGCAGGGTGATTTATGTGTCGAGCCTGTTCGTTTTTGTGCACGATTAGGTAAGCACTTCTCTGGGAAGCCTTCCCTTTGGATGGAGTTCTCTCTACATCTCAACACTCTGTTCTCTAACATGCTCTCTCTGTTTTTCATCTCATTTTTGGTTTTTACACGCAATTTGTTTGCTTATATACCTGCTTTCTACTGAAATGTGAACCCTTGGAAGTCAAAAACTGTGTCTTAATTTGACTTTTTATTCCCAGAGATTATGATACGACACTCAGAAGGCATACAGTAAATGTCGGTCAATTATAGAACGATTTTTATTAATGCTTTTAAATAATGATTGGATGACTTTTCTTGCACTTGGTTACATCGCTTAGTCCAGTGAGCTTAAAACCTGAGCATTCATCAGAATCTCTACAGGCTAGTTAAAACAGATTGCTGAGCCCCAGACTTTGTTATAGGGTAAGTCTCTCTTTTAGCCAAAAATCTGCTTTTCTGTAAGTGATGCTTCTGGTCTTAGGAGCATATTTTAGGAACCACTGACTTAATTCAGTAATCTACCCCCCCCCCCCCCTCACCGACTCATGTGAAGGTACTAAATGCAAGTACATTTTTCTTTCAGGGAAGACATTGGGGGAAAAAGCTATTACTAGAGCGCCCATGAATGGGCATTGTCATCTGTGGTAAGTACATAGAACTTACGCAGTCTTTTAGAATTCTCATATGCCTCTATATAAGTTACAATTGATTTTTAAGAAATTATTGACCCTTTAACCTGTCAGTCACATTCACTGAAAAATATATTTAATAGATAGCAGAGTAACTATTCTTAGTCTCATGTATTTTACAATATGTATATTTTAAATATATTTAAGGCAAACTCTCATCGAAGATTTCATAAGTGAATCTACCAAGTGCAGCCCCTTCGAACATGATAAATTCTAATTAAGTGTGATTTAACATTTTATTTGAAAACAAATATTAAAGTGATATCATGCTTCTAAATGAAATGTGGAAAGAATGCTTCACAGGATAAAAGCATATTGCTCATTTTTTATACCTTAATGCGCTTGTGTATACTAATACTACAGGTCAAAGAGAAGTCGTGTATAATATAATAAAGCTCAAACAAAGGGAATTTAATTCGTTGGATGGGTGTAGCTGACTACCCTTGGGGAAACAAATATATTCTTGAATATGTTTTATTTTGGATCCTTTGTTTGTTTAGAATTATAAAACACAAGTAAGAAGACATATATTGTTTTTAATTAACACTTTGTAGTTGCATTTTTACAACATATTTTAGTTCCTTGCGGCAATACAGGTAGTTCAGGTGCTAGAAAGATAACAGTAATAAATTAATTTATGACCCTTCTCTCAGACCTCGGTTTCCAGAAATCCACCCCTCTTCGGAATTATTTTATTCTCCTGGAGCACCTTGAGGCAGAAATGGCTCCCTTTCTGCAGGTCTGCATTTGCCCCACAGGGAATTGGTTTCACTCCACCAACTCTCAAGTGCAAACCTGTTTATTTACTCTGCCACCAGCAGGGGGAGCTCCACTCACACTGTCCTCTTCAAGCCACTGGTTAGGAGTCAAGGACATTTTCTATGTCCCTGGAGGGACACAGGCCAAAATAAAAATAGATCTTTTGACCTGCTCTCACTTTGCCTAAGATGAGGTGCAAGCTTGCCCCGGCCCCCTCCACGAGGAGAAAGCCACAGGACTGTGGAAGCCACAGTCCCCAGAACAGTTCTATCCACAGGAGCCCTCACTCCTCCACCTCCCGCCAGGAGAAAGGTACTTTTGCAGTTAGCGTCTTGGTACATATCTTTAGGGTCATTTTCCCAATGTATGAGGGTATTATTTCTATAACCAAATTTACCTTCTCATCTAATTTGCACATTAATATTAATAAATTAACATATGTATACCTTAAAGTACTTCCTTTCTTCCACTTTTAGTGGTAACTATAATGAATTTGTACTGATCAAGCCACGCTCTCTTTATGTCCTCTGATATTGGGAGTGTTGGAAGCTAATTGGCCAGATTTAGAGGCAGAAAAAGGACCCAAGCCCTCCTCTTAACTCTGATCTGCTCCTCCCCCCATAAGTTTGTCATAAATGACAAACTTTGGCCAGGCCAACCGCCTATTTTTATAAATAGTTTTACTGGCTCACAGCCCCGTCCGTGCATTTGTGCACAGCTGTGAAGTTCAGTAGTTGCAACCTTGACTCTCTGACCCGAAGCCTAAAATGTTTGCTACCTGGCCCTGCAGCACAACTTTGCACATCCATGACTGAAAGGACTATGCGATGGCTTATAAGCTTCAGTTTGAAATACAAGATGCAATCTTCAGGAATAATTATCAGAAAGGATTCACATTGAGGGGATGGTTGAAAAACAAATAGCATCTTAAGACTTGTTTTCCATCTTCATTTCTTCCAGAAAGCTTCAAAACTTTAAGTCTTCATAAAGCTGTCCACAAAAATGTTGTTATTTTTGTTGAACCAGCCCAAAATACTTCTAGGATCAAGAGAGTAAAGTCGCTGTGGCTTTGTAGTTTGTCAGCCCCATAGGCTTGACCGTAATTACAAATAATATCTTACATATTTGTTGTGCTCTACTGTTCACAAATTGTATCCACATGACTTAACAGCATGTGATTTACAGAACAACCTGTTTCCATTTTAGGGGTTAGGGTGAGCAAGGTAGTGTATGGGGGAGGTGTGTGTGTGGGGGGGATAGGTTGTTAGTGAGCAAGGGTCACACAGTAAGTAGAAAAGCAAACACCAGATCTTTTATTCATATATACTCGGTATTCTATTACATTATTCTTCCTCTGCTTTCTCACGGCATAAATAGCATTTGTGCTGAATCAGAAGTACCGCAGGGAAAGTAATGGAGTTATTTTAGTAGTTGTTGACACAGGAATGTTTGTCACTTATTAAAGATATATTCCATATCGATGCCAAGAAAATACAGAATTTTTGTCAAAGCATGTATGGTGAGAATGACCTCTAGATGGAGGTAAAAGACCATATTGTGAATTAACATTCTTCAGCGTTCCCATCAACATGAGATGGTTTGTGAAATAAGATTTTAAATTACATTTTTAAAGACGAACAATATACAAGAACAACAACAACAACACACACGCGCGCACACACACACACACACACACACAGGTGGAACTGATTGCCAGAAAAGAAATGATCCTTTGGGAAAAAAGTGGTCAGGTGAACTTTGAATTTATGATATCTAGAAAGATAAATAATATTTTAGACTGTAAAGAAAAAACTTCAAAACAGATTGGGAAATGCATAAGACTATAGGACAGATTATTATAAGGGAAATGTGCATGTTTCATGCAATGGTATTCATAAGTCATAGTTTTTGTTTTTCCTTTTTCTCCTCGCTCAGAGTCAGTTGGAGAGAATGTGCTGAGACAGCACTATTAATGCCTCGAGGTGTGCATTACATCAACCTGATGCTGATGTTCAGAAAATAGATGATTGATCCTAGATCAGTGAACACAGATTCTTTTCTTTTGCTTCCAGTATAAATGTTTCATTCTATAAATCTCTGGTTGAGAAAGTTCATATAGATCCAACAGATTTTTCTAAAAATGTGACATGATTTGTTTTTTAAATTTTTCTGCCAGTGTAGAGAGTAGGGAAATTGAACTAGTATATGTGAATTTAAGCAAGGCAGTGAGGTCAGTTTACTTACCACATTCTTGTGGACAAGATATAGAAATGTGGGCAGGCCTCTGGGTTACCCATATCGAGAGAAGGGTTTAAGCCAGTTGTTCAACAGAGTAACTGTTGGCAACATCACTATCAACCTGGAGACGATTCCAGGATTCCACGTCTGTATCTTAGACACTAGTGTGTTCCATAATTTTGTCAGTGGATGAAGATAGAATAAGTATGTAATAAAAGTTGCAAGTAACACAAAATTATGAGGAACAGAGTGTATGATGGGTGACAAGAGTAATTCAAACGACTTTCACATTAGAAACAAAAGATTTTCATATATGTGAATGAATAGAGATAAACGTGGAAGGAGGGATGGAAAGAAAAGTGTCAAAATTTAATTTAGGGGAAAACATGAAAATTTGGATAACGTGGGGAGTTTAGTTAATAATAACATATTAATTTTGGTACATTGAAAAAATTACATATCAATCTTGTCTGACAGTGTTAGTACAGTTGTGATAAATGTACTGTAGTAACGTAAGATGTATACAGTAGAGAAAACTGAGTATGGGTAGATGGGAACTCTCTCTACCATCTTTGCAACTTTTCTATACATTTCAAGCTATTTTAAAATAAAAGCTTATTGGGGCACTTGGGTGGTTCAGTAAATTAAGTGTCAGACTTTTGGTTTAGGGTGTGATCTCACAGTTCGTGAGTTCGAGTCCCACATCAGGCTCTGTGCTGACAGCTCAGAACCTGGAGCCTGCTTTGGATTCCGTGTCTCCCTCTCTCTCTACCCCTTGCTCTCTCTCTCTCTCTCTCTCTCTCTCTCAAAATTAAAGAAACATTAAAAAAATTTTTTTTAATAAATAAAAGCTTATTTTTTTAAATAAAGTGACCTAACGTTTTAAATACAAATAATGCCCACAACAGAAATGGGGGAATTTGGGGATATAGCTGTGTGGAAATTTGCTCCACTTTCTGGAACTCCCTGGGAGGAATGATAAAGCAGAACGACAGAGAGAATTTCAGAAGAACATGGTCAGACCGGAGGTGACAGTAACGGTTTTCCAGGGGAACTCACGAGTCCAGTAATCTATTCCTACAAACTCAATCTCTGGTGGGTGGTGAGAGGTATGTGTCAGGCAATGTGATGGTAGAATTTGTGAATAGTAACATCTCCTAATCTGGTTAAGTTCTCAGGTCACTTTTGATAGGTTGATTTAGTCATCATTCTTGTTTCTACTGTTGCAGATTTGGTTGATTGTATAGAAACTGAAAATTAAGAGGTCAAAAAAGTCATAACTGAAAAGTGACCATTTTATTGTTTGCCATAAGTTGTGCGAATTGTGGGATCTTTTGTGCTCAGGAATGGTCTCACTGTTCCAAATTAAGAAAATTGCTCACTTCATTTTTGTACTTGAAAGTTATGCTTATCCACAGAAATGATCAAGATAAATACCCAAAGTTACATCTTCATTTCAGTTATGATAATGCAAGTAACAATTAATACACACTCTTGAAAGATTTAGGTAAATGAATATTTTGCACAGACAGAAACCCTCTGAATATGAAAAGTAATATATCCCCAGATTTTGGAGTGAGCAAATTGCTAAACAAATATGGCACCCAACTTATTTCAAATAATTATTGATGTAACTTTTGTATTCCCAGTGGGAAGAAAAAGTAAACAATTCATGGGATGCCATATTCTAGTATGCAGTGTTTCCAAGGAAGGATTTAAGGTCATGGGGAATTTTTTGGAAAAGCATATTCATGGGGCGTCTAGGTGGCTCAGATGGTTGAGCGTCCAACTCTTGATTTTGGCTCAGGTCACGATCTCACGGTTTTTGTCATTGAGTCCCACGTCAGCCTCTGTGCTGATAGTGCAGAGCCTGCTTGGGATTCTGTCTCTCCTCCCCCTCTGCCCCTCCCCCTACTTTCACTCTCTTTCTCTCTCTCTTCCTCAAAATAAATAAACAAATTTTTTTTAAAATTTCAAGAAAAAGAAAAGTGGAGATGCCCGGGTGGCTCAGTGGGTTGAGCATCTGACCCTTGATGTCAGCTCAGGTCATGATCTCATGGTCTGTGAGTTCGAGCCCTGTGTTGGGGTCTATGCTGACAGTGCAGAGCCTGCTTGGGATTATCTTTCTCCCTGTCTCTCTGCCCCTACACGCCCCGCCCCCTCAAAAATACATAAATAAACTTAAAAAAAAGTGTATTTTGAAATTACCTTTGACTTTGTTTGTTTTAGTCGTGATACTTATTTTTGTTTTCAAATGATATCAAGGGAGGCCGTGACATTTTTATTTTTAATTCTATTAAGGAAGAACAGGGATATGATGACACAATATATTTTTTCAATTTATCACTGTTGTGACTAGACTTTTTCTGAGAGCCTCTTTGTGACTTTGATGCTGATGATGGTGATAGAAGCAGCTAATATTTCTTGAAACTCACTGTGTGCCACGTAGTATTCTAAGCAATTACACGTTTTAGGTACTTTGCCCTTGTGGCACACATATGAGGTAGATGGTGTGAGTATCCTCAGTAATAGCTGAGGAAACCAGCCTCATGTTAATGTCAAGTATGTATTATTTTTAGGGCCCTTGTATCTATCTGAATACTTTCATCAAATATTAATGAATGCTTTAGAGATATTCTAAAAATGTTTATTTGGTATATTTGATTAAAAAGTTCACGCACTGTCCACTGTTTTTATCCTTTTCAGGTATGCAGTCTTGTGTGGCTATGTGTCCGAGTTTGAGGGCTTACAAAATAAAATCAACTATGGACATCGCTTCAAGGTATTTCTTGATATTAAAGATATTTTAATGTAGCTATGTGTTCCATTAAAAGGCATAAATCAAATTATTTAATAAATGGATCTCTCACAGTGTGTGGGTGGCTCAGTCACTTAAGCGTCCAACTCTTGATTTTGGCTCAGGTCATGATCTATTGGTCATGGAATTGAGCCCATGACAGACTCCATGCTGGGTGTGGGGACTGCTTCAGATTCTTTCTCTCCCTCTACCCCTCCCCTGCTCATGCTCTCTCTCTCTCTCTCTCTCCCTCTCTCTCTCACTGTCTCTCAAAAAAAAAGTTATAAAACTCAAATTAATCTCAATCTCAAGAAGTTTATCTTTTTAATTTTTATTTTATTTTTTCAGTGTTTATATATTTATTTTGAGAGAGAGAGAGAGCATGTGCGAGAAGGGGAGAGGGGCAGAGCGAGAGGGAGAGAGAGGATCCCAAGCAGGCTCCAAGCTGTCAGCAAAGAGTCCAAGGTGGGGCTCCAACACACGAACTGTGAGATCATGACCTGAGTCAAAATCAAGAGTCAGATGCTTAACTGCGTGAGCCACTCAGGTGTCCCTATCTTTTTTATCTAAATGAAGTGACAGTCTTTAAATAGTACTGTGCCAAAAAAATGAAACCTATTTGAGTGATTGAAGATTATTATTCTAGATCTTGAAAGAACTTACATAGTAGATGAGTATTATCTTTTCAAAGACAGGATTAGTCTTTTGGTGATGAGTTCACCAACATCAGAAACATGATTGGGACTAATTAGTTAACATTACTTGCATATTGACTTGGTGGAAGGAATAGAATCCAATCTGGGATTAAACTTACCATGATAAATGATTAAAATACTTGCATATTGATTTGGTGGGGGGAATAGAATCCAATCTAGGACTTCAACATACCGTGATAAATGAATAAAATAAGTAATATGCGTGTAAATCATTTGTAATGTGCCTGTAGCTTTGATAGCTCATTAAATGAGCTAAGAAGTTTCTTTGTTTTCCAGCTCCCTATACCCATTTTAATAATGTCAGGGGAATAGCTTCCTCCACAACCCAGTTCTGCTATTCTGTCTTCCATTATATCCTAATCATTTGAAACTTGCAAGCATGCTGCTGAATCAGTATTAGCTAGGCAAGTCATGGGCAGACAAAAGCGTCACTTGGAGGTTTTCTACTTTTTTTTTTTTTAATTTTTTTAAATGTTTATTTATTTTTGAGACAGAGAGAGACAGAGCATGAACGGGGGAGGGTCAGAGAGAGAGGAAGACACAGAATCTGAAACAGGCTCCAGGCTCTGAGCTGTCAGCACAGAGCCCGACTCGGGGCTCGAACTCACGGACTGTGAGATCATGACCTGAGCCGAAGTCGGACGCTTAACCAACTGAGCCACCTAGGTGCCCCATCCGGTTTTCTACTTTTTATAGTGACGTTGGCTTTAAATTATCCATAGCTTAATGAAATCATCATCACAGTCAGGTTCTAGTTGTGAGCAATCATTTCTGATAATTGAATTATTGGTATGACTTCTTATGTTAACGGTAGGGATTAAGGAGGGGGACTAAACAACACCGTAAAGCCCCTTTGAATTTCGGCACAGCTGCATTCAGCACCACCTGAACCCTGAGAGATGGTATTTGTTTTGGACTTTTCTTTTAGGAGCATCTGGATAAAGCAATCCAGTTTTTACCCGAAGAACCTTTTTTGTATTACCTCAAAGGAAGATACTGTTATACTGTAAGCCGAATGTTTTTATCCATAATTCTTATCTCAATATACTTTGATTACGTGATATATTTTTAGTGACTTATTCTTTCTTTAGTTGTCTCACCAGGTGCCTGCTGTAGGGAAGATGATAAAATCAGTACGTGTTTTATGAGTTTATGATTGATTGGTTTATATACCATGTTACATATGGCGTGTGGTTTTATATGTATACATAGATGTCTGTGCTTTTCCACTTAGCACCTCTCCATTTCCCCTCACAACAATCAAACCGTCTCCTTTGTGCTCTCTCAATTGGCGATCAGCCACCTACCTGCGTGTGCCCTGTGTTGGTGTCCTACTCTTTGTTTCGTGAGAGGACTTTGTCACTTAACAGAGTGTCTGGAGCATTTATGTGCCTACTGTTCTTGCCTTGAAAGACCTGAATTTAGAAAAGGACATGAAATATACAGGAATAAATAAAGGCAGCTGGCGAGTCTAAGCCCCGGTGTGTTAAGTGACATTAGTTTATAGAAAATTAACATAATGTGAAAATACGTCTTCAGGGATGCATGAAACAATTATGCTTAAGAGAAATGCTATTTCTGAATGAGAAGATTAGCATAAGCAAAAGAGGAAGCTTGTTAGTTGAGGTTTGAAGATTAGGAATGGAAAAGGAGGCTTTTTTGTTGAACACCTGCTATGTATCAAATGTGCAGTTTATACTTTATATTTCTTATCTCCTTTGATCCTTAAAACAGCCCTGTAAGCAGTTTTTATCACGCCAGTTTTTGGTGTTAAGAATCTGAGTCTTCATGAAGGTACAAGACTCCAAAGGCTTAAAACCCACCAACCCGACCTCACACGAGTCTGGGGCTTGAATGTACATTATTTGTTTAGGCTTAAAAAACCCAAGAAGGAGGGGCGCCCGGGTGGCTCAGGTCATGATCTCACGGTCTGTGGGTTCGAGCCCCGCGTCGAACGGCTGACGGCTCAGAGCCTGGAGCCTGCTTTGGATTCTGTGTCTCCTTCTTTCTCTGTCCCTCCTCTGCTCACGCTCTGTCTCTCCCTGTCTCTCAAAAATAAATGACTGTTAAAAACAAACACCAGCCTGCAGCCTACCAGTGCGGAGCCCCCGCCACCCTCAGGGCCCTGGAGGTGCTGGTTGCGTGGTGGCCCGCTGGAAGACCCGACCCGCGCTGTGCCCCGGGATGGCTCTGCGGCCGCCAGGTGAGGCCGGATCCAAGGGCAACATGTGCTACCTGCCTAGGACGGCCCAGGACGCCCCCAACACCTGGACGCCTCCTGCATACCTTTCCCGGCCTGTGGCTGCTATGGGAACACGCTAACCGCTGCGGGGGAAGATGTCCAACTTTTCCGCAGCTGGAGGCCGCCGTGCCTGCATCCCACGCTATGCCCCCCCCTTTGCCTTCCGGTGCGGTCCGCGCCTCCCTTGCTGAGCTCCAACCTGGCCCTGTGGAGGGAGCGGCTCTACGATCCGCCCTGGTACAGCCAGCCGCCAGCGGGGTACCCAGTTCCCCAGCTCCCCAGAGAGGTGCCCCACTTCCTCAACAGCAGCCACGAGTATACAGGCGCCACCAGTGAAGGCTTGGGCCATACTGGTGGCCGACGCGACAGTGGCCAATGCCGTGGACCTGAAATTTTCATGCCGCCGCCAGCTGCGAACGCTTCCTGGTGACCTGAGGGGGTGGAGGCCTCCCAGTTATTATCTTGCTTCCCCAGCAAGCAGTCTGAGGAGGGCTCCAAACTCCTGAACCAGCAAGGGAAGTCGTCTCTCCAGGTTCCTGGTCCCCACAGACAGCTCTGGATCTGCTTCTCTTTGTTGAACTCTGGGTAAAGACTCCTTCAACTACCAGAAGGTCTCTGCCTCAAGCAGACGATGTTTGGTGAAGTGTGGCATTTTTGGTGCATTCTGCAGTAGCCTTGTTGCCAAAGGAGTCAGCTTTGGACCTTTTCAAGGTAAAGCGGTCAATGCCAGTGAAGTCAAGACCTATGGAGACAATTTCTCTGATGTGCGAGACTGTCAAAGATGGTCATTTGAGCCACTTTATAGATGGAAAAGGAGGTGCAGGGAACTAGATGTCCTCTGTCAACTGTGCCTGTTTCCCCAAGGAGCAGAGCCTGGTTGCAATGTCGAAGGCAGATACCTTACGAGAGCTGCAAGGATATCTGCCAGAACCAAGAGCTCCTTGTGTGGTATGGAGACTGCTATGGAAAGTTTTTGGACATTCCCCTGAGCCTTTCGCTCACAGAACAGAGGAAGCAGGTGCCTGGGCCCTCTGAAGAGTCTGCAGAAGGCTACAGGTGTGAAAGATGTGGAAAAGTATTTACCTACAAATATTACAGAGATAAGCACCTCAAGCACACCCCTTGTGTGGACACGGGTGATAGGAAATTTCCCTGCTCTGTCTGCAAACGATCCTTTGAGAAGTGGGACCAGCTCCGGATCCCTGTCCTGCACGTTCACGAGAAGCACCAGCCTCACAAGTGTTCTACGTGTGGGAAATGCTTCTCTCAGTCTTCCAGCCTAAACAAACACACGAGAATCTACTCTGGAGACAGACCATCCCAGTGTGTGTATTGCACAAAGAGGTTCACTGCCTCTAACATCCTCTGCACATATATCAGGCAACGCTCGGGAAAAGCCCTTCAAATGCAAGCACTCTGGTAAATCTTTCGCATCCCACGCTGCCCACGACAGCCACGACCGTCACTCAACGTGAGGAGGATGATGGCTGCTTGGGCAGCATCTGTGGAAAATCCTTCCCGGATCAAGAAGCCTTCTACTCCCACACGAAGCTTCATGAAGGCTACTAGCCCTCAGAGAGTATGGGGACAATGTAAAAACTAAAAGCTAGGATTCTGTCTTTGTTTTCCTTGCTTATGGGTGTGTCGTACAGACAGATGATAGTTATACTAAGATGAGAAACAGAAAAATGGAACCGGCCAAAAAGCGGAGTTTAACTGGTTTCACCAGCTTTCACAGAAATAATATTCACAATTAAAAAAAAATTTAATGTTTGTTTATTTTTGACAGAGAGAGAGAGACAGAGCATGAGCAGGAGAGGGGCAGAGAGAGAGGGAGACACAGAATCCAAAGCAGGCTCTAGGCTCCGAGCTGTCAGCACAGAGCCCGATGCGGGGCTCAAACTCACAGACCGCGAGATCGTGACCTGAGCCGAAGTCAGATGCTCAACCGACTGAGCCACCCAGGCGCCCCATTATTATTCACAATTTTTTAACAAGAACGGAATTTTGGTGAATTTACCTAAAAGTAGTGAAAGCTGGCTCTTAATAGAGCTTAAGGGTCTGGAAACTCAACACAAACCCTGAGAGAAGGACACTAGGAGTAGAGTTTGATTTTTGTGATGAAAAATACCTTTTCTCTGTTTTGGACCCCAATTGTTATGCCTGTGGCCATTACCTGGTCTCTTTTTCATAGAATAAATTCTTTAAAAGTTCAAAAAAATAAAAATAAAAATAAAAACAAACAAGCAAACAAAAACCCAAGAAGGAAATTCTGATTTAAAGTGGATCCTGATCTTCATGGCATAAACAAACGGCAGAAGCTAATGTTGATCTTCCCTGGAAGAATATACCTGCACATAGGTCTTATAAAACTGCAGAGTAGCCCAAGGATGATGAGGTCACAGTCAAAAATAATAGAATATACAAAGAAATAAGGCATCAAGTATGACAGTCAACAGAAACCAAAATCAGGAATAGATCTAAAAGGACTTCAGATTTTGGAACCGTGGAATATACAATGTTAAATAGCTACTTATACAGTGTTTTTTTTTTTTTTTTCAAATAAAAGGAATCGGGGAGAGGGGAATGGATGAGGAGCATGAGACTACAAAACTGACCAAGTAGATTAGAAAAAAGATAAGATAAATTTTGGTATAAAAGTCTATTATTTCACATTAAAAGAAAACTCAGTGGAAAGATTTAGCAGTTGATAGGCACCACTAAAGAGAAAATTAGTGAACTTGAAGGTAAATCTGAAAAAGTTGCCTGGAGTGCAGCACAGAGGAACAAAGAGATAGAAAATATGAAGGAAAGATAAAAAGACATAGAAGGGAAGAAAGGATATTGCACAGTGCTAAATATTCATGTGCTCTTGGTAATTAATAAAACAAGAAGTCAAAAAAACATATTAAGCATGTAAAACATTGGAGCTTCCCATTTAATAACCTTGATCTAATACACATATAAAAATAATGTACCATTGGAGGGTACACATTTTTCCAGCATATGTAGAGTGTTGACAACATTGATCAATATGAGGTCATGAAGCAAGTCTTAATAAATTTCAAAGAATTGATATCAAACAGGTTTCCTGATCATAATGCAATTAAATTCAAATTTTGAAATAAAACAACTTAAGAAACGTACGTCTTGAAATAAGAAATTATAATTAAAAAACAAGGAGATGCCATTTATTCTTACTCATTTGATAAAATTTATAAATATCAGTGTAAGATGTTGCAAAGATATGGAGCAACAGGAACTTTTGCATTGTTGTAGGAGCATGCTGCTTTGGAAATAATCGGATACTATCTTTTAAATCTGATTACTTGCCTACCATATGACCCACAGTGGTGCCTACCCTAGAGAAAGTCTGGCAAATGTACTCTGGAAGGCATGTACAAGAATGCCTGCAGCAGCCTTGTTCCTAAGAGCAAAAAAATGAAAAAGATCCAAATGTCCATTTACAAAAGAGTGGATGAAAAATCACTGACATATGTTTAAATGATGGAATGTTTCACAGCTATTTAAATGACAGAACTTCAGTCACACTCAGCAACCTGGATAAAATCTTAAAACTATAATAAGTGAAAAAAATAAGTCATAGGAAGAAATAAACAACATGGGATCATTTTTTTTAAGTAAAAAAAAAAAGCAAAAATAAACAGAGCAATAAGTAACACTATGTAGGAAAGCAAGGGAATAATTTTGTTTAATAGAGGTTAATGGCTACTAGAAACCTAGATGATACTGGGAAGGAATGCACTTGATGGGGTTGAGAGAGTATCAGTACCCTCTTAAGTATTCATTTCTGAATCCTTTTAATCTTTTATGGTAAACCTCTAATATTCATATTTGGGAAAAAAGAAAAGTTTTTAAAAGGAAGCAAAAAATACTGTGCATCCCCTGTAGAAGAGGACTGACGCACACAACTTGCAAGCACCGTGCCCCTGCCCACATGTGCTTTGCAGAGTGGCCCAGCTGGCCCCTGTCTTGGCAGCAGCTGCACATCTCCTGTGGAAAAGGACCAGCACCACCTTGTTAAGGGTACACACCCTGCCCACTATGTTCAAGGGCAGGAGATATATCTGACTTTCCTAACACAGAGAAACAGGCACAGAGAGTTAGGCAAAATGAGGAAACAGAGGAACATATCCCAGATGAAACAACAGGACAAAATCACAGCAAGAGACCTAAGGGAAACATAGATAAGTAACAGGCCTGATAGAGAATTTAGAGTAATGATCACAAAGCTACTCACTGGACTTGAGAAGAGAGTGGAGGACATCAGCAAGACCCTTAACGCAGAAATAGCAAAGAACCAATCAGAGTTGAAGAACTCAATAATTGAAATTAAAAGTGCACTGGATGGAATAAATAGCAGGCTAGAAGAAACAGAAGGACGAATCAGTGATCTGGAGGACAGAGTAATAGAAAGGAATCAAGCTGAGCAAGTGAGAGAAAAGAAATTATGCAAGATGAGAATAGACTTAGGGAACTCAGTGACTCCATCAAATGTAATTAACAATTGCATTATAGGGATCCCAGAAGAGGAATAAGAGGAAAAAGAGGGCAGAATATTTGAAGAAACAATGACTGAAAACTTCTTGATTTGGGAGAAGGAAACAGAAATTTAGATCCAGGAGGTACAGAGATCCCCCAACAAAATCAACCCAAGGAGGTCCACACCAAGACATATAGTAATTAAAATGGCAAAAAGCAGTGGTAAAGAATTTTAAAAGCAGCAAGAGAAAATAAAACAGTTACATATGAGGGAAACCCCATAAGGCCAGAGACAGGTTCTTCAACAGAAACTTTGCAGGCCAGAAGGGAGTGGCATGATATATTCAAAGTGCTGAAAAGAAAAAATCTATAGCCAAGAATACCCTATCCAGCAAGGCTATCATTCGGAATAGAAGGAAAGATAAAGAGTTTCCCAGACAAACAAAAATTAAAGGAATTCAGGACTACTAAACCAGCCCTATAAGAAATGTTAAAGGGGACTCTGTGAGTGGAAAGGAAAAACCATCAATAAGAGTAAGAAAGGTAGAAAGCACAAAAGCAATAAAAATAAGTATATCTTTTCAAATGCCCATGGAACATTCTCCAGAATAGATCACATGTTAGGCCATGAAACAAGTCTCAACAAATTCAAAAAGTCATACCATGCATCTTTTCTGACCACAACGCTGTAAAACTAGAAATCAACTGCAAGAAAAAGATCTGGAAAGAACACAAATACATGGAGGTTAAATAATATGCTACTTATCAATGGATGAGTCAACCAAAAAATTAAAGAGGAAATAAAAAAAATACATGGAGGCAAATGAAAATGAAAACACAATAATCCAAAATCTTTGGGGTCCAGCAAAAGTGGTTCTAAGAGAGAAGTTTATAGCAATGCAGGTCTACCTCAAGAAGCAAGAAAAATCTCAAATAACCTAACATGACACCTAAAAGAGCTAGAAAAAGAAGAACAAACAAAACCCAAATCCAGCAGAAGGAAGGAAATAATAAAGATTAGAACAGAAATAAATGATACAGAAAAAGAAGGGAAGGAAGGAAGGGAAGGCAGGAAGGCAGGAAAGCAGGAAGGCAGGAAGGCAGGAAGGCAGGAAGGCAGGAAGGCAGGAAGGAAGGAAGGAAGGAAGGAAGGAAGGAAGGAAGGACAGACAGATTAGTGAAACTAGGAGCTGGTTCCTTAAAAAGAGCAACAAAATTGATAAACCTCTGGCCAGACTCATCAAAAAAAAAAACAAAACAAAAACAAAAACAAAAAGAGGATTCAAATAGAAACAAAAGAGAAGAAATAACTGACCCCACAGAAATACAAAGGATTATAAGAGAATATTATGCAAATTTATCCCAACAAACTGGACAACCTAGAAGAGATAGATAAATTCCTAGAAACTATATAACCTACCAAAACTGAAACAGGAAGAAATGCAAGATTTGAGCAGATTGATTACCAGCAGTGAAATTAAATAGTAATTAAAAAACTCCCAACAAATAAAAGTCCAGATGGTTTCACAGGTGAATTCTACCATATATTTAAAGAAGAGTTAATACTTATTCTTGTCAAACTTTTCTTAAAAATGGAAGAGGAAGGAAAACTTCCAAATGCATTCTAATAGGCCAACATTACCCTGATTCCAAAACCAGATAAAGACACACTACAAAAAATAACTACAAGCCAATATCTCTGATGAACATACATGCAAAAATCCTCAACAAAATAATAGCAAACCAAATCTAACAATAGATTCAAAAAATCATTTACCATGATCAAGTGGGATTTATTTCTGGCATGCAAGAGTGGTTCATTGTTTGCAAATCAGTCAGTGTGATACATCATATTAAGAGAAAGGATAAAAACCATATGAACATTTCAATAGATGCAGAAAAAGCATTTGACAGAGTAAATGTCCATTCATGATAAACATGCTCAACAAAGTTGGTTTAGAGGAAACCTACCTCAACATCATAAAGGCCTTATGTGGAAAAACAGCTGAGAGCTTTTCCCCTAAGGTCAGGAACAATGCAGTGATGTCCACTCTCACCACTTTTATTTAACATAGTACTGGATGTCCTAGCCACAGCAATCAGACAAAAAGAAGGAGAAGGGGAAGGGGAAGAAGAAGGGGAAGAAGAAGAAATAAAAGACATTTAAATTGGTAGGGAAGAAGTAAAACTTTCACTATTTGCAGTTGGGAGAATCTATATATAGAAAAAATAAAGACTTCCTCGAAAAACTGCTAGAACTAATAAATGAATTCATTCAGGTCACAGGACAAGAAATCCCCATGTACAGAAATCTGTTGAGTTTCTAAAAGCAGCAGAAAGAAAAATTAAGAAAATGATCCCGGGGCACCTGGGTGAGTCAATTGGCTGAACATCTGACTTTGGTTTAGGGCATGATCTCGCAGTCCGTGAGTTCGTGCCCCATGTTGGGCTCTGTGCTGTCAGCTCAGAGCCTGGAGCCTGCTTCAGATTCTGTGTCTCCCTCTCTCTCTGCCCCTCCCCAACTCACACTCTGTCTCTCTCTGTCTCTCAAAAATGAATAAAATGTTTAAAAATTAAAAAAAGAATTCCATTTACAATTGTAGCAAAAATAATAAAATGCCTAGGAATAGACTTAAAGAGGTGAAAGACCTGTACTCAGAAAACTATAAAACATTAATGAAAGGAACTGAAGATAACACAAAGAAATGGGAAGACATCCATACTCATGTATTGGAACAAGAAATATTGTCAAAATGTCTATACTCTCCAAAGCAATCTATAGATTTGATGCAATCCCTATCAAAATACCAACAGCATTTTTCACAGAACTAGAACAAGCAATCCTAAAATTTGTATGGAACCACAGAAGACCCTGAATAGCCAAAGCATTCTTGAAGAGCAAAACTGGCAGTATCAGAATTCCAGACTTCAAGTTATATTACAAAGCTGTAGCAATCAAAACAGTTTGTACTAGCACAAAAATAGACATGTAATCAATAGAACAGAATAGGAAGCGCAGAAGTAAATCCACAATTACATGGTCAATTGATCTTTGACAAAGGAGGCAAGAATATGCTATGGGAAAAAGACAGTCTCTTCAACAAATGGTGTTGGGAAAACTGGACAGCAACATGAAACCGGATCACTTTCTTTCACCATACACAAAGTCAAAATGGAATAAAGATCTAAATGTGAGCCCTGAAACCATAAAAATCCTAGAAGAGAGCACAGGCAGTAATTTCTCTGATATTGGCCATAACAACATCTTTCTAGATGATTCTCCTGAGGCAAGGGAAACAGAAGCAAAAATAAACTATTGGGACTGCCTCAAAATAAACATTTTCTACACAGCAAAGGAAACAACCAAAAAAACTAAAAGACAACCTACTGAATGGGAGAATATATTTGCCAATAACATATCTGATAAAGGGTTAGTATCCAAAATATATAAAGAACATATACAACTCAATACCCAAAAAACAAATAATCCAACTAAAACATGAGAAGACATGAACAGACATTTCTCCAAAGAAGATATACAGATGGACAACAGACACATGAATAAGTGTTCAACATCACTCATCATCAGGGAAATGGAAATCTAAACCACAATGAGATATCACCTCACATCTATTGGAATGACTAAAATCAAAAACACAAGAAATAACAAGTGTTGGTGAGGATGTAGAGAAATAGGAACCCTTATGCACTGTTGGTGGGAATGCAAACTGGTGCAGACACTGTGGAAGGTAGTATGGAGGTTCCTTGAAAAATTATAAATAGAACTACTCTATGATCCAGTAATCACACTACTGGATATTTACCAAAGGATACAAAAACATTAATTCCAAGGAATACATGCACCCCTATGTTTATTGCAACATTATTTATAATAGCCAAATTATAGAAGCAACTTAAGTATCCATTGATACATGAATAGATAAAGAAGAAGTGGTATTTATACACAGTAGAATATTATTCAGCCATAAAAAGAATGGAATCTTGCCATTTGCAACAACATGACAGATCTAGTGGGTTTAACACTAAGTGAAATAAGTTAGAGAAAGACAAATATTTTATGATTTCACTCACATGTGGAATTCAAGAAACAAACAAGGGAAATAAGGAAAGAGACAAACCAAAAAACAAACACTTGACTAAGAGAACGAACAGATGGTTACCAGAGAGGCAGTGGCGGGTGGATGGGGGAAATAGGTAAAGGGGATTAAGAGTACACTTATCTCGTAGAGTACTGAGTGATATATGAAAGTGTTGAATCACTATATTGTACACCTGAAGCTAACATAACACTGTATGTTAACTCAACTGGCATTAAAATAAAATGGTGGGGGAAGGAAGCAAAAAATAAATGATAACAGGAAATTGAATTTTGGTGGTTATTGGTTAAAAAATTTTTCTCCTGGATTGTAAGTATGTATACTGAGACCTCACTCTACACTCCCCCTGGGTTGAGGATCCTTGTTCTATTTACATTTCTGTGATGCTGTATTCTGGATCAGGTTGGCAGCGGGAAGTAGGCAGTAAGAAAGAAAAGGTGGGGTCTGGTAGCTCCTATACTCCATGCAAAGAAATACTGTATGGCCATCTCAGACTCTTGAATCACATGAACAAACAGGATCAGCATTATTCCCCATCCCCACCCCTGACTCTGATTGAACACACATCTCATCATGAGTATTTTATTTTTTTATTTTATTTATTATTTTTTTAATTTTTTAACGTTTATTTTTGAGACAGAGAGAGACAGAGCATGAATGGGGGAGGGGCAGAGAGAGAGGGAGACACAGAATCCCAAGCAGGCTCCAGGCTCTGAGCCATCAGCCCGGAGCCCCATGCGGGGCTCGAACTCACGGACCGTGAGATTGTGACCTGAGCTGAAGTTGGATGCTTAACCAACTGAGCCACCCAGGCGCCCCTCATCATGGGTATTTTAAATTGGTTTGGTAACCAGTGCTTTTTAGAGCTCATAGTTTGTTAGAATTATGAAAAAGGGAAGGTACAATATTAATATCATTAAGTTGATCTCTGTCGTGTATGTTATTTAGGAATATGTTCATATTTATGTATTATATGCATACACACACATATACACCTACACACACACACGCACACACACACATCTAACTGAGGAGAGATTCTTCATTCAAAAAGTGAAAACTCTATAAGAATGATGTTGCTTCATATTTGCAGGTCTCGAAACTGAGCTGGATTGAGAAAAAAATGGCTGCTACTCTGTTTGGAAAAATACCATCCTCAACTGTAGAAGAAGCTTTGCAAAATTTCCTTAAGGTATATTTTGTGTATCCATTATTTTAGTATCGAACTGGCTATGATCTGCGTTAGTCCCCCCTACCCTTCTTCATGTAGATCTCCAATGGAAGCCTGGGGTGGAGTCCTAGTTTTAGCATGTCCAAACTGCTTCCCAGAGCAGCTAGTTATTCCCTAGGTCCTAGGTACAGCCCTTACTACCAAATCCAAGAGCAGCTCTCCAGGTTGTGTGAGCATGTGCAAAAGCATTCATGCCCTGATTGTTAGACTTGGTTCCAAATTCTCGTAATGAACCTAATATAGAACCAGTTTAATCTTAAAGAACTAAAAGATGCCAAAAGGGAGAGTTATTTCAAAAGCCATTCTACAGGTTGCAGACAGTTCTCTAGAACATTCTTAGGGTATCAGACCAAACCAGTATTTTCATTCCTGTCTTAAAATGTATAATAAAACTCTAAACAGTAATATATGTGTGTGCATATAGTCAACTTTCTGGTAGGCTAATTCCTTTATCTTTCTCTCGAACCAGTTATAGAATCTTATAGAGACTAAGATGTTTCATCTTTTTCGTCTACCTATTTCAGATTTGTAACAATACAGACAAAATCAGACTCTAAATTGTATTGTCCAACATTTTGTACCTTCTCATATTTTTTTGTTGTATCTTAGGGATCAATTTTGTAGAACTGAAAGGAATTTAGAGAACACATATTCTAAGATCACAAGTGCATTTCATTGTACTTTCCATTTATGAATGAATGCTTAGTGCCTACCTACTGTGCTCTGTGGAAAAAAATAAATGTTCTGAGCTTAAGCATGAGTCCAGTGGGAAAAAGTATAGGGAATAAAAGTACAAGGGCCAGATGTTTCTTATTTTTTATTTAATGTGATCTTTTTTGTTTTATAAAAAGGAAATCAAGGGGCACCTGGGTGGCTCAGTCAGTTGAGCATCCAACTCTTGATTTTGGCTCAGGTCATGATCCCAGGGTCATGGGATCAAGCCCCACATTGAGCTCTGCACTGAGCACGGAACCTGCTTAAGATTCTGTCTCTCTCTGCCCCTCTCCCTTACCTGTGCTCTCTCTCTCTAAATTAAATTAAAATTAAATTAAATTAAAACTTAAAAAAAGGAAATCAAGACCTCAGGAACTTAATTTTTTCTAGTGTCACACAATGGCAGACCAAAGACATGAATGTAGTTTAAAACTGTATCATCCTTATTTCTTCACCTTTTATCCACCACTGGTAATTTGTTATTTCATTTTAAATTTATAAGAATACAGATCATAGTAGGGGCACCTGGGTGGCTTAGTCGGTCACATGACCAACTCTTGATTTCTGCTCAGGTCATGATCTCACAATCGTAGGATCAAGCCCCGAGTTGGACTTCATGCTGTGTGTGGAGTCTGTTGGGGATTCTCTCTTCTCTTTCTTGCTCTCTGCCCCTCCCCCATTCTCACACACACATGCTCTCTCTCTCTCTCTCTCTCTCTCTCTCTCTTTCTCTCTCTCTCTGTATCTCAAAATAAATAAATAAACACTTAAAAAAAAGAATATAGATCATGGGTATATTTAAGCTAAATGGTTCATAGAAGGTGCTAAGCTAATTAGGAAAAATGTCGTTGGGGCTTGAAACTCATTTCTCCATGGTAGCAGTTATAAATGGGGGATCAGATCTTTAGGACACTGCCCCCAAATTCTTAAGGTGCTAATGTACCTGAAATATTACACAGATAAAATCAAAAGTGATCAGAGGCCCAGTGATGTAGAGGTAAGGATTGCAACCTCTAGAACTAGACCACCTGGTTAAATCTCAGTTCTGCCACTTACCGGCTGATTAACATTAGACGAGTTTCTTAACCTTTCTCTCAAGTTCATCAATGACATGGAGAGAATAGTACCTGACTCAGAGTGTTGTTGTGAACATTAAATAAGTTAATACAAGTAAATTACTTAGCGATTTCCTAGCTCCTAGGAAGTGCTCCATATCAGCTCAGAAAATGTTAATGTTATTAAAATGTAAACACCTTGGCAAACCATCTTGGGGACCTCCCCATTCAGTCTTGACTTAGATTCTGTCTGAAAATGCATTTGGTGGTGTTTGTTCAGAGAGTCAGAAGGCATCAGGAAAGCTCCCCTCTACATTGACTGCAACATCTGGGGGTACCGAGGAGCCCAGAGTGCTAAGGGCAAAGGCTGGGGAGGAAGTGAGAAATCTGGGAGGTGTGGGGAGGAGAAGGAACTTGGTCCCATGCCCTAGGAGAGTCTGCAACCCCTAGTCCCAGTAGGAAGTCGTGTTTTTGGACCCTAGCTGTAGGACTCCTGTCCCCAGCTCTGTCTCTCCAAAGAGGATTCATAGGGGCCAGGAATGTGTCCCTAGACCATCCATCTCAGTTCTGGAGAGATGTAGAGCATTAGCTTTAGAATCAGTTTGAGATCTGGGCCTCTCCCTGTCCCTGTGACCTGGCCGTGTTTCTTTATTTCTCCTAATCTTAAATTCTTCATCTGTGAAGCAGATGAATACCTACTTTATATGATTTGTGGTACAATTCATCAAATAATGCTTGTAATTTTCTTGGCCCAGGACCTCGCACATTAACTACTCTAACTACAAATAAACATTCACTGCTATTATTTTGCTCTTATAACTGGTGAAATCTGATCCTCCCACAGCATCACAGCAATCCAGGGAGGTGATTTTAGATCAGGAGTCATCTGTGAATCCTCTGTGGGAATTCTTTCAAACTATAGCATGCTTCCCACCTCATCCAAAATTCTGGCATAATTCCCTCGGGCAGTGGTTCTCACCCTTGGCTGTACATTAGAATCATCTGGAGAGCTGAGACTGAGCCTTGCGTGGAGTCCACACTGTCAACACAGAGCCTGTTTGGGATTCTCTCTCCCTCTCTCTCTGCCCCTCCCCAACTTGCTCGCTGTCTTTCTCTCTCTCAAATAATAAGTGGGTGAACTTTGAAAAAAAAAATGCCAGCCCAGACCATGACCCAGACTAATTATTTCAGAATCTTTGAATATATTAAGATATAGTTTATATTCAATAAAATGCACCCATTTTAAGTGTGAAGTTCATTGGAGCTTGGCAAATTAATACACTCAGGTAACCACCACCATTTTAAGATTTAGAACATTTCCATCACTTTCAAGAGTTCTCTTTGCCCCTCTGCTGTCAATTTCCCTCAGCCCCTGCCCCAGGCAACCACTGATCTGCTTTTCTATTTTTTTGACCTATTCTAGAAGTTTATATAAATGGAATCATTGAGCTTTTACTTTGTGTATCTGGCTTCCTTTGCTCAGCACAATGTTTTGAGGTTCATTCATTTCATCGGTATATCCATAGTTCCTTTTTACTGCCTTGTAATATTCCATTTTGTGGATATACCACAGTCTGCTTATGCATTTGCCCATTGGTGGACATTTGCGTTGTGTCCAATTTGGGGCTATTATTAATAAAGCTTCAATGAACATTCATATGCAAGCTTTTGTGTAGACATGTTTTTAATTTTCTTTGGTAAGTACCTAGGAATTATTGGATCACAACGAAGTGTTTTTTAAAACCTGATCAGTGTTTTCAAAGCTCTCAAAGCTATTCCTGTGCAGCCCATGGCGTGGTTGAGAGCCTGGAATCAGTGCCTGGGTGTGTGTAGTAGATAACAGGTGTGGCAGTGTTGGGGGATAGACGGACGGCCCTGATCTCACTCACTCTTTGCAACATAAGACCTCTGGATCTCCTTGAGTGGTTTTACCACCTGCAGAGCCTTCTTCTATGCCCTGATATGGTGGAGGGCTATGGCTTGAGTTTATGAGATGTTTTTAAAACAATGCTAGCTTATTCAGTAATGTTTGTTAAGCACATACGTAGTACCAGCATGGCAAATGTAGGGAATGCAGAAATGACCAATGCAGCTCCTGTCTCCAGGGAACTTGTACAGCCAAGACCAAGTAAATAGCTACAATATTCTCTGCCAGGTATTATTATAGGGTGTTCTAAGAGCCTAGCTAGGAACTGCTTCTTAACTAGAACATTCTACTGAGCATTAGGTACTTACCTAAATAACTACCTTCCTTGTTATTTAGGGAAACCCTTTGGTAAAAAGTTAGAATCTGCTCCATTTTAGGAAGTTGGTGTTGTTAGTAGCCTATGTACCTTTGGTGGCTTCTTCTTTTTTTTTTAACCATGAGCACAAAAAGAAAGAGATGTTCTGATTTATAATCAGGATGGCTAATTACACATAAGTGCTAAGGTATATATGCAGGATTAAAATGCCAATATTAAAGAAATAAGCAATCCCTATCAAAATAACACCAGCATTCTTCACAGAGCTAGAGCAAACAATCCTAAAATTTGTATGGAACCAGAAAAGACCCCAAAGAGCCAAAGCAATCTTGAAAAAGAAAACCGAAGCTGGAGGCATCACACCCCCGGACTTCAAGCTTTATTACGAAGCTGTAATCATCAAGACAGTATGGTACTGGCACAAAAACAGACACTGAGATCAATGGAACAGAATAGAAAACCCAGAAATGGACCCACAAACATATGGCCAACTACTCTTTGACAAAGTAAGAAAGACTATCCAATGGAATAAGGACAGTCTTTTCAACAAATCATGTTGGGAAAACTGGACAGCGACATGCAGAAGATTGAACCTGGACCACTTTCTTACACCATATACAAAAATAAACTCAAAATAGATGAAAGACCTAAATGTAAGAGAGGAAGCCATCAAAATCCTAGAGGAGAGAGCAGGCAAAAACCTCTTTGACCTCGGCAGCAGCAATTTCTTACTCAGCACGTCTCTGGAGGCAAGGGAAACAAAAGCAAAATTGAACTATTGGGACCTCATCAAAATAAAAAGCTTCTGCACGGCGAAGGAAACAATCAGCAAAACTAAAAGGCAACCAATGGAATGGAAGAAGGTATTTGCAAATGACATAGTAGATAAAGGGTTAGTATACTAAATCTATAAAGGACTTATCAAACTCAACACCGCCCCCCCCAAAAAAAAATCCAGTGAAGAAATGGGCAAAAGACATGAATAGACACTTCTCCAAAGAAGACATCCAGATGGCAGACAGACACATAAAAGAAATGTTCAACATCACTCATCATCCTGGAAATACAAATCAAAACCATAATGAGATACCACCTCACACCTGTCAGAATGGCTAACATGAACAACTCGGGCAACAACAGATGCGGAGAAAGAGGATCTCTTTTGCACTGCTGGTAGGAATGCAAACTGGTACACCCACTCGGGAAAACAGTATGGAGGTTCCTCAAAAAATTAAAAATAGAATTACTCTATGGTCCACCAATTGCACTACTAGGTATCTATCCAAGGGATACAGGTGTGCTGTTTCGAAGGGGCACATGCACCCCTATATATGTAGCAGCACTATCAACAATAGCCAAAGTATGGAAAGAGCCCAAATGTCCATTGACGGATGAATGGATAAAGAAGATGTGGTATATATATATACAATGGAGTATTACTCGGCAATCAAAAAGAATGATCTTTCCATTTGCAACTATGTGGATGGAACTAGAGAGTATTATGCTAAGCAAAATTAGTCAGAGAAAGACAAATATCATATGACTTCACTCATATGAGGACTTTACGACACAGAACAGATGAACATAAGGGAAGGGAAGCAAAAATAATATAAAACCAGGGAGGGGACAAAACATAAGAGACTCTTAAATATAGATAACAAGCAGAGGGTTGTGAGAGGGGGAAATGGGCTAAATGGGTAAGGGGCATTAAGGAATCTACTCCTGAAATCATTGTTGCGCTATAGCCTAACTTTTATGTAAATTTAAAAAATAATTAATTAACTAAAAAAAAGAAATAAGCTGCTTATTCTCATATGTTGAAGCAAGTTTTATGAACAGGTTTTGGACACAGCTGGGCAACTACTGGACGTAGAAGAAGGTGCAACTGAACAAAGTTTAATCAAAGCCTTCCTTTTAGAGAGACTTAAAAAATGCACTTAGTAGACTTGAAGAGTAGAGATGGAAATGATTGGACAAGAGAGAACCAGCAGAACCAGAACTCATCAATACCATGGGTGGCTCTCTAGGCTTTTCCAGGCTGTGGCTAGGATTGAACTTGACAGTGTCCTCCCATCTGTTGGCAGCCTTGCTGTTTCACTAGCAAGTTCTTGGCCAGATCCACACACTGTTCATCTACTTGGTCCTAAAGAATAAACATCCAGTTTGACTCTCCAGCCCAAGACACTTTATCCTAGGATCCTTCCCTTTTGGGTTTTGTAGAGTATATGCCCTTTACCAAAGATGTGAACTCCTCAGCCCCCTAAGTCTTAGATCCACCCAATAGTATCCATCTTTAAAATGCATGTATCCTTTGACTCAGCAATTCAACTTCCAGGAATCTCTTCTACAGACATAATCACACTTGTACACAAGTATACAGGAGAAAGTATTTCACCGATCATTATTGGTAACAGTAAAAAAATGTCTAAATGTGTAATAAAGAATGCTTAATTTAATTACAGCATGTGTGTAATATGAAATACACCTCTTAGGAACGAGGTAGAGCTGTGTATGCAAACACAGAAATGTGTCTGTGATATGTTGTGGGAAAAAAAGTTTTGGACCAATATACAGAAATGGTCCCATATTCATTTTTTTCCAAAGTGAATTTTTTTTTTTACTTGTGTATTCTTGATAAAGGGTCTGGTAAGATTCATGTCAAACTGTTGATAGTGGTTACCCCTGAGAGATGAGATTGAAATTGAAAATAAAGTCAGAACAAAGAAGCACTCACTTTTTAGTTTTGGAAATGTTCGTATCACTTGTATCTTGTAAAACATGCATATCTTTGTAAATTTTTTAAAGTAACCTTCTTGGGGCTCCTGGAGGAAGTTAAGCATCCAACTCTTGGTTTCGGCTCAGGTTGTGAGCTCACAGTTCATGGGTTCAAGCCTTACATTGGGCTTTGCACTGACAGCACGGAGTCTGCTTGGGATTCTCTCTCTCCCTCTCTCTCCCTCTCTCTGTCCCTCCCCCTTCTCTGTCTCTCTCTCAAAATAAATAATAAGCATTAAAAAAAAAGTAACCTTCTTCGCTTGGGTTCTACGTCTTTCTGGGTTGGGTTCCAAGGTCAGATTGGGAGCTTATTTGCATTGGCCCTTAATACAGCAGCAGCTGACCGAAGATTGACTTAGGTTCTAAGAAGTGCTCTCTAGTAACAATGCCAGGCGCCTGCAAGAATTCTTATTCACCAGAGATATAGAAAGGGAACTGATGCATAAAAGTTTAGTAGATGTGTGGGGTGCCTGGGTGGCTCAGTCAGTTAAGCATCCGACTTCAGCTCAGGTCATGGTCTTGCGGTTTGTGAGTTCGAACCCCCGCACTGGGCTCTGTGCTGACAGCTCAGAGCCTGGAGCCTGCTTTGGATTCTGTGTCTCCCTCTCTCTCTTGCTCCTCCCCTGCTCACACTCTCTCTCTGTCTCTCTCTCTCTCCCTCTCAAAAACAAATAAACATTTAAAAAAAGTTTAGTAGATGTGCATAAGAGTTTAGTAAAGTGCCTTCATAATACCCACTTATTAAAATTTGTAAGTAGGCCTGCTACTTGGACTAGTTGTTTCCCGGGTCTGTCTTTTCTTCAAAAATACTTGACGCGATGGACTTTAGATATTATTCAGCCCGTGGGATGTGTTGAAATCATAAGAAATCAAATACTAACGTGGTGGAGGATGTTTGTCATGGGATACCTATCATCCTCTAATCGTCTCCTAAATAGACTAAATTGTATAGGACTTGTCTTGGGAGAATGTATCGCCAATTGTTTCTGTCCTCGAAAAGAAAAAAAGAGAAAGGATAGGTTATACAAAGGAATCCTGAAATCTTAAAGGATCTCATTGTTTCATAAGCTCTATGAGCATAATAATAATAATCTCATTTTTTTAATGTTTATTTATTTCTGAGACAGAGACAGAACATGAGTGTGGGAGGGGCAGAGAAAGAGGGAGACACAGAATCCGAAGCAGGCTCCAGGCTCCGAGCTGTCAGCACAGAGCCCGACGTGGGGCTCGAACCCACGAACTGTGAGATCATGCCCCGAGCCGAAGTCGGACACTTAACCAACTGAGTCACCCAGGCGCCCCAATAATAATCTCATTTTAATGGATAATCTCAAAAGCTGTATTTCCACCATACTTGAATTGATCAAACGAGTCAGATGTAATACAACCAATCTAAATTTTTCAGACAACTTGGTTAATATCTGATTCTTTGCTGGTTGTTATAATATTGCCCCATTTATTCTTTTTTCTGTTCTCTCTTAAAATCAGGTTGAAGAACTACACCCTGGTTTTTCTAAGTCCAATTACTTGTTCTTGGCCAAGGTAAGGAAGACCACTTGTTTTAAGATCACTTTGAATGCATTACATAAAAATGGGATTCCCTTTCACATTGTCGACTTTTCATTTCTAGTGTTACATCGATCTTGAACAAACAGATGATGCTGTGAAGTTTTGTAATTTGGCAGTATTGCTCCCTTGTGTTACCAAAGAGGTAAGTCCCAACAGGGACAGCGAAGGCTGTTATTGTCACCAGTACTTTTCTAGCTCCAGGTAGGAACAGCTGGCTTAGATGCATCTGGATTTTTCTTCCATACTAAAACATTTGGGATTTCACTGGGATTGAACATGTGCTGTGAAGTTTTTAGAATTGCTGTGGGTAACCCTTCACCAGCAGACTCCCTGTCTCTTTAAGGGACACACAAATCATGGGCTAGCAGTTAAAATATACTGATGCTTGTTAACCATTAGACCGCAAGAAGACCGTCCAGGGGTCTGCCATCTTCAGTCTCCTGCTCACAGTAGGGTGTGGTTATCCTCTACCATGAAGAAGCTTAAAAATGATGCATTGACATTTTCTTGGTCTTCGAATGCCTACCGCTAACGAAGAAGAAACTATCCCGTTGCTTCTTGCCCTTTTATTCACTATTTCAGGATTCTGGATATGCTCTGTTTTAGGAATTTCAGAGTTAATGGCCCAGTCTGTGTTGCTGTGAGCCGTATATTGGTATTGTAGGAATACAAGGAAATAGATCAGTGTTTTCCTGCTCCCTTCTCCCACCGCCGCACATTACCGTCCTCTGAATCACAGCAGAAAGAAATGCCTCAGAAAGGAGCATCCCTTGTCTTCTCCGCGGAAGCAAAACCGGCTCCGATGGTTGTTGTGAACCTCAAATATAGACACGCCCACAGCTCTCTAGCAGCTCACAGCCTGGGGGAGAATATAAGCCATACACCCAAGTAACTGTAGCCCAGAGTGGAAAGCCTGAAGCGCTCAGAGAGGTGCAAATAACTGGTGATGGAAATAGTGGAAAGGGAGAAATTCTTTTCACCTGGGAGAGATCCGGTAGCATCAGAGGTGGACTTTGAGAGTGTACGTAAGGTGGAGGTGAGAGTGAAGTGCCTCGCAGGCGGTGAACAAAGGCACAGAGGTGGAAAAGCGGAGATTTGTTTGCCTGGAGGGGGAGGGGCAGGGGTGTTCAGCGCAGTCCTGGGAAACGAGGAAGAAAGGGGGGAGCGTAATAAGACCTGCCGGGAACTTCAGGGTTCAGGGATGCCTCCGTCTTTAAACAGGGCTGCTCAGGCCTCACTGGGCCTTGCTGGCAACCACCCGCGCAAGGTCTTGGACGGCTTACGTTTGGGGTTTCCTGTGGGGTTGATTGGCCTTCTCACTCCGATCCCTCACTTGGTCGAGGCGCACAACAGCCTAGGCTCAGGAGCGGCACTTCTCCGGAAGACGCTTTGTGCCATTGTTTGGGCAGAAAACAGATTTTGTCCCTCTGGTTGCTTGCTCCATAGAGGTGGTGGGGACCCTACCAACTTTTCCATCTGTCCTGAATGATGTTTCAGGTTATATGCAGTCATTTAAAACTGAGGGTCTTTGCGTTCTTTTTAGAATTTGAGATTAGCATACTTTATGATAGTGAGGCATAATACCTGGTTTCACGTGCAAATAGTTGTGCACAATATCCAGAGCTGTCACACAAGGGCTAAATATCAATGACCCCCCCGCCCCAGGGTTTGGTCCTTGGTCTCTAAGTCTCCCCTCTCCTCGCCTCCCCTCCGCTCTCCTCCCCTCCGTTCCTTTCCTCTCCTCTCTCCTCCTTCCTGCCCCACAAACCTATGGTCCATGGCTTTGGATGCTATCTACTGCCAGGAGTCCTCAAATTCGTATCTCTAGACCTCCCTTCTGAGCCCTAAGACCTGAGTATCCAACTTCCTACTTGACATCTGTACCGAGATGTTTCACAGACATCTCAAACTTAACTCATCATTGGGCCTTTGGATCTGGTCTTTTCCAACTTCCTCTCTAGTAAATGGCACATCCGTCCATCAGTTGGGAATCATCTCCCTCAGCCCCCGACACAGACATCCACCCACTCACCAAATCTCAGTCTTCCTCTTCTAAAGCATGCCTTGAGCTAGCCAACTGCCCTCTCACTCGACTGCTACCGCTCCAAGCAGGAAACCACCCGAGTTCACCAGAACTACGACGTGCGAGCTTCCCACTGGTCTTTTGGCTTTCTTCCTTCCACCAGGCCATTCTTGGCTCTCAGTAGCAGCAAAGGAACAGATTGAGTAAACCTCAATATGTCACTTCTTACTTGAAACCCTTTGCTTTGGGGATAAAGTCCTAAATGTTTAGCATGTCCTTCAAGGCTCTGTTGAAGCCCACTCCCCCCACCTCTGCACTATGCCTTTCCCTGCTTCACACCCTCAGGACCTGTTCTTGCCTCTTCCTGAAACACTCCCACCCAAGCCCTCCACTCCCTTCCCCTGCTTTATTCCTACTCACCCTTCAGGCCTCACCGTAAATGTCATTTCTTTAGGAAGGACTTCCTTGCCACTCCCAGGCAAGAAAGTACCTCGTACTTTTCCTTCACATCATCTAGCACGGTTTGTGGTTGTATAATTGTTTGTGTGATTCTTCCAGGAAAGTCACGGCTAAGTGTGTTTCATTCACCCCTCTATTCCCAGTGCTAACTACCATGCCCGGCATGTAATAAGCACCCATAAGTACTGATAGGAAAAATCAGAAGACTCATAGCATAAAAATAAAAAGCTGGGCACTGTGGAAATATTTAGGTAATAAGCAAAATAGCATTAATAAGTATTTCCTGCGTTACTTATTTTTCCAATGATGTTTCCATTTATATTTTCTAGGAGGTTTTGTTTTGTTTTGTTTTGTTGTTTTGTTTCGAGTAGTAAATGTAATGTCAGGAATATCAATTTTTTTTCAATTAGAAAATAGACTGAGGTGGGGCGCCTGGGTGGTGCAGTCGGTTAAGTGTCCGACTTCAGCCAGGTCACGATCTCGCGGTCCGTGAGTTCGAGCCCCGCGTCGGGCTCTGGGCTGATGGCTCAGAGCCTGGAGCCTGTTTCCGATTCTGTGTCTCCCTCTCTCTCTCTGCCCCTCCCCCGTTCATGCTCACTCTCTCTCTCTCTCTCTCTCTGTTCCAAAAATAAATAAACGTTGAAAAAAAAATTTTTTTTTTAAATAAAAAAAGAAAATAGACTGAGGAGAGTTATCTGTAGTCCCCCTATCTCTGTAAGTTTTTCCAGATTGAAATATACCCACCCCATTAGTGATTTTGCTGACAAGTCTGTTCATTTCCAAAATGTCCAGCAGAGCCACTAATAACAGTGAAGGCAACCCAGCCATCAGTTTTCCCTCTGTCATGTGAACCTACCTGACATACCTGCTTCTTTCTCGTGGCACTTGTAACCTCTTCCTGACATTGGAGTCGTTTGTGATGTCTTCTGCCCCTTCCAGGGAGCTCTGAGCTCACCACACTGCACTTGATATTGGGAGTGTCAGCCCTTGGGCTCTAGGGCCCGGATTCCTGCATGTGAGCAACTTTACATCCCCAGAACTTGAAACTACAGTATTTTATTATTCATGTGGCCTTTTCTTGACTCTAGGAAGGTCATCTCAGGTCCTGAGAAACGTTCCACTTTAACAATTTTTTTTAAGTTTATTTACTTATTTTGAGAGAGACAGAGACAGCACAAATGGGGGAGGGGCAGACAGAGAGAGGGAGAGAGAGAAACCCAAGCAGGCTCTATGCTGTCAGCTTAGAGCCTGATGTGGGGCTCGAACCCACAAAACATGAGATCATGACCTGAGCCGAAAATGGGAGTCAGACGCTCAACCCACTGAGCCACCCAGGAGCCCCAGAAACGTTCCACTTTTAAACTGAAAAAGGATTCCTGTGTCGAAGGCAGTGTGAGAATGCTTGATGAAGGAAATCATGACCACTCTGGCAGCCTGGGAGTTGTTTGCCTGGACAAAGTATCCAAGTTACTGACCTGGGGCAGGCTGCCAAAGTTCGGTGCAGGAAGCATTATGTATTCTTTTGTTTTACGGCGAGGGATGTGCTAATTTGGTAAAGAAAAAAACTGTTTTGAAATTGTTGTCACATTTTGAAGTGACATTAATTGCTCTTCTAAGACAAACTCTTGTAGGATAGGAAATAAACTATACCGGGAACAGTGTCAGGAAGAGAAGGACTCCGGGAGTGTTCAATGTAAAGAACATGTCTTCCTGGCTAACAAGTTGTGTAGTTGGCTTTAAAGTTAACCTGTTGTTTAAAATCCTGGGCTGTTATTTCCATCCTGTTATATAAATGGAGAATCATCCCTCTCATTAGTAACCACTCTTAGTAATAAAATCCTAATCGTGCTTTTAATCTTCTATCTTAATTAAGACCTCATATTTGATTTTTTTTTAACATTTATTGTTGAGAGACAAAGACAGAGCATGAGCGGGGGAGGGGCAGAGAGAGGGAGACACAGAATCCGAAGCAGGCTCCAGGCTCCGAGCTGTCAGCACAGAGCCCGACACGGGGATCGAACCCATGGACCACAGATCATGACCTGACCCAAAGTCAGAGGCTCAACCGACTGAGCCACCCAGGCGTCCCTCATATTTGATTTTTTTTTTTAATTAAGAGATTGGTTTCTCAGATAAGTTTATAAGCTATAATTAGTCCACAGATGTTCAGCTTGCCTTCCAGCTAAGGGAATGCTACAGCTCAGAGTATGAGTAGGGTCAGTTACTGAAACCCAGCAATATTGCCCACGGTCTCATTTGTTAGAAATTCTTATTTGCCTGTTTATTTCTGGTTTGAACTTATTTTCTGGGCCTGGAGAATTCATTCTTCCTGGTGCATTTTAAAAGAAATTAGGGGTGCCTGGATGGCTCAGTTGGTTAAGGGTCCAACTTTGGCTTAGGTCATGATCTCACAGTTCATGAGTTCAAGCCCCACATCGGGCTCTCTGCTATCAGCGTGGAACCCGCTTTGGATCCTGTCTCCCTCTCTCTCCGTCCCTCTCCTGCTTGAGCTCTCTCTCTCTCTCAAAAATAAATATTTTGGGGAGCTCTTGGGTGATTCAGTCGGTTAAGCATCCAACTTCGGCTCAGGTCATGATCTCACGGTTCATGAGTTTGAGCCCTGCGTCAGGCTCTGTGCTGACAGCTCAGAGCCTGGAGCCTGCTTTAGATTCTGCCTCTGTCTCTCTGCCCCTCCCCTACTTGCTCTCTGTCTCTCTGTCTCTCTCTCAAATATAAAAAATAAAACATAAAAAAATAAATATTTTTTAAAAAGGAAATGAATAAGGCCACTAAAGAAGGGACACACTTTACCTACTCTCTGAAGAGACATTTTCATGAGTTGCAGGCAGGGACTATTACTCTGTTTACAACCCCCTATTTCCACTCTTTGGGTTCTAACCTTTTATTGGCAGTCCAAAATATATTACTTGTTAAGCTTTCTTGATATATAATGGCCTTGCTTATATTTCTTAGGTTGATCTTAAAAACACCTTAAAGAAGTTTCTTAGACCTCTTTTTTTTGATGTTTATTTTATTTATTTTGAGAGAGAGAGAAAGAGAGAATCCCAAGCAAGCTCCATGTTCTTGCAGAGCCCTACATGGGGCTCAATCTCACAACTGTGAGATCATGACCTGAGCCCAAATCAGGAGTTGGATGCTTAACCAACTGAGCTACCCAGGCGTCGCTCTTAGACCTCCTTTAATAATATTCTTAAAATAACTGGTGACACGGCATCAGTCTGGGATCAGTCATTCTTACCCAGCACTCAGTCTAGTCAGGTTGATGTTTGATAATCATCACGCACATGCCAGGAGTGTAACCATTTAATATAAGTAAGTCTCTCTCTTACTTATCCAAAGCCTTTGGCGGAGAGTATTGATATATTTTCCCTCATGTGCCTCTTTCTTGTGGCACTTGTAACCTCTTCCTGGCATGACAGTTACTTGTGACACGTCTTATGTCCCAGGGAGCCCTAAGCTCGTCACACTGCACTTGGTATTGAGAGTGTCAGCCCGTGGGCTCCAGGGCCTAGATTCATGCATGTGAGCAGCCTTGTATCCCCGGAATTTGAAACTGTAGTGTTTTCAATGGAGAGAAAGTGTGCTGCTTCAGCAGAAAGGTTTGGATAGTGTGAATCTGGAGAAGGAAGGAATACCCTGAATTCAAAACCATAACCTGAGTCCTTAGAAGATGACATTTGAGCAAATGTGGACAATATATCGAGTGCTTGAAACATAGTGAAGCCCTCAGAATTGATCAGATGCCTGTGCAGTTGACATGCTATGAAGAAAAACGCTTACACGGAGGAGAGTATCACACCATGTGAGTGTAACCAATGCGGCAGAGACTTTATTTGGAGACCATTGTTGAAGGAATAGCATAGAATTCGTATGTAGAAAAATGAATAGACGAGTGGATGCAGGCAGGCCTTTCACATCCTCTCCTGTCCCCGTTAGTAGCAGAGATTTCACACTGGAGAGGAGCTCTTTGAGAATGGGGAAATACCCACAGCTCAAGTGATCCAGCATGTGTTAACTGGAAAGAAACCCTACCAATGTAACGAACGTGGCACACGCTTCAGCCCGAGAGCTAACTTCTGTTCACAGCAGAGAATTCACACAGGAGGAAAACCCTTTGCCTATAATCAGAGCAGAAATGCCTCCAGTAACGACTCATCCTTGAAACAGCCTGAGTGAATTCACACGGCAGAGAAACTACACCAATGTCATCTATGTGGTAAAGCCCTTAGCTGATGTTCTAACCTTAGCCATCATGAGAATACACGCCGGAGCGAAACCCTATAAATGTAATGAATGGAGAAGAACCTTCAGCCTCAGCTTTAACCTTTATAGACACAAGAGTTCCCACAGGGGAGAAACTGTCACCTTCAGCCAAAGCTCAAGGCTTCAAATGCACAGAACACTGAGCAAACCAAGCAGGAAGGGAGCAAGTCTTTACCAGGAGGAGGAAGCCATTTGGGAAATACTAGATGATTCACGTTAGAGAAGCAATTCAATGAAATGAACATGAGAACCCCTTTCCTCGTAGAGCAACGTTGCAGGACATGTGAGGATTGTCACCGTATAGGACACTCTCAGTATCATGATGGAAGGAAAGACTTCCGTGATCACATAAACCTTAGTCAGCCTTAAAATGCTCACACTGGGAAGTCTCCCAGGCTTCAAGTCAAAGTAGAAATGCCTTTATCTACAATTTATATAAGAAAACTCATACTGGAAAACGAAACTATCAAGAACCCTTTAGAACACAATTCAGTCTATAATTTAGACTTTTGGCAAATGACATATCACTGAAAATAAATGTAGTAGAAAGATGTACCGTGATGCATTCTTGGAAATGTTGAATGCAGAATTTGTAAGCTGTAATAGGCAGTAAGATAACCTCTCCTCAGTAGATTAATAAAAGTTGTTGGTAAAAAATCTAACGCATTGGTATTTGTCTTTAAAAAAATAATGAAACGTTATGCTGAGTATTGGGGCCATTTTTCCTTTATTACATCACTGTCGAAAGCTGATCAGCTTCTATTCTTTTTGCAGCTCTCAACATATTTCCAAAAACTTTGTTCAATCAGAAAACAACTTTTAATGTAACTGAAAAAAAAATGTAGAACGCAAAATAATGTGTTCTAATGATGATATTAGTGTTGAAATATGTTATCTACATGGCAAGGGCGAATGGAGACCTGGACAGTTAAACACACACTTTGTAAGTAATTCACATTATCTCAGGTGATAACTGATGCAGGTAGCAGACATGCCCTATTTTATGAAACACTAAAAACAGACAAAGGCCTGGAATGGAAAAATAGGCCTAAAAGCATCGAATCAAATAACAATATGGCTGAAATGCTGGGCACGAGAGGGAAAGAAGAGATGAGAGCCTTGTGTCTTTTTCTTAAAGGCAGGGAAAAACCATTACAGGGTCTTAAGCAACAAGTGACAAATGAGATTTTGGGGTGGGCACACTGGCTACCCTGTGGGGACTGACTTGGCTTGGAGGGAAGCAAAACTAGAAGAAGGAGTAGCATTTGAGTAACTAGCACAAGTAGCACAGACCTGAGCCGGTGATGCCGACTAAGATGATGGCAGTGAGCAGTGAATGGAGATACACAGACTTAATGGATTTGTGGCTGGTGTTCTCGACAAGACTTAGAAATTGAATATCTAGAAGTTGGAGGACTCAAGAATGAGATCGGGGTTCCTGGCTTTAGAAACGGACCAGGGTAGATGGAGGTACCCTTTAAGGACCCGGGGAGCATTGGAGAACCAGATTTGGTAGAGAAGGTGAGCTCAGGTATAGACACTTTGAGTTTGTGAGATTTTCAGATCCATAAACTGATTTTATATTTGCCACATACATGATGTCTGAAGCCACAAGGTAGCAGAGGTCACCCAGTGAAGTTATGTAGTGTTTGAAAGGCAGCAGGCAGAGGATCAGCTTTGAGAAACAGCAGCATAATGGAAGGGGAGGAGGAAAAGGAAGCTACAAGGGAGACCAGCAGAAGTGACCCCACGAGACAGGGCCTCAGAAGCCAAAGGATGGTGGAAGTGGTCACCTCTGTCAGAAACCCTGGAGAAGTCAGGACTGGAATGAGCTGAGTTCAATGATGTCTGTGTCACTGGTGATCTTAACCCAGACTGTTGTCAGTGGAACGATAGCCACAGAGACCGTGCAGCGCACTGAGACGACGCGGTCGGTGCTGGTAGATGCACTTCCAACAATTTGATGGGGAAGAGAGGAGAAGTGGTGCCAGAGGTGAGAAACCCTTGTGTTTTTTTAGATGGGAAATAGGGGAGCGTATTTAAATGACGAGAAGGTCCGCAAAGGAGGAAGGATTCAAGAACGACCAAGGAGCGAGGAGATAATTGGTAGAATAAGGGAGGCCCTGAGGAGGTCAGAAAGGCACCCGGAGCGCATCAGGGTTCTCTTTTTTTGTTGCCAACTCAATAGAAAAGTTGATGGGTTTGTGGACTTGGGGGTTTGTAGAGACCCAGGGCAGGTGCCACAGAGGGGGAAAGGGCTTTCGTCTTTTAGTTCAAAGGTCGCTGGATATAGAGTGTAAAGTGGGTAGAAAACAAGTCAAGGCAAAACAAACAAAAAAATAAGTCAACGCAGGAGAAGGCTGGCAGAGAACAAGAAGGAAAGAAAGTCTCTTAATAAATCTGTGGAAGTTGAAAAATTACTGTTATTGAGAGTAATTGGATAAATGACACGAAAAGATGGGCAGTTGTGTTCAGAGGGCAGGACGCCTGTTTCAGAGGTAGGGCAGTTGTAGGTCATGACAAAGCCCAGGGTCCGCTCACCAGGGTGATGGGGGAGGGCATCAGAGGTGAGGAGGCTAACTCCAGGAAGGTGGGATCCACGGTCCATGGGGACTAGGATGTCTCCAACAGCGATGGCAGACCTTGGCATGGAGGGTGGCCCAGGTGCCAAAGTCACAAAAAACAAATGTAAAAGGAGAGTGACCAGGAGATTAACAGCTATAAGAAATGGCAGACGACAATTATCCTCTACCCCCAAAATATATTCTCAGCAAATGCATTGCTGGCTATACAAAAATGACTTCAAAACAAGTCCCCTAACAGGAGTGCCAGGGAGCTCTGTAGACATGTGTGAGAAAAAGAGGAAAAGTGGGAGGTTGGCTCAAGGAGGGTGGTATTGGGGGGAGTACCCAATGAGGGTTGATGGTGGGAAGGGCAGACATTTGGGGCAATAACAGAGGAAAGCGTGTTTGGGGGTAGCGGCGTTAGCTGGCGTTTTGAGCTAAAAAACCTGCACGTAACAAATAAATAAATAAAATGCTTGGATGGAAGCCCCGGGAACAAGGTACAACGGGAGGGGTGTTGTGTGTGCGGGTGTGGCTGTGGGTGTGTGGTGAGCGCGTTCACTGCCAGTTGAATTGGGGTGGGGGGGTGGGGGTGCGCGAGGACACATATTGCCAAGCTGTGATCTTAATTTTAAATCTTTCCTTCTGGTTTGTGCACGTTCATTCCTTTAGGCATCTAGTTGAAATGATTCTCTCGCTTATGTCATTATTCTGTAAGAAATTGATCCCTAAACATCGATTAATGGGAATGTTACTGCTAATAGGTATCCTATTGAGGGACTTATCGGTGCCAGGCACTGAACTATCCCCAGGGTTACCAAGATAAACATGAATTACCAAGATAAACGTATTTTTTATACGTTATTTTAAATAATGCATTAATCCCCTAAATTCATTAATCATAGTTCCTCACAACCTTGAAAAAATACTGATTTGCTAGTAGGTAGACATCTGATTGACCAGACACTATGTTATGATTAAAACTATTGAAGAACTTCCAGGTTTGTTTGTTTGTTTGTTTAATCTAACAGCCACTTCCAAATATTGTGCTGTTCATTTGTTTTCATCTATTTGTTTTAATTTGTTACATCCCTTAAATTCTTTCTAATTAGGTACTCAATAAATGTTAAATGCAAAAGTGCATAGGAGTACCCTGCCATCTAAATTTATTGCCACTGTTTCTAACCTCCACTCTTGTTTTAAAGAAATAACAAGTGGAATATATTAGACCATGTAGAAAACATATTATATGGTTTTTCACCTTTAATATAAACTACTTGATGACGTCAGTGATGAAATGTATAGCTAGCCTGGATCTTGCAGTGGAATCTCCAATTTCTTCCAATCCTGCTGCTGAGGCTAGGACTTCTTCCACATCATACAACTGAAGAAAAAAAAAAATCAATGTTACCATTAACACAGTGGTGAGGGCCAATATGTCAGCTTACACCGAAGGATCTCTTCTTCCGGTATCCCACCCCTCCAGACCTGGCGGGGGAACAGCCTGGGAGTAGCTCTCTGCATTACACATGGTCTCGGAGATCTGAATCCTGCCTGGATCTCAGAAATCTGTAGTTTCCTTGCAATGGTCCCTCACAAAGTATCCCCTCGCTCAACCAAAGATTGTTTCAAAGTAGCTAGAGTAGCAGGATAAATGTGTGAAATTTCATTGTGTATTTGTATTTTCTTTATAGGATAAAGATGCACAGAAAGAAGTGAAAAAAATAAGCACTTCCTTGAAGAGGTAAATAAAAGAACTCACTCTTCAACAAATCAGATGTGGTCTACTAAACTTTGAACTAATCCAAGTGGCGTTTTTTATTATCCCTTTTTCTTTTCTGATGTAAGGGTAACGTGCTCAGATTTGAAGGTAAAACCATGTTTCTGCAGCATGCATTCCACTAGTATCACTGCGAAACTAATAATGTTACTTGGAGAAGTCGATTTCGCATAATGTCAGTACAAAATGATCTTTGAACACGTATGATTTCTATTTTTCCTACCAATAAACTATAGTCTTCAGAATATTTCTTTAAATAAAATATTTAAATCAATTCAATAAAATGACCTCTAGTGAGTGTCTGATTAATGTTTCAGTGGAGACTTGGCAAAACAAAATTTCATTAATGCAAATGAAAAACGGAAAAAAAATAGGCAGAGGTCATGAACACATTGTTGGCAGAAGAGGAAAAACAAAAGAGTAAATATATTGTAACCAGTAATCAGAAATGTGAATGCAATTACAGTAAGGTAATGTTTTAATATTAAATTAGCAAGGATTTCTTTTCTTTCAAGAAATATCCGGGGTGCCTGGGTGGCTCAGTCAGTTAAGCATCTGACTCTTGATTTCGCCTCAGGTCATGATCTCAACAGTTTGTGGGTTCAAGCCCTGCATCGGGCTCTGTGCTGACAGTGCAGAGCCTGCTTGGGATTCTCTCTCTCCCTCTGTCTGCCCCTTCCCAGCTTGTGCTCTGGCTCGCTCTCTCTCTCTCGCTCTCTCTCTCAAAATAAATAAATAAAACGTGAAAAATACTTTAAAAATATTCAATGCTGATAATGATGGCACGAGTTGGAACATTCCCATACACAGCCGGTAGAAGGGTATTTTGACACAAACACTTTACCAAATGTTTGTGTCAAAATACCCTTAAAAATGTCCTGAGCCTTCAAAATGTATTGATTCTTGAATCTTGTAATGTCATTTCCGGGAAATAGTCCTAAGGAGAAAAGGTATAATGATTTATGCACAAATGTTTATGACAGCATTATTTATTACAGTAGAACACTATGGCCAACAATAAGGAAGTGGTTAACCATATTGGAATATAACTACAGTAGGATATTATTTTGACATTGAAAAAAATTACAAAAATAGTGAATGCATAGAGCATCTTAAGTGCAAGTAAGAGGCAAAATAGTGTATACATCTGATCTCAACTATATGAAAATGTGCACAGAAAAGCATCTATTGGAAATACACTAAACTGGTAGTTCATATTTCTGTGGAGTTGTGTTTTATTTCTTATATTTCCCAAGTTTTAATAAACTAAAAGGATTTTTTTCCCATGGTACTTAGCAGTGATCTATAAAGATTCCTCACTACGCTTTAACCAGCCTCATCTTGGACATCAGGTCAAAATCTGAGTTTCCCGTTTGCTATCCCAAATATATGGGCACACACATACATTTATACACTCAAAATTTCAAGCCCTGACCTAGATGCTGTTTAATCAAACTAAGCCAGTTCCTGCTTCTGGTCTTTTACAGTGACCCATCGAGATACCTGAATCAGTTCAACTGCTCTTGCCCAATCTCTGAAACTACTAGCTAGAAGGGACAGGAGTCTGGCAGGTACCCCAACAGATTACACAGTGTCCATAAGGCTACCGATACCTCCGGCTTTCTCGAAACAGCTACAACAATGTGCCAGTTGAGACAGGTGAATGACACTAGCAGCAAATGACAGAATGAACCACGTTGTGGGAGCAGAGATCAGTGCAAAGACTTCTGCTAGGAATTAGAAGGAACATCAAAAATCCTCTCCGTGGGACTGGGGACTCATCATAAGGGCTAATCAATCTCCATTTGTTTTAATAAAATTCCTGTTTGGTCCCTGTAGTCAGTATGTCTTCAGTGGACAGATTGAGTGATTCCGTTTCTGGATAAGGACCTGACCCGATGGGAGTATAACACTCCTAAAAGTTACTTGAATCTTTAAAGTGTGAGGAATTGCTCACACACTTGACCACTACTGCAGGAGGATGTTAACAGAGGAAATTTCCCTCCTCATCATGGCTATACTGTATCCCCTTCAAAGTAACATTACAACCCTGCTGTCTGGCTCACCACTGAAGACGGTTTCCACATGAAATCTGCCCCCTTTTAAAAGCCGAGAGCTTGTCTTGGATGACAGCATCATAGGTAGGTTGTTTCACTTATTGTTACACTTAGTCCGGTGAATTTCCCGTGAAGGAAGCCATGTGAATTGACTAGCTTTCCTTTCTATGGTTACTTCACTCACCGCTCCTGCTGCCACCCTGGGAGAAGACAGAATAGCTCCAGGGCACTTCTGAAATGATTTCTCCTGGGGGCGTGGGGGTCACTAAGGCCAAGCCAGTGGTGCCCTGTCCACCACAGGCAAAGTACACAAATTCTTAAACTTCCAAGAGATTCATGCATAGCTTTGAGAAGGGGGAGTTCCCATCCAGAACTTCACAAGGGTCCCATTTCAGAAGACGATAAACTGCGTGTTAAAATTTCTCATGAAACATTGAAGAAGTCACTTGGTGTTCTGCTGAAGTTTTATCAGTTGTTCCGTCCATATAATTGGCAAGGTTACTCGTCTTTCTTACTAAATAATGAATGACCTACGTTGTAACATGAAAATCTCCATTGTGCCTAACAGTTGTCAAAAAGCTTTTCATTTGATAATATTTATGTAACTTTGAATGATAAAAAGCAGTGCTAACACCTGGACGGGACCATGGAGACCGCCCTCATTTCCCCAGTAAACAGTTTAAGCTCTGATGCATCAGTAGCACAGATGGGGGCAGGGAGCTGGGGACTGGCCAAGCCAGGACTGGGTTCCAGCTCCTGGAATCTCATGCCCTCTGCCGTCTTCTCCGAGCCCAGGGCTTTTTACATTTAACTGATCGGAGTCCAACATGTCTGTCGTAGATTAGGGGCCACGAGAACGGTAACACTTGCATGCTGTTAACCGTGGTTCTGCCTGTTTTAAGTGCTTTACCTATATCAAATCATTTAATCCTCAGCAGTCCAGAGAGAAGGAACTTTTGGTATTACCCTATTTACAGACAGGGGGGGCTAAAGCATGAGATCTTAAATACCATACTGAGTACAGGAGTACAGCATGAGGTTTGAACTTGGACAGTCTGTTCCAGTTCGTGCTATAGTCTGAACTTCTGGGCAACCCTGCCAGCAAAGGTGGGGTGGGATGTGGGGGTAAGAGGCAGGAGGTGGAAGGAAAGAAAGGGAAAAAGGACAGGAAAGGAAGAAAGGGTATACAAAAAAAAAATGGTAAAGGTGAAGAAAAATCTTTCCTTGTATTTATTTTTTGGATACTGATACCCATTTTCTGGTTTCAGATAACTTTCCAACAACCTGTTGTATATCTTGCCTTATATTAAATCTGTTTTCATATCCCCACCTTCTCCTTTCCCAAGTTAAGGAAAGAGAAAAAAAGGAGGTGGTGAAACCCATTTGAAATGACTTGTTACCGATCAAGTGATCGGTGTGTGTCCTGAGAGCCTCAGTATAGACTTTATGACCTATTTTGGGGTGTTTAACAAGAATGTGTTATTTCACAGTTAAAGACAATGTCACGTTTTAGAACCAAGCATAGTTAATATCTTGATTGTTCCTTGACTTTTGCAGCTCTCAAACCAGTATCTTGCTCTAGGTGCCTGAAGCCAAATCATAAGTTTTAAAAATAGCTTTATTGAGGTACAACTGACATACCAGAATATGCATATTTAAAGTGTATAGTTTGATGTCTTTTGACATATGTATCCCTGAAACCATCGCAAGATAGCAGACATTTCCATCACCCCAGAAGTTTCTTCCCACCTTTCTGCAGCCCCTCTCTCCTGACTGTCCCTGCACCTCCCATCCCCAAACAACCACTGTCCTGCTTTCTGTCACGATAGAGTGTGTTTTCTAGACTTTTATAAAACTGGACTTGTACATTATGTTCTCTCTTTTGCTGCCTGATTTCTTTCACCCAACTAAATTATTTTGAGATCCGTCCATGTTGCAGTGTGTTCTGATAGTTCATTCCTTTTTTGCTGAGTGGCATTTTACTGCATGGACAGACCACAGTTCTTTCTCTCCACTCAACTGTTGATGAGCCTTTGGGGAGCGCCCCGTATTTGATTATCACAAACAAGTCTCTGAATATTCATATGAATTCTTTAAATGGACCTCTGCTTTCGTTTCTCTTGGATAAATGGGAGTAGAATGGCTGAATTATGTGGTGGATCTGTGTTTAGCATTTAAAAAAAAGCTGTCAAGCTGCTTTCCAAACTGGTTAGCCCATTTTACATTCCCACCAGCAATGAACGAGCTTTCTACCTCCTCCACCTTCTCAGCAGCACTTGGGATGGTCACTCTTCATAATCTGAGCTACTGCTCTAGATGTGTAGTGCTATCTAATTGGGGTTTTTATTACCCTAGTGACAAATTACATTGAGCATGTTTTCACGTGCGCATTTGCCATTCGTGTATCTTTTTTGGTAAAAATGGCCCTTCCGATTGTTGGCCCATTGTTTTACTTGAGATCCTTGTTTTCTTCTTTATTGGCTTTTAAGAGTTCTTCATATATTCTGTAAGATACAAGTCCTTTATTAGATACGTAATTTGCCAGTGTTTTCTCTCTCTCTGTGGCAGAGAGAACTCCCTTCATGTTAATTCCCTTAACGTGTCTTTGACAGGACAAAAGTTGTTCCTCTTGGTGAATCAATTTCTACTTTCACGTATGTTGTTTTTGGTCTAGTATCTAAACATCTGTGCTAGTCCAAGGTTCTAAAATTTTCCCCCTATATTTTCTTCTAAAAATTGTATATTTGGGGTTTTGCACTGAAATCTGTGATCCATTCTGGGTTAATTTTTGTATATGGCGTGAGGTATGGATTGAGGTTCACTTGTTGTGTATATGGACAGACAATTGTTCTAGCACCATCTGCTGAAAAGACTATTGTTTCCCTGCTGAATTGCCTTTGCACCTTTGTCAAAAATCAGTCTTCCATATATGTGTAGGTCTACGTATGTACTTTCTAGTTTGTTCCATTGAACTATTTATCAGTATTAATGATTAGAATCAGCTTTTTAATTTCTAAAAAAAAAAATCTAGCTAGGATTTTGGGATTTTGTTGATCAATGTGTCTCCTCAACTCAAGGAGACTGTGGGACTCCTTCAGGCCTCCCTCTCTGTGTGTTGTCTGGAAACTCTCGCAAGGCAGTAATCTGGGGCAATCGTAGGGCTTTCCTCGTTTGTTACAATCTCTCAGGGATTATTGTCCTTTCTTTCCTGCTGTCCAATAGCTTGAAAGACATTGATTTCTTTTTTTTTTTTTTTTAATTTTTTTTTCCAACGTTTTATTTATTTTTGGGACAGAGAGAGACAGAGCATGAACAGGGGAGGGGTAGAGAGAGAGGGAGACACAGAATCGGAAACAGCTCCAGGCTCTGAGCCATCAGCCCAGAGCCCGACGCGGGGCTCGAACTCACGGACCGCGAGATCGTGACCTGGCTGAAGTCGGACGCTTAACCGACTGCGCCACCCAGGCGCCCCTTTTGTTTGTTTTTAAATAGCATTCTTAAGCTTTGGCAAATTAAGTTAACAGATGAAGAATTAAATTATACCTTTCCTCCTTCTTGAATACTTCATATTTACACAACCTGACTAATTTTAAATTGGGAAACCTGACTGGAAAAAGAAGCTGATGAAAGTTACGAGTAGAAAGAACATTCGAAATTATTGTGACGTAACTATGTTGCTGGCAGAGTCCTAAGTGGTCAGCCACTTCGAGTCAGGTAGGCATGGTGTGTGTGGAGTTCATCTGGAGCCCACCATTGGCTGTCCCAATCGTTTCCCTTTTTGAGAGAGAGAGCACACGCAAGCAAGCAGGGGAGGGGCAGAGGGAGAAGTAGAAGAGAATCTTAAGCTGGCTCCACGCTTAGCGTGAAGTCCGACACAGGGCTGTATCCCACAACCATAGATCAGGACCTGAGCTGAAATTAAGAGACAGACGCCACCCAGGCTCCCTGGCTGTCTTAACTTTTAAAAGGTTTCAGTCATGAAGACAGTCAGTGACTTTCCAGCCAAGCTACCATTTCAGTTATGTATTTAGTCTTTTCATTTGAAATGTACTTTACTTCCCTAGGGTTCTTCAGTCCTAGGAGCTCCATGTACATAGCAGTAGCAATTACTCAAATATTTATTGAGCTAATGTTATGGAATCATCCAAGGGCTGACCCAAGCTTGTGAGGCCTCAAGGTTATTCAATTTGGAGAATCGTTAAGAAAAAGAATAGAAAATTTCCAATACAAAATTAGGTATGAAAGCAACTTTATTTAGAATAAAAAAGGGGTGCCTGGGTGGCTCAGTCAGTTAAGCTTCCGACTTCAGCTCAGGTCAGGTCATGATCTCACAGTTCTTGAGTTCGAGCCCCGCATCAGGCTCTGAGCTGTCAGCTGGAGCCTACTTTGGATTCTGTGTCTCCCTCTCTCTCTGCCCCTCCCCTGCTCACACACTCTCTCTCTCTCTCTCAAAAATAAACATAAAAAAAACCTAAAAAAGACATTAGAATAAGTTACAAAATTTTAAAAGCTGACAAATGTCACAAATACTACAAAATCCAGAAAAATAATGTATCATTATGTACTAAGGGTGTGGCACACCTCTAAGCCACTTTTTTCCCCTTCATTTTGCCATGTACTGTTTGTTCATCACATAATATTAATTTAACATCATTTTCTATAGAGAGGATAGAGTATAGGAAAATTGGTGTTTCCTCTAGCATGATTGATGTTTATTCTTTATTGCTGATGGTTTAGAAAAGCTCCTCTCAGCCTCACTTCTTGTTGTTAGTGCCCGTGGTGACTTCCTCCGCAGCACTTCTTGCCCAGGGTGAGCGGGCCCCAGAGGACTTCAGCCCTTCCAGCACACTGGGCTGGGCCCGGATGGTCTGTTCAATGGGTCCAGTTCTGCTCCGCCTTGGCACCTCTGATGCCCAGCCCCGTCTCACCCCCAGCCATGAGGAGGTCCCGGTGAGCCTCGAAGCCTGGGTCATAGGGGGCCCTGAGTAGGGAGCCAAGCAGCACCTTGTTCATATCCTTCTCCTTGGAGTCAAAGTCAAGGTCAGAAGCTTGATACAGGCCCCAGAAACGAGCTGTCGCTAGGGCCGGCTGATGTGGAGGTTGGAAGCCACCCACTGACCATCCCTGCTACCAAATCCTCCATAGGGTATGTAGTGGACCCTCTCACCAACGCTCCCCAGCCCTTCTTCCTGGGGCTGGGGATGCTCCTGTGTGGGGAGGGGACAAGGATCAGGAGGGGGTGGGCACAACCCATGCAGGTGAGGTCCCCCGATTAGGAGCAGACTTGAACCAATATTTCTCCATCTTCTTCCGACTGCGGTCAGCATAAAGGCCAACGTCTTCAGCAGGGCTTTAAAGACAGCCCCCATTCCCGTCCTCCTACCCAGTCTGTTTTCCAAAGGGGCGCTCTATACGCCCCCGCACTGCGCATGCGCCTGCGCCCACACACGCCCTGTCTGCATTTCCAGACCGAACTGGTTGTCGTGATTCTCTTCTGCCCCCTGGCTTGGGTGTTGCCATCCTACGGGGCCACCTTCCCTCCCCCGTGCCCACTGTCTCCCCACTCCAGGCCTGGCTCGAGTGACAGAAGCGTTACCACAAAGCCCTCCTGATGCGCATGAGCAGAGGTGCTCTCTCCTTAGAATAGCAAGACACGGTGTATGTCCTTTTTCAGCCTGACTGGCCCTCAGCTCTCCAGCAGGGTGAGGGCAGGGACCATGTATTATTCACCTTCGTATCATTCACCTGTGTAGCACGACGTACTCAATGAACATGTGTTCAGCTAGATAACTCAAGAAACACGAAAGCACTTCAAAAGTTTCCTAGGGTTCCTAAAAGAAAATTAAGGGTCATTCCACCCTCGGTGCAATGCGACAGGGAGAGAGCAGACGGAAGGAGGGGAGAGCAGGGCTGGAAATGGAGAAGCCCTACAGCTCAGGGCCTAGGCCGGAGGCAGTAAGCTTGAGTCAATGCCAAGACCAGCCCTTGACTTCAGATCCATAGTGCTCTTTTACTCCCCTAAGAACAACCCAGACATGTGTACGTTCTGCTTTATTTTTTAGTGTTCCAGCCCGCACTGAAAGGACTATGGACCATTACACTAGGCTTAATCATTGTGGCATTTCTAGGATCCAATTCTTGTTTCTTTTTGAAATTTTAATTCATATTCTATTTCCAGGCCTCGGTTTGCAGTCTGTTGGCTTAGTAATAAAGTAACGGCAATGTGGAACGTAAAACGATTTAGAGCGGTCCGTTCCTGGCAACCTCGTGAGACTGAGCGTTGGTTTTGGAGGACACTTAGCCCTTCTGCTTGTTGCTAACAGATTGGGAAATTTTTTAACGAGATGATTTTTATTGCTTTAGGGACGGATCCCACAGCACGTACATATAGTGATAGCACACGTATTATGTTTAGAACATTTTAAAAGTTTTCTTTTAAATGCAAAAGAAACGCTGCTTTATAGTCATGTCCAACTTTTTAACTTTTCGAAGTGTTAGCACTAGATGTAAAACTTCAGTGAAAGCTCTTTGCTGGCTGACGTGGCTGACATCGGTAAGGACACGGCGCCCATCCTAATCTGACCGTGAGGAAACCGAAACAAGATCAGGCTGGCTGGAGGTCACGGACAGACTTGCTGGAGACTGGACCCAGATGCCCTGACCCCCAGCCCCGGCCTGTGCCGTGAGGGCAGGAAGCAAATTCAGGGCCATATAATCAGCTTTAAACCATTTCAGATTTAGCGCACTTAGGAACTCTTAGTTTCTTTTTCCTTTGTTTTTATTTACCTAAAAAGCGCTTATGGCAGCTACAAAAGAGTCTTCTAAAAACAAAGATAGACTTCTTGAAATTCGTGTAACTGTTAACTTAGCCAACAGCACACAAGTATCTCCCACGGTGGGGGAAATGGTTCATTGGAAGGGAAAACAGTAATTAAGATGGGCTTTAGATAAGGATGTCAGTGTCCATATACTATAAATTCATGGGAATGTCCTGGAAGGTTGCCTTATTCTACTTAGGGAACAATTTGCATACATCTGGTTGTGGTAATTTCTCTACAAAATGTTGTTCACACTCATACTTTCCCTTTTAATTTTGATATAATTATGTGATTCTTCACAGTTCCATAGCTATAATTTACATTTCCGGCCATACTTGGTTGAGATTATGATCTCTCTCAGGGTCACAAATCTTCCCTGCCCAAATCTAGACTGTTTCAATTTGGCCCACTGAGTTGGCCGAGAAATCTGGGGGGGAAGGGGAAGTTTCTTCGGATTTTCCCCAACTCAGCCATGCATTATTAACACCCAGTTTCTCTACAAAGAGGGTAGCTTGCTGGGGGTGCAGAGGCTATAGCTGCATTCTGATTCCCCACCTTATCCCGCACTGGAAATGCTCTCAGGGCAGGGACCCTCTTCAGCATGCACAGAGCCCATGAGAAATGCTCTTTCGAACCACAGTTAGCTAGACCCCAACTCAAGTCTCTCGCTCAACAGAGGAGCTAGTGAACTGCGTTGGGTCTCAAAAGAAGCATCCACACAAGCAGACCGTGCAGATCGCAGATGCCAGCCTATGGCTCAGCCTCCACCCTTGTGCAGCGCGGTAGCCGATTTGGAGCTCACTGCTCCATCCCCCCCCCCACCAGGCATTTCTCAGAAGTGATGCTGTCTCTCCCTGGCTCAGTGTCCTGAGACCCATTCATGAGAAGAGGGGCCTCCTCCTTCTCTTCCTACATCAGCTTTAGTGAAGCATACATTATAAACAACCAAATGCGTTCATGTTAAGTGACCAGTTTGATGAGTTTGGACGAATTTATACACCAGTTTAACCTCCACCGCAATATCAAGGTATAAAATTTGTGCATCACCCCAGAAAGTTCCCTTGTGTCCCTTCCCACTCGATCTCCAACCTGCACTTCAGCCTCAGGCAACCAGAAATCTGCTTTTTGGCACTATAGGTTGATTGTCTTTTAGAATATCACACAAATGGGATCATTCTTTCTCTGAACACATTTTTTGAGATGTGCCCATGTTATTGGGTATATCGATAGTTCATTCCATTTTGTTGCTGTATAATATTGTATCACGTTGGTATGTCATAAATAGTTCATCAACTCACCTATTTGGGGTTGTTTCCAGTTTGGGGTTACTATGAATGAAGCTGATAGGAACATTCATATGCTAGTCTTTCAAAGACATGTTTTTATTTGGAAGGTGGAGGCAAAAACCTAGGCGTGGAGTTGTCACATGGTAAGTATTTGTTAGCTTTACAAGAAACTTTTTACAAGAAACAAGAAGCTTTACAAGAAAACATACTGCTTTTCAGATGACTGTACCATTCTGCATTCCCATCAGAATGGATGGAATGAGAGTCCCAGTTGTTACACATCCTCACCAACACTTGGCATGGTCAGCCTGTCTTTAACTTCAGCCACTCTAACCTAGGTGTGGCGGCATTGCATTGTGGTTTTAATTTGCTCTTCCCTAATGACTTGAGCATCTTTTCATGTGCCCATTGGGTATCTTCTTCCTTGACTCAATCACTCTGACTAACCTGATGGCACTAAATTCGATAATCCTACAGCCAAAAACATCCTTGCCGGTTTCTAGTAGGTTGTGACCCTTTCTTCCTTGCCTTAACCCTGGCAGGACATAAGAAAACTGACAGAAGCTCTGATTTGCCTCCTGTCCCAGGGTGAGGTCATCAAAACAGACCTTCAGAAACTCCATATATAGGAAGTTGAGCATGTAGATTGAACCTGTGGCATTGGAACACTGCTGGGAGAAAGAAGATATAAATCATATGTGTCTCTCCCTTGCTCTGCTATACTTACAGGGCCCCCCCCCCCCACACACACACAGAGAAGAAAGGGAGAGAGAGGAGGGGAGGGAGGGGAAGGACACAAAGGGAAGTAAAGAGGCTGAGATTGAACTTACTCTAGATTGTAGAGTAGTCATTCCATGTGGACCCAAACTTTTCATTTCCAGGATTTTACAAGATTCCTCCTCTGACTCCCTACTCTTGTTGACAATGTAAAACAAACCCACAGTTAGCCTGGGAATTATCTTTATGGAATAAATCAGCATATTGTTTTGAGTTTTTGCACTGCATGTATTAATTTAAAAAGAACACATGTCTTGGTTCAGTAAAAATTTGCAAAAAGCCAGACATCCCATAAAAAGAATTTGTTGGTTGAGATGTTTATCCCTCTAGCCATCTTTTCCCTTTTATGACTACAAAGAATACTTGTGTTTCTTTACTTGTCACAATCATCTACTCAGGAAGACTTCTGGCAGTGGGCCCAACAGGAAGTCCCACTGCGCTGAAGCAGGGTCTTTATGAGGTCTGCTTCCTTCCCATCCTTTGACTGGTCTGCACATAGGTGTGTTACCACCTTGCCTTTGCCAGAGAGAGCATCTTTCAGCCAGGACGCTCTCCTTGTCCAAGGCACGACTCAGAGAGGCCGGGCCCAGGCTACGCAGGCTCACAGTCTACGCCTCCTCTGTCTTGTTGTGGTGCCTCTGCAGTTGTGGGTGTACCTGGGGAAACCTGGCATGTTACTGCTTCACCAGAACACTGTCTGATGTGGAGGAAGACACCTAGAGGGCCACAGAAATCAGAAGTTTCCAGAGGTAAACTAAGACCTTCCAGTGATCAATGCTTGGTTAACCAATCTCCCATCAACTGTGAAGATAATCAATATCCATAATGATGAGCCTAAAGCATTCAAGATCCCCAAGTGCTTTCTGCATTAAAAAAAAAAAAGCTAAATTGCATGTGGTTAACGTTAAAACTTTAAGTAATTTTGCTATAATCTTGTAAACCCATTGGTCTCCAAGCTTTTGTGATTTCATTGATTTTATCAGCTTTTAAAACATCTTCTGAACATCCTGCTCACTGGTACACCAGGGCTTGGAAAAACCGTGCTAGGCAAAGAACTTGCATCAAGCTTGGGACTGAAATACATTAATGTGGGTGATTGAGCTCAAGAAGTCTGATCAACGGACATCATGGAGTCTGGCGAGAGGGCTTGTCCCAAGAGCATGCCTGAAGATCCACGGATGATGGCACAAATCCTGAAGGATAAGAGCATTACAGAATATGAGCCAAGAGTTATAAGTCAGATGTTGGAGTTTGCCTTCTGATATGTGACCACAATTCTAGATGATGCAAACATTTACTCAAGCCATGCTAAGAAAGCTACTGTTGATGCAGATGGTGTGCGATTGGCGACCCAGTGCCATGCTGATCAGTCTTTTGCCTCTCCCCCCCCAAGAGATTTTTTATTAGACATAGCAAGGCAAAGAAATCAAAGTCCTTTGCCATTAATCAAGCCATATTCAGGCCCCAGGTTGCCACCTGATATTGCTTGACTGTTCCAAACTACAGACTTAAGTCTTTACCAAAAAAGGCATCTACTTCTGCGGGAAGAATAACAGTTCTGTGGTTATTACTAGCGGACCAAGTACTCCCACGCTTGGCACAACAACCCCACACACCATGTCTGTGTCAATGAAAGTAGGGACTCCAATGTCCCTCACAGGGCAAAGATTTACAGTACAGAGACCCACTTCACAGCCCCCAACTGCAAAAGCATCAATTCCTGCAACATCCGCAGTTCAGAATGTTCTGATTAATCCATCATTAATCGGGTCCAAGAACATTCTTATTAGCACTAACATGGTGTCGTTGCAAAACACCGCCAATGAATCAGCACATGCACTGAAAAGAAAACAAGATGATGACGATGATGATTGTGATAAACTGTGATAATTTGTAATCTGGCCTTGATGCTTGTAACATGTATACTTGGTCTTGAATCCATTGCACTGAGATTAAACATACATGCTGGGTGTTTCCAAGTTGTGTTGTAGGAAATGTAAATGGCATTTAATGAGTAAATACAGTTATCCTTTCTGATTGAGATGTGGGATTTTCTTTAGCAGGATTAGTAATGGTTTTTCATCAGCCTTTCAGTATAAAAAATAAAGTCGTTCACCAAATAAATAAATAAATAAAAGTTGGTATCCCCTCCACATATTTATGTCCATGTATTTATAAGCAACAAATGCTAATTACTAAAATATTCATGATAAAATATACACACAGATAGAACATTTCACAGTATAGAATTGCCTCCTTTCTTGATTAAATAAGAAACTCTTGGGGCGCCTGGGTGGCTCAGTGGGTTAAGCGTCCGACTTCAGCTCAGGTCATGATCTCACACTCCATGAGTTCGAGCCCCGCGTCGGGCTCTGTGCTGACAGCTCAGAGCCTGGAGCCTGCTTCGGATTCTGTGTCTCCCTCTCTCTCTTCCCCTCCCCTGCTCATGCTCTGTCTTTGTCTCAAAAATAAATAAAAACATTTAAAAATACAATACAATACAATACAATAGATAAAAAAGAAACTCTTAACAAAATAGAAATAAAAAGATACTTTCTTCAAATGATAAAAGATATTTATCTGAGTCCATCATGCTATTAACACAGAATTTAGAAATATTTGTACTGAAGTCAGGAGCAAGACAAGGATGACATTAATCACTACTATTATTTAATATTGTTCTGGAAGTAGCAGCTCTAATTTAAAAAGGCAAATAAAGGACAGTATCTATTTAGAAGTAATATATTAACAGCGTATAATAAATACCGTTATTTATGTAGGTAAATTAATCTGTACACACGAAAACAACTGAGAGAAGTAACTGAAGAACTATTTTCAAAAATAAGAGAGTTTAGGGGCGCCTGGGTGGCGCAGTCGGTTAAGCGTCCGACTTCAGCCAGGTCACGATCTCGCGGTCCGGGAGTTCGAGCCCCGCGTCAGGCTCTGGGCTGATGGCTCAGAGCCTGGAGCCTGTTTCCGATTCTGTGTCTCCCTCTCTCTCTGCCCCTCCCCCGTTCATGCTCTGTCTCTCTCTGTCCCAAAAATAAATAAACGCTGAAAAAAAAAAATAAGAGAGTTTGCTAAGACAGTGTAATAATACATCAGTGTGTAGCAAGCAATAGCTGAATAGATGGAATGGAAGGAAATGCCTTATTTACCACAACCACAATATAGAATCAAATTTCTAGGAATAAATCTAAGAACTGCTTGATAGACAAGCAGAAATCTCAGGGCCCCAACAAGTAGAAAGACATACTCAGACATACTCAGAAGAAGACAGCATCCTAAAGTTATCAAAGTTTCCTCAGTTAATCTAGAAATGTAGTGTAATTCTCATTAAAACACCAACAAGATTCTTTTTGTGTCCTAAAATTCAAATGGAAAAACAACAGCAAGAATAGTTATGGAGATTCCGAAGAAGTCAAGTAATGAAGGGCAACCATACCTACCAGACAGGAAAAAAAAAAAAAAAAAGCATTAAGCTCTAAGAAGTCAACCAGTACTGTGAATGACCAGATGAACTGATCAGTGAAACAGAATGGAATGGCCCGAAGTACACCCAAATACACATGTAAATTTGGTATACCATAAAGAGGGCACGTAAAATGGATTATACAGTACGTGGGCCCTTAGAAGAAAAGGAGAGTGGGGAAAAAAATGGACTAGCCTGTAAAATTATTAGCCAGCAGGAGGCAGCAGCCTCCTGAGATCGATCCTCCCGAGGCACCATTGTCCACAACCCCGCGTCCAGGCATCACCCGCGATCCCCGGATCATTCCATTCCAAGTGTGCCCCACTGTGTCTGCAGCCATACACAGTAACTGCTCACTGGGAGCCCTTGCTCTTTAGCCCGGAATAGCACAGCAGGGAAAGGCATGCCAACCAGGAAGGAATTCAAGGCTTAGAGGAAAAGAAGACAAGGAGAAAGAGGAAGAAGGAGAAAGTGAAGAGCCTAACGGAAGAGCCTTGTTGACGGGCCCAACTTGGAGATAAAGAAAGAGGTGCCTATGATAGAGAATCCTGGAGATCTCATCACAGAGAGATCTGAGGTGTCATCTAGGAACACCCATCACCCGCAGGACAGTCTCACCAGGAGCCCAGAGGCACGGCTCGGCGTGATCTCAGCAAGCCGAGTACGTGTTGTTGGGAATACTTCTTCCAGCTGTGCCAGCTCACAGGCTCCCGGTGGGAAGGGCGCGAGATGACAAACGTGGGTACACTTTGCAGACTCCGATCCGAGGCGATTGTTTGCTTTGAGTTGAGCACGCACTCACCTCGCCCTTGTTAACCTTTTGTTTCCAGAGGAGCCACGGACTATGCAGACCCAGCAAGAATCCAGATACCCACCCCCGAGGGAAGTTAAGGTTGGGAGCCACAGAGTAATCGACACCCTGTCCAAAGGCAGGTCCCGGGGAGGAGCGTTGACCCTGTGAGTGTCCTGCTTTGTTTGTCTTCATCCTGGCAGGTGGCGAGGCGTCTTGCGGGACTTGATGAAAGACACAGAGCTCCAGCCAGAGCAGGGCAGCAGCGAGGCTTTCCTAGATGTGGGGCCAACATCAAAGCTCTCCTGTTCCGCGCTGACATGTGCAACTCTTGAGCAGGTCTGTTAACACATGCAGAGACAGACTCTTGGGTTCCTGAGGGGAGAGATCAGACCCAGAGAGGTTCCATACCGAGCTGGCAGAGACGCAAAAGCCTGATTGGGAAAGCCATGAGGCCCCCAAATCCACTGTGCGGATGGATGGCCACAGCTGCCTTGGGGGGTCCTGGTGGCTTCGTTATCTATTTCCAGAGAAAGACTAGGAAGGCGTGCAGAGCACAGGGGAAAATGTACTGCTTTCTCCCTGGGGTTCATTTGTTTTCCATAAATTGAGGCTTCCAGGGAAAGGTGGCAGGATATAAAATAAGTACTGTGCCCAGAATCGTCTTCAGATCCAGACCCGGCACTTGCTCCGTGGACAAAGTTGCACGAGGGACTTAAACTCTGGGCCTTAGTTCCCTCATTCATAAAATGGCGCTAAAAGTTCCTGCCATACAAGATTCTGTTAAATAAATGTACGTAGGGGCACCCAGGGGGCTCAGTGGGGTTAAGCACCCAACTCTTGACTTCGGCTCAGGTCATGATCTCACAGTACGTTGAGTTTGAGCCCCGCATCGGGCTCTGCACTGACAGTGCAGTCTGCTTGGGATTCTCTGTCCCTCCCTCTCTCTCTCTCTCTCTCTCTCTGTCCCTCCCCTGCTTGCTCTCACTCTCTGAAACTAAACTAACTAAATAACCACAGATAATTGGCCTATAGAAATGGGACTTTTTAGCTGCTTCCCTTCTGAGGGGATAGAGATTCTTCTGGCTATTTACATCTTCCCTAGATGTTTCCACATTGCTTTTTATCCCCATAACCCTGTAGTGACACAGAAGTTGCCCACACAAGTGCCTGTTGACTATTCTTCTCGATTCTGGTGGTTGAATAAATATCCACAGAGACAGGCACAGCAATGAGCCCACCGGCTGGAAGCCCAGGGGAAGGGCGCGGTGGCATCCAAGGACTCTCCACAAGTCCTTGCACAGAGGACATCGTCTTGCCCCATATCCTGTGCGGCACACACACTAGTTGGGGAATCCGTGTCTGTTTTTTGGACCCAATTGGGTCTCGAAAATAGTTCAGAATCCTGGTGAGTCTTTCCTGAATTCACATAGTTTGTTCGTCGTTTTCCATTTCCCGTTGGCTCCTGAGAGCCCGAAAGCAAGTCAAGGCAGGAAACCCACAAACTGCTCGTGCAAGATACCGTGTGAAACACTTTCACACTTTGGCTCTTTGAATTCTCCCCGCAAGGTCATTATGGCCATTTTACAGGTGATAAAACGCTCCCTGAGGCGAAATCGATCGGGCAGTAATAGCCTGAGCTGGGGGTCGCATCTGGCGCTTCCAGAAAAAGAGGAGGGAATGAGAATTTTACGGAAAGGTTAAATGCCATACTTTGGAGCGTTTTGTAAGCCTGTAGAAGCCTCTGGAGCCTGGCAGTTTTGGCTTCGCTTGCAAGTCTGGCGTCCAGGGCGCTGGCTACTTTCCTTCATTTGCCTCCTCTCTGTTCTCCCTCATCCTCTTCTTTGTTTTCCATTTCTTCCCCCAGTTAGACCTTAGAAGGCATTTACTGGCTCCATTTAGCCAGCAGAAATCTCCCACGCCCAGAGGGAGGCCTTCAGGTACTTTCTGCTGAAGGGCCTCAGCCTGGACTCAAGGGGAGCCCTTCACAGCGGTGTGCCTTGCATCCAGGGGTGCAGGGAACATCTGGGCTGGGCTGCCGCGATCTGCCAGTCTCTTTCCAAGGCACTTTGGCCTTCCTTCCCTCGGGGTGTTTTTGGTTTTTCCCAACAATCAAATAAACGGAGTGTTCTGTGTTACTGGTTCGGTTATCTTGGTACATGGGGGAAGGAGCCAAGGAGAAAACTGATACTCCGTGTTATGCAAGCTGTTTTCTGGGAAATTCAGAACCGTCTCCTGCGTGGCTCAAGGCTACGGCCCGCTGTCTGCTTCCTGCACTGGGGAGCCACCCAGGCGGGCAGGGCAAGGACCACCGCGTTGGGGGGCATGGTCTGTGGCTTCCTTTCATCTTCCTGAGCTGTGGTGCAGCCCACAGAAGCCAACATCTTCAGCCTTTGTACACACAGCCACCTAGCAGGCGCTCGGGAAAAGAATCAAAAGGGAAAGTGGCTCGATTGCACCGGGGGCTTCCAAGAAACCCACGGGGTTGAGACTGACAGGTAGACCTTGGACAGGTGGAAGCAGACACTTCGATCTCGCCAGAGCCCCCTCTGGAGTCCCTACCGGAAGACCACATGTCATTTCTTGGCATCTCCTGTGCCAGCCATGCCCTGAGAGGTTCTGCCCCTCTCAGCGCTAAGGGGTGCTCAGGCCCGTGTCCCCTGGAAGCCAAGGACTTTTGCACCCAACCTTGATTTGAAATTTTTAAGTGATAATGAAAATACAGTACTGATTTTTTCAAGCAACAATGAAAAGCCAGATGCTATTCAACACCATATATATTTAATTGTAATGCACGTGATTGTCCTGGAAAGGTCAATCTTCGTGTTAGGATTGTCCTTTGGGGTTTTAGTCATTTGGGATTGTTCTCATTTTACAAGCGCAAAGACTATTGTCCAGAGAGGCTAACTAACTTGTCCGAGGTCATACAACGAGTGAGCCACAAAAACGCGATTCTCACTCAGAACTGTCCGGTTCCTAAGTCCACAGATGGGCCATGGCTGGAAGTGTGTGCAGCTTTTCCTGAGCATCCCTGGGCATTCCTGTTTTTTCACTGCTTCTCAGAAGCCCTGACTTCCTTTACTTAAGGGGCACGCTCCTTCCTTCCTACACTCCCTGCTCCTCTGACACATCATTTCTGTGTTGATGGAAACATTCACCTTCCCTTTCACCCCTATTGTTAACCAGAAGGCCCTGCCTCCATTCACAGAGGAATTAGGTTTGCAGACGGATGAGAAAGACCCCTCTTCCTCCCTCGCCACAAAATCATCCTTTGTCTGAGGCTGAACCGTGTGTTTCCTGAGGAGTCAGGCGGGACAGATAGCAAGGAAGGCTGCCGGGCTAGCCCTGCCCTCTCAAGGCCCTAATGTCTCCCGTTCCACCATCCGCCTCTGGATGCCAAGGACCAGGCCTTGCTGTGAGAATTAGAGGAGGCAAGGAATATAAACATGACCAGCACCGTGTCTGACAAGCACACAGCGATCCCTACTCGCCCCTTCCCCCACTTCCTAGTATCCCCTCCTCTCCTCCACTGTCCTGCCATCCTGCCCTCCCAGCCGGCTCCCCGCTGTCCCCGCACAATCTTGTCCCAGGCAGGTAAACACCCAGCAGACCAACATCAAGGAGCAATTGCAAGTTGGGGGAAGGCCAATGAGGGTTGGGAGGACAGAGAATGACAGAAGGCAAGTTGTGGAAAGATTGAGGACCTAATCTTTCATCACATATGGGTGACTCATGTGCAAGCATGCGTGCATGTATGTGCATGCACGTGTGTGTGTGTGTGTGTGTGTAACTCAGGGTAGGGATTTGAATTTGAGACCTTATTCCCTTCATTTTGCATATAAGGGGATGATCACTTCGAGACGTTAACTTGCACAAATTCACACATTTCTACAAACTGGCAGAGATAAGATTTGAACCCCCCAAGTTTTTTAAATGTTTATGTGTTTATTTGGAGAGAGAGAGAGAGAGAAAGAGTAAGCACGAGTGGGAGGGACAGACAGAAAGGGAGAGAGAGAATCCCAAGCAGGCTCTGGGCTGTCATCGAACCCTAGATTTGATGAAGGCCCTTAGCCCCACATGACACGAAGTCCGTGATCCTGGCACAGCATACCCACGTGCCACACACCCCATGACCTGCTGTCTTCTCAGACTTCACTCCTACAACTGGCTCCTTCTGTCCTGCCTCCCCCTCTCCTCCCTCCGTTTTGGACCACAGTGGCCAGCATAGACAATGCCTAAGGATTACCTACTTTGAAAAAAGATTTCCCTTGACCACATAGCTCCTTGCACACATCCCCGCAGAGAGCCCCAATTTCTCTGATTCTCCTCTCACATCCCTGAAAAAGCAAGCCGTGTAACCAGTCCACTACATTGTTTTCAGATCTCAGATGTTCTCATGGAGTCTTCAAAAGTCCATAGGGCCTCTGCCCTGCCTGACAGGGATGCAATCTCGTTTTTAATTGGGTGGATATCCCACCATGGTTCAATGTCTAATAGGGCTTCTGGTCACCTCATGATGAACTTGAAACCGAGAAAAAACATGACTCTACATGAACTTCACATACATTTCTTTTTTTTTTTTTAATGTTTATTTATTTCTGAGAGAGAGAGAGACAGAGCATGAGTGGGGAGGGGCAGAGAGAGAGGGAGACTCAGAATCTGAAACAGGCTCCGGGCTCTGAGCTGTCAGCACAGAGCCCCATGCGAGGCTCGAACTCAAAAACCGTGAGATGATGACTTGAACCGAAGTTGGTCGCTCAACCGACTGAGCCACCTAGGCTCCCCCACATACATTTCTTAAAGTAAGATCAAAGGACCATTTCTCTACATGGCTCTGAGTGATTACTGTAACCTCCTCACCTACTGTATTGGTATAACATGTTGTTCTATTGAATTATTGTGATTTATGTTGTTATCCATAGGATCTACATAAATTAAAAAAAAATCAGGCAATTAATATAAAAAGACCTTAAAAGTCAGGAGCCTTCTGAAAGCAAGCTGCTATTTAAAAGACATGAGTTCAAGAAACTGAAATGTAGGGGCACCTGGGTGGCCTAGTTTGTTGAGCATCTGACTTCTGCTCAGGTCATGATCTCACAGTTTGTGAGTTCGAGCCCCGTGTCGGGCTGTGCACTGAGAGCATGGAGCCTGCTCGGATCCCCTGTCTCCCTCTCTCTCTGACCCTCTCCTGCTCCCCCCCCTCCTTCCCCCTCCCTCCCTTGCAGGCCTGAGCCTGCATAGGTGCTCTCTGTCAAAAATAAATAAACGTTAAAAAAAAGAAAGTGAAATGTATTCTTAATTAATCCTTGGAGATTATGCCTAAAATCATTATTTAGGGTCTCCTCCCCATGTGCCCCAACAGAAGCATCACAATTTGAAATTGAATCGTAATTCTTAACCTGAGTCTAGCTTCCTGGCCATGAGAGAGATTCACCAAACTTCACAACTCAAGGTGGACAACTCCCAGTGGCCGATGCCTAAGTATCAGAAGGGAATGAGAGAGCGGAGCAGCATCCAAAGAAGGCTCATGGGTAATCCTGTGCTTTTGCGAATCTTCCACCTGGAAGAATAACCTGGAAAGTATCACGAAGGGCACGTTATTTTTAAGTGCCAAGATAGGAGATGCAGAGAGGAGGAGCATGTTGCAACGCAGCCTCGTGGGGCTGGCTGAGCCCCGGGGAGTGAGCCTCTTCAGGAAAGACATCCCCAGCCCCGGTGACGGTGACAAGGATTAAGACTTCCTTTAGGGCATGAAACCTCATTAGCTCAGGCTTCATCAATCTGGAATTTATGCAATTAGACCGAGTCTGGTTTGATGTTTATCTTTGATTTGCCAACTCTTTCTTCAGGGTCACGCAGATTCACAGCAAAAACAAATTGCCAAGGGAGTGTTGGGGGATATGGCTGACCCTTCACAGTCAGGTGGGATGTGTCTGGAGGTGTTTGTGAATGGCAGCAGAGTTTCACATGCCCTCTGTACCATGCAGTCGAGTGGAAATGAAAATTTTGAGTGACCTTTGTATTCTTAATGATTCTCCATAGGCATTTATGAACCTGCCCCAGGATCCTTCTTTGTCTGACGGCTTCTCTGTCTTAATGTCATCACCAGCAGCTGCTGTTTCTCCTGGGGCCATTTTCTACAAAATTTTGCTCTCAATCAGTTCCCAAGGATCACAGGGACTCTGAAGTCAAGTAGAAAGTGTTAATGCTACGTGGACATGAGCAGGTGGGCCGTGGGCCGGGTTCGCTAGCTGATGGAGGCACTCCCATCCTGTGGCCTCACTGGCCATGGGTTCAAATTTGTGCTTCAGAAAAATCACCATACGGAATGGATCCTCAGTCACTAAGTCCATGACTGCCAAGTCTATATAAATGTCAAGGCTTTTTGTAATACAAAGTAGTGGCTCGTAAACCCAGTTGTTAGATATTTTTGAATGTTTATTTTTGAGAGAGAGAGAGAGAGAGAGAGGGCTCGCATGCTCACAAGCGGGGGAGAGGCAGAGAGACAGGGAGGCACAGAATCCAAAGCAGGTGCCAGACTCTGAGCCGTTGGCTCAGAGCCCGACAGGGGGCTCGAACCCACGAACATGAAGATAATGACCTGACCCAGAGTCAGATGCTCAACCAACTGGGTCAGCCAGGCGCCTGCAGTTGTTATATCTCAATTCACTGGGAGATTGAAAGTAATTTGCTCATGAAAAGTGCCAACAAGCACAAATAAGGTCCCTTAAAAATAAATCGGTGAGAGCAGTTGATTTAAGATTAGTGCCATAATAATATAACTTGCTCGCTCGAATTTCGATACGCTTTTTTGAGCGAGAGAAACAATAGTGCCTTCCAAATACAACAGCCCTAAGGCCACACAGCCCACAGGTGACTGTTACTGACATGTCATTAACAGCTGGGCATCTCAGTACTATTAGCCGAATGCCCTGGGCCATTTTGGAGGTGTCACGGGAACGTCAAACACGCGCACGACGTCTACCACATGTGCCAGAGCAGGAGAAAGCTTCAGACATGTCGCTGAAGAACCAGCACAAGCTGTTTCCAGGGGTTCCACGACGAGCTATTTATTTATCCACAGACGCGTGAAATAGCATGTTAAACGTCGGCCCCATCTCGTCCCTACGATGGTTCCCCAATAGCATCCACACACCCACCCCCACTCCTTCTGGATTAGCACCACCCCTAAGCACATCACCCTCATTCATCCCACAGGTATTTGTTGCACACACATGAGACGCCAGCCCCGTCCCCAGCCCTGGAGACCCAGCAGGGAACGAGACAGGCCCTTCCATACCTCAGGGCCTCATCCAGAATCTTCTCATCCCCCTTCCCCAGTACCGTGTCTTTCTGGTCAACCCAAAGCATCTCTCTGGGCCCAGTGCAGGTGGCACCTCCTCTGCGGAGCCGTTTCTAACCCTCATCTCCCCCACATTCCCTGGGAGAACTAGGTAGTTTCTAACCTTTATTCCAGGAGTGCTTCGTGCGAAACTGCTGTCACATCCAGCCCACTGTGTTTGGGGTGCTTGAGTGTGTTTCCTCAAGCAGGGAGAATGAACACCACTGAATCAGGAAATGTGTTTGTTTTTATAATAGTTTTCTTTTATAACAAAATCTAACAGCGCTTAACAATGCTTTAGAAGCATCAATCGGATGTGAATAAATGATGGCCTGGCTGATCTAAATGTGTACACAATTACGCAGGATTTACTATGCTCGGCCTATAAGAACGTAAGAGAATTGCCCCAAAACGCACTTCAGAGAGTCCCCTGTGACTATATAAGAGGAAGAATTTCATTTATTTCATTGGTTGCATTGTCTTAGGCTCTGTGTCATAATTGTGAAGGGCCCCCTCTCAAATGATATAAACTTACAGAAACCAAATGGTTTGGGAAGAGGGAAATCATTGCTTTTCGATTCTGTTTTAGTGATGCTGGTGCACTGCATGGGTCTGAATTTTGCCTGAACGTAGCTGTTGTGAAAAATGCCTTTGACCTGTTTCTGTTCCCTAATGACCTCATTTGGGGAGTTGGCTCTGTGGGTTCATGTCTGTGAAAGCAGCATCAGCCTGCCGGGGCTCTGGCAGAGCCCAGGACAATTCAAGACACAGGTGAAAATGGTGCCCGGGGAAGTGTTTTGTCAACCACAAAGAGCTTGAGAAGCAAGAGAAGGTTATTATCAATATTCGTCAGTGCCTGGAGATGTTGATGCTCCGGACCAGGATCGGCAACCTTTTTCTGTAAAGGGCCACAGAATAAATATTTCAGGCTTTGCAGGCCACCTGGTCACACTGTGTCACTTCTGCCACTGTAGCAGGAAAACATAGACAGAAAGTAAATACATAAATGTGGTTGTATTCCAGCATAACTTTGTTTACGGATATGGAAATGAGTTTCATAAAAATGTTCATGTGTCGCTAAATATTATTCTTCTTTTGATAGTTGCCAACGTTTAAAAGTGTAGAAACCAGCCGTAGTTCACAAGCTGGAGGAAAGAAGCCATGGGCCAGATTTGGCCTGTGGGCCATGGTCTGTTGACCTCTGGTGTAAAACACAGAAGACTCATCTATCTAGATGGCTGGTGGCCGGGGAGGGGGCGGGGCCCATTGTGGCTAGCTGAACGACAGCCGATGAAGCACTCCAGAAATATTCAAACTGCATTAGTGGCACGACAGAACTACACCAGCTCTTAGAAATGTAATTGTTTTCTGTGGAAATAACTGTTCTCCCCATATGCCTTGTTTCTTTGACCTGGGTTTATTTTCCACTGGGAGTATTGGGTTCTCCACCTGTGAGCGAAGGCCACGTTGGTCATGAGTCAGCACCTATGGGCTCAGGGGAGAGGGTAAATGAGCCCAGGTGGAGAATCTCAGATACCCGAAAAATCACATCAATCACTCATCATCCTACAATATAGCTCTCTAGGTCAAGACATCTTTGTTCCACAGAAGGAAGCAGCATCAGAAGATTCTCCAGGGACTGCAATTCCCACACAGAGGTGGAGAATTCGAGAAACAGCTGTTCAAGTGCTGTGAGTTTCCACCTGCTTTTCTCAGCTCTGTGTAAGCAGAGGACATCAGGACCAGAAGTCTTTGTTTCTGCAGGTGGAAGACTCATCCCGAGGCCAAGGTGAGGGAGAAGTAAAGGCAGAACTCCAAAGCCATGGGAACTATCGTTGTTAATGTCCTTGTTTGGAATTAACTTTCCCACCCGGTTATTTCCGTATACAGGTCCTCTCCTCTAGTTATCTCAAGGTGTTGAGTGTTCTGAGCTTCCGAAGCACAGTAATGGGCGGTTTTCTGTTTCAGACCCACCTCCTCCAAGAGGTCTTCCTTGATTTCCTACCCTGAACTGAAAAATATAAATCTCTCCTTCCTTTGAATTCCCGCAGTTCTTTATCTGTATCTATCTCAAGGCTTTTGACCCATATCTTTTCATGCTGTATTTATCTTCAGACCCACTTGCTGAAAGAGGCACATTCTCTGAATCCTCCTTGCGCAACACGTATTTCTTATCATGGTACCTTACTCCAAGTAGACACTAAGTAGACAGCTATCGCTTGAATTTTTAAAAATCCAATATACTGACAAACTGATTCATCTATAGCAGCACTGTCCAATAGAACTTTCTGCTAGGATGGAAGTGTTTTATACCTGTACTGTCCACAAGAGTAGCCACTAGCCACTCGTGGCTATGGAACACCCAAAATACGGCCAGTATGACTGAGGAGATGACCTTTAATTTTTTCAATCTTAATCACTTTAAATTTATTTATTTATTTATTTATTTATTTGAGGTTGGGGGGCGGGCAGAGGGAGAGAGAGAGGATCTTAAGAAGGCTCCACACCCAGCATGGCGCCCGTTGTGGGGCTCGATCTCACAACCGTAAGATCATGACCTGAGCCCAAATCAAGAGTCAGACACTTAACCCACTGAGCCACCCAGGTGCCCCTTAATTACTTCAAATCTAAATAGCCATGTGTGACGAATGGCTATCTTATTAGCCAGCACAGGCCTATAGGACAATAATGAACTCATTTTGTGTGTGTGTGTGAATAGATTGTTTATTTCGGCAATAATCAGATCACACAAATGTTGCGTAGAAAACCTTAGAGGGATGGTTGGATATTTTGCTTTCCGAGCAACATAAAGATGCCCGTTCTTATATTCTGTGGAGTGAGGTCCATTAGAGACAGACAAGAAACCACAAACAAGATGGAAAGGTGAAATTTACATTATATTAACAGGAGGTATGTGCTATGAAAAAGAAAAAAAAGAAACAGAAAAAGCGGAGTAAGAGAAAGAGAGCTGAGAGTGTCTGGGAGGAGGTCAAGGTAGGCTTCATTTAGAAGGTGAGGTCTGAGCTCAGGCTAGAGGGAGGGACAGGGGGCAGGCTGGGCAAAGAAAATGGCAAAGGAGCTGAACTCTGCAGGGCCGAGTAACAGCTCGAGATCATGGGCTGGACCCCTTACGACACGGTCACAAAGAAAATGAGGCTGTGGGGGGCACTGAGGAGGGAGAACGGTTTTTATCGTGTTTTGTTAACAAAGCCTTGATAGATGTTTCCAGAACGATCTCTTAAAGTTAAAAATTAAAACTAAGTGGCAAACTGGCTCACTCCACTTTTAAGCACAATGAGTTTCTGGAAACCACACTGGAAAACACAACAGTGAAAAAAATCAACTTTATTCTTCCCCCTCTTTGTCCAGCCTGTGTTTCCCCACTTTTTTCCTCAATGTCCATGCCAAGCGCTAAGAATGCAGAGCGCCAACTGGATTTGCTCAGAGGCTGTGGAAATGGCAGAAGCAGAGTCTTAAAATGATGATTGCTGGGAAGGGCAGTGGGAAGAACCGGAGTGCACTCCTGGCCCACTGACGAGGCAGTGAAAAGTGAGGGGGGCTGGTGAGTACGAGAGGAGGCATCAGAAGGGCCAGCACAGAACCTGCCAGACCCAAGGCAACACTAGCAGCTTTCTCTAAGTGTGGGGACGGAACTGTGTGATGCTCTCAAAGCTGGGTGTGACCTGAACTCAGAGCTGAGTGATACAGCAGTAGAGCGAGTCACAAAAGAAAGCAATGCCCAGACACGCAATACAATTCCGGGGATGCCAGGTCCTGGACACCGTAACCCCAGGCTGCTCCGTCTTCCAAGCAAACACACTGACGTTAGGGTGGCAATCCTTTTCAGCCACAGATAGTAAACGTTTCACTCGAGGGCCAGCGGGAGAGTCTGCGAAATATTCCAGAAGAAGATCCATTAAGCGCTCCAAAGAATTCATCTGAAATCTTTTGCTGCCTGTGAAGTTAAAAAATCCACAGGCTATTTTAAGTTGTATTTTTCAAGGCATCGTTGTCAAGAATGTTAGCGCCAACATAACTTACGTACATAGAGAGCCTGCTCGCTGGTAATTCTCCAGGAATTGGAATTGTTTCAGTGCTCCCAGGGGAATATGATCACGCATGAACTGGGAGTCAAAGGCAGGAAACCGTCTGGACCATAGTGATACCATGCGACAAAACCAAAAGCCAAAGCTAATTAAGGGCTTGCCAGCAACATCTGTCATTGGGTGTATTAAAATTATTTTATTTCAGACTGTGGGCTATGACTCATTAGTGACCATAGAATCAATTTAATGAGTTGTAACCAGCTTTTTTTTTTTTAATTAATTTATTGTCTGAAAACTCAGTGCTATTTCCTTCACATAAGGTGGGAGGAAGAGGATGCTTGTCCTTAATTCTCCTCCCTCATGCCACCTCCTTCAGAAAAGCTTCCCTGACTGCTCATTCTAGATTCCCCCGCTACACACATGCACACACACACACCCACACACACCACCTATTTTCTTTACAGCACGACAGCACTTACTATTAACTGGAATCTTCTTTGTTTTCTTAATGTATACGGAAATTTATAAACATTTTATTTATTTAAAATACAATGTTATTTTATTTCTTTCTCCACACCCACTCCACTAGAACATCAGCTCCAAGAGCTCAGAGCCAGGTATCTTTCTCACCGTTATATCCCCAGTGCCCAGAACAGCGCCTGCCACCTAGTAGGTGCTCAATTAACACTTAAGGCATTGAATTTAAATTGCGCCGAGTGGCAGGTTCCAACCCATGGCCGTTAGCTGCTCTTATTCATTCCGGATGCTGGTGTACTACCTCCCTGTTCTGCTCTGAGAACCTGGTACCGCCCTTTTTCCTCAGCCTACAGGGACTCAACACAGGCCATGACCCTGGTTCACACACCTGGACTTGACCTTCTTCATTCAGTGCTTCTACGTCTGCCAGCAGCCGCTGTGCTATCTGCCAACCTCGATTCAGCTTCATTTAAGCTCATTTGGACCAACTCTCCTTTACAAATATTCTTCATTCTATTGTAATGTACAGTTTTATAAATTTTAACACACCGATGGATCTGTATAACTATTGCCCACAATCAGAAACCACCCCGCAAAATTCCATCGAAGATCTGTAGTCACAACCTCCCTTCACTCCTAACCCTTGGCAACCATGATCTGCTCGCCAACACTTTAATTTTGCCTTTTTGAGACTGTCACATCCCTGGATTCATGCAGTATACAACCATTTGAGGATGGCTTCTTTTACTCAGTGGTACGCCCTTGAAATTCATCCAAGAGGCTGCACAGAGCAGTTGAGTTCACAGCTTTTTATTGCTGAGGGTCAAGTCCTTTGTATGGAGGAACCAAGGTTTGTTTAGCCAACACCTGACGCAACACACTTAGGTCATCTCCAGTCTTTGGTGATTATGAATAAAGCTGCTGTAAACATTAATGTAAAGCTTTTATGTGCACAAATTTTCACTTCTCTAGCATAAATACCTAGCTGTGAGATTGCTGAATCACACTGTACTGTTTTGGACTCCCCACCAGCAGTGTTTGAAAGTTCTAGTAGCTTTACATTATCTCTAGCACTTGCTATCATTAGGTGTTTGGATTTTAATTTAACCTCTATCATAGGTGTGTGAAGGTATCTCATTTCGGTGCTTTTTTTTTTAATTTTTTTTTAACATTTATTTATTTTTGAGACAGAGACAGAGCATGAACGGGGGAGGGTCAGAGAGAGAGGGAGACACAGAATCTGAAACAGGCTCCAGGCTCTGAGCTGTCAGCACAGAGCCCGACGCGGGGCTCAAACTCACGGACCCTGAGATCGTGACCTGAGCCGAAGTCAGACGCTCAACCAACTGAGCCACCCAGGCGCGCCACAGTGCATTTTTAATGAAAACTAATGAAACAGATTTGGAAATAGGTGGCGTCTATTTCCAAAACAATGGCGAAAATACTATTTTTCTATAAGTATGTAAACTCATAATTACATACATAGGTGCGTACTAAGTCATAATGCAAAATAGACCTACTGTGGATTATGGTAAAAAATGTTTGAAAGCCATTGTTCACTCCACAGGATGAAGACCCAGTGTTGGCATTTCTGTTTGTTTCAGAGTGAGTTAGACAGAACCTAAAAACCTTAAATAAGCTTAACACTGAAGCAAGGAGAAGAAACTGAGATCAGATTTCAAGGGCGTTGACTGAAAATGGAGTCTGAGGAAAGACGAAGGGATAGTGCTGAGAAGCAGATTTAATAGAATTCACTCCTTTGTTCATTCATAATTTGTATGAAAACTATTCAAAACCAAAGTTGTTGACGCCTGGTACCTGCTTTTTAATGAATGTGACACCTGAGAGAGGAGATGTGGCTATAAATGCAAATATCTCTACAGGACATATTGAAAAATGAGTGCAGACATCTCTTAAAAAAATCGATCTGGGGCGCCTGGGTGGCGCAGTCGGTTAAGCGTCCGACTTCAGCCAGGTCACGATATCGCGGTCCATGAGTTCGAGCCCCGAGTCAGGCTCTGGGCTGATGGCTCAGAGCCTGGAGCCTGTTTCCGATTCTGTGTCTCCCTCTCTCTCTGCCCCTCCCCCGTTCATGCTCTGTCTCTCTCTGTCCCAAAAATAAATAAACGTTGAAAAAAAAATAATAAAAAAAATCGATTTAATGCATTATACCTCCCTAAATGGTATATTTCGTGTAAAAAAGAACAAGGTCATTCCATGTGTTGGTGGGGACGTAGGTTTAAGAGGACCATCATGCACAGCTGACGGGAGTGTGGCTCGTTGGCATTCTGGAGAGTGTGCTTACAATCCTTAAATTACGTAGACACAGACTTGCTGACCTAACAATTCCAATCATGGGCGTAATGTGTATTGCACATTTTTCACGGGTCCGCAAGGGGACATATACGAAAATGTTCCTTGCAGCATTATTTGGGGACACATGAAGTTGGAGGCCATTTGGGTGTCCATCCCCAAGACTTGGATAGAAAAAATGTGATGGATGAATCCCTAGGGGCAGTAGGCAGTGGTTAGAAGCCATGGGATTAGACAATATTGAAAATATTGTACTTAGAAGACTAAGCAACAGGATGAGATCTAGAGAGCACCCACACAAATTAAAACCACATGTATATAAAACAATAATCCAGATTTTGCTGGAACACATGCAAACAAAAAGTACCCATCCAGCGCCAAGAGAGGGAGACAAACAAAAGTAAGCAGATGGGAATAAAAGACAGAATTAAGAATTTTTTAAAGAGCCTGGAAGATTGTTCAGGCTGGTGGAGTCCAGGTTGGACTCCAACCTGAAGGGATCTCAGTGGCTGTTGGGTTTGTGCTATTATATTGTGCAATTTGTGTAATACTGTGTTGTTTATTTAGTATAATATTTATTTAGTTAGTGACTTTATTTAACCTCTCTGTCACCTAAAGGAATCTTAAGTGGTCCAATGCCAGTCCCAGGAGCTCCAGGAAGTGATTTTCAAAGGCGGGCTTTCCGTCAACATGCCCGTCTCATTCATGCCTTGGTTTTGCACTCCCTCTAGCTAATTTTCTGTGTTTACCCTACCCAAGTTAGCAGAGAGCAGGAGAGGTTCCGATTGGTCACATGAACCAATATCCAGGGTGGTGCACCCCAATCAAAGAGAGTTCTTGAATCAGGCCACTTCATGGGCAACTGGTCCAACCTACAGATGGCCTTTGGTTCAGGCAAGGATCCCTGGCCCGAACAGATTATAGGACTGAGGTTTTAGGCTTATAAAACAAAGCATGAGCTTCCTTCCTTCCTCCTTCCCTTCCTCCCTCTCTTCCTCCCTCCCTTCTTTCTTTCTTGTTTGTAAGGAACAGTTTGAGGATGCTATTCTCAGAAGAGAAGAGTATTGGGAATCTTCCTGACAGTTCACAATGCCAGTTGCACCCTGACTATAGTGTGGAATGTGCCCTAGACAAAGGATGTGGGCCGCTGTGAAACCCAAGCATCACAGGACTGAAAAACAGACTAGACTGTCCACCCCAGCACAGCCACACAGGGAGGTGACACCTTCCAGCATGAAGACAACAGGCTTTGGAGTCAGTTCATCTCTGGGGGGCATCCAGACCCTGCCATTCCTGAAGATATACTTTTGACAAGTTATATGACTGCCTCTTGCAGAGAACTATTGTGCGATAATGCTTAGCATGGTGATTCGAAGATAGTACGTGCTTGGCATGTCCTAGTTCCATTTCTTCCCCTCATACCTGACACATGTTGAGGAGTGTTCCTGAAGACCACACAGCCTGTGTAAGTGTATTGGGAGCCGCAGACATAAGCTGGTGTTTGCCGATAGCTTGCCCGTATCTATTTAAACTACATTTTCTCCAATCTTCCCCATTAAAAATAATTGCTTCAGAATGTGTTCTTTTTTTTTTTTTTCTTCCCTTCTCTGTGGATCATAACTCGCAGGTCAAAGCTGGAAAGCAGAGAGCATGTGAGTCACTGAGGTGAGGTAAGAGATTGTTAACAGCCAAATTTCTGTAGTGCTTGTGCAAAAAAAAAAAAAAAATGGTCTGGCTTCAAGGCTATAGAAATAACCTCTATGAGTTTGCAACCATCAGGCCTGTCTTATGTCTAAAGCCAAATGCATTTCCCACCCCGCACTCCAGTCTTTTAGTTTAGTGGATTGACTGGAGAGAATTCAAGTCTGCTGGACACTTTTGCAAACACCTGACCCCAATTACAATTTTGTTAAGATTTCACTTGGGGGAAAATTCAGTTCATTTGTCCTAAACCTTTATGACCATTTTGAAGATACTGCGTTAGCACATCTGGAAAGCAAGTGAATTTTCTCCTAAACCAATGTATACCTTTCAGCTGCTGAAGCGATACTGTTAAGCCAAAGTATCAATGACATTGTGTGTGGTTTCGCTTCACGATTTCTTTTCCTGTGTTCACAGTAATGGGAGCTTAGGTCTGGGAGAAGTAAGAGGCCTTGGTACTGCACCCCCTGCCGTCTTGTGAGGGTTCACAGCAGAGGCCCTGTGACGTCACATCTTATACCCGGTAAAAAGGGCAGCAGAAAATATTTCCACATAGTATGTGACACAATGCTCTCATCCACCCTATTTTTACTGGACCTGAGATGTATTTGTTAGTGAAGGCACATGTGCCTTCAAAATGAATGAATGAATGTGTATCAACCGAATTAAAAAGAAAACCCTTCGGGGCACCTGGGTGTCCCGGTCGGTTGAGCGTCGACTTTGGCTCAGGTCATGATCTCGCATCTGTGGGTTCAAGCCCTGCGACAGGCTCTGTGCTGACAGCTTGGGAGCCTGGAGCCTGCTTTGGACTCTGTGTCTCCCTCCCTCTCCGCCCCTCCCCTGCTCGTGCTTTCTCTGTCTCTCAAAAATAAAATAAAACGTTAAAAAAAATTTTTTTAATTAAAAATTAACTCCCACTTTGCTAGGTGTTTGCTGTTGAATTGAATTTTAACTTCTGTGTTGGGTCTCATAGATTCAGAAACATAGAGATCAGGAATTTGGTAGGAAACTGAATGCTGGAAGCCTATTTAAAAAAAAAAAAAAAAGCAAGCAGCCTATTACGTAATATGGGCAGATAAAATGTTCACAATGCAACACTTTAATTCAAACACAAGTAGTAGTTGGAATGGATACATTAGGCTATATTTGCTACAACATAAAGTAAAACTTCATAACAAGATTATGAAAGTGATTTTTATTATTGGACAATGGTGTCCTGTTATAGACAGTTACAGGTACAGAATGCTTTTAATTGGGCATATCAAACAGCAAAAGATACATATGAATGCTGTGTCCCCACAATGGATTTCACTTACAACTATGTGTTATAGTTGCTCTGTACATATTAAAAGCATAAGTGATGAAGTAGAAAAATAAGAAATGATTAAATAAAAAGCTATCATAGAGTTATAAACATCTACTAAAGTATCACACTGTGTATCATAGCTAAGAACATACAAATTAATATAAATGCTATGCAACTATTTGATCTAATATAGATCTAATAAGGAAATGTTAAGGCCATAATAACACTTCACAGGTGAAGGCTAAGTTCTGAGACATGAGAGCTTTCAGGAAAAAAAAAAAAAAAAAAAGGCTTTCCGATAACCCACAACACAAACCTGAGACATCTTTCTGTTTGGAGAAAAAGCAATTTTCTTACAAAGTCAAAGCTTCATATACAAAGGAAGCATTTAATAAACAATATACTTTATTACAATAACCTGGAGCAGATATTCTGACTACAATAGTGACCAGCAAATAGATTCCTTCTCCGGGAGAAATAAAATAAGGTTTTCTGATTAAGCCAGTAGCCTCATTATCGTAGTCTCCAAGTGTGGTTATTTTTGCTTATTTTGGTTTTGCTTTCCTTCCTTTAACGAGGTTATAAAATATACAATCAACTAGGCTGTATTAAATAAGCCAGGTAACCTCCAAGAGCCCACCTTATTTCTTCATATATAAGCTGGGCTTTTCCCTTGCCAAAATTGTTGGATGAACTGAGCCTACACACACAAAACAAGATAACAGCACATCTGTATTTGGTTGACTTAATGAGGCGTCCAGATCGGCACACGATTGCTTTTGCTACCACACGTCTCAGAGTCAGCGGGCTAGGGCAACCTAAAATCATGGTCTCAGCCCTGCTTAGGGCAAGGGGGGTGATGACGTTTTGGAATACCTGGTGACAAAAAAAAAAAAAAAAACTTAAACACATTGGGTAAGCCTGACCTCTACAGTTGAATTTAGTTGCCTTTAAAAATAACTGGCACAGCTCTCCATATTCAAGAGGCAGCACTATGAGATTTGATTCCATGAAATTTTTGTTAACAAAATAATCCCAAATCACAAAACAGATCTTCTGTGTTGTAGATTTTTCTTAAAAGTCTACTTGGGATTTAACGTTGGCCCACAAAGTATCTTATTTCTAAATGTTCGTATTTCAACTTTTGAGCCTCAGATTAATTAATGTGGAACGCGTGGGGAAACGCGTAACCATTTTTCTTCCTTTTCATTTCTCGCTCATTTTTCTCACCACCCCTCCACACGACCGCCAAACACTCCTGCCTTCCTCTTTTACAATTTTGATGAAAAGCTCTGATGAAAAGATGAAAAATCATTCTTACATTTTCATACAATGTAAGAAAAGCAAGCTTTCAGGACACTGCATGTCTCCTCTGAGGTCCACACGCAATGAAAGTTAAAGCTCTAACCTTCACTTTGTACTCCTCCGATCTTCCAGCACTTTTTTTTTTTTTTTCCGTTTTTAGGATCCTTACATAAACAGAACCTATACATTTCGTTCAGGCTTTATGTTTTCACAGTTTCCAAAGTGACCACTCACTGGGTTGACCATCCTGAACAGCCCGCCTGATCTGATCAGCTCCACGGGAACATAATGGAATCTTCAAAACAGCCTCCCAAGACTACCTTCGGATTCTGACTTCCCAAACACAGACATGAATGTTATTACAAAAAAAAAAAAAAAAAAAAAAAATCATTTAAAAGAAAAACTAGGTCTGTTATGATGGGAAGTTTCTCCCTTGGTCTCTAATAAAGAGAACATCCAGATAAGTCACTGCATTTTTCACTATTCATCAGGCAGACACTGGTTAAATTTCTCTGCTTTGCACAGGCTAATAATGGCCGTATTTCCAGTAACTTCGACTGGAACTCAACAATCAGAATGGCTTTACGATTAAATTCAAATTGAAGCATGCCAAGAGTTTAGAATTATGGCATATTCACTACGTCAATTTCATAAGGTGACTCTGGATTGAGGATATAATTTTAGAAAATATGTTGTAAAATAATAAGGAACACATCGTACAGACCCAATCCTGAAATTATTCAGTTCTCATTCAAGTTGTGGATCAGAGAACAGACTTTGCTTCAACTTGGTTTTCGTGATGTCGAAACAGGCTTGTTTTCCATATCTGAGCCAAAATTGGTTGAATTGAACTTTTGATTGGTCTTTCTTTTGGAAAGACAAACATTATTCAAACTTTACTTAACAAAAATAATACTATTTAATAATACAATAACATACATATTGCTTATGAATAATTATATATGTATTGAATAGTATTTGGTGACTTTATTTTTAAAGTACGAGACTGAATGACATCAGTGCATTATAATCACATCATTTAAAGCTTAGCTGGGCTGGTAAATCTTTTGTTGTTGATTTGTTTTTTTTGTTTTTGTTTGTTTGTTGGTTGGTTGGTTTTTTGTTTGTTTTGCTCATAACTGAAATTCTGTACTTTGGCCACCAACAGAGGTATGACTTCGGCTTGGAATTTTTTACAGTTGAACAACTTACACTTTAAAATTCATCGTAAATCACTGAAACTTACTATAATCACTAAATCAGCCACTATTAAATTTCTCTGTAAGCAAATGAGTTTATGACTTTTGCAAAAAAGAAAGCATATCGGTAGGCAAAAAGATAAATCCATCCATAGACGCTAGAGCTTAACTAAACTATTTTTTATTGAAAAGGTGAAGAAAGGAATTTCTGGTCTTTACTTTTCCCTTATCACCCTCAATCACATGGCTTATACTGAAATTATCTGCCTTTGTGTATTCAACAATATATTTTGAAACTTTGCTTAATGTGATTTTCTAAGGACCAGATCTCAGCACACAGAACATCAATCTTGGATCTCACCCACAAGGGCATTTTTACTGAAACACTTCTTCATCAGGTCATTTGTGTCTATGCTTATGTGTGTTTAAATCCAAAGGATGCTCCCTCAAGAAATTATTGTTACCAGCCCTTGATTTATGCATAAAAATTCTTTGGACCCTTTAATTCTTTGATTCAAAAAATCTTCTAGAAGCTCCTGCGTAGCCCAGTGCTCGTCTGAGCACACATGTGTGAAGCTCATCATCTGGGGGTCAGCTGGTCTATGCTCACTTTAGAGGCTAACCGAGAAAGTGACACAGAGGAGCTAGAAAATTCTACTCCCTATCCCCCCAAACCTGAGTACTTCTAACATTCCAGCTTGCTTCTGGCCTCACACTGGCAGTCCTCCTCAGCTTGTAACTTTTGGACAGCACTATCGAGGAGCTCCATGGACTCTCTGAGAGTGACATTGATTTTAAATGACTTGGGTTTAATGGTCAGACCGTAATCAAAATCCATTTTCGGGGGTTCGTCTGGATTGGCCTTGAAATTGCACTCGTGAGCCAGGATGGAAATGAAAAGAAAGAGCTGCATCTTGGAAAGCTCTTCCCCAATGCACCGCCGTTTGCCTACTGAAAAAATCATCACGCTGCTGGCCAGGTCCTTGTCGATGAAGCCGTCCTTGTCCAAGAACCGGGCTGGATCAAAGTCCTCTGGGTTAGGCCACTTCTCCGGGTCATGATTCACGGACCACTGGTTAACAAAAACCACTGTGTCCTTGGGAATGTGGTATCCCAGGACGGAGGCACTGGTGGCGGTGGCGTGAGGAATGGTGACGGGCACAAAGCTGGAGAAGCGCATGGCTTCGTAAAGAAAGGCCATGACGTAGGGCAGGTTGGGCTGGTCTTGCAGGCAGGGTAGGCGGTCTCTACCCACGACTTGATCCAGTTCTGCCTGGACCCGAGCCTGCACTTCAGGATACCTGTTTGGTTAATGCGGAAGGAGAAAATGAGTGGGGAAAAGTAATTCTTCTTTCATCTACAAAGCACATGACCATTTAATTCCACTTTCTTTGTCTGAATCAGTGGCTGAATTAACATTTCCAGACAAACAAACACACAAAAACTAAAATGGTTTCCTAATTTCTCACTAAATTACGGGATGGACGAATTAATAGCTCTGTTTCCCATAATAAGCCTCACATGGCTAATGCTCTCTTTCCTACGGTAAGTCGAAAAAAGTCTAAGTTTTCTCAGCCTGAAAAAGCTCCAGACAAGGCCAACTTCTCCATGAGGCACAGCAGACCACGCCAAGGACCCACAATACTTTTCAGGAGCCCATGGAAATGTTTTCCTTTCTTTTAAAATCAAAAAAAAAAAAAAAAAAAAAAAAAAAAAGAACGTTTAGGTCAAAGAGAATATTTTAATATATAATTTTAATATATTTATCTTTAAACAAAGTAATAAAATATCATTAAAAAGTTTTCATGGGGTAATAAATCTACAGGGGCAAAACCATCCAGGACCCATAAAAATAAAAAAGCAGCCCCCCAAATGGGTCCTTCCCCTGCCCAACACACACATCTTCCTTTTAATTCCAGCAGACACACTGCCCTCACTTCATACAAATTGGTATCCCAACAGATAAAGGTACAGATCGTCTAAATTTAAAAGAAAATTCCCAGCGTTCAAGAGATTATGGTACAAGCTGTAATGCTTATTCACTGTCGGGGATACAAATAGTACTGTCCTTTTGGAAAATAAAATCCTAGCACGAAGCAAGATGCATAGGAGTTAACTCCTCCCCACTCCTTTTTTAAACCCAGTAATCCATGTCCAGAAATGTATGTGCAGGAAACGACAGGTGCAAACATATCTGACTAAAACAACAGCCAAAATTTTTAAGAGGCAGTCAACAATGTTAAAAGAAGCGATTATATATAATGGTGTTATTACGGCAAAAATTTTAGATAACCGTCAAAAGTCACTACAATAAAGTTTAAAAGATGGGGAAATGTCCATTTCAATAAGCGAAAATGCCAGAAGTTAAAAAATAAAGTAAATAATTATTGCATCTCTGAAAAATAATTCAAGCATGTATGGGATGAAATTATGGGTGATTTAAAAAACTGCTTCATGAATAGCATACTTCAGGAGTCTGGAAAGTTTTTCATAAAGGGCCAGATAGTAAATACTTTAGGCTTTGCAGACCAAACCCTCTGTCACAACCAGCCAGCTCTGCCTTCCACTATGAAGGCGGCCACAGACAATACATAAATGAGTGGGCATGGTTGTATCTTGATAAAAAACTTACATCTAAAAATGAGCAGTGTGATTTGCCAACCCCTGTCCTACTGTCTTCGCTAAAATGAAGAAAAACGTATTCACCAGCTACATTGAACTGAAAATGACTCCAAAATTGTTTTATTTACTTTTGCTGCCCAATTCAGTCTCTAATGAAAAAAAAAAAAAGGCAGTTTCAAAAGATGTTTATGGCGGGTGTAAACGACCCATCGCTCTCATTTTGGGATGTCTTCTTCCTGATCTGTTATGGACTTCTTTTTGATTTTTGCTCATTGCTCATAGCGTTTCTGGGGCCTTAATGCTGAAAAGCAATTTTAAATATACAAAAACTTCAATTTATAAAAGCAGTTGCACAGTCTAAGGACACACAGGTTGCAGGATTCTAATAAGAAAAGAAGTGCTCCTTGCCTTCCAATTTCTGGGTTACCAACAAATTCAGCACACCCCCCCCCCCCCCCCACCACTTCCTTGCACACCAGGAAATGGCACAACCAGGATTTCTGCTCTCTGAAGGCAACCAAAATTTGCCTTTAGTGAGACATCTGCCCCTGGAGCAGAGATGCCCACAAAACCTGGCTGCTCTGTTAAATCTAAATTTCAGATAAACAATGGCTAATCTTTTAGTAGAAGTATGTCCAATGTGGAATTTATTTTTAGTTTCTACGTCTGGCAACACCCCATGCCGGCAACCTGTTTGCTTCCTGCTTGCAGGGCTTCCTTCCCAGAGGTCGGCGACCTTAATCAATGTGGGCACTGCCGACCGGCTCGCAAACCAAGCCTGGCCCAGGGACCAGAAAAGTCCGTCCGCGGGCGCCTCCTGGATACCGTGTTTGCCTTTCGAGACGCTGCTCTGAGCTCGGTAAAAGTGACTGCTTCTCCGGTTTTTTACCCAGACACTTCTCACACTGCTAGCGCGGCGTTTTCGTTAACCCAGCGCAACCCGCTAGTTTCTGGCCGCCTTCCTAAAGCTTCCGTGCGGGTTCACGGTTGGCGGGGCCGGCCTCCGAGCACTTCCTCTGCCCGGGAACAAAGCCCGGACGCGCGGCTGGCTTGCAGCGCCGGGGCTGGGCGGCCTCGGATCTGCGCCGGTGACAGGCCGAGCCCATCAGGCTCGTGTGTTTATTGAACATATTTGCCCGTTACCCTTTCTTTCGGAAGCGTGCCAATTTTGCCTCTGCTGTGTCAGGGAGGCAGAGATCGGGGCTGATCTGCAGACACTTAAAAGATCCTGCCTTTCGGGGCTCTCACGAATGTGTCCCCACTTGGAGAGGCAGCGGGCAACAAGATCAAAGATGCGGGCCGCGCGCGCGGTCTCAGCCCGCACCTTGCCTTCCCGAGCTGCGCTTTCCGGCCGCGATCTCTGCTTCGAGAGACGGGGACCTGTCGCGAAACCCCAAACCCTGCCCAAACCCTGGGCGTCCGTCGCGACCTCAGCACATTCTAGCCTTTTCCAGGGGAGGAAAGGAAGGCCCGGCCCACGCCTCCTGGAGGTGTTACCTGGTGAAAAGGATGAGCAGCCACTGCAGCGCGGTGGAGAGCGTGTCCTGGCTGGCGCCGAAGATGTCGGTGACAGTGGCCGGCACGTACTCCACGTCCAGCCGCGCGCCGCCGTCGTCCGAGCCCTCCGCCGCCTCCGCCGTCCCCGCGGAGAGGATGAAGGCGTCCATCATGTCGCGGGGGGCGGCCCCGTGCTGCAGGCTTTCTCGGTGCTTCAGGAACTTGTTGAGGACGAAGTTGCTGAAGTTGTGGTTGAGCTGCTCGAACTCGCGGAAGGCGGTGCGCACGGGGTTGGGGAAGCGCTGCAGCCAGGGCAGCACGTCCACCAAGCTGCCCGCGCCCACCGTGCGCCCGAATTTGTCGTTGTGGCTGAGCAGCTCGCGGAACTCCGCGTCGTCGTGGCTGTAGCGGCAGCCGAAGCACACGGCGCTCATGACGTTGGCCACCGCCACCACGGTCAGCGGCCGCGGGTCGACGTAGGCACCGCCAGCGCTGCCGCGCACCAGCAGCTCCACCAGCTCGCGCGCCTCGCCCAGCACGTGGCCCTCGAGGACGCGCCGGCTGCGCGGCTGGCGCGTGCAGAAGGCTCGCATGGTGCTCTGCGCCGCGCGCCGCTGCGTCTTCCAGCTCTGGGAGTACTGGCCGAAAGCCAGGCTGCGGCCGCCCGACACCACTCGAAAGGAGGCGAAGCGCGGCCGGTCGGCGAAGGCGGCGCCCTGCTGCACCAGCGCCTGGCGGATGGCGCGCTCGCCGTTCAGCACCACCACCGGGCAGTTGCCCAGGCGGATCTGGAAGACGTCGCCGTAGCGCCGCGCGAGGCGCGCGAACGAGAGGTGCGGCGCCGGGCCCATCGCCGCCGCGTTTCCGATCAGCGGCCAGGCGAAGGGGCCGGGCGGCGCGGACCCCGGCTGCCGCCGCCGCTGCCTCAGCAGCCACTGGCCCACGTGCACCGCGGCCAGCACCGACAGGAGCAGCAGGAGCGTGGTCTGCTGGGTGGACAGCGCGCTCGGCTGCAGGGGAGCGTCGGGACCGAGGCCGGTGGCCATGCTGGAGAGAGAAGGGCCAAGGCGTGACACTCAGGTGTGCAGAGAAAGGAGCGGGCGCCCCACGCCCCTACCCTCTAGGCGTCGGGTTCCCTCGCGCTGTTGGGAAGAGAGGAGGTCCGGCGTGGGGCAGGTCAGGGAGGGCTCACTGGGGAAGCAGCAGAGGACGCGCCTTTCCCGAATCCCAAACCCATTTCCCAAAGGAGAAGGGAAGGAGCGCGTCCTCTCAGTGACCCGGACTGTCCGTCTCCACCCCAACCCCTTCCTCGTAGCGGTTCCGGCAATTCGGGGACAACCCGAAGGGCATCAAGGCGGAGGCGCTCAGTTCCCTTCTCAGTTCCCGCTGAGGCCGGGGAAGGCGGCTCCGTGGATAGACTGACCTGCGAGGTGGCGCGGTTTCCAGCCGCGCGGGATGGCCGGGTCCGAAATAGGGCTGGAGCCTTCGTGGAGAGCAAGACGTCTCCAGGAAGTCGGAGGCCTCGCCTGGACACCTGCTGCTCTGGGAGCTTGAACACCCACTCTGGAGCCTCTAGGTGTCGTCCGAGCCAGGGGCGCTGGGATTGGGATGAGGACCGAGAAGGGTGCCTCCTTTGCCCAGCCCTGCTACACCTGGGGCCTCGGCAGAGCTGGGGTTTTCTCACAGCATGCGCACTTGAGACTGGGGTCGACGAGTGGAGTCAACTCCTAGCCTTCACGCCCCCCCGCTCGTCTCTGACAGCTGGGGTCGCAGAGGTGTGGCCCGTTTGCACACAGTCAAGCCAGAGGATCCGAACGCGCCACCCCTCCTATCTGGCTGCTAAGGTCTGTGTGTAGCGGAGTAGAACCTGGTGGGGGGCGGGGCTTACGGGGGGCGGGGCGCCGGGATGGGCCAAGTCCTGGGTCGCCGCGCTCGGGAGGTCACGCGAGGCGCTCGCGGCGCTCCCCGACGGCCTTGGCTTTACGAACTTACCGTCCGCCAGAAAACCAGTCTTAATCAGTCCCTCCGGATCGAAGGTGCAGTTTCCCGGAAGCGCGCTGGGGACAGAACCTGCCGGTCGCGCGGCATTTTCCTTGGGAGCAGGCCTCCCTCCCGGAGCGCACGACCTTCACCCCCACCCCCACCCCCCTCTGGGTGACTGAGCTTGGTTCTCGAGACAAACCCGCTCGGAATCCTCGGGCTCCCGGGCCGGGAGAGGGAACCTGTCAGCTTGGGAACATGGAAAGCCGGGTTGTGGTGGCGGCTTGCCTTACAGCCTCCCTAGTTATTTTATTTTAACGTTCTTGCAAACAAATCGGCCCCTCGGATGAGGCCCTTTGGCACGCTAAGTTCTCCTTCCACCTCGGGCGGCGAGATCAAGAATCCCTGAAAGACGCGGGGCTGCGGCCCCGGGGCCCCGACCGTCCTTGGCACACAAAGGCCAGCGCTGGCGCGACGCAGCTGGCCGCGAGGTTTCCCGCGCAGCAAGCCACCACCCCCACCCCAGGTGGCGCCGCCCACTGCCAGGCTCGGGGCCCCGCTGGCGGAGTCCGAGCGCCGCCGCTGAGCCAAGCTGGGGCGAACAGGGGGGCGAGGAGCAGAGGGAGGGAGGAGGGAGAAGGGGGAGGAGGAGCGGGAGGCAGATCGCACGCCTGCGAACTTTATGGGGTTGAAAAGTTTCCTCTGCAGTCGCCTCCCCCTTGCGTGCGGAGCTTTGCCTCGCGTGCGCGGCTCCTGGAAAGTCGTCTCCGGTCATATCCCTCGGCGCTTCTCACGGCACCTGCCCCGCCGAGGCGGCGGCGGGGGCGGCGGCCCAGGGGTGGGTGGAGGCCGCCACCACCCAGCGCGGCGCACGCACCCCGGCGGGTCAGGCAGGCGAACCAGTGCCCCGAGCGCGTGTGAGCGCGAGATGGGGACGCTTGCTTCAAAGGGGAAGCCGCAGGCGTTGGGGCCGCGGTAGCTTCCCCGGCCCGAGGCGTCCTTGCTTACTGGCTGGTACGAGCATTTTCAAGACCCTGGAGAGAAAAGGTCTTCTCTGCCAGGCTGGGGAAGGGTGGGACGGCTGGTGGTTAACCAGGTAGGAATTGTATCTCCGGGCCTCCGGGATCTTCAAGTGGCCGTGTCAAAGTTGAGTGCTTACCACGTGACACCCCCAGAGCTTTGAGTTTTACGGGTGACGGGAATCTCTATCGTTCTATTGTGTCTCCGTTTACACATGTGGGGTTCAGAGAGGTTATATGACTTAACCAAGATCTCACACACGCTGTAAAAATACGATTACAGCCAGTGTAATCTTAAATGATTCCTGTTTTCAAGAAAGTGATTGAAATGCTTGCATGACCCGTGGGATGGTTTTCTCCCCTCCCCACCTCTTACCGGCTATCAAGAGGTGAAGCCAGAATGTCAAGCCACCGAGTCCTTTTCCAGATCCATCAATACAAGTTTATGTGGAAGGAAATCCTTAGATTAAAAAAAAAAAAAAAAAAAAAAAAAAGGCACAAATGTCTTCTTTCCTGCCTGCCTTTAAAACAAAAAATCAGCCTGGATGGCTCAGTCGGTTGGGCCTCCGACTTTGGCTCAGGTCATGATCTCACCCTTGTGGGTTCCAGCCAGGCATGGGGCTCTGTGCTGGCAGCTCAGAGCCTGGAGCCTGCTTCAGACTGTGTCTCCCTCTCTCTCTTCCCCTCCCCTGCTTGCACTCTGTGTCTCTCTCTCTCTCAAAAATAAATAAACACTAAAAAAAAATCAGCTGGAAGAGTTGTTTTAAATGGTTGTTTTTGTTTACAAAGTGAGGATTCTGAGGACCACAAAGAAGAAATAGTGTGGTCACCTTTTGCAATTAAATGGATTTTGAATGAGGGAGGCCTATGGACTATGCCTCATAGCTGCCCCTGAAATAAGTGGTTAAATTTTAAAGAAGCATAAAGAGGTGTCTGAAAATCAGGCTTTGTGAGAGACTGAAACCCAACAATAAACTATCTGACCTGATAAGAAAACACTTTTTTGTAAAAGCCTCCATTCAGTAGTTTTTGAGAGGTCCTCTGAAAAGGACTTCATGCCTATACTGGAGTACTCAGATCCCTGATGAGGTTGTTTTTGAGCAACTGGGTAAGTAAGCATTGGTTTCTCAGAGCTGTGTTGGCCTACACATCCTTGGAAATAAGTTTCATAACCTTATGATGTTCAGCTTTAGCAAGACCCTTGCCTAATAATTCAGTTCTAGACTGCTGAACACATCAATCTCTCAGTAGGCTTTAATTTAGTAGACGGGAATTGTCTATGGGCTAATGCCAATTCTGAGCTATCAACATTCCCGAAAGCCTCTAGCACAGTATCTCTACTGGAAGCAGAGCAAATGCAGGTTGCCTTTAAACCAAGTAAATTACTGTTTTCAAAAGTAGAACGCAAGGCTGTTCTGAAGACCGGTTAATAATTCCTGAATAATGCTGTGTAGTTTTTAGATAAACTGGATACATGCCTTCTTTTTTAATTTTTTAAATGTTTATTTATTTTTAAGAGAGAGACAGAGTGCAAGCAGGGAGGGGGCAGAGAGAGAGGGAGACACAGAATCTGAAGCAGGATCCAGGCTCTGAGCTGTCAGCACAGAGCCCAATGTGGGGGCTTGAACCCACAGACAGTGAGATCATGCCCTGGGCGGAAGTTGGACACTTAACCAACTGAGCCACCCAGGTGCCCCTAGATGCATGCCTTCTTGCCATAGCAAATAGTTTAAGCAGAGCCTCCAAGCTGTGGTGCCTTGGGCTCGGCTCTTGTTCTAGGACATGCTTTAAAAAAGCAGAAGAACCAGGGTGCCTGGGTGGCTCAGCGAGTTAAGCGTCCCACTCTTGATCTCAGCTCAGATCTTGATCTCAGTGTTGTGAGTTCAAGCACCACATTGGGCTCTGCACTGGGTGGGAAGTACTTACTTACTTACTAAATAAATAAATAAATAAATAACAGAGGAACCAGCTGTCAATGCTGTCAAATGTTGTCAAAAAGCTGTCAATGCTGTCAAAAAGACAGGTCCTTATCGATCATGACAAACCAGAATGACTGGCTATACTAACACCTTCAGAATTTGCAGGCCTCAGTTTCTCTCTGGCTTTGTGGTATAGAGACCTCTGTTAGAGGACCCAGCTGGTACCTGACAGAGACCTAGGGTAAATCCAAAGTGGCCAGCCCAAGGTAGGGCCCACCCTCTAGTGAGAATCCCCAGCAGGCTCTTTAGTTATCCACACAACTTCTCAACCAAAGCCGGTAGGATTTAAGGCCTGGTATCTCCTTTCAGTCAACAACCAGGGTATGGGAATAGCCCCCGCCCAAATCTCAAACTTGAATTGTTTTGGTGCAAATAACTTTCAAAAAGAACAGCTCAGCTAGAGAGAGTTTAAAGCAGATTGTATTGTATTGATTCCAAAGAACAGAAATCCCGCTTAAGCTTGTTTAAACAGAACAGGAATGTACTGTCTCATGCGCAGGGAAGGGTAACCGTGGTACCTTACAGGATGGAAGGATGTGGGGCTGCTCTCCCCAATCTCTATTTGCTGGTGTCCAGTTGGCTTTTGTTCTGGAGACTCTTTATGTGCTAGGAAAGCTGGCCATGAGCAGTCCTGGAAGGACTCCAACATGCCCACCCTTGTGGTCAATTGTCTGGGTCTGGTATCAGGAGAAGAGGGATGGGGGAAGAGGGAACATGCTAGGAAGCCAGAGATAAAAGCCCCCCTCAGTCTTCATGTGTCTCGCTTCCATCCATTACTCCCTTATGGGTTGAGGGATACCCCAAACCTATTACCACCACTACCACAATCATCATCATCATCATTTTAAATCAGCAAATCAGATAGATGCATTACACCTGGAGCCAATAGCCAGGAAATGATGACCCTTATGTCATCAGGCTAGAAGTTGGTTTTCTATTTTTTTTTTAATTTTTAAAAAATGTTTATTGGTGGGGGGGGGGGGAAGGGGCAGAGAGAGAGAGGGAGACACAGAACCCAAAGCAGGCTCCAGGCTCTGAGGTGTCAGCACAGAGCCCAGCGCGGGGCTTGAACTCACAAACCCCGAGATCATGACCTGAGCCGAAGTCGGACGCTCAAACGACTGAGCCACCCAGGCACCCCAGAGGTTGGTTTTCTTGATGGGCTTTTTTCCCTTTAGCAGAATCCCCATGTCAATTTCGTGGCTGAAGCCTGTGCTCTTCCAAGCCCCTCCAAGCACACATATACACAGGCCCTGAGAGGAGAGTGGAGTAGAAGAAACGGTGTCTGGCAAGCCTTTGACATGGGGGATGCGCAAGAATCAGTAGTCAGACCTGTGCTAGTAGGCAGAGAAACAGAGATCGGGAGATGTGCCAGGTGTCCGAGGCAACTGAGAATATGGCAGAGGGAGTAGCAGTAGAAAGCTGACATCACGTGCTGGGAATTGAGAGCATTCTTAGAAGTTCACACCCAAATCCTGTGCCCCACCTGACTTCCTTCTATTCCCTTCTTCCTGGTAATACACAGGCTAAGAAGCATAGAGCCAAAAAAAGAAAAAAAATCTATCTCATTTCATCGAATCTCAGAAGCTATCATTGGTGGGATGCACTGTTATTTTATGCATTAATATAAAGGCGGGGGCGGCTGCCATTTGTAATGATGCCACTGATTAATAAGACATATTCTAGTTTCACAGACGTTAAAAAAAATTAAGTGTGTTTTAGGATCAACAAAGCCCTGTGCATGCTGGCAATCATTGTCTGGATCCTCTGCCTTTGTATTATAGTAGTGGTCCTCGGAGCTCTTAGAATGAGACAGGTGGGGCCAGGAGTGTTACCTACCAAACCCATCTCCCCTTTCATTTTTTTAAAATTCGATGTGAACAACTAATGTTTTCTCAATTCCATGTCAAGCGTGGGAAGAAACTGCTTTGGAAGATTTTGCTGATTTTATTGGCCTAAACAAACCGAAGAAAACAGTGCAGCTTAAGGCAAGTTTCTTAGCCCTCCTCCCCTTCCAAATGGAGTGCGCCACTAAGCTCTTTCCCTATAGTCTGGTATCAGTGACAGCCACAAAGCTACCCTGTATTGTTCCGGGTTCCCACCCAAATACTTTCATGTGTGTTTAGAAGTAAATGGGCATCAGTGTTTGCAACTTAGTCTCAAACAATTCAAGGCAAAAAGATGGGCGGGGGGATGGTGGGGGGGGGGGAAGAGAGAGAGAGAGAGAGAGAGAGAGAGAGAATGGAAAATGATAAAGCAAACATGGTAAAATGTCCCTAATTGGAGAATTTGGGTAAATGAGAGTTCCTTGTGATGTTCTTGCCACATGTCTGTAAATTTGAAATAGTATCAAAATTAAAAGACACTCAAGAAAAAGTTAAAAGTTACTAAGAATAAAAACTAGGAGCATGGGAAAGAAATATCTTTGTAACCTTACGATCTTACATGTCTTCTCAGTTTTTATTGAGAGTCTCTTATAAGAAAGGACAGTGAAAATAACCCGGGACTGATGAGTCCTGCAGAGTCCTTCATCTGATACAGTTTTCTTGGAGTCCAGGGGCTAAGAAAAAATCTGCTCCACGGGAATGGTTTTCCTCAGCGCTCTCTGATTTGACCCTTCCCTTCTTTGCTGCCCTCACTCTTTGAATGCTCTAAGTGTGTCTGGGCCTATGATCTCCTCCAATTCTTTTTGAAGATAAAAGGAACATAATATGTAAACAGCTCCTGCCCTTGGTTTCACTGTGTTCTTGTTTTCAGGAGACAATCCACTTAAGATTTCCTGCACTGCATAAAAGTAGCCAGGGGTGCAGTTCTCAGATTGCTTCTTCATGCTTCCTATGGTTTCCTTCCTTCTCTGCCATCTTTGTTCCCCTTGCTCTTCATTTTTCCTTCTTTATTCTCTCCCGTTCTCCTTCCTTCCCCCTTTCCTTGGCTCCACTCTTATCCCACTTCTCCTGCATTCCCTCCGAGACCTCCATTCTTCCCTCAAGCTACCACCATCTCCTTCGTCCCCCTCTCTCCCCACCTCCTACTGCTCTTTTCTCTCTCACGGGACAATAAAGAGTGAGAAGCAGAGGAGAGAAGAGGAGTGAAGAGAGCAAGAAAAGGGGTCAGAGAGATAGAACAACTAAGAAAAGACAAAGGAGCAAAATATCCAATGCCGGGGCTAACAGATAACCTCAGCGATCAGTTAGTATGGGCTCCCACCCAACGGGACTTTCCTGCTCAGTGTTTGTGGGGTGAAGCAGCCTCTAACTCAGGACAGTGATGGCTTCAGAGGAAGGGAAGGGATGCCAAGGTCTGGGGTTGCTTCTGTACATTTGTACCCTGAGTTTTGACTATCACCCCATCCAGTTCCTGAAACTCACCCTTTTGACAGTAGAACTAAGCCTGCTGTCCACTACCTTCCTTGGTCAACAGAAAACAACTTAAAATTTCCTAACCCTTTGATCGGGCAGAGAAAATCATTAGGCAGATGAAGGATATGGTTTTTCATCTTTGTTTCCTAAAAAATGAATATTTACCAGGTTACCAAGAAAATGCATAAGGCAGCAGCAAGTAAAGTACAACAAACAGGCAAACAGAAATGTGCAGTGGGGTTCAGCTAACTGACAACATCTAGCCATAGGCATGCTGACTGGTACAGCTCCCCAATCTGGAATAGATTCTTGGTTGAGGATCCAGATCCCAGTCTTCTTTTACTCCATTCGCCTCTTAGTCTTTAGGGTTAGATCTGTATTCCCTCACATGTTCTCTTCTCTTTCCACAAAGGAACAAAAATTCAGGTCAAGAACTGTAGTCACATCCAGGCTGAAGAAAATAATTGGTAGATAAATAACTCAAGTGGTTATTCCTCCCCTACACATTGCCAAAAGGGAACACGAGGGTTGGATAATTGTACGTTGGCTTGTTGACCATTGACCCCCAACAGGATTTTCCCATTCTACCAAGGAAGTGGTCATTTCTCAGCTGTCGCCTGTTTCTGTGGTTGGACTGCTCTGGTTAGAAAGCTCTCGATGTTGAAAGTTTCTTCCCAGTGTTACGAAAGAATATGGAGTGAACGTTGTTGTCTTCTGCTGAACTTAGAGCTACCCTTTGGAGAGACATAAACCAAAACTAATTTCCCTTTCACACGACAGCCCTTCACATGTTTGAAGATGGCTACTGTGCTGCCACTGAAACATCCCTCCACCAACTATGAAACACCCCAGTCGCCTCCATCATCCTTGGAATAACTCGGTTTCTAGAACTTTATCCAGCTTATCTCTGCCTTCTAGACAATGCAGTTTTTCAATATGCCTAGGTATGTCCCTGCAGCTGAACACGATACTGCCAAAGGTGACAGCCTGTCTAGCACAAGGGGACACAGTTACTTCCCACCAGACACACAGTGTTTCTTTCAATACAAACTAAGGTTTGGGGACTATTTTAAAAATCTGCATCCCACTGTTATGCCCATACTAAGACTTATGATCAAGCAAACTCTTCATCTTTTATTTTAAGATTTGATTCTATTCTGAGTCTTTAATTGCATTTATGCAATTGATTTTTTAAAAAACTAAAAGTGAGATTGGCATTCATTCCTATTAAATGCATCTTAGGGCTTTCACACAGTGTTCCAGTTCATGGAGGCCATGCTAAACTCTCACTGACCCTGGGGGCCAGAGACTAGGCGCAGATATAGGGATCTATATGCTATATTTTTATTTGATATGTATATATATGTAAAGTATATTTTCTGTTTTGGTCAGATAGAAGTTCTTAAAACACACACACGTAGTACATAAATACATTCTTGCTGCAAATGATTTAATCAGAATATAAGAACGTGCAGGAAGATCGGAAAGCCCACACTCCCACCCCTTCTCAGATGGAACCACGGGAACCGGGTGCCTTCTGTTTCTGTATGTGCATGTGTTTGTACTTATGTGTGAATTTGAATACAAAGGAGATCATAGAATTACTGTTCTGTGGCTTTTTTTCCCCACCTAATATTGTCTTGGTGGCCACAACAGACAGTCTAGATCTACCTGATGCTTTTAAACTATTGTATAGTATTGGGGCCCCTGGGTGGCTCAGTCGGTTAAGCATCTGACTTCGGCTCAGGTCATGATCTCACGGTTCGTGGGTTTGAGCACCGGTTCGTGGGTTCGAGCCCTGTGTCGGGCTCTGTGCTGACAGCTCGGAGCCCGTAGCCTGCTTCGGATTCTGTGCCTCCCTCTCTCTCTGCCCCTCCCCCACTCACACTGTGTCTCTGTCTCTCTCTCTCTCTCAAAAATAAATCAATGTTAAATAAAATAAAAATATAAAGAGCTATTGTTTTAATTTAGGTTTGCAAATGTAGGAAGAGAACAAACAAAACAAAACTACTATACTTGTCTTTCAGCCCTATTCCTGATTTTAAAGCATACGCATGCTTGCATGCAGATGTCACCTCTTCTTGACCGATGAGGGAAATCCCCAGATTAAAGTCCGTGAAACGTCAGAGGTGGGGAACATTCTGGATCTCCACATCCCTACGGAAGACATCACAGAAGCCAGGGTGGGAGAGTGACCTCGGTGTGCCTTGATGTCCCCTCTGAGATGATGACAATTCTTCACAGGCCCCTGGGCACAGGCCCAAATGCCTTCCGGGTTTGTCTAATCCTCCCAAGGAGATTAAAAGCAGTAAAGCCTGGGGCGCCTGGGTGGCTCAGTCGGTTGGGTGTCCGACTTTGGCTCAGGTCATGATCTCATGATTCATGGGTTCCAGCCCCGCATGGGGCCCTGTGCTGACAACTCAGTGCCTGGAGCCTGCTTTGGAGTCTGTGTCTCCCCCTCTCTCTGCCCCTTCCCTGCTCATGCTCTCTCTCTCTCAGAAATTAATAAACATTAAAAAATATATATAGTACATTTATTTACATATATTATTATATTATATTTTATATATTATATATTATTTATATATTATATATTTATATATATATATATTTATACATATATTTATATATAAAAGCAGTAAAGCCTGCATGCCACCACTATTAGGAGTTTGGCTCCTGGGGCCAGGCACTCTTGGGTGTGAGGCCAGGCTTTCTTATCTATAAGCAGTGACCTCGGCCAGGTTATTTAACTCTTCAGAGCCCACATCTCCACGTTTGCGCAAGAGAGAGAACACTATTCCAGCCACAGAGGGTACTTGTGAAGAGTCAAGGAGATATTGTGAGGACACCAGTCAGCGTGGCTGATGGTACAGTGAACTGTCAAGAGCCATTACTATTACTGCTGCTGTTGTCGTTTACTCCTAGTCCTAGCAAGCCGTTACTCCTTTCCAGTAAAATCTGAGTCACGCAAGGACTTGGAGCTCGCAGGGATAAAGATGTGGTCTTCTTTTTTTTAACTTTTTTTTTTTTTTTTTTACATTTTATTTATTTTTGAGAGAGAGAGAGAGAGAGCACAAGTGGGGGAGGGGCAGAGAAAGAAGGAGACACAGAATCCAAAGCAGGCTCCAAGCTCTGAGCTGTCAGAACAGAGCCCGGCGCGGGGCTCGAACCCACGAAACGACCTGAGCCGAAGTCGGATGCTCAACCGACTGAGCCACCCAGGCGCCCCAAGACGTGGTCTTCTTGGTTCAGTGTGATGGCTCCCAGGGCGACACGCCCTTACCTACCTGCAAGCCTCTGAAAGCCTAGGGTGACGTGAGTCACCTGCCCCTTGTGTTTCTGAGGCAGCTCGTTGAGTGGCTATCTGCACCTTCCCAGAGCCGGCCGGGGTCAGAATCTGGCTCCGTTTGCTGCAGATCACTGCTCTGGGCCCAGGTGACGCTCGGGAAAACTGGAAATGATGCCAGTACCTCGTTCACAGAGTTGTGGCAAGGACTCAAGGAGCTGACACTGTCCGAGCCCCTGCAGGGGCTCAAGTGTCCTTTTTCTGTCGGAGGCCATTCGCTGCGGCCTCTAGAAGGCCTTTAGAAGGCTGACCTCAGAGCCATCTGCTTTTGGCAGAAAGGCTCAGCACCAATAGCCAGTTGGCATTTTCCTCCAGCTCGCGGGTGGTAGCCGAGCAGTAGTCTCTCCCTCACCTCGCGTCACCCCGCCTTGGACGTGCTCCACTTCAGGACCCCAGTGCAGAGGCAGGTCTTTACGCAGGCAGAGGCCACATTCCCAAAAGATTCTGGGCAAGGCCATGCTAGGTTTTTTTGTTTTTTGTTTTTTTTTCCTCCAAGCTCGGCTTTGGGCCAGTCCCACCATGGCTTCTGTGAATATTTTGCAGCCCTGCGGTGATGAGGCTCCGGGACGACACTCACGCAATTCCCTGCCAAGGGAAGTTGAGAAAGCACCAGTCCACGTGGTACAAGTGGGAGAGAACTCCAGGGACCTCCCAGCGATTTGTGCAAATGAGACCATGCCATCTAGCTTCCCAGAAGCTCCGGCCCTCTGTTCCGACATTACAGGTGTGGCTCAAAGCGGGCCGTGGCCCCAGACCTGCAGCCCCGGGCACAGCTAACAACTACACTGAAGAGGCTGAGGCCACCCCAGGAGCCAGAACCAGAATGCAGGGCGGGGAGGCTCTCAGCATCCCCCTTTTTAAAGGCCAGGGGGTGGGAAATTGTCCAGAATGCTCCCCCATCCAGATTGCAAAGTTAAAGTCAATAGTGTGTACTTTAGTGGTGACTAACCTCCAATTTTCCTCTTCCCATTGCGCTGAGTCAGTCCCTGGCGACCTGTTCACTTTAAGAGTTTGGATGCAGAAGGAAGGAGGGGCCCATCCGTTTCTGGGCTTTGAAAGCATGGCATTCTAGTTTGTTCAGGTGTGGCCGGGGCTTCTCATCACTGACTGTGCTGTCTGGGTCCTTGCTGTCTGTTCATTATTTCAGGGACTTGACGCTGTAAGAATGTGACCGAGCCCTGAGTTTCCAGGCTCCCCCCCTCCCCACCCGCCAAAGGAATACCTGGGGCTATGGAGTAAGATAGAAATCTACCTCCCCAGCCAGGACACATGAGGCATCCAGACTACCAGGAGCCCTCATTTCTGTTCTCTTTCACTGCTGGGCCCTGAGCACCATACCCGAGGCAGAGCAGAGAGGTAGAAACCCAATTACACATATCATTTAGTCGAACAAGGAATAAACACACCAACTGGGAATGCCACTGTGTCCGGCTCAGGAGGATGATCCTCCTGTTTCAGTCATAAAGTGAAAGCCTGTGGTTTATGCCCCTCTATTCTCTCAGGGTGCCTAACACCACAGAGCGAGTTGGGACAGAGAAAGAAAGGGAGCTAATCTCCCCCCCCCCCCCCCCCCCGGTGCCAGGAACTTTTTTCTATGCTTTACATCTACTGTTTCATTTACTTCTCCTCATCCTCCTGAAAGTATTGCTGCTTTTAGCTTACATTACATATCAGGTGATTAAGGTTCAGAGGCAGTGAACTGTTTGCCCACCGTCACACAGATTGCAAAAGAGGGGGCAGAGATTTGAACTCAGGGCCGCAGGCTGCAAAGCTCATCCATACCCCAGCAGTAAAGATGCATTAACTTTCGCCTATCGTCCGGAATCTTATAGAAGCCCCTCCCTCCTAACTGTATGCTGAGTACAGACTTTTCTGCCCTATTATGGCTGCTGAGGGCCTGGGTGACGCCAAGCCTCTCCACCCACCCCCATCCTGCCAGGAGAGCTGATTCCCTTGGTGGGGGGGAGGGAGGGAGGGCAGATCCCCAGCAGTCAAACTATCTTGGTTCCAGTGAGGGATGCGATTCAAACCCTGTCCCTCCCCTCCCAGTGGAGACTACCCCTGGTGTCTGCCCTGCACAATTTAACCTCTGTAATTTACAGTCTGGTCTTGGGAGAGCTTAGAAACTTTTCCTTTAAAACAGTGGCTGGAACATGCAGAGAGCTGGAATGAAGATTCCACATGGGTTTCATGACTAGATCTACTACACTCGAATCCATTATATTGAAATTACTATAAAATTCACACTATTCCAAATCCCCAGAAATGATGGTTTTATTTAAAAGTCAGTCAGCAAAGGGATGATTTCATAGATCCCAGTGCCAAAATCTGAGCTCAGTGCTTCTCAAATGTTTTGCTTTCAGGACCTCTTCATACTCTAAAAAATTACTGTAGAAACCAAAGAGCTATTGTTCGATCTCAGTTACATCTACCAATATTTACAATTTTAGAAATGAAAATGCAACAAAACTTAAAATATTTATTCACTGGAAAAGAATAAACCCAATACATTTATGTTAACATAAATAACATTTTTAGGGAAAATAACTTTATTTTCCCAAACCAAAAAGATTAGCAAGGGTGGCATTGTTTTACATTTTTAAAAATTTCCTTTATTTCTGACTTAACAGAAGATAGATGAATACTCATATCTGATCCTGCCTTCAGTCTGTTGTGATCCCAAATGTGATGCAGCCCCTGAAAGGACCGTGACAGGAGAGGGAAAAAAAGGCAAAGAGTATCCTATGACCATAGTTGTAAACTTGTGGATCCTCAGACGGGGTCTCAGGGACCACCCACCCTCCCAAGGAGTCCCAGGACCACACTCTGAGAACCACTGTCTAAGCTTAAAAGTGTGATTTTTCTTTGTTTTTTAAATTTTTTAATGTTTATTTATTTTTGAGAGAGAGAGACAGAGCATGAGTGGGGGAGGGACAGAGAGAGAGGGAGAACAGAATCCAAAGCAGGCTCCAGGCTCTGAGCCGTCAGCACAGAGCCCGACACGGGGCTCGAACTCATGGACTGCGAGATCATGACCTGAGCTGAAGTCGGATGCTTAACTGACTGAGCCACCCAGGTGCCCCAAAAGTGTGATTCTTCTTTTGAGTGTCTCCCCACCCAAGCAATATCGAAGCGACTATGGCCTTGATAGAGGAAGTTGGTGGGAATAGGGGTCAATTTCAGAGGCAGCAATGACCCAGCTACTGGTTTGAGGAGGAAAATCTTGGAGACAACAACCGTGTTCAGCCAGGCTGTACCTGGCTGGAAGTACCATCCATCCCCAGGGGTCTGGCTGGGACGATGCACCTTAACCACCAAGTGGGGCCAGGAAGAAGAGATAGAGTGATCCCCCAATCTCTGCTGCCAGAGCCCAGGTGATGTCTGAATGAGGCACTAGGAGATCATGGCAGAAGTGGGGGGGCGGGGGGCGGATCCTGTTCAGTTGTGGGACCGCGAGGGCCTCAGAGCCACAACCTGAAATGCAGCAGCTATTTGGATAGTGGACCTGCCAATCATAACAATGGCAACAATAACACTATACTACTAATAATGTAGAGCTACCATTTATTGAGCACTTTGAGCCAGGCAGTATGCCAAGGACTTGACAGAAATCATTTCATTAATCCCTCACAACCAACCCTTTCAGGTAACTATTAACCATAATCCCTTTTCAACAGACAGAGGAAGCAAGGCCGGAGGAATTAGAGTTATCAGCCAAAGGTCACACAGCTCCTGCGGTAGCTGAGCCAAAATTTGAATTCAGGTCTACCAGACCAGAAACTCTCTCCCAGCTCCCAGCCACACCAAGTGGGCAACCTCTTGATGGAGAACAATCAAAGTTTGAGGGCAGGAAACATGAACGTTACTGCTTTTCAGTGGATGATGCATGGGGACAGGATAGACACCCTTTCCAGCTCTAACCACCCTCTCGGAGGCCCCAGAGCCGAACTGTATTGGGGTCATCAAAGACTGAGGAAGGTGACGAGCCAAGGTGACAGCTCTGGGCGTATGGCCCCTTGCTTTCAGGGCCCTCCAATGACCCTCCTCCAACCCAACTCTGCCCCCCACCCCCATAAGCCATCTTGCCATTGTTGCCACCAGCGGGACAAGTGTGGGAATTGGCACTCCCACCCGAACCCTCCTCCGGAAGGTCTATGAAAACTAAACCCCTTCAAAGCTCTGCCTTGCAGTCCTTCAGAGCCCTGCTCCCCAGCAGACATCTGGCACCAGGCCACCTCCACAGCCCGCCCCTTCTGAGCTCAGCCTCCCAGAGGTGTGAACTTCTCATAAACAAGCTCTATCTCCTATTCCCTGCAAAAATAAACAGGAAGATTGTATGAGAATTCTCTTCCAAGGCATCCTCCCTTCTCCCTAATCAGAGACTCCCAGGAGTTCTGCTTTGCACGAACTTTTAATACTTTTAATTTGCGTGCAGACAAGCACAAAAGACCCAACCGGATATACCTGTTATTTCCCAATGACCTGAGAGCCCAAGTTTATATTAAGCCTTGGGTTATGGCTTAGCTTGCACGCAAGGTTCCAGGACTCCTGCAGGCAATTGAGAGGTGGTGGTGGAGAGGACAGCAACAACTCTGAAGTGACAGCACATAATTTAATTCCCCCTAAGCTTTCCAGGCATGCAGACTGTTCCTTTTTTGTCAGCATATAACCTAAGTGATTTGTTTTACTCAGGCAAGAAATGTCTAATTTAAACCATATTGCAGCTAAGCCTTCGGTGAAGAAAGAGAGCTCCCTGCAGCTTGGCGTGTGTGGGGAGAAGCCGCACGGGCGGCTGAGGCAAAGCAAACCCCTTACAGCCCCTGCATTTCTTACCCGGGTCATGATTGGAGAAGCATGCATTCTTGGGCTCTAATCGCCACGCTCACTCTTCGTTCTCGTGCTTCGTCCCTCGTGAATGGGTTTAATTTCAGTAAGAATGTTTATAGGAGCACGTTGACTCATTGTCCTCAACGTCCTAGGTTTGGGTTCCATCTGAGCCACCGGGGGCTGTGGGACTTCAGGCAAACCTCTTAAACTCCCATCACTGATTTTTCTTCTCTGAAATACAGCCGGGAGCGGTGCAGATTGACACATTTTGGTGGCGAGTAAGCTGGTTTAAGAAGGAAGAGATCTGTGCCCCATCCCTGCTTTACCCCTTACTAGCTGTGGATCAGAGACAAGAAATTTTCTCTGGGCGTCAATTTCCTCCTCTGTAAAATAAGTGAGTTGGATGAGTTGGTCTTCAAAGTTCCTTCAGCTCTAAAAGACTATATATGCCCTAAATCACTTCCAGTTTGATAAAATATCAGTAGCTATTATTACTATATTATTATTATTATCCGTGATTCCCTTCTATAATTCCAAAGAAGTCACTAGCCAGACAAATCTTCTTTTGAAGTTCTTTTCAAAAACTACTTTTATATGCCTAACTTCCATGAAACAAGGAGGATACTAGCCCCCCTAAGCCCTCCATGGTGGGATTTGATGTGAAATTTCGGTGTCCAACTCATTCCCATCAAATTATTGAATTTCCCCTGTAGCCTCGCCAGGAGGCTAAAAAGGGTCTATAAATACAGCCTACATTTCAAGGCTGTTCCCTCAGCCAAAATTGCCCCCTCCCTTTCTCTGCTGTGGAAAGCCTCATTCCCTTTGGCTCCTTTCCCCATTATGGAACGAATTGTTTTCTCCTCTTGATCCCTTGAGCACTTTGCACTATTATTTCATTGACTTCATTCGATCTGGTGTTATTTTTGGTTTCATATCCAATAGATCGCTGCTCAACTAGACCTGGGGAGCAGGGACTTCGTCCTCTGTACAACCCAGCCTTGCTGCGTTCCTTCCCTCTCCCTCCCTCCCCCAGGACCTGGTATACATTCAGTGTTCGCGGAAGAATTAAACTGTTGAGTCCCCGTGGATTTTATCACAATGGGATAAGAATGCTCCGAGGGTTAGAAGTTCACAGCCTGGGCTGAGCCGCACTGATCCCCACCCCCTCAAGGATCACTGATTAGGCTGGTGATCAGAAGGAGGCTATGGGCTTGGGAGTGAGTGGGTGGTTGGGATCCGAGGAGCATGTGTTGTGGGGTGCAGGAGAAAACTGGCTTTCTGGGGGTGAGCAAAGGTTGGCTTAGCCTCACGTGATAAGAGGGGCTACATATTCCCTTCTCCATAGCCAGGCTTAGAACCAGCTGGTCGGCCCTCCTGTTCAGAATGCTTTGTAAATAGCACCCAACTCAGATTACAGGGGAGCTTTTCTGAAATTTAAAGAACAATTGTTATTCAGTTTTACTTGCCCCAGGCCCTTCCTTCTTGTAGTATATGGTAACTCTCTTATGCACATTTCCATTTGCCCTACCCTTTGTCCAAGGTGGACCCTTGAATGCATTGATGCCTTCCTTGCCTTTGGTGTAAAGACATGTTTGGAGGCATAAAGCCCTGTGTGGGCTTCTCTTTTTCTTGCTGAATGTAAATTCTAATTTAAAACAATTTTTTTGATTTTCACTAGGCAGAGATTTTGCAGGAAATCTGATTCTCATTTTAAAATGAACAAGGGTGGCACCTGGGTGGCTCAGTCGGTGAAGCGTCCGACTTTGGCTCAGGTCATGATCTTGTGGTTTGTGGGTTCGAGCCCCACATGGGGCTCTGTGCTGACCACTCAGAGCCTGGAGCCTGCTTCAGATTCTGTGTGTCTCTCTCTCTCTCTGCCCCTGCCTGGTGCTCTGTCTCTCTCTCTTTTAAAAATAAAAATAAACATTACAAAAAATAAAAAAAATAAAATAAAATGAACAAGGATTTGAGGTCAGCCTAGTTAAGACGAGTTTAGACAAGGTGATTTTAAACACAGTGTAGAGAGATAAGGAAGAGCTGTGTTATTGGAAAGGCGAATTACATTCAGAAAAGCCTTTTTCCAATGAAAATGAACAAACAAAAATTTTGTAACGAAGAGTAGCAACCACCCCCCAAAAAGGTTCTGCTGTTCACCCTTAATTGTTGCCCTCTTGTGGAAGAAGTCATGGGTGCTGCAAACTTTGAACAGTTTCTTCAGAGAAGGAGCACTCTACTTGAAAAGCTGAATATCTTGGTAAAAAATATTGTAAGTAGTGAAATAATTAAGAGCTAAGATAACTGTGTCCTTGGAGTTACCTTTTTCTTAAAATATATGGATTATCTCATGAAGCAGAATCCGTGTGGCTGTTGCATGTAAGTAGCTAACAGCAAAGAAAGTTGGAATTTCATTTCTCCCAGGCTCAAGAAAAGCCAGAGGAGGAACAGAGGTCATTTGTGGTGACCGGGAGAGCACTGGGTTGGGGCTTCAATGGATGTCAGGTTAGTGTCCTTGTGCTTTAATAATTGGGAGAAACGTGACAGCCGCAACTTTATAAAACATTCCCAGAGAGTGGGAGAGCCAGAGAAGGCTGGGACAACTTCCATAAAAGCTTGGGAAGCAGAGCAGATAAAACCTGTGTGCTACCACAAGAGCAGATGGGGAAGCAACATTCCAGAAATGAAGGGGAAATGAATGAAATCTCAGGTCCCAGAGGAGAAAGGCAACTAAAGCCTGACCTTTCCCCTCACAGCTGGCCTGGAATGCTGGCTCAGAAGAAAAGGAAGGGCTGGGGGTTTCATTTCTTAAGCTGATGTCTCAGCAATGATAGTGAAGTCGGTCCAGCTGGCTTTTGAAGATGAGGAGGGGAGTGAGAAAGGTAACAGTGGCCTGTGGGGAGTGTTGGGGGGTGGGGGGGGTGGGGGAGGGAAATGGACTTCTGAACCAGCATCTGACAGCTTGGGTGGAAAGACTCTAAGCGTTGAGGTCCACAGACCAAGCAGAGATCTGGAAGGGCAACAAACACAACTTTGGGGGAAAGGCAGCAGAGTGGGGAGGGGTTCTCCCTTCTGAATCTGAGGAGGGCATTTCACCCTGAGGACAGCTGAGCAGGAGGGCCAGGATGGCCACCAGCAATGCCAGGAAATGCGTGTGGTATCCACCTGACTTCCAGCAACAATTTCTGCAAAGATTGTGACACCGTGAGCATGTGTCCCTTCACCTCTGCTCTAAAAATGTCATTAGATAAATGCCTGTTTTATCAGCACTATGTGAGATTGGCTTTGTTTGTGGAATTCTGCAAGACAACTTGCAGTCATGGGAACGTCTATGTGACCCAAGGAGAAGCAGGCCCTTCTCTGAGGCCCCAGAGCCCTGGGGTTTGGAACATTTCCTTGGAGATTTTGTGAAGGGTGAAATGGGAGAGAATGTTTACCTTAGAGTAATGTCGGGGAGCAAGAATACCTGTCCTCACAAAGGTCCTTCCAACTGGACTAAGAATCAAACTGACATGGATGGATCAATAGGAGAAAATCAAATTTAATAGCATACATACAGGGAATCCACACAGACATGGAAATTCCAAAGACAGTCAGGCCAAATGAGGTCTGTATGCCATCCTGAGGTGAGGAGAAGGGGTAGGAGTCTGGGACTTTGAAGGGAAAAAATGCAGGTGACAGGGCAGTAAGAAAAGGAGGTGTTTGGTACTTAGATGTCTGCCCTGCCCTACAGATGGGTCATGCAGATAAATGTATCTGTGGTAATAACCGTTATTCTGGGAAAGATTTCCAACTTAGATTCTCCTATGCAGCTCAGGGAGGAGCAAGGAGTTCCTCTTGACCTAGAGGGTCTCGACTGCTTTCAGCTCAAAACAGTCTTCATACCAAAGTGGCCCACCTTGGGACAGCCTGTCTTTGGCCCTCACAGTTCCGTCCCCTGAAACTTCCTGATGGTTCACACATTAAAAGTTGAGCTGATAGATTGTTTCGTCTCACCGAACCACTCCCCTGAGTCTTGATAATAGGTCAGCTTAGTTGAACTCATTTCAGAAGGTGGCGTTTCTCCAAGCTAGGCCTATGGTCAAGTAATCAGGTATTAGATAAGAGGCCTTTCTACGGAAATAAAAGAAAAGCAGCGGTTAATGATTAGATCAGATTATAAACCTGTCTCTGAGTTCTGAGCCAGCCAGCTGACAAGACTTCTAGATGTCAGGCTCCGAGCATCTTCAGACAGAGTGAAGGCAGGCCGTGGCAATGCGACAGATTCTCCTGGTTTGTAGCTCACATGTCTCTAGCAATCTGTTGAGTGGCCCGCAGTGCAGTAGGTACAAAGATTGTCTAGACATGAGCCATTGTGGCAATTTCTTTGAAGTTTACACCAAGCCATTTGTATTAAGTTTGCAGGGCTTCAAGGAAGAGGGAAGTTTTAGTTCTCAAATGATTCCAAGTCAGAAAGGTGGGAAAACATTCAAAAACATTAGTTTGGAGAGTTGTAGCCTGGCACTGGAGAACACTAGAAGAAATCAGGATTTAGGCCAGCTTATAATAAATAGTGTTAAAATTTACTATTTACAAAGGTGTGTTATCAAAACATATTTTCTCTATAATCACCCTCATTTTTACCAACGGTAGCCAGATTAACACTAGTTTGTTTGCAAAATAAGTCTAGTTTCCAAAAAAAAAAAAAAAAAAAAAAAAAAGTGGCCTGATTATTTACACATATAGGCTTTTAAAACTCTGCTTTGTTGGAACTTTTCATAAGGAATCTCTAGAATGAACTTTTAATAGCCTCTTAAGGCCAGAAGTGAAGCCAAATACTTGCCATCTGACTTAATCTGCAATACTTACAGACTTGGGTGAATTCCTCTCTTCTTGAGGTCCCCAGAACATCCTGAGCTTCCTGCACCTGCCAGGGAATGACCTTCTTTATTCACCTGGTGAGGCTGCTGGGACCTTTGTAAGCAATGCACCAGGCTGATATTTTCCAAGGGGTTTTATTGGCTCCATAAAGTCAGGCTTAGTTCCTTAAGGCTGTCTGTTCATATCTGAGTCTATGCACGCCTCTTTCAAATACGACATTCCAGCCAAAGCCTTTGTAATATAACTAAGGCTTCCAATCATGTCCTGTCATAAAGAGAACAGGTTCTTGTTAAACTTAGGCAAATAAATATATTGCCATAAAAATATAAGAATACTCACTGAGAATTTCTGAATTCTGGGGCGTTCGGGTAGGGAGAAAAGATAAATGTTACAATTTATTCACAAAGGTATATTTTATCACATTGCTATCAACTAGTTAGCCTAAGAGAAGTTTTCTTTAATCTAGAAAAAAATGTATTTTTAAAAACTCAGCAAGGTTTCAAACAAAAAGTCATAAAAATTATAATTAACCTCCTTAGTTTATGCAGTTCCCATGTTATTATTAATTCTTATTCTGCTTGAATCCAGTTTTTTCACTAGTTCTGGATTATTTTTTTTTTAATTTTTTTTTTTTTACTTAGTTCAGTTTGATGATCTTGAGCATATCAGGAACCTGTACTCAGAGTTCTTTCCATGAATCTCCCTGAAGATGAAGCATGTTTGCAGGAAGCTTTTATAAAATCACCTGAGTAAAAGTATAATTGCCAGTAAATAATAGAAGACTTAAAAATGGCACAGTTAACGATCTGATTAGACTCATTACAATGCAGTTGACATGGAAATTTGGTTAGCTTTGGGACCCACAACACGTCAAGATAATAACATGCCAGGATGTCAGATTTTTAGGACTTTCATAAAAGTCCTAAACTTTTTAGAACACAGATTTAATAATAATGATAAAAAGAACACTGATTTTCATAGTTACCTGCATAAATATCATCTAAGAGGCTTTAATATCACTGATTGGACAATGCTACCCATGTAATTTAGCACACCATATAAGCCTAATTAGTTTAATTTCTTGCAAACCTTTTTTGGAAATGTTCTAATGGCCCCCTGTTCAGTTAGACTGTGGTCAAAAACTTGATTTTAGAATTTGATTTTGGGAAGTATATAAAAATTGATTAAATAGGATCACAAATCATTACGAAAGAATACCTAATGATACAAATAGCCAAAATGACAATATAAGATTTCACAGGCAAGGTTACACAGTGGTAAGCAAAACACAGCTCTTTTAATAAAGACTCAGTTTTCTTAACTAATCAAAGGCCTGATAAACATAGGAAATTATTTTGGCAAAAGAGAATTATTGTTTTTTACGCAGATAACTTAAAAGCTAAAGAAAAACTTTTGTTTACAGTTTCTCATTAAAAGCAGACCAATAGTTTAAGGAAATTTAGTCCTTTTTCACAAAGAGAAAACAAAATTTTAATTTTGCCTCAGTGTGTTTTTGATATTAAAATAAATTCACTTACTTAATTTATCTTGATCTTAGCCAGGACTGACCACACATAAAATTTCTTTCCAAAGATTCTTTGTCCAAAAACCTTCTGCAACTTTCTTTTTTGCATTCAGCTGTTGCCCCAAGCTTTCCAGCTTTAAATAACTAAGTCTCACTTTAGGACAAAATTATTTTGTTTTCCCTCAACAAAGATGTGTTCTTTTTCCTCAGACTTTTTCTTACCAAAAACACATATCTTACTTTCCTTGCATACAGGGTTGTTTCCCTTAATTCCAGTCATCTTAATTACATTCATTAGAATTCTTCATGCTTAGAAACCTTAATTTTTAGTGAAAACTAAATAATAAGAAGTTGCAAATTGTCTGCTGTACCATAATTCTTTAGATTGGCAAATGTATGAATATATTTCATAATTTCTAAAAAAACATGTGTTTTTCCATAGTATTATCTTTCAATAAAGCATAAAGGATGTTTATTAACAGATCCAAATTTATTATTAGTTTTTCTGTAATAAAACAAAAGCAGATAAGTTATATTCAGTATAAAATGTTCATTATGTTATCTTATTTGGAGATGATCTAGATAATCAATGAATTTAAACTTACTCACGGTTCAACCTAGAAAAATTTTAAAGTTTTAGGTTACCAAAGATTTTGGAAGCTACTTAAAAGTTTATCTACAAACTTTTTTGTTTATCTTACTGACATCTATTTAATTTACTTGCTCCTAAGGATTATGCCTAGACTACCCACAAAACTTCATGAAGCATTAGACAAAGTCAGCCATTATTCTAAGGTTTTGTTTTGTTTTGTTTTTTTCCCCTGACAAATTTGGCAAGAGAGAGATAACCTGAACGTCTCTGACTTTTAGTCAACACACGCAGAATACAAGTTTTCTATTTAATGCTGATAACTCTAAAGATCTATTTTAATTAAACCAACAACCTTCAACCTGCTTTCTTTTCAGATATTTTCCCAAATCATATGAACCTGAAAAACATTTAGGTTAGTTTCTAACTTTCTGAGTTTTAGAATGCCCAATCCTTACAAGTACTTGCCTTCAAACCAGCTAAAATACACCTCTTTTACAAATTAATTTTAGCAATACCACCCGGAGATAGAGAAAATATTTCACCTTTACAACATATGTGGATGCAAAAATACAAAGACAAGGTACAAACAAAATCTTTCCCAGCTTTTGCTTTTTTTTTTTTTACTAATATTTGTGTAGCCGACATTATAGACTCAATTTCTAAATACTTCTCCCCTCCCTCCCACGAGAAACTTCTTGAAGTTTGCATTTCAAGGAATGGCTCTGAGGTTCTAGAGAAGAAGGGGTAGAAGGGAGGGAGTTTACATCACAAAGACACAGAGAAAACACCCAAATTTTTTTCCAAGGTGGATATTTAGAACCTATCTGCCTGTTCTCAGATGTGATAGTTGGGACATTAGGATCCTTTTAGCAGTTTGGATTTTAAAAGGGCCTCTTCCCTGCCACCACCCTGCCTTTTTTCCTTCAATCTCAGGAGACTGTGGGCTGTATTTATATTTCAAAAGTATGATAAGATTTATCATTTCAAGGGATAGAGAAAGAATGTAAAAAAAATGTTTTTCCCTTGAGTTTCAGGGTGATTTCTATTTAAAAATTACATCTTTTCCCCTTAAAATACAGGACCATTTTGTTCCAGTATCTTGGTCTTTTATAATATTCACAAACACTGTGAGAGGAATAGGTGAGTTTTGGAGATGGGTAAAGATAGGTGGACTTTGACTTGTTTCTAAATTTCATTTCTGGCTTCGTAGAGATTTGTAAAATAAAAACAGTTGTCTCTAATTCCCCAAAGACCTAGATCACAGCCTGAATATCAAAGGACTGACCCACCTTTTAAACTAAATTTGTTTCTCTCAGCGAGATTTTTAACCAAAATGGGAACCAAAAGATTTATGCCTTTGTAAAGTCTGTATAAAGCATTTTAACAAAGGCCTTTTTTCTGGGTAAGCCTTTTTTCTGGCTTCTATTAGCCCTTGATTAGTGACTTTTTGCAGATTATTTCTAGAAGGGCTTGTGAGAAATTTTGGTCCTCTGTTTCCTCTGTGAAGAGAAGGTTGTGAACATAGTCAAATAGTCTTTGTGATTTCCTTCTAAATTTGGTTGTGTCTTTGGAAAGTAGAGGGAAAGGGCTTTACAGTTTAAAAAATCCCCCGCTGTTCAGGGGACATGAATTCTTTTGCAGTAGGCCCTCTCAGATACAACAGCAAAGGACATTGTATAGGAATGCCCAAAGCAGGTAGAGCCTGACTCCAGAGTCCTGGAAGGTAGGGAGCCTCACTGCCAGTCTCACGGGCTTTTGCTAAATTTGTTTTTCAAGCTTTCAACATTTATATGAGCAACCTGTGTTTTTAGAACCTAGAGGTGAGGGCAGAGTGTTCTCTGTAGATCTTATAGGGAAAGGAAAATTAAAATAGGCAGATGAACCTGGATTTTAAGAAGAGAAATATATGTTGGATATGGACATTTAAGTCTTATTCTAATTTCTACTTTTTTATTTTGTCAAAGGAGTCCTTCAGACTAGTTATTGTACTAATAAGACAATTGAGAGACCTTCATTTTATACACACACACACACACACACACACAGGTATATATATATAATTTAAATCTAGCCAATTTAAAGGATCCATTGTCTGGCCATTGATGAGTAGGATCTATTAAAAGTTACTCAAACCAATAAGCCTTCTAATGGCTTCACCGAAGATGCAGGAAGTGTCCGCAGAGGGCATAGATGGTGCAGCCCCCATGATTCAAAAAGTTGACTCCTGCAATTAGTCTAGGAAGGCAAAAGCTTTCGTCGCGTAGGCAGGAAGGATGGTGTAGTAATAACAGTGTCTCCAGTCTCCCACAAAGTCGTGGGATGCCTCCAGCCATCGATCTGCTCATCTGTGACACTGATGATTCCAGGCGCTACTGGAATTGGGCTTTCCAGCAAGAACAAGCAATGAAGGTTGAGGTGACAAAGGTTCCTACAGGCTGGGGCTGCTCATGACAAAGTCCCCTGAGAGCTGGAATGGCTGGACAAAGAGAGAGAGAGAGACTTAGATCCCCAGTCTATTTGACAGGCCGCCAAGGTGCCCCTCCACCATTCTCTGGATGGCGAAGACCAAAGAGAATGTTCTCACTGGCCACAAAGCCAAACTCTTGGGACATAAAACAAGATGAAAGGAAAAGTCTTATCCAGTATGTGCCCATTAACAGCTTCTTCTGAGCCCTGGAGCCAAACTAATACTTACTTAAGGAGGGATGTGCCACAGGGTTGGGGGTTTTGTGACATTTCACAGTGTACCTCACTGCATGGAAGTTTCCTTGAGGTTCAGCACTGTGGCTATTTAGGGAATAAAATAATTTATACATATATAAGCGTATTATTTTTTCTACGTATTTAGTCCAAATGTTTGTTAAGCTAACCTGTTCCAGGGTCAACTTATCCTAACACAGGAGTCTTCTTCAGGTGGTGATTGCTCTAACAGTGTTTCCATGCTCGACCCCTGCCCGCTATTTTGTGGCTTTGTGGCTTTGGCTGAGATGTCTCACAGCAAAGTTTGTATGACAAATAATGTAAAAGACACAGGGACAGGAAAACAAAGACCATGTCTGGGAGGGAATGGATCAGCAACCAAAGAGTATTCTATCAACTTTAACCAAAGAGTCACTTAGCCCAAGGAACTAGTTTTGCAAACATTTTCTCCTGTTAATCTAAATTTACAAAGAGAGAAAAAGGACTCTCATCTTGTCATTCTCACTTCATCAGACTCCGCAGATAGAGATTCCGGCAGGCTGACGTGGTAAGAAATCTTACCTTCTGCCAGCTGTGTGTCAGATGTCCCAGGAGATTTCAGCTCCAGCAGCGTCAGAGCGACTGGTGTCCAGTGACTTAAAACATCCTTTTGACTATGCCAACTGTCAAGGAGCCAGAATTCCTGTCCCCTCAAAGGCCCTTCTAGCTGGACTAAGAATCAAATCGACATGAGACAGATTAAAGGGAGAAAATCAAATTTAATAGTGTACAAATGGGGAATCCACATAGTCACAGAAATTCCAAAAACAGTCAGGCAAACGGAGGTATATATGTCATCCTGAACTCGGGGGAATGGAATAGGGATCTGGGACTTCAAAGGGAAAAAATGCCATTGACAGGGCAGTAAGAAAAAAAGCAGATGTTTGGTAGTTATATTTTTGCCCTGGTATACAGATGGGTCCCTCAAATAAACTTTAACTCTGGTAATAACCATTATTCTGGGAAAGACCTCCTCTAATTTAGATTCTTCCATGTAGTTAAGGGAAGGGCAAAACATTTCTTTGGAGTTCACAGGATCTTGATTACTTTCAGCTCAAAATAGTCTTAATGCCAAAGTGGCCCATCTTGGGGTACCCTCTCCTTGACCCTTGACCCCCTAGCCAAACTCTTGGGACATAAAACAAGACGAAAGGAAAAATCTTACCCAGTATATGCCCATTAACAGTCACAACAGCACCAACCAGTGCCCCAGTGTCCAACAGGCTTAAATCTGCTGGGATAATTAGTCTAAAAAATTCATGAGTCAAGATATCCACACAGTGGACCCCACAAAGTCTGAAGAGGATGGAAAGATAAAGCCAGAAAGCTAGTAGACTAAGTGTGTGTACATGCAGAGACTTTCATCACTATGGCTATTTAGGGAATATAATAATTGATACATATATAAATGTATTATGCTTTCTATGTATTTGGTCCAAATGTTGGTTAAGATGTCTGAAAACAAATCCAGGCCAACCCCTGCCCCACCTTATTTTTATCCTAAAGGCAGTATTATGGGATATCTGAATGTTCAGAGAGGAAGATCTTAAACACACAAGGATTTCCCAATTTATCACTACATGCATGATGTAAATAAACCCCTACAGTGCTGATTTGGGTAATGTCCTCTTAACTCTGAATTATAATTTAATTCAGGATGGGGGCCTTAGATTTCAGACATTAGTTGCAGCAAATTGTAGAGAAAAAGCTATGATTCATGACCTAGAAAGAGCAGCAACAGCTTCTAATTTCCACTCATCCTTGGTGTCATGTGATATGTTTCAGAAACTCATTTAAAATTGAGAAAATAAGCCATTTCTAATTGTACTTAAGTAAGGAAATAGTTCACTTCTGACTCTAAGAAGATTAGAGAATCTTTAGAGTGTTTGTTTAGAAACTATGCCAACATTTTTTTCAGAGGTACAAACCTGGCTTTCCCTTTTCCTTAAAAGAAAAAAAAAAGGACAAAAAAAAAACCTTTAATAAAGTCAAATATTAAAAAAAAAAAAAGCCTTCACATGCAATTATACCATATAAGGATCACTTCTGCTTTGAGTGTGAGATTTTGCACGTTATGGTATGTAACTTTGGAACAGAGACTTCCTATCTCTTTCACCATAGTCTTCCCTCAATGCTCAGCACAAAGTAGGTGTTCAATAAATATGTATTGAATGAGTGAATATATGATATGCCATTGATCTGTATTTATTTATTTTTGAGCTGTCTTTGTCAATTTTTGGTATTGATTTTATGTGATGATTATTGAGACAGAGAAGGGGGTGGGGATACAAGAGGAAGGGTCTCCAGGGCCAAGGACTGAGCCCTGAGGTGCTCCAATCTTCAGAGTTCATGTGGAAGGGGAGATGCCAGCAAAACAATCTAAGCAGGAGAAATGTGTAAGTTAGAAGAGGAACCAGCAGAGTGTATTATCCTAGAAGTTGGGGTGGTTGGGTTTTTCAGGAGAGTGGTTCGCTCTAGACACTGCCTCTGCCACTGGGAATCAGTCAAGACAAGGACCAAAATGTGTCCCTTAGATGTGGCAACATAAAAGGAATCAGTTGGATAAGAACAGGTGGGGTGAGTGGCAGGGCTCACTGGGAGAGTGTGGAGAGTGGATGGACAGTGAGGAATTTGTGGCAAAGAGTGTAGACAACTTGTTCCAGAGGTTTTGCTGGGAAGGGAATCGAAGAGAAATGGGGTGAAGGCTAGAGGGGCCATGAAAGGAGTTTTGTCTTATTTTGTTATTTTTGATTTTTGATTTGTCTGTATTTTGGGATGGGGGATGAGAGAGTTCATTTTATGCCACTGGCAATCATCCAGGAGAGAGAAGACAGAGATGATGAGGATGATGATGATGATGATGGTGGTGGATGGTGATGATGATGTAAGAAGGAAAGGGGATATCGCAGGACAGAAGTCCTTGAGCAGTTGGACAAATGTGGTTCAAGTGAGGTGTTAACTATGGCTAGCCACGTGGACACTGCTACAGTGAAAGAGGAAGGCAGAGACAATGGGGTTCTGGTACACAGTGCATGTGGCAGGGTTGGGGGTGTACTGATTTGAGGGTGGACAGGTAAGAGTGTTGCCCTCTATGCCTTCAATTTTTTTGCGGGGGGGACAGGTATGAAACCAGGATATCAGCTGGGCATGTGGGAGGGGAAGGGATGCAGTAGGGTTAAGAAGAAATGAAACCAATTTAAAGGATTATCTTGAAAAGTAGGAAAGCAAACTATGGAGGAATGTGTGGTAGGATTGCAGTGCTGAGGGTCCATTTGAGTTTTATCGTCACGAATCTGAATGGAGACAGACAGATTTGGGGATTTTCCCAGTACTTGTGGTGGGAATAGAAATTGTTAGCACTCTTATGGAGAGCAGTATCTTTTGACCCATCAATCAGCCTCTAGGAATTCATCCTAAAGACAGTTGGACAAATTTATGAAGATGTATATACAAAGATGTTCAACAAAGTATAATTGATAGAAAATAGTTGGAAAGTACCTAAATATTCAACAATAAGGAATGGGATAAGTGAATTATGAGATATCCATGGGATGTTTTGCAGCTGTTGAAGACTATATGTCTACACTCGTAGGGATGATATGGATGGAGAGCCAAGATATGAGATACTGAGAAAAAAATTGTGGTTTTCAAAGAGGCACATAGAGTAAAAACCCTATTTGTTGAACTCTGATGCAGTTGCTACAGCATTTCAGCTGATCCTACAGGGTGTACAGGAGCTGGGATGGCCCTTTCCACATGTCTGGAATCAAAGCAAGGGCCCAGAGAAGGAGTGAAACGTTGGTTGAGGCAGAGCTCTTCAATGGAGAGCAGTTCCCATTGGGGGGGGGGGACTCAGCAGTGGACACTCCTACAGCTAGGGGGATGAGTTTCTCTCTCCTGAGGTAACATCTGGGTAGGACACCATAGCATCCATTAGAGACCTGCAATTCTAAGTCTATAGTTGTGGAGATAAGAGTAATGTCTGTGGTGTATTCCTCTTCGGACTATTGTGAGGAGCTAATGAGATAATGGATATGGAACTGATCTTTAAACTGTGAAACTATCAACTGTGTTCTTTTTTTTAAGTTTATTTATTTTGAGAGAGAGAGAGCGCGAGTGGGAGAGGGGCAGAGAGAGAGGGTGACAGAGGATCCAAAGCGGGCTCTGTGCTGACACAACAAGCCTGATGCAAGGCTCGAACTCACGAACTATGAGATCATGACCTGAGCCGAAGTCAGATGCTTAACCGACTGAGCCACCCAGCTGCCCCCGTGATGTTTAGTTATTCATTATTATCTGTGGCTCTAGCCTGCCTTTCCTCACCTTCCCTAGGCCTGACCAATCACATTTTCCCTTTCTCCTTAGTTTTATTCTTGGGTCACTGACACAGAGAAAAAATAAGAAGAAGAAACAGGGTATAATTCTGAAAAAGAAAAGGTCCTGTGCTTTTCTGCCCAGTCTATGTACAGTCCTTAGTGGTCCTGTCAGGAGCCTGGGCCTTCCCGCTTGTCCAGAGGCAGACCCCCTCTTCCAGGGCGGGACTGAGTAGGGTCAGGAGAATAACCCTGTGAAGGTCTTCTTACTTCGCCTCTGGAGACACGGCCCGTGGATTATCTTGCAAAGATGGGAAAGAAAGGAAAAGTCACTTGAGCCAACCACATTTCACAGTAGCAAGAGGAAGTTGTGAGGGAAAACCAAAGCCGAAGTGAAAATCTGAAGCACGCTTGAGGAGAGGCTACAAATACCTCTCGTGTGGAGAGTCATACAAGGGGAAAGCGGAGAAAATGGAGAATATTTTCTTCAAATTTTTTTTACGGCGAATTTTGTTTTCCTGCGAAGCTAGTAAATATCTCTTAAAAGAATGTGTGTGGTCACACAAGTTGAAGGGCTGAACGAATTTCCTCCCTGCCTCCAGATGGTTTTAAATGGTAGCAGAGAGGAGGAGGAGGAGCGGTTAAGGCTCCCCACCCACACCACAGGCCTACCGTCCTGGTCCAGCTCTAGAAGGGTGAGCGCTGCTTGTTAGACCCTGTCGGTCAGCCTGCAGGCATTCAAGAATCAGAGGTTTGTGTTTCCCAAAGTGCTCCCCACCCCGCTACCCCCAGCCAGTCAGAAATGCTAACACACAGACATGGGGATTCATGGAAAACAATAGACAAGTGAGCAGACAGAGAGAAAAATCCCATCCGGTCACAGGAGGGAAGAAAAAGGTCTCTCTCCTCAGATACACACACACGAAAGAGAACACAGCTGCCAGTGAAATGCTGGTGTCATGGGACTTTGGGGGTCATAGAGCCAAGCGCAGAACTAATCATCTTTACTTATGCCTTGGGCCAAGGTTATGAGTAAATGTGCTTATCCCGATTGTAGTTAAAGTATCTGGCTGGGTGCATCCAGGCGTGGACTACTAGACCAGCATTGAACATATCATGGGATGGGGCACCTGGGGGACTCAGTTGGTTAAATGTCTAATTCTTGTTTTCCGCTCAGGTCGTGATCTCACAGCTATGAGACTGAAACCGATCTTGGGCTCTGCACTGAGCATGGAGCCCACTTGGGATTTTCTCTCTCCCTCTCTCTCTCTGTCTCTTCCCTACTCGTGTGCTCTCTCTCTCTCTCTCTCTCTCTCAAAATAAATAAATAAACACTTAAAAAAATAAATTATGGGAACATGGGGGAACATTCACAATGCACCCTTAACTTAAAATGGTTTAATAGTACATCGTTAACATAAACAAACTAGTACGTTGAGTAAGATCCCAATTTCGGAAAACTAAATGAAGAACTCTCCATCTGCCACGTGAAAAGACAAGAGTGCCAGATACAAAATGTTTAAATGTTTCTCTTGGTGATGGGATTGTTTTCTTCTCTGTGCTTTTCTGGGTTTTTCGATTTTTTTTCCTCCAATGATCATGTTTTTACTGTCACCCGAGAAAGAGAGCACGAGTATAGTTTGGGGAGATTCCGTGATTGTGAACACTTCCCAAACATACATTCACATGCACACACAGTATAATATGTGGGGTGTGGGCATGCACATGTGTGCAAGGCACGCACACGGGTGCCCCAAAGCTCTGGGCTACTCCCTTCCATCTCAACCACAATCCTTTTTGTCTCTGGTGAACTCTCAAACCCCACGTAACCTCAGACCACACTTCTGGAAAGATGATCTCCTAGAACTGAACCCCCAGCCTTCTACCAAGGGTTCCTGGCAGGTGGCCATTCCTAGTTGAACAGTCGTGGGGCCGCCAGGGACCCTGCCTTTGGTCTCCACCGTCACACTCTGGGATGGGGGAAGGAGGAAGAGGAGAGGACCACGTTTCGCTGGCCTGCAAGTTTCCTCCTATGCCCTTTAGCAGGAGGGCTCACAGGTGTTGCTGCATTCTGTAGGATTAGAGAAAACACCTCCAGGGAGCAGAACCCTCAAATAGCCGAGCTCCAGGGATCTGAGGGAGACTCTGCCAGACGAGCACCCACAGGCTGTTGGCTCAGCTGCAGGAGGAAAGAGACGAACTGCCTGATGCTCCAGCCTTATGTTCCCATCCTCACTTTCACACGTTCTGGATTTCTTCTGACAGTGACTGCTTCCCGTCCTCACAGGCTAGTGCCGCCTCTTCTAAGCATCTTAAAAGGCAGTTTAAACCGAACAAGGTATTAGGTGAAGGTTCATATTCTCCTGTGCCCTCTTCCTTTTGTGCCCCGTTGGCCTTTCTCCCATCCTATTGTTCTCTTGTCAAAGCCCATAAATCCTTAGCAGCCCTGGCATTGTCTTTGGGGGTTTAACTCTACCACCATCACATACCTGTAAATGATTAATAAGCAGTGTTTGGTTAATAAGTAACATTTGGCTCTGATATTAATAGCAGATTTGAAAAGCTAGACACAGCTGGTGATGATTTAGTGACACCGAGTCACCTTAGTTTTTTATCCATTAGCTTGGAGGAGGGACTAAACACTGCCAGATGTCACCAAGCTAAAAAACAAAACAACACACACACACACACACACACACAGATACAACTGGGTCCTAAGAGAGGACCTTGGAGGTTGCATGTGTGTGTGTGTGTGTGTACATGCACAAGAGATTCCTGCTCTTCCCAAATGCCACCCCTGTTGTCATTTCCTGAGACCCGTGGGTCCATCTCATTGATAATGACTCTCCGCAGCTCTTCACATCCCTAGAGCAAGTACATTCTCCTGTCAGGGTTCACTGGTCGGCCATGAGTCAGAAATTAAGAATGCCCTAGGAAAGTTGGGGAGAATTGGTTGTTCAATAGTGAAGCATCAAGCAGCATTCCCAACAGGCCATATTTGTTCAGCCATATTGAAGAGCTTACTCAATGCTAAGTATTTCCAGGGACTAGGGTTACAAGAAAACTCCTGTCTTCCTAGGGCTTTGCTTGTGTGTGAGGGTGCCCTGAACAGGAACTCCATTCTGGTCCGTACAAGATGTTTGACCTTGCTCAGCTGTGGCAGATGGCTCCCCTGTTCAAGCCCTTCCTGGCACAAAGAAAAATATCTTTTTCCTAACTCTTACCCAGTAGGGACTAGAGTTCTTGCTTCAGTCAGAGAAAGGAGGTCCTTTTGTTGGCTTTTTCCAGACCGTAGTCTTGAGTTCAGTCCAACAGGATATCTCTCCTGTCCTCACTGTTTACATAGGAACTTCTTTGGGTCAGGCCAAATTTTCCTTTTCCATCCCTCAACCTGGCTCTTCACACACTCATGGACTGGCTGCTTCTTGAGAAACTCATCTTCTACTTGTCCTGGTGTGATATTGGCTTTGCATCCATCTTTCAAGTTTCTCCCATCATACCCTCCTTATCATAAATGAAGATCCAAAAATGTCTTCATGTGTATTAAATATGTAACATATAGAGAGGGACTCCTTTCTTCTCAACAAAAATGAAAAGCTATAGGGACGATGTATCTAGTCCATTTTGACTACAAATGCTGACCTTACTGGGGAGTAGGGATGGCGGGGGGAAGATCCCAGCCCACACCCACTACCTCTTAGGGGGTCCATAGTTTTTCTGTTTGCAATTCAAAGCTCCTGCAAAATGATGACAGTGAATTACTCTCCTCTTTTGAAGACAGAAAGAGACTCCTCTTTAGCAAGATCAGAGTGTTCACAAATTCCTGCCCCAATTCCCCCTTTTCCCCATCTGGACCCATCTCAGCATCTCTAAGGGCGGCTAATCTGCTGCCAGTGGGGCAGTCACTGCCAGGAAAAAACGCCTTCCCTTTTCTCACTCCACTGCTTTCTTCATAGATCAGCCCCCGTCTTCCCTTTCCACATGCTCTCCCTTCCTTCTCTTAGGAAAGAATGTGATATGTGATGGCACGTTGTCAGGCATGGGAGTTCTAATTATAGCTCCATCAGTCTGTGCGTGTTGGGGAACAGAACTCTAGTCAGTAAGAGATGACAACTTTCGCTGTGTAATTTAGTTCTTCATATCACTTCGTCATTCTGACTCCTTCCTATTTAACCAGATGCTTTGTCAGAAACTGCAACTTAACCGTTTGAAGGGCTAAGAATAAAGGATTAGCAAAACCCTTTGGCATGAACATTTGCCTTTTGATTAACTTTCTCACTCTACTTACCTGAAAACCTGATAAAAGAAAGTAAAAATGGCCCTGATCGGTAAACTGTATCCAGACTGGGACAATTGTAAATACAGATTGGAAGCCATACCTTTGGGTGTCCCTTAGTGGGGTGACTCGTGTAACTGGCAAGATCTCACAGGGACTACAGAAGCTATGCCCATGGAGTATGGGGCTTCTAATCCAGGGTGACTTCCACACCTTTCTGACATAAGTCTCATTTCTTCACACCTGAGTCATCGCCTGGGGGCCAAAGACCTTGGTGGGGATGGCTTTGTGGTCCCGCAGAAGAGCAGAGTCGGTGCCCTGCATTCTGGCCTGTGCCTCCTTCTGAGTCTACTGGTGTCTGTGTGGCAAGGCAGTTTCGTAAGTCTGCGTGTTTAGTGGAGACTTAGAAGACCTCCTGGTGGGCATTACAGGTGAGGTCTTGACCTTCACGGGTTTGAACGAGAGCATTTATTTGCTTGTGAAGCTGTCTGCACGAATCAATAGCCAAGTCATCTGTTTTTTTTTTTAACAATTGCCAATTTTTCTTTACATATTAAAAGATAATATTGATGGGACACCTGAGTGGCTCGGTTGGCTAAGTATCCGACTCTTGGTTTGGGCTCAGGTCATGATCTCATGGTTTGGGAGTTCGAGCCCTGCGATGGGCTCTGCGCTGACAGCTCTCCCTCTCTCTCTCTGCTTCTCCCCCAAGCCCCATCTCTCAAAATAAATAAGTAAATATTGGGAAACAAATATAATACTTTTGTAAACATTGATACATTCCTCTTCAGGACATTACACTAAATGAAAGAAGCCAGTCACAAAAGACTAATACTGTAAGGTTCCACTTATATGAAGTACATAGAGTAGTTAAATTTATAGATACAGAAAGCAGAAGGTGGTTGTGGAGGGGTGCTGGGGGAGGGGAGAATGGGGACCTGTTTAACGGGTATAGAGTTTTGGTTCTGCAAGATGAAAAGAGCTCTGGAGACTGGTTGCACAACAATGTGAATGTACTTCAAACTACTGAACTGTATGCTTAGACATGGTCAAGATGGTAAATGTTATGTCACGTGCATTTCACCATTAAAAGAAAAATTTGACCGCATCCTCAGAATATCACACTTAAATCATACCTCCAATGACTGGGCCAATGCTAAATGTTTCCAGATTTTACTATAAGTGGTATAAGAAAAGTTTCGGGTCATTTTCCCAATACTGTCTTCTAATTGAAGTGACATACTTATCATTTGACCCCCTGACAGTTTCAGTGATCAGTCACCACCTCCCAGGTAAATGGTTACCATGCCCCTTGCTAACAGGACACCATCTAGGGGTCAGTTGTGGAACTACAGGCAACCAGGCAGAAGAGGAGTAAGGCCTGCCTACCTCCCCGCCCCCCCCCCCCCCCACCAGACTCCACTCCTGGAAGTACCTGGAAAAGGAGCCAGACCTAAGTGCCACCCTTTCCCCATCCTCCATCCAGTCAGTATAGTTTCCAAGATCTTGCTGCTATGAAAAAGAAGATCTCCCAATATTTACAGTACTTGAGGTTAGAATAAATAATCTTTTATGGATAGAGTACTAATATCTTGCTAATAAAACTTCAGCTCCTAATCCTTTGTTATTCTCTTAAAACAATACAACATCTCCAGTGCAAATAAAGCTAAAAGTTCCTGCATAAATTCTTGTACCTACTTAGGAATGAAACAAAGTAGTTTGGGAGAATGGCCAAATGATTTTGTGTTTGGTAAATTTGCTACAAGCCAGTATTGTATTATGGAATCCCAGGGTCACAGACTTTTAGACCTTAAACAGCTTTAGAGACCAGCTGGGTTAGAGACCCTCTAGAGACCAGTGATTCTCAACCATTTTAGTGTCACAGACCCCTTTGACACTCTGATACAAAATGAGAGGCTTTTGTCCCATGAGAGGCTATTTTACACAGAACTTTGAATATAACTTTAAAGTGTTTGTGGATGCCCAACTTCCACCCCAAAGTTCATGACAGATTGAGAATTCCTGCTGTAGTGCTACCCCATCATTTGGAAGTGGGTTTTCTGAGAAATACTACATGTGAAGAAGCAGCCTAGCAGAGTGGCATTCTGCAATGGAGATATGGCTCCACACAGAGTGGTGCTGTGTCAGAGCCAGTCCTGGTAAAACCCATTCCATTCCAGGAGGGCACATGTCTTCTGTAGAACAGCAGGCTAAGAGGGTGAAGTCCAAATGGGGGAACCCATTCAGATTCCACAGCCAGGAAAAACAAACGTTGTCTTATTGACTGAAGAGGAAGAGGGACAGGAGTAGGTGGCCATCCAGGACGGTTACATGGAGCATGAACAATGAATGACCCATGGGCTGAACAGAGATGACATGTGGGGGAATTTGGCAGCAGCATGGACTGTGAAGACAATCAAAATACAGGAATAGGGGACAAATAATAGTTAAAGTGGCAGAAGGGTACCAAGAGGTGCAGACCAAGAGCAGAGCAGGTGCTCCACAGAACTGCAGGAAGAAGTCTGGATTACTTGCCAAACCTCTCCCCAGGGACTTCTACAAAAAAAAAAATCACTAGGAAGAACTGGAAGAAGACTGGACTTCCAATGAGGTGGGTAGGAATGTTACATCTTGGGTTCTTGCTACAAATGGGATGCTTTGATTTACCAGGAAATACATGGTGGGGAAAGAGCCAATGATGATCCATTTTGGCTTAAGTTCCCTGCTGAAATGTGGCAGGAGTCACAATGGCTCCCAGGTGAGCGCTCAGCTGGCAGGGACTTTGTAGCATATTACCATAAATCTTTCTGAAGCTCAGTTTCCTCCTGTACAAAGCAGGATCAGGACTTGGTGAACACCAAGTTTCCTTCCAATGTGGAAAATCTTCTGATTCTATTGGAATCAGAATTGGAAGGCCAGGGTTGGGCTGTTTCAGTTCAGCAGATCTAAGTGAGTCATTTCTGAATTGTTTACGTGAACACTAGCCTCTTCGCTCAAATATTCCCTTGAGGCATAATTTCTTGGATATTTGGGAAAGGGAGGATATAAGAGGCTGGAAGGAAACCTATAAGAGACTAAAAAACATTTCCTGTAACTAAGAGAGAAAGTAAAACTGATGATGGTCAGAACTGGAGTTATATCACGTTGGTAGATTCCAAGAGAATACGCCACCAGGCGTGGGTCTCACTGGATAACAGAGGTGGGACAAGCTTCCAGGGTGACTGATCCAGTGGCTCCAGTCCCTCTTCCACATGATGCACAGCTCTGTGGATGGGGTCATATGGCTGTTGCAGCAGTATGGCCAAGCTTGATGTTTGCATATTTCAGTGTCCAGAGAGAGAGACTCTCCCTTCCTATGACTCTCTCAAGCGTGGGGAATTTGCCAGAAGCCCCAGCCAACTTCTCCTTGAATCTCATGAAACCACACTGGTTCACATGCCATTCCTGAACCTATCGCTGGCAGGGTTGAGGAGATTACACTCAGACAATTTAGGCGTCCCCTAAAGGAACAAGGACTACAGTGGGTGAGGGGTGAATACCTGACAAAAAAAACAAGATTTGTTGGAATGACACAGAGCAACGCTGAGCAGGCAAACATCAGGTTGTGCCTGCCACATGCTGTATTTCAAAAGTCTTACTGTATTCTCCTCTGCAGAATCACTTTTTGAAATACAGTGGGGGTGTGACCATGTTCCCCATTTTACAGATGGAGCAATTAAACTCAAGGTCACGCAGTTGGTTAGAGCTCGGGACAAAAATATCCCTACTCAGAAACCAGAGCTCCTTTATGTACATTCCAAAAAGGTTTAAATTTTTGGTGTATCCTTTCACCCAGAAACTGTACTTCTGGAGATTATTATAAGGAAATTATTATAATTCACCACATGATGAATGGGAATAAAGAGTTAAGAGATAAAGAATATCTATCTATCTATATTTGTGAAAAAGTGGAAACAATAATATGCAATTAGATAAATCAATGACAGGGGCGCCTGGGTGGCGCAGTCGGTTAAGCGGCCGACTTCAGCCAGGTCACGATCTCACGGTCCGTGAGTTCGAGCCCCGCGTCGGGCTCTGGGCTGATGGCTCGGAGCCTGGAGCCTGTTTCCGATTCTGTGTCTCCCTCTCTCTCTGCCCCTCCCCCGTTCATGCTCTGTCTCTCTCTGTCCCAAAAATAAATAAAAAACGTTGAAAAAAAATTAAAAAAAAAAAAAAAGATAAATCAATGACAGTGCATGCATAACAAAGGAATATCATGCTGGCTGTTATAATTAAATTGTAGGAGAAAAAGCAGGCACAATGACCTGGGGAAACATTCACAATATATTATTACTTAAAAAGCAGGCTACAGAACTGTTGTCAAAGCAAATCGTGTCTAGAAAAGTGAAGAGATGTAATCGCCAACATTTTTTAAAGATTACTTATTTATTTTGAGAAAGAGAAGGAGCAGAGGAGGGGCAGAGAGAGGGGGAGCAAGCGAGAATCCCAAGCAGGCTCTGCACCATCAGCATGGAGCCCAATGTGGGGCTCAAACCCATGAACCAGGGGGTCATGACCCAAGCCTTAACCAGCTGAGCCACCCAGGCACCTCTGTAATTGCCAACATTTTATCCATACTTATCTTTGCACAGTGAATAATAATAGATCATTAATTTCCTGCTTTGTGCTTACCTCTGTTTTCCAAATTTCTTTGGTAAGGATCTATAACAAAGGATTTCTTCTGTGGGAATATTATAATTAGAAAAAAATGTCTGTTAAGTTTAAAATTTTTTTAAGTGAAATAATTTTCTTTTCACTAGAACACTGATTTTCACTCATTGCTGCCAGGTATCAGAGGGTTCCACAAGGGATTTCTGGAAATTAAGTTGGGGACTAATGACAAGAGCCCTCACAGTGGCCCATGCAACAATTTCCACAGACCTCTCCTCAGTGCCAATGAAATCTTAGGCTAAGAAACATCATTCGGGAGGATTCTAAAATCTCTTGCCCTCAACTGCCTTCAAAATCACTGTATCCATGGCTGATGAGCGAAGCATAATATGTGCTTTGGGGACCATAAGGAGAACAAAAAGGTACAGATTCTCCTTAAGACAACACTTATGATAATAATTATTTCTGCAGTTCTTGGCACACATTGAATGCCTAATAAATATTGCGTAAATGAAGAGACGCTAGGCCAGGAAAAATTATTTGAAAATATTAAGCAGTGAAATCACTAATTTCTAAATACTCAGCACAATCCCTTCTTCCAATTATATTTAGTAGAGGACAGAATGAGTCTCATGCACTCTGCTTTTTCTGGCCTCATTCCTGGGCCTCCTGACCACCCAAGTATGCAGAGTTCTCCCACATCTATTCCAGTTGTCACAGATGAGAAGCACTTTCTTTTCTGTTGACCTTCTAGCCCCTGGTGATTCTGTCTCCTGATTATGGAAAGTACCCAGGAAACAGCATCACCAAAAAATTCACATTTTCAGCCTGAAAGCAGAACCCCATAGGAAAAACAACAACAACACCACCACCAACAACAAAAGCCTGAAGGAATTTCAGGTCCAAAGTTACTCAGGTCAGAAGCTAAAATGAACTGGCCCACCCCACATTCTTCAAATAGGTAAAGACTAGAGTCTGCCAAATCCTGAGCAAGTATCTTTAAAAAAGAGCCCATCCAAGGGTACCCCAGTGTCCGCTCTGCTTTGAAGACAAACAGCCCCCCATAATTAGAAACAGCCTTAATTACATGCCAGATGTCCATGCGTCCCTTCCAATTATTTTCAGAAACATCATAAAGATCCATTAATGACAGTGTGAAATGCCCTTAAAAAAAAAAAATCTGTTCATCCTTGTGAGTTAAGTCCGATAGGAAAATTGCAACCTACTTATTCCTGTGAGTTGGGTTTTGTTTTTTGAGTTTTATGATGAGCATGTGTTTGACTTAAACTTTTGTCACCAGAAATACTATCACATATTTGGTTCAGTCACAAAGAGCAGTCTTACAAAAATTTTAACCAAATGTCTTCTATCACACAGACACACACACACACACACACACACACACCTGAGTATACCCTGAGCACTTCCTAAAAATAAAATGAACAATCAAAAGCTCTTGGAAGCACAGGGTCCATATCACGAAGTGATAGTTCTGAACTCTGCCCTGCTCAAACCACTTGGGAATATACTGTCAAGTTCTAGAAACCACACTTGGCCCATTCAAGAAACCCCAGAAATTGGAATAAACAGCACAACCAGCACGGACTTCAGACTTCTTTAGGGCAGGGTCTGTGTCATGTCCCGTCTAGTACCCAGGGCCACTGGCACAGTGCCTTATACATAGAACATGATCAAAAATGTTTGTTGAGGGACACCTGGCTGGCTCAGCTGGTGGAGCATGTGACTCTCAATCTCAGGGTTGTGAGTTCAAGCCCCACGTTGGGCGTAGAGCTTACTTATAAATAAATAAATAAATAAATAAATAAATAAATAAATAAATATTTGTTGAGTGATATGTAAGTAATGAATCCATATTTTAAGCATAACCATCAAGAAGCACATATATTTAAGCTGGAAAATAAAAGATACAGAGGATGTGACAGCTCATTTCAAATACTTGAAGGGTTCTCGTAGAGTACAGAGGAGGGACTTCCTCTCTTTTGTTCTTTGGATCAGAACAAGGGCTACTTAGTGCAAACCACAGGTAGGCAGCATTGATCCAAGTCGTCAGTGTTTTGTGTATCTACCTTGGACAACTGTGGGGTGCTTGGGTATGTTCCAGGTACTCGAGTTTAGTGTGAGTATCACAGAGATTTGGAAGAAGACATTTGGGCTTGTGGACGAATTAATAATTTATTCAAGAGAACTTTAGGGTGCTTGGTGCCAGATGATCCCGAGAGCAAGGTATGTACCTAACAAAAAGAGGCAGGGCTTCTTCCGTTTCAAAGCCTGCTGTCTATTCAGGAATGCAGATGAATAAACAGGAATTCATAGTACCCACCGGTGGGTGGGTGGGGGGGGGGGGAGGGAGGGAGGGCTGTGAAGGAGAAGTCCAGGCACCTATGATGGCCCTTGGGTACTCAGGAAACCCTGCAGGCTTAGATCAGGTGATAACGCAGTGGAGTGGAGGGCAGAGGGGCGATGATTCAGCAGGTATAAATGCCGCAGGTCCCAGAAAAAGGACACCACGGAGAGCCCTCCACCACCTAAACCCTCAGTCTTGAAACCAACCACATTCGCCACCTTCCAGTTCTGTTCACTCTTGGCCTCCGGGAACCTTTTCAACCTTCTCCTATGTTAATCCCGCAGCTCAGCCCTGATGGCTGAGTTTTTCTTTTCAGGTTCTGATTCTCATTGCTAAGGCTTATTTTGAGACTAAATGTCTATCTCATTCCTGGTCTATCTCAGAGGGAATCAATCAGGCCTCGGGCAGATACACAGCTCTCCAAGTTGAGAGGGAACTTGGGATATCTGATCTCAGCCAAGATGATCACTACACCAGGGCTGGATGTAATATGCTGAAACCAAGAGCCAAGCTTCAAGGGAAGCTACACTCAACCCGACCAGACTGACATCTGAAAAGCAGCAGAGCAATGAAAATGTTCTGGAATTAGATCCTGGTGATGGTTACACAGTCTTGGGAATGTACTAAAAATCAAGGAAGCGTACACCTTAAATTGGTGAATTTTATGGCATGTGAATTGTATCTCAATGATAACGATTTTTTAAAAAGCAACAAGAGATGGCCACTGTAGGAGACTGAGCTTAACCTCTAATTAAACTTGTATTTACTGGAAGGGGAAGTAGTTGTCTTTAGATGTATTTTTGCCACCTTTAGAAATTCCTGACAACCTATAGCCCTTTTAAGGCATGAAAAAAAATGGATTAGTGCTGACTCTATACACAGTGTATTAATTAATAACTAAATAATTATATGTTGTCAGATTCATGACTTACCCTTTTAAACAAGCTTTCGTATTTGTCATCATGGGCGGCACTGAATTGTAGAAGATCACCTGGGGAGGATCTGAAGCTTCGTGCTGACTTCGCCATTCACCAAGACCTGGCGGGGGGCCAGGTGTCACAGAACCTCTGGGTCTCTTTTTCCTCAGCTCTGACATGAGGGGTTAGACTCAGTAGGCCCAGTTTGGCTCCAGGATCCTGTGTCTCTCCAACTTGCAAAATCTTCAGAACAACCCTGAAAGGTAAGTAAGCAAAGGTTTTTTGTCCATTTAAAAAACTAAGGACCAGGACTGATGAGTGTTGGAATCAGGACCTGAAGTGAGTTCACCTGAGTTCTAGTCCAATATTTCTTCCAGTGCAAGAGAAATGTGGGCCCTCCATCCCAAGAATTTTCCATCTAAGGTTATTCAGCTGGTGAGGGTTGGAGACAAGATCATAGGCTCGGGAGAGAGAAATCAGGGGAGGCAGAAACATCTGGAAGGGCCAGTGGGACCCGGGTCATGGCCACTGTGGAGGAGGTAAGTCAGGAGAGGTTGTTGGCTGAGGAATTTCATCCCCAAGAGCACCAGGAAAGTGAGAGTTGCCGGGAAACCCTGAGTTTTCCAACTTGGCAATCAGTACACAACTGAGTTTTTATAGGAAATTGCTCAGTTCTTTGGAAATTTTGTGTGGTATAAAGATGGCCTTGGAATTCTATATATGTGCTTAGCAAGAGACAGAAACATTTTGGAACCCCTGCCTTTGGGAGGTCTGCTTGCATTATTATTATTATAATTACTTTCAGTAGAACTGTATACTATGAAATTCTATTGCTAAAAGCAGTTTAATTTTCTGATCTTTGTGACTTCTTAATCACAAGTAAAACCCAAGCAGAGGGAAAGTGGAATGCAAAAAGCAGTTTATTCTGAATCAAAAAAATTAGGTCATGGGCTGGCATCCAGCTAACTGGCTGTGTCCTTAGACAATTCACTTGGTCTCTCAGATCTGCAGCTTCCTCACCTGCAAATAAAGGAATTTGAGGAGATGATCTTTTAAGCCCAGTTCAGCTCTAGAATGCTATGATCAGATACCATATATCTGGTACCTTGACCACATCCTTCCTCCTAAATCTTGGGGATCAGTCTCCTCCAGCCTGTACGTATCACCCTTATTCCTCTTCGCCCTGGGAGGAGAAAGGCCAGCACCGTCTGGTGCCACTTCTAAGAAACAGCTATAGCAGGTGACACCCAGTGTCTCTCCCATGACTGTCTGCACTGCTAAGGCAAGTTACCTTGGAGCAACACATTGAGGTGGACCTTGGCTAGAAAGCCAGTATAGTGCATAGGCTCTGGAGTCAGACAGACCTGGGTTGAATCCTGAATCTGCCACATACTAGTGACCGTGGGCAAGCAAGTTCCTCCCCTGGTATCTACTGAGCACTGCGTGAAGGTAAGCTGTGTAGGCCTCTGTTACAGAGGGACAGAACAACCGCAAAAAACCATAGCGAGATGGGAAAGGTCACACAGGCCGGATTTCTAAGAGGAAATGCCATCCCTCTTTTCTCCAACATCTCTGGCAAAGTTGTCACTCAAAGGCAACAGGCCCAGCCAGTCGTGGAGGGGAGGGAAGTGATCTCCGTCCAAAAGGAAGAACGTTTGACTTGACATATGAATGAGTTACTTTAATTCTTATGAAGGAGTGGTGCAAGAGAAAGGCAAAGAAAGCGAGGGGGTAGATAAGAATCGAAGGAACAAGAAACAATAAGTGGTGAATGAGGTGGATGCTGGTAATTTCTGTTTTATGATAAAAGGCATTTCTAAGCGACTTCTAACCATTTTTATCAAGAAGAAGGAATGAATTAGCTAACTTATGTTCCACTTAGAAATGCATGTGTATTTTCTCTGCATGTAGAATTTGTTTAAAAATTAGGCATTGCGGGGCGCCTGGGTGGCGCAGTCGGTTGGGCGTCCGACTTCAGCCAGGTCACGATCTCGCGGTCCATGAGTTCGAGCCCCGCGTCAGGCTCTGGGCTGATGGCTCAGAGCCTGGAGCCTGTTTCCGATTCTGTGTCTCCCTCTCTCTCTGCCCCTCCCCCATTCATGCTCTGTATCTCTCTGTCCCAAAAATAAATAAAAAAGTGTTGAAAAAAAATTAAAAAAAAAAAAATTAGGCATTGCACGTTTTAAAATATATGGATATATTCTGGACACACACAATCCATCTGACATCATCTTTCTTCTTCTCTTCCACGTACCATTGCTTTTCCTGCCAGCTTCGGACTCAGAGCAGATACTACACCTGGTAGTTTGACACCTGGTAGTTTGTCAACCGTTGTGGAATAGCCTAGCAACTCAGAGTCTAAGACGAGTCCAGGCAGGCCTGCAGCTGCCACACTGTGATGCATTAAAACTGCAACAAGGGGCTAAAACATGAGCTCTGGATCCAGATGTCCTTGGCTCAGAGTTTTACTCCATCATTTCCTAGACGTGTGACTACGGCAATGACTTACTTTTTTAAGACTCAGTTTCTACATCTGTAAAGTGAGGCTAATAATAATACTTGTCTTAAAGGGCTGAAGATTGAATGAGATGGTACATGAAAAGCATTAGCCCAATACACACCAATAATGTTCAATACAGAGTTAATTACTAGGTTTTTTTTTTTCTCGGAACCCTGAGATATAGACCTTTATGATCGGTCCCAAGTTCAAGGATATGGGTAAATGTAAATGTAAGATTGTGGAGGAGATGGGTTTTAAAGGATATATGCCATGACCCCTACTTTATATCCATTTAATACCTACTTTCCACTGGAATCCTAGAAGCCAAAAAAAAATTTTTTTTGTAACAATCAGGAACATGATAGAACTATCAAAAGTATATTCATTTAGTCAGGCACATTGTAAAATCACAAGTAATAATTTTATTTGGCCACAATTTAAGAGAGGAAATTTCCTATAAGAGGAAGTAAATAAAAGCAAACAAAACAAAAAACAAAAAAAACCAACCCAACATTGAATGACATCTATGGAAGAACCACTAATCCAATTTTTTTCAAAACTTTTTCATTGGGGTAAAATATATAATAACATAAAAGTTACCATCTTAACCGTTTAAGCATACAGTTCAGTGGGATTAAGTACATCCCTATTGTCACACAACCATCATCACCATCCATCTCCAGAACTCTTCATCTTACAAAACTGAAACTCTATGCCCATTAAATAATAACCCCCTATAACCCTTCCCCCACCAGCCCCTGGCAACCACCATTCTACGTTCTGTCTCTGTGATTCTGACTAATTTTAGTACCTCATATATGTGGAATTAGACACTATTTGTGTTCTTGTGATTGGCTTATTTCATTCAATGCCCTAAAGTTTCAGCCATGTTGTAGCCTGCATCAGAATTTCTTTCCTTTGTAAGGCTGAGTAGTATACCATTATGTGTATATACTACATTTTGCTTACTCACTCGTCCATCAGTGGACACTTGGGTTGCTTCCCATGCAGCTATGAACATGGGTGTACAAATATCTCTTCAAGACTCTGCTTCCAATTCTTTTGAGTATGTACCCAGAAGGGGAAATTGCTGGATCGCATGGTAATTCTATTTTTAACTTTTTGAGGGGCCACCATAATGTTTTCTACAGCAGCCAATCCAATTACTATTACCCTGTCCATTTTCACCATGTTTTTACAACACGCTCATGAAAAATTAGAGGGATGCCTGGGTGGCTCAGTTGGTTAAGCACCTGACTCTTGATTTCAGCTCAGGTCATGATCTCAGGGTTGGTGAGATGGAGCCCCGTGTTGGGCTCTGCGCTGACAGTGCAGAGCCTGCTTGGGATTCTCGCTCCCCCTCTCTCTCACTCTGCCCCTCCCTCACTTGTGCTCTCTCTTTCTCCCCCAGAATAAATAAACTTAAAAAATCAATCAATAAAAAAACTTAAAAATTAGAGTCGCCATTTATTATACCAAACAGCGTGCTATCCAAGACGTATCTGAAATAATGGTGCACTGTTTAGACTCGAGTCTTCTTAAGCAGCTTGATACTGCATGGAGTCAAGTGTTCTCTGGGCCGAATCACTTCCCCCCAAACATTGCAATATGCCTAGCCTTCTCATCATATGAGGTTCCCATATGATTTCTCCACCGTTTCTCTAAGATTCAGAATGTTTTTACATATAAGCCTTCATGATCTGACCAAATCGCCTGAGAAATAGGCAACAGACAGGTAGTATTATTTTCACATTATGGACTGAGAAACTGAGATCTACAGAAAGGAATAAAGCGGCCACGTTTGGAAAACCGTCTGCAATGCTGTAAAAATGTCTCACCAGACTCTTGACCACATAGATCATGACTTTTATTGCCCTCTCCCTAGATGAGATACGGATTAGTTGGAGAGAGTTGTTTATAGTTTGGCAAGCTACTAAGTAAAAGAACCTAATTTCGATTCTCCATTCTGGTGGGTGGTAGCAATAAAGGGAATTTAGGGAAGAGGAAATGCTAAGCATTGGGAGGAAATGTTAGACCTGAAAGTTTTGTTTAGAATCCTACCGGATGGTCCACAGATTTAATTTAGCCAAGCATGGGTGTGGGGTCAGGTGGAGTTGGTTGAACTCCCAAGTCACCATTATGACCCTCAGTTAATGTTACTTCTTACAACCTCCTTTCCACAGTAACAGCTCAGTGAGTTAACGCGTGACTAGGGTGTCACAAAGGAGAGGTCCAGAGGCAGAGGACAGAAAAATAGCTCATTTCTTCCATCTTTCTCAGTGTTTTTTCCTCCCTCTATGTTGTTCTCATCCATTTTTCACTCCATCCCATTTCCTCTTTCTTCCCTTTCATTTCCTCATTTGGGGACAGTTAGAAGTCACAGTCTTGCTGCCAACAGTTGCGACACTCTCAGGAGTCATGGCAGCCACGAAGCCCGGGTTGGACCCTGCCTAGCAGCCTTGAAGGAGTGTCTGTCTGGAAGAGTGTGGGGGAGGAGGTGGGGGGGAGGGCCCCCAGTTGTCATGTAGATCCTTCATTTTAATTTGGCTCACAATGTCTTTTGCCAAAGAACATTTAAAATTTAAGGGTGGAAAAGTCTAATCAGTCTGTTTTTTCTATATTGTTTCCAGGTCTGTGTCTTTCTTAGGAAGACCTTATCAATACTAAGATTATGTATTTAAATAAATATATCATATTTCTCCCAACAGAAATTTGGGCAAACTGACACACTGGAAACAGGGTTATCTCATAACACTTGCTTGTGTGGATATTGTGCATGTACTTGCACTCTAAGATTTAGTCTCTCCAAAATGTGGCCCGAGTTGTCTTTCCTCGTGGCTCCTTAACTCATTCCCTGCCCTGAACCCCCATCCCAACCATCTCATCTTAGGGTAGGGGAGCATTCAGTTGCTGTGACCAGAAACCCACTGAGACTAACATAAGTAAATGGGAATTTCTTACACATTTGTAAGGGAATATTATGCAACCTGATTTTGAGAATTCTTCCTGTGGCACTGAAGAGATAGCATCCCCAGGTAGCTACTCTTCCTTCTCCCTTCCTCTCAATTTTCTTTGTCTTTGAACATCTGTTCTGTTCTTCCCTCGAGTCCAGCTTCCTTCATTTATGCATGAGTGAAGATGGCTGCCTGCCTCACACGGGGAGCCACAGAGTCTCATGGGTTCAGCACCTACAGACAACTAACAGTTTCAAGGCTCTTGGTGTCCCAACTCCAAGTTCTACATCAAGAGATCTGATAGGCTCAAGGTGGGTCAGATGTCCACGTCGGGTTCAATCACTGATGGCCAGGGGCATCAGCCATGTGGTTGTCCCTTAGGTAAGTCTAGGTAAGCTAGGTAAGCTTCTAGAAGAAGGGAATATGGCAGCGAGGAAATGACTGGTGTAACTAGTCCAGATCCCACATCCATATTACTCTGTGACTTATGTTCCCTTCAAGTTTGCCCTTGATGTTGTCTCTGATTGGATTTCCTTTCCACCCATGGTAGGATTTATACTAGATCCAGGACCTTTTCAGGACAGATTTTAGTCCCATTGACCCGGGACACTCTGACCTACCATTACATCCTCCTGAAAGTTAGGGAGAGGGGGGAAACTCCTGGGATATAGATGGAGGAAGATGAGTAATTCCAGCGGTTCTGGCCATGGGCACCTCTGGTGACTGTCTCACCGCCATGCCGACCACCAATGGGGGTGGGTGTAGGAAGAACGGCTGTTTAGTCCATTTCTGTTTTTTCTTTCTTCTGCATGCTACTCTTGTCACATGGCTGGTGGAGTATGGTGGTGGCAATGAGCAGAAAAAGATGAACTAAGAGTTGCTTCCAGAATTCTCTTCATAGAGTCAATATAGCCTAAATAAATTTTCCTCTGAAAAACGTTTTCCATTTTTTGCAACCAGACTAAGGATTTGGTTGCAAATCCAAAAGGAAGGAGACGATATGGTGGACCCTTAATCAGGCACACAGCTTCCATAATGCTCTGTTTCCTTATCTATAAAAGCCTGGTGGTAGAGGCTCTTTTGAGATACCACTAACTTCAAAGTAACATTGTTGTATTAGTATTATTTATAACATAAAAATTATTGAATCAATATGCCACTTTTTAGCGCACCAAAAAATATTCACTGCTGAGATGCTCTTTGGAAAAAAATCTGAGGGCTACATGTTGAGACGAAATACATATGGAAACTTTGTTAAAATGTGTGTCTCCAGTTTGCCTGTTTTTAACCAACCACCTTCCTCCAGAACATTCCTCCAGAGGATAAAATGCTTCATCAGCATGAGAGAAAAGCAAACGTTTGTAGTGATTCTCCATATGGAGGCTGTTACATAATCACCACAAAGGCACAGTTGGGTTTGAAAACCTCTTCGCACACCAGTTTTAAGCATTGACCCAGATTCTGTTGCTTACACAGGAATTGGCAGATGACTTTGGAAAAAGCAATCATCCTCTGTTAACACATGATTCTTTGGGGAAACTCTGATACGACAATGGCAGTTACCTGCATTTGGATGTGGATTTAGAACCTCAAGGTGTGAGTGTGGTGAATATTCAGGAGCTCAGCAGGGTGTAAGGTTATCTGGTATCTTCTGAGACAAGGTAGGTGGAAAGGGTTTGCAGTTCTGTCGTTTGGGCTACCTCTGACTGAAGGCACAGGCCTGGTTTGTGGAAGTTCTGAATCACATATGCCCAAATGTAATCCCAGACGCCTCCAAGTCAAAGTGATTGTAATAGGCTTAAGTGGATTCATGGCATGTGAAACACAATCATGAAATGCTTATTCTTTTTCTTTTTATGTGAGTGGGCCCCAAAGAGTCAAGATTCCCTACTGTGAGAACCTTTTGTTCTTTTTTTTTAAAATTTAACTTTATTTTTTATTTTTTAAAATTTACATCCAAATTAGTTAGTATATAGTGAAGCAATGATTTCAGTAGATTCCTTAATGCCCCTTACCATTTAACCCATCCCCCTTCCCACAACCCCTCCAGTAACCTTCAGTTTGTTCTCCATATTTATGAGTCTGTTTGTTTTGTCCCCCTCCCTGTTTTTATATTAGTTTTGCTTCCCTTCCGTTAGGTTCATCTGTTTTGTCTCTTAAAGTCCTCATATGAGTGAAGTCATACAATATTTGTCTTTCTCTGACTTTCACTTAGCATAATACCCTCCAGTTCCATCCATGCAGTTGCAAATGGCAAGATTTCATTCTTTTTGATTGCCGAGTAATACTCCATTCAATATATATACCACATCTTCTTTATCCATTCATCCATCGATGGACATCTGGGCTCTTTCCATACTTTGGCTATTGTTGATAGTGCTGCTATAAACATGGGGGTGCATGTGTCCCTTCGAAACAGCACACCTGTATCCCTTGGATAAATGCCTAGTAGTGTAATTGCTGGGTCGTAGGGTAGTTCTATTTTTAGTTTTTTGAGGAACCGTCATACTGTTTACCAGAGTGCCTGCCCTAGCTTGCATTGCCACCAGCAATGCAAAAGAGATCCTCTTTCTCCGCATCCTCGCCAACATCTGTTGTTGCCTGAGTTGTTAATGTTAGCCATTCTGACAGCTGTAAGGTGGTATCTCATTGTGTTTTGATTTGTATTTCCCAGATGATGAGTGATGTTGAGCATTTTTTTATGTGTTGGTTGGCCACCTGGATGTCTTCTTTGGAGAAGTGTCTATTCATGTCTTTTGCCCATTTCTTCACTGGATTATTTGTTTTTTGGGTGTTGAGTTTGATAAGTTCTTTATAGATTTTGGATACTAACCCTTTATCTAATATGTCATTTGCAAATATCTTCTCCCATTCTGTCGGTTGCCTTTTAGTTTTGCTGATTGTTTCCTTTGCTGTGCAGAAGCATTTTATTTTGATGAGGTCCCAGTAGTTCATTTTTGCTTTTGTTTCCCTTGCCTCTGGAGACGTGTTGAGTAAGAAGTTGCTACCGCCAAGATTAAAGAGGTTTTTGCCTGCTTTCTCCTCAAGGATTTTGATGGCTTCCTGTATTACATTGAGGTATTTCATCCACTTTGAGTTTATTTTTGTGTATAGTAGAAGAAAGTGGTCCAGGTTCATTCTTTTGCATGTCGCTGTCCAGTTTTCCCAGCACCACTTGCTGAAGAGACTGTCTTTATTCCATTGGATATTCTTTCCTGCTTTGTCAAAGATTAGTTGGCTATACATTTGTGGGTCCATTTCTGGGTTCTCTATTCTATTCCATTGATCTGAGTGTCTGTTCTTGTGCCAGTACCATACTGTCTTGATGATTACAGCTTTGTAGTATAGCTTGAAGTCTGGGATTGTGATGCCTCCTGCTTTGGTTTTCTTTTTCAAGATTGCTTTGGCTATTTGGGGTCTTTTCTGGTTCCAAACAAATGTTAGGATTATTTGTTCTAGCTCTGTGAAGAATGCTGGTGTTACTTTGATAGGGATCGTGTTGACTATGTAGATTGCTTTGGGTAGTATCGACATTTTAACAATATTTGTTCTTCCTATCCAGGAGCATAGAACCTTTTTCCATCTCTTTGTGTCTTATTCAATTTCTTTCATCAGCTTTCTATAGTTTTCAGTGAGAACCTTCTGTTCTAACTGCATGGAATGAGCAAGATGAAGAGCCCAAATCAGTAAAGGCTTGTTACATCTCAGTCGACCACCCTGGTTTTGCTCACCAGAATCCACTGGAGAGATGGCCTACCTTTCCCACCCCTACCAGGAGCATTGGCTGAAAGCAAAGAGAATCCCGGACCCCCAGAAAAAAACTGGGCTTTCTCTAAAGCAGGGGACACCAAACAGTCTCTGTAAAGGGCCAGATACTAAATAGTTTTGCCTGTGTGAGCCTTCCAGTCTCTGTTACTCAACCTTGCCATTTGTAAGCAGTTATTAGACAAAATATTTATATGAATGAGCATGATCAGAGCTGGCCTGTGACCCACAGCCTGTAGTCTGCCAGCCCCTACAAGAGACGAACCCTTTAGGAACTAGAGCATTCTACGTGTGAAAAATTGGTTGCGGAAAATAAGGGAAGGCAAACTTCACACAGCTGGTGTCATGTGCCTCCTAAATAACCTGTGTCACTGTTGGTCCCCAGGAAGGTCTTGGGCACCAGCCACGTGTTGGCCTTGGGAAGAAAGGGCTATTGGAGTAGGAGTCAGAGGATGAGTACCTGGTCTCCCCACCCTGCCCAGAGCCTCACTCTCCAGACTGACACAATAGACATAGTCTCCTAAGTTCTCTGACTTGAAGTGTAGGAAACACAGATACCCTGCCAGGCGGGGGCCCCCGGCTCTGGGATGGGACTGACAGCAGCAGTGAGAGTTGGGCACGCACCGTGGATGCTTAGCTTGGGTCTAGTACAGGGGAAAGAGTGCTGAGCGGCACTCAGTCAACAACTTTCAAGTATCACGTCTCTTAATTGTGTTACCGGATGTGTATCATCATCCTTTTTAAAAAGAGAAACAATATGAGCCTCTTCCTGCCAGCTCAGACTGTATCAGACAGCAGTCTTCAGAGTAGGATCTTGACATGACCACAGGCCAGCAGCTTTCCGCTTTTGTGTCTCTCCTTCAAACTGCCTGCCTCCGGCTCTGTCCTGCAGGGACCTATGCTCTCCTGACCACTTATATGGAAGCATATCATCTGCCCGCCTGGCCCCACCAAGGATCCAGGCTGCCTGTCTTTGTTCCTACATGGGTTGGGGGAGCACCCCCTATTTGGGACCTCTCTCCTGGGGCTCACATTCCCACTCAGTTCAGAAAAGCAACAAAGTAGCAAGTGTATGGGCCGGCTTCACATATATCCTTTCAAAGAATGTCCTGGGAGCTTCCACTTTTCAAAACATTTTCAGAAACGTTTCACTGAATCTTTTACATTATTGCCACAGGGAAGCCCCTAAAACTAAGCCTAGGGTTACAAGGAACTTAGAGGCTTCTCTCAATGTGTTTCCTTTTCTCAACAGGCTGAAGGAACAGAATCCAGGAAGGCATCACATGAATGATGCCCGGAGATGCAATAAAAAGAGTGAATATCTATAGTATTAGTGGAGAGATTAAAGAGGTTGGGAATTACCCTCTAAGTTCATGTTTTAAAAGCTCATTATTTACTTTGCAAGTACTGTTTGCGCAGAACCCAAGGACAGGAACGCACTGAGCCATCCTTCCTCTGGCTGGCTGCCTTCCTGATGACCGTAAATATAACCCCCAGCAGCAGGGTAGTGCTAAACCGCCCAGTGGAAGCACAAATTGGAAAGTACAAAAAACGAGCTTCTTCAAGCCTCTGACTTCGCCAGGACCATGAATATGTAAGACGCAATGGTTCATTAGCAGACTCCAAGACATCGCAGATGCTGGGCGTGGGCGAGCGCCACTGATGCAAAAGTCAGGGTGTGTGGGACTCTTTGCCAAACTCTGGGGCCCTGTCTCGTTTGTGGCACACATGTTGGGGTCTCCATTAGGGCTGGGCAGAGGCCAGGGAGAACTCAGTGACTGGGGTTGGGGAGAACAAGACAAAACTGAATGGATGCCTCAGAGTTCAGGATGCAGAGTCGTGTGTTTGAGAAATGTGTCTGTCCAGAGTCCTCTCCAGCTGAGGTCCTAGGGTCCCCAAAGAAGCAGGATGATGTCAGCAAAGAGGGGCCAGGAAGGCCAACCTGCCTATAAAACTTAACAGGTTCTCATAGGCCAAAGATCTCAAGGTTTCAGGCAGTGGGGCTAAAGGAAATGCAGTTCAAGACAGCACTGAGTTCAGGTGCCTTGTTCCAGGACCAACGTGGGATTTCCCTGAGGTCTTTCAAAAGAGTGCAGTTGACAGGCCTCTTGTGAAGACCTGCCTTTTTTTTTTTAAGTTACCTTTTTATTTTTGAGAGAGAGAGAAAACAGAAGTAGAGGAGGGGCAGAGAGAGACAGAGAGAGAGAGAGAATCCCAAACAGGCTCCACACTGTCAGCACAGAGCACGATGCGGGGCTTAAACTCGCAAACTGTGACATTATGACCTGAGCTGAAGTCTGACGCTTAACTGACTGAGCCACCCAAGTGTCCCAAAGATCCGCCTTTTCATGCATTCTCTGTTCCATTCTCTTCGTTTTTTTAATTTTTTTTTTAACATTTATTTATTTTTGAGAGACAGAGAGCACAAGCAGGGGAGGGGCAGGGAGAGAGGGAGACACAGAATCAGAAGCAGGCTCCAGGCTCTCAGGTGTCAGCACAGAGCCCCAAGCAGGTCTCGAACCCATGAACTGCGAGATCATGACCTGAGCCGAAGTCAGACACTTAACCGACTGAGCCACCCAAGTGCCCTACTCTCTTTGTTTTCAAGGCAGCATAGGTTTATAGGTGAACTTGTTTAGAAGCACAGCATTTATGCAAGGGAATGTTCATATTCTCTTAGTGTAATATCATCAAGAAGCTAGTAGAAATCAGAGATTACTGGATGGGGATGGGGATGAGGGTGGTGGTGGTGGTGGTTCAGAATATGCCCTTAAAGCTGCCACAGATCTCACACCCAAGAAACATTTGGGAGGCAGAAGGGATCTAGATTCCATAGCTCAGGCTATGCGGTCTTCTTACTAGAAGTCCTATAGCCTTTCCTCCTCCTACTCCCCAAGTTGTGGTACAAGAGTCCCCCCTGCATTGCCCCGGTCCTAATGTAATTTGAGATTAGCCACAGTGCAATGACATGCAGTGGGGCTATCAGAAGCCCAGGATATGCTTCTCTCTCATCATGCTGCAGACTTTTGCAGACGGTTGTTACTGGCAGGGATTCCAGAGAGCTCTTCTGCTGGCCTTTCCGATTCTCCAACGAGATCCCTTACTTGGTGGGTCTGAGAAGCAGGTGTCTTCTTTCGGGAATCTTCATTTCTTCAGAGTTAGTTACAGGCAAATTCACCATTGCACTCACTGTTGTGAATGCCTGTACAGGCAAGTAGCGCAAAAGTAGCCACTCCTCTGGGCTATAGGCTGTTGAAGGACAGAGGTGATGAAGACAAACAATGGACTACCTACCATAAAGTAGCAAAGAGACTCTGCCTTGGGGTCAAACACATTTATACTTCAAGCTTGGTACCGTTTCTTTGGAAGTCGACTAGTACTAATGGACATCTCTGCTTCTCAGTTTGCTCGTGGATACAAATAACGCCTCCTTCTGAAGTGAAGCATGACGTCTTACTATAATGTGGCCCAGCAGGCACTGACATAGGAGGTGATCAGTGCAAGGCAGCTGCTGTCCATTTTCTTAAGTTTTCATTCGATTTAAGCACATTAGCGGTTCTATTCAGCTGTTCCGTGAGCAAAAGATAAGTTGTTTTTCAGGATCGTTTAATTTTCTAAATGAAACACTTGGTGTGTGGGAGCCTACCACTTGGGTTTAATTTTCTTGTTTGGGACGAAGCTAAAAACTAAAAAATCAGCTCCCTTTGTTTGTGGCAGAATTTCATTTCCAAATTTGTTTTTAAAATGCTCTTTGTAACACGGAGATGGCTAAATAGTTTCCCTTGTTTTTTTTTTTTTTCTTAAAAATGAATAAAAAATAAAAAACCCCTTTTGGGTTTGAGACGAATCACACTGGAACTTTGGGGAATGTAAGTTATTTTTTCAGAAAGGTGGCTTTAGGGTGGGAGAAAGGAAGGGAAAAAAAAGGCTCAGTGAAAATCTATTTGTCCCCTGGTGGTTCCCGGCATGTTGGTGGCTCAGTAACTCACTGACTTATCTCTTCTTAGCTTTTGTGATTCACAGGAGGGAGTCATCCTAAATTATTCTTTACTAGGATTCTGGAGTCCCTTCCTCCCTCCCTCCCTCCCTTCCTTCCTTCTTTCCCTCCCTCCCTTCCTTCTTCTTTCTTTCCTCCCTTCCCTTCCCTTCCTTTCCCTTCCCTTCCCTTCCTTTTCCATCCTCTCCCCTCCCTTCTCCTCACCCCCCTCCTCTCCCCTTCCTCTTTCCTTTCTTGCTTTCTTTTTACAAAATTATGGCCATAGATACCAGCCTATCTGCCCTTTTCTTGCACACTAAACACACATTATGAGAGAAAGTGTTTGGGTTTTGTCCCCTATCTCTACCCCTCTTTACAGCAAAACTCTCTGTCTTAGCTTGGGCTGTAATAAAAAATTCCATAAACTGGGTGGCTTATCGACAACGGACATTTATTTCTCACAATTCTGGAGGCTGAAAGTCTGAAGCCAGGATGCCAGCCCCATCAGGTTCTGGTGAGGGCACTCTCTCAGGTAGGCTGTAACTAACTGTTGACTTCTGACCTCGCATGGCAGAGAGCAGGGAGAAGAAGCAAGCTCTGTCCCGACTCCTAAGGGCTCTGGTCCTATTCATCAAGGCTTAACCCTCATTGGCCTCATCTAATCCTAACCTCCTAAGGGCCCCACTTCCTAATACCATCACATGGGTGGGGGATAGGGTTTCCACATATGCATTTCAGGGGGAAACAGACATTCAGCCCATAACACTCCTATTGTCTATAATTGCTATCTTTAATTCCTCTTCTTCTGTACGGGGCTTTGAGGACTGTGGGGAAAGTGTGGTCTTTTCCCACAAGACCTATCTATGTTTATGGTGCTTTCAGCCAAAAGAAGCATGAGGTCCTTGGACATGGGGACCCCTATGTCACAGGGCATGCTCATCTGGGTGACAAGCCTTTAGACTCCCTCAGTTTACTCTTATGGAAGGTGATGATATGCATTTTCAGTTCTCCAAATTTACTGCCACTTGGCTCTAGGCAGTGGCCAATTCACCATCTACACAGCAGAGAGAGCAATCAGAGACAAAAGACTAGGACGTCTGCAACTGCCTCATTGCAGGCCCTCCTGGGCCCTGGAGCCTGCATGATTCTTTTGTCCTCCCCGGATCTCCCATCTTCCTGGCTATTTGGTCACTACCCTTGCATCTGGTCTATTTCTTATTTAAGTTCTAATAGATCAGCTTCATGTATTTTGAAGCTCTGCTATCAGAAGCATGTACCTATAGAGTTGTTATATCTTCTTGATTAATTGGTTCTTTTATCAATATAAAATGCTCTTTAACACAATCTGATAATACTCCTTGGTTTTACCAAACCTCATCTCAGTAAGATGGCAGAGCTCTGTTTGAGCTGTCCCTCCCTTTACTGCAAACTGCAGACTGCCTCCAGACATTAGCGGGGGCAATCAGGGTTCACTTTGTTTGTTCTCCTCCTCTTAATCACTACAAATCATGGGGCGCCTGATGTGTGGCTCAGTTGGTTAAGCGTCCAACTTCAGCTCAGGTCATGATAGCGTGGTTCGTGGGTTCAAGCCCTGCCTCAGGCTCTGTGCCGACAGCTCAGAGCCTGGAGCCTGCTTCAGATTCTGTGTCTCCCTCCTTCTCTGACCCTCCCTTGCTCTGTCTCTCTCTCAAAAATAAATAAACATTAAAAAAAATTAATCACTGCAAATTGTGCTTTCTGTCCAATGTTTGAACTTTGTTTCATGTATTTTGTATACTCTTCCCATATTCTAGTAACTAAAGGCTGGGAGTGAACATCTCTGTTTTTCCCTTAACAGGTAAATTAAGCATTTTCATATTTATTGATGTGACCGGTATTTTTGGACCCAATTTTGTCATATCATCTTACATTGTCATTGCTATGAGATTGTGTCATATTTACTGAGTTCATTATTCTATTTGGTGTACTTATTTACTTTTTGGAAAATTTCTTTTGGGATTAAGAAAAATTTTTAATTTTTTCTCTAATGATTACCTCTGTAGTGTTAATTGCTTTTATTTTAAATTTATTCTATTTTTAAATATTAAAAATTTTTATTTTATTAAAAAATGAAAGCAATTTTTAAAAATTAAAAAACTTTTACTATCTAGTCTGTCAATTTTAAATGGTGTCTTCTGACTCCCACCTATTACTTTTAGGTGTAAAGTCAATAATCTTATTCTACTTTCTTTTCTCACTCCCTTCTCTCATTTTTTTTTTTTTTTACGTTTATTTATTTTTGGGACAGAGAGAGACAGAGCATGAACCGGGGAGGGGCAGAGAGAGAGGGAGACACAGAATCAGAAACAGGCTCCAGGCTCTGAGCCATCAGCCCAGAGCCTGACGCGGGGCTCGAACTCCCGGACCGCGAGATCGTGACCTGGCTGAAGTCGGATGCTTAACCGACTGCGCCACCCAGGCGCCCCTCTCCCTTCTCTCATTTTTAAAAAATTACATTCTTGGGGCACCTGGGTGGCTCAGTCAGTTGAGCGTCCGACTTCGGCTCAGATCATGATCTCACAGTCTGTGAGTTCGAGCCCCACGTCGGGCTCTGTGCTGATGGCTCAGAGCCTGGAGCCTGCTTTGGATTCTGTGTTTCCCTCTCTCTCTGCCCCTCCCCCACTTGCACTCTGTCTCTCTCTAAAAAATGAATAAACGTTAAAAATTTTTTTTAAAAATTACATTCTTGGGGCACCAGCTGGCTCAGTCTGAAGAGCCTGAGACTCTTGATCTTGGGGTTGTGAGTTTGAGCCTACCATCATGAGTGTGAAGATTACTTAAAAATAGAATCTTAAAAAAAAATACATTCTTTCTATTCTATCCAGAGATACAGTGTTTATATAACATTTTTATACCTATGTCTTCAATCTTGTATTAGTCCTCACTCTACAACATGTGAACAGCTCACCCTCAGTCCTTTTGCTGAAATGTCCCTAGTAATCTCTTGGCTAAAGGCAGCTCACTCTCTTGTGGACTCCTCAGGAGGGGCACTTGTGTTCAGTTTTCCTGAGTTCTGGCATATTTGAGCCATTTGTCTACATCCTTGATACTTGAAGAACAGCGTGGCTGGTTATCAAGTTTCTTGGAAATGCTGCGCCATTTTTGTTTTGCTTGATATGTTGTTTTTGACCAGTCTAATTCTCTCCCCCTTGCAGCTATTTCTGTGCTTGTCAGGACCCTCTATGGATTATTTTCTGTCTCCTTAACCCTAAGAAGCTTTGCTAGAATACATCTCTGGGCTGATCATTTCAGGTCAATTTTACCAAGTGGACTTTTTCATTGGTTAGGTTCAGTGTGTGACTTATTTCTGGAAAGTTTTCTTGGACTATAATTTTAAGTATTAGTTCTGTTCCATTGCTTTGATATTCTTGTTCAGGAACTCCAATAGGACATGCCTTGCCAGTCTTTCATTTCATTTGTTTTCCTCTGACCCTTTTTACTTATTTCTTTATCTCACTTTTACTCTCTTGGTTGTTTTCATGCTTCTCAGTAATGTCTTTTATTAAATCTCTTTAAATGTACTCTTCCTTAGGCTTTATGGTTTCGTTTTCAATTCTGGTAAGATTTGTTTTTTCTTTTTCTTTTGTATCTTTCCTATTTCAACAACTGTAACTTCATTTCTTCTGCTTTTCTTTTTTGGTCCATTTGTGTTGTTAGGTTTTATATTTTTTATTCAAAAACATTTAATAACTCTTCTTTAAAGATAATTAATTTTTACTAGACTGTTCTGCTAAAGTTTTCCTTGGTTTCATGGAGGCTTTGGAGTGATATTTTCTTCAGCTGAATTACTTTGGTTTGCATTTTTTTTTAAAAAACAACAGTTTGGATATCATCTCTTTTTTTCCTATTTCTGATCATTTTGTGGAGGGGGTTTCTAGAGTGAAGGCAGCGTCTCTTATGGGTTCTGCCCTTTTCTGTTTAGGCTCTTTAATGCAGGGTGTTGATGGTGAGGATGGGAAGAAGGAAAGGGTTTAATGTGTCTTTTTTTCCTTCAGGATCATTCATTTTATCTTATTTCCTTCTTTCCTTTTACTGCTTGTCCCTCAAAGATACCCACAGCCTCTCACCTCTTATCCCCCCCAAGAAGCAATGCCCGTCCAATGCTGATGCTTCTGGTCTCACTCATGGTCATTTCCTTTCCCTGGAGCTGGTGTTGTGAACTACCAACTTCCAAATCACGTCCAGTATTTTTTAACTTAGTTGGATTTTCTCTTTCTGGGTCTGAGATTGTCTGCGCTTCAGGAAAGTCCTTGATGCCTCTCTGCTCTTCTCAGATAGCCCTTTAATCCCCACTACTCAGCTCTTCATGGCCACAGGCCCGAAGCAATGGACACAAGAGAACTCTGTTGGCATTTGGCTCATTTTTGTACTTGCTGATGATTTGAAGCTTATAATATCCTCGGATTCCTTAGTAATGCTGAAGGCATTGTGTGTTATTTTTAATTTTCTCTCCTTATTCATTTCGTGGGTTTTGATTTTGTTTTTTGTTTTTGTTTTTGAAGTTGTGTGGGGAGATTCAAAGTGAGGCAGCCACCATTGTTTTTCATACCTGGAAGTCTGTAAGTTTGAAGTTAAGAAGCAAGAAATTAAAAACTTCTGTATTTACAGGTATATTTCCTTTTCTAGTGTTTTTTAAATTTGTGTAAACGTGAGTTTATATTTGACATAATTTTTTTTCAGCTTCAAGAACTTTTTTGTGTCAACATTTCTTTTAGTGTATATCTATGGGTAAGGAAATCTCTCAGGTTTGGTTTGCCTGAAAAGTCATTATTTCACCCTTCTTTTTAAATGATTACTTTTTTTTATTTTAGAAAGAGAGAGGCGGGGAGAGAGGCACAGGGGAAAAGCAGGGGAAGGAGAGAGAGAGCAGGGGGAGAGGGAGAGAGAGAGAGAGAGAGGGCGGGGGGAAAGAGAGAGAGAGAGAGGGAGAATCTTAACAGGTTGCACGCTTAGCACAGAGCCCAAGGTGGGGCTCAATCCACAACCCTAGGATCATGACCTGAGCCAAAACCAAGAATCAGACACTCAACTGACTGAGCCACCCAGGCACTCCAAAATATTTTTTTCCTGGGTGTAAAATGCAGAGTTGAGAGTTTTTCTTTTAGCACTTTAAAGATATAATACAAATTTTAAAAGTCAACAGCTCTGCTCTCAGCGGGGAGAGTGAAAGGACGCCAGGAAGGAGAGTTGTTGAGCCCGGGAAGGCAGAGCTCAGCTCCACAGGGGATCAAAGGTGAGGGTAAGCACCATCTCCCTCTCCCATCCCCCAGCCGAAATTTCAAAGGGAACAATTCCCATCACCACACTTGCTTGCACCACGCAAACACCCAACGCTGTGCTTCTGTGGATCCATCCCTCCAATGGGTCTGCCTCCCTCCCAGTGCTGCAGGGCCCCTCCCAGAGGGGACCACCAATGGCAAAGCGAGCTAAGCCTGCCCCTCCCTTGTGGATCCACCCTGGCTAATATGCCAGACCCCACTGAAGAGCACCACAAGCCTGGCAGTGTGCAAGTATCCCAGACAGGGGCCACATCACTCCACAGTGAGTCCTGCCCCTGGGAGAGGGGAAGATAAGGTACACACTAGTCTGACTGTGGCCCCAGCGGTGGGCTGGGGGCAGACACCGGTCTGACTGCAGCCCCGCCCACCAACACGAGTTACTCTGGACAGCACAAGGGAAATGCCCTGCAGTTTGGAGCCACCACAGGGACTACCCAAAATGACGAAACGGAAGAATTCTCCTCAAAAGAAACTCCAGGAAGTAGCAACAGCTAATGAATTGATCAAAAACGATTTAAGCAACATAAAGGAACAAGGATTTAGAATAATAGTCATAAAATTAATCGCTGGGCTTGAAACTAGCATAGAGGACAGCAGAGAATCTACTGCTACAGAGATCAAGGGACTAAGAAATAGTCATGAGGAGCTAAAAAATGTTGTAAATGAGGTGCAAAATAAAATGGAGGCGGCCATAGCACAGATTGAAGAGGCAGAGGAGAGAATAGGTGAATTAGAAGATAAAATTATGGAAAAAGAGGAAGCTGAGAAAAAGAGAGATAAAACAATTCAGGAGTATGAGAGGAGAATTAGAGAACTAAATGATGCAATCAAATGAAACAATATCCATATCATAGGAATTGCAGAAGAAGACAGAGAGAGAGGGGCTGAAGGTGTACTTGAACAAATCATAGCTGAGAACTTCCCTGATCTGGGGAAGGAAAAAGGCACTGAAATCCAAGAGGCACAGAGAACTCCCTTCAGACGTAACTTGAATCGATCTTCTGCATGACATATCATAGTGAAACTGGCAAAATACAAGGAAAAAGAAAATTCTGAAAGCAGCTAGGGATAAACAGGCTCTAACTTACAAATGGAGACCCATAAGACTAGTGGCAGACCTATCTACTGAAACTTGGCAGGCCAGAAAGGAATGGCAGGAAATTTCCAATGTGATGAGCAGAAAAAATATGCAGCCGAGAATCCTTTATCCAGCAAGTCTGTCATTCAGAATAGAAGGAGAGATAAAGGTTTTCCCAAACAAACAAAAACTGAAGGAATTCATCACCACTAAACCAGCCCTACAAGAGATCCTAAGGGGGATTCTGTGAGTGAAATGTTGCAAGGACTACAAAGTACCAGAGACATCACTACAAGCACAAAACCTACAGACATCACAATAACTCTAAACCTGTATCTTTCAATAATAACACTAAATGTAAATGGACTAAATGCTCCAACCAAAAGACATAGGGTATCAGAATGGATAAAAAAACCAAGACCCATCTATTTGCTGTCTACCAGAGCCTCATTTTAGACCTGAGGACACCTTCAAACTGAAAGTGAGGGGATGGAGAACCATCTATCATGCTACTGGAAGTCAAAAGAAAGCTGGAGTAGCCATACTTATATTAGACAAACTAGACTTTACATTAAAGGCTGTAACAAGAGATGAAGAGGGCATTATATAATAATTACAGGGTCTATCCATCAGGAAGAGCTAACAATTATAAATGTCTATGTGCTAAATATGGGAGCCCCCAAATATATGAAACAATCACAAACATAAGCATCCTTATTGATAAGAATGTGGTAATTGCAGGGGACTTTAATACCCCACTTACAACAATGGATAGATCATCTAGACACAGGATCAATAAAGAAACAAGGGCCCTGAATCATACATTGGATCAGATGGACTTGACAGATAATTTAGAACTCTGCATCCCAAAGCAACAGAATATACTTTCTTCTCGAGTGCACATGGAACATTCTCCAAGATAGATCACATACTGGGTCACAAAACAGCCCTTAATAAGTATAAAAGAATTGAGATCAGGGGCCCCTGGGTGGCTCAGTTGGTTGGGCATCCGACTTCAGCTCAGGTCATGATCTCACAGTCTGTGAGTTTGAGCCCCGCGTCAGGCTCTGTGCTGACATCTCAGAGCCTGGAGCCTGTTTCAGATTCTGTGTCTCCCTCTCTCTCTGACCCTACCCCATTCATGCTGTGTCTCTGTCTCAAAAATAAACGTTAAAAAAAATAAATAAAAATAAAAATAAAAGAACTGAGATCATACCATGCACACTTTCAGACCACAATGCTTTGAAACTTGAAATCAACCACAGGAAAAAGTCTGGAAAACCTCCAAAAGCATGGAGGTTAAAGAACACCCTACTAAAGAATGAATGGGTCAACCAGGCAATTAGAGAAGAAATATCACTCTATGTTTCATATGTCTTTTATTCTCTGGCTTCTTTTAAGATATTTAAAAACCTTTGCTGTACAACTATTCGATTATGATTTCCTAGATGTGGTTTTCTTTGTTGTTGTTGTTTTTCCAGTCTGTTGTTCATTCAATGAACTTCTTAAATCACTGAGGTGATATTTTTCATCAAATTTGGAAAAAACTGGATTATTATTTCTTTAAGATTTTTTTATTTTATTTATTTATTTATTTTCAACGTTTATTCATTTTTGGGAGAGAGAAGAGACAGAGCATGAATGGGGGAGGGGCAGAGAGAGAGGAGACACAGAATCGGAAACAGGCTCCAGGCTCTGAGCCATCAGCCCAGAGCCTGACGCGGGGCTCCAACTCATGGACCACGAGATCGTGACCTGGCTGAAGTCGGATGCTTAACCAACTGCACCACCCAGGTGCCCCAAGATTTTTTTAAATCTCAATCTCTCTTCTCTTTTTCTGGAACTCCAACTACATTTACGCCTGAGCATTTAATAGTGTTTTACAAATAATAGAGTCTATGTTCTTTTCATTTTCTCCAGCCTTTGTATCCTCTTCTTTTCAGGTCAGATGCTTTCTATTGCTCTGTCTTTAAATTCACTGGTCCTATCTTTTGCAGTATTCATTCTTCTGTTAAGTCCATTCAGTGAAAATTTTCATTTCAGATACTTTATTTTTCAATTCATTAAGTTCTTTTTAAAATAATTTCTATTTCTCTATAGCAGTCTCCAATCTGTCAACTTATTATGTCTATCTTTTCCTTTAAACCTGTACACATATAATGGCTGTTTTAAAGTCTTTGTTAATTCCAACATGTCTGAATCTGTCCTATTTTCTGTTATTTTTTTTCCTATGTATAGGCCACATTTTCTTACTGCTTTATGTATCTAGTAATTTTTTATTGTGTGCTAATTATTGTAGATACTTGAAATTTAATCTTAGGGTTTTTCTCCCACTTCTCTGGTATTCTGTCCATCTTCTTTAAGTCTGTCCTCTTCCTAACCTTTTAATGTTAGAAATCCTCATGTCTGAATCTTATATATTGTCTTTTATCACACTACATTTTCTCCCTAGGCAATCTCATCTGCATCTTCTGCTGTAATTACCACCTATACACTGATGATTCAAAAGCATATAAATTCAGTTGAGACCTCTCCTCTGAGCTCCAAGCGAACTGCTACTTGTTTTAATGGTACATCAAACTCATTATGTGCAGGGGAGCCCAGGTGGCTCAGTCAGTTAAGCATTGAACCTTGGCTTAGGTCATGATCCTGCAGTTTGTGGGTTCAAGCCCTGTGTCCAGCTCTGTGCTGGCAGCTCAGACTCTGGAGCCTGCTTTGGATTCTGTGTGTGTGTCTCTCTCTCTGCCCCTTCCCCACTAACACTCTGTCTCCCTCCCTCTCAAAAATATACATTTAAAAAAAAACTCAATATGTCCAGAACCAATCTCATGATCTCTCTAGCCTGCCTGTACACACACACACACACACACACACACACGTGCGCACACACACACAGTTTAAAAGAAGACTTCACTGTAATCATCAAGACAGTATAGTATTAGCACAAAAAACAGACACACAGACCAATGGAATAGAATAGAGAACCCAGAATTGGACCCACAAATGTATGGCCAACCAATCTTTGACAAAGCAGGAAAGAGCATCCAATGGAAAAAAAGACAGTCTCTTTAGAAAATGGTGCTGGGAGAACTGGACAGCAACATGCAGAAGAATGAAACTAGACCACCTTCTTACACCATTCACAAAAATAAACTCAAAATGGATGAAAGACCTAAATGTGAGAAAGGAAACCATGAAAACTCTAGAGGAGAAAGCAGGCAACAATCTCTTTGACCTCAGTTGCAGCAATTTCTTACTCAACACATCTCCAAAGGCAAGGGAATCAAAAGCAAAAATGAACTATTGGGACCTCAGCAAGATAAGAACTTCTGCACTGCAAAGGAAACACTCAGCAAAACTAAAAGGCAACGGATGGAATGGGAAAAGATATTTGCAAATGGCATATCGGATAAAAGGCTAGTATCCAAAATCTATAAAGAACTTACCAAACTCAATACCTGAAAAAGCAATAATCCAGTGAAGAAATGGGCAGAAGACATGAATAGACACTTTTCCAAAGAAGACATCCAGATGGCCAACAGACACATGAAAATATGCTCAATGTCACTCATCATCAGGGAAATACAAATCAAAGCCAGACTGAGATACTACCTCACACTGGTCAGAGTGGCTAAAATGAACAAATCAGGAAACTACAGATGCTGGTGAGGATGTTGAGAAATGGGAACCCTCTTGCACTGTTGGTGGGAGTGCAAACTGGTGCAGCCACTCTGGAAAACAGTGTGGAGGTTCCTCAAGAAAATTAAAAATAGAGCTACCCTATGACCCAGCAATAGCAGTAATAGGAATTTACCCAAGGGATACAGGAGTGCTGATGCATAGGGGCACTGTACCCTAATGTTTACAGCAGCACTCTCAACAACAGCCAAGTTACAGAAAGGGCCTAAATGTCCATCAACTGATAAATGGATAAAGAAGATGTAGTTTATATACTTAATGGAATACTACTTGGCAATGAGAAAGAATGAAATCATGCCATTTGTAGTAACGTGGATGGAACTGGAAGGTATTATGCTGAGTGGAACAAGTCAGTCAGAGAAGGGCAGATATCATATGTTTTCACTCATATGTGGATCTTGAGAAACTGAACAGAAGACCATGGGGGAAGGGAAGGGGGAAAAAATAGATACAAACAGAAAGAGAGGGAAGCAAACCACAAGAGACTATGAAATACAGAGAACAAACTAAGGGTGGATGGGAGGCTGGGGGAGAGGGAAAATGGGTGATGGGCATTGAGGAAGGCACTTGCTGGGATGAGCACCAGGTGTTGTATGCAAGCCAATTTGACGATAAATTATATTCATAAAAAAATAAATAAATAAATAAAAGAAGGCTTTGATTGTTTTTCATTGCTTTTTTAGGATAAAAATAAAAATTATTAAGATGGACTGGCTCCCGTTTGACTCCTCTTAATACGGCTTCTTCTCCCTATGCCTCTCTGTCATCCTAGTCCTGTGTCTGCCTGTTAGCTTTCATCCTGCCTCTGGTCTTTGTCTATACTCTTCCTTCTGTATGAAATGCTTTCCTCTCTTCATCATATGGTTAACACCCTCTCCTACACCAGATTAGAACTCAACTGTCCTTTTCTGGAGGAAACCTTGCCTGACCCCCCTTGACGAAATCTAACCCACTCTTCTAGGTTCACATTGGCACAATGTACTTCTCATATATTGTGTATGCTCATGCATTGTGTATTGCTTATAACAGTTGTAATTTTATACTGGTGTTCATGACTACTTCATTCATGTGTGACACCTCTACTGAATTTTGGACCCCATGAAATTGAAAGTTGTCTGTGTTTACTCACTCTTACATGTTAAGCATCAAGCATAGTATAGATGTTCAATAAATATTTATGGGACAAGCGAATAAATGAATCAAAATGCTCTTCCATTGTTCTTTTTTTAGAATCATGCTTAGATCTGTCTCTGCCTTTTTAAGAAATGTTCTAAGCAGGGGAGGATGCTGAGGGACTGGTCAAACAGCAGGAAAATCAAGTAACATGGAAACAAAATAAGTTGGTCCCTTGCAATTAGGCTTCTCAGAAGAATTCTTTGTTTCTTCCTTAAAGATGAAACTGGAATATTAAAATTGATATTTTGGTCCCAGAATGATAAACTTAAAAACCATAATTAAAACATGTCTACTGTTGAGACTGGTGGTACACTTTGTCCTTCTTACCTGTAAGCCTCAAGGAGCCACCTAAATGATTGTGTCATCAACGGGATCACAAAGCCCAGGTCTTTACCCACTTTTTTAATGCTTCACTTCTAACATGGGAAGCTACCTTTTCAAGAGATCTCCTGCTACATTGTCAAGCCTCTGACTAGGCTGGGCTATAGTTGCCTTGAGGTAAGAGGGACAGTGTTTTTAAGGGTAAGATATAGTTTGGGATGGTATTGAAAAGGGTAATCCTGGGGAAGTGAAGGCAATTATTAAGACCAAGTATGAAACAATGCCTGGTAGCCAAAAGTGAGTTCATATCAAAAATTTCTACAGAGAGAGTTATAGCTTCTGAAGTGGGAATGTAATACATGGTCTGGGGATAAAAAAAAGAAACAAACTAAACATGAGAGAAAATACAAGGAATGATCCAGAAATTAGAGTAGATAGGGTGAATGTCAGGGGCAGAAAGGTATCATGGGACAAGTAAGGCCATGGATGTGCTGGTCTGGAACACAACACAAAATATTACTGGTTAAGTTGGTTTTGTTGACTAGTAAACTAGATGGATTTGAGGCATTTTTATCTGTTCTTGCTTTCATGTGATATTTTCTTCCCCTGATTCTTGCATCACTTTTGTTATCTCAGAAACACACCAGGAGCAAGACAGAAGCTCTTAGGTGGCTTATTAGTACTGGGACAAATTGATCCTTCCTTTCACAAAGACATTCATCCCTCAATAAAATAGAACTTTCAGTCAAGTAGTTGGTCCTTAAAAGAAAGAAAAGAAAAGAAAAGAAAGCATGAACTCCGTCCCTTTTTTGACTAAATACTGAGAACCAACTTGTCTATTTCTAAGTAGAAACTTTCTCTCTTTATACATGTTAAATGCATATTTTTTCTTTAAAAAAAAAAAGCCATTTGGCTCCTTGATTCCTGAGTTCTTGATAGAAAAACAAAATGGTCAATAGCTCATTTCAACATCCACATTTAGCTGAAAAGCTTTTGGTGATTCAACCCCACAGATGTAGGTAAAAGGTTCCAGAGAGGAAGTGGGAGTCATGAGTTTACCAAAACTCTGTGAACACATTCTTTTTAAGGCTTGAAAAATCCCAAGGCTTGCCCTTGTTTTAGGAAGAATAACTACCGGAGAAGTTTCAGGCCACTAGAAGATATGGCCCATCATGAGGAGGGCAGGGTCAGCTGAGCCCAGGCCACAGTTGGCATGTTACCCGCATCCCACCTCCCTCCTGCCTTGCAGCTCTCCCCAGAGATATCCACTGGGTGGGAAGTCTGTTGCCAGAGAACACAGTCTGATGTTTTCCGTTCCTGATCCAGGAAGTCCCCCTTCCCCTGCCACCCCCACATCCTCAGACTGGAAACAACTTTTAGAGAGGAGAAGGGGAGCAAAGCTGAAAAAGGCAAATATCCCTGGTGGAGTCTGAAGAGAGAGGCCCCTTGTTCAAGGATTTCTCCTCTAGACTTGAAAGGACACTTCAGAGTCATTCATCTTCGTTCTGATCTTTCTCAGTATGTAAGAAGCCACTAAGAAAATTTACCCTGGGAAGAAAAATTCCTGAAGCTGAGTTAGACACAGATAACTGTTACCACATGATCTGGCATTTAGTTACCTCTGACTTTGTGTCTTCCCACTCCCCTCTGTGCTGGACTGGGCTGCAGCCACTCAGGCCTCCTTGCTGATTCTCAAACAGCTAAACATGCTCCTCACTCACGGCCTCTGCCCACCCTGGTCTTGCTCCCACAGATCTGTATGGCCTGCTCTCTCACTTCATCCAGGGCTCTGCTCAAATGTCATTCTGGCAGACACATCTTTCCTGGCCATCCTGCTCATACCCTTATTCTATTTTATTTTCTTTCATAGCACTATTTCTTACACTTGATGCATTTTATGGTCATGTTTGTTTGTAATACAGCTCACTTGACTAAGATCCATAGAGAAGAGACCTATCTGCTATACCCACAGCACACAGTGGGTGCTCAGTAAATATTTGAGGAAGGAAGGAAGGAAGGAAGGAAGGAAGGAAGGAAGGAAGGAAAGAAAGAAATAAGGAAGGGAGGGAGGGAGGGAGGGAGGGAGGATTGTAGGGAGGGATGGGAGGGGGAAACAGAAGAATGGAGGGAGTTGGGAGAGAGGAGGAAGAAGGGGATGAGATTAGAGGTGAACAGAGAGCTAAATGGGGTCTCTGAAAGTAGACATGGGAGGCACCCAAAGAAACATTCCTACTTCATCCATTCCCTGTGCCTGGGATAATCTATTCTAAGTGGTAAAGAAATATCTTGACTTCATGTTAAATGAACTATTGGTCATATTATTGTCTTCCATCCCCCAAACCCATGTTAGCCTCTGTGTTAGTGCCTATTCTTTTGTTCTGCCATGTTAACCCTAACTAGTCCCAAGCCCTTTCAGAAAGGTAGCCCTGCCCTGATCCTCAGTCTGATGGCTGGAGACCCTTCTGCCTTGCCTTACAGAAGTCTGCCCTCCTCCGTTGTCCCCATCCCAGCCTAGCAGCAGCCTGTGCTACCTGAAACACTTTCCCAATGTCAGTTGATGGGAACCCCACTGACTCCTGTCTGCTACACAAACAGAGCCAACCCCAGCTGCCACAGTGATTTTCAGTCTTGTGCTGGATTCCAAACCTCTTCTCTTGCCCACCTTTGGTACTGCAGAGTAGACCATCTTTCTCTGTACCCAAGACATCATTAAAAGTTATAGAAAAGAGAATTTAAAAAGAAAACAATTAAAAAGTGAGATGGCATATGTGGATATATACATATGTATCATATATATATATATCTGATATATATATATGTATATATCAGAAGGCCTTTGGCCTAATAACATGTCACATCAAGGCAAATGACCAAAAAAGTAAAATTTCCCAACTTACCTCCCTGAAGTGGACTCATCTGTGGAGATATGGGCCTGGATGGGGTTCTAATTACTTCCTGCCCTTTAATTAGAAGGGCCTGTCAAATCCAGAGTTGACCCAGTGGATCAGTATACAGGTCTAAGCTGAGGCGGCAAATGGTGATTCCCTCTGAGATGCCAAAAAAAAACCTGGGCTCCCCTAGGTAAGCCATGCCTGGCCTTGGCTTTTTGGAGGTCCTGCATGACCAGCAAGTCCTCCCTGATCTGTGCAGGCCCTTGTCCCTGACACAAACCCCCAACATTGACCTAGAACCAGTGCCAGGTGGCTTCGGCCTGGAGTTTTTCTCAGCTAGACTCACTATCCTGGGAGTTTCCCAGAAAGTCCTTGTCCTTCCACAGCCATCTCTCAGTGCAGTGAGATTATTTGTGGGATAAAGTTGATGGATGAAGGGTGATGTCACAAGCTGCAGCCAGGCTGTTTTTCTTGAAGGCTGCCCACACAGTACTATAATCATGCAAACTTAAATTCAGGAAATAAAATGGAACACAGATAGTTTGTCATCCTTGTTAGCAATGGAATTGATGAATGAAAGGTCCAATCATCCAAAAGTCCCTGAATTGGGTCTTCTTGTTCAAGAAGACAACAACAAAAATTGGCTTTTAAGTTGCAAAGTAGACAAACTGAACAATAAATAGTTGTTGAAATAGTTGCTTGAGCTTCATCTCCCATTCTTGCTCCTGATCTGTGGTTTCCTAACCACAGCATGCAGAGCAAGTGGAAACAAACTACCTAAATTCCGAATTATTAAAAACTGGATAAGCAGATTGAACAACTGTGAGAAGCCATATTTTCATAGTTTCCTGGGTGATTATTAAATACGATAGAACATTGTCTACTTTGTTATAGATTAGACACCCAGTCTCACTTCCAAGAAAGGCTTCAGGTGAGCAAATGGCTGCCCTCAATTTTTCACTTTCCTTTTCTATGGCCCACCTAGGAGAGACCGAGGAGTTGAACTAGTCAGGAAGTTCAGCAGTTCTCAAGACATACTACAGACAAAAAGATGTAGTTTTAAAAAAAACAACAACTGCTTTCTGGGGTGCCTGGGTGGCTCCGTTGGTTAAGCACCAGGTCATGCTCAGGTCATGATCTCGCAGTTCATGAGTTAGAGTCTTACGTCAGGCCCTGTATTGACAGCTCGAAGCCTGGAGCCTGTTTTGGATTCTGTGTCTCCCTTGCTCTCTCTCTCTCTCTCTCTCTCTCTGCCCCTTCCCTGATCTCTCTCTCTCTCTCTCTCTCTCTCTCTCTCTCTCTCTCTCAAAAATAAAATAAACATTAAAAATCTTTTTTAAAAAACTACTGCTTTGGGGACAAATGTATGACCTGGCCGGAAAAAGGCCTTCTTAACCATTGGATTCTAAAGAATCCAGCAAAACTGAAGGTAACAGACAGGTACAAAATTCTAAACAAAAAGATGAGTTGATATCATAAGACCTAGACAAATCAGGAAAGAATGGTGGGCAGTGACTGTCAGACCAAACACATCAATGGCATCCTAACATAGATAGGCAGGTCTGAACTAGTGATACAGCAAAGTTATAATTCTGATCCAAGTATGGGGGCTGGTTCCCTCTGCCCTCCTTCTGTACAATCTGCTGTATAGACATGATTTGTTTGGTAGAGCTGTCATTTATAGTACCCTTGGCAGACTCCTCCTAAGTGTTAGAATTCTTGGGTTTGGCTTCTCTTTTTATCTCTTCTCTTTCTACCCTTCCTACCTAGATCATTCTGATGGCTTTAAATAGCATCTCAAATCTTAAGCCTCAGGTCTGAGCTCCAGAATCATTGTTTCCAGTATCCACTATCCATCACCACTTGGATGTCCCATGGACACTGTTAACATGAAATGCACAAATCTTCCTTCTAAAATATCTCTGTCCTCTTCCTATATGCCCCAGCTCAATAAATGGCATGCCCCCTCATCCATTTCTCAACCCAGAAATGGGATCACATTCAACCCAAGTTCGGTCAATTCTACTTCCAAAATAGGTCTCAAAATTATCCATTTCATCCCATCCTCGCTGGCACTTTCCTAGTACAAGTCACCATAATCTTTTGCCTAAACTAATAACCAGTCTCCTTATATCCACTCTTGCTCCTTCAAATTCGTCCAGAGTTACTTCATCCATCAAAAGATGGAGGATTGTGTCATTCTCTTTCAATATATTCCCACTGAATTCAGGAGAGTCTAGTCTTCTTCCTGTGGCCTAAATACTCCAAGATGTTGCTTTTGTTTATCTTTTGCCTTGTCTCATGCCCACATTCCCTTCTGCCAGTTTCAATGGTCTTAAACATGACAAGGTCTGTTTGTTTTTTAGCTCACTTGTTTATAATATTCTTTTTCCATAAAACTGTTATTCATTTTGTCATTACTCTAAATCCTGTCCCTTAAAAGTGTCCTGCAGTAGGTATGCAATAAAAATGTATTAAACAAATGTTGATGGATGCTGGAAGTCAGAGAAAAGAGCCACCTTGCATCAACTTGAATGGTTCCAGTAGTTGTTTGACTTTTGAAGAAGGAAGTATGCCAAACTATCTCCTCAATCAAAATATGCTTTCCCTGGGGTGCCTGGTGGTTCAGTCAGTTAGGCCTTCAACTTTGGCTCAGGTCATGATCGCATGAATCGTGAATTTGAGCCCCACATTGGGCTCTGTGCTGACGGCATGGAGCCGGGAGCCCCCTTCGAGTTCTGTGTCTCCCTCTCTCTCTGCCCCTCCCCTGCTCACACTCTGTCTCTCTCTCTCTCAAAAATAAATAAACTTTAAAAAAAAATATGCTTGTCCTGTTTTCCTTTCTCTCAAGGTCTGACTTAGCAATACCGGTGAATTTAATAACTATTTGTTCTGGTCACTTACTATGAAGCAAGCTACCCTCTCAACATAATGGCTTAAGATGACAATCATCCATGTTATTATGTTCAGATATCTTGTGGGTCAGGTATATTTAATCAGGACACAGTAGCGGTGCCTTATCTCTGCTGCACAATGCTGGAACTTCAGCTGGAAAGATTCAGAGGCTGACAGCTACCTGATAGCTGGGAATTTAAACCATCAGGTAGCTCCTTCACTCACATGTCTGGTTGCTAAGCTGAAAGAACTCAAAGATCAGACTGGTGACTAAATACCTTCTCATGGCCTGTCTACATGGCTTGGCTTGCTCACAGCATCATGGCCTCAGAGGTCCAAGAGCTAATGTTCCAGCAAACAAAGAAAGGAGGGCTTATCACTTTTTATGATCCAGCTTCCTAGGTCAAATAGTGTAGTGTCACTTTCACCCTACTCTGCTGTTTAAACAATCACAAGCTCACTCAAATTCAAAGGAAAGGAAAGTACACTCTCTTGAGGAGTAAGGGACAAGGGCACCCTTTGGAAGAGAATGTGAGATGGGAGACATTGGCCATCTTTGGCGAATACCATCTACCACCTGTCACATGTTAAAGTACAGATGGAGAAGTACTGTCTGCTCTACTCCCTTCCTTAGCTCACCCTACCTTCCTGCGTTCCTAGTCCTAATTATTTATAACACGTGGTCAACATAACGAGAATATTTTGCATCCCAAAAGAGTGAATCCCCTGGTGGGCTTTTCAAACCAGGCTAGAGGAAATAAGGGAAAACACTTGTAGCTCTAAGGTAGATGCCCTTAGATCTTACCCTTACACCAGGTAGAGGCCCTACAGATCTTGAACTCCAAGATTTCTAGAGGCCACATGTCTGCTGATATCAAAGGGTCAAGTTTATATTTTTCACACATACATGTTGAGCATATACACCTGATCCTCATTACTCATGGGTTCTACCTTTGCAAATTTGCCTACTCACTAAAATTTATTTGTAACCCCTAAATTAATATTCACAATACTTTCACAGTCACCTACAGACATGTGCAGAGCAACAAGAAATTTGAGTTGCCCCATGGGCTCATTAACAGCTGGGTCACACAAGACATTGCTTTGCCTCCTTCAGTGTTTGCATTCTCCCACACTGTACACAAGTGACCTTTTGTGGTCAGTGTAATACCATGTCTTTCACACTGGGAGTGTGGTGCTGACACATGGTTAATTGGTCCTAAGCACAATAAGGCTGTAACGTGCCTTACATTGAAAATACATGTGTCAGGCAGCTTTATTCAGGCATGAGTTAGAATGCTGCTGGCTGTGAGCTCAATGCTGATGAATCCACGATGTATGGTAATTAAGGTGTCTTTAATATGTGTCTTTTATACACGTAAAACAAGGTTATGTACACACATAAAACAAGGTCATTTGACAAAAATGTTGAGACCAGAGGCTCTTAGGAACCTAATTTTGTGTTTCTCCTAAGAGCAATTGTTTTGTATCTGCTAATTCAGTGTTTGCAGAGACTTTATGGACCATAACTACAATGAGTAATGAGAATCAACTGTAATATATATCAGGACTGTTGTAAGCCCTAGAGATGAAATAGTGAACAAAAAAACACAAAAATCCCTGCACTTATGGAATTTACATTCTAGAGGAGAAAAGAAGACATAAAGGAAAAAATGATACAGTATGTTAGAAGGTGATAACCATTAAGGAAAAAATAAAGCAAGGGATGGGAGATGGGGAGCTTCCAGGGTGGACTTGCTTTTTTTTTTTTTTTAATTTTTTTTTTTTATTTATTTATTTTTGGGACACAGAAAGACAGAGCATGAACGGGGGAGGGGGAGAGAGAGAGGGAGACACAGAATCGGAAACAGGCTCCAGGCTCTGAGCCATCAGCCCAGAGCCTGACGCGGGGCTCGAACTCCCGGACCGCGAGATCGTGACCTGGCTGAAGTCGGACGCTTAACCGACTGCGCCACCCAGGCGCCCCAGGACTTGTTTTTTTTGTTGTTGATACTGTTGTTTTCTGTTTCATTTTGTTTTGTTTTTTCAAAACAGAATGATGAAGGTAAACCTGAAGAAGATTCAGATGACATTTGAGCACACAAAAGAGGTATGAGGAAGCAGGTTAAGCAACCCCTGGGAGGAAAGTAGAAGGAACAGACAGTAGACAGGGTGGTAATATACCTGACATGTCCAAACCAGAATGGGGCTCATGTACCTGGAATGGAGCAAGCAAGAGATGAGGTCACACAGGTGAGAAAGTTCAGCTCAATGGGGCCTCCTAGCCCATTGTAATGATTGGAGTTTTCAATCTGAGTGAGAGACTGTCAGTAGCCTTGGTTGAAATAAGAGCATGATCAGAAGAATGTTGCAAAGATCTAGACTTGAAGGATCGTTACGGTCAGTTATGAAAAGTGATCAGAATCCAGATATATTCTGAAGGCAGAGCCAACAAGATTTGCCACTGCATTAGATGTGAGGTTGGGAAAGAAATAGTGAAATCAAACATAACTCCAAGGTTTTTGGCCTGAGAAGTTGCAAGGATGATGTTGCCATTAACTGAGATGGAAAAAAAACAAAACTGTAGATGAAACAGGTGTGAGAGAGAATATCAGGGTTTCGAGTGTACCCATTTTAAGTTGAGGTGTCCAATTAGATTTCCAAGAAGAGATATAGCATAGATAACTGGGTGTTCAGGGCTAGAATCAGAGAAACCCACACTGGTAATATACCTTTTGAAGTCCTCAGTGTATGGATGGGATTTAGAGACATGAAACAAATGAGACCACCAAAGAATGAGTGCAGGTTGGGAAGAAAGAAAGGGTCCTCGATTGAAATCCCAGGTCACTCCATTTTAAGAGATCAGAGAGACAAGGAATGAGCAGAGAAGTTTGAGAAGCAAGGTCTCCTAGAAGCTGACTGAAGACAGTGCTACCCAAAACAGAGAGTGATAAATGGTGCCATCACGTCCAGAAGTCAGATAGAATGAGGACTGAGAAGTGACCATTGGACCAGCAACATAACAGTGATATGCTGGTTAAATGCTTCACAACAGGCTCTTGGGAGGGACAGAAATCCCTAATCTGTATTTTGTCAGTTTCCATACTGAAAATACTCCTACCATGGCTCATTTCAAGCTATTAATGTGAGGTCACTGAACGCAGCTTTTAGAAGAGATGTGCACAATTGACTCTAAAGAGGCAGTACCAGCTGGAACTGGCACACCTCTGAATGCTAATGGTATTCATTGCCTCCGAAGGCTTTGGCTTTGGCTTCCAAGGGGGAACTGCCTGGTCAAGTGTACTTGGCATGGCTGAACTGCATCACCTAGACAGAGCCAGCCAACATTTATCTTATCAATCAACGATCATTTATTGAGGACAGCTAAAGGACCTCACTGGAGGTACTAGGACCCAGAGCAGGATATCATGGTCCCTGAAGCCTAGACTCATGCTAACCTTTTTTTTTTTAATGAAATTTATTGACAAATTGGTTTCCATACAACACCCAGTGCTCATCCCAAAAGGTGCCCTCCTCAATACCCATCACCCACCCTCTCCTCCCTCCCACCCCCCATCAACCCTCAGTTTGTTCTCAGTTTTTAACAGTCTCTTATGCTTTGGCTCTCTCGCACTCTAACCTCTTCTTTTTTTTTTTTTTTTTCCTTCCCCTCCCCCATGGGTTCCTGTTAAGTTTCTCAGGATCCACATAAGAGTGAAACCATATGGTATCTGTCTTTCTCTGTATGGCTTATTTCACTTAGCATCACACTCTCCAGTTCCATCCACATTGCTACAAAAGGCCATATTTCATTTTTTCTCATTGCCATGTAGAATTCCATTGTGTATATAAACCACAATTTCTTTATCCATTCACCAGTTGATGGACATTTAGGCTCTTTCCATAATTTGGCTATTGTTGAGAGTGCTGCTATAAACATTGGGGTACAAGTGGCCCTATGCATCAGTACTCCTGTATCCCTTGGATAAATTCCTAGCAGTGCTATTGCTGGGTCATAGGGTAGGTCTATTTTTAATTTTCTGAGGAACCTCCACACTGCTTTCCAGAGCGGCTGCACCAATTTGCATTCCCACCAACAGTGCAAGAGGGTTCCCGTTTCTCCACATCCTCTCCAGCATCTATAGTCTCCTGATTTGTTCATTTTGGCCACTCTGACTGGCGTGAGGTGATACCTGAGTGTGGTTTTGATTTGTATTTCCCTGATAAGGAGTGACGCTGAACATCTTTTCATGTGCCTGTTGGCCATCCGGATGTCTTCTTTAGAGAAGTGTCTATTCATGTTTTCTGCCCATTTCTTCACTGGGTTATTTGTTTTTCGGGTGTGGAGTTTGGTGAGCTCTTTATAGATTTTGGATACTAGCCCTTTGTCCGATATGTCATTTGTGAATATCTTTTCCCATTCCGTTGGTTGCCTTTTAGTTTTGTTGGTTGTTTCCTTTGCTGTGCAGAAGCTTTTTATCTTCATAAGGTCCCAGTAATTCACTTTTGCTTTTAATTCCCTTGCCTTTGGGGATGTGTCGAGTAAGAGATTGCTACGGCTGAGGTCAGAGAGGTCTTTTCCTGCTTTCTCCTCTAAGGTTTTGATGGTTTCCTGTCTCACATTTAGGTCCTTTATCCATTTTGAGTTTATTTTTGTGAATGGTGTGAGAAAGTGGTCTAGTTTCAACCTTCTGCATGTTGCTGTCCAGTTCTCCCAGCACCATTTGTTAAAGAGGCTGTCTTTTTTCCATTGGATGTTCTTTCCTGCTTTGTCAAAGATGAGTTGGCCATACATTTGTGGGTCTAGTTCTGGAGTTTCTATTCTATTCCATTGGTCTATGTGTCTGTTTTTGTGCCACATGCTAACCTTTAAAAGAGAGAGCATTCCAACAATGAAAAAGTGTAAGGCACATCCCCTAAGCCCACAAAAAGTGCAGAGTGGAGTTACACAGCCCCAAGACAAGGAACACCAAGGACTGCCGGCAGCCACCAGAAGCCAGGAGAGAGGTGTGGAATAGATTCTTTCTCAGAACCTCCAAAAGGAACCAACCCTGCCAGGCCCTTGATTTTGTACTTCTGGTCTCCAGAAATTTTGTTGATGTAAGCTGCGGTAATTTGTTATCACAGCCCTAGGAAATGAATACAGATTGTTAGGATGACAGCATTTCTCACAGAGACATGAGAGAAAAGGAGAGGAAAAAAAGAAGATTAAGAAGTATGGTCCCTGAAGCCGAGTGAAAACAGCATTCCCAGGAAGAAGGAATGATCCCTGCCCTGCTGCCCGTAACAAGTTCTGATCCTGACCTGCTCATCATGGACTACGCTGTTTGCTTCAAAGCTGTAAAGTAACCTCCCCAGTGGCCCCTGGTGGTGCCTACCCCTTCCCCCTAGTTCTGTCTTCACATGTAGGCATCAGACAAAATTCACTGCTTTAACAGAATAATACCATCATGAGCCATTAACACATCAGTTCTGTGGGAAGCAGTTCTCTGGTGATTTAATGTAGAGTGAGAGAGGAGAGAAAGACCCAACAAGAAACTACCTGAGAGTCCTGGGTGCTTGGGAATATTAGCAAGAAATGGAGAGAGGACTACAATGGAGGTGATAAAGAATAAGAATAAATCATGCTCGTGTCCTTATATTTTTTGTGTTGGCTGTTCAGGGACCAAAAGTGGTCATTTGATGAATCCCATTTAAAGCCACTTACTAAGGACCTGCTAAGAGCAATACACTCCATCAGGCGGCTAGCAGAGCTGCAAAGACGAATAGATCCATCTAATAGATCCATCTCCAGGGAAGAAGGCTGACTCTCAGAGGAAGGGAACATGTATTGTCATGAGTGAGCAGAGGGAAGAAAAATGTTACCACACCCCTCAGCTTCTGGGTAATGATGCTCCCGAAAGAGAGAAGAGTTTTTAACATTGAGAGCTCCGTGGAGCTCTTCCTTCTCCAGATGGAGGTCACGGACACCATAGCAGACTAAAGCCTTCACGGGAATCTGGCAGCTCAGAGATCTTCCCTTAGGTCTCCTTACCCTCCTACTCATATTCTGAACAAAAGTTCCAGGTGAAGGAGTTCAGGTGGAGAACCCACTGGAAGAGTCTTTGTCATTATAAGCAGGAAGAAAATGGCAAATGGGATAATTATTTGTTTAGCTCAGTCCCCTTGGAGTCCTATATTTTGCTCAGCTTTTCATGGTTTGGGGATAAAAGTTGTTTTTAGGCCTAAGGGACTCAGCTAATCGGCCGGTTTCCCAGTTCATCTTTCAGGAGTGGGCACAGCTTTGGGAGACCAGTTTTTACCCTCTGAGCTCTTGCATTCCGTCCCAAATAAATATGTATTAAGAAAATGACGCCAAGTGGAGCAAAGTTCAGGAGTCGGAGGAAAGTTGACATAAAAGCCTCAGCGACAACAGCTGGCCCCAGGAACGAATGACAGAACTGAAGGGGATATTAGTGAGTGGAGCTGAGCCAGTCACATAGCAAAGTTTTGCAGGAAGAAAAAAGGGAACAGGGAATTAATTACAACGAATTCCTCCTAAAACACTGAGAGTTGGAGGCCGCGCATAGGTTATTCAAAGGGTAACTTCGAACGCTGCAAGGTTTCAGAGCACTTCTTACAAAGGAAGCTGCAGGGATCTCTGCCAAGCATATGGAATTTCCAAGTCAAAGTCAAGGGAACTGGCTTCCGAGCCTCCTGGAAGTGGATATGTGGACACAGATGGCAGTTTTGCTTTCAGGTTTAGCGAGGAGTAAACTTCGGCTCCTTTGGTTTTCTTACTCGTCTCTATCCCCTGCTGATATTTCCCTTGGCAGAGAATGATTGCACTGACCAAGCCAAATGCAAGCAATAAAAACCAGCAATGCTTTCTATTGTATTAACTCCAGCAAGGGGTTAGAAGGCCCCGGGACAAACATGACTGCTGTGATATTGGAGCTTCATGGTCTAAAGGGGCAGACCAGACCCTGGAGAAGTCTAGTGTGTGGAGCAGAGGCTGAGAACCGGGATCGGAGTTGGTGGTCACTCCAACTTTGTTTACTTTTGGTAACTCTTCTCAGAGGATGGTGGGCAGACCAAAAAATCATTCTGGAGAGGAAGCCAAACAAATAAATATTTCACGAAGGCTGCAAATGAAGAGAGACTTTTCTAATAAAGCTAATTGGACCGTGGAGAGGCTGCCAAATGCTGCTCACTCTGATCTGTTTTGTTGGCAGTGAAAGTAAGTGAAATAATTGCTAGCCCTTTCTTAGAAGTGACCCTTGTGTTGAAAAAAAAAAAAATCCTGTGTTTTGCTAAGTGGTCTGTCTCTGAAGAACACGGTGAGTAAAAGAGAAACTCTAGCTGTGACTTTGGCCAAGTCAGGTAGTCATGCAATTCAGGACGGGGCTGGGTCCCAAACATTCCACTTGATGCAGAAAACGAAACAGACCAGGGGGGCCTGGGTGGCTTAGTCGGTTGAGCTTCTAACTTTGGCTCAGAGTCATGATCTCATGGCTCATGAGTTCAATCCCCGTGTCGGGCTCTGTGCTGACAGCTCGGAGCCTGGAGCCTGCTTTGGATTCTGTGTCTCCCTCTCTGTCTCTGCCCTTCTCCCCTTCGCTGTCTCTCTCAAAAGTAAATAAAAACATTAAAAATTTTTTAAAAAGAAAAAGAAAACGAAACAGATGAGGGGAGAAGGTATAGTACGATGTTGTTGTTGTTGTTGTTGTTGTTGTTGTTGAATATTCTTTGGGCAGGGGCGCCTGGGTGTCTCAGTTGGTTAAGCATCCCACTCGTTTTCAGCTCAGGTCACGATCTCATAGTTCATGAGTTTGAGCCTCACATCAGGCTCTGCACTGACAGTTTGGAGCCTGCTTAGGATTCTCTCTCTCCCTCTCTCTCTGCCCCTCCTCTGTTTGCATGTGCTCACTCTCTCTCTCTCTCTCTCTCCAAATAAATAAACAAACAGTAAAAAATATATTTTAAAATATTAAATTTAAAATTAAAAAAAATTTAACGTTCTTTGGGCAGAAGGTCACCATGCCCTAAAGCTGACCTGGTACCGCCCATCACCTCCCAGCTATTTGTACTAAAATTAAGTTGGCCAGAGGGATGAGGTGAAAGGTAAATAAGATTCCTTGTTAGTCCATGGTTTTGAACCCAAAGTATTCTCTTGTGGACACAAAGAGGATGTGGTAGAGTCAAAATCATTCACTGAACAGTTCCCCTGTTGTTTTAAATCATTTAAAATTGATTTAAATGTGTCTGAGGACACATTTGATGAGATAGCAAACTTGCTTCTTGCCCATCATTGGAAATCAGTGTGACCAGTTCAAACCCCATCCATCCTCTTCTCACCAACCCAATTTCACAACAGGAAATCCGTACCCTTATAGAGACGGTATGGGTTAGCCAAGCAGAAGAAAACCTTTCAGACACAGAATGCAGAGGGCCTCTGTTATTTCATATCTCATGAACTACTCTCCTCATGATCAGAGAGCAGATCCCACCACCATAAGTCACAGAGGAGCTGAGTTTGCATGGGGTGGAGGGTTGAAGGAAAGGTCTAGAACCAGAGTGTCATGTGGCATGGTCCAACCTAACAGCCTAAGTGAAGAGCCCTGGGAAGCGTGGGGATGGCGTGAGAACAGAGGTAGAGAGAGACAGAGCCTGTCTAATTCTTGGGTCAGCCCTGCATGTCAAAATACCCTCTCGTCAGCCAGTTTCTGAGGCTTGGCTTGTCTCCACCTGGAGACATTTCTTTCGTCACTCCTGCTTCCCTCCTGGGAGCATTACTCAAGCTGAGGAAAAGTTTGTGCTGCCTTGAACTTGAAATTAACTTGTGGCACAATCTAGTTACCAACATGGAATGATTTGGGGGGGGCTCTGGGAAAACACTCTACTTCCCAACAGCTTCCACACCTTTGTGCCAAACCGCTTATCATTCCCGTATGGGTCACGCGCCCTTTGCTTTCTTCCGGTGATCTTCTTTATACGTGCATCTATCTTTCAACTTCCACTGGTCTAAACGTATGGCAGCATGGTTGAGGGCCTTCTGGTTCCAGAAATTCCCCGGGGTGACTGCTACAATTTGGATGTGCTGAGGATGTGGAAATGTAAAGGCATGCTATGCTCTCTTACTGAGAACAGTCTGCTATCAGAAAACACCACCCATTTGCTGTAGACCTGTAAACTGAGGAAGGCGGGCTTTTCTTGACGTATTATAAACTGGTCCAAAGCTTGCCTGGTTAATTAGGTTTGTTACAAAAATAGGTTAATTGCTGCTCCCGGGATGGCAGCCCCTCAGTGCCCTGCTCCTCCCTCCTCTCCAGTTCCTCACCACCACCCCCAACCCCCACCTGGGTTCTGGCCCCCTTTTTCTCTTATTTGGATTATCTACTCAACAGCCTCCAGATTTGTCTGCTACAATCCCATCATTTCAAGGTGGTGCAGTGTACCTATTTACAATGCAAATCTGACCACGTTTCTCTCCCACCTCAGGCCTCCTTCTGCCCCCATGTTTCCTAGAAAAGAACATCTGATGAGGCCTGCAAACCCCTGCCTGACTCTTCAGTGCCACCTGTCACCCTCCTGCTGCCCTTCAGACGAGCAAGATGTCCCTTGCTGACACCAAGCTATTTCTCTGACTCTGCTACTGCTGTCACCTGTGCTCCAGGGCCATTTCTGTGCCTCCCTTGGCCAACCGCTATGGGTCAATGAAGACTCAGCCCAGGAGACTGTCCCTCGGCCGAGGCCCCTTCTCCTCCCTAAATACCTTGTATGCTTTCATCACAACACCCCCGTGAGGTATCGTTACGAACTGTTCAATGAGTCTCTCCTCATTTCTTGACAGCAGCGAATGGATCTCATTCATTGCAACCCCAACATCTAGGCCAGTGCTTCTCAACTGAGAGGTATTTTTTTCTCCCCAGGGGATATTTGGCAATGTCTGGAGACATTTTTGGTTGTCATAACTGGGTGGGCGGTGCTACTAATACCTAGTGAGTAGTGGCCAGGGGTACTGCTAAACACCTACCAATGCACAGGACAGTCTCCCACAACAAGAAGTTATCAGGCCTCAAAATGTCCATAGAAACCTTGATCTAGAACAAAGCATACATACCTAATGCTGCTTAATGGAAAAAAAATGTGAATATATGTCACTGAATCAAACTCTGCTCTCAAGCAAGGTCCATGTGATAGTTATTAGGTTGAGAGAAGGAATTCAAATGAATGTACTCCTTCTTTCATGATGATTTAGTTTAAGCCTGATCTCCCATTGTGTTCTGAAAGTTCGGCTCCAGGAAAGATATTTCAGGAATCAACTGAACAAACAAGAATGGTATCTTGGGACAGTTCTCTACTAAGAATTCTTAACCTGGAATAGAATCATAGAATGTCAGAAATAAAAGGGGTTGTAGAAACCACCCAGTTCAACCTACCAATTTTATAAGTGGGGATTCTAGGTCCTACTTGATAAAGTGACTCATTCAAGGTCACCTTGCTAGGAATGATGGGAGTCTGGGAGCCAGTGAAAGAATGGCCTGTGTTGTGACTTCACCAAAAATAAATATAAGACTGTAGGGCCCATCTATGAGTCTCTAATAGAGACTGGGACCAGGGTGAGGAGGTGGAAAGGGTAGGGTGGGGGGGGGTTAGATTTGCTCCCTTGGAAGATAAGGACAAGAGAAAAATATAGAGAGCTGGGAAAGAAACTTTATAATATATCTTGGTTTTCTGAACTTCCAGACCTTTCCTCAAAACTCATGCTACTGAATTTGATGTCAGCCTGGTGCCAAAGTCTATACCTTGACACTTCAGATCACACACAATCCAAACCTTTCCACCTGCCAGTGTCTCTCATTGGAAGCAGCATTGATATTCTGGGCAGGACAATTCTTTGTTTCAGGACTGTTTGGGATCCCCAAATGTCTGTTGTATCTCCAACCATGATCATTAGAAGAGAAGCCTAAACATTTCCAAATACCCCCTAGGAATATGGTACTGCTTCTCCTCCCTGACCTTTCAATCAGGAACTATCAGTGACCAGATGGCAGAGTCGCATTTTTATTGAGCAAAGTACATCTTGGTTGGGACAAGAAAGCAATCAGAATAGTAGACTAGAGTGGTCTTAATAACCATCTTCATCAAAATGACCTGTGGAGTCTGCTAAAAATAAGATTCCCACCTCAGGGGATATAATGCAAGAATATATATTTTGAGCAGTTTCACCAGGTGATTCCTATGTACACTAAAAGGTTTGAGAAGCATGTCTTAGCACTAGCTCTGAACCTTGCCTCCAAGAAGAATCAATGTTTAAAAACACCACTGCTTATATTCCACTCTTAGGGATCCTGAGTTAATTTGACTACACTGGGGCCCTGGCATGAGATGTTTTAAAAGCTCCCAAGATGATTCTGATATTCATCTAGGATTAAGAAACACTATTACTAAGGAATATTGCAAAATAAGATGTGACCACAAATTCATTTTCCCCTTCTTTCTTCTGAATTAGATACAAATAACTTAAGACTCAACAACTTCTCAACCTTGGTTGCATCCCCCAAGAAGCTTTATAAAATCCTAATGTCCGAACCATACCACATACCATTGAAATAGGAATTTCGGGGGATAGGATTCAGGCATCAGTATGTTTAAGGGTCGGCAGGTGCCTCCAATGTGCAGCCAAGTTTGAGAACCACTGACTCAGAATATTTGCCCATATTCTCCCATAATATTCTGCTCTTGGCTTCTTCTATCTCTCCTCCAACCTCCGGGCTTCCAATGTCTGAGAGAACTTGTGGAGTGGGGGTTAGAGGAGACTGGTGAAGGGATAAGGGGCAAGATTTGGCCCGTTTTCTTTCCACTGAATTCCTGGCTATCACTTATCTAGCACTCTGGGAGTAAAGGACAGTGGAGAACCCTCCAGATTTACTGTTATATATTTCCAAGAGGAAGATTCTTGAACAAGCACCAAGCTTGTTTTTTTTTTTTATTTTAATCTCTGTTCTTCCCAGAGGTTTCTAAATATTGTTGTAGGATAAAGATTTCAGCTTTTATTCCTCCCCAACATTTCATTTATGTGGCACAAACAGGTCAAAGAAGCAATGGAAAGTTGGAAGCCATTCTCTTCTAATTAGCAGAAGTCATAATGGCTGAAATTACTTTAGCAGTAACAGAGCCAGCACAAGCACCTGGAATGTTAATTACTGTCACTGGTAACATGACTGCTTTCATAACTAAGAAGGATTATTAATATGTCACCGCTGCAGTTAGGACTCATAAAAGACTTCCATCCTATGTCTATTTGGGTAATGACCCCCAAATCTGCCTTTGGGTGGATTGGAAGGTCCCATGTGCCCTCCCCCCTTTAAAGAAATGCTAAATCTGACCTCATTGCTAAAGGCAGAAGAGTAACATGAACATAGACAGAGATGCCTCCTCTTTGACATGTTTTATAGTCATGTCAAAACAGGGGCTGCCTGTACCCCTCATTTTGCCAACTCCAGCCCAATTTGTTGCTGCTGCTGCCTTGAGATGTAAGGGAAGATTGTTCTTTCTATGCTAGGCTAGGCCCCAAGTGCTCAGAATAAAACTAAGTCTGGAGTGTTCTGGCTCCTAGGGTTAGGTTCTTTCAATACACATACACATGCATGTGTGTGCGTGCACACGCAGTGCATGCACACGCGTGCACACACACACACACACACACACACACACATACAGGTTCTCTCTAAGACATAACATTTGCATTGGGCTGGTGGATCCTGGTGTTGAGTTGGGAATCACTGGTCTACACGCTTCTTTCCTCTTACTCAGTCGTCCTTCCCTGCCACATGGTCTCACTTAGGACCAACTCTGATCATCAGATAGTTTAGCAAATCTGAACTGCAAATCCTTCCTCCTCCAGGAGAAACCCTTCTCCTTGCGTAAATGTACATCAGCAAACAAAGATGAGGGTAGGGAGGGAAGAGCACAGGGTGACAACACATAACAACAGGATCTAAATCTAAATCAAAAATGTCCTCCAACAGGTCAATACTTGCCTGAAAACTGCAAACCCCAAAAGGGATCACTCAAGTAATTCTTCCCAGAATTCCAGGCATTTTCTACCCCAAATGACCTCTTACAACTTAACATGGTGGTTACAACTTAACATGTGGTTCCCACCACTTACTATTTATTGAGCATTGTACTAAGCCCTTTACATATGAGATCTTAATCTTCACATGACCCAAGGAGGGAGGCATGACATCACTATCCCCACTTAAGAGGATGAAATGTGCCCAGGTTTACTCAGCCAGGAAGTGTGAGAATCTGAGTCAAGGTGTGCCTGGATCTGGAAATACACACCATTAACTGCTGTGCTTTATGCATTGGCTCAGCCTGCTATTCTGACTGCCAGTACTGGCCAACCTTGCTTTCTGCCTATCATTCCAGTATGTGTCACATGCCCTTTGCTTTCTTCCTGTGACCCTCTTTAAACACTCATCTATCTCTCAACTTCCATATAGCTGGATGTGTGGCATGGTCTTGCCATTTTTCTGTGCTTTTATCATAGTTTCTGTCATCACATTTGTTGACCTCCTCACTCTTACAGTCTTGGTTTAGTTCTTGCTGAGATGGGAGAGGTCTTTATCAACCAGTCTCATGGTTCTTTAACTAGATCCCAGCCATGGCATCCTTGTGTTCTATTCCTTTTACCAGTGCCCTGGTACTATAAACATCTAGAAGCTAATATTCCAGGTTTGTTACAGGTACCCCCTTTTCTCTTCTCTCTGCTTCCCTGCACTTGTTTTCCCAACCATAAACTTAGAACCAGTTCTCCAGAGGTTGGGTCAGAAGCACTTTTTTGGCACCAAGAACATTAGGAAGTAGTAGGTCTACCAAACACCTTTATTCTCTCCCACTTCAAGGTGAGTTACTTGTCTGTCCATACTCTTCTTAGACTAACCATCTAAATGTTTTCACTACCAATTGCATTGCACAATTGTGCACTATAGTGTTTTGTACCTTCCTGATTGTGATTTAGGGAATCATCCTTGCCTGACTTTTAGTGTATATACAATCAATCTATGACCTTGGGGTGGACACATGATCCAGACCTTCCCACTCAGAATATGATCTCTCATTGGCCAAAGGATTGGCTCAATGATGTAGACAAATAAAGCCAATAAGAATTAAATCTAGACTAGTCTTCAAGCAATTGGAAGAGATTCCAACTCTTTACTTCTGGACTTGTAGTCATGAGGATATAAGCTGAAGTTGCTGGCAGCCACTGGTCCACAAAGAGTAGACAGTCTATGTGAAAAAAGAAGAAAGCAGAGGCAAGAATTGGAGAGTTACTGGGTCCCTATGACATTGTCTGAGGCTTTGAACCCAGCCATGACTCAAGCATACCCATAGACTCTTCAGCTACATAAGAAAATAAATTATCTTTTTGTTTAAGCTGGTTGGGTTGGTTCTCTCTTACCTAAGTGAAAAGGTTCACAATACAATATTCTTCTCCTGGGTCATTGAATGATTCCTCATGCAAAAGAATAATCCAGATGCTGTTCTGGGATAGACTAGTACAAAAACATCTCTCTGATAATATACACCCTTATGTCCAGAATCTTGTAGACACATGAGAAATGGCTTTGTAAATAGTAACCCAAGTACTGATGAAGTATAATATTCATATACTTTAGTGTGAATTTGAATTTCTCAGTATGAGAGTTAACTGAGGAAGCATAGAAAACATATAAGGCTCTGGGTACTGATTCCCAGGGTATGCTAGAATGGGGTGTTAAGGGAAGAGGCTAGATTTGGAAAAGATAGAAAGAATCAATATGTATTAAAAATGAACATCTTAATTTTGCCTGAGGCCATGTTTCCATTAACTGGCTTTTGGACCTGAATCAAGAGTAGCAGAATTGAAAACTTAATAAAAACAAAACCCATGGAGAGAAAAATTTTCATAATAGCCCAAGTGAAAGTAATGACATGAGCTAATCCAACTTGAAGTTTAAACAAAGAAATTACTCCATGCAATGGGACTGCTTCATTTTGTTTCAGAACTAAATACCATGAAGTAGACTGTAGGTCAGGGAACCTGGCCTAAATACACTAGAGGATGGGAGAGATGGAGATTAATTACTCTGCTAGAGGAGACAGGGAAAAGGAACAAGAAGTTCTTCCATGGCAAACGACCATAAAGCTTTTAAAAAGAAGTATTCAAATAGCACTTCAACCCATAATGCAAGTTATGAGAAGCTTATTGGGCAAAATATTGTTGATTTTTAAAATTCACTGAAAAACAGTAAATTAAATTTTTTATTTTCTTTTTATGATTGATGCACCTGACTTTTCAGGACCAGCGCCTATCAACTGGCATTCAGATATTAAGGTCAGTGGGAAGATGAAACATTTAAGCCTTCCTTTAAGGAAGGTAGTCTGCCACATTTTTCATGTCATTGTGCACACAGAAAATGACAATAATTTTATGGCATAATGTAAAAGGACTCAGTCATTTGAGGAAGAGATTGCTATCCTAGGCCACCCCAGGTCCACCCATATCCCAAAGACAGGAATACCTCTTTTCCACACAAGCAAGCTGGGTCCACCAGTTAGGAAAGTGAGTCAAAGACTCTCTGCAGGGGTAAGCCCACACTGAGGTCACATGGAGAAGAGGACAAGGCACTGAAGTAGAGGGCAAAGACTGGCACTTTGGTTCTAGCTCTGCCAAGTGCAGGACATTGGACAAGGCCCTTAGTCTCAGTGAAACTTGCTCTGCTTACACATAAAACAGGTTTAAAGATATCTTACATTCCCTACCTTACAGGGTCACTAGGATCAAGAGTACCATGTTCATGACCGTAACTGGCAACCATGGAGTGCTAGAGAAATGTATGGCATGATGATGATGATGGGTGTGGTAATGATGTTTTCTCCCCACCCCCACCTCCAACTACTCAAGACTTCCAGGAGTCACTTTCTCAAGACTTCCAGGAGTTACCCCGCAATCGACAAGAACTGACACTGAGAAGAACAATAAGCTGCTGAAGAGAATGACTGGGAGCATAGAGTGTGGGAAGCTAGTCTGCAGCTCAGCTTTTGTGTTGGGCCAAAGAGCTAATGGGGTTTTGGCTTCGTGAGCACCTCTGTTGAAACTCCCTGGGGAATTTTGCTTTATGAAATTCCCAGCCACATAGGATCCCACTGGGTTGGTGATTAGGAGCCTGGAGGGCTCTCTTTTCGATGAGAAAATGTGTTTGAAGTCTGCTGGGAAGAGCTGTAGGAGGGAGTTGGGGGGTTCTTCCCTGACTCCCACTGTGCATTGACAGAAGCTGCCCCACCACTGCTTATTGCCAATTCATTTGGTCTCCAGAGCCAAAGAAAATATATTTGAAGTGAACTCTTTGAATTAGACCCATTTTTCACTAGGATCCACAGATGGTAAAATATTAATGAACAGGTGGGTTGTGCAATACTTCCAGACTATTTTAGATCGGTTTTTACAGACTAAGTTATTAACACCAGAGGTGCTGACATATATTCCAGTATAGTTAGCCGACCCAGAAGTCATTGATATCAGCACAGAGCAAGTTCAGGACTATCGAACACAATGTCTACTTTACCAAAAATGGAGTAGTAGATAAAGGGACAGACTGAGATTGCATGCAATTAATCTCTGCAGATAGAGACAGCTAATTTTGTAAGGCATTTCCAGCAAAAGCTGTGACAATGGCTACTGTAGAAGTCTCTACCTTTCTTTTCTGCCTGGGAAGGGTATTCTGTGATATTTACTGGAATAAGAAAAGATGGAGGAGGTGGAATAGTTCCTCTGGAAGTCATATCTACAAACGGAACAAATCCTGGAGTCCCTCAAATTTCCATCCATACAGGAAGTTACACAGAAGGAAGTATGGCCTGGCAGCTAAACCATTCCAGTCTTGAAGACACATTATTCAGTAACACTTGTCCAGAGCCTCTCCTCTAGCTCACAGTGCTTCACATGCTCTCCATTACCAAACCTTAAATCTCTTTTCCAGCCCCAAACACTCAGTGACATGTGTGGCCCTTGCTTATATCCGGATTTGAGCAAACCAACTTAATGCAACAGTAGAAAGACAATGAGGGCAAGTTTCATTTGGATGGTGTACAATATGATACCAATAAACTATTTTTAGTTTTTGTTTTTTTTTTTAATTTTTTTCAACGTTTATTTATTTTTGGGACAGAGAGAGACAGAGCATGAACAGGGGAGGGACAGAGAGAGAGGGAGACACAGAATCGGAAACAGGCTCCAGGCTCTGAGCCATCAGCCCAGAGCCTGACGCAGGGCTCGAACTCACGGACTGTGAGATCATGACCTGGCTGAAGTCGGACGCTCAACCGACTGCGCCACCCAGGCGCCCCAAACTATTTTTAGTTTTGATAGATATGGTGGTTATGTCAGAAAATACCCATATTTGTAGTAATGCACATCTTTTTTTAAGTTTGTTTATTTATTTGGAGAGAGACAGAAACAGTGTGAGTGGGGGAGGGGCAGAGATTAAGGGAGAGGGAGAGGGAGAGAGAGAGAGAGAGAGAGAGAGAGAGAGAGACTATCACACAGACTCCACACTGCCAGCACAAACCCTACAGGGGCGGGGTGGGCAGGACTTGAACTCATGAAACTGTGAGATATGACCTCAGCCGAAACCAAGAGTAGGACGCTTAACTGACTGAGCCTTCCAGGAGCCTCTGTAGTAATGCACACTTAAATACGTAGGTGAAATGACACAATTATGAGATTTGCTTCAATACACTTCAGCCGAAAGAAATGGGAAGGAAGGAAAAAAGTAGAAATGATGCCAAAGAGGGAACATACTGACAATTGTAGAATTTGGGTAACTGATATTTGAAGTTCATTATACTATTTTCTCTAATTTCGTATATGCTTGAAATTTTTCCCAAGACAATTCTTTTACAAAAAGAGAAAGAAGAAAGCAAATACAAATATTCTCAGAACATGATAAGCACAGGCAAAAATAAGTCAGATAAGGGGCGCTTGGGTGGCTCAGTCCGTTAAGTGTCCAACTTTGGCTCCGGGCATGATCTCATCTTTCATGAGTTTGAGCCCCTCATTGGCTCTGTGCTGACAGCTCAGAGCCTGGAGCCTGCTTGGGATTCTGGGCCTCCCCCCTCTCTGCCCCTCCCATGCTCACACTCTGTCTCTCTCTCTCAAAAAGAAACAGTTAAAAAAAAAATTTTTTAAATAAGTCAGATAAATCTATACTCAAACAACAATAAAAAGATATTTTACAGATAGATAAGTTCATCAAACAAACCTGATGTATTTGAGGACCATTTATGAAATCATGGGTCAACAGGGCACTGTGTGATATATTTCAATACAAAACCCCAAAATTATAAAAACAGGATCACGTGCACAAACATCTTAAGCCTTTATCATTCTTTTTCAGTCTGACTGGTCTAGCCTCACTCATAAAATATTTACTAAATGCATATTCCTTTTAAAATTAGCAATATACTATTGAATTCTTTACTTAAATTTTTAAAGAAAGACTTTTCAAAAACATTCAAATCAAGTCAAAAACAGTATGAAGTGAGGTAGGGCTCTGAAGAGAAGGGAAATTGAGTTAAAACTTTTCAAAACGGAATTTAACCTCATATATTTAAAGCGTAGCTTTCTGGCAAGATTCATTGTTTTCCTCCCAAGCCCTCCTGGCTGTGGCTAGCATCTGGAGGAAAGCATTGCTACTCATAAGTGGGGTTTTAAGAAACTGGCATGGATTCTGGAAGAAGCAGCCATGGGGGGGGGGACTTTTTTGGGGTCCTCAAATAGTTTAAAGACAGCTGACATTTACATCTAACTGCTGCTTAAAAGACCAAGTTTCATTTGAGAACATTCAATCAGTTGGAATCGACTACCCCATCTTGTACGAGACAAGGCCAGTGTACAGTCTTGCGTCCCTTGTCCCTTGGAAGCAGACAGCTCAGAAGCAGGGAGGCCACCGGGAAACAGGCTGGGTGAGCAGAACGTTGCTTGAGCCAGAACACTCAGATTTTTTTCTGTTTCTCAGGGTCACAGATATTTTTCCAGCTTAGGCTCTTATTTGAGCAAGACCGATATCTTGATCTAGCCAACTGATTTAGCGGGGAGTTAGCTCAAATTGGTTATTTTGCATCTTGTTAGCTGAAGGGGAAAAGGAACACTTGAATGTTTCAGTTTTCACCCTGACATGGAGATGTGAACTTGGGTGAATGAGGATTCTTCCAGCTGCAGAGGTAAGATGAACACACAGGCAGCTTTAGGACCCAGAAGAAAGGGAGGCATCCTGCAGAAAGGTGTGGTTATGGGCTGAGACTTTAGAAGGAGAGAAAAAGAAACTATCTGAGTTAGACCTTGAAGGACAGGGAGGGTGAATCAAACAGTAGTTATGGCGTAAGCCAGCTCACACAGGCCGTAGTATACATAGAGAGGCTGTGGGGAAGAGTGCAGAGGTCCATCTGACTATACGCAGGGTAAATCGAAGGGAGAAAGAGATCAGAAGTTTAGACAAGTACTTTATGGAAAATCTGGAATGCGGGGATGGGAATATTAGGTGTTAGGTAGCTCCTGGGTGGGGCACTGGGTGTTTGTTAGACATGATGGGAGCTGCCTTGAAGATAAATCCAGTCGTGGTGAGGAAAATGAATTGGAGTCATCAGAAGACAAACGGTAATAATCACCCCTGTTACTGAGTTTTTCTCTGGTGCTACTTTGTATATGTAATCTGATTGAATTCTCACAGCAAGAGGTATTATCCCAATTTATAGATGAGGAAATTAAGCAACTTGCCTAAAGTCGTGCAGTTGATAAGCAGTGGAGGCAATATGCTTACCTCCTCTAAATCCCTGGACTCCTCCGTAAGGAGGCCAGAAGGGGTAGGAAATGATGAGGGTCCGAACTAGGAAGGTGGCAACAATGATGAAAAAGGGAGATCAAATTCTTTTTTTTTAAATGTTTATTTATTTTTTTGAGAGAGCACAGGAGGGGCGGGGGCGGGGAGGGGGGGGGGATGTGGACAGAAGATCCAAAGCAGACTCTGTGCTGACAGCAGAGAGCCTGATGAGGGGCTTGAACCCAGGAACATGAGATCGTGACCTGTGCTGAAGTAGGATGCTTTACCGACTGAGCCACCCAGGAACCCAAAGAGCTCAAACTCTTGAGAAGAAGAACTGAAAGACTTAGCAAACAATTGCCTATGGAGGGCCTTGATGTGGAGCCTGGGTAGAAGGAGAAATGGTACTGTGGCTAAGCTAAATAAAGATACCAGAAGAAAAACCTGGTGTGGGACAAAACATTATTAATCTGCTTTTAGCTATGCTGAGTTTGAGATACCATTAGAAACTTCCAGTGAAAATGTCCATCAGGCAGTGAGAAACAGTTTGTCTGCTGAAGGGAGGAGATGGAGGTACAAAGAAAATCTGAGGCATTGCGGGCAACTTGTAAAGCAGTGGAAGGAAACCAGCCAGGTTTTCTGTTTCTTTTCTCTCAACTCAAGGGTACAGATGCCTTTTGAGCTTTGTCAGCCACGACCACCCCCAAACCATCTACCCCAATTCAGGAATGAAATGCAGAAACGTAGGACAAAATTTTACACGTGGACACACAGAATAATTCTCTGACCTTCTGTTGTTGGGTAGAGTTGAGGTGGCTTCAGTAGAAGTGTGAGAATTCTAAGTAAAATGATAAGGGGCAACCCACTCTCTCTACCTTGCCCTCCACCAAGATAAGCCAAGGGCATCCGTCTTTAGACCTCAAGTCCTGGTCACCGTCCCCAAGAGCCACCATGCACGCTGCCCAGCACAGGCACTGAGGGGCTAACACGGGTCAGGGAGGACATGTGCCCTGTTTGGGGGTGGGGGAAAGGTGAGGCTCAAAGCTCGTAGGCGATGCATAGCACCCCTGAGATTTTTTCTGAAAATATCCTAAATGACAGAGAGTGTGGTGGAAGGGCAAGATTCCACTGTTGGATTCCCCAGCAGGTTCCACAAATGAACGACAGAGTGTCAGTGGGCGTGAAAGTGAAATAAGCACGGAAGGAGTTCGTGCAGTCTCCTTCGGTCAGGGACCAGGGCTATCGCCTCGTCACTCTTTCACTGATGGACATGTTCTCATCTCCATCCACCCTCTCCCTCGCCACTTGCCTCAGGATGTCACATGTTTCCGTTGTGAGCACACAGGGGTCACAGTAGGACAACTCTCCCACCATGAACTTGAAATGACAGGAAATCAGATTGCTGGATAAGACCAAAACTTGAAAGTCAATGCTGATGAATCAGGGAAGAAATACGGGAGGGAGACTGCCTGAAAGAACAAATGTGTTCCTGGAACAGCAAGACTTGACTGGATTCTGACTGATAAGATATCTGAAGAAAAAAGGCGTCCGTGAGAAGGAGAGCCCTGCTCAGCTATGAACAAGGCAATTGCACTTGGTAAATTTTCCTGAGTACCGACTATGAGCCAGCAGTGAGCTCACATTCTATTGGAGGAGACAGAAAATAAACAAATGCACCTATAACCAAATGTCAGGTAGTGATTTGTGTGTCCCAGGTGGAGGATCTGCAGAGCAAACGACAGTGGCTGGTGCTTAGTGGCCACAGCAAGATGTGCCCATTCGAGTTTTGTGGCAGATTTCGGAGGCATGCTTGGACCTACAGCCCCAAACCTGGGTCTCCAGCATTTCCTGGTGATATTTTGACCTACTAATAGCCCTTCTGTTGATTTCCTTCTGTGTGAATTTCATGAAGACACACACAGAGAAAGGAATACATATCAAGAGTACGCAGCTCGATAAATTTTCCAAACTGAGCATACCTGTCTAACCAGCACCCTGAACCCCTCTCATGCTCCCTTTCAGCTCTTTGTCCACCACAGGTTAACTACATACTGATGCTAACACCATAGATTTATTTAGCCTGTTTCTGAACTTAATATAAATGGAAATACATACTGTCTGGCTTCTTTCACTCAATATTATGTCTATGTAATACATTCATATTGTTGTACGTATCAGTAGTTGGTTCTTTTTTTTTCTTCATGGTAAATTTCATTGTTTGAGTATATTATGATACATTTATCCGTTCCATTTAAATGGGCAGGTCATTTCCATTATTCTTTTTTTGTAAGTTTATTTATTTATTTTTAGAGAGAGAGAGCACAGGGAAAGGACAGAGAGAGAGGGAGAGAATCCCAAGCAGGCTCTGCACTGTCAGCTTGGAGCCCGACGTAGGGCTTGAATTCACAAATGAAATCACGACCTGAGCCGAAATCAAGAGCTGGATGCTCAACCAACTGAGCCACCCAGGTGCCCCCTATTCTCCTGATAAATTCTTTTTCTGTTTAAAGCTGTTAGAGCTAGTTTCTAATGTTTGCAGCTATGAATCCTGACTGACACATTTTTGTTTTAATTGTAGATTATTATTGAGTGGGAAAGTGACTGAAGATTTTCTGTAGAATTTCTGTAGAAATTCTTTCTTTTTAACAATGCTATGAAGACATGGACTTCTTCTTCCTCAGCTATTTGGCAAGGAACACAGCCCACTCTGTCTCAACAGTGAGGTCAAGGGATCAACAGTAACATTCTTCATAGTTAAAACTGAGTTCCTGGCTTAAATACAGTAATTTCTGGAATAGTAGCTATAACTTGGGGTCTCTTTGGTTAGAAGGCTGTCTTTGCAGGGGCCATTGAAATGGCCACTTCTGGGTATGTGCCTCAGCAGTTATAGTGGCTTCCATCTTGATTGTGCAATAGGAGAGGTTTTGAGATTGTGGTTTTGGTTTTCTTCACATCCCCCCTGGCCCCAGCAGCTGCTCTTGGGAACTCTGAAGAGCATTATTAATAGGGTAACACAATCCAGTGAAGAAGAAAACGACAGACTCAATGAAAGGACAGTCATTACCAGTTATTCATCCATCAGTGGGATCTTCTCATTTTCCACGCACACAAGAATGCCCCTCAATGTGGGAGTCCACCCTGTCTGAGCAGGGCTGTAGGAGAAAAGAATGGCCCACTCTGCCTTTTCCTCATTTTCCTCTCTGGCCAGGCCATATCAATTGTGGAGGCCATCATTCGCGGCCTGATTTTCGGGCAATGAGTTGGGCCAGTCAGTAATTGTTCCCTTTGGTTATTCAACCCAGACACTTGTAATCACCATGGCAAGTACTCACTGAGCACTTACTGGCTGTACTGGGTACTGTGCCAGGGACTCCACGTGCATACCTTCTTCATTAAAGGCCAACTTCTCTATCTGTGCTCTGGATACCATCCTTTCATCCTTCCCGAGGCCTCTCCTCCTGCAGTGAACATGAACCTCTCTCTTCTCTACGTAAGCAGTCACTCCCTCTCCCCTGGATCATTTCCACAAGTAGCCATTTCTCCCTCCGGGCACACTTCCATTCCTTAGCTCTTTCACAACACAACTTCCTGAAAGAATTATCTATGGTCATAGCCTCGCTTCCTCATCTCCCAGTTTTAGCTCAGCCAACTCCAGCAGACTTTCCTCCTCTCCCTGCCACTGAATCTGCTGACTTCAAGGTCATGAACGACCTCCTTTGGCCATCCAAAGGACATCATCACCTCTGTCTTCATCTTACTAACTTCTCAGTAGCGCTTGATCACTTGACCACTCCCTCCTTAAAATCTTCTCTCCCCATTTCCATGATGCCATTTCTCTTTTCCTCCTTCCTAACCTGCTGCACCACCTCTGACTTTTTGCTGATTTCCCTTTCTCTGTCTAATCACTATGTGTTGGAATGACAAAAGACTTGGTCCGGATCTTCTTATCCTGTCCATCTATATACCCTTTTCCTAAGTGAGCTAATTCTATCTCATGGGGATTTTTTTTGGTTGTTTTAAGTTTATTTACTTATTTTGAGAGAGGGAGAGAGGCAGAGAAAGAGGAAGAGAAAGAGAACCCCAAGTAGGCTCTGCACTGTCAGCTCAGAGATGGACATGGGGCTCAATCTCACAAACCATGAGATCATGACCTGAGCCGAAATCAAGAGTTGGATGCTTAACCTACCTAGCCACCCAGGCACCTCTGATCTCATGTTTTTAAATACCGTCTACATACTGATGATATTCAAATTTAAAATATCCCATCTTGATACCAATGACCCTTCCCCCAAGCTCAAGCCCCTACATCCTACTGTCTGCTCTGGATCCCCAATGTCTAAGAAGCATTTCAAATCTGGTGTAGACAAACAAAGCTCTTGGTTTCCCCATCCCCAGCTTTGCCTCCCACTCTCAATAAACAGCAGGAATATGCACCCTCTTGTTTAAGGCAAACATTTAAAAATTTAAGTTATCTGTCCCTCATTTTCCCAAGTGAATCACCAGCAAGTTCTGTTGGCAACAGCTTCATATCAACAGTTAATTATGAGTCTTGTATTGCTTTTCGTTTGACCAATTAAAAGAAAGTTGGGAAGATGGAAGGAAACACCCATGTTTTCTCATATTCTTCATAATCACCATTTTAATAGCTGTGTGATGTCTCACTGAGTGGACGCATCCTGATTTCCTTCACAGGCCTCTGATGTCACATCTTCACTTCTTCTCATATTTGACTTTCACGAACAATTGTGCAGCAAATACCTGCATGCACATACAGGTGTTGTGTTTTTGTTTTTAAAATAGAGAAGCTGATATTTTAGTTCAATATAAGATCACTGAGTGGTCGCCTTAGCAGAGAAGGAACTAATATCTAAACCCTATCCCTCACAATTCAAAATTCGAGAAACCAAGAGTGGAGGAACCGGTGTGACCTCCCAAGGTCCTGTGGCCAAGAAAGGCAAGGAGACCACTGAGGCACAGGCCGTGGGGAAAGGGAGGCTCAGGCTAGTGGTCCAGCTGTAACATGATGGATGCTTGGGTTCCTCATGTAGCTGAGACTGAAGCACCTCTGGGCCCAGCCACCCTGTTCTGGAAAGATGTTGTCATTCTGGGAAGGATGAATGAACAATGACAACACAAGCATTTGAGCTGGAACCTTGGGCGCCAAAATGTTGAGACTATTAAAAAGCTCAGCGTTGGGGCGTGGGATTACATTTCAAAGACAGCTCCTGTGGCAAGTGCTGAGGCTAACAGGGACCTCAGTCTGACCTTGGACGTGGATGCCCTGGACCACTTTCAATAGGAGAGCAGGTGGTAATGACAGAAGCCAGAGTAACTGAAGCTGGAGGCTCTGCTGTGGTCTCATCCATTTCTCTTCTTTTCTGACCCTCTTTGGATTGACGGAAGTGCCTAGTGTTCCTGACCAATAAAGCAGACTGTAGGAAGCCTCAAAAAGTCAACATTCGACTTCCTGCTAATAGAGCATTGGAAGTTTAAGCCCCTAACTAGAAAATGGATATTTGCACCTTCACACTGTGGCTCAGGCTTGCATGTTACATGCAGGATTCTTTCCTGAGGCTATATTCCCGGAAAAAGGATTACCGATTCAAAGGACATGAACATTTTTATGACTCTTGGCCAAAAGTACAATTTTTTTTCAAAGGGATGCACTAACATCCACTTTCTATTTCTCCACACCCTCTCCAGAGATGAATAATTAAATGGATTTTTTTTTTTGTGGTCAAAACCAAGAATTCTTTTTTTTTTTTTGAGAGGGTGGGGAGAAGAGCGGGGAGAGGGGCAGAGGGAGAGGGAGAGAGAGAATCCCAAGCAGGTTCCATGCCCAATGCAGAGCCTGACGCAGGGCTTCATCTCACAACCGTGAGATCATGACCAGAGCTGAAATCAAGAGTCAGAGGCTCAACTGACTGAGCCACCCAGGTGCCCCAAACCAAGAATTCTTGAGAGGAGCAATCAGTGTGAGAAGCAATGGCCCACAGAGGAGTAAGTGCCCTTGTGAAACACACTCATTGCTACTGGCTCTGAAACGTACATTCCCAGGCTGCTTCCCACATGCCTCATCCACTCTCTCAGGGCTTCCCTTCTGCGACAGCTGGGTTGGGTTCTCATGCCCTCACCCTCCCTTCTCATGCTCGTTAAAGCCAGCACAGGGGCAGCTATGACATCAGTCCCTTACCTCTTCATGTGGCTCTAAATCAAAGTATTGCCTCTCTTTTTTTTTTTAATTTTTTTTAATGTTTATCTTTATTTTTGAGACAGAGAGAGACAGAGCATGAGCGGGGAAGAGGCAAAGAGAGAGGGAGACACAGAATCAGAAGCAGGCTCCAGGCTCTGAGCTGTCAGCACAGAGCCCGACGCGGGGCTCGAACTCATCAACTGCGAGATCATGACCCGAGCCGAAGTCGGACACTCAGCCGACTGAGCCACCCAGGCGCCCCAAAGTATTGCCTCTCTTAAGCACATGTGTGTCTCTTAAAGACTGAGGAATGAAAAGCTCTCTGTTAAAGGAACTTTGAGCTTAGATGTCCCAGACTGAGAGTCCATCAAAAGCTGGACCTTTGACTCGAAGGGCAAAGGACCTCATCAGGCTGTGATTTGAGAAGCACCAAGAGGCCAGAGCTTCAAAGTTGAGACCAGGAAGATGAAGTTGGATTAGGAGGCTCTAGGTGCACCAGAGGAATGAGGTGGTGGGAACCAAACCTGAGATGAGGAACTAAAAGTGGAAGCCCCCAAGGCTGAAAACATGCTCCAATGATGTCAGCATTTCACCCAAAGCCACTCCAAGGTGAGCATAGCTCACTTGAAATAAAAACCTGAAAGTTGTTTTTCACGCCAACAAATAAAGAGCAATTTAATACTCGTCAATTATTTTTTTATAAAACGCACGTAAAACATGAATGGTTTTAATCTTTTATAGTCATGACAATAAAAGCTTTTAGTCCTGTTCACGGTTCTATCGTTGCATAAGCCTGGGCAAGCCTTGCAATCCTGCTGGCCTTGACTTTTATTTATGAGCTATAGACAATTACACCCTGCCTAATGGCTTGGGGGGCAGGTGAGGATGAGGAGGGCAAATTGAGTGTTTAAGCTGAAAGTCAGATGTGTTCTTTAGTGGTTGATGCCAAGCATTACCTATGATCAAGGTCTAATATTGAGGAGTTCAAGATTAAATAACAGGTAGACGTGAATGCCTTGAGCTCGTTGTCTCGTGTCACGGATGTGTAGTTAACAGCCTACAGCCCAGGTTTGTAAGATACTAATGGGAATATAACACAAACCCCACAGAGAGTAAAGGACAGAGGAAACTTAAAAATAAGAGGCAGGAAATCAATGATATTTAATTTGGACATGTGCCCCCCAATGCATCTGGAGAAAAATCAACAGAACATAGATATCAATGGAAAACCTAGAGAGATGAGCCATAATTACTCTAAAAAGATATGCAGACAGGAAATTGGATAGGAGGTTAGAATGTTGTTTTAGGCTACACAGATGGCCTTTTGTGCCTGCAAAGGGAAATTTGTTTATCTCTGAATGATAAAATGGAATTGTCTATAAAATCAGGCTAAAATTTGCCATAAGCCATTTCTCAACTGCAGGGGTTTCTGTATTCTGTAGGTCAGTCCACGATCCTTGCAGAGACATGGGTGCAGGAAGGGGGTCAGGTTTACGGTCAGACATCTTCGTGGGATCTTTGCCTTTTGTAGCTGTGTGTGTTCTAACTTATCAAACCAATGGGTTTCATTCAAGAAAACGGAGAGAAAATATCTCCCGTTCAAGGTTGTTGGAAGGACTACAGAAAAAACAGATGAAGTTCCTGGCACATGCAAAATAACAAATAAATGTCAGTGAACGGCAGCACCGTGAGGAGAAATGAAAGTGGACTCCTGAGTTTTCAAACTCCACCCATCACAGAGTCTTTCTCTGCCCTACGTGGTCCCACAGTCCAGATCCCTGCACCCATGCTCCTCACCCGCAGCCAGCAGAAGCTCTAGAATTGTTCAATAGGAGGGGCTGGGAGATGATGGAGACTGGGCCAGCCGCTGGGAGAATGAGTTGGAGCTGAGCTTACGTGGGGGACGTGCTTGCTAGCTGCCCCACTCACCAGCCGCCACCAGCAGCTCCCAATCTGCCTACAGGGTTTCTTAAATGGACTTGACAGGATCAAAATCTAGGCTATTTTCCCCTTTAAACTATCCATTTTTCCAGTGGCAAAGTACAGCACTTTCTTGGTGTCTTCCTTCTACAAATCATGATGGGATACATTTTCAACACAGGCTTTGCCAATTGTTTTTCAAATGTTGTTGCACATAATAATTTTAACCACATGCTTTCTCAACGGCTTTATATACTTGTTCATATGATAGTTTTGGCCACATGCTCTGCCGCATGCTGACTGCTAGTGGTTTGAAGGAAAGCTATTAGAGATGCGGGCCCTTGTACCCCCACCGAGCCACCTGTTGGCACCACCACTATGGTGGCGGTGGAAGTAGTTCCTAGGATGTAGTTCCTCCTCTGGAGGAAGTAGTTCCTAGGAAAGCAGGAATCCTTTCGGGCAATACCCTTGACTCTGATACCAAGCTTAACAAGGGGATGTGCTGCATTCTCAAAACAGAAATAACAGCTGTGTCCATCAGAACCCTCAGAGACCCTGAGATGTGGGGGACGGGAGCAAGGGTGAGGTAGAGGGAGGCTGGTGGGAAGGTCTTACCTCCCTGACTTTCCCTATCCTCAAGCTCTTTATGCTGAAAACTGCAGATGCCAGACAGACTCTGGATTTGGGTTGGATGTTGATGTGCCGTGCATGAGTCAGGATCTCTAGTCCTCACCCCAAAATGACACCATGTCGAATGGCACTTTGCCCTCTGCCCTCTTAACTTCATTGGTTTCATATAAATGCAGCGTAGCCTCTGGGTCAGAGGACTTTTCAGAAAGGGATGACCAAAAATAAATAAAGCCTCTGTGTGCACAGAGGAAAGGAATGGGTCAGAGCGATAGGCCAAATATTGAACTATGAGAAAAAGCAATTGGAGAAGTAAGAAAAAAATGGAACTCAGAAGTTGTAAGTTATGACTGACTTCTCAAAAGCTGGCAGAACACTTGAAGCCAGAGTAGAGAATGTAAAGAAATTCATAAACGGTCTCTATTTTAGCTAAAGTGAGGAAAAAGCATGAACTTCAAGTGAAAATAATGTTCAGAGATGAACACAGGGCACATTAAAGATGTGGAGGAAATTAGGAGCAGAGAGATACACGCAAAGAGAGACTAGACGGTATTTTAAGAGTGGGATTCAAATAAAAGTCCACACACACACAGATAAAACCAAAATATTTAGTGATTTCCTTTTCCTGTGGTCAGCTTTAGAATCTACCCCAAGGCCATTTGCTTTTGTGGTTATTCAGATTTTGTTTCTCTTCTTTCCACCTCCTACTGTCTAGTCCCTAATCCCCAGAGTTTGGGTAGAAGAAGGGAGAGGAAGTGAAATTCAAATCTGTGTTTGGCCTCTGTTCTTGGCCTTTTGGCTGAGAGATGTGAGGGGGAAAGAGGTGTCTGTGGCCAGAGTGTGGTTCCTAGACTGTGTGGGTGCTGTTTGTTTATTTTTGTGTTTAGCTGCTCTACTCATATTGCCCCAGTTTACCACATCAAGAACTGTTTGGGCAGGAGAGAGAAAGACTCAACAAACATTTGTTGAATGGCATGAGTCTGCTTTGCTCCCTCTTCTTTAACCTTCCTCAGCGGAGTTTATCACGTTCCCAGTACAGAACACGTGCTAAAGTCTGATTCAGTCTGTTGCCCATGATGCGCTAATCGCCAGCGGGACACAAAGTGGTCTAAAGTGTGCACCAGCGAAAGATTTTATGTCAACAACAAGGTAAATAAGAGAAAGTCTAAGCTACTCAGGAGCATAAGCTGTTTTCAAATATTTCCATATGTAGTTGCTTGCCAGTGAGAAACATGCTAAATACCAATAGCATTTCTCAATTCATTAAAGCAAACCAGCGGGGCCTCACCCTGGGAGTGCTGAGGACCCTTTCTTAGCCACTAGTTCATGTACATTACATATACATGTTAGTTATAACCATGCATCCTTTCCATAGTTCTCAATATTTCAGATCATTCGCTAACCTGGTCTGCCCTTCAGTCATTCCAAGCAAGGTTTTATCATTACCTACAAAACTATGCAACAAGGCAGGGAGCAGTGTGTTCCTCTAATACTGACTGTTTCTTTCTCCTTGTTTAATCTGGAAAGGACCCTCCCCACCCCACTTCCCCAAAATCAAAATTCTGTCCTGCGAGATGACTTAGGGCTGGATGAAAGATAAAAAGGCAAGGGTCTCTGAGGTCAGTGAGGATTGCAAATTGATTTGGAAGAGGAGAAGAGATCCAAGAAGTTGGAAAGCCCGGCTCAATGTGGGAAGCCTCTTCTCTTAGAACATGGATCCCAATTCTCTTCCAGTTCCATACAAGCTGGGTATAACCAGCAGGAAATTTAAAGTCCCTTTCAGGCTGTAGCCCATGACCTGGGGAGAAGCTCTACTCACCAGCATGCATCTGGAAAGGCACCATTTTGCCACATTGGGCTCCCAAAGAGCCCTGCACCTTGGGTGTTTTGAGAGAACCCCAGGTTACATAGGAGAGATACACTTCTTGCCTCCACCATTGATGGTAAGCATTTCTTCAGAGTCATCAAAAGAAGACAGGCTTTTTTTTTCCTTTGAAAACTTGACAGGCAGCAAAGAGAAAAAGAAAGACATATACAATATTCCAGGAATCCCACATTTTTAGAGCCTTTTCATCTGTGAATCTACTTTCCACTGAGCTCATGTCTACCTTCTGATGGGCTTACCACTCTACCCCAAATTCAAGTCAGTAACTTGTTCAACTTTGACCAAGAGACATTTTTAAGAAAAGTCCCATAAAAGCATAAACTTTTACATATGGCAAAGGCAGTCAATATCTACATAAAACTGATAAACATGCATGATTCCAAGGGAGAAATTTTCCTCTCTGTATTATCTACGATTAAACTTAATATGGTTTATATATCTTTGGTCAATGAATCATCTCCTCTGATTTTCATCCATCCTCTTCACCATTCTTGGGAGTATGGGTCATACAGTCTCACCATCAGTAAGTCAGGGATGCAGGTTAGGGCAGCTTTAAAAAATCAAGTTCAGTTATTGGAGCACAAATACATGACTATATGATGACCTTCTGATGGAGGTGGTCATTAGGTCCTGGGCTAAGAAATCCTCAGAGAGAAGAATAAGGGAGCACCAGGTAGGTTCTGGTGTCCCTATATGACTTGACAAAGCAGTGAAGAGTAGATGTGACTTTCATCCATTCATCCCCCATTCTCCCTCCTCAAGCCTTTCTTGTCTTCTTCATATATTCTCACCTGGTTCTTCCTGACCCTGAGTCCTAAAAGAAGCCTAATTTCACTTCTAGATCTCCCTCCATGAAAGTAAAGAATCGATACAAACTGGATCTACTTCTCCTTTTAGAAGTTAGAGGGATTTCTAGCTGAAATCCACACCAGATGAGATGGTCTTCACGAATGTTAATTCTTACTTTGAGCACAGAATCAGCACAGAATGGGCCACTGGATATGTAAAAACACCCCCAAGTCACCCAGTGAAATGGACAATACTTAGAGCCATGGATACACTGTCTACGTACCACCTTCAAATGAATCTTTATTCATTTGTTTAGTTGACAGCAGGAAGCCAACTGCTTCACTTCGGCCCAGAGTGGGGAATGCTAAGACACTGAACAAACTGCATGCAGTTTTCCAAGCTTCAGTAAATTCGAATTAAAACACTGACTGAAAAAGCCCCCAGTACTTTTACATGTTGAGCTGTTGTTGAAACCCTTTTTTCACATGTGATGAGCTCAGATGCAGAATGTTTTGACTCAAATTGCATAAAGGCTTGGCAAAGGCTTGTGGGGAGGAGCACCCTGTCACAGAAAGCAAGAGAAAAACAAGGCTGGGGCTCGGCACATTCTCTCAGAGCACACAGGCCACCGTGGGCCAGGGTTTCTGTTATTAAAAAAGCAAATAGAGACTTCTCTCAACACAGCACTAATTCCCAGGTTACAATAAGTCAACAGACACTTTTGTCATGGCTTCCTGTTACAGAGTGTCCCAACAAAGTACATCCTTGATGGATTGACATCTGTTCTAAAAGGCAGAACAATTAGACATTAGCCAATATCTGTTTCAGTTATGTTAAAGTCACAAATGTTTAAAACGGCCATCATTTCAGAGTTGACCGCATGCAAGATACATATTGCTTTAATAAGTTTATTTAACATCTGGAAGGGATACACATTTTGCTGGGACACACTGTTCTGAGGAGTTTATAAAGGATGCGGTGCCCACAGAGCCCAGGGTTGTTAGCTCTGACTCTGCTAGCACTGGTACTCCCCAGCATAGATGCCTACAGTGTGGATCTAGCTGCTCAGATTTCAGTGTTTCCTGAGAAAAGTCCCTGGGAAGGACTATGAACACAGCTCATGATAAAGTTTTTGCCCTCAAAAAGACAGTCATTGTATTCCTGTGTTTCAGTTGAAACTGTAGGAAATCCAGGTTAAAGAGCTAGATGGCTGCAATGAATGGACCACACAGAATGCCATGCTAAGCTATGTACACTTTGTTTTTCCATTAATGGGGAATCCAGTAAAGTTTTAAAAGTTTCTTTGGGTACACGAGTCCAGCAAGAGAGAGGAAGATGAATTCAAGGGAGTAGACAATGTAGGGAGATGTAGGGAGCAATTCAAGGCCTTGAAGTGAATAATGCTGGGAAGAACAGGAAGGAAGGGAAGAAAATAAGAGACACTTCAAAAGAAGAAGCGATAGGGGCATCCGGGTGGCTCAGTCAGTTAAGCATCCGACTTCGGTTCAGGTCATGATCTCACAGTTCATGAGTTCAAGCCCAGTATCGGGCTCTGTGCTGACAGCTCAGAGCCTGGAGCCTGCTTCTGATTCTGTGTCTCCCCCTCTCTCTGCCCCTCCCCTGCTCATGCTCTGTCTCTTTCTCACTTAAATATAAACATTAAAAAAAAATTTTAAATAAAAAAGAATTGATAGACCCTGATACTGAGCAGAATTCCAAGCAAGAATCTTGAAATTCACCCTAACTGGATCTGCTTAGTCACATGCCCATCCAGAACCAATCACAATGACTGTGGAGTCAAATATGCTGATCGGGGTCACATGCTCCACCCCCAGAATCAGGTTCTGTAGAGACAAATGGATCCCCAAACTGAAACGAGGGCTAATGGGCAAAAACTAAATAGAAGCTACAGGATTAACCCAAATATCTATTATATATTGTTTGGCTGAATCCTTTTCTCTTTGTTTCTCTTTATGACTTTTCTGTTAGATACGATTAAGTGGTTTGCCCAAAAGTTTCAAAAATGTATTATACAGAAATCAGAACCGCTGTACTCACCATAGTGTTGAGAAAAGAGAGCAAGTGTTTAACAAAAACTTTTGAAAGGGTAAGAAGAGTGACTAGAGTGAGTAGATTCAGATTCTAGACAAATGCAACCCAGTCTTTGCCCCTGAAACAGATTTTAGGAGCATCCTCTAAAGCCAGGTGAATTCTGAGGCTGCCGTGTTCTGCATACTTTCTCCCCTGATTCAGTTGTGGGCTGGGCTGGTGGTTGATGGCTCTTACAATATGAGGCTACTTGTCACTCTGGAATCAGTGATGAGGGGTGTGACAAGGTTTTGTGTATCTTTGAAAATTACTTAAAAATGACTCCCGGTTTTGATTTTTCTCCCTACACTATTGCATAAGAAAGTCTTTAGCAACCAGTGGTACGTGCTTCTGAGAAGCATTGACCACAAGTGTCTCAGATTCAAAACACATATTACTTTGTGGAAAGAAAGGCACCACCCAACACACAGACCCATCCTAATTTTGAATGGACTTAATTTCTGGATTCTAGACACTGCCTCACAATGCTATTAAAAACAATAAAAGAGTCTCATTAAAACTCCGGAGGCTGAGCCCACGAACAGTGACTAACGGAGTTCCTAAGAGAAAGGTATATGGACAGCATTTCTAAATTTTGAGCTGGCTGGCTGGCTGAGGCAGATGATCTCACAGAAGGAATGGTTTTCAAAATATCTGACGCTGACCAATCAGGGCAGACAGCCAACCAACCTCAATGGTCACTGATCTTACATGTTACCTTTCCTCACCCATGGACTGGGCAGACCTAAGAGGGAAACAAACACAAGGCTGTGTTAGAGCAAGAGAAGGCTGCTCTAAATGGGGGAATGGGAAGCCAGCCCATCCCTCCTAATTCAAACCGTTCCAAGGAGAAGACATTGATGAAAAGAAGGAGGGAAAGAAGTTGAAGCAGACATAAGAGGTGGCAGAGATGGACAATGATGAAGCAGAAGCGGGGAAACAGAGGGAGAAGAAATGAACAGAGGAGAGCAGGAAGGGACACGAACATAGAGGAGCAGACGGGGAACAAGGAAGAACAGTGAAGAAGTCCAAGGAAAGGGGAGGCTCAAAATTCAGCCAAGTAGAGGAGGAAAAAGAATGATGATGAAAGGTAAAGCAGAAAAAGAGAGGAGCTAAATCGTGATGAAAAATGGTAACGTTTCATAGTGATTATTGTCGCTCATACCATATAATGCAGGGGTCAGCAAACTTTTTCTATAAAGAGGTAGACAATGAATAGTTAAGCTTTGTGGATGGTACAGTCTTTGTTCAACTCACAACTCCAGTAGCTGGAAAGCAGTCCCAGACAATAAGTAAGCAAATGGGAGTGGCTGTGTTCCAGTGAAACCACAGAAACAGGCATTGGGCTGGATTTGGCCTGTGGATCATAGTTTGCTGACTCCCACGGACAAGGGTGGTTCTGAAATTTCTGGTACCTCCACAGTGCCCAGCATGACACAGGCACAGAAAACTAGAAAATATTAGAACCTCCTGGAACAGCCATTTTACAGCACCCCTCCCCAAAATGGTCAAAATAGCAGCCATTTTCAATGGCTTTTTAATAACTTTTAACCTACAAAATGACAGTTTCCTGTGATTCAACCTCTCTGCTGCTTGATTGGTCATCTGCTCCCTGGACCGTATGATACCCCCATGGTCTCTCTCTCCCAAATAGATCCCATGACGATGTACACGGAAGAGAAGCACTAGGTGGCTGATTCAGAGCCATATTCAGTGCTGGCTGTTAAGCTTTCAGATTGGCAGAGTTCTCCATCCCCTATAGGTCATGGCTCCACAGAGGTTCAATCTGGGTCCCAGTACTGCTTCAGACACCAGAACCAAAAAACAAACAAAACAAAAACCCTTTTTGTCTCTTTAATTTATACCCTCCCCTATTTCCTCCCGTTTGGCTCCTAGAATGCCTCTAACTTAACTGCAGATCTAGGTTCATCTCCAATCACCATTAATTTCCCTAAGGGGCCTATGGTGCTTGGGAACAGCTTCAGTGATGGGAGGTAACAAGGTGTAGCCGAGGGGGTTCCCCTGGGTGTTGGAGCATGTTTAGCTCTCAAGCTCAGTATCAGAGAGGTAGGGGCTTACTCTGGCCTCAGGCTCAGACTTCTGAAAATGACCTCACATTCTCTTGTTTTGTGATTGAGAAGAGCACCTTGCAGCCCTTGACATGGACAATTCTTGCTTGGCCAAGGGTTTCTGTTTGGGGAAGCCAGAGCCACTACTCTATGGCCTCTGAGGCACCATGCAGGTCATGTGAGGTTGATTCTGTGGCTGGTTGGTTTTCTTTTGTTTATTTTCATTTGGCACCTAGCACGCTGGCCATCCTTCTAAGTTTGTCTTGGCTCCTGACCTCAACCATTCTTCAGCCACCAGTGGTCCTTCTCCCATCATTTCCCAGGGTAGCACAAGCCACCTTGTGAATTACCAAAGAAATGGCCCAAGGGACATTGTCTTGAAGCCACACGATTGCCTGTAAGTAAAACTTGATGATGCCAAACATTCAGAAAAGGAAAAGGCAGCACAGGTCTAGCTTAACCACCCGATCTGCATTCCAAGGAGAACGAACACTGAGCTCTTGCGGGAAGGGAATCCTAACGTGTTACTCTCCTAGTCAATAAAGTGCAGAAACCCTTCTGTAGGCATTTTGCCTCTGCAGGAAAAAGTCCAGCTTGTATTTAGGAATGAATGAGTGTGCATGGGTGTGTTTGCATGAGCATATTTGCTCAAAAACATTTTCTAGTAACTGCTGACAACAGCAACCCTAAGCCACCAGACACGCGGTTCTCCCCATCTTGAAATGGCCTGTTTGCTCCCCAGAGAGGCAGCTGTGATGCTCCAAAGAATCATCCATGGCCTCCCCCGTCTCTGAAATCTACATGCCCTGACCCTTACTCCCCGGCCTCATCTGTCTTCCCAGCCTCTCTGCTCCTGTCACGCAAAGTTACTCAATACCCAGTAGGAACTAACCAGAGCCAAGGCACCATGTTCCCATAGCTCCCATCTTGCCATTCACTTTGTGTGGCTCGGTTCCTCTGCACTGCCACCACAGGGCACAGAAGGGGAGAGAGCTCCACATTTCCATCCCCAGCTTTGGGAACCAGATCATTCCTCCTCCTTTGTTCCGCACCAGTCACTACTGCCTCTGGTTGAACTCCTTCCCCACACCCTGCTATCTGCAGCCCAGCATGTGCTATTTTTTTGTAACCAAATCTCATGGCAGGCTGCAGGCAATCCGGTCATATCATCAATAGAGCTTCATCTTTTTCAGTCTACTTAGAGCTCAGGTTTAAATCTACCTAACTAGCTCTTTTATCTGCATTATCTTCCATACTCTTTTTTTTTTTTTTCTCTTTGAGGTCTTAGTTGATCCCGTTTGAAATGGCAGAAGAAAGAAGCTTTGTTTAAGATAGTCTGATTTACTATATTTTTTTCGTCTCTGTTTCTTCCTTTGTAAAAGGACTACTTCCTTTGTAAAAGTAACTACCCACTTGAGAAGGGCCCGCTGAGCCCATGCATCTGCAGGGAGCGTATACTGTGCCACTATCCATCCAGACCAGAGCGCAGCATCACCTGCAAGCTTTGCGAGGCTGTCTGCCCCGCCCAGGTCATCACCAGAGAGGTCCAGCCTCAGACCACCTGCTATGATAATCCGCCCGGCCAAGTGCATCTACTGCAGCTTCTGCCAGGAGGCCTGCCCTGCGGACACCATCGTCAAGAGCCCCAACTTCGAGTTCTCTGCAGAGACGCACAAGGAGCTGCTGTTCAACAAGAAGATGCTTGACAACAGGGACAGGTGGGAGGCTGTGATCATGGCCACATCCAGGCCAACTACCTCTACCGCTGACGCCGCACACCCAGCCGGCCTGCCCACAGCACGAGCTGCCCAATGAAAGAGCTCTGCCTTCTCCCCCTACCACCACCCCTACCCCCCGCCAGAAAAAGCATTGCCTCCTTTAGCAGTTGTTTGTTTCCATTGGTGGGGTCATCCTGAGATTTTTTTTCTCTTAAGAAGTGAAAGATTACCTCTCCCTCTCAAGAATGCTAGATAATTCATCAGTGTGAAACACGTTCCGGAGCCAGCTCTCTTGTATTCACTAAACCCTCCTTCCCACCTGATTAATAAATATGACTGCAGATGCCACTGGGTTCCTTCTGTTCTTGGAACAGATCTTACTTTTCCAGGGATGGGGTGGCTGACTCACAGCCCCCTGTGCTGCTTCTCTCCTGCTTGTGATAAAACAAACACAAATCAATAATTGTTTTAATGTTTATTTACTTTTGAGACAGAGAGAGAGAGAGAGAACAAGCAGGGGAGAGGCAGAGAGAGAGGGAGACAGAATCAAAGCAGGCTCCAGGCTCTCAGCTGTCAGCACAGAGCCTGTCATGGGGCTTGAGCCCCCAAATTGTGAGATCGTGACCTTAGCGATCATGACCTTAGTCAAAGTCAGAAGCTCAACCAACTCTGACAGCCAAGTGTCCCACAAATCAATACTCTGAAACACACATGTACTCAATATTTTTTAAAAGAACACTTACATATACTAATAAACTGTTCGATTACATTCACCTCTCTTTTGTATTAAAACTATGGTTTTTACATGCTTATTGCTCTAGCATATTATTATGAACGCATCGCCTTTCACTGGCTCACCCTGTACCAATTTGCCATCATTGTATTCATTATTTGATGTTCACATGTCCACAGCCGGGCGAGTAGAAACTCCATTCAGCACCGTACTGATACTCTTGAAATCCCTTTGTTTTCAGGCCACAGCAACAAGATGCTGTTTTTTGTGTGTTTTTTCTTCCTATCCTACAGCCGGACTCAACCAACTTCCAAGAAATCCTGATTGCTTTGAGAACAGAATAATATTAGAAATGACAGTCCAAACTTCTCGCCTGTGTGTTGCAGAGAAGTGCCCAGCCTTTAACGACTGTGGCTTGGGGCCTATTTTGTGACACAACCAGGAAAGGTGTTTTTGTAGGGTAGGAATTCATACTGATTTTCCTTGTAGAGCATATTATGTTGCTATAGGTTTTAGTCAGCCAAGGTCTCGTAAGAAAAATAGAGTGACAGTTCCTAGATAGTCTAAAGGTAGGTAGTTTTCCAGCTAAGCAGTGAGGCAGAAGCCCCCAGAGATACCTCCTCCTCAAGATAGGGGCACACAGCTTTGCACGGACCCTGGAGAGAGAACAGCAGGGCTTACAGCTTCCTTGCTGGTACCGCCTGGCTGCCTGGTTTCCTCCCAGAGCTGCATTTCTATCAGGATTAACTCTTCATCTCCACTTTGCTGCTTTACTCCACCTTTCTTTGCTACCCAGCAGCCTTAGTGCTGCTTATAGGGTGCTCAGGACTGCAGGGGTTTCTAGGACGCAGGATTTTCTGTTTTCAAACCAAGATAGTCCCAGGCCAACTGGGATGAAGTGGTCACCCCATTGCCAGTGACCTAATAGCAGGACAGCTGAAGGAGTTCATCACTTCTGCACTCTGCTCAGTAGAATACTGGAGGACAGAATAAAAATATGCTTGGGATTTCCATGTAAGGCAATCACTCATGTGAATTTAAGAGTCATGCTGCAGTGTAGACAAAGTCTCTAGCTCATCCAGCCAAGATAATTACATGCAAAGCTGGAAGAGGTTGAGCTGTTTAACCTAGAAAACACACAGCTGTGAACAATTTTCTCATTCAAGAAGCTCTGGTCTTCTAGCTGCAAAGCCTGTTTTCCCCTTCCCTTCATCAGAGGACCCTCTAGAAGGTAGGTCTGCAAAACCAATGCAGGATAGGAGATTCTCCCGGAGGGAGAGGTACAGGGAGTAAAGCCCCCGGACGCTGTCTTTATTACCCACAAACACCCTCTCTCCTTACCCAAAACACCCCCCATCTCTCACCTTTGTGGGATCTCAAGGTCCTTTGGATTCTAGAATCAGCCATTTCAATACAAGGCTTATTTTTCACTTTGAAACATGAAAACTTGAAACCCAGGGAATATTATTTTATACAATGTCAAACTGAATCTGCTCATTGCAAGATACCACACCACTGAATTTTGGTGTGCAGCCATCCACTTGAAATACAGATAGGATATTTTATTCTATCTAAAATACGTCTTGGGGCGCATGGGTGGCTCAGTTGGTTGAGCCTCTGACTCCTGATTTTAGCTCAAGTCATGATCCCAGAGTCGTGGGATCCAGCCCTGCATTGGGCTCTGCACTGAGTGTGCAGCCTGCTTGAGATTCTCTCTCTCTCTCTCTCTCTCTCTCTCTCTCTCTCTCTCCTTCTGACCCTTGCCCCCACTCACTCTCTCTCTCTCAAATACATACATACATACATACATACATATATATAAATACATAAAGAAAACACTTCTTCATGAGATTTTCCATGCATTAAATAACTGAAAGCCCAAACCACTGGTCAGGTTGTAAAATCGTGAAATTCTCTCAATTCTGAGAAGTAGTTTAAAATTAAACCGAAAAAAATGCCTTACAGTCTCTTAGGAACAGACGCTAGCTGTGGTTTGTCACCCAATATTGAAAAAGCTATGGAGAAAATGATGACCTTGTGTAAGGTGTGTGCACTCTTCCTTAGAATTCTTCCCTCTGAAGGGAAGGTCAGAGGGCTGATCTTGCTGCCCCACGTGGTCCCCACGTGGTCACGTGGTCCCCTCGTGGCTGGGAAGTACCCATTCACCACCAACTTTACTTCCAAATACTAGTTTACCATAGCATACTTAATTGTATTTTCTGAAAGAAGTACCTCAGTGTTGTATTTTGGCACGAGATAACTATAAACATACAAAAGAAAAGGGTCCCGAGTCATTTGGCCATTTATAGACACGGTACTTGGTGGGGGGGGGGGGGGGGACTTGAAATTCTGTGTCTCATAAATTAGAAAAGTCTTCTGTAAGAGCTCTTGTTGAATTATAGCTGACAACAGCATGAACAGCCTAGTCACGCCACAGAATTCTTTCCAGATCCAGCTTCATAATTCACCCTCTCCCATGAGGTCTTTATTATTACATTTAGAAGACTCTTCTTAATAAGGGTCACTTATGGGATCCTAACTGGGGATGCAAGAGGGAGGAAGTTTAATAGCTTTTCCAGGAGTCATGACATTGTAGAAAACAAATGCTGGATTTTAAGACTAAAAACTTAGCACTGAGTGCAGTTTCCACCAGAAACTAGATGTGCTGCCGTGGGAAAGCTGCTTGCCCTCTCTGAGCTTTAGTTTTCTCATCTGTCAACTGTTCAATGGGTTCAGTAATTTGCAATCCTTTTTATTATTTTCTAAAATCCCCTTTAGGTATTGTGAGAGATGGATGGATGGATGGATGGATGGACGGACAGACAGATAGATAGGCAGATGATGGGTGGGTGGGTATGTTATAGGCTGAACTATGTCTTCTTAAAATCCATTTGTTGATGTCTTAACCCCCAGGAGCTCAGAATGTAGCTTTGTTTGGGTCTTTAACAAGGTAATTAAGATACAAGGAAGTCATATGGGTGAGTCCTAATCTAATAGGACTAGTGTCCTTATAAGAAAAAGAAGTTATAAGAAAAGCTGCCTGGGTGACTCAGTCGGTTAAACATCTGACTTTGGCTTAGGTCATGATCTCACAGTTCATGGGTTCAAGCCCTATGTTGGGCTCTGTGCTGACAGTGCAGAACTTGGAGCCTGCTTCAGATTCTTTGTCTCCTCTCTCTCTCTCTGCCCCTCCCCCACTCGTGCTCTGTTTCTCTCTCTCAAAAATAAATAAATATTTTAAAACATTTAAAAAAAAAGAAAAGGAAAGGAAATTAGGACACACACACACACACACACACACACACACACACACCAAAGATGTCCATGTCTAAGCCAAGGACAAAAAAAAAAAAAAAATCAACCCTGTTGATATCTTGATCTCAGACTTCTGGCTTCCAGAACTGTGAGAAAATAAATTTCTGTTGTTTAAGCCACTCAGTCTATGGTACTTTGTTATGGTCAACCTAGAAAACTAGCATAGGTATATGGATGGATGGATGGATGGATGGATGGATGGATAGGTGGATAGATAGATAGATAGATAGATAGATAGATAGATAGATAGATAATGTGGACCAGAAAGACCTGTTGTTACTAAGATTCTGGAGTTCAAAGTTAGCAAACCAAATAAGGAGCATCCCTTGTAATGCTATTCTGGCAGAGTCAACAGTTTCTGTGTGGATGTGCTCTGTATTACAAAGATTTTGGTTGCACTTTTCAAAATATAAGAATACCTGAGAACCCCACATCCCCACTTTTCCAAGCCACCAACTCTTTCTACAAGCTCCTAAGAAAACTATGAAACTAGGAGACTCCAGAGTGATGTAAACTCCTCACTGCCAACTGGACCTTGGGCCTGAGCCTTAGCTGATCTTGGCTGATCTGCTGATCTGGGCTGGACATGAAAACAGGAAGGACTTCTGTTGCCCAGAAGCCTTGAGCAACCCAGACCAAAAGCAGTACAGTGGCCAACTTGGCCCCTTCCCTAAGGCTCACACTTTCACCTGGTGGCCTAAGGTCTAACAGCTTGAAAGAGTCAGGAAGAATGAGCCCAAAAAACAAGAGGAACAAAAACTTTCCTCCCTGGGGCTGAGAGCAGCTGGCCTGAGTCATCCTTCCCTGTGCCCTACCCTGTTATTGCTTGGCCTTCCCAGAACAGGATGCTCCCACACGCAATGTAGCCCCAAGCCCTTCATACCCCTCCAGAGGCCTGGGTAGCAAGATTCTAAATGTGAGGGAAAGGATTCAAGAAAGAAAAGCCAGGCTCAATGGCATAAATAAGTAAATGCCTTTAAACTCCCCTAAACTCCCCCAGTAATATCCTCCCCCATGATACTGATCACACTCCTTTTCTCCAACCATAGAGCTGTGGATGTGGGGTGGAAAACCCAGAGAGTGACCTGATAAAAGCACTTTGTGAATGCAAATAAGAGGTCATTACCAAGAGGTTTCATTACCAAGATGTCTGTGTTTTTCATTAACAAATATTCAGTGCATCTCGATGCCAGGCACTGTTCTAGGTGCTCATCCCACTGGAGCTTACATTCCAGCCCTGGTACAGAGGGTAAGAATAAAGTGTGGCACCTCAGAGCCTGGCAATAATTAACTATATTACCTCTCTTCTGGATTCCAGCTGTCCCTTATGTGAATCATTCTTTTTGTGTTGTCTGAGGTTAGCATCCTCTGTACATCTAGTCCCCTTTGAAGCCCTCTGGAAACAAGGCCCTGCTTCACACACTGCTGGGCTGTCAATAGCTCCCAGCCCAACACCTACTCACATGCAAGTTGGTTAAATGTTTGTGGAAGGAAGGAAGGAAGGAAGGAAGGAAGGAAGGAAGGAAGGAAAAGGGGGAGGGAGGAGGGAAACTTCTTATGGCTTGCTTCGGGAGACTTCTTACTTACTCAAGGAAGAATTAACTTTTAATGATCGGTTATACCTTTTGAAGTCTCCACATCACAACTGCCATCTGTTCATACTGTGGACAAACCCAACTGAAATGAACTTACGTTTTAATGTGACATTTTGCAGAGCAAAGAATAAATCAGCAAGGGGCTCTCAGAAATAGACCATACCATTATATCACCAAGAGTGATCATTTCAGCAGTCTCTGACACTGCATGCCCTTAATATATGAGGCAGTCATTGGAGGGACTTTCCCAAATGTTATTGTCATAAACAATCAGATTAATATAGGGGATTTTTCTTGCATTTGTTTGGAAACACTTCATCCTGATGTAGAACATTCAAGCCTCACCGCTTACAAATAAACTCCAGCCTTTCCTCTCAGTTATCCCTTAGCCTTCCATCTCACCCCATCTGAAGCAACAAGCATGCTTAATTTTGCTTTGTTGCCCTCCTAATATAGAAAGCAGTTCAGGTCAAGAAACTGAGAGAATGTGAGTGCTGACTCTATATGTTTTTGGTTATTTGTGGTTTCCTGTGTACTTTCTCTAGTGTAGACTTTCCCCCCTTCATTTCCTTACCCCTCAGGCCCTTAGGATTGTACGAGTTTATTTTTCTAACCTTAAGGGAATGGATTCTTAACTTATTCACAGCCATGAGAGGCCTACCAGATTTCAACAACCACAGAATTCCATCAGGAGTCAAGATTTCCCAATCACAAGGCTGAGGGGCCTTCCTGGGGCCATTGGGCTCAACACTGCCTCCTCACAGGGCCCATGGGCCACCCAAGATGGCTAGCTGGCTGCGTCATCCTTTTTCTCTCCCAGCCAACCATCTTGGAAAGAAAGAAAAACGAAAGGTCTCTTTGAACGTACCCATTTCTTTCCCAAATAATTGTGTTTAATGAATCCCTTATTAGGCCAAATCCAATGCACTGAAATATGGGCGGAGCATGGCATTCTGCACAAAAGGGGCTTGAAAACAGCCAGTAGCTAGTGTGAGGAAAGCACATGTGAAAAGACCTGGTGAGGAGTTTCCCATCGGTGGCCAGAGGTCCACCACTGCCTCGCTGTTTGCAGATTTGGGCTGAGCTATGCCTCACATTGTTCATGTAAAGAAAAAGCGGCTGTTCTCCCTGAGTGCCCCTTCCCTGCTCCAAATGGCTGCGATCAACAGCCCCAAGACCCTAATTGCCACAGCCTATTAGAAATAATGAGACTTACATGGCAGAAGCCAAGGGTAAAAGCGACATCTCACAACACGAAAGGTTAATATCAACATATACTGCCAGTGAGTGCAAAGGGCACGTCAATTGGTGGCTCATTACCGCGGGTTGACCCATGGGGAAAGTGTCATTCTGAGGAGAGGCTCTCTCAGGATGTGGCAGCAAAAGTTACAAAAGATAAGGACTTGCCTGTGGAACACGCTGAACTAATGAGAGCTGGAAATTGTTTGAAACATCCCGATGACCTCACAGATGGGGGATGCTGATTAAGGTGGCTACATGAGGCTCCTTTCTTGTCTGACAGCCCATTGAGAAGCTTTGGTGAGATGTGACTAACCGGCCGTGAAGGTGTCTCCATCTTCCCTGACATGGTCCATGCTTTGGGCAAAACAAACATGAAAAATAAGTCTAAACCGACATGCATGTTTGAGTTTCGTTTTCAGGGACATATTTTGGGAAAAGAGCCCTGGTCGGGCTGTTAGCTATGATTCCTTTATGGCAAAGGGGGTTTGTGACTACTTGCGTGACTAATCGCATGACTGCGCTGGGGGTGAGCCAACAGCAAATTTAGGTCTTGAACACTTGACAAAACAACTCTACTGTTCTGGGGGTGAAATTCTATGGAGCTTCATGTGTAATTAAAAGAAAGTTTCACAAGAGTCTATACCTCGGTCATTCAATGCTGATATGTGGCACAAAGAACGGACTTTGCCACATCAAAATACATCCATGAAACAATAGGGAAATGAAACCAGATTTTTGTTTGCTTTGCCAGACGTTTTCTGAGACAGAGACGTTCGAAGAAGAAACCCTGGAGCTCTCTTGACCTTCATTTAGAGCCTGAGACTCTGAAAAGAGATCACCATTACTGATGTTCTGCCCCTCTCTCATTCTACGGAAAAGGATGAGAGTGGATCTCATACTGCTTTTCTTAATGCCTTCTCTAGAAAAGCTGTAAGTAATGCCTGCCCATTTACCACTTCACTTAAAATTGCAAGAATCATTCATGTCTTGCAAAAAAATAGATCTCAGAAAAAGAGCTTATCACTATATTCAATAGGGTCATACAAGGGTTTTTATAATGCGATTTAGGAAACTTTTATTGAAGCATTTCTAACTGGTTGTACTAGTCACAGATTGCTTTATAACAAATTATCACAAAACATAGTGACTTAACAATTCATTTTTTAAAGTTTATTTATTTTTTTGTGGGGGGACGGGCAGAGAGAGAGGGAGAGAGAGAATCCCAAGTGGGCTCCATGCTGTCGGCACAGAGCTTGATGAGGGGTTCAATCTCATGAACCATGGAATCATGACCTGAGCTGAAATCAAGAGCTGGACGCTTAACCAACTGAGCCACCCAGGTGCCCCAGCAATGAACTTTTATTATCCAACATAGTTTCTGTGGACAATCTCATAGGGTTGCAGTAAGATGTTGACCAGAGCTGTGATACTGTGTGAAGGCTTGTCTGGGGCTGGAAGATTTGCTTCCAAGGTAGCTCACTCACATGTCTGGCAAATTAGTGCTGATTGTATTCAGGAGGCCTCAGTTCCTGCCACATCCTCTCTATACAGCTACTTGAGTATCCTTACAACATGGCCACTAGCTTCTCCCAAAGTGATAATTCAAGAGAGAGAAAGATGGAAGCCACAACTTCTTTACTGATCTAGCCTCAGAAATCATGCACCATCATATCCATAATATCTTAGTGATTACACAACTCAGCCAATATTTGATGCAGGAAGGGACTACCATGGGTGTGAATATGAGGAGGCAAGAATCTTTGGGAGCCATCTTGGAGATTGAATACCACACCACTTTTTAAAATACTAAAAACATATGGTTAAAAAAATGTAAGGAATGTGACTGTTGATCCAGTCAACCAGAATTCTTCAAAGGAGACAAAACCAAAAAACAAAAAGTCCATGGTAAAATTTCTGAGAAAATATACTCCATTCAACTAAAAAGATTTTTCTACTCATGTATATCTATACTTTGTGCCTTTAAGGCCAAAGTGAAGAGATGAATTAAGAAATTATACAAGGGTAGGGGCGCCTGGGTGGCGCAGTCGGTTAAGCGTCCGACTTCAGCCAGGTCACGATCTCGCGGTCCGTGAGTTCGAGCCCCGCGTCGGGCTCTGGGCTGATGGCTCAGAGCCTGGAGCCTGTTTCTGATTCTGTGTCTCCCTCTCTCTCTGCCCCTCCCCCGTTCATGCTCTGTCTCTCTCTGTCCCAAAAATAAATAAACGTTGAAAAAAAAATATTAAAAAAAAAAAAAAAAAGAAAGAAATTATACAAGGGGGCACCTGGGTGGCTCAGTTGGGCATCCAACTCTTGATTTTGGCTCAGGTCACAATCTCACAGTTCATGAAACTGAGCCCCGCCTTGGGCTCTGCACTGACCGTGTGGAGCCTGCTTGGGATTCTCTCTCTCCCTCTCTCTCTCTCTTCCATTACTCTCTCTCTCTCAAAATAAATAAACATTTTTCCAAAAAAGAGATTATATAAGAGAAGTTAATCTTTATAGATTTCTTTTTTAAAAAGTTTTTTTGGAACAATTCTTTTGGCCTCAAGAGCAGGATTTATTACCTAAAGCATCTAGAAAATTTCACTTTTGAAATGTACTTTTGAAGTACATATCCATGGAGTGGTTTACAATCATTCACCAATGTGCCAAGCACAGAGAATTCAAGAGGAACAAGATGGAGAAAATCAAAATTGGTTAATCCATTTTAGGGAGAGACACCCTCTTTGGGGGAATGGACTTGATAAACCTACTGAGGAGTCCCTGTGAGTATGGATGTGACCAAGGTTTATACATGTTCTATATATATTAGAACTAAACTGGTTTATAAAATTTATCAATATTTCATCTCATAAAAGAAATTCTAATTTACTTGAACCACTTTAATGAATTAACTCTTCTTGTTTCTCTATAGAATATTATAGATTGTTCACCTGCTTCAGTATAATCACAAAATTAGATATTCTATGCTTTAATTTATATCAAATTCCTATTTTCTGAAAAAGAATTACAACTTTCTTTTTTTTTTTTCAACGTTTATTTATTTTTGGGACAGAGAGAGACAGAGCATGAACGGGGGAGGGGCAGAGAGAGAGGGAGACACAGAATCGGAAACAGGCTCCAGGCTCTGAGCCATCAGCCCAGAGCCCGACGCGGGGCTCGAACTCCCGGACCGCGAGATCATGACCTGGCTGCAGTCGGACGCCCAACCGACTGCGCCACCCAGGCGCCCCAAGAATTACAACTTTCTTAAACCTCTTTTCTTTCTGACTCCCACCCTAACTTCTCTGACCTAAATAGATGGAGATATGTAGCATGTTCAGAGATTAGAAAACTCTGTATTATTAAAATGGTAACATTGCCCAAATTCCCTCCAAGATTCAACACAATCCCCATCAAAATTCCTATAGGCATTTTTGTAGAACTTGATAAGCTAATTCTAAGACTTATATGGAACTTCAAAGAATCTAGAATAGCCAGAACAATTTAAACAACGTACCAACTTTAAGAACCTAGTCTACTTGACTTTAATACTTACAATAAAACTGTGGTGATTCACACTGTTGGGTATTATTTAGGGATAGATATATAGATTAATGGAAAAGAATAGAGTCAGAAATAGACAAAGTGATTTTTGAAAAATATGCCAAGGCAATTCACTGGGGAGATGGAAGTCTTTCCAATAAATGTTCAGTGAACTAAGTATCCATATTTTAAAAATGTCAATCCATACTGACTATAATACACAAAAATCAACTCAAAATGAAACCTGTACCCTAATGTGAAACCTGAAACTATGAAACTTCCAGAAAACACAAGAAAAATATCTTAGCCCTCGGGCCAGCAAAGATTTCTTAAATATGACACCAAAAGCATTACCTGTAAAAGATGAAATGTGGACAATTAAACTTTATCAAAATCTAAAACTTTTTCTCTTTGATCAGACACCAGTAAGAAAATAAAAAACAAATAAAATACTGGTAGAAAACATTCACAACACATTCACATCTGCTAAAGAAATTCCATCCAAAAAATATAGAGAACTCTTAGACTTCAAAATGATATGAACAGACTCTTCACCAAAGAAGAGATATAAATGGTCAATAAATACATGAAGAGATGTCCAACATCATTAAAACTCATTGTGGCAAATGTATAATAATGCAAATTACAACCATAATAAGGCACCACTCCACACACATTGGCTAAGATTAAAAACACTGAGCACATTAAGTCTTTGCAATTATGTGGAGAAACTCTTACACACTGGTGACAGGAATATAAAATGGCACAATCACTGCCAAAACAATTTGGCAGTTTCTTAAAAGTTAAATATACACCTACCATGCAATGCCCAATCATTTCACTCCTAGGTATTTAACCAATGAAGCAAAAAATGTATGTCCACACAAATACTGTACATGAATTTTCGGTTTTTGTTGTTAATTTTTTTTAATGTTTGTTTATTTTTGTAGGAGAAAGAGACAGAGTGTGAGCAGGGGAGGGGCAGAGAGGGAGGGAGACACAGAATCTGAAGCAGGCTCCAGGCTCTGAGCTGTCAGCACAGAGCCTGACGCGGGGCTTGAACTCACGAGCTGTGAGATCATGACCTGAGCTGAAGTCAGATGCTTAACTGACTGAGGCACCCAGGCTCCCCTATACATGAAAATCCTTAGCAGCTTTATTTGTAATAGCAAAAAATTAGAAACAATCCAACTGTCCAACAGGTAAATGGATTAATAAATGGTAGTATATCCATACAAGGGAATACTATTCATCAAGTAAAGGGACGATTCATTGATATACACAACATGACTGAATCTCAAAATCATTGGACTAAATGAAAAAAACCAGGCCAAAAAAAAAAAAAAAAAAAAAAGGCAGACAGATGGGCTCAGGTTTCAATTTCATCTGGCTATGCAACATTGAGCTGTGACTCACTCTACTTGCTTTAGTTTTCCCACCTGCTAAATAGCAATAATAATACCGATAATGATTAATAATAATAATAATAATAATTGCTACCACTTATTGAGTACTTAATATGTTTCAAGGTCTTTACTTGCAATATCCCCTTGAATCCTCACAACTCCGTGATATTTGAGATAATGCATGTTTAGTACTTACCACATGACTCAACAAATTATAGTTATCATTTTACTTTCTTACTGGTTTGTTGTTAATATTAAATAAATATATGTTGAGACCCAACTATATTCAGGCCCTAAGGAGAGATACAAAGATAATAAGATTGCATCCCTACCCTCCAAAAACTAACAATCTACGACTGAAATAAAAACATATACACAGGTAACTGTAACATGAGTAGCATTAAAAGAAGCAAGTATTGGGGTGTCTAGGTGGCTCAGTCGGTTAAGCATCCAACCCTTGGTTTCAGCTCAGGTCATCATCTCACCATTCATGAGATCAAGTCCCACACCGGGCTTTGCGCTGACAGCATGAAGCCTGCTTGGCATTCTCTCTCTCCCTCTCTCTCTGCTCCTCCCCTACTTGCATGCACATGTGTGCGCTATCTCAAAATAAATAAATAAACTTAAAAAAAAAAAAGAAACAAATATGGTGCTGTGAGAGAGGATCATGGGAATTCCCATAGAGGAACTAGTGCTTAAGCTGTATGGTGGCACCACACCAGCAAAAGCTGCTAAAGCCCCAACTCCTTGCCTACTATTCAGGCCTTCCAAGATCTGACCTCATTGCTCCCATTTATTTTCACACAACTTGTGCTCCACTAATACTGTGCTATTTGCTGTTCTTCCCACACTCCTGCTTTCTCTCTTCATGCTATTATGTCCAGAGTTTCTTTGTGCCTCCGCTACCAGGCTTTCCACTCCCACCTGGTGAATGTTCAACAAGCAGGAGATGAGGGTCTATGTTAGTAGCTGACAGGAGGTTACCAGAGATAAACATACGTGTGTCATTCATTAAAACAGTCATGGAGGGGCGCCTGGGTGGCGCAGTCGGTTAAGCGTCTGACTTCAGCCAGGTCACGATCTCGCGGTCCGTGAGTTCGAGCCCCGCGTCAGGCTCTGGGCTGATGGCTCAGAGTCTGGAAACTGTTTCCGATTCTGTGTCTCCCTCTCTCTCTGCCCCTCCCCCGTTCATGCTCTGTCTCTCTCTGTCCCAAAAATAAATAAACGTTGAAAAAAAAATTAAAAAAAAACAAAAGAGTCATGGATAATGATAAAGGGAACAGAGTGAGAAAGCTAAGGAAAGAATCTTGGGGAATGCTTACCCATAGGCGTTGGAAGAAGAAAAATAGAGAAAGAACAAAGAAGTAGGAAAGGGTCAAGAAATACATGCACATGAGCCAAAGCAGAACAATGCTTCAAAGAGGAGAGGAGCAGCTAATAGCAACAGCAAATGCACCGCAGTGGTTAAGAGCATGGACTTTGGAGCCAGAGCTTCTGGGTTCGAATCTCCATTTCCTCATCTTCCAAATGGGGCTACAAATGGACACTACCACATTAGGTTAGTTCATCTGAGCACTGCTAACACCTGCTTATATAGACAGCCCCAAGAAGATGAGAAGTGTGAGGAAGACTGATGGATTCAGTAGTTAGGACTTGAACTGGAGCCATTTTTGGAGAGCACTGGGGGAAGGGGGCAGAAGTTTGGTAAGAAAATAAATACTAAGAGAGTGAACCAATGATGAACAACCAGTATCCCTAAGACCACAGGTGAATCTTTCTTTTTTTTTTTTTTTTAATTTTTTTTTCAATGTTTATTTATTTTTTGGGGACAGAGAGAGACAGAGCATGAACGGGGGAGGGGCAGAGAGAGAGGGAGACACAGAATCGGAAACAGGCTCCAGGCTCTGAGCCATCAGCCCAGAGCCTGACGCGGGGCTCGAACTCACAGACCGCGAGATCGTGACCTGGCTGAAGTCGGACACTTAACCGACTGCGCCACCCTGGCGCCCCCAGGTGAATCTTTCTAACATGACAAAAGGGTCTGGTCACCTTCAACCTCTCCAGTTCCTAAGTACTCCCTTGTATTCCAGATATGAGAGTGAGGCTATAGGTCAGCTAGGGTCCCCATTTGACAGGGACCTCCAAGCAAGTGGCCCAGGAAGAAACAGTGGTTTTCTCAGTTGGCTGAGGAGTCTGAATGCAGCCATACTTCTCTTCTAGAAATAATGCCAGGGTATAGTTTCTGTTTCTCAGATTAAGAAGCTTCCCCATTAGAAACCCATCCCAGGAAGGAGAGAAGAGGAGAAATCCTAGACAATTGTTCATAAAGACTGACTTAACGGTTCTCTCCAAAGCTTCTTTTCCAATGGTGCCCTTGATGGGCAGCCCCCATGGTGACCTAAGTTTAGCTGTATTAACATATTGATGTATTGATGTAAGTATTGATGTAACTAAGTATTGCTCTTGTCCTAACTTTCCTGCTACTTCCAAGGGACATCTCAACCACTTACATCACGTCCTTCAAAAATGCATCTTTGAATGAGATACACTGAATTTCTCTGTGCTTCTACGTTTTCTGTGAGCAATCAAAAATGTCTTTTTTATGGCATTGAATTCTTTAGAATTTATTAGATTCATTGAAATCCCTACATCATTCAGGGGGCTTTTGTTTCAATGCTGATAGTGACAGAAAAAATATGTGAAAACTAGAATGAGTATCTTCATCCTGTATGCTCACAGAGGGATCCAAAGAAGCCAAAAACACATACTGAATAATAGATATTTGCCTTCTCTGAAAGGTACTGTTGTATCTTTAGATATCTTGCTGTTCCAAGAGTTAGGGTAAGCAGGTTATCCCCGTGACTTTGGACAAGTTAAGTTCATCAGGGTTTCAAGTAAGAATAAGACTGGACCACAGAGAACTAAAGTAGAAGCCAGAAGAGATGATGTTATGAAGAAATTGCAACTCTGAACACGGAGCATAAATTCCTATATTTTTTCCAGAAAGTGTCAGGGCCACAAATCATAAAACTTATTTTAAAATACCCTTTAACCTAAAAATCTCCCTCCTAAGAATTTATTTTAAGGAAGAAGTTCAAGAGAGGCCAAACAGAAAGCTATATATGGTAAGATAATTTTGTAGTGCTATATCTAATAGGAAAAAAAAAGTGAGAGTAACAGACAATGGACAAAGTTTTGTAAAATAGGATGTTAACAGAACAAGTATTAGTGACTTTTCAAATGGTAATTATGAAGTCTACAAACACACAGGGAAATATTTTCCATATTTTAAAATATGATAAGGAAAAAAAAAAACCAGGACATAAAAATGTGAATACACTGATTACTAATCCATAAAAGATTATATGAATGTCGGCAAGAAGTGGAAAGTAATATGTAAAAATGAAAAGTTATGTTAAGATGAGATTATGAATAGATTTTTTTCTTTTCTCAAAGATGTGTCGACTTCTGCTTCCAGGAAGATAGAATACGTGTAATTTTCCGTTCTTCCCATGAGCTACAACTAAAAATCCCGCACATTGTATACAAAGCAAACATAAGAAAACTCTGAAAAGAGGAGAGAAGAAGGCAGGCCAGCTAGGGATGTTAAGACCCACGGAACAACATGACGGTGAGTTCCATGGGCTTTCTCTTCTCCATACACCCCAGACTTGGAACCGAAGAAGCCGGCAGCCCAGAAACAGCAACAGGCGCAGACAAAAACAAAACAAAAAACAACCAAAGACTGCTGTCTTAAGCCAAAGGGCTAAGAAAGGGTGGCCTAGAAAGCCAGAAAAGCTTTAGACAATTTAGATAATTATCACTACTCCAGCCGAACACCACAGAAAGAACTGTGGGCCCACCCTCACCCACACGTGCAAAGGCTGAATGAGAGCTGGGTTATCCACTCTTGCCAGGTTGTATCGAGGCTCCCCAAACTCCTAACAGGGTGGTATTAGAGAAGACCAGTACTTTAGGAAACCAGTACTTTCATTCCTACTGGTGAATAGTATACATCCCCTCCCCCCCAACCATGTGGGAAGCCTGGTTTTCCACTCCCACCTGGCAATAACATGGCCCCACCATCTACCCCACAGGGTAGTGTCAGAGTCAGGTGGACAGTCAGGACCTTATTTATCCCCCAGGGGTAATGGGGGGGGGCGCACCCTTACTGTAGCATCACTAAAGACTACCTTTAGTGAAAGGGAGCTGGAGCTCCCTCTCCTGCCCAGCAGCCATGAGGAGCCACCCTGGCAAATGTCAATGAAGGCTAAGTGGGGACTCTGGACTTCTACCTCCATTGGAAGTAACAAAGCAGTACTCTCCCCTACCTTCCTCTGCCAGAGTGATGTCAGAAAAAGCCAGCTACAATGGATCATTTCAATAAAATCCAGGGTCTCATAATTAGGAAATGTCCACGTCTGGGGGCACCTGTGTGGCTCAGTCGGTTAAGCATCCGACTTCAGCTCAGGTCATGATCTCATGGTTCATGAGTTCGAGTCCCGAATCAGGCTCTGAGCTGCCAGTGCAGAGCCTGCTTGGGATTCTCACTTCTGTCCTAGCTCTCTGCCCCTCCCCACTCGTGTGTTTTCTGTCTCTCTCTCTCTCTCTCAAAAATAAATAAATAAACTTTAAAAAAAAGTCCACATTTTAATTATAATCACCCATACTACCAAGTACCAGGAATGTCTCTGACTAGATGAAAAAAAACCATCAAGGATGCCACCATGATGAGAAAACTATTAAAATTACTGGACAAAGATTTAAAAGCAGCCATATGTAATGCCCAGAGCAGCCACTGAAAAGCTATACAAGAGATACGCTTTCAAACACTATAGATAAAGCACTACAGAATTCTTTAAAATGTTTGAGTAACCCATAGGAGGGCAGAAAAATGAAAAACAGAACAAACAGAAAACAGAAAAGAAAATGGCAGACTTAAGCCCTAATATATCAATAATTACGTGAAATGTACAAGGTCTAACTATACCAATGAAAAGACAGAGGCTAGCAGAGGAGATTTCCAAGCATGATCCAACTATGTTCTGTAAACAAGAAACTCATTTCAAACATTACATTGGCAAGTTGAAAGTAAACCACATATGAGATGTCACTAAATACCTATCAGAAAAGCTAAATAAAAAAAACAGCAATGATGCCAAATGCTGACACACATGTGGAGAAACTGAGTCACTCATCCATTACTGGTGGGAGTGTAAAATGGTACAGCCAGTTTGAAGACAATTTGCCAGTTTATGAGGAAACTAAGCATTTAATTTTCTTATAAAACTAAGCACTTAGTTTTCTTTTAAAACTAAACTATCCCAAAACTTAGCAATTGTACTCTTGGGCATTTATCCCAGAGAATCAAAGACTTACATTTATACAAAACCTGCATATAACTGTTTATAACAGCTTCATTCATAATAGCTCCAAAACTGGAAAAAACTCAGATGTCTTTCAATGGATAACTGGTTAAAAAAAAAGAAGAAGAAAAGAAAAGGAAAGAAAAGAAAAGAAAAAAGAAAAAAGAACAAACTGTGGTAAACCCATACCGTGGAATATTACTCAGCAATAAAAAGAAACAAACCATTGGTACATACAACAGCCTGGATGAATCTCTGAATTATGCTAAAAGGGAGGAGTCAGTCCCAAAAGGCCACATACTGTATGATTCCATCTATATGCCATTCCAAAATGACAAAATGACAGAACTGGAAAACAAATGAGTGGTTACCAAGGATTTAAAGAGGGGATGAGGGTGAGGAAGAGGTGGGCATGGCCCTAAAAGGGCATCAGGAGAGACCTTTGTACTGATGGAATGTTCTGTATCTTGACTGTATTGCTGTCTGTATCCTGGTTGTAGGATTGCCTTGTAAGTGCTGGAGATGTTTCCTTTGCGAGAAACTAAGTAAGCAGCACACAGGATCTCTCGGTATTATTTCTTACAAGTGCATGTGAATCTCTAATGGTCTCAACATAAAAAGTGGTTTTTTTACGTGTCACACTCTTTTTTATAGGAGACCCTTGGTATTTCAGAATAACAGATCCAAACCTTCAGAAATCCCCAAATACCAGGAAACGGACATGCTTGTGCAGGCTTTCTCCTGCATCACCTTTCCCACAGAATCACCCATCCCCATGCATCCTCCGTCCTCCCCACTCAACTTGTGCTGGAGCTCACCCCTCCCTTTACATCCATTTCCACAGCACGACCCTTGTGACCCGAGTCACTGCACCCACGAACAAATTGGGAGCCCTGGTGCTGCTTCAGGAAGCAACAGATGCCCGGTCCTGGGCTGCTCAACTCCATACCTCAGTAAAACGCCAAATCGCTGGAAAGATTAGTGAGCACCATGGTGCTAAATGCAGAGGAACCAAGGGCACGCCACGTCCTCATTGTTTTTTGTTTGGTTGGTTGGTTTTGGGTTTTTTGTGTGCGTGTGAATGAAATGGATCATTGGTGTCTGTTCAGATGTGCCAACCAGGTAGAAATGACACCAGGTAGAAATTATTCAGAAGTGAAGCAAATGAAGGTCTCCCATTTGTGGTGTACTCTCAATCTGAAGTTTGCTTGAATCTTTCAGTGGAGAGTTACAGCCAAGACCTTCATCTGATTCCATCTGACTTACATGGTAAACACCAGTCACACCTCACTACCAGCTCCTTACATCTACCTAACGTGTCCTCTTAGCCCAGGCTGCTGAAACAAAAATACCAGACGCAGGGTGGCTTATACACAGCAGACGTGAATTTCTCACAGTTCTGGAGACTGAAGTGCCCACGTGGCCGGGTTCCAGTGAGGGCTCACTTCCTGCCCTCTCCCGGTAACTTCAAGTGGCGGAAGGGACTGGAACACTCTCTTGGGTCTCCTTAATAAAAATCCTGATTATTATTTTTATAAAAGAAAAACCAGGATCAGAGCCTCGCCACTGTCAGAACCTCACGGTAGCACCCAGAGGGGTGAGAGACTCTGGAGACAATAGGGGGAAAAAAAGAACGAATCTTCCTGTGGAGTCAGACTGACGAGGTGGGGGTTCTTGACAAGGGCAGGATCAAAAAGACTGCTTAGCCAGCACCTGTTGCAACCATGCATGGGGCCCCGTGCCTGTCAGCGGCTGAAGGCCCTCTGAGCGCCTCCCCCGATGAAGTCCCAGCTGGATGCCGGAGCTGTTTTTTTAACCCTAACAAGATCTGTCATTAAACGTTACTGGAGCCTGACTTTGCCTCTTTCCCTCCAGGCCCCGCTAGTGGAGGTCAGAGGTCACACCATCCATCCACACAGGCTCCTGGGCCCCAGCTTTTGTTCACCAGGCCTCATAGTGATGATGGGGAAGCACTCTCTTGGCCCTTGGAGGCCATACAAGAAACCAACGAACCATGGTCCTTAACGAACTGGGCCCCTCCACGGCCAGCCGGCAACAACCACTTATGATATTTACAGCCTTCTGTCTGCACAGATTAAACACAGGGAACAAAAAATGGAACTCCTTTGTCTGGTAAACTTATGTCATTCCTTGTTAAGACAAATTGAGAACAAAACTCGATTTTGTTGGGAAACGTTTGCTTCTAAAGACAGTCTTGGATGAGGATAGGAGCATTTCTGGGGACAAGGACATCTTGTACAATATTATGAATAAGTGACTGTGTTCTAATAATTTCACAAATACTTTACTGTATTGTTTTCTAGCAACAGAATATATTTTGGCCAAGAGCACTATTTCTCACTTGTTCATTGGCAATTAGTGTTGTAAACAGATACCTCGTGGGCACATTCCTCAGCAAAGAATCAACACCACAGCAACATGATCTTGGCAGCCCGAGTTATCACTTTTTGTCTGAAATGTAGACATTTTTCTAAAGATCCGTCGGGGCTTTGGGTGCTGAGGTTGAGGGAAGGGTTCCATTCACTGTCTTTGCAACTTGAGAACCATGGATCTAAGGACAATATATTTTGGCAGAGAAATACTTTTTATTTTTCCAGAAAAAGCATATGCACAAACCCAGTATGGCAATTTAAACCCAGAAGTGCTTTTTAAAAAAAAGGTTTTTTTAATGTTTTTATTTATGTTTGAGAGAGACACAGAGCACAAGTGGGGGAGGGGCAGAGAGAGGGGGAGACACAGAATCTGAAGCAGGCTCCAAGCTCTGAGCCATCAGCGCAGAGCCCGACGCAGGGCTTGAACTCATGAACCGCGAGATCATGACCTGAGCCGAAGTCAGATGCTTAACTTACTGAGCCACCCAGGCGCCCCCAAGAAGTGCTTTGATTTACACCAAGTAGGAGACCAGAGCTCCCCTGACCTGCAACCCTACTTCTGGTGCCACCCCAACTCCACTGCCCCCACCCACGGTATCCCCTAAAGAGGCTCTGCAGAACACAGCTGAACAACCACAGCTCTACCAACCGTGTCTGGAACTAGTTGTCAGAAGACCTGGGTGCCTAATGGATCTTCCACAAAGTTTCTCGAGCTGGGAGAAGCCCCATGGTCTCACTGTGTCTTCGCTTTCTCATCCAGTAAACGTGGCTTCCTTATTCCACTGCCTAATGGGACTGTGATCAGTGTTGAACAGAGAGGACAACGTGCTGCTAAATCCCTGGCACCCTCCCCCTAAGGTGTGGGGGTTGCTGCTCCTAATGGTTGTTTTATAGACTAACTTGAGACATAATGCACACATAACTCTCCCGCTGAAAGTGAACAACTCAATGGCGTCAGTACATTCACAGTGTTCTAACCGTCACCATAGTCCCCATCAGAACGTCTTCATCACTCCTCATTTCTCCCCACTCCCCCACGGTGCCTCAGACTTTCTGTCTGCAGAGATCTGCCAATTTGGAGATTTCCTATAAATGGAATCATACACTATATGATCCTTAGCAACTAACTTTTATCATTTAGGGTTCCTTTCAAGGTTCATCACTACCTCATATCTTTTTATTGCCAGATAGTCTGTTGTGTGGATGTACGCTGTTTCGCTGAAGGACGTCTGAGTGGTTTCCATGTTTGAGCTATGATGAATAATGCTGCTGTGAACATTAAAAACATCAACAAGGTTTTGGTTTTGCATTTTTGCATTTAGTTTTTCATTTCTCTGACTGTATCCCTAGGAGTAGACCTGCAGGGTTACATGGTAAGTCCATGTTTAACCTTTTGAGGAGCTGCCAGACTGTCTTCCAAGATAGCGTTCCATCTCACATTCCCCCCAGCAGCGTGTGAGGGTTCAGTCTCCCCATATCTCTGCTACACCTGTTAGTATGTACTTGCCTTTCTGATTATAGCCATCCTGTAAAGATTAGATAAAGTAGTATCTCCTTGCGATTTTGATCTGCATTTCCCTAATGACTAGTGATGCTGGGTATCTTTTTGTGTGCTCATAATGGGTCTTTACATTTATTGTTTCCTCTGTAGAATGCCATCCTATACACCACCCAGGATAATGGCAGGCAATCTAACAATGGAAGATGTCCGGACAGATGGAACTCTGCAAGCGTCAGTTGTTTTCTATGTCTGTCAAGGGTACTTTTTATTTGAAGACTTGAAATATTTTTACTTAAATTATGACATCGACCTATCTCTCCCAGCATCCCTCTTACCCCATATTCCTCTTACGCCATTACTATGCCTTAAATTGACCAAACTCTTACAAGAAAGTTTCTCTACAAAATTCTCTGAAAAACAGATGAGCTCTAAAATCAAGCCAGTAATTCACTTTTTCAAAAAATCCCAGCATACCAGGTCATCTGAATTTGACCAGGCTGCCACTCAGTCCAACCCTGGCAGGTGCCATTCACGCAGTCCTCCGTGTGCCTGGAGCCCCCTGGAGCTGTACAGTGCTCTCACCCTGTGAGGCAGCTCTCCCTTCCCTCACCCACCCCAGCCACAACACACCTTTAATGGGGAGTGTCTTTGAGAGTTGTTGTTTAGCCAATCATGGCAGTGATTTGCACTGACCTAAGGGGCATCTGCAAGGTGGCTGAGTCAGGTGAAGAACAGAGTGAGAGTAGCCATCTGGATCTGTTCTGTCCAGCTAAATGTTGATTTCACAGGCTTGCCTAGAGCAATGGTCACCCCAACATCTACGGAAAGCTCTTCCTCAGTCACAGCTGATTGGTAAAGGCAGCCCAGAACAGCAGGTAGGAGTAAGAGCTGCCTGGTACCCCAGGAGTCTTCATCCAAATATCTCCCACCACCTGCCAGCACTGTCATGTTACAAAGACCTCTTCACCACTCTGTTTCCTCACCTGTACAACCGTCAATACCTTGTTCAAAGAGTTGTGGCAACGAACAAAATACTGTTTAATCCACATTTCACAGAGTGCTCAGGACATAGTATGTCCACAATCAAAGCTGTCATTACAGTTATTTCCTTAACCAATAGCCCATTAACGTGCAGAGGTTTCTTGCTTCTGGCTCTTTACCTTGACCATCTCCTCTGTCCAGAACACCGTCGCATACACTGCCCGGGTCATTCCTGGACTCATGTTTGTGTCAAAATGAGCAACTCCAGAAGTAGCACATGTTTTAGCAGCACGGCTGCCATGAGCCAGCACCTGCTTTGTGCAACTTGGTTGTTCATAAACCGAAAAGGATGCTGCTGGGGCGTCTGGGTGGCTCAGTCGGTTGAGCGTCCGACTTCGGTTCCGGTCAAGATCTCACAGTCCGTGAGTTTGAGCCCCGCGTCCAGCTCTGTGCTGACAGCTCAGAGCCTGGAGCCTGCTTTGGATTCTGTGTCTCCCTCTCTCTCTGCCCCTCCCCTGCTCATGCTCGGTCTCTCTCTCTCTGTCAAAAATAAATAAACATTGAAAAGGATGTTACTGCTGTTCCTCTTGCAATGGCACAGGAAGCAAAATGAGGAATTCTCTGCTCCTTAGTTTATTTATTCAACAAATCCATACTGAGCACCTCCTCTATGCAAAGTGGAAGTGAAAATTGGAATTAAATTATGGTCTGTGTTCTCTAGACAGTGCAGGGAGGAAGGCCATGTGGTGGAGGAGCTATAATATTAATCATAGTTGTGTTCCAGTAAAACTTGTCTTATAAATAAACAGGTGTCAGCCCAGATTTAGTCCATGGGCCATCATTTGCCAACACCTGTTCTAGAATATCCTTAAATTCTGCTAAATTTTTTTAAACATTTTTTTAATATGAAATTTATTGTCAAATTGGTTTCCATACAACACCCAGTGCTCATCCCAAAAGATGCCCTCCTCAATACCCACCACCCACCCTCCCCTCCCTCCCACCCCCCATCAACCCTCAGTTTGTTCTCAGTTTTTAAGAGTCTCTTATGTTTTGGCCCCCTCCCTCTCCAACCTTTTTCTTTTTTCTTTTCCTTCCCCAATTCTGCTAAATTTTATGTTATAATTAAAATGCAAACATACGGTTTAAAAATCATCGGGGCGCCTGGGTGGCGCAGTCGGTTAAGCGTCCGACTTCAGCCAGGTCACGATCTCGCGGTCCGTGAGTTCGAGCCCCGCGTCAGGCTCTGGGCTGATGGCTCAGAGCCTGGAGCCTGTTTCCGATTCTGTGTCTCCCTCTCTCTCTGCCCCTCCCCCATTCATGCTCTGTCTCTCTCTGTCCCAAAAATAAATAAACATTGAAAAAAAAATTTTTTTAAAAATCATCTTACAGAACTCTTGGACTCTTGAGGAGTCTATGGGCTTGTTTGAGAAAAGCTTGCCCCAGGAAGCCAGAATATAAGCACACAGACCAGGAGTGCAGAACCATGGCCCCGTTTGAAAGACAATGTATACACCATAAAAATGACCTCAGCTGGTCTCTGAGAATAGAGGCTTGGACTGACTACCATGTTCTCTATTAGGTCTAGTAAAATCTTAGCAAAGGATAATGCTCAATACGTGACCATTTCATGAATCAAGTCAAAATCAATAGAGGATTTCTGGTTTAAGCACAGACATCGAAAGTGCTTGGATGTCATCACCACTGTCCTCGAAATAAGAAAAAGCAGCCGAGGGGGGCCTGGGTGGTTCAATCGGTTAAGCAGCCGACTTTGGCTCAGGTCATGATCTCACAGTTTGTGAGTTCAAGCCCCGCATCTGGCTCCATGCTGACAGTGCAGAGTCTGCTTGGGATTCTCTCTGCCCCTCCTATGTGTTCTCTTGAACTCTCTCTCTCTCAAAACACATAAATAAAATTGAAAAGAAAAAGAAAACGTAGCTGAACAAATTGAAAACCAACCACTTTTCTTGGAAACATCAGAGAGTTGAAATCGCAGGGCAAACCACCATCCTGAAATTTGAGGAGATGGGTGAATATGGAAAATCAAAGCTGAGATCAGTTCACCTGAAGCAGAAGGCACCAAAACCAGTAACCTAAATGGTGATTTTAAAGACTTGATGGAAACTGAGTATGCACTTCTTGATATTTAAAAACACTTGGGAATCTAGTTTTTGTGTTTAGGGGATAACCCTATACTTTCATGGTTTTTATCTCAAGAATTCCTACCATGTTCTCACAGCGAAGACTATAGTGTGAAAACCCCTGTTTCCAGCAGAGGGAGGGGGAAAGTAACCATTTTTTTAAAACACACCAAAGGAAAAGTAACCATTTCAAAATAGACTAAGAGGAAAATACCATTTTGAAATATGCTGAGAGTATTCCCTGTAACAAAGGCCTGTGCTCAAAGGGAAATTACTGGAAACTTATCTGACTTAGGGGAAGAGAAAATAGCCAATTCCAACTCCCTCTAGCCTTGTCCCACATAAGAGGAGGAAAAAGGCCAAGAAATGCTTTTAAAGGTCACAGTCTAGGGACACAGGCCCCACTAAAACACTGAAGTTTTTTAATCGTAAGATGGTAGAACACCTCCCCTCTCCCACACCCAACTGCCACATCACTAGGGCTCTGGTAGTGACTGGGGCATACAAATGAAAGAACTGTAAAACAAAGACCTATTTAAGAAGGAGTTCTTAGGGAGACATGAAGGCAACAGGAGAGGGAGGGAAATAAGAAAAAAATAGGGGAAAATGAAGCCTCTGGCACCTACAGCTACAGAAGACACTAAACATAGCACAGCTTCAAGCCAGATTACCATAAAACCTCACACTAAAAGCCTCGATCTTTACCCAATACATCGTGTCCAGCTTTCAACAAAAAATTCAAAAACATACTAAAAAGCAAGAAAAAACATAGTCTGAAGACACAAAGAATATATAACAACCAGACTCAGGTAGGACATCGATTTTGGAATTATCATATACGGAGTTTAAAATAACTATGATTAATATGTTAAGGGCTCTATGGGATACCTGGGTGGCTTAGTTGGTTGAGCGTCTGACTCTGGCTCAGGTCATGATCTCACGGTTTGTGAGTTTGAGCCCCGCATTGGGCTTTGTACTGACGGCTTGGAGCCTGGAGCCTGCTTCAGATTCTGTGTCTCCCTCTTTCTCTCTCTCTCTGCCCCTCCCCCACTTGTGCTCTCTCTCTCTCTCTCTCTCTCTCAAAAATAAAATGTAAAAAAAAAAATTAAATATATATATGTTAAGGGCTCTAACAGAAAATTAGACAATATGCAAGAACCAATGGATAATGTAAACAGAGAGATGCAAACTCTAAAAAATCAGTGAGCTTGAAAATATGTCTATAGAAACCTCCCAAACAGACATGAAAAGGGAAAGAATGATTTTTTAAAATGGAACAGAACATCAAAGTACTGCAGAACAACCACATAAGGTAGAATATATGCGAAACACAAATACTAGAAGGAGAACAAAGAAAGGAACTGAAGATATATTTGAAGTAATAATGGCTGAGAAATTCTCAAAATTAATGACAGACACCAAACCACAGAGCCAGAAAGCTTAGAGAATACAAACAAGATAAATATGTAAAAATCTATACCCAGACGTATCAAACCACAGTAAATCAAAGACCCAGGGAAAATTACAAAAGAACAGAACACTTGACTATAGAAGAATTACACTGGGCTTCTCTTCACAAACCATGCAAGCAAGAAGACAGTGAAGTGAAATATTCAGTGTTGAAGGAAAAACCATCAACCTAGAATTCTGTACCCAATAAAACTGGTCACCAGATATAAAAAAAACAAAAACAAAAAAAAAAAAAAAACCTCCCAAAACTCAGCAATAAGCAATGAACAACCCAGTTAACAAATAGGCAAAAGATCTGAACAGACACCTCACTAAATAAGATAAACAAGCTTTAAATAAATATATAAGTAATATACAGATATTTATTGAACATAACAAAGCCTTTATTACTTGACAGTACAATGTATATCTCCCGAACAGAGTATAGTGTTTCCCAAATTTGTTTGAGAAAAATATTCACTCCCACCACCCACCTCCTGCTCTATTTATCCATTTTGGTGTAGAAAAGAGAATTTCATGGACTGGATACCATCATTTGGTACACACTTTGAGAACTGTCACTAGGGAATGGCAAATTAAAACAACAGTGAAACTCATGTGGAATTTAAGAAACAAAACAGATGAACTTAGGGGAAGGGAAGAAAAAAATAAGATAAGAACAGAGAGGGAGACAAACCATAGAGACTCTTAAATACAGAAACAAACTGAGGGGTGCTGGTGGGGTGCTGGGTGAGGGGAATGGACTAAATGGGCGATAGGTATTAAGGAGGGAACTTGTTGGGATGAGCACTGGGTGTTCTATGTAAGTGATGAATCACCAAATTCTATTCCTGAAATCATTATTACACTGTTAACTAACTTCAATTTAAATTAAAAAATTTTTAAAACAACAGTAAGATACCACTGTACCCCTATTAGAATGATTAAAATATAGGGGGAAAGGGCACCTGGATGGCTCAGTCAGTTAAGAGTCCGACTCTTGATTTTGGATCAGGTCATGATCTCACAATTGTGAGATCGAGCCCTGGGTTGGGCTCTGTGCTAGGCATGGAGCCTTCTTGGAATGATCGCTCTCCTGCTCTGCTCCTTCCCCACTTGCTTGCTCGCTCGTTCTCTCTCTCTTTCTCTTCAAATAAATAAGTAAACTTTAAATAAAATAAAATGGGGGGGGGGGGGACCTGACAGTACCAAATGCTCCACATGAATGCAAGATGTTTATAACAGGGAACCTGATTGTGGGGAGGAATCATGTATGAGAACTCTCAAGTATTTGCTCAATTTCTCTGTAAATCTAAAACTGTTCTAAAAATAAAGCCTACTATGTTTTTTAAAAAACCAATAGAGGTAAATTGAGGCCACATGGAACATTCGCAGGGTAGAAGAATGAAAAAGATCAAATAGGTTTAAAGCCAGAAGAGACCTTAGAACTGGTCATTTGTTCCTCCAGTATTTGCTGACCACTTACAAAGTATCACTCTCTGTGTGAGGCACTCCGTGGATGATGAAAACAAGACAGCCCCGCACAATAAGTGAAAAATGCCAAATGATCCCATTTTTTGATAAGTATGTGTGTCTGGGGGTGGGGGTGGGGTACAGAACTCTGAGAGGACGGTCACTAAGGTATTAACAGTAGTTATTTCTTGATGGGCTTGTGTTTCCTCTCACTGGTTCACATTATTTCATAGTGTTTATTTCAAGCTTGCTTTGCTGCTGTCACAAGAAAATAAAATAATAAAAGTCATTTTCCTTTTATTCTAAGGAGGTCCCCTTGGAGAGTGCTCCCAGGTGAAGATGAAGTTGGGGCCAGGAGTGTGAAAGCAAATGAAATGGGGCAGGGTGGCTGGGACAAGGGCCTGTCTCACAGGAGAAGTACACAGCAAGAGAACCCCATGTCCTGAACGGAAGTGGTTTTGGTCGCCCAGAGGACAGATCCTGGTGGCTTCCAAGGTGCATTTCACTCAGTGGCAGCAACACTTGACCACCAGTAACCACAGCCAAATCTGCGATCCTGATCGTTTTTGACACTCGTTCATTTCCACTAAGCTGTCTCCACCACAGTGTTCTCCAAAGGGTGCTTTATAGAAAACTAGTCCCCAAGATATTAGTAGGTGGGCTTCTGTGGTTAAATGCTTTTGATAAATACTGGATTGAATTAATGAATAGCATAAATACAGCAGAATATATCAAAGCCTTTATTACTTGATGGTACAATGTGTTTCTCCAGAACAGAAGTGGTGTTTCCCAAATTTGTTTGAGAAAATAATTCACTACCACCACCCACTTTCTACTTTATTTGTTTCAGCGGAGGCAAGATAATTTCATGGACTAGATAACATCATTTGGTACACATTTTGAAAACTGTCACTCTGCCATATGTCACATTAATGGTTCATGGACCACAATTTATCTTGTTCATCAGTATTCCCACATATCTCCAGCAGCTAACACATAGAGGGCTCTACGTAAGAATTGGTAAATATGTGAATAAATGAATTTCATTACGAAAAACTGACTTGGGGTGCCTGGTTGGTTCAGTCAGCTGGGCAGGCAAATCCTGACCTCAGGTTCATGAGCTCAAGCCCCATGTTAGGCATAGAGCTTACTTTTTTATAAAAGGGTTGGAGGCATGGGGAGAAAGAAAAACTGACTTCCCACAAAGCTCTACACTTGCTGTATTTCTTCTGGCTTGTACTTTCACTTCCCTACAAAGAAAATAAATCACCCAGGATCACAATGAACTGCCCAATCTGGACAGTCCATGTAGGCATGGAAGTAGTCAAAATCAGATCTGCTCACCGGGACTGTCTTTCTCCCAAAGGTTCTGCCACTTGCGAACGAAATGCTCTCCCTAGCCGAGAGTATGGGACAAACCAACGCAGACGGGTCTGTGGTTCATCTTACCAAACACTTTCAACAAATTCAACTTACTTCATAAGAGTCAATTGGGAAAGACCTCTAAACAAAACAGCCACTTGGATTATATGAGGTGAATGCATGACTGTCGAAGCAATGAAGACTTGTCTTTTCCACTTCTCCATCAAGAGATTGGGGGGGGACATGCTTTCCCCATGTAGCCTGATAACAGCTGTGCTGGAGGATGACTTATACATGGATTACAACCAACTGGAGTCAAGAAGAGGTCACCCACAGTCTCATAAAAAAGAGTTCCCCCGGGGCGCCTGGGTGGCTCAGTTGGTTAAGCATCCAACTTCAGCTCAGGTCATGGTCTCATGGTTCATGAGTTCGAGCCCCATATCTGGCTCTGTACTGACAGCTCGGAGCCTGGAGCCTGCTTCGGATTCTGTGTCTCCCTCTCTCTCTCTGCCCCTCCCCTGCTTGCGCTTTGTCTCTCTCTCAAAAATAGATTAACATTAAAAAGAATTTTTAAAAAAGAGCTGAAAATGTGTGTGTTCCTCCATATATTTCCCTGACCCCAAACGCTCAGCCGTTGTGGTACTTGATGCTTCTGTCTTCTGCAGGTTTCTGTCCTTGAACAACAAAGGAGCTATTGCCCTCATTTTTTTATTTTTAAGGGCTGAAGAAACTCGTTAGCCCCTCTAAATACAACAAAGGAAAACTCCATTCGGCCAAAAGTTCAAGCCTAAATTTTAAATCTAAATATTTGAACTGATCACTGATGTCCACATGCTACAAAATTATAACTTCCTCTTTTTAAAAACCCTGCTGATTGTACTGTAAGTATTCTAAGCAGAATGCCTTTCAAGTCTAGAGCCATTTTAAATTCTCAAAACTTTACATATGCAAGGAAAGCAAACTGAAAGCGAAAGTCAGTAAGTTTCCTCTTATTTCTGAGATTAATTTCAACCTCCCCAGTTTTCTGCACTCCTGCCATGGTTCAGACTACTAGATGCGGCAACAATGAGGGATTTCCTAAGTTACACAGGAAACCTGGACTCAATTACTGCAGAGGGATATGTGCCATTTCTAAGTTTGTGGTTTGCTTCACTGTGTTTAAAGCAAAGGTTATTAGACACTAATGCTGCACAGATTTTCTAAATATTCTGGATTGCCAATGGCAGAGTCAGATGTGAACCACATCAGGAGAGACATGCGTGACAGCGTTTTCCTAAATGCTCATGATGAATTATAATTTGCAAAGGGGAAAATTGCAGCTGTGTGGTGCCAGGATCACTTCTTCCAAATACTACTCTTCTCAGGGTATTTTAGGGACAGTAGAGGCTCCCTTTTGTGTGAAATCTAAAGAACAGTATCAAAGACCTCAGTCATCAGCCTGCCCTACCTTTAGGCTATCCAAAGGGTGCACCATACCCCCAGGACAACCTCTTTACTCTCTTCCTATGTATTTTTGCTTGGGTGGCTGTCTCTGTCTGGAACCCACGGCTCTAACATCCTTCAGAACCTGGCTCAAACCTCATCATGGTCAAGGAGCCTCCCGTCTCCAGCTCCTCTCCAGGCTCATCATTCCCCTGTATTTGTCATTCCCTGTAGTTATCTATACTTGTCATCATGACTATTGGTAGTGGCCACTGGAAAGTCTGGCATCACATCCATGGCCCCCTTGAAGCAAGAGTGTGGAATGGACTCCCTCGTGTGTATTTTCTATACTTCCTCTTTCCTTCCTTCACTTCATGCCGTGTGTCCCCACCCTTAATTGGATTTGCCTTTTTCATCCCTTCTAAAGTGTTACCTTATTCTAGCTTCTCTACTTTCACATGATATCTTAAATCATCTCTGGACTAAATTGGAGTGTCCATGTGAATCTGTGGACTATATTAGCATGCATTGTTCTCTCAGCACATTCTCCGTGAGTGCCTAAGCTCCCACCATTTCACATACTTTGCCAAGGAAAAACTGATGTCAGAATCAAGTTATCTTCCTGTCCTAGTTGTCTTCTTGTATCTAGTTACCTTTGATGTTCTAATTTTTGAAACTAACTTTTTTTTTTGTTCCTCCTTTGAGTAAAGGATTAAATGTGCAAGACCTTTTATATATATTATCGGCAACCCGGAATTATCATCCCATGTTATACATGAAGAACCACATAATCAGAAATGTTAAATGGTTGGCCCAATGCCACCCAGCTAATAAGGTAGAGTCGAGACTTGAACCTCAGTCTACCTGATTCCAAATCCCTTGACTCTGTAGCTCCTAAAAACCTTTTAGGTTTAGTACAAACCAAACTCCATGGTTTGTACTAATTGATTGTTGAAATATGACTAGGAAAACTTGGTCCAGAATTGAATAAAACCTTAGAGGCTAAGCTATTGCAAGTTGAACTTGTAAAGCTGGTACAAATTGGCTTCATAAAGAATATGAGTAGATCCTAAGCAGATCTGTCTGGGAAAGACAAGACATACTAAAGTAACCAAAACACTTAGGATATGGGGTAAAGAATCCAAGAAGAGATGCCATGTGCTGATGTCCAAGTTTGGATACAAAGAAAGAATGAATGAGGCACACTGGTTTGGATTTAGGCCCAGGGCAAACTGATCTAGCTGTGCAACCATCCCAGCAATTTTAGCCCAACCCTTGGGTTTCAATAAGGGTAGCCTTGGTGGTTATTTCTTGAAGGAGTCTGACAAAATGGAATAGACATTTTATATCTGAAGCCAGAATACAAAATCTTTGTTCACTGAGAATCTATACACGTTACCTTCTCTGTAACATTTTCCCTAACTCCTCCCTGGTATTTCATGTTTATGTAATATTTACCACATGGTATTATAATGGTGTATCTATGTCTGTCTTCCCCACTAGAGCTTCTGCTACTCAAGGGCCATAATATAATCTTTTGGAAATATCATACATATGTCACTTCTTCCCAAACTGATCTAAAGACTGGATGCAATTCCAGTAAAGCCAAATAGAATTGTTGAAGAACTTGACTGATAATTCTCAAATTTATATGCAGGAGCAAAGACCTAAGAACAAACAAGGCATTCCTGAAGGGGACTATCAAGATTCATTACAAAGTTGTACAAAGTTGTCTATATAATAAAGACAGTATTGTAGTGGCACAGTTATATACAAATTGCCCAATGAAATAGATGAAAAGGCCCAGAAACATAGAGAGAGAGAGGAGAGGAGGGTGGATCCTTGACATACGACAGAGAAGGCATTGCAAATTGGCAAGGAAACAGCAAATTCATTAATAAACAGTGCAAGACCAATTGGTTTTCTATATGGAAAAGAAACCCTGTAATTAGATCTTGCTTCACACCATGCAGAAATGTCAAATCCTAGAGGATTTAAGACTTAGATGTAAAAGGCAAAACACTTAAAATTTGGAAGACAATGCAGGAGAATATCTCTAGAACCTGAAAGCAGTGAAGGTTACTTTAAAAAGTACAAACTGCATGGGGTGCCTGGGTGGCTCAGTCGGTCGAACATCCGACTTCGGCTCAGGTCATAATCTCACGGTCTGTGAGCTTGAGCCCTGCGTCGGGCTCTGTGTTGATGCTCGGAGCTCAGAGCCTGGAGCCTGTTTCAGATTCTGTGTCTCCCTCTCTCTCTGCCCCTCCCCCACTCATGCTCTGTCTCTCTCTCTCTCTCTCTGTCAAAAATAAATAAACATTAAATGAATGAATGAATGAATGAATAAATAAATAAATAAATAAATAAATAAATAAATAGTACAAACTGCAGGACACCTGGATGGCTCAGTTAAGTGTTAGGTTGGTTAAAAGTCCAACTTCAGCTCAGGTCATGATCTCATGGTTTGTGAGTTCGAGCCCCACATCGGGTTCACTGCTGTCAGCACAGAGCCCACTTTGGAACCTCTGTCTCTGTCACTGTCTCTCTCTCTCTCTCTCTGCCCCTCTCCCGCAATCTCTTGCTCTCACTCTCTCTTTCAAAAATAAATAAATATTTAAAAAATAATAAACAGTACAAACTACAAAAGAAAAAATAATAAATTCAGCTGCATTCAAATTAAGAACATCTGTTTAACAATACATCCCATGATGATGAAAGTGGTCAGAAACCCCACAAATCAGGAGAAGATAATTTGCAACATGTATGACCAATAAAATGTACATAAAGACGGTTTACTTTTTTTATCTTCTAAGTCCAATAAATAAATGAATAAATCCCAATAGAAAAATGAGCAAAAGATAGGACTAGGACAAAGCAGGAAACATGACAGGCCCCCAAACACATGAAGGGACACTCAACCTCATTAGTAATCAAGGAGACATTCAGACACCATTACTTTTCACCCAGTGGATGAGCAAATAAGAAGTCTCAACACTGTAAAAGTCTTGGCGAGGGTGTGAATCAACTGGAATTTTTATACATTATTGGCAGGAGTCAACTGGTACAACCACTTTGGAAAAAATAAGCTGAACATTCACATACTTTATAGCCTAGCAGTTCTACTGTAAAGAAATTCTTGCATACATGTCCAAGATTCATGGGATTCCACTTCTTTTTTTTTTTTTTAATTTTTTTTTTCAACGTTTATTTATTTTTTGGGACAGAGAGAGACAGAGCATGAACGGGGGAGGGGCAGAGAGAGAGGGAGACACAGAATCGGAAACAGGCTCATGTGATTCTACTTCTAAGGATAAATCCTAGAGAATCTCTTGCACAGCATTTACGTATAGGAACATTCTTAACAGCATTGTAATAACAACTGCAAATAACCCTTGTCCAAAGTGGCCAGAGAATGAATAAACAGTCATTTATTCACGCACAATAAAATGTGAAAAAAGCAAGTGAAAAAAAGACTGGGTATAGTAAAATACCATTTAAAAAAAATTTTTTTTAACGTTTATTTATTTTTGAGACAGAGAGAGACAGCGTTAACAGGGGAAGGTCAGAGAGAGAGGGAGACACAGAATCTGAAACAGGTTCCAGGCTCTGAGCTGTCAGCACAGAGCCCGACGCGGGGCTCAAACTCACAGACCGCGAGATCATGACCTGGGCTGAAGTCGGACGCCCAACCGACTGAGCCACCCAGGCGCCCCGTAAAATACCATTTTTTAAACAAGCAAAAAATACACTATTTGATATTATATATGTATGTGATAATTTGGGTTTTTTTAATATTTACTTTGAGAGAGAGAGAAACAGAGCGTGGGCAGGGCAGGGGCAGAGAGAGAGGGAAACACAAATCCGAAGCAGGACCCAGGCTCTGAGCTGTCAGCAGAGAGCTTGTTGCAGGGCTCGAACTCACAAACCATGAAAGCATGACCTGAGCCTAAATCAGACACTTAACCGACTGAGCCACTCAGGCACCCCAATAACTTATTTTTTTTAACCAAGCGTTCATAGAAATCAAATTCAGAATGTTGGTTACTTCTAGAAGAAATGATCAGTCATGTGATTAACAGGAATTCTGAGAACGCATGAGTGGGGGCTTGTGGGAGGCGATATCTGAGGGAAAGGAGGGCAGGGATCTCTGCAGTCGCCATGGATGCACTTCCTAGCAGCCCAGCTTCGCGTGACTGACTTTGTTAGCTAAAGGTGTAGAATTCAAGAGAAAGGAGCCAAACCCTATGAGTGTGTCTTTGTTGCCTCCGGAGCAAGGAATTGCCTGGATCTGTGGTTTGGCTGTGGAATGAGCAGTGGAAGCACTTTCTCTTCCATTATATCTGCATAATAGACTGGCTGATCCCACGCCATATTACTAAGCTCCTGGCAAGCCAAGTGGTTTCCATGTTACTTCACTGACAGCTTCCCTGAACTTCAGGTTTCCCTAGCTCCTGATTCCGTGTGGTGAAAATTCCCTCAAGTATCATTATTCTTCGTCCCTTATGTTTTTCCAGACCTTCCCTATCACCTGAAGGCTGAGCCAGATTCCTTGGTTGTCGGAAATTTGCAGCCAGCCTCCTTCTCCAGCTCTTGTCTGGAAGAATCCTCAGCAAAGGCTCCTAAAGCAAAGTTGTGGGAGTGCCCCCCCGCCGAGTGATGTTAGGTCCAAGGTGTCTCAGGGTGCCCAGGTATCCCTGGCGGCAGTGAACAATAGCCAAGATATCTGACTTCACCTCAACACTTTCAGGATTGTGTTGACAGACCCAGAATTTTGAGAATTTCCATCCAGAAATGTAATATATCTCCCCCTTTATTCAAATGCCCGCTCAAAAAAGCTTCTCATTTTCTTCACCAAATTCTATTCATTTCTCAATAACTATATTCCTAAGAATGCTCTGTTTGGGGTGACTTGTGGCAACAATCTATTGATTTATAGACACCTGCTGGCCACTAGAGGTTCCAAGATGGCCACCCTTCATTTACTGAAAACAAACCACATCTCTCCCGTGAAGAAGTACCATCTTCCTGCAGGTTGGTTTAAGACCAGGTGTTTGCTTGTAATTTCCCATTTGTACAGATCTTCCCCAAGGGTATGTAGAAAGGGCCCTACCCACTGCAGTGGAAGCCAGAGCATGGTTCCTCACACTTCAGTAATGTCAAGAACAGATGTGACCACCTAGTCACCATCCTTGACCCAGGCTGCCTTAGTTACTACGCATAGGAGGCGATGTAGGCAGATGTCAGGAAATGCCTTATTCGCAGCTGAGCTCCATGAGCCACACTTCTTAGGTTGGCTAATGCCCTCCCTCTGCAGACCAGCACACCTTTATTTTTTGTTTTTAATAATTTATTGTCACATTAGCTAACATACAGTGCATACAGTGTAGTCTTGGTTCAGGAGTAGATTCCCATAATTCACCACTTACATACAACAGCCAGTGCTCATCCCAACAAGTACCCTTCTCAATACCCATCTCCCATTTTCCCACCCCCAACTCCTCACCTCCATCAACCCTCAGTTTGTTCTCTGTATTTATTTTAATTTTTTTAATGTTTATTTTTCAACGTTTATTTATTTTTGGGACAGAGAGAGACAGAGCATGAACGGGGGAGGGGCAGAGAGAGAGGGAGACACAGAATCGGAAACAGGCTCCAGGCTCTGAGCCATCAGCCCAGAGCCCGATGCAGGGCACGAACCCACGGACCGCGAGATCGTGACCTGGCTGAAGTCGGACGCTTAACCGACTGCGCCACCCAGGCGCCCCTTAATGTTTATTTTTGACAGAGAGAGAGAGAGAGAGAGAGACAGAGCATGAGCAGGGGGGAGGGGGCAGAGAGAGGGGGAGACACAGAATCCGAAGTGGGCTCCAGGCTCTGAGCTGTCAGCACAGAGCCCAACGTGGGGCTCAAACTCACAGACCACAAGATCATGACCTGTGATGCCTCCTTCTCTGTTTGTAACTTATTTTTCTTTCCTTTCCCCTATGGTCTTCTGTTAAATTTCTAAAATTCCATGTATTTGTAAAAACATATAATATCCGTCTTTTTCTGACTGGCTTATTTCACTTAGCATAATACCCTCCAGTTCCATCCAAGTTGTTGTGAATGGCATGATTTCATTCTTTTTCTTTTCTGAGTAGTATTCCTGTATGTATGTGTATGTGTGTGTGTGTGTGTGTGTGTGTGTGTGTGTGTGTATCACATCTTCTTTATCCATTCATCAGTTGATAGACATTTGGGCTCTTTCCAAAATTTGGCTATCGTTGATAGTGATGTTATAAACATTGGGGTACATGTGCCCCTATGCATCAGCACTCCTTTGGATAAATTCCTAGTAGTGCTATTGTTGGGTCATAGGGTAGTTCTATTTTTAATTTTTTGAGGAACCTCCACACTGTTTTCCAGAGTGGCTGCACCAGGTTGCATTCCTACCAACGGCACAAGAGGGTTCCCCTTTCTCCACATCCTTGGCAACAACTGTTTTTTTCCATGTTCCCAAATACAGAACCTAACCTCATGCCTAAAGGAACCAGAAACAGACCAGCAAAGAAAGCCCAAAGCCAGCAAAAGAAGAGAAATAATAAAGATTACAGCAGAAATAAACAATATAGAATCAAAAAAGGAATAGAACAGATAATCTAAGAGCTGGTTTTCTGAAAGAATAAACAAAATTGATAAACCCCTAGACAGACTCCTCAAAAAGTGAGAGGACTCATATAGATAAAATCACTGATGAAAGAGGAGAGATCACAACCAACATTACCAAAATACAAGCAATTATTAGAAAATACTATGAAACATTATATGCCAACAAACTGGACATCCTTGAAGAAATGGACAAATTCCTAGACACCCACACACTACCAAAACTCAAATGGGAAGAAATATAAAATTTGAACAGACCCATAACCAGTGAAGAAATTGAATTGGTTATCAAAAATCTCCCAACAAATAAGAGTCCTGGGCCAGATGGCTTCCTAGGGGAATTCTACCAGACATTTAAAGCAGAATTAATACCTATTCTTCTTAAGCTGTTTAAAAAAATAGAAATGGAAGGAAAGCTTCCAGACTCATTCTATGAAGCCAGCATTACCTTGATTCCCAAACCAGACAAAGACCCCACTTAAAAGGAGAATTACAGGCCAATATCCCTGATGAACATGGATGCAAAAATTCTCAACAAGATACTAGTAAACTGAATTCAACAGTATATTAAAAGAATTATTCACCATGATCAAATGGCATTAATTCCTGGACTTCAGGACTGGTTCAACATTAACAAGTCAATCAACATGATACATCACATTAACAGAAGAAAGGATAAGAACCGTATGATCCTAGGGGCGCCAGTCGGTTAAGCGTCTGACTTCAGCCAGGTCACGATCTCGCGGTCCGTGAGTTCGAGCCCCGCGTCGGGCTCTGGGCTGATGGCTCAGAGCCTGGAGCCTGTTTCCGATTCTGTGTCTCCCTCTCTCTCTGCCCCTCCCCTGTTCATGCTCTGTCTCTCTCTGTCCCAAAAATAAATAAAAACGTTGAAAAAAAATTTAAAAAAAAAGAACCGTATGATCCTATCAATAGATGCAGAAAAGCATTTAACAAAATACAGCATCCTTTCTTAATTAAAAACCCTCAAGAAAGTCAGAATAGAAGGAACATACCTTAACATCATAAAAGCTCTATATGAAAAGCCTACAGCTAATACATTCTCAATGGGGAAAAACTGAGAGCTTTCCCCCTGAGATCAGGAACATGACAGGGATGTCTACTCTCGCTACTGTTGTTTAGCATAGTTGTTTAGGATAGTTGTTTAGCATAGTGTTGGAAGTCCTAGCCTCAGCAATCAGACAACAAAGTGAAATAAAAGGCATCCAAATTGAAAAAGTCAAACTTTCACTTTTTGCAGATGACATGATACTCTACATGGAAAACCTGATAGACTCCACCAAAAAACTGCGACAACTGATCCATGAATTCAGCAAAGTCGCGGGATATAAAATCAATGTACAGAAATTGGTTACATTCCTATACACCAATAATGAAGCAACAGAAAGAGATATCAAGGAATCCATCCCATTTACAATCCACCAAGAACCATAAAATACTGAGGAATAAACCTAACCAAAGAGGTAAAAATTATGTATGCTGAAAACTATGGAAAGCTTATGAAAGAAATTGAAGAGATACAAAGAAATGGAAAACATTCCATGCTCATGGATTGGAAGAACAAATACTGTTAAAATGCCGATACTACCCAAAGCAATCTACATACTCAATGCAATCCCAATCAAAATAGCACCAGCATTCTTCTCAAAGCTAGAACAAACAATCCTAAAACTTGTATGAAACCACAAAACACCCTGAATAGCCAAAGTAAAGTTGAAAAAGAAAACCAAAGTTGGAGGCATCACAATCCCGGATTTCAAGCTGTACTACAAAGCTGTAATCATCAAGACAGTATGGTATGGGCACAAAAACACACAGACCAAGGGAATAGAACAGAGAACCCAGAAATGGACCCACAAATGTATGGCCAACTAATCTTTGAAAAAGCAGTCTCTTTAGCAAATGGTGCTGGGAGAACTGGACAGCAACATGCAGAAGAATGAAACTGGACCGTTTTCTTACACCGTACACAAAAATAAATTCAAAATGGATGAACAACCTAAATCCATTTTAAAGCAGATGAAAGACAGGAAACCACCTAGAGGAGAAAACAGTCAACGACCTCTTTTACGTCAGCCGCAGCAACTTCTTACTTGACATGTCTCTGAGGGCAAGGGAAATAAAACCAAAATGAATGGGACCTCATCAAGATAAAAAGTTTCCACACAGCAAGCAATCAGCAAACAATCAGCAAACCTAAAAGGTGACCTATGGAATGGGAGAAGATATTTGTAAATGACATATCGCACAAAGGGCTAGTATCCAAAATCTATAAAGAACTTACCAAACTCAACACTCGTAAAACAAATAATCCAGTGAATAAATGGGCAGAAGACATGAATAGACACTTTTCCAAAGAAGACATCCAGATGGCTAACAGACACATGAAAAGATGCTCAACATCGCTCATCATCAGGGATATACAAATCAAAACCACACTGAGATACCACCTCACACCAGTCAGAGTAGCTAAAATTAACAAACCAGCACACCTTTATAATTTACATTGCCTCTCCTGGGCCTTCAGGATGCATGGGCTCTCTGGATTTGAAGCCAGTTTTACTTGGGTCTATAAGGCCTGATTTATAGATGATGCATGTGTTTGTGCTTTTTGTTAAATTGAGTTTTTCATTTCCAACACATTTGGGCTTAAACTTCTGGCTTTTCATATTACTGATCCTGACGATCCACCTTTAAGATCTGATTTCATGGGAAATGCCATCCAGGAATGTACAGAACATCTGTTGTGTGTAAGAGGAAGTTGCCATTTGGTAGACCTAGGAACAAGAGGCAGGGTTTCTAAGGCTGGGAGAGGCTCGCTCAGCAGCCCTCCAGTACTTGCCCACCCCATCCTTGCTTGGTTACTTTGTCTTTTGAAGAATGCAAAACAGCCAACTCCTCCTAAATGGTGTCATTCATAATTCTGCAGAAATCTTCCCTTACAATTCACAAAAATGACATAGTTTTTGCAGTACTTTAATTTTTAAAAGTACCAGACATCAGGGTAGAAACTGGAAAGAGTATTGCATATGGATTTCAAAGAACTATGCTCCAGTCAGACCTTATTAAGAGCACATACATGACCTTGAGCAAGTCATGTGACCTCCCCATGCTTCATCCCATCCGAAAATGGGAACAGTAATACCCACCTTCTAAGATTGTGGTGAGGCACAAATGACTTTGCCCAAGCGTTGTACAAACACTAGCTATTATAATTTTACTCTAAGAATGTTAGTAGATGTCCCATAAATATCTTATTTCAAGACAACAATTATTTAGCGCTTATATGCAAACAGAATATGAGAGATTCTGGTAACACAAAAGCGATAGTAATACTAGTTCCTATTTATTGAACACATACTACATGCCAGACACTTTGCTAAAGTCTTCACAGAAAGTATCTGTAATCCTCAGGCAGGTAATATCATTCATCCATTTTTACTGAAGGTAAAAACCATGTTTAGCAAGTTTTAGTAACTTTGCCAAGGTCACAAGGCTCCTAAGTGACAGAGCTGGAGTTCAAACACAAAATGTCAACTTTTGAGCCTTATTTCAAGAAGCTTCAAAACTATCATGAAAGGCAAAACCTATTCACAAATAAGACACGTTCATAAGTAAATAAATAAATAAAATTCACAAATTTAAAAGAAACAAAGAAATAGAAGATATATCATGGGTAATACCATTGATTACCCCCAACATGTGCTTTGTTTCCTGGCTCTGGGTCTTTGTGGTCACACCTCCCTTTGGGGCACATTTTTTCCTCTCCACTTGTCAAAATATGTATCCTTCATGGCACAAAATAACATGCTACTTTGTCCATGAAGTTTTCCCAAATTCTCAGTTCTCCCTCTCTCCCTCTGGCTCTTTGTTTATAAGTGGAGGAGGGAAAGGATGTCCTAGACGGAGGGAGACATGGGCAAAAAGGCCCGCATTCTAGGAGACAAAGCACATATCCAGGTAGTATATTTGTACAGCTAGAACATAGGAAAAGTAAAGGTAGACATGGCCCAAAGTAGGGACTGATCATTGCCTCCTAGTATCCATTTGCAACTCTTCCTTTTGTTAAGAAAAACCCAATTTTATCCCAGAACATGGCTACCCAGCTAGAGGGTACAACTGCCAGCTTCTCTTGCAGCTAGGTACGGTCATGTGACTAGGTCTGAGCCAACAGTGCATGAACTGACATGACATGCTAAAATCCTGAGCTAACATCCTAAAGACCAAGCCCCCTACCTGAGACCTCTCTTGTTCCTCTTCTTTCCGGATGCAAATGGCAACAAGTAGAGCCTTGGACCCAGATATGGAATCCATAAGTGAAGGATGGAAAAACTGCCCACCACCTGGACACTCACATCTAGACACATGACAAAGGAATAAACTTTTATCTTATTTATGTCACGGTATTCTGGCTTCTTGTGCGACCTCCAGAATCACAAATGTGTGCTGTCCACACCGGATTTGATACAAGACCCACCTTTATAGGGTCCTGACTCCATGATATATATTTGGAAAATAGTTCACAGGCAATAGGAAGCCTTTTTTTTTTTTTAACTTGAAACATCTGTATCCACAGAGTGACCTGGTGCCATGGTTTATCTTTCTTAAAGAGCATTAATGTATTAATGGTAAGCCTTTCTATCAACTACATTTCAAATTATGTTAGCTAGAGCTTGAGGTCAGGACAACATATTTGTCTAGATCTCACAGTAGAGGGCTGTACTGGCTTTATTGAAAGAGTTTTGCTTTCAAGAGTGCAGAAAGGGAAGAGGAAATACATAGAGACATGAGGAATGCGTGTGTCGGAGACAATTCTGCCAAAGAACTGTTTGCCCATAGTCTTCAGTCAAATTGCTAGTCCCAGTTATTCTGGAATAGGGTGACTCTCAGGAGGGCACAGTCTAAACCAGTGGTACCCAACTAACATCCACCATCTTATATCTTTTATGCAAAACACAGTAAGCAATTAGATTGAGACCTAGAGTAAGATCTCATCTATGTGTTTCTTTAAAGAGATGGGTATTTCAGATAAATCAATTTTTTCAGTGTCTGACGCTTAATTTCTTAACTGTTTTATCATTGGCCAACAGCAATTAAATCCATGCTATGGTTCCCAAGATGATCATGAACAAAACCTTAAACACATGTACTAAATTGGTGGCAGTAATTATCAGAAGGTGAGTGCCTGAGTAATCCAGAACATGCTTGCTTATTCCTTTTTAGATTGTCATCATAAGAGAAATATAAAATGTAAGCATTTTCTAGAGAATCTGGGGCCAATCTATACCTCTCCTGTGTGAGAAATTCAGGTATAAGTAGCCAACATTTCGAGGCATGTGGTCTATTAACTAATCATTGGTCTTTCATAAATCTTACCTTATAAATATATGTTCAAGATATTATTCAGCATGTGTTGTACATTAAATATTTCTACCACACAGACTTATTCCTCATGGGCCTGTGGTGAGGGAGGAAAACTTTAAGTGAAAAGCAAAAATGTGTAATTCTCAAATTACACCTACAAGGAATCAGCAAAAAGTCAGGATACTATTACTTGAAAGTGAAACAGTGAACTGATTTACAGGACACTTGCATTCCTGGAAAACTCAATGTATTTTATTACCATGTAAAAAAGTATTTGTATTTCTGTGTAAAATGGAGTTCACATCTAGGTTCAAGCTATGGCCAGTGAGTTTTTTACACTAATGTGCCATGGGACATTCGAAAGTTGTGCGGGACGTGTAATAGTGTTTGTGATGGGCAGGAAGGTGCTATGCATGGCAGGGTGACCGCTTAACCGACTGCACCACCCAGGCGCCCCCGACTTGATCTATTGGTCAATTTATACAAAGAAAAAACTCATTTTACAGAAGGCAAAAGGGGAGGAGTCTATTCTGGGTTATGCAGACTGGTAGTGCCTCTTAATCATCAAAGCTCTCTGTTTTCTTATCATCTTGCTCAGATTTTTCATTTATATCCTCTACTCTATATTCAGCAGTATCTGTTTTCCTTCATGTTCTATGCAATATAGCCTTAATTTTAATCATAGGTTTTTTTGCTTTTTTAAAAATTTCTGGGTTCTGTGCTTTTTGGAGATGAGAGATGTTTGACAGCTTTCTCTATATCTTTTACTATAATTGGTCTATATAGATATTCTATCTTCTCTTGAACTTTATTTGGTCATTTATATTTTACATATTTACATTTCAGCAACCTTTGTTATTGCAATACAGCTCCCTGATCTTTTATATCTCTGCTTTGGGCTCTTGATTTGATTATTTTTGAAATTAATTCCAAAGGATTTTGTCATAGGTTTTTAAACAAACTTTATTTTTTTTAGAGAAGTTTTAAGACCGTAGCAAAATCAAGTGGAGAGTACAGAGAGTTCCCACATGGCCCCCACCCCCCAACATGCATAGCCTCCCCCACTATCAACATCCCACACTAGAAGTGGTATGTTTGTTACAATTGATGAACCTACATTGACACATCATTACCACCCAAAGACCATAGTTTACATTAGAGTTTACTCTTGGCATTGTACATTCTATGGGTTTTAACAAAGGAATGATGACGTGTCCACCATTATAATATATAGAATAGTTTCGTTGCCCTAAAAATCCCCTGTGCTCCACCAACTCATCCCTTCCACCCCATAGCCCCTGACAACAACTGATCTTTTTATTGTCTCCATTGTTTTGCCTTTTCCAGAAAGTCATATAGTTGGAATCATATTTCAGATCGGTTTCTTTTACCTAGTAATAATGTGCATTTAAGGTTCCTTGGTCTTTTCGTGACTTGACAGTTCTTTCTTTACAATCACTGGGTAATATTCCATTGTGTGAATGTGCCATCGTTTATTTATCCATTCACCTACTGATGGCCATCTTGGTTGCTTCCAAGGTTTGGCAATCACGGATAAAGCTGCTGTAAACTTCTGTGTCCAGGTTTTGGTGTGGACATAAGTGTTCAATTCATTTGGGTAAATACCAAAGAGTAGGATTGCTAGATTGTATGGTGAGAGTATGTTTAGCGTTCTAAGAAACCAGCAAATTGTCTTCTAAAGTGGCTGTACCATTTTGTATTTCCACCAGCAACAAATGAGAGTTCCTGTTGCTCCACATCCTCTCCAACATTTGGTGTTGTCAGATTTTGGCCATTCCAAAGCGCAGTCGTCATTTTTACCAGCGAGACTGCAACACTTTTTCTGGAGTGTGTACTTTGATATTTGTTTTTACTTTTCCTTTCCTTTTTTTTTTTCTTGTAACATCTTTGTATATTCCAAGATTCTGTGATGGTTCCTTTTTTGTTACTTTTTATAGAAACAGGTGATATTTTTCTGAATCAGCTTTTTGCTCTCTTACTCATGTTACTTCCCTGCCCTTAATCAACCACTTAGGCTGAAAATAGCAACATGGAAGGAAAGGGAAAAAATGAGTCCTCCCCTGTTCCTCTTCCTCTTATGCCCTCTTTACTCATCAGAAAGGCAAAGATAGAGAGCGTGAGGACAATGTGCACATATCAAGAAGTAAAGTGAATGGGCACCTGGGTGGCTCAGTCGGTTAGGCCTAGGATTTCAGCTCAGTTCATGATCTCAAGGGTTTGTGAGTTCGAGCCCCACATCAGCCTCTGTGCTCACAACCTGAAGCCTGCTTCAGATTCTGTGTTTCCCTCTCTCTACCCCTCCCCTGGCTCACACTATCTCTCTCTCTCTCTCAAAACATTTCAAAAAAATTTTTTTAAAAAGTTAAGTGCAAACAGCTGAGTTAGTTGTGTGTAGTGCTTCTGCTGTTCTGCTTAAAACAAAATAATATATGTGCATGCGCAAGCTACAAAACATGAATTGCATGATTTTGCCTATAATTTCAATGCTCTTATAGTTTATAATTTATAACTGCCATTACACAATATAAAGATGAATGGTAAAATTCACGCTAATAATATAAGTTTTAATTGGTCTTTACTTGGAGTAACATTAAATAGTAAATGAAAAACATCATGACTATTCAAGAGAACAAAGGAGAAAGGAAATGCTTTATATTTTTAAGACCTTGAAGAGTCCTTTTCCCCTGATTTTCGAACAAGGACCTCGCATTTTCATTTTGCCTTGGGCCCAAGAAATTATGTAGCCAGCCCTACCCAGGAGGTTCGAGCTGAAAAGACCTTAGAGATTATCCAGCTCACTCTCTTCATCAGACAAGGAAAATGAGGCCCAGAGAGGAAATTAAAAGGGAAGGGTGAGATTGGAGGAATTTTCTCCACCCCCAGACTTTGAGGAGTGAACTGGGGCTTCACTGAAACATGCTCAATCCCCAGGGACCCACACCTCTCTGGTCTGTCCCTGTCTAGGTTTTCTGGCACCCAACGCCTCCCACCATGATCCTGGCATTCCCAGAGCCAGACTTGTCTCCAGGGCTCGAAGACAGTGGAGTCAAACTCCCTCATTCTGTGTGTCTGCTGCCTATTCCGGCCACATTCCCAACGTCCTGGATTCCCCCTTAGGCATCACGAGCATACATTCAACAGCCAGACAAGACCCTCTACCACCATGTCCTGCCAGCCCTGGGCACTTGGGGACTTCCAGACAACATGTTTTCTATTCTTGGGAACACCTGGCTTCTAGTAAGTCCACAAAACCTTTTAAGTTTGGAAAATAAACTGTCAGAGATGGAGTTTAGGGGAGCACAGGGGGTTCTGATGCAGTGTCCTGAACCTTCCAGCCTTTGACCAATTTCTTCCCTCCTAAGAAGACATCACAGAGGGGAGAAGAGAGCGCTAGGAGAACAGAACCGGGAAAGATGGCATGTCTTTTCCTACAGCCCTGGTGGCATCCTTGCTGTGAGGCTTGGAAATGTTGACTTTGAAAGACTTGACAAAAGCAACTGACTGAATAACTCATAGAACAAGAGCCTTTTATCAGATGTCCTGTCCTCGGGTAGCCCAGCCAGCACCCCCGCTGTTCACGAGCGTGCGCACGCACACACATGCCTTATTTTTACTTCTTCAAGGAATAAGAAAATAGACGCTTTTTCTCAAATTACAGTGAGATAATTTTACCCTCCCCTATACCCTAGAGCCCAAGGCATTCCCAAACACAGTCGAGCCACGTCTGAAAGGACGCCATGTACCGTTTCATTCCTTTCGGTGCAAACATGAGCTTGAACTCCACCCTGCATTCCCTCCACCTACATCAAAACCCTAGAAGGATATTTTCTTCCAGTGATAGATTTCCTGGGACTTCTTCAGGTTGCCTGAAAAGTGTTTCTTTCTAATCAAAACATCTGGGCACCGGCCACCGCCAGCTGTGGAGCGCTGGAGCAGATTGGGACCCTGGGCCTGGCACCTGCAGCTGGGAGCCAACACTCCCTCTCCCCGCTCTCAGGCCCTCCATGCCTTCTCAGGGAATGTTCTTCCCTCCCGCCATCAGCCGCAGGTTTCACAATGAAAGACCACAGCCTCTGCTTCAGTGCTGTGGGGTAGTTTCAGGGTCTACCTCCTCCCATCCGCCTTTCCCGGATCCCACCACCCCTTCAGACACCCACCACCCCTTCATGCCCAGCCCTTCCCACAGACCCTTTGTTTCCATCAGATTCCATCGACTCCTGGGCACTAAACTGCAGACTCCCATCACTTCCTGAGCTTTCTCCCCGGGACTCGGAGGTCAGTCCTCCTGCCTGGTTCTCCCACTGCCCTGCAGGAACCAGTTCCACGCAGCTGGGCCACTACACCTACCTCTCTGCTCTGAGGAATGTTCTGGAGGATCTGAGCAAAACCTGTATTGTAGCACATTATCTTCCTCTAGTGTTTGCTTCGCCCACTGCCTGGAACTCAGGAATAATGACTTACTTTTCTCTGCCTCCCCCAACGTCCAAATGATTCGTGCGGGACTGGCACATAGGGCCTGGCGTCAGGGAGCGCTCCCCACCCCACTGCCAGCTCAGCGCTCTCTGTCAACATACCTGCGCAAAGACCCAAGAATACGTGTGCTGATAAATTTGATTTCAGTTCGATGCCTGTCTTCCAGCGTGTTCCCAGCGCCCCTCCTCCATCACTGCCAAGGCCACAGCGACGTTGTCACACCCTGGAGATCGAAAAAGCCACGTGGGCCGCTCTGCCCAGCCGCAGGGCTCCAGGGGCTGTTGGGGCACTTTGAACCAATGCCAGGATGATTTGTAATTGAAAGCCTGCGGAGAGAGTCACGAAGGAGTTCATTATTCTCCGCCCCCGCGTGCTTCTCCGGACCCTGGGCCTGGGCCCCAGCCCACCTCCCACCAGCCTCCGAGCACCTGCCACCGGGACCCCCGGGCTCAGGGATCTACACCGCACCGCCCGACCCTCCTGACCACCCCTCCTGACCACCCCTCCTGACCACCCCGGGGTGGAGCACGGTAGAGCAGAAAGGCCAGCTGAGGTGCAACCAGTCTGGACCGGTTCCCTCCTGGCTTATCTGGGGGGCGGTAAAGAGGCTGCAGGGTTGGGGAAGGGCTGGGGGCCGCTGGGAGAGTCCAGGGGGGAGCCTGGGCTGGGGGGGTGGGAGGGGTCCTGCTTCCCTCCCTCCTCCGCACTCGGCCTGAGCTCCCAGGCCTCGGACGCCCACACACAACTACCTTGGCTGCAGAGCCCTTTCTTCCAAAGACCCTTCCCAGAACCCCAGAAAGAAGAGCCCACGTGTCTGCCCTTCGCTTTCACTTCCAGGAGGCCAACGTGTTTGCATTTTACTTTCCTTCCTCTGCTGCCTTCCACTCCTGACCAGCAGAGGCACCTGGCACCTGGGGGCCCAGCGTCAGGGGGAGGCAGCCTGCACTTGCCCGTCATGCAGAAATGTTTACGGAAAGCCGTAGAAGACGGGCACATGGATGGCTGCGTTAGTCAGATTATTCCGTCCCGCGAGTGGTAGAAGCCCAGTACAAACAAGCTTAATTTTAAAAGGGCTTTATTGGAAGGATACTGGAGCATCCGGACACGTATCTCGGTTCCCCGTGCTAGAATTGGGCCTCGATGCCATGAGGAGCCCTCCCTCTGTCTCTCCTCTCTATTTACCTCACATGCTTTCATTCTGTCCAGTGGACATGCGGCTTTTTGTGCCACCAAAGACAGGTTCTCTGGAAGCCTCGCTTCCGATCCCTCCCTCCAACCTCTTGGGTTAAAATGCTGCCTCTCTGAGCTCTCCTCAAATCACTCCTAGGAGAGGCCTCTGATTGGCCCAAGCTCTGTCATGTGCCCATCCCTAGCCAATCACTGTGCCCCGAGGGAGGGACCCATGCCCCCTCCGTGGGCGGGCGAGAGCTGGGAGTGCTGGGATTGACAGCCGGTCGGAACCACGGGAAGGGGGCGCTGGAGGAAGTTCCCCCTAAGAAAGAGGAGCTCCTGTTAGGTTGAGGACGTTGAATGGAACACGTTTTTAACATTTTGACAAAGGCTTTCTTGGAAACAGTGCCTTACCCAAAAGAAATGGTCCGAGGGAGTTCATCCGCAAGCATTAGAGACTGGGGCAAGGAGAGCCTTGCAGAGCCCCTCCGACCACCCACAGAGGGAGCCATCTACACTTCGTCCCTACACAGCCGGAGCTAAACCCCACCATTAGCTGGGAGCATGTGTGTTGCTTTTCCTTTTAAACGTAATTCAACTTGAAAGGGCTCTTCATCTTATCTTGTGCAAGTGAGCAAGGGAGAGTGTGTTGGTTCAGTGGTGCAATAAATAACCTCTCATTATGAGAAATGTGATGCCTCAGTCCACTAAGCCATTTGGTAACCATAATATGACATTACAGAAGCTTTCCTTGTGAGCCCAGAGATATCTGAGCCACTTCCCTTTTCAAACAACTTCAGCTAATGGCTTTCCAATGCTATTAGTGGAATGAGTCCAAGCTATCTTTGATTTGTGGCCACTTGATTGGGTCCTGAAAGCGGAGGCTCAGCTTTGTGAGGAGGAATAATTGCCTGGGAACACTGCAGAAAGATACAATTCCTGTGGAGTCGGAGGGACCACAAATTTAGAGAAACTTAACTCCTCCGGGAAGATGAAAACATTTGTAAGGGTTTCTCACTCCCATGCAGGCCCCTTACTCACCCTGACAGCTCACTTCAGCCCTGTCTGCCTCGCCAATTTTCCTGACTCTGGGAATGTTGTCTTAGAAAGGAGGGGGTCTTCTTGGATCCTACGACACCAAGCCAGGAGCCATATAGAAAATGATCCAGCTGCACAGCCTGGCTTTCAGGTCAAACCTCCATATCCTCAGGCAAAATGTCAGCGCTGGGAGTGCACCTAAGCCTCTGCCTGTGAATTTCAAACCGACTCCAGCCATTGCAAGGCAGTTCCAGTGGGAGGGCGGCAGTGTGCATGACTGCAAAGTAGACCTTCTCTTACTAATAGGAAGAGAGACGCCATCTTGTATAGCAAAGTTGCCAGACCACCTGTATGCTTCTGGGCTAACCTGCAGGCCCGTTTCAGGAGTCTTGGAACCCTGTGATCTAAAAGGAAAGGACAGTAAGGCGCAACACTGTGCTAAGCACTCACAGGTTGAAAGAAGGAACACCAATAGGACAGCATGTGTTTTGACATTGGAGACCCAGCCTCATTTGCAGAACCATGACAACCAAAGGTTATCTCGAGCTTGGAAGGGACTTTTCCTTTTGAATAAACTTTTGACTTTGGAATAATTTTAGATTTACAGAAAAGTTACAAATGTAGCACAGAGAGTTGCCATATACCTTTCACCCACTGTTCAAAAATGTTACCATTTTTCATTATGCTGCATTTGTCAAAATTAAGAAATTAACATACCATCAACTAAACTCCAGACATTATTCAGATTTTCACCAATTTTTCCACTAACATTCCAGGATCTTAGACTGCATCTGGTCATCATGTGTCCCTAGTCTGCCCTGATCTGTGACACTTGTTCAGTCTGCTTTTCCTTGTTTATCATGACCGTGACAATGTTGACGAGTGCTGGTCACATGTTTCATAGAATTCCCTCCATTGGGATTGTCTGATACTGTCTCATGAATAGATTAAGGTTATGGTTTTTGAGAAAGAATACCCGAATGTGAGTGCCTGGGAGGGATTTTTTAAAGAACAAGTAACTCAGAAGTTATAACCCACCTGCTGTCAAACCAAATCATATTTTGTTTGTTCTAGCTGTATTTTTAAGAGATTGTGTGCCAGTTTTGGCCTAAAATTTTTCAATTCAGATTTCTAGCTTCTCTTTAAAAAATAGGAAGAGCTGATGATGCTTCCCCAGCAGTCAGAGATGGGTGCAGAGAAGCAGAGCTCCTCCTGCTTGGCATGTGTTCTCGTTGGACCCCACCAGTCCCATGGCCTCCCCAGCTCTAAGGCCCAGTATCAGCTGCCATTGGTTATCATATCCACGGTGTTGATCTTCTTAAAGTAAAGAAGTGCTTTCTATATCTCCATCACAGATGTGACAGATGGCTCCACACTTCAAGAGAAAGAAAGCCAAAGCAAGAAACGTGGTAAGATGAATCTCAAGGAAACTGCATTTTTCCTAATAATGGGAAAGGGCATGGATGCACATTCTGAAAAATGCATGTGACTTTTTGTGACTCTTGTCCACACGACATAGACCTCACCACTTATTTGGCAGCAGAAAGGAGGGATGTGGGTCAAGAAGGAAGCCAAATATAAGAAAAGTGGATGGGTCACAGGAGGGATGTTGAAACCTCCAGCTGTCCTAACTTCCTCCCAAGATCCTCCCAGACCAAATTCATGTCACCACCACCATTCGTGCTAATCATCTACCTAGAACAGCTATCTCTAGTAGGGTCTGCACATCCAGGCCTAGCTTGGGTAGAGATTTCCAATACTGCCAAGCCCACCCCAGAAGAAGACCTATGAGCAAAGAGAGTGTCTTCCATGTCTTTTGTATCCTTCCTAATGTATGACTTGTTAGAGGCACAGTGAAGATCGGCCTGATTTCTCCACTGCCCACCCCTGCCGTCTGTGAGTCAGACATCCCTTGCCAGAGCAAGCCTGGATTGGTGGGGGCGGGTTGGGGGGGGGTGGAAATTCGGGCGAAAAGAGTGAGCACTGAACCGGGAGTCAGAAGATCTGGATCTAGCCTGGATTGCAGTGCTATGTGGTGTCAGGCAAATCACTCAACCCCTCTGAGTCCTAGTTATCTCAACTGTCAAATCAGGTGACATTCTTACCTGCCTTGCCAACCTCTGGATTTCTGTGATGTGTAAAGATGATCAAGCTACAAAATAATCTTCCTGACTTGTACCCTTCACTTCCACGCACAATTTATGTACTTCTTTACTGTCCCTCGCAACCCAACTTTCTCCATCAGTGCCCTTCTATCACATTCTCTGCTTATTTGTTTATCCTGCAACCCCACTCCTAATAGAACTGCCTGGAGGACAACATACTCATATTGGAACATGGAACCTAGTACTGTGGTACCTACTCCTGTTCTTGGTACAGGCCATGTCATCAAATGTTGAATGAATACATTAAGCAAGCAAACAAGAAAATTAACATGGTGTATGTAAAAGCACTTTGTAAACTACTGGGCCTTATTTCATTGTGAAGGGCTAGGGATGCTATCAAGCTAGTTCCTGGGTAGCTGACCTGATCTACCAAGCCCCCTTCTCAGAAACCTCTTCTGGCCCACAGCCGATTATTACCCAACCATGCCTTTTGTTCAAAATTGATTGGACCAAGCTATTGGCTGACGGATCTGTCAGTCTATTGGCTGATAAGCTGCCAATCAGGCTCTTGCAGTCTTTGGGCTGTCACAGAGATTTTAAAAATCATGAAATGAAAGTAGGTGATTGAACAGAAGTGTTATGTAGAGCCATGGCTGGGCAGCCATATTGGTCCAAGAAGCCACCAGAGACAGGAGATGGAGAAATAGAGGTGAGAAAGATTATCTGAGGCTTACAACTAGAGAGAGAAATCTCTGTTCCCAATATTCCAGTTGTGTTTTCAGGCCGGCTGCACTTTTTGTCTTGTGCTTGGATGTCCAAGAGATTTTCCTTTGACATTGTATAATAAATCCCTCTGTTTAAGCAAGGAGTGGGATGGAGGTTGGAATATCTGTTCCTTTTACCCAAATAATCTTTATTTAGACACTGAGCAAACAAGACATAGTCTCTTATTAACAGATACAAACTTACCTACAGAGAGAAAGAAAAAGACACCCATGAGGGCTGAGACATGAGCACTTACCTGAATCAGGGATAGGTCAGAGGGCTTTGCTGGGGCCCAGGACAGACCCTGAATCCCAAAGTTGATGATAGGAGTGGTACTTCCCTGAGAAGCCTCAGAGATACCGCTCCCTGATGAACAGAGGAAGCTGAGCCATAAGCTAGCCAAAAAAAATATTCTAAAGAATTAAGCTTCAGCCTGGCATGTCATTGCTGGAGTTGAACGCCAACAGTTAGTGGCCAGATCAGGAAGCCTCGCGGGATCCTCTGTAGAGATTGACTGGTTCTAAGGGCTGAGAATTCACCAAATCAGGAGATGGCTAAGCTCATAATAGGCAAAAGTGCAAACAAATCGTATGAGCAAAGCGACAAAACCAGGAGGAGACATAGCCAACTTGGGCCTGGCCAGTGAATCCTCGTAGGAAAAGATTCCTCATCCAGGAACTGTAAGTAACTCAGATGGTGTTTGTCATAAGATTATGAAACACTGTGGAACTTTTGTTTCCTGTGATTTGTCTGCCTCAGAAGAGCTAATGCTTATTAATTTTCTTTTGTAAGAGGCAGAATCATCAATTTGGTTTGCCAGTATTAAAAATTCTCAGGTTTCCAGAGAAAGCTCGAACCAAAAGAATTGAAATTGGGGTCTCTATATTGGTTTTGCTGTTATTCACAGAGTAGTGTAATGACACTCTTCACAAACATCCAAAATCTGATGCCTTTCAAATAGTCAGAAGTTGAAAATGAAAGAAGGAAATGAGCATTTACTGAATACCAAATATATGTCAGGCACTGAGCTAGGCCCCTTTACAAGACAGAAGAAAATTTGGGGCTCCTGGGTGGCTCATTTGGCTAAGGGTCTGACTTCAGGTCCTAATCTTGCAGTTCACGGGTTTGAACCCTGCGTCGGGCTCTGTGCTGACAGCTCAGAGCCTGGAGCCTGCTTCAGATTCTGTGTCTTCCTCTCTCTCTGCCCCTCCCCTGCTCATGCTCTGTCTCTCTCTCTCTCAAAAATACATAAACATTTAAAAAATTTTTTTTAAAGACAGAGGAAAATTTAATCCTTGCATGACCTCTTAAAGTTATTATACCCATTTCACTGAGGAGAAAACTGAGATTTAAGGAAACTAAATAGCTTGTCCAAAGTCCCACCTATAGTATGGATCCCAACTGAGATTCTGACCCTTGTCTGTCTGTCTCAACTTCCTGATCTTTCCGTGGTACAGACTGCCTCTCTGAGATTGGCCTCCCCAGGGCCTTAGTAATCTAAACGTCTGTGAAGAGAAATACTTTGGCTGGTCATTGAGTCCTCGCTCCTGATCTAGTTTTCATGACAGTCTTGGGCCAAGAATATAGGAACACACTGAAACTCCAAACTTTTATTAATATTGCCTTTTTTCTAATGTCATTTTAAGATTTGTATCATAAATCTATCTGGAACTTATTTTTCAGTAAGGTGTGAATGAGAAGTATAGATTCTTTTGTCTTAATGGACACCCATGTACACGTGGTACAACTGATTTTTTTGTTAATCTTCTTTCTCCCACTGAATTGAAAGTCCTGTCTAGAATTCATTATGTTTCCATATTCACTGGGTCTGCTCTTGACTCTCTTCTTTCCATTGATCTATTTCAGCACCATTTCCTGGCTGTCTAAATGTTGTAACTTTGTTTTAAGTTATACTACCTGTTAAAGCAAGCCATCCTTCTCAGTTCCTCTCAGACATTTACTCTTGCACAGGAACATTAATATCTTTTTGTGTAACTCCCTCCACCTACTCAAAATAATGATTTTCATTCCATTAAATTTTGAATTAAACTTGCATATTAATATAGATTATTAATAAAGATTTACTTTTTTTAAGTTTACTTATTTATTTTGAGAGAGAGAGAAAGAGAACACAAGCCGGTGAGGGGCAGAGAGAAGGCAAGACAGAATCTCAAGCAGGCTTTGCGCCATCAGCACAGAGCCCGATGTAGGTTCAAACCTACGAACCGTGAGATCGTGACCTGAGCCAGGATCAGGAGTCAGATGCTCAACCGACTGAACCACCCAAGTGCCTAGAGGATTGATATTTAAATTGCAAATTAAATCTTATGTTGGTATGTATCTCCATTTCTAAATCCTGCCTTATGTCCCTGGACATGATTTTATAGTTTTTTGTTTGTTTGTTTGTTTGTTTGTTTGTTTAATGTATGTCTTTTACCCATTGCATCAGATTCATTCCTAAGTATTTTGTAGTTTTTATTTCTAACTGGATATGCTTATTTAGAGACAAGCTACTGACCTTTCTATATGTTTATCACATCCAGCCACCTTACCAAATTCTCCTTTTCATTCTAGTAGGTTTTTAATGTCACTAAATTCTGAATATATATTTATATTTCTGCAAAAAAGAGAAATAATGTATTTGGCTTTCCTCCAATATGTTACATATTTGACCGCTATATTACATTAGTTAAAACTTCCAAAATACACTTAGTAATGGTAAAAGCTTTCAGTGCTATTTGTTCCTGATTTTATTTTATTTTATTTTTTTTGTTCCTGATTTTAAAATAGCTTTACTATTTCATAGTTTGATATAGTCATTATCATGTTAAAAATGTCTTATCCCACCCTTATTTTACATGGGGTTTCTTATTAATAATTGTTGCTAGATTTTATCAAATGCCTTTCACCAACTATAGTTATAGAAGATTTTTTCCCTTTTCATCTAAATAGGAAATTATTTTGATAAATTTCCAAATTTTCAACTATCTTTACATACCTGAAATAAACTTGACTTAATTTCCTTTCATTCTTTTTATAATTTGCTACTGAATTTCGCTTACTATTTTTTTTTTAGTATTTTAGCCTTTACATTCATACGTGAATTTGTCTAGTTTTCTTTTTTCTACCTTTATCAAGCTTTAATATTAATATTATTGTGGGAACTATTTCTACCTTTTTTCATTGCCTAGGATAGTTTAAAAATAACCCACCACTGTTTCAATAGATGCTGACACAAAACTCCTGGATCAGATGTAAAAGACAGGATTTTGTCTGTTTGTTTTAAATATTTATTTATTAATTCATTTATTTATTTACAGGCACCTGGGTGGCTCAGTCAGTTAAGCTTCCAACTTCAGCTCAGGTCATGATCTCACAGTTAATGAGTTCAAGCCCTGTGTCGGGCTCTGTGCTCATAGCTCAGAGCCTGGAGCTTGTTTCAGATTCTGTGTCTCCTGCTCCCTTCCCCTTCCCTGCTCACAAACTACCTCTCGGTCTCTCTGTCTGTCTCTCTCTCTCTCTCAAAAATAAACATTAAAATAATAATAATAAATATTTATTTACTTACTTATTTATTTATTTTGATAGAGAGAGGGTTGGGGAGAGGGGGACAGGGACAGAGACAGAATCCCAAGCAGGCTCCACACTGTTCACACAGGACCCAACACAGGGCTTGATCTCACGAACCGTGAGATCATGACCTGAGCTGAGACCGTGTCGGGCACTTAACTGACTGAGCCACCCAGGTGCCCCAAGACAGTATTTTTTTAAGTTTATTTATTTTGAGAGAGAAAGAGGGAGAGAGAGCATGCAGCATGAGTGGGAGAGGAGCAGAGAGAGAGAGAGAGAGAAAGAGGAAGAGAGAGAATCCCAAGCGGGCTCCATGCTGTCAGCACACGGAGCCTGACCCAGGGCTCAATCTCACAAACTGTGAGATCATAACCTGAGCTGGTATCAAGAGTTGGATGCTTAACCAAATGAGCCACCCAGGTGACCCAAAACACAGCTTATTATTCGCAGCACTAGCAGCAGCGAGAGACCAGCATGTGTGTGCCAATCTCTGAAGCCCTGATTCCCACAGGCAGCGTGAAGAGGACCAGATGTGCAGTGGTTGGATTACAGGAGCGGAATCCTGAGTTTAAGGAACCTGATTGTTTTATAACGGGCATTAAGCATACCTGCTCTTTGCTCCAGAACGCAACACACTGTCTATCTTCCAAGGTTGGAAGAAACTTGCCCTTTACTCTGAAGGGCATTATATCTTTCATAGCTGCTCACAGTACAAACCTCTATACAAGATAGAGGTTTATATCATTACAAACCTCTATACAAGATAGTCCAGAATAAGGAGCGGCCAGTAGTCCACTCGCAGATGTTTAAAAAGGTAAGAGACCCATGGAAAGTTATTTCCCAATGGTGGATAGCTGAGGCAAAAAAGGACAAAACATTGGTGCTTGTTAATTCTTAGTCAGTGGGCATATGCATGTCATTATATTATTTCCTGTATTTTTCCATATTTCTATAAACATCTGCCCCAACACCACCCCCCCCCCCCAAAAAAAGAAGCAAGAACTGTCTAGTAGTGGAATAGCTGCCTCAAGATATGGTGAATGTTCCAAAAAATATGAGTGACTTCCCTTAGGGACACTGTGGAATCCTAAATTAGTTGGGTGCGTCAGAGTAGGGCCCTTCTAATTCAAAGAATGTAGAATATTAGATGGCTAGATTGGAAGGCATTTCAGAGTCTATGTAGCTACTCCTATTTATTTCCTCTGCATTTCCCATCATATTCATAGGTGGACCAGGGACAGATGATTAGAAATCCCACACCCACACCCACACCCACACACACCTACACATACATTTTAAAAAGAACTCATGGCTGGGATTATCCATGTTTCTTAATCTCTTTAGTGTTTCCTTAGTGAAGTCAGTGGGAAGACTATTATTTATGCCCCTAAAGTATTGGCATATGAAAAATGACATGGGCACACGAAAGTCAATGACAAGCAAGATAAACACGACCCTGTTCCACAGAACTTCCTGTCTAGTGGGGAAGATAAATAATTCCACAGAATATTAGATGTGACTCACTCTCACATTCACTAGAAATTGACTTACCCCCCCTCCCCTTCTACTCCCCCACTACCTCTCTAGGGATCCATAGCCAGGGAGAGTTGGTGCGATTTTCTTGTGTTTGTCCCATAGGGAGTAGCAGAACAGGAGGACAGGAAAAAAAGGTGTCTGCTCAGGTGATTCTGCTCTCTCTGACTCAGATTTTCCTTTTCAAAGGAAACTCTATCTTCATACCTCAAATGAGTATCTATCTTCAGACCTCAGATAAATACCGATTGCCTAAAAGCACCCAGCAAATCTAGCATAGCACTAAAAAGTCCAAAATTAGAATATTCTCTTGAGGTCTTTGCCCCCAGTTTAACACCCCACATCCGTGATTCTTTCTTTGTCCCTGCCCCTCTGATATCACTCTTGAGGTCACAATAGTATGTAAAACACACAGGCACACACACTCATACGCACTCACATACACACACGTTTGCTTTCTCTGCATTTCTAAAATTTCCTCTTATTCACTGTCAAAATCTGAGGATGGAGAGCTACTGTTGCTGAAATAAGAACAAGATTAGCTAATTGGGAATCACGGTTTCTTTACCCTTTCTCTACAATAAAAATAAAAATGCAGCTACAGTTCAATCTGAGCAAACACCTAAATGAAAATTCAGCTCCACAGAAAACATTAAATTAATATTAAACCCATTGAATAGTCTTTATTTTTGAAAGCATCCAGAGTAGAATTCCTTCCCTTAGCAAGCTTCTCTCACGACTATTCCAGAAAAATACTGATTCTGAAAGATGGAATGTTTCGCCTTTTCCCAAATTTCGTACCAGAGGTACCCAAAGTCAGAGGAGCAATGAGCAAAATGCAAAACCAGACTCTAGTTTCCTTCAAAAACTGAAGTCACAATTCTAATCTACAGCTGAAATGCTAGGGCGCCACAACCGATTGTGAAAGGCGGCCTTCATCTGCCCCCTGCTGTACTCTACATAAATGACAGGACTTCCTAACAGCAGCAGGAGATGGGGCCAAATTTGGGGGGTGCTTGCAGAATATAAAGGCTGTGGCAAAAGGGGCTGTGCCTGTGGTTCAGCACTGTGCTCCCAGCATGTAGCAGAGGTGGAATACACCAGGCACTCAATAGATATGTGCCAAACGAGCAAACATACAGGTAAGAAAGATGGGCTTACAGCCTCTGCATAGGCATAATACCAAGAGCATATTGGCCCAAGGAAAAAACTAGTGCAGATGTTTTGTGATTCTACCTTCACAAATGTTTGAAATAAATTGGTAGCAATCAACATGGCTGGTGTTCTCTCCCTAATAATTCCATTGGGCTGATCAAAATAATAAAACTGGAATATTCAGACTTCAGGATAAAAGTAGATTTTCTAAATGTTACTGCCAAGAAATAAATCTTTGAGAGCTTAGGAACTAAAAGCCGTGAGATTAAAAAAAGAACGAAAGAAAAGAACACATATGATTTTCTCCAAGATGGCAGAACAAGTTGAGATCATAAAGTTCTTTGTGTTATCTTTCATCCTTTTCTCCAGGGACCCCTGTTTCTACCAGCCTTCCAATGATTATCCATATGTCTCTCAAGGATTAGTGAAGGCAAGGATGAGACAGAGAGGCATCATCTTTAGTTGGAGGTAGATTTATTGAATATGAAATAAGTCATGCTAGGGCTGACTTTGACATCTGATACTTCAGTATACCTACCCTGGAGAAGCTTAGGTTTCATTGAGGAGTCAGCAAATAAGTATATGCAGAACAGTTCTACAGGAAATATAATCAAGTGCCATTGGATGTGATGTAGAAACTGTCCAAGAGCTGGGGCGCCTGGGTGGCTCAGTTGATTGAGCGTCCAACACTTGAATTCAGGCTCAGGTCATGGTCCCGGAGTCACTGAGTGTGGAGCCTGCTTAAGATTCTCTCTCATACCCTTTGCCCCTCTCCCCTGCTCACATGTTTGCTCGCTCTCTCTCTCTCAAATAAAAAATAAAAATAAATGCCCTGATGAATTAATGAAACCCAGTGACTCAGCCTAGATGTGCAATTCTTAAAGGATTAAGAGGCAAGGTAAATGGATCACCCTTAATTTTTGAGGAAATCTGCAAGATCTATCCAGAGCCTGTGCCACACAACTAGGGCAATGCCCATGACAAGTAAGTTCAACTTCTTGTAGTGGATGGTCAGGGACTTTGGCCTCATGAAGATATTTAAAAGATAACTAGGAAAATTTGAATGCCGACTGGCTATTCGATACTGTTATTCTTTTAGAAAAAATAAGAGTATTGAGGTTGCCAAAAATGAAAGTCCTGATGTTTTAGAGATACATACTGAGATGCTTGAAATAATGAAATATCTGACACGTCCTTGAAAACAATGGAGTCTGGGGACGGAGGAGTAGCAGCATATAGATGAAACCGGGCTGGCTATATGCTGGTCACTATCTAATCTGGATGACAGGCACATGGAAGTTCATTCGACTGTTCTACTTTCTTTATGTTTGAAAATCTTCATAATCGTGTCTTTAAGCATCTCTTGATGGACTTTTACATTAACTCTTCATTTGATCTCCTCTGCCCGGCACCACACCTCCTCAAACAGGAAAGATATGACACTGTGACATTAAAAAATGTCGATGCACATATTGACACCACAAACAGCCCTGAAGTAACATCGTTGACATTTACTCAACAACTGCTGTTTGCCGACACGCGAGAGTCAGCTTCCCTGGGAAATATTACTGGAGTCAAACCAGTGTGAAGCTTACCTGCATGCATGGTGCCTCCTGCATTTCTTGCCCCTCCCTGAAGCCTTTTCTCCACTATTCTACCTACATTGCCCTTGAAGGATTTGGGAGAGTTTCGCTTAATGTATGTATAGTATCTTTTTAAGCATCGAAGGTATTTGCCAACTACGTGTAGTTAAGTATACTTGCTATAAGACTGTTCTTGTCAATATTAAGTTTATCCATTTACTTCTCAAGACCCTTCCAAGGTTGTGATTTGAGGGTGTTTTCGTGACCATTTGCTGTGGCAGAGAGATCTGCAATTCTTTCATCCAATAGCTCTTTAAACAGGTTAACTGTATATATATATATATATAGTTTTTTGGGTTTTTTTAAGTGTTTACAGGGCACCTCGGTGGCTCAGTCAGTTGAGAGTCTGACTCTCGATTTTGGCTCAGGTCATGATCTCGCGGTTCATGGGATCTTGTTCATGGGATTGGCCCCACATGATCTGCTTGGGATTCTCTCTCTCTCCCTCTCTCTCTGCCCCTCCCCTGCTCGCACTCTCTCTCTCTCTCTCAAAATAAATAAACATTTTTAAAAGACCTTTTAAAAGAAGTGTTTACAGACAATTCAAGTAGTTAATATTGTGTTCTGACTCAACCAGGCACTCTCCAAAGAGCTAGAAACATGGCAGTTGGACAAAGAGAATCCCTAACCTTTAGAAGCTAACATACTACTATAGGAAGACCTATTAATACGCAAACAAATAAGACATCAGGTACTGAGGAGAAAATGCTAGAATAGGGTCAAGCAATGGCACTCCTGGGATAACAGTGGTTAGGAGGTGCCTCTGAGGAGGTAACTAATGTTTGGGTTGAGATCTGAAGGATGGGAAGGGAGATCTGGTGAAAGAACATTCCTGTGGAATAAACAATAAGCATCGAAGCCCTGAGACGGTTTTCATGTGATTAAGGGTAGAGTCACTTCTGTGGCGGGAGCACAGTGAAATGAGGAAAAAGATGAACTCACAGAGATATGCAAGGGCCAGCTTCTCTGCCATGGTAAGGAGCCAGAGGTTTATTTCAGCAGCAAGGGGAACTCCCTGGAGAATGAAACAGCAAAGTACGATTGATTCTCTCTTTAGAGTAAGAGTGGTTCTGACCACTTTGGGGAGAACAGACGGTAAGAAGGTGAACAGACCAGTTTGAGCCGAAGAGGGAGGATGGTGTGTGACCAGAGTTGGAGCAGGGGAGCTGGAGAGAAGAAATCAGATTGAGGATATGTTCTGAAACAGAACCAATGGGCCTAGGATAGGTTGAATGTGGAGATGACAGAAAGGGTAGAATCGAAGAGAACTCATACATAGATGTTGACTGAGACAGAACACTTCCGAGTGTGTAGGATGGCGTGGGGAGAGAATCAGTAGTTCTACTCTTGGCATAAATTGACACGGACATACAAATGGAGGTGTGGTGTAGTTCAGTACAGAGTGCGGGTGGGAGATACAGATGTAACAGTCACCAGTGTAAAGATGGTGGTTATGGGATCCAGCAAAAGGCACTGAATAGGAGACTGACAAGTGTGGTAAGAGGAATAATCATGAACGCGTTTCAATGAGGGTGTAGTCAACTATATCAACTATATGGACTGCTACTGAGAGACTCTGATATTAGATAGACCGTTAGCTTCGAAGATGTCTTTTGTAATGTTAATCAGAACTGTTCCCATGAACTGGTGGAGACAAGCCAGCTTGGAGTCAGTTCAGGTAAGAAAATAGAGGCAGTCTGTGTATATAAATCTTTCAGAAAATTTTGCTGTATAGAAAAAAAAAGGGACTATAGCTAGAAGGGAAAGGACAGGATAAGGGAAAGGTTTTGTTTGTTTGTTTGTTTTGCTTTTTTGAAGTTGGGTGATATTAAGGAGTGTCTGGAAAGCCCAAAGAAATGATGCAGTAGCAGAGAATTTGATGATGCAGAGAGACGCAAAGAAAAAGGATATTTGCAGGATCAAAGTCCTCAAGAAAATGGATTCCGGAGCACATAGAAAAGAGTAGACCTCAGATATGAACAGGGACACCATCCGTTGTGTAACAGAGAGAAATACAGAATCATCTGGGCACATTTAGAGTCACGCTCATAGATCATTCGTGGCAAGATAAAATTATAGTCTTCTTGTATGTCTGTGGGATGTAAGGTGAAGTCAGCAGAGCAGAAGTAGAGGAGAGAAAGGATTTTAATAATCTGAGGAGCAAGAAGGTGTAAAATAGCCCCTCAATTTACCAGAGAAGTGTGGTCAGGTTGTTGGGCAGGACCGAGTACCCATTTCAGATCTGCGGTAATGCAGTTTAAGGAACATTAGCCAGCAGCCTTCTGTTATCTCCTCCAGTAATATTCAGCTGCTAGAGTAGAGGTACAGGTGCCACAAAGGGGCGAAGGACGTGTATGAAGGAATGCGTGTAGTGCTGGGCCACTGCACCATGGAGAGGGAGAAGGGGGTGACACGGGATGACACGTACGGAAAGCGGGGCCAAAGGAGGAGAGAGATTTGAAAGGATCAGAGAATGTCTTGAAAGGGAATCCGAGAAAGGCTGACAAGTGATTGCTGTCAAAATTCTAGATTTAGGAGGTGGGGAATTCTACAGTGGGAGGCTATGACTTATGAACGGGTGGAGATGGAGGGGGAGGAGATATCCTGAGAACTGAAAACAATTGTGGGATCGGTGGAGTCACGTATCGGAGGTGAGGTTGCCCAGAATGACCACAAAAGGGGACAGCACCAGCATAGTGGGTAGGTTGCCCATGGTACGTTGGGGTGATGAGTGGAAAATTCTGACAACTGTGAAGAAGCTGTTTCGTTTGTTGTTGTTCAACAGAGATTTGAAGTCAGCCGTGGACTGCAAGGACAGGGAACTCTCCTTTAGGACCCGAAGATCACAGGGTGTGGGGAACACCAGCCTCGAGCAGGCTGCGTGGCAGACATCGAGCTGGGGAGTGGAAAAGGAAACCAGGTTTCAGTTCTGGAGAGACGTGAAGAGAAAACCCACACAGAGATAAAGTTTTCAGCGAATTCGCTAATAACAGACCCTGGATTATACAGAGTGCGAAGAAAGGGGCAGGAAGGCAGGGAAAGGTAAGGTTGGGGTAAGAGCACGTGGTGGTTCTCCGTCCCACCTGCACAATAAAACCACCTGGGGGAGGGAACTTTTAGGACAAGGGGTCACAAGCTCCAGGGGTGCGGTGATCCTGATACACAGTCAGAGCTGAGAACCACTGGCTCTAGTGATATGTGAAGCAACGTGAAGATAAATGACTTCATTTTCTGATGTCGAATGGGGGAGACGCGTAGTGAGGCCTGATGGGGTTGGCCCGGAGCCACTGGCGCTGGGACCGTAGTCTCAGGTACCGCTGGGGAAGACGTAAGTTGCTACGAGACTTCTAGAGGGCAGGGATTTTCTAACTCCAGGAGTTTGTGCCCATCTCCTGGTTACTAGCAGAGACCAGCACAAGATTGCAGGTACAAGGTCATCCATGGCTGTGTTATTAACACACCGAACATGAAAATGTCAAAATATGCAATGTTACAAAACTAGATAAAGCGTAACAAAAATAAAATGTAGCCATTAAAAAAAAAAAAACTTAGAATATGATCTACTCTCATGAAAAACGACTCATGATATATTAAATGGAGAATGCAGTTTCAAAAAGGCGTTACGTAGAGCACGGTACCAAATGAAACGGGACGGACTTTGACACGCTAACACGGATAACAGACTGGAAGGCCTTAAAAAAGGTATCGGTGTTCATCTCTGACAAGTTCAAAGTACTTCATATTTTCAAAATCTCTTGCACACATTTTTTTACTGATGGGGAAAAAAAGATTTTTGGGGAGCGGGGGCAGATTGTTTAAAGAAATGGGTTTACAAGTAGTTCCAATTCCTACTGTTTACAAGTGGAATTTGGTCTGTCTGGCCCAACTTGTTCCTAGTGGCAGGAACAAGACGTGGGCTTCAAAGTATTAAGAAAAACTATCCCCAACTTGGAAAGAAAGCATAAGACAGTACAGCATGTCCTTGCAAATTCATACAGGGGCATTGTCTAACATACCTGCCAAGGGTATTTCTTAATGTTGGGCAGTGGTTCTCAAAATGTAATCCAAAGACCTCTGGGAGTCCCCAGCATGCACTTTGGGGATTCTAGAAGGTCCTCCTTTTCCAACTGCAAAACCATGTGAGGCCAGATTTTCTTCATATACTTCAACCAAAACAACATATTGTAACATATGAATGTGGAGGCTGATATGAGAATCCAGCTGTCCTCTAAGCCAGTTAAAGTGTTCTATTTGCAAACATGTAAAAGAATGCCTATATATACACACACACACACACACACACACACACATATATATATGGAGCTATTTTTCATATATATATATATATATATATATATATATATGGAGCTATTTTTATTTATTTTCATTTAAAAAATGTTAACGTATGATGGGTTTATTTTTAAATTAATAAATATTTAAACTTTTGTTTTAATTTGCAAAGTAAATATTGACAGACCATTTGGGGTCCTTTAAGCCTGTAAAGGGGTCCTAAGACCACAAAGTCTGAGACTCGCTGATCTTTGCTACTTACTCTGAGGAGCTCAGATCCCTCGGCATACTGGTTTCCAAACCCTTCCCGGTGGCCTACATAACTCCCGTTGCTCCAATGCTTTGAACCAGCTTCGCCACCTTAACGATTTCCTCATTAAGGAGGCAAATAAATTTGACAAAAATTCATTATGTACCTGTATGAGTCATGTCTGATTTTCTGAAGATTATACTTTGATAGAGGTAATCTCTCTGCTGATTTATGGACATTGGGGGATTTAGCCCTGGGGCTCTTTTCCTTGCATTCAAAGGCGGATGAAAAAACAAACAACGCTATGAAAAGTCTCATCAATCTCGAACATTTCCCTAATGAAATAAGAAGACCACAATGATAGCAGTACCTAGCTTGTTACCCAAGGAAAGTATCTTAAAAGAGAGATTCAGTCCAATGCCCGCGAGGCACAGTGGCAATGCTGAAAGAAGGGCTGAGGTAAAGAATGGGTCTGTAACTTGGGAGAGAGGAGATCCACCTTCCTATGGGAGAGGAGTACACTTTCCACCTCTGTCAACATGTCCTTCTCCACTTCTCCACCAGCCTCTCAGCTAAACAACCGAATACAAGAACATCATTTCACGTCTCTGCAGAAAGCTTTCCTAGTCAGTATAAAAACTGCAGGAGAGATCTATAATCCAACTACTCCTCTAACACGACACTGCTCTAATACTGGCTCTTAAGCTTCAGTAGGCATCAGAATTATCTAAGAAGCCTATTAGAAATACAGATTTAAATTCATTACCCACTGTGTGAGGGAGGTCAGGGGTGCGTATGTGAAACAGACACTCCAGGCAATTCTGATTAAGAAAATAAATAAAACCATACTTTGAGAAACTACCCTAAGGCTATTAAAACTACCGCTTAACTGATGTCTTCCAAGTCTGGAAGAGTGGTTCGGGTATCCTCAACATCTAACCGCCAAGTCTGCCCACGTGGGCCCTCGGCAATCTTGACCGTCTGTGTTTACAGTTCTCTCCCGGGGCCACATCCACCGTTCCCACACCGGCCTCACCTGCACTGGAGCCCGGCTGTGTTCCTCCTTGTTGATCTTTTTTCCACTTCCTTCCTCTGCCCGTGGAGGACGATGCGTGCTTCTCATTGTGATAAGGTGGGCAAGTACTTGGCTCTCTGGACTCTAAAGCCAGGCCCGGCTTCCGATCCCGGAGCGCACCCCCTTGGTAAACACAGACAACGTCTTTGAGACTCAAGAGGACTCCTCTATCAAAACGAAGGATGGGGCGCCAGGGTGACTGTCAGTTGGGCATCCGACTCTTGATTTTGGCCCAGGTCAGGATCTCAACGGTCCTGAGATCGAGCCCCACAGTCTTGAGATGGAGCCCTATTTCGGCTCTGAACTGGGTGTGGGCCTACTCGGGATTCTTTCGTTCCCTCTCTCTGCCCCACCCCTGCCATGAAGGTAAAGAGGACCCACCCCAAAGTCATTACCCCAGCACTGGCGGTATTTAGATGTTAAATGTATTAGTTTGGGGGTTTTTGGATTTTTCATTTGGTTGGTTGATTTTTTGGTTTTGGGTTTTGTTGTTGTTGCTGTTTAGCCTCTTGTAAGGGCTTCAGTCCTCCCAGGAATCCTAAGCGTTCTAAGCAACATCAACATTCTTAGAGACACGATAAATGTAAGAACAACTCTTAACTCCTTACTGCACAGGCTTGTGAACCAAATTTTGGAACAACTTAAAAGAGCAGATACTTAAGATGCATCAGATCAAATCAGTATAACTAAAGTTCTAAAGATAATCCAGATCTGTTAAGGGTAGACCACACTCACCCTACGCCAAAATTATTTTACCAGGTATTTTTTAGTTAATAATCATGTTCCTTAGCATTTTGAGGCCAAGAGGAGAAAACACATGGATATTTAGGAGTCCACAGTTGCCGAACGACAACCTGGTTCATTTACAGTAGATGGTACAAGTATGGACGTGAGCGGAGGGGATGAAGTGGACCAGTCCAGCGCGTGTTAAAATATTCCGTGCGTTTGCCATGCACAAGAATAGTGGAGAATGTGAAAGATTAAAGAATGCATAAAGTATCGACTTATTCTTTCCAAGGAGCTTAAACTAGTTGAGGGACTTACTGACACTGCATTTTTTTTACAGACAAGATAGCAATGACCATCACCTTCTAAGATTTATCCTGTTTTTCTCTTCAGGAAGCAGAAGGTATAAAATTAAAAGTAGGTAGGATTGGGAAGATAGATGCATTTTTCTCGAACATCATCACCATAAAAAGGATTCAAAATAGGTTCTCACCCCATCCTGAGAGCAACCCTGAGGGATAGGCATTCTCTCCATTTTATAGACAAAGCAGCCGAGGCGAGGCTGTTCCAAAGCGCTTACCCAAATTCACAAGTGGAAAGCAGGGGTGCTGGGGTCAAAGTTTTAACTCCAAGGTCTAGCTCCTCTTCCTGGAATTGAAAGGCAAGTATTCTTCCAAGTTTTTTTGGTAGTCTTCATGTTTTGTGACTGGGAAGTATACACGAAGGCCCAAATGAGCCCTCCCCCCCCCCCCCAAAAAAAAGTTAGTGATGGCCAAGCTTCAGGAAGTAGTTTATCTGACTCCTGGCCAAATGAAGGCAGCACATGCAGCCTTAGAACAAGAAAAATTGAGAGTGCACATTTTCTATTCTTGTATGTGCTTCCCAGACACCCTTCACATGTTCTTATTGGGTTCTCTCACCAATCCTGTGGTGGGGAAAACGCGTAAAAAATAAGAAAGCCACAGCAGCAATCCAAGGTCTGATGTTCTCTCCTCAAAACCCCTTCGACCCTCAGAAGAATCAATCATGTGAGCACTAAAGAATTACTTAGTGGCTTAGGAAAATGTGTTCTAAGGGCGCAGAATATCACATACGGGGTCATTCTATTTTTGTGTAAAATAAAAATCAAGAGTGTACTTTATGCACCTACAGATGTGTCGATAAGCATGGGGATGATTTCAATAGCACACCCAGGAAGTTACCTTTGAGGTGCACAATCAAAAGAACAGGAAAATTTCACCTCTTGCTTCGTGTCTTTTAAGGGTGATATTACACGTGATTTCCACCTTGTTTCAGTATAATAAAATCATGTTTCCTCCACCTTTTGGTGCTTCACAGAATGCCACCAAGACAGAGTTTTCTTCTTGAGTTAGGAACATTACTCTCTGGGTCTGAAACTTCTGAAGGATTGAAACCCTGGAGGCGTGTGCTAGCATCCCGGTTTGCAAGCCTAAGGTGCCCCCAGACGCTTTTGTGATAACGTGGTTTCCTAGCTTCCTCACAGGGCTGTTGGATGAAAAGTGCGAACATACGTGGAAGTGCTTCACTGGGTTATACAAAGGCTGTGACCCCCTCTTCTTAACCTGCTTGCATTTATCTTTGGGCACTTTTGACCTGGCCAACTGCTAGCTTCGGCTCCAAAGAAGCCAGAAAGTCACAAATCTAAAAGAACATACAGGACTTGTTCAGTTGCACTGAAGGATGTCAAGGGTAGATCAGTTCCTCAACCTAAACAGCAAAAACCCCAATTTGAAAGGGGATAAATCCCTAGGATCTAAGACTTGGGTGGAGAAAGTAGCAATTCTCTCTCCTGCTTGGTTCAGCTCTACTTTAGCTTTGTTTGCCCAGGAGCCCACTGGAAGGCTCCCCAAAGTTCTGTGACAGAGGCTCCAGACGGAATGAATCCAAGACAGCCAGCCATTTGGTTAGCAAACCCTGCGAGACTGGTAAGCGCCGGCTGCCAGCCGCACAGCTGACAGCTCTCTAGGCTGATTTTTATCATCATCCCGCAACTGTGATGGGAATGGTAAAACACAGGTGCACAGGTGGATTCTGACCAAAGTTTGGGAATTCAGACCACGAATGAAGCCTAATAGTGTGGAGATCAGACACAAGCAACCTCCGTTAGCAGATACACGGCCGATCAAAGAGCCAGTTCCCGCAAGTGCTTTAAAAAACTTTGTGAAGGGCCATTTCTTATATCTATACAGGGCACCACTAACAGCAGCACCGCCGTGTTTTCTGACCCTTGACGGTACATATTTTTAACAGGTTTTTAACCAAGTCAAGGACAAACCTTTTCTTTTTTGATCCCATAATAATGAAACAACGTAACTGACACCAACAGCACTCCCATCTCCAGCAAGATGAAGCCCCTGGTCTGCCCCATTCCGGAAATAAAACAACTAAAGCAAGTCCAGGTCGGAGTTTGCTGAAAACACAATGCTCACCAGCGAAACACTGCTATTCAAGTTCACAGATAGAGTATGTTCAGGCAAGTGAGGATGACCGACCGGCTAGCTATCTTCAGGAGAAATGTGTAAGGCAGACTCGGTAGGTTGTAAACGACTGTCCGTTCCACAAAATTACTTGGGTCTTAACCAGGAAATCACTTGTCATTAAGTATTTTTTAAAAACCTACCTTATTACGTGGGTTACTACAAAATTGTACCACAGAAAACATACTAACACCCAAGTTATTTCAGCCAATAGCTTTGTATTTGTCTTTAATCCCTTTTATTGCTCCTTAATAGTTTTCACAGTCTTCCGGCTGATACCGAAGTGTTTTTTCTTGGAATCCTTTATAGAATTGTATCTTCTTTGTGGAAAACACATTCTCCAACAAGAAAAACTAACAAATCCATGGTGTAGATTTCACAACTTTTTGTTTTTTTTAAAGTGAATTTGTGTGCCTTTAATTTCAGAAGAATTGCTATTATACAACAAACCTTTTATTTTTTTTCATTCATAAAAACAGTCCACAGCATTCATAAAACAGGATGTTAGAAGAAATAAAAAGACTTTTCAGGTGGATTCATTATGTTTTAAGAAGAACAGATGAGTCAGTAGCAATTTAATACAGATGGAAACAAATACAAGCCATATAAAATCAGAATTTGAAAAGGGGGGTGGGGGGAGATATATCAACCAAAGTAAATTTAGAGCTTTCAGGCATGCAACTCAACATCTGAATTTTCTTCACTTAACAACCAAAATAGGTACTTTAATAGGTGTTTATAAAGAAGGCTACAAAAGAATTGCAAAAATGTTAGCCTTACATGTAACAAGAAAGAAAAGAAAAGAAAAAAAAAAAAGAAAAGAAAAGAAAAGAAGAGAAAAGAAAAGAAAAGAAAAGAAAAAAAAAGAAGGGAGGGAAGGGAAGGGAAGGGAAGGGAAGGGAGGGAAGGGAAGAAAGAAAGAAAGAAAGAAAGAAAGAAAGAAAGAAAGAAAGAAAGAAAGAAAGAAAGAAAGAAAGAAAGAAAGAAAGAAAAAAGGGAGAGAAAGAGAAAGAGGGAGAAAAGAAATGAACAAATCCCCAGCTACACCTAGGCTAATCACAGTTCAGTTTTCCCTAACAGAGACAGACAAAGAAAAGTGAGTTTTACAAGCTTAGCTTTGGGTACAATACCTTAGAGCTCTCACTTGGGTGTTTCCTGCTCATGCTCTTTTCAGTATGAACAAATATGGTTTATGTAATGGAATACATACTTGAAGGATTCCTTAAAAAAGAATCACAAGTTTCATTTTATATATACAACAAATTTTTAATTATGTACTGAAAATAAATTACAGGAAATAACTTTAAAATGCAACAGAGAACAAAGTCACGATAAACATTCCCATTGAATTCCCTTGGGGGGGGGGGGTGGGGAGACTGCAGTGCTCAAGGAAGATAAATATCACAAATATATCAAAAACTTCAAATTGTCTATGCATTCACACACTGACATGAGCCACAAACATTCCTTCACAGGGACTGCACTTAGCCTACCACAGAACCAGATTTTGCCATAAACTACAAAACTTTTAATACAAAATCGTATTTATATATTTATAATTCATATACATGCCCTATCTGTGGTTTTAGAAAATAAAAGCTACACACTGTACAGACACTCTGAACTCATAGCTGTAGGCAACATTTTTGGATGGAATTTCTCCCCCAATAAAATTAATGGCATATTTTATGTACACGAAGGCTAAACTGAATAAAGACAGTTCAGTTTCCCAGATATGCATCTCCTTTTAGGGCAGGTTTATAAATTTAAAAAGGCAAGACAAATGTACACCTCAGAATCACTTTCTTAGCTACAAGAGTTGTCATGTAATTTCTGTGAGACTTCTGACACATGCATTTATGTAATACTGGTATTGAAGGCAGTAAAGCAATATATACTTTTAATGTAGTGGCTCAATAAAGGCTTCATTGTCATCCCGATCTGATTCTTGATACAGTGATTCATAACTTCACTAGAAATTAAAATTTCAATGGGACACTGGTGTTAAAGAGACTCTAAATAGATTTCTTAAAATATTTCCCTGAAATATCCTTTTACATAAGACAAATTTCATTAACATTAGATTAAGTAAAAAGGAAAAAAAAAAAAAAAAAGGAAGAAAGAAAGAAAGAAAAAGAAACATGGCACAAATGTGCATGATAAACTAATGCTCCTCAGCCAATCTCCATGTCTTAGGAGCCAAGAACAGAATGCTTAAAACCAACAAACAATTTTCACACTCTGTGGCAGCCATCTGTGAAGCCAGTTATACTAAACTACTTCTACAGTTGATTGTAAACTTTGGTTTATTTTTATTTGAGTTCTCATTGTACAGCAAGCATGAAAAAAAGGGAGAGTGGAGTCCATGAGGAGATGAACTGTCAGTCTGTCTTTAATCTGGCATGATGAGACACCTGGTCAGTCAGGCCTGCTTTGATAGAGTTTGTGACAGACTGCCTTATGTTTTCCTCCATCAAATTATCACCCAGGGGCTTCAATACCTGTGGTATGAGAGATGTGCAAAACAAATAAAAACATGAGGTAAAAAAAGAGGTACATAGAAAAATAGATATAAAAATTCAATTCAAAGCAATGAAGAAAATAACCAGGAATGTGGGAAATAAAAAAGATGCTTCTCCCCAAAAAAGCTATGATGCTACAAATAATGCAGTTAGACATCTTATAATGCAACAAAAATTACTTTCCTCCTACTCAAACCATTTACAATTCCTATGAGATGGACGTGCGATTCCATACCCTCTATGCAGCATCAAATCTGGTAAGTATACAGCATTTATGCAGACCGGCCCAGACGGTCCTGCTTATTGTCCTACATGTTTAAGGGTGAACAACTTCAGATAGAGAAAAAAGTTAAAAATACTGTCTAATTTTTCTTCTTGTTATTGTTGGATGACAGTCTCTGTCGCTGTGCTGATGAAAGAGCACGACGGACCATTCGACGTCTAGTAACTTCAAACAGTTTGGAAAACACCTAAAACATGGAGTGACTCGTTAGGACAATGACTCAGAGCGCCTTGAAGTTAAAGCGTTTAAGACTACAAGAATCTGCGACTGTGAGTTTCTCACCTTCCTGGGACTCCTCTGAAGCAAAAGAAAAGAGAAATGCAAGAAGATTTAGGCAAGGTTTGTTGACACAGCACATATCTTCTCTGACTAGTGATCAACCTACCTCACCTACGCTGGTAATTTTACACTTTAGACTCTTCCACTTAATTGTTTTGTAATAATGGCACCTCTAAGGTCCTAGAATCAGTGCTACCGGAGCATGATATAGGAGGATGACTGGTTTTCAAATGAAGACATCGCACAATGATTAAAATTCATGCTGCAGAAAATTAGTGATGGTCCACAATTTTAAAGTAGAGAATTTTTTTTTAAAAAAGCGAGGCTGCAATAGCTTTTAATCCATCCTCTATTAGAAGATATCAAAGGAATATCAAGAGTGAGGTTTTTTTTTTTAAATGAAGGGTTAAATTTAACAAATATCCAAACACAAGCTTCCAAATCAGATCCAAATTTCTCTAAAGAATAAATACAAAATCCAAACTAATATGGCGGGTCACTTCATAAAATAATGACACTGTTACAAGAAAAGTCAATGCCCAATCAACCTTCACCAAAAAATGATTTACTTCTTCCGTCTTTAAATTTAAAGGCAAAACCAACATGGACCTGCATGTCCTAGACCTCCAAATAAGCCCAATACTTCTTATGCCCAGAAGTGGTATCTGAAAATGCCTATTATGCTGTCCATCAATACTAACTGCAGCTTTCATTCTGATCCTTGACATGATGCTCAAGTATTTCACGATGATCATTTTAATGACAACATCCTTGAACGGAATTTTCTGAACCCGGGGAATTCCAGCACACAGGTGGACATTCAACATGGCTTCCCTTAGTAGATTCTTGTCAGGCCCGACTTTGAATTCTGGTTTGAGGTAAAAGATTATGATTTGAATTCTGGTTGAAGTCAAAGATTACCATTAAGAGAAGCTGGTTCTCTGTTTGTGGCGCTTTGTTTTGTTCATTAGTGTTTCCATAGTACGGACAGCAAACAAAATTCCTTTGGTAAAAGAAATCCCTATCAGGTTGTTCCATCAGTAAATCACCACTATCTTCACGGAAGGCAACAAAGACCTGAATATCAATATTTTCCCTCAAATATAGGCATGAATTGCTTCTTGCCAGGGTTAATAAGACACTTCTTTTGCTTTCTTAAAGCACTGCACTTCCAAATTTCTTTCTTACACTGATTATATTTTCTTTCCTCTAAGAAAAAAGTCCGTAGAGACTCTGGCCCTGCCCATTGTCTGGTATAATCAGGCCTCTGACTAAGAATCTATCCAAAGATATTACAGATTTAAGCCAATCAAAGCACACTAAAATTATGACTTTAAGAAAAAAAAAATTACTCAGTTCATACTTTATATTCAGATTACACAACCATAACCAAACAAAACAGAAAACATCCTTTTGACATTCCTCGTATAAAGGAAAAGGAGGTGTGCGAATACTGCAGGAGAAGGGTAGGGAAATGTCACAGGGATGAGATTAGTCACTGAAAAACCAAAAGATAGATACCAACCTGTTCCCATAGTGTTTCAGCAATCTGATCAATCATTGTTCCAATTTCTCTGAACTCCCCAGAGTATTTTACATATGCCCAAGTACAAAGAGATGTCAGTGCTAACCCCATGACAAGGTTACACAAGACGGCTATAGAGTTTAGGCCAATGAAGCCGGTCAGTCCTGAGATTATGTACATAGCAAACATGACTGCAAACAGTGTGGCCGGGGTACGAGCAGCATAGAAGATGTTTTTGCCATCATTGTGCTTTATCAAGTTTGCATAGGTTTCTTCAATTTCAGCTTCAAGCTGGTCCTGATAACGATGGCAGAATTCATCTCCGCCCATTTTTTTTACTGAACGAAACTGTTTGATCGCCACTTCCTTGAGATCCAGGTGTTTTCGCTCCAGATCTGAAGGTGCAATGTAAGGCTTGTCCCCACCACATACCTGTACAGAGGAGTACAAGACAGATTACTGGCTAGGAACAATTCACACTTAAAAAACATTCCCGGTTCACAGTTTTTAGTCTCAAAAAGTCAAGCCATCTACATGGTTCAGTTTTAAACTTGTTCATAATATCTCGTACATAATCATAACCTATTTCTTGTATGTTTAATGGACTCGGGTAAAATAAATTCTCCAAGTATGACTAATACCAGTAAAGACAAAAAAAAAAAAAAATCTGTACCCGACTTCACAAGACTCTGGGCAGAGAGTGGGTAAAAGAGAACACATAAAAAAGGTCCTTTAACGTTCTAGTTAGCAAGTTTAGCACAGAAGTTGTCATTGGCCTTAAACTAATATTACATCAGAAGCTGCTAATAAGAGCACTCTGAATCATGCGTCAAAACTATTTTAGTATGATTTACGTAGTAACTTGCCACCTATATCGTGCACTCTAAACATGAAAATTATTTTCTTAGTTATTTCCAGCAGAGATGATGAAGGGGAATCAGTGAATGATGTATTGTGACAGTACGTAAGGAGCACAAATTATTTCAATTATTTAACTGTAAAAATCCTCTGTCTCACTTTAGTGTCAAATGTAAATGTTGGTTACAAACCTGCTCCATACTTTTGCAATAGATCTCTCTTGCTCCTGCTACCGCAGCAAGATTATTAGCTTCAGCTGTTGCCTAGAAAAATAAAACAAAATGTGCCAATTTTATGCAAAAAATGCCCAGCGGCTCTATAAATTCTGACTAACAAAATAAAGTCTATAGAGTGAACAAGTCTGAAAATGAACCAGAGAAAACATTATCAACTTCCAGTTTTCCTTTCCAATGGAAGGGATATAGTAATGGCTTCTAATGGGACTGCCTGTCCAATTTTGTTTTGCTTAGGTTTGTTAAAATGGGTTTGTAAAAAAAAAAAAAAAAATAGCACACATGCTCAGGAAATTGTAGAGAATTAGACATACCCTAAGAAGTGTCAAGTCTCCAGATGTATAGAATTAAAAATTACCCATATGCTTGCTCTCTCATATCAGTATGACACAAGAGATTTTTAAATCCACAAAACTGCTTACTACAGGAGTTTTAGAAGAAAATACTATTCAATCCACCATAAAACTGAAAAATTGTCCAAAATAGCAAATCTTAAAAAACATAAACTAGGTATGTATCTGAAAGAAATAAAACCTAAATTTGGGTGAAAAATTAACAGTATGAACACAATGAAATTAGTAAAATTTAGTAAGAAGTGACGGACATGAATGAAAAAAAAATAAACTTAGGTTAAAATAACATTGTCCCCAGGGGTGCCTGGGTGGCAAAGTCGGTTAAGTGTCCGACTTCGGCTCAGGTCATGATCTTGCGGTCCGTGAGTTCGAGCCCTGCGTCGGGCTCTGGGCTGACAGCTCGGAGCCTGGAGCCTGTTTCAGATTCTGTGTCTCCCTCTCTCTCTGACCCTCCCCTGTTCATGCTCTGTCTCTCCCTGTCTCAAAAATAAATAAACATTAAAATAACATTGTCCCCAAAGAACACCTTTTAAAAAAGAGAGAAAAAAGAAAAAAAAAAAACCTGTATGTACTAGAAGCAGCTCTAAATCATTAATACCAAGATGAAATAAGCCTTACTAAAAACATTCAATGTCACAGACTCAGAGAAGAGAAGAAGTTTGGTTTAGACAGGCCCTTATTAAGCTATCTCCTGCAAGAGGAAGTTTTCTACACTTCTCTAGCAACTTTATTTCTGATGGCCTATGTGTGCAAGGTCTGCAATCATAGAAAAACTTCAGGACCCATGACCCTTATTGACTTAAATATCTGAAATTCATTTGCGTGCAAAGAAGCATGATCCCACTTCCAGCGTTTATCTCTAAACCAAAGACTCTTCTTCAAAAATAAATATACGTACAACACACACACTACCTGAAGCATGGACTTTGGATGTGGAAGTTCCTCTCCTTGATAAATCTTAATGTAAGCCTAAAAACATAAAAGACTCTTTACATTGGCAGGTTAAACAATTGGCTCTACATTTCCGAAGGGAAAAAAAATCCATTAAATATAAAAATAATTCATACTTTTAAACATATGCTAAATAATATCCTAGAGAGATGTTTCTAAATAGAATTCCAACGTGCATAAAAGTTATATTTAAAAGTAACATATACAATGCCACCCACTTTATGAAAAGGAATCCATAATTCTCCCCTACTGTTACTGTTGTGTTAGACATTTTTACTCAATATTTCACTTCAATCAAGTTAAATGATATTTCAGTTCAAGAAAAAAATTACCTAATTTGTGCTCTAAGAGTAAGAAGGAAAGATGACAGTTTTTAACAAGTCCATACAGAAACTGTTCATCTCAACTTTCTGACTGAATTACTTCACAACTAACCAAAAATGCTATGAAAGTGACCAACTGTCCAATAAATGACCAAAAATACACTCTTAGTTAACTATAGTTTCCCTTCCATCTATCCGTAACTTACTATGAATAACTAGAACCCTGATAATGGTCTTGCTCTGGCAAGCAAGCTATGAAGACTAAAGAAGAGCAGAGAGAGAGAAAAAAATCTACAAGTAATTGGATTCAGAAACCAGTTTGATACTTTCAGCTGCTCCTATTAAGTCCTCAAGAACTCAGAGAAGGCTCTTTTATGAGAACTCGAAAGGCAGAATGCCACTCCCCATATCCACTGTCCTTCACAAATGAGAGTGGCATTACAATTAATTACATGGTGAATGGCTCTTCTTCTCTCCCTACCAGAGCTGGAGGAAACGGAGGATAATCCCATAAACAAAACCACCGTCTAGAACATACAAGTTGTCTGCTATCATTTTAGATATCCTTAAAAATTGGTACAGCCAATGCAAAGAAGGGAAAATTATAAATTTCACTTTGTTGCTGTAAAATAAAGACAGGAAATTTCTTGTACATACATATGAGTTTTAAGTCAGCTATATTTCTAACTGAGACCAAGTCATTTAACATAGCAGTTTTCCTACCTTAAAGTATTCTACAAGATCTCTACAAGTGACTTTAGATCCACTTATCTCTTTTTCTACCAAATTCTCAGGGGCAAGCAGCAATGGAACCAGATTTCGAAGCTCTCGCTTAAAGTCTTCATCAATATCTAGTGGAAACGAAATATAAACCAACATGTTAGTCAAAAGAAGACAGAGTAAAGAAGTCCCCACTGGTAAGAGCTAATAACATTGTTTCATGAAATGACAGTATACACGATCTATTCCTCGAGTACATTCATTTAAAAAACCTTATCCAAACACATCGTATCTCCTAGGAAAAAATATACTCTCCCCCTCCGCCCCTGCTCCATTTCCCTCGTGCCCCAGTAATTCTTTCAGGTCAAATAATAAATTGTGGACTACCACAATAAATTCCACATTAGTATTGACTAAACTATCCTTTTCAAAAGGCAAACAATTCATGAAATTATACTAAATTTTAATACTAGATTTTGTTTTCCAGCCATTCTGTAAAAATTTCATTATTCCTCCAGCCTTTTGCCATCATGCTCAAATCCTAGGACATACTCAAAAAATTACATCATCCCTAAAACAGAGACTTAAATCTGATTACATGAATACGATATATTCATAAAACATTTTACAGACTACAAACAGATGAAATACTGAAATGTTCTCAGCCTTCGGGATTTTTAGGACACCGGTGATGAACAACAGACCACATTATAAAATACGCTAATCCATACGCTACAAGTCTACAACAGCCCAATGGAAAGCTAGACAGACCACACAGAGCATTAATATCACCTCATTAACAATGCATCAAAATGTCTTCCAGTAGAAGACAGAAAATTTAAGGAACCATGTATTTTTTTTTTTTAACTCTCAGCCTCTAAAAAATAAATTCTGATTTTAGCAAGAATGGGAATTCCCACCTTTCAATCTCCCATCAAAACTAGGATTAGTTGCAACTTTAAGACCAGGATGTGGCAAAAGGAAGCAACCAAGATTTGAGAAACAATTGTGAATGTGCTTCCTTACATTCTGTAGCTCTTCATGTTGATTTTGTTTTACCTGAGGGCAGAAGGAGACAGCGTAAAGGCACAAACAAGGAAAAAAAGTTCTCAAGAAAACACACACACACTCACAAGTATGCACACTTAACTCAGATGCTACTCCAGATGGGTGTTTTTTGACAATATAAAATTTTACTAAAGATGCATTTCTGACCCCTTTAGTAAGACCCCACCCACTTTTGTCTTAAAACTAGAAAAGATGTTTTTTCCCATGTTAAATATGAAAAAATACAAATGCACAAATAACTAATCAGAATATCCAACACCAGACTAACAAGTAGTGGCTGTGGTGTACAAACCAGTAAATAAATGAAGGATTTGCCTTTAAAGTATTTATAACAGCAAAGAGAAAAAACAAAGTACTAATTTGCTAATAAAAAGGTTAGCCCTTGAGCAAAATAACAGCTCAAGTGAAAAAGCTCCAATAAAGTCCAAAGAACCTCTGAAACTTACTGGAATTTCAGTACTTACTCCAAATGATTATTTATGATTGATGCTAGTTACCAGTGTTTTGGGAAGAGAGACTGCTACGTATTTTCTGGAAGAAAATCCTAAATTTAAACTTTTATTTATTTGTTTGTTTTTAATGTTTATTTTGAGAGAGCAAGTGCATGCAAATGGGGGGGGGGAGGGCAGAGAGACAGAGAGAGAGAGAAAGAGAGAGAGAGAGAGAGAATGAGAATCCCAAGCAGCCTCTGCACTGTCAGCGCAGAGCTAAACACAGGGCTGGATCAAACCATAAGATCATGACCTGAGCAGAAATCAAGAGTCGAGCCACCCAGCCCCTCAAACTTCGATTTTTTTTAGTAGCTACTTATCCCAATATAACTCATATACTCACTCAGACTCTTCTCAAACAGCGTTAAAAAAAAAAAAAAAAAATGCACCATTTATAACTGACAAAACCTGGAAACTACCTAAATCTCCATCAAGAGTAGAATGAAGAAACTGTTATCTATTCATGTAATGGAATACCGCATAGCAATGAGAATAAATGAACGAAACTACATGCAACAATATCTCAGAAACATAATATTAAGCAAAAGAAGCTAGACACAAAAGAATACATGTTGTATGTGGTTCCTTTCATAAAAAGTACACACAGCACCTGTCAGGTCAGGACAGTACCAGAGGGCTTGGGGGTCAGTGGATGAAAATGGGTGCTGTTACGCACCTATGTTCAGTTTGTATAAATTCATCATCATCTGAGCAGTTTCCTGTATCATGTCAATGAGATAAAAAAAAAAAAATCTTGTCTTTGAAGTACATGATTCTGAGTTGTTAACATGCCTGATGTGCTTTGTGTTAATTTTTTCTGAACAAACCAGAGAAAACTCTGACGGCTGAAATTATCTCTGACAACAGGGTCTAGAAATGCCTTTCAAAAAACCCAAAAATGAGGAATTGGCTTAATCTCATTTTAGTGATAAGAAAATTATATTATACTCCAAGTTTCTGAATGTGGTTGAGAAACTAAATGCATCATCCTAAAGGGAAATAAAATTTTATTAACCAAAAAAAGATGACCCTTCTACTTATGAATTTATGGGATTTTCATGTATTCTTTGTGTATGTGAGTAGGTGAGTAGTATCTGACCTGAGGGTTTCCCCAAGTACTTCCAGGGGAGGGTAACTTTAGGAAGAAAGGATCATGTTGGTGAGGTTATTCTTTAGGAATGGCCTTGGTGTAGCATATTGTGTGGGCCAGGAGTCCGGATATTTGGGTGCTAGTCCCAGTTATCAACAGTTAAGCGACTAAAGGTACGTCACTGTTTTGGGCTCCAGTTATATTATATATTAAAAAAAAAGAAGGGTGAGGGCACCTGGGTGGCTCAGTCAGTTGAGCATCTGACTTGATTTCAACTCAGGTCATGATCCCAGGGTGGTAGGACAAAGCCCCATGTCAGGCTCCGTGCTGAGCATGGAGCCTGCTTAAGATTCTCTCTCTCTTCCCTTCTCCCCCTCTCCCCAGCTTGTGCACACTCTCTCTCTCAAAATAAAAAAAATAATTAAAAAAATTTTTTAAATAGATGATGTTTAAGATCCCTCTTCTAGCTCTATATGCTGTCAATCTAGGATAGTGACATCTCTTTGGAGAGAGGGTCTCACATCATCTGTGTTCAATATATGCACACTATATTATCCAGGCTGTCCCAAATGTTCAGAAGCTCAGCTGGGCCAGAAAGAGACACACACGCAATCTAAGTAAATTCAAAAAGTTAGTCTCCTTCAAATTTTTATATTTTGAGTACTGATTTACAGTTGGTTCTAAAGAGAAATACTTGTTCCTTAATTTCTATTCCAGGGCATTGGCCTCTTTGGCAGAAATACGACCAATTTACTTTTCATCCATTCTGTATGGAGCCACGTGGGCTAACCTGGGACACACAATTTATGCCAAAGACATTGAGAGACTGGAAGTCTAAGCAGTAGTCCAGACAGCCCGCTCCTCCATCTGGCTGGGTGCTTATGCTCTCCTCACTGGGAAATGGGGGCTTACCTGCAATCTCTTTTCAAGGAATTGTTTTCCACCTTCCAAACCATATGAATGTTCATAAGGATAACTCCAATCTCGAATCAAAAACATTAATGTCTATAGAAAGAAAACAGTGGAAATCATTTATTACAAGATTTTACAAAAAAATCACTACTTTAACAATTTAACAATCACTCCCCTAAGCATTCCTTATCAAAAGTTACAGTAACCAAATGGTTAATACTGCTCATATGGATAGCAAGGGCTTCTCTCAGCCAACAACACTCCCAGCCCCTATACCAAGCAACTGCCTCCATTTGAGAACTTCATGGTATGTAAAGAAAGAGCCACCACAAGCAATAATACAGGGTCTTAAAAAATGAACAAAAGGCCTAACAGGGCATACAGATCATAATTTTAAATCAAGGTTGTATAACTAAAAGACCAACTAATCTAATTTTAGACTGAATTTTTTACTCATATGTGCTTAGGATTCTCAATCTCAGCCCCTAAGTATTTGGACCAGTTCTTAGTTGTGTGTGGCTGGATGCTGAACAGCATTTCTGGCCTTCACGCACTATGCCAGTAGCATTAACCTCCCTTCAAAAACTGTGACAACCAGAAATGTCTCCAGACATTAGCAAAATTATCCCAGGTCAAAAAAACTGATATAGGCCAAATGGAGTGTATTTATTCATATACACAAAAAAGCCATAAGCTGCCCAGATATTTCATAAAAGTGATCACTTGAGCCAGACAAGACTGAGGCAGAATCAATGTAAACCCACCAACACTTGAGAATCACCAGCAATGCTGTCACACAGAAAGAATTTCAGAGACTGATGAGCAAACAGGGTGGAGTCATTCCCACCTCCTATAACACAACCGACTAAATAGTACTAATGTCAACTTACAAGTTACACTTACTTCAAAAAAGAAACTATCTGAAATTAACTTTGTTTTTTTTTTTTTTTTTTTAAAATCTCTGTCATGACAGGACTCCAAAGAAGCAAGCATAACATATGCTTCTCAAATAACTCCACCCAGGTTAATTTCTGACTTAATATTCTGTACCTGACATTTTAAAGGAATAAAAAACATATGGAGATTGAAGAGGTGGAGGGAGGGGACAGGTCTAATAAATTCTGGAACTTTTCTACATGAAACCAAAATAAAGAATAACAGGACTAACCTCAACTTGTAATATACCACAAAAAACAAAAACCAAAAAAAACCCAGTAATATTATTCTGTAATAGTTTACCATGTATACAAGAAATTTATATGACTGTCTAAAGTTTAGGAATTAAATAATCTCTAAGAGAAAACACTAACCATTTAATCTAAGTATTAAGGATCAAACTATATTCATTAGTTCTATTTCCTATTCTGTGAGCCTACTGCTGATCAGGTGGTAATGACATTAGTTTCAACTCCATTGAATCTGCTGCTAAAAATGAATTTTTTGTAATATCCTCTTACCTTTTAAGTATCTTCAGACTTAAAAGACAGGTGGCTTGATAGCTATTTATAGGTAAGTTTTTAAAAAGGATAAAATGCTTATTTACCTGAAATGGTTTCTGGTAGATTTCTTCCATCGCAAGTCTGCCGTACTCTGTAAATAACTATTAAAGCAAGTTATTTAAAATAACGCCCCCAAAGAGACTGAAAGAAGATATCTGTAAAGCCTTTCTGTATCAGACATCAGAGCCTTTAAAATCATTTGAAAGTTAAGCACTTAATTTTCTAACAGACTGGGCATACATTAAAATTTCTTCTAGTTAAGAAGTCATACGTCAATTTAAACTCATATAATATTCAATCTTCTTATACTAAAATGGGCTTCCAGATGGAAAGTCACGATTAAATAAGAATTATATTTTCAATTCTTTGGCACACATTCTTTGAGAAATACATACTTGCAAGTGTTGAAGATCATCTTCTTGAATATTCTGAGACAAATTATATACCTGTTAAAACAAAATAATCTTTTTATTCTTTTTTTTTTTTTTTAATACCCAGCTGTTTCTAACTTTACTTGCAGAAATGGAGGTTATTTTATAACCTTAGCACAAATGAAACTTTAGCCATTAGCTTAACCAGTGGCACATGAAAAGGATTTTCTCTTTTTTCCTAACAGGATAAACATTAACGGGGAAGCAGTGGTAGGAAATTAGGTAAAAACCATGAATACACACATAAGGGACCTAGAAAGTGGCAGACATTTTTTTTTTTTTTTAAATTTTTTTTCACCATTTATTTATTTTTTTTGGGACAGAGAGAGACAGAGCATGAACGGGGGAGGGGCAGAGAGAGAGGGAGACACAGAATCGGAAACAGGCTCCAGGCTCTGAGCCATCAGCCCAGAGCCTGACGCGGGGCTCGAACTCACGGACCGCGAGATCATGACCTGGCTGAAGTCGGACGCTTAACCGACTGCGCCACCCAGGCGCCCCAGTGGCAGACATTTTTAAAAGTATGTCACGTAATAAGGTTTTTTTTCCTCCTTTTCAGTTTCTTTAATGTTATAATCATTTTTTTAATAGAGTGAAGATTGCTTTCACAATTCTTTTTTTTTTTTTTTAATGTTTTTTATTTTTGAGAGAGAGAGAGCATGAGCAGGGGAGGTGCAGAGAGGAGAGGTGGACAGAGGATCCGAAGCAGGCTCCATGCTGACAGCACAGAGCCCGACGTGGGGCTCGAACTCATGAACCGTGAGATCATGACCTGAGCCAAAATTGGCCGCACAACTGACTGAGCCACCCAGACGCCCCCCACAATTATTTTTCTAAGTCAATGAATATGAGGGGCATAATTCTACAAAGATATTTTCCTCCCTGGTATAATCATAGTGTGAGTGAGTGAGCGAGTGAGTGTTATGGTTTATATTTAGTTTATATTTGTTTATATATTTATATATTCATATATTCATTTATATATTCATATATTTATATATTATATTTACATATAGTTTATATATATAGTTTATGGCTTACATAAGTAGTTCATAGTTATTTGGTGGGTGTCTCAACTACCACAAACTCTAATATGGCTCTTTTTTTTTTTTTTTAACTTTAAGTAAATCGTTTGTCTAAATAACTTAAAATGAAAATTTTACCAGGCTGTAGTAGCTGAACAAGTAACAGTAGGTGGCACTCTTTCCCTTTCTAGAATTTTTTAGGAGGCTCTCCAAGGCACAGAGCCCAGAGCTGAAGGTATAAGTAGTGTCAAGGAAGGGAAACTGGAGAAAAGACTGTATTTGAAAAAAAGGTCCAATCCTTCTGAGTCAGGTTAAAAAGTGACATAGGTCATCACAGGAGAAAAGTGGGTGTCCACAGATGTCACCTCTGCTGAAAGACAACTTATGTCTAAGAAAACAGGGTTACTCCAAAGACAGAACAATTTGTTCTAAGGGCAAATAAGTGATAATCTAGCTGAATCACTCAGAGGTCAAGAATATAAACAGCCAAAATAGGCCAGCAAACCTAAAATGACATTCTCAGCTGACTAACTCCAAACATGGTACTTAAAAAGTAATTAATGACTGAGATGATTATACTGGAGCCAAACTTACAATCTAAAAACAGGACCAACCGATTCTTACCCATAGGGCCTTAGCTTTTAGAAAACAGGTTGAGAGACTTTCATTGTCAAGGCCAGGTTGCAAACAGCAAAGAGAAAAGAGGATCTGTTTACCTTAGATCATTAGTACTTAGCACATGGACTCTTACTTAATAGATGCTCAATAATCATTTGTTGAAAGAATAAATGACAAGAGGATTTGTCATTTATTTATCAACCAGATAACTTATGTAAGGAAGAGAAATGTAGTCTCAAAGAGGAAGAAAACAATAATAAAAATAATTTTAACCTTTGTTATTTATTGTTTACAAAGCACTTTCTTATGCATTATCTCATTTAGATCTTATTTCTACCTCCACACAACAATCACAGCTAAGATGGACAAAATCCTCATTTTACAGATAAGAAAGTGGCTGAGTGGCTCTAAGCGGTTATCCAAAACCAGGCCTCCTACTATCATAAGGTCGAATATATAAACAAGAGAACACCAAGGTACAAGCTTCAGAACAGAGAATTCCCTTTTATTATATTTTAAGGTAAGCTACAGAGCCAGCTAATTCGAGGGGCACCACGATTGGCTTCTGCCTGCCTCAAGGAAATGGCAGTTGTGTCACCTTGTAGGATTAAAAAAAAAAAAAGAAAAAAAGTAGAACAAAATGGAGAAAAGATACTCTAAGGGCTCCCCCCAAAGTATCATTTAATTGGTAGTAAGAGAGCTCCCAGCCCTATAATAAACAGAAGCCAAGCTGAAAAGTACTCCTTTTTTATATCAGAATAACATCCCAAATTCCCTTCCATTCTGACAGCTATTTCAAATTGAAGAAGGAAGGAAATGGGAACTTACAGAGACCAGACATATGTTCTGAATATTACCAGAAAAGAAAACCAGAAAGCATTACAAAAATTCCAAGACACTGTGACAGAATCGCTTATGATCTACCATCAGTAAGAAACCTCTATTATCTCAGAAGGAGCACATATTTCTAATATTTGCATACACACTTCTGGATACATCATCACCAGCTAGGGCTAACCACCTTACTCAATAATTCATTTTTCAGTCAGAGAAGCATCAACCACAGATGATCTCACAAAGAGACAATAAAGAGATACAAAATGACATGTGGTGGTTTAATTCAGTCCATCAGTCTATATACAGAAAAGAGATGGCCTAGCTTGAAGAGACAAGAACTTGATACAATACCAAACACAATTAGAATATAGAGTAAGTGAAAACCAGAAGGGATTTTATTACCCCTTTCTAAATTAAACGGGTCCTATAAGTCCTCAGTGTATCATAGAAACATCACATACATTTCCTAAGTTAAATATGAATTAATTCTTATGCCTCTATCACCATTAGTTCAAATAATCAAGTACTAGTTGTCATACATGTTAAGTTTAATTACTTGGGTTTTTTTTTTTTAGTTGGTTAGCCAAAATATAAAAGACATGTTGTACACCTTACTGTATCTGGGAACTACATGACAGAATTCAATTAAAAATAACATGCAATAGCGTTTCCTTTAAAAAAAAAAAAAAAAGGCATAGATGCTATGATGAAAAACCAAAGGGTTTATTACTTCCTACATAACCAAAGTATGAAATTTCACATTGTGAGCCAGAACAGTAAGCGTGAAATGTACACAACCAATGAGAAATGTAAATAACTCTGACTTTAATCCTTTTTTCTCGGCGGGGGGGGGGGGGCACCTGATTAAGCAGCCGACTTCAGCTCAGGTCATGATCTTACGGTTTGTGAGTTTGAGTCCCACATCGGGCTCTATGCAGACAGCTCAGAGCCTGGAGCCTGCTTCAAATTGTGTCCTCCTCCCTCTCTCCCTGCCCCTCCCCTGCTCACACTCTGTCTCTCTCTCTCAAAAACATTTTTTAATGTTTATTTAAAAAAAAATTTTTTAATCCTTTTTTCTCCAATGAAAAGGCATTTTGAGAAAAAGCAAAGGTGTTAGGACTATCTGACCCAATCATAGCACAGCACTTCATGTCTCACCTGGACCGAGCTTGTCATGGTGCTCAGAGCGAATACCGTTGCGCAGTCTTTGATAGTTGACTGGCTATCAAAGGCACCCTGGGTATCCATTAGCAGCACAGCCACCTAGGAATTTAAAAGTTTAAAATACTAAGTAAAATACTCATCAGTAATGACTATTAAAACCAAATTTAAAATGATAAATGTCATTTATAGCAGTATTATCAGCAATAGCCGAACTATAGAAAGAACCCAAATATCCATCAACTGATGAATAAAGATGTGTGTACACATTAGAATATTACTCAGCCATCAAAGAGAATGAAATCTTGCCATTTGCAATGATGTGGATGGAGCTACAGTGTATTATGCTAAGCAAAAAAAGAGAAAGACAACTAAGTTATGATTTCACTCATATGTGGAACTTAAACAGAAGAAAGGAACATAGAAGAAGGGGGGAAAAAGAGAGGGAGGCAAACTGTAAGAGATTCTTAGCCATAGAGAACAAACTGAGGGTTGATGGAAGGGAGGTGGGCAGGGGGATGGGCTAAACGGGTGATGGGTATTGAGGGCACTTGTTGGAGTGCCTGGGTGGCTCAGTCAGTTGAGCATCTAACTTTGGCTCATGTCATGAGCCGGTTCATGAGTTTGAGCCCGACATCAGGCTCACTACTGTTAGCACAGAGCCTACTTTGGATCTTCTGTCCCCCTCCTTCTCTCCCCCTCCCCTGCTTATGTTCTCTCACAAAAATAAAAACAAACTAAAACTAAATAACAAAAAAAAAAAAAAAAAAAGGAGGGCTGGGGCACCTGCATGGCTTAGTTGGTTAGGCATCCAATTCTCAGTTTCAGCTCAGGTCATGATCTTACAGTTCATGAGTTTAAGCCCCACATTAGGCTCCACACTGACAGAGCCTGGTTGGGATTCTCTCTCTCTCTCTCTCTGCCCCTCCCCTACACTCTCACTCACTCTCTCTCTCTCTCTCTCTTAAAACAAATAAACTTAAAACTAAGGGAAAAAAAAGGAGAGCACTTGTGATGAGCACTGGGTGTTTTATGTAAGTGAGGAATCACTGAATTCTACTCCTGAAACCAGTATTATGCTATATGTTAACTAACTAGAATTTAAATAAAAACTTGAAACGAAACCAAACAAAACCCAGAGACAAATAAAAAAATATATAAGAAAATAAAATGAAATAATGTCAAAATCAGCAATTAAGTCAAGAAAAGTACTCTACACTATGTATCTCACACATTTTGACATAATCCATAGATGTTAGGTTAAAGTTATTGGACATTAATAGCTCTGTGTTGTTTTGATCTTTAGTATGAGAAAACAGTTCAAAAAAGAATATGGAAGGAAAAAAAAACAGTAAAAAAATATAAACAGAATTTTACTTTTGTTCCATTAGGTCTGTCAATCACAAATACTTCATTCCAGACTTGTATGCCTGTTGTTTCTCTTTCACAACCACCTCGCCATGTAAAGCCAGTCAACGGTTCATTGTTTCCACCAATCCAACTTTGAGAATCCTGTTAAAGTCAAGCATAAATGTAAAATAAAACACAAGAAATAAAGAACTGAGGAGAAGTGTAAGAAATCACCCATTGTTTATTTTATAGATTAGGCAAGGCAGGTAAGTAAGTCCAGCAAGATAAGATACAAAGTAACAGTACGCAAGTAGTTACGAGAGCAATCCCAAATCCCACCTGAGGTGCTTTGTCTTAGAGAGATGCGGTCTCCTACAAACCCGAACCTTCTCAAATCTCAGATTTTTGCTGTCTAGATTTCTATATAAGTGAGGCCACACCCAGTTTTTCCCATTTTGAAAATTTCCTATGTTTAAAAAGCATAAAAAATAGATGCCAGCTATTGTGACATCTTCTTGTACAGATAAGCACAACTCAATTCCAGAGAGAATGGCTGTCAAAAAAGCACCGCTCTCTTAGAATAGCTTATACTAAAAATGCTTTTCACACTGCCTTAATTTTTCTCTTTAAAAAATATCTACTTTAAAAATAACCACAAGACTTGCTTGGACCTGATTCAAACAATTCAATTGTAAGAAGAAAAAAAAAAGTCTTTTTCAAAACCAAAAGGGAAATCTGAACTCACACTATTTTACTAGGCGGTGCTAACTCAGAGTAAAAATGATTGTTTGGCATGATAAGAGTATTGTGGGTAATACTAACAATAACATAGTTCTTATCTTTTAAAAACTCAAGTTTATGGTGAAAAATACGCTTCATATTTGCTTTAAAATATTGCAGCAAAAAACTAAAAGCACAGAGAGGAATACAGATGAAAGAAGATCAGCAAAATGTTGACACATCCAGTGGGATTCATGATGTTATTCTATCTTTGGATATGTTTAAAATTTCCCCCATAATAAAATGTTTTAACTAAAATCACAGGACTAGGGGCGCCTGGGTGGCTCAGTTGGTTGTTAAGCGTCAACTCTTGATTTGGGCTCAGGTCATGCATGATCTCACAGTTTGTGGGATCAAGCCAAGCCCCAAGTTTGCTTGGGATTCTCTCTCTCCCTCTCTCTCTGCCCCTCCCCTGCTCACACTCGCTCGCTCTCAAACACTTAAAATAACATAAATTAAACTAAATTAAATAAAATCACAGGGCTAAATGGCTCTAATTAAAAATTGTGAAATAATATGAAAATTAAAATACTTGTAAGATAATTTATCTGGAAAAGTAAATCTTGGACATAATACATGAGTACCTTTGACAGATATCAAGACCTCTCTATACTTTAGCATACTTAAAGCCCACACAACCTTTACTCAACGTACCCCATAGGAAAAATTCCTTTGTTTCAGAAATACTTCTGATAAGCTTAGATACATAGTTCAAAACAAATAACAAAACAACTCAAATTAGGAGTAAAGATGTTTAAGGTAGGCCCAACGAGGGATGTAGAAATTTATGAAAAACAGATAAGGCTGGGGAAAAAAAGTGCTGTCCAGGCCACCACCTAATGTGAAGATCAGCCTTAAACTTCCAACCATCTGTAATTATTCCACAAAACTCCCATCCCCAGTAGGTTACCAATTTTACCAATCACAAAATTCTCTTCTTCACCTTTCAGAACCTTCAACGTAAGGCCCTCATCTCTCTGTTGGTGACAAGGCTGCCTCATAGCACAACTCCATTCTCACTATATACTAAGGACCTGTGCTTCAGAAGGGACCCTTCACGGGGATTAGAAGATTAATGGTACCCCCTAAACAAGCCCAGTGGGGGCTGTGCCCCTGGACTATATTTTGGATGCTCCAAATAGATTTTCTTACACCTCCATGCTGTACTCTCCAACCCATTCTTCCGTAGTCATTTAATTTTCCCAACAAGCGATGGAATCATGCTACTGTCCTAAAAAAAAGCCATCTGTAGTTCTTCATTTACCTATAGGACTATCTGGAGATCTGTTGAACATAACCAACCTTTACTTTTCCTATCTCTGCTCCCAATATTCCCGATAGTTGCCCTAACACACACACATAATTCCTGTTGCTACCATACCTAAAAGGTCACTATTCCCAAATATTTAAGTTGTTTAGTATAGCTCTATCTTTTCTACCTGTTCTCTGCTTGAACTGAGCCAGCAATTCAAGAAACTCCCAACGTTTCTGAACTCTTAAAGAATATTATAACTACAGATGGTTATCTTTACACAGCTTTACACTGCATTTCTTGTGTGAGTCTTAAGAGCACAGGCTATAAATTCCACCTGTTTACCAAACTGCTCCTACCAAAGTATCTCAGCCCATTTTTGGCTCTCACATGTGGATTCTCATTCCGCTAACAATGTTTAAGTGGCACTAAACAAACTGATTATTTTTAAAAGGTCCAACCTACATAAATAACTTAAAAGAATCTACCCTGTTAGAGACATCTGTTTTCATTCTACCTTTTACTTATATTCTCATATAGGAGATAGAGAAATAAGATAAATAAGTTCCATGAAGAAGGAAGTTTTTTCTGTTTTTTTCCCTCAAAACATAGAACCACATTTCCATGACAATTACTGGCTTGTAGCAGGCACTCAAAATATTTGTTCAAGGGGTGCCTGGGTAGCTCAGTTGGATGAGTGTCTGACTTTGGCTCAGATCACGATCTTGTGGTTGGTGGTTCAAACCCTGCACTGGGCTCAATACTGTCAATGTGGAGCCTGCTTCAGATCCTCTGTCCCCCACTCTGCCCCTCCCCTGCTTGTGTGCACACACACGCTCTCTCTCAAAAATAAATAAAATGTTAAAAAAAATTTTTTTAGGGGCACCTGGGTGGCTCAGTCAGTTAAGCGCCCGACTTCAGCTCAGGTCATGATCTCACTCACGGTTCATGAGTTCGGGCCCCTCACTGGGCTCTATGCTGACAGCTCAGAGCCTGGAAACTGCTTCAGATTCTGTGTCTCCCTCTCTCTCTGTCTCACCCCTGCTCATGCACTGCACTTGCTCTCTCAAAAAGAAACATTATTCAATAAATGAATACATAAGAAATTTTAGTTATTAAGCTTCAATGTGTTCCTTTTTGAGCATAAGAAACATGGAAGAAATATCCCTCTTCCTATTCTTCAAAATAATTACACAGACAAGACAGTAAAAATAAACTTTCAGAAGTAGAGATGATTGAAATCATAGGCTAACACGGTTGTTAATCTGACCCTCTCTAAAACGTTAAAAAGAATTGGTGTCCCAGGGGTGCCTGGGTGGCTCAGTCAGTTAAGCATCCAACTCTTGATTTCAGCTCAGGTCATGATCTCATGGTTGGTGAGTTCAAGCCCCCCCCCGATGGGCTCTACACTGTCGGCACAGAGCCTGCTTGGGATTCCCCGCCTCTCTCTCTCCCTTTCTTTCTGCCCCTTATCACTCATGTGTGCTCACTCTCTCTCAAACCTAAACTTAAAAAACAAAAAACAAAAAAACAAAAAAAAACTGGTGTCTCAAAAAAAAATTAGTGTCTCATAAAAAAAAAAAATCTATTATCATCTTTTCTTAGTTTACCCTGTAACTAAACTGATCTGATCAGTCAATAAAAGGATCAAAGAAAAGGCAAATCAGAGAGCCTAGCTAATACCAACTAATAAGTTTTGCTATTTTTAAACCTGAAGTTAAGAAGTCTATCTCTGTATCATACTAAATACTGATAACTTACATAAAATGTGTTCATACATTCACTCAACAAATATTCATTGAACACCCTACCATGTGCCAGCTACTGTTCTAGGTTCTAGGGATACAGCAGTGCATAAGAACAAACATTCCTGCCCTCCAGGAGCATTCTAGTTAATTCTAGAAGCAGCCTCACTGATACTATTTGTCGTAAATTACTAAAAACAAATCTAAGAACTTGAAAAATAGTAATCTGGTACCATTTAGTACTGTGGAGGCACAAAAAAAGAAAAAAAAGCCTTAAAACTCAAAATTCCAAAAATAATCAGTCCTCCAGTAAAATTAAAAGGGAAGATCTTTTAGAATAAACCTCAATGGTAAAAAGTAATCTGAAAACACCCGAACTTGAAATACCACAAATAAACATAAGCCCTTGCCAAAAAGACTTACCAATGTAACTATCAACATAAGAACCCCTACCTACTCTAAATAGTAAGACACAAATTCTTACTTCACCATAGGAAAGATAACATTCCTTGGTAACAAAGTGAAACAACAGCTAGGTAAACTTTATCCAAAGGATAAAAAAAAATGCTGATTGGAAGGGGTATGTGCCCCGCCCCCCCATGATTACAGCAGCATTATCGACAATAGCCAAATTATGGAAAGAGCCCAAATGTCCATCGACTGATGAATGGATAAAGAAGATGTGGTATGATATTCAATGGCGAATATTACTTGGCGATCAAAAAGAATGAAGGGGAGCCTGGGTGGCTCAGTCGGTTGAGCATCTGTCTTCAGCTCAGGTCATGATCTTGTGGTTCGTGGGTTCGAGCCCCACATTAGGCTCTGTGCTGATAGTTCAGAGTCTGGAGGCTGCTTCAGATTCTGTGTCTCTGTCTCTCTCTCTCCCTGCCCCTCCCCTTCTCGTACTCTGTCTCTCAGAAATAAATACATGTTAAAAAAAATTTTTTTTAAAGAATGCCATCTTCCATTTGCAACAACACGGATGGAACTAGCATGTATTATGCTAAGCGAAACAAGTCAGTCAGAGAAAGACAAATATATGATTTCACTCATATATGGAATTTAAGAAACAAAACAGATGAATATAGGGGAAGGGAGGCATAAATGAGATAAAAACAGAGAAGGAAGCAAACATATGAGACTCTTAAATACAGGGAACAAACTGAGCGTTGTCAGAGAGGTGTTGGGTGGAGGGATGGGTTAAATGTGGGATGGGCATTAAGGAGGGCACTTGTTGAGATAAGCACTGGGTGTTGTATGTAAGTGATGAATCACTAAATCCTACTCCAGAAACCATTACTATACTACATGTTAACTTGGATTTAAATTAAAAAAAAAAGAAAAAGAATATCTTAATCTTATAAATCTACCTCATTTAGGAAGTAGGTTATTAATAACACCCAAATGAGTGGATAGAAAAATATACACATTCTGACCACCAAGCATCATTTAGTGTTTTCACTTAAAATATGTAAGAATACTCCGCAAGTTCTAGAACAAATTAAGAAGCATTAGAGTCTTAAAACAGTTTAAAACTGTCTCACATCTTACCTACCCCCATGTCCAATTCCTCCCTTTAGGGCTACACAAATAGATAACATTATGACTGACCCAAGTCACAAGCTCAGACAAAGGACAAGTCTATTAACCTAGGTACGTACTAAAGAATTTTAAAAACTTAGTTAAAAGATGTCCTTGACTTTGAAGACATTATGCTAAGTAAAATAAGCTAGCCGCAAAATAACAAATACCTTATGATTCTACTCATAGGCAGTACCTCGAGTAGTTAAACTCATGGAGACAGAAGAAAATGGTCCATGGAGGGGGAGGGGAAAAATGGGAGTTTCATGGGTATAGAGATTCAGTTTGGGAAGGTAAAAAAGTTCTGGGACATTAAAAGAAAGGAAAACTACAGATCCATATATCCCATGAACACATATGTAAAAATATTCAACAAAACATTAACTAGTTAAATCTAACAACATTTATTAAAGAATTATCACCACAGCTAAAAGGGACTTATTCCATGGGATGCAAGATGGACTCGATATTTAAAACATTAACAATATAATCAATCATATCAAGAAGCTAAGAAAAATCACATGTTCATCAATAGATACATAAGAAGCATTTGACAAAATCCAACATCCGTTCATGATAAAAAAAAAACCACAAGAAACAAAAGCAAACAAACAAAAAACCTCCCAACAGACTACGAATAAACAGGAACTTCAAAAAAACTCCTACAGCTGAAGTCATACATAATGGTGAGAACCTCACTGCTTCCTCCCTGAAGATTAAGAAAAGAGTAAGGATGTCTTACCACTTGTACTCAACATTGTACTGGAGGTTCTAACCAGGACAGTTAGCCAGAGGTACTTCAAAGAGAGAGTAGAGGTACTTAGATTGGAAAGGAAAAACTAAAATTGTATTTACAGGTGACATGATCTAGTATACAGAAAACTCTAAAGAATACACTAAAAAACTATCAGAACTAACGCAGGAATTGAGCAAAGTTGCAGGATACAAGATCAACATAAAAGAAATCAACTGTATTTCTATAAGCTTGCAATGAATGATCTTGAAAATGAAATTAAGAAAACAATTCCAAATGTAAAAGCATCAAAAAAGGAATAAATTTAACAAAAGAAGTAACACATACTCTGCAAATTATAAAGATCTAAATAAAGGGAAAAACATCCCATGTTCATGAACTGGAACACTTAAGATGGCAATACTCCTCAAGTTGATCTTTCATGTTCAACCCAATCACCAACAGAATCCCAGCTAACCTCCCATAGAAACTGACAGGCTAAATCTAAAATTCATACGGAGTTGCAAGGGACCGAGAATAGACAAACTTACTACAGAGCAACAGTAATCAAGACAGTATGGTACTGGCATAAGAACAGACCTATATAGACCAATAAAATAAAACTGAGAGTCCAAAAATAAAATTGAGAGTCCAGAAATTAGTTTGATCAACTAATTTTCAACAAAAGTGCCAAGACCATTCAATGGAGAAAGAATAATCTTTCCCACAAATGCTGGGACAACTGGATAAGCAGATATAAGAGAACTGAAGCTAGATCCTTATCTCATTTCATTAACATGATTATATACTAATGTATTATAATTAGTGAAATATTATATATTAGTATATATTCATATAATTATAGCATTGTAAGCCAAATGGTGGAAAACCCAAATATCCATTAACTGATAAAATGTGGTATATCTATACAACAGATTATCGGGTCTTAAAAAGGAATGAAACATGATAATGCTACAACACAAACCTTTAAAAGTGCTAAGTGAAAGAAGCCAATCACCAAAAGACCACATATTATATTTCATTTATATGTATGCACAGAATAGGCAAATCTATAAAAACAAAAAACAGACTGGTGGTTCCTTAAGACCAAAGGTTTGGGGATGGTGGAAGGGGAAGTGATAGCTAAAGGATACAGGTTTCATTTTTTTCACTGTGAAGGGAAAAAGGTGTTCTAAAATCGATTGTGGCGATGGTTGCACAACCCTGGGAATACACTAAAAATTCATGAAACTGTGTGGTTTAAGTGCATAGATTATATGGTATGTCAATTATATCTCAATAAAGCTGTTAAAAGAAAAAGAAAAAATCAAATATATTTAGTACACAAGCTTAACAAAGACTCCCAGTCATACAAAATCCACCCAATAATACTACAAAAGTCTAGGAGGAAAAGGAAGGTCCATTGGAGGTTCTGCTATATATCCATCTATAGTGCAATATGTCATAAACGCTATGGCTTAAATATGCTTTTTTTTTTTTTTTTAAGATTTTTTATTTTTAAGTGATCTCTACACCCAATGCAGGACTCGAACTTACAACCAACCCCAAGATCAAAAGTAGCATTCTCTACCAACTTAGCCAGCCAGGCACTCCTAAACTTGCTTGCTTTCTTTTTTTTTTTTTAAGTTTATTTGAGAGAGAGAGAGAGAGAGAGAGAGAGAGAAAGCATAAGTGGGGGAAGGGGAGCGAGAGAGAATCCCAAGTAGGCTCTCTGCACTGTCAGTGGAGAGCCTGGTGCAGGGCTCGAACTCACAAAACAGGAGATTGTGACCTGAGCCAAAGTCACACACTCAACTGAGCCACCCAGGCACCCCTAAACTTGCTTCTTCATGAAAGGATTATGGTGAACATTATCCAAAGTATCTACAGAAAATGCATCCTATTAGTTCTTTTTTTAAAAATGTCTCAAATAGTGAGAACGAAACATTCTTGAAGTAAAACTCGTGAGTTAAGTAGTAAAACTGTCTGGGAGAATAAGGGAGGGAGGCAGGGGGTTAATGACTTTAAGAAAGTATTTCTTGGGGCATCTGGGTGGCTCAGTCAGTTAAGCATCCGACTCTTGGATTTTGGCTCAGGTCACGGTCTCCCGGTTGTGAGACTGAGTCCCATGTTAGGCTCTGCTCTGGGCATGGAACCTGTCTGGGATCCTCTCTCTTTCACCCGCTGCCCGGCCCTGGCTTCTACATGCTCGCTTGTTCTCTCTCTCTCTCTCTCTCTCTCTCTCTCAAATAAATAAATAAATAAATAAATAAATAAATAAATAAATAAATAAAATAACGTATTTCTTCACCAGAGACCGTTAATATAAAAGAAATTTAAATTATACAAGACTGTTTAACTCCCTGAATGTCTTAAAACTGTGTTTGAGCAATCAGTGTTTATGTTAACCATCTATTACGACATCTTTTAATAGATGACCTAAATAGAATCAAGTACTTTAGAAATAGTAAATTTTAACTTAAAAGGAACAAAGACTTCAGAATGGAAAAACGTCTGTTAGAACAAATAATTTATGTTCTCTCAAGTCCCCATATGTGATGCCATAGTATCATATTTTTGATGAAAATACAAAACAGGCAGTACATACATTTGGCGCTTAAAGCTGGAGAGCTGTTTGAAAGACTACAAATGACACATTTTCAGGGAATAGATTCAGGAATGCACCTGAGAAAGCCTCTCCTAAGACAGTGCTATAAGGACTTTGAACAATATATTGTAGACTCCTCTGCTTCTGCTTCCTCCAGCTTTGGCAACACTTGTTGAAGTTTTTCTAACTGAAATTACTCACATTAATTTTAAACCTGCACGTGAAAGAACAGATTAGTTTCAACGCAGAAATCAAAATCTAGGAGGAAAAGAAAGCCAGTGAGCTAATGGAAAAAAGGTAGTCCACAGTCCACATAACTTCTATACTCACTCCTTAGCTTATATTCAGGGATAAAAATAAGCGAACCAATTTTTATTTTCCTGACTTAAAATTCTGATCAAATTTGGCTGGCTTCTCGCATAGGCAAAAATAGTAATAATATAACACTTAAAATTTCCACAGCTTGTTACATAAGTTACATACATTGCTTCACATATAATGAGTGAAATTCACAAATGTGAATGCAGTTAAAGTAATAATTAAATGAATAAGCTATGTTTCTACAGTAAATATGGTAACAGTTTTATAAGCACGACCCTGTATAGAGTACAATGATGACCTAAAATTAACACAATGCATACCTATCAGAATCGCTAAAGTTAAAAACACTGACAATACTGTTCATAAGATGTATAACAAATTTAAGTCTCTTACATTGCTCAAGGAAGTGCAAATTGGTAAAACCACTTTGGAAAAAAATTGTGGCAGTCCCTAGTACAGTGAAATGGGCTTTATGAACCTAGCATTTCTACTCCTGGTTATATATCCAACAGAAATAAGTGATTATGTCACCAAGACTTGCACACAAATATTCATGGTAGGTTTATTCATAATGGACAAAAATTACAAACAACCCATATGTCTTTCAAAAGAAGGAGTAAATAAATCGGTATCTTCACCCAATAACCTACCACTCAGCACTAACAAACAACAATTACTGGATCATGCAATAACATGGATAAATCTCTTAGATTCAATGTTGAGTCAATGAAATCACACACAGGAGCGCATACTTTATGTAAAGTGCTTTATGTAAAAAGCTTTACATTTATGTAAAGCTCAAGGGTAGACCAAACTAATCTATAGTGATGTAGATCAGGATGGTGGTGGACTCTGAGTATTGGAGATAGTAATACTCGGCAGGGGAAATGAGAGAGCCTTCTAGAGTGCTGGTAGTATTCTCCTTCTTGATCTGAGTGGCAGTGGTTACAAAAAGTATAGGTACACAAAAATTTACTGGCTATCCTAAGATTTATGCACTTTATTATTATATGCAAGTTATACCACACACACAAAAAAAACAAAGAATAAAATGACCCTAGGCAGAACCTTTTAAAAATACTGTTCATCCTCTAAATACATTTCTTTCTTAAAAAAGGAACATGAAACAAACCAAGTTTGCCTTCATGCATTCACACATTTCTCACAAGCCCCACATCTCAGACAATGTTAGCCTTAGGAAAAAAAAAAGGGTGAAATCAAGTTCAATATCCCATATGGCCAATTTGGAGATATTTGTGCTTTTGGCAAATTATATGTAGCAGCACATATGATCTTTAAAAACTGTTCTTACTCCTGATCTCTGGAAGCAGTTCTGGGAGCAGCTCTTTAAATAATAATAATAATAATAATAATAATAATAATAATATCATCTACAACTTCTCTTAAAATGTCTTTAGCAATTATATTATGAATGGGGTCAAAACTCTTTACTCATTAAGCATATAGATAGCAGTGGGCAGCAAAAAAGTTACCAAGCATGCACTCCTCTCAGGCTATCTCAACTTCTGAAGTAAACAGTGAAAAGTAAGCACTAACAACAACAACAAAAAAAAACAGTTTAGTGTAGATAAAGGATCAAACATCATTTTACATAGTAGTTTTAAGAATAAAGGCTTTAGAATCAAATTGCCTGGTTTATATCTCAGCCTCGCCACCTCCTTTGAACCTCATTTCCTCAACTATCAAGCTGAAATACTAATACTACTGCATAGGGTGAATGTGACTACTGAGGGAAATAATACCTATTTAATGTTCAGTAATCAGAATACCTAGAATTCAGTAAAGATTCAAAAACTGTTATCTTAAAAGATAATCTGGGGACACCTGATTCCTGATTTCTGCTCAGGTCATGATCTCAAAATTCATGAGGTAAGTCCCACATCAGGCTCTGCACTAACTGCAAGGAGCCTGTTTGGGATTCTCTCTCTCCATCTATCTTTGCCCCTCCCCCACTTTATCAAATATAAATAAATAAGCTAAAAAAAAAAAAAAGATAATCTGCACTTCCTCATGGAACAATACATCATCTTGGAAGTGCTCTTACCCAAAAGTCAAACCTGAGTCTGATCAAGTCCTTAGATTTAAATAACAATTTACAGCAAATTCAAAGGACAAAGGAACATGTAAAAATTACACTAATGGGATAAAATCAGCAAATCCAGACTGGGAAACTCTGTAAGACCAACAGTCAGTTTCTTCAACAAATAAACTGCTAACAAAAATAGATGGAGGGAAACCTAAAAAAAAAAGTTAGAAACACTTTAAAGACAACCAATCACAATGTGGACCTCATTTAGTTGGCTCTTGACTCTAAGCAAACTGTTAAAAATGAAAAAATTAAAATATCTGAGTCAACTGGAAAACTGATTCCATATATTAACCTTATATATACCTAACTTAAGGAATTATTTATTTTTATGTACGATATTACTGTAAGGTCCAAAAAACCCGTCATACTGAAATATTTACAAATGAGATGATATATCTGGACATATTCACAACAATATAAAAGGTATAGAGTGAGTTGGCATATAGATGAAATGAGATTGAGAGTTGATAACTGTAAATACATGAGCATTCATTATACTGTTATCTACTTTTACATGTGTTAAAAATTCTTCATAATAAAGTTATTTAAAAAAAAGAGAGAATGATACAAAAGTACAAGCAACTCTGTACACAATTCAGACTCTCTTTATCTAGCACGCCTGGGTGGCTCAGTCAGCGAAGTGTCTGACTTCAGCTCAGGTCATGATCTCAGGTTCATGAGTTCGAGCCCCGCGTCCAGCTCTGTGCTGACAGCTCAGAGCCTGAAGCCTGCTTCAGATTGTGTCTCCCTCTCTCTCTGTCCCTCTCCTGCTCACACTGTCTCTCTCTCTCTCTCTCTCAAAAATAAATAAATGTTAAAAAAAATTAAAAAAAAAACAACTATCTAGAAGAGATCAGTTAACAGCTCTCACCAATGCTTAGTGTTCAATATACCAAGTATTAACGTTTATATAATTTAATTCTACCAAATTCAGTTTTGACCTTCCTAAACCAACTCCTAAAACTGAAATTCCTTTACATGATAATTTGATCAGCATTTTTCTAATAATTCCTATTATTACAGGAGTTATCTACTTTGGAAGCTTGGGATTCACAAAAATCAGCTCACTAAAACTTATGAGATGAAAGCAAATATCCACTGACAGTTAAATGAATAAATAAAATGTGGTATAATCACATAGTGGACACCAAAGCAACAAAAATAATGAACGATCACTCCATGCGAAAAATGGGCACATTTCATAGATAGTTTAAAGAAATAAACCAAACACAAATTCTTATGACATGATTTCATTCATGTGAAGTTCAAAAACCAGTCTGGGGTACACAAGAGTTCAGAATAGGGGTTACCGTTTGGGGTTAGATATTAACCGGGAGGGACATAACCAGGTGGGGGGGGACAGTTCTAGATCTTCATCTGGGTGGTGGTAATAGGGGTGTATACATATGTAAAATTTCAGCAAGCTATACACTTGAGATTTGAGTACTTTCCTATATATAAATTATACTTCAGGGAAAAAAAGGGAAATTCAAAAGAAGAAATACATTTGCCTAAACTACATCCCCAACAACCAAATCAGCATTAGAAAGGGAAAGACACAGAATACTTGAGAGTCTATGTATCTATTTCACAGGGAAAAGTCTCCCTCCCTCCCAATACTGTCTCTCATCACAGATTTTCATCTCTTCTTGTGTAACTGCCTACTTTTACACATGAAATAGGATTTTTTTTAAATATGGACATAATAGATCTAACAGTTTGCATGTAAACTTTTAAAAATTGTTTTAATGTTTATTTATTTTTAAGAGAGAGAGAGCGAGCAAGCAAAGTAGGAGCAGAGAGAGGGAGACACAGAATCTGAAACAGGCTCCAGGCTCTGAGCTGTCAGCACAGAGCCCGATGAGGGGCTTATACTCACAAACCCTGAGATCATGACCTGAGCCCAAGTTGGATGCTTAACTGACTGAGCCACCCAGGCGCCCCTGCACATAAATTTTTATAATTATTTCATCTATAGCTTTTTAAGAATGACTTTTACAAGTAATAAATATTCTACTTACAAATTGTTAGGTTCACTAACAACTTGAATTTTTGTGGTATTTCTCATATATGGCATTCATAGTAAAGGTCCTAAGTGATATCTTTGGAAGTTCAAAAGGTCTTCTACATTATGAATCCAGTAAATCAGCAATTTTAGTCACCTTCTGTTATATTTCATGGTTAGAGTCTAACTATAGAATTAACTCCAACATACATAAGAGAATTTTATTCCAGAAAAAGGTTTAGTTCCCCTCTTAAGCTTACAAAAGACTAATTTCTTTCCTCCTATACTTTAAAAACAACCTATTTTCAAAATATAAGTAGCAATTCAAAAAAAGAAAACTGTGTAGAAAGCTGTTTCCTTCACAAGAGAATGAGAACTAAAAGTCAGAATTTTCCCCTATAATTTAGAAATGTTTGGTAAATGTTTGGGTGGCTCAGTCAGCTAAGCATCTGGCTCTTGATTTCAGCTCAGGTCATGACCTCACAGTTTGTGGGTTGGAGCCCCACTCTGCACTCTGCGCTAGCAGCTTGGAACCTGCTTTAGATTCTCTCTCTTTCTCTCTGCCCCTCTCCTGCTCCTGCTGTCTCTCAAAAAAATTAAAATAAAAAAAAAAAGATTTGGTAAAAATCTCAGAATAGTCTTAGTTTTAAGAACTACTGAAGTTTTTGTTTGTATCCAACAGAAAAGAGCTCGTGTTCATGTGCTCTTGTGTTACGATTACTAACTACTTAAAATGAAAACAGTCATCTATTTCTAAATCATATGTAAAAAATTTGTATTTAGCTTCTTTAGTGAACTACACCCTTACCCAGGTCAGTAAAAAGGACATATGAAGTCAATATAAGCCATGTTCATCTCCTACCTCCCTCAGCATCCCACCTTTGCAGGCAGATAGGTTAATGAAATAAATTCAAACTATCTCCTTCTTTAATTTCATTCTCTTAGGAAAAGCATGACCCACCACCAAATCAGTGTAAGCTGAGGCATGTTATCCCAAAACTCAACAATGTTTAATGCCATTTTCAATTAACAGAATAAATTATTTATAGCATAAATTCTCTATGGAAAGCATATCAATGAAAATTAATAAAGATGTTTCAGCCTAGAAGCCACTAACCAGATGTGTAACCTCACTCAGGCCCTCATAACCTTCCCGTGGCTTCAGCGTCTTCCCCAGGAAAAGAACTGCAAACACATGACACATGTGTGGACTGCTACTCTCCTCTGAACAACCACTACTAATTGATCAGAGATGGATTCAGAAATGGCACCTGAGGTGAAACTTATCTGTCATTGCTAGGCAAATGATCTAAGCTTCTTTCCCCTTTGAACATTCTGTCTGTGACCTACTTGGAATCAAATACATTTGCAGGAACAGCTCAGACACACATAAATATGATATAGACAAGCTTACTTAAGGAGTCAGAACCTCAAATATCATCTTTAAAGGCACAGTCTTTAAAAAAAAAAATATGCCACTATTCATTTCTCTATTTCAGACGTAAAACTGTGGGAAATAATCAAGTCTAAATGGATGAAATACTGTATCTTTCTCAATTTGCTAAACATGTAAAATAGTGTCATTTAATATGAATTACATTCCTGATACTCAGGCATTCCTGATGATGCCTAAAGAGATCCCTACAAAAAGAATTTACTGAAAAGCTTCCTGGAAAATCAACTGTTACTTACCTTAAGGCAGATGCATACACACCCAGTTTCAGATTAATATAGAACTCATAAAGGTGAGCACCCTGACAAGAGCTTAATTACATAACTCTGTCAAAGTGTTATTTCTAGCATCTTCACGTGGCTTCTGAATGTCAAACGCCATGTAAGGAAAGCCCTTTCTTCTAAATGCTGCACTCCAAATTTCCAATTCCTTCTTCTTCGTCCCTATCAAATTCCCATTCCCTCACCCCAACTTTCAACTGTTAGAAAAACACTGATTTAAGTAAAATTATTTTTTGCTTTTTTTCAGAGGAAAAATTCCAAAGTCAGGAAGGGGGAGGGAAATAACAATTGCCTGGTACCATCAAAAAGTATTTGGAATCAAATATAAATTTGATTTATATTTATTAAAAATAAATCAAGTATAAATTTATGGACAGAGGGAGATTCAATGATCAAAACAGAAAATAAGTGCTTATAGCAGGCTAGTTAATGTTAGGTGAGGGAGACATGGTAACCAAGAGAAGACCCATTCCTGACAGAAGTTAAACTAGCCAGGAAAAACAAGTAACTAAAGCAGTTTCAATGAAACAAATGACTAGTGCCATGAGAGTTGGGAGAAGGACATAATATAGTCTTAAAAATCAGAGAAGGCCTCGGGGCACCTGGCTGGCTCAGTCCTAGAGCATGCAACTCTTGATCTCAGGGTCATGAATTCAAGCCCCACACTGGGCGTGGCCCTACTTTAAAAAAAAAAAAAAATCAGGGAAGGCCTCCTATGAAAAGATCAGCCAAGGATATAGCAACATTTGAGAAATAACATGACACAGTTGAGGAACTGCAAAAACTACAGTATACCTGACACAGAGAAGCAAGATATGAAACTCAGAGATTATCGAAGACCAGGGAAGCCACACTAAGGAACCGGACTTTATCTCAAAATGTAATAGTCACTGAAGCTGACTTATTTGAAAGAGCACAGATGTACTTCTACAAAAGTCTCTATCAGCTTACTTCACCCATTATTGTAAAGGTGATCAAAAAAAGGGGAGGCGTGAAGAAATAACCAAAAGGGAGAGAACAGCGTATCAGAGGCTTTAAAATATACTCAGACACCTTGGGTTAGAGCTACAATGCCTGTAACATAGATGCTCAGTCACATGCATCCATATGGACTGCACGCAAAATGGAATTATGGAGATGAGGAAGAATCAAGAACTCAAACGAACTTAGATTACTGTCTTAACTGAGAAGTCTTAGCAAGAACTGGATTTTTGTAAAATGAAAGACACAGCTCTTACTGTGTTTTGTCTATTATTTTTAAACAGGGTTGGTTGGCTGTTTTTGTTTTTAACTGGGTTCAATTTAAAAGACACTATTCACCTTGTTATACATATATCTAAGCATGAAGTCCAGTAGAAATGATTTCCCTTTACGAAAAGCTCCTGCCACGGATACCACTACTATGTTAAGATCTCGTATGTGTTCCTGTAGCAATATCTGCTCCAAAGCTTCTTCATCGAGCTCAAAGTTATGGTCATCTTCATGAGCAAGAACAATCTGTACTGGACATGGTTTCTTCATAACCTCATCAGAGTTTACTAGGTCATCATCTTCATGATTCTCACCTAAAATTAAAAAAAAGAGAAAAAGGTTACTTGAATTCCTGCATTACAAACTTCTCCTAAGGGATCACAACTAAAGCAAAATTTCACGTAACTTCCCCTTTGTTACAGATCGTCTGCAAAAAGTGATATTCAAGTACATATTGGATTTCTCACTCCCTCTATAGTAGGACCAAGAATATTGCTAAAATTTCCCACTATACACACAGATAAGCACAATACTAAGTATAGCCTCTACTATTAAGTCTAAACAGCTAATTGTGAACAGTAGCTGTTTCTTAAGCACTGCATTATTCTATAAACAATTTCTGCTACTGTATGCACACTGAAACCAGATCTATGCGAGGGGAGGATGGGGGGGGGGGGTCAATTTTACCTAATAATTCAAATTCCAATTTTCCTGGTAGGCATTTCCTGGATATTATTCCAAGTTACAAAGATTAAAACATATGAATTGTAAACATTTTTCACTATGAAACTTAAATGGCTACGCTAGGGTCCTAAGAAGTTTCTAAAACCGACACTAGTGGTAAAGTTAATGAGTCCCTAATTTAGTAAGAGTAACCTAATAGTACAGCTTCCTTTATTAAAGCAAAGCACAGGATTGATGTTCTGTTGGAAAACACAAAATGAATAGTCAGTGAGGTACAGAGTTATATCCTATAGTTTCATCTGCCTCTGGGCTCTTACAGACCACAACTACCATTTCAAATTACCTAACTCCCCAAAACAGGTATATCAACTCTTCCTTTGTTCACCCAGCACACCAAAACAAGGTAATCTTTGCAGAACTTTACTGAATAGTAATGAAGAAATAACGATAAAACACACAACAGCAGGAGATGCCTGTGTCACACTGACAGCACAGAGCCTGCCTGGGATTCTCTCCCTCCCTCCCTCCCTCCCCCTAAACCTCTCCTGAGCACACACATGGTCGTTTGTTCTCTCTCTCTCTCTCTCTCTCTCTCTCTCTCAAAATAAATAAACACTTAAAAAAAGATATGCAACAGCAGAGACAAGTTTCTAAAGTTTAGGTTTCTGTCCTTTTAATAAAACAAAACAAACAAAAACACCTAATAGCTAATTTCAGAGACTTCTATCAGGCTTTCTTCCCTATCAATTGCTTGATCCCATGTAGCCAAATCACTGGTAGGGACCTTATCCTCCCCCACCCCAACATTTTTAAGAGACTCTCCCCTTGAGTCCGTCTACTAAATGACCCTTTGCAATCTAAGGAGACATACAGTATCTACTGTGTTCAGTGCAATGACAGTCCCTTCTCTCCCAGGAGACAGCCAGTCCACTGAGGAGTGGCATATTAGTAGCCAACACGGCAAGAATACCTTATCCAACTAACCACTATTCTTAAAGATTATACATCTACATTCATGGCTCTTTTTTTCCCCTAGAAAGAAATATCTAGCTTGTTTGATTTGCAAAAACTATGAGAGCCTTTTCTTCCATCACAAGGCACCTTTAACTGAACATAGCAAAAGCAGCAACACTATTTCAAAATGTGCTACAAACAGTGACAATATAAAGAGCAAGCAATTTCAAAGGAGAATCATTGGAAGTAAAAGCAATCAATATTTAATTAAAGATGATATTGTCACTTCCAGTTTCAATGGTATACAAATACAGAATGGTACCTAACTGGTCTCCCTTTTTGCTCCCTCCTTTAAACCAATCTAGGGGTGCCTGGGTGGCTCAGTCGGTTAAGCGGCCGACTTCGGCTCAGGTCATGATCTCGCGGTCCATGAGTTCGAGCCCCGAGTCGGGCTCTGTGCTGACGGCTCAGAGCCTGGAGCCTGTTTCAGATTCTGTGTCTCCCTCTCTCTGACCCTCCCCCATTCATGCTCTGTCTCTCTCTGTCTCAAAAATAAATAAAACGTTAAAAAAAAAATTTAAACCAATCTAAATTCCACAGAGTAGTAACAAAATAATATAGATAAATGTGACTGTTATTAAATTACTCTCCTTGAAATCACTGTTACAGAGCATTAACAACTAAAATCCTACACATACCTTATAAAATCCTGTACTCACTGCCAAATCTCTCCTGCCCCAAATACATTTGGTGCTACTCTTGCCTGTGTAAACTACGAATAGACAAGCTAGCCTTTTTTCGGATTCTTATGCTACTAAAGCTCTTTCTAGACTCATATTTCACTGAGGATATTCCTTTGTCTGGAATATTCTTTTCCATGTTGTTGCCCTAATCAACTCACGCTTATTCCTTAAGCCTCCGTTTAAACATCATTTCCTAAACGTCATTTCCTCAGGAATATCTTTCCTAAGGTTCCTAATCAAGTTTAGTCCTCCTATACTCCCCTAATCTGAATCTACCCATCATTTGAATATTTATGTAAATGCTTATTTATTATAGGTCTCCCCCTCTAGACTGCCAATCCTCTGTTTAAAACCCTCAATTAGCTTCCCACTGTAACCAGAAAATATACAGAAAAAAAACAAAACTCTGAAGGTCCTGACCATGACCTCCACAGTCCTATGTGATCTGGCCCTCGCAATCGCAATCGGGACCTCTTTCTGTTCCTTGAACAGGTCAAACCTGTTTCCCACCTTAGAATCTTTGTCCTGTGTTCTCCCCTGTCTGGAATGTTCTGTCCCTAGAAACTCATGTGGCTTTATCTTCCATCATCTAGGTCTCAGCTCAAATGTTCTCGTAAGTGTGGCCTTCCTTGACCATTCAGTCTACACACCCTTCCACATCACTTTAACAAAACAGGTTTTGTGGTTTTTTTTTTTTCCATAGTCCTTTTCAATATCTAAAATAACCCTTTTTCATTTGTTTACATTTCTGCCTTATATCTCTCCCTCCATAGAAAGTATATACCACAAAAATAAGAATCTCAATCATCCTGTTGGTCACTCTATCTCCCAGCACCCCGAATAGTGCTTGGCACCTAGCAGGTGCTTAATAAATAATTTCTTGAATGAAAGAAATTTACACATTTTACTCAGGAGTTTTATACCCACCTGCCCCTAGGTATTTTACAAGCAAATCTGACAATCACATAACTAGTTTGGGAAAATACTTCCAGCAACTCAAGAGTAGTATATTTATCACAAAATTACAGTGAGAAGTATGAAGTTCTACCAATACACTAATTAAAAAGAACCCAAAATGAGTAAGTGCTAAAATATCACAATGACCAAATTTGGAGATTGCTGATTTTGTTAAAACCAACAAACAGTCTTGTTCTTACTGTAAAGAAAGCATTAGTTTCTTAAAAATAAAACAAACAAGGGCCCTTGGGTGGCTCACTTGGTTAAGCATCCAACTCTTGATTTCAGCTCAGGTCGTCTCATGATTCGTGAGATCAAGGCCCACATTGGGCTCTGCACTGACAACACAGAGCCTGCTTGAGATTCTCATTCCCTGTCTGTCTCTCTGTCTCTCCCTCTCCCTCCCTCCCTCTCTCCCTCTCCTCCCTCTGACCCTTCCCCACTCACTGCATTCTGCTTCTCTATCAAAATAAACATTAAAAAATAAAGAAAAACAAACCACTTGTTTTTAACAAGTTATTAACTTGAAATTTCACCTAGATTGGTTGACTACAGTTACCATGTAGCCAATTTTCTTTTATTAGCATGGATAAAGATAGGTACCTCAGATATACAGGCAGCAGGTGTCTACGTTTTTGTCACCATTTCTAGGCTACAGACTTCTAAAGTGAAGTGCAGCAAACATGTTTCAAAAGCATGATGGAGCACAATGACACGGTTCACTAAGTTTACTCCCCCATCATGATTTCTCTACCATTTTTGTACTAACTACAGACACAGTACTTCATTCATCAAACACTGATATAAGCAACTAAATACAAGAATTGTACATTTCGGGGTGCCTGGGTGGCTCAGTCGGTTGGGTGGCCGACTTCGGCTCAGGTCATGATCTCGCGGTCCGTGAGTTTGAGCCCCGCGTAGGGCTCTGTGCTGACAGCTCAGAGCCTGGAGCCTGTTTCAGATTCTGTGTCTCCCTCTCTCTGACCCTCCCCCGTTCATGCTTTGTCTCTCTCTGTCTCAAAAATAAACGTTAAAAAGAAAAAAATTAAAAAAAAAAAAGAATTGTACATTTCATCAGGCTACCTGTAAACATTAACATTCAGTGATTACCTACAACTGGAAATCTTTTTAAATTTAGCATTGCTCTAAGATTTTAAATTGAAGTTAAATGCTAGGCAGAGAATAGTGATTTTATTTCCATTTTTCAATGCCAAAAAATGACTGAAGTAGACTTCGACCATCCAATAAATTTTCCTGATTCACTGTTTCAAGTCAGTTCTCCCCCACTCTACCGCCTAATGCATCTTTCAAGGTCAAAGCTGAAAGATACCTACAGCAGATCAACTGTTCCTCAGCTATTTCCCCATACTTAACACTAAGTATACTTAACCTATTTGCCACAAGGCCTACAAAAAGACACTTGTCTAAGTGAAAAAAAGATCAGTGGTTGCTAGGGGTTGGGGGGGAGGAGACACGACCAGGTGGAGCACAAGGATTTTGACGGCAGTTAAACTATTCTCCCTGATGCTACAGAGATAGACGCAAGGCATCATACATATGCCAAAACCCACAGAATATACAACCCCATAAATGAAGCCTAATGAAAACTGTGGACTTTGGGGAATAATGATGTGTCAGTGACGATTCATCAGTTGTAACAAAGGTGCCACTCTGGTGTGGAGCAGGGCAGCTGTTGGTTGGTGTGTGGGGACAGGGGGTACATGTGCACTCTGTATTTTCCACTCAATTTTGCTATGAATTGCTCCAAAAAAAGAAGTCTATATAAAAAAAGACATTTGTCTTTTTGACTGCTCTTTAAACACACTGATCTTAAATCTGCCAAATTCATACAGTCAGTATACATTCCAACAGCAAAATTTACACTTCAGAACTGACCTAGATCCGTCTGCAAACTTCAGGCATAATTACACACTAAGGCAATATAAAGATGCTAGAAATCTGCATTACAATAAAATGTTACTAACGTTACATTATTTCAACCCAAAATTAAATTTGTAGAGAGAGAACCAAGTAAGGAGTAATTCACTTCTCAAAAGCAATGAAAGTATAGTTATTCAAAAGCAATGAAAGTGTAAGTTATTCACATTCCAACTAAAAACTTGAAACAAATTCTTATGGAAAGTAGCCTGCATTCAGTCTACTCAGTCTATTTACAAAAATTAGCAGTTTGACAAAAGCAATGTTTTGGTGTCTGGCACCTGCCCTCAACATTTACACCCTACAACCATATGAAAACAGTATCCAAGTATTCAGAAGTTTATTCTAACACGTATTTTTTAAAGCCTTAAAGAGTTCATACCACGGCAAACCTATCTGTAGGAATTTGTTGTAAGAAAATAAAGATGCTAGGGGCGTCTGGGTGGCTCAGTTAAGCGTCCAACTTTTGATTTAGGCTCAGGGCATGATCTCTCAGTTCGTGGGTTTGAGCCCCGCATCAGGCTCTGTGCTGATAGCTCAGTGCCTGGAACCTGCTTCGGATTCTGTGTCTTCTTCTCTCTCTGCTCCACCCCTGCTTGCACTCTGTCTCTCAAAAATGAATAAAGGTTAAAAAAAAAAAAAAAAGAGTACAAAATGATACAACCACTTTGAAAAACTTTTTGGTAATACCGTATAGAAAGTTAAACATTTTTCCCCCAAAAAATCTCTATGCCCAATGTGGGGCTTGAACTCACGACCTCGAGATCAAGAGTCACGTGTTCCATTGACTGAGCCAGCCAGGAGCCCCAGTTAAACATATTTACCATACAACCATCAATCACACCCCTAGGTACTTAAAAGAGAAATTAAAACATTATGACAAAAAAACCTGAAAATGAATGTTCATAGTAGCTTTATTCATAATGACCATAAACTGGAAACAACCCAAATATCCATTTACCGGAGAATGCATAAATTGTGTCAAATCCATACAATGGACTATTACTTAGAAAGGAAAAGAAATGGGGGCGCCTGGGTGGCTCAGTTAAGTGTCTGACTTTGACTCAGGTCATGGTCTCGCGGTTCATGGGTTCGAGCCCCGTGTTGGGTGCTGTCCTAACAGCTCAGAGCCTGGAGCCTGCTTCTGATTCTGTATCTCCCTCTCTCTCTGTCCCTCCCCTGCTCACGCTCTGTCTCTGTCTCTCAAAGGTGAATAAATGTTAAAAAAAAAAAAAGAAAAGAAAAGAAAAGAAAAGAAAAGAAAAGAAAAGAAAAGAAAAGAAAAGAAAAAAGGAAAAGAAATGAATTACTGAAATACACAATAACACTTATAAATCTAAAAAGCTATATACTAAGTGAAGGGAGTCACACACAAAATGCCATACTGTCTGAGTCTACATACATGAAATTCTAGAAAAAGTAAAACTACAGTAACAGAAAGCAGATCACTAACTACCAAGAGCTGACAGTAGGGGAAGAGAAACTGACTACTGCTACAAACTGAATGTGGGTCCCCCAAATTCATATGTTGAAGCCCTAATCCCCAATGTGATGGTATTTGGACATGGGGCCTGTTGGGGGGGGGGGGGGTAATAAGATCCCGGGGGTAGAGCCCTCATGTACGGGATTAGTAAGAGACTTGAGAGAGAGAACCTCTTTCACCACCTGTGAGGACACACAAGACAGCCATCTGCAAACCAGAAAAGAGACTGAAACCAAATTTGCTGGCACCTTGATCTTGGGCTTCCCAGCCTTCATAACCGGAAAATAAATGTCTGTTTAAGCTGCCCAGTCTATGCTAATTTGTTATAGCATCCCAAGTTAAGACAACTATAATGGGGTACAAGGGAACATTTTCAGATGATGGAAATGTTCTATATCATGATTGTGGTGGTGGTGATGGTGGTTACAAAACTATGCATTCATCGAAACTCATCAAAAGGTACTCAAAACTCAGTGAATTTTATGTAAATAATTTCAGTATGGCAGATTTTGAAAAAAATCACATGCAGCCTATTCCCCTTAGCACTTTCATTTATTAAATGAGAGGATAAAGCAATACAACCAACTTATTAATCATTTTCCAGAACAAAAATATTCTAATTAGTATTGTCCCCATCAAGGAATATTGCCCATGAAGGTTATACTCCAATGTGATGAAAAATTACAGCTGTCCAGGGGTGCCTGGGTGGCTCAGTCGGTTAAGCAGCCGATTTCCACTCAGGTCATGATCTCATGGTTTGTGAGTTCAAGCCCCAGGTCAGGTTCTGTGCCAACAGCTCAGAGCCTGGAGACTACTTCGGATTCTGTGTCTCCCTCTCTCTCTGCCCCTGCCCCATTGGTTCTCTGTCTCTCCCTCTCTCTCAAAAATAAATAAATGTTAAAAAAATTTTTTTAATAAAAAATAAAAAAAATTAGAGCTGTCCAATAATTCTGACATTGCTCAAATTCAATTTAAAATGTTTTCTCTTGACCTGAATTCAGGAGCTGGAAAATATAATTTTGATTGTCTCCAATGGTGAAAAACGTACTCCTCTGTAAATGAATTCCTGTGAATCCACTACCTCATCATGCCAAAATATTTTGGTTAGAAAACAAAAAGGTATATGGGTATTGAGGAGGGCACCTTTTGGGATGAGCACTGGGTGTTGTATGGAAACCAATTCGACAATAAACTTCATATATTGAAATAAAATAAAATAAAATTCAAAATAAAAAAAAGAAAACAAAAAGGTATTAGGAAATTACTAATAGTTATTTTCTTAAAGAACTCAAGACAGCTGTTCATACTGGGGAGGGAGGAAGGGCTTTTTTTTTTTTTTTAATCCTACAAGTATTTTAAGCATCAACAGATTATACATATGCTTTCTAGAATACATGTCTAGAAGATACATGAGGACATTCAAGTTCTAGTACCTATGGCTAAAAATTAGCCTCACTACTTAACATTACATCTAATATATCACTCACAGGGGTTTTAGAGATTAGGCAGCCAAATTCACTCATTTTACAGGTAAGGAAAACACAGGACTAGACTTCTGTTTGCAGGGAGAACTGGGCCAGGTCTTATTAGTGTTTTTCCTCTCCAGCAGGGCTTCTCAAACTTTAACATGCATATGAATCACTTGAGGATCTTGTTAAAATGCAAATTTCTGATTCAGTAAATCTGGAGTGGAGCCTGAAACCGCATATTTCTAATTCCAAAGTGATACCAACACTGCTGGTCTCAGAACCTAATGAAGTACCAAGGATCACCGTATTTTACAGGTGTTAATATGTAAACTAATTTTATTTTGTAGTTTCTACCTATGTTAAAGTTTTCACAGAAGGAGAAAAATTTTCAAGCCAAACTATAATCCTGTATTCTTCCTGGGAGACTGCTATTATTCTGATGTAACTAACCTCCAGCCTAGCCACTGAAGGTTCTAGAAACAGCGAAATAAGGCAGTGAACGTAGATATCCACTTTAAAAATACAAGTGCAGAAAATGTTTTAATATGCTGACATGATACATAGCTGGGGTTGAAAATTATTGGTCTGGAGCCATCATCAGTCACCTGGGTGAGCTTTTTATTTATTTATTTATTTTTTAGAAATTTATTGTCAAATTGGTTTCCATACAACACCCAGTGTTCATCCCAAAAGGTGCCCTCCTCAATACCCATCACCCACCCTCCCCTCCCTCCCACCCCCCATCAGCCCTCAGTTTGTTCTGTTTTTAAGAGTCTCTTAAAGCTTGGGTGAGCTTTTTAAAACAGTGCTGGGCTTCCCTCCCTCTCCCCCAGACAGAGGCAGCCCAGAATAAGATTACTGACACAAACTTGGACTTCATTAATATAGTTTTTTTTTTTTTAATGTTTATTTATTTTTGAGAGATACAGAGACGGAGCGTGAGCGGGGAAGGGGCAGATAGAAAGGGAGACAGAATCCGGAACAGGCTCCACGCTCTGAGCTGTCAGCACAGAGCCCTATGCGGGGTTCGAACGCACAAACCGGAAGATCATGACCTGAGCCGAAGTCGGACACTTAGCCAACTGAGCCACCCAGGCGCCCCTAATACAGTTTTTTTGAAAAAGAGAAGCAGCTATTAACCAATCAGGTCCTACAAGAAAACGTTTTAACTATTTGCTCCTATAAAATAGCGTTATTAAGAACTCACAAAGTTATTAAACTTCTGTCATGTAAAATGGGAACCAGAATGCAAATTGCAAAAATAAAAACTTCAAAGATTCCAGAAGATCTATTAACAATTTCAGGTATCAGACACTTTCCCACACCAGCTCTGCCTGTTTTGCTAATCATTTTGCTAAAAATGCTTTTAAAGTGTATCTAATGTAATTCATCTCCTTCCTTAATTACTGTCAAATCAGGAGAGAAACAAAAGTTGTTTTCTTAGAAGATTCACATATTATTTTTCACTTGAAAACTACTGTTTCCACAGTAACCAGTACTGATGTCACAGAATTTTTGTTGTTCCCATTTAAAGAATAGTGAGGCATAAAAATGTTTTTATGAATTCATCTAGATTAAGAAAAATGTAAAACAGACTACAAACATATAAATGTGAGGTTTTTTTTCCCAAAGCTTATAACCAAATATTAAGCACTTAAATATAAGTGTACTTTGAGATCAGAAAAACACTTTTCAACTGAAGTTAATTTAAATTAGATATTTTAAATGAGGCTGCAGTTTATGAAGTCAATTTTGTTAGCTAGTTAAGAGATGCTAGAATAAATAATGGCTCAGGGGACTCTAAGCAACAACGTAGAAATTCAGAAAAATTCTGTTTAGGTTCTGCAATCTAAAGTCCTAAGGTTTTTCTCAATTTTCTTCTAAAGTCTTATGGAAAATCTCACCCCAGACACCCCCAACGGTCTCGCATCTGTTCTTATGTACTTTTGGGGGGGGGGGGCGATATACAGTTTTGTTCTGTGGTCCCAGTTGTTAAAGAATTAGAGTACGAAATACTGAAAAAAATGTTTACTGAAGTTATTTATATGCTAAAGGAATTCTTACACATATGCACAGGAAGAGAAAAACAAGGTTTATTGTTCACTGAAGTACTGTTTGAAATTGCAAAAAAAAAAATTTGAAACAATCTAAATATTCATAGATAAATAAACCATGAAATAGAAAACTGAAGTTAATAAGATTTAAGTGTGTATACATGGATAAACTTCAAAACCAATGTCAAATAAAAAAACAAATCAAACCACAAGTACATACTTTAAGCCACTTACTAAAAATTTTTAAATACAGCACAGTATTGTATATTGTTTATTTTAAAAATACATATATGTTATAGGACTATTAAAAAAACAGGAAACATGTATACCAACTTCAAGATAAGTGTGTGTCTGTGGAGGGAAGGAAGAAACGAAGGAAGGCTGCTTAACAGACCAAGCCACCCAGGTGCCCCAAGCATCAAACTCTAGATCTCAGCTCAGGTCATGATCTCAGGGTTCCTGAGTTCAAGCCCCACATAGAGCTCTGTGCTGACAGCACGGAGCCTGCTTGGTAATTCTCTTTCTGCCCCCACTCCATTCATGTTCTTTCTCTCTCTCAAAATAAATAAACTTAAAAAAGATTTTTGTTTAAATAAAAATAAATAAAACTAAAAATGGGGGCACCTGGGTGGCTCAATCAGTTAGGTGTCTGACTGCAGCTCAGGTCATGACCTCACAGCTCGTGGGTTCGAGCCCCGCATCACGCTCTGCAGTGACAGCTCAGAGCCTGGAGCCTGCTCTAGATTCTGTGTCTCCCTCTCTCTCTGCCTCTCCCCCACTCACGCTCTTTCTGTCTCTCTCTCTCTCAAAAATAAATCTAAAAACATTTTTAAAAACGATTCAAAACAATTAGGACATGATCTATGCAATGAGCACTTGGACATCTTTAATATTTTTTCTATAATTTTTAAAAACTTTATTTATTTGAAAGAGAGAAAGAGAGCAAGTGGGGGAAAGGGGCAGAGGGAGAATCTCAAGCAGGCTCCAGGCTTAGCACAGATCCCATGATGCTGGGATCATGACCTAAGCAGAAATCAAGAGTTGGACACACAACCAACTGAGCCACCCAGGCACCTGTCTATCATTTTTATAAGTTTGAAATAGGTTATAACTGTTTTCAATGAAGTATTGTGAGTTACTTCAGAATTTACTTCCACAGAAAAAGGAACTTATACTTATCGAATGACTCTATGACTTTAGGCCAGGCACTGTGACAGGAATCCTCTCAACAACCCTGAGACTTAGCAATTATCCCCATTTCAGAGAGATGAAATGTGGACAAAGAAGTTGGGGCTTGGGGGCTTTTTTTTTTTTTTTTTTTTGAGTAGGCTCCACGCTGGGAAGTTATTTATATGCTAGAGGAATACTTACACATGTGCACAGGAAGAGAAAAACAAGGTTTCTCGTTCACTGAAGTACTGTTTGAAATTGCAAAAAAAAAAAAAAAAAAAAAAAAAGTTTTTGAAGCAATCTAAATATTCATAGATAAATAAACCATGAAACAGAAAAAAACTGAAATTAACGAATATGATGTAAGTGTGTATACACGGATAAACTTCAAAACCAAAATGTCAAATGAACTCACGACCCTGAGATCAAGACCTGAGCTGAGATCAAGAGTTGGACAACTGAGCCACCGAGGTGGCCCCTGGACAAAGAAGTTTTTTAAAAAGAAATTCAAGGTTCTACAGGTAAAAAGTATATGCACTGAGACTTCTATTTAGGTCTTTAATTAAGCCCATGCTGTTTCCTCTATACCAAACTGCCTTTCAATGTTACAGGATAATGTTTATAAAAATCATTGTTCCCAGTGATGTATAGTCATAGAAAGGACACTGAAAAACAGCCCATATTTTTAAATAATGTTTATCACTTAAAACAAATCCCTGATATCAGTTCATCTGTTCTCATGAGTAAAAAATGACAAGTACAGATTATGTGTGGGCTTAAAGGGTTTGATTTTGTTTGGGAGAGGTGGACTTACATATATCTAATATTTGAAAGAAATTTCTAGATCCTTAAAGTTCTAGATTAAACTGGAGTTCTGGACAAAAATAATAAGAGTAACCAAAATAATCAAAACTACAGAAAAACAAGTCTCCCTTGACAGATCAACAGGGGAAAAAACTGCTACAGCATAGTCAGTCCGTCCATAATTTAATTATAGCTGGGCCTGAGTTATACTGCCAATATTTAATTAGCCAAAGCTACACCATAAAACAATGAGTCCCATGTACACTGAAGCTAAAGAACCACCTGGGTGGCTTGCTTGGAATACACTCTTGGATCTCACCTCCAGAGTTGATTAAGCTGATCAGGAGCAGGGTCCAGAAATCTACATTTGTTACTAGCACCCCCACTAACAACCGCCAAGGTAATTCTAATGCAGGGAGTTAAAGGATTAGAAGTGGGAGTGCATTAAGTCTTTACTCCTTCAACAAATATTCACTGAACACCTACAACATGGTTCTAAGAATTGTAAGATTCACTAGTGAACAAAATTAAAAAAAAAAATCCTGCCCTTAGTTTATTACACCCTAAAGATGAAGAAATAGAAAACAAATACATGACATCAGCTGGTGTCAAGTACTACAAAGAAAAATAAAGCAAGTTAAGGGAAATGGAAACAGGGGTTGCTACTTCGTACAAGAGTGGCCAGGCAATGCTTCCCTAATGAGGAAACATTTATTAGAGCAAAGAACTGAAAGAAGTAGATATCTGAGAAAAGAAGTAAAAACATTATTAATAACTTTCCCACTCTATGAAATAATTTAATGTACAAAATAAGTATTTTAGGTGTACCTTTTACTGGAGAACAGAGGAAAATACTTAAGAGTGTCTACTCTGGATTCATAGGTACATAATATCTCTTTAATCCTCAAAATCACTTTGTTGGGTAAGCTAGGAGTTTCCTTGTTTGTATAAAGGAGGACACTGAGGCTCACATTAAGCAATTTACAAGGACACGTATTTCCTAAGTAATCAAATCTGGATACACACTCAGGTCTTCGTCAAATTCATCATCTTCCAACTATGCCAAATGAGCATGTTTGTTGAATAAACACAGAGCTGAATACTTACGTGCTCAAGATTTCTAGAAAGCTGAAAAAAAGTTACCAAAAATATAATTTGTTTAAAAAAAACCAAACAAACGGAAGAGGGGTTTACTTCTCATCTTTATTAACAAATCTTGGCATATAGCTATTTTTCCCTTTTCCCAAAAGTTTCCTTGTCAAAATTTAATCATTTATACAGTCAGCAAATCATTTATACCATCCCCCAACATTTGGGAAACAATTTTTTTTTCTTCATAAGCTTTCTAGAAGGGCAAGTTTTAAATTGCAGATTTTTAAAAGATGAGATGCAGGGACATCTGGGTGGCTTAGTTAAGCATCCGACTCCATTTTGACCCAGGTCATGATCTCCTGGTTCATGAGTTCAAGCAATGCATCGGGTTCCACACTGATGGTGCAGAGCCTGCTTGTGATTCTCTCTCCCTCTTTCCCTCTTTCCCTCTGACTCTGCCCCTTCAGCACTCTCCTCTCTCTCTCTCTCAAAATAAATAAACTTTAAAAAAAATTTTTTTAAATAAAATATGAGACACAAAACTGTATTTGCCAATCTTCAGTAAGACATGCATATACAGTTACGTGTAAATAAATGTGTAATTCATTGTTTCTTATGGTACACAGTGTGTCATGAATAAGTGAGAAAGGTCCCCCACCCTACCCACTTCAAGCTAGTAGTAATTAGAGAGCAAGGCATTATGCTCGATACTTCAGAAATACAATTTGCTGATAATGGTCCTCACTCTCAAGGCTCCGACAAAATAAGTGCAAAAGAACAGTATAAAGAAAGAGCCATGTTCGATTATTTAAACTAGTGTATGAATGAAGACATCCTGGAGAAGGCTGCATCTCTCTGAGCCCTGAAAAGCAGATTAAGGCTAACCTTAAAAGTTTAGGGTAAGAATACGGGGCATTATCCTGAGAGCCATGGAAAATTTTCAAGCAGAGGAGTGATAGGATCAAAGCTGTGTTGCAGAGATAAACCAAAAGTGATGAGTGAGTAAGAAGTATAATGAGAACCTAAAAAAACAGGGAAATCAGATATTAACCAACTAGAAGAGCCAGAGTACAAGGTGAGAAGCCCGAAGTCAGAAGGTGACAGTAAAAATAGAAAGCAATGAATGCAAGAGCTAGCCAGTTCTTCAACATCCTTCTCTGAACTAGGCAACTGATAACACTAAATTATTTCATATTTTTATAAGGAATATATTCTTTTCTTATAAGTTTTTAAAAACCTATGGTGCACTAAATTTCCATTTCCAAAAGTAATTTTGAAATGGTTACTCTAAGGTTTTCTAACACAGGGATCAGGAATCCATCAAAACCAGAGTAGGTTTCCTTAACTCAGGCAAACAGTTTAATCTGGCCCCAAAATTAACTCAGTAGTAAGTTAAAAGATATTAAATCCATAGAAAAGCGACTGAAATTTGGGATAACCAGTTAGCAAAGGAGTCATTAAAATACATACACAGGGACCCAAGCTTAAATTTAGAATAAGGTTTTTATGACAAATCTCAAATAGGTATCTGCCAAGACTCTGGAAATAAGATGCTACATTCCATTTTGTCACAACTCTCTACCTCAGATGGCTCATTATAGGAGCAGTTAAAAAAAAAAAAAAACCAAAAAACAAACAAAAAACAAAAACAAAAGTATACACTCAAATCCCAAACTCGGCTCAATACAGGCAAAATTCCTATTTCAAGAACAGCTGTAAAAAGAAAGGAATAGTGCCAAAACAGACAAACATCCTTCTAAGTAGATAAATGTGACTAATTTGAAAAAACAAAAGGAATAAGAAAGTCAGACGTTCTCAATATATTCTCCTTTCATCCTTTCTCTAGTTTGGCAACTTTTAGAGTACATGTCAGAGTTTCTTGTGGTAGATAAATACACATGGCTCAAAAACAGGGGTAGCAGGGTGGGGCACCTGGGTGGCTCAGTGAGTTAAGCATCTGACTCTTGATTTTGGGCCAGAATCTCACAGTTCAGGAGATTGAGTCCCACATTGGGATCTCTGCTGTCAGCACAGAGCCTGCTTGGGATTCTCTCTCTCCCTCTCTCTCTCTGCCTCTCCCCAGTTCATGTTCTCTTGTGCACTCTCTCAAAAAATAAACAAAAATAAATAATTTTAAAAAATAGGGGTAAGGGAAACATATCTCCATAGTTTTTAAGAAGTCACATTTGGGGCTATTCAGACAGTTTTTCCAGGAACTATACAGTTAGTTAAATCGATTCTTTGCTCAACTTGGCTATAAAAACAGCCCACATTCTCTCTTTTTTAATGTTTATTTATTTTTGAGAGAGACAGAATGCAAGCAGGGGAGGGGCAGAGAGAGAGGGAGACATAGAATCTGAAGCAGGCTCCAGGCTCTGAGCTGTCAGCACAGAGCCCAATGCAGGGCTTGAACTCATGAACTGTGAGATCATGACCTGAGCCAAAGTCAGACACTTAACCAACGGAGCCACCCAGGTGCCCCATATTCTTTTTTTATTACACATGCTCTGACACCATTTGATCTTTCAGTTACCACTATCTAATTGCTTTTAAATACTTTTTAAGTATCCCTTTTGGAAAAATTCTTAGAAATAGACAAGTGCTTAAACTATTTTGTAAAAAAAAAAAAACTTACCAAATACTGGCTATCTTCAAACAAGTAGGATATCCTACACTCGGCCTCCTAGGACCCACTCATTCCTCAAGGCCTGACAAAGCCCACCCTCACACACAGGGGTTCCTGCTTCTGAAATTATAAACTTAATGATAAACTTTACTCACAAATATGCATAAGGTCTATCTGATCTCCCAACTACATGAAAGCTTAGAACAGGGATCTGTTCTACACTTTTCCACACCGGTACTCATTACACACAACTGAAAAGCCCTTTCAAAAGGTAGGTGTTCAATATGTCAACTGATAGCATCAAGGGAAAAAAAGCTAGTTCTTTGTCTAAAAATGGTCTTCTATCAGCCTGCCCTACTCCCCCCCTCTTTTCTCCCAAAAGAAAACAAGTCCCAGCCCTTTCAGGCTCTCTTCATCCTGAAGGGGTGATAACTTTCTTTGTATAGTCAATACATGCCAAGTGCTTTTAAGACATTATCTTTTAATCTAAAAACTTCCAAAGTAGGTTTTTTTAGTTAAGGAAGCTGAAGCTTGGTGGTGGGACAATATGAATGCAGCTCCTAAGCTAGGAACTTCTATCACACTATGGGCACCAAAGCAGATGCACATACTCTGTCATTAATGAGTCAGGAACAAACAATATCTCAGGAAGAATTCAAAACAGTTAAAAAAAAAAAGAGAGAGAGAGAGAGAGAGAGAAAGAGAGAGAGAGAAAGAAAAGAAAACTCTCTAGCATACCTAAAGATTCAGAAGAGATGAGCATCAGTAAATTGAAAAGTTGCCGATTTATTTAAGAAAAGCACTCATATGGAGCCATTTTAAACGTTTTTTTAAAAAAAAACACACTATTCGCCAACCCCCTCCCCCACAAAGTTAAAAAGCAAATATGAAAAAGAATTTCTTATACACAACAGGACTTTTACAAATAGTAAGAGTAACACTGAGATGGTCCAAGATTATAAAAATGCAATTAATAAAAAGTTCTGAGTTCACACTCAGTTACCATATTAAAATTTCAAGATCAACTGTAATCAAAGAAATGTAAATGCAACAGTAAGGTCCTCATTTTTACCTATGTGTTGGCATTCGTTTTTAAATAACAACATCCACGTGTGAACAGAAGTATTTGTAAACAAGTACAAACCTAACCCAAATGAACACAGAATATATGGGAACAACCTTTCCAAATGATTTGCTGATGGGTTCACTGCAGACTGCAGTGCACAGATCACTGGGATAACTGGAGGCTGCAGTGCAGTGGGCACGGGTTTCACTGGAGGCTGCAATGCTGCGGGCACTGGCTTTACTGGCGGCAGTAAAGTCAAGTCAAGTCAAGTCAAGTCAAGTCTTCAATCTTGAAAACGTATAGGCAGTTTGACCCACCTACTTTTAAAACCATATCCTAAAGGTCAAAATTTATCTACAAAGATGTTTCGCCAGCATTGTTCACAAAAAAATCCCCATTTTTAATGCCACTTTAAAAATCATGTTGTAAAGATTATTTAATCACACAAGGAAATACAATATGGAATGAAAAAGTGAATTACAGGGGCACCTGGGTGGCTCAGTCGGTTAAGCGTCCGACTTCGGCTCAGGTCATGATCTCACAGCTCGTGGGTTCGAGCCCTGCTTCAGGCTCTGTGCTGACAGCTCAGAACCTGGAGCCTGCTTCGGATTCTGTGTCTCCCTCTCTCTCTGCCCCTCCCCAGCTCGTACTCTGCCTCTCTCTCAAAAGTAAATAAAACATTAAAAAAATATTTTTTTAAAGAAAAAGCAAATTACAAAATTACAGTAAGATCCCAATTTAGGAAAAATTAAATTATGCATTCAAAAAGGATATATACTAAAAGATGTACACTAAAATGTTAGCAGTACTTACTGATGTAGAAATGTTGGGGTTCAGGGCCGATGGCCAACAAAGAATCTTAAGACCTCTTCGGTGCAAAAAGGTGGTTTTATTAAAGCATGGAACTGGCTCCATGGGCAAAAGAGCTGCACTAGGGTTGTGATGGATGACTGATTACATACCTTCAGGTTGGGAGGGGGCTTAGGGACACTGCAAGTCTCTAAGGAATTTTGGAAACAAGGTTTCCAGGACCTTAAAGGGGCTAGCTACTGTTAGGAAAAGTTCATTTATTACTGTCTAATAAAACCTTAGTCACGAGATCCTTGAGATGTATATCAGTGGGCCATATACTTGGAGGATGATTGCTGACATGTATTTGGGGGGTAGAGATAAAAGAAGTTTCCAAAGGAGTTTTTATATGTTAAAGTAGACTTACAGAATCCTCTAAGACCCTAGAGATCGGGATAATGTTAAGCTAATATTGCCTTTTGCCCTTAGCAAAGTGTCATCATTGAGGCAGCTGAGTTCCTAGAGGAAGGTCACTATGCCTGTCTCAAAGACTTGTCAATGGGCTATAAGTAGCAAGGAAATTTAATTTTTTCTTTTGCCTTTGTTTCGCATATCACTTACCACTAGTTGATATTATTTTTATTTTATTCTTTTTTATTTTATTCATATTTTCCAAAGTCTATAAAGATTTACTGCTTTTGAAATTTTACATTAAAACTTTTACAAGGTATAAATTATCCACGACTTGTATTAGATTAAAAGCTCTGACCAATCACAAGTTCAGCTGTAACTTAAATGCAGTACATTTCTATCTTAATATCTAATTGTAAGACATTTGGCATCAACAACATTGTTCAACCTTTCTGAGAACTTCTAGCCTACACTTCAGAATTTGATAAACAATACCCAAGGCACTGCCATTCTCCTGCAATAAAAAGTCTCTCAACTCTAAACAAAATTTCCACAGTTCATATTGACACAACTGTTTTAAAATTAAAGGGCTGATGAAAAGAAAGCGATTTCTGAAGATGTGATTAACAAAGGTCTTAAAAATCTCAGAAGAAGGATGATTTCGTGTCAAAGTTTCCCTACAACTTACTTCAAAAAAATCAACTCCCTCCCATTCTGATAAAAGTGAATTTAATCCAACTTTTAATATCTCATGAACCCATTCATTCAAATATGAAAAAGTAGCTCATTTAGCATTTCAATTTCACCCCCTTTAAAAAGTTTCTTTATAGAAGGCTTTAAAGTTTCTAAAGTGCCTTCACAGACTATTTAACAATCAAAAAACCAAAAACAAAAACCCTGTAAATTTGCTTAAGTTTACTAGGGCAGATATTACCTACCAGGAAGGAAAAAGTGTTATTATAGAGCTAGCATTAAAACCTCCATTCTAAATTAAAGCCTACATTCTAAATCCATTCTGATGATCGTAAGAAGTGTATAGAATTCAAAAGTAAGTCTTTGGTTAAAATAATATGTCCTAAGCACTATCCATGGCTCTACTATAAGTGATTATTACATGTAGGGGGAAAAAAGCTTTTAATGGGATTCACAATTTGTATAATTTCAAGTCAATCATTCTTGAGGCACTCTTGGGCATAACAGACCCATTAGATTCTACACATTTACTGTCTGAAAAGTCAATGCACTCCACTTGGAAACTGCCATGACCTTAACTAAGAAATTACTTCATACTGAATCCTATAATTGAAATAAACAATTTCAGGGGCACCTGGGTGGCTCTGTCGGTTGAGCCCCCGACTTCGGCTCAGGTCATGATCTCAACAGTTTGTGAGTTCGAGTCCTGCATCAGGCTCTGTGATGACAACTTAGCTCCTGGAGCCTGCTTTCAGTTCTGTGTCTCCCTCTCTCTTTGCCTCTCCCCTGCTCACACTGTCTCTACCTCTAAAAAATAAATAATCTTAAAAAAAATTGACAATTTCAGAAGACTGTTTTGCCATATGATTAACTGATTCTCTAAAGTGCAAGTTTATTAAAATGAAGACGGCTGAGAAATATGCATGTATATTTTTATCTTATAAAAACTAACAAAGGTCTTTCAAGTCACCTATTGTGAAACTTAACTTTTAGTTCAGAGTCTCATCTTAAATACTATACATTATAGTAATAACTACCATCAACAGAATGTTTGCCGGTGGGTTAGGCGCATTTATCACATTTAATACTTGCAATACCCCTAAACATGAACACATTATCAGCATTTTACAGATAAAGTTAAAAATGTACCCACTACCCTTGCTCAAAATAAACCTTTGTCCACACTGCAGTGAAAAAAAAATTAGAAGAGACTGATTGCAAATCAGTCTATATAACAGCATCTATATAACAGCATAGTCGAATTGGCACCATTCTTACATGTACATTACTGTCTCTTACACACAGACAGCTTTACAAGTTACAGAACACTTGTACCTGTCATCTCATTTGTTCCCACAACAGCCCTATCATGGGATTATCATCACTGCTGTATGTGCGGGGCTTCAAGGCTCAGAGAGTTTAAGTGATGTCACTCAGCTTTTGATTCCTCATTCTTTCCCACTGCACTATCTTGCTTCTCTGTAATTAAAGAAACATTACCCCCACAGAGTATTATGCAATAAAAAGATGAAATGTACCATAGATCCTTGATAAGCTCTTTCATAAGTTACATAGTTCACCAACAAGTTACTAGAGTTACTGGTTATTTTGATGCCAGTCACAGAAATATAATTTGTATGAATAATTTCTATTAAGATAGTACATTACCCAGGCATCCCCTAGATCCTACCTGTACTGGTCAGAAAACTAAACCCCAAATTAGTCAAAATGCACAGTATCTCCTTGGGAAAATAGAGAATGTATAAATAAGTCTTTCATGACTTAACAATTCCTTCTAATAGATATCATCTGCCCATAAAACCGCCTACCTACAGCCATTTATCCCACAGTAGATAGTGAGGGTGGCTACTTAAATACACATTTTACAAAAATCTACCTAAGTTTAGCAAATATATGTACACCTAAACACAGAGAGATAGGATTACCAATAACTTGAAAAATCATTTGTAAAATAGTTATCTTGGCTTTGCACTTCTGAATATTTTGTACTTCTCAATGTACTTAATAAGCAAAATTGTTCTACTTCGTGAATTCTACTTCTTTCTATGAATTCTTCTTTCTACCTTTTCCCTTTCTACTTTAAAATCTCCTACTCCACTTAGTGACTTGCTCTATCGTTACTCATTAACTGTCCCAATCCTTGAACAACTGAAGTTAAAATTGTTGAAGGAAAAGGCACTTAAAATGGTTACTCCTTCTGTCCAGCTGTATATAAGTCCAATGTGTTAATTAATCTAGATGATGCAAAAAAGAATCTCCTGGTAGAGAAACGACATGTACAAAATTGGTGAAAAAGGTTTTGGGGTTTGTTTGTTTGTTTGTTTTCAGTAGGGTGGGGGGAGGGCAAGCTGGATTTACAAGTCACAACTGCTTTTTGTCCTGCCTATCCTTCAGGCATCCCTAAGGCTCACTATGAAGATGACAGAAACAAACACAAAATCTTCGAGTTAGAAGTTGATCTGACACTGATATGAAAGCAAGCACTGATTTCATATGAATGTTGCAGAGGTGGTGGTGATTGGAGAAAACAGTTCCCAGATTGTAAACGTTAACTGAAGATACTGACACAATTTAAAAAAAAAAAAAAAAAAACAGTAAAGGAATGTATATAATATTGCTCTTGTGTTTTACAGTAAGTTGTTGCTCTCCGACTGCGTAAAACAAAATTTATTCATGTTTTCTGCATATTAAAAAATCCTATTGTATCAATTGGTAAGCTATTAAATGTCTATAAAACTAAAAAAAAATCATTAGTATGATTTCAGACATCATTCAACAATTTTACCCTGGCATTTCTAATTATGCCTGTGATAATTTTCAAGGAAGAAAGACCCATACTCTCCTCCAAGTCTACAGGGGTAAGAGTGCCTCTGAGTAGTTTCTGTGACTGTAGACAAGTCAAAATCACTCCCTCCAATGGGATCTCTCAAAGGCAGATTTTAAGAAAGAAAAAAAAAAAAATCAAAGCAAGATGTTTAAAGCACTTTATAAAATATCAAGGATTATCCTATTGCCACCATATTTTCAGATTGGTGGAGTTTTTTCAACTACTCACTTTTAAAGCTATAGAGAAAGCCCTCAACCATTCTTCTTTCTGTACTAGAGGTGATAGGGAACAGTAAAGGATAGGAAGAAACTTAACATGGGTAATGAATTCATTGGGGGATCAAGTTCAGCAACTCAATACTCACATCTATCTTCCTTAAGTTAAATAATGCCCAAGAAAGTTAACATACCTGGATTTTAGAACCCTAAAATGGTTACACAGAATACCATTACATTTTTTTAAAGAAAAAAAAAGGGTGTTTCCCTATAGCCACCCCAGAGAAAACTTCTGTAAAGCAATAAATCACCGTTACAAAAAAGTTTGACTTCCACTCCCATTCCTTACATTTCTGTCTCTTAACTTTGAGAGCCTGCCTAAAGGCTTTGCTCACAATCATGTCAAACAAGTATCTGAAACGAGCATAAACAATTTTTTAATGCATCTTGCTAAAAAGTATCACGATTTAAAAAAAATTTTTTTTTAACGTTTATTCATCTTTGAGACACAGAGTGCGAGCGGGAGAGGGGCAGAGGGAGAAGGAGACAAAATCCGAAGCAGGCTCCAGGCTCTGAGCTGTCAGCACAGAGCCCAACGCGGTGCTCGAACCCACGACCCGTGAGATCATGACCTGAAGTGGGACGCTTAAGCCACTGAGCCACCCAGGCGTCCCTCTCACAATATGTCTTGAACTCCAGCATGGAACGAGGTGACAGTTTTCCAGGTACTCTTAACAACTGTTTAATACTAGACAGGTGGAAAAAGCACAATTTTGGAAAAGGTCTAACAATTTCAAGAAAGTTACTTTCACTCGTGAATATTCAAAAATTTTATCCTAAAGTTAAAACATAGTGGCAAACTGAAATCGAATCCCAAATGGACACACTTGACTTAAGGCCAGAATCTCATTTTAACTCATAGTTTATTTTCCCTATAATAAATGCCTCTTAACTATAAGGCAGATCTTTCTTCACCAAATAAAGAATTTCCAGGAATTTTGAAACACCTTACTAAGGAGATTTAATCACATCCACAGATTCCTATCATCCCACAAAGCCATTAAAATACAAGAGTACATAAGTACTTTATAAAGATCGTACATTCCTAAAGAGAGTAAGCATTTCTCTTAAGAGACACAAAGCACCTTCGTAAGATTGAGCTACTGGAGTGGCACCTGACTCACCCCAAGTCAGTTCTTCAACTTTACTTATTCAGAAAGCAGAGGGAGACAAAGAGTTGCTTCTACAAAGTCAAAAATAGATGAGTCCCTACTCATTCACAGCCTGTCTGCAAGGACTTTAAACACAAATCTTAAGAAGTTTTTTTTTGGATTTTAATGTAGTATTGAGAGACTTCAGAGCAAATTAGCAGGTTTTAGGCAGTCATTTGATAGGTATCGTTACCAAGTGAAGGGCTACCTCCAGAGTAGGGGGAAAAAAGCACACAAACACCTCTGAGTAGCAGACAGAACATTTAATAAATAGTGAGCCCTATTTATCAACTCTTAAGAATCACATCTCTTTCCAATGTACCACAAAATAAAAACAATGTTCATCACCATGACTAAGTCATAAAGTTATGCTTCTCCTAATAAGGCAAGTACATAAAACACTCTGAAACTACATCTAAAACGGTCACCTTAAAAATATATATATATAAAGCACAAGAGCTTACACACACACACACACACACACACACACACACACACACACACACACACACACACACTACAGACCCCTAGGGTCCAAAAGATCTAAATTAATCAATCCATCAGCATTCCAAAACTAATTATTTGAGAATTCCAACCAGAAGAGATCTAAAGCAAAACCCTTCTTCTCTGGTTGTATTTTGGTTTTTCTATGTAAACAGTTCTGTCAAGTGCTTTTTTTGGCAGGCAATAATAAAATAAACTTTATTTCCTGTTCTTTATCCCGTATCAAAACTCTAAAGTTTATCATCGCCTCTGACATATGGTCACCACGTCCAAGGGTTACTATGAATGATGAAATACATAGTTCACATAAACTTTTCTCTTGAAGTGTCTTCATGGATAACATCTTATCAAAATGTTTTACATCTCATCTCACTAAACCTTTATCAGATTGTGGAAAGAGGAATCTGAAGAACACAAGTTCACGTTTAGTGTAGTTTATAAAATCTTCTCTATGCCCCGGCCATACTTCCCTAACCGTAAGCTTTTACTGTTTATAAGCATTTGAAAAACTTCATGCCTTTAAGTACTATCAAAATTCTCAATCAGGATTTCAGGCGTTCGGTTCACACCACAGCAAAAGATCAAATGCTGAACTCCTAAAAATAGGGGTGTTAGGAGAGGGACACACAACACTCCGCTGCCAAAGCAAATGCGTCTTGGAGGGGGCAGGGGCGCTCCTGGTACACGTACAGTAGGAGCTCACATTCAGCAAAACCGGGGAGCGAAGGATCAGGTGACTTCACACCACAGACCTTTCAGTCTGATCGGGCCTCACTACCGTCTGGGTGACTAGTAAACGGCTCACAAGCCTAGTTTAACAACTAAATCTGGACTTGCATCGTAGCCACGCGCAACCGGCGGGAGTGGGTTCGGGGGCCGAGGAGCCCCGGAACGCGAGCCCCGGGGCACAGCCCTGGCCTGCGGACTGCGGTTCCCTCCTGGAAGGGTGTCTGGAGAGCTTTCCGACCTGGCAGCGAGGTGTCTGCTCCCCCCACGCGCTCCGCGTCCTCCTCCTCCGTGGAGCCCATAAAGCCCTAGCCACTCCGTCCTCCCTTTCTGAGACAGAGGGCAGCGAGTGCCCGCCGGCAGACAGATCGCCCTGCCGCGTCCGGAGCTCTCCAGCACCCAGCCGCTGCGCCGCCGACTTCCCCGCGCCCCCGGCCTGCGGCCCCGGCTCAAGGCCGCCCCCTCAGGTCGGGGCGGACGCGGCGGCAGCCACGCGGCGGGCGGGCAGGGGGCCGGGCCGCCCGGGCGCAGACGCGCGCGCCGCCCGTTCACCCGACAGCTGCGGGAGCCGCGGCCCGAGGGCCGCCCTTTCAGGCCGCGCGCCGCGGGAGCTCGGGGCGCGGCGGGGGTTAGGCCCCGCGGCCGCCAGACGCGACGGCGGGAAGAGAGCTGAGCCAGCCGCGGACGACGACCCCGCCGCCTGCGGCCGGTGCCCGCGGGTCCGAGCGGCCCGCGCCCTCTCCCCACCGGGACCCTGCGGCCTCCGCCCCGCCGGCGCGTACCTAGGAAGGTCGTGGACGAGACGTGGTTAACCCCGGTGTTTGGGTCGCTGGTCCGCCGCCGGCGCCGCAGCCCCTGGTGCGGCTGCTGCCTCCGCGCTGCCTCGTCCCCCTCCGCCATCTTGTACCGATTTAAAATTAACTCCCCACTGACGTCAAACGCCGCCGCCGCTTTATCAACCTCCCGGGAGCCGGCGGGACGCTGGCGGGTCCTAGCGCCTCCAGTAGCCAGCGCCTCCTTGTCCTCCCCACGCCCTCCCCCGTCCCGCCCATCGGCGCCTTCGCTCCGCCTCCGCCCTGCCAGCCTCCCTGCCCGACTGTCAGCCTGTCCCTAGGCTTTCCTGGCCTCCCGCTACTGGATGGGATTGGGCGGCGCCCCCACCGCGGTCACCTGGCATCCGCACGGCTGCGAGCTCAGTACCACACCCCCTTAGCGCTGGGCTGGTCTGTGTGAACGCAGAAGGGATCTCCAGAGAACCAAGTCCCTCCTTCCCAGTTCAGTAACCCAATTCTTTTTACAGCTCTTCTTCATAATCCTTAACTCGTGCCCTGCACGTGCGGTTGCTTTCGCACGCCTTTCTTTCTCTTTTTTATCCGCCACCTTCTGTGGGGGATACCACCCTACCTGCCTTCTTCCTAAGCTATTGCTCTGCCCTGCTTTTCCTCTTGATCTTTCCTCGCCCAAGTCCCTAATGTTGCTTCCCCTCCAGAGACCATCCTATGGTTTATTTGCAATAGCTCCCATCTGCTTATGAGACCCTCCCCCGTATCTTCTTGACTGCATACCTTTTCCTGCCCCTAGTACCTTGCAGGGACAAGCCAGAAAGCACTGTCATCAGAAAATGAATTGTAGTAGGTCCTTTCCTAACTATGATGAAACCCTCTTGTGAGGATCCAGTGATATCCTGCAGAAAGTGCAGGTCACTTTTTAAAATAAACACCAGTCCGTGGAAGCTTCTGTGAAACACAGTCTCTTTTCTTTTGAATTTCTACTACATCACCAATGCATTAAAAACTCCTTTTCCTTGGTAAAGACAGGCGTCCAGGTATCTGAATTGCTGTCTTGTCCACGTCTTCTCAAAAGTCTAAATATCACGGCCTTACCTCCTGCACAATCTCTTGGAAAGCACTGGTGTCATGAAAGCTTCAGGGTGCCATTTTAGAGGAGTTTTCATTGGGCTGTCTGTTTATTCATCTGTTCTCTGTCTTTATGGAAAGGGACTTGAAGCTCCTCCTGGACTTCCTAACTCCCTGCATCCTGGTTCAGTACCCCTGGGGCAGCCTAAGCTCAAGCCATAAGCCTGGCCTGATGATGGATTTCCTTTCATAATCTCCCTATGCGGCATCTATCTAGTATTGCCAACAATCTGCTTTTTGCAAGGTATCATCTTGGGCATGAAAAAAGATGCAAAAGTGAGTATTTTTGCAGTCAAAGAATAAACTTTCCGTTAGAGTCAGCAGTGAACTTACTACTGGGTGCACCCCCATCAGGAACCCCCAGGGAGTTAAGGCTGCACTCCTCCTAGTCATCGACCTAACTGGTATCCTTTCCACGGTCAGACACTATATTAATGTCACAGAATGCTACTACAGTGCCCCGAACAGGCCCACACAGCTCCCGACTTCAAGGAGTGTCGAGAAGCTAAATGCGAGTACAGTCAAGAGACTGAGCATTGTCCCACGGTCGCCTCATATCTGTGTGTGTTGGAAAATCCATTCTTTGTTTTCCCCGGTCAGCTATCCCTCTTCAGTTTCTCATCACAGTGAAACCTCAGTGTTACTGCAGACTTGTCCCTCCCCCACCCTCCCTTCTACACCAAGCGTGTGTAAAGTCAGTCTTGACTTCTAAATCTCTGTCCAGTTCTCCTCTCCATCCCCTCAGACTCCCTCTTGATTCCGCACTCATCATTTCTTTCCCACTACACCGAGGTGGCTTGTTGCTGGGGGCCCTTCTACAGTGGGTCCTCCATGCAGCCACTGGCTTAAGTTTTCTTCCATGCAAGTTGGGTGATGTGATTTCTCTGCTCAGGATAAAGTCCAAACTCTTCAGAATAGTTGGCAAGGCCTTTCATGATTTGGGCCCTAACTACGTATCGAGCTGTGTTTTTCACTACTCAGTCATTTATTCCTCATTTTTTTCATTTGACAAATGAGTTCTAACACTGTTGTGTGTGCTGAATGACGAGTAATGAAGAAGACAGACAAAATTAGTTTACTTAGGTTTTTTTTTGGTTTTTTTTTTCCTTCCTACAGCCCACACAGACCCCTCCAGTATAAGAAAGTGAGCCCCAGGGGCTCAAAGATCTGTCTTATTCAGGGCTGCCTGACTGGCTCCGTGGTGGAACATATGACTCTTGATTTCAATATCTTGAGTTCAAGCCCTATGCTGGGTGTAGAGATTACTTTTAAAAAACTCTGGTTCTACCACTGATTCACCTAACGTTTCAAAACCTCCAGGTCCTCATTTTTTATAACTATTTAAAACAAAATTCTTATGGGCTCAGATGAGTGGGTTTCAGAGCATTTTTTTGACTGCTAAATAGCTAACATTTATGAAATGTTTACTGTTCCGGCCACCCTTCAAAGTACTTATCATGTGTTAAGTCATTTCATCCTTAAAACAATCCTGAGAGGTATATGCTCTGAATATTTTCATCTTACAGTTAGAAAAAACTAAAGTTCCAAGAGGCTTAAAATGTGCCTAAGTGTCAGGACTGGCCTTTGAAGAAGCCTAGGTAATCTGGGTCCAGAGTTTCTGCTCATATCCATTGTGATAGTGTTCATTTTACACACTGTGAATTCGTGGAAGGCAGAAACCATAGCTTATCCACAGCAGGTACTTTGGGATTCTGCCTTCCGTTAGTGTAAATTGTATTAAAAGCTATGTCTTCCAAATACACAACTTTCAAAATCTTTAAATCCGATGAATAAATGGGCAAAAGAGGTCCACAGACAATTTGCGACAAAGGCATTATAAAAATGGACCCTAAACATGCGAGAAAATGTTCAGTTTCGCTCATAATAAGAGAAACTCAAAACAACATTAAGACACCATTTCTCACCCATCAGTTTGGCAAAAATTCAAAAGCTTATGATTACATCGTGTTGGCAAGGACATGGGGGAAAACGGGCACTCACACACTGCTTTCTCACTGAAGATGCAAAATGGTACAGCCCCCATGGAGAGGAATTTGGCATTGTCCAACAAACTTCATCCGCATTTACACTTTGACCTGCCAATCACACTTCTGGGCAATAATTCTGAAGGCACAACTCCAATAATACACACACACAAAAAACTGCACAAGGTTATTCACTGCAGCATTATTTGCAGTTGCAAAATATTAGAAACGAGCTATCCGGGCATAGGTGATGAGTTAAATAAACTATGATAAATACTCATAATGGGGTAATTCGTTGCTGTAAATGGAGAAAAGAAAGACCTCTATGAACTGATAGGGAGTAATTCCCAAGAGATATTCTTACATGAATAAATCAAACTGCGAAGAGCATCTGTGGTATGCTACCTTTTGAGTGACAGGAGAAATAAGAAAACGTGCGTGTATCCACTTATCTGTCCAAAAAGAAGCTCCGAAAGGCTAAACAGAAAACAATAGTTCCCTGAAAGGGTGGTGGGTGGGGAATAAAGCAGAAGGAATACAGAATGGAGTGATGCTTTTCTCACTATACCATTTTATATAGTGTTGACTCTTGAAAACATGTTTCACATGATCAAAAAATTAAAGTTGGGAAGGGGTCTCTAAAACTAAAAGCAAACCAAATAAATGATTATAAAAGTATTTAAATGAATAACATAACTGCACTGAAGAGGAAAAAAGAGCCAACTAATCCACGTACTTTACAAACATAGAATCAGACTATAAACATTTCTCAATCTTGGTCAGGGTAGGGGGAGATCAGCAAACAAATCCTGAAGCCTTTTTAGTAGGCTTGTTTTTGTAGAGGTATGGGCAAAGCAATTCTGAATCTATTTTAGGTGTATTATAGATTATAGTATAGATGTATATAATATTGATATATACCATCAATCTATATAAATATATTTCTATAGTATATAAGTGTATTTAGATATGAGTAAATATATAAACATATTTTAGCTGAATGATAGATGAGTAAATGTGTTGATATTGTTGAGAGCCAGGGTTCTCAATGTGGAAGAAGGGTCATACAAATAATGAAAGGGGGAAAGCAAGGCGAATCCTATGGGATAGACTACATTGAAGGTATTGATATGGACTGAAGCTTTATAAAAATGAATACATACATGAGTGTATGTAAGTGTAAATGTGCATATATACGTATATGCATGCGTACAGATTATATATGTATATGTACGTGCATATATTTCCTTTTCCTATCCACAGAATATGCCTATAAGCAAAGACACCCAAGTAGCAATGATCATACCCAATGCCCAAACTTGGTCTCTAATATGATTCCCTACTGAAAGGAAGCAGGAGTCCATAGAGAAATCACTGGTATGACCATCATTTTGTGACAGAATAAGGAGGTACTCAAAGAAAAAAAAAGATAGGGCATATCAAAAAGACACAGAAGGGTCTCCCACTGGCCAAATTTGAAACAATTTAAGGACCAACACAATTAAGGACTACAATGAATTATAGAAAATAGAGAAAATAAGAATCTATGAGTCTATACCAATGACAGATTAGATAGATAAATAGATGATAGATAGATAGATAGATAGATAGGAGGTAGACAGACAGCTGAAGGGAAGACTCTTGTCTACAGTAGAATGCTGAGGGTCAACTGGTAAATGTGGAGACCGTGCTAGAGTTAAAGACTCATCAATTTGCAACCATGACAGCAAAGATTGGGTCAGACAAGAATCATCAATGGATACTAAATCTTGGGGTGAAAATTTGACAAATCTAGGGTCGAATATTTGTGTGTCTTAAAGTTTCTCTTCACATCTGCTTATTAATTGCAAGAGAAAAATAGAAATGGAAATTAGACAACACTTTAACTAGGTGATTAAAATTAACATCCCCAGCGGTGCCTGACTGGCTCAGTTGAGACAGCATGTGACTCTTGATCTCGAGGTCATGAGTTCAAGCCCCATGTTGGGTGTAGAGTACTGAAAAAAATATTTAACATCACCAGTGAGGAGGCAAGTGGATATCATGTGCCTCCACATGTGATGCCCCGAGAAAAACACAGCATCGCTTATGTAGTATGCCAATCTGGCATGAACCTAACCATGAGGGAACCTAAGACAAACCTAAAACAAGAAACATTCTATTCAAAACGGGGTGGGGGGGGGATATTTTCTTCAAAAGCATCAGTGTCATAAAAGAAAAAGAAGGACTGGAAATGTTCTAGATTAAAGGAGGCTGAAAAGGCATAACAACCAACTACATCAGATATTGATCTGATCCTGGCCTGGATCCTGTACAGGAGGGGGAAATGCTATAAAGGACACTATAGAGTCAACTGACAAAATTGGAATACAGATGGTAGGTAAAAGTACCATATCAGTAGTAAATTTGTAAAAGCATATTCTTATTTGTAAAAGCATTGTAAAATGCTTTTACATTGTACAATGCTTTACATTGTAAAATGTAAAAGCATTTCTTATTTATATAAAATACATACAGGAGTATCTTAAAGAGCCTGCATGTATAAAATTTCTCCTCAAATGGTTTAGAAAATATTAGAGACAGAGAGAGAGAGAGAGAGAGAGAGAAGAAGAAGAAGAAGAAGAAGATGAAGAAGAAGAAAGAAGAAGAAGAAAGCAGAAACCAGAAAGGAAAAAAGGAAACAATAAAGCACATGGGGCAAAATATTTGCAATAGTGAATCTGGATATCAAACCTATAGGTGGTCAATATTTATTATTATTCTTGAAACTTTTCTGTAATTTTAAAATTATTTCCAAAATTGATTTGTTTGGGTTTTATAATTTTAAAAATGTAAAAAAAATTTTTTTAATTGTTTCTTTTAAAGGACAAAACATATCTCTTTAATTGGATCAAAGATCGATCAAAACTTACACTTCATGTCTCACTATTCAGTTATTAAAAATAATCACCATTAACAACTTAGTGGCAGAAGAAAATTTTTATAATGTCAAGGAGGAAAAAAGTGGATTACAACTATGTAAAGACATGTATGGACATAGAAAAACTGGGAGGAGGTATGTTAAAAACTGGTAAGATGATACAGGGATTATATTTATTCTCTATTTTACAAATCTTCTGTAGTCCTGCTGTATTGCCCAAACTATTTTAAAAAATTACTTTGCAAGTGGCTCATTTGGGCTTCTAACAAATTTCTGTGACAGAGGATAGAAGAGATCTTGATTTCAAAAGAAAGTGTCTAAGTTGGACATTCTAATGTCTATGACTTCCTTCTCGGAAGAAATCTTAGAAAATATTTGCACATGGGGCACCTGGGTGGCTCAGTCGTTTAAGCGTCCAACTTAGGCTCAGGTCATGATCTCGTGGTTCATGAGTTTGAGCTCCACATCAGGCTCTCTGCTGTTAACACAGAGCTTGCTTCAGATCCTCTGTTTCCCCCACCCCCACCTCTGCTCCTCTCCCACTCACTCTCTCTCTCTCTCAAAAATAAATAAATATCTAAAAAAATATTTGCACAAGTTAGCAATAGAAAAATTTTAAACAGGGTAACTAATGGCCCAACATCTCTCAAATTCCATTTCTGATATGTAGCTTGTTCCTTTTATATAGAACACAGCTAAAATACCTTGGGATATTCTTCACAGCTTATTCTATGTCCCTAGAACAGAAGGAAAACTCTCAGCATATTCTCGAACCATCCAGTCTGGATTTTCCAGCTGATTCTGATTTCGTACATAATCCCCTATTATGGATGAAATCGTGCATTCAGATGTTCAGTTGTGAATATGTCATCACTATGCTTTTGAGGAGAATTGGAGAACTTCCTTCCCCGTTTCCTCTTCTCCTCTTAATAATTACTCACTCCCTTTTCCTTTCTTACAGGACCTCTGGAAATTGCTTGATTTCCCTGAAAAGTTGAACAGGAAGAATAAAGCTGATGTACAGAAAAGCCATGGACTCAATCTAAATATATTTAACCTGAATCAGGAGTCTCTTCCAGTTGTCACATAGAACGAAGGAAATAGCATTTCCATGCTTGGCAATATTCTTTGAGTAACTAAGGTTGTCCGAGGGTTCTAGGTCCCGTTCTGGGACCTGAACCACCACCACAATCAAAGAATAATAACCTTTTCCCTCATCTGGACATCAATGGCAGGATCTTTATCAACTTCTAAGTTGCATCCTCCTAACATCTGAGTGACATACAGCTTGGGATGCTTGTTTTGTCAGGGCATTTTCTGCTTTATTATTGGCCTGAAGAATATAGTATTTTTTTATTTTTTTAAGTTCATTTGTTTATTTCGAGAGAGAGCATGTGCGCGTGCACAGGAGGAGCAAAGAGAGAGGGAGAGAGAATCCCAAGCAGCCTCCGCACTGTCAGAGAGGAGCCCAATGTGGGGCTCGAACTCACGAACTGTGAGACCATGACCTGAGCCAAAATCAAGAGTCGGATGCTTAACTGACTGAGCCACCCAAGCGCCCAAGACCTTATATTTTTTTTAAAGACCAAAGAAAGAAAAAAGCTCTAAAAGGATCATTCCACAAAGATTTATACATTGTCATTTACTCACTAAAAATTTGCCAAGACACGTAGAAATAAACAGTTTATAAGCAGAACAGCATAGATCATTTGCTAAATTAAAGCTTATATAGTCAACAGAAATGCTACTGCAGTCTTTATTGACCTGTAAGCTTACCTGAGAAGTCATTTTACTCTCTACTGTTGTGCGTAGGTGTTCTTTTGGAAGATTCAAAACATCATGTAGTAGAGACGTTATGGTTTTCCCTCACTTCGGTTTTAAGGAATCCAATTCTGTCAGTCTGGTTCCCCATGTGTTTCCCTTTCCTTTCCTCCGATATACTTTTCTCCTTTTGGTGTTCTGTGCATCTTGCCCCCACCCCCCCCCCACCCCCAGTCTGTGGTTACTATGCCTGAATGAAGATGGGCCAAATCCTTATTTTAAAAAAAGAAAGAAAAAAAGCCTTCTCAGAGACAAAAGGCAGTGATTCCTAAAGAAAACCTCCCACTCTCCTATCTCAGGGATTCTTGCTGAGTTTTCTATGGAAGGAAAACACAAGGTCCCGAGAGTATGAGAACTGACGGAAACTGACCTTATGATCTTTTTCACCTTCATGGAAACAGTGGAAGGTGGAAGGACGGTTCCTCCCAGTAAGAAGTAGAGATTTGGATATCCAGTGGCCGAAACTCTCCCCTTGGTTTAGGGGGCATCGGATGGATGGGGCAGGGTTCGTGTCGGGGAACAGGTAAACCAAGATAAAATAGTGGCTGCAATAGAACAGGTGTTGGGTATTGCTGAGGCTGACACGAGACGACTAACTCTCTGAGAGTGAAAAAGTTGTCTGCGTTAGGAGCACCCTGCATCTACAGAGAGACCTTGTTATGTCATCAGCATTGTGTCTCCTAGAAGTGTAATTTAAGCTACGCCATGCTTGCGAGCTGCTGATCCTTCACGCGAAGATGTTCTCTTTCTCGCGTAAGACTCGCTGACAGAAGATGAATGAGCCGTTTCCCGGCGACCACGTGGAGTTCTGCGCACAGACAGAGTTGCTTCAGGGCCCGGCTGACGAACAGAAGAACAAGGTTGGGGGACTGGCCTGGGGTCTGGCAGCGTCGGGGAGCACTAGGAACCACTGAGCTTGACCCAATCACTGCCATCCCTTGGTGGACTCCACAGGCTCAGCGGTAGTGGCCACTGATTAATGCCGGAAGTTGCACGGGACTGTGGCTAGAAAACTGCTTGGCCACCATGAGGATTTCTTTGGGATTAAACATTTTGAGGGAGAGGCCAGAGAGGAAATGTTTTGCAGCAGAAGAGGGAAACCAGAGTGGATGTAGATAAGAATAGGGACTCAGGGTTACTGATTGGCAGGGAGATTTTACTTAGATTCAAAGCTGATGAGCCAGGGTTGTTTGGTTATATTCTACAAGGGAGATCAAACCAAGGGGTGCCTGGGTGGCTCAGTCGGTTAAGGTATGATCATGATCTTAATTTTGGCCCAGGTCATGATCTCATGGTTTGTGGGTTCGAGCCCTGCAATGGGCTTTGCACTGATAGCATGGAGCCTGCTGGGATTCTCTCACCCTCTCTCCCTAGCCACCCCACACCCCCACCCCCGCCCGCTCTCTCTCTCTCCCTTAAATAAATAAGTAATTTGGGGAACCACTTAAAAGAAGAAAAAGGAAAAAGGGAGAGCAAACCAAGAACATTAAAGCTTCCTTGAGGCTAATACTTGCCGAAGCCTGGACGTGAGTACATGCTTCTCCAACACAACCGTGTTTGTCTCGTATTTGTCTGCATCTTGAAAGGCAATGGCTCCATATGGAACACTGTGGGCAATTGGGTTTCCCCTGGGCTTGCTGCTTAATAGTAGCTGTCCATTTTTTCTCCAGAGCAAGAGGGAAACAATGACCTCTGCAACCCATATCGATCCCGAGAGAGAACGACTTGAACTGGGATACGTTAGCATCAGTGTGGCTTAGTGAAAAGAACACCAACTTTGGAATTCAGACCCCAGCTCTGCAGGTTGGGTTTATAACCTTGAGAAGGTTAGTTAACCTTTCTGACCCTCAGTTTCCTCTGCTGTAAAGTAATGGTTTCTTCTTAGCATTTTTGCCATGATTACAGATAACGTAGATCAAGTATTTAGCCCAGTGGTTGGCACACGGTAATAAATGGTAGCCATCATGATTATTGCTCCAATGAAGCAGCTCTTTTGAGTCTAGGAAGAGACTGAAAAGCAAGGACACAATTAATAATAATAGTACCTATTCAGAATTTCACTTAATCTACAAAACACCTTGATGAGGCAAGTATTATTGGCATCACCAGCCTTTTACAGAAAAAGAAACTGGGGTTTCAAAAGGTCACATAATTTGTTCAAGGCCACATAACTTGCAAACGGAAGAGCTGAAGTTCAAATGCAGTTCTGTTTGCCTCCAGGGCCTGTGTTCTTAACCATGTATCTCCGGATTACACACTGGTCTAAAGGCTAGGAGCTGAAAACTCTATAATCAGAAGCCATTTGTACAGACCACTAAGTAGCTAGAAGCAGCTTCTGGATGTCCAGGAAACTGTTTCAGGTTGCTGGAGTGGAGGCAGACGCCACTCAAAGTCCAGGACAAGGGCGTCCCCGAGCACTCTGAGAAGCACGCTCCTAAATGCAACAGGACCATCTACTTGAACGACCAACTTCTACAGAATTCATAGGTATCTTGTAGTCCCTAAAATAGTCGAATAATAGGAGCCACAAAAATCCAAATCTGTGAACTAGATTTGCTTGAGGATATTTAGGAGAGCACATAGAGCCCGGTTTTTAATGAAGATCAGCATGCAAGAGAAAAGAACACCGTCCGGAACTCCTTAGGAATTATTATCATATTCTATAACATCTTTTCAAAAATAATAACAAGGAAGTGAATGAACCATCATGATACGGAAAACGTGCTTGTGGCTTAGGGGGAACCCTGCCATGTGCTTTCAATTCATCTGAGAACAAGGCAGGAAATGATACCCTCCCCAAGCAGAAGCAGCCTATCTGGGCACACCTAACATCACCACCATCACCCCTAGCCTTCAGGAATGCCTTTGAAGTCAGTGGGAAATCCAGGCCTCCCTGAAGGAATTGCATATTTTAGCTTCTTTTAAGATTAGGACATTATCTACATTGGCCTTATAACAATCAACATATTTCATTTGTAACTGGAAAGCAGCCAAACCTTTCCTATCTCACACCCAAGCTTAATTCCAAGCTCCCAAAATCTGACTGGCTAGTTGGCAGACAGAACACTCCACCTTGACAATGTCCTTAGAATTGATTGTCCTTGTTGTAACCTATGTAATCCTTGGATTCACTGCCACCGGAGAAATTTCATCGTTATATTTTGACAGATCTGCACCTCACCTCATACGGCTCTCCAAGCCCCACGTCACTTCTCCCCTCCCTCATATTCTTGGGAACTATCTTCAAGTACAAGTGCTCAGAACGTGAGCTCCTCCTTTCTATTTCCCATAACCATTCTTTCCTGGAGCTGAGATGTCAGCAAGGAATGCCACTGGCACTTGATCGGCCTGGCAAATATTTATCCTTCAAGCTTGTCCTGATCGTCCTCCAGGAAGGTGAGATATCATAAGACATAATGAAATGACTGTTGTTTTAAGGCATTATGTTTGGGAGCTATTTGTTATACAATAGATAACGAGAATGCATGCACATGGTGTGATACCAATGCATAAACATATATATGCGGCAAAACAATAAGCAAATATGTAACAACAGTAAACACTGAATTCAGGGTCATGGTAACCACTCTTTGGTAAAATTACTTGCTTGCTTCTGCTGTCTAGAAGAATGGGTTTTAATTTTTTGTTGTCGTTGTCTTGTTTTATTTGACAGGAATACAAGTGTGCAATGGCATTCATTTGCAGGACATGTTCCCATAGGCGTGCTCAAATATCCATTGGTGGCCACTGTCAGTTAGACTACTGGCCATGCAGCACCCATCAGGAGCTGATCCAGGATTTGTGGCACCTAAAGCATCTACGAATTTGGGGAACCTCTTTAAGAAAACAAATTCTGGGGCGCCTGGGTGGCGCAGTCGGTTAAGTGTCCGACTTCAGCCAGGTCACGATCTTGCGGTCTGTGAGTTCGAGCCCCGCGTCAGGCTCTGGGCTGATGGCTCAGAGCCTGGAGCCTGTTTCCGATTCTGTGTCTCCCTCTCTCTCTGCCCCTCCCCTGTTCATGCTCTGTCTCTCTCTGTCCCAAAAATAAATAAAAATTGAAAAAAAATTAAAAAAAAAAAAAAAACAAATTCTGAATCAAAATTAGATGTGAAAGTAAATATTTATGTTTTAAATTTTTTTAAGTTTATTTAGAGAGAGAGAGAGAGAACTAGAGGGGGAGGGGCAGAGACAGAGTGCAAGAGAGAATCCTATGTAGGCTCCACACTGTCGGCACAGAGCCCCATGTGGGGCTCAATCCCACGAACCATGAGATGGTGACCTGAACCAAAACCCAACAGTCGGACATTTAACTGACTGAGCCACCCAGAAGCCCCATAAATGTTGATTTAGAATGAGAAAAGAGGGGTGCTGGGTGGCTCAATCGGTTAAGCATCCCACTTCAGCTCAGCTCGTGATCTCACGGTTCGTGAGTTTGAGCCCTGCATCAGGCTCTGTGCTGACAGCTCAGAGCCTGGAGCCTGTTTTGGATTCTGTGTCTCCCTCTCTTTCTCTGTCCCTCCCCTACTCGCACTCTGTCTCTCTTTCTCTCTCTCAAAAATAAATAAACATTAAAAAAAAAAAGAATGTTAGAATTGAAAAAAGAAACCACAAATTTTATAAAGCTAACACATACCACAAACATACAGAAAAATAATATTTTTATTAATTAACTTTATGGCATACATTTCCAATACTTTTTTTCTAAAATTTTCTAAAATAAAAATACTTTTCGGGGTGCCTGGGTGGCTCAGTCGGTTGAGTGACCGACTTCGGCTCAGGTCATGATCTCACGGTTTATGAGTTCGAGCCCCGCGTCGGGCTCTGTTCTGACAGCTCGAAGCCTGGAACCTGCTTCCGATTCTGGGTCTCCCTCTCTCTCTACCCCTCCCCCTCTCATGCTCTGTCTCTCTCTGTCTCAGAAATAAACATAAAAAATTTTTAAAAATAATAAAAATTAAAAAAATAAAATAAAATAAAAAATACTTTTTTTCTAAAATTCAGTCTTTGATTGGCTCTTCATAATATACCAATTTAGGGATATCATTTTCTGAAGACAAAATGGAAAGACAATTTAGTTTTTCTTCTTGCATAGTTCATAAATTTATTTATTGGTAGTTTTAAAAAATCTCTGTCAGCCTTGAACATTTTAGTGTTGATGTCATGTGAATTTTTAGGATTATTGTCAAATTCGGGTAGATCTCTATCAGGTCTCTCTTGTGCAGGAGTGTCAGATTTCAGGGCATATCAAGTTTTCTTCTCAGTGACTAGTCTCAAATACTCTGAATTGAAAACGCATGTGGCATTTATAATTGCATATGCTGCATTTTGCAGCAGATTCTTGACAGGAGAGAAATTCCACTTCTCATTGTTACTGATGGGATCAAAATCTTCTTTTTATGATTTTACCCATCTCGTGATTGGAAGGATTTTCCCCCTAGACTAGGTTTCTTCCATACTTCTCAAACAATGTTTTCCCTCTACTCTCCACATACGGTTGGAGCCGGCCACTGTAGGACTCTTTTACTTCTTTTCTTTTACATGTTCCTATCACCTTTGAGTTGGAGAACGCAGGACTAGAGAGACAAAGGGTATATGTGTCCTAGTTTGCTCCTCTAGAGCCTGTATCCAGGAAGTGGAAGTTAAACAGATTGAAGGGATTACAGGAAGCAGAGGTGGGTTTTCCACTCTCCCTCATCTGGAACTCAGGAGGGACCTATGGCACAGAGTGGACTTGCTCCTTTAAGAAACACTCACAGCAGATTAAAAATAACGGTGCATGGGGGTTAGGTGGCGATGGGACCTGGATGTCACCACAGATACTATGAAGGACCAGTAATAAAGTTAGCTGAGTTGGGAACCAAAGGTCATGACTGTGAGTACAGAGTGTTCAACCTAAACCAGGAATCAGATGAAGGTTGTAGCTGTGATTCAGACAGGCATGTCTCACCAAGGTGGCCCGAATCCGCAAAAATGTGCATTGGGTCCTGGACACACAAAGAACAAAGCACAGGCAGACCGACTGCAACGTCACAGATGAGTGCAAGGTGCCCAGTGACCCGACTGGCCAAGCCGCCTCACCGCAGAGCCCAGCAAGACCCCACACAGAGCACTGGGACACAGGCACGTCCACGTCCCCCACCCCTTGTCAGACGGTCACCTGAGTAAGCTTTCCACTCTGTCTGCAAGCCTGTTCCTTAAGCTATTATTCTAGGGGGGAGTAGAAACAATGGAGTGTAAGACACCAGAGTCAGATTTTCACATCATGGGAACATCCCTGGAATCCTCTAGTAAGACTTATTAACAAGGTCTATCAGGTTCTTACATACGTCTGGTAATTCTCAATACCATAATAAGATAATATATATCACTTTTTTTTCAATTGAGCTTCACGATATCTCCAAATCTGAGGTACTATTACCATCCCCGTTTTTATTTGTTTTGTTTTTGTTTTATTTTTTTATGTTTATTTGTTTTTGAGAGAAAGAGAGAGAGCCCGCGAGCTGGGGAGGGGCAGGGTATCTGTGGATACTACACTAGGCCACCCTGGCAGAGGCCAAGTACATCCAAATCCCATACCCATTCTCTGCTCCATTCCAGAAGCCTCTGGAGCATCTTAAAGGTAGGCTCACTCCCAGCACAATGTGTGTTGCGTATTTTAATCCATGGAAATTCATCCTTAGAAATAACCACACTTGCTATGGATAACCCAGAAACTGAAGCAGTAAGGGCTCTGGCTTGCAATTCTGACTTTGTGACAGGATCACCTGAAAATGTATTTAAACTTCATGTACCTTCGTTGCCATAAAACTGAAAGGGGAGGGGAAGCAACCTGCTACTATCACTTACAGACTGGTTGGTCCATCCCCCCTTGAGCAAGTATCCGTGCTCGGCGCACCTGTTTGCCCACCCATGCCATCTCCTCCAGCACCCCGCCCTCAGCCTCCACTTCCCTCAGAACTCTTAAGGACAAAGCCACATCCTTGCTGGTGCTGACAGGGCCCATGGCGAGAGCTAGGATCGCTGCCAAACATGCACACTGCTGATGCTCCTGGAGCCTCTGGTCCACTGGGCACCACAGCTGAGAAGATTCCATACAGAGGCGGGGAGATCAAGCTCCAACCAGCCCCGCCACGCTTTGTTCCAAACAGTTCTGCTTGTGCCTAAAGATTCTCAAAAGACTTTGCGGTTTCTTCCTCTCACCTCTTGCCGGGGGTGCCTCGAAGTCTCAGGAAGCCAGTTCCTCAGATTCTGGCCTCTCCCCTCTAACCAAGGGTCTGCAGCACCTTCCAGATGTTGTGACTCCTCATTAATCCTACTTGTCCTCTCTGCAAGAGCACTGGATATTTGACCCACCCAGCACAAAACAATGCGCGCGCTCGTGATGAAAGTGGGGGCAAAGCCAAAAGGGACTTGAAGGAGAAACATTGTCCTCGCCAGCTGTATTCTGGCTCTAGTGCAATAAGGCAAAATTGCCCTGTAACAGATGTTAAAAATACTTAAGAATTTCAGCATGGGTTAAATGTTTTCTTCCTGTTTTTATTTTAAGTATGTAGAACCAAAAATGTGCATGTCCATCTGGAAAACAGCATTTTTAGATTTTAGTCATGGGTATATTTAAATCTGAAGGTCAAGACCAACAACACCCTCTGTCCCAAATTGGAACTCTGTCCTCACACACATTCATGTTTTCTTTTATTTCTTCCTGAATGATGGCGAGTGATAGGATTTGTCAAATGCACTGAAGAAACACTAGGGGAAGTTGATCAGGACTATAGGTAGGGCACTTGTTCTTGACAAGATAAGCGGTTACTTCTCACCATAAAAGTTGTAGAGCATCCCACTCTTGATTTCAGCTCAAGTCACCATCTCATGGTTTGTGAGATAGAGCCCCGCGTCAGGCTCCGACAGTGCAGAGCCTGTTTGGGATTCTCTCTCTCTCTCTCTCTCTCTCTCTCTCTCTCTCTCTCCCCCTCCGCTGCTTGCATGCATTCTCTCCCTCAAAAATAAATGAACATTTAAAAAAAAAAAAGGCTGCAGTTGCATAAAAAAAACACACAAAATCTTTCAGCCTAATATTTTAACGAAGAAAACTGTTTGCAGAGCAACTTTAACATCTTTCGTAATGCCTATGTGAGAAGGGAGGCGCCGGTAGCCGCTCTGGAAGGACGTTAAACATTATGGGCAGAAGACTGATATGTGGTAACTTCCCAAAATTAAGACAGGACAGCTCTAGGACACCACCGAAATTCCTGATGCACACATAGACGCTCCAGGAGGGTTGGAAGGAAAATAACAGGTCTCTGGTGGAAAAAACAAAACAAAACAGAACAGGAAAAGAGATATTTGGGGATAAAGGAGCTAGTTGTGAACAGTCAAGAATAAGAAGAGGAAGTTAAGAGGAAATTCAATTTAGGAAGGTAAGAAAAGGCTGAGAAGCAAAGAAGTGCCCTTTGAGAACCAGGAAGGAGGAAAGAGAAATTCAGCAACAAAAATTCATGAACCCTGGGGCGCCTGGGTGGCTCAGGCCATTAAGCATCCGGCTCAGGTCATGATCTCACGGTTTGTGAGTTTAAGCCCTGCAACAGGCTCTCTGCTCTCAGCACAGAGCTCTCTTCAGATTCCCCATCCTGCTCTCTCTCTCTCTCTCTCTCTCTCTCTCTCTATCAAAAATTAAAAAATAAATTCAGGAACCCCAAATAAAGAGAATAAATGGCATGTATTAGAATCACATGATTCCAGGGAATCTGCATCTGCTCAATAAATGAGGGTATTCCCAAACCCCACAGCAAGGAAACGAAGAATAAGATGACCTTGGTTTCTATTCTATCTTCCCCGGCACCCGCTAAAGCAATATGGCCACCTATCCCCTCTTGGGTGGCAGGGAAGGGGAGAAGCGTACAGACAACAAAAGTGGGAAGGGAACATAAAGGACAAAGCATCAAGTACTGCAATAGAGGAGAGACTTGGGACATGCTGCTGGGGAAACACCCAGAGGTAAGTGCAGGATCTGTAGGGGGGGGGGGGCGGCGGCTGGGGGGAGGGATCTGGTAGACTGCGCCCCAGGGGGTCTACTCTGGGCTCCTTGATAGTGATCACAACACAAAGGCAACTTCGTGAGTTCAGTGGATCCTTTGAAATGTACATCATTTGCAGTTCAATGAGTATGAGTGTTTTAAATATACTGCCTTACTCCCCAGGTAGTATAGTAAGGATAGGTATTGGGCACAAACTACTAGTCCACCATGTGTTTCCAAAATAGCTCTTCTCTCCTGCCACTGAGACCTCCGATCACATCTGCAAGTCTAGCAGATTCCTCCAACATAGACTGTTGTTAACTGCAGAGGCTTCTTCTAGGAGCTAAAAGAGCAACATTAAAACTCACAGGTTGCTTCTAGGAAATGCTTTTTTGAGGATACAGTCTAATTTTGAAGGGACAGCTAGTCTCTTTTATTACTCCAAGCGGAATAATAATTGATAATCCATTAGGATGCTTTAAGGTGAAAATAATAGGAAACCCAACCAGGAACATCCACAACAAAAACGAGAATGTAGCATCTCATGTAATAGTTAAATTCAAAGGTAGAGCGGTTTCAGAGTTGGTAATCTCTGTCACTGTTCAACGACATCATTAAGACATCCGGTTGCATTTTGTTTTCCAATTTTCTATGTCTATCTTCCTCTGCTCTTCCTTCCTCCAACCAAAAGGTTGACTTTTGTCCACACATTTATCCTCCATAGTTGCAAACTGGCTGCCAGAGTTGTAAGTGCAACACAGAGCTCCATAGAGATGCAGCCGTGTGAATAAAAGAGGGTCCATTTCCTGCCTTGAAACTCTTTACTTCAGAAGGCATTTTAAGTTTAAATTTAGTTTTTCAAATTTTCATTTAAGTTTCCTTTAAACTTTCTTGCAATCCCACTGCTCAAAATTACTACCCATGCCAATTCCTACACTGATCTTTGACAAGGAAAATGGCCTTGCCATGATTGGTTCCATGTAGTCAAGATCCACCCTGCTTTGGGCTGAAATCAGCTTTCCCTGAAGCACATAAGTTGCCCGATACCTGAACAAAGTTGAGATAGTGTTAGTAAGGAAGAAGGAACAAATGGCTGATGGAGAGACAGCCATATTCGGTGTCATAGATAAGAACATGCTTTGCAAATTTACCCTGACCTACCAGCTGCTCCTCCTGCCCCAGCAATCCACTTGCCACAAGGAAAAGGACCCTTCCCCCTTCTACTCCCAAAGTTGGGCATAACTGAAGTAATGAAGGCCTTCGCAAACAGGTTAGGAACAGACTGGAAGCCTTGGGACCCAGGCAAGAATTCTACAAGTATCAGAAAAATTAATGTGAACCATAAGCAGCTTATGTTGAAACCTGCCACCGACCGAGAAGCATCAAAGGGGCCCCTGGGTGGCTCAGTAGGTTAAGTGTCAGACTTTGGCTCAGGTCATGATCTCATGGTTCGTGAGTTCGAGCCCCACATCAGGTTCTGTGCTGAGAGCTCAGAGCCAGGAGCCTGCTTCGGATTCTGTGTCTCCCTCTCTGTCTGCCCTGCTCCCCTCCCCAAAATAAATTGACATTTAAAAAAAAGAAGAAGGAGCATAAGTTACACCATTGATGGTGATAAAGGACCTTCCAATTCTCAGTAAGTACCAATCAGTCAAATGTTGTTCTTGTTCATTCCTTGACCTGGGCTGTTTAATAGAGGTCTTGGGTTTCTATGAGGCTTTAACGCATAGTTGAAAATCCGGTTTATCTTACTGTCACATATTCTTATGATATAGTCTCCCATAACTTAGAGTAACTTGAATAAGTTGGATTTTTCTCTGTAGAAAATCAATTTAACCTGGAGGCCTAGGGTTGGGAGCCAAATGAGACCTACAGATTTGTCTTATTTTATCCTTACATAGTTAGCCTATAAAGTGATTTTTTTTTAATGTTAATTAATTACAAACCTTTAAAATCAGGAAATTACATTTTTAAAAATCTGGATTTCTGGATTTTCTCAAAAAATCAAAAGGTCTGATCATGGGATCACATGATAACCATTGTCTGAAGCTGACTATGACCCTCCTTGGGAAGGGAAGTAGATTCTCCAGCTTGTTGCAGACTCCATTTCATATTCATGCTGCCTGCTTGATCCAACCCAAACAACTGAGCTAATGGCCCCTGACCACCTGATCAAAACTATGCATGGGGTTGCCTGATGCACCTGAATTTGATAAACCCAAAAGTCATAGCCAGTTCAGCCTGAGATTGAAGAACAAATGCACATATGGAGGGAGAGACATACGTGTGCATAACACATAACAGGAGACATGATCTCCTAGGAAGGCTGAGACATGAGGCCCATCCCCGAGGAAAAAACATTCTGAAACTCACAGCCCTCCTCCCTCTCCCCGCAAATCTTGGGCGACTGGCCAGCCCTGATAGGAGAGAAGGAGGAAAGAATCAAACATGCTATTATGTCCTGATCTAGTCTACAACAATCACCGTGTCGGGGGAGGCCCCAGAGCACTAGATCTGATTACCTAACGATCATGATTTTAGCTCGTAGAACAAGGCTGTTCCCATTAGTGACTGTATACAATTACTAACTGATATGCTTTTGGGATCTTACCACAATATTCTTTTCAGGGATTTCTCCTTTCTTATACCATTCCCCCCCCCCCCCCCCCCGCCGCCCCACCACACACACACACACACACACACACCCCACACACACACTCTTACTTGGATAGGTCTGACAGTAGGTGGCCCAAATGGAGTCTGGAAACTGGCTCTGTTTTGTCAGCATTCTATACATGTTTCTTGAGGGCCATTTCTTTCTTTCTTTAACCCTCACTTAATGACCACATCCAAAATACCTATCTTCCTTGCTGACAGTCAGAGTCCAAAACTGAAAGGCCAGGGATGGGAGTGGAGGAATATTCTTACCAATTATTTTCAGCGAGTGCCTGCTTCCAAATGAAATCAGAACTGTTCAAATGTACTAACTTAAAGTCTCAAGATCTCAGTCCAGAAATAGCCGATATTCAATATGAACAAAAATGTGCATAGCATGATACAAGGCTGCATGTTGAAATGGGCAATTGAGTACAGATCCTTTAGCTGATGAGATGACAGAAATAGTACTTAAAAATTAGGACAGATAAAAAAAAAAAAAATCAGCCAAACAGGGAACTGAGTTTCACAGAGATTACTGTGGCCTTTGGAGAAATTTCTATCAAACTGGATGCAGCCATAGGGAAATTAGGCTAGTGTAATAAGATCAGACATTTTGAGTCCAAAGCACCCCTTTAAGCACGGAAGGGCACAAACACAGCTTCCTCCTGATAACTCAGGGTAAGACAGTCTCTGTCTGTTCTACTTTCTGGTGGCCTAAGGAACATGCCTCAGGAAAATCCTGTTGAAAATAGAAGGGCTCATTCTACCTAAAGAATTTTAGTGCCTGGAATGTAGGTCCTGGTAGAACATCAAGGAATTGGACATCTTGTAGAATTCCTCTCGGATCCTTGCATCACCCTATGAAGTGCCTGAAAACAGCGATTTGGCAAGGATCTGTGAACAGAGAGATATTCCATAGACTGTAGTGGGTTTGCCTCCATTATTTAGTTTAGCCCAATTCAACCAGAACTACTCTGTGCCCAGCATTGTGCTAAGGGCTATAACAAATGTGAAAGAACTTTATGACAAAGCCCTTGACCTCAGGAGACTTGCCATCTTGTTGGGTAGGCTGAACCTATATATATGAAGGAATTAGAGAACGTAAGAATATAATTGTGAAACAAAGTTGATCTAATCTTTACCTAATCTCGGGTTTCTTAGGTACCGTTCTGCAAATACATTTATTAAGTTATAACAAATTGGGGCGCTAGGGTGGCTCAGTTGGTTGGGTGTCTGACTCCTGGTTTTGGCTCAGGTAATGATCTGGCGTTTCATGAGTTTGAGCATCACATTGGACTTGGCACTGCCGGTGTGGAGCCTCCTTGGGATTCTCTCTCTCCTCTCTCTGTCACTCACCCGCTCTCTCTCAAAATAAATAGATAAACTTTAATATATATATATATGTATATATATAATAAATTATAACAAATTAAATTAATTAAAATTTAATATATTAAAACCCACCAGCAGGGCATCTGGGTGGCTCAGTTGGTCAACATTCAACTTCAGCTCAGGTCATGATCTAATGGTTCGTGGGTTCGAGCCCCACATTGGGCTCTGTGCTGACAGCTCAGAGCCTGGAGCCTGCTTCAGATTCTGTCTCTCTCTCTCTCTCTCTCTCTCTCTCTCTGTCTCTGTCTCTTCTGCTCCTCCCCACTCATGCTTTGTCTCTCAAAAATGAATAAACGATCGCATTCTGGCATAGCTACAATGAGTAGATAGATAATGTCAAGTGTTGAAAAGAATGTGGAGCAACTGGACCTCCCATACATCAATGATGGAAGAACATATCAGTAAAACCACTTTGGGAAATCCTTCGGTAGTACATGTAAATATAAATATATCCTATGATCCAGAAATTCTACTCCTGGATTTATACCCAGTTGAAATCCATATATATTTTCACCAAAAGACATAAAAAATGGTCATAGCTGCACTGTTCATAACAGCCCCCAACCGGAAGCAACTCAAATGGCCATCAATAGCAGAGTAGATATGTCACATACTCAGGCAAGAAGCCACTAAAGAGCCCTGGGAATAAACAAACCATAATTATACCCAACAATATGGATGAGTCCAACATAATGTGGAGCAAAAAAAGCCAGACCCCCCCCCAAAAAAAAAAGACAACTACATACAACATGATTCCATTTGTATAAAGTTCAAAAGCAGATAAAATTTATCTATTGTGGTAGAACTCAAGATAGTGGTTACCTTTGTTCAGGGAGGGTAGTTATTGGAATGACAGGAAAAAGGAGTGATAATCATGATTTATTTCTTGATCTGGGAGGTGGTCAAATGAATGTTCACTTTGTGCATATTCACTGAGCTGTAGGTGATTTGCACACTTTTTTTTTTTAATGTTTATTCTATTTTTGAGAGAAAGAGAACAGAGCTGGAACAGGAGAGGGACAGAGAGAGAGGGAGACAGACTCTGAAGCAGACTCCAGGCTCTGAGCTGTCAGCACAGAGCCTGATGCAGAGCTCGAACTCACAAACCATGAGATCATGACCTGAGCTGAAATCAAGAGTTGGCCACTTACCAACTGAGCCACCCAGGTGCCCCATCTGGGTCTGTGATTTGCACACATTTCTATGTAATTTGTCAATAAAGTAATCCATATAAGGGTCACATCAAGTGTTTCAAATGCATCAACATTTTATTTTCTAAAGATCTCTACCAGTCGAGATTCAAAGCCCGAAGAGTTGTAGAAATTGACTGCCAGTCGTCTCTGACTGGGACCAGGAATTGCAGGTTTCTGAACTCCCTGTTCTGTTACTGATTCTCTAGACAACTTTAGAAAAACATTACCTGTCAAACCTCTATTTTTAAAAATAGCAAGTTTGGCTTTCATTCTTCAATCACCATTTAATAATAGGTTTGCCTTTAAGGGTAAAATATGTGAAATTGCCCAGCAGTTGATGCTTTCAACATTAAATCAAAATGAAAATTCAAGTCCCTTTCAGTTTTCATGATAGATAACACAATTCCGCTGCACATAGGGAATGTGTCGTTATTGTCCAAAGGAGATTATTATCAGTCTCATTCTCTGCTCAGCCCACAGGTGAAGGTTAGGCTGTCTGCCATAAATCTTTATGTGCTCTCGTTTCCTTTCCTCTCAGAGAGACAGGGACAGGTGCTTTCTCAATCCCTACGTGGATGCATTCCCTTGCTCTGGGGAACGGGAGAAGAAACAAGTCTTAGCAAAATGCGAGCCACGAGGAAAAGAGAGTTGGTTTTGATGGAAGGGGACCTGGGGCCGTCACTTATCAGCTGGAAAACTGTAACAAGTCATTCCACCCCTCTAAATTTCAATTTGCTCACGTTTAAGATGTAGCCAACACAATCCCTCTCCTACTTACACCATTGGGTTGTTTGGAGGGAAAAGTGAGCTTATGTATGTAAAAATGTTTTGGAAACTAGAAAGGGCTACGCAGATGCAAAGTATTATAATTACATAAGAATGCTACCAGTAAGCTCTGTTGTTTCAAAGCATAGCACAGTGAGCGAGACAAACGAGGTCCCAGTGTTCGAGCAACTCATGTGATGAGGAGGTAGTTTTATAGATGGTAAAAAGTCAAAAAGTAAATAAAGAAAACAAGATGACTTTGACAGCCAATAATATTGTAATAATGTTGTGTGGCAATAGGTGGTGATGACACTTATCGTGATGAGCAGTGAGTAATGTATAGAGTTGTTGAATGTTGTGCACCTGAACCCAATATAACACTGTATGTCAACTGTACTTCCATGGTAATAAATAAGTAAGTGAGTTTGGTTCGTGAAAAGGTGCCATGGAGAAAATAAGGCAAAGCAATGCAATAGAGTGTGCCTAGGAGTTTTCGTTAGGTTGGGTGAGCAGGGACGTCAGAGAGGGGGCCATTGAGGCTGTGTGCTGAAAGTGAGGAGGAAGTTCTGGAAAAAAAGTGCTCCGGGCAGAGAGGGAAGGCTGAGGCCAAAGTACTAAAATAGGAAAGAGCTTGACATGTGCGAGGACCAGACAGAGAGGCCCTGGGGCTGGAGCAGGGAGCGATAGGAGAGGTGGCTGGAAAAGCAGGTAGGGGCTCAAGTGCAGAAAACATCATGGATTGTGCCAGAAGCTGGTCAGCTAGGGAAAGGGGGTCGGTAGAAAAGAGGGCACAGGACTAAGACTTGTTTATAGAAGAGAAATAACTGGCAGCAAAAGACTTTTCTCCCAGGGGAATAGCTATGAAATCATAAAATCAGGCTTTACTTCTGACTTGCAGTATTTTATATAAACACCACTCAGTTTCCAGGGGTGGGTTCACTTTGAGGCTAATGGAAGATAAGCTTCAGAGTGCCCTGCTTGTACAAGGCTCTTCCGGGCCCGGGAAGGCACTCCAGCACTCTTGTAATCAAAGTTGGTATTCTTTTTCTTTAAAAGATCTTTCCAAACCTGCCCCTACTCCTGAATGTACCCAAACGCAATTACAAATTTCTAGAATCAGCTTCAGCAACAATCAGGACCCAGAGGCTTGTAAATATGCTTCTTTTTGACTACTTCAGGGTCCTTCTCACCAGCCCAGGAAGTCTGGGATCTACATTTCTACGGGCTGCCCTACTCCCTCCTTCTCTCTGCCTTAGGAGGCCCTGGAGCCAGGTTTTCCGGAATCCTGCCCCAGATAACCTTCCCAGCCCCAGTCCCCATGGCTCCTCCAAGACTTCTACCCTCCTGCACCTCCACTACCTTCTCAGCACCTGTAAAAACCTCCAGCAACGTGTTCCTGTTCTGGTGACACCCACATCTTCTCTTGGCCCCATATTTTTGCACCTGCTGTTCCTCATGCCTGTATGCCCTTCCGCCCGTTCTCCTGTCAAACCCCTGTTGCACCTGTATTCTATAAAGCCGAAGGCTTCTCCTCCTCCTCCTCCTCCTCCAATTACTGCTCCCATGACACTGAGTGCATCACCCAGTTAAGGCACCAACCTCACTGTATCAGAGTTAGTCATTTACCTGTGTGTCCTCGCATGTCCCCCCCAGCCGCACACTGGACTGGTTGAGTTCCTTGAGAACAGGTCTTATTTTATTCATCTCCTTACCCCATCCCTGTACCTAGCACATCAAGTAGCTAATCAATGGATGGGAACCTCCCAAATGCTTAGCAGGACAGAACATGAGGGTTCAAGGAAACTTCTAGTTTTACCAACATACCTCCAGGCTCTTTTTTTTTTTTTTTTAATTTACATACACATCCGTCCCAGCAAGCCCAGCGCCTCAGTAGTGGCTGTTGGGTGCATAGTCATACAACTACCCAATGCAAAGTTCCCCTGCGGGCACCGACAGACAGCTCCCCTGCAAAACTGTCTGGCTCTCTGAGGGGCTATGGGTTTGGAAAGGAGGCCGATCTGGCTCAGTTGGGACTGGGTCCCCTGAAAACTCTTCCTGAAGCCCTGTGCTAGGAGCAAAGCTTTCCCAGAGCAGTCACAGGCCCTTTGCCAGGCAGCTGGGTTGTGGAGCCGCCTCCGTGTTTACTAAACAAACCCATGTGATTATCCTGTCAAGATCTGAAAGACAAAGACAAAAAAACTTAGCATCAATACAAGGCCACCTATTCAATTAAAGCCGCAAACCAGGGCAGCTAAAAGGCTGAATATAAAACAGTCAGGGAGAGTTTTAATAAGAGTGAGTTACATAACTTGAGACTTGCTTGAGACTCAAACAAAGGCATTCTTATCTCAAGGTTAAAGAAAGGAATTAAGACTAGCAGCAGTCTCCAAGCACTTTTCCTGTAAACTTTCTGCCAAGAAGCGAGGCGGCTGGAGGCTGAAGGCTCGAGGCTCGGGGATGGGAACTCGGGGCCCCTACAGTTGGCCTTCCCCTGGGTTAACTAGGACGTCTTCTGGGCAGGGGGTTGCTCCCCGCTGGTGGTGGAATCCCAGGCCTTTTCAAATCATCACCCTCTCACAATTGGAGAACTGTCCCATTCTGCCAGCCCCTCCTGTTAAAGATAAGAAACCCTGGAGGTCACCCTGCCAGGTAATGCAGGACAGGGACCAGGACGTCCACCATCCGGGACAGGGCCACTTTTGCTCCACCACAGGGCCTGCACCTTCAGACACATCCATGGACCCTCGATCAGCAGCCAAGAGCTGTGGGGGGAAGAGAGAGCAAAACTGGGCATGTCCCCACCGCCCCCTGCACACTCTGAGACTAGCCCCAATCCCACCCCCCACCAAGGGTTCCCCTCTCTCCCTTTTCTTTCTCCTCCTTCCTTCTTTCTTCCCCTTTCCTTCCCAGCCTGGCTCTGTCCTCAACCCATTTACGACAGAGGGATCCCGTCGCATTATTTTATCTTACCGGTGGCACTGGGAGGCAATGAGGTCTAGAAACAAAATATTTCTCTTTCAATCTCTTCCCATCTAAGCCTTGCCCTGTCCAGGCTCTGGGCTCCCACCCCCATCCCAGCCTTTTCCTCCCTGCTCCTGATTGTCACTTCTAGAAAACTGGTCATGTTTAGGGGCACCACGGTGGCTCAGTCAGTTAAGCATCTGACTGTTGATTTTGGCTCAGGTCATGATCACTGCGTGCTGACAGTGCAGACCCCACTTGGGATTCTCTCTCTCCCTCTTGTTCTGCCCTTCCCCCTGCTCATGTGCTCCCTCTCTCTCTCTCCCTTCTCTCTCTCACTCTCAAATAAATAAACTCACTTTTTTTTGTTAGTTTTGTTTTGTTTTGTTTTTAAAGAATCCCAAGCAGGCTCCACACCATCAGCACAGAGCCCAATTCAGGGCTCGAACTCACCAACTGTGAGATCATGACCTGAGCCAAAATCAATAGTCGGATACTTAACCAACTGAGCCACCCAGGCGCCCCAAATAAATACCAACTGAGCCACCCAGGCACCCCAAATAATTTTTTTTTTTAAAAAAGCTCTGGTCATGTTTAAGGCAGAACCTACCATAAAGTAATTACATTTTAAGAGGGCACTCTTTGTAACACTGGACAGCTTGTTCAACAAGAAACAGTCGTAACAGCGGACATATTTAAAAGATAAGTTCTTTCAGACAGGGCATTCCAGACTTCCTTGAGATTAGAATTTACAGGTAACACTGCTGCTCCGAGGGGAATCAGAGCTCCCCAACCTCCAGGACACCACCTCCTTCAGGGAACAGGGTTCTGTCACCTGCTCCAGCCAGAGGCTCTTCCTTCAGTGGATCCTACATTTGCCATGCTGTACTCGGAGGTCACACCCTCAGGTGCCATCCTCATTGGGGATGTGCAACAGTAGTCAGCTCACAAGTCCTGACTTCCGCAAATAAGAAGAGGTTTGTCTCTGAGCCTCCTGTGCTGGTTGGTGGCTGGTTTATAGCTTTAAATCCAGCACGATGTGGTCCAAGCTGGTTCTGGGGAGGGACAATGAAGAAGTTCTTTGTTTGGGGTACCTGCTGGGCTAGATTAAAGTACCAGGCAGGCTCTTTCAGCACTGGTAGGCTCCCAGGAGCGTTGGGATTACACAATCTCTTGCTGGACAGACAGGCAGAACTGGCAAACTCACTGGGACGCGAGGTCTTGGGAGAGAGCTTTTTCCCTTTGACTCTGCCAGCGTCCCTAATCACACTGGCTCTAGATTTGGGGACTTTAAATGACAAAATGATAAGGTCTGGAATTTATTTTGCTGCTCCAAAGAAAATTGTAAGACTCCCCGTGGGCTGGAAAATTTTGTAAGTGTTGATTTTGAATAAGTGGCTCTTCCAAAAGCCTTTGGCATCAGCAAAGCACACCAAAGAGAATGAAAACTCACATTTCTGGGGAACCAGATCCTGTGCTGCCACTTTCTCTTTACCAACCAGGGTCTGTCTTAAATTTGCATCAAAACAAAGGACACCAGCTGCAAAATGGGCGGCTATTGCTGGGTTGTTTTGCATTTTTTCCATCATCTTATTTAGAAAGCAAATATTACTATTCCTTATTTTGTCTCCCTCCAAGCAAAATGGTCTTTTGGGTTCAGCATATTTCAGGATTAGTAAGGGGTCAGAGAGAAGGCACAGGGTGTATGAAGGCATGTGTTTGGATTTTTAGGGCTGCTTTTAGAACAATCTAAGAGTGAAGCCTCCTCCAGGGTGCCAAACTGGTTCCAGGGGGCAAAGCCCCTACAAGGAATCAATCAGGGGGACTGGGATGAGTAGAAACAGGGAGAAGGCTGCCTCTTCAGTGGCATCCAAGAGGTGGGCCTGTTGACTTCTGACTGCACTTCTGGAAACTACCATCCACCTCCACTGAGTATAGCCACAGGAAAGAGCCATAGAATATCTCCATGGTGTCTCCTGCATGGATGTCATCGAAGACGTGGTATAATCATCATCTCTTTATGAGGATTCTCAGCAGAAATTTCATTCTGGCCTTAATACCACAGACATACATATGTCTTTTGAACAATTACTCCACCTTATGGTGTTTTATGCATTCTTCCAAACAGTCTTCAGAACCCAGCCATATATTCTGGATGGATCCTGTCTCTGTAGTTCTATCAGGGCTGCTCTGGGGGGTGTGGAGGGGAGGGATCTGCCTGCCCAGACCTTTCAAATCCCAGAGACTACTTCCCAGGAACAGTCAACCCAGACCCAGAGCTTCAAGAAGACTGACCTCAGCCCAAAAGCAAATCCCCATGGACATATTCTTTCACTAACAAATATTTCATATGACATATATGTATGGAGCACCTATTATGTGTCAGAGGATATAGGCATGAACATGGCGGGCACAGTTCCTTATTCTCATAGAGTATGCAATCTGGTAGGATTCACCTCACTGGATCTCCTTGAATTTGGAGATATGTCAATGAAATTAACAGGCAGCTTAAGGTGGAAACCTCAGAAAAAGACCAGAAGACCAAAATAACAACAACAAAAAGATGATCTGAGCCAGAGTGAATGAGGACACTTAGAAAAAGTGAAAGAACTATATTTCTGTTAGCTGTGTAATCTTAGGCAAGTGACTTCACCCCTGGGCTCCCATCTGAAAAAGGATGATACCACAAAGGCTTATAGTGAAAAATAAGTGAGATGATAAAGCTCATTGCACATACTTAATAAACACTGGCTGCAGTTACTTTTACTACTATCCAAGGAGTGCTGAGAGGAGAAGGGCTGTTGGCATGGGCTTTGTGGCCACGTGACCTGTTCCAGCAGGATTAGTGTTAGAAATGGAAAGGTGGGGACAATGAAGGGGTCATGTCCGTGATGTCACCTGAAGTCCTATTCGTTCCAGTAGAAGCTATTTTTTTCTCTTACACTTCAACAATTTCTAATCACAATCCTCATAACTTCCCTCTTTTCAGGTACAGTGACTCCCATTGTCCCTTCCATTTTACTGACGAGAGCGGTTTCCGTTTTATTGATCTTGGCCAAATTTAGAAAGTTAGCACAGAAAGAAAGTGTAGACCTTCTACCCCATATCCCATGTTTGTGCATTTTCTGTTCCGAGGGAAAGAGGAAATCAATTTGTTTTCTTCTTTGTTCCTTTGGCGCAATAGCAAGCAGGGTCACATGATACAGACAAAGGTCTAAGCAGCGTACATTCTAATTTCGGAGTTCCTTACAATTGGCTTTGGGGTTATTGCTTCTCTAAAGTAAATAGTCAAATACCTCCTTAAATGTAACATCTAAGTGCCTGCTGGTTGCAGCCCTTGACCTAGAATTCTGGGATGCAAAAAAGTTAGGGAAATTCCAAAGATGTGGTTCCCTCTTTGGCCCACATGTTAGCTTCACTGAATGGCTCACTTCTGTTTCAAGGGATTGGTCTGCAACATACAATCTGGGCAATTAAAGTTGCATTTCAAAGCAGCAAGATTCTAAACTCCCAAGATTTTGAAAACAGTCTCATTGTACCCATCAGCTCCTACCCACACCCCTTCCTCCACTCTCCAGCAGAGAGTAGCTCTATAAACAAAGTGGTGACAGGGAATACCCACAAGGCCCATCCCCAGCACCAGGGCCCCAGAAGTTGAGACACACTTAAAGGAAATGGCCTTGCTGTACGAAAACCAAGAAAGGCTAGGAGAGGATGGAGAAAGAGCATGCCACTAGTAAGTTCTACTCATGCAAGGAGCCCAGATCAGTGATTTAAAAATAGAAAAGGGCAAATTTTCAAGCCCTCATGCCTTAATTCTCTATATAGTGCAAATGACTATATGCAAATGAGCTAGGTTGGGCTCAACAGAATCCCAGTTTATTGACCCTCAGTTACCTTCAGGGGATTGGTGGGCCCTTTTGACTCATTGCTGATGAAACTTGGGTGAAGAAAAACTAATGGGGCATAAACTAGAGTATCCAAGACCTAGAGTTATCTGTGCCCATTGGCAGCAGTTTTTGGACAGAGAAAATGTTTTTAGGAAGCTACTCTAACATTCAGGAGACCACCCCCCTCCCCCTTACTTCTCTTATCTCCTCAGCCTCTTAAGAACCGTTGAGGGCTCATCAACTATTCATTCTGGCAGAGTGATAAGGAGGTATGCTCTTGTTTTCTATGATAAAGTTTTTGTGTTCTGTGTTCATGCTCAGGCAAGGAGCCACAAGCTTGGGAGATTTATCAATTTATTACTCATGCCAATTTTGGGAGCTCGCAGGTTTGAATCAAGCCAGAGATACTTGCTATTGTATAAACCTAGCAAACCAGTGTGGAAAACGCAGGAGGAGAGAATATATATATATATATATAGTCTTTGACCAAGTTATTCATTTTGGCAACATCCCGTCTCCCAGATCAATTGTCCGTTTAATCATAATGCCTTATAGCCACATGACCCTTCAGGGAGAGCTTACAAAGCATGTTCCCGTTTGTTATCTCCTGACCTTCCTAGCAGCCTTCTGCTGTGGGCTTGACTGGTGTTATCACAGAGCAGGCTCTGGACTATGAGCCAGAAGGATAGGGCTCCAGCTCCAGCCACTTCCTTGACTGATGTCCTTGGGCAATTTTCCTTAAACTCTGATCCTCAGTCTTCTCTTCTGCACAAAGAAGCAAAAACACTCAGAGATGGATGGGACTACACAGCTTTAGCTTCAGGACCTACCATCTGCACAGGCTGGGAACCTAATTTTGACATAGTTTGTGTCCTTTTTCTTAGAGAAGGCTCCCCAAATTGTAATAAGCTTCAGGACTCACAAAACCTAGATCAGTCCCCCAATAAGACCTGCTCAGTCTAGTACCAGAAAGCCAAAATATGATAGGTATTTCTATGGCTTCAGCTCTGCCAAATGGCCTCTGATGATCACCATTCATCCCCCTGTACCAGATGGACTTTGTTGGTCCCCCTCCTGGATAGCTGTGAAGGGCTCACTGCTGGCCTCATCTCTGGAGAATTGCTTTTCACTGCATGGGAGTCCCTTGTCCTGGCGATCGCACCATCCCTTCCGTTTGGGGCAGTGGGCCAATGTCTGATTGACATGGAGTAGCCCCTTATACAAACAGTTGCAGCCCTATCTCAAGGTGGAACCAGCTCTGTGATACCATCCGTGCTCCTTTGGGATCATATCAAAGCTAGACTGCAGCTGGGATGACATCCTGGCTTAGCTTCTTCCTCATTATTTCCATGCCAAAGCCCGTCCGGTCCACTTTCAAACATAGTCAAAAAGCCCCTGAGACCCACTGCAGCCAATGCTCAGACTACTGCACAGAAGTGCTTACTAATTCCGTGACTAGCATCCCTGTCTGAGGCCCATCCTGGGCCCCTAACAAAGTCCAGAGATCCAGAGTTATAAGGACCTTTGGAACCAGGCAGTGGGAGGGTGGAGGTAGTGATGTTGAGCATTTGGTAAAACTCTGAACTGTGCCCGCCCCACCCTTAGTATCTTCTCTGAGCGCTTGCTTTAGATGTTAAGAAGGAGACCAAACAATGAGAAAAGAATGACTGCTAACATCATGTCTCTTTTGATCATTTTCATGGCATTTTTTACTGCAGGAGATTTATAACTCGTTCTTTGTCCCAGCTGAATAGAAGAGGAATCTGGACTCTCCAGTGTTGCCTGTCATTTTGGAGAAAGACAGAATTTAGGAGGAAAGAGAAGATTTAGAGGCTGTTTCTGTCTCATCTCTGACTTGGTTTGTGACCTTAAATGAATTAATTGTCACCTTTCAGCACTTGCACGTGTGGCATCAACACTTACTGTCATACCCCACAAAGAGCAAAGATTCTTGGAGAGAGATCATCATAATAGCAAGACCACCGTCTATAAAAGAGGCATACTTTTTAAACCATCAAAAAGGACACACAAGACATTCCTCATGAAAGGGAATAAAATGTGGGGCAGGATGTACCCAAGTGTTTGCTCCCCCAGGCCCTTAGCCCTAAAGGATCTAGAGATAACTAGCCTACCACTTCCTTACAAGAGACAGGTATAGGCTTTGCAGGCAAATTATGAGGACCTAGGTCCAACTCCAGGGGCATCATTCAAGGGAGAGGGGAGCAAGTAAGCCCGATGAGCTTAGGCAGGTACATCTCAGAAACAGCTACTACAGGATGGAAAAGCCCAGTTAGAGGACTAAAGACCCAAGAAGCAAGGGCCCAGGGAACTCACTCAGGTAAGGCTCCCAGTGCCCAACACGCAACTCATCAGAATCATAGATTTTCTGGGCCAGTGGCTTCCTATAGACATCCTCAGAATTCATCTCAGAATGTGGGCAGTCCTGTACTTGAGTGGGGGTGCATAATAACAGGATTCACTGTGTGACCTTGGGCACTTACTTGACTTCCCTTTCCTCATATGTAGTAATTCCTCCTTGATTCATCTTTCAGGCTGGTATTAGATTCTGTCTGAGGCAGTATGTATGAAATTGCTTTGTAACTGGTAAAGTGCCAACTGTAAATGTAAGATGGTAATATCTATGGTTAGATAAGGAGGGAAAGAGAAAAGAAAGCTTTTCAGAATAGGAAGAAAGGAGCTCCAAGATCTGTAGGCTCATTTAGCCTGGTCTCTGAGCCCATGCAAAGGCAGGCTTGCAATGCAGGGTTGCAGCTTTCTCTGCTGTTGACGGGGAGCTGGAAAGAGCCCCATGCCCAGTGTCCAGTGCTCCTGGCAAGAATGAATCTGCCTTTGGGTGTCCACAGAAATGGGAGCTGCAGTCTCCCTATCCCAAGCAACCACATATGGTCCATCTGTCTGACTGTTCTCTGCCATGATTTCTGGTTCCAATTTCCTCTCCAGCTCCCTGTTGGGACTAGGGCCCATTCCTGAGCTCCGGTCCAATTGGCTGGGGCCCTGCTCATTCCTGTCTCTTCCCCAGGACAGATGGACATGTTGGATAAACATGTTGGATATACATAGTACACCCAAACTCTCCTTAGATATCCTACCCTCTGCTCTACCTGCTTAACTTGGATACAATTCTCCCATGGACTAGCCCTGTCCAGATCACACTTAGTACCACTCCCCAAGCTTAGTGGTTTGAACCATGGGTTCTACTCCTGGGGGAGGGGGAGTCTGTTGCCATTCCCCTATACCCCAGCTATTTCCCCCTCACCCGTAATCAGCATCAGTTGCAATTTTCTCCCTCCGCCCCATTGAGAGCCCACAGTACTGGTAATGACAAATTTTAATATCCTTCTCCAAAAATTTCAGCAAAGACAAGAAAGGCACAAGATAAAAGGCTCAAAAGAGATAAGCATGTACTTCCAAAATGTTCATCCTTCAAAGGAAGAATCAAAGATAATTAAAATATTAGTGAGGGAAGCACAGGTAGATGAGTTATATTTGCAAATTCTTTAAATTATAAATTAAGGTGCTATCCCTTTAAAAAAGTTTTTTCCACTTAAACAACTTAAGTAATTGAAGTTATGAAATTTGTAGAACCCTGATTGCCTGTGAAATAAATGTACCTTGTAGGTACTGCACACACCATCGATGATTGTATATTGTATGCACTGCGTTGATGTTCCGGATAATCCTCAAATAAGTGGAAAAAAGACATTAAACTATCAGGCCAAACAGAGTGAGGTTGCTTTCATTACTCATCTAACAGTTTGCAAATATGACATGTGATGACTGTTCCTCTGCTGGACCAGGCAGGAGTGGACTGTGGGTGGCTGAGTGAGGGTAGAGTGGCCCTCAGTGCTGTCCCTCGAGCAGAGGAGGGTACTCCCAGTGGCTTCATCTTTAACTGCCTCCTCTCCCCCCCCCCCCCCCCCACACACTGCTGAACCACACACACTGATTGGAACCAAGTGGCAGTTGGTAAGAAGTGACCTCGGGGGCCTGGATTGGACACTCAGAAGACAAAGTAGGAAGACAGAGATGGAAGCAGAGATATGAAATTGCCTACTTGGGAAAGAGCCTGGAGCTGCTTTTGATAAAGCCTCTGTAGCTTTGGGATGGCCAGGGAGGGAGCCATTTAGGCATCGGGTGGGTCCGGATGCTTCTCTTCCTCTAGGAGCCTGTGCGAGAAGGCTAGGTCCCTGGTTGTAGAGAAAGACTGAAGACATTTCTATTTGTTTGGGGTTTTCTTTTTTAATGTTTATTTATTTATTTTTGAGAGAGAGAGTGGGAACAGGGGAGAGGTAAAGAGAGAGGGAGAGAGAGAATCCAAAGCAGGCTCTGCACTGTCAGCACAGAGCCCCACAAGGGGCTCAAACAAATGAACTGTGAGACCATGACCTGAGTCAAAGTCGGACGCTTAAGTGACTGAGCCACCCAGGTGCCCCAAGACATTTCTGTTTTTGATGCTACTTCACCTGCTGTTCCGCAGCTGGTCAGAAAGCAGATCATGACTTTCTCCTGAAGTCAAACTTAATCTACTCACCTCTGAAATTCACCGATCTTGCAGCACCAAAGATGGGCACAGTCTCAAGCTTAGAATATCTAAGCATCTGCAACAGGGATTCCCACTTCGTCTCGTTTAGTGGGAAGTCTCTACTTCTTTTATCTTGATTATCAAGTAATGTGGTTGACTGTTTAGGTCAAGTCTGGTAAATAAAACAGGTATATACAATCTGGGACCCCAAATGGCAGTGTGAGCAGGTGAGCCCCTGACTAAGATGGCTCTTAGGAGCTTTGCTGGAAATGCCTGCTCTCTAACTACACAGCAGAAAGGACATTTCTGCAGAGAGCAAAGGTAACCAATGAGAAAAGAGGAGGAAGGGCCCTCATGAGAGTCAAAAGCCAGAATTGCCAAGTATTGTGCTCTTGGTTACTCCTCAACTTAAAACCCTTCTGCGGCTTTCCCTTGTTGAAGGGTAAACGCCAATCACCATTGTCCATTAGGGTGACACACAGGACCTGGCTGGGCCCTATCTCTTGACAAGACCTCTAGACATTCAACTTCAGGCATCTAGATTGCTAGCGACTGGGTTGATCTAGCAACTATTTGACCATGTGTCAGCTTTCCTCATGCTGGAATAATCTCTGCCCACACCGGTGCCTAGGAATTGCTTCTTCATCCTTAAGAATCAGATCCCCCCACGAAAAAAAGAATCAGATCCCCCCGCCCCCCAGCAACCTGCCTTCCCCAGTTGACCATTCCCTCCTTGGGCCACTACGGTAGTCTCCTCACCACTTTATTAGACTCACTGATTTTATAAGTCTGTAAATCCCTCCAGGTGGGGGTGACCGTGTCTTGTCCGCCTCCCTACTTCCAGTGCCCAGCACTCTGCATGACATACACCAGATACTTCACCAATGTTTGTTGAATCAAATTGAATTGACATTGACTATGGCTCTGACATAACAAGCCATTTTCTTTTTCTTGTTCAACTCACAAACAATGTGAGAAGAAAAGATAAAGTAATAGGTGCATATCAGCTTTAAATAAATTACTTTAGAGAACAAGTCCTATGTGAACTTTGGATATACAAATTCTATCAAAGTGTACATGGAGGTAAAACCAAATTTGTCTCCTTAGTTTACAGTCTTGCTCTAGACTCAGGATAACATTCAGTTAACTTGATTCATCAGTGGTTGCAAAGAGAAGTGGGTGTTCTGATTAATCAGATAAAGAACCACCGTAAAAGAAAACAGGAGACCTGGATCCCGGGTCCTGGCTTTTCCACTTACTACCTTCTGTGGACTCTGAGCAAGTCACTTCGTCTCAATTCCTTCCACTTTAGACTGTGGATTATAAAGTTTTCTTGTTTAAAATACTGGGTAAACGGCAAATTGATCTGCCAATATAAGATATCATTAGGTATACCTGGCCAATTCCCCAAGAGTAAACTCCAAATATATTTAACCCCCAAAATTATTGAGCAAAAGTCAAAATTTTTTTTTTTTTTTGAAGATTCAGAAGACACTGCAGCAAGTGCTCTGGGCTCTTCGTTACAAGTGTCATTTACCATTATATCATAACTTTGTGGAAATACCAGTTAATAGTTCCATTTGCTAGAATGGTGTATAAGCCAACCTTTAAATAATATTGTATTGTTTCTGAACGGACACACCATGGAACAATATAATGAGGTTACTGCCAAAACAGCTATAAGTTTTTGTGAGTGAAATGCATAGTTAGGTCTGGAAAGGATTGTTTCAGCTCTGTAAGCTTAATCACGGTTTACTGGCCCCGAGTGGGTTTGGAGGGATGGTGTCAGGCATTTCGATGTGTGGTCAGTGACTCACACTCAAACCACTGTTTTCAGCCAGGAGAATCAAACATTTGGGCAATAAGCCTTGTAAAATTCTTATTTATAGGGAGGTTAGGCAGCCTTTGGGATTAGTCTCATCCAAAGGGAATCTTAAAGACCTTCATTGACTGCAAGTCTGGATATGCCTATTTACCACGGTGACTAGGAACTGCATTCTAGGGAAAACACCGGTCTTCCTGCAGACTTTCTAGAAACCATATATTGTGGTGAACATTACTTCATAAAGAAGTGAACTGGGAGCTGAACAAAAGCTGTCCACTAAGGCTACAAGTTTGGTCTACTCTAAACTCATCCACCGCTAGGAAATTCCATTTGCAATTTTGTTCTGAGATAGGACGAGAAAGAAAAGGTGGAAGGCGTTCTTGGGGCAAAGACTGTGCATGAAAATCTCTAGAGAAATAAACCCAGGTTTGGTAGAGTGAGGACGGAAGAATTGAATGAGTGATTCAAGCCAAGAAAGGGCTGGATATGAGATGGAGAAATCGAAAATCATGGTGGATGGGAAGGAGAAGCTGCTGGAAAGAGGGAGAGTGAAGACAAGTCCCATTCGGCGTTGAGGCACCTTTGTAAAACATGAACACGAAAGAGCATCATCAGTGATTAAGGAGGTAGCAGAAGTGAGAGAGAACCAGCACATAGGAATAGCGACAATGAAAGAGAGCGCCTTTGCACTGGTCCTAAAATGATACAACCCGCATGAAGACCGAGCTTCTCAAGTGAGGGCCGCGTGGCTGCACCAGCCTCACCTGGAACTTGTTAGAAATGCAGAGGCCCAGGCCCCACACAGACCTACTAAATCAGAACCTGCATTTTAACAGGATCTCCAGGGAACTGGATGCACAGGAAATTAAGCCATGGTATTTCTATGGCCCTTGCAACTTCATCCCCTCCTTGTATTTGTTCTTCTTCTTCTCCCCTTCATCTTTCATCATCTTCTTCCCCCAATTCTCAAATGAGGTCATGTGTGAAAATCAATATCTGCATGTCTCGACTTGGTCTAATTCAAACACTCAAATACGTCTCTGCTTGGTCCCAACTCAAAACACAAGCAGCCTCAGTTCATGAACATATGAACGAAACAGTTTCATTGGGCCCCAGAAAAACAGCAGGCAAGAACCCTCCCCTACAAGCTCTATATTTATGTCATTTATTTATACAGAGCCTTAAGTGTACACAGGGCTTTGTTGGGGAACATGCCAACAAAAGACTACGATCCTTGCCCTTTAAAAAATATTTTCCTTTTTCTCTTATGCCCTAGGGAATAGTTAGGGTGAGAATGGAGTTATGAAATCTTTGAACCAAAATATGTGAAATGAATAGAAGGAAGCCGTAGGTATTTGTTAGGGCCTCCAGACCTCTTTAAGAAAACAAGCAAGACTTTCCCAAACAATATGCTTGAGCAGATTTTTGCTGTGCAAGGAAGCAAGTGCTCAGATGATTGCAGCAGCCTCAAACACACACACACACACACACACACACACACACACACACAGGAAATCTTAAAGACATTTGGCCAAAGGTAGCCATTTAACACATAAATTTATTAAAGGGATTTTTTAAGTTTTTTATATATTTAAAGAGACAGAGAGAGCGTGGTAAAGGAGCAGAGAGAAAATCCCAAGCAGGCTCCACACTGTCAGTGCAGAGCCCCGTGCAGGACTCGAATTCATGAACCATGAGATCATGACCTGAGGTGAAGTCAGACGCTTAACCACCTGAGCCACCCAGTTGGAAATTTAAAAGGAAATTTTAAAAGGGAAAATATGGAATGGCACTTATAAAAAAAAAAAAACAGTTACATAAAATATGAAACAATCATTTGATAAAATATTATGTAGCCACTCAAATCAGGATTTCAACAATATTTAGTGCAAAACAGTAATAATAAGTGGTAAGGTAGGGTACAATACTTTGTATTCACCATTATCCCACTTTTATGTAAATAAAAAAGGGGAACTAAATCTACCAAAATGTTAATGATCTATATCTCTGAAATTGATACGAGTGATTGAAACGTTATTCTTTGCACTTTGCTGTATTTTTCCAACTAGTATGGACACATACAAGTCGTATGAGTACTTTTCTAAATGGTCACATTTGTTTGGGTAAAAGTTATTTCTTGACTCCACAAATTCTACTCTCTCTCTAAGGCCTTACCAAAGCCCACTTAATTTTCTGATCCAGAAAACAGTGATTCAAAGAATGGTGATTTCATCTGTTGGAAAAGTCACGCTGGTTCTAGACAACGAGAAGAGGGTGAAGCAGGGTTGGAAGGGGGTCAGAATGAGGAAATTTAACTTCCTAAATCCTCTTACATCAGGCCCTTCGGTGTGAGATTCCAGACTTCATTCAGCGTGTTTTGCATTCCCAAACACACCCATTATTGATTGATATGGAAACACCTTCTAAAGTCCAAAAGCATGGTTTGCGTACTATTCAGAAACTCAAGAGTGGACTTTGTTCACTAGTGCTCAATTTTGATGTGTGTTGGAGTTGCCTGGAGAACTTGAAAAAATATTAAAGCCCAGGTCCTACCCTCAGAGCCTCTGAGTTTCCTGGTCCAGGGTGTGGCCTAGGCATGTGGGTTTCCTCACGGCTCCCAGGTGATTTACCATGGAACACCGTAGCCACAACCACTAGTACCCAAACTCCCCTGCAGCCCCACTGATGTGGGTTCCCCTAGCCAGGTGTGTTCAGCATTAGTCAGTCCCATTGCCGGCTTCCAGAATCTGATCAGGTATTTGGCTCCGGGCAGAACAGCTACCTGACCATAATGAACTTCAAGGTGGCCAGCCAGGTTCTATTACTGTACAAGAGGAAGAGGATCAGTTTCAGTGGGCAAGTCCAATCCTGACCACATAGCACATACCTACCTGCCTTTCATGGCCAAACAGACCCAGGGTAGTTTGCTTGGCCAAGAGCTCTCCGCTACTGAGTGGGCGGGTCGAGATTCTCACTCTAAAGCTTCAGTCTTTCCACTGTGCTACAGGATAAAACGTCTAACGCATTTTTTAAAATATTTTTTGGATTTCAGAATAATTTCCAACTGATAGAAAATTTGCAGAGATAGCACAAAGAGCTCCTGCACAATCCCTCACCCAGCTTCCCCTAATGTTAACGTCTTGCCTAGCCAGGGTGCTTCTGTCCAAACCAACACATCGACATTGCTACATTTTTATTATTAACTCCAGACTTTATCCAGATTTCACCAGTGATTCCATGCTGAGCACTAATGCATTTAATAATACAGGAAAAGTCACGGGATGAGTAGTTATCAAATGCAGACAATAAAAAGAGCATCCTCTCTGGATGAGAGAGGTCTAGGCACATATCTCAGAACTGGTGGGATCCCCGATGTGCCTGGATGGGATGTGTTCCAGGGGTAGGGCAGGCATCCAGCTCTCAGGAATGTTCCATAGGCCTCAGTGTGCTAAATGCCTGAGGAATTTGCAGCTCACATTGGACAGAGAGTATAAGCCTCCAACCACAGACCCTGGGACCAGAGAGGAACAAGAGGTTGAGCATTTCTATGCATGAGAGGAGAGACTTTCCCACGCCCTGATCAGTGTGACTGTTTTGTGCTGCACTCTGGCAGAGGTGCAAAGCCTCCAGATCCAGGCTTATTTCTGAAGTTACTTCCCAAGTCAAAGGAACGAAAATAACAAATTAAATATTCAGGCTTGCTGCTTCTGAGGAGTCTCTTTGCTTGGCTTCTCCAGGGGCCACCTTGGCCCAGAGGCTACATAGGGCTGGTGCAGCAGGTGCTAGACTGAGCGAACCACAGCCAGAAGGGAGCCGAGGTGGGCTTTCCTCAGCAGAACCCCAGTATCCTCGGGTGCCTCTCAGCTCCGCTTCTCTACCTGGAGAGTAGGGAAGCTGGACTCGGTGCCTAAGGCAGGCTAGGACTGACTGACTAGCATTCCAATTATATTTAATGTGAAATAGATTCTCGAATGAGCTCTTTGGCTAAGACACAATTTCCCTCTTCCGTTGCCCTCACCGTTCCTGCCTCAGAGCCAGGTCTAGGGTGTCGCAAATGAGGTAAATGAGGGGCGTAGGGCACACTTTTGAAGGAGGCCTTTACACAACCTTGAGAATAAACACCTCCCTCACTTTTGCCCCCTGGGCCCTTTGCTTGCCTCACCCCAGTCCCAGCCCAGTTACCACCTCCCCATCTACTACCCCACCCCTGCGGTATCGTCACAATGATTTCACACCTACAGAGTAAAAAGGGGTCAACAAAACCCCCACATTTCGAGCTTTCCTCAAGTTACAACCACTACAGTTTTAAATGTCACAACCTCCAGCTTTGAAACAGGACTAAATATGAACAGTCCTTCCGACAGCCCCCTGGTGAGGGCTCAAGTTCCGCAGTTTCCCGAATGAGGACAGCAAATGGGACCCCGGACACAGCCACTTGCTGGGTGGTCCTGGACCAGGCAGCCTCTGCTGTAGAAAGAAGAGAGATTCTAGAACTTCTGAGATTTCTGACTTCGAAATGTAAAGTCAGTGAGGGGAAAGTAAAGGGAGAGCAGGCAAGTGGTCCAGAGAGATCTACTTGGCAGAAAAGAGCAGAACTTGCCTGATGGTTGTTTATTACTCTGACTCGTTGGCCACACTGGACATCCAAGCAGGGCTAAGAGCTCAGACTTGCCTCCCAACACCCCAGCCCTCATTTTCCCAAATGAAAAATGTAGGAATTTTAATCAGCGAATGGTTCTCAACCCTGACTACATATTAGTATCCAAGGGGGCTTTAAAAACACCGGTGCCTGCGACCCGGTCCCTGGAGGTGCTGTTTAATTAGTCCGACCCAGTCAGCCGTACTTCTTAAAACCCCTCGGGTGCTTCCAATGTGTTACCACGCTTGAGAACTTCCGTGACAGGTGAGCTCTAACTCCACCTCTGACATTCTATGATCCCGAGAAATAATAGGTAACTGTTTTTTGACCTGCGTCTCTGGACAGAACCCAACTCAGGAGCTCCCATTAAAATGACCGCAAGTTTTTCCAAAAAAGGTGAAGCGTTTTTAATTAAGTCTCTGGCTCCTGACAAAAGGAAGTCGAGGAAAAGGGGGTCATGATGACAGAGCCGGTGAGTACTTTTTCAAGTAGAAACTGCTCCAGGGGCTCACAGCCACAGTGGTGGCTGAAAATTCACAATTAAGTTGCTTCACTGGCTCTGAAGTCAGTGGGCGCAGCCCCAGGGAATGGCCTCCTTGCCCTAATGGTTACACAATTACCCAGCTGCCCCCAAAGTGGGTGCAAGGCCGTGAGGAATCAGCTGCGACCTCAGCTCCACCTCTTGGGAGGACACCAGTGCCAATTAAGCTAGAGGTCACCTGGGTCTGACAAGGATGGTGGCCAGCCTGGGCTTCGATGGGGGGTAAGTGAACAGTGGATGCTACTGTGCTGTAACCAGTAGGGAAGGCATACGTTCGTCACACGGTGGTTGAAAGATCCATGGAAGATTGGGCAACGGTTGATTGCAGGACCAAAGTCCCAGGGCAGAAGCAATGTCTGGTTACTTCTACTTCTGTCGACCTCACAGTAGATTCCCAGGATAGCTGCCCCGTGTATTACGACAGAGCTCTTATCCGGAGCATAAACATTATTTTATTCCCTTCCTGCTTTTTTGTTTGCTCTCTTCTGGACTTTCCATGTGCACTGTGGAGGCCAAGTGCTGTGAACACCAAGCGTTGCTTTTGAACACATTGCCACCTCAGAGAACATCATCGGGGACTTTCTGGGAGGCTGGTAGTGGAGTTTCTCAACCCCAGCTGCACGCTGGATTTGACTGGTCTGGGTTGGGGGCTGAGCATCGGAATATTTTTCTATCTCCCCAGGTGATTCTAATGTGCATCCAATGGTTGAGAACCACCAGACTAAGCCGCACCTGGCTCAGGTGCGGGGGTGGTGGGAGGGAATGGACGGGGTCATGGTCAGGGTCTCAGGGAAGCCACAGGGAGATGAAAGGAAAAGCCCAACACATGGGGAGCTGGCAAGTTTTCAGAAATCACCTACTGATGCCTTATAGAACTAAAGCTTTTCATTCATCCGCTCACTCACCAGTTACTGACGGTGGCTGGATTCCAGGGATATAAAGATGAAAACGACGCAGAACCTAGTACACAGCCTAGTTGGGAGACAGGCACGTAAATTGTGTAACAGAAGTCAGACGTGGACTCTATATGCATTCGATAACTAGGCCCCAGAGGGCACCCCAATCTGTGGGTGCGGGGTAGGCTCCCCCACTGTCAAGCATGCTGGGAAGAGGCAAAAGCCAAAATATTCAGTGAGAGTTTGCAAGGAGGGCCTTGACAGGAGAGAGGCAGGAACTTTGTAGCCTTTCTGGCTTTACTGTAGACCGAGTTTCCCAAGAAGCCTGGGAAGCAGATCCACTCAGAGCTATTGGACAACTCCAGGGGGTGCCATTCATGCTGTACTTTTTACAAAAACACTGCCTGCTAGAGCTGTGTGCATAGGTAGCCTTGCCAGTGGCGATGAGGGAAGCTGGCTCACGAGGGGTGGGCTAGGAGGTGCCTCTGTCATTTGACAGGGCAAGCCCCTAGAAACGGGAACAGAAAAGGAAACCCGGGAACAGATCTGTGTCTGTGGGCTGGCTAGAAGCCAAGCAGAGGAGTCTCTATTTTCCTTCCTGTTTTCCCAGAGCTGTCAGTGGGGTAGAATTAAGGACAAGTGTGTGACCAACCTCTGGGCTGGTGTGGTACCCAGACGCCAGCATCTCCAGGAGCCAGGGTAGTTGTGGCCTCCCCCAGAACTGCGGGACCTCACCTGAGACCTCACCCAAAGATTAGATGGAAGGGGACCCAGAAAGGGGACTTGAGGTCCTGCCACCATCCTGGTAGGGATAAACAGCCAGTCAGATTTGGCTTTAAGTATTAATGCGACCTCACTTGTGCACACAACCTAGTGAGGCCTAGGGGACTGTGAGGGTGAGTTGGAGACATTCAAGTGGCACTTAAGTACTGCATGAGATAATAAAGGACTGTGTGTGGGCAAGGCGAAGCCCAGAAGAGAGCGGTCTTCCTGGGCACAGGGTCAGGAGGGTCAGGGAAAGCCTCTCAGTAACACCCTCTGAATTGGGTCTTAAAGGATGAGTAGACATCAGTCAACTGGACTAAGAAACAATCCAGATAAGGGACAGCATGCTCATAGGCATATGGGGCAAGAGCCTACTGTGATCTCAGAACCATCTACGGATGGACCAGAGATCTGAGGCTAAGAGGCAGGTAGGACTATATTCGGATGTGAGCAAAGCATACACCAGCCTGAGTGTGGACCTTGTCTCGTAGGGGATGAGGGCCCCCAAAGAATTCTACTCAAGATCGTGGTGTAATCCAACGTGTGGAAAGGTCCGCCCAGCGGCCGGGTGGCCCTGTTGCCAGGTAGGGGAAAGGCTTCGAGGGAGGATCTAGAGGTGTTCCTTGCTACCTGTTCCATATCCTCCTTTTGGAGGAAAGGAAATGAGAAGCGGGTGTCTGTCGAATCATTGACCGGCCGCTACTTCTCCATAGCTGAAAGGGGAGTCGGCCATGGTCTCCGTTGCATTCTCTGCTACTCACGACTATAAAACAAAGGATGTCTTTCAACTTCTAGGCACTGCAAACACCTTACCTTTTTTCCCTCTGATTCAAGTTATTAAATAACTATCTTGACAGCAATGGTAAAACAAAAGGAGCTAGGCTTTGAACTTCAAGGGTCTGCTTCCCACATAGGAAGTGAGGGCTCACTAAGTGAGTTCCTCACCCACCTCCCACTGGCTCACTTTGACTCTCCTTTGATGGCCACACCCATTTCTCTAGACCCCCAGAGTGACTCCCATCACTGTTTGGGGGAACCGGCTGGCTCCTTCCCCACAAGAAAGCAGCACGGGGCCCCTAGGCTTGTTGGTTCGACAACCATTTCTGTACTTTATTTGCTCAGGTCATGAAAAAAAACCAAACAGTTCTTTGTGAGAAGACACAGGCACGCAGACATCACGCTTGATAAAGTGAGTGTCAGAGAGAGGCATTATTTATTCAACCGGCTTGATTAGTGAGTGCCAGACAGCTATTAGAACAAAAATCATGCTTTTAGGCAACTGTGTCTATTCATGTTTGGTGAACCTCTGCAGAGAGCCCAGATAATGCTATTTATCTTCACCCACACTAGTCAAATGTTTGGATAAATAAAGATGTTGTATGAAATTCCCTGTCACTTCAACACAAGTTGACATAGAATGGAACAGTATTCGATTGTGTTCCATTTCATGGCTGGGCATCTTCCAAAGCCAAGGAAAGGAGAAGCAGAGAGCTTCCTGGGGCTAAGGATCCTGCTTAACCTGACACTCCTCTGTGCCTCCCCTGTGCGGACACACCTAAGGTCCTCCCCTAAACCCATGGTTCTTGTACATCAGGTAACCTAATCTTTGAATGGTTGCTAGAATTGCCCATCTGTAACCAGTGTTTTCATCTAAATGGACGTACGCACACAAGTCAGAGACCAATAAATGGGAGTTGGGCACGCTGGTCCCATTGGCAGCCACTTCCTTAGATTGTCTGCCTTTGTTTTCTATCTGGCTCTGACCCCTTGCTCAATTTTGGTTTCTAAACTGTTTGAGGGGCACCTGGATGGCTCAGTTGGTAGGGCCTCCGACTCTTGATTTCAGCTCAGGTCACGATCTCACAGTTCATGGGGTAGAGACCCACATCAGCCTCTGTAATGTCAGTACCAAAAACCTGCTGGGGTTCTGTGTCTCCCTCTCTCTGCCCCTCCACTGCTCGTGCTCTCTCTCTCTCTCCTTCTCTAAATAAAATAAACATTAAAAAATAATAATACATAAATAAACAAACAAACAAACTGAGATCTCTTGGGTTTTGTGCCTTGTTCTTGGGCCCCTGGAGAACACAATCTAATTTCTTCCTTGCTTTTGACTGTCGGCACTGGGCATGCACTAATCCTGAAGCTTCCCTGTACCACACCCAGCATTTGGGCACCACTGAGCCCCTCCACTGGGCAGGTTCTAGTTTCTTACATAGAGGGTTGGACAGAAATGGAAGACGAGTCAGTTATGACAACCAGAAAGAACAGTTACTGGACCTTTCCTAGAATCCCAGCTTGTTCAGATATCCAACTATAACAGAGAACCAGAAGTAGCCAACCTGTTTTACCTGTCAGGTCTCAGAGACTAAGAAGCCACACTGAGGCAGGGCTGCCTTTTGAAAACAGCTGCAGACCTGGTATAAACATGTGCTCTGGCTAAGAGAGACCATATGCACCTATCTGTGACTTTATGTGTGGCTGCCCACACGGACTATTTCATTTTGCAGCTTCACCCACTGGAAGGAAGACGTCCACCTCACTGCACTCTAAATCTTCAGAAGGCGCTCATTGGTCCACTTTGTGACATGGCGGCTTCCACTGCGGCCCTTTGATGCGGGTGAGGGCATGGCGCGTCACAGGAAGACATGCCAGCCCCCCAAGAAGGGAATTCTCACAGTTGGTCAGATGAAGTAGGGGTTGTCACCCTGTCTTGTTCCTGAGCTCTACCAATCTCCCAGTCCCACTTAGCAAAACAAGCATTTCCCTGGTGCATCCCAGCCGTGTCAAAAGATAGAGGCGGCAGTCTGTTTTAGATCAGCCACTTGTGGAATCCTTACCAATTATTGCCTTGTGTTACAGAAGATCCCTTTTCTGTCACTGTACAATAGAGAAAAAAACAATTGAGCTGCCCTGTCTGAAGAGGCCCTGTGTCTTAGACAAAGACCTCGTTCGGTATTCTGGATGAGGCCAGTCCTCAACAAAAGGCAGTTATCATGGAGGAGTTAGGCTCACAGTTTCTGGAGTTAATTAAGGGCTGAGATCAAACACCTGCTTCAATATTGATAGCTGTGTGACATGCAGCCTCAGGTTTACCATCTGTAAACGAGGGTAGTTGACACGCACTTCCTGGTGTTAACGTGACAATGATTTGAGACAATGCATGATGAGCACCTAGTATGGCACACAGAGGCCTTGTCATGATGCTGGCTCAACTTTGTCTTCCGTGATGTCCCTTTGCAATGCCTTCCCCATTTCCCCCTCCTGCCTGCACCCTGGGTCATCCAGGGCTCTTTATCCAGGCTTGCTCCCCAACTCTTCCTCCTCCGTATGATTTCCCAAGGGGACTTTATGAAATATACACCCCATCTGAATTTAAAATCCTTCATGACTGATTAAAACAGTCAAGACAAAGTTGAACTGTTTATCAGGGCCCCAAGGCCACTCTCAGTTTGGACCCCGCCCACCTCTCCCACCTCACCTTGTCTATGCCAAGTTCTCACCATGCTAGAACATTTGCTGTTGCCCAGATATGCCATGCTGTTTCACTACAATGCACATCTGCACGAGCTGTCCCCTCTTCTTGTCATGCCTTTCCCCGGCTGCCTCCAACTAGGCTAGCTAACTAGTGTCTAAGATTTGTGCGGTCAGAAGATTCCTGGAAACTCTTGCCGACACCAACCCCCATTCTGAATTAGAGATGCTTCACCTGGCTCTATCAAAGTCCTTATCACATTGTATTTACTTGTTTGTCTTTGCTATTAAAGTTTGAGTTTGGGGGCGCCTGGGTGGCTCAGTAGGTTAAGCATCCAACTCTTGATTTGGGCTCAGGTCATGATCTCATGGTTGTGAGATCCAGCCCTGTGTTGGGCTCTGCACTGGGTGCCCACACATGATCTCTGTCAAAAAAGAAAGAAAGAAAGAAAGAAAGAAAGAAAGAAAGAAAGAAAGAAAAGAAGAGAAAAAAGAAAAAAGTCTGAGTTTCTTGAGGGCAAGACTGCATTTCTGGCACCAAGCACAGAGCTTAGCATAAAAGAGACATTCAGTAAAGTTTGATTGCCTGAAACACCTGAAACACCAATGAAATATTTTTGAAGCCACATGTACTGGAAGGGATGATGAAACATATAGTCCTTTTTTCCATGTGGCTAAGTGAACCAGTTGGGCATATAGCCCATGACCTTGGCCACAGCAGTTCGCTTGGCACTTCTGGCTGCTCCACCAACAGAATCCCACACTGTGTAGAAAATATTAAAGTTTAGAGCTGGAAACCTACTTGCAACATCCACGTTTCTTGTGATCTTGGCCAAAATGCTTAACTTTATTTTCGTTGCCTACCAACAGAGTTTATAATACCTGGCTATAGAGATTCAATCAGACAATGCCTATAAAATGAAAAGGTATCATTAAAGTTGTTTCTGCATGGAATTGTGCTTACTTTAAAGAAATGGGGAATAGTGGCACCTGGTCAGCTCAGTTGGTTAAGTGTCTGACTCTTGATTTCAGCTCAGGTCACGATCCCAGGATCGTGGAGGGTGGAGCCTGCTTAGGATTCTCCCTCTCCCTCTCTCTTTGCCCCTCCCCTGCTCGTGCACACTCTGTCTCTCTTCCAAAATAAATAAGTAAACATTTGTTTAATGGAGAATATTCCAATTTCTAAGCAACAGTTAGTCCTTGTCACTAAATATCCAGTTATTGTCTGGTACCAGATAATGCTGGTCATCATTTGTGTTTTTCTCATGTTTGTACTGCATCTCAAGTGGAGAGGTGGGCATACATTTTACACCCCTCATGACTTTTTTTTTTTAAGTTTATTTATTTTGAGAAAGAGAGAGAGAGAGAGGCAGGGAGGGGGCAGAGAGAGAGGTAGAGAGAGAGAATCCCAAGTAGGCTCCATGCCCCGAGGTGAGCCCAACTCGGGGCTTGATCTCACAACCCTGGGATCGACCTGAGATGAAATCAGGAGTCGGCTGCTTAACCCACTGAGCCACCCAGCCACCCCCACCCCTCATGACTTTTAAAAGTTTACAGAATCCACTGGAGCCTGGCTATAGCCCAGCACTGTCCTTAGAGGCCATGCTGTGGGACCAGGTCACAGCAAAACTCCTATAATGAGCTCTTCCCAGCCCAGCCAGCAAAAACAACCCTCGGATAAACTATAACCTGTCCTAACACAGATCTATACTTTCACAGGTCAGCCTCCAGTGAGGTGAGTAATAAAACGAAAAAGCTGAAATTCACTGTGAGAATAAGGGTGGCATTATTTATCTGTTAGGATTACGTACTTGGTTTTAACAATACATATATGAAGCATTGCTAAGCTTCTCCCTGCTTCTAATTATTAACAAGTTGCAGAGGGACTCGGGTTAATTTTCATCTGGGATTACCACTCAGTGCACAACTCTCAGAAGGTGAACTAATTCCTAAGGTTGGGTGATGTGGAGCAGGAGTGTCAAAGTGTGCAGGACATAGAGCAATTAATCCTGGAGCAATAAGGCCATAAATTCACCTAAGAGATCTGAATGACCCAGCCCAGGAAGGAAGACGCACAGCCCGATTAGGATCGGCGCATTTCTATACTTTGTTGTTACTGATGTGCAATTTGTGGTTAGCATTCCCTAGGCAGCCAGCACCTGGAGCCCAGAATGTAAACCTGAGGCAGAGGAGAAGTCAGAAAGCCTTTGTTCATTGTGCAAATATTTAAGAAGCACTCACTGAAGATCTGGCACAGCAGCGGGTCCATTAAGATAAGTTCCCGGCCTCAAGGAGTGGTAGGTCAGCAAGAGTGTGATAAGGATAGTTCCAAGTGTGCCCAGAGTCCCCGGAGAGTCCAGAGAAAGAAGCCACTCATTCTTCCTGGGAACACTGGAAAGCGTATCTATGCGGATGTGGCTTTGGAGCGAAGTCTTGAGAAGCTCCGCTGGCCAAGAAGTGAGGAAAGGGCATTCCAGGTGAAAAGCAAATGTGTTTGAATCCCTGCTCACCCGAGCCAAAATGGGCCCCTCCAGGGCATGGGCCAGGCAAGCTGGCCGTGAACCTAAGAGTCAAGCGAAACAAGGAGAAGGGAGAGCCAGAGAGGAGGGCCAGCCAAGCCCGTTAGAGAACTGGGAGGTTATCACTGACAAAGGCCACGTCAGTTGACAACAGAGTCAAAGGGTCAGAAGCTGTCAGAACAGAGGGAGAGAGGAGATGGAGAAGAGACAGAGCTTCCTGTTTATTGGAGGCAGCCGCGAGGTGGGGTGGTCTGGTTTAAAAGTGAGGGACTAGGGGTGCCTGGTTGGCTTAGTCCTTTAAGCGTCTGACTTCAGCTCAGGTCATGATCTCGTGGTTCATGAGTTCAAGCCCCGTGTCGGGCTCTTGGCTGTCAGCACAGAGCCAGCTTCAGATTCTCTGTGCCCCTCTCTCTCTCTGCCCCTGCCCTGCTCACTCTCTCTCTCACTCTCTCTCTCTCTCTCCCTTTCTCTCTCTCTTTCAAAATAAACTAAAAAAATAAATAAATAAAATAAAATAAAAGTTAAAAAAAAAAAAAGGGGACTAGAACAGACAAGTTTCCAGGCACAGAGGTGGGTGTTTGGGGAACGGCGAGTACTCAGCAGAACAGAAACACAGGTTCCTGGAGACGTGAACAGGCAGAAGCACAACCCAAAAAGCGGGGCAGAGCTGATCACAACGGGTGATTCCTGTTAACTGAGGAATATGGCTCCATCGTACAGTCCATGGGAGGACATTCCGGTATCTTAAACTGGGGAGTGACACAGAATTACATTTTAGAAAGATCGCTCTGCCAGCGCTATGGAAGACAAACACCCTGCCTGTCTCAGAACACCCCGGAGGCTTATTTAGAATGAATAGCATCAGTTTAGCTGCGTCCTCTATCTACTAAATTCAAACTCAATGGAGAGACCAGGAATCTCTCCCTGGTAATTTGGGGGCACATAGAGTCTGTAAGCACTCACTTGGGCAAAACACTGAAAAGGAGACTAGTAAAGACACATGGCAGCCAAGACCCTTTCACACAAAGTAGGCGCACAATACGTACTTATGAGACAGATAGACGAATAAATAGAATAGAAACAGGTTTTGGAGACTGATGGGCTGGAGAGAGGTCAACTCCAAAGCATAAGGTAGAACCATATGACACATAGTGTCTGCCCTCCATGGTGTAATAAGTGTTGAATCTGAAAAAAAAAAGATTCATGAGAGCATATTCAACATCTGTGAATTATTTTTGTACAACAAGGGCAGACCAAGCTCCACACTGCTCAGCCCAGTGGTCCTCACCGTGACTGTGCATTAGGATCACTTAGGGAACTTTTCAAAGTTATAGGAGCCCGGAGCCCACCCTAGGCAATTAAATCCAAATCTTGGAAAGATGGGGGCCGCCCTGGCATCAGGACATTCCCAAAGCTCCCCAGAAAATTAATGCACAGCCAGGGTTAGGAACTGATGACCCTTAAAAGGGGCAGATAAGTGAGAAAGGAAAAGTGATTTTATTCCTCCTCCCTAATCATCACGAAGGACACAAAATAGTCAAAATGGGAAAACCCGGCAATTTGGGGACTATACAGACCCAAGGCTGATTTCATGGTATGCAATCCGGGAGACCCAGTATAAAATCCTTTGAAGGCAGTGTGTTTTCCTCCGCACCCACAGTGCCAAGCTTTCAAGAAAGCCCTATCTTTCTGTTATCCCGAAATGGAAACCGGGACACAACAGATGGCAGGATAATGGATGGTGTCTGCTCAAGTTAGAGCTGCTTTTATTTGCAAGACATCAAATTCATACTGACTGTGAGGACAGGCTGACAAGATTTATTTCTAATGAAAATGGAGGCGTCGTGGGCTCGGTCTTTGCTTATTACCACACGACACAGTCTCGTCTGTGATCGGGACACACTGGATTGCCGATGATAGAAATTGTTTGCAGGGGCTGCAAGAAGCCGTTCTTATGCTCAGGGACTAACTGTTGGAGAATCTCCGTACGCCCAGCAGAGAAGCCCGAGTTTCACAATCAGTGACCTTCCCCACCCAGAGTCCCGCTTCTCCTGATCCCTCAGCTAAGTACCAGGGAAACACCATTTATATTTCTAGTTCACTGTTAATTATATCCTTGTACATGTGCTCTCCAAAGAGAAGCCTGAGATTTTGAAAAGAAAAAGTGGTGTGTGAAGCACACTTATTCCTGAAAGAAATCATCTCCGGTGATTTGAAAGTGGCCCCAGCCCATGGCTCCTGAAATCCCGCTTCAGCTCAGCGGTGTCAAATGGGCTGGGAGCCCACCTGCGTCCCCAACTGCTCCTAGCTGCTTCCTGAGGCTGGAGACCGCCGGAAAGGAAGGGCAGAAGGACACGTGGTGGAGGGAAGAACGGGAAAGGCTGAGGGATGAGCAGTCTTCCCCTCACCGGTCAGGAGAAGAGCAGAACCAAGCCAGGTGCCCAGCACGCGCCCTAACCTGCGAAGGCCTAATGATGTTTCAGGAAACGTCAGTGATGTGGAATGGGTCTTGGGAAGCTTTTGCTTTGGAACTCCCAATTTACAGATGAGAAAACGAGGCCAGAGGAATAACTGACTTGCCCAAGATCATAGGATGACTCAGTGGTGGTCTGGGCTTCCGGTCCCCTGATCCCCAGATTCCTCCTCTTTGCCTCACCGGTAGCTCTCAAGCTTGGCTTCACGGGAGCTTTAAAAAAACAGAAAACCAAACCACGCTCTCCCCCCCCCCCCCCCCCGCCCAGAGATCCTGGTTGCGGGATGGGATGGGGCCAGGACATGGGCATTTTACAGTTCCTCAGGTGATAGGCAGTGCACCCACAGCAGAGGGCCCCTGCACCCCAGTGTAACTTGACTCAGCAATCTGTTCCATTTTGTTCCAGGATGAGTCCAGCCCTGTGCTAGGGGCCCGAGCTGGGAAAAGGCATCAGACTCAGTTCTTGCCCTAAAGATGTTCAGCGTCTGGCAGAAGATCCTATTGTGAGGGGCTCATTCCAGCCACAGAGTTGATAAGAGTAACAATATAAATAGAGATGAGTAATGGCAATGATTAAGTCTTCATGGGAAGGCTGAGGAGGTGGTATCTGAGTCCACGTTAAAGGATGAATAGGAGTTTGCTGAGAGGACAAGATGTGGAAGGGTTTTCCAGGGAGAGGGAACAGCATGTGCAAAGGCCTGAAGGCATGAGGCGACACAGCCCATGTAGTTGGGTGTATCTAAAGCAGGGTGCCAGGTGGGAGCAGTGGATACAGAGCTAGGGAGCAGGCAGGGGCTGGATCCCAAAGGGCCTTATGATACAAGACATTCTAAGGCTTGGGGATTACCCCAAAATGATGGTGAAACACTGAGATAGGTCTACGCAGAAGAATGGCAAAGAACAACTTGCATTTTGAGGAAAGCAACCCTAATGGGGGTGCGGGTCATGGATGGGAAGGGAAAGAAGCCAGAGGCGGGGACAGCAGTTGAGAGGGAAGACAGAGCAATGATGAGGGTCTGGGGAGGGGCAACAAGGACTGAGAGCAGAGGACAGACAAGACCTGAGTGCTCATCTCTGCCCCGACTCACTGCATTTAGAGATGGAATGGATAGGACGAGGTAGTTGATTGGCCGAGGGGTGAGAAGTTCCAATTCCAACCCCACTCCTCCCTATGCCTTTTCTTATACTCAGAACCGAATGGCCCACTCCCCACGGCCCTTGATGCTGCTGGCACCTCAGCCTAGGACGCCCATCCCTCCCCCATGTCCAAATGTCCAAAGATCCATCTAAGGATAGATCTCAGACTGGGTCTCAACCCGATGCTGCTCCCTTAAAAAATCTGGCTTCTGAACGAAGGAGTAAAAAGTTCGGCAACTTTCTCTGACGTGTTCCCAGAAATAGGTCTTGGCATGGTGCCTCCTGGGAAGTCTTCCTTCTCGTCTGCGTGGTAAACTACCGTTGCTTCACAAGTCTGCTGAAAGCCGCCTGCTCCGGGAAGATCTTTGGTAAGCTCTGCAGACATGGGTTGGGTCCCACAGCACTTTTGCGCTCCTCTGTCAGAATGCAGAGAACTGTAAAGAGGCTCTTTTGAAAGGCAAGGGCACTGTCTTCTTATTCTGTCTCCTGCCCTAACCCAGCACACGAAGAAACGATACCTGGTGAAAGTTGGCCGAATGAATGCGTGTCAAGGCCGAATTCATGAATCATGGGAATGTTCTGTGATGATGATGATGACGATGCTTACAGGATGCCGGGACCCCTCTCCCCGCTTACCCTAGGGCACCTCAGATTTGACGCCACGGCAACGGGTGACCCCCGAGGGTGGACTGTTGTACTCGGGAAGTACACACGTGCATTTTGAACCAGTCTGCAGACCGCACAGAAGACTTCCCGAACAAAGCTGGGAACCGCACTTTGAGAATGGCTTCTAGGGCGTTCCGTCAGAGGGGCCTGGAGCCATGGCGGGGAGTGAAAGGTAGAGACAAGACTTGCCCTGCCCAGGAAAAGTGAGGCTTATCCTTGTCATCTGGGCAACTCCCCCTGAGGTGAGGCCCTCTCCCCACCTCCTCAGGCAACCAGTATCTTTCAGAAGCACCTCTCCCTCCAGGAATCTCTTAGCTGGGTGTTAGGAAAAAACTTCTGATGAATGGATATGCTTGTGCACCAGTGGGGGGTGGGGGGTTGCTATCCTAATCCTCCTGCAGGGTTACCTTGGAAAGTGCTGGAAGATTCATAGCAGTTTCGGGGGCTGTGGCAACTTGAAGGGAAAACACGTAGGCCTCAGCGGTGTCCTCTGGCCCCCCTACTGTGAGAGAGCTGGTATATCTGAGAGTCACCCCGGCTCCCCTTAAGCCACACGGCCAGGCAAGAAGTCTGGATTTTGAGCCTGAGCTGGCAGCTGAAGGAAGAGAGCTTGACTCAGCACAGCAGTCAGATCTCTGCTTGAGGGCAGCCTTGCTGAAACTAGAAGGAATAATTGTGTCCGGAACAGTCTGTCTGCACGCTTGTTCCCCTGTGGCAGGTATGGTGTTCAAGTTAAGGCTATGTATCCAGGGGCTGAGGGGGACAGAGGAGGGGGTAAGGAGAATCATGGGAAAGAGGGGGAAGGGAAAAGCCCCTCTTGGATGCACATACGTCAGTGGGTCAGTGGGAGATTTACCGAGGTCTCTGCTGATGCCTGGACAGCAAACACCTTCCAAACAAGCTACATTCCTCCCTGGGAACCTGAGAGCGTGTAACCGCATGGCAAAATTCCCCCTGAGGCTTTGGCTCTGCAGGAAGCTCCTGGCTGTTCTCTAGAAGATGCAATTACTGTAGGAGAAGATATACAGGTTGGACAAGGGCAAGCAGGTGGGGCTGGCCCAGCCCGTCATCACTCTCAGGCAGGTTCAGATTTGGAGGGCCTACATTCAGGACTGTCACCCGCTTGAAAATGAGGTCTGGTGGAAAGCCCCAGATAGGAAAGCCTTTCTTCCTCGGAGACCGTCAACTTGAAGTCACCCAGAGGAATTGTGGAGTGGCAGCCCGGCTTGAAACCCTGAAAGCCACGGCAGATATAAGGTGCCGTGAAATCATACTAAGGGCAGGTTAAAAAGAAGTTAGCCAAAATCAAGAACATGATGCCGGCATCCAGAGTGTTTCTATAGCACCCATTGCTCAGATGGGTGGATGTGTTCTTCAGGATGATGCTTGGAAGCCTCCAGAATTCGTTCTCCATCCGGCTGCCTGGCCTGATGCTATTCTTTAAGGCCAGCTTCTTTCTGCCCTAGCCCTTAAGTTCAACCTCCAGCATTGCTGGATTGGGTCCTCAATATATACCATTTTAGTTTTCAGTGAAAAATATCAGCCATCTCTTCAGATTGTACTCCTTCCACTCTGATCTTAGAAGGAGGTTCTTACCTCTGTCCCTCCGGATCTAGCTGTAGAATTTCTCTACCTCAGCCTGAAGTCCTTGCAGACTCCAGCTCCAAAACATTCTGAGCCCACATTGGGCCTCCCCTGAGGCCTGACACCATGGTAGGATTTGGGGTGCATCTAAGGTCCCGTCCAGCAGTTCCTCCCTTCTCTAGGACATGCTCCATCCCACACAAAGCCTCCCCCAATGCCTCCTTCTGGATGGATTTGCCATTAACTAAATTCCTATTATGTGGCAGGCACTTTACCAGGAACTGGGAAAATACAGAGTAAGACCAGAGAGAGGAAATGGCAAGCCAGAAGGTCCTTTTCCCTGCTGAGAGCAGACGACTGACCATAAAGTATGACATTAGCCCTATGAGACAGGATTTACTGGAAGCTCTCAAATTAATTTATATCATCAGATTTTTCTAGGCCTCACTTGCTGCCTTTACTGCAGTTTGTCTTTTATGTGTTGCCACAGTGACAACTAAGCCAAACTATATTGCAATTTTCCTCTTAGCACAGGACACATCTTTGAGCCTGGGAAAGAGGGTGCACAACAGGAGGGCCCAGGAGGCAGGAGGGCAGGGTCACTCCATGCCTTCTGCCCATGACTGGCAGTGCCGCCATCTTGGTTGGTTCATCTGTCCAAAGCCTGCAACCGAGGTCTTCATGACCTGCCCTCTCCCTGCAGAAGGGGGTTAGGAATAACACCCATTCCAAAACCAGACTGAAGGTCTTGGCCCACGTTTGAGGGTTTCCAAACCAATGCAGCTCAAGCTATCCTGCAGCTGTGCCTTTAAGAGAATGATGCAGGTAGCTGAGCTCATAGTTTATGAGTTCATCATGCAGAAGGTGTGGTCTCTTCTCCTTGCTATTTTTCTTGGGCTGCCAGAGTCTGAAGACTTAGAGGAATTACTACAAAACGGTTCACCTTTGCTTTCCCCCAAGAAACACAAAAACACGGCAGTAAATATCAAAGTCTAAAGAGTCATTATATTTCAAGTGAGAGTACTGAATAGACACATTGCTCCCGTCCCTTACAGTTGTTTCTAGTCCTCAGGTCCTCAGCCCCTGGCTTAAGACACCTATTCTGGGCAGTTCCAGAGACCAACAACATTCATCAGTAGTGTTTGAACTACAGATTGTTATCCACTGCTCTTTACTGTGACTATGTTTGCAATGATGAATTAGACCACCAACGGCTAATCCTCAGAACTTGGTCTTGGACCCAGTTGTAAATATCGCTTCTGCCATACACAGTCATGTGATCCTGGGCAAATTACTTAATTTCTCTGAGTCTCGGTTTCCTCATCTGTAAAATGAAGTTAACAATAGTACTCGCTTCCTACAATCGATGTGACAATCGAATGAGAGAGCGTATATAAAGACTGTAGCACATGTGTGGCACATAGCTGGTACCCAACACATGGCCCACTAACGTGCTGTGACTCTGGGATGGGACGGGCATAATATCCCTTTGAGAGCCATTATCTACTGACAAGGAAGATCAAGAAAGGAACATCTTTGCTTATTAAAATTCCTCCGGGATACCTTGGTGGCTCAGTCGGTTGAGCACCTGACTCTTGGTTTTTAGCTCAGATCATGATCTCAGTTTCATGAGTTCAAGTCCCACATCTGGTTCTGTGCTGGCAGCACAGAGCCTGCTTGGGATTCTCTCTCTGCCCTCTCTCTTTGCCCCTTCCCTGCTCATACTGTCTGTCTCTCTCAAAATAAAATAAATTTTAAAAAGAAAAAAGAAAAAAATAATGAAAAGGTTCCCACACTTCTTCCTCCTCTATTTTGCCCTTACTTCATTCTGTTGGTTGTCTGCCTGCTGCTCCCACCAAAATGTCAAGCTCCTTGAGGACACCAATTACGAGCCAGTGGTCAGCACAGTCTTTCTACATTCTTAGATAGTCAGTAAATATTTGTGCGTGGATGCATGGATATTTTTTTCAACTTACTAGCTGAATATGACTTCTACTGCTTATGGGTATCAGTACCCAAGAAATATATGTAGTCTAAGATTGGAGAGACATGGGTTTAATACTTACTCATTTCCCATACCTGCCACCTATTGTTTTTGAGGCATTAAATCCAAATTCTTTAGATCTTGCTGCTTTGCAGGACTGGGTTAGATTGCATATAGGAATTTTGCAAAGCAAAAAAGATGCATCACACCTATTTGCATCTCAATTTTTATTCCTTTCAAAAGGCTCTCAAAAGCCACATAGTCCCCCCAGCAATAACCATGTGCAAGGCAAAGAAATTAAGAACTTTGGCAGGGAAGACATTAAATTAGTCTCTGGAATGTAGTAAAAGACATATCCAGGGGTGTATTCTTTCTTTGCAATCTTTCTGACCCCCATCACAGACTCCGAGGAGAGCGAGCACTCATGGGGAAGGTTCCTCTTGGATAATGAGAGAAAATACATTAAAATCTTGTTACAAATCGCTGCTTGGTACTTTGGATTTGTTATACCATAGGTCAGACCGTGTTTCCATGCACAGTGGTGTGTAAAAAGCATCACTCCTGACAGCAACAAAAGCCTACGATATAGAGTTTCTAAGGCACAGAATCCCTTAGTAATAAAAAGCTGCAAGGCCCCAATAACCCCGCAATTCTCTTTATTCCCTTCCATCGGCGTCCCGGGGAAATCTACTGTGCTTCTCCCTTGTAGTTTCGTGGTCTCTTAGGAATCATAGTGATAATGAGAGCTTGGGGAAGAGGTTGGGGGGCGGGGGGAGCGGTGGATGAATATGAGTGGGCTATTATAGCCCAGGGTTGTTGTATTAAAAAGAGGAGTCTGGTTGGAAAGGAAGTAAAAGGCCCAGCCTGGCTTGTAAAGACTCTGAGGGAATCAGAATTCCAGATAGAGAATCCAGAGTGGGGCTTTGTTTGTTTGTATTTGTATTTAATTTGTTTTGTTTGTTTGTTTGTTTGTTTGTTTGTTGTTTTAAGACTGGGTACATTTTCTCAGGGCCACGTGTAGATTTACTGCTTGGGGCCGAAAGGCTGATGCAAAGATGGGTCTTCCTCTCTCACCAGGAAAGGTATCTGCCTTCAGTAAAGCCCCAGAGCCTATCAACAGGGTTTTGCCTGCCAACTGGACGGGACTGGGTGATTGTCATTCCTATTTTCGGAAGTCATTTCCTTGGGGAAGCCCTGTCCAGCTGACCCCTCTCAGCTTGGTGGCCCAGGGCACCCAAGGAAGCTCTTAACCTCTACCCACCAGAGCATGAGGCACTCACAATGGCCTGGAATTTCCTTCCCGTGTTTCGCCTAAAGTCCCCACAATTAGGTTGTGTCTGACAGGTATTTTCAGTGGGGAGAAGGGGAGGGTTGGAATGCACAGCATCATAAACACCCCCTTAGTAATAACTGATCTCTTACCAAGTCCCTCACTACCTTCATGCCCCCGTCTTAGGGAAGCCTTCTTGGACATGGTAACCAAATGTATGCTTTCCCCAATTGCAGCCCCCCACAGTATTCCCTAGCTCTTGTCCCTGCTTTATTTTTCCCCACAGAACACTCTACCTTTGGACATAACTTACTTTTTATTTATGGGTTTATCGTCTTCTCCCACTAGGTCGTAACCTCCAGGAAGGCAGGATTTTCGTCCACCTTGTTCACTGTATGCCCAGTACCTAGAGCAGTGGGCGGCACATGGCAGGCACTCAATATGTATTTTTTTGAATCAGGACCTACAGATGGCCAAGTGCATTGCATCGATTACAGCCCCAAGCCAACCCTGCAGGTGAATGTTGGTCTCTGAGGGAACATGAGTGTCCTTTTCACGGAGAGGTAGGGTCACTCTCTGCCTTCAGAGGAGTGCTGCTCTCCCAGAGGGTGTTTTATCGGCCACTGTGTTAGTCTGTTAGTGGGAAGAGCCACTCTGCCTGGTTACAAGTCTCAGAATATCAGAATAAGTGGCATTTTCTTCTGTTTCTTAAGTCCAAATTGGGAAAGAAAAAATTTAAAAAAGCCAGATCCAGCTCTCCTCCTTTTCTTACTTTCTCCCAGTTCGACTTGCTTTGGTCAAGAAGTCATTCCTGGGGGCGCCTGGGAGACTCAGTCAGTCGTTTAAACATTCAACTTCAGCTCAGGTCATGATCTTGCAGTCCGTGAGTTCAAGCCGGGCATTGGGCTCTGTGCTGACAGTTCAGAGCCTGGATCCTGCTTCTGATTCTCTCTCCCTCTCTCTCTGTCACTCCCCTGTTCACACACACACACACACACACACTCTCTCTCTCAAAAGTAAATAAACATTAAAAAAAAGAAGAAGAAGTCAGTCTTGGCCTGAAGCTCGATCTCCTTGGAAAATGGCTGGTACCCCACTTTCTTGTTTTCACTGGGAAAGGTGACTGAAGAAGTCATGGTTCTCAGTTGCGTAACAGAAATCCAAACTGGCTAATTTAAGTAGAAAAGATATTTATTGAAGAATGTTAGGTAGTTCACAGACTCTCTGAGAGGGCTAAAGAAACAAGCCTAGAAACAGCTAGAATAACACCCTAAATCACACCACAAAAGTGGTCCCAGGGAGACACCATTTTTGCCACTCCTGTGTTCAGACACTCCAGCTCACCCCCCCCTCCCCCAACATCCCCAGCTAGAGCCACGGACACTGCCCTGGGAATCTCATCCACACCATCTAGGAAATGGACCAATCAGCTGGCACTCTCACTTAAATGGGTTCACACAGCACCTGCTCCTTACATAATCAACTTTAGAGTCTTTGGGGAGTGTGTCCCACTAAATAAACCAGGCTCATATGCTGGCCCCCTGGCAGCAAGGGAGGCTGGGAAAGCAAGTATCTGATCTTCTCCTGTGGCAAGAAGATGGGGTGTGCACTCCACAAAGGATTAAATGATCAAAAAGGTATGACATATGTCTACCTCATTGATATACTTGGTTCTCTTGGCCAAATGCCCTCTCACTGCACCTCACTGCAACATTAATATCTAAGAGTGAAATCTTATAGTCAGTCCCCTTTTCACATGAGAAGATGAACTTAGGTTAACAGACTTGTCCAAGGTCACACAACTCAATAAATATTATTAAACATTTTAATAAATAAAGATTATTCAAACTCCCATGCCACACTGACTCCACTGGACTTCACTGTCTTTGTCCATTGGTTGCCTCTGCTTTCCTAGTCTTTGTTATCTATATCCTCGTGTGTATTTCCTTTTGGTCTCATCTCCCCTGTTACATGGTAAATTCCCGTTCTTCTCCCCTCAACCCACTGAATTAAGCTAGGAGGGACCCCAGAGATCTGCCTCAGATGCAGCTGGTTACCCTTGCAACAGCCATTCACCTGTCTTCCCTCGCTAACAGATGATGGGCTTTGTCCAAGAGACAATGGGCTGGGCTTTGGGAATGAATGGCGATTGGTCTAAGGATAAGCATGTGACCCAGTTCTGGCCAATGGGATGTAAGGAGTAATCGGTCATGGAGCTTCTGGGGCCCCCCGCGACATAGAGAGGTGTGGGAAAGAATAGTGCCTTTCTGCTCCCTTTCTTCTAGCTTGAAACTGAGTCCTGGGAGGACAGGACGGCTGCCACACTAACCACCGCATTGGGAATGCTGGAGTAAGACCATTTAACCTCCGCAAGGTGTGTATGCACATGTTCCTTAATGCTGCAGTGGGCTGCCTGTGCCTTTGGCTCTCAGTTAACCTGGTCCTTCTCCCCACCTATCCACGAGTTCCAGCAGCAATTCGTCCCGGCCCCCACCTCACCAGCCTGCCATGTGCATCTCCTTTGGGCTTCCATCACCCCAGATTCCCTGACTGCCTTATCACCTCCCTGCCTCAAGGTACCATCCCTGCGCTCATCTGCTTCATTCCACTCCTCTGGTGCCCCGCCTCATACTCCACCTTTGGCTGTCCCGAATACTCTCCTCTCAAGGAAACTTGACTTCAAAGTGGACAAAGTTCCCCTCACACCTAGAGGGAGGCGGTGGGATGCATCACACCGTAGCTGCAATAAATGCCACTGAGTTGTATGCTTTAGAATATAGCTCATTGAATATATGTAAATTTCACTTAAAAAAAAAAGTGCCTTTACTCTAAACCTGTTTTGCTCACTCCATTCTTTACTGTTAAACCTGACCCTCCCTTGAAAGAATGCACCATTTCTCCGAATACACCTTATCTCTTGCTTCACTTGCACCTCTCCCTACTCAATAGAAGTCCTCAATATTGGGGCGCCTGGGTGGCTCAGCCAGTTAAGCCGCTGACTTCGGCCCAAGTCATGATCTCTCACTCGGTGAGTTCGAGCCCCACATGGGGCTCTGTGCTGACAGCTCAGAGCCTGGAGCTGCTTCAGATTCTGTGTGTCCTTCTCTCTCTGCCCCCTCTGCCTCTAATGCTCTGTCTCTCTCAAAAATAAATAAACATTTAAAAAAAAAAAAAAGTCCTCAATATCAAGTCCATGAAAGGACTGTGAACTCCCTAAAAGTATTTGCAAAACTTTCAACACTGTATGTGCCATTACAAATATTTTAAAGGGGACTGTGATCTCCAAAAATATTAATGTAAAACACATGTAAAAGGGGGGGGGGGAATTGATGTATATTTGTATATATATGCATAGAGTATATCTAGAGTAGTAGTTCACAAGCTTCAGCGTGACCAGAATCACCAAGAGGGCTTATTAAAAACACAGATTTCTGGACCTCCCCTCACAACTTTCTGAAAGTTTGGAGTGGGGTCTGAGAATTTGCATGTCTAACAAGTTCCCCAGTGATTATTTTGCTACTGGTCCAGGGACTAAGGCTGTTGTGAGCTCCATAAAAACTGTTAATATAATTGCCTCCAGGGAGGGGGAACGTTGTTGGCTGAGGGCGCAGATGGAAGGAATTTTCACTGTGTGTCCGTCTGTATCTTTTGAATTACTATGTGAGTATATTACCTGCTCAGAAACAAACTTGAGATTAAAAACAAAAAGGAAAGAAAAAAAAGAAATGAGAACATCACTAACCTCTTTAAATAACAAGAGACTCTTCTAGAAGGTCATCACCCTCTCCCTCTTTCTCCCTTTGCTTCTCATTCATATGCTGTGCGTCCACTCAATGTTACTTTATTCAAATAACCCCTGCTGCTGGGTAGCAGAGCACATTTCCACCTTCCAAGAGGAGTCCTACTTGCGTTCAAACAGCTGAAAAGCACACTGACAAATTCAGTTGTCTATCTAAGAAAATAAAACAATAATGAAATACTGTTTTCCACCAATGAAATGAAAAGTTATTAAATATCCGAAATACGTTGGCAAGCATTGGGGAACACAGACTTTTTGCACTACTGGTAGGAGCAAAAATTGGATCATCTCTAGAAGGCAATCTGGCCTTTAAAAATGTGCACAGCCTTTGACCTAATTAATTCCACTTATAGAAATAAATCCTAAGGAAGCAGCGAGAGATGCATAAAAGCATTTATAATTAAGGATGTTCATCTCGGCATGAAAGACCAGAAAAAACCTCAATGTTGAACAGTCAGTGTTTATGAAATATACTGTGCCACATTTATCATGGAATCCAATATAACAATAAAAAATCATATTATAAAAAGATGCCTAATGACATGGAAATGTGTTCATGTTGTATTATCAGGTGACAGAATATAAATCCAGTGACAAAACAGCACTGCAGTATGTTTGGAAAATTACGAATACACAAAGTATTTAATAGCGGTTATCTCTGAGTACAATGATTATAGGTGGATTTTTATTTTCATTGTGCTCATCAATATTTTCAAACTTTCCACATGGACTGTATCTTGCTTTTATTTAAAAAAAAAATGGGGGAGGGGTCTTAAGTTGACATTAATTATACTTCCTAGTATGAGAACCATCATAACCGGTCAGATACGAGGCCTCTGAAGGAGAGTCCTCGGGAAATGCGGTCAACTGCCCGTCCTGAGACACCGCTCCCTTGGGCTGCGCAACAGCTTTTCACTCCAGTTTCCATTTCTGCTGCTGCTGGTTATCAGGGCAGCACCCACGGGAGGCACCACAGTGGTGCCCAGCCCATGGCCAAGGCCTCAGCAGAGCCTGCAGTATATGAGTCCACCCAAACCAGCGGCTGAGGGCAAAACATGGGTGCGGGTTCTAAGAGTGTGTCCCAACCTGCATCCTGGAATGCTGGGTGGTTTGTGGTTAACCACACGCCCTGAAGAGCCGGCAGGCTTGAGGCCAAGTGAGAATGGAGTGTGGGAGTGAGTCATGGGAGTGAGAAAAAAAGAAGTGTAGTAATTAAGACGGAGACTTAAGTCGAAACAGTGTAGGAGTCGATACAGGTGGGGATACAGACTGACTTAGGCTAACTTTGAAGAACCAGTTTTTCCACCAGGGAACTGGATTTTTATAGGTTTTGTAGCCTCCCCCCACCATGCTTACACAGAGCCATTGTTTAAAACAACACCAAAAAGGAGCCCCTGGGTGGCTCAGTTGGTTAAGCGACTGACTTCGGCTCAGGTCATGATCTCGAGGTCCATGAGTTCAAGCCCCGCGTCGGGCTCTGTGCTGACTGCTCAGAGCCTGGAGCCTGTTTCAGATTCTGTGTCTGCCTCTGTCTGCCCCTCCCCTGCTCATGCTCTGTCTCTCTCTGTCTCAAAAATAAACATTAAAAAAATTTTAAAACAACACCCACAAAATTGTGGTTCTGAGAAAATGCCCAATCTGAAGAACTTACATATGATTCAGGCCTCAAGGGGACTTCTTAATATTTGCAGAGCCCCTAACGTTTTTCTTCACAGCCATTGTCCAAGGTAGACTGGCCATGGCACGGGCCCTAGACTTTAAAAAAAGAAAACAGCTGAGGAATTAAAGTCAAGTTTCTACAACTGGGCCATGTTGAAAAGTGACACTACAAGATCTCTCGTGTTGGTTAGTTTACGCCTCAGGTAGTTTCCAGTTCCAACCTCTGTGAACTTCCATGTGCTGATTTTTTTTTTTTTTTTTTTTTTTTTTTGCAAAGATTAAAGCTGTGATTCAGTAGAAGGAGCACAGGATTTGGAAGAACTACTAGCCACCCAACTCTGCAACCGTCCAAACACCGTGCAAGTTTGAGTACTAGCCCCGCACTTGAGAGAGTCGATTAACCTGTTTGAGCGGTAGTTTCCTTGTACGTAAAGTATGTACATTTCCTCCAACAGAAATTTATTGAGCACCTACTCTACCTCAGACGCTGTGCTAGACACTGGGGACCCGGCCGTGAGCCAGTTCCCACCGCCGTAGGGATTAAATCGTTTTATGGCCACAGTCTGTCTCTCCACTCGGCAAGCTAAAAATGCTTTTTACATTTTTGGATTAGTGACATAATTAAAAGAAGGCTATTTTGTGACTTGTAAAAAATTATATAAAATTGCAGTTTCAGTGCCCACCGACCAAATTTCATTAGAACAGGATCCCATTCATGAGCTGATGTAGTGTCTGCCGCTGCCTCCATGCCCCAGGGGCAGCGTTGAGCAGTAGTAACGGAGATTATATAACCCACAAATCTGCAAATATTTACTATCTGGCTCTTTACAGAAAAAAAAAAAAAATGTGCTCGGGGCGCCTGGGTGGCTCAGGCGGTTGAGTGTCCAACATCAGCTCGGGTCACGATCTCACAGTCCGCGAGTTCGAGCCCTGCGTTGGGCTCTGTGCTGACAGCCAGAGCCTGGAGCCTGCTTCAGATTCTGTGTCTCCCTCTCTCTCTCTGCCCCTCCCAAGCTCGCACTCTGTCTCCCTCTCTTTCTCCCTCAAAAATAAACATGAAACAAAATTTTAAAAAATTTTTAAAAATGTGCTTACCCTTGGACCAAGGTAACTAACTATAGACTCAGAAAACCTCTATGAAATTAAAAGAGGCGAGGAATTTGTTTAAAAGGTGGATATTGAAATGCTCCATTGCTTTACCTGGCATTTTGTAGCATCAGCTCCCAAAGCTTAGTGTTCCCAGGGCTCAATGGGCTGTGGGTCCCTACCCAGCGAAAGAAGCAGGTGGCTCGGGAACTTCAGTGGCTCCTGCCTCCTCCTACATGATGCAGGCCCTCTAGTCCCTCCCAAGTCCCCCTGGCATTCCAGTCTTGGAGGGAGACTCCTGGGTTCTCAGACTGCCCTCTGGGAATACGTGGGTATTCTTGCCCGGGGCGCTGTTTCCATGACACCAAAGGAGCAGGGACCATCATGGAGCTCCCCTTTCTGCTATCCTCACACCCAAGAGAGATGCTTTGCTGTCCCGGAGCATAAGGACAATGCCCCTCCTCCATTCAGTGTCCCTGCAAGTGAACTTGAAAACCAAATCACACAGCTACTGCTTCCATCTCCCTGAGATCCTGAGAAAATGGCCCCTTCAGCCCCTGCCTGCTGCCTGTCCCCCTGGCCTTGGAGAGGAGGCCAGAGTTCGGCACTGCCCTGCATCTGTGCAAATCTCTCCTCCTTCCCCTCCCCCAGCGCTGACTTTCCCCTCCCCTTCCCTCATGCAAACCACCTGGTGCCCGTATTGACTGCTGAAGGGGTGTGCTTTGGTTTTATAATCGGCTGAATAATCTCTATGGTATGCAGATGGCGTTTCCTAATCCACCTCCCAGTCAGCCACCCACCCCCTGGTCTTTCTCCTGCCACACCTCTGTCACACACGAGTCGGGGAAGTCAGCCCCCGCCTCCTCGGACAGGCCCCAGGCAGGTCTGTTAACGCATCAGCGCCATGCCAGTATCTAGGCCCGGTATGCCACTGGTGCCAACACGGCAGGAGCCTCTGGTTCCCTGTTGGGGCACGCTGGCCTCCCTAACCATCAGGTTGGGGCCCTGACCTCCTGCCTGGTTGTAGTCTGCCCCTGCGGCATGGGCTGACCCCTGTTCCTGAATTCCCGCCCACTTGGGCTCTGCCAGCGACATCCTGCTGTGAAGGCTCCGGTGTCCCAGGGTCTGTGAACCTCCTTTGGCAAAGGCCCTGCTCCACCCATCAGGACTCACGCACCATATCTCAACCTTGCCTGAGCTCCTCGGGCCCACTGCATCTTGCATGCATGACTGGGTCCGCACCCTTAACTGTCCCCTGCCCTCCCGTGCCTGGACTTCCCATCCCCAATTCTTAAGGAGCATCTTCAGCTCCCTTCTTTAGCCCAGAAATTCACCAGCTTGTGTAAGATAGGGGTTCTGGCATGGAACAACCCTTCTGTTCCATTAGTTAATTCCAGCCTTTTCCAGGCTGGCTTCCTTCCCTCACCCTGAAGGACCTGTGCCATCAATGTCCCAGCATGGCTCAGGGCCCAAACCCATTTAACTATGGTGGCAGCCGGGGTCATGGCTTGCTTCCAAGCTCTAGCAGAGCAGAACAAAAGGTGGGGAGACAGGTGGAAAAGGCAACTATCCACACACATCACACCGTCTCTGGGTGGGCTCAGAAACTGGGGTGGGCCCAGCTTAATGGGAAAAGGCAGCCAGCGACTCAGGAGATGAGGGGAGAGGAAGGGAGACAGAGCAGACCTGCGCCCCTCAGCAGGGGCTCTTGGAGGAAAGGCACCATCTACATTTGTTTCTGTACCTTTAAGGAGGCAAGAAAGCAGAGACAAAGGGACAGAGGAGAGTGTGCACACAGGACTCTCAAGCGATTCGCCAAATCCCCCTGGCTTCCCTGCCCTATTTCCAAGTGTGTGGATAGATCCAGTTTCTCTGTTGTTCCACAGTCCCTCCTAATCCAGGATATGATTATATGAAGCAGATTAAAGGTGTCTTTGACCAATGTAGGGCCCGCTGGACCTCTGGAACTGGTTTTGTGAGTCCGCGTTCATTTTAATTCCATTAGCAAACTTGGACTTGCTCGTGCTGACTACTGATTCTTGATGACAAAGTGAAAACGGATGCAAAGTTTTACAGCGAGTTTGTAACCTGTACGGGGACTCTTTGTCCCTCCAGCAAGGCCCTTAAAAAGCAAGCTCTCAGAGGCTGGTGAGCAGAGAATGTTTCAGGAAAATTCTTTCATCGGGTGGGAAGTTGGATGGGGGACTTCCAGGGTCCCTTCTAACTCAAAGTTTCTATGTCTCTAAGGTTACTGGATGCCAACGTGCGGGGCCAGAAAGACCATCTAACAAAAGCGGTTTAAAAGAGACTTGACAACGGTGTTTTACCCAGAGCAAAGTGTGCCCAAACATTTCAAACCAGAGCTGTCGACAAAGAATGTGTTTGCAAACCAGACAGAATTTAAAATAAACTTCAGCCAGCAAATGATAAACCTTCCCTAAAAAGGTAATCAGATAGTGAGTGAACAAACTTTGGAAGTGGTGTTAGAAAAGATTGCTACACCATCCAACATGCTCTCACACTTTCACCTCCCAATGGATCTGTGCCCTTGTTTGGGGGGCAGGGGGTCAAAAAATTGGAAAAGTTAGGATTGTTGAGTCCTACTCAGCGGGCAGCTGTGGGAAAGCAGCAAGCAATGGAATATGCCGTCACAGCTTGGAAAAGAAAAGCCAAACAGGCTAAATCCTGAGGATTGTGGTGCGGGAAGAAAGGCATAGAAGGTGGGCAAGGGGAGGTCCCAGGGCCATGCGAGCAGGCGTGGCAGGACACGTCAGTCCAGCGGCTGGTACCCAGGGCAGGTGGGCAGGGAGTCGCTTACCCTTCTCTTCTCTCACTGACGCCATGCTAGATCTTCAAGGCACCATATTTGGAAAAGTCCTCCTTCCTCTGAGGCTCATACCATTCGCCTGCACTAACTTCAACCTTTTTGGCCTGGAGAGGGGAGGAAAATTTGGCTTTGACTAAATATATTTTTTTAATATTTTCACTGTGAAATAGATGGTCCTTACAAAAAAAAGTGTGCCTGGCATATATGTACAGTTCAAAGAATAAAAATAAAGCCGGGCACCCACACAATACCACCCAAAGCAAGGAATTCGAATATGGCCGATACCTTGACACCCTTTGTGTACTCGCTCCTTCCCAATTGGCTCTCCACCCCCACCCCCTCCGGGCAAGCCACTGACCCCACACATGTGTTGTTCACTCCCTTGCTTTTCTTCCCAGTTTTAATCCATTTATAATGGATCCCTAACCACTATATTACTATATTACCACTATACTACTTAATGGTGCCTTAATGGTGCCTTAATGGTGCCTTTTGAAGTTCATATGATGAATCTATACTGATTTTTAAAAAATTAAAACAATTTTTTTTAATGTTTATATTTATGAGAGAGAGACAGAGAGACAGAGAGTGAGGAGGGGAGGGGCAGAGAGAGAAGGAGACACAGAATCTGAAGCAGGCTCCAGGCTCTAAGCTGTCAGCTCAGGGCCCACCGCAGGGCTCGAACTCACAAACCACGAGATCATGACCTGAGCCGAAGTTGGACACTTAAACTACTGAGCCACCCATGCGCCTCTGAATACTCAGTAATTATAGTCTTTCTGCTCTTTATGTTCCGCGGTATTTTTGAAATTCGTCCATGCTGATATATGTAGCAAGAGTTTATTCATTGTGTCTGCTACATAGGATTCCATTGTCTGATCACAGCACAGTTACTTCTCTATTCTATTGTTCATGGACATCTGGGTTGTTACCTTTTTTGGTTATTATAAACAAAGCTGTTAGGAGCATTCTTGTACATGGCTCCTATGGAACATGTGTAAGAATTCCCGAGGGCACAGCTACTCAGGGCATGATCCGCAGACCCGCTGCTGGTGCCCAGACTGCCATTGCCTTACAGTGAGTGAAGGGACTTGCACCAGAACATGAAGCAACTACATTTCTAAGTGCACTGTGTGGCTGGACTGGCACTTTTTCCGCAGCAGAACTCCGTTGCGAAGGAGCAGTTGAGTTACATTCTGGCACAAGCGCCTCATTTCTTTTTACCTCTGGTGCCTTGCTGAGCACGAGGTGCCCTTTCCCTTATTTCTTCACCTTCATCTACCGACTTCTGGGCCACCTCTCCCCAGCCAGTGAGGACTCTGGCTCCTCATTCAGTCTCCATGTTTTGCTCAACAAAAATCTGTTGAATGGATGGATGAATGGATAGATGGATGGATGAAAGAATGGTTTGCCCTTCCCTGCCCATACCTCTACCTCGGGAGCTTCCATGTTCTTCCACGAACCTCATCTCTCCAGTTGACTTGCCCGGGGTGGAGGAGGGGCAAGCCCTGACATGCAAGATGGGAGAATCAAAGACTTTTCTGGAATTTTTCATCCTGGAACCAGTAAAGGAAGTCGCTCTGTCTCCAGTGGGAAACCTACGATCCATCAGCAACCCTCTTCACCAGCTTGGGAGGAAGCAGGTCTGCCATGACAGAGGATTGAATCAAGGAGCAGAGAAACAGAGTAGAAACAAGAATAGGAGCTAGAACCTGGCAGCTCCTTGGTCCCTGATTTGACCATGCAGAGCCTGGCTGCGTGCCTCCTGACCTTTCCACAAGGTTACTCGGCCTCATTCTTGGCTTCTCCATTTTGCCCGAGCAGATTGGAACTGTGTTTCCATGTCTGGAAAGAAAATAAATACTGCACACTTCAGCCCTCATAAGCCGCAGACAGCTGGAATCAAGATGGACCTTTGGACTGCAAAGCTGGCTTTTATGGATATTTTTGAAGAATGGCTGTCCTCTGGATTTGTGTTGGTACAAACACCAGACCAGAACCGAAACCAAACCAAGCAAAAAATTACAGGCAAATGGGAGATCGGAAGTCACCGTATTGTAGGAAGGGGTCACTCCAGTCTTTCTCAACACCACTCAGTGGTTTGCGTGGGGTACGGTCATGACCTCACGTGTCTCAACATTGATCTCACACCAGGCCTGCCAGGCCCTCTTTACCAGGGGTTTTCCTCTGTGGTACAGCATTCGAATTACCACGTGACACCACCAGGAAGGCTATTTTCCCCCATCCAAATAGAACCCACACGCATGTGGAGGGGAACACAGCTAAATAGCAAACGCCCAGGAAGCAAGTTTGACAGCAGCACGGACAGTCGGGGATGCGTTGATAAAAGGAGACGAGAGGAAGCACTGAGCAAAGGGCTCTAAGAAATAGCAGGAGTCTCCTGAGGAACATTCGATCCAGCAATAATTGCTTTAAAAGCCAGAGGGGCTTCTAAATTATTTTACCGCAGAAATTGAAAGCTCTTTGCAGGCATTTCATCTTCGTTCAACCCGAAGGTGGACATGAAACACAATTAAGTCACGATCGTGGTGTCAGGAGTGGATGGAACAGATCGGGCGGCCCCACCCCTCACTCCTAGATGAGCACCTCGAGTGTTCTTGGGTCACCTGGTCATGGTCGGTTCTGGGATCTGCCCAACCTGGGCATGCCCCTGTGGTAGATGATCTTGGCGCTCCTCCAAGACTCTCTCAGGTCTCTTTTGATGGGTTCTGCACCCTCCCTTCAATGTTTTCTCTCTCTTTACAGGGCTGCTTCCAGGCTATGGAAATCCCTTTTCCCCATGACCGGAAGAGCTGAAAGTGGCTGGCCATTTAACCCCCCGATCCCATGGCCCTTAGCCAATAAATGAGGGTGGGGGAGTGTGAAAGTCCCTTTTCTTGACTCAGACTGGAACAGCTCTATCTCTCCCACTGCTTGTGGGGAGCAGGTATTTGAGAACTTGGAAAAGTAAACAGTAGCAGGTGGACAGGGTGGGGGAAGACAGGGATTCAAAATACCACTGTCCTGGTGGTGAGTTTGCCGTTATTTTTCCCTCTGATAGCTCCCTGCCTGCACTCAAAGCAGCTCAAAATCCAGAAAAGGACAGTGGGTCACAGATGGTGAGTGCTCCGGGGTGGGGACAGGGGGACACTCTAGTTCTGGCTCAAAGCAGAAAAGGGAATCCTAACGGTCAGAGAGTGGGGGCCAAGTGTACTATTTCACTGTTTTCTCTCTCTTCCTTTCTGCTTCTCTATGTCCCAGCCTCCAAGCAGTCCCATGAATAGGGCAAGGTATATAGTAACTGGTATACAGAACCAAGGCCTGGGATATAGTACCAAGGTCAAGGAGTACTAGCGATGAACACTGATGCACGGATGATATTTACTGAATGATATTTTTTGGCTCGGGATTGGCCGTCTCAGGTGTGGATGAATGATGTGGAAGCCAGACGATGGGGTTAGAAAAGAAGGCTGTACTTCTGTGAGTCTTAGTTACCTACTCCCACTTGAGAGCATCACACATCATTCTCATTCCTCCTCCTTCTCTCTCCCTTCTCCTCCTCCCTCAGTCCAAAGAAGAGATGAGTGTGTATCCGGGAGGATGTGTTTTGCAGGAGTTGAAAACGAGTAGGACTCATTACCTCCCTCTCGGCTTCAAGCCCAGACTGAGAACCCTACTAAATAAGTCAAAAAATCTGTAAGTTAACAAACGCTGTGGGTAGAAAGAGCACTGACCTTGGAATCAGAAGGCCTGGATTCAAACCACTGTTATGTCTCTTGTTAGTTCAATGGCAGCGAGCAAACATCTTCTACTCTGTGGCCTTCGGTCTGTTCTTAAATTGCGTCTTAATTAGGGGTAATAATACCTGCTGGAAGATTCATATGCTGACATCTGTGAAGACACCTGGTACATATTAGGTGTAAATATTGTGGGACTTGGTATTAATTTTTATCTCCTAGCGACTCAAGATTTCAGCTAGACGAAGTGAAGGAAACTCAAAACATGTCAAAAGTAGAATTTCAAAGCTGGAGTTGATGTGACCTCTCACCTGTGTGAGGATGAAACCGGGGTCCAGAGGGGTTAAGTAATTTATCTAAAGCCACCTAAGTTAGTTACAAAGCTGGGGCTAGAATCTGGTCTTCACCAGCTGGTTCTCCGTGTTTTCCTGCTACCGCATGTGCCATTATGTTTGGTGAGTGAGTTAGGCCTGGCAGCCTCCTTCATGCCAGTTCTCTGAGACTGGCAGTTCTCACAAAGGTGAATTAGGCTGAGAGCAACTGAGATGACAATATGTCATACAGCCCCAGCCGGCATGCCATACAAGTTAAAGGGATTTCAGGATCCAAGGGGAAAGAGAGGTCCTCTAATGAGCCCTACGGGATATTTGGCGAGGAAGGAAAGATAACAAATACCTGTGTAATGGATTTACTATGCGACCCAGGCTCCTTAGGGTACAAGGAGAAAACAACTTTATTCTTTCTCACCATTACCTTTTAACCCCAATCCGGGGATCCCTCCCCGCAGCCCCGAATGACAGCTCAAGTGGGCCTATGCGCTTCCCAGCCACTTTCACAGTTAAGTAATTGTATCATTTTCAGATCTGGAAAAGGCACCGTCAGATCGAAACCAAGACATCTATCTCACGTCCAGTTTAAAGTACATCCCATCTCCGGGCGCCTGGGTGGCTCAGTCGGTTGAGCGTCCGACTTCGGCTCAAGTCATGATCTCGCGGTTTGTGAGTTCGAGCCCCACGTCGGGCTCTGTGCTGACAGCTCGGAGCCTGGAGTCTGGTTCGGATTCTGTGTCTCCCTCTGGCTCTGCCCCTCCCCTGCTCATGCTCTGTGTGTCTCTCTGTCTTTCAATAATAAATAAACGTTAAAAAAATTTTTTTTAAGTACATCCCATCTCCAGCTCCATCCACCTCCAACTGCAGACAAGAGATAGAAGTAATTCAATGGTCGCTCTGCATTCTTTCTGCACTTGTCTCTCCCTCTGCTTCCCCCTGACCATATATCCAAGGTAAGGATGCCCAGGCTTATCCTGGGTAGTGGTGAGAGAGCTTATGGTGGGAGAAACAGTAAGTGGGCCAAAAGGTCTTATTCAGCTGGTGCCGTTGTAATCTGCCCTTGGTGAGCTCTGTGTGGTCAGTGCCCAAACACTGGGTCTTCCTCAAAGAAAGGGCTTTTGTGGGTTTGCTCTCTAGTTCCTCCTCATTCCTCCAAAGCCACACTGATAGAATCCTCTTCTGCTGGGGCCACCTTCTCCTTATAGGTCATCTTCTTGGGCCAAAACTTTCAGGGCAACTCAAGCCAGATCTCCCCTTCCACTGGTGTCTGCCATATGCAGGAATTGAAAGCTGCCCCCAAGAACTTTCTCAAGGTCTCTCCAGTAGCAGCACGTGGCCACATCTCAAGTGAGCTGCAGGAGAGGGACAATGGGAGATGTCAATTTCCCCTTACGGTTGCACCGTCTTCCATGTTAGTGTTTTTCAAACTCCCATCACTTGGCTTGAGTCACACGGGAGGGGAGGAGAAGCACATAGCACCCTGCCCACTGGGCCAACTGTTTTCATCCATTTCTCTGTCACTTTCTCCTTTTCTTGAATGTGGGCTGAAAAAGGATGATAGGCTAGGGTTTTTGAAGATATCTTTTAGTAAGCCTTAACATGTCTCTTTAGGATACATGATACTGCTCGTTCACCTGGGGACCTCTCTAAGACCTGGAGCATCTCTATGTTCTGTCACACCAGACTTTTACATCATGGAATACGTGTAACTTGTGGGGATATAAAATATATCTGAAATTCTGATTCATCTGCCTCCTCTTTTGTTACTCATTGGAAAGGTAGGAATGAATCACTGTGGACCATTTTAGTTGGTTCAGTTAGCAGAAGCTTTGATGTCCTTCATGAGCCGATCCTCTCTGATCATAAAAGTTCTGGTCATAACAGGACGAAGACCATAAGCAGCATCTATTGGAAATCTGTGCCCTTCTACCTGAGCACAGAAGTAAAGGAGGGCCGTGTGCCCACCAGTGACCCCACAGAAGGGAGGCCCGGAGGGCCCGTGTGCCACCAGTGACCCCACACTCGTGTCCTTACTCCCAGACACATGCCAGCCCGCATGCAGATGCCCTTCTTGATTTGCTTTAGTCAGGAAAGGAGGAATTAACTTTCGAAGACATGAAGACACCTTTCACAATCTGAAGACAAGAAAGAATGGAGGGAGGAGGGGGGAGGGAGAGAGGAAAGGAACCAAAGATGGAACAGGGACACAGAGAAATTGGCATCATGAGGGAAATAAACCTCAGGAAGGGTAATGGGACCCCTTTTTTCTCCTCAAATCTTTCCCCGAAAACTCCAGCTTCACTTAATTTTTCATCTGTTTCAGAAACACTTAAAGTTTTCACTTAAGATCAAAAAGGGTATTATTAATAATGCATCCTATTTATATCATGCTTTCTACTTTTCAAAGTGTTTTGTGGCTTTCAATTCTCATAAGCAGCCTGTGGGGTAGATAGGGCAGGCACTCTCGTGATTGAAGTTAGCTAAGGTTCAGAGAGGTTCAGCGAATTATCCAAGGTCACACAGCCAGGTAGTAACAGAACCCAGGCTAGGAGTCAGAAACTCTTATGCCTCTTCCTGCTCTTTTCTCTCTACTTCCTTGGCTCACCTCTCAGGAAATGCCAAAGACAGTTTCAATGGTGTAAATTAAAATGTAAAGTCAGTCAAGTGGCTATAGAGTTCCCTCAGCATTAGTGTAGAGGACAGCTGTCAAAATGACAGTCCTGGGACATCTTGGACACTTTATTACCTAGACACCCAACTCTTCAAGAGACAGGTAGAAGCCTATAGAACTTTGAGTCTAAACTTTTCATGGGAATAATGAAATCAATTAGTGTATCAACTAACATTTTCTGAATAGAATAGAAAATGCCACACTGCATCACACAGGAAGATGAAGCCTTGTTTTGCAAAATTTTTATTACTCTGTGTGTGTGTGTAATGTGGAAGGTTTATTTTTTTGACCATGGGTCACTGTCAAAAATATTTGGAAATTCTGCTTTACAGAATAAGTTCTAGCCAAACTTCTCGCTGTCACAGTTAAATGCTTTTACATTCCCCACAGATGTAAAATAACGAAAAAAATACTTTGGTGTTTTTTTTTTTAATGCAATAAACAAAATTGGGGGCTATTTTAATAAAAATCTAATTAAGCAGAATGCTCAGGGAATTTACTGTCCTGGTTAATTGAATCTTTGAATCTCTGCATTAATGAGGACAGGTTGAAAACCCTGTCAAGACGCAGAATCACAGAACTTTGTAGGTGGATGAGCCCTTGGAAATCGGTTTTCACCAGCCCCCTCATTCCCCTGCTGGTGGCCCAGAAGGAGGGAACCACTTGCCCTGGGCCCTGCAGACGGGAGAGTGTGAAGACCAGACCCGGGCCCACGAATCGCCAGCTCAAAGCTCCTGTAAGTTTGAGCTGAATCTCAGTGACATCGTCCATAACCCTTAGGGTTCCTTCTTAATATAAAACCCCGGCTCTCAGTTTGCTGTTGCCATTGTCTCTTCTCATAGGTCAGTGCAGTTGATTTACAGAATTTAGAGCAAATACCAAAGATCTGCTGTAGCATCAAAAGGCTGGGGTGGCCGAGCCTCTCTCTTTCTCCAATTTATTAGAGTTCATTTTTCTTTGTTTGCTCTGATCTTGTTTCTTCACAGGCACGATTAGTATTCCAGACACAGGATGAGAACTTTTTTTTATAGTATATTTTTTATATTGCCTGAGCCTGAAAGAGGCTGTGTGCATTCTTGAAACTCTCTAAACCACCCTATGGCCCCAGTTGGCCACCGTCCCTGCGTACGAACACGTGCCGTTCTCTGTGCACATATCTCTCAGTGCATATCTACCAGCACCTACTATGCGGCAGGCACTAGACCAGTCACCAGGGATGCAGTAGGAACAAAATGGAAAAATTCTTGCCCCCACGAAGTTTATATTCCAATGGTGACAAATAGACAAACGACAAACAAATACTCAGGTAAGGGGTGTGTCAGACAGTGATAGGTATGAAGGCAGAAGGGGGGAAGCAAGATGTAGGAAAATAGGGATTGCTGGGGGTGGGTCATTACTATTCCATAGGCACTGGTCCAGGAAGGTCTTGCTAATCAACATACAGAGACCTGAAGGAAGTAAGAGAGTGAGGCAGGTCAGAAGGGAGGTGCTGGCAAAGAAAAAAACAGTAAGGGAACAGCATTTTAAGTATCAGGCTTACAAATACTTTCCATCAAGTACCAGGGTCTGACTTGGATTTTTGTTTTTAATTTTTTTTTAATGTTTATTTTTGAGAGAGAGAGAGAGACAGACAGAGCATGAGCAGGGGAGGGGCAGAGAGAGAGGGCCACACAGAATCCAAAGCAGGCTACAGGCTCCGAGCTATCAGCACGGAGCCCGATGTGGGAGGCTTGAACTGATGGATCACAAGATTATGACCTGAGCCGAAGTCGAACACTTAACTGACTGAGCCACCCAGGTGTCCCCAATATCTGACTTGTTAAATCCTCCTCACCAGTGACACAGTCCTAAAAGTTATTCGTTGTTGATTTAGGGATAAGACAAGTTGCATTGATTCATTCCATTCACAAGCGTAAATGCCAAATGCAGAGATTCTGTAATGAAAGATATAGATGGTCCCTAAGCCCCTCAGGAGTAGTTACCAATCAAAAAATCACTATCCACAATGGTCAGGGCCATGATGGTAGTAAGAGCATTGCAGAGGAAAGAAAGCATGAAAAATCTTCCAGAATAGGAGGAAGGGAGAGTTTCAAGCAGAGGGAGTAACAGGCTTGTGTAAAGGTACAGGGGCAGGAGAGCGGATGCTACATTCCAGGGCTCCCAAATTGGTATGACTGGAAGGTGAGTCTCAGGAAATGAGGACAGAATTGGGAGTAAATGTGGATGCCACTGTGCTCTCTGGAACACCATCAAAAATCTTTCCTGGTTGCAGCCCCCAAAAAGCAGGCTGAGCTGGGGAAAGTAGTGAAGTGAGTGGGAAGGCTCTGGACAGGTAGATGGGGCCACACTATAAAGTCGCAAATTTAAATATTTGAAGCATAAGAATGATTTGATCAGATATGCCTTTTATGAAGATCCTTTGATACACAGAGGATGAAAAGGAAGGAGAGACTGGAAGCAGGAGAATCAGTGAAGAGGCTGAAGGGGCCCACAGGTCCAGAGTAATGCAGGCAAGAAAGACAGATGGTCCCCTAAGAGGCTGACAGAAGACACGGAAAGAGTGGGATGGAATTGCCCCATGTCAAGGACAGGATGGACACAAACTGGTGACAGATGCAATAACGGGGCATGAGAAACAAGTTTAGGGGAAAAGGGAGTGATTCTCTCATAGAAGACAGAGGTGGGAAAGAAAAACTATGTCCTGAAGGATGTTTGGAATTTCTCAAATGACACCATTGTCATAGAAACAAGGACCGTTACTTTCACAGATAATGGCTTTAATGTGTAATTGTAGAACTGGACGGTTAATTCGGGTGAGTCAATTCCAACCACAGAATATCACAAAATGCAAAATAAAATATAAATACATGTGGTTAACCCTTCAAAAGCCATATCAGGATTTACAGATCCAAACGAATATTACCTTCCTTGGAGGCTACACATTATTCCCACAGTGCTGTACCTGCTGAGAACTGCCTTGGACTTCTTTTGAGGACCTCCCTTCGTGACCATATCCCCAGAGCTGGAAAATTCTCAGCCTTTTAGGGAAAATCTAATTTTTAGAAAAGAAGCTTATTTGTGGGGCGCCTGGATGGCTCAGTCGGTTAAGTGTCTGACTTTGGCCCAGGTCATGATCTCATGGTTCTTGAGTTTGAGCCCAGCGTCAGGCTCTGTGCTGACAGCTCGGAGCCTGGAGCCTGCTTCGGATTCTGTGTCTCCCTCTCTCTCTGTCCCTCCCCAGCTCATGCTCGCACTCTGTCTCTGTCAAAAATAAATAAACTTAATAAAAAAATTTTTTTTAAAAAGGAAGCTTATTTGCTACAAAAGACCAGTGGTTGCCTGGGACAGGATAGATAGGGCCATAGGGCAGGAGAGATGAAATACAAAGGGACACAAGGGAACTTTTGGGGGTGATGGATGTATTCACATGTTGACTGTGGTGATGGTTTCATGAATATATACCTCAAAACTCATCACAATGTATACTTAAATATGTGCAGTTTATTGTATGTCAGTTACATCCCAACAAAGCTATTTTAAAAGTTCTTTATTGCAAAGAGTAATGCCTGAGACTCATGATGCTGAGGAATCCCCTCCTTTTTAAATTTTTTTTAATGAAGATTTAAGAGAATACTCTTCTTATGCGTCCCCCGGGGTGACTTGAAGACAATTTCCGTGCAAGTTGGGGTTTTTTTTTAATGTTTATTTACTTATTTTGAGAGAGAGAGGGAAAGAGACCACGAACATGAACACGCATGTGAGCAGGGAGGGGCAGAGAGAGAGAATTCCAAGCAGGGCTCCATGTTGTCAGCACAGAGCCTGACAGGGGGCTTGATCCCACGAACCATGAGATCGTGACCTGAGCGGCAATCAAGAGTTGGACGCTTAACCGACTGAGCCACTCAGGTGCCCCTGGGTTGGTTTTTGTTAAAAAACAAAGCTAAAGAAAGCACAGAAACTAGTGACCTCCTCCCGGTATAGGATAACCTTTGTGTAAGCATGTACATCTTAGAACATATGTTTTAAAATTTTGCAGACATGTCCTGTAATCTAAACTGCAATCCAATGACTTGGTATCTTCTTGTTCTTCCACTCACTCTCATGTGAGGGACAGCTCTCTGCAAATATGTTGTTCCTTTTGCTTAGGTCATCCAGAGAAAGGGTCTGATAAGAACAAATATCATTGCTTCCACTAGATGGGATTTGGATTTCAGATATCCAGGGCCATACTTACAGAGCTTGGATTCCAGAAAAGTTTCCTGACTGTCCCCCACTCGCACCTCATTCCCAACTAACATTGTCTGCTGACCAGTTTGCCGATGTCTGGAAGTCTACCCTTAAAGGATTCTTTCCTTTGGGTTAACCATTCTATTCTCCCAGAATCCTATTTGAAAACAGAATCCTGGAGGACAGGCCTGGATCGTGTGCCAAAGGGGAGAGCCTGGAGTCAGCTGGTGGTGCTGTGAGGACAGTGGCCTCCAAGGGTGGAGGCCACCAATTGATGGATGGGGGGAGGGGTCCAGAAAGGAGACACAAGGTGCCACAGAGGGCTTCATCTATTCCTCCATTTTCTTAGTCATTTATTTATTCCAAAAGCATATATTGAGTACCAATATCCCCACCTTAGTTTTACTTCTGGACTTGGCGTCAAGTACCAAGATATAAACAGGAAGTTTAGCAAAGCTGATAAGCAAGTTAAGCTGGTCTCTAACATAAGGCAGCGAGAGAGCTGGCCCGTCCATCAGGAGGTGGTCCCCCAGTCCCTCAGAGGCCAGGTGCTTACATCACACCTTGAGAGGCAGTTTAGAATTAAATGAAACAGAATATTGACAAATGAAATTTTAAGAGAAGCATAAAAACTATGAATGCAAAGCAGGTGGGGATACTATTAAAATAGTTCATCTAAAAATAGTCTAATTCCATCTAGGGCCCAAACCCTATTGCGTTTCACGCTCATTTGGGTTCACAGTTTGTCTGTAGGCTCTTTGACTTTGTGGGACCAACCCTGGAAGGGAAGACAGTGTCCCCCCGCCATCTTTATAGTCAACCACACTGACCCATCATGCAAAGCTAAGCCCAAGAATGGAGTGGTTTGGGGACCAGGAAGAAAATGTTGAACGCGGAGCTGTCTGGAGCTAGAAAAGGCTGGACGTGATTTAGAAGGAGAGTTAGTAAGCCCTCCTTTTGATTTGTCTCCCTTCAGACAAATGAAGTTAGAACCGCAGTGAGGTCATCCATAAAATTCCCAAACGATTTGGCCTGTCCTGTGAGCCAGGCCCTCACTTAGGTCAGCCCGGGGGACATAACAGAGAATGAAGAAAGGCCGGAGTGGGGAAGCTTGTGTCGCACTCAGCTGTAATGCAGGGCAGTGGTCTGAGAAACAAAATTCATCCTCAAAGCTCATTCTTGAGTCTGGCCAAGGCACAACTGCTCAGGGGATTCCACTGTTGAGGGGATCATTGAAATTAGAGCCCCCAAAGGGGATTATGCTAGACAAGTTTCATGGTTCCTACCCAGCCTCAGCCCTGCCAATAGAAACTGCCCTCTGACAAAGGGCTGGGCCCAGCACCCTGGGTGTTCAGACCATCTGATCCCGCACTCTTTCCATCCCCCCCCCCACCATTGTTCACTGGCATGAGGAGGCTGTGCCTGGCCAGTGACCCAGGACCCAAGGCCCTATGTGAACAGATGGCTGGGCCGCTCCATCGCTCCCGGCAACGCCAGTGGTGGGCGAGGCAGCCTTGCTCAGTTGGGTATTGCCCTAAGAGTTTCATTTTCCACCTAGTGCTGTCTTCACCCCTGCTCTGTTGAATGTCCCCTTCTCCTAGCGGTTTAGAGGAGGCCAAAGAGGTTGTGAGTGGCCAGAGTCAAGAAGGAGTGACCCAGGAGAGAAACAACGAGGAAGCCAATGGCGGGACAGAAAAGCAGACACACAGGGCAACTGAGTCACACGGAGGAAGGGCCTGGAATACATGTCACTGACGCCCACCACAGGGTCCGCTGAGCCAGACAGGATCCAGACCACCCTCCAACCCCTTCTCTGTGAGTTCTGGCCCCGGGTGGCTCTTGTCTTGCATCTCTGTGCAATTTTCCTCATTGCTCTGTGTGGGGCGATACCAAAGTCACCCCCAACTGAGCCTACTTGAGTGAGCTCAAGGTTTCTCTTCCTGGCTAACAAATGAGCCAAACTGCCGACAGTTTTGCAAGAGGTCGTCAGCCCCTACTGAGCACAAAAGGCTGGAAGCATGATGTAGTCCCAGGGAGACCCTTCAGGCCCTTTGCCCTTCGGGAGCAAAGAGGGTGAATCTGCAGGCTGTTTGCCCGCTGGGCACTGAATTTTGTTTGCCCGCAAATCATTCCGCCAAAGTTTAGAGGCAGCAATGTGGTGCGGTAGAAATCAAACTAGAGCAGGGGTCAGGAAATCTATGCCGCCCTTAATCAGCTACGTAGGCTGGCCGGATGATTCGAGTCCCTGCCCCAGTTTTGTCATTAGAAATGCAGGACGAATACTACTTGCCCTGCCGCCTGGACGAATTTTTGTAAAGATCCCATAAAAATAGGCGTAAGAAGGCTCGGGGGAGCAGATACACGCGCTACACTACTTTATAAACCGTCAATGAGAATGGGGAGTGGGCGGAGGACCATGCACGCCAACCAGCCGAGGAGTGGCCGCCACTCCCCTCCGTCAGGCTCGATGGACCTCGCACTAAACAAGCCAAAAGATGAGTGTCTGTCTCTCCCAAAAATGAAAACCGTGGCTTCCTGCCTACACCCAAAGGCACTGTTAATTCTGCAAGGGACATTAGCAGAATTAGAATTTCTCCTCCTCCACTGCCTCTCTGTTCATTTTCTCTCCCTCCCTCCCTCTCTCTCTCTCTCCACTTCCAGCTGCAGATAACCACACAACCCAGCTGAAAGTGGCTTAAACAATAGAAAATTCTCATAGGAGTTCCAACTTCAAGATTTGTTAATTTAGTGGCACATCAGTTGGCTTCTGTCCTCGGGCTGATTGCCACAGGGTGGCAAAAGGGCTGCTTCAACACCTCACAGCACGTTCTCCCCCAACCACATCCAAAAGCAGGAGGGAAGATATTTCTTAAATGTCTCCGAGGGCATTTCTGTCATTAGGGCAGAAAACTTGTCCGGGAATGCTCCCCTCCTCACACTCAACACAGAACAAACTGCAAAGGGGCTGAGAAAGGTTTTCAGCATCATTAGTGGGAGTGAGCACCGCCAGCAAGAAAAAAGTAGGGGGTGGGGTTGCAAGGCAGCAGCAGAGAGGAGACATCTGTAGGGTTGGCGAGAGAGTTTGGGTGCTGAGAGTGGAGTTAATTCTTGCTAAATGAATCAGAAGAATTTGTTCCAGAGTATTAATTGGCCAACAAAATTGTTGTGAAGCCTGAAGAAGCAGATTCTGGGTTGAGTGTTCAGGAAAGAATCCTACAGTCACCCTGCTGCCTCATCTGTGCTCAGAAAGCAGCAGGTTCCAGAACCACACTGCCACGGCCGTGATCAGGAAGCCGCCAGCACTGCTTCCGGCTCCTTGACTATGCCACGTCTGCTGTGGTCCACACCAGTTCCACGGATGGCCCATGCTGCCTCTTGACACCCACAAGACCAGAGACTAGGCGCTGAGATCTCTGCTCTGGCTGTTACAGAAAAACCAACCAAATTTGCCTGCAGGATCTTGGCTCCATCTCATTTCAGAGGTTCAAGATTCATAGATGAGCATTCACTAGGCAGAAATCAACTCACAGCGGAAATTCTAGCTGCAAGAGAGTCTGGGAAGTGTCATTGTTAGCTCTTACTCACCTGTGATGTAGGGAGGCACACCAGAGGAAGGAAGGAAGACACGGAGTTCCAACCCCACCTGAGCAGCCACAGCCACCCACTGTGTCTGCCACACTCTTCTTCAGGCTATAGCTTTAACTTTAATTGGCTCAGTCCATATGTTCAAGGTGGGAGCCAGGGGGGTGTCGATCCCTGAGTCCATAGGAACAGCACATGACAATCAGCATACCTCATTCTCCTGGCCACAGTAATTGACTCAAGCAGACACATGCGTTAGGGCTGTTCAAGCTAATCAAACCTTGGGACTTTGGCCCAAGCTCCTAGAAAGGAGGCTTATTCTTTCCAGCTGAGCATGAACCTAAAAAATCTGAAGCTGCTACCCCCAGAAAAGCCTGTCTGAGAATATGGAGCCAACAGAGATAAGGCAAAGCCAAGAGACAGAGAGAGACTGGGATCTGATGACATTTTGAACCCCTGGATTCAGCCACTCCTGAAACCTTCTGGGCTTTTCAGGTACATGAGCCAATATCTTCTCTTTTTATTTTAATTGTCATTGGGGGGTGGGGGGTGGGAGGGGGAACACACAGGAATGTTTCCAAGACCATTCTGATCATTCCCCTGAACATGCAGGAGGCAGCCACTGGTTCATTGAGATTAGTACCCCAGCTCCTTAAGAGTTAACCACTCACACTGAAGCGATAAAGTCCAGAGACAACGGAGAGATGTGAGCAGCTGGAGGAGCTAGGGCTACAGCATGGACAGCTGCCGCCTTCTCTTTTCTTCACTGACATAAAAACCACTCCTGTCTCTGAATCCCCGGTGGGCTGGGGATGTATTAGTTTTGCTCTGAAAGGTTACAGGGGTCTTAACATTTTCCTGGGGAATCCCATTTAGAAGTAATAATATCAGGGGCACCTGGCTGGCTCAGTCAGAAAAGCATGTGACTCTTGATCTCAGGGTAGTGAGTTTGAGCCCCACGTTGGGTGTAGAGATTACTTAAAAAAAAAAAAGTCTTAAAAAATATTAGAAATGCATTATTATATTTTCAAATATATATTTAAATTTTTGCATTTTGGATGAATTAACATATTCTTTTTAATCAAACAAATTAATAAGAACGTATACCTTCATTTTCCTGTCTAATATCAAAGATGTTGCACAAATGAGCTGATCAACACACTCGAGTTGATTTATTTTTTAAACCGTTGCGTAAATGAGAAGAGACAAGGGGCCCCAGGAATCTAATGGTCCTCAGCCTTGAGTGCACAACAGGGCAAGGAGACCCTCAGGGAATCAGTGCACGGGGACCCTGTGATGTGTCATCGGATCCCCCTTTGGGAATGGAAAGCTGACTCCGCCAGATGCTACAAAAGTTGTCAGCTGATAGGCCTCAGCTGTCCACCTCCTTTGAGGATTATATTGGTTGAAGATTACTGCCTCACTCAAGGTCACGCGCTCCTTGCAAGGGCAGCCCTATTCAATGACTGACCACTGCAGGAGAGAAAGGCCACGCCCCCCTCCCCCCCCCCCCCCCATCCTGGGACAGGTCAGGGACTGCCTTCATCCAAGTCCCACCTCCCGTTCTGCCACTCCGCTCCCTCCCCCTGGTGTTGACCCTAGTGGCATTCCCCGGTAAACTCCCTGCTCTCTATCTACCCCTCCATCTCAGATTCTGCCTCCCAGGAGACCCCTGGCAGCACCAGAGTCTAGGACAGCAGTTGCTGGACTTGTGGATTCAACCAGGTGTAACAGAAAAGGATTCCAAACCAACATCCATACTTTTCCACAGCATCCATTCCTGCTGCCCCCACCCCCACCCCATCTTCTTGTGCAAATAAAATTATCCTTCATGGTCCAGCTTCATGGCCCATGGCCCACCTTCTCCGTGAACCCCCCCTCCCAGCCCCCCACACAGTGGTGGCCTGTCCCTGTCCTGAGCTCCCACAGCATTTTGTGTGTGCCTCTTTCAGGATGCATCCTCTGCCTGGGTTTTCAAAGTTTTGCATTTCTGGTTTCTGCCACTGGGTCTTTGAGTCAGTGAGGTACCTCCTCTGAGCCAACTTTCTGATCTATAAAATGGAATAATACTCCAGAGGATAAAATAAAGCCACCTGCCCCTACCCTGGTATCTGCCGTTTGGAAAAAATTCAATATGCCCATTTCTTCTCTCCTTCGTCCTAAATGGGCCACTCTTCTCAGGGACAATGGAGTGTTTTCTCTTTTTCTGCTCTTTCAGGGAGAAGGGGGAGAAAGTAAGCAGCAGGAGCCCCCTGGAGAGTATCTGACCTCCCCACACACTGCCATCCACAGAGGCTTGGCTATTTGCAAACAGAGGCAGCGGCAGCATTTGTGGCTTTGAAGAGACAAAGGATTCACACAGGTACTCCTATGTGGTCACACTGCAGTCAGCTTGCCCTAGAACATCTAAATCTCTGTCTATTTTTAGGATCAGAGTTAATTTTCTGGCTTGGTGTAAGCACCCAGGATGGGGGAGGAAGTTAAAAGTGGATGGTATTTCACTCCTAGGTATATATCCAAAGGAATTGAAAGCAGGGACTCAGAGACTTGCACACCAACTGCCCATTGCAGGATTATTCACAATAGCCAAAAAGTGGAAACAACCCAGGTGTCCACCAACAGATGACTGGATAAACAAAACATGGTGTATGTGTACAATGGAACGTTATACAGTCTTAAAAGGGAATGAAGTTCTGATACATGCTATGCCATTGATGAACCCGGAAAGCATTAAGCGAAGTGAAATGAGCCAGATACAAATAGACAACTATTGTATGATTCCACTTATTATGAAATATCTAGAACAGGCAAATTCATAGAGACAGAGAGTATGTTAGAGGCTACCGGGGCTGGGAGGAGGGGAAGGTGGGGAGCTGCTGTTTAATGATTACAGAGTTTCTGTTTGGGGTGAAGAAAAGGTTTTGGAAATAGGGATTTCCTATTGCACAGTGTTGTGAATGTAATCACTGCCCCTAAATTTACACTTAAAATTTGCACTTCATTGGGGTGCCTGGGTGGCTCAGTCGGTTAAGTGTCCAGCTCTTGATTTTGGCTCAGGTCATGATCTTACCGTTAGTGAGGTCAAGACCCACATCGGGCTCTACGCTGACAGCATGGAGCCTGCTTGGGATTCTCTGTCTCCCTCTCTCTTGGCTCCTCTCTCTCTCTCTCTCTAAAAAATAAATAAACTTTTTTAAAATTGCCCTTTCTTTATTATTTAAAACAAATTTTTTTTAATGTTTATTAATTTTGAGAGAGAGAGACAGAGTGCAAGCAGGGGAAGGGCAGAGAGGGAGACACAGAATCTGAAGCAGGCTCCAGGCTCTGACCTGTCAGCACAGAGCCCGGACGCAGGGCTCGAACTCATGAGCCGTGAGATCATGACCTGAGCGGAAATTGGACACTCAACCGACTGAGCCATGAAGGCACCCCTTTTCTTTCTTTAAGTAGATTCCATGCCCAATGTGGTGCTCAAACTCATGATCCCAAGATCAAGAGTTGGATGCTCTGCCGACTGAGCCACCCCCAAAATTGCACATTTTATGCTATATTTTACAATTTTTAAAATTAATGTTGTAATATATCCAAAACCGTTGAATTATACTTTAAATGAATGTATTATATAATATGTGAATTATATTTCAATAAAACATCAAAAAATAAATGATGTTTACTATAATTGTTCATTCTGGGGCAAATTCAAATAGCTGTAGAAAACTCAAGGACGAAAACAAAACACAAAAAACCCAATCCATAACTGACTAAGAGATGCGACATTTTCAAAATCCCTCTGGATTTTATTTTCCCCGGCACCCAGGCCAGCCTGAAGGGCTGCAGTCACCGGCAGTTTCTGGGGAAACTTCTGGATTTGTTGCAGACAGTGCTCTCCCAGGATTTTGGTCATTCCATCAGGCAGCTGAAGTCCAACCCCCCACTACCCCGCCCCACCACCAACATAGAACAGGTCTTGAACAGGTGCTCTTGGTGTTAATGTTTCTCATGCCTTTGCAGCAAAGAGGACTAATCCTTGGAAAGGCAGCCTGTGTTCTGGTATGGGTGGGGGTGGGACAGAGACCTCAAGAAGCTAGCACCTGCTGGGCCGGCTCTAGAGCACTTGCAGTGAGATGTGAGAACCCGCAGGTTTTATGCTTCCATATCCCTTCTCTCATTTTCACACCAGCATCTACACCCCTATGACTACACACATAACCATATACTTCAGGTCCCGGGTCAGGAACTTCTGCCAGAGTGTTGGTAGAGTGAACTCGATTTATTATTTTATTTTATTTTGTTTTTACTTTTTAGAAATTTTTTTAAATGTTTGTTTTTGAGAGAGACAGAGACAGAGCACAAGTGGGGGAGAGACAGAGAGGGAGACACGGAATCTGAAGCTGGCTCCAGGCTCTGAGCTGTCCCCACAGAAGCTGATGTGGGGCTTAAAGTCATGAACCACGAGATCATGATCTGAGCCAACTGACTGAGCCACGCAGGTGCCCCATAAGAGTGAACAATTTAATGTAAGTATTTAGTTAGGGAAGCCGATTTGCATCATACAGGAGTCATGAGCCCACTTGCCTATAAAGGGAAGTTAGGAAAGATAGGTGAACCAAGCAAGCTTTATCCAATAAGGTGAAATCTCTTAATATTCATTTCACTGCTGGCAACTACCTCAATATTTAGATTTCCTGAATATGCAAGCCCAGGCACAACTTCATGCCTTTATTCAGGCTGTTGCCTCTGGACCTGGCTTGTGAGTGAATTTCTACCACAGTCCTTTAAGGTTAATATACTAACCCCATTTCTGCAAACGATGTATCATGCAAGATGGGTCCTTGTTACCAGGGTCCAAGGCAAATTCCATGACGTCACAGGCATGAGCTAAGAAATATGCTATATCAGGGAAAGGGCGGATGAATCAAGCAAGGATCTACAAAATACGTGAAGACAGCCATCCCTTGGATCCACCCATTCTCCCAAATAGCACAAGCCTAAAAACACACTTGACAGTGGTGCCAGGCGGTCTGGATTTGCCAGCTGTTTCTAGGAGTTGTCCGAGAATGCCAACTGCCCAGATCTTGGGATCCCTCGGATATTAGAGACCCTCCTGTCAGGGAAAGTATGACTGAACCCACGGGCTAAGTTGAGATGCCGTGCCTCCCTGGGGAGGTAGTGGGAACCTCCCCGCCTGGTCCCCGCAGGCTCACTGTCCAAGCAGTCTAGAATAAGAACCCACTTTAGACAATTCTGATCATCATGCCACATGAGGAAACTGAGGCCCAGACAGTTTAAGGCACACGGGCAAGATCACACAGCTGGTAGATGGTGGAGCCCAGATTCTAAATCGGGCTTTTTTGCAGCACACCATGTCTCATGAACATCCTTGTTATCCAATCCATGGTCCTCACTGGCGATGTGTAGGAGCTCACTTCCTCCTGGAGCAGCCCATGGGGTCAGCCCACCCATCGGTATCACTATTTCAGGATTATGGTGGAGATGGGGTAGAATCCTGCTCTTCCGGGTTCTCTGGGATGACTGGAGCCAAGAGGAAGCCTTGGACAGAGCAATAGCACCAGTTCACTCTGTGCTGCCTGTCTCTGAGATTTCTAGATGGCAGGGTCACTTATCTTCTTCCTTTTAAGTTTGATTTCCCAGTTTCCACTGCCAGAGGCACACCCTGAAAAAAATCTATACCAACTCAGGTAAATACAGATACGATTAACACCCCATCCCCTTCTTTCTCCTGGGACAACAGAAATATTGGCTCAACCTAGAAAATAGTAAAGTCCTGCAAAGTGTGTGTGTGTGTGTGTGTGTGTGTGTGTGTGTGTGTGTGTGTGTATCCCTACATGGGGTTCTGGGAGGGTTTAAATAAAAATGTCCTTACCTTTCATGCAATTCTATGCAGTTTGGTAATAGCCAACCTATATAAGCCAAAGACTATCATAAACTGTATGATTCTAATAGAAGGCAAATATAACACAGAGCAATTTACACCCTGTAGTTGCTGTAACTTCAAAGTCTCAGACAACTTAACATAGGGGAATTCCAAAGGTAATTGGATCTGTCTTGTGTACAACCTGTCTTTAGTTGGCCCAGCTTGGGACCTCAGGATGTATTTGTGTCCATTACCTTTCCTTCTCCCTGTCTGAGCCCAAGTCTTTTACTGTCCCATTTGGCCATAGTACTGGCCTTGACCCTATTCAGAAGTCTTTGAGCCTTGCCCCTAAGGATTCATGTGTCTCACTGACCGGCCCCCACAAGGGAGACATTCTTTGGGTTCTCCTGTTTGCTGGAATTGTTTTGCCATGTCTGAGAAGTAGCTGAAGTGACAGTGTCCCCTGTCCGCTGACTCTGTCTGCTCTCACAGCTGTGGCAATGTGAGCACCTGATGTAAATGCAGTAATTGCCGTGGGAGAAATCCCTGGTTGGAGAGAACAGGTTGTGAGATGAGAATGACATTCCAAATCGTGCAGAAGGCATTTGGAGATCCAGCCTGAGAAATTCTGGAGGACATGCAAATCTCTACCAGCTACAGAAGATGCGAGAACACATGGCCTAAGAGCGGCCAGATGACTTCGGAGTCATTTCGAGCATGTACTCTGACCCACCCAGAAAGCAGCTGGCCAGAGAAGGACCCAATGGGGGACCAACTAGTGACCTTGTCCTCAACCTTACTGCCTTAATAATGGGTGAATAACTATCAAAATATTTATAAAGGCAATTATTTTTCTCCAGTGTGCTTGCTTGCTTGATTTACAAGTCCAGGGACAAGGCTTGGCTGTCTGGGATGACAGAGAGCTAAGATTCCATTCTTTAATCATCCTTATTTTTAGTCATGGGGACAAGGGAGTTGAATTACTATGCTATCATCCCCTTGAGCTGAAATCCATCTGTTCCTAAGAATCTGAATGGAAAGGTTAGGCCTGTTGTTTTTTGGTTTTTGTTTATAACCTCTATTCTTGGAGTATTGGTATTCTCCAAAAAGTACTTTAAAAAAAAATCCGGATTTGCTAACCTGTATATAACCTTATTGTTTTTCTCTCTTTATCTTTCTCTTCTCCGTCATCATCACCGCTCCCCAAGTCCCCTAAGATCCGCCCCCGTCAAACACCTACTGCACAGGGAATGTTGTTCTGAAAGTCACCGTTCCTTTTGTAGATAACTGCACAGAACAGCAAGGAGGCACTTGGGCGAGGCGGCGTATTTTGCTCGTCATGGAATTTGGAGAGCAAGCTCATGCTGGGAATTCAGCAGTCAGCAAAGGTGCCCGTCCTTTTTATGGAGACCTGTCAGTCTTCGGGTGAATGTCAGAGTACTCTCCCCAGCCGCCCTGCAGTTTGCATTTGATGGTTCTGACCTTTCCAATAGGGTGTGTTACTGTGGCAAGTTTCCCATTGGTTCAATGAGCCTCGTTCGGAATCGAATGAGTAATTACGTCTTTTCTGGCTTCCCACTCCATCTAATTAGTGTACTTTACCTAACCAGAGCCAGCGGGAGCTGCCTCAAACTCTCCGCATCTCTCCCTCCCTCCCTCCCTCCTGGATCTACGAAGCTTGTTTGACTAGATAGGAAATTTTATTTGCTAAAAGTAGCCCTGACAGTGTTTACAAGCTCAGGATTCTTCATCCCTCTTCCTGCCTTTTCCCTCACTCCACCCCCAGTCTTTCTTCTTCCTTGTCAGTTTACGCGAGAATAGCACCTTGACCTTTGATCATCCTTTTTATCTTTTCAGTTAGTGTCACCGCTTTGGGCTCATCCCAGAAAGGCTTTAGGGATAGGATGGTGGGCGAGTGGAAGACCCTAGAGGGCAGTGAGCGAGCACAGGTAGAAGCCTGAGGACATTTCTGAGGGAGGATATCCTGTCTGAGCTGCTACAGCCCAGGTGAGCCTTCCTTGAGGTGGAAGTGACCAAGGTCTGGCTCTTGGGCTGAGCAGGCTTGATGCAGGTTACTCCGAAGCTGGGGGAAGCGTGAGCCTAAAACCTTGCTGTCTGCCAACCTATGCCTTCCCACTAGATCAGTGCTTCTTAAAAAGTTTCAGCAACAGAATCTTCACCTGAAAACAAATTTAGGCAGAATCCACTGTTATTAAAGCTAACAGAAGCTGAGCAGCCGGCCGCAGGGGCTAAGCTTCCTCTTTGGTGTCCCTTTTCCCCACCCTCTGTTCTTGCAACACCCCCAGCAGACATCCTGGGAACAGTGTTTGGGAACCTCCGCACCTCTCTAGACCCTGCAGGCTCCTTTCGGCAGGACACTGTAATCTAAGCCTTCCCCACCTCCACTCTCCCTTCCCCCACAACCAGACAGGACAGATGCTCCCAAGTAAGTAAGTTGAAATTCAAGTAAGAGAAATTCCTAGGGGCTGTTTACTTGGTGTTCCATGCCTAACAGGTTTTAGTGTGCCCTCTGGCTGAATCATCGCTCTTGTGTGTGAGGGGGTGGGGGGTAGGGGGGGGGCAGACGGTGCCAGGAAGCTTGGGCAGCATTGGGTGGCAGTGCCACCATGTCCCAGACACGTGGTGTCTGATACCTGCCCACCTGCTTGATTCTTCCCACATCTCTCCCTCTGGCAGACAGATTCCTGGCTCTGTCGCGTGGGGTTTCCTCATGCCTGCTCACCCCTTCTATATCGAGTCTGCATCAAAGTAGACAGCAGGGATTTGGGGTGGGGAGAGAAGATATGGAAATGTTCGTACCCGAGAAAGTCCTGGGTTTTGGTTTTTTTTTGTTGTTGTTTTTTTTTTTTAACTACCGTGCAGCACTTAGCAAGCGTCCAGCAGAGCAGATGGTAGACTCCTCCTTGACATCTCCTGGGAGCAGTGGGAAGTGTGCTGGACCTGGAGTAGGAGCCGGGCTCTGCTTCCAGCTCTGCCAGGAACCGTTCCAGTGACCCTAAGCAAATGTCTTGACTTGCTAAACTTGGCCTTGGATAAAATTTAAAGGCAGTCTCTACGGTCTCTTCTAGCCCTACCCTTGTGCTTAACAGGCCACTGGTAGTTACTGCCTGGCAAGACCTTAGGCTCCCCCCTAAGGAAGGGGGCCCACAAGGCTCTTTTGGTGACATTACTCTGGGAAGTGTCCTGCATGTTGAATGAAATCGGTCTTGCAACTGTGTCTACCAGGAACCAGCTAGAACAGAACAGATGCCAAAAGCAATCCACACACTGGACCAGGCTAGCTGGCAGGGAGGGGGCAGGCGGCCCTCCTGACTGATGATGACCAGAGCATCAGACTTTCTTGCGTCAGGAGGACCAGTGTGAGGTTCGTACGGACAACATGCTAGAGCAACCGCAGTAAGACAGAGCGCCCCTAAACAAGGCCCGGCCATTGTTCTCCTTCAGAGGAACCCCACAGGCCAGCTCCAGGAGCCCCGGGACAAAGCACAGCTCTACACTATCGACATGACTTTCCAGGACTCCTCACTTCCTCTCACAGGCTTACGGTTCACATTCATCACTTGCGGAGAGCCAGGCCCATCTTGTCCTTGGAACACAAAAGCACCTAGAGGCGATTATTCCATTCTATTCTGTAAGTGCATCACGGTCACGATGGGGAAGTCCTGGGGAGTAAATCACCCGACACCTTGAATTCGGATTGGGCATGACTGCTCCTTCCTAATTCAATATGTAGGTTAACTCCTTGTGGGTCGATGGAGCAAACATTTCTTCAAAATCCGGACCCTGAGTAGTTCATTTATTACTAACTAGTAAGGTGACCTTGGGAAAGGTGCTTGACCTCTGCCTTGGTCTCCCCAGCATCTGAGGATATTATTCAGTCTACCTGCCTCTGAGGGCTGTCGTAGAAAGAAATCAAATGTGATCGTGTACGTGAACCTACTTAAGTATACACAGTGTGCTGTATAAACAGTTGTCCTTAATACCCAGACAGTGAAGGACGTGAGACAGCAGAATGTGGAAATTAAGAGCATTGGCTCTGGAGTTAGTCTTGACTGGGTTCAGATCACGGCTCTGGAACTTCCTACAAGGCCTACTTAGCCTCTGTGTGCCTCAGTTTTCGCATCCGTGAAATGGGAATGATGATAATAGCACCTGCTTCACAGGGCTAACTAAGTTAATGCATGTCAAGTACTTAGAACAGTGCATAACCTATAGTAAATGCTCAATTAATGTCTTTTGTTATTACAAACAACACATTGCTCTGGCCAGAAGCACATTTGGTGGGCACTGGGGAAAGCCTGCCTAGGCCTTGGGAAGGAAAGCCTGCCGGGTCCAGTACAACTCCTCCCTCAGAACAAGCACATGGCCTTCTATTCTGCACTGCTACTGTGGGACCTCATGCAACTCCTTCTGGCCCAAGAGCTTCAGTTTCCCCCCACCCCCACCCCCCCGCCCAGAAAAGCAAGACAACCATAATGACCTGTCCCACAATCATCTGGATTGCTCCATTTGTGGTATCCGGGAAGAACCCTTGCTCTGTGATTTCCCAGGCACGCACCCTACCGCAGCGGAGAGCATTAACACACACACATCACAGCCTCGCGAAGAGGAACAACTCAGGGCCTGGAGAACTCCACTGGGAAGGAGCAGAGAATTATTGTTGCTGTCAAGACCTTTAAAGAAGTACTTCCTCAACCTTTCCTTTGCCTGTACTTTTCCTGGTTCTAGAAAACTGAACTCCCTCCTTGAGTTCAGAATGAGGTAGAAAAGTTAAAAGGAGTTTTATTCCAGAACGTAGTCTATTCTTCTCAGCAAAGCCCTTTATCGGGAGCAGCAGTCACTGACCCCATTGGTGGGCCTGGGACTCGGGAGGGCGGGCACCCAGCTGCTGTGACTTCATGCTGCCATTTCCCAGGAAGCCACTTGGGCGAGCAAGCCCCAAATTCTGGGGACCTGGCCCAGGCTGACGACTCTGCATGGCAAAGGGCCGGGTCTTTGCCACGGATTACTCTGCTGTTTCTGTGGTGGTGATAATTCAGGCTGCCAGAAAGGATCATCCAGGGAAACCCAGAAGGTCCCCTCCAGAGCAGGAGGACTGACCCGGGAGAAGGTGACCATGGCACATTGAGAGACTCTTTTGTGTTTGGTTAGCTGCTGCTTGGGTTTCCACACTCAGCTGCGGTGTCGGTCAGTGACATGTCATGTCCAGCCAGAATGACAGCTCTCTGGCGCTGGCTTTGGATTTCTTAACCCCCAGATGTGAGCCAAGAATGGCATGCAACAGTGACCAGGTCTTGGTATTTGCTCAGATGGCACAAGACCTTTGTCCTGGAGTCAGATCTCTAGCCAAACCTTGAACTCTGCTGTCCCGGCTTCAACAGTCCCTTCGTAACTTGAGTCCTCACAATTGTTCCATGGGATCAGAGGTAAGAAATGCACAGTCCATCCTCAAGCTTCACCAAGGACGCCAGCGTGCAGTCCCAGAGAGACTGTGGGTTAGAAGAGAAGACGCCCGAGAGTCTTGCGTTGACTTGTCAGGCCGTCATATGACTGATGTCATTTTCCCCTCGGAGAGAATTACTCTCTTGATACGCAAGTAAGGAGAACAGGCATTGAGGTTTTCTCTATGGGGACCAAAAAAGTGTTGCACATGTTATCTTTTCAACCTCAAAAACACTTTTTTTTGAAATGTAAGAGGTTTTCTGAAGTGAAGTCTACATGAGGTATGATACTACTATTAAGAATCCTGTTATACTGCTAAGACCCCTGGAATCACAAGAGCATAATTCATTCTGTGCTTCAACCAGAATAAAACCAAAACAACCTGCTAAGCAGTGTATAAGTTCCTCACTAAAACACACATCTGGTCACAGATAAGATGGTTCAACAGTGGTGGTCAGAGCCCAATACAGACCTTTAGAGACCACAAGTACAGAACCAATGAAGGAAACTCACCCCAAATAAAAATAACATCGAATTGCATTTTCTTAAGTATAAGGGAAGGAGAACAAAGATCTGACTTTCCCCATGATAAATATTTCATCAGCAAACGATCTCCACCTCTCCCGCCTTTCTACCCCCTACTTCACGCCTCCAATCCCTTTCCTCCACCAAATTTGCAACCCAGCCTAGGGGAGTGGGGGTGGGTAGGGGTTGCATTTGAGTGATGTCATTGCCTCAGGGGAGAGAGAGAGCCTTCCCAACACTGCAAAGGGGTCTGAAGCAGACCACAGCAGTTGGGGGTTTGCTGGGGGAGGGATGAGAATTCTCTGGGGGAGCCAGGCAAGATGCTGTAATCTCAAGAGGAAGAGGCGACAAAGTCCAGCTCAGGAAGGCCCGTGGAAGGACGATGAGGCTGTTGGAGCCTATGAGAGAATGATATCAGAGTCACAACAGGGCGGACATAGAGTCAAGCAGAAAATGATCTTGACTCACCTGGGGAAACTAAGGACAAAACCAATAACTCAGTTTCTACAGAGAAGTACACATGTTCTTGGGAAAGAAGACTGTTCACAGAGAACAAGGCTGTGGTAGAAGACACAAGACTTAAAGCCGGGGCTGGGAGAGTAGAGAGGAGCAGGAAACTAGAAAGATTTGGAGATAACTCAGCAGTATTTTTGGTTAACACAACCTGAGCCTTCTAACCACCAAATCCCAGGTTCTTAGAGGTACTGCACCCTGACATTCGTCTTCACTTAGCTGTGCATCAAGAGCTTGGATGTGTAGACGGCTACAGCCGTCCCTTGTGGGACAGGTGTCGCAAGAGCCAAAGAGGGGACAGGCTATGAATCCCAAGCACCCCCTTTAGAAAAGCCATTTCTCCTCAACCTTGGATGATTCTAGAAAGGATGATCTACCACACAGAGGGGACAATGAAGTGTTATTGTTAATTTCTCTCTAAATAAGTTTCTTTAGCTCTTAAAAAAACCCAAAAAGTGGTTCTCAAAGCAGGGGTCCCTGGACCAGAAGCATCAACATCACCTGGAACTTGTTAGAAATGCAAATGCTCTGACCCCAGACCCAAGGCAGCAGAAACTTTGGGGTGGCAACCTGTGTTGTAACAAACCCTTCCAATGACAGTCAGGCCGACGCAGGCTCATTTGAGAACCATCACTTTAGCAAAATGGCAGGTCCACTGAACTATGAAAACATCGAATATTTCACCCTTTTGCTGTTTATTGATTGATGTTTGGCTTTTGTATTTAAAAGTTCTTTGCAGGGCACGTGGGGGACTCCATCAATGAAGCAGCTGACTCTTGATTTCAGCTCAGGTCATGATCTCACAGTTTGTGGGATCCAGCCCCGCGTCAGGCTCTGTGCTGACAGCATGAAGCCTCCTTGGGATTCAGTCTCTCCCTCCCTCTCTCTCTCTTTCTGCCTCTCCCCCTGCTCTCTCTTTTTCTCTAAATAAATAAACATTTTAAAAAGTTCTTTGCAAAAATGTACAGGGTTTCTATGACACGTGGCTCAATGTTTCTGGGGATATCATGCACATTCATGAGTCTCCTACTTTAACTTTGGGGGTGAGGAGGCCGAAAGGCAGGGCCAGGATGTAATTTGATCAACCTTTCCTCTTAGGCTGGGGTAAGTGCAGCACAGTGAACAAAGAGATGCAGGGGACAGGTCTCCAGCCGCATTCGGCTCCCTCTCTCCAAACAGAGCCGCCTGAAGGAGTGAGGCAACTGAGAAGTGTCCTTCGGACCTGCACCAGCTCATCCTTCCCTTTGGGAATAACGGCCCTGAGGGCAGCATGTAACGGCCCGAGGTTGCTCATACGCTTCCCCATTTCCTTGTCATTTTCAAGGTCAATTGTTCTAGCAGTTCTCAACACTGATTCCCTGTCGCACTCCAGGGAAAATGGCATTTTATAGCCCCGGAGACTCAGCTACAGTCAGTCACTGTTAGGCGCTGCCCCCTCGGTCCCCCAAGCCACACATCCCCTACGATCCTCTCCTCTGGGTTCCAGACCTGCCAAGACAGCGGTGATTCCCACCTGGCTCACATCCTCAAACAAGATAAGGGAGGCCAAAGACAGGTATCTGTCGGGGGGAGGAGGGGGGCAAGATCTACGTGATCCCTGCAGCCTCTGGCAAGTGGAGAGGAGAAGGCAACTGGGGTTTTTGCATAATGCCTGCAGACAGTTAACCAAGGAGAAGGGGCTATTATGTAAGTGGAGCACGTGGATTGGAGCACTGCTATTCACCTGTTGCTAATTAGTGCACTCTGTCAGGAAAAAAAAAATCCACTCGCTGGTGCAAACTCACCTAGCTATCAGAATGGAGACATAACGATGCAATCCAGAAGGGTTTAGTTCAGCTCAACAAAAACATTTTTTGAACCACATACTCTGTTAGGCGCTGGGGATCCTGAAATAAATAAATCAGGGTCCCTGTGCACAAGTAGCTTGAGGTCCTGAAGAGCGATACAGTCCTTTACAGTCCATATGATACATAAAATGAAACTATCATCTGTGTACAAAATTCCTGCAGAAGTGCTTTGAAAGCTGAGGCAGGCAGACCCAGTAGTTTCTTCCAGAAGGGCATTCCGGGCAGAGAGTACAGTGTGTGCAAAAGCTGGGGATTGAGGCTTGGGTCCTCTAATCCTGAAACAGTAGCATTTATTTATTATTGAGAGACAGAGAGAGCGCCCAGAAGCATGGGAGGGGCCGAGAGAGGAGGAGACAAGGAATCCGAAAGAGGCTCCAGGCTCTGAGCTGTCAGCACAGAGCCCCAAGCAGGGCTCGAACTCATGACCCGTGAGATCATGACCTGAGCCGAAGTCGGATGCTTAACTGACTGAGCCACCCAGGCACCCCCTGAAACAGTAACATTAAGCTAAGGCCCAAATGCCACGAGTAGAGTCAAGAAGGCTGCCTCCTTCTTGCCGGGCCAACATCCGAGCAGGAAAACCAGAGTGACGATAAGAACGGGTCAGGACTGAATGGACAGGGAAGGGCCGGGGGGAAGGGTAGACAGGGAGGTGGCTCTGACAATCAGCTAGCATTGCCACCTTTCTGGGCCGGTGGGGAGGCTGCTCAGGAGAGCCAGCCTCACTGAGATGGCCCCGGGGAAACTGCTGCCATGCAAATACGGCTGTGTGCAGACCCTAACGCCCCCGACCATAGGAAGGGACTGCTCTACTTGAAGAAGGAGTAGAAGCTGGAGCCCAGGAACATTTTTAAGACATGGCCTGCTGTGTCTGGGAGTGCATAACCGGGGATCAAAGGGAGAATCCAGGAAGGTGGAACAGAAATCTGCCCATTTGCACCCAAGAGGAAGACAACTACTTACTGGACATCTTTACCTTGAACCCCCATGGACTTTGAGTAAACCTAATGTGTCCAAAAGTGATCTGGGATGACCACTCCTCCTCTCCAATTCACACCCAGAAACCCCTTGAGACCTCTCCCTCACCTCCTCTCTCTAAGCAAATTAGTTACTAAATCACTCTAGAATCTGTTTAGTTCATACTCATTTCCTGTAGCTGCTGTCACAAATTACTACAAACTTAGTAGCTTGAGACAACACACATTTGTTATCTTACAGTTCCCGGAGGTCACAAGTCTAAAGTGAGTGTCACGGGGCTAACATTGAGGTGTCAGCCCAGCTGCGTTCCTTCCGGAGGCTGTAAGGGGAATCCATCCCCGTGATGTGTTCCAGCTTCTAGAGGCCGCGGCATTCCTTGGCCCTCGGCTCCTTCCTCCATCGTGAAGGCCAGTGGTGCAGTTTCTTCCCGTCTCCGTCTGACATTGACCTTCTTCCATCTTTTAAGGATTCTTTTGATTGTGTTGGGCCCGCCCAGATAATCCAGGTTAATCTCCCCATCTCAAGATCCTTAATTTAATCACATCTGCAAAGTCCCTTTTGCCTTTAAGGTGACACAGTCACAGCTTCCAGGATGAGGGAATGAACTCTTTTTTCTGCCAGTTGGACAGTTATTCCACCGACTACACACCTCTTCCTCAACACCCCTGTCACCAGCCCCTCTCATCTGGAGCCGCCAAAAGCTGTCAATGCATAGACGAATCATGAAGTATTCAATGAGGGGGAGAGGAAAAGAGGGAGAGAAGGAGGAGGAAAGAAAGAGAAACAGAAGGAAGGGAAGGGCACCTCTTCCCATGGCCCCCTGGCGGGAAAGGACACCTTCATTCCGTCTCTCATCAAACCTGCCTGACACCAATGGTCCCCTCTCGAAACCATTCTTGGCCATATGATTCCATTTTGCCCTTGCTCTTTGCCACCAAGCTTTTCCTGGATATCTACTTTGTCTGGAAGGTTCTCTCTGTACCGTCCTAACAGTCATCCTCACTGCACCCCAACCCCCACACACAGCACCTGGCTGGGTGGTGGCACTTCGGTCCCAGTGGCTCTGCCTTCTCCCCAGAAGCCTTTTCAGACTTCCAGGTTTAGGTCAGAGAGGGATCCAGTGGACACGTGGAGCCCTGCTCTCATCTGCCCCAGCCTTACTTCATGGCTTGTAACTGCCTGTCCGCTCGTCTGCCTTCTCCTCTGAGCTTTGTATGCCTTGAGAGCATCTTGTTCTGTGTTGTCCCCACATACGTTGTAAGACTCAATAAATATTTCTGAATCAGATTTTTAAAAATAAAAAAGTAACACACCCTTTGATTAAAAAGTCTTTGGGTACCAGGAGCTCACGTACAGCCCTAGCAGCTCCCTTTGTTTGTGGGGACACATTCCCAGGCCCCCAGTGGATGCCCCAAACTGCAGATAATACTGAAACCTATGTATGCTGTGCTTTTCCCTACACACTCATATCTATGATAAAGTTTAATTTATAAATTAGGCACGGTAAGAGATTAGCAACAGCTAACAATAAAATGGAACAATGATAACAATATACTAGAATAAAAGTTATGTAAATGTGGCCTCTCAAAATATCTTACACTGTACTCACTCTTCTCTTCCTGTGATGATGTGAGATGAGAAAATGCCTGCGTAACGAGATGAAGCAAGGTGAATGATGTAGGCGTTGTGACGCATACTGTGAGGCAACTACTGCTTCTGTCCCTACGTCCAGAAAGAGGATCATCTGCTCTCAGATGGAGGCTGACCTCCGGTAACTGAAACCACAGACAAAGGGGGGCTACTGTACCTGTTGTCGACCCAGATGGAAGGTGTGGTGGACAAGTGAGTGGAGGGACACTTTCCTGTGGACACGGAGGGGCCAGTAAACAGTTCAGTGCTTGTCGGTCAGTCTCAGATCAGGAAGGCAACTAGGGACAAGGCCCTGGCAAAGAGGCCCGGGAGGTTTTCCAAAGCCAGGATCCAGAAAAGAGGTTTCCCCTCCTGGGTCACATAGGCAGGGCTGGACCTTGCCGTCTGTAATTTCATCACTAGCCAGAGCTGGATTCCTGTGACGTAGTCAGAATTCCAGGACGGCACCCGTGAGGACTGTCAGCTGGACTGTCGGCCTGATGCTAGACCAGGGGTGCACTCCTGGGGGCCCACCGCCCTCCCACGCCTAACTCACCTCTCCCCATACCGGAGGCCCCTCTGCATACCTCTCACCTTCAATTTGTACTCCTGCATGCCAGGCCCACTCAAGGGGGGCAGATATTTGGGGTGCTTGGGAGTCTCAGTTGGTTAAGTGTCTGACTCTTGATTTCGCCTCAGGTCATGATCTCACGGAGCTCGAGCTCAAGCTCGGGCCCTGCATCGGGCTCCCCGCTGACAGTGTAGAACCTGCTTGGGATTCTCTCTCTCCCTCTCTGTCTGCCCCTCCCTGCTCACCCCCTCTCTCTCAAAATAAATAAACATTTTTTTTTTTTAATGTGGGTAGGGGTGCCTGGGTGGCTTAGTCAGTTAAGCATCTGACTTCGGCTCAGGTCATGATCTCCCGGTTTGAGTTCGAGCCCCGCATCAGGCTCAGAACCTGGAGCCTGCTTCAGATTTTGTGTCTCCCCCTCTCTCTGTCCCTCCCCGGCTCACATTCTGTCTCTTGCTCCCTCTCAAAAATAAATAAACATTAAAAAAATTTAAAAAAAAAAAGGTGGGCAGACATTTAAGAGAGTACCACCAAACTTCTAGCAACTTCAACAGCTGATGAGGAAAAATCATTAACAATGACCCTTTTCCATCTGCTTTTAATAAATGAAAGACTTACAAAATCATAGTCTCCTTCACAAGTTAGTGTGGCCAAGACAAATTATGTCAAGAGTACTTGTCAACTCAGTTATGGACCAGAGGATAAACAAGTACCTCTTTCTCTCTTTCTGCTTTTTTTTTTTAACTTTCTTAAAATAAATATTATTAGAACTTTTTACAGCCCAAACTCAGCTTTTCATTTCCATTACATATGGAAATTTTTGCTTTGGTGTACTTAGTATCAGAATTGTGTGATATACCATCGCATGTCTAGCCCACCAGGCATTCATCCATTTTTCTCTTGGTGGACATTTAGATTGGCTGGGGTCTTTTCCTCTTTCAAGTAAGTCTACAATATATTCTTCTACAAGACTCCTCATGCCCACACAGGAGAGTCTTTTGTGTGGACTTGATGGGTGAGCACGTCCTCATCTTTACTAAGTAAGTACTGTAATTACTAAACTATTACCAAAATGGCCACATCTATTCACCCTTCCACCAACCGCACGTATTCCTGTCGCTCCATATCTTCCCCAGTACTTCGCAAATGTTCTGGAGTTTCACTGATGTCACAGCATAAGATGGAATGTGGTTTGCTGTAATTTACATTTCCCTGACTACTGCTAAGGTCGAGTATGTTTTCATGCATTTATTGGCCTTTTAGATTTCTTCTGTGAACTACCTGTTCATATCTTTCACCTGATTTTCTATTGACTTGTATCAGTCTATAGTTTGGTTTTCATACCCATTCTGGATACCATTCTTTTGTCATTTACAGTCTGTTCAAGTCCTCCAAGAAGCAGATACCAAGAGGGAATTAGAAGTGCAAGATGGGGCACCTGGGTGGCTCAGTCAGTTAAGCATCCAAGTCTTGACTTCAGCTCAGGTCATGATCTCAAGGTTTGTGAGATGGATCCCCACACTGGGGTCTGCAGGGACAGCACAGAACCTCCTTGGGATTCCTTCTCTCTCTCTCTCTCTCTCTCTCTCTCTCTCTCTGTCTTTGCCCTTCCCCCACGTGGGCTCTCTAAATAAATCAAAAAACATAAAAAAATAAAAGTGAAAGACAATTATTGGGGCTAATGTTTCTGAAGGGCAATGGGGTGTGGGATGGGAGTGGTTGGGGAGAGGCTTCAGATACCAACGCAGATCTTGATATCTGGAAAGGGGGAGAGAGAAGAAGGGAGGAATGGGTAGGAAGAGACTCCCGTGTAGGGCAGCTCTGAGAAAGTCACTGCCTGGATAATGAGCCCTAGAAGAGAGTTTGCCTTTTAGATGAGCCCAACGGGCAGGAATGGCTCAGCTCTGGTTCTCCAGCCATGCTCAGTCTTTAGTGGGGATCAAGCCAGGGAGAGCACAGGCCCAACTTGAACATCCGTGGTGAATCTCAAGGGTACAGTAGCTACAGGCTGTCCTCCAGACACACACCTGGCAGGTGCCTCTCCCATGAAGGGAGGCTGAGCAGCACACTCCTACGGCTGCCACACCGCCAAGACCTTCTAGTTTGTGCTCGTCTATTTTTCATTTTTCCCTTACGGCATCTTTTGATGAGAAACTTTCCATTTTAATGCCATCAAACTTACTACTACTTTTCTTCGTGGCTTATTCTTTTTGTGTTTTCAGATATTATTGCCTGCTCTGTGATCTTGAAAGTTCTCTGTATTTGCTCCTAGAAGTCCTAAAGTTCTGCTTTTCAAACTTTTCCAGAACCTGGAATTTGATGGGTTCTTGTTGGTTTTGTTTTCCTGTATGGATTACCAGATTCCCAGTGCCATTGACTGAATGGTTCGTTCTTTCTCCATGGATCTGTGTGTCACCTCTGTCACATATCAGCCTTCACAGGTGTGGGACCTGTCTGGGGTTGTCTCTTCTGTTCCATTGGTCTGTTCGTCTCTTTCTGGGCCAGCACCACTCTGCCTTAACTTAGCGAGTCTTAGGATAAGGCAAATCACTCATCTTGTTTTCTTCAAAATGTATAACTATTTTGGCCCTTTGCTTTTTCACAGCAAGGTTAGAATCATCTTGTCTAGTCACACACACACACACACACACACACACACCTGCCTGGATTTGGTTTGGTGTCACATAGTGTTTATTAGGTATTTATTAGTTTATTTGGTGTCACATAGAGATTAATTTAGGAAGAACTGAAATGGGGGCATCCGGGTGGCTCAGTCAGTTAAGTGTCTGACTCTTAGTTTCAGCTCAGGTCATGATCTCACAACTAGAGTTCAAGCCCTGCATTGGGCTCTGCGCTGGCAGTGCAGAGCCTGCTTGGGATTCTCTCCCTCTCTCTCTCTACCCCTCCCCTGCTCATGCTCTCTCTCTCAAAAATAAACATTAAAAAAAAAAAAGGAATTGAAATGACGGTGAATCCTTGTATCGTGAACACCTTATCTATTAAAGAATACCTGAATAAGTGAAGTTTTATCATTTTCCCCATAAAGATCATGCATATATCTAATTAGATTTCTGCTCCCTTATGGTTTTTGTTTCTTTTTTAGATGTTAGCTTTATTTTTTTTAGTGTTTATTTATTTATTTTTGAGAAAGAGACAGCATAAGCTGGGGCGGGGGGTGGGGGGTGGGGAGGAGACACAGAATCCAAAGCAGGCTCAAGTTCTAAGCTGTCAGCACAGAGCCCGACATGGGGCTCAAACTCACAAACTGTGAGATCATGACCGGAGCCGAAGTCGGACACTTAACCGAATGAGTCACCCAGGTGCCCCTCAATGTTAGCTTTAAACACTTGTGTTTTCTAACGGTGATTGGTCATAAAAATGCACACTGGTTTTTGTATAATGATCTTCTATTGTGCAAACTTGATGCATCTCTTTTAAGTTGTATGAGGCTCTTTTTTACACTTCTCTAGAAAATCTGGATCCTCTGGACCCAAGGAAAGTCCATCAGCAGGCTCTTAACCCTTGGTTCACCTAAGCAGTCCAAGAAGGGGGGCGATGCCCCTCTGCTGACTTCCCTGGTGAAACAGCAACGCCCCCTTCTGGAGACCTGCCAGCAAGACAGCACTCTCCCGCCAGACTGCTGTTGTGCTTGTTTAGATCAAACAAGGATCTAGACAGAGTGGCCTAGCTGGAAGTCAGCTTTCCTATTACAAAACTGATCCCCAGGCTAAAGGCTCCGAGCCAGCTGGGTTAGACAAGGGACTGCCTGCATGACCTGATTACGGGATGTCGTTTCCTGATTGGCCACATCCACTCTGTCCTTCTACTCTCCCTACTTGACAGGGCCTTGGGGACATCAGAAAGCAGGCCAGAAGGAGGAGGCAGCACTGCATGGAGAAAGGGAATTAGAGTGAAGCCTGCCCCTCGCCCAGCCCACCCCTGCTCAGCTCTCAAGCGGTTCCCAAACCGGGTTCCACCTCCAGTGTCCATCTGGCCTGACTGCTGGAGGGCAGTTGAGTGGTTTCCAGAGACCTAGGTGAGGCCAGGAAGATGAGCTCTGTGGACCATTGGCTTCAAGGTCATCCAAAGTAGATACTGGAGACAGACAGGACAAAAAGGTGATGCCCATTTAGTGGACACAGGCCTCTCATCAGCCCTCAGCTATCTCCACAAAACAGTCCTGAGGTGAGGTAACTTTTCCAGAGATCCCATCATCTCCTCTCTCATTTCTCCATGGCCTACTTGAGTATATAGGGTCTTAATGGGAAGGACTAGGTTTTATTCCCATATGCATCAAAGCTATGAGTCCGTGGGATGCAGTGAAAAATGACTGTGCTTTGAGTCAGACATACCTGAGTTGGAATCCTTGGGTTGTCTCAAGTATGGTATAGTCAACTTTTCTGAGCTTTGATTTCTCCCTCTGCCTAAGGAAGAAGAAAATACTTCCTTTGTGGGGTGGTTGAGATGATTAAATTAAACCATTTACGTCACACCAGAGTTGATGCCTGATAAAAGTGTTTGAGTCCTTGGATGATTTGGGAGGAAATCACTAGATTACTTCTCTAGTTTAATGGAATGTTGGGTACTTGCCAATCTCACCTCTTTTCCAGTGAACCAGGAAGTGTGAGTCCCATTGAAATGAGCAGCCACAACATCCAATGTTGTATGCTCAGGATGGAGTTCAGGTATGTAGGTTAACCCATTTCATCCTCGGGGTAACTCTGTGAGGTGGACAGACAGATATTATGGCCATGATGCAAATGAAGAAACCAAGGTTCCAAGAATCAACACGACTTCCTGAAGTCAGAGGCAAGCTACAGAAGAGCTGTGATAAGAAGCTGCATCCTTTGGGATGCCTGGGTGGCTCAGTAGGTTGAGCATCCAACTTTGGGTCAGGTCATGTCTCAAGGTCCGTGAGTTTGAGCCCCACGTCAGGCTCTGTGCTGACAGCTCAGGGCCTGGAGGCTGTTTCAGATTCTCTGTCTCCCCTTCTCTCTGTACCTCCCCTGCTCAGGCTCGCTCATTCTCTCTCTCTCTCTCTCTCTCTCTCTCTCTCTCTCTCACACACACACACATACACACACACACACACACATTAAAAAAAAAAGATATTTTTTAAAAAGCTGCATCCTTTTGTGGAAGCTTGTGCTGACCTTGGCCCCACTGGGTCATTTCCCTTCTCCTTTCCTGGCAACCTAGTTCCAGACCTCAGGTAACCCCATGGTTTTTAGCTAAGCTCCAGGGCAGTCCTGACTTCTCTTTTTCAGATGACAAATTAAGTATTTCAATTGCCAGGAGCAATAGTTCACAGACTTACAGGACTCTTCCAGGAACTGCTATTCTGAATAAAGTCACCTAGCTAGAAAGTGCAATCAGATAAAGGTAGAGAGGAAAGAAAGGTTAATGGGAAGAAAAGAGGGGCAAAAGAGGCTATGTACAGGAATCAACAAATCATTAAAAAAAAATGATTGTTTTTATATACTGACTATTATAATTTCTGTGCATTTGTATAATTTCTGTGTATGCATTTGTATGGTTTCTTCCACTCATTTTTAAGATTCTGGAGGTGAAAAGTGTGTGTGTGTGTGTGTGTGTGTGTGTGTGTGTGTGTGTATGTGTGTCCATCTGTGTCTGTATTTAATCTTCTACAGCACCTGGCCTGGTATCTAACACATAAATAACTACCCTATAGAAGGAAGGAATTGGTGGCCCATCTTTCCAGAAACGCCTTCTCCTCTGGCTTTCAGTTATGTCTGACATTCACACCATGACAGTCCCCACCTCTTGGAGGGCTATTCCCTTTGACTAGGTTAGCTGGGTCCTCCCCACTGTCCACAGAGCAGAGCAGAATGCCACGGGAAAGAACCTGCGATGACTTACATCAAGGGAACAGCTGATACATGGGACACTGTCAGTCCTGTGAGACCCAAACAGGATGTGCTCCTGGGACATGTGGTATGGACAGCTGTCCTTGGAGGGGCCCTTGGAGGGGTCCTGAGAAGGCAAACATGGCTCGACTTGGGTCTGATCCCACGCTGCAGCCTGCACCGCAAGGCACAGCACCAAGTGGCTCCCGTATGAATCAAACTGACTATCCCAGTCTCATCCATTAAAATTGGGCTGGACAACTACAGACCTCTGCAGAGCGCGAAAGGCTCTAGAGCAAGGGATGCCCAGAGCCTCCGTCCATCAGGACACGTCAAGAGGCTTGTTTCTTGTTTCTTGTTTGCCTGTTCTGTTCACTGTTTTCATCACTGGTTTATTCACTCATTTATTCACTCCTTCATTAGACATAGTATCCCTGCTTTGTTGCAAAATGGATTTAAGGTGAAACAGAGTAATCCCAAAGATGCCATTTTTCAGTTAATTCGATTGCATCAGTAATTAAATAATATGAATATCTGCAATAATAATTTGTAATCGCATCAACTGCATTCAGTAATTTAATTTAGCAAATAATTAGTAAATGCCAGCCCTAATAAAGGTGAGATAACATCAGTAAAAAGACAAAGATGGGCCCCACCCAATTGTACCTTCTAGTCTGGGTACAGACGAGTGGGTGTGGGCAAGTAAACAGACAATTACAATACAATTGCACGCCAGTTGTCTTTCTAGTGATCGTGGCTGGATATTCTCCCTTACTATCAGTCAGTCCCTAAACACTGCAAAAATTAGTTTCCATAGCTGTTTATACTTTATGTACTCTAATGACATCTCCCGAATTGTCATATCATTCCTCAACAACCAAAAATTGCTCCCCAGATTAAGGCCAATGAGGCAGCAGGCCCCTGTCCCCCACCCCCAGGCTTCGTTGTCTAAAAGCCTGCTGCTCCCACCTAGAGAGTGGCCTTGGGACATTGCTCCCTCCCTCACAAATGGAAGAACTTAACAAACAGGCCTGAGAATGAATGTTAAAGCAATCAGTAGACCATTTAAATGCAACTTGCAAGCTACCAGCAAACAGCAAACTTTGCAGAGATTCCGTTCCAGACCTAGGTCTTTGTTTCACTTCCCTCCACCCTGAGTGCAAGCCAGGGCTTCTCGGGTCACTGAGGACCTGCTGGCCATCCAAGTACATCCCTCATTCTCTTCACCTTCCTCGTTTCATGAAAGAGCTGATCCCACACTGAGTCCTGTCCAGAGGACCATGGGAAATTCAGATAACCTCTCAGAGCCAGGGTTTCCTTCTGGGGAAATAGGGATTCTGCTGTCTGCCTTGCCTTCCTCCTCCGGCCGGCCGTGAGACTCAGAGCCTTGTGACATGGACAGCCCATGGAAAGAGAGGGAGAAGGCCTGCTCACTCACCCGCCTGCTGCCAGTCATCTGGTTCCCTTTGTTCTGTGTTCACCCGCATCCCTGAGGCTTTGCTGGGCTCGAGATAAGTCGGATCACTCTACAGAGAGAGGTCCACGGCCGAGTTTTACTTATTGTTTTCACTTGCTTTTGTTCTGTGTTAACTGGCCCTGGTACTTTTTCCTCCCGCTTGCTTCAAGCATTCCAGATACTTTAAAGGGAATATTTGGTACCTCAAACCTACGTTACAACCTGAAGAAACAAAGCTCTGTGTGAGGAACATAGGAATGAAACTAATCTCAGGTGCTGGGCTTGGGACTGACATCCCACAATTCTCCAGCTACAGGTGACCTTTGAGACGACCCAGGCCAATCCCTGCATTTGACTGATAAGAAATGGAAGCCTGGCCACTGGGTCCACGTCACCCCACAAGTTAGTGAAAAACCAAGACCCGGGAGCAACTATCTTCCACCTCCCCAGAGTCTGAAGGTAATAGCCAGTATTTGTACCCTGAGCTTCGAATTTTTGATTAATGTGTTTGAATTTATGCTCTCATTTCATCTCTTCCAGATGGCACATTTGGCCCGGGAAAGATAAATGACTTCCTTGTGGTCATTTACAAAGTTAGTGTCTGGGTTGTGAGTAGTGTCTGGGTCCTGGAATCCTCGGGCCTGAGGTTCCCAACACCTGGTTTTAATAGCAAATAGAACATTCGGGGGACCTTAGCAAGAGCAGAGCTCTGGACTACAGAAGCCTGGTGATTTACGAGGCAGCCCGGCCATGTCAGATGGTACTACTGTTATACATCTTAGCTTGAAGTAAGGAAGGGTCTCTCTGGTCTGGGCTGAGGGCCAACCGTCTCCAGGCAAGCAGCATCAGTGACACCTAGGGAATTATGCAAATTCCTTAACATCATCCCTGACCAACTAGATCAGAAACCCCGAGAGGGGGACCCACAGTCTGTGTGGGGCCTTGGGAGGATTCTGTACATTCTCAAGTTTGAGGGCATCCACTCTAAAAGCAGTGTTCTCAAGGTTTGGTCCTAGGAATCTAGCCTCAGGATCCCCAGAGGAAGCTTCTGAAACAGGTGATTTGGAGAAGCAATAAAAGAAACAGAGTTTACTCCTTCCAGCCAGCATTTCCCAAACTGGCCTAACCTTATTTATCTATCTATCTATTTATTTATTTATTTATTTATTTAGAGAGAGTGCGCGCACGTACGAGAGCCAGGGAGGGGCAGAGAGAGAGGAGGAGAGAGAGAATCCCAAGAAGGATCAGCACTCTCAGCTCGGATTCTGAGACACCCAGGCACCCCCCACCCCAAATTGGCCTAATCTTAAGTATTTCTGTGGACCTCTTGAGAAGACCGCTGTCCCGGCCCCTGCCCTGGGGGATTAAGTAAGGATCAGTGTGGGAGAGAGGACTTGACACAGCCAGGCTCAGATTCAAATGCAACCCCTTGGCAGGGTGTGGCCCACTCGTCCAAACTCACTTGAGAATCACTGCTCTGGGGATCCAACAACCGCTGGTTTACTTACAATATCCACCCACCCCAACGCTATCAGCATCTACGGGGGATACACTTGCTGGTCCTACATTCAGCAAATAAGTATTATTCAAAAATTATTATTTTTTTAAGCCCTAGAGAGTACAAAAAATTTTTTTTTTCACTTTTATTAAAAAAATTTTTTTTAATCTTTGTTTATTTTTGAGAGAGAGACAGAGTGTGAGCAGGGGAGGAGGAGAGAGAGAGGAAGACACAGAATCCGATGCGGGCTCCAGGCTCTGAGCTGTCAGCAGACAGCCGGACACGGGGCTTGAACTCATGAATCACGGGATCATGACCTGAGCCGAAGTCGGACGCTCAACCAACTAAGCCACCCAGGCGCTCCCCACCCGCCAACTTTTTAAATACAAATTTCTGCCTCTGATCATTTTTTAGGGTTAACTATGGATGGATCAGACATAGAACAGCCCACGGAGACCTCCAAAACGCAAAGCATTCAGTCAGAGTGGAGAAAAGAGTGTCAGCAAACTAATGAAGAAGAGGGAGACTAAATGGGAGAGAGAGACAAGAAAATGGAGTTGAGCAGAGAAGCTGAGATTTCATAGAGAACTAACGAAGGAAGATTCTGGCCCATGAAATTCATGGTAGTTAAACGTGTGGGCTTTTGAGGCTGCTTAGTCAAGGCACCAATTCTGTCGCTTTCTCCCAGGCAATTGACTCAATAATTTGAGCCTTGGTCTCCCCATCTATAAATAGGCTAACAGTACCTCTCTTGAAGGGTCATGAGTAGCTAGTGCAGTGAGGTAGTTGATATTTTACCAGGCTTCATCAGCGGCTGTAGTCATACTGACAAGAAACACTACATCTGTGGGAACTATTTGGATTCTAAGCATCTCCTCTGGTCAGAAATCACTCCAATATAATACCTAATTAATCACCTCTCAATCAAGAGAAATGCTGTACCCTTGTAGACCATCTCTGTGATTGCAAAGCCTGTTCAAGACTTACTTTAAAACCAGACACCACACACCAATAAACAATGTGTATGCAGCTCTTCTTATCACCACTGATGAACAGAGACGGGCAGATCAGTAAGGAACCTGCTCCCGGGATGGTGGGGCCCAGCAGCCCTCATGGGCATGAAGGGTGCCTGTGTCTCTGTCTTGGCTCAGTTTAAACTCAGCGGGACTTAATCCCAGGTGCACCCTCTGCTCGCAGCCCTCAGCTGAGCTGAGCTGAGCAAGTTCCTTGCCATTCTAAGGCTGTTTCTCTTTTCCCCACCTCACCTCACTACTCCAGGCAAAACAAGTTAAATTGATTAGGGAAGAGACAGGATTGACAAGAATTCTATTTTCTCTGGGAAGCCTCCCGGAAAGGGACAGACCAGCGCTCTGAGCTAGAGCAGGTGTAACAGACTATTAATTGGTTAATGAGTTACTCTCCACTGGTGGTTCTCAGACTTGAGTAAGCATCAGGATTCCCTGGTGGGCTTGTTCTCACACACCCTGCTGGGACCACCTCAGAATTTCGAATTCCATATGTCTGTGGGGCCTGAACCTGTGCCTTTCTAATGAGTTTCCAGGTGATGCTGATGCTGTTTCCCAACCATACTTTGAAGACCACTACTCTACAGTTTGGAGAAACTATGACTTATCAGAAGCTATACTCTATCACAGAAAAATCAAATTGAAGGATACTTTTCCTCAATGGCTAGTTGTAATGAAGGCTGAAAGAAAGCATAAAATAATATCACCAAGCAGGCATCAGATCATCTTGATTATAGTACTGGTCCCAATCACCAGTGTGCAAGATTCAGTTTATTGCTAATGAACATGATGATTTCATAATTTTGTGGCGTTTTTTAAAGTTTATTTATTTTGAGAGAGGGACCATGCATATGAGCAGGGGGGGTCAGGGGCAGAGAGAGAGGGGGAGAGGATCCCAAGCAGGCTCCACACCATCAGCATTGAGTCCCATGCAGGGCTCGAACCCACAGACTGTGAGATCATGACCTGAACTGAAACCATGACTGAGTCACCCAGGTGCCCATCATAATTTTGTTTTTACTTAATGGAGAACTTGGTATCCAGTGTAATATGAGGGTACTTGAATGATCCATTGGCCCAAAAGCATCTCCTGCTTTCTGAGAAATTTCCAACATCAGAATCACAAAGTCAGGGATGAGATGACTAGAACTACACAGGGAACTCAACAGAGAACCGAGAGGACCCTTGGTCTTCTCTCAGAATGAATGTTCTCTCAACATTCATTGAGTTTGTTTGTTAACACTTTGGAGCTGAGATAGACACAAAGAAGTTCTGTAGGTAGACCCATGGCTAAAACCAGCTCCAAGGAAAATGAGATGGGGGCAGAGGGCAGACTGAAGACAGGTGTGAGAGTGGCTGCCCCAGGAAAGAGACACTGAAATGTAGTTACAGAGAGGTATTGGGGTACCTGCTTTGTGTACCGCCATCTTGATCATCTAGGCAGATGCCAGACACAAAAGAGAGGAGGGAAGATGTGAGCAAAACAGCTCCTGATCGCTCCAAAAGGGAAATCAGCAGGCACATTAATGACTTGGCTCCTGACCAGCTATGCGGGTCCCATTTAAGTCACAAGAGCCTCGTCTCTCCCTCGTGTATTGTCCCAGTTCTCGTCCTGCACTCAGGAAGGCAGGCTTCCTGTAAAGGTCATTCCACAAGAAGGTGGGTCACTTATTTCTGGGAGGATGTGGTACAGGTCCATGGAGGGAGAAGACAGACAGCTCAACCTCGGATAGAAATATGTACCCTGAAATTGGAGCTGCCTTTTGCTAATTCCCGTGGAGACTGGTGTCAGGTAACTGAGGACAAGGTTGTAAACAGAGGGTGCAGGTTCAGAGGTCCTCACGTCATGGGTGCCAGCCAAGAATGAAATGATCAAGAACAAAATCAAATCCAAACCTTGACGGTCTCCTTCAGCATCTGCAAGCAGTCTGCCACCAGAAAGGGGCCCCCTGGGGAAGAGTTCTGCGTGGAACTGGATCCTCTGAAAGGCTCCCAGTCTCAGTGACTGAAGACAGCCTCACCCCATTTCAGGAGCAGAGAGCTTTGCTCCCCGGTCACAGTGAACTGCGTCAAATGCTCAAGGAGCACCCTCTTTGATCAGCCTTGCCTACCTGGTCCCCTGAACACCCTCAGGGGCTCTCCTTTGTTTGTACTCACAATACTGTCCTTGTCTGGATGTGTCTCTCTTCTCTTCCTACTCATTTTTCTAAAATCCTATTCATTTTTCAAGGATTAACTGGAAGACACTTCCTCCCTGAAGCTTCCCAGGTCATCCCTGCCCGTGGAGATCTCTCCTTCCTGTGAATTATTCATCTTGCCTGTCTCTGCCATTCATTTGGCTTTTTAAATGACCTCTACTCCCTTCCAGGTTAGTGGACTTGACTCTTAGACATGTCTACTCAGATGATTTTACTTTTTCTGACATTTCCCCGAGCAAATAGCACAGTTTTGTGTGCACGGTAGACACTCAAATACTTATTGTTTGACTGCTCTTATGGATTATGGACAAACTTCTTTAAAAAAAAATTTATTGGACCTGGATTATATCTTCTCAGAAGTACATATTCCAGCCTTCTGAAACTTATAACATAGAAAAAAGGTCTTCCTAAGTACAGGAGAATGAACAGGGCATATCTGTTCATACAGGGAAAAAACAGAAAATAGAAACCATTGATAATCCCACCATCCAGAGTCAACCAGGGTTTAAGTGTTAAGATATGGCCTTCCAAACATTTATATAGGTAGATAATTTTTTTAATATATTAAAAAAATTTTTTTTAATCTTTATTTACTTTTGAGAGAGAGAGAGAGAGAGAGAAGGGGAGGAACAGAGAGAGGGAGACACAGAATCCAAAGCAGGCTCCAGGCTCTGAGCTGTCAGCATAGAGCCCAACGTGGGGCTCGAATTCATGGACTGCAAGATCATGACCTGAGCTGAAGTCGGATGCTTAACCGACTGAGCCACCCAAGTGCCCCAATAATTTTTTTAATAACAGCTTTATTGAGATATAATTCACATATCATACAATTGGATAGCCATATGGAGAGAAAATTTAATCCATTTTTCACACTAAACACCAGAATATTTCTAAATGAGTCAAAGATCTAAATGTAAAAATGAAATATAAATCAAAGGAAAAAATGGGTGAAGTATTTTATAAACTAGGAGAGGCAAAATCCAGAAAGATGAATACATTTGGCTCCATGGTAACATAAAACATCTTAAGTAAAATCAAAAGGCAAGTGAAAAATTGGAAGAAATAATTGGTAAAATAAATCACAGAATAAGGGCTAATATCCTTAACAGAGAACTTCAGAGAAGAAAAAGCCAGATGGCCTGATAGAAAAATGGGCAAAAGATATGAATAGGCATGTCACAGAAAGTGGAAAGCAAATGAAAATATGTTCACCATTGCACATAACAAAAGAACTGTAAATTTAACCTATTCATTATCTTTCATTACCTTTCAGACCAGCAAAAGTCCAAACATTTGACAGTATATTCTATTGGTGAGTATCTGGGGAAACAGTCACTCTCCAACATTGTTGATGGGAGTTCAAAATTATACAATCTCTGTGGAGAAGAGTTTTGTAATGTCCAGCAAACATGCATGAGCCTTTTCCCTTCAACCCAGAAATCACAGTTCTAGGAGCCTACCCCAAATATAACTACCAAAATTGTGAAATGACGTATGTTCACGGTTATTCACTGCAGCACTATCTGTAATAGCAAAGACAGAACAATTTGAACGCCCATCAGTAGGGGACCCGTTGACTACATCCCGAAATATGCACACAAGAAGTGCTCCTCCACTGTAAAAAGGAATAAGGATGGCCTCCAGAAATACACGGTCAGAAGGGTAAGAAAAGTGTGCTGTCTGTTTGGTTAGAAAAGAAGGAGGATTGCAAGTATGTGTTCACAGAAACAACAACAGAGGGATAAAGCCAAAACTCATGAAAAACCGTGATCTCTAAGGAAGCAAAATGATGGCAATTTGAACGAGGGGGAAGGCAGACATGGAAGCTAAACTTCTCTGCTTGTATATTTTTTTATAACTTTGACTTTCAGCCATGTAGATATTTTGCAGTATTAAAAAACCAAATCATCTTTAGAAAAGGCAACGCCTATCCATCAAACACAAACTGAGGCAAATGAAACCAACAGCGTATCGAGTGGATTTCATAATCACATGGAGAAGCATTTCAAGTGACTTTAAAACCCAGCCTTTTGACTGAAGAACCCCAGTGGGATAGAACCTATGGCCACAAAGACATCTTAAACCTTATTTCTCAGTCTTCCTAGTTATTCCACAGGACAAATGACCCAGTTTCACCAACAAATAACACGGATAAAAATGAAAAGGAAGACATTCTCTTCCAGACTAGAAAAGACTTAAGACACCTACAGTCAAATGCAACTGTGAACAGAGAGTTTTGAAATAATCAAAGCAAACTGAACTCTAGTATTAGGTGAGATTAAGAATTATTATCAATTTTATTGAGTGTGATAATAATAAAGTGGTTGTGGGTTTTTTAACCCTTTTTCAGAGATTTGTTTTCTCCCTTATGTCTATAGATTCTTTCCAAAGTGTGGCTTCAAGTAAGTTTCCCAGGAACTAAGTGGTGCCATCTAGAGCTCCAGGGAGACATTCCTAGGACACTGAGTCATATGTCAAACACCTAAGTCAACAGTGAACTTTTCAGAAGGTGCAAGTGAGAATTGGAGCCTAAAAGGGAATGACCTTAAAACATATATTCTGTTGGATCAAGTTGATTAAAGTGGAAACAACTTTTTGGCATGTGTAAATCAAACCACTCAAGGCAGAGAACACAGACTCTAGAACCAGGCTGCAGGTTCCAACTCCAGTTCTGTCACTTCCTCCTCTGTGGCCTTGGGGCCAGTTACTTAACCTCCCTGTTCCTCAGTTTCCCTATCTACATAAGGGGGGGTGATAATAATACCTACCTCATAAGGTGGTTGTAAGGACTAATTAAGTTATGTACACAGGAAGTGCTTAGAACAGTAACTGGTACATATGAAGCACGATATGTTAGTAAATACAATAAACCGTTTTTTATTTATTTCCTTTTTGGAATAAATTTGCCAGCCATATATTGCTCCTTTTAGTTTTCTAGGGAGATTATTGTTTCTAGAATTATTTTTGCATCTTGTTTTGTTTGTTTGTTTGTTTTGAAAAAGAGAGAGAGCAAGCAGAGTGGGGGCAAAGAGAGAGGGAGAGAGAGACTCTTAAGCAGGCTTCACACCCAGCACAGAGCCTGACTCGGGGCTCTATCCCACAAACGGGGCCGAAATCAAGAGTTAGATGCTTAATCGACTGAGCCACTTAGCCACCCCATTTTTTGCATCTTTAAATTTTTTTTAAGATTTTATTTATTTATTTATTTATTAAAAAAAAAATTTTTTTTTCAACGTTTATTTATTTTGGGGACAGAGAGAGACAGAGCATGAACAGGGGAGGGGCAGAGAGAGAGGGAGACACAGAATCGGAAACAGGCTCCAGGCTCTGAGCCATCAGCCCAGAGCCCGATGCGGGGCTCGAACTCACGGACCGCGAGATCGTGACCTGGCTGAAGTCGGACGCTTAACCGACTGCGCCACCCAGGTGCCCCTAAAAAAAATTTTTTTAACATTCATTCATTTTTGAGAGACAGAGACAGAATGTGAGTGGGGGAGGGGTAGAGAGGGAGGGAGAGAGGGAGAGGGAGATACAGAATCCGAAGCAGGCTCCAGACTCTGAGCTGTCACCACAGAACCTAATGCAGGGCTTGAACTCACGAACCACAAGATCATAACCTCAGCTGAAGTTGGACGCTTAACCAACCTCCCATTTTTGCATCATTAAATAGTGAGCATGTTAGAAGGGAAATATAACACAACAGATCATTACATCTTCCCCCTAGCACCCTTCCCGCAAAGATGCGTCCTCTTCCGGTGACCCCTGGGGTCTGAGGAGTGGGGGATCACAGGCAGACCAGACCAAGTGCCAAGCAATCTCAGGACTACTTCCTCTCCAGGAAGTATCCCTGCATCCCTACATTCCCTGCAGGAAGTATTCCTGCATCCCGTGGCCCAGGTTAGGTGCCCTCCTTGGCCTTTTTGCCTCCAGTGGGTAACCACTACTCGAGGGCATACTCATCACATTACACTGAAATTCCATCTTCATCTCCCTGCAGGATGGCACTTGACCATGAGAGAGCTTTGCCTTGCTCTCCTTTGTCATCCCTAGGACAGTGCCTGTCACACAGGAGCTGTCTGAGGACCACTTGTTAAACTGAACTGAGTTGCAGTATCACCCAGTGGAGACAGGACCTAGCGCCTGAGCAGGAAGGAGGAGATGGAAGGAGGGCGTCAGAAGGGAAAGGGGGCCACAGGCAAACTGCCAGTCCGCATCTCTACTTGGGGCCTGCCTTGCCCATCAAAACTTAAATCCCACCTCTTTAAAAAATAGGCCTGCCTCGTCTGACTCTTGATTTCAGCTCATGTCATGATCTCAAGTTTCGTGGGATTAAGCCCTGCATCAGGCTCTGTGCTGACAGTGCAGAAACTGCTTGGGATTCTCTCTCCCTCTCTCTGTCCCTCCCCCACTCATGCGTTTTCTCTCTCTTTCTCTCTCTCTCTTTCTCAAAATAAATTTTAAAACATTTTTTAAAATCTTAAAAAAAATATGCTTGCCTAATCACTCTTAGTGTATGTTCATTGCTTCTCTGCACAATCATTCACTGAAGACCCCCCTCAAATACAATCCTGCCCCCCAAAAACTTTGGATGGGAAAAAGAGGTAAGTCTCATCAAAGGATACAATCAACAGAATGAAAAGGCAACTGATGAAACGGGGGAAAACATTTACAAATCATATACCTAATAAGGGATTAATATTCAGAATATATAAAGAACTTTCACAATTCAACAACAATGACAGGAAAAAATAAATAATCCAATTTTAAAATGGGTAAAGGACTTGAATAGACATTTCTACAAGACACACAAATGTGGGCTCTGTGCTGACAGCTCAGAGGCTGGAGCCTGCTTCAGATTCTGTGTCTCCTTCTCTCTCTGCCCGTCCCCCACTTGTGCTTTCTGTCTCTCAAAAATAAATAAATAAGTGTAAAAAAAATTTTTTAATTAAAAAAAAAAAAGACACACAAATGGCCAAAAAGCATCTGAAAAAATGCTCAACATCACTAATCATTAGGAAAATGCAAATCAGAACCACAGTTAAATATCAACTCATACCCATCAAGATGGCTACTATCGGGGCGCCTGGGTGGCGCAGTCGGTTAAGCGTCCGACTTCAGCCAGGTCACGATCTCACGGTCTGTGAGTTCGAGCCCCGCGTCGGGCTCTGGGCTGATGGCTCAGAGCCTGGAGCCTGTTTCCGATTCTGTGTCTCCCTCTCTCTCTGCCCCTCGCCCGTTCATGCTCTGTCTCTCTCTGTCCCAAAAATAAATAAACGTTGAAAAAAAAAATTAAAAAAAAAAAAAAAAGATGGCTACTATCAAAAAAAAAAAAAAACCTCACAAAGAACCACAAGTGTTGGCCAGGATATGGAGAAACAGGAACACTTGTGCTCTGTTGATGAGGATGTAAAAGAGTGTAGCCACTGTGGAAAACCGCATGGAAGTTCCTCAAAAAATTATAAGTAGAACTATCATCTTAACCAGGCACAGGACTGAACATTTGTGTCCCCCCAATATTCATATGTTGAAATTCTAACCCCATGTGATGGCATTTGGAGCTGGGGCCTCTGGGAGACGATTAGGTCATGAGAGTAGAACCCCGATGAATGAGATAAGTGCTCTTATTAAAAAGATCTAGGGGCCCCTGGGTGGCTCAGTTAGTTAAACATCCAGCTCTTGGTTTCAACTCAGGTCATGAGCTCACAGTTTGTGGTTTTAAGCCCCGCATCAGGCTCTGTGCTGACAGCATGGAGCCTGCTTGGGATTCTCTCTCTCCCTCTCTCTCTGCCCCTCCTCTGCTCTTTCTCTCAAAATAAATAAACAAACTTTTTAAAAAATTAAAAAAGAAAAAGATCCAGAGAGGGGTTCCTGGGGGACTCAGTCGGTTAAGCATCTAATTCTTGATTTTGGCTCAGGTCATGATTTCATGGATTGTGGGTTTTAGCCCCACATCATGTCGCATGCTGACAGCATGGAGCCTGCTTGGGATTTTCTTTCTCTCTCTCTCTCTCTCTCTCTCTCTCTCTCTCTCTCTCTCTCTCCCCCTCCCTCCCTCCCTCCCTCCCTCTCTTTCTTCCCCTCCCCCACTCGCTCTCACTCTCTCACTCTCTCTCAAAATAAACTTAAAAAAAAAAAATTAAGGGGGAAAAAAAAGACCCAGAGAGCTCCCCCACCCTTTCAACCATGTGGAGACACAACAAAAAGACAGCTGTCCATGAACCAGGAGGAAGCAGATCCCCATCAGACATTGAATCTGCCAATGCCTTGATCTTGGACTCCCCACCCTCAAGAACTGTGAGAAATAAATTTTTGTTGTTTCTAAGCCACTTATCTAGGGTATTCTGTTATTGTAGCCCAAACAGACTAACACAATCCATCCCTGCCCCCTCTGAGCATATATCCGAAAGAGCTGAAGCAAGATCTCAAAGAGCTACTTGCACACCCATGCTCAGAGCAGCACTATTCACCATAGCCAAGAGGCGGAAGCAACCCAAGTGTCCATCAATATGAATAAATAAAAGGTGCGAATATGTACAATGGAAGGGTGAAAATCCTAACACATGCCACATTGTGAATGAACATTGAGGGCATTATGCTAAGTTCAATAAGCCAGTCACATAAAGTCAAATCCTGTATGAGTCCACTTACATGAGAGATCTACAGAAGTCAAATCCCTAGAAGCAGAAAGTACAGTGGTGGTTACTGGGGGCTGCAGGGGTGGGGAGCAGAAGGTCATTTTGTGGGGACAGAGTTGCAAATTGTGGAGACTTGCTGCACAATAATATGAATATACTTAACACTACTGGACTGAACTGTTTAAGATAGTAAATTTTATCTTATACATATTTTTATTACAATTCTTAAAAAGAGAGAGAGAAACCAGGTACGAAATTAATTTCAAACAACTTATTGAATAATCTCAACTAGTCAGGGGACAAAAATGTGATCTTGGTCCTATAATTGCCCCTCATTCATCCAGGTTGTGCGTCCTTCCTTTTCTAAATGGTGAGTCCTGTAATCACTCCTTTGCTGTATTCCATAGCTTCCCAGTCATCTCTGATTATTTCAGGTTTAAGACTCAGTCCTGTCCATCCTGAACTTCACCTGATCACCTCCCCTTCCAGGCTTCCATACAGGCTGGGCCTGTCCGAGGCTCTAGCTTAGATTTGTTCTTCTCTTTATGCACGGGGCTCTCCCCTCTCTAGGCCCCCGGGCAGTGTTGGACCAGGAAGCAAGAGGTAACAGGCAGGTGTCTCCTTATCTTAAGGGAGCGAGGCTACATGGCTCTGTCTTCCACACTCCTCAAGGCAGTGGTTCGGGCCCCCTCTGCCCCACAGTATCCCTTTGGCATCTTCTCCCTCCTGTCCTCTTGCCCCAACGCCAAACTGTGAGATCAGATCACCAAGTCATTGGGCCAAGCAAACAACCATCCAGAAGCACAATGCCTGACTCTTGCCACAAACACCTCTGTTCTTTTCTGATTCTTTTAGATCCCACCCCCTTCCTTGGCTCCAAGGAATGGAGTAAATAGCCTCTCCTTTTTCAGTCCTCTTCTTCTATGGACTGATGGGGGAGAGGGGCAAGATAGCTCAGATGGGTGGGTGGGAGGGCAGTTCTGATTCCCCTTTATAATGGGTGAGGAGCCTGGCTGACCCCAACTTCTGGGGGCTTACTGGGGCTCTCTAAACTGAAATACTTTTGATTCTTACCACTAAACCCTAGCTCAAACTAGGGGAATCATAAGCAGTCAGAAGAGGAAGAGCTCATTCTCAAAAATAGGGAATGCAGGGGGCCAAGGAAACATTTGAACTGGACCTCCAAGGATAGGTCATATTTGGTAAAGTAGAAACTACTGGTCACAGGGTGCCTGGGTGGCTCAGTCGGTTAAGCATCCAACTTCAGCTCCGGTCATGATCTCACAGTTTGTGAGTTCGAGCCCCGCCTCAGGCTCTGTGCTGACAGCACGGAGCCTGCTTGGGAGTCTCTCTCTGCCCCTCCCCCACTTGCTCTCTCTCTCTCTCTCTCTCTCTCTCTCTCTCTCTTTCTCTCTCAAAATAAATAAATAAAAATTAAAAAGAAAAAAAAGAAACTACTGGCCAGGTGGGAGGGCGGGAGCAGAGGGCACTGGGTGGTGAGCCCAGCAGAGATAAAGGCCTGTGACAAAAAGTTATGGGACTTGTAGTAGCACCATTTAGACACGTATGAAGGGGCCATAGAAATGAGGCTGGTGCATGCCCACCCCCCACCCCCACCCCCAGGATTCTATCTTGGGTCTCATTCATCTTAGTCCGCCTTGAGGAAGGATGCCAGCAGCCATGCACCAGTCTCGGGACCAGGTTTGGGTTAGTCCAGGCAGATAAGCGGAAACACCAAAGTTCACTTGTGCTGCAGGGAGCTCTTTGCAATGGCTGTCAGTCTGGACACAGGGTGCATTTACACTTTACACTTTCTTTTGTCTCAAGACATAAAATCAGCAAAATTCCTTCCGCAGCCAATGCCCCATTTTTTTGTGGGCTCCATGCAGAATCTCTAGCTGTTTCTCTGTGACTTGGACCACACTCCACGCAGCTCACTCCAGCCTGGACCCTGCCCCAAATGCACCAGGTCTGTCCCACCTGCCATGAATTCCCACCGCTGCACAGCCCGATCATAGCATAAGGGGCTTTGCTCTAGGAAACAGGTGGCCTTTAGCTCTGAGCACTCATTTGTCGAGTGCCTTTGGACAAGTTAGTCTCTGAATCTCAAATTCATCAAAAAATAGGGTGAATCCAATCTGGCCTGACACAGGCTTACAGGAGGGAAGTAGGGTGCATGAACGTGCACCGAACAGGGTACAATGACATACAAACGTCAGAAGCGGTGACAGTGATGTGTACCTTTACATGCCAAAGGCAATGTGTCTCCTCCTCTCGAGGCCCAGAGAACATAAGTGCCTAAGAAACAAGCAGCGTGTACGCTCCCAGGGGAGAGATGTGTGCACGGAGGACGTGATAAATAATACCGCCGGCTCAAAATAAACAGCGGTGTCACAAAACATCGCTTCCAGCCCCCTGGTGTTTGGGCTGCTCCCTCTCTCTGTTCCGCCTCCCTGCTCTTTCTCTCTCTTCCTACAGCACCGATCACCATGGTATCTAGGTACTCAAATAAACACATTAAGTTTAAAACAGAGCCATATGTGGGAAGACACACTTCCCTTCTGAAGCCTTATCTCCCAAAGCTGAGCTTGGAAGGGAAGCGACGGTGAAACTATCTCCCTGGATGATGGAATCTTGAGAAGAAGAGAAGTAAATGCCAACCATCTATCAAATGTCCACAGCAGGTAACACCTTATTAGCTGCCTGGAGATTTAGAGTAATGAGTCCTTGTCCCTTGCCCTCAAGGACTCACAGACTCTAAGGCAATAGCAGACTCTCCAGATATACAACCAGAGCAGGGAGGTTAGATTACACCAGGGTGTGTCCCTGCCAGAGGCGGATACACACACAGATGACAGTTCGTCTCCGCAAAAACACCAGCTCAACCCTGAAGCGAGCTGTGCCTCATCTCACACTGTACCAGGGGCATCCCAAATGAGAGATGAAAACCGTCACTATGGAGATGTGTGAAAGGGAGGAGGGGGTGGGAGGGGAGACCTGCCGAATGGAGTGGGTGGAGCAAAACTGGGAAAGCTGATTCCAAACCAAGAGAGGATTCTTTTATCTTACCATGGGAAGCCAGCCCTCTTCGAGGCAGAACTTGTAAGAGTCTCAACTCACGTCCAAAGAGGAGTCAGATCCTTGGTTCTGGCTCCCATTCTGCCACGATGTCCCCAGGTGATCTAAAGTGTTTACTTCATCGCCTGTGATAAATGTGGAGGTACAGACCTTCAGAGCTGGAGGAAACTCTAACACCTGGCCCATGGTTTATGAACCACAAGTCAGGATAGAACATCCTCATTCGATTTCCAAGGGCAAGATGTCTTCAAGAGGGTGTGGAGTGAATGTGGACATATTGGAGTTTCTGGGGACATGTCACTGTGTATCATCACAGGTGAATATTGAAAATAAGGCTGCTCCGGAAAGCCTGTGACAAGGGATGGTGGGAATGGGCAACTTTGCAGCCAGGATGTTCCTTCCCAGAGCACCTCCACGTGGTCAGCAGCACCTGCTTGAATATCTCCGTGATGGGGGGGGGGGGGCGGGATAGTTTGAATACTGAGGCCAAAATCTGCTTCCTACTAACTTGCTCCTTGATCCCAATTTTGCCCTCTTATCCTCCACAGAATAAATACCTTCTCTTCCATATTCTAAATATTTAAACAGAGATTGGTCCTTGCAGATCATCTTTATTCTAAACCAAACATCCTTAGTTCCTCCAATCCTCTCTTGGTTCCCAGGCCTGTCTCTATGAAGCTCCCCCTCCCCCAACCCCATTAGCTATAATGCCTACAATGCATCCTTTCAGAGATGGTTTGACCAGAGTCATAGCACACTTTAGCCACAAGGGGAAGCTCAAGGCTCCTTTAATCTGCCTAGAAGAGAAGGAAGCTACTACTTGGAAAAGGGTACGGAATCAAGCAAACATTCTTCTGGCTTCTTCCACTCTCCTTGTTAGCATCTCTATCTCCTGCAAGCACACGCCTCTGGTCTTGTCGAAAGGACCAGGGTTTGCCTCCTGTGTGGGAAGGGAAGGTGCCTTTGCTAACAGGATCCAGGGGAAGCCAGGCAAAGCACATACAGAATGGTTCGCCTACAGGTGTACTCCAGGCCAAGAAGGGCTGCGGTCCCTCTAGCCGGGCCTTCTCATCAACCAAGGAAAAAGGCCAGATAAAGGGGCCTAGAGAGGCTTCTCACCGGCCTTGGGCCTAGATCTAGTCCCAGGGGAAAGGAGTGCTTGAGGCTTGCCCAGCCATGAGGGCTGGCTGAGATCTAGCCATCTCTATCTCCTTCCAACAGAGTAACAGCCAACAGTCAACAAGGAGTTAAGTGCACTCCAGCAGGATGCCTACAGCCCACAGCCTGGTGCTGCTTACTAATGTAAGCCAACATTGCATTTGCCTTTTGAACCACTTTCTCTATTGGCTCCTCTTGAACTCATGGGCTATGAGGAACAACTTTTTCCTTAAAAAAAAAAAGCTAACCCTACATCCTTCAAAGTTTGGTATCAGGAGGAGAAGTCCAAGAGGAAGGATGACTAAGGAACCCCTACTCTACCATTAATCTGTAGGTTCTCTCACTTCTGTCACCATGTCAACACTGCACTGGTACCCAGGGGCCACAGCCTTCCATTACAGTCGGAGTCTAAGTGTGGACATCACCCCCCTTCCCTCATCGATTGCTTTTCCCTTGGCTCTGCTGGTACGGAGCTGCCAGCATAGGAAATGGCTCCCACACAGCTCATGTCCTGTGCCCTGCATACTGAAGGGATCTGGCAAAGAGCTCCCGTCAGGAAGTGCTCAGCCCCGGAACAGCACGGACTGCAGGAAAGAGAGCACATGCCATAGAGAACTGCCTTCAGGTTCAAGTGGCCAAGGAAGTCCTGCAGATCCACCTTGGGCAGGTAGTGGGTTACACGGTCCTCCCTGAGGTTCTTGGCGGAGAGAGGGACAGTCGGGGCCTGGGTCCCTGCGGGAATGGGGGCTGCACCTTACCGAGCACTGTGTCCTCTGCCGGGCCCTCAAGTACTCTTCTGGCTCTAGAGCTGAGCCATCTTCCTCCAGCTCCAGGAGGAAGGGCTTGTCTGCAGGCCTCAGGGTGTCTCAGAACTTGTGCCCGGGGTCCTCAAGGCCGTGGCCAGATGCCCTTCCATGCCTTCTGGACAGGACTGTTTACTCTGCCTTGGCTCCCCAGGGCCAGCATTTTGTTCTTCACAAACCTAAGGTGACTGTTGGGAGGAAAAAACAGTCTGTGACACCATTCCAACTTTAATGCCCTTTCTGGTAAGAGGCAAGGATACACAGAAATATACTTATGTCTGTGTACATAAATACATGAATTTTAAGTACTTGGAAATGTTAAAAAGAACTCTTAGGCAAAAGCACCCTGTTCTCAACTTAATTCCCACTTTCTCGAAGGTGGGACAGGTTCTAGCCCTGGCTGGGGCTGCGAAGGCAGGCCCCTGGAGGGAATCCTGAGTCTCCCCTGGCCCGGACAGCTCGCCCTCCCACCGCCCGACAAGACGCATCAGGCAGGGGTCCATCTGCCCTGGGCTTGTCACGCAAGGACTCGGACACACCTCTGCTTCGTCCCCACCGGAGGGCAGGAGGGGGCCCTATGCGCTGCAGTGCCAGGCCCGCCCGCTCGGGGCCTCGCACCCCACCCCATAGGCTCCCAGCGCCCTGGAGAAGCCTGTTGAGGGGCTTCTGGTCACCAGGTGGCGCACTCGGCTGCCAGCGCGCCGCTCCTGGGTGGCAGGTGGTTCAGGGAACCTAGGACTAAGGACGTCTCTGAGCCAAGTCGCCCGACCTCACTCCTGGCTCACACCAGCTCTGTGCCTGGAGCCAAGGGGGACAGGCAGTTCCAGCAGAATTCCTGAACAGTCTTATATAAAAAAAAAAAAATCTTCCCACCCTATCCACCACTCACATCAATTTAAAAATAAAAAATAGCATTTCCTGTCAAAATAACACCAGCATTCTTCACAGAGCTAGAACAAACAATCCTAAAATTTGTGTGGAACCAAAAAGACCCCAAAGAGCCAAAGCAATCTTGAAAAAGAAAACCAAAGCTGGAGGCCTCACAATCCCAGACTTCAAGCTATACCACAAAGCTGTAATCATCAAGACAGTATGGTACTGACACAAGAACAGACACTCAGATCAATGGAACAGAATACAGAACCCAGAAATGGACCCACAAATATATGGCCAACTAATCTTTGACAAAGCAGGAAAGAATATCCAATGGAATAAAGACAGCCTCTTCAGCAAGTGATGCTGGGAAAACTGGACAGTGACATGCAGAAGAATGAACCTGGACCACTTTCTTACACCATACACAAAAATAAACTCAAAATGGATGAAAGACCTCAATGTAAGACAGGAAGCCATCAAAATCCTCGAGGAGAAAGCAGGCAAAAACCTCTTTGATCTTGCCTGCAGCAACATCTTACTCAACACATCTCCGGAGGCAAGGGAAACAAAAGCAAAAATGAACTACTGGGGCCTCATCAAAATAAAAAGCTTCTGCACAGCGAAGGAAACAATCAGCAAAACTAAAAGGCAACCAACAGAAAGGGAGAAGATATTTGCAAACAACATATCAGATAAAGGGTTAGTATCCAAAATCTACAAAGAACTTATCAAACTCAACACCCAAAAAACAAATAATCCAATGAAGAAATGGGCAAAAGACATGAATAGACACTTCTCCAAAGAAGACATCCAGATGGCCAACCGACACATGAAAAAATGCTCAACATCACTCATCATCAGGGAAATACAAATCAAAACCACAATGAGATACCACCTCACACCTGTCAGAATGGCTAACATTAACAACAACAGATGTTGGCGAGGATGTGGGGAAAGAGGATCTCTTTTGCACTGCTGGTGGGAATGCAAACTGGTGCAGCCACTCTGGAAAACAGTATGGAGGTTCCTCAAAAAACTAAAAAATAGAGCTACCCTACGGCCCAGCAATTGCACTACTAGGCATTTATCCACGGGATACAGGTGTACTGTTTTGAAGGGACACATGCACCCCAATGTTTATAGCAGCACTATCGACAATAGCCAAAGTATGGAAAGAGCCCAAATGTCCATCAACGGATGAATGGATAAAGATGTGGTATATATATTGAATGGAGTATTACTCGGCAATCAAAAAGAAGGAAATCTTGCCATTTGCAACTACATGGATGGAACTGGAGGGTATTATGCTAAGTGAAATTAGAGAAAGACAAAAATCATATGACTTCACTCATATGAGGACTTTAAGAGACAAAACAGATGAACCTAAGGGAAGAGAAACAAAAATAATATAAAAACAGGGAGGGGGACAAAACAGAAGAGACTCATAAATATGGAGAACAAACTGAGGGTTACGGGAGGGGTTGTGGGAGGGGGGTGGGCTAAATGGGTAAGAGGCATTAAGGAATCGACTCCTGAAATCATTGCTGCACTGTATGCTAACTTGGATGTAAATCAAAAAATAAATAAATTATAATTTATCACAATTTATAAGATTTATACATCCAAAAATAAAAATAAAAATAAACTGTGGTAAGGAAAGTTGTTGATAACAATGTGATAGTACAGAATAGCATGGATACTAACAGCAATAGTGGGCTGTGTTTAAGAAGGAGCATGGGTTCCAGAATCAAAATGGGTTGGAATCCTACTTATTGACCTTGTGAACTAATCTCCATATCCCACTGCCTCATCTGCAAATGCAGGTAATTTACATAGAACTCACACATGGAGTTGTTAACAGGAATTGCATTAATTGATACACTATGTATGTATGTGTGGGTACTTAATATATGTACATATTAAATAATATATGTACATAAAAAAGTATATGTGTATATCTATAAATTATATTATTTTAATTTTTTTTTTCAACGTTTATTTATTTTGGGGACAGAGAGAGACAGAGCATGAACGGGCGAGGGGCAGAGAGAGAGGGAGACACAGAATCGGAAACAGGCTCCAGGCTCTGAGCCATCAGCCCAGAGCCCGACGCGGGGCTCGAACTCACGGACCGCGAGATCGTGACCTGGCTGAAGTCGGACGCTTAACCGACTGCGCCACCCAGGCGCCCCTAAATTATATTATTTTATATGTACATAATATATATGAAGTTATAGGTATATATGTAATATTATACAAATGCTTAACATAACACCAATAATGTAATGTTAGCTATATTGTATATTTCAGTATGCAACATCTATGAATTATTAATTTTTAAAAACATCTTTCATTCAAACAAGAAACCACACCTTTGGGGCTTTTTTTTTCTTTTTTTTTTAAATATTTATTTTTGAGATGATCGGATTTTGAGACATTTATTTTGAGATGATCGGAAGTGTGCTCTGTGCTGACAGGCTGATGTGGGGCTCGAACTCACAAACCAGGGAGATCATGACCTGAGTTGTGGTCGGATGCTCAACCAACTAAGCCACCCAGGTGCCCCCAGGGCTTTTTTTTTTTCCTTAAGTTTTATTTACTTATTTTTGAGAGAGACAGAGAGAGAGCATGAGCAGGGGAAGGGCAGAGGGGCGGGGACAGAGGATCTGAAGCAGGCTCCATGCTGACAGCAGAGAGTCATTTCAGACTCACCAACTGTGAGATAATGACCTGAGCCAAAGTCGAATGCTTGCTTAACCGATTGAGCCACCCAGGCGCCCTTTGTTAGCTTTTCATATGGAGATTTTCAATTGTTTATAAAACTAGAGAAAATAATATAATGAACCCCCATGGCCCTATCACCTAGTTTCAATAAGTATCAACACATGGCCAATTCTGTTCATTCTGTACCCCATGTCCCCTCCCGCAGTCAGCTGGGTTATTCTAAAGCAAACCCCAGATCTCCTATTATTTCATTCCTACACACTTGACTATCACACGGTATTTCTTAAAGTTCAATATTTATTTAATATTGCCTCCATGCATCATCTGTTGTATTCATCAGTCTGCGATTTCCCCTGACACTGAGTGTCTCTTCCACACCAGCATTTGCCACAGAAATTCTAACTGAATACTGAGTCAGTATTCAGTATTGCTCCAATGTATTGGAGCAATGTATTACTCCAATGAAAACTTTGGAGCAACAGGTTTGGTTTGTTGTTGTTGTTGTTGTTGTTGTTGTTTGGCTAAAAAGTATTTCACTTCTCAAAAAAGATGTGCTCTCTCCAAGGAAGGAACATTTCCTTCAGCCGCTGGCTCCCGCCTGGTGAGAATCCAGGGGCTGCTTGTTTATCCATGGAAACCCAGCACAGGCTGAATTCTCACAGTCAGGGAAGGAGATGTCTCCTAATTACACAGTCAGATTTCTGGCACGCAGAGCAGGATATGGTCCATTTCAAGAAGGAAACCACTTCTCCAGACACTTGAAGGTTTTAGGATATATACCCAATACTTCAGGGATTAAATCATTGTCTGCCTAGAGTGTTTCTTATACAGTACCAATGTCACTTTCACACTGAAAATGGACCGAATTTTTTTTTTCTTCAAAGCACTTTGTAACTATGTTAACATTTTCAACCATCGATTTAAGACACACTGGTAATACATCTGCCTAAAACTCCTTACACTGAGAGCCCTTTGAGACAGAAGAAAGGAGGGCAAATAATAAGGTCCTCATTCAACTGTATCTTTTTGAAACTCAGCCCCACTGTCACTACACACTAATTGACTGACAGACAACGCTGATGTGATAAGAGGCAGGATCACGCTGCGCTTTGGGACGGTTTTGAGTTTCTCTGGAAAGGGTTATCTTATTTTCCAGTATACTTAATAACAGTAGCCAACGTCAGGGTGTCTCAGACTTTGTGAGTAGTGTCGATATTACTGTTAATAAGGGGGTCTCACAAAAAAAGGCTATTTAATCCTCACGAACCTATGCGGTTGGGAATATACCCATTCTACAAAGGAGGACACTACAACTAAAGTGTGAGGGAATCCAGGAACACACACACACATACGCACACCCACACACATACAGTATCCCAGTTTGTAGTTTCAGAAGCTGAGTGGATTCGCTCACTGAATCGACACTGGTATACAAATCGTGGTGCTCTTCTCTTGTTATATTTATAAAGTCGGCATCTGTCTTCCACTTATTCTCAAAACAGGAAAAAATGTAACCATATCATATCAAGCAGAGAGAGTGTCTAGGCCTAGGTATATATACTTCCCGATTTCCTCCATTCTCTTTCAGTCAGCACTATTACTCCTTTTCCTGGACATTATTCTCCAGTATCTGGGTTGGGATTCCAAGAGCCCCATAGGATAGGTCTCCAATTCCTAGGGCCTCTGCACCTTGAGGATGAGACTCCTGAGGGATGAATAGAGCTGAGCAGCAGCTTACTCTCCCCTGAATCCTGCCTTCTGTCAATTGTGCAAGCCAGAGGCATAAAGGTCCCGGACCGTAGAGTCTTGTAGGGTCCAGGAACCTCACACACCTCCAGGAGAGGGGCAAGGAGGTGACTGTTATATCTATGGCTGTTGGCAGATGCGCTGAGGCCGAGATCAAGAATTCATCAGAATCCTTTTCTTCTTTTAAAATCTTGATCCTTCTGGTAAAATGTAATCTTCCCCTTCTCCACGTTACCATGATGGCGTAGGTGCATTTCCTATGCCCTTGTGCTCCACTGGTTTACTCGTTAGCCTCCTCACTCCATGACAGACTCTGTGAAGGAGGAGATGGGCCCGCTCATCTGCAGCTTCCTCAGGGCCCAACCTTAGAGAAAGTAGGAGCCCGACAAATGTTGATTGACTTTATGATTCAAATCACTGGGGCAACTTGCTATGACCTTGACTTGGCTCTCACACCATCTGCAGCTAACTTACAGTCACAAACCGCCTGGGGTTTTGTTCGTTTGCTTACTTAACACAAACATGCCAGGTGCCAAAGTTCCTTGCTACGTGAGGAACGGAGCAGCTTGAAGTCTCCCTGGGGTACTATTAACTATAAAATTTAAGAATGACTAGAGGTGGAGCTGGCCAGGAAAGAGTGGTTGCAAGATGTAGCTCTTGCCGTCAGTCATCCGTTTTCTCCTCCTGGGAGTCATCTGCTGTTGGGCTAAAGTGGAGTGGTCTGCCTTGCTCGCTCAACAAGTCATACGTGAGACAAGGCCCAAGCTGACCTTCAGCACACAGCATCATCCTCCAGATTTGAAGCAAACTCTCTCTGCCTCACTGCAAAGCCATGGCAACAATCCACAACTGGAAGATGTTATGGCCCCTGGACTTACTTGTTAGAAATGGGCATCTCTTGGGACGCCTGGGTGGCTCTGTAGGTTGGGCATCCGGCTTCGGCTCAGGGCACGATCTCACAGTTCGTGGGGTCGGGCCCCGCGTCGGGCTCTGTGCTGACAGCTCGGAGTCAGGAGCCTGCTTCAGATTCTGCATCTCTGTCTCTCTGCTCTTCTCCCTTATGTGCTCTCTCTCTTCGTCTTAAAAATGAATAAATGTTCTAATTAATTAATTAATTAATTTTAAAAAAAGAAGAAATGAGCATCTCTTTGCTGACCGCTGCACCCTGAAGGAATCCGTTCCTCTTGCTGCCTCAAGCATCTCAGAGTTTGGCTGCCTTTCGAGAAGTGTTGCTAAAGTTAACACTTCTTCCTTCTATCCTATCCCACTACGACTTGTCGTAAGACACACTGCGTGGCATGCCTCCCATCATTCCTTCTTTGCCCATGTCCACGCGGGACAGTTGTGTTGCTTGTGAGAACCTGGTGCGATCCCTGCAGTGATCTGCAAGTGCCTGTGAGCTGGGGTGTCCCGGCATCCCCAGGGTCTGCCTGCACCCTCCCCACTCAGGTCGTCTCCCACACCACCATCAGCTCTATCTTCCTAGAATTCCTACTCTCCTGGGGCCGCTCCTCTTCCAGGAATCTACAGGGGCTGTCCATCGCTTAATGGGGAGGGGAAAAAATGGCATATGTGGTGAGTCCCCGCTGCCCTACGTACCAGGGATTTCCATGCTCTATTTAAGCCTGTGAGGTAAGTGATAATCTCTTCGTTCCTAAGATGCAGGCTCTGTAGCTCAGAAAGGTTAAGAAGCTTGCTCCAGGCCATGCACCTTGTAGGTCACACATCAGCCAGGACCGATCCTGAAGTCCACACCCTCAACACCAGTTGCCCATGAGGGTAGAATACAGATTGGTAAAGCACCCCGGAATTCAAACATTCCTTCATCTGTCCCCACCTAACCGACACATCCTCACCTTCTAGTACTCTCCAGAGACATCTCGGCCACAGTCAGATGGTTCTCTGAAAGGCGCTCACAAACCTGGCTCGTTCAGGCAATGAATAAACACAGAAGGTGCAATGGTGTAATTGACCTCTCACAACTGGGAAAATAAATGGCACGGTGAAACCCCTAGGTCTCTGCCTTCGATGGCACTGACTGCCCCACCTGGGATCCTCCCTTTGTCATTGCCCTCCAACCAAGAGCCACCAGGATACACCTACGGTCAGCTGGGGCTTCGGGACTCATCACAGTGAAGGCGACTGCAAGCCTCAGTAAGAGGGTGTAAAAAGGAGCTTATGACAGGCTTTGGGATTGTGTTCCGTGATTCTGGAGAGGCTTCAAGGAAGTGGGGCTCTGCTCAGGATAAGATGTTGTCAGGCAGAGGCGATGCTATGATTGGTACCTTAATTCTTATCTAGAAGGCAGGGGCAGGGAGCGAGCCTACAGGTGTAACTGATGAAGAAGCAGCAGGCACTCATATTACCCATGAATAGAGGCATGTTTGGTGGTCACTTTTGTGATCTGGACAATTTCTTGCTTTTGATCGTGGTCAGACGTGATCACAGTTACAGATGGGTCTTGTTTTTGTCTTAAGCCACCACAGTTACAGAGTGGCCTTGTCTGACACAGGTGTTCTGTGAGATTGTCTATGTTTATTTAACAAGAGCGTACCACAGACTAGTCAATAGTGTGAGGCCGGCTGCCTTTCTCTTCTCTCGTTCCACTTTCTCCGTATTGCTGGTGTTACAGTTCGCACATTTGATGTCCCCTCCCCACAATCCTGTCTGGACCCTAGGTCTCTCCCTTCACCGAGTTTCTGCCTCCAACATACAACTTAGCATTCCCTGTAGACATGTAGATACGCCCACGGAGGCTGAACCAATGTAGAGGGGTGCAGGCATTTTTGGAGACCAGCCTGGAAATGCTGATGTGCACAGGGAGCCCCAGCAGGGCCCACTCATGTGACCACCCCCCCCCCCAACAGCCGAGAGTGACTGGGGAGGGGGAGGAAAGGGATTCCTCCTTCCTGAAGAGCCAAGGTGCTGCTGGGGTTTGGGAATCTGAGGGAATGTGCCGCTACCTTGTATCCCTGGCAGATCCCCAGCACAGAGAGCGTGCCCTCGGGGAGGACACCTGCCTGGATGTTGTGCTAAGGAGAGGGCTGGCTTGGAAATCACTGGGCAAGATCCAGTGGGAGCTGGGAGTACTGCAGAGTGAAAGAACCATTATATGACCCAACATGCATCCACAGATTGGGAGACAAAGGTTATGCCATTTTTGTGCTTTACAAAAGCACTTTAAAAAAATCGTAATACCCACTCACTGTAACAATGGAAACATACTGAGTTACAGAAAGACTTTTTAAAATGCTTCCTTCCTCCTCTGCCCGATCCTACGCTCTTAAAGGAGCTGAGGTTAGCTTATCAGATCATTCCACCCTTCTATGCTTCTACAAACAGAACTGCCTATTTAGAGTCTCACTTTTGCTTTTGACAAAAGCGCGATCATGTTCTTCATGTTATTTTACCCCTTGCTTATCTGCACTTAACAAAATGTCTTCTACACCTTTCCAAGTCAATACATATAAATGTGTGGTTCATTTCATTTGCTGATTGCATAATATTCCATAGAATGGATGTACCATAATTTATTAAATCAGTCCAGCGTTAACCATGGGGTATGGTTCTCTCTCATCAGCTTTGTTTGCTGATTGTTACATCTGGGCTAGTCTTATTTAGTTGTAATCTCTTAATTAACAAGGACTGTGTCTGAAATACAAATTTTCTTCCTAGAACCTAACACATCATTGCCTACACACATCACACATTTGACATGACATGAATATTCTTTTAATTTTGGAAATGTTCGTAATGTCTTCTTTTGCTAAAAGGAAGACCGTTCTTAGGATGACAGGCTCATATTTGGCACATTTACTGAGCAGGAGGAGATAATTTTTAATTTCCTAATCCCATATGGTCCAATTTTTCTCCATATGTCAATCTCCTTCCCAACACGTGCATCAGACTTTCCCGTGGAAATGCCCTTGTATCACTACAGCAATCATTTAAGTTCAAACCTCTGCACCACAAAATAATTCCATTTTCAGAGCAAGGGTGCCTAATCAAACACCTTTGTTTTAAAAGATGAACAAAATGGGGCACCTGGATGGTTCAGTGGGTTGGGTGCCTGCCTCCGGCTCAGGTCATGGTCCCACGGTTCGTGGGTTCGAGCCCCACGTCAGGCTCTGTACTGACAGCTCAAGCTGTGCTGACAGCTTCAGATTCCATGTCTCTCCTCTCTCTCTGCCCCTCCCCCACTCATGCTCCATCTCTGTCTCTCAAAAATAAACATTAAAAAATAATAAAGAGGGAGGAGCCAAGATGGCGGAACAGCATGGAAGCTTTTTGTGTGTCTCGTGTCCATGAAATACAGCCAGACCAACACTAAACCATCATACACACCTAGAAAACTGATTGGAAGATTAACACAACAATCTACACAACCTGAACCACAGAATTCAGCAGGCACGCGACATGAAGACCTGAACTTGGGGAGCGAGAAGCTGTGAAAGGTAGGGAACTCCTTTTGTGGGTGGAGAGAGGACAGAGTCTGGGGGGAGCATACGGGAAAAGCACCCCTCCCCAAAAGCAGCTGGAGAGAAAGTGGAAAATTGGAAACAGCCGCAGGGACTAAACTAAAAAGGGAGACAGGAGAGAGGGGAGGGTTTAAATTCCACTAAGACTGTAAACAAGGGGAGCGCAAAGGTTGCAACTCCGCAGCTCGATACCTGGCGGTGCTCTGGTGGGAAAGGTGAATCCCCAGGAACAGAGTGGGGTCCGGGAGGTTCTCGGGCCACACGGGAAAAGCGGTTCCACCGCTGGAAGGACATTTGGTAGAGACTGTTGAAGCCACCTGGTCCCAGCAGACCCCGGAAGGCAGCCACATTCGCTGGTGCTGGGGCAAGGTCATTGAGGGTAAAGCCTGGTGCCAGATGTGTGTTGCAATTTTCCATAATCCCTGAAACACTGATGCTACACTGTCTCGCGATCTTTTTTGGGGGCGGGCTGGCAGGGGGCTGCAGTCTCGGGGCACCGGCAACAGCAGGGTCGGCAAGCGTTCCTGGGTGCAGCCGACATTTGGCCATTGCTCATTCGGCCATTGTTCGGTGAGACCCTCCCGCAGAAGGGCGGACCGGATCAAAGCCGCAGTCCTTCAGAAGTAAGGGGCACGGGAAAACAGCCGCATCTGAGACAAAACTTGGGAGAGAGGTACTGCCTGGGGCCTGATCATGGAGAGTGAAAAAGCGGGGAGTGGACAAGAGCTGAAGACGGAGAACCGGTGCGCAATTGCTGATCCGGGAGAACAGACTGGCTGGCTGGGTGGCGCCATTTTTCACGGCTCCTGCGCATGCGCATGCGCACCTACGAGCACAGCAACAATCCACCCCAGTAGGCTAGCAGCGCCATCTAGTGGAGAGTGGAGCTGTTACACCGAGCCCCGCCCACTTGGGCCAACTTTGTTCTTCAAGGACACAAGCCTCACTGCCGGCTAATTTATGGACTATAAACAGCTACATGGACTGACCTCTAGGGGAAAATGAAGCAATTTCAGTCCTACTTCAATCTGTTAGCAGGTTCATCTATTCAATTTTTTTTTCTTTTTTTTCTCTTTCTCCTTTTTCTCTTTTACAATTCTTTTCTTTTTCTTGAATACAGAAAGAAGAAAAAACTCATTTTTATTTTCAATTTTTATTAAAAATATCTGTCTTTAATTTTATTACTATATTTTTTACTTTTGTGTAATTTTTTTCAAATTCTACTTGCATCATTTTATTTTAGTCTACTTCAGTGTACTCACCTTTTCAAATTTTTAAACAATTTCCTTTTTTTTCTTTCTTTTTCTCTTTTTCTTTTTCATTTCCTTTCTTTTCTTGAATGCACAAAGAGAAAAAATTCATTTTTACTTTCAATTTCTTTAAAAAAATTTTTTTTTAAATTTTTTTTCAACGTTTATTTATTTTTGGGACAGAGAGAGACAGAACATGAACAGGGGAGGGGCAGAGAGAGAGGGAGACACAGAATCGGAAACAAGCTCCAGGCTCTGAGCCATCAGCCCAGAGCCCGACGCGGGGCTCCAACTCACAGACCGCGAGATCGTGACCTGGCTGAAGTTGGACGCTTAACCGACTGCGCCACCCAGGCGCCCCTTTTAAAAATATTTTTTTTTATTTAACTTTTATTACTATAAACTTTGCTTTTATGTAATTTTTTCAAATTCTATCTTACTCCCATATTTTATTTCAGTCTACTACAGTGTATTCACTTTTTCAAATTTTCAATTTTTTTTCTTTTTTCTTTTTTCTCTTTTTTCTCTTTTTCATTTCTTTTCTTTTCTCTTAAATACAGAAAATGAAAAAATTCATATTTCTTTTTAATTTTATTAAAAATATTTTTAATTTGTTTCTACTATATTCTCTACTTTTGTGTATATTTTTTCAAATTCTGTTTTACCCACATCATCTCATTTTAGTCTACTTTAGTGTATTCATTTTTTCAAATTCTCAAATGATTTCCTTCCCCCCCCTTTTTTTTTCATTTCTCTAATCTGTCAAACCACTTTCAACACCCAGACCAAAACACACCTAAGATCTAGCATCATCTATTGGATTTGTGTGTGTGTGTGTGTGTGTTTAATTTTAATTTTTTTTAATTTTAATTTTTTTTATTTCAATTTTTCTACCTCATTAATTCTTTTTCTCCCTTCAAAATGACAAAATGAAGGAATTCATCCCAAAAGAAAGAGCACAAAGAAACGACAGCCAGGGATTTAACCAACACAGATACAAGCAAGATGTCTGAACCAGAATTTACAATCACTATAATAAGAATACTAGCTGGAGTCGAAAAAAGATTAGAATCCCTTTCTTTAGAGATAAAAGAAGTAAAAAATAGCCAGAATGAAATTAAAAATGCTACAACAGCTGCAATCACGGATGGATGCAGTGGCAGCAAGGATGGATGAGGCAGAACAGAGAATCAGCGATGTAGAGGACAAACTTATAGAGAATAATGAAGCAGAAAAAAAGAGGGAGACTAAAGCAAAAGAGCACGATTTAAGAATTAGAGAAATCAGTGACTCATTAAAAAGGAACAACATCAGAATCATAGGGGTCCCAGAGGAGGAAGAGAGAGAAATAGGGGTAGAAAGGTTATATGAGTAAATCATAGTGGAAAACTTTCCTAACCTGGGGAAAGACACAGACATCAAAACCCAGGAAGCACAGAAGACTCCCATTAGATTCAAAAAAAACCGACCATCAGCAAGGCATATCATAGTGAAATTCACAAAATACTCAGGCAAGGAGAGAATCACGAAAGCAGCAAGGGAAAAAAAAGTACCTAACCTACAAGGGAAGACAGCTCAGGTTTGCAGCAGACCAATCCACAGAAACTTGGCAGGCCAGAAAGGAGTGGCGGGATATATTCAGTGTGCTGAATCAGAAAAATATGCAGCCAAGAATTCTTTATCCAGCAAGGCTGTCATTCAAAATAGGAGAGATAAAAAGTTTCCCAAACAAAAATTAAAGGAGTTTGTGACCACTGAACCAGCCCTGCAAGAAACCTTAAGGGGGACTCTCTGAGTGAAGAAAAGATGAAAATATATATACCAAAAGCAACAAAAGATTAGAAAGGACCAAAGAACACCACCAGAAACTCCAACGCTACAAGCATCATAATGGCAATAAATTCATATCTTTCAGCACTCTAAACGTCAATGGACTCAATGTTCCAATCAAAAGACACAGGGTAACAGAATGGATAAGAAAACAAGATCCATCTATATGCTGTTTACAAAAGACCCACTTTAGACCTAAAGACACCTACAGACTGAAAATAAGGGGATGGAGAACCATCTATCATGCTAATAGTCAACAAAAGAAAGCCGGAGTAGCCATGCTTATATCAGACAATCTAGACTTTAAAATAAAGACTGTATCAAGAGATGCAGAAGGGCATTATATCATAATCAAGGGGTCTATCGACCAAGAAGACCTAACAATTGTAAACATTTATGCGCCAAATGTGAGAGCACCGAAATATATAAATCAATTAATCACAAACATAAAGAAACTCATCGATAGTAATACCATAATAGTAGGAGACTTCAACACCCCACTCACAGCAATGGACAGATCATCTAATCAAAAAATCAACAAGGAAACAATGGCTTTGAATGACACACTGGACCAGATGGACTTAACAGATATATTCAGAACATTTCATCCTAAAGCAGCAGAATATACATTCTTCTCCAGTGCACATGGAATGTTCTCCAGAATAGACCATATACTGGGACAAAAATCAGCCCTAAGTAAGTACAAAAAGATCGAGATCATACCGTGCATATTTTCAGACCACAATGCTATGAAACTCGAAATCAACCACAAGAAAAAATTTGGAAAGGTAACAAATACTTGGAGACTGAAGAACATCCTACTAAAGAATGAATGGGCTAACCAAGAAGTTAAAGAGGAAATTAAAAAGTATATGGAAGTCAATGAAAATAATAGCCACAACCCAAAACCTCTGGGCTGCAGCAAAGGCAGTCATAAGAGGGAAGTATATAGCAATCCAGGCTTTCCTAAAGAAGGAAGAAAGATCTCAGATACACAACCTTACCTTACGGCTTAAGGAGCTGGAAAAAGAACAGCAAATAAAACCCAGAACCAGCAGAAGACAGGAAATAATAAAGATCAGAGCAGAAATTAATGTTATCAAAATAAATAAATAAATAAATAATAAATAAATAAATAAATAAATAATGAACAAAGTGAGGCTCCAAGGGATCAAAAACTTGCCAAAGTCCCATGGCCGCTCAGCAGAGCGCCTGGGGTTCGGACTGATCGATGACTCCCTCCCCTGCACAGCACAGCCCCTCCAGGGCTTGGGGGTGAGGATGGCTCAGCGCACAGGCAATGGTACTTTTATTTGAGGCAGATTGGAAAGTAGCTTATTAATGTTTCTCCAAGACTTTGAAACAGGTGACTGACTAGTGCCACTCGCTACCTACCGCTCTGAAAAGGGAACTCCTTCTACCAGATACTGAGTCTGTAGTTCATTTCTCCCACTTCTGCTCTGGTTCCAGTTTGCAGTCTTCTCTGCATCCAGCAGTGAACTGGGTGGTGAATGCGCCTCTCTCCTCATGTTCCTCATGATCCCTGGCATTCCAGTGTGCCCTGGCCTGGAGCTGGAGTTGTTCACTCTCTGGTTATATAAGGGTGAAATCCACCAGGCGTGGACAGAGAGGAAACCCTTGTCAAGAATGGATCCAGATTTGCAGGGCCTACAGCTTATAAAAATTTTTAAGATCATCTTGAATGGGAAACAATGCAAAAAAATCTTATTTTTTGCTATTTATACAAACGCAGGAACACATCACTAGGTCCCCTCCTTGTGCCTTAGAAGAGGCCAGGCCCTGGAAAGTGAGGGGTGCTGAAGATTAATTTTCTTTAGCTTCAGGGTAAAATTGCCCCTGGGCCTTACATAATGTAAAGTAGGACACACCTGGGGCACCCTTTCTGATCCCCCACATGTCTTTGAACAAAGTTGGTCAGACCCCTTTGGGAGGTAGGGCACACAGTAACCAGAAGCCTTGGGGTTTTTAGGACAATTCCTATTTCAAATATTTTATCAGACCATATGTCAAATGATGCCTTTTGAAAAAATGTAGGTGATAATGTGATAGAAAAGAGGTACAAAAAACAAAACAAACAAATAAATAAAATAAAATAAAATAAAAACCAACCCTCTTCCCTCTCCCCACCAAATGAGTCCAAATGGAGACAGAACTGCTACTTGCTTCCTATGGATGTTCTGCTTCCTGTCTCAGAATGGAAGAAACAAACCCAGGAACTTCAATAATGGAGCACAGCCGGGGCACCTGCGTGGCTCAGTCAGTTAAGCGTCCAACTTCGGCTCAGGTCATGATCTAACGGTTTGTGAGTTCGAGCCCCGCATCGGGCTCTGTGCTGATGGCTCAGAGCCTGGAGCCTGCTTCAGATTCTGTGTCTCCCTCTCTCTCTGCCTCTCCCCCACTTGTGCTCTGTCTCTCTCTCTCAAAAATAAATAAAATGTGGGGCGCCTGGGTGGCTTGGTCAGTTAAGCGTCTGACTTCGGCTCAGGTCATGATCTCACGGTCTGTGAGTTCGAGCCCTGCGTCGGGCTCTATGCTGACCGCTCAGAACCTGCAGCCTGTTTCAGATTCTGTGTCTCCCTCTCTCTGCCCCTCCCCTGTTCATGCTCTGTCTCTCTCTGTCTCAAAAATAAATAAACATTAAAAAATTTTTTTTAATTAAAAAAATAATAAAATAAATAAATAAAATGTAAAAAAATAAATAAAAAAAATAATGGAGCACAGCCTCTGCAGAGACAGAAGTGTCTACCCTCTAAGAAAACAGCAGGAATCTTTAAAAAGAAATCACCTTCCCTTAGTAGGCAGCAATAATCACGTGGCCAAGAAAATCCTGCCTCCTTAGACTTACCTTGGGTAAGAAACAAAACATAGTCAGAAAGGACAAGTTGAGTTCCAAAGACTGGAGAACTTTCTTCTAGTCCCTGTCCTCAGTTTTCCATTCCATGGTAACCACGCCCGAGACTTCAGAGCAAAACATTGAAGCGGATGTGCCGTGTAGGTCTCCCATCCCCCAAAGACTCAGGCTCAACTGTCCCACAGACTTCTCAGGGGCTGCCAGGGAACAGATGTGCGGCAATAAGCTATTCACCAAGCAAGAATGGGAAGAGGTGTTCGTTTTGCTTTCCAGGAAACACTCTCTATCTGAAAGGCAGAAGATAACATACGCAGCACTTCCAAGGTTAGCACAGTGCATTTGCGGCTTGTTCATAACGGTAACAGTGATGACGTGCATCGCTACTGTTTACTGAGACTTACTATGTGCTATAAATGTATTATCTTGTTTAACCCACATAACAACCCTATCACTATTCCTATTTTACCTACGAGAAAACAGAGATGTTAAGAAGCATACCTAATATCATACAGCTAATAAGTGCTACAGCTGGTACTCAAACTAGTTCTATCATCAGTTCTAACCAGTGTGTTTTCCCGTCTCCTTTAATGGCCATTTGATAGATATCCGAGTGACTCACTAAGAAAGAAAGGAAAAAAGGAAGTGAGAGAAGAAAGGAGGAAGGGAGGAAGGAAGGGAAGAAGGAAAGAAAGAAAAATTCAGTTAAACATTTCCACAAAGATCAGCCAGTCCCTGCCTGGTGGTGATGTCAACCAAAACTGCTGTGGGGCAAGCTCCGTTCCCTCACCATTTCCAGCAGCAGAATAACCTGGGCACTTAGGAAAAAGGCCAGTTGTTGGGCCCATTCCAGACCTACTGAGTCAGAATCTCCGGGGATGGGGCCTAGGAGTCCTCCTGACACATGCCTCCCTCCACTACCACCCCGACCCCCCAGGCAATTCTGTCACACTGCTGCTTGCCCGATGTTTGAGAACAGCTGCTTGTCGACAGGCCATGCCTCCTGGCTCACCTGGGAGACCCAGTTGTCCGAGCATAAGTGGCAAGAGCACCCCCTTTATTCTCCTAAGTGTTCCAGTGCAGACAATCCATTCGCATGTGTATATCTCTGTATTTTTCGTACCAAAAATCAGACCATATTGTACATGCTATTTTATAACCTGGCTTTTTTTTTATTTGACCATTCCTACTTTTCCATATAAATGAAGTTTTATCTTGACTAATACCAATCCATATTCATATTTCTTCAGTAATCCCTGAAATCTGGTTTAATCAATATGTAATTGTTTTATAATGGTTATGACTATTATAATTGCTTTATAATAACAGTTTTCTCTTCTAAACTGAAAACAGTTTCTTTTTTCTTTACAACCTGTCCTATCAACTAGACCAGGCTAGATGCACTGTGGGCCATGGCATCTTTTGGATTTTTCTGGATACTTGTTAATTAGTTTGCTCCCCCGTTTTCCATATTGCTTATCAACTAAAAATTAAAGTTTCATGGAGTCAAGTTTGACTATACATCATAGGTAATGTTTACTTCACCTCTGTATCACATCAGGAAACAGGTACCATCTGGTCGACCTACCATTATTGATGCTAAGATCAACCACTGGATAAAGGTGCTAACTTTCTGATCCTATGATGGGAGAGTTACATTGTTTCCCTTGCACCTAGGAAGTAATCCGTACAGCCTCACTTTGGCTTTATATGAACATACAGTCTCCCATCAACCATACACCTAATGCTTTTAGCACCATTGATAACTATTGCCTGAGTTAGGGATGTTGCAGAATGTTGACTTGCTAAATCTATCAATCCTACTACATGATTGGCAGGTATTGTTTGGTAAAATCAAGATTTTTATGCATCATCTGAGGCCATTTGGTTACCAGTCCCTATTGAAAAGGAAGGTTAAATTTCTTTTTCTCTACCATTTTCCAATTGAGGAGCTAGTTTAACAGCCACATGGGCCCGATTTCTGGAGTCAGTTGTGCAATATCTGTGTCTGTGCTCAGACATGATTGGCAACCAGAAATACTCTATCAAAAAGAGTATCCATAAGTGTTGACCTAAGCTAACTACAATTTTCACATCTGACCCTCAAGCCACAATCTTGTACTGCATTTCTTTGAGCTCAGGAAGTTCTTAAAGAACACTTAGTTTATGATAAAACACATTCTATTGCCTCTCAGAAATGAGCTTTCATTAAGTAGAGGCAGAATTGTTCTAGTTAATGGGCTTTCAAGAAACATAAGCACTGTACCAAGCTATGGGACAATGATTCTTTGTGTTTGCAGTTTGACATGTGGCATAGGTCTTTAAAAAGAGTTAGCATTTCCGAGGGAACATACATCAGACACTGTGGCATGTTCAACAATCTCTCTCATCGTACATGTCCTTCTTACATTGTGACTCTGACACTCCTGGCAGTGAGAGGTGTGGTCTGTGTTCCCTTCCCTTGAATCTGGGCAGGCTTACAGCATGGCAGAAGTGACACTAGGTAAGAATATACCACCATTTTTTTTTTCATTCGCTTGTTGATGGACATGTGGCTGTTTTCAATTTTGTGCTATTACAAATAAAGCTGCTATGAACATTTGTGTACAAATCATTTTGTGGACATGTTCTTTCTTTTCTCCAGAAGTAAATGGCTGGGTCATATGGCAGGTATATGGTTTAACTTTTAGGAAACTGTCAAATACTTTTTGCAAAGTGTTGAAACACTTTTTGCAAAGTGTTTTACATTCCCACCAGAAGTGTATGAGAGTTCTGGTTCCTCCACATCCTCACCAACATTGAATATGGTCAGTCGTCTCAATTTTAGCCATTCTAATAGGTATGGAGTGGTATCTCACTGTGGTTTTAATTTCCATTTCCCCAGTGACTAATGATGTTAAGCATCTATGCATGTGCTTATTGATCATTCATAGATCTTCTTTGGTGAAATCTCTATTCTAACCTTTTGGACATTTTAATTGGGTTGTTTTTAAAAAATTTTTTTAATGTTTACTTATTTTTGAGAGAGTGAGAGCGCACGAGCAGGAGAGGGACAGAGAGAGAGGGAGACACAGAATCCAAAGCAGGCTCCAGGCTCTGAGCTGTCAGCACAGAACCTACGCAGGCCTCGAACTCATGAACCGTGAGATCGTGACCTGGGCTGAAGTTGGACGCTTAACCACTGAGCCACCCAGGCACCCCTAATTGGGTTGTTTTTTTATATTGAGTTTTGAAGGTTGTTTATATTTTCTAGATACAAGTTCTTTATCAGATACATACATTGCAAATATTTTCACCTAGTCCATGGCTTCTCTTTTCATTCTTTCCAAGAGCAGAAGTTTTTAATTTTGATGAAGTCCAATTTAAGAGTTTGTTCTTTTATAGATCGTGCTTTTGGTGTTGTAACTAAGAAATCTTAACAATGTCACAAAGATTTTCTCCTGTTTTTGTATACAAGGTGTTTTCTTTTTAAAGTGTATTTATTTTGGGGGAGAGAGAGAGAGCATGAGCAGGGGAGGAGCAGAGAGGGGGAGAGAGAGAATCCCAAGCAGGTTCCACACCATCAGCGTGGGGCCCGCTGTGGGACTCGATCCCACAACTGTGAGATCATGACCTGAGTTGAAGAGTTGGGCGCTTAACCGAGGGAGCCACCCAGGCACCCCTACCTACAAGGTTTATAGTTTTAGCTCTTTTTTACATTTAGATCTATGACCCACCTTGAATTAATCTTTGTATGTGGTACAGCATATGCATTAGAAGTTCTTTTGTTGTTGCTTTTCGCTTTTGTATATCCTATTGTTCCAGCAACATTTATTGAAAAAACTATGCTTTCGCCACTGAACTATCTTTTCATCTTTGTAAAATAGTCATCAGTGTATGTGTAGATCCCTACGTTCTTTATTCTGTCCCACTGATCTATTTCTATCTTGTACCACCACCCACTGAGTTTGAAACCAGATAGTTTTAGTTCTCCAATTTTGTTCTTTTTCGAAGTTGTTTTGACTACTCTGGGTCCTTCACATTTCATATGAATTTTTAGAATCAGGTTATAAGTTTTAATTGGAAAAAAAAAAAAACCCTGCTGGGATTTTGATAGGGATTGACTTAAATTTATAGATCAATTGGCAAGAATTGACCTTTTAATTATATTGAGTCTTCTGACCCATGAGAAAGTAGACCTGTCCATTTATTTAGGTCTTCTTTAATTGCAGCAATTTCTTGTAGTTTTCAGTGCACAGGTCTTACACATCTTTTGTCAGGTTTAGTCCCTAAACAGTTCATATTTTTTATGCTATTGTAAGTTGTACTTAAATTTTTTTGCAATTTGATTGTTGCTAGTATTCATTGACTTTTAAATTTTGAGTTCTATTTTTAAATTTCTTGGGAGTTTTTTTTTTTATAAATCTGTTCTTTTTTGTTGCTGTTGTTTAAAAGCACCCCATACTTGGGATGCAAAATCTTATTGAAGAATGTAAGTTTTTGCTTTAAATTTTCTTCTGCTCCCTGAATAGTCTGTTTTCTCCAGGTTTCTCTGTTGTTGCTTATTTGGGTCTTTATCTTTCATGTTAAAGTATTGATTGGGGCAGAGGGGAATCCATTCATATTGAAGAGAAAGACACTAAAAAGCCAATTAGAGCTCTGCATGCATGGGCGAGCACGGTTCACTACTAGCCATCTCTGTAGGGTAACTGTCCATTTCACACACACACACAAACCCCCAAAATGTTGGAATCTGTAGAGATTTTTGCCTTTGACTGGACAGGTTCTCCAGAGAAGAATCTTCCAATCTTTTTCCCAGAGAGCCTAGTTCCAAGAAGGGAGAGGGGGTAGGATGAGGACAAGGTTTCGAAGGGGAGTCTGTTTTCCGCATGTAGATTTTCACTTAATTGTCGTTTTCAGGATTGTGCTTCAGCGTGCATCCTCTCTGCCTTTGTTCCTAAGTCTGATGCTTCTCTAGTTGAATTTCTTAATAAACTTCCTTTCTACTTCTGGAGTACAGGAGAGGTAGTCCTCTTTCAGGGTAGCGTATGGAAAGGAATCTGCGGTTTAATTGTTCCTTTTAAAGTCTTTCAACAAATCATCCTGTTATGAGCCCTCTCTCCCTGAACTGGCAGAGTTCTGCTGTGCAAACTGGCATGCCTATTGGCACTTTCCTCTATAAGCTAGGTCAGTTACCACTTGTCCATTTGCTTCCCCTTTTCTAATGTTTGTTGACACCTCTAATTCACTAGCTTCTGCTGTCCCATGTGGATTTAAACGTGTTTAGCCTTTGCACAAGTGTGCAGGCCACAATGTTTATCTAGAAGTCAAACAGCTTTTTTGAATTACCAATAACCCTCTGTGGCAGTCCTGACCCTTCATTGCATCCAATGAGGCTGTGGGGCTAAGTCTAACGGAAGGAGTGAGGCTGAAAGTGGAGTCTGCTCAGTAATTAGTAATTTCAAATCCGTACGTGGTAGTTGTAAAGATATATAAGAAAATGTAAATCACTATTTCTACAATAATGACAAACTGGTTAAAAAAATTGCAACATGTACGTCAGACAGAATGGCCCCAATATAACAAGAACAAAACAATGCTTATAAATCAGTAAAAAGATGAACGCTAAGAAAATAAATAGGGGCACCTGGGTGGCTCAGTTGGTTAAGCGTCCGACTCTTGATTTTTGGCTCAGATCGTGATCTCACAGTTCACGAGTTCAAGCCCCACATCAGGCTCTGCACTTAAAGTGTGGAGCCTGTTTGGGATTCTCTCTCTCCCTCTTTGCCCCTCCCTCCTCTGCTTACACTTTCTCTCTCTCAAAATAAATAAACTTAAAAAAAATTGTTTAAGGAAAAGAAAGATGGTTAAAATATATAAAAATACATTATAATAAATGTGCAAATTAAAATAATAGAGCTAATTTTCACCTATGAGGTTAACAAAGTTTAACAGTTCAACCTTAAAAAAAATAGTTCAGTCTTTCTTGGAGTGAGCAGTTCAATTTGACAATTCCACCAAAATTTGAAATGTGAATAACTTTTTGACCAAGAAATTCCAATCCGGAGTATCAGGTCAGGAGCATATAAAAATTTTTTTAATGTTTATTTCTGAGAGAGACAGAGACAGAGCATGAGCGGGGGAGGGGCAGAAAGAGAGGGAGACACAGAACCCAAAGCAGGCTCCAGGCTCTGGGTTGTCAGCACAGAGCCCGACATAGGGCTCAAACCCACGAGCTGTGAGATCATGACCTGAGCTGAAGTTGTACACTTAGTGAGCCACTCACGTGCCCCCAGAGGATCAGGAGCATATAAACAAGTGCTCAAAAGCTACATGCAAAACCCATCGGTGTGAAATTAAGTTACCATTCTATCTCACGGTGGATATTCTGCAGAGGATAGTGAACTTAGAGATGATTTTCCTTTTGTTTACACCTATTTGACTGAATCTTTTGTAATAAGCATGTCTTACTTTTACAGTCAGAAAAGTTAAGAAAGGCATTTTTGTTTTATTCATTTAGAAGCAATTTTAAATAGTTAAGAGGCACTGGGTGGCTCAGTCGGTTGAGCATCCAACTCTTTATTTCAGCTCAGGTCATGATCTTGTACGTGGGGTCAAGCCCTGTGTTGGGCTCTGTACTGTCAGTGCAGAGCCTGCTTGGGGATCTCTCTCCTCCTCTCTCTTTGCTCCTCCCCTGCTCACGCACGCCCTCTACCTCTCAAAATAAATATATGTATTTTTCAATAAAAATAAAATAGTTAAGACTATGACCTGGGTTCAAATCTGAGCACCACTCCCTTGTTCAGCCTTCAGCAAGTTGCTTCGTGTCTCTGTTCCTCAGTTTGCCATTATTACATACGGTTGTTTTAAGGAGTAGATTAATGTATGTAAAATGCAAAGAACCAGCTTGGCATGCAATAAACACTTGATATGCACTAGTTATTATTTCATTTTGGAAAAACAAAGATTATTTAGTGATTTGTGTTTAGGTTGTGTAAAAATGTCTCTATTGTCAAAACAGCTGACTCAAAATGCCAATAAGTCAATGGGACGAGACAAAAACAAAATGACAAGTTTAAACACTGGAAAGGAAAAGACAAAGTGCAATTATTTTCAAATGCTACAACTGTCTACCGAGGGAAATCCAAGATACTCAATTTAAAAATTATCAGGATTAATAAGAAAATCCAGTGGAATGGGAAAATAAGGGTTAAGTATTCTGAATTCAATAGCTTAACACTATAGTAGCAATAACTAGTTAGAAAATATGAAAGTTTCAATTCACAGTAAAAATAAACAATACAGCTAGAAGTAAGCTTCACAAAAAATATATAAACCCCACATCAAGAATATCACAAAAATAAGGGCACCTGGGTGGCTCAGTCGGTTGAGCGTCTGACTTCGGCTCAGGTCATGATCTCGCACTTCGTGGGCTCGAGTATGAACATTGTTTTTTAGACATACTAGTATTATACACTTCATCGACTATAGTATAAACATAACTTTTATATGCACTGGGAAACCAAAAAATTCGTTTGACTTGCTTTATTGTTTTATTGCAGTGGTCTGGAACTGAACCCACACTATCTCTGAGGTACACCTGTATTTAGACTGTGGTCAGCAGAAGCCCCCAGAGGTCCAACCAGGTTTCTGTCAGAAAACTAATGCAACTCTATTAGTTTTCTATTCTTGTCATAACAAATTACCACACACTTAATGGTCTGAACAACACAAATTAATTACCACACAGTTCAATAGATCAGAAGTCTGACATTGGTCTCACTTGGCTAAAATCAAGGCTGTGTTCCTGCTCAGAGGTTCTGGGGAGAATCCACGTCTTTCCTCATTCAGGTTGTTGGTATAATTCAGTTCATTGCAGTTGCAGCACTGAGACCCCCATTTGCTCTCTGATTGTCAGCTTGATGGCTGTTCCCAGCTTCTAGAAGCTGCCCACATTCCTTGACTTGTGGCTTCCATCCTCCATCTTCAAAACCACCAACAGCAGGTCGAGTTGTTCCCATGTTTGAATCCCTCCTCCTATCTCCTCCCTCAATGCAGACAGATGAGTGTCTCAGTTTCAAAGACTCATGTGATTAGATTGGCCCCACCTGATAATCCAAGATATTCTCCCCATACAAAAGTAAATTTACTCACATCAGCAAAATCCTTTTTGCCATAAAGGTTACATAGTTACAAGTTTTGGGGATTAGGACTTGGGACATCTCGGTGGGCAATTAAGTATGTGTGCTCTGGAATCCTCAGGGGTTGGAATTTGGTTCTAATAGCCAATGGCTGAACAACCTTGGACAAGTTACTTTAAATTTCTTCATCTTTGTAATAATGCTGGCACCTATCCCAACTATCATAAGAACTATGTAACACACACACTTAGCAGTGCCTCACTGCTCAATAAATGTTAGCTATTATTAAACTTAAGTGAGGAACCTTTTCTTATCTCAGTTAAATTTCATCTTATTCTTTCCAACTCAGGGCCGCAGGCTGTCAAGATAGTTTTTAATCTCAATTCTGTGGTCTTCAATATTATAACTTCCTTTTAGATTTGTGTTATCTTCCCCTTGATAAGCATGCTTGCTCCTTCCTCTCGGTCACAAAGTTACGCAAGGTCAAGCTGTAGCTTTGGCATGAATGGAGACAGCTCTCATCTTTGAAAACAATTTCATGGGACAGACCCTGACTCGAAGGATCAGGTGCTAAGAAAGGGAAAGGAAATACAAAGATTCCTCTTGCACTTATGGACATTCCTAGTCTAACGGCCCCTTTCAAAATGAGAAAAAAATAGGGTCACTGTAAAATGGCACCCAAGGCCTACTGGAAGACGATTTATTTTTAAATGGATAAAGGAGATATTTACATCTCCACTTTATACATTAATAAACAACCGAGGCTCAGTCCATTTTAAAGGACTTGTTCAGGCTCATTATAGCTGATAAAGGGCAGAGTGAGGCCATGAACCCAGGATTTCTGACTCCAAATCCTACCGTCTTTCCCCCTCAGCACTCTTCCTTCTGAGGGTTCTGCTTACCACATCTGGGAACTGGAAAAGCCCCAGAAAGGAGACAACTAAATGATGGAAGAAATCTTGGGTCTTTGATGAAAGAAGAGATACTTCATTGGAAGGAAGGAAGGAAGGAAGGAAGGAAGGAAGGAAGGAAGGAAGGAAGGAAGGAAGGAAAAATTGGAACTCTTTTCTTCAGCCTAGAAATGTTACAACTGAGAAAAAAAAAATCAAATCCAGACTGACAAAACTAAGATTGATGGGCACTATTTGCTATAATCTAGTTGGCGCCTTTCAAACTCCTGTTAAAGTACTTCTTCACAGAGCATAAATGTATCCAACTCTATACTTCGTGTAGTGCCAGCAAGAAATATTCAGGCAATCAGTCTTCATAACAGTGACTTCCTGGAAAAAACTTACAAATTGATCATTAGGAATTATAGTGTGTTTTCCCATTTCCCAGCAGTATAATAAAGAGGCTCGACCAAGGGAGTATTATGTCAAATACATCACACATACAGCCAACATAGGTGAAAATCCAATATTATGACTTCAAAACTCCGTATTCATAAAAAAAGCGTCAATATGTGCCACATCCTGGTTGTGCAAGAGATCTCAATGTACTATAACATGTGTATACAAATATATGTAATTTATGTATATTTAATACTAAAAGTGAAATTCTATCATATAAACTTCTCTTAAACAGTTTAATTTTGTCTGCCTTTAGAATTTAGGAGGGCTTTTGGGGTTGTCTGGGTGGTTCAGTCAGTTAAACATCCTACTCTTGGTTTTGGCTCAGGTCATGATCTCCCGGTTTGTGAGTTTGAGCCCCACATGGGGCTTCTCACTGACAGTGAGGAACCTGCTTGGGATTCTCTCTCCTTTCTCTCTCTGCCCCTCCCTTGCTCACACTCTTGTCTCTCAAAATAAACTTATAAAAAAAAAAAAAAGAATTTAGGAGGGCTTTTATTGAGATTGTAGGAGTAAGCCAAGTCATAAAAAAAACTGTCCAACTAGGTTGAAATAATTACAACCATCAACTTGTTGGATTTTCTGTATCTGAGATATCCTACTTTTTAATCTATAAAATCCTTTTTTATTGCTGAAAAATTCTCAAAGGAGCAGCTGACCATGAATTTGAAATGACAATGATTGGGTTGTGACCGCTTATATTTCCATCCCAAGTGTCAGCCCCATGGCAGTGCAAAGGCCCTCTCCAATGGAAGTGCCCCCTATCGGTCCTAAAGATTTGTATGGACTACCACCAGAAGTATTTTTATATATATTATTTCATTGTGAGGTAAGTAGGACAGATACTATTATTCTCATCTTACACATAAAGGATCTAAGGTTTAAGGGACCTTAGATGACTTCGCTCAAGGTCACACAGCTCATTAGTAGAGTAGCTGGGACAAAGAAGCCAGGTCCCACAATCAAGGCACAGTGTCTTTTCCTGCATTGTATCCACTCACCTGTCTGCCAGGACAGAAAGGTTTCTTCTAAGAATCTTTGGGAGTTGGCAAGATGATCACAGCAGGACTTTTGGTTGATATAGTGTGACTACAGTCCAGACAGACTATAATCCAGGTCTTTCCAGTAAGGTGTCGCCCATTTAATGGAGCTATTTTTAAAATGCCTACGATCACTCCCTCTCACAAGATGGGCAATGCACAGTGAGATTTTCTTGTGATCACAAATGTCTAGATTTTTCTCAAAGCCACATAGCTTTGGGGGGAACAAAATAAAAATTCTAACTACTGTGTTTCTTTGCTCCCACTCTGAGTCAGAATCATCCGGTGTACCTCAGATACTGCAAGCTTAGAAAGGCAAACCCAATACCCAGGTATGCCAACACTGTCATTCCCCTCCTCCATCACATAACCTGGCCCCATCTATCTTACCCATAACCCGCATTAAGAGGTGGCTGATGTCATTAGGGAATACCATGGAATGGAACCACTGTTGCTTGGCAATGATCTCCTCAGCTAGCTTCCCATAAGCTAGGATAGAAATTTCTTCCCCTTATCCAAGCTACTTCTGTGACATATACCAGCTTTAAGGATCTTCACATGAACATTCCAGATGCAAGAAATTGGTAGGCAGCCTGATCCTTTCCTCTATTCACTAGAAAATTTGCAAAATTACTAGGCAACAAAAATAATTAATTTGATCCATTTAGGAAACCTATCTGGATAATTTAGACAAAAAAACACCTGTTACTCAGGAACAATTTTACCGATTTTATCCAAATAATTTCAACAGCCCCTTTCCTCAATTGAGAACTGCTAGGTCAGAAAAGAAACAACAACAAAACACCACCAAATAGAACTGCTTTCTTGAGCAAACAGCGTCACCCAGCCTAAACCCTACACTGTATCAACACTAGACCTAGGAACCATTACTACAATCCAGCTCTCCTTCCTCAGTCTCTGCCCTTTGCACCAAATACAATCACATGCTCTTCATTGGAAAAGCACCACAGCCCATTAAACAACCTTGGGTTATAGTTACAGCTCAGTCCAATGTGTCACACCTGATGGCAAGTAGGTTGAGGGTGGGGCTCTAACATGTTTGCCCTGTGCATTTTCAGGGTCTTACTCTACAATTTATAAACCATGTGGTCCTCATTCACACATAATGGAAATAATTCCCCAAAGCGGTCCTACCTTCCTCAGAAACATAAATGAACTAAGGAAAATAACAGGTTTTACTAACTGAGACTAGTGTTTAGAGCAGAAACTCTAGGGAGCACAGGGTTATTACACAGCAGGAGGAGGTACAATAGGCTGTGAAACAATTTTGGTCTTTTTGGTCCAGTGGTAGAAATTTCAGCTCAAACAACAGCACTTTGCTGAGAAGTATCTTGCTGTTAAATAAACAATTGTATGAGGCCTTTTTAGAACAATGAATTTGGATTGGCAACAGCTCTGTAGATATTACTTATAACAGTTTAGCAAGAAAAGCTCTACCATGATTGAGGTCATTGATATTGGCATCAGTCCTCTCAATTATTTTGTATTAGGCAGAAAACGCTTAGGTTTTATCATGTATTGTACAGATGCATAAAACAAAATGCATTAGCCTTCTCATTTTAGATAAGTCTCCTAAAGCTCTCTTGAGCAAACCATGAGCAAAAATTTATATATTATATACATAAACATTTTTGGTTTCACATATTATTTTCTATATAAGCCAGGGTCTAATTGCTCAAGACTTTGAAGCAACTATGAATGTTAGCAAATGGATCAAAGTCCAAATACAATCAGATAGACTGGATAAGACAGTCTATGAACTTTCAAGGAAATTTGGGTAGAATTATAAACGTCTGCCTGTAGGCTGAGGCTCCTTAAGCAAAGACAGCTCAAAACTTAGGACGGAATCCCAGCAGAACCTGAACTGAGCAGCTAGCGCACTACCCTGGTTTAGGAATCCAGAGAAATTCTACTTTTCACTTATGGAATCGTCCCTCCCTTTCCCAAACCCTCTTTCCTAACTGCTCACTGTTCACAAAACTCCAGTGGGCTCTTTCCTGGCTCCAACTCCCCTGCCCCATAGTCCAGGATGACAGACGAGAAGTGACCAGCCATCAGAGCAATACAACCATAAACCAGATCTAGAATCACATCTTCTGCTGGTGTTGGTAAAAGTAACCCACTTTCCCCCTATGCCCCACATTCCTTCCTCAACCTATCTAGCCAGCTACATGAAAAGTCCTGACGCACTCACTGTATTGACCCTTCTCTAAACTGAAGGGTCGCTGGGCCAGACCTTTTTTTTATTCCCATTTTAACGTGTACAATTCCATGGCATTTAGTACATCACAATTTGGTTAACCACCACCACCATCTAGTTCCAGAGGAATATCATCACACACCACCCCCACCAAAATCCTGTACCCGTTAGCTGTCACTCCCCGTTCACCCCTCACCCCTCCCCCAGTCTACTTTCTGTCATTTTACCACAGCAATTAATACTTTGGGCAAATACAGCTAACACTTCCAGTCACTGAGAAAGATCAATTAACTTAATGAAACAAAAGGGCTTTTTTGTTCATATAAGAATCTTAAGGATTAACATCTGGGTTTTACGTCAAATTGAACTTCAGGTCATAGCATCCCTACAACGTTTTGTTAAACTTTAACAGATCACAGTATCTGGGCTTCTCATCATTAGTTTGTGAAACATAATTATCATACCGCTGCCCTCCACACACCCACGCAGTGCTAATCACTCCTTGACCTCATTTTTCCATTTTATAGAATTCACAAAAGAACAGATTTAAATATATTACTCAAAGATCAGAGATTCACTAATTGATTTTTAGTTCCTCCTACTTAGGAAATAGTGTTTCCTATCTGGGAAGATACCTTTGCCATTCTTCTATTGGTTCCTTTGTAAGCTCAAATTAACCTACTGACTGTTAAAAGCTAACTGTCTGTTTGAACTTCTAATGTCTGGTACATTCCATGCGCTTAACAGATATTAAAAATAAATAAATGAGTTAAATGTCCAAGAAGCCAAATGGTTGCAAGCGACATTTCTGGAATGGTTTTTGTCGAAACTAAGGCAAAATCTGCAGATGGACTGGCTATCAGTAGGATTCTAGTTTCTACTCATGGAATCGTTCCTCTTCCTCAGCCCTCCAACCGTCCGACCCCTCCCCGCCCGTGCCACCTGCGAAATCCTCTTTTCTAACTGTTGCAAATCATGCCAAGTATTACTATGCAACACAGGTGTTATCTACGTTTTTCTCACCCTACTGTCTTAAAAAAAAAAGGTATTTCAAATAAACAAAACCACTTCAATAACCATCTTAACAACCTAAGTTTCACAATCCTAAATTATAATCAGGTTTCAAGTCCCCCAACTATCCCACTGGTATTCAGTTACCTAATTAGCTAATACTTAAATTATGGTAATAATCACAATATTTGAGGCCATTTACTAGTTTACTTTCCAGACTTTCAATAATCCATAACTATTCCCCAGAAAGAATTAATATTGCTCTTGATTTCTCTTGGTGTTTCTCAGGAGAAAAAAACAAATGATAACCAGATTATCAAATCAACTCAAAGCAAATATTTCAAGGTTGTTCAGTAGCTTTGGTCTGATTACTGTGTCATATTAGGGAGCTGTGTATGTTTTCAAATCAGAAATTGCCACTAATTCAGTGCTTCTACTTAATTCAATTAAGTTCTGTAAGATTTACATAAAAGAAGTACACAATGGAGAGAATTTTTAGGTTGAGTATATATTAAAAGCAACTCCCTAACAAACCTACAGAGAATAGCTTCAGTATAGAAAAGTGTCCAGAGGTATTTGACTTATGTTTAAACTTTATGGTACTACTTAGGACAAAAAAATTCAAAGTGGGAAAATACAATGGGAGTCATAAGCCCAGACTGGCAAAAAGATAAAAATAGCTCAGTTTAAAAACAGGGCTACCTGTCAAACAATTCTCTGTACTCTTTCATTTGTGTTGTTTGTACACTACAATGGCTTAAGGTGAGATTTAGGCACTTAGACATTCTTAAAAATGTCTAGCTAGGACTTCAAACTGAGAAGGGAACTCTGAAGACAGGAGTCTACGGAGCATAAGCAAAGTAGCCTATGCTCACAGTGGTTTCCACAGCTGTCTAAATTAGTTCTATCCTCTTCTGTTTCTTTTTTTCTCCACCTGCTGGTATCTCTCAAGATAGCAAAATGGCAATACAGTCCCAGGCCTACCTCATAAATGCAGACCACACGACTTTGGGAGAGCATCTCCTTACCCCTTCTTCAACAAATCCTAGGCTTCACTGTCTTTGGATCAACCTAGGTTTACCAGTTCAACCCAGAACCAGATTAGGTTAAAGCAATGGTTCCCAATCCACACAATCTGACACCTTTAACATTATGCTCAAATAAACTTCCTTGATTATACCTACCTACCCTCCCACCTACCTACACACACATGCATGCACACGCACACACAATATTTGAAGGAAAACAACATAAAACCTTAATTATATAAAACCTGACCTGCATACTGTGAAGCATAAATGTTCAGGAATGGTTACAGTAGAAGACAAAGAGATGAGTATGACTGCTGCAAATGAAAACTGACCCTGATGTGTTATAATATCAATGTAATGTCAACCCAATCTTTCAATGACCTAATTTTCCAAAATAGCAAAGAACTCTCGGAAATACTGCAATCATCTTTCCTTGATGTGCAAGGTAGTTGCACTCCTATGAAATTCATTGTACTGTATACAAAAAGAGTTTGTATTTACAAAATTCTTTTTTTTTTAATGTTTAGTTATTTTTGAGAGCTATAGAGAGCAGGCATGCATGCACAGGTAAGGGGCTGAAGAGAGGGAAAGAGAATCCCAAGCAGGTTCCTCACTGTCAGGGCAGAGCCCAAAACAGGGCTTGAACTCACGAACCTTGAGATCATGACCTGAGCCAAAGTCAGACACTTAACCAACTGAGCCACCCAGGTGCCCCACCTGAAGAACTTTTTAAGTGAAGCAAAGTTCCTTGTGCTTTTGCTTCCTAATTATGGAAGAATGCTCTATGGTCAAAATATCTTTATTCTAGCAAGAATGGAGTATCAATGGTAACTACTAAAAAGCAGTCACCTAGCAACCTATCCTTGCAATAAAAAAAGAAAAGATGAAATGTAACTAACCCCATTTGGTAATTTTTATTTTCTTCTCTCAACTGGAGTCCTAGAAAATATAGTCTGGATAACCAAATCACTAGGATGTTCGTAAGTCTCATGTCAGCTGCAACCATAAATTTTATTTGAGGTAATACCCTCAGCAGGAAAGTGAGGATTTTAAAAGGCAGCTTATATTCCTTAACTCAGTTATACAGATATATTTTCTAATATTTAATGGGATTTAGATATGGGATAGGATTCCAATACTTAAAAAATAAACTCAAAGCTAATATTATTTCTTTATAGCTATAGCATCTACTCTTTCATGTTCTCCTGAAAGCAGAAAGATAGCACAAAGAATGTTTATCTAACATTGTTGTTAAGGCTAAGGAAATACAGAATGTTGCCAAAGCCAATTCCATTCCAGGATCAGATAGTATCAGGTATTAACAGTAGTGACACCCAAGTTAACTGTCAAAGACATTCCTGATAACAATAATATAGGGCTGACATACCAGTATATAGATCAGCAAGGTATAACTTAACAATACTTTGCACCTTAGGAATTTACTCATCATTCTGTTGGGGAAAGAGTATTAAGACAGAGTTCATATCTAAAAGTCAATACCATTTAAGCCAAATCTAAATTAATTAAGACTTGTCACCATCCATGGGTTTGTTTCCTAAAATCTTAGGCACAAAATAATCTAGAATGCTGACATCACTATTAGTTTTCAGAAAAGGGAAAGGGAGGGAGACAACTATTACATAAACTCAGAAATTACCTTTTAAAATAAAGATAATTTCATTTTGCAACAAATATAAAAAGTATAGGGGAGGGGGAAAAAAAAGATTTGGTTATCGTAGAGTTAGGTAAACATAAAATTGGCAACGAATGAATGAGGAACACACAGAGCCCAGTATCATACACTTACAGTTCATACACAAGGTGCCCTTGGCATAACTTACTGGGTTCCATGTAATGCCTCTAGATTGAATTTAAATTTTTCTAGATCTTTAGAGGGCTAAAGGGACACTGGTTCACAGCTGTTAAAATTCAAGGGGGAAATAAATGTTAACGTGTGTTTACTTTCCATCTTAACTTCCTATTCAACAGCTCTAAAATTTTTTAAACCCCTGCCTCATTTCTAAATGGATTAAGGCAGACTGTTTTTATGTTAAAATTCAAAATAAAACTTTTACAAAAGATCTAAATAGAACTTCTACTTGGAAATTTGTTTAAAAGTCTCAAGATCACAAAACTGCTACTGCTAACTATAGACTTCAGTTATTCCAGGTAGATGAAACATATTCCCCTTCTATTAAAGATAAATATAAAATGGCTACATCACATTTTTATTATAAAAAAGCTATGAATTTGATAACAAGTGTGCTATAGTCTCTTAATACCATGTTTAGTCCTTACACCTCCTTGAGATATATTATTTTCCAAAAAAAGGAAAAAAAACAGTTCCAATGGGAGAAAGAATGTTTAATAAATGGTGTTGAAACAAATAGCTATCTGTTTGGAATAAAAATAAAAATAGATCCTTACACCTTGCACCTTGCACCATATAGAAAAATACATATATTACTGATGGATTCAAGAGTAAAAAATAAAAATGCAAGTACCCAAAATTCTACATCCAATATTAAGGGGTTCACGAACTCCCTAAAGCCCATCCATGGATCTCAGGTTAGCAAGAAGAGGAACTGTTAATCATAACTTCCATTAAAATCTCAATGCCAAACACCAGATGTGTTTTCAAGATCAAGTCACATGCAACAAATGAAGATGAACACATTAACTCATTGTTGTAACTTTATAAAATCTCCAAACTGGAACTAGAAACAGAGGCATGTCAATACAAATGGACAATGACTTAAAAAAAAAAAAAAAAATTACACCAATTTAAATAAGTTTGAGTGCATACTGTACAAGTGTACCCATGTCTGTTAGCCTTTCAGAAATATAAAATCAGCTAAATCTTTAGTACTTAAAATTCATTATGTGCAATGTTATTCTCAAACTTGATTAAAATACTTAATAAATACAAGTTATGTTTAATATGAATAACTGCAACATACGTAAACATCTAAACATATAATAGGAATTCTATATTAAAATGCAATACTTTCACCTGCATTAATCTCATACACAATGGAAAAATACTTGCAGATAGTTAGCATTAAGAATGCAAATATATTTTCACTGTGGAAGAAAAATAATAAGATTAGAAACCATATATTTGAGTAATCTACAAGGAAGCTGTAGATAGTCTACATTGTGATATTCTATTTTAAAATGAAAACAATTCAATATTTAACTTTACAACAAATTTACTCAAGGCAAAATATTTGTTTATTACAGAACAGGATCTTAAATCAAAGGAAGCAAGGCAACATTAGATCAACAATCTTAGATTTTTTTTAATGAAGTGTAGCTTTAAAACTGTAATAAAGGTGAACATAAATTCTAACATGCTCTTCTCTTCTTATAAATGGGATGATGTAGAAAAGCAAAGCTTCAATGTGTAGGGATTGGAACCATCTGTAAAAATTAAAAAACAAAGTTAACAGTTCACTTCATCAAACTTTCAAGATTACCTTGAATTAGCAGAGTCAATTATTTCACCTTCGTATAGCATCAGGAGCAGAAACATAAAGAAGGAAAATTTCTATGCAAGGAAAGGGGAAGATTACTTCTGTACATCGCTACCGGCAGTTAACCTACATGAAGACAGGGACTCTGTCCACGGTTACATTCCTACTGCTGAACATTATCTGACACACAGAGGAACTCAATGCTTCTTAGTGAATTAATTAATCATTACAGATAAATAGTATAGGATTAGGCTTATGTTCACCAGCAAAGCTCCCTTTGCAGAATACATTAGAATGGCAGTTCCTCTATAAAAGCCAATTCAAATACAGGCTGCGAAACGGGACAAGACTGGAATGTATAGGAAAATATTAATAAACTGAAAAAGTTCCAGAAGATCTACTATTAAATTCTAAAATTACTCAATAAAAACAGTATGATCCGCAAAAATTTTTCCATTTTATACATTTTTCCTTAACTTTTCAGACTAGACAGAAATAATTCTTCCTTACTTGATTATGCAAAGAAATAATTCTGGTATCTTAATGTATTAAAAGCTATCATCCTTCAAGAAAAACATTCCTATAAAGGAAAAAGCTTATAAATAACAAGTATTTGCATGACACTGGAGAGGATAAAAAGATAAATTGTTCTAGCCTCCAAGGAGTTTAAAATTCATATACTATCTTGTCTATGTCTCAAATATACATGAATTTTAAGCCTTTAAAAAACTTCTATTGAGGGGTGCCTGGGAGGCTCAGTCAGTTAAGTGTCTGGCTCTTGGTTTCGGCTCAGGTCATGATCTCACGGTTCATGGGTTCAAGCCCTGCATCGGCCTCCACACTACCGGTGGAGCCTGCTTGCAATCTCTCTCTCAAAAATAAACTTTAAAAATAAATAAATAAAAACCTTCTAATATTAAGCTATGATTCACTACCTAAAATTTACTTTTGTGACTAAAAAGTTAAATGAGGAGACATTCCTATTTATTTTTTATCTTTTAATTAAAATTTTCAAACATAAAAAAATTTATAGATTAGTATGACAAACCCCTATATATCACCTAATTTTTTGTTTTAATTTTTTATGTTTATTTATTTTTGAGAGGGAGAGAGACAGAGTATGAGTTGGAGAGGGGCAGAGAGAGAGGGAGACACAGAATCCAAAGTAGGCTTCAGGCTCTGAGATGTCAGTACAGAGCTCGATGCGGAGCTCAACCTCAGGGACCACGAGATCATGACCTGAGCCAAAGTCGGCCGCTTAGGGGCGCCTGGGTGGCGCAGTCGGTTAAGCGTCCGACTTCAGCCAGGTCACGATCTCGCAGTCTGTGAGTTCGAGCCCCGCGTCAGGCTCTGGGCTGATGGCTCAGAGCCTGGAGCCTGTTTCCGATTCTGTGTCTCCCTCTCTCTCTGCCCCTCCCCCGTTCATGCTCTGTCTCTCTCTGTCCCAAAAATAAATAAACGTTAAAAAAAAAAAATTAAAAAAAAAAAAAAAAAAAAGTCGGCCGCTTAACCAACTGAGCCACCCAGGTGCCCCTCTATCACCTAATTTTAATAATTGTCAAAATTTGACAGTCTTATTTTATCTATCTACCCTCCACACACTTTTTGGGAGCTAGAATATAAAAAACAATTTTTTTTTAACCATTTATTCATTTTGAGAAAGACAGAGCATGAGTGGGGGAGGGGCGGAGACAGAGGGAGACACAGAATCTGAAGCAGGCTCCAGGCTCTGAGCTGTCAGCACAGAGCCTGACGCGGGACTTGAAATCATGACCTGAGCCAAAGTTGGATGCTCAACCGACTGAGCCACCCAGGTGCCCCTGGGAGCTAGAATATTTTAAAGTAAATCCTCAATATGTTATTCTACCCATAAATCCTCAGTGTGTATTTTTCCTTTCTTTCCTCATCATACCTAATTAAGTTAGTAGTAATATTTTTTCTTCCAATATTTAGAAAAATAAACTTTTAACACCCTTTAGATCCAGGATCAAAGTACACAGCACAACGCTTCAGAAGTTATATACTTGAGTGTTCTTTGCATGGTAGAAAAAGAGGCCATTTACCATTTTGGAAAGATTAAACAGAGAGACAATTTCATTTGATACAAATTAAAACCAGTATTCATGATAAATCAAATTGTGGTACATCTCTACCATGAATAGCTACTATGCCTGTGCTTTAAAAACAAAAACAAAAACAAAAAAGTGGCTTTGCATGTGCTGATACAGAAATAGCTCTAAGACACAGTAAATGAAACCAGTATGGCAAAGAAGAATATGTACAGGAGAACCATTTTGGGGGCACCTGGGTGGCTCAGTTGGTTGAGCATCCGACTCTTGATTTCGGCTCAGGTCATGATCCCAGGGTCACGGGACTGAGCCCCACATTGGGCTCTGCACTGAATATGGAGCCTGCTTGGGATTCTGTCTCTGTCTCTCACCCTCTGCCCCTCTCTCCTGCTTTCTCTCTCTCAAATGAAAAAGTAAAAGGTTCTCTCTCTCTCTCTCCCCCCTCTGTCCCTCTTCCCAACTTGCGCTAACAACAACAACAACAACAACAATAACAACAACAAAGAAGAACCATTTTGTGGGTGTGCCTGGATGGCTCAGTCAGTTAAGAATCCAACTCTTGATTTTGGCTCAGGTCACCATCTCACAGTTGTGAGACTGAGCCCCTCACCTGGCTCCACACTGAGCAAGGAGCCTCCTTGAGATTCTCTCTCTCTCTCTCTCTCTCTCTCCCCCCCCCCTTTTTCTCCCTCTGTCCCTCCCCCACTTTTATACACACACAGGTGCATGCATGCACCCTCTCAAAATATTAAAAAAAAACAAAACATTTTATGTAAATTTTTAAAATGTAGATATACATACACTGGAGGAGGAATAAAGAAGACAAACAGATTATAAGTTGTAGAAACCTTTAACTTTCATTTTGTACCCTTATGTGCTTTAAGCTTTTTAACCATATAAATGTATGTATTACTTTCTTCTAAAAACATCAAGAGGGATTGTGGGAGCCAGCATCCAAGATGGCCTCGATGATCCACCCTTCTGATATTCATAGCCCTGTACAGTCTCCTCCCACACTGTACCACAGTTGGTCTGTGCAATTAAAATACAGCATAAATGATAGTATGTCATTTCCAAATATTAGGGTATAAAAGACACTGTGGCTTCTGGTTTGGTTTTTGCTCTCATTTCCTTTGGATCACTTACTCTGAAGAAAGCCAGCTACCATGAAATGGCCAATGTAACTTGACTGGACTTGCAAAGGACCACGTAAGTGAACTTGGAAATGGATTTCCCACTCCCCAAGCATGACTTGAAATGACTGTAGACCCAGAAAACAGCTTGACCACAACCTCGAGAGATCCTAAGCTAGAAATACCCAGCTAAACTGTCCACAGATTACTGACCCTCAGTTTGCTGTCTTAAACTGCTGAAAGTGGTAATCTGTTATACAAGCAATAGGGAACTAACATAAGGATTGTGTGGGGGGTGGGATTTATATGCCTTTTTACTTTGTACTTCTCTATATTAAAAAGACAGTAAGTGTTATGGTAAAATTACTAATGTTTTGACAGTAACTGCTATTGAATAATTATGACACAATTTCACTTACTTGGAACTCTTATCTGGTAGTGATTAAGTGCGGTAAGGGCTTCCACTGCATCAGTTTTGCATTCCCATTCTAACAGCCCAGAAAGTGTTTTGGCAGAAGCTAAAACAAAACAAAGAAACACAAATCCAGTTGTTATTTGCTTGTCATCAGTTTAACCAGAAAACCTAAAAAGAGGGAATGTGCACTTACGTTTTGCATCAAACACTTTATATTTGATGAATGTAAGAACTTCATGGTCATTACATAACTGTCAAAGAAATGTAAAACTCCATTAAAAATATGGCCAAAATAATAATATTCCTGTTTTTTTAAGAAAGTAAATTTATGGCAGCATTTAAGACTGGCATGCATGAATTAAATCAAACACTTTTTAGATTAGTAAGTTCTAGGAGAAAATCAACTAAAAAAAGTGATATTCTGTGAACTATGTAACTTATTTAGTGCTATACAATAAAACCACAAACTGGTAACTGAAATACATATTTTCAGAGCTGACCAAGATTTATCTAGTGTCTAAGGTAGGGAGTGGAGTTCCAGAAAAATCAATTCTTTTCTGAAATATTTCCTACATTTAGGCAAAAAGGTAGGGATAGATAACATTTTTTTATGGGCAAGACTTAAGGGCATAGTAAAAGAACTTTCTGATTCCAGAAGTAAGGTCTCTCACTCTCAATCCAACTCTCAAAAAGACTGAGCCACAAACCAACAAAAGACTAATGCAGAATGGAAGCCAGAAAAGTACAATGACCAAAGAATGAACTATAAAGTACCAAATAAATAACAGAATACTATTAACATCAAAAGTAGATGAACAGCGCAAGACTTTAAAATGAGGCTAAAATATTTTAAATTTTAAAATAAGACAGAACATTCTGCACAACTCTATTTCAGCACCCACCTTGGTGAAGGTCTCCTCTGTGACACACAATGGAACATTATAATAATGCAGCACGCACGAGGGCGGCTGAATTATATTCTTAGATGCTTGACCAGCACTTGTAAAGCGATTATTTTTGCTCATTGCAAAATCTTTGTAGCTACTTGTACCATCCTCCAGCTCAAATATTTGACTTGGAACAACTGAATGTTGTTTAGACACACTAAAGATTGGGAAGGAAAAACGTACAGAACATAGCTTGTTAGATAAAAAGCAGCAAGTAGACAGTCTCGAAATGTTAATACATATGCCTGCATTCAATTTTAACAAATAAGACAAATGTAGCTATTTTAAATGTGGTTTAAATATTTAGTATTTTAAACATTTATTTGAATATTTAAATTTAGTTTGAGTTATAATCCATCACTCATAGCTTAGATACAGTCTTGTATTAGGAAACTTTACATAAAACTTGCCCATTTTTACATGCTGTTTTATGGTAACACTAAAAACTAGGTATAGGTGAGCAAAACCTGAATTATATGACCCTAACATACTTTGTCTAAAATGGTAACATTATAGGTGCTAGTTTCAAATGTGCTCTCAATTACATTAAAATATTCTGAAATTGAAATTAATGTTTCTAATAAAAATGAAGTTTTTTTTAACACTTTTAAAATTTACCACTTAAGATAATTACCAAACATTAAGTCTTTTCCCAAATAATTTGACATTGTTAAGGTGTGTGACAGCTCTTTCTACAGCATACTCATCACCCATTTCTACCAGTGCTGTACCAGGAATGGTCTTCATAAACTTTACCTGTAAATACAAAATCCCAAAAAGGTGACTATTTATTTCCCTTCTACAGTAACAGAATTTCTGAAAGATAGTATGATTTAAGTGGTTGATGTCAAATACAGAAGATCACCTGGAATCTTGACTTTATTCTGCTGTGCTATTACACACTCCTAGCTCTTACTAAAATTCAACAGTTAAAAAGGAAGATGATAGGGGCGCCTGGATGGGTCAGTCGCTTAAATGTCTGATTCTTGATTTTGGCTCAGGTCATGATCTCATGGGTCATGAAATTGAGCTCCCACTGTCAGCATGGAGCCTGCTTGGGATTCTCTCCCCTCCCACTGCTTGTGTGCATGCACTCTCCCTCTCAAAATAAATAAATAAACTTAAAAAAAAAAAAAGGAAGACTATAATTCTATTATATAGCACAATAAAGAAGAGCACAGGCTTACCCTGACTCTGCTATTTATTGTGTGATTTGGGGCAATTTACTTCACTTCCCTGAGCCACAGACTTCCCTATGAAATGGAGATAACGATAACATCTAGTAGGATTCAACAATATTTACTCATTCAACAAACATTTACTAGGTGCCTCAAATATTTTGATAAACACTGTGTGAGGTACTGGGAATTAATGGTGAACATAATAGACACAGTCTTCTTGAAACTTATATTCTTTCTGGTAGGTAGGTCAAAAATTTTAAAGTAAATAGTAACTACCGACTTTTCAGAATGCTGTTAAGGCAATACTCAAGATACTGTAAGAAATAATACAAGATGGCCTTGAGACAGCACTGCCAGGAGGAAGGCTTGTATAAGATTAGGGGCACTTTAAAACACAGGCTTTACTTCACAAGTTCTCATAACATCTTGGACAGAGGCCATACTTATCCTCTTATATTATTCCAATTTTAATATATAACAATGTAGTAATGAGGGTTAGATGGGTTAAAGTATGATAATTATTCAGCATAGTACCCCGCCCCTTGGAAAGTCCTTAAAATAGCTATTCTGTACCACTAACATTCACGATACCTTGAATATACTCCCTTCTTATTTGTTAGCCTTAAAAGAACACTACAAACATATTTACACAACAAATGCAGCATAGCATTTATACCCACCCTTGCAACTAACTATCCTTTTTAACCGGCTATCTTGGCATTTTTATACTGCTCCTGTATTTAAACAGAACTCAGCTATAGTAGAACTTTTCAGCTTTGCTCGAAATCAACTGTCTTCTTGTGGGCAAAATTTCTATACATTGATTTAATCCAATAACATCCTACAAATCTAATAATGACTAAATATATTAAATATGGAGCTCTTATATTCATGAATCTCAAAAAAAGGTGAGGAATAATTAACTATATATAGGTCTTTTAAAGGATTATCATAACTTGAGATTAGTGTATCATAATATATTATTTAAAATGTTTAAAAATTTTTGAGATATGGGACTAGAATTGTTCAAATAGCACACAGAAGATTTTGCATTTATCACACAAAGTGATTTATGTTTCTAAATCATGAGACAATTAGTTCATAACACAAAAGACAAAGATATACTGAAGATGTTGATTGAACTGCCTGATTCTGATTATCTACAAATATGATAAGCACAAAGAGACAACCTAAGTGATAAGGCTAAAATACACACTAAAGCCCATTTAGTCATCAAACATGCAGTTCCTAAACCTTAACTAACACCTAGGTGTCTTAAGATAAATGTCTGTGTGAAAAAATTCTGGACTACTTCTCCCAGTATTGCTAAATCTATCCCCTGTATTCCTGGCTAGTTACATAAGCAGAGATATCCCATATGTTAGCCCTAGACCAAAAGTGGAATTTTCTTTCTTTTCTAAATGTGGTCAAATTGTTATGTTGAGGAAATTCTTGTCTCAGAGATTTTCTGAGTTGCTTCCTCAGATCAAGGAGGCTTTAGAATTAATAAACCAAGTAAGAACTAAGAGTACCAACTATTCAAGCCATGCTCCCCCTCCCACACATTTATGACTCACATGCTTATACCTTTTTATTGTAGTGAAAAGAACACTAAAATCACTTAAAACAATAGAGAAAAATAACATTACCTCAGTACTGAAACTCAAATTGGCAAGGGTATCAAACAATTGGTGACTTAAGACTACCGGTCACTTCCCCAGTTAAATTTTCCATGATTCTTTAAAAAACAGTTTAGCATCTACTTCATGATAAGAACTATTTTAAGTATTTATATCAATGAACAAAACATCACAGATCCAGGGAAATATATGCCTAGTGAAAACAAGGTTACAGCTCTTTAAAGATCTTTAAAATATATAAAATTTAAATGTTTTGCTACTTTTTGAGTGAGTATAAGCCTCCAGACAAAGTTTTGGACACATTCTTTCAAAGTGGGTCAGTTTCAAATACTGATAGAGCTAAAAGCACATTGTTCCTCAGAAGATACTAGAACTCTAGCATTTGGAAGGCCAAGTATATAAATCCAGGATTTTCCTAAAAATTCATGACTTGTGCTCAAGCTCCACGAAAGTAACTGCTCTTTCAAATTCTACAGTTCAACATGTTAAATGCTAGACAGAAACTCTTTGTAATGATAAAATTAATACAGGCTTTATGTCTATAATACTCTAGTGGTTGATTAAACTGTTTTGGACTTCTATTTTTAAAGTATTTTTAGTACCAACAACCTATACCGATCGCTTACCAACAAAAAACAATTTCTGAAGTTCCTACCTAATGAATTTTTAGCGTACATTGGTTACTACTAAAAGAACTTGTATGTTCCCAATAAAAGGCGAAGAGACATGTATTTACTGCCTGTTCAGACTTTCCTGCTAGATATCCTAGCAAAAGAAATTAATATGAAATGAAACTTACCTTTTCAATATTTCCATATAAGCAGAATAGGTTGAACACCCTTGAACAATTCATTTTTAGCTGATGTAATCCACTAACCATTACAACTGAACCAGACGGATTTCCTCCATGCATATAAGAGGAAGAAGCCTGTGGTAACGGATACGCCACAAGCTCAGGTGTATCTCGAGAGCCCATTCTGTAACGACTTGGTAAAGGCAATAATGGACCATGGGAGCCTATAAAAATGATACAAAACAAAACAAAACACAACTTTAGCAGATACGCTTCATCACACAAAAAGTAAACTCTTACTATTAGCTAGTTTGGTGCATGTCCCAGGAAAACTCAAATGTGTTAATATTCAAATATAACCTGTGGGGATTAATAAAATCTGTAATTCTTTGTATCAGATCCTATATACATTGACCTGCACACCCCTGCATATACATCAGGCTTTAAGTTTGTATTTTTAAAAATATTGTTGAACCAGAAGTATACAAAATCAGGCCATAGATAGTGGGAATAAGGGGAAATCAGTGTAAAACTTTGGGCTGCTGTGTATAAATTATACCTCAAAAGTTTTTTAAAAGCCTCCTGCCAAAATCTTTTGGAGGATAATACAGTAACATACACAACGAAATCTCAGAAACTATCTCTATACAGATATAACAAAAGGAACATCTCTTTAATTCCAATGAAAAGCTGCCTCCTTGAATATATTTTACTATAATGTGCTTTCTAGTTAGTATTTTATCCCCCAATTCTAATTTAGGAAACTAAACCTCTAATTTAGTTAATATCTCACCTACTCAAAGGTGTCATTTATTCAGCACCCTGCACTATCTGAAACAACATCAAGAGCCCAGAAGAAAATAATGGCTAAGTGTCTGAAACTGTTGTCACAGAAACACACATAAATCTATGTCTCGCGCTGAGAATCCTTATTAAGAATCAACATGCTAACTTTAGAGTAGTTCTAAACAACTCTATCTGGTTTTCCCATCCATAACAGATTGGAAGTAACAAGAAAAATAAAGCTAAAGTGAATGGAACAGACAGGAATGAGGACACAGCCTGGAGAAACTGATACTAAAAGCAGGCATAAGGCACATTCACAACAGCAAGAAGAGAGGCGTAAGAACTGAGAAGCAACTAAGAAACAGACTCATAAACTGGAGGCTGTGGGAGGCAAGGAGGGAGGGGGGTGAAATAGGAAGGGGATTAAGAAGTACAAACTCCCAGTTACAAAAAAAAAAAAAAAAAATTAAGTCTCAGGGATAAATAGTACAGCACAGGGAATATGGTCGATAACACTGTAGTAACGTTGTATGGTACCACACTTCTCGTGGTGAGCACCGCATAATGTATAGAATGTCCAATCACTATATTGTATAACCGAAACTAATACAACAGTGTATGTTAGTTGTAGTTCAACTAAAAAAAAAAAAAAAAAAAAAAAGCAGCAACTCAGATGGAGATATAGCTCAGAAACATTAAATCCATACACCTTCAGTGCTCCTGAGTTAGTGATTACATAATCGAAGCATACTCTGGTAACATGCAAAGGTCTTCTTGATGTGCAAGAAGCCAATCCAAAAACCCAAGTCTTTTCCTCATTTCTCAAGAAGTAAAGCGTATATAATACTACTGACTTTCATTTTTATCCAAGACTAAGGGACAACTGTCACCTACTAAGTAAGTCACTAAGAAACTACACCTTGGTATTCACAGCATGCTATTAGAACTTATGTGGACTCCAATTCAGAATTCAGTATTCTAAATATAGTTGCCATTCATAACAATTCTGCAACACTACCACTGAGCACACACACAGTGTGAATTCCTACAACTTCATGAAGGCAGAAACACCTTATCAATTCATCGTTATCAGTGTTGCCTTAAATTGGAATTCAACTGCTCTTCCTGCTGGGAATTGATAGTTTATTAAAACAATCAATATAGCTCATCAATATATACTTGTTAGTAACTATACATATTTTGGCCTCTAATTTAGAGTGATACATATAATGGGGTCAAATATCAATCATTCTTACCCCTACTGCAAACACACACATACATATTATACCATACATATTACACTACCACCATTTGCTTGTACAGTAATGACATTTCACTATTATCACTAAATATTCTTTTTCATAGGAAGTAGAAAGATGTGTGTATGTGCTAGATGGGCAGTGGAAACTTCCACTCTACTTAAGTTCCCCAAGGTCCAAAAATGCTGAGATTCACTGCCCTAGGTAACAAGTGAATTCAGTGCAAGAGAATAACTGACGTTTGTAATTATGACCTCAGCCATCAGGATTAAATTATGTTATCTATGCTATTTACATTGCTGCCTATATTGTTTAAGAAGATAAGAAAAAATAGAAATCTTTAAAAGCTTTCTATATATAAAACAAAAAGTTCACGCAAAATATTTTGATCCTTAAAAAGCTAATACTTCTGGTATTTAAAAAATTAACTTATGTGGGAAAATACTACCTAAATGGCATTACTGTCATTTTAATAGCATTTCTCATCTTTGATACTTTAAAATCTTTGGTCCAGGAGCATATCCAAAGACACTAGCAATTAATATATAAACTTTTCTTAGGCTCACAGCAAATAAATCTGTATAAAAGTAGCAAAAATCATACTTTTCAAATATGAGGGCATCTGCAAGTTTATCTCATAGGACCGGGCTCCCCAAATTAAAAAGTTTAAAATATTCTGAAAGCATAGATTTATACTGCTATAATAAATCAATGAATAAATTTAATCTAATTAAAAATTAAATCTTTTCTATTCCCTCTTTCTCCTATACCATCATAAAAGAAAAGCCACTTACGATATGACACCAAAATGCAAATACACTGGTTTTGCTGAACTACTCATCTGAAGGCACACAGCTGTGATTTGAAATGTTTTTTAAAAGGCTCAGTATCAGAGCGCCTGGGTGGCTCAGTCAGTTGAGCGTCTGACTCTTGATTTCGGCTCAGGTCATGATACCAGGGCCGTGGGATAGAGCCCCACATCTAGCTTCACGTGGAGATTCTCTCTCTCTCCCCCTCTCTCTGCTCCTTCCCCCGCTCTCTCTCTTAAAAAAAAAAAAGTCTCTGGGGCACCTGGGTGGCTCAGTCGGTTGAGTGTCTGACTTCAGTCATGATCTCACGGTGTGTGAGGCGGTGTGTGAGTTCAAGCCCCGCATCAGGCTCAGTGTTGACAGCTCAGAGCCTGGAGCCTATTTCGGATTCTGTGTCTTCCTCTCTCTGCCCCTCCCCCACTCATGCTCTGTCTCTGTCTCTGTCTCTCTCTCTGTCAAAAATAAACAAACATTAAAAAAAAAGTCTCAATGTCACTAGCACCTATTCCCATCTTCTTTACTTTTTCCCCCATTTCCTCACCTTACTTCTCTACCTCTTTTTATTCATCTCTCTCTCTCTCCTCTTATACTCTATTCTGCTTACTTCCCTAGAAAAGAAGAACAAGTTTTCCTCAGAGAGGTAACTGCTTCAATGGGCAGAGCTCAGAATGGTCCCTACACAACCATTCCTGCTGAGCAGGACTCTCCAGAATGATCCCTATTTAACTACCAATGTAAAGAATTTTACACCTCTCTTTAAGTAAGCTTACATTTTAAAATTTACACACACACACACACACACACACACACACACACACACACTAAATTGGGGTATGGAACTGATAAAGAGTTGGACAATAAGCTTTTTAAAACTATAAAGTTCTCGGGGCGCCTGGGTGGCACAGTCGGTTAAGCGTCCGACTTCAGCCAGGTCACGATCTCGCGGTCCGTGAGTTCAAGCCCCGAGTCAGGCTCTGGGCTGATGGCTCAGAGCCTGGAGCCTGTTTCTGATTCTGTGTCTCCCTCTCTCTCTGCCCCTCCCCCGTTCATGCTCTGTCTCTCTCTGTCCCAAAAATAAATAAACGTTGAAAAAAAAAAATTAAAAAAAAAAAACAACAACTATAAAGTTCTTCTAGGGTATATAACATATTTTTGTTGATATAATTTTTCGGTAAGATGGATTTTACAAAGAAAAGCAACTCTGAAAATCCATACCAAGAAAATAGTGTCAACACTACCACAGTAGGGTTCTGTCCTTCATTTATTCTTTCACAGGTTATTCTAGACCCTGTGGCAAAACATTTAAACAATTTTTAGCATTCAGCTGACTGCCATGACACATATACTCCACAACTACACTACAAACTTGTGATTACAATTCTTTATAACCCTCCATTATGGAAAGCATAGTGGGCTCTTAATAAGTGTTTCTTTACTACAGGAGCAGAGCCATCCTTATGACCAGATTTAATATTAATGCTGTCAAAGAAATAGCTAAGAAAAATTATCAAGGAGCTCATTAAAATAATTGTAGTAAGATTTTCATCCTATACCACACTTACTGTTTAGACAGAACACAGATTGTTTCAATCATTTCTGCCATATAGACTACCATAGCAACTTGAACATACACACACACACACACACACACACACACACACACACACACGTAATAAATCCTGGAGTTCAAAAAAACAAACTAAGGAACAAGCTTAAGCTCACAGCTAAGAATAATGATCAAACACGCAGGCATGCTGAAAACATTTCAGAAAACAGGCAACACTGGAAGCTTTTCAAAGATAAATCCTGAGAGCACAATATAGCAATTTCTATTTTCTATACCACTTCTAATAGCATCATACTTCAGCTTTAAACCACAGAAAAGGTGGGGCCACTAACTATTTAAAACTAAAAAATATTTAAAATCACAGAACTTCTAACCAGTTACAAGACTTATCAGTAGCAATTCTCAACATCTACCTATAAGGACAATAGTCTGATACCTAACTTTTTCCTGGGGAAGAGTATTATTCTAGGTTTCATGATCTTAAATCTTATCAATATACCAAACATTAAAACTAAGAATTTTTAAAAGAGGAATTAAATACAAACAAATTTAGCCAAAGCCAAAATACCAACTGTAGAACTGTCTTAGCTGTAAAAGACTTAAGGCTCTAACAAGAAAACATATTTCTTTTGGACAAATACCCCATCCTTTCTGCCTTTATTACTCAAAGTTCCTCTTTGCTCATAATTGGTATAATGGAAGAAAATATACTTACTAAAGCAGTATCTCTTTTTGGTCTTCTAACAGACCAGAACCCACTACTAATCAAAATCAAAATCAAAACCAAACCAAAACAAAACAAAATGGTAAAAAAGCTTTTCAATCTCCAACCAGTAGCTCTCATTCATCTCAAGGATTATATATCAATATCCTAAGAAAACAAAGGATTTTGGACAACTCCTTGGGAGTACATTATAAGTGACTAATCCCCTATAAACCAAGTCAGGTGAGCAGGAAAAATAGAGACAAGAAATGTGCCATTCTTCATCAGAAATGCAAAAATTCTAGTAGTTTGTCTATACTACCTTCCTTCTGCCTTGACAAACTTACCATAGCCATCATGTCTAAACGAAGAAGGGTGTTCTCCCAAAATGGCTTGTCTCTGGCGACCCTTTCCTCTATCTGACACAAAAGTAGAAACATGGTTTTAACAATTTTGACCCAAGTACTTAACAGTTCTCACATGGGAAACACCCATTCAAAACATCCATTACAATTCATAAAAGAAATTGGATTCCTGGTTAACTTTAAACATCCATTCATATCCAATTTAAATACAAACACCAAAAGTTTAAGGAAGTAATTCTATCTAACAAATTCCACTTAACTTGAAAATATCTTTTTGGCAAGTGCCAAATACAATCACACTTTCAAATTTAAGGAAAGAATGGATACTTTTCGGAAAGTGAACATACACAATGCTAGAGTTTGACACTGTACAGAAGTTTTTACCAATACATGTCTTTAAAACAAGCTTTAAGTGCAGTACTTTTGAAAGACAGTACCTGAATCATACTATTAGCTTCAACAGCAACACATTTTCAAAGTGGGCTTCTTTCAAGAAGTTCAGCATAAGCCAACAACAACCTGTATTACATGGTTTCACAATCAGTAAACACAGAGTATTTTGTATGTATATACACATATTTACAAACACCTACTGACTTGAGAGCTGGAAATCTGCACATCACTGGCCCATATTATAGCATGGATTGGTCATTGTCTATAGACCTTAACACCAGGCAGGACTATGAGCACCCTCCAAAGTTTAAATACGCCAAGATAAAGCTAACCAAGGGGGCTACATTATTGGATGAGAGTACTACAATACTCCTAAAAGATAATTTTTATTCTAGCTATGTTTTCAGGAAAGGCATGCCAATTTTCCTAAATCTAGAATGAGAGATCAATAATAAAATTACTTACAAGTTTCTAAAATAGCACTTCCTATGTTGGTTGGTAAATTTTAGAAATTATTGTACAATGCTTTTTAGAAAGTTTGCTGATCAAATCATAGCACCCAATAAGATTTTTTTTTTTTTAATGTATCTTAAGAGTCTGGTAATTCTAATCTTTGAAAATTTAGAGAGAGGCCTTCTATAAATCCTTAGTCACCTAAACAAATGAGGTTTATGGGAGATGAGAAATAATTTTCACTTCAGCCTAGAGAAGTACAATTTTAAGTACCTATTTGAAGTTATCATAGCATTAAAAGGGACCTAAGAGGTCATCTTGTTCCATTTATTTTGTATAAATTCTCTTTACATTATCCCTATCAGTTGGAATCATCTAGCCTCTGCTTACCCAACACCAATTAACAAGGTTCTCATGACTTTCCCTTACATTTTCAGTTAGTCCTAAATAATGAGAAAATTAATGTTTATATTGTATAGAAATTGGTCCTCTACCCATATTCTATCCCGTCTGAGGCCTCGTAGACTTAGTCTTTCTCCAAAGACCCTTTCAAAAGCTTCCAAGTTATTAAGATCCTTCCTCCATTTCCCCAGTCATTTCTTCTCCAGTCATTCACAGCTCCTTCTTTCCATTATACGGGTTCCAGCATCCAGTATCATCATTTAAGTCTCACTCCTCTTGAATCAATCCAGTCTGCTAATCCCTTCTGTTAATGTTCCTTTACTTAAGTATGCCACCCAACACTACATACAATTCCTCATCTGATCTAAGCAATCTTAAACCAAAACCACCATAATGTCTTCATGACTCAGTTTTATTGACACAGTTAACAGTGTCCTATGAAGGAAAGAGCACTAGAGATTGGGAATCAGAAGATTCCAACTTAAACACTAATTCACTGGATAATTACATAAACTCACAACCTTCATTCATAAAATGAAGGAGTTAAGAGTAGATAATCTCCTAAGGTATCTTTCAGCCGAATATTGTCATTATTAATAGTTCTTTGGATTTGAAGCATTAACTACCTAATATAAGGTCACATAAAACAGAAGTGTGCAGAAGAGTCAAACACTAATTACATCAGTCTATAAGTAGTAGTTTGAAACTTTTCATGAATTCATCTGAAATCTGATGGAATCTGTGTACATTCTCCCCAAAAAGATGTACACATAGACAAGTTTTGCTTAACGTTTCTGGAGTGATTCTCTGGAGCCCAGGCTAAGAATTTTTCACACTAAAATGTAATTTGGGCTGAAAAGGACTTTAAAAAATGAGGTTATATTTATTACAGAGCTCTTTTTAGTAGAAAAAGTTACAATTCATTCACAGGATGCCTGGGTGGCTTGGTGGGTTAAGTGCCTGACTCTTGATTTTGGTTCAGGTCATGATCTCAGGGTCATGAGAATGAGCTCTGTGTCGGGCCCGGCACAAAGCATGGAGCCTGCTTGGAATTCTCTCTCTCCCTCTCTCTCTGCCTCTACCCCACTCATGCTGTCTCTTGTGTTCTCTCTTTCAAAATAAATGAATAAACTTAAAAAAAAGTTACAATTCAGTATCAACTTGAGTAGAAGAGGAAGTCACAAGACTTCAAGAATATAAACTGGTATGGTCTCACCAGACAAGTATCTGTAAGGATTTAGAAAACAAGAGTTTTTCCCTTGAAACATAACCAAGTAAAATTCTACTTTACTTCTTTATATTTTGCTATTTAAATATCTATCTCACCCATTTGTAACCTTTTCTGACACTAATTACTTGCATGAAAAACTAATCTAAGTTGGCTCTGCATAAACTTCAGACCTTCTAAAAGAACAGATGTGAACACTAATAAGAAACATATCTACAATGTTTTAAGAGACATTAAGAGAAAGGTTACCAGAGCTATTTCAAAAGAGTTTAAAAAAAAAAAAAAAGTGTTCAATAACTGACTATAATTTGACAGAAGTGAGAGATTTCTCATCAACCACTTGTTCTGTTGTTTGAGTACTAAGGCTTTGTTTTCCAATGCTGTATTCAACTGTACTAAGCCTATGCCAAGTGGATTTGTGAGTAGTGAAAAACGTGGGGTCCAGCCAAAGCTGCATTATAATACAAACCTGTTTGCACCCCCATGCATAAGACAAGATGATTTCCTAAGAATTGAGAATTAAGGGGCCAATCACCCAAAGTCCTAAATATTTGAACATGCAAAAGATCATCACATTGTCTTCTTTTTTCTTTTGGCAAGAATACATACATGCACTATAGAGTACCTACTGCCCACGATATTTTGGATGCCATAAAAATTTTTCCTACTTTGTGGAATTTTACAGATATGCTCATCTTGGTGAGTTTTTTCAACACGTGGTTCCAACACTAATATTGTAGTTGAGGTGTAGCCAATACTGCAGCCCCCTTGTTTTTACAAGATCCACATTTTAATTTGTATATTCCAGAATTGCCACACAGTTAGTTGAACAATTTTATCAGTCAGATCTATGCTCATGAAACCTAGCATTTATCAGTTATAGGTGAAAATGCATCTCAAATGAAATGCTCTTACTTTAAGATTTATCAAGTTTAAATATTGTCTACCTTGAACAGACATGTTACTTTCACCTACATTTGAAATGTCAAAATTTCTAGTTACACAAGTTAACATGAGTGATAACCTTAAATTGTTACAAAAAGTGACAACTTATGAACAGCCACTTTACAAAAAAAAAAAAAAAAAAAAATCAAACCACACAGAGATCATCTTTTACATATAATGCATCTTTTCATCATCAGGTTAATCTAGTCAATGTCCACAGTTAAGGAAAAAAAAAACCCAAAAGAGTAAACTTAGGTGCAGCAGGTGTGTGCACCTTTCTATTCCTTTTCTTTCTAATATCTGTGTGGATTGGTTGACCATAAGCAGTTCTTAAGACCTGTTGATAATCTGGCCCTGGTTATTTGCCAATTAACAATTTGAATCTAGGCTGCAAACAGTTACAGTAATGGGCGTTAAGATTTACAACATCATAAAGTTCTAGTACCCGTTAGTGAAAAATCTTAAATTCTACAACTGAAACCTTAAGGGAAATCAGACCAATATATACATACAACTTGAATAAATGGGCACAGTCTATCATGGTGTTCATCCCATGCAAGTCTGAAGTACTGTTAAGTGTCCTCCTTTAAAAACTTGGGGTGATGGTGCATGCAGTATGCAGTCAAGGTGAATTGCAAGTCTGAGTTTTTCAGAGGGCTTTCTGCTGATGCCGATGTTGTGCATGATGAAGTGTAGAGTCAGCCTGCTGGAGTCCTCTATCCTTCTTAATGCCTTGTCCAGCTTGGGGGAAAAGTCCTTTCCATAGAGAAGCAGTGTGCAAGTTTGCAGTTTGTAAGGAATATTCTGAATCAGTTTCCTCTCCTCCAAAGAGAGAGAGCTGCTTGGAGAAATGCAAGTCCTTGAACTGCGGGCGTGCCTGTATGTGTGGGCTCCTGGTTGAACTAAATATAAATAACTCCGTACATACCAGTAGGGGGCACTAATTTCAAGGTTATTTTCCAGCATTACATGGCCTTTGGCAACAAAAGCATTCACCAACAAGGTTTTCATTTGAATGAACTAGCTCACCTCAGGAAAAAGGAATCTAACTGCATGTAAAAATTTGTCAGCAGATGTAAGCACATTCTAAAATGCATAAAATACTTACCTCGTCTTCCCAAATATGGTTTAGTGTAGTCCCAACTGTCATTGTCATTCCTAATAACATTTAGACGAGTTGGCTGTTAAGATTAAAAAGAAAGTAAGCTCAAATTGTATATCCAAAGCATAAATATTTCTTTGGCGAAGTGTTGAAAAAATATTTACCCTTGCATATTCGATTTTTAGTGTGCAACATCCAGCATATATATCTGCTCCATTGAGTGCTGCTTTAGCTTTCTGGGCACAAAGGACTGATTCAAACATAAGCTCTATTAAGGAAATTTGGTTTAACGTATCCAATATTTTATCATTATTTGCTGCCTCAGAAAAGGACTGAAAATAATCAGAACTCTCACTTCTAGAAATGTTTTACCAATAAAATTTCTAGATGAATTTTAGGAGTACTTATTTTCAAAATCAAGGGTGCCAAAGAAAACATAATAAACCAAACTATCTACATTAATCCTTCCAAGTCACCTGAAGTACTTCATAAATTGAAAGGAAGAGGGAAAATGGAGCATGCTTACATTCCCAGGCAAAGGACAGTTTGCTATCTCGAAACAGGAAATATTTTACTCTTAAAAGTAGGAAAAACAGGGGTGCCTGGGTGGCTCAGTCAGTTGAGCGTTCAACTTCAGCTCAGGTCATGATCTCACAGCTCGTAAGTTAGAGCCCCGCGTTGGGCTCTGTGCTGACGGCTCAGAGCCTGGAGCCTGCTTCAGATTCCGTATCTCCCTCTGTCTCTCTCTCTCTCTCTCTCTCTCTCTCTCTCTCTGCCCCTCCCCCATTCACACTCTGTCTCTCCCAAAAATAAATAAACATCAAAAAAAAAAAAGTAGGAAAAACATTACAACAAAACCAAAGTTATATAAAACAAATATTTGATTATATTTCTGAGAAGACAGGGTTTTATAACCATTAAACTATCTTCACTTTGTTGGTTTTCAAAAATTACTTGAGTCTATACATTGTTTAAAAAAAAGAAACAAAAAAAACCCCCACCAACGTGGTTTTTTAAAAAAAAGGCAAAAATACCTTGCTAGAAGTAAGCACCATTAAGAATTTGCTGTATATCCCTACCTTTTTCTATGCATACACATGTACATATAGGATGTGGGGCGAGGGTAGTTATTATTCTTTTGTTTACATGGGATTATACAGTACATACTATTTTGCTACTTGTTCTTTTTACTCAACATATCACATATCTAACAAAGAAAAGTTCTTATATAAACCTTGACCATTTAAAAGAGTCAATAAAAAAAGGTAAGAATAGTTTTACTGACTCTAAAGTTTTGGTACTTCCAAACCACCTTTTTTGAGGAGAGATTCAGAAAAGTCCATTTAGGATACATTTAAAAAGGTAGAGATGTACATATTATCAAATAATGTTATTTCTTCTCCCATTAAAAAGACAAAGCACACTATGAGATGAAGCACTGGAATGTTTTAGGTAGCAAGTTATTATCTGTGGGCACTGCAGTTTTTAAATCTAAGACAAATAGATTTTGGGGGAGGAACAGAGAATAAATACCACTTGTCCAGATATCATTAAGCAGTTAAAAGTAAGACGTATATTACACAGCATTCATATACATCAATTAAAAAATTTACAATCAAAGGATATTCAACCATTGCTTGTATCCCATTTCTCTTGAATATAACAATACGTTGTACTTTTCCAACAGGGTTGCATACTGTATATAAAACATCCTATAAAGGAAAGAAAACAAGATTTCTTCACATACAAGATTTCTTCACATTTTATACTTGGAAAAACAACAAAGTTACACCCTGCTTTTTTTTTTTTTTTTTTTTACTAAAAAGACACCTGTCAAGATGTCATTTCGATTCATTACTAATTAAACTTTTAAAAATTGTTATCCTTCTAAAGTTACTTCCTCACCTATACAATATACCCAACATTAGAGAAGTTATAATGAAACATTTCAAAAAGACTCATACCTATTTAATCTCCTAAATAAACCCTCAATTCTTATTTTAACAGGTACTTAAAATAATATCTGGCAATACACAATAAATAAGCCAAAACTATAATCAATTAATGGTTTGTTTTCCAAATGTGACTCTGGAATGTTTAATATTATAATCACTTGAATTATAGTAATAAATATTTATTAAGGGGTAGTAATAGATCAACTCAGTATTCATTTTTCAAGGGACAATGACTATAGAGGAAAGATTCAGGAAAGATCATTTATACAATGTTAGATGTCAGCAAACAAGATCCTTAAATTAAGTAAGAGAGAAATTAAAAACCCCCTTAAGAACAATTCTTCAACTGTCAAATTTCTTGAGCACCTACAATTATACAGTGGCACCATTAGGTACTAGGGATACAACAATAAGCAAAGCAGAGTACTTGTACTAGATTAGGAACATTCTTTCTCCCAAAACACATATTAATACTGCTTATTAATAAGTCTAGAAATATTACAGAGGTAAATAATATCTAACAAAATCTAAATAGTATCTTATGCTTTGTTTTTAGTTTATGTCCCAGTATCATATAGAAATCATTTTTTCTTTCCCAGAGAGCACAAGCAAGGGAGGGGCAGAGAGAGGGGACAGAGGATCTGTAGTGGGCTCTGCAAGCCTGATGTGGGGCTTGAACTCACGAACTGCAAGATCATGACCTGGGCCTAAGTAAGATGCTCAGAGGAGCCACCCAGGTGCCCTTTACTAGAAATCATTGTTTTTTTTTTTTTTATTTTTACTTTTTATTTTCTTTTAATGTTTATTTATTTTTGAAAGACAGACAGAGAGACAGAGTGCAAGCGGGGGAGGAACAGAGAGAGAGGGAGACACAGAATCTGAAGCAGGCTCCAGGCTCTGAGCTGTCAGCAGGGAGCCCGATGTGGGGCTCAAACTCAGGAACTGTGAGATCATGACCTGAGCCGAAGTCAAACACTTAAACGACTGAGCCACACAGGCGCCACGAATCATTCTAATTGAAGCTTCCCTCACTGTGATATTCTATTCATCACAAAAATAAAGTGTCCTTGTCACTAGCTTATTATGAAACATCATGTGATTATGAAGTAGAAAACTTAACTGGTTCAGGACATGAATCCTTTGTAAAAATTTTGTTAATACCACTTTTTTAAAGAGTTAAACAGGGAATTTTAAGTAAATCAGACAGGTTTTTAATAAATTATCTCAAAACCACTTATAATAATACATGCATTTTATTATACACTATGGGATTCTGTCCTTACCTAGTAGACACTCTTAATACACATACTGGCACATGAGTGAAACAAATTTCTTGGATCACTTCTAACAAGTCTAATTCCTTACCAGAAACAGAGTTAACTCTGATGCTAAATAATAAAAATTTTTAAATGTGCTTATTTAATTATGACCACTGCACTTCTGACCTTTTTACCTTTGGTGCTTGCCATTTCTTTGTTCATTAAACATGACAGTCAACATTAAGATTCATTTTAAAAATTCTTTAAAAAAACACTGTTTTTAAATACCTAGATGGCAGTGAAGAAAACTATAGGTTAGTCACTCTGAAGGCAAATTTCAAAGTCACTGTTAATTTAGTTTATCATACTAAAATACATACCACTGTAATTGGATAAAGAGGATTCTGAATTGATAGCAGAAGAACTTTGTTGCCTCCTGATGGATCATCGGTATTTCCTGGCCGAGTGATCCTTTTGCTCGTAGAATAGTTGAAAAAAGCCTGTTGACCAGCAATGTACACAGGTTCATCCGCAGCAAAGGTCACACATTCTTTGGCACTATCTATGTTTTCAAATTCCACTAGAGCCTGCCGTTTAAATGGCATCATCATAACATAGCTGAAAGGCAGATTGGGAAGGAATACCGAAAGAATAAATTCAGTTAACATTTATTCTCAATCAAGGAAAGGCAGACTCTAATAAAAATGTGTCAAATCATACAGATTAGTATTCTTCACTACCTATATTCAATGTTAGTCAATTCTTTTTTTTTTTTTAAGTTTATTTATTCGGTGGGGGGGGGGGGGTGCAGAGAGAGAGAGGAGGACAAAGGATCCAAAGCGTGCTGTCAGCACAGAGCCTGATGTGGGGCTCCAACTCACAAACCATGAAATCACAACCTGAGCCAAAGTCAGACAATCAACCGACTAAGCCACCCAGGCACTCCTAATGTTAGTTAATTCTTATAAACTGTGGTACACCAGGCAGATGGTTCATATGTGAAAGCTTATCCTCCTGTGACAGAAAGGTTTTCCATCTTTTGCCTTCCTCAAGCACAATTCTGTTATCAGTTACCAATGACGCCTCCCTGTTTATTCTTCAGGCTGCCACTCCCAAGCAATACTAGAAAATCTCTAGATACAGAAACCAGCGGAGATAAAACTGAACAGAAAGTTAGCAGATGGGACCTTTAACAACAGAAACTACTACCTCTACTGTATTTTCCAAATAAATAAGTGCCCACACTAATAATAACCAAGGACTATAAAATTTCGCTTATTTTACTAAAAACAAGAGAATTAAAATATACATAGAAACAACTGCAAACCAACCAAATTTCACACAAATAATCTCTTCCAAAATATTTTTTAAATATTAAAGAATCCATGAAAAGATATTCATCAGATGATGATAATCATGGTTGTCTGTGAACAAAGAGGGTGAAGTTATTTACACTTCATTGTATACTCTTGGGGAGGAACATATTTTAACACGTGAAATGAAAAATAAAGCAATGAAGAGAGGGAGGGAAGAAAGAAATCAAAGCACATGGATCACAGCAGGGGAAATATTACGTCCTCTATTCATAAGAACAAGCACCTTAAAAAAGGTTTTAAAATACAATTAGCACGGGTTTTATAATAGAAGGCTGCAGAAAGAACATCAGGTCAGGTACTCAGTGACAGCACTATTTCTGAATCAGGCATCTAGACCTACCGCTACCCTTTAGAAAGCAGCAAATGATTTACTAGTAAGAAACAGACCACTTTGTAGCCTGGCATAGTATGTAGTTTCTTATGAATTTCACCTTTTCTCATTTATAAAATGTGAAAGACTGTTGTCAAGATTATAGTTACTGAAAACAAACTGCTTGCCTCACCTCATTCATCTTCATATTCTCAGAATCTAGAAACAGAGCTGACACGTAACAGGCATTCAATCAATATCTGTTGGTCTATGAGGCTTGTTAGCTCTCCCCGCCCACATTGTTCAAACTTAAAGAAGCTATTGAAACAGTAAGATAGGGGCGCCTGGGTGGCGCAGTCGGTTAAGCGTCTGACTTCAGCCAGGTCACGATCTCTCAGTCCGTGAGTTCGAGCCCCGCGTCAGGCTCTGGGCTGATGGCTCAGAGCCTGGAGCCTGTTTCCGATTCTGTGTCTCCCTCTCTCTCTGCCCCTCCCCCGTTCATGCTCTGTCTCTCTCTGTCCCAAAAATAAATAAACGTTGAAAAAAAAATTAAAAAAAAAAAAGAAACAGTAAGATAAAGAATTATCAATTATGAATATAAAATATAAATTCCAGGAAAGAAATAATATTTTTAGAAACTTCTTGATGAAGTTCTGAAGTCGTGCATACAAAAAAACCAGAAAACCCTGGAATCAGGACTATGCTAAAGAAATTAAAGAAGGAGGCGCTTGGGCGACTCGGTTGACTGTCCAACTTTGGCTCAGGTCATGATCTCACGTTTGCGGGTTTGAGCCCCGCATGAGGCCCTGTGCAGACAGCTCAGAGCCTGGAGCCTGCAGCCTGCTCTGGCTTCTGTGTCTCCCTCTCTCTCTGCCCCTCCCCTGCTGGTGCTCTGTCTCTCTCTCAAAAATAAGTAAACATTAAAAAAATCTAAAAAAAAAAAGAACAAAAGAAATTAAAGAATAAACATTCTCCCCCCACAAATATAAGGTGGTTGAATAGCTAAATAGTATTACCAAGTAAGTATGTTAATAATGCCCTTTGATTCTTTGGAACACCGAAAATTATAAAGGTTGAAAAATAAATTTTTTATTGACTTGTCATAGACTTGGTCTTAGTAAAACTGCCTTCTATGGTAACTACAATAAGAAGTGAGCTAGAAGCACAGACTTAGAAGTGAAAAAGTGGCATCACGTGAAGATAAAGAAGGGAAAACTAGAATGTTGCAGACGTTTTAGAATGCACCTAAATTATCTGTCATGTAATTTTTAAGAAATCTTGAAAAGCATATGAGGAAGATATGAGAAGAACAAAGAAAGAAAAAATAAAAGGGCTAAGGGACATGGTAGGGTCAGTGCTTTCAACTTATAACTCAAAACACATTTACTAATATTTAAACAAAAGTTGGAGGAGGCAAAAGATTTTATTATACAAATTGGGTCCCAAAAGGTTTGTTGTAAAATATTAAACCAATATAGCTAATTATACCTAGCATGCTCTCCTTTAATGGAAGGGGAAAAGGGAAGAAGAGAGAGTACATCTTTTTAAACATTCTTTTGATCCTAACAGATGAATATACTACAGAATAAAGACAACAAATATACAGAATTTTATTAGACTGACACAACCATTCTCAACATCTTATAGTTTCTCCTCAACTTCTTTCCTATGCATCTAGTTTTCAGGTATAAACTTACTCGATGTTGAACTTGGTGATGCACATTTTTATATGAGCAGTTTCTATATAATCTCTATAATCCCACACACACCACTAAAGAAATAAACAAACACAGAAAGGTTCTATAAATGCAACATTTTGAAGCAAAACACCTACTCCTCACCGGAGGCTGTTCAGGGTTCTTTCAGTTTTAACAGCAGCCACCTCTTATTCAAGATCATTTCACATAATTAAAACTCCTAGTGCACATATTTATGCCAATTAAACTTTTAATTTTACACTAATTTGTTCCAATTATTTCACGACTTTTTTATCCACAAAACTACCAATCCTGAGGGCAGAATGATGTACTATGCAAATTAACAGAATTACATTCACATATAAAACACTTTACCATGGACTAAATATCAAAAAGTATACAGGCCACTCAAAAGTGATTCACGTAAAAAAAAAAAAAAAAGTGATTCAAATAATTCAACAACTTCCACAAATAGTTCTATTTCTTTAAAGCCGAACATTCAGATCTTGTGTCATAATTAACATAAAAATGTCAATATATTTATGATTGCTCTAAAGTTCCCACCAGTATTTGCTCGTCGACCTGTTTTCTGACAGGACTCCAGTATCTCTTGGCTTTAAAGAAATCACTTTAAAAGCCTAAAATAAAATTACCAAATAAAAAATTAACCAGAAATAACCATCTCTTTCTAATCCCATAGGACAACGCAACCCACGGGGTTAGTCTAGTACCAACGTGCAAATCTAAATAAGGTCTAAGTTTGCTTCAATATATAATGTTCCCGACAAACTTAATTTCCAATATCCTCTTCAAATGACTAAATAGTGATGTAGTCATCTGAATGACATTTCAAGAAACAGGCTTTTCTTTGCCCATGTGGAGTGCCAATTTGTACGTCCAAGAATAAACAATACGTAACAGTGGTCTCTAAGGTGCATAAAGTTGAGGATAACAGGTTTGCCACATCACCCACCTCTCTGTAAGATCATCAAAGAAATTAAAAAAGATGCCATGATGGAAGGTATCACCTAACTCTACTATTCCTTTGAGGCAATGATTCCTTTCTGTTGGACATCTCTGCTCACTCTCTCACCATCTATTTATGCATCCTTTCAATACCCAAAACTCCACATAAATTTCCATAAAATTGAAGCAATCAAGTTATCTCAGCAAATACACTGAAATCTCTCCCCTGTTTATGTATTTTGACTTAGACTGTGTCTCTGATGCCTCTAACCAACGTATTCACCAAAGAAAAAATAAAATAAAATCAACTCTAGACTATCCATACTAATAAGAGAACAACAGCCGGGCACACTCCAAAAATAATTTAGAAATAATTTTTGAGTGTCTATTTTTGGCAGTACATTCACTTTTCTGATTATATTTTCATTTGAGTCAATATTCTTAAGCATACGCTAACTATGGAAGAGAAAGGAGGAGACTGAGTGAATACAAAACACAAAAGAAACTAGGATAAAACACTGACTTCTCATGATCTGCAGAAGAACTCCTGGCAGCACACACCTAAGGCAAATAATGCCTACCCTTCATCTACTCACTTTTAGTTGCCAATTAATTCTTAAACATTTCCAAAATAAACAACAACAAATCAGTATTTAAGTACCGCTACTTGAAACTCTAAAGATGAAGGGCGTAAACTCATTCAAACATGAAAGCAGTGTTTAACAAGGAGTCATGGACTCATTTGAAAGTCAGATAAAAGATGAAATTACCCATTTTGCATATAGCCTGGCTGGGGAGTGATAGGTGATCATGGTCCACAAAAATACATCTCTGCATCATCCCAGGAAGGAAAAAAATAAGAGGCTTAAAAGGTTCTAAAGAAATACTGTCACAGGCAAACTTAATATATACTATGGTCAAACATCAAAGCTTATATTATAGCAAGCAAGCAAGGCTTGTTTTACTATACTGTTTTCAATCTGCATGAAGTCCCTAGGGTCCTTACCATATTGTCCCAAATTTCTCCAGGGCCTCCACAAGGTCTGCTTCCACCACAGATTCACAGAGTCCTCGAACATGGACAACTGGTGAAACAGAAACTTTATGATGACTTCCACCTGCCTCCTAGCAAAAGAAAATAATTTCTAGTTAAAAATTTTAAAGGTCTAAATTGCATCTATAGTAGAATCAATTCTGCATTAAAAAGAAAACATCAAAAAAAATTCCAAACCAAACTGCATTCACAAGTTAGCAAAAGGACCTGAGAAAAAAAATCACCAATTGTTAGGCATGAAAATTTAGATTTCTTAGAAGAGGGTATTTTCTCTTAATAAGAAGTACAACATAGGGGTGCCTAGATAGCTCAGGGCTAGCTCTTGGGTTTCAGCTCAGCTTATGATCTCACAGTGTGGGGTTTGAGCCCCGCGTCAGGCTCTGTGCTGAAGGTGCACAGCCTGCTTGGGATTCTCTCCCTCTCTCTCCGCACCTCCCCCATTTTGCACGCACACTCTCTCTCAAAATAAATAAAAAGAAGTACAACATAAATTAATAACTTATTTCAACTGCAATAAAATCTCAGAAAAAATTTCAACAGATGCAGAGTATGCTATGACTGGAATTATATCGTATACTGATAATTTCACTACAAAATATCAAAATCTCAAGTAGTCCAAATGAACAAAAAAAAATCCCAATTTAAAATGTTTCTTTAATACAAAGATTATAAACTTTATATCATCTTTTGTCCTTGTTTAATTGGTTATCTCGTTCCACACTAACTTAAAGCTACTGTGCTTACTTAAGCAGCACACTTGACAGCTTAAATTTATACAAGGTACCATCTTTGTTGATGAACAAGTAGTGCTCAAAAATGCAAGCCTTCCTGGGCTTCTCTGGAATACTCTGTATCTTTTGAGTACACCCAGGAGGTAGTTTTAAAATACACATATATGGACTATGTATGAGAATTATTTTGACCGTGAAAATGGCTCTATCATTTACTTATTCAAGTTCTTTCTTTTTTTCCAAGTTCTATTTTTTTTTTTTTTAAGTAGGCTCCATGCCCAGTGTGGAGCCCAATTCGGGGCCCAAACTCATGACCCTAAGATCAAGACCTGCTGAGATCAAGAGTTGGATACTTAACCAACTAAGACACGCAGGCTCCCCTGAAGTTTTATTAAGACAAAAATCTGTATTTTACAACAAGCCACTGGGCACCTCTCTTGCATCACTTCCGAAATGACTTCCATATACGATCCACACACACACACACACACACACACACACTCAAAATCTATTAAATGAAAAGTTTTTTCTCCTACAAACAGACTAATCTAAAAGCATAAATGTTTTATCATTAAAACTTAAGAATTATTTTAAGAAAATTAGATGTCTTTATGGCTATTTTAAAAGACTCACCAATTTCTCTTTATAATATTATAAAGACTGTTAGAAAAATATAACAGTCCTGTGCACTGCCAATAAAAATGTTATGTCACAGTTTAAAGAGTTGATTTAAATATATAAAGTAACCATGGGACTACTCTCTTATACTATTGTCAAATTCAACAAATAAATTTAGTCCTCTGCAAATATTAATCCAGTACTTGGAATTTCATTTGAATTGCTTATGCTGAGTCAAGCAGATATTCATTACATGCCACTAAGTTTGAAATAAATCATTCTGATTGTACACTATGTAACCCAACACTATTACAACCTTAACAAATGAGACTCTTTCCCTAAATGAATCTCAACAACCAAATGTGCACTGTCATCATTAAACTACTAAGCATAAATGGACAACTATACAAGAGTTCTAAATCATAGCTAAAACCTAATGTAGAGCATATATTTAAATATATTTAAAGTATAAATAACAAATTTTACTCTAAAAATAATCAGACAACAACAGAAGTCAAGAAATAAGACAGTCCTCTCAGTTGATCCCTAGAAATCTGCTGGCAAAGGTAAAAGCGCAAAAGAAAACTTCACTGGCCAAGACTATTCAAAAAGCTACTATAAAAAAATAGTGGAAGGAGGATTTCAGGTTAGGACTAAAAAGAGACAACAGGGGTGACTAGGTGGCTCAGTGGGTTGAGCGAAGGACTTCAACTCAGGTCATAATCTCACCCTTAGGGAGTTCAAGCCCTGCATGGGGCTCTTTGCTGTCAGCAATGAGCTGGCTTCAGATCCTCTATCCCCGCCTCTCTCCGTACCTCTCCTGCTCGTGCTCTCTCAAAAATAAACATTTTAAAAAAAGAGAGAGACAACAAAGGCATTATTTGAGTCTTCATTTTATAATGGATAAAAACTACTATGAAATATGTTTTAGAGACAAATGGAGAAATTTAAATAGAGATAGGATTTTATATTATGTAACAGAACTATTTATTGTCTTAGGTAACGTTATAATAATGTTTATGTGATAAGAATATCCTTATTCTTAGGAAAGCTGGGATCATTTAAGGATGGACTGTCATCATGTCTCCAACTTTCACAGTTTAGGTGAAAAAATGTATATAAATATAGATATACACATATGGAGATAAAATCCCAAATGGCAAAATGTTAAAAACTGCTGAATCTAGGTGAAGGGCATATGTAATTGAATATTTCACAGAATAAAAAGTTGGGAAATTATTTTATTATGTATTTAAGGCCTACAATAAGGTATGAGGAACAATATAAATAGTCATTAACTCACCAACCACTTTAATAAATAAAACACTACCAACAGTTGAATACATCTCCTACTTCCCTTCCCATCATGGAAAACCACTGTCTTGAATATAATGCTAAAAAAATATGACTATTTTTCAAATTGGTCTTCTCACAAAGAAATGGATCTCAGGACCAATTTTAAAATCCCTCAAAAATATCTGATTTTAATATATTATTATTTAATTACATTTCCTAAATGGAATAGCTCCAGACTTAAGTCATTCTTCAGAAGTAGGAACTTATTAAATGCAAACAGTATGGTACTTAGGGGAAGATATGATTATCTCAACCTCAAGGCAGAAAACATACCCTGTATCCACTGTATTTCCCTATTTCCACTCAATTAATCTGCCATTCATAGAGATTTCTCTAATCTTTACATTATGTCCCCTTTTCTTGAACTTAAAATTTTCCCATCTTTTCTGTAGTTTAAATAAAGAAAAAAAAAAAAACCTGAAGGAGTCACATCTGAGGGACCACAAAAAAAGAAAAAAAAACCCTAGGGTTGTTTCCAAATATAAAACTGATATATTAATGGTATCTTTTCAAACAATATTTTCACAACCCCCTTTATCCCCCAATACCAAAACTTTTCTTAAATTAGTATTTTCTTATCTCTACTTATGCTTTATACTGGTGGTAAGAAATCTGCAATCTGTACAGCTTCTTTTACCTACCCTAAAGTTACCTCTTTTAAGCATCATACTATGTATCTGAGTCTGAAATTGGTGAGTAAATGAGTATTATTTGCCCCATTGTCATATATTAACACTTTGATCATGTCTTCTCCAGTTCAACAAAGTTTTTTTTTTAATCCTTTCTCATACAGAAGCCCAAAGTCCTTCCATTTCTAGGTTCCCTCTTCATCTATTTATGTCCATTGCTTGTCAGACTAAAAACAGTATTCCAAATAAGCACCCAGCAAACGAAGACACGCTTGCAATTTATAAACACTTTTTTTTTTTTTTTTAGTTACCCTAGTCCTTCTTTAGGCAAACTTTGTCAACTATAATGGAGGCATTATTTGGTCCCTTGGGCAGACTACCGACCAGTCTAGTCATACCATTCCAAACTCTCAGCCCCTTAAAAGTTATCTCAAGGACAAACTCCAATAATACCAATTTTCAGTGCTAATTTTGACTATTGCAGATTGAAGACTGAGCGCTACTGAAAAGAAGGGAAGCTCAGGAGGGTATAAGTGAAGCTTCTGAGAGGAATGAGAAGGGCCCGTTAACGCCTCTTCACATAGTAAAATAAATGTAAACTGGCAAAGGCCAGGCACAATGTCCTTATTAGGCTTTTTTGTTTTCCCAACATCTCCATGCCCCCAACACATGCTTAACAGCATAACACTTGCTCAACAGCAACTGAACAACCTTCTTCTGCCACAGAATTATAAAAAAGACCAAACTCAAGTTCAATCATTCATCCCCCAACACCAGACACAGAACTACTGCCAAGTGCTTATCCAGCTTCTCCTTAAACACTTCCAGTGACAGGAAACATACTACTCATGAGACAATCCATTGTATTTTTAGAAAATTCTTCGTATGTATCCAAATCTGTCTCCTGGTAGCTTTGTATCCAAAATGGTCTTTGAAGTCAGACCAGTGTTTGAATCTTTGGACATTCACTGGCTCCAGTGATCTTGAGCTAATTGCCTTTTTGAGCCTCAGTTTCACTATTAAAAAAAAAAAAAAAAAATCCTTATCATGTAAGACTACACTAAATGGAACAAAAATAAAGTGTCTAGTACAGTGCAAGATGGAGTTATTAAGGGTTCAAGAAATATTGGGGCACCTGGGTGGCTCAGCCGGTTGAGCATCCTCAGGTCATGATCTCACATTCCGTGAGTTCGAGCCCCGCATCGGGCTCTGTGCTGACAGCTCAGAGCCTGGAGCCTGTCCCAGATTCTGTGTCTCCCTCTCTCTGCCCCTCCCCCGCTCATGCTCTGTCTCTGTCTCAAAAATAAGTAATAAAAACATTAAAAAAAAAAAAAGGAAATATTAAATGGCACCCTTACCTTATCTACATTTCCCTCTTCTACATGACAAACCTCCAATTATTTGTAATGATTTCTCAAACCACACCTAAATATACCCTAGAGGCTAAATATCCCCCTTGCCCCACCCCCATTCTTGTCATTCCTCTTATAATGTGATTTCAAGTGTCTTTTTCTATTCTAGTAATCACTCTCTGGATGCATTAGAATTCATCAACATTAAAAAAAAAAAAAAGAATTTATCAATATTATACCAAAAAATGAATACAGTATTTCTAGGTATTTAAGGTTTTCCCTTTTACTTTGGATACTGCATATAGACCAAGGAAAAAGGAGTTTTAAGGGACAGCTGAAAATATCTTTTAACCCACGCTATGCTTAGAGTTAACTACATAATTTTTCTCACTAAATTAAACAATCACATCTCTTCGTCTCTTTCTTTTTTTAAAGAAACAACACAGCAGATCCAAAATATGAGAAATCCTTTCATTTTCTTACCTAAGTTTTCAGGTACACTTGATCCCATAACAGAGCAAAATTAAAAAGAACAGCCATACCATTCAAATAACTTTTTAAAAAATAACCTTTACTTTTTTACTCATGCAGCAGGGATTCTCTGGTTTTGCCTACCCAGGTCCCCTTCCCCCTTCTTCTGGTTAAACACGTACACAACCCTGAACTCTGTATCATTCCACTGGTATTTTCAATCACACAGTCATGCCTATCCAACTTCAGAAGTAGCCCAGTGATTAGCTGCAGGGCTAGGGAAGCTAAAAAGTGTTGATCAGAAGGGATAAATATGGGCACCGGGGAGAGGAGAAGAGTATTCTCTATTTGCTAGCTATAAAAATTGCAAGTCTAGTTTTATAACTACATGGAGGAAATAGAGCATATAGAATCAAGTTTCAGTGACATCATCTAAATCCCTAGATCCAGCCATGCCTGAAACCGCGACCACAACTTAGCTTTCTCAGTTACATGGGCCAACTTTTTGTTTTGCTTAAGCTCACCTGAATTGTTGCTGTGGCTGAAACTACAAGCTTTGAAAGGTGTATTCAATTTCAGAGGCAAAAAAAAAAAAAAAAAAAAAAGGCATTAAATGACGTAGAGTCACAGATTTTTAGATATGGAATTTTTAAAATTAATTTATTTTTTGAGAAAGAAAAAGAGAACTCAAGCCAGGAAGGGGCAGAGAGAGAGAGAGAGACAGAGAGAATCTCAACCAGGCTCTGCACCATCAGCGCAGAGCCCAACTTGGGGCTCAAATCTACAAACTGAGATCATGCATGACTGGAGCGGAAATCAAGAGACCAACGCTTAACCAACTGAGACACCCCGGCACCCCTGGAATTTTTTTTCTTTACTTTTATAACCCCATCACAGACAACAGCACCTGGCACATAAAAGGGGCTCAAGTATTGTTTTTTGATGAATTAAGAGATCACAGTGATCATCTGATCCAACCTCCTCATGATGGTTGAGTTCCAGAGAGGTTAAGTCACAAAGCATGTTGTTGGTAGCAGAACAAAAACACCTGCCTTGGTTGGGCTTATAGGTCCATTAAAAAGCTCTTTTCATTGTATGTACTAACATGAAGAAATGTAGTCACTTGTTAAAACCAAAAGATAACAAAACCTACTACCTTTCTCTTCTTTCCTAATACAAGGCCTGAAAATCCTCACAACAGCAGCATAGTTAGAGACAGAGGACATTTATTGCTATAGAAGCCTTAAAAATTAAAACTCTGGCGCTTACCTCCAGGGCACACACATCCTTTAGCTTTTTCATTCCCCAGGGTGTGTTTACTATGCTCACTGTCAGCCTCTAAACTTTTCCTGTGGGAACTAAGCTAACAAAGTGACCTCACCTTATCCCCCATCCCGTATTCATCTAATAAACCATCATTAATATTCCTATACATCTCTGTAATTCAGATCCTTAAAGTATAATAGTGTATCTTAAATTCAAACTAGCTCCTCCACATAATATATATCGCTAAGAAATCCTAGGATCTACGTTTTTATCATGACATTCTGCCATCTTACAAGTCTATTTATTAAACATTGAGAAACTTAAATTTTCATCTCATCAGCAAACAAGCCACTTTAACAATCTGATTTGCCTGTTTACTCACTAGCAGAAGACAGTAAAAAAAAAAAAAAACTTGAAAGTCTCCAAAATGAATTAGCATTCCATAAATTTTTATCGATATCAGTCTTTATATAAGCAGATCTTTCTAGGTAACCTCTCAATTTAATTCTTCAATTGGTTTCACCAAGTAAAGCCCTAATATTTGAAGTCAAGCTGCTTTCTAAAAAATAAACAGATATAGAAACTTACTATTCATATGATCTTGAAGGTTGAAGGTCATGACTTCTAAATTTAAGACCACCACTTACTCCACAAGAATAAAGTAACTTATAATACACAGCACAAACTTTCATAATCCAGCTTTGTTCAACAATGCAGCACAGTGAATCTGAAACACTCTAGGAATTTCTGGTCTTCAAATTAAGTACCAGAAGACATAAATTTGAAGAGTGTCTTATTTCTCATATCCGAACTACTAACTCACTTCTCTATACACCTTAATACATCATGATCATTCACAAGTGATCAATTCATCTTTAACTTAGGAGCATTTGTAGAAACATGGCTTTTCTTAAATACTTTCTTTCCTCTTTACATCTAATTAATAGATTAAATTAATAGATTAAATAGATTAAAGCACTCATGGAAACTTAATTATCAAAAGCTAAATAATGTAAATCCTTGAAGACTTACTTTGCACTTGACAAACCTCCAACTGAGTTGAGAAGATTGCCCATCATTGTACCTAATCTGCATTTGCTGTTATTTAACAGTTTGACCACAAAGTATTTCTTCTCTGGCTGGACTGTCAGACAACTGAGGTTGAGCCAAAACCATTTCAGTTAGATAAATTACCATACTTCTGGCTGATGACGCACTAGACGTTAATCTTTTATCCAGGGAATGCCTATCCTAATAAAATTTTATTATGCACAGGTTTCCATAGTTGCAATAATTTCAAAATAGTACCAAAAATCGCATGAAGAAAAAGGTTTAAACACAGGAAAAATAAGCCTTCATTAGATTTCACAGTGCAGCACTGCTCCTACTGTTAAAAGCAATTCACACTCTGAGAAACAAAATAGCAGTAAATAAACAAAAATTAAAATTTATAACTCAATCTGCATTTATTAGATCCTGCCTGGGTAATTTAAAAGCTGCATTACATTAATCACTGAATTACAACTTCAGGTATAGAAAGGCTCAACTTTTATACTAAAAGAACTCAAGACTAGGGGTGAATTGACTTTCCCAAAGGCACATAGATCATACGCGAGCTAGGACTCCTGACTCTCCCCAAGCCCTGACAAGTACTATTTCCACTGCCAGATACCATTCACTTTGGATATATTAAGCATATATTATTTTCTTCCCAACATGCAAAATAACCTATTGCCTTAATGTTTAATCTGTTTCTCAAAAAAGATTTTTTTTTCATTAAAGAATTTAGGTATCTTTCCAACACACTTAAGACATTTCATGCTACTGCACAAAAAACTCAAGACTTGTGGCAAAAGAAACACACTGACCCTTTTAAAAGATCAGTTACAATATTCCTGTTTCCAAACTTCCACAATGGAATTGGCTTTGAACTGAAACATTTAGAAGACATGCATTTTTTAATGCGCAAGCCCAAGATACATTTTGAGTATGCCAAATACCTAGGCACAAAAATCAAGTCATACATATCTAGCTATAAGGAAACATTAACTTAGAGGAAGAAAAAGTTCCTTTTTTCTAATGTGTTGAAACCTATGTCACAGCTTCAAATTGGGAAACTAACGTTGGTAACTGACCAGAATTTTTTTTATATAAAAATTCAAATAGCTAGGGGCACTGGGTGGCTCAGCCGGTTGGGCACCAGAGTCTAGATTTCAGCTCCGATCGGATCGTGATCCCTCGAGTTTGTTTGGGATTCTCTCTCTCCCTCTCTCTGCCCCTCCCCCCCCCCACTCTACTCTGTATCTCAAGATAAATATTTTTTAAAAATTCAAATACCTAAAAAGCTTATCATCGGCCTCTTATAAAGGGTGAAAAACATTTTAATAGAATATGTGTACATTTTCTTAAATTTCAGGAAAAGTCTCCTTTCAAAAAATCAATTAAAATGTGTCACATGTTTAAAAGACATCTAAACCGCTAACACGTATGAAGTACACCAAAAAAGGGCAAAGACTTTTGCTTTGCTTTGTTTCCTTAAAGTCTCCATGCAACTGAAGCTGAGTTACTACTTGCGGCGGATAAGACGATTTTCACATTCCTTCTGCCTCCAGCTAACGTTTCTGATAAGAGCAACAAGAATCTAGGAAGGTGTGTTTAATCCAATTGCGAGCTCAGTCCTTCCTTTCGTGGGGCAAATTTGGAATAAGCCGTCCATGAACTGTGGTGATTTTAAGATTTGTTTTACTTGAAACTAAGGGTGGTGTTCACACCTACCAACACTTGTTTTGTTTTTTTTTTTTTTTTTGACCGAAGAGCTAAGATCTGTACTGAGCAATAATCCTAAAACTGAGTAGCAAAGCATGCGCACCATGCCTGCTAAGAGTAAAAATTTTGAAATTAGACCTCCAGGCGAACTAGGGTGTGAGCTCCAGGGCGTAATTTGTCATTCAGTTAACGGCTCTGCTCAGGACCCAGGTGAAGAGAGACCCCGGCGGAACCGACGCAACAACCATCCTGCGACCGTGACCAGCGCGAAGATGCTGCGGGCACAGGGGCAGAAGGGAGCGGGGCGTCCCGACGCCGGCCAGCAGCCGGAGGAGTTGAACTAACAAAGAGCTTATCGCGCACCGAAGCCCCCCGGGAGCGGAAGCAACGCCGCCCCGCCGCCCCCGCCGGGCTACCCTCCCCAAGTTCAGGGCCGGCAGACGACTCGCACGCGGGGCCTGCAGCCAGGCCGGAGCCGGGTTCGCGGTCGGGATGCGGGAAACAGGTAGGGCAAAGAATAAAAACCCCGAAGAGAAGAAAGAGCCGGCGCTTCCCGACGCGGCCAGCGCAGCAGCAGAGGGCAACGAGGCGCGCGGAAGGCCCCGGGGCCGAGTCCCCGCCGCTCGGCCCTGCTTCCCAGGGAGCCGCCAGGCACAGCGGACAGGGCGCCGCGCTTTGTTACCGGCTGTGAGAAGCTCCGGCCGCCGCCGCCGCCGCCGCCATCGCCCCCGCCCCGGGGCGTCGCTTCCCGGCGGTTCTCGCCTTCCTCAGCCGAGTAGTCGATCTCCCCCTCCTCGGTCTTAAGGCGCTTGGCCTGGCTCTCGTACTCGCGGTCCTCCTCGTACGCCTCCCTGGGAGAGGATGAGGAGGAGGACATGGCGGCGGCCGGAGGGACCGGCGGGCAAGCGGGTGGGGGTGGCGGCGGGGCGCGGGCCTCGGACGCCGCCGGCCAGTCCCCGCCACTGGCCGCGTCTCTTCAGCGAAGGTCTGCGCTGCCGGGCCGTCCGCGGGGGCCAGGCGCCCAGGAGCCAGTGGGGGTGCAGAGATCGGGCGGGATGAGGGGGCGCCCCGGGAGGAGGCTCCGGAGCGGCCGCTCCCCTTTATTACGGAGCCAACATTCAGCCTCTCCCTCCTCCTCCTCCGTCTTCGCTCCCAGCCCGGGGGAGCGAATCTAAGGATGGGGACGCGACTGTGGCTTCCGGTCTTCCCTCCTCCCCTAATCCGCTCCCCGCCGCCCAGGCCGAGCCTCCGCCCCCGCCTTAGCTGCCGCCGCGCAGGATCGAATCCAGCCGCAGCCCGCGGGAAGCGCCCCTCAGCCTGGGTCCCGCTCCCTATTGGCAGGGGGAAAAGTCGACCAGGCTTCCAATTGGTTGCAAGGACTGTTCGTCAAGTGCCGCCCACGGCTCGGCCTCGGCCCCCCTCCCTGCGCCGTGTGAACTCGCCGCTGGCCTGCCAGTCCCGAGCGCGCGACGTCCGCAGCGCGCTGTCCGGGAGCCGTTGCTGCCCGGCGGCCGTTAACGTTGTTCGGCTCCCCCGAAGCCAGGCGCTGAGTGAACCCGGGTGGTGACGAGGCGTGCAGCGAAGCCAGGGCTGCGGGTGTTAACCGCCCTCCCGCTAATTTAAATGCTTTTATTACTTCTCTTCAGAAGAGAATGAGGAAAACCTCTAAAATCCCTGCAGATAGACCTCGCACAGCCCTTAAGACTACAGAGGCTGAGGGGAGGAAAGGGTTTGGAACCATCAAAAGTAGCCTTCTAGGAAGAAGCCTTATGTGGTGTGCAAAATCTGATAAAAGTGGGTGCACCCTGTCCGCCCCTAACTAGGTATTCGAGAACAGCAACCCACATTTCCATTTAGCAAGGTGCCAGTCAGAAGAAGACGCTCCACATGGGTGAATGTCGGTTTGATCACTTAACACTCATTTGCCATCTAGACCCTTCTTTCCTGACGGTTATAAGGGACTGGTCTATAAGTTCCTGCTCCAGTTAAATGTTTTAAATCTCCCATATAATATGCCATGCTTCTTCCCAGCCCTTTCCTTTCGGGATGATCTGTTTATTTCACATCATTTATTCTTGAAAGATACATACAAAAGCTTATCAAAACCCTTCAGGCCACAGCTCACTTCCTCTGTGGAGCCCTGAGGATTCTTCCAAGCTTCTGGTTGTTGTTTTCTCTTTTTGCAACAAGGCCCTTTTATACTTAACCTCCTAGAGTGTTCTAGAAACGCTGGAAGACGAACTTTGCTCTTTTCATCTTTGAAAATCCAGTTCCTGTGCAGACCCCTGGCACAAGTTAGGTACTCAGCAATGCTGAATGAGTGATTCCTAGGAAATAAAGGTCCAGTATCTTTCAGGAGAGAAACTGGAAAATCTAGCCCAACCTAACTGCCCTCTGTGACTTAACCCTTGGAGGATTGTCTAGGATCAGGAGTCACTTGAGTGTTTCCATTGTCCTTGTCCCTCAGATGCTCCCCTAAATGTGGCTCTTCCTTTCCTAACCATGTGGATTGTTTCCTCCTCCAGCCTAGTTCTCTCATTTCCAAGGTTACTTCCTCCAAATAAGCCGTTTTTATTTATTGCTGGCAATGCTTTAACATATACTATTTTATGTTTTATAATTTACACTGCCTGTCATTTTGGAAAACAATTGCAAGTTTTTCACAGCACCATACAGCTTTTAATCAGATTTGTGCACAGTTGCAAGTGTCTACTGACAAAATAGAACAACAAAAAATTTTAGAAATGTATTTTTTAAATTAAGATAGAATGGAAGTGGACAGAAGAAATATCAAAGGGGGGAGCTGCAGTGCTAGCTACAGAGCAGAAATATTATTGGCAGAGCACTGCGAAGAATGAGAAGAGCCAAAAGGAAGGCCTTATACAAACTTTCCAAATATTTCATAGTAATGGTGAAAATGTTTTAAATTCTCAAAACCTACCTCCAACCCGTAGATTATACCAAGTTAAAATGCAGGTCTCACACCAATCCATAAGGAAACCCAGCCTTACTGAACTTTGTTGCTATACTGTTTACTAACAGAGGGTGGGAATCAATATGTACCAGCATGAAACTTCATCTTTTGATGAATAGCTCACATCAAACTGTTAAGTAAAAAAACAAAACAAAACAAAAACTAAGAAGTAAAAATGTAGAAAGCATGTTTAAAAAACATAGATCAGTATGTTGGCCATGGGTTATCTGTGAGCTTGTTGCTGATGAGTTGTTCAGTGACAATAAGTCCTTCGATAAGGAAAATGCTAGCTAGCTCATCATTCTACCATGAGAAGAGCTAAAGAAGGAGGGCATAAATTATACTCTGCATGGTTTAACTTAGATGAAATAAAGAAATTACTTCTATCCAGTAGCCAGAAATGCCTGAGAAACCCAGAAACAGCTCCTAAATGCCATGACTTTCGGGAATTTCTGTTGCAGGACACATAGCTTCAGTCTTTTGGCTGATTGTCTAAATGTTTGATTGGATTGGCCGCTGTTGATTAGGGTAAGAAGCAGCCTTGAACTACCATTGCCACAACTCAGAGTGGATTCAGGGGTTATACTACAGTGAGAGACAAGTCCAGAGGAGCCCTGGGGAAATCGATAGTCAAGGTCCTTTATCTAACCCCGAATTGCCCTTTAGTTTTAAATCTCCATGCTGACTATGTAATTTATAAGATACTGTGCCAGGTGATGAAGGGACCAGAAAACTATATGAGATGGTCTTTGCCTTCTCAAAGCTTGCAATCAAGTCGAGGAAACAAGGCACATGTAATATACATGCAGTAATAATTACAGCCATTTACAATGTGCCAGGCACTGTGTGAACCACTGTTAAGGGCCATGTGAACAAATTCTGACAGAAGCCCTCTAACAGGCATTATTATTGCTATGCCCATTGTATGATTAAAAAAAAAAAAAAACAGTGTAGGAAGGGTTAAGGGACCTGCCCTAGAGACAAAGTAAACCAGAGAGCCGGTATTAGAACCCAAGCAATGATTCCAAAGCCAGTATACTTCATCAAGAAGAATGATTGAATTATTACATTTTTTTTACTGCCATCAGAACACAGATCTTATAGTCCTTTATCATGATACTAATTTATTCGCTAATTTCTTTTTTTTTTTAATTTTCTTTTTTTAACATTTATTTTTGAGACAGGGAGAGACAGCATGAACGGGGGAGGGTCAGAGACAGAGGGAGACACAGAATCTGAAACAGGCTCCAGGCTCTGAGCTGTCAGCACAGAGCCTGACACGGGGCTCGAACTCACGGACCACGAGATCATGACCTGAGCCAAAGTCGGATGCTTAACCGACTGAGCCACCCAGGCACCCCTTATTCGCTAATTTCTACCAGGGCTTATGCAGCTGTGTGTCTAGAAAGAGGTGAATAGATTATAATTTTCACCATTTTCATTGGTATAAGGAAATTCAATTCACCTCCATAAGAAATTACAAATATAATACACTGTTTTAGTATCTTTTTTTTAATGTTTATTTATTTATTTTGAGTGTGTGTGTGTGTGTGTGTGAAGGGGGGAGGGACAGAGAAAGAATCCCAAGCAGGTTCCATGCTGTTTAGTGCAGAGCCCAACACAGGGCTCAAACTTGGGGTTTGAACTCATGAACCATGAGATCATGATCTGAGCTGAAACCAAGAGTCGGACACTTAACTGACTGAGCCACCCAGATGCCCCAATTTAATGTTCATTTATAAATTTAATTTCTATAGAAAAAGGCTCAAAAATCATGAGAAAAGTATCACAATCTTCTGATGGATACCTCATTTGAACCAGAGATGCAAATTGTGAACTTTTCATGCCCAAACTCAATTTTCAATATTGCTGCTATTTTTTTAAAGTTTTTAAAGTTTTATTTATTTATTTTGAGAGAGACAGAGAGAACATGAGCAGGGAGGGGCAGAGAAAGAGGGAGAATCCCAGTCAATTAGTTCCTATGAAATCAATTAGTTCCCATGAAACTTTGTCAAATCCAGAATATGTTTGTGATGATACCACTGCCATGTTTCACAGAGGTCCCCAAGAAAAGGCACTGTCGTGCTGTTACCCAAGCTAGTCCCTTTAATTTGATCCACATTTGGTTTGTTAGGGTCAAAAGAAGCCACTGTTCCAAGAGGATGCACCCCGCAGGAAGCGCCCCGAGCACTATTAGCTCACTGTGTAGTCAAGTGTAACCACAGTGGTATTCTTTTTCAGTTGCTATCATCGTGCACATCTCCTTTGGGGCTAGAACTACAACCATGTTTGGCCTCTTTAGAAAATAAATAAATAAATAACAATCTGTGATAAGTCAGCAAAAATAAAATAGATTAACCTTACAGAACTAGCTCATATACCAAATAATGATAGGTAAAGTTCAGATTCTTGTTATAGCCACTTAGTCTTAGAAATAATACTTAAACTATTTCCACTTCTAACTCCTGTGAATTGAGACTGCTTCACACATCTTTAAAAATAATTTTTGTAAGTAAAAAGAGTCAAATCATGGCATTTCTATCCACAGTTGAGACTGAGTAGAATCTGTCAAAGCAAATTCACCTTGCATATGAAAATATAGATAAAACAAAATTAACACGTAGTTGCTAACACTTAACAAAAGGGTATTAAGTGCTACTGATCGTTCCCAATTGTGTGGAATGTGAAATAGTTGGTAGTAATCAGTAGTTCTTAATACTTTTTTGTTAAGTATGAGCTCTTAGTTCTTTTCTGTCTTTTTTAATTTGAGAAAAATAAAAATATCTTGGAAATGGCCCACTTCACCCCATCAGGGAAGTTTCATTAGTAAGTTACTAATTCACTCCTTCTTCCTTCCTGATCTTTGATGCTGGGACCACTCTAAAAATGACAAGGAATACTACAGATAACACATAAACTAGGTTTTTCAGGCCTTTTTTTTTTTTTAATGTTTTTATTTATTTTTGAGAGAGAGAGAGAGAGCGCAAGCAGGGGAGGGACAGAGAGAGGGAGACACAGAATCTGAAACAGACTCCAGGCTCTGAGCTGTCAGCACAGAGCCCAACACGGGGCTCGAACCCACGAACCAATGAGATCATGACCTGAGCCGATGTCGGATTCTTAACTGACTGAGCCACTCAGGCGCCCCTTAGACCTGTTATTTGACCTTTGCTGTCTTCAGCTTTTTTGGCCTGGTGGTATCGTTGCATTCTGAATATGCTAGGGGACATTTGAATCAAATAGAATAGATTTTTAACAGAATTGTATAACTGTTTCCCTTGATACTATGTACTTTCCCAAACCATCGTGGCACTTTCCCCACCACCACCCCTAAGACCAGAAAATTAATAGACCACCTTTGTTTTAAGACAGAAGAAAAGTGTTTTTTCCATGCATCCTAACCACAAGTCAGCTACTGAGTTTGGCTAGGCCTGTGCCATTCAATACAGTGGCCACTAGTCACACATGGCTACTTTTATTTAAATTAGTTAAAATTATGGGGCGCCTGGGTGGCTCAGTCGGTTGAGCGTCTGACTTCGGCCCAGGTCATGATCTCGCGGTCCGTGGGTTCGAGCCCCGCATCGGGCTCTGTGCTGACAGCTCGGAGCCCGGAGCCTGTTTCAGATTCTGTGTCTCCCTCTCTCTCTGACCCTCCCCTGTTCATGCTCTGTCTCTCTCTGTCTCAAAAATAAATAAACATTAAATTAGTGAAAATTAAATAAAATGTAAAATTCCATTTCTGAGTCACACTGGCCACATTTTAAGTGACAAATACCCACATGTATGACTGGCTGCTGCTTTTGACATGCTGGACTGGACTGGAGCATAGAGAATGACTGTCTCATTCATCTTTGCGTCTTCGTCACCTATAACGTTGTACAGAGAAGGCACTGGCCAGACATTTATTGGTCTGAATTAAGCTTCTCTTTCACATACCTCAAGAAAACGGACATAAAACAAAGAATGGAAGCTTTGCAAGATATGTCTATGTGTATGTCTCAAAGATTGATCTATAATTTGATTTGCTCCTCACCCATATTTGAAATGAGCTCACTTAAAAAATATAATTACAGGGCTGTCTGGGTGGCCCAGTTGGTTGAGCGTCCGACTTTGGCTCATGGTTTGTGAGTTCAAGCCCCACGTTGGGCTCTGTGCTGACAGCTCAGAGCCTGGAGCCTGCTTCGGATCCTGTTCTCCCTCTCTCTCTGCCCCTCCCCGGCTCATTCTCTCTCTCTCTCTCTCAAAAATAAATAAAATAATAATAATCGTAATAATAATAATTACATTTTTCAACCAGCTAAGCTCATTTTGTACACTGGATGTACCAAAATGTGTATGATTTAAATTCATAGGCACGCCTGGGTGGCTCAGTCGGTTGGGCTTCCGACTTCGGCTCAGGTCATGATCTCGCGGTTCATGAGTTCGAGCCCCACGTTGGGCTCTGTGCTGACGGCTTGGATCCTGGAGACTGCTTCAGATTCTGCGTCTCCCTCTCTCTGTGCCCCTCCCCGGCTCATGCTCTGTCTCTCTCTGTCTCAAAAATAAATAAAACATTGAAAAAAAATTTTTTAATTTAAATTCATAAATCAACCAATTGTATTAAATGAGACACATCTAATGAAAGAATTCCTATTGTGAATACCTTTCAAAAGTGAAAATTCCTTTCACAAAGCAGTCACTCTCTGATTTATCTTTAAGAATGCCATTACTGGGGCGCCTGGGTGGCACAGTCGGTTAAGTGTCCGACTTCAGCCAGGTCACGATCTCGCGGTCCGTGAGTTCGAGCCCCGCGTAGGGCTCTGGGCTGACGGCTCAGAGCCTGGAGCCTGTTTCAGATTCTGTGTCTCCCTCTCTCTGACCCTCCCCTGTTCATGCTCTGTCTCTCTCTATCTCAAAAATAAATAAACGTTAAAAAAAAATTTAAATAAGCATCCAAAGCTAAAAGTTTGTAGGATAAATTTACTATTATTACTACTTACAAATAAAATAACCAGCACTACATAGCACTTTAATATGTACGAAGCAGTTTCATATATCTTGCCTTATTTGATTTTCACAGAAACTTTATGAGGTAGACAGGGTAAGTCCTTACTATCCCCATGTGGCAAAGTTCAGAAAAGTTAATGTTTTGTCTCTAAGTTGCCATCTTCTTTCCAGTATAACAATCAGGACATATGAAGTATTTTTTTTGTAGTGATTAGATTGGAATTGGAACTTTTAATTTTTCTGCCCTATTTGGATGGAACTACTTTCTTAGGAATATAATATTTAATCATATAATATGTGTGTGTGTGTGTGTGTGTGTGTGTGTATACCTGTTCAGAGAAGGCCCTCAATAAATACTTGCTAAATAAATCAGTGAATACATGCATGATCCTGAAAACACAGACTCTTATCAGTCAAAGTTTAGTTTCAGAGAACAGAATCCATTCCAGTTAGTTTAAGCTGGAGGTATTAAAGTACTTTAAGAATAATGGAGAGTATTACTAGAATGATTCTCAAAACCCCACCTCAGAACTAGGATACCAAAAGAGCTGTGCTCTCCCTCACTCAGACCTGACAGCTGCAGAACTGCACCAACACGGCTGCTGTCTGGCAGCCACCAGAATCCACTTCCACAGCCAGCCCCAGAGTCCTATGCTACTAACCATCACCCGAACCGGCAAAATGGATGCCCCACCCCAAGCTTCCCAATGGTCACAAAGCTAATGACTGAACGCTAGAGCCTATACAGAAGAGACAATGCCTCCGCGATCATGGCAGCAGAGAGGCAGCCTTCCAGGGCTTCCGTGGAAGCCTCTGCTAATTGTTGAAACCTAAGTACTTCCATGGTAATAGCTGCAAGAGAGTCTGGAGGGCGTCATTTGTGCTTATCAGCCTCTGCAGCACAGGAAGCATACTCCAAAGCGAGAAGGAGGATGTAATGACTGCCAGGTGCAATCCTCTGTATCCTCCACACTCACCTAAAGAAATCGATCTGTTTTCTTAGATTGGTGCTTTCAAACTTCAATGTGCATATAAATCACCTGGGAATCTTATGAAAATGCAGATTCCAACTCAGTAAATTGGCATAGAGCCTACAATTTTGCATTTCTAACAAGCTTGCAAGTGCTGCTGCTGCTGCTGATGTTGAAGACCACATTTCGCATAGCAGCATGTTAGATACGTCTCCTCCACCAGGCTGCCGAGTGAATGCGGTGTGCTGAGGTAATGATTCCCTTCATCCCTTGGGACAGCTAGGTGAGGCCACGGGCACACACAGCCTCCAAGCCAGTTGGCTCCAGCTTCCCTCAGTGTGCCATGCAAGTACTAATATTTTTTCCCTGTACTGTGATGTGGGAAGCATTGAACTATTTGAATAAACATGTCAGTTACTGAGTCTTCGCAAGTAGTGGCCAATTCATGTGCTCTTTCTGGAATCTTTTAAAAATATTAACTATTCTTGCAACAAGTTTAGAGAACTAAAGATATCTGTAGTCAACTTACATATCACCAAGTCAACTCTTATAATGAAGATTTAGAGTGAGAAAAGATAATATTGGTATATCATGTTATCTCAAGCAAGGTCTTCATAAGATGGCTTCAGCTCTTCTGCCAATGACATCAAAATGACCTAGGGAGGGAGAGGAGAGAAAGTCAATCTGCTTGATTATTTCTAGAGTGCAATGGTTTTTTGCACAAAAGAAGGGGAAATTTATAAAAACAATATTTGGAACTGTTTCTTCATAAATACCAATGTGTACATCTGCAATTTAGACCTAGAAAATCTGTGTGTGTGTGTGTGTGTGTGTGTGTGTGTGTCCTGCAGACAGTAAGACAAACTCTAATCCTTTTAAACCAGGTGAGGCAACAGTTTTAGTCAGTCAAATTGAGTTGTTGTTTTTTTCACAAGCAGCAACTTTTCAACCACTCCTTAAATCCCTTCTGTGTCCCCAACCTCCCAGCCTTATCAACCAGCTAGAAGTGGAGCAACTCAAAGTGTAGTTGTTGGGTAAGAAAAGAAAAGAGAGGGACGCCTGGGTGGCTTGGTCGGTTAAGCGTCCGACTTCGGCTCACGTCATGATCTCACCGTCCGTGAGTTCAAGCCCCGCGTCGGGCTCTGTGCTGACCGCTCAGAGCCTGCAGCCTGTTTCAGATTCTGTGACTCCCTCTCTCTCTGCCCCTCCCCTGTTCATGCTCTGTGTCTCTCTGTCTCAAAAATAAATAAACGTTAAAAAAATTAAAAAAAAAAAAAAAAGGAAAAGAAAAGAGAGAATTTTGTAGTCATAGCCTTACACGGAGAGCAAGCCTGCGAGACCTGTGGTGTGGGGTCCTGAATGGTGGGGGCACCATGGCTGTTGTAGGCCCAGGGATGGAGGGCAAGGAGCTGAGATCCCCAAAGATAAATTTCACCCAATTCACAACTTCAAAAGATTAAGTCTGCCCAGTATTGTTGTGGAGAAGGAAGATTGCCAGTGACCTCCAGATTACCAAGCCCCAGCCTTAGAAATTCAAATAGAAGACAGAGAAGAGTGGGTTAAAGAAGATAAATGATCTAGAAATGAAATGGTCTGAAGAATCAGGCTTGTATTGAGTGCTGTTTACTGTATTCCTGGTTCTTTGAAGGAATCTAATTGTGACATGCCAGACATCCCCACAATTCAATCCTGAGACAGATTCAGTGATTCATAATCCAGTTGACATCATTGCCACATTGGGAATGAATCGATTCTTACTTTTAGACACCCACAGCTACAACATCAATTCTCTTCTGCATTTTCAGCTGGACCTACAGCCACCTCACTAAAGACTGCATTCCCAGCCCCCTTTGTAGCCGGGTGTGGCCATGTGACAACGTTCTCGCCAGCGGAATATGAGTAGGTAGGATGGTGGAACTTAAATCCCTTCTCTGTCTGCATGATTTGCTGAAAAAAGATATTGTTTGCCTCCATGTTCTCTCTTTCCCTTCCCACATGCTGGAGTGCAGATGTGGGATTGAATTAGCTTTCACCATGCAGAACACTATAAAAGGTGGCAGAGCAGCAAGATCGAAGGCACTAGGTCCCTGGATGATTTTTATGGAGCAAAGCCACTCCGCAGCCTGAACCACATACTTCCAGACTGTTACATGAGAAAGACAAACTTCTGTTTTGCTTTTATGCCTTAGTTTGGGATCTCTTGGTAATGACAGTGTCTAGCCTGTACCTAACATACCTGTGTTAGCCCCTCCAGGGAGGGATACAGGATTGCTGGAAACCACAGCTTAAAAGAATACAGATTCTTTTACACTTTACAATTTTGTGCCATATACACATATTTCCTAGTTATTAAAAATTCATCAGTTGAGGCACCTGGGTGGCTCAGTCGGTTGAGCGTCTGACTTTGGCTCAGGTCATGGTCTCACGGTGTGTGAGTCGGAGCCCCGCATCGGGCTCATTGCTGTTGGCACAGAGCCCACCTCAGATCCTCTGCCCCCCTCTCTCCGCCCCTCCCCAGCTTGCACTCTCTCTCTCTCTCTCTCTCTCAAAAAATAAACATTAAAAAAATTTTTTTTAATTCATCAACTCATTAATTTGTTAGTGCCTTTGTATCCTTGTCAAATTAAACAAAAACTAGAGTTACCTTGCTAGAGAACTCTCAGCACAAAATTACAGCATTAGAAACTGGTTAAAGGCAAATTTGAATTGGCTTTGAGAAACTAATAATAATAATTAATGTATTTTGCCAAAGGTAATGTTTATAAGGTCCCCTTACCAAGTTTAAGAGTCGTTAAAAACGATAATACCCTTTACTGAGGTCATTTTACTCATGAGAAATTAATTCAAACTAATACAGAAGCCATCTGTATGAAAATTTTCATAATGTTGTGATATCTAAGAGTGGGGAAATCGTTACATAAATCATGATCATCAACTGGATGAAATAAGTGATAATTATAAAAAACTTGTAAAAGGGCGCCTGGGTGGCTCAGTCGGTTAAGCGTCCGACTTCAGCTCAGGTCACAATCTCGCGGTCCGTGAGTTCGAGTCCCATGTCGGGCTCTGTGGTGACGGCTCAGAGCCTGGAGCCTGCTTCCGATTCTGTGTCTCCCTCTCTCTCTGCCCCTCCCCCGTTCATGCTCTGTCTCTCTCTGTCTCAAAAGTAAATAAAACGTTAAAAAAAATTTTTTTTTTAAAACTTGTAAAAATAAAAAAGGATTTAATAGTTGTTAAAAGCATAATGTGTGCGTGTGTGTGTGCGCGCGCACGTACAAGGGTTTCTCAACCCTGGCACTACCGTACTATTGACATTTTGGATTGGAGAATTCTTTTTTTGAGAGGGAGCTACACACTGTAGTATGTTTGTTGAACAGCCTGATCCCTAGATGCCACTAGCACCGACCTGTCCCTAACAGGGACAATCAAAATGTCTGCAGACCTTCCCAACTGTCTCCTGGGGGACAATCTCCCCTAGCTGAGAATCCTTAGTAGATGAATTATGTGTATCGTGCATATTCTGTGATCGTGGTTATATAAAATATAGGCAGCTATGGACAAAGGTGGAAGGAAATTTAGAAAAATTAAAAAGATGGAGCTCCTGGGTGGCTCAGTTGGTTAAGCGACGGACTTCGGCTGAGGTCATGATCTCGCGGTTCGCGAGTTCAAGCACCATGTCAGGCTCTGTGCTGACAGCTCAGAGCCTGGAGCCTGCTTCAGATTCTGTGTCTCCCCACTTTTTGCCCCTCCCCTCCCACTCTCTCTCTTTCTCAAAAAATAAATGAACAAAAAAAAATTTTTTTAAGAAAAATTAGGGACACCTGGGTGGCTCAGTCAGTCAAGCGTCCAACTTCTGCTCAGGTCATGATCTCCCAGTTCGTGAGTTTGAGCCCCGCGTCGGGCTCTGTGCTGATAGCTTGGAGCCTGGAGCCTGCTTCGGATTCTGTGTCTCCCTCTGTCTCTGCTCCTCCCCTGCTCATGCTCTGTCTCTTTAAAATAAATAAATGTTAAAGAAAAATTAAAAAGACATCTTTAACAGGGTGATGAAATTACTGAAGCTTTTAAACATTCTCTTTAATATTTTGGCAGTAAAAATATTAAGAGGGTTAAAATAAAACTGAGTACTGTTATGATTCACAAACTCTTCTTAAGAGTTTTAATCTGTAAATATTATTGTACATTTCATTATTAGAGATAATTTTCTTTTTTTGTTGTTAATTTTGAAAGTTTTTATTTTAATTCCAGTTAGTTAACATACAGTGTTATATTAGTTTCAGATGTACGATATAGTGATTCAGCACTTCCATACATCACCCTGTGCTTATCACAAGTGCACTTCTTAATCCCCATCACCTATTTCACCCATCCTGTCATCCCCTCCCCTCTGGTAACCATCAGTTTGTTCTCTATAGTTTAAAAAAAAAAAAGTCTCTTCCTTGGTTTGTCTGTCTTTTCCTCTTTGCTCATTTGTTTATTAAATTCCACATATGTGTGGAATCATATGGTGTTTGTCTTTGACTGACATTTCATTACCATCATACTCTCTAGCTGCATCCATGTCATTACAAACGGCAAGAGATAATTTTCACCTTCCCACTATAGTCGTATCATCAAAAGAAATTCCTCAGATGGTTGCAAAATCATTTTTAAGGGAGCCGAACTGATAGGTGATTCAGATGCGAAAGGACACAATGACCCATTAATACTGGAAATGATTCTTATTCTGCAGAATGCTTCTTGGAGCTAGCCCACATTCAAAATTCCCACTGATTTCAAAAGAAACTTTGTGCAAGAAAAAAAAAATGAATTGAGGTTTATTTCATCACTGATCCCTATGATTTGAGTAAGAACTTAATGTTGTGTTTGGCTTCAACAAGAAAGTCACTGAAAATATTTGGACGATGCCCAATGTAAAAAAAAAAATGTATTAGGGATTACAGCATCTAATGTGCAGAATACTTTACAGCACTTGTCTTATATAATGGATGTGAACACAAGAAATAGAACCTCAGTTATGAACATGTGCTGAGTAATAGGGCAAGTGTATAATATAGGACAAAGTGTAGGCTACTCTAACACTGTAGGATTCGGAAAGAAAAAAACCATTGTCAACACTTATACAGCCATTCTCTTCCTTGCTCCATTAGTACAGATGATTAAAATGATTTTTGAGGGGCGCCTGGGTGGCTCAGTCGGTTAAGCATCTGACTTCGGCTCAGGTCATGATCTCACGGTCTGTGAGTTCGAGCCCCACATCGGGCTCTGTGCTGACAGCTCGGAGCCTGGAGCCTGCTTCCGATTCTGTGTCTCCCTCTCTCTCTGACCCTCCGCTGTTCATGCTCTGTCTCTCTCTGTCTCATAAATAAACATTAAAAAATTAAAAAAAAAAGATTTTTGCAAGTCTCAAAGACATTGTTCTGAAAAGGAATCTGTCTGAGAGGCAGGTGATCCGGTGGACCTACTAAGCTTTGGCACAGGTGGGGATGTGGGTAGCTGATACACACCTTCTCCTGCTCTGCGATGTAAATTTGAATCTATAAACAAATACAGGGGTGTTTGACACTTGATTCAGCGAGTTACATTCGGAGCCTTGGAGAATTTGGAGGCTGAGAAAGAAAGGGAAAGAGAAGATTTCAAGCAAGAATCTGGGAGAGCAGAGTGGAAGGCATGGTTTCTCACCTCTCCACGTCTACTCCACCCCGACCTACCTGTTCCTATGGACTCACTAGGTCCTTGCAAAAAGAAGTGTTAGAATTAGAAGCTGATGGGGTGCCTGGGTGGCTCACTCACGTAAGCGTCTGACTCTTGGTCTCAGCTCAGGTGATGATCTCACGCTTCACGGGTTCCAGCCCTGTGTTGGGCTCTGTGCTGACAGTGCAGAGCCTGCTTGGGATTCTCTCTCCTTCTCTCTGCCCCTCCCCCACCTGCGCTGTCTCAAAATAAATAAATAAACTTTGAAAAAAGAAGAAGAAGCTGAAACTTTCTCATGATACTTCGTTGGATTGGGCACACACAGTGATGTTTTGAGACCCAGGTAAGAAAGGACAGAGTGGGCTGAGGGCATTGTCTTCATTTCTGAGTGGATGGAGCAAATCATGCCTACCAAGTGCCTGTAGGTCAGAGCAGCAGAAAAGCAGAATTTACATGGCAGGTCCTAGCAACAGGGTGGGTGCCTCCTTCAAATAGATTTTGAAGAAGGGACTTCCACCAGGAGATGGACCACCACAGGAACATGAGCACGTTTGTTCCTAAGCACATGTAAGAAACTCATTCACAACCCCCAAATTAATTAGTGAAGATTTTATGGGGGAAAGTTATTGAAGTCTTTTAGGTAGGCATGTATTGTTAATGTGACTTCTTTGGTTTCCATGGGCTGAACATGTGTGAGAACATTCCAACTACAGCTGGTTTACCACAAAAAAATTCCCCACTCATTCCCAATTTTATATTCCATAGGTACTCCTCACTTTACAAAATTGTATTTCAGAAAAGTTGACTCTAAATAAAATGTAAAGCAAGTAATTTTTTCTCATAGGTAGCTATTTTTGGTATAATTTACATACAAGGTAATCATTAAATTATCTTCTAGTGGAGGAAAAAATTCCAGTAAATGGGACTGAAAACTTTTGATAAAGGGGGACATTGAAATGAAATGTCAGGCTGGGCATTGACAAGTCAATAGGGGCACATGCCCTACTCAAATTATTCCTCTGCTATTAGCCTCTGCCAGTCTCCATGTTCACAATTACCAGATTAAAAAAAAAATTGTTGTTAATATTTTTATTTGTTTTTGAGAGAGAGAGAGACAGAGTGCAAGTGAGAAAGGGGCCGATAGCGAGGGAGACATAGAATCTGAATGCTGTCCGCACAGAGCCTGACATGCGGCTTAAACTCGTGAACCATGAAATCATGGCCTGAGCCGAAGTCGGATACTCAACCGACTGAGCCACCCAAGTGCCACCACAACTACCAGATTTTTAAGCTGGTATTTACGGAGTCTAAAGAATGAGACTGTAATCGCATCATTTCTGCAGGTGCTATGGTCATCACACCAAATTAAAATTTACTTAAAATTATGTAGAACAGGGGCGCCTGGCTGGCTCAGTCGGTAGAGCACAGTCTGGGTTGTGAGTTTGAGCCTCACACTGGGTATAGAGATTACTTTAAAAAAACCTTTTAAGTGCTCGCTTCAGCAGCACATATACTAAAAAAATCTTTCAAGAAAATTATGCAGAATAAATCAGTTCCATCTTCATTCCAAAAACTTAGAATGTTCGAGTGCTATACTCCCTATTAGGGGCCATGCTGGTCACCACACAAGGATGAGATTCTAATCCATTAGTGGCAAATGAACCTGTTATGGACATCTCTTGTTTTTAACAGTCTGATACCTCCCCTTTATGTCAGAACTCTTCTTTCCTGGGAGGAACCCACTCCCGTGTCTTAGGTGGGGCTGAACTCTCACTCACGTGGCCATCGTCGCAGAAGTGTGCAAGTGACTAAGGCAGGCCAGTCAGAGTTCCTTGTTTCTTCAGTGTCATTGCTCATTTCAGAGATGTATATGTAACCCAGCAGAACATATCAGAATTGCTTCCAGGAGTTTTTGGTCAGAACTATTCGGAAAGATTCTCCTTTTCGTTCCATCTGCTAAAGTGGGAGCATGGGCATCTGGGACTGAAGAAGCCCAGAATGAAATTGCAAGAGATAAGCAGAGCTAGGAAACAGGCCTGATGACACCATTTGAACTCCTGGATCCGGTTCTGCCTGAAGCCAGATTCGTGATGTCTCCCCTTTCTTCTCCTACCATCCATTCTGGAGGAGGAGGCTCAATGACTTCAATCCCAAAGCAATTTCCCTGGCTCATCAAGAGTAAAAACTCCTACCACTTCCCAGTCTTGGGTTCCTGGGATTTGCTTCTGGGCAGTGGTGCCAGTAAAGCAGCTGGTGAGGCAATAAGAGTGTGCAAGCACACGGTTCTTTGCTTTCATTCACTTGGGTCAAAGTCAGGGAGAGAGACAACAGTGTAGAAGTATCTAGAAGCCCTCTCAAGCCCACAGGATCTAGGTAATACTTTTTATAAACAAATAATTTTCCTAATGACATTATTCTTTTATCTGTGATCAAATCACTTCCAAAACTCCCCTCCAGATAGTCTCCCACGGTTTAGTTAGCTATACTACCTGTGGCTTTGCTGCTAATTGTTACTTAATTTTTTGCATGTGCTCTTTGTCATTGTCACAAAGAAGATGTCCCATCATCAGAAGACCTGTGGGTAGGGGTGCCTGGCTGGTTCAGTCCACAGAGCACGCGACTCTTGATCTTGGAGTTGTGAGTTTGAGCCCCACATTGGGTGTAGAGATTACTTAAAAAAAAAAAAAAAGAAAGAACACTTGTGGAGAAAGAGGAGCATATCACAACTTTAATGAAGCTTGAACCATCCCAAGTTCAATCCCCACTGTGTGCTTGGCTCCTCTTGCCTTTGTGTTCACAAAAACAGATATTCTTCAGTTCCTGCCCATTTTCCTTGTTTTGTCTCCAAAGCTTTTGGCTGACATGTTCATTTTGCCCTGAATTTACTACTTTAACTTATTTTATCTTCACTGGCTAATGCAGATAGCTTTTTTTCCTCCTACATGATAGATTATCTCCATGAATTTCTCTTTTGTTTTTAAACTTTTTAATGTTTACTTTTGAGAGAGAGAGAGAGAGAGAGACAGAGTGTGAGTGGGGGAGGGGCAGAGAGAGAGAGGGAGACACAGAATCCAAAGCAGGCTCCAGGCTCTGAGCTGTCAGCACAGAGCCCGACACAGGGCTGGAACTCACAAACCTCAAGATCTGAGCCGAAGTTGGACGCTTAACTGACTAAGCCACCCGGGCGCCCTCCGTGAATTTCTCTTTTAGACCAAAATTGTCCATTCAACCCCCTGAACCTCCCAACTTTTATGAGCCAATAAATTCTTTTCCTTAGGCCTGTTTAGGTAGGGTTTCTTTTTTTTTTAATTTTTTTTTTCAACATTTATTTATTTTTGGGACAGAGAGAGACAGAGCATGAACGGGGGAGGGGCAGAGAGAGAGGGAGACACAGAATAGGAAACAGGCTCCAGGCTCTGAGCCATCAGCCCAGAGCCCGACGCGGGGCTCGAACTCCCGGACCGCGAGATCGTGACCTGGCCGAAGTCGGCCGCTTAACCGACTGCGCCACCCAGGCGCCCCAGGGTTTCTTTCACTGACAAGTGATTCAAGCTCCTACCACGATGTGCTGACCCATTAAACCATTCTCGGGGGCTTTCCTTCCTACAGCCAGTTATTAGGATATTTGCTATCGCAGTTCCTGAGATTCAAAATGAGGTCAATTGGGAAAATTGAAGGAAAACATTCTAGTGTGACCACACACCTGTGCTTTCTCCCGAACACTAGTAAAATAACAGTAAAAGAATACAGCAAAGAGGTATTCGCCCCAACAAGAAAAAATCAGAGAGGAAACAGAAACAAAGACGATTCAACAAGCTTCTAAAAGATGAAAAGTGAATGGAGAAGTAATAACTAACCCAATGGAACAGAGGAAGTTGAAATCCAAGCATCTCAGAGGGGGATTTCCAGTGAATAATGAGCTAGAAACTGAGAGTCTCGGTGCTTGGACCACAAAAGGTAGAAGTGTAGGTGAACTCTAAAAGTAACAGGATTGGTGAGCTCTATGTGGAAAACGGTTGGACCTCTAGTCCCAGGTCCCCTTCTCCACGCTAAGGAGCCAGAGAAATGCCACCTCACAGGAGAATGGAGGTTTATCTTCTGGGAAAATTAACCCAAGAAGCTCTGGACTTGGAGACTAAGCCACATGCAGGGTGAGGACCAGTCATTGAGTTAAAAACTGGAGTATTAGGTAAGAAGTTAGCACTGACCTATTAGCTTAGGTCAAGTATGTCCCTGTCCCCTGCTCGTATGCACTGAGAGATTCTCCTCTGAAGAAACTACACAGTCCCGGAGGAAAGACCTCCAGACACTGACATTAGAGAGTCCCCAAATAATAAGGCTGGTTCTGGACCCAGGGCCCCTACAGCAAGGCTCTTCAGGCAATAAACCTTGTCAATGCACCTGGAGCTCCCAAAGAGCTTTTTCATGAATCAGTCTTAAAGATTAGTGGCCAGCCAAGGAAGCCAGACATTTGAGGAAAACCTGGAATATGAAAGAAATATCCCCAAGCAAACAGAAAATGGCAGCCAGAGAGTCCTTGACCCTGGAAAGAGTAAAGTCGAGTTACAGTGACTGCTTCTGAGGATGTTTGATCAGCAGAGTGAGCACTACTGTGCCCGAAAAGTCCCATATCACTAGGATCACATTCAGTTGCAAGTGTCAAAACCAGGCCGTTCTCATATAACAAGAAGTTAAAAGTATTCAGCAATAGGCTGCTGGAACTCAAGCTCCAAGTTCAAAGATCTTTGCTTTGAACAGCACCTGGAATATGGTAGGGTTCAATAAATATTGATGAAATGAACGAATCTCTTCCTCTTTACTCCTTGGTCCCCTACCTCACCTCCTGCCTCTTTAAAAAAAATTTTTTTTGTGGGGGGGCGCCTGGGTGGCTCAGTCGGTTGAGCGTCCGACTTCAGCTCGGGTCATGATCTCACAGTCTGTGAGTTCGAGCCCCGCGTCAGGCTCTGTGCTGACAGCTCAGAGCCCGGGGCCTGTTTCAGATTCTGTGTCTCCCTCTCTCTCTGCCCCTCCCCCGTTCATGCTCTGTCTCTCTCTGTCTCAAAAATAAATGTTAAAAAAAATTTTAAAAAAATTTTGTTTAATGTTTATTTATTTGTATGAGAGAGAGAGTATGTGAGCAGGAGAGGAAGACACAGAATACAAAGCAGTCTCCAGGCTCTGAGCTGTCAGCACAGAGCCCCACGTGGGGCCTGAATTCATGGACCATGAGATCATGACCTGAGCCGGAGTCAGATGCTCAACTGACTGAGCCACCCAGACACCCCTCACCTCCCACTGTTTGAAGAAAACTGTAACATCTCAGGCATATGAGGGACTTCTTACAAAAATGGAATTGTCTTCTAGTTCCCATTCTGCGCTACAGTATTTTCACATTGTCCAGCCAGCAAAGAGTATTATCCACCCTCTGCAACTCTCTGAATGACTAGGCTTTTTAAAATTTATGCCCCCCAAAATGTGATGAAGAAAAATAAATTGCACAGCCTTTCCTTCTGCCACTGCTGCTGGCTGCTTATGAATAGATCCTTAGTGACCACTGCCACCAGGAAACCACTCCTGTGTTCTTTAGGCTGAAGTGTTAAGGAGAAGGAGGTACAGCAGTTACAGTAGACTGTGGTTAGAAGACCAGACAAGACACGGGTCCGAAGCAGGGCATTTTTAAATTTTTTAAAAATGTTTATTTTTGAGAGAGAGACAGAGGCAGAGAGAGGGGGAGACAGAGAATCTAAAGCAGGCTCCAGGCTCCCAGCTATCAGCACAGAGCCCAATACGGGGTTCTAACTCACGAACCATAAGATCATGACCTGAGCAGAAGTTGGACGCCTAACTGACTCAGCCACTCAGGTGCCCCTGAAGCAGGGCCTTTTTAAACAGCATTTTGACATAGCCAGGTCCAAATAGCCTGTAAAATGTAAAATCACTATCTTTAAAATGCACCAAGTAATGGACGCAGCCTACGTTCTTGACCTTAGCCTACCCCCTCTCAGCACTATTATCAAGACACTGTTTTCAAATTTAATGATGACTTTTGGAACTTAGAATAATAGATCCTGTTTGATATTTTTTTTCAGCCTAATTATATATCAGATCAAGATCAAAGATCACATAATCATGAGGTCTACAGGAAGTATCTCTCCTCTAGTCTAGGCCAGTATTTCTCACCATTAGAAAAAAAAAATCTTTCTCCTCTTTCAGTAAATACAAGGATCTCAACTCCTATAGAAATTCATTTCCTACTGGCCAAGGAGACTGTCAAGCTTTACTTTCCTTAGTTACAATATGAAATTTGTTGAACTAGCCAACCCAAAGTCTCTCTGTGTTAGCTTTTGAGCGGTCTCTGGGATAATTCAGTCACCAGGGTAGGTGTTCGGTGATGTCCTGAGGATAGTGGTTCAATGATGGGGACGGCAAGGTAGTGGGGGAGAGGGACCTCAGATCCAGGTGGTATCCGGGATCCTTGCTGGTCTCTACTGGGAATGGCTGGCGTGGTCTTGTCCCTACATGATGAATTCTGAGTGCAAATGTTCCCTCCTCTCTGGCCATATGAGATATTAGGCAACCATCACTGATGAAGCTGCTGACTTTGTCTATTTGTTTTTAGTCACAAAAATCTCCACGTGGGTGGCTCTTTGTCCTGGCGCAGGTGTGCTGCTACATGTTTAACAACTGTCTATTTCCAGGGGCGCCTGGGTGACTCTGTCAATTAGGTGTCCCCACTCTTGGTTTTGGCTCAGGTCATGATCTCACGGATTCCTAAGCCCCATGTTGGGCTCTGCGCTGACAGCTCAGAGCCTACTTGGGATTCTCTCTCTCCCTTTCTCTCTCCCCCTCCCCTGCTCATGCTATAAGTAAATAAACAAACAAACAAACAAACAAACTTTAAAAAACCCTACAACTGTCTATTTCCAACTCACATCGTGTCCTCAGGCCCATAACTGCACAGGGCACTCCCTAGGGTGACTCTTCTGGGACTGTGTATTTGTTACTCTGGCTATGCCCTCATGAATCCTCTTGAATCTGTGGTTGCTATGGAAGACAAGAGTGTCTCAAAGATCTCCATTGGTTTTCTCTGGTCTCTAGCTAAGTGGAGATGAGAGCCTGTGGTAGCTACGAGTAGACAGGGACTCCAGAGAGTTACATTGAGTAGATCCACAGTGGTGTCCCCACACCCACCCCTTCGGCCCTCTTCTCACGCAAGACTGTCACTGGCCAAGCGAGGGAGAAACTGAGAGAGCAGGAAACTTTGCTTTCCCCTCCTGGTCTCAGTCTCCAGTAGCTGCACATCCATCTTGAGGGCCCCATTCACTTTTCAACAAATATTTACTATTGTCCTTTATGTACAGGTACACACTGTGTATTTCAGGGAGTGCAATAGTGAACAAAAACCACAATCCTCATTTGTTCTCTGAGATTATAATCTAGCGCAAGAGAGGAGATGTGTATACACATTATGATTTTTTTATGTTTAATTATTTTGAAAGAGAGAGAGCAGGGAAGGGGAAGAGAGACAGGGAGAGAGAGAATTCAAAGCAGACTCCATGCTGTCAGTGCAGAGCCTGATGTGGGGCTTGAACCCACAAACCATGAGATCATAACTTGAGCCAAAGTCAAACGCTTAACTGACTGAGCCACCCAGATGCCCACAAATTATGATTTTTTAGTGTTACTACCTTGTGTCAAAAGTTTCTAAAGGCAGATGAATCAAACCTCTTGTGTGGTCCTATCCCTCAAATACGTTGTAAGCATCTCTCATAGCTCACACAGCTTGCATTTGGATTAGTAGTAATTTGTAATTTAAAGAGATATGTTAGTCAGCATTAAAGGATATATAGACAACATGGAAAAATAAAAATGGTTAATTTGTTAAGGTGATGGAATTATGGGTGACTTTCCCTCAATAGTTTTGATTTATATCACCATTACATAGTGATGTTTATGAACTTTTTATGTTTTAAGAAAAGAAGGCTAAAAATTATTGTCATCCACAACCTAGTGCCAGAGACTGATTCCCAAGTTTGCCTAGGTAAACCTCTGAATTAATCTCCTGAGGAGCTGAGAACTCTGTAGAACAGAGAACACTTCTAGACTTACATGGTCATAGCAACATATTTTAAAACAACTTAAGGACATTTTATGTATCATACATAACCCAAAATACAGTTTTTAAATGGTAAGTATCAAACCTTTGAAAAGTGATGTGCTCAGAATACAAAATCATACAAAACTCAGTTGTATTTCTATGTACCAACACTGAAATATCTGAAAAAGAAATCTAGACAACAGTCCCCTTTACAATAGCATCAGAAACAATGAAATACTTTGGAATAAATTTAACCAAGGAGGTGAAAACTATAAGGGCTCACAAACAATGAGATCATGACCTGAGCCAAAGTTGAACGCTTAACTGACCGAGCCACCCAGGCGCCCACAAATTATGATTTTTTTAATGTTACTACCTTGTGTCAAAAGAGGACATGGAAACTATAAGACTTTGATGCAAGAAATTGAGAAGACACACGTAAGTGGAAAGATGTCCTGGGCTAATGGATTGGAAGACCTATTATTATTAAATTGTTCATACTATCTAAAACCATCTATAGATTCAGTACAATCCCTATCAAGATTCCAATGGCATTCGGCATTTGTCACAGGAAAAAAAAAAGTCCTAAAATTTGTATGGAACCACAAAAGACCTCAAATAGCCAAAGCAATCCTGAGAAAGAAGAACAAAGCTGTAGGCATCATGCCTGCCTTATTTCAAACTATGTTAGAAAGGTATAGTAATCAAATAGTATAGTCCTGGCATAAAAATAGACACATAAACTAATGGAACAGAATCAAGAGCCCAGAAAAAAAACCATGTATCAATGGCCAACTAATATTTGACAAGGGAGCCAAGAACATTCATTGGGGAGAGGACCGTCTCTTCAATAGCTGGCTTTGGGAAAATTGGATAACCAATCATGAAAATGAATGAAATCAGATCCCTTACACCACTCACAAAAATTAACTTGACATGGATTGAAGACTTAAAGGTAAGGCCTGAAACTATAAAACTCTTAGAATTAAAACATAGCAGGGCGGGGAGGGGAAGGTACACCTGGGCGGCTCTGTTAGTGCCCGACTTTGGCTCAGGTCATGATTTCGTGGTTCACGAGTTTGAGTCCCGTGTCGGGCTCCGTGCTGACAGCTCAAAGCCTGGAGCCTGCTTCAGACTCTGTGTCCCCTTCTCTCTCTGCCCCTTCCCAGCTTGCACTCTGTCTCTCTCTCAAAAATAAATTAAAAAAAAAAAACATAGGGGAAAAGTTCCTTGCCATTGTTCTTGGCAGCGATTTTTTGGATATGATACCAAGAGCACAAACCACAAAAGTAAAAATAAATCAGTGGGACTACATCAAACTAAAAAGCTTCTGCACAGCAAAAGAAACAATCAACAAAATGAAAAAGCTATCTATGGAATGGCAGTAGCAATGATCAACAGGTATGTGAAAAGATGCTCAACATCACTAATCAAGGAATGCAAATCAAAACCATAGTGAGATATATATCACTTCACATCTGTTAGAAAGGCTATTTTCTTTTTCTTTTTTTAATTTTTTTTAATTTAAATTTTAGTCAACATACAGTGCAATATTGGTTTCAGGAGGAGAATTCAGTGGTTCATCGCTTACATACAATGCCCAGTGCTCATCACAAATGCTGCCTTAGTACCCATCACCCATCTAGCCCGTCTCCCACCCACTTGCCCTCCATCAAGTCACAGTTTGTTCTCTATCATTAAGAGTCTCTTGTGGATTCTTCCTCTCCCTTCTCCCCCCACCCCTTCCCATATGTTCATCTGTTTTGTTTCTTAAATTCCACATATGAGTGAAATCATATGGTATTTGTTCTTTATCTGATTGACTTATTTCGCTTAGCATTATACACTCTAGCTCCATCCTTGTCATTGCAAATGGCAAGATTTCATTCTTTCTGATGGCTGAGTAGAAAGGCTGTTTTCAAAAAGACAAGAGATAAGTGCTAGTGCGGGTGTGGAGAAAAGGAGGGAAGCTTTGTGCACTGTCAGAAGGAATGTGAATCGGTACAGCCAGTATGGAAAAACAGTTGGAGGTTCCTCAAAACATTAGAACTCCCGGGGCGCTTGGGTGGCTCAGTTGGTTAAGCATCCAACTTCGGCTCAGGTCATGGTCTCACGGTTCTTGAGTTCGAGCCCCACATTGGGCTCTCTCTGCTGACAGCTCAGAGCTTGGAGTCTGCTCCGGATTCTGTCTCCCTCTCTCCCCCTCCCCTGCTCCATTCTCTCCCTCCCTCTCTCTGTCTCTCTTTCTCTCTCAAAAATAAATAAACATTAATTTTTTTTTTTAATTGGAACTACCATATGATCAAGCAATCCCACTTCTGGGTATACATCTGAAGGAAATAAAATCACTATCTCAAAGAGACATCTGTACTTCTGGGTTCACTGCAGCATTACTCACAATATCCAAGAGATGGAAACAACATCTGTGCACAGATGAATCGATAAAGAACACACACACACACACACACACACACATGCACGATATTATCCAGCCACGAAAAAGGAAGTCCTGCCATTTGCCACAACATGGATGGACCTTGAGGGCATTACGCTATGTGAAGTAAATCAGACAAAGAAAGACAAATACTATATGATTTCCCTAAGACGTGGAATCTAAAGAAGCCTAAATGCTAGAAAGAGAGTAGAGCAGTGATTGCCAGGGACTGGGAGGTGGGGAAATAGGGGGATGTTGATCAGAGGGTACAAACTTCCAGTGATAGGATGAATAAGTTCTGAGCATCTAATGTACACCATGGTGACTGGTGACTCTAGTTAACAATACTGTATTATACATTTGAAAGTTGCTAAAAGAGTAGATGTTAAGTGTTCTTGCCAAAAAACCAAAAAGGTAACTTTGTGAAGTGATGACAGAGGTATTGACTAACCCCATTGTGGTAGTCACTTTAACAGTATATTCATGTAGCAAGTCATCATCTCATTGCACACCCTAAAAATGATGTGCTGATAGAACTCTTTTCTCAAGACTCATTTTGCTTTGTTGTTGTTGTTGTTGTTGTTGTTGTTACTGTTAACACAGTCCCACATGGGCACACTAACCGCCAATGAACTAGATAGAGAGTCTCCTTAGGGAAACGGATGTCAGCAGCAACACAATCTGCTAATTTACCAATGATCATTACCCTGATGACCCATATTTAACAATTAATAGTCTAAACCAAGCGTCGTCAAATGGAGATCGGGCTGTACTGAAACCAAGCAACGTGGGACGCCTGGGTGGCTCAGTAGGTTAAGTGTCTGAATCTTGATTTCAGCTCAGGTCACGATGTCACGGTTTGTGGGACTGAGCCCCGAGTCGGGCTCTGTGTGGACAGCACGGAGCTTGCTTTGAATTCTCTCTCTCTCTCTCTCTCTCTCCCTCTCCCTCTCTCCCTCTCTCTCTGCCCCCTCCCCAGCTCACATTCTCTTTAAAAAATAAACATTTTTTTAAACAAAAATAAATAAATAAAACCAGGAAACAAGCCTCTGAGACTTTGGCAGCCATCAAGGCAAACATTCCCTCCTGCTTACAATTCCCTCAGGACTCTCACAGATTTCCATTTCCCCGAAAAGGCAAGGGGCCAGCAGCAGTCTGCTTCCTCCGCCACTGTTCTCAGCCCTCACTCTGGTCTCTCTGTGACCCAAGACTTTCAGGGAAGTGCTTAGGTGGTAGAGATCTCTGTTTCAGAGGGTGACAAGACAGGGAGTGGCTCTGAATCTGTTATAGTGGTGTTGCGTAATCCTCCGTGGCTTCACAGAGTGTCCTGTACTCGGTATAGTTACAACCTGACTGGGAAAAAAAACCAGTAATAAAAATAGCATCTAATGTATTGAGAACATAACACATGCCGGGCACTTTGTCAAACACTTTACATTTATTAACTCACATAATCCTTACCGCAACCCTGGCAGATAAGTGCTCTTACTGTCCCATTTCACCAACGAGGAAAGCGAGGCCAGGAGGTTAAAGAACTTGCCTAAAGTTACACAGCTGGTAAATAATTGTTAGAATCAGGTTTTCTTACACTGTAAGCAATAGAGACCTGTTTGAGTTGATCCGGCTCCCCCTCCTACACAAAAAGGAGATTTAAGAACAGTTCCTGTTACCAGGAACCCAAGGGTAGGAACATCAGGCATCAAGATGCACTTGAATCAGGAATTCGAAATCTGCTGGGAACAGTGTGAATTCCCAGAATTCATGTTTGTGGTTAAAAGTCCATCTGTGTCTTCCTTTCTATCTTTCGTCCTCGAGGTCTCTTGCTTCATTCTCTGCACATCTTCTTCCTTCTGTTTCCTTCTTTTCTATGCTGGGGGCATTGGCTCTGCTGCTCCATATGTGCAGAGCCAAATATAGTTGCCCCCACCCACCCACCATAGCTTCCAAGTTTGCTTGTTTTAAATCCAGGTGGTAACAGCTCTAAATATTTGGAGAGGCAATTTGATTAATCCTGTTTCCTCCTCTGATCCAATCAAATATGTCCAGGCAGGCCACCACACAGTATAAACATGATTATAGGGTACATTCCTGGGGGTGGTTCTCAGAAAAGGAGGCTTTGGTCTGTGGAGACTCCCAGAATGTGTATTCTCCAGTGCTTGAGATCGGATTAGAACCCAGGTCTCTGTAACTCCAGAGCCAGAGTTCTTCACTACCACGTGATTCTGAAGGAAGGAAAGTGACTACCTATGGGATTTCTACAGTGCTAAAATCATAGCAAACAATGTTTAGTAACGCCTGATTTATTAAACTGGATGAAGTTTCACTACAATATTCCATATACTTTTGTGTATCTCAAATATCTCATCATTTAAAAGGCCAAAGCAGGGGCGCCTGGGTGGCTCAGTTGGTTAAGCATCTGACTTCAGCTCCAGGGATGATCTCACGGTTTGTGAGTTTGAGCCCCAAGTCGGGCTCGGTGCTGACCGCTCAGAGCCTGGAACCTGCTTCAGATTCTGTGTCTCCCTCTCTCTCTGCCCCTCCCCCACTTGTACTCTGTCTCCCTCTCTCTCAAAAATTATTAAACATTTAAAAAAGTTAAATTAAAATAAAAAGGCCAAAGCATTGGGAACAACAAGAAAACAAAGCACACACTGCCCAGTGGCTTCTGGAAGTTTCTAGTCCACAGTGTCAAGGAGCTTGAAGTGCTGCTGATGTGCAACAAATTTTATTGTGCAGAGATTACCCACAGTGTCTCCTCCAAGAACCTCAAAGCCATCGTGGAAAGAGCAGCCCAGTTGGCCATCAGAGTCACCACTCCGAATGCCAGGCTAGGCAGTGAAGAAAATGACACATAGCTTAGGTGAATGACACATTTGTGTTAATAAAAGCAAAAAACTACAAGAGCGCCTGGGTGGCTCAGTCCATTGGGCATCTGGCTTTGGCTCAGGTCAGGATCTCATGGTTTGTGAGTTCAAGCCTCATGTCAGGCTTTGTGCTGATAGCTAAAGAAAGCCCCTCCCACCTAGCACTCTTTCAAAAATAAACATTAAAAAAGTTTTTTTTGAAAACCCATATAACCACAAAAAAATAAAAATAAATAAAATAAGATGTTAAAGCATCATAAAACATTAAGATTTTAGAAAAAAATTCAAAAAGTGATTATGGACTTCCATTTTTAGCCATATAGCGTCCTGTCTATTCAGCGTAACTCTCCCAGTAAAGAACACCTAAAAATGCTGGATAAAGTATTTCTTTTTTAAAAACACACATTAAACAAAAAAGCAGTTCTTTTAAATGCATGGTCAAGCTGGCTGGAATGCCAAGGAAATCCGTGGGGGCCAGAGAAGTTATGTGGTGAGTATCTGCCCTGAGCCATCTGCTGATCCCTGGTGACCTAATACTTGAGCTTTAATAAACCTCTTGAGTGTGAGGGCTGCAGGAGAAAAGCCTGAGTTTTTTATGAGATGGGAAATCAGAACAGAAACGCTCAACGCTAGAATGCTCTAAGATAACCCACTAAATGGATGACGTAAGGAAAAAAAAAACTAACCTAGTGAAGTGCGATGAGGAAATCCTCATCTGGTTTAGCACTGAGATCTCCAAACCTACAAACCAGGTACTATCACATAAATCCTGGGCATCCATCCTGCCTCTGTGGCCTGAAACCCCCCAATCTGACAACTTAGCTCAAGTGGTCTGAGACTGCCAGTACTCCCAAACGTTTAGCAGGTACAAAAAAAGAATTCTCTTTGCTGGGACCACACTTTAAACCCAGGCCTCTGAGAATTTCCACAAAGTTCCAAAGAACATGACCTCACCTCCGTGAGTGAAAGTCCACAGAAAAAACAAATGGCAAAATCTGCCTCTACCACAAATACAAATGGAAACACGTGTCTTTTCCATAAACAAGACATCATAAAGCTATCAATTCTCTCAAGGTGATTTATAGATTCGGTACAATTCTGAATCATAGGTTTTTTCCACTGAACTTTACAAGTCTCTTCTTGCATGTAGATGGAAGAGCAGGGGCCAAGTGTAGCCAAGACACTCCTGAAACACAGATGCAGAGGTTTGTCCTACTGAATTTTTTTTTAAATTTTTTTTCTGACGTTTCTTTTTGAGACAGAGAGAGACAGAGCATGAACGGGGGGAGGGGCAGAGAGAGGGGGAGACACAGAATCCAAAGCAGGCTCCAGGCTCTGAGCTGTCAGCACAGAACCCGACGTGGGGCTCGAACTCACCAGCTGTGAGATCATGACCTGAGCCGAAATTGGACGCTCAACCGACTGAGCCACCCAGGCGCCCCTGTCCTACTGAATATTAAGACCTATTATAAAGCTATAATATTGAAGACTCTGTGGTATTAACCCAGAGACAATAGACCAGCAGAACAGTCTAGATAACCCAGAAATAGGTTTATAAGTGGAGACCCGATATATAATACACCCAGCACCACGACAGGTCACAGAGACATGCACACAGTAGGATTGCATTTATACGAAAGTTGAAAACACGCAAAATCACTCTGGAAAATTGTATGGAGTTTCCTCAAAAAATTAAAACTAGCATTACCCTACAACCCAGCAATAGCACTGGTAGGAATTAATGCAAAGGATAGAGGAGTGCTGATTCATAGGAGCACGTGTACCCCAATGTTTATAGCAGTGCTATAAGTTGGTTGTGGGGAAATTCTATTTTTAATTTTGAGGAACCTCCACACAATTTTCCAGAGTGATTTTGCCTGTTTTCAACTTTCGTATAAATGCACTCCTACATTTTGGCTATCAACAATAGTCAAATGATGGAAAGAGCCCAAATTTCCATTAACTGACGAATGGATAAAGAAGATGTGGTATACACACACACACACACACACACACACACACACACACAATGGAATACTACTCAGTGATGAAAAAGAATGAAATCTTGCCATTTGCAACAACGTGGGTGGAATTGGAGGGTATTATGCTAAGTAAAATAAGTCAATCCGAGAAACACAATATCATATATTTTCATTTATGTGTAGAATTTGAGAAACTTAACAGAAGACCATCAGGGAAGGGAAGGAAGAAAAATAGTTACAGAGAGGGAGGCAAACCACAAGAGACTCTTAAATACAGAGAACAAACTGAGGGTTGATGGGGGTGGGGGGCCAGGGAGGTGGGAAAAATGGGAGATGGGCATTGAGGAGGGCACTTGTTGGGATGAGCACTGTAAGTGATGAATCATGGGAATCTACTCCCGAGGCCAAGAGCACACTGTATACACTGTATGTTAGCTAACTTGACAATAAATTATATTAAAAAAAATTTTTTAATAAAAAAAGAAGAAAACAGGCAAAATCAAGCAGTATATTATTTAGGGATACATGAGTATCTGGTAAAATTATTTTTAAAAACAGGAAATGAAATGCAAACTTTCACACCCCCAGGGCTTGGGGAGAATAGGATTGTGGAGTTGCTCGCAGCCATCTAAAGCGTTGGTCCTTCTTACACTGAGTGGGGAATACAGAGGTGTTCAATTTATTATGAAATTTTAAATTGTACAAATATATATGCTCTTTTGTTTTAATATCTTCGTATTTTCAATTTAAAAGGTAACTTGAATTCATTTTTAAAACAATTAAATTAGAAACAATTAGAAAATGCCTAAATGATACAGAATTAAACTATCAGTGCTGTATACAACTCATATAAATTGGCCAGATAAATACAAAGACCATGTTAGAAAATGGCACAGAAGTCGAGAATAGATAAATTCAAGCAAGATAAATATAAATAGAAGATAAACATAAAGAGTAAAAAAATTTTTTTTCCGTCAACCTAGTAGTAAAAAGAAATTAAAACAATATTTTCATGTCTTAAATTTTTAAAAAGATTAAACCCACATTCATTTTTGGCACTGTACTGCTGATAGGCAGGTAAATTAGTACAAATTTGTGAAAAGCAATTTATCAATACCTATCAAGAGTCCTAAAGTGTTTATACCCTTTGGTTAAATAATACCACTTCCAGGAATCTGTTCTGTAGACATTATTCTTATACATCAACAATTATTTTTTGTTACAGAGAGGATAATATTTACTGAATGCTTATGCCATATGCTAAGTATGGTGCTAAACTGTATGAATAGGTGGTGTCATTAATCCCAGTCCCACAAATAAGGGGACTTGAGCTAAGTTACTGCCCAGATTACTCAGCTGGAGATACTAGGGCCCAATCCAAACCCAGGCAGTGTGATTCTAGAACCTCTATTTATAAGTTCCACTATACTGGAGCATTGGAGCACTGTTTATAATTGTCAAAACAAAACAGAGCATTTCTTGGAATGCCTGGCTGGCTCAGCTGGTGGAGCCACTCTTGATCTCGGGGTTGTGAGTTCAAGTCCCACGGTGCGTGTAGAGATTACTTAAGAATAAAGTCTTGGGGTGCCTGGGTGGCTCAGTCGGTTGAGCATCCGACTTCGGCTCAGGTCATGATCTTGCAGTCTGTGAGTTCAAGCCCCACGTCGGGTTCTGTGCTGACAGCTCAGAACCTGGAGCCTACTTCTGATTCTGTGTCTCCCTCTCTCTCTGTCCCTCCCCTGCTCATGCTCTGTCTCTCTCTGTCTCTCAAAGGTGAATAAATGTTTTAAAAAACAATTTTTTTTTGAAGAATAAAGTCTTAAAACAGAACACTTCTTACCAATCCATTAGACAGTGTGAGACAGTTATTCCTGGTTGAAGAAATGAAGGGGAAAAAAACTAGCAACAACACCAAATAGCACAATAAAGTATGGTACTACATTTATGGGCAATAAGAAGGGGAAATTACTCATTTCAGGAAAATGTTAATACATGGGAGAATATGCATCTTAGAATTGAAGAAATGTGGCATCATGTTTCAGTGCAAATGTATTACTGTTAAACTAAAAATGAAAGTCCTACTTATGGTAAATCAATAGCATCATCTTAGTAAGCAAAGGAGAACACTTTTGCATTTCTATTTTACATTAGTGTTAATAGATAAGACATTCACATTGTCCAAACAGGCATAAAAATATACACAGTAGAAAGTCTCCCTCCCGCTCTGTCCCAGATCCAGTCTGTTCCAGTCTGTTCCCTAACCCCAACACAGCTCATCAATACCAGTAGTTTCTTGGTTAGCCTTCCAGGGGACTGTTCCTGGCCAAAGAGGACAATTGTTGTCCTTTTCCTTTTTTACACACATAATGAAATACTACACACGTTTTTTCAGGAACTCGATTTTTTTGTTTAGTCTATCTTGATGAAGATCTTTCTAAATCAAGACCAAAAGCACTTACTCATTCTCTTTTGATAGCTGTAGAGTATTCCAAAGTAGCTGTGCCATAAATTATTTAACAAAACCTATATTAATTGACATGTGTGTTGCTTCCAGTTTTTTGCTATTATGAAAAAAATGCTGCAATGAATAATATTTCTTAGATCTTATCTCTAGAAATCATTGTTAAAAGTAGAATGCTGGCAGGGGCACCTGGGTGGCTGGGTCAGTTGAGCGTCTGACTCTTGATTTCTGCTCAGGTCATGATCCCAGAGTCATGGGATTGAGCCCCGCATTGGGTTCTGTGCTGAGCATGGAGCCTGCTTAAGATTTTCTCACTCTCCCTCTGCCCTTCTCCCCTGCTCACACTCTCTCTCTCTAATAAATAAATAAATAAATAAATAAATAAATAAAAAGGAAAGTAGAATGCCAGGTCCAAATGTATATCCATTTATAGTTTTGATGGATACTACCAATCCCTAATGCACTTATACCATTAGGTCTTCCTACCCAAGAACATGCCCTGCTTTTCCATTTGCCCCAGCCTTCTTTTGTGGAGGACAACACATTTTGGAACCACTACTTTTCAAAAAGCAATGCGTATACACAGAACTGTATATATCAATGGTTTCAGTTATGTGAATAAAAGGGGGGGGGTCAGAGTAAAAGGAAATAATTCTTTATGTCAACATTAATCTATCAGGGCAGGTGGGATTATGCATTACATGGGTTACCTCTGTAGCCTTTATCCTTTTCTGCATTTTTCTTGCTTTATTTTGTTTTGAAAGCATGAACGTGATTAGTTTTTAATTTTTTTTCCTTAATCTTTATTTATTTTTGAGAGACAGAAACCGAGCACAAACAGGAGAGGGACAGTGAGAGGGAAACAGAATCGGAAGCAGGCTCCAGGTTCCGAGCTGTCAGCACAGGGCCCGATGCGGGGCTCAGACTCACAAACTGCCAGATCATGACCTGAGACGAAGTCGGATCATGACCTGAGACGAAGTCGGACACCCAACCGACTGAGCCATCCAGGCGCCCCAAGCATCATTAGTTTTTAAATAGGGCTCAAGTGTCATCTGACCCAATCTTTTGCCTTTAGTCTGCCAAGATGAAACAACTAACACAAAACATTTAAGTGACAGGCTTGGGGTCACATTAAACTATTCATCTTGGTTAGAGGACAGTTCAAGGCTCCTGCCTCCGGGCATGGGACTTTTTCTTCCCCCACTTCCCATACCTCTCTGCGTTATTTGGCAACAATGGAGGTTTGGGTTACTTTGTAAAGTTTGGGAAAGTGGACTCCATACATTTCATTCTGTTTTTATGGGGTGTTTTCAAGCTTGATTTAGTGCTGAGTTTTGATAGAATTCTAGGCTGTGTTTTGAAAATGAGGTCAGCACATCCCTGTGATAAATGTCTCCTCAGAATTCCAGGTATAGGATGAGCACTGGGTGTTGTATGTAAGCCAATGTGACAATAAATTATATTTAAAAAAAAAAAAAGAATTCCAGGTATCGCTATCACTTTCTTGAAGACTAAACTGAATACAGTTCAATCTGGCCAACTCCCACTCTGATACCATATCTTTGCTGCCCAAATGTGCACTTGGATCTTCAAAACTGAGGTCTACCTGCACTATAAAAAACTATATAAGACTTTTGCTTGGCAAAATCTGGCTCAATTTTATGATCTATAGCCCTGAGTCAATAAATACATTGGAAATTCTACATTTCCAGGAAAGACATTGAGAGAAAAGGTGATGCATGATAGAGCATAGGAAGCAGGTGGAACCATGAATATGTGGGCTTTCTAGAAGCCTGAAAAGGAAGCACAAATCTGCAGTTATACAAAGAAAAAAAAATTTAAGCTCTACACTCACAGTGAGGCTTGAACTCACCACACTGAGATCAAGAGTCGTATGTTCCACTGACTGAGCCACCCAGGTGCCCTTTTTTTCTTTTTTCTTTTAAGTAAGCTCTTCACCCAATATGGAAGAAAAAACATTTATATTTGAAATCTCAGATTAGTCAGTAACTTTTCAAAGTAGTAAGACTTCACATTATTCACCAGGGGGAAAAAAAGCAAGATAAACCCACGAAAGATTGGCCCAGAGAATTAGGTACTTTGAGATGAAATTGTAAAGTGTCAAGATAAAGCAAATTCCCTTTTTGTTCTGACTGTACCTATATCAAGTGACAAGTTCATGAAAGACCAATAAAGAAGCAGCTATATCCTTGCTCTGAGTTTGACCTTTCTCAGAGAAGAATGTGGTTTTGCTAAAATAAGAAAAGAATCTATTAAGGTCATGCTGTACTTGATTGTTATCTTACAAAATTTGGCAGAAATTTTGCCCTGAACCCTATCAGCTGTGCTGACAATCCCATAGAAGAATTTATTTAAACTGGTGCCACCATTGCTGATGCGGAATCTCATTTTAGAAAATTTGACAGTCTTGTGAAACCACAGTCTAGAGATGTGTAATTTGATTTTCTATGGGACAATTTAAATCAGAATTTCTGAAGGGAAAAATTCTAACACAGAGACTCATTGAAGGAACAATTTACTGAACATTTCCTTTAGGGGATATTTGCTATGTGGTATAAATTACTTTCCCCTCTTTGGTCAATTCTGATAACAATTCTTTGTATGGAACAAAGCCCTTTGAACTTCATATTTGGGGAAGGAAAGAAAGAAGGAAAGGATGGAAGAAAGTCTTAAAATTCCGGGGGTAATGAAAAAGGGGTACTCAGTTACCTTAGGGGATCATCCCAGACAAACTTACAAGCAAGTTTCCCTCTGCTGCTATTATAGCTCCCAGTACCCCCTCCCACTTTTCTGTTTCATACTGTTCCAAACTCTTGTTCCCGGCCAGATGTCATCTTACAAACAAATCCTCATTAAGATGATTTACTTTTCCAAGGGATACTCACATTTCAAAAAAGATTTCTAAAGGCCAAAAGGAACATAACTCTGACGTTGACATTTTAGAGCTTATAAGAGGCTGGTGGGGAACCTAGGACGTGGGGGATGGGGGGGATGTATCAGCATTCCTGATTATAGTACACAGGTTAGTCACATTGGCCACCTGCTTAAGGTGAATCCCAGTTCACCAAAATGCCAGAGAAAAAGAAACCTGATTATTTCTACCTTCAAATAAAGTAGGAGGGACAAGATTTAAACGGATAACATATACATTTTCTCTTTTTTTTTTTTTTGAAGCGAAAGATCAAGCCATGCCTCCAAATCATATGTCATCCATTTCATTTAATACATTCAAAACATATTTAACTACGAGACAAAGGAAACTCACAAAACATTCATAGAAAAATAATAAATGAAAATATCTGCCACACCTAATTGTACCCTGGTATGAGAAATAATTAATCCTTCTAATTATACATTTTATTTTTCTGTTACTTGTCAGCTCACTGAGTCTTCCTGGATCAGGAACAATGCTAACTCCTACCCGCTATAGCAGATTGTTCCTTTTTATTCTTCTGACTTAAAAAAAAAATGTTGGGCATCTTAGAGAGATTCATAAATGATACAGGATTTTAAAAAAAAAGTGTACAAATGAAAGACATTGAGACAAATGGCAAATGAAGGTGAGAAAACAAAGTCATGATGTAGTGAATACACAGAAGCCATTCCATGAGGATCTTTCCTGTTAATACAGGGGGATTGTATCTTTGGTTTTGAACTTCTAGCAGGCAAGCAAGAAAAAAAAAAAATACAAATCTAGATCAGTTAGGAAATCAAAGCCAGGTTGGAGTTCTATGCCCAGAGCCCAAGTAAACAGGGCCCAGATGTTGTTAAGTGCAGCATCATGCATTTATTTGAGCTCTTGTAGGAATCTGGTACCAAGGGCCAAGAGGCAGAATGGTAGTTGGGGGAAGACAAGCCATATTTAGGGAAGAGCAAACTGCTCACCCAACCTGGTGGCTCCTGGGGGATTCACACACCAGCTGCAGAGAGGTCCGGCCTCTGGGGGTTACAGCTGCCATTTGGCTCATCCACATCCCACGGCAAGAACACAAATGCCCTCGAGCAACCAAGAAAAATGAAAGAAAGAAAAGCATTCATGACACAAAAGGAAGAAATAGCAGAAAGTGAAACATGAAGTGGAAAGATTCACAGCAAATGTATGGTCAGTCGTGGCAGGGGTGAGGCCGAGATGGGAATGGGGTGACGGGTGGGGATCAAAGGTACTTCGAATTAAATACACGGAAGTACACGTGAAGGCTAAAAGCAAAAATGCCCACCTGCTAACAACTCACAATTCTGGGAGGTGAGACAGCTTTGCATTTTGTACTTAGCTGTATTTTTTAAGTTTACTTATTTATTTTGAGAGAGAGAGAGTGAGTGCACGTGGGAGAGGCAAAGAGAGAGAGAGAGACAATCCCAAGCAGACCACCCGACACAGGGCTCAATCCCACAAACCCGAACCCGAGACCAGGACCTGAGCCAAAATCAAGAGTCGGACGCTTAACCGACTGAGCCACCCAGGCACCGCTGTATTTTTTAATTATTTAAAATCTTACAAATAAAAATAGAGGGGCACCTGGGTGGCGCAGTCGGTTAAGCGTCTGACTTCAGCCAGGTCAGGGTCTCGCGGTCCGTGAGTTCGAGCCCCGCGTCAGGCTCTGGGCTGATGGGTCAGAGCCTGGAGCCTGTTTCCGATTCTGTGTCTCCCTCTCTCTCTGCCCCTCCCCCGTTCATGCTCTGTCTCTCTCTGTCCCAAAAATAAATAAACGTTGAAAAAATAAATAAATAAATAAAAATAAAAATAAAAATAGAGGCGATGGTAGTAGAAGGGGTTATAATGGTAAGAGTTTCCCAGAGGAGATGAGTTTTGAGGCCAAGTATAAAAAGTGGACTTGGATGGTCCTGGGGGAGAGATGCCAGAGTGAAAGACTAAGGAGCTTTCTGTTTCAAAACAGACCCTGTTTTCTAGAAGCTAATTAGGGATATAAAAGTTACCTGTGTGAAACACCTAGATGCCAATACATAGTCACACAGAGTTGAAAGTTATATCACTTATTACTGATAACAGAGAGAGCAAAAAAATTACATCAGAATGAATAATTCAGAGTTTTCCACATGACTCAACCTCACACACACCTTCTCCATTTCTTTCATCTTCCTTACTCATGCTCACCCGTACCTATTCCAATACCGAGCCACTGATTTCTTTGGAATGGTCTAAAAATAAGAGAGAGGTAGGAATGCAAACTGGTACAGCTGCTCTGGAAAACAGTGTGGAGGTTCCTCAAAAAATTAAAAATAGATCTACCCTATGACCCGGCAATAGCACTGCTAGGAATTTACCCAAGGGACACAGGAGTGCTGATGCACAGGGACACTTGTACCCCAGTGTTTATAGCAGCACTTTTCAACAATAGCCAGATTATGGAAAGAGCCTATATGTCCATCAACTGATGAATGGATAAAGAAACTGTTGTTTATATACACAATGGAATACTACTTGGCAAAGAGAAAGAATGAAATATGGCCTTTTGTAGCAACGTGGATGGACCTTGAGAGTGATATGCTAAGTGAAATAAGTCATACAGAGAAAGACAGATACCATATGTTTTCACTCTTATGTGGATCCTGAGAAACTTAACAGAAGATCATGGGGGAGGGGAAGGGAAAAAAAAAAAAGTTAGGGAGGGAGCCAAACCATAAGAGACTCTTGAAAACTGAGAATAAACTGAGGGTTGATGGGGGGTGGGAGGGAGGAGAGGGTGGGTGATGGGCACTGAGGAGGGCACCTGTTGAGATGAGCACTGGGTGTTGTATGGAAACCAATTTGACAATAAATTCCATATTAAAAAAATAAATAAAATAAAAATAAAAATAAGAGAGAGGAAGGGAGGGAGGGAGGGAAGAGTGGACAGGAAACTAAGAGAAGCAGAGAGAGAGAGAGAGGAGACCAAAGAGAGTTCAATATATGTGCAGATAACTCACTAATGGACAGGATTATCACGCATCCTAGAAAAGAAAGAAAAACCGAGTAAGTCCACAACAGATGTTCCACAATATCATCTTAGAAAGCAAGAAGTCTTAGATTTTGAGAGACAAGAGCAAAGGTTTCCCTAGAAGGATACGTGGCAAGTCTTTCAACCCTGTGATTAAAATACACCGGAACATTTTTGGCTCTGTGGGGTTGGCTATTTTCATGACTGTGTGGTTACAACAAAAATCCTCCACCTCTTGTTTCTCGATGCTGTTTATATCAACTCAAGCTCTTGCTGTCATTTTTGTGTTAGAGTCCTTTTCTTTTTGAGATCATTCGTTATCTTGGTATCTTTGGGTACCGTGTATCAAGTAACAGGGTAAGCCCCAGGACACCTGGAAATAGATGCTGTTACCATAGCTGCAGAGCTCATTTCTGCTGTAAAACTGTATTTAAATTTTGTCTTTTAGAGTCTGAATGAAGTATGATTCCATTATGATACCATTGAGCACATTTTTTGTGTGAGCATTCACAAACACTCCCTCTGTGATGAAATGGTTCAGTTGCCCTTTTTTCCTCAAGTGTCGAAGACTGAGATCTGTTGCCTGGCTTAAAGCAACTGTAACGTGAGGTCCTGTAAGTCCCCTGAAGCTCCCAAAGCATTAACACCATATTGGCCATTTTCCTTGGGGACAAACCCATGTATTTTCACTATAGTTAACTGTAGTCCTTACTGAGGTATGTCTCTTCCAGAGAAATTTAAAAAAGAAATTCTGATGCAGGGGCGCCTGGGTAGCTCAGTTGGTTGAGCGTCCAATTTCGGCTCAGGTCATGATCTCACAGCTCGTGAGTTCGAGCCCCGCGTCGGGCTCTGTGCTGGCAGCTTGGAGCCTGGAGCCTGCTTCGGATTCTGTGTCTCCCTCTCTCTCTGCCCCTAACCCACTGGCATTCTGTCTCTGTCTCTCTCAAAAATAAATAAACATTAAAAAAATTTTTAAAAACAAAAAAGAAATTCTGATGCAGATAAAATGAAGAAGATAAGTGAAGAAAGTGAGAACATTCAAATCGCTCTGAAACGATGATAAATTATAAGAGCTTCTAACAATCACTTGGTTCTTATGAAAAGTATTTACCATGGCAACCACTGTATCAAATTGCCCTTAATAGGTCCTGAGCCACATGCAAAGAAAAAGGAAGCAAGAGAAAAGTTGTCTCCTAGACCCTGTTTGTTCCGTTTATAGACAAGGAGGTGGCCTACAGTGACATGATGATAAAAACATAATATATGTGCACAATGCTTTCCTTGGTATCCGACACCCCACATACACTATTTCACAGAAGTGCTCATGATGCAGAATCAGCTTAATTATCTTGCTCTCCTTCCTGATGTTTCAGAAAGGACTCCCAGGCTATTTAGCTGTGAAATAAGGAGTCTTCAGCAGTTCAGGCAGAGGGGTCCTTCCTCTCCTCTCTTGGAATTACTGAAATAGTGTCAAATTCTTGAGGTCCCTTCCATATCACAAGGTTCCTTCCATACTTTGATTTCCTATTATAAATGACACGATACAAGAGTCTTCAGGAAGTAATCTAATTTGTGGACAAAGATGTAAGAACAAAGATATGCAGGACAGCCGTATAACAACCAAGAAATTAGAGTGTGTTCTTAACTTTTTGGGGGGCCCACATTATTAGGGCAACTCTGGAGCAAGACTGCCTTGTTTTAAGTCCAGGCCATGCTACATCCAAGATATACGACCTCTTTTTCTCTCACTTTCTCATCTATAAAATTGGGATAACCATCGATACCTATGTATAGGATTATTGTAAGGTTTACTCAAGTCACTACAGGTACAGGGCACGTGAACAAGCGCACATAGTACATAGCAAGTGCGATGTGAGTGTTTGCTATAACCCTCATCATCATTTATTAGTAAGCACATACTCTGGGCCCGGCCACGAGATCCCTTGTATACATAGGCTCACTTCATCATGGCAGAAAACTTACACGGTGAGTCTTATTAGTCTCATTTTACAAGTAGAAAGTCAGAAAAATTACACGATCTGCCAAAATCACATGAGAAGTAAATGGTGCGTAACTAATTGTATCCATAATTTAGGACTCGGCCAGTTTTTTGCCAAATTGAGGTGGAATGTTTGTGAAGAAATATCCGACTTAAGATACAGGCTACATAGTTTACAAAAAAAACTCGCTTTGGGAGAGGACTGGAGAGTAGTTACTGTCCAGAGTAGCTGACACTGAAGTATAACACAAGACCATTGGGAGCGCTCACTGGGAGAGACACACAGTATTTACAAAGCTGTTATAGGCAGAGAAAACACGAAATGATCTCAATTACCATACCCAAATGCTAAATCACAGGATCAGCCTCAGCAAATTTACTGTTAATGTGCAGACTGCAGCCTAGATACTTCTCACATGCACAGTTCTACATAGGGTGGTCCAGGAAGCAAATGATCATTTATTATGTGATAACTGTGGACTTTCTAGAAAAGGATCACAAATATGACTCATCAGCCAAATCCGGCCCACTGCTTGTTTTTCCAAGTCTTATCAGAACACAGCCACACCTATCTGTTCATATAGTCTCTGTGGCTGTTTTGAACTGCAATGGCAGAGATGAGTAGTTGTGAAGAACACCATATGGCCCAGTAAAGCCTGAAGTATTTACTATCTGGCCCTTTATAGAAAAAATTTCCTCATCCCTGCTCTAGAGCAACGCTGGAAAGGCCAGCCTGTCTATCTATCTATCTTGTACTTACGAGGTTTTAAAATTGATATGTTTGTGTCTATGTGTGTGTATGGATATATAAACGTTTTTACAAGAGGAAAATACATCTGAATTAGAAAGAATTAGATCATTAAATAGATGATCATATTTTGTAAAGAACAGCTTGTATGCCCAAGGCTTTTGTAACTATGACACTCACATGTGGGTTTTTTTTTTAATGTTTTTTTAATGTTTATTTATTTTTGAGGAAGAGAGAGACAGAGTGTGAGCAGGGGGAGGGGCAGAGAGAGAGAGAGAGAGAGAGAGAGAGACGCAGAATCCGAAGCAGGCTCCAGGCTCTGAGCTGTCAGCACACAGCCTGACACAGGGCTGGAACTGTGAGGTTGAGACCTAAGCCAACGTTGGACGCTTAACCGACTGAGCCACCCAAGTGCCCCACACGTGTTTTATAAGGAGAAAGTCTGGGAGGAGACCGTGAGCTCTGTCCTGAATAGGACAAGTATACAATGGCGGTTTCACATCCAAGCTTCTAATTAGAATACTTATTAGGAGGCAGGTGGAGATAGAAGTCTGATGCCCGGAAGACAGGACAAGATCAGAGGTGTCGACTTGGGGAGTCATCAGTCAAAAGGTTCACTTTTGAGTTTATAAAGATTTAGAAAGCATATGAAAGAAAAAAAAAAAAGAAAAAGAAAAAGTACCTTTTGACCCAGGATGTCACTACCACTTCTAGGTATAAATATTAGAGAAGCCGTCACAAGACAATATGTGTGTATCCAAATGCAAGCAGCAAGATTCACCCATCCCCGGGAACGGGGATAAATGATTTGGACATACAATTTGTGCTAACCTGCACAGCTCTAGTGAAATGGGATCACTTGAATTACATGTCACAACATGAACCAATCTCACAAATATAGAGTTGAGTCAGAAATCAGGTTGAAAAAGACTATTTAAAACATATAGCATGAATGGAGGTGCCCCAAACATGCACTTTGGCATGGGGCCATCGGTACAAATCAATATTTAGCTGAAGACAAAGACAAATGTCAACATCCAAGAATGGCTTCCAGGGCACAAGAATGAATCTGAAATTATAATTAGAATATTGCTATTTGATCATTAATTTTAGTAGCAATTACATCCTGGCACATAAAGAATCATTTCTGTAGTGCCGTCAGGTGATATCATGCTCCTGCGGCCACTGTTGTACTATGTGTGATGTTGAAAAACAAATTTTTATGTATATTTTTAAGAGAGAGAGAGGCAGAGTGCAAGCAGGGGAGGGGCGGAAAGAGAGGGAGACACAGAATCCAAAGCAGGCTCCAGGCTCTGAGCTGTCAGCACAGAGCCCGACGTGGGGCTCAAACTCCTGAGCTGTGAGATCATGACTTGAGCCAAAGTCAGACACTTAGCCGACTGAGCCACCCAGGCGCCCCTACTATGTGTGATGTTTAACAGACACATTTTCATCTGAGCTCAGGACAGCAAGCTATTCTGAGATCATCTAATTTTTCTCCAATACTTTTTCCTTCATATTTTGAATTTTGTGTGCTGTCTGAATCAAAATGACTTATTATAAATATTGTGCATGATTTTGGAGTTTTCCCTCTTGGTGAAATTTTGAGATGGCAAGATTGACATTCTCCTTTAAATTTATCCTCATTAAAAAAATACTCCCAATGACCCTTCTTAACCAATCCGTGATCGAAATGGAATTTTAAAACTAAAAATTAAATAGAGTTCTTAAAGATTGTTTTAGTTAATGTTTTGGATACTAGTATACAAACAGTTGTACAATTATGAAAATTATGATATAGCCTAATCTCTATTATTCTGACTTGTATTATTATTTTTATGCGGATTTCCCTCTATTGACATGATAAAAATCTATTGTTCTTCCTAAAATTGTCTGGCAAATGTACTGAATACTTGTATTAGCCGCCCACTTTCCTACTTCACTGTTAAAATGTTCTTACTTTTTTATATATAATTAACAGCTCTTATAATCATCAATTATTGCAGCATATTCTTCTTGCAACAATAAATACATATTTTAAAAAAAAATAAATACAGGGCACCTGGGTGGCTCAGTTGGTTAAACAACTGACTTCGGCTCAGGTCATGATCTCGCGGTTCGTGAGTTCGAGCCCCGTGTCAGGCTCTGTGCTGACAGCTCAGAGCCTGGAGCCTGCTTCGGATTCTGTGTGTCTCTCTCTCTCTGCCCCTCCACTGCTCATGCTCTGTGTCTCTCTGTCTCTCAATAATAAATAAACGTTAAAACAATTTTTTTAAATAAAAAATAAAAAAATAAATAAATACATACGTATTTTCACTTCAACCACTGATAGAAGTTCAACATACAAAAACTTATAGAAGAAAGCCTGTGGCTCAGTTGCTTAAGTGCCCAGCTCTTGATTTCAGGTTTGTGGGAGCAAGCCCCAATTTGGGCTCTGCGCTGACAGCATGGAGCCCGCTTGGGATTCATTCTCTTCCTCTCTGTCTCCCTCTCTCTCTGCCCCTCTCCTCGACTCATGCCCCCACGGACACACAATCTCTCTCTCAAAAGAAATAAACTTAAAAAAAAAAAAAAAAGGATTCCATTCCTAGGACAGCCAAAACTATAATTGTCTCAGTTTCATGATGTGGGGATTAGCATCAACAGCTCTATTTGGGGCCTTTTGTCTTGTTTTAAACAAAGTTTACATGGGTATGTACCACAATTATAAAGACATCCTAAAGTTTTTTTCCTGTGGGGAAAAATGGGGAATGCACTAGGGAAAAGATATATAGAAGGTCCAATTTTATTTGTCACATTTTATTTCTTAAGCAAATAGTTGAAATTTAAGTATTATATTATTCTCTACCCTTTTTTTTACGTGCTTCAAAAATTTAATAACAAAAGAATAAAAATAGCAGAGAATAAAAACAATGCTTATTAAGAAGCCCATGCAATTCTAGAAACTGGAAATATTTCTCATTTACAAACTTGTTAAATTGGAAAAAAGATTTTAAAATAGGGAGTTATCTTTTCTTCAGAGATGAAATTACTGGTTTTTAAAGCACCCACTTAGCGGTTGGTTTATTTAAATCTCAGAAAATAAGATAAAAATAAGCATAAAGCTAATGTAGCCATATACCATTTTTAGTGGCAAACTGGTACAAAACGTCTTTCTGCTATAATGATGGTAATAAAGGGTAAAAAATAAAATAAAACAAAATAAAATAAAATAAAATAAAACAAAACAAAATAAAATAAAATAAAATAACTAAGAGGAAACGAAACTAGGTAGTTTTTTTTTTTTTATTTTTTTTTTTTTTATTTTTTTTCAACGTTTATTTATTTTTGGGACAGAGAGAGACAGAGCATGAATGGGGGAGGGGCAGAGAGAGAGGGACACACAGAATCGGAAACAGGCTCCAGGCTCTGAGCCATCAGCCCAGAGCCTGACGCGGGGCTCGAACTCCCGGACCTCGAGATCGTGACCTGGCTGAAGTCGGACGCTTAACCGACTGCGCCACCCAGGCGCCCCGAAACTAGGTAGTTTGATTGTGTTTGAAACCAAAGGAACAACATTCAAATCCGCGGTCGTCTGGGGTAAGATCTCTGCTTTAAGTGACATGTAACCCCATATCAAAAGCTGGCTCATGGAAATGTTCCCCCCACTTCTGTTGCACAGATTTTCTCTTTTCAGTATTACGTGGCACAAATTTTCTGGTTTTCTCCACAGCTCCTCAAACCTCTGATCAGAAAGCCCTGACCCCAGGAAGTGCCTGGGTGGCTCAGTTGTTTTGGCATCCGACTTCAGCTCAGGTCATGATCTCACCATTTTTTGAGTTCAAGACCCATGTCGGGCTCTGTGCTGACAGCTCAGAGCCTGGAGCCTGCTTCAGATTCTGTGTCTCCCTCTCTCTCTGCTCCTCCCCGACTCTCACTCTGTCTCTTTCTCTCTCTTTCCAAAATAAATAAACATTAAAAATTAAAAAAAAAAAGGGGGGGTACTGGGTGGTTTGGTGGGTTAAGCATCCAACTCTTGATTTCGGCTCAGGTCATGAGCTCACAGTTCATGGGATCAAGCCTCTCATCAGGCTCCATGCTGACAGTGTGGATCCTGCTTGGGATTCTCTCTCCGTCCCTCCCCCACTTGCATGCATGGGTGCTTGCTCTCTCTCTCTCTCTCAAAAATAAATAAACATTTTTAAAAATTTAAAAGAAAGAAAAAAAGAAAGCCCTGACCCTGGAACCCCTAGGTGATGGTGGTTTGCCTGTGCTAACTACCTGCCTCATTTCCTGTTTTCTCTCACATCTAGATACAACAGGTACCAAGCAGAGCAAGATACGAGACGGTTAGAGGGAATGCTGCACACAAGAATGAAAGCAATCACTCTTGAGTCTTAGGTGCATTTGCTTGTTTTCATTTCAGTAGATAAACGATATCATCTCTTGCATTTAAAGTGGGCCAGGCTGCACCCATTCCAGGAGAGAAGAAACGGCACCTGCCTCCAGTTATCGCAATCAACTAGCAGCTTGTTGGACTTCTTCAGGCCTTGGGGGAGGGGGAGGGTTGGGTTTTTTTGTTTTTTTTTTTTTTTATGTCCGGGAGAGTGAGGGTGAGTGGGGGAGGAGCAAAGGGAGGGAGAGAGAGAGAGAGAGAGAGAGAGAGAGAGAGAGAGAGAATGAATCTCAAGCAGGCCACACACTCAGCACAAAGCCCTCAGAGCTCAGTCCCACAACCCTGGGATCATGACCTGGGTCAAAATCAAGGGTTGGTCGCTCAACCAACTGAGCCACCCAGGCACCCCTGCATTTTTTTTAAAGTTTATTTATTTTGAGAGAGATAGAGAGCACAAGTGGGGGAGGGGCAGAGAGAAGAGGGGACAGAGGATCCAAAGTGGGCTCTGTGCTGACAGCAGAGAGCCAGATGTGGGGCTCAAACTCACGAACCGTGAGATCATGACCTGAACCAAAACCAAGAGTCAGACGGTTAACCGTCTGAGCCATCCAGGCGTCCCACCCCTGTATTCTTTAATTAAAGCCTTCCCACTAGTGAGATTTTGAATTTGAATTTTGAGTTTGTAACTTTATATCTACTCTATGTCTTTAAAAATCTCACTTACTGTAAGAAAGTTTGGAATATAAAACAGACAAGATTTAGAAAACAGCATGATCTATCATACAAAATGAGGAAAGAGATGAGAGGCTTAGAAATTCTGCTTTCACCGAGTGAGATACTGAATCATTTCCTTCACAAAAAACTCTACCACCACAGATGAATTGCCTTTCATGATATGTTTAAGCCTATGTAACTACCCAGAAGCTCATTTTTACAATGCTTTCTACTGACTTTCTAGCAGAAAATCACCCTTTTATTTTTTTAATTGTTAATTTATTTTTGAGAGAGTCAGTCAGGGGAGGGGCAGAGAGAGAGGGGGCAGAGGATCCTAAGTGGGGTCTACGCAGACAGCAGAGAACGCGATGTGGAGTTCGAACTCACGAACTCCAAGATCATGACTCGAGCGCAAGTCGGACGCTTAACCAACTAAGTCACCCAGGCACCCCCAGAAAATCATCCTTTTAAACACTTGTTCTCAGAGAGTGAAATAATGCTTGCCTAGTCCTGGGGGGTTGGGGGTAGGGGTAAGAGTGAGTGCTAGGGGGCGGGGGTTTAGTTTGGGGATAATGAAAACGTTCCAACCTTAGATTCGGGCGGTGGCTGCACAGGTGAATATACACCATACACACCAGAGATTTGGGGTCCAATATATCCTAACCTTCCACCCCGCTCTCCCTCCACTTCCCAACATGATCCTTCCTTACAATTTATCTCATGAATACTGTAGCCCCGTGCCAGATGCTAGAATTAGCCCCAAAGCCATTCACAGGGTCCTCTTCGCTTGCCTTTTCCTACTACAAGACGCTAGAAAGCAAAATACCCGATTTTGCGTTTTTGCTGTAAGGAGCAGACAGATGGTTCAGTTCTGGCCAATGCAATGCAGATAGAACTCTCTTACCTAAGGTTTCCAGGAACGTTTCCCTTTCCAGATTCAACTGGCGGAGCTCCTTTCATCCCTGTGGCCTTTCCCTCTTCTTCCTGCCTAGAAAGCAAACAGGAGGCCTGGAGGTGGAACAGCCAGTTGGGGACACGGAGTGACAAGCATGAGGATAAAAGCCCATAAGCCAAGGCAGGTGGGGTGGAAAGACTGAAAGAGCCTTGGTCCTTGTCAGCAATTCTCTTGTACCAGTGCTGGACTGCTCAGTTTGGGACTTCTCATTTTATGAGAAAAATGAAACCCTCTTGTGCTAACCTACTGTTGCTTGCTATTGCAAACAGGTATCGTGTGACTTGCAACCAAAAGCACTTCTGACCAGCCAATTGTGAGACTTTCCTATTTAAAAATTATGTAAATATGCCAGTGTCAACGTGGTTTTTTCTTTAAATGTTTATTTTTGAGAGACAGAGAGGGTGCACAGGAGAGGGGCAAAGAGAGAAGGAGACAGAGAATCTGAAGTGGGCTCTGTGCTGACAGCTGAGAGCCCGATGTGGGGCTTGAATTCACGGACTGTGAGATCATGACCTGAGCTGAAGTCGGATGCTTAACTGACTGAGCCGCCCAGGCGCCCTGAAGTGGTTTTCTTTTAATGGCCAGGTGATACTTCTTATACACAGAAAAAAACATTTATAATTAATTGGGGTACAAATTATTTTATAATTTATTGAAGAATCACGTTTTACTTAAACCTTAAGGTTTAATTTAAAATATTTTATCTTCTGGGGCACCTGGGTAGCTCAGTCAGTTAAGCATCCAACTTTGGCTCAGGTCATGATCTCAGTTCATGAGCTCAGGCCTCGTATCAGGCTCTATGCTGACAGCTCAGAGCCTGGAGACTGCTTCAGATTCTGTGTCCCCCTCTCTCTCCGCCCCTCCCCTACTCCCACTCTGTGTCTGTCCGTCTCTCTCTTTCAAAAATAAATAAAAATTTAAAAAATAATAAAATAAAATATTTTACCTTCCTTATAGTTCTAATAAGGTACGTGCCATACTAGAGATCTGTGCACAGATGAAGAAAAGAACATTTCACAGAGAAGCATTTCAACGAGGCCCTAAAGAATGAAGAGAAAAGAAAGTTCCAGTCTGACAGAATACACACACTCAGAGGCATGAAAGATCATGGTGTGCTAGATGGGTGTGTGAGGCTGGAGAAGGGGAAATGATGTTACCAAGCAGATTGAGACCAAATCCTTTAGAGCCCTGTGTACCAGACTACGTCTCTTCAACTTTATCCTGCAGAATATAGAAGGTCTTAGAGGTTTTGAAGGCAGGGAGTGATAGGATCATGTGGGTGTTTTAGAAAGAAAAAGAGATTGGGGGCCGTAGGTAGGGAGGCTACCTGGAGACTACTTCAGAAAGGATTAGGAAAAGACCCCCTGAAGAGTCTGCGGTGGACCCCCAGGGCAGGGATCCAATGGAGGAAAAAGCAGAGGCTGAGGGTCCACAGGGGTAGCTGAGGGGAGGCAAAGTCGGGAAGGGAGAGGGTCACTGTTCCCAGGAGGCATTGCTAAGGGTGTAAAGGGCCACCTGTCAACGGCTGGAGGCTGCAGCTTAGGAACCAGCACAGCACGTAGCAAACAGGTGGACAAGGCAGCAGAAGAGGCAAAGGGCCCCCAGCCTGAGATGGTGGCTTTTCCTGCTGTGACAGACTCCTAAGCCACACCCCTCCCTCTTCTCCTTACATCTGCTTACCATATTAGGAAAAGAAGCCAGCAAAGGGGGAAGTTATCTGAAGTTACAGTAGTAATAGGTATGTTACAATATTAACATACCTATTAAATTAGTTAAGCAAGGAGACCACTGAGGTGGCCCTAATTGAATGGCAGCCTCTGTAAGTGAACCAAAATCTAAGCCTATAAATGTCTCCAGGTTAGGAAACTGAAACATAAGGACGGCCAATCACAGCCAACTGGCTTTCGACTATAGCCAATCAATAATTTCCCTACTTCGCTTCCACCTGTTCTCTGGGAAAGTCTTGCTCCTCACCGCCTCCAGTTTGGGGCTGCCCATCCGAGTAGATTTTTACTCAAATAAGCTCTTGAAATTTTTAATATGCCTCAAGTCTATCTTCTAGTCCACCCAAAGCCACCCAATTATCAGCATCAGCATGCTTTTTTTAAAAAAAATTTTTTAATGTTTATTTTTGCGAGAGACAGACACAGAGTGCGAGCTAGGGAGGGACAGAGAGAGGGAGACACAGAATCTGAAGCAGGCTCCAGGCTCTGCTCTACCAGCACAGAGCCTGACACGGGGCTCAAACCAAGGAAACGCGAGATCATGACCTATGCTGAAATTGGACGCTTAAGTGACTGAGCCACCCAGGTACCCCACCATGCTTTAAATCAAATTAGACATTTAGCTAATCACCACCACCACCACCACCAACTAACCACGTAGGTAGGAGCTCCAGAGAAACCCGGATCAATTATGGACAAAATAATCAGAAAATCCATCTTCTATGCAAAACGCAGTAGTAACACAAGTTAAATTATGCAGCTCTGGTACAGAAGCACCAAGAAAGCAGAGTCAGACATACCCGCGTTGGCAGATTATATCCAGGGCTATCCATGGGTGGCACGGAATCTGGGGGACATCAGCAATCTGGTCACCTAGAGGTAACTCTTTGCCCCAGCTCTTTGCCCTCATCTGTGCTCATCAAATGGCCCTCGATTATTAATTCATTGTCATCAGTTCTTTAATACTAGAGACTGGTCCTGGAAAAGGAAACCCCTCCTGCCTTAAAGAAATAGAATGGGCTTAGGGCGCCTGGGTGGCTCAGTCTTGATTTCAGCTCAGGTCATGATGTCATGGTTTGTGGGTTCGAGCCCTGCCATGGACTCTGCACTGACAGTGCAGAGCCTGCTTGGGATGCACCTATGTGGAAGGAGCACACAGTCCAGCGGGGTGCACGTATTTCCTCCAAGCTCCCATGCCGGCCCCACAACACACTGCAGGGATATTGGCCAAGCCGTTCACTCGATGATTCATCCCTGACCCTCTTCCCATCACCTGGTGCACTTCCCTCTGACCTGCTCTTAAAGTTCTGGCTGCTGTTTAAAAAAAAAAAAATTAATATTTATTTATTTTTGAGAGAAAGAGACAGAGCACGAGAGAGAGACAGAGCATGAGTGGGGGAGGGGCAGAGAGAGAGGAGACACAGAATTCAAAGCAGACTCCATCCAGGCTCTGAGCTGTAGCACAGAGCCCGACGTGGGGCTCGAACCCACAAACTATGAGATCATGACCTTAGCTGAAGTTGGACGCTTAACCGACCGAGCCACCCAGGCGCCCCTCTGGCTGCCGATTTTTATATTCCTTCTCCTATTTGTTTCCCCCCCTGTTCCTATTGGATTTGACCTTGGCCAACTCCTAAAGCCTAGGGTGATACCTTTCATATTTAGCCTGTCTGCCTCTACACCAACCCTGTAGAGAAGAGCTGCTTTCCCAGCAGGCCTCATGCAGCCTTCCACCCATGGAACCGTCCAGGGCACACTCTTCATGTCAGAGAGACTCCGGTAATTTCTAGAACCGTTGGCTGGGTTCTGCCCTAAGGATTCAAGTCCAGCACACAAAGAAACAAACACAACAAACAAAACAGTAAAACCCCAGGAAACATTCAGCAGGAATGGTGATTGCCCAGGAAGGCTCTGAGAAAGTAGCTGCTTCAGTAAGTCGCAAGTATGGGCTGAAGCTTTCCCACGTGGTGGGGCAGAGCCGCCCTATCAGCGCTGCCCTTTCCACAGCAGTAATTGTGGGGTGACTGACACCGTGTACTGTACTGCCATGACTCTAGCTCGCAACCAAGTCACCCCAGCTCCACACGTTCCCTTTTCATTACTCACCATTTTGACCTAGAGGGTGGAGCTAGGCAGGCCTTATTTGAATACCCACCATGCCTCCTCAGCCATAGTCTTCCCCGAGGCTCCGTTTTCTCAACCGTGAGAATAACAACGATTATTACCTCCCCGGCAGATAGACTCGCATGCACATCCGCCTGACACACAGCAGACACTGCCCAGTGTTAATTCTGATTCCTTTTTCTGAATTTCTGATTCTAACCTGAGGCGGAATCTCCGGGATCCTGAAGATTGGCCTCTCCTGAAGATTGGCCTCACCTAGGGGTCCTCTGTACTCAGCTGTAATTCTTCCTTGTCCTTAGTCGGGGGAAGATTGTAACCTGAGGGCAGACTTGGGGCTCTTCCTTCAGCATGATTGGAGGAGAGGGAGACGACTCAAGGAAACCCTCGCTCCATGATTCTCAAATTCCAGTGAGCATAGAATTATTTAGGGAGTTTATTAAAAATACAGATACCCAGGAGGTCCCTTCCTCAGTGACTGAGAGTCACTGAGCTACTGAGAGTCAGACCCAGGACTCTATATTTTTAATAAGGTCCCCCGAATATGCTAATGTGTACCAAAGTTTCCTCCTCCTTGACCTGGTTACTCCCTGAAGACAGAGTGGGTGGTAGGGCCCACTTGGGGGCTGTGGGATAATACAAAAGACTTGAAAAAAAAAAAAATACTTGGTCTTTGTCTCCAGTTCCTGGCACAAAGCTCTCTAAGCCCTTGGACTCTCTCTTAAGTGAGAAGAGTGTCTTAAGTGATGAGTGTTTTATGCTGATAAGACAATCCCTTGTGGTAGGAGGCTAGAAAGCTTCAGGGCGAGAACTGGTCACAAGAAAAACCAACCAAGTAATTAGAGGGTTAGAATTGTCAGCCCCACCCATCGACCTCCTGGGAGGGGAGAAAGGTAGAAATTGAGTTCAATCATCAATGGCCAGAGATTTAACCAACCATACCTACCTACTGAAACCATGATAAAAACCCTAAAGGGGAGGTTCATTGAGCCCCCAGGTTGGTGAACACATCCATGGACTTGGTTGATGGCACAGCAGAAAAGAACATGGAAGTTCTGTGCCAACCCCCAGCCCCCACCCCTACCCCCTAGAATTTGTCCTATGCATTTCCTCTGCTTGGTTGTTCCTGAATTATAAGGAACTTTAGAATGAACTGGTAAACCTAAGTAAAGTGTTTTCCTGAATTCTGTGGGTCATTCTAGTACATTATCAAATCTGAAGGGAGCTCACAAAAACTCCCACATTTGTAGTCAGGCTTGAAGAAGTATGGGTAGCCTGGGTACACATTTGCGACTGGTGTGTGACATGGAGGCAGTCCTGTGGGTCTGAGCCCTTTGACTCATGAGATCCGACCCAAACTCTAAGTGAATGGTGTCAGAATTGAGTTGAATCGTTGGGCACCCAACTGGTGTCATAGAATTGGTTGGTATATGTAAAAACATGACACATTAAGTGTCAGAAAAAACCACACAGGGGCCCTGTCACATTTCATCTTCTGACTTCACCTGGCCCTTGTACAACCACACTTCTTTATAGAATGTGGTTAAGCCCAGAAAAAATGGCCAATTCTGTTGCAATTCTCTGACCTAAATTCAGCGTGAGCCTTTTGAAGGCGAGTAGAAGGGAGGCTTAAATTTTCCCTGTTCACACCTACTCTAAGGAGGGCCGAATTTCCCTCCAGGCTTCCGACCTGTGGATTGTAATCCACACAGACAGTGGACAATTTCCAACAGGCCAGGGAAGAAAAGTCTCACTCTAGAACAGGGTGCGAGTCCATTTTCTGGAATCATTTTATGTACTCACTGACCACCTTGATTCTGGCTGGACACCACTTTGATGTGCCCCTTGACCTTTTGAGCCAGGTTCACATGTCTGCCAGACCCCTCCCATCTAGCTAGATTCTTTGCCCTAGTTCCTCTTGGCTATTTATCAGTCATCAAGTCTTTCCTTATGCCCCCAAATTTCAACATTCAACTCTCTCAGCCATTTCCACCAGAATATGCCCCCAGGAGTCCAGGTGAAGGCTTTGCTGATAAGCTTTCCTATCCTGGCCTCATGTGTGAGGTCTCAGCTGCACTGCTGTTCCAGCATTTGCCATTAGGATCTTTCTCCTCCCTTCCTTGCCTTGTCTTCCCTCTCCTCCTAGAGAAGCCTAACTCTTTTATCAGTCAATGCCACCCATCTTGGTGTACCTCCTAGACATACCTGAAACCATTCAGAGGGCCCTCATTCTTCATCTTTTTTTTTTTTTTAATATGTGGTAATTTTTTTTTTAATTTTTTTTTTAACGTTTATTTATTTTTGAGACAGAGAGAGACAGAGCATGAACGGGGGAGGGTCAGAGAGAGGGAGACACAGAATCTGAAACAGGCTCCAGGCTCTGAGCTGTCAGTACAGAGCCTGACGCGGGGCTCGAACTCACGGACCGCGAGATCATGACCTGAGCCGAAGTCGGCCGCTTAACCGACTGAGCCACCCAGGCGCCCCATTATGTGGTAAATTTTGACGAGACTTCTTCTACTAAGACCCTGTTAGGACAAAGTTACCTGGTCAATGATTGCCTTGCCCACATGCAGGGAGGGAGTCATGGTCATTTTGGTAAAAGGTGGCACAAAATTGAGGGACATGACAGAGGCCCTATGTGCTAAAGTCCAAGTGGAATGAACTAGCTAAGTGCTTCTACTTGGAGCAGAGGCTCAAGTCTTCCATGAAAGAGAGCTCCCCAGGAACTAGGGGGCTATACCACAGCCCATTAACTAGTGGAGAGTACCTGCCAGCTTCAAGGTCATCCCCAGGGACCTCAGCTGGGTTCTACTTGGTGTAGTGCCCCAGTCACTTGCTCCCAGGAAATTCTTCCTGTGACTACACTGGGTCAACACTGACTCCTGAAAACCCTCCCTCCAACTTTGGCTCAGAGTCCTGTTTCAAGATACAAAGAGCCCATGTACTGTGGCTGACTGTAACTTTGACTTCTCCACGTCTTCCAGGGGAGCCAGTTCTGGGAGGGCTAGGGGAAATCCTATGTGGCTTGAGCTCTTCCTCCATTGAAAAACTCATCACCATCACAACAGATCACACCCTGCACCACCCACCCTCTGGACACGAACCTCTCCACGCAGAGTTATTTCAGACCTCGTCACTTTGATCCTTGGAATTTTAGCTCCACGCTCACAAAGGCACCATCATCTGGACTAATATCCCTGTCTTCTTCCAGATCCCTGGAAATCCTCCGACTCCTTTGTGTTCTCACCTTGGGCAGTGCCTGAAGTGTACCTGACACTTGTAGTCCCATCCTCCGTGTGTGCTCACAGCTGTCTGGCTAACACACGTCCAAACCACAGGCTCAAGATTTTCACTGTGTACAAAGAATGGGAGGCACAAAGTGACCTTTAGCAACCCTACAAGGTCCCTGGAAAATATTTATTGAAATATTATCAACTTTTAGTAAAGAATGTGCTAGACTGCTCCAATATCTTCTCCTTTATACAACATTAACAGAACCCTTAGAAAACAAGATTATACATTTCTCAACTTACCCTGAAGTCTGATATGATTAAGTGAATAACTCCTGGCCAATGTGATATAAGGGGAAGTAACGTATGGAAATTTCAGGATGTATCCTCAAAGGGGATACAAGAGGCCTGCCTCTTCTCCAACATTCCCTGTCCTCACCTCCTCTCCTCCATCCTGTTGCTCTAAATGTGGACACGGTGGCATACCTCCTTGGCTAAGTGGACTTCAGGCCACACCTTTCAGATAGTGAAGCAACAAGCTGTAGGGAACTTATGTGCCAGATGACCACGTTGAGCAGAACTGCCATACTAACCCTGGACCACCTGTTGAGAGAAGCAATCCACCAAGGCCTTGAGCATCCCTGAACACCCTTTTTGAGGATGCTAAGAATCCAAGGCCCTGACCACTCTTTAGGCAACCATTTCTTGGGGTTGAGTTTCCAGTGAGCAGATTCATCTTCTCCCAGACAAAGCGCAGGCTTGCTTACCACTCACTATAAAAGTGGTAGAGCCCAGTTGTAATGCAAACCCACTGTATGTGTCATGCCCAGCTTGGTTCCTCCTTGTAACCTCCATGGGTCTTGGAGGGCATAGGGAACCAGCACCAGCAGGATACACATGCTGCTTGCTATGCGGTGAGTAATGAAATCCTTTGTCTCAGACCCAGGAATCTGTGTCTTCTGTCAGCCTCCACAAAACAGTAATTTATCAATTTGCAAGTAGGGTACGATCCCAGATCCTGACATCCCTACCTCTGGACTGTTTTTAGGGGAAAAAATCAACTTGTATCTCTCTTGAGCCACTGTTATTTTGGATCTCTGTTATAGGCAGCCAAACCTAATTCTAACAAATCAAAGAGTAACTTTTCAAAGTTCTAATTTGGCAAAACAAAAAAAGTGCTTATTACATCTTTGGAGAAATTTATCTTTCAAGCTGAGCCAAATGTGATCATTGAAAAGCAAGAAATTATAAAAATAAGAAGTATATGTTACTTGGGACCTCTCGAACAAGTGTCATAGAAGAATGAAGATCACACTATGACTGGTTAGCAGATACTGAAGGCAGTGAATCAAAGGTTACTTAATCAGGTTGGCAAATTCACAAGAGCAAATTCTCCACATTTATTCGAGCAAGATAACTTGTAGATGTTTTAGGTGCTTGAATGTTACTTTCTGCCAAGAATTATATTCGGCCATGCTTTTTTTATGTAAGATTCCATATTATGAGGAATGGAGTCCAGATGAACTCGGAGAGCAGTTCCCCGATCCGCCTTGTTCTCAGACAAGGCAGGGGTGAATCTGCTTCAGGCTAGGCTGAATTCGAGTTAACATTCTTTCTCGAATGTTGGCAGCTCTTGTCCTTTGAAAAACAGCAGGGTAATTGAAGATGTTGAGAAAGGTTCAAGCAAGCTTGCGTCACTACCACATTAGTTAGGAGACCAAGGCCGACAAAGATAAAACAAGAATAGAAGCAAGGATGTGGCAACACCTGCTACCGAGCGACTGACAGAATGCTGAAAGCTCTTTGTGAGACCCAGGTACTTTGATGTGTCAAATATTCTAAATGCTTGAACTCTCTACAAGAATTCCCAGTGCATTTATTTCTAATTTTTGATTTCTAACACACTCACAATTCTCTAATGAAATTACCCATTACTCTTTTTGGTGGGCAAATCTTGTTTTAGCCTGGTCAGCATCCATTCTCGCTTTGGGAATAGCATCTAGATTGTCCCTTGGATAATCACCCCTCCCCACGCCCCAGTCCACAGTGTTGCGTGAGGCTGACTCAACCACACCAAGCACCAGGCAATTGGTTCAGAAGGGCACAGGACCGGGTGAGAGTCAACACTGGGACTTTTGTTGATACTGTGGGGAATGTGAAGCTTGCTTTGTCTTGAGACTGCTATTGTAAGATAATGTAAGTCTGGAGGTGCTAGAAATCATAGGTAGAAAGAACAGTCTGAAAATAGGGCAAACACAGTGGAAAACCGAACAAGAGGAAGAGAAAAACCAAGTTCTGTTGATGTAGTTTTAGCCCAGATCCAGCCATGCCTGAAGGGAGATTCGTCCACAGACTTTTCACTATGTTAGCCAATAATTTCCCTTTTTTGCCTAAGGCAAATTTGAGCTGATTTATAACTTGTGGAATTAAAAGAGTTCTGACTCTTGAAAGTATTGTTGTCACAAGGGACAACTAGAAGTGTTTATCCAGTCTATATAAAACTAAGGAATGTGCTCAGGCCAGTTGTGGCTTTAGAATTTCTATAAATAGGTGCCACAATCAAGTCAAAGGGAATGTATGAGGGACTTGTTTTGAAGCTGCTTTACATGAAATTGATTAAACATCTATTATTCATATCAAAATGGGGGGAAGGGCAGAGAAAAGAGATCCCCCCCCAAGCCACTCCCTTGACAATGACATTCACTCAAACTAAGGAAAGATCAGTCAATAGGGTTTCCAGAGCGCTATGGGGGTCTAATACATATCTGGCTATCAATGCTTACCTGAGGCAGGATGATATAGTGGCGTGCTGTGGATTAAAATCCTAGCTCTATAACCCCCCAGGCTAAATGACCCTGGACTAATGACTTAAATTCAGGGAGATCTAGTTTACTTTGCAAGGTTTATTATTTGATGTAAATGACATATTTACATCCTTCTGCACTGCTTTTTTCTTCCTTAACATTATAATTATGACATTCATGCCTGAGGACCTATGGAGTATCTAGTGCATTTATTTTCCTGTTACATCACATTGCATTACATGCGTATACCAAAATTGTTTTATCCATGTTTCAATTGATGGACTTTAGGTTGATTCCAAATTTTGATTCTTACACATAATACTGCTATAAATATTCTTACGTCCATATGCAAAACATCATCCAGGGTATATTCCAAGAAATGGAGTTGCTGGGTCATGGGCTGTTTCTGAGTTTTGTGCAAACAGACTTGATTACATATTGACAAGTCGTCCTTCAAAGTGGTTTTTATCAATTGAGACTTCTACCAGCTGTGTATGAGAGATGCTTCCCATCCTTTCCAGCATTCAAACACTCAATCAACAGATATTTTTTAGCAATCCACTGCTCTGTTCTAGCTACTAGGATATAGCAGTGAAAGTTCTCACTCTCGTGAAGCTTCCATTTTCTTGGCAGAAGACATAATAACAAATCAACAAATAACAACATAATAGATCTGGAGGTGATGGGTGCCTCGTTTCCAGAGTGTATGCTCCCAAGGATTAGCTTTTCTCCTTGGACCCTTCTGTACTTACAGTAAGTGAACACAATGCCGTCTTGAGCCCATTGTGACCTAATTCCAGAAACTAATTTTTTAAACTTGTAATTACCATAAAAATTAGGAGATGAGCATTTTGCCCTGGCGTAATGTGTTCAAATTTGCAGGCTGCTTTGGACTCCAGGTTCCCCATTGACCACAATACCAGGCAGCATATAAGGAAGTGGTTAAATGCTCCTATCTCTGCAGTCAAACTGCCCAGGATCAAATCTTGATTTCCTGACTTACTAACCATGTGACCTTGAACAAGTTGCTTAACCTTGGTAAGTCTCAGTTTCTGTATCAGATAATGGTGCCTGACTCATAGGAGTGCTTATCATGGTGCCCAGTTCATTCTTAGCACTTTATATTTACTAGTAATAATTAATAATAATTGGATGGGCCATTCATGTGATATTATTCCCATTTTATAGTTGAGGAAACTGAAGCTCAGAGTGGTTGAACAAATTGCCTGACCAGTAAGTTCTGATGACTTTCGGACCCAGTTTTTCTGATATCAGAGCCAATTCTCCACTACAGCATTGTAAATATGAATGTATCATGTATTTATTCAATAGTTATTTACTGAGCATCTAAAATTGCCAGTTCCTGTGCTTGCTTCTAGGAAATTCTAAAATAATCCCAGTATGACTGAACATCTCTGGGCAACCCTTAAATTACAACTACTTCGAGGCTGATCCCAGTGCTTTGTTTCACCCAGCATTGACTGGTAATGAACTCTGGAGATTTTATTGCAGGTTTTATGGAAGACAGAGATGAGCAGTATATCATATTAAGCTGTAAGCTCCTGGAAGGCAAGGATCATGTTTTACTTATCAATGTACAGCCAGCACTTAGCACAGTGCCTGGCACATAATCCTCGAATATTTGACAAATGAGCACGTCATACAGCAAAATTTAATCCATCTTTCTCAACAGCTTCTCACCTGCACCCATAATGCCTTCCCCAGCAGCTGCTCCAAAATTATTGATGAAATCGAGTTGACCTGAACTATGAAGAATTCTGCCTCTTGTCAACTTGAAGAGGTTCTTCCAGGTTACCCTGGCTCCCAGATTTCTTCTGAACCCTAGTGTTGTTTCTGTCACAAAAAATTTGTGAGTCAAAATATGGAGTTTGGGAGCCAAACGTTGAGTAAACAATAACAACAAAATGTGCTCCTGGGCAGATAATGAACCATCTAAGATATTGCATAGTTGAGCACCCAATGAAGCAAATTGACAATAAATGCCATTCGAGTTCAGAGCAATGAGAAAGAGAACAGGAAGATGGTAACTTATCAACAGAAGAGAATCTATTCTGGGTCTCCTTATAGACAAACTGTGAGATATCATGAGTTGGTTTTATTATTACAGCTCAGAGAGTTAGGCATCTTGTCAACAGCTTAAAGCTTTGGAGCCGTCTCCATGGGCCCCAGATCTGACAGATCCCAGGAATAGTACACATGCAGTGTCTTTGTAGAATGAGAAGGTGGAGTCCAGGGTCTAAGGGCTCAGATCTCCTCATTCCTGGCTCCCCACACACTCAGCTTTGGGGACTAACTTCCAGTAGAGAAGAGAAACTGACCTCATTTTTTACCTGTCTACCCTGAGTCCTCAGGTTGAAAGAAAAGGTACCCACTTTAAGCAACTTCTCTTTTTGGTTTGTTGGTTTTGGTTTTGTTTTGTTTATTTATTTGGAGAGAGACAGAGAGAGTGTGAGCAGGGAAGGTGCAGAGAGAGGGGGAGAATCCCAAGCCATATCCCTGCTGTCAGCGCCGAGCAGAGCCACAAGACTGTGAGATCATGACCCTCGCGGAAGAGTCAGACACTTAAGCAGCTGAGCCACCCAGGCGCTGCTTTAAGTAACGTCTCTTGACATCAATGTCACAATTCCTTCTCTCTTTACCTCATGACCTCACCCCCAGTTCTCATCCCCAAAATAAAAAGAAATACTTCCTCAAATTTGAGGATCTTTCATTTTCAAAGGCACTATCTGGCTTCTGACCCAATCCAACCTTGGAGATGGAGAATATTTCCTTCCCTTAAGGGTGCTTCTTCCTCTGTTCTTTTTAAGCGCACAAATATTCCTTTATATATATTACCTTATTTTTTTAAGTAGGCTCCACACCCAACGTGGGGCTTGAACTCACAACCCTGACATCAAGAGCTGCATGCTCTACTGACAGAGCCAGCCAGGTGCCCCAAGTGCACAAATATTCCTTTAGAGCATCACTGTGGGACTCGGAGAATAGGATATTTTGGTAAGAAAAGTAAAGGTTCAAGCCTGACGGCTGACCTAGCACAAGGTAGTCCTATTTATGACAATATGTTCAGCCCTTAAAAGTGAAAGGAAAATGAAATGAAATGTACTCCTTACATCTTTGAGAGACATCATGGTATGTTTCATTTTCCACCAAGCCTAGCTACAACATCTCCCCTAGTGACACTTGGCTTTGGCCGTTCAAATGCATTCATCTCTTTCTGTGACAACATGAGCTTGGCAGAACATTGAGAACTGGAGGCTGAGAAAAGAAAATGCCGTCTTCCTGCCCACAGAAGAAGAGGTTCTGAGACATCCGTGCTAACACAGCATTGCCGAAAGGGCTTGTATATGAATCAGCCGCAAATGTTAGGTGGGTTGATGAGGATTGCAGAGTTTATGAGAATTTCTGATGAAGCAGCACGCAAGAGTGCTATCGGTTATTGTGTGAGTGTGGCGCAGGCTGTAATTTGACTTGTTTGGGTCTTTTTGTTATCATGTGTGACGCCTCACTAAAGCCTGTTTGTTGCAAGCTCTCTTTTTCCTTTGCTACCACAGTTCCCCTGCTTCATGAATGAGAATTGAGGCTTGTGGCAAGAATGCTAAGTATTCCTTCAAACGACAGACAGAAAGGGCTGAGAGGCAGTTATGTTTTATTCGCATCTGATTCCAGGAACACAACCCCAGTTCTCCTAATTTCCTAATCAGAGATGCATTTTGGCATCCACCACAGTCCAGTTGGAACCCCTCTGAAGTACCTAGAAACCGAACCAAAAGCAGTGTCAAGCCCAGAGGAGTATGAAGGCCATCAAGTAAAACACTTCCGGCTTCCAGCATCCTCTCTCTTCCTGGGCCCAGTACTGTCTAGAGATGACACATTTCGCAAAGAAGTACACAGGCTCCTATATTTCATCTGGCAATCCTATTAAGGCCTTTAGGAGCTCTATCTTAGTCTTATGCCATCAGAGTCTATTTGGAGGAAACAAAATCTAACATTAGTCACCCAACCGTTGAGCAGTACTTCTCAAAGTCTGGTCCCAGGTAATCTGCATTAGAATCACCCAGGAAACCTGTGAAAAAGACAGATTCCTGAGTCTTGCCCTAGACTCACAGAATCTGAAATTCCAGGGATGGGCCTGGAAATATATATTCTTGAAAAATCTCACACCATTCTGAGGCACTCGAAAGGATGACAGTTATTTAATGGTCTGCTTGCCTTTTCCTCTCCCATCGGTACCTACTTATAACCTTTTTCTGTTTGTGGAAAGGAAATAATAAAAGTATAGTACGTGACATTTAGGGGGACCTCAATAAATACTCCCTTAATCCCTTTTTTTAAAAAAAATTATGTTTATGTATTTTTGAGAGAGAGGGAGAGACAGAGCGTGAGTGGGGAGGGGCAGAGAGAGAGGGAGACACAGAATCCAAAGCAGGCTCCAGGCTCTGAGCTGTCAGCACAGAGCCCAAACCAGGACTGGAACCCACCAACAGTGAGATCATGACCTGAGCTGGTTGGACACTTAACCGACTGAGCCACCCAGGCAACCCCCCCCCCCCCCCAATCCCTTTTTAAAGGAACTCTGGACTTCAGGAACGAGATGGGGGTATGTCCTCAAGACCCTTCCCCAGTCCCCTGAGGAAAAGAAAGTCAGAGGCTGCCTCTGAGCACCTCCGTGTAACTACACCTGACCCTGTCCAGGCTGCTACTCCAGGCCACCAGCCAGGAAAGCCTCTGGGCAGTGGCTCCAGCACAAACATGTCTAGAATTTTCACTGTGTGGGACAAATATAATGAATCCAGTGTGCAGAGACGCCTTTCTCTAAATTATCTCTGTATTTCTTTCTCCTCTGGATCAGAGTTAACTTAAAACCAGAATCTCCCCCCAACATTCATCTTTCTCTAACTCTGCTTTCTGCATCTTCCAGCATTTTATCTGAAAGTCAGCCACCAAAGTTAACGAACTGCTAGCTCACTGCCTGTTGAGAACCGGGAGCCGGAGAAACCCCCACACCCCGCCCGCCCCCGCAATCCTGCAGATTCAGAATTTGGGTTTAGGAAAACTACAGGCCCCAAAATGCAATTTCACCTTCCAAAGACTACCACTCCCAACATGCAATGCAGCCAGAGTTAGCAAAGGAAAACCCCGTCTGGAAATTTTGCCTTCCTGTGGCCCTCAGGCAAAGGAAAGGTTTAGAAAGTCGCCAGAAGGTATTTTTTTGCAGGAGCGGTCACTCCCCAAATCCCGGCAAGGAAGGGGAGGAGTCTGGGCCGTGTCCCGCCCTTCTCCAGTAAACTTCTCCGGCTCCAGGTTTGGAGGCAGAGTCGGAAGGGCTGGGAGTAGCTGCACGCCCCCACGCTTTCCCCATGGTTTCGGTGACTAGAACCGTGTTCGGAGACCTGCCCTCAGGGGCAGGGACAGTGGAGAAGTTCCAGCTGCAGTCAGACCTGCTGAAAGTGGACATCATCTCCTGGGGCTGCACCATTACGGCCCTGGAGGTCAAAGACAGGCAGGGCAGGGCGTCAGATGTGGTGCTCGGCTTTGCAGAGTTGGAAGGTGGGTTGAATGCTGTCCCGGGCTGCGGGCGGGCCCCGGGCCCCCAGCCCTCCCGCATATGCCCCCGAGGTGGCCAGGATCCAGGGCGAGTACCCGAGCTCGTCACCCTCATCACCGCGAGGAGTGCTTGCAACCGGCAGACCCACTGTGTTTCCATCCTGTGTTCGGAAAAAGACACATGAATGGAAACAGCTGTAGGACTTGGTCTCTGGTTGTCCATTCAGGCATTGCCTTAATTTAGAATAGTTAAGGGTCTGGGGCTCCCGGGTGGCTTATTCGGTTAAGCCTCTGACTTTGGCTCAGGTCATGATGTAGAGTTTCGTGAGTTCATAGCTCAGAGCCTGGAGCCTGTTTCGGATTCTCTCTCTCTCTCTCTCTCTCTCTCTCTCTGCCTCTGTCTAAAATAAATAAACATTAAAAAAAATAGTTCAGGGTAAGATAAAACCCCAGCAACCCTGGAGCGATCTTTGAACTGCCAGGTATGCAGGGCAGGAGAGGTAAAAGCTGGCTAGAGGGGGTGTGGCTCCAGGTCTTGCCTTGTGTTCTTTCTGTAGGACAATCTAAAACCTGTCTCCTCTACTTCCTCTCTCCTTCATCAGATTCTCCTTGAGCCCTGGTTGTCTGAGAAATTCTCCTCGACATGGCTCAGTGGGTACAGACGGCTTAGCCACCCAGTCTGGTGTTACAGCGCCCAGCGCGGGCTGGCAGCTCGGGAACCAACCAAGCAGAAGACCAACTCATGGTCTAGCAGTGAGGTCTCCCAAGTAGGACCAACTTTTATTTTATGAGGTTCCATGGGCAATTAGGATCATGAATTAATCCATGCATTCACAAGCTGTTCATTCAGTCACCTCATTCAGTGAGACAGACAAGGTCCTCACCCTCATGGAGCTTGCACTTTAGCTGGGGGGTTAGACATTAGCCAGATAGTCGCATTAAAAAAAAAATTACAGTTACAGTTTGATCTCAGCAAAGGAAAGGGTCTGCAGTGCCATCCTGGCCCTACTGTGTAGCTAGACAGGAGGTGAGGTCTGAAATAAAGGTGGCAAAAGGAAACTGCTTGAAAATGAGTACGCTTTGCTCCGTGGTAGGGGCGTGGGCATAGCCTGCTAGAGAAGAGGTTTGAGGTTTTCCTTTAGGTGTGTGTTTCTATCTGTTTGGTTCTTTAGATACATAACATGGCTCATGGTTAGAAGTTAACAGAAAACTGAGTATTGGTTTTCTTTGGTGGGGGTTCAGATCTTCAGTCAGAAGGCAAGAGTTGACAAGTGACAAAAGAGGATTCTTTAGAATGATTTTGCCGAGTCACCTCTCTCTCTGTGAGTACCATAACTATTTTCCAGGCTGACACAGAATCACAAAGAGATTACTTGGCTGGTGCAAAATTGCCCAGTGGAGTCGAAGAATTGGACCCACGTCCTAGAATATCAGAGCCAGCAAAGCTTTGGAGACGCTAAGCTGTCAGCCTCTGCTTTTATCGCCTCACTTCCATCTCTGCCTTATCATATGGCCCTCCCTCTGCACCTCTACACACACACACAATGACTGCTCTCGCTCCTTATCAGTGTTCGTTTAGATGTAAGGGTCACATAGAGTTTAAAATGCAAAGTGTCTTTGTGGAATTCTTATGAAATGTGTGTGCCCTGACGGCATGACCGCTGGGAAGCACCAGTGTCTTTTCTTTTCTTTTTTCTTTTTTTTCTTTTTAGTTAGTTAACATCCAGTACAATATTGGTTTCGGAGCAGAATTAAGCGATTCATCACTTATATACAACCTCTACTGCTCATCACAAGTGCCCTCCTTAGTACCCATCACCCATCTAGCCCATTCCCCACCCACCTCCCCTCTATCAACCCTCAGTTTATTCTCAATCCTTAAAAGTCTCTTATGGTTTGTTTCCCTCTCTTCTCTTCTCCCCCTTCCCATGTGTCATCTGTTTTGTTTCTTAAATCCACTTGAGTGAAACCGTATGGTATTTGTCTTTCTCTGACTTACTTCACTTAGCATAATACACTCTAGTTCCATCCATGTTGTCGCAAATGGCAAGATTTCATTTTTTTGATGGCTGGGTAATAATGTTCCACTGTGTGTATAGACCACATCTTCATCCACTCATCAGATGGACATTGGGGCTTTCCATAGTTTGGCTATTGTTGACAGTGCTGCTATAAACATTGGGGTGCATGTGCCCCTTCAAATCTGTATTTCTGTATCCTTTGGGTAAATACCTAATAGTGCCATAGCACTGGTGTCTTATTAGGCATGGAAGTGTTGATTTTGTGAGGGCATTAATACGGTGGAGTTGTCTCTATAAGTCTGTGCCTCTTGGGGCAGTCTGGATGAGGAAAGTACTATCCCCCAATGTTCTTAAAAGGGAGAAAAAGAAATCGATCTCCTTGGATTATAGTGATCTAGCGTGTGCTTTATTGCCCTCCATCTTCATAACATCTCTTGAGAATGTTAAATAGCATTTTCTTATTAGCATACATCACAGACTTCACATAATGCCAGGTTGAATCAAAGCATCCAAAATATTCTAGGTGCTCATTCCTAGGCTATAATTTAGATGATTGAATTATTTATTCTAGAAGGAAAGTGAGTGATTTTCAGAAGAGGAGAAGTTGGAAAAAAGCCCTTGGAATATCAAGTAACACTTTCTAATATGTGCAGCCATCATCATGGCTACTGGAAGCGGCTCCTTTGTTCCTTTTTTACGCTCCTGTCTTTCAGTTTTTTCGTAGATTCTTTCTACAAAGATAGATATTGCTAAAGATAAAAGAAGACCTCATGTATGTCATAACGGGGAGCATTCTTGTCTCAGTCAGAATAGTGTGAAATGGGGCTCTGCTACGGTTTTGATCAGTTCTTGTGTATTAAAACCCACGTTAAGAAATTGGTGACATTGGGGCGCCCGGTTGACTCAATTGGGGGAGTGTGTGACTCTTGATCTTGGGGTTGTTTGAACCCCATGTTGAGTGTAGAAATTACTTTTAAAAAAATAAAATCTTAAAAAAAAAAAAAAGGGATTGACAGCAGCGATTGCCTTCAAGAGAGGCTCTGCATAGCCAGGGTGCAGGGGTAAGAAGGAGACTTTATTTTCACTGTCTATTCTTTTCAAATATCTGAATGTGTAAGTATTATGTAAACAAAACTGAGGTGAATCATTTAAAGCTACAAGACATGACAGAATAAGGGGTTATCTTGACATTACTATGCCCCAGAATATTTTAAACCACAGGGAGGAGCTAAGCATGTATAATTCCATGAAACATGGTCCTTTTTAACTGCCAGGTTAGATGTGAACAATCTCCAGTTTCCCAGATAGATTATATAAACTGCTTGGATCATGGCCATGACCGGAGGTCAGACTGGTTCAGTTTTTCCCTGGGAAAATGAGAGCTCTCTTCTGTAGAATTCTAAAGAGGTAAATCATACGATCTTTTAGTTACAGCCTAGAAAAGTCACTAATGCCTCCTATGAATTGTTCTGCCATTTTTTGTACCTAAAATATTTAAAAATGCGTTTCCTCTTCATGCCTCACCTACAGTCATTATAACTTCTCTCAAAATCTGTGACGAGACTATTTGCCTATAAGCCACAGGTTTAAACAACCTACCCACACAACCAGTGCACTCTTGCCCTTCATCTTCCCTCCAGTTACCACAAAACACCCGGCTCTTACGGCCATGGGAGTCACTATGGAAAAAATAGAAAAAATAGACCTAGTGCTTTTAGAAAACCCCGGCCAATAGCGGGTGGAGGAAAAGGGACCGGTTCAGAGACTGCGGTGTAGGCTTGCAGATGCCTGAGTGCCCTTGTAGGAGTACTGGGGATTCCTGGCTTCAATCTCTGCTTTGTCCCTTAAAGTTATTTAACTTTCCAGACATGTTTCTTCACCTTAACTAATGGATAATGAGACTAAATGTGCTACCGCCTGTGATAGTGTCTGACTGTAGCGAGCAATCAGTCGTTTTTATCTCCTTTCTTTCCCTTGCCCCCAAATGTCTTCCTTCACACTACTTGAGCGTTTTACCTCACTTGATTAATACTGCAAAAAAGGGCATCAAGATCCATGTGGACAGCCAGCAGCTATTTGAAAATATTTAAAATACTGGGGACAAATTAAAAAAAAAATTTTTTTTAAAGGGGAGTGTTCATTCGGTTAAGCAGCCCACTTGGGCTCAGGTCACGATCTCACGGTTCGTGGGTTCAAGCCCCGCGTTGGGCTCTATGCTGACAGCTCAGAGCCTGGAGCCTGCTTCGGATTCTGTGTCTCCCTCTCTCTCTGCTCCTCCCCTGCTCGCTCACGCTCTCTCTCGCTCTCTCTCTCTCAAAAATAAATATTTAAAAGAAATTTTTTTTTAATATTGGGGGCAATTAAAGTTCTTGTCAATTAAAGTAATGTTTGCTTTCCTCCGAAAACAGGTTGTAGAAGCTTAGATTGGAAATAGTAGGTACTTTCATTTCACGCTTTTAGGGTACTCTGGCTGAAGTTTGGGCGGTACGAGGTGGATAGCATAGCTGGGGTCCGTGGGACGTTAGAGGAGTGGAAAAGTCCATAACGCTGGTTAAGGATTTATTAATGTACTCTGGCCAGTCCTTTGCTCAGGAAAAGGGACAGACTTTTCCTCTACCCTATGTCCCCCATCAGCAATTGAAAAAAAAAATCATCATTCATGGTTCGACCTAGAAACTTTTCCCTTTTTAATGGAAAACAGTATTTTCTGCATTTGAAAACAAGCGTTTTACTCATGTCCTATTCAGAATTTGGGGAATGTCACTTTTTGTAATTCTGATTTGATATGAAAGCTTAGTAACTTATGAAGATACCAGTATCTTTGTAACAAATAACACGCATTTGTTCCGAAGCATTTTTCAGAGACAGTTGAGAGCAGCGGTTTCTGGTGTTAAAAACTCTTCATCTAAACCAAAGACTGGCAAGTACTGCTTCTCTCCGTGGGCTGTTTACTGTTGCCAGAAAGCCGTCTCTTCTGAGGGAATTCTTGCAAGCCCAGGAACCAGCAGCTTTGCTGTTGGAGTTGTCACTGTCTCCAGTGCCGAGCATGTGGCTGGCAGAGTGGGGACTCCGTGTACATTTGTTGAATGGATCAGAGTAGGAATCAAAAGTAGATACAACCAAATAATTTTTGAACAAAAATTTCTGCTTTTCTTCACATGTTTTAGCTCCTGAAAAGCAGATGAATGGTCCACACTGTACCTCATCGAGGAAATACAAATTAAAACAATAGTGAGGCCCTATCAGAATGGCCAAAATCCAGGACACTGACATCACCAAATGCTGATGAGGAAGCGGAGCAACAGGAACTCTCATTCACTGCTGGCGGGAGTGCAAGATGGTGCCGCCACTTTGGGAGACAGTTTGATTGCTTCTTACAAAACCAAACATATTCTGACCATATGATCAAGTGGTCATGCTTCTTGGTAGTTACTCAAAGGAGTTAAAAACTTATGTCCACACAAAAACCTGCACACAGGTGTTTCTCACAGCTTTGTTCATAATTACTAAAACAACCAACCAAGTTGTCCTTTGGTAGGGGAAAGGACAAATGAACTGTGGTTCCTCCAGGCAATGGAATATTACTCAGTGCTAAAAAGAAATGAGCCATCAAGCCATGAAAAGACAGGGAGGAACCTAAAATGCATACTACTCAGTGAAGAAAGCCCATCGGAAAGGGCTACAAAGTATACAATGCCGACTATGACATTCTGAAAAAGCCACATTTATGGGGACAGTAAAAAGATCTGTGGTTGCCAGGGGCTGAGGGGATGGGAGGGATGAATAGGCAGAGCAGAGAAGATTTTTAGGGCAGTAAAAAAATGATATTATAATGATGGATACATATCATTATTCATTTGTCCAAACCCTCAGAATGTGCACCAAGAGTGAACCTTCCTGTTGAACTGTGGACTTTCGGTGATAATGATATGTCAATGTGAGTTCATCAGTTATTAGAAATGTGTCTCAGGGCGCCTGGGTGGCTCAGTCAGTTGAGCGACTGACTGAGCAGGTCATGATCTTATGGTTCATGGGTTCAAGCCCCATGTCGGGCTCTGTGCTGACAGCTCTGAGCCTGGAGCCTGCCTCGGATTCTGTGTCTCTGCCTCTCTCTGTGCCTTCCCTGCTCATTCTCTGTCTCTGTCTCCCCAAAATAAATAAACATTACCAAAAAAAAATTTTTTTAAAGAAATGTGTCTCTCGGGGCGCCTGGGTGGTGCAGTCGGTTAAGCGTCCGACTTCAGCCAGGTCACGATCTCGTGGTCTGTGAGTTCGAGCCCCGCGTCAGGCTCTGGGCTGATGGCTCAGAGCCTGGAGCCTGTTTCCGATTCTGTGTCTCCCTCTCTCTCTGCCCCTCCCCCGTTCATGCTCTGTCTCTCTCCCAAAAATAAATAAACGTTGAAAAAAAATTAAAAAAAAAAAAAAGAAATGTGTCTCTCAGATGGGGGGGTGGTATTGATAATGGGAGAGGCTATGCACGTATTAGGATAGAGGGAATCTGGGAAATCTGTACCTTCTGCTTAATTTTACTGTAAACCTAAAACTGATCTAAAAAATAAAGTCTACTAAAAATGAAACAAGAGGCTCCTGGTTGGCTCAGCTGGTAAAGCGTGTGACTCTTGATCTCGGGGTTGTAAGTTCAAGACCCCTGTTAGGTGTAGAGATTACTTAAAAATAAAATCTTTAAAAAATAAAAATAAAACAAAAGTAGATGAAGCAAAACCAAAGAAGGTTGTTTGGCCCTTTGGAACTCCTTTTGGTTACCTGGTATAAGGAGTTTTAAAGCTGTAGCTTCAGAAAGAGAGGAGGGAGGGGAGGGAGGGGGAAGCAGGTAGAGAGGTCAGTCTGGCCTATTCTAAGAGATGGTAGTAAGCTCAATTCACCAGAAAGCCTTGTGCTTTTCAAATAAGGTGATGCTTAAGAACAAGAACCCACAGGGCGCCTGGGTGGCTCAGTCGGTTAAGAGTCTGACTCTTGGTTTCATTTTTTCTCCACGGATCTGTGTGTCACTTCTGTCACATATTGGTCTTCATAGGTACAGGACATGTCTGGGGTTGTCTCTTTTGTTCCATTGGTCTGTTCGTCTTTCTGGGCCAGCACCACACTGCCTTAACTTAGTGAGTCTTAGGATCTTATACGGCAAGTCACTCATCTTGTTTTCTTCAAAATTGTATAACTATGTTGGCCCTTTGCATTTTCACAGCAAGGTTAGAATCATCTTGTCTAATTACACACACACACACACACACACACACGCACGCACATGCACGCACACACACATAAAACCCTGCCTTGGGGCGCCAGGTGCCTCAGTTGGTTAAGCGCCCAACTTTTGGCTCAGGTCATGATCTCAGAGTCCATGAGTTCGAGCCCTGCGTCAGGCTCTGTGCTGGCAGCTCAGAGCCTGGAGCCTGCTTTGGATTCTGTGTCTCCCTCTCTCTCTGCTCTTCTCTCTCTCTCTCTGTCTCTCTCTCTCTCTCTCTCTCTCTCAAAGGTAAATAAATATTAAGAACAAAAACTTAGGAGCCAGACTATGTTCAAATCCAGGTTCTTTTGATAACGATCTGTGTGTTTGGGGCAAGTTTCTCAACTTTTCTGTCCTCAGTTTCCACATCTGTAAAATGAGGGTAATAATAGTGTCTACCTCATAGAAGTATCCTGAAGATGAAATGAGTTAGATGTAGAGTAGTTAGAAAGTGGCTGAGTCTTAGGAAGAACGTGGTGTGAGATGTTTTGATATTCCATGGGTAGGACTCTGAGGACCTACAGGTTAGCAAGGGAGTGAACCAGGAAAGACCTGGAAGAGAATGATTAATATTTCACTCATGCCCAGCCAGTTGAGTAACGGGAGCCTGGGTGAATGCTTAAGAGTCTATATCCTGAGAGCCCTTCCAGGCATGGTAGAAATAGTTCATAGGCTCGAATTGCATATTCTTCTATCAACACAGATGGGATGGATGCAAAGAACCATAAGAAAGGGGGATAGAATTCCGAGGGTGAATTCTGAGTGAAAAACAAATGGGAGGTTTTTTTGCTTTCTTTAAACTTTTTTAAAAAGTTGGCCTAGAAAAGAGCAGATTACAAAGCAGCATGTATACTAAGACTCCATTTTTATAAAGAGAAGAAGAAAAGCACATATATCCATAAAAGATGGCGATACATACATAAGAATATTAACAGTAGTACTCTCTAGTGATGAGACTGGGATGATTTAAATTTCTTTGTGTTTTGGGGTGCCTGGGTGGCTCAGTTGGTCAAGTGTCTAACTTTTGACTTCAGCTTGGGTCATGATCTCACAGGCTGTGGGTTCAGGCCTTGCATCAGGCTCTGTGCTGTCAGCATGGAACCAGCCTGAGATAATCTCTCTCTGTCCCACTCCTCCTTGCACTGTCTCTCTCTCTCTCAAAATAAATAAATAAACATTTAAAAAAATTTTTTAAATTTCTTTGTGCTTTATAAAGTTCTTTCAAAATGTTTGTAAGGAGCATGCATTACTTTTGGAAGGGGACAGTTTGTGTGTAAAGCCAGCCATTTTTCTGTGTTTCCCTGAGGGCTTGGATATGCCTAAATTATTACACTTTCAGGTTCTCTCAGAAGAAAGTGAGGGGTGGGGGAGTACCTGGGTGGCTCAGTCGTTAAGCATCTGACCTCTGCTCAGGTCATGATCTCACGGTTCATGAGTTCAAGTCCCACATCGGGTGAGCATGAGCCCTGCTTGGATCAAGCCCTACTTCTCTCTCTCTGCCTCTCCTGGGATTCTCTTTTTCTGTCTGCCCCTTGCTTACTTGTGTGCTCGCGGAAGGAAGGAAGGAAGGAAGGAAGGAAGGAAGGAAGGAAAGAAAAGAAAAGAAAAAAGAAAAGAAAAGAAAAGAAAAATGAAAAGAAGGAAGGAAGGAAGGAAGGAGGAAAGAGAAAGAAAGAAAGAAAATGAATAGAGTGGTGGGCAGCACCGTGAGCCTCACCTTTGGTTTGAAGTTTTAAAAAACACTTTCATCCCATGTCCCTCATCCCATGTCCCTGCAGGGTACCTCCAAAAGCAGCCCTACTTTGGAGCAGTGGTTGGCAGGGTGGCCAACCGAATTGCCAAAGGAACATTCACGGTGGACGGGAAGGAGTATAAGCTGGCCGTTAACAATGGGCCCAACAGTCTGCATGGAGGAGTCAGGGGCTTTGATAAGGTGAGTCAGGGGCATGGACGCAGTCCTCACCTGGCAACTTCACAAGCCCCTTCAAACATACCTTCTATTTGCCAGGCTCGACCCTCGGCCCTACAGCAAATGGGTGATACGGGAAAGAGGCTGGTCCAGTGATCGAGGGCAGTCAAGGCACTGGCCCTGTTCCAGGACCCGTCCTTCTGTAGCTCATCTGACCGTAACGGGCAGGGGTCCCCGAGTGAAAGGGCGGCAGCCCTTGACCTGGGAAAAAGGGAGAATGACTTTCTCACAGCGTCTGGATCAGGAAGTCCATTGACATTAGGCACAACAGAAAAGTGGCTTAAACATAATACCTACCATTTACTGTACAAGGCATTTTGCACCTATTCTCTCCCATGCTTTCTAGAACCCTGTATTCTCACCAAATGAGAAATCTGAGGCTATGAAAGGCCATAGAACTCCTGAGTTGGGCTGCCTGACCTGAAGCCCTCATTTCCAGACCAAACCCGCTGGTGTCCTCCACAGCTGCTGTAGGTGCCCCCAGGCCCACACACACCCCCGAGACTGTCGCTCAACCCCCTCCCTGGGCAGCGTGGCGTCACATCCAGGCCTACCCTTCCACCAAAGTGCCTCATGCCTCAAAATTACCTCAGATTCTCCCCAGTTACCTCTTTCCACACTAAGAGTCTTATTCCCTAAGTGAACCCCTGGAAAAATAAGGCTGGGAAAGCAAATTGGTCAAACACCTTCTCCCTGAGGTAGAAATGCCTGGCCTGCTTCCTAGCTGTGTGGGAGTCTGCTGATTACCCCCCAGTGACTCTCTAACTAGTCTAATTTCAGGGAGGTAATTTTGGTAGCTAACTCTCCTTTAAATTATACCACCCAGTTTATTTCCCAAGGAAGAGCCAGAAAACACAGGAACGTGTATGGCAGTTAAAGGTCACAGTTTCTCCTTTTCTGCCTCTTACTGCCACCTGTCCCACTGAAGGAAGTTGGTTACTGTCTTTCCCCTGTTTCACCAATTTCCTGTTTGTGGCCTAGAACCACATTGCCTCATCTGTTCCCCTTTCCTCCATGATTGAACCACTCACACCAGGAAGGCATGAAGGCAAGAGAGAGCCTCTGTCCTGCAATACTAGGGCAGAGGGTCTCTGGAATGTGCCAGGTACAAGGCATATGGAGCTTCCTCCAGAGGAAGTTGGGCCCAGCTCTGTTCTAACAGGGATCTTCAGAGGAGCCTCAGAACAGCACCTGTTCTAGCTTGTTCCTGTCCCTTCTATTTCACTGTAGTATTTTCTGTGGGGTTGTTTAACATGTGTGCCCCATGAGAACATAGCAAGATAGTGAGTATACATAGCCTTCAGTGCACTGGGCCTACTGAGCCCCTTCGGTGAAGTGGGGAACATAATATGGTGGGCGTTCCTGAGTCTCCAGTAGAGTGAGGGAGCCAGACCCTTACATGAATAGCTGTTATAGGCAACAAGCCCCATAATATGGATGCCAGTGGTGCGCTAAAGGATCTGGGTGTGGACAAACACATAGTAACTGGGGAGGCAGGATTTGAATCACCCTTGAAGAAAGAATAGCATTTCGTTTGGTAAGTAGATACTGGAGATAATGGCTGTGTTGATGCCGAAGCCCAGACAGAGGTAGGGAAGACTTGGAATGTTATCGTGGAGATGCTGAAAGCCTTTGAGCTGTAAGCTTTCATACAGTAACATGAACAGTATGAGGGGAGCTTTGTTTCAGGTTGTAGTTCATCTCAGCAATTACTGAATAGTTGTTGGCTTATAGGTAAGTCTTCTTGTACTTATTTCAACACATTTTTTAAATTTTTTACTTATTTTTAAATTTTTTTTAACGTTTATTTATTATTAAGAGACAGACACACAGAGCATGAGCAGGGGAGGGGCTGAGAGATGGAGAGACACAGAATCTGAAGCAGGCTCCAGGCTCTGAGCTGTCAGCACAGAGCCCAACGCGGGGCTCAAACTCACAAACCGCGAGATCATGACCTGAGCTGAAGTCGGACGCTTAACTGACTGAGCCACCCCGGTGCCCCAACACTTTTTTTAAAGGTGAAATTTGACGGGTGCCTGGGTGGCTCAGTCAGTCGAGTGTCCGACTTGGCTCAGGTCATGGTTCATATGTTCGAGCCCCACATAGGGCTCCTTGCTGTCAGTGCAGAGCCTGCTTCGGATCCTCTGTCCTCCTCTCTCTCTGCCCCTCTCCCACTCATGCTCACTCTCTCTCTCTTTCAAAAATGAATAAACATTTTTTTAAAAAAAGATGAAATTTGAATAACCTAACAGGATTAGAAATGGTATATAAGTAGGCCTAAATATGCAAACATGGAAGTTTTCAGGAAATGTGGAAACCTCAGGCTCTGGGATATTCTCCCATGAATAGGAATTTTATTTTCCACAGAATTATACTCATCTGATAATACTGGTTTCCACGAAAAAAACTTTCCACTGCGTTCTTTCTCTGAAGGACAAAAACTAGGTAGCAAATTAAGAACATTTTATTTCAAATATTTTATTCCTACAATTTTCCATTTGGGGGATTCTTTTTTCTTTTTTGAATCATGCATATAACCAGCTTTATATTATAAGTGTCTTGAAAGTTCAACATTTCTGGGAGATAACTAGGGTGTAAAATTTATTTTTTACTAAGGTCAGTGAATTTGTTTCAGATCCCAGCTGCTTTCACTGTAGGTGAAGGCAGAGACCTCCACTCCTGCTGGACTCCCCTTCCTGGTAAATGTGGGTTCACTCAACGGCAGTGAGCAATGCCGGCCACACCAGGAGGGGGTGGGCAGAGCCATTCCTGTGGCCCTCAGGAATTATTATCTTTCAGGTCTATTTGGAATGACAGTGTTTGGCCTCAACTCTTCTGTTGAAAAAAGGAGATTCAAACAAAACTTTGAAATGAAGATGTGGAATGGGGTAGACTGCCAAGCCTGAGTTAGAATCCTAGTCATGTCACTAATGACACATATGACTTTAAACAAGGTGGTTTTTTTATCCCCCCTCTAAACAATGGACATGAAGTATGAAAGGATTCTACTCAACTCTCCTGGAATGTGGGAAGTAGGAGTGGACAAGGTAACGCCACTGAACTCAATTTGCTCATCTGTAAAATGGGGTCATAGTATCAGTTGGAGCCATTTGAAATTGCCAGTATTCAACTGTTTTGACCTACAAAGACAGTCATTTCGTTTGATTCAACCAAATCCTCACCTTACACAATGCTTTATGTAGGGGCGCCTGGGTGGCTCAGTCAGTTGAGCGTCCGACTCTGGGTTTCAGCTCAGGTCGTGATCTCGTGATTCATGAGTTCAGGAGCCTGCTTGGAATTCCCTCTCTCTCTCTCTCTCTCTCTCTCTCTCTCTCTCTCTAAGTAAATAAAATTTAAAACAAAACAAAATGATTTGTGTAAGCACCAGTGGCTGGTGAGCACCGAACAAAGGGAGATCTCACGTCAGCAAAAGGCCTTTTGGCTAGTGACCCAGGGCTCCATGAAGGGACTGGGGTCTCTGCACACTGTGTCCTCGGATAATAGAGAATAAGGAAATAAGCTCAGGATCAGACCACTTAGTTCAAATCCACTGTCTTCCTAGCCGAAAGAAGCTAGGGAAAGCAGTGTATTCTGAGTCCCAGCTCTCTCAGTCTAAGTGAGGATCATGGTGCCTACCCTAAGTCAGCTCTGAGACAGATAAGATAGTGTCTGTGAAGTTTCTAGCAAAATGTCTTGGCCCATCATGGGCACTCAGTAAATCCTGGTTGTCCCTCCTCCATGAAGGTAATATTGAGGCTTCTAGGGCAAGGGAGAGGGGAATCAATGCCAAATTCCTATTTCCGAAAGCAAAAAACTCCTGGAAAACTTTTCTTCATATTTTTCTTTTTTTTTAATGTTTATTTATTTTTGAGAGAGAGAGAGAGAGAGCGCAAGCAGGGGAGGGGCAGAGAGAGAGGGAGACACGGAATCCAAAGCAAGCCCCAGGCTCCGAGCTGTCAGCACAGAGCCCAACATGGGGCTCAAACCCATGAACTGTGGGATCATGACCTGAGCTGAAGTTGGACACTTACCCAACTGAGCCACCCAGGTGCACCCCCTTTTTTTTTTTTTAATAAATATTCATAAACAGTACTTCCCTGGGACAGAGGAGCTGACTTATTTAGGTCATTTTTTAATACTATTAGCAGATATTGCTATATGACATTTATCAGAATGGGTCACCAAGATAAAAAAATAACCTTTTAGGGGCGCCTGGGTGGCTCAGTCGGTTAAGCGTCCGACTTCAGCTCAGGTCATGATCTTGCAGTCTGTGAGTTCGAGCCCCGCGTCGGGCTCTGTGCTGACAGCTCGGAGCCTGGAGCCTGTTTCAGATTCTGTGTCTCCCTCTCTCTGCCCCTCCCCCGTTCATGCTCTGTCTCTCTCTGTCTCAAAAATAAATGTTAAAAAAAAAATTAAAAAACTTTTTAAAGAAGGGGAAGAAGAAAACATAGGCACATACATATCAATTTAAGGAGGAAGAGAATGGGGAAGGGGAGTAGGTAAAGAGAAAGAAAAAATTTTTTCTCTCAAAATCTACTTTTCTGTATAAAACAGAATTTTAGAACAACTAAAATCCAAGCTAAATAAATAAAATAAAATAAAATAAAATAAAATAAAATAAAATAAAATAGAATAGAATCCAAGCTATTATTCCAATATCTTAAAGATCATATAACCATTTCTCTTCCTAGAATCACTGTCTTTAAATATTGAAATGTGGTGTTTAGCTGGAGATTGCAATGACTTAACAGCTTTGAAAACACTTTTTTCTAGGTCGTCTGGACCCCTCAGGTGCTGTCAAATGGTGTCCAGTTCTCGAGGATCAGTCCAGATGGTGAGGAAGGTTACCCTGGAGAGTTGAAAGTCTGGGTGACATACACACTGGATGGTGGGGAGCTTATGGTCAACTACCGAGCTCAGGCCAGTCAGACCACACCGGTCAATCTGACCAACCATTCTTATTTCAACCTGGCAGGCCAGGTAAGAGAACTTACCTCTGCTCTCCTGCTTAGTATAAAATGTGACTTACCTCTCCTCTCCTGCCATGTGCTTTGTGGAATGACCTGGGGAGTAGCTGGATAGACCCACCCAGAATGGACTTAGCCTGGCAATGGAGTCACCTGGTGATGAGGAAAAATGCCTAGCAAAACAGCTGACTCGTAGTAGGTGCTCAATAAATGGAAGTTACAGAGAAAGATGGAATGAGTACATTGTGTTACTAAGAGAACTCTCTCTTTCCCACAGGTTCAGAAAAGTACCCAGCTATTTCAAGAACTCCCTCTCTTCTAACTGTAACTTGAGTTTACATTTGCTTCCTCATTCCACTCCTACTCCCCAAAAATTACTTCCAGTTAAGTTCCACTTTCCACCCTTGGAACTTTAAAAATGTGCCTGGCTCAGCCCCTTTAGGTATGCCACCAACATTCGTATGTCTCTGCTGTACTTCCCACCCTAAGAGGGGTATAGAGACGCTCTCACCCCTCTTAGGTAATCCCCTCTGCACTACCTTATTCCCAACTAATGGTAGTATTTTAGTTTGTTGAGGAGGCTGTTACATGAGGCAGAGGGAAAAGTTTAGCTAAACTCTGTAGACTATATCTATTGCTTCCTCTTCATCTGAAAAACTCATTGTTGTCTACTCTACTTGAATCACTTTGGCATGATTTCCTACCACAAGATGATGTTCACAGCCAACTAGTAATATCTAGCATTTTTACACTCTTTTAGGAGTCTGCTGACAATGTGCTGATTTTTTTTTTTCTAGGATCTTTTCAAATAGCACGATGTGCTGATTTTTTTTTTCTAGGATCTTTTCAAATAGCACGAATTAATTGGTTCTTATGTAATTTCCAAAGTTCTCCCTTGAAAAATAAAGAGGATTATAAACTTGTCTATCCCTTACCCTCAGAAACTTCTGCCATGCTCCTTGAGATCTTAAAAACAAACCAAAAACCAAAGCTGCCCAGCCATGCGCCTCTGTAATCATGTGCATAAAGACCCTAATTTTTTTTTTTTTTTTAAATAGGCCAATTTGAGGCTTGAACTCATGACCCTGAGATCAAGACCTGAGCTGAGATCAGGAGTCAGACTCTTAACCAACCGAGCCACCCAGGCGCCCCTTATACACCCAACTTTTTATAATAAGCTCAAAAGGAACCTGGCAGAAATAGAATAAAATATTAGTGGGTTTGTATAGGTAGTAGATCATGGTGATTTTTTACTGTTTTCCACATTTTTGTATACTGAGAACATCCTATTCTGTAATGGGTGGGAGGTGGCCTAAAGAAAGAGATTCAGAGATAGGAAAGAAATTATGCATGAAATATTACACCTGCCAATGTATTCCAATCAAGGAGACAAAATGGGAATGTAACATTCACTAAAACTCTTTCCATTTACTTGGCAGGAGGACTCTCAGAGATCACAGACCCCACCCAAAAGGGTGTTCAGTGTTAGCCCCCTTCTGTATACTGTCTTAGTGCAGCTCGAACCCATAGCCACTAACTTCAGGGTTGAGGATAGGAGGGAGCCATCAGCCTTTTGGGGAGCATCACAACAAGAGTGGGTAGTTGTTTACGAGGCCTGGGGTCAAAGGGCTTCTGCATCTTCAAATCATCTCTTACCCTACCCAGGAAAGCATTTTTTAATTTATTTTTGAGAGAGAGAGAGCACAAGTGGGGAAGGAACAGAGAGAGACACACACACAAAATCTAAAGCAGGCTCCAGGTTCAGAGCTGTCAGCTAGAACCCATGAACCGTGAGATCATGACCTGAGCCGAAGTCAGACGCTCAATGGACAGAGCCACCCAGGCACCCCAGCACTACTGTATGTCTTAAACTGTCCCCAGGGAAATAGCTCAAAACTTGATCATTTAAAGTGGTCAGCTCATCTTATATATTTTTTTTGTTTTGTTTATTTGTTATTTAATAAGCAGTATGTTTGTGCTACTTGGGGCCAAATTTTGACTCATCACTTCTAAGTTTGAGTGTTGGAGACCTGGAGGGAGGAGAGAACTGGTTCTCGAAGAGTGGAAAAGGTATATAGGTTGCAGGTTGGTTGGGCTTTTGTTGTTGTTGTTGTTCCTTCCTTATCTAACCCAAAACTGGGCAAACATGTTTTTTGTTTTGTTTTTTGGTTTTTGTTTTTTTTTTTTAATTGAAACTTTACCCAAAGAGGTATGAAAGCAGCCTCGGGGAATTTGAGATGAGAATAGTGGTGGTTCCAGTATGACTGGGTAGGTATGTCAGCAAGGACCTTCCGCCTTTCCACTCTGTTCCTTCAGTGTTTTTGGCTTTTGCCTTCAGGCATATCCTTTTATGGTCACAAGATGGCTGCCATAGCCCCAAGAATCACCTCTACATATAGTCAAAACCAGAGACAAAAAAGGACCTATTCCTTTCTTCATATCTCTAATGTTCCATTTTAAAGAATAGACAAAAAACTTCCCCCAGAAGCTCCCCAGCAGACTTTCCTTCACATTTTATGGGCCAGAAGTGTGTCCCATGTCCTGCCTAACCTAATCACCAGCAAGGGAATTAGGCCATCATGATTGGCTTAGGCCAATCAATATTCACCCGGTGGGATTGGGGAGGGAGCCCTTTCCCTGAGTATACAGCCTACCATAGGATGAATCAACAAGGCAGGGTTCTGCCAGAGAAAAAGGAGGGCGTCCGTAAAGGAGCTGCTATGACTTTTGGGTGGTATGATAGTGTCCAGGATATCCTGCTAAAGGTGATGACAGCTGAATTAAGGCAGTGGTAGTGGTAATGCACGAAAAAAAAAAGAAAACCCTGCAGGCCATAATGAGCTCTATAAATGGTTAATGTTCTGAGCTAGCAGCAGCTGAGCAAAGTTAACCAAAACAACACTGAACCCAAAGATGGGCCTCAGGATCTGTTGGTGGATCAGCATTTCTTGCCAGGTTTTCATCAGCCTGGAAAGGAAATGAATCCAGCAGTAATATTCCACTGAAGTGGGTCATTGCATTATTCCAGGTCAGAAGAATCATAAAATGAAGCATGCTTCGCTTTAATAAAGGAATGTAGGTGCCGCTTTGTGACCCAGTGCCCGTTAAGAGAGTGGCTGTCTAATAAATGTTCCTTTCCTTCTCCCCCTCCCCCCCCCCCCCCCCCCCCCCCCCCCCCCCCGCCAGGCTTCTTCCTAGCCTCTTAGACTTAGCAATTTATTTTGGTATGTGATGGAATCATTTGCTTCCTGCCCTAATGCTAAAAAACACAAAGAGAAGGAAAGTCCTAAGCAGCATTATTCATCATAATAAAAAGCTGGAAACAAGCAAAAGTCTGTCAACAGGAGAAGGGATAAACAGATTGTGATACATTCGTACAATGGAATATTCCTCAGCCTTCGCTGGAGCACTGAGCAGATAGAACCAAGGAAACAGTCCCCAGTTCTCTTCCCTCATCTCCGCTCCCCTCAGACCCCGAGGCCTCTTCGGTGCTGGCGGTACCACCGAGGCGTGAGGGGATGGCGGCAGGGGGAGCCGGGCAAGAGAGGGACCCCTCTAGTCCAGAGCTGCTCTAGGTGGTGGTGCAGACCCTTCCCATTCTGGACCCGCCTTCTCAGGTCAGAACAGGACCAAACAAGTGGCTAAGGAAGAGACTGTGGGCAGAGGCCTGGCCTTGTCTCCCCCCACCGTCCACTCCTACCCCTGCCCGCCTGTACCCACCGGGAGAACACAAGACCACGGCAGTTCTTCAGAACCAGATTCTCCTCGGAGTGCAATTAAAGCAATTTCTGGCCTGTTTAGACATCGATTCTTACGGTCTCTAAGATCCTGGCATTTCTCCTCAGGATGACTCCATTTGATTGTGGAGGCCTGAGTCTTTCTGATTAGAGGATCGGTTTCAGTTAACCCCCAGGGCTCCGCCTCCCTCTGCTTGCTTCTCAGGAACCCAGCAGGGCTTTCAGTGTGACTTAGCTCGAGGTTTCTCAACCTGAGCATGTGGACACGTTGGGTCAGATAATTTCTTTGTTGCAGGGATGGGCATTGTAGGGTGTTTAGCAGAATTGCTGGCTTCTTCCCACTAGATTCCAGGAGCACTACCACCCCCAATTATGACAATCAAAACTGTCTCCAGACATCGTCAGATTTTGCCCTATGGCAAAATCATCCCAGTTGGGAGCCACTAGGTTAGCTTATTTTTGAGCATTCACTTAGCAAAAGCCCTCTCCTGGTTCTCCTTCCATGTCTTCTGCTATGAAGCTTGAAAATTTACTCCTATTAGAATATAATCCTTTTTAGCAGAAACATATACGTGTATTTTCCAATTTGCAAGGAGCACAACATGGCTTTATTAAACTTCTTCACAAGAATCCTGGAAAAGGTGGAGGCATTACTGGCCCAGTTTTACCCTGAAGGAAAAGTGATTCTAGGAGCACCTGGGTGGCTCAGTCGGTTAAGCATCTGGCTCTTGACTCCGGCACAGGTCAGGATCTCACAGTTTGTTAGTTTGAGCCCCACACTGAGCTCTATGCTGACAGTGTGGAGTCTGCTTGAGATTCTCTCTCTCTCTCCCTCTCTGTTCCTCCCTTGCTTGTGCTCTGTAAAGAAAGAAGGAAAAGGAAGGAAGGAAGAAAGAAAGAAAGAGAGAGAGAGATTCTACCTGGGGCCATTCAATACAGCTGGAGATAGACCACAGGCCTTCTGACTATTGAACCTCTATCTTTGACCCCACTGGGGAGGGCAAGCTGCATCTTTAAAAAAAAATTTTTTTTTAACATTTATTTTTGAAAGAGACAGAGTGAGAGCAGGGGAGGGGCAGAGAGAGAGGGGGACACAGAATCTGAAGCAGGCTGCAGGCTCTGAGCTGTCAGCGCAGAACCTGACACGGGGCTCGAACCCACGAACCGTGAGATCACCTGAGCCCAAGTCGGGCACTTAACTGACTGAGCCACCCAGGCGCCCCAAGGGCAAGCTGCATCTTTAATGGAAGAGATGGGCAAGCTCTCAAAAGCAGGAACTCCAGTTCTGACTCCCAGGCTTCTGTCATGTGGTAGAGGATGGGTCCTCCGGGTGGGAGCTGGGCCAGAGAAGGGTGACAGATACCCCACCTCTAGCAAGCCTGGAGGTGATACCAGGCCATCCAGTACTTGTGTGTTCCAGGCCAACAGCTCTTGCTCTTCTATTTGCCTGTCATGTGTGAGGAGAGTGGGAGAAACCCCTCTGCTAATAAGCCAAAGTCCAAAAGTCTTTCAAACCAGTAATGTCTCTCTGACTTTTCACGTTCATAATTCCATTTAGAAAAGAAGATGCATGCTCGGGTCACGCTTGAAAACTTCTTTCAAATGTATCCATTGCTCTGTTGAGGACCTATCTGCCGATGCTTAAATGAACGTATTAATGATCACCATAGGTCAAATGGGATTTCTAAAATTCTTGTCAATGCCTGCAAACCGTTCTGCAAGAGAAGTTAAAAAGCAAAAAATATAGGCACGCCTGGGTGGCTCAGTTGGTTGAGTGTCTGACACTTGATTTCGGCTCAGGTCATGATCCCGGGGTCATGGGATTGAGCCCCACGTTGGCCTCCTTCTGCTCTGAGCATGGAGTCTGTTTAGGATTGTCTCTCGCTTTCTCTCTGCCCATCCCCTGCTTGCGCACACACTCTCACTCTCTCTCTGTCTTTAAAAAAAAGTAAAATAAGACTAAGCATTAAATCTTCTTTTCTTTCTCTACCTTTCCTTCCCAGGGTTCCCCAAACATCTATGACCATGAAGTCACTATAGAAGCTGATGCCTTTTTGCCGGTAGATGAAACCCTGATTCCTACAGGTTGGTGAACTTAAACTTCTTTATGGGAATGCAGAGCTGGGGTGTGATTGGAGGAACATCGAAACTTCATTTACCTAAATGTATTTTCTCTGTTGGCCTGCCAAATTGCCTATAATTACCATGATTAGACATTTATGTTGGTTGTGGCTGGGGGACCATATAATTAAACAAACAAACCAGGACGCTGTTGAGAAGAAAAGGAGATGCTACTAATCATTAAGCCAGGGCAACAGGTATCAACCGGAAGTTTTGTTGTTGTTGTTGTTGTTGTTTTTTTTAGTGTTTTATTTATTCTTGAGTGAGAGAGAGAGAGAGAGAGAGACAGAGCACAAGCAGGGGCTGGGCAGAGAGAGAGGGAGACACAGAATCCGAAGCAGGCTCCAGGCTCTGAGCTGTCAGCACAGAGCCTGACACGGGGCTCCAACTCACGAACCGTGAGATCACGACCTGAGCCGAAGTTGGACGCTTAACCGACTGAGCCACCCAGGCTCCCCTCACCTGGAACAGTTCTAAACAAGCTGGGTCATATGGCCATCCTGGCTGAGCCTTAGACAGCAAAAGTTCTCCGCTAAAATGTAAATCTGGTACTTCTTAGCACCTTAGCAGAGATAAATTTACCTAAACATTACCTCACCACTGCAGGACACTGATAGAACACAACGTGGTTTCTGATGGAGGATGAAATGTTCTACCCCGAGAAAGACAAATGCATATGTCACCTCTGAGACACAGTTGGGGGAATGGGGTAGCATAGGGAGTCTAAAGTATCAAAAGGGAAGGTGAGGTGTTGCCAGAATCAAAGTTTATGGGTGTATGTGTGCATCTCTTAGGTTAACTGGATTGAGATCATCTTGGTTATTATTATTTGGGATCAAAACTGCCTTGGTTCAAATAGGCAAATCCATAGAGATAGAAAGTAGATTAGGGGTTGCCAGGGGCTGGGGACAGAGGGGTATGGGGAGTGCCAGTGGGTACAAGATTTCTTTTTGGGGTGATGAAGAGATTCTGGAATTAGATAGTGGTGATGGTGGGATAATATTGTAAATATACTAAACACTACTGAATTGTGCACTTGTGAAAAGGGTGAATTTTGTGGTATGTGGATTATATCTCAATTAAAAACAAGAAAGACAGAAAAACAGAAAGACAGAAAGAAAGAAAGAAAGAAAGAAAGAAAACGAACGAACCTTGGTTCCTGTGGAGTCTCCAGGATTAAGTGGTGTGGATTTGTACTAGACTGTAGGTGCACTGCCATCTGCCTCCAGGGGACAGGTGGATGATGGCAAGATGGCCGGCAGGGGTGCTGCTATTCATGTCAGCTTATGGAAATTCACTTGAAGTAATTAACCACCAGAGCAGTAGATAAATATTCTTATTGGGATTTCATTAAAATCAGAGATGAGGTAAGTGTAGAAGTCTTAGTCAAAGAAAACCAAAGTGGGGCGCCTGGGTGGCTCAGTCGGTTAAGCGTCCGACTTCAGCTCAGATCATGATCTCATGGTTTGTGAGTTCGAGCCTCACCTTAGGCTCTGTGCTGACAGCTCGGAGCCTGGAGCCTGCTTCGGATTCTGTGTCTCCTTCTCTCTCTGCCCCTTCCTTGCTTGTGCTCTGTCTCTGTCTCTCTCTCTCAAAAATAAAACAAACATTAAAAATTTTTAAAAAGAAAGAAAGAAAACAAAAGTAGAGGATGAAAGAAAAGAAGAGCAGAAATCCAGAAACACACAAACACTTGCTCATCAGCCCTTATTCCCCTGGGAAGAAAGCCTGCCCGCCTTGGCCTTGGGCTGGCCAAGGTCTCCTGCTTGATGGCAACTTGGAGGTGTTGCCTCAGACCCCTTTGCCAGAGCATTAACGTCCTGTGTACCATCCTCTGGAGCGTCTGTTCAGAGCTCCAGCCCTCCATAAGCCCATCTGCTGGCAGCTCCGTGTGGAAGGTCAGGAAGGCCTTTCTCTCTGTTCCCACCCCATGTAAGTGTGCTACTATTTTGGTTGTCATCTCTGCTAATAACGTAGAATGATAGAATATGAGCAGTTTGAAGCCAAGGGCACCATCTTAACCAAATAATCAAGTTTAAATCACCAGTAATAAGATGTATTGTGTCCTCCTCGTATTATGTACTGAAAAAGTACATTGTGTGATATTCTGTTAAAAATGCCTAACCTCATTCCATTCAGCAGAAGGCATCACACGAACCCACTTGAGGGACAGTCTGCAAAATAATTAATCTGTATTCTTCAATAGTGTCAAGGTCATTAAAAAGACAAAGCAAGGCTGAAGATTGGTCACAGAATAGACCAAGGAGATAGGACAACTAAGTGCAATGTGAGAATCCTAGACTAGACCCTGAGTCAGAAAAAGGACATTAGTGGGAACGCTGGTGAAATTCTAGTGAAATGTGTAGTTCAGTTAGTAGTATTGTACTAATGTTAATTTCTTAGTTGTGATCATTATACCATGGTCGTGTATGATGTTAACATTAGGGAAAGGACGGTTATACAGAGATGTACTTTTTTTTTTAAGTAGTCTCCATGCCCAATGTGGTGCTTGAACTCACAACCCTGAGATTGAGTTGCATACTCTGTTGACTTACTAAGCCAGCCAGTCACCCCCAGAGATGTACTATTTTTGTGACCTTGCTGAAGTCTAAGATTATTTCAAAGTTTAAAAAAAAAAATAGTCCAGGGATCCAAGTAAGATATGACTTTAATTTTCCTGGACACCTGCCTTACTTTACAGGTAAGGGCTTTTGTTTTATTTTGTTCTCTTTAAAACAATGAGGCTGTGTTTATGGCCTCTAGTTCAAAATTATTATGAGGAAAATAATAAGAATGTGAGCCTGCATGCTAAACGGTAACTTCAGTTAACAGCAGGAATTAGAAACCCATAAATACAGGGGCCATAAAATTAATTAGAATAATAATGAGAAATCAAGATAAATGCATTAAAAATTTTTTTTCTGCATTGCAGTTTTGAAGGTTTTCCTAGCTCTGGGGCTGGTTTTAAAGGCTCTTATGTTTGTGTTGGTAACATGTGTCATCTTCTGATATTTACATGACTCAGTGTGAGGCTGAGTAAACTGGTCCATCTTGTCCTAGATGCAGCCTGATTACATTGGAACTGTGTGTTGTGAACTGTGGGGAGGCTACTCTGTTGTGACTGATAAAGAAGAAAATTAGTTAAGTAGCTTACAGGTGGAGCTGATGACATAAGTGCATATTTATTTGTGTATATTTATAAAACCTCACATTGTCCTATTGAGTTTTGATCAGATGAAAATCACAAAAATGCATAATTCATGCCGTGGGAAGATTATTTGTTGTGATTGTAAGTGATCATTGTGGCAAAGCCCAGTAGAACTTAACGTGTAATCTAATGAAACGCGTAAAACTCATGTCCATCTCAGTTCTGCACTGTGAGTGGTTTTAGGATCAAATTTTATACTTTGTACTAATTTTGAACACCTGTGAAGCTGGGTCGGCTGCAGGCCCTCTGGGCTCTGGGAGGCAAAAACCATGGCTGTAGTCTTAAATCTGCTGTTAACTAGCTAGGTGACCTTCAATGTATGCATAACATTTTAACATTTAACTTCCTTAGACCCTCATTTCCTTTTCTGCAAATAGGAGGGATATTGAACTCAATCCAATTTTATGGACCAGTAAATTTTCTTTAGAAAATAATTTGACAGACTTACGTAGAGTTGCCTAACTTTTCGTTTTGCCAAGTTAGAAAGCAATCATAAATATAGGGCTATTAAAACTAATGGGAATGTATGTATATTATATTTCAATTAAAAAAAATTAAACTAACCAGGGTAATAATGAGGAACAGAAATAAATAGACTAGGGGAGCCTGGCTGGCTGAGTCGGTAGAGCACGTGACTCTTCAATCCTGGGGACATGAGTTTGAGCCCCATGTTGGGTGTGGAGCCTACTTTAAAAAAAAGAAATAGACTGAATTCATTTTTTTAAAACCCAAGTTGCCATTTATAATCACCATCTTTTCATAAAGAAAAATACTTTAACTATTTAATTATTTATTTTGGAGAGAGAACTAGCTTGAGCAGGGGAGAGAGGTGGGGGGGAGAGAAAGGGAGAGGGAGAGGGAGGGAGGGAGGGAGGGAGAGAGAGAGAGAGAGAGAGAGAGAGAATCTTAAGCAGGCTCCATGCTCCAGTGTGGAACCCAACATGGGGCTTGATCCCACGACCCTGGGATCATGACCTGAGCCGAGATCAGAGATCAAGAGTCAGACCCTCAATCTGCTGAGCCACTTAAGCGTCCCATTAAAGAAAATATTTTAACACCACAAAAGGGGGCAGATTTTAATCTCAGAACAAAGAACAACACTTTACATTGAATTCATCTTGCTTTTAAAAGAAATGTGATAGTAGATTATCTAAACATGTCTCAGTTTTCTGTGAACCAGTAAAAATTTTACCATGGACTCATGATTGAGAACCAACGATTAGTCTGAAAGGTCACTAGTAGCTCTTACATTCTGTGATTCTACAAGGCTCTCAATATAACATTTTACTGCTAGTTCTACCACCCTTCAAATCCATTAGAACTCTATCATGAAAGTTAGTAAGTTGCAACAACTTCAGAGCACATAAAAAATCCATAAGTCTTTTACCTATCCATACACTAGCCAGTCCCAACATAGGTTATGTCTGTTTTCCCAGAAACACTTCGACTGAAATTACAGGGTGTTTCTTCTTCCCCTTCCTCAGAAATGCCATAAGAAATAAGCAAAGTATATGTTTCCTTAGGAACTGCCTTCCAAAATGGGTGGCAACTCCCACTCTGCACTGCCACGATGGAAGAATTCACATGTCTGGCCCTCTTTCAGCCAAGAGCAAATCTCCAGGAGCCCAGATTTCATTGGACTCTTAACACGGACCAAAAGTGCATGAGCAGGTGGCTTCATTCTGAGACCAGTCCAAAGTCATCTGGTCATTTGGAAGTACCTCCCCTATGTTGCTGGGCTTGCCAGGAATCAACAGCCTAGTGGAGAGTCAGCCAGAATAGTATCCATTAACCTGGAAAATATCAGGATAGATAGAACTCAGACACTTGTTATAGAGGGAAAGCACTGTCTGGGGACCCCTGGATAGAGGAGATGAGAGTTAAATAAAACCCAAAAGGGCAAGTGGAAATTTGCCAGGCAACCAGAAGAAAGGTGTTCTGGATAGAGATGAATAAGAATAAGGAGAGCAGGAAACAGCAGGAATACCCCCAGGCCAGCACTGGGCTTCTGGAGCATTCGGGGCACGTGTTTGGTAGCAGAAAACCGATGGGCCTGGAGAGGTTGGCTGGAGCCATGTCGGATCTGCACCAGGCTCTGGTGCAGCTACAATCCCTGGGGTGGCTCTGGATGACCCTCGGCTGGCCTGGAGTTCAAGGCCGCTCCACGCAGGGCAGACTCACAGGTGTACCTGAGTCCAGTCTCAAACTTCCGGATGTTCAGCCAGAAGTGGACTTGAACCACAAGGCCACTTCCTTGAGACGTGCTACAAGAAACCCGTTAGACCAGCCATGCTCTGTTACGAGTTCTGGGTAATTGATATACAGTATCTAGAGATGGTGGTTGTGCTGAATTGAGAAAAGGGAAGATACTGTTTGTCTATCTGTGAGATGAGGTGAAGGTTTATGATAATAATAGCTAGTATTTCAGAGAAGTCTTTATAAATGATAATCCATGCCAGAATACTAAAAGGTAGGTTCTGTTAATTTGTATTTAACAGATATGGACCCTGTGGCACAAGGAGTTTAAGTAACTTAACTGGGGATCACGCAGTTAACAAGTGGTGGAAAGCTGGGATTCAAACCTAGGTAGACTGGTATTGAAATTCCTGCTTATAACTAGACCTGTACTCTACAGACCCTACAGTGTGGTTAGATGTCAAGAAGGTTTCGGGGGGTGGGGGGAGAGGAAAGAAAGAAAAGTAATTTCTTGACTATATAGATAGCCAAGATAACCATGTAGTCAAGAAATGGGAAGTAAGCCAAAAAGAAAAAAAAAGAAGTTCTGACAGTTGAGTGTTCTCATTTCCTGTCTACCTTTCATATAGGTAGTCTCACAGCTTCTCTCTTTTCCTCCCTGTTTCTCCTTCTCTTAAATTTATTTTGATTTTTCTGCATAGAAAACAGAAAACAAATTATATTGAAAAATGGGGGACAGAGGGAAGACAAAGATGCCTGCATAAGAGGCTTTCCTGAGACTAAAGAGACTGAGTAGAAGTGCCTGGCCATGTTAGACTGACCAGGAAGGGAATGTAGGAAAGGAACAGTCCATTTTAAAGCTCAGAATTATTGGGGCGCCTGGGTGGCTCAGTCGGTTAAGCGGCCGACTTCAGCTCAGGTCGTGATCTCGCGGTCTGTGAGTTCGAGCCCCGCGTCGGGCTCTGTGCTGACATCTCAGAGCCAGGAGCCTGTCTCAGATTCTGTGTCTCCCTCTCTCTGACCCTCCCCTGTTCATGCTCTGTCTCTCCCTGTCTCAAAAATAAATAAAACATTTAAAAAAAAATTTAAAAAAAAAAGCTCAGAATTATTTCCTGTGCCCCTCAGTAATCTCGGAGGTCATTGCTCTGTTGCAACATAGTACCTTGTTTGGTGACACGTCTCTTGTCCTGCTGGTTCTTGGTTTTCTCATCTGCAAAATCTTGTCATGACCAATTTATGGTGGTGGATTAGGAGGAAGCTCAGGAAGCAACATTTTAACCATGAGGTTTTTTATCAGATCATTCTTTGAATTCTGTGCAGGTTTGTCCCAAATGCTTCATCTGACAAATTGTAATTTCTGAGCTTCATTTATCCAGCCTCCTCTGAACTTTCTGCCAAGTCCCCCAGGTTTGCTTCTAAGCTTGAGTCTTTCTGTGATACAAGGGTGTTTGATAGTCCCAAGCCCCTCCTTTTGTGACTATTAATTTATACTTGTGTTTGTCTTTCAACTCCTTCTTTTTGTTTGCCCTTTATAAAAACTACTTTTGAGGGAAATGCTGATGTAGGTCTAAACTTTGCAGGTGATTTTCCACCTTGGTTATAGATATTCGGTAAATAATTTTTCAGGTGAAGGGAAAACCCATTGTCATGAGAAAGTAGCACCTCTTCTTTTACAGCAGTTGTAATACTGTGGCTGAGGTACTCAGTAAAAGGGGACCTTCCCCTGTGTGTGTTTGGGGGAGGGGTGGAGTCTTATCCTCCATTTTGTTTGTTACTGATCTGGTGTTGTCACACAGAAAGGAAAGGGATACCTTGGCATACACTTTTAGGGAGCCAAAGCAAGCACATATCATGAAATCCCCTTGTCTTAAACATATAGCCTCCATTTAGACCTCTACCTCAGGCAGGGCCCTCAGACCTCTGAGAATCTCGAGCTCCCTTTCTTCCTGTTGGCAACTTGGAGCATATAAAATGTCTTCAGCCCTTTCAGTCAGTAAAACACAGAAGACAACAGCCTGCATTACGTGCCTCCTTCATTCTCCCCCTTTCTCTGCTCTGCTATGAAAAGCTAGCCTTTTCCCAAAGCTCAGTGGAAAGCCTCAGCCGGTGTAGGGGTAGCAGAAGCCTTCAAAGGGTCCCATTCAAATAATTTAGCACCCCCACGCCCCCACCCCACATTTTCCCCACTGAAAATTTCTGCCATTTTGCCATCCCTGGAGGCTTCCAGGCAAACAATATCCCTCGTGTGTTGTTAGGCTGCAAGACTCCAGCATCTTTGCTTTTCTTCTGGGGGAGAAAAAAAGAAGAAGAAAATATTTTGAATGAAAGAGTGGAATCCACACCTAACTTCTGAAGCTACTGCTCTGGATGTAGTTCTGGGCACTTTGGAGTCGGCAGTGGGGGTTGGGGCACGGCGTCCTTCCGCACAGGTGCCTCTCTTACGCCACAGCTGCACCAACAGAAAGGCTTCTGCAGAGATGGTTCACCTATAGACCAAGAGCAAAGTCTGCAGCTAAGCTGTCGGGCCGGGTTTGCATGTCAGCAGTTAATTTAGCTTTGCTTCTTCCGAGCAGTTTTTCTTCCCTACTTAAAAAAAAGGGGGCGCCTGCCTGGGTGGCTCAGTCGGTAGAGCCTCCGACTTCGGCTCAGGTCATAGTCTCACCGTTCATGCGTTCGAGCCCCCTGTCGAGCTCTGTGCTGAAAGCCCAGAGCCTGGGGTCTGATTCGGTGTCTTGCTCTCTCTCTGCCCCTCCCCTGCTTATTCTCTCTCTCTCTCTCAAAAATAAATAAACATTACAAAAAGAATTTTTAAAAAATTGCACCCTGTAAAACATTTGGCACTACTTAGGATAGGCTCACACTCTGTTCCTGGGACATCTCCAGGTCCTCCTGAGTGTATGTTTATGTTTGTTGTTATCAGGACTGTCCCTGTCGTTTCCCAAAAGTGGAAATTCTAGAAGACATTTACCAGGAAGGACCAGTGTATGATCGATGTCCACAGAGAGAACATTCCAGTGCCAGATCTCTGGGCTGCCACGTCAGGCATTTAGCTTTGGGGCCTGAGTCTAGTGTCCTGTCCTGTGGCGACAAGAGGAAATTGGTCCCCAGAGCCCTGCTCGGGTACTAAGCCCCCTAAATATGAGCAGGTGAGAAAATTCAGGCCTTCTGTTTCTCAAGGGATTAATTCATTCCCAGGGTTGTAAATATTACACAGCCTCTTTTTGTCTTCAGAATCGTGAGACTTGGAGGCAGTGTGGGCACAGCCTGCCCAGCAAGATATTATCATGTACACAACATTGTGCAGAACCAAGCATGTGTCTGTATAGGCATTTGCAGCACGGAGCTTTTTTTTCCCCCCCCTTTTAATTTTGCTGTTCTTTATTTGCAGTAGTAGATAAGGAATTAAGAAAGCAAAAAAAAAAAAAAAAAAAAAAAAGAATGCTTTGACTAGGCCTTTTGCCTCTAAAGTAACATTAGTAAAATTCTGTCTTATTCTTTCTCTCGAGAAGATACCTTTTATTTTTATAGAAACTCACCCAACCCATTCTGTCCCCCAGCCCATCTGTGTTCACTTGCTGTTCTTGCAGCTCTCGGTTTTTGAAAGCGCCTTCTAAAATTACATGAAAGCAACCCCGTTTTGACAAAATTAGAATGCTGGTAGGAAAGGCTTACCATGAGGCTGTGGAGAAAGGCCCCGCAAAACCTTTGTGTTTTATTTCACCCTCGGGGTTCAACTGACAATTCAGCCAATTTTATAATCACTTCCCTAGGGCGGGGCTAAGCCGCTGCCCCGGAGAAATAACGAATTCTAAAGTAGCCTCCTGGTTCAGAGATGGTGCAAATGGAGACTGTTTTTATCTACATGTTTTAATCATTCTGGACTTCTTACAGAAAATTCCTTTAGATTTGATATGACTCTAAAATGTTGGACGTGATATTAGTTTCAAACCTGAATCAGAATGTGTCTTCTTTCTTTTCCTGCTACTTCCCCACACCCAAGTATCATTACTCATCGGGTGCTGCCGATTTGTTAAAATAAAACCTTTTTGTTTTTTTAGAGAACTTTTAGGTTCACAGAAAAATTGAGTAGAAGGTACAGAGAGTTCCCATATATCTCCATGCCCCCACAAATGCACAGCACCCCCCCTTTTTCAACATCCCCCACTAGAGTGGAGCATTTGTGACAACTGATGACCCTACCCTGACACATCATCATCACCCAAAGTTCATAGTTTGAACTTTGAAGAGTGGGGTTCACTCTTGGACAAACGTATAATGACATCTCTCCATCATTATGATAGCACACAGAGTATTCACTGCCCTAAAAATCCATAATATTGCTTTCAACCATCCATCAGTATGCTTCCTCTTTCCTTTACAGTGTCCCCCCTCTACCCCCCAACATTGTTACTCATCAGGTCCTGCTGATTTTTAACTCCTCTATCTATTTCTGGAATCTGTCTCCTCAATATGTATTGTTGATGATATGGTTCTATTTCCATTGTCACTATCCTGACTATACTGACTTTTCTTGTCTGGAGCAGTGCCTGGCTTATATTATGAGTTTCACCAAATTGGGATCGATGACTGAACAAATGAATCTGGAAAATAGCTCTCTAACTGGGGGTGAGGGTGGGGTGGGGAGTGAATCTCTTTAGATCTATCCTCCATCTGGTTACTAAAGTTATCTATCTAAAATGCAAATCTTATTTTGATACTCCACAGCTTAAAAACCTTTTAGGTGGCTCCAGGACCACATGCCAGCTGCTTTCCAGACCCATCTCCCAGCATGCCTCACTCATACCCCCCCACCCACAGGGACCACCCAACTCCCCCTTCTCTGCTGCATAAACCCCTACTCTTTCCTCAAGGCTACACTTTTCTCCTTAGAAATCTTTTCCCCATTTCCTGGAAACAATAGCTTCTTTTTATTCCAGGGTTTTTGCAGTGACAGACACTGTGTAGAGCTGACCACATGCCCAGAGCTCACCTTTCTTATCTTCCCCTTCACTGGTCTGCCTGAGATGACCTATCAGGATTCAGTTACAGGTCTGAAGTAGGGGCTGGAAGGGAGCTTCAGGCTTGGTCTCTTTGGCTCGAAGCTGGAAAACTCTGCCAAACACAAAAATGAAACCCAGTAGTAGCCAGTCTGTACATTCTAGGAACAGATATTCCTTCCTTTCCCTATACTCAGTCTCTCTCCATTCTTCTCCCTTCTTGACATTTGTTTTCCACAGAGCATATTAACACAATATTGCAGGGTGACCAGGATTCAGAAAACCTAGGTGAAGGTCTCCCTTCTGCTGTCCACCAGCTGTGCGCTCTTTTGAGTCAGCCAGGAACACTCTCTGGGCCTCATACCTAATCTGCTAACTCTCATCAGATGAGGGTCACATCACTTGAACTCTGAGGTCCTGTCAGTTTCTACTGACCCCGTGGAATCTCTAACCTAGATATTCATAACCAGGGTCCATACGTGTATGTCTGGGAAGATGATGAGAGATCTTCAGGGGATTCACGGGCCCCTGAAATTCTGTGTAAAACCCTGTGTGAGTTGATCACATCACCTTGGTCCACAGAGGGTCTGGTCTTCTCTCCTCTCTTAAGGTAATGATAGTTTATGGTTATCCTACTATGTATCATTGTATATAAAGACAGCCATTGTTTTAGAGATTTAGCAGTAGTATGTTTTTCTTTTTGTAATCTTCAGGGTGGCTTTAAATTTTTTTATTTTGCTAATTCATCACCAATACAGTTTTGGAAGGAAGCTAGAAGATTAGCTAGAGGAAGGAGACGGCACACCCAGAAGGAAAGAAACTTCCCCAAGTTTCCGTCTGGAGGAGAAACAGCAGCCAGGGGTGAGGGTTGGATGGGCAGCTTTCCAGTTCCTGCCTGACCAGATGAATGAACTTGCCTTTCAATATCCACCAGCCCTTGGTGCCGTCAAGACTCCAGGCCTGGCCATCAGTCCATGGAGGGTAGGAGCAGGCAGGAACCCTGGGGCCTCACTGTAAGTGGGAAGCCAGAGCATGGTGTCCTGGTTGTCACCTTCAGCTCCACAGTTCTGGAGACAAGCACCTCCAGCTGTGAGTCTGCTCCCCAAGTTTCTTCTTTTTCCGTTCTCCATCACCAACTGACACCAAGTACTTGCTATATGCTGGGTGCTATGCCAGCCCCAGGGAAGCAGTGTTGAACCTGAACAAGCCCTGCTTGTGTGGAGAACCTACAGCCATGAATATAGTACAGGTCCTGTGCTCAAAGAAATAAGACTGGTGTTATTCAGGAAAGGGTTTGAATGACGCTAAAAACCCGAAACATGATATTGGAACTTATGGGGTGTTAGTTAGAGATGTTTCTTCAATGACAGGTCCATCCTAGACAGTATTCAAGGATGTTCACTACAGAAACTGTAAGGACTTCTCCTGATAGCAATAACACTCTCCAACCGGGTGCGTTATGGAATCCTTCCCTATAAAGGGGCCCCAAGAACAGTTTTATGAGGCTCCAGAATAACTCCCAAAGCAATACTTGTGTTCCCTGCTAGAAAACACATCACTGCTACGAGATTGGCAAGCATGAGCCAGCATGGTGGAAATTTGGCAGGAAGAAAGCTTAGAAATTAGCACTTGGCCAGGCATGATGTCATTCCTATGAACATTTGAGACTAACAACAAGTAAATTTGCCAGAAGAGATGTTATTTGCTAGAGCTCTGACTACCACCTTTGGAGAACTGCTGTTTAACACCCACCCCTCCCCACCCCAGGTCTGGACAGGGGCTGGCTCTAATTCATACCTCCAAGGTCACCCCATTCTGAAGGGGCTGAGAGGTAACTTTGAGCTTCGCACCATGGGCCCAAGGCTGATTCACGCGAGTACTCGGAGCAGACTTGTACTTAGTTCAGCTAACATTTATGGAGTGCCTCCTAATTGCTACATGCTTCCTGAGGCACTGACCATGGAAAGATGACTGAACAGTCTCTGCCCTTGAGAAGCTCACAGGCAGTGAAGAATCTGAGGTAGTTAGGACAGTGAAAGAGGCAACGGTAGGAGGAGGCTTTCTCAAGATCACCTTGAGCTTCGAGAAGTTTCTTAGTGTCTCTGAGGATCTAGCAACAAGGAGTGCGAGATGCACTTGTGAAAACACCGCCAGTATTTAAGGTGCAAGAAAAGCTTACACAAAAGGCGCTGAGGGAGATGGTCAGAGGTAGAAGGCAAAGGAAGAGAGGAGGTGGCCGGAAGTCTTGGAGTGACCAAGAACATCAGTACTCCAGAGAGTAGTCTCTCTGGGGAGACCTGGGAGTGTGCGGGCTGTCGTGGCTGTTCCTGCTGACCTCATTTCACAGAGTGGTGAGGGTAGAAGCCAGGCTGTGACAGCTGGAGAAGCCACTGAAAGTGAGGAAGGAAAGTCAGGGAGTATAGGCCGATGAGTAGTTCCCAATGAAGACAGCGTTCTTGAATACAAATCTCAGGCCCCACCTCAGAGATTTGTTAGTGGGGGGCCTGGGAATCTGTATAAGCTACCTACTGAGCTCATGGGAGCCGCTGGTGTTGGATACACTTTCAGAAATCTGTGAAAGGAAGAAGACGGGGTGAAGAGGGTTTTTAGGGGCAAAGGAGACGATTGAGGACAAGTAAAGTGTTTGTCAAAGGATGCCAGGTGAGGATTGTGATCAGGAATCGGTGGTGGCCTCAGTTGGTGCTACTGGGAGTTTTCTCCAGATTCACGTCAGGAGCAGAGAAGGTGGATTGTGGGATGATCCAAAGGTGGGGTTTGGTCTGGTACAAGGGACAAGAGGACAGGGTGTATGGCAGGTCAGTAAGAGTGTTACTAACCAAAGTGGCTCAAGTCGTAGACATGGGACCCAGGCAGGTAGCAAAGGACACAGGGACCTGATGGACGCTATGTCAGGGGAACCTGAAGACCAGGGGTAGATAGCAGCACTCTGGAGAACAGGTCTATCAAGAATGCCCATGCGGGAAGGCTGCAGACAGACAGCGGGCAAACCTTCCACTGGTAGCAAATCCCTGGGGGCCATCTTGATGTGAGTCTGGGATGGAAAATTTCCCTGCATGAAAATGCCTCGTGTGGGCCCAACCGTGAAGTGTAAAATTGCCTTCTCACCTGAAAACAACATGTAGCTGGGTTTAGCATTTTATGCTTCAGATGACATGTAATATCCAGAAGCAATACACCCTCCCCTCCCCCATTGCAAGTTCAAGTAAAATCAGAAAACGCTCAGTGAAAAGGAGAAGAAAAAAAGAAAGGAAACAGCAGTGGAACGAAGCCAGAAACCCAAAGCATTGGCAGAGAAATCGGGGGAAACTGCAGCAGAGACAAGCTTTGAGGTTGTGTGCTCTGTGAAAATTTATAGAAATGTTACCTCAAAAAAAAACCGAAAAAAAACAAAACAAAAAAAAAAACCCAGGGTGCTTTACTTGCCAACCACTGGAATGGAGACAAAATTCCCACCGGGGGTGTTACTTTTAATTATCATTCTCTTTATGTTGTTTCTTAAAATAATAACAGGCATTGTAGAGATGATATACCAAGATGGCTTAATTAGGTGTCAGATGAGTACCTGTGCCCACGAGCCCCATTACCGCCGGCTTCCTTATGCAGATTTGACTGACTGTTCCGAGGCTGGCTAGATAAAGAAACAGACATAATTGGAGCAGCTGGGCTGCAAGCACAGCTGGGCCGTCCCCATGGAGACCAGGCTCCCGCTCTTCCCATGGCCCCCGAGTTCCTCTCCACCTTTTTTTTTTTTTTTTTAACTGAGATGAATGTAAGCACATCTGAGCCTGGGTCTCCCTTAGACGCTCTCCACATCAGCGCCTTTCACCTTTAATGCATGCAGAGATCTCCTGGGAAGCTTGTCGCTGGGCAGATTCTGACTCAGTGGGTCTGAGGTGGGACCTCTGGGTCCTGTTTCTAACAAGCCCCACGTGATGGTCCTGGGTCCACACTTTCTATAGCTGTTTAAAAGGCTTTAGAGGCACCTGGGTGGCTCAGTCCGTTAGGTGTCTGACTCTTGGTTAGGGCTCAGGTCATGATCTCACTGTTCGTAGGACTGGGGCATGCATCGGGCTCTGTGCTGACAGTGCAGAGCCCGCTTAGGATTTTCTCTCTCTCTCCCTCTCTCTCTCTCTCTGTCCCTCTCCACTCACACTGTCTCTGTCTCTGTCTCTCTTAAAATAAATAAAACGAACTTTAAAAGAAAAAAGACTCTAAAGAGATCTGTATAGCCTCAAGTTACTTTTTCCTTTTTTGGCCCCCGTTTCTCCTCTCCTGCCCCAACAACCCTCCTGTCCTCCTGCTGCCCCTGAGCTACCTTCACTCCCCGTCCTCCTTCCCCACTTTATCCTCCCACCTCCAGGCCTTTCTACGGGTCATTCTGCAAAGCGCTGCTCTCAGCCAATGGCCTCCCTGGAAGAGACAAGCTAGCAGTTTGATTTAAAAGAGGAGGGAAATAACCAGAGATCACAGTGTGTCCCTAAAGGAAACAACCTGCTTCCTTATGGTTGTCACATGGGCCAATGGACCTACAGCCTCAGAAGGTCACAGTTGGAAAAGACCTTCTGTCCGGTAGTTGGATCCCAGACTGTGGTACCCACGGGCACTCAGGTGCGCCTGGGTCAGGGTGTTCACTGTCCATCCTGCGCCAGCACATCAGAAAGGCCTTCCTGAAATCGAGCTGGCATCCGTCTACCTAGATCTGACCCCACTTTGCCTACTTCTTGGGTCCCTATAGATCAGACTCAAGGCCTTAGAAGGTAGCCGTCATGTTGCCCCCAAGTCATTTCTTCTTTAGGCACAGCTGTTCTTTTTATGCCGTGAGTTGGCCATTCTGGCCCTTCTCCTCTGCCTCTGCACGTCCAGGGCCTCTCCACCTGTGATGCCCACACTGCAAACAGCAATCAAAAACTGTCACCACCTCATTACACTCTTTATGTGACTCCTGTCGAACTTATTGCCAACCACATCCTCAAAGTCATTTGCATACATGTTGTGGCTCAGCTGCATCTCCCTAGTCAGTAATAATTGTAGTAATCAGACTTAACATTTATGAGAGTTAGTATAATATGATAGCTAAGAACACATGCTCTGGAACCAGACTGCCTAGGTGTGAAGCACTTAATGAAGAGTCATGTCGTTGGTAGTTATCACCATCATGAGTATTATCATCATCCCTGTGCTAAGGGCTTTGGTCACAATAACTGGTGTGTGTGTGTGTGTGTGTGTGTGTGTGTGTGAGAGAGAGAGAGAGACAGAGAGACAGAGAGACACAGAGAGAGAGACACAGAGAAAGGGTGCAAGTGAGCAAGGGGCAGAGAGAGGGAGAGAAGTGAGGCTCGTGTTTTACCCAAAGCAGGGCTCGAGCTCATGAGCTGTGTGATCATGATCTGAGCTGATGTCAGATGCTTAATGACTGAGCCATCCAGGCATCCTGCCCACAGCAATTGTTTTAATCCTCATGCCAACTTCACGAGATAAAGGTTATGTTGTCCCAGTTTTACAAGTAAGGAAATGGAACCTCAGAAGATTATGTTTTGTGCCCAGGGTAGAGTTGGTTTTTGTTTTTGTTTCTTGGTGTGTTTTGTTTTGTTTTGTTTTTTTGGTTTTTCGGACCCAAGTGCAGAACCCTATCTATTGCTGTTATTCACAAATTTCATCTTGTAATGCGTGCTTTACCCCTACTTTGGATTCCCGGTTCTGTTATCCCAAGTGGGTCTGCCCCCTAGCTTCGTGTTGTCTGTCCTAATGAGAATACCTTCCATATCTTCATCTAGATCATCTACACATCAGAGACCACGTGACAACTCCCTGCAGCTTCTGTTCCCTGAAGTGCAGGTCTCCGTCTCCCAAAGCTCCCCAAGCCACCAGCCTTGTAACCCTGTCAGAGAAGCCTAGGGGGTAGCCTGGGAGTGATTTGTATTTGAATATATCTGTATTTGGCTCTGAGTGAGCATGCCTCATCTTGCCTTCCAGGTCTCCATTCCAGGATTCTCCCCAGAACAGAGAGAGGGCAGCTCCTAAGTGGATAGTTTATGAAACTGACCCTCCAGGCAGTGCCAGATGCACAGACCCAGTCGAATGCAGGGTCTGCAGAATACACATCCCAGAGAGGATAATGACCACGTCCTGCAGATAATGAGACCTAGGAGGCTGGCCCTGCATTTCAAGGCTCCCTTCCTTCTGACTCCACTAGTACCAATGCAGGCCTTCTATGTCCTGACTAAACCACAGGAGGCTGAGCAGTCGTGGTGGTCAATATTTCTGCACAGGGGGAGCCTGGGGCACTGGTCTCATTAGAAGGGAGATTGGGGCGTGCCTTGAAACTTAAATCGGAGGTTTATTTGGAGTTATTTGCAAGAAAGGGAGCACTGATGGAGATCACAGGGGCTAGATCCCCCACATAAAGCCATTTCCTAGCCCTCCCACTCTGCCAGTTGACCAGAAAGGCTGGACTGATTTCTTTCCTCTCTTCCCTACTGGTTCTATTCTCTGACCCTGGGCTGTTAGAGTAATTTGGCTGTCTTCAGTTGCCACCTTTTTCGGTGTCAGGATGCCAGCCACCTTCCCTGGTACTCTCCTTGGCTTCCTGTGAACCATGACAGCGGGATCCTCATGGCTCGTGGAGGACAGCAGGAAGCCATGGGTCTACCATGAGCCTGGGCTGCCTAATCACGCCGCTGTCGCTGGGGCCTGCCCAAGCTACTGTGAAGCAGCAAAACAACATGTAGGAAACTTCTTCTGCTCCAACATGTTCCCCTTTTGAAATCAGCCAGCAAACCCCGAACACTCTCTGTGTGGTCAGGCAGATGGGCTGTCCTCTCAGGCTAGAGGAGTTAGGGATCATTGGCAGACTGAGCCTGGTGGATCCAGGAGGATTTGGGGAAGGTAGTAGCCTTAGTTCTCATAGATCAACATCCAGCCCTGCTCTTGGGCAATGCACCTTCTCTTGGGCAATGGACGCCCCCGGATGCCATGAAAAGTGATGGGTACAGGTGAGGAAGCTTCGGCCAGAAATAGAAAATGCCTCTGACCTTGATGAAGTGAGTCCTTGGTATGACATTGAACACACAAGTGCTGTTTAAAAGGACCAGTTTTGGGGTGCCTGGCTGGCTCAGTCAGTAGAACATGCAACTCTTGCTCTCAGGGTCCTGAGTTCAGGCCCCACATTGAGTGTAGAGATTACTTAAATGAATAAATAGCTCTTAAAAATATAAATAAATAAATAAATAAACAAACAAACAGACAGACGGACTGATTTTGACACGTTATAATCAGGAAAACAAAGTAGTTAAAGGCATGAACTCAAACCCTGACTGTTTAGGTTTAAATCCAGCTCTGTGACATTAGACAATTTATTCAGCCTCTGCAGACTTCATGTGTAAAGGTACTAATTGGACCTCCCTCGTTGGTGGTGAAGATTAAATGCAGTAATACATGTAAGGTGTGTAGAGCATCAAGTCCTGGCATTTCATAAGAGCTCCATAAGGATTACCCACTATTATTAGCATTATCATCACCATCACCACCATTTCTGCGTGTTCAATATGTACCAGCCACTGAGTTAAGCACGTACACGTCGTCACTCATTTAACCGCCCTTTGTTTTTTTTTGTTGTTGTTTTTTTTTTTTTCAACGTTTATTTATTTTTGGGACAGAGAGAGACAGAGCATGAACGGGGGAGGGGCAGAGAGAGAGGGAGACACAGAATTGGAAACAGGCTCCAGGCTCCGAGCCATCAGCCCAGAGCCCGACGTGGGGCTCGAACTCACAGACCGCGAGATCGTGACCTGGCTGAAGTCGGACGCTTAACCGACTGCGCCACCCAGGCGCCCCTAACCGCCCTTTGAAATAGGTGTGTAATGCTTCAGTTATGCCTCAGTTGAGGAAACAGACATTTGGAGAGGTTAGTTGACCTGCACACAGTTAAGCAGGTAAGTTATTGGTGAACTCAGGGTTTGGAGCCAAATTTCCCTTGGCTATGCTGTCTGTTATCACTGCTGGCCACTGTCCGTAAAAACAGCTATGTTACTGAGTACTTCCTGCAGACTGGGTAGGATGCAGGGCACTTTTATTTTGTTTATCAGAATCCCATGTTTGTCAGAATCTTCTTATACCCATTTTACAGATGAGGAAAGCAAGGTTCAGAGAAGCTAAGAAACCTCCACAAATTTTTACAGCAAAGAAGTTAAATCCAGGCTGCCTGACTCTTAAAATCCATTCTAACATCTATTGAGTTTGACTGCCAAACAAGTGAGCAAGATGCCCCTGGGAGGTTGATAACAGTAATTGGTGATCGTGAAGCCTGATACCCAATATAACCCAGGGCGACACTATTTGCCTAATTATAGCCCCATTTTCTGAGCTGCCGTTAGGGGCAATTTCCACTTTCTCTGATGCTTCACTTTCCTGCACTTTCTGAAAGCTGTTGATGTGCTCAGATTAAGACAAGCTCCTGTGTATTTCACATGTTAGTTTATTGCACATCCTGCAGGAATGGAGGAATCATAAATAGTCCAGAAGGAGGTCCCGATGGATTATGCAAAGCCTTTGTCACATTGCTATAGGAGGAGTTTGACAGTAGACTCCCAGACTACATTTCTTGACCCAACACCTGACGTTATGTGACTACGATATTCCAAATGTGCATTTCAGTATCAGATCATGAGAGGGCAACTTGCTTGGTGATGAGTAGGGCCTGGGCAGAATATATTCACCAGCCTGTATATCGGGGATTCTTAACCAGTCCTGAATGACTGGTCTTCAGAGGTTCTGAGAACATTCTTTATGTATGTATGCATTTTCCTAGAGAGAGAGAGCCCATAACTTTTACGATATTCTCAAAGGAGTACGTGACTCAAAAACCAGTTTGAGGGGGGCCTGGGTGGCTCAGTCGGTTGAGCGTCCGACTGTGGCTCAGGTCATGATCTTGCAGTCAGTGAGTTAGAGCCCCGCATCAGGCTTGGTGCTGAGCCTGGAGCCTGCTTCCGATTTTGTGTCTCCCTCTCTCTCTGCCCCTCCCCTGCTCGTACTCTGTCTCTCCCTCTCTCTCTCAAAAATAAATAAACATTTAAAAAAAATTAAAAAAAAAACATTTTGAAGACTGTACCGCTCTAGATTAAAAATCACTGAGAGAGGAAGCTTCAAAAAACAAAACTAAACCAAAAAAACCCTGAATCCTTTTTTAATGAAAATTGCAATGCTCCCCGGAGGCAGATATGCACCTTCCTTATGCATCAATGATTTATGCTATAATGAATCATTGTTCTCTCTCTTCTCTGTTTCTGGAGAGAGAGAGCAAGTAAATAACAGAGAGCACTATGTGCAGGTTCTGCCCTAGAGATAGGACTTCCTTCATATCCTTCTCTCAATTTAACCTCACAATACGTGTCTTAGGTATATACCACTATTTGCTCCATTTTATAAATAAAGAAATTGAATCTTACAGAGGCATAGAAACTTACCCAAGGTCGCCAAAAAATGAATGAATGTGGAGATTCAGTGACTCTTGCAGTGACCATCTGTTCATTTCCTCAGAGAGTCGGGCACTGGGGCCATCAGGCAGAGAAAAGAGCTATTTGTGATGATGAGAAATTGAAAGCATTGAATTAAAATTCACCCCAGGTGAATTTCCTCAGACACTGAGAGAGTGTTCATGCCCAGATGTTACAGAAACCATTTCACTGGACTCTGTCCGATCGGGAGTTCAAAGGACTAATTTACCTTCTACACTCTATTTCTTAAGTCAGAGCTGGGAGCCTACAGGATATGTGTAATATAAATGCATCTTGTGCCTACACTTTAGATCTCAACTTCACAGGTGAGAGGACTTCATTCCCATGCTTGTTCTGTCCTGCACCTTGTTCAGTGGGCCAGTCCCAACTTAATCCTTCATGATTAGGCTCCTGTCACCACCTTTGGAAAACTTTTCCAGACCCCCCATGGCTGCACCGGGGACTGCTTTTCCCTGCTCTGCCAGTGCCCGTTGGATGCCAGTCTCATCACATTTGTCATACTCTCCTGTCCGTATTAATTTTTTTATCTGTCTCCTTCACCAGATTCTAGGCTCCCTGAGATCAAGTTCATGCCTGTACATAAAAGATGCTCAAAAATGCGTGAACTAACAACTTTGTATTTGTTTTTTCCCCACTCAAAAGCAATTGCAAGGATTAGGGTGTTTTTTTTTTATGTTTATTTATTTATTTTGACAGAGAAAGAGAGAGAGAGCATGAGCAGGGGAGGAGCAGAGAGAGAGGCAGAGAGAGGATCACAAGCAGGCTCTGTGCTGATAGCAGATGTGGGCTCAAAACCACGAACCGTGAGATCATCCCCTGAGCTGAAATCAAGAGTCAGACGTTTAACCAACTGACCCATCCAGGTGCCCCCACATGGACTAGTGTTCTTAAGGAAGAACCAATTAAAGTCACTTATGACTATGTAATAAAAGCACGGGGGTGGGGGGGCCTCATTAACCTTCTGTCAAGACTAGTTAAGTGCCAAGAGGTGAGAACATCCTAAGGCAGTATACCAGTCTATTGCTATATAATAAATTACTCTACACTTAATATATATTCTTTCATTGTGTCCGTGGTCAGGAATTTAGACAGGCCATATCTTGTCTCTAGATGTGATGTCTGGGGCTCATTCACTCACATGTCTGACAGTTGATACTGGCTCCTGCCTCGGGGCCTAGCTGGGGCTATCAGCCAAAACACCCCACAGATGGCCTTTCAATGTGACTTGAGCTTCCTTATAACATGGTGGTTGACTTCCAAGGGCAAATATCCTGAGAGAGCAAGGGCCAGGCCAAAACCACTTTGTATTTATTACCTGACCCCTGAAATCACATCGTATCACTTGTGCCACATCCTATTCATTGCAGCAGTTACAAAGGTCCTTCCCAATTTAAGGGAGGGAACAAAGACTCCATCTCTCAGTGATGGAATGTCAGCATCACATTATAAGTAGAGCCTGTGGAATGGGATACATACTGGTGTGGCCATCTTTGAAAAGGGCAACCTGCCACAAGCAGTCATGGGGAAAAGGCCAAAGTCTATATAATAGAATATGTATAAAAACCCCTTATGTGAGATAAGAGATGTGAATCAAGGCAGATGGAGTTCATGAAGGCAGTGCGTTTTTCCTTTGCTGCCAGAAGGCAGGTAATTATAATTCTATCAGGAATGCCAATAGGGAGAGGAAGATTTAACAACCTGTGACGGAAATCTGGAATGTTAGAGAGTCCTGTTTCCAATTATGAGGTCTACATCGTCTTCTTGCAAGGATGGGGCAGCTGTGGTTGCCAGAGTGACACATCTGTTGAGGTCATCTACAGACATCACCTCATTCCTGGCTGTCACTCCAACACACTCTTGTCATAGTCCCTAATTATTTCATTATCCAAGCTGTTGATATTCTGATCTCTCAGCTTCTTGACATCCTCTGTTCCAATGATCTTGTCCACCAACCTTCTCAGTTACTCACTTCCATGGTCATTGGGTGATACCCTTGACTTTATCACCACCTCTTATTGTAGCCGTCTATAGTCCCTGCCTAAGGTGTCTATTTCAGCCCCAACAATTCTTTGATGCCACACGAACCTGCAGTCCCTTGATCCTACCATCCTTTCACTGCCCCTAACCTGCTCATGAGCTCTTTCCCCACCCACTTAAATCAGAAGTCTGTCATTGGAATCACCTCTTTGCATATGTCCTCCATTCCCTCACCGTCTCCCTCTTCTGTCTGTTCTCCTAACAAACCCAACCCTGATTATTTTTTGTTTGTTTGGTTGTTTTTTTGTGTGTTTTTTTTCCAACCCTGATCATTGCCCCCCACCACACCCTCCATAGCTGCCACCCTACAGGGACTGATCTCACTCTAAATTCATGACAGTAACCCCGGGTGGGTCTGCACTGATGCCTGCAGTCAGGCTTTCCTTGAAATGGGGAAGCAGAAATGCTACCTACCTCAGGCTGCTCGTCTGCCCCAGAGCTGTAACCTCATATCTTTGGGTCAGAGCCCATCATCTGCCAGGCATGTGGCATTGCTGCTCAGGCCTTAATGCACACTCAGCCAACCTTCAGTAGCTGAAGAAATTCTCTTCAAAAAAACAGCTTCTCTCTGCTTTCTGGTGGCTTCAAAACCAAAGTCTGGTGATGTGACATCCTCTCTGAGGGCACCCTTTCCATTTCCGCTTCAATTTTCTGTACACTCAGCGTTGCTGAGAGCACTATTTTGATGTCTTCTATTCTTAGCACCAAAGCACAAAGTCACATATGCAGATAGACCAAAATTAGAATAACAGCACATTGATTTTCCAAATTCTTTGAGAACTCACGAACACTTGAAGGCTTGGGGGTGGAAAAGGCTGTTACCAAGTCACTCTGGGGTGAGAGGCCTGGAGACTTTGACACTATGGAGATGTGTCACCTTGGGCAAGTCCCTTTACCTGTCTGGGTCCCAGTCTTCTCATCTGCAAAGCGAGGGGACTGGATGAGGTAATTCCTAAGGCCTTTTCTAGATCTTTCTGACTTTGTCACAGGATGCTATGACATTCACAGTTGGCCCTGTTTTTTCTGCCTCTACTTCATTCATCCATCCATCTTTCAATCAAGTGAAGGCTCGCTTCATGCTCAGAAGGTACAAAGATAAAAAGGACACAATTCATACCCTCTTGGAGCTTGATATAATCCTATGGTTATGTCCTAAAACAACAAATGTTTGGGGCGCCTGGGTGGCTCAGTCGGTTGAGCGTCCGACTTCAGCTCAGGTCACGATCTCACGGTTCGTGAGTTCGAGCCCTGCGTCAGGCTCTGAGCTGATGGCTCAGAGCCTGGAGCCTGCTTCCGATTCTGTGTCTCCCTCTCTCTCTGCCCCTCCCCCATTCATGCTCTGTCTCTCTCTGTCTCAAAAATAAACAAACATAAAAAAAATTTAAAAAAACAACAACAACAAATGTTTTGAAGAAAGTATGTTCAAAATGTGATAGGAACAAAGTAGAAAAGGAGATCAGGGGGGTAAGGGGGAAGAAAAGAAAAGAAAAGATTAGTTCTAGCTGTGGAGGCTACAATCCTTCAGAGGAAGTGGCATTGGAGAGTAAGTATTCTTAAACAACTTTGCCAGGATGTGGGGGAAGCAGGGACACAGAGGACATTGAAGCTCTGAGAAAGGTCCCAAAGAAGGCATGAATCTGGGGGACAAATTCCAAAGTTTTCCATGTGCCTGATCAATAGATACATGAGGTCCACAGGTCAGGGCGTGAGGCTGGAAAGAGATTGGAACCTTTTCTCTTTGTTTCTTCTCATTTAGTAAAAATCTCATTTAGAAGTTTCTCAGTTTTAAGTCAGGGTTTCTCTGCCATTCTCGAAGTCTTACCCCCTCTCTAGGCTCTCCTTTGTGTTATAGATGCATCCGCAAATTTGGCCTGTTTATTTATGCCATTGTCCTGAAACCATTCAAGTATTTCATTTGTTGAGTATTTCCATGTCATGTATAGGCAGCAAATAATAGCTTCATTTTACAGAGAGAAAAGCTAACATTGATTTGTAGATTGCTCAGTATCAGGTAAACAGACCTGAAATAGACCCTAGAACCCTCATTCATGAACATTCCATGACTTTATTTTTACCTTGAAGTCAAGAGAAATAAGTAATCTTGACTGACTTGTGCAATATTACATTGGGACTGTCATAAGGGTCAGATTTTGAGTCAAGTAGGGCTTTAAGGAACTAAATATTGTGAATACCATATAAAGTTAGGGAGGAAAGCATAACAGAAATTAATACTCAGAATATGAGTTGGTAAGACTACAGTCTTCTTGAGCCCATGAAAACAGCTGCTGCTTTTTCCCGGACTAAGTTTTTCATAAGGAAACATTTTGCCTTTTTAAAAATCAGTGTGAGGGGCACTTGCATGGCTCAGTTGTTGGGCCTCCGACTTTGGCTCAGGTCATGGTCTCACAGTTCATAGGTTCAAGCCCCCTGTTGGGCTCTGTACTGACAGCTCAGAGCCTAGAGCCTGTTTCAGATTCTGTGTCTCCTTCTCTCTCTGCCCCTCCCCTGCTGGCCCTCTTTCTCTCTCTCTTTCTCAAAAATAAACATTAAAAAAATTAAAAATTAAAAAAAAAATCGGTGTGAGAGGTGGTTGGTCACCCAAACTTCACAAGACAGTAGCACACAGGTAAGTAACTACCATCCAGGATTTGGCCTAATGGCCTGAGGGACCCAAAAAAACAACTATTCATTCTCCCAAAACTGATCAGGGTTTAAGCACGCTCTTTATATTGTGTCTCTAGCACCATCTAGTGGGAAACAAAGTGACTTTACTTGGATTCTTAGTTGAAAGATGCAGAAACCCAAGTCAGGTAGCAAAGAGGAGAGAGAGAGGAAGAAGCTTAGCAAATTCTAAGAAACAGAGGGTTATGTATATTATATTGAAGTTTCTTCTATAAAGATGTTACCACTAAAACAAAATTACAAACTGTCTCACTTATCAGAAAGACACATATATACACACCATATAGTAAAAAGATTTCAAAAAGTAAACAACTAGAATTCATGAACACAAAAAGCATACCATAAAATGTAATGACAGACTAAGGATACTTAGAACATGTATATGTCATAGTAATGCCATAAAACGCCTCTATTAAACAATAGTCTCTCAGATTGAATCACAAAGGAAACCCCAAGGGAAGGCTGTGTATTAACCAAGTCGTACAGAAAGGTTGAAAACATGAGATTTCAAAAGCAAACCAAGCAAATAAAAGCCAAATGAAAGCAGGGGGTCTCAGTCTTAACATCAGTAAAGGCTGATCTCAGGACAGAAAGCAAGACACTTTGTAATGATAAAGGACAGAATTCACAAGGTGCCTGGGTGGCTCTGACTCTTGATTTCGGCTCAAGTCATGACCTCGCATGAACTGCACCTTGAACTCCACATCAGGCTGTGCGCTGACAGCGCAGAGCCTGCTTGGGATATTCTCTCTGTGCCCCTCCCCTGCTCTGTCTCTCACTCTCTCTCAAAATAAATAAATAAACTTAAAAAAAAAAAAAGGATGAAATTCACAATAAAAATTCACGATATCTGAGACCGTAAAGAAAACCTCAGGTAATTTCACAAAATACGAGTAATACAGTCAATGCTTGACCTAGAAATGCTTTAACTCTTACTAATTCTTGGATCAAAAGGGAACTCAAACCCTAAAACTAGCAATACCTAGAAAATAAGTAAATAATATATCATAATTAAGTATAATGGAAATATTTACTTAATACATATTAGAATATATAATAAATGGGAATATGGTGTTATCATTATATATAACGGAAACTCCTACATGTGATATCAAGCCTATTGCTCAGAAGAACATTGAAGCACTAAATACTTTGACTAATCCAAAAAATGTGAAAATAAATGAATTAGGCATCTAATGCAAGATATTTGAAAAAGAATAACAAAATAGGGTCACCTGGGTGGCTCAGTTAGTTAGGTGTCCAACTTCAACTCAGATCATGATCTCATGGTTCATGGGTTCAAACCCTGCGTCAGGCTGTGTGCTGACAGCTCAGAGCCTGGAGCCTGCTTCAGATTCTGTGTCTCCCTCTTTCTGCCCCTCCCCTTCTCTCTCTCTCTCTCTCTCAAAAATAAATAAAATATTAGGAGTGCCTGGGTGGCTCAGTCGGTTGAGCTTCTGACTTTGACTCAGGTCATGATCTCACAATTCGTGGGTTCAAGCCTCGCGTCAGGCTCTGTGCTGACACCTCAGAGCCTGGAGCCTGCTTTGGATTCTGTGTCTCCCTCTCTCCCTTCCCTTCCCCTGCTTGTGCTGTCTCTTTCTCTCTGAAAAATAAATAAACATTAAATTTAAAAAAAATAATAATAAATAAAACATTAAAAAAAGAGTAACAAAATAAACCCAAGAGAACAAAATGAAAATTAATACAAATAAAAGCAGAAATTCTAATTTTGAAAAGAGGAGGAAAAATGTAGCACTAATGCATAAATCCAAGAGCTCTTTCATTGGAAGGGGGAAAAACCCACAAAAATAGATAAAGCATCAGCCTACCTACTCAATGCACAAAGTTAGAAATGAGCATAAGCAGGGTGCCTGGGTGGCTCAGTCAGTTAAGCATCCGACTTCGGCTCAGGTCATGATCTCACAGCTTGTGAGTTTGAGCCCCGCATCAGGCTCTGTGTCGACAGCTCAGAGCCTGGAGCCTGCTTCGGATTCTGTGTCTCCCTCTCTCTCTGCCCCTCCTCCACTCGTGCTCTGTCTCTGTCTCCCAAAATTAAATAAATGTTAAAAAAATAAAAAAAAGAAAGAAAGAAATGAGCATAAGCAACTAACCACAGAGAGATGAAATTGAAAGGATCATAAGTTACTGTCTTCCTTGACTCTACCAATAAATGAAAATAATATAGATGGGATGCATAAAGTTTCTAGAAAAATATAAATTTGCAATTATGACACCAGAAAACAAATAGTAAGTAGATTATCATAGGAAAAATAGAAATAGGAATTGGCACATAGAATTGTCTAATGAAGTACGCAGGAATAAATTTAGTAACAACCTTGAAGACAAATTGAGTGGAAAGATTAAGGTGGAAACAGGCTATATTGCTGTGTGTGTGCATGGGTGTGCGCTTACATGCTTGGATATCCTTGTATTCTCTCTGGAAGGGTGCGAGAGGAACAAGTAATGGTGGTTGCTTCTGTTGGAGGAAACCAGATCTTCAGGGAACAAAGATAAGAGATTTTTTTCATTGTATAGTATTTTGTACCTTTTAACTTCATTACCTTTAAAATTGGTTACATGTACAAATATTCCCCATTCAAAAGTTCTTTTTCATATAAGCAGAATCAAGGCAAAGGAAAGAGATGGTTTTCAAGGATGTCTTCAAAAAGAATGCTACTTGGGGTACCTGGGTGGCTCCGTCGGTTGAGTGTCCGATTTCGGCTCAGGCCGTGATCTTGAGGTTCGTGGGTTCGAGCCCCACATCGGGTTCTGTGCTGACAGCTCAGAGCCTGGAGTCTGCTTCGGATTCTGTGTCTCTCTCTTTCTCTGCCCCTCCCCTGCTTGTGCTCTGTCTCTCTCAAAAAAATAAACATTAAAAAATTTTAAAAAAGAATGCTACTTAATTTTTCCTAACACTGACTGGTGAGAGAAGGATTCTTTTGTTCAACCAAACTCTCTTAGTTGAATAATGGACACCAGATGCTAGAATGGCATTGACCAGGCCTCTGTGTTCCCCTTGGGTGTTTTGGACCCCAGGCATCCTCACAGCTCTGTGTGAACTTACAGACTCCAGTCCTCATGTACCAGGAAGACTATGTTTCTGAACAGCAGCTCTGAATTTAAGAGGATGCCCTCGGGGCAACTGGGTGGTTCAGTCGGTTAAGCAGCCAACTCTTGATTTTGGCGCAGGTCATGATCTCACAGTCGTGAGATGGAGCCCCTTGTCAGGCTCTGCATTGACAGTGTGGAGCCTGCTTGGGGTTCTCTCTCTCTCTCTCTCTCTCTCTCTCTCTCTCTCCCCCTCTCTCTTTGCCCTTCCCCCACACCCTCTGTGTCAAAATAAAAAAACATTAAAAAAAAAAAAAAGGATGCCCACTTTCACCCAAAGATAGGAGATTAATGTTTCTTTTAGTATTTGGCAATACACAAAAGCAGAACTAAATGCTTTGAGTGGCTAAAAGTTGGTTCTCTTTTCACTTGTTTAAATCTTTTTAAGGTAAGGTACAAGTTCTTGATTTTTCTTAGCGTCCTAAGATTTCAGACCCACTTTGCATGCTACCTCTCTCCCCTGAAACTAGTGTAGAAACCAAGTTCGTAAAACCTCCCCATCGGACCACATGAAAGGAAAAAGTAATTCTACCCCTAAAAAAAGAGTTATGTTAACTAACTGAGCATTTGTATTCACCTTTAAAATACATGATACAGCTCTAGGACAAAAGAAAACCTTTAGAGAAAGGAAATTGGGCTTCCAGCTACGGAATGAATAAGTCACGGGAATAAAAGGTACAGCCTAAGGAATCGAGCCAGTGGTATTGTAATAGCTCTGTATGATGGTGACAGATGATAGCTAGACTCACGGGGAGCGCAGTATAATGTATTGAGGGGTTCAATCGCTACATTGTACACCTGAAACTAAGGCAATATTGTGTGTCAACTGTGCAAGTAAAAAAAAAAAAAAATTAAGTAAATGCAGAAACAACTGGATCATGGTGTGAGGCCCTGAAACCGAGTCCCTGTCCTCTTTCAAGAAAGCCTGGCCAGAGTACTCCAGCCCCCTGCCCTTCTGCCTGCCCCTTCCCTCCAGGAGAAGTTGCTCCAGTACAAGGAACTGCCTTTGACCTGAGGAAGCCGGTGGAGCTTGGAAAACACCTGCAGGAGTTCCGTACCCATGGCTTTGACCACAATTTCTGTCTGAAGGGATCTAAAGACAAGCACTTTTGTGCACGGTAGGTGCTTTTCCCTGACTGCCTATGTAGGGAGGAAGAGATCTCACCTCCTAGGTGAGGAGTTTTTCCTCTGGCCACCTCGATAGCATTTACTATGCTGCAGGGACCATATAACCACATCCCCGTCTTTTCAAAGCTCCTGTTCCGCAGAGCAGCACCACCGAATGTCTCTCCCCCTCCCCCACCACTGCCATGTCTCTTCCCCCACCCACCCTGTGCTCCCACCTGGCATCCTGTCTCTCTTTGCTCCCTCTCTCCCCATCGGAGCCTGTTCTTTCAGGCCCACTCTTGTTAGAAGCCCTAATTCCTCTGAAGTCAGCTCTGCTTTCCTTGACCTTCCAGAGCCCCGTTTGTGATGCGTGGAAAAGTCAGAGGCTGAACCTCTCCCAGGGCGCCCACCGCCAGCAGCCTGGCCTGCCAGGCATTTGTGTGCACTCTCTCCTCCCCGCTAACCTCCCGGCTCCTCCTGCTACCTCTGTGCATCCCCAGCTCTGCCCGAGCACCTCACCCCACGCATGGCAATAGCAAATGCACGTCTGTAGAATAAATGAATTTTAAATAAGGCAGAGAAAATGATTCCAACTCTAATGGAAACTTCAAAAGCCTTCTCTCTCTTAGAGCCCCAGTCCCTGTGTTCTTCCAGATGGAGTCCACTCTTCTCCTCTGGCCCATTTCTCTCTCTAGTCTGGAGGACACTCTCTTGCCTACTCTCCATTATTCAAGTCCTGGCCCTCCTCTTCCCAGAACCTCGATTGACTACATTGTTGGGATGTTTTACCTCGTTTTTTAAAAAAAGGAAACCGTGAATCCAGCAGAAACTGACAGCACCTCTGTTCTCGGGGGGAGATCTGACTAAAAAGCCCAGCCTGCTCTAGCCCCAAGGAAGGGCGACAGTTTAGACAAGCGTCTCTTCTCTTTCAAAAGACACAGCTGGTGGCTTTGCCAGGCCAAGCAGAGAGCATCAGCTCTTCCTGAGAAAGAATCTCAGCTCCTCCGTAATCTGACAACTGTGTCTCTGCGGCCTGGCCACCCCCTGCATGCGCGCGCACGCACACACACACGTCTGGCCAGGGTGAGCCTTCCTCAGAGGAGCCAAGATCACAGTGAGAAGTTGCTACTGGAAGATCCTTACTTAGGACCACCTGCTCATGCCTCACCCATGAGACTGCGAGAGTTTCCCATCATGCTCTTCCCATCTTTGTCTCCACGTATCTTGTCCCTGCTCTGTCACTGGGTCTAATTACTGTCTCGAGGCTGCTTCCCAGCTCCTACCTGTCCCTGCTAGTTTTTCCACCCTTGTACCTCTATGATTTGCTTTGTCCCCAGGGTCCATCATGCTGGAAGCGGGCGGGTTCTGGAAGTGTACACCACCCAGCCCGGGGTCCAGTTTTACACGGGCAACTTCCTGGATGGCACGCTGAAGGGCAAGAGTGGAGCGGTCTATCCCAAGCACTCCGGCTTCTGCCTGGAGACCCAGAGCTGGCCTGATGCAGTCAATCAGGTAAAGCTACAGGCCAGCTTCTCAGTGGTGTTGTGTCCAAGGTCACACTGTATGACAGAGGCCACAACCCTCAAGTCAGGTCTGTCTGACTCAAAAGTCCACATGTGTTCTCTTCTCCAAGTCATGATAAACACAGGAAACCCAGAGCCAAGCTACTAACATAGCATTTACTTTTTTTTTTTTTTTTAATCTCTATTTTGTGCCTTCGAAGCCTTTACTCAGTTTAACGTTGCTCTTCTCAATCTTATCTTCTGCGACCACGCTTTTAAGATGGCTCTGTCTTCTCTTCATATTTGCTTACTGGTAGCTTCTTTTTCTAGCCACTGCCTAGAAAAGTGCTCTTCAAAGCACCAGCTCAAAAGACGGTCTTGCAGTCTTCCCCCAGAACGTGAATCCACACAGCAAGGTCCTGCTACAGCACCATGTGCTCAGCAATGTAGTTGATTTTCATTCTGGCTCAAGTTCTTTATCTCACTGCAAACCAGTTACATTGGCAACTGGTTCTCAGAGCTGGCCTAGAGACCAGTCCAGAAGCCATCCTGAATGGTTGAGGGCACGACCCAGGCCGGCAAGGTGTTAACCTGTATTGTTTTTCCCTTCACAGCCCCACTTCCCTCCTGTGCTGCTGAGGCCTGGTGAGGAGTATGACCACACCACTTGGTTCAAGTTTTCTGTCGCTTAAGGAAGTGTAAAGACCCCCAGGGCCAGGCTGGGGGCCCTTCAACAGCCTGTCTCCTGTCCAGAGAGATTTAGAGGCTTTACAAGTGATCCTGTGAATCAAAATCATATAAAGGGTAGCTGCACAATAATTAGTCTGGATCTTGATTTCCTTTCCCAGTGACTGGCTACAGGTTCAGTCTATGACCAGCTCTGTCCTCTGTGTGGTTTAGGGGATCCAACCGCCAAGGTTCTCGCCTAAGCCCTGACCCTAACCTGGAAGGGACACCCAGTCCCTTGCTGTGTTGGCCCCATCTCTCCACCCATCTGCTTTCTTCTCTCCTTTTTGCCCCTCTTTTCTTTGATCCTACTCTCATTCCGTTTCTTTGTCCTCCTCCCCTACCCTAGGCCACCGCGTCCCTGCGCAGCAATTCAGAGCTCCGACAGACCTCTGATAAGGTGGTAGATGATTGAGGGTGAAGGAGCTGGGGCTTAGGGAGGGCAAATGACCCTCATAAAGGCACACAACCAGAAGTTTTAGCCAAGATGTGACATCAGGTATCCACATTCAAGCCCCCTCTTTGCTTCCATTTCAGTCTGCCAGAGCATTCCCAGGATCGCTGGTGGACACAGGGGGTTCTGACCTTTGTTAGGGCCAGCCTTTCTTCCCAGATTCATGCTTACGGGAAGCATTAGTCTGAGTCTGAGTTTAGCTGTCTCTAAGGATATGACTTAAAGGGCCAGGTCAAAATATCCAGGAAGAAACCTGTAATTTTGATCTCTGCCTTTGGGGTAGAGAAAGCCCCAGCCCAGGCAAGGGGTGGGAAAGAAAGCAAGCCTCTGGAGACAAGAGCTGTGTTAGTGTGGAAAGAGAGCCTTACCTGAGGACTGACTGTAGAGTGCACCTGGCACAAGACGTTGGTGTTACATAGTTGAGCCTGGAGCTTCCCCATTTCCTGAACAATTGAATCATCAGTGATGGGTTGGGGTTGGTGGTTGGTTTAGAGTTTTAAAGAAATCTATCTTCTATTATATGCTAGCAACCAGTTGAAATAAAACCAGAACTTGCACCTTCAGAAGACTCTCAGGCCCTTCGCTCATCTTTAAATCTGTCAGACATGGACCTTTGGGAAATTGACCAAGTGTTGGGTATGTTCCGGATTCCACTGTGCTCCAGTGTAAGCCCCAGCACCTTCCTAGAAGAAAGTCACCTAACTGGCCGCCTCCTGAGCTTCCCATACTTCCTTAGTAACAATAAACCAAAAGAAGCATTTATTTTCTTAAATGCATTTCAGCATGAATTTTCTGGATACCTACTGTGTATACAGTTTTCTGCTGAGTCTTAAGGAATTCAAGAAGTAATGTCTAAGATGTAGTGTATTCCCGGGGCGCCTGGGTGGCTCAGTCGGTTAAGTGACCGACTTTGGCTTGGGTCATGATCTCGCGGTCCGTGAGTTCGAGCCCTGCGTCGGGCTCTGTGCTGACAGCTCAGAGCCTGGAGCCTGTTTCAGATTCTGTGTCTCCCTCTCTCTGACCCTCCCCCGTTCATGCTGTCTCTCTGTCTCAAAAATAAACGTTTAAAAAAAAAAAAAAAAAGATGTAGTTTATTCCCTCAGGGAAATCAGTCTCTCTGCAGGAGACAAGACGGATAGCAACAGATGATGTAGAATTGCACCATGACAGCCCAAACCCTGAGCACTATCTCTACTGCTGGCGTTTACTACATGGGCAAACAACCCAATTTTGGGGATTGGGTGAGGCAAAGGGATTAGACATGAGATATCTTGAAGGTACGTCTATGTCCGCAGGGCTAGAACTAAAACTGGCCACTAGTCTACTTCTTTTTCCACAGGCCCTCCCTGTGCCCGTGACAAAAGGACCTGAAAGGTGAACAGCAAATTCTTCAGCCAGCCAGGGCCCTGAGCCACAGATGCTGAGGCCCAGGACCTGTGGTCCTGTTTCTCTTCCCAAGTGGCTTTGAGCAGGCAGTCAGGGGGTCTCACCACATTACTGTTTAGAACCCTGCACAACCTATACTTCCATCACACATCCTTCTTCTAGGACCCTCTGGACAATTGAGTTCTTACCCTGTTATCATCTTTTAAAAAAAATTTTTTTTTAGTTCATTTTTTGAGAGAGACAAAGTATGAGCAAGGGAGGGGCAGAGAGAGAGGGAGACACAGAATCGGAAGCAGGCTGCAGGATCTGAGCTGTCAGCACAGAGCCCAACGTGGGGCTCGAATTCACGAGCTGTGAGATCATGACCTGAGCCAAAGTCAGACGCTTAACTGACTGAGCCACCCAGATGCCCCTTACCCTGTTACCATCTTACCTGGATTCTCCTCCTTCCTGGAGGAGACTGCCATTTTATGATTGCCCAAAGTATGTTTGAAGAAGTTATTTCATCTGACCCTTACAACCTGTAATGAGGTAGCAAAATCCCCATTAAAAATAAGAGGTCACTTGGGAATGCAAACTAGTGCAGCCACTCTGGAAAACTATAGAGGTTCCTCAAAAAACTAAAAATAGAACTACCCTATGACCCAACAATTGCACTACTAGGCATTTATCCAAGGGATACAGGTGTACTGTTTCAAAGGGACACATGCACCCCCATGTTGATAGCAGCACTATCAACAATAGCCAAAGTATGGAAAGAGCCCAAATGTCCATCGATGGATGAATGGATAAAGATGTGGTATATATATACCATGGAGTATTACTTGGCAATCAAAAAGAATGAAATCTTGCCATTTGCAACTACGTGGATGGAACTGGAGGGTATTATGCTAAGTGAAATTAGTCAGAGAAAGACAAAAATCATATGACTTCACTCATATGAGGACTTTAAGAGACAAAACAGATGAACATAAAGGAAGGGAAACAAAAATAATATAAAAACAGGGAGGGGGACAAAACAGAAGAAACTCATAAATATGGAGAACAAACTGATGGTTACAGGAGGGGTGGTAGGAGGGGGGATGGGCTGAAGGGGTAAGGGGCACTAAGGAATCTACTCCTGAAATCATTGTTGCACTATATGCTAATTTGGATGTAAATTTTAAAAAATAAAAAAGAAAATTAAAAAAATAAAGTTCAAGTAATAATAAAAAAAAAAGAGGTCACAAGAGGTCACTGGCTGGAAAAAGTAACAGGACAGATCTAGAATGCAAGCCAGTGTATGCTCTGCTGGCACCACACTCCAAAAAAAGTCCCCAGTTTTTCCGTTCAGAGGGAAAAGTCTAAGATTCATAACATACAGTATTGGTAAATGGAGAATTTTTACTCAATCACCATTAGTAGTAATGTAGATTAGTGCAACTTTTTTGGAGGGAAATTTGGCAGAATCTATCGATATTGGCAAACTTGCAAAACTCACGATCTAGTAATTCCACTTTTAGAAACCTTTTGTATATAAATCGGTCAGAGAAAGACTGACCTCACATGATTTCACTCATATGTGGAATCTGAGAAACTTAACAGATGATCATAGGGGAAAGGAAGGAAAAGCAAGATAAAAACAGGGAGGCGAACCATAAGAGACTTACATACAGGGAACAAACGGAGGGTTGATGGGGGTGGGGAAAATGGGGGATGGGCCATTCAGGAGGGCACTGGTTGGGATGAGCACTGGGTATCGTATATAAATGATGAATCACTGGCTTCTACTCCTGAGGCCAAGACTACACTGTATGTTAACTAACTTGAGAATTTAAAAAAAAAAAGTTTTTCAATAAAATTGTATGATTTGCCCTGCTCAAAAAAAGAAATCCTTTCTATAGATATCTATCTGTAAAGACAAACATTCAGACAAGGATGTTTATCTCAATTTAATCGATAATAAGGAAAATTTTAAACTACCTAACACCCATCAATACAAGAATGGATAAATAATAATCCATACAACGGAATACTATGTGGCCATTAAAAGAGATGAGATCAGGGGCTCCTGGGTGGCTCAGTCAAGTGACTGAATCTTGATTTGGGTTCAAGTCATGATCTCGCGCCTCGTGAGTTCAAGCCCTGCATCAGGATCCCTGTGGACAGCATGGATCCTGCTTGGGATTCTCTCTCTCTCCCCTGCTCATACTCTCTCTCAAAATAAAATTATTAAAAAAAAAAAAAAAAAAAAAAAGAAGAAGAAGAAAGAAACAGATTGGGCACCTGGGTGGCTCAGTCGGTTAAGCGCCAGACTTTGGCTCAGGTCATGATCTCACGGTCCGTGAGTTCAAGCCCCTCAGCAGGCTCTGTGCTGACAGCTCAGAGCCTGGAGCCTGCTTTGGATTCCGTGTCTCCCTCTCTCCGCCCCTCCCCTGCTCCTGCTCTCTCTCAAAATAATATTAAAAAAAATTTTTAACATATAAATAAATTACAAAGAAAAAATAAAGTAACATCTACCAGTCATTAAAAAAGTAATAAACTGAAAAACAAAGTTACTTAGCCCCAGTTAAGGATATGCACCTTTAGGGCAGTTGAAGAAGATACTGGTAATTAATTGTGCTTACGAAAGACAATAAAAAGGTTAAGTATGTCAAGCTACAAATCTGATGAAAGTATTTTAGAGAAATTGATCTTTTGTGGTAGCAACCGATCTATCCCTTTTCATGAAAAACACATAGAAAAGAGAACTTTGATTTCCCTAAGAAAAGACCTACCACATAGTTATGAGACATGTAGAGTGTGACAAGGTCTCTATGAACTCACTAAAGATGTCAGCAAGAAACAAAACTTTACTGTCTAATAACAGGACACTTAGTTCATATGAGGTGGTGAAGACAAACATGGTATTATTCAATATGAAAACACCACATAACCACAGAATTATTAAAGCCTTGTTGAAAAGGCAAAGTAAGTCTCTAGGCCCCCCAGGAGTCCATCCCTTCTTTACCATATACCCCCTACTACCCACAACCAGACTAGTGCAATTATTCTTGAGTTTTGATCCTTCACAGGTGAGCATATCATTGACTTCAGTTCAGTGATCTATGGATTCCTGTTTCGAATTCATGGAACTTATAAGTTCTTATCATTTCGCTGTGGGATTTTCATTTTTCCAATTCCCAATCATTTTGCCTAACAAGGTAAGAGGTAATAATACTGAACACCTGCACAAATGTTGCTGTAAAGACATAAACTAAGATGGCCTGCTGTGGAGGTTGAACTATTGTGACTATCAGGTAACCAATGACGGTCCACTCTCAAAGGACTGAAGGAAGTTATGTCAACGAATCCACGGATAGTTTGCAAAAAGTGGAACAGGAGAAAATACAGGACTACCAGCAGAAGACAGAAAGGAAACAGCACATACTTCCTGTTCCCCGGCCAGTTCCCATTCTCAGTCATAACCATCTTAAACAACTGGATCACCAGTTTGCAGTGGGCTGTGTAGGCAGTTATGACAGGAGTACAATCCTTTTCCAAGTTTCAACTTCTCCAATTACTCAAATCATAATTCAAGTCTCAGATGCTTTGGGTAGCACTTCCAGCTATAGCCAAGTTAAAGAGGTCAGCAAATCCTCTCCTCAAAAATGCAACTATAATGCCAAGGGGGGTGGGGGGAAGTAGCAAAACAACTTTGGTGCTCTGGAAACTGGCCCAAAGCATACAGCAATCTGAGATGTGTTTGTTTGGAAAATTGCTGAACTTTGTGGACAAACAGTGGGAGACTGTGGCGTTCTCACCCAGGGCTGTTACCATTCCCTACTCCCCCAGCTCAGTCATTATGGAGGTTCTGTCCAGGCAAAACAGAACACGAAGACCAGCAGGTTCCTGTGGTTGAAGATGGGGTTCACTCAATTTGGAGCAACAGATGATACCAACGTCCAATAGCTTTATCAATACAAGTAATGACCACATTGCTATGCAAGCGGGACACCTGGTGGCTCTACTAACCCTGAGGTTGCAATCTAGTTGGAACATGCAGCTTTCTGGCCGATCTGAAGCTGCACACATGCAGAGGAGAGACCAGAGAGGTCCAAGCTGTATATTTCTGGCTAACTCTGAGGCTGCTTTCATGTGCACAGGAACTTAAAAGGGGTTCAGCAAAAAGTAAAAGCCAGGACAGACTTGAAAACACCCCAAACATTGAAGTCACTCCCCATCTACAAACAGATCCATCAGCAGAGGGCAGAAATCTGACTGGTTGAGGTGCCTGTCTGGTGGTTGGCTGACCACTAAGCTATGCAGACACAGGGCAACCCCCTAGAAAACTGAGGTTAAAAATAAACACAAAGTTTCTTAAAAAATAACCAAAAAACTGAATAGAGACAGATTATATAAAAAAGAACCCGGGGCGCCTGGGTGGCGCAGTCGGTTAAGCGTCCGACTTCAGCCAGGTCATGATCTCGTGGTCCGTGAGTTTGAGCCCCACGTCAGGCTCTGGGCTGATGGCTCGGAGCCTGGAGCCTGTTTCAGATTCTGTGTCTCCCTCTCTCTCTGCCCCTCCCCCGTTCATGCTCTGTCTCTCTCTGTCCCAAAAATAAATAAAAAACGTTGAAAAAAATTTTCAAAAAAAGAACCCAGTGAAATTGTAAGGTTGAAATGTACAGGGGCACCTGGGTGGCTCCTTCAGTTGAGTGTCCAACTTCAGCTCAGGTCATGATCTTGTGGTTCCTGAGTTGGAGCCCTACATTGGGCTGTGTGCTGACAGTTCAGAGCCTGGAGCCTGCTTCAGATTCTGTGTCTCCCTCTCTCTCTGCCCTCCCCTGCTCATGCTCTGTCTCTAAAAAATAAATAAATGTTAAAAAAAATAAAAACGAAATAAAAAGAAATGTACAATAACAAATGAAAAGTCCACTGGAGAAGCTCGGCAATAGATGACAGGAGAAAAAATAAGTGAACTTAAAGATAAATCAATAGAAATGATTCAATCTGAAGGACAGAGAAAAGAGATTGAAGAAAACAGAACAGCACCCTGGAGACCTATGGGACATACCAAGCACATCAACATATGTGTAATGAATCCAAGAAGGAGAGGAAAGAAAGGGTCAGAAAAATATTTCAAAAAACAATGGCAAAAAAACCTCAAAGTTGACAAAAACCATTAATCTCTACTTCCAAAAACTCAAATAACTCCAAGAGGGATAAATACAAAGAGATCCCCACCTAAATACATAATATTTAAACTGTTGAATGCCAAAAAACAAAGAAAATTTGAAAGCAAGAGAAAAAAATGACTCATTACTACAGGGGACCAATTAACATCAGACTCTTCATCTGAAACAATGGGAGTCCAGGAAGCAGCGGAATGACAGAGTGCTTAAAATCCAAGGATTTTGTATCACCCAAATCCACTCTTCAAAAGCAACAGTAAATGAAAACATTGCTAGCAGACCTGCCTTATCAGAAATACTGGAGGAAGTCCTTCATGCTAAAAGCAAATTAAGACAGCAACTTGAATCCTTGGAAAGAAACGATCAGAAATGGTATAAATATATGGGTTAACGAAACTGGGTGTGTGTATTTTCTCGACTCTTCTATGAAGACCTAAGACTGTATAAAGCAATAATTTATAACACTGCATCACTGAGTTTATAATACATACAGCACACGGGAAGGAAGTCTAGGAAAAGGAAATAAATTGGAGCAAACTTTCTGAATTTTGCCAGAATATTAATTTGAAGTAGGTTGTGATAAACGAAGATATAACAACTATGGAAGTAACTCACAAATACAGTAAAAAAGAAAATCAAAAGGGATTAAAATGATACACTAAAAAAATATTTAATGCAAAAGAATGCAGGTACAGGAGGAAGAGGAGGAAAAAGACAGGAGACATAGAAACAAAATAGGAAATACAAAAAAAAAAAGAAAACAGAAAAAAATATGAATAATTCTGTTAACTATAGATGGCTTAAATAACCCAAAAGGCAGAGTTCTGTCAGACTGAATTTAACAAGCAAGACAGAGCTTAAACTATATGCACCAATAGGCTAAAAGTAAGTAGATGGAAAAGATCTGCCATGGATACAAAACAGTAATCAATAGAGAGCTGGAGTGGCTCTACTAATATCAGACAAAATAGCTTTTAAAACAAGAAATATTCATAGAAACAAAGTTATTTCATAATAAAAGCATCAACGCATCAGAAAGATACAACAAATATAAACATTACATATGCAGCTAGAAGAGTTGTAGATGCTTTGAAGCAGTAATTATGACCAGAGGCCATGCCTGGAGTTGCCTTAGTGTTGGGTAAAACTATAGTTCTAGTAAATATTGCTTCAAATTTCCTGAAAACAGGAAATGTTTTCAGTTAAGAGAATGTTACCTTTTTTTTTTTTAGATGAATATTTCTCTGAGCATAGTGACCTCTACTGGTATTTACATAAATTAAAATGCCGTTTCTGCCATCATAGAAAGGTTCCATTCCAGCATAGGGTCATTTGCTTTGAGAAAGGAAAAGAGAAACATGATACATATTAGAACCTTCTTTTGAATCACATGAGTATTGCAAACTTTCTTACTATAGTAGCAAGAAGCCAGGCCAATCTGTCCAGTAACTAGTGAACTAGGAGAGGGCATCACTAACCCCTACAGCAATAGTTTTCTATTCTGGCTATGTTAGAATCACCAGGGAATATTGTTACAACATTGATGCTCAGGCATCACTCTCAGCAATTTTGATTTCACTGGAATGTTTTGAAGGCTTCTGGGGGATCCTAATGCATAACTAGGGATGAGACACTCCCCTAGAGTAAAAGCTTTCACCAATATTATAAAGTACATAAATGTTTAGCTAGAATTTGCCCCCTTAGCTTCATGAAGCACTTCCTCAAGAATGAGTCACAGAGAAACAATCTTCCTAGACCAGAAGTATGTCTTGGTAAGGCCATCGCAACCCTACCAGTAATGGCACCCAAGATCTGCAGAAATAATTATATTGAAGGTGGTGAAGAGCTAAAGATAAATACCTAAACCAGGGGTGGCATTTTCTGTAAATGGTCAAAGAGTAAATGTTTTAAACTTTTGGGACTTCCAGTCTGTCACAATTACTCACCTCTACCACTGTAACACAGTGGTAGAGTCAAGAAACAATAGGTAAACAAATGAGCCTGGCCACATTCCAATAATTCTTTACAGATGCTGCAATTTGAATTTCACATAATCTTCATGTCATTAAGTGTTATTATACTTTTAATTTTTTTCAACCACACAAAAATGTAGAAACCATCTTAGCTCATTAGCTGTATGAAAAAAGCAGTGGGCCAGATCTGGCCTGTGGGCCACAATTTTCTGAATCCTAGTCTAAATAAATAGCCTGCACTCTGAAGGAATATAAACATTAAAGTATCGTGCAGCCATCTTTAAAGAAAGCAGTATGTTCTTATTATAAGAGCCCTGGAACTCTGGTGATGGCTCTTCTGACAATGGCCAAGATAAACTAGCCCATCTACCTTTACCTCTGTCATATGTATTTGCTTTACAGCCAGAATTTTTTAGCCTTGGCATTGAAAGAATTCATTTTCTGGAATCCAGATTTCTTGAAGATCTGCTACATCCCAAAATAAAAACTTAACAGTGCATTCGTATAGGATCACATCCAGACACCTTTAAGCAAGCTTTGGTCACTGAGGACAACCCAAGGGACCTGCAGAGCTGGATAGGATATAAGCTTAGGCAGCTGATAGATGAAATGGTTGCTGTTGGTCTTATGATGTGACCTTTCTTACATGGGATAGGCTGACTCACCCCAGCTCACCAGTTCTTGGGGTGGTAAGTCTCCACCCTTCTCTGCAGAGAACTTTCTGCACAGAAATTTTCCACACCCTTTCTGAGCAGAACTCCTTGATGAGGAGAACCCAGATGAGGAGAAAAGAAACCTTGCAATCGAGTTGCAGAGTAGAGTTGGACGTTGTAAACAGCAGCCTAGGGATCTAGATCCTCCGCAGACAGACTCAGACAGGAGTCTTAGATGTGGCTAAATGGAAATGTGAACTTTTAATTGAAATGGCGATTATAGGTCTCAGAGAAGAGAGGAGGTTCCAATTTTATATCCTCGGCTTAACAGATCATAATTCATTGCTTCATTCACCCATTAACTTTCCTTCATCAAATATTTAAGTGTTAAGTACGAGGCAGTGAGGAAAACAGAACAAGGCCCGGTACCTGCTGTCGCCATTAGCCTTTTGGTGGCACACCTATAGAGAAGTAAACAGGCAAGTTCACTGTGTTGAGAGCAAAGGAGCCTAAACCAGACTTTTGAATACATGGAAACTTTCCAGAATAGGGGGAAAACATGCATTTTACCAGTTAAAACAAAAACCAAAAACTATGCTGAGACATCATTTTTCAACACCAGATTGGTAAAATTAAAAAGCTTGAAATTCCACCACGTGGTTACACTATGTGTACCATGCAGGCAATGGTACAGAGAAACAAGATACTCCTTCACCTTGTCACCAGGACAGACTAACGATACCTAGCAAAAATATAAATAAATGCAGGAGCACCTGGGTGGCTCAGACGCTAAGCATCCGACTTTGGCTCAGGTCATGATCTCACAGTTCGTGGGCTCAAGCCCCACATCGGGCTCTGTGCTGACAGCTTGGAGTCTGGAGTCTGCTTCGGATTATGTCTCCTCTCTCTGTCCCTCCCCTGCTCGTGCTGTCTCTCTCTCAAAAGTTAAGTAAATGTTAAAAATTAAAAAAAAAAAAAAAAGAAAAACATATATATACATACATACATATATATATATATATATATATATATACACATACATACACACGTGTACACACACACACACATCCTTTGACCCAGCAATTCAGCTTCTAGGGTCTATCCAATACATACAGTCACACGTGCAATGTATTGTAAAATTCACTACAGCATTATTACTGTAATCAGAAACCCTCACATCCACTAAGAGGGAACTAATTCCTGCTTTGCTGAAAAACTCAGTGGAAAAGCAGCAAGTCCTCTCCAAGGTACACAGGTCCTATATAATCTATATCCTACACTGCTCTCCCTTCCTATGCCATCTCTTCCTGTTCTCTCCCAGTGTTCACTCCATGCTGGCATCCTTACCCAACACAAACCACTTCAGAGTTTCTCCACTTACTATGCCCTCTGCCTAGAACACTCTATCTCCACAAGCTGACGTGCCTTACTCCCTCACATGCACAAACGTTACTATCAGAGGCCTCCCTTAGACATCCTTTACCCAATACCAACCAATTCCCCCTTTCTCTCCCCGCCTCATTGTTGTCTGAATCAGTTATTACCCACCTGTTTGTTCATTTGTCTCTCCAGAACTTAAGCTCCAGAAGATAAAGACTTTGTTCATCTGTTTTCCATGGCTAATAGTACCTGGCACATTGAAGGGGCACACAAGTGATCTGTGTCAATTATGCAACATCCAGGAACTAAATAGTATGCAACATAAAAAGAGTGCCATTTTTACGTATAATGGAAGAACTCCAAAATGTTAAACGAGGGAAAACAAGGTGCATCTATTTTGTGTTAAAAGGGAAATGGAGAAAATCTGTCCATATTTGCTCAGGCTATATTAATTGGTAACAATGGTTGCCTTTGGGGAGGTAACTGGGCAGCTGAGTCAGGGTTAGGGTGCATTCTCACTATATACACCTTGAATATATTACCAAGTCAAAAAATGAAATAAAATGGAAAGTAAGTTGGGCCAGTGGCCTGTGAGAAAAAGAAACAGCACTAGATTCAAGAAGCAGCCTAGAGTGCTCCGACAATTAATTGGCTACTGCATTCCACGTTCCCGTTATCCTTCTTTCCGGCATCTTTGCCTCATGCGGTCTGGAAAGAAAATAGCCAAGTTATCAGCAAGTCGACAATGAATAGAATCATGGGTTGTATTTTCTGATTTTCCCATAAGGTTTTTTTTTAAAAAAGCAATAAGGTGCCTTATTGATAAGAAAACCAAGGGCTTTGAAACAACACATTAAGATTCAAACATTTCCTTTCTTCTAATAGGAGACTAGTAAACGGTATTAACAATCTCACTGAACCCATTTCCTCCTCTGTGAGATGGGGTTACCAGCACTACATTGCTGTGTGGATCTCACAAAATGTCCTTCGACATCTTTACTAGAATGTTGACAGGAAACCTGTAAGGTGTGGGGGGAAAAAAACCTATCAGGCTTTAAAACTGCCTGCTGGTGTTTCCCTGCCACCCTCCCTTCAAGATCGTTCTGGATATAATAGCTTTAATACTACCGCTTACCAGAAACCTAAGCATCTTCATTCCATGTCTTTGGTTTGTCACCAGTTCTCACCACCCTCCAAATACTACAAGACCAGCCAGGCCCCTGGTATGTTACTTTGACCTTTACTTCAGGTCTTTCCAGCTATACAATTACTTATACATCCACTACGTTGTACCCTCCCTTCCAAAGGTCTCCAAACAGTTGCTAAGAGACAGATCTGATCCTTTGCTATTACTCTTCACTCTGATTACTCTTTGCCAACCTGTCAGTTTTAGAGCTTACACTTCCTTTTACACGTACCTTGGAAATCACCATCCTCCTTTAGACTTCAAGATAGGCTACACAAAGAGGACAATCACAATCCTACACCACCATCCATTTCACCAAGTCTCAAAGTGATGGCATTTCAAAATTCCCTCAGATTTTTCACCGTCCTCAAGACAGGATATGGCAAGGTGGCAGGACCACACTTTCACTTTATGCTTAGCCTAGCTCCAAGTCCAAAGGAAAACTACCACTGTGAAATCAGGTGCAATCAAGGGTATGCATTACCTACCTCTCAACACCTCTCTGTAAGCAAGAGGACTAAAAGATTCTATGTCCAAAGTACTCAGTGTCTGATGTGTTCAATTAGTCACCAAGTAGTGCCAGGTATTTTAGGAATAAGCCTAGCCTAGTACTTATCAAGTCAGTCACATCAGTTTAGCATTCCCGACACCTGAAAATGCAAACAAAAAGAGCACACTGCATCAAAATGTATCACGTTAAGATGTATACTAACCACAAAGGTACCTGCTGTCAAGCATGTGCAAGGCACTGACCTAGATACCTAGCACTCCCTTTCCCATTAAAGGTTGAACTTCCTGTACTTGTTTCCTAGACCCATTTTTGCCCCTACCCCTCCTCCTATCTTTTAGCCTTCTGTACTAATCTCTAGGTTACTGCTTAGTAATCATCCCAAAGCTACAGGATTAATGATTCCTACTCTTGGCTCAGCACTCCCACTTCCAAAAATTGAGTATCAGGGTTGTTTGTTCTCTGCAGATTTATTAAGTGAACTTATCTTTATGTAATACAGAACAATTAAAGCTGACCAAGTGCAACAAATAAGCCTCCCATTTACACACATAGCTTTACACCATTATAATTCAGCCAGTTGTCAAAATTCTGAAAAGAAAATATCCAATCTTCCAACGCACTAGTGATCATTCAGACCAAATAAATTTGATGCAGACCAGTATTCCCTTTTTGAACTGATGCTAAAGAATGCCTGGTAAAAGCTTGACCAGAAAACTCAAAATTAACTATTACTGTCCTACTAAGGATAAAGTCTGAACAAAGAATCTACCAGCTATATTCTAAGATCTACCAGATGCTACCAAAACAACTACATGAGGGGTCACTAAACGCAGATTTACAAAACTGCTTTAGTCTCATTAACATTTCTGATTGACATCTTTTTTCGGATTGACATCTTTATAATTACTTTGCACCAGCCTGGCAAAATAAAATGTTGGTAGTCAGGAACCGAAAAACCTAGGATGGGAATAATCTCTGCTCAGAATAAGGCAATCCATTTCAAGAGAGAGTATCTGGGCTGGAAAATTTTGCAAAGCTGGTTTACATGATGTTTTGTCCCAAATTCAGACAATTCTTCCAACATGCATAAGTTGTGGTATAAAATTAATATTGAAAACAAAAGAACATTGGGTAGAATTTACTAAAATCAGGAGTTCTGATTTGACACCATCTCATCTCATAGCCTGAAAACCTCAATTAGTTACTGTACTAACAAGCCTTTGGAAGCAGTGATCCTCTAGGTTGACAAATTGAGATCGTTAGAGCTTGCTATTATCTAGTAATACCAACTCCAACAGATTATTTAGGGACTTGTCAGATACAGTTAAGCTATTAAGTGGACTTGAGTTCTTATCTTACCCACAGCTCTAAGGATAAAAAGGAATTCCCCAAGTGTATGTATACTACAGCTAATGATGTTCACAACTCAAATAACACCATTAATGAATATAGATCTGTATGAATAGTTAATATCAAGGTTTACCCCTGAATCTTAAACTGAGTATTAACATTGAACACAAATCAAAAATCTAGTTAGAAACATTTTATTTAAATGTGCCAAATAAAAACCCACATTTTCAGACCATAGGATGTTAATACATTCAACAAAAATTTATATTATCTTACTGCTGTGAATTTACAGAGTAATAATCCAGATCCATTTTGATTAGATGGTTGAAATACCCTTCCTAGGTTACACTTTACAGACATCACAAATCCCTTATAATAATGTAAACAAAATAATTTTTCCCTAAAAGGTGAACTTGAGAACTTCAGTCCACTCTTTCAGGACTTGCACTTCTTCGTGGACTTCCTGATGGGGAACGACTAAAAAGAAAAACAATTAAGTTTGGAACTGATTAGTATCTACTAAAATTTACTGTTATGTACATATCAGGACAAAACTCAATTTCAGTAAACTCCTAGGTGGCCAAAAGTAATATATAGCAGAGATCTAAAAACTACCTAAAAGATTTACATACAAATCCTTTGTCCCTGCTTAAGATTAGGCTTCACAGCCTCCTTGCTAAAACCACAAGTTAAAGAAAACTAGTATTTGAATTCTGGGGTTTCGATCATTAAGTAGCAAGTAAGTAGTAAGATAATGCTTTAGCTCTAAGATTTCAACCTACAATTTTTTTTCCCTCATGTGGGTACTTCATTTATCTATTGTCCCACGTGGAGGAAAAAGCTCATGTTTAACGTGAAATTCTACACTTAAAGGTTTACAGGACTAAGCCTCTTAATAATCATCCTAAGGTTTTGTGACTAAATATCCAAACATTAATCTCAACTTGAAGTGGGAAAAGCAATCATTTAAGAAACTTAGTAACTAACAAGAATATATATATATAGCACCAATTCTCCAAAGAGCTCAAAGCCTGCAAAGCAAGCAGTAAGCAAACAAACTCTGCAGAGGCCATACTTGACAGTTAAGATTTGGCAACAAATTATTTAGCTTACCTTCTTTTTGGAGATGGAGATCTGGACTTTGATCGGCTGTCAAAACATGAGAAATTCTATTAAGAAAAGTACTACCAAATACCTTTCTTATAATCACAGTATCATGAAATGAACCCCCAGGTTGCACTGAGCTTAATATTAAAAGGTCAGGCTGCAGTTCAACTGAAAGAGAGCCTACCAGTTTTTGCTAACAAAAGCCAATCTTCCAACAACTGTTCTTCATAAAATGAGTGAACTACTTTATTGTATCATGATTAATTTTTACACTATACTTCAAGCACAATGACCTCAGAATGCTTTTTTCCATGCACCTATCAGTTCTAACAAGGCCTCTTAATATAACCCCAAAGTCACAAACTTCTCTCTATAGCTTGACATTTTCTTGTCCAGGAAGTCAGTCAGAATAGGCCATGTACAAACCAAGTTCTAATGTTTGGTTTACTAGTAAGATTCTGTGTTTCCACGAACACCTAGGTTCTGAGTTTACACTTGAGATTTCAACAATTCAAAACACTTTGAACTCTTTGGATATTGGTGCCATATAACTAGAAGAGTATTAATCAGATTTTTACCCTACCTGCTTCTTGGTCGTGAAAGAGACCTAGATCTTGATCTTGACCTCGACCGGGATCTTAACAGAAAGAAAAACGGCATTGTTAGTTCAGAGGAGTAACGTCCTTCAACACCTACTACTGAGCACTACGTTAGGTAAACTAAGAACAGAGAAGCTAAAATTAGGCAAGACACAGGGCGCCTGGCTGGCTGAATCAGGAGAGCATGCAACTCTTGATCTCAAGGTTGGGAGTTCGAGCCCCACGCTGGGTGAAGAGATTACCTAAAAAATGTTTAATTTAGTACTTAAAAAAAAAAACCCAAAAGACTAAGCAAGACACAACTCTTAACTTACATCGGCCTAAGACTGAACAAATGATTACACTTTCAACAAGCTCGCAATATCAAAATAAAGAAGCACCGGCACTTCAATTATTTGTTTCTACCATACTCAGTGAGCTAGGTTGTCACAGTTCCTGTACAACATTCTTAAACAGTATATAGTATCCAAGAGAAAGAAAAGGTTTTAAGACTGGTATCGTTTGGTTTAGTTGTAGATCTCAAAACCAAATTCAACATTACACAGACCCCTAAACTGAGATTTCAATTCTTCAGGTAATAACCTCAATGAAAAGTCACAAATGAGTTAAGACTTTATTCTTAGATCATCAACAAGCTTTCGTGGTTCAGGACCACTTGTCACACAAACTAAACCACAGCCTCTGACATACACACATTAGAGTCCTGCAATCAAATTAATGCATTCATTCATCTAGAGTCCAGAGCTTTCTGGAGTGGACCACAAGTTTCAGAATCCCCGCATTTTACAGATCTTGTGCTATTATCGAACAGCACTAACTCACAATGGCATACACTACTAGTGACTTGACCGTAGTATTTGTCAACTCCTTATATTCTATAAAATCTTACCCATTTAATTTTTTTGATTTATGTATTTTTTCCCCATTTTTTTTAATGCTTATTTGTGAAACAGAGAGACAGCACAAGCAGGGATGGGGCAGAGAATCTGAAGCAGGCTCCAAGCTCTGAGCTGTCAGCAGAGTCCCACATGGGGCTCAAACCCACGAACCTTGAGATCACAACCTGAGTCTGAAGTCAGATGCTTAACCGACTGAGCCACCCAGGCACCTGAATCTTACCCATTTCTGCACCTAATTTAAAGGCCTTCTACAAAAGGAGTCAAAAAACCCCTAAGGTTTCTAATTTGATTTTTAATTTCTTACATTTTAGCGTGTATGTGGTTAAATAAGCCATATCCACCCACATGTACACAACTACTACCTTAAACAACTTCCCAGTCTCAAATTCACCCGCTCATTCCAAATAGGAGAAATTTAGGTCTCAACTTGCTTCTAAGTCTACCCCTGGTTCTAATGGGCCTCCAGCAGAAATCAAGCAACTATCACCTTTAAGAAGCACTGGAATGACTTGAGAATTTGTGCTTTGGACCCTCCTCTACCATGGCCTCTCAAACAAGCCTCTAAAAATCTTTGATTGGTCTTTTCTTGATCTGTACAATTAGGATAATATCCATTTAGATGCAAGTCATGTACAAATTCAACTTTTAGAAATCAAAGTATTTTCTGATGCAAACCACTTCATTTATGTCTTTAAGATAGTCTTAAAGTGCAGTCATTAAGACGTGACAAACCAAATACAAATAAGGGAAAGAAAGTGTTACATACTGGAAATACCTCGATCCTTTTATAGAACCAGACCTAGATCGTCTGAGTGAAGCTGATCTTGATCTCCGAAGAGACACAGACCTTGATCTTCGTGGAGATGCTGATCTTGACCTAAGAAATAAATCAAAGCTTAAGTCTTATGTCCAATTAAAGTTTATCAGTTGTTAAAACTTGAGTTAGATAATATTTCTCACCTCCTTCCCCTGCTCCTGCTGCGTGAGCGAGAGTATCGCCTACCTCTGGATCTCGAATGTGATCTAGACCGTGACCTATTTTATTAAGTTAGGAAAAAAAAGAATGTCAGATGATAACTCGTTTTGAGAGTTTGTGTGCCTCTGCTGAAACCAAATCTCAAACTATTTAAATTTAGTGTCTCATTTGGAAATAAACTCTGGGCCTATTAGTTTTTTTTTTTAAACTACCTAAAAAAAGATTTGTTAAAAGCTGAATTACATTTTAGAATTACATAATATAAAACACTGTAATGTGTATTTAAAATAAACCTTGCAAGTTTGCAGGTCGACCCTCTTTGGCCCATGGTCTAGTAGATCTAGACGATCTAGAAGTATCTATAGCCGATCGCTGCATCTAGATGTTTTCTTCAATCTAACGACGATCAAACTGACAGCCAAATGAGCCAGGTGAGGCTTGATTGACGCAAGAAGATTTTTCTAGTTGGGAATGTGGTCAATCTGGTGTTCCTCTTTCTAAACCGGAGGGGGCCCCAATTGTAAGCCAAATTTACTGTTACGGCGATCACCGTCTCAAATTTTCTGCCCTTTAAAGAATAAGGTGAAGCTAGGTGTAGATGACTCGAGGGGATCTGGCCTCTTATGCTGATCACCTCAAGGTCTAGGAGGATCTTAATTGTCGGATTTGCAAGGCGCCTCAGCATGATATCATAAGGCTCGTGACATTCTGAATCAAGGCGACTGACTCAAACGAAGAAACCTGAAAGGTTTTGACCAGGTTGATTATTAATATATTAGCATTTGTTTAATTAAACAAAAACTGTAAAATACACCTGTACAATTAACATTCAAGTTTATAGAAAAATACTAGTTTCTGCCTTGCTAATAAAAAAATTACTGATTAACAAGTATACCAACCATTCCTGTATTAAAATAAATACCTGCTTCTCCTCCGCCGGCTATAACGATGACAATCATAAGCATAATGTCCCTTTTCGCCACATTCATAGCATCTATCATTGGGATCAAAGGGACGGCGGGCTGGTGGTCTATCAAAACGAGACCTCCGAGGCATGCCTGTTGATAATTCAACTCTCACTCGGGAACCACAAATCACCCTATAAAAGAAAGGCAACAAATTTCTAATGCTAAAGAAAATACAAGTGACTTCTAGATTTAGAAATTTCCACTCTTTAACCTCAGAAGCTTCAGTTCTCTTTATAAACCCTTCCGACTCCAACTTTGCTCCCCCTTCTCAAGTATGTAGAATTAGGATTAACTATTTAGCTAGCTCGCTACCCAGCCCACAGGAATATTCTAATAAAGGCTGAGTTTCATGACCAACATCTTACTTACTTCCCATCCAGGCCTCGCACTGCATCTTCTGCATCTCTGGGATCTTCAAATTCCACAAAGGCAAATCCTGGAGGATTTCTCGCAATCCACACAGTTCTTAAGGGACCATAATAACTGAAAGCCCTTTCTAACTCTCCTTTGCCGGCACCGGTTCCCAGATTACCAACATACACCTTGGTTTCTGTTTAAAAACGCAAATACAAGAACGCACGTTATGCAAAATTTTGCCTAAGTTTGAGTGAACTCTTTGTCCCAAACAGGCCAACCTTAAGACTGTACAATGCATGTTTATTTAATGCTCTATCAAGGATTTAGTCTTAAAACCAGGAATGCTCATAAATTTCCGGAAAGCTAGGCGTAAGGCAAAGTTCTTAACATTCAAACGGGGAGACGACCTCCAAAACACAAGCAGACACGTGGTAGGATATTCCGCGGCGTGGGGCGGGCTCCGCCCCCGCCCCGCCCCCGGGTCCCGGCAGCCCCGGGCGCGCGGGGAGCGCGCGGGCCGGCAGCGTCGGCGGCGGGCGGGCCCGGGCTGGGGCCGGACCAGGAGAGCTGGGCTGCACCGGCTCTCGTCCTCCGCGGCAACAGCCCCAGGCGCTGGCTCGCCCAGGACTCCAGCTCCCCGCCCCAGAGCCATAAACCGCGCTCGAAAGAGCTAAAAGAGAAAAGAAAGCAGCCGCCAGACGAAAAGATTAGGTCTCCATTCCCACTCCACAACTCGACCGATTGTCTGACGAGAATGCGCAGCTCGAAGCTGCCACACTTTTGTCCAGTCTGAAATTCACCCTCGGTTTTACAGTTGGGACCAGATCTGTCTGCTAAAGTGGCGGGAAAGCGCCAAGGAAATGCGCCACCATGCTCGTCAATGTGCGCAAAATGGCAGCCGAGGGAGGGGGGGTGGGGGGCAGGCGGGCGGCTCGAAGAAGGGCAACAGGAAAACAGTAATCGTGGGCCTGCCTTGGGCTGTGGTGGAAGACGAAAACGCCCAAGAATACGGAACCCACCACAGACCTCCACCCGCCATCCCCAGGCTGCCTTCGACACCCCGCCCCCGCTGCCTCCGGCTTCGTATGGTGTGCGCCGAAGCCGCCATTACGCACGCGGAATAACCGTCTCCCAACCGCCGCGCCAACCCCACGGCCTCGCAATACTCACTATAGTCACAGCAACGTCCCTTACCGGGCCCTGGCCTCTTACCTCCTCCATAACGCCCGTAACGCGACATGATGACTGGCCCGCGAGCTCTGCTCTTTTAGCTCGCAGTGCCCAAGGAATGAGTAATACAAAAGCCACAAGACCAGACCAGTCGCCAACGGTCCCAGCGGCACTACGAGGAAGAGCTGAGTTCGCGCTTATATATGCGGCGGCTGGGTCTCTCTGCGCATGCGTCAGTTCGACGTTCTGCGCGGCACAAAGGAGCAGGGCGGAAACAGTAGAGAAGCCGCGCGGAGGGAACTGATGAAGCTAAGAAGCTGGGTCGGGCGGAGGGATACGTTTCCATGGGAACGCCAGATCTAGCCAGTAAACCCTCGGACTTCCCCGCGGTGTCCCGCCCCCTCCTCTCCCCCTTTTCCTGTACCCTCCTCATTTTCCTTCCTTTCTCCCTCCCTTCTTTCCCCGTACTAGGGACCCCCAACTCTAGCAATCTTACTGTAGGTACCTCTAAGACCGGCGTTATGAAAGGCTGTAAAATTTAACCGCTGATGTTGCAGCTGTCGCCGCCTTTCTGCTGGGGGACCTGGCCTAAACTGCTGCCCAGTCATCTTTGAGGCTCATCAGAGGTAATCGGGAGTTTGGCCAGGGTGAGAACTCCAATGAACCCCGCCATTCTGTGTAGTGGTCTCTGCACCATGGGCCTCAAAAAGGAGTGGCGCCCCCAGGGACTGCACCGACCCTCCAGCCCCTTCAGAACCAATTTTCATCAACACGGTCCGAGTTCTTGGAGTCTGGGGGACAAAGGAATGGAGTACTTTGTTTTATTTTCCGGTGATACTGAAATTGTGCAAAAGCCCTAAATCCTTAAAGCGTTCTAGCTAGTGGCAGTTATGAAATTATTTGCATTTGAAGCACACAGTTATTTGTGCTTCCTTTCTAGTGCTTTCTGCTTTGTATTATAGTATCACATCTCATCGACTAATACTCATTTCCTGAGCACTGAGACATTGTTAAATTGTCTTTGACTAATAAGCCTTGCTGCTCAGCCACTCTCTTCATAAAATAAATGTAAACCTTTTCTTTAGATAGAATCACTGAAAAATCAAATTTGATTTGATTTTTTATTTTTATTAAGTAATATACAATGTTACATTAGTTTCACGTGTACAACATAGTGTTTGAACAATTCGTTATAGTAAGTACTCCATGTTCACCATTAGTGACCATCTGTCACACAACTTTATTGCAATATTACTATACTTCCTATGCTGTATTTTTCAGTTTTGATTTTATACAATGTATCTGCCAAACAGATTCAACTTCTTTTTCACCAGCCACACAAACACACACACAAAAGACAATTCATCATGAATATTTGGAATATATGAGTTGGTTTGGTTCACATGAAAGATGAAATCCTTAGGTATTTGTAGTTTTATGTTTCTCATTTGAAACTTAATGTGATGTATATAGGTATGTGGTACAGAGTACAGGAGAAAGGAGATTTAGTTGGTGAATAAAGTATGGATCCTCTTCTGATAATGCTACAAATTCATATATTTTTTTCAGACTTCTCAAATTATGGAAAGTGTATACATTGCAAGAAAATTCTAGCAAGAAAATAGAAGTTCTATAAAATATGTTACAGTTGTTCTCTCTTAGTCTCCTTGATCTTTGTTATCTACTTAACGGGCAGGGTTCTTCTCAAAGGATTAAATGATAAAGATCTTTTTATATATCCCTGAAAGACATTATCAATCCTGTCAAGCCTCACTAATTTGACTTTCTTTTATTAAGAATTTATGAAAATTGTTGTGGGGCAAACTGTAGGTAACTTATTGAAAGATAGTACTTATTATACTATTAGGCCTCAGTAAATAGTTTTTGTTCTGAATACCAAGTCTGCTGTACTAAAGAGAATTTTTAAAGTAATGGTATAAAAATAAGAAAAGCAACAATTTTCCAACTTAAACTGCTTTCAAGCACATTAAAGGAAAAGGGGTAAACCCAGACTGGCTTGCCTGCCTCTCTAGGTGCTTTGATAAGCTAATTGCATGTTATTTATCTCTATTAAAGGAGGGCCAGTTCTAGGCTGGGTTTGCTATCCTAGGCACCATGAAAAAACAATAGTCCCTCATAGAATTTCCACACACTATTATACTGAACACTCACTCTGACACATAACCAGTTCTTCTCACTAAACATCAATCCAAATCAGGGAGATATTATTGTATGGAGTACTTCTATTCCTACTGATTTCTTTTGAAATCAGTTTCAGCCATATAAATTTTGCCTATAGGATTGTGTGTTAAATTAGGATGACATTCCCAGATTTAACTGGAATATGAAAGCTACTTAATTCAATGAATATTCTAAGATTTCCTAATAAGCAATTTTGAGTAATGCTTAACATGTTACTGTTGTTAAAAACTGATTATGTTATTAGTTTAGGAAAGGGTGAGTTCATTCTTAATTCTTTTACAGCAGCTTTCAAAATTTATCTGCTTTTTCTAGATTCAGTTTTTCCAGAAAAGCATTAAAGAAAAAGTTAACTCTATCATATTTTCTTCTCCATTTTAGTTTCACTTTTAAATCATTGCCACTATTTTAGCTTGCATGTGGAAACCTTAAAACAAAAACAAGTTTAGACCTTTTGTACATGTACTATTTTTAATATAAAGAAATAGTCTGTACTTACAAACACTAGTCTTTTAATATGTATTCATGGATGTGCTGTAAATTTATGTACTGTGGGTCAGTCCAAAGATCTGTATTCAAGTACAACTTTCTTTTCTTTTTTCAACATTTCATAATCTTCAGTTCTGTCTAGGATGCTCTTACGAAATTCTAGGAAGGAAAACTCCTCAGAGGCATGTTTATAATTCTTTCATATTGTATAAAGAAATTAACTTTTCATTAGCTAAGTACTGAACTACAGTCAGTACTGAAATATGGAGATGGGGTAGGGAGAGCAACAGTTAAAGAACGCTAGTGCCTTGATCAACTTCAAGGAATGAAGAGCAAAAATGTGATGCAAGAGTGCTCCCCTGATACAAATAATACCTAAATGCGTAGTTTAGGAGTATAAAACAATCTAGGAAAAATGAGGCTTTCTGAGGAATGCCTGATTGTATTAAAAAGTGTGAAACTGTAAAACCATCCAACCCTAACCAGTTGTGTCAATTAAGTTGCTCCTTCTCTAAAGAAGGATTAATGAAACTAATTAATGGTCAGCTTGTTGTCTTAACTAGGAAGAGCTAGACTAGTGTGGACAGAGTCGAGCAATTCATTCAGCACAGATAGGAGAGAACCTGTGTTATCAGCCAGCTCCCAGTTGTATTTAAAGATGCTCAAGACCATTGACTTCCCTTATTTAATATTTGGATACTGACCTTCTAGTCCCTGGAAATGAATATTCTCTACTGTAAAACAATAAAAATGATTTTTGTTCACGAATCTTTTCCTTAAGACAGGCGGTGGGTGTAGTGATGAAGAGGAGGAGCTCCGTGGAGTGTGCCAGAGTTGGGTTTGAAGCCGGGCTCCACTATTGGTTAGCTGCCTAGCCTTGAGTAAGTAGCTAATCTCCGCCCACTTCAGCCTCCTCATCTGCAAAATAGGCTTTGATAGTAGTGGCCCATCTCAGAGAGTTGTTAGACGTAGACAAGGTAAATCAGGCAAATAACATTGCCCACTGTCTAGCACATATTGAGTGCTCAAGAAATGTTAGGAGGAGAAGGGGGAGGAGGAGAGAGAGGAGCGGTGGTTTGATTAACCTTTGTCAGTTGCTCAAAGTTTGATATGACTTGGGTGCATTGGCAAAACTGAAGTTTTATTTGGGCAAAGCTGGGGAGAAGACCCTGAAATATGGTGACCAGCCTTACGTAGCCACTCCGAAGACATCTTTGTCTCTTCACTTACCGACCTCTAAGTGGAATTGTCACTTTTCTACTTTGACCCTGTCCACAGAGACAAAAACAATCTGACGCATATAAGAAGCAACAACTCAGAAGAAGAAATTTTCTTCATGAAAAGTATATCTACAGGAATCCGAAAATCAAATGCTGAAACCTTCTTAAAGGTTCTACGCAAGAGCATTTGTCTGTGGAATGGGGAGATAACGTATTCATGAGCAATGGGGAGATTGTTGCTTTTTATTACAAAGTTTAGTCTTTGCAGCTAATTTCTATAAGATTAAGTACACCTTTTTTTAAAAAGGCAAGTAGAAAACCTATTCTCAAGCCAGTGACAAATGGGTACATACACTGCAACTCAAATAGACGAGTTTAGACTGCATATGAAAGAAATGGTTTGGAACACAGAGAAACAGGAGGAATTGTATTAAATCATTAGTCTAACCACTTCATTTTTCAAATGAGACTAAGACCAAGAATTGTAGCATGGCGAATGCAGTGGTTCCCAAATCTTCCCACAAGGACTGTCAGAACTTTGATAAAAATATCTCCCAATTCCAGAAAAATTGGAAATATTGCCAACCACTCTTTCCTGAAAAAGCCATCTTTTATTCAGTGACTATGTCTTTCTTACTCTTTTAAATGTTCCTCTTCGCATTTTTTTTTTTTAACATTTATTTATTTTTGGGACAGAGAGAGACAGAGCATGAACAGGGGAGGGGCAGAGAGAGAGGGAGACACAGAATCGGAAACAGGCTCCAGACTCTGAGCCATCAGCCCAGAGCCTGACGCGGGGCTTGAACTCACGGACCGCGAGATCGTGACCTGGCTGAAGTCAGACGCTTAACTGACTGCGCCACCCAGGCGCCCCCTCTTAGCATTTTTTTAAAAATTTTTTTAACGTTTATTTTTGAGACAGAGACAGAGCATGAACAGGGGAGGGTCAGAGAGAGGGAGACACAGAATCTGAAACAGGCTTCAGGCTCTGAGCTGTCAGCACAGAGCCCGACGCAGGGCTCGAACCCACGGACTGCGAGATCATGACCTGAGCCGAAGTCGGCCGCTTAACCGACTGAGCCACCCAGGAGCCTCCGCATTTTTTTTTTAATGAAAGGATGCTAAGTAATTTTTTTAAATCTCATGTCTTCTTTTTTAATTTTATTTGTTTATTTATGTGTTTATTGTAATCTCTATGCCCAACGTGGAGCTTGAACTCAAGCCCCAAAATCAAGAGTCACATGCTTCTCTGACTGAACCAGCCGGGCCCCCCTCTCATGTTTTCTCTCTTTCTTTAAGTTTATTTATTTATTTTGAGAGAGAGTATATGTGAGCAGGGGAGGGGCAGAGAGAGAAGGAGAGAGAGAGAGAGAGAATATCCCAAGCAGGCTCTGCGCTGTCAGCATAGAGCCCAGCACAGGGCTTGAACTCACAAACCATGAGATCATGACCTGAGCTGAAACCAAGAGTCAGATGCTTAACCCAGTGAGTCACCCAGATGCCTCTCATGTTTTCTCGATAGAAAAATGTTTGTGCCCTCCATCCCCCAGTATTTCTCAGATCTACCTAGTTCTCAAAGTCCAAGAGTCTGGAATTGCTAGTTAAGAACAAAGAATGACAGGGCACTTGGCTGGCTCAGTAAGTAGAGCATGTGACTCTTGATCTCAGGGTCTTGAGTTCAAGCCTCATGTTGGGCATAGAGCTTACTTTAAAAAAAAATGACTTCACTCAATAAAAAATAAATTAAAAGAAAAAAACAAGAAAAAAACCACAAAGAAGAAGAAAAACATCTATCCTAAATGCAAATTAAAACAACATGCTATTTTTGTCAGGAGTGCAGTGAAATTGGCAGTTATACACATCAGAATGTGAAGTAATACAATATATCTGAGGGTCAGTTTGGCAATATGTTGTTTCCTTTCTTTAATAAAGCACATTTATAGCCTACACACACACACACACACACACACACACACACACACACACACACAAACTTTAGAATATATAGAATTTCATTCTTTCAAAATATCCTTTAACTTTTCACTAATTCAGATATAACACTTATAATTAGTATAGAAGTTTTATTTATTTATTTATTTATTTATTTATTTATTCATTTTTAATTTTAACTAGACTTCACGCCCAATGTGGGGCTTAAACTCAGGGACCCTGAGATCAAGAGTTGCGTGCTCTACCAACTGAGCCAACTGGACACCCCAATTAGTGTATAATTTTGATATAGTACTGAATATGTTAGCCTGCGTGTTCTTCCTTTGGAAAAACAGTCTCCAGCAATTTGCAAATCATTGGTGTAGAGTATAATTCCCCACAGTCCGTGATCACTTCTCAGCCTGTGTTTACAGCCATATTCCAGCATAAATATGGTGAAGTGGCAAAAGCGTTGAATTGGGAAGTCCGACAACATACGTTCTCATCTTTATTATTAACTAATCATGTTATCCTAGATCTGTCACAAACTTTCTGGGCATCATTTTTCTCTCATATCAAAAGAGAGCTCTAGCCCCCAAATATCTTACTAAACGTTAGTATTCATTAAGCATTTACTATGTGCCAGGCACTATACTAAGTATTTATATTTATTAACTCTTTTTTTTTTTCACTTTACAAATAAAACACAAACTGCTCATTTTGGGACAAACCTCTGCCGCTTTCCTTATGCTATTCTTATCCTTTAATATTAATATTCCTTGAGGGGCGCCTCAAGGGTGGCTCAGTCCATTAAGCATCCGACTTGGGCTCAGGTCATGATCTCACGGTTCATGGTTTGAGCCCCACATTGGGCTCTCTGCTGACAGCTCAGAGCCTGGAGCCTGCTTCGGATTCTGTCTCTCTCTCTCTCTGCCCCTCTCCCACTCATGCTCTGTCTCTCAAGAATGAATAAACTTAAAAATATATATATATTAATATTCCTTGATTGTTCCTACAAACAATCCTACCTATGAAAGTCCTACTCGTAGTTTGTTTATTAAAAAAAATTTTTTAAACATTTATTTATTATTGAAAGACAGACACAAAGTGTGAGCAGGGTAGGGTAGAGAGAGGGGGAGACATAGAATCCGAAGTAGGCTCCAGGCTCCGAGCTGTCAGCACAGAGCACGATGCAGGGCTCGAACTCATAAACTGCAAGATCGTGACCTGAGCCGAAGTCATTGGCCCAACCAACTGAGCCACCCAGGGGCCCCACCTACTCATACTTTAAAAACGTAACTTAAATGTATCACTTCCTAGAATCAGGAAAATTAAGTGATTTGCCCAAGGTCATCCAGCTACCTCTTTCATGAATACAGCCTGAGTTAATGAAAAGAGCAATGACCTGGGATTCAAAAGACTTGAAATTGAATCCTGTCTCTGCAATTTACTACTTGGTTCCAGAAAAATCACATAAATGCTTTATACATTCATTGTCTCATTTGTATTCATTCATAATATACGTTCAAGGATACTTTGAAAAATGATTCAAAGCTAATAATCATAATACCATTCAAATTTTTGAATTATTTTGGACAGCAGGTTGTATATTCTGTATTTAGTTCAATTATTCCATTGGATCACATGGATAAGATTATTATCCATGTAAGGGTACCTGGCTGGCTCAGTCAGTAGAACATGTGATTCAATCTTGGAGTCATGAGTTCAAGGCCCACATTGGCCATGGAGCCTACTTAAAAACAAAAAACAAAAAAACCCCACAAACCACAAAAATATTATCCATATGATATTAAATTGAAAATGTAAAAACTTTCTTAAATTATAAAAATAATTTACTTATGTTGTAGAAAATGGAAAATACAGAAAAGCAGAATGAAAAAAAATCCAATCTTTTGAAAAACAGAAGTTAGCTCATGCTGTACTGTTGACAATGACTGTGAGGTCTGCAGTCCCACTACCTAGGTTTGAATCCTGTTCCTACACTTACCAACTATGATTTGGGGCAGGCCACTTAACTTCACTTGGACTCAGTTTCCTCATGCATAAAAGAGAAATGACAGTAATACCCACCTCATACCGTTGTGAGAATTACATGAGATAAAGCATGCAAAACTATTACAAGCTTTTTTCCCCGATTATAAGTAATATGTTGATTGTAGAAATTATATAAAATAGGAAAAAGCACAAATACCAGGCTATGAATTGTGTGAGGGCAGGGCCCAAATCTACCTCATTAACTACTGTATGCTAGTTCCTAGCATAGTCTTTATCATATAGTAGGTACTCAATATTTATTGAATGTTGGTAAGTAAAGAATATAAATGTTATCCATAATGCCACCACTCTGATATCACCATTATTAATAATCTGGAATTTATAGTTTCAGTTTTTACCTATGCATATATCACCTCTTTGAAAAAAAAATTACATAGTTTTGCAAATAGTACATGTTATGGTTAACTTTATGTGTCAACATGACTGGTCCACACAGATGCCCAGAATTTGGTCAGACACTATTCTGGGCGTGTCTGTGAGGGTGTTTGGATGAGATTAACATTTGAATCAGTAGACTGAGTAAAGCAGATTGCCTCCCCTAATGTGGGTGGGTCTCATCCAATCAATTGAAGGCCTGAATGGAACAAAAGGCTGAGCAAGAAGGAATTTCTCCTATGTGACTGCCTGAGCCAGGACATCAGTCTTTTCCTGTTTTATGACTCTAACTGAAAAATTAGCTCTCCTTGGATTTTGAGCCTGCCAGCTTTCAGATTAGGATTTATACCATTGGCTCCTGGGCTTCAGTTTGCCTTTTACAAATCTTGGGACTTCTCAGCCTCCAGAATTGTATGAGCCAGTTCCTTGTTTTATATATAATTTTATATATATCTGGTATTGGTTATGTTTCTCCGGAGAACCCCAACCAATATAGTGCATTACACCATAAACAATTTGCCAAGTCATTAAATACTCCACAACATTATAGTATTGGCACAGTATTCCATTTCATCAATATCCTCTCTTGTAAGAAATTTAGATTATTTTCACTTTTTGTATTATAAATAATGTTGAAGTGTATATAACTTTTATAGATATTTATGTACATCCCTGATAATTTCTTTAGGATAATTCCATAAGTGAAATTGTTGGGTCAAAGAGTATAAAAAGGGGGGCCTGGGTAGCTCAGTCGATTAAGCATCTGACTGGATTTTGGCACAGGTTACGATCTCACAGTTCATGGGTTTGAGTCCCATGTTGGGCTCTGCACTGACAGCACTGACCTGCTTGGGATTCTCTCTCCCTCTCTCTGCTCCTCTTCCCCTCAAAATAAATAAATAAACATTTAAAAAAGAAGTATAAAAAAATATTAAAGCTTTTAAAACATGTTGCCAAATAGCTCTCCAAAATGGTTGTAGCATTTATATACCCACCAAGAAGTCCACAAAAGTACTTGGTTCTCTGCACCTTCATTAACACTGGATGAATTTTTTTAATCTGCCAAATTTCATTTTTAAGATGGGTATATAATTTTTTAATTTGTATTTTATTATTTACAATGAGATTCAACATTATGCTAATTGGCAATTCATTTATACCCTTTGCTGATTTTTCTGATGGGGTGCTTTTTCTTAGTTGAGTTTTAGGAACTCTTACTATATTAAGGGTATCAATTCTTTTTTTTTTTTTTTTTTTTAACGTTTATTTATTTTTGAGACAGAGAGAGATAGAGCATGAACTGGGGAGGATCAGAGAGAGGGAGACACAGAATCTGAAACAGGCTCCAGGCTCTGAGCTGTCAGCACAGAGCCCGACGCAGGGCTCGAACTCACGGACCGCGAGATCATGACCCAAGCCGAAGTCGGACGCTTAACCGACTGAACCACCCAGGTGCCCCTCTTTTTTTTTTTTTTTTTTTTTTTTAATGTTTATTTATTTTTGAGAGAGAGAGAGCACAAGTGAGGGAGGGCCAGAGAGAGAGACACACACAGAATCTGAAGCAGGCTCCAGGCTCTGAGCTGTCAGCACAGAGCCCAACGCTGGGCTCGAACCCGTGGACCACAAGGTCATGACCTGAACTGAAGTCACTCAGCTGAAGACACTCAACCCACTGAGCCACCCAGGCGCCCCAGGACATCAATTCTTTGTAGTATTCACTGTTACATGTTTCTGAGTCTCATAGTTTTAACAGTTACATGGTTACTTCGTTTTAGATTTGTCTTAGTGTATGTAAATTGAAAACTGTCCTAGCCATTCAACAAATGCTAATTTTGGGGCGCCTGGGTGGCTCAGTCGGTTAAGTGTCTGACTTTGGCCCAAGTCGTGATCTCACAGTTTGTGAGTTCGAGCCCCACATCAGGCTCTGTGCTGACAGCTCAGAGCCTGGAGCCTGCTTCAGATTCTGTGACTCCCTCACTCTCTGTCCTTCCCCCACTTGCACTCTGTATATCAAAAATAAATAAACATTAAAAAAATTTTTTTTAATGCTAATTTAGTTTAATGATTGAGTGCCAATCATTGTACTTGGTGATGAAGATAGATATACATGATGCAAAAAGAAGACATATTTAAAAAAAAATTATATATATATAATATATAGCAAGTGCTAGGATAGAGGTAAGCACAAGACATCATGGGAACACATAGAATGTTCACTTATCTTAGACTGAAAGAAGAGATCAAGAGACTTTCACATCATCTACATCTCTGCTCAAATGTGACGTTATTGGGGAGGCCTTCCCTGACTGCCCTACATAAAATACCAAGTACCTCACACCCCATCACTCTCTAAATTCCTCATTCTGTCTTAATCTGGTTTACTCTTCTTTACAGCAAAAATCAACTGCTGACATGTTATTTATTCCTTTGTTTATTGTTTTCCATGGGAGCCAGGTCTTTGTTTTGTTCACTGCTGTATCCCCAGCACTAAGAACAGTGCTTGGTATTATAGAAGGAGCTCAATTCAGTCTGTATTGAATGAATGACAGAAAGGAAGTCTCTTGTATTTAGTGCAAGAGGTTATTCTCATCTTATCCAAGGCTACTCCTTCCTGCACTTGTGCTCTGTGCATCCCCCTCTGCTTTCTTTTCATTGAATTGTTCCTTTCTGTACCTTCAGCCTCTCCCACTCAAGCCCCCTACTTGACTGATCTTCCTGGCTTAGTATTACTGTTCCCTAATCCATTCTCACTAGATTGATCCATTTTTTATTATTTTTTAAGATTTTATTTTTAAGTTATCTCTACACCCAATGCAGGGCTCAAGTTTACAACCCTGAGATCAAGAGTTGCATGATCTACCAACTGAGCCAGCCAGGCGCCCCACTAGATTGATCCTTTTAAATTTTTTTTTCAACGTTTATTTATTTTTGGGACAGAGAGAGACAGAGCATGAACGGGGGAGGGTCAGAGAGAGAGGGAGACACAGAATCGGAAACTGGCTCCAGGCTCTGAGCCATCAGCCCAGAGCCTGACGCGGGGCTCGAACTCCCGGACCGGGAGATTGTGACCTGGCTAAAGTCGGACGCTTAACCGACTGCGCCACCCAGGCGCCCCTAGATTGATCCTTTTAAAAGTAGACAAGCAGATGGGGTGCCTGGGGGACTTAGTTGGCTAAGCATCCAACTTTGGCTCAAGTCATGATCTCACAGTTTGTGAGTTCGAGCCCTGCATTGGGCTCTGTGATGACAGCTCGGAGCCTGGAGCCTGCTTCATATTCTGTGTGTCCCTCTCTCTTTGCCCTTCCCCCACTCATGCTCTGTCTCTCTCAAAAATAAATAAACATTAAAAAAAAATTTTTTAAAGTAGACAAGCAGAGGTGCCACTGGCTCAGTCTTAATTCTGGCTCAGGTCATGATCTCACACTTGGTGAGATTAGAGCCCCATGTGGGGCCCACCATCGAGCCCCACATCGGGCTTTGCACTGAAGGTGCAGGGATTCTCTCCCTACTTCTCTGTGTCTCCCCTGCATGCATGTGTGTGCTCTGGGGTTTGCTCTCTCTCTCCCTCTCTCTCTCTCTCTCTCTCGCTCTCTCAAGATAAATAAAACTTAAAAAAATAAAGGATACATTTTTTAAAAAGTAGACAAGCAGACAGGTAAAGACATTTCAGGTAGAACATTTTAGGCAAAAGAGTGATAGGAGGATGACTCCACCTCTATCACCAAAAGCTGTGGGACTCCCACACACAGCAGTCTACATCCCACACCTCATTTAAAACAGTTTGAAAAACAAAATAAAAAATAATTTGGCAAGCACCTGCTACGTGCCAGACTATGGGGTTGGGGGGCAGTGTATAGAATAATACTGAGTATTGAGTATTTCCTATGTATGCCAGGTACTGTCCTGACCACTTTAAATATATTAAATTACTTAATCCTGCCAACCACTCTTTGGTAGAAGTACTATTATTCCCTATTTGCACGTGAGGAAACAGAGGCACAGTGAGGCCAAGCAAATGGCAGAATCAGGATTCAAACCTAAGCAGTCTAACTTCACAGTCTGTGCATTTGACCATGCTAGTAACAAGCCTTGTTAAAGAATGTCCAGGGTGATTTGGAAGATGAAAGGTACTGCATTCAGTAAGTAGATCTGACAGGGTTTTGGAGGGGGTAAAAAAAGAGAGAGAGAGAGATTAATGTGGATGATAGTATCAACCATCTAGAGAGGGAATACAAGAGTTGGAGGAGGAAGAGATGGCCTGTTAGGGACCAATAAATAACATCCCTTTTCCTGCCTGAGTTCAGAACCAATGGGATCCAGATGCAGGAGTCAGGCAGAAGGACACCAAAACATGACCTTTTTGATTAAGTTGATCGTTACTGTGATTTCAGACGTGATGGGCTGCCAAGTGGGCTCGCTGATGCTTTACCCCCTAATTAAACAGATTTGCCCACCTGGTCCCAGGCGCAGCTGGAGAGCAGAAAAGACAGGCTTCCTGGTTTTTGGTTTCAGACTTTGAACAGGCCAATTCCAGAAGGAGGAATTCAGAAGGCATAGCGCAACACTGGTCCAGGTTCTTTTATCTGTTCCCAGTCAGAAGTCAGCCCAGAGTATTCCTCTAGCAGAAAAGTCCCCTTATGAGAACATCAAGAACAAGGAGTTTGGGGGGGAAGGGTAGGTGAAATAGGGAGAGGTTAGTGAAAAAAAATACAAAATTTCAGTTATAAGATGAATAAGGTCTGAGGATCTAATATATAACATGGTGACTAAGTCGGTAACACTGTTTTATATAAGTGAAATTTGCTGAGAGTAGAAAAATGTTCTCATTTCCCCCAAACCATCATGTTACATACTTTCATTATCTTCCAGTTTTGTCAGTTTTACCTCAATAAAACTGAGGGGGAAAAAATAGGGAGTGTGTCAACTATAGTCAAACATGTTTCTTTTAAAGGGAAGGAGCCTTCCTCCGTTAACATTTCTGAAAATGTGTATCATCGACACAAGAACTCTTTTTGTTTGCAAATGATTTGCTTCACATGTTTTCTATATATTACAAATGATTTGAACTTTTCAGAAGTACTTCTTCTAGGTAAATAAATTATCTTCACCCCCCCCCCTTTGTCTGGCATAGATGAGAATATCCTAATGCTACACCCACACTATTAGTTTGTCTGCCTCGGTTGTAGCAGTGACACTTCGGCCCGTGGAAGAAGTGAGCCCAGTCGGGAGAGCAGGAGCTACCCTCACTGCAGCCACATCGCTCCCCTTCAAATATTTCCCGTCTCAAAGTAGGGAAGCAAAGATGTCCGTTACTGTAAGTAAAAGAGAAAATGATAAAGGGAATGACTTGACATCATGTGTCCTGAGTAAGACAGAAGGTGACGAGGAAAAGTTTGAAGATGCCTATGAAATGATCCCTGTGGCCACAACCATGAACCTAAAATCTTCCCTGGAAGAGTGCACAACTGGATTGTATTTATTTCTAAATAACAGATTCTCAGATGCCATAAGTCTCATTCATCCATGGTCGAAAACCAGCATATACCATGCTCTAATCTATAATATCCTTATGGTTGTCAAGGCCGTTTTGACTTTTGATCCACAGGATATACAGACCGGAATGGCTACTGCAAAGGAAGCTTTGAAAACCTGTAACAATTTCCGAAGAAAGTCTAGGATGATGAATTTTTCTCATCTCGTGAGTAAACAGGGAATAAAGACTATCAAAGAGGAGGAACTGCATGCTGAAGTCTGCTACGCGGAGTGTTTGATTCTGAAATCCACTGTCACATTTATACAGGATGACAGTATGCTTGGTTTTCTTAAATGTGCAATCAACATCGGGTTAAGTTACCAAATATACAAAGACTGCCAACAGGTATTAACACAGATGCCTAACAACCACAGCAAAACCTACAGACACCTGGTTGAAGGAGTAAAATTTGGACTTGGAGCATTCAATCTGCTATTATCACTTGTGCCACCAAAGACACTTAAACTACTCAATATTGTTGGATATTTTGGTGATAGAGAGGTAGGCTTGACTCTGCTTCACGAGAGTGCATCCAAATCCCATATAAATAATATCTTAAGTGTTTTGACTCTAGTCTTTTATTACACGTACATCTATGTAGCTATTGGTGCTGAAAAGGGTCACAGTTCTGCTGTAGAGGATCTCTTCCTGATCTACCTCCAGAAATTTCCAAACTGTGTCATACTTAAATTTTTTCAGGCACGTTTTAGTATGCTGAAAGGAAATTTTGAAAATGCCCGGTTAATATTAGAGGAGTGCATTTTTATTCAAAATGAATGGAAGCAGGTTCATCACCTCTGTTACTGGGAGCTCATGTGGTGCCACATCTTTCTGCGGAATTGGAAGCAGGCTCACCACTACGCTGATCTACTGTCTCGTAACAGCAGGTGGTCTAAGGCAATATACATGTACAGTAAAGCTATGCTACTCTCCTTGCTCCCTTCAGATTCTGTGAAATCAGTGAGTGAGGACATAAGCTCTCTCTTCTTGAAAGTGGATAGGCTGAGAATCAAAATTTTGGGAACTTCTGTGCCAATAGAAAAGTTCATCGCCGAGAAGGGGCAGCGCTATGGCACCACCACAGGCTGGTTTACAGCACAGCCCATTCTGGAGTTCATTTACGCCTGGAGTGGTTTCCGAGTCATGAGCAAAAAACTAGACCTTATTTCAAGCTGGCTGTCGATAATTGATAAAGGAGAAGACCTCTTACGAAAAAATCCAAATACCGAGTATGGCACAGATGACATAAGTCTGTTAAATTTGCTGAAAGGTCTGTGCCTGAAACATTTGGGCAGATATTCAATGGCTGAGTGTTACTTTAATCGTGTCCTTCAGAAGGAGAAATTGTTAAAATATGACCACTATTTGGTGCCATATACTTACTACGAACTAGGAATTCTCTACTATCTAAAAGGAGATTATGACAGTGCAACAAAAAACCTAGACAACATAAAAAACTACAAAGACTATTCCATGGAAGCTCGATTACAGTTTAGGGCTCACATAGCCCTTGAACAAATAGCTAAAGAAAAGTGATGGTTTTGACACAAAGCATGGTTTTGTTTATGATGCGTGAAGTAGCTGCAACCAGCAAGAAAACAGGTAGAAAAATCATTTCTTTGTGGAAGAAATCCAAGAAGAGACAGCTGCTAAGAATCTGATCAGTAACAAGTAAGAAAGGGATTGGCCATTACTTTTCCCTCTTTCCTTCTCCATACTTATAAAATGCAGTGTCTTAGACTGGCAAATGGAGTGATGCCCATTCTTGAAAAAGAAAAGGCAAAGGATGTATAGTTGACCGTTGAACAACACGGGGATTATGGGCGCTGACCCCACGCAGTCAAAAATCTACATATAACTTTGGACATCCCCCAAATTTAACCGCTAATAGCCTACTGTTGACCAGAAGCCCTGCCAATAACATAAACATATACTTTACAGGGCTGTACCATATCAAACAAAAAATCCAGATGTAAGTGAACCTGCACAGTTCAAACCCATGTTGTCCAAGGGTCAGCTGTACATTATAAAGTAAACCCTCCCTTGGAGCGCATGGGTGGCTCAGTTGGTTAAGCGTCCAACTTCAGCTCAGGTCATGATCTCATAGTTTGTGAGTTTGAGCCCCACGTCAGGCTCTGTGCTGACAGCTCAGAGCCTGGAGCCCGCTTTGGATTCTGTGTCTCCCCGTCTCTCTGCCCCTACCCTGCTCATGCTCTGTCTCTCAATAATAAAAGTTAAAAATTAAAAAAAAAAAAGTAAACCCCCTCTCTTATATGTTATGAATTTCTCAATTACATTAGATAACATTTTCAAAAACTCAAAAAGCATTTTTTAACCTCTCACTAGATAATGCATACAACTTGCAAATAAAATATGAAAAGTAGCTACACTGGGAATCCCAGTGCCTTATACATGTTTTTACACTCAAAAGAAAGAAAAAAACATTTAAGGTCTTTACTGACATTTCAAAACAATGATGCACTGAACAGCACAGACTCTGACTGGTTTTCCCTCTTACACAGTAATTTTTTTTAATGTGTATTTATTTTGAGAGAGTGCAGGCATGAGCAAGGAGGGGGCAGAGAGAGAGAGTGAGAATCCCAAACAGACTCTGTGCTGTCAATGCGGAGCCTGAGTTGGGGCTCAATGCCGTGAACCGGGAGATCACAACCTGAGCTGAAATCAAGAGTCAGATGCTTAACTGACCGAGCTTACACCGTAATTTTTAATGGCTTTTTATAGCAGAGAAGATATTTTCCTCTGTGTGATCAGTAGTCTGTTTTACCTTTTTCCTTAGGAAGCTCAAAAATGGGTCTATAATTTGCCATAGAGTAGAGAAGAAAAAGCACCCCCCACCCCCCGCCAACTCTTTGAAGATACCTGGAGGAGGAGGGGAGGGAAGATAGATAACACTGGGTAGGAAAAAAGAAAAGGCTAGTCCTATGGAGAGAGATTTGAGTTACTGCCTTGCCCTCCCTTAGTTACCCTCCCTAAGGTATAAGGAGCTACAGCTTAATTAAACGTGTGTGTCTATCCTGTTGCTGTTGTCAGTGGGCTAATCTGAGAGTATATAGCAGTTGTAGGCATGGGGCTCAGTATTGCTTTACCTGCCTTGGGGATAGACCATTCAATTTCCAGACCATTAAATCTGACAGTGTGTGTCCTCCCTTGGAAAATCACCCTTGGAAACAGACCTTGCTGGGAAAGTCTGGTTTGCTAAAACACATGAGTGAAACACATTATTTTAATGCTTTGGGTGTCCCAAGCAATCAACTGGAACACAATGAGGAGCTAGTACTTAGATTTAAAAAGCTGACTTTGAAAAGCACATTCCTCATTAACTAAAAATAGACTTTTACACGTACAACTGTGCTGGGGTGCCTGGGTGGCTCAGTCAGTTAAGCGTTCGACTTTGGCTCAGGTCATGATCTCGTGGTCCCTGGGTTTGAGCCCCGCGTCCGGCTCTGTGCTGACAACTCAGAGCGTGGAGCCTGCTTCAGATTCTGTGTCTCCCTCTCTCTCTGCCCCTCCCCGACTCGTGCTCTGTGTCTCTCCATCTGTCAAAAATGAATAAATGTTAAAAAAAATTTAGATGGGGGTGCCTGGGTGGCTCAGTCGGTTAAGTGTCCGACTTCAGCTCAGGTCATGATCTCACGGTTCGTGGGTTCGAGCCCCATGTCGGGCTCTATGTTGACAGCTCAGAGCCTGGAGCCTGCTTCAGATTCTGCGTCTCCCTCTCTCTCTGCCCCTCCCCTGCTCGCGCTGTCACTCTCTGTCTCTCAAAAATAAATAAATGTAAAAAAAAAATTTTTTTTTAATTTAGATGTGCAACTGTGCTTAAATTATCCCCCATTGTTTAGTTAGTATGGTATAGTGGTTAAGAGGGCAGGCTTTGATCTGATTCCCTGGATTTGTATCCTTGCTCTGTCACTAGCTAGCCACATGGTCTTGGGCCTCTGTGCCTCAGTGTCCTTTGCAGGGATAATAGTTCCTATTTCATGTTTTTTCTGTGTTCATTAAGATTGAGTTAATACACATTTATTATTACTACTACTACCAGTAGTGGGAATAATGATACACTGTTCCTCAGTGCAGAGGATTTAAGTTACTTCCTTAGAAACAGCAAAGGTCCCTTTGTTATCTGCTTTGCCAATCTAAAATTTGACCTGTTAATTTGCTTTTTCTGTTCTTGGTCACTTATGAAATAAGTAACTCTCCACCTAAATAATGGTCTTGTGATTTGTCCCAACTTCTGCCAAGGAATAGCAAACTTATTAATTGGTTAAATAAATATATATTGAAAGTCTACTATTTTTTTTAATGTTTATTTTTGAGAGAGACAGAGAGACACACAGAGTGAGAATGGGTGAGGGTCAGAGAGAGAGGGAGACACAGAATCCAAAGCAGGCTCCAGGCTCTGAGCTGTCCACACAGAGCCTGATGTGGGGCTCAAACTCACAAACCGTGAGATCATGATATGAGCTGAAGTTGGACGTTTAACTGACTGACACACCCAGGCATCCCAAAGCTTTCTCCTCCTTTTTTTAAAAATTTTATTTATTTATTTTGAGAGAGAGAGAGTGAGAAAGAGAGCGGGGAGGGGCAGAGAAAGGCAGACACAGAATCCTAAACAGGCTCCATGACGTCAGCGCAGAGCCTGATGCAGGGCTTGAACCCATGAACCCTGAGATCATGACCTGAGCCGTGATTAAGAGTCGGATGCTCAACTGACTGAGCCACCCAGGTGCCCCTAAAACACATTTAAATAAATTATTTATTTATTTTCCCAGAGAAATACCCATGTTGCTGAAGATCTTTATTACTATTATTTTTAATGTTGATTTTTGAGAGAGAGACACAGAGCACAAGCGGGGGAGGGGCAGAGAGAGAGGGAGACACAGAATTCAAAGCAGGCTCCAGGCTCCGAGCTGTCAGCACAGAACCTGATGGGGGGCTCGAACCCATGAACCATGAAATCATGACCTGAGCTGAAGTCGGATGTTTGACCAACTGAGCCACCCAGGTGCCCCTGAAGATCTTTATTTTCTAATAAAGCTTTGAGTCTCAGTATCAGAATTGTTTTCTATGTATAATGTAGGGCTCACACAAATTATAGTGACAGAGAAGTGTTCTCTGTCAGCTGTGGCCCACCATTGTTTTTAAAGGTTTTTTTTTTTCTACATTTATTTATTTTGGGGACAGAGAGAGACAGAGCACGAATGGGGAAGGGGCAGAGAGAGAGGGAGATACAGAATCAGAAGCAGGCTCCAGGCTCCGAGCCATCAGCCCAGAGCCCGACGCGGGGCTCGAACTCACGGACCGCGAGATCGTGACCTGGCTGAAGTCGGACGCTTAACCGTCTGCGCCACCCAGGCGCCCCCCACCATTGTTTTTAAAAAATATATTTATTTATTCTTTTAATTTACATCCAAGTTAGAATATAGTGCAATAATGGTTTCAAGAGTAGATTCCAGTGATTCATCCCCTATGTATAACACCCAGTGCTCATCCCAACAAGTGTCCTCCTTAATGCCCCTTGCCCATTTAGCCCATCTCCCCACCCACAACCGCACCAGCAACGCTCAGTTTGTTCTCTATATTTAAGAGTCTCTTATGTTTTGTCCCCCTCCCTGTTTTTATATTATTTTTGCTTCCCTTCCCTTATGTTCATCTGTTTTGTATCTTAAATTTCACATATGAGTGAAATCATATTTGTCTTTCCTTGACGAATTTCACTTAGCATAATACACTCTAGTTCCATCCGTGTTGTTGCAAAGGGCAAGATTTCATTCTTTATGATTGCCCAAGGCTTTCTCCTTAGGAGGCTTTGCCTTTCTATTTCAGAAGGGACAGCCTTCTGGGGGATTTCCATGTATATCTCACTGGCCAGAAGTATTCATATAGCCATCTATCTGCAAGGGAAGCTGCAGATTGAGTTTTAGCTTTCTTCTTTTTTTGTTTAATTTTCTAAAATGTTTTTATTCATTTTTGAGAGAGAGAGAGACAGAGAGACAGAGCATGAGCTGGGGAGAGGCACAGAGAGAGAGGGAGACACAGAATCCGAAGCAGCCTCCAGGCTCTGAGGTGTCAGCACAGAGCCCAATGCGGAGCTCGAACCCATGAACTATGAGATCAGCACCTGAGCCGAAGTCGGGCACTTAACCGACTGAGCCACCCAGTGACGCTGAGTTTTGGCTTTCAAGCCTCATTAGGAGGTTGTGGGAAAGGACTATTAAATGAACCAACCTACAGTAACTGCCACAACACATGTGTAAATAACAGTAAGCTACAAAAATGGTATGAAAAGGGCAGAGATGAGAAGGAGGCAAGGCAACAAGACCAAGGAATCACCTAAAAAAGACTGTATGGAAATCCAACAGGAAATCTTGGAATTGGCATTTCCTTGGTAAAGTTGCTACTCGCAGCCCAGCTTTCTGGCACTTAAGTGGCCCAAGAGTTGACTAGACACATCCAAGGCTGGTTCTTACCACAAGAGATTAAGGTATAATTTACTCTGCTAATTTATTTATTTATAGTAGGGACTATTCCAGAGTTGCAAATTCAATTTCCTGTGGGATCAGGCAGCTGATGTAAACAATATAGAGCAGCCAAACAAAAGCAATAAAAGTGGTAGAAACTAGTGAGGAAGAGAGAGGAAACCTATATAAAAACTTCCAAATTAAAAAAAAAATTTTTTTAATTTAAACTGTGCAGATATTAAACTATCTGCATGTCTTGATATGCCCCCTAGTTTGTGATTTCTGGTCTATTCCTTTCTATTGATTAGAAAGTGCTCGTTTCCCTCTCAAGAATCACCTCTCCTGATCAACACTGTGTCTAGAAAACCAGCATGGGGGAGTCACGAGGCATGGGGAGCATCAAATCAGAACAAGAAGGCAGATAGTTTTAGGAAAATCTGTTCCGGGCCAAGCTGAGACCTGATGAAACATATCGGTTCCCCACAATAGGTATATTCCTCTGGAAAGTCCCCGCTTGCAGATTCAGGGTCTTTGAGAAATACCTTCCAATCTTCTACTTACTGACCTTTCTTCTTTTGTGTCTTCTGCTACCAACCCTGGGGTATTGACCGTCCCGGTAGGGTCTAATATAATTAAGTTTCCATTTACTGACATAAAATCCCATTCCAGTCCGGCTTCCAGAGAATACAACCAGGTCACTCAGTTTGGAATTTCGGTCATCCCCACATTCTGTGGTTATCCAGATAATAGATGGTCTCTTTGTACAAACGAATCACAGATCGAATCACATCCATTTTATTTAACATTTAGGGTTAGTTTATAAGAGCTTGGAGGAGAGACCTCACTGTTGCCTTCCTGTGCCATAAAAACAAATAAAGTGTTAATGAAGCATTTTTTATTCTGTGAAGAAATTTCTTATCTAGTTTAGTAAATATAACTATGTGGAGGCCTGAGATCTTGAAAAAACAAAGAGGAAGGAGGGGTTATTACTGAATGAAGAAAAGAACAGAGAGAAGATCTGTTAACAGATCAAAGTTCTCAACATGCCCTTGCCCCACTCCAATCAATCACCAATCCAGTTGATTTTTCCCTTGAAGCATTCGTTGAATCTACTCCTTTTTTCCCTCTTTTTCATTTCCACTGCTATCAGCTTGTGTCCTGTCTGGACCACTGCAATAATTTTTAGGAGCTCAGTAGTCAACATCTTTAGCTCAGGTCAATCAAGAGTTGAATGCTTAACCAACTGAGCCACCCAGGCACCCCAGAGGATGCAACTCTTCATCTTGGGGTCATGAGTTTGAACCCCACGTTGGGTTTAGAGATTGCTTAAAAAATATTTCTTGTTAAAATTAAACAGAATGTACTCCAAAATCTAGAACACGCAATTTTGAACTTGGCAGAGGAAAGGGTTGAGAGTGTGTGTATGTGTGTAGGTTTGAGGGGGAAGCAGATACTAGGAAGAAGACGGAAGAAGAGAAGGGGAAGAGGGAGAAAAGTAGAGAATGTGAGAGAAGGGACATCAACTGGTAGGAGGGAGGCACCAGGGAGACCAAGAGTAGGGGTTGACGGGGAAAAGGAAATGGCACATGTGAACTTGTTGAGGGTGGACTACAGACAGGGTCTCTCTGTAAACCTCCATTAGAAGTGGGCAGGCTCAGTCTGTTATAAATCAGCGATTCCAATAGGCAGATGCTGTGAATGATTCTTTAGTTTATCCAGAAGACTAAAGGGAGAGGGGAGAGAAGGGAAGGAAACTGCCCCAGTCACATCAATTTATTTATTTATTTATTTATTTATTTATTTATTTACTTACTTACTTATTTATTTCAGTCACATCAATTTAAAAGGAGTAATTTAAGCTTGAAGCTAGCTTCCAAAGTCTTTCATTCTGCAGGACAGTTAGAAGGCTTCAAATACAAATGATCAGTTGTCACAGTTGGTTCAAGCTCTTTTGGACTGAATTTTTATGAGGTCAAACGTTTCATTTCACATTGTAACAACTGGTATTTATATTCGCTCTTTGTAGATTTATAGAGGACTTTAACTGGCATGATCTAATTTAATCTACTAAAGCCACATTAATATAATCAGCCAATCATTCAACGACTCAAAGTTGCCAAAGGATTATTTGAAACGATGGCAATAAGAAACAATATACTTTAAGGATTATGTGAACCCAAATCCCAGACTGTAAGGGAAAAGCTGACTAATTTTTTTTTTTTAAGTTTATTTATTTTTTGAGAGAGAGCGGGAGCAGGGGAGGGGCAGAGAGAGCTGAGGAAAGAGGATGTGAGGCAGCCTCCGTGCAGACATCAGCGAGCCCAGTGTGGGGCTCCAACTCAGGAGCCAGGAGATCACTAGCAGGGAGGTCATGAGCTGAGCCTAAATCCGAGGCTTAATAGACTGTGCACCCAGATGCCCCAAGCTGATTTTCAATGTTTTCTACATCGTGGTTTGATAGGCCTCTAATTCAGTTTCTGTAAATCTCCCTTGGTGTTCCCATTTGCAGAAACTCAATGTTTAACGCCTTGTACCATTTTTCGGGATCACAGTTAAGAAAAAAATTCCGGACTATGCCAGGAGCCACCTAAGTACCTGAACGTAAATCTGCGGCAGAAGCGAGTCTTTTCCGCTTTTCTACGGGGGAGGGGGGCGGGGGTTGGAGGAGAGGCTGGGGCTTTCCCACTGAGAGATCTGCTAGGTGGAATTCATCCCGATCCTGTGCTTTATTCTTTCTGGCTTCTGCAACTCCTGCGGGACTATAGCAAGGGCACATCCCGAAGGAGCAGAGGTATTAACTGCCTCACACCAGCGGAACAAACAAGTCTCTTGGCTCTATCGCTCTTCTCCGAGGCACTTTCACCTCACACTTCTAAAGCTTTAGGATTTACCTAGAGGGTTCTTGTGCTTCGATTCCACGGCAAGGGTGCATTTCCATGTCTACTCTCAATGAGGACCGGGCACGAGACTTTTCCTCTTTAAAAACAAAAGGTTGAAATGTCCATCGTGGCAGTGAAGAGGGGTGGCTCTAGCGAACAAGGAGCCTTATTATACAAAAATCTCAAGTCCCGCCCGCATCCCGCGCCCGGCTTTTATCCGCCCACGCCCGCCGACTCCCTCAGACCTCTAGGTGTGACCAAGGTCAAGGACTACAAAACAGAGACTTCTGGGGGAAGGAAGTGGCGCAAAGCATGCTGGGTTTAGACGGCGCCGCCGGGGAGACTCCTTCCTTACCGCGTGGTTGCTGCGTGCCTTTCGCTGTGAGGAGCTGTAACTGGTATATTTCTCGTTTGTCGGGATTAAACGTTAAACAGCACCAGGTTTGAGTGCTGCTCTAAGTATCGTGCAGCTGCAAGCTAGGTCAGGGAGTCTGCGCTCTAGAGCCTTCGCTGCTGCCCCCTGGTTCGTGCATTTTCCAAACAAAAAAGAGGAAATGGTCGCAAATCCGAGGCCTCTCCCTGGCGGGATCCAGCGGAGAAACAGCCAGAGAGAGCGAGTGGGTGGATATCAAAGGAGTTTTGTTTTTCGCGTTTGGCTAAAAGTGGTGTGGAGACCAGACAGAGTTAAAGGGTTTGAGCATCTGCCGACCGGAGCTCAAAGCCAGGGCGAAGGCCATCTGGAGTGGTACTGGGTGGTCGAATATAGAAGTAAGCCGGATGAGTTAGCCCCATGGCAACTCGGGATCTCCTAGCTTTCATATTGAATCGTGAATATCACCTATTTCCTGATACGGAACCTGAGGCAAATCACAAGATGTTCTCTCTGCCTAGCATAGGGATTGGGGCATTTGCTTGAGTGGAACATCTATATTAACCCGGACTGGTGGTGGTTTTTGATCTAGTCAGCTGGCAGCCATGAATGAATGGATGAAGAAAGGCCCCTTAGAATGGCAAGATTACACGTACAAAGAAGTCAAAGTGACAGCCAGTGAGAAGGATTATAAAGGATGGGTTTTAACCACAGACCCAGTTTCTGCCAAGTGAGTATGGGTCCTGCCTCCCAGAAATCATAATGACACCCCTTTGTGCTGCCTGTATGTTATATCCAAACTAAGGAAGTAGATAAATGAAAGCCATGTAAGAATTCGCGTGTAAGAGTTGTATTGTCTTTAGGGGCGCCTGGGTGGCTCAGTTAAGCCTCTGACTTCAGCTCAGGTCATGATCTCACAGTTCATGAGTTCAAGCCCTGCATCAGGCTCTGCTGACAGCTCAGAGCCTGGAGCCTGCTTCAGATTCTGTCTCTCTCTCTCTCTGCCTCTACCCCGCTCACTCTCTATCAAAAATAAACATTAAAAAAATTAAAAAAAAAAAAAAGAATTGTATAGCCTTTGAATCTAAGTGCTGTTCAAACTATGGATTACCCTGGCACCAGCCAGGTTTGTAGAAGTGAGACACTTTTTTGTTCCTACGTTTTTATTAGAAAATCTCAAACATACATAAATGTAGAGAGAATAGGATAACAGACAACTAGCTTTACCTTTCCCTTCTAAATATCTTTAAGCACAGCCCATTTAATTTTGTTCATAAATGCCTCAATGTAACTTTTAATAGATAAGAACTCTAATAAATGTAACCACAATACCATTATCATTTTATTCATAAATACATCAATATATCTTTTAGCAGATAAACTCTTTAATAACCACAATAACATTATAATACCCAATAAAAGTAATAATAACTTTTTTAACAGTCGTGTTGAGATTTGCCTGGTTGTCTCAAAAGCATCTTTTTGTATTGGTTTATCAATTTGGTTGATAACATCTCTCACGTATCTTGATCTGTGACTGTGCACTTTCTCTATTTAGTTATCTTTTTTTTTCCCCTCTATTATTTTGGAGAGAGAGAGAGCAAGTGAATGGGGAAGAGGGGTGAAGGGAGAGAGAATCTTAAGCAGTATCCATGCTAAGCGTGGAGCCTGACTCGGGACCCTGGGATCAACACCTGAGCCGAAATTGAGAAATAGACACAACCAATTGTGCCTCCTAGGCACCCCATCTTTTTAGTTTTCCATGTCATTTATTTGTTGAAGAAATGGAATCATTTGTCTTACAGAGTTGAACACATTCTGAGTTTAGCTTATTGCATTCTCACGGTGTAGTTTATTTCATCCCCTGTATTTTCTATAAACTGGGATTCGTATCCAGAGGTTTGATCAGGATCAGATTTGTTTCTTGCAAGACTACTTTAAAGGTGGTGATACACACACACTTTTTAAATTTTGGAATGATTTTAGATTTATAGAAAAGAAAGTACAGACAGGACCCATCTACCCAGCTTCCCCTGATATTGGCATCTTAACCTAACTGTGGTACATTCCTCCAAACTAAAAATTTACATTAACTAAAGACCTGTCATTTGGATTGCAACAGTTTTTCCACTAATTGTTTGCCTTTTTTCTGTTCCAGGATCCAATCTAGGATCCCACATTACATTTAATCATCATGTGTCCTTAGTCTCTGATCTGCGACAGCTTTTCAGTCTTTCCTTGTTTTTCATGACCTTGACACTTTTGAAGAGTACTGATGAGGTATTTTGTAGAAGGTCTCTCAATTTGGGTTTGTGTGATGCTTTCTCATAAATAGCCTGGGGTTATAGGCTTTGGGAAGAGTACCACAGAAGTGAAATCCCCTTCACATCACATTGCATCATATCATGTATTTTATTTAGTTAGGATTTTTGCATTTGTATTCATGAGTGAGATTAGCTTGCAGTTTTATTTTTTTAATTATCTCTGCTTTTGGTATTGGCCTCATTTAATGAGCTAAGGCACAGTCCACCTTTTATAGTCTCTAGAAGAGTTTGGTTAGATTAGAAATGTTTGGAGCTGGCTCAGTCAGTTAAGCATCTGACTTCGGCTCAGGTCATGATCTTGCGGTTTGTGAGTTCGAGCCCCGTGTCGGGCTCTGTGCTGACAGCTCGGAGCCTGGAGCCTGCTTTGGATTCTGTGTCTCCCCCTCTCTCTGCCCTTCCCATGCTCGTGCTCTCTCTCTGTCTCTCAGTAATAAATAAATGTTTCAAAAAAAGATAAAAATAAATGTTTGAACCTTGGAGCACCTGGCTGGTGGAGCACGCGACTTCTGATGTTGGGGTTGTGGGTTTGAGCCCCACATTGGGTGTGGAGATTACTTAAAATTAAAATCTTGGGAAAAAAAAAAGTTTGAACCTTAAAAATTGTATATAATTTGTTGGTAAAAAGCCTTTTTTCCCCCTCTTATGGGAAAATATTCTTAAATACTTAGTTTTTATTAATGATTATAAGACGATTTATATTCTCTCTTTCTTTGACTTAGTAGTAGAAATTTATATTTCCCAGGAAGTTTTCTGTTTTAATTTTCAAAACGATTGACATAAATTTGTTCCTAATACTTTATACTGCCAATCTTTGCTGCCTTTTTTCTCCATTGTAATTAATCTTGCTTGGGTTTTATGAATTTTGCATGTTTATTTTTTCTTAAAAAAGTTTTTTATATGTAATAAATAAAAAACTTTATTTGTGAGAGAGAGAGAGAGAGAGAGAGAGAGAGAGAGAGAGAGACAGAGCATGAGCAGGGGAGGGGCAGAGAGAGAGGGAGACACAAAATCCGAAGCAGGCTCCAGGCTCTGATCTATCAGCATAGGGCCCTATGCAGGGCTTGAACTCATGAACTGTGAGATGACCCGAGCTGAAGTAGGGCACTCAACCAACTGAGCCACCCAGGTGCCCCTACATGGTTTTGTTTTTTTTTTATCTTTTTGTTTTTTTCAAAGAGCCAACATTTGGCTTTGGTGATCTTGTTATTAACTCTTTTATTTTCTATTTCATTGATTTTGTGTTTTGTTGTTTTCTTTGATCTACTTTGAAGGTGAGTTACTCAGTTGTTTTTGAACTCTGAAAGTTAAGTCTGTGCCCTTTCTTCTTTTCTAATATACGTTTAAGCCTTTCATAACTCTTTAATGCTTTAACTGCATTCCACAATGATTTAGGCTAGACAGAAAGTTTAGATATGAGGCGCCTGGGTGGCTCAGTCGGTTAAGCGTCCAACTTTGGCTCAGGTCATGATCTCGCAGTTTGTGGTTTGAGCCCCGTGTCAGGCTCTGTGCTGACAGCTCAGAGCCTGGAGCCTGCTTCATATTCTGTGTCTCCCTCTCTCTCTGCCCCTCCCCTGATCCCACTCTGTGTCTCTCTCAAAAATAAATAAACGTTAAAAAAAAAAAAAAAGCTCAGATGTATAGGACCCTCAGTGAATACTTATTGACCAAGTACAAACATTTGATGGTGAGAGGATTAATTTTAAACAGGGAAGTTCTTCTTCCCTGGTTTCATTACCTGTTGGGGCTGGTGATGCCTCTCATTCCATTGCTTCTTCCATAGATTTATGAGGCTTTAGGTTTTTCTTTTTCTTTTTTTTTTTTTTAATTTTTTTTTCAACGTTTTTATTTATTTTGGGGACAGAGAGAGACAGAGCATGAACGGGGGAGGGGCAGAGAGAGAGGGAGACACAGAATCGGAAACAGGCTCCAGGCTCTGAGCCATCAGCCCAGAGCCTGACACGGGGCTCGAACTCCCAGACCGCAAGATCGTGACCTGGCTGAAGTCGGACGCTCAACCGACTGCGCCACCCAGGCGCCCCTAGGTTTTTCTTTTACAAATCTGCTGTGAACTTACTTTTCCTCCAAAGTATCGTCCTCGTGAACTTCCTAGAAGATGGCAGCATATCTGTGACTGGAATTATGGGCCATGCCGTGCAGACTGTTGAAACTGTGAACGAAGGGGACCATGGAGTGAGAGAGAAGCTGGCACATTTGTTCATGTCTGGAGACTGCAAGGCATACAGCCCTGAGGACCTGGAGAAGAGGAAGAACAGCCTCAAGAAATGGCTGGAGAAGAACCACATTCCTATCACTGAACAGGGAGATTCACAACGGACTCTGTGTGTGGCCGGGGTGCTGACGATAGACCCCCCGTATGGCCCCGAAAATTGCAGCAGTTCTAATGAGATTATTCTGTCCCGTGTTCAGGATCTTATTCAGGGACATCTTGCAGCTCCGCAGTGAGAAGCCAAGAACTGTGGATGTGCCGATTGAAATAAGACTTCATTTTTATTTTTTCCTTCATGAAGTGTTTGGATGTTAAGTCCATCATATTACAAGACCTCAGAGGCACACGTGTGTCGTGTGTGAGTTTTCGTTCTCTGTTGTTTTGGTCAAATCAAAGATGTGGATTATGAGTGCTAATAAATAGGTAAACCACACGGATAGTCTCACGTGCAACAAAATAGCACAAGGACTCTGAGATCAAGAGTCGCATGCTCTTCTGACTGAGCCGGCCAGACACCTCAGTGTCCTTCCTTTTAATTTCAACATACAGGTGTCTAGTTTGTTTGTTTGTTTGTTTGTTTTTTTAAAAAAAAACCTTCAGAGGCTCTTGCAGGGGTAAATTATGTTCTTGATTGAATTTATTCAAGTAAACTTTATTTCTCTATTGTCTTGTTTCTCCTGTGTCCCAGTTTATCTTTGTATCCTGAATTCCCAGGGTGGCTGGCACATAGCACCTGCTTAAAATAAGTTGGTTATATTGAAATTGTGAGCATAAGTGTGGGAGGATTTCCTGCAACCCCAATTTGGGTCTCAAACTAGCCGTGTAGCACACATTAGTTATAAACAGGACAATCAGCCTCCCTGTTAACTAATCAGATTGCACGCTTCAATTAATCCATCTTAGCCATGCTTACCGTGGAAAAGGATGGTATAAAGATTCGTGGGCTAGAAATAATGGGGACAGCTGGAGTTTAAATGGGAAAGTGCATAGGTGAATTTCAGAGACAGAAGGGCGGCATTAACAAAAACGTCTATAATTACGGATTGTTTTGTGTTGGGTCTATAATCAATGGATTAGTTTCCTCATATGGGATAGTCCCTTGGTGCCCATGTACAGCATGGCCCTTGATTTGTAAAGACATCTGTCTTCTAAAGAGCATAATGCATCTTTGACATTTAGTCTGGTAATCTTGCTAATAATTAAGTCCTAAAACCAACTGCTTTGTTTTTTCAGTTCAAACGATAGGAGAAGGGTTACTGAGCCTAGAAATTATAGTTCCTAGGTAAGCTTTATGTTAGATTTCAACATTTTACAGTCATCTACCTATAGAGCTATATACTACCATCCCCCTTTACCCCTTTTTAAAAACCCTATTTGTGTTTTACCATATTGGCCAAAGTCTGCTAGGTTGGACTCCCTTCAAATAATGGAAAGATAAGGGAAGGGTGTGTGTGTGTGTGTGTGTGTGTGTGCATATGTGCATATGTGTGTGTATGTGTGTGTATTTCAAACATCGTAATACGGGCCTGAGTGTGAGAACTTGAGTTGTTTTTTTTTTTTCTTTTTTTTTTTCAATATATGAAATTTATTGTCCAATTGGTTCCCATACAACACCCAGTGCTCATCCCAAAAGGTGCCCTCCTCACTACCCATCACCCACCCTCCCCTCCCACCCACCCCCCATCAACCCTCAGTTTGTTCTCAGTTTTTAAGAGTCTCTTATGCTTTGGCTCTCTCCCACTCTAACCTCTTTTTTTTTTTTTTTTTTTCCTTCCCCTCCCCCATGGGTTTCTGTCAAGTTTCTCAGGATCCACATAAGAGTGAAAACATACGGTATCTGTCTTTCTCTGTATGGCTTATTTCACTTAGCATCACACTCTCCAGTTCCATCCACGTTGCTACAAAGGGCCACATTTCGTTCTTTCTCATTGCCACGTAGTACTCCATTGTGTATATAAACCACAATTTCTTTATCCATTCATCAGTTGATGGACATTTAGGCTCTTTCCATAATTTGGCTATTGTTGAGAGTGCTGCTATAAACATTGGGGTACAAGTGCCCCTATGCATCAGTATTCCTGTATCCCTTGGGGAAATTCCTAGCAGTGCTACTGCTGGGTCATAGGGTAGGTCTATTTTTAATTTTGTGAGGAACCTCCACACTGTTTTCCAGAGTGCCTGCACCAATTTGCATTCCCACCAACAGTGCAAGAGGGTTCCCGTTTCTCCACATCCTCTCCAGCATCTATAGTCTCCTGATTGAGAACTTGAGTTTTGTAGTGGAAAACATTAGCAGTATTAGTGTCACATGCAAATTGTATTTCCTTTTTTTTTTTTAAGTTTATTTATTTACTTTGAGGTGGGGGGTGTTGGGGTAGAGAGAGAGAGGGGGAGAGAGAATCCCAAGCAGGCTCCCAGCTATCAGCACAGAGCCCAACGAGGGGCTTTGATCTCATGAACTGTGAGATCGTGACCTGAGCCAACGTCCAGAGTCAGATGCTCAGCCGACTGATTCCCCGGGAGCCTCAAGTACTCTGTATTTTTGGTAACAACGTGATGGACTCATAAATTCTTATTCACACAGTACATGTTGATTGCAGTTGATGTGGGCATAACTTTTCAGAGAGATGTGTGGGCATAATTTGTATCTGACTAGTAACTAATAGCCAGACTTTGTAAGTCGTTACCTATTTTGTTTAAATAGGTTTTCTCCACCTTGGCACTACTGACATCATGAACTGGATAATTTGTTTGGGGGGTGGGGAGGGGAGGCTCCTGTGCATTGTAGGGTATTTAGCAGCATCTCTGGCTTCCGACCACTAGATGCCAGGAGTACACCCCGATCCCCACTCAGTTGTGCTGCCTCCAGATACTGCCAAATGTTCCCCAGTGGGCAAAATTGCCTCCAGTTGAGAACCACTCGTTGAAAACAAGCAAAATCTACATTTTCTCCTGTGAGGAAACCTCCTTATGGTCCTTGTACATGATAAGGTCCTGTATTATAGTTAATCGACCTCCATGGACAAATAGAGTCTTCCTTGAAAGGTTAGCAGATACTTTGGAGACATTTGAAACCCAAGGATGGAATGAGGCAAACTTATTGAAAGGGGACTCTAGAGAAGTAAATGAGTCGTTTTAGCTACGTTATCCCGTTTTGAATTATTGCAGAAGAAAATCAGCCATGGATAATCTCCCCTTTATAAAACAAGTTCAACTTGCAAGGAAAATTAACTCCTTCAGGACATTTTCAATAAAGCCTAGGTTGGAGGACGTAGCAGTAATTGCATTTTCTGCATAAGGAATAATAAAAAAAACCTTCACTCTTTGAGATGCTTCTGTTGAAAATGTTTATTAGATACATTGTTATACCATATTTAGGAATACCGTATTTGTCATGTCAGGGTCGTCATCCTAAACAGATATTCATTGCTGGTATTTATAGGAAGTTGCCTTTTCAAACAAACACCTTATACTGTCTTTTGTTGCCATTTGTTTCTTTCCTAAAATGTTGAAATACAGGAGGAAAAATCTAGTAAACTGATTTTTTTTTTTTTTTTTGAAAGAGAGAAGGCACAAGTAAGCAAGGGGCAGAGAGAGAGAGAGAATCATTCCCAGGAGGGGGAGAGAGAGAGAGCGAGCTCGTGTCTACCCAAAGCAGGACTTGAGCTCACCCAATGTGGGGCTCAAACCCGCGAACTGTGAGATTGTGACCTGAGCTGACGTCAGATGCTGAATGATTGAGTCACCCAGGCACCCCCGTACGTTGATTCGAAGTCATCGTCCTCACAGCTGTCTCACTGGGGCACCGCGTCCTGGCTTATTTATTCAATTAGCTGGGCTAGAACTGACTGGGGAGTAGACTCCGGGATGGTCCCCGTTAGGCAAAGGAGCAGAGGCTGAACTGTCTGTGGGAACAAGCTCGTGTTTGGGCTGCTGTTCTGTATCTTTATGAAACACGGATGCCACTCCTTCCTGCGGTCCACATGTAGGGTGCGAGTGATTCTCCAGCAGAACTCTTTCTTTGCTCTTTGACAGAACAAATTATTAAAACATTTAAGATTTGAAAGCACTTTAAGGATTAGTGATTGGCCACAAATCCTATTTAAGACCAATCTCTTTGATATTATCATTGTGGGGGCGATAACTTAGTAGCTGGCGAGAAAAAGTCTCTCCTGTTAATGATTCATCGTGGTTAATGGTTTACACAGTCATTACGTAGCTTTACATGTGTGAGGCTGAAAGACATTAAGTCTATCACTCTGGAACAGTCTGAAACTATTGCCGTGACAATAAATTGTATTAGCTGGCTCTGTATTGTTTCCACCTGAGGCACTCCGTACTGTGAGTCCTCAAATATTGACTGACACAGTTTCATGACCAAGTTCTAACTTCTGAAAACAATAGCTCACCCTGTATTTATTAACCGCCTAAATATTTTAAGCAAACTCTACCCCCTGCATTTAGGAGAAAATAAGCCCTAGGAATTATGCTTAATTCTAGCGTGACGTAGGAGGAAAGAGCCATCGTCTGCCCAGGCTTGTTCAAGCACAAGGGCAGTGGGAGCAGAATTCTGTCCCCGGAATCCTCATTTATGTGGCAACGAGGTGACCCTCACAAGACACCCTCGGAGTGTCAAGCCCGAGCTCACCAGCTCTCGGCCCAGCAACTGAGACAACGCAGCAGAATGCAGTCCTCAAGAAGCCAGCCTGGGCCGCACCTGAAAACCACACCGTTGGTCCCAGTTTGCTTACCTTTGCTATATGTTTTACAGAGTGACTTTCGCAATGTCTTATTTTATGATACCCTCTTAGGGACATATTCAAACCATTGCCTGGAAATGAAAAAGAACACTGACCACATGCTTGCAGACCCACAGTCTGTGTGCTCTGGTATATTATTTAAACTGCTCAAGTGACAAAACGGAAGGGTACAGACCAGAATTCATTCCTTGTCAGGGAGTTTGGTAGTATTCAGATATGGAGCTCAGGAAGAAGGCACTTTGTCAACCTATGACCACCTCTGTGAGAATGTTGTTACCTATTCTCATTTCCTGAGAAGTCCCCGCAGACATGCACTACAACAGTGTCGCAGACTAATTTTATAGCAGGTACTGCATCCATATTATTTCCTAGCTAGGTTCCAGTAAAACAAATGTTTGAGAAACATTTACAGAGTTCTCCAGAAAAGAACATTAAATGCTGATCATCTTTTACAGTTTTTTTTTACAGTTTATTTTGAGGGAGAGCAAGCAGGGGAGGGGCAGAGAGGGAACCCCAACGGGGCTCCACATGGTCAACGCAGAGCCCCACGTGGGCCTTGAACTCACAAACTGCAAGATCATGACCTGACATCAAGAGTCAGATGCTTTAGACACCCAGGCTCCCCAATGCCGACCATCTTGTTGGGGCTTAGAAATCTGGTGTCACCTTGAAATGCTACACTGCACTCTGATCTTCAATCGCAAAGAAGTAATCCTATTTCATTGATCTCATGTTAGTGATGGGGCTTAACAAGTTTAGTCTTGGAGGTGAGGATTTTTATTTTATGGTATTTTATTTTTTTAATGTTTATTTATTTTAATGTCTATTTATTTTTGTGAGAGAGAGAGAGAGAGTGAACAGGGGAGGGGCAGAGAGAGAGGGAGACACAGAATCCAAAGCAGGCTCCAGGCTCCAAGCTGTCAGCACAGAGCCCGACATGGGGCTTGAACCCATGAATCGTGAGATCATGACCCTAGCCGAAGTCTGGCACTTAACAGTCTGAGCTACCCAGGTGCCCCAAGGATTTTTCTTATTCAGCGCCTTCAGTCAAGGCTTCCCAGTCTTTTCCACCTTCTCGCCCATCTGTAAAACGACTTGTGCGACTTGTGCTTTTGTGCCTGGCTGCAGGTGGCCAGCCCACGATGACTGCCCCGAGGGGAGCGATTGCTCAGTACTCTCAATGGATGGTTTTGTTGTTAACTACCACCCGGCCAGCTGGCCAGTCGTATGCTGTGCTGCGGACTTGTGTTGAGAGCTGTGGGTCCACTCAGGCCGATGGCTCGATCTCGGGCAGCCAGTATGAGCTCCGTTACGGCACCAAGAGTCCACACTGGTTTAAAAAAATGTGTTAGGACGGTTTTCTCCTGCATTTCTCCTGAGCAGTTCTGTAATGTGAGCCTTGTTTCCAGGGCAAGTCAGAGCCTGAATGCTGTGGGTGCTGTGCATATGCGTGTCTTTTATTTAAAGTGATAACGTGAATTCATGCCTTTTAAAAATACTACTTAGAATCTCAGCTCTTCAAGTGCACCAAAGTTTAAACATGCTTGGTAATGACCGTTTTGGACAGTCCAGGAGGTTTTCTGGAAACTGAACAGAAATAATACCTTAAAAAGTGACCACCCTTCACTGCAGTGGTTTTGCTGATTTGTTTGAATTCTGTCTCTAGTGTGAAATCTATAGTGACTCTACCTGAGCGCTAGACAAACACAAGAATATTTTTTTCTACTCAGCCCTTCGGGATTCTTCCTGGCCACACTGAAAAATGTCCAGAGGCAATGTAAATGTACTCATGGTTTTTCAACATGCTGGCTCCCCATTCACCTAAGTGGTGATTGAAAATAAGCAGTCTCGTGGAAGATATTTTTATGGCTGTAAATCTGACACTAGCATGGCCAACTTTTCTACATCGACCGTGCCAACTCTGCTCTGAGAATACCATCAGAATTCCCCTTTGGGTAAGGAGGAGTGTGGCCATTAGATCTGGGTGTGTGCCTAAGAGAGAGCAAAGATTCCTAAATGGAAAACCTAAAACAGCACGAAGACACCTAGACGGTTCTGCTTTCGAGAATATGAACGTTAAGGGTGAGACCAGCTTGCATTCTAATAACAGATAAGAGCTCTTTAAGTTTGTTTTTTTAGGTTGACCTTTAATGAGTAAAAGTAAAAATCCCTCACAAGTCAAGTTTGCTTTGTAGCCAAGAGCCTAAAATGAAATTTTAATTTTTCTTGCTCACATTTTTTTTTGTCCTTTTTCTGTTCTCACTTCTTTCAGATGAGCCGTTATGATAGAAAAAACATTCAGTATTTCTCCTCATGCTCCTCCCTCACCCTAGTAAAAAGCAGGAGAAAAAAAAATACATAGAATAAAACAGAATTGTATTAAACATTCACTTTTGTGTTACTGGGTGAATTTCCTTCATTCCAGGACAGTCCCAGAGAAAGACAGGCAAAGCTGGTTTTTCGACCGCCTCACACCGACACTCCAAATTGTGCTGGGAGCGCCCCTGCTCGGTCTGGGGGTCTGGGAGGCTTCCCTCGTGCGCGGCGCCTCAGGGCTTGGCTGGAGGTAGAGGTGCTGCCGTTATTTCCCAGGGGAGCACAAGGGGCGGGGCAGGCGCTCTCCTGAGGCAGGTCTTTATTGTGTGGTGACAAGTTTCACAATCATGCTGATGATCCGGGATCCTCGAGGACACGTACACAGATCTGTGCTCGGGTTTTTTATCTTATCCTGGAGGAGCTGGTCAAGTTCACAACGAAGTTCCTTTACTAATTCGGCCACCTAAAATGAAAGTTGCAGCGTAAGCAGTGCTTGGGTCAACGGGGGAGGAAAGGTTATTACAGGAAACATCCCAGTGATGATTATCATTATTCTAGATTGCTGCTATTAATTTTACCTCCACGTGGTGGGGGAGGAGAAACTAACACAATTTATTCTAAAAGCGCTTCTAAAATCTCTTGATGGAGGCGCCTGGGTGGCTCAGTCGGTTAAGCGTCTGACTCCGGCTCAGGTCATGATCTCACAGTCCGTGAGTTCGAGCCCCGCGTCAGGCTCTGTGCTGACAGCTGCAGCTCTAAGCCTGGAGCCTGCTTCCGATTTTGTGTCTCCCTCTCTCTCTGCCCCTCCTCCACTCATGCTCTGTCTCTCTTGCTCTCAAAAATAAATAAAAAATTTTTAAAAAGTTTTAATTTCTTGGGGCGCCTGGGTGGCGCAGTCGGTTAAGCGTCCGATTTCAACCAGGTCACGATCTCGCGGTCCGGGAGTTCGAGCCCCGCGTCAGGCTCTGGGCTGATGGCTCAGGAGCCTGGAGCCTGTTTCCGATTCTGTGTCTCCCTCTCTCTCTGCCCCTCCCCCGTTCATGCTCTGTCTCTCTCTGTCCCAAAATAAATAAAAAACGTTGAAAAAAAAAATTAAAAAAAAAAAAAGTTTTAATTTCTTGATGCAGCTATAGGAATGTTCACTCAATGTCCACATCTCCTTTCAAGAAAAGATTAAATCTGAAAGCATGGCTCTTATGTAGTGTTCTCCATATTAAAGCCTGGTCACCTTTTATAATTTGTTCCAAGAGGAGAAGCAGGAAAATGGAAAATTAAAAATGGTAGATACTAAGAGAAAAAATCTCTAGCTTTAGGATACATTCTATGCTTTGCTGGGGCTAATAGCTCCACATTCTTTATGGCATTTTGCTTGTGCTGCTGTTGGAGCAGGCACTGGAGAGGTCTTCCCGACATGCTTTGCCCCTCCCCCGTCGTCTGGCCACCGTGCAGTTTGTGCCCAGACGGAACTCAAACGGGCTCGTGCCGTGGGCTTTGCCAGAGTGAATGGCTCAGGTGACACGGGCCTTACAGTTTATGACACTCCTTTGGCCACAACAGTTGGTTTAAGAAAGGAGGTTTCTGGTCTCCCCTTCCGGACACTATGCTGCAACAGACGTGAGGCCGGGGGCCGCCGCAGCCATCCTGCCCCCACAAGGTCAGCCAGCCTCTCGTCACCCAGCTGCCTGGCCTTCTGGAAACTGTACTGGGCAACACGACGGCCACTCGTCACATGTGGCTCATCCAAGGGCCACTTTGAACTGAGATGTGCGGTGAGTGCGCACAGTCCAGATTATGAAGATGTCGCATGAAGAGGAGTATCTCAGTGCGCCCTCATACGATGACACGATGACATGAAAACTTTTTAGATGTGTTAGGCTACATAAAATTAAGATGAACTGCGCCTATTTGTGTTTCTCAAATATGGCTACTAGAAAAATTGAAATTACACATGTGGCTCACGTATTTTTATTGGACTGTGCTGCTTTAGATGTTACAGTTCAATGTGCCAATAAATTCTCTTTAACGTTTGAGTTGGTGTTGCTGCTTCTTGCCGTTTAAGACCTCTACCCGATGCAAATGTCAAAATGAATTTTTATTTCCTAAGCGTATACTCTGCCTCCAGTGTCTCTGCAGACACTCCAGTAGTGAACACGTGAGACCTGACAATAGACAATTCAGACCCATTACCTTTTTTTTTTTAATGGTAGTGGTGGAATCAGGGTGATTTTTATTTATTTTTGCTCATCTGTGTATTTTGGGACTTTTCTTTGGAGAACATGTGTTATCTGTTGAACAGTTAGGAAGGTCCAACGTCTCGCCTGCAGCTTCTGTCCTGAGCCTCCCATGCCAGCCCGTCCTGGGCTCCCCTCCCAGTGCCTTCCTGGTCTCTCACTGAGGCTCCGGGCCTGGCCTCCGTCCGTGGCCCGCTACCCTCTCCTCATTCGCTCTTTGCCAGCTCTGCCGTCCTCGCTCCCTGCAGGAACCCGTCTTCTCCTCGAAGCCCCTCGGGGCCTGTGCCTCCTAGACAGGCCCGCCAGCCCTTACCTGATGGGAGGCAGCCGCGAAACGGATCCAGCCGTCATCCAGGGACACGACAAACGCTCCTCTCTGAAGCTGCACGCTCACCTGGCCTCCCCCGAACAAGACCAGCGGGTATACGGACACCATGCTGCAGTCTCGGATGAACACCCGACTGGTTCTGATCTTTTCGTGGTACACCAGGTAGGGGCTGTCAAAGTGTCTGACCTGGAACAGAAAACCTCAGATGTGGACACCGGCAACCGAAGGGGAACCCCACCCATTCCATAGATGTAAGCACCGCCTGGCCATCTGGGGCTCCCCAGATTGTCTCCGGCCCAAACCTTCCTTCCGAGACCGGACTTATACAGCGACTGCCCTCTTGATGTCTCCCTCTGGACGTCTAACGAGCATCTCGGACTTAGGTTCAAAAGGAATTCTTGATTTTCCCACTCCTTTCCAGCAGCATCCCCTCCAGCTCAGTAAATGATGCGCCCCTCCTCGGCTGCTCACGTCCCAGACTGAGAAGCCTTTGACTGCTCTTTCCCCTCACTCCATCGAAATGGTCACTAAGTCCTGTCGCTTTTCAAAATACATAATGAAACGACATATTCTCACCACTGGTACGGCTCAAACCATCATCAACTCGCACAGCCCACTGCCAGGGCTTTCTAAGTGCTCGCTGGGTTTCTGCTTCGCATCTTCACGGTCTCTTTCCCACCCGGCAGCCACCATGATCTTTCAAAAACGACACCCGCCAGTGACTTCCCAAGAATAAAATCCCAAATCCGTACCATAGCCTACAAGGTCCCACACAACCTGACCTGTGCCTGCTTGTCTTAAAACACGTGCTGCTCTTGCACTGATTTCCTCTGCTGGAATGTTCTTCCCTGACCACTCTGGGCAAAATGGCCCCTCCCCTATCACTCCTAAAATCTCTTACTCTGTCCTATTTCTCTTTTTTTTAATTCTTTTTTTAACATTTATTTATGTTTTGAGAGACAGAGAGAGACAGGGCACGAGCAGGGGAGGTGCAGAGAGAGAGGGAGACACAGAATCAGAAGCAGGCTCCAGGCTCTGAGCTGTCAGCACAGAGCCCGACGCGGGGCTCAAACTCACGAACCGTGAGATCATGACCTGAGCCAAAGTCGGTCGCTTAACCGACTGAGCCACCCAGGTGCCTCACAATTTCTATTGTTCTATTTCTCTTGATAGCATTTGTTACTAAGATGAGATGACTTGTTTCTTGCCTGTCTTCCTCAGCAGAGCATGAGCTCCCCGAGGGCAGAGACCCAGTCTGTCTAGTTCACCTGCCCACAACAGGGCCTGGAAAAGAGAAGGCACTGGTAGGTACCAAAGGATACACCGCATGAATGTCATGATGAACTCAGAAGAGGGGTGGCCCTAACTCAGTCCTCTGGCCCCTAGGTACGTATGCAGCTGACAGCCAGAGGACCCCCGGGTCCTCCAGTTCTTCTGGGCTCTCGGAGATACTTTTCATGCTTTGCGGACACGTTACTCAGTAGTTCCAGGGGGCCGAGCAGCCTGAACACTTCAAACTCTCTTCCCCCATCCCTTGTCCCCTGTCCCCCCCCCCCCCCCCCCCCCCGAGCTTTACTGAGCATCTGCTTTGGGCCGGGTGCCAGGCTAGCCAATGAGGACATAGAAATGAATACACATCCTGTCTTTAGGAATTTCACAATTCCATGAAGACGTACCACAAACCATAAAATAACGGGATAAGTGCAACAGTGGACAAAATGCACACCTTGTGCTGGTGGGACAGAGGAGCCACTTCGAGGGGGAGGGACCCCGGGGAGGTGTTTTGTTTTGTTTTTTTTTTTTTAATTTTTTTTTTTCAACGTTTATTTATTTTTGGGACAGAGAGAGACAGAGCATGAATGGGGGAAGGGCAGAGAGAGAGGGAGACACAGAATCAGAAACAGGCTCCAGGCTCTGAGCCATCAGCCCAGAGCCCGACACGGGGCTCGAACTCACGGACCGCGAGATCGTGACCTGGCTGAAGTCGGACGCTTAACCGACTGCGCCACCCAGGCGCCCCGGGGGAGGTGGTTTTTAATGGAAGCTCCGAGGACAGGTAGGAGCCTGCTGAGAATGGGACTGTCATCCCAGGCTCTGAGGGAGTGCGTCGTACGTCATGGCACACAGAGTGACAGAGGGAGGAGTGACAGGGGACATGGTAAAGAGGGGCAGGCGTGAAGGGTCGGATGAGAGTGTGTGGGAGCCTCCATATATGAAGAGTTTTAAGCAAGGGGATGATATGACCAAACGGAGGTTTTGTAAAGTTAATTGTGGCAGCAGTACTGTAAAAGGTGGGAGAGAAAGGACCAGAAGTCAGATCGTTACAGCACTCCAGGCAAGAGGCGGATGGTGGGCTTTGAACTGAGGCAGGGCGGTGGGGAGAGGACGTGCAGGCACATCTGGGAGCGTCGACAGGCAGAACTGCTGCCCGGCGCCCAGATGGACTGGAGTGAGGCAAAGAGTGGCAGGGTCTCTGTGCGCGGGGGCCTCCGGCTGGGAAGGTGCTGTTTGCCCAGGACAGGCGAGAGAGGAGAGAGGAGAGAAGTGGGAGACAAGGAGCCTGAGCTGACTGGCAGGCGTCCGGCTGGGGCTTCCAGCAGGAGGGCTCAGGACAAGCCCAGGCACAGGGAGAGCAAGCTGGGGGCTCTGTGACAGCTCCAGGTGGCAGTTTGGAACCGCGGTGTCGTGCTCTGCGGGTTCGGGAAGAGTAAGTGCTCTGCAGTGAGACAATGAGGACGAGGGACAGAGTGCCATTTCAGAGCAAAGGAGAGAAACCAACAAAAGGGGTATCGGGTGGTGATGGGAGAGAGAGAAGAAAGTGGTATTTCAGGAGCAAAAACACATCAAAGATGGTTTCAAGAGGGCAGGAGGTTAGCAGGGTCGAATACTACACTAGAGTCAAGGGGGAGGAGGACCAGGGAGGGGGTGGACCCTGAGGAGGTCACATGTCACTTCTGGGGCTGGGACAGGGTGTTGGCAGCAGGCAGGAGGGGGTGCGAAGTGAGGGAGCGCCAGCAGCAAGCGCCCATCACTCCCTCCCTGGTCAGGCGAGGATTTAGGGATGTGATTAGATCCTGACTGCTTAAGTCACCGCTGCAAAGACGCAAGCTTACACTTGAAAGCAGGCTTGAGCGGTTTTTTTTTTTTTGTATCCAGTAGAATTTTCGTCAAATGGAAATAGTCTTTCCAAACACAGTCCAATTTCCAGTCTGTTCACGCTTTCTCAACCTTCCCCAAGTCAGTGGTGCTGCTGGGGACAGCAGGTGACGGGATGAGGTCTGCTGACTAGAAGGGGCTGTGTTGCTCCCCTGAGACCTGCCCTATGCAAACGTGAGTGGACCCGCCATTCCGACCTGATAGTTCACCGAGGAAGGGTGAATGTGCACATATCCATCGTTCTTGGTGACAAACTTCAGCTCCTCTGATTTTGGTTGCATTCTGACAGCTCCGGTACTGGTCTTGTGAAATTTCCCTTCTGGGCTTTTCACCTAAACAACAGGTATTCACAAAATATATATATATATGACATATGTATATTTCCGTTGAAAAACGAGCAATGTGTCAGACGTTCATTGCAGATGTCAACTGAGCATTTAACAAAACGTTCAATGAAAAACAATTTAGTACTCTCACAAATTCAGTCTTTCTAAGTTTGACAAGGGCTGGATAATTAAAACTCAGGTAAAAGTCCGACAGCACATACAGGTAGGGTTTTCCAGAAAGCTGGCCACAAGTGGTCCCATGGCAAAGCACTGACTTGTTTGATTTTGTTCCTACCTAACCGTAGTGCAGAGTAGAGACCGTAAGGAAAACTGTAGTAGAATCAAGTTTCTACCTAACATAAAAGGCTAGTTATGTACACGTTGCCCGACAGGATAACATTTATGTCCATTTAAATTTCTAGTATGTCAGAAGGATTCAAAACAAGCACCTCATTTTATACAATAAATGTGTTCTTGAACAATGTTATCTTAACAAATTTGGATAACTGAAGCACTGGAAATGTATACAAAGTTTAAAAGGCTCTGTGTGTGTGTGTGTGTGTATCTCTTTAAGGTGATTAATGTATATGTCTTAACTTAAGTCCCTTGGCTACGAATCAAAGAAGTGGGAGGACCCAGGAAAAATGTTTTGTTACCTGCACTACATTTGGATAAAGAGCAGCACACAGCATTGCTGATATCAGCTTGGGGTTCTCAGCATTTGAGTTTGCCTAGGAGAGAAAGACAGCATTGATCTTATAAGTAATGTGGCCACTTCTGTTTGTACCCTGGAACTTATCATCACATTTCACTTGCTTTCTATCTTAAAACAAACCAAAACAAACCAAAAATACCTTATTTCTATCCTTGTGCTGGAAAAACTCTTCCTTTCTAAGTAAAAAACAAGGTAAAGTAAAAAACCATATGCACACAGGGCCCACTCCAAGAAGCCCACAGTTAACTCTGGGTCTCTGCAAAGCAATTACAAAGCCAGTGCTCCTAAGGATCCGTGGAGACAGACTCTGATTCAGGAGATGGTCATAAACTGCAGAAAGTACTAACTGCACTGAGAACAGCGGGGCATCAGATGCGTCTTGAAGAAGTGTTCTTCCTGTGGTCACAGAAAAAACTATCCTTGGTTGGAAAAAGGCTGGTGTGATTTAAGAAGACATTACTGAAACATGTTTCACCTCTTATGGGCTTATCAAGAACCAGCATGAAAATTAAAAAAAAAAAAATAGTAGTAACAGGAGTGCTACTCCTGCGCTACAGGTGGCGCAGTCGGCTGAGTATCCGACTTCGGCTCAGGTTTGTGGGTTCGAGCCTAGCATCAGGCTCACTGCTGTCAGTATGGAGCTCGCTTCAGATCCTCTGTCCCTCCCTCCCCCCACCCCTCCCTTGCTCTCGCTCTCTCCCTCAAAAATAAATTAGAAAACATGTTAAAAAAATAGCAACAATTAACAACAACAAAAAAAACCCTTTTGTTTTTTGGAGTGTTTACCTGACACTTATTGTGGAAAGAAAATCAAGAATGTCACTAAGCCCACTGCTCCTAGTGCTTAAGTGAATAAGACCTACCAATGTTCCTGTGCTGATTAAAGAGAAATAACAGCACTAACTACACATTCTTTACCTCTTCGCCTGTGGCGTCCAAGATACCGTCTCCTGCTTGGGCCCTTTTCTCAATTTCCCTTGCTCTGAGTCCCTCCTTTACAAAGCCGATGTCTGATAATAGTTCAGTGAATTGTCGTTTGAGGCTGGCCATTTCCTGAAAGAAGTGGGAAAAAATATTCAAGCACAGGTATCAGCAAATCAAAGGTAAGTGCAGGGTCTTTGCTTCAGTGGCTAGTAATGAGGCTCATCTGGGTTCACCAAATAGGTACGAAGATTATCTTGTCTGGTCATTTCCAGAAGGGCAGTTTTCACTTAGGCAAATCGGCAGAGAGAGTGAAAAGAGTTATACAGACATTCACCAACTTCATAAAACCCAAGGATCATTTATTTGACTTAGTTCGACATTAAAAAAAAACACATTCATTGGATCTGGGGTAGGTCTGACTTCCTGGAAATTCTCAGGACAGCAAAAAATGTAGTTTACTTTGTTTGTAGTTTACTTTGACCCCGGCTCAAGGTGCCGTGACATCATCTGCTTTTTCCAACTTGCATTTCTGCTCAGATCCTCGTAGTTCCTTACCAGAGCCTAGAGTGTGCTCTCTCAATGTGTGCAGGACACCCAGCTCACTCATCCAGCTTACTTAGAAAGTAAGTAATAGAACTTACTTTCTATTACCTTGTGATGTCTCTGGCTCACATCTCTTCCTAGGAATAAGGATATTATTAAGTGGTTTAGATTTAGATGTCCCCCTGTGTAACTGAGCACAAGTGTGAGAAAGAAAAGAACAGACCTTTTTTTCTTCTGGCTTCTGTTCAAGCATGGGCTATGTATCAGATGATGGGGAAGAGGTTAGAACCGTCAAAGGAACTGAGAGCTGAGCACTATCTTGTCTCCTGATGACAGTTCAAGTATTTTCTTGGAATATCTCAAGTACGCATGGATAATACGGCAAAATAGAACTAGGACTTCTCTATCATGACAAGGTTTTAATTGCTAATCTTTTTTTTTTTTTTTTTTTAATGTGTGTTTTTGAACGAGAGACAGAGCATGAGTGGGGGAGGGGCAGAGAGGGCTACAAGGAATCCGAAGCAGGCTCCAGGCTCTGATCTGTCAGCATACAGCCCGATGTGGGGCTCTAACTCATGAACCGTAAGATCATGACCTGAGCCTAAATCGGACGCTCAACTGACTGAGCCACCCAGGCATCCCCCCCCCCCCTTTTTGACAGTCTTAATCTTAATGTCTTTAGTGAGAAGAGGGAACTCTGATGGGCATCCTGAAGAAAATGAATAAATAAATTTAGTAAGAAATGTAATTTTTTTTTGTTTATTTTTGAGAGAGAGGGAGAGAGAGAGTGAGTGGGTGAGGGGTAGAGAAGGAAGGAGACGCAGAATCCGAACCAGGCTCCAGGCCCTGAGCTGTCAGCACAGAGCCGGATGTGGGGCTTGAACTCACAAACTATGAGACCATGACCTGAGCTGAAGTCGGACGCTTAACCGACTGAGCCACCCAGGCGCCCCGTAAGAGGTGTAATTTAAAAGAAGTATCGCTTTACACTTAAATGTTAATGACTTGAGGAAAGATCTATTACTGCACCTCACATATAACACACCCTTCAGACCAGTGGTTCTCAACGCCAGCTGCATACTATCACCTGGGGTGCCCAACAGACATCAACAGATGCTTAGGCTCTACCCACAGAGATCCAGGTGTAACTGGCCTGGGGTGAACCTGAGTGTGTTTACTTATTTACTTTATGAATCTATTGTGATTGACAATGACTGCTTTTGATGAACTGAACTTAGAATGTATCTAGAGCTTTTCTCCTCTCCTGGTGCCTCACCTCCAGGCAGAGAATGAAGGCAAACAGTGGGATGCTCCTGAGGTCTCTTACTTCATTGTAAATAACCAAATTCACTCACTCACGCATTTCTTCAGTGAATCTTTACTGGGCGCCAGCTATGTGTTAAGCAAAGTTCTGGCGCTGGGAATACGGTAAGGTCTCTGCTCTGTCGGAGCTTGTGGGGTAGAGAGATAAATATCCAGGCAGTGGTAAGTACTAAGGACATAAATTTTGTGTTCTACTCCAAGACGTCTTTTAATATGAAAATAAACTCCTTCCCCTTGAAGGAAAAATAAGATACAAACAGAGAGGGAGGCAAACCATAAGAGACTCTTAAATACAGAGAACAGACTGAGGGTTGATAGGGGTGGGGGGTCGGGGGAAGATGGGTGATGGGCATTGAGGAAGGCACTTGTGGGACGAGCACTGGGTGTTGGATGTAAGTGATGAATCATGGGATTCTACTCCTGAAGCCAAGGCTATACTGTATGTTAGCTAACTTAACAACAACAACAAAAAAGTCCTTCCCCTTCCCAGCCTCAAAATCTTTGAGTAAAACAGATGCTTTGCAAAGATGTGTACCAGCATTAGTCTGGCTTCGCAGACCACTTTGGAAAAGGGCCTACAACACTGTCACAACAGAAGACAGAACCCTCTCTACTATTACAAGATAATAAACTTTCTCTTTCTTGTGCACTCGTTATTGACATCGTAGCCTCTGACGGTCATAAGAAAAATTAAAATCCAGTTCAGTATTCGTTGTCTGGTTTTGAGGAGAAGGTGAAGAGTTTGGGATGCTCACTGTCCACTTTGAGAACATCATGAAAGCTATGGTCCCTCTCTCCAGAATAAAGCACATATGTACAAGCATATACTTTTGTGCACAATTTCAGGGGTTTATGGACACAGGTTAAGAATGCCTGGTATAAGGGCGCCTGGGTGGCTCAGTTGGTTAAGAGTCTGACTGGCTCGGGTCATGATCTTGCGGTTCATGAGTTGGAGCCTGCTGACAGTGCACAGCCTGCTTCAAATCCTCTCCCTCTCTCTCTCAAAAATAAATAAACATTTAAAAAAAAAGAAAGAAAGAAAGCCTGGTATAGTCACTGAAAAAGCTGACTTCCAGTAAGCAGTGATCTGCAGAGTGCCTATATTCTATCCTCCACGTAAGTAAACACAAATTCACTGAAAAGAAGTAAAATGGGTCAGTTGGATGGTTCAGCACAGAGGGCCTCATGTGAGAGGATGTGAAATAGGAGTGTGTTTTACACAGCTGCTAAAGCCAAGCGTATTCCAGAAATAACACTTTCAATGTCAAGGGAGGACAAATAAGACAAAGTTACAACACCCTCTGGTGTGCCCCTGCAATAAAACGAACGTAAACAAACTGCCACAGAAACAACTCACCTGAAGAACTCTTCCGGACAGGAAGTTCTGTCTACAGTAATTGTAACTTGCACGCATGCCTTCTTTCATACTTAGCTGCCATCCCTAAGTTTTGAAGAAAATATAAGTGAACTTACTCTGTCTTTGCTGCCAATTGTGGTAAAATACCTCAGCTATGAGGTTAGATACTTACCTTATATGCTCGCAGAAGGGCCAGATAATCACTGTTGGCAAATGCAAATTCTAGCTTTTTCTGGTTAGCTTCCTCTTTTTTATCCCAGGGAGACACCTAAATGAGGAAAACCAAGTTTGAAGGGCACATTTTACCTGAGGTTTCTTTTCTATGTTTCTTTTTTAAATAATCACTGCCTTTTATTTTATTTTTTTAAGTTTATTTATTCTGTGAGAGAGAGAGAGAGAGAGAGAAAGCACATACAAGGGAGTGAGGGGCAGAGAGAGAGGGAGAGAGAGAGAATCCCAAGCAGGCTCTGCACTGTCAGCACAGAGCCTGATGCGGGGCTCAGTCTCACCAACCATGAGATCGTGACCTGAGCGGAAACCAAGTGTTGGATGCTTAACTGACTGAGCCACCCAGGCGGCTCAAGATTTTATTTTCAAATAATCTCCACACCCAACAGAGGACTCAAATTTACAACCCCTAGATCAGAAGTCACATGCTTTTCCTGACTGAGCCACCCAGGCGCCCCTACCTGAGGTTTCTAATGGCACTTTCCCATGGCTGAAGCCAGGTGCCTTGGGAAGTGTTTTGTGCGGATCACAAAGTAGACAGTGAGTGGCTGATTAAAGGCAAGTGTGGTGGTAACTGGCAAGCTAATAGTCCTATTGCCCTTGAGTCTCTCTGCCCATGCAAACCAAGCTCTGGTGGGTCTTTTAGTTCCTTGTGCCAAGATGTCATGTCATCAAAGAGCCACTCATTCTAAAAGCCAGATCTAAACTCTAACATTCTGTTCGTTTTGGGGCGCCTGGGTGGCTCAGTCACTTAAACGTCTGACTGTTGATTTCATCTCAGGTCATGATCTCACGGTTCATGAGATTGAGCCCCATGCGGAGCCTGCTTGGGATTCTCTCTCTTTCTCTCTCTCTCTCTGTTCTGCCTGTGTGTGCTCTGTCTCTCTCTCAAAACAAACTTAAAAAAAAAAATTGTTAACTCTGTGGTATCTTTATTTTACAATTTCTTATTCACTCATCTTTTATGCTTGAGTCTCCCCTACTTCCATACCCATAACTAATGTTTTTTTTCCTATAGACTAATACCTCTTATGAATATAGACGTAAAAATTCCTACCAAAATGATAAAAAGAACAAGGCTGCAAGACTCACATTTTTAAATTTCAAAACATACTATAAAACTAGAATAATCAAGATAGTGTGGTACCGGCATAAGGACAGACATTCTACTCAATGGAATAGAATTGACAGTCCAGAAATAAACCCATATATTTATGGTCAACTAATTAAGTAATTATTTATTTTTAGTAATCTCTACACCCAACATGGGGCTCGAATTCATGACCGTGAGATCGAGAGTCACACACTCTCCCGAATCAGTCAGGCGCGTCCCAGTGGTCAACTGATTTTTGACAAGAATGCCAAGACCATTCAAGGGTGAAAGAATAGTCTTTTTCAACAAATGGAACTGGGACAACTGTACAGTCATTTGCAAAAGAATGAAGTTGGGCTCTCACCTCATGCCGTATACAAAATTAACTCAAAATTGACCAAAGACCAGGGCGCCTGAGTGGCCTAGTCGGTTAAGCGTCCGACTTTGGCTCAGGTAAAGATTGCACGCTTCATAAGTTCGAGCCCCGCAATGAACTCTGTGCTGACAGCTTGGAGCCTGGAGCCTGCTTCAGATTCTGTGTTTCCCTCCCCTGCACTCTCTCTCTCTCTCTCTCTCTGCCCTTCCCTCACTTGCACTCTGTCTGTCTTTCTCTCAAAAATAAATAAACACTTAAAAAAAAATAGACCAAAGACTATAATGTAAGAGCTAAAACTATAATACTCTTAGAAAAAAATGTAGGGATAAATGGGATAAATCTTCATGACTTTGGATCTGGAAATGGATTTTTTTTTGTTTGTTTGTTTAGTGTAGTTAACACACAATGTTACATTAGTTTCAGGTATACAACACAGTGATTTGACAAGTCAATAATTGATACATTATGCTATGCTCACCACAAGTATACCTACCATCTGTCACTAGACAATGCTATTAGAATGTCATTGACTATATTCCTTATGCCCTGCCTTTTAGTCCCATGACTTACTCATTCTGTAAGTGGAAGCCAGTAACTTCCGTTCCCCTTCAGCCATTTTGGCAATGGATTCTTTCTTTTTTTTTTTTTTTAAATTTTTTTTTTCAACTTTTTTAAATTTATTTTTGGGACAGAGAGAAACAGAGCATGAACGGGGGAGGGGCAGAGAGAGAGGGAGACACAGCATCGGAAACAGGCTCCAGGCTCCAAGCCATCAGCCCAGAGCCTGACGCGGGGCTCGAACTCACGGACCGCGAGATCGTGACCTGGCTGAAGTCGGACGCTTAACCGACTGCGCCACCCAGGCGCCCCGGCAATGGATTTTTTAACTATGGCAGTGGAAGCTTGAGGAACAAAAAACTGGGTAAATTGGACTTCATCAAAGTTAAAAACTTTTGGGTTTCAAAGGACATATCAAGAAAGTAAGAAAGGTAACCCACAGAATGGGAGAAAATATTTGTAGATCATATGTCTGATAAGAGACCTGTATCCAAAATGTAGAACTCTAATGAATCAGTAATAAAAAGATGAATAACTCAATTTAAAAATGGGCAAAAGGGGGCGCCTGGGTGGCTCAGTCGGTTAAACATCCGACTTTGGCTCAGGTCATGATCTCGCGGTCCGTGAGTTTGAGCCCCGCGTCGGGTTCTGTGCTGACAGCTCAGAGCCTGGAGCGTGTTTCGGATTCTGTGCCTCCCTCTCTCTCTGACCCTCCCCCGTTCATGCTCTGTCTCTCCCTGTCTCAAAAATAAATAAACATTAAAAAACAACAACAACAAAAAATGGGCAAAGGATCTACACAGACATTTCTTGAAAGAAGATATACAAATGGCAAATAAGCAAATGAAAAAATGTTCTCTATCATTAGCTATTGGGGAAATACAGATCAAAACCACAAATTCACACCCCCTAGGATGATTATAATAAAAATGTTAGATAATAACAACTGTTGGTGAAGATGTGGAAAAATTGCAACCTTGATAAAATGCTGGTGGAATGTAATATGCAGCTACTCTGGAAAAAAAGTCTGGAAGTTCCTCGAAGAGTTACCATATTTGATCAAGTAACTTCCCTCTGAATACCCAAGACAAATGAAAACATATCTCTACATAAAAATGTGTACATGAATGTTTACAGGCAAAGGTGGAAACAATCCCAAGTGTCCATCAGTGCTGGACAGATAAAATGAGGTATGTCCATTCACAGGAGTATTGTTTGGTAAAGGAATGAAGACTGATTCATGCTATAACATAGATGTACCTTAAAAGCATTATGCTAAGTAAAGAAGCCAATCACAAAAGAACATACATTATATTATTTTACTAATACAAAATGTCTAGAGGAGGTCCATCTGTGAAGGCAGAAAGCAAACTGGTGGGTGCCTAGGGCTGCAATGGATGAGGGTTTTGAGGGGAAAGAGGGAGTGACTGCTGAGGGGTTTCTTTATGAGGTACTAAAAATGTTCTAAAACTGACGATGGCGAGGACTGCATAATATTAAAAACTTCTGAATGTACAACTTAAATGGGCGAATTATATTTCAATAATGCTGTTTTAAAAAAGTGATCTGGGGAGCCTGGGTCAGTCAACTAAGCATCTGACTCAGTTTCGGCCCAGGTGGTGACCTCGTAATTTGTGGGTTTGAGCCCCCTGTTGGGCTCTACACTGACAGCGCAGAGTCTGCTTGAGATTCTCTCTCTCCCTCTCTCTCTGTCCCTACCTGCTCATACTCTGTCTACAAACAAACAAACAAACAAAAACAGGGATCCAGTGTATTTTATGCAGGGGCACCTTTCGCTTGCTTGCATTTTCTGATTTTTCTTTCTGTTTTTTTATTTTTAAATTTTTAAAAAATGTTTATTTTCTGAGAAAGCGAGACACAGTGCAAGCAGGGGAGGGGCAGAGAGAGAGGGAGACACAGAATCCGAAGCAGGCTCCAGGCTCTGAGCTGTCTGCACAGAACCTGACGTGGGGCTCAAACCCATGAACCATGAGATCATGACCTGAGCCGAAGTCAGGTGCTTAACTGACTGAGCCACCCAGGCGCCCCATTCTGATTTTTCTTTAATGAGCAAGGATAGTGGATACCATAAAAGGCACATTTATGTTATTTCAGTAAGTTGGATCTTCAGTTCTTAATCTTTACTTGGGGCATGGATTTCTTTGAGGATCAGACAAAAGTTAAAGACATTGTGACCTGAAGAAGTCCCATATATCACCCTCACAAGAAAACATGTAGGAGGATTACATAACCCTGAAGCCCCCATGGTCCCCTTAGAGACCTATGGACTCCAGTTTCAATGAATGTTGTTTACTTACAAAAGGAGACTTAAAAGCCAAGCTGGCGGCAATGGTGAGGGCAGGATCCAAGCAGCGGAAGATAGACCCAAACAGCATCAGTTTGCCGATTCTCACGTCCACCGGCAGGGAGGCCAGGTGATACCCTAGAGGGGTCAGCTTTTCATCTGGAGTTAATGCTCCTAAGTCTCGTAATCGTATTTTTGAGGCACGGAGAGAATCTGGGTGCGGCGGCTCAATGAGCCGAGAGAAAACAGACTGGAGACTGTGAGTGCTAAACATCTCTAAAATTTTAATTCTACAAAAAGAAAAAAAAAACATAATGCATCCATTTTATTTCTGGAGAAATGACACAGAGGAACAAGCTTCTTTCTTGAACGAAAATAGTTGCCAATTTCCAAGGCACATGCTTTCATAAGCTAGACCATGCTAGGTGAAATACATTAAAAAAAAAAAATCTCTTATGTCTTCTAGTTCTAGCAATAAATTATAGAAACACTTTCAAATCCTACCCTGAAACTTATGGGGATTCAGGATAAAATTCTGTCTATAAACTTTCAAAATGCTTCTCTCTATCAAATATGGGTTCAAATTATGAAACAAGTCAAATGATCCATTTACTCTTTCCCATATCTGAAATTGTACCGTAATTGTTGATAAGCTTAATCTGCAATGTGTCTTGCCTTGAAGAGCTACTCTTTTAAATTATGAATTTAAGCAGTTTTCAGAAGAAAAAAAATATATATATACAAAATTTATTTATTTCACTTATAATTCCTTTTTAAGCTGTCAACCTAGAAACATAGTTGTTTATTTTTACTAATTTTTTACTAATTTTTACTAATGTATATGCATTTGGTACCTAGCTTTCTCCCACTTCAACTCCCTAGATATTTCACTTTAAGACATGCATGGACAGTAATCCACTTACTTAGACTTTAAATGAAAAAAAAAAAAGATAAGAAAAAAAGATGAACCATGTTGGCCTATATAATTTGCCTATTTCCCCACTGCTGTATATCTGAGTTGTTTTTAAATCATATGTGCCACATATATTACATTTCCCCTCTCTCATCCCCTCTCGTGGGTCATTCCACTTCCAAAGCTTTCTCAAGTCCCTTCACTCCTCATCTGCACTATTACTACCTTAGTAAGGTATGTGCCTGCCCAACTTCTTAAGACCTGACTGTGGACACTTAAAAGCAGGGCCTGGGTCTTGTATCCTACAGTAGCTCTAGTGCTCAGCCCAACCCCTGGCAAATGGAAGGCTTTCAAAATATACCTGCTGGATAAGAGGAGAGCTATAACATCTTTGTATAAGTAATTTGCTTTGGGTTATTATTTCATGGGCATATTCCCTCATAGGGACTGGGTCAGAGGGCATGGATGGTTTGAGTTCTTACAGAACACCAACCACATTTTCAGGAAGGTTGAACCAAATGTTCCCTAGCTTCAATAACACTAAGTTTGATCATTCATTCATTAAATCCTCTTTTATGATATTTGTTCTTGTTTGTTTATCAGCTAAATAATGGTGTTTTCGAGTTGTTTTTGTTCACTTTGCTCTGATCACGAGGCTGTAGACTTTTGACCTTTGATGATTCAATATTGGTATTGCCCCTAGCAGAAATTTCTTGATAAATTAGATCACTTTCCTGACTTCCAAATGTATTCTTAAGCTCTATTTTAGGGCCATTGTTTGCAGTGTAAGAGATCTTCGTGTGCAGAAAGTTAAATCCAATGGTAAAAGCAACACTGAACAGCTCCTTTTTTGCAAATGAATGAGTTCATCCATGCCCACTCTTGGCAAAATGTCTTCTACTAAGAAAAATAAACCCACGGAACTTAGGGTGAGAAACATGTAGACCTTCTGGAAGCAGAACAGAAAGATCAAGATGTACCTCAGACACAGCTGTTCCAATGGCACTCTTTGTATTTCTGGTAGCTGCTGCTTTAAGAGCTGGTGATTGAAGTGATGGCTGGTAAATAAATGGAAGCAGACCCCAGAAGCAACACGGCCCGCTCGACCTTTTCTTTGCAGAGCATTGGCTTGAGAGACAAAAGTATCCTCCAGGCTTTCCATCCCTTTGCTGGCATCATATCTATAAGAAAAAGAAAATGTAGAGAAGAGTTTTTTATAAAAACATGGGTAAGACCCGACCTAGCACGGACAGAACAAATGAACTACCTCACTTCCAAGGAAGGACAGTGTCCTGTGTGTTCCGGCAATAGTTCAGCCCCTGGAGGGAGCACACAGTGCTGTTTTAAGTGGTATCAAATGCTACTACCCATAGTTCCTTTATGCAACCTTTTCTCTTTTTTTAAGTTTATTTTATTTATTTAGAGAGAGAGCAAGCAGGGGAGGGGCAGAGAGAGAGGGAAAGACAGAGAATCCCAAGCAGGCTCCGTCAGCACAGAGCCTGATGTGGGGCTTGAACTCACGAACCGTGAGATCATGATCTGAGCCACAATCAAGAGCCGGACGCTTAACCGACTGAGCGACCTAGGTGCCCCAACCTTTTCTATCTTTATTCTTTTTCATGGTTTATTTTGACAAATAAAAACTGGACATAGGTGTACAAAGTGGTTTTGATATATGTATGCATTATGAAATGATTTCCACAATCAAATTAATTAACACACCCATCACCTCCCATATCATTCCATCTTTTTCATTCAAGCACATGTAAAGCATATGGAAAAAAGAGGAAAAATAATTAATTACTTCCAAGGGAAAGCCTTAAACCTTCCACCTCTGTTTGACTTTAAGACCATGGTCCTGGTATAGAATCACTCATATATACCCATATGCGGTTTCCATAAAATATTTTTCCAAACGGTAACCCATGTAGCTCAAAAGCATCAGCCATTAACAGCCGTGGCACTCTAATGCATCTTTAGCCCCTCTCTCACATTGCCAAAAGAGAATACCTCTTTTCTTTCATTTTCCCAGAATCGATGACATAGACAACATCATCAATGGTTATGGATGTCTCAGCAATGTTGGTAGAAATTATAATCTTAGTTACACCCACAGGGGGTTTTACAAACACAGCCTGCTGCTCTTCACTGGATAAAGATGAATGAAGTGGGTGAACCACGCATCTGGAAGGAAACAAACACACATTTAATATTCTGGCACAAAAGGCTGGAACTGGATTAATGGTGGGTGAATTTCTATTAAAATTAACAATAGAACTCCAAGTATCAGCAGCTTCTCTAGAACCTGCCCTCAGGGTCCAGCTCTTCTAAATGAGAAGGTTCTTTCTGAGCCTTACAAAATGTTGACTCAGCTCTATGAACTAGAAACCTTGCACTGACTTGGGAAAAACTGGAATGTAACTCAGTAGTAAGTAATCAAGAGAACTGTATAGCTGATATTCTATAAGTAACAAGCCTCACACACTAACCAGGAGAGAATCATTTTTCCTCTACCTTTAAATCCAGAGAACCAGAGGCAGAGGTAGTGATGTGAGTTAAGCCAAGATATTCCTATATTCCTGGGAGTGTTTCTCTCTTTAGTAGCTGTCGCTTTAGATATAAAAACACATGTCTTGCTACTGGAAAAGGAACTGTTGCAAATTATTTTTTTCTCAAATGGTAACATTTCTTTGTTGTTACTTACACTGGCTTCTCCCATCCCTCCCCACTCCCCATCTGGCAACTGAAATTACAGGCAATTTTGCTGAGTCACTACGCTAAGTGAAGAGAAAAATTTTTATTTAATGGAATGGGAATGATTGATTATCTGGAACAAATAGGTTTGTCTACTTCCAGCTGGCATAAACAGACATATTCTCGAGCAGTGACACCATGGTCTAAAGAGGGTGATGACGGTCACAGACCATTCTGGTTATTCATCTTTGCATACAATACAACTGCAGATGGTTAAGGCTGCAGAAAGCAATTAACTTACCGATTACTGCGTCTGTTGTTGAAAAGAGAATTGGACTGTAGCTGTTCATATAGCATTTTGATTTCCGCTAGTCCCGGTAAAAATACAAGTATAGCCCCTGGGTATACAAAAAGAATCGATCTGACAGATGCAAAAAAGGAAAAACTAATATGGATTATAGAGCTATTTTAAATTTTAAAAAATGTAATAATCTGAGATTTTTCACTATCAATTTTCTTTTTTTTTAAAAAAGTCCCCAAGGATTTAAATGGATGACACTGTTTTTTATCCATTTTCTGATTTACCTTTCTACAAGAGGAAAACTGAAGTGTAGAAAAATATAACACTTTAGGCCATATAAGAGTCATTAGCAAAGCTCTTTTTAATTCTTTTAATGTTTATTCAGTTTTGAGAGACAGAGAGAGACAGCGTGTGAGCAGGGAGGGGCAGAGAATGAGGGAGACAGAATCTGAAGTAGGCTCCAGGCTCTGAGCTGTCAGCACAGAGCCTGACGTGGGGCTCGAACTCACAAACTGTGAGATCATGACCTGAGCTGAAGTTGGACGGTTAACCAGTTAACTGACTGAACCATCCAGGCACCTCTCATCAGCAAAGCTCTTTAAATATACTTCTTTAGTGCACTGGGCACTGACATTATGTTTCTATAGGAAGAGTTATCCTTCTAATCTTATAAGACAGGAAGACTCTTCTCTCTGTTAGTAAATAAAACCCATAAACATTTTACTGGAAATGAGAAAAAGAAAAGAAAATTGGCTGGTCAACCTGATAATCTAAATTCAGATAGATGTTAGAGAGGCAGCACATTAACTGGCCATGCCCTATTGAAGGTTTTATGGGCCTTTAAATTTTAATTAAAGAAAATAAGCAGTGATAACCGATTACAAAATATTTCTGTGACAAGAGTGGCCACTCAGCAAGTCACCTTCTTCTGAGCTTTATTCAAAGAGGGAATTGACACCATCTTCACTAGCCCCTCCCTTTAATCCTACAAATATTTATTGGGGGCCTATGTCCGCTCTGTGCTAGGTAGAATGGAATATAAACCAAAAATCTGCCCACAAGGAACTCAGGACCTATTATTTATCACAGTTATTTGCTCTACTAAGTAAATAAGGAAACTAAGTTATTATGAAAATGGAACTCTGAAGAGGGCAAAAGACATCTTTCAGGGTTAGTTTCAAACACCTCATAGTATACAAAGTATGTTTACGTACATTGTCTCATTTGATCCTCATGCCACTCATTAAGAAGGTTATTAGTACCTTTAAAGTGACTCAATAACTCAGCCAGGCGACAGAGTTAATGAGAGTGGGGCCTGGACACAAACCTGGGTTTCTGGGACCCTCTCCCCTCTCCCTATATCTATATCATCTATATCATCTATATCATCTATATCATCTATATCATCTATATCTGTATCTGTATCTGTATCTGTATCTATCTTTAAGAGACAGAGAAAGCACAAGCAGGGGAGAAGGACAGACAGAATCTTAAACAGGCCTCATGCTTAGTGCGGAGCCCGATGTAGTGCTTGATCCCACAACCCTGGGATCATGACCTGAACCGAAATCAAGAGACACTTGACTGACTAAGCCACCCAGGTGCTCCTGTCCATATTTTTATGTGCCTCCTGATGTGCTCTGCCCTCACAGCTTGGCCATTTGTATCAGCGGTATCTTTTTTTTTTTTTTTTTTAAAGTAAGCTCTATACTCTATGTGGGGCTTAAACTCAAGACCCCGAAATCAAGAGTCATATATGCTCTTCCCGCTGAGCCAGGGAAGAGGTGTCCCTTTAACATTCACAAATATGTCAGCGCCCCCACTCACTACATCTACTCTGCTTTGAATTCAGGTAATTTTCTAGCAGTTCTTTTGTCCACTATACCTGATTTTTTTCAATAATAGTCTTTTCTTTTGGGATGAAACAAGATATGTAGACCAGTGATAATGCATTAGCAAACACGGACTACCCGCCCGAGATGACAACAAGGTACTTCAATCCTTTTGCGTGGCTCATACGTCTCTTCAGGAAATATCACGTAATGATTAAAGTCTAAGCGGTGGCGGACAGCCACTCCCATTTCTCTTAAGCGCTGTGCAGCGAGCACATGAGGTAAGTGTTTGATCTGTCGTTCAACTTATGATCACCCAACAATGGCTGCATCTATTCAGGCAGCAAATATTCCAGGTACTGCCCTAGGGTCTGAGGAACACAGTGGTGCCTGATAAATCCACATTCTTGAGCAGTTTACATGCTATTGAAGGAGACCGTCAGTAAGCAGAACTATGCTTCTGGATAGTGCGTGGTGCTACGATGAAAATGAAAATCACTTTTGGATATCACGATAGAGTAAGAGTTCAGAGAAGACTCTTCTGAAGAGAAAATGTTTGGCAGAAACCTGAATGATGTGACGGATTCAGTTACGAGAAGATTTGGGGGATGAGGGTCTGCCCAGTGAGCTTAAGAAGGCCATTGGGATAGGATGACAGCGAGTAAGGGGAAAGTAGTCGTTGCTCTGCGTCACAGTAGTAGCAACGATCATAGGAATAATAATGACGAAATACGTTATCATCGCAACGGTATCGTTTTTAGGCGGAGTATCGATGGGCATTAACTGCATGCCAGGCACTGCGCCAAGTGCTTTACATATGGTTTCTTTCTTTCTTCCTTTTTCTTTTTTTTTAAAGATTTTATCTTTAAGTAATCTCTACTCCCAGTGTGAGGCTTGAACTCACAGCCCTGAGATCAAGAGTCCTGTGCTCCACTGACTGAGCCAGCCAGGAGCCAGGGACCCCATACAATGGTTTCTTTTAATCCTCAAAATATCTTCATGTCAGAGGACTTATTATAATGTCTTCATTTCACAAACAAGGAAACTGAGGCATAGCAAAGATAAGGGCTCTCTACCTGCGACTACACACTTCCTGAGTAGCAGAGCTAGGATGTTATCAGACTCGAGAGTCTGTTCTCTTAACCCCCCTGCCCTGTGACCTTCATGTGAATCAAACACTCATTACCAGACTCCCATTTAGCCTGGGGCTAGGTGTTTAATATGTGGATCACCCAGGCCTTCTTTTCAAACTTCCTCCTTGTGGATTTTGTGTTGTTAACATCTTTTTGCCCGGCGGGAACAAAAGAGTGCTGCGTGAAAGCTGCAGGTGAACCTCGAAAAGTAAAAGGTAAAATCCTCCCCCCTAAAAAGCCTAATAAGCAACTTTACATACAACTGTCAGTGAAAAAGTGAGGGTGGGGGTGACGGCTCCAGGAAGGGAGGTCGCTCCCACAGCACCCATCATCTAAGTGAGCCGCCTTCCTTTTGCCGTCTCCCACACAAATGAAGAAGTGATTACCTGGAGGGTAGGAGTGCTTTCCATCCACGATCCACTCTAACAAGGCCTCTATTAATTCCAGATTAACCTTTTCGAAATCCATGATGGACATAGTTTTGATGACTGATTTGCTAACCCCTGAAAGAAAGGTAAAAATCAGAAGGATAACTAAACCTTATTAAAGACAGCGATGCCTGTGAACTAGGTGGGTCTCACCTTGAATTGCCAACACAGATGTTCACACTGATGCACTGAAATGACCTGGTTTCTTTCAGTCGCTCAGAAAGTACACGTTTACTAGGAGAACTTTTTGCTTGAACAAGGACCCAAAGAACAGGCTCCTGACCCTGCTGGAAAGGCTCAGATAGGCTGCTGTTTCCTTTCTTCCTCCCCCCTTTTACCCATCACACACTTAGTGACCATTTAAATACCAGAAACAAAATTCAAAGACAAATACACTTTAGAAACCCCTCCTAGATTCAATCAAGTCATGAGTCAGATCAGATGGAAGTCCAGGCAATAGTAATCCAGGGAAATCAACAGAGACCAAAGCTTTCACTGACATCTTCACAATAGTGACTCTTTCCCGCCCCCACCCAAAGTTTATTTTGAGAGAGAGTGTGAGCAGGGAAGGGGCAGAGAGAGAGGGAGAGACAGAATCCAAAGCAGGCTCTGCACTAGCCGTGCAGAGCCCAGCACAGGGCTTGAACCCTCGAACCATGAGATCATGACCTGAACCGAAATCAACAGTCCGAAGCTTAACCGACTGAGCCACCCACATGCCCCACACAAGTTTTGGATCTTCCCTGAAAAATACATGTGATTTTAATGGCTTCACTAACAACTCCTGAAGGCTATCCTCAGACTTCTAGTTTAATGGTTTCTAGTCTCCTCTGAATCTATCTGAGGCCTAGTGAAAGACACAGTTCTTTGTGCTTGGGCTATAAGAGCTATAAGCTTGGGCTCTTTTAAAAACAAATAGTGGGGCGCCTGGGTGGCGCAGTCGGTTAAGCGTCCGACTTCAGCCAGGTCACGATCTCGCGGTCCATGAGTTCGAGCCCTGCATCAGGCTCTGGGCTGATGTCTCAGAGCCTGGAGCCTGTTTCTGATTCTGTGTCTCCCTCTCTCTCTGCCCCTCCCCTGTTCATGCTCTGTCTCTCTCTGTCCCCAAAATAAAATAAAACGTTGAAAAAAAAATTAAAAAAAAAAAACAAAAAACAAATAGCATATTCTTGGGAGTCTAACTCTCTAAAGACTACTGGCCTTTCTTCTTGGGTCCTCTTAATAGCCCATCACCCTAAATATAGTCTAACTAGAACAAAATAGCTGCAGGTAGAATCATGGAAGAGAAGTTTCCTATATTAGGCTAAAAAGTTTGAAAAGGGGCAAAAGCAGTTTCTAAACAATGTTCTACAGTGTGGAGCCTGTGTGGGTCAAAAATGAAAGAAAGAAAGAAACAGGTTATATAAATAAGGGTGTGGTGGGGTGTGGAAGGCAGAGAAGGAATCATTTTTATCTGTCAAGATTCCAAAAAGCTAGACTTGACTTTTCTTTTTTTTTTTAAGTAAGCTTCATGCTCAGCATGGAGCCCAGTGCAGGGCTTGAACTCATGACCCTGAGATCAAGACCTGAGCTGAGGTCAAGAGTTGAATGCTTAACCCTCTGAACTGTCCAGGTGCCCCCAAAAAGCTAGACTTTTTTTTCAAAAAGGAGAAAAGATCAGCTAACAGAAAAAAAGAGAAGTGAAATCGTTTTTTAAAAAAATTTTTAGGGGCACCTGGGTGGCTCAGGCGGTGAAGGTGTCCCACTCTTGGTTTCTCGTGGTCCGTGGGTTCATCCCTGCATCAGTCTCTTCACTGACGGTGCACAGCCTGCTTCAGATCCTCTGTCTCCCTCTCTCTCTGCCCCCCCTCCCCAAAAATAAACATTAAACAAATTTTTTCAGAGGCTCCTTGGAGGCTCAGTTGGTTAAGCATCTGACTCTTGATTTGGGTTCAGGTCATGATCTCACAGTTTCAGGAGTTCGAGCCTGTGTCGGGCTCTGCCCTGACAGCAGGAAGCCTGCTTGAGACTCTTCCTCTCTCTCTGCCCCTCCCCTGCTTGCACTCTCTCTGTCTTTCCCAAAAACTAAAAAACAAAACAAAACTTTAAAAAAATAAAAGCAAAGGGGCACCTCAGTGGCCCAGTTGGTTAAGTGTCTGACTTTGGCTCAGGTCATGATCTCACAGTTTGTGGGTTTGAACCCCGCGTCATGCTCTGTGCTGAATTCTTGCTCGGAGCCTGGAGCCTGCTTCGGATTCTGTGTCTCCGTCTCTCTCTGCCCCTCCCCCACTTGTGCTCTGTCTCTCTATCAAAAATAAATAAATGTAATAAAAGAAATTAAAGAAATAATAAATAAAAGAAAGTTTTTATAGTTGGGCAGTTTTTACTACTTAAAAGGACTGATTATTTTTTTAACTAGAAAAAGTTTTAAGAGTTGACCTCAGAAACATTATTTTGATTTTCTGAAAAATGAGAGAGTCTTGAGATCAACCAGATTTAGTCTTTTTGTTATAGGGAAAGAGAAGCTAGTGACAGAGCCGGGTTTCATGACCCCAAATCTTCTATCCTCCTCCCCCCTCAGAAAGGAATTCTCAAAAGTGCTTTCTGAACTTTGGTAAACTGTGTGCTTGAAATTGGAAAGGCCTGGCTTAGATCCCACCATAATTTTTAAAGAAAATTCCGAAATTTCAAAAGAGAAACCAAAGGGGTTTTCCTGTTCCATAATTTAATAGAATAAGGAAATGGGAATTATCAGCTGGTATGATGTACAGAAGGAACACAAACTTTTGACTCAGACATATTTCAGTTAAGATTACTAATGTGTATTGACTAGATGGGCACCGTGCTGTGGATTTGTATTATCTCATTTAACTCCCTAAACAACTCCATTTTATAGATTAGGAAACTGAGGTACAGAGAGGACAAGGGACTTGCTTGAGGAATTCTGAGGGAGCAAGTTGAACCCAGGTCTGTATGATGCAAGCTCATACTCTCAACCTTACTTCTCAGGATGTTGGGAAGATTAAGTGAAATATTTAGGAGCTATGCGTATCTTTCTGAACAGCAGAATAATAGCTAATCCCCTAATTCCTGGATGATTACCACTCCCCACACAGGACTGGGAAGATAGTCTTCGACGGAAGGAGAAAAAGGAAAACTCATTTGCTTCTTCTCCTATAGAACAGGGGGATGCAGGCTCTTACTCCTTGAAAGGTAAGCACTTTTGTTTTTTGGAAGGGCTAGAGGAGTTGGGGTGGCAGTCCAGGGAAAAGAGCAGGGAGGGCAGTTGAGACATGTCTCTGGTCTAGGCTTTAAGGTAGAAAGCAACAGTAGTAATGTTGCAGTGTCTGTGTGTTTAGCCCAGCTCATATGCACAGAAGACTATCTAGGAACAAAGAACAGTTAGGTGGGACCTGGCATAGGAGGAGGGATCAGCTAAGAACACATAAAGAAATGCTCAGTATAGGATGGACCCACAAAAGATGCTATTTGAAAGCCTGTGAGTAATGCTAAAACTAGTGGATGACATTTTGAGGATTTTAGAGGCTATTTAAAAAGTCTTCAAATATCTCTCCACAAATGACTTATTAACTATAAAGGGAACAAACAGTGACCTACACAGGGGAGACACGTAGCCAGCATCTCCTTAACCAAGTGATCAAAAACAACACTGCCAATAAAGGGACAGACCAATGTCATATGCCTCCTGATACGATGTACCAAAAAGGACTCAACATTGTTTCTGTGGTTTTCTAACCAAAATGAAACCCAAAAGGTTGGGTTTTCTAACCTAAATTTAATCATGGGGAAACATTAGACAAATCTAAATGAAGGGATATTTTAGAAAATAACTGGCCCAAACTCCTAAAAAATGTCAAGATCTTAAAAGAAAAATAAAGGCTGGGGAGTTTTTCCAGATCAAAAGAAACTAAAGACACACAACAATGAATGCAATACATAATTGTGGGTTGGATTCTGGGCCAGAAAAAAATAGCAATAAAGGACATTTTTGAGATAATTGGCAAATTAGAATGGTGACTATGGATTAAATAATAGTATTATATCAGTTAAATGTCTTCATTTTGATCATGTCCTGTGCTTATGGTCTTAAGAAATACATATGTCCGTTCTTGACTTCAGCTCAGATCATGATCTCCCAGTTCATGGGTTTGAGCCCTGCATCAGGCTCTGTGCTGACAGTGCAGAGCCTGCTTGGGGTTCTCTCTCTCCTTTCTCTGATCCTCCCCTGCTTGCAGGCGCGCGTGTGCTCTCTCTTTTTCTCTCTCAAAATACGTAAATAAACATTAAAAAAGAAAAAAGAGAAAGAAATATGTACTCATATACAAGGGATTAAAGGACGTGATATCTGCAACCTACTCAAAGGTTCAAGAAAAAAATATATAACGTGTACACAGTGCAAATGATAAAGGAAATGAAGCAAAATAATAATTGGTGAGCTGGGGTAAAGGATATATGAGAGTTCATTGTATGGTCCTGCCAGCTTTTATTATGAATTTGCAATCATATCAAAATAAAAAGTTACAAAATACTAAGGAATATACTTGTATTTCACTACTTCCCAATTTTTCTATAATAAACATTTCTTTTATAATCAGAAAATACCTATATGTAAATATAATAACAATTATATCTAATATGTGTTGAAACTGCTATTTTTTTTTTCTCCCAAGTTTAAGGTTGTTCTGATGCATTAAAGACAATGTAGCTGTGAAACAAGGGCCACGTTTTTCTTCCTCTGGATCACGGTGGGGGGCGGCGGGGGGAAACTGGTTCCCTATGACATAACCGTAATATTCCCCCAGGAAACACATTACCTTTATAGCGGGCCAGGAGCTGCTTGAAATCCAACTGTTGGTCTGGCACTGCATCTCTGACAGAATCCTGGTGCTGGAGGTGAAGGGAGAGCCTCAGGTCTTCCTCTACTTCTTCAAACGCAGTTCTGCTGCGCCTCGCTTTAAGCTTCTCCTTTGACATCTGTTTCATGGAGCGCAGATAAGGGCTCCCATCCTGCAGCACGTACCTGAGGAAGTTAAACAAAGGGATGGGGCTGTTAGTATGTAGGTCTGTTGGTGAGGAAGGAAAATATCCACCTATTTATGTTTTCCGATCAGCAGAGTGTTGCTCTGTCTCTGCCCCATTCATGTGCTTCTCTTTCACCAGTCCAGGGTTCTGCTGGCCTGTGTCCTATTTCTGGTAGGGAACACACTAGAATGTTTTTGGTTCTGTTTCAAGGTAATTCTGGAGGCAGTGAGTTTGAGAAAGTGAGAGAATAAAGACAGGTAGACTAGTTAACACATTAATTTCCCCAGAGATTCACAGCGGAAATGGGGTAGGGCCCCCACATAACAATTTATTTAATAAGTTCCCTACATAGGCTTATTGCACGCAAAAGTTTGAGAGCCACTGTTTTGGGGTTTTTCGCTTGAGAAAACTGTACCATTAAATAAATAGAGAATTAGAAGTAGGTCTTATTAGAAACGGAAGGAGCAGGGAGTAGGAGAAAAATTCTGAACTGAGTTTTCGGTGCCAGACTGCAAGGGCATTTTCTTTCTGGAGCTCAGAGGTCAGGAACAAAGATACTGATTTGGAAATTCTTGGCACAGAGGTGACATCTGAAATCACATGAGTCTAACAGAGGGACAAAAGAGTTTAATGGTGAGAAGGAATAGCGCAAGGATAAAACCATGGGGGGGGGGGGCGGGTGGTGGTTTCATGGTCAAAGAGTAGGAAGAGGAATCAGGGCTTTCAAAGGAGAGAAATATGTTTGTATCCAATGGAAATGGCCATTTTTTACCCAGCACTGAAATTATGCAGACATCCTGACTCTCACACTAGACTGCAGGCTCCCTGAGCACTGCAGGATGATGATGATGATGATGATGATGATAGCTAACATTTGTTAGGTGCCAGGCACAGTTCTAAGCATCTGCAGCTATTAACTCTAAGAATTAATTAATCCATCCTCATGACAACCCTGTGAAGCAGCTATTAATATACCATTTTACTTGTGATGAACCTGAGTCACACAGAGATCAAGCTACTCATCAATGTTACAGTTAGTAAGTAGAGGGATTTAAATATTGGCAGTTTATCTGCAGAATGGGTACTTTTTTTCATATTAAATTCTCCATATATCTGGTCCTTCATCATTTAAAAAAAATTTTTTTTAATGTTTATTTATTTTTGAGAGAGAAAGAGAGAGAGACAGAGACAGAGAGACAGAGCGTGAGCAGGGGAGGGCAGAGAGAGAGAGGGAGACACAGAATCCGAAACAGGGGCCAGGCTACAAGCTGTCTGCACAGAGCCTGATGCGGGGCTTGAACCCACAAACCATGAGATCATGACCTGAGCCAAAGTCAGATACCTAACTGACTGAGCCACTCAGGTGCCCCTGTCCTTCATCATTTTTTCAATAGACTTCATTCTTCAGTACAGTTTTAGGTTCACAGCAATATTGAGCAGAAGGTACAGAGGTTTCCTGATACTCCCTGTTTCCCACAAACGTATAGCCTTCCCCATTATCAACACCACCCCCCCTGCCCCCCAACACCAGGGTGGTATAACTGTTATACTGATGAAGCTACAATGGTACATCATGATCACCCAAAGTCCATAGTTTACATAGTTCCAGTCAGTACTCTTAACATGCAATGTGTACTGTGATGTGAATTGCAAATGATTTGTATAATATTTGCTGAAAAGGGAAAACCAAACACTCAAATGGAAAAATTAGAAGAAAAACTAACATGTCTATTAAAATGCTGGCACACTGAGGTAAAATAATGTTTTCAAAGACTTTCACCAAACCTTAATTAATGTCTTCCTTACCTTGTCACAGCAATTGCATCTTCCAGAAAAAACTGATCAACAGGAAACGTACGACCTAGAAGGACAAGAAAATAAAAGACTCAGGATACCTGTTCAACTACCTTGAAATACACAGTTTGCAAATGTAAAATTCTCTTAAAACAAAGCTGGGCACATTAAGGTACTGTTTGCTCTGTTGTCTTAAACATATCAGAAGAAAAGGAAAGCTTTTGATGAGAGAAATTAGAAGGGATAGATAGATTCCAGCTCATAAAAAGACAGAAGTATATAGGTGGAAATGCTCATTTGGTAATAGGACATTTTTTAACCTCTTTTTTTGTTTTAAACCTGTTACACTTTTCCCACCCTCCCCTCCCCCAAGGGGACTTTTAAACATTCAACAACTACAAGAAATAGTATGATTATTCGTCAAAATCGTCCATAAATTGTTCTTGTGACAATCAACTGCAGAAGGATAAAGCAATGTCCAAGGTGATAAATTAATCCCACAGTGAGACTGTGAAAGCACCAGAACACACAGACTACTCAACTTCACTTTCTCCCAGAGTGGACCAACATCCAGGAAGTTAGCAGAATCCTGTAGTGAACAAATCTGCTATACACAGAGACAACTCTATGACAGATTACCACTATTAACTCAATATTAAACACAACGGAATTCTAGAAATCCTAATAACTGGGACTTTTTTCAAAAGCACATGTAAAACTGAAATCTCTTAGCAAATGGATATAATGTTGCTTCTTTATTAATTTCATTATATGGTCATTAATTTTATTTGTTATAAATCTAATCACTTCTTGAGAAAATATCAATACCTGTATTTTACATCTCAGATGAACTTTAAAAATAATTATATTTGCCTACAAGAACAAGGCATATTTAATGATGCATATTAATCACCTGGTATAGTAATAATTGGGCAGGAACTGAAATATTCTGAAAAGAGCTCAGCATTTAAAGTTGCACTCATTAGAATAACTTGAAGAGTTGGTCTCTGCAACAAAATGTCCTTCAAGACGAGCAGCAAGAAGTCACTAAGGGAAATAAAAGAAACACCTCAAGATCAAACAAATTTAATACATAAAAATGAATTAGCTTTATTTTTTTAAATGTTTATTTTATTTTTGTGGGGGGAGGGAGAGAGGAGAGAGAGAGAGAGAAAGAGAGAGAGAGAGAGAGAGAGAGAGAGAGAGAATGAGCAGGGAAGGGGCAGAGAGAGACAGAGACACAGAATCTAAAGCAGGCTCCACGCTCCGAGTTGTCAGCACAGAGCCTGATGTGGGGCTCGAACCCGTGGACCGTGAGATCATGGCCTGAGCTGAAGTCAGATGCTTAACCAACTGAGCCACCCAGGCACCCCAAAATGAATTAGCTTTTGATGCATTTTGAGCAAGGAATGTGTAGACCTATGTGAAAAAAAAAACTCTACATCTTACAGAAAGATGTGTCATGATCCTAGATGTGAAGACTTAAAATTATGAAGATATAAACTCAAATAACCAAATAAACTCAAATCAGTGTAGTACCAATCAAAGTACCAACAGGATCTATCATTGCATTTGATAATTCTACTTCCGGATATCTACACATACATAATGAAGAATATACAAAGATTTTCATAATAACATTGTTCGTAATAGTAAAACAATGACAACTGCCTACATGTCCATCAACCAAGAAGTGATTGGCTAAAAATAAATCACCCAATATGTGGAATAACATGAGGCAGACAGTAGGAAATAACACAGAGCTTTAGATACTGATATGAAAACATCTGAAAAAAACCCAAGTATGTACTGCAACAAGTACTGCACAAAAGCAACATCCTTACTGGTCTCCCTGCTTTGGCCCATCCCCTTGCAATCTCTTCTCAATAGAGAAGACCAACGGTTCTGTTCGAATGTAACTCTTACTGTGCCAGTCTTCAGCTCATAATCCTTTGATGACTTATTAAAATCCTCACTAACAAGTTAGGTCCTACATGACATTTTCTGCCCCTACCACCACTTGTCTCCGGCTGCTCGCCCCTTATTCACTCACTCCAGCCACACGGTCCTCCTTGTTGTCCTGGAGGCATGTACCTCAGGTCTTTTGCACATGTTATTGATCTGCCTGCAATGGGCTTCTCCCAGACATTCACAGGTAGTTCCTTCATTTCCTTCAAGTCTTTACTCAAAGATACCTTTGTAGCCAGGCCTTCCCTAGTCACTCTATTTAAAAATTCAAATGCTCCCCTCCCCTGCATTTCATATCACCTTTCCTCTTCTTGGCACTTAACATATTTTACTTATTTACCATTCTTATTGTTGAGCTCACCCATCAGAATAGAAGCTCTATGAGGACAGGGATTTGGGTCTATTTTGTTTACTAATAAAATAATCTAGAACAATGTCTGGAACAATAGTAGCTGCTCAAAAAACCTGTTGACTTACTAAATGAACACATCAGTTGTATAAGAAAAAAAGGTCAGAAAGCAAAAGTACCTATTTCTAACAAAGTAAACATAAATGTCAATGTATAAAAAGGACATATCACTAGTCTCATCACCACAGTTATCTCTGGGGAAGAGACTGGTAATGCTTTGGAAGTGTTAAGGGAGACTTTCATTTTATCTGTATTGCTTGGATGGATAGATAGGTAGGTAGATAGATAGATAGATAGACAGATGGATAGATAGATGGATAGGTAGACGGATAGATAGATAGATAGATAGATAGATAGATAGATAGATAGATAGTAGGCTCCATGCCCAATGTGAGTCTCAAACTCACGACCCCAAGACCAAGAGTTGCATGTTCCATTGACTGAACCAGCCAGGTGCCTCCTGTATAGCTTTAATTTTTAATGAGAGCATATTCCTGTACTATTTCGTTCTCTTTAATTTCATGAGCTAATTAACTTACATGTACGACTTTTGTTTCTTTTTTAGGGAAAAGGACATAATATAACAATTAAGAAATGTTTAAGTAATTTATAATACACGCATACTTAAAATCTCTTTCTGCAATTATTAACTTCAAAGATAGTTCATGCTATCACGTTAACTATTATATGAGAAGCAGCACACACAACTCCAATAGTGTTTGTGGAGACATATATCTCTCTCTACCACATCTCTCTCCTAACTCCTAATATACTCCCAGAAGAAAACAGACCAAAATTGTAACAGGTAATTATTATACAGGGGACAAAAAATATTTTTTGACATTTCTTTGATACTTTCCAAACATTGAGAAAAATCATGTTATCTCTATGGTCAGAAAATCTATTAAAAATTTTAAACAAACACAGCTATAACTTTTCTATATTTAACCTTTAATCTTATGTATATTTTTACTGATCTTGAGTCCTAGATTTTACTCCTATTTTTTTGTTTTTCTTTTTCCATCTGAGCCGGCAAATATTCCCCTTTTTCTTGTAATTTGTACACTCCTTTCCCAAAGGCTGCTATTTGTAAATGACTGAATCTCCCTTCTCCAGAGTGTAATTTATCTTTCATCAGGTATTATTTTGAATTTTTAACTGCTGATATTCTACAAGTCATTAAGTTTTATATAAAAATCTTTCTCTTTTGAGATCACGATTGAGAAACCAGATCCAGTACTATGCTCTAGTTTCTCTGAGTTTGTGGAAATATAGATGTTATGAAAGCCAAAACCATTTTTTATATTTAGAATTATACTGGATATAATTTCCCCTAAAATTTTAAATGTACCTTTAGAATATAACATTTAAATATTATTAGTCTGGTAGAATGTCATATTTGATTTCCTCCTCCAAGTTGTTTAGTGATTCTGTGAAAATATTTTCTTCTTTCAAATGTTCACTTGAACATTTACCTGCAAAAATGAAATGACTTACCATTTATTTTTCCCCCCACTGTTTTCTGGAGTCTCTACAAAAAAATTATTTGCCCCTCAAAGATTCCCAGTGTTTTGTGTATAGTCATTTAAAATTTACTATTGCCATGTCCTAGGAATTATTTCTTTTTATTTTGATCTATTCTTTTTATATGTAAGTCTGCTTTTCTTTAGTTTCCAATTACTTGATATTTCTTATTTACTAGAGTATCAGTGTATTTATTTCTTTGAACAAATAGTCTTCTGGTCCTATGTCTTCCCTGCTCAGTTCTTAAAAACTTTTTATTAGCAGTAGCAGGGAATCCTTTTCATGTTTTTTGGTTTGTTTCTTTTTAAAATTTTGCTATTAGCTATTTTCTGCTTCTCTGGCAATCTGCCAACTTTAGTTACTTAGATTTTCCTTCTTCTCAAAGTACTTATAATAGTATAGTCCTTTTTGGGAAAGTCTAATAATTTTCATGGGATTCTTTTTTTTCCATACTACTTTTTTTTTATTGCTCTAGAACATGATCCACATGACAAACTATGATTAATGCCATCTATTTACTAGGCCCTTCCTTTTAAAATACTCAGAATTTTGATTTTACATCCCAGCCCTTTAATGACTTCTAATTTCATAGAATAAAATCTAAATGCTTTATTGTCCATGGTATATAAGCCCCTGGAAGATCTGGTTTCTTCCTTTTCTACCTGCTACTTTTTCCCTCATTTACTACAACCAGCTGCACAGGCTTCCTCCAGTTTCTGGGCTCATGATACCCTTTCCCACTGCAGAATCTGAGAATGGTGGCTTTGCCCCCATTTGTCACACAGGATGCCTTCTCATACTTCTGTTTTTAATTTAAATATCATCTCTTGAGAGATAGCAGCTCTGACCATCTCAGGGATCTCTCCCCTGCAAACACAGCAACCTGTTTATTCCTTCATAGTACTTACTCCAATTCATAATTGTTTACGTATTTATTTGCTCATTATTTGTTTTTCCTACTAGACAATGAGATAAAGGGGAGTCATATATGTTTGCTCACTATAGCAACCCCAGCAATTAACAGATCACTTGGCACTTAATACAGTCTCAATAAATGTATGAAAGAATGTCAGGACTGAATGACTGACCAAATGAACAAAGAAGGAAGGACATACTGACCAATCCATCAACTACAGCATGCCTTACATCTGCTACTCCTAAGTACAGTGCCCAGCTCAGCATGATGCCCAGGAGGTGTTAAATATCTCCTGGGAGAAGATGTCCATCTGACAGGATGACTCTTCTAGTGAGGAACATGTGCCCTCCTAGCCTTTTTAGTATTACAGACCCTGGAGATCAGGAAAGCGTTCCTCTCTAACTTGGGCCTCCTCTGTGGCCTTCCTCTCTAGCTCTGTGAAACTGAACTGGAAACAGAACAAAATTCTTTCAGCCATGTCTTCATTTTATGTGTGTGGCTATTTGTTTGGAAAATCTTTGTTTTACCTTTCTTCTGTCCTCTCATGAACTTCATCAACAATGATATGGGTGATTCCTTGTAGAGCTGTGTCTCCCTCCAGCCTTCTCAGCAGCACGCCTGTGGTGCAGTACAACAGTCTGGTGGCTGAGGACTTACACAGAAAAGGGCATAGAAGGCATTCATGGAATTTTTGAAAAAAGGAAACTCTTCCTTTCTTTTTTCTTTTCTAAATTTTAACGAGGCTCCACATCCAACTTGAGCCCACGTGGCTTGAACCCATGACCCTGAGCTTAAGAGTCATATGCTCTACTGACTGAGCCAGCCAGGCACCCCAGGGAACACTTTCAAAGCCAAAATGGCAAGGCCATTTTGAATGGATAGGGACAAAGAATATTGAAAACATCAGCAGTTGCATTTAATCTGAAACCACACTAAATGCATAGTTTCTTTCTGGCCAACAATAGTAAAAGCTTTTCTACTTTATATCAAAAATTTAAGTTTAAACCTCATAAAAAACATTCAAAAAGTATTATAAAACATAAAAACAACAGTGAATAATAAACCCAATTCTAAATTTGTCTGTTCCTTATTTGGTTAAATGGATTAAGTCTCAGGATTAAGAGTAAAATAGCAGTTACTAGATCACTTCTGCCAATAAAGAATAAAAGGTCTTAAAAAAAAATGTTTCTTTTATTTTAAAAGAGAGAGGGGGAAAGTGTGCTCGCATGTGCAGGCAAGCAGGGAAGGAGCAGAGTGAGAGAGGGAGAGAGAGAATCCCAAGCAGGCTCCATGCAATCAGCACAGAGCCTGATGATGTAGGTCTCAATCCCATGAACCATGAGATCACGACCTGAGCCAAAGTCAAGAGTGGGACGCTTAAATGACTGAGTCACCCAGGTGCCTCAGAATAAAAGGTAGAGGAAATTAAGTACACCCAAATAAGAGTTTATACCAAAATATTTCTGAAAGGTCTTTAGCCCTACCTAAGTCTATATCCCAAATTGCCCATGTGTCTCCAGACCCCAAAAACTCTTTATACTTGAAAACTAAATTTCTGTTATCAGGAAACAAGCAGAGCATACGAACCTTGACACTTTCCAGCCGGATCTGGTACCCCACAGTCAGACCCACTCTTTCTGTCCTTTCTTTAGCAACACGTTCAGCAACAGATATTGCCGAGATTCGTCGGGGTTGCGTACAGATGATGTTGGCCACCTTCTCAGGTGGTCCATTCAGAGAATCATCCAGAATAAACTGAGGAATCTGTGTGGTTTTTCCACATCTGTATGTCAAAACAAATAAGTCCTAATATGAGAGTTTTCAAGTGCTAGTTACCAAAAAAACAAAAACCAAACTAAAAAAACAAAACAAAACAAAACAAAAAAAACCCAAAACAATCATGTGCAGTGAGGAAAGTGAGAAACCTGATTATGATAAAATTCATAATCTTCATTTATCTTCTAAACTGACCTACTGACTTGTTACCTACAGCTCATAACTGCTAGGAATTTGCACTCAGATTAACAGGGCAATCAAATAATCATTTAGTATCATTTGTAAAATTGAGACAATTGAACAGACATTAGATTAAGTTCTGTAAACACCACTACAAATGACCTCTATGTTTGAATCCTAAAGAAATGGGAGTATTATGTTATGATTTTTATGTATTATCTTACTGATTTGGCTACAAGTAGACTGAGGTTAAAAAGATATGAAACTGAGGGGCGCCTGGGTGACTCAGCCGGTTGAGCGTCCAACTTCGGCTCAGGTCATGATCTCAGTTAGTGAGTTTGAGCCCTGCGTGGGGCTCCATGCTGACAGCTCAGAGCCTGGAGCCCACTTCAGATTCCGTGTCTCCCTCTCTCTCTGCCCCCCTCCCCTCTTGCGCTGTCCTCCTCTCTCTCTTTCTCTCTCTCTCAAAAATAAATACTAAAAAATTTTTCTTAAAAATATAAGAAACTGGAAGATCTCTTTAAATGTTTATTTATTTATTTTGAGAGGAAGAGAGGGCCAGCAGGGGAGAGGGGCATAGGGAGAGGGAGAGGGAATCCCAAGCAGGCTCCACACTGAACCGACATGGGGCTCAATCCCATGACCACAAGATCACAACCTGAGCTACTATCAAGAGTCAGACTCTTAACTGACTGAGCCACCCAGACACCCCAAGAAACTGGAAGATCTCAAATTACTACTATATTGGTGAGTCTGGGCACGAATGTAATTATTAGGTTAAATACTTTTGAATATAGAACTAAATTAAGGCTACAACCTATCGCTGCTAAATAAATTTGGATAACATGCGAAAAGGGTAAAGTAGGAAAAATAATATGCCCTAAGTTGTTATTAAAAGAACAAATAAAAGCTCTAAGGAAATCAGAATAAATTTAGCAGATGGAAGTTTCCAAGTTAAATGTTCTAGAACTATCCTTTACATTTAAAAATGGGCCTGGTAAAAGTCTTCATTTAGACCTTTTACCTTAAAATTGTCTCAGGGAAGAGGTGTGCAATGTCTATAAATTACTTGATGGATTTCTGAGGTGTTTTTTTGTTTTTTGTTTGTAATTTGGGTCTGTTGGCTAAAGATCTGTAAAATTAGGTTCTGTGAAATATTATTTAGTATCTGACAAGTAAAGCACAAATAACAACAGTTACTAGTTTTTTACAAGTAGAACTGGTTATGGTAACCAGGGTGCATACCATATTCATGGATGAAAGCTGCATTACAAATAAATTGCATTCTTACCCAGTCATACCACTTATAACAAGCACTTGGTGATCGCTCAACAATTTAAGAATGGTTTCTTTTTCTTCCCAAGCAGGGAGCGATTGTCTTTCTTGCAGAATTGCCTGGAACTGTCTGGAAGCCTAATAATATAAAAGATAAGGCATCAGTTACGTTACTTTGAATCATCTTTCACAAAGATCTCAGGTTGGAATCTCATAGCTAGACCCACCCTTTCTGCTCTTTCTTTAACAATTTGTTCAGAGACAGAAATTGCAGATTTGTTAGGATTGGGGGCTGGTGACTTCAGCAGAAGGCTGCTTAGAGAATCAGCCAGAGAAAGCTGTGAAATCTTGTGATTTTCCTACATCTGAATAAACTGCAAGATCTTGTAAGAGAAATAAGCCTCTTGTTTAGCACTACCCAGCTCTTCCTAGCAGGATTCTCTGCACCAGCACTATCCAGTAGAACCTTCCATGTTAATGGAAATGTTCTATAATAGCATTGTCCAAAAGAACAACCTCTGACTACATGTGGCTAGTGAGTATTTGAAATGTGGTTAGTGCTACTGAGGAACTGAATTTTTAATTTTATTTAATTTTAATTAACTTAAATTTAAACACCTGCATGTGGCCAGGGGCTACCACACTGGATAGCATAGTTCTATCAGATTTTTACTAAAATCAGTAATAGTGAGAACACTCATGAAAGGTTCTTTTTGGCCACGCATCACATATATGTAACTCAGTCTGACGTGCAATGGCCAATAAACATTGTAGCATATGTTAAATCTAAAGATATATTTTTGAATAATATAAGAAATTTACATTAACACATCATTTTCTGCATATAATGTTATCATATAAATTTATCACCTCTAAACACAAACTGATCAAACTGAATATGTAATTTTTTGTTTTTACTATCTTACTACTTATGGTGTGAATTTCTATTCATTTTGATGTTCTATAGGCATTGCACTACATATGCCATAGTGTTATGCTGTGTCAAAAATCAGAATCAGAACTTCACAATTAGAAATGCTGCTAGACAGCATCCAATCCAATCCCCAAACTGGCTAAGCAACTTGTTTTTGTCCTACATCCAACCCTGCCCTAACAGTTCACTTACAGGTTCTTTGAAAACAATCTTCATGTGAATGGGATAAAAACAATATGGACTTTGGAAACAGAGATTTAACTTGAAGCCCTTGTGTGGCCACCTGCTAGCTATGTGACCTTAGGCAAGTTATTCATCCTAGGATTCTCTCAAATGGAGTCAGAGTCCCTCCTTCTCCTTTCTCCACTATTTTTTCTAATATAAATCACAGCACTAATTTTCATTTCACTTATCAGATTGCCTGTCATAGTACCAGAGCCACAAGATTCTGAGAATATTTGGTATATATGCGTGCATTTCACTTTCACCAGCCATTGGATTTTCCAAAACTATCTAGAACATGCACCCAAGTTTGCTGTGGCTTGCAGAAAGCATGCGGAGTTAAAGAGAAACAAAAGCATACTAGGGAGGGTAGCCAGGCTTTCTAACTCCTGACCAGTTCATCTGTACAGTAGGGAGGCAATGCTAGCCAATCTCTGGGAACACCCTACCTGTTTGATTCGGAACTGCTTGCAGAGTTTAGCATTTTCAGCATGTACTGATTTTGCCTGCCAGTCATATCTTCTGGAAATCTTTTTCTTAAGGTTCACATAGCTCTCATTCTCCACTATAACTGGTGCAGGACCTTCATCCTCCTCTGAATCCTCCTCAGGTTCTGATTCTTTTTCAACTTGCAGGGGATAAAAGGAAACATTTTCCATATGGAGCCCTTTCTTTAGCAAAGGGGGAGAGTCACTCTCTAACAAAGTAACAACAACAAAAAAATCGTAAGATGGAGAAAAAGCTAAAGCTTGAATAAAGCAGGTTCATTTGTTTCAAACAACTACTTCTACTGCTAAAGAACTTAAAATGCATCTTCAAATATACTTTAATTAGGAATAAGTGGCTATTGCTAAACCAAATTAAAAACGAAGAAGAAAAAAATCATGGCATGCTTTGTTAATTCTGTAGACTCTTTACATTCAAGGAATTAACTGACAGTTTCAACTATTTGCAAGTGTTCCTAAAATTCTATGACATGAAACCCAAATGTCTACCAAATGATAAATCAATACACAAAATATGGCATGTCCTTATAATGGAGTGTTATTCAGCAATAAAATGAAGTACTGATATGTCCTACATGAACAAACCTTGAAAACATTATGCTGAGTGAAAGAAGCCGATCACAAAAGCCACATATCGTATGATTCCATTTCCAGGAAGTATACAGAATGGGCAAATGCACAGACACAGAATGTAGATTCATAGTTGTCAAGGGTTGAAGAAAGGGAGAAATGAGCACTCGCTGCTAGTAAGTATGGGGTTTCTTTTAGGGTTGATCAAAATGTTCTGGAATTAGACAGTTGTCATGGTTGGGGCGCCTGGGTGGCTCAGTCAGTTAAGCGTCTGACTTCGGCTCTGCCATTCCTGAGTTGGAGCCCCGCGTCAGGCTCTGTGCTGACAGCTCAGAGCCTGGAGCCTGCTTCAGATTCTGTGTCTTCCTCTCTCTCTGCCCCTTCCCCGCTCACGCTCTGTCTCTCTCTCACTCAAAAATAAAGATTAAAAAAAAAAAATAGTCCTCATGGTTGCACCACTCTGTGAATATACTAAAAAGCCACTGGATTGTATCCTTTAAAAGAGTGAATTTTATAGTATGTACATTGTATCTCAATAAAGGTGTTACTTAAAAAAAAAAGGCCCTGTCACACAATCTGTCATTTCTCCAGGAATATATTTGAATCCCACATACTAGAAACTGCTGTTTGGCAGCAAGTGGCTAGTGAGTGAACCTGGCCAACTGTATGCCATCCACACCTTAATGCAGTTTCATTGTTCTCTACTTACTGATGTTTACCTAAGAATTCTTGTGAAATCAGGAAAACTTGTTTCTCTCAAAGAAAGATGGCAACAAATAAGAATTCCTTGAAGAACTTTGAAAAAGGAGCTTAACTGTGGCGTACGAATCTGTACGGCAAATCCGCAAAGCAATCAAGCCAGAAGGTTCCACAAACATTTTTTAAACTGAGGGTTTAGGACTTCATAAAGAGAGCCTTAACACTAATGGACTTTGGGGGTCTAGTATACTGTGGAAAGAGAAATATCTCTAAAAACTCAGTTGAAAGTAATTCCATGTAAAACATCAGAAGTAAACATGTGAAACCAAATGGATTAAATCAAACATGTTTTCTGGGAAGATGCTTTAAGGTTCTTCCAACCCCCAACTGTAGAATAAACTTCTGTATCACTACAAACTTTCAATGCAGACAGCCCAATCACAGTGACAAAACTGGGGCTTTCAATTAAAGTCAGGCCACAGTTCAGGGGATTCTCATTCCCTTTTGCCCTTGGACTGAAGAGACTGATTGGCCTAAGATCACCGGGAGATCCTAGAGAAGCCCTCAGAAGCTCGGTCTTCCTTAATCCATCCTGAATGCCCCCTCCACAAAACCCTCCACTCAATCAAAGCCTTCCATACCTTCAGGAGTCTGATTTGGAGCGAAAGAATTGTTTGGGATCACTGGTTTACGACAGACAGGATTATTTATTCTGGTCCCAGATGACACTGGCGGAAAGTTCACAGGAGGGACACTGTATTTGTGATGGGTATTTGTTAGTAAATTGACTATTTCTGATTCTTCCTCTAAAAGGGTTATCAAAGAATATACAACAGGTTCGGAAGTTTCTGCAAATGTCAAGGCCTTGCCATAAAGGAACTCAGAGATATGTAAACGACAAGCCAGAGGTAGATTCTCATTGGTGGAATAAAATGCCACAAGGGGAGCTTGGTAGGGGTATTTGTGGTCTTTAGAAAATCGAATTTCAAGTTCATATAAAAAAGAGGCATCTTCATGAACATTAAGATGAGAATCATCTACAATTCTTTCTGCTCTTCCAACAATTTGATTTGGGGGCACTTCATGTTTGAATTTGCATCTTGATCCAAATTTACAATTTCCTTTGAGGTAAAATTTACAGATTTCAAGTGAAGTCTCCTGTGTATTTTTGGTGCTTTCCTTTCGCTTTGATTTGCAGAATTTACTCGTCAAATACTCCAATTCCAATCCAATGGTCCAGACTCGGTTCTGAATTCTTTCGATAAATTTTTCTCCACAGATTGACTTCAGAGCAAATGCCTCTTCCTGCCGCTGTTCCACACACTCATCCACGCTCACATGGGCAACCGCCTCAGAGAGCTTCATCCTCTCCCCAAATGTCTCTGAAAAACACTGTGTGAGCAGATGTTCCAGCGATGCCCCCACATCTCCATCACAGATCCGCAGGGCTGCCTGACAGCGTTCAGGGTTGAACCCATACCTACCAAGTGTGAAACATGACAAAAAATATTGAGTAATTTCAAATCACAGAAGTGAAGTTCATTTAAACATGCTCATGTGAAGTTATAACTGTACATAGGCAGGATTGGCATTTTGAGAAAGTATCCCTGGTAACATGGATTCCTCCCTAGTCACCCTGTCCTGAAAGAGAGGGTATTAGGCACATCAGCACCGCAGCAGCCCCTGCAACAGGAGAGCTTTCCAGGAAGGGGGAGTAGGGTTTGTAATGTGATTCTAGTTCCTTCAGTTCTCCCCCAGCCGCCATAAATGTTGAAAGCAATCACCTGGCAAGTTTCTGCACTGCAAATGTTGAGACTGTGAATTCTGGATTAGGAGGCTCCACTAGGCCTGAGCCAGCACATTCCAAAGGGTCACAGTCGGGAACAAGGGAAGCTTCTTGGCCAGCAGGCCAGTACTGTTCATCATCACAATCAGGCTCGTCATCTTCCTCTTCCCCAGAAATGCCTCTTCTGACAAAGGTAACATGTTCATATTATTAGATATTAAGTTCCACTTACTTCAAAGTAAAATTTAGCAAGAGTCTAAGAATTTAATTCAGGGAGCCAAAGGACACAGGATCCTAACCATTCTTCAGTCACTGGTTTGAACTTTTACTGATCTAACTTCTATCTTGGCAATTAATATTTATCAGGCATTTATTAATGCCAGGTTCTATGCTAAGTGTTGTATGTATTCTATCTCTTTAAAAATCTCCCCACAACCCTTGATCAGATATTGCTGGGATGTCCATTTTTCAGATGATCAACTAAAAGTTAGAGAGGGTTAGTAATTGCCAAAGGTTATACAGTAAAGAGCAACTAGAGATTTTAACCCAGGCAGTGTGACCCCAGAGCCTGTACTCTTAACCACAGAAGCCCTGGCCATCCTCCTTCTCCTCATTCATAAAAACCATCCCTGATTTTTTGCTTTGCCTAACCACCTTTCCTAAATCTAAGGCAGGTAAGAGATATGTAGGTAAGACGGAGGCTGAACTGTTGACTGACCCACCCATCGGTTCTGGTGAATGGAATGCATTGACTTCTTTGACTGAAATCACAGAGCAAAAACAGCCAAAATATTAAAAGTTGTTTCTCTGAGGCAGATGGTTATGAGAAAGTGTAATCCTAAGACTTCATCTGATCAACTCAATATTTGCTCCTCGAACAACACGTCTACTTGTTCACTGCAGGGTTTTATTTGGAAGGCTGTCAATAAAGCAATTACTGAATCCATATCAGCATTATCCTCAGAAGAAAAGACGCAAAGGCAATCTGTACTGCTCCCAGATATTGCAAAACAAACGCACTCTAAAACTGCTGCTGAATAATTATTCTTGTTTTGCTTTTGGCTCACTTTCAACTAATCACATTGTCACAATAGGATCAGTATTGAAAAGCATCCCAAAGACACACTGGACGGACGGACGTGCCCACTGCCCCCACTGCCCCCACTGCCGATACATCTTACTTAACATAATAATTGACTCAAATAAAATAACTCACTCAGATCCAGCATCCGCATCTTGTTCTTGCAGGTCTCGGAGAAGAGCTTTCACTTTCTCTTGATTCTCAGAAGTCATATGCAGAGTCTGAAGGGGCATTTTGGCTTCGGGCTTCCATTTGGGGCGTGCCTCTCCTTTTCTACTGTTGCTAGGTCTGCAAAGGACACATTTACCTGTGACCAGAACTCTTACGCTCTCCTCACAGTCCTCAAACAGATACAACATGGACTGGACTGTCAAGTGTTTTACAAAAGATGACAATGACTGTGAAGAATTTCCCCTTTTCTACAGTATTTACCACACTTCATTATCTTGCAACTGCTGGGGAAAAAAAAACAATCTGGTTAGATTCCTAATCACTAAATCTGGTTTCACTAACTCAAGAATCCTCTGGAAAAAGTAATGCTATGATGACTCCTGCTGCAGTTGAGAGTAGAGACTTTCGAAAGAAATGTTACACGCAAAGCATTTATTTCATTCTGTTTTAGGTGCCCAATCTGAAAACAATGGGAATATTAGGCCTTACTTTTGAAATATTTACTGACCTTATCATTATTTCCTGATTACAAAAAAAAAATAATAATAAATACATGTTCACTGGAAAAAAGCAGAAAACAGAAGTCATCGTAATTCATATCAATTCTTTTTATATACACTTTTAAGTGAAAGTATACAGCACATATAATCTTTTATAATTTATTTTATTTCCTCATCAAAATAAGACTAGAATTTTCGTAAGATTAAATATTCTTCTACAACATATTTTAATTTTTTTCTTTTTAATATTAACTGTTATTTTAGAGAGAGAGTGCATGTGAATGAGGGAGAGGGGCAGAGGGGGAGAGAGAAAGAGAGAGAATGAGAGAGAGAGAGAGGGAGAATCTTAAGCAGGTTCCATGCTCAGCACGGAGCCCAACACAGGGCTCAGTCTCACGACCCTGGGATCATGACCTGAGCTGAAGTCAAGAGTTGGAAGCTCAACCAACTGAGCCATCCAGGCGCCCCACCTATATTCCTTTTTAACTAATATTTAGTTGGGAGTTATTCCCAGAAAAGGGAGAGAAAGAGAGAGTAGCTAATCTCTAAAAATTCCAGTAGACAGCTTGCAGCACTGTTTAAGAGACAATGAGAATTCTATACCTATACTGCATAACATGCAGTAGTAAAATCTTTACTTTCATTAAATATTCACTAGAATGATCAGAATTTATTTGTTATTCTTTCGAATATGAAAGAAGCCTGGATATGACTCTGTCACTGGTCATCACCTGAAACACCAGTGAAGATTTGGTTGATATGTCTGGAAAATAGATAACTCATCAACTAAAAAGACAGAGTACAGTCATGTCGAATTTTGGGATTTTCAAACTTCAATGTGTAAGGAATACTTAAAATCATTTTCATCACTTTCGCTATTTCCGATATTTGCTTTCCTGGTAACATTAGTTTCAATGACAGTATTACATTCAATTCACAGTGTCATGTAAGTTGAAGTTAACTTCAGATTTCAACCTTCCAAAACAAAACAAAAAAAAAAACGCTGTTACTTGCCATCATGCCTTTAGGAAAGGTTACAAAGTGGGGGCCTTCAAGGTTTTAAAGTAAGAGGAGGGCCACCTGGGAGGCTCAGTCGGTTAAGCGGAAGACTCTTGGTTTCAGCTCAGGTCATGACCTCACAGTTCATGAGTTCGAGCCCTTCGTGGGGCTGACAGTGTGGAGACTGCTTGGGATTCTCTCTCTCCTCTCTCTCTGCCCCTCCTGTGAGCTCTCTCTCTCTCTCTCTCTCAAAGTAAATAAACTTAAAACAACTTTTTAATTAAAAAAAATAACACAAGAGTATAAGTTCTCTGAACATGAGAAGGGCATAATGACCTGAATGTGCGCCTCGATTCACTGAAGATACAAAAGTCGTCACCGTCATCCCAAATTCTACTCGAGGCCTTTCTGTTGCCAGCACTGCCACCACCACTGCTGCCACCCCCATGAGATTTACTAGTGTGACTCCTGCCTCCTCTTCCTCCTCTAGAAGACCCTTTTCCACCTCCTTTGCCTGGCTTGCCTTTTCTTCTTACTGAGGAACTCATTTTCACCTGCAAGAGAAAAAAGTAATACAGACACCATAAAACCAGACAAATATAATAACCCTTTGTCGAAGTTATGGATATAGCCCATTATAGACAGGTAAGGAACTGCATATTTTTACAAGGGTCAGTCTAGGGGAAACATAGGTAAATTCTTTTACAAAAGTTTTACAAGCACATCCCTCTGAGGATTAATATTTTTAGTGACTTTCTCTGACACAGATTGCTTAACCAAAGATGTACATCAAAAATACATGGAGAAGTTTCCAAACACGTGTCCTTAAGCCTCAATCTTACATTCTGATTTGGTTAGATTTGGTATAGGGTTTTAAAAACTCTAGTCGAGAGGGGCACCTGGGTGGCTCAGTTGGTTAAGGATCCAACTCTCGATTTTGGCTCAGGTCATGATCTCACAGGTTCGTGAGACTGAGCCCCACGTTGGGAGGAGCCTGCTTGGGATTCTCTCTCTGTCCCTCCCCCCATGTGCACATGTGTGCTGTCTCTCTCTTTCTCAAAATAAACAAACATTTAAAAAAATACTTAAAAAAACACTGTAGTTGAGATGTTTTTCATGTATTTAATATGTGATTTGATAAAATTTTACTTTACGTATATACTTTCAGAGACAAAGACCTGGCTCAGAGATTTTGCCTGGGTAGAGTAAAAGTATAGGGCCTTTGTATGTCGTTGAAGTTGTTAATCAGTTTAAAATAGAATGTTATAACTATAAGATGTTTTATGTAAGCCTCATGGAAACTATAAAGCAAAAATCTACAGTAGGTACACAAAAGAGAAAGGAAATCAACATACTGCTACAGAAAAAGCATCAAATGACAAAGACAGCAAGAGAGGAAGAAAGAAACGAAGGATCTATAAACCAGGAAACAATGAACAAAATGTCAATTATTAAGCCCTTAACCTCTCAATAATTACTTTAAATGTAAATGGATTAACTTCTCTAAGCAAAAGACACAGAGTGGCTGAACAGATGAAAAAAACAAGACCCACCTATATGCTGCCTAAACAGAATTGATTCAGCTTTATGGACACACACAGACTGAAAGTGAAGGAATGGTAAAAGCTATTCCGTGCAAATGGAAACCAAAAGAGAGCAGGGGCAGCTATACTTTTACTGGGCAAAATAGACTTTAAGACAAAAACTGTATCTAGAGACAAAGATGGTCATTATATAATGATAAAGGGATCAATTCATCAAGAGGATCTAGCAGTTGTAAGTATTTATGCACTTAACATTAGAGCATCTACCTGTATAAAGCAAAATGGAAGTTATAGACCAAAAAGAAAGTAAAAATGAAAATATGATACATTAAAATTATAAAATATAGCCCAAATTAGATTCAAGATTTTTTTTTGGATTACATATTCCTATAATGAGAAAATTGTTTTCACTCAAGAAGTAATAGGCTGCATTACAAAGAAGAAAATACCTAGGAATAAACTTAACCAAGGAGGTGAAAGAACCGTGCGCTGAAAAGTATAAGACATTGATGAAAGAAACTGAAGAAGATACATATAAATGGAAAGACAGTCCCTGCTCATAGATCAGAAGTAATACTATTAGAATGTCCACAATGCCCAAAGTAATCTCCAGATTCAATTCAATCTCTATCAAAATTTCAATTGCGTTTTTCACAGAAATAGAGCAAACATCCTAAAATTTGCATGAAGTCACAAAAGACCCTGAATAGCCAAAGCAATCTCGAGAAAGAAGAACAAAGCTGGAAGCATCACACTCTGATTTCAAACTATATTAAAAAGTTATGGTAAGCAGTATGGTATTGGTATAAAAACAGACACAGAGATGAATGGAACAGAATAGAGACCCCAGAAACAAACCCATACATACGCAGTCAGTTAACTCACAACAAAGGAGCCAAGAGTATAATTTTAAAAAATTTTTGTTAATGTTTATTTATTTTTGAGAGAGAGAGAGAGAGAGAGACAGAGCACAAGCTGAAGGAGGGACAGAGAGAGAGAGAGGGAGATATAGAATTCGAAGCAGGCTCCAGGCTCTGTCAGCACAGAGCCCAACGTGGGGCTCGAACTCACGAACTGTGAGATCATGACCTGAGCTGAAGTTGGATGCTCAACAGACTGAGTCACCCAGGTGCCCCAAGAATATACAAGGAAAGAAGTTTCTTCAATAAACGGTGTTGGGAAAACCGGACAGCCATGTATGAAAGAATGAAATTCAACTACTATCTTATACCACACACAAAAATGAACTCAAAATGGATTATAGACTTGAATGTAAGACTTGCAGCCATATAACTCCTAGAAGAAAACATAGGCAGTAAGCTCCTTAGCATCAATGGTGGTGACGCTTTTTGACTCTGACTCCAAAATCAAAGGCAGTAAAAGCAAAAATAAACAAGCGGGATTACAATAAACTAAAAAGGTTTTGCAAAGCAAAGGAAAACATCAATAAAATGAAAAGGCAAGCTACTGAATGTGAGAAAATATTTGCAAATCATATATCTGATAAGGGGTTAATATCTAAAATATATAAGGAGCTCATACAACTCAACAGCAAAAAGGCCAAACAATCCAATTAAAAAATTGGCAGAGGATCTGAATAGACATTTTTCCAAGGAGAACATACAGATGACCCACAGGTACATGAAAAGATGCTCCACATCACTAATGGGAAATATAAACCAAAACTACAATGAAATATCACCTCAGACCTGTTAGAATAGCTATTATAAAAAAGACAAGAAATAATGAGTGTTGGTAAGGACGTGGAGAAAATGAACTCTTGTATACTGTCAGTAGGAATGTAAATTGGTGTAGCCACTATGGAAAACAGTATGGAGGTTCTTCAAAAAATTAAAAATAGAATTACCATACAATCCAATAATTTTACTTCTAGGTATTTAGCCAAAGAAAATGAAGACACTAATTAAAAAGATATATACACCACCATGTTCACTGCAGCATTATTTACAATAGCCAAGACATGGAAACAATCTAACTGTCCACTGATGGATGAATGGATATAGAACATGTGATACACACACACATATACCATGGAATACCATTCAGTCATAAAAGAGAATGAAATCTTGTTATTTGCAACAACAAGGATGGACATCAAGGGCATTTTGCAACATTAGTAACATTAGTCAGAGACAGAAAGACAAATACTGTATGACCTCACTTATATGTGGAATTTAAAAACAAAAACAACCAAGCTCACAGAAACAGAGAAGAGATTGGTGGTCACCAGAAGTCGGAGGTTGAGGGTAGGTAAAATGGGTGAAGGGGGTCAAAAGTTACAAACTTCCACTTATGACATAAGTAAGTCATGGAGATGTAAAGTAAAACATGGTGACTATAGTTAATAATACTATATTGCATACTTGAAAGTTGCTAAGATAGTAAACCTTAAAAGTCCTTACCACAAGAAAAAAATTTTTTTGGTAACTATGTATGGTGATGGATCTAACTAGACTTACTGTGGTGATCGTTTCACAATATATACAAATATCAAATCATTATGTTGTATACCCAAAACGAATATAATGTTACATGTCAATTATACCTCAATTTAAAAAATGATCCAACGACATGGTATTTATCACTTGAAATTCAAAGATACAGACAAATGAAAAGTAAATGGGTGGAAAAAGATAAATTATGCAGACAGCAACCACCAGAAAGTTGCAATGGCTAATAGCAGACAAAATAGACTTTAAAGCAAAAAATGTTACTAGAAATAAAGAAGGACATTTCATAATGATAAAGGGGTCCTGTTATATCAGGAAGATATAACAATGATAAATATATATGTACCTAATAACAGAGCACCAAAATACATGAAGCAACAACTGACAGACATGAAGAGAGAGATAGACACTTCAATAATAACAGAGGAGATTTCAATACCCCACTTTCACCAATAGTGTTAGAACAACTAGATAGAAGATCAACAAGGAAACAGAAGACTTGAAATACAGTATAAACCAACTAGACCTAAGGGGCATCTATAGAACACTCTACCCAACACGATACACATTTTTCTCACATGCACAAGGAAAAATTTCCAGCATACACCATATCCTAAGCTATAAAACAAATCTCAATAAATTAAAATAGATATAAAACAAAGTATGTTTTGCAACCACAGTGAAATGAAATTAGAAATCAAAAGTGGGAAAAAATGTGGGCAACTCAGTCAATGTGGAAATTAACTAGGCCTCTTGGTATTCCTTTCTTCAAAATCCTTCATAATCATACATTTTTATACAGTGTTTATCTTATATTTATCTCCTCCTTCCTCCTCTCAAAAAAGTTCTTTGAGGGGCGCCTGGGTGGCGCAGTCGGTTAAGCGTCCGACTTCAGCCAGGTCACGATCTCGCGGTCTGTGAGTTCGAGCCCCGCGTCAGGCTCTGGGCTGATGGCTCGGAGCCTGGAGCCTGTTTCCGATTCTGTGTCTCCCTCTCTCTCTGCCCCTCCCCCATTCATGCTCTGTCTCTCTCTGTCCCAAAAATAAATAAACGTTGAAAAAAAATTAAAAAAAAAAAAAAAAGTTCTTTGAAGGCAAAGGATTATGTCTCCTTTTTAAGTAACACAGTATCTCTAACACAGTGTTGGGTGTATGGTAGTAATTCATGACTAAAGGCTGAATAAATGACTGATATGAGAATGGAGATTCATTCAGTCCACATTTATTGAGCACTTATTATGTGTCAGTTCCTAGGGATATAACAGCAAAAAAGACAAATTCCTCATGAAGCTTATGTTCCAGAGGGTAAGACAGACAATAAACAAATAAATAGATAATATCAGCCAAGTGCTATAAAGAAAAAAACAAAACAAAACCCTGAGACTGTTATTTTAATTTTTTTAACGTTTATTCATTTTTGAGAGACAGAGAGACAGAGGGGCAAAGAGAGAGGGAGACACAGAATCTGAAGCAGGCTCCAGGCTTGGAGCTGTTAGCACAGAGCCCGATGTGGGGCTTAAACTCATGGACTGTGAGATCATGACCTGAGTCGAAGTCAGATACTTAACTGATTGAGCCACCCAGGCACCCCTTGAGACTGTTATTTTAAATACAGTGGTCAGGAAAGGCCTGAGATCGTATTTGAGCAGACAGCTGAACAAATTGAGAGAGTGAGCCATGAAATATTTGTGAAAAGAATATTCTAAGGGGAAGGTGCCAAGTCCAGAATAGCTCCAATACACCGAGCTGGACAAACAGTCAGAAGTCTGATGGGTCCGTACTGAAGTGAGGAGAGGAGATGAGGTCAGAGAGCAGAGAAGGGCCAAGAAAAAGCTGGAGACAGGGAGCACAAGGAGGAGAGGCAAAAGATAACAGGTTGTGACCTCAATAAAACCTGCAGGCCACAGAGCAAAAGCTGTAGAACCACAGTAATGATCTAGGTGTTTAGGTTTTAATTTAAGTTGCAGTTATTGCCAATTTAGGCTAATACTTGGCTTTTGTGTGTTATACGTCATGACTTGGAGATCTCTGCTCTAAACAAGAGAATGAATTTTCTTAAAGTGAGCTTAGTTTCTGAACTTTTGGTGATTCATGTATGCACATAGATTCTGTGATCCCGTTTCATAGTGCACCATACAGGAACACTTCCTATAAATGAACTGCTTTTTATTTTCACGTTATTAGTACTATTACGGTCCCATTACATGCCTATTAACCTCATACATTTGTCATTAGTCTTTGAAGGAAAAAAATATGTAAATATGTATGTGTAATATAAGAATTCCTCTCTAAAGCAGGGCTTAAAGTTTTTGAAAAAGTTTGAAAAAGTGTATCATGTGAATTCCAATTTATCTCCATGCCAAGAATTATGTTTAGATAGGAAAAAAGAGACTTGTTTTGATCTCAAGTAGAGAAATAGATTACTTTGGGTTTTATGCAGCTTTAGACTTTATTTATTTTTTAATGTTTATTTATTTTTGTTTAAAAAAATTTTTTTTAATGTTTATTTATTTTTGAGAGAGAGACAGAGACAGAGTGCAAGCAGGGGAGGGGTAGAGAGAGAGAGAGGGAGACACAAAATCTGAAATAAGCTCCACGCTCTGAGCTGTCAGCATAGGGCTGGGCGCGGGGCTCAAACTCGGGATCGGCAAGCTCGTGACCCGAGCCAAAATCTGATGCTTAACTGACTGGGCCACCCAGGCACCCCTGTAGCTTTAGACTTTAAAAAGGCTAGAATTTATTCTGTTTAAGAGATGCTAAATATGATAGGAAGTCACTAAAGAGCCGAGGCAAAAGACTGCTAAGACTGACTCATATTTTCAGAAAATTACTAGCTGCTATGTGAACAATAGACTGTAGAGGGGTGAGAAGCCAGGAAGCCAACTAAGAAACTACTCAGTTGTTCAGGCCAAACAAATACAGAAAAAATACAGTGGGTCGGACTAGGGTGGGAGGAGCAGAGTTGAAAAGTGGTCACAGATTCTGAATGTATTTTTTTCAATGTTTTATTTAGTTTTGAGAGAGCACAAGCAGGGGAAGGGCAGAGAGAGAGGGACAGAGGACCTGAAGCGGGCTCTGTGCTGACAGCAGAGAACCTGATGTGGGGCTTGAACTCATGAACCACGAGATCATGACCAGAGCCAAAATCGGATGCTCAACTAACTGAGCCACCCAGGTGCCCCCCGAATGTCTTTTAAACGTAGACAAATTATAGGACAAGTATGAGAAAGAAACGTCTAGAATTACTATAATATTTTTTTGGCCTAGGTTAACTGGGTAAATAGTGGTGCCATATGCTCAGAACTGTAATATTGGGAAGGAAAAGATCTGGGTGGGAGTCATAAGTTCAGGTTGGATATGTTACATTTGAGCTGCCGGTTAGATACTCAAATGGAGACATGTTGAAGGTAGCTGAATACACAAGTTTGCATCGAGGGGAAACGTAAGATGATTTCATTTAACCCTCTAAAAACCTTGTAAGGTAAATATTATTTTCTATATTTCATAGAGGAGGAGGAGACTAGAGCATAGATAAATTATATAACTTGTTTAATGTCACCTAATGTCTAGCAGCAAAGTCTGGAGCCAGGGTTTGAAACAATCTGTTTGACACCAAAGCCCAAATTCTTTCTGCCACATCTCCTCCTGCTCACCACATGCATGTACCTTATATCGTCAATTCAAAGTTTAATGATAAACCAAATCCCTTTGAGTTGTGCCTGGGTCTTAATTTATAAAAGTAACCACAAGGAGAGGTCAATGTCACTGAAAGAAAAGTTTAATGTTATTCACCATTTGGCCAGGAAGGAGAGAGGCATGTCATGCCATGCCATGCCATGCCACAGGAGGAAACACTGGTGTCAGGAGGCACAGAGGAGCCAGTGGAAGGCAGAAGGCACAGCCTTTCTTGGGGTTTCTGCCAGAAAGGCAGGACAGAGTAAATAGTTTAGGATTGGCTAAGTAAGATAATTCCAGCAGGCTTTGGGTCTCAGGGGCTGTCCCTCCTTGGGTTGATTTCAGGGAAGGGAGGAATTGGCTTGATGTGCAAAAATTAGATAAAGGAGGTAGGTGGTTGGGGGTTGGTTTGCAGATGAGAGGTGTGTTCACAGGTCAAGGTGTTAATTAGCTATCCCTAGGAAGGGCAGTTTCTTCCTGGCCAGCGAGGCCCCCAGTGTGTCAAAATAGAACAAAGTATGACAATAAAAAATGACTAATACACTTTTCCAATCCAAATTTTAAAATCCTTTCACTGTAAGTTTCCTCTGACTCCAGATCCTCTTAGATAAGAATATCATAACTCTCAAACTCTTCTGTAAAAACGGTGAAACTTATACATATACTCACAAAAATGTAGGGTCATTAAAAGCTTAACGGGAGGCCAAAACAATGAGACAAACTGAATTCTATAAACTTGCGCATCAATAATTACCTACTATTTCTAAAATTCAGGAAAAGGGAAAGGATATACAAATCAGACAGAAAGATCAGTGCTTCAGCTCAAAAACCACCCAGGTAAATCTGTGTAGTAAAATACATTAGGGAAAAAAAGCAAAAAGAGACTGTCCTCTGATTTTTAAAAAGAAGAGTGGCTAGCCAACCAGACCAAGCCACAGCTAGCTCGCCTAAATAACGATCAACACCTTGTCTCATACCAACCCAGAAAATGTCACCCTTACCTGATCTGAGATCTGCTCTCAAAATGTTGAAGGAAAACTTGCTGGCTATATCCAATAGGACTCTGCCCACATGTTTGGAAAGGAATGGGAATTAGGTTGTATAATCTACATGGATGGACCTCACTATTCTATTCCATTTAGCCTGGGAAGGTTCCGACTATCTTTCTACACCGTAGACACAGGGACCTAAGTTTGGCTCAAAGAGTATCTTTTGTTTCACACCCCAAATAGGCCCCTAGGAACAGAATCACCAGCGGGGCACTGAAAACTGATCACACACCATTCCGCTCCCAGGCAAATCTCTGACTGACCCCATATATCCGGCTCCACGCTGATACCTGCACCTGGTACCTTTCTTCCAGCATACATCGTCTCCAGTGAGCCACTCAGTTTGAGACGGTGACAGAGACAGGATGCAATGCAACCCCTTACCCCTCTTTGAGCTGAATTGGGCTCCCCCCCCGCCTTGCCGGGGTGTGGACAACCCGGAATCCTGATGGTCCAGACTCACCGGCCCCAGCTAGCCAGGGTGGATCCCGCCGGGCGGGATGCTCCTCAGACCCTGGCCACCCCCGGAGAGGGAGGCGGTAGAAGGATCCGCACACGGACAACCAGGGCGGAGCGCAGACCACGCACACGGGCACACATCCCTTGCCCGCGGAAAGGGAGGCCGTGGCGGGTTGGCAGCGCTGCTTCCCGGGGTGGCTGTCAGGAAGGAGCGCCCAGGATTGAGGGGTCCCACCAGGGCTTCGCCACCCACCGCAATCTCACCTGGAGCGGCTCAGCCGCGGCCCGGCTGCAGCTGCACAGCCTGCTGCCTCCCGATTGGCTCAGCGTCGGCTCCTCGCCTGTTCGCTTCCGGGTGAGAGGTGCCTGGTCGCCCCGGCAACCGAGTCGCGGTCCGCGCTGAGTAAGCGTTTGGTTCCTTCAAGGCCGTAGAGCTGGCTGCCCAGGAGGAATCGCCGAGTCAAGAAAATCTTAGCAACACACCTCTGTCAAGTAAGTGCCCTTCTCCCAACGCCCTGAGCGGGGAAGGGCACATTTAAGTAGAACTCGCATGAAGCCAGATAGCTTCATGGTGGTAGCTCAGGTGTGGGTGTGACTATTTCCTGACGGTCCTACACAGCTGGTGGCGTGGGGGCGCAGAGACCCCCCCCCCCCGCCCCAGCCTAGAAATCAGACACCTGGATTCTAGCTCTGATTCGGCCATTGATTTGCTGTTGTGACATCTTAGGCAAGTGCCATCCTCTCTGGGTTTGTTTCCTCCATGATTACAGATGGTCTCCATCTCTTAGGTTGCCCTCTAGCTCTAACATTACAAAGTTTCGAGTGTGGAACCATGTTTTAGGGCATTTGAAGGCAGTTCTGTTTTTTGTATGATCAAGTTAAGCGCTCTGCTTAATAAGCATTCAGCGATTGCTTTCCAAATGCCATTCATTCACTAGACATTGAGTTCCTACCAGCAAATACTAAGCACTGAGCTAGTCACTAGAGTGAGAACAAAGATTCAACTAATCTCTGATCCCTAACCTAAATGAGCTGGGTATTGTGATAGGGGGTTCCACCACAAAAGCGTTATTTTATTAGGGTCCTAAGTACTATGGTAGGGATCAGCCCAGGGTGCTGTGGAGACTCCCAGATGCATCTGGGAGTGAAGGGAGATTAGACAGGCTTTGCTCAGGTAATACTTGTCTTTTTCTTTGTGCCTTTTTCTGGGATAAATTTCCAACCTCGTTTTCCAGTTCACCAATTTACTTTTCAGTTGTGTCCATTATGCTCTTCAGTCCTTACACTAGTTATGTAATTCATTTCCTAGATTGCTAATTGGTTCTTTTTCATAACCACCTCTTCTGTCTTAAGGATACTAGACTCTCCCTTTCTCTCTGTTACAGTATTTTACAGTATGTTATAGTATTTTAAAGTCTTCTGCCTATTTTCTTATATTTCCTCAAAGGGGATGAATCTCTGGTATTTCTCAATTGGCACCTAAACTAATTTAAAAATTTTTTTTTAATGTTTATTCATTTTTGAGAGACAGAGACAGACAAAGACAGAGAGACAGAGAAAGTGGGGGAAGGGCAGAGAGAGAGAGAGAGAGGGAGACACAGAATCTGAAGCAGGATTCAGGCTCTGAGCTGTCAGCGCACAGCCCAATGCAGGGCTCAAATTCTAGAACTGCAAGATCAAGATCTGAGCCAATGTTGTATCCTTAACTGACTGAGCCACCCAGGCGTCTCCTGAATTAATTTTTAAATTAAAAATATCAGTTCTCTTGCCCTACCCATAGAAATTCTGATTCAGTAGTATAGGAACTTGCAAGCATCCCAGGTGATTCTGATGCACGAGACACATTTTGAGTAACATTCTGGTAGACTCTATTGTCCTGGAAGTTAAAATTTACTTATCTTCTCTACATATATGTTTTCTTTGGTATTGGAAAAAAATAATTTCTACTGATTTGGTCCACTAAATATTCCTGTGCTTTGATGCATTGATTCCCCTCAGTTCTGTGGTTTTCTTTCTTTCTTTTGACTTGGTCTCCATTCCAATCTCATTTTGTTTAGACACCTTCACTGCTACTTCTCCCCACTATCATTTACTATCTTTCTTTATTTTCTATTCCCTCCTTTCGCCAATTCCTCACTCCATTTTACCTTTGTGAGGGCATCAATAGGTCATATAGGCTACCCAAGAGAAAGAAAAACATATATTTGTACAAAAACTTATACATGAGTGTCCATAGCAATGTTGTTCATAACAGTCCAAACTGGAAACAGCCGAACTGTCCAACAATTGATGAATGTATAAACAAACTGGTATTTCTGTACAACAGACTATTATTTGGCAGTAAAAAGGGATGACGTACAGCTACATGCTACAACATGGATGAACCTTGAAAACATGCTTAATAAGTCAATCACAAAAGGCCACATATTATATGATTCCATTTATATGAAGTGTCCAGAATAGGCAAATCCATAGAGGCAGAAAGTAAATCAGTGGTTGCCAAGGGCTGGGGCTAGGGCTGGGGTGAGGTGGAGATGGGGGTAGAGAAGAGGTGGGAGTCGAAATTAGGGGAATAGAGATTAACTGCTAACATATTCTAAAGTCAGATTGTGGTGATGGTTGCATGGCTATGAATATGCTTAAAAACATTGAATTATATACTTTTAAAGGGTAAGTTTTCTGGTATGTGAATTATATATTAATAAAGCTATTATAATAAACACATAAAAATAGATCATCTAGACAAAGTTATTTATTTCCCCAAGATCCTGCAGTAGACACTGGAAATCATGATATGCTTGTGATCATATGAAGTGAGTCTGTTTGGTTAGCTCTTAAAGCACATTTGTTATAGGTCTTCTGACATAAAAATACATAAGCTTATGTGATGTTTCTTAAATCTTTTAAAACAGCTGCAGAAGTGTATAAGATAAACTTTGTATTTCCAAATGGAGACAAGTATGGTAAGCATACATTTCAATTACTTTTCTATCTAGACTAAGATTAAATAGCATAAGAGTAACAGCATCATGAGACTGTAAATTTTGTAAAACTACTATTTGGATATCAACTCCATTAAATAAAACTAACATAGAAATACAAATAGATGGACAGATTTAAATTTAAACTCTAATGTTAAGTCTAGACAGTATGCCTTGGAAACATATGTACAGGATCTATCAGTCTTCCTGGCTGGTTTGTTTCAATGGTTACAAGACCTCCTAAGGGGTACCTCACTGGCTCAGTCGGAAGAGCATATGACTCTTGATCTCAGGGTTGTGAGTTTGAGCCCCATGATGGGTGTAGAGATTACTTAAATAAATAAACTTAAAAAAAACAACAACACAGGACCTTCCAAGTCCATGGATCTCCTTATCTCTGGTCTCATTGGTTTCAATGCTAGACTCAGAGACCCATAAGGTGCAGCTGTGATTAGTCCTGAACATAAATACTTTATTACCTAGTGAAATAAGGTTCCCATTCATAATGGATCACAATATATTTCTCTCTTGTTTAGATGGTGACTGTACAAGAACATCTTCTGGAATCTTTGAGAGAAATGGAATAGGTATTCATACCACTCCTAATGGGATTGTCTACACAGGAAGCTGGAAAGATGACAAGGTATCATTGCTGTTTTCAATACTGACAGTGGATAAGTAAGTCTATTGGTTACATGATTCTTGGCATTTCACCATTAATCAAAAGCACATGTGAGTAGGCTACACAGTACAAATAACTGATACAAACATAGGAGTAATATTAAAGTCATACAGTGTTTATTATCTTTTTTTTAAGTTTTATTTATTTAGGTAATTTCTATACCCACTTTGGAGCTTGAACTCACAATTACCGCCCCCCACTCAATGAAGAGTCACTTATTCCTCCCACCCAGCCAGCAAGGCACCCCTATCATCTTTATTATCATCTTTCTCATCTCCTATTTACTAAGTAAGGCTAACCTCACTACAGAATTTTCTCATTTAATCCTCACAGCAACCGCATGGGGTAGGTACTATTAATGTTCCTGTTTTATAAGTGAAGGAAATCAAGCTCAGGTTTCTTGCCCAGTGAGTGATGAAACCAGATTCGTACTCAGGTCTGCTTGAATACAAATGTTTGTTCCTAACAACTTTTTTGTACTGTTTCCTGGGCTAACTAAACTGGTTGTCCTTGAAGATTTTTGATATATTCAAGATATCTTGAGGACCCTATTTTCACCATCATGGACCCCCCCCTTGATGATCAAATGCCCCAGATCAGGAACATTTGACTTGGTGGACTTCAGGGAGAGAGATATATTTAAAGGACAATGATAAATGGTAAATGTTGTCTAATTTTTGTGGAAATGGTGATACAATGATAGATTAAATAATAACTAAGTGGATGATAGACATATATGTGCCTTTTTGAAGTGTTCTAGGGAAACTGAATATTAGTTACTGAGGTCATTTCCTTTGTCATAAACAGATGAATGGTTTTGGAAGACTTGAGCACTTTTCAGGAGCAGTATATGAAGGACACTTTAAGGACAATATGTTTCATGGATTGGGGACTTACACATTCCCAACTGGGGCAAAGTATACTGGAAACTTCAATGAAAATAGGTGAGCTTAAAATAAAAAGTCATTGTAGTTCTAAAAGGTTCTTTTCAGGCATGTTTGCTTAATTATTATATTTAGTCAATGCTAAATATTCTTTTGTAATATATTTCATTAAGATATATTTATTAAGAATTCTTGGGTTAAAAAAAGTAAAAAGGAAAGAATTGTTGGGTTATTTTGGGGGGCAGAATGTTATAAGAGAGGCTAAGACCATTATGAGCCTCCAAAAGAAAATCCCATTCTTGGTGATAATCTATTAGATTTTTCATTTATTTCCTCTTAACTCTCCTCTTCCTATAGAACTTTTTACAGTCAGCTTGGAAATGGAAAGCTTATAATAATTATAGAGAAAATTTAGGCCAAAAATTACTTTCACTTGAAATGTGCTGATAAACTTTTTAAAAAGCAGCCTTGGGAATAATTTCATAATTGTTTATTGCCTTTGACCTGATATATGTGTACTTTTACTAAGCTAGTTTTTAAAATGTAAGCAAAATTAGTTAGTTTTCAAATTGTAGAAATGTACCCACTGTTGTCCTCTCTGAGCTTATGCTTAAAGGAAAACTACAGGTGAAATGAAACATAAGCACAGTTTCATAAGCTTAACCTTCACACTGAACACCATACTGTGTCGTCTAGAGGCTCATGTTCATTTATAAATACTGCTTTATTTATTTCCAGAATTGAAATGCAACCTAATTATTATGTAATGGTTGATATAAGTACATTTTGAGGTGGGCAGAAAAGTTCACCTATTCTGACTCCAGTGATAACACAGACTTTTTCCACTGATGTTAATAAAGGGAAAAAAAATCTAACCATGGAATAAAGGTCTGTTTATGTCTGTGAAGTACATTTTCACCACTCCCAAGAGTCCAAGAAAACACCCACATAGAGCACAGCACCTCAAACATCGTTGATGGTTAATAAATATTTGTTGAATAAATAAATGAACTAATATGAACTTTTCATTTTTTAACTGATTATTTTGGTTTTATGTAAATTTAGTGTATGTGATCCTAAAATCTTGGATTTACACTGAAATTCGTATAATGGCAATGTCTGGAACAGTAATGGTTTTGGTAGGATATGAAAGCAGGATGCTGATTTTTATTTATTTATTTTTTTAGGATGTTGAATTTTATTATATTTATTTATTCATTAAAAAATTTTTTTTAATGTTTTTATTTATTTTTGAGACAGAGAGAGACAGAGCATGAGCAGGGGAGGGGCAGAGAGAGAGGGAGACACAGAATCTGAAGCAGGATCCAGGCTCTGAGCTGTCAGCACAGAGCCCGATGCGGGGCTTGAACTCACAGACCGTGAGATCATGACCCGAGCTGAAGTCGGACGCTTAACCAACTGAGCCACCCAGGTGCCCCTCATTTTTTTTAGTGTTCATTTTTGTGAGAGAGCAAAACAGTGTGAGTGGGGGAGGGACAGAGAGAGAGGGAGACACAGAATCCAAAGCATGCTCCAGGCTCTGCGCTGTCAACACAGAGCCCCAGGAGGGGCTCGAACACAAGCCATGAGATCATGACCTGGACTGAAGTCGGACGCCTAACTGACTGAGACACCCAGGCGCCCCTAGGATGCTGAATTTTAAATCAAAGTTTGAAAGTGGAAAAATACCATTCTTTAGGCATAGAGTATAAAATGCCAGACAATCTTCTTTCCAGACTGTAAATTCTTGGTCTTGATTAACGAACAAACTTACTTTTCTCTATTGCAGGGTAGAAGGTGAAGGACAATACACTGATGTCCAAGGACTGGAATGGTGCGGTAACTTCCATTTCACTGCTGCTCCGGGCCTGAGACTAAAGCTCCACATGTAGGATATCCTGCAGTAAAGCTTTAATGTAGTAATGAAAGCTTTTAGTTGTAAGGAAAACACTGAAATCTGTCAGCTGAAATAACTTCAAACCCTACCTCTAGATCATAACTTTGCCAATAAAACCATCACTCACACCTTTTTGAACTTGATTTTCATCATCGTATACTCAGTGTAAAATAAATTATGTGATTCCTTTTAATAAACACAGCAGAACTATCTAAATCTTGGTAAAGTCAATTTCCAATTCTGTGCCTGAGTTTTGTCATCTTATTTAAAAAGTATACCTGTGTGGCGGTACCTGGGTGGCTCAGTTGGTTGAGTGTCCAACTTCGGCTCAGGTCATGATCTCATGGTTTGTGAGTTCAAGCCCCGCATCAGGCTCTCTGCTGTCAGCACAGAGCCTGCTTCAGATCCTTTGTCCCCCTTTCTCTCTGTCCCTACCCCGCTCACACTCTCTCTCTCTCAAAAATAAACATAAAAAAAAGCATATCCATGTGTTAAAGGAAACTATCAAGAAAATGAAAAGATAATCCACAGAATGGGAGAAAGTATTTACCCATCATATATCTGATACAGGTTTAGATTCCAGAGTATGTAAAGAACTCATACGTAAATGTATGTAAATAAAAACACAAGAGTATGTAAAGAACTCATATGTAAATGTATGTAAATAAAAACACAAACCCAATTAAAAAATGGGTTGAATAGACTTGTCTTCAAAGAAGATATGCAAATATCTAATAAGCAAATGAAAAGATGCTCAACATCATTACTCTCTAGGAAAATGTGAATTAAACCTACAATAAGACAGGACTTTACAATCAGTAGGCTATATTAAAAAAGACACAACAAAGGTTGGCAATGATGGGGAGAAATTGGAAACTGCCAACAGTTCTGGCAGGAATGTAAAATGGTACGGTTGCTATGGAAAACAGTTTCTCAAAAAGTTAGACATGTAGTTCTCATATGATCCAGCAATTCCTACCTTGGGGACATTCCCCAAAAGAATTGGCCTGTATGGGAATGTTCATAGCAGCATTGCTCGTAACAGCTCAATATTGGAAACAACCTAACTGTCCATCAACTGATGAATGGATAAACGAAGTGTGGGATATCCATAGAAAGGAATGTTTTCAGTCATAAAAAGGAATGAAGTACTGACCATGCTACAAGACAGATGAACCTTGAAAACATTATACTAAGTGAAAGAAGCCAGTTGCAAAAGGCCACAGATTAGCCTTTATGTGAAATATCCAGAATAGGCAAATCCAGAGAGATAGGAAGTAGATTAGTGGTTGCTGTGGAAGGGAGGAATTGGAACGCATGGGTTTCTTTGTGGGGTGATGGAAATTTCTGGAAATAGTGGTGATGATCACACAACCTTGGGAATACTAAAAAACACTGGATTGTTCACATTAAAAGGGCAAATTTTATGTGTGGTATGTGAATTATATTTCAATTTCGTCAAAAGTAGATCTATGTGTCCTCACATATTCTATGCCAAGGAAGCTTCTTTACCTTGTAGATAATATAATTTAAAAATTATCAGAGCAGTATATGAAAACTACATATTAAAACTACAATAAACTACAATAAAACTACAATAAAGACCTGAGGGTTTGCTGAAACTATTTTCCAAAACTGACAAATGGTGTAAACAACAGCTTCCATATCATATTTCTTCATTCAAAATCTTATTGAAATTTGTACTTCTCAATATATAATTGCTAAATTAAAAAAAATTTCTGTTGTACTACTATAAATCTGGGTTAAAATGTTTTTTAAAATATATAAATAAAGGGGTGCCTGGGTGGCTCAGTTAAGCGTCCAACTCTTGATCTTGGCTCAGGTCATGATCTCACAGTTGTGAGAACGAGCCCCATGTCAGGTTCCATGCTGAGTGCTGAGTGTGGAGCTCTCTCTCTCTGTCTTAGCCCCTCCCCTGCTTGCGCACTCAATCTCTCTCTCTCTCAAAAAATATATATAAATAAAAGTGGTATTTGTGTTAGTTTTTCATAATCATAGATCATGTATTTAATTTCAAAAGACCCTATTTTTAACTGTTCAAAGATACATTTTTGAAATTAGACACTTTTGGGAGTGCATGGGTGGCTCGTGTCTGTTAAGTGTCCAGCTTGGGCTCAGGTCATGATCTCACAGTTCATGAGTTCAAGCCCCACGTTGGGCTCTGTGCTGACAGCTCAGAGCCTGGAGCCTGCTTCAGATTCTGTGTCTCCCTCTCTCTACCCTTTGCCTGCTCATACTCTGTCTCTGTCTGTCTCTCTCAAAAATAAACATTAAAAAACATTAAAATTAGACACTTTTGGATTTGTTGCTTAGCATCAATTGGTATGTTTTAGAATTAAATATTATTGTATTGTAATTCATACAAATTAAGATAAAGTGAGAGGCTGTTTTCAGGGAACAGGACATATAATGTTATTTCAAAACTTCTGGAAAATATAGGAAAATGTCTGTTTTACTGCAAACTAAAATTTTCATAATATTTTTCTTTAAAAGTATTTAAGGCAACAAGATATATACTTTGGTCTTAAAATCTTTAACTTTTTGATATAACTTTTTAATGCTGAAGTTTCCAGTTTTCTAAGATAACAAAGTCATTCCTTTTAAACAATTATCTTTCTTTTACTCCTTGAAACTAAATGCAGTTCAGTTGATTAGTTGATGCTAGAATTTGACCTGGAGCTTATATAATTAGAAGAGACACTAGTTTTCCTCATTTAAAAGCCTAGTTAGCATATGACAGTCTCGTTTCCGGGGAAGTCAAACCTCTCCTTTTTTTTTTTTTTTATATAACCTTTAAATTAATTTAGAATCCAGATAAGCCTTGATCTGAGGATGATATAACCACAGCAAGCAACATGGGGTAAGTGTGTGCTATTATGTGCTTTGAAAGGCATTGAGAGGGGAAATATTTTCATAAAAGAAGAAATCCCATAAATCCTTACTAATTTAGATTCAAACCATGCCAACATTTATTTAAGCTAGCTATTTAAAGAAATAACTATTTAAAAGTTCTAACAATTTGTAAAATATTCATATATTTTCTTGCTTAATGTTTAAATTATATCATTATCTGCCTTTGCAAGTTATCAACTAATGGAACGTTCGGGGACTAAAGAGTTGCACGTTTACATATTAATCTGAAGCGGAATTAAATTTTGATAACAATCTTAAAGAAAAAATGACAGGATTCTTGATTTACTAGGCAGATAAATCCAACATGTATATGCTTCTTTGGGACTAAGAATAAAGAATAAAAAAGATTAGAAATGCCTTTTGTAACACATAAAAGAGACCAAAGATTCTATCAGAGTTCACTTCTCTATATACAGAATAATGTGTGCTGATTAATTACACAGGGACATTAGAAACTTAATTCTAACTCTTTGTGGGGTTTTGGGAGCATGATGAGAAGAACTGGGTTTCACTTGAAAGCTTTCTATTCTTTACTTAAATGAGAATAGCATTCCATTTTAATTAGTAGTGGAATTATATGTGTTTTTATATGCTAAAACTAGTATTCTGAAAATATAGACATACATCTTTTTATTACCCTTTCGTCTTTTTAAATAGCTCCTTTCAATACAAAATTACATTGCTGCAAATGGTATAGCTGTTTCATTGAAGGTACTTCTGAAGGATTTAACAGAAATGATCAGAAATTTATACTAGAGAAATTTTTTGACACGTTTATTCTAAACAGTTTCTATGAATTTAATTAATATCTACATTTTTGTTAATACCATGGACTCTGAAAATGCAATCTAAACCAGCCTGAAACTTCAGAGGCTTTTGAAAGGAAAATGATTATACTATTGTTAACTTTTAATACAAGTATCACATAAAAGTTAACAGGTAAATACTTTGTACAAATTTCACATACATTTGGTTGATTTGATTTGGGACAGAACTGATGAGCCTCCTTATTTCTCTTTATTCCCCTTCCTTCCTTCTCTCTTCTCTGTATACAAGAGTGAATATCAATATAGCAGTAAACTAGTAAACTCCAAGCAATGGGCACACAAAAAAGTCTTCCTTTCTTCCTTCCTCTCTGAAAAAAAAATTGCAAAATCACACAAAGTTTTGCAAACAGTATTAGGAGATTTACAGATGGTCTGAATTTTAATCTATGGACCCCAGGTTAAGAATCTTTGATTCTGAATTTAAGGACTGGAGCATGAGTTTCCCAATACTTTTCTCAGTTTCTGGATTTTTATAAAATATAAGAATCAATAATTCCTGCTAATCTTTTCTCAGGGACAATGTTGAAGGTACTGACTCTCCAACTGACCACCTCCTGACACACACACACACACACACACACACACTTTACATGGGAATACAGTTTGTCCAATATCCATAGTTTGATAGTCACATTACTGCTGCTTGTCCCTAATGACTTGATGAATTGATTAATCATTTGTGCTTTCAAGAGTGCCAGAAATCACCTTGGGAACCACGGAAGAAAAAAATCCTCATTATTTTATCTGTAAGGTGCTTTCTTCTCAGTGCCCCAAATAAAATGAACTAACCCATGAATTGCTAAATATTACAGAGGACACTCTTCTGATTATTTTGTTATCTGCTCCTCCCCTTATTGAGAAAGGAGAGGTAGTAGATATTAACACCCTTTTAAGTCTTCCTAAAATAATCAGAAAAATAAAAAGAGAAATTGGCAGCCAAGTAGATGCTCAAATTTGTTCATCGGAGGATATCTCTAGAATTTATCCCCTGGGAATGAGGAAGTAGTGCTTTAGGATTTCGTGGGGTGGAGGTTAGTTATCTCAAAGCTATTTGAGAATACAATGCGCTTATATGGGTCTGTGCCAGCTCTTTCCATGTTTCCTCAGGCTATGCTGGCATGGTTTTAAGCGAGCAAGGAAGAGGCAAATGTTAGCAAATTCTTATGTTCTCTAGAAAGCTTCCTCTTTCTCTTAAATTTTCACTGGATTCCTAATGGAATGTGTGGGTGGACGGGGTGCGTAGAGATGGCACGTAAGGGTGGTAAAGGGATAATTGGGGAGAAGTGGAAAAGCTTTACTGTGTAAGGTAGCCTGACACCTGCTATTCACCATAATACCTGGGCAGAGGATGAACAATGGGAAGGAAGGGATGATTGTATTTCTTTGTTAAGATACTTTTCAATACTCTTTCCGCATCTACCAGTTATTCATGCACTCCCCCATTGACATCTAAGGATAATGGAAGTTAAGGTTCTGATAAAATTGTAGAACCAGAAAGTTCATTATTACAGCATATTCAGCCTCCTTTTAGTTTAATTAAGTGTAATTTTAAAAATTTCTTAATGGGTATATTCTTCACATCTGACTCTGAGAATTACAATCCAAATCTTTTTCCTAGGCAACGTACACATTTAGCTCATGCAGTAATCTCTGAAATGTTGCTTCTGTGTCTTCCTGTCCTTTCTAATGGTTGCTTCTCTAATTCAGAGCATCTTTACCTCCTACTCTCTACTCACCGGCCTCTTTGCAGCTGGTATTTCCTCTGTCATGCCTTTTTTAGGAGGCATCTTCTTACTGAAGTCACATGATGGGCCTACTCTCTTGTTTAAAATCTCTCAGTGACTCCTCATTCTCTCTACTGCAGAGCAGGCTCCCAAAAAGATATTCATGGCCCTGTATCTGTCCTCAGTCTACCAGTCTAGTGTTTCCTCCTCCTCTACCCTTCACACTCCCTAGAATCTCCAGATGCACCTATGCCTTGTGACTTTCTACCTCTGTTCCTTTGCTGCTCCTCTTTTAACCATTTCTACATATTGTTCAAACTGCAGTTCAAATCCTATCTTCTTCATGAAATTTTCCATAATCCCCACAACTGGAACTCATCCTTTTTCCTCTGAAAGTTTTAGGCACCTTATATTTTTCTTCTTGCATTTCTTACTGCCCATCACATGCTGTAGTTACTCATGTGTCTCCTTGAAGGAGGAGTAATGTCACCTTTCTATTTCTCCTACTGCCTGGCACAGGGCTTTTTACATGATATGTGCTTAATAAATGCTTGCTCCATTGAAATGAACTGTTTTCCCTTTAATCCACAAAAAGCTAAAAACTTAATTTTAGCCAAACTTCCTTCTTTCTTACCCAATAGAATGGCCCCATTTTTCAAGTTCCTATCTGAAGAGCTCAAATGAGTGTATAAAATTCAAAATGTGGGTGTTGCAAGGGAGGAAGGTAAAAACAAGGACTGGAGTGACACTTTAGAGGCTTCTGAAGAGTGGAGAATTCGTTAAGTAGAAGGGACGCACAGGCTCAAAGGAGAGAAAACTTTCAAGAATTAAAAAAGCTTCTTGGTTCAAGACTATTTCCTAGAGGGCCAGCATCTCAGTAAGTTTGGGTTCATCTGTATATGATGGAAAAGCAAAAGAATAGTGGCTTAAACAAGCTAGAAGTTTATCTTTTACGTTAAAAACAAAAAAAGCTCAGGGGTGCCCGGCTGGCTCAGTCAGGAGTCAAGAGTCAGTGACTCTTTCCTGCTTTGTCAAAGATTAGTCGGCTATACGTTTGTGGGTCTAGTTCTGCGGTTTCTATTCTATTCCATTGGTCTATGTGTCTGTTTTTGTGCCAATACCATGCTGTCTTGATGATGACAGCTAAGAGTCAGTGACTCTTGATGACAGGGTTGTGAGTTCAAGCTGTACATCGGGCATGCAGCCTACTTAAAAAACAAAACAAAACAAAAAACAAACCCAGAGGTAGGCAATCCAAAGCTGTTAGAGCAGGTCCTTGTGGGAAGGATCCTGGTTCCTTCGATCCTGTTCTTCTGCCGTCTGTAGTGCCTCCCTCTTGGTCCAGAAGGTTGCTCAGACTTCCCTGGCTCATTTGCATTTGGACAGCAGGAAGGAAAAGTAGGAAGAAAAAGATGTGTTCTCTCTTTTGAGGAGACTTCTCAGAGATCACTGTCATTATTTCTACTACTTCAGGGGTAGAATCTATTCTTGTGGTTATACCTAGCAGTGAAGGAGAAGGGGGAATGTAGTTTTTTAACTGTGTTACTAAAGAAAAAGGAACACTGGGTGGCAATGAGCAGCATCTGACAGAGCAAGTATCAGGCCTTACATTGTCCCTTATATTCCTTCAGGACAAAGAACAGCATTATGCCCAAAAAGGAACATTTTTGAAAAATTTTTGTAATGTTTATTTATTTTTGAGAAAGAGAGACAGAGAGAGAGAGAGAGGAGGGGCAGAGAGAGAGGTAGACACAGAATCTGAAGCAGGATCCAGGCTCTGAGCTGTCAGCACAGAGCTTGATTGCGGGGCTCCAACCCACGAACCGCGAGATCATGACCTGAGCCGAAGTTGGACACTTAATCGACTGAGCCACCCAGCCTACCCCAAAAAGGAACATTTTAAGAAAATTTTCTGTAAAGTTAAAAGGAAAAAAAAAGAGCAGACCAAGCTGGAAATAAACATAGAGTCTCTTTGGATATAGGAGTGAACCTTGACAAAATGATGACGGTGACAAAAAAAAAAAAAAAAAAAGACAAAGGTGGCCAAGTAAGCCTTTGGTCCCCCAAGGGCCCACATTCCAGCCTGTGGCCCCCAACCTTCATCTCCTTTCATCCTCACATCTGCATTGTTATTGTTATTATGCCAATTATACAGATCAAGAAACCAACGCCCAGAAAGATTCTGTCACTTGGCCAAACTTCCCAAGGAGTTTCAGATAATGAAAAATAAATAGAACATATAGCTGGGTTGAAACCTGCTGTATTACTCAAAAAAAAAACCCCATATACTCATAGGGTATTTTCCAAATGGGTTTCCACTTAATTTTAACCGTGGATCACCTCAATTAGCCCCAGCAGAAAAACCTATTACAAACCTATTCCACTTGTCACTTGAAGTAGGTGATTTCATTTAATGTGGGAGGCTTAGGAAAAGCTCTACATTTGTGGCTTTCATTATTTTAGGGTCAGATGAACTGCTCTGAATGTTGGAGTACTTCAGCTGATTTGAAATACATACAAATTTATTTTTATTAGTCAATAATAGTTGAGCTCATTTGTATTTGTCAATAATAGTTGAGTTAATAATAATAGTTGAGTGCCTACTCAACACCAAGTGACTGAAAAATGGAAAGACTCAAAGAAACAAGAACTTTTACTTTTTACTTGATATGTTATTAAATGATTAGAATTTTTTAACAGCAATCTATTGAATATACAATAAAAACCTTTAGTTATAAAATTATTAAAACAAAGGGTGGTATAAATTACAAGGTACCTATCATTATCAATGGCATTTTATTTCTTGTAGAACCTCTAGAAAAATCAGAAAGACTTCACAAAACATGGTGTGATGTCTACTGGTGGAGACAGGCCACGAGGTGAGTGAATATTTCAAAGAACCTGTTTCTAGTAACCACACAGATGAACGGAGAGCTTAGCTTAAACCAGTGTCCTTGTACTTTATTTATAAATGTAAATGTAAACATTTATAAATTTCTTAAGAATCTTGTAACTCCTCTTTGCTTAAAAACAAGCAAATATATCATGGGATTCCTTATTAGTTAGCAATCAGAGCTAATAGCCGCCTTATAAACCAGCCATGTTACATCAGACTTTTACCAAATGTATGAATGCTTACAGTATTGAGACAATAGCGAACTATATTTTCATTGAGTTCTATTGTGGATGTCTTTGGGCAGGGCAAAAAAAAAAAAATCAAAACACCTAAAGGACAACAAAATTTGCATTAAACTAATATTTACTGAGTCCCTACTTCATACTAGGCTTTGTAACGTGATAACTATGTGGGATAGGTAAGTATTAACCTCATGTTACAATTGAGGATGTGTAGGCTTATAAAGGGTAAATAACATTCCCAGGGGCACAACACTAAATAAGTAGCAGATGTGCAATTTGAAGTTAGATGTCTCATGAACTTAAGGAGAAAGTCCTATGGTTTAAAACATTATTTTTAAGTTTCAAAACTAAAAAGCACACATTATAAAACAAACTTGATCAAGACAGAAGAACATAAGTATGAAAGCCCATCTCACCCCTAGCCCGTTCCCCTTTCCAAGCATAACCACTGCTACTAATTTGGCATAAATGTTTCTATATTTTTCCTTTTGACTAATGTACTTTTTACTGTATCACACTTCCTGTATGCTTAAAAACATCAATGAATGGAGGAGGTTGAATTTACTATATATCTACTAATATAAACGTCTACCTCTAAATAGTAACTGAAATGTTGAGGTGCCTGGGTGGCTCAGTTGGTTACACAACCGACTCTTGATTTCAGCTCAGGTCATGATCTCGTGGTTTGTGAGTTGAAGCCCCACATTGGGCTGTGCATTGATGGCACAGAGCCTACTTGGGATTCTCTCTCTCCGTCTCTCTACCCCTCCCCTGCTCCCCCCCCCAAATAAATAAATAAACATTAAAAAAAATAACGGAAATGTTCATTCATCTAACATTAGCCATCTAATTGTAGAGATTCAAAGAAGTATAGAACTGACTTTCTGATTCCTAGGGACTCTTGGTCTAGTGCAGTGTTCTTAGTTTGGTTGTGAGAGGGTAAATATGGACTTTGTTGAGAGTCTGATGTGAGCTCTGAATCTTCTCCCAGAAGAAAATGAACCCCCATAAAATTCTGCCTATAATTCAGGGGATTCATGGACACCCTGAGAGTATATGGACCCTTGCCTTTTGTAGAAGTAAGATTTTTAGGTGAATACTTTCACATAAATACCATGTGAACATAGTATTTCTGTGGACAAAACCCTAAGGCAGCACAAAAAAAGCAAGGGCTTACCTTTAGCAAGGCATGTCAAGAAAGACAGGGAAGAGTGGTACTTGCACTGACTTTGACAGACACAAGGAGCTAACCCAGAGTAAGGGAAGGATGTCCACCGAGGAACAACTTTATAAAGCCCAGAGGCTAGAGAGGCTAGAAAAGACAGGGAACCACAAGACTGTCTCTGTGATAGGAGCCCTGACAGTGACTGACATAGAGGCCAGATGAAGGTAGAGGTCCACTGCATGAGGACATCTGAACTTTAGGAGTCACTGAAGGATTCTGACTAAGATTTTCATAGGTAGGTAAGAAGCCTATAATTAATGTATGATTGAACAAATGAACATGGGATTAATAAGTTAGATGATAGAATAATAAGTTAGATGATAGAATAAGGTAGAAAAAAGAGATAAGACCACTTGATTCAGACTTGTTGGAGGATCAGTGATGAAACCATATGCTATTAAAAAGATATGTTGCTAAAAATCAGATGGAATTCATTGCAAAGTCTTTGGTTTTGCAAAGGAGATTGGGAGAACGAAGCTCGGAGATGGCGTGTGTAAGATAAAACTCAAAATTTGGGCAGCAGTTTGCACCCTCAATGCAGGGAGTCCCATGTAGAACCAGACTAGTGTCAGTCACTCAGGGTATATCACTCACTCCTGGTCTGCACACCCCCTGCCTTCTGCATGGACTCTAGTAACTCCTGGTGGACTGTTCACTTTCCTAGCAACTCTTCCACCCGCAAAGAGTAGCAAAGAGAGGAGGATAAAATCAGTTGGTTTCAGTATTTCTACACTGAGTATATGTATTTATTTTATAATTATTTTTGTAATTTAGGTTTCGAAGTAAACAACTAGAGCAAGGCTTACAAATAATTCCATAGCTAGTCTATTTCTTTTTGACTCTACCTAACCTAATATACCCAGGTAAAAATCCATCTGTAGTCTCGCCTCCTACTGCTTGGCAGTGGCTTCATAATTGAGGAAAGACTATAACGTCTCAAGGATATTTACTTGATAAATATTTATTATTAATTAAAATTTTACTTATTAGATGCTGTAGGAGCTTTGAAGACTAAACTTACATATATATTGAATAGGCACTTTTGTGTGTATGATGGATCATATGTATATATATATATTTTTTAATACAAAGAAGCATTTGGTCTTTGCCAAAGGGTAGTTGCTCCAAAAGATTTCCTGGTCCATATGTTTAGACAGTGAATTTATGTTAAAACAGAATTTATAATTTTAGGTAAAATAGCATTGACTTTTCCAGCTTGCCTTTTCTAGCTTATTAATTTAAAACAAAAATGTATCTCCTTGATATTACTATGAATAAATAAAGTTCTGTACTGTTTTTTTTTTCCCCTCAGCTTTAGTGAGGAATAACTGACAAATAAAATTGTAATGTATTTAACCAGCTGATTTGTTATATGTATATACAATGAAAGGATTTCCCCCATTGAGTTAATTAACACATCCATCACCTCACATATTTACTGTGTTTTTTTTTTTTGTTTTGTTTTGTTTTGTTTTGTTTTTGTGTGTGTGTGTGTGTGTGTGTGAGAACATTAAGTTCTACTCTCAGAAAATTTCAATTATAGGGGCACCTGGCTGACTTAGTAGGAAGAGCACCTGACTCTTGATCTCAGGGTTGTGGGTTCAAGTCCCATGTTGGTTATAGAGATTACTTAAATAAATAAACTTTAAAAAAAAAGGAAAATTTCAACTATACAATACAGTATTATTAATTATAGTCACTATGTTATACATTAGACCCTCAGACTTTATTCATCTTATAGCTGAGAGTTTGTACCCTTTTACCAATCTCTCCCTATTGTTGTTTGCTTTGGGGAAAAATAATCATTAACCATCAACATCCTCTGGAATTGAATTAAATTCAACTCAAACTTGTGTTGAGCATTCATCACAAAACAGTCTCAAACTTCACGTCAGAGGAATGTGAACAAATAATATAAATGTATTTACCTTTAAAAGCCAAGCTAATTTTTGCATGCCCCTCTATAAAATATCTCAGCATTTAAGAATGTATATTTTTAAGTTGCTTATTGTTAAGTAAAATTGCCAAATAAGGAGATGATCTATATTTATCCTGAGGCTTAAAGTCCAGCTCTCTAGTTTGGTAAGAATTCACTGTACCCACTGGGTACAATGGATATGAATAAGAAATGGTCCCTGCCCTAGTGGGGCTGACAGTATCCCACGGGAATCAGACAGAGAGACTGTAGCCTACAATGCCTAGCAGGGAGAGATACTAACAGTATAGCATGAGAATGTAGTAGAAGAGGGGTTGACTAAATGACTTGGAAGATCAGGGCAGGCTTCATAGAGAAAGGAGCTTGAATTGAGCCTTGAAGGATGAGAAATGCTTCTTCAGGCAAGGAAAGATACTTGAAGCATAAAGAACGGGATAAACAAAGGTACAGAGCCAAGTATTTGATGAAATGCATGAACTGTGACCATCTACTGATGAAATGCATGAACTGCGACACATATACTAACTACTATAATGTTTCATTTTAAATACTATGAAATAGAGAAACAAATCAAGTAAGTTCAACTGGTTCAGTTGATAGCTGCTACAAGTAGCAACATTATATCAGCTAGTGTCTGGTTGGCACAGGGACACATGGGGAGCCCCACCCATGCAGCCTCTCCAAGGTTCCAGACCAGAGTGCTGGAAAGGATATGACGAGATTGTGATTTGCAGAGCCAATGAGCTAGAGTTAGTGAGAAGGGGCTCCTAAGATATAAAATTAAGGATCAAGACACCTGAGGCAGGCTAAAAATCTGATACTCATTCAAACGGATTTACTATCAATTTTCAACATTTGAATAAAGGACAAGCTGATTCCTTCATGGAGGAAGAGCGAAAAATGAGGCCCCTGAAGGGCAATACTTGGCCTCCCATCCAGAATCAATAGCAGCTCAGCTGCAGCCTCACTCTACAGCTCTCAGCAAAACATTTTACTAGGAAACCGGACTCACCTTTCTTAGAAGGCTTTTTGGTGACCATTTGTTGCTACTTAAGACTGCATCTAGGGGGCGCTTGACTACTCAGTCAGCAGAACATGTGACTCTTAAATTCAGGCTCGTGAGTTCAAGCCCCAGGTTGGTTGTGGAAACTACTTAAAAAAAAAAAAAAAAAAAGAATTATGGGACGCCTGGGTGGCTCAGTTGGTTAAGGCGTGGGACTTCAGCTCAGGTCATTATCTCATGGCTTATGGGTTTGAGCCCCCCTCTCCTTCGACTCCGGTCGGGCTCTGTGTTGACAGCTCAGAGCCTGGAGCCTGCTTCAAATTCTGTGTCTCCCTCTCTCTGCCCCTCCCCTGCTCAAGCTCTATCTCTCTTGCTCTCTCAAAAATAAATAAAGATTAAAAAAATTAAAAAGATTAAAAAAAAAAAAAGACTGCACGTAGGACAGCCCATCACCCCCATCCCCAAACACACCCACGTGCCCGTACCCACACACCCTCATAATGTTGATCAAGCATTCCTTTCAATCACACAGGATACTTTCCTTGAGAGAAGTCCTGGCAAACATAGTTTTCTCCCTCTCCCATTTCCAGAGCTCTGTTCCTGCCTCTGATAGACTGGTGCATGCTGGTCCTTCATCCGGCTGTAACTGGTGTTCAGGCCCTGCTGGTTGCTGGGGGCTCCCCCATGCCACAGCTGGATGGAGGCTGCCTGCAGAGGCAAGCTCCAGATTCTGGCTCCTGTGGTGGTAACCAGGGCCTCTGAATGACTCATTTTATTATTTCTGTCCAAACAAGAGCTTAGGATTTAGTCAAGTCACTTAACCGCGTGACCTCATTTTCTTCATTCCTGAAGCAACAGGGTTTGGCTGGCTGATGTCAACGTAATCCTTCAGTTCTGATTTTCTTTACCACTATATGCTTCATCTTTAGTTTGTGCTGCAAGTAATTCTGGTTTGGTTTGGCTTGGTGTCTCCAAACTATGATATTGGTTCATTCATTTATTTAACACCTATTTACTTGAACCTATTCTATGCTGGATCTTGTGTCAGACTTCAGAGAATGCAGAGTGAATAAAACTGCCCATGCCCTAATGAACTGGAGGTGGTGGATCAAGATGGTCAACGAACGATAAATAGATAGTGCTGTCATTTGCTGGGAAATGCATCGAGAAAAATGAGGCAATGGAAGAGAGATGGGCAGTGGAGGCTGGGTCCTGCTCTTAACATGTGGTCAGGGAAGGCTTTTCTAATAAGGTCACCAAAAGCCTTGGAGCCTTTTTATCCTTGCTATGTGATTATGGGATATTGTAAATTTGAGAAGACCTTGAAGTTGCCAAGAGATAGGAACGAAATAGGCCCTGGTGGAGGTGTGTAAGAGTTTGGGTTTCAATCTAGCTTTCCCTTCTCACATCTTTCGTGTCCTAAGATTTTCACCAATGAGCTTCTCTCGCTTCTGTGAGTCTAAACGTTCTATTTCAGCATTTGAATGATTTTTCAAATGTACTGCATCTACCTATTTATCTCATTTTTTCCCCCATGGGAATTACGGCTATAAACAATAAAGTCAAAAAGCTTTGATAATTGAATTTACAGGAATTTACCAAGCAGGGATTTGTTTTGCATGTGAATTTTGCATCCAGATCTTCAGTATTTTTCTCTTCAGCTCCACAAACCACAGCCTAGAGGAAGGACCCCACCTAAAGAATGTGTGGGAAGGAGGTAAAGAATCAAGGACTAGATTGGAAATACTGCTTTCAAAGGGTGGGCCTCCCCCCTGCCCTGCCCCAGATTCATCTTGCATCTGCTGGCTCCTTTGCTGCCTATAAGGCGATTTGCTTTGGAGGAGGCTGGAAGTGTGGGTCCCCAAGCAGATGAATAGCAGACACTGCAGGCTGAAGGCAGGTCCTGTGGATGTTTAAAGAAAAGAAGTGGGCAAACCCCAGGTAGTGACGTTGCTAAGGTGCATTCCAAAGTGGGTTAAGGATGAAAAGGATTCACTTTACCTCTAAATCCAAAACTTTCTAGTCTAGTGTGTGTGTGTGTGTGTGTGTGTGTGTGTGTGTGTGTATGTTATATATATAATAATAATATATAAGATTATATATAATATAGAATATATAATTATATATTCTATATACAGAGATAATACATAAATATAGAATATATAAATATAACATATAAATATATAATATATATAATAATATATATATAATATAATTCTAATCTTATTTGAATTAAATATATATCTGACAAGGGCTAAGCCACTACAGATCATCTACTTTTGACCCTGTAACTCTGAAAATGCCCTCTAGGGCTGAGATAGAGCCTTAAATCCCTCTGTTCCACTATCCCAGCCTGGATTTCCTGTGGCCAAGTTCTTCCTCCCTTAGTCTCTACATCCGTGACTACTGATTATCAGATTTTTAGCTAAGAGAGCACTTAGCCAATTAATTACTAATAGTTGATTACACCTAATTAACACATTAGATTATGTGCTAAATAGTTATCATTGACAGTGTTTGGCAGTTTTGTCATCTTATTGAACAAGATTCTACTCTATGTAAGAACATAGAATGGGCACCAAGGATCCCAAGAGGTGGAAGAAATAATCTCTTTTCTCAAGAAGTTTATAATCTATTTAGACAATGAGATTATTTATGTAAGATAAATAACAGTAGAAAGTCATGGTTTTGGTTCCAATTGAGTTCAGAGGATTCCAAGAAAGGAGGGCTAATTTACTATTGGATTGAAGGAGGAAGTTCCAGAGGTTATGGGCCTGAGTTAGACCTCAGGGAATGAGGAAGGATTTGACAGTTGGGGTAGGGTGAGGAAGGCAGACAAGGCAGAAGGAATGGGGGAGACAAGGCAGGAATGTAGGTGATGAATTAACTCAGAAGGCTGGAATTATCCCCTACAGGTTGGAAACAAGGTTGGAGAGGAAGGTCAGGGACATTGTGGAGGACCCTGAAAAAATAATTTATGTATTACATTTTATAACTCAAGTTTTTGAGAAGGAGTAAGAAACGACCAAAGGAAAATAATCTAGTAGTGGCCTAGAGTGTTGAATAAACTAATTAGGAAGCTCCTACAGAGGTTTAGGCACAGAGGAGTCAGGGTTGAAACAAAGAGGTAACATGAAAAGCAAAGGAGGAAATTTAAGAAATCTGACAAAGAAAGACTCAGAAGGATTTTACTTCCTTTAGACTGGACGGGGAGAGGAAGTTCATTCGGAGGTCTTGAGCCTGGGTCAATGGTAGTGCTAATGACAGAGCTAGAGGAATCTGAAGGAGGAGGCTGGATAGGTTAAGATGACCAGTGTGATAAAAACAGCTTGAGGGGTGCCTGGGTGGTTCAGTCGGTTGAGCGTCCAACTTCGGCTCAGGTCATGATCTCAGGGTCTGTGAATTCGAGCCCCGCGTCGGGCTCTGTGCTGACAGCTCAGAGCCTGGAGCCTGCTTCGGATTCTGTGTCTCCCTCTCTCTCTGACCCTCCCCCATTCATGCTCTGTCTCTCTCTGTCTCAAAAATAAATAAGAAACATTAAAAAAAAAACAGCTTGAGTTTGAGGTGACCATGGAACAGCCAAGTGCAAATATTCATTGGAAAGAAATATAACAACCAGGGATATTCATTTAGCAGGGGAAAAAAAAAGATCAGAAGAAAAGTCAGTTTTGTTTCTTTCCCTCAAAATAAAGACCTGAGTACTAGGGGCACCTGGTGGGCTCAGTTGGAAGAGCATGCTACTCTTGAACTTGGGGTCATGGATTTTAGCCCCACAATGGGTACAGAGATTACTAATAAATAAATAAATAAATAAATAAATAAATAAACAGAAAACCCAAAACCAAACCAAACAAACAAAACGACCTGAGTACTAAAAAACAGTCCAAACTGCATACTGAAAGAATTAAGGATTGGGAAATTATAAACTACTTAACATAATTCCAGTTGCGGTTATAGTGGGTTTTTTGTTTTGTTTTCATTTTGGTTTTTTGGTGTTTCAGACTGAACAAAAAAACAATTATGGGAGGCTGTGGGGACTGAGGGGCTGGGGAAGGGAGGCCACCGGTTGCTATATCACCAAGTTGCTAAGTAATATTTGGAGATACCCTGCTAGATTTTATTTATTATTATTATTTTTTAAATTTTTATTTTTTGTTTTTTACCCTGCTGGATTTTAATCTCAGCATTTTAGAGCTCCAAAGACTTTGAGAGCCTCCTTGTACTAGATCTGAGAAAATGGAAGCCCAGACTCTCGTGGCTTCCTCTTGGCCCTGCCGAGTGAGCAGTCAGGGTCGGATCTTAGTCCAGTGTTCTTCCCATTTCTTGACCCTGCCAATCAGCAGGTCAGGATCTGGGGGGAACATTTTTACATTGATCCATGATGGGAAGCCTTGGTGAAAATGTTCAGATTGCATGATTGAAAAGCAAAATGGATGGTCTATGAAAGGCACTAAGTCCCCAGCATTGGAGGTGGAAAATGATGTGGCTCAGCATGTGTGTGCCCCTCTGTTAGACTGATTTGCCTTCAGGTAAGGGAATCATTTTCAAATGACATCAGGACAGGATGAAACGGGCATAATCTGTGCAGGGAATGATTTCCTTATAGTATGTTTAGGCAGCCCTGGAATAGATTTCAACTGAGATTGTTCACTGTGTTTCTATATACAGTATATTTTTCAAGGTTCTGAAGGATAGGATTGCTATCTAACTCTCCGGGATGGCAGAAGTATGTAGTTGTGTGGAGACAGGAGGATGGAAAACTTCTATGTTTCATTTACTTATTCTTGTCCCAAGTTGTTCCCAAAAGGAAATCGAAACAGTGCAACAAGAGATTTAGGAATCAGTATATATAGCTTCTTAGCGAAACCAGTCCCAACGTGTTCTGGTCTCTTTATGGAGTATTTCTAGACCTCTCCACTTTGCGCCAAACTTTCCAGATATTGGTAAGAAATGGTAAGAAAGTACTCAGTGATTGGGTTCAGTATGCTTTAGCTCTAGGAAGGCCGTGTATGAAACAGGCTGAAATGATTAAAGAAACAATCAAACTAATGATGAATTTATATTTTTTCATCGATGAACAAAAATATTGAATGCGTCTTATATCGAGGTTAATATGTTGTTGGACTCTAGTCATAACAGGTTATAAGATGATCCTTGCCTTTGTGGGGATAGGTGACAGTTGAGGAGAATAGGTGACGTCAAGGCAGGCTTATGAAGGGAATAATTGCCCTTTGAAGGTTGAGTGGGATTTGGGTTGGCAGAGTGCAGAGGGTTTTAAGGCAGGGGAAAGGCAGGGACTGAGATCCTCAGGTATAAATGCATAGACCAGTTGTGCAGGGAGAATGTTGTCGTTTTTTAGTGGCTCAAGAACATCACTGACTCCTGTCAATGGTGCACGAGCTGGGGGCTATTCTTCTAACTGAAGTTATAGATTTGCAGGGTTTGTCTATGATTTCCAACTTCTGGAGCTCCCTGGGAGGTAATGAGAAATTACAGTCATTCTCAAGATTGGATTTGCTCTATTCTCCTTTCTAGCAGTTCTGAAAGTGCCAAAGGCAGATCCAAATTGGATGTGTCACTTTATTTGAACTATGAAAAAACTTCTCCCAGGAGAGGCAGCGGTAACCTGGTTTCCCCTCTTACCTAAAAAGGCTTTGGTGACTGATGATCTATTTCACAAGGTACTACTAACTCAGTCACGTGATCCAGCTCTTGTGAGGCCCGCTGCTGTCTCTGCCTCAGCAGGAGGAATGCTTCCTGAGGACTAGCTGAAGTTGGCCATGTTGATAGACTGCTCTGCTAATTAGGGTCATCCCTAGGGCTGGAGGGAGCTCTCTCTGGGGCTCAGGCTCTTTCCTTCACAGCTCTCCCAGGAGCCTCTCTTGCCCTTCCCATTTTCCCAGGCAGGACCAACCTGGTGAGAATACAGCGACAGTCACTTCATCTTCCTTTGAAGTAGGCATTTGCCTTGCACTGGGGCCACACTGTTCTCTCCATCTCTTGCAGAGTGTCTCAGAGAGGCTCTGAACTTCAACTCAGATGAATCCAGGGAGAGAGCCTGTTTGAAAGGTTGAAATTAAAGTGAGTCAAACTGGGATAAGAAAAGAGAGAGGGCGCATTTTCCTAACCAGACCCATACTATAAAGCATTCAGGTTCACGAAATTGGGTTCTGGCACATTTATGTATGCCAGTCAATAAAATGAGTCAGAAGAGCCCCTGGAAGTAACAGGGTCGGAAACTCTTGGTACGTTTTGATGTCTTAAATGACATGATAAGTTAAATTTTAATTTTAATTTTAAAATAGTTATCTCTAACCACTGGGTTGTTGTGTGTGCGTGTTAGCATGCTGGTGTTCTTTGTTTTCTGATTGACATGTTGACACATGGCAGCTCAACCAAATAACTATCCTGACTGATATTAGGGTAAACAAACAACTTAATGCCCCATGGAGTGGAAGTGGAAGGATCTCTGTCATTCCATATTCTGATGTAAAGAACCTCTGTGTGCTCTTGATCTATGGAATCACCCACTCTTTGCCCTCTTCTCACTGGCTTTGGGTGCTCTGAGGTTGCTGGCAATGGTGAGCTTCAGTTATAATTCGTTTTGGTGTGGGACCATTCGTCAGGAGATCCTGCTCTATCCTGGTTCCAATGGTGGGCACAGGGGATACATCCTGCCACTAAAACTTTGCTTGATGGGTTTTCCCCCCTAACAAAAATTACCTCCAGGCTAAACCCTTGTTCTATGTAACAGTAATTCTTTTTTGCTTATGTGAAGCATGTGTGGGAAAAAGCATGCTTCTCTTGTGGTACTGGATGAGAATTCAGTTCATTTCCATGAATATTCGTTGATGATGTGCCCAAAATGGCACAAGGAGCTGGGGATACAAAGATGAATAAGACCACCACTCTGCTCCCAGGTTGCTCACAGTCTGGTGAGGAGACTAGCGCTCACGCAGTTAACCAAGGATGTGATGATGGCCTTATGACCTGGTCAGTGGCAGGGCTGACCTTTTTCTAGCAACACCTATATTCGGGAAAAAGTTAATTAAGAGGCTGACTTGAGGACCAAAGACCATTTTCAAAATAAGACTGCTTATTTTTTTTCTTGTTCAGCTAATTTTTTAAAATTTTATTTTATTTTTAAAAATTTATATCCAAATTAGTTAGCATATAGTGCAACAGTGATTTCAGGAGTAGATTCCTTAGTACCCCTAACCCTTTAGCCCCTCCCCCCTTCCACAATCCCTCCAGTAACCCTCTGTTTGTTCTCCATATTTAAGAGTCTCTTATGTTTGGTCCTCCCTCCCTGTTTTTATATTACTTTTGCTTCCCTTCCCTTGTGCTCATCTGTTCTGTGAATAAGACTGCTTATTTTGAGGGATGTCTGGTGGTCCTATATTTTAATTCTTTAATTTATTGCCTTTGCCACCATAAGTTGCTATGTATTCAAGAATGATTTGATGATTGTATATATTTTTGGAAGCAGGTACAAAAATTACATTATCATTGAGGTGTCCTCATTATAAACACTTGCATCTGTGCCCAGGTATTGTGAAATTTGCTTTATCTCCTTACCATTTTGCTTCTAAGGGTCACACTGTGCTCTCTTTCCTTTCTTGAATTATGTTGATTAATGAACTGTATTAATAGATTTGTAAGCATCCAGCCATTTTTACACTCTAGAACGAACTCATGGTATTGTAATTTTGCTTTCAGACATTTTATTTAGAATATTTGTATTTTATTTATTTAGGCTATCCTAGAGTAGCTTTGGTATCAGAATCTCATGGGATGGATTTCGTGATTTACATATATCCTATTCTCTGATACAGATTAAATAATACAGTCACTGTTATTACAGAAATTTCTTGTGATATTATCCTAGATTATTTCTTATTTGAAGCATAGACATTTGACACCCCTCTTTCAATTATCTTCTCTAAATAGGTGTTGTGGTTGACATTACAATTTTTAAATTATTTTATTTTATTTTAGAGAGAGAGCACACAAGCAGGGAAGTGGGACAGAGGGAGAGAGACAGAGAGAGACAGAGAGAATGCTAAGCAGGCTCCATACTCAGAGTAGAGCCTAATGTGGGGCTTGATCCCACAATCCTGGGATCATGACCTGAGTTGGAATCAAGAGTCAGACGCTCAACTGACTGAGCCACCCAGGCGCCCCCAAAAACAGAATTTTTAAAATAATATTTCATAGCCTCTGAATTGGTGGTTATAGCCCTCTTCTTTGTCCTATTTTGTATTCTTTCTTTTTCTCTCAATCTCCCTCTGTCTCATCAGACTTGCCGGAACTTTTCTCCTTTTACCAATCCATTTAACCTGTTTGTTCAAACAGTTCGCAGAGCCCATATAGGAAGTAAGACATTTGTTTTAAAGTTTATTTAATTTTGAGAGAGAGAGAGAGCACGGGCAGGGGAGGGACAGAGAGAGAGAGAGAGAGAGAGAGAGAGAGAGAACCCCAAGCAGGCTCCACACCGTCGACGCAGAGCCTGATGAGGGGCTCAATCCCATAAACCTTGAGATCATTACCTGAAGCAAAATCAAGAGTCAGATACTTAACTGACTGAGCCACCCAGGCACCCCAAGAATACATCTTTAATGACAGTAAAAGTGGTTCCTTCTATTATAGTGTTTTGGAATCCTGTGTTATGAAGTGGCTTATTTAAAGATGTAGGCTAATAGAATAGTGGTCTTACTTGGAGCTACTTCTTGTGTAACTTTGAGTAAATACTTAATTGTTCAGAGCTTCAGTTTCCTTTGGTCCTGGGTGGTAACAGTGCCCTGCACAGCACTGTTGCAATGATCAAGTGATACAATGTAGGAGAACCTGCAAACAGTGACATATGTACAAACAAGGTCATGAAATATGCCATTTCATAAAACCTATGTCACTTCTAAGCTATAGAAAAAAAACAAACAACTACTTCCATAATTTTTTTCAAGCATTCTTCTACCAAAGATTTTAGAGATTTTCTTCTCTGAAAATGTTTGCAGAATTTGTCCTGATGAATTACTTTAGTTTCAGGGGAAAATATTTCCTCATCACCCTCCCCCCAACATAAAAAGTTCTCATTCTACTAAATTAGAAATGTGCACTAAAGACCCATTCAATAAAGGACACTGAAATGAAAATTAGCTCAAGTCTGCTTTCAATTAATTTCAATTCCCCAAAGTGCCAAACTTTCTTTTTCTGTCACAGCAGTAATTGGAAAGTAATAGACAATCCTAAGTTTTTGTGGTCTTATGCGTGTATGTGTGTGTGCGGTATACATTCTAGGTCAGTCTGGGGGAGGGTCAGGAGATTTTTCTCAGTATTCTTTAGGCTTGTAGTAACTTTACTAATATTATAAACTTTATTAATTTCATAAAATCTGGCTATAACTTCTTAGATTAATTCCTATTTCTCTATTGCAATAATTTTAGAGCCTTTGTTTTTAAGCAGCAGAAACCAATTTTATTTTATTTTTAATTTTTTTATGTTCATTCATTCTTCAAAGGCAGAGCATGAGTGGGGGTGGGGCAGAGAGAGAGAGAGAGAGAGGAAGACACAGAATCCGAAGCAGGCTCCAGGCTCTGAGCTGTCAGCACAGAGCCCGACGTGGAGCTCGAACCACAAACCGTGAGATCATGCATGACCTGAGCCGAAGTCGGACGCTCAGCTGACTGAGCCACCCAGGTGCCCCTAGCAGAAACCAATTTTAAAAGGAAATGCTTCCCCACAAGCTGCAGTTTGTTTTCAGGCAAGAACAAAGAGACTCTAGTTGAAGGGGATGGAGAGAGGGGGCCCGGGACTCCACGAGCTTGGTGGCTTTGTTTCTGTTCCCAAGGCAGGTTTGAAAAAGCCCGAGGGCTTTGAAGAGTACAGACTGAAAACCATTGCTCTATATAATGATCAGGCAAGGTTTAGTAACTAAGAGACTTTTCCTAAAAACATTTTTCAAGGGTCTGCCAAGGCCCACACAGGTGTTTTTAAAGGTTAGCACTGTAGAGATGGAAAGACAGGAGGAAGACTGGGGAGGAGTAGAAGCCATATGAACTTGGTGAGAGGAATGTGGCAGCATTTGATGGTTATTCAAAGGTAGGAAGTGATTCCAGGGCAATGAAGGAGAGAGCAGAGAACGGGCTCAGAGAGTAAGGGATTCCCACAGGAAATGAGGAAAAGACTATAAGTAAGATCTCAAAGGGAATCTCAGAATGTAGTAAGTCTTTTCCTAGAAAAAGTCATACTACTTTTCCATGTAATCTTGTTGTTATCCTCCCTTTTAAGATGTGCCTTTCGATATATGTTAGTCATTAATATGACCATAGTGTTGGAACTAGTAATTCTCTTCTGGAAACCTTGCCTAAGGAAAAACAATGTCTTAAATATGGAAAGAAAAAAACTATATTCCTTTTAATATTCATTTGTTATAGTGGAAACCAAAAAACTCTCCTAATGTTCAATAATCTTGGGGAACGAAAGAAAACAATAACACATTTCCTTAAACAACTATCTTTCAGTAACTAAATATAATGGTTGCTAACTATTTGGAGAAAGCTGCAAGTAATAAAAGTACCAGTTCTGAAATCACAGAGACCTAAGTCGCAATCCTGGCTCCCTCTGCCATTTTTAAACTACGATCCTGGCTATAATATTACCTCCTTTTTCCAAGTCTCAATGTTCTCATCTATAAAACGAGGATAATAATACGTGTTCAACAGGACCAATATGAGGATTCAATTAAATGTGACAGTATAAATAAATATGAAGCATAGTGATTGGCACATAGCAGGTGTTCAATAAATGTTATTTCTCTCTCCACCATTCTTTATATGGCACATGGAAAGATGCTTATGCTCTATCAACAGATTGGTTGACAAACGTAAGGAAATACATGGTTTCCTAGGAAAACATAAATTACAAAATTAATCAGAAAAACTGAATAGATCAATTACCTTTGAGCAAGATCTGTCTACCTTTTTTTAAAAAGGCACCAGGTCCAAGCGGTTTCATAGCTATACTCTATCATCTTTTAAACACCAGATAATTCCAACTTAAGTGAAAAATTTCTAAATTATAGGAAAAGATTGAAAACTCTCTAATTCATTTTAAGAAGCTAGCGTAATCTGAATGCCAAAAAAGAATAAAAGACAAAAAACAATAAACCTCCCACAGATCAAAATCATTTATGAATATAGATACAAAATGCCTAAATATTAACAAATAGAGTTCAGTGTACCAAAAGAGGTTTACTTACAGCCAAGCAAATATTATAGGAATGCAAGGATGATTCAACATCAGGGAATCAGCAAAATTCATTAAAATAATAAAGGAGAGGGGCGCCTGGGTGGCGCAGTCGGTTAAGCGTCCGACTTCAGCCAGGTCACGATCTCGCGGTCCGGGAGTTCGAGCCCCGTGTCGGGCTCTGGGCTGATGGCTCAGAGCCTGGAGCCAGTTTCCGATTCTGTGTCTCCCTCTCTCTCTGCCCCTCCCCCGTTCATGCTCTGTCTCTCTCTGTCCCAAAAATAAATAAACGTTGAAAAAAAAAATTAAAAAAAAAAAAAAAGGAGAAAAAAGCAATTCTATCAATAGCTCTTGAGAGTACTAATAAAATATAGTATCCATTCCTAATAAGAAATTTTAGTAAAATAGAACTAAAAGGAAATTACTTAAGTATGATAGAGATGATTTACCAAATAAGAAGCATCATTCTAAATGACTTTAAAGACATTTACATTAAAATCAGAAAATGGATAATGATGTCCACTATCACCATTATTAGTAAACATTATTCTGGAAGCTCTAACAAATACAATAAGATAGGACAATGAAATAACCAGTATAAATATTTGAAAATAAGGATAAAAATCACCTAAAAAGGGAGCACCTGGCTGCTTCAGTTGGAAGAGCATTTGACTCTTGATCTTGGAGTCGTGGGTTTAAGTCCCACATTGGGTGTAGAGATTACTAAAAAAAAAAATAATAATAAATAAATAAATAAACAAACAAACAAACTTTAAAAAAAATTTAGAAAGCTGAATAAATACTCATTTAAAAATCTTCCATAATTAATAAAGGAATTTACTAAGGTGGCTAAATGTAAAATAAATATGCAAAGAAATAGAGAATACAAAAACCAGCTAGAAGTAGAAGTGAAAAAGTACCATTTAAAATAGCAATAAAAAATACTTAAGAATGAATTTCACAGGAACAGTACCGGATCTTTAAGAAAAAAACAATAAAATCTGATTGAAAGACCTAAAACAAGATCCAGTCAAATGGAAAGAATATACATGTTCAAGGATGACAAGATCTGATGTAAGAAAATATCAGTTCTCCCAAATTAATATATAAATCTAATGCATTTCCAATGAGAATTTAAATTTTTTTGTAATGGGTAAAATGACTTTGGAGTTCATTTATTCACATGGAAAAATAAATGTCAGGTAAAGCAAATTATAAAAAAAAATAATAGTTGACTTGCCTTACCAAATATGTTTAAAACACAGAAGAACAGCCATAGTTTGTGGTTTGGGAACAGAAATAGATCAGAATAGGATAGAGGACGTATAAAAGATCTCTGCGTGACAAAAGTAATATTCAATTCCATGAAAGAAAAGGATGGCTTATGTAATGGCCGGTGCCAGTACAAGTGACCATCCATCTGGAAAATAAAGAAATTAACACTCCCCTGCACCATATATTATAATAACAAGTTCCAAATGAATGAAACACTTAAAAATAATGAAAGCCTGAGAAGAAAGTTTAGGGAAACATACATATAAAATCTTGGGGCTGCATAGAGCTTTTTAAAAAATTTTTAAAAAAATGTTTATTTATTTTGAAAGAGAGATAGAGAGCAAGCAGGGGAGGGGCAGAAAGAGGGAGATAGAATCCCAAGGAGGCTCTGCACTGTTAGTGCAGAGCCTGAAGCATGGCTCAAACCCACAAACTGTGAGATCATTACCTGAGCTGAAATCAAGAGTCAGATGCTTAACTGACTAAGCCATCCAGGAGTCGTAGGATACAGAGAACTTTTAAAGCAGCTCAAGAAATCAAGAAGTAAATTAGGAAAAAGTTCTATTTGACTTCATAAATTCAAAAATGTTTTAATAGCAAAAGTGACTGCAAAGTCAAAAGACAAAAAAGACAGTTGGGAAAAATAACTAAAATTCACATGACAAATAAAAATCTAATCTCTAGAATATAAAAACTCTTACTAATTGATAAGGAAAAGACAGATGACTCAATGGGAAAATATGCAAAGCAGAGGAATAGGTAATCCCCAAACAGCAAATCTAAATGTACAGGAAGGACACGTAGAGGTGCTTGGTAACTCTAGCAATCAGCAAAAGTAACAATGAAATATCCCTTGTCACACTCATCTGACTGGCAAGAACTAAAAAGTGTTAACATCTGCTATTGGCCGGGATGGGATGCAGGAGAAAAGGTACTCACACAGTTTTCCTGGGGGATATGGGAACAATTACAGCCTTTTTGTAAAGCAGCCTAGTCATATCTATTAAAATCCCACATAATTAAAAGTAAGGCTCTATGTACCAAGCTGTTTGTTGTGGCATTGTTTGCAGTGGCAAAATAATGGAAATAGAGGGAATGTACATCAATACAGAAATGATTAACATAGGTCATTCACACCTCAGGTATTGTGCAGCCATGAAAAACAATTTATTAGCTCTACACCCATTAACTTGGAAAGACTGCCATGAAAGAAATAAGATGCAGGGAGGTGTAGTGGGATACTACCATGACATGTATGTTCTGTATATATGTTTGTACATGGTGATATGAAAATGGAGAGAAGAGTGGAAAAACACCGGCAGATTGTTAACACCAACTGGGACTGGGGAGGAATGCTGCCACTCTCTGCTAAAGTGACCACAACAACAAAAAAAACCATGAGTAACAATGATCCAGTTAAAAAAAATTTTTTTTAATTAATTTATTTGAGAGACAGAGAGAGGAGAGGAGGAGCAGAGACAGAGAAGGAGAAAGAGAGTCCCAGGCAGGCTCTGTGCTGTCAGTGCTGAGCCGACGCGGGGCTTGAACTCATGAACGGGGAGATCATGACCTGAGCCGAAACCGAGTCGGATGCTTAACTGGCTGAGCCACCCAGGTCGCCCAACAATGATCCAGTTTTTAAAAAGAAAGTAAAATGCTCGTGCTATAATGCAGGTGAGATAGTAGATACAAGTAGGTCCATGAACAATCATGTAAAACATTCAAGAGAAAGAAAGATGGGCAGGCAATACAACTAAATGATCATCATGGCTACTTAAGTGAAGGCATTAGAGTTGTCTTTTCTATGTTTTCCAAATTTTCTCTAATGTAGTTTTGTTACTTCTGTAATTAAATATATAAAATAAAAATTCGTATTTACCCTATATTAACCACACTGTTTTGGTTATGTCTTGAAATCCATGACCATGTGTACATATGTGAGCTTGATGATGTCCTAACTCTGAAAATGTGCAAATTTACACTATATCTATGATATATGAATGGTATTTTTGGTTTGTTTTCAATGACTTGCAAATTAGATAACTAAATCCCTAGGAAGTAATTAGCCATAAAAACATGGCTTTACATATTTCAAACTTTTTTTCCCTCTAAACAGTAACAGAAATCACTTCTAAAAGTCATTTTCAAAGCTGTGTGGCTTTGGGCAGGTCATTTCTCTTCCACTCTCCAGACCTCAGTTGCTTCACCTATAAATGATGAAGCTGGATGAAATAATTTTCTCAGGGCCTTTGGCTCTAACGTTTCATGATTTAATTTACATACATCAAAGAATGCATTAGTTGTCAAACAAAGGAACAGCTGCTAAGGAGAAGAAAGTTTTCATCTCAGTAACACTCACATCAGCTGTAAAAGACATTCAGATAACTAGAGAAGATGCTCTACCCTGACATAATGTTCATGCTCATGTGAAAAGGGTGTAAGATCCCAAAAGTATATAGCCTTGATTTTCTTGATATCCCTCATTTATAAATTATTATATGTTGATCAATCATTGGAAAGGATTAAAGTTCTAGATGGCCAAAAAGAGGTCCAACATCCACAACACTGACATTTAATCGCATTTTGAACCCGCAGCTATGTGTCCAATGGTCGCTACAACCAGGCCACATTTGATAAGCACCTCCAGTGTGTAGTCTGCCAGATGCTGAAAGTGGGAACAAGGTCATCCAGGAGCTTACTGTGTGATGTATTGGCCTTCATACTTGCTCAAGTTTTTTTTTTTCTTTAAAAAAATTTTTTTAATGTTTATTTTTGAGAGAGAGAGAGAGAGAGAGAGAGAGAAAGAGAGAGGCAGAGCACAAGCAGGGGAGGGGCAGAGAGAGGAGACACAGGATATTAAGCAGGCTCCAGGCTCTGAGTTGTCAGCACAGAGCCTGATGTGGGGCTAGAAGCCATGAACTGTGAGATCATGACCTGAGCCGAAGTCAGATGCTTAACTGACTGAACCACCCAGGCACCCCATCAAGTTGTTTTTTTCTTAAGATGATTTCCCTGAACTATATAACCTATTAATAAAATCAATGGGCCTAAAGTAATTGATATGATCCAAAAAAGAATATATTAAAAACTATACATTAAATTTTTTAAATTTTTTAAACTTTATTTTATTTTTTAAATTTTTATTTGAGAGAGATAGAGTGAGCAGGGGAAGGGCAGAGAGAGGGAGACAGAATCAAGCAGGCTCCACGATGTCAGCACAGAGCCTGACATGGGTCTTGAACCCACAAACTGTGAGATCATGACCTGAGCATAAATCAAGGGTTGGATGCTTATCTGACTGAGCCACCTAGGTGCCCCTAACTTTTTTTTTTTATGTTTATTTATTTTTGAGAGAGTGCAAGTGGGGGAGGGGAGAGAGAGGAGAACAGAGGATCTGAAGCAGGCTCTGTGTTGATAGCAGTGAGCCTGATGTGGGCTTGAACTCATGAACTGTGAGATCATGACCTGAGCTGAAGTCAGACGCTCAACCGACTGAGCCACCCAGGCACCCCAGTTAACTTTACCTTTTAAACTAGGTATGAACTTAGTATCTTCACTCTTCTGAAATTACATAAACCTCAAGTTGCTTCTAATAGCTGTGTTCATTCCAATCATTTTAAATTAGCACATAAAGTAAGTCCAGTTACTTCACCAGTTCTGCCTGCTAACCCTTCCTGTTGATTTCAATGGGCAGGTCCAGAGAAGAAGGGGTGGCCTGATCCAGGGACAATGAAGATGGAATGCTGAAGAGTAAGGTGGAGGAAAGAAGCAACAGGCACCATGGAAAAGACCAAAACAAAGCAAGGTTAGATTTTTTCCAATGTCTTGCTTTAGATCTCAGAACTTAAGAAATGTAGGTTTCAGTCTTCTTTTGCCATTGTATCAAAACATGAGAATAAGTTGCCTTGGCTATTCTCATTTCCTTATTATATAATGACCACAAAGAGCACAGACTTGGTGCTGGAAAAGCGGGAAATGCTGTATCTATAATTTGGTGTGAGTTGTTATCTTATTTTTCTTAGCAATAACTTTGGGACTTGCTTCAGAGCAACCTGCTGAATAAGGCCAAGATACAGATTCAACTAATAAACACCCAACACCTTCTAGGTTAGCCTAGAAACATAAGTGCTCTCTCTTTTCATCTTTACCGTATAGAATCAACCATACAGAAGTAGTTTCTGTCATCCTCTCCAATTTACAGATAAGGAAACAGTCATAGAGATGTCAGGCTACAATCACAAAGTGTCAAAGTTTGATCTGGGAGCCTGGACTTGGTTCCCATGTTCTGGTTCTTGCCATGGTACCAGGCTGTTGGGACATAGTATAAAATGGGCTAAGTAATCTTTACTCAGACTTGTGTGGGGAGTTGTGGTGATCTTAAACCATCTAGATTTTGTAGGAACAGCCTTCTGTCTGTGTACGCTCTGGGCTGAGGTTATGTATTATTTATTATTTATATTTATTTAGAGGTTGGCTCCTCTAAGGAAGGGTTTTCTGTACCACCATATCTTAAGTGAACAATACATACATCCACACAACCAAATATTCGCAACCATGGCTTAAAAAAAATTTTTTTTTAACATTTATTTATTTTTGAGACAGGGAGAGACAGCATGAACGGGGGAGGGTCAGAGAGAGAGGGAGACACAGAATCTGAAACAGGCTCCAAGCTCTGAGCTGGCAGCACAGAGCCTGACGCGGGGCTCGAACTCACGGACCGCGAGATCATGACCTGAGCCGAAGTCGGATGCTTAACCGACTGAGCCACTCAGGCGCCCCAACCATGGCTTTAATCTATAAACTGCAGAGTGACACAGTGGAGATATAGCTAAATGGATGAGCAGTGAGCTGCATGTTTTACTTGGATTGTCCTTCTTCATGGCCAACCAGTGTGGTTCTGCAAGGTACACTGTAAGCCGACCTTTTTTCTCCCTAGTTTGTAAGTGGTTTTTACAACCTGCTATTTCCTTTGTATTTGCCCTGTGTTTCTCAGTCTTTAGTGTTGCCAATACTATTTTCTTTCTGCCTGCATCCTTCCCAGAATCTTTCCTTTGACAATTTCCTTCTACCAACCCTCTTGCCCAGGAAGACAGTAAGATTGCCTTAGGTGATCTGGGCAGTGACAGCAGGGGAGAGCTCAGAAGTTTGGCAAGGACATTGTATGCAGGCCTCCTGAGAACAACACAGTGACAACTAGACAGGTGCTGGGGCAGCCTTCCTAATTGTAGAATACCCTCTCAAGTAAACTTCTACCAGCCCCAAGGACAGGAGGGAAACCTTCATGGGCATTCCCTTCTGGCTGATTAATGAGCATTCATCATTCAGTTTGGTTGCAAAACTTGCCCACTGTGGTAGGACATTTTTGTTTTGTGTTGTTGTTTTACTACAAGAAAGAGTTATATCAGATAGATACGGTTTGGTCATTAGGATGTGAATCTAGAAACCACCTACACCAGCTTATGTTTTGTTCTTGTATCATTGGTTTCTTGTCATGCAGCCACAGATTTAAGATCCTAGAAGTCCCCTTATTCCCTACATGTGTGTGAAGGGGATAGGGACAGAATGAGTCATGTCCATTGAACAAAGCTCTTTCTTCCCACAGGAGAGAATGAACATATACCGATGAATAATCCTTCCACACAGATTTACCAGGTAAAGACAACTTAGATTGTTTTGAACACTCCTATATGTAATAGTGATGACTGTCATTTATGTATAAAGTTTTCCAGCACTCAACAATTGCTTCCACATTTGTCATTGGTGTTTGTTAACTTAACAAGACTGAGGTAGGCGGGGCAGAGAGCACCATTCACATTGTACTTTTGAGCAAACTGATTTTTGAAGGACAACTTATCCAGGTTATAAATTACAGTGCTACCCGCCACCCCCCCCCCTCCCAATCAACTCTGCTTGTCTTGCCTGTTGCCACCAACACTATGGCCATTAAACTGTGCAATAACATTTCTGTAAGAGAGAAGAAGAAAGCAAGGTCTGTTTTTTCTTAGTTTGCTATTTTAGCAGAGAGCATTAAGAACTGAAAGGAGGTTAACATTGCAAATGTTCAAATATGGTGACAGAAAAAAATTTAAGCTCCTTTTAAACAATGGAAATAATTTACAAGAAAGATAAAAATTCTTCAAAACATTTTATAATATGTTTGCAACAAGGGTCGCATCGGTCTGCTTTGGCTCTCTAAACAGTGTTTATTTGGCTTCTATCTCTAAATGTAAATTTAAAGTAAAATTCTGTCCTTAAAAATCATGGAAGTTTATTCTGATATAATATGTAATATAAAAGCAGCTTGGGCTAGGAAAATCCATGCTCCTCTCTAGAGTTAAGGCACTGTTATCTGGAAAGCATGAGAAGGAAGAGACAATTGACAGGGCTTGGTGGCGGCTGGCAGAAAGGGTAATTTCAAGTTGGCCATAAGACTTTAACCTGTGGTAAGGATAAAGAGTGGTCTCCTGAAAAGAGATACAGGAATCCAGAAGAGTGGAGAGTTTTGGGGGGAAATGTTATTTAGATTTGTTGAGTTTAAGTGATAAGTAAAGTGAAAATAACAATAGTTCCCAGAAATATCATGCAAGATATCATCGCTGTGTGCCGAGTCAGAGCAAGCCAACACAGGATTATGAAAACATTTCTGTAATCATATTGCTCCTAGACCAAGACCAGCAATGGAAAGGGGTAGAGGAAACAGCCTCATTTCAATTTAATACATATTTATTGAGCAGTTACTATGTGCAAAATCAACTGCTTGGCCTAATGAAAAATAAAACAGATGCAACAGACATTCACAATTGATTTTTAAATGTCCACCACCTGGAAAACATATACAATAAATAGCTCACACAAGGCAGGCCACTGGAAGGATTACACAGAGGCATTGATATGGGGGAGTGATGAATGAATATTGGCTGAAGGATTTCAATGAGGCATTTAAGGACAAGTTGATCATTTGGTAAGTGGATATGGGGAAGGGTATTTCAAACAGAGGGGCCAGCTTGAACAAAGGCCTGGAAGCAGGGGTCAGTCTTTCCTCAGTGCTAATTTGATGCCTCACTCGTCTATGACCTTCAAATGCCTTCCCTGCCCACCTCCACTCTGTTCACATCTGACCTGTGTATGCATTTGAATGAGTGTGAGTATGTCTTTAAACTGAGGTATGATTTAAAATCTATTATAGGTTTTATGTAGGTCACTCCCTGAATGTTGGCTAAATATAGCAGCAGTGGGGGGTGGCCTCATTCTCTTATTGTATCACAAATCCAAGTACATCTGTTCACAGTGGAACAAATGAAGCAGTGGAATGAAGTTGGTCTATATGACCTCTGTGGTGCTGTGATTATAACCCCATCCTTGTTTTAAAAGAACGCTTCCTAAATCCCAGTCTGTTTACTCCAAGCAACATTTAACCAAAAGAAGATGAAAGAGAAGTAAAGAAGAAGAGGAAGAGGAAGGAGGGAAGCAGGGAGAGGTTAACTATAATAGAATACAATTTACAGCAAAAAGGGAGAGCAAAATATGACATTTGAAGCAAAATATGATATTTCAGCCATTTTCTATGTCTTTATTTTATTTTCTTGATAGACCCCAATCCCTACCTGAAATTATAGCAAATATTAACTTGTTTCTTTCTTTCTTTTCTTTTTTTTTTTTTTTTAATTGTGTGTCTCCTTCTCTAGAATGTAAGCTCCAAGGGCAGGGATTTAGTACATTTTGCTCTCTGTTGTATTCTCAGAAGTACAGTGCCTGGAATATAATGCATGTTCAATAAATATTAGTTGAATGAATGAATGAATATCTGCAAGATGTGTATATTGCTTTGAGCCAAGAGATCTGATGCACTTATTCAGTCTGGTGCCAAATGATGTTTGGAAAATTGTCTGGTTCTTTTGGGGAAAATTGTCTTGTTCTTCTTTGGGAAAAAGGGAAAAGAAAAGGAAGACATCCTTACTTCATACCCCAATCAAAATAAACTAAAAAATGGATTAAAGGACTAGAAATAAAAAAAGTCAAACCATAAAAGTTTAGAACTAGTGAATATTTATCTTGTATCTGGATGTGAAATGTCTTTTTAAGTAAAACAGCACTGGAGGAAATCACAAAGTAAAGGGCCAGAGAGATTTCACCCACATCACAATTAAAATTTTTCCCAACATAAATATATTTTTAACAAATTCAGAGGCAAATAACCAAATGGGAAAACTTCTTACAAGAAAATATCATAAGGGTTTAATGATATAAAGATAGTTGATACAAGTCAGTAAAAAAAGGAAACTTCAGAGATCTCAGTAGATTAAGGGCAAAGGACACAGACAGTTTACCAAAGTAAAATTACAGATGGCTAATAAATAGAAGATTGAGGTTTTCAAAGCTGACAACAATCTAATTAGCAAATAATGAAATAATATTTAGTTCTGATGAGTGTGTGTAAATTGGTGGAAGCTTTCGTAAGAATTATTAGTTAAAATACAGTGAAAGTATTAAAATGTCCATACCTCTAATTGGCTCTCTGTTCTTTGGATGGACTTGACCTCCTTGGTGAGTAAGGAACATTGACCCAATCAGGTCATGGAAGCCGACAGGAGAACGAGCACTACTATCTCCCAGTTCATTCCAGAAATATTACCAGAACAGGTGAATCTGTGTGGATACACTGACTGCTCCTTAGCTCACATTCCTTTTGATTGGAATCCAATCCATCCCACTTCAATCTCATCCTTTGTCCGCTGTACATAGGCCTCTCAAAGTTTACCCAATCTCTTTTCCAGAGTCAGATTGTGTTGCTTCAGACTGATTACTTCCGTTTGCACAAGGATTCTTTAAAATAACAGTCCATTAACATGAGCAGTGCTGGTGGAATCTGCCAGTCAAGGCAACAGATGTGGTAACTGCACCATTTAGACCAGCTCAACTCTTGCCTGATGATGTGAATTCCAACTGTGTTTTTGGCTTACTTGTAGGGATGTAAATCCTGTAGCTTCCTCCACTTATATTACTTATGTTTTATGTATTTTATCCAAGACATGTTTTTCTAAATACACTAATTTAGCCCTTTAGGTCAAATACTGCCTAACATCCTTAAACTCACAGTAATTTCATATTTAGGAATTTATCCTAAGGCAATAATCTGAAATACATACAAAGCTTTAAATAAAAAGCATTATATGCCAGCACTATCGATAATATTGAAAAGTTATTAAAAGTTATAGATTTCCAAGAAGACTGAATGGGTAAACTCTGGCACAACCACAGGATGGAATATTGAGTGGCCATTAAAAATAGACAGAAAACATTTTGAAGGCTATAGGAAAAGGCTTATAAGAGTGTTTGGCAAAAAAAGGAGGGGCAGAATAAAAAATATATCTGTAGGGTGATTTCAACCATATAAATGTCTGCACTTACATTCATAGAACAAAGCAGAAGGAAATGTGCCAAAACATTCGTGGTTATATTAAAGTAAGGAGATTCGAAGAGATTTTTTTTCTTTTTTCTTTTTGTCTGTAATGAAAAGAATTTAAGCCAATGAATTATGTGCCAAAAGGACCCCTAACTGAAAAACCATGGGAACCAGTCCTACAGCAATAGGTTTCATCATTAAAATTGTCATTGTAAGTTTCCAGGATTTGTAAGTCCTATTCGAGCCTCAGTCTCTTTTTGCCATTGGGGAATATCTTCTAACACCAGAGAAATTAGTTCTACTAGGCCTGTGGTGCATTCGGGGATGGATAAGATAAATATCCAGCATGCCACACTTCACATCAGCTTCCATTAAGAATGGAAGAATGGAAGTAAGAATGACATTAAGGATCAAATTCTATACGGAGTGTAGAGGAGTAGATTTGGGAAATTTGCTCTTGACCATTCGGGCAACTTGCTGCCCACTTTGTGTTTTAAATTATTACATTTATGGGGATTGATAAAGAGGCCTAAAATTAAGAATATGAAAGCTGGCAGAAAGACCACATTTCCTCTCTATAAACCCTGGTTTAGGGGGAAACCAAAGAAATTATGTTGGCATCCTTGCCAGCATGTGCTGCTTCTCACAGAGCCTTTAGTCAGGTGTCGAAGGAATTCAGCCTGCCTTCTGGAGTTTTTTCAAATCTTGACATTTATGACTCAGCAGGGTTCTCAAGGCACAGGCCCAGTCCCCCGAATTTGCCCCATAGTAGTCTCTGACCTTGATAATGGGACAGAATGAAGAACAAGTCTGTGTAAAAAACAAGTGGGAACAATTTGCATAATGTATGAGAATTTAGTCTGAGGGATCTTTGGTGGAAAAAAACTGGAAGACATTGATTAAAATTCACCTTGAGAAGAGTTAAGAAGCCAAGAAAGTAAAGAAAATTGAGAAACAGAAATTAAGAACAGGAAATAGGAAGAATTCGGACTCCTCTCCCCTATTTCTTTGAGCCTAAGATGCCCTCTGTGGTACCCTAGGCTTCGAAGTACAAGTCTTCCCTGAACCTGCCTCCAGTGGGAGCCCGTCTCCAGCGGCAGGATGGAGGGATCATAACCTCTCTAGAGCAGCTTCATGAAAAAATCAACGAGATGAGGAACGTGTTCAACTCGCTGGAGAACAAGGTAGACACCCATTTCTAATCCTTGGGGTGGGCTGCGGGCTGTCAAACAAGAGAGTTGAAGAGACAGCAGAAAAAAGATATTAAGTCCATGTCCTGGGAGTATTTTTCATTCACAAAGGAATGGCCAGTTGGTACTGGAAAACCAGTCCATAGCAGCTAAAGACATTGAGCCCCACGCATCTTAAAAGTGACGTGTCTCAGGTGTGTGATGGTGCTCACTTTTGGCATCTCCTCCCTGTCTGATCAGTGGTTGTGAAGCCGTTTATAAAGCAGTAGTGTTACTTCAGTGTTAGGTACCCAAGGGGCTCAACGTAATATATGGGAAGGAAATGGGCTCATAGCTAAAATGGTTTCAAAATTCCCAAAGTCCCCATACAACCTGGCTGTTAGGGAAAACTTAATTTTTTTTTTTTTTTTTTGAGAGCTGGGGTTCTACAGGTGAGGAAAAGTCCTTTCCCCCCGAGGATCCTACTGCTGCATTTTGCTGCTGGGGAAAACTCTACACATCCACCTAAGGGAGCAGTGATAATGAAACCTATTTCTGTCGGATAGTGGTTCCCTTTCTTTTCAAAGAGGAAACCTGAGAGAATTTCAGAGCACCTGAATGAATGTCAGGTTTCCTTCCTTCAACTTTAAAACTTGCATAAATTTTGCTTTGATATTATATACTGTTGATTTTTTTAAATTTTGTTCACAGAAGATGAATTTACATAATGAGAATTACCAGATCAAAAGTAGTTGAGCTGGTGATTCAATCCATTCTGATGACTAGATTAGGATGTGTACTAAAATCCATCACAAAGATTAATTAAAATTAAAAATGATTGGAGTGAAATACAGATTGCTCATGTTGTTTCTCCGGCTTCCAGCCCTGAACATGTGGCAGATCCTGTTTTTTTCCTCAGAATGATCTCTTTGGTTCCTCTACTTCCTCCCTATTCCCAGCCCTTGAAAGAAACCTTTGCGAGGCACAGTGAAACACAAACCCTATATTTTTAAAATGTGGTGTAGGAGACCAAATCACTTTATAGTGGGAGGTGTTTTTGCAAGTTGGAATAATTTGGATAACCAGATTCTGAAAATGTTTAGAAATACACATTTGAAGGAGTTTTGTTAATTTTGTGAAAAGTTCTGTTTTAAAGAGAGATCTGGAGCTAAGAGTTCCTCTACTTAGCAGAGTGTAAGGTCATAAATTTCAAGAAAGTAACATTTTTATCTTATTGTTATTATTATCTTAACTTTCTGTCTGTTGAAATGCTTTTTTCATTTGTTCAATAAAAAAACCTGAACTGTAGAAGTGCTCCATTTTCTCCACATTTCTGTTTGTGCTTAACTTTTTGATTTGCCACTTCAAGGGGGAGAAGAATTAAAATTTCTTGAACACCTTCTATGGACAAGCATGCATTGTAGCAGAAAGCTTATCTACATTTATTCATTAATTCTCCACACAGTCCTGTGAAATAGGTGTTATAGTAATTATTTTATGTATGAGGAAACTGCTGTGAAGAGGTTAACCAACTTGCCTTAGGTCTTACTTCATATAGGAGAGAGCTAGGATTTGTACCCTATCAGACTCCAGAATTGATACCTTTGTCATGGTGTGGAAGTTGACAACAGAAATCCAATGCGCACACTCCTACACGACCAGGCTTGACTCTTGGAGAGAATTCAACATCACTGTCAACAATGTGCTGAACTCCTACCATTTTATCTGTTTCCCACCACTGCAAATGCTGTGTTATCTCCTTTTCCATGACATCATTCAACTATCTACCTACCTATCTATATGACTTCCTCACCTGCAAAGAAATTCTCAGATATGCTTAGTTATTACTCTTTTTATTATTTTTAATTGTTTAAGGGGAAAAAATGACTGAATTTCTTCATTTTCTTATACCACTAGGGGTAATATGACCTATCCCTTCTTTCATGGAATTGAAAGGGTTACTGGATCAAGATTCTGTTTCACATGCATATGTTGCTCTTCAAGTAAATCTCACTTTAAGCAAAGGTGTTAGAAGAAACAATAGCTGGCAGGGACATTTGTAAACTTAATTAATTGCTTGCTTGCTTGTCATAATCAAGCTTCAGCATGTGCTGCATATAAAAGACCCTCTTTTCACTAAATGAATGGGGCCAAGTTTGTCTTAAGTTGTCAAAACTTTAGTTTACTGGGCTGTAGATTTTCTATATCCTGGTTTCTTAGAAAAAAAAAAAAGGAAAATTCAAGGGTTCAGCAGTACTATTTATAATAGTTAATAGCAAACTGAACTTACTCTTGGCGATTATCATTTAGTTGCAGGCCTTGGCCTCTGAACTGAAAACTGGTTTCACAGAAGCAATGCAAGAACTGTCCAGAATTCAACATGGCGAGTATGCTTTGGAAGAGAAGGTTAAGAGTTGCCGATGTTCCATGGAAGAAAAAGTTACTGAGATGAAGAATTCGTTAAACTATTTCAAGGTAGGCCCCTCTTCTATTTCCCTGCTAAACAGAAGTTCTTGGTCTTAGTCACAGAAGTAGAAAATACCTTTTCATGTAGCAGGCAAATATAAGAATTTTTCCTCCTGGTCTATTCATTAGTTATCAGGCAAAAAATATCTATTTCATGCTTTTCTTTCTTGTATCTCTGTGTTAAAATTATAGGCCACAGTAGAAGTAAGATGCTCATCTCTCATTCATTCATTCAACAAATATGTATTAAAATATGTATTATATACCATGTTATATCCTTTTATCTCTTTTACTAGATTAAATATGTATCAATTCCTATTTTTTAGGAAGAGCTGAGCAATGCCATGTCAATGATTCAGGCCATCACTTCCAAACAGGAAGAAATGCAACAGAAAATTGAACAGCTTCAGCAGGAAAAGCGAAGAGAATCTCGGAAAGTTAAAGCCAAGTGAGTGTCTTACAAAAAATTGGTGAAAGGCAAAGCCATAAGCAATGGCTTATCCAGTGGCATCCAGAACACCTTCCCTGCTATCAGTATACAGCTAACTGTCTATATACTGGTGGAATCTGTGGGTCAGCATGTGATGGAGGTTATAGAATCATAGAAGTTGATTGATATTAGGGTGCCTAGGTGGCTCAGTCAGTTAAATGTCCAACTTCAGCTCAGGTCATGATCTTGCAGTTCATGGGTTCGAGCCCCACATCAGGGTCTGTGCTGACAGCTCAGAGCCTGGAGCCTGCTTTGGATTCTGTGTCTCCCTCTCTCTTTCTCTGCCCCTCCCCTGCACATGTTCTCTCTCAAAAATAAATAAACATAAAAAAAATTTTTAAAAAGAAGTTGGTTGATATCAAAGATGGATGGTGATGATTACATGGACTCAATATAATAGGAAGTGGAATGAAAATGATAGAAGATGGTATGTAGAATTTATTTAAACTGTGAAAATGTAAAATAACAAAGATGAATTTTAAAATAATGATTGGTGTGTTAAGATACTGGGGTCACCAGTGATTTTCTTTTTTTATTCATTTTCTAAAATTTCTCTAATGCTACTAGTTTACTTCTACCATTGAAAATTAATGTATGTTAATAGCTCAACCAGTTTGAATCAATTAAGCCTCACCATTAAACATATGCGGTAATCATTGTCATGTTTTTAACTTATCACGTTTTAAATAGAAATATGCCAATAATAACTGTGTGACCCTGGAGACTGGCTTATTGTTTTTCGTTGAAGATCTGCTGCTTCCCGGGACCTTTTGTGTTGTTTTGTTAAGAGAATGTACATCATCCCAAGCAGACTGTCGCCATGGCAAACTCTCAAGATCCTGATGACAAGGAAGCCAGTAACAGAAAAATAAAAATATAGGTGGTACGGTTAGGATGTGATTTATACATATTTGAAATCTTTCCCCAGCTTTGGCGATGAAGTAAGTTGAACCCTAAAAATTGCTAATATATGTTTTTAATTTACAAAAACAGCAATTTTATATGGTTCAACCTAATAATTTGGAATTTTTCTTGGATTATTCTGAACTGATTCTCTTCTGAACCCCTCAGGTATTAACACCCTTTGTTTCCCTTCCCCAGGAAAACTCAAAAAGAAGAACATGGCTCACAGGCGGGGCCTGCTCAAGCACAAGGAAGTCCTTTCCGTTCAATCAATATCCCTGAACCTGTTCTTCCAAGTGAAGACTTTACAAACCTTTTGCCTTCTCAGGCCTATGAAAAAGGTACATTTTGCAAATCATATTGAAAAAGCCAACCTTTCCCCCAGATTCCTAGAGCTTAAGTAATAGTGAGCATGGGTTTATGTCTTATTTAATGCTTATGTATTTATTTTGGCGGGGGGTGGTGAGGGGCAGAGAGAGGGAGATAGAATCTCAAGCAGGCTCCGCACGGTCAGTGCAGAGTCCAACATGGGGCTTGAACCCATGAGCCGTGAGATCATGAGCCTGAGTCGAAGCCAAGAGTTGGATATTCAACCGACTGAGCCACCCAGTGCCCCTGTCCTCCATCCTTATTACAGGAAAATGATGTATTGCTCAAAATTTTTCCTCCAATAACTGGAATTTAGAAGAATCCAGAGCATCCTAAGAGACCAGGAGATCTGCCCAATTTGAAAGATTTTCTTTTGTGCTCGCTTCAGCAGCACATATACTGAAAGATTTTCTTTTTGGGGGGCGCTGGATAGCCAGAGCTGGTGCTGTCCGTTGGTTGACAGTCACTAGCACATCTCTGATCTGAGGGATGATAGAACAGATGCTAGAAAACTGTTCCTGGGCAGTCCTAAAGAAACTGGCTTTCCATCCAGTTCCATCTATCTGTAACCATGTCCAGTTCCACGTTTGCTACACTTCTGTATGCTCAGCAATGTCCAGCAAAGCACTTCTACACAGGAGAGTGAGTGCAGACATTAACATTGTTTAGAGGAATTGTCCTGTCTGTCTCTCTCTCTGTCTCTCTCTCTCTCTTGATCTCTCGTTTTTGTTTTTGTTTTTTTTGTCACATTTAGAAAATCTCCAAGAGTCTCAAGGGCTTCTGAACCAATTGTAAGCTCCTCAGTGGCAGTGCTGGTGGTTCCTACCCTTATGGCTGAAGGAACAATATATTCATAGACAGTAAATATGTTCTGCATAATTAAATTTAAAAATCTAAATCAGGGGATGCCTGGGTGGCTCAGTCAGTTAAGCAACCAACTTAGCCTCAGGTCATGATCTCAGGGTTTGGGGGTTTGAGCTCCGCATTGAGTGAGCACAAGCCCTGCTCTGGGCTCTGCACTCTCTCCCCCTCTCTCTGCACCTCATGGGATTCTCTCTCTCTCCCTCTCTCTCTGCCCCTCACTCACAAGCGCTCTCTCTTTCTTTCATTAATCAATCTAAATCAGATGGCTTTTAAAAAAATTTTTTTAAACATTTATTTTTTTTTTTTTTGAGAGACAGAGACAAAGTGTGAGCAGGGGAGGGGCAGAGAGAGAGGGAGACACAGATTCTGAAGCAGGCTCCAGGCTCTCAGCTGTCTGCACAGAGCCCAATGCAGGGCTCGAACCCACAAACCATGAGATTATGACCTGAGCCGAAGTCCAGGGCTTAACCAACTGAGCCACCCAGGCGCCCCTAAATCAGATGGATTTTACTCAGTATAACTTCTAAGTATGGATTTGCTTTTATTTCTGTAAGTTTTTTTTGTTTTGTTTTTGTTTTTGTTTTTGTTTTTGTTTTTTTACCTCTTTGAGTAGTTACTTTTGAGACCAGTAGGTGCAACTTGGCAAAACTCCCTGATCCATCTGGGGAATGAGGGGGTTCATCACAAGGGGTTCTATTTTCTTTGCTCCATGTCATGAAGAACATGATGTAAAAGGATGATCTTATTAGGAAAGAATACAGGACAGCCTTGGAAAGTAGAGGGCAGATCGATGCCAAGTGTGGGGAAGTTGAACATGTTCACAAGACAAAAGGTTTAAAATGATAACTTGCAAAGTGCTCGATGGAGTTCATTTAGCTGCGTGATGGTAACCCTCCTTCCCCCACTGTTATAACAGAGATAGCTTATATAACATAGTTGATTCGTAGCTGCTGCTATGACTCTCTTAGGAGATTGCAGTCAAGGTGCTGACTCTTCCACTACCCATTCGTCTTTCCTCCTATCCATCCATCATCCCAGACACTGACTTAGATGGTGGGAGATAGTAGTGAACAAAACAACAAACACTCCTGCCCTCCTGGAGCCTTTGTTCTGAAGGAAGCAGACAATGAACAAGATACATAAAATATGTAGTTTGTCAGTGATAAGGGGGAAAATAAACACAGGTGTAATTTTAGAGAGGGTGCCCGGTAAAGACCTGAAGGAAGTGAGGAAGTGAGCTCCTGCATACCATAGGGAAGAAAGGGAACAGGTCCCGGTGGGAACACAGCCAAGATTTCAAGGAAGAACAGGAGCAGTGGGGCTAAGGCAGAGTGAACAAGGGAGACAAGGGGAGATGGGGTTTTAAAAAAAGAAGGAAACACCAGGCAGGGAAGGGAGCAGATATTTTAGAGCCTAATGGTCATTATACAGCCTCTGGCTTATGGGAAGCCATTGGAGGGCTAAGCAGAGGAGTGACAGGGTCTGACTTACATATGAGCAGCGTTGTTCCCGCTCTTCCCATCATCACCATCCTCTCCATCATAGTTAAATAATAATTTAGCTCTTACTGTGTATAGGTTACACATAATAACTGATTTAATTCTTACCGTAGTCTATGAGGTAAATGCCACTTAATATATCTTTTTACAGATGGGAAAATAGTGCTTGCCACTATATTGAGATTTTATTATTATTTTTTTTTACTGCTCTGTCTCTCTCAGTAAACTGTCGACTTTGAGTCTGTCCCCAATGTCTGGCTCATAGAAGGTGCCAGCCCATGTTAGTGGAATGAGTACTGATTGAAAGCTTTCCTTCCTCTGCAGCTCAAGAGTCCCGATCCATGCATGTAGGAGACAGTAATGTGAAGGGGATGATGGGTCCTGGTAAGTGGCTCTGTTTTTAGTTCTCTTCTCTTCTAGCAAGTATACCCTTTCCCTGCTTTTACCTTTCCTGTTTCTACTCCCTCAGTCCCAAAGCAGGCATGAAAGAACTCAGGCAAAGAGAAAGCACTATGGTTACTAAGAATCTAAGATGAATGGTGGGGTAGGTCAGTGACTCAGTTAAACCCAAGGAGCGAGAATGGGTCGGGATGTTTAAGACAAAGCCAGAATCCTTGGTTCTTTCTGGCTCATTTCAATTATCAATGAAAGAACATTCACGGGAAACCTACAGACGTACGTAGCATGACCTAAGTTTTCTGTGGACACATTTTATAGTTTATTTAATTTAAAAGTTATTTACTTAATAGACAATTCACCAGTATTTTACAAATTATTTCATCTTCCCTCCCTCCATTCCTCCTTCCTTTTTGCACCTTACCATTATCAGGACCAAGGAAGACAAATTCCACAAAAAAACATTGTGTTTGGCATCTTTCTTCTGTATTTTTTTCTCTGGTGTGCTCACCTAAAAGGAAGGAGATACAGGGAGTCAACGTATACTATTACAAATTAATATATTATTATATAAATGTTTTAATTTTTTTTAATGTTTATTTATTCTCTCTATCTGAGAGAGAGCAGAGCCTGAGTGGGGGAGGGGCAGAGAGCAAGGGAAACACAAAATCCGAAGCAGGCTTCAGGCACTGAACTCTCAGCACAGAGCCTGATGCAGGGCTCAAACCTGCAAACTGTGACATCATGAGCTGAGCCAAAGTCAGCGCTTAACTGACTGAGCCACCCAGGCACCCCTATAAATTTATTTTTTAAAGTGCCTTAGGTTAGTAGAAACTACATACAAAGAATAAGGATGTATAGGCCAGAAACAGACAGAGGTGATCCTTTGTAACTGTGGAAACTTTAATCCTTAGTTGATGTATTTAATCCTCAAGTGGAGGGGGTAGGTATACCCAAACAGGGGCATACTATTTAACCGTTAACAACAATTTTTTTTTTTTTAACTCAGATATTGATGGCGGGTGCTATTTTTCAGGAATGAACCCAACAACTCCTGAAGCGGAAGAAAACCTTAAGCCTTGCCTTTCGGCTGATATCCAGCCCAAGGGCCATCTCTCATCTGGTGTGTGGAGGCAGCCCAAGGATGGTAAAGAATGGGGAGAGGAATATGTCACGAAAGACCACCCAGATAAACTCAAGGACGCTGGCCAGCCCAGGCACAGTTCTTTGGAAAATGTTTTATGCGAAACCTCTTTAGCTGGTAAGCCCTAGAGGGGAATGCAGGCCGAAAGTTTGAAGAACGGGAAGCCTACAGGCTACAATTCTTGCAATTTAGATTCAGTGGAGATATGAGACCACCTGGTCTCCAGTTTTCTTTTCAGACGAACACTAAAGCCTGTAGAGGGGAAGGGACTCACCCGAGGTCACATGGCAGGCTTGGGACCACCACCTTGATTCTGGGGATCGATGACATCTAGAAATGAAGTGCTTTGGGAGAAAAAAGGCATAAAGGTGGTGGAGAAGAGGGCAGAATTTTGTGAACTCTTTTGTCAGTGACGCAAAATCTTCCATATGTGCATCTTGGATTGGAAGTCTGCCACCAAAATACCAGATACTGCATCAAGGTCTGTCTTCCCTCCCTCCCTCGTTTCCTTCCTTCCTCTCCTTTCTATCACTAGTTGCTACTGAACACCTATTATATGGCACATAATGGCATTTCCCTCTGGCTATTTTGTGGAAGGCAATTTTCAAAAATTAATTTTTATTATCAAACACATGAAAAAATAAAGAGTACCGAAAGGTTTATTATGAAGAAAGCAGCAACCCCTTTAAATTGTTTTCACAGTTTCTTCTGGTACTTGCTTCTGTGTTTTGAAACCAGTTTATCCTGCTGTTTTTTTTTTTTTATCAGTACTTTACTGAGGGTGAATTTACATAAAGCAAAATTCACAAAACCTAAGTTTAAGCTTATTGACTTTTTATGTATGTATGTATATCCCCTTGTGATCATTCTCTGGATCAAGATATATAATATTTCTGTTACCTCAGAGAGCTCTCTCATGCACCTGAAGAACCACTCTTCTGACTTCAGTCACCATAAATTAGTTTTGTCTGTTCTGGAACTTCATGTGGAGGGAATAATACAATGTATACTCTTTTGAGTCAGACTCCTTTCTCTCAATACACTATGTGTCTTTCATTCAGTAGTTCAATCACATGGAATATATTTACCACAATTTGCCTATTTTCCTGTTGATGGACATTTGGACTGTTACCGGTGTAGGACCATTATAAATAAAACTGGTATGAATATTCTCATCTAAGTCTTTTTTGGATGCATGCCCTCATTTCTCTTGGATGTATACCTAGAAGTGAAATCTCTAGATTCTGGGATAGGATTATGCTTAACTTTGAAAGAAAACATCAAACAGTTTTCCAAAGAGGTTGGGACATTTTATACTCCTACCACTAATGTCTGAGAGTTCCGGTTGCTTGACATCCTTCCCAATATTTAGTATGGTCAGTCTTTGAAATTTTAGCCATTCTCATGGGGGTGTAACTGGTATCATACTGTAGTTTTAACTTGCACTTTCCTGATGACTTATGATGTTGAAAATCTTTTCGCATGCTAATTGGTTATTTGTACATTTTCTTTTATGAAGTGCCTCTTCTTATCAATTACTAGGATTTCTTAATATATTTTGGATATGAGTTCTTTGTTAGATATATGTGCAGAGAATATTGAATTCTGGTATGTGGCTTGCTTTTTCACTTTCTTAATATTCTTTTGATGAACGGATGCTCTTAACTTTGATAAGGTTTATCAATTTTAAACTTAAATTTTTTTTAATGTTTATTTATTTTTGAAAGAGAGAGAGAGAGACAGAGACAGAGAGGGAACAAGCGGGGGAGGGGCAGAGAGAGGGAGACACAGAATCCAAAGCAGGCTCCATATGCTGTCAGCACAGAGCCCAACCTGGGGCTCCAACCCCCGGGCCGTGAGATCATGACCTGAGCTGAAGTTGATGCTTACCTGCCTGAGCCACCCCAGCACCCCAATTTTAAACTTTTTAAATAGATCATGACTTATGTGTCCTTCCAAGAGATCTTCACCTATCCCAAAGTTGTGAAAATATTCTAGTTTGTTTTCTTCTAAAATCTTTATAGTTTTAGCTTTCACAGTTAGATCTATTACTTATCTTTTGTTGTTGTTGTTAAGTAAATTCTACACCCAACATGGGGCTCAAACTCATGACCTTGAGATCAAGAGTTGCATGCTCTACCAACTGAGCCAGCCAGGTGCCCCAATCTATTAATCTTGAATAAATTTTGATGTATGGTGTGAGGGAGTCCAGGTTCTTTTTTTTCCTCGTGATTATTCAGTTGCTTCAGCACCTTTTATTGAAAATATCTTCCTTTCCATATTGAATTGCATAGAGAAGAACGTCAAGTGATCACATTTGGGTGGGTCTAATTCTAGACTCTATGTTCTTTTTATTCCAATTAGCAGAGAATTTACATCTTGATAGTATTGAGTCTTCCGATCAAAGAACATGGTATATGTCTCCCTTTACATAGGTCTTCTTTAATTTTTCTTAGCAGTGTAATGGAAAATCTTTCATTTGCATTTTTCTTCTTTTCCCCAGAAGCATTTGGCCAAGAGACCTCTGTCCTCCTGCTCCGTGCTGGCCTGTTGCACTGCTGCCTTCCCGGGACTTCCCACTCTTCCTAGGAATTCCCTTCATAGTTCTATGCTAGATTCCTGTTTGTTTTTATCTTGTGTGTCCTTCTTGGTTTCTCGGTTTACTTCTTGTTTGATGGAACCTATTGTCCAGTAGCTTCCGCATACTTTGTTGATAATTTAGGTGAATATAAAATCTTTTTCCCTCATCATTTTGAAGCCATTGTTCCATTGTCCTCTAATTTCTCGTGTTACTGTTGGAAAGCCCAGTACCATTCTGATCCCCAGTCCTTTGTATGTTACTGGATTTTTCTCTCTGGTAACTTTTAGGATCTTCTCTTTACCTCTGGTGTGCTGAAGTGTCACAGCGGTGCAAGAGTCTTTTTCATCAATTACGCTGAGCACAATGGGCTCTTTCCTCTAGAAATGAGTGTCCTGGTATTTTTTTTTTTCTATTATTCATTTGATAATATGCTCTCATCCATTTTCTTTCTTTTCTCTGAAACTTCTACTAATTTGATGTTGGGTCTCATGGATTGATTTTCTCCACTACCATCTTTTTCTAGTCTATTTTTCTTCAACATGTCTTTCTTGTTTTGGGGGTGGGGGAGTAGGGAAGAAGGCAGGAAACCTCCTTGACTTTACTTTCCACTCTTTCATCTTTGAAAAAATGCCAAAAAGTTTCTTTTTCTCCTCCTCCTTCTTCTGGAGTGTTCTCTTTTCTTAAAACAAAACAAAAACAAAAAAACAAACAAACAAAAAAACCAGCATCATGTAACTATTAAAAAAATTTTTTCCCTAATGTTTATTTATTTTTGAGAGAGAGAGAGAGAGACAGAGCACAAGCAGGGAAGGGCCAGAGAGAGAGGAAGACACAGAATCTGAAGCAGGCTCCAGGCTCAGATGTCAGCACAGAGCCCGATGTGCAACTTGAACTCACAGACCTTGAGATCATGACCTGAGCCAAAGTGAGCCACCTAACTGACTGAGCCACCCAGGCGCCTCTAGCATCATGTAACTATTAAATGATTAGAATGTTTTTTCGTACCTCTTTGAGGTATTAACTGTAGGATTTTTAAAAAGTTTTGTTTCAGGGCGCCTGGGTGGCGCAGTCGGTTAAGCGTCCGACTTCAGCCAGGTCACGATCTCGTGGTCCGTGAGTTCGAGCCCCGCGTCAGGCTCTGGGCTGATGGCTCAGAGCCTGGAGCCTGTTTCCGATTCTGTGTCTCCCTCTCTCTCTGCCCCTCCCCCGTTCATGCTCTGTCTCTCTCTGTCCCAAAAATAAATAAACGTTGAAAAAAAAAATTAAAAAAAAAAGTTTTGTTTCTCCATTGTCTCTTTTATTAAGGTATATATAATTGACATGCAACATTATATTAATTTTAGATGTGCAGCATAATGATTTGATATTTGTATATACAGTGAAATGATCACTACAGTAAGTCTGGTTAACACTGTCACTATACATAACTACACTTTTTTTTTCTTGCCAGAACTTCATGTCTACTCTTTTAGCACTTTTCAACTATGCAATATGATATTATTAACCATAGTCACCATGCTATACATTCCATCTCCTGCATTGTCTCTATTTATTCCTAATGGGTAAATACCTTTTTCTTCATATACATACAGCCCTAAATAAAAAGAAACTGCAAAATTCTATATTGTCCAAGCTTATCAGGAAATGGGCTTCACTGTAGGCTAATCGGGTGGCAAATTAACTTTTTGATAGGTGACTTCCTTATGTCAGTGTCTGTAGGTCTTTATTCCTCAGAGAGTTCCGTTTCTTCAGTGGTAGATCCTCCAGTCTCCTGCCTGAAGAGTGGCAGGAGTGGGAACTGGCATTGTGGGAAGACCTCCAGAGGAAGGGGCTGGGGCGGGGGGGGTGTCTCCCTGTTCCTCCAGAAGGACACAAGCCTTCTGAGTTCCCTTGTTTTCCTTTTGGCATCTCAACTCTTCCTTCTCCTCTCTGATGTTTTTAGTCCAGACCCCAGAGATAAGGGCCCCTCTAGTTTAGTTTTTCCCATTTTCGCATGGGGCATAAATGAGGAAGCTATGTGGCATGGGGGGAGGGGCCTGGAAGTTCAATTGCATTTTATGTAGACCATGTCTCCTGTTTTCAGCATTGCTCCTAAATTGCACTTTCTGTGGCGCCTGGTGCCTCCACTTCTTGAGCCTTTCTGCTTCTTAGCAGATTTTCCATCTGCAGATGAGAACACCAAGGTTTTGTGCCCTCACTCTGCTGAATTAATTACCATGCTCCCATTCTGTTTTCCATCTTCCAAAAATTTGCCGATGTCTCTTTTTATTGGGTTTAGTGTCTTTTTATTGCTTTCTATAATTTAACAGAGTTTTGGGAAGGAGTGGTTGACAAAAATTCCCTCTTTGATTTATTTTTAAAGCTAAAAGACAGACCGTGGCTCTAGAACTGCTTGAATCGGAAAGAAAATACGTCATCAACATCTCTCTGATCCTGAAGATCAAGGCAACGTTCCAAGGGTCAGATGGAAAGAGGAATTCCAAAGAGAGAAGGTACCCACGTATTCATTGCCTTTCCTTTTTCAGATTGCTTAAGATTTAAGGTAAGTTGTTTATTGTTTCCATTTGGGGAATTCTGGGACCTGTGAGGAGTTCCAGGAATAGTCTTTGAAAAGAGCATAGGCAGTGATAGCAGGTAACCCCTGGCAAGTCACAAATTTAGATAAGAAACTGAGTATAGTCTCTGGGGCCTTCAGTATCCCTGGCATGTCTGTAAAGAACCTAAAGGGAAAATAAATGCTACAGTGAGGGAGATGTTGCTCTCTGTTGACATCTGCATGTTCTCGTGGGACCACAGGTCTCACAGGGGGTGTAAGGGAATGGACGCAGGGAGGTCTGAAGCACTAAGTGGCCATCAGATAAATGGCATGGGGCTAGTTAACCCTGGGACTTGGATCTTTCTCATTTGTTCAGGTGGTCCCATAGTACCGAATCGTGCACAAGTGGTGTGTGTATGTGGTGTGTGTGTGTATGGTGTGTGTGTTGTGGGGCAGTGCTTCCACAGGGTCTGGAGCATGCTGGCCCCAAGATTACAACACTCTTTTGAAGGGTATCTGTCCATAATCTTTCTATTTTCTCCGCCTCTTCTCCATTGAGAAAAGTAGGAAGGAGGAAACTCTGGTTTGGTGGAAAGGACTAATGTGATGAAGATGGAATAATCCAGATTAGTTGAGGAAAAGGTCAATCCAAAAGCTTGGAAAGTCTAGATTATGGCCTATTATAGATAAACGTAGCATTACCGGTTTAAATACGCTATCAAGTAATAGACACTGATGGTTCATATTGTGAATCTATCTAGGGAAGCCCCTAATTGTCAAATTTTCCTGCTCTTTTCCATCCCCTCGTTTTACTTGGCTTTGTGGCTACCAACAAGGTACCTAGTCACCAGAGCACAAAGCTTCCCCTAGCTAAATGGCCGAGATGAGGGGATACTCCCTGACAAACTCGAAAGTGACTTGACTATTTTCAAGAATTATTTTACTGCAAAACTGAGGTAAACAAAGCATAGAAAACAAGGGACAGAAAGGGTGATGTGACATGGTGAAAGCTCTGACCACTGGAGGCCCTGGACCAGGCTTCACCTTCTCTCAGTGGCCACCTAGATTCCTGCTGGTCGTTCCTTCCCCATCTGGCCCCTTAATTCCCCTGCTAGACTCCAATCTTACATATGAATCAAATGTAAAGGCAAGTCTACCTCTGGGTGGGGTTTTGCTTCCACATCTGAGATACTAAGCCAGCAGCTTCTCTTCCTTGTCCCTGAAAATTTGGGGATGGGGTAAGGAGAGAGAATTGTTCATTTTGGATCACAGTAATTAGGCATTTCAGTTATAACTTCATGAAACCTTCACAAGAACCCTGTGAACCCTGTCTTACAGATGAAGAGACTCAGGTCCAGAGGGGTTTAAAGCCACATGGCCAATTAGTGCCCAAATTCAAACCCAGGCTTGTGTGCCCCTGTCCCTGTGATCTTTCCACATCATGCCACTTCTCTAAGGACCTTGTAGTTTCAAAGACGTCACCTGACTGACAAGCACTATATCAAGTTTCTCAGCCAGAAGCAGACTTTCTGTTTCTTCCCATCTCACAACTTACGCTTCCCTTCTAACAGCCCACAGGTTCTTACTTCAGATCTCAACTGATTTGTCAGGTAGGGATGCTAGAAATGTGCTTGGCTCACGGAAGCTCTCTTCGACTTGCCGTCACTTCCTGCTTGTCTAAGATGTTCTCCTATGACCCATTGCTGAGGAAGGACTAATCTCCCCCAAATCCTGAGATTAAAAAAAAAATTAAAACTATTATACAAAATTCCATGAAAGTAAGATAAGTTATTCCTGATATCCATGACGATGCTCTGCATGTTAGTTATTTACTAAGCTGACCCTCTTTTTTCTTTTCATAGATCAAGATGAGAAAAGCTTTAAGTTGATACTCTCAGTCTTACTAATATAAAGATTCTAGTTCTGAGCTTTGCAGTGTTGCCATATTTCCACCCTAGGGTTAGATTTCCATTATCCTCCTTCAGTGACTACGTTTCTTCTTTTTTCTAAGCTTTTCTGAAGCCTCCGTGTGTGCTTTAAATAGACCAGCTGAATGAAAACATAGCAGAATGGGATTATTCCTTTTCTCTACTGATATTTTCCCCCATGTAAAGATGAAATAAGTTAATAACATTTCCTATCTCTCCCATCACACATTGCAAGGCTTCAGCACTTTCTGCTCCTGCTGAAAACTGACACTCAAAACTGAGGTTGCCACATCTTCTCAAACCTTTAAGATACAACTTTAGGATTTCCCTAGGGGGGGAAAAAAGCCTTCAAGAGCCTCCTCAGCCTGTTTCAAGCCAGCCCTGGTTCTGGGCTGGAAACTGCAGTGGCACAAGCTACCAGCGGAGGTCTGAGTGGAACATGTGGGCTGTTGTTCATTTGCTGGAGGATCACAGAAGTTGGAGTTCTTGGATTTTTCTGGTCTGATTCACTCTATAGATAGAATTATCAGCTCAGGATCAAATAGTCCTGTCTGTCTGAATACTTGTAGGGAGGGGCAAAGTCAGCTTGACTTGACTGCCAGTTAGTCTCATAAGCTAAACTCCAGTGCCACATCCACCAAGAACTCAGTGTGCTACAGATCACCACCAGGTGGCGAATGTTTCATTATCCATGCGGGTCAGATTGGGTCACATCCTGCTGCTGAAACTCAGGAGTTATTTTGGCCTAAAATTGAACTGGCAAGAACTAAGTTATTAATTTGAAACTATAACTGGGTTTTCTTTCATTGCTTTTAGTTTATTTCCCTTGTTTTTAAGTACTGTAGTGTGTGAGTTGAAATAACTTTGAAGGTTTTAAAAAACAATAAACAAATTCACGTTGCCGTAATTTCACTCCTGGTAAGGAACAGATAAGAAGTTGAGCATTTAATACTTTCATCTTCATGAAAAAGTTGCTTCTGAGAATCACGTCTGGCTCTAGGCAAAACAGTGAAATAGGTTATGTGTGTGTGTGTGTCTATACTGCTTGCCTTCTTTCTCTCTCTGTTCTCCATCTCCTGGCTCACTTTCTCCACACTCGTCTCCAATTTCAAATAATAACCTTATTAAATAGAACATTTTTTCCCCAATATTTGGTGAAGAACCCACCACAAGTCATTGTTCTTCCTGTAACTTATGTGTTTCCATAATACCTGATGGGGGCATTAGCCTTTTCTGACCCTCATCCCTCACCCTGAAATCTCTGTTACCCCAGTGGACAGTCCAGGAGGTACTTGGACTCCAACCAAGTTACCAGCTCTCCAACTCTGCAAGTATACTGATCACCATGTAGCAGAAGGCAGCTGTCTCAAAAGAAAGAGAAAGAAGGTGAGCTCAGGTGAGGCCAGGCAAGGCCAGGAGAGCAGTAAAGAGAGAAAAAAAGGAAAGGGGTAATCTAAGAGATATTACAAAACCTAAAAGGACAACCTATCTCCAAGTCAGATCTTACCATGGTGTGGGGCCCTAACAGCTTTCAGTGTCACATCAGGAATATCACCGGAAGCCATGGAAGCCTTGGGTGGGGAGAAATCTTTCACATCTAGACCTTTTGCTGGCACAGTGTTTCACTTGTTCAGTTCAATCAGTTGTGCTTTCCTCCAGCAATGTTATGGTTTCCTCCCAGTCAGACTGTCTCCTAGCCACTCCTCCAAATTCCCTCTGATCCAGACAGGGATCACTTAGATCTCCTAAGCCCACTATGCCAGCCATAAGAGCTCAGGAAGCACAGACCAGCTGGCTTTGCATATGCGGAGACCAGTGGCACAGGAGGTGGAGGGGGAAAAGGCAGGAATGAAGGAGGCCTTGTATCTTTTCACAGGGGGCTGGGTACCCTCTCCAATCTGTGTGTCTTCTCTGAGCTATAGCTCCAGGGGAGTCTTTGCTTTCCTTGGAGATGGGTTGAAAGACCTCTTATCAAACTGATGGTCTTTCTACTGTTCTCAACAAAGGTCTGCTTGTTCAGGGTGGACAAAGCACACCAACTGTCCACTAACTTACTCTCGTTGGACCCTGGAGAAATATCCACGTAAGTTCAGCTCTCGGTGACAAGCAGGCCAGCACTTTCATCTTTGTTAAACGTGTGGTCTTCAAAACACAAGGGAACCTACTTTCAGTTCCCATAAGTCGCCAAGTTAGGGCTCAGATCCCTGCTGTAGCCCAGCAAGACTCCATTTCCTTGCAGCTTGCATCCTTGTTCCCATAGGCCTCTGATTGTCCCACTCTTCTCCATCCACCCCCTTCTTCCTCCGATGATTCTTTCTCTCTCTCCTCTCCACTGTGTCCTTCTCTGACACTTCTCCTCCCTTCATTTCCTCTGAAAAAACAACAAAACAACCAAAAAACAAAAACAGACAAAAAAAGAGGCACACTAAGGGATGGGGGAGAGGGCTGTGAGAGTAGGAAGGGGCTCTGTGAAACTCCTGGGAGTAACAGGCCAGGCCTGGTCTACAGCCTTCCCAGGCAAGTCTCTGTCCTTGCTCAGTTTTCCTCTTGGATAACGAAGGGAAGGGAAATGAACACTTTCATATGCCTGTCCCCTGAGCGTTTAGTTGCTAGCTTTAAACAAGTTTTCCTTCTTCCCTAAATCAGTCCCTTACCCAGTAGCTAAGAATGACCAAGTGCCACCTCAGTGCTGTTGTCTACAACACTAATTAGAATAGACTATTTTGCAGATCAAGTGGAAATAACTTTAAAATTTTGAAAAAGATTTCCCTGAGAATTTCCACTGTCACATAAATGAGAGAGTAACAGTTTGGCTTTAAAAAGGCCATTCAAGGGGTGCCGGGATGGCTTTGTTGGGAGAGCGTGTGACTCTTGATCTCAGGGTTGTGAGTTTGAGCCCCTTATTGGGTGTACAGATTACTAAAAAAAATAAGCTTAAAAAAAAAGCCATTCAAGTGATATGCTCCTTATTAGTACAATATAGATTTGTGGAGGAACCATTGCTAATGGGTCTTTTTACATCCTGAGGATATTTTCTGTGAGGTCTACAATGGCAAACTTTAAAAAAAAAATCCTGAATGCAGAGCTCAGAATATTTTGAATGACTGGGAAAATGGGACCTCCTGCATATGTTCTTATAGGCTCTTTTCTTCTCTACACCTGGTTTGTGTGATCCTATCTCTATTCTGTTTCAAGCCTCTTCCCTGGTTCTTTACGGTACCTTGTCCAGCAGCACCTCGATTTGCTCCATGCTCTGCAGGAAAGGGTCTTGAAGTGGCCACGCCAAGGAGTTCTTGGAGATTTATTCCTTAAATTAACAAATGATGAGGTAAGTTGTAAAAAAAAAAAATCCTGCATAAACTTGAATTACATGCACCTGTGTCTCTCTTGTCTGCTTCTCTGAATGGAGAACCTCAAACCAGTGATTTTTCAGAGATAGGAAACCTGCTGAGATCTAGTCTAACCTCCTCACTCTACAGATAACGAAATAAAGTTCAGAGACATTAAAAGACTTTGCTGAAATAACCCGGCTAGCTAGGCAGTCATGGATCTGTTACCCAAGTCTCCTAACCTCTAGCCCATCGCTTTCCCCTGTACTATGTAGAACGGCCCATTGAGTATGCACGTAAGTGTGTGTGTGTGTATTTGTCTGTCTATCTATCTATCTATCTATCTATCTATCTATCTATCTATCTATCTATACATATCCATCCATCCAACATTAGTATAGGGGGGTTTGTATATGTGCTTGTATTTCTCACCTAATTTCATTCCTTAGCGGTATTTAAAAATGTGATAGGCAGTGGTTTGTCTTGAATGTTTTTTATTTTCACTTTTTGGAGAAGAGTGCTAAGTTTTGAAATCTCTGTAATGTTCTACAAATAAAGTATGACCCAGGCCAGAGGTTGCAAACTCAAATGCCTACGGGGCCAGGTAGTGATATAAATCAGTGGAAATAAGCGGAGTGTAATACAGTATGGACTGTTGGGAGGTGAGCGTAAGTGGAGCACATATGCTTTTCTACAAGGAATATTATCTAATTATTATCCAGGAAGAAGGGACTAGAGTTTCCAGATCTGATATTTTAAGAGACGCTGGAAATCCAGAATTTTGTATGAAATTTCTTATTTAAAAAATATTGTGAGGGGCGCCTAGGTGGCTCAGTTGGTTGAGAGTCTGACTTCAGCTCGGGTCATGATCTCACAGCTCGTGAGTTCGAGCCCCACATCGGCTCTGTGCTGACAGCTCAGAGTCTGGAGCCTGCTTCGGATTCTGTGTCTCCCTCTCTCTCTGTCCCTAACCCACTCACATTCTCTGTCTCTCTCAAAAATAAATTAACATTAAAAAAATATATTGTGTGGGCTAATTAAAATTGGTCTGCAAGCCATAGTTAGCCTGCAATCAAATTCTGTATATTGGTGATTCTCAACTGTAGGTAATAAGACAAAGTTCACAAATTATTTACTTGTATAATTTACAAACTATTTACTTGTATGGATATAATGCAATCCCTCTAATACCACTTTTACTTGTTTGTTTTAAGTATGCTTTCTTGGGCTGAGAGTTGTTATATCTGTGGGAATATAACTTTGGAAGCTGAAAATTGTTTTCTTGAAGGCATACTGCATAGAAGAATAAACAAATGGTGGGAATATACAATTAGTGGCAAAAATTGAGAATCACTGGTCTAGACACCGGAAGGTGGGTTGGACAACATTCCTCACTGGATGCAGATGACTGAAATTAAAAGTAACTTAAAAACAAAATATGCATTTTAATCATTTAACAATTTAAAAATACTTTTTCGAGGTGCCTCGGTGGCTCAGTTGGTTAAGTGTCCGACTCTTGATTTCAGCTCAGGTCTCAGTCTTGCAGTTCTATGGGATTGAGTTCTGTGTTGGGCTCTGTGCTGACAGTGTGGAGTCTGCTTGGGATTCTCCCTCTCTCTCTGCCCTTTATCTCTCTCAAAATAAATAAATAAACACACACAAAAAAATTTTCAACTTACATGACCCCTCTCCGCTGCATTGGTTTTTCACTTTCTCTCATGAAAGCAGGATTATTGAATTTTGGTTCTCCAGTTCATAGGGATATTTACCTTAAAACCAAAAAGTTTAAAAAAATGAATTAAAAAACCCCCCAAAACATATTAACGAACACATTAAATGATCAAAATAATCTCTGCAAAGTACTCCTTTGTGAAACACACGACTGTAAAAATATTAGCTGCTATCATTCCTATGTCCAGAGTCTTACCATGCATTTTTGTGTTTGTTTTTAAGAATAATTTCTTGGATTATTATGTTGCCTACCTGAGGGACCTACCTGAATGCATCTCTTTGGTTCATGTTGTTGTTCTGAAGGAGGTAAGGTGACTCTGTGTGTGTACTGCCCTTTGGTTACAGGTATATCTGTAGGAAGTTGCTCATACACCTAGGGGAACACAACACATGCACTCAGCTTGTCTTCCAAGCTGAGGAATGGCTCCAACAGAGTCCCTGACACCCTACCTGGAGTTAAAGGAGCCCACTCGAGGATGAGTGCCAGTGCTTTGGTCCACGCCCTGCCTCGCTGACTCTCTGATCTATTGCACTGGAAGTTTACACAAAGCAAACAGGTGTTCTAAGCAGAGATCCTCAGGCCACAGCTTGCATGCTCTATGAGGGTTTTTTTTTTCCAGGTACAATTTGAATCTGAATATTAAACTGAAATCATCCTGTATCAGTTTATAAGATCATAAAGTGGTTCTAATCATGTAGCTTTAAGTATTGCTACTGCAATGCTATAGTAGGTGCTCAAGAAGCACATATAAATATCTAACAATTCTAGTTATTTTAGGTCAATAGGAAGAAACTCTATCAGAAGCCTAAAGTTAAGAGTTAATCAAGTTTCACGAGAGGTGAGGGTCTCTTTCTTATTAACAGTCTACTTCCACCCCCCCCCAACTATTCTCAACCCTATAAGTATAACGCCTACCACATGTTAGCACCCATCAAATATTTGAGGAAAGGAAAGTAAGGGGAGGGGAGGAGAGGGAAGGGAAAGGGAGGGAAAGAAAGGGACATGGGGAGAGTCCAACATGTTTGCTCTGCCAGCCCGGGTGACCAGTTTCTAGTTATACTCTGTCTCCACCCTCATGAGGCTCCAGGCCACCCTTAGGGCCTATTACTAAGCCACTGTAATGAGTACTTACAAGAGAACCTGAATGAATTTATTCAACTCGGTTATAATTTATTGAGTGCCCAGTTGTGTCCAGCACTGTGCTAACAAGAGTAGTGGGGAGGGAGGGGGTTGTTTGTAAAGTTGGGTGGATTCGAAAGAATGATATGATATGCTCTCTGCTACAGAAGAATTGTCTCCTTGAGCATGTCTCTGAACAAGTGGCCTATCCAATGAAGGACCATGACACTTTAGAGAAAGAAAATGCTCTGGGAATAAAAAACTCTGCCTACTCTGGTAGGACTGACTTTGGGGTTCTGCAGCCAGAGGCGGAGGGACACCGAAGAGTGACTCTACCTTTCTTTCATTCAGGGTGACGAAGAGATTAAATCTGACATCTACACACTGTTTTTTCACATAGTCCAGCGCATCCCTGAATATCTGATACATCTACAGGTAGGCGTGGCTGGGAAGCCACCAAGATGATTTTCAAGCTAAACTACTATTTTTGGCTTCTAAATGAGAAACACTGTAAAGGGTCAAGGAAGAATCATTGGTATTTCTAAAGAGTAATTAAATGATTTAGATTGCTATGATTATCCCATGCCTACCTTGTAGTACGAACCACAATCTCAATGTCTAAAAATTTTTGGTTCATGATGTCTGCCTTTGAAGTTCCATCTTCATTTACCAGCAATCACCACCTCTGCTGATCCAGGATCTTTCTATAGAAGCTCCTGGTAGACTCTAAGTACCTATTGAGTCCCTTCCATCTTGTTCTACAGCCATCTAAATGTACCCCTAAACTCTTACCCCATCCCCATCCCTGGCATCTAAGAAGTATCTATGTAACCTGTCCATTTAACTGCTCTTTGACTACTTTCTTTTGGCTTGAGTCCAAGAGCCTGCCATATATTGCTTATGTCTTATGTCACAGACAAAGCATGAAGAAGTTGATGAGGTGACTTCTGCACATCATTTTTCCACAGGGTTTGCAGCCCCTTGGAGGAAGTAGAGTTGAGAGAAAGGCTCACCAGCATCCCTACCAGTCCCTCTTATTTCTAACATCCACCTCTTCTGGTTTAATTGCTGACTGATTTTCCTAAGTAATTCAGTTGAAAGCATCTTAGAAATGCTTGGGATTTATCTCAGGTAGAAGTAGCCCAGTATCAGTATTAAGAAGACTTTCAATTATATGTGGCTTTAGATTTTAAGATCTTCTCACAATAAATTAAATTATCTTATTTAATGTTTTCAATAATCCCATGAAAGAGGTATTATTACCATTGCTTAGATAAGGAAATAGCCAAAGAAGTTAAGTAACTTGCTCAAGTTAACACATGTTATAGGTGAAAAAATCTAGGGCTCAAACCCAGGTCTTGCAAGCAGTATGATAAATGAGAGCCCCGATTCTACTGTCTGACGAGTTCAAATTCTGGCTCTGCTACTTGTTAGATGTGTGGCCTAATGAAGATTACCTAACTTCGGTGTGCCTTGATTTCCTTATTTGTTAAACAGAGATAATAATTGCACCTACCTAATCTATCTGTGGTAAACATTAAATGAGAAAACGAATATGTAAAGGGATTAGTACTGGGCAATAGGAAGACTCAATACACATTAGCTTTCCAGATCCAACTAACATGCATGTTCCACTACCACACAGTAGGCAATATAGTAGGGACCACCAGACCAGGTTTGATCATAAACATCCTCCCCTTGATGTCTGACATTCTCACCATTAGTCTGACTTATTTGGGTTATAAGGCATTGCTTATAGACAGTAATTGTTAGAATGGCTCCATTACCTCAAAAATCTAATGAATAGATCCTTCAAATTTTTCAGATGGAATTAGCCTATGTTTACATCCAGCCAAAACAGGAACAGTGATGACTATTAGTCTCCCTTGGTGGGATGGACAAAGAGAACGTCAAGTTTAACCTTTCAGATTAATTAGATTAAGATTAACCTTTCAGCCAATTAGATTGGCCATATGTATTGTTGTTTTGATTAAATGGCTACCAAACGCTCACAACAGATGGAGGCAAAGGGTACAAGAGACAAAATGTTTCATTCTAATTATGCAATGCTGCTTCCTTTTTTCCTCCATCCAGAATGTCCTGAAGTTCACAGAGCAGGAACACCCTGACTATTACCTACTTCTGGTGTGTGTTCAGCGCCTTCGAGTATTTATCTCGCATTACACCCTGCTGTTTCAATGCAATGAGGATTTGCTTATTCAGAAACGGAAAAAGCTCAAGAAGTAAGGTTCTGATGGTGCTGCTTAGAGGGTTTATCAAAGGTTTCTAAGAACAAGAATACAGACAATGTGGGTACCTGTCACAAGTAACCGCACTGTATTGAAAGTGGCTGAAATGCAGTGACAGGAGGTAGAAGAGAACAGAGAAGAGGTGGGGAATGAGATGGCCAGGCTGGCTATAGGGAGGGAGGTACCTATTACCTGGGGGAAATTACCTCAGAAAAATAAACAGTTTTACTCTAATACTTATGCAGACCCCCTTATCTCATGTTACTAACCATTGAAATTGTTTCCCTAAGCTTGCCAGACTAAAAAAATGCAGTTTAAAGGCCAGCATGTGGGTTCTTTCATTAATTCAACAAATATTTATTGAGCACTTACTATGCATCAGGCATTGCTCTATGCACTGAATATACTGCAATGAACAAAAGAAGCAAAAATCTTTGCCACATGGAACTCACTTTCTAGGGCTGGACAGCAAGTTAATAAGTAAGTTAGATAGTGATAAGTGCTATGGATAAAAACAAAACAAATAAGGGAGGGGTGGTGGTTGAACAAATTAATGCTAAAAAGAAACAAAAAGGGCTGACTGGGGAGAATCTGGGCTTCAGAGGGAACAGAAGCAATCTATAGCAGAACTTTCTAGTGACCTGGATTTCCTTCAACCTCACTCCAACCAATGAGGAAAACAGAATAATTTCTGTGGGTGTTTGAGACCGGAAAAAGATGCTGGTCTGGGGGATATCTTCCTATACCACCCCTTTCCCCCAAACTTAATTCAGGCAATTAATCAGCATCCTTATTCTTGCCCAGCATCTAGCTTACACTGTTACGTAAACAACCTTGTTTGTAGAGGGCCAGAGAGAGAGAGAGAGAGAACTTCACAGATGAGCTTCATCTAAGAAATGTTGTCTCCTTATCTTTCTTGTCCTAATCTGTGTGTTCAAAGCCAATTTCCCAATGTACACCCTGAAAATGATTACTTCTATTCTCATAGGTCATCCATGGCGAAGCTGTACAAAGGCCTGGCTTCCCAGTGTGCAAACACTGGACAAGATGCTTCCCCCACTGCAGGCCCTGAGGCTGTACGCGACAGCGGTATCCACTCAGAAGAGATGCTGCAACCCTACCCTCCTGCTCCCAGCTCTGGCCCTGCTGTCACGTAAGCACCTGTCGCTGTGGAAATGCTAATGGCAAGGCCCTGGGTGCCAAGTGGTCTGTGTGGGGTAGCAGGACAGCCAGAACCAGGAGTATGATCTACAGGACTCTCCTCTCTCTTGCCCCATCAGGCCTATGTGGGCAGGCAAGCAGCTGATGCAAAACTTGGATCCCAGAGGAAGGCTAATGTTGAGGGGCAGGCCTAGAGGCTGACGGCTACTCCTAACAATTTACCACACATAACCACCCTCCATCTACAACATAAGTCTCTTTGGGTTTGGACAGTGATTGGGTGGAAGAGAGTGCTGCAAGAAGACAGGAAGGCATCTTATAGCTCCTCAGAAGGGTGGGAACCTACTTACGTTCTCCAAAAGGTACAGTAGAGGGAGAGAATCCCAGTCAGGGGGGAGTGGAACTCCAGGCTCTGAAAAGAGAAATAGGCCTGAGGTGATGCACAGAGAGTGTAGTTTAGTCCTCCTGATTCCCCTTGAAGCTTCTTCATAAAAGGACTTCATAAGCTCTTTTCTCCACTTGTGACAGCTTCTCTTAAAGTTTTTCTGTGCAGTGGATGTATTTGACAGCTTTTTAAAGTCTCTGCATACAATCCTCTAGCACACTAAGCTGGATTCTTTTTTTTTTTTTTAAGTTTTATTTATTTTTGAGAGAGAGACAGAGAGAGCGAGTGGGAGAGGGGCAGAGAGAGGGAGAGAGAGAGAGAATCCTAAGCAGGCTCTGTGCTGTCAGCACGGAGCCTGACGCGGGGCTCGAACTCACACACCGTGAGATCATGACCTGAGCTGAAACCAAGAGTCGGACTCTTAACCGACTGAGCTACCCAGGTGCCCCCACTAAGCTGGATTCTTATTGAGCAAACTTCTTGATGATTTTTACATTAAGGAATAGGCCATTTATGTATCTGGAACTCTTTACCTCTAAAGGATAAGGATAAAGTCAACTTGGCTACTTTTGAAACCAGGATTTCTGGAAAGATAAGCGGAACCAAAACTCAAAATTCCAGGGGCACTGGGGTGGCTCAATCGGTTGAGCATTGGACTTCAACTCAGGTCATGATCTCAAGGTTCGTGAGTTTGAGCCCTGTGTTGGGCTTGCTGAGAGAGAGAGAGAGAAAGAGAGAGAGAGAGAACACACAGGAGCGTGTTGGGCTTGCTGAGAGAGAGAGAGAGAAAGAGAGAGAGAACACACAGGAGCGTGTGGGGCAGGGGCATAGAGAGAGGGACAGAGAGAAACCCAAGCAGGCTCTGTGCTATGAGTGCAGAGACCAACTCGGGGCTTAAACTCACGAACCATGAGATCATGACCTGAGCTGAAATCAAGAGTCGGATGCATAACTGACCTAGCCACCCAGGTGCCCCCACTTCAGCTTTTATGAGAATGATCTTTGAAGTGAAACAAATAGAGCCCCAAAATGAAATCCCTAGAGATTATATCTAGCCCGAAAAGATGGCTGCCATTGCACTCTGTGTTGGGAAAACGGCCAGTAAAAAACTCAACAATTTTCCAAGTTAAAAGACAATTCAGGTTAGGTCAGCATTTCATTTATCATTTCTTTTCACCTTTGAAAGTGGGAGAACTCATTTTCACCTGAGAAAGATACTCACCAGAGTATCACCAGAGAAAGATACTCAGCATTTACATTTGTATTTTTAATGCATTTTTGTGGTAGGATTAATAAACGAGTAGAACAATCAGGCTGGGTCAGTGTGTAGTCCTCCACTCACATCTGCCTGGCTGTTACCTTCCAGAACTGGCAAATCACATCCAATCTGATGTGTATGCTACCCTAATATCCTACGTAAATTATTCGTTATTCATGATTAAACAAAATATCCTTCCATGAAATTGGGCATATTCAGAGTGACAGCCTTTTCATTTCGGTCATGTTTTTGTGGGTGAAAGTTTGAGACAACTTTTAAAAGCATGCTCTATAGCCACAAGGAATTTTTTAGTTTTTTTTCTTATGAAAACTTCCAATATACACAAAAGTGTACAGGGAACCCCACATACCATCATCCAGATTCAACAGTTTTCAAGTTTGTACCACACTGATTTCATCAAGGAATATAATTGTTCTTAAGCGTGTAGGTCCAGGAGTCGAATAAAAGTTCTTTCCATTATTTTGTATCATATTGCTAGGGCAAAAAAGGGAGAGGAGAGAAAGGAGGCACCTTGGCGCTCTGGACACGTGGTGGGCGGGTAAGAGCTTCCATATGTGGAGTGATGACCATCCTGGCTCACCAGCCATCTCTGCGCAGAGCCTTCTTGCTCAGACGGATACTTCAGGCATCCGCTTTATAGACAGCATTTTCACCCTCCCATGTGGGGGACCAGGGCTCGTGGGGACTCCCTGGCTGGAGACGCCTACGGAGCTTGGTCGGTGACACACGTAGACGCCTGGGAGGGCAGAGAGAGGACCTGGCAGTTTTGCGCCTAGGTGCTATCTGGCTCCCGTGTTGCTCCCGGCTTCGCGCTGCTTGGGAAGCGGCCTGAACTAACCAACCGTAAGCACACCTCTTTTTGTACTGTTTCCTTTTTTTACAGACATTTGATGCCCCCAGTGAAGAAAAGCCAACAACAGCAAAGCTTGATGGAGAGCATGCAGCCCGGGAAGCCCAGCGAGTGGGAGATGGAGGGCAGAAAGCACGAGAGGCCCGAGAGCCTCCTGGCGCCAGCGCAGTTCTGTGCAGCCGAGCAGGACGTGAAGGCGCTGGCCGGGCCCCTGCAGGCCATCCCCGAGATGGACTTCGAGCCCTCGCCCGCCGAGCCGCTGGGCAACGTGGAGCGCTCCCTGCGCGCCCCGGCCGAGCTACTGCCCGACGCCCGCGGCTTCGTGCCCGCGGGCTACGAGGAGTTCGAGTACGGCGGCGAGATCTTCGCGCTGCCCGCGCCCTACGACGAGGAGCCGTTCCAGGCCCCGGCCCTCTTCGAGAACTGCTCGCCCGCCTCTTCCGAGTCCAGCCTGGACATCTGCTTCCTCCGGCCCGTCAGCTTCGCCATGGAGGCCGAGCGGCCCGAGCACCCGCTGCAGCCGCTGCCCAAGAGCGCCACGTCGCCGGCAGGCAGCAGCGGCGCCTACAAGCTGGAGGCGGCGGCGCAGGCGCACGGCAAGGCCAAGCCGCTGAGCCGCTCGCTCAAGGAGTTCCCGCGCGCGCCGCCCGCCGAGGGCGTGGCCCCGCGCCTCTACAGCACGCGCAGCAGCAGCGGCGGCCGCGCGCCGCTCAAGGCCGAGCGCGCCGCGCAGCCGCACGGCCAGGCCGCCGCCGCCGCAGCGGCGGCCGCAGCCCGCGGTGCGCCCAGGACCTTCTTCCCCCAACAGAGGTCCCAAAGCGAAAAGCAGACCTATTTGGAAGTAAGGAGGGTAAAGTAAAACCGAACCCAGACCCACAGCGCCGGCAGCCCCGGGCCTAGATCTCCAGGGAGCAGCCTGGGCTCCCCTAGCGTGGAGGGGAAAGCGGGCTGGCCAGAGGGGGAGCGGAGGCCGTCGAGGGAGAGCCCAGATCGGAGGTTTGCCCCCTCAGATGCCCCCGGAGGCGAGCGGTAGCGCCCGTTCTGCAGTGCCAGGGCACGAGGGCGTGTTCTGCATGTGTATGTATGACGGCAAAGAGCCAGCAGGAAAGACGGACTGTTAGACCTGCTTACACCGCCCCCCTCCCGCCCCCTCCAAGAGTTAGAGGTGTCCTGTGCCTCGCTGCTTAAGCTGTGGCACTTCACAGTTGCACTTCACTTTTAAAGACCTGCACGCAAGTCCCAGGCTCGTTTCTTCCTCTGCCCGCTAGGCGCACCTTCTTGTTGAGGCGTTTAAAACCCAACACGGTGTGCCAGCCTGCTCCACTCCTCGACACGCACTAGCTAGTAGCTACTTGCTCGTAGCTAGGGAAGAGGCAGGTGGCTCCATCTCACAGTGGACTCCCTGCAAAGTCAGCGGCAAAGCGAAGTTCATTTCTGCTTCCTTACCTTGTGCCTGGGAAAGGGTGTTACACTGCTTTGCAGACTCCACTGGGATGCGGACAACAAAATAGTCAAGGAGACATTGACTCACAAGTACCTTCTTTAGCGTCCATATCATTGTTCAGTATTTTGATGTCTAACCTTGCTGTCTGCAAGCCTTGGGACATTTAAAGAGGTGTTTAAATACTTACCCATGAAAGGTCTAGTAGTTCCTGAACAAACACTTAATTTCTCAGCATGTGATTAGAATAACGCAATTTCTGATTAAGCAGAGAGTAGCTGGATAGCTTTGACCTCTGCCACCATCCTTCCTCTTCAACATCACTTTAGAAATGGTGGTTAGGGTTTACAGGGCAGCTCTGTATTGGTACATCTTGAAAATGATATAGTCCAGAACTAACTTTACCTGCATTAAGTATCATTTGTATCAAGCGCTGGAGATCCTTTGCCTAGGCTGAGGCTGCGGGTGTTCCAGGAATAAGGGCCCTATACACCTATTCCTATTTCCAAGTGAGTGGGGACAGAGTGAGGATCACTGACTCCTTTCATTCATTCATTTTTCAGCAGACACGGAGCACCTGCCTCCCGCTGGGCTCTGTCCTAAGTGCTGAGGGTTCAGAAATGAATGGTGCCTAGTCTCTGACCTCCAGGACCACTGGCTTATTGCAGGGAGGAAACACAGAAACACAGAATTATAATAAACTGTGGGAACACAGGGGAGGGGTATTTAAACCTTCCTGGGGTGATGATGGTCAGAGAGGGCCTCCTGGATAAACTGAATGTCTGAATTCAGTTTTTAAAGCTGCCTAGATGATGAGTGAGATAGGGAAATATGAACAAATGTGACAGGCCACAGGAACAGGAAGGGACTGGGTTGTGAAGAACCTTGGAACTTGTAGCTGATCTGGACTCCAGGAATCCAAGTCCGACTAGTTTCTGCAGAGGGACCTTCCTATGCTCAGCTAAAATTGCTGGGATTCCCCCAGGGTTCCCAGAGTTTGTTTTTTTTTTTTTTTTTTTTTTTTTGTTTGTTTGTTTGTTTTGTGGGGGCTCTGATTTTCAACTCTGAGCGTTACAAAATTCTATTAGGCAAAATTTCTTAGACAACTCAATCTTGGATATGTGTTGAACTTTAAAAGTTCATTAACAAGGGAAGGAGATAGGAAATAATAATGCCAATTCAAAGTGACTTGGGATGGGCAAAGATTTACATACAGAACCTTCTAAGTAGTATAGTCTAAGCTGCAAAGAATGCTTTTCATATGTTCATAGAAGTATCTTTTACCCCCCTATTTAATATGTGGAAAAATGGGAGTTCAACAATTGACAGGAAAAAAAAACCCCATTAATCAGAGATAACAATATACCTGAGAAGCAAACAGTAAGTAAAATATTTGTGGCTGTTTATCAGGCATACCAGATAATACTAAACAATATATCAGGGACTATTAATCACACATACTAGACAGCAAGTTTCATTCCTTAACAGTATCAGACATGAGTCAAGTCAGTTCAGAAAGTGACACTAGGAGATATCAAACAGAGATCAATTAAAACAGGCCTTTTCTCTTACGTTTATCACTAAATTTGCCAAGCATGTGAGGTTTTCACACAAAGTTCACCTTATTATTTCCATTTTTGGACAAAATTTTTCTTTCTAAAAATCCAGAAGGTGTGGATTGTTAGGAATCCTAGAGAGAGGCAGAATGCAAAGTCCAGGTGGGCCGAGGCTGTGTGTGTCTGTGGGTCTATGTGTGTGCACGTGTGTATGGGTGAGGATGTACATGCATGTGTGTATAGGGCACATCTATGTTTGTGTATATATGTGTATGTGTGTGCATGTGAATGTGAGTGTTTTTGAGGTGAAAGTGAGATGGGGTTTTAGTTGCAAAAGATGACCCATTCAAAAGCCGTGTCTTTAACGGTGTCAGCTCTTTCCTGCTGAGATGTATAAAGCTCTTACTGTTCCATCTCCTTAAATATACTCTGTGTATCTTCCACCCCTGCCCTGCGGAACCAGCCAAACCCTGTGTCTCAGAGTCAGGAGAGAAAGCAACATGATTTAGTGCAAAGAGCACCTGACTAGGTGTCAGGAGATCTGGGTTCTAGTCCTGGCTCTGCTGACAAATAGCTCTGTGTTTTTGGACAATTCACTTGGCACCTCTGTGCCTCCAGTTTTCTCATCTGTAAAAATAAGCCAATATATACCTTACTTAACTCACAGGGTTGTTGTAGGGTCAGGCCAAGAAAGATAAAGTATGTGAGAATGCTTTGGTAAAGTCTGGGATGCTATATAAATGCAAGATATAATCAAGATCATGATTGCACAGAGAGATTTTCCTTAGACTTAATATATGTAGTTCCTAAATAGTGCTTAAAAGCCCAGTTTTCAAAGTGTGATCCTTGGGCTAGTAGTTCATTACCTGGGAGCTTAATTGTAATTTGAACCCTGCCCCAGACATACTGAATCAGATTCTGCATTTTAGCAAGCTTCCCCGGGGTGACATACAAACATTAAGTACAGGTGGGCAGGAGGATAACTCAAACCACTGATTTTTAAAATCTAAGTGTGCATAAGGATTACCTAGACCTAACTCCAGAGTTTCTGATTCAGAAAGTCTGGGTGGGGCTCAGGGATCTACATTCTTTGTTTTATTTTTTAAGTTTATTGATTTATTTTGAGACACAGAGAGAGAGACAGAGAGACAGAGAGAGAGGTGGGAGGGAGCAGAGAGAGAGGGAGAGAGAGAGATTTCCAAGCAGGGTCTGTAGTCAGTGTGCAGCCCTCTGTGGTGCTCGATCTCATGAACCATGAGATCATGACCTGAGCAGAAATCAAGAGTCTGATGCTTGACTGCTCAACCAACTGAGCCCCCCAGGTCCCCCAGGGACCTACATTCTAAATAGAAGCTCCAGTTGATTCTCTTGCTCCAGGACCACACTTTGAAAAATGCCACAGTAAGCCATCAAGATATTGCTCTCCATAGTTTAGTTATGACTCTTAGTAGAGTCCGGAGAATCTCTAGATCTGCTACTACAACCCCACGTTAAGTTCTCAAAGTCAAACCCATGTTTCCTGAAAAAAAAGAAAAAAATCCCCACACTTCACTTCACTGTCAGCAAGCAGTCACCCATCCAGTTTATGAAAGTTTCGGGTAGTGTTTGCTTTGACTTCTTGGGTTCTCACGTTCAAAATTAAGCAGCTATTTTTGGTTACTTTTAAGTTTCAGTCACCCTCATAGTAAATATTTTGTTCATATGGAACATAAATATAAGTGCATTTTTTATTTAGCACATCTCACATATTTATTTATTTATTTATTTATTTATTTATTTATTTATTTATAAATATTTATTTTTGAGAGAGAGAGAGAGAAAGACAGAGCACAAGCAGGGGAGGGGCAGCGGGTGAGGAAGACACAGAATCTGAAACAGGCTCCAGGCTCTGAGCTGTCAGCACAGAGCGCAGCACAGGGCCTGAACTCATGAACCACGAGATCATGACCTGAGCCGAAGTCAGACACTTAACAGACTGAGCCACGGAGGCACCCCTAGCACATCTCACGTTTAAAAAGAAACTAGAAAGTTCACAGGAGATAGAGCCTTCTTTTTGATTTATTTTTACTTCGCACGCCAAATACCACGGACTAAGAATTATAAAAACCGTATTAAAGGTGTATTTGCAGGTTGGAAATGTGTGGCATGCACACAGACACTTGCACGTACATGCCCAGATATACATAGTTGCCATTTACTTCTAAACAGATCTGACCTCTCAAAGCCTCCTTCCCTCATTTATGTCTAGGAGAGTCAGGAACATGAGTTTAAAACTAACATTACAATCAAGAAGCTGCCTTATTTTGTGGAAAGAGAAACATGCAGAGATGTGGGGGGACCACTACTTGTTTTCCAGCAAAACAGTATTGGTGCCAGAATAAGAAGTTATTCTCCATAGTCTAGATACTTGCTAACTTCCTTTATGTCCTCATCTTTATTGTTATAGGATAATCCTACTCAAAGACTGTTTGCCTTGATACATACAAATTATTTCTGCACTCAGCAGAAAATTGTCCTCTGTTTAGCTTCTGATTTATTTATTTTTTTAATGTTTATTTATTTACTTAGAGCGAGGGAGAGTAGGCATGCATGTGCAAGCAGGAAACGGGAAGGGGGAGAGGGAGAGAGAGAATCCCTAGCAGGCTCCATGCTTAGTGAAGAGCCTGATGGGGCTCAATCTCACGACTGAGATCATGACCTGAGCGGAAATCAAGAGTCAGACGCTTAACCAACTGAGGCACCCAGGCACCCCTCAACTTCTGATTTCTTAATTAGCCTAGGTTTGCTTTAGTTGGAATAGGGTGCTCACCATTAGTGCGTTGGGGTGGGAGAGGAGAGTGACAGAAGGTAAAAAAATTGTCCCAGTCAGGATGATATTAGCTTTGGAAAAGAGTAAATAAACACCCCTCTTTTGTGTTTTCAGGAGATGCATTTAGAAGATACCACCAGATTCTGTCCAAAGGAAGAAAGAGAGAGTGAACAGACCTCTTTCAGCGATCAAAACCCCAGGCAAGACCAGAAAGGGGGCTTTCGCAGCTCCTTCCGCAAGCTCTTTAAAAAGAAGTGAGTAGCCCTTAGACAAGACAGCATCATAACTCCTTTCCCTTTGGGCTATATCTTGAGGTTTTAATAGTAATAAGTTTCAAGTAGCCTGGTTCAACTGCTTCAAGCTCAGTGCCTGCAGCCAGTAGCCATGATTCCTGCCAGGTCAGGATGTTTCTCATTGTAATCTCCTAGAGTAAAAGCAAACTCAGCCCTGTCCTCTGCCTCTTCTATCTTTTAGCTCTACTTCCTTGTTCCCAAGTCATGTGTCTGGGAACACAGGGTAATGAGCTGGGTAATGAGCTGGTGACAATCAAATCCCTTTTAGACTGGGAGGCGTGGGGTTGGGTGTAATGGGAGGTTCCATGCGAATCTCCCCACCTGTGGAAAGTTTTCCAAGGGATCTCAGCACTTCTGCCTGTAGGAGTCTATAGTTATCCTGGATGCTAGTACATGTTTATTGGGACTTCTGCTAGTGTTTTCCCTAGCAGAAATGATAGAATGAATTTGGTTTGGGCCCTAGTTAAAAAATCACTTTAATGGAGCTTTCATACTCCATAGGAGGCAAAAACAAGATATTTCCCTTCTGTGGTCCTTCTAAGATTCTAAGTCCTTGTTGTATGAAATCACCCACCAGGCATTTTGGCCAGCACTTACCAGCACTGTCTTACAGACTGGGAGAAGGTGGCCAAACCCCAGCATGAAATGTAAGGAAGAGAGATCTGAGCATTTAGAGTTTGACCTTAGAGGGATTGTCCAGTCCAGCCATTGTCTGCCTGAGAGACTACTGTCTCTATCTCCACTGGGCCTCAGGCCACCCCCCCTCCTTTAGAGAGATTTCACCCTTACTTAGTTTCTCTTGGTAGAGGTGGTTCTTGCAGTCAGTTTTAAACATTTAGTGGATGGGATATTGCTGCCTTTGGAGAGTTGCTGATAAGTGAGGAAGTACAGGGAAATCACTTTATCCTTGAGGGTAGAATTTACTGGCTGATTTAGATAACGGTTTTGATGGAAGAGTTGAGGACAGGCCTGGAGTAAGAACTTTTTTTCATGGTTTGTCTAATTTTTCTCCTATGGGGAGGGTGGTACTGAGATTAGTGGATCTCTGACTGAGGATCCCTGCCTGTTATTACTGGAAGAATGAGAAAGAGGAAGAGAGCAACAGTATTGCAACTAGACACAGCTAATTTCTGCTGAGGTAGTCCGGTGCATGCCTGTTGCTAGATCCCTTTATGCAAGGGGTGAGGAGTTAAGACTTGTATCCCTCTCTTTAGGTTCATAGACAGATTTTTCTTGGCCCAGTGCCTGTTTCTATCATGTTTGGCTGGGGTAGAGAGACCTGGAAGGAGACAACTCTCCAGCCTGACCTTGGGATTTAGGCCCCTAAATCCTTCGAAGGACTCCTAAGATAGGCACTGCTTGAGCCTATCTCTTTTTTAAAACTACAGTATTCCCAAAACAAACAGCCACTTTTTGCCCACTGACATTTATAATGAGTGGGTACTGTCTGTTGGAAAGCAATGAGCCATGGATTCGCAAATTTCCTTTTTTCAGAGAGATGTTAGAAAATGCTCTGCCAGTACTTGAGACAGAGGGAGTAGACTTGTCCTCTGTGTATCCAGGGGGCAGAACTAGGAGAAATGGGTAAGAGGTGCCTGAATCCGGAGCTGGCTCCCTCATGAGGGTGTGGGTTCTCCTGAGTAGAAGACGGTGGCCCTCCTCAGGGGTGCTAACGGAAGGGATTCCTACACTAAGTGGGAGATTGCCCAAGATAAGCACCTGAGTTCTTCCTAGTGCTGAGATTTGCTTTGTTGGCTTTGTTTTAGATCAATCTGAGTAATCACATCTTTTTAACACCTGGAACAAGAAATTAATATGGCGTTGGGACCTATAATTTTAAAGACTCACCATGTGGAAGACCTGATTTTATCTTTCTGTAGCCCCCCACCTCCCTTGGCACAATGCTGAGGACTAGCTGTGGACTCTCCAAATTCATGTTGGTTGATTGCTTTCTGTCTTCTTGTACCTTTGGGGGATCCTTCTTCTTAGAGGGTTAAATGGATCCCCTTAGCCTTCTCATCCTTTCTCATAGATCAGTCTCTCCTGCATCAATCACAATACTGCCACCAATCGTGCTGCTGCCTTTGTATTTAAAATCTGAAGCGTTACCTGAATGGAAGTAAAGGGGGGTACCACACAGATGGCTCTTCCCTCCGGCAGGCTTTCCTGGCTTTGAACATCTGGGGTTGGACTGTGAGCACCACCAGGTGATACTTGCTTATCGCCTGCGTGCACGGTGCCACAGCGTGCGCTCTGGGACTCTGCACAGGATAGAGAAGCAGCTTGAGTACCTTCTCCTGAGTGTTCTCAAGGAAGAACCGTGGGGAAGTTTGCTCTATTATGCTAAGGTGGAGAGGAAGGGCAGGAAGGTCCCAGTGTAGCACAGAAAGGTCAGTGACTCTTAATTCAGATGAGAACACACCATTCTTCTCAGTAGTTAAGCATTCTTTCTTACATGCACGTACTGTATGAGACGCTTTTATAGGAATCGCGAACGACACAGTCCCAGCTGCTGTACAGGAGCTTGCACTCTGAAGTCAGGCATGTGGACAGGTACAGGGAGGAACCGGAACGAGACATTTAGCTTATTCTCCTCCCATGTGTTGGGAGGTCAGGCTGGCAGCAAGCCCTGTGACTTTAAGAAGTGGTTAATCCTGGGTACCAAAACCATGCCAGAACCTGGCCTCAGAGGTCCAAAATGGACTAGTGCCAGAAAAGCTACCTGTGTCACACTTGGGGCTCGCTGCCTGCCTCTCCCACAGCCCTCTGGAGGCTCATTCCTGTCTACACTGACACACTTTTTGTATCCATAGGGGCTTGTTTGGCTGGTGGCCCCACACACCCAGAATGCTGCTTCGGGATGAAGCTAGGCATGGAGCCAGATGCAACAGAAAACCTGAGAAAGGGTTCTCTTCCCTCTGAGGCTGGGAGGGCCGAATGAATGCTCATACCCACAAGGATTCAAAAGGGAGAGTCAAGTTGACATCATTAAAAAAAAAATCCTGAAAAACACCCAAGATATTTGGGGAAAAGAATGATGCTCTGATTATTTCTATCTCAGGCACATTTGTCCTGGGTAGATACCAGGTCACATGTCCCTGAAAGCTGCCCAGAATTGATCAGCATAAAGACTATACGTATCTAAAGCTTGAAAATGTTAAGTGACTTTAAAATTTTTTAATGCAGATCCTTAGAAGCCAGAAACAGACCTATTGTGATAGGCTAATGCTGCACTGATTCCTTATTTCCCTGCCTTTGATCAGGGAGTAAGGCAAACTCCATTCTAAAAGGCTGTACATGGAGGCTGTCAAAGACTTATATCTAGACTACTCTGAAGTGTGAGGCAAATGCTACTTTATATATAAATCCTGCACTTACTTTAGTAAGTATTCTTGGTTAGGGGTGTGGCATGGAGGAAGAGGATTATATAAGGCAGTTTAGGGGTAGAATGTAGATGCTCTTTTTATCTGCAAATTTGGGAGAGTAGAAGAAAAAGAATATGGCTTCCAAATGACTAATTCTCCTTCCTTACCCATTCCCTTCCTCTTTAACACTTTATAACTTACATACCTCAGTGTCTCCTCCCTGCACCAATCACATCAAAATCCATTAATCATGCACACGCACACACACACACACACATTTAATTCTACAGTACCCCCATTTAATTGAACGTCAGTGAATTATCTTCTTTTGGTGACTTATCAGTTGTTTTAGTATATGCCCATCCTGGGCAGTGGAAAAGATCATGTCATTGAAAGCAGGACTCCTAAAGATTTAATTGATAATTTTACCCTCACCTTCTTCTTTGCCTCCTCAAAGCCTATCTCAAGTCCTTCTCCTATTCTTACCCACTGTGGGTTTCTCTCTCATTTCCCATCTCATTTCCCTACATAACTTTAAAATTGAAGGAGGTGATTAAAGGCATAACATTTTAGATTACTTAAACCTCATTACAGATTTTTCTTAATAGGTCATTTGAAATCAATCACTAAGTCAGTATACTAGGTTCTGTCCAGCACTAAAGAAGTAAAAGAAATAGTTCTCGCCCATTAGAAGCTTACAGTTCAGATGTAAGGGTAACCTAGCTGAAGGTTCAGTACCTAGAGGATATTAAGCACTCAAAAGACATATATTAAATGAGTGTTCATTGTGTTACCCTGTTGATTACTAGGGCTGACTCATTTGGCTGACAGGATGGTGTTCCCCTGCTCCCTTACTTTTCCATGTGCTCCTAAAGCTTTCACAGTGAACAATCTTTCCAATCAGAAAACCAGCCCTTCTTAGGTCAGAGGGTTCCAAGGCACTGGATTCTACCCCTCCTCCCTTTCCAAGCTCCAGACAAACTTTTAAGGCTTATTTGTAGCAAATCTGTACTTGTATAATGTACCCAGCTTGTTATTTTCTTTGTGTGGACTGAGTGGAAGGGAACTTAGCAACAGGTTGTTCTCTTTCCATCAAACACTTGGATGGCTATGTGTCCCAATGTACTGGCAGCCATTGTACCCTGGTCCAGCAAGTGTTTGCCTGCCTGTCCCTCCAGTGTCTGCTCAGATCTGCCCTGCATTCAACCAGAATGGCCCCAGGAGCTCAAAAGCCATTCCTGTTTTATAGATAAAGGGAATAAAAGCAAATACGCTGGCCATTTCTCCTAGATTCTGTAGGTATTTCCCAGTAATTTAGGTACACATTACATCAGAGCCTCATAGCCACACATTTGGAAGAGTCCAAGTGACCACATACCATGTAAGCATGTAAAGAGATCAGTTAAAATTACCTTTACAAGGGTAAAAATAAGCTTATAGTTCTGGCTACCGTAGAATGCTGGATTTTGAGAAGGATTAGCAAGTTAGCCATTAGTTAATTAATAGTTACTATCGAGAAATGCACACACCTGGAGACACAGAGAAGGCGGTTTGTGAGAAGAGCGGTTAAAAAAAGAAAATACTAAGCTGAGTTTGTGGACTTTGAAAACTAGACAGGGCGATTTTGGCATTTGTTTCAGAAATGGGAACGCAACTGGTGAAGATTTCTGTGGTCCTTGGGGCTGGTGGTGACATCAAAGCTTTCCCATTTCCAGGTAAACACTAAACAGTTGCATGTTGGAACCATCAAAGTGTGACATATTGGGTTTTGGAGAGATCAGATGCAGCTAAGAGGGGAAACGAGAGGTAAAGATTTTAAGTTCTGACTAATGGCTTTCTGATCAGAAACTGCCATGTGGGGGAACATTCAGAAGAAACACCAGCCAGATTCAAATCTTGCTTCCTACTTCCCACCCCCCATAACTATAAGCATTCCTAGCCTTCTGTATAAAAGAAGATATGGGGAAGGAATAAAATGGTCAAAAATATATCTTCCTAACATTTTGGGTACAACTGTACTAATCAGGGATGATTTGAACTGGAAGTAGGTGGGAGTTCTGAGTTGAGAGAAGGTGTAGAGTTTGGGGGGGGGGGCACGTGAAGGCTGTTTCAAGGGGGCTTCTGAAAAGGAAAAGGACTTTCACCCCAGCCAGATATAATCTTACCTGATGAGTATCCAGATGCACTGGTGTGGTGAGAAAGAATAGTTTTTCCTTCATGCCCTGGGATGTAGTGGGATGGTGCTTCTTCCTGACTGGAAGTAGAAAACATGGTGGGCAGCTCTGGCTTCATCTGTGAGGCCAAGTATCAGGGTGAAGAGTAAAAAAACTCCAGTCAGTCATCAGATTTCTAGACATCAGGATTTTAGTCTTTGTGTGGATCCAGCTGCTTTCTTTGAATAATGTAAAGGGATGTTTGAATTCTGCCCAATTAATTCAGTAACTGATAAGAGTCTTAGTTAACTTATCTAACAACAACAGTGAGGACTTGTAGCATACCAATGATAGTGAAAGAACTTACCTTTCTTTTGTGGATAGTGGAAGCATGCCTGATTCTGCCTCAGCATATGGAGAACTTGTTCAGTTGTATAGGAGCTTTGGACAAAGAATTTCATGTCTAACATCGCTTCCATACATCCTGCATGAGGTCTTTTGATACTGGTTCTCAGTCAGTGGGCTAGTTTTACCCATTCTAGCTCTGAGTTTAAGCTAGCCAAAGGGCCCAGCCTAGCCTTTCAAAGGTTATTTCCAGAAAGCCTCCTCCCTCCAGGGACTTCTGACATGAACAAACTGGAGAAGGTGCAGAGCTGGGATGGATTACCCAACTGGCTTAACCAAGATAAAGGAAGAATGCACCCTCGACTGGGGACTCCATTGGACTGATTTGAGTTGTTGACTATTGATTGGGCTTGGTCTCCTTTGTGGTGGTTGAGATTATAGAATCTCCTCAATCTGACTACTGTACTAATTTCTGAATTCTACCAAATGTAGCATATGTGTGTGGTTGGCTTCAATAAATTTTTCATTTAAAAATGAAAACAAGCAACAGCAAGAGTTTGTAATGTAATGCCCAAATTCAATGATGGCCCTTGTTAGATAACCTCAGTTGAGACCAATGAATTCCATCCATTTTAATTTAAGGGCCTTGGTAATTTGTGGAGTAGTTACTCGGTTGAAACAAAAATAGGATTTACTAAATTTTCTGAGCCTTTATTTCCCTTTTACAGTGTTATCACATAATATCTTACACTAACATACACAGTTGTCACAATTGTCTCCATAAAGCATTAGAAAGAAATTCTCTTTATGTTCTTTGCAAATTTTAGCTACACATGTCCTGAGTCATGAAATTCAGGGGAAGTAAAAATTATTCCAGATCTAAGAGGCAACTGTTTTACAAATGCAAAACAATTTGGATAGATAAAATATCTGAAAACAATTAAAACCAAATCAACCTGTACTTTATCTGTGTGCTGAGATTTTAGGTCCAGTGGATCAGAATACAGGGAAAAAACTAATGAGAATCCCTCAATGGATCCTTCACCCACCAAACAAGATTTCTTCAGAAACCGACTTGCTCTTGCAAATGACCTTGACCAAGGAACAGCTGTGTAAAACATACTTAAAGTTGTATTGTCAAGTGGTAAGATGAGGGTAAAAAGCTTGTATATATCTGTGTAGGAATATATATATACATATATATATATATAGAGATGTATAAGTCCCTGAGGAAAACTAATATAAATACTTACATATGAAGCTAAATCAACATACAAGACATTGAAGAGATGAAGATTAGTCTGTGGTTGAGAGCTGGCTTTTTGAACTTCAGCACTTGGGAACAGGGAAACGAAGACTTTTCACAGCATTATAGAAACACAATAAATTTGGAGGAAAATAAATGTTTGTAAGAACAAAAACTTCCAACTTGAAGTCATTCCCCCCAGTATAAAATTGAGCGTGTAACATGGATGTGAATTTTATGCTTCCTAGGCATTTACCTTATTAATTCATCCCAATGTTCTTAGGCTAATATACACGATGTTAGGGGCCAGTTCTGTCTTGCTATATGTCTTCCCCAAAGCAATACCCAACATCCCTTAAGGCAAGGGATCAGTAAAGAGTTGTATTTTACGTGTTGCCAATCTGAGTTGTGGAGAATTTGTGCTTAAACCATGACATAGAAGGTTCAAGGGTTATAGACACACTGGTCTCTAAACGGGAAGAGAACCAGAAGAGTAGTATTTCTCTCTCTGTGGCTATGAGAATCAGTACAGGGAACAGTGATTTCTCTTGAGCCTGGGAGGCCAAAGAAACATTTTCACTTGTGTGAGTTGTGCTGCAGATGAGAATAGTCTAGAGTCTATGTGTTATTGAGTTCTCAGGATTCAGAGACACATTAGTGATCCTGAGTGTCACATACACTCATAAGCAGATGGGTTGGGGGGAAAAAACCACTTATTTAGCTACGTCCTCTTTTAAAAGACTTTCTTCAGTCTGGAAAGAAGGTGGCAACAACATCAGTGCTTTAATAGCACATGCACAGCAGTTGCTACAAAACACTGGAACAGGATGAAAATTTAGGGCTGGTAAGACCTTGTTCTGTTTTCCAGAAGTAAGCTGTTTAAAAAAAAAAAAAACACAAAAAACAGAGTTCTTAACAGCTCAGACAGAGGAATCATTGCAGTGAGGCTTTCATGGCTACAGGATAATAAAATGTGCTCTGCTTCCCCATGTCCAGGATGGTCCACAGCCTTGACATGCCCCTAACACAAGAATAATAGAAAAAAATTAGTTTTAAACAATTTGTCTCTCTTCCCAGGCAGTTATCTATAATGAATTAGAGGCATTTGGTTACCACTCATTCAAAATCTTGGTACTCAAAATGACTTCTTTAGAGGCTCTTCCTCTAGGAATGCACTGCTTGATAAAATCGTAAAGTTTTACTTGTTACACGTTTTCTACAAGTCTGATGATTAATTAGGAACTCATCCATTAGCCTTTGAACAGTAGGGGGTCTGGAATGTCTACAGGATTGCTGTCAAGTTTTGGGAGTTTCCAGTATTTAAGGTTAAGCCAAGCTTTTCATTTTCCTGAAATTAATGAACTCCTTTGAAGTTAGATTTATCTCTGTTTAGTAGGCCAAAGAAGGTTCGGGGGCAGTGTCTGAAAGCACAATGCAGAACTGACTGGATATGGAAAGTGAACTGCAAGTCACAGTCTTTTAAGTAAAATGTAAAAACAATAAAATTTCTTTCCCCTTCATAACGTTTATCATAAAAATGATGGATTACTTGGTAAGGTTTCAAAAACTTCACACACCTCCCAGATTTTCATTTTGATAACATTCTTTGAAAGAATCTTGATGTTACATCGGTAGCACAACTCAGTTTCATTGTATTTTATGAAACTAGCATGTAAAACTAGTAATAATTAGTGCTGCTACTCCCTGGGTCTCCTTCACCTGGCATCTGGATTTTTCCAGTAGCTTTCTAGCTCCGCATCAGTCCTGTACTTCTCTTAACACATTAATATTCCCAAATGCTGCATTGTGTGAAACTCTCTGAACGTTCTTTTTTGTCTACAAATTCTGAACTCCTCGACTTGACCTTCAAGGCTGTCTGTCCAGCATGGTGTCAAGTCTTCTCTTTGGCTGCTGTCTCCTACTTTGCCAGCCTACTGGACTCCCGGCCCTCAGTTACACTGGGCTTCTCTTGCCTGCTGGCGAGCCATGGCCCCTTGCGTCATGCCTTTTCCGTAGCCTCCTTCCCCCTGCCAGTCTTCAAGGCCCTGGGTAAGTCCCTCATCTTTCTGTGAGTGCTGTAATTTTCTCTGGTGCCGTAACTTGTCTATCTTCTTATATATTTGTCTTGTCTTCCCAACAAGAATGTTGAGTCCCCTTGAGGGCAGGAACTATGACATATCTTTTAAAATTCCTTTTCACCTCTAGAACAGTACACAGTTGCAGAGAATTTCTGCTCATGATTTGACAGAGCTTCAGGGTTGTCTCTTTACCTTCTTGCCTTTCATTTTTTTTTCTTTTTAAGAAAAATACCAATCACAAAAGAAATAAAACACTGTTGTCTTCTGGAGCAGTAAAAGGCACTACTGGCCTTTTCACAGCATTTAACATTTGCAAACATCTTTCCACAAAAAAAGAAAGAAAAGAAAAGAAAGCAAGAAAGAAAGAAAAGGAAAGAAAAAGAAAAGAAGGAGAGAAAGAAAGGAAAGAAAGAAGGAAAGAAAAGAAAGAGAAAGAAAAAAGAAAGGAAAGGAAAGGAAAGGAAAGGAAAGGAAGAAAGAGAAAGAAAGAAAGAAAGAAAGAAAGAAGAAAGGAAGAAAGAAAGAAAGAAAGAAAGAGAAAGAAAGAAAGAAAGAAAGAAGAAAACAAAGAAAGTTTGCTATTCTTTTCTGTGTTGTCCTGGGTCACTTCATAGTATTGTAAATTGACAGCAGAGATAGGATCTTTGATGATGTTTCTTAATGACATTTAATGTAATGTTGCATTAAAGACGAAATCAGGGTGGGAAAGAGGTTTGCAATTCCTCCATCTGTGAGCTCCAGTCCCATGGAGAAGTACAGTTTACATAGGGGACCACGGCTGTCTTCTGGAAGTGTTTGGGTCCCTAAACAGAAGGAAGCGCCCCACCAAAAGAGGAGTTGGGTATTTCTGCACAGGCTGGGAGGGCCAGCAGGTCCCTTCTGTAGCTGGGTGTGGTCTATATACAAGCCTAAACAAGGATTTGCCCCACCTTACTGACTCTAAAACTGGAAGCTTGGAGAACCAGGAATGTGTGGACCAGCACTCCAGGGTCCTCTGTTTCGCCCTATGACAAATAGTTGAAACCTATCTGGGGCTTGCCATTAGAATGTTTCTTCCTTGCTCAGGGAGAACTCTTTGAATAGTACTTTCTATAGCACCTCATGACTCGTTCACTTACCTTCTTCAAGTCTTTACTAACACTTTACTTTCTCCATGAGACAACTTGTAAAAATTCAGATTCCTGGCGACTAGTTCAGTCCCACTTTATTGGAATAAATTTGAGAGTGGGGCCCAGGTATCTGCATTTTAAATGCACCCAGGTGATTCTTTGGCCCACTGAAATTGTATAGCCATTACCTCTTAGACCAATAAATTGGATGATCTAGTATGTAATCAGCACTCACATTCTAGCCATAGATGGAAGTTTAGGACAGAATAGAGAATTGATTATATTTACCTTGAGATACAGAAAGCTGGTAGAGTGACTCTTTCTGAGGTTTTCTTAAATTCATCTGTGATCTTTACTATCACATACAGTAAAATTTTGGTTAAAATATACATATATACAGGATTAGTGTTCTTTGTAATAAATTGGTAAAGTTGATTGTATATTCTAGATAATTGCATGCACTTAGAAAAATGGTAAAATGAATGTCTTCTGTTAAGTTGTGTAATAAAATTAGATACAGTTTTCAGACTAAACTTTCTCTTGAAACATCACCATTAATAATTTTCTTCCTGAGCCTAAAACAGTAATTGGGGACACTTTGGATTCTCATATCCTGAAAGTTGATTTAACTTAAAGATGTAAGTGTAGTGTTCTCAGCATCTGGGCATCTTGGCATTTATGGAATATAGGCCAGTGAGTCTCACATGGTGGGGAGGGGGTGAGGGAAAAGGAAGAGGAGATACACTTCTTCAAAAAGGGAAATGAGTTTAAAAAAGAAACGGTTGAGGAAATTGATGGAAACCTATATATTTTAAGGGAAAAAATAGAAATTGGTGTGTGACACTAGACCTAAGTTTTAAACATATGTATAAAAATATGGGATATGATTTGGGCAGTGCTGAAGATGTTGTTTTTGGAGGCTGTCAGACATGCAAAATAGTCAAGATTTTTCTACCCAAATAACTTGTTTTCCAAAACTTGTTTTCAAAGAGCTTATACATGATCTCGGTAGGTCATCTAAACATGTTTCTTATCTATAAAATAGATTCTCCCTCCCGCCTTCTTCCCTCATTCCCTTCAGAGGTAGTAGCATTAAAATTCTCTTAATTCTTAGCAGGAAAACGGAGTGTGTTGTGTTCCCTCCTCGTGTATGTAAAGCTGTTCATCTGAAGACAGTGGGATCTACTTTGTAAAGGACTGTTGCTCGATACTGTGTGTGTTTCTGTCTAAGTGGGTTGTTTCCATTTAGCACTAGGTCACCCTCTCCTTATTATCACATTTTCCAACTGGGGCAAACCCTTTAGCATTCAATCATGCTCTTATTTCTCCCATTTTTAAAGCAAAAAGTATCTTGACTGTGCCAGTTATGCTGCACGTCTCTGCTTACCTTTGAAAGAGGAAACTGCTCCAGTTCTTGCCTCTTATCATTAAACTCACTAAACTCACTGAGCCACGCCTGGGTGGCTCAGTTGGTTGAGCGTCTGACTTCGGCTAGGGTCGCGATCTCACGGTTCATGAGTTTGAGCCCCGCGTTGGACTCTGTGCTGACAGCTCAGAGCCTGGAGCCTGCTTCGGATTCTGTCCTTCCCCCTGCTCACACTGTCTCTCTCTGTCTCAAAAAAGGAATAAATGTTAAAAAAAATTTAAACTCATTGGGCTCACACCTCCCCCCTACACCGGTCATGTCCAGATCATCACTGACTTTCACCTTGCTAAATGAGTACTCCACTCTCCCTATCAGATAATGTTTGACATGCTTATCACCTCTTCCTTCTGAAATAATTTACTAGGCTTCAAGGGCACAACACCCTTTTGGCTGCCATCATTCTTCATTGGCAGTTCCTTCTTTGTCTATTTGCTGGTTCTCCTTTCTTCTCCCTCTCTTGTTAGTGGGTCCCAGGGCTCTCCTTAGATATCTTCTTTTTCCAGTCTGTACTTCTTTGGTGATCTTATCCAGTGGGCTAGCTTTAAAATATCTCTATAGAAGTGATTCCCCATTTTATATCCTTGGCCCAGACTCTTTCCCAGATTTCGGACTTACATCTCCCACTGCCTCCTGGCACCCCTCAAATGTCTGACATTTTTATTGAACTTCACGTGTCCTAGCCTCTGCTTCAACTCTACTTTTCCCACTTCAGTTAATGGTAACTTTGTCCTTCTAGTTGGTCAGGCTAAAAACCTTGAAGTCATCCTTGGCAATTCTATTTCTTAAACTCCATGTTCAGGCTCTCAGCAAATTGGCTGTCTTCCAAATCTATCCAGACTCTGAACAACTTCCCACCGCCTCCACTGCTATCACCTTGCCCAAGCTGTCTTCTACTGGGCTAGCCTCCCTACTCCCAGTCTTCACCCCTAGTTATTCTCAACATGGCAGCCAGAGTGATCCCCTGCTCAAATGCTCTATGGGCTCTATTTATTTCTAAAGGAAACCAAAGTCATTACAAGTGACCTGGACCCCATTAAACCTCTGATGGCATCTCCTATTCTGTAACCTCGCTACATGTACCAGGTATGCTCCTGCCTGTAGGCTCTTGAACTAGAGGCATACTCCTTTCTCAGACACTTGCACATCTCCTTCCTTTACCTCCTTCTTTACTTATATGCCACCTTCTCCATGAGCTGACTCTGACCGTCCCATTTGTATATCACCAACCTGTCCCCTACGTTCCCAGGAACCTTCTTTTTTTGTTGTTCATAGCAGCTACAACATTCTAATGTAGAATATGCTATTTCTTATTATTGTCTACATCTCCTCACTAGATAACCAATCTCATGATGATAGAGATTTTTGTTTGTTTTGTTCATTGCTGTATTCCTAACATCAGAAGTGGACTTGGAACAGTAAATATTTTTGAATAGTCAGATAGGCCCTATCAAATGTTTATAATACAGTCACTCAAAACCAATTGAAGTGATAGTAAACATCAAAGGAATCTGGATACCAAAGAATCAAGTTAGGGGGACTTCAGGATGAAGTCTCAGCTTCTTAAAAGATACCTAAAAGCAGGCCGACTTTGAAAACATATCCCTTATAGCTTTAGTTACCTTTATTAAGCACCTATTCTGTGAAAGGCATTGGATTTTACACATATCACCTTTAAACCTCACATAGTCCCCAGTAGATCTATTAACCTCATGTGTTGATGAGGAACAGAGACTAGGATTATTTAAGTAACTTCTCCAAAGTTACACATCTAGTAAGTAATGGAACCAGAATGTGAACACAGACATGTGTGATTCCAAAGCAACTGCTTATTGTACTTTACCACAGTGATTCTTCCTTTTCTTGAGGAGTCATGAAGGTAGAGAAACTAGCTTCTAAAAAAGGACTGCATTTTTTTTTTTTTGCCTCTAATGAGAATCAGCAGTCTTAAAATGTTAGAATGTGCATAAGATTTTTTTTAAATGTTTATTTTTGACAGAGAACGTGCACAAGCAGGGGAGGGGCAGGGAGAGGGAGACAGAGGATCTGAAGAGGGTTCTGCTCTGATAGCAGAGAGCCCAGAGTGGGGCTTGAACTCATGAGCTGTGAGATCATGATTTGAGCCAAAGGTGGATGCTCAACCGACTGAGCCACCCAGGAGCCCTGGATAAGATTTTTTGGAATTCTACTCTGTCAAAGCTCTCCTTGCCTCTGGAAGCCATGTACATCTTTAGCCCAGTTGTGGGCTATACCCTAGAGACTTAAGTGCCCTGAATCTGTGATGAGCTAACATGATTAAAATGAGTAAAAAGCAAACCACCTGGTTAAAATTCAAGTGACATTTCAAGAGCAAACTCAGAATCAGGTTGACTAATATCAGTGTTAATGTTATTTTCTGACTAATATCAACATTAATGTTGTTTTCCTTTAGCTCTTAAATTGATTACCTAGAATATACTCAATAATACCTGCTTGGATTTCAGTGGCCTATAAATGGAATTTGTACAAATTAATGATTGTGTGTCTTTAAATTTGGAGGGGAACCGCAAATACATTTTAGCTGTTCCTAAAAACAGTCCTCCAAATGCGAGGCGTCAAAGTTGAGCCAATTGTCTCAGTCACTAACTGCCACGTGATATTGGCTTAGTCATCTCACTGCTCCAGGCCTGATCTGCCTTAAGTTTTAAGTAAGGGTATGAGATCTCTAAGTTTTCATCATATTCTTTTTAAGTTTGTTTTTCAGAGAGAGAGAGAGAGAGGAGAGTAGTGGGTGGGGGAGAGAGAGAGAATGCCAAGCAAGCTCTGCACTCAGTGCAGAGCCCAATGTGGCGCTCCAACTGATGAACCCTGAGATCATGACCTGAGCTGAAGTTGGACACTTAACCCACTAAGCCACCCAGGTGCCCCCAATTTTTTTAAGGTTTATTTTTGAGACAGAGAAAGGGAGAGAGAGAATCCCAAGCAGGTTCCACATTCTACGCAGAGCCCGATGTGGGGGTCAGTCCCATGGCTGTGAGATCATGACCTGAGCCAAAATCAAGTCAGACATTTAACTGAGCCACCCAGGCACCCCAGTTTTTCATCAATTTTGCATTCTGTAGTTCACCATGAATGACCTCACACTTACAAAAATTCTTGACAGTGTATAATTCTTTACAATGTATAACCATAAACTGTATCTTTTTATGCCAAGCCTAGAAAGAGTTGCTGAACGTCAGGCTGCCACTTTCCAACAGGTCTCAGTGAAACTTGCCTGTGAAGGAATTGTGAGATCTTAAAACTTTGATGGAATACAAATGCCTCCCTCAGCCCTTTGAAACTGAAGGTCACTAATTTTCATCCCAAGGGCCTCCTGCTCACTACAGAGAGCTTGATACAGAAGGAAATACTGAACTTTTTATAGAGAACATGATACAGGAAAAAGTGTCTCCAAAGCAAGACCATGAGATAGAACAAACTATTTGCATGTGGAAAGCACAAGCTAAAATGAGAATCACGACTGATCTTGAAAAGAGTGCTTTCTAAAATAAATACAAAAATAATACACTTGTGGACTAGGTAAGGCATTTTTCTTTATTATTTTTCAATTTATCTTAGTAATGCCAGAAAAATAACAGCCATTATTTTCACTTTAAATGCAAACCAAATACTGCTGCACGCAGAGTACAAAGATTACCTACGAACATGGTCAGGTACAAAGGCCATATTAGATGTATAGACTGCACTTTATTTTTACATCAAAGTAAGACTGACAGAGCAATTTTTTTGACAATTATTTTAGCAAATACCGTGCTACTAAACAAAGGCAAATACACACACACGCGCGCGCACACGCACACACACACACACACACACATATACATGAACACGTTTCAACTGAAGTTATACATGTCACTTTGACAAAGGCTTCTTCTCTGGTGTGTCTCACCAGATATTTGCACCCCAAGGTCCCCCTGCCCTGATCCCGCCCCCAAATGCTGACTTGATCTGAAGAAACAAATTAGAGATGTTCTTAATTAAAGGCACATTTGGCAGCTACTGAAAGTGGCATGCATCTGGCACAGGTGCGCTCTCCCTAAAGCCACACCACACGTGACTTCCATGCTATGCATCTTGTTTGAGTGGTAGTCCAATGTGATCCACCTTTAGCTAACTTGCTTTGTAATTCTGCAGCAATTGGCTACTTAATGCACTATTTTCATTAAAGGCAAAAGGGAAATTTGCTCACAGTCGACAGAAAATGCACTTTACGGTGTCAAAAATGGAAAATAAGGCATGAAATTTACAAAACAAGTATTAGGTGCTTTTGTTTAATCATATAGACTTCATGCTTCTTAACCAGAGCTCAAAATATTTCATTGGCTCATGTGTAAGGGATTTTGATTTTAAGTTAGTAATGAGATGCTTCAAAGGAGAAATATTGAATAAACAAACTAAGTCATCACTTTCCCTTATAAATAATTCTGCATAATTCTTTCAGCCAAACCAATTTTAACCGTGTGGTATGTATTTTACTGATAAAGATTAATGTGCAACAGGACCTACACTTGTGCAACAGTCATACAATATAGGTTAAAAGAACAAGTGAACCTACACACAGCAGTAGAATACCAAGAAACAAATGGTTAGTTTCTTTCTTTCTTTTTTTTTAGTTTCTTTCTAAATCTGGAGGAAATAAAAGGTTTTCTTTGATATGTACAACACTAACAAATTGGGAACCTCTCCCTCCATTTCCATTTGTTTTGCTGAGCCACTTAAAACTGAATTTAAGCCGTCTTTAAAGACAGAGGATGAAATAAATGACTAAAGTAAGCCAAACTTGAGAATTAAGATCATGATCACAGATACGAAGTTTCGGTTTATGTAACTTTCAACTTAATAGAAAACTCATTAAGGAAGAATTTAGAACCATAACATAGCCTCCAACTGAAATGGTACTTGTTCACTAGACTGTTGTGTTGATTGTAGTATCACTAAGTGTGGCAGGTGCTTTCCTAAATTCAGACCCATTAAAACATTTCTTGAGCTGTTAGAGCGTAGTAACCTACTAAATATCTCCTTTGATACCCAACAACCTTTAATTAAGAAAACTTTTAATGCTTGTTTATTTCCTGATAATTTGTATTTTTGAAATGCATTAGAAAGGCTGGGAACAGTAAATAATCTTTCAGTAAACTTAGAAACATATACTTATCTGTTCCTGTTTTAAAAAGTGCTCAGACGTGAAAAGCCTCCCTTTGTATTGTTCTTGGTTGATAGCCCACTTAAATTAAATTCAACCTTGAAATATTTTTATTTTGTGATCCAAAGATGACACATCTAAGAACATTTCCATTTCTAAAAGAAATGTTCCATGTTTTGGGATGTGGTTTAGGAATAGTCATGCTGCATTGACTGTCTTGTAATGTCCTGGATTCAAAAACAGAATTTTGTGGTGATGCATTTGTCTTCTCAGCCACTTCTGGTCCCTGAATAAGTATATTTTAGTTACTACAGAGAATAAATTTGTCAGCTAATTAATGTTTCATGTATGAAGAAGGCAAGGATACAGTCTTCTCCACCTCCGTTTAAGGGCACCCAATTGGAATTTTTCTAAGCAGTCACCACTGCAGAAAATATTTTTACCCAAATGTCAGCTTCAGAATACAAATATCCTCTATCCACAGTGCTGATGCACAGTGGTCTCCTAGAACCACTGGGGTAGAAGAATGGTTCCCTTTGGGAGAAGTATGATTAGAACTCCAAATCTAAGCTTTTGCTTAGACGATCAGGCGGGTTGAAAAGCCTCCTTTAATGAAGGCTAACACACTGGCCAGGGAGATATTGAATGGGCTCCAATGTGACTTCTCAGGTTCTCATATGGAGTGGGGTGGGGTAATTAAAAAGAGAAGTGATCAGTAAGACAGACAAAGGGAAACCCTAGGGAAAATGAGGCTGTTCTAATAAAAAATCATGGGGGATTCTGGAATGTGTATTATGATTAATTGTAGCAGCACTAGTAAGCAGGCTTAGATAAACACTTGTTGAATGAATGGTCTTATGGACGTGTTGCACACAAGAGTGGATTCGAAATTAATTTTGGGGGAGACTTTTAAAAGGAGACATTTTACAGAGAGAAAAATGGCTACCATAATAGGAATGGTACAGATATTAAAGATTCAACTCTAACAAATAAATAAGAAAGGATGTGATAGGATGGATTGCTTAATGATGATGCAATCAACATTCTGGTCTTAAAGGACAATATACTGTACTACTGTGATGTACATTTAATGCTCTAATAAGTATCACAGGAAATTATTAAAGTACTAGGTTTGCACCATGATGCAGCACTTCTAAAAATGTCTCTAATGGCATGGTTAACAGAATTGCTGAAATGTTGCTTCATTATTCTGAGGACACATGCAGATACTGACGAATGGATGACTCTATAATGATGGAATGCTGCACATTTCATGGACATTAGAGTGGAGATTAATAAAACTTTTTCCCTTCAACAAGTTGCATGCATTTCAGTCACAGTATTTGTTAGACTCAGAAGATCAGTACATAGGCTTAATGAATAATCCATATTATGATATTAATGATGTAGGTAGATGTTCTATTATGAATAGTTTTGATAGAGCAAAGACCTCAAGCAAGGTAGAATGTTTAATATAAACTAACAAACTGTATACATGTTGCTTAGCAAATTAAAAAACTTACAAAGTTCTGCTTAAAAGATACCCATCCTATTCTAACCAAATTTTTTTCCTACATGCCAAACTGCAACTTCTTATCATTCTTTAAGATGAATACATACAATCCAGAACTAGAAACCAAGGCGTACCACAATACGTGCTTTTATGCTTAGTGTTTGTGTGTGTGTGTGTGTGTGTGTGTGTGTTTCAACTGAAAGAAATAAGAATCAACCATTTTCTCCATATAATAATTTAATATATGCCAGCCAAACAAAGTATTTGTATCTTTATTCAATTAAATTAAAACAGACCTGCCAGGTTTATTATATAACATTCACTATATACACATGATTTCGGCAATGCAAGGTAATTCTAGATCTGCGGATTACTCAACTATCCGTAAAACATGAGCGGTGTCAGGGACGCCCAGCAATGCTCCTTTCCACACTGGGTGACTGCATTTCCAGAGAATGGTTAGAGGGACGGCTATGAGCCATGACATGGGTTACCAGTAAACTTTCGTGGGGGGTGGGGGACGATAACAATCTAGCACAGATTAACAGTCTCCTAAATGTAAATCGTATACTTGACAGTTACATTTTTTTAAAAAGTTCTTCTGTCATGTTAATGACACAAAACTTCTTGTTTGAAGGCATCACCACCATATTTTGTTTGTAGGGAGGGTGGGTGGGGGAATGCTCTTAAAATTAATATAATTATTCCTAAAAAAAAAAAAAAAAGAAAGAAAAAGAAAAAAAAGTACCTCTTTGGTGAAGCCTCGGTACCCATTCACTTCACTGTAATAACCTGTAAACGGGACTGTGGCACAGCACGGGGCCTGGACTCCCACAAGGTCAGGCACCACAGCGACTCCCCACAGTCCTTTAAATGATTTCTAGGAAAATATTCTAAAGTAGGATGAGTAAAAGCAAAGGAAAACAAAGGAGATATGAAGATCCCTGTTTAAGATTTCTTTTTAAAAAGTGCATATTTTGAATTACAAAAACTGTCATCATGTGGGCCTGCTGGACACTAGACTATGTTTTCCATCCCTTTAACGATAAAGATCACTTCACAAAAAGAGGACTCCTGCCTACTGGCTGGAAAAAGTCCCTTTACTTGATTTTCAGGTGCAATCAGTTGTCCAATTCCTCTACATCAGTCTTTCCGTATCTAAACGAATACCATTTTCATTTTATAATTATGTCTAGGTTAAAATTCATTGTCTTATACTGCATCTTGAAGTAGAGTCGTTAGTGTTTGGAGTTGTCACTGTAACTCCTCAGTGCTGGCACATTCCGTGCATCCATTGCCAGCAATGGATTTGGGGCTAGGAAAATGTCCATCCTGGAACAGAGACACTCAGGAAGAATGGGCGTTCTCCAACAGGGGTGGTCCATCTCTGTGCATGGAGGGGTGTGTGTGCTCCCTTTTGTAAGTTTTTGGAGGGAGTTTAGGGATATGTTGAGAAGTGCTTTGTCGTGGAGGAACCGGCGGCCCAGTGATGGAAGGAAGGTCCACTTCTTGTGTCAGTGGTGGTGATGGCAGATGCCTTCTCGTGCCATGAGGAGAAGGTGTTTGAGGAGGAGGTGGCGTAAATGGGGAAGGGCTGTTTGGGAAGAAGGCATTGCCATGATCGCTTTTTTTGCCCAAAGGGGGAGGCTGGAGATGTAGTGGTGAGCTGGAGAAAACATCAGGTGTCCTCACAGGTTCTCGCGGTGGTAATAAGGGAGGGCTCTCGGGAGGGTCTGATATAGAGGTCCGGTCTGCTATTGAATACCGCGGTGAATAGGCTTTTGATGTGGGCTGTCTAGGAGGAATTGCTGGGGGGCTGTCCAAATGCTTAGACATAATCTAACACAAATGAAAAAGGAATAAAACACACATTTATTATTAATTTATGCAGTACTGTGACTATATTAAGAATTGGGGTTTTCAAACACACTGTTGGAAGAGAGCGAGGCACGGATCAGGGGGTTTTGGCATATTTTTTAAAGGGAGGGAGTTATGCCAATTCATTAAAAACAATTTTTTTCCAAGTTTTAATTTTTCTCAAAATTTTGTTGTTTGCTACTGTGCACCTATCAATCTAAGACAATTTATGACTTAACGTAAGTCAATCTTACAATTTTAAACCTACTATGTTCACATTTTATGACATTCTGCAGAGTGTCCTGACTTGTCCAGGTGCCCTGCTCTCCAGATCCTCTGAGAACCACCGAATCATGTCAACAGTTGCCAAAGAAAGAAATTTAAGCAAGTGGAAAAAAATAGCTATTGTAAGTCTTTAAGGTCTCTTCCAACCCAGAACTGTTATGAAAATCCCATTTAAAAGCATATCAGATTATCAAGGGTGCAGATGGGTCATGTTTAAGTTTCACTTAAAATGTGCTTTCATATATAAAGCTTCACACCTCTTTGCTTTTCTTTCTCTGTGTGGTCTGCGTGAGACTACATTCTACTCTTTTGGGATTAAACTTGTTTTCTCCTGGACAGTACCCATGATTTAGACTCACAGGGTTTTGAAAACATACCAAAAACTACTTTCAGAAGATAGGAAATAAACATTACCGCAGGGTAAATCCGTATTTAGTCCTCGTCTAAACTCAGTTAAGCCCAGATACCCTGAAGTGTTGACCTAATCTGGTAGGAACTAAACTAGACACAGGCACGTGATTCTAATGTAACTGTAATGACTCTGGGCTCCAGATGACAGGACTCTCTACGTACCTTAGATGGCGAAGATTCCGCGGGGGCAGATTCTGGCCGTCTTCGTGGAGGAACAGGAGGGGGGACAGGCACTTCGTCAGTGCCCTTGGTTAAACTTATAGATGATACTGAAGCAGATCCTGTAGGATGTGAAATTTTTTTTAACAGTTCACAGGAATTTTATCTCATCTATTAATCCTGAAAAGGCTTAGCTGGAAACTGCTTATATTTATTAAAAGAAATGTACAGAATTATCAAAAGCAGTTCAACAAACCAATACATGGTAGTATTTCCTTTATCAAAGCAAACTGCTATAAAAGCATGCAGAAATTTCTTAGCAGAATTTTCAGGGGAAAAAAAAGCTGCCTAAGATATTCTGTTATTTTGCTTTTTGAACAAAATAACATTCCCACTGTTAATTATTGGAAGTTTTTATTTGGGTATGATTCTCAGATTTCTGGGAGAAACCTTTGGAATGGTAATTTTGTTTAGCCTTTGTGATGGGCTCATTTTCTTTCCCTGACTGTATTAGTATAGAATCTCCCTGCCGTTAGGTGGTAGTCAGTCCTTGGGATTAGTTTCTGATCTGAACTGCTCTCCCCAGCGACTGTCTCAAAGGATGCCAGGAAGACTCTTGTGTCTGGGGGAGGGGTCTCTCCTCACTTTGCTTACATATAGGCTGGCTCTCCTTGGCAGAAAATCGGGTTCATCATACTCTAATCCAAACATCTTAATTGTGATGGAGCTATTTAAGATAAGTGAGGCAGCCCTGATAAAAACAGAAATTACACTAAATCTAGTGAACCGGATTTAAAAAGTTGATAAACTGGCACAAGACAGGTGAGTAAAGCTTCTAATCAGAACTCATCCTATAGACATTTATGATGACAAGGGCATAATCTAGGCATAAAATAATTACATTATGAAAGACAACATTCATGTAAGTTGTTAGTTTATGCACAGTATAAAAAAGATATGAAAAAATACATAAATCATCCAGAATTATACTTGGCAGGTTCTCATTTTCCTTTAAGCTTTTGTCAACTAAATGTTATAACAATATAGAACTTGAAGAGTACTTTGTGTACTGATGTTATTCAAATGAGAAACATTTTAATCACCTACCTTTTTTTCTTAAAAGACTATGTAATAAGTTAATTAGTTTATAACTAATGTCTTCCATTGGATACGTTTTGAAACCATTTGTATGAAGGACAGCAAAAACCATTAACCTATTAGCTTAAAATTTATGGACTAATTTGGTGAATTGTTAGTTGACTTTAAAAATAAAAGCAAATATCTGTAATGGCACTTTATTTCGCTTAACAGTGATGAATATTTAGGCCATATGATTTAAGTAGTTACAACTATAAGATAGTTCTTCTAAAGCCAAATTACGGTCATTTGCCTGCAGTCTGTGCCAAGGTCGTCAGGCTAAGTGTATCTTGTGACTCAGACGCTGCCCGTAGCCGCCAGCATTCCCATATGCGCATGCATGCTCTTGCTTTTTTTTTTTTTTTTTTTAAGTTGAGCATTAAAATACTACTAAGAACTCTACAGTTGGGAAAGAGAAATGGTTAAATGTGGAAGTCACCCATATAATAATGTTGTTTTAAAAGAGAAAAGGGTTTTACGAAAAGCATGAAGAGTATATACGTTTAAGCAAATCATCTATGATCAAAAGGTAGCACAAGGGAAGGCCTCACTTCTAAGATGTTGCAAGCGGGGTACCAGTGCTGCCAGGCCCAAGAAGAGTTTTAGCAGGGAGGGGGGCACTTGGTTTAATTTCTGAAGCCAAAGCAAGAATTAGGAGTCTTAAACTAAATATACTAACTTGGGCCATGGGGCAGTGAAACTTGGACAAAGACGGTATCGCTGCCTGTGAAAGGAAACAAGAGAAGCAGATTTTTTTCTTTCGTTGATAAATTCAACTCATCTGCAAAAATTAATCCACGATAGAAATGTTATTTTTGTCATTCAAGTAAAGAAGGGTACAACAGTCTTTTTCGTAAAAGCTCATTACGTCTCAGTTTTGAGAAAAATAAAGAATTGAGTTAATATCATACTGGGAATGTTGAAGATTCCTTTTAGATTCACTACCTGATGCCATAATAATTCAACGAAAAGCATTCATGAGGAAACTAAAGTTTTCTCTATTAGTGGAAGACTTTTAAAATATGTATAAACTCAATTCAAACAAAGAATTCAGCTGGACATATAAAAATATGTCACTTACTAGAGATTATTTTGAAAACTCAACTGTGTGAAATAAGTAGTAAACAATGAATTTATGTTAGTAAATTGAAAAATAAAAGGGAATTTCTTACTAATATTATTATATACTTACGAAATTATTCTTAGAGCATGACAAAATAACTACAGCTTTGGATATTACAAAACAAGCTTGAAAGTGATATAGCCTTTTTCCTTCTATATTCTTGAACACTTCTTTAAAAAAAATCAATTAATATTTGGCACTTCGACACATTTTGTACAGGAAACTCACTGACAATTTTACAGTGCTTCATTTCAACAGATTATTAATTCATCTAAGAAAAAACCTGAAAACCATAAAAGTCAAAGCCCCAAGAGCAATAAAGGCGAAAAACAGACAAAAGGTTAAGTTATCTGTAGTGGTTCTAAATCAACATAGTTGTCTCTGTTACACTGCCTCATATTACCAACATACGGAAGAGATAATATCCACGAGACTAAAATAATTCCTGTAACACTAGACTCAGCTGATTTTTTAAAACTCAGGTTTGTCTCTCCCCCTGTCTCTCTTTCCACAATAGACAAGCACTCAATTTGGACCACTGTTTCTTTTAGCTTCTTTGGTGAGAACAAGAATAATTTTATGTTCCAGGTTCAGTTGGCAAGATTATTAATGTGATTGCTACTTCTATAGCTATGGGTTTATTTTCCATATACCCCAGTTTCTAACAATCTATCCCATTAATCTCCTTTCCTTATGTACTGATACTTATTTGGAGGCCACAGTTACCAAAGGTAGCAATCCAGCTAATTCTAATAAGTTATCTCTCAGAAGATTAATTTTTATACTTTGATATTAAATGAAGCAGTTGCTCTGTCAATGATTCACTCCACTGCTTATTAGGCATAACAGGGGTTAAGGGAATATTTACCTTTAGTGTTTACCTATTTATGTTTTTTCTACTTTTCTTGGAAAGGAAATAAATATGCCTCCTGGAGATAAGCCTCAAGAATATGGTAGTACACTTAGTATAATACGGGAATAAAATAAAAACACAAAGCTTATGATAGTTATAAACTGCAGACTTGTAAAAAGAATTATTATACCTATACATAAACACTTGTGCATACACAGACTTGGTTTTGGTCATATTTATATACATGTATGTCGCAGGCTTAGATTTGTATGTTTGGTAAATCAAGGGCACTTTTCTGATTTGTCATTTTAAATGGATTTCTTGGTCTCACTGCCTGGAAAATGCAAAAAAAAAAAAAAAAAACCCTCTTTGAATTATACATGCTCTAATCAAGAAATATATACTAAAAATCCTTGTCAGTGAACAAATTTACTTATAATGAGTTAGGAGTGAAAACCCACTTAATTAAAAAAGTATTTGTTAAGTACAAATCCCAAATGACAGCTCAGTGGTTCTCAGTCTCAAGCTTTTGGAGTGCCTGGGTGGCTTAGTCGGTTAAGTGTCCGACTTCGGCTCAGGTCATGATCTCACGGTTTGTGGGTTCAAGCCCTGCACTCGACTCTGTGCTGACAGCTCAGGGCCTGGAGCCTACTTTAGATTCTGTGTCTCCTCTCTCTGCCCCTCTTCCAGTCACACTCTTTCTCTCTCTCTCTCAAAAATAAACATTAAAAAAATTAAAAAATAAAAAAAAGAACCCGCTGGAAAGCTTTTAAAAATTACTGATTCCTAGTGCTAATACCAGCCTAATTCAAACAGGGGCTGGGCATATAGGTATTTTTTTTTAAGCTCCCCATGGGATCATACTGCACAGTCAGGATTGAAACCACTGTTCAAGATGCTTTCAATTTATAATGAGTCTTTCTTAAAATAGAAATAAGCATTTCCCTATAGACAAAAAATGTATCAATCATGAATAACTTCTTAAACTCACAAAAGCCTGTTTTGCAAATTCATTTGAGATCAGAAACTAAGCACCTACAAGAATCTTCTATGAAGAAAAGCCTTGCATTCCAGCTTCAAGCTTGGACTACCATCTTTTCTTGTCAAAGCTTCTGCTGCAGAGGGACACAGCTAAGCTCATCTGCAGCACACAGACCAGGTGGGGCCTCTGGCTCCCTTTTCTGACCAGGCCGTCTTTACACAGGGAGGTCCCTAGAGCATCTCATCCTCTCCACCTTGTTAGAGCAGCAGAGACAAAGCAAGCGAGCTGGGTGGTCTCTCCCTGGTCAGGGCCACTGTCATCATCACCTCAAAGGTAGAGCTGGCCAGGGCAGCGTGTGGGGCAGGGCTCTGAATGTGAGGGTGTATGTGGGTGCAACTAAGAGGATGGCCAGGTTCCTCACCACAAAGCTTGATGTGACCATTCTTGCCCATTCTGTGGTCATCGTTTGTGTAAACTCCTACAGCATTATGTCTTCACCACTCATTTAGCACTTTGCTTTGCTAAGCCCTTACGTATCTTCTCTAGTTAAGCTTGCAATCTTACTGAGAGTGAAAAATAAACACAGTACGAAGAGAGAATTGCAGCATTTAACTGTGATTTTCTTTGAACCATGATTATTTTTCCTCTCTCAGTAAGATTTATAAACTTTACCAGAGAAAATGTGATGTAGGAGTACTGGGCAAGGAGTGAGGTATGCAACAGATACTGGCTGAAAAATTAAGTATGGTTTTTGTTTGTTTGTTTGTTTGTTTGTTTGTTTTTAAATGTTTATTTTTGAGAGAGAGAGAGGGAGACAGAGTATGAGTGGGGGAGGGGCAGAGACACACACACACACACACACACACACACACACACACACAGAATCCGAAGCAGGCTCCAGGCTCTGAGCTGTCAGCACAGAGCCCGACGTGGAGCTTGAACCACAAACCGTGAGATCATGCATGACCTGAGCCGAAGTTGGACGCTCAACCGACTGAGCCACCCAGGTGCCCCAAGTATGGTTTTAAAGTAAATCATTCTGAAAGACAAAACTATATGAAGCAAAACAGTACTATTATAACTGATCAAAAATTCTGGTCAAACTGCCTTTTGAAAAACTTAGGCAACGGAACTTTCTGCTGTTCTGTTGAGTGGCAGGTGTTCAGATGACATAAGAATGTAGGCACGGCAGCTCTTTCCTGCCAGGCCCTGAGGAAGGGGGAGTTCACGCTGTGGTGGCAACACAGTGGGCAAGGCGGTGGCCCCCATGGTACCAGCAGATCTGTTAAGCAGAAGTTGAGGTCAACAGCAGATGAGGATCTTTACTACACGCAGGCCACGTAAGTTTTAAGTAAGCGACTAACTGAACATACAGATGGTTTTAGACTTGGCTAGGTTTTTTCATTTCAAAGTCAGTTATTTTCAGTTTCTACCAAGAGCAAAAGGAATAGTAGTAGGTGTTTTCTTTATCACAAAGAAAGTGAAATTGAGAAAACCCCCAAAGCTAAGACTACAAAGCCCAACTCCTGGAACAGTGGTTTCTCCACTTGTCCAGTATTTAATCCTGTTCCACCGCCACATACGGCAGAGCACAGCTCCAGCCCGCTGCATTCCAAGACGACCCCTTCTTCCCCTTTTGACTAGTTATCGTAAAGATTCAGCACTAGTAGGGAACTAGTAGGGAACTAGCAGGTAACTTATCTCCCGTTTCCCCACCTCTTCCATTTGTAGCTACTTTTTAAACTAAGAGAAGTAGAATTTGCAGTTGATAGCTTTCACAGGACTTCAATAATTTACTTATTTGGGAATCCTTATAATACAGACTAGCTCTCTGCTTCAAGAAAAAAAAAAACCTGCAAACAGTTAAGTGGGCAGAAGAAATAATGATTTTAGGTGGGGTATACTGCAAAAAATGCTGGTTTCATTACTTAGCTTTAGAGGATTGGGGAGAATAGGTGGGATTTTCTTAACCTGGTATTTATTTGAACTTATCAGAAATATATGTATATAACGTGACTCCATAACCCCCAGGAGCAAAATAAAGCCAAGATGTAGTAATTCTCCAAACAAACACACTTTAGGGTGGTCAACAGACAAGACAAACTTCTGGGTAACTACAAATGTATGTATAACACAGGAATAAATAAATAGGATTCTGGACCAAATCTCAAAATAATATACCTTCAAAGAATAATTTTAAGTCGATTTTTGTTAAAAAGTTAGATCCTCTGATTCCTAACTCCTAGGTCACCCACCTCTCGACCTCCTCCCCACAATAATGACACGCTGTCCCTCAGGACTGGATTTTGTGCTGCCAGATACTGGGGTTGAACTTGGTCTGTACATTGAGCTGACAGCCAATGGGAAAAGCATGTGCAAGTGGCTGTGAGAGGGTTAAAGGTGATGGGATTCAAGTTTGGATTTAATACTGAACAAATGGAAAAAGGCTGTTTGTTCTTAGAGCTTTAAAACTGCACGTGGAATTGGTTAGAAAGTCAGTGGAAGCAGGGTGACCCATGTATAAAACGTAGTCTCTTCAAAGGGCTAGAGCTGAGCATTACAGTTTGGTAGCCACCAGCCATGTGTGGATTAAACATGTGAATGTGGCTGGTCTGAATTGAGGTGTGCTGTAAAGTGTAAAATGCATATGGGATTTTGATGGTTTAGAACAAAAAAGAGAATGTAAAATATCTCAATAACTTTTCATACTGAGTTCATGCTGAAATGACATCCTGCATACACTGAGTTAAATAAAATACATTAATCAAATTAATTTCACCTAATTCTTTTTGCTTTTTAAAATGGGGCTGTAGAACATTTGAAGTACATACGTGGCTCATATTACATTTCTATTAGACGACACTGGTCTAGAAATAAGAAAGGGGTGAGCAACAGTGTGCAGTCTGGGAGATCTGTCCGGCTGGGCTGGAAAGCACAGGCAGTGGATTAGCGGGCACCACATACTGTCCGCCAGACGGTGCAGACTAAGGAAGAGTTTGAACTTGATTCTTGCTGCAAAATCTGAAACTACAGAGTTTGGTGGAACCGGAATGATGTACTGAGTAGTATGCAGAGATAATAATTTTGGAGGCAGCATTTAAAGCGTCGGACTGACAATTCTTGCAGATTTCAGGAGTTATCTTTGTTTTCTCTGGATATGAGGGATGCCATTTTAAATTCACCAACTGAAAGCAAATACTCGAATACCAATTTTCAAGCTTAAATTACTGATTTTTATCACCAGTCCTTTCAGTAAAGTATAATAAACTTAAAGAGAGCAATTCCAACAGGTTTTTTAAAAAAATTATGAGTTCAGAATTTGCTTTATATTTTTGTAATAATATCTTTTGGAATGGTATTTGTGTACAAATTTACAAAAAATAAAAAAGTTATACAGATTCTTTATTACTGCTAGCACACAGAATACTAACAACTACTTTTAAGCACTTAAAATTTTAGCACCTACTTGAGTGAAAAGGGCTCGAATGATCAGAGTCAAATACGCTGCAAACATCTGTGGTACTAGAAGCACCCGAAGCAGGAGGAGGTGTTAACGGTGTTCTTGGAGAGTTTGGTGCAGATGCTGTACTTTCTGTCTCACTTTCGGGGATCCTACTGTAACTAATTTTCCTTGGCTCCTGCTGCAGAGGTGTGGGATGTCTCATGGTACCTGGTCTTGGGTTTGATGGACGAACACCAGGAGATTTTAGGGGATAGCTGTATTTTTTTGGCTGTAAACGTAACAAAAGAAACACAATATTTAAAACACCATAACAGAAAGGAAGGTTTTTCTATATATGCCTGGTAAAACTCAACTAATTCTAGGAAAACCATAAACCATTAGTAAAGAAGTTGTATAATGATTAAAACTAAAGTGTCCAAGTTAAAATATTAACGTCCCATTTCCATAAAGCCTTGGCTATCTAAAATATTAGGCAATGGATTTCTTTAAATAGCTGAGTCTTAGTCCTAAAAATGCCAGAGTATTTGTTATCTTAGTATTTTTGAATGGAAGTCTTTCTAAGATATATTGTAGATTTCTCTAGCTTTTTAAATAGACCCTGTTGAACGAATTTAACCTTGCTGGAGAAGCCAGGATCATTATTATGAATTATGATACCTTACTATGCTGTAATACTGTGATGCTGGAATCATTTGAGCTATTTACAAATGCATTAAATTGCTGGAGTTTTCATCCGTGTGTGTATATGTTTAGGTTTCTGAAATTTTCTTACAGAGTGCTATTAGCGAGCCTCTTTGGAGCAAGACTCTATAGCTATTTCCAATTTTCTGTTTTTAGTCCATCTTTTGAGAAACTGGTTTAGGCCTTGAGAAATTTTCTTGTGAGGTCATTGCATAAGCTTTAGTTCACAGATACTTTGAAATTTATCTTGGTTACGTAGGAAGCCATTTATATTTACTTATTGATTTTTTTACTTTCTTATGAACAAGAGAGATTATGTTCAGATCAGTGAGGTGATGATACTAAACATAAAGTTGGCCAGGCACTGGTAAGTAAAGAAAACAATGGAAACTTTATTTCCCCCACAAAAGTATCTTTAACCAAACTTGTTATTATTATGGCTAATGATTCATAGTTAAAAGTTTTCATAAGTCATTACTTTAGAAAAGTCATAAATACATGTTTATTATAAAAGGATTGGTATAAATTAACCAAATTTTTGCCCTTAAAGTAAATCTTGGATAACATTTTTGTTTAAAAAAAAAAATGATTGGGGTGCCTGGGTGGCTCAGTCGGTTAAGTGGCCAACTTCAGCTCAGGTCACGATCTCATGGGTCACGGGTTCAAGCCCCACATTGGGCTCTGTGCTGACACCTCAGAGTCTGGAGCCTGCTTCGGATTCTGTGTCTCCCTGTCTCTCTGCCCCTCTCCCACTTGTGCTCCCTCCTTCCCCCTCTCTCTCAAAAATAAATAAACATTAAAAATATTTTTTAAACAAAAAACAAAACTTATTTATTTGCCCAATTTCTTCGTCTACCAGGATTTATTCAGATTAATATTACTGCTCACTTATATGCAGCCAAATGGAATATTCCTGAGCGTATTTATTAAGCATTTATTCGTTACTTTTATCCATCACCTGTGCACTTCATCCCCGAATGCCCTTATGGAAAACTAATCTGTGCAACACATATGGTGTTAATGACATCACCAGATATCGATAACTGCAAAAGATATACAAACATGAAAGAAATATGAATATATGTATGCTTACAAATCTTGGGAGAGGCTTAGGGTTTCGCGGTTCTATTTCTAAGGATTTGTTGAAAAGATAATCTGTAAATTCTTTTTCCATGCTATTTCCCATTGGATTCAAATTTTCAAAGAACCTCTAAATGCAAAGAAATAAAGTTATTAATATTAAATATTTTAAATGCAGTCTGACATTCACAAAAATAACTGCAGAAAACATTTAACAAAATGTTAACTTTGAGTTATTTTTAGTTTTATTTTCCTTTATCTCTTCTCTGAAATAAACCTGTCTTTCATCAGCCGGTTTATAAACTTAATTAGAAAGATGTATCCTCAAATAATTCAACTTACTTTGATATCTGATTCTACTCGTAAACAATAAGGCTGATTTTGGTACTGCTGGATCTCTCCTGTTATTTCTGCTACTTTCCTCCTTTTGCTAAAGTTTATAAGCTCTTTTCCATGCCTTTTTAGGACCTCAGGGTTGCCTTCTTCTGTTTTCAAGATATTAGTTAGATAAATTCCTAGAAGATACAATGAAATTATTTCAAGGATGAAAAAGGAACCAGCTAGTTTTTTTGTCAGTAACTGTAGGCATAGGTACAATCAATATGTACGTGTACAATAAGGTATGTACAATGTACCATCTCAATCACCATAACCAAAGATTTAAGGCACAGATTTCCATTCTATGAGAAACAACTAGCTAACTAAATATTAAGAGAAACATTTTTGTAAGTATCAAATTATTCTGTGACACTTAAGTTTTATAAATACCCAAGAAAAAGGGGACCAAGTTTAACGAAATTTAAGAGTTTTATCAGGAGGACTCCCCAATTTTCCGTACCTCCAAAACCACATGGTATTTGACATAAGTCACCATTCTGTTAAAGGAATTTTAAGAATAACCCATCACTTAATAACACGTATTTCTGGCCAAAGAGGAAAATGTTAAATTCAGAGGAACATACTTTCTGCTTATTCAAAGGTTGCTAAGGATTTGTAATTCGGAGGCAGTACCGCTTGGATAGGCTTGCTCATGGGAGTGTGGAAGGCTCTGCAAGCCTAGCAAACACAGCACTGCATAGAATTTATTTCTATTCTGATCTTCAGCACTTTTAGATTTAGTGGCAATGTCGAAAATGAGCTCCAGTTTCCCCATCACTGCAGGCTGTGCGCTGGGTGAGGAGGAGAAGGAACCAGGTAACAGGCGTTCTCATTCTGTACACAGCCCTGTGGTTCCAGGAGCACCTGAGTTCCTTCCTGTTCTAGCATAAAGGTTCTGGAGCCAACTCTGCTGCACTCTACTTGTGTGGTCTTGTGCAAGTTGCTTAACTTCTCTCTGCCTTGGTTTTCTCATCTGTAAAATGAGGATAGCAGGGTTGTTGTGAGAAATAAGTGAGTAAATGTATGTACAGACTTAGAACAAGGTCTGACTAAAGTAAATGCTTAATTAGCTACGGTTGTGGTTGTTGATGCTATTGTTGCTATTCTTGGCCTGGTCTCTTAGGCTTCTGCGTCTTCCCCTAAAGTACTTTCCACTAAAGAAAAGGGAATGTATGAGTACCTGAGTTCATTCACTCAGTACACAAGGACTGAGTCTCCGCTGTATGCCCAGCACTGTCTTAGTACCGCAGATGAAGAGATGAACAAGACACACAGTCCCTGATCTCAAGGAGTTCAAAGCTTCGAACGTGGGCTACAGTACAATTTGGTCAGTACTGCATTAGAGTAATGCATAAGATGCTGTGAGGCCGCCGAGGATGTGTGCCTAACTCTGCCTTGGACTGGTGTGAATAGAAAAAGCATCACAGATGAAGTGATGCCTAAAAAGTCTCTAACAATGAGCGAAGTCAAATGAGCAGAGTAAGCTGGAAGGGGATTCTAGGCAAAGCATCTATGTGTTAGAAGGCGCTGGTTTGCGACGAAGCTCAGAAGGCATACTCAGAGACAGTACGTTGGTTAGTACGGCCAGACCACAGGGCTTTGGTGTATGGGCTCAGAAAGGGTGCAGGCTGCAAGGACAGACGCGGGCAAGGCATCAGTGGTTCTGGTCCTCCGTCACTGCAGGTTGTGCACAGGATGAGGAGAGGAACGAACAAAGTAACAGACGCTTAGGTTCTAATCCTAGTCAAGTGGGTCCAAAGGCTTTTGTGGTAGAGGCCTACTTTCAACTACTTGAATATTTGCCCTCATTCTTGTAAAGATAAATGACTCAAACTCAGTGAATAAGTCAGCAATAATGAAATATGATAGACATCCATGCCTGTTTGGTTCTAAAAAGTATCCAGTTTTTAAGTGTCTTAGTTGGCTATTTCCTAGCACCTAGGCTACTCTTGATTGTACATTCATGAGTCAAATTTACGATGTGTTCTAAAATGCTCAGGCTTTTTATTTTCCACATCTGCCTGTCACTTGGCTCTTTTACTTGCAGCCAGTTATATTCTCCACTACGCTAAGTTGCGTGATGCACTTAGCTCAATGTTCAGTCTGACAAACGTGCCCGTACAGTACACATATTTAAGGGCAGCTGGAATCAACTTTTCATTACTGGTCACACATTGAATGCCCAGCTATGAAGAGTTTGTGGATAGCGGTACCTGGATTGGATCATGAAGAGGCTTTTTTAAAGAGCTTAATTTGTATTCAATAGTTAGGACATTATTAGCATCTTTGCATTCTAGAAGGATTACTCTGGCTGGACTATGAAGCTAAATGGGTTAGAAGGAGTTAAGATGGGAAGCAGGATGATCAGTTAGCAGGATGAACGTAGCCCTGTTGAGATGATGGGGGCTATCTTAGGGTCCACAGGGATAGAGTGGAATGCACACGTATTTAAGGGGTAGACTCCACAACAACTGATTAACTGTTTTGGGCAGAGGGTGGGGGCTGAGAAAGAAGATTCTCAGCTTTGTGCCTGAGGGACTGAATGGGTGGTGGTGTAATGACTGCCACTGGGAAGATGGAGGGCACTAAGTTATGGGATGTTGTGTGTGTTGAAAGTATACTTGAATGAAGTTGTGAAAATGCTTATAAGTAGCATTTTAAAAGAGCTCAGGATAAAATGTGGAAATTATCTTGTGACATATAATGGCTAATTAAAAGAAGAATAAGTGACCAAAGAGAGGGTGTCCAAATTTTGTTGATCATACACTTCCATCAGTAACAAATGTTTAAACATGGATCCTCTCTCTCCCTCCCCCCTTCTCTCTCTCTCTCTCTATATGTATATATATGTGTGTATATATATACATATATATGTGTGTATATATATGTGTGTGTATATATACATATATATAAATTTTTGAATAAAAAATTTAGTATAAGTATATACAAAGACCTGAATATTATATACTGTTAAAGCTTAATTTTTTTCAATAGATCATTTTACATACCCTGCTCTGGTGACAGCTGTCTGGGGAGAGCAAAAGCAAAGCATTATGACGTAAATAATGAAGAGGGATGAGGTTTCATGTTTTTGCTAATGCTTTTCCCAGCCTTTCCAGGAAAGAGTGGCTCCTCAGGGTTCTAGGTTCCCGTAGCACTTTGTTCATCTCCAACCTACACATTTCTACGATGCAGCATTACATTTACTGCATATGGTACTGTAATTTATCCTTCTGCTCTTTCAAGAGAGCTTATTGAGGGAAGACTCTGTTTTGTCTCTTGATTCATTACACCTAGCCCTGGGCCTGGAACACAGAGACATTCAGCAATGCTTCTGAATGAATAAAAAGAAGCACATTATTTCAGAATAGAAGAGAAAGCATTTGAAGAATAGATCAGGATGCAAGAAACATACAGTCAGTTCTAAAATGGCAGGAAATAAGAGTGGAGATGAAGCGGATTGACAAGAAACAGGAGGAGGATGCAAAACTAGAGCTGTGTGAAAGGAAAGAGCAAAGCCAATGCTACAGGCTTGGATGTTTGAGAAGAGAGGTGAGGCTTGGTTGAAGGAAGAATCTACATCCTTTTACCTTAGAGGAAATGTTAGTTTGCCTGTATATGTCCACTTTACCTACGAGTAGAACATTTTATTATATGGAGAAAAATTGGGATGTGGACCCATAGTCTGGGGTAGCCTTGGAAGAAGTTGCCTGACTTTTATTCTGTAAATGGTGTGGTACCAGCAAAAGACCCGAATGAGAATTCTGGTAAGATGACAGAGGAAGTAAAAGAATCAGATACTACCACTGGTCCTCCCATAGAGAGGGGAAAAAAAAAATCCAAAAAACCAGTGTCCAGCATTAAGGATAAGAATCTGGAAGGAGTTTCTCCAAACCACCATACAGAAGAGATAGAATTAAGAAGGATCAATAAAATAACATCTGGCTCTATTCTCGGGTCAGAACCATTATAGGCTGTGTGGCTAATCCCGTGAACTGAAAACCTGGGAACAGCAAAAACCTTCCTAGAGCAGAACAGACCAGGGACAGCTGAGAGGCCCTCCCTTAGAAGAGAAGAGGCTCAACAGGCAGGAAAACAGGCAGAAAAGGGTAAAGAGCTGGCAGGTGCGCTGTCCGTTCCTATCAAACTGCCTGCATGTTTGTGTCCAGTCACCAGATCACATGGCCAAGCTTAAAACACAGAATCATACTCTGTGATTTCAGACCTGAGACTTCTTTTCTTCTTGTAACAACATGTTATGAAGATCAGTTATGGTACGTCATACATTTGGGAGGGAGAGTACTTTAAAGGGTTCAGTCTGTGGGAACAAATGCTCACCGATCAGGGTGATGGGGTCGCAGGGGCCAAACAGTGAGTCGGGCGAACGGGCCCTGAAATTTCTTTTTACCTCTTTGTACCAGAAGCAGTAGGATATCACAAGTAGTGTGACTGTAAGTTCAGTGAACACACTGAAGGACTATGTATTTTTCACTTTTTCTAAGCACCTGACATAGTCCCTGATACTTCACAGGTACTCAAGAAATACTTGTTGACTGACTGAATGAAATGAACATCAGGCCTACCCAGGTCCCTTGTATGAACTGGCACCATACTCACCATGCTTAAAATACATAGACTTTAAATGCATCTGGCTCCTGATTCTCTTTTTGTAAATTATTTTTGAATTGTTTCTTTACTCCTTATCAAAATTGTCTTTACACTCTCTCCTCTATGAGCTGTGGAAGGTCTGTGCATCTTCTGTAGTGCCCAGATAGGTGTATCATTTCTAACTTATAAGATCTTATGTAGGATACATTCCACTTTTAAAATTAAATCTGACTGAATCTGTACTTTTATAATTAAAAAGAAAATGTTTTACCATAAAGAGAAAATAAAATAGTTTTATCAAGAATGCAGGGGGCAAAAAGTTCTCAGGAAGACAATAAATTAGTAATGATAAAAGGTAATACATGATATACAAAACAAAATCAGATGGGGCACCGGGTGGCTCGGTCGGTCAAGTGTCCAACTTTTGCTCAGGTCATGATCTCGTGGTTCGTGAGTTCAAACCCCATGTTGGGCTCTGTGCTGACAGCTCAGAGCCTGGAGCCTGCTTCAGATTCTGTGTCTCCCTCTCTCTCTGCCCCCCACCACTCACACTCTGTCTCTCTCAAAAATAAACAAACATTAAAAAAAATTAAAAAAAAAAACAACAAAATCAGAGAGTAATTAAGTTTAAGATTTTATCTTTTTGAAGTAAGCAAAGTAAAACAAGTAAAAACAAACGGGAAAAACATATTGCAAATAGGAACAATTTTAAAAAATAATGCTTTTGAGGCTATAACTGAATACTAGTATTTTAAAAATAATGAAATTAGACAATTGTGTATCAGAAAATAGAAATAGAAAAAAAACTAAGGAACAAATGAAAACGTTACTAAAGAATTACATCCTACAAAAGATTCCAGGCCCAGATGGGTTTTTCTATTGGAATATTTCAAAGTTTAAAGGCTAGATCATTTCATGATATTCCAGAATAGAGTAAGATGGAAAGCTACTTAACTCATGTTACAAGGCAAATACAACTATAATAACAAAAGCTGATAAATATAGCACAAAAAGAAAAAAAATCACAGATCAATCTCGTTTATGTAGGTGGATACAAAAACCCTAAATAAAAAGATAATGAATAGAATTCATTTGTGCATTTAAAAGATCAAACTACCATGAATAAATAAGTTTTAATATCAGCAAATAGGAAAGTTTGGTATTAGTAAATCTGTAATTTTAATTTGCTAAACAAAAAAAAACCATCTTTCTCTCACTAAGATGGCAACTATAAAAGTAAATGTATTCTGCTAACAAAAACACAGAAGATACAGAAGATAACTATGAAAAGAAACTTTAACATAACAAAAAGCATCTAATCGAGCAAAGAGCAGAATCACCCTTACTCCCGCTGCAACGGAGATGAAAACAGAGATACTTATTTTTGTCATTATTGTTTAATCTTTGTGTGAGAAGGTATGACCAATGCTGTAACGCATAGCACAGAAATAAGACGAAAGGAAGAGACATAATCAAATATTTAGAAAATCCAAGGAAATAAAAACTTCTCAGAATCAGTCAGCTAAGCGCCCGACTTCAGCTCAGGTCACGATCTCCCGGTTCGTGAGTTTGAGCCCCACATCGGGCTCTGTGCTGACAGCTCAGAGCCTGGAGCCTGCTCCGGATTCTGTCTCCCCCTCTCACTCAGCCCCTTCCCTGCTCGCATTGTCTCTCCCTCTCTCAAAGATAAGTAAACATTAAAAAAAAATTCTTAGAATTAAGCGTAATTGACTATTAAAAAATGAAGATCATTCACAACCAAAAGTATCTATCATCAGTGTTCTTTCCTAATTAATTGATAGGCTGTTCCAACTGTATTTTGGGGAATTACACCCTCTCCCATTATAAAGTGCATTTGGAAAAATATAGAGACAAAACTGGTAAAGAAAATACTGAAGCAGCATTGACGAACCAACTTTATCATATATGAAAACACTATAAAGCGAGGTTTCTCCGCCTTGGCATTATTGACCTTTTGGAATGGATAATTCTTTTGTCGTCAGGGGGCTGTCCAGTGCACTGTAGGATGTTAGCAACATTCCTGCCCCTGCCCTCTATCCCATAGAAGCCTCTAGCACCTCCCAATTAGAATAATAATGAATGTCTCTGGACATTGCTAAGGGTTCGGGGGGGGGGGGGGGGGGGGGGGGGGGTGGGCAAAAATTACCCCTGGTTGAGAATAACAGATTGTAAAGTGCCAGTCATTAAAACTGGGGAACTAATAGAATAAGTTAATGGGAAAAAATATTTATTAAAGGAGGTACCATATATAAATGGGGTAAAGAAAATTATTCAGTATACTCAGGTCAACAAGTAAACAATTTAGTGGAGAAATAAATTTGACGATTTCATATGATATCTAAAAGAGACTTTGATTAAATAGACTTAAATATGATTTTTAGAAGTCACATTATTAAGCTAGAAGAAAATATGATTGAAATATTAAATTGTTAGACTGGAAGAGCTTTCTAAGGCCAGAAACAAGAGCAATCATAATGGGGAAGATGGGCAGATTACAGAATTTTAAAATATGGTATATCAAAGAATAAAAATAAAAAAGCAGATTGGTAAAATATCTAGCTCAAGAAATTCCCAGCTAGATATAAAGTATCTAGATAGATTGGTTATCTAGCTCAAGGAAATATTTTCAAATATAGATAAAAGGTATAAATATGATGATATTGATCACATTTAGGAAAACAAAAAAGCTGGAAACTATGTATCTAGTCATAGAGTAATAAATAAACTGTCATACCAACTTTAGAGACTATTATGTAGCCATTTTAAATGATATTATGAAGACTGATAAAACACAACAATAAGTTTAAGATATGGTAAGTTAAAGTAAATAATGTGTACATGTCATATACTTATGACTATATACAATGTGCATGGCAAAAAGATGAGAAATAAATACAAAAGTGGTTGGTTATAAAGCTCGAACAAAAACAGGCTTTTGTGATAACTGTATGATGTTAATTGAAAGAATATCAGGACAGTATAACTTAAAGCTATATGGAAAATATATAGCTATAGATGAGAAAATGGCTAGAAGGAAATATACCACTTACTAAAAAACCTAAACCATAATATGTGTAATAGGCATGATATTTGTAAGCATTCAGAGGAAGAATCATCAGAGCATAGATACAAACAGGAAAAAAAAAAAAAAGAAACCAGTTGTGAAAGAGATATTGAAGATATGAAATATAGGAAATAAATGATGGAATAAGATAGAAGAACCTGTATGAAGGGTGAAGATTTGGATGGTACATGTTTCAGCTTTAAAAGGAAGGAAAGGGCACTTCCTTCCTCTGGTGAGAAGGGAAAGAAAAAATGGCAGGTAAAATTTTGATGTATAGAAGGTGTGGGTTCAAGAATGCATGCAGTATGATTTTTAGCTATGTGAAACTGTTTACAAGAAACATGATTATAAATATAAATGACCAAGGCCAAACCTCTTCTGTAGAATGTATGGTTTATCAAAATTCAACAAAAAAAGATTTCTATGAATATAAAGCACAAAGAAACATTAAATGATATCAAACAGCTGCCCCAGATGGAAATAAAAAATGGAATGTATATGTTGGGTGTGATCTTAAAAAGTCCTAATAAAGAGAGTACAATTCTAAGGTGACTCAGGTGCTAGGTATTTATTAAATAAGTATTTTCTGCTGCTATATTACACATATGTATATTCAGTCATTTAATGAAATAAGTATCTTGTTTTATCTAGAAACACAAAAAAATTCAAGAAATGCTTACCAAAGAAAGGCACACACGGTGGATTAATAGACCTGAGTTTTGCCAAATATTTCTTATAGTGATCTTCGCTTAATTCATGAGCTTCTTCTAAAATTTTCTTTTGGCGACTTGGTATTTGCTACAGTAAAAAAAAAAAAAAAAAAAAAAAAAAATTTAGAGAGTGTGAGTTTATAAAAGGAAGCATAGGTTTGGCCCCAAAATGCCAGGCTAAGAATAAAGCCCAAACACAACGGTATCAGTTTGATTCTAAGAATAACCACATCAAGACACTATCTTCATGGACCCCAGAACAAATTGCAAGAGTGTGGTGTGTGAGTGAAATCTAGTTTATCTTGCCATTCCTTATACAATTACAAGAGTATCTGATTTTATGTTATACATAAATTAAGTGCTGAAAGGTTTTTCTTCTTGTCACCTAGGCTAGGGCCCGTGAAAGCATTTTAACGAGAATTCCTAATTTTAAAAGTGCAACCAGTTCAATACAAATACAAATATAGTGGAATTGAGACAATTCCAGCTTTTAAACTGTCACTGAAAACACAGATGAGGCGCTTAACAATTAAAGACCATGATTCTTAAAATCCTGATTCTTCATTTACAAAATGACTAGACGAACCTACCTCAAATGTGTGGTCTAGTCTGTAAACAGGTGATGAGTTCATAGCACTGACAACCTCAAGGACACCATTGAAATTGTTCAGCTCTTGAAAGACTTGTAGAATCTCAATTATTCGACTCACCACAGCTACTCTTTCTTCTAAGTTTTCGGTTTCTACAATACATCTGGGAATCAAAGGCAAAAAAATGAATTAAATAATCTATAGTTTCCCCAACAAAGATATGCTTTAAGGAATTTAGTAAATAAAATAATGTGTGTGTGTGGGGGTGCGGTTATCAAGTAACCCTGGAGGATCTATATTCAGAACGACAGGTAAAGAGCAGGAGACTGGATCGCGAGGCGGTGCTCCAGTCAGGCAAGGTGCTCTTCACTGGTTTTCACATGAACACAGCCACCAGTCAATCATTTTCCTGCTGTATTAGAATTAACTGGTGAGACTAACATCTTGTTGACCGTCTGCTGGTCTTCGGGATGTGGGTGTGTCCTAGGGGAATTTATTCTGGAACTCAAGAATTCTGTGTCTCCTATTCTTCACCTAATTTCAAGATTTTGGTGATCATGTTTTCTTTCTTTGAAATAATTAGCTACATTTCTAGGAATGGCTCTTCAGAAAAACATTGTGATGTTAAAAAGTCAATGAAAGTATTTTACCATAATTAAGAATAAAATTTTTTTAATTACTAAGAAAGAGAAAAAAAATCAAAGGCACTTTACATTTAAATACCAAGAATCTTTGGAAGGTATACAGCTAATATACCAATAAATAGCTAAAAGAAAGCATACTCGGTTCAAAAAGAGAAAATTCCTCAGTGAGCATTTACTCTCTAATATTAGAGAGAATCTTAAATTTACTAACCACCAGTAAAGAAAAAGGCATTTTAAACTTGGTTTTTAATAATGTAATATAAAATAATGTATAATCTAAGAAAAACAATACACAAAAGAGAAAATAAATATAAATCAATATTAAACATTTTTAAAATTGTAAAGGTGAAAATTACATTATTCTCTGATGAGGATAACCTGACACTAAGAAAAAAACTGTTGCAAAACTATCAAAATAAACATAAAATCAAATTTGCTATCAAATTAAACATAACATGTTTACATGTTTAAAGCATTAGCTAGATCTCTACAAATACATCATATACTGGCTAACTAGTTAGCTGGACATTAAAAAGGGTATAATACAAGTATAATATATTTACATCTTGTATTTGACTACTTCAGTTGACATTACCTAGGTATACAAATTGTCATCACCTGTGGAGTTTCTGTAACAACCAGGTAAGTCTGGGGTGATTTATCCATAGGTGACTCCAATTCTAATATACGTCCATGGCTAAGAGCCACCGTGGCAAACGGACAAGAATCTCTCACACTGAAAAGGCAGAAGTTGGAACCCCTGTGTACTGCTGGTGGGGGGAATGCAAATGATACAGCCACTATGGAAAACTGTATGGAGGTTCCTCAAAGATTAAAAGTAGAGCTATTGTATGATTGATCCACCAATCCCACTTTTGGTTGTTTATTCAAAAGCAGGGTCTCAAGGAGATATTAGCACTCCATGTTCGTTGCAGTGTTTTTTCACAATAGCCAAGATGTGGAAACCACCCAAATGCCCATCTATGGATGAATGGACAAAGAAAATGTGGTACATACACACAATGGAGTATTACTCAGCTTTAAAAAAGAAGAAAAGCCTGCAATATGTGACAACACTGATGAACACTGAAGACATTATTCTAAGTGAAATAAGCCAGTCACAGAAGGATGAATACTGCATGATTCTACACATATGAGGTATCTAAAATAGTCACAATTATAGAAGCACAGAATGGTGATCGCCAGGAGTCAGGGAGAGGGGAAAATAGGGAGTTACCAATTAGCATGTATAAAAGTTCAGTTATGCAAGATGGATAAATTCTAGAGATCTGCTATACAACATTATGCCTATAAATTAATAATTTATATTAACTAAAATTCTGTATTGCACAGTGGAAAAAATCTGTTAAGAGGGTACCTCTCATGTTAAATGTTCTTACAGTAATTTAAAGAAAAAGGAAAAAGTGCAGGAAATGGCCTTTTCAGTCATCTATTAAAAAACAGGACAGAAATAAAAATGGTCTATTTTATCAGTTATGTTTCTCCTTTACAGACACAAATTTTAATTATTATGATAGAAAAGGTCTTCTGCATATTTAAGTGGAATTATTTAATTTGATAATGAAGAAATCAGGAAGCAACATTTAGAGGGCAAATGGTAAAGTTTTACTGTTTACAGGCTAAGAAATAATAACATAAGTGACTTGGAATGCTTATTTCTCTTTAGGAATTGCTTTTAAGTCTTTATCCACATTGTAGCATAGGTTCTAGTCATTCCCTATGTCACTGGCCTCCTGTTCTGATAATTCCAATAGGAACCTCATATCACCCTTATAAAATATTAGTCAACTAGTCATAGTGTTTTTACTCAAAAAAATATGGCTGACATATATAATGCCAATCTGTGGCCCCAACTATAAAATTGCATTGAGATTCTAGATTGCTGACATGACCGTATAAGCAGGTCTGCTTACCCACTCCTCAGTGAAACTAGTGAAGAGTATATATATGAAGAAAAACATAATCATGATTAATATCATCTTCCCCAACATTTAAAGTCTCTGGAAATGGCTCTAAGAGCAAATGGCAAATAAAGTAACATCTATTTGGGAAAACTACAGAAATTCAGTAAGAGAGGCAAGAGTTTACGGCTTTTGAATGAAGCCCGCTCCCTCCTTCCTCCCAGAGGACCCCAGGCAGTGGAGGGAAGAGTCTACTCCAGACAGCTGCAGCTGAGAATGCAGGCCTCCCTGTCCACCTAGCTCCCAGCTGGAGGGCTTTCTTCTCTGGAGGAACAGGACTTCAGCATTTCCAGTCCCCAGCTGGCGGTGGCTGAGGCTAAATCTCTGGTGAGTGTAGCTGGGAAGTGGGGACTCCCTTCTGCCTAACTCCTGCATGGAACACAGGCTCTCACCTGAATGTGGCACACTGAGAATGCTGGGAAGACAGCCTCTCCCTGGTTCCCGAGGCAGTGGTTCCATGCCAGGAGAGGTGAGTAAAGAGGACCTCACACACCACCTCCAACCAGGCACTCAGCTCCTAGAGCAGGAATGTTTCAGGGAAATTTGCCACCAGCACAAGAGTGCAGGCTCAAACAGCTCCTACTCTCGTCATTTGCAACAAACCGTTGGAGAAGTTTAAACCTAAAGGTGCTTTCAAGAACAGTGAAGGGGGTGCCTGGGTGGCTCAGTCCATTGAGCGTCTGACTTTGGCTCAGGTCGTGATCTCAATGGTTGATGAGTTTGAGCCACAGGGGGCTTACTTCTCTCAGCACGGAGCCTGCTCCAGATCCTTTGAGTGTCTCTCTCTGTCTCTTTCTCTCTGCCCCTACCCCACTTGTGCGCGCGCATGCGCGCGCTCTCTCTCTCTCAACACACACACACACACACACACACACACACACACACACACACACACAACAGTGAAGGTTGTGGTGCAGGGCAATGGTAAGATTCTTGGATCTAACAATTGTTGGTTGACTAGTCTGCAGGAGAGAACCAGGGAATAAGAGCTGGGACGAGCCTTCCAAGGGTCAGAACAAATATCAGAAACCTAAGAAACCACTCCTTAAAAGGAGTCACAATTTGGTTGGATTAGTTTGCAGAGCAATTTATACCACTAGGGAAATTGCTGAAAACAATAGAGCAACCAGCTGGCAATTAGCAGAGTTTAACAGCTGGATGTGGTCAGGACAGGAGTGAAAGAAAGCACTACCTCTCCTGCTGCCTTCTTGGAGTGACCGTGGACATACCCAAAACAGTACCTCTCAGAAGAGGAACGTCTCAGCTTAACATCTAAGTGTGGAGGGAGCTGGAGGATAGGCTTGTTGAGAAGAATCCAGCTAGTCACTAAAGGAACAAGCTCTGGGCGGTGGGGAGTCAGAGGGGCAGGACCCACAAGTTGCTACAACAGCAAGTGTCCAACAAAGAATTACCAGGCATGCAAAGAAACAAGAAAGTACAGTAGTGTCCCCTCATCTGCTGTTTTGTTTTCCCCAGTTTCAGTTACCCAGCAGTCAACTATGGTACCACAGATAGCTTCCTTTTGAGGTGTCGTAAGGTCATTTAGTAGCATACCGCTAATGTCATAGTGCCTAAAGCGTTCACCTCACTTCATCTCATCATGTAGGCATTGTATCATCTCACATCATCACAAGAAGGGTGAATACAGTGCAGTAAGATATTTTGAGAGAGAGACCACATTCACATACCTTTGTTACAGTATACTGTCATAACTGTTCTGTTATTGTTAGTAATGAACAATTAAAAAACAGTATAAGGGGTTTGGTACTATCTGTGGTTTCAGGCCACCACTGAGGGTCCTCTGTGGATAAGGGGGGACTATTGTATGATCCGTTCATCGGGGGAATAAAAGCAGGGAACAATCATTGCCTGTGAGAGGGACCAGATGTCAGGTTTAACAGAAAATGATTTCAAAGTAGCCATTATGAATGTGTTCACAGAACTAAAGGAAAGAAGGCATGATTTAACAAGTAAAGAAAGATATAATGACAATGTGCAGAAGAAAGTATCATAAAAGACACAGCAATAACAACTGGCAACTCAAACTGAAAAATACGATAGTTTAAAATAAATTTACTAAAGGGGCTCAATTTTTGAACCACCAGAAGAAAAAATTAATTAACTTGGAGACAGAGCTGTTGTTCAAAAGCAAAGGCAAAATAAAGACTTTCCCAGGTGAACAGAAACGGAGAGAATGTGTTGCTAGCAAACCCACCGTATGAGAGATAGTAATGGAAGTTCTTCAGGCTGAAAGCAAAGAACCCCAGATGCTAACACCAGTCCACGAAAACAAAGAGCGGTGGTAAAAGTAATTATGTGATTATAGGAGACAGGATAAATGCCTGTTTTTTTCTCATTGCTTCTCTTAACTGATTTAAAAAGCAACTGTATAAAATAATGTGAACGTAACGTATTGTTGGGCCTGTAAGATATACATATAGAATAAATTGCCAATAACCAGACAAAGGAGGTGGGGAAGAGCAAAGCTGTAATGGGCTAAGAAAATAACAAAGGGGAAAGCAATAATTGCTACATGTATTGTTAGATTTGCATCATTAATTATATGTAATATGTATGACAGTAGTGCCAGAAAAAAGGAAGACAGGGAACAGAGCTATACAGGAGGAACATTTCTATCACTGGGATTAAGCTAGTAGAAATCTGAAGTGGATTCTGATAAGCTGTCTATGGTAAACCTTAAAGCATTCACTAAAAAACCCCCCAAAAGATATAATGAAAAAAATCATTAATGAAATAAAAGTGCTACATTAGGAAAGTATTCACTCAGTGCAAAATAAAGGAGGGACAGAGAACAAAAAAAGGACGCAAGACCTATAAAAATAGAATTGCATTTAAAATCATAATAGCCGACTGCTCCGAAATGCGAGAGTGTCAGTAACACTTACTTCTCAAACCACAGAGTGAGGTTAGTGGTGTGCCGGATCATTTTTAGGAGATTAGGAGAATTAATTTCTTTGTCTTCTTTTGTCCACACGCTTCCAACTAATTCTGATGGCTGTACAGCTCTGAAATCATCAAGACATAATTCTCCATGATCCTTTTCCCTGTAGCATACTGTTTTACTAAGTAAATGAGATAAATAAAACTAAACTCCCATATAAACCTTTTGTTTTTACACCAATAGAAAGGCTTATGAAAACAACATATCACAACTAATTATAATTATGTGTATTTTTCTATAGATTAAAAAAATATTTTTATGCATATATTTGTGTACTTTTATTATTGCTTTATAGTAGCATTTTGCTTTGGGCAACATTGAGATTTTTTCATAACATCTTTCCTAGCACTTAACAAAGATTATTTAACAAATTAGGGTGACAATGTAATCGGGGATTGTTCTTTTAAATAATGATACCTGTTATAATAATCAGTTCAATGAGGATATAGTAATCACTGTAATTCAGAAATCTTTTTTTTCTTCTAAAGGAGGGAGGGAAACCCTACCACCTTTTGGTAAATAAAGGGAAATAAAATGGATTCTAATACTGGTTTTTGGGAATAGTGATGATCTTTGGGGTGGGAGATCTATAAATTTAGTTCCTTTTTTTTTTCATTTAGTTATTTCAAAAGTTTGCAATCCTAACTAGTCCCCATTTAAAACAAACAAACAAGCAAAAACGGACACTTTTTGAGACAGTAGTTACATCAATGTAGAAAAACTAAAAAAGGCTGTGACGGGCCATGACTTAAGTTTACAACTACAAGGGCAGTAGCTAACTTACTGAGCCCTTACTCTGTGCTGGGCTAAGCACTGTATGTTATATATTGACTGTTTTCAATCTCACAACAGCCCCAAGAATAGGTACCATTATTAGCTCCATTTTAACCTTGAGGAAGCTAAGGGACAAAGGGATAAAAGTTTCACATGAAGGTTAAAGTTGCCCAAGCATACCCAGCCAGCGACTGGTAAAGTCACACACTGCACTCAGCTTTACCAGGTAGGAGTGAGAGAAGAGGTGGCCTTCTATACATCAGGCTTTATTACTACTCCCCTTCATATACTAGCTCACTTAGGTCTTATAACATTCCTATAAGGCAGAAAACAGTATTTCATTTAAAAAATCAACTCCTTGGAAATGATTTTTCAGCTTGAATGTCAAATTACATACCGATATAGATCTGATTCAAGTAAAGTGAGTTGTCGAGCAATTTCTATTGGGTGTAAGGTGAGCAGGTCAAAAGTCTCTATGTGCCCAGGCCTGCTTATATGCCACTCAACTGTGGGAGGTGAACTCTGAAATGTAATATTATGACCTGGTCCATTGTCTCTTGCAATTTTTTTCCTTTGGATTATTTTAGTGATGGATTCAACCCATTTTTTCATTGCTTTACCTGAAATACATTACATTTTAAATAACATTTAAATATGTTTTACTCAATATTTTATTCTTTTAAAATATTTTAAAATCATACAAGTGATAGTTGAATATATATTTGCTATTACAAGGTTCAAATGATCAAAATAAAAAAAAAAATGGAAGTTCCTCTTTACCATTCCCTGTTCCCTATCCTAATCTCATTCTTCTTCACATGGGTAACTGCTGTTAATAGTCTGGTATGTATTCTTCTACATCCCTTCTAAATAAAATTAGAAAGTAATTTATTCATAGACATTTTTCACCTTTACTCTTCTGAACGTCAGTTCAAAATATTATAATTCTCCATAAGATAGATCTTACACACATGAGATTTAGAAGTACAGACAATTCATAGTCACTATTAATCTTATTAATGTTGCATTTTATAAACCAAACAGTACCAGAGGATCCATGCCTTCATTTTAGTGCGAGTTTTTGATGTGGCTTTGTTTTGTATTATGCATGAAAGTACTACTATTTAACTCTTTACTTTCTGATTCTCCTTTAGAGTGCACAAGGGCAATTAGAAACAAGTTTGTCTAGGTCATTCTTAGACCTATACGATCACAGAATCCTTAAAACTAGAGGGGAGACTTTGAAAACATCAAGCCTTACTCCTTATGTTACTGATGAGGAAACCCAAGTCTAAAGAATCAAAGTGGCTTGGCCCAAAGTCCTGTATCTGGTGAGTGGCAGTGTTCAGAAGAGAACTCTCCCTTCTGGGCTCTCGGTTCAGTCTGCTCTGCTGCCTCTCTGATACACCTAACTGGGTGTAGTCAGTTTCCTAACTGTTCACCTAACTGGGGCCTCGTCAGTTTCCATCAGTGGTGTTACAATGGCACACCGCTTCCTAATTGTCTTCTGGGACACAGCCCTTCAGATAAGTGGAAAGACAGAATAAATCGAGACTTTTTCTGTCCAATTCCAAAATGATCAGTAAGTGGATTTCCTAAATGCAAATACATTGGGTCAGCAGGGTGATTATTGAGCAATTTGTAGGTCAAAATGTTGTTTGGTGAAAATTTTTAACTTTTCAAATGGTTACGCTGCCACTTATAAACAACTCTTAACAACACTGAACAATGACATCAACTGAGAGTCACCAAAAGGTACTTTTATTACATATGAAACCAGGCACTTAAAAAAACCATACCTCTTACTGTTCCAATAAACTCTTCCATTCGCTGCAAAAGATCTGCGTCTCTTTCAAAATCATAGAAATGGTGCTCTACCCAATGCCGACATACATTTAATACTCTATGGCATTAACAAAGAAGAATAACTGAATTACATGGGAACTCAGGCATAAATGTTTATCACAATGAATCACGTAAATTAAAACAGTAATTCTTACCAAATAATTTTATAAGTGGCTACTTTCAAAATTCTATGTTAATTAAGACTTACACAATAATTTCTGGTAATTGCTTTCTACTTCACTCATTTTACTTGTTACCTTCTCCTTGCTTGGGAAAGATCCTTATTTATGTCAACTCTCGAACAAAAATTCAGTACAGACTTAATGCCTTCAGTTATTTAATTACTGCTTACCGCAGTTGTACAGGCTGTATGTATTCTTTCCTAAACCTTTTTAGTTCTGCACTCAAGGGTTGATCTCCATTCTCTATAGCTATGCGATCAGCTTCTGTTGGCTCAGGCTCTGGAATTTCAAACCTAACATAAAAGAGGACAAACTAATGAAAATACTAATAATATCAAGTTATTCAAATAGAAAACTACAAACCTTTTCACCAGTCAGCACAATCAAGAGAGCGCTGTAAAAAATTACTAAAGACATACACACACATCGGTGAAAATAAGTAAGACTTCTACTGATCTTAATTTCTAAAAAAGAAATTAATACTTGACAACAAAAACAAACCTAGAAACATAGTTAAGAATAAAGAATACATGCAAAATCTAAAAATAGATGTGATTATAAAGTTATGGGACTGATGTTTATTTTTGGCTGTGTAATCACTCAATCAGCTAACATAAAACTTTACTCTTAAGGGTAATCCTTAAAAAGTAGACTGCTCTCTGAGTGGCTGAAACACTTCTCGATTATATAATGTATTTGTTCACTGACAAGCTCCATTGTATTCAACATGTGGTATATTTGAAAAATTCTGTTTAGAACATCTAAATCATCAAAACTTAGAAATCTAAAATATACATTTTTATATAGTTCTTTAACTATATAATAAAACTATATAAAAGTCCAAAATCCAGAGTCTAAAATATACATTTTTATATAGTTCTTTAACTTGAATAATTCCATAAATATGCAATTTCATAGTTACCATGTAAAAAAGAATGCTTATTTTTATACTTTAATAAATGAAAACCACAAGATTATTATAAAATAAATGGTCATCTAAGAGATTTTATTTCTTAAAAAAGTACTCACGAACTACAATTTAAAGCTCATACAATTTATTTCTGAGAGACATGTAGGATCTTAGCTCACTCTCTTTAAAAAAAAAAAAAAAGAATTTACACATTTTACATTAACAGACCTTTCTATTATAAGACTCAGTAGTTCTTGAGGTTTACAAAAGGATCTGTATGTTGTAAGAAATGTCCGAACAAAATTGGGATCTAAGAAGAAAAAGGAAAAATATCTTATTAAAATCTTTGATTCAGAATGATTAAAGCTATTATTAAAACATTTTCAAGAGAGATGAAAAACAGTCAGTTTTGAAATTCCCAAAATGTTTTGACCACATAGAATGCTTTGGACTTTATAACAAACTGCTAGCTTGAGCACTTCCTAAATTAGTGGCAAAACCATTGATACTAGGATTCTATAACAGCTTATTTCTTGACTTCTGTACACTGTGACTAGCTGAACTGAAACTCCTCATCGGCTGCAGGAATGCAAAAGGAAGAAAGGCAAAGAGCACGCAACACAAGCTCCCCACCTGCTACCTGGATCTTAGAGCATCTCTGGTTGGCTTCTTTCTCTTGAGAAAGACAAACAGAAAGAGAAAGGCCACAGCAATAGCCCAGTACTTCTTCTGACATCCAGACTGTTTACCTAGGATCAGTTATCTAGATTTCTTTAAATCACATTAACAGAGCATACGACTAGAAACTGGATACTACAATGTTCTAGATTAAGCTAAATACACTTTCTAAATGATTTGCTAGAGGTTTTAATTAAAGCTGCTAAAAGAAGCTTACACATACCTGTAAGTTATTAAAACCCTTAAATGTGTGAGAATGTTGATTTGGTTCTATTCACAACTTAATCCCTTTTATTTCAAGTAGTCACAATAAGAGTTTCATCATACGAGCAGGGGTCTCCAGCCCCTTCCAAGGGAGGACCTACTTTTCATTCACATCTCCATGAAGTAAATCAGGAGGCTGACTGAATGTCATCACTTCCCCAGGCCTGGCCTACTCCAGTCTCTCCTTGACAGTATTCTCCCAAGTTGTGGAGAAAGGCTGCTGTCATTAGCACAAGAGATCTGGTCTGTCATCTTCTGTGTAAAGAGGGGGAGAGACATCTTCCCACAATGGAAAAAAAAAATAACTCAAATTTCATCAATGTCCACATTTAGTTGTAAGTCTTCAAAAAGAGGGAGGAGAGAATTCATTAACTTTTCTATTGGGAAGATCCTTTTCCTATTTTACATTACGGACCGGTAAGCTCTAATTTAATGATAAATTCACTGAGAATAGTGAGTACCTTTGTGGATCCTTTCTAAGTACAATATCTTTTATTCAGATAGGATTTACTAAGATTCAGAGTTCATTTGTGTGGAAAATTTCTACTTAGGCTGATTCCGTCTGATTAAGAACCACTCTAAATTTAGCCTTAACATAAAATAATGAAAATATATTAACTCCCCCAGCAAAGCAAATGAATGGATTTATCATAAAAATAGAAGTCTATTTCTAATCTATTGGTAAATGTGGTCATCAAGATAATGAACTGATTTAAATATCAGACAACCTTGAATTTATAATGCTTTTATAAATTAAAGAAAATTTACAGAATAAAAACATACTGGTTTTAAATGTCCCTCTTCTCCTTTGCCTTCCAAGTCTACAGTGGGTTACTGATAAAGGTAATTTAAATATATACAATCCTTTAGTAATTTCCTCTCTGTTGGTATTCTTATTGTTTGTCTTCAGTTACAGAGTTCCTCAAACGTTAAAGACTAATGTCTCATCCAGAAGAAAAGATTTTAAAACAGAAGGCTGTACAAGATTTTAAAACAGAGATTTATATCGGTTTCATCACAATCCTCCCTTTCAAGAATCTACTTCCTGTTCTGCAAATCTATTTGTAAGGTGAGGCTACTCAAAACATCCTATGTTTAGGAATCCAAAGCAGTGGCCCCTATAGAGATGCTGAGCTGTCACTAATGGAGAGAGAGCCCAGACACATGGTATAAAAGAGTGTTCCTAGAATCCCTGAGCTGTGTTCTAAATTTAGGCTGACCCCTCCTTTTTAAAAAATTAAAAAAAAAATTTATTTTGGTCTAAAAGCCTAAAATTAATATTCAGATCCATTTCTTCTCAGATGCCAACTGAGTTAGGTTAAAAAGTTGTGGGCTATCAAAGGTACTTTTAAGTTGAAAAAGAACAAAAGCAAGTTCTAGATGAATTGTTTTTTACGCAAATTGCCTATTTTTAAAGGCAAACTACTTTAAAATTGCCTTCTCATCTTCTACCAAAACTTCTGGTCATTTCAGTACTTGAGTAACTGATGACAATGCTGGGAAAGTCGTGCTAGGCCTTGGTGCCACATCAGTCACACGGGGATCAAATCAAATCCTGATATCTGTTATGTAACGTTCGCAAAGAGCATTCACATAATTTATTCCATATGACTTCTGTGAAGTGAGTGGGGCTGTTGTTTTCCCTTTCTACATATGAGAGAAGTAGCTAAGACTCATCCAAGGTTACACAGTAGAGTGGCAGAGAGTCCAGATTGTGCGGTTTCTAGTTTTATGCCTTTTTCTCCTGTGTCACACATAACCTCGCTGGATTAAAGGATCCTTTAAGGTTTCCGCAGCTGTGACATATAAATATAAAGAATGGTTCCATGAGTTATGTAATCATTATAGAAAACTTACATAAATGATTAATTTGGAATATAGCTATACTCTGCTAATCTTGGTTTAAGGCACTAGGAAAATCACTGAAAAATCAGCAGTCTAATTGTGATTCTGTAATTCTTGTTAAGCCTTCTTCCAGATTTTAGGAAGTAGCTGCTGTGCCTTCCTGTACAGTCTTCAGAAAAGGAGTTTCTGAAGCGGGCAGTGAGATAAACACTCCCACAATCGTCACTGTTGTACTACATTCTAAAGTGACTCAAGTTTAAGTTGTTTTTAGCTTCATCAGAAGTAAAAGCAGTCTTGCCAAAACGAAACAAAACAAACAAAAACCAGCAGAAGCTAAAAATAAACCAAAAAAATTTGGCAAAAGTTTAAGTACTTTAAAAAAATATCTGAAAGGCTGCATATATTCCGAGGCTTGTATAATTTATAGAATCCATTTTTAGTCTAAAGCAGTGCAAAATTGCTAATGAGTGAAAAACTTCTATGGAGAGGACATAACACCTGTACTTGCAACTTTACACGAAAGAAGGGTAGATAGTCCAGAAGCTATTTTTACCTCTATCAATTTCCCCACTTAGGTGATTCCAACATGTACTATGTCACACTAACCCCTAGAAACCGTGATCTTACAGATGATGTAAAGGACTCAGATAATTCAATATCTTAAAAATACTCCTCAGTAAGGACAGGCTGTGTACTTTTGTGAGAATGCAGAGTACAGGCAACCATCAAAGCTAAGTCTTACGCTGGCTCTGCCGGCTGTGGAGGGGCCTCTGACCACCTGTGTTATAAAACGGTGTTGCATAGACAGCTGGAAGGCAAATGCATGAAAATACAAAAGCCAGGCCTGCTTTGGTTTTAAAACCTAAGTGCAAATACTTGTGGAGAACACGAAAATTGGCTATTTTGATAGTCTCTTTGTCTGTTTATCACTTGATTGTGGATGTAAATTCCAGAAGCCTCTTTCTCAAACATAATCCCAAATGGATTTCAGTGTGAGCGACGATGCAAACTTCTTTGTGGTTTTTCTTCTTCAATCATTTTACATAACGTTGTCTTCTACTAGATCCTCCTATCCCTGCAGTAAGATTTCCACCAGGCTCACTAGCTGGTCTGCTTCCTTCCCTCGATGCAGCTTGCCATGCAAACGCCTGCCGGCTGTACCAGCAGATTCCTGGGCTAGGTCCAGGCTGTTTCAAACACAAGCTGCAGGGACTATTTTCTGCTGGTCTTCTAGCTGCCTTGTCTCCCTAACTCGAAAACTATCCTTTGATAATACTTCATTGCACAATTCATCAGAATCTTAGGAACTCAGAATATACTATCCTACGTTAATGTTCAGAATATAACCTAATAAAGTTGAGGTGATAATCCAATCCTTTTTTCTTAGGTACCTATTTTGATTGACACTTGACATTTTATTTGGTAAGGTCAATGAAATTTATGAAATATTTGTTCTATGGAGCTATTTATGTAAAGAACGCCCCTTCCCCCACCACCGTAGTGAAACACTGTTAATCAGGATGTCTGTTCATGTGATAATTCTCCCTCTAATACAGCCATTTAAAAAGCCACCAGAAACAATAAGCTCCTCAACAAGGATTTATAAACAATCACTCTTGAATTCCTTAAAAAAGGAAACAGACGCTATGCTGACGCACAAACACTTTAAAAAAGTTATCAGAGAGTTTAAAAATAGAACAGTACTGCCCTATAGATCAAAAATCGTTCAAGAGATTTTTTTTTTTAAAGTTAAGACGCCCAAACTGAACTTATATAGGCCATGAATGCAAAAGAAATCTAATTTAGGTTTTTGAGGATTTTCTAGAAGGGCATAAAATACCGGTAAATACTTTAAAGAAAAATATCAACAGGCTTAAGTTTTTTCAACACCATTTTCTAGAAAAGAGAAGTTCATCATGCATGGGAAACACCTTTTTCCCACACTTCAAACATGAAAAGCTTTTATTTCCATGTAATGTCAGTTCTAAATTTTCCCTATTTCAAGGTCACCTCATTTCTCTAAAACAAGACGATCAAACCACACACACCATTACCACACATCTCTTTACTCATGCTGTTGAAAGTCTCAATAATTAATTTGTACTTTAGAAACAGAAGTAAAAGTCCTCCTCTCATCACTGCTTCTTTATGTACATTGCTCTGTGCTTTCTTAAGGTAGGTAAGGAAGAAAGTCTCTTCCTATTCTTGCCAGATTCAGAATGCCCTAAGTAGATAATGCTCCCACGCCCCACGGCATTTGAAATGAATTCCAAAGTTCTGATGTAGCCAGTGACTTACTCGATGTCCAGAAATATTGCATCTGAGAGACAAGTATAAATCAGATTCCACATAAGACCCTGTGGCAATCTTCTAAGCAACAGTTAAGCATTTTCTAATTAACCTAAATTAAGTTTTTCTCCCAGAAAGCTTTTCTTTACAGAGCACACAACACCAGTAGACTAATGACTGGATTTTGCTAAAAACTAAAATGATGATGCCCAGTATCTAACTATATACTAAAGTCTATGCATTAAAATGGAAGTTTATCTATAGTCAGAGTTTATTACCTATTTCAATAAGAGAAAAAAATTACTCTGCTAAAGTCTTCATAGTAAACTTGTGTGTGCCCAATGATGAACAAGCCATTTATACTACTGGAAATTCAAACCAAGCAAGAAGTTCTCTTTATTTTTATTATTTGATACACATAGTAGAAATTATGTTATATTTTAATCATGAAGAAAAATTTGCCTTGGATGAGTCACTATAACATGGTGGAAAGTATAGTCTATTAAGAAAAGAAACCTAAATTTTAGTCCTTGTTCTGCAATTAATTGATGATATAATACTTTCTGGCAAATCATATAATTTTCAGGGGCCTTGGGTTTTTGTCTCTAAATTCAGGGATTGGTAATCTGGTCTAACACCACAAATCTATAGTGCTGTTTGAACATTATTGTTAAAAACACTTGAGGGATCAGGTTGGTTGAAGCCACAGTAAAGTCTGAATTAAGTAAGGTTAAGCCAGCTTTTCTTTTTCTTTTTTTTTTTCTTTTTTTTTTTAGGTTTCTGACCAACCCATAACCTAAAAAATGTGTGTAAGTGGTGCTTATCAGATATTAAGTTTTCTTAATTATAGCCATTGTCTTTTATTATAATTCTGTACAATATAATAAAAATGTGCAAGTTAAATTTTAGCCTTTGTTTCAGCCCAACTTGCATTGTGTGTCCTCCAATAAACATATCTAACCAACCAACTGAGACAAACAAACCAAAAAGAGCAGATGAATAATTCTAAAAACAAATGGCAACTTGATCTGTTATTATGGTAGTGAGGACTCAAAGTACATTTGGGCTGGAAAAGACCTTAAAAAATTAACTGCCTTCATGTTTTATGAGTTCATAGATGGTCTATCAGAAACACATCCCACGTTGCCTGTAACATGTTCAGTGAGACCCCGTCCAGAAGAGCCCAAATAAGCTAGGAATTAATACTAAGCTGTGTGTACTGTAAATCACAGCTCATGAAAACTGCTTGTGGATTCCGGTTACACCAGTCATGTACTTTAATCACATATGTTAAAATATTCAATTAAGCTTCAAAAGAAGATAGAAAAGAAAAATGTCAAAAAACTCGGCCACAACACTTCCAAAACCAACACTGGCATTTTATTCCTCAAGATATTAATAAAAGGAATTTTTTTTTCAAAATTTTGACTTTTTAAAAAAGTAAAACAGTCTTGTCAATTTAAATGCGAACACACTTAACTTTGCAAACTTCTATAAATTTGGAAATTTCAGTGTTTTATATTAGCTAGAAGTAAAACACTTAAAAATACCATTCTACTCAAAAGCTAGAAGTCAATATAAATGAATGCAACTACCTAGAGTGACGAATAAGAAACCGTGGCACACGTACTACGTCTGCAGACTTGGCCAGTGTTGTGCACGTTAAGGAGAAAACACAGCCAAGATGCAGAAAAACCATCGGTTATGCTCATTCACATCTTAAAGTATCCTTGTTCAGAAAATAAGTAAAAGGCACACAGTTCCCCAGAAAATATTTAATTGTAGTTCTGCAACTGCTTACTAATAATCGTAAGTTAGTTCTGTGAAATTCAGCAGGCAGTTTAAAAACAATTTTTATCATTAACAATCAAGTTTTACAGAAACAATTACATTTAAAAATTGGGAATTTGAAAATGGTTTCCAACTCAGATCCCACTGACGTGACAGTAAACATTAGGTAAGTCTCCTTAGCACTTTCCACTAATACTGTTCTACAAGAAAAAAAAAAAATCAGTAAAGCTTTGGTCCCACACAGATAAAAATCTAAGGATCAATTTTAAGCTAAACAGTTTAAGAGCTCAAAACACAGGTATTTAAAATAAAATGATGAATAGCTTAGAATACTTATGTTAAATAAATCAATGACTCTTTCAAGACACTTAAAAAATCAGAATAATGTGGCAAGAAGAGCAATTTAAGCTTTGTGTAACCTTAAAAATTCCTTAAAAAGCAAAGAAATAAGTGTTTTGCAACCACAAATTTTGAGTAATTTAATGAAACATTTTGGTAGTTGTATTCTAGGTCTTAAAGAAGAATACAGAGGTATAAGGCAGCTTATTTAACTTTCCTGTGCTTTGACTTTTTTTTTTTTGAGTCAGTAAAATGGGTGCATGGACTGTGGCAGTTTCTAGGCAAAAAATCAGTAGTAAAACTGGAACCCCAGACTAGTCTTATTTCGCCGTCTTCAATGTGTTTCAGCTACTGACTGCTACTACCAAATGCAGTCTGTTTAGAGAACCCAAACTGCTTTTAATGGCCTATGAAAAGCACTAATATCTTACGATGGAAAAGGCTAGCAAGAGAACTACCAATTAGAGGCCAAATAAAAATTACAAAGAAAACAAAACTCTGGCTTATTTATCCCAGAGACATGTGGACACGATGAAACATTATGTTTATAAAAGTGTTTGATATCACTGCTAAAAATATTCTAATTTAATTTTACTTTTTTGCAAGGTGGCCCTGATATGGTTGCCAGGCCACTTAAGTAGTTAAGTGGCCATTTAATAAACTGAAAAGATTAACGTTATTGAATGCTAGTCATCTTTGTTACAGTCGAGTAGTTAATGGGTATCTTTAAAAGTTTAACTGGTGCCAGAGCAGTTTCCAGAGAGACCTGAGAACCCATTTATAGGACTTTAAACAATGAAAAACATCAACGATGAAAAAAACAAACCAAAACCAGAAACACCTCTCCCTCAGAAACGCACATCTCCTAGAGACAGGAATATATTTAAGCAAGAAGTATAGGGATGGAGGTTAACTTTCTCATTCAACTATTTAAGAATAACACTTATGTTCTAAGAGTTACATTTTAGTTTATAGGTCTTTGTAATAAAAACATTCTTTGAAAGTAAGTTTACATTTATATTTACAAAGAGCTTTCACCTTTAGCAGTTCATTTATTCTTTCCGACAGCATTTGAACGTAACTGTTGTGATGTTGATTTCTGAGGTGAACTAAGGTTCTGGGATGGTGAGGAGCTGTGACAGAGTGATGACATAAATCCAGATTTCCACAATACCATACGCTACAGTAGTTTACAATTACCAAGCTTTCTACTGAAGGTCGAAGAATATTGGATTATCATTGGTTACTTTATTAGAAGAAATAAAATTACTTAAAAAAAAAAAAAAGTCATCACGGGGCGCCTGGGTGGCGCAGTCGGTTAAGCGTCTGACTTCAGCTCAGGTCACGATCTCGCGGTCCGTGAGTTCGAGCCCCGCGTCAGGCTCTGGGCTGATGGCTCACAGCCTGGAGCCTGTTTCCGATTCTGTGTCTCCCTCTCTCTCTGCCCCTCCCCCGTTCATGCTCTGTCTCTCTCTGTCCCAAAAATAAATAAACGTTGAAAAAAAAATTAAAAAAAAAAAAAAGTCATCACATTTGTTCCCTGACTCTCAAACATCATATTTGATTCAGCCTCTACCAATCTTCCTAGGCAGTTTGGACATGTTCGTCCTTAAAAAACTGCCCTACTAAGATGGACTTTTTTTTTTTTTTTTAAATAACATCGGTTGTAAAATGCAAAAAATATTGAAAACTTACATGACTCTCAGGATTGCTAAATTTAATTAAGTCTTAGGAATGGAAATGAAGAAAACCCAATGCTGTGTATATTTGTACTACCAGCACAATTTTGATGATGAACATATATAAAATTTTTACTGACTTTATCATCTCAGTAATGGAAACAGACAAAAGAAAAAAACAAGTGGTAAAGGTTATGTGAAAAATTTTTTGACCCTAACGATGATGATTTCTCAGTACTTTTAGTCTTGTTTCTGCCGCTAACTGGGAAAATTTAGCCAAGTGACTTTATTTTCTCATTTGCAATCTTGGCTATAAAGCTACAAAATAATATGTAAATGTGGTAGACAAAGTATAAATGGCAGTGTTTTTTAGGCAAAGGAAAATGAACTGGGATAATGCAGAGATCATCCTTTGTTGTTAGTCTGCTTTCTATTTTAGGCACAGTGACCTGTGCAGCAAAGAATCTCAGCTGGAAGCAGCAAAACACAAGTGACAGGCAACTCAATTACATTTCTTACCTGCGTACATATGGTACGTGAGCCTCTCAATAAGTTTAATAACAGTTCCTGCTTTGATAATTGGAATTCCAGCCTTGGGCTGTGTGTTCTCTTCAAATATTATATTCTCTTCGGAGTCAGGCTCTGCAAATCGATAAACATCAGCACTAGGGAGCCTCATCTGCTCCTCCTTCTCTTCCTGTAGCATCGTCACGTCAAGCATCCTTTCCAGTGTGCTCCGGTACTGGAGAGATATCAGTGCTGCCATCCAATTGTTTTTCTCTTCAGCTGACTTGGCAGAAAATATAACACTATTTTCATCTTTTAAAATTATTTCAAAAGCATGCTTGTACTCACTGGTGTCATCTTTGTCATTAATTTGTACCTTTCTCATGAAAAACTTTTCTTTCAGACGATACTCTGCATTGCTAGCACCAGGAAGTCTTGGCTGCCCATGATTTGATTTACAGCAAATCATTAAGCCATCAAAGAGAAATATGTGTCTCTCATGCTTGGCTCCTACACGTGTAAGAGTTCCTTCCATTATAAATTCATTGCAACACTGTCCAATGTCTTTTCCCTCCCAACCATCAATATTCTTTTGAATCTCGTTCATTTTCTTGATTGCTAGTTGTTTCCCCTTCATTTGCTGACTATAAAACCGACATGCAGATTCACTGGGATAAAGGAAAAAACAGTATTAGTGCACAGATAACAGGCAACCTAGAATTCACGTAAATAAAGGACAGTAATAAGAGTACATTTAAAAAAAAGTTGCACTGACAAAGTGTTCACTAATTCTCCACATATATTAGTGATACAAAACTGTACCATTTAGAAACCAAAGCAACACAGTAGAGACTTTTTTTAGTGACTACTGACAAAATTCTACTCTATAAATCCAGCTACGGAATGATTACTTCTACCTTGGCTACTATTTAGAATGACAAATATTAAAAAGTAGCTCCATACAGTGAAAAGAAGAAAAGACTTAAAAAATTATTTAAAAATGTTTAAGTGGATAAGAGCTAAAGCTAAAAATCATGCACAGATTATAATGAGGAAACTGGAAGCAATGTATCTGAATTAATACCTCAAGTTACATAACCCCTAAATAAAGGACACTACGAATTTTACTTTCACAGAACGGTGATGTTGACATAAATCTACGCAAGACATTTTTCTCTCTCTCTCCTTTAGCTTACCAGTTGGCTCTCAGGAGGTCTTGTCTGGGAGTATGCAAGGAAAATGCACAAATATGAAAGGTTTTTCAAACAATAACAAATTCTCTTGGCTTTGATGTCACTTCCTCTGAAAGACCAAGCTTGTCACTAAAACTATTTTCTTCATTGTTTACTGACGAGGGAACTGAGATCCCTGAATCTATACCAAAATATTCAGGGTGAAAAGGAGGATTATTAAAAAAGTAAAAATATTCACCTCAGTCTTCGTTTTGCAAGACTTTTAGAACATATTTTTTCCATACCACTCTGAACATTAAGCAAAGCTGTTATTGCTTGTTTCAAACATTCCTTGTCTTCTTGATCTTCACTCTTTTCTTCTAACTGCTGCAAAGTCAAAATGACAAATCTGAACCAGTAGGACAGTTTGGGACAAAAAGAATTAAAGATAACATCGATTCAACTCTTTCTATCACAATGCAACTTGTAAATGTGTCATAAAACGCATTCTTTTAAAAAAGCGTTTTCTTCTTTATGTATCACTTTCTATATTAACATGCAACCAAGTTTTCCACATTAAAAAAAAAAAAACAGTAGAAGCAGTGTTAAGAGATGTCACACCTTGTGACAGGCAATAATGTGCAGTTTCTCAGGTGACTATTCCTGAAAAGAAATGAGGGACATAAAGTGTCTTCTTAACCAGCACAGGATTTGCACAGCAGCAAGCACATAGATGAGGTTTTCTGAAGTATGGAATCTGGTCTTAGGTTTCTGATTCCAACACGGCTGCTGTAGCAACAGGATGATTAGGAAGATAAATACACACAGGAGGATGCAATATGGTGGAGAGGAACTTGAAGACACAAAACCTAGGACCAAATTTTGACTCTACTGCTGCGTGACTTTGGGGCAGATTATTTGACTTCTGAATCTCACTTTTCCCAACTATTAAATGAAGCTTTATAAAAATCTTGCCCTGCCTACTTAATGGGGTTCTCTCTCTCTCTTTTTAAAGTTTATTTATTTATTTTGAGAGAGACAGAGACAGTGTGAGTTGCAGAGGGACAGAGAGAGAGAGAAAGGGAGGGAGGGAGAGAGAGAATCCTAAGCAGGCTCCACACTGTCAGCGCAGAGCCCAACGCAGGCCTTGAACTCACAAAACCGTCAGATCATGACCCGAGCCGAAACCAAGAGTTAGACGCTCAACTAACTGAGCCACTCAGGTGCCTATTTAATGGGACTCTTATTAAAAATCAAAGCACTGTGTAAATGGTAATGTACAGTATAAGTTGTTTTCTTTGTAGTTCTATAGAATTATTATTGGTATCATGAAGAATTTTGTCAGTATTCACACATTAAGATTATGAGTAAAACTAGAAATGTAACTATTAGTGAAACCCAAGCACATTTTCTACTGGTGGCAAAAGTCTGTGCTTAATAAGGATTGAGTCATCAATTACTACCAGTTATCAATACAACAGGTGGCTATAATTCAAGCAAGCAGTTAACTGAGCAAGGTATGAGTTACAATAAGTAACAAGAATTCAGTAAACTTATAAACCTGCTTCTGGCTACCAAAAAGAAAAAGTTAAGAAATAGCATTTACCAATAGTTTTCATGCAATATTTAAGAACATTTACTCTTTACGACAAAGGAAAAGACAGGAGAAATAAAACCACAAAATATTCAAAGTATTTTGTAAAGGTTTACTTTTTTTTTTTTTAAAGGTTTACTTTTTAATGAGAGTAATTATTCTTATGACTCTAAGGACTTTACGTTCTTGAAAGATATTCCTTAAAGATCAACAATAAATTCCTTTTCATTTCTGCTAAAGACTATATACACATTCTGATGATTTGTGAAAAGTAAACTTATTTCTTACTCAAAGCCCTAAACCGTTTTTCTAAAAATAATTTACTTAAAATACCTTAAATGCTCAAGTATTCCATAAGTTATAAATACCGTATTGTAAAGTCTATTTAATGCTCAGCTTTTATCATCCAAATTTCTTATATTCATTATTAAAAACTCACCATACTTTCAACTAAAAGGTGCAAACTACACTTTTTAGAAAAATATTCGGTCTCAATTGTGTTAGTAAAATAAAAATCTATTCACAATAATCCCCCAGATAAAAAGGGTAAAAAAATGGTTCTCCCCCCAAAGGATAAAAGACTTAAAATATACATATATATCATATATCTATATATATCAGAAGATACTCAGATATCACTTACTCATAGTATTGTTCTTCACTGTGGCCAGCTAGATTAAAGGAAGTCAATGGCCAAGTGGTCATGAAAGACAGCTACTAGATTTTTACTTAACGGCTATTACTGGTAAGCTGAAGGCTGGACTTTGGGTAATCTCTCAAAATACCTTCCGTCCCTATCACTCTAAAACTATTCACCTCTCATATGGCAGAATTTTGGGAGACAAATAAAATGTTACTGTTAACCTTTACTTCCAAGTCAGCAATCTCACACTGAAAGCAATGTTCATGAAAAAGAGGCAGAATTCTACATGGCATAATGAGAGCACCACAAATGAGAACTATTTCACTGTGTTGTTTCAGAATTTAATTGCTCAGATATTCAAGTCAATAAGACACATGGAGAGTTTTTAGTTTTAAAGAGTTGGCACCAACAGGGAACAGAATATTGAGTCCTTCATATTCTATCCCGTGGTATTTTTTGTATTATTAATTCAGGCAAACAAACCTAAAGTCATACAAAACACAGTTTTAACATACATAAAAAGAACTATGAAAGTAACAAATGCATTAGGCATGCATTTAGTTTTCTATTCCATAAATATTTGAAGATTCTGGGTCATTTATCTATCATTAACGATAGCATTTCACATACAGAATATACCAGTATCTCAAAAATATTGTTAATACATTCTAAAACCACAAACCCAAAGTCTATGTCAAAACCCATAAATCTTTACTAATAAAGTAATTTTTAAGTTTTTTTAAAAGATTTTAAAGTTTATTTATTTTGAGAGACAGACCGTGCGCAGAGCAGAGAGAGAGAGAGAGAGAGAGAGAGAGAGAGAGAATCCCAAGCAGTTTCTACATTGTCAGCACGGAGCCCTATGTGGGGATCCAAACTTACGAACTGTGAGACTATGATCCAAGCCAAAACCAAGAGTTGGCCACTCAACTGACTGAGCCACCCAGGCACCCCATGAAGTAATTTTTAAATGTAATTTTTACCTTCATAGCATTAGTCAAGCATCTAAAATAAATTTCAATGTAATAAATGACCTTTCTTATAGGCACTTTTGCTTAACATAGCTGACTTAAACTGGGCATTGGTGCAGAATAGTTGAAGTTAACTACCATCAAAGTGGTGGCTTATTGTTGCTACAGAAACAAAGCAGTGGCAATCAGTATGTAAATAAGACTCCACAAAGCAGCATCCTCTTTTTACCAAAGTGATGTTCAATACCATGCTTTTCATGGGTACCTATTTAATAACATTGTGCAACAGCAACAATTTAATTTTACAAATACAGTTCTGTTTAAATAGTTAAAAATTATCAAGTCTTGAGGTTAAATTGCTGTATATGAGATTATATTTAAAATAATCCACAGAATCATATTCCAAAGCACAGTGAAAACTCATTGCTCTATAGTGTTGATAAAATTTATATTCTCAAAAGAAAGGATCCACTTATACAGTGATTACTTTTTCTTGGTCCTTTAGAAATAAGTGAAGGGGCAGAAATCAATATGGGGTACTGCGTGTCCAAAGGAAACCCTGGGAAGTTTCCAGGGTTTAAATGGGTTTAAATTTAAGAAGCTGTGAACTGGAAAAGGAGACAAAACTGAAGACTGTTTATATATAAAAAATAAAGTGTTACACCTGATGCATTTTATAGGAGTCCAACTAATTCACAAACATGTAATGGTTTCCTTTGGTTAAAAAAAAAAAAACAAAACCCTTTGAACTCATGTTTTTATTTCTAGAAATTACTTTTTCCAACACTAGATTATTTAAAATGAAGGAACTGCCATTACTTGGTGGCAGAGGCAAGCAAGAACCAGGATTTCTGACCCTGAGTTCAAGGGCTTTTCAATATACTAACCAAAACACCAAAATAAGTTTGAAATACCTATTTAGAAAATATTCACCAAATAAGATCTAGCCCATTCAGATAGGTAAACTGCATGCAGTGCACAGGATGGCAAAATATAGAATCAAGAAAAATGTAATTATCTACGGTTTGGGACATAAAATAAAGATTTGTCTTTGTCTTAAATGTTGTGTGTATATAGAGAGTTTATCACAGAGTGGGAAAACACAAGCAAAGATGAGGATCACATTTTGATTGTGGAGTGGTTACTTGTATACTCTTTGATGAGATGCTAAGAACAGATTACAAAGTGGAAAATATATGGTCAAATAGTAAATTTAATTTACTAGTCCTGTTAACAAATGTATGGAATATTATCCAAATTATCCAGAAACCAACTAATTAAACCACTGCTCCCGACTCTTTGCTATGCTTTAACTTAAATATCCCTTTAAAGGCTGAGCACAAGAAAGGCAATGACCCTCAACTATTCTTTTATAGTAGCAGCACAACTAAAAGCTATGGGTGAAAAAGATGAAATTCTTAACTAAAATGGGATTTAGAGATTATCTTCAGCTTTCAATTGCTCATATTACTTGTTAAGTCAGAAAGTACATTTCAGGATGCCTGGGTGGCTTATTTGGTTAAGCGTCTGACCCTTGGTTTCGGCTCGGGTCATGATCTCACAGCTCGGCACTTCGAGCCCCATGTTGGGCTCTGCACCAAAAGCGTGGAGCCTGCTTGGAATTTCTCTCTCCCCCTCTCTCTGCTCTTCCCTTGGCTTGTTCTCTCTCTCAAAAATAAATAAATAAACATTTAAAAAATCTTAAAAAATATATGTTTTTAAATTTAAACTTCTTTGTTTTTAATTTCATTTATATTTGAGAGACAGAGTGCGAGTGGGGCAGGGGCCGAGAGAGAGGGAGACACAGAATCCGAAGCAGGCTCCAGGCTCTGAGCTGTCAGCACAGAGCCCGATGTGGGGCTTGAACCCACAAACCACGAGATCATGACCTGAGCAGAAGTCAGACACTTAACCAAATGCACCACCCAGGCACCCCAAGAAAGTACATTTCATAACCAGTTCCCTCCTTTCCCCTCAAAGTTATTTTTTAAGTTAGTGATTTCATATATGCAAATAACTCTATTATAATACATGAAATTTCAACCAGTAAGTGATGTTAATGATATTAACAAAATGTAATCTTCTTTTACTTAATCAGCCTAAAGAAACCCTCATTTTCCCCCAAGACAAGTGAGCAGATGATCATTACCAAAGCTGCATATAATACATGGAATAAACAGTATAAATTTACGGCATAAATGTATACTTCTTCTACAGTTGTAAGTTAAATAAAGTAATATCTTTATAAAATTAGCCAGTGGTTGAAAATATAAAAATGAAATCTTAAAATATAAATTATAACATGATTTATAATTCACTATTAGGAAATAAAAGCAATATTCTCAAAGATGTTTCAGGAAAGTCACAAATTTTATTGAGATAATTAAGTAGATGTCTTTTAGAAACTAGAACATTAATAGTAGCTGAGTGGAAAAAAAAACCTCAAAAGGGCAGATCAACAAGGCAAAGCCAATCAGGTCCCAACTGGAATTAATTTAGCAAATATTTAATTAACCATCCATATTTATAGCAATGAAAATATGATGGTGAGCAAGCCCATTTGGTCCCTACTGTTAGCTTAAAGCATGAAAGAGAAGAGAAATGAATGACAAAGTGTTATGTAATGGAGGAAATATAGCCTTCTGGAAATACACAGCAAGAAGAAGCGTTCCAGAAGGAAATGACTATAGGAACTGAAGAATAAGAATGGGGAAACATTGGTAAAAGAATTTAAAATAGGCGGATGAAATAGTATGTGTGATTGAGAGATTTTTAGGGACCAGGACTGAGAGAAACTAGCTGAAGAGTAGAGCTTGGTGGGTGGGAAGAACAGAGGTTGGAGAGAAGGGATGATCGGTCAACCTCAGGCTTTATCAGGAACTTGGACATTAACCTGCGGCAATGGGGAGCCATTAAGGGTTTTAAGCTAGTGACTAACATGATCAAATTTGCAATTTAGAAGGATGACTTTGGTTTATTTAGCTCCTCAAGAGCAGATTGTGTAGGGAAGGGAGATGGAAAAGGCAAAACTAAAGGGAGACTTTCAATAATAGAGATAAGATGATCATGGCCTTCAGAGTATTGAGAGGAAATGAAAAGATGAATCTAAAAGAAGATCCTTTTCAAGAACGAAAAGGACTTACTTGGTGACTAAATGGATGTGACAGAAAGAATGAGAGAGAAGAGTTAAAGACTCTCGGGTTTCTTTTTTTTTTTTTTTAATTTTTATTTATTTTTGAGAGAGACAGACACAAAGTATGAGTGGGGGAGGGGCAGAGGGAGAGGGAGACACAGAATCCGAAGCAGGCTCCAGGCTCTGAGCTGTCAGCACAGAGCCCAACGCGGGGCTCGAACTCACGGACTGTGAGATCATGACCTGAGCCGAAGTCGGACGCTTAACTGACTGAACCGCCCCAACGTGGCTTAACTGACTGAAGCCCCAAGGACACTCAGGTTTCTACTGAGGAGAAAGATGGATAGTGGGGGCTGCTCATGAGAGAGTGAGCACAGAAAGAGTACTTTTGCTGGAAAAGGTAGTGAGTTTTGAAGAAAGTGAATTTGACGTGCTTACATAATAAACAAGCAAAGTTGTTCAATAAACAGTTGGATAATAAACAGCCTACATTTCCATGTTTCCCTTTTTTTAAAATGTTTATTTATTTTGAGAGAGAGAGCACGAGTAAGCACATGCACGTGGGAGAAGGGGCAGAGAGAGAGAGAGAAAGAGAATCCCAAGCAGACTCTGCACTGTCAGGGCAGAGCCCAATGCGGGGCTTTATCTCAGGAACGTGAGATGATGACTCGAGCCGAAATCAAGAGTCAGACATTTAACTGACTGAGCCACCGAGGCATCCCTCTACATTTCCCTTTTTATACCCCTCTCTTCATTGAATCCTTTTAATTCTAATGAGAACTGCATAAGTTCCTGATTTTTTTCATGTTGCCATAATCAACGTTTGGTGTGGCAGTTCATTACCTAATAGCAAAGGGGTCACTGCTTTATCCAGAGCAATTTCATGAGTAAATGATGGGATTGGGGGTGGGAGGAGGTGAAAGGAGTGATGGGTTTCAGGACATGCTACCCCCCAAAATAGCACCTTGACATATTAAATATTTTAAGTCGAAGGGGTTTTAGAAAACAGAAGATCAATGACCTTCTTGCTTCTGTCTTCTTAAGTTCCTTCACCTTAAATATTCAGTGCGCCAATGCTCCTGTATCATGTAAAAGTGACATCAAATAAACTTGTATGAATAAATAAAGTTGTATGCTTTTTTTCCTGTTAGTCTTTGTCAGTTTACTTTTCAGACCCAGTAAGTGGGTTGAAGAAAAATTTCCTTCCCTACAGGTCCTTGGAGCTGAATTTGTTTTTTTTTTTCTCAGTACATTTTAATGGAGAACACTTGGCATGGAAATTATGTCTCAATAAAGCTGTTTTTTATTTATTTATTTTTGCTGTTTTTTTTTTTTTAAAGTAATACTTTAACACTTTTAGCAGATGCTAAATATGTGCTCTTCAGCTTTCTGTATACCTATCAGAGTATCTTCCTTCTATAAAAGACTAATAGTTTACGAGATTGAAGCTAAGTTCAATTTCTAGTCTGAAACATGCAGTAATAAAAGAAATTACAGGGGCGCATGGGTGGCTCAGTCGGTTCGGCGGCCCACTTTGGCTCGGGTCATGATCTTATTATGGCTTGTGAGATTGAGCCCCACATCAGGCTCTGTGCTGACAGCTCAAGTGTGGAACGAGCTTCAGATTCTGTGTTTCCCTCTCTCTCTGTCCCTCCCCCCTCTCAAAAATAAACATTAAAAAAAATTAAAACAACAAAAAAACTGTGTTTATTCCCCAAATTATACACAGCTCAGGCAGCAGAAAACTGAAGCCTTACTGGTTTCACATGCCAGGGGATAATGTTTAAAGCTGAGAGAATGGCTGGAAATTAAGGACGAAATTTCCAAGGATAAGGGAACCACAGAGACTGTGCCCCCAAATGTGAACATCATCTCTGCCCACACACTTATCTGACTACCAAATCATACATGTGTAGGGGAGATCCAAGAGAATCAGGCTAAAAAAGCAGCATATGGAAATCCTAGAAAGTAAACAGAGATATCAGCTGCTGTGTAACACAGAAGAGACAAATTAGCAGCTGAGACCAGGAAAGTTAACTGTCTACTAGAGTAAAAAACCAACAATCCAAAAACAAGAATCCCACAATCCTCAACACTATAGAATCCAGAGTTGTTAACTAACAAACAACAGGAAAATATGACTCATGTTCAAGGAAAAAAAGTCAGTTAATAGAAACTGACACCAAGTGGACCCAGATGTTGGATTTAAGAAAGGCTTCAAAGTGGCTTTTCTGATCATGTTCAAAGAATTAAAGGAAAACATGGTCTTACTGAATGGACAGATAGGGAGTCTGTGGAAACTGTAAAACAAAATCCAAATGGAAATTCGAGAGTAAGCAAGATACTAGCAGTTCTATTGATAGATCAATAAAAATTACTAATTTGAAGAACAAAGAATAAGATTTAAGAAAAACGAACAATCTTATAGATCTGTGGGACAACATAAAGTGGTTCAACATATCTGTAACTAGAGTTCCAGAAGGAGAGGAAATTAAAGAAAAATGGCAGAAAATGCAACAATAATGTAAAAGCAAGTTAAAATCTGAAGGATGGAAAGGAGTCTGAAACTTTAAACAGGATATCAACCCTAAAAAAAATGTTAGGATAGCTCATTTATAAAAATAAAACACCTTTCCAACTATCTATTCTTATCAAAGAGAAAATTACCAAAATTATAAATGCACCTCACAGCAGTTTGATTGATTTAAAATTTAAAACTGGAATAGTACAATAGCCAGCTGTTAATTGTGTTTTTACTACAATGGCTCCTGAATTACACTATCCTATGCTTAACTTTAGACATTTAACATCTGTAGTCAGCTATAATACCATTTAGCTCACTGCTTTGAACCCATGGTTTCTGGATAAGAATGTCTAAATTTAGAAATCTAGTTTAAGGGAATGGAAGCTAGATAGACGTCTGTTGCACTTATTTTTATGATAGAAGCTGTTTTCTAAATCTTCTCTTATTGCTGGTATTAAGACATCAGCTCAGGGGTGCCTGGGTGGCTCAGTCAGTTAGGTGTCCGACTTCAGCTCAGGTCATGACCTCACAGCTCATGGGTTTGAGCCCCACACCAGGCTCTGCGCTGACAGCTCAGAGCCTGGAGCCTGCTTTGGATTCTGTGTCTCCCTCTGTCTCTGCCCCTCCCCTGCTCATGCTCTGTCTCTCTCTGTCTCAAAAATAAATAAAAACATTAAAAAAAAAATTTTTTTTTTAAATGGGGCGCCTGGGTGGCTTAGTCGGTTAAGCGTCTGACTTCGGCTCAGGTCATGATCTCACAGTCTGTGAGTTCAAGCCCTGCATTAGGCTCTGTGCTGACAGCTCAGAGCCTGGAGCCTGCTTCGGATTCTGTGTCTCCCTCTGTCTCTGCCCCTCCCCTGCTCATGCTCTGTCTCTCTCTGTCTCAAAAATAAATAAAAACATTAAAAAAAAATTTTTTTTTTTTAAATGGGGCGCCTGGGTGGCTTAGTCGGTTAAACATCCGACTTCGGCTCAGGTCATAATCTCACAGTCCGTGAGTTCAAGCCCTGCATTGGGCTCTGTGCTGACAGCTCAGAGCCTGGAGCCTGCTTCGGATTCTGTGTCTCCCTCTGTCTCTGTCCATCCCCTGCTCATGCTCTGTCTCTCTCTGTCTCAAAAATAAATAAAAACATTAAAACATTAAAAAAAATTAAAAAAAGAAAGACATCAGCTTATAGGCAATATAAAAAATGGTCTGATGGGGTACCTGGTTGGCTCAGTCGGTTAAGCATCAGACTTTTGATTTTGCCTCAGGTCATGATCTTGTGGTTGTGAGACTCTCAGATGAGTGTGGAGCCTGCTTGGGATTCTCTCTCTTTCTGCCTCCCTCTCTGCCCCTCCCCTGCTTGTTCTCTCTCTTTCCCTCTCAAGAAATTAACATTAAAAATTTTTTTTTTCAACGTTTATTTATTTTTGGGACAGAGAGAGACAGAGCATGAATGGGCGAGGGGCAGAGAGAGAGGGAGACACAGAATCGGAAACAGGCTCCAGGCTCTGAGCCATCAGCCCAGAGCCCGATGCAGGGCTCGAACTAGAACTCACAGACCGCGAGATCGTGACCTGGCTGAAGTCGGACGCTTAACTGACTGCGCCACCCAGGCGCCCCAAGAAATTAACATTTTAAATAAATAAATAGATAGATAGTTTGAAGCATAAAGCAGTTAAAATAAATGCAAAACATGAAAAAAAGAAGATAAATTATCCACAGTAGCAGACGTTTGATATTGTCCAGCTCCCAAACGTAAAGGCAGCAAACCAAAGCCATTAATAAATGTATACAAGATGTTTGCAGAAGGGGTCTGAGGAGCAGATTTCTTTACAAAGAATTTCTGGCACACTATGTGAGGGTCACTAGTGAGTGTTTAAAGTGTATGATGTAGCACAATTTATATTTGCCTTTTCCAATTTGTTTTGTGTAACATTAAAAAAAACCAGACTATTTGGGGAGGATAAATAATCTCTTAATTTTAACACTTCTCAATTAAAAAAAAAAATTTTTTTTTTAACGTTTATTTATTTTTGAGACAGAGAGAGACAGAGCATGAATGGGGGAGGGTCAGAGAGAGGGTGACACAGAATCTGAAACAGGCTCCAGGCTCTGAGCTGTCAGCACAAAGCCCGACGCGGGGCTCGAACTCACGGACCGCAAAATCATGACCTGAGCCGAAGTTGGCCGCTTAACCAACTGAGCCACCCAGGCGCCCCACCATTTCTCAATTTTTGATCCTAAGTTTTCCACTCAACTGCACTACTCAGTTCTAAGTTTTTTAATTTTATTATTATTATTTTTTAAATGTTTATTTATTTTTGAGACAGAGAGAGGCAGAGCATGAATTGGGGAGGGTCAGAGAAAGAGGAAGACACAGAATCTGAAGCAGGCTCCAGGCTCTGAGCTGTCAGCACAGAGCCCAACGTGGGGCTCGAACTCACAGACTGTGAGATCAGGACCTGAGCCGAAGTTGGATGCTCAACCAACTGAGCCACCCAGGTGCCCCTCAGTTCTAAGTTTTTATCTGTAATCCTTTCCCACACAATTCCTGTACTTAAGCATTTGGGGCTACAATTTTTGTAATATTTGTGATGGTAAGGGGAAAAAGGACCAATCTTCAAATTGGTCTACTACACAAAAATCAAGGAATATTAAAAAATTTACTGTTTGTTTGTTTGTTTATTTATTTATTTATTTATTTATTTATTTTATTATTTTTAAAAAAAATTTTTTTTAACATTTATTTATTTTTGAGGCAGAGAGAGACAGAGCATGAACGGGGGAGGGTCAGAGAGAGAGGGAGACACAGAATCTGAAACAGGCTCCAGGCTCTGAGCAGTCAGCACAGAGCCCGACGCGGGGCTCGAACTCACGGACCACGAGATCATGACCTGAGTCGAAGTCAGTCGCTTAACCAACTGAGCCACCCAGGCACCCCAAAAATTTACTGTTTAACTTTAACATATAGCCAAAGTCCAACCATGTGAGCCTTCAGACTAAAGTTGTTAGTGTTCCTGTTTTCTAAAATAAAGCTTATTATCACGATAAACACTGCACTATTATAAATGAAATTACATCAACTACAGTCTTATCATTCTGTTGGTCCTCAATTTAATCTTCTCTATAAATACATGGTTATTATGATGTGTTGAAATTAAACTCAGACATGTTTTCTCTCAATTATTTTGCTAATCTTGTACTTTTTATTACCAATAAAACCTAAGAAAGGTATAGAGATTTCAAGTGTTAAATTTTCTATTTTTTCATTTAAGAGAAAGCATACATGATAACCTCAAACTCAATTATGTACACGTAGTCTTATTCAGATGATTAAGTTAGTAATTTTGTATTCCTGTCGGTTTTTACCTGCCTATAGTCCATGTGTATGAAAAATACTGCAGCTGTTTGCTTTTTGCTAGATTTTATGGATGCGTATATCCAAGGTTGTTTCCAAACAATTGGCCATGTAAACAAAAGATCACAAGAAAAATATCTGATTCCTTTAAAATTCACTCCTGAAACTAGAGAAAATGCACCACTTTTTTGCAGACTCACACTGCCCCCCTTTTTTTTCTTTTATAGAAAGAGGGGGGAGAGGGAAAGGCAGAAGGAGAGGGAGAGAAGAATCACAAGCAGACTCCATGCCCAGTGGGGGGGCTTGATCTCATGACTGTGAGATCATGACCCGAGCAGAAATCAAGAGTCAGATAACTTAACCAACTAACCCATCCAGGCACCCCTACATTTACTTCTTAACTAGAAAAAGAAAATAGATACAGACTAATATTCATGGGTGCTCATATAATAATTCACAAACTGGTAAAAAAAAAATTGCATCATATTTGAATGTTTTATAAATAGCAGAAAGAGTTATCTTACCTTCAAAAGCTCAAAGTAATGCAGACAGTGGTAAACAGGGGCTAGAAGTAGCCTGGGTAAAACATATTGAACAGCTTCTTTGAAACCTTCGCCTATTGACTAAAAAAAAAAGTGATTAATTTTTTTTTAGATTACTTTTCAGACATCATATATCTTGATTTAAAAATTACTATACCTGTAAATAGAGTGCTGCTCCTGGCTTTGATAACTGACTAAGGAAACGATCATGAAAACCAGGCCGTAAGATATCTCGAGCATATGATTCATATGGATCAAATGCCAGTTCCTTAGAAAATAAAGAAGGTAAAACATAAATAAACTTTCTCCAAGTTAAAACATAAATAACCTACCACCAGAAATACAGACAGATGAAATTATGGGCACATCTAAGCTAGCACAATTAGGTACTTCTCTTAGAGCCTCTAAACAAAATTACATGGCTATTAATTATAATTTTTATAGGATAAGTTTAATATTCTCCAGTAAGAGAGTAAGTAAATCAGTTCTTTCTGATGAATAATGACATTCTTGTATTTTATGATACTTCCCATCAAGGATTCTAGTAGAGCATTATCAACAAAAACAGTCATAAGAATGGGCAGACTTTTGGTTCCAGAAAACAAAGTTTAGCCTGAACAACAAAAAATATAGATATCTACAATGAAGTAAAGTATAATAAACCTTTAGAATACAGGTGCCCAACATTTATTTTCTCAAGGTTATTTCTTAGTGGTAGACTTTTACTTTCACATTCTGTAAGCCAGAGGTAACAGTTTATAGCATCTAAAATTCATTGTTATGGTTTTCACAAGCAATTAAACAAGAGTTTAATCGAAACTGCCCCAAAATTCTATCATCAATCATTAAGAGACTAAACAATTTTAATGGTTAGGTTGTAATCCATTGGTTTTGATGATTCCTGAGGAACAAGAGAATAGGCGTCATGATTTTAGCAGAAGCCATCCTATGCTCTAACTTATTTATGGTTTAAGAAACTATTATGAAAACAGTACTCTAGTTTCTAGCAAGAGCTCATTTCTAGGAAGGGTAATCCTAGAAAGAGGAAGAGGACATCTAGTGGAGGAGTACAGAAAGGACTGACAGAACAAATGATGTTTGTGTTAATTACTCTTAATGTTTCTTAGATTTTTTTTTTTTTTAAGATTGAATAATGACAATATAAGATCAGAAATCAGGAGACCGGAGTTGTATTCTTTGTGAAACACAATATGGCTTACATAGTTCTAAGTCATCCTGAATTCCTTGAACTGGTTCCTAATTCATTTCCCAATTTCAACTCCTTCAACTACTTTCCCAACTAAAAATTTCTATAATAATGTAAACTGGAAATTGCAGTCCACTGTAGGTTTTACAAGAAGGGATAGTAAGGTTTCAGCAATAACAAGGAGTCAGGTATGGACAGAGTAAATGGGAGAGAGGAATAAAAATGTGATTTGATGCTTTTATCTTGGGTCTCTTGAACTCTAGAAATTATCTTGTACAGAAGATGATGTTTGCCTTCCTCCTCTTTCAATAAACTCAAATGTACTATAGAATTTTTATGACAACTACATACATAAAGGCTGTAGAGTAAAGTGGCTTAAAAGCCTAACTTTAGAGTCATAGGGACTCAGATTCTAATTCTGATTGTACTACTTATTAGCTATGTGAGCTCTGATAAACAAAGCCAGTTTCTTCACTGGAAAATGTGGATAATACCTACTCTCAAGGGGTTGTTTTAGGAATTAAATGATAACGTGCAAAATGCTTACAAACAGTGCACGCATATATAAAGTACTGAATAAACGGTATGCAGTATTATAATTTTAACTGGCTAATCTCAAAAGGGAAAAAAATCGCCAACTGGGAATCCAACCTCTCATCACATAGTTTTATCTTTGAGCATAAATTTGTAGAACTCTTAGCACTACTAAGAATCCTTATATAAGTTAATACATGATTTTTTCATTAGTTTACTGGTTAAAATTCAATACAAGATTCACAAAACAATGATCAATATACACAATTGTATATTAATGATTAAAAATGTAGAATATTCTAAACATACAGAAAAGTACATTAGAACAACTGATGTAACTATATTCACCATTTAGCTCCAAAAATTTCAACATTTTCTAATTTCAACATTTTATAAGACAATAAATAATAATATAATAAAAGAAATAATAATTTCTTTTTAAAAAAAAGAAAGAAGACAGTTTAGTGGTAATTGATCCTTCTTTCACAAGCTTATCTCCTCCCCTGCTGATCCCCACAGGAAATCATTATCCTGAATTTGAATTTTATCATTTCCATGTATGTTTTTATATCATAATTACACATGTATCAAGAAATAAGGCAATGCTTTCAAACTTTATATAAATATCATAATGTATTTATGCTTCTGCAATTTGTACTTTACATTCAAACTTATGTCCAAGACTTATCCATTTGGATTCATGTAGTTTCTTCCACTCATTTATTCTAAATTCTTTAACATTGTATTGAATAAATATACTTTTTTTGAGATAATTTAGATTCACATGCAATTGTAAGAAATAATATAGAAAGATCCTGTGTACACACTACTCAGTTTCCCACAAAGGTAACATCTTCCAATAGTACAATATAGTGCAATATCACAACTTGGCCATTGACATTGATGTAGTGAAGTACAGAACATTTCCATCACCACAGGGATCTCTCATTGCCCCTTTAGAATCATACCTCACTCCCTCCCATTACCACCCAAGTCCAAATTATGTATTTTTTTGTTTTGTAGCTCATGCTTTGGTTGTCACATCTAAGAATCCTTTGCCAAAGCCAAGATTGTGAAGATTTAGCCATGCTCTCTTCTAAGAGTTTCATAATTTTAGCTCTTACATTAGATCTATTTTATGTTTGTATATGGTGTGAGGCACAAAGTTCAACTTCATTCTTTCATATTCTCACAACTTTATAGTGTCTTTTTGTGAACAGAAGTTTAAAAACTTTAATCTTTTATAGATTTCACTCTCTAGGTTCTTTACGAAAACTTTTCTTTTTAAATATATTTTTTAATATTTATTTATTTTTGAGAGAGAGACACACACACACAGAGTGTGAGTGGGGGAGGGGCAGAGAGCCAGAGGGAGACACAGAATCCGAAGCAGGTTCCAGGCTCTGATTTGTCTGCACAGAACCCGATGTGGGGCTCGAACTCATGAACCGTGAGATTGTGACCTGAGCTGAAGCCAGTCGCTTAACTGACTGAACCACCCAGGTGCCCCAAGAAAGCTTTTCTATCTCAAAGTCATAAATATATTCTCCTATATTCTCTTCTGAATTTTTTAAAAGTTTATTTGAGAGAGAAAGAGAAAATGTGTGTACAAGTGGGGGAGGGGCAGAGAGAGAGAATCCCAAGCAGGCTCTGTGCTGTCAGCATGGAGTCCAACGCGGGGCTTGATCTCATGAACTGTGAGATCACAACCTTTAGTTGAAATCAAGAATCAGACACTTAACTGACTGAGCCACCCAGGTGCCCCTCTCTTCCAAACTTTCAAAATTTGCTTTTTGTTTTTTAGATTTTTAATCTGTTGAGAACTTGGGTATGAAGTGAGCTAAGGAAGGAGTTTTTTCTTTCCATATGGATAACCAGTTTTTTTTAAAAATAAACATGGATTTATTTTTGAGAGAGAGCACACACAAGCACATGCACGTGAGCAGGGGACGGGCGGGAAGAAAGGGAGACACAGAATCCCAAGCAGGCTCCACACTGTCAGTGCAGAGCCTGACACAGGGCTCAAACCCACGAACCACAAGATGATGACCCGAGCTGAAATCAAGGGTCAGATGCTTAAGGGACTGTGCCACCCAGGCACCCCTGCTGAACACATGCTCTTACATTTAATGAAATCTAGCTTATCAATCTTTTCTTTTATGGTGTTGGTGTCTTGTTTTAAAAATCTTTGCTTATTCTAAGGTCATGAAGATCTCTCACATTTGCTTCCGCAAGCTTTATTATTTTAACTCACTCTTGAATAAAAGTTTAGTTGGACAGAAAATTCTATTTTCCCTTAGTACTTGAAGATATTCCTCAACTGACTGTTAGCCTCTATTGTTAAAGAGAAGTCTTCTGTCATTCTAATTATAGTTCCTTTTCAAGTAGTACTCTTTTCTCTTTTACAGCTTTTAAGATTTTCTCTTTATCCTTGATCCATAGTTTCACTGTAACGTTTTTGACTGTAGGTTTATTTTTATTTATCCTGCCCACTATTTGGAATTCATTTTTGACCTGGGAACTCATGTCTTCATTTCTGGAAAATGCTCAACTTTTACCCCTTCAAATTATTCTTCTCCACCATTCTTTATCTGAAACTCCTATTAGAAAATATTAAAGTCTTTCAGTGTAGACTTCATTACTCTTAGCTGTTCTAAGAGGATCATATTCTAATCGTGGTTTCTGTGTGTCACACTTTCAGTGAATTCCTCAATTCCTTTTTCCAATTCATAAATTTTCTTTTTGAACCAGGTCTAGCAAATGTTGACTACATAGTGAGTTTTTATTTATATTTAATTCCCAATATCCCTAATTGTTTGTAAGTTTTTATTTGGTTTTGAGAGAGTGCACACATATGCGTGAGCAGAGGAAGGGTAGATGGGGTGGGGGTGGGGTAGAGGATGTGAAGTGGGCTCTGTGCTCACAGCAGAGAGCCTGATGTGGGGCTCAAACTCACAAACTGTGAGATCATAATCTGAGCCAAAGCCAGATGCTTAACCAACTGAGCCACCCAGGCATACACCCACGTCCCTTTTTAAGTAGGCTTCATGTCCAGCACAGATCCCAAACCAGGGCTTGAACTCATGACCCTAAGATCAAGCAAGACCTGAGCTGAGATCAAGAGTCGGACCCTTAACCGACTGAGCCACCCAGGAGCACCTAATTGTTTCTTTTGATAGCTACCTGTTCTTATTTTCCCTCCACTTATTTTTGTTTCACAATGTCTTCTTTATAAATATTTCTTCACTTATCTCTTTGAGCCTCCTAAACTTCTTTTAAAGTCTTCATATATCTATTGCACAAAATTAATTTCATCTGGAATGGTTTTTTTTTTCCTAATTGTTGATTTTGTTAGATATCACACTAAGCATTATTATTTGTCCTGTATTTTGGAATTGCGTGTTAGAGATTTCTTAGGGGGAGGCTTCTAATGTTTGGTTTCCTTTTTTTCTCTCCCATCTCTTTATGATCATTCTTTCAGACCAGAACCTGTTCTGTGATTTTTGGGTCTCAGGCTCTGTAGTCACACTGGCTTAATATTGTGGGATAATTTGTTAAGTTTTAAAGTATATTTGTTATAAGGTAGTGTTTCTGTTCCCCCACCTCAAGTCTACAACTTCCTATAAAACTTTGCAGGCAGGAAATTGACAGATTTCTCTGGCATCCTCTTACAATCAGGGTCTTGAAACAAGAAATCTTGCTCACTTTCACGGAGCACATTTAATCTTCATTATCCTTAAGAGTTGAACACTCAGCTACCAGAGATCATTACCTTGAATGCCTACTCTATTTCTACTCTACTACTGATCTTTTTAGTCCAGTTTTGCATATTCCTTCTTTTTAAGTTTATAAAAAATATCTATTTATTTATTTTTGAGAGAGAGAGAGCACACAGTGGGGAAGAGGAGGAGAGGGGGAGGGAGGGGGAGAGAGAATCTCAAGCAGGATCCACACACTCAGTGAGGAACCCACATGAGGCTTGATCCAATGATCCTGGGATCATGACCTGAGCTGAAACCAAGAGTCAGATACTAAACTGACTGAGGCACCTGGGCACCCCGTATATATATTCCTTTTAAAAAAAAAATATACTCTATGACTTCTATGTGTTTGAAGCAAGAGTGGAGGGGCTGTCAGTGAAGCTTAAGCTATTCTGCCTGAAAATCTTAAATTTTTTATTTTACAAACTCAACCCTGTGTTTGTGGATTTTAGAGTAAGAACAAAGGAAGAGCTAAAAATTTCAGAATGACTACGAATGCGAACTTATTAGGACTAACTCATATACTGTAGCATTTGAATACCCAAGGAGAGGGTCACTATTTTTCCAACCCCACAGCATTTGAATCATCTAGGTCCTAGACCTGATTTTCCTATTCACTTCACTCCTCCTATTCCAAATTATAACGTATAGTTATCATATATTGAATAGCTTACTGTGTGAAGGTGGTTAGCTAAATATTTTAGGTAGGTTATTTTAATTTTTACAAAAATCCTGAACCCTATTATTATCTCTATTTTATATATATATATAAATGGAGGTTTAAAGATTTGAGATAAATTGCCCACAGTCACATACAACTCGTAAGTAGCAGAATTTAGACCAGAACACAAGTAGTCTAACCTCAGATCCAAGTTCCATGGCTTCTTCATTGACAGGGCATTCATGGACTTTTCTTAGCTTTGCTATATAAGACAGATGATTGAGTGTCAGCTGTAAATGCCTCTCCTTGGTGGGATCTCCTTTTTCATAGTGGATAAGAGACTACTTTTTTGTGGGTTTCATAAGACAATAGAAACAAATGTTGACAATGACCCTATGAGGAACAGGCAATATAGCTGAGTGGTCATCAGTTAATATCTATGATTTTAGCTGGAAACATGAATTAAGACTCCAATTTTAATGCAATGTAGGGCTTTTATATGGACTTTTTTGGGTGTATAATTAAAGTACTTACCTCTGCTAAGTCTTCAAAGCAGCTTCCTACTAAGGGATGGGGACTACCTTCATCAGTCATTTCCACAGTATCTTCTATATGGCCCAGTAACTTTACACTAAGTTCATGTATATCTACTATACGACTAAATATATTTTCTACGTCCTGTCGGGAGGAAAAACATATTAATTCAGTTAGGCTATAGAATAAAAAACAAATTTTGAGCCAATAAGTCATTTTATAGTCATAAAATTTAACATGACAAATACAGTGAGAAATTTTAACAACTTAGAAACGTAAGCGAAAGACAGCTTAAGAATTCTTTTTGCAAAGGTGTACAATTTGTAAATATATTTCTTTAAGGTCAGTGGTTCTCAATATAGAGCACTTTTTTGAAAACTGTTATTTCCTTAAAACAGTGAGAAGACTAGCACTTTTTTACATTTTTGCAAATCTCTAATAGACTTAATAGAAGGTAGCTCGATTTTCACATATATGTATTTAATCTGTTGTGAGACACTGTTTCGGTTAAAGCACACAAAGAAAATCTAGCTTTACACAGATAGGTAGTTGGAAAAGGGAGGAATATTTTAGTTGTCTATTCAAATAATTGTAGATATCCTTTCCTTTTTCAGTACAGTTTCTTTATTGAGATGTAAGTCACATACCATAAAATTCACCCTTTTAAATTGTACTATTCAATGGTTTTCACATATTCAGAGCTGTTCAATTATCGGCAGTATAAAATTCCAGAATATCTTTGTCACCTCAAAGAGAAGGTCTATCTATGTCCATTAGCAGCATCCTCCATTCTTCTTTTCTGCCCAGGGGGTGGCCACCACTAATCTACTTTCTATCTCCCTGGATTTGCCTATTCTGGACGTTTCATATAAATGGAGTGAACACCCTTTCATGCTAGTATGCCCCAAATCAACAAATGATAGTTTCTTAAAGGTTAGTTGCAAGTGGAATCTGAAACCACATCAATTTGGTACTGTTACATCAAAATCCATCGGGCTATATTAAATTTTGAAAGGATTCTTTACCTATGTGTGTTTTTGTAGCATTATGAATTTGGTCACTTGGAAAACAGTGGTCCATTGAATTTTGCAGATTTTCCAAATGTTAACACATTTAACTACAGAATATTAAAAGACCAAACCTATTAGTATCACCACCGATCTTGGGAGTAGATACAAATTTTCCAAAATTTTATTTCATTTGGAAGCTCAGATTTTATCACTGTCAACAAATATTGCCACTCTCCTTGAAGTGACAGGTTTGTTCGTTTTATTCCCCCATTTCATTCATTTTTGAGAAATGTCTGCCAAACACACAAGTCTAAATAACTACAGACCTGTCAGTTGTTCTTTCAGGTAAAAGCAGTGTTTCATGAAGAAAATGGCTAGTTCAGGTAGCCATTCAGTCATACAGTGCTTTCCTTCAACGCAGCCACCCTACTTTGGTATGGAGCAGAAGTGCTTACACAAACCTCCTAACTGCCTCAGCGCTTCTCTTACCTGGGCTTTCTCATGGGATGCCCAGCTCTTGTTCTACCAGTAGTGACAGAAAAAAACCCCCATGAGTCCTTTTACTTCATGTCTTCATTCTATTCCTTTGTTATCTCATTTTTGTTACAAGTAGACATGATACAAGAATGCTCAATTCAACACTTGGTGACTTACGATGTTCTGTAGGTCAGATTCCTGGATGGGCTTCTGTCATGGGGTTACACACTTGAAATGTCAATGGATATTTTCTTTAAAAAAGTCCACTGGCTTACCCTCCCATAAGTAGTGTATGGGAGTAACAGTTTGGTCAAACCCTTACATACAACCCTTACATACAAGATTGTCAATCTTAACTTTTAGAAAAATGTCTAGGTAATTGAAAAACAAATGCTCATTTGCATTTGTTCAGTTACTTTTTTTATTTGATTATCTTTATTATTGACTTTATTATATTTTTGTCAAATCAACTTTGAAGTAGGATTCATATGCAATAAGATATACCTATTTTGATGTACTTTTAGATGAGATTTTATGATGTTATTTACTCTTATAACTGTCACCACTGTCAAGATATAAAACGCTTTTATTACCTTGAGAAGTTTCCTTATGTTCAATCCCCATTAATCACCACTACTGCCCCCAGGAAACCAGCAATCTGCCTTCTGTCACTACAGATTAGAATTCTACAATATTAAACAAATGGAATCATACATAATCATATTTGTTTAGTTTCTTAGGTTACGTTTTTGAGATGCATCCATGTTGCTTATATAACTACTTCATTCCTTTTAATTCTGAGTAGTATTCCATACGTATGGACATACCACAATTTGTATATCCATTTACCTGTTGATGGATATTTGGGTTGTTTCCAGTTTGGGGCCATTACAGATAAAGCTGCTATGAACATTCACAAACAAGTTTTGTGTGGACATGTTTTCATTTCTTCTGGGTAAAAACCTAGGAGTGGAATTGCAGGCAGTATGGCTAGTTTATGTGTAATGTTACACCAACGGCCAACCTCTTTTCCTGAGTATTTGTACCAGATTACATTCTTACAAGCAACGAGGGAATTTTACATTCCCACAAGCAGTTGCTTCACACTCTTTTCAACATTTGGTAATGTCATTTTTTAATTACAGCCGTTCTAATGAGTTTGTAGTAGTATCTCATTGTGGTCTTAACTTGCATTTCCCTGAGGGCTACGGATGTTGAGCATCTTTCAATGTGCTTTTTGGTCACTGGAATAGCTTCTCTTATAAAGTGTGTAAATTTCCTGCCCACTTAAAATTGTCAGGCTGTTATTCTAATTATTGAATTGTCTAAGTCCTTTATATATTATGGGTTCAAGTCTTTTATTAGATATATGTATTTCAAATAGGTTCTACCAATCCGTGGCTTACATTTTTATTTCTGAGACAGTGTCTTTATAAGAACAAAAGTTTTTCATTTTAATGAAATCCAATTCATTAATTTTTTACTTTATGGTTCTTGATTTTTGTGTCCTAAGAAATCTTTACCTATTCTTTACTCCTTTATTTTTCAAAACAACTTTATTAAGGTAAAATTTACATACCATGTAATTTACCCATTTAAAGTCAACAATTCAATGTCCTTTTTGCTATACTTAAAGGTTTGTGCAACTCATAAACCACTCCTGTTAACTTTTAACGTTCACTCATTGCCATAACTTGAGCCCCAGTGCCAGCTTCTGTAGTGAGCACTGCTTTTCTATCAGTCACCCGTGCCTAGAGTTCTACCTTAGACAATCTACGAATGCAGCCCCCTTAGACAATCTCAACTGTTCTCAGCATTCAGCATTTCCCCAGGATTCAGTTAGGTTGGTTTGATTGCTATTGTAAGATCAGTAATCCCTTCTCTAATTTTCAATGTTATTGGCTCCCTCTCTTTGCTCCCCAAAATATTGTCATCGCACTTCTATTATGGTAATTACCGTACTGTGTTGCAATTTAACATCAAGTTTACATTTCCATCTTGACTAGACTCAATTTGAGGTAAGGAATTGTTTCCTACTCATCTCTGAATCCTCACTGCCAAGTACTGTATGGTGCCTACCAGTATATACAGGCAGTACTGATGAAGTATTAGTTGAATGACTCAAATGAGTCAAAATAAACAAAAAAAAATCTTCCACTTTAACAAGAGGCTTTATTCCTTGGAGTACATGGAAAACTGAATTCACTTGCACTTATAGTTCAGTCTAGTTTAGATTTGGTCTTTTCATTTTTGATGTTGAATTTATTGAAACTGTTGTAGCAACTCTGAGATCACAGTCACTATGAATTAAATCACACAGCTTAAAAAGTTATCACAAATTAGCAATCATAAACTACACAAATTCAAATTTAAGGGATCACGTAAAATTAACACGTACAATGATATATGTGTATACAACAATACTTACATTAGCTGAAAATAATTTTGAATTGGAGACAAAGGGCTCTCTAAAAACTTTTATAATTAAATTTAGTTCCCTTATGTACTGTCGAATTTCTGCCATAAATGCTTTTACCAAATCATAGTAAGTTTGCTCTCCTGAGGTGGAAGGCTCTTCATCGGTTAAAGATAATATATTTATATCTTCTACATCTTGATGAAACATATCCATCAATACCTACATAGTCAGAGATATAAAAAAAGTACAGTGAAATATGAATCTGTAGTTAAAGATAAGCACCCTAAGTTGCTCTTTGAATACAGTTCATAAGTGATAAAAAGCAGAAACACAATAATCTCTTCTTGGCTATATTGCCACTGCTTCCTACAAACAGAATTTTTCTCTACAAACAGAATTCTACATCTAATATCACAAACTGCCTCCTCCAAGCTCTCTGCTAACACTGCTACCTGTCTGTCTCTCTTATTAACCTATTAGTTCAAATTTGTTCCCAAACTTTGTCTTAGACTTCCCTTAGTTTCCTCTGTTTCATACCCTTGTCATCACCACCTCATTCCAGGGCCTCACTGCCCTGTATCTGAATAATTCACAGTCTGCTAATTGGCCTCCTTGACTACATTTGTTGGAAACTGATCAAAACTAGCCCTGCTTCTTCCAAGAAGCCTATTATTATTCTCTTACTAAATCTCACCTTTCCCCTTCTATAAATTTTGACATCATTATCTCTACAACATGATGAAATATTTTATCTTGTATCACTCTGTGCTTGTTTCACAAATGCAAATTTCCCTTCATCAACTCTGCAGCCTTGTTTTATACTTCTTTTGCATCTCCTCTCTGTGTAAGGTCATAGTATGTACTAAAAAATATTTTACTTATCTGATTTAAAAGGTAACAAATATTTTATATTCATTGAAAAATATTTTAAAAACCAAATAGTTATTCATTTAAAAATGTCAATACATTTGAGACCCTTCCTCAGATCAGGTGATTTTCACTCTGTATGCTCACATTCTAAAAGAAAAAATAAACACTAGAACATAATTAAGTGGATTCAGTAATCAGAGAGAAGAGTCCAAATCAATAAGAGTATAGTGAGGAAAAAATGGAACGAAATGCTCATCCGAAAATATTTTCTTTTCTGAAAAGTAATTTTCATAAAATGAAAATATTGAGGCAATCTAGAGTAATAACTAAGAGCTTTAGAATGAGATCTAGAGTTTGAGTCCAGGTTTTGAAACTTCTTAGTAAGTTCTGGGTCAATTTCTGTATCTCTCTAAACTTCAGTTTCCCTTTTATAAAGAGTACCTACCTTACAGGGGTACCACAAAGACGAAAGGAAATAAGTTACATATATGCTTAACTTCAATAATGTTTGCTCTTTTTATTTTGAGTAGGCTCCACACACATCGTGGAGCCCAGCGCAGGACTTGCACTCATGACCCCAAGATCGAGAGTCAGACACCTAATCGACTGAGCTACCCAGGTGCCCCAATGTTTGTTCTTAATATTTTTATAATAAAACCACAGAAGTAGTATCTAAAGAGAGTTAGGTGTTGAAATAAAGCCCTCAAGAGTTTAGTATTTTTACATTTTCAAAATTTGTTTTCAAAGTTCATCATCTTCTAAGTACTCCAATCTAAATAATTTAAAGAATTTCACTAATAAGAGATTATTACTATCATTTACTCTACTTGCAGGAACACATAAAAGAAAAACTGCATGACATTTTTAAACACAGTTTACAGGCAGCTGGGTGGCTCAGTCAATTAAACATCTGACTCTTGATTTCGGTTCAAGTCATGATCTCATGGTCTGTGAGATCGAGCCCCAGGTCAGGCTCTATGATGACAGTGCAGAGCCTGCTTGAGATTCTCTTTCTCTGCCCCTCCCCCACTCACAGGTTCGCTCACTCTCTCTCTCTCTCAAAATAAATAAATAAAACATTTTTAAAAATAAACATGGTTTAATACTATATATATAATACTCTATTTCCATAAAGTGATATATTGTGTAGTTGCTATTAGACTACTGGAAATATACCCTAACACATAATATATAATTTTATTATCTGAATAGTATGTTAGCATCCAATAAATCAGGTATAAAAACTTAAGAACAAGACATACAGAAGATCAGTATCCTACCTTATCAGCACACATTGCCACTTTAATATCTTGTTTTGTAATTTCATAATGCCGTATATTTCGTACATAATTCCCCACCAGCTTTAAAATGTCTGCAGAAATGTATTCTAATACTGCTACTATGTAAACAGAAACCTGGTGGTCAATTTTATAACCTAGGACCTCCTGAAAAATTAAAAGAAAAACATGTTTAAAAATCAGATACTATAAATTTGACACACTGATTAAAAATAAAAAAAAACATGTATACAATTTAGCTTAACTTTTACTGAGGCCTGTGATTATCAACATTTCATTGTAAGTGGTTCATCTATGAATAATATACATATTGCTATTTGGAAATGTAGGTAGAGCAAAATTACCTACGATCATGTAAAATACTTAATAAGTACAGATTACTAAATAGATCATCCTTAACTTAAGAAGGGAAGCCCCAGTTTGGGGGACAGGAGAAATGCTCACTTTACCTAATTCAGAATACCTGGAATTAACTATGACAAAAGAGGTTTTTTCTTTATTCAGAACAAAAGTTAATGTATTATTGATATCTGGGAATATGTACACTAGCCTTATACCTCTGTTCTTCATTCCAAAGGAATCTGGGATCCCAAAACCCTGGTGGCGCATTTCTGGTATTTGTACTGTTTCAATGAGAAAAAATTTGTGCTATGTTCTACTGAACAACAGTGGTTACTAAGAACATGTTAAATAGTATTATTAGACTTCAAAGAAGGTATGGGCTTTTGTGGGGCTGACCAGTTGCTACAGGGAAACAAATTCTATTTTCTAAACAATCCGATTTAAAAAAAACCTTTGAAACACGAAGTTTACTTATAAGTTGGCGGCAGGTGGCATTTACCTTTAAAGATATATAAAAACTATGAAATGGTTATAGTGATAAAGATTTATTAATAAACTGAAATGGTATCTGCAATTAGATCATTAAATTCAAAGTTCAGGATCATTACTGACACAGCAGGCACATACCTCAATGTGTTAATTCTCTCAGAATAAAACTCAATGTATGGCTAGTAAAAATTAGGAAAAGAGAATTATACAGAAGTATGTAGTTACTAGTAGTTTAGTAATTCTCTATAGCTTGCACTTATTTCCTCAGACCAGTAAAATACAGACAGATATTTCTATCCCAACAACCCGAGTACAAAACATAACCTTTGACAGTCTTAAACATAATCCAAGTGTTTAGTCTTAAATCTTAAGTCTTGGACGAGATCAAACAGAGCTGAATTCCCTAACACCATCACTTGGAGCCCTGTGAACATGGACTAAAAGTTACTTAATCCATTTTTGCCTCAGTCACCTCATCTACAAACTGGGGATGACAATAATAACTTTGTTGAGTAATAAAGTTTAGAGGTAATGTACGCAAAAGCATTAACATTTTGCTTGTATTATAGTACATAAAAATGATTGGTATCATAAGTATTAAGGTTTTAATTACTATAATACCTATATTTTTGACGTGAGAGTTAATCTATAGTTTGTTAATCTTATTAAATAAATAGAAACAGGATTATTAGCATTTCCAACAATTATTCTTTCTACTAGCTCTGGAGAGATTCAGCTGACTGATTTAAATGAGAAGTGGGGCTGGGTAGTTTAGGTAATCTTTAGACAATTGTTGCTCAAAAATTACACAGAGCCCTGTGGCAGACTCACAGAGGTCCCTACACATCTAACAACGTGAAGGATTAAGATTTGAAGGATGTGTAGGGACACTTAGGTCTAACCAATAAGAAAGGAGTTTTATAAATTCTCTTTGAGGTACTAGTAACACCAGAACTGAACGAAATCCACAATTATAACTTTTCTTAGACCCTTCAATTTGCATATTTTTGTCAGTATGAAATTACTTTAAATCATGTTGCCCAACTTATATTTCCCTATTGTCATATCATCCCTCCCCGTGACATGAATTTCTGGAAAAATTAAAATGAGAGAATTTTATTCTTCTAATAATCGACTATTATCCATAAAATATATGCTGAGTGTTTGAAACGATGGGTTTTATTTTGCTTTTAAAAGGCAAGAAGGTAGTATTTCAGCTTTACCTTTAATAAAGGATGAATTTTTTCTACTGGGAGAGATAAAGGGTTTCTTCGCTTCCTCTTTTCAATAGCCGATTGGGCATCAGCTATTGCCCACTTATCAATTGGATGAGGGAAACTTTTTTGAACACGTTCCTTGGAAAATAGGAAAATAACAACTAAGCAACAAATATATTAAATAGTGCTCTTCACTTATAATTTACTTTAAAAATCAAAGAATACCAAAAGCAGGCTTTTCACATGTGCTATAATTTATACTACAACCATACTTAAGAGAAAACTCTACTGTCAATGGATTAGTTTCTTAATTAGACAATTAAGAGATTAAACATTCTTTGTATTATCTAGGGGAGAATATCACATTCAGGATTTCAACTTAGCTGTGATAAAGTTAATGACAAGAATGATTAGAATAAACATTGCTTATATAAAATCTCAACAAGACCTAAGCTCAAGAAGCAAGTATCTAAATCTAATTTTCATTCATTTGACCTTTTAATAATACCAATTACAACCTCAAGTAGCATTTTGCACTTGAAACCTCTAAGAAATGTTTTCTTTATTCATCATGCAAAAGTACTTGACTTCAAAACTATTTACAGATCATGGAAAACAAGGGTTTACATTGGTAACAGCAATTTTTATACACCGTAGTTCATCATTAGAGTTTGAACCCTCTATAAATCATTAATTTTTACAAAATACTTCTCTTTAATTTCTAGCACTTACTTGGTTAGCTTTCCATTGAAAGTGAAGAAACTCATGTTAATGTAAAAGCTGAATTTTCCTACTTTAATAAACTAATGTAGTTCACTTCAAGCAAAAGTGACTCTTTCAGGATACCACAGTGAAAACCAGTAGAGGTCGCTATTAACATAATTTAAAACCATGTAGATAACTGTAAAAACTATTAGATAAAATTAAATGTCACTCCTGATTATAAACCTAAAAAGTTTTGTCAGTTGCTATTAAAATGAAAAATAAAAAAAAGAGACTGTCACATGACACTTTGGAGGGAAAACATGTTGATTTTAGGACATCTTAAGAACAAATTTATAAAGTGAGAATAGTTTAGCCCATTCAAGTTAAGTAAATTTTCTCTTCATCTAGGTTTGAGGCTTGAAATCAGCTGCCAAAGTTAAGAAGTGATCGTTTCAATTCTAATTAATGGAACTGGAGGTATGTTGAAAGAAATTATTGTAGTTATAAATGGAGTTTACAAATTTATTGAAATGCCTAGTTAAAAAGCTATTTGCCAGGACACTATACAGATAATACAAAGGTCCAAAATATTGGGGGAGTTTGGAAGGTAAAAAAGGAGAAAAGGAGGAGAAGGTGGAAAGCAACATCAAAAGCTAAAATTCTTTTCCTTTCTCCAGTCAATACTAGATTTGCTAATCCAAAAACGACAATTAAAGAGATTTAGGACTAACTTAACTATGGCTTCCAATTAAAAATTTCAGTGATGGGTTTAACCTGTGGTTAACCATGGTACAAATCTTATAATGGTATGGCCCTGTGCTGCTATTTTCTTTCCCCTCACCTCTTTCCCTCCCTCCTTCCCTCCCTCCCTTTCTTCCTTCCTTCTAACCTCAACTCACAGTAAGAAATAATAAATTCTTAATACATCTCATTGCATCCTTACACATCATACACATACTAAACAAAGTTCATAAAACAAAACCTGCCCTTATTACACGCTGATATTACACTGATATTTTCTATGTATTAAAAAAAAGTTAGTTGGGCAATGCATAATGTGATTTTATGACTTACTAATGGGTCCTGATCTAGAGTCTAAAAAGCACTGGTGTATGGTAGTGAAAGTATAAGAGAATAGACGTTGAACTCAATACAATTCTTAAACATATTTCACATAGGTCTTTGGAAAAAAAGTCACTGGTAGAATTACATAGGCAAAATGGAGGCAGGGGTTGAGGTGGAAGAAAAAGAAAATAGAATAGCAATCCCTTCCCAGAGAAAGAACAGGTATAATTATGGAAAGACAAGACTTAAGAAATTAAATAAAGAAAAAAAATAAATTTAACAAAGAATATACTTTACCAGGGACATAGAACAGAAAAAAATACTATTAGTTTTTTCTTCTATTTTTTTTTTATAAAGATTAAATACAGAAAATGAGGGAGAATGAACCGGATTGGAGCAATTTTTATACACTATCTTCTAACATGAAAAATTATTGTGAAAAGACAGAAACAAACAATACATATCCCTCCTCTACATTCCCAGAGCACTCATATAAATGCTTCTTTATTCATCGGGAACACTGCCTGACAGATAGCAACACTCAAATACTGGTGGCATGGATTGTTGAATTTTGGCTATGTCAGTAAAACGAAATCCCTTTCATTTGGACTCTGATAGTTCACAATCTTTAGTACAATTTCTCAAAACTTTTCAATTAACATAAGCAAGATTAAATAACATAATATTCAATTAACATAGTATAGATACATATATAGTCCATCAGTTTTCAAGCACTTTCAAAGTATCTATATTCCTAAAACTATAGGGCAACTAAAACCCACTTTTAGTTTTTCATTAAAATAAATCCCCTTGGGGCCAAGTATTAAGGAAGAATTGCTACTCTACTTTGAATTATGTTTATACTTTAATCAAAACGTATTCTTTAGAAAGACAGAAATTTTATATATTGCATTAATTCAGACTGATCTATTTTTTTAAATGTTTATTTATTCTTGAGAGAGAGACAGACAGACAGACAGACAGACAGACAGACACAGAGCATGAGCAGGGGAGGGGCAGAGAGAGGGAGACACAGAATCCGAAGGAGATTCCAGGCTCTGAGCTATCTGCACAAAGCCAAACGCAGGTCTTTTTTTTTAAGTACGGTTTTTAATATGGGCCTCAAATTAAAAAAAAAAAACGTTGATGAATTATCTCTTACCTCAAAATTTATTTGAAGGGCTTATAAAATTCATGACCCTTATGACTTAAAAAAAAGGCTTTGTAAATGTATTAAGGAAATAAAATAAATGTATTAAAGAAATATAAAATCCTTATGAACGAAGAAAGTGAAAAATTGTTTTCTGATAAAAGAATCTAACACACCATTATATTCATTTAAAATCTCTATATATCTAGATTTTTGTCTAAATACGTTTCCAGGAATGGTACAGGAAGAAGGGTATTTGACCATGATTAGATTCCAGGTTTCCACCTTTTTAAAAATCTGTTCTAGGGGCACCTGGGTGGCTCAGTCCGCTAAGTGTCTGCTCAGGTCTTGAACTCAGGGTTGGGAATTCAAGCCCTGCATTTTATTTAAAAAATAAAAATAAAAAAATTAAATCTGTTCTACCATTCTGAGGGGTGTGTAATCTATAAAATAAGCAGAGTAATAACTACTCCATAGGGTTGCTGTAAAGACATAACTATGTATATAACAGTACTCTGAAATTACAAAGCCCATTACCCAACTGATGGCTATTTCTATTTCACTCATACATTCTTCCCAACCTTTCCCAATTCCAAAGCCAGCTCATTGGTATATCACATGGCTACATCCACTTTAAGGGCTCAGATTTACCACTTAAAAATAACATGACAGGGCACTGGATAATTATATATCTTCAGAAGTTTTCTATTAAGAAGCTAAGAAATATCCTTTATTAATATTTAGAGTCTTGAGGGCCTACATTTTGATCAAACCTGTGCAACTCAAAAACTGACGCAGTAATTTTCAAGAATTCATGGAGATCTCCTTCAACACTGGAAAAATTATATATTAGTTTCTGTATTAATAAAAATAAGGAAATTAAATAAACACAGTATAGTATGAGATATCAAGAAAGAACTGAATTTGAGTTTGCAATGTTATCAAACTAGCAAATTCCTAGAACGCCCTCTAACATCAGAATGATAATAAGCAAGATGAGTTCCATAACCCTACTCTAACACACTAGGCACAAGGCTGAATGCTGTATTTTATAAACACTGTGGGAGAACCTAAGATCCAAAAGAGCAACTGGAATTATTCATGAGAAGAGTCAGGCAACGAGTTCTATTCAAGATCTACTCTGAAGACCAATGTAATTAAGTGCCTAAAGGAAATCATGAATAAAAGATAGTTGACCTTATAATTCAATGGAAAAATGGGATAAAAATGTATGAAACCTTCTTTAAATTACTTAAGAAATCAAAGTGAATTACTATTCCACTGTATACAATCTTTTCTACATCTACAACCTCTGTAGTTCAATGTTTTCAAATATCTCTTTGCCTCAGCTGAAATCTGGAACTCCCCTGAAGACTTCGAGAGCAAAAACCGCCCTTGTCCCAAAACCTGCATGAAGGTAAATTTAGCATCTTTTCCATTCCCCAAGCTGTTTCTGGATCATGTAAAATCTTGTCATGATCCTGTGTGACCTTACTGTCTACCTTAAGGACACATGAAATACCCTGGCCTCTTAATTCTTTGAATACCTCATCTTGGAGACTTTCTACCCCAGCCACCATCACATGGCCACATCCCGCTTTGTAACTGTGTTACTGAGGAAATCTTAAATTCCAACAGCTTTGTCTCTGATCCCAATCTATTCTTTTAATTCTCTCACTCAGGTATTCTAGTGTTATCAGTTCTTAACTTTATTGGGAAATCCAATACCCTAATTCCCTCCATGTTTTTCCAATCTACTTGTCCTCTCCTGGCAGGATGCTTGAGTTGTAATGTACATCCAAAAAGCTTAGACTTTCTGGGCTACAGTCTTGACTTCACTACTTATTAGCTGTGACCTTGGGCAAGGGCAATTTATCTAACCTCTCTGTGCTTCAGTTTCCACATTTATTCATTCAACATGTTATTTCCTGAGTGCATTCTCAGTGCCAGACATTGTTCTAGATGCTAGGAATTTGGCAGTAAACAAGAAAAATAACCTTGGAGCTTACATTCTAGTAAGAGAAGAAAACAGCACCATCTTCATGGGGTTATTAAAAAACTTTAAATAAAATATAAAGCACGGAACTATTTAGAACAGTACACAATATTACAGCAAGCACTTAAATATCAGCCATTATTATATGTCACTTTTTCTCCTATCCAGTTTAGGTTCTCTGATGCTCTTTTCAGAAGTTTCTCATTAGATATGCCTATATTATCAATCCCTCATCCCCCGGGGGACAGGGTAGGGCCTGGGGTAGACAGATATACCTCCTACCCAGCCACCGTTTGAGATAAAATCTTTGTTACATTCTATGTGTGTTGTGTCTTGAAAGGTTGTAAAGCCCTGTTATTACCAATTTCCACCACTTCCTTGTCCTACTATTCTACTGTATGTCTATGGTGAAATTCCATTCAACCCAACTATCTTTCTTGTGCCCACATTTGAGTACTGCAAAAGAAATGTCAGAGAAACTCAAAGATTTGTACTAGTATACATTCAAGGTCATTAAAGTCAAATGTTCTTAATCGTTGTTAGACAACTTTTATATTTCCAGCTCTATCTCCCATTTTCTACAGTTAGAACTTCAAACCTTCTTTCTTTTCTTCTCAGACTTTTGACTTCTTCAGATGCCTCTTCTGGGAAGCTAATCCCTAAGCCCCAAGGCCTGTGGTATTAGTTTGTCCCTTTTATGGTGTCCCTCAAAACTTTTATGCACAGTGGATCACATCCTGTTATTGCCATTATTCCTGTATCTCCACCAAACTTTAAGCCCTAAAAAAGACAGGGGCCAGGTCACTGCTGTAGTAGACTGCAGAACTTCCTAGGTTTTTACATGTTTCTTTCCCTTCCAATTGGTGGGAAGGAGTTCACTTACTATCTAAAATACATGTAAAAACTGAAGACCAACAGATTAATAACTAAATGTTTTTATTTATTTTTGAGACAGAGAGAGACACAGCATGAGCAGGGGAGGGGCAGTGAGAGAGGGAGACACAGAATCCAAAGAAGGCTCCAGGCTCTGAGCTGTCAGCACAGAGCCTGACACAGGGCTCGAACTCACAGACTGTGAGATCATGACCTGAGCTGAAGTCGGACGCTCAACCGACTGAGCCACCCAGGTGCCCCAAAATGTTTTTAAATGACAGTGGGCTTTAAAAACAAAAGAAACATTTGAACATATTCCACTCTTAAAACTGTGTGTGTGTGTGTGTGCGTGTGTGTGTGTAAAATTCTAGTATCAAGGAGTAGTGTTCAGGGGTGCCTGGGTAGCTCAGTTGGTTAAGCATCCGACTCTTGGTTTCAGCTCAGGTCATGATCTCACAGGTTCATGAGTTCGAGCCCCGCATTGGGCTCTGCGCTGGCAATGAGGGGCCTGCTTGGGATTCTCTCCCTCTTGCCCTTTCTCTCTGTCCCTCCCCTTCTCACGCTGTCTCTGTCTCTCTCAAAATAAATAAACTTAAAATAAAGGCAGTGTTTTGAGGCCAACAAAAGTTCATTTCAGAACACTTTCACTGACACTGCAACAAGTACACAGTGTGAGTGTGTGTGTGTGTGTGTGTGTGTGTGTGTGTGTGTATAAAGCAAATACAAGGCAAAATTTATCATACCTCTACATCTGAAGCACTTCGGGGCTGAGCTTGGCATAGCATATTTAATAACTGCAAAATTAATTCTTCAACATACTGAAGAGCATCATCACTAGACTCAAGAGTAGGATGAACTTGCCCCTGGACCTATAAACAAAAAGCAAAGTAATTAAAATGTAGGTTTATACTCAAACACATGGTCTGAATTGCAAGTACAGATTTAAATGTGATGACCCAGAAGTTCGTTCTCACTCTCTCCCCAGCCACAATACCATACATGCTTATTAACATGCTCCTGGAGGTTCAGATACCTAACTGCAGATTTCAATATATTTTTTTCTTTAAACCACAGTTACCCTGAGACATGGGAATGCAGAGAAGGAGGGAGAGGCTATGGTTTTCATCCAGAACCAGAACATTTACTCAACATACTGCTTGGGCAAAATTGACCTCCCATGGGTCTCTGGCCCTTGTTTGAACTCTACCTTTCCTCCTAAATGATAAAATCCAAGAAGGATTTCTCTTATTCACCAGTGTAACACTAGCACCTAGCACTGTGCAGGGCACAGAATACAAACTTGATAAATGTTTGTTGAACACAAAATCACCCTATACCAAAGGACACAAAATGGGTACTTTTGACAATCTGTGACTGTCTCTGCTTTATGAAGATAACTTGGTAGTCACTCATTCATAAATGCCTAATCATCTTTACCTTCATTTTCCTCAACCATTTGGTTGGAGGCCCATCAGGCCACTGGCCTCTGTAAAATTTACATTTTAATTGCCAGCATGCTAGCCTTTACGTGCATCCTTTGCCACTCACTATGGGTCACAACTATTCCTTTTAACAAATGGCAGAAAAATCAGTTCCAGGAAACAAACAATATAGGTTTTAAAATATAGTCAACTCTCCAAAGGGCAGAGCCCTCTTGGGAGAAAAGTGCACAATACTCGCTGGCCAAGAGCATGTAGTATGATCTGTCCTATTACACCTCATTATCGAACAGGGTATGACAGCCTTAGTGTGGGGGTACATTTTTATATACAGTGTACTATATTATCAATTTCTGGACCGTGTGTTAAAAATACATAGATATGTATATATCTGTACACATGAATTTAAAACACTTTTTAAGGAAAAATATTTTAGAGGCAATCACAATTCAGAACTGTGGGGGGAATGCTACATCAAGTATGAGGTTTAAAGCAATTTATTATTATTTTATAAGTGAAGAAACTAAGCCGCAAAAGGCTTAAATCCCTTGCCCGATCATTTCCGGTCTTATTCAGTATAGCAATTAGCAATCTGATTGTGATTAATCTGTTTATAAATCTCTTCACCCTGTTAGATGACTGAATGGTTGTGCAGTTAAAATAACGGATAACGTTTGGACTTAGAACCCCAGAATTTGTGTTTCTCAGCTCTGGGCTTACTATTTGCCATGCCATCACACTCTGATGTGTGTAGCTAATGGACCTTGTAAACTTACTTCCCTTCAGCACATAACAACATTAAACCACCTTTTTGTTTTTAAGATGGAATTTGATAAAAAGTTTTATTTATTTATTTATTTATTTATTTATTTATTTATTTATTTGAGTACAGGTGACACATAACGTTACAACAGTTTTAGGTCAACAACAGTGACTCGACTTCTCTCTGCCTTATGCTATGCTCACCACAAATGTAGTTACTGTCTGTCATCATGCAATACTAACACAATATCATGGACTATTCTGTTAATAATCCCATGATTATTCATTCCACAACCAGAAGTCTGTATCTCCCATTCCCCTTCACCCATTTAGCCCATCCCCAGAGCCCCCTTCCCTCTGGTAGCCATCGGTTTGTTCAGGTCTGATTCTGCTTACAAAATTGTATTTTTATTGATTGAATTGCATGCACCCATTTGGCTTAAATTGTCTTGTCAGATACCCTTTAGCTTCATAACCAACTTATCTTCATTTATCAGTGAATCCTAACACCACATAGTGGGCTTTTCTTGAGGGACTCTCAGTCTAGTCTTTTCATTTTTTTTTTTTAAGTTTATTTATTTTGAGAGAGAGCATGGGGCGTGGGTGGCATGGGGAAGGGGCAGAGAGAGAGGAGAAAGAGACAGAATCCCAAGCAGGCTCTGTGCTGTCAGTGTAGAGCCCGACATGGGGCTTGATCTCACAACTGTGAGATCATGACCTGAGCTGAAATCAAGGGTTAGACGATTAACCGACCGAGCCACCCAGGTGCCCCAAGTCTTTTCATTTTTTAATTCTCTTTTCTGACCAGTGACACAACCTGTCCTACTTCTCCTATTTCTTTGCTCCTTTTCCATTTTCTTGTGGAGTTCCTTAGCTTCCTCCACCTCTTAACTGTGGATTCTAGCCTTTTCTGTCTGCTCTTTTCTTCTGTTCTTTCCCCCAAGTAATCTTTACCTCCACATTTTAAACTACAACCAATGCAGACAACTTCAAATCTACCCCTAGTTCTGACTTCTCTCCTGAGTTTTAATTTTTTTTTTAAATATTTTATTTTATACTTTAGAGAGAGAGAGAGAGAGAGAGAGAGAGAGAGAGGAAGAGAGTGCACACGAGAGCAAGCACAAGCAAGGGAGGCACAGAGAGACGGAGACAGAATCTGAAGCAGGCTCCCAGAGCTGTCAGCACAGAACGAGCAGTGAGATCATGACCTCAGCCGAAGTCGGATGCTTAACCCACGGAGCCACCCAGGCGCCCCTGCCTCCTGAGTTTTAGACACACACTTCAAATCACTTGTTAGATTATCTCCATCTATCCTACCAAAATCTCTAATATAACTTAGTGAGAAAAAGGAACTTACTATAAAAGTTTAATAAGAAAAACTATATCTCAGGGTGCCTGGCTGGCTCAGTTGATAGAGCATGCAATCTCTGGGTTGTAGGTTCAAGCCCAAGTTGAGTGTAGACATTACTTAAAAGTAAATAAAATTTTTTAAACAGCACTTGAAAAAACAAAGAAAAATTATATGTCACACATAGAACTCAGTTTAACAAATGGAAATATATTTTAGAAAAAGACAATATAGAAGCCCCTGTTTTCACTAAGATGTAGTACTGGAAAATGTAACTATAATTGGGGTTACATTTCTGTCCAAGGCTCCAGCATCATATAAACTATAGCTATAGATTTATAAAACCGAGGAATTTTAGAAATAAAAGGGACTTGAGAAGTCATTTAACTCAGTGCCTCTATTTAGCAAATGAGAAAAAGGAGATGCCCATGATCCTGCAGTTAACTAGCAATGCTGTAAATACCGAACCTGGGCCTTCTGGTGTCTGGGCCATATAGTTCTTTCCACTAAACCCTTGACTGTCGAATCTGGAGTCTGAGGAGTGTGCTAGTAGCTCCATCAGTACAGAGAGAATGCCCACAAACTGTATCTATTCACATAACGGGCTTCCAGAGAACACATGGCTTGATGTATGCTGTCACACTTCAATAAACATTGTCATGTAATAAATGCAAATGCAGCACTATAAATCTCTATCATCTGAAAAGGTAAAATCATTTTACTCATTCAAAATTACAAATAAAGTAAAATTTATAAATTACAAATTTACTAAAAATCCAACATATAGCTAAAATGCTGGAGATAATAAATATTAAAATGAAAATACTGGGGCGCCTGGCTGGCTCAGGCAGTACAGCATGTGACTCTTGATCTCAGCGTCGTGCGTTCAGGCCCCGCAGTGGGCATGGAGCTTACTTAAAAAATAAAAAAATGAAAAAAATGAAAAAGAACATATTTAATCAGCAATCATTTTAATTAATTTTTTAAAATATCAAAGACTTTTGAGGTATAGGTACACAGAAACACATTTTAGAAAGTGTTCAGGAACGTGTAAATTAATCAGATTATTTTTTAAAAATGTTGTTTTTCAAAGAAACCATGGAAACATAATTCTTCATTAATATAGGTCCCTCTCCAGCTGCTCTTCAATTTACACTTTAAGCTGAAGCAGCAATTCAAACCATTTGTAGTTCGCTAAAACATGGCATGCAGTTTCACTCACACTGTCCTCCATGCCTGTCATTCACGCTCTCATCTACCTGTTTGACTTTCAAAACCCAGATCTCGTCTCATTTGGGAAGACTTCCTTGTTTCTTGCCTCTCTCTAAGGCAGAATTAATGTCATTCATTTAAATGACTTACTGACCCCATTATAAATATCAGACTTTGTTGGTATTGGATACATAGAGCTAAGCCAAAAACAGTTCCTGCTTATATGGGCCTTATACTCTGCTAATGCTTGTACTAGATACCACATTTTTGTTACCAGTTTGTCTTAATGAATTAAAATTACATGTTCCCTTGTCTGCTTGATGTCGATGATCCTACTGGGCAGGGCCTTCTTCATCTATCTATAGAATCATATTCTCTTAGCATTTCACTCTCAATCCCTGACATTCAGAGTATACTCACTCAAAGCCTTGGTGTTGCAGGGGTGAGAGGGATAAAATATTTCATTCTTGGAATTAAGGTTGAAAAGGGATAGTGGTAAGGCTAGATGATTTCAGGAGCATAAACCCTTAAAGCAGAAACCGTTCAACGTACAAAGACAAAACTAAAATAGATGTTTATTTTGTAGAATCATATGAACTGTATATAACCACAGTGGTAAAATGCTATGCTTTAGACAAACAAACTTGATACTGCTTACAATTCAGGCACATATAATCCAAATGCTGGCCAAGTTTAACACCTAGCATGATGCATAAAATTTTAGAAATTTAAATTCAAATAGTTTTATTTATTGATGGTTATTAATATCCAAATAAAACCTATTAGGTAAATAAATAACACAAAGAATTAGGCCTAAACAGAAATAATGCATAATGCCAACTGTTCTTCTAAGTTTCTGAATATTAACCTTCATCATATATTAAACCTGTCAAATTAGGATCAAAAGGTTCCTTCGTACAAGAGACTAATAAATTATTTTACTTCCTTAAAAACAAAAAGAATACTTCAAAATCTCTGGCTGAAAAGCATGGACGATGGTAAATACTTCAAGACAAGCAGAACACCAATTTCTGAAATACAGACTTTTCTCTTTATTCTTTTAAGGAAGATGCTATTAAGCGATTTCTTTAATGAGCAGACAGAAGTAGTATTACATTTCCTATACAGACAGAATAAAAAACACTTCTTTTCTATGAGATAGTATTACAGCTAAAGTGTTCTATTCCATTTAAGTGGTACTGAAAGGTATTTAATAGATCAAATGATCCAAATTATTCAAGACCATACAGAATAGGTTACACTGCCAATCTTACGACAGTCTTCAGAAGTCATCTACAGCTGATATTCATTAAGGGTGTGTGTGTGTGTGTGTGTAGTTATAATAAGCACTTAGGATTGGGTTTATAAATTAGATGTGGGTTTTCCCTTATATACAGTTTTCAAAAATATTATATTTTATACTTCTATTTACTGATATCAAAAACCTCACATACTTACAAAATTACTTTAGGTAACTTAAGTAAAGCAAATGCAAGAACTTCACTGAAGAATTAATTAATCATAGTCGTGAATAAGAATGTCACATGATCATGACAAGAATTCTTTTAGGGTATAATCATCATATTCAACTAAAGATGCCACATTGAATTTTAAACCTTCTTTAAGGACTGCCTGTATCTCTCTTGATGGTTCGTTTGGTCTCTACTGGTTTCCAATAGATTCAGAAGCAACTTTGTTGGCTCTTATTGCCAGATTTTGTGGAATCTGAAAAAAACAAGGATCAGGTCTGTATCAAATCCTAGGTTGAGACTTGAGTTCTCTAAGTGTACTCAGCAGCCCCTTGGGTAAACTGCCAGAAAACACTATGTTGAATTCTGATGAATTTTTAATAGCCTTTTCTAGCTAATGGCTCTCTGAAGAATTAGAAAGGCTTCTAGAGTGTATTTTGTCATATCTTGAGCCCAGATCTGCTACTTGTATTTATAAATATAACAGGAGAATATAAAGTAAAACTTGTATCCTCAAAACCTTTATCATAGCAAATAATAAAGATTTGTATTGTTAAACTTCTTTGCAATGTTACAATGATTATTTAGCCAACATCTGATGTTTCAGGTCCTCATTTTCCCTCATTCATAGATTTAAAAATCAAAGCAAAACCTTTAAAAAAATTAAAGGAGATAAAAATAAATCAGAGAACTTAAATCTTTTCTAGAAATAAAATTGACTAAAAATATTTTCTCATTTCTTGGAGTCTGTTAATTAGCCTTTAGGTCCGTATATGTAACAATCTTTTTAATTTCGTGAGCTTTTTTTTTTTTTTAAGTTTATTTATTTTAAGAGAGGGAGAATGCAGAAGCAGAGAGACAGAATCCCAAGCAGGCCCCACGCTGTCGGCTGTCGGCACAGAGCCCAGCACAGGGCTCGATCCCTCGAACGGTGAGATATGACCTCAGTCGAAATCAAGAGTCACATGCTTAACGGAGGAGCTACCCAGGCACCCCTTTCCTAAGCTCTTATTTGCTGGAGACACAAAGAGGACACAAAGAGTTCAGCTCACACAGTCAATATACGCAACTGACTTAATTAACATAGTGTGATGAGGCTAAAATGGAGTTATATTTAAGGCAGAGTGACAACCCCCCCCCCCTCAAAAAAAGAGTGACCCTTGCTGAATGGTGTGTGAGGATTATCAGAAGTAAGTATCAAGTAAAACACACTTGAACCGGTGCACAGAGAACGAAGGTGTTAAGGGCAGCACATAAGTTACTAAAAAAGCTAGCATATAAAAAATTACAGAGGCCAAGACAAAATGTGAGGACAGCTAAGCCTGGAAAGGGCAGGCTTGTGTGGAATGCTAAGAAGTGGGGAAGTGACCGGGGAAGTAGAAAATAATTGAAAGGTTTTAAGCAAGACATTGACATAATTAGATCCCTTTGCTTAAGAATCTTTCTGGTATCAGTATGAAGAATGAGTTAAAGGAAGATGAGGTTGAAGGAAGCAAAACTAATTGGAAGGATGCTGCAAGGTCTGGAAAAAGAAACCGTGGATGCCTGAACAGAGGGAGAAACCGTGGGAGGTGGGAAAGTGAGGAGGTGTGTTTGGATAACTATTTTGGAGGAGAATGGGGGCAACAATCAGAACCACTAACTTAACCAGGATAGGAAATATTAGAATAGGATAATATTTTGCAGAAAAGAGAAGAAATTCAGTTTAACACCTCAATTTAAGATTTTTGTATTACATGTAGTGAAATAAAACTGAAACTGTTTTTTTTTTAAGTGGTTTTGAAATTTTTATTGTATTTTATTTTTTTGGTTGTGGAGAATTATTTACCCAAACAGTGTTTCAAATACTCAAGTAGCAAAACAACCTAACTACTGGGTATTTACCATAGAGATATATTTACTTATTAACTTACTAGCTGTCATAACTACAGGAAGTAAAAAGGACTTATTTAAAGAATATTTACAAGTAACTTAGTCCCAATTTCCAAGATTCTTCCCCTTTACTAATGTTAGATGAAAATGGTTACAATAAATTGACTGAAATAAGTAAAAATTATTTAAGACTACTTATCACATATTTTGTCATGTGAGCAAAAATAAACAAAATATCTGAGAACCTGTGAACACTGTAGAAGAAGCTTTAGACCACTACTATGGCCAAAAATATGCATATGCAAAAATAATGAAGATAACTTAAATTGTAATGTAATTAAATTTTAAAAATGAAAGCAATGAAAAAAATGATACAGCTAACATACAGCAAAAACTTTAAATTATAGTAAATATTGTTACTAAAAAATTCTATCTCATATTATATGAAGAAATTTCCAACTATAGTAGGAGATATGCACAGAATTTTTAAAACACATACACATTTAACTCTTAATTCAATCTAAATTGTAAATGAAAATATAAGCCTGGGATGTATTATTGTACCAGAAAGCAAGGAAGCTCTCAGATGAATGGGCCATAACAAACAAAACAAAACGTAACAAAACAACACAGGAATCTTATGAAAAGGCAAAGGGCTACCTCAAAAACCAAATCAACTGCAACTAAGTGAAACACACTGAATCTGTGCTTGCTTCAGGCAGCATATATACCAAAAATCGAAATGATACAAAGAAGATTAGCATGGCCCCCGCACGAGGATGACATGCAAATTCGTGAAATACATTGAATCTACAAAAACCAATGAGGTCAAAAGGAGGTTTCAAAAAATACCAAATTGGAAATAAGTGGGGCACCAAGTCTTTATCCTGAAAGAATTAATACACATCCTTCTTTTCCTGTCTGAACTATACTATACTCTGGGATAAACCAAACAACTGGCATTGATGAATTGTTCCTTATAGAAGGATTCCAGGTAACAAATGTAAAAGGAACACAGTTAGAAAACCACCCATTCGCGACTTGAACAACATAAATTCAGACACTAATTACCAACAGATGAAAGAAACCACTACATAAAGAGATGATCTTTTTAAGTAGGGCTCAGGCTATTACCTCCTGAATCCCCTGATCAATCTTAGTTAACGTCACTAAAATTGGGGCCAGACTTGATGCAGTGTGAAGCCACAGCACCACCTGTGAAGTATTCTTGCCAAAAAAGCTAAAAATAAATCTAATCAAGCTTCTAAAGCTGACTTCCATTTATAGCAACTATGACAGATATAAGAAAAGTTAGATATTACCCCAAGGAAATAAACAGAGAACTCCAAAATGTTGAACATCTTGCAGGACAACTGATTCAGTTCCTGCAATAAGTCAACTGGAAGAGGAGGATCTGTATATTAAAGAAATTTAAGAGACATAACAACTACATTTAATATGAAGACCTTGATTCCAATAAACCAACTGCAAAACTGACACTTTTCAGACAAATGAACAAATCTGAATTTTGACTGGTATTATTAGATGGAACCAACAAACTGCTGTTAATTTTGATAACTGTGATAGTGGCATTGAAGTTATGTAAGGGAAAAATGACCTCTGGTGAACTCAACTTGCTTTCAAATACTTCAGAGAAAAATAAAAAGGTAGATGAAGTAAATGTGACAAAATCCAGATACCTCTTAACTCTAGGTAATGAGCACATGAATATTCGTTCTGTCTACTTCGTGTACATTTAAATTTCTTCATTTAAATATGGGTGAGTTCGAGCCCTGCACTGGGCTGCCTCTCTGCTGTCAGTGTGGAGCCTGCTTGGGTTCCTTGGTCTCCCTCTATCTGCTCCTCCCCGACTTGCATGCATGCCCCCCACCCCCCAAAAGTAAACATTTAAAAAAAAGACTCTTTAAAAACACCGGAATGGGACATAAAAATATTGCACATCACCTACAGAGACTATCAACAACGCAAATCCACCCCACTCCAACTATTCCCTTTGCCATGGTCTGGGGATGGGCCCCAAGGTCTGTGTTTTTAACAATACCTCAGGAGTGTCTCAGGAGATTCTTTTTTTTTTTTTTTTTTTAATATTTATTTATTTTTGAGAGAGACAGAGACAGAATGCTAGTGGGTTAGGAGCAGACAGAGAGGGAGACACAGAATCTGAAGTAGGCTCCAGGCTCTGAGCTGTCAGCACAGAGCCCGACATGGGGCTCAAACTCATGAGCTGTGAGATCATGATCTGAGCCGGAGTTGGACGCTTAACCAACTGAGCCACCCAGGCGCCCCTGTCTCAGGCGATTCTTGCAAGCGGTCCTGAAATCACACTTCGAGAAATATTAACATAGAAGAAAGAACTCCTAGGGGCACCTGGGTGGTTCAGTGCATTAAGGGTATGACTCCTGATTTTAGCTTACGCCATGATCTCACGGTTCATGAGTTCGAGCCTGACACGTGGAGCCTGTTTGGATTCTCTCTCTCTCTCTCTCTCTCTCTCTCTGCCCTCCCCCACTCATGCTCTCGCTCTCCCTCTCTCAAAAATAAACTTACAAAGAAGAAGAAGAAGAAGAAGAAGAAGAAGAAGAAGAAGAAGAAGAAGAAGAAGAAAGGACTCCTAATGTCCTAAATATATCTGGACCAGTTAAGGGGGGATTGATAGAAGATCTACAACCTGAGCTGACTTTTGAAAACTGAATGAAAATTGTCTGAGTGAATCAAAGAGAAGGGCAATCTAGAAGGAATACTACAGGTAAACACAAAGAGATATGAGAGTATGTATTGCAGGTTAGGAAATGTCAAGCAGTTTTGTATGATTAGAATATTAGGAAGCATGGGGAGGTGGTAAGAATTGAGGTGGGCAAGAGATAGAAAATAAAAGATTTCTGTAGGCCATGCTAAAAAAAATTAAACTACACTTAATATACTTGGTGTTAAGGGAAATTTTATTCTACATTCTAAACAATTCAGTTATGGGACTTTGGAAACAAACCATAGTGCCTTGAGGACTATTTTTGTCTTAAAAAGGGTCTTGGTAAAAAGACCTTTTTGTAAAAAGACAAGATACCACTATCACAAGGTTACCTTCAACTAGGTTCCCTACTCTGTCCACTACCTAAAATGAGGCTTAAAAATAGGCACTAAAGTCAAATGTTCTTAAGTAGAATGACAAAAATAAAACAATATGCCCATGTTACCATTATGTACCTAAAGTATGTACCTATGTACATACTATGAAATACATGTATTTCCTAGTTCAGTCCACTGAGAGGACCTAAAGGTACATATACCTTAGTAACAATGAGCACATCCAGTGCCCTGGTCCTGGTTTCCAACACCATTCTCCAAAAGAGAAAGCAGGGTTCCTTGGCAACATGCCTGATTCTAGGTCAGAGAAGGGAATAAACAAATTGAGCCTAAAGCATGCTGTAGTGCTAGAAAGTAAAGAAGTGTTGGGGCGCCTGGGTGTCTCAGTCGGTTGAGTGTCTGACTTCAGCTCAGGTCATGATCTCATGGTTTGTGAGTTCTAGCCCCGCGTCGGGCTCTGTGCTGACAGCTCAGAGCCTGGAGCCTGCTTCTGAGTCTGCGTCTCCCTCTCTCTCTGTCCCTCCCCCACTCATACTCTGTCTCTCTCTGTCTCAGAAATAAACATTAAAAAAAAAAATTAAAAAAAAAGAAGTGCTCAAAAAACAAAAGGGTAGGGTATGTAAAAAAAAAAAAATCATAGGGGGGAGTGGGAGGAGCAGAAAAGAATGAAAGGGAAAGCAATACAGGAACCAACATTAAAGAGCTCCCAATGGTTAAAGCTAGAACAATTTGAGCAAGAAAATAAGTAATATAGTACTGGATTATAACCCAAACCCAAAGTACAAAATAAACAAACATCTATGCGGCCATACTGATACAGATAGATATATGAAACATAAATATGTATTTATGTTCTAAAGAGAGATTGTCTCTTTCCATACATACATACATACACACACACACACACACACACATATATATAGAACACACACACACACACATTTGACACACACACACACACACACACACACACACACACACACACCTATAAAATTACGCCCTCCCCTACATTTTCCATATTCTTCTGAAGCAAGTTAGGGGAGGGGTACTTAATACTGTTCTCTTCAGTTATAGTCCATTTCCATAGAATATGTAAAAGAAGGGGGAGAGGGAGAAACTTTATAATGGATACAGTTAACAAACACTACCCTGGCCAAGTGATCAAGGTTACGTCAAAAATGAGAAGTCAGGGGCGCCTGGGTGGCGCAGTCGGTTAAGCGTCCGACTTCAGCCAGGTCACGATCTTGCGGTCTGTGAGTTCGAGCCCCGCGTCGGGCTCTGGGCTGATGGCTCAGAGCCTGGAGCCTGTTTCCGATTCTGTGTCTCCCTCTCTCTCTGCCCCTCCCCTGTTCATGCTCTGTCTCTCTCTGTTCCAAAATTAAATAAACATTGAAAAAAAAAATTTAAAAAAAAATGAGAAGTCATATTTATTTTTTTTTCTTTTTTTTTTTTTTAATTTTTTTTTTCAACGTTTATTTATTTTTGGGACAGAGAGAGACAGAGCACGAATGGGGGAGGGGCAGAGAGAGAGGGAGACACAGCATCGGAAACAGCCTCCAGGCTCTGAGCCATCAGCCCAGAGCCCGACGCGGGGCTCGAACTCCCGGACCGCGAGATTGTGACCTGGCTGAAGTCGGACGCTTAACCGACTGCGCCACCCAGGCGCCCCTGAGAAGTCATATTTATAACACATGCCTTTGATATCCTTTGGGAAAAAATAGCACTTGACCTCTGTAGTTTTCCTACCAAAAACCTATGAACTCAGTCTAACCATGAGAAAAGCAATGGACAAATCCAAATTGAGGTGTATACTGCAAAAAACCTGACCAGTACTTCTCAAAGTCATCAAGAACAAGGAAAGTCTGAGAAACTGTCTTAGACCAGAGGAGGCTAGGGAGACAAGATGACTAAATGTAATGTGGTATCCTGGGTGGGATCCTAAAGTTGTAAAAAGGACACTGGGGCATACGGGCAAAATGTGAATAAGATATGAAATTCAGTAAATGATAACGTACAAATAATGTTGATTTCTTAGTTGTGACATATGTACTACAGTGACATATGGCATTAATAAGGGGAAATTAGGTAAGGGGTATACAGGAATTTTCTGTATTATGTTCGCAACTTTTCTGTAAATATAAAATTATTCTAAAGTAAAAGGTTTACTTTTTTAAATGTGGGTTGTGGCTGAAGCAGTATTACAAGGAAACTTAAAGCCTTAAATGTTTATATTAGAAGTAAAGAAAGAATGAAAATGAATGGGCTAAGCATCCAAATTAAGAAAATGGGGGTGGGGAGAGAAAGATATATTAGAACAGTACTCCCCAAAGGAAAGAAATAAAAAGTAATAATAAATAATAAATAAGAAACAGAGAGCTCTCTGGCCCCCTCACACCATGTGAGGATGCAGACAAAAAATAGCTATCTATGCACCAGGTTACAGGTCCTTACCAGTAACCAAATCTGCCAGTGCCTTGATTTTTGGAGTCCCCAACCTCCAGAACTGTGAGAAATACATTTCTGTTGTTTATAAGCCACACAGTCGATGGTATCCTGTTATGGAAACTGAATGGACTAAGATAGAAAACCATATAAAAAAAAATCAAAGATGGATCAAGTACATAATTGTGATGAACAAAACATTTAGAACCCTTTAAAAAAAAGCATAGAAGAGGGGCGCCTGGGTGGCTTAGTTGGTTGAGCGTCCAACTCTTGAATTTGGCTCAGGTCATGATTTCAGGGTCATGGGGAGAGCCCTGAGTTGGGCTCTGTTCTAAGTGTGAAGCCTGCTTAAGATTTTATCTCCTTCTGCCCCTCTCTGCTACTTATGCTCTCTCTTGCCACCAGCCCCAAAAAGTATAGAAGAATATCTTTATAACTTGAGGTAGGAATGAACTTCTTTGAAAAGACACAAAAAGTACAAAACAAAGAAAAATCATAATTCAATTTCTTAAAATTAAGAACTACTACTTTGCGGTGCCTGGGTGGCTCAGTTAGTCAAGGACACAACTCTTGACTTTGGCTTCGGTCACGATCTCACAGTTTGTGAGATCAAGCCCTGTGTTGGGCTCGGCTCTGACAGTGTGGAGCCTGCTTGGGATTCTCTCTGTTTTCTCTCTGTCCCTCCCCTGTGTTCTCTCTCTCTCTCTCTCTCTCTCTCTCTCTCACACACACACACACACACACACACAGTCTCTCCCTCTCAAAAATAAATGTTAAAAAAAATGTACTGCTTCATCAAACACAAAAAGTACAAAGCTAAGTGACACACTGGGCAAAAATAAATGAAGCACATATAATCTACAAAGGATAAATATCCAGGATAAATAAAGAACTATTAAGTATTAATGAAAACACCTCATTTTTTTAAATGGGGGAAAGACATGTACTAGCATTTCATAGAAGAGGAAACACAATTGCCCCATAAGTAATACAGAGGTACTCAGCCTCAACCTTATAAGTATTCAAGTCAAAACAAATTAAAACTATGAATTATAATTTCAGGTCTTACTATTCTGACAAAAATTTAAGAGTCTGAGAATATCCAGTGTTAGTGAAGAGATGAAGAAATGGGAATTTTCATTCACTACTGGTGGAAATATAAAGCAACATGACCTTTTTGGAATAAAGTTTGAGAACAGCTAGTAAAGCCGAATATGTGTGTGTGTGTGTGTGTGTGTGTGTGCGCGCGCGCGCACATTTTATGATCTAGCAATTCCACTTCTAAGTATAATATAGAACTCTTTTAATTTTTTAAAAATGTTCACTTATTTTTGAGAGAGAGAGAGAGGCAGAGAGACAGGGAAACCGAGAATTTCAAGCAGGCTCTGTGTCATCAGCTCAGAGCCCGACACAGGGCTCAAACCCATGAACTGCAAGATCATGACCTGAGCCAAAATCAAGAATCAGAGGTCCAGCCAACTGAGCCCCTCAGACACCCCTGAATCTTTTATTAAAAACATTCATTAAACTCTCTCCATAAAGAATACTCTGCTAGGTTATATTAAAAAGGATATAGAAAATGATACCTAGTTAAGAGTTAGTAGTAAAGCTGAAGAAAGGAAACACAAACACATACAATCATAAAATCTAAGTGTTGGAAAGAAAGAGCCAGAAGTGACTCTGTATCCTAAATTCCCCACCTAAAGAGAATGTCTTACAAAATAGCTTGAAAATACAAGGCATCACATCAAAAAGTTGAAAAACCTGACAAAGTACTAAGAATAAACAAGTCTTGGACTAATTAAGTACAAGTGCCTGGTTTCTTTGCCTTGTTACACACTATTAGCTTCTTATCATATTTTCAACCCAAGTCAGGGTATAAAGATGCTGAACAGGGATATTTTCTCAAACCTGAGTTTGAAATTTTCACCCAGAACCATCCTATTTCTAATTTTAATGTTTAATCCAGGGAGAAAAGTTAACCCGCCTTAATTTAACTAATATCATGAACTGTTCAATTTATTCCATTTTGTTATTTATATCTAATATGTAATGTAAATCAAACCTGAAATAAGGACTTAAGCCCTCAGCTATTACGTAGCCAGGAATAGGATAATTAGGTATTTTACAAAACTTGTCCAAAATCTCAGTTCATATGGGAAAACAGAAATATGATTCAAGATGCAGGAAGAGGAGAAATAAAATAAACACTACTATATAAACATCAGAATTAAGACTATAGACCACATTAGCCTGATAGAATGTTTTAGTTCTTGTAATGCCCTTCCCCTTGCATTTCTTTCATCTGTGCAACAAATATTTTGAGCAGCCCATATACTCGGTGGTGTGGTAGGCATTTGGGAATAGCATAACAAAGTTCTAGTCCTCACAGAACTTACATTCCTTGCTTTAGGTTATGTTACTTTGTCTTGTGTTACTTTGTCTTTTCCCTCATTTTCTTTTACATTTTTGGCAAAGAAAAATGAGATCTATGTTAAGAAAGAATAAAGAATAAAGAAAGTATTTTTTTTTTAAGTTTGTTTATCTTGAGAGAGACAGAGACAGCACAAGCAGGGGAGGGGCAGATAGAGAGAGGGAGAGAGGGAGAATCCCAAGCAGGCTCTGCACTGCCAGGGCAGAGCCCGACATGGAGCTCAAACCCCCGAAGCCGCTAGATCATCACCTGAGCCAAAACCAAGAGCCAGATGCTGAGCCACCCAGGCACCCCAAAAAAGAATATTTAAGAAAAGGTATCTTAATGCAATGATCAAATTTTACTCTAAATTTACCAAAGGATGTCTAGAAATCAAGCTAGGTCTTAAAGCTCAAGAACGAGGTTAAGGCCAAAGACAAGGATCTGGAATTCACCCAATCACTCACAGGAAATAGTACAAACTAGAGGTGGATAAAATCTCCCAGCCCAAGGTAGACCATAGGCAGTGAAAGACAGGATGAAATATTGGTAGCACCTGCATCCAAGCAGCAAGCAGATGGACATGAGGCAAAACAAAAACCACTGTCTATCAGCTTTAAACACAGCAAAACTCAAACAGAATATTTTGAAAAGGCCAACCAATGAACAATTATTATCACATAAGTGGTGACCTCTTAGAGAATATGAATCGAGTAGCAGGAGCAGAATCCAAATGGCAACTCAAATGGAACTCAACCAAATGAAACTCAATTGGAAGGCCATAGAGGAGTACATGGGAAGAGAAAGAGGGGCAGGGGGACCCCAAATTCAGACTGCTCTTAGGGGAATGTTAGCAAAGAAAGAAAGAAGAGACACAACTGTAGAAGTCTTGAAAAGGGATGCAGAACATGGAGGGTAAAGGAAATACTAGCCCAATTGTGAGTAAAAAATTTATTACTCGTTATTTCACACCCTTTATAGTAACACGTTTTACCTCTGTTGATAAAGGCTTAAGAGAAATTACTGACACATGTGTGTGGTTCACTTCACATTCAATACCCATGAGGCAGACTAGCATACTGCCTGACACATCCACTCATTCAGGAAATATTTCTTGAGAGCCCGCTATGTTTCAGATAAAATACCAGGCACTGGGAATACAATGAAAAGACAGCTCTGCCTGTATTCACGTGGTTTACAAATTAGTGAAAGAGAAAAATAGGAAACAATTATTAAAACTGAATGAAGAAAACAGTTTTATGGATAGGAATAATCTAATTTAGATTTAAAAAAAAATTTTTTTTACGTTTATTTATTTATTTTTTTGAGAGAAAGAGCACAAGTGGGGAGGGCAGAGACAGCAGGAGACAGAATCCGAAGTAGGCTCCAGGCTCTGAGCTGTCAGCACAGAGCCTGATGTGGGGCTCAAACTCACAAACTGTGAGATCATGACCTGAGCTGAAGTCAGATGTTTAACCGACTGAGCCATCCAGGCACCCCAAATTTAGATTTGGAGATCAGGGGCATCCTCTCTGATGAAGTAATATATATATATATATATTTTTTAACATGTTTACTTATTTTTGAGACAGAGATGGAGTGTGAGCGGGGGAGGGGCAGAGAGAGAGGGAGACACAGAATCCGAAGCAGGCCCCAGGCTCTGAGCTATCAGCACAGAGCCCGACGTGGGGCTCAAACTCACAAACTGTAAGATCATGACCTGAGCCGAAGTCGGATGCTTAACTGACTGAGCCATCCAGGCACCCCAAATTTAGATTTGGAGATCAGGGGCATCCTCTCTGATCAAGTAATATGTGTGTGTGTGTATATATATATATATTTTTTTTTTTTAATATTTATTTTTGAGAGACAGAGAGACAGTGTGAGCATGGGAGGGGCAGAGAGAGAGGGAGACAGAATCCAAAGCAGGCTCCAGGCTCTGAGCTATCAGCACAGAGCCCAATGTGGGGCTCGAACTCACAAACTGTGAGATCACGACCTGAGCTGAAGTCAGACACTTAACTGACTGAGCCACCCAGGCGCCCCCTGATCAAGTAATATTTAAGCGGAGATCTAAAGGATGAGTGTGGGTTTCCTGTATTACTGCTCCCAGAACACACTTACCTCCATGCCTTCTCATGCTTGTCCTCTGCCTTGACTGTCCTTCTCCCCTTAACCTTGTCGACTGAAACCCTAATGATCCTTTTGTGACCCTGTTATCATATCAATTCACTTGATCTCCCAATCAGAATTAACTGAGGCTTTCTCCAAGTTATTATACCTTTTTTTGGTTAACAGTTCAACACTGATGTATACTATAGTTGTTTCCCTCAATGAACTGAAAGCTCTTGGAGAGGACAGACTGTGTCTTTTTCATGAATTGCCTACAACGCATACTTACTGACACACCATATATATCTAATGGATGTCCCATGACTTGCTTTTATTTCTAATAAAGGTTTAGTGGTTAATGAGTATGTTTTCCTTCTTTCTGTTCCTAACCAAATTGGATATTACACATGTAATAAAATGACTAGGGATAAATATGACTGGGAACACAGACTGGGAACTATACTGAAATCAGACATTTTGTTTGAGGATAATGATTTAGAATCCATTTGGGAAGAAAGTAGAAATAAACAGTAGATTGAGAAAAGCGATGGAAAAGTGTGCAAAAGCTGAAAGGGTATTGAACTGCCAGCTAGGACAAGTGGGACCACTATGCCTGCCTGTCCCCTCCCCAGTTTCCAGTTTTCCTACCCACCTCTAGCAGTTGCAACAAAAGGAACAGGTCCCTGGTCATGATAGAGTTAAGAGGTCCCAGAATTACCTTCCCACTTCAAATGATTTATAAAACCAAATATATGAACCAAATATTTTCAGACATTTGGGAAACAGGCAGCTCAAAACTACAGTGTTGAAAGAGAAGAAAAACAAATGAGGTGAGCCCTATAATTGCTCAGCTTCTGCCTGGAGGCAGTGTTCAGGTCACTGAGCAGGGAGAGTGTGGAACAAAAACTCAAAAGGAGCCTAGCAATCTCAAGTTAAGGAGAAAGAAATAGGAATCATGCACGTCAAGGTGGCTAGAATATGTGCAGTAGGGTACTAGGATGGAGGGGACTGGCCAAGATGGAGGAAGTTCCAGAGATTGCAGAGTACCCTTAATTCTATGGCTGAATACTGATATGCATATGTGAGAAAAAATGTCCCTAGGCCAAGAAAGAACCACCAGAAGACAGTTAGCAAAACAACTCCTGGAGTTCACACAGAACTGGGATTAGTTCATGCTCCCATCAGCCAGACTGGAAAGATTTCTTAATAGTACACAGGGTATCAGGCAAAGTCCTCAGGAAAATACGGTCTCAGTAGTAAAACTAAAGTCTGCTTTGGAACTGCTCTAACAAAGCTTAAAGCAAGTCTCAGAAAGACTAAACTTATCCGAGATAACTTAATTACTTGTCAGAACAAAATACACTATTCATAGAAATGTAACAAAATCCAGTACTCAACAATGTAAAATTCACAATTCCCGACAACCAATAAAAAATTACCAGTGTGTAAAGAAGCAGGAAAAAATAACCCAAAAGCAAAAGAGAAGTTAACCAATTGAAACAAACCTAGAAAATGGCAAAGATGATGGAATTAGCAGACAAAGAAATCAAAATAGCTGGTATAAGGCCACAAACCAAGTCTCTGCAAATTCAAAAATAATCAGTCACACCATGCATCTTTTTTGACCACAACACTCTGAAACTAGAAATCACCACCAAAAAAATCTGGAAAAAGCACAAATACATGGAGATAAAATAACATGGTACTATACAATGAATAGGTCAACCAAAAAGTCATAGAAGAAATCAAATGAAAATGGGAACAAATGGAAACAAAAACACAACGCTCCAAAATCACCAGTACGCAGCAAAAGTGGATCTGAGAAGGAAGTTTACAGTAGTCTAGGCCTACCTCAAGAAGAAAAATCTCAAATAAACAATCTAGCCTTACACCTAAAGGAACTGGAAAAAGAAGAACAAATCCCCAAGACAGCAAAAGGAAGGAACATGAAAGTAATGAAAAGGGTGAGAGAAGAAATAAATGACATAGAAACTAAAAAAACAATAAACAGATCAATGAAACCAGAAGATGGTTCTTTGAAAAGATCAAAAACATTGATAAACCTCTAGCCAGACTCAAAAAAAAAAAAAAAAAAAAAAAAAGAAAGAAGGAAAAGAAAGAAAGAAGAAAAAGAGGACCCAAATAAATAAAATCACTAATGAAAGAGGGAGAAATAACCAACACCATAGAAATACAAACAACCATGACAGACTATTATGAAATATTCTACCAAACATTTAAAGAATTAATACCTATTCTCAAACTATTCCAAAAATAGAAAAGTGAGGAAAACTTCCAAATGCATTCTAGGAGTCCAATATCACCCCGATACCAAAACCAGATAATGACACCACACACTCAAAAAAAGGAACCCACAGGCCAATATGTCTCATGAATACAGATGCAAAAATTCTCAACAAAATATTAGCAAACCAAATCCAATAAAACATTAAAGAAATCACAGACCATGATCATATGGGATTTATTCCCAGGATGCAAGGATGGTTCAATATTTGCAAAATAATCAATGCAATACATCACCAAAAATAGAAAGGATAAAAACCATATGATCATTTCAATAGATACAGAAAAAAAATTTGACAAAGTACAACATCCATTCATGATAAAAACTTTCTGCAAAGTAGGTTTAGAGGGAAAATACCTCAACATAATAAAGGCCTCATATGAAAACATCATGCTTACTGGTTAAAAACTTAGAGCTTTTTTTCCCTAAGGTCAGGAACAAGGTAAGTGTGTCCATTCTCACCACTTTTATTCAACACAGTACTAGAAGTCCTAGCTGCAGCAATTTGACAACATAAAGAAATAAAAGGCAACCAAATTGGTAAGGAAGAAGTAAAACTCAATTTGCAGATGACATGACACTCTATAAAGAAAACCCTAAAGATGGCACCAAAAAAAAACTACTAGAACTGATAAATAAATTCAGTAAAGCAAGAGGATACAAAATCAATGTACAGAAATCTGTACATAATACCTAGGAATAAACTTAACCAAAGAGGTGAAAGACCTGTACCCTGAAAACTATAAAACACTGATGAAAGAAATTCAAAACACAAAGAAACAATAAGACATTCCACATCCATATGTTGGAAGAACAGAAATTGTTAAAATGTCTATCTTACTCAAAGCATACAGATTTAATGCAATCCCTCTCAAAATACCAACAGCATTTTTCACAGAACTAGAACAAACAATCCTAAAATTTGTATGGAGCCACAAAAGACTTTCAATGGCCAAAGCAATCTTGAAAAGAAAACAAACAGGGGCACCTGGGTGGCTCAGTCAGTTGAGCATCCAACTTCAGCTTAGGCCATGATCTCGCAGTTCATGGGTTCGAGCTCCACGTCGGGCTCTGTACTGACAGCTCAGAGCCTGCTTTGGATTCTATGTCTCCCTTTCTCACTTCCCCTCCTCCACTTGTGCGCTCTCTCTCTCTCTCTCTCTCTCTCTCTCTTGAAAATAAACATTTTTAAAAAGTTTTTAAAAAAAGAAAAAAAACTACAGGTGTCACAATTCCAAGTTTCAAGTTGTATTACAAGGCTGTAGTAATCAAAACAGTATGGTACTGGCACAAAAATAGACACAGAGATGCACAGAATAGAGTAGAAAGCCCAGACATAAATCTACAATTAGATGGTCAACTCCTCTTCAACAAAGGAGTAATGAATATACAATGGGAAAAAGATAGTCTCTTCAACAAATGGTATTGGGCAAACTGGACAACTACATGCAAAAGAATATAACTGGACCATTTTCTTGCACCATACACAAAAATAAACAAAATGGATTAAAGACCTAAATGTGAGACCTGAAACCATAAAAATCCTTGAAGAGAGCACAGCCAATAATTTCTCTGTCATTGGCCATAGCAACATTTTTCTAGATATGTCTCCTATGGCAAAGGAAACAAAAGCAAAAAGAAACTACTGGAACTGCATCAAAATAAACAGCTTTTGCACAGTGAAGGAAACGATCAACAAAATAAGAAGGCAACCTATTGAATGGGAGATGATATTTGCAAATGACATAGCTGATAAAGGGTTAGTACTCAAAAAAATTAAATTAAAAAAGATATATATATATATATATAATATCTACAACTCAACACCAAAAAACAACTAATCCAATTAAAAAGTGGGGCACCTGGTGGCTCAGTCGGTTAAGCGTCCGACTTCAGCTCAGGTCATGAACTTGCAGTGGGTGGGTTCAAGCCCCATGTTGGGCTATGCGTGGACAGCTCATAGCCTGAAGTCTGCTTCAGATTCTGTGTCTCCCTCTCTCTCTTTGCCCCTCGCTCACTTGTGCACTCTTTCAAGAATAAATACAATAAAATAAAAAAAAGAAAAAATGGACCATAGACATTTCTCCAAAAATGACATTGAGATGACCAATAGACACTGAAAATAGACAATGAAAAGATGCTCAACGCACACACGTCATCAGGGAAACACAAATCAAAACTACGATAAGAGATACCATCTCACACCTGTCAGAACGGCTAAAATCAAAAGCATAAAAAACAAGAAGTGGGGGTGAGGATGTGGAGAAAAAGCAACCTTCCTACACTGTTGGTAGGAATGCAAACTGGTGTAGCACTGTGGAAAACAGTATGGAGGTTCCTCTAAAAGATAAACATAGAACTACTGTATGATCCAGCAATTGCAGCACTTGGTATTTGTCCAAAAAATACAAAAATACTAATTAAAAGGATCCACGCACCCCTATGTTTACTGCAGCATTATTCACAATAGCCAAACTATGGAAGCAGCCCAAGTGTCCATCGATAGACAAATGGATAAAGAAGATGTAGTATATATACACAATGGAACATGATTCAGCCGTTTTTTTTTAATGTTTACTTATTTTGAGAGAGAGAGAGTGCAGGGAGGAGCAGAGGGAGAGGGAAAGAATCTCAAGCAGGCTCTGTGCTGTCAGTGTGGAGCCCAACATGGGGCTCAACCTCATGACCATGAGACCATGACCTGAGCCAAGATAAAGAGTGGGATGCTTAACTGACTGAGCCGCCCAGGCGCCCCTCAGCCATTTTTAAAAAAGAATGAAATCTTGAACTGGCAACAACATGGATAGAGCTAGAGAGTATAATGCTAAGTGAAGTTAGTCAGAAAAAAGACAAATACTGGGGCACCTGGGTGGCTCAGTCAGTTAAGAGTCCAACTTCGGCTCAGGTCATGATCTCGCGGTTTGTGAGCTCAAGCCCCACATCAGGCTCTGTGGTGACAGCTTAGAACTTTGGATTCTGCATCTCCCTCTCTCTCTGCCCCTCCACCACTCGCGCTCTGTCTCTCAATAAAAAAAATAAAACATTTAAAAAAAAAAAAGACAAATACCACATGATTTCACTCATATGTGGAATTTTTTTTAAGTTTATTTTTATTTATTTTGAGTGAGATACAGAGAGCAGGCGGGAGAGAGGCAGAGAGAAAGGGAGACAGAATACCACGCAGGCTCCACACACTGTCAGCACAGAACCTGATGAAGGGCTCGAACTCACAAACCGTGAAATCATGACCTGAGCCAAAATCAAGAGTCAGACGCTTAACTGACTGAGTCACCCAGGTGCCCAACTCAAATGTAGAATTTAAGAAACAAATGAGCAAAGTAAGAAGAAGAAAAAAAGAGAAACAAAGAAACAGACTCTTAACTACAGAGAACAAACTGATGGTTACCAGAGGGGCAGTGGAGGGTGGGGAGTGGGTGAAATAGGGGATGGGGATTAAAAAGTACACTTGTCATGATGAAACATAAATAAATACAGCTAATATAAATATACCCTATATACTTAATAATGTAAAGGGAAAATACGAACATGCTATGGAAAAAGATACAAATATTTAAGTAAAACTTCTAGAGATAAAATTATATTATCTGAAAGTGAAGACAGAGCCGACTGGATATTGCAAAAGAAAATATAAGGGAACTTAGAGTCATAGCAAGAGAAACTCTCCAAAATGAAGCATAGATAGGGGGAAAAAAGACTGAGCCTCCATGACCTGTGGGGGCAATATTAAGCAGTCTAACATATATGTAACTGGAGTCCCAGCAATGGAGACAGAAAAAAATTTTTAAGAAACAGCAGCTCCACTTTTGGGGGCTGTGTCTGTGCTCCGGAACAGCACTTTCTCAAGCACCTCAACAAAGTAGTTGGCTGTCTGTGTATTAATAAGAACCACAAGGATGGTTTGCTATGGACCATTCATATTTCTAGTTTTTACTCTGTGTAATGACTAAAACCTTGACTTATGTTTAGTCTAAGTAAGTCCCTTTTCTTATATTTATCAATGGGGGAGGGGTAGTAACATTAAAAAAAGAAAGGAAAAAGTTATTTTCTACCTCGACCTGGACTCAAATATTTATTGAAGCGCTGCTCTGTAGCCAGACATTATTCTAAATGTCAGAGATCCAACATTAAACAAAATATATCAATCCTTGCTCACACTGAGCTTTTATTTTAGTAAGAAAAGGGCTCCAGCCATGTGCTTTTTCAAAAATAGGATCTTATTTTGAACCTCAGTCCACTGAAATGAGACATCAAGTATATGTAAGTAAAAAGGAAACTACAGATGCAACTACAATACATATGATAGTCTTTTTTAGTACATCTAAGCTTTTCTATGAATTGAATGTCTAATTACTCAAAGTACAAAACACACTCTACTTACACACAACTAATGAATGTATCAAGTAAGCACATAACTGGTGGTTAATCCAGAAATCATCTCTCCCCCCAACAGAGCCAGGCCTGTATCCTATCTACACTATTGTAACTATCATGTCACCTGTTAATTCCACTCCTTCTTGCATTCTCTTCCAGAAGCCACTGTCCCTACCCATATTAGGATAAATCAGAGGAACAAGAGTTCACAGAGTACTTATGAAATGAATGGATGAATCACATTGCTAAATTCTATATAGTATTAGCTATATCATTATGAGTTAAACATGCTTTGCAGGACACTGTTGTTGTTGGGCTGAATTGTGTCCTAAAAATGCATATGTTGAAGGCCTAATTCCCAGTACTTCAGAATGCGACTATATTTGGAGACAGGATCTTTAGAGGTAATTAAGTTAAAAATGAGGTCATTAGGGTAGGACCAAATCCAATCTGACTGGTGTTCTTATAACAAAAGGAAATCTGGACACATATATACAGAGAGGAGAGACCATGGGAAGACACAGGGAGAAGACGGCCATCTACGAGCAAGAAGAGAGGCCTCAGAAGAAATCAACCCTGCCAAAACCTTGATCTCAGACTTACAGCCTCCAGAGTTATAATGAAGTAAATTTCTGTTGAGACACCCAATCTGTTATGGCAGCCCTGGCAGACTAATACAACCATGTATCCATTAAAAAGAACTAGAGCTATGCCATTTGACAGACTTCCACAAGGTATTTTTAAGACAAAAATTAAAAGTACAGGGAATGGGGGGCGCCTGGGTGGCTCAGTCGGTTAAGCGTCCAACTTCAGCTCAGGTCATGATCTCACAGCTCGTGAGTTCGAGCCCTGCATCGGACTCTGTGCTGACGGCTCAGAGCCTGGAGCCTGCTTCAGATCCTGTGTCTCCCTTGTTCACTGCCCCTCCCCTGCTCATGCTCTTTCTCTCTCTCCCAAAAATAAACAAACATTAAAAACAAAAAAAGTACAGGGAATGCTCAAAAACCCATGTACACACATGTGTGTGTACCATATATTATAAATATATATTTGTAGATGACATTGACAATATGGACAAATATAAGCTAGGTTATTAACATGGGTTAGAGGATTCTGGCAGGGATATGGATGGAAAGGACGAAAAAAGGGAGAAAAATGAACCAATCACCCTCTCCCCATCCTCCCAGAAAACTATACTGAAAATAATTGTGCCATATTTATGCATTTTTGTAACATTTTATGTATGTGTGTAGATATGAAGTAAAATATAAATTTAATTAATTTTTTTCATTTTATTTAGTGTTCATTTAAATAAAAATTTTCATGATTGCTTTTCTGCTGTGTGTACATTAGCCATGGGAAAGACAGTATTTGAAGTCATTTCCCACAGAAAATAACTATACAAGTCAAAATCCAAACGTGTCAAGTGCCAAGTTCATATCATCTTGCATTTGTTTTGCTTTAAAAACAATAAGTATGACTTTCCAAAACAAAATTTTTATTGCTTTTTGTGATAACAGAGTTCCCACCAATAAAACAAAAAACTGATTTGAGAAAGCCATCTGATGGTTTTTTAGTTCTTCAAGCATTTTCTTTTTTTTTTTTCAAGCATTTTCTTAATCTTCATACTCAAGAGCCTTCCAAATGTGACAGAAAGCCCTTATCAGTGGTGTCCTGACACAAGTAGGAGCTCTTTATAAAATTCCCAGTTTTTCCCCACAGTGCTCCCATACAACCTCTCCTATCTGAAGTCTGAATCCCATTCAAAGAGGCGTCTTTAAAGCTGGAGTAACCATTCATAATACATGTGTATCTATTGTCTATTTTTTGGTAGTTTTCCTAAAAGTACCAACAGATAACAGTTTGTGACTTGAACATTGTTTTAGTAAGATTCACAACTAATTGCCCCTAACTTCTAAGTGTAATATAATATTCTAAAATCTAGTGAATCAAAGGCATAGAAGGAGAGGGAAAAGCTTTTTCAAATGCAAACTTTCCCAAATAGATCAGGTTCCTTGACATATAATCACTAACAGAGCAAACTGGTTTACTAGATGAATTAAATAGATTTCTTTGCATTTATAGATACTTCCACTTCGAGAAGGTAAAATAGTCAATTTCATCTGTGAATTCCACTTATAAATGTTATCCATTTTCAGACTTTGAGTAAAAGAGGTTATATCCCAAATAAGATACATGCACACAGGCATGTGTTCACCACATATTGTGTGACATACTAGGATACAAAATAGACACAGTCCCTGCCCTCACAGAGCGTAGAAATACAGGAGAACAAGACATTAAACAGATCATCACAAAAACAACTACGTAAGAGGCAAAGGAGTGAAGAGGGTAAGCGTGGGCTAAACCATCCAGTTTCAAATCTTGGTTCTTTCAATGATCAGGGTGTAACCCCAAGCAAATCACTTAACCCCTCCTATAATATTATGTACCAGTTCACAGTCAGTGTTTAGTAAATGTTAGCTGTAGCTACTGCTGTTGTTCTTTTTAAAACAAAGGATTCCATGAGACTTAAATGGGAGCCTACGTAAACCTAGGGTTCTGGAAAGGAGGAGTAAGGCTGAAACTTGAAGGGTGAAGAGTAGAATTTAGGTGAAAAGTGGACGAATGAAGTGACAGGGTAAAGGGAACAGCATGAACAGACACAAAAGGGAGAGTAAAGGAGCTAATATTAGAGATGGTTTGGTAGGGCCCAGATCACTGGCCAGATGCATCAGATGCAGATGCATTTACTAAAATAAAGAATACTGTAAGAAGAACAGATGTTTTACTACAGGGGAAGGGGAACAAGGAGATTAAGAGTTTAGTTCTGGACTTCATTATGCTTGAGATATCTTTGAGACATGAAGTTAGCAAATGATCAGTTTCATGTACAGGTAAACAAGTCTGGAATTGTATTTTTAATAATTTCAATCATACAATGCCTTTATCCTATCAAAACAACAAGAAGTGGTTAGATATTAAATGACCATAAAATAATAATGCCACAGGAAACCAGATGAAACTTTTTTTTTTTCTCCTAGACATCCCATACTACTGAGAAGAAACTGGAAGTATTTCAATGTTTTGAAGACCGTAACCTCGTAAGGGGTGCTGTTCCCCAATCAATTCCATGATGGTAGACAGACTACAGAGGGTATGTATAAAACAGGAATGTTAGAAGTGGCTTTCCCCTCCAACTTTGCACTATTCTAGAATGTGGCTGAATGTCCCTGGAAAAGAGCAGAATCTACTGACTCCTCGGCTCAACTGTGACAAATACATTCTTCAAAGGGAAGCTCAGAAAGAACAGTCGTAGTTGGGGTGCCTGGGCGGCTCACCCAGTTGAGCATCCGACTCTTGATTTCAGGTCGTAGGATCAAGCCCTACCTCAGACTCCACACTGAGTGTGGAGACTGCTTGGGATTCTCTTTCTTCCTCTGCCCCTCTCCACTCCCCACCACTCACTCACTCTCTCTCTCTCTCTCTTTCTCTCTCTCTCTCTCTCTCAAAAAAAAAAAAAAGTCACATTTAAGAAAAGCATACTAGGCACAAATGGTTGGTTGTAGAGATCATTTTGATTCAAGAGAAGAAAACAGTGTCACAGAATGACAGGTTTGCTTCAGATTTCCTGACAACTGACATTAATTAGCATCTATTAAGTATCACATATTTATACTTCATAAAAATACTTCCTTAAATAGAATCAGTGTAACTCAGTTTTGTAAATATTAAGCCTTGCCAACATGGCAAAAATAATAGGGCTGTCAAATCATAAAGTCTTGTCTGCAAAATAAAGTGTTATGATTTGTTTAACAAGTTCACACTTTTCAATCACAAAACAATTAAATCCATGGGATCTTTGTAATAACAAACAAGATCTGCTATTTTCTTGGAGATTGCCAATACAGGAAATAACAGTTGTCAGAATGCGTATCTTGGAGGTCTGACTTTACCTGTATGTGTGATCTTACGCAAGACATTAAATTTCCTAAAATCTCAAGTTTCTCACCTGAAAATGGCAATATCATTACCCATCTCCTCAGGATACCGTAATGATCAAATAAAATCATATTATCCGAAAGCACCTTAAAAAATACAATGCCAGGGGCGCCTGGGTGGCTCAGTCAGTTAAGTGTCCGACTTCAGCTCAAGTCATGATCTCGCAGTCCGTGAGTTCAAGCCTCACGTCGGGCTCTGTGCTGACAGCTCAGACCCTGGAGCCTGTTTCAGATTCTGTGTCTCCCTCTCTCTCTGACCCTCCCCCGTTCATGCTTTGTCTCTCTCTGTCTCAAAAATAAATAAACGTTAAAAAAATTATTTTTTAAAATACAATGCTAAATGCTTATGAGTAGTCATTATTCATATCACCACATGCAGCGAGGTACAATTTTAACAACTGAACATAAAAACCATAGATAAAGATTATATGTACTTGAATTCATCATCAATCTGCTAGTTTCTCTTTAAAAATATATACCAACAGGGCCACCTGGGTGACTCAGTCAGTTCAGCGTTTGACTTTGGCTCAGGTCGTGATCTCACAGCTTATGAGTTCAAGCCCCACATCAGGCTCTGTGCTGACAGCTCGGAGCCCAAAGCTTACTTTGGATTCTGTGTCTCCCTCTCTCTCTGCCCTCCTCCAGCTGCCACTCTGTCTGTCTCTCTCTCTCTCTCTCAAAGTATAAACATTTTAAAAAATTAAAAAATATATATATGTATATATACACACACCAACAAAATCCAGTTTATCCCACTTTGCATTATATAATCCCAAATATTAGTGATTCTTAACCTAAACTATGCGTAACAATTATCTGAAAAAAAAATTTTTTTTAAATGCAGCCTTCTGAGTCTCATCCCCAGAGACTGTGGTTCAGTATGCCTGGGGTGAAGCCAAGGAACATGCTTCTTTTTTTTTTAACTGTGGTAAAATAAACTTACCACTTAACCATTTTTAGGTGTACAATTTGGCACTAAGTACATTCACATTGTTGGACTACCATTATCATTATCCATCTCCAAACTTTTTCATCATTTCAAACAGAAACTCTGTAGCCCTTAAACAGTAACTCTCCATCCCCTCTTTTCCCCAGGCCCTGGTAACCACTATTCTATTTTCTGTCTCTATGAATTTGGCCACTCTAGGTACCTCATATAAGTGGAATCCTACATTTGTCCTTTTGTGTCCGACTTCTTTCACTTAGAAAAATGTTTTCAAGGCTCTTCCATGTTGCAGCATAGATTTGATTTCATTGCCTTTTTTTAACACTGATAACACCTAATCTTTTTTTTTTTTTTTTTTTTTGAGAGAGAGAGACAGGGCACGAGTGAACCAGGGCAGAGAGAGGGGGGAGAGAGAGAATCCCACAAGGGGGGGGAGAGAGGGAGAGAGAGAAAGAGAGAGAGAGAGAGCACGCGAGCGAGGCTCACATTCACCTGAATCGGGGCTCCAGCTCACACAATATGGGACTCTAACTCACGAACTGAGAGATCACGACCTGAGCCGGTCAGATTCTTAACCAACTGAGCCACCCAGGCACCCACACCTAATCTTTTTCTTAAAGACTATTTCTTATGGCAGTTTTAAGTTCATGGCAAAATTGAGCAGAAGGTACAGAGATTTCCCACATACCCTCTGCATAGCCTCCCTTTGACTTCAGCTCAGGTCACGACCTCACAGCTTGTGAGTTCAAGCCCCACATCAGGCTCTGTGCTGACAGCTCAGAGCCCGGAGCCTAAATCCCCACCAGAGTGGTACATTTACTACAACTGATGAATCTGCACTGACACAGCATTATCACCCAACATCTTTAGTTTACATTAGAGTTCACTATTGGTGTTGTATGGGTTTTGACAAATGTATAAGGACAGGTATACACCATTATAGTATCACAGGAAGTAGTTTCAATGCCCTAAAAATTCTCTGTACTCTCTTCATTGTCCCCTCCCACCCAAGCACTGATCTTTTTGCTGTCTCCAGAGTTTTGCCTTTTCTAGAATGTCATATAGTTTGGAGTTATAGCGTAGGTAGCCTTTTCAGATCAGCTTCGTTCACTTAACAACAAGCATTTAAAGTCCTCTATAGTTTTTCATAGCTTGTTAGCCCATTTCTTTTTAGCACTGAATAATAGTCCATTGTCTGGATATACCACAGTTTATCCATTCACCTACTGAAAGAAGTCTTGGTTACTTCTAAGTTTTGCCAATTACGAATAAAACTGCTATAAAATCCATGTGAGGGTTTTGTGCATGGATGTAAGTTTTCAATTACTTTGGGTAAATTCTAAGAAGTGTGATTGATGGATCATATGGTAAGAGTATATTCAGTTTTGTAAGAAATCACCAAACTAATTTTTAAAATGGCTAAACCATTTTGCATTCCCGCTAGCAATGAATGGGAGTTTCCTGTTGCTCCACATCCTTGCCACCATTTAGTGTTCTAGATTTTGACCATTTTCTTTAAACTTCATTTATTAATTTTGAGAGAGAGGCAGGGAGAGAGAATCCCAAGCAGGCTCTGTGCTGTCAGTGCAGAGCCCAATGCAAGGCTCAATCCCACAAACTGTGAGATCATGACCTGAGGTGAAATCAAGAGTCAGACACTTAACTGACTGGTACCCCTGCTTTTCAAATCAGTTTGTGAATATCCACAAACTAACTTGCTGGGATAATTCTGATTGATATTGCACTGAATCTATAGATCAGGTTGAGAAGAACTGACACCTTGACAATATTGAGAGCTCCTATCCATGAACATGAAATATGTCTCCATTTACTTAGTTCTTTGATTCCTTTCATCAGAGTTATGTAGTTTTCCTTATACAGATTTATATATATATTGTTAGCTTTATATCTAAGTATTTCAATTTTGGGGTGCTGATGTAAACAGTATCTGTTCTTTGCTTTTTTTTTCTAACTGTCTAGTTTAAGATGACTTTATCAGCCCTACTCCATTTTGGACCAGCCATTCTGGATCTAAAGCAGGAGTTTTCAGCCTTAGCACCACTGATCTCTTCAGCCAAATAATTCTCTTTTGTAGGGGGCTGTCCTGTTTGATGTCATTAATTAGATGTCATCAGCAACCCTGTGCTGGCCAGTTGTGACCACCAAAAATGTCACCAGAAATTGCCAAATGTCCCCTGCAGGTAGGAGTAAAATCACTACAGGTTGAGAACCAGTGATCTAAAGCACACCTTTGCCCTACTTCTTCATAGTCTACCAGGTGCAACCGGACCACCTGCCCTACTATACATTTTCCTGGATAAAAATTAAATCCCCAACACTTCATAATTCTCCAGCGTGGCCCAGCAGACCTCTTCCTCACTACTGCTTATGTACATTCTCTTAAATATTCCCTTCCTTGTGTTTTCACAACACGCATTCGCATTCTATTTATATCAGAACTTTTAAAAACAGCAAAGTCCATGTATTTATACCTTAATATCTACTGACAAAGTATACCTTTTTGAGGCAAGAGAGGTAGGTGATATATTTAAAACTTGAAATGAATTTTTACCAAAAACTCAAAGTATGCCTCAAAAGAAAAGACTTACGAAATTTTTAAATAAAATCTCTTTAAAAGACAAATTTAAACCCACTTGGAAGCTCTTAATTAGTTGTAAAAATAGTCTCTTCAAACTAGGCATTCAAGAAAAGCTGCATACCATTCAAATTCTCCAATTAAAGTTTAAAATGAATATGACAATTTACTTCTAAATATCAAAGTTCTGTTATAACTTCAGAACTCTTATGAAGCACCATTACTTCTTTGGTAAAATGGAACTTTAAAAAAGAAGTGGCTCTAAGCATATACAAAGATCTCAAAAAATCACTTACTGCAGAAATACTTTAATTTTTAAAATAAATGCATTTTTAAAACTAACATTTAACGAAAGGTTTGTTAACTCTTACAGTAACAGGAAACTTCTTACACTTTTTCTTTAATCTTCAAACAATCTTGCAAGATAGGCAGTATTTTCTCCACTATACAGATAATAAAGATTGATACAGGCCATTCTCAATATATGTGAATAATTAAGACCTGAATTAAAATCTTGATTCCTGGGGTGCCTGGGTGGCTCAGTTGGTTAAGCGCCTGATTTGGGCTCAGGACATGATCTCGCAGTCTGTGGATTCAAGCTCCACGTCAGGCTCTGTGCTGACAGCTTGGAGCCTGGAGCCTGCTTCAGGTTCTGTATCTCCCTCTCTCTTTCTCTCTGCCCCTTCCCAGCTCATGCTCTGTCTCTCTCTGTCTCTCTCAAAAATAATAAAACATTAAAAAAAAATTTTTTTTTAAATCTTGATTCTTTTAGTAGCTATATGACTGGACAAGAGATTTAACTTCTTAGTTTTCCTACTCCATAATCTGAGGATAATACCTCCACTACAGCCAAGATTATGTCACAACACAGATTAAATAATAAACTCAAATATGTTATATAAGTTCACTCAAGGGATTATTATGTGTATGAATGGGCCCATAAAATTTTAAGTAACTCCATTATCAGTGAAGTGGTAACTGAAGTCCCTTTGCTATACATTGTATCACAAGACAGTAATATCACATCAGTTAAGTGGTGACTTAAGAAAATTTCTTTCAGAAATTACTAATAATCCAGGTGTTTTTGTACTACTGTACAAAAAGTGTTATTTTAACTGCAATCTTCTCTTCTTTCAATCAAGGCAACAATCCAGTCGTAACTAACCTTTGGGTTCCTTCTGTGGGTTTATCAAGGTATTTTACTCTTTCCCTAAAAGGTGGTGAATATGTGTCTTTCCTGGTTGCCTTCCTAATAGGACTCTGACTTCCTTTTGAGGAATTACCTTTCCCCTCTGTACAATGTTGGTAAAAGAGTAATTTCTGGTGACCACTTCCCACCAGAGGAGCCAACAGGCTGGCCCCTAACTCTTCCAGTTCCAGGGGGTGCGCACAAACACTTTTCCCTAAAACACAAGCAGGTAATGCGAGGAAGGAAAGAGACTGGAAGTCGGTCACACGCAGCAGCAGAGACCCAGCAGGCCTTTCCCACTTAGAAGTCTGCAGCATGAACCCTGAGGCCCCAGACAGAGCTCCCTGGGCTCCTGCCAGTTTTTCTGTCAAGGGTGCTCTCCTCCCTTCATGAACCTCTGAGCAGCACCTTCCAACAAATTCCTTTTACGATCAAGACCTTTTATTTGAAATCAAGAACTCCAACTGATACACTAAACTAATGGCAAACAGAAAGGTTCGTCTTTTTCACCTCTGGAAATAAATTAGATAAGGAAGGTGGATGAGTTTCTTTCTCATCCTGACACTTGGCCTATAGAGCTTTAAGTGTAATATTAATTAAAATTTCTAATAATTAAGATATATCAATAATTATTTCCTAAAATTGAATTTTTAAAGTATCAAGTCATGACAGATATCTCGGGTACATAAAACTATATAAATATTTCTGTCTGCTTAACACATAACAGAAAAAAAAAATTCCAAATGTTCATCTTTAACTCCCTAAACTGGAGACAGGCCTTTTCCTAACACCTTAGTAAGAATTTGCCTTTGTTTAATTGGGGCTCCTAATCATACAATATAACACCATGATAATTCTGTAACCTCCTTTGGGGTAGGAGATACATCTTTTTTTTTTTTTTTTAAGTTTGTTTATTTTGAGAGGTGGGGGGAGGGGTGGAGAGGCAGGGGGAGAGAGAGGAGAGAAAATCCCAAGCAGGCCTTGTGCTGTCAGGGCACAGTCAGACACCAGGCTCAATCTCATGAACCATGAGATCATGACCTGAGCTGAAATCAAGAGTCAGACGCTTAACCAACTGAGTCACATCACCCAGGAGCCCCAGGAGATGCTTCTTTTTAACCCCTGTATCCTTGGCCTGCCACTCAATAATCTGGTGAATTCAGTTAAAACATCAAATATCACCTGAAAATGTAACTTCCTGAAAAGGCATAGTTTATTATACCTTTAAAGTGAAGAATACTAAATACATCAAGCAATAAATGAAATTCTTTTGGAAAAACATGTTGAATGTTACTGACTAGTAGCTTAATTGTTTCAATCACCTAGATTTAAATAAAATCCTAACATAAAATAATGATTTTCTACTTTATATTTTCCTGAAATAATTGATCACCTATGTGATAGGTCCTCATAAGACAATTTTTAGTGTTTTTGCAATGCAGAAGCACATTTATGCACTTTATAGCAAAGTATTAACAATCCAAATGACTCAGTACCACCTTTTTTTTTTAATGTTGACATTTATTTAATTTTGAGAGACAGAGACAGAGAGTGAGCTGGGGAGGCACAGAGAGAGAGGGAGACACAGAATCTGAAGCAGGCTCCAGGCTCTGAGCTGTCAGCACAGAGCCCGACGAGGGGCTGGAACTCACAAACCATGAGATCATGACCTGAATCGAAGTCAGATGCATAACCGACAGAGCCACCAGGTGCCCAGACTCAGTGCCACTTTCATTTCCACCAACACAGGACAGGGTAAATGTTTCTGTCTGCAAAATGCCAATGGCAATCAGGTATAAGCAATTCCACTCCGGGATTCCTATTTTCACATTCAAAATCAGATATGTTCTACTGGTAGGTTTTTACTTAATTAAGATCATTTGAGGGTCACTTGGGTGGCTCAGTCGGTTGAGAGTCCGACTTCGGTTCAGGTCATGATCTCTTAATTTGTGGGTTTAAGCCCCGTGTCGGGCTCTGTGCTGACAGCTCAGAGCCTGGAGCCTGTTTCAGATTCTGTGTCTCCCTCTCTCTCTCTGCCCCTCCCTGCTTGTGCTCTGTCTGTCTCTAAAATAAACATTAAAAAAAAAAAGATAATTTGACACAATAGTGAGTTTGCTAAGAAGTCAGAGGAAACGGCAAGCACAAAAGCATGACACAGGAGACTGCTTAGAGGAACAAATGGCAAGAAGTTCAGTGTGACTAGAGCAGAGTCAGCAGAGTCAGCAGAGTTTGGAGATAAGAAAGACAGGAGGCCAGATCACTTAAGGATTGACTTCGAGCTCAACGGAGCAGCAATGATGAAAAGCCAATGGTAAGTAAGGTCTATTGAGCCTTTTGAGAAGGGCGCACTGTTACTTTTAGTTCAGGGAACAAAAAGTTCATTGCTATGGTTTCAGATTCCACACTGCAATTAAGAAACTACCACTTGTGGGGTCTGATGTCAAAGAAAAATACTCATAGTATTTGAAAAAAGCTGTTAAATATATTTTCCCTTTCCAACTATTTATATGTATGAAGCTAGATTTTCTTCATATAGCTCAACTAAAATGACATATCACAACTGACTGACTGCAGAAGCAGATATAAGAACCCAGGCTTGGGCACCTGGGTGGTTCAGTCGGTTAAGTGTCCAGCTTCGGCTCAGGTCATGATCTCATGGTTTGTGAGTTCAAGCCCCACGTCGGGCTCTGCTGACAGCTCAGAGCCTGGAGCCTGCTTTGGATTCTGTCTCCCTCTCTCTCTGCCCCTCCCCTGCTCAAGCTCTGTCTCTGTCTCAAAAATAAATAAACATTGAAAAAAAAAAAAAGAACCCAGGCTTGTTCTATTAAGCAAGACATTAAAGAGATTTGGAAAAATGTAAATATGTAACACAATGCCACTCACTAAATTTTTTATCTTGGAAAATATAGTTATTTTAATAAAAATGTGTTAACAGTTTATTATTTTTATATAAAAATATAAGTTAAAATTTTTTGTTTTATTCTCAAAAATATAAATTCATGGGTATAGCCCATATAAACAGTGCTCTTTGGGAGCCTCAATAATTTTTTAAGAGTGTACAGGGGACCCTGAGATCAAAAACTTGAGAACTACCCATCTACCAACCTAAGGTGTCCTGGAGTAGCATTCCCCAAACACCACTAACAATTTGGAAGGACTCCTTGTCAGATTCACTACAGAAAATCTATTTACAAATAATTTAGTCAGCTACAAACATCATCTCTATTCTCTCACTAAAACCCTAAACCATAAACCTGTTAGTCCAGGAACCTTCAGAACGTTTAGCGGGGAGAAGGGAGCTCCCAAGAGAAATCTCCACCGAACCACAGTATATAATACCAAATATAACATGAATAAAAGTGAAGCTACTCTGGTCAAAGTGAGGGTGGTATTTTCTGCCTCCAGTACACCCACTCCCTTAGCTACCTTGAAGACCCCCTAAGGTACTACCTAGAATTACACTGATTTAATTACACTGATTTAAATCTTTATTTTAAACCGCTGCTTAAATCTGCTGCTTACTAAAGTCTCAGAAAGGCTTCTGCTACTGTTTCAACTTCACCCCCTAGTAGAAACCAGATGTGTATTATCTGCATCTCTATAGACAACCACAAAATTGTTAAAATCTCACAGAGAACTCTCAGACCCACGAGAATGTCTCCAAATTCTTAAGAAACTGCTTGAGGACTGGTAGATGGGTGGAGTTAACATAAAAAGGCTTTCTGAAGAAAGACACACTATGACTAGGCAAGCAGAAAAGGCTCAGCTCAGAGGAGAGGTTCAGTGAGGAAGGGCTAAGATGAGCCACGGTTTCCAGGCCATAAGAAGAACCAACTACCAACCGGTCTGTGGCTCTAAAGTACCAAAGTTCTGCAGATTTACATTCAAAAGTTTGTGATTCAGATAGCAAAATGACTCCCTATTCCTCACTATGGGCCGGATGAACATTTCTTACTTTGCTAAGTTCCCTACTCTAGGTAAAATTTAAAAGGTGAAAACACACCAAGCCTGAAGTCTTAATAGGAATATCTGCCTCCAAGACAAAAATTATTCCAGTTGCACATAGGATAGGGCTGTGTCACTATTCAAAGAAGACAGAGGGGAGTCGTTAAAGTTTTAAGAGTGAAGCAGAAAAATTATTTTAGCAACATTATACAATGGTTAGAAGAAGCTACTGGCTGTAGGGAAGTCTAGGCATGAGCTGACAAAGGGCAACTGGGAAATAATTTCATAAGTCGGTCAGCAGTGTTTTCACAATCTATTTTTAATGTTTAATATAATTTTCTGTGCATTTTACAGTTGGTTCCTGAGAAGCTAGATGTTTATGTGGAGCTACCTACTTGGCTACCCAAACTCCTCTAAAAGAAACAATGCAGATCAACTAATTTATGAAAAAAGCAACCTCCCAAAAGTTGCTTAACAATTACAGTGAAGGGCTAAATGAAAAAAAGACATTTTAGTATTTCAACGAGTTATCTACTGGCCTATAACCTAGAAAGGTGAAAGCAAGACTGTCCTTCCCTGTACCCAGACTCAGCTAGGGAGATTTTTTTTTTTAAGGTGGGGGAGGAAGGGGAAGGGCGGGCAGCTTTACACTTTTTCTGTTACTTCCTTTCCTCAACCCACTCCCTTTGAATTTTCTAATAAATGTAAGATGTTTCTTAGAAACAATCTGCTCAATGCGCTCCATTTTACATGAGTTTATTTATGAAAATCTATCCCACATCTCACTAGCACACATTCTTTAACATCAATCTTCTTCCTTATGTTACCTTTAAGGACAGAATAGAAAAGATGTCTACAAGGGTAGACACTGGTCAAAGGGTACAAAGTTTCATTTATACAGGATGAATAAGTTCTGGAGATATAATGCTGGGCTGTTTTTTGTTTTGTTTTTTTTTTTTTTAAGATTTATTTACTTAAATAATCTACACCCAACATGGGACTTGAACTCATGACCTCGAGATCAAGAGGCCCATGCTCTACCGACTGAGTCAGCCAGGAGCCCCTCTGGAGATCTAATGGATAGTAGCATGGTGACTACAGTCAATAATACTGTATTATATACTTAAAATTTGCTACCAGAGTAGATCTTAAATGTTCTCACAACACAAAAAACTGACAACTATGTGAAGTGATGGATATGTTAATTAGCTTAATTGCAGTAAACATTTCACAGTGCATATGTATACCAAAACATCATGTCTTACACCCTAAATATATACAGTTTTTGACAATTATACCTCAGTAAAGCTGGAGGGGAAAAGGGAAAACAAAAACAAAAAGATATCTATAAAATATACCTTTTAAAACCTAATTACTTGTCAGGCTAAATTCATGTGGGTTTGTCTGGTCTTGTTTTTGGTATATAGTGAAGTAATAAAATACCATTTACATAAAAATGTATGTATCAAGTATAAAAACTCATTTAACAGTATTAAGCTTTTTATTACCTAATGAAATGTGTTACCAAGGAGATCTGTATTTGAAAAACACTAAAAATATATTAGCTGAAACAAATTTTTACTTCTCTTCTAACAACAATTTCAGAAATAAATTTACTAAGACCTACCTATACCTACCACTAATTAGCTATGTGATCTTAGATTAAGTGATTTATAATTTTTTTTTAATGTTTACTTATTTTGAGAAAGACAGCAGGGAGGGGCAGACAGGGAGACACAGAATCTGAAGTAGGCTCCAGGCTCTGAGCTGTCAGCACAGAGCCCCACGCAGGGCTCAAACCCACAAATCACGAAATCATGACCTGAGCTGAAGTCGGACGCTTAACCAACTGAGCCACCCAGGGGCCCCTTGGATTAAGTGATTTAATTAATCTCTATGGGGGGCATTGAATTGGATGATCTACAAAGTTCCTTTAAGTTCCAAAATTCTTTGATTATTAAATATTTTCTTAAGTTCAAGGAAATCTGTGAGGATCTGAAGAGAGATAGCCCTATGAAGAAAAGTTTACTTTATGTATGAGTCTTAAAAGAAACCAACTGAGCCACTAACAAGGGCTAAATATTACAAGAACCTATATATATGCAAGTACATGCAAATTATATATGCAAATGTGGGGTACAAATCTAAATTTTATCTTTTTTTTAATCAGGTAGAAACTGCTCTGTTTATCAGCATTACTCTAATACTTTGTAATTGTTAATGTGGATCATTAAGGTAGAAATCCTGAAAACAACAGTACCAGCACCACTTAGAAATGTAAAATCTTGGGCCCCGCCCAAGACTTTCTTAATATCTAGGAAACTCTAGGAGTGGGCCCCCAAGGAGTAAATTTTTAACAGCCCCTCCAGGTGATTCAGATGCTTAATAAAGTTTGAGAACAATTGATCCAAGTACAAGAGCTTAAGTCCATGATTAACCCATGATGAGAAGAGTTTAAGTATTTTCACCTATTGAAAATTAAATGTTTGGGGCACCTGGGTGGCTCTGTCAGTTAAGTGACTCTTGATTTTGGCTCAGGTCATGATCTCACAATTCATGGGATTGAGACCCATGTCAGGCTCTGGAGCCTGCTTGGGATATTTTCTCTCTCTCTCTCTCTCTCTCTCTCTCTCTCTCTCTCTCTCTCTCTCTCTCTCTCTCCCTTCTCTGCTCAATCTCTCTCTCTCTCTCTCAAAATAAGTAAGTATTAAAACAAAATTAAGTGTTTATGTAAGCTTTAACTATTCTTTTTCAATCACAATATTATATTTTTAAGAATGCTGTGATTCACATAACAGTAAATTTTTGCAATTCACGTATCTGATAAGGAACCTGTATTCAGAATATGTAAAGAACTCTCACAACTCAACAACAAAAGTACAAATAACCCAATTAATAACTGAGAAAAGAATCTGAATAGATATTTCCCCAAAGAAGAGGTAAAAATATGCTATGTTGAATATGCTATTTCAACACCATTACTTATCAGGGAAATGCAAACAAAAACCACAATGAGATATCACTTCACACCCACTAGGATGGCTAAAGTGTTGGTGACAAGGAGAAATCAAAACCTCACACACTGCTGATGGGAATATAAAATGGTACAGCCACTTAGGAAAATAGTCTGGAGTTACCATATACCCCAATAATTCCACTCCAAAAGAAACGGAAACATTATGTCCACACAAAAACTTGGAAACAAATGTTCATAGCAACATTATAACACTGTAACAGCCAAAAGGTAGAAACAACCCAAATGACTATCTACTGAGGAATGGATAAATAAAATGTAGTAAATCCATACAATAGATTATTATCTGGCATAAAAAAGAATGAAGTACTGATACATACTACAACATGGATGAAACTTATAAACACCTTTCTAAGTGAAACACACCCAGTCTCTCTCTCCCTCTCTCTCTCCCTCTCTTTCTCTCTCTCTCTCTCTCTCTCTCTCTCTCTCTCTCTCACACACACACACACACACACATTATATGACTGCATTATATGAAATGTCCAGAATAGGCAAATCTATAGAGACAGAAAGTAGATTAATGGTTGCCTGGGGCTGGGAGCCTAGGAGGCGACAGCTGAAGGGTACAGGATTTCTTTTTGAGGTGAAGAAAATAATTGATAATTGACTGTAGTGATGGTTGCACAACTCTATGAATATATCAAAAACCAGTGAAATGTATAATTTAAATGGGTGGCCTATACTTTGTAGCAACATGGATGGAACTGGAAAGTGTTAAGCTAAGTGAAATAAGCCATACAGAGAAAGACAGATACCATATGGTTTCACTCTTATGTGGATCCTGAGAAACTTAACAGAAACCCATGGGGGATGGAAAGGAAAAAAAAAAAAGTGGTTAGAGTGGGAGAGAGCCAAAGCATAAGAGACTCTTAAAAACTGAGAACAAACTGAGGGTTGATGGGGGGTGGCAGGGAGGGGAGGGTGGGTGATGGGTATTGAGGAGGGCACCTTTTGGGATGAGCACTGGGTGTCGTATGGAAACCAATTTGACAATAAACTTCATATATTGAAAAAATAAATTAAAAAAATAAAAAAACTCAAAAAAAAAAAATGGGTGGCCTATGCAATACATAAATTCTACACCAAGAAAACTCCTACCCAAAAGAAAGAGAAACAGAAGCAGAGAAGAAGAACAAGAAAAGATAAAGAAAAAACATATATATTAGCTGCAAGGACAGTTTCAGTAGTATGCTTAAACCAACTGTTGAGCAATTAAATACTATAGAAAATAACATCATATGAATCCTGACAGCATTCTAGGCACCCATCCTAACTAAGCTTAGTTTGAGTTATATTTATTGAGAAATTAACCAGCAAGATTTGTTCCAAATGTTGAAATTTCTGACAAGGGAACATTTATATTTGGAATATAAAGGTATTTTAAAAATACACTTAAAAAATTAGATGTATTCCTCTTTCATAGAATTCTCAACTAATTTCTCCTTGCTTTTAATGATGAGCCGCACACACAGAGCATAAGTTTTCGAATTACGAGCAAAGAACTGACAGCTTCCCCAGAGGTATGTGGAACACCACCAGGTAAAGGTAAGGAGGCAGCATAATTCTATTCACTGCCTCTGCAAGAAGAAAAAAAATATACAACTTTCTTCATGATCTCTTAATATATTGAGTTTTCATTTAATGTCTTGTTTATTCATTTTCTTAAGCGCTATCTCTATTTTTAAAAATGGAAAACAAGTTTATTGAGATGGAGAACTAAGGATTTTGAAATCCAAAATATTAGGCCATATAGATTCTGAGGTGCGAAGCTGGTGAGATTGAAGGAAGGAAAAGAGGAGGAAGAGATTTTCATTTTTATCTTATATGTATCTGTATTATTGATTTGAATACTGAATGCTTATTACTATTAAAAAAAAAAGATCCCCATAAGTGAGTCACAGGTAAGGTCTCAATGTTTTAACTTCTTGTTTTAATTTTTGTGATAGCTATAAAACCATTATGGAGATTCCCAGAGTCACCAGCATAATGCCTTTTAAATGTTGGCCATTCAAAATTTTTATTACTTAAAAAAAAATTTTTTTAACGTGTATTTATTTTTGAGAAACAGAGAGAGACACAGAATGAGCTGGGGAGGGGCAGAGAGACACAGAATCTGAGGCAGGCTCCAGGCTCTGAGCTGTCAGCACACAGCCTGATGCGGGGCTCAAACTCATGAACTGCGGGATCATGATCTGAGCTGAAGTCGGATGCTTAACCGACTGAGCCACCCAGGTGCCCCCCAAATTTTTATTTTTTAATACAGAAATAAACTTGTATTTTTGCTGTAACCAAAGCATCCAGACTAAAACAGCTTAGTACTCTAAATTGCTAAAAAGCATTAAGTACTGATATTCTTAGAAGGAAATCACAAAAGGAATGTTTTGGCTTTTCCTTGATATGTACATTTTTTAAGTTTATTTCTTTTGAGAGAGAGAGCAAGAGCAGGCAAGGGGCAGAGAGAGAGGGAGAGAGAGAGAATCCCAATCAGGCTCTGCACCCACAAACCATGGTATCATGACCTGAGTCAAAACCAAGCGTCAAAACACTTAACCTACTGAGCCACCCAGGGGCCTCCCTTGACATTTTTGTTCCATTGTGGGGACTATATGAAAAAATTAGGAGTTGTTTAATGGCATAACAATTAAATAAATTCTGTAAGAAGCTGGATACTTTGGTACTTTCATCATTAGAAAAGGTAGAATTCATTTCATATACTAAAACTGTTAATAAATTATCAATAAGTGTATTAGGTTGTGTATTTTGTCGACTTCAAAGTTGTTCAACCTGAATCCTGTAAGAGAACTCTCAATAAAAGACAAAAAAAACCTGAAATTGACTTATTATACAGATATGAAAAGAAAATTGGCTACTTATACTTTTCCTACCTTGCAACACTTTAAACTACTCAGGTAAAATGCTATTTTAACTTAAAATATAGTCATAAGGAGATTCCACTACACTCACGTCCTGGTAGTTTTATAGTATAAATATTATGTGCTAAGATATTTGATTCCAAATTTCAAGTATGTCAGTGAAGTGAAAAAAATAGTTTTTTTTTCAAAAAAATAAAATTTACTTAATAAGGGAAATAAAGGGTTTTTCTCTCTCCCATTTTTTTAAATTTAAATTTTAGTTAACATATAGTGCAATATTGGTTTCAGGAGTAGAATTCAGTGATTCATCACTTACATACAACATCCAGTACTCAACAGTGCCCTTCTTAATACCCATCACCCATCTAGCCCATCTCTCACCCACGTCCTTCCATCTACACACAGTTTGTTCTCTATCATTAACAGTCTCTTGTGGTTTGTTTCCCTCTCTTCTCTTTTCCCTCCGCCTACCCATGTGTTCATCTGTTTTGTTTCTTAAATTTCACATGTGAGTGAAATCATATGGTATTTGTCTTTCTCTGACTTATTTCATTTAGTATAATACATTCTAGCTCCATCCACATCACTGTAAATGTCAAGATTTCGTTCTTCTTGATGGCTGAATAATATTCCAATGTAATCTACATCTGTATATGTATCTATATCTATATCACATCTTTATCCATTCATCAATCAATGGACATTTGGGCTCTCTCCATACTTTGGCTATTGTTGATAATGCTGCTATAAACATTGGGGTGAATATACCCCTTTGAATCTGTATTTTTGTATCCATTGGGTAAACACCTAAAAATGCAATTGCTAGATCATAGGATAGTTCTATTTTCAGTTTTTTCAGGAACCTCCATATTGTTCTCCAGAGCGGCTATACCAGTTTGCATTCCCACCAACAATGCAAGAGGGTTCCCTGTTCTCCACATCCTTGCCAACACCTGTTATTTCTTGTGTTTTTAAATTCAGTCATCCTGAGAGGTGTGAGGTGGTATTTGATCTACATTTCCCTAATGAGGAAAGATGTTGAGCATCTTTCTATGTGTCTGTTAGCTATCTGGATGCCTTCTTTGAAAAAGTGTCTATTCATGTCTTCTGCCCATTTCTTAACTGGGTTATTGCTTTTTGGGTATTGACTTTGATAAGTTCTTTATGGATTTTGGATATTAACCCTTTATCAGAAAGGTCATTTGCAAATATCTTCTCCCATTATGTAGGCTCTCTTTTAGTTTTGTTGATTGTTTCCTTCACTGTGCACTTTATCTTTAAGTCCCAATAGTTCATATTTTCTTTTGTTTCCCTTGTCTTCAGCAACGTGTCTAGTTAGAAGTTACTACAGCTGAGGTCAAAGAGGTTGCTGCCTGTGTTCTCCTGTAGGATTTTGATGGTTTCCTGTCTCACATATAGGTCTTCCATCTATTTTGAATTTATTTTTGCGTATGGTGTAAGAAAGTGGCCCAGTATCAGTCTTCTGCATGTTGCTGTCCAATTTTCCCAACACTATTTGTTGAAGAAACTGTCTTTCTTCCATTGGATATTCTTTCCTGCTTCATTGAAGATTAGTGGACCGTATAGTTGTGGGTCCATTTCTGGGTTTCCTACTCTGTTCCACTGATCTATGTGTCTATTTTTGTGCCAGTACCATACAGTTTTGATGACTACAACTTTGTTAATATAGCTTGAAATTGGGAATCATGATGGCTCCAGTTTTTTCTTTTTCAGGATTGTTTTGGCTATTCAGGGTCTTTCGTGGTTCCATACAAATTTTAGGATTGTTTGTTCTAGCTCTGTGAAAAATGCTGGTGGTATTTTGATAGGGATTGCATTAAACGTGTAGACTACTTTGGGTAGTAAAGACATTTTAACAATGTTCTTCCAATCCATGAACATGGAATGCATTCCCATTTCTTTGTGTCCTCCTCTTCAACTTGTTTCATAAGTGTTCTATAGTTTTCAGAGTATAGATCTTTTTACCTCTTTAGTTAGGTTTATTCCTAGGGACCTTTTTGGTTTGGTGCAATTGCAAATGGGATCGATTCCTTGATTTCTCTTTCTGCTGCTTTATTATTGGTGTATAGAAATGCAACAGATTTCTGCACTTTGATTTTATATCCCATGACTTTGCACAATTCCTGTATTGGTTCTAGCAACTTTTTGGTGGAGACTTTTGGGTTTTCGATATAGAGGATCATGTTGTCTGCAAATAGTAAAAGTTTGCCTTCTTCCTTGCCAATATGGATGCCTTTTATTTCTTTTTGTTGTCTGATTGCTGAGGCTAAGATTTTCAGTACTGTGTTAAAGAGCAATGTTGAGAGTGGACATCCTTGTCTTTTTCCTGACTGTAGGGGAAAGTCTCTCAGTTTTTCCCCACTGAGGACGATATTAGCTGTGGGTCTTTCATATATGGCCTTTATAATATTGAGGTATATTCCATCTATCCCAACTTTGTTGAGGGTTTTTTGTTTTTGTTTTGTTTTTTTAATCAAGACTGGATGCTGTATTTTGTCAAATGCTTTTTCTGCATTTACTCATGGGATCATATGGTTCTTATTCTTTCTTTTATTAATGTGGTGTATCATGTTGATTGATTTGTGAATACTGAACCGGCCCTGCAGCCAGGAATAATTCCCACTTGATTATGGTGAATAATTCTTTTAATGTACTGTTGAATTTGATTTGAGAATTTTTACAGACATGTTTATCAGGCATATAGGCCTATAATTCTCCATTTTGGTGGGGTCTTTCTCTGATTTTGGAATCAGGGTAATGCTGGCTTCATTCATAAAATGAGTTTGGAAGTTTTCTTTCTATTTTTTGGAACAGTTTGAGAAGAATAGGTATTAACTCTTCTTTGAATGTCTGGTAGAGTTCCCTGGGAAACCATCTGGCCCAGGACTCTTGTTTGTTGGGGGATTTTTGATTACTGATTCAATTTCTTTGCTGGTTATGGGTCTGTTCAAATTTTCTATTTCTTCCAGCATCAGTTTTGGTAGTTTGTGAGTTTCTAGAAATTTGTCCATTTCTTCCAGATTGCCCGCTTTTGGCATATAATTTTTCATAGTATTCTCTTATAATTGTTTATTTTTATTTTTTTAATGTTTATTTATTTTTGAGAGACAGAGTGTGAGTGGGGGAGGAGCAGAGAGAGAGGGTGACACAGAATCTGAAGCAGGCTCCAGGCTCTGAGCTGTCAGCACAGAATCTGACACAGGGCTCAAACTCACAGAATGCAAGATCATGACCTGAGCCGAAGTCAGACACTTAACCGACTGAGCCACCCAAGCATCCCTCTCATAATTGTTTGTATTTAAGTGGTGTTGCTTGTGATCTCTCTTCTTTCATTTGTGATTTTATCTATTTGGGTTCTTTTTCTTTTCTTTTTGCTAAGTCTGGCTAGGGGGTTATCAATTTTGTTAGTTCTTTGAAAGAACCAGCTCTTAGTTTCATTGATCTGTCCTACTGTATTTTTTTGTTTGTTTGTTTCGATATCATTTTATTTCTGCTCTAATCTTTATTATTTCCCTTCTTCTGCTGGCTTTAGGCTTTATTTGCTGTTCCTTTTTAGCTCCTTTAAATGTAAGGTTAGGTTGTATATCTGAAAACTTTCTTGCTTCTTGAGATAGGCCTGAATTGCAATATACTGCCACCTTAGGACTGCCTTTGCCGCATCCCAAAGGTTTTGGACTGTTGCGTTTTCATTTTCATTTGCTTCCATGTATTTTTTTAATTTCTTCTTTAGTTTCCTGGTTAACCTACTCATTCTTTAGTGGGATGTTCTTCAACCTCCATGTATTTGAGGGCTTTCCAAATTTTTTCTTGTGGTTGACTTCAAATTTCGTAGCACTGTGATCTGAAAATGTGCATTGTATGATCTCAATCCTTTTATACTTTTGAGGGCTGCTCTGTGACCCTGTATGTGATCTATTCTGGAGAATGTTCCATGTGCAACTTGAAAAGAATGTGTATTCTGCTTTTGGAGGAAATGTTTTCAATATATCTGTTACATCCATCTGGTCCAGTGTGTCATTCAAAGCACTGCTTCCTTGCTGATTTTCTTGATCTCTCCATTCTTGTAAGTGGGGTGTTAAAGTCCCCTACTATTACTGTATTATTATCAAGGAGTTTATGTTATTGATTTACATATGTGGGTGCTTTCAAGTTGGGGGCATAAATATTTACAACTGTTAGATCTTCTTGATGGATGGTCCCTTTAATTATGATATAATGCCCTTCCTCATCTCTTGTTACAGCCTTTGGTTTAAAATCTAGTTTGTCTGATATAAGTATGGCTAGTCTGGCTTTCTTTTGACATCCATTAGCAGGATAGATGGTTCTCTATTCCCTCATTTTCAATTTGCAGGGGTCTTTAGGTCTAAAATGAGTCTCTTGTAGGTAATGTATAGAATCTTGCCTTTTTTTTTTTTTTAGTCCATTCTGATACCCTATGTCTTTTGATTGGAGCATTTAGTCCATTTACATTCATAGTGATTACTGAAAGATATGATATTAGTGTCATTGTGTTTCCTGTAGGGCTGGTTTAGTGGTCACAAACTCCTTTAGTTTTTAATATTTGTCTGGGAAACTCCTTCTTTCTCCTTTTTGAGCGACAGTTTTACTGGATAGCGTATTCTTGGGTGCATATTTTTCCTATTCAGCATGTTGAATTATCTTGCCACTTCTTTCTGGCCTGCCAAGTTTCTGTGGACAGATCTGCTATGAACCTGATCAGCCTTTCCTTGCGGGTTAAGGACTATTTTTTCCCTTCCTGCTTTCAGGATTCTTCCCTTGTCTGTGTATTTTGTGAATTTGACTATGATATGTCTTGGCGATGGCCAGGTTTTTTTGAATTTAATGGGAGTTCTCTGTGCTTCCTGGATTTTGATGTCCTTTCCCAGATTAGGGAAGTTTTCAGCTATAATTTGCTCACATATACCTGTCCCTTCTTCTCTCTCTTCACCTTTGGGGACTCCTATGAAATGAATGTTACTGAGTTTTAATAAATCTCTGAGTTCCCTAAGTCTGCCTTCATGATCCCTGACCTTGATCTTCTACATCACTAATTTGCTTCTCTGTGTCCTCCATTGTCATTTTTGTGGCCTCCATTGGGGTTTGCACCTCAGTTATAGCATTTTTAATTTCAGCCTGACTAGGCTTTAATACTTTTAACACCACAGAAAGGGATTCTTTGGGGTCTCCTATGTTTTCAAGCTCAGCTAGTATCCTTATAGTCATTGTTTTTAAATGCTAGTTCAGACATCTAACTTATATTTGAATTGATTAAATCCCTGGCCATCATTTTTTCCTGTTCTTTCTTTTGAGGTGAATTCCTCCATCTTGCCATTTTAGAGGAAGAAACAAACAACAACAACAACAATAGAATGAAATAAAATTTTAAAAATTAAAAAAAAAAAAACAAATAAAGGAAGCTAGGTCCTAGGTCTGTTTTGATCTGCTTGTTCAGAGAAGCTTGATAGAAAAAAAGAGAAAAGATACAAGAAGAGAGGAAAAAAAAGAAGAAAAATTAAAAAAAATTAAAAATCATAAAGTAATAAAATAAAAATAAATTGTTGTGTGTCCAAGAAACAAAAAAACTACAGCAACAAAAACAAAACACAGCCAAACAGAAACAATGAACAAACAAATGGAAAAAAAAACAAAAAAACCCAGGGGCGCCTAAGTGGCTCAGTTGGTTAAGTGCCCAACTCTTAACTTTGGCTCAGGTTATGATCTCAGTTTGTGAGTTCGAGCCCCATATCAGGGTCCACACTGACAGCGCAGAGCCTGCTTGAGATTCTCTCCGTCTCTCTGCCCCTCCCCTGCTCACATGCACACTCTCTCTCTCTCAAAATAAACAAACATTAAAGAACAAAACAAAACAAATGAAACCAGATCCAGTTTCCCCTTGAGCTGAACCTTTGCGGTCTACTCTAAATACACTAAGCTTGTGGAAGTGATTTGTGCTAGCCTTCTGGGGAAGGGGCCTGCTGCTCTGATTCTCAGGTGGACTGGCCCTAGTGGAAATGTGCCTGGAAGGCACAGGAGGGCAAGGGTTGGTATAATGGCTCCATTCTCCACTTGGCGGAGATGTTTAGATCTCTGGGGTCAATCAGTGTGGGTGGGCTAGCGATGAAAATGGCTTCAACCCACTCTCTAGTCTCTGGAGTGGGAAGTATGCACTCTCAGAGATGTGTGATTAATCACCCCTCCTGTGTCCCTCATTTCCGTCAGTTCTCCGCCTCCCCCCAACCCGTGTCTAAGCTGTCCATTTCCTAGGTGGTGCCTCCCTTCAGAGTTTTATCTCAGGTGCAGCTGTGTTTCAAAACCCCACACATCAGAGATGCCCATGGTTTGGGCCTGCAGTGATTTTCTGGGGGAGGGTCTCACCCCATTGTGGCCCACCTGCCCCAGGAAATGGTCGCACCACCACATAGTGGCAGTGGCTCAGAGTACATAGTAAATTGCAACACAGAGCCAACTCCGGGCTTGTTGCCCTCAGCCAGTGTATTTGTTCCTATATGGGTGAACGTGGTGGTTTAATGGCACCCCCTGGGACTTTTATCTGTGGAGAGGCCACATCACCTCTACCAAATGCACTCGAAACAGAGGAACCACTTCTCCCTGTGTGACCTGGGGTATCCTCAGCCTGTGATGCCCGCTCCCAGGAAGTCACCCTGCTTCCTCACCAGATAACGGCCAGGCACTGAGCTCTGAAACTTCAGACTCTGGGCTCTATTTATAAAAAACTGGTGGTACTGAAACCCTCTCCTTTTTCCCCAATCAATGGCTTTGGGGAATAGTTTTCTTGTGCAGTTCCCTGTGTGCATTTTTCACTTTCTCTCTAGCTGCTTTCAGGGGGAGTGCTTTCTTGCGCAAACCCGATGCACTGCTCTCTCTTCCCCCCTCTTTCTCTTCTCTATGAAAATGGCTCTCTCCCCTCTGCAGCAACACAGCTCTTTTCTCCCACAATTCACCTCTCCATATCATGCACCAGCCACATTCTCTCCTGCAAATTATGCAGATTTTTCTGCTAATCCTCAGATTGATTTCCCACATGTTGAAAATGGTTTGATGTTGATCTAGCTGAGTTCAAGGAATAAGACAAACCCAGGGTCTCCTTACTAGTCGGCCATCTTAACTCCTCCACCAATGTCAGGTGAGAAAATTACTTTTATAATAGAATTTGAAATACCCTGGCTGAGAATGGGAGAATGAGGAAAGGGCAACAGATAATTTTAATATATAATTTAAATATAATTTTTTCCTTCACCGGAGATTTTCTTTTCAAGGGTTTACATAGCTTTAGCTACTATAAATAATGGAGTATAACACTGCCATCTAAAAAGTGGTTTCATTATGAAATAAATTTTCTACAATTTTCTGGGTTATTTTTATTTCAAGACCCAACACAATACAATTTCAGTTGGGAAAAAAATATTTTCACACACCAAAAGAATCATATGCAAATGCAAGGCAGAATTTGTAAATAGATTGGCCTGAATGCAGCCAGAGAAAAACAAAACTTTACCTACATTAGAAAAATAATTAGAACAACAACAGATTTCTCAACAAAAATCATGGAGGTCAGAAAAATGTGGCACAACATTTTTTAGATGCAAAGGAAAAAGTTATTTTTTTAATATTTATTTTTTTTTTAAAGAGACAGAGCATGAGTGGGGGAGGGGCAGAGACAGAGTGGGAGACACAGAACCTGAAACAGTCTCTAGGCGCTGAGCTGTCAGCACAGAGCCCGATGTGGGGCTCGAACTCGGGAACAGTGAGATCATGAGTCGAAATCAGATGCTCAACCAACTGAGCCACCCAGGCGCCCCAAGAAAAAAAATTATTAATCCAGAATCCTATATCTAGTAAAAATACATTCTGGAATGACGAGGAAATTAAGACAATCGAAGCAAAATTAAGAAAATGTGTTGCTGGCAAACCTACCCTAAAAGAATGGCTAAAGGAAGTTGTCTAAAAAGAAGGAGAACAATAAAAGGAAGGAACTTCAGAATATTAGGAAGAAAAGAAGAACATGAAAAAATATACAGGTAAATACAATAGGCTAATTATGTTTGATGATTAAAGCAAAATTCTAATGTTGTCTCATGTGGTTCTAAATGTATAATGAAGAAATATTAAGACAACCATTAACAGAAGTGAGTAAAGGGAAGGAGGTAACATTCCTCTATACTTAATCAAACTCATCAAGTGACACAGTACCCTGAAATAAGCTATGCATATACAATGTATTACCTACAACAGAAAACAGTAACTAAAATGGCAGGCCATTTATGGCAAGCCATAATATAGCAATAATTACAGTGCATAAAAATGGTCTAAACACACCAATTAAAAGCAAACGTTGCAAAGAGGATTAAAAGACATGACCCAACTATGTGCTATCTACATGATACTCACTTCAAATATAGTAAGTTGGCTGACATAAAAATATATATCACATGAGGATTAATCAAAAAAAAGGAGTGACAACATTAGTATCAGATAAAGTAGACTTCAAGGAAATTTATCAAAGACAGAGAGGGACATTACATAGCTATAAAAGGGTCAATCCAAGAAGCAATAGCAATCCCAAATGTGTATCCACCAGGCAGAATTCCAAAATATGTGAAGCAAAAATTGAGAGAACTGAAAGAATATAAAGACAAATCCAAAGTTATAGTTGGATAATCCAACACCCCTCTTTGAACAATAAAACTAGACAGAATATCACCAAGAATTTAAAAGAACACAACATCACTATCAACCAACAAGAATTAATCAACATTTATAAAACACTCCATACAACAAGAGTGGAATACACATTCTTTTCAAGTGTGTAAGATTTAAAAACAGAACATATCTAGGACTACAAAGCAAAACTTAGCAAATTTAAAAGTATCGAAATCATATAGAATATATTCTCTGACCACAATAAAATAAAATTAGAAATTAATAATAGAAAGGTATCAGAAAAATCTCCAAACACTTGGAAACTAAACTTTTATCTAAATAACCTATGGCTCGAAGGGGTGAAGAGTAAGTCTCAAGGGAATTTACACACACACACACACACACACACACACACACACACACACACACCATATATGTACATACACATATATATGAAAGAAAATAAAAACACAGTATATCAAAATTTGTAGGGCATAGGTAAAATAGCACATTATAAAAAAAAGAGAAAGCCTCAAATCAATCATCTAAGTTCTTACCTCAAGAACCCCAGAAAAGAGCAAACTAAAAGCAAACCAAGAAGGAAAGAAACAATGAAGACCAGAAACCAGTGAAATTGAAAACAGGGGGAAAATAGAGAAAAATCAGTGAAACTGCTATTCTTTTAAGAAATAAAAAATTGACAAACATCTAGCAAGACTGGCAAAGGAAAAAGACAACACAAATTACCAATATTAGGACCAAATCAGGACTGAAGCATGGATAGCCCTACAGACCATGCAACTATAAAAGGATAATAAGAGAAAACTATGAATAACTCTTCAGACATAAGTTGACAACTTAGAAGAAATGGACCAATTTCTCAAACAACACAAGCCTCCCATAACTTAACCATTATGAAATAATTTGAATAGCTCTATACCTACTAAATAAATTGAATCTGTAATTTCAAAACACCCTAAAAACTCTCTAGACCCAAATGGTTTCGTTGAAATTTATAGCAAACTTAAAAAAAATTAACACCAATTCCCCACAATCTTGTCTGGAAAATAGAATTGAAGGAAACACTTTCAAATTCATTCTATAAGCTAGTATTATCCTGATACCAAAACCAGACAAAAACAGAACAAAAAGGAAAACTACAGACCAATATGCTTCAGAATTATAGATTCTTAAAATACCAGCAAGTGGAATTCAACAATATATACACAAAATAATTATTACACACCATGACCAAGCAGAGTTTATTACAGGGATGCAGGTCTGCATCAATATTGTAAAGCTAATCAATGTAATCCACCACATTAAAAAGCTAAAGAAAAAAGTCCACATGATCATGTCAACTGAAGTAGACAAAGCATTTGACAAAACACAACACCCATTCATGGAAAAAGAAAAAACTCTCAGAAAAACAGGAGCAGAAGGGAACTACCTCAACTTGATAAACAGCATCTACAATAAACCTAAAGTTAACATACGCTTGACAGTGAAAGACTGAATGTTTTTCCCCCAAAATTGGGTGGTGAGGAGGCAAGAATATCCACTGTCAACATATTGAAGATAATGCTGGAAGTTCTTTCTAGTGCAATAAGATAAGAAAAGGAAATAAAACACATATAAATTTGAAAAGGAAAAAATATAAATGTCCCTATCTGCCAATAACATAATTATCTAGTAGAAAATTCCAAAGAATCTACAAAAGAAATCCTGCAAAACCCCAAAAATAACAAAAAAGAGGGAACTCTTAGAACAAATAAGTGAGTTCACTAAGGACACAGGATACAAGATAAACCTACAAAAATCAATTGTATTTTGATATAGTAGCAATGAACACATGCATACTAAATGTAAATTAAATTAAAAATAACCCCTACAACCAAAATACTTCAGTGCAAATCTAAGAAAACAAGTACAGGATGTGTATGCTGAAAACAACACAATGTTGTTGTTGTTGATTAAAGAAACCAAAGCTCTAAATAAATGGAGAGACATTCTATGTTCATGGAATGGGAGACTCAACACAGTAAGAAAATCAATCCTCCCACACGCTTAAATTAATACATAGGTTTAACACAACTCCTACCAATATCCCAGCAAGATTTTTTATAGATATTGACAAGATTATTCTAAACTTTATATGAAAAAGAACTAGAATAGCTAAAATAATTTTGGTAAAGAATAAAATGGGAAAAGCCATTCTACCCAATTTTAAGACTTATTATATAGCTATGGCAATAAAAATTGTGTAGTATTGGCAGAGAGAGAACCATGCAACAGAATAGAGAACCTAGAAATAGGCCCACAAAAATTTGCCCAAATAATTTGTGAAGAAAGTACAAAAAAATTCAATGAAGGAGAGATTGCCTTTCCATCAAATGGTGTTGAAGCAACTGAACATCCATAGGAAAAAAAAAAAGGAACTTCAACTTAAATCTCACAACTTACACAGATATAACTCAAATATATCAAAGACTTACATGTAAAATGTAAAACCAAAAAAAAAGCTTTTAGGAAAAAATATAGGAGAAAATTTTCAGGATACAATAATAGGCAAAATTAAAAATTTTAGCTCTGAAAAGCCCCTGTTAAATGGATTGAAAAGACAAGCTAAGGAGTGGGACAAAGCATTTACAAACCACATTCCCAACAAAGAGCTGGTATCTAAAATATACAAAAAAAAAAAAAACCCCACAAAAAAACACAAAAAACAACCCACCATTCAAAACTCAACAGTAAGAGGGCAAACAATCCAATCAGAAATGGGCAAGAGACATGAAGATTTCACATACAGATGATATAACATACATACAAGTTTCGCTGCAACAGTGTTTACAATACAAAAAGATAGGAAATGACCTGTTTCTCAATACATAGTTAAATTATAGTACAACCAAACAATAGCATGCAGCCACAGAAAAGAATGAGGGTGGTCTTAAATGCTATGCTCTCTAAAATACGTTGAAAAGGGGGGAGGGGAAAACAAGGATGCAAAAGAGGGTATACCAAAATAAAAAAAAAAAATTATAGTCGACAAGAAAAAAATTATACATATATATATTGCACAAACTTATTTATCATAAAAGAAAATCTGTAATAAGAGACAAAAATGGGGGTTACCTGGGTGGCTCAGTTGGTTAAGCGACTGACTTTGGCTCAGGCCATACATGATCCTGTGGTTCATGAGTTCAAGCCCCACATCAGGTTCTGTGCTGACAGCTCGAGCCTGGAGCATGCTTCGGATTTTATGTCTCTGTCTCTCTCTGCCCCTCCCCCACTCATGCTCTGTCTCTCCCTCTCTGTCTCTCTCTCAAAAATAAACATTTAAAAAATTATTAAAAAATACAAAAATGGATGTTACATAATGATAAAGGGGTCAATCCAACAAGAGGATGTAACATTTGTAAATATTTATGCACTCAACATAGGAGCGCAGAAATGCATAAGACAAATAATTAACAGACCTAAAGAAAGAAACAGAGAGCAATACAACAATAGTAGGGGGTTTTAATACCCTAATTGCATCAATGGGTAGATCATCCAGACAGAAAGTATTTAAGAGAACATCAGCCTTGAATGACCTATTAAACCAATAGGCCTAACAGATACATACAGAACATTCCATCCAAAAGCAACAGAATATACATTCTTCTCAATTGTACATGGAACATTTTCCAGGATAGATCACATGTTAGGTTACAAAAAAAGTGATAATAAATATTAGAGGACTGACATTGTATCAAGCATCTTTTCCAACCACAATGATCTGAAACTGGAAATTAATTCCATCAAGAAAACTGGAAAATTCACAAATATGTAGAAATCAAACACCATGCTACTGAACTACCAATGTGTCAAAGAAGAAATCAAAAGAGAAACTCAAAAATACCTTGACACAATCGAAAATAAAACTATAACAAAAATTTGTGGGATGCAGCAAAAGCAGTTTTGAGACAGCCATTCATAGCAATATGCCTCCCTCAAGAAAGAAGAAAAGCCTCAAATAAACAACCTAACTTTATGCCTCAAGGAACTAGAAAAAAAGAACAAATGAAGCTCAAAGTTAGTAGAAGGAAGGGAATAACAAAGATTAGAGCAGAAATAAGTGCAATAGAGACTAAAAATACAACAAAGAAGATCAATGAAACTAAGAGCTGGTTCTCTGAAAAGATTTAAAACAGTATGGCATTGGCATAAAAATGAACATGTAGATCAACGGAACAGACTAGAGAGCCCAGAAATAAATCCACGCATATTTGATCAATTAATTTACAACAAAGGAGTCAAGAATGTGCCATGGGGAAAGTCTTCTCAATAATGAGCACTGGGAAAACTGGAAAGCTACATGCAAAAGAATGAAACTTGACCACAAAAATTAACTCAAAATGGATTAAAGACTTGAACATTAGACCTGAAGCCATAAAACTCCTGGAAGAAAGCATAGGTGGTAATAAGCTCCTTAACATAGGTCTTGGCAATGTTTTTGTGAATCTGACACCAAAAGCAAAAGTAAGTGGGACAACATCATACTAAAAAAGCTTCTGCACAGCAAAATGAAAAAGCAACCATCTAAATGGAAGAAAATATTTGCAAATCAGATATCTAGTAAGGGCCTAATATCCAAAATATATAAAGAACCCATACAACTCAACAGCCTCCCGCACCAAAAAAAAAATTTTTAAGGGCAGAAGACCTAAATAGACACTTTTCCAAAGAAGACATACCAATAGCCACTGGGTATGTGAAAAGATGCTCAACAACATTAATTATCATGAAAGTGCAACTCAAATCAAAATGTGGTATCATTTCACACCTGTCAGAATGGCTACTATTAAAAAGACAAGAGGGGCGCCTGGCTGGCTCAGTCAGTAGACCATGTGACTCTTGATTTCAGGGTTGTAAGTTCAAGCCCCACATTGTAGAGATTACTTAAAAATAAAATCTTTAAAAGTTAAAATTAAAAATCAAAAAAATAAAAAGATAAGAAACAAATGTTTGCAAGGATGTGGAGAAAAGGGAACTCTTAAGGACTGTTGGTGAGAATGTACATTGGTGTGGCCACTATGGAAAACAGTATGGAAGTTCCTCAAAAATTAAAAATAGAACTACCAAATGATCCAACAATTCCACTTCTGGGTATTTATCCAAAGAAAACAAAACAAAAACACTAGCTCAAAAAGTTGTATGTACCACCATGTTCACTGCAGCTTTATTTATATTAGCCAAGATATGGAAACAAACTAAGTGTCCACATATGGATGGATAAAGAAATTATGATATATACAATGGAATACTATTTAGCCATTTAAAAAAAAAGAGTGAAATCTTGCCATCTGCTACAACATGGATGGACCTCAGGGGCATTATGCTAAGTGTCAATGACACCTTTTAACTTACACCACATAGAAAATTTAGATCAATGACCTAAATATAAGTGCTAAAACCATAAAATCCCTAGAATAAAACTTAGGGGTAAATTTTCATGATATTGGATTTGGCAAAGGATTCTTAGATATGACATTAAAACAGGAACAATGAAAGAAAAAAGAGATAAACTGAACTTTATCAAAATTAATTTTTGTGCAAAGGACATTATCAAGAAACTAAGACACATTTGGTTGGGTTTGAATGAGTCTAATACCAAGAACATATATAATTATTTACAAAAACTTAACAAAAATACAAACAACCTAATTTTAAAAATGGGCAATAGACTTGAATAGGCATTTTCTATAAAGATATAGAAATGGCCAACAAGTGCATGAGAAAATGCTCAGTATCATTAGTCACTAGGGAAATACAAACCAAAAGCACAATGAGATATCATGTCACACCAACTAGGATGGCAATCGTTATTTTAAATTTATTTAAATTCAAATTAGTTAACATACAATGTAGTATTGGTTTCAGGAGTAAAAGCCAGTGATTCATCACTTACATACAACACCCAGTGCTCATCCCAACAAGTTAGGATGGCAATTTTTAACAAAAAATGAATATTGGTGAGGATGTGGAGAAATTAGAACCTTTGTGTATTACCAGTGGAAATATACAATGGCTGCTATGGAAAACAGTACGGCAGCTCCTCAAAAAGATAAACGTAGCATTGCCAAACAACCCAGCAATTCCATGTCTAGGTATGTACCCCAAAAAACTGAGAACATGGACTCAGATACCTGTATACTAAAGTTCACTGGAGCATTGTTCACAATAGCAAAAAGGTAGAAGCAACCCAAGTGTCCATCAACAGATGAATGGATAAACAAGCTGTGGTATATACATACAATGGAATATTATTCAGTCTTAAGAAAAAATGAAATTCTGACGCATGCTACAATATAAATGAACCTTGAAGACATTATACTAAGTGAAATAAGTCAGACACAAAAGGACAAATGTTGTATGATTCCACTTACATGAAATATCTAGAATAGGCAAATTCACAGAAACAAAAAGTAGATTAGAGGTTACCAGGGGCTAAAAGAGGGGGAAGTGGAGAATTATTGCTTAATTTGCACAGAGTTTCTGTTTGAGGTGATGAAAAATTTTTGGAAATATAGTGGTAATGGTTGCACAATACTGTGAATATATTTATTGGCACTGGATTATACACTTAAAAACAGTTAAAATGACTAATTTTATGTTATACATAAAATTAAGAGAAAAAAGTTATTAAATATATGTACAGAAATCAGAATCCTACCGAAATCCTTAAACAAAACGGGTGTAAGTGTAATTACCAGTAAGTACATTCCATTATAATTTTTTTTTAACATTTTTTCACTTTTGAGAGAGCATGGGCAGGGGAGGCCAGAGAGAGAGGGAGACACAGAATCCAAAGCAGGCTCCAGGCTCTGAGCTGTCAGCACAGGGCCAGACATGGGGCTCAAACCCACAAACTGCAAGATCATGACCTGAAGTCAGATGCTTAACCAACTGAGTCACCCAGGTGCCCCAAGTACATTCCATTATAAATTATTTGGCCATATATAGAAATCAATTTACTTGCAAGTGGCTTAGATTATAGAAAATTAGTCTTGTCTATATAGAAAAGTTCATTTCAGGCATTATAAAATAACTGGAATTATTAGCTTATTACAAAAATTCGCTGGTTAATGAAAAATTCAACTTTTCTTTTAATCTCAAGACCTATTTGTTATTGATTTATTCTGAACCCTGAAACAAACTTCTTTCTATATACTAGGATTAATCCCATTTGAAAACGGGATACTTTAACATATATGGGCAGACTATAGACTTTTTTTTATCACCAGATACAAGTTTCATAAAAACAATTGTTTTATTTTTACTTGCATATCCATAATGCTTACCATACAATATGAGCTCAATAAATTTAGCAAATAAAACCAAACGAGTCAAAATCAGCATGAAAGCAACATTAAAGAAACTTTTTTGAAATCATATTCCTGTTACACTTTTTTTTAGTTTGTTTGTTTTCAGAGAGAGCAAGCATGCAGAGTAGGGGCAGAGAGAGGGGGAGAGAAAGAATCCCAAGCAGGCTCCGCGCACAAAGCACAAAGCAGGGCTCGATCTCACAAACTGTGAGATCACGACCTGAGCTGAAATCAAGAGTCAGATGCTTAACCGACTGAGCCACCCAGGTGCCCATTACACTTTTAAAGTATCTATTTTAAAAATAATATCTAAGTAATTTAGAGTCCATAAAACCAAAACTTCAAATTACTTTTCACCTATGTATACTCCTATCCCCAACTCCAATGGGAAGTTCCCAGAATTTATGGTACCAGAAATTAAGTTACCAGACTTCATGAGGAATTTCTTTACTGATTTGTGTTTGTCTGCCTCCAAGATAGCCCAGCCTGGAAAGGACAATCAACAAGTAGTCACCTTCATGGCCAGAGAGCTGGACTACTCAAGGTAGTGCCGAAGTGCTCCGAGTTCACTAGCTCACGTAGTAATAACATGGGTATCATTTGCATTGTTTTCTTTTGCCTTTACTGCTTTGTTTGTGGGTTTTGTACATCAAAGGGTTAATTATGAAATAAAGTTGAATATGAAAGGCAAACTTTATTTGGTAACTACTAAAGCAAACTGTGCACTGTTAGTATCAGCAATAATGAACTTGTGACTTTCAGAACTCAACCTAAGATATCTTTTTTGAAAGCATAAGGGATTTGGGAGGAACAAATTATCCACTTTCAGTGGAGGAAGTCTGTAACTGTATTATCCTGAATCAGGCCATCGATAGCCTCAGAGGTGACCCTGGCTGGCTCTGAAGATGAGTCTCTCAGACCTCAGACTCCAGCTGCTGCACTATGAAATCCATCACTGTGTTTGTGCAGAGGCTCTGCTTCTCCCAGGCTGCCCCCCCGTCAAGGACCGAGCACGGCACGCATACTAAGCCAGGCCCCTTCCTGGGGGAGGAGGAATTCCTGTGACCCGCAACTTTCACTCAAGAACTTCCTGAGGCCTGGGTGAACTTTCCTTAGAACTGCACTGCAGTGTAAGACACTTTCACCCCAAATTCCTTCCTCCCTTACCTCTCTCCTTCACTTGGGAGTCAGACTTGCCTTACAGTCTCAAGACTCTCCTTGACTCCTTCCCCATTTTCTCTCACAAGCACTGCTAATACATTTCTTGTATACCCAACCCCACCTTGGCATCTGCTTCTCCCTTGCATTGCACACTTTTTAAAAAACTAGCCATGTAAGGGGTGCCTGGGTGGCTCAGTCGGTTGAGTGCCTGACTCTTGATTTTGTTCAGGTCATGATCTCATGGTTTGTGAGTTTGGGCCCCACAAGAGGCTCTGTGTTGTCAGTGTGTGGAGCCTGCTTAGGCTTCTCTGTCTCCTCTCTCTCTGCCCCTCCCCTGCTTGTGCACACGTGCTCTCTCTCTCACCCTCACTCTCAAAAATAAACCTAAAAAAAAAAATCTAGCCATTTAAAATGAGTTATTTCTAAAATATAGTATTTGCTTACCTATGTGCTAAAATGGAATACACTGAACATGGCAATTCCAATGCCTTTTGAAGTTGAAGATCTCAGCTAACACCCAACAAGCTCATTAGTAGTATATTCTTGAGGGGATGGGCTCAGAACCACATGCAATTCAACAAAAGGTCCTGAGCACCTGCTTGCTATATGTGAGAAATATGCTAAGCATTATAGGGAATATAAAGGTGAGTAGGACCCTATTCTTACCTTCAAGGAACTCCCAGTATAGAGAAAGAGAAGCCACAGATAAAACTTTGAAGGACAGACTATCATTAAGTACTAAAACTGACATATAAAGCACTAAGTAAATTAAGAGATACATTCTACTTAGGGGATGGGGTTGCAGTAGAAAGCCTTTGTGGAGAAAATGGTATTTGAAATGTACTTTGAAAGACATTGTCAGAGCCTTCATTCCTGAGAGCAGTCCAACAAAGACACTTTCCATGCTTGCCATACTTGGCTCCTCCCCTCCCCCAAAGTGTAAATCCCTCCCATCATAATTCTCTCACATCCTCTCATTCCCAGAGAACTGGAGGTTTCTTAGTTCTCCTCCTAACGTGCTCCTCCCCCAGTATTTCCTCTTTCATCCCACTACCACTTAGACCCTTAAGCCAGAAACACAGGAATCAGTTTTTACTCCTCTCTTACTACTCTGTCATTCAATCATCAATTTACTTTTACATCTAAAAATCTATTCACTTTTCTGTATGCCCACAGCTATTGCCCTAGTCAAAACCACCATTATCCCACCCTAACTGGCCTTCCCCACTGCTCACAAGATCTGGCCCCACGCTTCAGACTCCCAGCTACTCAGAATTTCTAAAATGCTCAGCTCCTCACGGACTCCAAGCCACCATAAATCTTTGAACATACTTCCTCCTCATCCTCACCTGGTTAACTCCCACTGCTACTTAAAACATCACTCCTGTCACTCCCGAACAGAAGCACACAGGACAGTCTCCAAGCTACCTAATGCCACCAAGACATTTCTCTGCCCATTCCTCTATGGTCTATACTGGTTTTCCATTAACTAGTGCCTATAAAAGTCTTACTTTTTTATGCAGCAGAACCATTTTTTCAAATGTAATCCTATGCAGAGCCCTGATATGTAAAAGGGTCGAGCTTCTCAGCTTAAAGCAAAAGGTTTCGAAGCTTCATTCAGCCTCCTCTATCCTAAGGTACTTCTTCCCTAAAATCTAAGGTGCAAGACAATGAAAACACTACTGTACTATATTATACTGCCTACTCAAAGGAAGCAATACAGTACAGTACAAAGAGTGGTCTTTGAAGCCAGACAGATTCAGGTTCAAATCCTGATTCTATTCCTTATTAGTTATAAGATCTTGAGGAGTCTGCCCTAAGGACCCATTTCCTCTGCTGTAAAACTCAGCCATAGAAACAGATGACCACTCTCACTACTTTCATTTAACAGTTAATGGAGGACCTAGTCAGTAAAATAAGGCAAGAAAAATAAATATCGGACTATCTGTAGTAGCACATGACATAATAATGTAGAAAATTCTGTGGAATCTGCAACTACCAGCAAAATCAAAGGATACAAGTTCAATATATAAAAAGCAGATTTATGTTTGCATATTTGTGATAATTAGAAAATAAAATTCTAAAACAATTTACAATAAAATTAAAAAACAAAGTATTTAGGGTTAAACTCAACCAAAGACATGTAAGGCTTTTACACTGAAAACTACAAAGTGTTGCTGACAGAAATTAATAAGTCTAAATAAATGGAGAGATACACCATGTTCACGGGTCCAAAGATTTAATATTGTTAAGATACAAATTCTCCCTAGTGATCTATGGATTCAATGCAATCACAATCAAAATCTCAGCAAGATTTTTTGGTAGAAATTGACAGCTGTTTCAAAATTTATAGTGAAATCCAAATCTAGAAATGCTAAAACAAGATTTTAAAAGAAAAACAAAAATTGGAGGACTTATACTACCTAACTTCAAGACTCAGTATAAATCTGCAGTAACCAATAGTGTGGTACTGGTGTAAAGATAAACAGATCAGTGGGACAGAATGGAGATGTCTGTATATATATTTACATAAATATATATAATACTTAATTTTCATAAAAACATCACAGTCAACAGGGAAAGAGAAATCTCAACATATAATTTTTTTTATGTTTATTTTTGAGGGAGAGACAAAGCACGAGTGGGGAAGAGCAGAGAGAGAGTGGGAGACACAGAATCTGAAGCAGGCTCCAGGCTCCAAGCTGTCAGCACAGAGCCTGACGCAGGTATTGAATTCATGAATCACGAGATCATGACCTGAGCCAAAATTGGACACTCAACCGTCTGAGCCACCCAGACACCTATATTTCAACATATACTTCTGAAATAACTAGATATCAGCATAAAACATGAATCTCAATTCCCACTTTATATTATACACAATAATTAATCTGAAATGGACCACAGATTATGTAAAAACTTTTCTATAAAGTTTTTAGAACACAGCATTAGGAGAGTATCTTCATGGCTTGGTGGCAGGCAAGAGGTTCTTAGATACAGAGAGCAATAACCTTAAAAAAAAAAAAAAACTAATAAATTTGACTCCATCAATATCAAAAACTCTGTTCATCAAAAAACACCATTAGGAGAATGAATAGACAAGCCACAGGCTGGAAGAAAATATTCATAAAACATTTTTCTGATAAAGAGCAGTTACTCATGATATATAAAGAACTCTTACAATGCAATACTAAAAAGAACGCAATATTTAAAATGGGCAACAGATTTATGCAGACACTGCCCAAAGAAAGATACAAAATGGCCAATAAGAACATGAGAAAGTGTTCAATATCACTAGTCACCGGGATAATGCAAATTGAAACCACAGTGAGATACCACTACAAACTCACCACAGTGACTAAAATTAAAGACTAATAACAACAAATACTGGCAAAGATGTGGCACAACTGGAACTCTCATACATTGTTGCGGGAATATTAAAGGTACAACCAACTTGAGAAAAGGTCTGGCAGTTTCTTATAAGACTAAACACTCTATGAGCCATTTCTCTTAATATTTACACAAGAGAAATGAAAACATAGGCCTACAAAAAGACTTGTATAATAAGAACATTCATGGAAGCTTTATGTATAATAGCCCCAAACTGGAAACCTCCTAGGTATCCAGCCACTTGACAAACAAACTCTGACATAGTCCTATGATGGAAAAAAGAACTGAATTCCTAAGAAACACAACCTCAAAGCCTTAAAAAAATTATATACTATATGACTCTATTCATATGATGTTTTAGAATAGGTAAGATTAATAATCTATGGTAGGATGATAAAAGATCAGAACAATGGTTACAGGGATTGACTGAGAAGGCACAGGAGGTAAATTTCAGGAGTGATAGTGATGTTCGTTATCTTGGTAGAGGTTTGAGTTGTATTTGTTTGTCAAAACTCATTAAATGGTACAATTAACATTTGTGTATTCCACTGCACATAAATTTTACCTAAAAACCAAAAAGAACTGTAAACAAATACTGAACTCTAGTTAATGACATGCATGTTGCAATGTTTGGAGGTAAAATGTACTGATGTCTGCCACTTACTTTGAAATGCATCAAAACATAAGATGGATTGGTGGATGGAGGGAGGCAGGGATGGATAGGCATGCGATAAAACAAACATAGTAAATGTAAATTACAGAATCTAGGTGATGGGTACACAGGTGTTTTAATGAATAATTCTTTCAACTTTTTTGCATATTTGAAACTTCCCGTAATAAAACACTGGGAAAAAAAAAAAACTTAATCACAAGACAAAAACACTCTAAAATGAAGTGCAACGTTTTTTCCTATTCTACCCCAAGCTGTGATACAAAATACATTATGGGGAACAGGGAGTAGTTGCCACTTTTATTATTTGGTTGAAGCATCCTCACTGCTGTGATTTATGGATCTCACTGCCATGGCTGGATTACAGTCTTCCTTTCCACTATGACATGTGCCATAATCCTTGAGGACTTCGTCATCACCCATATATGTAATACACCAATCCATCATTCAATACACTAACTCCAGAGTTCCCAATTGTCTTATTTCTTTCATTTCTGGAATCTTAAAACCCTAAATTCTTATGGTGATCTCCAATCATAATCCCCTGTCTGCTCTCGCTACCCTCCTCCTCCAACTCATCAAAGATTTCTAATCCATGGAGCCTTCGTCTATCCCCCCATAACCCATCTTACAGCTTTACTTTCTATCACCTGAAATATTGCTATCCTCTTAGTCTCTACTGCAGCCACCTGCAATCAACTCTCCTTCTGTGTCCATTCACCTGAACCGATGAGTGCTGCTGGAGGAAATCTCACAACCACCAGACCAATGAATGTGCCTCCAAATTTATGGTCTTCACACTCTGCACTGCTCAGCAAGTTCTTTCTGATTCACTGGTTGGCTCCTTCTCCACGCTCCAAAACAGCAATTTCAAAACTTCACCATGCTTCTTAAACTCCTTACTCATTTCTCTTTCCTCGCTCTATGTAAAGAATCTTGCTATTCATTTCGTTAAGAAAACAGAGGATACCTAACGTGAACTCCCTGCTGCCCAACCTACAAACCCTTATTTGTCTCTTTCCCTCCCATCTCAGGAAAAAAGATGCCATCAAAGATGCCCTGCTAGAGGTAGCATAGCATAGTATTTAAAACTGCAGACTCTCTAACCAAATTATTCTTTCTAAACCTCAGTTTTCTCTCTTGTAAAATGGAGGCAATAAGAGTAATCCAATGAGAATTAGAAAACACATGTGAGTACTTAAAAGAGTACCTGGCAAACAGTTCAAGACAAATCCCATTACTTGTGTTCCTGGGCTACTCATCTCCTCATTGTTCAGTATCTTCACCCGCACTCTCTACCAGCTCCTGCCCCAAAGACTCCTAACATATACAAGTTTCCATCACCTTCAAATAAAAAACCTCCCCAAGCTTGAATCCCCTTCTTGCCACAGCAGTATCTCTTTTCATTTCCAAGCTTCTGAAAAAAAAAAAAAAAAAACCATAGTGGGGGCGCCTGGGTGGCGCAGTCGGTTAAGCGTCCGACTTCAGCCAGGTCACGATCTCGCGGTCCGTGAGTTCGAGCCCCGCGTCCGGCTCTGGGCTGATGGCTCAGAGCCTGGAGCCTGTTTCCGATTCTGTGTCTCCCTCTCTCTCTGCCCCTCCCCCGTTCATGCTCTGTATCTCTCTGTCCCAAAAATAAATAAACGTTGAAATATTATCTTAAAAAAAAAAAAAACCATAGTAATCTGGAGAGTGGCGGGGCGGGGCAGAAGTCATCTGTCCTTGCTACCTTGCTATTGTCTTTCCATGTTCTTCCGTCATCTAGCCACACTGAAACCGCTCAGACGGAAGTGACCCCTTAGCTGTCAAATCTAACATTTTCAAGCACCTTACCTCACTTATCCGTAGTCTGACGCACTTAACGACTCTTCTTGCAGCTCCTTACTTTCTCGGCTTCTCAGACACTAGGGTCTCATACTTTTTACCTGACTCCTTCCTTCTTTTTATATTTCCCCTTCAAATTCTAATAGTTTACTTCCTATGCCCTAGTTATAAAGTTCAGAGCAGAGTTTCAGCATTAAATAATGATATCTACAAAGTTGCAGATATCAGTTAATCAGTATAAACGCCAACAAAACATACCAACACGATTTTGTGCATTTAGAAAAGAAGTATTTCCCGGATAAGTGGAAAACTGTGTGGATGGCTTCTGGAAGACCTTCACTCTAAGCAGCTTTATAGTGAAACATTTAATTAATTAATTTAAGATTTTAGATTTAAGGTTTTGTTTTTAAGTAATCTCTACAACCTACATGGGGCTTGAACTCACAACCCTGAGATTAAGGTAGCATAATACTCACTGAGCCAGCCAGGAGCCCCGTGAAACATTTAATTTAGAAGTCTGGACCTCCTTTCTTCAGCTTGCTGTATCTACATTCACTGAGTAGACCCTGTATTGATCACTGGGACCCAGTTTGTTCCAGGCTCTGGGTTATACTTCCTATCTCAACCGACACCTGGAATGAATAATGCCAGGTACAAGACGTACAATAAATATGAAGAGGGGGATCAAGATCTGATGTCTCTTGACCTGACCAAAGATCCAACAGAGAAATAATTTTCGCAGAAGCCTCAGGTCCAGAAGAGAAAAACAAAACCACAAGGCCCAGGACTGAGGAGTCTCTACTCCAACTCCTTCTTTCTTTGATTTTTTTAAACATAGGGGTTTTTTTGTTTGTTTGTTTTGTTTTAAAGTGTTTATTTTGAGAGAGAGAGAGAGAGAGAGGGATAGTGAGCAGGGGATGGGCAGAGAGACGGGGACAAGCAGGCTTCACATTGTCAGCACAGAGCGTGATGTGGGGTTCGATCCCATGAACTGTGAGATCATGACCTGAGCCGAAGCCAAAAGTCTGACACTGAACCGACTGAGCCCCCCAGGCGCCCCTCCAACTTCGTCCTTCTTCATCCCCTCGAATCACTCCTTCCCCTGCTCTTCTCCCACACACTACTGCCCACTCCTCTCCCTCCCCAACCAGGTCTAATGACAGCCCTATTTCAGTCTTACCTCTGATTTTCAGTAGGTGGCTTTATCTACTTTTAACACCTTCACTGATGTACAACTGACATTCAACAAATTGCACATATCTGAGTTGTAAATCTGCTAAATTTTAATGTATGTATATATCCGTGAAATTATCAGCACAATCAACAAATGAACATAAAAGCCTCCCCCTAAAACCACCACTCACTTGCTCCTTGTTGTTGTAGATAAGTTTGCAATTTCTAGAATTTTATGTAATAGAATTATACAGTATATACTCTTTTTTTGACCTGGTTTCTTTCATTCAGCTGAACTATTTTTGAGATTCAATCATATTGTCATGTGTATCAATAATTCATTCCTTTTTATTACCCAGTAGTATTCCAATGTATGGCTATTTCACAATTTGTTTATTCTTTCACCTGTTAATGGACATTTGGATTGTTTCCTCTTTTTTTGCTGAAGAGAACTGTCATGAACAGAATCCTTGTATAAGTCTTTGTATGGATAAAGACTTCATCTATTCTTTTTTTTTTTAACGTTTATTCTTTGAGAGAGAGACGTTTATTCATTCTTTGAGAGAGAGAGAGAGCACGAGCAGGGGAGGGGCAGAGAGAGGGAGACACAAAATCTGAAGCAGGTTCCAGGCTCTGAGCTGTCAGCACAGAGCCTGATGTGGGTCTTGAACTCACAAACCACGTGATCATGACCTGAGCTGAAGTCAGACGCTCAACCAACTGAGCCACCCAGGCGCCTCCGAGGCTTCATTTATTCTTAAGGCTTTACCTCCACCCCTAGAAGTTCCAAATTTGCGGTGGCAGATACCACTGACAACTGCCAGCTTGACAAGTCCACCTGGATAAGCCGAAAGAACTTTTAAATCAACGTGTCTAAAACTCATCTCTTTATGCCACTCTCTCCATCACAACGGCTTCTTCTCCTCCATTCTCTGTTCTGACAAAAAGCACACAAACCAGAACTTAGGGACTCTTCCTGCTCTCTTACCACTTGCCCTACTCACTGAGGGAGTGACTGGGTCCTGTCAATTCTACCTTTAAACATCTCTCAAAATCCATCCCTAAGTTTCCAACCGAGTTCAAATGCATCCTTAATTCAAATGCATAGTATCTATTGACTGGACTATTGAACTAGCCTTCTAACTTTTCTCCTTACCTCAGGTCTCATTCTTCTCCAATCCATTTTCTATTCTCTGGCCAAAGTGAATTTTCTAAAATTCCAATCTGATGTTACTCCCCTATTCCTCAATGACTTTCATCCCCTCAAGATAGAATTCAAACTCCTTAGCTTAACATTTAAAAAACTTCTCTCGAAACCAGTTTCCTATCCAAACTCATCCTCTGCCACTTCCCACTGTGCTCTGACTTAGTCGTTTCTGGATGATGTCATACCTTTTTATTCTTAGTGCCGAGGGCAATGCTTGGTCTGTAGTAAGCATGATATATTTGTGCAATAGACAAGATAGGACTTAGACTGAGAGAGGTAGTGGGACACTCTGGGCATATTCAGGAAAAGTAGTAGTCCAGTCTGGCTGAAGCATAAAGAATATGAAAGACCATGGTGGGCAATCCAGCCAGGAAAGCAGGATGAAGCCAGATCACTGATCACCATCAATTCTCTGTAATGACCGTGCACCGCATCCTGTGCCCTCAAAAGATATCGTTAGTTCTGAGCAAGAGTGCAACGTATTCTGACGTGTACTAGAACTTCTGAAATTTGAAAAATAGACACGGAAAAGGTGAGGCGCAGTAAACTAGTTAAGGTGCTATCACAGTAGTCTAGGAAAGAGGACTCAAGGGGCGCCTGGGTGGCTCAGTCGGTTTAAGCGTCCGACTTCAGCTCAGGTCACGATCTCGCGGTCCGCGAGTTCGAGCCCCGCGTCGGGCTCTGGGCTGATGGCTCGGAGCCTGGAGCCTGTTTCCGATTCTGTGTCTCCCTCTCTCTCTGCCCCTCCCTCGTTCATGCTCTCTCTGTCTCAAAAATAAATAAACGTTAAAAAAAAAAAAAAAAAGAAAAGGAAAGAAGACTCAAGAGTAGGAGGGAACAGATTAGAAGAATGTGTCAAAGGGAATAAACCTACAGGCCATGCTGGGTTTGGGCAGTAATGTAAGAGAGAGAAGTCCGAGACGACTCCAAAGTTTTTAACCAAATAAACAACAATAAAGCCGTCAAGAGGAATTTTTTTAATGGTCAGTGAAGGAGGAGACAGATGATGTAGTTTGGGTATTCCACCACCCATTCATTCAAGCAATGGAAGTTCCTAGTAGGTGTCAGGCACCGTATGCATGAAGGATAAAATGAGGGTAAAATATCATTCCTGTTCTCAAGGACCATCTAATCTAGTTGTGGGATGGGGCAGACAAGTGAATAGGAACTTACAATTCATTATTAAGTGCTAGGCTTCAGTGCTAAAAGAAAATGAAGACTATCCAACTCAGCCCTGAGGATCTGAGAAAACACCTGAGGTCAAGTGAGTCCAGAAGGAGGAGTAGTGTTAGGCCAGGCACAGGGCAGTCCAGGGGAAGAGAATAACATGACAACAGAGCCTCAGGTAAAAGAGCTCAAGTTGGGCACATCTGCAATAGTGCATTAAGTCTAAAGGAAGAGTTCAAGATAAGGAGAGCAGGCAGGTGCAAATGCAGGTTCTGAGCTCCCAAGAGTACATCCAGATATGAAATTGTATTCTCAACCTCATCTTAGGTGGAGCAGAATCATCACCAGTGGCTATCTTAAATAAGAGTTAGAAGAACCTATCGGCTAGATTGTGTATGTTCCCACCTCCTCCCATCACTTGTGTCCTGCAAGGGGATCTCTGCATATGGTTAAGGCTGTTTTTGCAAATAAGCAAAGAGGACTGAGGGGACCTTGGCAAATGGGAGATGCATGTCCAGTCTAAAGAAGGAAGCCATTTACTCAGCTCCAGCAGTTTGTCTTGCCCAATGGGGAAAGGCCCTCCTATTCTTCAAGAAAAGCTGAAAATTCGGATTTGAACATCTCCCACTTTTAAATAGTGGCAACTAATTACATTAAAAGTAAAACAACAGGGTGCCGGCCAAACAAAATGCTTCTGTAGACAGATTTCAGCAAGGGGCACCAGGGTGGCAGAGTCAGACCTGGTCGGCCAACTCTTGGAACGCTCTTTCCACTACTTCACAGTACCCTCACAACTGACAGAGTATCTTGATGGTTCCCTGGAACAGGAGTTGTTTGCTCTTAAGCAAAACAGCCCCAAACTGATGGTGTTTTGAGTTCTTCTGTATGTTCGCAACAATTTTTTGGTCTCCTCCCCACTCCACTCCCACCTCTGCCAGGACCGGGCTTCGGACACGACTGAGACCTCCTACTCCCCTATTATAAGCTAAGACGCCAAGCTTGCAGGTAAAGCAAAAGTAAAAAGAGAGCCCTGATGGAGTTTCTAATGAATAAGGTATGTAAGCAAGATGGCATCTCTTTGGTTTTCTTAGAAAACAGTATCACGGAGACGTTTGATGTCACTTAAGGGAAAAAGTCAGTAACTTACACCTGAAAAAAATGAGCAAATTCTGCTAACACACTAAATAGTTTCCACTGTAAGTCTCCAAGGAGGGGGAGGAGGGCAAAAGGGAAAGTAAAAGTTGCTGGCCTTTGGGAAACATCAGGCACCTTTTAAGACACAGTTTTTTCCAAAGTACACATGTTCAGAACAAAAGGTACATCATAATCTCAACTTTCAGTAGGAGCTAAAATATATTTTAATAACATAAAACGTTCTTTGAGCAACAAATTGGACTTCAGAAACACTCGGAGACTAAAGCAATCTCCACAGAAAAGGTAAAAGGGAAACAAAATATACGGATTGTTTTTTATCTTCAAACACAGTTTCTAGTGTTGTAATGTATTTACTAACTCACAATGTTGCTTTAGAAGCTTTTAAAATGTAGCAACATTTCCTAATACTACTAAAACATTTAAAAGCAAAGATCATGGAGCATACAACTTTAGATAACAAGGTGGCAAACCTGAAGACACAGAGAAAGGTTAAAAATTCCAATCAACAGCCCGAAAGATAGTACCAAGACTCTAAACAACAACAACAAAAGTGGCATGTGCATCCGCCCCTGTGAATCGGAGGAGTGGGGGAATTCAGGGGAATGAAGAGCGATTACAGAGGGCGAGCAAAGCAGGCCGTGTTCCCGCTGGCAAGCGAGCTCTGCAATTACTTAGAGCAAGCATTATGGCTAGAGCATTCTTGAGCCCACTAAAACCAGCATACTGGACACCTAAAACCGGAGGCTGACAGCAGCTCCAGGGTAAGACCGAGAAGGCGGAAAAGTGGCCTGCTGTGACCTCCACTGAAAACTGAGCCTCCTCCAACTCTCGTCTCGGAATCGGAGACAGGACATTAACCTCTCGGGAGGCTGTTTTATTCGGACAAACTCTGCCTGGCTTGCCGCGGCCTTCCCACACACCGGGTGAATGTCAACACGGAGCCAGCGAGTGTGGGGGAACCTCTCAGCGTGCGCGGTCCTTTCTGGGAGGCGGCGAGACCGGGAAGAAAGACGGCCTTGCGCGCGCCCCGCCTCCCCAGCCCTTCCACAGCCCCGGCCCCGCGCCCTAGCGGGGGCTGCAAGCCTGGAAGCGGGGGTCCCGCGCGCTCCTCACCTTTTTCAGCGCCGGCACCAGCAGCCCCCGCCACTTGGGTGCGTTCTCCTCGCTGAAAAACTCGTACGGCAGCTGCTGCGCCTGCATGGTGCCCCCGGGGCGCCTCTGGGCGGGGAGAGGGGCGGCGGCGGCGGCCGGGCCGGGGAGCCGCGAGAGGGCGAGCTCGCAGCACCGAACAGGGCCGCGGCCCCACCGGACGGCCCGGCCCCCTCGGGGCGCCGCGCGGCCGGGCTAGCCCTGGAGAGGGGGCTGAGGGGCGAGGCTCGCGCCCGGCCACCCACCCGACACGGGCACCAGCCGCGGAGAGCGAACGCAGCCCGGAGGCGGCGGCGGCGGCATCCCGCACCACCGCCCCGGGGCCGGCCCCCCCCCCACCCCTTCCCGGCCCGCCGGCGCCGCCCCGGGCTGCCCTCCGCCGCGGCCGCCGCCCGCCGGGGCTACGCTCCCGGGCCCGGCCTGGCCCCGCGGCGGAGCCGGCAGCTGGGGGAGGGCGTGCGGAGGGACGCTCCGGCCGCGGAGCCCGCTCCGCGCAGCGGCGACCCCGAAACGCGAGCGGCCCGAGGCGGAGCGGGGCCGGGGGGTAGCGGGGGAGGGGAAAGGCCCGAGGTCGTCGCTGGAGGATCTGGCTGCCCGGAGGTGCCGCCGCGGCCGCCGCCGACGCCGGTGTAGCGCTCGAGCTTCCTACTAGCGAACTGAACCTGCTGGCTACTGAGCATGCGCTGCCGAGCAGGGCCGGTTCGCTCCGGGTTTTCCTGCTCCCCAGCGAAGGAGGAGGGAAGCGCGAGCGAGGAAGGGCGCCCCGGAGGACTGCAGGGGAGGAGCGAAAGGGCCCCAAGAAGTCGAACCCGGGCCTTCCGGGTGGGGTGCGAGCTACGGGGAAGCGGTCCCCATTGTGTGGTTGGGCCGCGAGGAATCCCACCTCTCTTTTGGCGTCTCTGGGCCTGTAGTTTCGGAAAGGGGCGTGTATGTGTGTACTTTGTTCCTGAACACGAAGATAAGAACTGCCCAGAGCATGCAACGTATAGTAAACAGACTGGACAAAAGATAGGTGCCTTTCTAACGAAACCTACTGCTCAATATTTGTCCGGTAATAGAAACGATTGCAGTGTTTCCGATTAGTCTTTCCACATCACCAAGAATAAAATGCGTACCTGCAGTATAGATTTTGTGTGTGCGTTTCAAATTCAGTATGTTCATCTCTCAAGCCCACTTAACTTTGAACTCCAATAACCACTTACCTCAGTGGAAATTGAGACCTCTCTTGCAGCTCCCAGATCCCTGAGCACCTTACTTATGTCCCTCTCAGGGCATTTAGTTTATCTGTTTTGTAATCTCTCCAGGCTCTTTCAAATAGATAGCAAACTCCTGGAAGGCAGATCTTTTTCACTAAGGGCTCTACACAGAATAGACACTTAATGAATGTTTGAGGAGTGCTAAATGAGCATTATCTACAAGTTGTTCATCTCTGTGGTACGGTGCAGCTGGCCCTCATGGTTTACCATTAAGCACTTTTTGGGCATAATCTCATTTAATAGTCATAGAATCCTATTGTTTTCATTTAACAGATGAGGAGACAGCTTAGAGAATTAGCCTTGGTTGAAGCTGATATTGTTCAGCTATTTCAGAGAACAATAACCAGGATCACGTGGATGAAAAATGTTTAAGCAGTGGTTCTTAATCTCTACAAGATCTCTTTACAAATCTCATAATAAAAGTCCTAGGTCCTTCCCTTTTAAAATGTACACACATGGTTTACATTTTAATATCCTTCACACTTTCAAAGTATTTAGAATGGCATTTTGAAAATCATACATACACCCTCTGGGTAAGATGAGATAGAGGAACCATAGCTTTGAGTGGAGTTAGGGTAGGAGAAGGGGGTCTCAGAGGAAAGGGACTCTCAAGTCAGCCATCTTCAAATATCTGATATCAAAGGATTAATATAGAAAAAATCGTATGATATGTAGGGGTGGCTGGGTGGCTCAGTCAGTTAAGCATCTGACTAGTGATCTAGGCTCAGGTCATGATCTCACAGTTGGTGAGACCCACAAAGCCTGCATTTGGCTGTTTACATTCTCAACCTTTTCTTACCATTCTCAACCTTGTCTCACCACACTCCAGGCACACTGGCCTTCTGTCTATTCCTAGAAAACAGCAACCTCTTTCCTGCGCAGGTGCTTTGCTCTTCCCTCAGCCTGAAACTCACTCTGCTCCTAACTGTTCACTTGGCTGGTTAGAAACGTCACCACCTCCAAGAGGCCTTCCCTGATCACGCTAAATTCCCACCTATATGTTGTTACCATAAACCTTGGTTAGTCCCTTGCTAGCATCATCACGGCCACTAGAATATACTGCAAGAGATCAACCTACTTCATCGTTACATCCCCAGGACCTACAGTACTTGGTACACAATAGATGCTCAAGACAAGCTAACCACAGTTGTCCCAGGAAGCGGGGCTGTGCGGATAAAAACGGTACATTCATTCACTTGGGACGTCGGGGTTAACAGGCTGGACTTGTTGACCTCCGAGATCCCTGACAACTTGGGAGCCTCTGATTTGACTGCAGAGGTAAACAAGCCCTAAGAAACAGGGATTACAGCCCGTCATGGGCATGCTTAGCAGCCGGGACAGGTTTTCACTAGTTTGGACATTTGGGCCGCAAACTGAGACCAAGCAGCTGGAGGAAAATTGCAGTGGAGAGGCTGGACGCTTTTCAGCTGAGAGACCTGGGCTCGGCACCGCTAAGGTCGGGGAGCAATCGAGCCCCTCTGTGCCATTTGGTTGTATCTCTTGGCACAAAACACCTATGGGCGTGCAGCCATTATAGACAACCGTGGCGGACTCAAAAACGCGCTAGTGGAGACGTGAAAACTCCCGGGGCCCTCAGCGTTAACTGCCGACAGTGGCTGGCGGCGGCGCAGGCGCAAAAGCTCCCTTCGCGCCCCTCCTCGGCGCTAACAAGCCTAGTGCCAGAGCGGACGTGACGCACGGGGGCGCGTCCAGACGAACCAGCCGAGGCCCGAGTGGGACGCGTCCAGGCGTGCTAGCCGAGTTCCGAGAGTGTCGCGACGGGATCAGGGCAGCGGGGCAGGGGGCGGGGAGGGTGTCGGGTCCAGCGGCGCGCCCCCTGCAGGTGGCAGTGCTCTTTGCCCTGCTCCGCCTCCGGACGCAGCCACAGGGTTCCCTTCCTCGCTGTGTCCACAATTGTCTTCCCGAAGCAAATTTCAGGTCCGGTTACTCTCCTGTTCAGGAGCCTTCACTGCCCTCCCAGGATAAAGTCCGAAGTCCTTAGCTCTGTATTCAGGACCTTGCACAATCAGGCTATTCCTTATCTTTCCAGCTCTATCTCACTTAAAGTGAACGACTGTTGCCTCCTATTAACCCATCCTTTTCTCTGTTTCCTGCCTATGCTGCTCCGTCCGCCTGGCGTGTCCATAACCGTTTTTCTTTTCAGTCCCTCCTGTCACAGCTTCACCCCATCTCCCATATAGGCACTCACCAAGGAACTCTTTTCCACGCTGTTGTTTCAGCGCAAATGCCACCTTTTCTCTGAAGTCTTTCCTAGCCCCCATTCAGGACTCTCCCCCCCCCCCCAAACTTTAGAACCCACTAGGCATAAGAAACAGCAGTTTCAGGAGCATATCCTCCCTTTATGCTTCAACTCACCCTTTCTTCCCAGCCCTTACTTTCAATTCCACTTCTCCAAATAGTATGTCCTTAGAAAATACAGCAGAGAAAATAGTGGCCGATAAAACTCCTGGATACCCACCTTTTATCACGTTTAGTTACAACTTGGATTTCCTCCGTTTCCATCTCTCTCTCTCCCTCTCCCTCTCTCTCTCTTGCAAAGATGGTGGGGAGCAAGGTAGGTACAATTAGAAGAAATGGTCGAAAGGTCTCTAAGATCTATGGGACTGTTCCTGGCACTTGTTTTTGAAAGATTTCCACAGAGTCGAGTTGTTTTACAAAAATCTCTTTACAGTTGGTTCAAGTTATAGTGGCCCCTCAAACCGATTGCATCCCAGTCCCATGCAACTTCAATCAAATTCCCAACAGAGTTTGCCATGAAACTTGATTAACTGATTCTAAAATGTGTATGGAATAACAAACAAAACAAAACAAAACAAACCCTAGTTCTTCTATCAAACAAAAGGTAAGAAAACATACCAGGTATGAAGACTTATTACACAGCTAGAGTAATTAAAACTATGTGGTGTCAGCACAGGAACAGACAACAAACCAATGGATCAATAAAGGGCCAAATATATATAGAAACTTGATTTATGACACAGCAACCATTGCAGATGATTGGGGAAGGGATATTACTGTTCTTCAATAAATGAAATATGGGCAATTGACAAATACATATAGAAAAAATGAAATTCTACCCCCAACTCACACCCGGCACAAAACAATCCCACGTGGATGAAACTTTTTAAACATAAAAAACAAAACTATAAAATTGTGAGAAGGAAATATGGAATATCTTCATAAGCTCATCATAGGAAAAGATTTCTTTTTTTTTTCAACGTTTATTTATTTTTGGGACAGAGAGAGGCAGAGCATGAACGGGGGAGGGGCAGAGAGAGAGGGAGACACAGAATCGGAAACTGGCTCCAGGCTCTGAGCCATCAGCCCAGAGCCCGACGCAGGGCTCGAACTCCCGGACCGCGAGATCGTGACCTGGCTGAAGTCGGACGCTTAACCAACTGCGCCACCCAGGCGCCCCAAGATTTCTTAAATAAGACACAAAAACACAAACCATCAATTTAAGGTTTGATAAATCTGACTTCATTAAAATTAAGAACTTCTGTAAATCAAAACATAACATTAAAAAGTGAAAGGACAAGGGCTGCCTGGCTGGCTCAGTTGGTAGAGAATATGACTCTTGATCTTCGGGTCAGGTCATGAGTGTGAGCCTCATATTGGGCGTTCAGTTTACTTTTTTAAAAAAAGTGAAAGGACAAGCCTAAGTTAAGTAGGAGAGAGTAGTTGCAACTCACATAACCAAAAAAGAATTAGTATTCAGAGCATGTAGTTTCCTTTAAAGGAACTGATGGGGCGCCTGGGTGGTGCAGTCGGTTAAGCGTCCGACTTCAGCCAGGTCAAGATCTTGCGGTCCGTGAGTTCGAGCCCCGCGTCAGGCTCTGGGCGGATGGCTCGGAGCCTGGAGCCTGTTTCCGATTCTGTGTCTCCCTCTCTCTCTGCCCCTCCCCCGTTCATGCTCTGTCTCTCTCTGTCCCAAAAATAAACAAACGTTGAAAAAAAAATTTTTAAAGGAACTGACGATGGCTACATGTTCACCTCATTACCAATCAGGAAATGTCAAGTTAAAACCACGGTGAAATACTATGTCATAGCCATTGAATTGGCAAAAACTTTAACGTTGCAGAATACTAAGCTTTGACAAGATGTAAAGCAATTGAAATTCTCATCCACGACTATGTGAAAATAAACAAATACACAACTTTAGATAACTGTTTCTTAAAAGGTGAACACAGGCATGTCCTACATAAACTACTATAGATACATTCCCATAGTATATATATTCCAGAGAAAACTCCTCACTTAACTGTAAGAGTGTAAACAGTAGAATGGGTAAACAAATTGTGGAATACTAGACATCTGTGAAAATGAACTACAGCCATACAACATTCCTATAGACTGAATGTTTATGTTCTCTTCAAAATTTGTATGTTGAATCTTAATCTCCATTGTGATGGTATTTGGAGGTGGGATTTGGGGGAAGTGAGTAGATCATGAGGGTGGAACCTTCATGTATAGGATTAGTGCTAAAATAAAAGAGACCCCAGAGAGGTTCCTCACCGTTTCCACCATGTGAGAAGGAGAGAGAAGACAGTTATCTATGAACCGGAAGCAGGCTCTCACCTGTTGGCACCTTGATATTTGACTTCCCTGTCTCTAGAACTGTGAGAAATAAATTTCTGTTGTTTGAAAGCCACCATGTATGGTATTTTGTTATAACAATCCCAACAAACTAAGGCGCGCATCAACATAGATGAACCTTTAAAAAAAAGAACACTGAGGGGCGCCTGGGTGGCTCAGTCGGTTAAGCGGCTGACTTTGGCTCAGGTCATGATCTCACGGTCCGTGAGTTCGAGCCCCGTGTCAGGCTCTGTGCTGACAGCTCAGAGCCTGGAGCCTGTTTCAGATTCTGTGTCTCCCTCTCTCTGACCCTCCCCCGTTCATGCTCTGTCTCTCTGTCTCAAAAATAAATAAACGTTAAAAAAATAATTAAAAAAAAAAGAACACTGATAATATAGAAATGTGCCTTGTGAACCTCCAAAGAGGAGGGCAGGGGGAACACTGGGAAAGAGAGAAATCTACCCACTCTATGATTCATTATATAAAATGCAAAAAATAAGTAGAAGTGAGTTGTGTGTTATTTTTTGTGATACCCAACCTGCATGATGGCCCAATGAGCCTTACCTCCTGCTATTCCTGCCCTGGTATAGACACCACTCCCACACTGCCAGACAATCCTATTCAATAGTCAGTCTGTAAAATAGGACTTAGAAGAAATTGTATATGCGGCTTCTGAGGCTAAGTCTTAAACAACATTGTGACTTTAGTCTGTCTCTCTCTCTCTCTCTCAAATTTCTCATTCTAGAAGTAGCCATGTTATGGAAGCGAAATCAAGAAACCCTGTGGAGGAGTCCACACTGCAAGAAACTGTGGCCTCCTGCCATCAGCACATGAATGAACCATCTTGGAAACTGATCCCTCACCCCAGTAAGGCCTTCAGATAACTGGAACCTGTTTAATATTTTGACGGCAAATTTTCAGAGATTCTGAGCCAGAACCACTCAAATAATCCATTTCTAAATTCTTGATTCTCAAAAACTGTGAGATAATAAATATATGTTGTTTTAAACCACTAAGTTTCAGGGTAATATGTTAAGCGATATTAGAAAACTAATATTTTTATAGATACATACACAAGTGTGAAATTATAGTACAATATTAAATTAATACCTAATTCATAAAGGTAGTTATGAGAGATGTACAGATATGAAGAGACTTTAAGATATATTGTTAATTGTAGGAAAAAAGAATATAGAACAGCGTTTGTAATTGGGAAGGTTTTATACAAGGACCTATTGAGAAACTGGTAATATTCTTTCTTTTTTTTCAAATTTTAAAAAATATTTATTTATTTTTGAGAGACAGAGACACAGAGCAAGGGCAGGGGAGGGGCAGAGAGAGAGGGAGACACAGAATCTGAAGCAGGCTTCAGGCTCTGAGCTGTCAGCACAGACCTCAGTACGGGGCTCGAATTCATGAACCCTGAGATCGTGACCTGAGCTTAAGTTGGACACCTAACCAACTGAGCCACCCAGCCACCCCGTGTAAAGTTCTATTTCTAACCTGAGTAGTATATATACGCAGATATTTGTCTTATTGTTTAAAAATTTACACACATATGCCCCTTTTTGTATGTATGATATGTTATAAATACATGCTACACGCCAAGGAGGCATGAAGGCCACAAAGGACCAATATAAAGAGAGCAAAGCGAATTTATAGACAATTCTGAACAGGATGGTGACAGACTCAGAAACGCACTTACAAAATAAAAACTACCTGCTCATGAGTATAGATCAGAGTCGGAAGGGGCTAGAAGTAAGCACAAGTAAGCAGCAGTTTAAAGACAAACCAGGGGCACTTGGGTGCCTCTGTCGGTTAAGCATCTGACTTTTGATTTTGACTCAGGTCATGATCTCACAGTTTGTGAGACTGAGCCCCGCATTCGACTCTGCACTGATATCGAGGAGCCTGCCTGGGATTCTCTCTCTGCCTCTCCCCAACTCGCTCTTGCTCTAAACAAACAAACAAACAAATAAATCATTAAAAAATCATAAAGACAAACCATTATGAAGCATCTGTACTGACTGCCAGTTTTTTTCTCCTCTCACCGTCAACAAAAGGCTAACATCTCCAAAGCTTCTCAGTCTCAGGTAATAATGGTTAGAGGAGCAACGGAGGAGAGATAAGAGCTACTCAGGTTAACCAACTCAGTCCTTTATTGCTCTTTGTTGCCTTAGGCAAATTACTTAATATCTATTGTAACAACTTGTATAATTTATGTCCAGAGGAACCCCATCAGCCAAGCACCTGCTGTACAGGGAGTTCGATATCTGAATATGATGAACCATGATATGTAATTGAAAGATACTCAAAGGTTATGTTTTAAAATCATTTGGCATTTTAAGTTCCAAATAAGTAATATATTCACATGATTCAAAAAGCGTCTTTTTCGCCCTGGCCACAAGCTGCAGTGCTTCTTTCTCCCCTATTCCCTAACAGGTAACAGTTTTCATTAATATTTATTGTGCCAGAGATTCTCCATGCAAACACAAGCAAGCACAAATATAGATTTTTTTAACAAAAAAGTTTCCAAATAGTTTCAGAAACTTTCTTCTGAAGAAAAAGGTTTTTTTTGAAAACCTTTCGCAGAGAAGTTTCAAAAACAGTGCAAGGATTCCCATATATGTTTCATGTGGATTCACCAATTTTTAACATAGTAACACATTTGCCAAATCACTTATTGTCTCTGTCCTTGTCTCTGTTCTTGTCTCTCTATACATACGTACATACATACATACATACACATATGTGTGTATAGTATTTCTTCAGAATTACTCGCGTGCAGTTTACACACATCATTCCCTTTACCCCGAACATTTCAGTGGGTCAGTGTGCATTTCCGAAGAACAAGGTTTTCACTTACATAACCATAGTAAAATTATTAAATTCAGAAAGCTAACATCGATACAATACTACGCTTTAACCTCCAGACCTTTTTCAAATTTCATCACTTGTCCCAACAATGTTCTCTACAGAGACTTCTTTTCTTGGTCAGGATCATAGATACTGCATTTAGATTTCATGTCTCCTCAGTCTCCTTTTCTATCTGGAACAGTCCCCCAGTCTTTCTTTGTCTTTCATGGTGTGGACATTAAGGGGACAGGCCATTTTGTTTCATAATGTTCCTCAGTGTGGGTTTGTTTGCGGTTCTCCCATGATAAGATTTAGATTTTGCCTTTTTGGCAGGAACAGTACATGAATGATGTGTCCTTCCGAGTGTGTCACATCAGGGGGCATAACATGGCAGTTTCTTCCATCATTGGTGATGCTAACTTTGGTTACTTGGTGAAGGTGGAGTCAGCGATGTTTCTCCAATGTAAGTTATTTTTAGCCCTTGTATTTAATTAGTAACATGTACAAATATATCTTACTTTTAAAAACAGCTTTATATTTTTAATTTTAAAAATGTTTATTTATTTATTTTGAGAGAGAAATTGAGCACAAGCAGGGGAGGGGCAGAGAGAGAGGGAGAGAGAGAATCCCAAGCAGGCTCCATGCTGTCAGCTCAGAGCCTGATGCCTGGCTCATCTCACGAACCCTGAGAGCATGACCTGACTGAAATCAAGAGTCAGACACTTAACCAACTGAGCCACGCAGGCGCCTCTAAAAAACAGCTTTATTGACATGTAACTCACATACTGTACAATTCGATCATTTAAAGTGTTCAAATCAATGGTTTTCAGTATATTCACAGAGTTCTACAACCACCACCATGATCAATTTTGGAATTTGTCATCACCTCCCCGCAAAACTTCATATCCATTAGAGTCATTCTGCATTTCTCCCCAACCTCCACCTGTTTCAGGCAACCACTAACATACCTCCAGTCTTCATAGATTTACCTATTCCACAGAGATAAATGGAACATACGATATGTGGTCTTGTGACTGGCTTTTTTTACTTAGCAAAATGTCTTCAAGCTTTCTTGATGTTATGGCATGTATTTCATTAGTTGTTATTGTCAAATAATATTCTATTATATGGATATACCACATTTTGTTTATCCACTCATCAGTTGATTAAATTTGGGTTATTTCCACTTCTTGGGTAGTGAATAATGCTGCTATGAACATTTACATACAAGTTTTTAGGTAGACATATGTCTCCATTTCTCCTGGGTATGTAAGTGGGAGTGGAATTGCTGTGGCACATGGTAACCCCATGTTTAATCTTTTGAAGAATGGCCACAACATTTTCCAAAGTAGTTGCATCATTTTACATTTCAACCAGCCAAGTATGAGGGTCATGATTTCTCCATATCCGTACCAACACTTTTTATTGTCTGTTGTTGTTTTTTTTATTATAGCCACCCTAGGTAGGTATGAAGCAGTATGTCGTTGTGGTTTTGATTTTCATTTCCCTGGTGGCTAATGCTACTGAGTATCTTTTCATGTACTTAATGGCCATGTGTATATCTTCTCTGGAGAAATGTCTAGTCAGATCCTCTGCTCATTCTTTAATTGGCCTATTTGTCTTTTTCTTATTGAATTGTACGTGTTCTCTGTAAATTCTGGATACAAGTCCATTACCAGATACATTATTTGCAAGTATTTTCTCTGATTCTTTGGGTTGTCTTTTTATTTTGCTATTGGTCCTTTGAAGAACAAAAGTTTTTCATTTAAGTCTAACTTATCTATTGTTGTGTTTACTGTGTGTTTGGTGTCATTTTAAGAAGGATGTGCTTAACCTGTCATCATGAAGAGTTATCTCCATGTTTTCACCTAAGAGTTTTGTGACTTCAGCTTTTACATTTAGGTCTATGATCCATTTTGGGTTAATTTTTGTGTATGGTGTAAAGGAGTCCAATTTCATTCTTTTGCAGATGGATATGCAGTTGCCCCAACACCATCTATTGAAAAACTATTATTTTCTCATTGAATTGTCTTGAGATCACTATTTTTTAAAAATTTTATTTAAATCCAAGTCCGTTAACATATAGTGTAATAGTAGTTTCAGGAGTAGAATTTTATGAATCATCACTTACATATGACACCCAGTGCTCATCCCAAAAAGTGCCCTCCTTAATGCCCATCACCCATTTAGCCCCCTCCCCAACACCCCTCCAGCAACCTTCAGTTTGTTCTTTGTATTTAAGAGTCTCTTATGGTTTGTCTCTGTCCCTGTTATCTTATTTTTCCTTGCCTTCCCTTCTGTTCATCTGTTTTGTTTCATTTCACATATGAGTGAAATCATATGATATTTATCTTTTTCTGCCTGACTTATTTCACTTAACATAATACATTTTAGTTTCATCCACATTGGTACAAATGGCAAGATTTCATTCTTTTTGATCACTGAGTACTATTCCATTATATATATGTATGTATATACATACATATATATATGTATACACACACACACACACACGCACACCACATCTTCTTTATCCATTTGTCAGGCAATGTACATTTGGACTATTTCCATAGTTTGGCTATTGTTGATAGTGTTGCTATAAACACTGGAGTGCATATGCCCCTTTGAATCAGCATTTTTGTACTCTTTGGATAAATACCTAGTAGTGCAATTGCTAGGTCGTAGGGTAGCTCTATTTTTAATTTTCTGAGGAAGAGATCATTATTGAAAATTAATTGGTCATAAATGTCAGGGTTTATTTATGGACTCTGAATTCTATTCCATTGATCCATATGCTTATCCTTATGCCGATTCTACCCTGTCTTGGTTACTGTATTTTGTAGTAAATTTTGAAGTAAGGAAATGTGAGTCCTTAACTCTGTCATTCTTTTCCAAGACTGTTTTGGCTATTCTTGGTTCCTTGCAATTCTATATGCACTTTATGATCAGCATCCCAATTTCTACAAAAAAAAGGAAGCTTGGATTTTGATGGGGATTGCAGTGAATATTGCCATCTTAACAATATTAACTTTTGAACATGAGATGTCTTCCCACTTGTATAAATCTTATTTAACTTCTTTCAATCATGGTTTGTAGTTCTCATAGTATAAGCTTTGCACTTCTTTTGTTAAATATATTTCTAATTTCTCTTTTATTCTTTGTGATCCTATTGTAAACAGTTGTTTTCTTAATATCATTATCAGTTTGTGTATTGGTAGTACATAGAAATGCATTTTTGTATATTTATATTTTATCTTGCAACATTCTAAACTCATTTATCAGGTCTGAAGCTATTTATTCTTACTTTCTTGTTTTATTAACAAATTGTAACAAACACCATTTTAAATATTTTTCCTACCCTTAATGGCTTATCTTAAAAATGTCTCCAAATCCATACATAGATAGAGAGCATTCTCATGTTTACATAGTTACATAGAATTCTATTACATGGACACACAATAATTTATTTTATTTGTCCCCTTTGGAGAGAATTTGATTTTTTCCTAATCTTTGATTACAAACAGTGCTGCAATGAGTAAAGTTATTTTGCTTATATTCAAGTATATCTGAGGATAAATTCCCTGAAGGGATTTGTGGGTCAATAGAAAGTACTTTTGCAATTTTGATAAATATTGACAAATTAGAGGGCTGATTATTTAATGTTCATAATGGATTTTAGGGTGCACATTAGGAGTGGTGCAGTAATAATAAGCCAAGAGAGTATATTTTAGTTACCTAATAGTGCTCTTCCTATTATATTAGTACCTATAAGGACTTTAAAGCAGTATTTTTAGTTTCTTTGAAGTCATATGTCATGCCTTGAAGTGGAAATACCTTCTGAGCTATATAGAACAAATGATCATTTTTTATACTATTGTCTTATTCTGTGTTCATTCTGTAAAGCATGTAAATTAATTACAGCAGGTAAATTTATTCCACAATAAATCTGCTGTCAATCCTTTATTTTTATTTTTATTTTTTAAGTTTACTTGTTTTGAGACAGAGAGAGAGAGAGATAGAGAGCACAAGTGGGAGAGGGACAGAGAGAGAGAGAGAGGGAGAGAGAGAGAGAGAGAGAGAGAGAAAGAGAGAGAGAATCCCAAGCAGGTTCCACACTGTCAGTGCACAGACTGATGCGGGACTCGATCCCCAAAACCGTGAGATCATGACCTGAACCAAGACCAATAGTCAGACGCTTAACCAACTGAGCCACCCAGCTGCCCCAATTCTTTTTTTTTTTCTTTTTTTAAAGTAAATTCTACCCCCAACCTGTGGTTCGGATTCACAACCCCAAGATCAAGAGTCCCATGCTCTTCCGACTGAGCCAGTCAGGTGCCCCTGCTGTCAAGGCTGTTACCCCATTGAGAGCTAAGATGATCTGCCAGACTAGTGGAGTCACACTGGCTGTATTCGCTAAACACACATGACCTACAAAAGGGCTGTTTTTTACAAGTATATAAACAAATGATAGAACTGGTCAGGCCAATTGGTCAGTTGTCATTTCTTTTCTTTTTTTTTTTTTTAATTTTTTTTTCAATGTTTTTATTTATTTTTGGGACAGAGAGAGACAGAGCATGAACGGGGGAGGGGCAGAGAGAGAGGGAGACACAGAATTGGAAACAGGCTCCAGGCTCCGAGCCATCAGCCCAGAGCCTGATGCGGGGCTCGAACTCCTGGACCGCGAGATCGTGACCTGGCTGAAGTCGGACGCCTAACCGACTGCGCCACCCAGGCGCCCCTCTTTTTTTTTTTTTTTTAAGTTTTTTTTAACGTTTATTTATTTTTGAGACAGAGAGAGACAGAGCATGAATAGGGGAGGGTCAGAGTGAGAGGGAGACACAGAATCCAAAGCAGGCTCCAGGCTCTGAGCCATCAGCACAGAGCCCGATGCAGGGCTCAAACTCACAGACTGCGAGATCATGACCTGAGCCGAAGTCGGACACTTAACCGACTGAGCCACCCAGGTGCCCCTCAGTTGTCATTTCTTAGAACAGCTGGTGTTTATAAGTTTTACAGCCTCATCATTTTTTTTTTAAATAAGAAATTGTACTGAGGGTTGATGGGGGGTGGGAGGGAGGGAAGGGTAGGTGATGGGCATTGAAGAGGGCATCTTTTGGGATAAGCACCGGGTGTTGTATGGAAACCAATTTGGCAATACACTTCATATATTAAAAAAAAAAGAAATTGTAAAGAAACGGCACATAATTTGTTTTGTATGTAACACTGATCTAACTTGCAGCAGACATGGAGATGCCACGTAGCCCAGATGTCCCTTTAAGAAAAGACTCGTCGCCCAACTGCAAGGACTGTGCAGTTGGCTGACAGCCTCCAGCTGTTAACTCCTTCAAGTCTCCTTCAGCTTTTGAGTCAAGGCCATGCTCGTCTTGAGGTGGGCCCCCATCAGTGACTCAGCAAGGTGGTGGAACGAAAGCCTGGCCATGTCCACCCAAGGCAGGACTCCTGTACTTAGCAATCTTTGCTCTGGAACTCCCTGCTGGGATGGTGGAGTCATTGGCAGATGGGTGCTGTGGTCTGCTGGCTCCTCTGCCCAGCCCTGCTTCCTCCTTTCTCCCTTCACAGATGTTCCTTCTCAGTAAGCCTTTCACACTCTTAACTTCATCTCAGTTGGGTCTCCCCAGCGGACCCAACTCATATGTTTGACTATAAATATTGTTTTACAGGATATCAATCGGTATTTTGAATCATGATGCATCCGCATAAACACTCAAATTCATTGATTATAGAAATACATATACAATTTTTTAAACTGATTTCTTTCATGTGATATGCACAGAAATTGATACGGCTCTAAATGTCTCAGTAAAGATATTGCAGTTACCCTAATTTTGATTATGTTCCTTAAGCAGATTTTCATCATGATAAACACAGCTAAAGCATTGAAATTTTGTCTTCTTCTTTGACTGCTTCTGACAGAGACAATCTCTTCATTTTTGGGCCAATAAACTATCAGCAATTCTAAAAAAAAAAGAGGCAGAGAGAGAGAAAGAAAACAAATACAAAACATAACACATCCCATCATCCCTTGTGCAACAGCTAATTTCCCCAAATCTTTGAAAATTACTTATACATGCATGGTTTATGAAGAGAATGCCAGAAACACAGAGTCATAAGGATTATATTAAAAGTTTCTCTCCCTGAGGCAGAAGCATTGCTGCTTCAGAATCGATTTCCTCTTAACCTCCTCTGCCTAAAAATGAAAAAATTTGCCTTAGTTCATGGGGTGGATAGTTTTGTTTTCTTAACTCTAGCGTAGAAGTTCAAACACAAACAACAAAACCTTGGGATGGAAAACAACACCAACAGCTAAAGATGAATTGAATTTCAATTTGCTCAGTTGGTCAGGCAAGAACAGATTTTCTTATTACTGAGACCAATGGGACCAGTTCTCATGAAATATTTTGTTGTAATATTCCTTTCAGTTTACTGATTTTAGGAGATTATGGGACATATTCTGTAGGTGAAACAGAAGGAGAAGGGCTTAAGGTAGAATCTGTGTGCCTATTAGGTCTAACACATTTCTTGTAAGTTTATTTCTGGTTCTTGTTAACTTTTGTTGTCACTCGGAATAGAATTTTAAGATTACATGGCTACCTGACCCTTGTGAGGCCAAAGAAAAAGCATTGTTTTTTACATATAGTTGTCTTCTGGCCACCTTATGAAGGTTTTCATTCGTTCCAATAGTTTTCTTTTTAAAATACAGTGTCTCTGGGTGGCTCAGTAGGCTGGTCATCCGACTTCGGCTCAGGTCATGATCTCACAGTTCGTGAGTTCGAGCTCCACATCGGGCTCTGTGCTGACAGCTCAGAGCCTGGAGCCCGCTTCGGATTCTGTGTCTCCCTCTCTCTCTCTCTGCCCCTCCCCAACTCACGCTCCTCTCTCTCTCTCTCTCTGTCTGAAAAATAAACATTAAAAAAATTTTTTAAAAAAAATACAGCGTCGGGGCGCCTGGGTGGCGCAGTCGGTTAAGCGTCCGACTTCAGCCAGGTCACCATCTCGCGGTCCGGGAGTTCGAGCCCCGCGTCAGGCTCTGGGCTGATGGCTCAGAGCCTGGAGCCTGTTTCCAATTCTGTGTCTCCCTCTCTCTCTGTCCCTCCCCCGTTCATGCTCTGCCTCTCTCTGTCCCAAAAATAAATAAACGTTGAAAAAAAATAAAAAAAAATAAAAATTACAGAGTCTTTGATTCTCTATGTTTACAATCCTTCTTTCTGCAAACCTTGACAATTTTGCCTTCAGCCTTTCCATAAATGTGGGAGGAGCTCCTGGACCCCATACCCGCTCTCCACTCTGCCTTGACCACAGTTGGGAAGGCTGCCACCGCTGATGCTGAGAGCTGCTGAATCAAGAAGTCATCTGCCAAATTAATAAGCTGCTGCTACGGCAGCTGGCTCCAGGACTAGACCACCTCTGCCATGGTCTACACCAACAGCACAGATGCTTTATGCACGGCCTCTCCACAGATGAGTCAGTTCCAAATCGAAGTCTCACGTGCATGCTCCTGTTTGGTGGGACCCAAAGCACATCTTGAGCCCTGGCCACAAAGAGTCTGGGAGTCTTTTAGCTTCCATCTGTGCATTCATTCTAGAGAGCATGCCAATTTGCAATATTGGCCACAGTATTCCTTATGTTAGCATGTTTCCTTATTTTTCTTTTTACTTCTTATTTTTTTTTCTTAATTGTGATTAAATACATTTAACAGGGGCACTTGCGTGACTCAGTTGGTGAAGTGTCCAACTCTTGATTTCAGCTCAGGTCATGATCTCAGGGTTTGTGAGCCTGCTTGGGATTTTCTCTCTGCCTCTCTCTGCCCCTCCCTCTCTCCCGCTCTCTCCCTCAAAATTAAATAAATATTGAAAAAATAGGGGCGCCTGGGTGGTGCAGTCGGTTAAGCGTCCGACTTCAGCCAGGTCACGATCTCGCAGTCCGGGAGTTCGAGCCCCGTGTCAGGCTCTGGGCTGATGGCTCAGAGCCTGGAGCCTGTTTCCGATTCTGTGTCTCCCTCTCTCTCTGCCCCTCCCCTGTTCATGTTCTGTCTCTCTCTGTCCCAAAAATAAATAAAACGTTGAAAAAAAAATTAAAAAAAAAAAAAAGAAAAAATACACATAACATATAACTTACCATTTACCACTTTTAAGTGTACAGTTCAACACTGTTAAGTATATTCACGTTATTGTGCAACAAATCTCCAAAAACTCTTCATCTTGCAAAACTGAAACTCTGTACTGTTAACTCCCCATTTCCCCCTTCCCCCGGCCCCTGGCAACCACCATTCTACTTTCTGTTTCTATGAATCTGACTTCTCTAGATACCTCATATAAGTGGAATCATACAGTATTTGTCTTTTTGTGACCGTCTTGTTTTACTTAGCGTAATGTCCTTAAGTGTCATCCCCATGTTATAGTGTATGTCAGAATTTCCTTCCTTTTTAAGGCTGAATCTTCCACTGTATGTTTATTCACTCATTGTTTATTCATTCATCTGTCAATAGACACTTGGGTTCCTTCCACCCCTTGGCTGTTGTGAATAATACCCCTAAGAGCATGGTTGTGCAAATCTCTCTCTTGAGCCCTGCTTTTAATGCATACCCATTTCTTTCTTCTTAGAGCTTTAAAAAGGCAAGGACTGCTGAATTTTATCAAACAAGTTTTTAGTACCTGTGGCAGATGATATACTTTTTAAGATGCTGCAACATCATCACTATCGCTCACGCTTCACATGTTTTTCACGGAGTTGTGGGGTTTATGCTTTCTCTCCTTGAACCCGGGAGTATCTTTGTGACCGCCTGGACAGAGTATGGCAGAAGTGATAGTATGTTACTTCCAAGGCTGGATCATAAAAATGCCACGCACTTCTACCTTCTGTTCTTGGGATGCTCACTTTGGGATCCCATCAGCCATGCTTATGAGAAAGCTCAGATTGACCCATGGAGAAAGCAACTGGAGAGGCCATGTATAAATTTTCCACCTGACAGTCCAGCATCAAGTGCAAAACAAGCACGTGATAACACCTCCAGATGATGCTGTCGCTCAGTCATCAAGGCATCCCAGGCCTTGAGTCTCCCCAGTGAGGTTCTGGACACTGTGGAGCAGAGATAAATGGGCCCTGCTGTGCTCTGTTAGATTACTGACCCTCAGAATTTATGAGTGTAATAAAATGGTTGTTTTATGCCCCAAAGCTTTGGAGGTGGTTTGTCCCACAGCAATAGATAACTGATACCGTATCTAATGATGTGAGCATTGAATTATTCTCCTTTCATCTTTTGATGTGATATTTACGTACTCGTGTGTTCTCAGAATAAACTGTCCTTGCTTCTGTAATAAACTTCTGGATTCAGTTTGCTGGTGTGACAGAGGTAAATAATTATTATTCCAAAACAAAATTGGTCTTAACTACTTCTGCCTTATGCAGGGGAAGGTAACATGATTTATACTGGAGGTAGAATAAATATCCACGCTACTCTATTCCGCTCTCAGGGCCGTCTCTTACTGTCCTTTTCCCCCTCTTGACTTAGATTCCATGTTTACCACTATGATCAATGCCTCGAAAATATTTTCCACTTCCCTGCCTCTCTCCCTTCACCATACTTGCCTTGCAAGAAGTCCAGTCTCAGATAAGCCCGTCCATCCACTCGTTCTGCGTGTGCACATGGGACTTGGGCTGTGCTAGAGAATCGCTCAGCTGGCGTCACTGTGATTTCATAATCATGCACCTCAGAAGGGCTCTTGTAAATGCAATCAGTCTTCAGAACACCTAATTTACACCTTTTCCTCTTATTTCTCCCATCCATTTCCACCTCCTTTTTGCTCCTGATCTTGACTTTTATTTCATTAATAAAATCAAAACCATTAACCTGGAGCTCTCGCATCCTGCCATATCCTTCTCCTTCATTCCTAAAGCAAGGACCATGTGTATCACCCCATGGTGCTGCTCTCAAATAATTGGTTTGGCTATGAGCAAAGGAAACTAGCCTTTTTTGAGCATTTCTAACATCCCAGGTACCTTACTTACATTTTTAGTTTATGAAGCAGGGGTTAGTATCCCCATTTTCCTGAGAGAAAACTGAGGCTCAGCTAGCTTAAGCACTTTGCCCTACTTCCCCCAGTGCAATGCTTTTGGCTGACTCTAAAATCCGTACTAACTGGGGGCGCCTGGGTGGCTCAGTTGGTTAAGCGTTTGACTTCAGCTCAGCTCATGATCTCGTGGTTTGTGGGTTCAAGCCCCACGTTGGGCTCTGTGCTGATAGCTAGGAGTCTGGAGCCTGCTTCGGATTCTGTGTGTCCTCTTTCTCTGCCTCTCCCCCACTCGTGCTCTCTGGCTCTCTCAAAAATAAACATGGAAAAAAATTAAAGTCCGTGCTAACTCAGTTCACTTCATTTCCAGAGAGTCCCAATGCCAAGGACTCTATGTACGTTGCTGTGTCAGATTTATCTTTCTGAAAAATGAGACTGTTCAAGAGAGGGAAGTTCCAACAGTTTCATTCTTTGATCTTTTGAAGGACACTCATGTGTGAGACCATTTCAGGTCCAGCTGGGGCTGACAGCAGGCTGCGACTTAAAGAGTTTGCCCTGCTCAATCCCATTCTTGTTCTTCAGTGTTTTGTTTTTTAGGAGGTAAGTAGGATCCTGAGTCACAAGGCAACCTCTACCTTTGAAACCTAGTCCTTGAAAAATGGATCTTTACGGGGTGCTTGGGTGGCTTAGTCAGTTAAGCGTCTGACTTCAGCTCAGGTCATGATCTCACAGTCCGTGAGTTCAAGCCCCACGGCAGGCTCTGTGCTGACAGCTCAGAGCCTGGAGCCTGCTTCGGATTCTGTGTCTCCCTCTCTCTCTGCCCCTCTCCTCCTGCTCATGCTCTGTTTCTCTCTGTCTCAAAAATAAATAAAAACATTAAAAAAATAATAAATAAATAAAAATTTTAAAAAAGAAAAGAAAAGAAAAATGGATCTCTGGCCTAAGTTCATGACACCAAAAATATATGTTTATGTTTGTGATATGTACACGCCCTATTGCTCTACATAAAGTGAGGCCATCACTGAGTGTCCCAACAATGAGACACGCTAAGTTAATTTAGCATGATATGACACCATCAGAAGGGGGAAAAAAGGTTGTTTTCTACTATTTTACAAATCTTTTAAAATTTGAAATATTAGGACATTTTCTTAAAGCCAAATAAACGTGTACGCGTAAGCGCACACTGGAATGTCTTTAATTCTATTGTGTTTCTATTGTATATAATTATCGTGGAATGTAGGGGAGCCAAAGACTGGACACAGTTTTCCCCCTGGGATCTCAGTCTGGCACAACCGACTTTGGCTTTCACTCCAGGGCACTTGGAGATTAGAGCTCAGGAGGCGGAAAGAGTGGGCACAGCCCTTTAGCGCTCTTGCTTTGCTCTGCTCTCGGGGCTCCACACCCCATTGCTAGGACGGAAAGCAAGAGACACAAAGGCAAAGGCGTCTCGCTGGGCTGGAAGAGTGTGAAGTAAAGGGAGGAAAAGGCTGTGCCGATTGGGGCATGGGATAGAAATATAGGCCATTGTTGAGCCCAGAACTGCAGAATTTCAGTCTTCTCAGCTCTGCCGAAAGTGACATTTATAATCCACTTGCAACATAAGAAAAATGAAAGCCAGCCCAGTTTTTCCAGGTCATCCTCTTCTTCCCCAGCTGACAGACAGGTTTCACCGTCAAGCTGCCCAGAGCTCCGTTCAGCCCACACTACCCACCTGGCTGCCTCTCTTCTCCATCTCCCCATTCCTTGCCCAAGCCTCACTTCCCAAGCTCCTCACTTGCCCAGCTCCAAACGACTACGTCCTCAGAGATTCTGAATTCACTGAACCAAACCCTGACATGTAACCTTATTTTTGCCTGTTTAGTTCCCCCTTCTGTCAGTAAGAGCTTTGCTTTGGAAAACCCCTTTGCCCCCACTGTTTGCCCATCAAAATGATCTACCCTTTCCCGGCCAAGGGGGTCTTTATTGATGAAATTCATGCAAAAAGGCAGGAACTAGAGAAGTGTACCCTTTACTATTATGCCCACTGAGGATCCAACTCCACTCATTCCTCAGAATGGCTTTGAGATTGGTTGGGGAGTCTGTAAAGAAGAGAAGCCCGGCCTGCCTAGAATACATGGAGTATTAAACTCTCTGTCTTCTACAGACTGTCAGTAGCAAAGAAACATACATTTTCTGATATGGTCTTCCTTAATCTACCTCATTATCACACGGAATTTCACAAGAGCGCTTATGGTTTTACATCTAGCAAGAAAGTCGTACTGGTTCCAAAGAACTGAGCTAATTTATTTCTGCAGAGTAAAGTGATTCCTAGCCCGCCTCCCCCCTCCCCTGCTATATAAAGCAGAGTGGCTGCGGCAACATTGATTTTTTTTTAACTTGTCTTACAACATTTCTCTTTCACATTCTTTTCAGATCTATATTGCTAAGATGCTAAGACAAGCAACTTTCTTAGAAAAAGAAATCCCTGATGCAATGTTATAAAAATAATTTTCACTAGAGATGGGTGTCTCTGTATTGCTATTTTCTGAGTCCAAAGCCACAAAATGCAGTAATTTCTCTGAGCCTAATTTCTTCAGGCATTGTAACCCTCTGCCATTAGGCTTATGGAAAACATTTAGTTCAAGATCCTAATTTTATAAGTAAAGGGACAGAGCCTAACGAAAAATCAAGTGCTTGCCTGAGGTCAAACAAGTCTGTTAATAGTAAAAGCAAAATTAGATCCCTTGGTCTGAAAGTACTCATAAGGTTTCGATGTGATCTTGCCTGGTGTTTCAGGGAAGGTCTGCCCTCTTTAGGTCCCGTGATTCTAGGACCAGATAACAACACGAGCAGTATCTGAACTTAGAAAAGGTGTTGGTCCACTTTCTCTCTTTTTTTCGCTTTTAAATGTTTATTTTGAAAAATCCTTGCTTGTGTGGATATCCTCCTCCTTAGCAATCCATCGCCCAATGGTTCTCAAACCAGTGGTTCTCAAAGTGTGATCCTGGAATCGGCATCATATGGGAGCTTGATAGAAAAGCAAGTTCTTGGGCCCCACCCTAGACCTGCTAACCTGTGGGGGTGGCATCCAGTAATCTGTGTTTTAACAAGCCTCTAATTGATTCTGGTGCACATTGACATTTGAGAACCTCTGAGTTAGATAATCCTTGCTGGCATTAATTAAAGCGCATCTCTTTTAGGCCACATAATAACTATTATTTTTTCTTGTGGTGAGAATATTTAAGATCTAGTGTCTGAGCAACTCTGAAGTATATCATACAGTATTGTTCATCACAATGCTTTGCAGCAGATCCCCAGGACTTATTCATCTACTGACTGCAGGTTTGTACCTTTTGACCAACATTTTCCCATTTCCTCCAGCCCCTAGCCCCTGATAACCACCATTCTACTCTGTTTCTATGAGTTCAGCTTTTTTAGATTCCACATATAAATGATATCATGTAGTATTTGTCTTTCTCTGTCTGACTTGTCTCACTTAGCATAATGCTCTTAAGATTCGTCCACCTTGTCACAAATGGCAAGATTTCATTCTTTCTCAAGGCTGAAGAATATTTCAGAATATTTTCACATGTATACACATGATACACACACACACACACACACTTATATGCATTCAACCATTGATGGACACTTAGTTTATTTCCATAACTTGGCTATTGTGAATAATACTGCCATAAACACGGGAGTGAAGATGTCCTTTCAATATCCTATTTTTATTTCCTTTGGGTAGACATCATCCAGAAGTGGGACTGCTGGATCAGCAATCTGGTAGTTCTATTTTTTAATTTTTTGAGGAAGCGCCATACTGTTTTCCATAGTGGCTGCACCAATATATATTCCCAACAACAGTGTGCAAATATGCCCTTTGCTCCACATTCTTGCCAACGCTTGGTGTTTCTAGTCTTTTTGACAATAGCCATTCTAAACAGGTGTGAGGTGAGATCTCATCATAGCTTTGATTTGCATTTCCCTGATGGTGAGTGATGTTGAGCCTCTTTTCATGTATTTGTTGGCCATATGTATGTCTTCTTTGGAAAACTATCTAGTCAGTTCCTCTACCCATTTTGATGGGATTTTTTTTTGCTGTTGAGTTGTATGAATTCTTTGTCCATATTGGATATTGATCCTTTGATACATGGTTTGCAAATATTTTCTTCCATTCTGTAGGCTGATTTTTTCATTTTGTTGATTGATTAGTTGGAATCCTTCTATATGGAAAAACTGATTTGCTTGCCCTACTTTTCTATTTTCTTCTCTTCCCCCAACACCACGGACTCATAGACTTTGGAAATTCAGTATGCAAAATCTGTTACAGTCACCATTCTTTTGAATATCCAAATGGTCCCTCACTTACCTGATGGAATCTCCTTCAAGCTATTCCTGTGTTCTTTCCACCATGCTCCAGGAGATGTTGAGAGCATCTTGCTGCCTGACACAGGAAGACTGGGTGATTCTTGAATGTGTATTTACCTGTTTTTACGTGAATCTTGAAGGCAGGAACAAAGTCTGCTAGTTAACATTAACCAGAAGGGACCTACATAATGTTCTACATAATGTCCTCTACAGTAAATATATTTGAGCAGGTGAGTTTCACCATTATTTTGGAAAGGGCAAAGCCTGTTCAAAGTTATATCGGAGTCTCCATGATTGTTAGACTAGGGTGATTCAGAATAGGTGTAAATTGCAGTGTTTTGTTAAGACTTTAGGTTAATTGACTCTGAGGTCTGATCCTTAATGAGATAGAAAAAATGCTTACTCATAATTGGCAAGAGCATGCCAGAGATAGTAAAATGAGATATATGGTTTCTGTCTTTAATTTGTATGGTTTTTAGAATCTATGTAATATGGCATATACAAAGCTACTTAAAATATCGCAGTGCTTATCAGAGGAGCCTAAGCATAAAATTAATTTGCAGATTTAATACAGCTGTTTAAAATAATTAATATTTCAATGCAGACCAGAGTAACCTAAACATAAATTAATTTGCAAAGAGAATACCTTACCCTTATGAAATGACTATTGTGAGTCAGGCACTGCACCAGGTACTTAGCACATATTAACTCGTTTATTGCTTTCAAAACCTCTACGAGGCAGGTGCTTTTATTATCCCTGTTCTATGGATGAGTAAACTGAGGCAGAGAAAGGTTTAATATCTTACCCCAGGTTACGCAGCTAAGTAGTGGTAAGCAGTCCATGCTCTTAACTGCCACACTATAATGCCTTTCTAAATTTGTACTAGTAACTATAATTAACTACAGAGCTTGCTCTATGGTTAACTTATTATTTAGTTTCATAATATTTTCAGGAAGAGAACAGAAGCAGTGGAGTACTGTGGCAACGGCCCAGGAGGTTTGAATGTCAAAACCTGCTTGTGGGTTCCAACTAAAGCTCACGTACGAATTTAGGCAAAACTGCTCTAAGCCTCAGTCCCTTCATCTGTAAAGTAAATCTAGTAATAAGTTCTCTCGCTACCTCATAATCATGAGTATTAGCATAATGGGTGTGTGAAAATGCTTTGTAAACTGGGTTAGACATGGAATCTTAATGGTATAAAACATATCTTATGTTTTTTTATTTATAAAGCAAGTTCACATCTCAGTTTAAACTATTTCAGAAACATAAACTGTTTCTCTTATACTTTTATTTATGACAGAATTTTCCAAACTGGCAATTTTCTCCCCCCTCCCCCCCATAATTATCTGACTTCCCATCTAGGACTTATTAAAATTTTTATAAAATCATTATGCAAATAAAGCATTTTTACATGCTTCTCCCAGGGGCAAATTTTAACTTCTTGTCATGTTTCAATTTTATCTGCCACATGCAGGCCACATAATCTGTTGCTCTGGTGGTTCATGCATTTGTGTTTTGCATATTTCATATAAGAAAATGGAGAAAAGAGAGAAGTTGGCCAGATGGGATTCTCTTTCCAGGCAGAAAAGAACTAGAAAAAAATTTGCATGACCACAATCTCTTCCATAGACAAAGGATGCTTGTTTTCAGGACTGGCAATTGGTCATCGGATGACAACCCATCCCCGAACTCCTGAGGCAGCCTAGGTTTACAATCTGCGGCTCTTAAATAGTTCCCAAGATGCAATTATTCCCAAATTTAATCAACTCCAGAAAATAGCTAATTAAAAATAATCATGTAAAACAGCAGGTCTTTTCTCCAAAATTAAACACACACTTTCTTTTACTGGCTGTTTAGACAAGTCTTGCAAAAGCCCAGCCACCTGTTCTGGGGATGTGGGGAGGTTGGGCGGTGGGGGGGGGGGGGGTGTTGGGGAGGGAGGAAGAGGTGCTGGAGTTCCTAGGAGGTGACTGTTCTTGGCAGCCACCTCCACCCAGTCCTTCCTGGAATCTGTCATTGTCAGCTTCTGCTAAGATATGACTTTGTACTTGGTGGGTAAAGATAGGCAGGAATTTTTTTTCTTTCTTTTTTTTTTTTTTTACCTCTCTTTGAATCGCTTTTCCATATTTTTCTGTATATTCTTTAAATGACATAGAGTACATCTCCTAAAATAGCGTGTGATCCTCCCTCCCCTTCTCTTTTTCCCTACCTCCTTGGCCTTGATGGCCCTGTTGACCCAGGCTCTGCCCTGCTACCCAGGAAGTTGGGTGTGGTTCCCAGTAGGTTTGGTTGGGATTTACATTCTAGTTTGCATTGATGATTTAATCCATCCTTTGGGCTTTTTTCATCAGAAAACCAGGGAGAATATTTTTCTGGCCTAATTTGTTTTTCTCTAAATAAAATAAACCTATGGAATAGAATGCCACAGAGTAAAACCAGTATAGAGGGGAGTAATTTTCTAAAATCAAGAAATTCTCAAGCACTCATGAACCATAGTGGAGATACTTGGGAAAGCCATACTTTGGAACTTAGATTAATGTTCTTTTCCAGTTCAGTTTGTTTTCTGATGAATGTTCACGTGTCTTAATAGGTAAAACAAACAACTGAAAAAACAAGAAACAATGAAAAAATACTTCAAGTTCTTCTTGGGCGTTGTGGATTTTTCATGTTGACGTCCACTGAGTAAGCAGGGAAGAGATGAGCCCTGGCGACTCAGAAAATTAATTACATTATTTTGTAATGTGCCACAGCTCTATTTTTATTTTATTTCATTCTATTCTTTCTTTTCTTCTTTCTTTCCCTTCTTTCTTTCCTTCTATTCTCAAGTTAGTTAACATACAGTGTAGCCTTGTCTCACAACTCTATTTTTAAATGTTTATTTCTTTTTAATTCAGTTCTATTTCAGTTCGTCATATTGTTTAATTGACATACATGTTGCATAGAGCTCAACGCACAGATACTAGATGTACAATTCCATGAGTTTTGATTGTCAAAACTACATCAAGATGCAGAACATTTTCATCACTCCAAAAATTCCCTTATGCTTTTTACCTATCCCAGCCTAACCACAAATAACCACATTTCCGATCTGTATCACCATACATTGAGAGATCTTCCTGTTTTGTATTTACGTAAATGGAACTGTGCATTATGCACTCTCCTTTTTGTATCTGAATCCTTTTACTCAACATAACGTCATTGAATGGAAAGTCTCTCATCCATGTTGTTACATGGTCAGTAGTTTGTTCCTCTTTTTTTTTTTGCTTTTTTTTTTATCGTGGCAAAATATACATAAAGTTTACCATTTAACTATTTAAAAAAATTTTTAATGTTTATTTTTGAGAGAGACAGAGAAAGAGCATGAGCAGGGGAGTGGCAGAGAGGGAGGGAGACACAGGATCAGAAGTAGGCTCCAGGCTCTGAGCTGTCAGCACAGAGCCCGACGCGGGGCTCGAACCCACGGACCCTGAGATCATGACCTGAGCCGAAGTCAGATGCTTAACCGACTGAGCCACCCAGGTGCCCCTACCATGTAACTATTTTTAAGTGTACAATTCAGTGGCATTAAGTACATGCATGCTGTTGTGCTACCATTGCCAAATTTCTAGAAAATTTTCAACATCTCAAACTAAAACTCTGTACCCAATAAACCGTATCTCCCTAGCCCCTGGTAACCCCTATCCTACTTTCTGTCTCTGTGAATTTCATTATTCTAGATACCTCATACAAGTGCAACCATGTAATATTTGTCCTTTTGTGTCTGGATTCTTTCACTTAGCATAACGTTTCCAAGATTCATCCATGTTGAAGTATGTGTGAGAATCTCATTCCTTTTTAAAGGTAATGATACTCCACTGTATGTATTTACCACATTTTCTTTATCTGTTTATCTGTTGATGGACCTTTGGGCTGTTTCCACTTTCTGGCTATTATGAATAATGTTGCTATGAGCATTGGTAGACAAAGACCTGTTTTAATCCAGGCTTTCAGTTCTTTGGGGTCTATATGTAGGAGTGGAATTGCTGGAGTATATGGTAATTCTAAGTTTAACTTTTTGAAGAACCACCGAATTGTTTTCTATAGCTGCTGCACCATTTTATATTCCTTGAAGCACTGCATGAGGGAGTTCTCAATTTCCCAGCCAATACTTGTTATTTTCCTTTTTTTTTTTTAATAATGTCTATTGCAATGGATGTCAAATGGCATTCTCATTGCAGTTTTCATTTGCATTTCCCTAATGACATGATGTTGCATGTCTTCCTGCAGATTTACTTTGCAGCTTTCTTAATTTTTCCCCACGTTTTCCCAATCCTTTTGCAGGAACAATTTGAAATACTGTATATCTAGAAAAATAAACTACAGATTTTTCATTCTCACAGAGTAATTCCATTTGAAAATATTTTAGAGGAATTGACTTATTATATGTTGTAGTTGTTGCTAAGAAAGGACTTAATTATTATTGCCATGTCCTATGGCCATCATTTTATAAATGAGAAGACATTTCAACTTTTTAAAAAGGAAGAACAAAGGAGGGACTTTTGAATTAATTCGGCTTTAGGAAAAACTTATTTTTGGTCCATATTTTTCTCATTTTTGCTGTGGTCCAGAAAAACCAACTGTTTTTTGAGACGTACTGGTCTGGAGCAGACATCCCCAAAGGCACAAGATCTCATGGAGGGAAAATATTGGAACTTCTATTCACTTTTTTTTTTTTTCTTGTCTGGAAAATAAGAAAGAAATGAAGCCCTCTGCTACCTAACACGAAGGCCAATGCTGGCACCCTCACTCGGCCACATCTGAGAGAAAGGGGTTCCATGACACGGATAGTTTGACAGTGATGCTTCCATTCATTCTGTGACTTTTAGCATATTGGAGTATTTGTGGAATCTCATAGTGTTGGTGAGCCTTCTTACGTGGATTTAGTGGAATATTGATAACACTTGGTAATGAGGTAGGGAGTGTGGGAAACATCTTTTCCTTTGGGACTACTCAAAGTCTTTAGAACTGTCTCCACGATTTGATAATTCCCCAAATTTGATCATTTGTAAATCCCACTTCTCAACATAGAATGTGAAAAACCATATGGCCCAGCCATTTTCTGAGCTAAGGTGCAGACGTTTGATTTAGGTTCCTTGTGTAAGGCTCACCTGAGTAAGACTTTGATTTGGAACTGAATTACACAGGTGAAGAGGCAGGGTGTGAGGCTTCATGTTGCTGTCATGGTTGGTGGCAAACGTGACATGGTCTTACAGCACCTGGGTGGCTCAGTCGGTTAAGCATCCGACTTCAGCTCAGGTCACGATCTCACGGTCCGTGGGTTGGAGCCCTGTGTCTTGGAGCCCCGTGTCGGGCTCTGTCTGGGCTGATGGCTCGGAGCCTGGAGCCTGCTTCCGATTCTGTGTCTCCCTCTCTCTCTGCCCCTCCCCCAATGGCGCTCTATTTCTGTCTCCCTCTCTCTAAAATAAATAAACATTAAAAGAAGAAGAAGGAGGAGGAGGAGGAGAAAGTGGCATATTCCTAAAGCCAGCAGGCACAGGTGGTAGGTCCCTTGGGGAGCCAGTTCTGGTTCAGACCCTTAGGAGGAGTTTCACTCAAGGAACTGTTTCCCCAGCCCTTCTGATTATTCTTTTAGTTACCTGTGTCCCGTTCTGCTCAAACTAGCTAGAGCAGATTCTACTGTTTTCAACCAGGAGCCCTGCCTAATCAATTTCGGGAGATGACCAGAAGACAAAGGTTTCCTGATTATCTAGAGGCAAAGTCCTGAAAGGAATTGTCAACCTTGGTGAAGAGTTACCTATCTTTCTTTGACAAAAAGACAAGTGTTGATCTTTTAGGTAATGACAAGAGGCTCTCAGTCATTTTTAAGCTTGCTATTGGATATTTTCTGGAAAAACAAACCAGACCGACTTTTCAAGACATCGGTGATATTTTAGAAATAGTAATACAGTAACTGCTTTTTGAAAGAAATGTATACTTTGGAGAATTTATTCTGAAAAAAATATACTTGGAAAGGATCCTATCATTATGTGATTTTTTTTTAAAACCTCAAACAATATAATGATATGTTAAAAAAAATCTGCATGTGCACACATGAAAAACTTAAAAACAGAATTTTCTAACATGTTTTAAAATCTTACAAATGAAGCGTTTCAATAGGTTTTAAATACACTTATTTAAAATAAGAATTTGACAAGATTTGTAAGATGATTTGTGATTTGTAAGAATAACTAATTTGCTTTAGGGAAAATGGAAAACTTTCCTAACCAAATTTCAACAAAACATTACCATAGTTATTAGATAAGGATTAAAAATGAGTATTATGGTTTAGTAAACTTATCTAATAACACATAACACATATTGTTTTGAAGTATTTTTTTTTAGCTTTGAGAGACTTTAAAAGAATGTATTGAAAAAAAAGCTGAAGGTAGAACCAGACCTTCGCTTCACTGCAAGGTGCTAAATCAAACATTACAATTATGACATAGTCATATTGCTGTTACTAATTATATTGCTGTACTAATATGATATTACTAATTACTAATAATTATGATATTTTTTAGTAAGAGCAAAATTTTTATGTCAGTAATTAAAATATTTTCTAATGCACATCATTTAGCTTCATATGTATATGTGTATGATTTATAAATATAGACGTATTAGAAGTACATGCTTACAACTTTTTTAACCCAATATATCCAAAATACTATTTTAACATGTAATTGATTAACAAGTACCAGTGAGATATTTTACATTCTCTTTTTTCATGCTGCCCTTAAAGTCCACTGTGTATTTTACATGTAAGCATATTTTGTCTCACATAGCATATAAGCATATAAGGTCTCACATAGCAGCTACCGTGTTGGGCAGCACAGATCGAAACCGGGTAGCTGTAATTATAATCTAACTTCCATATTTTCAATGTCGTTTCTCCTTATTTTCAATGTCCTTTCTAATTCTGTTTCATTCCAAAACAGGCAAGTGTAATATATTTTTCCTGCCATCTTTCCAAACAAGCAACAAAAATCAGGAAGAAACAATGTATCAAGAATAGTGTGTGCCTCCTTCTGTGTGGTTTTATTGGAAACAGTCTGGAGTTTTTGCACCTAGAATTCCTTATCTACCTCTTCTGCTGGATAGAATCTATGCTAGGGGAATCTGGATGTGGGTGTAGTAATTCCCATCTACCTTCTCCAAAATAAGACTTTAGGTAATTATATTTTAAACCAGAATTGTGGTATTTTAGCCACCACTTCTATTGAAGTGTCTGCATTTTATCAGGTGAGGGGCAGGTACTTGTTTTTCTCTAAGAATTCATCACTGGAACCACATTCAAGTGCCTGCTTAAGACTGTATATAGTATTTAAACAATTCAGATACAATCTAATGTACTCTTATTCTCACACTTCAGGAAAATGTAGTAGGTAATGTCTAAGAAGGGCATTTTTTTTTAAATTTTTTAAATGTTTATTTTTGAGAGAGAGAGAGACAGAGAGACAGAGCATGAGCGGGGAAGGGGCAGAGAGAGAGGGAGACACAATCCGAAGCAGGCTCCAGGCTCTGAGCTGTCGGCACAGAGCCCAACGTGGGGCTCGAACCCACAAACCTCAAGATCATGACCTGGGCCAATGTTGAAAGCACAATAGACTGAGACACCCAGGCGCCCCTAAGAAGAGCAATTATTAAGCTAATCTCTGAAACATAACTAGGATAAATAAAGGGCTCAAATAAGAATTCACCTTGAAATTAGCCAGAGTAGGTTTAGGGCCGTAAGTGATACAAATTGGCTGGGTTGATGCAAATGCAGGCTACCTATGAATCATTCTTATTTGTTTATTAAGCCTGGAAGGGCAATAAAAGATTTTGGCTCCTGGTTTTAGTTTTGTCTATGCCATTGGTTATTTTTAAGCAAAAATAATAGAAAACTGGTCATTATGTGGTCATCGGTACATTTTAGAACTCTTAGAGAATGGTCACCTGGACCAATCTCCCTCATTTTATTGCTGAAGAAACCCAGGCCTGAGGTGTGTGGGCTGGGGCTGGTTCCCAGATCTCTTGACTCCCTGCCCAGTGATCTTTCTACTAAGCTCCTGAAGGAAATGAATACACAATATTCAAAAGAAAATATACAAGTGGCAAAAACACATATGAAAAGCTTATATCTAGGGGGATAAAACATAAAAGACTCTTAAACATAGAGAACAAACAGAGGGTTGCTGGAGGGGTTGTGGGAGGGGGGATGGGCTACATGGTGAAGGGCATGAAATCACTGTTGCACCATATGTAACTAACTTGGATGTAAATTAAACACTAAATAAATTAAAAAATAAAAAAGAAGAAAAGCTTCTATTGAATACAAATCAAAACCAGGAGTTACCATTTTTCATTTAGCAAATTGGCAAAGACATAAGCCTATAACAAGTTTTTAAAATGTTAAACATTTTTTAATGTGAGACTTTTGGGAAATGGGTTCTAAAGCACTCACTGCCGGGTCCCTGACACTCCACCATTAGGTATCTATTCCTTTGGCTTAAAGTGTTGTCTGCCTTACCAGGCATTTACACCTCAAAAGAAATTGAGTGCCTCAGCTCCTTTCCGGAGAGCAAAGGGGGTTTCCCTGAGGTAAGAGGAGAAAGCAGAACGGCTGTGGGTTCCCAATGCCTCAGGAGGGCGAATGTGTTTGCTGCACAAGGTCAGGAGACAGAGGCGAACGGCCGTTCTCACAGTTTACCGATGGCTGGCTCCCATAATAATCTGAGTCCATGATGGGATAGTTTCAGGATGTTAGAGTCACTTAAAAAAAGAACTTCCAGAAAAAAAAAATTTTTTTTTTGATCTCTTTTTCTTTCATTCTTCATAGTTGGCATTTGGGTTGGGGCTTTATCTGGCGAGCATTCTTTCCTTTGCCTTTTTAAAAAAATTTTTTTTTTCAACGTTTATTTATTTTTGGGACAGAGAGAGACAGAGCATGAACGGGGGAGGGGCAGAGAGAGAGAGGGAGACACAGAATCGGAAACAGGCTCCAGGCTCCGAGCCATCAGCCCAGAGCCTGACGCGGGGCTCGAACTCCCAGACCGCGAGATCGTGACCTGGCTGATGTCGGACGCTTAACCGACTGGCCACCCAGGCGCCCCTCCTTTGCCTTTTTTTGTTGAATGTGTGGAGAGGTTCTGTATCTTGGAGATGGTCACTTGAAGCTGGAGATGAAGGTTGAGGGCCCCACTTCTAAAAGTTCCCTCCTTCCAGGAGACTGCAGAAGCAAGGCTATTTATAGGCTTAAGAACATGGTGCTAGACACTGGGTACTTTCTGCTCACGCGACCAAATGGCAAAAATAGGAAAGCAATTACGAACAGAGAGGGAGGCAGGCAAACCATAAGACACTTTTAAATGCAGAGAACAGACAGAGGGTTGATGGGGGTGGGGGAGAGGAGAAAGTCGGGGGGGGGGGGCATTGAGGAGGGCACCTGTTGGGATGAGCACGGGGTGTTGGATGTAAGCCAATTTGACAATAGATTATATTTAAAAAAATAGGAAAGCAATAAGGCTCCTATCTCCAGTCCTTCAGATCTAGGACCCTGGATTTAGACCCTCTTTCCAAAAATGGGTCTGAGGCACTGTGAACTGCTAACTACTGCTTTCAACCGGGAGCTCTTGCTTGCAGGGGAGAGATTGCCAAAGGACCGGGGGTTTTGTAGGGTTTTGTTTGTTTGTTTAGGTTCTTGCATTATCTTATCTCATAGCAAGATAAACCAACTAAGTTTATTACTATCATGAGCAATTTTCTTTTATCTGCAGAATATTTTATAATTTACAGAGGACTTTTTGTTTCATTTGACTCAACAGTCTTGCACGCTAAGGAGGAACGGTCTTGTCAGTTTGCAGATGAGGAAACTAAAAATGAGAGACTTCTGGTTTTTTTTTTTTTAAGTTTATTTCTTTTGAGAGAGAGGGAGAGAAAGAGACGGTGTGAGTGGGGGAGGGGCAGAAAGAGAAGGAGATAGAGAATTCCTAGCAGGCCCCGCGCTAGCAGCATGGACCCATGAAACCGTGAGATCATGACCTGAGCTGAAAACCAAGTCAGGCGCTTAAAGACTGAGCCAGCCAGGCTCCCCATGAGGCTTCTTTCTTCTCTTTTTTAAGATTGTTTTTTTAAGTAATCTTTATATGCCATGTAGGGTTTGAACTCATGACCTCGAGATCAAGAGTTGCATGCTTTACCAACTAAGCCAGCCAGGAGCCCCCCCCCCCCCCCAAATGAGGGGCTTCGAATCTCAAAGTTACTAAGTGACCGGTAGGACTAAGATGTAAACCCAGGCCTCCTAATTCCAACCCCTGTTCCTTCCACTTTACCACACTGCCTCTCAATCAAAGCAGAGGGGGGAAAAAAAACACATCATTCATCATTCCAATTAAGATGATAAATCCTGGCAACTTTATTGCCTGAAATTCACTCCCTTCAAAGTGTTCCCCAGCTCTCTCTCTCAGAGTCCAAAGGCTGCTGCCTCAGGCGAGTCCCTGAATGTCTCTCCGGCAATCGTCAGCTCCGGTCAAGTCCAGAAGCAGCCACACTGCCCTCGTGCCACCTCTGCCCTCTGCTTCCCACCCCACTGGCGTCCCCTGGTCTCTGCTGTGACCACAGTAGCAGAGAAACGCTGGCTGTCCACCAAGAAGGAATCGCCCGCTTTTCCAGAAGAAAAGACAGGGCGAGGACAGGCCTGCCAGGCCAGAGTACACAGCCCGGCCTCCCTTCCTCCCAGGTGTGCTAAGCTCTCACCAAGGGAGCGTGAGTAAGAGTCGGGTGAGAAAATGCCTTCTCTCTTCTGTCAAGGGAAACTCCCTCCACTTTCCCTCTTCTCCTTTCCTTTGGGCTTGAACGGTGATGACTAAACTGACCTCGGCAGCTGTGTGCCAAGGGAGACCGAAGCCCCCACCCGGGGTCCCTGCGTGTCTGTGTGGAGCAGACACATCTGCGGCTGGGGAGCCCCACCTTGGACTGTGAGGTGACAGGAAGTCAGCTTCCATGCAGTTTCCGTCACCGAATTGGGGGAAATCTCCTATTTATAGGTGTTCAGGGTTTGGCTCCATTAGGGTCCCCTCAGCTGTTATCCCTTGACTTCTTCTTTCCCCGACGGCTCCGTCCCATCTGTATGAAAGCTCCTCAATTTCTCACTGCACAGCAGTCCCAGGCTATCATTTTTAATGAGCCGTTATGGACAGTTTGGGTACAAAGGACAGAAACCATTCCGAGGCAGCAGCTTGGCAGATAAACCTTCAGGGTCCACACCAGCCTCGCTCTCCTGCTTTATTGGTGGCCCTCTTCCCCCCCATCTATGGCTCCGCCCTGCAGGCAAAGCACCTCGGGCCTCTGGCTGTTGTAAGGATGGTCAGTAGTGGGGACAGACCAGTTCCCACCCTCAAAGGGCACGATCATGAGAGTAAAAGACTTTTTGTTTTTGTTTTTGTTTTGATATGCAATACCTTGGAAAAAAGGAATTGTCATCACGCTATTCTACTTAGATGTGCAGTGAAAGGTACCAAATAGCCACTGCAGTGGTCCTGGTAAGGTCACCCACCTTTAGCTCCTGCCCTCTCTGCCCCAGGCACCGTGGATTAACGTGGGCACACACTTCCCGTTCGCCTCCTCCTCCTTGCCTTCCTCTCCTTTCTTGCATTAAAAACATTTTTTTTTTTAAATTTATTGCAGGTGGCCAGCGGAGTCAGGGCTGAGGACGCAGCTGAAGAGGAGATGAAGGGCTCCCATCTCATTCAAAGTCAAATCCAAGTTCTCACGGTGGTCCACAAAGGCCTCTCGTGACTGCCTGTGGTTTTTGAGCATTTTTAGAATCAGTCTACTGATTCTAAAACAAGTCTACTTACAGAACACTGTAAATGTTACCAACCCTGGCGACAGAAGGTACAGCCGACAGAAGTTAGCAGGGAGAAAGAGGAGAGGTGATCACGGAGTAATGTTTCCCACCTTATGAACTGAGTATCGTTGACTGATTTTAAAAGGTGTAAGTATACTAAAGGTCTAAAGGGATCCAATAGAGGACCCAAATAATGCTGTCTCTCTTCAGAGGGGAAGGAAAGTGGAAATGAGGAATAAAAGTGATCGAAACCTGCAGTCAGCAATCAAAAGCAAAGTAATAAAGGAGCGCCTGGGTGGCTCAGTGGGTTAAGCGTCTGACTTCAGCTCAGGTCACGATCTCACGGGTTCATGAGTTCCAGCTCCGTGTCGGGCTGACAGCTCAGAGCCTGGAGCCTGCTTTGGATTCTGTGTCTCCCTCTCCCTGCCCCTCCCCTGCTCTCAAACTCTCTCTCTTAAAAATAAACATTAAAAAAATTAAAAAAAAAAACCAAAGTAATAAATACCTAGTTTAATTTCAGTACTTTAATATCTAATAGTGCCAGACGGTATCAACTCTTATTACGACTTTATAGCAGACTTAACAAAGGCATGCACACATTAACTGCTGCCTAAAGCGTTGTGGTATCTTTCTCCAGAGATGGCCCCCATGCAGCATGCCTCCTGGGTGCTCCTGGGTTCTCAATCCCCTGCCATGCTGAAACTGGGCTGGCCTGGGAACTCCCACTGACCAGTGGAAAGTGGCAGGAGTGACACCCTCTCCCTTCCGGGCGGGCCTATGCTCTAAGAAGGGCTTTGCAGCTTCTGCTTTGGGCCTGTTTTGGATCCCTGAGTAAACATATGAGAAGTCTCGCTACCCTGTGTGTTAGCACTGTGTGGAGAGATCACACAGAGAGAGAAATGCTTGAGATTACAGGTGTGTGGGGGGGGGGGCGGGGAGACAGAGAGAGGCCTGGCCGCCCAGTGCCCCCCCCCCCCACCCCAGCCTGCCTTCCAGCAGATGCATGAGTGAAGCCATGTTGGCTGCTTCAGCCCCATCACTATCTGACAGCAGCAGCATGAGATACCCCGAAGGAGGCCAGCAGAAGTAATCATCCCACCGAGGCCCTGCTGCCCCACAGAAGCGTGAGAGATAATCAAATGGCTGTTGTTTTCAGCCTCAAAGTTTTGGGGTGGTTTGTTATGCGGCAAAAGATAACCGAAACAGGCATGTTTAATCTTTTTCTGTCAGGTCACCCACTTCCTGCTCAAGTTCCAAAATATTAATCCCCAAATTCCAAGAACTGAGGAGAATGGGGGGAAGGGAGAAGAGAGAGAGAGTGATGGAGAGGAGGGAGAAGACGGGATGTGGGGTGAGGTGAGAGTAAAATGACCTCTGTGGTGGTGGGGAGGGGGGTGCAGAGAAAGGCCTTTGATACCCATGAATGGCAAAACTCAAATCTGGAGTTTTCTGGAGCCACTAAAAATACCCCACCTCTGTCTTCTCCTTTTCTTCCTGTCCGTAGTAAGGACTGCTGCCCACAAATTACTTTGTATGCATAGAATTTTTGTAAAAAATCGGAAGCTGAATTCATGGCAGGACACTTCCTAGGGAAAAATTTGGAACCCTGAGGAGAAGGCTTTATTCGGTCCTGTGGGTTGGGCATCAGACTGTGAGCAGATGTGTCCTGCCACCACTCCTGACCAGGAGATTCTAGAGGCATTAAAGGTTTCTGCCAGGCCTTTCGTTCCTGTGCCCTCTGCCTCAAGAAGGGCATGCCCCATATAGGACCCGCTCCTTCAGCCTGGGTCCCTAAGTGAGCAGACACATGAACCTGTTCTCAACCCACAGCCTGCAGCCAACCCCCGTTGACTGTCCTGTAACGTGAGCAAGGAATAGACATCTGTGGTCAGCCACTAAGATTTTGAGGTTGTTTTGCAGCCCAATCTGGTGAAAGCAGACTAATATGAAGCCCAAACTCTAAAAGCTTCCAGAGGGGAGAGAGAGAAATCTCGTAACTTATGAAGGACGTAAGTCAGACAATGTCAGGCTTAAGATCAGCAATGCCAATCAGCAATCTTAAGATCATTACCTTTAGAAGGTATTGGAGCCCTGTCCTCCAAGTTGTGAGAGAAAAGTATTCTGAGTTTAAAATCTGTAAGTGATAAAATTATGAAGATCTACGCATACATGCGAGAACTTGGAAAGCATACTGTTCACGAGCTCCTCACAGAATAAAACTATACACACACACACGTGCACACACATATATATGGCATTATGTTTTATCCTACCAAAGTGGAAAGAAAAAAAAAACCCCTCTTTCTTGCTAGTGAGGGCATAGGGAGAAAAAATGATGGCATAGAGAAATATGTAAATTCATTTGTTTCTGGAGAATTTAGCAAAACATATCAAAATCATAAAAATATCTCTACCTTTCGAATCAGCAATTTCATTTGCAGAAATCTTTTTGAAGAAAATCAGCATCAATACAGGCAGAGATTTAGCTACTAAGATGTGGCCTGGAGCCCTATATATGATAGTGATAACTGGAAACAGCTTAATGTATATACTAGGCAGGCATGAACTATGATGTTGTAATTTTTAAAAATTATCCCTTTGAAGTAAATACTTTGTGTCTTAACAACATTTTAAACAGATGTAAAATAAACCTTATTTTTACTCTTATGCTCCAGCCACTGAGTTTCCTCCTTGAAGGCAAATGTTCCAGTTTCCCTTCCAATCTTTCCAGAGACATTCTCCCCTGTATATGTATATATGTATATCCTAGACTATGTAATCTATTAAATTATATATGCATACGTGTATTTTTTTAATGGTAGCATACTATCCACACTGTTCTGCTCTTGGCTTTTTACCCTTAATTCTCCTTAGAGATTATGCAATGTAAGCACATGGATAGTGACCTCATGCTTTTAAGTAACTGTAGAGTTACATCCATATCCTTTGATATGTGTCCCTTAATTTACCTAAGCCATTTTGAGAGGATCACATTCGTAAAGGATTTATAGAACATTTAATTACATGCATAGATGTGCTGATAGTGTGGACCCTGCTTGGGATTCTCTCTCTCCCCCTCTGTCTCTGTCCCTCCCCTGCTCCTCTCTCTCTCTCTCTCTCTCAAAATAAATAAATAAACTTAAAAAAGATAACATGCATAGATGTTCGTGATTTATTAAGTGAAAAAAAAAAATGAAGCTGCCGATTACAGAGTGGTTGAGAACTATAGTAATCTGCAAGTCTACAGATAGTCTATTCCAAATGCTTAGGACACATAGACACATATTCACATGAAAGCTTGGCATTTGCCATTACAAATTCCTGGACTGACTCAACCACTGTGCCCTTTGTCCTAGTGAGCTGGCCTTTGTAACCAAGGAAACAGCTCTGCTTCATAATCTAAAGAAATATTGCAGAGATAGTCGAGCTAAAGATAAGGAACAGGGCTGTATTATTCTCTGGGTACTTGGTGATCTTTCTCTCTCTCTCCCTCCCTCTCTCATACTTACCCTCTCTGTCTCTGTCTCTCTCTCTCTTTTGTTTTGTTTTGTTTTATAACTTTGACAGTCAGTGGTTAGTTCTCACCCACATTGTCTACAGGTTTTTGAAAATGGTGACAGGTACATCCTTATTGTGTTTCCTTAACAACGACCTGGGGATACCGTATGGCACATTCTTATTCCTTTGACCCAGATACTTTGTTGAGCCTGGTGTCAATGCACATACCTGGCATTCCCATCTCTTTCAAGGCAAATTTCCAGATGTTTCTGAGTGCCTGCAGGCTTTGCTTCTTGAAGCCCCCTCCGTGACGTGTGAATGTTGATGGTGTATTCTCTGGTCACTACCCTACTGATGGCAGAATGACCCTTCTCTCCACCCTTCTTTTGGGAGCCATTCTGTGGGTGATCTTAACACACTTTTCTTTTCCATGGGCCAGTTGTAATGCCAGGAGCCCCGTAGTAGAAGCATCCAGCCCCAGACTTCCTTGCTGCTTAAAGTCAATCCAGAAGTGGACTCCCCCCCTCCCCCCCAACCTCCTTTGCTCGCTAATAAATGAGTAAGAAATATATCAGAGGAATGGACTGATCAATGAGTGACCATTGGTGATCAGGCCTTTTGGTCCTGCAGAAACTATAAAATCAACATTAATAGAAAAACTAGCTGGAGTCCTGGGATCAGGCCCTCAAGATCTGTCTGCGCTGCCCCATCTGAGTGTGCCCTTTTGGGCTCCCTCGGGCTGGACAACTGGACCCTCACTGGGAAGCAATGACAAAAAGGGAGGAGACTAGTTCAGACCCTGAGGATATGAAAAGCCTGTCATAGCTGGAACCTTATCTCTGCCTTCACAAGCGCTGTTCCTGTTAAAACAGGCATCCTTAAAACAAAAACAACAACAACAACAAAACCAAAACAAACAAACAAACAAAAAAACCCCCCAAAACGCCACCCTTTTTGTTTTGGAATAATTCTAGATTTACAAAAAAGTTGCAGATACTACTTATAGTTCCTGTATACCCTGACCCAGTTTCCCCTAATGTTAACATCTTACATTACCATGGCACATTTGTTAAAACCCCAGAAACCAATATTGGTTCATCACTATTCACTAAATTCCAGGTTTTATTTGGGTTTCACTAGTTGCTCTACCAATTTCCTTTTGCTGTTTTAGTCTGGTCTGGGGTCCCACGTGGCAGTGAATCATGTGTCCTCTGCTCTGTGACAGTTTACTAGTCTTTATCTTTCATGACCTTGACAGTTTTCAGGAGTATTGGTCAGGTATTTTGCACACTCAAATTTGGTTCATCTGATGTTTTTTTCCCATGATGACACCGGGGTTATGGGGTTGTGGGAAGAATACCAGACACGAAGCACCCTTCTCCTCACACCAGATTGGGGGTACGAGACATCAGCATGGCTGATCAATGGTGACACTAACTTGGATCACACAGGGAGTGCGGGGTCTGCAGGTTTCTCTCCTCTCAAGTCACTGTTTTGTCCCTTTTCATATTCTATTCTTTGAAAGAGTCACTAAAGCCAACTCACACTCAAGGGGAGGGAAACTGAGCTCCACCTCTTGGAGGGAACAGTATTGGAGGGAAACTAAAGAATAGTTTCTTTTTTTAAAATGGACATGGTAGGGTGCCTGGGTGGCTCAGTCAGTTAAGTGTCCCACTTCGGCTTAGGTCATGATCTCACGGTTCATGAGTTCAAGCTCCACATCTGATCCTCTGTCTCCCTCTCTCTCTCTCCCCTGCTCACATTCACTCTCTCTCTCTCTCTCTCAAAAATAAACATTAAAAAAATGGACATATTAAATACTAAAAATACTATTTTGGAGAACCTGGCTGGCTCAGTTGGAAGAGCATGTGACTCCTGATCTTGGGGTTGTAAGTTCGAGCCCCATGTTGGGTGCAGAGATTACTTAAACATAAAATCTTTAAAAAAATACTATTTTATAGAGGCATAAGAATTTAATGAGATAATTTAAACGCATAGCATAGAATCTAACAAATAGGTATTGCTTAATAAATATTAGCTGCTATTTGTTATGTGATTTAATTTTATTAAATTAAGAAGGATATAGGTAATATGCACATGAGAACACACACACACACACACACACACACACAGAATCAGTGGTTGATGATATCCTTAGTGATTTTTATTTTCTTCTCTTTGCTTAACTATACATTTAAAATTTTCTATACTAAACATTTATCATTTTCCTAGTAAGAGAAAAAAATAATAAAAGTGTCCAGATTGCTAACACCTGTCATTGCTGAAAGTGTGGAAAACGACCACTTTCTCATACCGTTGCTGGGGAGAGACGCTGTTAAATCTTTTCTGAAGAATGTATTGGCAATAAGTATCAGAAGCGTTGCAATTTTGCAGACCATCTCACTCGGCAATTCTACTTCTATTTATCAGATGAAAATATTATACAGTACATATATGCAAAGATTTATCCTTGCAAATGTTCAATACTTCAATTGTGAAAGCAAAAATTGGTAATAACTGAATCTTAGATATGAATTATGGTCGTGGGTAACCAAAAGACCATTTTGTGGAAAAGTATAAAATTTTTTAAATGTGGACAATACATTTAAGTGACAGAGGGCAGTTGCAAAATTATGACCAGTATAATTTTATTTTTGTAAAACACACACACAACACAGAGAAAAAAGTTGTTCAAAGAATCTATCTAAGTGGCGAGTTATTATCTCTGGGTTGTTGGATCACGAGTGACTTCCTATTTTCTTATTTGAGTTTATCTGCATCTTCCAGATTGCCTACAAGGAACCTAAATTATTTTTGGAAATAGAAAAAGCCAATGCTATTTTTAACATGCTCATCATTGAGAATTTGGAAAATATAAAATTTTATACAGAAGAAAGTAAAGTTATAATTCTACCACTTAGGACTAACTATTATTAATAATTTGTTGTATTTCTTTAGGTCTTTTATGTAAATTTGTGTATAATCTATGCCACCCCCCAGGTCCTACCCAGTTTAGGATCATACCATATGCAATCTTTTCTATTCCGTTTTTTGAAAAAACTTAACACTATATCATGAACATCTCCCTAAGTCTTGAATACTTTTAAAAATAATGTTTAAAAAATATACACCATACAAACTAGTGGGGCAGACCTGTAGGAACTGATTTATAAAAATTCATTATAAAGTGCAAAAAGCAAGTTGCAAAGCCATTTTACAAGATGATCATATAAAATAGTCACTGAGCACATAATTTTGATTATCTCTTAAGGGGAGGAGTTATAGGGAAATATTTGGGGGTTTAAAATTTTTATTATTATTTTAATGTATATTTATTTTTGAGAGAGGTGGGGCAGAGAGAGAGGGAGACAGAATCCAAAGCAGGCTCCAGGCTCTGAGCTGTCAGCACAGAGTCTGACATGGGGCTCGAACTCATGAGCCACAAGATCATGACATGAGCTGAAGTTGGGCACTCAACCGATTGAGCTATCCAGGTGCCCTTGGAGGTTTAAAAATTTTTAAAATAGTGTGTATATTGTTATTATCTCTGTAAGAAGAAAAATAATATAGCTTTAAAAATAAATAAAAATCACATTTTTAAAGGCCTGTACAATATTCCACTATACCCTAAAATTTCCTGTTGGACATTTAGATCTGTTTCCACCTTTTCATCATATAAATAATGATAATTCTAGGATGAATATCTTTGTTTTCAAAGGGTTCTATACTGAACTCTTTATATCCTATGATAAATTTGAGGAAGGGGACTTCCCAGATCAGTTTGTGTGTACCGATCTTAAAGGATTTTGCTTGAAATGTATGCTTGTACACACATGTATGCTTGTATATAAAGGCTAACAGATTTAACTTTCTATTTCTTTTTTTTAACCTTTATTCATTTTTTGAGAGATGGAGAGAGACAGAGCATAAGCGGGGGAGGGGCAGAGAGAGCGAACGAGACACAGAATCTGAAGCAGGCTCCAGGCTCTGAGCTGTCAGCACAGAGCCCAACGTGGGGCTCGAACCCACGTGAGATCATGACCTGGTTGAAGTCAGATGCTTAACCGACTGAGCCACCCAGGCACCCCTTAACTTTCTATTTCTTAACAGATGTCATCAAGACCTCTTAGTTTATGGCCTCTGATTTATTCAGAAAATTTCTCATGGGAAAAACTGTATTCTCCTTTGAAATATATTCCAGAGTCTTATTTGAAAACTCTGATAGAAACTCTGAAACCTAGCTAATAGTCTACGACAGAGAAATGGAGGCAACAGATCAATGTTCTTGATTCATTAAGCTAATGTGATGCGGGCCAACTCACTAGCAGTGCTGTAATGTGGAATTCAGAAGAGAGACTGGAAAAAATAAAAATGAAATAAAAAAAAGTCACTAAGGATATTATCCTCTATTCTATACTGAAAAGTAAACATAGCCCTGCTCTTCTTAAAAAAGTAAGTTTTATTGAGATATAACTCATAGATCATAAAATTTACCCTTTTAAAGTATGCAATTTGATGGTTTTAGTATATTCACAGACCGTGTAACTGTCACTACTCCCTTATTTTAGAACATTTTCATCGTTCTTGTTTTTGGAAATTATTTCCTCATTTTATTCTATAATTATTATACATAGAGGCTGCTTCAAATGCATTATCAAATAAGGCAACCAAGAGACACACGTAGTTAAATAAACAAAACTGTTTTGAGCACCCAGTTAATCTGTGTTTAACATTTCTTTGGGGCGCTGAACTTTTTCAAGGCCTTGGTTTTCTTATCTATAAAATCAGATGTTTGGTGTGATCTCACAAAGGACTCTGATTTAAATTCTATCTTTTTAGGTAGCATTAATATGGCTGTTTCATGCTTCATGGTAATTTCAGTACCATTATGTTGGTTCAAGCCAGGCGTTGCATGTATGGAAGAGGAATATACAGATGCCTTTATTTACAAATGTGATGAGATCAACCCCAAAGACACCTTGCTACAGTTTGGGGCTAGCCACTTAGTGAAGGGCATATGTTTTTACACAGTTATTTTGGTTAGGATTGGCCTTAAAGAAATTACAAATATCAGGATGTAAGAATTTAGCAAATACTGAAAATGCTCTAAAGCAAGGGACCCGGCTTCAGACAATTAATGCTTACCACCTTTAAGGGCAAAAAATAAGTGAAAAGTTTGGTGCAAGGTTTCTGAAAATTTTAACTTTTTAACATGTTTATTTATTTATTTTGAGAGAGAGAGAGAGAGAGCATTAGCAGAGGAGGGGTAGAGAGAAAAAGGGAGAGAGTGAATCATAAGCGGGTTCCACGCTGTCAGCACAGAGCCTGATGCAGGGCTTGATCTCACGGTTCCTGAGATCATGACCTGAGCTGAGATCAAGAGTTGGATGCTTAACAAACAGATTGAGCCACCCAGGCACCCCAGTTTTCTGAACATTTTAAAGCCAGCTCTGCCAATTCCTCACTATCTCTCTGAACCTGAGATTTCTTACTTGTAAAATGTGGCCAATACCTACTTCCTACAGTGTTTGGGAGAGTATATGAGAGAGTACATAGAAAACACCCAGTGCAATGCCTGACATCTGAGGAGGGCTTAATGCAATTTAGTTCCCTTGGACCAGTTAATCTACCAAAAACATAAAAGCCATCAGAAGAGAGATGATAATACATAATCCAATACATGATACATGCATAAATTGCTGAAATTAAGGATAAACTGAAACAGCCATAATTTGCCTCCATAATGTGTCAATGACTTTTATTTCAACATGATAGCCGTTTTATATTTAGAATATTGATTTAAAATATTTCTTTCCTTTTTACTAACATAAGGCTTGAGATTTCTATTATTATTTAATGCTTCTCTCTAGCTTGGATCCTGTCAAATTTCCTAAAATATTCAACTGTATTGGTCATTATTGCTCCCTTGGGAGTTCAGAAATTCTGAAAATTAAGGGGTGCCTGGCTGGCTCAGCCAGTAGAGCATGTGACTCTCGATCTTGGGGTCACATTGGGGGGCAGATTATACTTAAAAATCTTTACAAAATAAAGGAATTCTGAATACTAAAAAAATCAAACCAAAAACACTTGGCAAATTTGTGCAAGATAGGGTCTGATGGTTAACAAGTTGAGATAAAATAAAAATACTGTAAATAATGTTTTAGGATTTTACATATTGAGAACACTGGAAAATCTCCTGGCAATGTCTCCAGATAGAGTCTTCTTGGGATCTTGGCCAAAGATTTACTTTAATCTTTAGGAATTGTGCGATTTGAAAACTGAAGTTTCAATTTCACTTGTGCTTAATAGCTATTCTTTCAGCCGTATGTATTCTTCTTTGTCGATGTTATTGATCAAAGGGCAGGTTGTGCACTTATTGGGCAAAAATGATATTCTTCCTCTTGAGAGTGGCATCCAGCTTATCTATTTATGGTATGCCATAATCTGTGGCAACAAGGAGTTTAAAGTGCTTACAAAGGCAAAGCAAAACAACAGCCATAACAAAACCAATACCAAGCCTAGTGTTGAATAATGGAAACCCTCTAATACCTCTTATATATTTCTGGTTTGCTTAAAAATTGGAAGCTGGGCTCTGGCAAAACAACTGCACCCTCAGGATTTTGCCCTGCCACCATGGAGCTAGCTCTCTGCATCAGGCAGGTCGGAGAAAAGAGATCTTGGAGTAGATCAGGACAGTGGAAGGACACAGGACTAGTCCCTGCCCTGGGAGGCAGACTGAGCACGCTCTCGAGCTAGGCTCCTTGTCTGTCCTCACCTCTCTATTCCATCTGTGACAGACCCGAGAAAAGGAGGGTGGAAGAGGACACAGGCACAGGACAAGAGATAAGTGCCGGTTGTTTGTCTATATCATTTCACAAGATATCTTAGCCAGAGGGATCCTTAAAAACATTGAGCTTGACTACTCCTAATTACAGACCGAGGGGCCAGAGACAAAAGAGAACCTTGGCTCAGCACAGTGCAGTCAACAGCACAGTTGGCTCTAGAACCCTACCAAGGTATTTCCCTTTCCCTACACTGCTCTGATGAACTTTGTAAGAAATGATGACTGCGGGTGGCAGTAGTAAACTTTTGAGGTTCACAGTTTGCTGTAGGCATATTTCATCTCCATTTCTCACCCCTTGTGGTGCCGTCCACTCCCGATCCCTAAAGAGAGACCTAGTGACCTCATGTTGCCCTCCAGCCACTTAGCAGCCCCACCCACCGCAGCCCACGCTTCCATTTTCTCAGCCTACTGATGACAAATAGCTTCTGGAAAAGCTAGTCCTCTAAACAAATTCACATGAAAATCCTAACTGGTACTTTATCTCCCTAATCTTCTCAGTGGGAATACTCTGAACTCAGATGGATTTCTAAATGTTAAATATTTAAAACAGAACGAGGAAGAGATTTTTATCTCTTCTAGGCCATTCCACCTCTGGGCAGAATAGTCATGGTCTTGCTATTTCGAGTCTAAGAGCTCAAGATGCCCGGAAAGGCAAGCTGGGAAGTACCAGGGCAAGAGGGAAGAGGTCCAATGTCGAGGTCGTATGTCCTGTGTTGGAAGTACTGTGAGCTATCTAGGTGTTAGCCTGGAAGAGCTTTCTGGAGTATGGGGCAACAGTAGCCCTGAGTTACATTATAGAATTTGGATTTGGAAATGGAAGAGGGGACTTCCAATGGATCCCTTGAAGCTGACTCATGGCTAAGAACCTGTGATTTAGAGGAAATGTTTGATGGAATCAATTTTGGTGAGATTTTTTTTTTCCCCAAATGTGACCCCATTAAAGGAAGAACAGAGAGTATGGCATCTAAAGAAATGTCAATATTTAATATACTCTTTTTTTTTTTAATTAAGTAAGCTCTACACCCAACATGGGGCTTGAGCTCATGAACCCTAGATCAAGAGCCACATGGTCTACCAACTGAGTCCTCTAAAAGAGAGGCGCCTGGGTGGCTCAGTTGGTTAAGCAACTGACTCTTGATTTTGGCTCAGGTTATGATCTTGCAGTTCGCGAGTTTGAGCCCCGCATCGGCTCTGCACTAAGTGCAGAGCCTGCTTGGGATCCTCTCTCTTTCCCTCCCTCTCTGCCCCTCCCCTGCTTGTGCTTTCTCTCTCTGTCAAAATAAATAAATAAATAAAAAGAAAATAAAACATATTTTAGAGATTTATTTGAATTCAATCTAAGATTATTTTCTTTTTTTTTTTTTATTTTTTTTTTCAACGTTTATTTATTTTTGGGACAGAGAGAGACAGAGCATGAACGGGGGAGGGGCAGAGAGAGAGGGAGACACAGAATCGGAAACAGGCTCCAGGCTCTGAGCCATCAGCCCAGAGCCTGACGCGGGGCTCGAACTCCCGGACCGCGAGATCGTGACCTGGCTGAAGTCGGACGCTTAACCGACTGCGCCACCCAGGCGCCCCTAAGATTATTTTCAAATTTAGTTTATATAAGGTAGTGCTGGGGTTCTTATATTAGGCAAGATCAAATACAACATGATTTTCTCAGACCTGAAAGTGGCAGGTAGTAGAAGGGGAAGGTTAGCAAATCCATGAGAAAGGACATTGGATAATGGAGCAATTTCTATGCTTTTCTGTCAGAGCAGAAAGTGAGGTGATGGGTATTTGCTGAAGGAAGAAACTCATGACATAGGATAGGGTTTCCAATCGGAGAAAAGTAGATGCGTGGCTAGAAAGGAGAATGATTAAGAAAAAGGAAGGGAGGAACGGTGGAGATCTCATGGCGGGGACTGTGGCAGGGATGAGTGACAAATGCCAATTCTTCCCCTAGGTGCACTTCTGATGGTTCCTCCCCTTTCCTTGTTTTTCCCTCACTGCCAGCATTTCTCAAAGATGAAGACCGACTCTTCTTCCCACTCACAGAACATCTTCACTGCCTTGCAAATATAAATTGTTCTTAAGGTTTCAGTTGCCAAAACACACACATTAAATTAAGACTTGTGTCTAGCATGGTCTCTTGCTTTTTTTCTCTAGTTGAGTTGCCAGTAACTAATCATCCTGGACAAACACAATATTACAATTGTTTTGTGTACTCCCCATACCTAAAGTGGTTTTTCATAAAAATTTAGTTGTACCTCCCTAGCCAATTCTTCTGTCTCTGATGATTCTGGCCCCTCAGGAAGTCTCTTGGAGTTATGGTCAGATTATCTCATGATGCGGATATTGGTGTCTCCTCAAAGTTTTCTGGTGAGGTCTTAATTTGTGGTTAATCCCATCAGGCTGTTTCTTCTTGGTGGCTACATATTCCCTTGAAAGCTTGTTTTCTTCTGTGTCTGCCCAGTACCTGATAGCTTGATAGTGTTTGCTAGACAATAAGCAAACATTTCAAATAATGTCAATAAATTCAATCGATGTAAAAAGAAAAACTTGACATTTCTGTCCGCCAGAAGATAAGAGCCTTTTCACGTTGGAAATGCAAAAGCCAGCACATGCAAGATAGAAGCAGTTGAGGATGATGAGGTCTTACACCTTTTGGGGAGGAAACGAGGCAACCACTGTATTAAAAAAATATTCTAGATCGTTGCCAGAGGGGAGCATGGTGACAGATGGGCAAAATAGGTGAAGGGGATTAGGAGGCACCAATTTCCAGCTACAAAAGAAATAAGTCATGGGGATGGAAAGTACAACATGGGGAATATGGTCAATAATATTATAATGACTTTGTATGGTGACAGCTGGTAATATACTTCCTGTGATGAGCATTTTGAACTGTATATGAATGTTGAATCACTATGTTGTATGCCCGAGACTAATACAGTATTTATGTCAACTATACTTCCATTATAAATAAATAAATAAATAAATGAATCAATCAATCAATCAATCAATAAATAGTCAAACCAGAAGAGTTCTATGGGTTTCTTTCAAAGGACCACATATTAATGTAGAAGTTAATATATTCCCAAAGTTCTAGAAGGTAATAAAAGTAATAATCAATAGGGGCATCTGGGTAGTCCAGTCGATTAGGTGCCCAACTTCGGCTCAGGTCACGATCTCGCAGTTCGTGGGTTCAAGTGTGTCAGGCTCTGAGCTGTTGGCACAGCCTGCTTCAGATTCTGTGTCTCTCTCTCTCCCCACCCCTCCCCCACTCATGCTCTGCCTCTCTCTCTCTCTTTCTCTCTCAAAAAAAAAAAACCATAAAAAAAGTAAAGTAATTAATTATATAGCTCTTTCAATTACAAAGCACACTGACATCACTGTTTCATGTAATACTTTTAACCACCTCAGGTGTTAAGATTCTCATTTCAGGTGAAGTGTTATTATTCTCACTGTGGAGCTGAAGACACTGATGATCAAAAGTCATGATCTTGCAAGTGGCAAAGCCAAAATACAACTCTGGTAGGATGTCTTTCTGGTTCAGAGAGAAACTGTGGAAACACAACGGTACCAGTCGTCCTGAATACTCAAAGGTGCTAAAGACCTTTTTTAATGAGGAGAAGCTCTTTTCATGCAATTGGATAAGGCTTTTCCTCAACAGCCCAGAAGATGTTCAGTGGCTGATATCTGCTGAATGGGTGGCTCAGTGAGGAGACTGGTTAAAAACACCCAGTAGGACCCAAACTGACTGACTCTTATTTTGGGCAAGAGGGAGGACGCTAATAGTCTGGCATCTATCCAGTTATCTAACACAGACGTGAATATTTTTCTTGCAAAAAGAAGGAAGTTTCCTCTTTGGCTGCCGTAAAGAGATCGGGTAAATTTCTACCGACATCATATGCATGTGTTTCGTAAAATCCAATGTCTGGATCATTTCTTCATTACGGTTTTTTAGATTTCCTGCATAGGGTGGTGACACGTGTTTTATGAGAAGATGATGTCCTCTTTGGAAGCATAACAGCCTTGACTAAAATAAATAGGATCCAAAGAGAGAGGGCCAGTGGGTAGTAGGGAAGAATGATTTTCAGATTCCCAAGAGTGTATTTATAGTTCTAGGCTAAATAACTTCAGATCCCATGCCTTACTTTAAGTGTGCACATTATTTGGAACATGCTTCTCAACTTTAATGGCACTCAGTTTAAAAACATACTCTGTTTCAATTATCTATTGCTACATAACAAATCATCCCAAAACACAGTGGTTTAAAACAATTGACTATTTCTCATAATTTTGGAGGTGGATTGGTCTCAGCTGGGCAGTTTTCCTGTTCTACTTGACACTTAACTTGGCCATAGTCAGCTGGTGGCTGCTCTGAGTTACAAGGTCCAAGAAGGCTTTACTCCCATGACTGGCCCCTTGGTGCTCCTCCAGTGACCTCTTTCTCTTCACACGGCATCTTATCATCTGGAGGTCTAGCCTAAGCTTCTTTACAGTGTGGTGGCTGGCTTCCCCAGAGAGACAAAGCTGAGGTTGACAGGCTTTTCAAGACCTAGGCCCCAAAATGGCATAGAGGGACATCTGTTGCATTCTATTAGTCTAAGGAAGTCACTGGTCACAAGGTGGGGTGGGAGAGGGAGCCTTCACCTCTTGATAAAAGGAATGGCAAAGTGTCATTGCAAAAGGCTCATGGAATGGGAGAAATCGTTGCAGTCAGCCTTGGAAAGAATCTACTATTCTCTTTCAACATAAGCGCTATTAAAAATCATGAAAGCAGAAAGGCTAGTTCAAAAGAAAATAAAAGAAATGGAAGCATCTTTAAGTAATGGCCTCATTCATTATGGTACTAATTGTCTTTCTGTCTTTTGATCATTCGTCTAAGTTTGGTCTTGAGACTTTTCACCTTTTTAAGCCTACAACAGAAACCATTGTTAGGACCTGGAATTGAAGTTGTGAGAAAATTTCATATTTTGTAACTTAAGTGCTGGGAAGGGTCAGAGAAATATTTTGATGAATTGTAAGAAAAAGAATCTTACAGCCTCAAAGGAAATGTTCTCAGGGATAATTGTTGATCGGGTTGGACTGGAAGAGATTTTGTTAGTTTTTCCATTTTGTGAAAATTCCCAACCCAAGGCACAAAAAGGAATAGTTACTCCATCAACTGTTCAGATATTCCAATGGAGAGGAAATTAAACGAGTTCTGAACTTTCTATGTGAATGTGAGTTTTTCCCATTTAAATACAAAGTATTAGGCAACAGACTAACAGGAGAGTTGAATGGAAGTAAGGAGACAGGAATATTTCTAACTTTTATTAAAATAAGCTAGAGAACATATTCAGGTTAAGTTATATATACAAATATAAGGTCACCAAAGTATTTAAGCCCATATTTAGGTTCTCTAAGTACCTTAAGCTAAATTTTAAAAGTATTATGTATATTTAACATGCTACAACTAAAAGTTTGTAGTGAATTGCTTCTGGTAGCATAAGTTGCCATTATGCAAATTATCACATGCTAATTAATATATGGCTACAATTTCATGCGATTTGAAATAGATCTGCTTCCATACTAACATGTCCTAAAATCATAAGTAGACACAACATCTTCAATGTGACAATATTGACAGATATGGTCAGTGACTAGTGTTCACAACAGAAAGACAAATTTTAATTTTATAAATGCAAGGTGTTTATACTCCTGTTAAGTAGGGTAACCGATTTTCAGCTTGAGTAAATTGCAGGTTAAATATAAAGTAGCCCGAACCCGAGTCTGTGTTGCTCAAATACAACATGGTTATAATTTATATATATTTGCAGAATTCCTTTAAGTTTTCACCTACTGAAAGTACTAAAAGTTTTGCTGAAGTTAGAAATGCCCTAAGAGTTCTTTGCCTTAATGGGTATCTTAAATTAATATTTCATAGCATAGGTGTCATATTCAAGCCAACTGGAGTTAGATGAAAACATCAAAGAATGAAAAAAAAAATAAAAAAATAAAAACAATCAAAGAATGATTACATATTACTCTGTATTTTCAAAGCACACCTGTTTTATTTACATTAACTAAAATTTAGCGGTAATTAGCTTTAAAGCCCACTTCAGTTTATAAAATGTAACCTCTGTTAGATGATTGTCTGCAAACTACTATTGACTTGGCAGAACCAGCAGGGAGTGGTGGTGGGTGTGTGTTTGTGTGAGTGTGAAAGCAAGCAAGCAAGGGAGAGATGGGAGAGGGGGAAGGAGAGAGGGAGAAACAGGGAGAGATCTCTTAGCTCCTGGTTAGATCAAAAAACCCCAAATTTAGGGGCACCTGGGTGGCTCAGTCAGTTGGGCATCTGACTTTGGCTCAGGTCATGATCTCACAGTTCGTGGGTTCAAGCCCCACATCGGGATCTCTGCTGTCAGCCTGTCAGCACAGAGCCCGCTTCAGATCCTGCCCCCCTCTCCTTACCCCTCCTCCGTTGCACTCTCCCCTCCAAACACAAATATTTTTTAAAAACCCCAAATTTTATCTCAGTATTATTAATGAGAAACAATCTCTACAAAGCCTCTTCTAGTGGGAGAGATGTCCAGGACAGAAACATCATGTGCTATTGAAAATCACAGGAGTCCTACAAATCAGCTAGTTTGTCTCTTCCCTTATTTACAAATGAGAAAATGAAGGCACAGAAAAGTCACACGTTGTGAAGAAGCTACACAGAGATTTGCAAGCCAGGCCAAGAACCTGGTGTCCTAACTCCCAGACCAAATGATATATTAGTCTTTAAACCTACCACTTTTAAAGACTGTCTTTTACTAAAACAAGAATGAAGTTGCCGAATTCATGGTTTTAATGGAAAATGAACACACACAAACCCAGCACATTACCTGGTCATGTGAGTGGCATTTTGTCTTTCTGTCGTGGTTATGTGCATCACAAATCTGTATAATCATATGCATCACAAGTCTGTATATTTGTATATAATGCATATATATGCATTATAACTCTGAATCTGCGATTCAGCTAATACCTTATACTGACTTCCTAATTTTTTCAAGATTTTAAGGTTTGTGGAATTTTAGGATCATTCTTCTTCTGGTAGTATGTTTTAATTAACCAAAAAAGCTAGTTTTTTTTGTTGTTGTTGTTGCTGCTGTTGTTTTCTTTGGTTGTTTTTTCAGAATTCTGTACCATTCAAGCTGTTCCAAACCCAGGATTGGAAATCATTAGTGGTGACAAATGATTAAGAAAGTGCCATCCTGGGGTGCCTGGGTGGCTCAGCTGGTTAGGCATCCAACTTTGGCTCAGGTCACGATCTCACGGTTGGTGGGTTTGAGCCCTGCGTTGAGCTCTGTGCTGACAGCTCGGAGCCTGGAGCCTGCTTCAGATTCTGTGTCTCCCTCTCTCTCTGCTCTCCCCCCACTCATGCTCTGTCTCTCTCTCAAAAATAAATATTAAAACAATTTTTAGAAAAGAAAAGAAAGTGCCATCTTTTTTAAAAAACAGTATTCCTATGGCAAGGCAGCTGAAGAACCATAAAAACATCTTCAGAGTTGAGAATTTTTTCAAAATAACTTATAAATTTTCTTAGTCTTATAGTCTGGGAGATCTGCAAGACCAATGAAGAAGAGTAATACGGCTCACTTAAAAGAGGGAACATCTATTCCTGCTCACTTCTGTCTTTCCTACCCTAGAGCTTTGTTTTTACTCCTTACTCAATTATCTCCCTAATCCAAAGCATTCAAAAGCCTCTCAAACACAACTTAAAAAAAAATTTTTTTTTTAATGTTTATTTATTTTTGAGAGAGAGAGACAGAGACAGAGACAGAGAATGAGCAGGGGAGGGGCAGATAGAGACGGAGACACAGAATCCAAGGCAGGCTCCAGGCTCAGAGCTGTCAGCACAGAGCCCGACGCGGGGCTCAAACCCATGAACTGGGAGATCATGACCTGAGCTGAAGTCAGACGCTTAATCAACTTACCCACCCAGGCGTCCCTCAAATACAACTTTTTAATAATTTCAGTCTAGTTAAAATAATCTTCAAAAAGTGACCCTCCCCCTCCCCCTCCCCCCTCCCCCCCCAAAAAAAGGGCTTTGTGGTTGGGGCAAGTTGGAACAAGTGCATTCAGATATCACCAGGACTGAAATGGAGACCAAAGGTAGCCTTACAGGGCTGATAAAGGTCTATGAGGTGTCCTTTTCTATGGTGTATTTCTTTCTTCCCTGAAGAAGAAGCAAGAGCACAAAGGAGTACAGTCTGCATTTTTAGTTCTCTGTAAAGTGCTCTTCAAAAAAAATGGAACAAGGCAAAACAAAACAAAACAAAACAAAACAAAACAAAACAAAACACAATACAAAAGAGCTGCTTGGCTGCTTGGAGATTCTCAGGTACAAAGTGGAGGAAACCCGGGGTGTGAACAGGTCATGCCGAGGTGGAGGAAAGGAGAGTACTCGGGCGGCATCACTCACCACGACCCCGCGGTACCTGGATGGCACCAGGAAAGAGCTATATCCGTAAATTAAAAAGCCTGACCAGTGCCACGGTGACAGAAGCGGCAGGTAAGCCAGAAACTGGACATGGATGGAAAGAAAACGCCTGGTTACAGAGTTGTGTGGGCCTCTGTGAAGAGCCTGATTAAGTTGTACAAAACCCACTACTTAATTTGGGCACGAGACCCTCAGGTGCCACTGTCTTACGTGTGGCTGAGAAATGCAAGGGCTGAGAAACCGGCCTTGAGACAGAAAGACTTGCAGGTTGAGGTCCGTGTGCCTGCGTGACTGAGCCGGCGACAGGGCTACGTGGCCCTGGGACGCCCAGGGAAAGTGTGGGGTGCAAAAGTCGTCAGAAGAGTGTTTTCCCTGGTGGTGAAAGAACATTTTCCCAAGCATTGGGTGCTTCCTCCTCTCCTCTCCTCTCCCCTCCCCTCCCCAGTGCTCTCTAGATGATGGATTTGTCTAAGGAAAAAAACTGAGAGAGAGAGATGCCAGTTTTGTTAATTCTTAAATGTAAGCAAAAATAAGAAAAGCAGTCACCCTATCAATCCTTACCAAACTCTCCACTGTTGTCTGAAGCATGATTATAAGCAAAATGGGTATTGGAGTTGTGTGTATTCTGAACTTCTCTGTGCATGTGTGTGTGTGTGAGATAGAATCTAGATATTTAGGAGAGCTGGAGCAGCATGAGTGGCTTGGCAGTAAGAAAGCTTACATGATAAAAACACTATGAAAATAAAAAGAAATCTTTCATCGAAGATGCCTTCTATCTTTTATTTCTCAAATTCCTTGTGCCTGTGGTATCATCATCTAATTAAAAATGCAAGAAACTTACAAATGTGAAGAGGTGCCTTCTTAATGATAAGATGACAATAAGAAGACCGTAGCAGCTTATATTCACACTAAGCATGTTAAATGGCCAAATAAGTCCACTTAAAATGTTCTTCCAGTGAGCAAGAAACCATTGTTGAGATGCCATAATTCCCAAGTCAAGAGATGCTCCCAAGTAACTCAACAGGCTTCTCTAGAAGTTTACATAGCCATGTTTATAAATGCAATAAACTTTTAGAGGATGAACATCAGATGTTAGTGTGTTTTCCTAAAAACAATTTATGCTCGATATTTTGGTTCCTGATACAAGGCATTTCTGGAATCATGTGTATTTGCACAATTTGACAACGTTCAGGTCAGCATTCCAGACCCAGGAGCAGAAAAGAGCTAATAACCTTCATAATTTATTGACTATTTTGTGCCTTTATGCCAGACAGTGATAGACAACCCCATGCTATTATTTTACATGAGTTCCTTGTTAGCAAACTAAAAGTCCGTTACACAGACGGCATTGTTCTTAGACGTCTAGGATAAAAGGCATCTACCATGATGTCTCAAAACTTATAAATATATATGTGTTATGTGTGTATACATACATGTACATATATATGTATATATATAAGTATATATATGTGTGTATACATTTATATATGTATGTATGTAGGAATATCTGTCAAGTTCACTTGGGAAAATATCCCAGTGTAAATTGGGCTCGCCTAGGGAGGTATCTTGTTGTTTGCTTCTCTTTTTTGGTAGCAGACACAAAATGAAGTTAACTGAAAAGATAATCTTTCTGCTGTCGGAAGCATTTACAAACCTGATCTGGCATGATACACAAGTTTAGGGCTGCACAAATTCACAGAGGCTTTGGATGCAAATGTTTGGAAAAGTATCGACAGTGAACTATTTAGGAAACACACCCACAGGATAGGTCTAGGTACTGAGATGACTGAGCCAGGAGAAAAGAGTAAGAAACCATAATGTACCAAAGGACAGCATTATGTGATGAGCATGATAATTCCTTGTAGCTCTGGAATCTGCCCTGGAAACAAGGGATAGACTACATGACATTTCAGGCTCCCTTTCTGCACCAACATAAAATCCAGCATTACTCAAAAGTCCTGGTTACAACAAGAGTGATTAAATGCAGAAACAAAATGTCATTCCTTTCTCAGAAGCATCATGCTGAGCACAAGTTGTCAGGTGCAAAAGAATATAGGTTCTATGATTCCCTTGATTTCAAATCCCCAAATAGGAAAAACTAATCACTAGTTTTTCCATGGCTGTCTGGGGCCAGTGATCTTGGGAAGATTTACTACAAAAGGCTGTGGAGAACATTTTAAGCTTGATGACCATGTTTTATATCTTCCTTTGGTCAGGCCGTGCATGTGTATACATTTGCTGAAATCCAGGGAAAAGTTCTGCACTTAAAATAAGTACGTTTATTATATGTAAAACATACCTCATTAAAGTTAGTTTTTGAAATTGAAAGAAAAAAAAAGAAAAGAAAAGAAACATGATATCATTCCCTGCACAAACAACAGCTAGGCAAGCTATTTGGATAATGCTCTAAGACATTATGTGGTCAGGTAAACCAAAACGATATATGTAAATCTCTTTCAAGAATCAAAGTACAAGCCCACAAATTCTCAACATAAATTGCCTCAGGAGGGGCTGCTCTGATGAAGTGGAAAATGTCTCCTCCATATGTGCAGTTTCAGACTCCGTAACATTTAAAGAAAATGTTCTAGAAGATAAAGTTGGCGTGTAAAAAGCACGGGCAGAGGAATCAGTAATGATCAGAGCAAAACAATTCTAGAAGGCATCTTAATTTTCATATGGCTCATTTGCATTTGAAACACTAAGAATTCCTATCTCTCTTGTACGGAAATGTGTACATATTAAATCACTTTCCACTTGAAAGAACATTTTCCTAAATGTTTGGAAGATGATCAAATTTTAACTGGAGGACTTGTTTTCTTCCATCAGGTGTGGGGGAGATGTGGCTTCCTGGTATGAGAGGCAACAGTTGATTCTAATAGCAGAACAAGACAAAAATAAGAAAGTAAATTGAAAAGAATTCCTATTTGTACAGTTTGATTTAAAGATGGTAAAACAAAAAGAATACACACGGTACAAAGATGTCAAAAGACATCAATTTTAAAATCCAATAGCGTTACCTTTCCAAGAATTGTGATATTCTGATACTGGGAAATTAGGTTCCATTACTTATTCTACGATTCTCATGGATGTAGTTGATTTATTTCAGGATGTTCATTTTTGAGTATCCAGGCAGTGTTTAAAAGCTAGATGCCCACCAGCTGTTAGACAATAATTCCAAGAGTCTACATTCTACCTACCTCAAAATTTTAATTTTAGGATACTGGCAAAACAGTAAAGATTTAAAACCTCTTTACTATACATTTAAAAAATGTCTAATGTTTATTTATTTTTTGAGAGACAGAGACAGAGACAGAGACAGAGAGTGAGCAGGGGAGGGGCAGAGAAAGAAGGACACCCAGAATCCAAAGCAGCTCCAGGCTCTGAGCTGTCAGCACGGAGCCTGATGTGGGGCTCGAACTCACAAACAGCGATATCATGACCCGAGCCGAAGTCAGACGCTTAACCAACTGAGCCACCCAGGTGCCCCATACTATACATTTTAAACAAAATTTAGTCTTTAAGGAAATTGCTGGTCACTCATCAGAGATCTAGATGATATCCAGATAGGAATTTGAACTCACAAAATGAAACCACACTGAATGAAAAGATTTTCTTGAATTTTTAGTTTATTTTCTGATATGGTAAAATGTTTAGGCAAGAGGTGCATATCAGAAAGAAAACTGGGACCTGAAAGACATTCCTGTTGGGGCACCTCTGTGGCTCAGTCGGTTAAGCCTCCGACTTTGGCTCAGGTCACGATCTCACAGTTTGTGAGTTCGAGCCCCCAGTCGGGCTCTGTGCAGACCGCTGGGAGCCTGGAGCCTGCTTCGGATTCTGTGCCTCTCTGTGTCCCTCCTCTGTTCATGCTCTCTGTCTCTCTCTCAAAATAAATAAACATTAAAAAAAAAAAAAAGGACAAAAGAAAGAAGGACATCCCTGTCTTTCTCTTGGCCTTGCCCTCCAGAAACTTTACCTGGTGGTGGAAGATGTTTAGGCTTGGTCTTAATAGTGGGTGCTCTAGAAAGGCTTTCTCATAAAGGGGACAGGATGCAGTTGACTAAACACAGAGAACGTGAAGTAACTTCTGTATGTGCTGTTCTTCGTGCTTCTTTTTTTTGAGAAATAAAGTCCCTGAGCTGTATCAGTCAGGCTACAGGGTATTAAGGAATGGAAAACACTATGACCTGGAGACTTAGGAGGCCAGCATCCCTACTCCCTCAAGGCTGGTAGAACTCGAATCAGGAACCCAGGGGCGGGATGGAGCGGTGTTGCTGTTCACCCTCCCGGGTTAAGTGTGGGGAATCTGGTGAGCTGTTTGTAAGGTGACAGTGTTTTTACACACAGTTCACCCTGTATTTCAGACTGCCGCCTCAGACATATTTGAGCAAACCCTACTCTTTTGGTTAAGTAAAGTGTGCTGGGCTTGACTTGCAAACACATAACTTAAACAGTAGAAGGTAAAACGGTCTGTGTGGTAAAAACTGGGAAATCATCTTAACGTGTCATCTTACTGATTGGCTTGGTTTTTCTCTCTCAACAAACTTCAATTTACATGAGCCAAAGGCTGAAAACAACAAAACCTGCTTTCTCCCTTTACGGTAGACATGCTAAGGAGAAGATCAGTGACCAATAAGTAGATCAAAGGCTGAAGATTAAGTAAACACAGAATGGGATGATTGTCGGTCTGATCAATTGAGAATTACATCCTCACTTATGAATAAGCAGTGTTCATCTATTTACTTATCTATTTATTTTGGATAATATTTACCAAGTACTATGTGTGGGTCAGACATCGTTTTAGGTGCTGGGGACACAAGATAAAAAGTAAACCCCAAACCAAAACAAACTTACTTCTGTGGGGTTTATGTTTTAGCTTCAAGGTTTTTCTGGAACCAGGTGAAAGGTAGTCCCCTAATAAGCTGCAGAGTCACTGTCACGTTCCTCGTGTTATCTTACAATATCGGCACATTTTGGGGTAAAATTTGGTTCCCAGGTGTTTGCATTTCTTCTCTTAGTATCTGTCAGAGCTCTTCCTTGATTTTGAGGAAAGCCTAGGGAAGGCAGACTTTGCTGCCTGCCATTGGTAAAAACACAGGAAGAGTCAAGTTTCCTCTATGGTGTGTCTGGAGGCTACAGAAGGTTCCAGATTCCTCTGCGATGTTGACATTCAGTCCTGCTGTAATCTGGGTTTTATTGTACGAAGTTGTTGTATTTCGGGTACACCATCTGGCAGGTGAGCTATCCAATAGGTGAGCTATCTAATCAGTGTAGCTAAAAGTTGATTCAAGTGTATTTGGAATAAGATTCTGCAATGATCTGGGTATTTTCGTAGTTTTATGGTTTTATTATGCCAATCACTGAAACGTACTAAGATAAACAAATACAACTAAACCAGTGCAAATAAAGGTCTTGGTGTCCACCTGGTCTCACTTTGAAAGGTAGAAAAGGAAAAAAAGAATCATTTTTATAGCATTTTAACTTTTGAACAGAGGTACCTGCTGACGTCTTCTGTTCCTTCCTTCATTGCGCGCTTTTCTTTTAATTTGGTCGTCTCGAAAAGAATCAAAGTAGGGGCTCTCCAGGAGTTGGGCACAGGTTAATCTGTCATCAGGATTCATCTTCAGACACTCCTTTGGAAGAAAAGAAAAAAGGCATTAGAATTTTGTTGCTATTTTCTTACTGTGCCCCCAAACTGAATAACTTGTTAAGAGCAAAGAGGAGTTTACAAAATCTTCAAGTTTGTGTACCATCAAGTACTCGAAACTTGTTAATAACTAGAATTGCTTTTCTTTTGTCATTCCAAAGTCTTTTGAGGGTAGAAATGAACATCTGGTGTCTCTAGAAGGGGGCGACAGGTAGATCAGGTGTTTCTACCAATGACAGCTCTTCATCACTCGTCAAAGCAAATAGTTTGTGAGACACTTCATGTGTGATTCCGAGTATGATCCCGGGACCAGCAGCATCAGTGTTACATGGGAACTTGTAAATGTAGTTCCTGCTGAATCAAAAGCACTGGGGGTGGGGTCTAACCATCTGCATTTGAGAAGCCCTGATACCTGCTCAAGTTTGAGAGCCATTGGTTTAGGGGGACAGCTGAAGTATTAGTCTTAGTAATGAAACAAACCTAAAATCTGGATAATAGGTATATATATTCATATAGGAATAACTAGAGGCAAAAAGGAAAATGTAGCACCATCACCCTTTATACGAGAGGCTACTAGAAGCCTCTTGCTTTGCCTTCAAGAGTGGGGAGGACTCTGGCAGTCGTGGGGTTAGTAGAATCCTGACACAAAGATTTTCTTCAAAAAGCCGTGACACTCTTTGAGTACTCAGAGAATGGGACCTTTCCCATGAAGAAAGACAGATTATGATCTATACAGAACTAGAGCAGCCTCAGATCACCGGGGCACAGGAGACCTGAAATTTCTTGCCTTGTGACCATACTAGAGAAGTAAAATTTATCAACACAACGGACTTAGTTTTGAGGCATAATTGCATTGACTGAGGCTACCCCAGCTTGGGCTGCTCTGTGGTGTCTGTTCCTTCCTAACCCCAGCTGACCTCAGGTCTCTGAGATCCTTGCAAATGCCACTACCCCTACAGTCTCAATTGCCCTTCAGAGCCGCCTGATTGGACCTGGTTTTACGAAACAACCTTACTTGGCATAATTCGATTCTCCTGTCCCTACTTGCAGGGGCCACTACTTGCTCCAAGCAGACCCCCCTCCCCCCATCCCACCCCCAAGTTAATCATCCATGCCATAATTAAGTCTAGCTACTACTGGGAATCTGTCTCCTCAAACCCTAACGCTCTCAGGACTATAACCAGCACAGAAGGACAACTTTGAATGTAAACTGTGGGAGTCTCTATTTCTTTATCACTTCCTTCTGGCATTTGCCTCCACCATTCCACTTAAGTGGTTCTTGTTATTCACATCTATGATCTCTATCTACACTTGTATATGCTTAAGTCCAATAGGTAGCTTGTGTTCTCATCTCCATGGTGTTAGACACTACTGACCATATCCTCCTCCTTGAAACTCCCTTTGGCTTCTCCGATGCCTCCCTTTCCTTCCTCCTACCTCACGACCACCACTGTTCAAACCAACCTGTGTTTACTTACCTTCTACTCTGCAGTGGGTGGATGGGATTCCTTAATGCTCCCCTGTCTCCTTACCTGTTTCTAGCTGATGTTAAGTGGCTTCAATTATTAAGGTTTACCAGAGACTTCCATGTGTTTAGTTCTGGTCCAGACCTCTCCTTTGAACTCCAGACCCACATATGCAATGGCCTACTTAACATTTCTGATTTATCTCAGGGGCACTGTTATGGGTTGAACTGTGTTCCCCCCAACTGTGTTGAAGTCCTAACCCCCCAGTGTCTCACTGTGTGCCCTTATTTGGAAATAGGGTCTTTGCAAATGTAAATAGTTAAGACAAGGCCATAATGGAATAGGGTGGGCCCTACTCCAATGGAATGGTGTTCTTGTAAGAGGCAAGACAGCGCAAAGACAGACATAGAGAGAGCACCAGAAGACAGGGGCCAAGACCGGAGTTCTGCTGTCACAAGCTCAAGAATGTCTGGGGCTACCAGAAGCCGGTAGAGGCCAGGAACGATCCACCCTGAAAGTTTCAGAAAGAGCATGGCCCTGTTAACATCTTGGTTTGAGACTTCTAGTCTCCAGAAGAGTAAGAATAAATTTCTGCTGCTTGCGGCCACCCAGCTTGTGGTACTTGGCTACAGCAGTCCTAGGAAACTGGTACACATAGCTTACATTCGCTGCCCTCTACTCTATTTACTGCCCAGATCTGAATCATAACTGAGTCCTATCAGTTTTACTTCCAATCATACGTTGAATTCATTCATTTTCTTTAGTGGGCTTTCAATCTGTTGAAATCTAGTCTACTAAATACCTATGGGTTTTTACTATAAAGAATATTTTTAGAGGGGCGCCTGGGTGGCTCAGTCGGTTGAGCGTTCGACTTCAGCTCAGGTCATGATCTCACAGTTTGTGGGTTTGAGCCCCGTGTTGGGCTCTGTACTGACAGCTCAGAGCCTGGAGCCTGCTTCGGATTCCATGTCTCCTTCTCTCTCTGCCCCTCTCCCACTTGTGCTCTGTCTCTCTCTGTCTCTCAAAAATAAATAAATGTAAAAAAATTTTTTTTAATAAAGAATATTTTTAGATTCTAAGATGAGGCTGTTAATGCTGAGCTGTTCCATGGGGCCTGGGCTAGAATGATGTCCTGTTTTGTTAGTTTTAGGAGCCGTGCGATGAACTGGGTGGAGTTGAGGCTTCTGAGTTGTTGACTGCCTGGGTTAATGACTTTCTACGCACCAAGAGGCTGATGAATTCTCAGAGGTGTTCCCTGATCAGAGTGTTCCCAACCTGGGAAAGGTTTTAAAGAGGAGGGACGAGAAATTGGAACTGCAAAGTACATGTCAGGATCCTTTTCTCGAAACTTCAAATTTCACAGAAAACCCTTAAAAATATTTCCAAGAGTCAACAGACTTCTTTGACCAGATTAAACTGATAGAGTGACAGGATGTTATGCCTATGAAAGCAACCGGGAAATAAATAATCCAGTGTCTATTGTGTCTCATAATGAAGAGACCACAAGAACTCTGCCATAGATTGGCTACTGCAGGCCACCACTGACTTTGGCAAAGTCATTGGCTGGCACTTCATCCATCTGAGCAGCCGCCTGCATAGATGATGGCCTCGTTCCATGGGATAATGACTTGTTATGGCAGCTGGTATTTATTTGTTGTTAAAGATGTCTCAATTGCAATTAGTGAAAGAAAGCCTTCCTTCATCTAACCTGGGGCAGGTGTCTAGGAGATAGGGTGTGACCCACAGAACAGCACAATCCTTGATGCACTTAGAGAATCCTTGGATCTCAGGTCAGACATTACAGGTATAAATCAAATGGCTCAGTGACAAAACCAGCTTCATCCAGAATCTTGGGCAGGGCAACAGAGTACTTCACCTTTGGAGCTGAGGACAGGGATCTGTCCTATACCTTGGGAGTTTTTCTGCCCTGGAGTTGCAGGGCAACTTAAGTTTTCTCTCTGGTTATTTAGAGGAGTAACCAGAACAAGGCTTGCCCTGCACCTCAGAATGGGTTGGGATTACAATGCTTGACAGACACCCTCCCTGCAGGAGGTTTTATTAAATTGCAGGTAGGTCAGAACAACCTGTCCAGAACAAGGTTGGGGAACTGGACTTCTAGGGCAGCGCCTGTGGAGTGCTGAGTTAAGGCAGGTCAGAGCAGTGAGGCAGACAGAAGGCAGCGGAGGGGCCAGTGAAGCAGTGGTAAAGGCAAGTCTGAGGCGTCAGGCTCTCAGGAGGACTCAGACCAGAGCCATCCAGCACCCTGGATAGCACCTTGGCAGCGACCAACACTAGCACAATGGCTAGTCTACAAAATGGACGCTAGGTCATTCAGATGGTTCTACCTTCTAGATCAGATGATTTCCAAGCTAGGCTGTAAATCATAATCACCTACGGGGATGTTTAAAGATACAAATTCCAAGGCCCTATTCATAGAGATTCTACTTTGGTAGATCTGAGGTTAGATACTGGAATGTATATTTTTAAAAAGCTCATTCTGATGAGTAGTCATTCTGATGAATAGTATTGAAGCCACGGCTATAGATAGAATTTAATTGGTTGTTAAAGATAGATATCCTTACTGATATCTCCATCTGTATCCCACTAAGAGCTTTTAGAATCCATGGTGGATATAAGAGTCACACCTTCTAGCATTGGATCCGTTGGTCAAGCATGAATGGCAGACTAGTAATAGGTGAATTTCTTCTGCTTTTTATTAGAATTCATCCTTTGACTATTTCTTTTGGGCATAGTGTAGGGGCTATATCTGGTGTCTGCATGTCTTCTGTGTTTTCCTGGTCTACTAATTTTTTTAAATGATCTTAAATTGTATTTAACCCAGTGTATCCAAAACATTATCAGTTCAACATGTAATTAATCTCCTAAAGATTCTTAATGAAATATTTAATATTATTTTAGAGTTATTTTCATAGAAATCTAGTACATCTTCATTCTAATTAGCCATATTACAAGTGCTCAATAGTAATATGTAGCTGGTGACTACTATCTTGGACAGTACAATTCTAGACCTTCAAATTTAAGGAGTACATTCATCCTCATAAATTTCTATAGTCTGAATATACTGACTTAATAGTAAATTTCCTAATAAATGCAAAAGAAGTAATAGTGTTCATCACAGCAAACACTAATTATACTCTTTTGTCTTCAACTAGTTTTAATGGACATATTAGAAAGATTACAGCTTCAACTACTGATGTTCCTTTAACTGTAATTATTTTACAGTTCCTTATTATTTTCAATGACTACATCCTACCTTGGCATTATTTGCCCTACCATCAACCCCTCCCAGAATTACCAGCTTCAATTATTACAATTAATAGTCAATAATGGTTATACTTGATTCTTAAGTACCTTCATGAAATTCAAAGACATGGGATGAGCTTCTGAAAACTTTTCTTCAAGAGTTTCCTAGAAAACAAAACAAAGAATTTCAATGTTACACAACAACAAAGTTATATTTAGTTTTGAAAACATTAGCAATAAGAACACTTTGGTGAAAGACTTTCCCCCGTAGGTTAGATGGTTCCTTTTAAGGATTTTTAAAAAGTCCTGTTTTTATATAATTTTACACTGTAGTGTAAAGGTTTAAAAAACAAAAGTTGGAATTATTTTCTTAATTTCACAATGTCTTGCAATTGATGCTTTGTAAATGTGACCTTCAAATGTCCCTGAAATCCTACAACAGTATTTTGTTTTATTTTATTTTTTCTACAACAGTACTTTAATATCTGATCTGTGCCAGATCTGTTACAGGGACCCTTTGTGCATTAATGCAAATATGTCGAGTTACATGTGTGAGAACTATGGAGAGTGAGAGAATGAGGGACGCTGGGTGGCTCAGTCGGTTAAGTGTCTGATTCTTGATTTTGGCTCAGGTCATGATCTCACGGTGGTGAGATAGAGCCCTGCCTCAGACTCCACGCATGGATCCTGCTTGGGATTCTCTCCCTCTCCTCTCTCTTTGCCCCTCCCTCACTTGTGAGCACACTCCCTCCGTCTCTCCCTCAAAATAAAAACTTTTTTATATTTATTTAAAAAATAAATTTTAAACTTTTAAATGTTTAAAAAAATAAAAAAATTTTAAAAATAAATTTTAAACACATTTTAAAAAACTTAAAAAAAAAGCAACAGAATGCTAAACACAAAATTCAGGATAGTAGGGAGGGAAGAGGATGGGATTGAGGGAGGAGCACCTGGGGAAGGGTAAGCTTCAAAGATAAACGGTCATAGTGCCCTTTAACGAGGCAGCGTGTACTTGTGAATGTGTATTTCATTCTTTAAAATTAAATACATTAAATTTTTTTTTTCAACGTTTATTTATTTTTGGGACAGAGAGAGACAGAGCATGAACGGGGGAGGGGCAGAGAGAGAGGGAGACGCAGAATCAGAAACAGGCTCCAGGCTCCGAGCCATCAGCCCAGAGCCTGACGCGGGGCTCGAACTCACGGACCGCGAGATCGTGACCTGGCTGAAGTCGGACGCTTAACCGACTGCGCCACCCAGGCGCCCCTAAAATTAAATACATTATATAAGTATTCCTCTGTAATTCAACCTCTAGCCTTGTTAATTCAATTTTAACCTTTTGCTGTATTTCCTAAAAGCTTTAACAAATATAAAAAAGAAATCTAGTATGTATGTATGCGTCTATATCTATAACTATATCTATATCTATATCTCAAAGTATTATATGAAATACCAAATCTAAAATGAAAGGGTGGATAGAGAGAGAGTTGGGACCATTCAAACCTCAGATTGTCACATGTGCCATAAATCATGAAGTGGCTTTCCAGATCACCCCACCCCTGCATCCCTCTTGTACCAACACAGCCTGAATGTGGGCACACACCTCTTGCCCTTTCATCCTATGGGCAGAATTTAAACCACATGGAGCTTTAAAAACCATAGGCCACACTCAGGTAACACAGGTAGGAAATCAGTGTCTATAGAGAATAAGAGGGTCAAGTCATTGACACATTCCCAGAGAAAGGCAGAGACCACAGCAAGAGCCTAGCAGTGATCAATGCGGTTCGGAGTTTTGATTTGGATACAATGAGGATCACTTTGTAGAAGGACTTTCCACGTGAAAATATCCGCTGTGGAGAAATGGCTTTTATTGGTTTGGGCTTTGTTTTACAAGCTGAAAAAATAGAGGCTGTGTGTTTTCAAAATAAAGAAGATGACAGTAAGTACCTAACGGTAGGTAAGTACTGTTTAACAGAAAGGAACTGAGTGTTTTGACTAAAAGGATCAAGGTTATGGGGCGCCTGGGTGGCTCAGTTGGTTAAGCGTCCGACTTCGGCTTGGGTCATGACCTCGCGGTCCGTGAGTTCGAGCCCCATATCGGGTTCTGTGCTGGCAGCTCAGAGCCTGGAGCCTGCCTAGGGTTCTGTGTCTCCCTCTCTTTCTCTCTACTCCTCCTCCACTCACGTCCTATCTCTCTCTTTCTCTGTGTCAAAAATAAATAAACATTAAAAGAAAGGATCAAGGTGTTTATGTAAGGAATTAAATATACTCTCACTTCAGATTAACTGTAAGTTTAACTTAGGGCAAGTAGGCTTTTAAAGCATTCTCTTGGTTAATATGTGTAGCTTTACAGAACTTCTTTGATCTGTGTCAGTGTGTTCTAGAAGGAAAACAGGAGCCAAAAGTATACATATTTTTAAAAATCCCCCTTTAGAGAAGGCTGCAACACAAATAATAAAATATCCAAAATTGAGCAAGTTTACCATGTCTCCCGGTTCAGGAATACTGATGCCATGGAAAAACTGGTTACTTTTGAAGATAGATTGATGTCTTGGGATTAGTTTTCCTGTAAAATACAAATCATGTAACTCATGATAAATTTAATAAAAATAAAAGTGTTTAAATGGTTAACTTCTGAAGTCCAGATGTACCAGAAATGCTGAGCCTGATCCTTCCTTTCAGGTTGGGGAGGTCTGAACTGCTGCAAACTCCTGCCTTCTCAGGGGAGGTCAGTTCTCCGTGCACCTCTCTTTGCCCTTCATCTCCCACCAAGAGAGGAGGTAAGAAACCCATGCTGAGGGCTCTACACACGTGATCTCATCACAATCTACAGTGGTTGCTATTTTTCACCTCCACTGCACCAGTGAGTTAAACGAGGCTCAGAAGTTTAGTAACCCCGGGGCACCTGGGTGGCTCAGTCGGTGAAGCGTCTGACTCTTGGTTTCGGCTCAGGTTATGATCTCACAGTTTGTGGGATCGAGCTCCACGTGGGGCTCTTTGCTGACAGCATGGAGCCTGCTTGGGATTCTCTCTTACCCTCTCTCTCTCTGCCCCTCTCCCACTTGTGTGCATGCACTCTCTCTCTCTCTCAAAATAAATAAATAAACTTACAAAAAGAAGAAGTTTAATAACCTGTCTAAAGTCACATGGTCATTAAAAGACCCAGGATTCGAACTCAAGTCTGTCTAATGATTGCATCAGGTAAATTTCCACACGCCTTTCAGGAAATCAGTCAGACAATATATACCTAAGGTATATACACACCTAAGGTGTGGCCTACGGTGACATTCTCCCCCACAGTTTTCATGCTTAGAATTCTCCAGACAGATGTGTTGGAACAGGGATGTGCATCAGACCAAACAGTAGTGGTCCCATCGCCCAGCAGCCAGACTGCCAGGAGAGCCTGCGGCAAAGGAACACGGAAATGCCCATCTTGTATGTGCGTGTACCGCTTTCCTTGCATCCATGCTGCTGGTGTGAAAAGCCACAGCCCCCCTTCTGGCTGATGTCCTCTTCCACCTGCCACGGATGCTGATACACGTGGAAGCTTGTGAAAGAGGCCCCTTGAGTCGCATTCCTATTGTGCACTTAACTATTGTATGCCTTCGGGGCCAATCACGGAAGCTCCCCGAGCCTCAGTTTCCGCATGTGTAACATAGGCAAGATTAAAAATGTTACAATGTCCTTCATGGGTTGTTCTTTAATTTTTTTTTTAATGTTTATTTATTTTTGAGACAGAGAGAGACAGAGCATGAACGGGGGAGGGTTATAGAGAGAGGGAGACACAGAATCTGAAACAGGCTCCAGGCTCTGAGTGGTCAGTACAGAGCCCGACGCGGGGCTCGAACCCACAAACCGCGAGATCATGACCTGAGCCGAAGTCAGCCGCTTAACCGACTGAGCCACCCAGGCGCCCCATCATGGGTTGTTCTTAAGACTGGTAAAGATGATGTGTTTGAAAGTAATTCGTAAATTCTTGTTTTTTAATGTTTATTTATTTATTTTGAGAGGGAGAGAATGGGGGAGGGGCAGAGAGAGAGAGAAGGAGAGAGAGAATCCCAAGCAGGCTCCGTGCTGTCAGCACAGAGCCCGATGAGGGTCTCGATCTCATGAACTGTGAGATCATGACCTGTGCTGAAATCAAGAGTCAGATGCTTAACTGACTGAGCCACCCAGGCGCCCCAGTGATCCATAAATTCTTAAGTGCTATATACAAAGGAGCAGAGTCAAGGAGTCGCAACAGAGACTGTAGAGCCTACAAAACCTAAAATATTTACCATCAGGCCCTTTACGGAAAAGTCTGCTGACCCCTGCTCTACAGTAAAGGGGGAAGACTCCTCTTTTACAGTGGGCAGAAATCACATTTGATCAAACCTCTCTTAGAGTAAGCTCTATGCGGATGACTCATATCCCCTATCTTAGCCTGATGTGGAAATTAAGTGTGTGGTTTATTCCATGGCTAATTGGCTTGACTTGGAAAGGAATCTGAAAACTCCTCAGTGCGAGGAGTTATGGCTCCACATTGAGAAAATGGTTGGGCTTTGGCTACAACCCAGAACAAGCATCCTGAGCAGCACTTTGGAGAGGCAAGAAAGCTCTTGCTGCGCATTACAGGAATGTACCATTGCTACAACAATTTAGCAACTCCGTAAGCCATAAGATGCAACTCCTACCCAGCGTTCTGATGATCAGATACAGCTGGTCCACATCTGATCTTCCGGGCCACAGTGGCTGGCCTGTCAGAAGTTCTGCAAAAACGCAACCGGTAGCCCATATGTCTACTGAAGAGCCATACTGCGTGTCTCCCACAAGAAGTTCAGGAGCTCGGTACCATCTTGTAGCGACGTAATCAGTGTAGGCATCTCCTGGAACTGCAAATGCGTCAATCAGATCAGGTGGGTCACATTCTTGTAACACATGAACTACTCCCGAGAGCAGATCAGGCGTTCAGGCAAGCTTCAGTAACTCGGAGGCCACAGCACTCCTAACCGTTGATGCGGTGAGGCACTGATTGAGCAAATAGTTCCACTGTGCACTCGGTCAGTAAGTTCAACTCCCGGGGGTCCCTCAGCTAGTGAGCCTCTATATCATCCTCCACAGAGAGGCAGGTGGGAATGAGGATTTCTGTAGTGCAACTTCAGGTTGAAAACAACTTCCTAGTGCATTGTGAAGCCCCTTGTGTCTGGTCCTATCAGGATACCGATTATGGACACACCTGCCTTCCAATGAGTTGTTGCAAATACAGGTTTTGCCTGCGGTGCAGTTCTAGATTCAGGGAGAAATAATGGTCTATTCCCCTTTCCCTTTGGTTACCCCCATCCCCACAACTGGGATGACTTCCCTTTTCTTAGCACTGTCTCTGAATCCTCTCCTTAATTTTCCATTTACTCTCCTAGTCTTACCAACTACATAGTTTTTCCCGACCTCTCTAGCACACAGGGAACCTTCTCCAGGGAAGGATCTGGACCCTCACTTTGGTACTTCTTTGCGAATCATTTTGTATTATTCTTTTGGTTCTTTTACTTCAATTATAAGTGCATGAAGAGCAGAAATACATCTTATAGTTCTTTTCCTCTTCTCTACAAGGCAAAGCGCATACATGTGACATCCAATAAATTCTAGTGGAGTGGAGCACAGTTGAAGTGCAAACCCATGTCCTGGCTAGAAGGTAAAAGTGAACTCTTCCTCTCTGAATAATAACAACATCATATTTAGCATACATTCAGTATCTAAAGTAAGATCTTATATCATTTCATAATCCTCTGCATTGGATGAGTCCATAAAAAATTACTACTTATGGGGCACCCGGATGGTTCAGTCAGTTAAGCCTCTGACTCTTGATTTGGGCTCAGGTCATGAACTCACAATTTGTGAGTTTGAGCCCTGCATCGGGCTCTGTGCTGACAGCACAGATCCTCTTTGGGATTCTCTCTCTTTCTCTCTCTCTCTACCCCCCCTTGCCTCTCAAAATAAACTTAAAAAAAAATGCTACTTACTGAGAATTCGTGCAAACCCAAAGTCACAGATCTTGATTATTCCTTGCTTAGTTATTAGAATATTTTCAGGTTTTACATCTCTGTGAATACACTGTAAGATAACACTGGATCATTTCTCTGAGCCATCAAAACGACAAAACATAAACATTAACTATTAGTTTAAATGATAAACACAGCCTATGAGATTCAAACAAGTACGCTTTTCCTTCATTTTCCTAAAAGAACGTTAGTGGGCAAATTTCCACCTGTAAATCTTACCGTAACAAAAGAAAAAAGTCAAAATGCTGCTATATAAGTGAAGAAATTGACATCATAATTGTTAGATATGAAAACTTTTTTTTTTCTTGGAGAAGGTGGTGTCACACAAGTATTTTTGCCACTTTTTACTGCACTCTACTTAAACCAGAAGAGGTGAAGCCCTAGATGAGATTAGACTCCATGTAGCTCTGATAACTCCTGCCAGCCAAGAATCACAATCTAGGTTGAATAAGTATTGCAGATTTGAGACACTGGGAAAAGATCTGAATGATAACAACAACAACAACAACAACAAACTCGCTTAAAAATTGGCTTGTAATTAGAGTGACCATATTATTTGTTGCCTGAATCGGGACGTGTGAAAGGGGCTCTGTTAGTAACTATGCCAGGACAACAGAAACAAACCACAACTGTCCTGGGAAAGCTGAGATGTATGGTCACCTACTTCTGGAGAGACACTAAAGCGTTCGGCATCAGGGGATGAGAACCACTTATTCTTCCTCAGCACGAGCTAACCTGGAAAGACCAGCAGCTCTCCTGAGAGATGCCCACCCAGCACTGTCTGGGTTCCCGCTGGGAGAGGGGGACACCACCGTGAGGCGCTGTCACCTCCGACAGGCTCCCGCTATCCCTCTAGAGGCGGAGACCTTACAATTGGCTGCCTCACTGTAATGGCCTTGGATGGGGCAGGTGCCCCTCACTGGATGTGCGAGGGCCAAGCTGGGGTAAGGATGAAGGCGGGCTGAGTGAGCCTCACTCATCGCTGTTCCAGAAATGGCTGTTCCATGTAATGGAGACCCTCTCGCCCAGAACACAACTCGGGCCCTATTCTTCAGAACTTTATCTTTCTGTGCCTCCTTCCCAAACAAGCAAACAGCTAGAAATGATGTCCCCCTTCTTCTACAGCTCAGCCCTCATACAGAGCTCTGTCCTTTTCAGAGCACTTGCCCGTGAATTCATTCCCGCGACAATCTTGTGACTGCAGATGGCCACTGACAGGGTCTCTGGATTAAGCGTCACAATCATGCACTCCTTTTGCCTCACCTCTCTGCTGTGCTGTCAGTCCCTTTATATATTCCTGCCAAAATAGCAATTTTGCAATAATTTTTCTTTGCTTCTATGATAGCTATCTGGGAAGAGAAAAAGCTGAGTCCTAAATTCAGTTTAGGTCACAAAAATGGCAGTGGTAGTAGAAGCTGGTTCCTATTTGGTCTCAATTATTATCAATTGTCTCATAATTTATATGACTAACAGAAGAAATTTCTAGGTCTCTTTAAAGTCCTAAGGCCTTGCATATTAATTAAGAAAATACATTGCGGTAATATAAACCAACACAGTTTTGACGTCCGACCTTTTAAGCAACACGTTTATGAAACTTGAATTAACGCTGAGTCGTACTCACAATAGTTGGTGATTTACTAGGAACAGGTTATGTCCCTTAAAAGAGTTTGTATCATATTCTAAAACTTCTGGACTATGTGTGGCATTACCAAGCAAATGGGCTCACACTGACATTTGACTTTTGGCCTATTTTTTTTTTTTTAAATTTTTTTTTCAACGTTTATTTATTTTTGGGACAGAGAGAGACAGAGCATGAACGGGGGAGGGGCAGAGAGAGAGGGAGACACAGAATCGGAAACAGGCTCCAGGCTCCGAGCCATCAGCCCAGAGCCTGATGCGGGGCTCGAACTCACAGACCGCGAGATCGTGACCTGGCTGAAGTCGGACGCTTAACCAACTGCGCCACCCAGGCGCCCCACTTTTGGCCTATTTAAATATGATTTTTGGATCTAATGCAAATCCATGTGAAATTTTTAGCAATTTATTTTCCAACCAAAAAATACAAAGGCAAAAACGAAGCACTGATGTGTCCCAAAGAAATAGAAAAATTATTGGTGTAGGTGCAGGTAAGAGAGACTACTATTAAGAGGAATAGGATGTTGAAGAAGAAAAAAGTAAAAATCCCTGGAACAGTAAGAAGTCCAGCACGGAGAAGGGGAGATGCTTAGGCAGACAGCATCCGCTTCCCTGCTGCAAAGCCACCCTCAGTGCAAACTCTGCAGGCCTCTTGCAATCAGGTTACTTTCCACCAAAGAGCAAGAAACCTGCCTGTCAGTGTGACAGAAGCAGGTCCTTTCAGTAACTTGTGTTGCATATACGGCTTTTAGAAAATGTTGCTCAAGTTGGGTCATTGTGGCTAATGTATAATCTCTTTTTTACTGGCTCACAAGCCAACAAGAAGAGGTATCCATGACCCCCAATGTTAAGAATCATCTCCAGAAACTTCTACAAATTGCTTCTTATACAACCTGATCGAATAATGGTTTTCTATTCTTTTTTTTTTTTTAAAGATTTTTTTTTTTTTTTAACATTTATTTATTTTTGGGACAGAGAGAGACAGAGCATGAACGGGGGAGGGGCAGAGAGAGAGGGAGACACAGAATCGGAGACAGGCTCCAGGCTCTGAGCCATCAGCCCAGAGCCTGACGCGGGGCTCGAACTCACGGGCCGCGAGATCGTGACCTGGCTGAAGTCGGACGCTTAACCGACTGCGCCACCCAGGCGCCCCAAGATTTTGTTTTTTAAGTAATCTCTATACCCAATGTGGGGCTTGAACTCATGACCTGAGATCCAAGAGTTACATGCTCCACTGGCTGAGCCAGCCAAATGCCCCTAAATAATAGTTTGTGGGGCACATGGGTGGCTCACTCTGTGGAGCGTCCAACTCTTGATTTGGGCTCGGGTCCTGATCTCATGGTTGAGATGAGTGTGCAGCCTGCTTGGGATTCTCTCTCTCTCTCTCTCTCTCTCTCTCTCTCTCTCTCTCAAAAAGTTTACTATTATTTGAGAAGATTGTTCTCTTTGAGCTTTAGAGATAGATACTGATACAGCAGTGAGGAAAGGGACCTCCTTCTTGATAATGAGAACGTTAACATTAACAAGATGATGATGGATGTTGCAGCCCCAAAGACACACGTCTTTGAAAGTCACTGTAGTTTTGTCGTTTTGAGATGAAGTTCTTTTTGTCTATTATATCAAGTATATAAAAATCCATGCATTCATAATGATGCTCAATGGGTCACTTAGATAACTTATCCTGGCAATATTAAAGGGTAAGAAAGAACAAAATGAGTAGGTATTTTCTCGCGTCGAGTGCTTCTCAAAATTTAATGTGCACATGAATCTCCTGGAGATCTTGTTAAAATGCAGATTCTGATTCAGTAGATCTAGGGTGGGCCTGATGTTCTGCATTCCTAAAGAGCTCCCAGGGGATCTCTGTGAAGCACACTTTGAGTAACAAGGCCTCAATCCCTTATAACTTTAACCTTCCTTGTCTGGGTTAGGATCACCACTCTGGGGATAATAAGGTAGTCATGGTCTTATATATGACCTAACTTGTTTCCTTTGCATGCATTTCAGTGATAAAATAAAAAGATACACAAAGGCTTACCAGTGCATAAAAAAATGAGATAAACAGAGTTCAAAAGTAATTCCTATGTTGGAGGAAGGAAGTTTGTCTGAAAAAAATATCCATTTTTAATAGAGGTCATACATTGGGGTGCCTGGGTGGCTTCACTCGGTTAAGCACTGACTACTGATTTCAGCTCAGGTCATGATCTCATAGTTCATGGGCTCAAGCTGTGCATCGGGCTCCGTGCTGACAGTGTTGAGCCTGTTTGGGAGTCTCTCTGTCCCTCTCTCTCTGCCCCTCCCCACTTGTGCTCTCTCTCTCTCTCTCAAGATAAGTAAATAAACATAAAAAAAATAAAGGTCAAAGATAATTGATTGGAGGTTTTAAAGCTTAAGATATAGAACATGTTGTTCCAAGCAGAGAAATGATGGCAGTTGCATTGAGTTATAATAATGTTTGGGTTTGTGAAATAGTAAGTCACAATCATGTAGGTAAGTTGATTGACTGACTGGCTGACTGTCTGATTCATTCATTCATTCATCCAGTTATTCAATAAATATTTATTGAGTGAGAACCTTTTATATAAAAAGACCCAGGCTAGGTATTAGAGAGATACAGAGATAAATCCAGATACTGCATTCAGGCTTATAACCTAGTACACAGGTAAGTGCCCGATTATATAAGGATGGGGTACAAACACTTATGGTAAATAGAATTTTTTAAAAGTCATTTTAATTACCCATAAGACTCCTACAGGAATCTTAGGTAAACTGTAATACCTCTGATATCATGGTGGGAAGCAACAGAGATGTGGTTTTGATTCAGCATCATCTTTAGTAAGTATTTAAAAGCACAGTTTGCATCATGAAGAACAGGCTTATGTATCTTGTGAACACTATCTCTCTATACTTTTTAAAAAAAAAGTTTTAATGTTTTTATTTATTTTGAAACAGAGAGAGACAGAGTGTGAGAGTGGGAGGCACAGAGAGAGAGGGAGACACAGAATCCAAAGCAGGCTCCAGGCTCTGAGCTGTCACCACAGAGCCCGACGCGGGACTCAAACTCATGGACTGTGAGATCATGACCTGAGTCGAAGTTGGACGTTTAACCGACTGAGCCACCCAGGCACACCTCTCTATACTTTATTAATACAAAATATAAGCTTCTGATTGATCCTAATGAACTCTTCATTAACTTCCTTACAACTAAAGGAAGCTTCCACTAAGTATTGAAATCCATATCCATGATTTTGCATTCTTTTCCAGCAATCCTAGACAATGATAGACATTCTGCTGGCATTAAATTGACCATAACGGGGGCGCCTGGGTGGCTCAGTTGGTTAAGCGGCCGACTTCGGCTCAGGTCATGATCTCACGGTCAGTGAGTTCAAGCCCTGCGTCGGGCTCTGTGCTGACAGCTCAGAGCCTGGAGCCTGTTTCAGATTCTGTGTCTCCCTCTCTCTGACCCTCCCCCGTTCATGCTCTGTCTCTCTCTGTCTCAAAAATAAATAAACGCTAAAAATTAAAAAAAAAAAAAAGTTGACCATAAGGTAGTCTGTACCTTTGCGCAGGCACTGCCTCTGTCTAGGCACCAACTCAAAAGGTCTAGAGTTATTTTTTAAAAACTATCATTATAGCAAGAGTCCCCAGAACCCAACTTAAAGAAGCTCCCACTGGCCCAAGATGGGACAATTTGAACATCAGAGAGAATGATGAAAGCAAAGGATTGAAACACATCAATATATAAAATCCATAAATTTGTTTTTAAAAAACTTTTTTTTAAGGTTTCTTCATTTTTCAGAGACAGAGAGAGACAGAGTGTGAGCATGGGAGGGGCAGAGAGAGAGGGAGACACAGAATCTGAAACAGGCTCCAGACTCTGAGCTGTCTGCACAGAGCCCAAGATGGGGTCTTCGTGAACTCACGGATGGCAAGATCATGACCTGAGCCGAAGTTGGATGCTTAACCGACTGAGCCACCCAGGCGCCCCTAAAACCCATAAATTTGAAATGATGCCTGCATTCCACCCCAAACCCTTCATTATTCACTCTTGGAGGTTGTTAACATAACAACTTATCACTATGAACACTGACAAGTAAAGGAAATAATCACATCTTTTTCTGACGGTATTTTACAGTAGCCAGAGTTCATGAGGGTAGGTTGTTCTCCATAGAATTTGAATTAATATATGCAGAAGAAATAATAGATTTCAAAAGTCACCATCAAACTGTCTTCATAAGACCTCCAAGGGGGTTGATACATGCTCAAGTTTGAAAACTATGGGTGTAAAAAACTAATAATGAAAACATTTTAGAAAAAGGATAGAGGAAGGGGGACTGTTAGAGAATAAAAGACTCAAGAAACATAAAAACAAAATCAAACTGGGGCGCCTGGGTGGCTCAGTCGATTAAGCGACTGACTTCAGCTCAGGTCATGATCTCACGGTTTGTGGGTTCGAGTCCCATTTTGGGTTCTGTGCTGACGGCTCAGAGCCTGGAGCCTGCTTCGGATTCTGTGTCTCCCTCTCTCTCTGCCCCTCCCCGCTCACACTCTGTCTCTGTCTCTCAGAAATAGATAAACGTTAAAAAAAATTTAAAAAACAAAACAAAAACAAAATCAAATCAAGTACCATGGGGAGTTACACATCCTGCAAACTTACTTCAATTTAAATATGACCACAGGAATCATCAGCAGGATAGCAAAAGGAACAGCAAGTTTATACAAATTTTTAATTCATAAGGAATTAGTAATCTGGTTCTTACAGAAATTGGGAAAAAAAGCCATGACTTGCTTTTCCCATATTCTGTAGCTTTCTTCCTTTCCCTCTGTCTTTGGCTCTTTAAATAGATCGTTGAACTATTGAGAAGAAAAGAATAAATTGACAAATATATTAGAAAATGTTACTTACGTTATGTTTGTGACAGAAATTAAGAGCTTGAAGTGTTTGCCATAATATACTTTTGATCATTCCATCAGCAACTCTGGAGGGGAAAGAAAATTAAAAAGGAATTGAAAACTCCAAAGCTGAAGCGTCAGGACCAAGAGCCGGGAACAGAAATGGAATGCAGAGGGCTTGTCATGGCCAACAAACAGGGTGCAAAGGGTGTGTTGGAAATACATTTTCTTAATGTGTTAATGAAAACTCCTTTACTATATTTTCATTGTAGATATACAATTTTCTTTTGTAATTTAAAAACTTTAGTTCTGCAAAAATGATACATGCTTATCACAAAAATCCAAACACTACAGACAAGCAAAAGAATACAAAGTGTTGGCTCAAAACTTGCTACCCCAAAATAATTGCTGGAATGCACAGGTATCTGTGTTTCTTCAGGCATCTCTGTTCCTTTCCCTCTCTCTGTCTCTCTCTACATTTACTTTTCATTTTTTTGTTTTTATTTTTCATTTTTTATTTTTATTTTTGAGAGGGAAAGGGCAGGGGAGGGGCAGAGAGAGAGGGAGACACAGAATCCGAAGCGGGCTCTGAGCTGTCGGCACAGAGCCTGACGCAGGGCTCCAACTCGCGAACCGCGAGATCACGACCTGAGCTGAAGTTGGACGTTTAACGGACTGAGCCACCCAGGCGTCCCTGCATTTACTTTTTAACTTTAATTTTAAATATATGTGTTCGTATGGCTCAACATTTAAAGAGTATAAAAGCATATCCGTGACGAAATCTCTCTCACACCTGGCTAGTCATACATTTCATCTTTTGCAACTCCCCCCACCTCTTTCAGAAACATTTTAATACATGGCGGCACAAATACTAATACGTTTACACCTATTGCATGGTCTCATTATACGGATGTGTCATAGTTTACTTACTTAGTTCCCACTGGTGAGCAATTAGGTTGACCCAATTTTATGCCTAGAAACAACATGTCAATGAACATCTGTAATCATCTTTTTAAGGTAAGTTCTAGAGGTGGGATTTCTAAGGCTAACGGTAGGCACAAGTTACATTTTGATTCTGCAGGTAGGACCTGTAGGAGGAAGGGCAAACTGGAAGACTGACTTCCGAGGGCTTGGTGGTAAACACACTCGAACACGTGCTACAGTTGTTTTGTAAGTTTCGTACACCCGGTAAGCAGGCAGGTCCCCAGCCAGGGGAAGCCAGGGAGAACACAGCCCCCAGGAGGATGGAAGGCTGGATGCTTCTTGTCCCTGCAGAGCCCTGGAAATACTGGAAGGTATTTTCCATTGCGGAAATGGGGATCTGGGTAACTTCCACTCCATCTGGGATGAGTCTACTTCATGTAGCCATCTCTATAGATGATAGCAATTACATTCCCCGTAACTTTCTGCTGACATTTTGCCATTGCTCACATCACTGTCCCTCTGAAGACGCTTTCAGTTACATACTTCCAAACTACCTTCTCTAAGAAAGGTTAGACCCATTAACGCTCCCACCAAACATCTGCGCATCGAAGCCCCTGTCCCCTCATTGTCTTGCCAACAGCCGGTTTTGCCAATGTTATGTTTGCCAATCTGTGGTTAAAATAAAAAGCTCATTTTGGTTTTCATTTCTATTTTACTAATTACTAGTGACTTTTAATTTTCACATGATTATTGGACATTACATTTCTTCTTTTGTGTACTTCCTGTTCATGGCCTTTATGTCTTTTTTGACTGGTCTGTTTACTCTTTTTAAAATTGATTCATGAAGGGACGCCTGGGTGGCTCAGTCAGTTAAGCGTCCGACTTCAGCTCAGGTCATGATCTCATGGTTCATGGGTTTGAGCCCTGCAACGGGTTTTGTGCTGACATCTCTGAGACTGGATCCTGCTTCGGGTTCCATGTCTCCCTCTCTCTCTGCTCCTCCCCCATGCATGCTCTTTCTCTGTCTCTCAAAAATAAATAAAAACTTTAAAAAGTTTTTTTAAGTTGATTTATGAAGGCTCAACATACACTGGAGTCAGCATATGTGCCGCAAATATTTTTATCCGGGTGTTGTTTGTTTTTCAACCCTATTCATGGAGATGGGGGTTGCTGGTTGCATAGTTTCAAAAATCTGAAACACAAGATGTCTTTTGCTAAATGCCTACTGTAAAATTTTTTAATTAAAAAATTTAGGATTATCAAATATCCCAAACACACCTAGTCATTCAGCTTTAATATTTTATCATATTTGGAAATGTAAATCCTATGTTTAGATCAATTTTTTAGAAGTTTCTCTTTATTTTGAGAGACAGAGAGAGTGCATGCGGGGGAGGGGCAGAGAGAGGGGAAGAATCCCAAGTGGGATCCACCTGTCAGCGAGGAGCCCCGTGTGGGGCTCGAACTCACCAACCGTGAGATCGTGACCTGAACAGAAATCAAGAGCCACCCAGGCGCTCCTAGATCACTTTTTAAAAACTAAACTCATCCTGCAGGTGTCGCTGGTCCACATAAGACACCACCGTGTGGAGCAGGGGCATATATGGAGAAGCAGCAAGTGTGTGGAGGTATTTTTCTCGGGGCAGTTTTCTGATCTTGGGTCACAATTATGGCAGCATGTTCTTGATATTCACAGGCTGACGGCAGCCCTTTGACTCCAGCTCTTCTAATTATTAAGTATTATTAATATTGTGAAAGCCCCTAATTCTCAGTATTAATCCCTTTCCACTGGAAGTATCTAGAGCCATTTCTGTTTCTCACACTGAATTCTGATATAACTTGATCTTTTTCCCCTCTTTGCCCAGAGCCAAGCTGGAGACATCGCTTAAATGTTTTTGTAATAGAATAGTACAGCCATTTTTGAGCACTATGAGGCACGGTTCAAATCCCTGCTTCCAAGTTTTATAACCTTGGGCCAGTTATATGTGCCTTCAGTGTTCCTCATGTGTAAAAATGGAACAGTGCCCTGCAAGTTTATTAAGAAGTCTATGCCCTAAGAGTCTGGGTTTTAGTATCTCCATAGGTTCAGGAAATGAGGGTCTGAGATCAGGTGAGGCCAGTAGACGGGACTCAGATACTATACAAAGACAAAAAGAGCCTCAAAAGACTAGCAACAGGCCCTGAGGTAAGAAAGAATGGGGAGTGTGGGAAAAGCAATAAGGAGGCCAGTGTGGCCAAAGCATGAGTGAAGAAGGTGAGGCTGGCAGAGGCCAAGTCATGGAGGGATTACAGATCTGGGTAGGTAGTTTGGATTTTACTGTGAATCTAAAGGAAAGTCATTGAAAGGACTCAAGAAAGCAAGTGGCATAATATGGAGAATGGATTTCTGGGGGCAAACCAGATACAGGAAGGCTAATTAGGTGGCAAATTTAATAATGCTGGTGAGATCGGGTGATTCTGATGACAGTGGTGGTGGTGGAGGGAAGGGAGGTGGATTTCAGTCCTTGTGAGGGACCAGCAAGAGTAACACTGGACCCGATTCATGCAGAAATGGAATGCCAGGTGGGATCAAAGGACGGCTGGCACAGGGGCTCAAGTCCTGGGATCGGGAAACAAGGTGGGGACTGGCAGGACCCAGGGTTCTAGTGTCGATAACATGGAATCAGGCATGAACTAATGCCATAAGGAGGTCCTGAGCTCTCACTGTGGAAGAGGAGTCTTTGTTTCATGGCATCTCACATCAAGTGTCATGGCGTGCCCCTAAACAGAATAGTCAGCTCAGATTCCAAGAAGGCAGGTTCCATCACAGGCAACACAACATATATACAAAATACCAACTACAAACAAATACCACTGACCCTACAAAGAGAAGATAGTTATCAAAGAGAATACAGATTCACACAGTGCTCATTCCAGAAAGATAGAGAGTTGCAACATTATTCAGCCACAGGCAGCATTCCTCAAAGTGTTCTGAAGGGAAATAAAACCTTCTGAAGAAGTCAACTGACACTCAGTGTTTAAATATCATCCTCTGGGGGGAGTGCAGAAACGGATATTGCAAGGAATAATGAAGGCCTCAGAGCAAAAACTAGACATCCTAGCTCAAGACTGTAATAAGGGTGGCGCCATCAGGGAATTCAGACTGGATTGCTCAGGGGACTTCTCTCTCTCTCTCTCTTGGTCACTCAGGGGAATCCTGATGCTCACATCAGAATGCAGCATCTTTGTTTTAATTTGTTATATAACTTAATATGGGAAAATCTGATTTCATTGTCAGGACCCGAGATGAAAGGAGTTCTTCTCGGTAAACCCTTGCTATCCTAGAATAAAAGCCAACCTAATTACTCTGGTCTACCAGCCCCTTCACACTGTCCTCCTCCCCTTCTGTCTCCTCCCACATTCCCACAGGTACTCTGCCCCAGCCCCATCGGTTCCTGCCATTCCCTAAACATGCCTAGGCTTGTGACCCCCAGATCTTTGTGTTTATGGTCCATTCTCCTCCTTTCCCTAGGCATTCCCTGACTCCTTGTGCTTTCTTCCAATTCAAGGACTTTGTCTTGTCCCTTATTGTGGCTCCAAGGCCTAGAAAGGTACCTGGTATCCATTAGGTACTTAAATTAAGCTTGTTTCTCTGGCACTCCCAGAAATTTTATAAACTAACACTCCGTAATAAATCCCTTTTTGCTTAAACTAGCTGGAGTGAATTATGTTGTTGAATCCTAACCTGCTCAGAATTCAATACCAGAAGTAGATATGGGCAAAAAGGATTGGGAATTGGGGATTGGCTATCTGATTTAATTAGGTCTGAAGGCAGAAGAACTTAATTACCATTAGTGACTGGAATAGATGGTAGATGGGCACCTAGTGATGAGATAATTGTTAAATCATCATCTGTGGTCATCTGGAAAAAGTGCCCTCTCAAGGCAGGGCTTTGGTGGACTGAATGTGATAGAATAATATGGGAAACGTAAATAATCAAAGAAGAGTGGGGTGTGCTGGCTCTAACTTGATGAGACATTTTTAAAGAGGTCACGTTTAGGGCTTTTATATCTTGGTTCAAGGCACAGTTAAGAAGCCAGAGTTTCAATGCTTGCCCTAAAAGAACCCCTTTTTACTTATGTCTATAGGGCTCACTTTGTGGACCCATAGGAATACTGTGAAATGACTGAAAAATCAGACAGTGAGAATAACCCTACAGGGTACTAAGTGACAACATAGATTTGACTTGTGTGAGTTTAATTAGTTTCTCGGTTAATTAACTGAGAAAGAGCTATCTAAGCCTCAAGAATTGAAATGTGACGCTTGGGAGTATTCATATTACTAAGAGCACCCCAGTTTCCCACCAAACATCCCGTGTCGTGCAAAGCAGTGGCCAGACTTGTATGATGAGGCTGATTTTGCCTTGACAAGAAGCCTCTAGTGTTCTCACTTGAGGCAGGTGCATGGCCTGGGGATGCCTCTTCTCAAGGCTCCTCCCCCCATCACCTCTCAAAGTCAGATTTCAGCATGTCCCAGGGGGCCTATTACAAAGTCAAACAGAGGAAAAGGGTTTGTGCAGCAAAAAAAGAACTATAAGATGTTGCTAATTTACAGTGGTGAATGCATGTAAAAATGGATTTCACTGATGTAGGACCAGACAGGAAGAATCATAATTTTAGACTGGGCTGATTATAACACTATGGGCAAACTTACTAGAGATTCTAGTTTCAACAGACTATCTGGAGCAGCTAGGAGTGGGTCTAGTTGATTGCTAAATTGGTTGATTGAAACCTAGACGAAATGGTTGTCTATGGCAATTGAAGTTGACTGCCAGAAATTAATTAGGAAAATGAGGAGGAGGAGATCCAAAGATCTGAGGAGATAGGAGTGTTGGAGAGGATTCTGCACATGCAACATGCTTATCTACCTCCCAACTGTGTCTCCTCAAAGTGTATAATGGTAGCACCAATTTATGCTCTTCCTTGAATACGTAGTATGGCTTTCAGTTTTCTATTTTGGTAAAGAAGCAGCCTACCAGACACTTCTAATAGGTTCTTCCTACCACAAGAGTTTTCATTCCTTGGGTCAGAGCCAACTGGCTCTTTTTCCATCTGTTAGTGTATCTATTTCAACTACCCAGTTAGGAAATGGGGAAATAATCCCAAGGATGGATTTGTGGATGTGGTAGGATGATCATGAGATGGATTTGAGTCAAGACCTAATGCTTAATGCTCCCCATCCCCCCAAAACTGATGAACCACAGTGGCTTTCAAAGTCACTGGGGACTTGTTTTACCTCAGAGCATTGTCCAGTAATTCCCAAAAGATAGGGTATTTCTCTTTTCCCAGTGCACAACTGTTCTGTAAATGGCGGCAGACTACTTTAGGGCAGGCTAAGCGGAAGAATTAAATACATATGTGTGATGTCATTGTAGGGCTATGCTTCAAGGACAGCCGTCTTCCCTTGGTTCACAAGGCCCTGGGTCTGTGAATTGGCTACTGGGGTGACTCAAGTCAAGCTTCTAGTCCCCAGTTTTTATAGAACAAACGGGACTTTAGTGATCTGCCCATCTATTTTGGTTTGAGAGAACCTATGGTTAATTAAAACATTTTGATCATCACTATGGCTCTGTTGCCTATTACAGCAATTCTGGAAACGAAGTACTACTACTTGGTTTCTGTCATCCAGCGATCCCACCATCCCCGCGGAAATCAGGAAGCCATTTCAGAGAAAGGATCTCCCCACTTCATAATCTGGGACATGACGCTTGTGCAACCCTCACTAATGTATTTCTCAGTACTCATGATTCACTGCTATCTCTCCACCAGACCACACCCGGTCTCACGGGAAATTTTCTGTGAACAGTTAACTGAGAAAGAGAAAGAAATTCAAACCGTTTATGTGTCAACTATAACTCAATAAAGCTAAAATTGAAAAAAAAAAAAAGAAATTGAAGCCCTGGTTTACAGATGTACATAATATGCTATTGTCAGCCAGAAGTGGAGTGGACAGCCATAGTTTTATAAACCCATTAGTAGTTTTATATCATTATAATCATTTCTAATTTTTCTTTTGTATCTCTGATTCCTCATTAGATTTTAAGCTTCCTGAAGGCAGGATTATTCCATTATACATGGTGCAATGGGAAAGAAAATCCTTTCTCTGGCGGGAAGGCAATGTCTATCACATCACCAATTAACTTACCCATTGTACTTACTGTAGAACACAGAATGGGACTAGATCGTTTTAAGTTTAACCAGATGATGCCAATTTCAGTTGCTGTATATCCATGTGGTTTCTTTACCCGAGCAAATCCGACACTGTCGCAGTACTCAGTACTCGCTATGCCGCTATTATCTAACAAATGCTTTTTGTGCTCCCCACAAAGCAGAGGACACCAGAGGTTCCATCTGGCAGAGGAAGCAGTACTTTCACCATCTCAGTGTTAAATCAGCTCTTCTTCATGAGGTAACTTAGTCCTCGGGTCTCTGGATGATCATCTCACCATCCCACAGCCCATCCCACACATCCACCACGTCGATTGTCTCATGGCTGCACACCGTGACTTCCCCAAACCGCGAATTTACCCTAATAAACAACGGCTCAAAGAGGGTTGGTATGTATGTGGCCTGGTTGTTTGCCTCTGTTTACTAGTCACTGGTTTTACACTCTCCTGGCTGTTCTCTAGGTAGGTTTTAAGAAGGGAGTGGGGGATAGGATTTCTCATTGTAAAGATTATGATAGAGATAGGGAAAGTGGAAAAGTTTAGAATGTTCTAGATTAAAGGAAGAGCATCAGCTAAGTCCTACCAGCAGGAAAGCTTATGCATCATAGAGGGAAGAGAAAGATATTTAGTTCAATTAAACAGGTACACGTGTAGTATGTACTGTACGTTTTATTTTCAGGGCCTTGAACAATTATATTTGTAAGTTTCAAAGGGGCACCTGGGTGGCTCAGTTGGTTAAGCGTCCGACTTCGGCTCAGGTCATGATCTCGTGCTTAGTGAGTTCAAGGCTGCATCAGGCTCTGTGCTGACAATTCGGAGCCTGGAGCCTGCTTTGGATTCTGTGTCCCCCCCCCTCTCTGCCCCTCCCCTGCTTGTACTCTGTCTCTCTAAAAAATAAAATGAGGGTACCTGGGTGGCTCAGTCAGTTAAGTGTCCAACTTTGTCTCAGGTCATGATCTCATGGTCTGTGAGTTCGAGCCCCATGTCGGGCTCTGTGCTGACAGCTCAGAGCCTGGAGCCTGCTCAGATTCTGTGTCTCCCTCTCTCTGCTCCTCCCCCACTCATGCTCTGTCTCTCGCTCTCTCAAAAATAAATAAACATTAAAAAAATTATATTTCTGAGTTTTATGAAAATGTAATTTATAAATTAACTTATAGGATGGCTGAACAATCTGTTGTCTAAGCCAATAGAAAACCCTATTTTGTTTGCAATAAAGTTGAACTATGAATTAATTCCTCATTTAAACTGTGTTTTTTAATTAATTTTTATTTTCAGAGGAAAATATGTGCATTCACTAGGATATAGGGGCAATTCAAAATAAATTTTCAATTACACTGAAAATTACGCTTTATAATCTCTTTTTTTTTTTCACATAACATTTCATGAACATTTTCCCCAGAACATGAACTATCCAACTTCCTTATTAATGGGTTGGATGCATAGTGTTCCATTGTATGGATATAGCAAAGTGCATTTAAATTTTTTTTCAATGTTTATTTATTTTTGGGACAGAGAGAGACAGAGCATGAACGGGATTGGGGCAGAGAGAGAGGGACACACAGAATCGGAAACAGGCTCCAGGCTCCAGGCTCTGAGCCATCAGCCCAGAGCCTGACACGGGGCTCGAACTCCCGGACCGCGAGATCGTGACCTGGCTGAAGTCGGACGCTTAACCGACTGCGCCACCCAGGCGCCCCAGCAAAGTGCATTTAACCAAAGCTTTACTAATGGAAAATTAGGTCAGTCCCAGTTTGTTGTTGTTGTAGTAAATAATGATGTGTTGAACATTCTTATGTGTAACTTTTTGCACCTATCTGATTATTTTCTTACTACAAATTTCTCTAAATGTCCTTTCTTGGTTAAAAGATGAAAACCATTTAGGGGTGCCTGAGTGGCTCAGTAGGTTAAGTGGCCAACTTTGGCTCAGGTCATGATCTCACAGTTCATGAGTTCGAGCCCTGCATCAGGCTCTGTGCTGACAGCGCAGAGCCTGGAGCCTGCTTCAAAATCTGTGAACCCCCCCTTTCTCTGCCCTTCCCCCACTCACATTCTGTCTCAAAAATAAATAAATAGATAAATAAATAAATAAATAAATAAATAAATAAATAAATATTTATTTATTTATCTATTTATTTATTTTTGAGAGAGAGGTGGAGTGTTAACAGGGGTGGAGCAGAGAGAGAGGGAGACACAGAATCTGAAACAGGCTCCAGGCCCTGAGCTGTCAGCACAGAGCCAGATGCGGGACTCGAATTCACTAACCATGAGATCATGACCTGAGCCGAAGTCAGACGCTCAACCGACTGAGCCACCCAGGCACCCTCAGGCAACTTTTTTAATGTGTTCTGTTTGCTGCTATATCCTTAGCACCTAGCTGGAAAAACAACAGTATTTTACTCAAGTTTTTTTGAATGAATATATTTTCAAATGGGGCACTAATCTTTTAAAACATTTGATTTGCAAAATCTGCAAGTGAAATGATATTAATTCTTCATCTGGCAAATAATTACCTAATTTGCCACTTCTTTTTTAGTTTTGTTTATGGTACATTTTGTCAAAGGAATCTCTAAAGCTGATATAATTTAATATTTGGCAGTTAAAGTCCCCTTTTTTCTTTTTAAAAAATTTCTTGATTTAGAGAACTTGATTTTCAAGTTAAAAAAAATCCCATTGGCATTCTGATTAGATTTTGTGCAATAAATAAGTAAATTAGGGAAGCAATATCTTTATAATAATGAATATTTCTACCCAGAAGTATATGTTCATTTAAATAAAATCATTTATGTACCTCACTTAAATTTTGTAGTCTTTCCTATGTAGAGTCTGAACAATTCTTTTTATCTTTATTTCTAAACTTTTTTGTTACTGATATTTGAATGAGATCCTTCTCCACTAGCTTTCCTAAAGTGCTCATTGATACAAAAGCGGTTGATTTTTATGTGTGGAATTTGGAGTGCTGTACTCATTATACTGAATTCCACTGGTTATAATGATCCTTTAGGCAATTATCTTAGATTTTGTAGAATACTATCATCCATATAAAGACAGTTCAATCTTGTTTCCAAAGTTACATAATCTATTTGTCTTTCTTATTACATTACATTGGCTAGAGCTCTCAGAACAGTGTTGCCTTATGGTAGTGACAACTGACTTCCTCATTTCTCACTTTAATGGTGGTTCCTTTAGTACTGAGTATAAAACTAGCTGTTGATTTGAAGAGGGGCATGTGTGTGCACGCATATGCACTAGGAAAGCATTTAACCCCACTTTGCTAAGGTTTTTTTTTTTTAATAATCAGGAAAGGATGTTGAATTTATCAACTGCCTTTTCAAATTTTATCAACCACATGTATTTTTTCTCCTTTAACCTTTTAGTGAATTATATGGATTCTGATTTTAGTGGAATCCAAATACTGAACCATGGTTCATTCCTTGAATTGAGACAATCCAAGACAGGCATACCTCGTTTTATTGCCCTGCTTTATTGTGCTTTGCTTTATTGTACTTCACAGACATTGTGTTTTTTCACAAATTGCAGGTTTGTGGAAATCCCCTGTGGAGGCAGTCCACTGGCGCCATTTTTCCAAGAGCATTTGCTCACTTTGTGTCTCTGTGTTTGGTAATTCTCCTAATATTTCAAACTTTTTCATTATTATTGTATTTTATGGTGATCTGGGACCAGTGGTTATGACTCGCTCAATGTTCAGATGATGGTTAGCATTTTTCAGCAATAAAATATTTTTAAATGAAGGTATGTACATTGCTTTTTTAGACATGATGCTATTGAGCACTTAATAGTCTACAATATAGTGTAAACATAACTTCTGTATGCACTGGGAAGCCAAAAAATTCATTTGATTCACCTTATTGCAATGTTGGCTTTATTGCAATGATTTAGCACCAAACCTGCAATATCTCCGAGGTATGCCTGTAGGGAAGTTAGCCTCAAAACGCGTTGTGATTTATATTTGCAGATTTGTCTTCCTAAATATTTTTATTCTAGGTTAATATTCATGTTCCTCTGAGCACATCCTAACTCAGATGGGAAAGAGGTAGCCAGCAGACACATCTTGGTAGAAAGAGGACTGTGTTTCATATTTGAAATTTGCCACAGTTAATCCCACATATAATGAAACCAAATGGCCACAAGAGCCTCAGTTTGTGTGTCACTTACCCTTTGGGGTTTCTTTCCAGCTCATTTAAAAGTGTGTGATCACAGTATTCAAAAACTAAATGCATTTTCCTTTTTCTCCTGAACACCTCAATGAGGTTCACAAGGTTTGGGTGCTTTAATTGCTGCAAAGGAATTGAAATACAAAGTCTGGTGATTTTATTTCTTATAGTAGTTTCTCCCCAGATCCCTTACAATTTGAACAATAGAAGGCCTTGCTTACCATTCCCTGTGCATCTCTTATGGATAATTTTATTATGGTTACTCACAAGAGGAACTACTCTTGGTAAGAATCATAGAAACTTGAGGTTGAAAAAGAAGATGTTTTTCTTCTTTAAAATAAATTCTTTAAGAGTTTATTTAATGTACCTGTATATAGATGGTAATTAAACTGCTTGAATCTCTCTGGAGATAGCAAATAAAGTGCACAACTTAAAATATAGGCACTGATACCACAAACACTTTATGTAGTTTGTGAAAATTCTAAACATCCAGGTCATAAAATAACCTGAATAAAAAATTGAAGAAATGGAATTACTGAGTAAAAGGCTCTAAAAATTATTAATCCCCACTAAGTTTGCATATTGTCATGGGTTTAAATCCAGTCTGGATTTGCGTGTTGTTTTTCAGAAATACCAGATCCCAACGTTCAACTCTGATTAAGCTGCCTATTCTACGAGTCCCCACAGTGTGTTTTTAATTTATTTATCATGTTTTCATCTCTGTTCTTTGATTCTATTGTTCTCTCTTATGCTTAGACGTCTTATGTGCTAAATTCCGTCTCAAGCTGAAGGATTTCACAAGGCACCTGTTTAATGCTATGAACCAGAGGGAGAATTCTACTGAAGATAATCCATCATAGAGTTAACTATATAACTTATCATCCAATCAGGGTAATAAGCATAAGCCAAGACTGTCCCAGGCACATAGGCAGATACGGTCATCCTGCCTACAGCTAGGGCCACCATGTAAGTTAGCACACAAACCAGGAGGCTTTTGAGAGCTCGTTTGGAGGTTCTAGCAGGGGAACGCAGCTACTCCTAGACCCTTGACGGGAGAGCGGTCCTCCTGTATCAGGGAAGGTCGTCCTCTTCGGCCAAGCATGTAGCTCCAAGCTCCAAGATGCACATGGAGTGGTGAGGGAGGAAGAGGAAAACAGCCTAGCCAGCCAGATCAGCCAAATCACCTTTGGCAGTCCAGGGGGTGACAGATCGCCCTCACACCCTAGGGTGCTTTTGAAAGAGGGTGCTAACCAGACCGGATTCTGGGACAAAAGCTATGAATCAGGACATCTGATCACTCCTACTTTCATATAACTCATCTTCCCTATTGTTTTCCAGTATATAGATACATCACTTTCCAAATCCTCTACCACTTACTCAGAAAGATATATAGAGGGAACACAGTATTGTGTATACAGTAGGAGCTGCATAAATACTTTGCAGGCCCAATAGTGATAGCCTCCTCTACTTTAGTACCTGTAAGCATGACTTGAAGGAAAAAAAAAAAATGAGTCTGCAACTATGTGTCTGCTGTTCACCAGTTTGAGAAAAAGGACTCCATTACATATTAAAAATATGTCCAGAGCATAAAATCAACTTGCCGTTGTCCAAGACAGCAGAGAGGCAAACGGGAGGAAACAGGTCACACAGGTAAGCCAGCTGCTTTGTGCTACACTGAAAACCACAGGATGGAAGTGAAACAGTGTCTCTACCAGGAGGCTAAGGGATTCACAGATACTAACCTGGTCAAACCCGGTTTGGGGTAGATGAGCAATACATATCCCCTTTGCAAATGAAATTAACTTAGCCCAGGAAAACAGTGACTTGTATCAGTAACACCGGTGATAAGGAGGACAAAAATCAAATCACATTTAAATAACAGGAGGATAGGAAGAAGGGAAGGGAAGTTTATCATGGAAGGAAACTGTTCAGGGCATGCATGGGTATAACATACCAAAAGCAGAAAAGGGGTACGTTATGGGAACCGTCACCAGAGACCAAGCTGAGGTGGAATCTGGCTACTTTTTACCTTCAAGTCAAATTGGGGCACTGTGACCCAGGAGGTACTACGAGCATTAATCTTACTTGCAGTCGTGGGTAGGCGGGAGGTGGGGGATAAAAAAGCATTACTTTCATTAGAAAACAACCCACAGTCAGGTCAGACACACCCTGGAGCTTAGCTCTGTGATGTTGTCTGCTGACCAGCGCCCTCTGCTGGCTGCGAGGTAACAGTGAACCGGTTTTTATGATGGATGTACTTGAGAACTCAGTCGGTGTATATGAAATTATATTTTAAACTATTATTAATTTTAGGAATCGTGCTGCAAAAAATACTTGGAAGGGACAGATAATATGATAATTATTATCTCCCTTTAAAAACTGACTTCTGGGGTTTTCCTAAAAAAAGATGACACATGTCAAAAGTGAAGATCGGCTGTGTGTTCTTGAGGATATAAATCACATTTCTGTTATTCCAAGTGTGGTCTCCAAACCTTCTGTGCCACTAAGGAGTTTGCTGGAAATGCTGCATCTCAGGCTGACCACACACCTTCAACTCAGTACCTGCATTTTAGCAAAGTCCCCTGGGGATTCCAATGCACATTAATGTTTGAGAGGTGCTGCCCTGTGCCTCAGTTTCCTCCCTGATAAGATAAGGTGCTGGATGAGAAGTGTCGCTAGGTTCTTTTCTGGTTCTAAAACCGTAACATTTCTAGGACAGGAAAACATTTCCATTGAAGACTTATGAATCTTACGTGTCAAATCCTATCAGAGTAAAAACAACTTTAGGGGCACCTGGCTGGCTCAGTTGGTAGAGCATGTGACTTGACCTCCAGGTCCTAGTTCAAGCCCCACATTGGGGATAGAGCTTACTTAAACAACAACAACAACAACAACAACAACAACTAACTAACAAATTATTTGTGAAAAATGTGTATACCTAGCTGGGGGAGATACTCAGTAGGTCTAAGAACCAGTGGAACACAGGAAGGACCAACCCCTATGGATGCCACAGTCCAGTCCTGGGGGATCCTGTGCCGGGAGATGCTCTTCTAGTTGCCTGTTTGTGGGGAGGAGGATTGGGTGGGGCATGAGTGGAGAAAGGCGGGGGTGGGGGAGGGTGAACACTGGGATGAAGGGACTCAGGACAGTAGATATTTACCAACCAGAATGGAAAGTACTTCAGGATCAGAGCTGCCAAAGTCCAAAGTGATAATCAACTCATTTTCCATAGTTGCGGACACCAAGAAATTTAAGTCCAATCAGAAAAACAACACCACTTTAAGATGCATTCAAATTGTAATTTGGGCATATATATTTCATCCAATACCATGAGGTTATAGATATATAGAGAAAGTTAACCTACCTTCAACATACGTATTTCTCTTAGTGCTATTTTCTTAACAACAGGATCATCTTCAGATTCCACGAATTTTTTAATAGCTACCACTTGTCCGGAGGTTTTGTTTCTGCATTTGAATACAACCCCATAGGACCCCTCTCCAATCTTAGCTAATTTTTCATACTTTTCCATTATGGTTGAAGTGACTTAAGGTACTGTATTGATTGTCTTGCAGCACAATGTTGCACCTGGAAAATAAGACGACTCAGCTTGATCAAGTCATCACGGTCAATGTTCTCACAATCTTTTACATAAAACCAATTTACTCAGGATGCCAGAGATTTATTTCCATCGATTAATTTTAAATACACTTAGAAAGATGTGAACATTATTTTGGCAGTTTAGTTCAGTCTTTATGTGGTTCTTTGAGCTACTGCAAAGATTTCATATATTTCTTTTTTATTTTAAGATTTTTATTAAAAAATTTTTTTTTAACATTTATTTACTTTTGAGAGAGAGAGAGAGAGAGAGAGAGAGAGAAGATGTGGGGAGGGGCCAAACAGAGATGGAGACAGAGGATCCCAAGCAGGCTCTGCACTGGCAGACAGCACACAGCCCAATTCAGGACTTGAACCCATGAACTGTGACATCATGACCTGAAGTCGGACTCTTAACTGACTGAGCCACCCAGGTGCCCCAAGATCTCATATATTTCTTATAGTGGGTCTGTATTTACTTCAGTTGAATTAAGGAATTCGTGGAAAGGAACCTTATCTAGTCTATTTTCATTATCCTCAAGTAAATGATTAAAATATGATGCTGTAAAATCCAACTGAAGGAACATTTTTGTACTCTTGATTACATTGTTTCTCTTTTCTCTCCTCACCCATTTGACAAGGGGGGTTAGGAAGAACTGAGAACCAGACAAGGTACAAAGTGCTACACTTCCACCTGGTGGACAGAGGAAAGAGCAGATATGGACTGTCAAATAAAGCAGCCATTAAAAACAGTAACAAAATCTTCCTAGCTCTTAGCTCTTATATGTATGAAGGAACATATCCTTAAATTCTTAGCTCCCAAAGAAAAGAAAAAGCACAAAAAGAGGACAGATTTCTCTAATTTTTCACGAATGCTTTCATATCCATAATGATTTCCATGGAAATATTTAATTTGTTGGTCCTGCATCACCCATGTGTGAATTTTGTGGTGACTGGATTACATGGTAAGTAACAAATAAGGCCACGATAATTAAAGAAATTAGTGTAGGAATTAAAAATATAAAAATTCAAGTAAGTCTCAAAAATCCCACCCCACTTTATCCAGCAGAATCTTAATATAATCTAATAGTGATAATAAGAGCTAGCCCTTAAATAACATTGTCCTAGGAAAATCACATATAATTTGCACAACCATTCTATGAAGTAAGTGCGATTTTCATCCAATTATATGGATGAGAAAACCAAGGCAAGGTGAAGCTAGTATGGAATTAGAACCCAGGGAGTCAAGCTCCAGAGATCACAATTTCAATCACTAGGCTATACTGCCTCTCAGTTAATTCAAAAGAATGCACAGTTTGGAGAACCATTTTATCCAGGTCTTAGTATTAATAAAATGTCAAGTAAAAGAGGTGACCCCTTTTTAGATTTCTCATGTTCAAATGAGTATCCTCTTTCTTTTTCTTTTTTACTTCACTAACATCTTTTCCACCCACAGATTGTCTCAATGGAGAAAGAAATCATCTACTCTCACTCGTCACCATAGAAAGACACAACTGGGGGAGTGTTTACCTTGGTAAATGACTATTACTAAACCATTTACAATGCCTCGTTTTTTTTTTGTAGATTCTATTCTTTCTTATTACAGGGAGAAAACTGAAGCATACACTCTTAAATAACACATGGAAAATTCATCACAGATTATGTTCTGAAATCTCTATCAGTTATACTGTATTTTTATATAGGTATTATTATCTTAAATCTGTTTATATATAAACACGCATAGATTTGTTCTTTAGCCTAGTTACAGGTGGTAAAACAGTAGAAACTAGGAATTTGCTTTAGAAAGTTATCAGTATAGATCTTTGTGGATTTATGAACTTAACCTACTTGATAAGCCCTATGGTTACTGAAGAAACTACGAATATGCCAGAAAGCTTACTCATGATGTTCGTCTATGTATTATGTTCTGATTTCCCTCTAGATAGATATTTTGATCTATTGATCTATGATTTTCTTTTTTTTTTTTTTCCCTAACTGGCTTAATACTGATTGAGTTCTCAGACTAATATTTAGATTTCTTAGACACATCAACCAAACTTCTGAATATGATAAAATAAAACACCAGAAAAATAGTACTTTACCTGTTAACCTCTCAATGGTGTCTGCTTTCTAAAGGGCTTATATGTTCATGGAAGATGGGTCTGAGCGTGCAGGCAGGAGTTAGACCACGACAGAAATTCCTCAAAGGGATTTATGGCTTTAATTCCAGCTTACTAGGACTCTACCAGAGTTTTAAGAAGCAGTAATTTCTATCTCTTATCTGAGGTACAGCCCAACTATCTGTTTGATGACTATCTCTACACAAATAGAATCGTTTCAAAGTCAGTTTGTTCTAAGACAAATGCCTTCTTTCTTATCCTCTACCTCTACCTCTACCCAAAGTTCACATACCTGCTCCACATTCTACCTAAATGGTTTGTAAAGATGTATATGGTGGGGAACTTTGAGATAGCCAAGGATAATGATGGCTGTCTAACTCTAATCTTGTCACGTGTCTTTCACAAAGCTGTAGAAATCAACCAGGACAATAAAACCACATAAATATTGGGGCGCCTGAGTGGCTCCGTTGGTTAAGCATCTGACTCTTGATTTTGGCTTAGGTCATGATCACACAGTTCGGGAGTTTGGGCCCCACATGTGGCTTGCTCTCTATCTCTCTCTTAAATAAAAATAAACTTAATAAGAAAATGCACATAAATGAAATGCTTCCAACATAATAGGAAAGACAGAGGAATTTAAAAACTTAAGTAGAAAAGTACACTCCAAATTCTGGAAGAGATATTTCCTAGGATCCCACTAGAAGCCTCTGCAGAGAACGAATACAGAAATGCAGTGGGATCTGGAAAAACTGTAAAGGAGACAGGAGAGGAAATGAAGGGCCTGGGATAGACTTAAAATCATCCCCCCTTCCCCCCAGCCAAAGAGAAAATACATCACAAGTGGAAAAATACTGAGAGTGTCTCAGTGGATCAGAGCAGTCACCACAGGGAAAGGACTTAAAAGTTACGGATGTCGAGAAGGCATCAGTCAGTGTGACACTATTGGGGAAGAGAAGGGCAAGAGGGAAGGAAGAGGCTTATCCAATCTCTGTCAGAGACTGGAGAGTGAAGAGTAAAAGAAGCAAGAGGGTAAATTTGTGCCCCTGCAAGACAAAAGAGAACCCCAAAACTGAAGGACATGCAAATCTCTCTGCCCCTAATTAAAAAAAAAAAGTGCTACTCATTAAAGAAACTGCACTTTGGCACATTGACAGAGCGGACTCTCTTGACCTAGGATTGCTGTCAACTATCACAAGCCAAAACTTGCCCAGGAAATCAAATAGACGAAAGCGGTCTCCACACAAACCTATTATTGGAAGAAAATAGAAATGAGAATGGAACATTTCAGCTGATGAAAATCATGTCCAAAAACCTAACAGTGAAGCAGAAGAAAACTAACACAACACTCCAAACCGATTTAAATATCTTCTAACATTCATCTGGATATATGAAAAGCACTTGGAATCAGAAATTCAAATAAGACCAGAAGTGAACAAAAAAATAAATAAATAAGAAAAAAAAAGATAGTTGATTGAACTCAGGAAAAAAAATACAAGAAAAAGACAAAATCATCTCAGAAATAAAGGCTAAAAAACAAGACACCAATGAAAGAATAGATTCCAATGAAAACTTAATAAGGGACATTAAAAAAAGACAGAACAACAATTAAGAGATTAAAAATGAGAAAAGAAAAAGTAAGAGAGTTTAGAGAGAAAGTGGTTGAAATGGAAGACAGGCAAAGACAACCCAACACATGTAATTAGAGTCTCCGAAGAAGAAAACAAAATGGTGGAACAGAATGAATAGCTCAAAGTATAATCCGTGAAATTTTTCTGGCAGCAAAATAAAGTCAAAGCGTACAAACTGAAAAGGCCCGTCAGGTAGTTGGCAAAACTAAATCAGAACAATCAACTCGGACATATTTGAATAAAACTATCAAAACAAATACTCTCATATCCTGCAGCCATAAGAGAAAGAGAGTGACATCAACCTTGTCTACAGGACACAGTGCAACAGTAGCCTTTTCAAGAGATTCAAGAGAAGAAAGTGAAGGCCAAGGATTTTATACTCAACCAAGCTGTCCTTCAAGTAGCAAAATCATACATAAACAGTTTAAAATATGCAAGACCTCCAGGAATATTGTATTCATGAACCCTCTTAAAGAATCTACAAGAGGAAACTTTCACCCAGCCAAGAGCTGATTGGGAAAACTTCAAGAAGAGATTTATAGTGAGCATTTAATATATTTAATTGATGACTAGAGCAAAGATGGGGACAAGGGTGGAAGAATAATATGTAAAAGTTAGAAATGCTGACAATGTAGAAGGTAATGCAATTAAAGATCTGTTTAAAAAATGGAAAGGGAACAAAGAAAGCAGAATAAATTGATAACTAAATAGATAGGAGTAAAATACACCATTAAAAAGAGGCAAACTAGGGGCACCTGGGTGGCTCAGTTGATTAAGCTCCAACTCTTGATTTTGGCTCAGGTCATGATCTCACGGTTTGTGAGTTTGAGCCCTGCATTGGGCTCCATGCTGACAGTGTAGGGCCTGCTTGGAATTCTCTCTCTCTCTCTCTCTCTCTCTGCCCCTCCTACACGTGCATGTTCTTTCTCTCTCTCAAAATAAATAAATAAACTTGAAAAAAAACCAGACAAACCAGAGAATAAAAAGTTAAATAAGAAAATGGACTGAGAGCACTAAAAAAATACCCAAAGAAGTCTAAGAAATAAAAATCAAACACAATACATAGAGAAAGAACACAGGGTTAACATTATACATGTAAAAATTATAATATAGAACAATATGACAGGGTAAAGACTAATATCAGTTATATCAATAAATATGTGTGGGCTTAACTCATTGATTAAATGAAAAAGATTTCAATTTGGCTCACAAAGCTAGATTCAACTATAAGCTATATGCAAGAGACACATCTAAGACAAAGTGATTCAGAAAGGTTAAAAATAAAAAGACAAACAGAGGTATTCAGGACAAATGGAAATCTTAAGAAAGGAGATTTATGACAAAATAGAATTAAAGCTACAGGAAGCATTAAATACAACAGAAGGGGGCAATTTTTAATGCTAAAAGCCACGATTCACAATGAAGATATAACAGCCCTCAAATAACATAGCAATCACTGTTATAAAGCAGAAACTTTATTTAGGACATGTAAGGAGACATGTAGAGAAACACATTAATCATGACACTTAAACACACCAGTTTGAGGAAAAGGCAAGGCCAATGGAAAACAAAAAACAAAAAACAAAACAAAACAAAAAAAACATGTAACTATGCAGAATACCTAAACAATGTAACCAATAAGGTAGATCTTTAGGAGACAGATATATTGAATTATATACTCTGATAATCTAAAATCTACCTTCTTCTCAAGCACACATCAGAAAGTTAAAAAAACTAGAAATATTATAAAAACATTCTGATCACAATCAAACTAGAAATTAATACAATTAAAAAATATATATATATAATAAAAAAAAAGACCTTCTACCTACAAACTAAAAAAGCCTTCAGTTAAATACCTACTGGGTAGAGGGGGAAACGCAAACTGAAATAATGGAACTAAAAAAAAAAATAATGAAAACACTACATATCAAAATCAATGAGATACATTTAAAGCAGGGGTTCTCAACTGGGGGTCATTTTGTTCCTCAGAGGAATTTTTCAATGTCTGGAGACATTTTTTATTGTTATGAGTATGTAGAGGCCAGGAATGCTGCTAAATATTTATCCCAGGACAGAGCCCCACAAGAAGAATGGTCTATCTGAAAAGTTCATAATGCCATGATTGAGACACCCTGACATACAGAAATTGAGAGATAAAATCCAGGGATCGAAACAATATAGAAGAAAAGATAAAAGAGTAAAAATAATAAATAAATGCAATAATCTAAAAAATAACTACAAAATAAACCAAAATAAAGCACGAGAAACAATAACATTGAAGCAGAAATAATAGATCTAATTAATAAACCCAAATCCTAGTTCCTTAAAAAAATTAAACAAACCTATAACTACCTTATTCAAGAAAAAAGGGAGAAAGAATGAATATACAAAATAAGAAATAACAAGAGGTAATAAAACAGAACAATTTTTTTTCAAAAATCATGAGTCTACTTTGCAGGCATCTATATTTTTATTTATTTATGTATTTATTTATTTTTAAGTGTTTATTTTGGAGAGAGAAAGGGAGGGTGGTTAGGGCAGAGAGAGAGGAAGACACAGAATCCAAAGCAGGCTCCTGGCTCCGAGCTGTCAGCACAGAGCCCCACGCGGGGCTGGAACTCACGAACTGTGAGATCATGACCTGAACTGAAGTCAGACACTCAACCAACTGAGCCACTCAGGTGCCCCATGCAGGCATCTATAAAAATGTATTTAAAAACTTAGATGAAATGAATAATTTTCTAGAAAAATACCATTTACGAAAATTTACCTGATTAAAGGTTGAGAATTTAAAGTGGCTTCTGGGGCACCTGGGTGGCTCAGTCAGTTAAGTGTCTGTTGGTTAAGGGTCTGTCATGATCTCCCAGTCTGTGGGTTCAAGCCCCGCGTCGGGCTCTGTGCTGACGGCTCAGAGCCTGGAGCCTGCTTCGGATTCTGTGTCTCCTCCTCTCTCTGCCCCTCCCCTGCTCATGCTTTCTCTCTCTCTCTCTCTCTCTCTCTCTGTCTCTCTGTCTCTCTCTGTCTCTCTCAAAAATAAAATAAACATTAAAATTAAAAAAAAATAAGGTGGTTTCTGCATAAGAAATAAAGAAAGTTTATTTTTTTTAAATCCCACAAAAAAGCACCAGGGGTCAGACTTTGACTACTGTGGGGTAAAGAGGTTGGTAAATTCTCTCCCGAAAAACACAAGGCCAGGGAAAATTGTCAAAAAAGTAAAATGAAAGCCCAAACCAACCCATAACAATTTGGGGGCTCTGGAAATCAACCAAAGGTAAAAAACAAATTGAGAAGTACTCATTCATGATCAGTTAGAATTCCACTTAAGAACAATGGGGGTCTGTGGCTTCTGCCTGGACCTGCTGCCATTCCTCCTCTACCCTCATCCCCCCAGCTCAGCAGGGGCACCGCCACAACTACTGTGAACTGGCCATGAACCAGAAGCCTTACTCCAAGGGAAAATGTGCTTGATATGGCTCACACCCATGACAGGCTGAAAACCCGTGACAGGACTGTCAGTAAAATTCAGGAGGAAACCAACGGGGGAAAGCCCCACAGCTTTGTAAGCCTAAGGATGTACTTCCAGGTGGAGTGAGCTGCAGACTAGCCAAAAATTTATGGGAAGATCATGGAAGAGCCCCAGAAGGGGTAGTTTGGCTTTCCACATATCTCTGGCTAACTGGGAAACTCTGAGGCATACAGAGGGAAGACCCAGTAGGGTCCTGAGGCAGATTTGAGGGCTGACTGAACTCTGAATGCGCTGCCCAACCCACGCACTGGTCCACTGGAAGAGGATGAAGGATTATGCCTAGAGGTGTTTAAGTACCACTGCTGCTCAAATTATTGGTGACCACCAAACTATGCAGACAGTGGTGAGTCCTAGAAAGCCAGGCTAAAATAATTAAAAAACTGAACATGGACATCAACAGTCACACGTTTGGAAGGAGGTAGATTCTAGAATACAGGCAGGTTGCAAACACAAAAACCAACCCACAAAAAAATCCTCAGTGGAGAAAACTGGAATCCAGGATTGATGTATTATCTGAAATGCCCAGTTTCCAATTAAAACGTTATGAGGGATGCTAAGCAAAAGGAAAGTGTTTCTGATACTCAAGGGCGGTGGGGGAAGGGGGTGGGGGAGAACAAGTCAACAAAAACAACAAAAATCGATTCCCAACAGACTCTTTTTGGGGGATAGAAATTGACAAGATGAACCTAAGATTGGTATGGAAACTCACAGTACCCAGAACAGCCAAAGCAACTGGAATAAAAAGAAACTGGAAGACTTACAATACCTGACTTCAAATTTTACCATAAAATTAGAGTAAATGAAAAGAATATGGTACTGGCATAAAGACAGACATATGTATCAGTGAAACAGAACGGACAGTCACGAAATGACCCTTTTATTTATAGTCAATTGCTTTTCACAAAGATGCGATGGCAATTCAATGAAAAAAGAAGATTGTTTTCAATCATTTCAACAAATGATGCTAGGACAGTTGGTGTACATATGTAATAAAATAAAAACAAAAACAAAAAAACTTAAGTACCTCACACAATATACCAGAACTAACTCAAAATGCATCACAGATCAAAATGTAAGAGCTACAACTGTACAACTTCTAGCAAAAATTAAGAGAAAAATCTTTGTGACCTTAAGTTAGGCAAAGATTTCTAAGATCCGACACCAGAAGCATGATACATAAAAGAAAAAAATTGATAAAATGGAATTCATCAAAATTAAAATCTTTTGCTCTTCAAAAAAACTGACCCAGTAAGAAAATGAAAAAACAAGACAGAGTCTAAAGAAAACATTAGATAAAGGATTTGTATCCATGGGGCGCCTGGGTTTGCTCAGTCGGTCAAGTGTCCGACTTCAGCTCAGGTCATGATCTCACGGTTTGTGAGTTAGAGTCCTGAGTTGGGCTCTGTGCTGACAGCTTGGAGCTTGGAGCCTGCTTCAGATTCTGTGTCTCCCTCTGTCTCTACCCCTCGCCTGCTCACACTCTGTCTCTCTCTCTCTCAAAAATAAAATAAATATAAAAAAAAAAAGGAAAGGATCTGTATCCACAATACATAAAGCATTCTTACAACTCATCAGGCAGCCAGATAACCCAACTTAAAAATGGACAAAAGATTTTAAGTTAACTCTACCCCAACATGAGGCTTGAACTCATGATCCCAAGATCAAGAGTTGTATGCTCTACCAACTGAGCCAGCCAGTCACCCCAGAAATGAACAAAAGATTTGAATAGATATTTCACCAGAGAAGATATATGAATGTCTAATAAGCACATGAAAGGGTGCTATTAGTCATTAGGAAATGTAAATTAAAACCACAATAAGATACCACTATGTACCCACCAGAAGGAGTAAAAGACAAAGAGTGACAATATCCAGGATTGATAAGGATGCATAGAAACTGGAACTCTCACACATTAATGGTAGGAAGGCTAAATGGCGCAGTCCCATTGGAAAACAGTTTGGTAATATCTTAAAAGTTAAACACAAATTTAAAATAAAAGTTAAACAGAAACAGCACTTCCACTCTTTGGTATCTATCCAGGAAAAATAAAAATAGGTCTATACAAAGACATGTATGCAAGTGTTTATAGTATCATTATTCATAAGAGCTCCCGTTAAAAACAATCTAAATGCCCATCAACTAATGAATGAAAATCCATTCAATGATATACTTGTTCAGCATTAAAAGGAAAGTATTGATTCATACTATAGTGTGATGCGCATAAAAAAATAAAACTGAAAACATATGCTATGTGAAAGAAGCCAGACAGCTCCCCACCCACACACATATTATATGATTCCATTTACATGAAATTTCTAGAAAAGGCAAATGTACCCCTGAGAAGGACCCAGCATCTCCTCAGTGGTACCGCTGCCCAAAATGCAAAGCCTGAATCGGATCACGAGGAAACAGTAGACAAATTTACTCTGGCATCCTACAAATAACTGGCCCGTGTTCTTAAAAAAATGTTAAGGTCATAAAAGACAAAGGTCAAAGAACTGTTCCAGAATGAAGGAGACTAAAAAGATTGAAAAGGAAATGCAATGCAATGTGTGATGCTAAATTGAGTTTTTGAATGGGATAACTATAAAGAATTATACTTGGGCTAATTGATGAAATCTAAATATCGGCTGTGGTGCCACCTGAGTGGCACAGTTGGTTAGGTGTCTGACTTCGGCTCAGGTCGTGATCTCACAGTCTGTGAGTTCGAGCCCTGCGTTGGGCTCTGTGCTGACAGCTCAGAGCCTGGAGCCTGCTTCAGATTCTGTGTCTCCTTCTCTCTTTGCCCCTCCTCCGCTGTGCTCTGTCTCTCTCTGTCTCTCAAAAATAAATAAATGTAAGGGGTGCCTGGGTGGTTCAGTCGGTTGAGCGGCCGACTTCGGCTCAGGTCATGATCTCGCAGTCCGTGAGTTCGAGTCCTGCGCCGGGCTCTGTGCTGACAGCTCGGAGCCTGGAGCCTGTTTTGGATTCTGTGTCTCCCTCTCTCTGACCCTCCCCCGTTCATGCTCTGTCTCTCTCTGTCTCAAAAATAAATAAACGTTAAAAAAATAAAAAAAAATAAATGTAAAAACAAAAAATTAAATATTGACTGTGGAATAGGTACTGAATTTCCTGATTTATGTAATCCGTACTGTGGTTATGTAAGAAAATGGCCTAGTTCTTGGGAAATATACCTGAACTATACGTAAGGGTAAAGGGGCATGATGTCTGTAGCTTACTCTCAAAAGGTACAGACAGAAAAATTAATATACATGTATTTATACATGGAGAGACAGGAAGGAAATGATAAGACAAATGGAGCATAATTAATGAATCACATAGATGTATGGGAGTTCATTGTACTATTCTTTCAAGTTTGAAATTATTATATCAAAATGCAGCTATTTAAAAAACCTATATATGGTGGGACTGAAGTGTCTTAACTCACTTTTCTCCTGCATATCAACTTCCATTACACCAAAGACATCTTTCTCAAACATCAATATCCTCAGATGTTGCCTTTCCTCAGAAATGTCCTATGGCCTCTAATGCCACAGAATAAAGTTCAGATTACAATATGATATTTACAGTCCTTTACACTCTGGTCCCAATGGACCTTTCCCACGATGCTCCTCAGATTCTTCCCCAGACATTTTCAGATCTGTCTCTGCTTATGCCACTGCTGGGAAGGTCTGACCCTGAAATCCTCATCTTTTGCAATTCAATTCAAATGTCCTTTCTCTTAGCCTTCCCCAACCCCAATCTTTCTCTGCACACATACTGTGTTCATGACTTCCCCACTCCTTTTTTACGCATTATTCATTACATCCGACTTGCATCCTTAGCCCATCGACTGGCACATGGCAGGTGCTCAACCTATTGAAGTCCTTCCGTAATTTTATTCTCTAACCTTTCTGCTAATTATGTGAAATCACTCTCTTTTAAGCAAAGGAAATAATCACGTTTTGGTTGTTAATATAGTATCTGGGCAGGAAATCAAGATTAAGCAGTGATATAGCTATTGCCAGGGAATAGATGAAATTGGTTGAAAATATTTTTCACTGTCCTTAGTGACCTTCTATATATATATATATATATATATATATATATATATATATATAATACAATATATATATAGAATACAATATATATAGAATACTATATATATATAGAATACTATATATATATAGAATATATATATAGAATATATATATGTGTGTGTATGTGTATATATATATATATATATATATATATATATATATATATATCTTGGCTATGGGGTCTCCTGACTTCACAATTTACCAAATATCTGTTAAATTCATGAAGTTCTGTGTACAAAGGTAAAAACAGATATACACTTAGGCCCACTGGTAAATACAGAAAGATGGATACGATACTTGAGTGGATCATTAAATTCTTTGAAAGTTTTCTTTTTAATTTCCTTAGTCTTAAGGAAATGATGCACACAGAAACAGAGAAAACACTGGGAGGCAGATTGTTTTCCATGGTTGTATCACAAAGCAGGTCCTGAGGGCTCAAGCAAGCCTCTGGAATGCGCAGGGGGAAGAAAAACAAAATTAAGAAACAGGAGAGTAATGGGGTGAAAAAATACTGACACATTTCCTGAAGTTTATAAGAAACTGGTGCAAATGGTGGCGTTAGGAATTAGGGGGAAAGGAGACCTTTTCAAGACCAGGCCAGACCAGGTGGATTCTGCAGACTTCAACTCACCATGTGCTATGTTGTTAGTAGTGTTTCCAGTGCAACCAAACTTGCAGTATTCGTCTTTATAAAACTGACCCGGAAAGTGGGCTACAAGACCCATCTGCATCTATCTTATGAACATAACCCTGAATTACAGAACCTCGAAAGTACACACACCTGTTAATAAGCTTGTCTTGGTGATGGCACAGATGAATTGAAAGCACTCCCCAGGAAACCAGAAGACCATATAATTTATATAACCCAAGAAACTAATTTTGTTTTAAAAAAAAAAACAAAACAACCACCACATTTCATCTGTACGCATATCTGGAAGCGTGGCATAGTCCTCTTTATTTCCAGGCCTCTGAAGAGGTCTCGACCCTTCAATGGCAGTCCAGCCTCTCGGCCACACAAGGGTCTCCCAAAGCGCGGGTGCGCCCCCGCCGCCGCTCTGCCACCTTCCCGCCGCCGCTCGCCACTCCAGGACCGCATCTCCCTCTAGCTCCTAGGGAGCCGCAGCGGGTGGGGCGTGAGGCTGGCGGGAGCACCCTGTCACCTCTAGCCCCTCGCCTCCACCCTCCCCGTCCCTCCGGAGGCTCCCCTGCCCTCGGGAACTCTCCTTTCTCTGGGAGCGTGCGAGCAGACCCCACTTCTCTCGCCATCAGCCCCTCGCGCCAGCCCGCAGGCCCCCGACCCACCGCTAGCGCCTCCACTTACGGAGCGGACCCGGACCGTGGCGACGTAATCTCGCGCAGCCCCGAGCGGCCCCAACCCGGCGGGGGTCGCTGTGCGCAGGCAGCCACCCGCACGGCGACGGCGGAGCGGACGGCCACGGCGTCTCCCGGGCAACCGGACGCTCAGGGCGCGCGGGCAGGGCGACTTCCGGAGCGGTCCCCCCGCCCCGCCCCGCCCCCGCCGCCGCCGCCGCACCTGCTGCCGGGGAAGCCGTGGCCCCGCCGCCTTGTGTCGGTGGGCAACGTCTGGCAGGGCCGCAACGTCGTAGTGCAGACACAGGAGAAGCTTCTTCTCTGGAACCCCGAAGGGGCCCCGAAGAAGGCGCTCAGGAAATATTTAAGCTACTTGTCCAGTAACACTTGATTGTACGAAGTCCTGTTCCTCTCCGAGTCCTCAAGAGCACTAAAATTAAGCGCATGTAAACGTTGAAAGGAGGCTGTTTCCTTGCCCGGGCGGAGACCTTCAGTTTGTCAGATCCTCTGTTATTAGTACTTTTCAGTCCTGCTTTTATTATCCAAATAGCTTTTCAGCAAACTTCTGGAGGCTTTTCCGTGACAGGCAGCTATTAGCTATGGTACACGTTGCTGCCGTTTTCATAATTCAGCGAGCAGGGTAGTAGTATGTGGAGCTGATTCAGAGAGAGACCAATTTGCCAGCTAGTGAGGAAGCAGGTCAGGCAAATAATGTGATGAACACTGGACAGTATCATTTTGGGCAAAGCTTACTCTTCTTGTTTCCAAACAGGAACTTAAAAATGCTATGTTAATGAGCACATACATACTTTGTTTAGCATCAGTACAATGCTCCCCATCATGCCGACTGGGGTGGCCATACTTCCCCTTCTTCCTTCAGGTCGCTCTACTCCCTTTTTCTCATCTTCAGTTTTCCATTGCCTTCATTTGCTTAGAAAACAAAGCCAGAAATGTTTATCTCCTTTCTCCTTCAAGACCAAGCATACCCTCAAATCTACCTCAGCTCACATCTACCCATTTCTGCCTTCATCATGCTGTAGAAAATTTTCTCAGTAAGGACACAGGTGATCACTACGCGCAAACCCAGCGGCCTGTTTCCATGGTCATGTGTTCGATCTATGAAGTTCCTGAAACTATAGACTACTAGAGCTCCTTTCTCGTGGGGAAGCCCTCTACAGTCAGGCCCAACCTGTTTTCTAGCTTCATGCCCTGTTGCTGTGCTCCAGGCACCTTAAACTCAGCTGCATGTATCACCACTGTTCCTTGCACCTGCACTCAAGATCTATCTAGCCTACAGCTTGCTACCCTTTTCTCCTGCACTTCATAAACTATTCATCCATCAACAACCTGGATTATATAGAACTTTCTGCATAAAGGCTTTCCTTCTCCCAAAGCAGAATTCGGTGCAGCCTTTTGTACCTTTCTTTATTGCTTTTCAACCAAATGGGCTCCTTGAATACTGGAAATGCCGCCTTTTCCATCTTTTCTCCAGTGCCAGTGAAGTGTCTGGATACACTGAAAGTTATCAATAGAAGTTCGTTAAATAATGGAGTCTCTCTCTCTCTCTCTCTCACACACACACACACACACACACGTCTTTGCAATGAGTTTTGACTAGACTTACTTAATAAGCTTTAGTTGTAATTTTATGCAAATCCTTATTCTAATATAAAACACTTTGAATAAAGAAAATGCTTTCTGACAAAGCAAAAATAAATTAAGACAGGAAGTTAATTTCTCTTGTTGCAAGACACAGTGAGAGTCAGAATTTGGAATCCAACTCCTGGTGAAAATAAATCTAATTTCCTGGGGGGAAAATGCTTATATTTTAGAGGGCAGTGGATATATATAATGCTTGTATTCTGTGGAATACATACTTTAGTATGGTACTTAAAGAGTATGCACTTTGAACCAAGTGGCCTGGGTTTAAATCCTAGCTCTATCACTTACCAGCTTTATTCTTAGGCAAGTTATTTAAGCTGTATGTGCCTGTTTCTTCATTTGGGAAAGAGCATTAACAATACCTACTCACTGGGCTGTTGTGGTGCTCTAGTGGGAGAATCTATATAAAGCATGTAGGATAGCCACCTGGCACACAGCCCTGGGCACTTACCATATTCCCTCAAGTCAGGCTCTTAGTGCTTACCTAGTATTTTGTATAGCACACATTTTCATCTCTTTCTAACAATGGTGAAAACTGCTATTTGTTCTTTATTTCCTGATCTCTTCTGAAATCAGTGGCGCACTTGCAAGCTGAATGATGGCAATGGGCCCAGAAACAACCAATCTCATCTCAACACTAATGTCTAAGAAACTAGCTCACAAGATAGATTGTTTAATGAAGATAAAATAGTTTCCAACATTTAGGTGAGTGGCTCTTTTCCTTTTGAGTGAATAAAGATCCTTAGTCAAAACTTACCAGGTAGAGCTACAAAGTTGCATTTTTAAGGGTCATCAGATTATTCTGAGGCATGTGATCCTTGGACCACCCTCAGAAAACTGATTTAAATTCAAGTCAACCAGTGTTTCCCACATAGGGGCTGCACATCAGAATAATCTGTACAACTTTATAAAAATAATATGTCACTGGGCCTCATCCCCAGGGAGTGATTCCAGGGGTCCACATTTTTAAAAAGCCCATGAGTGACCTACAAACCAGTTGCATTTCTGGGAAGAATTCTGTTTGACAATTAAATATGACGGTTGAATCTTTTTTGAGATGTGACCCTTTATGTAACATATAGGACTCGGAAACTAGAAAAAACTGGCCCAGAAAAAGGATCGACAGCCTTGTCAATAAATGCCAAGAACAGCTCTTGATTTCTTGAAAATCAATTCCATGAGTCTCTGTTTTTCAACAAATTGATGATAATGTTATACCTATATGACTTAGAGTCATGTTTTTAAATAAGGAAACTGTTCTAGAGTCAAGTAAATTACCTAAAGTCACAGAGAAGGGTAGTGAAACTAGCAAGAGTAGAAATGGCGCCTCATGACACACAATCCAGTTCTTCCCACCCAAGTGTCCCCTTCCTTAACCTCCAGAACTGCATTCCCCAACACTGTCCCCTTCCTTTCTGTAACCCAGGAGTCGGCAACATTTTCTATAAAGGGACAGTTGGTAAATATTTAAGGCTCTGTAAGCCATACAGCTTTCTCGGAACCACTCACCTCGGTCACTGTACAGCAAATCCAGCCACAGACAACACATAAACGAGTATGTGGTGTGGTGTTCCAATAAAACCTTATTTACAAAAAGCAGATGGTGAGCAGCATTGGGATGAGGAACGTTTGCCGACACCTGCTTCCTAAGACTATGGATGTTTTGATCTTCCTCATCAGAAAGTTGAAGATTCTATAGATGATGCCCCTTTATGAAACTGAGATGACAGATCAAATAAAAATATGATCTGAGGGACCAGAATGGGTATGCAGAATAAGTAAACGTTTTTTTCTCCTTAATATATTTTAGTCTTACTCTATACAGATTAAGCCAGATAACAAGCTACTGTACAACCGTGTGTTAAAAAACATGTTTATTTTACACTATGTACAATCAAAAACATATTTAAAAGCATTATCAATTAAAATAAGTGAAGACCATAAATCACAATTTAGTTTGTTCCTAGTGTATATACCCACATTAAAATATAAAGAACATATACCAAAAAAGAGCCAGAGTGTGCATTTTTGCTAAAACTTGGTATATACATATTCCATTGGAAAAAAGCAATCAAAAATGACTTTAAACCAAAGCTAAGTTCCTGTGATGTGTAGTAACCATTATATTGTTTATATGAGGTAGTAACTAAATTATTTTGGCCATGTATTAATACTCTAAGTCAAAAGAAATAGGAAAACGAGCATAAAATAAGGCCAACCAAAGTAAAAATCCCACTAGAAATTTGAACCACTCCACTCGATGGAATGTTATAGTTCTTCAACATGACTATACGAAATGTTTAGTGTGGACTCTAATAACGCTGATTTATTCTTTGTGCACACTGTAATTCTGACAACAATTGCAGCGTCACTATTATAGGTACCGCTATTCTGTGATTCAAAATTTTTTCAAAGGTATATTTTTAAGCACGAACAATCTTACAGGATTCTGCTTAAATATAAAAAGACCAGTTACTACAACAGGTGGTTAATTGGTTTGTTTCACATAGAAAACAATCCAAAGACATTTAAAAAAGATGTCGTGGGGCCAAATGCATATTGACATTGTCACAGCTTACTTTTGTGACTTAATACATCACGTATCAATACTCTGTGCAAATATAAACACCAGTGTACTTGCATTAAAATTAAAAACAAGATTATAAAATGATTATAGCCTCCATTACAATTTGGAAGTTACAAGATTTATATTCATATTACTAAATTACATATAATAAAAATACAATAGTGTTAAATGTACTGTTTCATTGCCAGCATCCCGTTTTGTAATATAGCCACACCCAAGAATATACTAAAGAATTCTTAAAATATTAACCCCAATTGCATTTTCATCAACATTTACATCTGTACAGATAAGACACTCACTTGTACATCTCATAAAAGTACATTATCTACATAAATTCTTAGTGTATGTCTTCAGCAATATGAAGTTTCACAGAAAAATACTGCCTATATGTACAAAGATTACATTAACAATGAATTAAGCACTTGTGTGGTTCAATATGCTATATATATCCATACCACTTAAAACAGAAATTTCCCCCATCTTATCTCATGCCACAATAAATTACAAGTAACTGAAGCCAGGTCACTGCAGCCTTTGTACAGCTTCAAGCATTCGTTAATGTTGCCGCGGTAGTGTCCTTCTTTTCTGGCGTTAACTGTCAAAGCACAACATTTCTCAGTAACTGTTTTCATGACCCGCCAGGATGTATAAATTGCTATTTGCTGTGGGGTTATCAGTTGGCCTACTTTCCAAAACCACGACCCTAAAAGTAATAAACAAAAAAACATGTAGCAGAACAAAGTTATTCTTGAAAACTAATGTCAGCAGAAACAGTTTCCATTACTTCTTCATTTTATGCCTCTATAAAATACTGTTTATTTGATTTGTGGGCAGACCATCATTTGCAACTCATTATAGTTAAAGAACCAATTCCAGCTCCGGTAAGTAATTTTGCTGCCCACCACCTCCCACCTCTAAGCCAGTGCTGTTTTAAGAGTCAGGGAGCAGGGGGGGGGGGGGGTGGGTAAACCTGTGTTTGGAATAATTTTGAGGAACTTAATTCTCATAAAGTATAGAACAATCTGTCATTCAAGAAACAGGAAATATATCAGAATAGAACCTAAAAATTCTATCTGGCGCTAAAACCAAAAAGTTTTATTTGTCAGCATATGGTATTTCTTCTTTCTTGTGCTGTAAATCACACTTTGGACAGCACCGTAATGCAAAATTAGTACTGACAGATCTATATATTCCTGTTACTTGGAACAGCAGGTACATTCTCAAAGGCTTTATAACTTCCTGACTTGTGGATTCTTTGGTGTGAAAAATACAATGTTGAATATATTACTGTAGAAATTTCAGTTCCCTTGAAAATGAAATCAGTTTCATGCTGGATTTTATAAAACACATTTAGTACTATGTTTTTAGTACAACCCCTTTCCATACCTGTCGGATCCAAGCAGCCTAAAAATTCTTGTGTTATCTGAAATTTCTTGTGTTACCTGTTCAATTAAAATATAAATTTAATTTCCAAAGTTAAAGGCACAAAATTTTATATGGGCATTTAATTTATAACTCTATCAAAAAGAAACATAATTCCTAAGATGAAAACAGATCCCTCTATGACTGTTAACTTGTTAAGTCAGCACAGAGATACGTCAATTTGTTAGCCTAGGAAAAACATGGCTAATTTCGAATTAATCCTAAAATAGGAGAATAGGAAAACCATTTACTTATTAAATTACAGACCTTGAGGTTGCTGGAGGGGAGGTGGGCAGGGGGGAGGAGCTAAATGGGTGGTGGATACTAAGGAGCGCACTTGTTACGATGAGTACTGGGTGTTACATGTAAGTGATGAACTGCTAAATTCTATTCCCGAAACTATTATTACACTGTATGTTAGCTAACCGGAAGTTAAATAAAAACATAACAAAACAAAACAAAATTCTAGACCTCAAGGGAAAACTTTAAAAGCAAGCACCCAGTCCATTTATTTAACAAAAACCTTTTGTCAGTTAGGTTAATGCTAACAGCAAGGCCACTGCAGCAGCCAGCCACTTTGATCGGGCCCTTTTACTTTTAAAAGGCTGCAGTGTGGCATGATGGGACAAACTCAAGACTGGAATTTGAATCCCACTTACTAGCTATGACACTGGGCAAGGTACGTAATTTTGTTGAAAATGGTTTTGTCTTCTGCAAAACAGGAGAGAAAATATCTACTCTGCGGTAGTCTTGTGCAGTATTCTTAAAAGTATCAGTGGGTATAATGCCTAGCTATGGGAGTGCTCAACAGAGGATTTTTCTTTCCCATATCCACCCCCCCCCCCCCAGTCTCTTGAAATAGTGTTTTCTGATGGCATACAGCCTTCAGGAAGTCTTCAGTGTGACCGATTACCAGCTGGAGAGTTAAAGGTAAGTCTACAGAAGAAAGAAAAACCCACTCCTTTTGCTTATTGAACGCGAAACATTCCAAATTATAATGGCAGTAACTTCTCCCCATTGCATTAGTACCTCTACAATTAGTTATTCTGGAAACATGAGGGATTCTCAACTCTTTTGGAACCCAGCACACCTGAAGGATACAACATGCTCACTTCAGTAATCGTGCTCATGACTGATCTTCGACATGTTTTTGGACAAGCAGTACTCAGTAAGGGCTACCGGCGCACTTTGAAGAAGCCCCTCAGGTGATTTTGGGGGCAACCTTGTCTTTTTGTAAAAACTGTTCTCTTGTATCCTGCCTATGGTGCCTTTCTTTCTCTGCCTAGTGTTTATTAGTTGTTGACTGTTCTTAATTCCCTGTTCAATTTCCACAGATGATTTTAAAACATCTTCCTGAGAAGTGAACCCTCTTGTGGGAATTACTGCTAGGAACGTATTAGCCCGAACTGTATTTTCTCTAAGATTTTATTTTTAAGTAACTTCTGCAACTCAACGTGGGGCTCAAACTTACAGTCCTAAGATCAAAAGTCGAATGCTGTACCGACAGAGCCAGCCAGGCGCTCCTTGGATTTTTATCGAATACTTACTGTAAATCAGGCATTATGCCAATCACATCGCATGCTTCCTTTCCCTTAATCATCCCATGAAGTAATAAGTACGATTGTTATCTCCCATTTGAAAATGAAAAGGAGCTAAGTGACATGCCACGGCTATACGTACTAAACTGCAGGGCGGAGAAACGAACCTGGCGTCGCAACTCTGGAACTCATGCTGACGGTCGCTCTACTACACTGCCCACTTGGTTAGTAGAAATGCTCTGAGCTCAGAATGACAGACTGGGGCATAAACGAGCTTTCTTGCTTGAGGAGCCGAAGGTTAGTTTCGTTTCCCTCTAATGTTCAAGTGAAAGTTATACTGCTGAGACTGATTTGGGGGTACTGGGAGAGTTTCTGGTTTCACTTGCCTATAATATTCTCGGGGCCAAGTACAATGTCTGTAACCCCAGCACTCTCTGGTGGAAATGGTGAGCTGAACTGACTCACAAGACTTGCGAGTTAAATCGTTCCTGGAGTTAAATTTAGGTAGGAAGAAAAAGGGCAAAGAGTCTTATAAATGCCAAGTGAGGAGGGTTAAGAGAAATAGGAGGCAAGGTGGCTGGAGAGGAATGTGGGATCCTTGACTTATAAGCCTGCTCTGGTCATCATTTCTGAAATCCAAAGTAGAAATGGTGCCTCAAGACGAGGAGAGCCAGCATCTGCACTCTTGTTCCAAGGGATGGGCTGGGAGAGTTGGGAGAGCTGCGAGGAAATCACTTTTAGCAGTATTAGGAAATTCTTGTCCCGAATATAAAAGTGAGTATGTGGTTACACACAAAATGCGCACTGAAGTCGTTTGGGTGAATGCAGAAAGAGAGGTGGCTGCAGAGCACACGCTATGAACCTCGTCACCAGACTGAATACACTGAACATCAACAGCGAGCATATCAAGTATTCCTCGTATCCATTAGGAACTTTGCAAAGTTAAAGAAAATTGTTTGAAGTAGAATCTGATAGTTTCATGCCTATTTAATGGACATAATTTTTCAACATTCATTTATTTTTGGGACAGAGAGAGACAGAGCATGAACAGGGGAGGGGCAGAGAGAGAGGGAGACACAGAATCGGAAACAGGCTCCAGGCTCTGAGCCATCAGCCCAGAGCCTGACGCGGGGCTCGAACTCACAGACCGCGAGATCGTGACCTGGCTGAAGTCGGACGCTTAACCGACTGCGCCACCCAGGCGCCCCTAATGGACATAATTTTTAAAAGACTACTTACCTCATTAGATCTAAAACTTCTACCTTGCATTCCATGTTTCCAGAAAGCTAGCACACTGTCTTGTAGGCAAACTAGCAGGCAAGAACAGCTCAGTTACTGTTAATAGTACAAAAGTTCAGCCGATAAGCACCATCCTGTCCCTCTATCTTGCACAGCAGTACTTCCATTAAGAACTAATGTCAGCTATTCCATGTTTACATGGCATCTTTACTTTTGAAATTAAAAATATACATATACCAGACAGAACTGATTCATCTTTTGGCAAGAAAAAAGAAGATTCATTGAAAACATTGTTTTGTTACAGAAATTTTTTGTTTTAAGAAAACATTATAAAATGTTTCAAACATACCAAAAAACATGAGAAGAGCACAGAAACATATGCATCTACCATTCAACTCTCAAATCCTGACATTTTGCCATTATATGCCTTTCGTTTAAAATACAACCAAATTCAGCCAGCACCTGAGTACAGCCGGAGCAGCTGGCCCCGTCCATTCCAGGCCTTCCTTTCTCCCTGACATATCCGCTATTATAAATTTGATGCTTGTCATTCTCATGCATGTTTTTACTATTACTACACAATAGCAAACTTTGTATCAAATGTTTCCGACTTTCATACATGGGGTATGGTGAACATTTGAACTGTTTCTAGGTTTTTGATCTGTAATAAACATTCTGTACCTCTTCTTTAATACATGTGCAAATTTTTCTAATTCTAGAAACAGAATTAATGGGACACAGGCATACTTTTTAAAAATTTTAGTTTTGCTTTTAATATTTGCATATTTAATATATATTTTTGTGTGTATTCAGTGAGGAAGACATCTAATTTTATTTCCTACAGATAAGCAATTGCATCAGCATCATCTGCTGAACAGTCCACCATTTTCCATTGACATATTTATGCTATAAATTTCCATTTACATGTAGGTCCACTTCTGAGCCTTCTCTTCTGGTGCCACTCTTCTACTTTTTTATCCGTCTGATCCCACACTGTGTTAATCACTATAGCTTTATAAAAGTTCCAATACTGAGTAGGGCAGGTATTCATCCAAATTTATTTTACTGTTCTTGGCCTTTGACTCTTTCACATGAATTTTTATTTTTTTTTCTTTTTTTTTTTTAAAGAAATTTATTCTTAAGTTAGTTAACATATAGTATAGTCTTAGCTTTAGGAATAGATTCCAGTGATTCATCACTTACATACAACATCCAGTGTTCATCCCAACAAGCACTCTCCTTAATGCCCATCAACCATCAGTTTGTTCTCTGTATTTAAGAGTCTCTTATGGTTGGCCTCCCTTTCTATTTATATCTTTCCTTCCCCTGTGATCATCTGTTTCTCAAATTCCACATATGAGTGAAATCATGAGATCTTTCTCTTACTGACTTAGTTTGGTTAGCGTAATACCTTCTAGTTCCATCCACATTGTTGCAAATGCCAAGATTTCATTCTTTTCCATCGCTGAGTAGTATTCCATTGTGTATGTATGTATGTATGTATGTATGTGTGTATGTATATATATATACACGTATATACATACACACACGTACACACCCCACATCTTCTTTTAGAGAGAATTTTTTTTTTCAACATTTATTTATTTTTGGGACAGAGAGAGACAGAGCATGAACAGGGGAGGGGCAGAGAGAGAGGGAGACACAGAATCAGAAACAGGCTCCAGGCTCTGAGCCATCAGCCCAGAGCCTGACGCGGGGCTCGAACTCACGGACCGCGAGATCGTGACCTGGCTGAAGTCGGACGCTTAACCGACTGCGCCACCCAGGCGCCCCAACACATCTTCTTAATCTATTCATCAGTTGAAGCACATTTGGGCTCTTTCCTTAATTTGGCTATTGTTAATAGCACTGTTACAAACACTGGGGTGCACATGTCCCTTTGAATCAGCTCTCCTGTATCCTTTGGATAAATTCCTAGTAGTCCAATTACTGGGCTGTAGGGCAGTTCTATTTTTAATTTTTGGAGGAACCTCCACACTGTTTTCCAGAGTGGATACACCAGTTTGCATTCCCACCAACACAGCAAGAGGGTTCCCCTTTCTCCATATCCTCGCCAACACCTGATGTTTCCTGAGTTGTTAAGTTTTAGTCACTCAGACTGGTGTGAGGTGGTATCTCATTGTGGTTTTGATTTATATTTCCCTGATGATGAGTGACATTGAGCATCTTTTCATATGTCTGCCAAATGGATGTCTTCTTTGGAAAAGTGTCAATTCATATCTTCTGCCTATTTCTTCACATCTGGATTGTTTTTCGGGTGCTGAGTTTGGTAAGTTCTTTGTAGATTTTTTATACTAATCCTTTATCTGATATGTCATTTGCAAATACCTTCTCCCATTCCGTTGGTTGCCTTTTAGTTTTGTTGATTGTTTCCTTTGCTGTGCAGAAGCTCTTTATCTTGATGAGGTTGCAATAGTTCACTTTTGCCTTCAGAGACATGTCAAGTAGGAAGTTGCTGTGGCTGAGGTCAAAGAGGTTGCTGCCTGTTTTCTCCTGTAGGGTTTTGATGGTTTCCGGTCTCACATTTAGGTCTTTCATCCATTTTGAATTTATTTTTGTGTGCCACATGAATTTTTAGATCAGCTTATCATGTGGCACAAATCACTTTATTGGGATTAAAAAAAATGTTTTTTAATGTCTATTTATTTCTGAGAGAGAGACACAGAGTAACCAGGGGAGGAGCAGAGAGAGAGGGAGACACAGAATCTGAAGCAGGCTCCAGGCTCCAAGCTGTCAGCACAGAGCCAGACGCAGGGCTCGAACTCAGGGACCGTGAGATCATGACCCGAGCCAAAGTCAGATGCTTAGCCAACTGAGCCACCCAGGCGCCCCGGGATTTTTATTTAAATGAACCAAATTTGTGGTTTAACTTATAAAGAACTGACACCTTTCTCATATTCACAGACACGGTATAGTTCTTCATTTGTTCAAATCTTTTATGCTTTCAAACAATAACTTGGAATTTCCTAGATAATGGTCTTAAACATATTTTGATTACATTTATTTCCAAATTTCTTATTTTATTGCCATCGTCAGTGAGATCTTTTTTTCTATTAATTTCATAATTACTGGCATATCAAAAAGCTATTTATTGGTGTGAGTCATATCTACCAACTCTGAATTCTCTTACTAATTCCAGCAGTTTACTCAGAGAGCTATACAGTCCATATAATCATATCATCAGCAAAAAAGGATCTTTTACTTTTTTCTAATCCTCATAGTTTCCTTGTCTAGTAAGACAATGTCAAATGTGATGATAGCACATATTCTTATCTTGTTCTTGACTTTAATGGCAGAATCTGACCATGAAACATGAATTTTTTTAAATTATTTTTTTAAGTATATTTTTTAAAAGTTTATTTACTTGAGAGAGTATGCACGTGTGCATGAGGGAGAAGCAGAAAGGGAGAGAGAGAATCCCAAGAAGGCTCCACACTGTCAGCACAGCGCAAGACTTGGAGCTCGATCCCATGAACCATGAGATCATGACCTGAGCCAAAATCAAGGGTCGGATGCCCAACCAACCTAACCACCCAGGAGCCCCAAACATGAATATTTTTAATAGGCTTTCCTAGATGAAGAACATTTCCTTTTTTTTTTTTTTTTTTATTTATTTTTGGGACAGAGAGAGACAGAGCATGAACGGGGGAGGAGCAGAGAGAGAGGGAGACACAGAATCGGAAACAGGCTCCAGGCTCTGAGCCATCAGCCCAGAGCCCGACGCGGGGCCCGAACCCACGGACTGCGAGATCGTGACCTGGCTGAAGTCGGACGCTTAACCGACTGCGCCACCCAGGCGCCCCAAGAACATTTCCTTTTATTGCTAAGTTGCTGAGAAGTTTTTTCTTAAATCATGAATGATCTGGATTTTACTCAATGCTTTTTTGTGCACCTACTGAAAGTTATGTGACTTTTTGCTTTTAATATTTAATGTGCTATATTATATATTACATAAACAAGTTTTCTGATGCTGAACCATCTTTACTTTCCTGAAATAAACTCTATTATACTTGATGGTGTGGAGTTCTATTTACTATTTTGTTTCAGATTTGTTCAAATTCTGCTTTCATGAGAATGGATTCTTTTGTTTTCTATACTAACCTTGCTTGATTTTAGTATCAGTGTTAAACACTGATTTGTTCAGCATTCCTTCTTTGTCAGTGATCTGAAATAGTCTGTACAGGATAGGGATTATCTCTTTTTAAGGGTGGATAACAGTCTCCTATAAGGATGTCAGGCTTTATGTGGGGAGAGTCTTGATTACTAGGCACCTCAAGCAAGGAGCCAGGCTCTGGCTCCCACTTCCTAGAGGATACTTTTAGTCTTCTTTATCAGAAGGAGCACAGCAGGCCTACATACTGCTTTGAGTTTCTGTTCTTTATTTATCTTATTCTTTGGCTTTGGCTATGAGTTTTTAAGCACAGATTCCATTTTATTTATTTTTATTTATATATATATTAAAAAATTTTTTTTAACTTTTTTTATTTTTGAGAGACAGAGAGAGACAGAGCAGGAGCAGGGGAGGGGCAGACACGGGAGAGAGGGAGACACAGAATCAGAAGCAGGTTCCAGGCTCTGAGCTGTCAGCACAGAGCCTGATGTGGGGCTTGAACCCACAAACCGTGAGATCATGACCTGAGCCAAAGTCAGACGCTTAACCGACTGAGCCACCCAGGCGTCCTGCACAGATTCCATTTTAAAATCGTGAAGAGATTTCTCTCATTTTATTATCAGCATTTGCTTGCTGGAAGAAGGGCATTCTACTTGGAGGAGACAGTAAAAGTAGAACCAGGAATAAAACAAATGAACTATCTGTCCTTGGCCCTACCTCTTTATATATGTGCAAATATCTTTCATTGATAATGAAGAGCAAAAAAATTGTGCCTAGTTAAATACTGAATTAGCTCTCATTCACATTCCCAGCACCATCTGTGATCCTTTTTACCTCATTTTTCTGGAATGTAATCATTTTAATATTTACTTACTTATTTAATTTAATAGATGAATTTATTATTTAATAATAATAAATAAGAGAAACAGAGAAGAGCAGAGAGAGAGACAGAAAGAGAAACAGAGAGAAAAGAGCAGAGAGAGAGGAAAGAAGAGAATCCCAAGCAGACTCCATGCCCAGTGCAGAGCCCAACACAGGGCTGGATCTCATGATCATGAAATCATGACCTGAGCCAAAATCAAGAGTCAGATAACTGACTAAGTCACCCACATGCCCCTGGAATGTAATAATTTTAGAATACTGAATATATAAGAAATCCTTTTTCAGAAAACACCATAGTCCAGCAAAATGTGAGAATGAGATAATGGAATCTCCTTCTTGCCATTTTCACATTTTGCTCTGGTCAGCAGATACAACAGCAGAAGTACAACAGAGTACGCTAAGTACTAAATTTTATTTTATTTTATTTTATTTTTTTTCAACGTTTATTTATTTTTTTGGGGACAGAGAGAGACAGAGCATGAACAGGGGAGGGGCAGAGGGAGAGGGAGACACAGAATCGGAAACAGGCTCCAGGCTCTGAGCCATCAGCCCAGAGCCTGACGCGGGGCTCAAACTCACGGACCGCGAGATCGTGACCTGGCTGAAGTCGGACGCTTAACCGACTGCGCCACCCAGGCGCCCCAGTACTAAATTTTAAAGTACTTATAGGGAAACTCCACAGAAGTTTGGAGGAAATGGAAATTCCTGTGTTATGAAAAATGGTATTTATTTCTTTTGAAATGTCAAATCTGTAAGGAGGACAACATTATTTCTAGATGTCAGTTATTAAACTATTTTAGAGAATGTATAAAAGTGAAGACTGATGTTGACTTCATATTCATTATGCCCTGTATTGTAAAAAAATGTATTCTTAGTAATATACTTCTATAATCTCAGATAATTATCAGGTAAGATATTTTAAGCAGCTCTTACTGCAATCAAACCAGAAATATAAAACTTGCACTTACCTATTGATTCAATCTGGAAATCAAAGGTGAGCTCAGATGATAATTTTCTGCTAGATTTTAATCTTCCTTGGAGATTTACTATTTTTATACAACCTAGAGACGGGGAGGGGGAGAGTCACTCAGAAACTAAGATAAAAGGAAGGTGTTAAAATAAGATGTTCATAAATAAAAACTTACAATCCAAGCATACAAGAATGGTATCTCTCTCCAATTGGGTTACGTGAGTAACACTTGTCTGTGGGCTATCTGTAACACAAACAAACTCAATAAACTGACACAAAAAAAGTAATTTTGAAAGCACAGAGACCTAAAAACAAGAATTCTGAACATCACTGAATCTGAAACAGACATAAATTTTTAGCTATACATATGTACTGGCTGAGTCAGGCTGCTTGGGTCTAAACTCTGATGCAAGTGCTGAAGGAAGTCAGGGCTCACTGGAACGCTAACTATTGTCATTACTGCTGGTGATGTCATTATTTTCACTCATATGTGAAATCAGGAGTATAATCCTCTATATTATAGTTATGACTGATTTCTGCTTTTAAACTCAGAAAGCCAGGGACTGCTTTGTATATCACATGGTAGTATCCAGCACCACATGCAATAATTATTTACTGAGTGAATGAATCAGAAGGACAAACAAATCACTTCAAGTACCAATGAGTTAAAAGAAATACTGAAGTATTTTGAGAAGTATGAAATATTATCAAAATGCAAACAGGCATCATTTTTTTTAATTAAGATTTATCAAAGTTCTTATAAACTGGGAATTTTTTTGTAATTGTTTTTTAATGTTTGTTTACTTTTGAGAGAGAGAGAGAGAGAGAGCGAGAACGTGCGTATGCACACGGGTGAGGGGCAGAGAGAGGGAGACACAGAATGTGAAGCAGGCTCCAGGTTCTGAGCTGTCAGCACAGAGCCCGGTGCAGGGTGCGAACTCACGCATCACAAGATTATGACCTGAGCCGAATTTGGACGCTCAACTGACTGAGCCATGTGGGCGCCCCGAGAATGCTTTTGAAAAAAATATTATATTTATTTATCAATCAATAAATATATACATATATACATATATATTTGTATACACACACATATATATGATATAGATCTGTATCTGTATCTATATAGAAAGCACAAGTGGAGGAGGAGTAGAGAGAAGGAGAGACAAGAATCCCAAGCAGGCTCCATGACATCAGCGCAGAGACCAATGTGGGGTCCAAACCCATGAACTGCGAGATCCTGACCTGAGCCGAAATCAAGAGTTGGACGCTAACCAGGCACCCCCAAACTGAGAATGTTTAAATGATTTTCCACGAAGTGAAAAGTAGGCTACCCCAAACTTTGTACGAACATCAAAACTGAAACTGCTGATCTACAGGCCTTTGTTTCTGGCCTTACGTGTCCTTGAGAGTGGGTCTGATGACCTACAGTTACTGTTTTCTACTTCCTATAGTATTAGTCTTAGGACATCCAAGGCCTGCCGTTAGACCTTCAAATGTACTTTAGACCTGGTACGTCTGTAACCAACCAGAGCTGAAAGGACACGGAACAGGCCTCCTGGAAATCAGATCTTTGTAGCTCTTACATACGTGGGTGAAAATTAACAATCTGAACATATCTATACAATCGACTTCAGTTCAGGAAGCCAGGCTAGCATACCAGAGAGAAAGTCAGGAAAATAAGGTTTTACCAACTGCTTGTATCAATTAGTTCCCAAACACTAGAATCACCCAGAGATCTTTACAAAATACTGATGCCTAGCTGCCACGTCTAGATATTCTTATTTAATTGGCGGCGTATGTGACTTGAGGTATCAGGAGTTTTAAAACTTCCCAGGTGGGCTGTACAGTGCAACGCAGTTTAGGAAACCAATGACTCAGAATTTCATATGATGCAAAACTCTAACCATACTTTCTCTCATTCAATTTTTACCTTAGCATCTCAAAACCAGAGATGAACTGTAGTTATCATACTTAGTTTCTATTGTTGGGATGAGCACTGGGTGTTATAGGTAAGCGATGAACCACGGGAATCTACCCCAGAGACCAAGAGCACACATTACACACTGTTATGTTTGCCAATTTGACAATAAATTATATTAAAAAAGAAAAAAGGAAATCTAATGTTAATTCACAAAAAAACCTTCCAAAAAACAAAAAAATCCAACTCCTAATAAAGTGATTTCATTACAGTAAGAGAATGAAATCAGAAGGTCCTTAGAATGAAGCTGTACAAAATTCTTCTGTGCAGAAATCAGGCCCTTCATTCAACAATTAGTAGAAAAGGATTTAAAATTAAAATGCTTGGGAGAAATAAGGTATTAACTGAAATCCACTAACAATAAAATATCAATCACCCAACAATGCCTTCCTATTAAGCAGGGAGGAAGAGATCAGGAAAGCAGGAGTGCACCCGCTGTCTGAAAGGGTAGATAGGTGTCTAAGAGAGAATGCAGAACAGAGAATTCGAGGGAGCCAAGGAAGCCACATCACGTTGTCAAGGGCCAGCCATGTTTTCCTTCAACAATGTGTCCTTAAAGGAAAGCTGTTTCAAGTTTCCTGGGCTTCAGGAAGTCATGTAATTGTCTCTAGGTTTTTGTGAATGTGTTTGCGAGGACTTTTTTTCAGTGTCAAAGACCCACAACTCTAAGTTTTTTCCTTTTGTGAACACTCTTTTAGGCTTCTGACAAACTCCTGACTAATCAATATTTATCAGCCAATTGTCTTCTTAATATTTCCCTAAGAACCCAAAGACCCTGACAAAAGGCCTCTGCAAGACCTTTAAAAATTGCCTTCTTGGGGTGCCTGGGTGACTCAGTTGGTTAAGCGTCCGACTTCGGCTCAGGTCATGATCTCATGGTTCATGAGTTCGAGCCCCATGTCTTTCTGGCTCTGTGCTGACGGCTCAGAGCCTGGAGCCTGCTTCAGACTCTGTGTCTCCTCTCTCTGCCTCCTCCTCCTCCCCTCTCCTCCCCTCCCCCGCTCATGCTCGCTCTCTCTCTCTCTCTCTCTGTCTCTCAAAAATAAATAAAACATTAAAAAAATAATGAAATTGCCTTCTTAAATGGCCACTGTCTATTTTACAGCAAAACATTGTGCAGTGTTATTTTTAAAGGGGAAAAAAATCAAAAGGAGCTCCATAATAAACACAGTGCTTTAAAAATCAGGAAAAAAAAGACCATTCAGGTCACTTTTTTTAAAGTGTAAAAAGTTGAATCAGATTTATTTACCACAAAACACAAGTTTTACCGATATGTACTGACTACACCAACAAGATTGGAGGTTTCAAACTAATCAAATTTCTGTAAAAAGATAATTAATTGGAAATAATATTTCCCAAGATACTAGTATGAAGAAAGGATCTGCTACGCCACTGGGCAACGCAGATCAAAATTTAAGAAAACAAATTGTACAAAAGAATGATTTTCAAGCACCCTCAAATATTTTTGTTTAGCTATATTTATATCTTAATTACGAATCATTAAAAAATTCATTAAAGTGATTGCATAGTACCTGTGTCTCAATTACCAGAATATGATGGAAAATAGACTCAATGCAGTTTTTGCTTTTATTTAGATCACCTTTCCTCAGCCTGAGGCCTGTGTATGTGCAGTTGACAGGGCGGTGCCTGTGTTAGCATCACCGGCATCAGCCAGGAGCACACAGAAGAGCAACTTCTCAGGCCTTGCTCCAGATCTACCAGATGAACTCTGGCAGTGGGGGCCAGCAGGCCCCTGGGGGATTCTGATCCATACTCATGTTTGGGAACCACTGATATGTATTGGCCTTAATAACTCAGTAAAAGTCACAAACCTGACTCTGTAAACCACGAAGAGGTAGAATTTGGGTTGACAGTTTCAAATCGAACCACCTGGTTGAAGTCTCTCCCTCTGCTGACGCCAACACAGACGAGAGGGTACTCCTGTTCGGGAACTACCAGCATTTCGAACACTCGAAGCGGACAAGGTATAGGAAAATCTATGTGCTAGACACAGAAACAAAAGGACATTAAACAAAGGAAAACGGAAGCCAAATAGTGTCACGAGAGCACTAAGAATTTTTACTTCTACAAACACATGGAAAATAACTCTCTACTATTAGGACTGCTTCTTGTCACAGAAACTCTGGGTATGTAGAAAAACACAAATTATAAAGTATTTGATTTGAGGTTTAACACTGTAAAATGTTGTTAAGTTAAAATCACACAATTTTAAGACATTAGGGCTAGAAGGGAACTTATAAATCACCTGTCCAACCCAGGTGGCAACTGAGATCCAGAAATCTGGGGACTGGCCCAGGGTCCCCCAGACTTTGTTGCAAAGTCTCCTGTCTCCCCATTGGATGCTGCTTCAGTTATATTTCCCTGCTTTCTTTTTTTTTTTTTTTAATTTTTTTTTAATGTTTATTTATTTTTGAGACAGAGAGAGACAGAGCATGAATGGGGGAGGGGCAGAGAGAGAGGGAGACACAGAATTGGAAGCAGGCTCCAGGCTCTGAGCCATCAGCCCAGAGCCTGACGCGGGGCTCGAACTCACGAACCGTGAGATCGTGACCTGAGCCGAAGTCGGACGCTCAACCGACTGAGCCACCCAGGCGCCCCCCTGCTTTCTTATCCAACTGAGCAAACATGGATGAGAGCACAGAAATGCTAATTAGCAAGAAACACTCCTCTTATAAGTGTGGACAGTAAAAAAACCCCCATAAATAAGAGAAATTTAGCTTCTTGGCGCAAGTGATGCTATTCATTAACTCACTTATGATGCAACCAATTTTACTTTTACATAATTTCAAAATTATTCTTACATTGCAACCAAGAGACTAAATAAATTCGTATTTTGTAAGTTTGGGAAAAGAGATGGAGAACATTAACATCCTCAGTAATCAGGAAATTAAATCACGAGATAAGATCCATATCCCCCTGACTAAAATGAAACAAGTGACAGTAACAAGTATTACCAGGAGGAGCAGACGAGTGCTCACCAAGTGATGGGAGCATAAGCAGGGAAGGCCATGCTGGCTGACTACATTATCTGTGAGTGTCAGGGCCCTGCAATACTCTTATCCTTTCTAGAGAATACGAGCACACACAGGCACAGGAGACATGATGCAAACATGTTCACAGCAATATTGTTCAAATAACAAAAAACTGGAAGTAACTCAAATACCCATCAACAATAGCTAGATAAAGTTACGGCCTATTCACACAATGGGAAGTCACAGAGCAATGAATATGAACAAACTAGAACCATATCCAACAACTACACAAATCTGATGCTGCACCAAAGCCAGACACAAACGAATACATATTTATGACTCCACTTACGTACTAGGGAAGAATCAGGTAAAATTAATTCTAATTTTAGGGGCTTAGGGGTGTACGTTTATACAGTGAAAATGGAAAATAAGGGAGCTGACTGCTAGTGGATGGGGTGCCATGGGGAGTTCAGAGGTGCTGATGATATTCCTCAGAACAGAAAACGTTGTTTTTCAAAAAATATGGGTCTTATCCATACGGTAGTAAGTCCACTCTTAGTATGTTTTAGATTTTGTTGCTCTCATGAATGGGCTGTAATTTCATTTAATTTCCCCCAAGGTTAGTATTGGTAGTATTTAACAAAGCTACTGATTTTGATTTATTTTTTAATCTAGCAACATGTAAATTCTGAAGAAAATAAATTCTGGAGAAAAACAGGTGAAACAGGTCCGCCATAACTATTATTCTTAAAAGTGTCAGAAAATACACACACACACACACACACACACACAAGTGTTAGAAAACACAATATGGTCCTTGTGGGTAGAAGGTGAGGCTCTATGTGCACCTGTTGTTTCCGTATTCCTTCCTTCCCTGTGACTGCCAGAGTGCCTCCATCCCATGGGTACAGACACTTCTTCATCAACACTCCCCAAACCCCCTCTCTTTAGAAGCTTTCCCCTTACCTGGGGAGAGGCTTTGGATAAAATCTGTCATATATATATATATATATATTTTTTTTTTTAACGTTTATTTATTATTTTTGAGACAGGGAGAGACAGCATGAACGGGGGAGGGTCAGAGAGAGAGGGAGACACAGAATCGGAAACAGGTTCCAGATTCTGAGCTGTCAGCACAGAGCCCGACAGGGGGCTCAAACTCACGGACCGCGAGATCATGACCTGAGCCGAAGTCGGATGCTTAACTGACTGAGCCACCCAGGCGCCCCTAAATCTCTCATATTTTTAATAAGGTAAAACATTTAAAATAATTCTCTTTGAAATGTGGTAAAAGCAGTACAGTAAAAAATAGTGCTTCTTTGTGTGTGTGTGTGTGTGTGTGTGTGTGTGTGTGTGTGTGCAAATAAGAAAACCAAGAGATTCTGAGTATTTCTATTTAGTTTCTAATAATCACGTGTTAAGTCATTAACAGAAGAGGACTCCCGTCTAAAAGCTTTACATCCAGTTGCTGTTGGTGATGGTCCTTGAGGGCAGTGACCATATCTTACTCATTTCTGTCCCCTTAAACAGCACTGTGCCTGGTTGGTAGTAAGTACATAACTGTTTGCTGGGAAGGTCTTTAACTTACAACTTTTATGATGAAAATGTAGTCTAATAAATCAAAAACTGTCAAAAATGTCATGAAGAGGAGGATAAAGGATAAAAGTGTTTTTGAGCACATCTTGTAAGAGTGTAGAAAAGCAACATCATAAATACTAACCACAACAATGTCAAATACAGAAACAAAATATCCACAGGGTCTTGGAGCAGACAGGCAGGGGAAGGAGAGCTGGGTTAAGATTCAGGGAGGAGAGTAAGAGCCTACAGAGAGCTCAGGGAGTTTAAGGGAAAAGTGGGAAGGGTGTGAAGTCTTGAGGGAGACTATACTGTAAGTCTAGTATCTTTGAACTCTGGCAACAGGCCTCATTAGCCAGGGCCAGGCTCCTTGGGACTATCCACTTGGAAGAGAGAAAATGTGGACGGGTAATTTTTAAGCTTCCCATGTCTTATACATTCTCTCCTGCATGCTCTTCATACCTAAAATTCCTTTAACAGAGAAAAGAGTCTTTGTCGTGTATTAGGGTAAGTGGTATAACATATCAAATTACACAAAAAATTCATTCATCCTATGGTTTAATCAGATTATTAACTGATGATATGAATACTGATATGATGAAACTATTTTTCATTCTACCAGACGTTAAGAATGAAAGGAATAGGGAACATGTACCTAAAATACACCTAAAAGGGGAAAGGAAGGGGCAGGGAAGGGGAGGGCTGCTGAAAAATCAAACCATGTAGTACACTTTACTCCTCCATTTATGATAAGGTGTATTTTTGTGAAATGGGCAAGAACAAAGAGGAGCTGAGGACATAGCAATTTTTGCCTTAAATGGGCTGATTCAGAAGCTCTGCTTTAGACAGTTCTTAAGGCTATTTATTTTTCCCCTGCAGCTTCTGGTTTAACGAATTTTTGTTTCAGTGATTTGTGGCAATACCACCTCAATGGATCCAAAATTCTTGAAACTATTTGTTCATTTCTTTAGCCCTAGTTAATCTTGAGGTTAACAAATAGTGATATGAAATTAAAAATAGATTCCTCAGTCACTTATAAAATTTAAATAAAAGGAAGCCTTTATTATGCTGTATTATAAAATTTACAAAGAATCCACTCCAATTATATTCTGATCCCAATTTCCTTTTTTTTTTTCAAATTTTTTAATGTTTATTTTTGAGAGAGAGAGTGAGAGAAACAGTGAGCATGTGAGCAGGGTTGGGCAGAAAGACAGAGGGAGACACAGAATCCGAAGCAGGCTCTAGGGTCTGAGATGTCAGCATAGAGCCCAACGTGGGTGGGGCCTGAACTTGCGAACTGTGAGATCATGACCTGAGCCGAAGTCGGACGCTTAACTGACTGAGCCACCCAGGCGCCCCTCCTGACCCCAGTTTATATGGAGATCTCAAATGCTCAAAAAACTAAGACTACTTAATTTACATAAAATAGGAAAGGAAACAGCTTTAAAAAATTCCTTTGGCAGTCCCTTGGTGTGAGTGAACCTGTACTTCATACATTTTGAGTTAGTTTTTCCTCCAATTTAAAGTTATTTCTGAGTAATATTAGATATTTTAAAGAATGTTCATTAATTACAGATTCTAGAGAAACTCAGTCACCAAAAAACCATTCATGGGAAATCAGCAGGCAGGCATGTAACTCAGGTCAAGAACTTCCTTCTCAGTATGGTTACCCCTTGTCCTCTTGGGCCAAACGCCAACCTGTAGGTTATTTTCCTGCTGTGATGGAGCCGGTCAACCAGAGGGTATACTGGAACAGCATTTCACTGCTTTTTAACACCTCCAGTTCTGGATATCCGACTGTGTATGTGAGACCCTGTTTCCAGCTCCTACTGTCATTTCCCTGAACCATCCCTCTAGTCTCTTCTGAAACTTGTATCAGGCCAACTCATTTCCTTATGATCTTACGGAGAAAGTGCACAAGATGTGGCCCAACAGGGGACTCTCAGGTCTCACTATTTTTCGTGACTGACACTGGAAGTGGAGATGTAATACCCAGGCAGGAGATTGACACACACACGCAGACTTTCACCACCCTGCCACATAACCCAAAATCATGACATTAACTTGAGAATTAATGGGAAAAAATGTTGTTGGTTTTTTTAAGGAAAAAAACAGGAACAGGAAAATTGATTTCATTCATAAGCTTTTATACTAAGAATGACTTAGATTGCTTTTCGTGCTTACCTTAATTAACATAAATTTCTGCATTGGTTCAACCCATTCTAATAGAACAATGCTAGTCTGAAGCGCCCCACATAGGTACTTATGGCCTGTGTAAGGATTTCGCACTGTCAAGGCAAAAAAGTGTATGTAAGTCCTCTTATGATACAAAATCCTGATGATAGTAGTTGCAAGCTCTGAGAACAAACAAAAGCTGGCTGCTAGGTCAATTTCTTAATTAGACTAGAGGGTGAAAAAACTTTCAGGTAACAGCAGGAAACTCCTTCATCACTTGCAGGATTTCTGTCTAATGCACAAACGAAACTGGTGGTTGTTTTGGGGTCTGGGTGGGAAGAAAGATTTTGCATCTCATGGGAGCAGGGACATTAGGTGAGGCAGCAGGACCCTAAAGGAAGGGTCCTAAGAAGATTTGGGGGGAAGCTGCCAAACTGATAGGCTACAGCACACTTAGGGACAGGTGATTAAGGATACTTTTGGTAGTAATGTTCAGAGGTAGTAATGCTTTGGTTGCAACAGCATGAAGACGTTAATGAAATCTCAAAATACAGGTTTACAAATAATAAAACAAAGCCTCAGAGTTTCTGAAGGGAAGAGATTTTAAGGGAAAATATTTTTTTGGTTTTGCTTGATGCAAATAAAACAGCTGGTTGTTATGGGGGTGGGGAGGGATTTGGGGTCGTGTATGTGAACAGAGAGACTATAACCTTCACACCACAGGCATAAGGTTTCACACATTAAAGGCATGAAAATATATGCTGAATGAATAAATGCAGTCTCATAAGCCATTACCAAGCAGCATGTGAATGACAAGTAGCAGGCCCCTTGGAGAACAGGGTGTGATAAAGTGCTGTAATAAAGTCATCCTACTTTCTCCATTTATCCAGTCAATAAATAATTTGCAAAACAACTGTTATGTACAAGGTACTATATTATAGGGTTAGTCTACACGGAGACTGGATGGCCAAGACATTTGTTTTACTCAAGGGGTAAAAATAAACTATCATTGGCAGAATACCCTGGAGAAGTACCGTTTCATACTAGATTTAAAAATGAGCCTCACAGTGTTTTCTCATTCGCTCTGCAAAGCAGGAAAGCTACGTGCTATGGAACAGTTTACTTACCAACACAACATTTCTGACACCACTTGGTTTCAGGGATTTTTGCTGATACAGCAAATTTCCTAAATGTAAATGAAAATGAATATATAATACATGTAGGTAAAGTTAGTATACGATAATGGTATCATTACAGATGAATGGAGAATAAAAACTGGTACTGACATAATAGGTAATCCATTAAAAATAATATATTTGATCTGTTTCTCATCCCTCTTCCAATCAATTCCAAATGGGTTAAGGATTTATTAAAGTATGAAAAACAAGACTATAGAATATTTAGATTTAGAAGAATAGAACCATGGGATTTCCTTAAAAAATACAAAAAGAAACAAACTATACAGGAAAATATTAATAAACTTCTGTTTTTAATGTTTATTTATTGAGAGAGAAAGAGTGTGAGCCGGGGAAGGACAGAGAGAGAGGGGGACAGAGGATCCAAAGCTGGGTCTGTGGTGATAGCAGCTTCACCTGAAGCAGCCCAATGCAGGGCTTGAGTTCACTAATCACGAGATCATGACCTGAGCTGAAGTCGGACACATAACCAACTGAGCCACCCAGGCACCCCAATATTAATAAACGTAACTGATACTTTTTTACTTAGGGATCCCTACCACTTCAAACTACAGGTGGCAATTTGTTGAATGAATTTGAATATATTAACAACTTTGGTTTACCAAAAGATAACACTAAAAAGGTAAAAAGATATGCCATAAACTGGGGGGAAAGATATTTTTTAGCACATATAATAAATTTAAGCTATGTAAAACATTGTCTTATCACTAAAACAATTTATAAGAACTTTTTTTAGACATTTTTATTTCTCTGCTCAGGAAGAGTGGGATATAGATTTTCTGTTAAGGTCCTTTACAGGTTCTGCAAACAGGTGATTCAAACTTAATATGTAAAAATCCATTTAAAATTGTTTTTTAAACTACAATTAAAAAAAATACCCATGAACTCAAATGGCTTTATAATGAAAATTAATATAACAGACTAACGTACCAAGTTTTGCTAGCCTCAAATTATACTTCTCCATTTCTGTACACATAAACTTCTTTTACATGTGTAAACATGCCACATATTAGAGGTCATTGCTCTGCACATCTTTTAAAAAAAACAAAACAGAGTTGCCCTTTGCTGGTAACAGAATTGTAGAGCATGTATGTGATGCGCAATGCCATTCCAAACAAGCTCAGAATAATCTTATTTTTTTTTAAATGTTTATTTTTACTTGTTTTGAGAGAGAAGGGCAGACGAAGAGGGAGAGAGAGAATGCCAAGGAGGCTCTGCGTTGTTAGCACGGAGCCTGATGTGGGGCTCAATCTCACAAACCATGAGATCATGACCTGAGCAGAAATCAATTTGGATGCTTAAACAACTGAACCACCCAGGCACCCCAAGCTCAGAATAATCTTGATGTATGTTCCTATCACTGTACAACTGGCAGCTGAGTAATAATCAGTCATATAATGCTGAGGTACTGTAATTTTAGCTTTTAATATGTTTTATATGCCGGTATTTATAAAAATCTATAGTAACTATTGCTAACATTTACTGAGATCTTATTGTTTACCATGAATTTCACATGTTCTGTCAGTCCCTCTGATAATGCCATGAGATAGGTGACAGTATACAAATCTGAAGGTTAGGGGGTGTGCTCAGCACGGAGCCCACTTAGAAGATTTTCTCCCTCCTCCCCACCCACTGCTTGTGTGTTCTGTCTCTCTAAAAAAGAAAAGAAAAGAAAAGAAAAGAAAAGAAAAGAAAAGAAAAGAAAAGAAAGAAATCTGAGGGTTAGATTTAGTAATTTCCTCAAGATCATACAGTTAGCAATTCAGGAAGAACTCTACTCTAGTGTCTTAGCCTAACTGCAACATTCATAGTGATTCAACTCTGAAAACAAATCTACTTCTCTTTTATGATTCTGGATCACTTTAAAGAGTATTCTGAGTTTGCAAGGTAAGTTGTTAAAATCTGTTATCACTTGTAAGTACTTTATCCGTGTGAATTAGAATTTTGTTGATACTATGGTACCTAAACAGTGACACAGAAATTAGTCAGATACTGAGGGACTAAATGACTAAAGTGACAATCTAGAATATCTTGATTCAAATTTTGGGTTAAAGCCCCTATTGTTCCTCTAGACTAAGTTCATACTGGGGAGAATTTTACATTCCAATTCATAAATTACATTAATAATTACAAAAATACCCCTTTCATAGGCATTGGAATTTCATACAGTTTAAAATAAAACAAAAATTCCACATACCCTTAAATTAAGTAAACTGCTTGAACCAAAGTGCTTTTTACAGTTAAAAAAAATCTGAATCAAGCTCTTGATAGATTTCCACTGCAACCAACTTAATGTTCCTCGTCCACACTTGTGAACTTGTCCTTTGGCCCCCAACGTTAACTTAGAGGTTAAGTTACTAAATCTGTCAAACCCAGGAGGATTAATTGACTGCAAGGTTTTGAAAGATTATAAAGAATGCTACACAGTCAAGACAAAATCAACTACTAAGTATAGCTTAGAAGTTAACGATAATGGGGGCGCCTGGATGGCGCAGTCGGTTAAGCGTCCGACTTCAGCCAGGTTGCGATCTCGCGGTCCGTGAGTTCGAGCCCTGCGTCAGGCTCTGGGCTGATGGCTCAGAGCCTGGAGCCTGTTTCCGATTCTGTGTCTCCCTCTCTCTCTGCCCCTCCCCGTTCATGCTCTGTCTCTCTCTGTCCCAAAAAAAAAAAAGTTAACGATAATGAAATGATTCAAAACTGAGCTGTGAGCAGCACACTGAAATGTTATAAAAAACTCATAATTTTCTACAGTGATCTACATATAGACTTACCTTAATTTTAGTTATGATTTTACAAGGCAAAAAAATTTATTTACAGCACCCAATTAACTAGAATCCTGTGAACCAACATTCTCAATGTACTTAATGTAGGATATTTTAGGGTACATTACAGACACAATTCAATTTACCATGACTAATAATAATGATAACATGACTATTTCTTAAGAGCCTAATATGTGCCAGAAACCATGGTGGATACTTTTCATACATAATTTATCATTTTTAAAACAATCTGCAAGATAGATATATGGTTCCATTTTACAGATGAATATCCTGAGAAGTTGTACAATTTATTCTAGGTCCTGAACCTAGTGAGTGAACAATGTAGGATTTAAATTGAAGTCTACCTGGATTCTAAAAATTATGCTTAACTGAAGCTTTACCATACAATACAATGAGTACCTATATTTATAATGAGAACCACAGAACATTATAAACTTCCCAAGGGAAGTTTAATTTGTGCTCACTTTACGGCAGAAGAACATAAAATTTTATTGTGCAAAAAAGGTTTTCAGATTTCTTGCCAGTAAATGAGAGAATTAAGAGTAGATTCTAGGGGCGCCTGGGTGGCTCAGTCTGTTAAGCATCTGACTTCGGCTCAGGTCATGATCTTATGGTTCTTGAGTTTGAGCCCCACGTCGGGCTCTGTGCTGACAACTCAGAGCCTGGAGCCTGCTTTGGATTCTGTGTCTTCCTCTCTCTCTCTATCCCTCCCTGCTCCCACTCTGTCTCTGTCTCAAAAATAAATAAACATTAAAAAAAAAAGTAGATTTTACGATAACAAAATTGAAGAAAGTGGGAAGGACACATTGGTGAGTGCTACCAACACTAAAGACTGACTATAACAAAATTACATGAAATAAAAGCCTCGAGGTAAAGCACTCTTAGAGGTAACATCTTCCTCTATGGAAATTCCTTAAAGGAAGAGGTAATACGTTATTCAATTTTGTTTTAGCTACATACTAGGAAACTTCCCGCACATCTTGTATATTCAGTAAAATTTGAAGAATTGAACACAGCTATAAATAAACTACAAAGGTCTCTATTCTGACAAAATGATATAAAAAAGTGAATGTATTAAAGTTTATGTGCTTTACATTCCTGGGGGGGGGGGGGCGCTCTTGTATATTTTAAAGCTTGGGGCCAGCTTCCATGCCCAGAGAATTTAGGATTATCAAGTCAGAAGGCTAGAGGGAGATGTGCTGTAAGAAGACAGAAAATCAATAGCACCAAGTGGCAGCTGAGAGGAAAAGAGGGGCAGATAAACTCTACGTGAAGAAGCCCCCTGGCCCCATTCTTGGGGTAGTTCTTGCCCTTAACCCCAACTGTAGACATTACAGTAGAAGTATAATAAGTCAAGTTCATAGGTGCAACTCTGAGTCACCATGAAAAGGTCCAATTAAACTCAATGTAATCTATTTTAAGACAGAAAAGCATGCAGTATAACTTTTAAATGATTTTCATCAAAAAGATTAATTTTGAAAAAGTCTTTTGCACAAAGGGGCACATTTTAGCTGTAAACTCAGCATTGAGAACAGCTTTTCAAGGTACTTGAGAGCTAACGGTGTACATTAGTTGCTTTACAACTGATACGGTAAAGGAAGAATGGCCAGAGTATAATGTTTTTGTAACATAAAATTTATAGCAGACTCAGAAGACCTTTCAGTCAATAAATGAAGTACAATATAATAAGCAAAGGAGGAGAGAACATAATGAAAAATCCCTGAAAGCAGAAAAGCAAAACCCCTCAATTCCTAAGTAATTATCTCCTAATGTAAAAACCTTGATTTAATAAATCATTTTGATTTTCTAAGTTTAGAAACTGTGCTTTGAGACAAATTCATGTTATTCAAATTAACACAAATATGTCCAAAGCATTGGATATGAAGAAAAATTACTAGCAAATTATAGAGAAAAATCAGTTTTAATGTTGTATGAAATACTAAACAGTAATTAGTTTTAAACTTCTAGAGGTGTCTCTCAGTTCTTGTGAAAATCTATTACCTCTCACAAGTTTTTCATTACACATGATTTCTACTAACGCAAACTAAGTGCTTTTTCAATTTCTGCAGTGTAACTATTATTTAGAATTAATTAACATATAATCTCTAAGGATGAAACATAAGTAAGTGCACAGTTACCTTGGCAGTATTCGGTCAGGGAGTTTGTGTGCTGGAATAGCAACAGGTAACTTTTGCATCTGTCTTGCATAATCAAAAAGCCCTGGTAAATTATGGGAATAAAGCTGAGAAGCTTTACCTGTAAAAAAAAATATAACAAATAAATAAACACAATATAAAAGCTAATAACATAAATAGGAACAAGTGAAAGGTATCAAAAAACTAGGGGCTCCTGGTGGCTCAGCTGGTTAAGGGTCTGACTCTTGGTTTCGGCTCAGGTCACGATCTCAGCATTTGTGAGTCTGAACCCCACATCGGGCTCTGCACTAAAAGCACAGAGCTTGCTTCAGATTCTCTCTCTCTCTCTCTCTCTCTCTCTCTCTCTGCCCCTCCCCAGCTCGCTCGCTCTCTCTCTCAAAATAAATAAACTTAAAAAAATATAAATAAAAACTAAAAGACTTACCAGATATTGACAGTAAGCAATTGTTCATCACATATAACCATGTACACCTTCGGGGGAATAGCTGATAAAAAAAAAAGTACAAAGTTTATAAAAGATAATAAGTAAAATACTTCTATTATATGTCCATGTTGAACTGGTCATTCAATTTGCCAATTCTAGGTCTTTCTTGTTTCCCTAGATGTAGTGTTTCTCTATGGGAGGAATACAAGTGGGAGGGGCAGTGTGGTCAAGTAGTTAAGCACATGAACTCTGGAGCCACCTGGCCTGGGTTCATATCCCAGTTCATCCACTTAAGCACTGTAAGATCTCTGAAAAGTTACTAATCCTTTCTGTGCCTCAGATTTCTCATCTGACATGCAACTCATAATGGTATCTATCTCTGAGAGTTGTGAAGATTACTCTATGTAAAGCATTTACAGTATTTACAGATAAACAGTATCTGGTGCATAGTAAGCTTTATACAGGTACATGTAAAGCATTTACAGCATTTACAGATAAACAGTATCTGGTGCATAGTAAGCTTTATACAGGTACTAGCTACTGATGTCATCATGATCATTTCTGTAGGTTGTTTAGCATTGCTGGCCTCTGGGTACTAAACATCCAAAGCTTCCCCCTGTCACTGTGACAATAAAGAAACATCCCCACGCAATTCCAAACACCCCAACTCAACATTTCCTTGCCCTTCGACCAAAATCTCTAGCGTCATCTGTCACCATGCTGCAAACAGTTCTACACGGATCAGTTCATGAACAAAGCTCTGGGGTTTGGCAGCTGCCTCTCCCCCCTCCCCCCCCACTTCCTGTTACCATTCTGCACTCATTCTACACTCGAACCAGACTGTCTGCTTAGGGTTCCCCACCCTTGCCACTCCGCTGCACCACTTCACACCTTCACACTTATATTTACCCTCTCTCTGTCTGGGAACGTTCCGCTCATTGCCATTTACGGTCTCTTCTCACTTCCCCACAGGAGGTGCTAGTGACGTGTGCTCACTCCTAGTGTGACACCTAACCTGAGTGCTACAGCTACTGCCACGCCTCTATTACACCCGTGAGGTCCTTGAAGGGTAAGGACTAGTCCTGCGAATACGTCCTCAGTACCAGATAAATACAACATACTTGATGAAGCTTTTATGGATAAAAAAATAAAGAGGCAGAAAATCACAGAACTGAAACTTATTTCTTACCTAGTGTGTATGACTTTAAGAAAGGAAAATACAAAATAATGTACCTGTTCCATCGATGTTTCATGAAGTTCATTAAGATTCAAAGTATAAATTCCTTCTTCAGCACCAAATATCAAGTACTGATCTGAAATGACAAAATTCACCGGTTTTGATAAAAAAAATATTTTCAAAATGGATTTATATAGTTTAAAATTATGTACATATGTACTATAACCTGAAAAAAGAATTACTGTGATTGACAACCTATATATACATATATATATATTTTTTAATGTTTATTTTTGAGAGAGAGAGAGAGAGAGAGAGAGAGAGCAAGTGAGGGGGGGCAGAGAGAGAGGGAGACAAAAAATCCGAAGCAGGCTCTGAGCTGTCAGCACAGAGCCTGACGCGGGGCTCAAACTCATGATCCGCGAGACCATGACCTGAGACGAAGTCAGAGACTTACCCAATTGAGCCACCCAGGCACCCCTAAGCATTAAATATATTTTAATACAAATAAGTGGCTAAAAACTCTGCCTTAATGAACTGAGTTACGTATAAATACCAGCCTCAAAGCACTGAGGAAAACTTTTATGTAAAAGAGGTTTTGAAGACTGGAATGCTAGGGTTCCTCACTCATCAGAGGGTGCTGAGGACTGGCAGAGAATCCATAGCTCATTTTCTACAATTCTTTTAAGAGAAGCCTGGGTGGCTCAGTCGGTTAATCAACCAACTTCAGCTCAGGTCATGGTCTCGCGGTTCTTGAGTTCAAGCCCCACGTCGGGCTCCGTGCTGTCAACTCACGGCCTGGAGCCCCTTTCGGATTCTGTGTCTCCCTCTCTCTCTGCCTCTCCCCCGCTCACACTCTGTCTCTCTCTCCTTCAAAAATTAACAAACATTAAAAAAAAAAGTAAAAAAAAAATTCTTTTAAAAGTATAGTTGATGTACAGAATGTAAATAAAGAACTGATATAGATTCAAAATATTTTTGCAGATGGGCTACCACTGTAAGAAATAACATCAGAAACCAGGATCTGGCTACTGCCTATTTATAAAGCTAAAACTTAGATACCTGGCTAAGGTACTCAGTATCTTCTAGAAGATGTTAGTTTAGCTATGGTCCTGTCTGATCTGCTTTTGACAATATAAAACAACAGGTCAGGAACTTCTCCAGACTAAACTGAAGTATGCTAAGAACTTAGAAGGCCAAGAGCATTGTTATACTGCCCAATATTTAGGATTAGTAATGGCAGATTGAAGACATAAGCTTTGTGGTCCAAGAATACAATCTAACCAGGTTTGAACTGCAGCCCTCCTACCGACCGGTGGTGAACCTTTCTGCATGTCACTTTCCCTACCTGTGAAATAAAAGTTCCCACCTTGGCTTTCTAAAAGATTTAGTAAGAAGGTGTGTGTGTGTGTGTGCGCGCGCGCACACGCTTATGCATACCTTATACACACATATATTAAGATACAGATATATAGTGGGAGAATGCAGATAGTCTTTAGTCAGTGACTAATGGCAACAATACTTATTATGATCTCCTTTAAGGTGGAGAGATCCTCTAACGTGGTCACCACACCCTGGACCCTGGGTAGCTAAACTCCTTAACAACAGTTGTGTCTAAAACACAAAGACAGTGAGTGTGCAGCAGTGGAAAAAAACTTTTGTGGAGAAAATTAGGGTGGCATAGAGTGCATGGTTTTGCTATATTAACATGGGGACAACACAGTGAAATTTTAGTGTCATGGGTTACCTCAAGCACCGCTAATAAGCTAGAGAAAGATAGCCTAAAATTTTTTTTTGAATTATAACAAAATATTTTTCAGGAAGACATTCAGAGCAGGAAGAAAACTGAATACTTCCATGACCTCAGTTTAAAAAACAACTAGAAAGGGGCTGCCTGGGTGGCTCAGTTGGTAAAATGTCCGACTTCGGCTCAAGTCATGGTCTCACAGTCCATGAGTTTGAGCCCCATGTCAGGCTCTGGTGCTGACAGCTTAGAGCGGGGAGTCTGCTTCAGATTCTGTGTCCTCCTCTCTATGCCCCTTCCCCACACATGCTGTCTCTCTCTCAAAAATAAACATTAAACAACAACAACAACAACAAATAACATATAGTACTACCTCTTGTATCTGGGTTTATCCATGATGTTGCACAGTGAATTTTCAAGGGACATCCATTAAAAACCTTTGAAAAACATGCACCCATCTGGAAAAACAAAGAATAACCAAGTAATACGATATTCCCTGCTAAGAAGGAAATTATAACTGCTACAAAGGTGAAAATTTTCTTATTTATTGAATCATTGAAATGTTATTAGTAATAAATGTTAAATAATCTTAATAATACAATGTTATTAATCATTGAATTTAATACTTCAACATGAAAGAGGTATGGCTGGTTTCAAATTCATATATGTACTTTAAAACATACAGACCCATTTTTTAAGAAAAACTGAGCAATGTGATTATTTTCCCTGGATAGATTCAATAAAAATCTTTATTTTTTTATGTTAATATTTATTAAGCCCATTTACAAGTCTTTCATATAATAAATACCTTATAAGGAAACACAGTATCATTCATTTGAACTTTTTTTTTAATCTTGAAAGAATAAAATGTTAATTTTCAAATTATTGTTCATGTTAGAATAAATAAATACAAGAAAGCTTACTCATTTAATCACTTTTATTAGCAACAACTTGGGGGGAAAGAACACAAATATTTGATGAAAAGAAGAGCACTGTGCATCATATAGTTGGAGTGTTTTCTTCACAAATATGGAGACAATACCCAGAGACAGAACACACACCCCTGTAGCTGATGATAATGGATTAGAAATATCAACATAAAAAAGAATCAAAATAATAAATCCTAAGATTTCCTTCTGCTCACAGAAACCTAGCAAACAATTAAGATTTTAGCACCAAATAACAACAACCTCGCAGAAGACCTATAAACATGTTTTTATGGTGTAGGGCAGAAAGTGTATCATTTAACTCATTCTGGTAATTATACTTTAAGACAGCTGCTAAAAGTCACATGTGGAGGTGTGGCCTAACCCCTAAAAATCCAAATGACACAATGCGGTGCCGAACAATTCAACCAACTCCGAGTGTAAGCCAGTCTGTACGGTCAGTCCCACCTGCCTTTCCAGTTAGAGGCTCCTCCCCATCAGCTGTACATCTGACCGAAGAGTTTTCTACTGTATCCAAACAGGACAACCCGAATGTCTCTGCCAGACCTGGGAGCCCTTCACTCTCAAAACTTTTATAAGATAAGGCATAAATACTTAGATCTTCATATTAATTTAAAAAGTCGAGAAAAAAGGCTAAAAATTAAGAAATAAACTAAAAGGCTAAAAAGTAGAGTTGGGAGGTTACAGACTAGAAGCTCTGTGGACACCTCAATTAGTGTCACACTATGTTTCAGATTAGAGAGTTGCAGCAGCGAAAATATAGTTCTACCTATACTGACGCACAATTACACTGAACTAATATAATTTTAATCCTAAAACAGCATGGTCCAATGAAAAAAATCAAACAACAAAACCACAACAGACTGTAACACAGGACTGTATCTAACGTCTATTCCAGCTCTGGTTGGAGCTGGGGGGTAGTTCTGTGATCTTGTGAATACTGTGGGGTCTCAGTTTTACTCGTGGGCAAACTAGTTTGGGTCAGATGGTCCTTTAATGCTCCTTCTAGTTCTAAAATGTTTTTGATCATTGAAAATGCTAGAAAAAAATGTGTCCTATTTACATTCTGTACTTCCTATTATATCCATGTGCCCTTTCTACATTTCTTCAAAAATGTCTGCAAAGAAGATAGTAACAAATTCTGGAATAAAGGAGCTTTAAAATGTAACAATCTATATTTAAATTAGCAATCTTATAGATTTTTTCAATACTAAATGGAGATTCTTTCAAAAAGCTAAAAAATCTAACCAAAGGTACACAGTCAAGCAATTATTGGTCATTGTGTTTAGCCTGAAAACAACTTATTTGATATTTATACTTACATGCACTTTAGGTGTTGGGGGTAGACCGTTACTAATAGGCTTCTAGAAAAAAGAATACATGCATGAATATACTTCTTTTGTTGTTGTTTGGCATATTAATACTGTATTTCAAACATAATTATTGAAATAAAATACACATGTACGCTCTCTCTTTGTAAAAGGGCACAATACAGATAAGGCTAAAGTCCCCTATAATCCTTCCACAGTCCATTTATCCCTGGTACCTGCCCCCTCTCCAAAAAAGCTGGTTTAGGGTGCCCCTTCCAAACCTCTTCCTAGGCAACTATATGTACTCATGTATTTGTGTATCTTTCCATACCAGCTTGTATATACTTCTATATGTGTCCCCATAGAAAACACTGTTTTGGTGTGTGCTTTAGAACATAGTTAATGCACTCTTTTATCAACCTGTCTTTTGCCTTAACGGGTCTTAGATCTTCGTATCAGTACACATAGATTTGGTTCATTTAACTGCAGCACAGTACAAATACAACAAACTTTATTTAGCTATTCCCTAGTTATTATTGGGTATTTAAGTTATTTTCCGCTTTCTACTGTTAACAACAATGCAGAAATGATCACTCTTGCATTTACCTTACTATGCAATGTATGAATTATTTTTTTAGGGTATGCTGTGATAAGAGAAACTACTGGAATATAAAGTCTGTACCTCTTACACTGCAGTGGATACTGACCACCAAACTGTCTTTCTGAGTGCCCATTTCACATTATACCCACCAGCAGTGTGGATGAGCCCTGGTTCCTTTGGTCTCACAGACACTTAATGTTATCAAACTGATCAGTAAAAAATGTTTTCTCCTTAATAAGCATGCCTCTGATTGCTAGGAACACTGAGAATATTTTAAAAAGAGTTTATTGGCTATCTGTACTTTCTCTTCTATGAATTGTCTTCTCTCATTCTTTTTTTTACTGAGTTATCTTTTTTCTTATCTATTTGTTGGTGTTCTTTATAGATTCCAGATTTGAATACTTTATCTATTAAATATGTTACAAATGTTTTATCCTAGTCTGTAGATTATCTTAACCTTATTTATAATGTGAGTTGAAGTTTTACATTTTGAGGGATTCAAATATATCAATCACTGGTCAGACTATACTGATAATTAATAAGGAGAGTAAAAATATGCTCAAGAGGGGCACCTGGGTGGCTAGGTCAGTTGAGCGCTCAACTCTTGATTTTGGCTCAGGTCATGACCCCAGGGTCGTGGGATCAAGCCCCACATTGGGCTCCACACTGAGTGCGGAGTGTGCCTGAGATTCTGTCTCTCTCTCCCATTGTCCCTCTCCCTGACTTGCGTGTGCTCTCTCTAAATTTAAAAAAAAAAAAAAAAAAGCTCAAGAATACCAGATATTTTTCCAAGGGGCCACAAGCCTGGATATATGATTTGCCTCCCACCCTTTCAGAGGGATTATACTTTAAATATAAGTTTTATGAAAGTCTACATTTCTTTGGGGGTTAATGTTAATAACATTTTAAGGAATGACTTCCTAATTTTTGTCACTCTAAGTCAAAATTATTTAACTGTGACAAAAATCAAAATCTATTAATTGATTTCTTATACCTGATACAAATAAAATATGCTGTGTAACACTACTTCTGTAACTATTAGACACTTCTGAAATTAAAACTATTTGAAATTTTACTTTGTAGATATGTGTATGAGGATGTATAGCCTATTGCTGCCACCAATTTGTGATAATTTTTTTTTCATTTTGCAACTAACTTATGTACTTGGTTTTATATTTATGTCCTTAAGTTACCTTAGATCATCTATATGAGCAAAACATTTTTGAAAAGTGTATTTATTTATTTTGGGAGAGAGAGGGAGAGAGAGGGAGAGAGAGAGCGCATGAAAGCGTGTGCATGAGTAGGGAAGGGGCAGAGGGGTGGGGAAAGAATCCCAAGCAGGCTCCGCCTGTCAGCACAGAGCCCAACCCAGGGCTCAATCCCACAAACTGAGATCGTGACCTGAGCCAAAGAGTCAGACACTTAACTGAGCCACCCAGATGCCCCACACAACATTTTAAGTTAGCAAGCTCTGAATGTTGAAACTGTCAGATTTACATTGAGTACTGACAGAATTGGCTATAAACATTTTCAAGCTGCAGAAACTGTAATCACGTTTCAACATATCATGGATACTGTTTATCCTATTATACAGTTGCCAACATATTTCAGAATCACTGAGACTGTTAGTTTTACTACTACGGTACAGTAGTTCCTTATCCTAATGAAATAAGGTAAGAGAAAGAATTACAAATGCACACATAAAAAAATGTATACATCTCTCAAAAGTTCTCATGCTGCATCGTAGAGTCATGAAGCTGTATTTCTGTACTACATTAACAGTGCTGCTAAAATTTAAACCAGTGAACACAAAAAGGCCCTGTTCAGTTGAAGAGACATCATAAAAACCCATTCCTAAAGGGCATTTGATGCTTTTGTTAACAACATCCTACCTAAATTTCACAACTTACAATGGATAATCCTAGATTATCCATTGTAATGGATAACTAAATGTAAAAAGGGTATGTCATATTATGTCATGAAATCTTAAAAAAACAGATTATAGTACAAAAGCCTCTAACAATGTGCTTCCTGCATAAAACCATAGCTATATGCACATAAGTACTTTAACTGTACTATATAAAAGCAAATATTAGTAAACACAAAAACTTTGATTTTTTTTTTTATTATTTGAGAGAGAGTGTGTGCATTCATGTGTGGGTGGGGGGAGAGAGGGAGAAAGGGAGGGAGAGGGAGAAAGGGAGGGAGAGGGAGAGGGAGAGGGAGAGGGAGAGGGAGAGGGAGAGGGAGAGGGAGAGGGAGAGGGAGAGGGAGAGAAAGTCTCAAGCAAGCTCCACACTCAATGGGGAGTCCATGTAGGGCTTGATCCCACGACCCTGACTGGGATCATGACCTCAGCAGAAATCAAGCTCGACCAACCTAGACACTCAAGTGCCCCAACATACACAAAAACTTAAAAAATACTCTCATCTTATGATTTCATTGGTCATCTGCTGAATTGGGTATTTTAAGGATTTTTTGTTTTGTTTTGTTTTAAGTTCTATGATGAAAGACAAATGTCTTCTGACGATCATGAGCAAATTTTTTACAAATGTTAAAAAATTTTAATATCCTGATAAATACTATTTATGTTTTAATAGCTATGTCACAGTATTTTATCCAACATTTGTAACAAGAATAGCTACTGAGGCTAATTTCATCTTTCCTACAGTGATATTTTATATCTACTGGAAAATAATTTTCATTTTTCCTCCTTGTTATTTTCTTTGAGTAATAGTAGTAATACCACGGATTATGTAATCTATAGTTAAAAACTCATCCTAAGTAAAGTCCTAGCTTTCCTTATCTGTCCATGTCCTTCTTTCCATAACTTTTTGAGACTGTTAGGAACTTTTAAGAATCTCATCAATGAGAATAATAATAGTTACCTGTATGCTGAAGGTCACATTTAAAATACACTATTATTTAAAAAAAAAAAAAAGGCCTACATAATTTGAATAGCAGAAAGTCATCATTCAAGTTTGCCACAGCAGTTACTTTTTTTTAAAATTTAAGCAATCTATTATAATTAATACATTAAAAAAACAACATACTAATTGCAAAATATACAATCCCTATAGTTTAATTATAATAAAACTAACTTAACAATGAAAAAGAAAATACAATTATATTATTAAGTATTATTATATATTATATAGTAAGTATATTATAAATATAAATACCTACTGGTACATCTTTCTTTTCTTTCCTTGAAGGGTTTGTGCCTCTATGTTCATTCTGTTGTTGATATAATGAACCATCTCGTTCACCATTTAACTGGAAGGAGCTCATTCCATTTCCTTCAATAAGATGTTTAAATATATTTAAAAAGGATTAATTTTCATGAAAACTTTCACTTAGAAAATTATCAAATAGGAAAGAAAAATACGATTTCTCAGATGGTTTCTGCCTTCATCCGATCAGAAACAGTTCAAGAAAAAAAAGTCTGATACCTATGTTCTACTTCTATCTCTTTTTTTAAACATTTTTATTTTAACATTTTTAATTTATTTTTGAGAGACAAAGTACGAGTGCAGAAGGGGCAGAGAGAGAAGGAGACACAGATTCTGAAGCAGACTCCAAGCTCTTGAGCTGTCAGCACAGAGCCTGATGCGGGGCTTGAACCCATGAACCGTCAGATCATGATCTGATATGAAGTTGGATGCTCAACCAACTGAGCCACCCAGGTGCCCCTCATAGAGACAAATTTAAAATCAGGTTATATCTAAGCACATATATTAATACGAAAAACAAAGAAATACTGAATATATAACTACTTTCAGGAAGGGCCAATTTACAATATCCAGGAAATTTTAGTTGCTTTTTAATTGTTTCTTTTGCATAATACACAATACAGTACTAAAACAGCATCTTCTAGTATTAATTTGGAGACAAATAACTAGCAAAAGTGACAATCATTTTTCTAAAAATGATAATATGAAATAAAAAAAAGAAAGGAGTTAGATGAAGAACCCTCTTTTGTTTTTCTAAAACACAAGTAGCCTACAACCAAAACACATTGTCCTTGTTCGTTCAGTTTCTTCTATTGCCACACTCAGATAACTCATGAACTGAGCATTTACCATTCCCCAAGAAAGAAGGCTAGATAGGAAATGAGAAACAAGGACATTTTAATACCAGAATGGGTCACAGTAATCCTGTCATATATGAACACTTCAAACTATGTGGCAAAAAAGCAGAAGCCATCTCTACAGTCACTGCCTTCCTTCTCCCCTCCCTCAAAGGAATTTCAGATACTCTTAAAAGAAAAGACACCCTCCATTTTCTTCACACAGTACGAAAACCTGGTAACGTACTTATTTCACCCTCCCTTCACCCATTACCTAAAGCAATTGGCTTTTGTGGAGGTAATCTGGGAGGTGGTGGTCTGGGTGGAACTTGGGATGGTTTTGCTGGGCTCTCCGACATAGGACATCTCTTGATAGTTCCTTGATTATCATCCTCAGTAGAATGAGTTTCCTGTGGTATGAATATGGACTTAGGCTGAAATAATACAGAAAAGGAGATCAATGATTAAACATGAAATTACTTGTTTCATTCAAAAAAGAAAAATATTAAACGTCTTTCCTGAAGTAAATACTATTCTGTGTTTACTAGCTGAGCTTTAAGGTCATTCAACTATCTGATTCATATTATCTTAATATATATCCTAAAAATGTACAGTAACATGTTTTCTCAGAAAAAAGGTCCTTTTCTATTAATTCCTTCGCAAGCCTTCCTATCTAGACTTGCTAAATAAAAATATTCTGCTCTTTCTGATCTCCAATTTAAATGAGTCTCTTTATTTTAAACATTCAGGCTAATCAAATTACAGTTCTTTATAAGACTAAACTGTTTCTTTTAGATGACTCAATGTACAGTCGGTTGCACGTACGACCTCAGCTCAGGTCATGATCTCGCAGTCTGTGAGTTCGAACCCCACGTCGGGCTCTGTGCTGACAGCGCTGAGCCTGGAGCCTGTTTCAGATTCTGTGTCTCCCTCTCTCTCTGCCCCTCCCCCTCTCATGCTTTGTCTCTGTCTCTCTCAAAAATAAACAAACATTAAAAAAATGTTTTAGATGACTCAATGTCTTTTATGTTAATGCCTAACCTTTCAGACTGGGGCAGGAGAAGATACCAATTAAAATTCTATCATACTGGAAAAGACTTAACACCGCAATATGGAATGGCTAAGAAACTTTCTGTGCAGACAATGGAAAAAGCCCCAGTCAGCTGAAGGTTTGGAGAATTTATAAATTCTTAATGTGTCCCTTACTAGAAAGATTGTTCACACTTATGTTTTTGAAATTCTAATGTAAAACAAAACAAGCAAATACAGTATTATTTATTTACCTGTGGGAAACATAATTTTTTTTAAGTATAAAATGAAACAAAATGCAGTAATACATTAGACGCCAAGACTGGTCAGACTCTAATTCTTGTTTATAAACCCTGATTTTGGGACACCTGGGTGGCTCAGTCAGTTAAGTGTCTTTGGCTCAGGTCATGGTCTTGTGATTCATGAGTTCGAGCCCCACGTCGGACTCTGTGCTGACAGCTGGGAGCCTGAAGCCTGCTTCTGATTCTGTCTCCCTACCTCTATGCTCCTCCCCTGTTCTCACTCTGTCTCTCTCTCTCAAAAATAAACATTATAAACCCGGATTTCAAAGCTTTCATAATTTTTTTAAAGTATAAAATGAAATGATAGTTGAATAACCTAAATGAAAATATAGTAAAACATTAGATGCCAAAAGGGGCCAGACTCCAATTGTCATTTATAAACCCTGATTTCAAACCTTGTAACAGCTCATTTTATAAACAGTTCATTTTATAAACAGTTCATTTTATAATTAAAACTTGCTGTGCATATAAACTCATGAAATAAATTTATATTAGTATTACCTATATTAACTCATTGTGCCTTTTAAAAAAAACCCATCAGTGAGAATTTTAGCATTTTACAATGTTTCTGACAAAACAGTTGCCAAAAATTTTTGAAAATTATTCTTACTGTTTTTTAAATGTAAAAGTACCTTCTGATAATTTAGTATCTATGATAATAAATCACTACCCATTACCCATTCTTAGGAAATCATTTACTAGATCATAGCTTCTGAAGGAAAAAAATCTTACAAAAAATGTGAGATTTCTAAGCCAGGTGAATTAATACTAACCCATTAATTTAATCATTTTCATGTATAAATTTCTAGAACTTTATTATTTAGAATAAATACTAAATGACAAGTTGGATAATTTAAAAAAGCAACCAAAATTAATCACAATCATCAATATCATGGCTGGTAACTTCATGTTTTCTTGTGGCTCTCAAGTGAAAATAAGCTACGGAGTAACTATTAATATAGTACTGATGTGACAGATCAACCACACACACCCACACCACACATAATTCAAACTGAAAAACAAACCTGCTTACCTTTGGTGGCAAAGGAGGTGGAACTTTTGCTTTCATGGTTGAACTATAAAAATGTAAAAGTTTAGGATCAGAATTGAATGATTACTAAAGTATAATTAATTTTTCAAAGATATGGAAGAAAATTTACAGAAACAAGTTCCCTTTCCTGAGATTATGAGTGTTTTCCAAAACGTTCTGTACAATGTTCACGTTATGCTGAATGAAGTTTTATTCAGAAGTAATTAAGTAGACATGCTTTCTTGGTTTCAAATTAAAATAGGAAAAGATAACTACAATTCTAGTTTATATCAATTGAATGGTAATTATTATGAAAACACTAGCAACAACTAGTTAGGGAAAAACAGCAAAATGATGTAGTATAAAAATATATCACAATGTAAGCTTCATTTTTATTACTGTTAGAGATGAAATATCTCTGATGAAGCTCATCAAAAGCTACATACATTCTCTACAAAATTTTAGGCAGAATTTATCTGATTGAAGCTAAGATTCATTATAACTCAGAATTGGGAGTTTTCGATGTACAAAAACTTAAAAGATGGAGCATAAACTCTCAGATGAGGAAACAGGTCCAGAGAAGTTAAGTGACCTGATTCAAGGTCAAAGAGTACTGAGACAGAAAAGAAAACCTATGCCTTTATGCCTCCAACTGCTAGTCAGGTACCTGTCACTCTACCATGAAACTGCACTTTTCTTTAAAGAAAAAAAGAGAATCTAAAAAAACTAAGCCTGAACGCTTATGTAAGTGAAAATATTCCCATATATCTGATCCAACAGAACTTTGTAAGAAGAGGAAGAGAGATCTCTCCTCACTCTCTTTGTACACACCAAGAAAAGGCCATCTGAGGACACAGAAAGAAGGCAGTTGTCTACAAGCCAGGTAAGAGGGCCATCACCAGGAACAGAATAGAGCTGTGACAAATTTCTGTTATTCAAGTTACTCAGTCTGTGGTATTTTGTAATGGCAGCCTAAGCTAAGACACAGCTTGGTAACAAGGAGTGGAGTACTGCTACAACAAATACCCCAAATGTGGAAGATCTGCTTTTATTTTTTAAGATTTTTTCTTTAAAGTTTATTTGAGAGAGAGAGAGAGAAAGAGAGAGAGAGAGAGACAGAGAGAGACAGAGACAGTGCACGGAGGAGGAGCAGAGAGAGAGGGAGAGAGAGAATCCCAAATCCCAAGCAGGCTCCACGCGGTCAGTGCAGAGCTCAACGCAGGGCTCCATCTATGAACGGTGAGATCATGACCTGAGCTGAGATCAAGAGTTGGACGTTCAACCGACTGAGCCAACCAGGCACCCCTGTGGAAGCAGTTTTGGAATCAAGTAACAGGTAGAGGCTGGAAGAGTTCTGAGGTACATGCTAGAAATATGGACGCTAACAATGATTTTGCTGAGAGAGAGAGCTGAAGAGAAAGTTTCCCTCTTCTTAGAGAATGCATCAATAACTACCAAGAGAATACTGGTAGAATGTACACATTAAAGGCCATTCTCCAGTGGAAATGGTGGAGATCTGCAATGGAAATGATGACCACATTATTGGAAATGGGAGGAAAAGTGATCCTTGTCAGAGAGGTAGACAACTTGGCTGAATTGTGTTCATATTCTAATGTTTAGTGAAAGGTTAAATGAGGTCGTGAGAGTGAGGTCCTAGTTGGATAGGATTAGAGGCCTTCTACGAAAAGGGGAGAGAGGTTTCTCTCTCTGCGTGCATGCATGCATGCATGCATGCGCTGATGATAGCCCATGTGAGAACATGGTGAAAAGACACCATCTGCAGGCCGAAAGAGAACTCTCGCCAGGAACCAAACTGGCTAGCAGCTGGAGCCTGAACCTCCCAGCCTCCAGAACTGTGAGACACCTTGCTGTTTAGACCACCTCTCCATGGTATTTTGTTAAGGTTGCCTGAGGTAACACAACTAGAACAGAGAAAGAAACTGTGATATAACCCATAATACTCTCAATATAGAGCTGTCAAACCTATGAAATCACATCAAATGACATCTTTTATCAAAAACAGAGAAAGAACTTACTGCTTGGATTCATCATCATCCCCTTCATCATCTTCTAAATGTGCCACGTGCCCTCTAAGGACAAAGGATAATTCCACTGTTACTAAATGGACTTCATCAAAATGGCTTAAGAAGAAATTTTACAAAGTGTAGGAAGGGCTACTGCAAGACAGCATTTTATTTCTGCAGCTTTACAGGATTCAGAATTAAACAACAAAACGTGAGGCTACATGACAGAGAAGGGGGCAAACAGACTACTCTCTGTGACAAAAAGTATTTTAAGCTTAATTAAAAATCAAAATTACCGCTGATGTAATTCTTCTTCAACAGACTTCAGAAGACTCCTTAAAAGAAAAAAAAAAACACAAAAAACAAAAAACAATGTGAATAAATAAGGAAAGGAATACCAAGTACATATTTTCATCATTTGAACCTTAACCATAAATTTTTAAATTACTTTTTACTATTTTCTAACATCAGCTACAATGATCTCTATGCCACAGAACATCAAGTTATACTTAATAATATATCTGTATTTTCTGCTGCTAATGTCTTCATACATGTATTTGAAATGAACAAAATAAATCCTAATGTTTATTGAAAAATACCAGTTCAAACAGAGGACAACCCACCATGAAATGTCACAATAGGACTGACAAAACCATAATTGCAGGGTCATAGTCAGGGGTTTCCAGGATTCAAATTCTACCTGGAACATTTTACCTGACACCTGAAATTATATTTTCTTTTTCTTAAAATAAGGAAGGTGACACACTTTAAAAAAAAATCATGCTCTCAGGCAATCCTACAAAATGAAACTCAACATGTTGGATCTCTCTGCAAAAGCATGCATGCATGTGATGTGAATACATGAATGTAGTAGCACTTTGCTTTCACAGAAGACACTCACTTACCTGAGATATCTGTTCTCCAGTGGTGTACTGGCAAACACATTTACACTTTTGGGAGACTAAGCCTGTATCAGACCAGGTGCGAGGATTTTATCATTAGGAGCAAGTTATGAAACTTTGCTATTCAGGAATGTGAGAGAGAACTCACGGCATTCCTGAGTTCCCTTCCTTTTCGCTGCAAGTCCATGCAGCGAACCTCCTATGTTGCACTCTTCAAGCATAAAAACTCAGCAGCCTTCTTAAAGCCAACGGGATAGGGAGAAATATGGTTACTAATAGATTACTGAGGTAAAAGTGAGCCAACGGAAAATCTACTCTCCTCAAAAGGTAAGGCAATACCTTCTGATCATTTTTCCCACTGATATATATTGGAAAAAACTCCCCTTAGAATTGTCAAAACATAAAACCAGAGAAATTGAAAGGTAAAGTTAGCTGGTATGAGCAACAGAATACATTTTAGTCTTCAAATATTTTAATTAGGCCAGCTTACTAACAACCTAAGTATTAAAAAATGACAAAGCTCTAACTTGAGTGGTAAATGACATGGGAAGGCCATACACTAATCGCAAATCCTACTCTGCAGATAAAAAAAATTGAGGTACTTCAGTCAAATGTATGATCTTATTCACAAAGCTCTTCAAGGGCTAGTTCTAGGGAGATGGGAGCTTCTGACTACGGGCAGGATCGTAAGTGATGCCAGCCTGTAAAGCAAAGACAGCCTGCATCTGAGTCCCGCCTCTGCCACTGTAAGCCGTGTGGCCTTCAATAAGTACTTTGATTTCCCATTGCTTCAGTTTCCATATCTGTAAAACAGGAATTATAACAGTACCTACATCAAAGCATTTATCGAAAGATACAATAAATATGGGTAAAATGCTTGGAATAGTAATTTAAAATACAATAAGTACTCAATTCACATTTTCTTTATTATGATGGGCTACGCAACATTTCTTTAAACTAGCAATTTTAAGTGTGGTCTAGGGATCCCAGAGGTCCCTTGGCCTCCTGTAGGGGGTCTGCAAGAATAAAACTAGTTTCATAATACATATAATACAAAAAAGCATTTACCTTTTTCACTCTTAATTTTTTCATTGGGAATGAAATTCTGGAGTTTTCCAGAGGTTATAAGATACATGATAACACAACAGATTAGTAGCAGATATGAGAATTCAGCTGTCTTCTAATAAGCCAGATATTAAAGAGATTTGCAAAAAAATATAAAACAATGCCAATTTCCTTACTATTATTTTGTTTCAGAAAGATAGCTGTTTTTCATAAAAAATGTTATCAGTGGGCCGCAATAAAGTTTGTTGAATTACATGGACATATATAAAATCTATTAATGCAATTATTTGCTGCTTCTAAATCTCATGAGAGGAATCACACGGTGTTAGGTTTGAGGTGGCATTTAAATTGGTCCTTAATGATGAGAAATTTTTAAAAAATATTTATTTTTGTAGAGAGCGCAAGTGGGGTAGGGACAGAGAGAGGGGGGCAGAAAATCAGAAGCGGGGCTCTGCGCTGACAGCCTGACAGCAGTGAACCTGATGTGGGGCTCGAACTCACAAACTGCAAAATCATGACCTGAGCCAAAGTCAGATGCTCAACCAACTGAGCCACTCAGGTGCCCCCATGAGGAATTTTAAACACACACACACAAAGTGTTATTTATGATAACAGTAATGAGTACATTACTATTTTAAGTAAATAAATATTTTGAAAAGTTCTCAGTTCAAATTTCCAATACCGTAAATATTGACAGTTATAACACACATAAACAAAAACTCTGGAGTCCTCAGTAATTTTTAAGAGTGTAAAGGGATCCTGAGACCAAAAATTTAGGAAGCACTGCTTTAAACTATGTTACCAAGTTAAATATAGTATCTCTGAACTGTATAGTGGGCTTTTATATCATTTTAGAAGATAGGAAAAAATTTTTTTCTTAAGCACATGCCAGTATTTTGGGGGGGTGCACCTCTTTTTCCAATAGAGAATATTCAGATTTGAAAACAATTAAGAAGTAAAGTAAAAATGTATTTTATTTTTCAATTACCATATTTAATTGGACTTACAGGGCATTCCACTTTTTAAAAAAGAATGTTCCCAGGAGTACTATGTTCTCCAAGAATAAGAGAGAAAGGCTGAATAAGAGAACATGGAAAAGCAGCTATGTTTTATTGTTAGGGACTCACGTATATTTTCAATTCATTTACTAGTATATCTCCTACTATGTGTTAACAGGTATTTTGTTAATAAACTTACAGAATTCATGAAGTGTTAATGAAAAGTAGGATATATGATTTGCTTCTCAGGCTTTATAAAAGAGAAAGTGAAACATGGCTAAATTTGCTAAGAGGTGCATTTATGGTAAATACTGTATCTTGTGAGCCCTGGGGAAAAGTAACACTGATTTAATCACCAAGATTGGGTGCTATACAATAAACCACTATTCACTGGTCCATGTGGATTCTTCTGTTATGGAATTTTTAGAAAGTAATGAATGAAGTAAAACAAAAATGATGCCCACAGATACTGAGTTACTAAGTCAGTCTAAAAACATTAGGAAATCTGGATGAAAATGTTAAAAATGGGGAACAATATGCAATCACAAATTTAACTGATGAAAGTGAAGAAACTGACACAGAGAAGTGAAAAAAAAAGAGAAGGAAAAACCCACAGCCAAAATATTTAGCATATTAAAATTAGCTAAGAAATTCACATGCTGGTTTCTGAAATCTTCTGAAATTGTCTAAATAGCTAAAAACAATCTTTAAGTATTGTCCTGAGTATATCTGAAGACAAAACAAAAAAATCTCCTATTTCTTTAAAACCAAAGAGCAGTTTTATTCACTCACATTCACTTGCTTTTATAATAAATTACTTACTGAGTAAATACTACACAAGTAAGGGCAATTGATAAGTATTTATTAAACCGTAACTGTCCTAAAAATGCTTTGCCATGATTATTACATTTCACCCTTAGCACCCTACAAGGCAGGGACTATTATAATCCCCATTTTACTGGAGAAAATTGAGGTAAATTTCTCAAAGTCACATAGCTTACAGGAAGAGACAGTTCTGACTCCAGATATGGCATTCACTACTACTACACTCAACTGTGCTAGGAACTGTGTAATTCAAGTTACTTTTTTCACCATTATTTAAGTCTTTAGAAGAGAATTTAAGTTATCTCTAGAACCTTTGCTCTACATTAAAAACAATCAGAAATATTTAGTTTTCTTTTAAAAATAGTATTTTGTTGGTTTTAAATAATCAGAAAAGTTGACCCCAACAACAGCATTCAAGAGAAAAGAAAACTCAGTTAAGTCAAAATACATATTCTATTAAAAAAAAAAAAACACCTACACCCTATCTTAGTTCTTGTATGGTCTGGAATAGGTAGAAACCCATAAATGGAAATCTGTCTGCCTGATCACCTATGGAGAAAGCAGGAAATCCTGTGAGTTTTAAAACACTGCCTGGTCACAAGAATAAAGCAGACATATCAGTACAGTAAGAGAAGTGCTACATCCATGCTCATGTCACATGTATGTATATACCTGTACACGAAACACAGCCAAAGGTCAAATTTTTGGCCAACCTACCTTGCCAGTGATTCGTTATATAGAATACAGTTCCTTAAGCAGGGATCCAATTAATCAAAAAATGAAGGTTGGGCAAATTATTAACATTTTACCTAGCCAAAGTAACTATATACTATGAAAATGTCTAACAATCAGATATTAGACAACGGGAACTAAGGAATCTGGAAAAGCATTTAGTGATGGGCCATATTTCTTTTTTGCATTTTTGCTAGTATATAATTTAAAAATATATTTAAAATGAACCAAAAAAGTGTAAATGGAATTTTTCTCCGAATCATCCACTGTCTCTTAAAATACACCAAAATTTGCTAACAAGGTCCTTAAAACTAGTGACCTTATATTAAGACAAAATAATAAAAAAAGCACTTCAGAATTTTTATTTGCTAACCACTATGAGACAAAACCTTCCTTTGCTGTCCATTAATCAATCAGGAGAGATTATAAATAGCACACAGTTACTATTTAGATAAAATCTCATTTTTCTATCAGGGAAATTGTATGCCTTTTTCCCATTTTAGGAAACTTAAATCAGTTAATTAAAAACAAATTCATCGTATTTAATTGAAATGCAGCTTAAATCCAAACTAATGCATTTCTCTAGGCGGTCATTCAAAGTCTCTTCTCTGTGTTGAGAAAAGATAGGGTATTTAAATTAAACATTTAGTCTAAAAAAAGGAGACACGATTTTGCATTGTCTTTAAATCTGAACTACTGTCTTCAGTCATCGTTCCTCAACTGCTTAAACTATGGATGTATATATATATATTTTCAACTCTCTAATGTATAAGTGAAATTATATGCTGCAATTTTAAGATGTTCTGATTGTTAAAACAATATCTACATTGCTGAGAGATTTTGACAATTTAAATAGTATTTCCTTACATATTAGATTTTATAATGGTAATTTCTCCATGAACTCAGAAAATGAGAATCTACAAAGAACAGCAGAGTCCTGTCCCCTTACTCTGCTGAGGACTATGAACAACTTAAATTGTTACTCCTTGTAAGCTGCCTTTTCACCACAGTGCTGTACCACCTAGACAGTGCCTGGTGTACAGGAGAGGCCTTGAATAATTGTTCTATTTACTTCTTGCATGAATTGATAATTCTGAAAACAGCAGATGCATTTTAACTACTATCTTCTTTTTGGAAAGCTCTTAACAACTAAAAAGTTAGGATAAAGAGTTCTAAACACTGTGAATATTTTCAGCTATTTTCAGAGCCAACACACCTGGGATATGTACCAAAGCAAGTTTTGTAAGGAATAAACAGGTCAACCTTAAAAATAAAATAAAAAAATTCTGAAACATGTATCGTCTTCAGTTGGAATGTACTTCGTTTTCTCTAACAAGTAAGGTCTACAAAGTAGCTTGATATAAAAAACATAATGTCTCCATTATGACAATTACTGACTAAATGATTAGCAAGGTAGCAGTGAAGAAAAGTTGAAAGCGTATTATAAAAACCTATCTACCAGACTAATACAACTTACTTCTGGATATATTAACATATTTTTCTATATTAAATATGTAATAAAATGCACAAGATATATGTAATAAATAAATTAAAATATAAAGCAACTTAATTATTCTTGAATATAAATTTAATTTAAAAAGAACTTTACTTACTTGTTTGCACCCAAAAAGTAACTACCTTGATGTCCTTGTCCATATTCTAGTTGTAGATCCTAATAGTACAAAATGATGTATTTAGCAAAATAGTAGTATATCACAAATCATAATACACAAATATATATATTTTAAAAGAGAAACCCCAGACTGCAAATAAATCTGTATTGCTATATGTTCTTTAAAAAAAAGGTATGGTAGGACTTCCAACAATAAAAGATGTCAGAAGTTTGTAGTTGTAGTTTACGTATTTTATTATTTAAGTTCAGTATTTTTCTGGGAACTTATTTGAATAATATATGTAAGTTTCATTTATGGTTATTGCTTTCTTAGTTAAAATTTGCAAAAAAACCTCCAGTTTTTAGAAAGAAAAATGCTCAAATAAGGTATTTAATAGCAAAGCTATAATGAAGCAAAAAAAATTACAGAAGAGAACAAGCAACAAAAATCTTGACTTTGTATAGAAGATCTGCAATAATTATGTATTTATACACATTCACACACTTCTATTGTTGCTTCAGGCAGGTAATAATTTTTAAACATATAGAATAGGTGCTCTTTTTAAGTAAATTGTATAGATGAACATGGGCAAGGTTGCAAATTACACTTAAAGGGCTTTGAATAATTTTTTAAAGAGCTAAGTAGTGAAACTTCAAAGGAGTATTACTAAGGCAGTTCCTTAACTAAACGTTTCCACTGAATGCTATGGGTTGTAGGCTTAAGAATTGAAATTTAAAGGGGTAACAACATAAATGCTCAACTCAAATGCCTTCTGAGGAAAAAACTGTTTTCCAACAACTATGGAAAGTACAAAGTAAAGCTTCCTTTCTCCCCTTAAGTCACTGTATTTCAAGCATGATTTTAACAATAAAGGGGAATATTTAACATTTAAAATGAGTTTTGTTTTCATCAGAATATAGAATAAAGTGTTTTCTAATACACAAGGTATTGCCAGATGCACAGTCAGGACTTAATGCAAAAGACAACTCCTTGGAGGAGGCTTCCAAGACTGTACAGGAAGGAAGGTGCAACCTTTCCCATGTCTTCATGGCACTGAATACACAGTTCTCCTCTAGCACTTAAACTGCCTTTTAATTAATTTATTAACCAGTTTATAAAAACAGAAGCCAGTCTGTGAGCTCCTCAAAACAGGAAAATTGTTACGTCCATCTTTCTTCCCTACAGGCCCAAAGTCTAGAATAGCACCTACCACACACTAACCAGGCCCTTAAAACAAATTCTTGTTCCAATGCCAGTAGTTCATTTTCCTGCAAGCAGATAACTAACACTCCAGCCTCATTAAGATACACAAATTCTAGATCACAAAAATACTAAGCCTAGGAACATAAGAACTCTAAACGATACATTACATTTAAGTAAAAAGCACTTTAACATTTAAGTACTCCAAGACCTGTCAAAATAAAAATTCTGGTTTAGACAAGATTCAAATCTTGTCTTCTTCAATATTTGCGTTCTTTCATGCATAATAAATGTTCTTACTAGTGACAGAAAAGAGAATACATCAAAAACAGTAAGATTAGTCAACCATCATCACACTGGTATCACATGAAATTCTAGTGCAAAAGGATACCTGTTCTATTTAATTCATAATGATATTAATAGGATGCTATCACTGCTACCGTAAGACTGCTACACAATTATTATGCTGTACAACTGAAGTGGTCATGACTTTGTACAGGAACCTTTAATCTTTGGAATTCAGTAGAGAGAAGTACTAATCTCAATGAATACACTCCTAAATTCAAGTTTTTTTCTTCAGCTACAGGTAACGTCCCTCCTCTACCACACCAGCAATCTCTTTAGTCAACATAATCTCTTAAGGCCCTAATCAAATGATGGCGTCTAAAAGTGTTCTACATTTGTGCAGAATGGCAATAGCTTCTGTTATATAAACACACATGTGGCTGTTGTAGGAACAGTCATCTTATGGTACATGACAATTGCCGGGTTGATGACAATAATTTTAAAAAATCCATTGAGATTAGCAAGGTATTTAGGAAGGTAAGAGTCTAAAATAACAAATGCAGTATTTTAATAGAAAATTGTACATAGGTTCATAAGCAAAATAACATTCAGGCCAGGGAGAAGTTGTAGATATATCCAAGTGTGGTGATTAAATGTGCCACGTGTCAAACACTACCAGGAAAGCTAAAATAAAAGGGGGCTTATTCTTTATTAATTCCTTCTCTATAAATCAAGTTATGTTTTTAGCAACTATGGAACAAAAACAATGTGCTAGGAATCCAATACAGGTAAAAGAATTACACTAAGTCCTCTAGTAAGTACTGAATCTCAGGTAATTCAACTATTATTTACCAACCACTTATTATATGGCAGGGATTCAGACAGTAAATCATTCAAGAAAAATGAGAAAAAAAAGGAAAGGAAAAAAAGTAAAACTTGGGCAAAGTTAGTAGCCATTTACATATCTTTAGAACATTCTAAGAAAGACTGATTTAAAACATTTATCAAAAAGTACTTGGAAGCTATTCTGTAATAGAAAAATGCTACCAAAATTATGCTTGGAAAAGCACTCAAGATAACCCTAGATGACAGTAAAACATAGCAATCTTTTATAAGCTAAATAAGAACACATTTGAACATGCCAAGAGAAACCTAAGGGAATTAGTAACAAATGAGGCATCAAGTTATTAATGAAGGACAATGTTTAGCTACACAGTAAAGTCAAACAAGTAACAACATGGGCTGAAAACATGCAATAGCCTTATATAGATTTGATCTGAACAGCTCAAACAAAAATTGAAGATGGTTACTCTAGCCCAATGAAAATATCTTTTTGGGTCAGAAAATCCTAACTTCAGTTTTAATGAATGGGGAAGTATTTCTAAGGGCAGGATAGAGCCAGAAAGCACTGAAAAAGATAAAGGATAGAACATGGAACATGGGAAAGGGAAAATACATGTTCAAGAAAATCTTTTTATTGTTTTCTTTTTTGTAAACCCTGTGTCAGGCTGCAAAGCCTACATCTGATGAGAAAATAGCAGGAAGTTAACAGAACTGATATAGCTGGCTACAAAAATATAAAAGAAAAAATATGTTAGCAATATATTTTAATCAACAAAAAAGGGAACAGCTCAAGAGAATTTCTTTCCTCATCAGAAAATGAGAAAATTATGATTTGGATAAGGTCATTTTAAGATACCTTTTAATACAGCAATTTACACAAGTAAAAAGGGATTGAATCTTGGACAAATCAAAAAAGACTTTGTTAAAACGAGAAGCAAGTGAAGTCAGAACACTAACAGATAAATGCTAAACAGTATTCATGACTCTTACATGATGAACTCGGACATGAAGATCAAGCAGGGTAGGTTTGCCAATGTAGAAAATGTCCTATTGTTGTGCAAAATAAATGAGTTCTCCTAAGAAACTGTCTTCATACATATTAGGTAAGAAAAGTAGCTACATCATATAAATTTAATAGTAATAGTTTAACAAATTTAAAATAAACAGAAGTTGACATTTACTGTTTCTCTTCCAGAATAAATTTATTTTTAGACTTTATAAAATTTTGACCTAATTCAGGGCTTTATTTTTAACTTTTATCTATTTATTTTTTATTTATTTTTTAAGTTTACATCCAAGTTAATCAGCATATAGTGCAACAATGATTTCAGGAGTAGATTCCTTAATGCCCCTTTCCCATTTAGCCCATTCCCCCTCCTACAACTCCTCTAGCAACCCTCTGTTTGTTCTCTATATTTAAGAGTCTCTTATGTTTTGTCCCCCTCCCTGTTTTTATATTCTTTTTGCTTCCCTTAGGTTCATCTGTTTTGTATCTTAAAGTCCTCACATGAGTGAAGTCATATGATACTGGTCTTTTTCTAATTTCGCTTAGCATAATACCCTCTATTTCCATCCACATACTTGCGAATGGCAAGATTTCATTCTTTTTGATTGCTGAGTAATACTCCATTGTATATATATACTACATCTTCTTTATTCATCCACCAATGGACATTTGGGCTCTTTCCATACTTTGGCTATTGTTGATAGTGCTACTATAAACATTGGGGTGCATGTGCCCCTTTGAAACAGCACACCCGTATCCCGTGGATAAATACCTAGTAGTGCAATTGCTGGGTTGTAGGGTAGTTCTATTTTCAATTTTCTGAGGAACCTCCATACTGTTTTCCAGAGTGGCTGCACCAGTCTGCATCCCCATCAGAAGTGCAAAAGAGATCCTCTTTCTCTGCATCTTCGCCAACATCTGTTGTTGCCTGAGTTGTTAATGTTAGCCATTCTGACAGGTGTGAGGTGGTACCTCTTCATGGTTTTGATTTGTACTTCCCTGATGATGAGTGATGTTGAGTTTTTCATGTGTCGGTTGGCCATCTGGATGTCTTCTTTGGAAAGGTATCTATTCATGTCTTTCGCCCATTTCTTCACTGGATTATTTGTTTTTTGGGTGTTGAGTTTGATAAGTTCTTTATAGATTTTGGATACTAACCCTTTCTCTACTATATCATTTGCAAATATCTTCTCCCATTCTGTCGGTTCCCTTTTAGTTTGGCTGATTGTTTCCTTTGTTGTGCAGAAGGTTTTTATTTTGATGAGGCCCCAATAGTTCATTTTTGCCTTTGTTTCCCTTGCCTCCAGAGAAGTGTTGAGTAAGACGTTGCTGCAGGCAAGATCAAAGAGGTTTTTGCCTGCTTTCTCCTTGAGGATTTTGATGGCTTCCTGTTTTACATTGAGGTCTTTCATCCATTTTGAGTTTATTTTTGTGTCTGGTGGTCCAGGTTCATTTTTCTGCATGTCGCATCCAGTTTTCCCAGCACCACTTGCTGAAGACACTGTCTTTATTCCGTTGGATGTTCTTGTCTGCTTTGTCAAAGATTAGATGGCCATATGTTTGTGGGTCCATTTTTGGGTTCTCTATTCTGTTCCATTGATCTGTCTTTGTGCCAGTACCATACAGCTTTGTAATACGGCTTTAAGTCCATAATTCAGGGGTTTCTTAAAGTACTTTTGTTATTTACTGATAATGATCAATTGGGTATACCTTTCTGACATATTTGTTTTTTTTTTAAGTAAGCTCCACGCCCAGCATGGAGCCCAATGCGGGGCTTGAATTCATGACTGGGATCGAGACCTGAGTTGAGACCAAGCTGGACACTTAACTGAGTGAGCCACCTAGGCACCCCTTTCTGACATGTTTTAAATTATAATTTAAATTTTTTATTCTTACTTTTTCAAGTATACCATAACTTTCTTCAGAGCAAAGACTATGTTACTACTTATGTTCCTCCACACCAATTAACATGTTTTCCATATAATTAACTTTAAATGTATTTTTCATTATTGTATAGGCTAAAATACCCAGAAAAACTGGGCAAATTAGAAAAAATTGGCATCAATTAAACAGGTGTATAATTTTTTAATCTAAAGACAGTACGTTAGATAAACCCATTTTTTTTAAATTTTTTTTTCAACGTTTATTTATTTTTGGGACAGAGAGAGACAGAGCATGAACGGGGGAGAGGCAGAGAGAGAGGGAGACACAGAATCAGAAACAGGTTCCAGGCTCCGAGCCATCAGCCCAGAGCCTGACGCAGGGCTTGAACTCCCAGACCGCGAGATCGTGACCTGGCTGAAGTCGGACGCTTAACCGACTGCGCCACCCAGGCGCCCCGAGATAAACCCATTTTTATGGTTATGGGCAAAACTCTTACTATTGCTTTAATAATATATATTTTTTCACCAACATATCCTAAGTATTATCATTCCTCCATGAAATAAATATAAAAATGATTAAGGATATGTTTACATTTCTTTTTTTAATTTTTATTTTTTTCCACATTGGTAAATATGTATCTACTGTATTATTCTTTTTTTGAAATTTAAACTCAAGTTATTTAACCTGTATGTAGTATTGGTTTCAGGAGTAGAATTTAGGGATGTAATACCCTTATCTCAACAGTGCCCTCCTTAAGGTCCATCAGCCATTAGTCCATCCCCCATCCACCTTCCCTCCAGCAAACTTTAGTTTGTTCTCTGTATTTAAAAGTCCTTTATGGTTTGCCTCCTCTGTTTTTATCTTATTTTTCCTTCTCTTTTCCTATGTTCATCTGTTTTGTTTCTTAAATTCCACATATCAGTGAAACCATATGGTATTTGTCTTTCTCTGACTGACTTATTTCGCTTAGCATAATACACCTTAGTTCCATCCATGTTGTTGAAAATGGTTACGATTTCATTCTTTTTTATCACAGGATAGTATTCCATTGTACATATATGTATATATCACATCTTCTTTATCCATTTGTCAGCTGATGGACATTTAGGCTATTTCCCTAATTGGCTATTGTTGATAGTGCTGCTATAAACATTGGGGTGCATGTGCTCCTTCAGCATTTTTGCAGCCTTTGGATAAATACCTAGTAGTGCAATTGCTGGGTTGTAGGGTAGTTCTATTTTTAATTTTCTGAGGAACCACCACACTGTTTTCCAGAGTGGACACACCAGTTTGCATTCCCACCAACAGAGCAAAAGGGTTCCCCTTTCTCCTTATCATCACCAACATCTGATGTTACCTGAGTTAATTTTAGCCATTCTGACAGGTGTGAGGTGGTATCTTATTGCAGTTTTGATTTGTATTTCCCTGATGATGAGTGACGTTGAGCACCTTTTCATGTGTCTGCTGGATGTCTGTGTCATCTGGATGTCTTATTTGGAAAAGTGTCGATGCATGTCTTCTGCCCATTTCTTCATTGGATTATTATTTTTTGGTTTATTATTGGTATATTTGGTTTATTATGAATTATTATTCATTGTTTTTTTGGGTGTTGAGATTGATAAATTCTTTATAGATTTTGGATACTAACCCTTTATCCAATATGTCATTTGCAAATATGTTTTCCCATTCCAAACTCGTCCTATGAAGCCAGCATTACCTTGATTCCAAAACCAAAGACCTCACTAAAAAGGAGAATTACAGGTCAATCTTTCTGATAAACCTGGATGCAAAAATTCTCAACAAGATACGAGCAAATCGAATTCAACAGTACATTAAAAGAATTATTCACCATGATCAAGTGGGATTTATTCCTGGGTACTGGGCTGGTTCAATATTTGCCAATCAATCACGATATACCACATTAATAAAAGAAAGGGAAGAACCATTATGACCCTCTCAACAGATGCAGAAAAAACATTTAACAAAATACAGCATCCTTTCTTGATTAAAACCCTCAAGAAATTAAGGACAGGGGTGCCTGGTGGCTCAGTTGGTAAAACGTCTGACTTTGGCTCAGGTCATGATCTCATTGTTTGTGAGTTCAAGTGCCGTGCTGGACTCTGCTGACAGCTCAGAGTCTAGAGCCTGCTTCTGATTCTCTCTCTATCAAAAACAAACAAACAAACAAACAAACAAACATTAAAAAAAAAGACATTAGAGACAGAAGGAACATACCTCAGCATCATAAAAGCCATATATGAAAGACCCACAGTTAATATCATCCTCAATGGAGAAAAATTAAGAGCTTTCCTAAGGTCAGGAACATGACAGGGATGTCCACTCTCACCTGGAAGTCCTAACCTCAACAATCAGACAACAAAAAGAAATAAAACACATACAAATTGGCAAGGAAGAAGTCAAACTTTCACTCTTTGCAGATGATATGATACTCTGTGGAAAACACGAAAGACTCCACCAAAAAATTGCTAGAATGGATACATGAATTTAGCAAAGTCACAGGATATAAAATCAACATACAGAAATTGGTTGCAGTGGGGTGCCTGGGTGGCTCAGTCGATTAAGCCTCTGACTCTTGATTTCAGCTCAGGTCATGATCTCACAGTTCGTGGTATCAAGCCCCACGATGGGCTCTGTGCTGACAGTGCTGAGCCTGCTTGGATTCTCTTTTTCTCTCTCTTTCCCCTGCTTACACTCTCTATCCCTCTCTAAAAATAAACTTAAAAAAAATCGGTTGCATTTCTATACACCAATTATGAAGGAGCAGAAAGAGAAATCAAGGAATTGACCCCATTTACAACTGCACCAGTAACTGTAAGATACCTAGGAAGAAACCTGATCAGAGAGAAAAGACCTGTATGCTGAGAACTACAGAGAGCTTATCAAAGAAACTGAAGAAGACACAAATAAATGGATAAAAATTCCATGCTCATGGACTGGAAGAACAAATATTGTTAAAATGCTGATACTACCCAAAGCAATCTACACATTCAATGCAATCCCTATCAAAATTAACACTAGCATTCTTTGCAGAGCTAGAACAATTCCAAAATTTGTATGGAATCAGAAAAGATCCCAAATAGCTGAATTTAATGTTGAAAAAGAAAACCAAAGCTGGAGGCATCACAATTATTCCAGACTTTAAACTGCATTACAAAGCTGTAATCATCAAGACAGTATGGTACTGGTGCAAAAACAGATACAAAGATCAATGGAACAGAATAGAGATCCCAGAAATGGACCCACAAACGTATGGCCAACTAATCTTCGACAAAGCAGGAAAGAATATCCAATGGTAAAAAGACAGTCTCTTCAGTAAATGGTGCTGGGAAAACTGGACAGCAGAAGAATAAGACTGGACCACTTTCTTACACCATACACAGAAATAAATTCAAAATGGATAAAAGACCTAAATGTAAGCCAGGAAACCATCAAAATACTACGGGAGAAAACAGGGAGCAACTTCTTTGACCTCAGCCGCTGCAACTCCTTACTAGAGATATGCCTCTGGAGACAAGGGAAACAAAAGCAAAAACGAACTACTGGGACCTCATAAAAAGTTTTTTTTTTTAAACTCAAGTACAATTGACATCTATTACATTAGTTGTAGGTATACAAATAGTGATCTAGACCTCTCTATTCATTATGCTGTGCTCACCACAACTGCACTACCATCTATCATCAGACCACATTCTTACAATACCACAGACTATATTCCTTATGTTGTACCTTTTATCCCTGTGACTAATTCATTCGGTAACTGGAAGCCTGTACCTCCCACTCCTCTTCATCCATTCTGCCCATCTCCTCCCCCCTCCCCTCTGGCAACTACCAGCTTGTTCTCTTTATTTATGGGCCTGCTCCTGGGTTTTTTGTTTGATAGTTTGTTTTGGCTTATCTGTTCATTTGCTTTTTGTTTTTTAGATTCCACATATAAGTGAAATCATAGGGTATTTGTCTTTCTCTGACTTATTTCACTTAGCATACCTTCTAGGTCCATCCATGTTGTTGCAAATGGAAAGATCTTATTTTTTGTTATTGCTGAGTTAATTAATATTCCATTGTATATATATACCACATCTTCATCCATTTATTTATCTACACTTAAGTTTCAACATCCTGGCTACTGTAAATAATGCTGCAATAAACAGAGGGGTGTGCATGTATCTTTCTGAATTAGTGTTTTCATTTTCTTTGGGTAAATACCCAGTAATGTGATTACTGGATAATATGGTATCTCTATTTTTCATTTTTTTAGAAACCTCCACACTGTTTTCCATAGTGGCTACACTAATTTGCATTCCCACTAACAGTGCACAAGGGTTCCTTTTTTATCCATATCCTTGCCAACACTTATTATTTCTTGACTTTTTGATTTTAGCCATTCTGACAGGTGTGAGGTGATATCTCATTGTGGTTTTGACTTGCATTTGCTTGATGATTAGTGGTGTTGGCCATCTTTTCATGGGTTTGTTGGCCAAAATGTCTATTCAGGTCCTCTGCTCATTTTTTAACTGGGTTGTATTTTTGGTGTTGAGTTGTGTAAGTTTTTTTTAAGATATTTTGGATATTAACCTCTTACTGGATATATCATTTGCAAATACCTTCTCTCATTCAATAGGTTACCTTTTCATTTTGCTGATGGTTTCCTTTGCTGTTCAAAAGCTTATTTTGGTATTGTCCCAATAATTTATTTATGCTTTTGTTTCCCTTGCCTTAGAAGACATACCTAGAAAAATGTTGCTAAGGCAACAAAAGAGATTACTGCCTATGCTTTCTTCTAGAAGCAAAACTCTTACTATTTAATTACTGCATTATGGCAAAGTTTTTAAACTTAAGCATCCTCTCAAAATTTGCAGATCTTTATTACTAACAATCCTAGAAATCAAGCTCTGTTCTTCAGGTTTCATATATTATGATAATCTAATTTTTAAGAAATCATTGTAATGTAATAATGAAAACTGAGATGTAATATTCTCAATTCATTTCTAAAATCATAAAATGAATACATTTAGCACTTAAATCACTGATGATATGGGATTTTTAAGCAACAAGTCTTTAAGAGGGTAAATCTGGGTCCCAAAAGATTTAGAGCTGCCATCTTGGTGCTAAGATGACAGCCAGACATTTTGTGTGCAACAGGTTTCTTTCTAGTGGCCAGCAACAGGTATTTGTAACAGCTGGAAATCTTGCTGACAGTGCCAAAGTTTCAGGACTGATGAAATCAGGGGATTGAAACAGCTATGGACACTTCACACCCATTGGGATGGCTATTATCACACACACACACACACACACACACACACACACACACACACACACAGAAAATAAGAAGCGTTGAAGAGGATGTGGAAAAATTGGAAGCCCATGTGAACTGCTGGGGGGAAATGTAAAATGACACAGCTGCTATGGAAAATGGTACGGCATTTCCCTCAAAAATTAAATGTAGAATTACTATATGATGTAGCAATTCCCTTTCATGTTCTATGCCCCAAAGAACTTCAAGTAGAAACTTGAAAGATGTTTGTACACCATGTTCAGAGCAACGTTACTGACAATAGTCCAAAGGTGGAAGCAATGCAACTGTCCCATTGATAGATGAATGAACAAACAAAATGTGGTACACACGTGTACATACACACACACACACACACACACACACACACACACACACAGGAATATTATTCGACCTTAAAAAGGGAATTCTGATCCATGCAGCAACATGAATGAATCTTGAACACATTGTGACATTATGCTAAGTGAAGTGAGCCAGTCAAAAAAGGACAACTATTGTATGATTCCACATCTGTGAGGTACTTCAAAGAGTCAAAAAACAGAATGGTGGTTGCCAGGCACTGCAAGGAAGGGGGAATGGGAGTTACTGTTTAATAGGTAAGGAGTTGCAGTGTGGAAAGACGAAAAAGTTCTGCAGATCGATAGCGGTGATGGTTGCACAATATGAGTGAACCTAATGCCACTGAACTGCATACTTAAAAAAGCTCACAATGGTAAATTTTATGTTATGTATATTTTACCACAATAAAAGAATAATGGTGCACCTGGGTGGCACAGTCAGTTGAGCATCCAACTCTTGATTTTGGTTCAGGTCGTGATCCCAGGGTTGCCAAGATTGAGGCCCTGCTCAGGATTCTCCCTCTCTCCCTCTGCCCCTCCCTGCTTGTGCACATGCATTTGCTCTCTAAAAAAAAAAAACAAAAAAAATTAAAAAAAAAAGTAATAATAACTATGGGGGCACCTGGGTGGCACCCAACTCTTGATTTCGGCTCAGGTCATGATCTCACAGTTCATGAGATCAAGCCCCGCATCAGTACTGCTGTCAGTACAGAGCCTGGCTTGGGATTCTCTCTCTCCCTCTCTCTGCCCCTCCCCCGCTGGTGCACGCGCACACGTGCGCTCTCTCTCAAAATAAACAAACATTAAAAACAAACAGTAAAACAGGTACATTCTTTTAAAAAAATAATAATAACTATGGAACATATATACATGATTAAAAAGAGACCATGAGTGCGAGCTCAGTATTTGGGGTAGATGCAACAGGCAGTGGTTTAGGTTTCATTTCCTGAACCAGCTGCCTTGATCAAACCCCTGGTGGGCTATTATTTAGCTGAGGAGGAAGACCAATTTCAGCTTCTTTGCACCTTAAGTTCCCTCATTTCTAATACAAAGATTTTAATACATTTGAAGCATTTAGAATGCCTGGTGTATAAAAACTTGTAGATGAATGTTAGTTTTTATCATCATCAGAGGTGAACTTTTAAAGTTTGATTTTATAAATTGTAGGGTCTGACAAATATTTTGTTCATCCTTTTCTGCCAAACTATGTAATTAGTTAACTGTCCCTAAAGCCCTCTGTCACAAGACTGCCTGTCAGCTGCTCCCTCTGTCAGAAACTCCTGATTATTTGGGGGTAGGACAGTTCTAGGGAACAGAGCCATAATTTATTCATGTTACTAGGCTAGTTCTAGCAACCCAGAGAACAGAAGAGAATAAACTGTAATTTTAAAGACCATGTTTCTGGGTTTGTTGCTGTTGTCTTTTCTAGAGAATATTAATGGTGGTCAGTTTAAACTTTTGATTTTGTGATCTTTTATTTCCACAACAAATTTCACTAATTGTCACTCTAACCTATCTATATGTAATTCTGAAAAAAATCTTCAATCCAGAAGCCGCTGATAGCGTTTTCTTCAGACATTTCATCTCACTTGCCCCTGTGGACAGTTAACTCTCAATCCTTACACTTTCTGGTCCTCTCTGGACCATCGGATGCATCCTTCTTTCTTTTGTGACAGTCCAGGTATTGATATTGACTCTTCCAGCTTTCCAACTGCTTCTTCTTTCTCCCCCATGTTGGTTCTACCTTTGACTGCAAAACACAGGCATCACCCACTGTGGTAACCAGTTTTCTGCACTCCATCCTTCTTCGGACCTAACTAGGGAACAAATGCAATCATGGTTTCATCTATCACTTCTTCTTTGATGACTTCAATCCTCCTCTTCTGAGCCAATACCATAATTCAAGGAGTAGTATGCCAATTTCATAATTTCAGCTCTTTATCTGCCATCTCTCAAAACTGGCATCTGTGCCGATGACTGTTCCCACATCAATTCCCATGAAACATTGGAGGCATCTGTCCATTCTCCTCCTGAAGACTCTATAAGGGTTCCTACACTACAGTGAAATCAGTTTTAGTCCCTTCCTGAAGCCAGATAAGCCACATTAACCCCAAAGCTTTTCTCCTCTGATTTCCATACACTTATTACATAAATGTCAGCCTCTCCTCAACAGTCAACACCTGCTGGCAATCCACTGTATATTTTGTTGCACAGCTGAAAGTTTGTACGTCCAAGTAATTTCCGCCCATTAAGACAGCAACTTCCTCAAAAGAGAAATTATGTCTCAACATTTTATGTTCTACAAATGTTATAGGGTATAGATTTAAGAATTTATATAAAGAATCATTTAAACTAATCAGAATTGAAAGAAGTACGTTATTAAGGCAGAGAGAAAGGAAAAAGAAAGAAAATTCCAATGAAAAGGCAGAAAAATAGAATCTAAGGATAATATGGAGGCAACTTTGGGTCCTGGCTACCTACTGAAGTAGAAAAAAACTATTCAATAGCAACTATTAAAGTTACTATTTATTTAATATTTACCAGGGTTAGTTTCCCTCTTTTCTTACCTAATGGTAAAACAGCCTTAATACTTATAACTTCAGGGAGGCTTTAAAATCCAAATTTTGGCCTGAGAAAATGAGATATTACCTAATGCTAAAAAGTTAAAATTTCATCTGAGACAGATTTCATTGTTAACTAGGGGTAAGTTATTTTTTGAAACTATTTCCATATATGTTATATATGCAATATATAAAAATAGTTTTATATATATGAACGGATATGTAATACATATATGGATGCTTTCTAGTTCACTAAAATAAGTCACATTATTAAAATGACATTTTTATAGGGAAATGTAATTTCTAAAGAAACCCATTTGAGTGAGAAAATTAAATACTTTTCATAAAAAAGGAAAATAGATTTTAGTTTTTATTACATTATAATACACTTGAGTAGATATATCTAACTTGTTTTGGAAAAAAAAATGCTATAATCAATATATAGAACCTTGCTAAATGGCAGGAACTTATAAAATGATGTTTAAGCTGGTTCATTAAAATTGAACAAAATATTTGATCAAAAAAATCAAAAACAATTAAGACTAAACAATGCTGACAAAGAAAATCAGAAGATGAGAAATACCAGATTAGATCTTGCAGTGTAGTATATTTCTTCTGAACTGTCCAAAAAACCATCACTGTCGGGCTGTTTAGCAGAGACCAAGAAACCCAAGTTATTTACACTTAAACTAAAAGCCACAAATTCACAAAGGGAAACTGTCACAAATGAGGTTAGTCCTGCTAATAATTTTATTAAGGCAAATGCCAAGTCAAATAATCTTAAGAAGCTTGTAAAATAGCAATATTGCAACAACTTTGCTTTGTAATACAGTTTTATTAAACTAGTATATAATTTAAATACATGCAATGCCAACTTCAAAAGAGAAACAGGAAACAAACTCAAACTGCCTTAACAAAGTAACTATTAGCATTTATAAACATCATTACTACTTTTTGTTCTTAACCTTCTACATCCTCTACATAAATGTTAGGTTTAAATGTTATAATCATTTTAAGAATTTTTAACATTCCTTTCCTCCATGCTGGTATACTGAATTAGAATAACTCCACTTTGTATACCTTTAGTCAAGTGGGTTCACAAAAGCATTAAATTTAAGAAAGTTTCCATTTCAATCCTTACTACTTATTAATAGTTACTTTCTTCTCAGTATTGAACAGAAAAAAAAAAAAAACATATAATCTGGAGCTCTAGGAAACTAATTTCATTAGGATTGATTTTGTTTTTTTAAGTCTCATTTTTTAAATTCTTCCATAGGATAGTAACATCTCAAATATTTGCAAAACATGTTGTTTCTAAGACTGAATCTAAAAATATATTATCACATATCTAGGAAGGTGTTTATAAAACATTAACAAAAAACAATAATGAAAAGAACATTCATAGAGTTAGCAAGCCTTAAATGAATGACAGACTTGATCTATTATGTATGCCTGGTCTCTCCTGAGTTTTAGTCCCAATAGATTTGACTCTACCCTCATGTTTAGAAAACTGGCTTACACTCTTAAAAGGCTGCCCATAAATTCAGTGAGATGTGTTTTATTGGTCCAACATTTTAATTTAAAATGGTGGCATTTATCCTAACAAATGCGTACACAAAAAGCCCCTCGAAAACTGAAAAACAAAAATAAAAAAAAAAATTAACAGGTCAGCATTAAAAACATTTAATAGGAGAATGGTAAAACTAGTACATTTCTCCTAACATTAAGAATATTCGATCTCAGCAACACAGATTTATTTTTTGTAATTTTAGAATTACTTACCTTTTTATTTCCCCAAATGCTTTTGAAAATATCAAGAACTAGACTTTTTAGTCATTACCAATATCACAAAGACTAATTAAAATATTTATTTTTAGTGTTAACATTCCAAGACTACTCTACTTACAAGTTCATGATGCGGTTCTGTCTCCTTCCTTAAGGGTGGATCAAATTTTACTTGGCCAACTAAAGAAGAAAAGAAGTAAAGCCATGATCTCTTTCTGTATTCTTAAAGACGTAATAATTTTAAAAGTTACTCTATGGCAATACATTTAATTTTACCATGTACCATATAGGGATCAAAACCCAATGTTTTAAATTAAGAATCTGTTGGCTGGAAAAAGTCCAAGAAAGTCTCGGTAGGCTATTTAAAGCTAAATCTGTTAGTCCTAGGCCTCTTCCATAGTAAAAAATAAAATAAAATAAAATAAAAAAATGATTAGCAGAATTATATGTATGTTACAGTCAGGATCTAACCTACTTCACTGTGACCCAGCATTCACTAGAGAGCATCTAACTCAGGATTTAGGTGGGCAGACAGCAATTGAGGCAGACTACTTTTGGAAGCCAGCCTTCAAGTTGGCCTCTAATGATTCCTGCCTCCTAGTGTTCATCAATTTGTGTAGTCCCTTCCCACATCACCAGCATTGGTCTTTGTGATCAAATGAATACGGCAGAGTGATGGTGTATCACTTCCAAGGTAAGGCTTCTATCTTGGGCTCTCTTTTGGACTACTTGCTCTGAAGTCATGTTGTGAACAGCCCTAAGGAGAGTCTAAGTGGCAAGTAACTGAAGCCTCAGTTAATAGTTACGCAACCACAGAAGCAAATCCTCCAGCCCAGCCCAGCCTTCAAATGACTTTAGCCCCAGCTGGTATAACTTCATAACAGATGTGAGCCAGAACCACCCAGCAAAGTTGTCCTGGATTCCTGAGCCTCAGAATATGTATGAGAATAAGTGTTCATTATTTTAAGCTACTCAATTTTGGGGAATTTATTATACAACAATAAATAATACATCACTGTAGCTCAGGTATAAACTACCTAGAGCATATATAAACTGTACTACTTTCACCTTCTTCCTTGGTATTATAATATACTGAATGTTTCATTATCTTTACCTCTAATTTCCATATCTCACTATCATTATCTGCTTTTATCACCAGGGTAAAGCATTCAAAACCACTGAAATAAAAGCAGAGGCACAAACAAAACATTAAAAAGAAGAAACACAATCACAAATATATCACAGTTCAACTAGTAAGAGCTTCAGCCAAAACAGTCCTTCTCAATCAAGGTCAGGAAATGAGTGAAATTTTAAAGTATAATCATTTTTATAATTGCTTTTATTTTAGTTTAGTATGTATGATTTATTGTGAATGTTAATACCAGTTAAAAGAAACCATGAGATTTGAATATTTATCAATAGAAGGGATAAGTGAAAAAGGCTGGGAAACACAGCCCTGTAAGACCTCCAGTTGTATAAGTATGTACATAGTTTACAGCTGTTATGGACCAGATATCAAATTCTGGCCCCTAGAGATGAGTAGGTTCTTCAGTAACGGGTTCCTCACCCCTGTCCACACATGATCACACATCAAAGATCATAAAATAACTTTTAGGTAAGGTATTAAAATATTTTAATATCTGCCTACCTTACCTTGATACAGGCCTATTGAACAGCTCTCACCTGTATTTGTCATCAAACAGCAAAGTTAAATCTGTGTAATAAACTTACATGAGGGCAGTTTGTGCATCTATCTGTCTTGTGTTACTGTCACATGTGAACATACCTGCTTCCCCCCGCCAGAATAATCTGTATATTCTGTATATATATAATCTGTATAATCACTGAGTGCTGGGGAGCAGAGATGTTGTCTTAGACTAACTTTCCTAACAAGGACAAAATCTTAACTGTAGCAGGGCTCCTATACCCCTGTCCTCTGTGGGCAAAGTACTACTCTGTAGTCTGTGGGAATGCATTGCTAGAAGGGGGGGGACGGCGCAGCACAGTCCCTCTGGAGATTTATTCTTCATGCCTGTTCTCTTCAAACTCCCTCAAGTGATGTCAAGCTTCTGCCACAGAATCTTCCAGCTACTGTTCAAATAATTATTGGTCAACCATCCTAGGCTGCAGTGCTATTTACGATGTTCTTCATAATGTGAGAAAATTCTACTTATCTGTAACTAGCTGTCGATTGGTCTTGATCTGTTTCCTCTACCATCTCCTTGAACATATGTCAAGCCAGACACTGTAAATTTCTACTTTAATATCCAGATGAAAACTCCCTTTTAGCTTGAGACAGCTCCACTCCAATGTTCCCACTTGCTGACCCTACACTAGCAATTATGGATCAAAACTAACCCTATTAAGGCAGACAGGAAGAGCCCTGGAATTATTTCCTAAAGCGAGTCTTTGCTTATTGTATTTAATGATATGAAGGCAGAGAGGACTCCTAAAAGGGAAAGAATAACACCCTTTCTGCACAGGAGTCAGTTTTCGTATATATGTTGCTTAAACACCATCTGGTTTAATAAAGAGAAAACCTTCGCTGCATGGAGAGACACCATGTAAATGTGAACATAAAACATTATCAGGAGGAACAACTATATACAATTTTTAAAATAATTTTTCCAAAGCTTGTCTTTATAGACAACAGCATTAACTATTCTATATTCTATCATATCTCACATAAAGTCATAAAACATTCTAAGAAAGCAGATATTAGAACACCGTGAAAGATTTAAAAGCCTCAAGTATCAAACTCACAAATTAACAAAGTGGTGGTTTTAATTCTGTTGCTACCTCAACGAGGGATATGACACCTCTTTTACTGGCAAATGGGGGAGAAGGGACCTGCTCCCACCAAAAGGAGGGCACGTGAGAATCTCAGAAAAACTGGGGTATAGGCATCTAGTTTTAAACAGCATACACATGCATACACAGTTACAAGCTGAGAGTCACAAATATAAATTTGTAAAGAATGATTCAGTAAGAACTGCACTTTGCAATAAAGAGTCTGATAATGTAATTTTTTAAAAGAACTGGATAACAAGATAAAAGGACCTTAAATGAGATTTTCAACAGTACTGAATATATAAAGTTTTCTAAATGAACTACAAAGACATCTCTGATCTCTCCATCTGTATTATCAGAGAAAGGACAAAGACATCTTGTTAAGTATTTTTTTTAATTAAAAAAAATAGGAAATTTTGCTCATATACTAAGGTTGTCATTTTCAGAAAAATACTTTTGGAGGGAAATCAGCAAGTTTAAACCATCTGGCTTCAGATGGAGCTTAAAGGTCACAGAGGCAATTGCTGGCAAACAGAGTACCAAATCCCAGTCCTGGGCTTTCTGTACAATGCACGGTACTTTCTTTCAAGAGTTTCCTCCTTTTTAAGAGTACTTCCAAGTAACGCCAGCACAAAGTTTTTCTAAGAACTTAATATACAGTGTATGGTCCAGCCAAAGTTTCAAAGGAAGTTTACAAAGGACTTGCAGTGTAAAAGCCACACAAGTGTGATGAGGCGGTTTCTGAAACGGAGCAGTGTTTGTGAAAGACCACTGGGCTGGAGGCTGAGGGATCCAGGGCTTGCTGTTGACCTGGAGTTTCCCTCCATCCCACAGGCAAATCTCTTCATCTCTGCATTTCTTTTGTTTTTTTCCTACTAAATGGTGTCTGCCACTACTTATTTATTAGCTTTTCAGACAAAGAGGTGGATTCATCTTGAAGTATGAAATGTATTATTATAATTAGCATTACTAATCTAGCCAAAAATTGGGAACAGTTTCTTTTCAGTAGTTATCTTTAAGTTACCACATAATTTCACTAAAGCCATTTTGGATTTTAGGTCCTTCAGGATAAATCTTTAATTCACAGAAAACTGTTATCACAGTGCCCGATTGCACTAAATTAGTATTCTAAGTCATAGAGAATTAATGCTTCCAAAAAGAAAAATGAAGTTCAGGCACTATTATTGCAGATTCCTGCTGGCAGAGTTCATCACTGATGAGCTGACAGCACCAGATTCCCTGTGAATGAAAGGTCTGTCTCGGTGGGCCCATAACTCGCTCGTGTACATAAGAATTACCCAGAGGGCTGTTTTTATTTTATTTTATTTTTTAATTTTTTTAACGTTTTTATTTATTTTTGAGACAGAGAGAGACAGAGCATGAACAGGGGAGGGTCAGCAAGAGGGAGACACAGAATCTGAAACAGGCTCCAGGCTCTGAGCTGTCAGCACAGAGCCTGATGCGGGGCTTGAACTCACAGACCGCGAGATCATGACCTGAGCCGAAGTCGGCCACTTAACCGACTGAGCTACCCAGGCGCCCCCAGAGGGCTGTTTTTAAAAGACAGATTCCTGGGCTGACCCAAGACCTAGTGAATCAGAATCTGTGGAAAAGTGGGGCGTGGAACCTAGTTTTAAAGGTGCTCAGGACACTCAGACGCTAAGCCAGTTTGCAGATCTCTATCTCTCCTTGCTACTCAAAGTGTGGTCCTGGAACCATAAGCATCTCCATAACCTCGGAGCTTGTGAGAAGTAAAGAACCTCACTCCTACAGCAGATCCACTGAATCAGAAACCACTTCAACAAGCTCTCGAGGTGAGTTGTACACACCTATCGGTTTAAGAAGCAGTGCCTCAATTACTTCTGTCCTGCCTGGTTGAGGGATTTTATTCCTCCTCCCAAACAGTAACAACATAAATACATCCCCTCTCTTGCCACAGAAAATTCCCCAGGAATAAAGTAAATGAAAAATTTTTACTGCCTTAATTAAACTCTACCTTTAAAAAGATTTACGAAGAAAGACTATTTGGAAAAAAATGAAACAAAAGTAATTGTTAACTAAATTACAACCTGAAATCTTATTTCTCATTGTTAAATTATGAACTGTGTAAAGTATACACTTACAGTTTATCTCCGAGCGGGTTTTTTCTTCTCTTACATTTCTACTCGTTGAGTGAATTCTATGTGGTACAGCAACAAGAGGCTAGGAAAAGACCAAAATCAATGATAATGTGGCATTTGATAATCAAGTCACAGTCTGGTCCACAAAATTACCCAAATGTGAAAGAAATACCCCATTTTATGCAAACACGGGACAAAATATAATGATTCTGTGGTTATTTTTTACAAAGGAGGCAACCAGCAAGTGGGAGCTTCTAAGATTATGGATATATTTTATCCACAGCAGGTTCCCAATAAACGTTCTCTGAAATAAATAGAAATAAATATCCAAAACTGAGTATTTCAATAATTCAACAGCTGTTCAAAAGCTGCAGCTTTCCCTGTTGCAGAAGAGGATACTGTGATTTAAAAAAAAATCTGCCTCAAGTTCTTCTATCAAAAAGAATGGGGTGAATAAAATGAAACGATGCTAAAGGCATTAAAGATTTATGGTCCTTTTACTTTAGTAAGCATAATTTTTTCCCCCTTCATGTTTCTTCTTATAGGAACAGCACTCTATTTTCTTTCCTTTTACTGTATTAAAAGCTCTGTGTATTGCCACTTCCAGAGAGAAACATTCAATCACAGACATCCCTCCAACCATATGGAGTATGAGGGGCCTTATCTGAGAAGCTTCTGCAGCTTCTGCCCACACACTTGGAGGTCTCACCTTAAGAGGTGATGCCAGCATCTATTTCACGTACCAAACAGGTTTTTTTTTTTTTTTCTGTGTGTGAAACGCTTCCCTTGAAGTTATTACCTTTGAAGGAGACACACTCGTAGATATATCTTCGTGAAAAATGTAATTCATTAACATTTAAGTTCAAATTAGCAGATTCAAAAGGCAGATCAAGAACAGGACCCAAGTCAACTATTCTCATATTGGTGCATCTCAGGAAATAAAACCTTATGAATCTAAAAGACGCCAAACACTGAAATACTGATAGTCAAACAGCAGCAAAAGCCATTTCAAAACTGAAGTATTTAAACTTTACGTGTACACAGTGGTTTGCAGTTTTACAAAGTGCTTTCGTACACCTCAGCTCATCCTGTCCTCAAACTACACTTGTGAACCAAGTACTATTCTTCATTTTATAGATGAGAACACTGAGACTCAAAATTCGGGCACTCAGCTACTTAGACGCAGAGCTGGAAAAGAACAAACCCCGTACTTCTGATAACAATATATAGTAGCAAAAACAAACAAGCAAGCAAAAACAGGTATCCCGTCAGGCTAGTCACACAGACTGCTATTACCAGTGAACATGAATAAAACCTGTGACTGCCTAGGAGAACAGTTTTACTTTCCCAGCTTAAACGTATAACTATAAAATTATTAAATCTCAGAATGCTGAACAGAGTAAATGGGTTAACATGTCGAAGAAAACTATATTAAGTATAATGTGCAGCACCTTTCTAAAAAACTACATGGGAATCCAAAATAAAAAAGTCAAACTTCCTTCCAACAGTGTAGGATAGATAATACATTTTAGAGACTGTAGAATTAGCAGATGTGCTCAATGTTTTCAAGAGTATTCAGCCTTCATACAACATGCACAGTATCACAGCAAATCCTGAAATGCAAGTTAGATACATGTCACTCAAATTATGAGTGGGAACGCAGCCCTTAGCAATTTCAACAACGAAGCATTTGCAAGTAGTAAGATTATGAATTTCTCTGGGAAAAGTTTTATCTTAAACATGAGAAGAAAAGTTCTCCCCTCCCACAACCTACAATTATAATACGAACAACACAGACTTCATAAGAAAGATGAATTTCTTTCTCCACTACATGAGAAAACTTCAGAAGCATCTTCATTCCACAGACTGCTTCTGTATTTGGCTTATTATTTCTCCTGTTTAAGTACATTTTCAAAAGGACTTCGTAATTCAGTGTGACGAGTGTACAGGACGTGCAAAGAGACAACGAGGTGGCATTCAGTGCACTGAGAAGACACAGGCAGTCCTTGCCTTGCAGTCTCAGGATGCACGAATTTCAGTCACCATGAATTAGTTAAATGACACCAGTCCCCCATAACATGGTTCAAATATCAGTCAGCAGTATATTAATTGTATAGATACTCTACAATCGTATAATATTTGGTATATTAATATCTTATTAACATTCAGTACATGAATTGTAACTGTATAATGTACAAACTTCACTGCAAGCTCTCTATTCAGGCCACAAATCACGACGTGACAAACAGACGCACGTCACATTCAGTGACAAATCACATCGCTTTTTCCCATGTCTGTGACTGCTCACTGAGCACCTGTCAGCTCATGCACAGACGGCAGAGTGGGTAGTTGTGTTCCCTCTGGTCTCCCAGTGAGGATACACTCATGTGACATTTTAACAAAAACTGGTAGCTGAAAGAGGGAATTAGCCAACAAAGATGGAAGTGCTGTAAAGAAATAAAAAGTGTGAAGTCTGGATCATGCTGGAAATAAATCTGAACGTAACATGTAAGTGGAGTTCTAGGAAGAAACAGATGACGGTAAGAGCGTGGACCCGGCTCCTGCTCACGAGCCTATACACGTACAGCCAGAGAACTCGGTGAAGGTGAACTTACTGGTATAAAGGAAGAAAGCGGTTCTGATAAAAAAGAGGAAGATGCTCCCAAAGAAGTGGCATCCACAAAAAATTTCACATCACGGGAATACGAATATGGAGATATTTCATGCATTGGAAGTACAAAGGAAAAGAATGTTGGAAACTGACCCGAACTTAGAAAGGGAGTAGGACAGTTCACCAAGGCACAAAAAAGATACTTGCTCCGTGTCACAGAGTTATGACAAGAAGGCAAGCACTGTGCAATCTACTTAGTAAGTAGACTACTTGAGAATCAATCTATGCAAGTTTTTTTGTAAAAAAACAAAACACGTTAATTCTCACTGGTTCTAATATTTTAAATAACAGTGCAGTAAGTAAATATTAGTCTTAATTACTTTTTCACTTCCTTATACATTTAAAACTGACAGTAAGAGAATTTTTAATGTTCTTACAAAAAATTTTCAAAGTCACAGAACAACTGTCACTTTCCCACTGATTATTAAGATCACTTTGCAGGGTGTCTTGGCTACCAGGGTCATTTTTATAGTCCCACATTACCTTGCAAATTGAAGACTTAAGCATAACAATAAAACAAGTTTTCCCTACTATAATTATAAGATCAACAGTAACACTTTACGTTCCTTAAGTTTTATGTTTCCAAACTCCTTTCCAGACTTTGAACAAAAGGACAGATAGCTTTTTTAATTACAGCTGTATAATGATGGCAAGCTAGAACAATGGTGAATTGACAGAAAGGTTCTGACTTAACACAATACACAACCATCTTTCCAACCACTGAGAGTTATCGTTCCCTCAGTATCAAGAAATTTACACCATTTTAAGTATCTTCCATAAAGCCAGTCATCAGGGTCAAGGGTATCCATCTCAAGTTATATATCCAATAACAAAATTCGGCCATGTCACATTTACCAAGTTTCTCTTAGGTGTCACAATTATTAGCTGGGCTAGGAATGTTAAGTATGCCAACAGAAAAGAAGCTTCCTTTGATATCAATCCTTCTATCATATTAGTTATTTTATTCTCTAACAACTACACTGGCTCATTTAAAAACATTTTTTTTTTAACGTTTATTTTATTTTTGAGACAGAGAAAGACACAGCATGAACGGGGGAGGATCAGAGAGAGGGAGACACAGAATCTGAAACAGGATCCAGGCTCTGAGCTGTCAGCACAGAGCCTGACGTGGGGCTCGAACTCACAGATCACGAGATCATGACCGGAGCTGAAGTCGGATGCTTAACTGACTGAGCCACCCAGGCACCCCAACACTGGCTCATTTTAAAACATTCCCATAGTGGATAATTAAGGTTTTAGTCACCAATAAAATCAATCCTATACTTTCTACTAACCACTAATAATTCATGAGGTACTGTAGCAGGATTGTTTTTAAAAGGAAAACTGAACAGAAATTTTGAATGTATTCTAACATCTGACTTAGGTACTTCCTGTCTGCACTCTCTCTTTTAAAGTGGACGATTTATTTGGCAACTTCATCCAAAATGACTACTTTGAAATAACTACAGTAATTTCACCAAGTGGATTAGATGATTGTGCCTTTGCCATTTTCAGAAAACAGTCACACACACGAAGACAGTAAGAAAAATCCAACACATGACTTCCCTAGGAGAGACCAATTCAAAGAGTTCATTATTCCCTCACGAGTTTATTATTTAAACCAGACCCAGAACTTTAAAATATTGCTTCTGAGATGCACACACATACGTACATATATGTTATATGTATACTTGGTAAAAACAGTTCCTACCTCAGGATCATCATCATCAAAATCATGGTAGGTGGAATGATCTGGATTATTCACTTTATCTAACAGTTCGATTGCCAAAGACCGTGTCAAAGGTTGTGTGACAAAAGGATGCTATAAAAATAATATAGAACAGAACACTCATTAGAAATATGATTGGATGACATTTTACCTTTTGAAAAAAAGATATTTCAGGGAACAATAATACCTGTAGTAACTTCTCAGCAGTAGGTCTTTTCTTTGGATTTTTGGTGAGTGCCATTTTTACGAAATGATGAAAACTATTTGACCTAAGAAATTTTGAAAATTAAGACTTTTAAATTTTAATTCTTTTTTTAGTCATGATTATGAAGTAAATAACACAAAAATACTTACCATTTCATTTTATCTTTTAGTTTAGGAGGCTGAAAATTACTTTTTGTCATTAGAAATAACGCTCTGAAAAATCAACAACAAATTGTTACACAGCATTTTAAGCTTTTATATTTTAATATATAATATAAATAATTCTATTACTATTAAATAATTCTATTACAATTATTAAAATAGAGCAAGACTCAGACTAGTATTTATGATGTAATAAGTACTGGGGGTGAGAGGATCACCCTTAATTTAAGCACAGAACTCTTCAATTATGATACACTGACCTCATTGGGTGCAAGTCGAACATAGGCGGCTGAAGCTCCGCAAGTTCTATGGCAGTGATTCCCACAGCCCAGAGGTCACAGAGCTGGTTGTAACCCCCTTTCCTCTCAACAGCTGCGACTTCTGGAGCCATCCTGAAGGAAATATTGCAGGGAAAAAAAAACCTGCAAAACTTGTGTTTACTGTATTTTCTTCCATATTCCCACCAGAGGCACTTGGAACTATCCCTTTCTAAGCTGAGGCCTACTTAGGCCTTGATATCTGAAAAATAAGTATGTAGTATTTTAAAGATCTCTGTTGAGATCTTGATCCCTTAAAAGACCCTCCATCCCAAGACCCTACTGGTGATTCCTTGGTTACTTTGCTAGACTTATAAAGGTTTATAAAACTTGACATTTATAGTACAGCAACATAACCCAAATTTGTCCACACCTTAATCTCTTTTCTCTGTACAATGTAGAATTTTACAGAGAAATAACATCTTGCAATAAATGATCTATAATTTTTAGCTCTTACCTATTTGTACCAGTGAACTGCAATCTGGCCTCTGTTTTCATATGACCAAAACTACTTACTGGGGCATCAATAATCTTCATTTAGTATTTAGCTCATACTCACTATAAATTTAACTGGCAGTTTTTCAGCTTTATTTTAAAGGTGAAAGTTATAAAAATGAGTGTCTGCTTTTTAAAACTGTATTAATTTAGAGGAAAATTACCCAAATTTAGTTTTAACTTTCCTATATAGTCTTGTTCCAATTGTAGCTCTATAAATTTTTATTTGACTTATTTAAATTATATTTTCAAATATAAAAGTTTTTAAATTCTAAACAACGGTTTTGAAAATAACCAACTCTCACATATCAAAAGAATGATTTTAATAAGTAACTTTACAAATACCCACTTGTCCTCCTATTATGATTTTAGGGAAGTCAAGTAAATTGGTGAAGTTAAAAATACGTACATACACACACACACACACACACACACACACACACACCTTCTGACTTTCAAAATGCTTCCTCTTAAATCCTTCTAATCTTAAAGTACTTCTTAAAAATATTCGAACTGTCATAAGAAAAGTGAATTTTAAAGTATGTCAGTTATTACTTTACTGATGGTTGGAATGTTCCAGTTTACTGGTACAAGTACACTAGCAGAGAAGGAAAATGCATAAAGCTGATATGCCCCACTTGCCGTGCAAGGAGACGTTCTCCACTCCTCTATAAATACACAAGTGAAAGACCCCAGCTAGTGCTTCTACTCCTGCCAGCTAGGCTGTATGCTTATACAGTCAACTGAGTTCATCTTTGAACCTCTTTATTCATTATATTATATACATTATTATATAATATTATAAATATGCAATTTAATTAAATGTTATAAAAAACTGATTTGTTAGCAGGTTAAAAAGGTAAGTTATGAAAATTAAAGTGAATGCTTACAAAAAAGCTTGTTAAAGACAAGTTTCTAAAGACAAAACCAAAAAACCTAGAAAATTATGTTGAGAATATGACAACTCTAAAAGACTACGAAGGCTACAGAATGCATAATTCCATTTGTAGGACATTCAGGGAAAAGGCAGAAATCAGATTGAGTGCTGCTAGAGGCTAGGGATGAAGGGACAGAATTTACTAAAGGGGGCAAAAGAACACTTCCTTGGGTGTTGGAAACCTATCTTTTATATTGAGTATAGTGCTATTTCTCACCACCAAAGCATACAAGTCTCTCAACACTGGGAGACTTGCACACCTAGTAAGGCTAAATCTATATCTCCTAGACCTGACTTAAAAAAAAAAAAAGGCACATGCTTTGTATGTCCGAGTTCTTTAGAACTAAAGATTGCGCTTTAGGGAAACACAACCTGGAAAATGTAGTTGATGCATTATGGGTATAGTTTACATTATTAAGATATAACTCTAATTAGAGAGCCACTCAAAGAAAAGGCCTTGGTCTTATGGCAGGAAAGGAAAAAGGAAAAAGGAAAAAGGAAAGAAGGAAGAAAAAGAAAAGAAACAAAGAGAAAGAAAAGAAAGTAAAAAAGAAAAAGACACTCATAAGCCTGAAATTAAAAGGTTTAACGTACATCTGTGTTAATTTTGAGATTTGCCATTCAACAGATGTTTCTGATTAACTGAGGAACTGCCAACCTTAGTCACTCTGGACAAGACATTCCATTCTGTTCTACATCCCTAGAGTTCATGTGGGAAAGACATGATATATATATATATAGAGAGAGAGATGAAGACAGAGTGTGTTCCAAAAATTTACTTTGCCTAATTCACAATTTCCCATGTTCTGAAGACAGTTTCACTCTCTTGTGGGTAATAACATTAGAGTTTTTAATCTCTGAAGCTGCAACTGGAGATCAGTAATCATCAACAAACATTTACTAAATATTTATAAAAATCATGTTGGACCCTACAGAGCAAGCGAGAGTTCCTTTATAGCAAGGTTCCCAAAAACCATTATCAATCTTTTTAGAGCTTCTTCCACTTAATGAACATGGTAAAATATTCTTTGGCTGTGTATCCACAAGTGTACCTGCCTACACTGCATAAGCTCTTGATGATCTTCTTAATCTGTTTTAGTCTTAAAATTTTTGACCAGTGTATGTTTTCAATAAACGCTGTATTCAATAATGACAGAAAAACAAAATGTTAAATTATCGATTAAAATACAATTACCAATATGGTGTACCAATGAAAGATTTCCGTTTGGCAATTGTAGCTGTAATCTGTGCAGATACTCCAAAATCAGCTATTAAAAAAAGAAGAAACATTTAGGGAAGAAAACTGAGGGAAGGTAAAATGATTTACAGTAACATGAGAAGAAACATTTAACAATTTTCATTAAACTAATTTCACAGAAACGAGATATTCTTAAACATCACATTAAACTTTTTTAACTTTTGTGGGTTAGCACTAAAATATCACTAAGTAGTCAGGGTGTATTACAGCCAAATAGATTCTCATATATCCCTGCATGAATCCGATGAAAACAAAAGTCAATGATTTTGATGAGAAAGAGAGAGCTGAGAAAATTTAACCCGCCAGACTTAATAATATTATAATTTCAAATTCTCAGGACCTGAAATTCAAGGAATATCACTGGAAGGGACCTTACATAGTCATATATTCCATTCACTTCCTGCCATACTCATGATGACTGACATCAAACAAACCAAGAATCTACCGGCAAATCTGCCTAGCCTGAAAAGACACCCAAACAGAATGTTCCCCAAAATCTTACCTTAGCAATACCTTCTAATCCCAACACCAATCACTAGGAAATTTGTTTTTATGCAGGACTTGTTGCTATTCTTTAAGTATGTTGAGGTCTAAATATTTTCTAGTTTTTTAACAGTCATTTCTAAATCCTTATCAACCAACGTTTTATATATAGGATTTCTGTCAGTAAGGCACATAATATTAACACAAAATATTAAACTGCTGATAGAAACTGTTCACTAAGACATCAATAGTTAGATAAATGCTTTTTTCATCTTTAGAGGTACCTCAGCAAAATTTTATTATGTAAGTTAATTATCAGATAGATACTTTTATATCTGATCAGTCCTACTGTAGGCTATAATTCAAAATAGTTTTATTCATGCTTTTATAAAATAAATGTTTTTTGAATTCTGATTTGTCTTATAGTAATATATAATCCAAAATAACTTTCCTATTTATTAAACTCTTCATTTAATACCTAACGTCCATGATTCTGTTTATAAAAACTACTATACTATACATGTTCCCAGTCTCAAACCTTCAAATTAAGTTATTATTTAGGTTTGGAACTCTATTTTAGTCATAACCAAAAGTTATAAAAGGTACAGTTTGAAATAAAGCAACATCCAGCATCTAAATTACATCCTTATATTAGTAATATTGTTTTTGTTTTTGTTTTTGGAAGAGAGAACAAGTGGGGAAGGGGCAGAGGGAGAGGGAGACAGAGAATCCCAAGCAGGCTCCGTGCTGTCAGTACACAGCTCGATGTGGGGCTGGGTCCCACGACTGTTGGGATCATGACCCGAGCTGAATCAAGAGTCTGACTCTTAACCAACTGAGCCATCTAGGCACCCCGACTATATTTAGTTTTAAATGCTAACGTAAAGGATGTAGGATTTTTGGTGTTATTGATTTTTTGGCTTTTGTTTGTTTACCCTGTTTTTTGGTTACAAGGCAATTTTGTACAAATTTCTTACTAAAAGTCACATTCCTCAGGTTACAGGTGAAAGAATTCCTGAAGAATTACTATTTTGCCATATCTTTACAACAAATCTGTCATATGTGAAGGGCGGACTCTATCCCCATGTAGGAGAAAAGGGAACAGAAACAGGTTACATATGCCCCACAAAGAGATTTCCACCTAAAAATACACAGATGCTGAGGGAAAAACTAATCTTACAGAGGCAAATAAAACTTACTATGTTCTGGAATAAATTTGCTCAAATGACAAAATTTTAATTTACTTACCCAATTTTACATGACCATTATCCGTTAACAGAATGTTAGCTCCCTTCAAAGCGAGAACATTTTAGTTAAAGTAAGAAACTTTTTATCAGACAGCACATATAATTGATCAAATATACGTATATAAAATGATCACAAGTGGCAGCCTTAGACCCAGAAATACTTAAAATTTAAAGTATGCCCAATTAAAGTGTTAAATTATTATATTTGCAGGAAAACTTAGGGTCTTTTAAGACAATTTGACTATTCTTATAAAATGTTCTACCTTGCAAAACGCTGCTATTAACACAATATGAATGTTATTATGAAAATGATGTATTAGTTTTCATCTGTTATATTCTTACTGATCAAACATTGTGACTGCCCTAAAACGTGACCTAATACTGGCATTTTCAATTCCTGTATTACATCTTAAACGTGTTACTTCCTGTTCTAGGAGTTCATCATCAGTTGAACCACTGCTGGTGCATAAGACTGAACCTTGCTGCTTACTCATGAGGCTGTCTATCTTAATGTGTTTGCCCACAGTTGAGGACCACCCAGAATATAAACAACTAGCCACAGGCCCACCAGATTAAAATGTCACCTGGCTGCATGACTGTGAGTTAACAAAATATACACTGGTTTCTACCCCCGGTTCCTAGCCCAGTTCTCCTGAAAGCCCTGTAATTTCCTAAGTGACAAGAGCCCTAGGAGCATCTTTTGTACTAGTATATGCTTGCAGACCCTGGTTCTTGATGCAGTGCTCCTGAAACCTTTGTAATTTCAGGGGTCACAGAGTAGTATCTTCAGTTCTAATGAAGCAACTCTGGGTAGGCTCCTGGATGGCTCCTGGATGAGGGCTGATCACTGGAAAGACCAAGCCATGACTAGAACTTCAGAATTTTCAGCCCTGCCCCCCATTCTCTTGAGAAGGGAGAAGAGCCAAAAATGGAGTTAATGACTGATCATGCCTACATGAGGAAGCCTCCATAAAATCTCAATGGTATGGGGTTTGGAGAGTTTTCGGGTTGAATTACACACAGAGGCACTGGGAGAGGGGTGTGTCTGGAGAATGCACGGAAGCTCCATGCCCCTTCCCACACACCTGGCCCTACACACCTCTCCCATCTGGATGTTCATCTGTATCCTTTATCATATCCTTTAATGAGCTGGTAAACATAAATAATTCCCCGAGTTCTGAGAGCCACACTAACAAATTAACTGAACTCAAGGAGGGGGTCTTTGGAACCTCCAATCTATACAGTCAGTTGCTCAGAAGCACAGCTGATAAACTGGGCTTGAACTGGTATCTGATGTGTGTGTGTTTTGGGGGAAGGGACAGTCTCATGGGGCTGAGCCCTTATCTGTGGGATCTGATGCTCTCTCCAAGTAGACAGTGTCAGAATTGAGTTAAATTGTAGGACACCCAGCTGGTATCACACTGGGGAAAAACCTGCAGACATTTGGTAACCACCAGGGTCAGAATGAAGTGTTCTGTGTGAGTAGTAAAGAAGCCTCAGGAAAGAAGCATATAGTCGGAAAGAACTGGGTTTTTCCCCCACACAGAAAGGGAAAAAAAACTCAGTTTTTCCCATTTCAATGTTAGTAGCATTTTGGCCACCTCTACTTTCTGATCTGAGCTCCAAAAAAGACGATAAAACCACTACATCTTCAATAAGCCCAAAGGTATAGAGACTTTCTAAATTTTATTTTTTGCCTTTTCTGTAACTTTTAAATGAGCAAGCAAAAGTAAGCAGGCTAAATCTTTAGTCCAAGGTGCCAACAATCATGTAATTATAGGCTAACAGGAAAAGCACTAGGAAACCGGCCCCACCCAAAAAAGAGGAAGCCATAAAGAAGACTGTACCCCCTGATATTACTGGGAATAATGGGAGAAACAAGAAAAAAAGGAGAAGGGACTACAGCAGGGATTTTAATTTGATCTAAGCCCCAGCGATCTAGATGTCTGCCACGGTCCTCAGTTTGGTCTTTGCCCAGCTCCAGACTAATTTTCCTAAATTACAGTTTATATCATATAACGTGCATCTATGGCCTCTGATGCTCCCCTCTTCCTTCCATCCTTCCATCTCTCTCTCCTTGAGCAATCAGGTACTATTTTATGTTCTAGGGTTATAGTAATAAATGAGAATAAGCTCCATCTCTCATGAAGTTTACAGTGAATAGGAGAGAACGAAAATCTAAAAATACATGCACACATGAATGAATGAATGAATGAACCAACAAATGATTCAAAGCCAGGAAGAGGGAAGTACTCTAAAGCCAAGTAAAGCAGGAAGAGAAGGCCTTTCTAAGGCAGTGATGTCTGAGCAGAGATCTAGATGAAGTGAGGGTGCAGAGGCATGCCAAAATCTGGGAGAAAAACATTCCAGGAAGAGGGCACAGCAAATACAAAGTCTTGGTGCCAGAATGAGTCAACATACTCCAAAACCAGCAAGCTTAGTGTGGCTGGAACAAAATGAGTAAAATGGAGAGGAGTATGAGATGAAGTCAGAGAGAAAAGCTGGGGCCAGATCATGTAACACCTTACAGGCAATGGTAAAAAAAAACAAAAACAAAAACAAAAACCCCAAAAACAAACATCTGGATGTTATAGTGAGTAACGGGATGGTGGTTTATAAGCAGAAGAGTGACAAGCTCTGATTTAAAAAGATCACTCTGGTTGCAAGGTGGAGAAGGACTGCAGAAACACACAAGAACAGGAACAGGGAGACTGGTTAGAAGGCTGCTGCAGAAGTGCAGGTATTAACAGACCAATGGCTTAGACCAGGGTAGAAATAGTGGTGATGGTCACACTCTCCCCAGGTGGGCTCAAACTCTGAAGTTCATCACACAATTCCTCCTGGAATCGAGCACAAAACCATCCGGCTATCCCCATCATATGTTCTCTTCTCTTTGATAATATGGCACAGTTTTTATATTCCCTAAAATGACCCCACACTTTCTGACGTCTTCATTTTTGCTTACATTGTTCCCTCTGCTTGGAAGGCACTCCAACCTCCATTTCTGACACAAATTTATCAGTCTTTCCAGATCATCTATGTGCTGATGACACAGTGCTTTTAATGCACTCATGTTATACTTCTCCCTATGAACTCCAAAGCTCTTTGCTTAGGTCTTAAATGGCTTATGAAAAACACTTAAAGTAAAGGATCTCAGCAGATGATCTGAGAGTTCACTGAAATTTCATGCAAAATATGAAGGCATATGCATGAGGACATTTTCTGAAAAGAGAGTCCATGGCTTTCATTAGAGACTCAAAGAACAACATGATTAAGAAAAAAAATATTAAGAACCTTTATGCCAGAGAAAACCTCAGAAAATAAAAGGGGGAGAGAAATAGGAGAAAAGATGAATGAGGAAGAAGGTAAAAGAAAAATAAATGAAAGAAAAGAACTAAGTTGGGGAGATGGCAGTATCTTTAGAAAGAACCTCAGGAAGCCCTGCCCAAGCACCCTGGTTTACCGCGGAGCTGACCCCAGCACACCTAGTGCACCTGCTCTACTCTGCCAGTTAAATCAGATCATCAGAAGATGTTACAATTGAATTTATCCATTTTGAAACATTTTTTTTAAATATTTTTTTTAACGTTTATTTTTGAGACACAGAGAGACAGAGCATGAATGGGGGAGGGGCAGAGAGAGAGGGAGACATAGAATCGGAAGCAGGCTCCAGGCTCTGAGCCATCAGCCCAGAGCCCGACGCGGGGCTCGAACTCACGGACCGCGAGATCGTGACCTGAGCTGAAGTTGGACGCTTAACCGACTGAGCCACTCAGGCGCCCCCATTTTGAAACATTATTAATGATAGTTCCTTAAGACTACCAAAGTTTTCTAAAATATTCAAAGTATGAAATGTTGTAAAAACCCTAACTTGATGGAAGCTAAGAACTTAATTTGCAATTTACAAATAAATAACTAGAGATAAACTAATACGGGTTATTATAACACTAATCCATAAATGTATGCTTTAAACAAGTGAATTTTGTGGCAAGTGAATCACATCTCAACAAAGTGAATCGTATCTCAATAAAGCTACTTTAAAAAAGTAATAAAATTCTTAAAAGTATCACTTAATTTTATTACAGTAACCTATTTCAGGTAAGAAATTCATCAGATAGACTAAGACAATTTTGCTCAACAGTTTGGTCCGAGTATTTAAAAATGAAGAGAGGGCCATTAGGTTAAACTTATGATGTATACCTTTATATCTCTGTGCATTTTTCCTTTACTGTGAAGATAGTATAATCCCTGGAGTTTCAAGAAAGAAAAAGAAAAAAAAAACCAGAAAAATTAACAAGACTTTTTTTATTACAGAGAATACTTTGGGATTTAAAGTGATCAACTGAGTAGCAGTTTCTGTTTTTTATTTACTCATCACAGATAATCTAGCAGTAATCATTAATTTATTTTACTGAAATAGCCTAAAAGAAGAATCAAGAAAATGAAAAAGGCAAAGTTCTGTTGGAACCACTAATTTTCTTAAGACAATACTTTCCACTAAACTGTGCAAATAGTTTGAAATAACTTTTAAAAAGCATAAATGCAATTAGTATTAAAATGAGCTTCAATTCCCATAAGAGTGCTTAATTTTTAAGCCTTTCTTTGGTATTCAGAGAAGTATAAAAATACGAAACAACAAATTCACAGCACTTAAATTTGAGGAGGTCATATTGTCACACTGAGGCTTTATAGTGCTTATCTGCAAATAAAATTTGAGTCTACTAGACAATTAAAAATGTGTTAATATACAAGAATTTACCAAATTAGATGTTCAATCCTTACTTTACTTAACAGACAATGCACAATAATTAAACAGTCTAATAAAAAATGTTAAATCAGCACTGGATTTACCTGTAGTGTTTCTCTGCTAACATATGCAATTTGCAGTTCTGACAGAGGTCCCGTTACTGTAAGAGAAGAAAATTTATATTAATGAAATTAGTCAAAGCATGTTTTTCAGTAAATGGCAAAGTTTTTACAAGTTCCACTAAGCAGTAGCCTTAATACACCTAAAAAACTGTACTAAAACATAAGCTTCATGAGGGCAACATTTTTTAAACCTGGTTTTTTCAGTGTTGTATCTCAAGTGTTCAGAACGGTGCCTGGCAGGGGAAAGCTGCAAACAAATGTTGTGGAATGAATAAAAGACTGAAATACTCTCTGAAATTAATTATATTTTCATTTTTGTACCTTGCTGATCAATATTACCTCTTAAATGTTAAAAGAAATAAATCATGGCCTAGAGGTTTAGCTAGTTTCTTTTTTAATGTTTATTTATCTTGAGAGAGGAGAGTGTGCACACATAAGCTGGGAAGAAGCGGAGCGTGAGGAAGACAGAGAGTCCCTATCTATGCTGACAGCACATTAATATATGATCATAAACATATATATAAACATAATATATGTTCATAAAGATGCAATCAATAGACAAGTTTGGAAAGTAAAGGTCTCTTCCTTACCCAAACTATTACTCAATAATACTCAGTAATTACTCAATATCAATAGTTTGGCCTAAGGTCTACCAGACAATCTTATAAAGAGACATTTTAAATAATGTATGTTATGCATCTCACACAAGATTATGAATGGAATCATGTTACATATACAATTCTGAAACCTGCCCTTTTCACTTACCACAGACACCTTTCCATATCAATACATGTAACTTAAATCATATAATTTAAATAATATTTCTCTGTGTGCATCTATCCACTACTGAAGACATTTAAGTAGTTTTCTCTTTTTCACTACTAAATCACTTTAGAATAAAGAAATACATTAGATGGGAGAGACTATTCTAAGAATGGAACTAAATTCCAGTGGTGGAATCTTTTGCTAGATAATAATCCCATATTTACCCAAACTTAACAACTTTGTAAAAATGTTTACTTTGGAGTACTTGTGGTATTTCACAATTGTGGAAGAGAGAAATGTATTTCACTTAGATTCTACTGGAGCGCCTGGGTTAAGCATATGACTCTTGATTCGGCTCAGGTCATGATCTCACGGTTTGTAAGGTCAAGCCCCTGTGTTGGGCTCTGTGCTGATAGTGCAAAGCCTGCTTGGGATTCTCTCTCTCCTTTTCTCTCTCTCCCTTACTGCCCTTCTCCCTCTTGTGCTCTCTCTCTCTCTCTCAAAATGAATGGATAAACACACACACACACAAAGTTTCCATTGAGGACAAGTCTGGGTCTGAGTGTCTGAAGACAAGCCATATAACTAATTCTTATGGTTTGTAAGCCCACTCTCATTCAGTAAGATGGGCATCCTTTAGATTTCTGTTTCCACAGTATGGCAAACAATCTGAATACCCTGAAAATAACACCTACAAATGACAGAAAAGAGTATTTTAAATAATCTTTTAAATGCCTAGCTAAGTTTGTTAACAGTAAGAGACTTTCCCAGGAACCAAAAACAAAGAGGAAATGAAAATCAGAATGGTAAAAATGTGAAATATTCTAGCCGTCTCTAAGGGAAAGGCCAATCTTGGTAAGCTGGGGTGTTGATTTTATCCCCTACAGGAACACAGAAGAAAAGGCCATAGGTCTGTAGAGGCAGAGTTAAAACAAGTATCCCCACATAACCAGAACCCTCGAAGGACTACATCCTCATTTTAAAAGGGTAGCCAAGCACAAGGAGAAGACTCAGGATTTTGTGCCATGGCCTGGGATCTGGATAGGGGAAAATATCTTCTCCTGATGCTGTCACCACAGGCTTCTTGGTCATTCACGTTCAGGGTTCAGATACACTGGATACACTGACGTCTTGGGGTCACAGGAAAAAACCCACTGTGGAAGGATACACTCTCAAAAGCCACGTATAATTCCCACTGACGATGATCTCAGAACTCAAAATTATTAAATAAACGAGAAAGCAATTCGCCATAACTGACATGAAAAACTGTGGAAAATTGTTAACAATATTAAACAGAAATGAAAATGCTCAATAAATAGAGGAGAAAATGCATTATGCTGGAACAATAAAAGGTTCTAATGTTAGTTCTTCAAAGAAAAAGTAAACAAATGGAGAGGAAAAAAAACTCATGAAAAAATGTAAATTCAAAATGTATCCCCCCCCACACACACACACCTGTGGTGGTTTAAAATATGTCCAAGAATTCTTTGATATTTCCCCCTCAAGAGTTGGAACTTAATTCCCTTCCTGAGTATGGGCTGGACAGAAACTACTTGCTTCTGAAGAACAAAATATGGCAGAAGGGCCAGCATATGACTTCTGCCACTCCATCATAAAAGGCTGTGTGGCCTCCTCCCGCTCTCTGGAATCACTTGCTCTGGGGCGGGGCGGGGGTAGGGTGGGGAGGGGGGTAGCCAGCCACCATATTGTGAAGACACTCAAGCTGTCCCATGGCTAGATCCACAGAGCAAAAAATTGAGACCTGCCAACAGCCATCAAGGAACCGAAGCTTTCTGTCAACAACCACATTAAGTGAAACCACTTGACAGTAAATTCTCCATCCCTGGTCAGGCCTGGATAACTGCAGTCCCAGCTAACAGCAATGCTGCAGCTTTATGAGAGAATCTGAGCTGGACTCACCCAATTAAGCCATTCTTGAATTCCTGACCCTCAGAAACTGTGACACAATATTTGCTGTTTTAAGCTGCCAAATTTGGGGATCATTTGTTATACAGCAATAGACAACTAATACAGTTCTCTAAGATTTAAATTTAAAAAGTCATATAGAGTGATGGAATTAAGAGCCGTAAAACAAAATATAAAAATTGGTTTAATGATACTTTAGAAAGCCGAAATAAAAGAGGGAAAAAAGCAGGCATTACCCAAAAAAGGGCAAGTTCTTTACAACTTTTGCAAGACAGATCAATATGGTTTGTAGATACCTATAAAAAAAGCAAAACCCCACAAGCATTAGGGTTATTAGAAAAGAAGAACTTTCTCTTTTACTAGATAAGGTAACCCAAGTTATTACACTACTCCCACAGAAGGACAATGTGATAAAAGAGAGAGGAGAGAAGAGAAAGAGAAATACAGGTATATGTCTTCTGTGGCTGTGTAAGCAGAGAGCGCTGCAGACTACCCGAAGAGGAGTACACACATCTCCACGAGGAGGTCATTTGGTAGAAGTCAGGGTGCAGTCAAGAGTGAATAGAGAGACAGGGTCTGGGGTTCTTTGTATAATCATGTAAATCCCTCGCATGTACATTTGAGAATACTCAGGGCACTGCAAACGATCATTTCTCCCGTTGACCCAGTTGATCAGTTTAAATCAATCAATATTAACAAATCCATATTACTTTGTTACTTCCAACGTTTGGCTGAAATGGAAATAACAACAATCACGACAAAACTATTTCCGTAACTAAACTGGTCCTCTTGCTTCTTCCTGAAGAAAGCAGAAGAGATGCCTAAGGCCATGCATACATACCATCTGGTGGAACTACTTGACAATTGGAGAAAGGCTTAAGAAAGGGACACTTAAAACTGAGGTCATAAAAGAATGAATGAAAAATTACAAGAGAATAAGACACAAATATAAAATGAAGGGAGGGGCACCTGGCTGGCTCAGTAGGTTGAGCGTCTAACTTCAGCTCAGGTCATGACCTCACGGTTCCCAAGTTCGAGCCCGGTGTCGAGCTCTGTGCTGACAACTCAGAGCCTGGAGCCTGCTTTGGATTCCGTGTCTCCCTTCCTCTCTGGCGCCCCCCCCCCCCCCCCGCCCCGCTCATATTCTGTCTCTCAAAAATAAATAAAAACGTTAAAAAATTTTTCTAAATGAAGGAGACTTGAAATAGAACCAAGTAATTTCTAGAAATGAAAAATACAGTCACCAAAAATTAAAACCTTATGCATGTACTAATCACAGCTGTAAAATCCATATACTATAGGAGGGTTATGAGTATCCTCAGTGCTCTACTGAAGGATTAAACAGTGCAAAATACAAGGTTGAGTTTAAGAGACACAGAGAAGATTTAATGTATATCTAATTGAAATTTTAAAGGAGAGATCAGAGAGACTGAGGTAGAAAAGATTTTTGAAGACAGGATTACTGGTAATTGTCCACGCTTGATGAATAAGTGAAATCCTCTGAGGTAAGCACTTTAAGACCTAAGCAAAAAAAGACAATGTAAATCCGTATTTAGATACTAAAAACACCATAAATTAAGAGAAAAAAAATCTTAAAACCAATTAGAAAAAGGTTGCCTGAAAAGGATCAATGTATAGTGAGAGAAGAAGATACTACAGAAAAACTATAAAAGCTAGAAGACAATGCTGACAGCAAATATCTGTCTATGCCTCTTACACGACAAGTGAAGAGTGAGAGTCAAACACTGAGAGTTCAACCACTAGAAGACCTAGTACAGAACTTTAGGATGAAGGAAATTAAATGAGTAAGTATGAGAAAAAATAGTAGACAAATTAGTCCAAATTAAGACAACAAAAAGGGAAATAGCCTTTTGACTTTGGAAGAAATCACAAGCTTCCAGACATACTGTGTGTTCTACAATGCAAAATAATGCCACATACGTCTCACTTTTCACTGAATCTTTGAAATCAAAATGTCATTAATAAAAAAGTTTCTCACATATAAAGAACAGTTGTACTTAATACAAAATATACTCAGAAAAGAAAGAACTTTTCATAAAGCAGAAATGTTCTCATGTTCTTCCATCTGGCTTTCAAGTCTCTCTGTATCTGACCCCATCCCCCAAATACACCCCCCACATCAATAAGAGTGATGTTACTTGTCACACCTTCACATCACCGTACTGCTGTTTCACCTCCTAGAATGTACTTGTACCTCTTCTTTCTACCCAAAGTTTATGCATCAATTGAAAACCCATTTTCCTCATTAAGCCTTCAAAAACAATTCCAGAAAATCTATCATTTCCTTTTTCCTATTCCAACTGTAGTTAGCAGTACTTTAAAATACTATTATGTCAATCTTTATGGTAAAAGTAAAATGTATACCAAGAAGATACAGTAAAGTGAAGTGAGATGGAGACAGTAAAATTCCTACCCAAACAGTCTGTTAACATCTGTTTTATTACAATCAGCCTTCAAAATTACTTAAGAGGCCCTAACGGGAAAATCTGAGCCAAAATCCCATATAAAGAAAAATGCAACTTTTTCCAAAATATTTTCTCATAAAATTGACATCTGACTTATTAAGACATTACTTTACATTAATCTTTAAAAAGCACATCTCTAGTAAAAGAATAAACTCTGCAGCTTGTGACAATAACCCATTAACAGAAACAGAACAGGACAGGGAGAGAAAGAAAAGACAGTAAACGCTGTTATTTTACTTTACAAGTCTTTCTTACATACTCCACTGAATTCTCAATAAAAAAGTTTTAATAATTTTTAAACATTTTTATTAATGTTTATTTATTTCTGAGAGACAGAGACAGAATGCGAATGAGGGAGGTGCAGAGAGAGAGAGGGAGACACAGAATTCAAAGGAGGCTCCAGGCTCTGAGCTGTTAGCACAAAGCCTGACGTGGGGCTCGAACTCACCAACAGTGAGATCATGACCTGAGCTGAAGTCGGACGCTTAACCAACTGAGCCACGAAGGCACCCCAAAAAGTTTTAATAATTTGTAATACCCCAGAATCTAGTATTTTTAAAAAGTAAACAATTTAATTGATGCTTCTTGAATACACAAGAGCAAATCAATGATCTCTGTATTAATACCACGCGTGTATTAACTAGATATTCTTTTGGCTTAGCGTTAACCATCAAGGCCTTTTTTACATGTTATTTACAAGCTTGAGTTTGAAATTTTGTTTATTTATTTTGAGAGAGAGAGAGAGAGAGAGAGAGAGATAGCATGAGCAGGGGAGTGGCTGAGCAAGGGAGAGAGAGCATTCCAAGCAGGCTCCACACTGTCAGTGCAGAGCCCCATGCAGGGCTCGATCCCACGAACTATGAGATCATGGCCTGAGCTGAAATCCAGAGTTGGATACTTAACCAACTGAACCACCCAGGCCCCCTGAAACTATATATAATATGCCTTCTTTAGAAATAGCAACGAATTCAACTGCCTATAATTTTGTAACTTATAAAGCAAATGCTCCTTTCATCCATATATATCTTACATTCTTTTATATATCTAAATAAGAATAATAAAACATTAGTTTTCTCTCCTGAAAACATTAATGCTTTAATAACTATATTTTAAGAAACTCTACTTAATCTCTATAAAACATAACTTTTGTCTTACCATGATAAATATCCTGTAAAGAACCACCTCCACAAAACTCCATGCATATCCAAAGTTTATCTCGCCTATAAAGAGAATATAAACATGTATCACATTTTCATGATGAAAATGATCTGAGGTAACAAGTACTTTAAGGTTGTATGCTATAACCTTGAAAAACCACATAAACTCAACGTGCTAAGAAAAAAAGCTAGTTAATCTCTATGAGTAAAAGAATTAATATAATGTGTTGTTATAACTCAATCCAAGGTTTTAATCCTTAAAATAGACCATTTGTAGGATATAAAAATGTCAGACACATCCAAACAAAATTCCCTCTAGTTAAAAACTTTCCCTCCCCCTCCCAGTTTACCTAGCTACTCCAAGACAGTATTATAGAAGTTAAATGTTAGTTAAAATGCTCAGACCAAAAACTATGTAGAAGATTCATCACAGAATGGCAATACATCTCAAAGCATATCACATTAATAGTGCTATCATCAACAAAACAGACAAAATGCAAATTTTACCATCACATCTAGTAAACAAAGGTCTTTCCAAAACAATCTGTTAAAATTTATCACTTACCTGTCTTTATATAGCATTTCCCTCTCACACTCAATTAAGATGTCATAATCACAGTCACAAGAGAAATAATTAGCAAAGATTTGATAGCTTATTCCTTGTTCAATCATTCACAACTTCATCTCAAAATGTACCAGGAAATATACTATTCTCAGGGGGCAGAGATGGAATAGAAAGTCTCTGAACCCAGCAAGCTCAGTTGAACACAGAAGATTCTACCTTAACATGTCTGTCTCTCTCCCCACTGCATTCACAGTGCTTAGAAGAGCCAGCAAATGAATATTTCATAAATGAATGAACACAAGAGTGACTGAAAAAAATAAACAAATTGATTAGATCAAGAGTCAGCAACTCTGGCCAGTGGGCCGAATCTAGCCTACTGTCTGATTTTTACAGCTCAGGAACTAAGAACGGTTTATGTGTATACACACACATCTATATGTATGTATATGAATATATGTGTGTATATATATGTGCGTGTTTTAAAAAATTTTTTTTTCAACATTTATTTATTTTTGGGACAGAGAGAGACAGAGCATGAATGGGGGAGGGGCAGAGAGAGAGGGAGACACAGAATCGGAAACAGGCTCCAGGCTCTGAGCCATCAGCCCAGAGCCTGACGCGGGGCTCGAACTCACGGACTGCGAGATCGTGACCTGGCTGAAGTCGGACGCTTAACCGACTGCGCCACCCAGGCGCCCCTATATGTGCGTGTTTTAATTTAAATTCAAGTTAGTTAACATACAGCGCAGTCTTAGCTTCAGGAGCAGAAACCAGTGATTCATCCCTTACATATGACAGACACCCAGTACTCATCCCAACATATGCCCTCCTTAATGCCCATCACCCATTTAACCCATCCCCCACCCACCTCTCCTCCAGCAACCCTCAGTTTGTTCTCTGTATTTAAGAGTCTCCTATGGTTTGCCTCCCTCTCCGTTTTTATTTTATTTTTCCTCCTCTTCCCCTATGTTCATCTGTTAAGTTTCTCAAATTCCACATGAGTAAAATCATGTATTTGTCTTCCCATGACTTATTTCGCTTAGCATAATACACTCTACTTCCATCCATGCTGTTGCAAATGGCAAGATTTCATTTTTTGATGGCCAAGTAATATTCGTGTGTGTGTGTGTGTATACACACACACACATCTTCTTTATCCATTCATCAGCCAATGGACATTTGGCCTCTTTGCATACTTTGGCTACTGTTGACAGCACTGCCATAAACATTGGGGTGCATGTGCTCCTTCAAATAGGCATTTTTGTAGCCTTTGGATAAATACCTATTGGTGCAATGCTGGGTCGTAGGGTAGTTCTACTTTTAATTTTTTGAGGAACCTCCACACTGTTTTCCAGAATGGCTGCATCAGTTTGCATTTCCACCAACAGTGCAAAAGGGTTTCCCTTTCTCCTCATCCTTGCCAACATCTGATGTTGCCTGAGTTGTTAATGTTATCCATTCTGACAACTGTAAGGTGGTATCTCATTGTGATTTTGATTTGTATTTCCCTGCTGATGAGTGATGTTGAGCATCTTTTCAGGTATCTGTTAGCCGCTTGGATGTCCTCTTTGGAAAAGTGTCAATTCCTGTCTTTTGCCCATTTCTTCATTGGATCATTTGGTTTTTTGGGTGTTGACTTTGCTAAGTTCTTTATAGATTTTGGTACTAACCCTTTATATGATATGTCATTTTCAAATATCTTCTCCCATTCTTTTGGTTGCCTTTTAGTTTTGTTGACTGTTTCCTATGCTGTACAGAAGCTTTTTATCTTGATGAGGTCCCAATAGTTCATTTTTGCTTTTATTTCCGTTGCCTCTGGAGACATGTCAAGTAAGAAGTTGCTATGGCCGAAGTCAAAGAGGTTGCTGCCTGTTTTCTCCTGTAGGATTTTGATGGTTTCTTTTCTCACATTTAGGTCTTTCATCCATTTTGAATTAATTTTTGTGTTACGGGTAAGAAAGTGGTCTAGTTTTATTCTTCAGCATGTCGCTGTCCAGTTCTTCGAGTACATTTGCTGAAGAGACTCTCTTTTTTCCATTGGATACTCTTTCCTGCTTCGGTTTTTATATTTTTAAATGGTTGGGGGCAAAAATCAAAAGAAGAATTTTTCTTGACACATGACAATTATACAAAGTTCAAATTTTAGTGTCCATATAAAGTTTGATTGAAACACAGTGACACTCACTTATGGCTACTTTTGTACTAAAGCAGCGTAATTGAGTAGCTGTGACAGAGAAACAGACAAAGCCTAAAATATTTACCATATGGTTCTTTACAGAAAAGGTGTGCTGATCCCTGGATTAGACTGTAATTTGATTAAGTACACAATCCAGGCATGAATAACATTCTGTGAGAACCCAGAGGTAAGAATATCTAGGAAAGTCAAGGGAAATTTTAGGGAGGAGATATCATTTGTTGTGTCTTGAAGTTAAAGTAGGAATTCAACACCGAGAGACAGGGAAGGGGCCTGCTCAGAGAATGAAAATTTGAAAGAAGATGCCACACTTGAAAGACTATGGGTAATTTAATGTGAATCAAACGCAGACTACCTGAAGAGACAATGGCAGGAAAGGAAGCTAGAATACGTGGGGTGACACTGTAAAACAATGCTTGGTTTATAAACTCCTCAGTTCAGTTACCTTCATCTGGATGGTCTCTACTTTGTCAATGTCTTTTAAAATGTAGCATCCAGAATCAAGTACTATTCTAAGTGTTGCATAAAAAGTGGAGTTGCCAGGGCGCCTGGGTGGCTCAGCTGGTTGAGTGTCTGACTTCGGCTCAGGTCACAATCCCATGGTTCATGGGTTTCAGCCCTGTGTTGGGCTCTGTGCTGACAGCTCAGAGCCTGGAGCCTATTTCAGATTCTGTCTCCCCCTCTCTCTGCCCTGACCCCACCCATGCTCTGTCTCTCTGTCTCTAAAATAAATAAACATTAAAAAAGTGGAGTTGTTATCAGACATATATCACACATGGTAGTGGTGAGAGATTAACCAGACCTACAAGGAGAGTGGACGTGGTTGAGTACGATGCACCATGCAGCATGTAACGGGAACACAAGGATCCGAGCATGAACATCAGTACACAGTGAAAAAAATACCATGATTTTAGAGGCAAAGCTGACATAGTGAGGACCGGAAGAAGAAATCTGAAGTCACTCTAGTATCTAAAATTCACAGGTGGTCCACAGACCAATGAAACTGAGGCATGACAGTGGATGGTAAAGTATGAGCTAGCTGCCCAGTGGTCTGGTTTTACTAACTCTCAGAATACATGCCCGGGGCTGGCAGATGGATGTCTTATCCAAAAGGATGAAGGCATTTATGGCTGGTGATTGCAACACAGGGAGAAGTCTAATTACCCTTGAGAATCAACAATTATCTCCTTTATTTGAACAATTATATTTCTATTAACTGGGCTAAAGGCTATCTTCAGGTTCTTAGCAACTGCTCTAAAACCTCTGATTTTCAGTTTGAAGTTAACTAAAACCTCTGGATCTTTTTTATGTTAAAAAGGAGTCAGATGATTCTCCAGCTTCACATTTGTTTATCTGGTTCATTAAAACTATGCATAGGACTTTGTCCTTATTTGTTAAATCTCACATAAACAAAAGCTCCTTGTGGTACTCAATAAGTTTTCAGAGTGTAAAATAAAAGGGGTTCTAATAGCAAAATGTTTGGGAACCACTGCTCTAAAATATTTTCACATCTGTCCTAAATGAATCTTTCATGTAAAATACCTGACACAAGCATTTACAGGACAAGTAGCAGGGGTTCTTACATATCTTACAAAAACTGGGTGAATGGTTGTTCTGGGTCGGCTCAGAATAAAGTAACATGTAAATTGCTTAGAAAAGGGCCCAGAATATAAGCCCAATAAATGTAAGCTATTTTCTATTCCTTTTGTTATAATTCATCTTGTAGTCTATTTTTTTTTTTATTTTTTTTTTCAATGTTTTTTACTTTTATTTTTGGGACAGAGAGAGGCAGAGCATGAACAGGGGAGGGACAGAGAGAGAGGGAGACACAGAATTGGAAACAGGCTCCAGGCTCCGAGCCATCAGCCCAGAGCCTGACGCGGGGCTCGAACTCACGGACCGCGAGACCGTGACCTGGCTGAAGTCGGACGCTTAACCGACTGCGCCACCCAGGCGCCCCGAACTTGTAGTCTATTTTTGTAAGTCACCTTAAGTTGCTCCTGGAACTCAGTGACAATATAAACACATATAACTGGCATTTTCTTTTTTAAGGGGAAAAAAAAAAGAGGGGCACCTGGGTGGCTCAGTTGGTTAAGCATCAGACTTCAGCTCAGGTTGTGATCTCTTGGTTTGTGAGTCTGAGACCCGCATTGGGCTCTGTGCTGTCAGCTTGGAACCTGCTTCAGATCCTCTGTCCTCCCTCTCTGCCCCTCCCCTGCTCATACTCTCTCAAAATAAACATTTAAAAAAGAGAGAGAGATGGGACTGATGACTTGACTTCTTACTAAAGTCACAATAATCACCACTTCTTTCTTATGAATGTTCACTAATTATCTGATTAATAATTTATTCTTGAGGTTTGCTGGGGCTGATGGTGGACATCAAGGTTAACAATTTTCCAGAAATTTCTTTTTCCTTTCCTTTGCAAATTGGTCATTGCTGACCACTAATCTTTTGGTACCTCTTCTGTCAAAAGACACTCACTGATAGTGGATAACAATCCCATCTGATAACTTTTCACTGTAATAAGATATAATTTTTATATAAGTCTCAAAGCTCAGATTCATTTAAAGTATCTAGCTGCTCTACAATTATCTCCTCATCTATCTCCTGCTTCAATCCCTTCTTCATAATGATTTTCCTACCCTTTCCAATTGGAAAACAATTCTCCTCGGTAGAGAAAAGGGACAAAAGAAATCAGTTCTCCACTTATTTACATATTTCAGTATTACACCACCCTCTATTTGACGCTGGTCTATCCCCCTTCCCAATCCTGCTTAAAACAATTTTCTAGTCATTCTACGTAAAATTACTTTCCAAACTTACAAAGGAAAATAAATAATGATTTTAAAACTATATATACTATATATATACTTTACTTTTTAAGATGTCTAAAATATATTTAGTTAAGTCTGGTATTATCAGAAAGGTTGAATATTCAGAATCTTTTAGAAAAAGTACTTCCATCTGTTCCATGAATGCCCTTCTTGAGAAGACAAATCTGCATCTACTTTTTTGGTCATTTACCAAGCCATCTGCCTAATAGGAAAGGACTTGACTCACTTGGCCCATTTCATGCAGGCCAATAAATACTAAAATCTTTGTCCCTAGATATCTGAATTGAAACAATTAACCACCAAGGTAAATACTCAAGGTATCACTATAAATTTTCTTGTAATTCTTTTCTCTTATTCTGTAAAGTTCTCTTTCTATAAGGAATAGAAAAATAAGTAAAGGGAGGGAAATTTTAATCTTCTAGTTCAATGTTTACTAGAGCATATAGGAATTAACATTCTAATTATTTCACTGAGCTAAAAATCTTACAATTTCTAAAACATACTTTAAAAAAAAATTTTTTTTAATCTTTATTTTTGAGAGAGAGAGAGGGAGACGGAAACGGAAGGGAGGTACAGAACGGGAGCTGGGAAGGAACAGAGAGAGAGAGAGAGAGAGAGAGAGAGAGAGAGACCCAGAATCTGAAGCAGGCTCCAAGCTCTGAGCTGTCAGCACAGAGCCCAAAGCAGGGCTTGAACTCACAAACTGCCAGATCATGACCTGAGCCGAAGACGGGTGCTTCACTGACCAGCCACCCAAGGCACCCCAATCTTCCCACACTTTGTAACACATCACTGACTTAAAACTGATTAAACATTGTGGATTTATATATTTTGCCCAAATATAACATAATTTAAAAAGTAAAAGAAAATGTGAACAAGATCACCAAGAATCCACAGCTAGAAACTGGCATACCAAATCATTCTCCCTGGGATGGGACAGCTGGCCATGCCCCGATACTGCAGTCTGCTGATCCCTGTACTTAACTGTGGGTTATTCTGCTGAACAAAACATTTCACAATAACTACTCCAGTATATTCACCAAAATAATTCAACGCCTAATCATAACTTTCAATGTGAAAAATAAAAAGTTTAATAACTGCTAGTTGTTTTAATATAGGATAACTTTATTTAATGTGAACTGAATTTAAAATATTTTGGTGCATTTTGAAACAGACAAAATTTACTGCATTCTAAAAAGTTATAGGTAATTCATCTATCTACTTCCCCTTTAACAATGAGGGGTAGTTCTGTATTCGGGGATACAAGCTGACCTATTTCTCTATAGTTATACCTAACAACCCCCAGTTCAACCTACTAATTTCCAAAGAATGGGTGAGCAGACAGCAATCCTATGTGAAGTATGCTTACCATAAAAAAAAAAAAATCAATGTGCACTTAAACCAGTTTTAGGAATGTCACATACTATATAGTCTTCTCTTGGAAATTAACAATGCCACGGATATGTTAAAGGCTCTGAGAAATCATGCAGTGAGGCAGGGGTAGCTGGGAGAAGGGAAGGAGGAACAGGTGGAGAGAGGAGAAGGAGGAGACGGAAGAAAGGAAGAATGGGGATGGAGGAAGTTAGGAAGTGGAGAAAGGGTAGGAGGAAGAATGGGATTTTAAAAAAAGCAGAGGAGAGAGGGAAGAGGAAAAAGAAAGAAAACTTCTTTAATTTTGTTTAGTTCACTACTTCCCCAAATTATTTTTTCCATAGACCCTTTGTTTTCAAATCACGTACTAGCATCCCTCAGAACTAATGTTCCTAGAAAACACCCTAGCAATTCTGGTATAAGGAGGCATCTCATAAGAGAGTTCCACCAAATTTTCTTCCTAAAGCAGTGGTTCTCAACGGGGGTGATTTTGTCCCCAAAGGCATATTTGGCTTATCAAAGACATTTCGGGTTGTCCTAACTGGGAAGGTGTTGCTGGCATCTAGTAGAGGCTGGGACACTGCTAACTACCCTAGCCAGCATGTGAAGTAACTGCTGTTACTACGACTCTGGTTGCACTTGAAGGAAACAAATGTTTGTATCAGTATAACTAGAAAACTAAAAACAAAATAGGAACATTAGTGGAAAACTGGTGAAATTAATAGGAAGTACCTTAGTTTGGCTAATAGTATGGTACCAATGTTGATTTCTTAGTTTTGACGAATGTACCATGATTATGTAAGATGTTAGCAATAGGGAATACTGACAGAACTCTTCGTACTATCTTTGCAACTTTTATGTAAATCTAATACATTCCAAAATTAAAAGTTTCCTTTTTTAAAAAAAGAGGGTAGCTAGGTACAAATTGAAATGAACTTAACGATAATCTTTATTTCCATAGTGTGAGCATTCAAAAAAGCATTTCCAGTTATTAAGTTCCCTCCCCAGTCCCACCTCTAGCTCTACAAAAAAATTTCTTCCAGTTTCGATATAACTCAAGGGACAAACATCTCTTTCCTGGGTTACGACATTCACACTGTAATAAAACGAACATCCTCACTGTCTCAATCCCCCACACACCAGGTCCATCCGCCACAGATACACTACTCTGTACTCTGTGTTCAAACCTTTAACAAGTATGCTCAATACCTACAGGTCCTAATTAAGGGATAAAAGATGCCTTTCTTTGCCAAATCTCCATGGCCTTACCTACTGCAACTACAGACTTACCCTTTAAGCTCTAGTAGGAAACTATTAGTTGTCTCCTGAGTAGTTCATGGTATTTTCATACATGCATTTCCTTTGCCAGAAGTTGTAATTTTCTCCACACATTAGATGCTACAGTAAATGCCTACTAACACTTTAACACCCAACATTTAGGAATCATATCATTCACAGCTTTCTCTGATTCCCTTACTCTGGCAAAATCAGATTTTCTACCGTCTTTACACTTTGCGTCTTATGTGGAAATTATTATTGTACCTAGCATACTATGTTGCAATTATTTGCTCATGAGTATTTCTTCTATTAGATTATAAACTCCTTAAAGGCAAGGATTATGTTTTATCTGTCTTTACATATCTAGAACCCAATACAGCACTCTATACATCCAAAGAAATGTAAAAACTTTGTTAATGGTGGTGATTTACAAATATGTTATTATTATGTGATAAATTATGCTTATTGAAACTAGTATTCTTGATTTCAAAGGTTTAAGATCTCTGATCCAAATTAGTATTTTTTACTGCATGGATCTAATCTATTGGCTTATTTTTTGAGGAGCATTTGCTGTTTTTCAACCTCAACTTTAAGAGTTCAAACTGGAGAGAAGTATCTCAATTTTTTAAATATATTATGAAAGGATATGCTGGGCTAGGAATGCTTAGAAGGAACCTAAAGAGTCATTATTTACTTAAAAGAAGCAATAGTTAAGCTCTACTAGGATTAAAGAATAGGTCTATGATTACTTAACTCTGTTGTTTTAGGAACACACACAAATATACAAATAAAAATCTACACCAAATCAGGACTATTTACTTTTTTAAACTTCAGAGAGAAGTTTTGTCCATCCAGTTCTCATTGTACAGTATATGTACTTAAGTACTTAATAAACATAGGCTTTTAATGATATTGAAGAGAGGAACAGAGAATGTCCTATTAAGAATAACATAAGATACTCTGTTTTTTAGCAGCTCTGTTTCTGTATTTCTTCAGGAAATGAGGATGGCTACCCTGTTATAAAACAGGCTTCTGAACTTAATTACGTGCTGGTCATCTATTCAGTAAATTCATAGGATAAGGCTGATTCCCTGAAGGGGAAATTTATTAATGGTAAAACCACATTAGCTCAATTTCCTCATTATTTTGGTCTAAATTTGTTGTAATAGGCTATAATGGCAATAAAATACAAGGAAGAAAGTTGCTAAGAACAGTATGCATTTTAGGGGGTTTGTATCAAGTTTTAAAAAATAAGCTCCCTGCCTTTTGTAAAATCATTCAATAATGAGAAGAAATCCAAGAAACCATGTTCCCTTTAAGACTAAATCTGGCCTTCCTAGGCTGAGTACTATAGAATACCAAAAAGATAGCCAACCAGGTACCTGTACATACCTGGTATCTGGTTTAAGTCCACCACCAACAATGAGTAGTTGGATGACCTAACGCCAGCACCCCACTTTCTCATCAGTAAAAAGAGTGGGACTAGTGACAAGATCTCTTAGTCCCTTCCAGCTCTAACATCCTGCAAGTCTAATCATTAGTATTTCATACTCCAAATTTGACTGAGTCTGGACTTTAATTAGGGAAGAAGGGAAAAACCTCTATAGAGAAAAAGAGGTAGAGAAAGAGAAGGTTAATTGCTGTTCTATGTTATACTACATTTGCTTTTCTATCACTTTCATCAGCTATGCCAGCTACAGAATAAAATCGTCTACCTAAACCAGTATTACTTACATTAGATCATACAATTCCACTAACACAGGTAGCTCTACTGAAAAAAATGACTCTAATGTTGTCTGTTTTACTTTGGTTTTGGGGCAAGTTTGCTCTTTGTATTCTTATATTTGGATTCAAAGAACCCCTTTAAAAATTTCATCTAGCTATACACAAAACATAAATTTGTGCACTTGCTCTATGTATTTTATGCTCCAACAAAAAGTTTACTTTAAAAAAGATATTCAAGGGGCGCCTGGGTGGCTCAGTCAGTTAAGCGTCCAACTCTTGATTTGGGCTCAGGCCATTATCTCACTGTTTCTGAGATAGAGCCCTGGGTCTCTGCATGGACAGCATGGACCCTGCTTGGGATTCTCTCTCTCTGACCGCCCCCACCCCCCACACACTCTCTCAAAATAAATAAATAAAATTCAAAAAGAAAAGACATTCAACATATAGTCAGAATACACATTTCCTAAAATTTTAAAGTAAAAACAATTTTTGTTAAGCACAATCTAACTGGCTCTCTCTTGTACCATGTCTAAAAGTGAAGGTTAATGGACACGTTACTAAAGAGTTGCACTATTTTGCTGCAAGCCAAAGCCAAGATTTATAAACAAAACTGGATACAAACTCATAAGTAATTCACCTTTTGGGGGTAACAAGAACAAATGTTTTGCTGCCTAACCTGTGTGGGAAGTCTCTTGCCTAAGTAACACAGTCAAATGTCCAGTTTAGTGTTAGGATTTTTGGGGGGCAATGGGAGGGACCTGAGGGAGTGGGGGTAGAAGTTTATTTGGTCAGCTCTTTTGGCAAGGAAGCAAAAGGGCTAAGTCAAAAGTCATGTGATCTATGAACACAATATTACAGAAAGAACGTAGAACCTTACTGTCAATAACTTGAAATTGGACTGTAAACTAATTACTTGATGTTGAACTCTCTCAAGCATCTTATTTGTAAAATGGAAATAGTATGTACCATAGAGAAATACTGGTAATAGTGTTGCTGAAAAGATCAAATGAGGCACTAACACGATTAACACTTAAAAACAGTTAAGAAATAGTAATAGTAACAGCAGCAATAGTAGTAGTAATAGGAGTTAATGTTTATGGAGCATTTATTTTATTTTAATCACTGTTGGAAACACTACGTGTTTACTCATTATCCTCGTAGCTATCACATCTTGTATCTATTATTATTATTCCTATTTTATAGATGAGGAAATGGAGGCTCAGAGTAGTTAAGTAATTTGCTGTGAGGCACACAGTTAATAAATGATGGAGTCAGGACTCAACCAATCCAAACGATCTGACTCCAGAACTCTTAACCACCAAAGATGCTATTGTCTTGATGGCAGAAAGACCAAGGTGCCATATAAATGCTATCCCAGAATAATAGGTTAGCCTTTGAATGGTCCCATAGTTCCTGATGACTCAGACCATGTTTGAGAAAAACTCTTAGACCAAAGACCTGTTTGCCCTTGGTGGGAAAAGTATTTTGTGATGCTTCTCCAAATTGAGTATAAGGAGGTCATTTTGTTAGGAGCAACAACAGTAAAAAAACAAATTGTCCTGAAGTGATGATTTTAACGTATTAGCAGCAATCAATTATTTTTATCACAAACTTAACTGAGTTTTAAGAGATTGTTTCTTTGACCTGATACAGTAATTGTCTGTGTTGGGTCTGCCCATAAAATAAAAACTGAATCAGAAATTGTGTTAGGTATTATTTGAACCACTTACCATTAAAGTGGTTTTAAATTGGCTGTTACAGAACTCATTCAAAATATATAATAGTCATTGACCTGGTCGTAGTATCTGTCCCTACATAAACTAACGTCTCCACTAAACCTACTCTTCAACCTTAATGAAGATGGGGCAATCAAAACTGTTCAAGAGTGGTTAGAATCAAGAAGAGCTGGTTTGGTTGGCTTTTCGCAAGCTGGAAAGAGGGGGCAGAACTGCCCTGTCTTTTCCATATGCTGTGCCTACATCAGGAGAGAAGTGTTTTTTTAATACCTGGGTCATATGACAATGGAAGCTGTGATAAGCTACTTACTTATATATCCCAGAGTACATCCACCAGAATAAAACATTAAGGGTTTTTTAATACATAAGGAAGAGAACATTCGTCAATCCTCCTTTTGGAAGGAACCTTAAAAACAAGTCAGTCACAGAGTTCAGCTCACAACTGCACAGAGAAGTAAATGGAAAAACAGGATTTGACCTTGAGGTCAACCCCTATGGACTATGACCTGGGGAACCCAGCGTGGTCCTGCCAGACCAAAGCAAGAGACTGCAATTCACAGTGTAAGTTTACTTTACAACCTGGGAAAATAAGAAGTTAGTGAAATAATTATAGTTCCTAGTCCTTTGGACAAAATGAAGGGAAGGGATGATGCAACACCCTGAGCTAGAAGCATAAAAGAAAGAAAAAGTTTCTAATAAAAACCTAGCAGTTAGAGATGCTCCTGACTTTCTAAATATACCCAAGTCTGTGAGTAAGGGGCAAGAGAATGGCATATTTAGATCTCTGGTCTACCACGCAAACATTAACCATAAAAGTTCATTTTTACTTGCGAGTTTCTTCACTGAAACCACATCCAGAATTCCCAAGAGTACAAGAGACAAATCAGACTATGATATTGATTACGGAATGAACATACACAGGTCAGAAATAAAAATTCATTCACACAAAAATATCCTATCTTCAAAGCATGAAGAAAACTACAAAGCATGCTATTAGAGCTAACTTTATTTTGTTAAATGTATTAGGTGATGGGAAACAAAAATGTACCTGAGATAGCTTCCAAAATAAGCAACAATATTTGGGTGTTTACAGTCTTTCATCATAATAATTTCTTGCTGTACAACTGCAAAATCTTCTCCTAGAATAAAAAACAAGCATGTCGAATATTTAGTAGGTAAGTTTCAAAATGTCAATTTGTTTCAAAACATAATAATGTTACTGATGTTATATTTAATTACACTTTCAGTCTTTAGTTAACAAAAAGTACAGTGATTAAAAGTGTGAACTCAGGTCCCAGACTATCTAGATTCAAATACTAACTCTGTCCCTTACTAAGCTGTGTTAATTTGAGCAAGTTACTTGACCTGTGCCAATTTCTTCCTCTGCAAAATGGGGATAAAAATAGTAATAATTTGTCCTAAGACTGTTGGAAAAATTAAATGGGCTAATTTGTGTAAAATGCTTAGAATGGTGCCTGGTACAGAGTAAGTGCTATATAAACATTTGTTATTATTACTATTACACACTGGACATAATCATCATATAATTCCCTAGAAAACATACACAGCTTTTTTCCTTTATTACCAAGTAACATTTAATATAATGACAGCACAAGGAAGTAGTTCTTTTTAAGTTAGGGCAGGAACCCTTATGCACCAAGAGTGTCAAATATACCTCCACAGGCTCTTGGCTGAGAGAGCCACCCTCTAGCAGCACTGGGTTACCAGATGGCCCACATACACAGGCTTCTCCTATATTCAACTGCCTTGTTCCAGCCATATTCGGATGCAGAATGGAATTGTATTTAGCCTGGTCAGACTATTAGCAAATAATCTCCTTCCACTCCCTTCTTGCCCAAATTCTCCAAAATAAGATCTGGCAATCCTATAGCAGTGTTGCATGGTATGGCTCCTGAATGAACACTTGTGATAGAAAGAGAACTGCAGTGAATGCAAATGTGGTGAACCAGGGACCAGGTAGAAGGGACAAATGGTAGTCCTTACATCTACATGAAAGTAGCTTTGCACTACTTTCAGTTTTTAAAAGCTTTATATACTATGAACAGCCTCATTTTCAATGTATATTAGTGGCAAAGAAACAGATTCCCTAAATTACAGCTCAAACTGTAAGTACGAGGTCATTATGGCAAGCCCTGACATTTCTTGCCTTGGCAGTTTCCTACTGTAAACCTAATTGAGACTTGAAGTAGCCTAGCCATGAACCATTTGAACCCAATGTCAAAACCCACTCTACTGTCCCAGTTACAAGGGAAGAAATACAAGAGAAAAGGCAGTATGTCAGATTCTTAATTTCTGCAATGAAGTAAATACAAAATCAAAGATCTCCAAAGGGAGAACAGAAAACTTATATGCTTCCAAATTTTCAGAAGAAAATCACTGAACTAGGATTCTCTTCTGACTTTATTCCCCATCATTAAGAATTCCTGATATTCATCATATTAAGAAAAATCCAATTTGCAACAATAAATTAAAAATCTAATTAGAAATAATAAAGCCAAATAAAACAAATACCAAATTTCAGGGACATATTAAATACTTTGAAAGTTCTAAATTTTGCTTTTTCACCTGCCTCTCAATTACGCATTTCCCCAAAGCACTGAAGGGCTTACACGAGATCAAAGTTGATCTAGTTTGATGGTCAGAGGATAACAGCTGTTGTTCTGGTGGTAGTCATTCTACAACCTCAAAGGGAGATAGCTTTAGAATAAAGTTGATCTGTAGAAAGCATTGGGGAGAAACAGGAAAACAGGGGAAGGAAGAAGGCTTGCCTGAGCCACCACAGCTAGCCTCATCTGACTCTGTAAGCTTCAGATATACCTCCACGTGATCAATAAATTCCCTGTTTGTATTGTTTAAGCTACCCTGAGTTGTGGTTTCTGTTACTCACAACTGTATCACATCTTCTATGGTGATCTTTGCACATATCATAGCCCTTATGACACTGCATCAGTGCATGTCTACGTTCTCACTAGAATATCACATCCTCTGGAACAAGATTATGTCTTAGTCATCCTTGTATCCATAGCAACTAATATGTGATCAATAGAACTGTTGCCTGAATGAATCTGTAATACCACATAATTCCTCTACAAGCTGACACTAAATCAAGAATGCTGCTTTTGGTTTAATTTCAACCAGTTATTACCATGTTTTATATAATTAATTGCTTATTTGCTACTCTCATGTTTTACAAAAACCTGTGAATGGCTTTAAGTCTTCAACTACCCTCTTTCCCAGAAACTGGTGTTAACCCAAAGTGCTTCCTTTTTTCTTATCAAGTCATTTCTATGTGCTTAGGAGAATGGCTGAGTTAAATTCAACATTTTGGGGGGGGGGGGGGGAGTAAAAAAAATCCACGATTCGATTTTTTTAAAAATTTTTTTTCAATGTTTTTATTTATTTTGGGACAGAGAGAGACAGAGCATGAACGGGGGAGGGGCAGAGAGAGAGGGAGACATAGAATCGGAAGCAGGCTCCAGGCTCCGAGCCATCAGCCCAGAGCCCGACGCGGGGCTCGAACTCACGGACCGCGAGATCGTGACCTGGCTGAAGTCGGACGCTTAACCGACTGCGCCACCCAGGCGCCCCTCGATTTTTAAAGGTAAATGAAAAAGGGTGATTTGGGTAGGAAAAAAAAGAAAACAGAGTTTTAATACAGCAGTAATCCAAAGAAGCCTTAGAGTAGATTTAAAGCGCTTTCATCAAAGCTCCAGAGAACTATATTTCAAAGAATAAATTAACAGGCACCCCCATCCCAAATCCTAGCACACTTAATTGGACTGTAGACTGGGATGGTTACACCAGACAATTTCTACAGATTCTTTCCAATTCTGAGAGTCTAGGATTTTATGTAAAATTTTTAGACACTGAAGTAAGGAATGTACTTTCCAAAAAAATGGCAGAGAAAGAAAAGGCAAGGAAAAGGGAAAAGGGAAAAGGGAGAAGGGAGAAGGGAGAAGAAAAGGAAAGGAAAGGAAAGGAAAGGAAAGGAAAGGAAAGGAAAGGAAAGGAAAGGAAAGGAAAAGAGAAAAGAAAAGAAAAGAAAAGAAAAGAAAAGAAAAGAAAAGAAAAGAAAAGAAAAGAAAAGAAAAGAAAAGAAAACCATAACTGAGAAAAACAGGCAAACCTGTAAGTAGACCGGATCATGAATAAACAGGCAGAAAAACAGAAACTAAGACATGAAAATTTCTCTAAATAAACATGACGCACATTGTGTTCAATAAATGTTAACTATTTGCAGGAGGCTGAATAATGGCCCTAGAAGGGTCCTAATCCTTAAAACTTGTCAATATGACCGTATATGGCAAAAGGGTTTTTACAAGTGTGATGAAATTAAGGATCTTGAGATGGGGAAATTACCCTGAATTCTCTGGATCATCTAAGTGGAATCACAAGTGTCCTTGTAAGAGGGAAGAAGAGGGAGACTTGACTATAAGAAGGCAAGAAGCAAGTTGCTATGCTTTGAAGATGAAGGAAGAGGCCAAGAATTAAGGAGTGCAAGGAATGTGGCTCTAGAAGCTAGAAAAGGCAAGCAAAGAGATTCTCCCTTAGAGTCTCCAGAGAGAGTGCAGCCCTGTTGACACTTGGCTCTTGACCCAGTGAAACACACTCTGGATTTCAGAATTCCAGAATTCTAAGAGAAAAAGGTGTGCTTTTCAAGCCATCAAGTTTGGTAGTAAGTTGTTACAGCAGCCACAGGAAATTAACACATTATTACTATCAACATTATTACTGTGGCAGAGCTGGCTAGCCATTCTCAATCTGTGTTCTCCTTCCGCAGTGTAGAAGTTATTGGTGAGAGACAATCATCTAGTCAAAGATGACACTTCCTTCACAGTGAACACTGATGCGCCTAAGGACTAGTTCTTGCCAATGGAAACTGAGCAAAAGTAATGTGTCCTTGTTGCACGATTTATTTCCCTATCAGCAAACTACATGACACTGTGAGGCCCCAGGAACTGCAAGAAGTCTGGGTCCCTGAGTCACTAAAAGGAAGAAAGTCATCCAACAACTTGAACATCTGCACTGAACTATTACATAAACTTGATTATGTTAAGCCATTCATATGTTCTAGTTTAGTTATTACAGTAGTCAACATTATTCTAAGCTGATAGAATTATTACCATCCATTTATGAAAAACGTTGTCCAAACTGTAGTAGGTGCTTCACAAATGTTTTAGAGTTTTAACAAACTTTTTTTTTTTTTAACAAAAAAAGACTCAGTTCTTCCATTTAATAAAGAACAGATACAATGACGGATAACAATGAACCAGATTATAGACATTTCTACTTGGTATACAAAGCTTTCCTGTAAACAGCTATATTTAGTCAGACGTGTGAGAACAAACGAGGAGACTTCAATGCCATGGAGGTGGGTCTTTCCCTGAAAACTACAACAAAACACAGAATCCCTAATACCTCCTTGCCTTTTAGATACAAACTGACAATCACTGTATTTCCAAAATTTCATAAAATTCTTTACTTTTTCTTTGACAAAATAATACTTAAGTCAAATATCCAACTAACTGCTTTTTTGGTATGCCTCGTTATTTTCACTGGTGTCAACTGTGTATGTTTTATAAAGTACATTAACACAAGCATTTTGAATTAATAAACTACTTATTTTATAAAACTGTAATAAGAATTCAGTAATATAATTATACAAATATTGTTGTTCAGATAAATATTGTGAAACTGTCAAAACGGAACTATTTCACTTAGCATAATACTCTCCAGTTCCATCCACGTTGCTACAAATGGCCAGATTTCATTCTTTCTCATTGCCAAGTAGTATTCCATTGTATATATAAACCACATCTTCTTTATCCATTTGAAGGTTGATGGGGGGTGGGGGAAAGAGGAAAGTGGGTGATGGGCATCGAGGAGGGCACCTGCTGGGATGAGCAGTGGGTGTTGTATGGAAACCAATTTGACAATAAGTTATATTAAAAATAAATAAATAAAACAAAATAAATAAATGCAAAAAAAATAAAACATGAAAAAAATGGAACTATTGGTTAAGAGGTAGCAATGTCATTTGGTCTGTGTAACAGCTTATGGATCTAATTCCATCCAAGTCGTTGTATGAAGGCAGTTGACATGTCCCTTCACACTAAACGGAAGTACAGTTTAACTGAAAATCAAACCAGGAAAATTTAAGGATTATCTTGCATTGGGAAGTGAACCAAGAGACAAGTATGTTCGTGTCTTCAAAGAACCAAGTCTTAGTCTATCTGTAAACTGTGTATTCTATTTCCCTAGTTCTGCTCCCTGTGAAGTAAACACAAGTTTACAAGGCATCCTCAATTTCCCTTGGTGTTCTTATTTTGTTTCCTGTATCCTATTTTGTTTCTTTGTTTTCTTATTTTCCTTCAGTCATCTTTATGTCTTTCTTCTAAGTGTTTGACATCTTCACAATCCTAATAAGTTGTGATGGTTTTCCAGAAATGTCTTGACAAGTGTCATTGTAATAAAATAATTCTCTGCATTATCAACAGTTATTTAACACAGCAAGTTAGAATTTAAAATATTTTTATCATTTTTTTAAGATTTTTAAAAACAAGTTTTCTCAACTTGTTATAGATACGATTTACCTTCTACTGTAGAACTCTGTAATGAGGTGTTTGTGTGTGTGTATATATGTACATATAGGCACATATATGTATATATATACATACATACACGTACATATATATGTATTTGTGAAATTATATATATAAATATATATATATATAAAAATCAATATATCGTTTGTAAAAATACCTAACACTTTACAGTTGGATAAAGATGAGTAGTTTGTTTTTTTTTTTTTTTTTTAAGGGGGAGAGGGGCAGAGAGAGTGGGGGAGAGAATCTTAAGCAGGTTCCACGCTCAGTCTGGAGCCCGATGTAGGTAGGGCTCAACCCCATGACCCTGTGACCATGACCTGAGCCCAAATCAACAGATGCTCAACTGACTGAGCCACCCAGGTGACCCCAGTTATTCTCTTTAGATGGTGTTTCTTGAGAATACATTCAACAACCACCATACACTGAGCAGCAAATATGATACAAGTGAGAATGTGCTTAGAAACTATAGGTAGAGTTCCAGAAATGAACAATACTTTCCTTGACTTTAAGAAACTTACAGGGGACATGAAATCTGTACTATAATAACTGTAACAGTTTAAACTCAAACCTTAAGTAATTCCTTTATTTCTATAACATCAAATCTATACTTTGCTATTGGACTCACCATGTTTAGCACAGTGTCATAATTAGGGACATGTACTTTGGAATCAAAATATTGATTTATGAAACCTGATTTCACAGCTTTCTGGCTGTATGATCTTGGGCAAACTCATTCATATTCTTTTTCTGAATTCAGGTTCCTCATAAAATGGAGATAACAGTGTCTCCCTCTAATTCTCTTATTGGAAGGATTAGATGAAAGAATACTTCAATGCTTAGAACAAGGCTTCACAAATGTTCGTTACTATTACCTCCCAGTATGATTTGTTGTTTGTAATTTTACATTATTTCTCCTACTATTCTCCCCCTTCACTCGGCTTCAGCCACACTGTCTTCCTTGCTTTTCTCCCTGAATAGCATAAACGATTTCCTGACTCTCAGCCTTTACACTTTCTATTCAGACTACCTAAAGTGCTCTCTTAACCCAGATGGCTTGCTTCCTCACTTCTTTCAAGGCTCTACTCATCTGTTGCCTTCAAGGTGAGACCTTCTCTGATACCCCTATACAAAATAGCAACCCACAATCACAACTCTACAACTGCTCTTACAGTACATTACTGCCCTTAGTTTTCTCTGTAGCACTTGCCATATCTAACATACTGTATGTCTACTTAGTCACTGTGTCTCCTAACACATAATAGGGGCACTGAATCTGAATGAGTCAATGACTTATTCTAGAAGTACTAAGAAACTGAAATCCACAACAGAAAAAAGTAGGTGGATAAATAGTAAAAATACAAAATTCTCATTATTAGTATATATGACATGTTCCCAGAAAGCAAGCAAATAAAAATCAACTGAAAAAACAACCAGAAACAATTTTTTAAAATGCTTAAATTAACAAATTAGAATACATCAAATCAAATTATATATCTAAGGATAAGCTTCAAAATGTGTAGGCCATAAATAAAGTATTTTGGGAGATAAAAGATCTAAACAAATGGAAAGATGGGGTGCCTGGGTGGCTCGGTCAATTAAGTGTCTGACTCCTTATTTTGGCGCAGGCCATGATCTCGCGGTTCATGGGTTCAAGCCCTGTGTCAGGCTCAGCGCTGCCAGCCTGGAGCCTGCTTGGGATTCTCTATCTGCCCCCCCTACCGGCCTCAAAATAAATAAACATTTTTAAAAAATGGAAAGACACTTCACTTTTGAAGAGAAGACTTTATTATAGTAAAGATGGCAACTGTCTATTGAATTAATCCCTGAATTAATGTAATACACCAACCAAAATACCAACCAAATCTTTTTTTGAACATAAAAAAATTTAAAATTATATTCATCAGAAAAGAAAAACATGGGAGAACCATTTTGTAATTGGTATTACTTTAAAATAAGTAGCTCTTATTTAAGAATGGATATGTCCAGAAGAATTCTCACCTTTTTTTTTGATTCTTTGTCTACCCTGGATCATGTTAAATGTCTTCTGCCAGAGTGGTAAGGAAAAGAAATAAAAAGCATCCAAATTGGAAAGGAGCAAGTAAAACTATCTCTGTTTGCAGATGACATGATCTTATAAGTAAAAAACCCTAAAGACTCCAAAAAACAGACAACTATAAGCATTAAAAAATTCAGCAACATTGCAGAATATAAAATTAACATACAAAAATCAGTTGTGTCTACATACTGGAGCAATAAATAATCCAAAAAGAAAATCAAGAAAAACCTCAATTACAATCTCATCAAAAAGAATAAAATAGTTAGAAATAAACTTAACCAATGAGGTGTAAGGATTGTATACTAAAAACTAAAGGCATAAATAAAGTCCATACTATAGACTGGAAGACTTTATATTGTTAAAGTGTCCATACTAGCCAAAGTGATTTACAGATTCAACGCAATCCTTATAGAAATCCAGTGGCTTTTGTTTTGTTTAGTTTTGCAAAATAGAAAAACGCAACCCTAAAAGTCATATGCAACAACCACAAAGGATCCTGAATATCCAAAACAATCATGAGAAAAAAGAACCAAGCTGGAGACCTCACATTTCTTGATTTCAAACATGCTACAAAGCTATAGTAATTAAAATAGGGCAGTACTGGCATAAACACAAACATATAGACCAATGGAACAGAACAGACAGCCCAGAAATAAACCCACACATGTATGGTCAACTGATTTTCCACAAGGGCATGACGACTACTGAATGGGGATAGAATAATCTCTCCAATAAATGGCGCTGGAAAAACTGGATATCCACATGCAGAAAAATGAAATTGGACCCTTATCTCACACCATACACAAAAAGCAACTCAAAATGGATTAAAGACTTAAACTCAAGACCTGAAAATGTAAAACTTCTACAAGAAAACATTGGGGGAAAACTTCATAACACTGGTCTTGGCAACGATTTCTTGGATATGACACAAAAAGAACAAGCAACAAAGGCAAAAATAGACAAGTGGGACTACATCAAACTAAAAAAACTTCTCGCACAGCAAAGAAAACAATCAACAGAGTGAAAATGCAAACTACAGAGTGGGAGAAAATATTTGTAAGCCAGGTATCTGATAAGGGGTTAATATCCATAATACATATGGAACTCCCATAACTGAAAAGCAAAACATTCCAAAAAACCAAAACACCCTGATTAAAAAATGGGCAAAGGACTTGAATAGATATTTCTCTAAAAAATATGTACAAATGGCCCACAGATACATGAAAAATGCTCAACACCATTAAGCATCAAGGAAATGCAAATCAAAGCCACAATGAGATATCAACTCACAGCTGTTGGGATGGCCATTATCGAAAGAGAAGGAAAGAGAAACAGAAAGAAGTAAAAAGAAAAAAAGAAAAAGAGAAAAGAAAGACGGGGAGGGAGAAAAGAAAAGGAAAAAGAAAACAAAGGAAAGAAAGGTTGGTGAGAATGTAGAGAAATCTGAACACTTGTAAACTGTTGATAGGAATGTAAAATGATGCAGCTGCTACGGAAAACAGGAAACCGGTTCCTCACAAAAGGAAAAAACAGAGCTACCATATGATTCAGCAATACAACTTCTGGGTATTTACTTAGTTATTTGTATTTATTTTTCTTAGAGAGAGTGAGCATGAGTAGGGTAGAGGAGAGGGAGAGAGAAAGAGAATTTTAAGCAGGCTCCACGCTCAGCATGGAGCCCAATATGGGGCTCGATTGCACAACTCTGGGATCATGACCCGAGCCAAAATCAAGAGTAAGACACTTCACCAACTGAGCTGTCCAGGCACCCCAACAGGTATAGAGTTTTAATCATGCAAGATGAAAACGTTCTAGAGATCTGCTGTACAACACTGTGCTTATAGTTAATGCTGTACTATACACTTAAAAATTTGTTAAGAAGCTAAATCTGTGGGTTTTTTTGTTTGGTTTGGTATTTTTTAACCACATGCATGCACACACATGCACACACAATGTTCTATGGCCAGAAAGAAAATTTAAACTTAGATTATGGGAAAGAAGTACGATTTCCCATGTCCATCTTATGGGTACTTCACTCATAAACATTCCTGCTTCCATTCTATTTTAAACACAGAGAGAGGTGCCTGGGTGGCTTAGTTGGTTAAGCGTCCGACTTCAGCTCAGGTCATGATCTCATGGTTAGTGAGTTCGAGCCTCGCCCTGGGCTCTGTGCTGATGGCTCAGAGCCTGGATTCGGATTCTGTGTCTCCCTCTTTCTCTGCCCCTCCCCTGCTTGCGCTCTTTCTCTCTCACTCTCTTAAATATAAACAAACATTAAAAAAGAATTGTTAAACACAGAGAAATGGCAATGTCCATCCATGCTACATGTATTTTATAACCAGTTTTGAGTTGCCTTTTAATTTGATTTATGGTACCATTCAAAATACATAATTTATAAAACTCCATTTCATATTATAGAAATAATAAATGGAATTAATAGCATTTCAGTAATCTATGGCTCTCTTCTCAGAACTGTTATTCTCTTAAACAAGCTGTCAACTACTGTCCCAAACCATCAGGGTACCAGGAAATACTGAAATCCAATTACTATCTTAAACTACCATGAAATCTAATGGCTAATTTTAAAGGGATAAGAAAATGACTTTAAGTAATTACAATATAAAATTGTAAAATATTTTTTGCAAACCACAGAACTAGTACCCAATTCTTAGTTTTGGGGAGAATACTCAAATTACAAATTATAACCACACAGAAATATAAAGGAAGTATCTAATAGTTCCAAGGATTTCTAGATATTCCAATATAAATGAAAAAATGAATTATGATAGCAGTATTGGTATTTTTAAGGATTGCAAATAAGAAAATGACTCTTCAAATAGATGATCTAATGAAAATAACTTATAGTTTATTTTTTGTTTGGCCATCTTTTAATAAGTGTTTATGATTAACAATGTTTAAAGTAAGTATCACTTACATTTGCATAAATGGTTACAAATCAACTCTGAACTTGAGTTCATGGGTTCAAGAAATTTCCTTGCTGAAACTAAACAGTGGAAGATTAAAATATCCTGACTGGTGTACCAGAACAGTTGCCATCATCATTCCATGATTAGGTATATTTGGTTTAAAGAAAACAGGATTCCCACTCCTAGGGGAAAGAAAACAAAAACAAAAACTCCTAATACAGCATTTCTCCATCTTGTTTTCCTAATGGCCTTTCCCGATGAAATTTTAATGCCACAGATATTCTATATGTGTGTGTGTGTGTGTATCTGCACTGTATACATAAAAAGAGTAAAAAAATTGTTCACACCCAAAGAACGAAATTCTACCCATTTCATTTCAAATAAGTATTTTAGAAAATATTCCCCAATGTGAACGGATGGTCTCCAGGTAGTGAGGTTAGACTGACTGAACCAGAAATTCCTAACTAACCTTCTAGGTCTCCTTTTCTCTTACCTGGATCCAGCTCTTCTTTTGAGAGCCCAGTTTATCAACGTAGCTCTAATGGAAGATTCAAAATAAAGGAGGTACCCATAACTCAGTAGTGAATTCCCAGTACCAGTCCTCTGGATTATATCCCTACTACTTTATTAAAAATTACAGCGGCATACCTAGAATTTCTTTATGTAAAGTAGGTTTGTAGCAGGCTTGAAAGCTGGAGTAAGAACAAAAAGGAAACACAAATCATGGTACAGATTTTAAACCAAGCAAAGAATATAATGGGCAATAATTTTTCTATCTTTACCATGCTTACAACAAGAACCACACTTTACTGTTTAGGGATAGTTCTAAAACTTCGAGCTCTCTAGTGTTCTGGTTCTCTCTCACAAGGCTTGGTTTAAAATACAATTTTCTATGGCTCCTGATCCGGAGGCTATGTAGGCATAAGTCACAGCTGAATAAAACTTAAGAAAGTATCAGTTCCCAAAATAAAAACAGTACAGCAAAACTACTCTCCCCATAACCTCAATTTGGACATACACTGTACCTCTTTCCTTTTCCGTAGTAGCCTATCAGTCATGTTTCAGTCCTGTTCCTCCTTCCGCCCTAAAATCTCATGCAGTCATCCCTGCCTTTCATGCTACTCAACTGTGGATGTTGTAAGAATAACAGGTCTTCTTACTCCCAGGATCTCTCTTCTCACTCTGTCCTATGTACACTGTGCTACTAACCTGTAAAAAAAAAAAAATCTCACCGTCTGCAGGGTAAAGTCTAAATCTTTCAGCTACTATTTACCGTTCTCCATAAACTATCATCAATCTGCTTTCTACATCTTATTTCCCACCAAACCCAAACAGAGCAGGCCAGGTACGTCAATACCATCTCTGCTTTCACAGTATCCTCATATGAAATACCCCTATTCTCCTATAGCTAGCAAAATCCTAGCCAGCCTTGGAGGCTCAGCTGAACTGTTCCTTTCCTAATTATACCAAGTGAAATGAACCTTAGAACCTCTACGGAACCTATCAAATGAATCAGGATATATGTCCTATTTGTGTCCTTTCACAGAGCATCTTGCCTAGATACGCCCCATCTAGAGTATTTCACAGAGTAAACGACTAGTCAAAGCCAGCTATTCATTGACGTGGGAATCGATTAAGTGTTTCTAGTCACAGTCCGCCCATTCCTTACTGTCAGCACAATTCAAATACACACATACCTGGCTCAATCCCTGTAGTTAGGTTGCTACAAAAACACTCTCTAGTTCATTTTCACATTGGGTAACAAGCTCTATGAAGGCAGGAACCCTGTCTTTGTATCTTCTATCCTAACTAAATTGAGTGCTAAATATTCATGCAGCTAAATCCACTGAACAGACACACAGGATTGGAAATGAGGAAGAAATGGCAGGTATATTAAACAAAAAGTCCTTTGTTATTTGTGTTTTAACTTTGAGCATTATGACCCTTCAATTGTTAAATACAGAATCTGTCTAGTATAGTCAGCCTCAAGCCCATAACATGCCTTTAATATATTAAAGAATGGTTAAGCAACCCATGATTAATCTTTGAAAATTATCATAAATGATGTAACAAAGATTCTCTTCACGATGGCAATAAGCACAGTGCAACACTGAATAAACAACAGGTGGTAAGGGATCTACTACTAACGCACTCCAGGGACACAGAAAAGGAGCCAGATAAATCATTTCCCTGGTGCCTTCTACTCTATGATGAAAATAAAGAGGAGAAAGCACCTCTCCTACCTCTCAGGACAGAAAAAAACTAATGTCAAAAGCAGACAGGAAAGAAAACTTATAAAATACAACTTTGGAGAACCATGAAGAAATAGTAGAGTGAGGTCTTTCCGGTACCTTTCGCACTTTCAGAATTTTGCTCTACAATTTAATAAAGGTTGCTCTCAATGAAAACAAAACATAATACCCTATTTTTCTTACTGCAAATTACCCTACACATCAACCTCTATACTTTTCATTATGTTGGAAAAGGAATGAATTTCCCCATGTAGAAGAAATGAGCTTCTCCCATGAGTTGCTACCTAATTAATCAGTATTCTCTGCATTTACGTTCTACTTTAAAAAAATAGTAGAATCGTGGTGCTGCAAGCAATACCACAAATGAGTAATTATGAGGAACTGTAATTAAATCCTGTATTTTAGTGTGGAAAACTAAACAGTGGGCCAAGAATCAGAGGAATCAGATCCACAAATAAAACGTGTGAGTTTGGGGGGATTATAAATGCGGTGCCTACTTTTTCACAACAGGAAATATAAGAGTCAGGCTTAAGCAATTGTTCAAATAATGCTTCCCGTCACCACCTATTCTTTATGACAAAAATTTTGAAAGCTGTGCAACATCTGATAACCATTGAGAAAGAAGACCTAAAAAGTTCCTTACGGCTCTAACAATGACTTTAAAACACACAAAGGAAAAAAAAAAAAGACTCAAGAGACCCACAATGACACCTTATAAGAACTGCAAGGTGATTTCTATTCTACTAGCAAGCTCTGCAATGAGCTCTCATCTTGATCCAATTTTAGTTTTCTTTTCAAATCAGTCTCCAAGAGTCAGCAGTGTGCTAGTCCGATCAGGTTAAAGACCACAGGAACAAACCTGGAGCCTGATGCATTGCAATGAGGAAGACTGCACAGCAGAGGAATCCTGAGCCATCTCACAAAACAGAGGAAAGGTAACAGTTATGAGATTTGGGGAGGAGTGGAGTTTAGGTGAAATTTAAACTAAGCAGTGCTGTGACAGGCTTAGAGCAAAGCAGAGCGGTATGTAAAACGGGTCCACGTCAGGACTGGACTGCAAAGAGAACCCAATGTCCTCTTTCCTTAGCAACTGTGTGGATGTTGTATCCAGAAACCCCTTATCTTGAAGCTGTGTAACTCAGCTGTAGGTCAAGATTGCTTCTCATATCAAAATGACTTAAGATTCTCCAGACAAGAGGGGGATATTTTACTCTTACAGATATAATTACACACAGCCAAGTTTCTGACAGTCTATGATTTTCAAGAACAAAGTTTCTTGGTATATAAGCAAGCCATCGTCACTCAAAGGGCTTATTACGACACTTTCCAACTGCATTATTCTTGGGAGAAACATTGTGTAAGGCTTTCTGTGTGTAATTCCAGCCTGACAAACAGCCGGGCAAATTTTTACTTTCTCCATTAGTTACTTGACATTCCCGTCTCCATTTTGTGTCAGAGCGTGAAAAACTTGCTAATTAAACTGTTTACATTATGCTCTTTAGAAGGCAGAGTTTACTTGCTGGTTTATCTTTTTTTTTTTTAATATGAAATTTATTGTCAAATTGGTTTCCATACAACACCCAGTGCTCATCCCAACAGGTGCCCTCCTCAATGCCCATCACCCACCGTTTCCTCCCTCCCACCCGCTGGTTTATCTCTTTTTTTTTTTGTATATTATTCATTAATTTCTCCACAAAAGATGCCCAATTTGGGCAGATTTACAGGTTTTGAAGAAACATTTATATCTTACCCAGTGAAGTTCACTATTCCTTTAAAGTGCAGAGAAATCACTTAGCTGGGTAAGTGGTGGCTCTACCAACAAAGGCTTTCATGTACTAGCTCTAGGTTAAGTAAACATCCAGCTGAACTTGATACTACAGTTTCCACACCACTGCCAACTCCTGAGAGCAGGGAGAGGGCAGGTTCTGGGTCCCACTGCCAGGGTGCAAATCCAAGATCCACTCTATTCAGGCAAGCATTTTAAACTTTCAGTGCCATCTGTTTCCTTATCTATAAAAAACAGGGATAATAATACAATGATTAAATGAGTCAACAACCAAAGCATTCGGACGGAGCCTGGCACAAAGTCTGTAAACATTAGCTATTTACTGGCAAAAAAACAAAAAAGAATCCTGGTTTAAACCGACCTATCTCTAAGAAATCTCTAAAGTATCTTCTGTCCAGTCTCCTAATCTTCCTCATTAATTTGATTTATCCAATAAATATTTACTGAATCTTTAATAGGTGCCAGGCAACTTACCAGACACTGGGAATCTTATGTTAAAGAAAATGAATATGAAGTTTGCCTTCACAGAAATTATAGTCTTGTGAAGACTTCAGGACAACCACATTCTTACCAACAGTTCTTTCAACTTTTTTCTACTAAAAATAGACGCTTCAGGTGCCTGGGTGGCTCAGTAGGTTGAACATCTGACCCTTGAGTTTGGCTCAGGTCGTGGAATTGAGCCCCATATCGGGCTCTGCACTGAGTGTAGAGCCTGCTTGAGATTCTCTTTCTTCCCCCCACACTGCCCCTCTCCCGTGCTTGCACGCTCTCTCTCTAAAATTAAAAAAAAAAAAAAAAGAAAGAAAGAAAAAACAACAACACACACTCTTGTTGCTGAGGAAAAGATATCATCTCAAAGAATTGCTATCACTATAGACAGTTCCTTTAGAACAAGGCCCATGTCTTGGTGCTGATAACTCTAGTGCCTAACTATAAAGGGTCTTAACAATGTAAGAGTCAACAAATATTTTGTGGCATTTCCCTAATTCTTGGTTCTATAATTCATTTTTTTTCCAAATTGAATTTTACCGGTAATGTATACATTTAATGCGTCTTTCTCCCTCATCATCTACACACACACACACACACACACACACACACACGCACAGCAAAAAAGCTATTATAAATCAGCAGCACATCTTACAACTAGGGTGACCAAGGACTGAAGGACTCTTAAGGACTCCCTGGAACATGGCACTTTCAGTACTAAAAGTGGAAAAAATCTCATGCAAGATGAGATAAACTGGTCATCAACTTACAGCTGATGGTTTTGGAAAAGTACAGTAAGTACAACTGCATATAAAAAAATGAAACAAAAAACAAAGGCTAACCAAAATTTCACAACTTCACAAGTTCTGACCACATAAACTAAAGAACCTCAACATCAACCCTTCCTCCTGAGCCTCCCTGCTCGGTCCCCTTCCTCCCGTTTCCTTGCAAGTTGTTGGTTAAGGGGCTTAGGCTACTTTAGACTAAGGAGGTTTCCAAGGGACAGCACTGTTAATTACTTTTCTTCCCCCACTCTATTTTTGTTCCCAACTCATACCACACCTTCTTTTCGCAGATATCTTATCACTCCTTAAGGAGACTTCTTTCTCAATTCCAAATATCATCTTTAATCTTTCTTACTCTTGCATTTTCTTCAACCTTTTCCTAGTTGCCACCTTTTCTCTTTGCTAAGTGAAAAAACTAGCTGCCTTAGCAGTCTAACTAGTATAATTAGTTACATACCTGTAATCAGTAAGAGCCCAAGATTCTATTTTTAGCTGTTTCTAAATTTAAGTATTAATACAGCAATAAGCATTATGTTCTAGTAATTATTAATACTACGAGTACCATCTTTGTAACAGTTTTAATGAGATATAATTCACCCAAATGAAGTGTACAATTCAATGGTTTTTAATATACTTCCAGGACTGTATGACCACCATCACAATCGATGTTAGAACCTTTTCAATCTCCTTGGCAGCCACTCCCCATTCCCATCATTCCTCCCCCAGTCCTAGGGAACTAATCTGCTTATACAAATTTGCCATGATAGACATTTCATGTAAATGGAATCATACCATTTGTGGTCCTTTGTGACTAATTTCTTTCCATTGCATAAAGTTTTCAAACATTCATCCATACTGTCCATGTATCAATACTTCATTCCCTTTTTTTCCATTGTGGATACACCACATTTTATTTATCCATTCATCAGTTGATAGATATTTAGGTTGTTTCTACTTTATTACCATTATGAATAATGCTGCTCTGAATATTCATGTACAGGTTCGTGTGTAAATGTAGGTTGTTATTTATTTTATGTACGTACCTAGTAGTGGAAAAACTAGAACATATGTAACTCACTGTCTAACAATTTTGGGGAGCTGCCAAACTATTTTCCAAAGTGGCTGCACCATTTTACATTACCACCAGCAATGTATGAGAGTTTCAATTACTCCATGATCTTACCAACACTGTTACTTTTTTTATTACAGCCATCCTTATGGGTATAAAGTGGTATCTCAAAATTTTGCATTTTCATAATAGCTAATGCTGTTGAGCATCTTTTGAGCACATGCCTACTGGCCCTTTGTAAATTCTTTTTTGAAGAAGTGTCTACTTGAATCCTTTGCCTGTTTAAAAAAAAATTTTTTTTAACATTTATTAATTTTGAGAGAGAGAGAGAGCGAGCATAAGCAGGGGAGGGGCAGAGAGAGAGGGAGACACAGAACTCGAAGCAGGCTCCAGGCTCCATGCTGTCTGCACAGAGTCCAACACAGGGCTCGAACTCATGAACCATGAAATCATGATCTGAGCCGAAGTCGGATGCTTGACCAACTGAGCCATCCAGGTGCCCCTACTTTGCCTGTTTTTAAATTGGGTTGTCTCTTTTTTTTAATTGAGTTCAAAGAGCTCTTTATATATTCTAGATCCAGTCCCTTTAATTTACAAACATTTTCTCTCATTCTGCACACACTGTCTTTTCACTTTGTTAATTAATGGTCATTTTCCAGAACAAAAGTTCTTAATTTTGATATAAATCTAATTTATATAGTTCTTCTTTTATCACTTTTGGTGTCATATCTAAGAAAGCACTGCCTAACCTAAGGTTGCAAAAATTTATTCCTAGGTTTTCTTCTAAAAGTTTTATAGTTTTAACTCTCACATTTAGTTATGTGATCCATTTTGCATTAATCTCTGTATGGTGTGAGGTTGGAGTCCCAAATTCATTTTTAGCATCACTTATCTAAAAAACTATTCTTTTCCCCACTGACTTGTCTTGGCAACATTCTCAAAAATCATGATCATAAATACAAGGATTAAATTCTGGATGCTTAATTCTACTGCACTGATCTACATGTCGATTCTTATGTCAATACTACACTGTCTTGATTACTGCATCTTTGTAATAACTTCTAAAATGGAGCAGTGCAAGCCCTTCAACTTTGTTCTTTTTTTCAAGACTATTTTAGCAATTCTGGGCCCCTTGCATTTCCATATGAATTTTAGGGTCAGCTTGTCAATTTCTGCCAAAAAGCAAGTTGGGATTTCAACAGAAATTGTGTTGACTCTGTATATCAATTTCAGGAGTAATGCCACCTCAACAATATTAAGTCTTCCATCTATAAATATGGTATGTCCTTCCACTTATTTAGATCTTCTTTGTCCAATGTTTTATAGTTTTCAATGCACAAGTCTTCCATTTCTTTTGTTAAACTTATACATAAATATTTTAACCTTAGTTTCTAAGTATTTAATCTTAATTTGATGCTATTATAACTACATTTTCTCACTTTCATGTTCAGAATGTAACTGCCTGTGTATAGAAATAAAATTTTGCATATTGATCTTGTACCATGCAAACTTACTGAATCTGTTTTCAGTTTTAATAGTATATTAGTGGATTGATTCCTTAGGATTTTCTAGATACAAGATCATATCACCTGGAAATACAGATAATTTTACTTCTTTGTTTCCAATATGGATGCCTCTTATTTCTTTTTCTTGTTTAACTGTCCTAGGAAGATCTACAATGATGTATATATAGTTATGGTGAAAATGTACTTCTTGTCTTGTCCTTGATATTACAGGAAAGACATCTTTGCCTTTCATCAAAGACAAAGTATGGTTGCTAACCTTGGGTGTTGTATATATGCACTTTATCAGGTTGAGGAAATTCCTTTCTATTCTTACTTTGTTCAGTTTCTTTTTTTCATCATGAAAAGGTTCTGGATTTTGTCAATTGCCTCTTTGGCATTGTTGAAATGATTTTTGTTCTTATTCTAATAATATGGTGTATTACGTTTTCAGATATTCAACCAATTTTGCATTCCTGGGATAAATCCCACTTGGTCATAGTGTACAATCTTTTTTTTTTTTTCCAAATATTTTTTAATGTTTTTATTTTTAGAGAGAGTCACAGAGTGTGAGTGGGGGAGGGGCAGAGAGAGAGAGACACACACACTGAACTTTAAGCAGGCTCCAAGCTGTAAGCACAGAGCCCCATGCAGGGCTCGAACTCAAGAAATGTGAGATCATAACCTGAGCTGAAGTCGGAAGCTTAACCAACTGAGCCACCCAGGTACCCCTACGGTCTTTTTTACACATTGTTGCATGTAGTTTGCTATGATTTTAGTGAAGATTTTTTCCATTTATATTAAGACTGATCCGTAGTTAACTTGTAAAATCTGTTTGGTTTTGATATCAGGGTAATATCGACCTCATGGAATGAGTAGGGAAGCGTTCCTTCCTTTTTTTGTGGGGAGGGTTGTTGTGAAGGATTGGTGTTCTTAATTAAACATTTGGTAGAATTCACCAGTGAAACCATCTGTTCCTGGATTTTTCTCAGTGAAAAGTTTTTTGATTACTAATTCAACTGCTATTTGTTATGGGTCTATTCAAATTTTCTATCTCTTCTTGAGTCCGTTTTGATGATGTATCATTTTAGAAATTTGTTCATTTCACCTATGTACCTAATTTGTTGGCATTCAGCTGTCCATGGTATTTTCATAATCCTTTTTATTTCTGTAAGATCGGTAGTAAGTTCCCCTCTTTCATTCCTGATTTTAGTAATTTTAGTCTTACCTTTTTTCACTTTTTTCTTTGGTTTAACTAAAGATTCGTCAATTTTGTTGATCTTTTCAAAGAACCCATTTTCAGTTACACCAATGTTCTCTACTGTTCTATACTGTATTTATTTATCTCTAATCCTTATATTTTCTTTCCTTATGTTTGCCTTTGGTTTAATCTGGTCTTTAATTTCTTCCTCTTTTTTTTTGCTTAAAATTTTTTTTTAATTTTTAATGTTTATTTTTGAGAGGGGGTGAGGGGCAGAGAGAGGGAGACACAGAATCCAGAGCAGGCTCCAGGCTCTGAGCTGTCAGCAAACTTGAAACTTTCTTTTTTAATACAGGCATTGACAGTCATAAACTCCCCTCTAAGCACCGCTTTAGCTACATTCTGTAAGTTTTTTTTTAATTAATTTATTTTTTAATTTACATCCAAGTTAGTTAGCATGTGGTGCAACAATGATTTCAGGAGTAGATTCCTTAATGCCCCTTACCCATTTAGCCCCTCCCCCCTCCCATAATCCCTCCTCAACCCTCAGCTTGTTCTCTATATTTAAGAGTCTCCTAAGTTTTGTCCCCCTCCCTGTTTTTATATTATTTTTGCTTCCCTTCCCTTATGTTCATCTGTTTTGTCTCTTAAAGTCCTCACATGAGTGAAGTCATATGATATTTGTCTTTCTCTGACTAATTTCACTTAGTAAATACCCTCTAGTTCCATCCACATAGTTGCAAACGGCAAGATTTCATTCTTTTTGATTGCCGAACAATACACCATTGTATATATATATGCCACATCTTCTTTATCCATTTATCCATCAATGGATATGTGGGCTCTTTCCATACTTTGGCTATTGTCAATAGCACTGCTGTAAACATTGGGATGCATGTGCCCCTTTGAAACAGCACACCTGTACATACGTTTTTATATGTTGTACTTTCATTTTTATTCCTCTTAAAGTACTTCCTAATTACCCCTGTGATTTCCTCTTTTCCACATATTTGTGAATTTCCAAAATTTCTTTGTGTCACTGATTTCTAACTTAATACTATTCTCGAAGAACATACTTTGTATGACTTTAATTCTTTTAAATTAATTCGGGCATGTTTTATAGCCTAGCATATGGTTTACCCTGGAGAATGTTCTATGTATGCTTGTGAAGAATATGTGCTCTGCTACTGTTGGGTGAGGTGTTCTACAGATGTATATCAGGTCTAATTGGTTTATAATATTTCTATTTCCTTATTTTCTACCTACTTTTACCATTAATTATTAAAAGTGGCATACTGGGGTATCTGGGGTGGCTCAGTCGACTAAGCATTCAACTCCCGATTTCAGCTCAGGCCATCTCATGGTCAGTCCTGACATCGAGCCCAGCGTAGGGCTCCTTGCTGAGTATGGAGACTGCTTAAGATTCTGTCTCCCTCTGCCCCTCCCCTGCTCGCTCTCTCTCAAAAAATAAAAATAAAACAAAAATGAATAAATAGAAGTGGGGTATTAAAGTTTCCAACTATTATTGTTTAAACCATTTCTCTCTCCAGTTGTTAGCTTTGCCTCATATATTTTGGGGCTTTGTTGTTAAGCCAAGTATTGTCTTCTCTTTTTCATAACAATATACAGAACTTACCTTTTGAACTAATTTTGTTTGCTTTTTATTATACACTATTTCCCTATCCCCTAGCCACAGGCACCCACTCTTCTACTCTGTTTCTAGGAGTTTGACCTTTTTTTACTTTTGTTTTTTAGGATTCCACACCGAAATGATACCAGGCAGTATGTGTCTTCTCTAATTTACTTCTTAGTATAATGCCCTCAAGGTCCATCCAGGTTGCTGTAAATGGCAGCATTTCCTTCTCTCTGGTGGCAGAGTAACATTCCATTGTGTACGTACACACTACACCTTCTTTGTCCATTCATCGCTGACAGACATGTAGGTTGTTTCCAAATTTAGCTATTATAAATAATGCTACAATAAACATGGGAGTGTGGATACTCTTCAATATCCTGTTTTCATATCCTTGGGATATATACCAGAAGCTGGACTGCTGGATTGTATAGAGTTTCTATTTTTAATTTTTTGAGGAACCTCTATACTGTTTTCCGTAGCGGCTGCACCAATTTATAGTCCCACCAACAGCGCACAAGGGTTCCCTTTTCTCCTCAACCTCACCAACACTCATCTCTTGTCTTTTTTATGATAAAAAACTAAAAAGCTTCTTTCTGCACAACAAAGAAAACCATCAACAAAATAAAAAGGCAACCTGTGGAATGGGGAGAAAATATCTGCCAATCATGTCCAATAAGGAGTTAATATCAAAAAACATATAAAGAACTCACACAAGTTAACAGGAAAAAAAATGTGATTTAAAAATGGGCAGAAATACTGAATAAACATTTTTTTTCAAAGAAGATACATACAAGTAGCCAACAGGTGCATGAAAAGGTGTTCAATATCATTAATCTTTAGAGAAATGCAAATCAAAACCACAAGATGATACCATCTCACATCTGTTCGAATGGCTGTATTTTATAGTGAAGACCTCTGGGACTACAATGTCCCTTTTTAACATATCAAGAAAACATAGGCTTTAGTAGAAGCAAGAGTCTTAAAAGGAAACTGAACTTTCTTCCATACTGGCATTATATAGAAGTACAATAAATATTACATTTGTGGTAGCAGCATTTCATGTTAAATACCAGGAATCACTGGTTTGCATTACACATCTGGAATCAAGAAGACTTTATGCAAAAGGATGAGATTATGGAGTGACATATCTCAGTATTGTTTTTCTCTTTTCTATAAAAGTACTATTTCTAACTTTAATTAAACATTTATCTTAGCATTACTGGTGTTTTTTTTTTTTTAACCTACTTTGTGAGTAAGGCTGAAGATAAATTATGAATATATGCTTGTTATCCTCTGAGACTTTGGAGGACAGGTATCATGGATGCATAATTAACATTACAGGGACAGGAATTTCACTAATCAACAGTTTTTGAAAGAGACAAGTTTACCTACATTGGAGTACTACCCTTGTCTAGTTCTCTTAACACTAATTTGCCCATAATTCTAATTTCTAGAGAAAAGAGAAACTTTTAATCCGTGAAAACTGATGGCATAATGTTTTCAGGCAATGTTCTTTTTTTAAAAATTTTGTTTCAACGTTTTTTATTTATTTTTGGGACAGAGAAAGACAGAGCATGAACGGGGGAGGGGCAGAGGGAGAGGGAGACACAGAATCGGAAACAGGCTCCAGGCTCCGAGCCTTCAGCCCAGAGCCCGACGCGGGGCTCGAACTCACGGACCGCGAGATCGTGACCTGGCTGAAGTCAGACGCTTAACCGACTGCGCCATCCAGGCGCCCCTTCAGGTAATGTTCAAATGATAGTTCTTGAATAGTAACACAGCTGTGTTAATGGAAACAATTAAAAAATGGTTTATTTCTAAACTTCAGTTAGGCACATAACACCGTCCAACAGTCCCATCACTAGTAACTAGTCAGTTTCTTCTTCTATTTCCTACAGTGGCTCCTAAACAACAACAAAAAGTCATTTCCATTATTTTTCAGATATCCTACTTATCCACCTCTACTTCACTCTCAGCTAAGGACAAAGCTTCCTCCATCTGAGAAAATGGAGGCCCTATAGTAGAGATCTTCTTTTACTACCTTCTACTCAACCTTAAAGCTAATTTATATTTGTGCCCACTCTTGGCCCTTTATAAAGATATGATCCCAAAAGAGGTACTCTCTTCCTTTTCAAAAGAGGTACCTCCTGATCCTGTTTCTTCCAAGCCCTCCCAGAACGTTGCTTCATCATTTATTATATTCTCTTTGATACCTTTATTCTATCACCACTCCTTTCCTTTCAGTCTACAAATATGCTCAAACTTACTTCAATGTAAAAACTCTCTCTTAACCTTCTTTTCCCTTGTTAAACCAGTCCCCTTATTGCTTTGCACAGCCAAAGTTCTTCAAAGAGTAGTCTCAGGTTTGTTTCCTTTTCATGACTTCTATGCATTCCTCAACCCAATCTATTTTTCGTTCCAGGACTCTGCTAAGATTACTCTTGCAAAGGTCTGTGTCATTCTAAGATCCAAATCCAAGGCCACTTATCAATTCTGAAGCAGCATTTAATATTAGCAATGCCTTCTTTCTTTTTGAAACTCTCTGACTACAGCTACTACCTAACACCAATGATTTTCAAATCCAGGCATCCAGCCAAGACCTCTCTCCTGAGCCCCAGACCTGTAGATCATACTGACAACTATACATATCTACAAAAACAATCTCTAAACACCTCATAATCAACATGTCTCAAATCAATGGAAATACGTTCTCTCTTCATTCTACTTCCTAAATACCTCTCCAATCCAGCCCTACTGTAACTACCTTGGTTCAAATCCTCATAATAACAGCCAAATAGCCTCTTGGGGTAGACTACTATTTTTACCTCTAATAGCCATTCTTTCCTTCTTGGACATATAGCTGTCAGGTTAAAGAACACATTTCCTAGCCTCTCATGAATCTGTGTGACCACGTAAGCAAGTTTCCAGGAATGGACAATGATCAGAGCTGGTGTGCGACTTCCAGACTCATTAGTTAAAAGTTGCTTGCCTTAAAATACTTGTCTCTCGGTTCCTACAAGAAAAAGATGGACACACCAATGACCCTGCTTCACACAGCAGGTGAATGTGTGTTCTACTGGGTGATGGCATAAAATGGAAGGAACAGGCATCCCTCAAGAAGCTCATGTAACAGTACTAATGCACCAGTCTGGGCTCACTTCAGAATTGTTACATGAGAGAGAAATAAAAGTCTATCTTACTCAGGTCATTTTGGAGTTTCTTTGTATGGCAGTTAACCTGAGCCCTAATACGCTTCCCAATATAATTCTTAACTGGTCTCCCTATTTCCAGTATTAACTTACATTTCAGTACATTTGTCATATTACTGCCAGTTATATTTAAAACACAGGATAAATATTAGTCTTCTCCCTAATAACCTTCTATAACCCACAGCTCCAGACATTTTGGCATAGCATAGAAAGTGTCATGGTATACATTCTGGCCTTAATATCCTTCTAGCTTCCATCCTTTACGACCCACTCCCATCCCTGACCATGCTCCCAATTCCCCACAGATACTTTAAGCTCCAGCATCATTAGACTTCAACTCTCTCCAGTGTACGAGAAAAACAAAACATAACCCAAAAGCTCTGCAAAATGAGAGACAGAAGAGGTAAAGAAAATTACTCTAAATTCTGATAAAGCAACCAAAAAAAATGTGTGAGCAATGTATATATGTTATGCACACCATCATTAAAATGATGAACCTCAGCATTTAAAGATGCACTGCACATTTCAAGGGCTGAAATGTCAAAGCACCAAGACGCATGAGAAAAAATAAGCAGCTATTTTAACTTATGGATAATACATACTTTTGAGGTGAAATCCGTATAACAAAGTGTACAATTGAGTGGTATTTAGTACATTCACAATGCTGTGCCACCATCACCTCTAATTCTAAAACATTTTTATCACCCCTAAAGGAGACCCTATACACTTAAGCAGTCACTTCCCATTTCCTCCCTCTTCCCCAGCAACCACAAATCTGCTTTCTGTCTCTAAGGATTTACTTAGTCTGTATATTTCATATAAATGGAACCATACATCAAGAGACCTATTATGTCTGGGTTCCTTCATTTTGGCATGTTTCTGAGACCTCCTTGTAGCATTTTTCAATATGGATGACATAAATTTTTCAAGCAGCATTATTTGTAAATGCAACACACTGGAACCTAAATGCTCACACATGGGACAGTGACTGAATTAACTTTGGGGTGTGTGTGTGTGTGTGTGTGTGTGTGTGTGTGTGTGTGTGTAATGGACTATTTTGGAGTGATTTCCCAGACATGTTGCTAAATGAAAAGAACAAAATTCAAAGAGATATCTATAGTATGCTACCCTTTGTGAAATAAAAAAAGAAAACAAGAAAATATTCATATACCTGTCCCTTTGTGTAAAAAAACAAAACCAACCAAACAAACAAAACGGCACAACAAAAAAACATGGAAAGGATAAACCCGAGACCAAAGACAGTGGTTATCAATAGGGGGTGAGCAGGAATAGGGTAAAAAGGACAGAAATATAATACTTCCTAAATATTTCTTTTTGTATAGTTCTGCCTTTTAGAATCATGTTAAAGTTTCATATGCTCTAAAAACACTCTAAAAGAAAAGAAATAAAATCAAAGATGAGGCAGGCATCCCCCAAATGAATACAAACAGAAACAAATGAACTGGCTATATATCATGGGTTGAATTGTGTCCCCCCTCCCCCCAAAATATGGTGAAGTCTTAATTAACCTCTAGTACTTGTAAATGTGACCCTACTTGGAAATACGGTCTTTGCAGTAATCAAGTCAAGATGAGGCCTTAAGGGAGATCTCTATGACTGATGTCCTTATATGAAGGAAAAATTTGGACACAGGGAGCACAGTATGTGATGACAAAGGCAGAGATTCAAGCCTTCTACAACCCAAGGCACTCCAAAGATTGCTGGCCATCACCAGAAACTGAAGGAGAAGGATGGAACATATTCTCTCCAGAGCTTTCAGATAGATTCAACTCCACTGATACCTTAATTTTCAATTTCTGGCCTCCCAGAACTGTGAGAGAATAAATTTATGTTGCTTTAAGCCATCTAGTTTGTGATATTTTGTTATGGCTGCTCTAGGAAATTAATACACCACACAGACTTCAAATGAATAGCATAAACACTATGAAAGGGTAAGGGTGGTAGGGAACCAAACATAAGAACAGTATATGTTCTAAAGATAAACAGAACTCTGAACAGTGACTTCTAGTTAGTAGTTGATTTCTCAAAGAGATATGGATTAACAAATTTGAAATTACTTCTGTGTTCAAGGATTAAGCAAAGGAATGCATATACTGTGGATAATGGAAACTAGGTTTCTCTACTGGAGAAGAGAGTTACAAACATGAAAAGGAGAAAATGAACCACGTGGTGTTAGACTGGTATTGGTTTTAGACAATCATATGGGTAGGAGGGAGGGGGAGGTGTGGGTAAATCCATATTCGTGTGTGCACATACATGGGACCTCTATTTCCCAACTCCATCCCTTAAGGCAGCCTAGTAACAAGGATACTTCAGTAGCAGTAACTATACCTAGAATCCAAAACAAAGGCTCAAGAACTCTTTCAGATTAAAGGCAACTCAAGAGACCTGGAACTGAATGCAACACATCACCTTGGATTTTCTTTTGCCTTAAAAGGGTATTATTGGGGCAACTGACAAAATCTGAGTAAGGTCTGGGGTTTAAATAATAGGCATCGTATCAGTCTTAATTTCCTGATTTTGATCACTGTACTCTTATGTAAGACAATGACATTTCATCGTTAAAGGAAATACACACTAAAGTATTCAGGGGAAGAGTCTATCTTTTAATGTAGGAAAGCATATAGCAAAAATAATAAATTGAGTATTGAGAAATCTGGGTGAAATACCAAAATTCTTTGTACTGTTCTTATAATTTTTTCTATCCTCTGCAATTACCTTAAATAAAACACATAAAAATTTTTAGTTAAAAATTAAAAATAAATGAACACGGGTTCAATAAAGAGGCAAAACTTTCAAAGAACATTGCTGGAGAACCAGGAATTATTCTCAACATTCCATGAAGTATCTGTAAGGCAATATACACAATAGCACAGGCTCTAGAAAAAACACAAACCTGGATTTGAATTTGCTTCACTGTTACAAAGCCCTAAGGCAAATTAATCTTTCTGTGCCTCTATTCTACATCTGTGAGATGGGGATGATAATACCATACCTACTGCAAGGTGTTACTCTGAGGATGGAGACAATGCATATGAAGAGTTTAGTATAGAGTCTGGCATGCAGCCGTCAGCAAATGTTCAAAAAGTGGTCGCTGTGACTTTTATCACCATTATTGTTATTGTTATGTGGGTATGTGAATTTCAGAAGAAAAATTCCACCATCTGGAAAAAACACTAATAAGAAAGTGAATTCCTGTTAAACCAAGTTCTGCATATCATCATTTCCTACATTTCTGGGTGTACTTGAATTATGTTGCCAAAATCTCCCCTATACCTCCTCTGACATAGAAAACAGAAAACAAACCTAATATGATAGCTGTACTTTCCCTGCCAGCATTTCAGAGCCTATCAATGCCACTTACATAGATGACATAGACTTAATTTTAATACTAAACATGTACATATTAAAGGATCGATCTGAAACAAAAAACAGAAAAAAAAAGAGACAAACGAAAGAACGGACTCTTACAGAAAACAAACTGATGGTTACCAGAGGGAAGATATGGGTGGGAGATGGGGAAACAGGTGAAGGGGATTAAGAGTACACTTATCACGATGAGCACAGAGCAACACAGAGAAATGTTGAATCACTACATTGTGCACCTGAAACTAATATAACACTATATATATTGGTATATATATGTATGCTAGCTATACTGAAATTAAAATTTTTAAAGAGAATTTTATTTATCATGAGACTGACTTAATTTTATCTTGCAAATAATAAAAGGTTCTCCAGAAATTAGGATGGGTAGCCTACAAAAGGCTATAAAGTTACTTTTTCGGCAAAGTATAAGAACTTTAGCAACTGACCTCATAAGCGTGTGTTTTTTTTTTTTTACATCAAAAAATATTTTTGCATTAAAAAAAATCATCATTCTGGAAATTCTAGCCTTTCTAGTATCTGACAGTATCAGTGTCTGACACTTAAATAGCTGATCACTGGGGCGCCTGGGTGGCTCAGTCGGTTAAGCGTCCGACTTCGGCTCAGGTCACGATCTCGTGGTCTGTGAGTTCGAGCCCCGCGTCGGGCTCTGGGCTGACAGCTCAGAGCCTGCAGCCTGCTTCCGATTCTGTGTCTCCCTCTCTCTCTGCCCCTCCCCCGTTCATGCTGTCTCTGTCTCAAAAATAAATAAACAAAAAAAAAAATTTAAAAAAATATAGCTGATCACTAGTACTCATTCAATAACATACCTACTGAGCATTTATGTGCCTAGAACTATACAAAGTCTCAAGGTTATAATTTTTAAAAAAAGCCACCTTCACCAAGGATTTTATAGCCTACTCTGGACAGAATATTTAAGTTCAAAAAAGGCAATTCTAGAACTTGGTTTCATTGCATTTGAGTAGTCACTGTAAAGAAAATAAGCTTAAGGAAATAATTTCCCAAGCTTGCCTTATTCCACAGCCCCCAGATTATCACAAAGAAAAATCTAACTCAAAGTGCATAAATGTCTCTAAGAAGGTCTACTGTGTTTAAGGTGTGTGTGTGTGTGTGTGTGTGTGTGTGTGTGTGTGTTGGGACAGAGGAGAATAATAAGGGATAGTATTAAGTCAGCAGACAGTTTAAGAAATCAGTTATTGCATTTGTTTCCTAGAATGAAAGAAAACATAATAGCTTACTTAATTTTATTAATTTCAATTTCACAATACATGAAATTATACTTTAAAAATTTTAAGTCTCTATTAATAAAAATAATAGCTATTTTAAATGCTTTAAAAGTATTAAAATACTTAATTTTCACAACAACCCTATGAATAGGAACTACTGCTATACCCACTTTGCAGGAGGGTATAAAAACAGGTTACGTAATTTGCTAAGGTCATGGCGCTTACTGTGATGGAGCCTCAATTACAACCAAAGGACTCTGGGTCCAAAGTTTACATTCTAAACCATTATTCCTTCACCATCATACCACTCTTTGATTCTTGCTACCCATCACAGAAACTCTTCCAAAATAACAATTAGACTTCAAAACTAAGCACTTATTTAGTAATTAACTTTTCAGAACATAAGTGAGAACCAGGCATAGACAAAAAGTAACTTGATCAGGCAAAAGAGAGGACTCAAAGCTCAAAGGAAAGTTCTTCTGATAAACTCACAGCATTATTTACTTTTTCAGTAAATGCCATTTTAACAAATCTAACTGTCCAATCTCCTGGCCGCCAATGCAAAAGAAACAGCAGATAAAGGGGGCAGATATAAAGGGCTGACACTTCAAAATCAAGAACTGTGTCTTTTCATTTATCTTAATGCATGTCAGTAAATGTTTATTGATAAAAACAAGCAAGAAGTGACACCAAACGATAGGAAAAAATGCCGCTGAGAGCCTTTCTCTGGGAGGCAACATTTCTCTGTCATGAGGTGTTGAGGATTTAACTTATAACTATCAGTTACATCGTGGTGAGTACACTGCTCTCAGCATGCTATTTGAGATAAGTGCATTTGAGAAATACTTACAAACAACAGTCAAAATAATTCTTGCAATTTAAAGGAGGATTTTAGAAAATTTACCTATATTGTTATTTTCCACTGTCACTGAATACATTATTTATCTCTGTCCAAACATATACCACTATCAATCCTATAAAAATATTGTTTGAATCAATCTGCCTCAAGAACAAGTATTATTTTAAAATCTAGTTTCAGAGGGCACCCGGGGGGCTCAGTTGGTTGAGCGTCTGACTTAGGCTCAGGCCATGATCTCACAGTCCGTGAGTTTGAGCCCCACATTGGGCTCTGTGCCGACAGCTCAGAGCCTGGAGCCTGCTTTGGATTCTGTGTCTCCCTCTCTCTCTGCCCCTCCCCCACTCATGTCCTCTCTCTCTCTCTCTCTGTCTCTCTCTCTCAAAAAGAAACATTAAAAAATTTTTTTAAATAAATAAAATAAAATCTAGTTTCAGTGTGGCATTAGCAACAAAATAAATAGGCAATTCCTTAAATTAAAACAGAAAGCCCAGAACAGACCCAATTATACCGAAGGACTAAGATGCTTGACTTAATTATACAAAAAAAAAAATCAAGTTCGATCTTTACTTCAGGTGATACACAATAATTCCACATGGATCAAAGATTTAAATATTGAAAAAAGTACAATAATAGTCAAGTGAATATAAAATATGCACACACATAAAAATAAACAAGGGGAATGAGCAAGACCTTCAGAGCATAAAGAAAAATAGTGATAGGTTTAGCTACATATGAATTAAAAACTTACCTGTATCCAAAAGTCATCAAAATTTTAAAGGCATACGAGAAAAAAAATTGCAATTTACTAAAGGATTAAAACCTGTCAAAGAAAAAGACCTTTTAAAAAAAAATCAATAAATAGGGGCGCCTGAGTGGCTCAGTCAGTTAGGCATCAGACTCTTGACCTCAGCTCAGGTCATGCATGATCTCACAGTTTGTGGGTTCAAGCCCTGAGTCTGACTCCACACTGACAGCACGGAACCTGCTTCAGATACTCTCTCTCCCTCCCTCTGTCTCTCAAAATAAAATAAACATTTTTTTAAAGTGTTCTTTTTTTTTTTTTAATTTTTAAAAAATGTTTACATATATTTGACAGAGACAGAGTACAAACAGGGAAAGGGCAGAGGGAGAGGGAGAGGCAGACAATCTGAAGCAGACTCCAGGCTCCGAGTCGGCAGCACAGAGCCATGGAGTCTGATGTGGGGCTCGAACTCAAGAGCCGTGAGATCATGACCTGAGCTAAAGTTGGACGCTTAACCAACTCAGCACCCAGACACCCCAGAAGTGTTCTCTATTAAAAAAAAATCAATCAATAAAAGACAGGTATCTCCATAGACAAATGGGCATCCTTTGATCTCACAGGTCATCAGGACCTCCTCTTCATCCTCCAGCCCTTCTTCAGGCTCCCTTCACCTTCACATTCTAACTGAAAGCTGGCTTTCCCCTAGGATGCTGCTTCCTCTTTAGTCCTCTCAGGGTGTAGAAATTTGCTCACATCCTGCAGGACCTAGAAGCGGGGTGGATATCCTCCGTCTTCGCTGTTGCTTCCAAATACCCCTTCCCCTTCTCTCCTTCAAAGCCCAGCCTCTCCTGAAGCGGCTGCTGTCACAGGGTATCACCTCCTACTCCTTGTAGCTGCATTTCTGGAATTCTTAGCCATTCTCCCTCACACACTGACACTGTGGCACCTGGCTCATCACTACTTCACTCATGTTTCGTGACTTCGACATCCTCATAAATGATCATCAAAACACCCAGGCCTCTTGGATGCATAACCTGCTCAGCTATAACAATCTCTATTTCAGCCCCACCCTATTCACATGGGCATCTCATCATCCTTCATAAGCATACCACCTTTAGATATTTTTTTAAATTAGATGTTTTTTTTTTAATGTTGATTATGGAGAGAGAGAAAGAGAAAGAGGAAGAGGCAGAGGAAGAGACAGACACACAAACACACACACACACACAGAGGGAGAGAGGGAGAGAGGGAGAGAGGGAGAGAGGGAGGGAGGGGGAGAGAGGGGGAGAGAGGGAGGGAGAGAGAGAGAGAGAGAGGGAGAGAGGGAGAGAGAGAATGAATGAATGAATGAATGAATGAATGAATGAATATATCCCAGGCAGGCTCTGCCCCATCAGCAGAGTCTGATGTGGGGCTCGAATCCACCAATCGTGAGCTGAAACCAAGAGTCAGATGCTTAACCGACGGAGCCACCCAAGTGCTCCAACGCACCACCTTTATTTTTTTTAAGTTTATTTATTTATTTCAGAGAGACAGAGACAGACAGTAGTACAAAGGGGGTGGGGTGGAGAAAGAGCGAGAATCCCAAGCAGGCCCTGTGCTACCAGCGCAGAGTCCAACGCAGGGCTCCAACTCCCAAAACCAAGAGATCGTGCGAGCCAAAACCAAGAGTCGGACGCTTAACCGACTGAGCCACCTAGGTGCCCCTCCAATGTACCACCTTTAAAGCCTCTATTTCAAGTATCCCATTCAGGTCATCCAATCTTTCCATATGACTGACTAAAGTTCTCCCATTCCAACAATTTTCCAATCTCGAGGATTGTTCTCATTGAGCTTATCATTTTTTACTATCCATACCAATTTCTTGTCCTTCTCTGCCCAGACTCCATGAACAAGCAATATAACCACTCCTTTACAATCACCCTTAACTCCTGAGACAGACCTCTCTCCCTCCATTATACTTTCCAGCAAAATTACAATGATACACCTCAGCTTTCCTTTCCCTTGTACCATAGCAATATCTACAGAGTACAAATTTACAGCTTCATATTTCAATGGGTCACTGATCAATGCCAGACCATCCTACTCTATGTATCATTTTCCAGTCCCTGAGACTATTTCACGTATTTTACCTCCAGCACTACATCTCCAGTATACCCTCCAACTCTCATTCTGGGCTGATAACCATGCCCTATAGTTCCAAAAGGAAAATGGGCCCAATCAGGTAAGCTTCCCACTATCAACCCCACCACCGAACATGCGTATACTTGTCCTCTGCCTTATTAAAATGAATCATTTCTCCTTGCTCTCAGATTTATACCTTGGATCCTACCTCTTTTCATTTTCTCATACTTTATTCCTGGAGTTATCTGCAGTATCTTCCGCAACATCAATTTCTTCTTCTCTACTGGTTTATTCTCAATGGCACAAAACATAACTTACCATTATCTATTCTAGACAAACCCTCCATAACCCCAGGTCCCGCTTTAGCTAATGCCCCATTTCTCTGCTACCCTTTCAGCAAAAGGCCTTGAGAGGTGGATCCTTCCTACTACCTTCATTTCCTTTCCTCTCATTCTCCCCTTAACTTGCTCGAGCAGCCCACCAGTTGTCCAAGTCTGCAAAACCAATGTTCAAGTCTCCATCCTGATCTTACTCCATATCTCTCAGCATCATCCGACAGTTTCATCTCCCTCCTTCCTGAAAGACTTTCTTCCTTGAGCTCCCAAGACAAAACACTCAGCAGGTATTTCTCCTAAGTTGTCAGCTGTTCTCAAGTTCTCTTAGCTGGGTTCTCCCCGTCTGGCAGGCCTCTAATATTGCAGTCATCCAGGGTTATAACCTCAGCCAGACAGCCTTCTCTTCTCTCTACTTTCTTCCTATGGCACCTCATCCACTACCACAGCTTCAACTACCACCTATATGCCAAGGACCCTTAAATTTGTATCTCTAACCTAACTTCTCCCACAGCTTCAAATGCATATGTCAAACTGCCTATTTAACATGTGCAATTGGTCATCTAACAGATGTCTAAAACACACATAACAAATACAGAATTACTAATTAAACATACAGGATTACTGATTCCATCCACCCTTTAAGTCTTCTCCATTTCACTAACAGTACTTATAGTACCACTTCATTGCTCAGATGTCAAAAATTCTTTAAAAGTTTTTCTAGTACACTTCAAATAAAATCTAATCTCTTTAACTACAGTCCCCAAGGCCACCTGTAATTTAGCTTTCCAACCTCATTTCATTTCATACGCCCGCTGGCTCACAATGATCCAGCCATATAGGCCTTCTCTCTGTCCTCAACTGCGCTGTACTCATTCCTGTCTCTGCACCTGATCTTGGCTGCCTGGAATGCTCTTCCCCACGCCTGTCACGGGACTGTCATCTTCTCATCATTCAAGTCTCAACCCAAATGTCATCTGCTCTGAGAGGCCTCCCATGACCACACTATTTTCAACATTACCTTACTTTAGTTCATAAAGTATTTGTTTACATGTTTCACCACACGTTTACTGTCTCTTTGAACTAAAATATAAGCTTTTCAAGGGTAAGAGTCTGCCTTATTTACCACTATTTGCCGGACAGTGAGATCACAGACTGGCACACAGTAGACACTGAATACATTTCTGTTAAATAACTGACATGAACAAGTTCTTCACAAAAAAAATCCAATTACCAGAAGACAAAGAAATGCCAATTAATTAACAGGTATCAATTTCTGCCCAATAGTAAAGATTTTATTTTAATGATACCCTTTGTGGGCAAAAGTATAGGGGGAAAAAACAGGAAATTTCAGGCACAACCTTCCTAGTATATATCGTAACTCTTAAAAATGGACACATCTTTTGACCAGCTATGAATTCATCATGACAAAATCATCATGTATAAAAACAAAAGATATCCTCGCAGGTACACAGTAATGCTGTTTCTAACCGTGAAAACTTATGTGTTACAATCATTAGGGACTGAGTAAATAAATGTGATTTATATAACCAACTACTATGCAGCCAACTAAAAAAACACTGGCATAAAAATGTTAACACGGAAAAATATTCATGAAATGCTTTCCAAACGAAAAGCAAATACACAAAATAAGTCCTTTATATGAATAAAGTGTACTCATATACACATACATGTGTTTACATGTAAGGCAGGCGATGGCCAGGCCTGCTACAGGTCCGAGGACACTGCAAGAAATGGAACACAAAAGCACAGAGCAGTGTCACAACAAATAATTGCCTTTTCTAACAGCAGCTGCACCACTTGCTGACTACAGATGATGTCACTCTCCAAGCCTGAAAGCATACATGATGGCAAACTAGGTTTTGTGGCTGACAAATTACTCACTGCACAGACCACCGGTGTAGCCCACCCTCTGCGAGGACCTGGGGACGCCCTGGTGAGCCATGTCCACTCACGTGCATCCTTATCTTATTTGTCCTCTGTGGTGCCTGTTCACTGGTTCATGGCAGGCAAGCAAATTAAGCCAATCTCAGTCGTGTACTCTTGCCAATCTTTGAACTTCTACCAGCCCTTTGTGGTCTACATAACTGTGTGGTTCCTATATGTTTATGTATGTGTGGGTGTTTGTATATAAACATACAAGAAAATCCAGAGAATCATCAGAAGTTGACAGTGTTCATACACCTGGAAGAATGACGAACGATGCTTAGTTTCTTCTTTTTATTTAACTGTATTTGTTGACAGGGTTCACACACTTGGTAGAATGATGAATGATGCTTAGTTTCTTATTTTTTATTTAATTGTATTTTTTTTTTTACTTTCATTACACTCTATGTTAACTAACTGGAATTCAAACGAAAAGTTTAAAAAAATGTTACAGGCTTTGGTTAATCAAAGGATGACTAAGGAAACCAAATATAAATTAAAGCCACATGAATAAGACTGTAAGTCCCAGTGACATAAACACACTAACTTCACATTTAAGCAAACAATTTTGTCCACGTGTCTGAATAAGTCTTCATTTAGTGTCAGGTTCAAACTGGATATCAGCTGCTTAAAAAAAAAAAGAAAAACAAGGAACAAAATAACAAACTTGGATGTAATTCTTCATTACATACACTTAAGTATTTCAGATTTGGTTTTTGTTTTTCCAAAAATCATAGACAGTCCATCAGAATTTTAATTTAGAAAAATGTAAACATGCCACCATGAAGTTGTCTCCCTCCACCACATTCCAAATCTAGCCTGAATCTTATTAATCCTCTCAGGCTAACTACCGATTCGCAGAAGAACATATTAAATGACACCACAGGGAGGCAATCAGCAAAATCCAGACTGAGGGAATAATTCTACATGACAAACAACCTAGTTTTTTTTTCAACAAAAAATTGCAAGGAAAAAGAGATTTTTTTAAAAAAAAAGGAGAAATAAAGAAGGAATATACAAATATAAAAGAAATTTGAGACATATCAACTAATTGCAGTACGTGGGACTTATCTGTTATTAGGAAACTTATTAAAGTTGTTGAAAGACAACAATGGTATTGTGTTATATATTTTGATCACTTTACTGAGGCATATTTTAAAATCATGTAATTCATCCATATCAAGAGTACAATTTAATAGTTTTTTTAGTAATCTACGAAGGTGTGCATCCATTACTGTAAACCAGTTTAGAATATTACCCCAATAAGATTCCTCATGTCCATTAACTGTTAGTCCACACACACACACACACACACACACACACACACACACACACAAACACACCAGCCCACTAATCCACTTTCTGACTACAGATTTGCCTCTTCTGAATATTTCACATAAGAGGAATCATACACTGTGTGGTCTCTCGTGTCTGGGTCCTTCCACTTAGCATGTTTTTAGGTTCATTTATGTCATTGCATCCATCAGCAGTTTGTTTTTATTGCTGAATAATATTTCACTTTATAGACATATTTTGTCTCTTCATTTACCAGCTGATGGGCAGTTCTTTCCAACTTCAGGCTACTGTGAATAATGCTACTATGAACTTGTATGTGAAAGTCGTGCAGGCAGATGCACAAGAGAAGAACTGCTGGGTCATTTGGCAAATTAATGTTTAACTTTTTAAGAAAAATGCCAAACTGTTTTTCCAAAGTAGATGCACCATTTTATGTTCCTGTAAGGGTTCCTGTTTGTGGTTATACTTTGAGTTCTTATCCTTTAGCCATACATGCTGAAATATTAATGATTTGATATTTGGGGTCTCATTCAAAATTATAAATGGAAGAAGGAGGGTGGTGGGTATAGATGGAATATGGTTGGTCATATCTCAAGAACTGGAGTACTGTTAGTAGTGATAACAGCTACTTACTATAGAAGGTACTACGGTACTTTGTTCCAGACACTGTTTTAAGTGCTTTAGATATATTAGCTCATTTAATCCCTACAACAACCTTAAGAGGAAGCTACTGTTATTAGTTCCATTTTAGAGATCAAGAAACAGAACCAGAAAGCTTAAGCAATGTGGCAAAGCCAGGACTACAATCAAAGTAGCCTGGCTTTAGACCTGTGTTTTTAAACACCAGGCCATATATTTCAAGCTCACCAACAAGTGATATGTGAAATTAAAGTATTCAAAGTCAGGTGGCTTCTATGAAGATCTAGGTAGGGAATCCAATGTTAAGTAAACTTAAGGGTATATGTAGTAACATATAAATGATAATAACCCTGTTATCTCTGGATAGAACATGAATGATTTTTCTTCTTTTTATTTAATTGTATTTTCTACTTTTAAAACAATGATCAACATATACATGACAGTTTAAGATTCACATCCTAACAACAGAAACATTGCATTAATCAGAAAACAAAGGACTTGATGAACAGAAAGATTTTTCAAGTTCCTAATTTTTTAAAGAAGTTTTAAGAGGTACTGAACAGGTACCGTGTACCAGACACTAAGTTCAGTGCTATGGACACAAACTTGACCAAAAGCCTTGGAACAAAGAAAGGCATTTCTAGAATGACAATACAGATGTGGTTAAGTGCTCTTAGAGCAGAGGCAGGAAGACCTGAAACAGGAGACACTAAACTGATTGGAAGGAATGATGTATGTACAAACTGCTTCTAATTAGAGATGACTTCATCAAATAACAGAGCCACTCCTTACTGATTACAAATGAAGACCCTGCTTCAAATGCCAAATCTTCACTTTTTTTTCTTACCTCAGATTTCACCAACTTTAAATATCCCCTAAAAAACAGAGGAGATTCAAAGAAAAAACTATCTTGTATGTTAGAGTATTAATTAGACTATACAAAATCTGTAAATATGTGTAACTGAGAAAGTATTTTTTCATTCATTATATTTAAGTGTGGTTTGATCACAGTCCATCAACACATCCTTAAATTTCATCTTAATGGCACTTCTAAAAAGTCTACTGATGATCTAAATCAAGGGCAGGAAAACTACAGCTGCAGGTGGCCTGGTTTGCTAAGAATGGTTTTTACATTTTAGGGGGAGAAAAGAGACAGAGAGGGAGGAAAGAGGGGTAACTGTATGCAGAGACCACATATGGTCCACAAAGCCTAAAATACTTTACTATCTGGACTTTTCAAAAAAAAAAATGCCCTCCTTAAAACAACAAAAACAGAAACAAAAAACTACCAAATGGATTTCTGCTCACACCAGGAATAAAACCTGTTTTTACCAAATTCATGTATTATCAATTTGTTGTGAAGGAAGCCATCAGAAAGGCAGTACCATCACTGTGGAACTCAGTCTAGACACTTAGCACAGCTACTTGTTTATGATAGAAAAGAGAAAAAAAGAGGAAGGATTTTTAAAAAAAATTTTTTAACGTTTATTCATTTTTGAGAGACAGAGAGAGACAGAGCACAAGCAGGGGTGGGGCAGAGAGACGGGGACATAGAATCTGAAGCAGGCTCCAGGCTCTGAGCCGTCAGCACCAGAGCACGAACCGTGAGATCATGACGTGAGCCAAAGTCAGACGCACAACCAACTGAACCACCCAGGCGCCCCGAAGAAGGACTTTTAAGAGAGGATAAACAAGGGTATGTAGTTAGCTCAGAAAGACATGGGTTTTGTAAAGGGTAGGGGATTTCAGAGAGAAAATATAGCTGAAGCAGAAAAAAAAAAAAGCAGAGTCATCTAGGGGCTCTACAATAAGCTGCTCAAGTTGGAAGGTAACTAGTATTACAATATTAATGACTCATAAAATGGGAGGGTTAGGTCTACTGAGAAAACAGAGGAGACCCAGAGAAGCTACCTGCCCAAGTTCACACAGCAAGAGTGTGGGACAGAAAGAACTGAACTACAGGCACTCCAATCTCAGTTCAGTGTTTTCCCCCTGGCATCACAATGCCCTCTCAGTATAGGACAGTGCTAACCTAGAAAAACAGCACTAGAGACTGGTGACAAGTTAGCTCAACTGAGTTAGAAGGAACAGTCTCTTCAGGAGTTCTCCTCCTCCCCCCATTATGAGTTATTTTTTCAAGAAGAACTGAGTCAGGTGTCTACAGAACTCAAAGAGGAGGAGGAAAAGAGTAGACCCCAGTTCTATTTCCCAGATGTTAGGAACAATCAGAAAATGCTGACCAAACATCATTAAAATCAGCCTTAAAGATATGCAGTGGCTTACAGCAATAAGAAACATCAAATTTCAGTTTACCTGGTTCCAGTTTTATTACTTTAATTGCTGCCAATTCACCAGTGTTAACATTCCGTGCCTAAAAGAGAAGAAAAAATACTGTAAAAAAAAGTTTTCATGAAAAACTTTATAAATGTCATTTTAGTTTACTGTTTATTTTCAGTTATACAGAGATAATTTTTAATGCAAGAACTGTAAAAGGGGTTTATATTTACAAAGCAAACAATATATTCTTTACAATGAATGCCAACATTAATTCAAGTGTAAATTTAATAACAGTGATAATAATAATTAACACTTACAGAGACTTCAGGATGTGCCAGGCACTGTCCTAAGTATTTTTTATTAATTCATTTATCCTCACAACAATCTTATGAGGTAGGTACTAATATTATATCCACTTTGCAGATGACAAAACTGAAGCACAGACAAGTTAAAGAACTTGCCGAGGCCATATTGCTAGTAAGCAACAGTAATGATTCTAATCCAAGAAGACTGATTTCAGAGTCTGAGCTTTTAAGCATTACACTTTATTGCCATTCATTCTAAGTCCATTTAAAATTTTGAATTCATTAACTAGCCTTAAACTTTTAATCTTAAAAATCTGAGAATATGAAAAGCTAATAATTTATAAGTATATAATAATATAAATATAAAAACAGCCCCCCCCCCCCGCGCATCTGTTTAAACACAGCTGATGGTACAATCAATTCAGTGCAGTTCAGTACAATCAAGTATATTTCACAAGCCATATATTAAAAATAAAAATTATTTAAGAGATCAATCAATAACATTAAATTGCTCGTATTTACAACTGTGATTATGTAATAAGCTGAAGCTGTCTTTTCAATTTGTATGCAAATGGCAGTAATTCTTTGTCAACTTAAAATGTTTTATAATTTGATCAGAACTTTCAAAATACTTGCAACTGTTATAACTGTTACATAAAACTGCTCACTGAAACTTAACTTTCATATCAGCCAATGAAGATCAATACACACAATTCTAATCTATACACCCAATGTGGGCCTTGAGCTCACAACCTCAAGATCAAGAATCACACACTCTGCCAGCTGAGCCAGCAAAGCGCCCCACAACACTTTCTTATTAATGGATTGGTGAAGATCAGTGAATCATCTACAAGTAATGATAGCAGCATTAACAACAGAACCCTTCTAAGAATACTGGGGCATTAAAAAGGTCAGATGATAATCTAGGAAGGTAGATATGGGGCACGGCCATTGCTGAAATATAAAATTTAACCTTTTAACTCAAAGGTATTAAAAAGATCTCCCCCTACTTGGGTGCCTGGCTGGCTGAACTGGAAGGGCATGTGACTCTTGATCTTAGGGGTTATGAATCTGAGCCCCACGAAGACTGCAGAGATTACTTAAATAAATATTTTTATAAAAGAGAGATCTCCCCATATAAATTAAGAAAAAATTTTAACTGAAATTTGTAGGGAAAATTCATTCCTTCTGAAAAAATTCCCATAACCAATGAACACTTACCATGGCCAACTTATTATAAGCAGTACAAAACAGATTTGAACAGTTACTTCAAACTAAACTTAGTTTCTGTTAAATGAGATAGACATTTCAATATAGTGCTAGATATGTGCTCATTCCCTTCTCTTGAATGAGAAGATACACGCGCGCGCACACACGCGCGCGCACACACACACACACTGAAACAGAAATAAAATCAGAACACCATTCTGGGAGCATTTTGTGAAGGGCCAGCAAAGTGTACCTGTACAATACTCAGGTATATCACAGAAACAGGACTCATAAATCTTCTCAAACATTATCACAACTACTTGCTTTTTCTCCTCACACTTCATGAACCTGCCCTGTCAGGCTCCCCCTAGATACTCTGTCCTCTAACCCCCATCTTTTCTAGCACTTCTCCAAATAAACTAAGACAAGATGCTACTCTCCCCACTTCTCAATTCTCCATTTAAAAATCCTGCCATGGTTTTGTTTTCTGTTCACCCAAAGAAATTCAGGGGCGCATGGGTGGCTCAGCTGGTTAAGCGTTCAACTTCAGCTCAGGTCATGATCTCACAGTTCATGAGTTTGAGCCCCGCACTGGGCTCACTCCGAGCCTGGAGCCTGCTTCGGATTCTGTGGTCTTCCTCGCTCTCTGCCCCTCCCCCATTCATGCTCTCTCTGTCTTTGTCTCTCAAAAATAAATAAACATAGAAAGAAAGAAAGAAAGAAAGAAAGAAAGAAAGAAAGAAAGAAAGAGAAGGAAGGAAAGAAAGAGAGAGAGAAGGAAAGAAAGAAAGAAAGAAAGAAAGAAAGAAAGAAAGAAAGAAAGAAAGAAAGATCAGAGTATGGGTGATTCCATTACAAAAGAGCAGAGAGAATATGAACTCACAGAAAGCCAAGATGATTTTTTATAGCTGAAATTTTGTTCCTAATTGACCACAAGAGGGCACAATCTCTACTGACAACACAAGTTACAGAGTGTCCAAAATGGCTACTGGACACAATGTACAACTCTCTTCTAAAAACAGATTTACTAATAATTAACACCAGCACATATTTAACAGAGAAACTGGGACAGCAAACTATTTATCAGTAGCACTTATCAGACTGAAGTCAATGTTTACTACAGGCGTGACTTCAGATATAATTTTTCAAAATTTAAATCATTCCAGAATTTTAAGGATAACAAACGAGTCCTTAAAATTATGATTCTTTAGAATGAACAAAAAAACAGAAGACACCTAATGATTACTACTTTTTTTTACCTTCTGAAATATTTTCCAGTATGTAACTTTATTTGACAGAACTAAGGTAATTCACAAAAAGAAAAATTACAACAAAAAACCCAGACAAGTTGAATTTCTGAGCTTTTCTGCATCAAAACGCAGCAGACAGACATTTATTAACAAAAAGTCTTTAAAGCATTATGATTCATCAAGAATCTTGGTTTTGGGGTTCCTGGGTAAGCTCAGTTGATTAAGCAAGTGTCAGATTCTTTGATCTCAGGGTCCTGAGATTGAGCCCCATGTGGATCGAGCTCCACACCCTGCATGGAGCCAGCATAAGATTCTCTCCCTCCCTGTCCCTCCCCTGCTTGCATACGAGCTCCTGCGCTCACTCGCTTGCTCTCAAAAAAAAAAAAAAAAAAAAAAAAAAAAAAAATTCTTGGTCTTCTAGCTAAATCATGTTTTGCTGTCTCTAAATTTACAATGGTCAAGATTATATACTGAGTTAAATATAAAAAGTAATAGTTATCTCCTATACTCTGCAACTACTAATCTTTTTGCAATCACCCAGAGCAATTTATTAGGAAGAAAATGAGAACAAGGTAAATATTATAAAATATTGCCATGTACAAAGTTAAAAAAAATTTTTTTTAAGTTTTATTTACTTATATTGAGAGAGAGAGAAAGTACAAACGGGGAAGGGGCAGAGAGAGAGGGAGAGAGAAAATTCCAAGCAGGTTCTGCACTGTCAGCACAGAGCCTGATGCAGGGCTGAAACCCACAAACCATGAGATCATGGCCTGAGCCAAATCATGAGTCAGACGTTCAACTGAATGAGCCATTCAGGCACCCCTAAAGTTAAAAATTTTTAATTCAGTATCAATAATGTGAAAATTTCAGACTTGCTCAGGGCAGAAAACTGAGGATAAATATTCTTAGCATCTAGACCTAGGAGTTGTCTGCCACATCATTGGCTTGCCCACCATTCTTCACTTATTTTGAAAGTGATATTCAGATCATGTTGTTCTTGAACGGAAAACTCTTCAGGAATACACACCATTGCTTTAAAGACAAAATTCAAGGGGCACCTAGGTGGCTCAGTCAGTTAAGCATCTGACTCTTGCTTTGGGCTGAGGTCATGATCTCGCGGTTGGTGAGATCTAGCCCTGCACAGGGCTCTGCACTTGGGATTCTCTTTGCTCCTACCCAACTCCCGGGAAAGGGAAAGGGAAAGGGAAAGGGGAGGGGGAGGAGGAGGGGGAGGGGGAGGGGGAGGGGGAGGGGGAGGGGGAGGGGGAGGGGAGGGGGAGGGGGAGGGGAGGGGGAGGGGGAGGGAGAGGGGGAGGGAGAGGGAGAGGGAGAGGGAGAGGGGGAGGGAGAGGGAGAGGGAAAGGGAAAGAAAGGAAGGAAGGAAGGAAGGAAGGAAGGAAGGAAGGAAGGAAGGAAGGAAGGAAGGAAGAAAGAAAGAAAGAAAGAAAGAAAGAAAGAAGGAAGGAAGGAATTCCTTGTCAGAGAATTTAAATTTTTCACTAATTACAACACTTTTCGTAACAGCTTTTATTGAGATATAATTCACATACCATAAAGTTTACCCTTTCAGTGCATACAATTCAGTGGTTTTAAGTACATTCACAGTTTCATAACCATCACTGCTTTCTAACTTTGGAACTTCTCATCACCCCAAAAAGAAACCCTACACCAATCAATTAGCAGTCACTCCCTATTCCTCCTCCTCCCAGTTCCTGACAGCTACTGGTCTACTTTCTACCTCTATGGAGTTGACTACTCTGGATAGTTCATAAAAATAGGATTATACAAAATGTGGTCCTTTGTGACTGGCTTCTTTCACTGAGCGTAACATTTTCCGGTTCACTCATGATGTATTGTGTATCAGTGCATGATTCCTTTCGTTACTGAATATACTCCACTGTATGGAAGTACCACAATTTATTTATCGATTTGTCAGCTGAAGGATATTTAGGCTGTTTCCATTTTGGGGCTATAATGAATAATGCTTCTATGAACGTTAGAGTACACATTTTTGTTTCTAATTCTCTTGGGTACAGACAGACCTAAGAGGGGAAGTGCCGAATCACACGGCAACTCTATGTTTAGCTTTTTGAAGGACTGTCAAACGTTTCTCCAAAGTGGCAGCACCATTTTATATTGTCACCAGCAATACACAAGGGTTCCATATCTCCACATCCTTGCCAACATTTGTTGTTACGGTTTTTATTTCAGCTGTCCTAGTGGGTGTGAAGTAGTATCTCATTGTGGTCTGAGTTGCAGTTCACTAATGACTAATGATGTTGAGCATCTTTTTATGCTCATTGGCCATCTGAATATTTTCTTTGGAGAAATGTCATATTCAACTTTTGCCCATTTTTGTGTTGTCTTTTTATTACTGACCTAGAATTCTTTATAGATTGTGATGTAAGTCTCTTATCAGTTACATGATTTGCAAATATTTAATCCCAACCTATGGATTGTCTTGATTTTCTTGATGGTGTTCTTTGAAGCACAAAAGGTTTTAGTTTTGATCAAGTTTTTAATTTTTTGTTGCTTGTGCTTTTGGTGTTATAGCTAAAAAACTAATGTCTAGCCGAAGGTCACAAAAATTTTTTTCTTATCTTTTCTTCTAAGCATCTTAGAATTTTAGCTCTTCCATTTAGGTCTATGATCCATTTTGAGTGAATTTTGGCATGGCGTCCAGGAGAACTCCAATTTCATTCTTTTGCATGCGTGTATCTAGTTGAGAAATATAGCATTTTAACTATAAAACTCTCTACTATATTGCCCCTGTCACTTCCTAATTTGCATTTTTGTGCTGCAGCCAAACTAAACAACTTGCCATTCCCCAATGCTATCCACACGTTTGCCCTTTGGAACATACTGCCGAGATGAATGCTTGCCCCAACTCCTTCCTGGGCCTAACTCCTAGATAATCCTTTAAAGCTCAGCTTAGGTCATCATCACTTCCCCCATGCCTTTTTCCCTATCTCTATTCTGGCTTGGACATCCCAAACACACACACTCCCAAAGATCCTGGGTAACCTTTCTCAAATGGGAGTGGGCCTGGTTAGGAAAGTCCTACAGATCTAGAACTGGTCTCAGTTTAGAGGGGATTTTGCAAACTGTTATGATTCAAAGGTATCCCAGAAGTCAGCCTGGTTCAGTCAGCCTTTTAGAGGCCATTCATGATGGAATTTGGGAAAGGATTTTTCTGAGATAATTTCATGCTGACTACTGCACCGTCTCCAACTATCAGAAAAATATCCCTTGAGTGTGAGAGTGGGAGTAAACAACATAATCCAGAAGTAATCGTTAAGAAGCAAAAAGTATGCTACATACTATATAAAGTGAGTTAGAGACCATCACTACCAATAAAATAATCTGACCATCGACTATGACCAAGCACTTCCAGGTATTCAAAGCTTCCACCTTAGAAAGGTTTGTCTGACATGAATATGAAGAAGAAAGGTTCAGAAATGGGAGTGAAGATATGTGAAGTTTAGTTCTGCCAGTAACTAGCAATGGGATCTGAGCAAGTGATTTCCCTGTGTCTTCTTCCCAATTATGTTCCCGCAATTTAAAAACAAGAAAGTGAATGGGGCGCCTGGGTGGCTCAGTCGGTTGAGCGTCCGACTTTGGCTCAGGTCATGATCTCTCGGTCTGTAAGTTCGAGCCCCACGTCAGGCTCTGTGCTGACCGCTCAGAGCCTGGAGCCTGTTTCAGATTCTGTGTCTCCCTCTCTCTCTGACCCTCCCCCGTTCATGCTCTGTCTCTCTCTGTCTCAAAAATAAACGTTAAAAAAAAAATTAAAAAAAAAAATAAAAAACAAGAAAGTGAAAAAAGGCTATTTCTAACGTTCCTTACAAAGGTCAATGTTTACATCGAATAATTTAAGTCTAAATTAACAGATTCCATATACTAAACTAGCTACAACAACAACAACAAAACACCACCACTGGTTTTCAATCAACGGATTTAAGACAGGAACCATAAATCTGTACTTAAAGCTACTGAGGTACTTCTGACGTCCCACCAGGTCTGGAGACATGGTATAAAGCACTGTGCCATGAGTTTCATAAAATAAATACCAACTTCTAAGTCTGAAAGGGGTGTTACAGGGATGGCTTTATGAAGGAGATTACCATTTAATCAGAGGTTTGCAAGATGGGCTGGATAACAACAAACACAGAAGAGGGATGGGAAAGAGGGCATAGAAAGAAAAGCATGAGCAAGGGCACTGGGACAGAAAACACGGGCTATTTTGAGTGTAAACGGAGGGCCAAGCCTCAGGGTACCTCCCATATAAATACTCCCTTACAGAGGGAGATGGCTAACCCACAGTCCCTGCTGAAGGAATAGTTTTGACTGCTTTTCCAGTTACTTGAACGAGTGTGAGCCTACCACAAGGGCAACTAAATACACTAGAAGACTGATAGCCAGAGTGATCTCAGTCCCTGGTTTGCTTACGACACTCCTAGTTTATGCCTAAGTCCTAACAGAATTCTTAATAGTGCCCACTTTCATTCTCAAAATTATAATTAAATTTTTATTTAATTTGAATGGTAAAACACAAGGTCACTCCACCAATAAACCCTGAGCTGACATGAAGAAAGGATATAGGCCAGATTCTCTAACATAGGGGTCAGCAAACATATCCGTTTTTTTTTTTTTAATTCCAGTGTTCTATTAGTTTCAGGTGCACAATACGGTGATTCAGCAGTTCTGTACATTACTCAGTGCTCATTATGATAAAGTGTACTCTTAATCCCCTTCACCTATTTCACCCATCCCCTCCATTCACCTCACCTCTGGTAACCACCTATTTGTTCCCTGTAGTTAAGAGTCTGTTTCTTGATTTGAAACAGGTCCATTTTTATAAAGTTTTTCTAGAACACAGCCATGTTCATTTAAGTACTGTCTATGGCTGCTTTCACAATACAATGGTAGAGTTGAGTAGTTGAGAAGGAGACCATATGAAGTACCTGAAAGACCTACTATTGGGTTGTTTACAGGAAAAACTGGCTGACTCTCACTCTACAACAGCGTTGTCCAACAGGACTTTCTGCATTGATGGAAATGTTCTGTATCTGCACTGTGCAATAAACAGACTGCCACATGTAGTTATCGATCAACTAAAATATGTCTAGTACAACTGAAAAACTGAATTTTATATATTTGTGCATACAGTATAATATTTATATTTGGGAGTTTTAATTTTCTGAGGCATTACTACATTTAAAATGTATTAGTTTCAGGTGTACAACATAACTTGATATATGTACATACCGCAAACTGGTTACCACAATAAATTTAGTTAACATCTACCACCACACACACTTAAAAGTTCTTTTTTCTTGTGATGAGACCTTTTAAGAATGATTCTCTCACCATCTTCCAAATATACAATACAGAACTGTGATCACTGTAGTACATGCTGTAGATTACATCCCCAGGATTTATTTAGCTTATAACTGGAAAAAATCTACTTTAAAAAACATAGTTCTAGTAGTTTCAACACATGTATAGACTTGTATAACCATCATCACCAGCCAGAAGCAAAAAAGTTCCATTACTGCAAAAAACTCCCTTGGAAGTTATATTCTTGCCTCCCCCAACCCTTGGCAACCACTGACTGGATCTTTGCCACTACAGTTCTGTCTTTTCAAGAATTTCATATAAATTTAAACATTCATTATGTAACTTTTTAAAAAAAGTTTTAATGTTTATTTATTTTTGAGAGATATGCAGAGCATGGGCAGGGGAGGGGCAGAGTGAGAGGGAGACACAGAATCCGAAGCAGGCTCCAGGCTCTGAGCTGTCAGCACAGAACCCGACGCAGGCCTCAAACTCACGAACCATGAGCCAAAGTCAGACGCTTAACCGACTGAACCACCCAGGCGCCCATCATCATGTCACTTTTTGAAACTGTCTTCTTCCACCAAGTGGCTGCATGTACTGTTAGTTCGTTCCTTCTCATTTTTTAGTACTTTTCTATTGTATGGATATACCACCATTCATCCTCTACCAGTGAAAGCTAGCGATAATACTAGCTAGTTTTAGTTTTTGGTGACTATGAATCAAGGTTCCTAGAAATTTGAGTACAGGTTACAAAAATACCCAGGAGTGAAACTGGGTCATATGATAGGTATATGTTTAACTTTGTAAAAAACTATCAAACTCTTTCTAAAGTAGCTGTACCACTGTCCATTTCCAGCACCAATTTATGAGTGTCCCAGTTGTTCTACATCCTTGCCAGTAACTGGTATTGTACCTTTAATTTTGGCCATTCTAACAAGTGTGTAATGGCATGTCGTGGTGGTTTCAGTTTGCACTTCCCTAATGGCTAATGATGTTGAATATCTATTCATGTGCTCACTTGCCATCCTTTGGTGAAGTGTGTTCTAATCTTTTTCCTATGTTTTAATTGGGATGTTTATTTTCGTATTGTTGAGTTTTGAGAGTTCTTTATATATTCCAGATACAAGTTCTTTTCATTCTCTTAATAGCATCATTTGCAGAGTGTTATGGCTGAATTGTGTGCATTCATTCCTAAAATTCGTATGTTTTAGTCCTAACCCCCAATACCTTAGAATGTAACTGTATTTGGAGACAGGCCTTTTAAAGAGGTAATTCAGGTTAAATGAAGCCATACGAGTGGCTCTAATCCAGTAGGGCTAGCATTCTTACAAGAACAGGAAGGGATCCAGAGATGTGCACGCACAGTGAAAAGACCATGTGAGAAACAGCAAGAAGGTGGCCACCTGAATTTCATGGAGAGACTGAGGAGAAGCCAACTCTACCAACACCTTGATCTTGAATTTCCAGTCTCCACAACTGCGAGAAAATAAAATTTCAATTGTTTGAGCCTCCCAATCTGTGGTACTTTGTTATGGCAGCCCTAGTAAACTAATACAGAGAGTAAAAGTTTATATTTTTTATAAAGTCTAATTTATCCACTATTTTTTTTCATGGATTGTGCTTTGGTGTCATGTCCAAAAAAATCTTTTTGCTCAATCCCAATTTTCTCCTATGCTTTCTTCTAAAAAAGTTTTACATTTAGATTGATACATTTTACTTTAATTTTTATTTAAGGTGGGACACTTAGGTCCAGGTTTTTTGTTTTTGCAGGAATACGTCCAACTGTTCTGTTTGTTGAAACAACTATCCTTCCTGCATTGAACTGCCTTTCACCTCTGTCAAAATCAGTTGGCTATACCTGTCTGGGTGTATTTCTGGATTCTATATAGATCCACTGATCTTGTGTCTATCCCTTACTAATACTACATGCAGTCTTGATTACTGTAGCTTTACAAAAAGTTTTAAAAATTAATTATTATGTGATTCCTCTTTTTCTTTTTCAAAGTTGCTTCAGCTATTCAAGGTCTTTTGCCTTTCCCTATACATTTTAGAATCGACCTGTCTGTATATATATTTTTTAATCTTGCTGGGATTATTTGGAATTGCATTAAATCTATATATCAATTTGGAGAGAACTGATATCTTTACTATGTAGTCTTCCAATCCATGAACACCAATCTCTGTTTAGGTTTGTGCCTCCTTCTTTCTCTGACCCTCCCCTGTTCATGCTCTGTCTGTCTCTGTCTCAAAAATAAATAAACATTAAAAAAAAAATTAAAAAAAAGAAAGAATCGACCTGTCTGTATATATATTTTTTAATCCTGCTGGGATTATTTGGAATTGCATTAAATCTATAAATCAATTTGGAGAGAACTGATATCTTTACTATGTAATCTTCCAATCCATGAACACCAATCTCTGTTTAGGTTTTCTCTGGTATCTTTCACCAGTGTTTACAGTTAACAGCATACAGATCCAACACATTATTTTCATTTTAATAGCCATGTGTAGCTAGTGACAACTATATTAGACATCACAGGTCTAAAAAGTGTGAACTTGGAAATCGTGAGAAACAGTACCACTACACAATGTAACCCAGTGTGAAAACTATGCCATAAAATTATGCCAGTGTCTTAGCAAGCAAGACCTTTGGCAAAGTAAAGATTTGAAGAAGTAGAAAAGATACTATGAGGAGATAGTTAATAAAGAACAGAGAATAGAAATGCGCAGAAAAAAATTATAAGAGACCATGAGAAAGGAACAGATCTCCAAAGCTGCCTTGAGTTCCTGACAACTTTCCAGTTTCATATCACACGTTATCTTTACAATAGCCTCTGTTTTCCAGAATCACCTTAAATCGCTCTTTATTTCTTAAAAACAGATTTTTTAAAAAATTTTTTGTTTTATTTTAGTGACAGAGCATGAATGGGAAAGGAGCAGGAGAGAATCTCAAGCAGGTTCCACACTTAACATGGAGCCACACACGGGGCTCAATCCCACAACCCTGGGATCACGACCCGAGCTGAAATCAAGAGTCAGACACTCAACTGACTGAGCTACCCAGGTGCCCCTTTAAAACCAGATGTTTAAAGATCTAAATTTCTGGGACTATATGGTGCTAATTAAAAAAAAAAAAAAAACAGATTAGGACTATCATGCTAACTTTTTGTGAAAAATGCACTTAGCAGGGGCGCCTGGAGGGCTTAGTTGGTTAAGTGTTCGACTTCAGCTTAGGTCATGAGCTCAGGTCATGATCTCATGGTCCAGGAGTTCAAGCCCTACCTCTGGCTGTCTGCTGTCAGCACAGCTCCCCTTTTGCAATCTTCTGTTTCCCTCTTTCTCTGCCCCTGCCCCACTTGTGCTCTCTCCCAGTCTCTCAAAAATAAACATTAAAAAAAAAAATGCACTTAGCAAAGGACTGCATGTAGTGGAAAATACTCTGTGCATGATAAAAGGCAACATAATCAATTATGCTTCAAAGTTTAATTCAGAATTCAAAGTGGGCTTATTCTGTATCAGTAACGTTTTTCAATGGCAGACTACAAATGTCAATTTAACTACTAATACGGTTAAAACTCAACAGTGGCATTGAGTTTGGGAAAACATAAGGGTGCAGATAACCAAATTCCAACTTCCCATTATAGAAGCAACAGCAGCAGCATCTCTGGCCCAGTGGTGCTCAAACCCCAGTGTAAATAGAAATTACCTGAGGTTTTTGCTTTTGGAAATACATTAGCTGAGATATGAGAATCCCTCATATTACAAATACCTAGATAAAGCAAATAAGATACAACAAGTAAAGTCTTTATTTTGAGAGAGCAGGTGGAGAAGGGTAGAGAGAGAAGGAGAGAGAGAATCCCAAGTAGGCTCCAGGCTCAGCTCAGAGCCCAAGATGGGGCTCAAGCTCAGGAACCATGAGTTCATGACCTGAGCTGAAATCAAGAGTCAGACACTTAACCAGCTGAGCTACCCAAGCGCCCCACAACAAATACTCTTTTAAATGCACTGCTAAACTCACAAGAAATCCACAGACAGCAAAAATATCTGTTGAATGTGTTTATTTAATGAAATTAGAGTGGTGCGCAAGAGCTAAAACCATGATCTTAGCTCAAACTTCAAATATAGAGAATTGAGGGCCACCTGGGTGGCTCAGTCAGTTGAGCGACTGACTTCAGCTCAGGTCATGATCTCACAGCTTGTGAGTTTGAGCCCCGTGTCGGGCTCTGTGCTGACAGCTCAGAGCCTGGAACCTGCTTCGGATTCTGTGTCTCCCTCTCTCTCTGCCCTTTCCCCACTCGCACTCTGTCTCTGTCTCTCTCAAAAATAAATAAACATTTTTAAAAAATTAAAAAAAAACAAATATAGAGACTTGAATTTTGATTTTTATTAGATGTGATGAAAGGTGGAACTGAGACCACTACTTAAAACCAGCAATACCCGTGAAAGGCCACACCCTTCAGTGAATGAGTAGGTATGGGGGCTGGGCATGTCTGGCCACTAACAAAGAGAGCAAATAAAAACACAACCATATGAATCAGGACTTCACTGGAATGGGGTTCAGTGAAAATTATTACAAGCCTGTTCTCAGTTAAGTATAAATTTACACTTCTTACAAGGACCAGGGCCTCAAGCCAATAAATGAATTTCAGCTGTTTCTAGGCTGGTGGTAATGCAAGGCACCTGTCAGAAAGAGAAGCAAATTCTCTGCGTGAAGTCAAACATACCTTCAACCCACATCCCAGGAGATTCCTAAATATGACTATTATCCAAATAGGAAATTAACAAAATTATCAAACCAAAAGGAAACAAACTACCACAGCAGCAAAAGCTATAAAAAACAGAATTAAACCTGCAAGAAATTCAAATTTTGGAATTTACAGATATATAATATAAAATTACAATTAGGTATGCCTTAAAAGTTTACAGAAATTGGGGCACCTGGGTGGCTCAGTTGGTTGAGTGGTTGACTTGGGCTCAGGTCATGATCTCATGGTTTGTGAGTTTAAGCCCTGCATTGGGCTAACTGCTGTCAGCACAGAGCCGGCTTCGGATCCCCTATCTTTCTCTGCCCCTCCCCTCTCCCACTCTCAAAAAATAAAATAAAAATGTACAGAAATAAAATATTGAATATATAGGCCAGAAATAAGAGGCTAACAAAAATGACTAGGCAGACAGGAAAAAAACAACAACAACAAAAACACCTAATAGAATTTCTGGGGAAAAAATATATAATCCTTGAAATTAAAAACCTAATTGGAGTAGAAAGAATCAGTAAACAAAATGACTGATCTGAATCAGGAAAGAAAGCCAAAGAAATAAAAGACATGAAAGAGATTAAGAGACATCTTAAAACCAGCCCGTCTCATTAAATCTCACCTCAAGAAAGAGAGATTAATTTACATTTGATTAAAATTTCAGAAGGAAAGAACAGGAAAAAAATGGAGAAGGAGCAATACTTCAAGGGACATTGGCTGAAATTTTTCCAGAATAAAGAGAGGATGCCATATTCAGGAGACACTAAAAGTCCCAAGAAGAATAAAAAGAAATCCACATCCAGACACATCAGATGAAACTGCAAACCGCCAAAGGCAAGGAGGTGATCTTTAAAATCAGACAGAGAAAGGTTCCTATAAAGGAACAATTAGACTTCTCAGAAAAATAATAAAGGTTGGAATACTACTCTGGTAAGAGTAATTAAGTCATTTAGAATTGCATTCCTAGGTAAAAACATCATTCAAGAAATAGGACAAAAAAAAAACCCATACATTTTTTGATAAAAACTGAGTTTACCACCAAAAGGCATGGAATATATCCTTCTAAAGGTATAGTTCAAGATTTAAAAAAAAGTTTCAAGACAGTCTAAACGCCAAAAGGAGCAAAAATAAAGTAATTTGGCAATCTTGGGTTGATATAAACAAACACTGATGACTGTAGAGAGCAGTAATAATAATGTCTAATTTATGCCATTTTTAAAAAGATAGAACTCAAATACTGAACAAATGGCATGTAAATGGAAAGGTGTGATTGATATTAAAGGGCACTTGGGAATGTGTATTATTTAGGAGGTGTGTAGAGTTAGCGAGTAATGTGAGGTCTTCAATTAGATACATGTATTAATAAGAGTAACTTCTAGAATAGTAGAAGAAGTATACAGCAGTGATGCTTAATTAGGGCGGACACTAGCCCCCTGTGTTAGAAAGGAAGTGTTTGGGAATGTGTGAAGGCATTCTGGGGATGACAACGCACTCGATAGGTAGGAGCCAAGGATTTTAAATGTCCTGCTGTGCCTATAAAGTGCCACAGAGTAAAAGTCTTAGCCAAAATGTCAATAGCCCTATAACAGTATGAAATAACATATACAACTACCAAAAATGGAATTTAAATAATTCAACATGGAAATTAAACAACAAAAATCACCTATAAATGTGCTTCAAGTCACAAATTCTTGGGCTTCACCTATAACAGATTCTGAATCAACAGGTCTGCGACGAGACCCAGGAACTTACAGTTTTAATAACCCCCGAGCAACTGTGATACAATCCAACAACCACACTCTGAGAAACACTACAGCTTAATGAAGGGGACGCAGCAGGTGAAGAGGGTTTCAGAGACTCCCAGTACAGGCAGAGGTTCCAGAGCAAGCACGGCCCACTGCTGAGGAGAAATCCAGCAGCAGGGGGTAGGTGGTGGCCATTCACCTGCACATACCATTAGGAGTCCCCAAATCAGAAACTGCGGATCAAGAAGAAAAGAATTTTTCTAAATTTAACAACAATAGAAGTAGAACAATGCTTTTCCACTACGTAAAATAAAATGTTCTTTAATTACTGGAAATGAAATTACAACAGAATGACTCAGGACACCATCAATAAACAATTCAGTCCACAAACCATAAATGAACCACCTATAAAGCAGATGGTGGGAAGGCCTGTCTTCAGAAGCCCCGGCCACACTCTGACCTACACTCTTTGAGTAAATGCCCTTCATTCACTAATTCCTAACATCTAGGATGCGACTGCCACAGGGCAGCAGAATAGTATTTCTGAAAGATATTAAATATATTCTGGAGGGGGGTGGGGGGAAAGAGTTTCTTGCACTGAAAATAATACTATATATTCTCTTCCTAGAGATTAACAATGTACAATAGTACATTAAAAGAGTCTGAACAGGGACACCTGGGTGGCTCAGTCGGTTAAGAGGCCGAGTTCAGCTCAGGTCATGATCTCACGGTTTGTGAATTCGAGCTCCACATCAGCCTCTGTGCTGACAGCTCAGAGCCTGGAGCCTCCTTCAGATTGTGTGTCTCCCTCTCTCTCTGCCCCTTCCCTGCTCATGCTCTGTCTCTTTCTCTCTCTCAAAAATAAACATAGAAAAAAAAAGAGTCTGAAGAGTTTACAGTAAGGAAATCCATTTGCTTTTGACTCCACTCTCTCACCATGATTTGATTAAAAGGAACTCCCAATTCTTCCCCATTTTCATTAGCAAATTTAAGATTTAGAAAATGATGTTCACTTAAGTAAATGTTTTTTATTCCCTGCTGTATCCTGTGGCACCTAGGACAGTGTCTCGAACAGGAACTCAAAAGATGTTTGCCGAATGAGTAATTAATATCAGTTGCATGCTGGTAAATGTTTAAAAAATCAGTTTGGGGGAAAAGGAGTAAGCATGCCTTGACTGGTGGTATTTTACATTGTAAACACTCCCACCATGGCTACCAGAGCTTGAAATCTCTGAACACAGAGCGGGAAAGAGATGCTCATAATCTCACTAGCACAAAAAGGCTCCAGAACATTAATGATTAAAATGCTAAGTATAGTTTATTTTATGGAAATACAGAGTTAACACCTCACAAACTAGTATTCCTGAGGAATGAAGACTGACTTTTCCAGGTAATGGGATGCTACGTTAGGTGGAAAAAATGTACATTTTTTTTTCAATTCAAAGAAATACTATATATTTATTAGGTGTGTGGTACAAAACTTAGCATTTTCTGTTAACTCAGTATTGTCAATTACCTATAAACTGTCATAAAGTGATGCTTTCAAAGGTTACAGAGATATACAAAGCTAATTGTCCTTTACTAAATCATGGGTTCTTAACCTGGGACCCAAGGATAGGTTCAGGGAACCCAAGATGCCTCTGACACTGAATGCAAACTGATAATATGTTAATGCATCTTTCTGGAAAGAAATTCTATAGCTTCCATCAGGTATCTCAAAGTGTCCATAACCCAAAGATTAAGACCCACTTTTCCAAGAAAGGAACTGAGAAGAACTACAAAAACAACCATAAAACAAGTAACAAAATGGCAATATGTACATACCTATAAATAATTACCTTGAATGTAAACAGACTAAATGCTCCAATCAAAAGACACAGGATGATGGAATGGATAAAAAAGCAAGACCTATGTTTGTGCTGCCCAGGAGAGACTCATTTCAGACCTAAAGACACACACACAACAAAAGTGAAGGGATGGAAAAAGCATTTAGTATGCAAATGGAAGTGATAAGAAAGCCAGAGTAGCAGTACTCACACATCGGACAAAAAAGACTAAAAGACTGTAACAAGGGACAAAAAAGGACACTACATAATCACAAATGGAACAATCCAACAGGAAAATATAACAATTGTAAATTCTTATGTACCCAACACGAGAGCACCCAAATACATAAAGGAGTTAACAGTGAACATAAAGGAAGTAATCAATAGTAATACAATAATGGTTGGGGACTTTCACACCCCACCGACATCAATGGACAGAGCATCCAAGCAGATTATCAACATGGAAACAGTGGCTTTGAATGATACGCTGGACCAGATGTATCTAATAGATATATTCAGAACATTCCATCCTAAAACAGCAGGATACATATTCTTTTCAAGTGCAAATGGAACATTCTCCAGAAGAGATCACATATTAGCCCACAAAACAAATCTCAGCAAATTCAAAGACTGAAGTCATACCATGCATTTTTTTCTTTTTTTTAAATGTTTATTTATTTTTGAGAGAGAGAGAGAGAGAGGGAGAGAGAATGAATGAATATCCCAAGCAGGCTCCATGCTATGCTGTCAGTGCAGAGCTCAATGCGTGGCTCAAATCCACAAACCGTGAGATCATGACCTGAGCTGTAATCAAGAATCTAATGCTTAACCGACTGAGCCACCCAAGGGCACCATCCATGCATGCATCTTTTCTGACTACAACACTACGAAAGTAGAAATCAACAACAACAACAACAATAAAATTCTGGGAAGAACACAAATATATGGAAGTTAAATAACATGCTACTAAACAATGAGTCAACCAAGAAATCAAAGAGGCAATCAAAAAATATATGAAGGCAAATAAAAATGAAAACACAATGGTCCAAAATCTTTGGGATGCAGCAAAAGCTGTACTAAGAGGGGAAGTTTATAACAATATAAGCCTACCTCAAGAAAAAAAAAATCTCAAATAAACAACCTAACCTTACACCTAAAGAAACTAGAAAAACAAGAAAAAACAAAAGCCAAAAATGGTAAAAAAAAAAAAAAAAAGAAACAATAAAGAGCAGAAATAAATGAAATAGAAACTAAAAAAAAAAAAAAAAAATCAATGAAATCAGGAGCTAGTTCCTTGAAAAAAGCAACAAAATAAACTGCTTACCCAGACACACACGCTCTCTTTCTCTGTCTGTCTGTCTGTCTGTCTCTCTCTCACACACACACACACACACACACACACACACACACACACACACAGAGTGAGGGGGAGGAGAGAGAGCACGCACACTCAAACAGAAACAGAAAAGAAAGGAGGGGGCACCTAGGTGGCTCAGTCAGGTGAGCATCCAACTCTTGATTTCGGCTCAGGTCGTGATCCCAGGGTCATGAAATCGAGCCCCACACGGGGCTCCGTGCTGAGCGTGGAGCCTGCTCAGGATTTTCTCTCTCTCTACCCCTCAGCCCCACTCCCCCTCTTCGCCTCTCACAAAACAAAAAGATTTTTAAAAAGAGAAAGAAAAGAAAGGAGAAATAACCACCAACACCACAGAAATACAGAGGATTAGAGAGAATATTATGAAAAATTATATGTCAACAAACTGGACAACCTAGAAAAAAATGGATAAATTTCTAGAAACATATAACCTCTCAAAACTGAATCAGGAAGAAATGGAAAATTTGAACAGACTGATTACCAGCAATGAACAGTAATCAAAAAATTCCCAAAAAGTCCAGGACCAGATGACATCACAAGTGAAGTCCACTGAACATTTAAGAAGAGGAGTTAATACCTGTTCTTCTCAAACTATTCCAAAAAAAAAAAAAAAAAAAAAAAAAAAAAAAAAAAAACCCAAAAACCAAAAAACAGAAGAGGAAGGAAAGCTTCCAAATTCATTCCACAAGGCCAATGCTACCCTGATACCAAAACCAGATAAGGACACTACAAACCACAAGAGAACTACAGGCCAATATTTCTGATGAACACAGATATAAAAATCCTCAACAAAATATTAGCAAACCAAATCCAACAATATTTTTAAAAACAAAATCCAACATTCACCAAGATCAAGTGGGATTTATTCCTGGGATGCAAGGGTGGTTCAATCAACGTGATACATCACATCAACAAGAGAAATAAAAACCATATGATCATTTCAATAAGATGCAGAAAAAGCATTTGACAAAGTACAACATCCATCCATGACAAAAACCCTCAACAAAGTAGGTTTGGAGGGAACATACCTCAACATAATAAAGGATATATGAAAAACCCACAGCTAATATCACACTCAATGGTCAAAATTTGAGAGCTTTTCCCTCAAGATTAGGAACAGACAAGGATGTGCACTCTCCACACTTTTATTCAACACAGTACTGGAAGTTACAGCCATAGTAATCAGACAAGAAAAAGAAATAAAAGGCACCCAGACTGATAAGGAAAAAGTAAAACACTATTTGCAGATGACATGATGCAATATATAGAAAACCCTAAAGGCTCCACCAAAAAACTACTAGAACTGATAAATGAATTCAGTAAGGCCACAAGATACAAAATCACTGTACAGAAATCTACTGAACTTCTATACACCAATAATGAAGTAGCAGAAAGAGAAATAAGAAAACAGTCCCATTTACAATTGCATCAAAAATATTAAAATGACTAGGAATGGGGCGCCTGGGTGGCGCAGTCGGTTAAGCGTCCGACTTCAGCCAGGTCACAATCTCGCAGTCCGTGAGTTCGAGCCCCGCGTCGGGCTCTGGGCTGATGGCTCAGAGCCTGGAGCCTGTTTCCGATTCTGTGTCTCCCTCTCTCTCTGCCCCTCCCCCGTTCATGCTCTGTCTCTCTCTGTCCCAAAAATAAATAAACGTTGAAAAAAAAATTTTTTTAATAAAAAATAAAAAATAAAATGACTAGGAAAAAAACTAGAAAGTGAATGACCTGTGTTCTATAAACTATAAAACAGTGATGAAAGAAACTGAAGATGACCACAAACAAATGGAAAGATATCCCATGCTCTTGGACTGGAAGAATAAATATTGTTAAAATGTCCATACTACCCAAAGCAATCTACAGATTTAATACAGTCCCTGTTAAAATACAACAGCATATTTCACAGAACTAAAACAATCCTAAAATTTCTATGGAACCACAAAAGATCCTGAATAGCCAAAGCACTCTTGAAAAGAACAGGAGTAGAGGTATCACAATCTCAGATTTCAAGATATGCTACAAAGCAATCAAAACAATAGGACCTTGACACAAAAACAGACACATAGATCAGCGGAACAGAATAGAGAGCCCAGAAGTAAATCCACAATTACATGGTCAATTGATCTTTGACAAAGGAGGCAAGAATATGCTATGGGAAGAAGACAGTCTCTTCAACAAATGGTGTTGGGAAAACTAGACAGCTATATGCAAAAGAATGAAACTGGATGACTTTCTTACACCACACACAAAAATAAACTCAAAACTGATTAAAGAATTAAATGTAGCACCTGAAACCATAGAAATGCTAGACAGAAGAGAGCACAGGCAGTAATTTCTCTGACATTGGCTTTAGCAACATTTTTCTAGATATGTCTCCTGAGGCAAGGGAAACAAAAGCAAAAATAAACTATTGGGACTACATCAAAATAAGCTTCTGCACAGTGAAAGAAACAACCACTGAAACTAAAAGACAACCTAGTGAAAGAGAGAAGATATTTGCAAATGACATATCTGATAAAGGGTTAGTATCCAAAAAATATAAAGAACTTATACAACACCAAACCCAGTGATATGAGGACATACATATGCTTTTTTTATGATACAAACATAAATATATTCCGAAGAGAGACAAACTTAACTTCATCAAATCAATGAATGCTACTTTCATAAAGCACTCCTAGCGATATTAGAGGCACACTATATAAAATTATTCTACCATTATTCTTCCTTTCAGTAAAAAGTCACCTATTATTACAGGAGAATCCCCAATATGAATACCATAATTTCCACATTTCTTCTGTGTTCCTAAAACCCTTCAAATGCATCTCATTTGCTTCTGTTACTGCTGGGCTTTTACTTCTATAACATTACCATAATCTCGGAGGATAAAGTGCAGGAGGAGCCAGTGGAAGGTAGGACAACCTCTAAGGCCATATTGCATTACAGCAGGCCTGAAATGATGATCAATGAAGCTGAAATAATTTAATGGAAATGGACAAAAATGGTTAAAATTCTATTTCATCCCACATTTTCCAGTTTGTGGTGTCCAGAGCCAAAATTCACAAGAACCACACTATGTTTACTTAAGCTATTATTTTCAGGAATAAACAGCTATGGTCTCTGTTGCACTTCCAATCCAGAGTTGTCTAGAACAGTCTTCACATGAAAAGCCACAATGGAGCTGGGCCATTACTCTCCAATAAAGCTGGACCTGACTTCAGTCAGGCTGCAAAGTATCAAGACCGCATATCCTCAAGTAAGTTATGAAACACCTTAGCCAGATGGACAGGAAAAAGAACTTAAGAGCAGATTATGGAAAACAGAAGACCAGTTCACAGAACAAGACAAGGGTAAATGTGGTCACGAGGCCAAAAACAGGCACAGCAGTGGCTACATATCCAGATCACCAACAATAACTGGAACTGATCTCCCTGGTGCTGCTGAATATTATTTTCAGGTACCACATTTTGACAGGATAGCTTGTGGTTTGCCATTATAAGCCCACATAGGTCTTTAAGGGCTGAAGTAAAGAAAGTGGACAATGAGCTCCTACTGCCCTTGGTCAGTGTTATAACCTCCTCCCAAAGTCAATCTCACGTGGAAAGAGACTTTCCTGTGAGTCAGATGAAATGTAAATCCATTAAACTGCTGAGGTAATGACTCTCTATTCTCCCAGAATAAGAAACTCACAATATGGAACAAATACCTATGAATTCATAATATCAGTCTTTTAAAAAATCTATTTTTTAAAATTAGAAAAGTGAACATTTTCACTTTTATTTTTTATTTATCCTATGGGCAAACTACAATAATCCTTTTAGAAACTCTTATTCTATTAAAATAAACAGATACGTAGGCAAGATGATACATATATGCATGCAAATACTAATACATACAAAGGCAATAAAGACAGTGGTTATATACATGTTCTAGGAGTTTAAGTCTGATCTCCATCATTTATTATGAATACACACATAATGCATTTATTAGCCCATATGACCATAAGCAAGTTCTTCAACCTCCATGTGCCAGTTTCCTCATCTGTAAAATGAAGATAATAAATGACGTAAACAATATAAATGAGGTAGCTGTGAGACTTAAATTAGTCAGTACTTATAAAGTGCTTAGAACAAAACAGGTAAATATAAGTGCCCATTATCAACTATTATTCCATTATTAATCAAGCCTCCATATAAATGCATGAAATTTCATTTTATATTTGCAGCAGGGCAGGTAATGTTTATTCTCTTTGTTACAATGTTCTGTTCGCTAAGTATGATCAGATAAGCAAATATTTTCATAATCAGAAAAAAATCTTATTTAAAAAATTGAACAATTTCAATGTGTACCTAAGACCAAAGACACAGTGTGAGATTTTTGTACTTTTGTTTTCCACTGTCTTAACTCAGTGAAGTGATTCTCAAGATTTGGATAACCCAGGAAAATACTGAGACATCTACATGAATCTGCTTAAAATGAACTCTATTAGGTATATTCAGAAAAAAAATAGTACTTCCATAAAAAAGCCATTAAAATCAAGAAGCTTCATAGTTACGTGTCTAGTTAAGATGATGTTTATGCAAACCAAATAATTATTATATAACATAAAAACCCATCTTTTAAAATTATCTGTTTTACAAATACAAATTTTCATGAAGCTGTTATCCAACAGTAGAGACTGGTACAGTTAATCATACCGTTTAACTCCAAACTCGGTCTGATCATGTTGACATGGTATATATCCTACTACAACATTTAAGGACTTAGCTGAAAGGTTAGAGCAAAGGTAGTAAAGCAAGTAAGTATGTCACCTCAAACTGTGCATGACACAAACACACTATCATAATAATTATCCAATAATATCTCAGTTATAAGAACAGACCTCTTGTAAATCTGAGCAATGAAACAGCTCCAAAAGCATGACTCAAAAAAAAAAAAAGTTTATTTGGCATTTGTAAAGCACACTCTAAGCAGCCAGCAACAATGAAAGGGCTAAGAGTGAGGAAAACCTAAGGTCATAACCTGATGTACTACTATTGCTTACATTCTGATTGGCCAGTGTGAGCAACAAAAGGTTAGAAGCTCTACACAAGTGCTGAAGAACAGAGGCAAAGAAATCAGTAGAGGCTTCTTGTGTTGGTAAGATGCTAAAAGAGAACAGAGTAGCAAAGAGAAAAGGTAAGAGGCAGTGACAGCCAGTGATGACAATCACAGGAAGTCAAAGGTCAGTATGGTCAAAGCGTTGCTATAAGAGCACAGAGTATCTGAGACTACTAAGTCATCTGTTCACAGCCTAAAAGAGCAAAGGGCATGCCATCCCACTGCACATTAGCAAATTTTCTCTAGAAAACATGCAAAGAACATTTAAAAATACATCTGGAAGTGAAAACGTGTGATTAACCAAGGAAAATTTTTCAAAGATTAATGAAGAGGATATTGCTGTATCAAGTACCAAAACACATATGAAAAAGACACAATAATTAGAAAAGTGTGTTTCTGGCACATGAATAGACCAATAAATCAATGGAACAAAAGAGTCCAAATTTAGAATATGATAAAGACAGCAATTCAAATCAGTGGTGAAAAGACCCTTTTAGAACAACTGTTTATTCAGGTGGGGGGAAAAAATCAGACTCCTTTATCTCATGCTATACACAAAAATAAATTCAGGTGTTGTAAGACTTAAACATAAAAAGCACAATTACTGAATTACTAGAAAAAAGATAGTGCATTTTGATAATCATGGAGAGAGGTCCTCTCAAAACTAACATGAAGGAAATCACAGAAAAAGAAGCAACATATCTCACCAGATACAATTAAGGATTCTACATGGCAAAATAAGTAGGTCGAAAATGGATGAAGGATGATACAAAATAGCAATCTGTAGAAGAAATATAAATAATAAATATTTTTAAATTATTAAGCCCAGTTAAAATCAAAGAATGTAAGTTAAAATAATAAAATGCATATTTTGGCATATCAGTTTGGCAAAATTCAAATAAATTAATGACTTGAATAAATGACATGAATGAAAGGAAAAAACAGGAGTAAAATGGACATCCCCACATATTTAGAGGAGGGTATTGGGAGAATAATTTTTAAAGAAATAATTGTTTACTGTCACCATTTTAAAACACATATCCTTTGACCTAATAATTTCACCCCTAACAATCTATTCCAAAAATATTCTAAAAATGTACAAATATGTGTATGTATTCGCTGCAGCAATATTTATAAAATATAAAAACAACCTAAATGCTGATTACTAGGAAATGATCAAATAAAATTATGGTAAATTCATACTATGAAATGCCATAGGAAGTAGAGCCTTATGTATGGACATGATTTCCATAACACGGTACTGAATTAGAAGAGCAAGGCGCATAATGATATAAACTACATGTATGAGTATATAGTGCACACACAGAATTCTGCACACAGAATTCACACATGTATAGAAAAGCTCTAGAAACATATATATACAAGGAACCAGTGGCTAGATGTAGGTAACAGGAAGGGAGAGGTAGAAGGAAGGGACTCTCACTTATTTTGGTGTTTTGTGTTTTTTGTTTTGTTCTGAGAGTGAGGGAGAGTGACGGAGACAACACAAGCACATGGTGCAAAGAGGGGAGAGGGAGAGAAAGAATCTTCAGCAGGCTCCACGGGGTGGGGGGAGGGAGTGGAGCCCCATGAGGGGCTCTATCTCAGGACCAGGAGATGGAGCCCAACATGGGGATCTCTCTCACTCTCAGAGATCATGACCTGAGCTGAAACGAAGAGCCCACCACTTAACCAAATGAGCCACCCACACACCTCTATTTTAGTGTTTTGATTTTTTAAAAAGTCATGCATTAGAAACAGAAAAGTTGAAGTGTTAAAAAGTTGTGCTAATAACTTTTAAAAGCACCACAACAATCCACATACAAGATAAAAACTGCACACAAGAAACTGAGGATGTGATTCATCTACGATTTAGGCTAAATTATTCAGTGTTGGCAGATTCTCAATCTCTGAAGGCTTTAAGCAGTATCACTATACCATGCACAGAGCCAAAGAAAAGCACAAAGATTTCAGTTTTATGGTTTTCCATGAAAAAAAGAGAATGTCCCTAAGATTTCTTATTGAAAGGCATAGATTTATATGAGGAATGCAACTTTACTAAACCATATGTATTTCCCAGTTAGGAATCCTGGCATTTCAAAGTAAGCATATTTAAAGTTTAAATATTGTAAGGCAAACAGTTCATGACATTGACAAGAGGATTATGTTACTTCCTCAGAGCCCTCATTTCAGGTCATGATCTATCTCTTCAACAGTTTTGCAACACCGATACCAGTTTCTTTCAGTCATTCTTGCCAATTTCCACTCCAGCAGCAATTCCTAGTGTGAAGCAGATGAAAACTAGCAATCTCTTTTTTTTTTCAATAAACTAAGTTTATTAGAGTAAGGTAGAATATAAAGGCAATTTTTCATCTACATACATTCTTTTTTTTAATATGAAATTTATTGTCAAATTGGTTTCCATACAACACCCAGTGCTCATCCCTAAAGGTGTCCTCCTCAATACCCATCACCCACCCTCCCCTCCCTCCCACCCCCCATCAACCCTCAGTTCATTCTCAGTTTTTAACAATCTTTTATGGTTTGGTTCTCTCCCTCTCTAACATTTTTTCCCTTCCCCTCCCCCATGGTCTTCTGTAAAGTTTCTCAGGATCCACATAAGAGTGAAAACATATGGTATCTTTTTTCTCTGTATGACTTATTTCACTTAGCATAACACTCTCCAGTTCCATCCACGTTGCTACAAAAGGCCATATTCTTTCTCATTGCCACATAGTACTCCATTGTGTATATAAACCACAATTTCTTTATCCATTCATCTGTTGATGGACATTTAGGCTCTTTCCATAATTTGGCTATTGTTGAGAGTGCTGCTATAAACATTGGGGTACAAGTGCCCCTATGCATCAGCACTCCTGTATCTCTTGGGGAAATTCCTAGCAGTGCTATTGCTGGGTCATAGGGTAGGTCTACTTTTAATTTTTGGAGGAACCTCCACACTGTTTTCCAGAGCGGCTGTACCAGTTTGCATTCCCACCAACAGTGCAAGAGGGTTCTTGTTTCTCCACATCCTCTCCAGCATCTATAGTCTCCTGATTTGTTCATTTTGGCCACTCTGACTGGCGTGAGGTGATATCTGAGTGTGGTTTTGATTTGTATTTCCCTGATGAGGAGCGACGTTGAGCATCTTTTCATGTGCCTGTTGGCCATCTGGATGTCTTCTTTAGAGAAGTGTCTATTCATGTTTTCTGCCCATTTCTTCACTGGATTATTTGTTTTTCGGGTGTGGAGTTTGGTGAGCTCTTTATAGATTTTGGACACTAGCCCTTTGTGCGATGTTATTTGCAAATATCTTTTCCCATTCCGTTGGTTGCCTTTTAGTTTTGTTGGTTGTTTCCTTTGCTGTGCAGAAGCTTTTTATCTTCATGAGGTCCCAATAGTTCATTTTTGCTTTTAATTCCCTTGCCTTTGGGGATGTGTCAAGTAAGAAATTGCTGCGGCTGAGGTCAGAGATGTTTTTTCCTGCTTTCCCCTCTAGGGTTTTGATGGTTTCCTGTCTTACATTCAGGTCCTTTATCCATTTTGAGTTTGTTTTTGTGAATGGTGTAAGAAAGTGGTCTAGTTTCATCCTTCTGCATGTTGCTGTCCAGTTCTCCCAGCACCATTTGTTAAAGAGACTGTCTCTTTGGATATTCTTTCCTGCTTTGTCAAAGATGAGTTGGCCATACGTTTGTGGGTCTAGTTCTGGGGTTTCTATTCTACCATTGGTCTATGTGTCTGTTTTTGTGCCAATACCATGCTGTCTTGATGATTACAGCTTTGTAGTAGAGGCTAAAGTCTGGGATTGTGATGCCTCCTGCTTTGGTCTTCTTCCTCAAAATTACTTTGGCTATTCGGGGCCTTTTGTGGTTCCATATGAATTTTAGGATTGCTTGTTCTAGCTTCAAGAAGAGTGCTGGTGCAATTTTGATTGGGATTGCATTGAATGTGTAGGTAGCTTTGGGTAGTATTGACATTTTGACAATATTTATTCTTCCAATCCATAAGCACGGAATGTTTTTCCATTTCTTTAGATCTTCTTCAATTTCCTTCATGAGCTTTCTATAGTTTTCAGCATACAGATCTTTTACATCTTTGGTTAGGTTTATTCCTAGGTATTTTATGCTTCTTGGTGCAACTGTGAATGGGATCAGTTTCTTTGTCTTTCTGTTGCTTCATTATTAGTGTATAAGAATGCAACTGATTTCTGTACATTGATTTTGTATCTTGCGACTTTGCCGAATTCACGTATCAGTTCTAGCAGACTTTTGGTGGAGTCTATCGGATTTTCCATGTATAATATCATGTCATCTGCAAAGAGTGAAAGCGTGACTTCATCTTTGCCAATTTTGATGCCTTTGATTTCCTTTTGTTGTCTGACTGCTGATGCTAGAACTTCCAACACTGTGTTAAACAACAGCAGTGAGAGTGGACATCCCTGTCGTGTTCCTGATCTCAGGGAGAAAGCTCTCAGTTTTTCCCCACTGAGTATGATATTAGCTGTGGGCTTTTCATAAACGGCTTTTATGATGTTTAAGTATGTTCCTTCTATCCCAACTTTCTCAAGGGTTTTTATTAAGAAAGGATGCTGAATTTTGTCAAATGCTTTTTCTGCATCAATTGACAGGATCACATGGTTCTTATCTTTTCTTTTATTAATGTGATGTATCACATTGATTGATTTGCGAATATTGAACCAGCCCTGCAGCCCAGGAATGAATCCCACTTGATCATGGTGTATAATTCTTTTTATATGCTGTTGAATTCGATTTGCTAGTATCTTATTGAGAATTTTTGCATCCATATTCATCAGGGATATTAGCCTGTAGTTCTCTTTTTTTTTACTGGGTCTCTGTCTGGTTTGGGAATCAAAGTAATGCTGGCTTCATAGAATGAGTCTGGAAGTTTTCCTTCTCTTTCTATTTTTTTGGAATAGCTTGAGAAGGATAGGTATTATCTCTACTTTAAACGTCTGGTACAATTCCCCTGGGAAGCCATCTGGTCCTGGGCTCTTATTTGTTGGGATAGCAATCTCTTTTATGTATGTTAATATCCTAAAGCCTCAAAAAGTAGAATCAATCTTTGCCGATTACAAATATCCTATAACCTTCAAAAAATTATAGTTGTTAATTACCCACAACAAGTTAATAGTGCTTGAACAAGGTGATTTTTTGTTCCTAAAATGTGGTTTGGTTATCTTTAATAAAATATTAACTCATAGCCAACAATATGTTTTTAGCACTCTAACACAGCAGAATATTAACTTGACATAATTGTACAGCTTTCCTAACTAGAAATGTTTTGTCCTTGGTTCAACATATGAACCATGGTACTTGCTCAGAAACTGATAATGCTGATGATGCTACCACACTAGCAATGAACAGAAAAGAACTGCCTCTTACCAAGCACTTACTATGTGCCAGGCATTGTGCCAGAAGCTTTATGTGTAAAGCTCATTTACTCCACAATGATCCTATGAGGCAGGCATTATTATTAAATCTATTTTATAGAACACATAACTGGCTCTCTGAGAAATTAACAAATTTAAATCCAGACTGTCTTGATTCCAAAAAGCTATGCTCTTAATAACCAAGTTACTCATAATCAGGAATGTTATTCAAAGACAATTCTTTGACAATGAGTATTCATTATGCAAACACCATATACACTTTCAATTGCTACAAATACAAAATTAAAGATTTAATTGTGAACTTCACTTGTGCCTAGATTTCATTTTTGAGGAAAACATAGAGAATACTTGCAAAGTCACCAATTGCTTCATTTAACAAACACTGAGTGTCAGGCGCTGTGCAAGATGTTCTTCATAATGAGCTCTTGAGGGAAGATGGTCTGATGTAGAAGAAAAACATTTACGGGGTTGGAAACTTAATACTGTGCTTGTAAGAATAATTAGGAGATCTTTAGGTAAGAGGAAGTCAGGGAAGGATTTTCTGATAATCAATTGTGATCTGACATTACATGTATGATACAGGCTTTTTGACCAAGAAGATTTTGTGCCTTTGAAGCATAAACACATAGAAATATGAAAGATTTTTATTTCCTAATTCTTAAAAATCTGAAGCAAAAATAACCAAGGAATGATTCCACCTGTGATAGCAATTAGAAACTATCACCTTAGTTAGCATTAAGAGCAAATACTAGTAGTTCAGACACTCATGAAATTAAACAACTTTCTACCACTCTAATATTTAGTTTAAAAAAAAAGGATAGATGCCATTGTTTCCATTCAAGAAATAACATCAACTCATAATGAAGCACTAATATCATAATGTGCAATAAACTCATCTGTAAGGGGCTTTCGATGTGTGAAAAATACCACAGAGATTAAGAGTAGAAACCTGATGGCCTGCTGTTGACAAATCTAAAACAAGTATATAAAAAGCAGATTTAACCAAACAACCTACACACACACACACACACACACACACACACACACACACACACTTTTTAACTCATAGTGGATTTAATAAGGGAAGTAATTTTTTCTATTACCTGACAATACTGGCTTTTGCTCACTTTGTCAATCAATACATACAATCATCAGATTTTCATTAACTATATCTAAAAAGGAAATGTAATACCTCTGAAACTATTCTTTTATACAAAAGAGACATTACATAATTCAATTTTGCAAGACTACACTATCAGCGTCCTTTCTCACTATTAAATGCCATCAAATTTAACTTTAACAGTTTACTGGTTTTGTTTTTTTAGGATGAACATAATTTCCTAATTACCGCTAAGGACATTCATATTATCCTTATCCCATTTGTCTATTATTATTTACTACTATGACTTAAGACTCTTAATACTAAAATCTATTGTGGCATTCTACACTTACTCCAATTTTCAATTCTCTTACTTTTCTCACATTCATCATACAAAGACTCAGAAACCCAAGCACGCTACATAACAAAGTAAAACACTTTAGCAAATAATTCCTTCTCATTTATCTTGAAAAAGGGAGAGATCAAGGAAAAAAAACAACTGAGATCTCAATTACTCTTCAAAGTATTTCTGATATATATGCTTTATTTAAAACCTAAAAAGTTTAATATCTGTAAGACTAGAGCCCATTTAAAAAGTTCAGAAGACAGATACTGTGTTTCCTGTGTAGAACATATATATGTAAATATCAGAAAAGCAAGGAAGGGAAATGCAAGTAATTTTATGCTAACAGCCTAATACTACAGAGTCCATCTGGGTAAAATAAGACAATTCAGTTTATGCTTCTGAACTGGGAATATTTTTCTGCTCAAGAAAACATGCTTTAGCTTCAAGTCCCAAAATTTTTAAAAGATCACAGTAAAGCACTTTTCATAAAACAATTTCAACAAAAATAACTATCCCAAAACAGTTCCCTCCCTTCACAGCTTATGAGAAACCACTCTTACCTTTTTTTTAAATGTTTATTTATTCATTTTGAGAGAGAGAGTGTGTGTGTGCAAGCAGGAGAGAGGGAGGGAGAGAGAATCCCAAGCAGGCTCCCTGCACAGAGCCCGATGTGGGTCTCAAACTCACAAAACATGACCTGAGCCGAAATCAAGAGTCAGATGCTTAACCAACTGAGCCACTCAAGGCTCAAACCCTCTCACTTTTTGAGGGAAGCAGATCTTTATTTCTAAAATATGAAAGATTAGAAAACTCTTCAAGTAGAGCCTATACTGATGCAAAGTCTTGGTCAGCCACAATATACAAATTGGTGATTTCTTGTAGATTTCCTATACTTACTATTTGTATAAAGAAAAGAATAAGGGGCGCTTGAGTGGCTCAGTTGATTAATTGTCCGATTTCAGCTCATATCATGATCTCATGGTTAATGAGTTCAAGCCCGATGTCAGGCTCTGTGCTGACAGCATGGAGACTGAAGCCTGCTTCCGATTCTGTGTCTCCCGCTCTCACTCTCCCTGCCCCTTCCCCCCACCTTTCTCTCTCTCTCAAAAATAAATTTAAAAATGTTAAAAAATAGGAGAAAAATAAAAACTTGATTACACTCAATGAAACTTCTACAAGATAAAAAAAAATGTTACTAAATTATTCAAAAACACATGTACTAACTGGGTTATTTGACTTAAGTAAATTGCATCACATACCAATAAATGGATTTCATATCACCCTTAACACACCCACCAAGTAAAAACCCTGAAATTTTAAATCAAAGAATTGATTCTTTTTCAACTTGCTAGGGTTCATCATCCTACATATCTACACCAGGAAAAATGTATAGGTAATAAATAAGGTCTCTCAACCAGGAATTTAGCAACCCTTCCAAAAAAGCTATATAATACCTGGCACCTCTTTCCAATGTACTTGAAAACAGCATTAAAAATTCTGAGCACAAATCTAAGAGAATCTAACAAAATGGTAGGCTATAAAATGAATGTATGAAAATCAATAGCCAATATGTATAAATGCAAAAAACAACAGAAGATTTAAAGGGAGAAAAGGCCTCATTTCCTTTTTTTTTTTTTTTTCCTTCCAAGTTATATAAAAAAGGTATTACTTTTTATTTTGTACTGTTTGGGCCAAATCGAGTCACTGATGAAATATTGACATGCACAGAACTTTAACAGTCATGGAGATCTACATATATTCTACAAATTAGGAATTATTTTATCTGCATATTCATTATTAATTATTTGGCAAAAGATGGAAGAATCTTTTCCCCCACATTCTATCTTGTCTTTGCAAATACTGAGGCACACTGCAAGCTCCTTGAGAGTAGTAACTATGCATTACACTTAATATCCAAACAGCTGGAAGGAAACTTAAAGGTCAACTACTCTGATTGTTCACATAATATACAACAACTACACAGCATTCTTGACGTGCAGCAGAAAGGCTTCATTTCCACCAGCAACAAAACATTAAAATATTTATATATTTGCGCTTGGCCAGAAATGTGCAAGCTTATGAAGAAACCTTTAGGGGGCGACTGGGTGGCTCAGTCAGTTGAGCACACTCCTTTTTTTTTTTTTTAATTTATTTTAATGTTTATTTATTTTTGAGAGAGAGAGAGAGAGAGTGAGAGAGAGTATGAGTGGGAGAGGGGCAGAGAGAGAGAGACAGACAGACAGACAGAAGCTGAAACAGGCTCCAGGCTCTGAGCTGTCCGCACAGAGCCTGATGCGGGGCTCAAACTCTCAAACCGCGAGCTCATGACCTGAACCGAAGTCAGACGCTTAACTGACTGAGCCACCCAGGCGGCCCTGAGCACACTACTCTTGATCTCAACTCAGGTAGTGATCTCACTTGCGAGTTCAAGCCCCACACTGGGCTCTGCACTGACAGCATAGAGCCTGTTTGGGATTCTGTCTCTCTCTCTCTCTCTCTCTGCCCCTCCCCTGTTCTCTCTCTCTCAAAATAAATAAATAAACTTAAAAAAAACACAAAACCTTAAAAAGAACGAACTGAATGAAGAAAAAGGAAGAATCATATTCTTGGAGACATGGAGTAAACATAACAAATGTGTCAACTCTTCAGGTAATTAATTTATAATTTACACAAATCCCAAAAAAGGCCAACTTGCTTTTCCTCCAGAACAGGCTAACTTTAAAGATCTTAATGAAAAATAAGCAATAATTACCATGAAAACTCTGGCGGGGGGGGGGGGGGGGGGAGCAATGAGAAAACAGCTCTAACAGATATTAAAACTTACTATAAAGCCTCAAAAGTTGAAACAGTACAAGTGGCAAAAGAATACAGAGACCAAAAGAACAAAATAGAAAGTCCAGAAAGACCCATATAAAGAATTTCTATAAACAGAGAAGTCCTAGAAAAGTAGACAAAGTACCTGAGAAAAAGAAATACAAATAGCCCTTAAATATACAGATAAGATGCTTCACCTAACTCATGAAAACAAATGCAAACCAGAAACCACACTGAGACAGTGTTTCTTATCAGATTGGCAAAATCTGATGTAAGTCCAACCACTCTTTAGGGAACCGGATGCTCCAGGGACCCTTGTACACTGCTAGTGGAAAATGTACAACCTTTATATGAAGGGAATACAAAAATATCTTTCAAAATTACAAATGTATTTACTCTTTTACCTAGCAAACATTTCTAGGACCCAATAAACAAGACACCACAAACTTAAAAAAATACATAAACAAGATTATTGACCATGAAAATGTAATAGCAAAAGATTGAACACATTCAAGTAACTGGCAACAGGTAACGGTTTGAATAAACTATGACATACATACACAACTGAATATTACACATTTAAAAAAAAAAAGGAAGATCTTTATGTACTGAGATCCAAGGTATAAAACTGAAAAAGAATACAAGGTGAAGAATAATAGCATGTTACCTTTTGAGTAAAAGGAGGAGGAAATAAAAATACATATTTGAACTATTTGCATAAATAAAATCTGGAGGAATAACCAGAAATTAGTAAAAATAATGACATGTAGGGCACTTGGGTAGCTCAGTCAGTTAAGCATCCGACTTCAGCTCAGGTCATGATATCACAGCTCATGAGTTCGAGCCCCACACCAGACTCTGTGCTGACAACTCAGAGCCTGGAACCTGCTTCGGATTCTGCCTCTCCTCTCTCTGCCCCTCACCCCACTCGCACTCTCTCTTTCAAAAATAAACAAACATTTTTAAAAAAGGGTTTTTTTAAATAATGACATGTAATGGGCTGGGGAGAAGGAGTGGATGAGGATGGGCAGGTCCAAGACTCCTCAGGGTATACTTTTTAAAAACAGCATTTTGATTTTTGAACCATGTAAATAAATACATTCCCTATTCAAAAAATAAGTTAAATTTAAAACAATTAAATTTGAAATAAAAAGATGAAAAGAAATTGTTGACTTGGTTGATATTTGTTCAAAAAAATTTATTGGACCATGCTATAAGCCTCTCCCAAGTGATACTTAAAAGAATAATTAAAATTACAACATTGATCACTGTGTGAAACATCAACATCACAAATGTAATCATTCTTGTCTATGTTCGTACCAAATTTCAAACAAATCTATTAAAACTAGAGAATGTATTACACTTTGAAAACATGTTGTACTGTGTAGCAAAAAAGCATGCAATTCACATTGTTCAAATTTATAGTTGCACTTTATATGTCAATAGAAGTCAGCAGGACTTGGCAACAGGCAGTAAATACTTCTAGCAATGTAAAGGTTTTAGTAACAGCCAGCTCAGCACAGGTCAGGCTGGGATTATGCTAAAACTGGTAAACAGCAGCCCTAGATCCAGTCAAGAAATGAAAGCCTAAAAGGAAAGACCACTTCCAGTACCTGTCACATTCTCTTCCAGTAGAACAAAAAAGGACACAAGAACCATCTTGCTTCCCTCTTTGGGTGACGGAAAGTTTTGCTAGGACCATAAGGAGAAAATAAAGTCTACATTTAGCACCTCACTAACATAAGTGAAAGTGACTAATTTAAAAACTATTTTAGGAACTTCACTAGTTAAATGAATGCTAAGACAAAAGGGCTATATTCTAGTAAAGGCTGCCCCAGCTGCCTAGGAGCGGGGTCAGATATGCCTGACCGTGCCTTCTGGAGAATCACAGTCTAAGTCGTAGCCACATCACGCAGAGAAATCTGAATACTTATATAGAAACTGTGCCAAAAAGTTAAGGGCTCCTGTTACAAGCATACGTTTTAGAGTTTATTACAACAGACTGCTCTCTAAGTAGGCTCTTTGTTCTCATATCTGAGATCTAGCTGGGTAAATAATATTTATATGAAGGAAGGTTTAATCTGATTTTTTTAAAAAAGGCATTTTATATTTCTGGGAACGTTTAAAGGCATGCTCACAAAAAGAAAAACAAGCAGGTGAATTTAAAAACAAGAACCCAATCCTGTGGCAAAATAAGCACTTTAGCCAGTCTTCTCTAAGTTCAAGATCCACATAACCAACGAGATAATTCCACTTGTCCCCCAATATACCTCAAATTCAACCTTCTTTCCCCCAAACCCTGCTATTCCTCAGGTGTAATGCCACCACACAACACCATCCAAGCCCAAATCCTATAACTGAATGCTTTAAACCTTCCCTGCCACTCCCCACCTCTCCATTCACAGTAGTATAAATTCTGTGAACATCCTTTATTTCCGTTTCCACTCCTAGTGCCCTGGAGTTCTGGCCACTATCCTCTCTTCTCTGCAATGCTGACAACAGTCTCCAGCCTAGACCCTGTCTTGACTTTACAATCCCTGCATCTAAGCTTTCAGTTTTATTGACATATACTGCTCATAATATTCCCTTATGAATATGTAAATATTTGCTATATTGGTAGGTATGCCCTCTCTTTATTCCTAATAATAAATAAAAACTACACCTTCTCTTTTCTTATGTGATCTTGTTAGAAACTTATCTTTCTTATATACATATATATATATATATACATATATATATATATATTTTTTTTTTTTTTTTTTAATATACAGCTTTAGGTTTCTTTGATCAACTTTTAAAAAACTTTTTCTTCCGGGGGCGGCTGGGTGGCTCAGTCGGTTGAGCATGTGACTTCGGCTCAGAGCATGATCTCACAGTTCATGAATTCAAGCCCTGCACCGGGCTCCATGCTGACAGCTCAGAGCCTGAAGCCTGCTTCAGATTCTTGTCTCCCTTTCTCTCTGCCCCTCCCCTGCTCATGCTCTCTCTCTCTCAAAAATAAGCATTTTTTTTTTTAAAACTTAAAAAATTTTTTCCTTCCCTCCTTTTTATTTACATTTTTTCTAGTGCCTAGGAGTTTGCTCTGTCCTTTTTCTGATTCTTCGGGGTGAATGCTTAATCTTTTAATTTTTTGGTTCTTTCTTGTTTTTTAAGAAACACAATTATATACCTCAGACTGTAATAATACAGTCCTGGATAATTTTCATGGTTTATAAACTATACATCAACAATGCTGGAAAAACTATTTAAAAGTGTATTTGGGGAAAACCATAGTGACCTTGAGTTTGGCAAATTATTTCTTAATACAACAAAAATAGCACGAATAAGAGTCATGAATGAATAAACAAACTATGTTATACCCCTACAATGAATGGAACAATACTCAACAATAAAAAATAATGAACTACTGATACATGCAACAAGGATGAATCTCACAATAATTTAATAAAAGAAGCCAGACAAAAGAGTACCTACTGTATGATTCCATGTATATAAAATTCTAGAAAATGCAAACTAATCTAAACGGACAGAAAGCAAACCAGTGGTTGTCTGGGGACTAGTTAAGGACAAAAAAGGCAATTATATGCGGGGCACAAAGAAGCTTTTGAGGATTATGCATATTTATTATTTTGATAAAGGTGATGGCTTTACAGGTATATACATACGTAAAAATTTTAATCATACAATTTAAATATGTACAGTTTACTGTACATCAATTACACCTCCAAAAAGCATTTTTAACATTTTTTTAATGTTTATTTATTTTTGAAAGAGAGACAGAGCGTGAGCGGGGGAGGGGCAGAGAGAGAGAGAGAGAGAGAGAGAGAGAGAGAGAGAGACACAGAAGTGGAAGCAGGCTCCAGGCTCTGAGCTGTCAGCACAGAGCCAGACATGGGGCTCAAACTCATGAACTGCGAGATCACAACCTGAGTCGAAGTCGAAGGCTTAATCAACTAAGCCACCCAGGCGCCTCATCCATAAAGCATTTTTTAAAAAGAAAAAGAAAACTTCAAGGTCATTTTTTCCCCACACTGTAACTTTTCTTGGCATTCTCTGGTAGAATCTGTATTCATACCACATCACAGAACTTAAAATATACTTCTAAAATAAAATCACACTGTTATTATGCTTATTTGTATGTCTGTCTTCCCTGTTAAGACTGTGAGCTCCCAGAATGTCTTGTTCATATTTTTATGCCCAAGACATAGTAGAGTAGTGCTTATGCATAGTAAGTGCTCCCTCCATACATGAACAATTTATTGAATTTCTGTTTAATCTTTAAAAACCAATGCAGGGTCTTAGGTAAATGAATTTGGCCTAAAAATAGGTGCTGGATGTAAATATGAAAAGGAGTTAAAGATGCATAATACTGCTAAGACTCAATAAAGATCCGCTTGAAACTGGATTCAGTGTTTCAGTATGAACACTTAGCCAGTATAAACACTTTTCTGAACTTATCCAGAAAAATTTAGTGTGAAGAGCAGAAATCAGAAGAAAAAGTAGATATTGAGATAAACTCAGAGATAAACTAAAGACGACAGTAATTTAACACTATGGACACAGACTAATTATCCAGAGTCTAAATGCAACTGGTAGTTATGTTAGAGTCTACATAAATGCCAATTTACCTACTACTATAACAAATGTAAACACAAGCCTCTAATTCACAGGCACTAAGATACAGACAGTGTGGTTCAGGGAAGGAATAGCATTAAGAGGGTCAATAGTGTGTAAGCAGATAGTTTCCAGTGCTAATTCCAACAATGCACTAAAAATGGCAGAAAAACACTTCTACTGATAAAAGTACTTTGAAAATCTTCTCTCCGTGCGCCTGAGACACAAAATGCTGCATAGGTTTATATCTAACATTCTTTAGGTTTTTCTGATTCTCTCCAGCTAGAGAGGTAACTCTGGCTAATCTCTCTTTGGTTCCAATTACCTGTCAGTCTGGATGGGAGAACAGTAATTTAGAAGAGTGGAAGAGGGCCTAGGAGTCTGTCTTTTAACAAGAAGGCTGGGGCGCCTGGGTGGCGCAGTCGGTTAAGCGTCCGACTTCAGCCAGGTCACGATCTCGCGGTCCGGGAGTTCGAGCCCCGCGTCAGGCTCTGGGCTGATGGCTCGGAGCCTGGAGCCTGTTTCCGATTCTGTGTGTCTCCCTTGCTCTCTGCCCCTCCCCCGTTCATGCTCTGTCTCTCTCTGTCCCAAAAATAAACAAACGTTGAAAAAAAAAATTAAAAAAATTAAAAAAAAAAAAAAACCAAGAAGACTGATTTCTAGTTCAGGAACAGGGCACTGCATTACTTAAGTAGAAGAGGCAGAAGAATCCTAGACGGATTGGCAGGATCTACCACAAATAGCCAGAATCAAGAATTCTGAGTTCCCTATATTCATGCAACAGCTTGGACCCATTTTAATAACTTGGAGTAATATAACCACAACAAAGCAATTGGTAATACTGGAAAAAATTAGAATTTTTTTAAAGCTTTATATCTAAATTAAATACATTAAATTTTGGTTCTGTGTCCATACATTACAATAACAAATTCTATTAACATTATAGTCATTAAACTGTAACAGTCAAGAATCTTATTACATGATTTGGGAACAAACACACAAGTATATGAAGAAAAACAGAATTTGCCTTCAAGAGACAAACATTAATTTAATTATAATGAAAATGGTATTTAAAGGATTATTTTCTAAAAGGTCTCTGGTTGAAGATCATAATCAGTACTGTTAATAATACAAAATATAAAAAGTTTTCTAACTTCGGAAAAGCTTTCTAGCTTCTCAAAAGTGAAACTTTCTTACTGTAGCAATTAAACCAAAACATAGGAAACAGCCATTTGAAATACATAAAGGCTATGTGGTATAATGATGTTAAAGGAACATATATATCGTAGCTATTGATACTAATAGTCTAGCACTGTTTTTCTATTTATTCATTCAAATGAAATATATCCATAGCATATAATCTACACAGGCATTAAGTAAACATTTTAGAAATAATTAAATGTATTTAAAAGAACAAAAAACTTGATGTCATTATACTGTTTTACTTAAAGTTGTAAATAAATGGACAGAACCCAATACAATGTCCTCTTAAATACAAGACAATAATTAAACAGTAATTTTTTAAAGCAAGATATACTCTATAATTTTATGCCTTAAATTGAGAGTGGATTTCCTGAAAGTACTAGAAAATGGACATCTACATGCAACAAGCAAGTCTTCTTGACCTCTATGTTTAGTTAAAGCTGTTATTTAGGATCTAATTTAAAAGCAGAGTACAAAGAAACAGCCAGTTGACTCCCTTACTTCTGGCATAAATGCAGATGTTTTGCCTACATTTTTCCTACTTAAAAATCATACCACAAAGTTGTAGTGCATAATCCAAACTGAATATACCAAATTGCATTCCCTCTCTAGACAGTGACTGCAGTTCACTATGTGAAAACAAGGAGAATGGTGCATGATTTCAGTGTCTTGTTTGGTTATTAAATACTTACTAGTAGTCAATTACATGCCAGGTATGGTACGAGGTATATGAACACAATGCTATTGTTAGCTTATGCTTTATGTCTTTGCTATATGGTAAAACTACAATGTTAGAATTCTGCAAGTCCATTCCCCTGGAAGGCCAGGTGAAACTTGTGAGAAAGTAGAACTAGTGAACTTTGATGTAGCAAGAGCTTCATCATTCATCCAGTTTGGGGTACGCCAAGTACCTCAGTTCTATATATGAGCACAGAAGTCTTCCAGAGTTGAAAAAAACAATTCTAAGGGTAAGAACAACTGGGATCATTAGCACTGAAAAAATGTGAGGTCTGCAGAAAGGGAAATGTGGTGCCTTCATATTCCAAAGATACCTGCTGCTACAGTTACATGGTGGCTAATAGGAATAGATTGAAATTCTTGACAAGTAGTGCCTTATGGCACTCTAGAGAGTTCTCAAAGTACTATCACTATATTTAAGTTTAATTTTAATTTTCCTGACATAATTTTACATGGAAAGGAACTGAGTGAAGGTAAACCAGGCTTTTGGCAGTAGGCTAGCCTTGCATTTCCCAAAGTGTGTTCTGTGGAACTGGGATATTATAGTCATTAGGTAAAAGAACAAATAAATAAATATATTTGTTTAGGTTCATGATCAACTAATTTAGAAAAATAACTGATAAAGGTTAAAAAGTGTATCTACTGCAGGACTTCTGAGACTCTTCACTATACTAATATATAATGTGAATCTCAAGTGGAGGAAAGGAACAGTACCATTTCCCAAACTCATTTGATCACAGAATCCTTTAATCTTTTAATTAAGGATCATTTTAAGCATCTAATGTTCCAGAAAACAAACTCTGGAAAATTGCACTCATGTGCCAAATAAAATAAGAAGAATCAAGTCAGAGAACATACTTCCAGAGGCAAAATCCACTGGTAGCCAGAAGGTCAGAGACCTGGAAAAAAGACCACAAAATAGCTCTTGAGAAAACCAAAATGTCCACCATGCCTAGCTGCAAAGTCAATGCCATCTTTTCTTGGATATATACACTGAACAACTAAATGCAGCAATTAATGTTCCTCCAAAATATATACTGAGCTACTACTGCATTGCAGGCACTATGCTAGATGCTGGAGTTATAACAGTGAATGGTACAGACAAGTCCATGATCCCACAGAGCTTACATTCCAGTTGGTGGACACAAAAACAAGAAAATAGCAGACTGACTAGTGCTATACAGGAGTGAAAACAAACAAAAATCTGGATGATATGGTAGAGAGAATACGATTGAGATGGGCTGACATCAAATAAAAATAAATGAACGAATATAAGCTCAAACTTAGGTAATAAAGAACAGGAACAAATAGGGGCACCTGACTGGCTTAGTTGGTAGAGCATGCAACTCTTGATCTCAGGGTCAAAGTTCAAGCCCCACGTTGGGTGGAGAGCTTGGGGGGGGGGGGGGAACAGGAACAAATATATTAACAGTTATGAAGTACTTAGTATGTACAGGGTACTGTACAAAGATTTAAATGCTTTATTATTTAAACCTCACAATAACTTTCTAAAGTAAGTACTATTAACATTTCCCCCTTACAAATGAAACTGAGGTAGAGAGAAGTTAAATTAGGTGCTCAAGGTCACAAACCAGCAGAGCTTAAACTCCAATGTGGCAATCTAGGTCAAGACGATAAATTCCTATTTGGCCATCTGACCAAGTCATATCTACTTGGCAGATACCAAAATGCCATTTCAATAATTTTAAAGATTTTTTTCCACCTTCTCATTGTCTATTACATATAAGTAATTTCTGTCTACCTCCCTGAAGTCACCAGCAAAGAGACCCAACAAACGATTATATGTGGTTTTTTCCCCTTAGAAGTAGAAACTGCATCTCGACATACAGTTTTACCTAGGCTATAAAGAAAGTCATCAAAGACCACACAGTGGCAGTAAAAAGCGCATACAGCAGCAGGCTAAATTCCTTGGACAACACGAAGAAAACAACAGGAGTTACCAAGTTCAACAGAAATTAAAGAGGACTTAGCAAGAGATGAGAAAACTATAGCCCTGAGTGCTTAAGTAACTGAACCATAGTCAATTACCTAAGTAACAAGGGAGCCAGAAACAGGAGCAGAACCAACCTTTGATGTCCACCATTATTCTCACATCCTGAAGATGGGGACCAAATGAATACAGAGGATGGACTGGACTGGGTACAGAATCAGTGGTATGATTGTATTATACTGTTACTTGTGAGAATAGCAACACAATCACAACATATGTGAAGCCAAATGTTATGTAAGTGGTAATTCATTAAAAAATAATGGTAATTCATTCACCCGAAATTAAGGCCCAAATTCACAGAGAATCATAACTACCATCACCAACAATTTTTGGAAGAACTAAGAAGTTCAAGAGGCTATACGCAATCCCATAAGCCAAGTACAATGGCCCCTGATTGGTTATGTTCACAACCACATTTTCTTTTCTGTCAAATGACAGTCTGCACTTGTGAAGTCCAAACCCCTCCTAGGAAGTGTGGTGCTTTTTAAAAGTTATGGTTCTCAAACAGTTCCAAATGTGTGGCTGTCATTTAAGAATCATGTGGCCCAACTGAACAAGCTTCAGAATTAATGATTAACGTTAGATTTTCTACACTAACTGATCTGATTTGCTTAAGCAACAGGAGAAATTTAACATGCTCCACACTAAAGAAATGGGACTTCTCAGCACACATAAAAAAGACCTTTTCCCATTGCACTTATTGGTAGATGAGTAATAATACAATCCAGTCAATTATGACTCCATTGAAACAGGTTTATAGGACTAAATGCCCTTAAAACTGAGTGGGAGAAAAAGAGACAGAAGGAGAAGGGAAAATAGAATTACGGTGAAAACAAGGCAATTGTGTGCATTATTTCCATGAGAACTAAACCACATTCTGAGAGTTTCTAATGGTTTTAATGTCTCTCCACTCTTTACAAGGTAATAATGTTAGGCAGTAACAGTCACCTTTGGTTTCCATTAACAGCAGTTAATATAAAAACAGAACTATAAGTCAACATTTGGAAGAATAAATTCCATCTATCACTATCTTGTCTCTGAGTTTAAGACTCACATATAAATCAGACTGGTTATACAACTTATTGAATTGTACTTTAAATGGGTGCATTGTATGTGAATTATATCTCAAAGCTGTTAAAATTTAAGTCAGATGTTGAGGAGTAGGGGACAGCAGTGTTTGAAAGCAATGCTCCAGAATAACTAAGCTTTTCTATATAAACTGACCAATGAAACCAAATGCTAAACAGGCTCTGCTGAAACAGAATAGATGTTTCTGGCATGTTAATAAAGAAATCCCTTCAACTGATTTCGTTCTTGATTAGCAGCCAGCTGAACGCCTTTGCTAACTGCAATTCTGACCCACTCCTCTCCCCTCTGTGCAAGAGACATATGTGAAGAGGGTGAGAACCACATGCTTCTACCAGAAGGAAAAAATAATCTTTTGGCAATTGTGGTGGGGTGGTTTAGAGGGGGGAAAAGCTGTTAATTCCAGAACATTTTTAAAAGCATCAGCTACTTTCTTCACAAGTACAATCTCCCCAGCTGACCAGAAGAAAACAAACTTATCTCCTAAGATCCTTTTCGCCATGGTTGCTTTTTAAGGAAATTTACTCTTTTCTAACATCTGTCCCCTCCCATGTACAGGGGGACACCTTGGGGATTTTTCTGGTATCACTAAATCACTTCTGACCCTCCTACCTTGGCAAAAGATAATACTTCTTTAAAAACTAGAAGCCAACGTGACAGATGTATAGCTCCATGTTCACACACCTACTCTTGGCAGTGTAGCCAAATGCATGGACTTCACCAGCACACTGCCTGGGTTCAACTGTTGCTCTGCCATTTATAAGCTGGAACCTCTTGGACTACAGCTCTTTGTGCCCCTCTATTCTCATATGTAAAAGAGGGACAATTATAGTTCCTACATTATACCAATGGAGTAAGACTAAATTTGGTTATTACATATAAAAGTTCATAAAACCAACAGTTAGCACATGGTGTATTATTATTATTTCAAACAGTAAACAAGCAACTTAAAAAAAATGTATGAGAACAGTCTGGTTTGAAAACTTACAGAGTTGTGACAATTCCTAAAAAGCTATACAGATATACTGACACTGAACAAATACATGAATGGACAGTGGATGGTGAGAGCCAGGTATCTCACTACTGGAGAAGAAGGCTACAGATCAGCAGTAGGGCAAGACTAGAATGAACCATGGGGTAGTGGCTTAGATTTTGAGACAGCAGTATGAACGCATGTTCAGCCTAAAATAGATACGGTTAGATACAGAAATAATTTTATATATATATATATATATATATATATAGGTTAGTTGTATTTAAATATATATTTGGTCCAGTAACACAGTAATTTAGTTAGTAGTGATTTCCTTGCTCTATCCACTAAAGAGGGCCTAGAAGTAATAACATAGCAGTAACAATAAATATACCCAGAGCCTATATCTTGCTTTCTTATACTATTTCCAAAAAAAAGGAACCAGGGATCCTTAGAGAAATGGAATATACATGAGGAGCCTGAAACATCTTATATTACCAGAAAGTAAACAAGTATCAAAAACAGAACAATAGATACTGTCAAAGGGACACAAGAAGCAACCTGAAAGAGCTCGCAATGGCTAAACTGAAACAATCTGAACAATCTGACTACTGGATTATAACCCAAAGTATAAAATAAATCTATCAGATATAAAATAACTGAAGGGCAAAAACACAGATCTCCATACAGAGGAATTCCAGTTAATTTATATAGCTACTCCCTCCCTCAAAAAGATGAGGGGCACCTGGGTGGCTCAGTCAGTTAAGCATCCAACTTCGGCTCATGATCTCATGGTTCATGAGTTTGAGCCCCACATCGAGCTCTGTGTGGACAGCTCAGAGCCTGGAGCGTGCTTTGGATTCTGTGTCTCCGTCTCTCTGCCCGGTTCACTCTGCCCCTCCTCCACTCTCACTCTTGCTCTTGCTCTCTCAAAAATAAAACATTGGAAAAAAAAAAAAAGATGCAACTTAACCCTGTAAGTGTGAGGCTGAGTTTTGTGATTTCAGAGAGCACAACATGGAAAGGTAGGAAAAAATAACTTTATAATGCAGAAAGCTAGAAAACATTACCACCACCAGGTGATAAAAGGTTAATATCACTAGTGATAAGTCATGTTAATAGCATGGATATTTTATCCTCTCTAAAATTCATAATCCAGTCTAACCATGAGAAAAACACCAGACAAATCTAAACTGAGAAACACACTGCAAAATACCTGATCAGCACTCCCCAAAACTGTTATAGGTCATCAAAACAAAAAAGAGTCTGAAACTGTCAGAGACCAGAAAATTCTGCTTAAAGAGACATGATGAGTTAATGTAATGTGCTATCCTGCAGGGATCCTGGGACAGAAAAGGAACATTAGGGACCAGTCAAATCCAAATGAACTGTGGAGTTTGGTTAATAGTGATGTACCAGTGTTGGTTCCTTAGTTGTGACAAATATACCATGGTGAAATAAGACATTAACAAAAGGGGATAAACTGGGGAAGGGGTACACAGAAACTCTTCTATCACTATCTTTGTGGGTTTTTTTTATAAATCTAAAATTATTCTAAAATAAAGTTTGTTTTTTAAAATCTTAACTAAATTAAACAATTCAATTTTTTTTTAATGTTACAAGTTTAAAAAGGTGAGTTTAAATTTTGGCTGTTAAACAAAAAAGTATTTGTCTCCCAAAAGAGCTGATCATATCTGGTAAATAGTTTCTAACAATGTTGCTAAAAAAATTAGATCCCATAAGGTTAGTTTCCAGACTTTTCCGGACCACCAAGATAAGTCATATTTTTAAAATACTTTGTCTTAAACTCTTATAAAACATAGCCTAATTAAATTTCACACTTTTTATATGATCACTTCCTATGAAAGTTGTTACAGAAATATTCTTTAAATTTTAATTCAAATATTGCATTATAACATGATAGAAACAGCTAAAGACATCTCAGCACAAACAATTTAAACCCACGGTAAAAATAGCAACTTTGCCCAGTAATTAACGGAAACCTTCAATTTTGGTTTCTGGGGGAAAAAAAAGTTTGTCAAACCTCACATAACCACAGTTTACTGAAGGAAAAAAAAAAAAATCTCAACATTCCAGATCAAAACATCTTACTCCAGTGTGTTAGCAAATCAACTTGCTCCAGTTGTGTTGGCAAATCAACGTCACAGCACTAACCAGAAACAGGAGACCCCCGCCATAAGAAAAATGTCAACACAATGACTGAAATAAAAATGACAATGACTTACATTACTGTTCAAACTGAATGACATTCAAAAAAACAACCTAACTGTGTCTGTTGGTCTGTTTCTGCAAAAGGCTTTATAGTCTCTACTTGATGCTCTTTGAAGGTTTGGGGTTGAGTTTTTATTGAAGGGAGAAAGGGTAGTGGAGCATGGGGTGAGCAAGGAACAGAAAGAAAAAGATGAACAAGTTTTAATAATGATACTGTCCATCTGGTTTATCTCTCAGTACCTTCAATGCCTTCTCATTTCTGTCAACTTTGTCACCTACTAAGAAGGACATGGAGAGAGAAGAGTACATGGGGACAGTGAGAGATAAGTTATCTATTCCTGAGGCACTGGAAGGATAATAGAAATCCAAAAATGGATTTTAAGGATGAACAACGTGTGGAAAGAATACTCTGATAACAAAAATAGTAGGTGATCTTTATCTCTATTTACTGCATTATTCTTACCTGTTTCAACTAAAAAAATATTCAGTAACTTATAATAGCAAACCTTTTCCTAAAGACTATAACTTCCACAAACGTGTACTTACAGGTATTTTATGTCATATATTTCATTCATTCACTTAAATGTTATGCCTCAAAGGAAAGCTTGAAACCATGAATCTTGAATTCCTTGGATATTAAAAGTGAAGAGGAAGTTAGATGAGAGCTTTTCTTCCTTTGAAAACTAAGCACAAAAGATGTCCCTTATCTAGCCTCTGATTATTGAAGAATTCTTGTTCTCATGTGTGCTCTTTCCTTAACTGTACCTCCCTAGGGTCCCTTTAAATCTGCTAGTCTACCACTTCAGGGGGAGAGGGGAGGGGAATGGGACAACACCTTTCTAGTTAAATATATTATCTCAATTTGCCCAAAACCTAATTCCACATCTCTCTTCACTCAACTTCTCTAGGCCATCTATGTCCAAAACTTCCCCTATTGTTAATCTGAGTCACATCATTACCATTCACTCTTGGATTGGAACAAGATATTCTAGATAATCTGAAATATCAGATTGAGGATTCATGTCCACCCTACATCACACCCACCAATCCTCCATGGGACTAAGTGGACCCTGCAATCAAGTAGCTCATTATCTAGACTTTGTCTCAAACATCTTCAGTGGTTCCCTTATTTCTATCATATTTCATTTGTGAGACAGTTTCTCAAGACATATTTTGGTCTCAACTACTCTCTATAGCAGAACATAGTAACTGGCTACAAAGCATAGGTTCTGGAGTAAAGACTGCCTGAATTCAAATCCTTGTTTTACCACGTACTGGATGTATGACTCTGGGTCTGTTCTTGACCTTTCTTTTTGTGCCTCAGTCTCCACATCTATAAAAAGGAAATAACAACAATGCCTACCTCATAATGCCATGAGGATTAAAATGAGAATACTTGTGCAGTGCTTACATAAAACCACAACTGGTACATAGCAAGTACTTCATGAATGCTATTTGCTATTATAATTATTGTTATTAATATCCAATACTTCCTAGTATTCTCCAATACAGATTGAGGCATGTTTGACCAGTTTCCTGCATGACCCCTTCTTGCTTATTCCTCCCCCATCAGGTTTTTATTCTGCAATATCCAGCTCCACTATAATACCATTCCACCTCATCCACCTAAATCTAAACCACACTTCATGGCCCACCTTTCACTCTATCTCTTCCAAAAAGTCTTTCCTATTTGGCAGTAGACTGAAGCATTGTCTCATTTCTCAGTTTTTACCAAGAATCACATAATCCAATACATAGCCACAAAATAATACATACTATTTAATGCTGTAATTAAATTACCTGGTCCATGGGGCGCCTGGGTGGCGCAGTCGGTTAAGCGTCCGACTTCAGCCAGGTCACGATCTCGCGGTCCGGGAGTTCGAGCCCCGCGTCGGGCTCTGGGCTGATGGCTCAGAGCCTGGAGCCTGTTTCCGATTCTGTGTCTCCCTCTCTCTCTGCCCCTCCCCCATTCATGCTCTGTCTCTCTCTGTTCCAAAAATAAATAAACGTTGAAAAAAAAATTAAATAAATAAATAAATAAATAAATAACCTGGTCCTATCCCTATATCTAGTCTGCCACCTCTCTGAGAAGAGGGATCACATCCTCCACATCAGCCAAAGCCCAGCACAGATGCTCAACAAACACTCCTGATGAACACACTAAAAGCCTAAGAATAATATGGTACCAGAAGTAAACTAACGGAATGAAACTTCTCAACAACAAACTACAGAAGATGTCACCATCCCCTCTTACCTTCTGAATCACTTGCAATTAGATTCTTTGCATTCCAACCACTCAAGAAAATGACTCTATGGACATCAAGTATATCCTCCTAACTAGATTCACTGGTCTACCAGTACTTCCCTCCCCTAGTTCTCTGCTATATATGACTCCAGATTACCACTTTTTAATAATCTCAAACTACCTGTGTTTGAATACTGACAGTTAGAGGGAAGACCATGTAAAGACACTAGGAGAAGACAGCCATTTATAAGCCAAGGAGACAGTCCTCTTAAGAAACTAATCCTGCCAACACCTTAATCTCAGACTGCTAGCCTCCAGAACTATGAGAAAATAAATTTCTGCCAGTTAGGCTACCCAGTCAGTGCTACTTTGTTAGAAAGCTCTAAAACAAGAATCCAGAAACAAACTCATACAAATATAGTCAGGTGATCTTTGACTAAGGAGCAAAGGCAATTCAATGGAAAAAGGATGGTCTTTTCAACTAATGGTAATGAATCAACTGGACAGCCACATGCAAAAAAAAAGACAGAAAAAGAATCTAGACACAGAGCTTAACACTTCTCCCAAATTTAACTCAAGTGGATCAAGACCTATACATAAAATGCAAAACTATAAAAGTTCTAGAAGATAACTGAAAATCTAAGTGACCTTGGTTTGGATTTGGAAATGAGATTTTTGATACAACACCAAAGGCATGATCAGCCAAAAAAAAATTTTTTTTTATAGGCTGGATTTTGCTACAATAAAAACTTCTGCTCTGCTCAAGACACTGTAAAGAAAATGAAAAGACAAGCCACAGACTGGGACAAAATACTGGCAAAACACATAGCTCATAAAGGACCTGTATCCAAAATACACAAAGAACTCTTAAAACTCAACAATAAGACAACCAATCCAATTTTTAAAAGGACAAAAGATCCGAACAGACATCTCATCAAATAAGGTATACAGATTGAAAATAAGCATATGAAAAGATGCTCAACATCAAAGGTCACTAGCGAACTGAAAATTAAAACAATGAGGGGCGCCTGCATGGCGCAGTCAGTTAAGTGTCTGACTTCGGCTCAGGTCATGATTTCGCGGTCCGTGAGTCTGAGCCCCATGTCAGGCTCTGTGCTGACTGCTCAGAGCCTGGAGCCTGCTTCAGATTCTGTGTTTCCCTCTCTCTCTCTCTCTACCCTTCCCCTGCGTGTACTCTGTCTCTCTCTCTCAAAAATAAATAAAAACATTTTTTAAAAATAAAATAAAATAAAAAATAAAACAACGATACTACTACACACCTATTAGAATAGCCAAAATCCAAAATGCTTACAACATCAAATGCTAGCAAAGATGTAGAACAACAGGATCATGATTTGTTGCTTCTGGGAATGCAAAATGGTGCAGACACTCTGGATGATACAGTTTCTTACAAAGCTAAACAGTCTTACCACACAACCCAGCAATTGCACACCTTGGTATTTGCCCAAATGAGGTGAAAACTTACGTCCACACAAAAACCTGCACATGTGTTTATAGCAGCTTTATTCATATCTGCCAAAACTTTAAAGGAACCAAGATGTCAATCAATAGGTGAAAGGATATATACACTGTGGTACGATCATACATTGGGATATTATTCAGTGATAAAAAAACAAATGAGATATATCAAGCCACAAAAAGACCCGAAGGAAACAATGCATACTGCTAAGTGAAAGAAGGCAGTGTGAAAAATCAACATACCTATGATTCCAATTATATGACATTCTGGAAAAGGCAAAACTATGGAGACAGTAAAAAGATCAGTGGTTCCCAGAGGTAGGAGAGGGGGTTAGGGAGAACAGAGAAGCAGACTCAGATTATTTTCTGAGCAGTGAAAATACTCTGTATGATACCTTGATGGATACATATCTAACACATTTGTCCTAATACATTTGTCCAAACCCACAGAATGTACAACACCAAGAGTGAGCCCTAATGTAAACTTAACTGAAGTTCATTAATGTAATGGCCTTTAGTTAATAATAATGGATCAGGGGCTCCTGGGTGGTTCAGTTGGCTAAGCATACGACTTCAGCTCAGGTCATGATCTCGCAGCTTGTGAGAAGTCAGGTCATGATCTCACAGCTTTTGAGTTCAAGCCCCACATCTGGCTCTCTGCTGTCAGGTTGGAGCTGGCTTCAGTTCCTGTCTCCCTCTCTCTCTTTGCCCCTCCCCAGCTCATGCTCAAACAAAAAAAAAGCAGCAAAAAAAATAATAATGGATCAATACTGTTTTGTTAATTTTAACAAATGTATCACACTAATACAAGACATTAATAGGGGTGTATAGGAACTCTGTACTCTTTGCTCAATTTTTCTGTAAACCTAAAACTAATGGGGCCCACAAAAAATACAAGTAAAATCCTGGGTACCATAAATGAAGGGAAATAGAAAACCAGAGTTGAGGCTTCCAACAACAGTGGGATAAGGATAAAAAATAGAAGGGATGCAGAAGGGGAGAAATTGGCCTCTACAAACTAGATGTTTGGGTTTTTAAATTATTTGAGGACGGGGGGCCTGGGTGGCTCAGTCATTTAAGTGTCCGACTATGGCTCGGGTCCTGATCTAGGAGTTTGTTGAGTTCGAGTTCCGAGTCAGGCTCTGCACTGACAGGACAGCACAGAGCCTGCTTCGAATTCTGTTTCCCTCTCTCTCTGACCCTCCCCTGTCTGTGCTCTCTCAAAAATAAATAAAAATTTTTAAATAAATAAATAAAATAACTTGAGGACAGGTGAACAGATCTTGGGATTAACTCAAAACAATACATTGGGACAGAGACCTCTGGATAAAACTAGGACCTGGCAAGGACTGCAACCTCAGTAAAGTGAAAAGAAAAACAAAACAAACAAAAAACAAAAAAAAGGAACGCACAAGCACAGGAGGAGGATAACAACAGCCTGTCTCTGCTTGGGCTTTGAACAGGGAGAAAGAAAAAAGTCCCTTAAGAATTCAAAACCAAGAGCCCAGCTGCTCATTTGGGTTTGGGGTTCAAATTTGCATTATCCATAAGTTGTGAGGAATTTCAAACAGGGAAATTAACATAAATATCAGTCCCAGACCAAAGAGACTCCTGAGGTTCCTGGAAGAAGCAAAAGCAGAACTGTTTTGGAAAGACACCCCCACAATTTGAGCCACAAAAATATTCTTACAGAAAAAACTTGATGAATTCAGAATTAAAATAAAAATCTACCATGAGTGAGTCAGCAAATACAACAACAAACAGCAAGACTACAACTTCTCAAAATTTGGAAAGACAGAATGGTAACTTGAAAGAGAATGTTAAATATGTAAAAAATAATCAGTTAGAAAAAGGAATCAAAAATCTAAGAACAAGAAACTATGTACAAAGAATACACAGACTTGAAAAGTAATAAAACAGAGCTTCTAGAAATATAACTATTATAATTTAAAAAGCAACGGAATCTGCTCTGGACTGAACTGTGCCCACACCACACATACCAAACTGTATGTTGAAGTCCTAACCCCCAAAGCGATGGTGTTGGGAAATAATTAGGTTTAGATGAGTCATGAGGTTTGGGCCCCTCATGATGAGATTAGTGTCCAGAGATACCCCCTCCTTCTCTGCCTTGTGAGCACAGTGAGAAGGTGGCCATCTAGAAGCTAGGAACAGAGCGCTCACCAGAAACCAACTGTGCTGGCACATCATGATCTTAGACTTCAAGTCTCCAGAATGGTGAGAAAATAAATTTTTTGTTGTTTAAGCCACCCAGTCTATGATATTTTGTTTTGGCAGCCTGAACTAAGACAGAATCCAACTGACCAAATCTGAAGTAGTTTGAACATCAAAATAAATGATTATCATCAATTAGAACCCAACGAATAAAGTAAAAAAATCCATTAAGTCCAAAAATGAATAGAGAAGTAAAAGCTCTTCATCACAACAGAATGTCAACTAATAAATGCAGAAGAAGTTAATGGAGTTAGAAAAGCATTCTTCTGCAGCCACATAGTAATAACTCAAGTAAGATTCACCAATGGATGTTAAAACTGATGGCTGCAAGTTAGGTAAGGAAAGAGATACTATACAGTCTTAAAATATCTCCCCACAATTTATTAATTACAAAAGAAAAAATAACTTCATACTGAAGAAATCTGGCAGCTCCATGTTAACCACGTGATCAAAATATTAATAATGAAACAAGTCAGCATCACATGCCTCCTGATATTATTCACAGAGGACACATCATTTATATACATTTCTGCCCAAAATGGAAATCCGGCAAAATAAATGATGTATACTCCTAAAAAATGTCAGTGTCTAGAAAGGCAAAGAAAGGCTAAAAAACTATTCTAGGTTAAAAAAGAATGAAGTGTCTTGGAAACGAAAAGTGAAATATGATCCTGGACTGGTTTCTGGACTAGGAAGAAAATGATATTATGGATATCATTAGGGCCATCAGTAGAAACCTGAATACAAGGTCTGGAAATCAGATAACAACTGTATTGTACTAATTAAAATTTTCTGATTTTGATAACTGTTTTAAGTGAATATATTTACTTTGAGAAATATATATTAAATGTTTACAAGTAAAGGAACATGATGTCTGCAACCTACCCTCAAATGGTTCAGATAAAAAAAACAGGTATAGTGGCACCTGGGTGGCTCAGTAGGTTCAGTGTCCTACTTCGGTTCAAGTCATGATTTCACAGCCTGTGAGTTCGAGCCCCATGCTGACAGCTCAGAGGCTGGGGCCTGCTTCAGATTCTGTGTCTCCCTCTCTGTCTGCCCCTTCCCCACTTCCACTCTGTCTCTCTCTCTCAAAAATAAATAAGGATTAAAAAAAATTTTTTTTAATAATATGTATAGATAGAAAGAGAAAATGTGAAAAAGCAAATGTGGCAGTGTTAATCACTGTTGAATACGGCGTAAGGGTATAAAAGAGTTCTTCATATTATTCTTGCTATTTTCCTGAGTTCAAATTATTTCCACCCAAAAGAAGGATTTTTCTTTATTTATTTTGAGAGCGAGCACATGTGGGGGAAGGGGGGGGGAGAGGGAAGGAAAGGGAGAGAGAGGGAGGGAGGGAATCCCAAGCAGGCTAGGTGGTGACAGTATGGAGCCCAACTCATAGCTCCAACTCACAAACCATGAGATTATGACCTGAGCCCAAAGCAAGAGTCAGCTGCTTAACCAACTGAGCTATCCAGGAGCCCGAAAAAAGGATTTTTAAAAAGCAACAGATTATACACAGACACAAAGATACTATACACATGAACCATAACAGAAGACACAGAATAAAGAGCTGGAAAAACCATGACTTTATGGGACATGGTGAAATAAAAGGATACAACATACGATAAGAGCTCTAAAGGGAAACAACAGAGAGATGGGGAAGAAATAATAGTCAATGATATACCAGCTCAGAATTTTCCAGGACTGAAGAAATATGCTACTCCTTATAGAAAAACAACAAATATTTGTATTCAAATCTACATCTAAAAAACATCAATGTGAAAACTACAGGACACCAGAGTAAAAAGAAAAAAAAGAAAAAGAAAAAACTTAAAAGTCAATCAGAAAGAATAGATTAGCTACAAGAAACAAGAATTAAATTGACAATAAACTTTTTTTTATCATTTTATTTTTTGACAACAGACTTAACAACAGCAACAGGTAACCAGAAGACAACAGAATATCTTCAAAGTTCTGAGACAAAATAACTGTCAAATTAGAGTTCTATGCCATGCTAACTTAAGATTTAAAAGTAAGGATACAATAATGACATTTTTGAGGGAGGGAAAAAAACTCTGAGTTCACCTTACACAGTCCCTCACTTGAAAGAGAAAGAGACAAAGAGAGAAATAAAGAGACAGAGAGAGAGAGAGAGAGAGAGAGAGAGAAAGAAAGAGAAAGAACCCTACCAAAGAGTGGTCACCAGGAAGAACACTGAACCCAGAACATGAGTCCAATGCCAAGAAACAATGGTGAACAATGAAACTGAACACGTATAGGTAAATGTAAAAGAGAACTGTCTGTATAAAATAATGTTAATAAATACTAATCAGAAAGATGTAAAACAATGCAGAACCAAAACAAGAGACAATACAAAAAGGCAGTAATTGAATTAAGCATTCTAAAGTCCATGTACGGACCAGAAAGAGAACAGAGATATTCATTAACCTGATTATGCCTGTTGAAATTTTAAGGTAATCACCAAAAGTATAAAAATGAAATGTATAACTTTGAGCTGAATTGGGGGAGGGGGGGAGGAATAAAGGAAAATTCAATTAATACCATCGAAATAGTGAACTAAACAGGCTAGAAAGACAAGACTGGCCCTAATGAATTTGGAAACTTTTATACTATAAATCAAATGAGTTCATATCCTTAAGTTGGCATTCATTTGTCTGTATCTTGGGTATCTGAAACATTATCTATCACATTTCCCAATATGGACCCTTACTTTAGTCAAAATGGCTCTCTGCCCACTTCGACTGCACAGCAGTATTTTTATCCATATTTACTCACATGGCTTCTCCAATGTTCTCTACAAATGCAAACCCAGTATTTCTTCCAGTCCCAAGTCAAGATATGCTCTTCCAGAAAGTCTTTACCGATTAACCCCAGGTCATCTTACCCTTAAATTGAATTTCTATAGAATTTATGACACATTGTTGCTTTTTTAATTGTTAAATTGCTGCCTTAGGAATGTTCCTTAGATGTTCCACTTAGGCATATTTTGTTTCCTCAATCTGAGCATAAGCTCCTCAAAATCTGAAAGAAATTTTTTAGGATCTCCTAAACAATCTGGTACATTGTTGTTGATTATTCACTTAAGGATGAAGCAAACTTTAAGTTATTTTTCTTTAATAAGTTCAAAAAATATGAAATCTACAAAATATGCACACATAAACCCCTATCTCATATATAAAAATATCTCAGATTTTTAAAGACTTTGTTTTAATCTTCAGATAAGAAAGCTCAAGTGAACAGATTTTAAATAGTCATTTCCCATTTTCTTTTCACTTTTGCCAATTTTAAAAGGAGTCCACATGCTCAGAGCTAAAGTGTACAAGGTCAAGTGAAAGGAAGTCAGACATTACTTATACAGTGAAGATTTTAATAAAAACTGAAAATGTCGCCCACATTCGATTACTGCACCACCTTGAAGAAATATTACGTTAATAGTTATCTTTTACTACAATGTTAGGAGAAAAGACTAGGGATAAAATTTAGAAGTTAAAAAAGAAAAGAAAGGTAAAACACTGACAAGACAAAGATCTAATAAATAGAGGGAAATGACATATTCATAGATCAGAAGACTCAATGCTATTAAGATCTCAAATGTCCACAAATTGAGCTGCAGATCCTACCAAATCCCAGTAAAATCCCAGCGGACCATCTACATGATCAAATGTCACAAAATTATGCACAAAGACACGTAAAAATGAGAGCATGCAAAAAGCAGTGAAATCCAAGGTCTAGTTAAATCACACTGTGCCAATCGAGCTCCAGGTTTTGATAATGCACTGTTGTCATATAAAAATGTCACTACTGGGAGAGGCTAGGTGTTGGGTACACAAGACCTCTTTGTACTCTTTTTGTAACTTCCTGTGAGTTTATAATTATTCCCAAACAAAATCCCAGCAGGCTTTTTTATATCATTTGAAAAGCAATTCTAAAATTCACATGGAAAAAACAAAGGACTTAAAATAGATGCCAACAGTTTTGAAAAAAAAAAAACAGCAACAGAACAAAGTTGGAGGACTCACTACCTGAATCCAAGACTATCCATTAAACAATAGTAAGCAAGACTGTGATGCACTGGTACAAGTACAGCCATACAGCTCAACAGAACACAACGGAAGCCAGAATATCCCCATATATTTATCGTCAAAGGTGCTAAGGCAACTCACTTGTGATTCATTTCCATGAAGTTCTAAAAAAGCTTTTACACTGACAGAAATCAGAATAGTGATTGCCATGGGAGACGGGGGTGTGAGACTGGGAAGGGGCATGAGGGAATTTTCTGAGGTTAAGGAAATGTTCTTTCTTAATAAGGGTGTGGGTTATGCAGTTTTCTGTATGTTAAAACTCTTCTAAAAAAATTTTTTTAATGTTTTTTATTTTTTTGAGACAGAGAGAGACAAAGCATGAGCAGGGACGGGGCAGAGAGAGAGAGGGAGACACAGAATCTGAAGCAGGCTCCAGGCTCTGAGCTGTCAGCACAGAGCCCAACGCAGGGCTCGAGCTCACGGACTGTGAGATCATGACCTGAGCTGAAGTTGGACACTTAACCGACTGAGCCACCCAGGCGCCTCCTAACTGAACACTAAGATCGAATCATTTCACTGTAAGTAGACTAATTCTACCTTAGAAATATATAACAGCATAAAAGCTTTGTAAAATATTTGTTTATTAAAAAACAGAAGAAAATATATCAAAATACTAAGAGTATCTCTTATCTCTTGGGAGTTAATTTTTTTTTTAATTTTTTTTTTATAATTACTCTCTGCACGGTCTTTTTTTTTTTTTTTCAACGTTTATTTATTTTTGGGACAGAGAGAGACAGAGCATGAACGGGGGAGGGGCAGAGAGAGAGGGAGACACAGAATCGGAAACAGGCTCCAGGCTCTGAGCCATCAGCCCAGAGCCTGACGCGGGGCTCGAACTCACGGACCGCGAGATCGTGACCTGGCTGAAGTCGGACGCTTAACCAACTGCGCCACCCAGGCGCCCCAAGAGTTAGATAATTTTAAAATTATTAAAGATGTGGATGTATAATGTATATGCTGTAAGAATAAAACAAAATTTTTTAAATGTATGGCACAATAAAAATATCTAGTCCATATTCTACTGTGCCACTAATTCCTACCTTAGTTACCATTCAAATGTGTAGCACGGTTCAACAGGAAGACATATCTTTTGCAGGTGCTCCAGTAATCCCTCAGTTAAGTGCTGGGAGAAAGGTACTGACCCTGACCAATTTTCATTAGTCTTAAAGACACTGCCAAAGAACTGTTACACTCCACAGAAAAAGGAAAAGTCACTATTAGTGTTTCTTCAGAGAAACTACAGCAAAAAACAACAACAACGAATCTCACAGATACCTATTTTCTAGTAAAAGATCCCTACTTCCATCAGAGCTCCTCCCTCTCACCTTTACTGTCTTTGTAACTGACATCATTTTCCCACTACTAATTGGCTCGAACAACTATTTTATGTGCTCCTCAAGCTTAAAATTTTGAAGTCCTGGGGTGCAATCAGTAGAGCATGCAACTCCAGATCTCAGGGTCATGAGTCCGAGCCCCACCATGGCATGGAGCCTCCTTAAAATTAAAAAAAAAAAAAAGTTTTTGATGTCCTCTTTAAATCGTTTTTCTCCATCTTCATATTTCTTCACAAAGCCCCATCAAATGTTTCTTCATGATGCTTCTCATCAGTTCCTTCCTTGCCATTCTTCTCATCTTGTCTGCTCCATCACTACATACCTCACCCTTAGCTTATTCCATATAATATTCTAGCACAATTCTGTGAATCCCTGAGAGTCCCTATCTTGAGGGTTTGAAAGGACAAAATGATTTTCATAATATGAAAATGTTATTTGCCTCCTTTTACCATGTTGACATTTGCACTAAAAAAGCAAAAGCAATGGTGATAAAACTGCTGGTGCCTTGGCACAAATCAAAGCAGTGGTCCCACAATGTACTACCAGTCACCATATTTTTCACTGCCATGCACTCAAAAGGAGAAACAAAACAAAACAACAACAACAAAATACCAGTTTCACTTAAGAATGCCTTTATTGAAGCATAATTATTGATTTTATTAATTCTTAACCCTTAATATAAGTCATTTTAATATTCTATTTGATGATATCCACAAAACACTTCCACTGCATACCAAAGTACAATGGTTGTCTCAAAGAACAGCATGTGTGATTTTGAGCTGCAAACTGAACTAGCCACTTTTTCTACAGAACACCATTTTTTATTTAAAAGAACTAACTGGTCAGTCATGCTTAAGTATTTGAAATTTTATTGAAAACGAACTAATGAATCTGTCACTTCAGTGAAAAAAACCAACAGTATTTATTGCAAGTGATACATTTAGTACTTTCAGAGAGATATATGAATCTTGGAAAACTTCTATCTGCCATCAGTACCTCAAAACTTTTCTGCCAATGGGGCGCCTGGGTGGCTCAGCCAGGTGAGTCTCCGACTCTTCACTTTGGCTCAAGTCACGATCTCACGGTTTGTGGGTTCAAGCCCCACATTGGGCTCTGTGCTGATGCAGAGCCTGCTTGAGATTCTCTCTCTCTGCCCCTCTCTCCCTTTTCTCAATAAATAAACTTTAAAAAAAAAAAAAAAAAGCTTTTCCATCAAGAGGAATGATGATTTTTGACCTTGTGTAATGAAATATGGAAACTTTGGTAAGATCAGGATAACTCAGTTAATCTCTATTTTCTAAATGACCAATGCATGATGTTAAAAAAGAAAAAAAAAAAAAAAAAGATCCATTTAAGTCCAAGAAGAGACTTTAAACATAAGAGTAAGAAAGCTTCATTGATATGGTCTTGGATTCCACATGATAACTAACTTTTAAGAAGGTACGAACTGTCAAGTCGTGGAAAAGAATCAGAAGAAAATACCCACAATTATCTGAAAAGGCTAGTAAAATATTCTCCTTTTCCAAATACATTTAGCGACCAGATTTTTTTATATATGTCAACAAAACAAAATGTCCCAATAGAATAAATGAAGAATTGAGAATCTGTCTTCTATTTAACAAATATTAAAGAGACTTGGAAAATGTACAACAATGTCACTCTCCTTACTAAATTTTTGTTTGGAAATATGGTTATTTTTCATAAAAATGTCACTTATGTGACATGTAATAAGTTTATTCTTTTTAATAAATTGGTATTTTTTAAAACTCGATTATGTCTAACTGCTAAAATAGTCAATAGCAATAGATACAACAAACAAGTTTGGGGTTCTCAATAACTTTTAAAAGCATAAAGGGGTTCTGAAACTAAAAAGTTTAAGAATCACAGATTCTATTTAGCAGATATTTCCATCTTTCCTCTCTGATCCATTTTCTTCATGATTGCCAGAATAATCTTGAGCACTTTTAACATTACTCCTTGTACAGTACAGAAACCTTTAGAGTTCCCAACGTGCTACCACTTCATACCTAAATAACTTTATCTAGCTTCCAAGAAGTTTAAAATTGGCCCTCCCTTATCTAGCAAATCTTATTTCTCCATGCTCCCAACACAAGCCTTCCAAGTTAATCCTCTCTTCTAGTCCCCAAGCCTTTACCCCTATAGTTTACATACACCTGGGAATACCAACACCACATTCCCTTCTCTGCCAGCCTCTTCTCTCTCCCTTCCCCCTCCCAGCTACCTAAACTTAACTCATTCTTAGGGGCCAGAGGGCAAAAAGGACAGTGCCTTTAATGTTAGGCTTAAAAAGATGCACTTTCGTCCACAGGCAATGTAGAGAAGATTTTTTGAGCAGGAGAAGGTAGATGACCATCTCAAACTTCTAACAAGACTTCAATCAAACAAAATAAAAGTCTTATTTAAACGTAACTAAAATTCACAGTCAAATCTAAAATTCTGCAGAGTTTAAGGACTAAGATAAGCAATGCATTGTCACACTAGGAATCCCAACCCACAATCTCAGGTCAAGGCAGCCTGGAACTCTGAAACGTGGCATCCTCCAGGAAAAAAAAGACTGACAAAGCTAAAGCAGAAAATAGCATGTTTTCATCTCTTGAATCTAAGGCCTTTTGGTACTGGTAAACAAAACCCTTTCCTAAAAGCCCAGTTTAATTCTATTAAAAAACAAAATAAAACCAATACATAACAGCTCCATATACTCACTAGTCACTAAAAGTCTTCAGTTTAAAATGACAGAGTATCTTCACATGCACATAATAGATATGACCATCACTTAACATGCAAAAGATACTCACATTAGGCCTACTGATTTAGTTTAGACCTAATAATAATCCACAATGCGTAATTCATTCTGTACCCACTACTGCCAGAACTTTAAATCCAGCCCAATGCTACCTTCTCTGTAAAACCTGCTGTGATTTCTCCCAACCAGAAACAATGATCTCCTTTCTCTAAACTCACATAGCATACAGTTTGTTCCCTTTGTCAGTTCATTCATTCATTCCACAAATATGTACTGAGAGTCTAATATGTGTCACACGCTAGGGCACAGTAGTGAACAAAACAAAACCACCAGCTTCCTGGATTTACACTATAGTAGGAAGAGAAAGGAAATACACAACTAAATAGAAGGTGACAAACGTCATAATAAAAACGAAAATTAGGAAGAGAGCAGAGGGTGAATTTTCTATAAAGCTAACAGAACTTCAAGTTCAGGCTTCCTCACTCGCCTCTGTGAGTGCTGAGAATTACTGGGACATGCAGAACATAGAAGGTGACCAGTAACAGGATGCTAACAGGGAGCATTTTATGAGACCACTTCTGAGTCAATGCCTACAGAGATCTCAAAAAAGGACCTGACTCTAAGGTTACAACATTTTGTTGGGACATCTTTTCTCATTCTAAATATTCACTTTTATACCAAACTTTTTATTTTTATTTATTTACTTAATGAGGGCCCCCCCCCCAAACTATATAAACTTCAGCCCTACAAAATCTGGATGCATCCCTGTTAAAGACAGAAAGTTAAGAGTAGGGTGGGGTGCCTGGGTGGCTCAGTCAGTTGAGCGTGGGACTTAGGCTCAGGTCATGATGGCGCTGTCCATGAGTTTGAGCCTTGCATCGGGCTTGCTGCTACTGGCACGGACCTCGCTTCAGATCCTCTGTCCCTCTATCTCTGCCCCTCCCCTGCTCACACTCTATCAAAAATAAATAAAACATTAAAAAAAAGAGAATGGGGTGTTGTTTCCCATAAGGTGGTAAGGAACAGACACATTAAAAGGTGACATGTGAGCTGAAACCCAAGGAAAACAAAGAAGCAAACCATATAGCTATCGGGGGAGGGCAGAATTCAGGCCCAGAACAGCAAGTGCAAAAACCCTGAGGCAGGAGCATGAGAAGCAGGGTAGGTTAGGCCAGTAGCAAAAGAAATATATAATAAATAATACTAGAAGCAATTAATGATTAGAGGCACAGAGTACAAGGCCCTTTTCTAAGCATCACTACTTTACAGCTGAGTAAACTGAGGCAGAGAAAAAAGGATTAAGTAATTGGCTAAGGGTGGTGAAACCAGGCATTCTGACTCCAGACAGAACCCAGCTCTTAAACCACTTTACTAAGCTACAGAGAAGTCATCTGTCCAGATTATGGAGTGTCTAGACAATCTCTCAGCCAGTAAGAGATTTAATATAAAAGAAAAGAAGAAATCAAAAAGGTTTTGAACTCAAAACTATGATAGCTAAAAGTAGGTCCACATTCCACGTCCCTATAAATACCAAGGGCCAAATCTTGTCATTTTTGCAACTCCACTCACAGTCCCTAACACATTTCCTTTCACAGTAGTGCTATTCAATGTAGGATGGTTGTTCAGTGTACTCTCAAAAGAGAACTACCAACTATTCACTCTCAATACAAAATAATGTATTAAATGTTCTGTCACAAGTAAATATGTATACATATTAAACCTTGGAGGTAAGCACCTCCTTTAGGGAGTCAGATCCATATCAAAGTCAGATAACCTGGGTTTTGTTGTTGTTGTTTTTAAAGCTCTCAAGAAAAATGATCTCACAATCTGTCCCACTGTCACTTGCCATCGCAAGTAACTACTGATGCTGGAAAATTCTACCTTAATTTTACCTTAAATACTCAAACGACCTTTCTGAAGTTTAGGACCTCAGGTCCCCCTAGACTTTGTCCTCCATGGAAGTGAAAAATAAGCATAGCCTTAGACAATCAGGTTTTATTTTCCTTCAGCTATTCTTTTCTCCAGGCTTAAGGTATTCATGTTCCTCAAAAGAAGTTAGATTTCAGAACTGAGTTTTCCAATCTTATAACCATGGAGTATAATGAAAGAATTAGTGTTTGAGGATATTAATCAGAACACCTTGAAAGATAAAGAGCTACAAATAAGCCAACACAATTCACTAAATGCTTGAACAAATGAATTTTCTGATTTCACTGCCCAATCTTCCGTTTTGCTCCTATCAGCTTTCATAGAGACTCCGTCTGTTTACCCAGACTACCATGTGAGTGCTACTTCGATGCTTAGCAACAGTGCAGCCTCTGCTTCACAGGGAATGGCTTCCAAACACACACAGATAAAATCAATATCAACATTTCCAAAGCATGTTCTCTACAGGACACTGATTCTAAGGACAAGCAATATGGATTACAGAGAAAAAGAATCCCACAGACAAGCAAGTTTGGAGTTTGCTGGGTTAAGCAACATTTAACAGGTTTCTTTACCACATGATGTCTCAGTCTTCGGTATACTGATAGTCGTGCTTTCTCTGGAGCATCCCAGACACATTTTGGGAAATGCCTACAAAGTCCTGTCCGGACTAAAAGATGATTCCAAGGCCCAAGCCTTAGCAAACTGCCAACACTGGGGCTTTTGACAGAAGTGGAATATAAGAAAAGGCCCATCTGGAGGCAGATGTGCTCTGTAAAGAAAGAGGTCAGGTGGAGACAGTGGGCTAGGGCTCAGGAGAAAGCACGAACCGGAAACACATTTGGGAGTCATTCACAGGATCAAGCTTAAGCCATGAGACTAGATGAGACACTTCCTTAGAGACACAGTAAGACTGGTCCTTCAAACATCCTTGCCTTACCCTATCTCCAGCTTTAGTATCTTCTGCTTCTCTCTAGCAATAAATGTAGAAAAACAACAAGACATGGTGTAGGAATAGGACGAACTGAAAAAGCTACCTGAGAAAAAATAGTACAACGCATGTGAAAATCCTATTAATGTTGATAAACATTGATAATGTGATCTGGTAAACTGCCTAATTTCTCCAAGAGAACTCTCTGAAACGACAAACCTATAGATTGTTCATTCTTTTCTTTTTTCTAAATGTAATGAACACTATAAGCCATCTCTCCAAAAGAACACCCACATGTATATATATATACACACGTATATATATACGTATGCATATGTATATACATACATTAAACCTATTAATGTCAGAGGACCTCCTGAGGCCCAGTCATTGAGCTCTCTAGTTGTCAACTCCTAGGTCCCTAGGTAACCGATGCTACAAATACTTCATCTCACAGATAAAGTCCATACAGTTACAGGACATTTAAAAGTATGACTTTTTTTTTTTAAACTCTATTTTCACGTACTTTAAGGTAGTGCAGAGAGAATGTATACTTGTATTTTTTGGCCTAGAAAAAATGAAAACTTGTTGGGTAAAACTCAAGTCATTTATCTAACACCATAAACAGGAATATGATGGTAATAACACCTTCACAACAAAACAGCTGAGAGGCTAAATGATTTTACAAGGCTGCACAACTAATAAATTCCAGGTCTTCCACATTCTACTTCAGTGCTTTTTAACTAAACCATGCCACCTTAAACAAGCATGTTATCACATTAGGATACAGTTTGAAAATAAAAATCCCTTGAAGCACCCACCTTCCAAGAATGACTATAAACAATTAAGTCTCTACCTTATTTAATCTGATTATTCCATTTTTAGCACCTAAACTGACAAATTAAGGAGCACATTACACACACTGGCTTTTGAAAACAAACCCTCTTATGTACTCCTCTCTAATAAACACAGTTTGTACAGTTAAGAAAAATCTAAAACAGCCAAACAAATACAAAAAAAATCTTTTATCTTTATATGTGGACGTGATTACAGACAAAAATACAAACAGCTTAAGCTTTGGGTGATTTAGCAAGCAGGGCGTACGATGCCAAAAACCACATGGAGTTTTCTGCTTTGGGCCCCTGGTATTGGAAAAGTCTGGCACAGGGATCAAGCCTCTATTATCTGGTGTCCACTTGGCAGACTCTACAAAAACAATGAGGCCTGGCTGCACAGTAGGAGTTAGGTATTCCGACTACTACTTCAAGATCCACTCTAACACAGAGTATGGCTACAACACGTATGCTGAACTAAAAGGTGTGCCCTGATTTCTCCACTGGAAAATTCAGTAAGACATCACCTGCTCATATCCTATCTTTATACAGGCAGTACTGCTATTGTTAAGAATGCAGTCTCTAAAGGATAAGGTTCGAATTGTGCTTTGCCACTTACCCACCCTGGCAAGTTACCGCAGCTTCCCTGTGCCTCAGTTTCCTCAAATGAAAAATGGAGTTAATAACAGCACCGATTTCATAGGGTTGCTGTAAGCAGTAAGTAAATTAATACACGGAAAAACCTTACATCGGTACCTAGCAAAGAATAAGCACTCCACAAATGTTAGTTCTCATTATCATTACTTTAAACAGATGACGAGTAATCAACTTATACCTGTATTGCACTTAGAAGTCCTTAGGAAATTATAGGTCTTAATTTTTTTTTTCCTTTTTAATCATGTGGCTTAACTACCAGCTGTTTTTTCTAAATATAGTAAATACATGGCCAATTATTCTTGAAAAGAACTTACTGTACACACTGCCACCTAAGACTTACACGCTAGTAAAGTTTTAGTTACCTTTTCAATTGAATATAACTAGATTCCCCTAAATAGCTCTAATCTACTTGGATCCATTCACTTCAACTTTCATAATCACACCAATTCCAAAACATAGCCAATGGTCATTCTTACCTGGACTGTGGCAATGGCTGCCTAACTGTTCTTTCCCCCCAATCTCCGCTGCAGTAAGGCAGATCTTTTAAAAGTACAAATCTAATTTTACTCTTCCATTGAAAACCCTACCATGGCTCCCCATTGTCCTACAGAAAAATCTGACCGCTTCATAAGACCTAAGGGGCCTGTATGATCTAGGGCCACCCTCCTTCTCTGGCTTCTCAGGCCATTCAGGCCTTTCAAATCTTCCCCCTGTTCCTTGGGGCCTCAGAGCCTTTGCAGATTATGTGTCTCTATCTGGCATAATCTTCTCTCCCCATTGCCTCTGACTCCCCAGAGATGAGGTCCTCCTGTTACTGTGCTCTCATCACCCTAATCCTAATCTTCTTTTCTCCTGGGCAGCACGAAATAAAACTGCAATAAAATAATTATCTAAGTGGTTGTTTAATGGTCTTCTTGCCCCCTCCCCAAAATAGATAAACTCCCAGTAAGATTTAGGAACATATCTATCTTTTTCTGCTACAACCCAAGTGCTTAGGTGCCCAGTACCGTATAGATGACAGGTGTGCACAAAATGCCTGTATTATTCTCAGGAGAAAAACTGATGAGACAGGTGATGACGGAAAGCAAATCATCCACAAAAGGAGACAAATGCAGAATTCTGGCTGTCCTGTGAGTTGCCATCCGTGGGCAAAATAAAGTTAAGACGAAACTTTCCAAAGTAAAATTAAGTTTCTCTGTGCATCCTCTGATGTTATGTGAAACAGGAGTTGTACTTCAGTCAGTCACCAGTAAGAAGATACACAAATAAATCAAGACTGCTGCCACATTTGGCGCTATCCCCATCTTGGCAGTCTCTACGAGGCCAAGAGTTGAGCTGGCCACGGAAGGGTGATTTATCTAGGGGGTACCTTTACAACAGGAAAGCTGGACGACTAATGGACTTTGAATTCTAACCCAGTCAAACCAGTACCCTTGCTGAGTATTCGTTGAAAAAAAAAAAAAAAAAAAGAATCTGAATCTTCTATGTCACTGACAAAAACAAGTTTAATAAGGCACCACAGTCCAATTCAATTTGGAGAAAACAAAGTTGCTTTTTTTCTCCAAAACAGGAAAAAAAATTATACTAACTAGATCTGTTTTACTGACCCAAGTCAATACTTGGAAGATTAAAAGAAAACTGGTATGCGGATGCTAAGAGGCCAGAGGTTGGGGGGCTGTGGGCGGAGGCTGCCCAGGCTCCAAACTACCGCCGGCCCGGTGGGCAGCAGTGCCCGACCCACGGCGGGCAGTCCCGGGTCCGTCTGATGGACACCGGTTTGACATACGCCAAACCCCCGCCGTCTGGTTCGTCGCTCTGACCCTGCCAATGCAGCAAACGGCCAGACCCTCTCCGCGCTGTAACGAGCAGAGCGGCCCGCTCGCGTCCAGCCTTAGCCGGGCACTGCGCGTCCAGGGTAGGGTTCAGGTAAGGGTTCGGAGGTCTCGGGGTGACTCGTTTGGCCCTTTGTTCGCTCCAAGGCAGCAGAGCCCCCCGGGCGCCCGCTCCTCCTCCGCCTCCCCCACTGCTCCCGGGGCGCCCGCGCCTCCCGCGGAGGGACAGCGCGGACGCGGGTGCCCAGGGGGCAGCGGCGGCGCCCCCCGCCCTCCCCGCGACGGGTCCCGACCCCGCGGCCTCGGCGGCGCGCGGCCCCTCGCCTTTACCTTGTAGACGTCGCCGTAGGTGCCGCTGCCGATGCGCTGAATCAGCTCGAAGTCCTCCTGCGGGTTCCGGCGGGACAAATCGAACCCGGGGTTCATGGCGGGCCCCGGGTGCCCCCCGCCTCCCTCCCGGGCAGGGGAGGGGGGGCGCTCAGGGGGCCACACGGAGAGTGGGAGCCGCGGCCGGCCCCCTGCTCCCCCGGCGGTCACAATCGCCCGGCTCCACGCTGCGGCCGCCGCCGCTCCTCTCACGCCGCCGCCGCCGCGGACGACGACCCGGCTAACCGTCCCCGCCCCCGCAGTCCGCCGCCAGCCGAACCCGGGTCACACCCACAAGGAGAGGAGAACGCTCGCAGCCCCTCGCTCGGGGTGCAACTCCAACATGGCTTCCGCCTTCGCCGCTCCTCCCCCTCCCCTTACTCCGGCTCCTCCACCCTCCTCCCCCTTTTCCCGGCTCCGGCCCGACTGCGCAGCCGCGATCCCGGAGGGAGCGCTCGTCGGCCCCGCGCGCGTGCGGCCCCGTGCGCGCTCCTGCTCCGCGCGCCTGCCGGGCGTGGGCGGGCGGCCCGGCCGCACCGGACCCTGGTCCCGCGCAGGACTCTCGCGCTGCCGACTCGCGCGCAACTGCGGCCGAGCCTTGCCGGGAAGGTGTGCCTGTCCCAGGGGCCGCGGGGAGTGGGACGGAAAAAAAGTAGCTCCTTTTCGCTTCTGATTCCCTGAACAGCAAAGTTTGATGTCGCTGTATCATGTCCCAACCTTAAGCAGGTAGTAAAGTTTTAATTTGCAAGACAGCCAGGAGCCCCAGTTTATTTGTAGAAGCACTTGCACGCAGAAGACAGCCGAGTGCCAGAGACCTTCTGAGATTGCGGGGAAAGGGTGGCCCTGAGGAAAGCCCCTGAGAAAAGTGAGCCTTGCTAGATTAGATATCCCGACACTGGAGCTGGCCTGCCTGGCTGCAAAAGAGGGCAGGCCTGGAGGGCAGCCAGGAGGCGTGTGGAGTGGGTAGGGCGTGGGAAGCTCTGGGGGAAAAACACGCTGAGCGGCTGCTCACCAGCCCGAGTGGAGAGCGTGGGAAGCTGGCGGAGCCCAGAATTAAAACAGTGGTTGACCTTCTTCACCAGAGACGCCTGGATTATCAAAGACCCGGGCGGGGACAGTGCAAGCTGTGAGCAACCTTCCGAAGGAAAGGTGGTGGAGGGTGGAGTGTGAACAAGACCCATCCTGCGCCTGAAATGTAAACACATGATTGATCCGGAAGCTCTTTAGTGTACCTACCCAAAGCCCCACCCAGAGTGAGACCCAGATGGTGAGCATCGCGTCCAGTCTTGTGGACACCGGCTCCACCTGTTAATACCTGTTCAAGAAAGCGTGTGGACATGGAGAGTTAATTTTCTGTTCTCAATAAACCGTCCACTAGGCATGTCCAAAAGCTTTAACCAAGTAGGTGAGGGCCACTTTGACAATACTACTTTGCTTCAGAAATGCCTTCCTAATATCCATAGGCACCACACCTTCTAACCAGTAGTGCTCCCTAATGCCTGATGACTCCTGAAAAACTAGGTCTTATCAAGCCTCTTAAGGATAAAATAAGTGTAATCAAATAATAGTCAAGCCAGTTACAGTTAACTGCCTCATTTTTCTCATTTCAATCCTTTTGCCCACAGGAAGATTGCATATTAAGTTCTCAAAGAAGTTGTTTACTCTGAGTAACTATTGAATAGAAGGTGTTGGAAAATGACCGTCTCTTCACCCATACAAATAGCTTTGTTTTAATTAAAGCATGAGTGACATGTGCACATCACTTAAATTACTCCCATATGAGTGCTTATCATTGGATTTCTTCTAGCTAGATCTTACCTTAAGGCTCTGGTATCTTGAAAATTGAACTCCCGAATATAAATGTTATTCCATTCCTGCTTTAGCCTGTTTAAGGCACTTGCTAGGGACCCAGACTGCAGGCCTTTCTTCAGCTTGTCCACATTTGGAGAATTGTTTGGCCCCTTTAAGCCAAACATAAGAATAATTAGTCCAGGATTCAGATAAGCAGACCTAATAAACTATCCCAAATAGGAATCAGCTCGCTTTCTCTGCCTTTTTAACAGGGGCGGGGGAGCCAAATTCTCAGCAAGAGAACCTCATAATGGTTTCACTGTTTTGTTCGCTAGGATTATCATCTGTGCAGATAACTTTGCATTTGCATCACTAATAGACTTCTTTCAAAGGGAAAAGACATTTCAGTAGGACTGAAACAGTCTTTAAGGTTTTGTTTGTTCCATTTTGGCAGGGCCGAGCTAGCTAGTCCTTTTGAAAAGGGATTGATTTTCGTGTAAGGGCCTGATTTGCCATATGGGTTACAGCATAAATAAAAGGGCTTTTGCAATTAACTGCTCACAATGAATAAAATATTTTGTTCTTTGTAATATAGATACATGCAGATGCCAAATCCGATGTCTTTGTTTTTCCTATTCCAGTGCTCCTCAACTTTGCTAGAAGTAACACTAATGATCACACTTTCTTTGAATCTGAGAAATAGCTTCCCTTTTCTGTGATTAAAAGCATCCTTAGAAGTCATCTAATCTTTTCAATTTAAGAACTGCTTCTACAGCATCTATCCTGTCTTTACTGCTACCTGAATACCTTCAACAAAAGGAAACTCACTGCTTCCAAAAGCAACCCGCCTTGTTATGAGACAGTGCTAGTGAATGATCAAAGTAACAATAATAAAAACAATAGTAATATCTAGCATTACCTAGTGCCTATGAGGTGCCAGGAACTGAGCCAAGTATTTTCCATGTATTATCTCATTTAATTCTCAACAACAACTTAATGACATAGGTATTAATATCATCATTTTTTGAGGTACAGACAAATTAAGCTGGCTCAAGGTAATAGAAAGCTGAAATTTGAACAGGGTAAGACATGAAGGCTCTCAGCCACTAATCTGTACTCTGCTTTACAGTATACAGTATATAAAACTTCTCTTGGGGCATCTGGGGGGCTCAGTCGGTTAAGTGTCTGACTTTGGCTCGGGTCATGATCTCACGGTTTGGTTTGTAAATTTGAGTCCCGCGTTCAGCTCTCCACTGTCAGCTCAGAGCCTGCTTCAGATCCTGTCTCCCTCTCTCTGCCCCTCCCCCACTCCCACTCTCTCTGTCTCCCAAAAATAAATTTTAAAAAATTATCTTATGCTAAGCCCAAATCTGCCTCCCTGTCATGCATTTAGAGTCATTGATTATTAAATTCTAGTGGTACAGAATACAGAGAAGAAAAGCCACAGTGCCTGCCCTCAGGCAGTCTCACATAACTGAGAAGCACAGAAGAGGGGCAGGAATGCAGGCAGGAAGATATAGGAAGGATGCTAAAGGTAAATCCTGAAAAATGTGTTGGAGTTAGCCAAAGAAATTAAGGGGAGGTCGTACGCTCCAGGCTGGCCACTTAGCCCTAAGCCCCTTAAAGCACTCACCCATGTGAGCATCACACAGTAGGGAGCAGGTAAAGGCTAAAATGGACAGTATATTCAGACCACCCTTCTCTTAGCCCATCCTTCATGGGTGTGTGGCTTAGGGATTCTTTGGTCTCTGTACCAGCTCTCAGTTTTACCCTGAAGACTTCTTGTCTGAACCACCCATCAGATCCACTTCCTTGGCTTACTGACCTCATAATCACCACTCACATTTCAGTAGACCAACAGCTCTGGGAAAGGAACACAAAGCAGGCCTTGGCTCAAAAAGACGACAACCAGGCCATCCACCAGAGGAGGAGAATCAGATGGAAACATATATAACACAATGACAGAGAATTCCAGGATGTCATGCAGCCTAGCCTAGCAGAGCTCTGAGTCAGGCTACCTGGATTCCTAGCTTTGTCCCTTCACTGAATGACCTTGAGGAGGTTATTTCAAAATGGGGCTGTTATGGAGTCAAAACGAAACAAAAGTCAGCAGTGCCTTACCACAGTAAGCCCACAGAGTATTAATTGCTACTATTTTGGATATATTTTAGAATTAAAAAAAATTTTTTTTGGTATAAGTGTAACTTTATTATTTTTTACGATGTTATATTAGTTTCAGGTGTACAATATAGTGATTCAACAATTCCATACATTACTTGCTGCTCATTACAAGTGCACTCAGACCTGTCACCTATTTAACCCAACCTCCCACTCCCCTCACCCCATTTTAGAATGCTTTAAAGGGTGACAAGTCATGGGGATAGGAATGGAGATATTATTTAGGAAAACAAATGCAATAACATATACAGGAGAACCTGAATGGAGGCCAGGGATGCTGAAGACAGAAGACAAAGAACATAAAGATCATTGGACTGTGGAATTAAAGGTCCGTGGGGTGAGGAAACAGGTAGACAATGGGTGACAAATAGGCTTAAACAACTGAGAAGGTCCCAAGAGGGTGATAGCATTTGCCATAACAGAGGTATGAGGCTTATTTGGGGGAGGGTTTTAACGTTAGGTCGAAGTAAATGATTCTGTTTCTTACCTGGTAAGATTGAGATGCTCAACTGTAAATGTAAAATTAGTGACGAAAAATAGAGTTGAGGGGTGCCTAGGTGGCTCAGTTGGTTAAGGTTCTAACTGTTGATTTCAGCTCAGGTCATGATCTCACAGTTTGTGAGGTGGGGCCCCTGCATCAGGCTCTGCTCTGACAACATGGAGCCTGCTTGGGATTCTCTCTCTCCCCCTCTCTCTGCCCCTCCCCTGCTTGGTCTCACTCTCTCTCTCTCTCAAAATATATAAACATAAAAAAAAAAAAACCATAGAGTTGAAACTTAGGAAAGGTGTCACGGCTAATTTTTAAATTTTAAGAGTCATAGTTTAGAAATATTTATTATCTATTACACGCCAAACACTGTTAGATTCTGAATGTGAAATAGGGCCTGAATTCAAATGGTCCCTGAATTCAAGTTGAGGCTACAAATTCTCAGATAATTCCTTTACAATGAGATAAGTACTAGGGTGCAGGGAAGCAGAGTTAGAAGGAGATATTTATTAGGTGCTCCTTGGGCTAATAATTTGGCTCTTTTTCAAGCCAATATATGTTTTAAAATTTTCTTTAAACAGGGACACCTGGGTGGCTCAGTCAGTTACGCCTCTGACTTTGGCTCAGGTCATGATCTTATCATTCAAGAGTTGAGCCCAGCATCAGGCTTCCTGCTGTCAGCACAGAGCCTTCTTGGGATTCTCTGTCTCTCTCTGCCCCTCCCCTGCTCTCTCGTGTGCATGCTGTCTCTCACTCTCTCTCAAAAACAAATGTATTTTTAAATGGTATACTCTACATTTTTTTACAGGTAAGGTAGAGCTCTGCATGGGGAGTAGGTGGAGATGGAAGTCCTCAGGTGTCAACTTTCAACTCCCACTCTGACGTTCTGAGCAATTCAGTTCTGCTCCCAGATTTGCATATGTCCCAGTACAGTGTTTCTCAATGGAGGTTTTATTAGCATTTTGGGTAGGACAATTCTTCCTTGTGTGGGACTGTCCTCTATTTTAATACTGCTCCCAGCCACACTGGCATTAACAACAAAAATAGCCACACATATTTCTGAATGTCTAGGGTTGGGCTGGGGTGGAGGATGGGGGGGGGCGTGGTGACTGGATTGAGAATGTTTGCCTATCATGTCCTTGGGAGAACTGTCACCCACATCAAACTGTTATTGTAGTATTCCTTTCTATCTCATATAGTATATTTCCTGAGAGAAGTTCTGGTATGTAAAATATTGTCCCTCCGATTTCCAATACTTAGCACCCAAGTGGTGTTTCACTGCCCTCTGTAGATTCACAACCAAGATTTCACCTGCCCTTTATCACACAGTTTCTGGGATCACATAGGAGGGCACCGAATCTAGTCTTTGCAGGTTATGGAAGTCTTCACAGAGGAAGGACCCTCCAGACTGAGACTTAAAAGACAAGTAGAGAATTAGCCAGGCAAGAAGGTATACTCCATACCAAGGGTAGAGAGATTACATTTGAAGAAACTAAAGTAGTTCCCTTTAAGGAGAATGACAAACGAGGCTAGAAGGTAAGCAGGGACCAGTCCATTAAGGAGCATGTAAGTTGTGTTGAATAATTCACATTTCTTCCTGAGAACAAAAGGGAGCTGTTGGTGGGTTTTCAGCACTGAAGTAACATGGTCTAATTTGCTCCTTAGAAATAGTCCACCAGCTGCAGGTGGCGAATGAATTGAAGGCAGGTGGCAAGACTGGAGATGAGCTGGGAGAATAGGAGACCATTATAGCAGTCCAGGTGGGAGAAAATGATGGTCTGAATGAACATATGGACTCAGCATCAACATTGGGTGATGTCTTTGAAACTGTGGGTTGAGATGAATTCTCATAGGGAAAATAAGTAGAATAGGTAGGCAGAAAACAGTTTCCTAGAAAACCCCAACATTTAGACTGTGAGCAAAGGCAGAGGATCTAGCAAAGGAGGCTAGGAAGGTGGAATCCATTATGTGGAAATGGAATGGTATGGTAGCCATAGGTGTGTACCACTTAGGAGTCCCTTCAAGGAAGCACCTGCTGTAGGAGCGTGAATCGCTGACAGCCTCCAGCTACCATGCCTTTGGGATCCATCACAGAACTCATGCAGAGGTCTCAGTCTCCCCAGATGCTCTCAACAAATGACTGAGCACAGCTGGCCATTCCTGCCCATGGAATTTCCTCTAGTGGACAGCTTTGCTCTGGGGCCCCCCGTGAGCCTACTGAGCCAGTTACAGAGCGTCCCTGAAGACTGAGGCTCTTCCTACCCAGTCCGTCTTCCTTCTTTCTCTCCTTTCACAGGTATGAAGCCATGCATTGCAGTCTGAGAGTCTTCCCTCCTACTCCTGCTCCCTTCCCTCTTTATCCTTCACAGGTGCATCTTACACTTCTAATTCAATTTTACCATCTGCTGAACTAATACAATTGATATCAATGAAGCGAAAGAGGGAATTTTAAGAGAGTGATCAAGCTTGTGATAAATGCCAGAAAGAGATTGACAAGAAGGGAGACAGAAAAGTGTCATCAGATCTGTCACTGTGGAGGTCAGTGTCAGTCTAACTATTGAAGCCCATAGTCCCTGTTCTGCTATTGTGTCTCCTTTTAGTGTTATTCTCCCAGATCCCCTTCAATTTGGTCGTACATTATAGTCTTCATACATCGCATCCAGACACCCTCATTATGGACACATTTAATTTGTTAATATCTTTTTTTTCACTTTATTTTTTAAGTAAGTATTTTTTAAATGTGTATTTATTTTCAGAGAGCGCACGTGCACATGAGCACCATCTGGGGAGGGGCAAAGAGAGAGAGAGGGAGGGAGAGAGAGAATCCCAAGCAGGCTCCATGCTCAGTACAGAGTCCCACAGGGAGCCTGATCCCATAACCCTGGGATCATGACCTGAGCTAAAACCAAGAGTCAGACGCTCAACTGACTGAGCCCCTCAGGTGCCCTGTGAATATCTTTGTAAATTCTGGCACCAGGAGGTGAGTTCAGTATTCCACAGGCAGTCTGATCAATGTTGACGATAGGAAGATTATAACTACCTGTTATCTGAACACTATATTTTAGCCTAAACTTTGATTCAGTTTTTTTTTTTTTTATAGCCACGACAAACTCAGGGCTGCTGTACTGCTCAACACCAAGGGATGCCATTCAGATTATATAATCCTCAAGTCCAACCTGGCCCTTGGGTCCTGATTTTAAAAATCTCCTTGGGGCGCCTGGGTGGCTCAGTCGGTTAAGCGTCCGACCTCGGCTCAGGTCACGATCTCGCGGAATGTGGGTTCGAGCCCCGCATAAGGCTCTGTGCTGACTGCTCAGAGCCCAGAGCCTGTTTCAGATTCTGTGTCTCCCTCTCTCTCTGACCCTCCCCCATTCATGCTCTGTCTCTCTCTGTCTCAAAAATAAATAAACGTTAAAAAAAAATTTTTTTTTAATCTCCAAAATCCACATTTGCTCCCCTCTTAATCATATCATCAGAAGCGTTCTTGAAACCTCATTGCCATAAAATTCTGGGGACAGGAAACCTGGTCTTGTGCATCCTACTATAAATTTCCTGTCTTGCCAAGAGTTCATCAGACCAGATACCATTTTCTCATCATCAAGCACATATAACAACACCAACAACAAAACAAGGCACAGAGTACCTCTACCCAATATTGCTACCAGGTGAGGTCTTGAAAAGACAAACAAATTAGACAAGATCCTAGAGCCTTGTTTGGATAGACAAGAACTTCCTATCTTCTTGAGAAGCCAGGAGTTTGAGGGGGAGCTGTTTGGCCAGCACTGCAGTTAATATCTTTTTAACTCAACTAATCCTTGAGGGGTACAGGCTGTGTGAAAAATAGATAACGAAGTATCAAGGGACTGCAAGAAAGTACAGGTGGGTTGCAGGCTGGGTAAGAGACTAAGAGATGCTAAGATAATCTTATTGATGAAACTCCTGATTATATTAACCTTTTATCCCATGGTAGATTACAGCATAGTGTTCCCCAGTTCCTTTTTACATAATATCTAGCCTACAGTTCCCCTTAGATACTCCCAGTTAAAGGGCATTGCCCTGACCCTTAGTTCCCAAATATAGAGTGAGGCCACTATGGGGCCAGATCGAGTTGGTCCAGAACAAATGTAGTGATATACACTTTTTCCAGAGTAGGTTATTGCCCAGAGCGTTATCATGCTGGCCTTTTTTAAAACAAGCTTTATTCTAGGGGCACCTGGGTGGCTCAGTTGTCTAAGCATCTGACTCTTGACTCTTGGTTTTGGCTCAAGTCATGATCTCACGGTTCGTGAGTTCAAGCCTCGCGTAGGGCTCTGCGCTGAAGTGAGGAGCCTGCTTGGGATTCTCTCTCTCCCTCTTTCTCTGCCCCTCCCTTACGCTCTCTCTCTTTCTCAAAAGAAATAAGGAAGAAGAAGAAGAAGAAGAAGAAGAAGAAGAAGAAGAAAACTTTATTCTAGTAATTCTTACTCTTAGGAGGACTCCAACCCCCACTCCCAACAAAACCTGTGGTAAAGCTATCTGCTTACAGATCTAGAAAGTTCATCTCTTTGGGAAAAAAAAAATTCACTAATTTGGTTTAAACCTGGTATGGAGGTTTTCTTGATCAAAACACACCAAAAAAATAGCAATAAAAGCTAAGTTAAATAATTCAAATAAAGTGCCAGGAGTTTTCCATTATTCCTACCCCTGCTCACAGTTCAAGCTGATGTGAAGATAACCCATTTCTCAAATTGACCCAGATCTCTGCCTAGGACATGGATCCATTTGCTGGGTCTGAGCTCATAGCAAAGCCCATCTGGATGGATCAAGGCATATTTCTTCTTGGTATGGGAGCCAAACTTCCTGCCTGAAATCTGATCATCTTGGTTACTTAAAGATACTTTTAAAAATATATATGTTTAGGAGGGAATGGGTGGCTCAGTCGGTTAAGCATCTGACTCTTGACTTTGGCTCAGGTCACAGTGATCTCATGGTTCACGAGTTCAAGCCCCGTGTCAGGCTCTGCACTGATCATGGAGTCTGCCTGAGATTCTCTCTCTTTCGTTCTGCCCCTCTTCCCCACTCTCTCTCTCTCTAAAATAAAAAAATAAAATATTTATATATGTTTAAATCAAGACTCAGTTATGAACTTCCCCAGCTAAGCATCTGAAACCATCAGAATGGTTTAAACCTGTGTTGACGGAATAACAAAAGGAAGGAAACTCATGAAAATTTCCCTGATGCTCTGTATTTTATTTACAAATAGCTGACCCCTCTGTGAAATTTGTGAATAGCCTTTTACAAGCATAAATGTGGCACCACGTATAGGCAGTCTTTCTCTATCTCAACCTCGAAACTGTTAACGGGGCATCAATATCTGAAAATGTTTACATGAATTTTAATGCTGAAAAGTATAATACTCTTAAGTTGCTGATATTGGTATTTAGGGTTTACCTCTCACCTAACTCTCAGGTCATTCCAAATAAACCCAAAACACCATGTCTGCAAATCTGAATGCAGTCTGTTTCTGCTATGTGGTGCAAGTCTCTTAATTAGTCTCTCTGGCCCCATTTTGTTCTTCTTCTGATAATACTACACCTGGGCAATAAACATAATTTCTTAAAATGCCAACAATGGAAATATGGAAGTCCTGCGGGGAAGCTAAATTTGGAAGGAATGTGAGTTCACTTTTAAGTATGTTGAGTTTGAGGGGATGAAAGGGCGTTAAGGAGGAGACATTACAAGGACAGTGACCGATTTAGGAAGTGCAAGAGGGAATTAGATCGTGATGTGTACATGTGAGTCATATAAGTCAAGATGGTAGGATCAATCATGAGATCTCTAAGTGAAAGTTTGAGAGTACAGAGCAGTGGTGAGCAATCTTTCTTTCTTTCTTTCATTCAAGGAAGGACCACTTAAATGAAGCAGAAAGTGTTTACAAATCTTGTTTTTGAAACATTCAAAGGGAAAATAATGTTACTGGCTTCCATAACAAGACCTTATGCTCTGGGATGATTTATTGAGATATGAATATCTATTCTTCTCCCAGGCAGTGTTTCCTAGCTTGCCCTAGCTTGCTATATTTGTGATGTGTAATCTAAGGTAAAGAGAATGTAGACCTGAGTGGGGAAATGAGAAGAGAAGGGGAATAATTTAGCTAGAAAGGAGTTAAGTCAACCTTCAAAGTGTTGGAAGAAAGGGAGAAGGGAGGTAACCAAAAGCCCAATCAACTAGGTCCTAGAGAAAGAGTTTGGGGATTTAGAGAGAGAGAGAATAGAATGGAACCCAAGTGTGTCTCTGTAACCATAAATGGGTTCTCTGATGTTCTTTGAGATCTGTAAATAAAGTTGGAATACCTTTTAAAAATTGCCGTGTATCTTTATATGTGATACTGAGCAGAGTCTAGGCATATGGGACCCCAGGACTTATTAGAGTTCCAAGAAGAATGCCAATGAGAAATTTGGCAATGGTTTTGAACTGCTAAAATGTTAACTGATCATACTAAGAAGTCATGACACAGAAACAGCTTTCAAATCTTTTGTAACTTAATTTGCATTGCTTTTTAGAGTTTAAAAATGTTTTCACTTTTATATCTTCTTTTATCTTTGGGTGATCCCTTAAATTATCATCATCTGTAATGTACAGATGGGGAAATTGAAGCTTCGAGAAGTGAAAACCGGAAAGAGATCAGGCTTAATGATTAGTTCCACTCAATTGAATACCTACTGAGCCTTGCTTACTGAGATTCAGGTTGTGCTACATCGTGGGGACACAACAATGATTAAAATGTGCATGCAATCCTCAGCCACCATGCCATTCTTTCTTGATTCTTCCCCAGTTCTAAGAAGACTCATATCTCCTGGAAGCCTGGGCCAGGCTGGTTCATAAGGAGATCCAACTCTGAGCATCATCGACACAGACAGCCCATTTACAGGAAGAATCGACTCTAGGGTACTCTGGCAGTTCCATGCCTGTGATGTAGTCATCAAAATTGCAAAAATAAGGAAGATATGGGAACTCTTACATACCACTGAGTGGAAAATAAATTGGTACAATTACATTAGAAGGCAATCTAGCAACATCTATTAAAACAAAAGATGCCCTTATCTTACAATCCAGCAATTCCATTTCTCTCTATATATTTGCAAGAAACTCTCCCATCAACGCATAAGGAGTCATGTAAATGAATATTCATTGAAGCATCATGTATAACAGGAAAATAATTGGAGACAATCTAAATGTTCATCATCCTGAGAATGGTTAAGTAAATTGTTGTATGACCACACAGTGAAATACCATATCATAGTTAAAATAAATGAACTAGAACTGGAGCTATAATATGCATCAATCTAAAAAAATAGAATATCTAGTGAAAACAAAAAAGTGGCAGGAGACCCATAAGGCTTGCTACCATTTACATTAACTTCAGACCCATGGAACAATAGTACATATTTCCATGTGTGATAAACATTTTAAAATACTCTTAGTGATAGTAACTCCAAATTTAGGATAGTTGTTACCTCTGCTGAAAAAGAAGGGTAATGATAGAGTATGCAGAAGCCTTTAGCCAAATCTGTATTTCCCCCAAAGTGGATTGGAAAAAAAATATGGCAAAAAGTAAATGTTTGACAAAAACTGGTGGGAAAGATGAGTTTGTGATATTATTTTCTATATCATATATACTTGAAACATTTCATTTAAAAATATAAATGTTCTTTTAATGGTGGAATTACAGGATTTTTCTCTTTGTGCAGAAATTTCTTTTTTTTTCCTTTTTCCATGTTAAAATTCCGTCCATACTTTGATATTTAATTCAAGTCTCACTACCTTATTGAGAATTTCTATGACAATCTTGTCAGTCCATACTATGCTCTCCCTTTTCTAAACCACAATAGGTCTATAAAGTTCTCTTGTATTCTATGATGATTTTATCAAAATGACTTTTGTTCTCAGTATGTTGAAGCCACATTTTAGGTACTGAGAAGGGGTAGGAAAAAAAAATAAAGTTCTCTTGTATACAATGTTTGTATGACCAGAATTCTTTCATGTTGTTTAAATATATATTGCATTGCAGTAATATTTGGCTTTATTGTACACAAACCTTGTTTCTCCAATTATATTGTAAGAACCTTAAGAGCAGAGATAATGTCTTGAACTTTTAAAATCCTTCCCCAGTGCCCAGCAGAGTCTAACCAGACATTTATTAAAAGAAAAGTGGCGTATAAACCAATAATTATTACCCTTGCTACAAAGCCTTTATCTAGAAAGTTCAAAATACTAGTTGGAGCTACATTTGCTTTTATTTTCCCAGAGAGAGAATAGTAATGAGCTGTGAAATGACCAAAACTCAGGCAGCAGAAGGGAAAAAAAGAAATAGCGGGTTTGTATATTACACATTCTGGATAATCAGTTCTTGAATGATTAAGTGTGGAAAATCTCTTATGAGTAAAAGCAGATTTTAAAATTTTATTTTATGACTATGGACTTGTTTCATAGATCATTTCCAGTTTTCAGCTGATCCTAGGCCAAACTTACAAATTATTTTGGAAAAACATTTCCTCTTATAATATGCTACATAGCCACACACAAATATACGTTGTTATCAATCTGCCTTCATTCTGGTATTTATTTCTCCTCAGAACCGAAAGTTGGGTATTGAAGAATGAGATCAATTTAAGCATCAGTATGGTTACTTTTAGCTTTGCAGTAGCTCTAGGCCAAAACTACTGCCACTTCTGTGCCTGAACAGTTTCCCAAGGAAACTTTTGTAATATTGTATGAAACCAGGCCACTATCTCGTGGTTCTTTGGCCTAAGTACTCTAACACTCAAAGCACAGTTCTCTAAATTAAAACTTACCTCCATCTGTATTTATGACTGCATTTTTTAACTCTACAGTGTGCCTCAGGGACTTATATCTCTAATTACCCTCCTCTATCTCTATGTCATTTGTGTCCTAATGAACATAACTAAGGGCACGAAAATTTCATGCAATTTGGTAAAAGATCATATATTCCCTCATTTTCACTCATTTTTAAAATGTTAGTGTTGAAGCAAAACCCTGAAGTAAAGTGACCAGAATTTTCCTATAGTAATGAGGAGCTTTATCATTGGTCTCTGCAATTCTTCCTTTCCCTAAGTAAAGTCAGAAAAATGCTATTATACAAATTAAATATATATATATATACATATATATGTATATATATTATACAAATTAAATATATATATATGTATATATATGTATATATATATGTATATAGATGTATATAGATGTATATATATACACATATATATATGTATATATACATATATATATACACACACACAGAGAGAGAGAGAGAGAGAGAGAGAGAGAAAGAGAGAGAGTAGATTGGGTCCTAAAATTTCCCTAAAGGATAAGTGTTTGTAACTTAGAATTAATTTCCCCATGAAAATATTGTGATTATGGTTAGATTTACAACCCAACGTATTAGTAGGTATGAGAGGATAGTAGATTAATAAACTGTATCTTGTTTTCTTATCTATAAGTTTATCATAGTAAAAAGAGAAGTATTTTTCCCTTCTCTTCTCTAGAGGGAGGGTTAAGATGGTGATTTTCTAAAGCCTCAGGGAGGCAGAAAACATAACTCTCTGGCAGGGGAAGGGGGTTCTCAACGTTTATTTATTTTTGGGACAGAGAGAGACAGAGCATGAACGGGGGAGGGGCAGAGAGAGAGGGAGACACAGAATCGGAAACAGGCTCCAGGCCATCAGCCCAGAGCCTGATGCGGGGCTCGAACTCTCGGACCGTGAGATCGTGACCTGGCTGAAGTCGGACGCTTAACCGACTGCGCCACCCAGGCGCCCCGGGAAGGGGGTTCTAAGAAAAGGGGAGTGGCTTCACTTCAGGAGAATTTGGATCTGTTGAATCCCGAAGGATAGAGAATCAGACAGGGGTCAGTTTCCATAAATGGTAAGGACCTATGTCTACTCCTAGATAGCATATCAGGATAGTATACACCTCTGACGAGGATGCCAGGAAGGATATATTGCCCCAGACACAGTAAAAGTATTAATTTATGCTAAACTGAAACAACAAGGGTACATATTATAAACTCTAGGGTTACTGTTAATAGAATAGTAAAATTATGTATAAACAATATAATGTATAAATAGAAGAAAGATGGCATAATAATTTTTATAAGTAGTCAATTAAATCAAAGGAAGGCAAGAAAGAAGAAGGACCAAGTAACAAATAGGATAAATAGAAAACAAAATAGTAAGGTGTTAGCTATGAATCCAAATATATCCTTAATTACCCTAAATATAAATGGTATAATATTCCATTAAAAAGCAGAGATTTCCAAACTGGTTTTAAATATAAATATTTAATAATATAATATTATGATAAGTATATATATGCTGTTTACAAAAGATATAAAAGTTACAATCTAAAATTATACCACAGAAGTACCAGAGGGTGTGCTATGCCCCTTCAGACCAGCTGCTGCCATTGGATTTCCAAGGTCATAGTCCCAGTTTGGAGCAGCGTCCATCTGTAAGGGGGATGGAGGGTGCTGGGCTCTGGTCTGCTCACAGGGAGAGGTCAGGGACAGGGTCAGTATGGTAGGCATAAGTATATCTTCCCAAGTTCTCTTACAATCCCTGCTGGGGCTCCCTGACTTATTTTGGTTGGTTCCTAGTGCTACTTCTTTTATAAAATACACTTTGTAGAACTGATTATATTATCTTGTTTACTTCGTGTGCGTTTGTACCTTTTTGTCTCCATCTTCCAAAACAGGTATGTTGGGGAAAAAAGTAATCTAGTAAAACCCCAGACAGAGAAAAATGAACAAATAAGTAAAATAATTACCACAAAAAATTAAAGGTGAAACAAAGTCATTTTATGCAAACACTAACCCAAAGTAAGCTGGTACAGCTATACAATAATATCTACAGTAGACTCTAGGGAAAGAAGCATTATTAGAAATTAAGTGTGATATTTCACGATAATAATATTAACCTATCAGGAAGATATAACAATTCTAATTTTGTACACAACCGACAACACACTACAAAATATATACAGCAAAAGAATTGCTGAAACTGCATGGAATAATAGACGAATCTATCATCATGGTAGGAGCCTTTAATACATCTCTCAGTGTTGGAAAGAATGAGAAAAAATTAGTGAGGGTACACAACATTTAAATATGACTAACGAAATTGACACAGTTGATGCATACGGAATATTTTAGGCAACAACTGCAGAATTTACTTTTGTTTCACGTGAGCATTGAATAGTTACTAAAAGTGACAATTCTTGGGCCATGAAGCAAGCCCCTCACCATATTTCAAAAGAAATCATGCAGAGTATGTTCTCTGAGCAGAGGGGGATTAAGTTAGCAGTCAACAAATTTTTAAAAATGACAAAATTCCCAAACACATAGAAATTAGGCAATATACTACTTCTAAATAATCCAGTAGTCAAAGAAAAAATAACAGTGGAAATGAAAAAATATTTTGAACTCAATAAAAACATGACACATTAAAAATTTTAAGATGCAGCTAAAACTGTGTTCGGGGGGAAATTTATAATCTTAAAGGCTGAAATGTATGGCTTTAAACAAGAATTACCTAAATATCCATCTCAAGAACTTAGAAAAAAAAAACAATGAAACCTGAAGAAAGTATAAAAAAGGTAATGATAGGGGCACCTTGGTGGCTCAGTCAGTTGAGCATCCATCTCTTAGTTTTGGCTCAGGTCATGATCTCACAGTTTTGTGAGTTTGAGCCCCGTCAGGCTCGGCACTGACAGTGCAGAGTCTGCTTGAGATCCCCCCTGTCTCTCTGCTGCTCCCCCACTCACACTCTCTCTATCTCTCTCAAAATAAACAAATAAACTTAAAAAATTAATAAAATAAGGGCACCTGAGTGGCTCAGTCGGTAAGCGTCCAACTTCAGCTCAGGTCATGATCTTGCGGTTCGTGAGTTTGAGCCCCACGTCAGGCTCTGTGCTGACAGCTCAGCGCCTGGAACCTGCTTTGGATTCTGTGTCTCCCTCTCTCTCTGCCCCTCCCCTGCTCGTGCTCTATGTCTCTCTCAAAAATAAATAAACATTAAAAAAGATTTTTTTAATTAATAAAACAAAAAAAAGTAATGGTAAAGTGAAGAGAAAAAAATTAATGAAAAATGTAGAGAAGAGTCACTGAAAAAAATAATAGAACTGGTAAATCTAGCAAGACAGATCACACATATAAAACAGAAACAAGAACAAAAAGGGTACATATTACCTTTATCAGGCTTGGAAATGGGGACATCACCAGAAATCCTACAGACATTACAAGTTGAATTAAAAATATTGTAGAAAACCTAATGTCAATAAATTTGAAAATTTAGATGAAATGGGAAATTTCTAGGACAACCCAATACAATAAGTGACATCAAAGAAGTAGAAAACATGAATAGTCCTATCAACCAAAGAAACTAAATAGTGACTAAAACTCTTCACACAATAGGGGCACCTCGGTGGCTCAGTCCATTAAGCTCTGACTTGAGCTCAGGTCATGATCTCGTGGTCCATGATTTCAAGCCCTGCTTGGGCTCTGTGCTGACAGCTGGGAGCCTGGAGCCTGCTCCAGGTTCTGTGTCTCCCTCTCTTTCTGCACCTCTCCCTCTCATGCTCTGTCTCTCTCAAAAATAAGCAAACATTCTTTTTTTTTAAAAAAAATTTTTTTTTCAACGTTTATTTATTTTTGGGACAGAGAGAGACAGAGCATGAACGGGGGAGGGGCAGAGAGAGAGGGAGACACAGAATCGGAAGCAGGCTCCAGCCTCTGAGCCATCAGCCCAGAGCCTGACGTGGGGCTCGAACTCCCGGACCGCGAGATCGTGACCTGGCTGAAGTCGGACGCTTAACCGACTGCGCCACCCAGGCGCCCCACAAACATTCTTTTTTAATCTTCACACAATAAATCTCCAGAATTTGATGTCTTCACCAGTATATTTTCCCAATATTTAAGGAAGAAGTAACATCAATCATATGTAAACTTTTTCAGAGAACAGAAAAAAAGAAATGATAACTTATTTTATGAGGCCAATAAAGTGTTGATCCCCAAACCTGAGAAGGTCATTACAAGAAAGGAAAATTACAGACCAGTCTCTCTCTTATCAAAGATGAAAAACTTCTAAATTAAATATCAGCAAAACAAACCCAATAATATATTATACATAAAATGTGTTTTTTTCAAGCATTCAAAGTTGGTTTAACATTAACATCTTATTATGTACCCAATTAATAATATAAAAGAAAATTTATATATTCATCCTTGTAGATACAGAAAAAGTTTTGATAAAATTCAACATCTATTCATGATTTAAAACTGCTAGCAAACTAGGGATTTCCTCTCTTTTTGGTAGTCTTTTATTTTAAAAGAGTTTCAGACTTCTAGAAAAGTTGTAAAGAAAGAGGAAAAACTGTATCACCCTCAGCAAGATTCTGTAATTATTTCCATTTTATCACATTTGTCTTTAAAAAAAATTTTTTTTTAATCTTTATTTATTTTTGAGACAGAGAGAGACAGAGCATGAACGGGGGGAGGCTCAGAGAGAGAGGGAGATACAGAATCCGAAGCAGGCTCCAGGCTCTGAGCTGTCAGCACAGAGCCTGATGCGGGGCTTGAACTCACAGACCATGAGATCATGACCTGAGCCGAAGTCGGACACTTAACCGACTGAGCCACCCAGGCGCCCCACACATTTGTCTTTGTAATGTCACTTTGCCTATTTAAAATCTATTTACTTTTCTGAACCATTTACGAGTAAGACATGATATCTCTTTATCACTAAAATGCTTCAGTATATAATTTTAAGGACAATCCATGCATATAATCACAGTAAAATTACCAAAACAAGGATATATAATTTAATGTAATCTATAGAACTTACTAAATCTCACCAGTTTTCCTAATACAACTTTTTGTAATTAAAAAAAAAAAGTATTTTTTTCTGGTCCAGGGTCCAATCCAGGATCACACATTACATGAGTTGTCATATCACTTTAATCTTTTAAAATACAAAATATTCATTATCTTTACTTTTTATTTTATGATCCTGATGTTTTAGCTTGTTATTATGCAGAATGTACCTCTACTGGGTTCAATTAATGTTTCCTCATGAATTGATTCAGATAATGCATTTTTGGCAGGAATACCAAAGCAATAATATTACACCTGCGGCAGCATATTACATCAGGATGCCCATGGCTTTGGTTTGTCCCATTACTGGTAGTGTTAACTTTATTGCCGAGTTTAGGTGATGTATATCACATTCCTCTCTTATAAAATTAGAGTTTCCTCTATGTAACTAAAGGTATTTTATGTGGAGATATTTTGAGACTATGTAAATATCTTGTTTTTCATTAAATTTCACCCACTACCTTTTTTTTAAAGTTTATTTTTTTGGTGGGGGGAAAGAGGCAGAGAGGGAGAGAGAGAGAGAATTCCAAGCAGGCTCCACGTTGCCAGCACAGAGCCCAACGCAAGGCTCGAATTCATAAAACCTGAGATCATGACGTGAGCCAAAACCAAGACCCAGATGCTTAACCGACTGAGCCACCCAGGCATCCCTCACCCACTAACTTTTAACATCTTTTGATGATTCTTTCCTGAATTAATCATTACTCTGCTTACAAAATGATGATTTTCCAACCTAATCATTCCTTATATATTTATTAGTTAGAGTTTCAAAACTGGGTCAAAGACTTGAACAGGTACTTCCAAAAAGAGAATCCCCAAGTGCCCAATAGACACAGCAAAAGCACAGGTTAAAATCAGAAGATGGGAGCCACTGGAACTCTCTTCTATGCTGCTGGTGAGGATGTAAATTGGTATATCACTTTGGAAAACTGTTTGGCAATTTCTAAGAAAACTGAATATGGGAGTAACCTACAAACCAGTAGTGGCCAAAATTTGGAAAAAACAAAATGCCCATCAATAGTAGAATAGCTACATAGATTATGTATCTCTGTGCAATGCAATGCTATGCAGAATGAGAATGGACAGACTGCTGCTACACATGGATGAAGTTTTTAAACATGTCAAGTGAAAGAAACAGCACACAAAAGTGTGCATTTATTTAAGGTTCTAAAACAGAAGAGATTAGGTTACTGTGATAGAAGTCAGGATTATCTTTTTTTCTTTTTTTAATTTTTGTTTAATGTTTATTTTTGAGAGATGGGGAGAGAGAGAGAGAGAGAGAGAGAGCAAGCAAGTGAGCGGGGCAGGGACACAGAATCCGAAGCAGTCTCCAGGCTCTGAGCTGTCAACACAGATCCTGCTGCAGGGCCCAAACCCAGGAACCATGAGATCATGACCTGAGCCAAAATCAGATGCGTAACTGACTGAGCCGCCCAGGTGCCCTGAGGATTGTGGATATCTGACAGGAAGTTGTAATTGAGTGGGAGCATAAAGGGATTTCTAGAGTACTAGAGGTCCTCCTTGATCTTCATACTGGTCACAAGGGAGTGTTTACTTTGTAAAAAGTCATTGAGATCTTACCCTTCTGATTTGTGCCATTTTATTTATTTATGATATATTCAATAAAAGGTTTATGTAAAAAGTCATACTCACATGAATACTTGTAGAACGGTCAGAACACAGAACACGATTTATAACCAAGTAAATTCTATTTGTTTGAATTTGCCCAATCTAAAAATATCCTATAAATGGAAATCCAAACATAAAAAACAGAAAATTACTTGTGGCACAAAAGCACCTTTCACTTTACAAAGCAACACATCAGATGCATGAAAGGAACAAGGATGAGACCCATAGCAGATCTATTTTTCAATTTTGGAAATTTATCCGAAGAGAAGAAATGACTCAACATAAGCACAAATCTTGCTGTGAAAATGTTCATTTTGAACATGATGTCTGCTGAGAAAACACTAAAATCACCCCCAAATCCAACCCCTGGATCAAGATTTAATAAATTATGATATACCAGTACAAGAAAATAACATACATTAAAAAGGATGTATAGAGTTCCTTATAGAAACGCTAAAAAATTTTGCAAGTATAATGTTAGGTAGAAAAATTGAAATGTAAGGTGATATGTATACTGTGATTCTAACTATGTAGAAGTGAACCAATAGGTAAGATGAAAAAAGTAAGACTTGTGTTGGAGTGATAGATTTACGGATTTTTTTTTGAGGGTTTGAGGGGGTAAACTTCCCTCCATTCCCTATAACTATTCTCTCTGTCTCTGTCTCTGTCTCTGTCCCTCTCTCTCTCTCTCTCTCTCTCTCTTTTTGAAGATCTAATTGGCTTTATTAAAAGATTCACAAATGAGACAGCACCCCACCTAGCAGGTAGAAGGGCGTTCCCCTCCATGAATATTCTTTATTATTATTTGGATCAGTTAGAGTTCTTTTGTGGCGAGCAATAGAAATGAACTTAAATAAAAGAAGAGATTTATGGAGCCATAGAGGAGTAACTTAAAGAATCAAAGGAATAACTGAATGTCCTAGAGGAAAGAAGAGCCAGGAAGTTTACAGAGATCTTAGAAACAACATTCCCTAACCAGCTCTCTGGTATTCTGCACCCCCCCCCTCCCCACCATGACTTGTTTTAAATGCCTTCTGTCCCTGTGTGCCTCTACTCGAGGTTCAAATTATTGGGACAGAAAAATCTGATCGTCCTAGCCTGAGTCAAGTATCCACCTTGTCTTGTGGCAATCACATCAGGACAACCTGGAGTTGGGGAAAGGCACTTTCCTAAGGAAGAAGGGTAGTGTTGTTACCAGAAGAACAGGGAGCTGACAGATGCTGGGTAAAGAAAACAATAGTTCTGTGAAATCTTCATCACCTTTTCAATAAATCAGAATATTACTACCTTCTTAGAGTAAGTGAAAATATGCCTATTGGAAAAATTCGCGCAATTTAAAAGAGTATACAGTAAAAGAGTAATGGAAAAGCAAGCATCCTTTATCCCGCTACCCATAACTTTGTGTTTATTATCTATTGCGTAACCAATTGCCCTCAAAAGATTAATGGTTGCCTAGGGCTGGGAGGACTGGGGATGATAGCTAAAGAGAACAGGATTTCCCTTTTTTTTTTAAAATTAGAAACTCAGTCCAGGAAACTCAGTCCTAGTAAATCCTGGACACCTGATCATCCTATACAAAATGTAGCAGCTTAAGACAATAAATGTTTGTTAGCTCATAGTTTTTCTAGATCAAGAATCTAGGAGGAGCTTAACTGGGAGACTCAGGGTTGCAGTCAAAATGTCAGTGGGGATGGAGTGTCTGGGTGGCTCCGTTGGTTAAGTGTCTGACTCTTGATTTCGGCTCAGGTCATAATCTCATGGTTCTCAAGGGTTTCTGCGCTGACAGCTCAGAGCCTGCCTGGTTTTCTGTCTCCCTCGCTCTCTGCCCCTCCTCCGCTTGCTCTCTATCTCTCTCTGTCTCTAAATAAAGAAATGAAAATCAACTTAAAACAAAAAGATGTCATTAGGGCTGCAGTCATCTGAAGGCTTGACTTAGGCCAGAGGATTTGCTTCCAAGCTTACTTGTGTGGTTTTACCAAGAGGCCTCAATGTCTTGCCTTGTAGGTCTCTCCATAGAGTGCCCTCATGACAGGACAGTCGGCTTTCCCCCAAAGCGTCTGATCTGAGAGTAAGAAAAAGAGACTAACATGGTTGTTGTAGAGTCTTTTATAACCTAATCTTAAATGTGTGTGCCATTTTTTCTGTCATATTTTATTGGCCACCCAGATCAACTCTGGGACAATGTGCGAGGGAACAATCTGCTGCCATTTCCAGGAAGCAACAAGCATGGGGCTGTCCCAGAGGCTGGCTCCCGTTAGCTGTGATGCGAACTCTAACCCTATCAGCATTTTACTAACATTTTGCTGGTTTTTAAACTAAAACACGCCCATTATGGAACATATGAACAGTGTGAGAGTACAAGAGAAAATATGTTATGGTGAATACCTTTGTATATAAATTTTACTTCTATCTCTGATTAGATAGGATAGATCCATAGGTGTGCAATTATTACAGCACGTGATTTAAGTATCTTAAGACTTGTTGCATATTGCCAAAATGCTTGTCTGATGCTTGCGTTGTATCAGAGTGCCCATTTTGCCATACCCTTGGTGGCCTTAAGTATTATTGTTAGAAACTCTGCCAATTTCTGTGTGAAAAGTTGTATCTCCTTGTTTCAGAGTGCCTTTTTCACAGTAAGGTTAAACATTTTCCCAGGTTTAGTGGCCGCTGCTAATAAGTAAGCATATAAATCCTTTCTAGATACATTCATGCATTCACTTGATATTTATTGAATGCCTAGTGTAAGAACATAGAAGTGCCCCAGCCCCCAAGATGCTCACATTCATGTGAGTGAGATTGGAGAAGGAAGGAAGGGAGGAAATATTTAAAAAGCACAGCCAAGAAAACCATTGGGGTGCTGATGGAGACTGCAAGTACTTTTCTCTTGTTGGCGCATCAAGGACAGAGCTGAAGGATAAGGGAGTGTTAACAGAATCAGACCAGACCAGGGAGCTCAAATAAAATCTTGTTGGCCTTCTCAGCCCTGTTAAGGTTAGACCCTATCCCTGAGGCTAAGGGAAAAGCAGGAAAGAGTTGTTTTTTGTTTGTTGTTTAAAATAATCTCTACGCCCAACATGGGGCTCCAACTCATGACGAGTTGAAACTCACGGCTTCATCAAGTGTTGTATGCTCTACTGACTTCAGTCGGCCAGGCACCCGAGGAAAGGGTTTTACACATGGGAGTGAGATAATCAGATTTGTGTTTTTGGAATGTCCCTTTGGGGAGGTAGAATGGATGGATATGGATAATGGAGGTAGAATCGATGGCCAGATGGGAAACGACTGTAGTCCAGGACAGAGGTGAAGATGGCTTGATCCTGGGGAGCAGTGGGAAGGATACTGAAAAATATCTGAGATTTAATTAGCATCCCTTGTCCCAGTCTAGGTTTCTGAGAAAATTAAGTAATAAAACAAACATGGGCAGATAGACTCCAAAACATGCTATTTTTGGCTGAAAACAAAAACAAAAACAAAAACAACTATGGTGGAAGTTTTAGCTGAATGTGAGAGCCAAATGAGATGCTACTAAACCCTTGGAATAGGGCAGGCTTCTCTGAGATAAGGCCACCTGGATGCCTCTTCGGAAATAAAGGATTTATTCCCCTGGCTGCTGGGAGGGCTGCTAGAACCCTCATCTAGTAGCCCTCTTTAGGGATGGCCTTGGCCAAAGAGAACCACTAGCCCCAAGTCATGTTCCTTCTTGGGGTAGCTGGCATCCAATGACAGATCAGATTGGGGAATATAAAGTCTTGGTTCCCTAGCCCCAATTTGAGACAACTTTGAAAGGTCATCTCAGCTTTGGAACCCCCCCACCCCAAGGTCATCTAAAGCCTTTATAGAGACTGAATCTCAGCTCAACTTCTCCCTTTGTCCAATCTTCCCTCCCTCCCCTCCCCTTCCCTCCTCTCCCTTCCTCTTCCCCTTCCCCTTCCCCTTCCCCTTTCCCTTCCCTTCCCTTCCCTTCCCTTCCCTTCCCTTCCCTTCCCTTCCTTTCTCTTCACTTCCCTCCACAAGTATTAATCCCGAGAACACTGCTAATAAACCTCCTATACATGAATATCTGTCTCAGCATCTGCTTTCCAAGGAACCCAAACTGTGACATCCTCTGGGGAATGCTGCACCTGGATGACTATTAGAATGTGTGTACCCATAGGGATGTCTGGCTGGCTCAGTCAGAAGAGCATGGGACTCTTAATCTCAGGGTCGTGAGTTCAAGCCCCATGTTGGGTGTAGAGATTACTAAAAAGAAGAAAAAAGAAACTTAAAAAAAAAAAAAGAAAAGAATGTGTGTCCTCGGGGTTAGCAGCCGAGAGAATAAAGGGTGGCTCAGAACTAACACGCCCAGGTCGTCCTTCCCGATGTACAAATCACGCGTCACTCCACCTTCCCTGAGATGGAGCAGTTAAATGCATGGAGATGTGCCAACTGTTGTACCACCTCTGTTTCTTCAGCAAAGTAGGAAACATTAGGACAATACTGAGTGACATGAAGGAGACAGAACCTTTTAGAATTAATGTAGGAGAAACAGGTGAGTAAACATAGGATCAGTCAAGAATTACTCCTAGATGAAAGACAACGACAAGTTTGGAGGAAAGTATGAGCTCACTTTGAGGTGTCTTTAGGATGTCCGAGTAGAGTTGTTCAGTAGGCAATTAAAGATATAAATCTGGAGTTCAGGAATGCGACTGGAAGTAGCAATATAAATGAGTGTACTCAGCAGCTTACGCCTAATGACAAGGATCCCACAGAGAAATAATTTAGGGAACAGAAATATATTTCTTTAATTTTTTTTTTAACATTTATTCGCCTTTGAGAGACAGAGCACAAGTGGGGGAGGGGCAGAGAGAGAGGGAGACACAGAATCTGAAGCAGGCTCCAGGCTCTGAGCTGTCAGCACAGAGTCCAATGCGGGGCTCGAACCAATGAACCATGAGATCATGAGCTGTGCTGAAGTCGGACGCTTAACCAACTTAGCCACCCAGGTGCCCTCAAAGATATTTATTTAAAAAAAAAAATCCAACAACCTCTAATTAGTATTTTCAGAGATTTGAGAAGATATTACCTACCTAAAATAGGAGCAAGGATGCTATAGCAAGAAGGTTCATAAATACGTGGAAATCTTGGGAATGAACAGTATGTTTGGCAAAACTGAAAGTCCACTGGAAAGATTAGATAGTTGATAAAACATCTCAGAAAGTAGAGTATGAGTAGAAGCTGAGAGACATAAAGGGTAATTCCAAACGGTCTAACAGTCAGATAATGGTATTTATGAGAGCCTTCATCTTGGTTCCCCCCATTTTTTTATTATCTGTCCTTGGATGTTTCTGGACCAGCTTTTAGCAGGAAGTTCTTATGAGGAAAGGCCAGGGTTTTGTGTTAGAAGGAAAGGATCCAGCAGAGGGGAAGAAATCCCTGACAAGTCTCCCTGACAAGACTAAATGGGGTAGATACAAAGCTGTGGTGCAGGGGCTCACCTTAATTAAGAGGCACCCTTTCTCTGTGCAAGTGGAGAAAATGTGTGCAGGGGCAAATTGCTATAACAGGATAGACTGGCTGGATTATAAATAAAGAACTTTCTTTTTTAATTTTTATTAAAATATTTTTAAATGTTTATTTATTTTTGAGAGAGAGAGAGAAAGAGTGTGAGTGGGGGAGGAGCAGAGAGAGGAGGAGATGCAGAATCTGAAGCAGGTTCCAGGCTCTGAACTATTACTACAGAGCCCAATGCAGGGTTCAAACTCATGAACGTTGAGATCATAACCAAATGTTGAGATCATGAGCCAAAGCCTGATGCTTAACTAACTGAGGCAACCAGGTGCTCCTCTTTTTTTTTTTTTTTTTTTTATTTTAAAGTTTAGTTATTTATTTTGAGAGAGAGAGAGAGAGACTTGAGCATGTGAGAGCCAGAGAGGGGCAGAGTGAGAGAGAATCCCAAGCAGACTCTGCACTGTCAGAAGACAGCCTGACATGGGGCTCTGTCTCACAAACCATGAGATCATGACCTGACCTTAAATCAAGAGTCAGACACTTAACTGACTGAGCCACCCCAGGCACCCTCAGAAATTTATTTCTCATAGTTCTGGAAGCTGGGAAATCTAAGATCAAGGCATGGCACATTCAGTGTCTCCTGAGGGCCTGCTTCTTGGTCATTTTCCCACTGTGTCCTCATGTTGGGGGAAGGACAAGAGAACTGTTGGGAGGGGGGGTTCTGTTATAAGGGTGCTGATCCCAGTCATGATGGCTTGAGTCATGACCCAATCACCTCCCAAAGGCCCCACCTGTGAATCCACCGAGAGGGATTAGGTTTCCCTAATCCCATTAGGGATTAGGTTTCAGCATATGAATCTAGTGGGTGAAACAATCAGTCTATGTAGGTGAGATGATTTTCTGATGGTTTGTATTTTCTCTCTAAAGTATGAGCACTGTCCTTGGTTGAGGCTAACTGGGTGGGCATGGAAGTTGGGATGGGATGTGGTCAGGGAAAGCCGAGGTGTATGGAGACTTTTTCTTTTTTGAAATAGACTAAATGAAGGACGAAAAACAACAAAGCTGCGTGAGGAAACAAGAAGTGATTGCCAGGCTCCTCTGAGGGCCCAGGTGAGTTGGAGGTCAACACCGCAGTGGATGGTTGAAAGGAGACTTTGACAATGAGAGCAGAGGTGAGGAATCTCTAAAACAGAGAGACAGACTATTCTCATAACGAAGTCTCCTGCTTTCTTCTGAGAAGAGAGTTGTATAAACGAAAAATAGAACAACATCCTCCTCTGAGTCATAGGCCTCATTTTCATCAGCTCCCCAGTCCTGCTTATTTTCCTTTGATGTTTACAAACGGCACATGTGATTATAAAGGGGAAAGGTGAAGGGTATAATAAACCAAGGACGCAGGAGGAGGAAGGGACTCAAGAGCCCGAAGGAGGGAAGGAAAGCACCCAACTGAGAGGAAACAGCCAGGGCCGGGGCTTCCTCTAGCCCTCTCGGTGGAGCCCCCGCCTCCTGCACAGAAACTCCCTGCAGGGATCAGACACTTGGTCGGTCGTCTTCACCCATCTACCCTCAGCATCTAGAACAGAGCCTGGCACCACACAGGTGCAAAGTAGACATTCGTTTGGTGAATGAATGAAATCCACAGAGCAGTTACTGGCTTTTCCAGTGGCTGAGCACACAAAAGTTTCCTCCCCCCCCCGCCCCCCCTTCCCTTCCTTTACAAAAAGTTTTCAGACAGCTTTTGGGTCCGCTGGGGCCTTTTCAAAAGACAAATAGTCCTACCGCTGCTCCAGAGGACCCACCGCCCACCTTCCAATCAGAACTGCCTCTCTCTGTTCTTCTTGGAAAGGGAGGCACAGCTTGCTTTGCAAGAAACTTGCATAGGAAATGGGGCAATCTGGGCTGTTTTTCAGCCTTTTCAACCTCATTTCCTAAATTAAAGAAAGAAATGTAAGGAATCTTAGGAATATGAAACTTCTCCGGAATAATCTTTATTGAGCTGTGCTTGGAGCCAGCTGAAATCCTGAAGGGCTGTCAAGGCAGCCAAGAAGAAAAGAGAATGAGAAATAACTTAAACGATCTTAGCCAGACTCTGAAAAAGATATCTAGAGCAGCTGCTATTTTTTCCTTCCCAAAATGGTTTGCCTTTCCCCCAGTTTGATGATTGTTTTAGATTATTTTGGGGTATAAGAGGAGAAAGGAGGAGGGAATCCAGTGTTTAGGAAGTAACATGATGAGGTTAGTTGTACCCTGGAAGCTTTATAATTTACACAGCTGTTTTATACGTGCCGACTTCCTCTCCTTTTAGGACGCCACTGACTGGTAAGTCAGGATTTTATTCACAGCATTCCCTTTAGAGGTTGTTCATGGCACTCTGGCTCCCCCGCCCACTTCAGTGTATCTCTGTGGTCTATGGATCATCTCTCCAGAGTTTCATCGCTGGGGTGAAGGGCCATTTTGTCTACCCTACAATTATCCAAAAAGAGTGCAGGAAAGCCATGTAGTCTGCCAGATGGACAAGGAACACTTGACTGCACTAAAAAATTTCCAGCAATGGTATCCCCAGCCTGCCCTTTTGCTGTGAGCGGTGCCCAAATTCCACAAGCAATTCCCCTAAAATCTCCAGCTCCCCGCTGCCGGATGGGTTTGGCTGGTTACCAGAGGCACCGAGGGCAGGGCAGGGGGTGGGGGTGGGGGTGGGGGAAGTGGCCTATGGATCGGCAATTCTTTTGACCCTCATTCTCGCTCCATTCTGTGATGTCTGCTCCAAAAATGAGCTGGCTACCAGAAAGGAACTGAAACTGATTTACCCATGGTCCGTCTTTGTGACTGTTGACCCAGGACTGAAGCACAGAACTGCTGTTCCCCGGCCTAGCCTGGGGCACACTGGGCTGACTCACTACCTCACCAGGAATGCAGCTAGTCTGGAATGCAGTGCAGGGGCCCAGATGCCCACAAGGAGCAGGACTTTCGAAAGGAGGAAGGTCTTTTCCTAAACAGAGTGAAGACCCGCATTCATAAAGTTATAAGGAATCTTAAAAAAAAGAAAATCACACCACAGATAAATAAAACATTTTTCTTTCTACCCTTCCTCCCCACCTCCATTTCAGGTTCCTTCATGGGGCAAACACCGATCTCAGTTTGGAATGTATCTTTTCAGAGATTTACATAACTGCATGATTTACCTGTATATTTATTTATGTACACAGGTGTGTATTTAGAGAGATTTAGAGAGAGAGGGAGAGGAAATTTTGTCTATCATGAAGTGTGGACATAGTATGGATTGTTCCTCAATTTGCTTTTTTTTTTTTAATTGAGCCTTGTCTCTTGGAGATTTTTCTGTGTCTAGGTGTTCTAATTCTTTTTTAAGCACTGCATATTCTTACATGACTCAGATGCTTCACTATTTATTTAACAGTCTCTCTCTTGATGATCATTTAGGTTGCTTTCATTTTTTTTTCTTTTTTGAGTTCATTTATTTATTTTGAGAGAGAGAGAGTTCGAGCAGGGGAGGGGGAGAGAGAAGGGGAGAGAAAGAATCCCAAGCAGGTTCTTGGAGCCTGATGGGAGGCTCGAACCTGAGAGATCATGGCCTGAGCCAAAGTTGGATGCTTAACCAACTGAGCCACTCAGGAGCCCCTGCCCTAAGTTTTTATTTTTATTTTTTATTTATTGTATTTTTTAAAATATGAAATCTGTTGTCAAATTCGTTTCCATACAACACCCAGTGCTCAACCTGCTCTAAGTTTTTAATACTTCAGTGAACAACCTGCTTTCCTTTTGCACATACACGAGTATTTCTGTAGGGTGGATGCCAAAGTGTGAGATTGCTGAGTCAAAAGATAGATGCATCTAAAGTTGGACGGACCACTGCCCAATCTCTTCTCCAAAAAGGCTTGACCAGTTTACATTCCCAGCAATGACAGAAGAGAGCACCTCTTTTCCAGAAGGCTTGCTAACCCAATCTTTGTTATGTATTGTCGGTCAAATGTGTGAAAAATGATATCCCCGTGTTTTTATTAGCATTCCCCCCCCCCAAACTGATGAGACTGAGCAACTTTTCAAATGTTTGCCATTTATGTTTCCTCTTTTGTAAATTGCCTCTCATATATTTTGTCCATTTTCCTATTTTGTTTTATCTTTTTCTTGAGGACACATTAACAAAGAACTTGTAAGTCCTTTGCTATGTATGTTACAATGTGCTCATCTGTCTACAACTGGAATTTTAATATCATTTACAGTTTTTGTTCAACAAACTTAAAGGGTTAATAAAATAAATTTTATTTATCTTTTCAATCCTTCTCTTTTTACAGCTTTTGCATTTTGCATTTTGTTTCAGGAGAACTTTCCTACCCCCAAAGGTCCTAAACATGGTCTTCTATATATTTTCCTTTAATAGTTTGATAATGTTTTTGTTTCCCTACCTAAATCCACCTAGAATTTATTTTTAAAAAAATCACATGAGGTAAAAAAGTAACTTAAGGGGTGCCTGAGTGACTCAGTTGGTTAAGCTTCTGATTCTTGATTTCAGCTCATGTCATGGTGGTGAGATCGAGCTTCCCATTGGGCTCCACACTGGACACAGAGCTTGAAATTCTCTCTCCCTTTCCCTCTGCTCCACCCCTGCTTTCGTGTGGGCGTGTGTGTACACACTCCCTTTCTCTCTCTCTCTCTAAAAAAAAAAAAAGTAACAAGTTTTTTCTAATAGGCAATTGTTTCAATATCCTTTATTGAGGAGTCCATTCTTTTCCTTATCACAATACTAACTTCTCATGTACCTGAGCTTGTCTCGGGGCTGTCTACTCTTTTCCATTGAGCTACTGATCAATTCTTGTTCGACTAGAAACGCATGCAATTTATGAGTAATTTGGAGACAAGTGTTATCTTGACAACATTAAATCCTCCTATTCAGGTCTTTGTCTAGTTTTAATCTTTTTCTTGTAGTTCTTGAACATATCTGCAAGGTACGGTGCTATTGGTGACTATTTCCTAATTTTGTTGCTATTGTAAATGGAATCTGTTTTTTTTCTTATCACACTTCCTATTTTTAAAACGATCAGTTTGTTGACTATTTTTTTTTTTTTTTTTTTTGCATTTGACCTTGCATCATTAGTTTTTGATAGCTTTTCGGTCGATTTTCTCAGATTTTCTAGGTAGCTGCTCATGTTATCTTCAAAGAGAAACACCTATGCCTCTTCATTTTTGTTTTGTCAGCTGTCTTTTAGGTAAGAATAACAGAAACAAATTCAAACCAACTTAATCAAAAAAGGAAACGTGTGGGCTCACTAAACTGATAAGAAGCCCATATGGCTGGATCCAGGGCATCAGATGCTGCCATTAGGTCTCGGTCTTGCCTTTTCCATCTCTCTAACGTATTTCTCTCTGTCTTGGCTCCATTTCTAGGCAGGATCTCCCTGTGCGATGACAAAAAGTCTGCCAGCAGTGCCAGACTTACCTCCTCTTCTCTCAGCAATACCCAGAGGCAGGGGACTTCTATTCTAGTGTTGCTATCCACAAAAATTTTAGGAGTGATTCTAATTCATTGGCTTGCTCACCTGCTCATCTCTGAACCAATCATTGTAGTTAGGGGGTGAGAATACGCATGTAGACAGGGAGTGAGTCAGGTTATCCAAGGAAAATTGGAATGCTGTGACTAGGAAAAAGGAAATCGATGCTGGGCAGACAAAACACACAGGCGTATTTAAACCTCTTTCAATATTTTCAGTATTTGAATATATAAACTTCCAATTTCTTTTCTTTGTCTTATAACCTTCCCATCCTTTCTTTTTGTTTGTTTGTTTGTTTTTGTTTTTGTTTTTGTTTTTGTTTTTTGGTCCGGAGTGAACTCTTCTCAGCGCTGATGCTTCTATTTTGGGCTCTCTTTCTCAGCACTTCCTTCCATCATCCTTGCCTCCCTGCTCCCTTTCCTTCCTTTCTCTGTCCCTCAGAACTCAACCTTCCCTACTTGGTAGCTTTGTGGTTTCTGGGACTCCCAGGCCAGATCTTGTCTTATTATTATAAAGTATTGTACATCCAATCTCTTCCCCGGGATCAGATTCTGGCTATGAGACTGTGTCGGCTTTTTCCACCCTCCCTAGGTATGTAGGTTTGTACAAGCCCATAGCCCTAGGCAGCTCCTGACTCTTGATCCCAGCCCTTGATTTCAGGTGAATCTTCGGCCTCACATGGAGATGTTTAGCCCCTAATGCACCATATGAGACCAGGTCCTGAATGCCTCTGTCGGCTTTTGGCAGAATCCAGCCGGTCTATAGCTTTAGGCCACTCACCATATCGTTTCTGTTCCATTTCTGGGCCGCAGAGGTGTTTTGAAGTGTGAACATGCCCCACATCTCTCCCATTTGATATTCCCTCTGTTATCACTATCATTCTGGACTGGAGTGGTCCCTCCAAGCACCGTCATGGCTTTAATAAGTCCACTCCCATTTTGTTCTCGACTGTCCGTGATCTAGCTTCCTCTCCTGCTTTGCTTTCGGAAACTGTGCTCTCTGAAGTCGCCAATGTCATTTCCCAATCACCAAATTGAACAGCTTTTTTTTTTTTTTCTTCAGTCCTCATTTTCCTTCACTCCTCAGCAGCATCCAACAATGTTGACAGCTTGTCCTTTATCCCTTTCTCCTTTTGGCTAATTCCATACTCCACTGTCCTGGTTCACTACCTCTTCTGACGCTTCCTTTTTTTTTTTTTTTTTTTTTTTAATTTTTAAACTACTTTCACTTCCTCCTCTCATTTTGTGACTGTAGATGTCCCACTAGGCCACAGTCTTTGCACTGGTTTTACCCTCTCTCTCTTTTTTTTTTTATACGTTCTTGTGTCTTCAGTAATCTCTAAAATGATTCCCTACCTTCTTCACACTACGATGCCCCCCCCAAGTCCTTTTTTTTTTTTTTTTTTTTAGTTTATTTATTTTTGAGAGAGAAAGGTAGCACAAGAGAGAGGAGACAGGATCCCAAGCAGGCTCCTCACTGTCAGCACAGAGCCTGATGTGGGGCTCGAGCTCATGAACCAGGAGATCATGACCTGAGGTGAAGTCAAGAGTCAGATGCTTCACTGTCTGAGCCATCCAGGCACTCCTTTCCCCCTAGGTTCTATAGCTATAAATTTGCAGGTTGTACGTTCACTTAATGTCCTGCTGTCCCATCAAATTCCCTTCCCTTTTTTGGATTAAGAGGTACAAGCTTCCAGTTATGGGATAAATAAGTCACGGAGATGAAAGGTATAGCATAGGGACTATCGGCAATAATATAATAGATGGTGACTGCACTTATCATGATGAGCACTGAGTAATATATATAATTATTGAATCAGTATGTTGTATACCTGAAACTAATGTAACATTGTATGTTATTACACTTCAATAAAAAAATTCTAAAATTAAAAAGAAATTTCTTCCCCTTTGAACCTTCCAAATTCCACCATAGATACTACCTTTCTCTTAGTTTCTAAGGCTCAAATTCATTCCCTTGATTCCTCCTATTTTCTCCAGAGACAGTTAATTACACATTCTATTGATCCTTTTTCCTTGAATTTTCTCTTTTTTGCCATTGCCCTGTTCATGCATCTGCTGTGATCCCTTATCATTCCTCTTTTAGGTAATTTCAGTGGTTTCCTAATGAAGTAGGAGAGTTAAATGTGGCAATGTTTTGATGAGTTTGTGTCAAAATTTATTATTTTAGATGCCCCCACCAAAAAAAGACTTAACATAAATATTCGTAGCTTCATTCCCTCTCCTACCCCAAAGGAGGAACAATCCTCTATCGAATGGACAAAAATTCAAGATGGATGTATTGTGCTGATCTGAGTAATGGCTTTAGTTTAGAAAAGCTAAAATGTTATATTAGAGAGAGCAAGAAGCTATCAAAAGAAAAGAATTCATTCAAGCTGAGACTCACGTATGGATAGGAATTACTGTGGCAACCCAGGGAAGAGAGGCTTGTATTTCACATAGAGGGGGAAACGCAAGCAAAACACAAGTGAAGCAACATGGTGCCTGTGAGTGTGTGTATGTGTGTGTGCGGCAGGGTCTACAAAGAGTCACTGTGAGCCAGGGACAGGGGAGATCTAGAGCTGGACAGAAAAGCTTTTTACCCCAAGTTAAGGACTATCATTTGGGGTGTCAGGGAGCATTGGAAGTGGGGATGGGGCCACAGGGCCACATGTATAGCCAGATTTCTAGTTTGAATGGTGTCTTCTCATCAAGCAGGACTCAAGAGATGGGGGGGGGGGGGAATGGGTATCTGTTGGGAGTTCTGATGGAATTGTGATGCCTGCTCTCCTCTGCTTCTTTAGGGCTGCTTGGGACCTGCAGAATTGCTGAACAGGGGAGTCGCTGTGGGCGAAGGGGTGAAGGTAAGCCCTCGGAAACAGGTGCCTGGGATAGTCAAGATGTGTTTTCCCAGTGGAGAGGGTGAATCGAGGTTGACGCCAAAGGAGGTGGCACCATGCTGAGAAGATGACTGCATGGGTTGTCCTATCCTATCCTATCCTATCCTATCTTATCCTATCTAAAAAAAGGGGCTTCATGAATGAACAAGAGAGCAAGAGTCAAGTTGACCCCTCAGCCCCTCATTTCACTGCCCCCCACCCCACGTGTGATACCCTTGTTGGCTCTTCAGGGCCCATCTGGAGTGCCAGCTTCTCCCTGAAGCTTTTCCTCTAGCCACTGCTGGCAGGTATCTTTTTAGGACCTCTATAACTTGTGGTTTACAAGTATTTTATCGCTTTGTATTCCCCCTTGATGGGTAAAATCTCTGAAGACTGGCTTACTTTACACTTCCTCCATCACCCAGACTCTGCTCTGTATACTGTCTGTACTGAAGAAATGATAATTGAACTGAACCCTCACTTCCACAGAAAAGTACATGCTACAGGATTTAATAAATATGAACCTTAAATAATAAAATATTTCAAGGAATTTGAATATTTCAAAATTCCATCCATACAAAGCTCAAATAATTCATGTAAATATTTGAAGAAAAGAACAAAAACTTACCTAGTAATTTAAGACACTGTTTCTTTTTTTTTTTCAGACACAGAGAACATTTTATTTTCTTACTTTTGAAAGTGTTACAAGATTTTCCAGCCTTAAAATTCATTTTTAAGCATGCTGATCAAGAAATAACAAGACACCAGGGCACCTGGGTGGCTCAGTCAGTAAAGGGTCTGACTCTTGATTTTGGCTCAGGTCATGATCTCACCATCGTGAGATCAAGTCCCCCATTGGACTCTGTGCTGGGCATGGAGCCTGCTTAAGATTTTTTCTCTTCCTCTCCCTCTGACCCTCCCCTGCTTGGGTGCATTCTCTCTCTCTCTCTCTCAAAAAAAAAAAAAGAAAGAAAGAAAGAAAGAAAGAAAGAAAGAAAAGAAAAAGAAAAGTAAAGAAAAGAAAAAAGAAAGGAAGAAAGAAAAGAAATAACAAGACACTAAATTAACAGTTTTATAAGTTTTTCTGTTGCTTCTTAATCCACTGACTGAAAATTTCACAGTGCAACACTTCTAGGCAGTTTCATTGTTGCTTTTTTGGGCTCCTGCTACTTTCGGCAACAATGGCTCATTCCTTAGTAAAAACTTCAGGGAAAGCACATGCCACAAAGGGTCCCTGATTCAGCCGTCCAGTGCCTACACTGGTAACAGAACAACTACTTGTAGATCAGCAGCTATCTGGTCACTTGACATCTAGTGTAGCTATTTTGGTCTCAAAAACTTCTCCCTTTCTTCATCTACCTTAATTTCGTGTCCGGATTTAAATAATTCAAGAACTTTTGGGACGTCACAGGCAATGGAATTCCAAGTAAGCTTTGTAAGTCTTTTCTCCTCCCCTCCGCCCCCCAGTTTCTTCTTTAATGGATTGAGCTTGGGCATTATTTCTGGCACAGCTACATAAAAGTCTGATTGAATTTCATCACGCAAAATCTTCTGCATCAGATTGGTTCCTCCTCAAACAGCAGCTCCATTTTCTTCTGCTATTTTAATCTCTGATGCATTTCCTGTAAACACGGCAACTTTATTGATTTCTGAAACAAATGAGTATGTGGAGAACCAAGACCACTGGCCAATGGCTCCACATCTTTCTTCTTCCCCTTGTCCAGTGTCAAGTCAAGATAAACACTTCGCTTTTGATTCATAAAGTCCAGAATTTAACATTTCTTAAGTTAGCAATTAGCTGTTTGTTCCTCGTATAGCTGCCTCGGATATAAGTGTTTTAAGTAGACCTCATCCTCAGGCCCACCTTCCATAAAGGGGTATGACTTTATTTTCTATCTCATCTGTTTTCTCATCTGATGCTTTTTCTGGGCACCTGTTCTGTTTACTTTGCAGGAGTTGTAGCAGCAGCAAAATGTCTGTTGGGCACTTGAACGTGGACAGAACAAGGATAAACAGGTGTCTGATAAGGTGTCTTGGAAAGACTATGCCTTTGATGACATACGGAAGCTCTGTCATGGCTATCACCATGTTGACCGTTCTGGACTGTGTTCAATACACTGTTCTTTATTCTGGTCCATAAACAGAGATCACGTGCTTGGGAGAAAGTTCAGCTCAAGAAGCTTTGAAATGCAGATTAGATTAATTACACCAGAATTATATTTGAAAATTGAAAAGAAGCATTTTCCAAAAGGCAAATTCCAAATATATGCCTTTTCAAAGGAAGTGCCATTTGGAAAGAAACTGAATCACACCATGAAATCTGTGGCATTTCTTTCGGTTTCCACTCTCTTCTCTACTAGTGGTGGGCTCATGTGATATGTAAAAATGTGCTTAATCAAATTTAGCTTGACTTCTCAAGTTAAGAAAATGTATATGAAGTATTGCTGAGATAAGAAGAGGCATATTCTTTTTTTAGCACACATATTTCCTATGCTGCTGCATTTGCTTTATCCCCTTATTTGAAAATTTGGCTTTACTTATAAAATCTATGAATTTCTATTTGTTTAGAACAGGGCTAGAATAGCCTGGGATCCTATGGCACTGAATGGTATTTTAGAGTGCTGATTCTCATTTTCTCTTCAATAAAGATCCTAACATGTTATTTGTATTTATCTTACAGCACACACACTGGGGATTACCCACCTGGGAAAGGGACTCGAAATCTGGTGCAAGCCTTCTGTTTGCTAAACTATGTGATGTTGAGCAAGTCACTTAATCTCGAAGGGCTGTTGCCTAAAACTCCATAATTCTGTAGCTTAAGTATAACCAACTCAAAATTTGATTTCTCTGAAAATTAAAAAAAAATGTTAGTGGCCATAAATGCATACCACCGAACGCTGAGTTTGTTTTTGAAATCACGTAAGACAGGGAGGGAGGTTGAGAGGTCCCTTCCTTTATATAGATTGTACATGGGATATGTTTGCCTGAAGTAGCACATGCCAAGTGTTAGGGATCTACAGATGCTACCAGAATTAGAGGAGATGTGGAAATAAGGATAAGGAAAATGTTTAACCGGAAAAAAAAATCAACATAGAAATGAAAACAGAATCTAATCTTATTGCAAATAACTTGCAGGACTGAAAATGATTACTCTGTCACACACTTCTGCATTAATAAGCACTATGCGAAAGGATCAGTTACAATGTGGTAATTTACCAAGATTAAAAAGAGTCTCATTTTTAAGAGCTCATTTTAAGGGTTGTTGATTTTTAAATCAATTTGTTTATTGCTTCTTAGTTTGTCGTTCGTTCTGAGAAGATTTCTCTCAGGAAAAGAAATTTTACGTAGGAAATATATGTGATCACCTTTGTGAAGTGTTAAACTTGGAAGAAAATTCAACTTTTGTAAGAAAAATCACACTACATGCGGAAATAGACATTCAAAGAACCACATATTAGATGTAGATTAGATATAGTGTGTAAAGATGATTTTTTATAATGTTTTTTTTTAATTTTTTTAAAATGTTTTTTATTTATTTTTGAGACAGAGAGAGGCAGAACACGAGCAGGGGAGGGGCAGAGAGAGAGAGGGAGACACAGAATCTGAAACTTGTCCCAGGCGTCAGCACAGAGCCCGACACGGGGCTCAAACTCACGGACTGTGAGATCATGACCTGAGCCAAAGCCGGACACTTAACCGACTAAGCCACCCAGGCGCCCCTATAATGGTTTTTAAATTCAACTTCAAGATACAGATTTTTGTTTTTTGTTTTTTGTTTTTGTTTTTTTTACTGAGAGAAATGAGAACAATGTATTTGCTTCAGGATTTGATCATATGTGTTTATTCCTATGTGTATATCTACATATGAATGCCTGTATGTATATAATTATATGCTATATATTATACATATATAGTATACATATACCTATAAATGTTGGCATTCTATTATACGTATATAGTATACACATACCTATACATGTTGGCATTCTTGTCTATTCCATAGAAAGAAAATGGTGCTATATTGAAAAATGTCTAGCATTCAGTTAACTCTGAAAAAATTGCATTGTTCCTTGGCTCTTTTTTCTTTTTTTTTGTTCCTTCCTGTTGGCCTAGTGGCAATGATTCATTATAATGTAATGTAATACATATGGTTTCCAGTTTCACATGATGAATATAAATAGGTACATAAGAAATCTGAAACACTGCTCTTGTTTAAAAAATGTAAACATTCAACAGGAGCTTATTCATCAGAGAATTTGATGTTACTAAATAGTAAGTGCTTTGGTTTCAGTAATACCAACCCTCCAATAGACTTGATCTGCAGTGAAGAAACGTGACTGAATTGTACTTTTTAGTAATTATTGTATAGCTCATATGTCAAAAGAAAGAAAGGAACCCTGTTTAACTAGTTCATTGTCTCTTTCTGCAATTAGGTCACTTTTATCATAGGTGCTGAGATGTGCTTTCTTTTTTTTTTTTTTAATTTTTTTTTTTTCCAACGTTTATTTATTTTTGGGACAGAGACAGAGCATGAACGGGGGAGGGGCAGAGAGAGAGGGAGACACAGAACCGGAAACAGGCTCCAGGCTCTGAGCCATCAGCCCAGAGCCTGATGCAGGGCTCGAACTCACGGACCGCGAGATCGTGACCTGGCTGAAGTCGGACGCTTAACCGACTGCGCCACCCAGGCGCCCCTGAGATGTGTTTTCTTAATATTAGGCTTGTGTGATGCGGGCACTCATTTTACAGCAGGAAAAACAAAGTCCCCGGTGATTAACTTTAGAGGGGAAAAGAATAAACAGAAATACAAACACAAAAGAACAAATATTGTCGAGTTAACAGCCCCCTAGTGAGAATGGCAGAATTAGGTTAATAAACATTGCAGTGAAAGAAGGTCTTAACAAAGTTTAATCTACCAATCTAATGATTATTAATGGAGATTCGTGGAATTCAAGAGTGAAGACATTTCTACAATTGTAGCATGAGAGAATGGATAGAATTTTGTTACAGAAGCTGGTATTGTTTTTGAAATGAAGAGTGTAACAATCAAGCAGTAAATTAGGAAACTAAGAATTACATGGTAAAGAGAATCCAATATGCTGTAGGTAGAAAATTTGTTCGATTTTATTTCCCTAAGCCACCTCAAGAACCACCTACCAATAAAGAAAGTTATATCTTTGGGCTCAACTTTCATTATCTGAATATTATTCCTGGGACAGGTAATCATGTCCACACGGGGCAGGCAATGCTTGCATCAGAAATCAATCCACTTCTAAAAAATTTTTTAATGTTTTTTTTTTTAAATTTATTTTCGAGAGAGAGAGACAGAGTGTGAGTGGGGGAAGGGCAGAGAGAGAAGGAGACACAGAATCCGAAGCAGGCTCCAGGCTCTGAGCTGTCAGTGCAGAGCCTGATACAGGGCTTGAACTCATGAACCACGAGATCATGCCCTGAGCCAAAGTCAGCTGCTTAACCAACTAAGCCACTCAGTTGCCCCAGTAATCAATCCACTTATAAATGTTGTATTTGATTTCATGTGATCTGTATTGTTCTATTGAAATGTGTTGTTTTTTTCAACAAGCTGATGTTCCAATAATATAATTAAAAAAAAAAAAAAAAAAACCAACAGCACAGTCTTGTAGTTCTGACTGAACTTGGCCAATTTTCAGAACTGTGAAAGATAAACCATAAAGGGCCTACATTAATAATGGTTCTCCTCCCCAAAGGGTTAAGGGGCTCTGAGGTTTCTAAATAGATTTAGTTCACAGGTATTCTAGAGATTCTTTTGCTTTTGCTTGACTCATTTCCTTCTTGATAAGATTCTATTTCCTTTCTCTTCCTCTTTACTCTGTTACTTAGCATAGTTTCAAAATATGGTGTAGCCCTCTAGAGCCACTGTTCTCAGCAAGTGACTCATCATGAGATAACTGAAGATTTGGGGGCATATGTGTTACTTTTGTTCCTGTTAATTCTTTGCTTTCTACCCCACTGTGGATATAATAAACTTCCATATTTGGCATCAGTTTTTTTTTTTTTTTTTTGCTACCATTCTGGCATTGAAACATCAGCCTGTCTCATTTTCTTTGAACCAAGATTAACTCACAATGCAGTCTTAGAACAGCAAGTAGTGTGTTTACTTATTGTTCTCGACCCTTGGTTTAGCGATGAGGAGTCTTCGAAGAAAATGAACCTCTTTTACTCTTTTAAGAATGGTACAATAGACGGAATGTTTGTGTCCCCCAAATTCATCTGTTGAAACTTAACTCCCAATGTGATAGTATTTGGAAGTAGGGCCTTTGGGAGGTAATTAGGTCATGAAAGTGGAGCCATCCTGACTGGAATTAGTGCTCTCATAAAAGGGACCCCAGAGAGTTCTCTTGTCCCTTCCCCCATGTGAGAACACAGCCAGAAAACTGCCATCTGTGAACCAGAAGTGGGCTCTCACCAGACACCAAATCTACTAGTGCCTTGATCTTGGACGTCCCAACTTCCAGAGCTGTGAGAAAGAAATTCCTGTTGTTTATAATCACCCAGTCTATGGTACCCTGTTACAGCAGCTCGAATGGACTGAGACGTATGGCCGTCTTGTCTGGGCGTCCCTAGGGTGTAGTGAAGCAGGGCAATATTGATTCCCTTCTTTTCCCCCATCCCCTCACCCCCATCCCCCATTCCCTCATTTGGCATCCCCCATCCCCCACCCCCATCCCCTCACCTGGCAGAGAGGGATCTTTGCAGCTTGGATACCCTACACGGATGGGTACCTACACCACCTGATGCCAAATCTTGCTCCCTCACCCCAATCCCTTCACATCCTAAAGCTGGTATCTGCCCACTCCCCAAAAGTTCTGTGTGATTCCGTCTGTATTACAGTGCTGGTTAGGAGTCCTAATGGAGGGTAATTTGACTGTGAACCTTGATGGATTTAGAATCCTTTCCTAGTATTCAGTCAGGCCTCACTGACCACCTCACTGAAGCAGGGACATGGGACAACATGGGAAGTGGTGACCCTGCCAAGGTGGAACCAGGGATCTCTCTGCCGGGAGATTTGACAGAAATGGATCTCTGCCCAGTCATGTCTTTGATGCCCTTCCTCATAATTCTTATTTGCTTTCATAACTACTGTGTTCCGCCTTCATTTCAGATGAGGGAATTGAAGCCCGAATAAATGCTAAGCAACTTAAGGGCAGGACTCACAGAGCAAATTAGAGACACAACCAGGATTTTAATCCTCATCTGTTCACACGTTTTCCTAACAATTCCCGTTGCTGCCTTCTGTGTAAATACCTGGGTAACACAGGAAGCAGAGGATTGTGGCAGATTCTGGTCTTCTAATGCCATAGATTTACTTCATATTAATGGTATTAATCATCTGATTATTGTCAAATCGATTTACGTCTGGTGAGATCAGCAACTCCTGAAATTCAGTGCATTTATCGAGCACCTACGGTGTGCAGTGCAGTATATTAGGTTCTGTTTGGGAATCTAAAAGAAAAAGATACAGCCCCTGACATATAGTATCTTATACTCTGGTTAGGAAACCAAATGCACAGAAAATGATATTAAAAAAAAATGTATATGACAGCATATTTCTTTCATCTCATCAGTAAGAAGAAACTGTTTTCCTTTTTTTTTTAATGTTTGTTTATTTTGAGAGAGAGTAAGAGCACGAATGGGGAAGGGGCAGAAAGAGAGAGAGAGAAGAGAGGGAGAGAGAGAATCCTGAGCAGGCTCTGTGCTGTTAGTGCAGAACCCCAGGCGGGGAGTTCAAACTCACGAACCGTGAGATCATGACCTGGGCCCAAATCAAAAGTCTTTTTTTTTTTTTAATTTTTTTTCAACGTTTTTTATTTATTTTTGGGACAGAGAGAGACAGAGCATGAACGGGGGAGGGGCAGAGAGAGAGGGAGACACAGAATCGGAAACAGGCTCCAGGCTCCGAGCCATCAGCCCAGAGCCTGACGCGGGGCTCGAACTCACGGACCGTGAGATCGTGACCTGGCTGAAGTCGGATGCTTAACCGACTGCGCCACCCAGGTGCCCCTCAAAAGTCTTTTTTAATGGTCTTGCCTTTTCACAGCATTCAACCAGAAACAGGTTTCTTAACCATTCTTCATATAACGTCAGACACTGATAGAGCACTTAATATGTACCTGACAGTATTTTACGTGCTCTGCGTGTGTCCACTCACCGAACCCTCACTACGCCCTATGAGATGGGCACTGTTATTAGCCCCATTTCACGGTTGGGAAAACCAAAGGCACCAAGTTAATTAATTTATAAATATCACATAGTAAGTAGTAGAGCCTGGATTCAAACCCAGTCTGGCTGCCGAGTCCTGGCCGTGGTAAGCCCCATTCCTGTTCCAACAGTTTACAAACTCATTGCCTTCTTCTGGACATGCTTTAAGTTTTCAACATTTCCCCCCTCCTTAAAATGTGGAGCCCACCTTGAAAATAGTGTGCCAGTGATGTGACTGACCAAAGATGTGATTTTTCCAGATCATCATGATACTGATTCACCATTTTATTAGCCACACTGCCAACTTTGTGCATGGTGTAAATTTGATAATTAGAGTCAGTACTCAAGGATTGGCTGTAGCATCCCAAGGCAGCTGTGGTTTTGGCTGTTCTTTGTTTTTTGTGTTTTTGCAAGGATCAGCTGAGGTTAACAGCTCCAGCTGACCACTGAGGCAGCAAAGAAACAGCTTCAAGACACATTGTTCATTGCGTAGCCTGAGGGAAGAGCTCAGGCTGGAAGGGCTGAGCTGGGGAGGGGTGAAGGGTGACAGAGAATACTGTGTGGATGAGAAGGTTGGTGGCTGGTCAGGGCAGAAAGCAAAGTGGAGAGGCTGAAGCCAACTGGAGTCTTATAAATGAGCCAAGTCTGGATCAAGGAAAACAGAGATTCATTCATTCATTCATTCATTCAATATTAATCGACAGCCTACTATGTTCCAGACACCATGGTACATACAATGATGAATAAGACAGACCTGGTCGCTGCCCTCAGGGAATTCTAATTCCTATGGGGAGACTGACAAGACAAAACCAAATGAAACCGGACAAGAAGGTGGACAAACAAATCAGTGCAGGCTGTAATGAATGTCCTGAAGGAAAACAAGGGCCAGAGATGGTGAAACTGAGGAGTACCCAACCCTTAGGAAGGGAAGCCAGAGAAGGTCTTCCAGCTGAGGCCTAAAATCAGAGAAGGGAGGCATGGGGAGAGGGCATTCTAGGCAAGAACCAGCCGTGCAAAGAGCCCAAAGGTGGGGATGGAAGAGAGGCTGGCAAGATCTTGGAGACCCATAACCATCCATTGGGAACGAGTCAAATTGACATAAGGATTAACACTGAGAATAACCAATATGAAACAAAATTAATTGGCTTTGACAGCCTGGTCAGTTCTCATCTGGAGTATCGTGTTGAATCCTTGACATATCAAGGCTCACAGGGGACTGGCTGCCACAGCCTCTGAAATTGGGAAGTAGTTTTAGGCAAGGCCCAGTACTTTCTGTTTGGCCTTTTTTTTGGGTTTAAAGACCCATCTCTGAGTTGCGTAAGTCTCACTGAAGTCTCAACAGGTCTTCCAGGGAAACCTTTATCCAGGTTATTGTGGTAAGGGGCAAGGCCAGAAACAAAGTGTAGGGTAGTATTGGTATGGAGAAGTCAAGGCACACTGACTCTCGAACCATCCTCTGATCTCTTAATCTGGCAGACCCATCACAAAGGAGAGGGCTGGCCTCGACGCCTCTTTGGGTGAACTGATAGTGGCTCCTAGTGATCAACATATCTTCCAAGGCTCCCCAGTGACCTTGTAGGTGATTTTTGGAGTTTTCTAGAGATGAAAATACGGTTGACCGATCTACAGTTTCCAGAATCTGTCCTTTTCTACCTTTTCGAGAACAAGAACATGTGTCACCCCCCAGGCCCTCCTCAGTTGTCACCTGGATTCCTATATTGGTGTCTTACAACTGGTCCCCCCTGACTTGTCTCCCACACCTACAGTCTATCATCCACAGAGCTTTCAGGAAGATTTAGCTGAAATTCACATTGTATCTTATCTCTGTCCTTGGCTTAAAGTGGTTCCTCATTACTATTAAAAATCTAAACTCCTTTGGTTGACATTCAATGCCTTTCATGATCTAACCTTTGCCTAAATGGCCGCTGTCATCTCCTGCCATATCTCTCTTCTCTAAGTTATAGCCATACCATGGTACTTGCTCTTTACTGAAATAACCATGTTCTCATATCGCTGCTCTGCCTTCTCATATGGGGTTCCTACTTGCTTCTTCCTTCAACTAATTCCCATTTATCCTTTAGAATTGAGTTTAAACCTGGTCTCCTTTAGGAAGTCTTCCTTGATTTCCCTAGTCAGGATTAAGTGCTTTATCTGAGTTTGTAACACATTGTACGTGCCTGTGTTACAATATTTAGCGTCTAATTCTTTTTCTGCCTTCCCTACAAAAACTTTGAGCTTCTTGAGGGCTGGGACTGTATCCTTTAGTGTGTAACCATGCCCGAAACACAACAGCTCCCGAAAGATTTATGGAGTGGCTGCATCTGAGCTTTCCACTCTCTGGCTTTATGGTAGTTTTCCATGATCTCTTGCAGATGCCAAAGAGCTTGTGTTAATTTCCACAGCGCATATACCTTCCATCTCTCTGTTGGGGAGGAAGGAATGATCTGCTTAAGCTCAGGTCTAGAGACATACTTCTACCTTACTTATCAGCCTTGTGGAAATGAGAATTTTTTATTGCCTGTGGTTAACTCTAAGGGCTCATGTCTTGCTATGATTTAGGAAACCAAATTACAGACTTTTAGATCTGAAAAGGACTGTAGAGTCATCAGATTGAATATTTCACTTTACAAACAATGACACGAAGGTTTAGGGAGAGGTTAAGTGAACACTCTAAAATCACCCTACTAGTTGTATGTAGTTGGTAGCAGAATTAGCCCTAGGAGCTAGGTCTCCCGCCCCCCAGCTCTGGGTTCTTTTCCCTGAATATGGCCTCTCTTCAAATCTTTATCCTATTTTTTTTTTATGTTTATTTATTTTTGAGAGAGAGAAAGAGAGAGAGAGAGAGAGAGAGAGAGAGGCAGAGAGAGAGGGAGACACAGAATCCAAAGCAAGCCCAGGCTCTGAGCTGTCAGCACAGAGCCCAACACAGGGCTCGAACTCACAAACTGTGAGATCATGACCTGAGCTGAAGTCAGTCGCTTAACTGACTAAGCCACCTAGGCGCCCCAAATCTGTATCCTACTTTGATGGCAGAGACCCAGCTAAGAATTTGGTTTATTCACACTGAGGTTTTAATTTTGCCTCGGAACTAATAATTTGGTTATTAACAAGTGAATTAATAGTATGCTTTTTCTTTTAAAAAAAGCATATTTTTTTACATTTTATTTATTTTTGATAGAGAGAGACAGAGCACACGTGGGGGAGGGGCATTGAGAGATGGAGACACAGAATCTGAAGCAGGCTCCATGCTCAGAGCCGTCAGCACAGAGCCGGATGCGGGGCTCGAACTCACAAACCGCGAGATCATGACCTGAGCTGAAGTCAGACGCTTAACTGACTGAGCCACCCAGGTGCCCCAATATTATGCTTTTTCATTTGGAGGCCTGCTAAACTCTGAACCTCTTCCTTAAAAGTCCTGAGACGACTTAAGAAAGAAAAGGAAGGGGGCGCCTGGGTGGCTCAGTTGGTTAAGCGTCCGACTCTTGATTTTGGCTCAGGTCATGATCTCACTAGTTCATGGGGTCGAGCCCCACATCAGGCTCGGTGCTGACAGCTCAGGATTCTGTTTCTCCCTCTCTCTCTGCCTCTCCCCTGGTTGTGCTCTTTCTCTCAAAAATAAATAAAAACATTAAAAAAAATAAAGAATGCTCTGGAAGGGATGTGGGAAAGTTACAAGCAAATGTTATCTCCCATAGAAGCAAATAAATTTATTAAAACTAAAAAATTATATGTGCATGTTTGCTAATTTTTACTTTAAAATTTTTAACTATTTATTAGATTTGGTTAGTAACATTGTGGACTAATATTATAAAGATTAGCAATATTTTTGGGGGGAGGGGGAGTGGGACAGAGGGAGAGAGAGAGAGAGAATATCTTGAGTAGCCTGCACGCTCAGTGTGGATGCTGATGCAGGTTTGATTCCACAATCCTGTGATCAAAACTGAGGAGAAATCAAGAGTTGGATGCTCAACCAACTGAGCCACCCAGGCGCCCCAGCAATCTTTTATTTTATTATAGAATATTTGAAACATGCAAAAAAGTATGGAGAATAATATAACAACAAATCATGTATCCACTACCCAGTTCAATCATGTAACACAATTTTGCCATATTTGCTCTGGATCTCTCTCTCTTCCTCATTCTCTCTCTCCCTCCTTTATTCTTCTCTTCCTCTCTTTCACCCCTCCAAAGTAAACTCTTACACATGTAGTTAAAGTCCCTGCAACCAAACTGTCCCATTCTTCTCCTGCCATCCAGAGTTAACACATATCCTGAATTGTGAGGTGGTGTTTTTGGTTTTGTTTTGTTTTGAAGTAGATTCCATGTCCAACATGGGACCTGAACTCATGACCCTGAAATCTAAGTCTCATGCTCTACTGACGGAGCCAGCCAGGCATCCCTGAATTTTGAGTTTTAATTTTTGTGTGCTTTTTTTTTTTAATACTTACACTCTATATGTATCCATAAACAATAATGGTTTTTGGCCTCTTTTCCATATTTATTAAATGACATATTTTATACTTCTCACATTTTCACTCAACACGTATTAATACACATGTTGTAGTTCACTGTTATATGGTATTGCATTGTATAAAAGGGGCACATCTTATCCAGTCTGTTACTGACACATCTTTAAATTGTTTCCATTATTTTTCTCTGATGAACAATGCAGGAATAAACATACTTGTACCTGTCTCCTTGTAAGAATTGTATGGAGCATCACTAGATTGGGTCGTAAGTATAGAGCTGAGTTTTCATTTGATAGGAAAACAATCTGATTAGTTACTTAAAAGAACAAAATGAAGTTACGATAAGTGCTGCGGGAAACAGAATGTCGGGAATGGGAAAGAAAACAGTATGGAATGGTAGGTGACTGAGATACAGAATCCTATGCTTTTTTTTTTTTAAAGTAATTCATCTTTTGACAAAAAAAGTAGATTGAGTATATAAGTAAATGGAACAACCACCAAAAGCCACAGATTTTCATCTGCATTTAAGACGTTGCCTTTTTTCTTTTCTTTTTTTAAGTAACCTCCACACCCAATGTGGGGCTCGAACTCACAACCTGGAGATCAAGAGTTGCGTGCTCCATCCACTGAGCCTGCCAGACGCCCCTAAGACACTACCTTTTGTGTCACTGCTTTCATGAACTTTCTTAGAATTTTCGTTGGGGTGCCTGGGTGGCGCAGTCGGTTGAGTGTCCGACTTCAGCCAGGTCACGATCTCACGGTCCGTGAGTTCGAGCCCCGCGTCGGGCTCTGGGCTGATGGCTCAGAGCCTGGAGCCTGTTTCCGATTCTGTGTCTCCCTCTCTCTGACCCTCCCCCGTTCATGCTCTGTCTCTATCTGTCCCAAAAATAAATAAACGTTGAAAAAAAAAAAAAAGAATTTTCCTTTTTTGGTTCTTTCTTTTCTGTGAAAAATGACTACTTCCTCTTTGGGTCTCCATTCTACCTGCCTCTATTGTACGATGTGCTGCACGTTACATTTGCTGTGGTTTGTTTACATATCTGTCTTACTAGGCTGGGTGTTGTTTGAGGGCGGAATTCGTGACTTTATTTGTGTCCTCAAGGTGTGGTGTGCAGTAGGTAGTGAACACAGTCCCAGGAATGAACAAAAGTTCTAAGATCTTGTTGACTTACAATATGGAAAGGTTTTATCTTTTTGGTTTCACTTGGAGATTCAACTGGAAGTTTCATATAAATTCTGATAAAAATGGCTAACAAAGCAGAGAAATCACTTAAAATTTGATTGTAGACACTTGCAGTGTATGATGAGTAGGTTTTAGTATACAGCTAATTTTAGGAAAACTTTAATTTTTCAAATTGCCAAGAAATCACCTGTAAAATAGTTCCCTAGTTTCATTTAGGGATTTAATTCCTTATCGACAATTAAGATTTTCAAAACCCTTTATTCTTATAATCTGGGACACTGGGATTTTTGTCTTGTAAGGATTGCTGATCAAAAGAAACAGTTCTTGGGGAGCCTGGGTGGCTCAGTTGGTTGAGCGTCTGACTTCGGCTCAGGTCATGATCTCGCGGTTCGTGAGTTCGAGTCCCCTGTCAGGCTCTGTGCTGACAGCTCAGAGCCTGGAGCCCGCTTCGTATTCTGTCTCCCTCTCTCTCTGCCCCTCCCCTGCTCACACTCTGCCTCTCTTTCTCTCCCTCAAAATAAATAAAAATTAAAAAAAAAAAATGAAAAGAGGTGCGCCTGGGTGGCTCAGTTGGTTGAGCGTCTGGCTTCGGCTCAGGTCATGATCTTACAGTTTGTGAGTTCAAGCCCCGCATCGGGCTCTGTGCTGACAGCTCAGAGCCTGGAGCCTGCTTCCTGTGTCTCCCTCTCTCTCTGCTCCTACCCAGCTTGTGTTCTGTCTCTCTCTCTCAAAAATAAACATTAAAAAAATGAAAAAAAAAGAAAAGAAACAGCTCTTCTCGGACACCTGGGTGGTCAGTTGGTTAAGTCTGACTCTGTGTTTTGCCTCAGGTCGTGATTTCACAGTTCGTGAGTTTGAGCCCTGCATCAGGCTTTGTGCTGTCACTGGGGAGTCTGCTTGGGATTCTCTCTCCCTCTCTCTCTCTGGCCCTCCCTCACTTGTACCCTCTCTTTCTCTCTCAAAATAGATAACTTAAAAAAAAAACAGAAATAGTTCTTCTAAAATGCTTAGCACAGTGTTTGCCAAACAGTAGGTAACAGAATAAACATTAGCTTTCCTATTATTAGCTGATTTCATACTTAGATTCCTCTCATTTATACCGTGCGCTTCTTGGTATGTATTTGTTTGTCCGTCTATACATTTGGAGTAGTGCACAGTAAAGCTTCCAGCTCAGAAAAAGGAAGGCATCTAAAAATTCAGACCTTAAAATTAAGCACATAACGGGAAATTCTTGAATATTTTGTGAATTAGGTATGAAACACGTAAGGGGATTATAAATTATAAATATATTTCTCAAATATATTTTTCAATTTTTCAAATTGTAGAAAAGTCACCAGAATATGAGACAAATGCTTACTCCCGTCATAGAAAATGCTTATGATGGATAATAAATCACATGCACGAAGGAAGACGGTAGCTAGGTTCATTCCCCCAAAACACCTTTTCAATGGTAAATTTGAGGCAGCTGTGCTTTGCCAAACGCTCAACCGGCGAGGGCCACCAGAACTAGGATGTGTTTGCATTTTGACTCATGGAGACTGTCAGGCTTTAATCACAGGGGAACAAGTAATCTTACTCAGACTTCACTGTTTAATCTCCCATTCACTTGCTTTCCAAGTTTGCTTCAGTCTGTGGGAAGGTTCCTCCTTGATTACAACATGCAGTCCTGATTTCTGGAATTTATCTTCATTTGCCATTTTGAGGTGGCTATGACAATCCCATAATAAGCTCCTTATTTCCCCAAACTACGTGTATAAGCCTCATTGAGCTGGATTCATCTTAAATACATTTTGAAATCACGTCAGCACTTTCGGATCAGCAAGTTACTTCTTAATAAATTACTGCCTTACTATTAGATGCTATTTTAAATACATGAAAGAGAGCAGTTTCCAAATGTGTGCAACCACATTCACAGGGAATAGTAAACCAGAGCATTCCGTTAACCGAAGGTCTCATATTTTTATTATGCTGTCACTGGATATTTCAATAACTAGCTGTAAACGAGTTATATTTGTGCAAAAGGAATTTTCTAAAGCCCCTATTTCAGAATACAGTTCTGGGGTGCCTGGCTGGCACAGGCGGTGGAGGATGGGACTCTCGATCTTGGGGTCGTGAGTTCGAGCCCCATGTTGGAGGTACAGTTTACTTCAAAACATTTTTTAAAAAGTAAAAATAACGTATTAAAAAATATATAGTCCTAGTTCCAGGGCAAAAGGGGAGATGGAATGGCCATGTTTCCATCGCTGAAACAAATTAGAAGCTTGCAGCAATAAACTGAACCAATGGGCAGAAGGGAAGGCCAGCCTCTGAGTCCCCCGGCACTGCTTTCGTTCCTGAACTGATTAGATAATTTACTCAGCTTTGTCTAGTCGTTAGAAAGTCAATTCTTCATTCCAGAATTTTTCCACTCAAGTAAACAATTTGATGCGTGTAATTTGGATTAAAAATCCCTCTAATAAACATCTAGATAGATGCCTTGAATAAACTCCCTCACTTAGGTCATAGGAATTTATTCAAAGAAAAACCAAACAGGGGCACCTAGGTGGCTCCGTTGGTTGAGCGGCCAACTTCAACTCAGGTCATGACCTCACGGTTTGCGAGTTCGAGCCTCGCCTGGGAGTTGTCAGTGCAGAGCCCTCTCTGGATCCTCTCTCCCCTTCTCTCTCTGTCCTTCCCCCTCCCCTCAAAAATAAATAAACATTAAAAAAAAAGAGAAAAACTGAACATTAATTACCATTTATTGAGCATCTCCTAGGTGACAAAAGTTTTACATGCTTTCAACCTTACAGCAAATTTGTTGGATAAATTTTAGATAAGAAGAAATTTCTGCTCAGATTGGTTAAGTCACTTGCCCAAGTTTGCACAGTTGGTAAGCATGAAAGCTGATATTAAAATCCCAGCCCATCTGGTGGCAGTGCCCAAGAACATTTGTTCTTTCCTCTATAAAACAGTTGATGCAAAGTAGAATCACTTTATGGTCACTTTGATAGTTTCTTTTTCAGAAAAGCTGTAAGACATGAGTTCAGTGGTGATAAATATGTGTCCAGTAGGAATGCAATTGCATTTTCCTTAATAGCTCCTTTATTTGTCATCTGTTTTTCTCTTTTAACCTATTTGAGATATTTGCAAAATTACACTGATTTGTTTGTTTTTAATAAAAAAAATTAAAAACTTTTTTAAACGTTTATTGATTTTGAGAGAGAGACAGAGCTTGAGCGGGGGAGGGGAAGAGAGAGAGGGAGACACAGAATCGGAAGCAGGCTCCAGGCTCTGAGCTGTCAGCACAGAGCCCGACGTGGGGGGGTGGAACTCATGGACCAGGAGATCATGAACTGAGCCGAAGTCAGATGCTTAACTGACTGAGTCACCCAGGCACCCCATTTTAAAGTTTATTTTATTTTTGAGAGAGACAGAGACAGAGTGCGAGTGGGGGAGGGGAAGAGACAGAGGGAGACACAGAATCAGAATCTGAGCTGTCAGTACAGAGCCTGATGTGGGGCTTGAACCCACGAACCATGAGATCATGACCTGAGCTGAAGTGGGAGGCTTAACTGACTGAGCCACCCAGGTTCCCCTGCAGAATTATACTGTTAACCACCCCACTAACTTTACCTTTGTCCTCATTCCCCTCCGGCTCCCACACACCATTAACATAAAAGAATTTCCTTGCAAATTATATAACCAAATTTATAACTCACATAGGAAATTATCACACGGAAACATTTATTAACCTAAATGACAGCCACATTTTTGCCAAGATTCACGAGTTCTGAAGTAATTTGCCAATATAACAGATTTCTCAATAGTTTGGTGAGATTAGGTGCCAAATTACCCAGGGGATGAATGACGGTCACTGCCGGTCCTGTCGGCCCATCTGCCCAACTGTCCGCTGAAATCTCCAACGTCTCGGGAGAATTCAGCCGGGATGGCTCCCCACATCTGCCCTGTGACTTTATCTGTTGAGAAGTCAGAGTACAAATGCTGGAAGCAGACACAGCAGAGGTTCAGGTGGGACCCAAACAGGAGTTCACAAAGTCTCCGATGAGCAGTAACTATCGAACTAACACTAACTATCGTGTATGGACCATTTTCTAAGAGTCAGACACTGTGCCAGGAAATGTTTGTGCCTGATTTCACTTCCTCTTCTTAGGCCAGGTTGCATAGTAGCTAGCCACATGGACACAGAGCCAGACTAATATGGCTGCGGGTCCCGGGGCAAGCAATGGAAACTGCGCTTCAGTTTCTACGACTGTAACAATACTTTACAGAGATGAAGGGAGAAATGACTTAAATAACACAAAGCCTTTGAGTGGTATGGAGGCAGCACTCAATAGACTCAATATGTGTTGGCCATTCATTCTCATAATGACCCTGATTGGGGCGCCTGGGTGGCTCACTCGGTCAAGCGTCCGACTTCGGCTCAGGTCATGATCTCACAGTTTGTGGGTTTGAGCCCCACATGGGGCTCTGCGCTGACAGTGCAGAGCCTGCTTGGGATTCTCTCTCTCTCTCTCTCTCTCTCTCTCTCTCTCTCTGTCTCTCCCCAGCTTGCTCTCTCTCTCTCTCTCAAAATATAAATAAATAAATAAATAAATAAATAAAGGCTATTCTGATCATCATTTACCGTTTAGGAAATCGAGGCTTGGAGGTGGCCTGTGGCAGAGGCAGCTTTTGAAAACAGGTCAGTTTGCCGTCACAACCCGTGCTGCTTACCACGGCGCCGTTCTGCCTGTCAGTACAAGGTAGAGAGAGGACGCAAAAGATCCTATGGTGTCAGCCTCAGAGCCTCTGGCTGCCGTGTGATAAATGCCCCCTGGGTGACCTGCGGACAGGTGGGGCAAGCATTGCGGGGCTTCCTCCATCCAGATGGGAACGCCAACCGTGCAAACCACCTCCGTGAAGGCTTAGCCACACCCAGGTGACTCCACCAGGGGTGACAAAAGTGTGCAAAGAAGCACAGGAGGCACGAGGCTTCGCACACCTCTGACCCTTCCTGTCTCCTGGCACAGATCGGCTAGAGAAAGCTACATCCGCTCCCTCACAACCTCAAAGAGAATCACACAGCAGACTTTACTGCCTGTGGATGATAATTAAAATTGAGCTTCTATTGTAAATCTTTTCAAAAATCTTATGAATTAGGTGTAATTATCTCACTTAAGAAATGAAGAAATAAAGGCTCAGAGGAATTAGGTGAATTGCCCAACGTTATTACCCAGCTTATACACGGACAACTGGGATTCCAACATCGGTCTATATTTTAATCCAAAACCCATACCACGTCCCTCTCGCTAGTCAGGGATTGCTCCTTTGGCTTGGGGATCTTATAAAATCATTGTTTCTCCTAGTCTCTTTTTTTTTTTTAACTTATTATTTTTTTTTAAATTTTTTTTCAACGTTTATTTATTTTTGCGACAGAGAGAGACAGAGCATGAACGGGGGAGGGGCAGAGAGAGAGGGAGACACAGAATCGGAAACAGGCTCCAGGCTCTGAGCCATTAGCCCAGAGCCTGACGCGGGGCTCGAATTCTGGGACCGCGAGATTGTGACCTGGCTGAAGTCGGATGCTTAACCGACTGCGCCACCCAGGCGCCCTTCCTAGTCTCTTTTTGTGGCTATCTCTTGACCATCTCATTTTTTGTCCCTGATTGTATCCACGAGCAAGAACATGCTGTGGAATTCTTGGAGCAGCAGCTGAAATTAAATGTTCTAATTTAAGAGATTGCATTAGAGATTGTTTGTGGATTGTTACTTCTCCATTCTGTCTCTTTCTTCCTCCTACTACCTCATATATCTGACATCTGATTATTAGAATCTTTTTAGAGGTTCTTAAACACACTCATTTGTGGGAAAGTGTCAGTTAAAATTGTTACAGGCAGACATTTGTGTTCTCATAGACTTTTTAAAAAAATAGTCTAACGTTTATGTATTCTAAAAGAATTTTTTTAACGTTTTATTTATTTTTGAGAGCAAGAGAGACAGAGCATGAGCAGGGGAGGGGCAGAGGGAGAGGGAGACACAGAATCCGAAGCACGCTCCTGTCAGCACAGAGCCCGACACGGGGCTTGAACTCACAGACTGCAAGATCAAGACCGGAGCTGAAGTCAGACGCTTAACCAACTGAGCTGCCCAGGTGCCCCATATATTTATTGAGAGAGAGAGACACACACACACACACACACATTGTGAGCGGGGGAGGGACAGAGAGAGTGAGAGACGCCAGAATCTAAAGCAGGCTCCAGGCTCACGAGCCGTGAGATCATGACATGAGCTGAAGTCCGATGCTTAACCGACTGAGCCACCCAGACATCCCTCTCAGAGCCTTTCAATAGAGGGAAGAAAGTAACTTTTGGGTTTGTGAAGATGTACACCACAAACGTTTTCTTTCTTTTTTTTTTTTTAAATTTTTTTTCAACGTTTTTATTTATTTTTGGGACAGAGAGAGACAGAGCATGAACGGGGGAGGGGCAGAGAGAGAGGGAGACACAGAATCGGAAACAGGCTCCAGGCTGTGAGCCATCATTATCAGCCCAGAGCCCGACGCAGGGCTCGAACTCCCGGACCGCGAGATCGTGACCTGGCTGAAGTCGGACGCTTAACCGACTGCGCCACCCAGGCGCCCCCACAAACGTTTTCTTAAAATTCTCCACAAGGTGTAGATAAGTAGCCAATCATAAATAGGCAAGTGATTAGTCAATACGGTAGCAAAATTAGGAATGATTATTGGTTTTGCTATTTCAAGCTCATAGCAAATTATTCATTCTTCTATCACAAAGTCTACGGGACGGTTAGAGGATTTGAACAGCCACCTCTGTCACTCTTCAGTGCCACTAATGTGACTGAAGCTTCGGAAACTTAGAATTTCACTCTCCTAGCTCTGATCCTCCCCTTCCTACAGGTAATGACCATGTTGCCTGCGGTAGGTGTTTGTCAAACCTTTTAACACCAGCTCATCACTGTGACAATCAACGGATATGTCCTGAAAATCTTTTATATGTAGGGCACACCTTGAGGTCCACCCTTAGCCTGTGGGGCAGATCCTGGCCCTTGTACACGTGGGTCCATAAATGGCAGGTACCACACCCACAGGTGGCAACCTCATCCTTGAATGTTGCAGTGGTTTTGCTTTTCTCTACTGGAAGGGTAGCAAATACCTGTCTTGTGTGTATTTACTTAGGGCATATGTATATTTACCACATATAGCACATTATAAAATTTGAAAGCATCGATTTCCATCACCAGCCTCATTCAGGAAGAAATCTGACAACCACCCATCTCTGCCAACACTCTCTTTAAAAAAATTTTTTAATGTTTATTTGTTTTTGAGACGCAGAGAGACAGAGCACGAGTGGGGGAGGGGCAGAGAGAGAGTGAGAGAGAGAGAGAGAGACGCAGAATCCAAAGCAGGCTCCAGGCTCTGAGCTGTCAGCACGGAGCCCGATGAGGGGCTTGAACACATGAACCCTGAGATCATGACCTGAGCCGAAGTCGGACGCTTAACTGCCTGAGCCACCCAGGTGCCCCTGCCAACATTCTTTACAGTGACATGTAAACAGCAAATACCCTGTCATATTTTATCTACAGGAAACACTGTTGACTTGAAGGGCAGTAGCCGTATTTGCTTATTTTTTTTTCATGGAAGACATTTAAACCTGCTTCTATGCTCTAACAACAAAAAGAAAAAAATCTGGAACAACTTATCTCTGTCATAACGTCATCCCTAACGAGTGATTTTAAGATGAAGACTTCTTCTTGAGAAATAAAGCCTGTTGGAGTTAGCATTCAGCTCTCACTTTCATTAAACAGAGTTGTCATTTTAGACCCAAGCTTCCCCTAGAGACAGCGATGCTACCAGGGGAAGCAATATGTGAAGTTATTGCAAGAAAGTTTTTGTGTGAAACTGTGACTCTTGCCAGAGATGTCAGATGTTTTAGTTCACTTCCTTCCGAAGAACTAGGAACATTTCCCAAGCCCCAGATACATACAACTGGAATGCTATTCAGAAGACCGTAGCGTGGGGCCGAAGAGAAAAACTGAATTTTGTACATTTGTTTCTGGAGATGAAGCCTCTATTCTGTTTTCCTTGAGGTGAAAGCCCAATTCACTTTGAGAATTGTAAAGCCTTATTCCTTTGGAAGAAAATGATGATGACCTCTGTCGCTGTTGTTACTATTTATACCATAATCAATTTACCTAGGGAAGGTGATGGTCTCTACCGGGTTCCTTCCAGAGCTCCTTAAGGAATAAAACCATACAACCGACAACCAGCAAGAAGACGTTTTGTTCTGCCTTTTCCTTCTCAGCCCTTTAGTCTTGTAAGCTATCTACCGCTATGCTGTTGATGAACTCTCTGCACATACACAGCACAAGAGCAATTAATGTTCCCCGTGTTGGCTCTCAGGAACTACACCACCATGAAGTACACTCCAGGATTATCAAGGTGAAATTCAATTGTGCTCAATACAGTTTGAGAGTAATGCTCTGAAGTTGGTTCACACCAGCTTGGGAGAGCCGACTGTTAAATGCCAAGGAATGGTGCAAACCTGATGTTAAACCTTTGCAGTTGGGCCACGGGGAGAGGATTTCCACCGGGGAATTAGCTTCCATGCTTCCCGTTCAACTTCCTCAGTGCGGTAGCAATATGGATTACGGAGTGTACCTTTTTCCCCTGTGGGAGGGATTCTCTGACCTTGCCGGGTCCCTGCCCATCCCCTCCTGCAGAGCCTGTGGACTCCACCTCGGCTGGACTAACCATCACTCGCAATAACCTTTGCTTTGTTTACATGCTTATCTCTGTACCTCAAGACCTTCAGCTGCTTGAGAGCAAAGAGGATATCTGATTTTTAAATCTTTACTAACTGGCATAATTCCTGGAACATGGAAGCGGGGGGGGGGGTTGTGCTACACATTCCCAATGAGTTGATGTTGAATAAAGGTCTAGCTTTTTGAAATGGGAACAAAAAAGAATGGATTGGATATTTATTCTAATCTAATCTTCTCTGATGGGAAAGGAGATCGATGCCATTGCTGTCTTTTTTACATTCCTTCCTAAACCTTGTTTACTTTGGCTTTTGTTTGGCTCTTGGGACAGAGAGAAGCGAGTTCAACTTTGAGACTTTGGACCCCCTCTGAAGGGCTAATTACTCCCATACGGTTTTTGGCTTTAGTTCATCATTTTGTGACTCAGACTAGGGGGAATTTAGAGGTTAATGTAATGGGAAGTGACTGGAGCTTACTATTAACAGTACAACTAATGTCTGAGGGCACTGAGCTAAGTCCTTTGCATGCATCGTCTTATTTAATCCTTTCCACACTCCAATGGAGTAGGTATTACCATTTCACCTATTTTCCAGCTACAGAAACTGAGGCATTGGAAGGAACTAGACCAGGGTCATCGTAGGGCTAAGGTTGAACCTTTAAAGTGTGGCTTTCGAATACCACGCCATACTGCTTATAGACTCAACTGTTTGCTGAACCTGCGTCAGAGAAACGGTTCTGAGGCAAGGAAGGTAATTCAGCCATTCAGTAAATGCTAATTGGACACTGTCTTAGCTCTGACTTTCATAGCAAAATAGCATCATCAGGTAGCTTAAACAACGGACACTTATTTCTCAGTTCTGGAGGCTGGCAAGTCCAAGATCAAGGTGCCAGCAGATTCAGTTCCTGGTGCGGTCCCCTTCCTGGCCTTCCTGCATGCTCACGTGGTGTTTCCTGGGTGAACGTAAGGGGGAGCGAGAGCTCTCACTCTGCCTTCCTCTTCTTAATAAGGGCACTAATTATATCATAAGAGCACTACCCTCTAAACCTAATTATCTAAACCTAATTATATATCTCCCAAAGTCCCCACCTCCAAATACCACTACATTGGGGGTTAGGGCTTTAATATAGAAATTCTCTGGAATGTGCTAGATGGAACGCTAAGAAAGAAAATAGCACAGCAAGGTCTGGACTAGGGTGAGGCACACCAACGACCTAGGGCACGACATTCAAGGAGGTACCACCCTCAAGGGCCCACCCTGCACTTGAATAACCCTGCCACTCCATGCACCTGCGTGCCTTGCTTGTGTCACCTCATCTCAGCCCTGGAGCACTGACTGTCCTTTGCTCTTGGGGAGCTCCATGTGTAGAAAGGGCCTGGTATCCATATGGGTCAGAACAGCAGGCAGAAACCCCACCATGATTTGAGCATGGAAAGTTTAATATAAAATGTTATTAACTAGCAGTTTATTGTTTGGAAACCCATGAGGACACAAGGAAGAGACTATGACAAGAGGAGTCAAAGAAATTTTGACCTTCAGGACAAGAGTGAGGACTTTGTTTTTCCCTTTGGGCTGTGCCTGAGTGAGCATGACTTCTCCTATTTATTAAGCAACATTACACTCTGCAGCATTTCCTTTCAGATCACCCTAGGCATGTAGGCTATTTAAAAAATCTAAATAACGTCTCAAACTAACATTCCGAGGGAGAAATGTTTTAATCTGTCTTTTCCCAGAACTGCCTTTATGTCTGGGAGGGAGTACAAACAGGCTGGGTGATGGTTGATATATTTGGATATTTATGGGAACCCAGAGGTTTTGGCAAAGGTACATATACATCTTAAAGAAGATTTAACTATTGTATATATATCACACACACCGCACTGTAGAATTCGAATGCAGGTCAAACGCAACAGCTATTCGTTATCTCTCATTTAAACTATAATAAAAAAATTGCCTTTAAAAAAATTTCTTTGAACGTTTATCTATTTTTGAGAGAGAGAGAGAGAGACAGAGTGTGAGCAGGGGAGGGGCTGAGAGAGAGAGAGGCAGAATCCGAAGCAGGCTCCAGGCTCTGAGCTGTCAGCAAAGAGCCCGACGCAGGGCTCGAACCCACAAACCGTGAGATCATGACCTGAGCCGAGGTCGGGACACTTACCTGCCTGAGCCACCCAGGTGCCCCAATAACAAAATTGCTTTAAAAAATTCCCTTCTCTTCTCCAACTTTCAAAGTATTTAATATTTGCATAATAATTAATCTCCAGCTCCAGAGGAAATTCCCAAAGGGAGAGACAGCACAACAACATTTTGAACTGCAACCCCGTGGAAAAGAGGGAAGAGGGAGCATGTCAAGTCTTCAGCTTTGGAGCCCACTCTCAGGGGAATTCTAACTAACGGTGGCCATCTTGTTGACTATGAGAGTGGGGACTGGATGGCTGAGGTGACACAATCCCAGACATCGGGACAATAAATACTGACTAGGCCAAAGGTATAGCTCCAACTGAGGGATGATGGCACATCCCCTATTTACAGAGAGGTAGATCTTGAATATTTCAAGAAAGTTGCATTCTATGCCTTGAAAGGGCTAAATCCTCTTTCTCAGAACCCTGGAATATACCCGCACCAGCCCAACCAAGAAAAGGTCCGAGAACTTTCCATCCCACAGAAGGGTTTCAGACCTGCTGTTTATTGGCTGTGATTTCAGGGGCCCCGGGGAAGCCTGTGGCTGAGGCAAGGGCTGCAGGCTTCAAGTGCATTTCTCTGCCTCAGTATTCGACCCGTAAAATTAAGGCGTCCAGCTAGAGCAATGGCTCCCAACCTGGCTGCATTTTAGAATTTGCAGAATCTGAAGAACTTTCAAATAATACCCAACCCTGCCCCCTACCTCAGGCTAATTAAATCATGTTCGGCCTGGTGGGCCCAGAAGGTTAGTATTTGAACAAACCTTCTCAATGAGGCCAACACAGTCAGGTTTGGGAGGTACTCGTGGCCCTACCATACAATACTGTTGATTCCTCCTCCATGGGTGATCTTTTGTGCACATTGAAAAAATTGTTCCCATTACAAACGGACTCTCATGGACTGTCAGCTGTAGGTGAACAGGTGTATGAATTTGGATGGAGTCTACACGCGAATACGTAACAACAAAAACAGCTGTATCAGGTGGAAGGATACAGGGAGTTTTTCTTTAAAATGACAAAAAAACACCTGTACTGTCTTTACAACGATGACAGAAATACCTCTAATTGCCAAATACTCTCTCCCCTCTCATTCCCTTTGCAATTTTGGGTCTGGGTTGTTTTCAAAAGGACGTTGAAGCCTGACCTCTGATCATAATAAAAGCATCTGTGTTATTTGGTCAGAGCTGGGTTTCTCCAATAACTTGCTGTCTCTCTGCCCTGAAATGTGATTTCATGAAAGAAGTTGAAACTACTATGTGGGTATGGGCATTCTCACTGTTGAGGGCCTAATATAAAGTGGTCATTCAATGTGTATTCAGTTATAATGACTAAACATATCTCATGACTCCGTTCTGAAATCCAGTCCTAAATGCACAGTTCATGAATCAGATTCATCAGCCACGGCCATCATAAATATTCATCTAATGTCTATCTTCATTTGGTGGTTATTAACATGTCAAAGATATTTGTGGAGAAAATGAAAGTGATAAATTCTATCTATATTTACTCTTATTTGAAAGGCTAATTTATTTTTAGAGTACTCTTTGACAAAAGGCTTTTAATAAAGGGAAGTTTCCTTTAGAAATAGTCTTCTGTTTTCAGGCTAATAGTCTCACACAAAGAAAGTTTATTAATGTTTTGCTTGTCGAATTCGAATGATGTTAGCCAAGTGATGGGCTGTGTCAATAGTCCAATTCAGAGGACAACATAAAGCACTGCTCTTAAAAGGGTACATTGATGCCTGCTCTGCTAACAGTACTTTGGAATTGTTTTTCTAGTGAAAAGAAGTGACAGTGATTCATTTCCACCCTTACCTGGTCCCCTTGGTAATCAATAACCCATCACAAGATCGTTGCATGGGATTGGGATACAGTCTGACTAGAATGGAGGAGGGATTGCAAACTTTTTCTTCAAAGGCCCAAATAATAAATATTTTAGGCTTACTATCTGGTATTGTAGCACCAAAGCGGCCATAAATATTATGTAAATGAGGAGTGCCTGGGTGGCTCAGTCTGACTTTGGCTCAGATCATGATCTCACCATTTGTGAGTTCTGAATTCGAGCCCTGCATTGGGCTCTGTGCTGACAGCTCAGAGCCTGGAGCCTGCTGCAGATTCTGTGTCTCCCTCTCTCTCTGCCCCTCCCCCACTCATGCTGTCTCTCTCTCTCTCTCTCTCTCTCTCCCTCTCTGTCTCAAAAATAAATAAACATTAAAAAAACAAAAAAAATAGAAAATATGTAAATGAGTGAATGTGGTGGTGTTACAAAAAAAACTTTATTTTAAAAAAATAGGTCGTCGGCTAGATTCGGCTTACAGGCTTACACTGGAGGAATAGAGCAAACTCAGTAGGGTGTCAAACTGGCTCTTAGGTTGCAGTGGGAGGTTGTAGGCCAGGTTTGGGAATTTCAACTAAACCCAAAGAAGCCAGTGTGTGTTGGGGTTCTGTATGAGCAAGTAGGTCCACTATGGTAGGAAAAGTCATGAGAATATATTAATAATAAAAGCATGACAATAGCAATGGCCAGTGTTTACCGAGGACTTGCTATGTAACTTGTGTTAAACACTTTCCATGTAATCTTTATAATAACCTTGGAGTAGATATTATTGTATTCCTGTTTTATAGATGAGGAAATTGAGGCTCAGAGAGGCTAATTAAATTTCTCATTCACATTAGTAACTGGCATAGCTGAGATGTGAACCCAGATAGTCTGACTTTAGAGACCTCTCCTCTAACAACTATGCATTATTACCTCCTGCTGGGGGACACAGCCAAGTCCAAAGTCATCATAATTAGGAGAGAAAAGTTTCTGTATCAGTACTATAGTCTTGGTTTATGTTCTGGGGGTTTATCATGGATGGATCAAGAATAGTGTCCTGGGGTGCACACTATGGGAAGACGAATCTCCATGGGCCTCTCATGTTTCTGCATGTTTTTAAGCAAAGACATTGGCAGCCTTTTGTGGGGGACTATGTTTTCATATTAAACAGCCTTGGCAGATAGAGATAGTGTCTCCGTGTGGAGCAGAGGGAAGGTTTGTTTGCTTTACATTATCATAAAGACCATGCCTCTCTCTGGGGCACAGTTGGGCAGGTTGGCTTGTGGCCCATTGTCAAAGAGTGGTGTTCTTCAGTGCTCTTAGAAAACGGGGTCTCAAAATGCCACTGAAGTGTTTGTTGTAAAAAGGTTTAGTTTTATGTTATGTGAATTTTACCTCAATTGAAAAAACATTTTCAAAAATGAAAAAACAAACAAATAAACAAAAAACCTTAGTGAAAAGAAAGCCATTATATGAAGCAGACTCTTACCTGACACTGAATGTGCTGGTGCCTTGATCTTGGACTTCCCAGCCTCTAGAACTGTGAGACATAGATTTCCTTTGTTTATAAGTCACTAAGTCTATGGTATTTATGTTATGGCCAGAAGACTAAGGCCAGAAGATTATGTTGAAGTCAGAGAGAGGCAAGCCGTTGTGAGAAACCGTATCTCTTGATTACGTAACTACCAGAGCGGTATGGTCCTCCGAGGAGTTCTTTTTTCTCTTCTCTTCTTTTTTTTTTTTTTTTTAAGTTTATTTATTTATTTATTTTTGAGAGAGAGAGAACGAGCACACACTGTGTGCCAGTCGGGGAGGAGCAGAGAAAGAGAAGACAGAGGATCCGAAACAGGTTCTGTGCTGACAGCAGAGAGCCCAATGAGGGGCCCAAACTCACAAATTATGAGATCATGACCTGAGCCAAAGTCAGATGCTCAACTGACCGGGCCACCCAGGCACCCCTGCTCTGAGAAGTTCTAAAACTGACCAGAAGGAGTTAAAGACGTACAGTTGACTCATGGGAATGATTTGCAATGAACCATAGCCGTAATATAAATATCACATCCTGGCAATTTAATATAGTGGTTTCTGAACCTAGCTTCTCATCAGAATCACATGGTAATATTAAAGTAACAATAATAAAACAACAGATTCCCTGAGCTCCACCCCATGTATAATGAATCCGAATATGTGGGGGTGGGGCTCAGAAATCAGTATTTTACAAAGGTTCCCTAGATTATTCAAATGCACTGAGTGCCTGCAATATTCCAATGATAAAGATCGAATTCCATCACAGACAAATCCTTCTGCTTCTCGGTACGTTACTTCCTTCAACTGTTACTCAGATGGTTAAACTCTAGAATGGTGTTGTCCAATGGCAATCAGCCACATGTGGCTATTTAAAATGAAATTAATAAAATTTAAAATTCAGTTTCTTGGTTGTATTAGCTACATTTAAAGTAGTTAATAGCTACATGCGGCTAATAGCTACATTGTCCTTTAGTGCAGATATAGAACGTTTCCATTATTACAGAAAGTTTCATTGGATAGAACCACTCTGGAACAGCTTTATACCAGAAAAGAAGGAAACTATCAAAGACTACTGGGGTTGTACCAAAAAGACTCAGGAGTCAACACAAATAAACTTCCATTAAAGAACGGTGGGATAATTTTGAGCACCACTTAGAATAATAAATGCAATGGGTTGAAGTATATTAAATATATTTAAATCCACGAGCTCATACGCATACTAAAGTAAAATTTATTGGTGACTTTTAGTGGGTGCTGGGGAACCATCATTTGGAAACTGGAAAATAAAGGGTTATCAAGCATTTAATCAGTGCTTTCATAAGGACAGGCTGGATAAATGGAGACAGTACTGAGAGGCATATCAGAAGGCCCATTAGCAGGTCCCACCGGATGGAACACCTGTGGCCCTTTGCCACGGTTCATTCAATAGCACATCCTCATATCGGTTTTTCTTCCTCCCCTCTTTTACTTCCCATATCCTGCATTCTTGTTCTCTGGGATTCCCAAATAAATTGCTACATGCAAACTTCTATCTCTGGCTGTGCTCTAATGGGGAACCCAGGCTGGGATAGCATTGTAGTTCACATTCTTTAAAGAGAATTTAACCATACCTGGCATATCGATTTGGTTGTTTGGTTATGCTTCCAGTGCTGGTCCAATCTGTTCCTTCAAGAGATATACACGGGACTTTTTAAAGCAGAAGAGATAGAAGGGAGAGGTAGTTGTGGGAGGCGGAATGGAATAACATGTCAGTGTAGAGCCTTGCCTTAAGAGTGATCCACTGGCCAGCAGCATCAGTATCACCTGGAGCCTGTTAGAAATGGCAACTCTCAGGCCCCAGCCAGCCCTACCGAATGCAAATCTGCATTTAACAAGATTCCCCAGGTGATCTGCATGTCCATTAAAGTTAGCGAATTCTCCTCTAGAGGGAGTAATAATTATCCATCTCAGAGATATCTTTATAAGAGTTAAGATGGTGAATCTAAAGGTCAATGATAAGCACATATAGGGGAAGGGGAGCCCGTGCTAGTATGTGTCTGTGGAGCGGGAGTTGGAAGAGGAAAAGTGGATTGAATCTATGTGAAACACTTTAAATTCATACTAGGAAAAACATTCTATACCTGTGTTATTATATTTTGCACCATAAACCTCAAAAAATGTTCAAGTGGGAAGATAAAAACCACCCCCCAAATCAATAGAAAACAAAGTCTACACGTCGTTGTAAACACAAGAGCAGGTTCTTAGTGAACAACTCTTAACTATTGAATTGATGGCTTGTGTTAGGGTTGGGTGAGTGTATCTGTGAGGGAGGCAAAGCCAGTCTTGACCATGTACCGCTTCCTCCTAGACACTCTGGGCTTCGCCAATCCTGGCGCTCCCCTGTCCAAACTTCCTACGTTCAGTTCACTGCCCCGTCTCCCATGTAAAAACCTCAGTTACAGGCATAGCGCACTCGTAAATGTTTAATGACTTGCTCTCCAGAAGCAAATAGAAAGCTCTAATTTGTAGAGTTTGCCAATTTCCATAGTACAAATGGTTCCATCATGGCTGACTGTAAGCTGCCATGACGTTAATTGAAACTGGAGTCAGAAGATGGTAGAAACTGGGTCCAGCATGCCACTGGAAATAACTGGGAGAAGGGGCAAGAAGGAAATAAAGGGTGGAAAGGACACCGCAGAGTGGTTTTAAAGCCTTTCCAGAAGTGACAGAAGGAAAACTAAGTTGATAGTCTGTTGTGCTGTCTTTAACTTCAGTTACTATGATTCAGAAACGTCTACTTCAAGTCAAAAGGGCTTGTATTGTGTCCTCCGCTCTAGGCTACGGATTTGGCCATCTCATCCAATCTATGGCTATCTCTTAGCTTTGACTTTATTGAGAACTTCCTTATGTTGAGCTTTAAAAGAATCAGAAACTCAGCTGCAGAAACAGTTTTAGGACAGAAGGCCAGAGTGACGTGTATTCTATGTTTACTGAAGCTTCTTCCATGAACATTATCTAGGCTCTGGAATGCTCACGCCTACCTTCATGGACACACCACACCTCAGTCTCCCCTGCCTGAGTCTTGGTGACTCCTACCCAGCCTCCTCAGGTGTTACACACCCTGACTTCCTGGCTACAGTTCAAGCCTTCACCTGGCTTCCTTGGACATCACCCAAGAGCTGTATCCCTGTCTTTCCTGCAAGATCTCCAGCTGGCACCTAACTCCCTTCCCTCAGGGACATTAGCAGATAATGCATAGCTACCTTGCTGGAGGTACTGGCAGGCAGCTTTAACCTGTCCTCCCACAAACCCTGCTTTGGGGGCTCGGCGTTGGTTCTCCGAAGGCCTGATCCAGGGCCCCCGTCCCCTCTGGCATCTCTCAAGCTGTAGAGCCATCGATCTCTGCTTTGCATCTCTGGGCCAGCTGAACCCAACTTTCCTGACAAACACACACCTAAATTTCCCATATCTGCTCTGGTTGCTCACCTTTCACTTTTTCTTGGAAAGCATCCAGTGCTAGGAATCCAGCTTGCTAGAGACAGCCCCGATCGATGCCTCTTAATCTGCATGAAATGGAATTTTTTATAACCCTCTCTTTGGTGTTTAATCAATGGTGACTTTTAGGAAAGAAACACGGCTACGAGTAGATTACAAGAGTTCCTTTTTGCAGTCTTGTATCTGTTTGGGATGCTATAGCTTGTTTAGTCCTCTCCCCACGTGAATGCACCTTGATCTTTAGATTTAGGATTTGGCTTTTATTTCTTCTAAAAATAGAGACAGAAGCAGTGGAAGTCCCCTTTATCTCTGTCAGGGCTGGGGCCCCTTCTTGGGATTTTTTTTTCTAGCCCTGCAAAGCAGCCACCCTTTAGGTTTATTCTGTTTGATCCTCATTCTCTCTTTATGTTTTCTCTTCTGAGCACATAAACATATCGCTACCCTTTCTTACAAAGTCAAGGCCAGCTTACATTCTGTAGAACAACTTACACGGACAGAAGCATTCCAGGTGGCTCAGTTAACTCACCACAGCTTTTGTGTACCCCAGGTTGGGAAAGGCAGGGGCCCAGTGGTCAGTGTGTCCTTCCTGCCAGCTGAGAATGCTACTTGGCCCTTTGAGTGTTCCATTCAGAATGAGGCCAAAGGTCTCCCGACTAAAGAATGCCTTTAATCAAGCCCCAGTTATGCAGGAAGGCATCATAACAGCTTCTGCTGTTGGCCTGTGAAGCTGGCCATGCTGGAGCATCCTTGACCTCTCTTCTTTCTCTCAGAAGGCCAATGAACTTGTGTTTAATTTGTTCTCTGAACCTCCACAGAGTTTCATTCTGCGAGGCCTCTGGTGAGTTTGAAAGGCTGCCAATCTCGACACAAAAATGGAAGTGCCTCAGGGAAAGAGTCTTCCAAAGTTCTTGGTTGTCAGAGAGATGAACATCATCAGATGTCTCCGAAAAGATGAAAGGGATTGACAATGAAAGCAGTTGTAAGACTAAGACTGTCCAATGGATGAGGCTCCAGAGAAGGCAGGAGCCATAGCCGTGAAAATCCTGCCCTGGAATTGCTAGCATTATGAACAAATTTTCAGGGAACTTATCAGAGAAAGTCAATTTGAATGGGTACTAATGAGTTGATGGCTCAGATCCAGGAACAAATCAGACTATAGCAACCAAGCACATATGGAGGTGGGTTGCTATATAATTGTAATGTCCCTTAGGGACAGGCACTGGGCCACAAGACGAAATTGCCTAACCTCTTCCCACTGAGCAAATGATCGGGAATCTAACTAATATGGACTGTGTATCTGACCAGAGGAATTCTTAGGACATGAACTCAAATATGTTAGCTCTCTCTGTCTTTTATTAAGGCCCTTTCTTAGATAAGGGGCTAAACTAGCTGTGGCAGATCTCAAAAAAATGCATAGGCTGAACTTCTGGTCAGCCTGCCTGAGCCTTGTATATCGTAGGTATCCAGAAAATGGCTTGTTAATTGCAATGTAATAGGGCTCATCCCCTGTCATGGGGAGCTATGGCCCCAGTCTTTAAACAGTAAGTGATAGTGACGAATGTTTGGAAAGTCCCACAGTGGTATGCAGTGCCCCGTCCTCAGATAGTCTACCCCTCTGCTGGGACAGGGATTCATTGGTTTATTCCAAAATAGGTAAATGCTGGGTGTTCTCTTGACCTTAGAAGGGGTAAGACATAGCACAGGGAATTGACACCAGTCTGAAATCTGAGGGGGTCATATGTGGGCGTTAACATAGACCTTGAAATCTGGAAAGTAGCCTATCCTCCTCACTTCCAAAAATATCTTTCCAAGATATTCTCTATTGTTCTGCCCAGTGCAGTTGGGTCTTGATCAGTTTGCCTTATAAGGAATTTCAGGTCTTCAGGAGCTCTTGCAATAGGAAGTTTTCCCTGCTCTGCTGCCCGAGTTGCCTTCTGCTTAATTTTTAGTTCAGTGTGTCTGTAAAGACAGGGAGGGCTTTATGGGGCAAAAGGCCCAATCACTGTGGGAAGAATGAATCATTCTGAGAACAGCCAGAAGGGCTGGAAGGAGAAGGTGACTGAGGGGCAGGAAGCTGGGGGTGGATGGATGACTGAGAACAGCATCCAAACAGTCTGGCTTCTCTCCATTCCTCCCACTAGGGGGTGCCCAGCATCCCAGAATAATCGCTATTACTAGGAAGCTGAAGTTTCAGGGGGCACCATTTATTTCATAGAAGGGCGCTGGCTGACCCAGGTTTCCTGCATCTCTGCCCAGAGTCAAGAAGAGATGGGGGCGGGGCGGGGCGAAAAGAGGGGTCTTGAGTCGGTAAGTACACAAATGCCTTTCAAGCATGTGAGGATCCTAAGTCCGTGGAAACCTCTGGGGATATCATGTGTTCTCGAGGACCCACTGGTCTTAAAGTCAGTGACTGAAGTATTCGTGGACCTGAAAGTACTCCTGGGCCCAGGAAAGGTGGTGGTGTGATATTTCACCCTTGAGGGTAAAGGAGTTGTGGGGCTAACAAATGAGCAAGGCTGACGGATTGTTTGGAGGTCCAGTAGGGATGGAATAAAGATCAAAGATAAAGTGAGATTCTGAAATAGAGTAGATAACAGGGACGAATAAAGGTCAGGGAGAAGGAAGGGTATTTTGAGGGTCTTAAAGCATCTATGCCTTCAGAATGGCCACGGCATAACTTTTAGCTGTGGGGGGTTTTGTGGAAAGAACGTGGAACCGCACGTTGACAGACATGAATTCGAACGTCACCCCAAGCATTCAATAGCCATGTGATCTTGGGAATTTGGGAAAGTTATTCAACCTCTTTAATCTTTAATTTTCTCATCTTCAGGGTGCCTGGTTCGCTCAGCCGGTTAAGCGACTGACTTCAGCCCAGGTCATGATCTCACGGTTCGTGCGTTCGAGCCCTGTGTTGGGTTCTGTGCTGACAGCTCAGAGCCTGGAGCCTGCTTGGGATTCTGTGTCTTCCTCTCTCTCTGCCCCTCCTCCCACTTGCACTCTCTCTCTCTCTCAAAAATAAATAAACATTTAAAAAAAATACAAAAAATTCTCAAATAACCCTAGTATTATTAGTTCCATTTTGAAGATGAGAGAATTTAAAAAAATGTTTTAATGTTTTATTTATTTTTGAGAGAGACAGAGTATGAGAGAGAGGGAGACACAGAATCGGAAGCAGTCTCCAGGCTCCGAGCTGTCAGCACAGAACCCATCGCAGGGCTCGAACTCACGAACCTGTGAGATCATGACTTGAGCCGAAGTCCGATGCTTAACCAACTGAGTCACCCAGGAGTCCCTAGGGTTATTCGAAAATTTAAAAGATAATGGATATTGTTAGAAGGTGAAGGCGAGTCAGTAATCTATTCTCCAGTCCGAGAAGTCACTTTAAGACCCAAAAGATGAAGCAAGCCACTTCATTCCGTTTACACAGAGTGTTAGCCAGGGTGATTTACTGACAGAGGAGATCAGGCGGGTAGGTGGGAGGATGGACAGACCATCCAGGGCACTGCACAGCTAGCCATTCTCCACTCAGTCTGGCCCTTATGGAGTGAGGGGCATGGTGGTGAGATCACAGGGTAGTTATCTAAAGTGAGACCTTCTGTGCACCAGGCGTCTTGACCAGTTACCGAAAGTGGGGCCTTCTGTGCACAACTTCAAGAAAGATAAGAACAAGCCTTCTCACATTCCGGTCAGGGCATACATTAATACATCAACTTCCACAGGGCCTGGAACACGTAGCCTGGAGGGTGGTCATTGTGTGGGCAGAAGAAGACAGAGGGCTAAAGACCAGTCAGTGTCGTCAGTGCTCCTACACAAAGCATGAAATTAATTTAACCTTCCCCCTTTCATTGTTCTCTCTTCGGAAATAGCTGAGAGCAAAGGAGGAAGTATTTGTGTGCTACCCCTCTGTCGCCCCATAGACTTCAGATATGAGGACGGTAGCCTCGGGACAAGAGGGTCTTCCTTGGCCCCCGGGGCTTTCTGCACCACAGAACTTTGCTGAGTATTTAGGCCATGCTGGCGAGAAGGCCTAGACTCTGTGAGCTTTTGGACCAGTCCTTACACGTTGCAGACTTGTGGGCCATGATGAAGAAACCAGTCCCCAACTGAATTTTTAGAGGTCACCAACTGGTCCAGAGGCCTTCAGTCTTGGAGTATTAAATGCTCCTGCCCATGGCCACACAGAATGCCAAAGCCCGGCCTGGAATCCCAGTGCTATGCTCTCCCGGTTCGCCCATGCTAATGTGACAATGACTCCCAATTCTTTCCAGCATAGTGTTCCAAAGTGTGGGCCACAGATCACCCGTACCAGCATCAGAAGGCGGGCTTGATAAAAAGCACAGATTCCTGGACTCCTGCCAGACCTGCGCACCCAGATTCTCTAAAGTTGAAAGGCAATGGCTTACAAAGTTACCAGTCCCGGGTGACACTTCTAAGGGGAAATAGAATGCCTGAATCTTCCAGAGGGCTCTTTTGTAGGGGAAGTTGGGGCCCTTGGGCGGACATATTGTTGCTTCAAAAATCATACCCTACAGGTGTTTCTGACTCTGCTTATCTTCAGAGCCCACTCTGTCCCTAGCCGCTTCCTTTCTTCCCCTGGAACTTCCTAAATGCTGTTGGAATCATTTCTGTGAAGGTCATTGGAGACTGTTTCTGCGGACACCCAGTGAGATGGTGTGCTTTAGAAAGGTCAGTTTGATTCTCTCCTGAGCCACAGTTAATAACCTGGCCTCCTGTCAAGGCACTGGGGAGGGCAGGGAGTTTTTGGTTTTTGTTTCTGGGGATTGGGGGCACCAGGATAGAGGGATCACCAGCTGCCACTTCCTTGGCATTGACGGACCACTTGCTGCCAGATTGGCTTTGTCTAGATTGAGGGTTGCAGCAAAAAGTACCCATTTCTCTAAGGCTGTGAACTCTGATCTCTCAGTCTAGAGGGAGATGGGCTCTGGGCATGCGAACCACACTTCACAGGCTTCCTCCCGACAACGAGGACGGCATGAGCGGGCCCTGCAGTAGGAACTCGTGACCATGGATCACTCTCCCAGAGAGACAGACCTTTTCAGCCTCAGAGGAACAGCAGTGGCAGCGGCCCCTGCTTTAAGTTTGTAGCCCTTGGAGTTAGAGGGTTCACCTTGGCCTTGGCGGGTGTGTGTGTGTGGGGGGAGGGGGTCTCTGCACTGCAGAATGGCAGTGGGTCGTCAGGGCATCCTGGGGGCTGCAGAGAGATTTTGCAAGAAGTATTCCTATCAGCTTCAAAAGTCCCCAAACGCGCATAAAAATGCTGCGGGGAAGGCAGTTGTTGCGATCTTCAGTCTTTTTTGGGCACAAGGTGGAAAACGAACTTTAGTAAACTAAAACAAAAGGCAGGTCGTCAGTTGTGTAGCAAATGTCACTGTAGACAGTACCTATCTGGCCAGCTGGCTGCCTCCAGGAGGTTGGGGTGGGGCCATGTGGACGTGATTTCAGCCTCCTTCCTTCCAGGGGGCTGACATCCCTGCACGGAGTCCTGGTGGGAAAGCGGTCCCCTCCAGAAAGCATCATTTCATCCTTCCCAGTCCTTTTGGTTTTCTAGGAACTAGAGGATTCATCTGACTCAACTGGAGATGGCTCCCTTTCCTAATTTATTGTTCTATTCCCAAAGCCTCGCTCCTCCCCGGGCTCCGCGTGAGCGTAGACGGGAGCCTGGGAAGTTGAAGCCCCTGCAGAGAGGCAAGTTCACAGGCGCTGAGCTGCTCCTTCACGGGGCCTGAGGCAAAGAAAAATCCCAACCTCTTTCGTGCCATTCAGTAGGTTTTGTTGAACCTGCAAAGGAAATAAATTCCCAGGGCAGGAAATGACCCAGAGCCCATGACAATATGTGAAAAGCCAAACCCGTGCTTCCGTCACTTTGTTTCAAACTATTCTAATCTGTGTACCAGGAAGCCTAACCCAACACCAGATGGAGATCTGTTTTCAGGCGCCTCTTGGCATCTGCCACTCCCGGCTGGTGACATTTGCACGTTTCAAGGAGGCAAACCTGTTCTGACATCTCCAAACTTCCCAAGAGGTGCAGCTTCGGGAAAGTCCTTGGGTCTCTTGCTGGAGGCGCCGACCATCTGACGTGCTTCGTGCTGCTGGCCTCCAGCCTGGAACACGAGCTCACCGAATCTGTTCTTGAAGGCCTGCAAATCTGAAATCGAGATGTCCCATGCTGCCAGAAAAGGCTGGCTCCCTCGCTTGCTTCCTAATCCCTTCTCGCCAGGCTTTCCCGAAGAAATCTGATGAGTCAGGAAGGAAGAAAACGTGTCTGAGGGAGATCTGGCGGGTGGGCTGGTCTCTCTCATTGCTTCTTGAAAATTCCCTCCTGTTTCACAATGCGGGTAAGGTGGAGGGATTCGGTAGTAGTTTTTCTCCGTTTCTTCCTCTATCGGCTCTCACTCTGAGAGCTCCTTCATTGACCACTCATGAAGTCGGCTTTGCAAAAGCAGGAAGGCCCTCTGATGATGATGAGTCACTGTTGCAAAGAAGTTTTGACCTCACTTTTTTCCCCAGGAGCAGGGCAAGAAAAAGCTCCCACCTCTGCTCCCAGAAGGAACCATCATTCAGCTGCTTTGCTCTGGCCCCGGGGGCCTGTAGTTTTCCAAGGCTTTTAATTTTTACTGAGCACCATTCATCAGCCTGCCCGCTGCAGGCCGCGGGCCAGGTGGAGCCCAAACACAGCGAGGTGGCTTCTGGGATGCCACCAAACAGGTATCCTGCTAACATCCCCCTCCCTCCCCCCCCCCCCCCCAGCCCCGGGGGTAATCGGAAAGTAGCCATGGTTGAAGGAGTCATGTGCCCAACTCTCTCAACCCTTTCAAAATGTGACACAGATTAAAGTGTAAAGAATCCAATATATTTGTTGACACTTGGTTTATAAAAAAAGCTCCAGCAAGAAAGAAGGGGGACGTTGAACGTCTAGCTGGATACTGCTCTCCTGTGTTCTGGCATCGCAGACCTGTCCCGGGGTGTGAAACCACCCTGTGCCACTATTCAAAATTGTGTGCCGTTTATAATGAAAGAGCTTTTAAAAAGTATGTTCAGATAAGCTTGGATTTAGCCCTAGTGAGGGAATATAGTCTCCATTACAAGACAGTAGCTTAAAATCAGAGGCTGGCTGTGCCAACTGTATGTAGCTGGTAGTAAACAGTAGATAAAAGAACCTAGGAGATCTTGAGAGAGAGACAGAGAGACAGAGAGACAGAGAGAAGAGACAATCATCCCGACAACCAACAACAAGGGAAGGTAAGAGATGTATGGGTCTCTCTCTCTCGCCTTGACCCTGCCTTATGAGCAGGGAGGCAGGGAAACACTAGAGATGGGAGACAGAGGGAGGTGATCTTTCCAACTGTAGCCAAACGGGTTATAAATAGTTTATATTATGATGATGACAATGACCCTAATGATGAAGAGATGGTGTTGACCCAGAGGGGAAAAAAAAGGTGTTTGATTTCAAGCCACACTTAAGCCCCAAAGTACTGTTGCCAGAGCTACTTATGTGATCCAAGGGGCTTTTCAGTATAATTAGAGGAATTTGGGGTCAGTGAAATAAATATAACTGAATAGAAAAATCAGGATTAGATTAAGATGTGATTGAGAATGGTTAAAAATTAGTGAGAAAGGTATCAAATCTGTAACTTTTTCTACTGCTTTCAGTCTTGATAGAATCATCTGTTAAAAAGTAACATAGTTATCGGGACGCCTGGGTGGCTCAGTCGGTTAAACGTCTGACTTCGGCTCAGGTCATGATCTTGCTTGAACCCCGGATCTGGCTCTGTGCCGACAGCTCAGAGCTTGGAGCCTGCTTCGGATTCTGCGTCTCCTTCTGTCACTGCTCCTCCCCCACTCGCACTCTGTCTCTCTGAAAAGTAGATAAACATCAAAAAAAAAGTAACATAGTTAAAAACTACTTTTGTGTTAATGCATAAGCAGGGCAAAGATTTTGCTGTGCTCTCTGAGGCACATATTTGGGATGCCTAGCCGTTGGGGACCTTCCAGTCATGTCCAGCCTTCATCAATGACAAAAAACAGAGAAAGGAACGCACAACTTAAAGAAAAAAAGTTTATTTATTTTTTGAGAGAGAGAGAGAGAGCGCATGAGAGCTGGGAAGGGGCAGAGAGGGAGACAGAGGATCTGAAGCAGGCTCTGTGCTGTCACAAACCATGAGATCATGATCTGAATCAAAGACGGATGCCTAACCGACTGAGCCACCCAGGGTCCCCATGAATATACAACTTCTTGAGGGCAGCAGTGGAAGGTCAGAGTCATAATGTGGCGGTAAATGGTAGCATGTGCTTCATCCCAGGTTTAACAGAGGTAGTTGCTAGACACTTAAGGTAGATGCTTTTATTTTGCAAATGAGAGGACAGATTCAAAAATGGAGAAAGAGGGGCGCCTGGGTGGCTCAGTCGGTTGAGCGGCCGACTTCGGCTTAGGTCATGATCTCGCGGTCCATGAGTTCGAGCCCCGCATCGGGCTCTGTGCTGACAGCTCGGAGCCTGGAGCCTGTTTCGGATTCTGTGTCTCCCTCTCTCTGACCCTCCCCCGTTCATGCTCTGTCTCTCTCTGTCTCAAAAATAAATAGACATTAAAAAAATTTTTTAAAAAAAATGGAGAAAGAACAGAGCCACAAGTCCCAAACTATGTGCCAGGTGCCCAGGACACCACAGCAAACTCACAGGGACGTGGTGGCGTATGTTAGATGTCCAGGGGACATGGTGATACGTAGGACACCACATGAACTAAGAGGCCAAGACAGTTCACAGTTTCAACAGCAGATTGTGCTCTATTCCTTTCAAAGACATCTTGTGTCTGAGAATTGGGTTTTCAGCAGTTGTTATAAAATGCAAGTACCGAGTGAAAATCAGTGTGGAAAAGCAGGTGAAGGTGCTGGTGCCTGTTTAGGTTCTGAGGTTTAAAAAGCCTTTCAGGGTCCAGTTGACATATACTTCTTTTTATAAGTAACCGTGGTTAGGAGTAGCAATATATATATATGTATATATATGTATATATACACACATATATATATACATATATATTAAATTTATGTATATCATTATTATTTAAACAGCAAAATTGTTGGGACCTAACTAATGGATAAATTATATATATATATAATATATGTATATTATGTATATGTGTATATAATATATGTATATTATGTATAATATATGTATATATAATATATGTATATGTGTGTATATATATATATAATTTATATACATATTCGGATTCTGCATCTCCTTCTGTCACTGCTCCTCCCCCACTTGCACTCTGTCTGAAAAGTTGATAAACATTAAAAAAAAGTAACATAGTTAAAAACTACTCTTGTATTAATGCATAAGCGGGGCAAAGATTTTGCTGTGCTCTCTGAGGCACATATTTGGGATGCCTAGCCGTTGGGGGCCTTCCAGTCATGTCCAGCCTTCATCAATGACAAAAAACAGAAAAAGGAACACACAACTTAAAAAAAAAGTTTATTTATTTTTGAGAGAGAGAGAGCAAGAGAGCACATGTATATATTAAGTATATATGTATATAATATATGTATATTATGTGTATTATATATATTATACATATATGTTATATATATTATATATGTATACATAATATACATATATACATATACAATATATATATTATATTATATATGTTATATATTATATTATATAATATTATATAAAATTATATAATATATGTATGTATATATACATATACAATATATACATAATATACATATATATGTATATATATACATATATATAATTTATCCATTAGTTAGGTAACAACAACTTTGTTGTTTAAATAATAATGATATACATAAATATATATATTATTTTTTATATTTATTTATTTGGGGGCAGGGGAGGCAGAGATAGAGAGGGAGAGAGAATCCCAAGCAGGCTCTGCACTGTCAGCACTGACCCTGATGTGGAGCTAGGACCTATGAACCTTGAGATCATGACCTGAGCCTGATGCTTAACCGACTGAGCCACCCAGGCACCCCTGAATAAATAATAATTCTGTATTGTACTTCTTTTGGGCTAGGGACACTGTAAAAAAAATTACTGAGACTGTAAGATGTTATGAATGGAGACAGTTTGGGAACCTCTGGATGACAGCAATACAAAGTGTATCAAGGGGTAAGGTGGATTGGAACGGTTTAGGTTCACAGGTGAGAATAAAGAGGTCATTCTATTCTCCTCTTCCCATCTCAGCCAGGACACTACTCCCGGTATTTCCCTCTGTTCCTACATAAAATGAAATATTTTTAGTCGGAATGTTTTTTATTAATGCAGCTATTTGGTAGACTATTAAAGTTATTGTATACCATGCTTGTCAAGCTGTCTTCAGTGAAGGGCTTTTTTTTTTTCTAATTTCCAATCTGTCATGGATTATGTGATGGTTAATTTTTGTGTTCACTTGGCTGGGCCACAGTGCCCAGATATTTGGACAAACATTATTCTGGATGTTTCTGTGAAGGTGTTTTTTTCCCGACGACATGAGCATTCAAATCAGTGGACTTTGAGTAAAGCAGAATACCTATATAACATGGGTGGGCCTTACCCCATGAATTGAAGGTCTTACTAGAGCAAAGACAGAATTTCCCTGAGCAGGAAGAAATTGTTGCATGGGGCATCTAGGTGGCTCAGTCAGCTACCCAGAATTCAACTCTTGGTTTCAGCTCAGGTCATGAGCTCTTGGCTCGAGTGTTTGAGCCCGGCATTGAGCCCCACGACCCGCATTGGGCCCCACCCATCTTGAGCCCCACATTGAGCCCTGCATTGGGGTCTGTGCTCTTAGTGGGGGATTCTCTTTCTCTCCCTCTTTCTTGGCTCCTCCCTCACTCGTGCTCTCTCTCTCTCTCTCTCTCTAGACATACACACAAAACACATTCACACACACACAAACACACACACACATCCTTTTGGTTCTATTTCTCTGGAGAATGGAGAATGCTGACTAATACAGATTGATACTTAAAAATGCAATAAAAATAAATATCTAGGAAAATGATCATATGTTTAAATACTGTGGAAATGTTAAATTGCTATACAAGTTTCTAAATACCTGCTTTTAGTTTCCATATTTAGTTTATCTGATTGATAATAAAGTGTTTGTAAAATACACTTAGCCTAGCACTGATCACATAAAAATGTAAATATACACATACATGCATACATATTTATACACATATATTTGGTTTTTTTTTTTTAATTTTTTTTCAACGTTTATTTATTTTTGGGACAGAGAGAGACAGAGCATGAACGGGGGAGGGGCAGAGAGAGAGGGAGACACAGAATCGGAAACAGGCTCCAGGCTCTGAGCCATCAGCCCAGAGCCCGACGCGGGGCTCGAACTCACGGACCGTGAGATCGTGACCTGGCTGAAGTCGGACGCTTAACCGACTGTGCCACCCAGGCGCCCCATGTTTATTTTTTACTTTGAACTAATTTTAAGTTTACTGGAAAGTTGCAAAACTGATACAGAGATTTCCCATATATTCTCTCACCCAAGTTCCCCAATTGTAACATCTATGAAAACATAGTATAGTCTTCAAAATGAAGATACTAATGTTGGTACCAAGCTATTAACTAAACTACAGAGCTTATTCAAATTTCACCACATTGTATTTTAAATGGTGAAGTCACAACTCTAGGGTATGCAACTTTAGCAGCTACTGAGCTAGAAAAATATTTCCAGAATGGGTTGAGATCATCGCTTTCTTGTGTTTGTAGATGAGCCAGTGGAGAACTAGAAGTTAGACAGTAATTGTGGATTGTTCTGTAGAAGAATATAGAGACCGCAGACTATAATTGAAAACATCTCATGCATATTGACTGAGCCAACGCCACAGCTCCTAAATGTGTCTAGCATTATTGCCAGAAATAAATTCTTTTGTGTCTGGAATGATTAGTCACTTAATGACAGAATGTATAGAACGGAGTGTAATGACAGAAGGCATGGAGCATGGATGAGTATTTGCAAGGCTATGCGTTTTTTGGCTCAGCCACCCCTCTTCGTCTCCTCTGTGAAGTCTTCTATGATCTTCCATGGGTAGAGCCATTGTAATGGCTTTGGGGTCGCTACTGTAGTGACGTTACAGATTTCTGTCATGGCACCTGTAACACTCTATTGCTGTAATTTGTGTAGGTACCTGCTGAACTGTGAGCGCCTCATGATCATGGCTGCATCTTACTCACCCTGGCGTCTCAGTACCTGGCATAACGCCTTAAGCATAGCAGGCATGCCATACGTACTCACCGTCGGAATGAATGAGGGCATGAAGACACAATACATTCACATCAACATTTTTCTTCCTACCTCATCTCGTTTGGGAAAAGAGCCCATAACTTGAAATTAGTCCAGCGAATAAGACAATGCCTCAGTATATTAAAAAGGAAAAGCTTTCAAGGGCCTTGTGTTTGAGAAACAGAGTGGCTTTGAGTGCCAGGTGTCACTTAAAAGCTGAATAAAGAATATCACTTTTACAAATAGCACAAGCGTGTGGATGCTGACTCACTTTATTCAGTAGATTCATTGTCCACCTCAGGTAATTTTATCCACTTTAGTAAAATCCGCTTTCCACCTAGGCTGGTGGGGTATTATTAGTTACCATTATTACTCAGCATTTCTACAGTATGTGTTTTCAAAGTGTTATGCTCCTCGTTCTTAACAAGCTATGCAGAATATACGTAATGAAAGGACGGTTAATCTAGTCTCTCGTGTAGCTGATAGACAATAAATTCCTGTTGGCTGATTCATCACTGAACTCAGCTGGAGACCAGCCTGTGCTAACTTGTGGGAAGAAAGCCTCCCCCACTTTTACGTGGAGGAGTGGGGGAGGGGACGTGGGGCTGGAGGACAAAGGTTGGAGAAGCCAGGGAGTAGGAATTCTCCTCAGCAGGGAGAGGAGCAGGCTTATGAGTCTCTGACCCACTTCAGCAATCCTCAGGGCACTCTGGGATTATAGACACGTCGTGCTTACTTGCTCCGTGAAGGAGTAGATCCTTTGGGTTTGGAGCTGCTGTTTCTCAGGAACAAATTGTTTAGGGACTGCTTTTATGAGTCTGGTGATCGATTTTCAGCATTCTACTTAGGCGTTTGATATCACCTGGTTATAAAGCCGGGAAAAATAAGATACGAAAAAAAAAAAAAAAACCCAACAAGATACGATAGAAATCCAGAACATAAAAGCTGAATAATGAGATGTTCTCATAGGAGGTATTGCATTACGGGAGGGTGACAAGTGACAAGGAAACTTAATCCTCAGGGTCCCCAGTGGCAGAGACACACTGAATATACAGCTGAGAAATGGAGACGGGAAGGGACTTACCTCCTATTTCTTGGAGACCTCACCTCTCTCTAGAAGCCCCGCCCAGCCGTCTTCTCTAGTTCTGTCAACTGAGAGATGAGAAGGGTTTTGGCAGTGGACGTTGGGCTTGAGGTTGTTGTCTTAAAAAAGAATAATGTATTAGGTCCCTGGTAAGTACTCAGAAAATCCTGCTTTTTTTTTCCCCCCTCCTCCAGCACATGACATTTGTGTACTTTGGTTTTAATGGGCAATGGCCACAAATATTTGTCTGGAACACAACTTGGAAAAAAGGAAAGTTGAGAAGATAAAAATACAAACCTTTCCCAGCAGTTGGGTTGGCTGGAAGAGGTATGGAAATGCTCAGGGAAATGTGATATCATAAACCTAAACACCTACCTCATTGAGGGCCTGGCAGGCCCAGTTAGCCTGGGGTCAAACGTGAAGGCCAAGAGGGAGGTCAGAGAACTGGCCTGGAGCTGTCCGCAAAGAGCAAAGCAGATTTCTCTTATCTTAGGTAGGAGCTCAGATCCAGACGTCAGAGAGTATTATGAGGATTAAATGAGATAGTGGTCTGCGAAGGCAAAGGACACAGAGCCTGGCACCCAGCAGGTGTTGCAGACTAAGTGCATTTCCTTCCCTGCTGTGACTTTGTGAGGCCTGGCGGTGGGTGTCAGAAGACACTGTGTTTCAGACGATGGCATCATGCCACGCAGGTATTCTGTACTATAGAAAACACTGGAAAGTCAAACCCGGGCAAACTCTAAATTCTTCCATCCCAGATGTGATGAGCCATAGCTAGGGACGCAGCTTGGGGTCCTTATTTGCAACACATTGTGGTTCTGGGAAATAATTTTGTGACTTGAAGGAGGACACGTACCTGATCATCATTTCCTCAAAAAATGATTGGTCTGGATTTCAACTCAGAAGAGATTCCTGAGGACTCCTGCCCACAGGGGCTGCTCTATTTCAATTTTGGGTGAGGACCCGATCTCTGAGATAGATGAGATAGGATTTCGTTGATAGCATCTCACCGATTTCTCATAAATATTTTCCTCCCTAAACCAGGGACCAACATGGAGCTTTGATGCCAAGCACCCCCAAGGGAAGTGCTTCCCTTTCTACCAGCATTGTCATACCAGTAATAGAATTCCTGCCATTTGTGACCCCTTCACCACCAGGCGCTTCTCCTTGACTCATCTCCCTGACCCACAAGCAAGTCCCTGGCCATCTATCCTTTTCAGGCCTTTATCCCTTCTACTCTGCTGCGTGCTTTCTCATTATGTTTTCATTTTCAGTGTCTTCTTCTTCACTGGATTCTTCTCATCAGCTTGGAAGCATGCTTAAGACGCCCTTTGGGAGTGGAGTGGGATGAGTGGAGACAACCTTATTTCAACCCTACACTCTCTTCAGACTCTCACATTTTCTTTTCTCCTTCCCAGAGACTTCTGGAAAGAATACTCTACTTGCTGAGTCTGCTCACTTCCCATTCAATCCTCAGGTCACTCTCAGGTTGGCTCCTGCTCCATCAACCCAACCCAACATCTTGTGCTAAGGTCATTCATCTTCCTTGATGTCTCAGAAGTAGTCTACACTGTTGACCAGCCCTGCTCCTTGAAACGGTCTTTTCTTGGCTTCACTGACACAAGATTCTTCTCGTTTTCTCTATCTTCTCTGACAGCTCATTTACTATCTCTTTTGCAGCCTTATCTATTCTTCCCAGGTCAATAAATATTAAAATACCCAAGATTCAATCCTAGACATATTTCTTTTCTTAGTCTATATTTTATTCATGGCACAAATGTTTCCCCAGCCTAGATCGCTCCTCTGCGCTCTAGACTTACATGTCCAACATCCTACTCAACATCTCCACTTGGAAATCTACCAGGCATCCAAAATGTAACTCATCCAAAACCAAATTCTTGATCTTTCTTTCCAATCTCATCAGTGCCCCCTGTTTCCCTGAAGGGTGAAGCAGGCCAGAACTTGGAGTCACCATGCCCCTTCCCTCTGCCTTACCCTTCACATTCATTTTTGCTTCCTAAACCTGTCGTGAATCCATATTCTTCTCCCTACTTCCATTCCCACTATCCTAGTCTAAGCTACCATCATCTCTTACCCGGATTACTGTAAATGCCTCCTTGTTGGCGTACCTGCAGGCATTTTGATCTCCACCTCCTACAGTATATCCAGAGTGATTTCTTCATCTGATCTTCACATCTTACCACCCGCTCACCTAAAAATGTTTACTTGAATACCTTCCCATTATTTGAGGATACAGTATTCCTTAACACGACCACAAGGCCAGGCACCTATCCGGCTTTATCTCAAACCATGCTCTGCCATGGTTTTTGCACTCTGGCCACTCTGGCCTTCCCTCAGTTCCTTTTACTTGGTATGCTGCCTGTCACCAATTGCTCTTTGCCAACAGTGCTCTTCCCCCTCCTTACCTTGTAACTTCCATCCTTTCTTCACATCTCAGCTCAGTCATGGCTTCCTCAGGGCTGTCTTCCCTGACTTCTATGACCAGGGCAGATTTCTACCATTTGGCCCTGGGTATTTCCCCCTCATACGCTGATCACAGCGGTAATTTTATATTTATAGATGTGACTGTTTAGTTAAAATATACTTCTCGCTGACTGTAGGTTCCATTAAGGTAACGAATGTGCCTGGTTTTCTGTGCACAGACCCAGCAGGGTGCCCAGTGATACATAGTAGGTTCTTGGCAGATGCATTTGTTAAATGAGTGAACAAATGAATGTATGAGTGAATGAATGAATGAATGAATGAACACAGACAGTTTTCTTTAATTTCTTTGGCTCCCTCTTCTGGCTGTTTCATCCATGCCCTATCCCTTGTCTGGGCATTGGGGCTTCAATTCATGGATTTGGTTTATACATCCAGGGCTTCTGAACTTACTTTCTGTTGCTGGTAATGAAATCTATGAGGTTCTGTATAACCTTTGAACACTTCCTCCTTTGTAGTATATTTAGCTCTCCTGAAATACTTTTGTTGTTATTAGGATCCTGTTCATTTCAGGCTTCGATAATGAGAGTGCCACCTGAGGAAAGGTGATATTCCACCTAGAACAATCAGATCGTGAACTTGGAGGGAACCCTTAGTAATTATGTAATCTCATTTCTTAAGCAAAGCAGAAATCCCTTCCATATGACTCATGACAGATAACAATAGCTAATGTTTATGGAACATAGGTCAGTTACTGCCTTAAGAACATTTATATGGATGAATGCAGTTAGTTCCTAACAACCATATAGGTAAGTACACTTAAAGTACAGTTACCGTCACGCATCTTATGTAGATAGAGAAGTATTAGAAGGCTTAGTCAGAGTCATGAGTGGCAAACGTTACAGTCAAGATTCTAGCCCATGCGGTTTTTCAGAGCCAGAACTTTTAACCATTGTGCTATGCTATGTTACCTCTGTAGTTGATCCAACATTTACATGGACATTTTCAGGGATAGGCACTCACTCCCCTGTGAGCTGAATACTTGGCCTAAAGTTGTCTTCTGCAACTTTTTTCACATTTTTTCCCTAAGTTCAGCCTCTAAAACTGTACAGAATAGTCTGCTCCAACTTCCATAGACAGTCATTTCAATATTTTCAAATACTAGGAGTAGTTTTTTCTGTTCATAAAAATAACATATGCTCATTGTAGAAAATTTGGAAAATTCAAATAGCATAAAGAAAATAAGAATCCTTGATAACTGGGGTGCCTGAGTGGCTCACTCAGTTAAGTGTCTGACTTTGGCTCAGGTCATGATCTCACGGCTCATGAGTTTGAGCCCCACATAGGGGTCTCTGCTGTCACCTCAGAGCCCACTTCGGATCCTCTGTTTCCCTCTCTCTCTGCCCCTTCCCCTCTCTTGAGTGTGTGTGTGTGTGTGTGTGCGCGCGCGCACGCACGGCGTGTGCATGCACATGTGCTCTCTCTCAAAAATAAATAAACATTAAAAAAAGAACTCTTTTTTTTAAAATTTTTTTTTCAACGTTTATTTATTTTTGGGACAGAGAGAGACAGAGCATGAACAGGGGAGGGGCAGAAAGAGAGGGAGACACAGAATCGGAAACAGGCTCCAGGCTCTGAGCCATCAGCCCAGAGCCCGACGCGGGGCTCGAACTCCCGGACCGCGAGATCGTGACCTGGCTGAAGTCGGACGCTTAACCGACTGCGCCACCCAGGCGCCCCAAAAAAGAACTCTTGATAACCAGGGAGAAAATAAATGTTAACTACCAAGAATCTATTAACTTTTTGTTGTTATTTTTAACATCCATGATTCATTAAGAGCCTGTATGAAACCTGTGTCCAATTGAAATGCCTGGTTCTCCATCGTATGTCCTTCCATTAAGCCAGATTTTGTCTTTTGTCTTATATCCTAGATGTAGAATTTTACATTTATCCCTTATAAACTATATTGCTTGTTTTGATTTTTCTTCTGCCTTACTAAAACTTTTCGAATCCAGATTCTGCTATCTAATATGTTAGCCTTCCAGTTTTGTATAGTATGTGAGCTTGATGACAGGGCTTTCTAAATTTTTATTCCAGATATTTATAAAATGCTGAGCAGAGAGAGTCCTGTGATACATTTTAGGGTCTTCCCCCACCAGGTTCACATGAGTCTCTTCATCAGCCATTTAGTATCCTTGGTCAAGAAAATGCAAATCCCTATAAATTGCATTATAATTGAATGCACTTTTTTCCCCCGCCATGTCTACGACAATTTCACAGCTTAATGGAACACATTGCTAAAAATCAGGTGAGTTTCATCTATGGCATTTCTCAACTTTCCTGGTATGGTACGTAGCTCTAAAAGAAAAAGATGTCATTTATCATGTTTTCTTTAGTGAATCCAGGCTGACTCTGAGTGATCACTTCTTAACTTCTAAACGCTCACAAATCATCATCTAAATACTCCATTCTAGAACTTGCCTGGAGAGTCATTGTTGAGACTTTTCACTGCAGATGAAGTAGCTCTGAGTAGACAAACTGGCCCCGAGTAATATGCAATGGGGCTGAAGAAATGATCCTGTGGGTATGCATCGTCTTATCCTTTCTACTTCAGGAGATCGGCCTCCTGTCAACATACAGGAAACTGGAAAGCTGCGGTCTCATAATATAGCCACCGACAGGAAGATTGTTTAGATTGCTCTTCCAGATTTCTCAATTGAATAATGTTGGTGAAGAATGACTACTTCTTATGTTATTTATGACTTTGGATCAACTGTAAGGCTACCTGATTTTATGTAGCAGATGCGCTTCTTCAATGTTGCATATAAATTCTTTTTTTGCAAGTCAAATTCCACCTAAATTGTGCTGCTACGGGAGTTGACTTTTTAAGGCCATCTTGTGGTGAGACATTTTATACAGTCAAGCATTCTTCAGTGATTTATCTGTTTGGATTTAAAAAACCAGGGTTGCTTAAAGCAAGGCAAAGCTATGCTGCATATTTATTTATTTTTAGAAAAGAAGCCTAACATTATTTTTGGGACTGTTGCCCTGAGCAAATAGGATTTGGAAAATCTTGGGACAGTCAGACAGTCAGCTAATGCATAAAACTAGGGTCTCCACCCTTAGCCACCTTCTCTGAGGTATGCTTACTGATGGAAGACTGCTTCTTTTGATTTCCCTGATTGATATTTTTCTCATTTTTCACCTCAGTGTCTCAATCAATAATTCAAAGAGAATTCTATTGACTCATCTTCTCTGCGAATCCTCTTGTCACTCAGCTGGTAGGGGGGCGGGGTTGGCGACTCACTGCCTTGGTCATATTTCTGTGTTCATTACTCGCTTTGGTTGGAGCTATGTGGAGGCCAGAACCTTAACTTGGCCACTTCTGTATCTCCATAAAACTAGCCAGAGCCTCCCAGCAAATGTGTATTCACTGAATCATGGTGACTCCCAGACTTATAGAACCCCACACCAGGTGACACAATGGGGTCCACCCCATTGCCACCAAGGGGACCATGATGGCTTGGACTGGCTTCCTGCTTCCTGTGATTCCAATCCCCTGAACTCCTGCAATATTCTGTAATTTGAGGCTCATTGTCTGTTAACCAAGATTCCTTCTTTTGTTCTTGTGTGTATGTGTGTGTGTGTGTGTGTGTGTGTATTATTTGTATACATGAATAGTCTGTCTAGATTCTGTGTTTAATATGTCTCCAGGTCAGGGGCACCTGGGTGGCTCAGTCGGTTAAGCATCAGACTTCGGCTCAGGTCACCATCTCACGGTCTGTGAGTTCGAGCCCTGCGTCAGGCTCTGTGCTGCCAGCTCAGAGCCTGGAGCCTGCTTCGGATTCTGTGTCTCCCTCTCTCTCTGCCCCTCCCCAACTTGTACTCTATCTCTTAAAAAATAAATAAATGTAAAAAAAATTAATATGTCTCCAGGTCAGGTATCATGTCTTAACCCTAATCCCAATGCTTAACCTTAATTCTAACCCTTAACTTTATAACCAGAAACTAAAACAACCACAAATTTTCTATACTGTATTGTTCAATGACGATTATGGTTTAGAATGAGCATCCCCTGGCCATGAAAGAGAAGATTCAAATACTTTTGGTATAAACTCTAGTGTTTACTTTGTAACTCAGTATCTTATTGCTATGACAATTAATCTATATGGAGGAGTTAAGCTAATCTTATCAGTTAATTGGAGCAGCCAATTGATTAAGACCACATCATTTGCCAATACAGCATATTTACTTATATATTTTTATTTATTACTTTTTAAATGTTTATTTATTTATTTTTTGATGGTGGGGCAGAGAGAGAGACATAGAATCTGAAGCAGGCTCCAGGCTCTGAGCTGTCAGCACAGAGCCCGATGCAGGGCTTGAACCCATGAACCATGCGATCATGACCTGAGCCAAAGTTGGATGCAATTGAGCCACCCAGGTGCCCCGATTTTTAAAAAATCCTTATTCATTTTTGAGAGTGGGGGGAGCAGAGAGAGAGGGAGACAGGATCAGAAGCAGGCTCCAGACTCTGTGCTGACAGCAGAGCCCAACGTGGGGCTGGAAGTCACCAACCATCACATCATGACCTGAGCCAAAGTTGGATGCCTAACCTACTGAGCCACCCAGGCACCCCAATACAGCTTATTTACTTTAAAGTGTGTGCTTTTTTGGGGCGCCTGGCTGGCTCAGTCGGTTAAGCGTCGACTTCGGCTCAGGTCATGATCTCACGGCTTGTGAGTTTGAGCCCCGCGTCAGGCTCTGTGCTGACAGCTCAGAGCCTGGAGCCTCTTCAGATTCTGTGTCTTTCTCTCTCTCTCTGCCCCTCCCCTGCTCATGCTCTCTCTCTTTCTGTCTCTCAGAAATAAGTAAACTAAAAAAAAAAAAAATTAAAGTGTATGCTTTTTTTAGTTTCCTTCTCTTGTCACTGATTTCATAGGATAATTTACAGACAACATAAAGCAAAATAAAATAAATGAATCAATTAATTAACCAGAACCACTAATACCCCACCTGTACCTTCAGGACCAGTGATATTATTTGTGGGGCCTTGTGCAGAATAAAAATGTGGCGAATTTCAGGAATCTCAAGAAGGTCACAGCAGAGCATTAGACCGAGTGCACGCCTGTGCTTATGAAGCAGCCCTCACTTCTTTCCAGATGAGGGAACCGAGGTCTAGAAAGGCACAGCAGCCGCCAGGTCCCAGCTTCTCAGTGCTGGCAAAGTGGCTGGAACCCTGTCACTGGATGTTTGGTAACTTCTCTCTCTGCTCGGCTTCCTGTTCCCCACTTCTCCTGCTACCCGATGTCACCGCGAAGCGGCAGCTGGGGGACATCACCGGTGCTGTGAACAGGTAGGTCTGCTTTTGCCACTTTTTTTTTTATTTTTTATTTTAGAGAAGGGGTGGAGAGAGGGGCAGAGGGAGAGACAGAGGACCTTAAGCAGGCTTCACACTCGGCGCAAAACCCCACTTGGGGCTCCATCCCACGACCCTGGGATCATGACCTGAGCTGAAAGCTAGAGTCCAAAGCTCAACTGACTGAGCCACCCAGGCACCCCAGCTTTTGCCACTTTTCTTTAGCGGTTCAGCTCTTACCTTAATTTTTTTCCTACCTCCACACCCAAGCTTATTTTCACATAGCTTCTCCTCGTTGTCGGCATGACCTCTTCCACTGGTTTTCTTGGAAACTCTGAGAAGATGTGTGAGATGCTGGTGAAGTGAGAGAAAAGGAGGGACACTTTGCAAACCGAATTGCTCTCCTTGGCTCAGTGCCTGGAAGGATGTGTTTCTTCACACTGAATTCTCCTCCCTTCCCAAATCCCAACATAGCCTAAATTCTAAGGACAAGCCTAGATGTCTTTGCTAAAGCAACCTCAGGAGAGGCTCCTGAGTATGCTGGATGCTAATAAAGACAGGGCAAAAAAAAAAAAAAAAAAAAAAATTCCAATTTTGAGAATTTTTCAAATAGAAAGTATCATTACTTCAATCCCTAGGAAACCAGTTCCCAATCTCCTGCCCTACTTTATTTCATTCCCATCTTGAGTTAAACATGGGAATGTTTGCCAGAATTCCGTGGCCTTGAGAATTTGATAAAGAATTCTATTTCCTTCTTTCTCTCCAGAGGGACTCTACAGTCAGTGGCCAGAGGAATTCGGACCCGTTTCTTGTGCCAAATTCCGCTGAGCCATAGTCATTGCATTAAATTCAAGATATGGCCAAGCCAGTCCTTCTGAGGAGGCCCCGCTACCCTGACCTCCAAATCTGTGCTGACCCAGCTTGCATCCAGGCCACTGACCAGCCTTTAAGTTTATTAGTAAAATTTAGGCAAGCCTGAAGAAACCCTTGATCCAATGAAAACAAGAATAGCCAGTTATTTTTTAAGTTTATTTTTATTTTTTAATGTTTATTTTTTTATTATTTTTTTTAAATGTTTATTTATTTCTGAGACAGAGAGAGACAGAGCATGAGCAGGGGAGGGGCAGAGAGAGAGGGAGACACAGAATCGGAAGCAGGCTCCAGGCTTTGAGCTGTCAGCACAGAGCCAGACGCAGGGCTCGAACTCACAAACCGTGAGATCACGACCTGAGACGAAGTCAGTCGCTCAACTGACTGAGCCACCCAGGCGCCCCATTTTAGTGTTTATTTCTGAGAGAGAGAGAAAGAGAGAGAGAGAGAGAAAGTGTGCATGAGAGTGGGGGAGGGGCAGAGAGAGCGGGGAACAGAGGATCTGGAGTGGGCTTTGCGCTGACAGCAGAGAGTCTAATGCGGGGTTGGAGCTCATGAATCATGAGATCATGACCTGGGCCAAAGTCAGACGTTTAACTGACTGAGCCACCCACGTGCCCCATGAATAGCCAGTTGTTTTTTTAAAGGGAGGGAGGAAGGGAAGGGAAGGGAATTTCACATTATCCCTACACGACAGATAAAGAAAAAACATGTTTATAGAGGTTTTAAAAGAATCTAATTAAAGTTATTTATATAATCTCACGTTCCCTCCCCCTTGGCCCCAAAAACTTTTGGAAGGGATTCAAAGCCCAAGCCAAAGTTATAAAGTTGGTGCTGGCTCTACATAGTCCAGAGGCAATGTTCCTGAGTCCTCTTTGCAAACAGTAAGCACCCTGGGGAAATACCGAGAAAATGGAAGACACAGTGGGGTACTTACAGAACTTCTCCAGAAGCAGGTAGATAAAATAAAGACACAAAGGCAGAGGAACACTTTAATAATGATATAAAACAAGCTAATAAGGACTGACTGCAAAATACAGACATGTTTCTTGTAGCGATGGACCGAATGAAAGGATCAGGTCAGTTAACCAGGGAGGGCTTCCTGTAGGAGGCATCTCTTGAAGGAGAGTTTTGAAGGTGGTCTGGGGGAAGAGAAGTGCCAAGGGAAAAGGAGGGAGGAGAATCCCTCTGGAAGTGAGATGATGCTTTGGATTATCTAGTCAAATCTGCTTTTCCCCTTAATTACTGTATTTTGTCGATCACATGTAGTTTTTGCTGTAGTTTAAATGATTCAGACCTCTCCGTCTGCATACATCTGATCTCTGGGGTACCCTCGATTGATTTTGCAAGTATTTACAGCTACACGATAAAGGGTCTTAAAAAAATAGAGTGTGAATGTATAATGTGAAACCTTAACTCTGGATAAAAATGCCAAGATGTGACCTCTGCTGCCTCCTTTAGTAATTACTCATTTCTAGCAAAAAAGCAGATGGCTTAATTTACCCCAAGGGCAACTTAAAAACACTATTGCCAGTTAATTCACTCCCAACCCTGCTCCCCAAATAGTTTTGTTTCCCTTTCTCATTTGAAGCCTCATTTTAAAAATTATCACTCTTTTCTGATTTGCGGTGTGTAGGCATTTAGTTAAAGTTTAATCTGGATAAAGTTAACACTTTCCTCTAAAGGCATTTTCTCTGGGAATGTCATCCATGGAGAAGACCTATAGATTACTTTTGATAAGTGGGCAAATTACATGTATATTCCATGTCTATCTTGATCAGTACCTTCCTTATAGGTGAGCAAAAACCTTCCTGTATCTATTGATACACCTGTCAGTGAAAGCAGGAATTTAGATACTTGTTCTCAGGATTATAAATCATTAAGCTTCACAGATCTGATCCACAAAAGGGGGTGGAGGAGACCTCCTCTTGCTTCAGAGAATCCAATTGCCCCTGTTCTGCATCATCTTTCCAAGAGGATTTAAAAGTTGATTTCAAACAGCTGTCAAAATGATTCCCCCTTTTCTTAAGGCACTTATTAGAAAATAAAACCAGATATAATTAACAAACAAACAAACCTATCTGCCTGCTGTTCTGACTTGTTATAATAAGTGTTATTTCTACTTACGAACAGTTTTCCTGTCAGCATCCTGCTGTTTCTTTAATAAGACTTCTGCACTGGGGAAGAAAAAAGCTCTGCTTTAAAATTATGCGTTGACTTGTCGTCACTTCTCTTCCTGCTCATCTGCGTTCAGATCCAATTTGCTTTGAGGTTGAAAGGAACTAAAATGTCAAAATCATCGCTAAGAGAGAGGAGGGACCTCCCTGCTCCTATCCCTGACTGAAGGAGAGGGCCGCCCTTAGACTCATGATAAACACCCTGTTTCCTCCTCACTCCTGGGCTCGGTGGTTTGCGTCGCCCCCGGAGTATGGAAAACCTATTCAGGTTCCTGGGGTTGGTTTCCCAGCTGGATGATGATGTTCCAGCATCCTTGAGCAAGTTCCAGAAGCCCGTGTGAATGGACAGATCCAGAGGGGACTTTGACCCAGAAGCTGGGCCTGTGGGTTTGGGGACAATAGGATGTTGAACGGAAATATTGTGGCCAATACAGCAGCAGAGATAGTGCTATGTGATCAAAATGTGAGGGATTATGGCTTTTCCTCTTTGGATTTTTTTAAATGAATTTTTTAAATTCTAGAGAATTTTAAACACATCCAAGGAAGGTAAAATAGACCCATCACCCATTTTCAACACTTCAGCTTCCCCTTCCTGTATTATTTTTGAAGCAGGACATTATATCATCATGTACTTCATCTATAAATATTTTAGTTTGTCTCTCCAAAAAACGAAGACTCCTTTAAAAAATACATAACCACGGTACCATTAGCATCCCTAAAAGTAATTAACAATTTCTTCGTATAATCAAATAGCCTGTGCTTAAATTTCTAGTTGCCTCATACACGAATTTTTTAAATAGTTTGGTCAAGATTGAAGTAAGTCTCATTTGAGAATGTTTGTTAAGTTTCTCTTTCTCTCTTTTTGAAGATAAATGGTTTATTTTGGAATAATTGCAGATTTACTGAAAAGTTGCAAACATAGTAGACAGAGTTCCTGTGCGCCCTTCACCCAGTTTCCACTAATGTTCGCATCTGACATAATTACAGTGTATTTGTCAAAGCAAAGAGATTAACATGATCTGTTACCAGTAAGTAACCCATGGGCTTTATTCCGATTTCACCAATTTTCCTCCTAACGCCCCTTTCCTGTTGCAGGATCCAATCCAGGACACTACAATACTTCTCATCACGATTCCTCAGACTCCTTCAATTTGTGACAGCTTCTCAGTCTCGTTTCTCATGACCTTCATATTGATCAGGTATGTCGTAGACAGTCTCTCAGTTGGGATGTATTTGGTGTTTTCTCATTATCAGACTGAAGTTATGGGTCTTGGGAAAGAATACCACAGAGGTAAAGTGTCCTTCTCATGGGCATTATGTGTCACTAGGACTTCAGGTCTCTTTTTAAATCTCTTTCATCCATCTGTCCCTTTCTCTCTTTTTCCACTGCAAATGACTCGCCGAGAGTCTGTATGCTTTTCGCTTTGTAGTTGCTGTTGTTTGGTTTATATACAGAGGCCATGGCCACTTTTTAGGCTCCGAGCCCAGGCTGCTTTCCAACCAACCAGCTGCCATCTCGGCAATTCCTGTTTGTTTCCATCCCATAACATCACGAGACAGGGTTAAATGAAAGTCTAGGTGACTCTGCAGGCTGCCTGACAGCCTTTGATTTTAGGTAGATGCTGGAGAGAAGGTCTGAGAAAAGAGATGCCCTTAGCAGGAAATACGTTTTTAGAAATTCCTTGAACACTGGTTCCTGTGTCATTGAAAGATTTAGATGAGAATGCGAGTGCGCAGGCACACGCGTGCGGGCGCGCGCCATGAAGAGGTATACAAATATATCGTTGTTATTAAAAACAGAAGAAATACACCAAAGCTTCAGACAATGCTTATAATGGACAGCCACTGGACTACACTGGGGTGATTAAAATCTGGCCAACGACATTGGCTCCAGCTGACAGAGGCCTCCAGTTTTCACACGGCGTGACGTTAGCACAAGTGAACAAAGAAGTAGCAGTGGTCTCCCTCCTGAACACAGAACTTTCCATTTCACCATGTGTCTTTTCTCGTGTTGCTTAATGTCACTGGTGAAGTACTTTCAGGTCAAGTGGGAAGCATTGCCTTTCCCCAGATAAGGAACTCACACAGCTGAGAGAGGCCCTGTGACTTGGTCACAAGACTAGTTATGGATGGAAATGAGATTAGAAAGCAGGTGTCCTTCTTTTGCAGGCTGTTATCAGACGGATTCAGGTTAATGCCATCCAGGATTGACCTTTGAGGACTTTTTGCTTAGGTATCAAATATTTTTCAGTATGAATAGTTAAAATTAGAATTTAAAAGGACAGCCCCCAGTTTCTCATCGTGAACAGCTCAAATGTTGATTTAGAGCACCAGATTTGTGCTCTAAATTGGATGTAGTGTTGCTATATTGATAGATATCTTACTCGTAAGCCTCAGTGGCCAGAGGAACGCATCCCACTTTGCCTTGGCTAGTAAAGTTCAGGCAGCAGCTCTGATCCATTCAGGGCAGGGTCATGGTCAGGAAGACCCATCGCTGACAGTGGCTATGGGAGGTGCTTCTAGGTTCTGAGCTTCCCCAGGGCAAGGTCACACTTGGAGCCCAAGGAGCTTGGCTTTCTGGGAGCAGAAGGATTCTTCTGAATCCAGTCCTTGGTGGTCCCCAGTGGGGTCCCATCACAAATATGGAAGAAACAGTTGCAAAGCATAGGAGGCAAGGGGGCGGTGAGGTAGAGGAGTGATTCATTCACCAGTGCCCTCCTGGGAAGAAAAGCGAGCACTTAAATATATCTTAACATCTCAGGGATAATTTCTGCCTCCGGTAATGGCGATGCTGACACCAAAGCACTATGGGAATTCGTTCCCCTTGTTAATAGAGAGTGACTGTAATGAGGGTGCCCTTGAGTATACCTGTAGTTTCACAAGTAGGTTTCTGTTGCGTTTTTGTCTTGCTTGGTCCGTGGGCAGTGTGGTTTAATGATGCTTCACACTGAGTGTGCCTCAACCATGGTAAGGAATTTCAAGAAAATTCTAGTTGGGCTTCTGGATTCTTGGGCCATTAATATTTTTAATGGTGACAATAAAAGCTGGAGGGACTCCAGTCTCAGCAAGGATTTTCGAGAGGCAGTGTAATAATGAGGCATGCAGAACCCTGGGTGGTAGGGCCTCCGGGCTCTTGCTCTGCTCCTGGCTGGTTCTGTGTCCTTGATGTTGCCACTTAACCTCACTTTCTGCATTCCAGTGGAATATGCAGATAAAACTCTCCTTGACCTGCCTAACAGGTAAGTTCTCAAAAACAGCTGATGGGGAGCATAGAAGGTGGGGGAAGTTTGAAAGGAAAAGGGGGAAAAATTACATTTTGGAAGCAGAAATTACTTAATAACAAGCAGTGACAGGATGCCTGCACATTGGAGTTTTATAGTCAGAGTGAAGATTTATTTGGCATTTTGAATTTGTTTTCTCAGTGAGCAGAGGCTATTTGGGGGAGTTGAGAGAAAGGAGGAAAGGGAAAGAAATTTAAAATGCCAAGAATAATCTATGTAGAGGTCTCTACCAAAAATTCTACTGATGCACAAGTCTTTCTACTTATAGAAAAAAAGGTCTTTCTGTCATGATTATTCACACCATGTCTGTTTTCCACATTGTTTTATAGTTTGAGCTTCCTTCTCCCACCACATTCCCCCAGCAATTGTCTAAAGCTCAGAAAGCAAAACCATTTAGATTGTTGGCTCTCTGAGGCCTTAGAGCAATGGATGACCTAATTTTTTCCACAAGTCCAATTACCGAGCCTGGGTGTCTCAGCTTTTTAGCCTTCCAACACTGGCTTATCTTGGGGACCTTATGAAACACTGTGCCTAAGAATAACCTGGTGGCTTAAAAACAAATAGACTAAGTCTTGTGTAAGCTTCCCACGAAGGGCATTTCTAATTCCCTCTTGGAAGCTTGATCTTGGATCAGAGTCAGTAGTTGTATTTCAGGGTCACCCGCTGAGTTTAGTTTCCCCTCTGCCCCCTTTTGTCAGAATCTTGCTTCCTCTGACCTCTCTCCCAGTTCCAGAGGACACCTGGGTCATGGCAAAATTTGGACACCCTGGTGATTCTGGCCAGAGAATGCTTCTCTCTCTTCGGATCCAATTACTGAAGGCTACTGGCTGGATGAGAAGAATGTTAACCTAATGGGAGCCAGAGGGACCACAACTGCTCGTCCCTTTCATAGACTAAGCCCAGATCTTGCTGGGCTCAGGGGTTAATACATCCATAGTGTCTTAACAACTGTCCCCTCACAGTGTTCCTTGTTCTATTGCTCTTGAGGTTGCTGTCCCTGACTAGTCCTGCCTTGTCCTCCTGGAGGTGGTGTGGGCAATGTGAGGATTATAGAAACATTCTTGGTCATAATTCTGCCACCGGATAAAGGCCTGTGTCTGCCTCCAGCTATCACTTTAGTTATATTTTTGTTCCTAGTCTTTGGCAGGGGCTCTGGCTACTGAGAGGGCACTTTGCATGGGTAGCTCAACTTTCTAGAAGATTCTGTGGGGCATCTTATTCCCATCTTGGACAGGTCTTAGACATTTCCTCTTGCTGAGGTAGTGTCATGGAGTAAGAAGACTACTGGATAGGGAGTCAGGACATGAGGGCTCTACCCCAGCATTACCACCTGCTTAATGACTTGGGAAATAGCCTTGACATTCTGAGGATATTATTTTTCTTTCTGAGGATATTATTATTTTCTTGCTTGTAAGATGATCTCTAAAGGCCTATGCTATAATAAGTATAAAATCGATTTGGTAAGAAAGTTCACAATTGACATGTATCTGTGTAAAATTTACTGAGAAACAAGAAATTGACAGAAGAAACTTCTTACTTATTCTTTCTTCTGCTGTTCTTAACTCTTATATTACAGCATGGAAATCAGTTTTTGTTGATTGGGGTTTCGCCTACTTAGTATAATGTAAGGAAGGAGCACTCTACCCATATTGGCCTGCCGGGTTTAGGTTTCTCAAGCCCGCCAGTGGCTATTTAGCACTTCCAAGTGAAATCAATAGTGAAAACCGAGTGCCCCAACCCTCGTGATTTGTAAGGGGTCAGCTATTATTAAACATTAGTGGTGATTTACCAAAACCCTTTCTTTCTGAAAATAAGTTATGCAAAACTGTTGTTTATTTATGAGTTTAAGACAGAAAAAAAAAAAAGATGAAAGTACTGCTTTAAACCAGACGGAGTGTGGGCAGATGCTGGCCAAGATTTCCTTCCATCCATGGCCCCTTGCAGGCTAAGCATCCAGTCTCTGGGGCAAAGGCAGGCAGTTGTGTTCAATCTTGCAAAATGGAGTGGCTGTTTGGTGAGGCAGTGGAATGAATTGAAAGCAGAGAACTACTTGTCAGTAGCAATCTAGCCCAGACCCGAAGCCTGCAATGATAAAGAAGAAGGATTAACTCTTATAATATACTCTCCTACTTCAAAAAACTTTTTGCAAGAAGCACAACACACACATGTCAGCTTCTTACAATTTTCTAATTGGTATGAACTCATTAGTACAGCATGAGCGAGTTTGGAATTTTCAGCCCAACAAAAAGGCAGTTTCACGAGGATCTTTATAAACCTCCTGTAACCTCCCCAAAGTGTCCAAGATTACCCTCTCCCTCACTTTCATTAGAAAACTGGGTTGCCAGTCAGAACCGGGATATAAAATTGGCTTTTGTCTCGCTTCCTCATTTTATCACCTGACACCAGTCACTTAATCTGTTTGGACCTCGGTTTTGGTAACATCATTGTTAGACGTTTACATCTGTAAAAGATGTCCACGCTATTTCGTTAGGTGGGAAAAATAGATGGTAAATGATTTACTTATGCATTTGTCAGCTTTGTTACAGAAACGATGCCCCCCCGCCCCCACCAAATCTCAGTGGCTTACAACAATAATTTATTCCTCTTCCATATATATGTTAATGACTACAGTAAGCTGCATTTCAGCTCCTGTCTCTTCTTATTCTGGGATCCAGAATAAGACTGGGTGTGGCTTATTTTGAATCTCCTGCTCATGGTGGAGGGAAAGAAGAAGATAGCTCACGGGCACACAATGGCTCTAAAACTTCTGCCTGGTGATGGTGTATGTTACAACCACTCATAGGCATTGGCCAAGGCAAGCAACATATTGGGCATGGTGATGGGGTGGGGATAGATATAGTCTTACCACAGAAGGTACTGCAAGTCATTTGACAACTGATTGATTGCCTACAGGAACGGTTTCTCCTCCAGGAAAGGGGAATAAATAGTTGGGAACAATAATACAATGTTTCACCATATATGTATCTGTACATGTAGGTACACATAGAAAAAGGTCTGAAATGTTATTCACTAAAATAGTCTTAGGCCAGAAGAGTTGAAAACATAACGTTTATACAAAATCTTGTACATGAATGACCATAGCAGCATTATTCATAATAGCCCCAAAGTGGAAATAATCGAAATATTCATCAACAAATGACAAATGGGTTGGGGATAAAAAGTAGTAGTATATCCATACAGTAGAATGCTATTCAGGCATAAAAAAGAATGAAGTTCTGATACATGCTACAATGTGGATGAATCTTGAAAGCATCACGCTAAGGCAAAAGGCTCTGGTTACCACAGACTACATGTTGTATGATTCCATTAAAATGAAATGTCTAGAGTAGAGAAATCTATAGTGATAGAAAGTAGTTTAGTGGTTGCAGAGGATGAGGGGACAGAGGAGGGAAGTGACTGCTAATACGTATGGGGGTTTCTCTGACATGAGGAGAAAGTTCTGGAACTAGGTAATGATGATGGCTGCACTTGCGAATATACTAAAAAACTCTTAATTGTTCACTTTAAAGAATGAATATTATGTTGTGTGAATTATATCTCAATTTAAGAAGATTCACAGAAGTTATTGGATAATGAGATTGTAGATAATTTTTACTTCTTCATGTATTCATTCCTCTACTGCCTGAACTTTTTTACAGTGAGAAAATATTATTTTTATCGTCAGAGAAAAAGAATGAAGATATGCCAATTGGGGAAAACATAAAAATATCAGTTGAACAAAAGAAAGCTCTCTTGCATACAATTCATGCATCCTAATCTCGAGTACTCGCAAGTTTAAAATTTTCACCATCCTTGAGTTAAGCACTTAAAACAAATTCATCACCTTTTCTCTATAATTACCCTGGAGAGGTGTAATGGCAATGATGGAAATGTCGAAAATCAGGAAAAAGTGAAAATTGGGCTAATAGGGGTTACTTGTGGCCAACACCAATCTGCCTCATCGGGAGAGATGGTTTTCCAAGGGTCAGAGTGGGCCTGTGGCATAGTGATCTCCATATTCTTGCTTCTCCCTGGTGGAAAATCAAAACCACAGCTTTCTCTTTTGGTTCTACCATCGGAAAAAATGAAAAGTTTAATTAAGTCTTTTGGCCGAGGGTCCCATTTTACTCTTGAGTGGACACGAAAATGAATATCCTAGTCAGGAAACAATTTTTTTTTTCAGGTCAGAGGTCTGGTGCTAAGGGGTTTCCAGAGAGCTGAAATGGAGACTTAGTCTAGAATGTTCAAGCTGACAACAAAGTGTGGGATGTCTCCCAGCAGGTGGGAGTCTGAGAGAATGAACCGTATCCGGAGCCCAGAGGTTGAGACCAAGCTGAAGGCTGCAGATGTGAAGCATCTCTCCTACTCCTGAAATCCTGCCCGGACCCAGAAAACGCCATTGACCCCTGTGCGTCCGAGGCTGCCTGGAGCATCAGTGGCTAGTGTCTCTCCTATAGTCTGTCCTTCTCAGTATTAAAGGAAGTGAGTGAACAATAATCAAAAAAGCCACAAGAACTCCACCAACTCAGCAGGCATGTAATGTATCCTATCGAACCGGCAAGGCCTCTGCCCACAGGAGATTTATAGTACAATATGGGAGATGAGGGAGGCCGACATGTAATCAGCAGAAAACTAGCACTCAGAAGAGCTGTACTTATGTGTAGGTGTGCATGAGCACCTATTTCTAGAAAGTCCATGGCTTAGGGTCTTTACAAATAGCACACCATAAAAGTAATTGGCCCAGACATCGCTGTTAGTCACAGCTTTGATCTGAAAGGTCAAAGGGAACTGAAAAAAAAAAAACAAAACCCACAAACCCTGTGACTCAACAGAATTTTGTTAAATGTTCTTTGGCCGGGAGCAGTCAGACACGATGTGGTGATGTAGCCTATTACTCATGATTTATTATTTGAAAAAGGAAAGGGCAAAGAAATTGTTCTCCCTTATAACTCTGGCAAGAAAATACAAGGTCTCGCTATGCCCTTCCTACAGCAATTTCCTGAAGAACAAAACCAAAGCCACAAACAGCACTGCAGCTCAGACCATTTTTACTGGCATTACCTGTAATATTATGCTAATTCTAATCTGCAACGCAGATTACATTAGCGAGGTGTAGCAAGAAGCAATCAGTGTTTATAAAGTATGTTTTCTCCTTAGCCCTGCCTGACACTGTGTCCCTGAGGTTGCCTAAAACTCTGGGTCTAACATTAGAGATGACAGGCAGGAACGTAACATGTCGCCTGACTGCCAAAGCTCTGCTAATAAGCACTGATACTTGTCTGCACAGAATCTGTATCTTATACTGTGTATAAAATACAAGTCTTTGGATTTTGATACTAATCTGGGAAAGGGTGTCATCCACAGCTAGGAGAGTACATGCTGTTTTTTTTCAAGTACCTTGAACTGTGCCCAGCATATAGTAGGTTCTCAATAAATATGTATTTTTAAATGATAAAATGAATGCATGAAATACTATTAGGGTACCTTGTATTGGTCAGGATTCTCCAGAGAACCAATAGAATGTGTATGTGGAGGAGAATTTAAATATATTTAAAAATTAAAAAAAATTACATTACATTTTTTTTTTTTTTTAATTTTAGAGAGAGAGTGTGTGAGCAGGGCAGGGGGTGGGGAGGAGAGAGAGAGAGAGAGAGAAAATCTTTTTTTTTTTTTTACATTTATTTATTTTTGAGAGACACGGCACAAGCAGGGGAGGGGCAGAGAGAGAGGGAGACACAGAATCCGAAGCAGTCTCCAGGCTCTGAGCTGTCAGCACAGAGTCCGATGCAGGGCTTGAACTCACAAACCCTGAGATCATGACCTGAACCGAAGTCGGATGCTCAACCGACTGAGCCACCCAGGCTCCCCTATTTAAATATATTTATATATAGCATATATACACATATACATAAGTGTACATACACAAATATGTATATGTACATATATAATATACACATATACGTACATATATGCATATATACATTCATATGTAAGTTGGCTTACACAATTACAGGGGCTGAGAGAGAAATCCAGACCAGGAGAGCTGAGTTAGAGTTCCAAGTCAAGCCTGAAGGCCTTGAGAAGCAGGAAAGGTGAGGTACAATTTCCAGTCCAAGTTCGAGTCTGAAGGCAGGAGAAGATCAGTGTTTCCGCTCAAAGACGGCCAGGCAGGGAGAGAAAATTTGTTCTTATTTTGCATTTTAATTTATTCAGGCCTTCAGTGGATTGGATGAGGCCCACCCACTCTGAGGAAGGCAATCTGCTTTACTCAGTCTACCTATTCAAATGTTAATCTCATCTGGAAACATTCTCATACACACTCAGAAATAATTAAACACATATCTGGACGCCCTGTGGACCAGTTAAGTTGACACATGAAATTAACCATCACACCCATATTCTCCAAATGCCCTGCCCGCCCCACCCCCATAGTGGGAAAGGTTGTATGAATCAACCACCCTTTTCCTGGCTTCTTTTGTAACGAATGATATGCATCTGTGAGGCTTAAAGTCAACTGTATGGCTTGTGGCCACAGATCAGAGTTTTCTGGGCGTGAAGCTAATTGGCACAGAAGGAGTGGTTCCGCGATTTCTGACAGCATTCAGTGTCTGCCAGATACACTTGATCAATTGCTACTGTGCTTCCTTCATCATCAGCCACCTTTTAATACATGGATAATCAACCTGACATCAGAGCGTGGGACGCTGGGACTCACACAGGGCAGGCAAGGGGTGGTATCCGAGCAGGCAGGCTCCCTCGGAGAGCAGAGAGGCAGGGTGAACAGAGGGGCAGGGTCAGTGGGTAACATCTCCGCTAAGAGCTTTCAATTAGAATCACCCGAGAAGCTTCAAAAACAACCCAGGCCTGAGCCTTTCTCCTGATGAATTAAGTTAGAATTTCTTGGAAGGTGGAAAACATTGGAGCCAAAGTGCAAGTGTGTTTAAATGTTCCTCACATGATTCTGAAGTGCAGTCTGGATTGAGAACCTCTGTTCTGGGCTGTCCAGTCTGTTCTTTATTAGAATAGAGCCAGTTGGATTCAACTTGGGAGAATCCCAAGAACAGGGCTTCTCAAACATGTTGGCACACTGGAATCAACTGGGGAGATTTAAACCCACTTGGGCCTGGGTTACACCGCCTGAGGTTGTGTTTGAATAGGTCCGGGGTACAGCCTAGGCTTTGGGATTTTAAAAAGGATCCCCCAGAAATGGATAATCTCTAGCCCCACTCCAGATCGACCGAAGCAGAGTTTGTATTAAAAATTTTTTCTTTAATTATTATAAAATAGAAATAACATAAAACTTAGCATCTTAACCATTTTTATGTGTATAGCTCAGGGGTGTTAAGTACATTCAGATTGTTGTGGAACTTACTTACAGAACTCTTTTCATTTTGCAAAGCTGAACTCTACCCCCATTAAACGGCAGCTTCCCTTCACCACCCAGGTCCTGGTAACCACTAGTCGACTTTTCCTCTCCATGAATTCCAGGTACCTTATATAAGTGGAATCATACAGTATTTGTATTTTTGTAAATGGCTTATTTTACTTAGCCTAATGTCCTCAAGGTTCATTCATGTTGTAGCATGTGTCAGAAATTCCTTCCTTTTTAAGGCTGAATAGGGGTGCCTGTGTGGCTCAATTGACTAAACATCTGACTCTTGAGTTCAGTTCAGATCATGATCCCAGGGATTGAGCCCCGTGTTGGGCTCTGCACTGAGTGGGGAGCCTGTTTGAGATTCTCTCTCTCTCTCTCTCTCTCTCTCTCTCTGTCTTTATCCCTCTGGCCCTCTCCCCAGCTCACATTTGCTCTCTCTAAAACAAAAACAAGAGAGAGAGAAAGAGAAGAAATTAAGTTAAAAATTTTTTTCTTAATATTATTCATTTTTTGAGAGAGAGAGAGAGAGAGAGTAAGAGGCGGAGGGGCAGAGAGAGAGAGGGACAATCTGAAACAGGCTCCAGGCTCTGAGCTGTCAGCACAGATCCCGACATGGGGCTCGAACCCACGAACTGTGAGATCACGACCTGAGCTCAAGTCAGATGCTTAACCAACTGAGTCACCCAGGCACCCTGAAAAGAAATTAAATTTAAGGCTGAATAACATTCCATTGTATGTCTATACCACAGCTTGTTTATTCACTCATCTGTTGGTGAGCATCACTTGGGTTGCTACCCCCTCTTGGCTATTGGGAATAGTGCTGCTATGAACATGGGTGTACAAATACCTCATTGAGACTGCTTTCATTTCTTTTCAGTATATCCAGAAGTGGAATGACCTGCCATACTATTTTCCATGGAGTCTGCACCATTTTATAGTCCTACCAACAGTGCACAAGGGTCCCAACCTCTATCTTTGCCAATCCTCCCTCCCTCCCTCCCTCCCTCCCTCCCTTCCTTCCTTCCTTCCCTCTTTTATCCCTTTTTCTTTCATTATTTCTTTGTAGCCACCCTAAATGGTGTGAAGTGCAGAATCTGCATTTTATTTATTAACTTGTTTTATTTTTTATTTTTTTTTAAATTTACATCCAAATTAGTTAGCATATAGTGCAACAGTGATTTCAGGAGTAGATTCCTTAGTGCCCTTCCCCATTTAGCCCATCCCCCCTCCCACAGCCCCTCCAGGAACCCTCTGTTTGTTCTCCATATTTATGAGTCTCTTCTGTTTTGTCCCCCTCCCTGTTTTTATATTATTTTTGTTTCCCTTCCCTTAGGTTCATCTGTTTTGTCTCTTAAAGTCCTCATATGAGTGAAGTCATATGATTTTTGTCTTTCTCTGACTAATTTCACTTAGCATAATACCCTCTAGTTCCATCCACGTAGTTGCAAACGGCAAGATTTCCTTCTTTTTGATTGCCGAGGAATACTCCATTATATATATATATATATACCACATCTTTATCCATTCATCCATCGATGGACATTTGGGCTCTTTCCATACTTTGGCTATTGTTGATAGTGCTGCTATAAACATGGGGGTGCATGTGTCCCTTTGAAACAGCATACCTGGGGCGCCTGGGTGGCGCAGTCGGTTAAGCGTCCGACTTCAGCCAGGTCACGATCTCGCAGTCCGTGAGTTCGAGCCCCGCGTCGGGCTCTGGGCTGATGGCTCAGAGCCTGGAGCCTGTTTCCGATTCTGTGTCTCCCTCTCTCTCTGCCCCTCCCCGTTCATGTTCTGTCTCTCTCTGTCCCAAAAATAAATAAACGTTGAAAAAAAAAACTAAAAAAAAAAAAAAAAAAAAAGAAACAGCATACCTGTATCCCGTGGATAAATTCCTAGTAGTGCAATTGCTGGGTCATAGGGTAGTTCTATTTTTAGTTTTTTGAGGAAACTCTATACTGTTTTCCAGAGTGGCTGCACCAGCTTGCATTCCCACCAACAATGCAAAAGAGATCCTCTTTCTCCACATCTTCGCCAACATCTGTTGTTGCCTGAGTTGTTAATGTTAGCCATTCTGACAGGTGTAAGGTGGTATCTCACTGTGGTTTTGCTTTGTATTTCCCTGATGATGAGTGATGTTGAGCATTTTTTCATGTGTGAGTTGGCCATCTGGATGTCTTCTTTGGAGAAGTGTCTATTCATGTCTTTCTCCCATTTCTTCACTGGGTTGTTCTTTGGGTGTTGAGTTTGATAAGTTCTTTATAGATTTTGGATACTAACCCTTTATCTGATATGTCATTTGCAAATATCTTCCCCATTCTGTTGGTTGCCTTTCAGTTTTGCTGATTGTTTCCTTCGCTGTGCAGAAGCTTTTTATTTTAATGGGGTCCCAGTAGTTCATTTTTGCTTTTGTTTCCCTTGCCTCTGGAGACATGTTGAGTAAGAAGTTGCTGCAGCCAAGATCAAAGAGGTTTTTGCCTGCTTTCTCCTCGAGGATTTTGATGGCTTGCTGTCTTACATTGAGGTCTTTCATCCATTTTGAGTTTATTTTTGTGTATGGTGTAAGAAAGTGGTCCACGTTCATTCTTCTGCATGTCTCTGTCCAGTTTTCCCAGCACCACTTGCTGAAGAGACTGTCTTTATTCCATTGGATATTCTTTCCTGCTTTGTCACAGATTAGGTGGCCATACGTTTGTGGGTCCATTTCTGGGTTCTCTATTCTGTTCCATTGATCTGAGTGTCTGTTCTTGTGCCAGTACCATACTGTCTTGATGATTATAGCTTTGTAGTATAGCTTGAAGTCTGGGATTGTGATGCCTCCTGCTTTGGTTTAGAATCTGCATTTTTATTTTATTTTATTTTATTTTATTTTATTTTATTTTATTATTTTATTAATATGAAATTTATTATCAAATTAGTTTCCATACAACACCCAGTGTTCATCCCAACAGGTGCTCTCCTCAATGCCCATCACCCACTACATTTTAATGTACTCTTGTTTGGTTATGGTTTGAGAAGGTCCTCTGCTCCCCAGGCTGGTTCCCTGGCTGGCCTCCCTCACTATGCATTTGCCTATATTTTGTAGCCTTACCTATGGTCTTGTGTTCTCAATGTTTATTTGGCTTTCCAGTTTTCTACAAATAGCCATTACGGCTTGAACCTGTTTAACGTCTGTTCTTTACACTATTGTTCGTTGGCAACTTTGGTGAAAAGTGCCCTCTAGGCTTAGATATAGGGGGTTTAAATTCAGAGGGAAGCTGAGTCCTGCTCCTGAGGTCCCACGTGGTCTGATCTCTACAAGAACACAGAATATGAAGAAACAGCCCAAGTGGCCCAAAATAATGAAAAGGAAGCCTAATCTTACCTTATAGTCACCAAACAATACTAAAAAAGAACCAAGACCGGAACACCCAACAGCATTTATTGAAACCCTTTATCTTTCCTCTCCAGTTCACTACAGTTTCAAAGTGCTCTGGGATCTCTCATACTCCTTTCTCTTCCATCTCATTCTCTTTCCTCTCTCCCACTCTTCTCTGTCCCTCCAAAGTAAAACCTTGGATTGCAGGTAACTTGTTCTGCAAGTGTTCTGCAAGACGAGCAAGCATTTCTACTAAATTTTACCTTGATAAATGAGCGATGTCTTGCAATACGAGTAGTATGTGACGCCAAATGTCACATGATCACAACTGAGCCAATGGTTATCTTCTCCGTCTCTCTCTCTCTCTCTGTCTCTCTCCCTCACTGTGGAACTGTGGGTGATCACCTCCCATACTCAGATACTCAGTCTCAGGCCGTGATGTTTGGCATCCGTAAAATCAATGTTGGAAGGTGCCAACACCTGGCACTAGTGTATTTTTTGTCACTTCAAAGCATCTATGGACAGTCCTTTGCTGTTCCATACAAGAGTAAGCTTAGGAATGCTTTGCTTCATTATAGGTCGGGCTGCCTGTAGATATAGACCCTTTCCTCTGCTACCTTATTGCCAGATACATTAAATTCTGTATATGACAAGAGTTTATTAATACTGTACTATAGTCAGCATCCGTGTGAGCATATACAATGGCCCCCAGGCAGAAAAAGGTTGAAAAGAAAGGCAGTAAGAAGGAGATGATTATGGTGGGAATTAAGAAAATCGAGAAGTACAAATGAGGTATGCGAGTGGCCGAAACTGCAAGATTTTATAAGAAGTCTATATCTGCATCTCGTCTGTAGAGGAGGAGGAGAAAAAAGCAGAGGAATCCCTCACTTCAAATGAGATTAGGGAGATGTGTAAAATGTGGGAAACAGTGCAAAATTTTGTAGAAAAACACCACCTGAATAAGGCTGTAGCAGTGTGAGCAATGAATCTGTTTAATGATGATGCAATATTACATTTCTGTGAAATCCTCAAAAGGAGGCAAAAGCAAATGTCATTATATAGGTTCCTTGTTAAAGTTGCACAGAAAGAAAAGGATTCCATTGAACCAATGGATCTCAATGATTCTGTTAGTGATAGTGGAAGTCGTCCTACACAATAACCCTCCTCTCTCTTGTCTCCATCACACCATCCATGAAGGTTTTCAAAGGTAAGTGCAGGTTAATTTATTTTTCTTTGTATTTTGTATTTTCTTTTTTATTTTGTATTATGTTACAGTATTATAATCATTTTTATATGAATATTTTTGGGTTGTGGAACAAATCATCTGAGTTTTCATTATTTCTTATGGGGAAATTCACTTTGATATACAAGTGCTTTGGATTACAAGCATGTTTCTGGAAACAATTATGCTCACAAACCAAGGTTTTACTGTACTTATTGGTACATCTTCCTAGTCTCTTTTATAAGCAGATCTCCTACTTAGGCCTTTATCTTTTCATTTTCCAAGACAGCATCCCCCAGATCCTGGAACTATCTGGGAAAGTTGCCTACTTCTCCAAGGGCCAGGAAGAAGCCAGTGGGCGAAGAAAGACAGAATTTTCTATGTAGGAGGGTGGATAGGTGAAGACTGGAAACTCTCATATGTTAATGGCTAGGTTTCATGTTTGTCTATTCTAGTGGATTGTGAATTCATTGAGGACTTCTTGTTTTACCCCATGTGTATCTTCCATTATAGTCAAGTTTCTGATTCATGGTGAGTGTTCAGATATGCATCACAGCCGACTTCTTGGTGACCTAATCCAGGCATAGGAGAGGAACAAACTCTCTTTCCCTCTACTCTCCTAGATTCACTAACTGGAGCTCTGCAAATTAGACTGACAAAAGACAGATTAACAAGAGAAAAACAAATAGAAGTTTGCTAACATGTGCATTGTGCATATACATGGGAGCACTCAGAGATGAATAACTCAAAGAGGTGGTTAGAACTTGGGATTTTATAGTATCTTAACAAAAGAACAATACATTTTTAGAGAAGTGACAAGACAAAGGAAAGGGACTTTGAGTTTCTAGGGGGCAAATTGTGGAAAGGTGAATATATAGGGGAACTAATGGAAGACAAAGGCTAGTTGGTAAAGTTTATGTGGATTCTTCTCCAGGCTGAGAAGGGTCTAGAGGTGGCTCCAATGATTGAATTCTGTCTTTTCTGGAAGAGAGGAAAGGGGGGGGCATCTTTATAAATTTATGTCCTACTTTTAGGCAAACAGGGGAAGGATAGAGAACTTTTCTTGTATCTACTTCTTCTCAATTGCCTTTAGCTCAAAATAATCAATATGTCAAGTGGCATATTTTGGGATGCCATATTCTACTCTTTATGGAAAATCTGGGGTCCAGGTGTTCATTATGCTGCCAGCACTGAAAAAAGAGTCCCATGATACTCAGGTTATAGCATCACCTAGGATTCACTCCCTTCTTCCCTGATGCCACAGAAATAGAGCTTCTCAAGGGCTTCGGTTCCTCTTGTAGCCTCTGGTGTGTACCTGACATTCTCAATAAGACTCCTTGATGAAGGTGATATTTTGAAAAACTAGAAACAAGCAGATCCCTTTGGAAAGGATATTTCATTGCCACTTTCTCATCTGTAAAATCAGTGCTTGTTTCTGACCCAGAGCTGAGTACAGATCTTCTTTCTTATTCATAAACAGTATTTTCGCTAAATTGATTCATCACTCTACACCCTGGCTCCTAATGACAGATGGCAGTTTTTCCTTTTCTTTCCTGCTTTTGAACATGGACATTAATTTGGTGGACTAAACATTAGGGAAAGTGCACGGACTGTCTCCACAGCACATGTGTGAACTTCTCCTGTGGTCCTCAGGAAGATGGACCTAGGAAGGAACTTTAATATTCACCACCAGAGTAAGCTATAAATACCACACTGTTTGCTTTAACTTGTAACATTAATCTTTCTGTGGCTCTGGTCATAAAATAATAAGGAGAACACCACAACTTACTACAGCCAGTCAATGGGCTGATAAGATGGATGTTGTTGTGTTTCGAAATTGTGCCAAGTTTATGTTGATAAAGTGACTTTCTTCTGGGAATCTAAAACACAGTGCCTATGGTTCTAATCCTGTGTGACTCTGACTATGTCTTAGATTTACATAAAACAGGAAATTGGCCCAATATGGCCTCATCCATCTTCATAACTCCTCTATTGATGAAATTTATGGGGAATGTAGTGTTATTATTCTCTCCCTACTAAGGTCTAGAGAGCTTAAGCTTTCAGTCAAACTAGCAAATTCTGTATTGGTTCCAGAACCAAAAGAAAAGGGATAGGTCTGCGGCTAAGTCTACATAAAAACAACAACAACAAAAACAAACAAAAAACTGCTATTGCATGATGGGAAGTAGGCTATTTTGTTAATCAAAGGCACTTGAGTCTCACAGACTGAATCCATTCAGGGCTGTTGATTAGAATTGACTTGTCAGTCCCCTGGAACAACTGGTCAATTCAGCCCAACCACCACTTTAATGGATTTTTTCAAAACGGCTTACATGTTTGATTTATCTATTAACTTGACAGCATGTGAACCAGAGCAGGTGGATTGTTACAATTAAGAGAGTCTTTTTAATAGCCTTTGAGATAAATAATTTGAGTCTAAATTCTGATTTATTAAATAGGAAAGGCCCAAAATATCCCCCAGTCCTTCTTTCCACATCCACTGACAACGGTATATATTTTGACATGATCCATATTTCTGTTGGGAATTTTGTTTAGCCGTTAATGCAGGACACCTGAAATAGTAATACTTACATAAGATTCTTTTTTTCACATGTAAAAGATATGTAGAGAATTGATGTAACTCAGAGGCCGGATGTGATGTGCTGTCCCTGCCCGGTGAAAGCAAACTGCTTCTGGTATCTTTGGCTTATTAGGATAGAGGGAAAAAAGCATTTGTAGACATAATACGTGCATATTAGATGGTCAGAATGGTGTCCATTTTATTTGCTCCAGAACAGACATAGGAAGAGGGACAGCAACAAAAGTTACTAAGATTTTGATAACTCACTAACATGCTCTAAGATCCATCTGTTCGGTGCACATGTTAAGCAGGTGAGTTCAATCTGGGGACATAATAGAAATCACCACTCCTTCAATTTTCTCTGATGACGATACTCATTTCCAGAATTCTCTTAAAAATATAGCCATGCCTTTGGTTTACTATTTTGTTAGGAGGGGGCAGTCCCACTACTGCTTACTTTAGGTCAGGAAGCCAATTTGAGGATTCTACTATTTACTGAAATTATCCATTCATACTGTAATTCAAGAACTGGGGCAAATAATCAGGGGTTGGATTGACAGAAACTTTGTGCCCACCATGCAGTGGACTTGGACTCAAACTCCATTTATCACTGGATCCCCATAGATAAGACTGTTCTCTGAGTGTGTGTGTAGAGAAACGGTGATATTCTGAGTCACTGGGATTTAGCACACATTCAAAGCCATGGCCAATAATTTGTGAAAGGTATAGGAATTTCCCTTTCTCTAGTACACAATTACCTTGGTAAATGTATGCAGGTACTTTGAAGGGGTAGAGGAAGATTTTTGTAGATTCTTACGATATCCTCACTCAAAGTTTTTCCCTTTCATTTACTGAATTGAGAGTCTGGATATTGGAAGATAGCTCATGATTCTCTAGTGATGATTTAAGTCAGATACTATGATTACCTAAGTCCGGTTCACCGAACTTAGAATTGTTTTTCAGGTATACAGGTCAAGTATATCCTTCAGAGGTTGACCATCTAGTTCAGTTTTCGAAACACCATCATCAGTTAATCAAAATATCCCTGCAAGTCAAATCATTCTATTTTTTTTTAAAGTAAGCTCTATGTCTAATATGGGGCTCAAACTCATGATCCCAAGATCAAAAGTTCCATGCTCCACCAACTGAGCCAGCCAGGCGCCCCTCATTCTGCTGTTATAATAACCACATCCACTCTGTGCCTGGTAGTTCAATCCTACTGTGTAGTGTCTGCCCTTCTGGGCATCCATCAACCCTGCTGAAATCAGGGAACTATTTTCAACAGCAGTATCTCCTACCGTCGACCCCAGAGTACAGAAGAAATTCAACAAAGCACTCTTGAAGGTTCTGATTCTCTCTTCATTAATGTTTTCCTCAATGCCCTAGAAAAGGGAGTGTTCTCTAGGCTTAGTTTGGGTGTATGTTAGATGTTGTATGTTATAAATCCTTTCTAGCATTCTTATCTCTCCGAATCTCTGGACTCTTACATTTCAACTTCCTTCGGCAATAGGCCATAGTAGAATCCAGGTTTCAATCAACTCACCAAGTTAACAATTGTCTCAAGCTAAGAAGAATGAATCCAGAATTTCTGGTTTAGTGTATTCATGCCAATAATTTGGCCCATAAAATTGTGTTTCTGGTGGAATACCCAATATATTCTCCAGATTTTTGTCAGTATTAGTTTTAGAAAATCTTGCAATTCTTTTGGCATGTGAACCTTTCCATCCATGTTTGACTTTTTAAATTGGCCCCTATGGGCATGCTTGATCTGGAGCTAGTTATAAGTCTGGTGGGAATGAAAGGTCACAGATAGAGGGCATGAGGAGAGCCAGAATTCCTGTATAAGATAACTTCCCCAGATGAGGTTATTATAAGGTCTTCAGGCAGGACCACACTGGCATCTTCAGCTAGAGGGGGGAGGGACTGCTTCTTTTTAGTAAGAGAGATGCAATGAGGTTTGAGGGTACTCAGAATCATCTAGATCCTCCAAAATGCCCTCATTCCAATTTTTGTGGCTCCCTCTTTCCCAAATAATGCCCTGACTTTCATATAAGATAATGAGGATATGGTTCGACCTACACTGAAATTAACTAGCTGGCCAGATCTGACTCTGCATTTTGCTTTTTGGCCATGCCAGCCCTGGGACTATGAGATTAAAAAAAATGTTTTAGAGGAGTACTAGAGGCTCCCTGTTTCTCTAACAATACCTTGGTCTGAAAATTTAAATTCTTTAAAGTCTGTCATTCTTTTTAGAAGCTCACTGATGCTAATGGAGGCAGCCATCCCAACCCACACTTCCTTTATTCCTTAGCGCCACGTAATGGTGTTTGTGGGGAAGCAATCAAAATTGGCTTCAGTAGACACTTTATTCCAAATGACAAAAGGTAATCATTAAAAAGATTTTTATTTTTGAGAGAGAGAGAGGGAGACACAGAATCTGAACCAGGCTCCAGGCTCTGAGCTGTCGACACAGAGCCCAACGTGGGTCTCAAACCCCATAAACTGTGAGATCATGCTCTGACCAGAAGTCAGATGCTTAATCGACTGAGCTACCCAGGCGCCCCTAAAAGGGAATCGTTTAAGTTGCTGTTTTACTATCTCCCATATCATGGATTACTAGTGTCCTGTCATTTAATAGTCCCCAAATCCTTCAAACCCAACTAGGTCAGGTTGGCTAAGCTTCCTGTCCTTGAAGTCTACTGTTTGCAATCACTTACAGTTCAACTTTTGTATTGGTCAGAGTTCCTTGGGTGCAGTCAATGAATTTACTCTGGTTACTTTAAGCAGAAAGGAATTTGTTAAGGGATGAAGAGCTTAAAGAATCAATTACAAAGGTTAAAGAAACAGACTCTAGGTAATCTTCCAGGAATAACCCCAGTGTGCACTTCCACATTCCAAAATAACCTTCCAAGGGAGCTGGAGCATATGCTATGCTCAGGAAGCCGCCACAGTGCTGGTTCTAGTTCATGCTAAAAATATGAATATGCCCTGCCTCCTTCCGTATAAACTTTAGTTCTGAATCAGTCTAATATGAGTGCATCTGATTGGTGGGATCTCAATCACCCTAGGCACCCCAGCGCAAGGAGCACTGGGAAATACAGTCTTTTATTTAGTAATTTTTAATGTATTGTTGAGAAGGCAAGATCTACAGAGTAGGGATCTATCGAAATGTCAAAAAAAAAAAAGTGTTCTAAATATTTTTGGCCATCTGGTAAGGAGTGGGGGTGGGATAGAGAAAGGGGAGAACAACAACAATGTACTTTTTGGGTTGGGTCGTAGGTCCACAAGCACGCGTTGTTTTCTAGTACTTTATAGTGAATACATACGTGTGGTAGTTTGGGTTCTCCAGAAAAATTTACTCTAAAGAATTGGCTCATGTGACTGTGGAGGCTGAGAGGTCCCAAGTCTGTGGTTGGCAAGCTAGAGGCCCAGGAGAGCCAGTGAGATATTTCCAATCTGAGCTTAAAGGCAGAAGACCAACGTCCCAGCTCAAAGAAAAGCAGGCAGAGAGAAAGAATTCTTTCTTAGCCTTTTATTCTACTCAGAACTTCAAGTGGCCCACCCACAATGGGGAGGGCAGTCTGCTTTCCTCAGTCTCCCTGTTCAAACGCTAATCTCACCCAGAAGCACCTTCACGTACACACCAAGAAATAATGTTCTACTGAATAGCTGGGCACCCGGTCACCCAGGCAAAATGACACATAAAACTGACCACCACAATATATGCTACCTACTTTTTATGTAATATATCAAATGACACAGTCAGGTACAAATGGCTGATATGTACGACAAAATGCAATCCTTTTGCTTAAGATTTTGGTGGAGGTTAAGTATAAATGCCTGTGAAAGGAACAGTTCTTTAAGTTGCTGTTAGTTATTCGGATCTTGGTTTGAAGAATGAGTGGGTTGTTGAATGGAGTTTGGAGAGAGAGAGAGGGAGAGGGAACTTAATCCAGGTGTTTGAGAAGCAGGTGCAGTTGAGAGCACCCTAGGGATAAAGAAGGACAGAATGGGAGTTTGCGGCTCTAAGACAGATTTCTGCGTCTCCACATTTTGGTGGGAACCTGCTGTAACTCCTAGCACTTGCCTGACACCTTTTTCCCTTTTCCCCTTTTCCCCTTAAGGGATATTGGAATTTTCAGGTGCCTAAGAGATGATTGTTAATTTGTTACGTCTCTATCAACAAGCCCAGTGTTCATTTTTTAGTATATATGGCGGGACTCTGAATGAAAACTCTCTCTTCCTCCCTCTCTTTCTGGTTCTCTGGGCATGAGTTCACGCAGTGTGCAAGCTTAGCTTTGGCTAGCTACTTCGTTATCTGCTGCTATTTATTTCAATCCAGGATTGGAGGAGAGAAGATGAAGAAAGTCAGAAGTGGGGATGGAAAAGGACAAAAGAAACAGTTACAGAATGGTTTCCTTGTCACTCGCTCTAGTGGTCTTTTACTTCTCCTAAGAAGTAATTCATTAGTACTTTGTATACTGAAGGGAAATGAAAATCAAAACAACTTGTTCCAAGACATAAGCTGGTGTCTTTCTTACTGATAAATTTCCCCAAACCCTCTTAAGCCAGATTCTGCTTTCTCCTTCATGCCACTGCTCTTGCCAAGCTGCCAAACTTCTTTCCAACTAAAACAAAGGGCGGCATTCTCAACATTATCAGCCTGGCATCTGGCTGTGGGGACTCTGTGGGCTAACAGAATGCCTTGAGGAGCTGGGGAGAAAGCAACAGGATCCTGTTCTGCCATCCTGGCTCAGGGAGCCAGCAATTATTTGTTCATGATTATTTATTCAAATTGTCCTGATATCTTCCTTCATTTGACAGTCTGGGAAATGTTCTGCTCAATTGGCTGGAAATGTCCTGTCCTCAGAAGTCCTCAGGCCTATTGAATCCTGGGATATGATCTAGAGAAGTATACACAAGCAGATATGAATGATGATCCTTGTTCAGAATTGGTACAGTAGAGTGACCCTCAGGATAAAGGCAGTTGAAGCAATGCGCTATTAAAATGATCTCTGAGTACAGCCACATCCATTCACAATAGTAGGAGAACTGGACCTAGAGTCAGACCACTTGGAATCTCAGCTGTATTACGTTTATTTTATTTCGTTTATTTATTTATTTTGAGAGAGAGTGTGCAAGAGCAGGGGAGGGGCAGACAGAGAGGGAGAGAGAGAGAGAATCCCAAGCAGGCTACACACTGTTAGCTCAGAGCCCAATGCGGGGCTCGATCTCATGAACCCTGAGATCATGACCTGAGCTGGAATCAAGAGTTGGACACTTAGCTCTCAGTTGTGGGCCACAAGGTGCCCCACGGTTAACCTCTGCCACTTTTATGAGACCATTTTGGATGAGACATTAGTTCCACTATTATATAACTGGTTTGTCTTACAAAAGTGAAGGACATAAAGTGAAAAGTTGCCAGAATCCCTTTCTAGCACCTAAATTAACTAAGATTCATTAGCTTGTTGGCAATAAAGGCCCTGGAAAAAGAGGAGAGAGGGAGGTAACTCCAAAGAAAGAACATGGTTCCATAAAGATCGGGAGCATGATAGCACGGAACTGGCAATTCTAGCTGGGAAGCTCAGGTTGTGGTATCCTGTTGACTATGGAGCAGCGGGAGGTAACTGGCATGGCCCAAATCATGGCGTGGAGGGGTCTCTCAGGAAAATTCCATCTACTGTTAAATTCTGCCTTCTACACTTTACCCTGCTTACCATACGTAGGTAGCAGGAGAAGCACCATGGGAAGATATGAGAAAGTATGCGATTGATGGCGGTGAGAACGAACAACGGTATATTCATAGCCAGTTGATTTTATGCTGAAGATATTTATATCCACAGCCCTGTTGAGGAAGGAGATCCCAGACTTGCTGTCAGGTTTCACCATGGGACATATGGACCTTATGCTTTCAGGTTCAGTGATCTCGGTCCAGCTGCAAGAATAACTTATGCATGAACTGGCAACAGAAACAAACAGAGCTATTGGACGAGAACCAGGTGGGTCACAACCTCTCTGCCCCTTGATACATGTCTGGTGTCTGTAGGGTTGGTCTCGTTAATTTGGGCGAATCTGTCTGCTGGGCTCCTAAACCCAGTTTCTAGGGGCTTAAGACACCTGGCCCATTCATCTTGCTCTGGATCCGTTTCCGAAGACCAGTTCCAAGTACGGTCTAAGACTGGCCAGAGCCTTAATGCTGTGTTGGGAGGATAGGCAAGATATTTGCGTTATTAGGTTGTCATAGCAGAGAACGGAAGAACAGAAGTGAGCTCTTTATTTTGCCAAGTCCAGGAGAAGGATCAGGTCCAGAGAAGGGCTGTGATTTACCCAAGATCACCTGGAAGAGCGTCTGGCTGAAGCGGGAACTTTCCAAAAAGGAATTAAAAATGACCAGCAGGCATGTTTGTTACCTTGCACCTTCAGGTTGAGTGTGTCCATTGGCCTCGTAGTATTAAAAAGGGAAGACATGGGGCGCCTGGGTGGTGCAGTCGGTTAAGCGTCCGACTTCAGCCAGGTCACGATCTCGCGGTCCGTGAGTTCGAGCCCCGCGTCGGGCTCTGGGCTGATGGCTCAGAGCCTGGAGCCTGTTTCCGATTCTGTGTCTCCCTCTCTCTCTGCCCCTTGCCCGTTCATGCTCTGTCTCTCTCTGTCCCAAAAATAAATAAACATTGAAAAAAAAATTAAAAAAAGGGAAGACATATCTTCTGCATGTTTCAAGGTTTAGCCCACTGACTCAGCAAAGACCATATTGCCAAAAGGCAATTGTAACAGAAGTTATGGCAGGAAGGCACTTATTTTACCAGTTTAGTGCAGCCCTAGATTTCGGGGAAATGCCATTTTGGTTCAGAGAGACTGTGGTGGCTATTTATGCACAGCAAATTCTTGGGCCCTGAAATATTGCTTTGTACTTCCTGACTGTCTTTCTGGGCTGCCCGTGGCTCACAGTAGAAGAATCCTTATATTATTCTGAAAGTAGCTGGCCAGTGGCTGTATTTTCTCTTCCGTCCTTCCATCTCTCTCTCTCATCTGGTGTTACTTCTTCGTGTTTGGAGGAAGGGTCTCTGATTCCATGCAGCCCTCGGAGGTGTAGACACAAGGCACATCTGTCTCTTTGCCCCAGAACAGGACAGTTGTGCCTCTGCGCGTCTGAGGGGGCTCTAGCCTCATTCTCAGTTCTCGGCTAGAATGGGCCCCTGAGGGAAAATGAACCCGGCCAGCCTGCACCCTGACTGTGGCTTTTATTGGCTAACCTTTTGCTTTTTTTCCTTGAAATACAATTCATCATGGTTCATCTTTACTTTTCGGTTTTTCTTTTCTTACTAAGGATCCATTTTGAGACACTATCCTTTGAACCAAGAAGATACAGTTCTCTAGAAAAACAGACTTCCATTGTTGACCAAAGGGGGAGGACCCTTCCTTTCTCCCTTCTTCATGTGTCTCCTTTCCTTTATTTTATTTTATTTTATTTTATTTTATTTTATTTTATGAGAGCATGAGTAGGGAGAGGGGCAGAGGGAGAGAGAAAGAGAGGGAGAGAGAGAGAGAGAGAGAGAGAGAGAGAGAGAGAGAACCTTAAGCAGGCTCCATGTTGAACATGGAGCCTGACATGGGTATCAGTCTCACGACCATGGGATCGTGACCTGAGCTGAAATCAAGGGTTAGACACTCAACCGAGTGAGCCACCCAGGCGAACCTGTGTCTCCCTTATCCTAAGCCAGCCACCTTCACATGGAGAGCCTGACTGGTTCTCAGAAGACATTCTTTCAGTCATCAATAAATACTGAGGGTCTGTATTAAGAAAGTTGACCAACTGCCTAGTTTACCTGGGACTGTCCAGGTTTTAGAACGTAAGGCCCTGTGATGCAGGAGACCCCTCAGTTTTGGGAAAACTCGGCCAGATGGTGACCCTAACTGTAAGCAGAACACTGCCTAGGAACTGAGTATATACCTGACCATCAGCTCCTCAGGCACTCAGTGAAGCTGAGAGGTTTCGGATTCTTACACAGGAAAGCACGACATGGGGGGAAGGCAGTTCACTAGAACTGAGGAGGAGCACTGGTCCCAGTTTGACTGTAAAAGAGGCAGGGCTCAAGGGTAGATCGCTGAACTTCACTTTGAAGAGTAGAAATGTTAGATTTGGTGAGGCACCTGGGTGGCTCAGTCGGTTAAACATCTGACTCTTGGTTTTGGCTCAGGTCATGATCTCACAGTTTTGTGGGTTCGAGCCCCACACCAGGCTCTGTGCTGGCCGTGCAGAGCCTGCTTGGGATTCTCTGTCTCCCTATTCCTCCACCCTTGCCCCACTAGCTCTGTCTCTCTCAAAATAAATAAGTAAACTTAAAAAAAAAAAAAAAAAGAAATGTTTGATTTGGTGTTCTTTGACTTTTTGACTACCCAGATTCTATAATTCTATTTCTAAAGGAGTGTGAGGAACCAGTTCACACTGATTCGTATTCTTAGATACGAGGCAATAGATAATAAGGTTTTGTTGACACTTGCTGATGATGCTAACATTAAAAGGTCCTTATTCTGTGCCAGACACATCCATTATTTTATTTCATCCTCACAACTTGTTGAGTTAGATGCTTTCTTTACTGTCCTTTACAGAGGAGGGGCTCAAGGCCTAGAGAGGGTAAGTAACATACCCCAAATCACCCAGAAAGTTGTGGATCAAAGGTCAGAACCTGGGAAGTACCCGGTTCCCAAGCCCAAACTTGAACTGTTGCTCTCACTGGCTAGGGATGAGACAACAGTTGAAATGAACAGGCTAATTGTTTCTCCTCAAAGGACTGGGAAAAGGAAACAGTGGCCATTTGGAATGAGATCTTTGTATTCTGGGCTGCTAAAGGTTATGGTTCCCCAAAACAGAACGTGGTATTTGAGAAATTTGGTGTTGTTAGCTCATAGGAGGGCCGCTCCCTGCTCTTTAAGACTCAAAAAGGTGTGGTGGTACCAACTGAGAATTAGAGCATCCCCCATGCCTCTCTCCTCCTTCCCTATTTTTGGAGGCTTTAGGGTAATTGCAGGCTCAGAGGGTCACTGTCAACTGCTCCCACTGTCTCCTACTGTGGGTGTGAAAAATGATTCCATTTAGATCAGGCTTGCCTAAAAATGTGCATATTGGGGGGTGGGGTGGCGGAGGAGTGGAGGAAGATTCTTACCACGCGATTCTTCCCTTTCTTTGGAAGGGATGATTTGAAATACAAACAAAGTAAGTCTGTGGGGTCACATTCACAGCAGCTGGTAGACTTTCACTTAATTAAACTACTGTGAGTGCTTTCTTCATACATTTCACTCGCCCCATTCCCTTCCTTTCTGACTCCTCATAAAGGAAATATCGTTGGAGGGGGCGGGGTGGGGATTAAACGCTGTTAGTCTTAAGACCAACACGAATTAACAACATTTATTTTACTGTGATTGTCTACGTGAAGGTATGCAGGAGTAAATTTATATTCTGAGAATGTGACTGCTTTGGACTGAAAAAATTCCATTAAAGGGAATTAACAGTTCCTGGGAACTCACCGTCATCTGTTCTAAATTCCCCCAGCGAGTCGTGAAGCACCAGGGCTGGGGGCAGGAAAAGACAGCAAGGGCCAAAAGCTATGGCCAATTGCACTGCCAGCCACGGGCAGGATCATTCGAAAACCCAGCTCTGGCCCATTTCCTCTCCTGCTGCAAAACCCGGGACAGGTCTCCCTCCTGCTGGCCTGCTGCGACAAGGTGAACTCCCTAGGCAGGCGCAGAAGACATTCTGCAATCTGGCTCCACCTCTCTCCGGCCCCTCCCTCTGCCCCTACTCCTGTGTGCCCAGGCTCCAATCCTAGTCCCCTGTCATTCTTTCCACACTGCTGTGACTTTTTCACAAATGATTCCCTTTTCCTTTAATGCCTTCCAAACCTACCACACACCCCTCCTACCAGGTGAATTCTTCTCATGCTTTTAGTTGAAGACCAAAGCCTGCCTCTTCCGTGAAGCCTGTCTGGGCCTCCCCAGATAGAGTTCGTCTCTCCCTTCCTTGTGCACCCATATGACTTTGTACATTTTGATCTGAGCGTTTATTACAGTGTGCTGTAATTTTTTTTGGCATGGGTGTCTCCTCCATCAGACTGTGTCTTGTTTATCCGTGTTATCCCCTTCCAGAGTCTGGCGTAACGTTGCACATGGGAGGTATGTAATAGATGCTTCTTGGATGAGTACATTATGGCTGTTATGAGGCTGTCAGTTGATATTTAGTGTGTGTCTACTATGCGTAAAGCGTCACGCAGGTGCCGTCTATGCATGTGTATTGAGAGAGAGAGAGTAAAAATCTGAACGATGTGGTTCACGGTCCTTCAAGAAACATAATATTCTGCGGGAGACAAGGGGTTAAAAAGCAAAGCAAAATGATCAGTGAAGAGATAGAGGTGCCCGGTTCCGGCAGCTTAGAGGAATAGGAGTTGGCCTGGGGCTGCGGTGTGAAGGAGGCACCACCAACTAAGTGGTGTGTGAAAGGATGTTGACAGATACAGAAATAGTGGAGGAACAGGGGCATCCAGGCTGAGGGAACAGTATGAGCATAGGCATGAAGATAAGGGCATAGTAATTTCCTCGGAACAAAGGGCCCGAGAGTTCTGGTCTTGCCATAACTATGGGGACCGCACACTTAAAAAAAATCTGAAATAAATCCCATTAATATCAATAAATGCGTTTTCCCTAGTTGCCTATATTTGCATTCTTTGAGCAGGAGTGGCGATTAATCATTTCCAAATTGCTCAAGGATATGAAGCAGGGTGCTCAAAAGTCTTTAGCAGCAGGGAATGCTTGTTGCAAATAAACTGTTTGCAATTTACCTTGTGAGCATCATTTCTGTTGGGACCAGGCAGCAGATAACAATAGCAATGGGTGTTAGCTCAGTCCTAACAGAAACCCAGAGAAAATGTTCATAGCCATTTTCTGTTGCAAACAACAGTTTTAATGGGCTTGGCTACAGTTCTAGTGACTTTCAACATGTAGTCAGAAAGCACCCACCATCATCAACAATACGTACGAAGCCCCTAGTTGTTACAATATGCTTTGTACGATATGAGGCCTGTTGAAGCAGAATTTACGTAGATGGGCTTTCCTGCATTCTGTAGAGGTGTTCCCATGTTAGACTCTGTTGGGTTCCTGCATGCAAGGACTTGGAGATGGCAGAATCAAGACAACCAGCCAGCAACGGTCTCTTACATTTCACCCTCACTCTTCAGAAGTCAACATACCTTCACGTTCGTTTTTTCAGTTTTCCATAACCTGGTGGAGTGACTAGAACGTGAAAGACGGTCCTCACTTTATAGATGAGGAAACCAAAAAGCAGAAGGGATAAATCAGTCTCTCCCGCACACAACTGGTTATTGCCATGGAAAGAGCCAGAACTCTTGCCTTCTGACTTCGTGTACATTGCTATACTACAGGCGCTCACGAATAAATTGACGTCGTGTAGAGGGTTGTGGAGATGGGGAGCCAGGGTAAATATCTGACTGCCATGGAGATCAGCGTAAGAAAGTTGACAATTATATGACAGATGGGAGTGACTCAGAGGAAGCCTATAGCTCACCCTTAAGGACAGAGGCCCACTAACATCGATAGACCTGATGCTCATGTAATAGATCTATTCTCACTAGAATTTGGATTTAAAAATCTCTAAGCCTTTCACAGGAAACCAAACAGTATCACACATCCAAGGCAGTAGATAATAACGGCAGTAATCATAATGAACATCTGTAGAGTGTTTCATCTATAGCAGGGACTGTGTTAAGAGCTTTATACCCACTGTGTCCTTTAATGACAACCCTGTGAGGACGGTGTTGTTACTGCTCATGTGTTACAGATGAGGGAATCGAAGCTGACGTCGTTCGTCAAGGTTTCACGACTCCTAAAACACAGAGCTGAGAACTGAACCCAAGCGGCCTGCCCCCAAAGCCCACATGTTTCCAAGACATTATTCCAAAGCCTACATGTCAGCTATGCCGTCTGTGGGGTGAGGCTGGAAAATGTGCAGGAGTGGAGGGGGTGAATCTGACCCTGAAGATTGAGTTCAAGTGTCAGACAACATCTGAGAAGGCAGAGGGCATGGGGAAGCCCACGGTCACAGAAAAACAGAACCAACCAAGGCTTTTCTCACTTGGCTTCTCCCCCCAACACTGCGTCCCAGTGAACAAATCTCTGAGCAGGCAAGTAAAGGGCATCAAAGTGCCCAGGACCAAACTGGTTTGAGTATTTTCTCACCTCTGTTTACCTCTTATTCTTCAGAAGTTTATTTCTGCTTTTTTAGTTCTGTTTGAGGGGTAATTTTCTAGGTCTGGCTGCAGTAGAATTAGATTTCCATCCTCTTGAATCTTATGCTGTTTTTTTTTTTTTAACTCTTAAAAACCCACTCCTTTTGAGGAGGCAAAGTACACATTCCTTAAACATGAGTGTGATGGTCTGTGTCCCTCCAAAATTTTTGTGTGGAAACCTAATCCCGGTGTGATGGTATCTGAAGGGGGGAGGGTCTTTGGGGGTGATTAGGTCACAAGGGTGGAGCCCTCAGGAATGGGATTAGTGGCCTTATAAGAAGAGCCCAGAATGCTAGCTAGCTCTCTTTTCTGCCATACAATAAGAAGTTAGCCATCTGAAACCCAGAAGAGTGTCCTTCTCAGGACCTGGCCATGTGGGCACCCTGATCTTTGACTCCCAGCCTCCAGAACTGTGAGAAAATAAGTTTCTGCTGTTGATAAGCCACTCCGTCTATAGTGTTTTTCTACAGTAGCCCAAACTGACTAGGGCAGTGGGATATCCAGAGTCTTGCCTCTCAGAGGAGAATACTTTCTGTTCACCTCCACGTCCTGCCTCTGTTCCCAAAGCTTAGGCGAGAAGCAGAGCCCAGCTGCCCTCCTGAGAATCTGTCATTTACTCTCTACGGACTTGACCTGTTCCTACTGAATCTCAAAAGAAATGCTATGCAGCAGCCCTTTGAAATGAAATGCTTTTCTATTGAACCAGAAAATAATCACATCCTCCCATTTACTCTTTAGGGTACAAATTGATCTGACTTGATTTGTCAGAGAGCCAGAACTGCAGGCAAATAGACGCCGGAGAAATCAACCAATCTTTTAAGCCAGCAGTAATTGTTCCTCCTGTCGCCCAGCTAAATGACTTGTATCTGGAGGAGATGCTCAGAATGAATCAGAATGCCCGAGGTGACAGAAACACAGGGCATTCCAAAGTGGGCTCTAACAGAGTGTTTCTTCGTGTCTTACAAGGGTTTGGTTGTGTGTTTCCACCCTCTTTCCCTCTTATCCTGTCTCCTGGGGCTAGTGTCATTGGGCAGAAACCAAAGGTGATGCATGTGTATAAATAACAGCGAGGAAAAACAGTTTGTATGAGGAGAGAAGAGATGAGTAGTGGTGTTTAATCCGAGGATGTACTTTCTTGTACCTCGGTCGTTAGCAAACCCAGGAAGTTCCTTTAGAATAGGCACCGCAGTGGAAGGGGTGAAGTCCCTTTGCTGGTAAGCTGTTGGTCATCTTTAAATTTTAAAAAAGGAAATAGTTTAAATATACAAGGAAACTGTGAAAAAACTATAACCGATATTCATGTACTAACTACTGAGATTTGCCATTTTGCCACCCTAGCGTTGGTTACCCTCCTTCCCTTCTTCCTTCTTCTTTTCTTAGAAATAAAAGGTTGCAGCATAGCCACATCTCCATATTTTCACTCTGCTGTGTTATTCCTTTCTCTTTCTTTCCAGAGAGAGCTGGTATCACAATAATTGAATTTATCTTTCTTGTTCATTAAAATTATTTTCACTATGTAGATACATATACAGAAAGAATATGTCGTCCTCTTTGGGGTTGGGCTTTTAATATTAACTCTTGTGGTTTTTCTATAAGTATCCTTTTAACACTTTTTTACATTTGACATTACAGTGCAATTTATCCATACTGATACCAATACATTTAGTTCAATTATCTTAGCCACGGCATTGTATCGCTTTCCAAATTATTTCACTCTCCCCTATTGATGAACAGGCTTTTCCCTACTACAAACCGTGCTAGGATACATATTCCTGCTGAGGTCTTCTCAGACCCAGGTATGAGATTTTCTCTTCTGAATATATAACCAAGAATGGAATTGTGGGGTTATAAGGTAAGCCTTCCTTCAATATCATTGACTATTATCAAATTCGTGAACTGGGCACTTGAAAATCGTTTATATGGCTTTCTCCTAATGGTTAGACTAAAAAGGAATAAGCCGTAGGAAACCAATATGACAAGATGTAACAAAAAACTAGGTGAATCAGGCCAGTTGGGTTTATTCTCCATAACCTGGTCCATGATATATATGGTTGTATTTCCCTTCTTGAAATAAGAATATACTGCCATCTGTTTCCTACTTGAGGTAAAATAGTGCCTGAATTAGCATTTTCCTATATTCTCTCTATATCTATACATGCCATCTCTATATATTCTGCCATAAATAGATAATAGGCAAGTAGCTGGAAGAGAAGTCCTAAGTGACCCCTCTGAGCTCCAAACTTGCGTTCCATAACTTTACCCTCAAACTTAGTGGAAATATATACCCAGCTTGGGAAGTTACGTTCGTTTTGCACCTGACCTAAAACACCTGTGGGAAACCAGCTCCTGAAAAAGGAAGGACGTACAAAGCACCTGGATGATATCAGAACATCTGGTGCAGGTCATGGGAATCTCTGACAGATCAGGAAGAGAAACTGAAAAAGATCTTAATTTCACTGGGTAAACCAGCCTGCGTGTGCATGTTTGGACACATTCCCTTTGATGCTGCAGGTGGGGCCTCACCCGCTGAACCTCCTCTCCTTCTCCCCAGAGGCTCCCCTACTTATCTCAAGGAGGTCCCCAAAGTGTTGGCGTATCTTGGCAGCTCGGTTTGTGTGTCAACTCCTTTTCAGGGGCCCTTATCTTTGTATTGGGTGACTGGGCTCTCGGTAAGAATGGGGCCCTAGTAAGCACATCCATAGTCTTGCCTCTGAGGGAAGCTGCTTTGTATGCATGTTGGAGTTGAGGCGGGTGAAGAAGGGCAGAGAGACCCTGTCCCCAGCTCTGTCTCCCGGGCTCTAAAGCAGCACGTGTGTGCCTAGATCTCCTCAAGTTCTTCCTTCAGCTCTGGCATCATTCCCCCCCCCTTTTTTTTTTGAAATTCAAAATTAGTCCTTTGCAACGGGTTTGAAGTCAGGGTGCAGAGAACACTACCCCATCCTTGCCATTGTCACCTTGCTTTCCCATCTCTTCTCCGAGGCACCCCATGTCGGCACCCTAAATCCCGTGTTTGCCCAATCTAAACCCCAAAGCCTGCAGGCATAGCCCTGTTAGGCCCAGAATTCGTGATCCCCAAAGACCACCAGGGAGCCGAGTCCGATGCAAAAGCAAAAGAGCTTTTATTCGAGCTAGCTCGAGCTCAATCCCCTACCTGCACCGACGCAGCGGTGAGATACCAGGGAGAGAGAGCGAGTTTCAAAAGCACAAAGGTTTTATAGGGGTCTAGGGGCAGCCGATTGGCTGGGGAAGGGGCGTGGCCTCGGCCGATTGGTTGGGGAAGGTCAGAGTCCTGTTATGCAGGTCGCTGGGCGTGTTTTGATCAGGAAGTTTGAATGGGTGAGAGGGAGGTTACTCAAGGGGAGGAGGCGTGGTCTAGGTGAAGGACACAGAACAAGATGGAATCCGCGGGAGTAGGCCCGCCCTTTCAACCCTTCATGGCAGTGGGGAGATAGGACAGGACTATAGTACCTTTGAGCATAGTTCATACATCCTTGCTGCAGTTCGAGCAAGACATGCCGTGGTATCAGTTTTGTATTAGTTATGTAGGTTTAGTGTCGCTAAACATGTGAAGAGGCCTTTTGGGGTGGGGAGCATTCATTGTTTTTCTCAGGTGGCAGATCAGCAACACAAGCACGTGCAGTAACCAGACTTGTGAATGGAGAGCAGAGCTGTAGCTACACAGAAGGAAAAGCTTGATGGGAGCTTAATCAACTCCCTCCCCTTCCCCCACCATTACTTAAAACACGGAATTGCGTTTGAAGGGTCTCTAGATGATCTGTTCCAGCATCCCACCTATTTTAGTTATCTACTGTTGCATACCAAACCATCTGAAAATGTAGCGACTGAAAACAACAATGATTTCTTATTTTCCACAATTCTAGGGTGGCTGAGTGGTTCCTCTGCTGTTTTCACCTCACTTATGTGGGACTCACTTATGTGGCTGTACTGAACGGGGAGGGCGGGGTCCAAGATGGCCTCCTTTGTGTTCGGGCGAATGGTCCTGGCTGTTGGCTGCAGTGCCTCATTCTTCTCCACGTGGCCTCTCCTCCTAGTGGCTGGACTGGGTTCCTTACATGGTGTTCTCAAGGCAGCGTTTCAAGAGGGAGGAGGCTGCAAGGCTTCTTGAGGGCTGGGCTCAACATTCGATTGGTGAAAACAGGTCACACGGCCAGGCCAGATTCAAGGCAGAGAAACAGACTCCACCCCTTGAGGAGAGTTGTTGCGCAATAGTGTGGCCATAGTTTTCCATTTACTACATCACTCAGTCCTTGTGATAGCATCTCTGATATTGGTCTACTTGAATAAGATTAGTGAAGGGGTCCTTGTTTTTCCCTGAGGAAACCTGCTTCAGATTGACCGCCCACAGCCTTCTCCCTTCATACGAATACCCCTTTGGTTCAAAATAAGCTTCAGGGTCCCATGCTTCTTTATCCAGTCCTGGGGAAACAAAACATTTAGTGGGATGAGTGAAAGGAAGTGCACATTTAGGACACAAAGATGGAATAAACTTCTTTTGTCCAAGTTCTATTTGAGCTAGGTATGCCTTTTGGGGGCGACAGCCTCATTCTGAAGGGCTAAATTGGGCCAGTATGGGGCTGAGGGGAAATAAAACTAATGAGCTGACGGGGCCTGTACCTGGCTTTGTCTTGAAAGGAGAAGGATAAAGCGGGCCCTTGAGGATTCTAAGTTGTTCAGCTTAGTTCACTGGAGCAAGGCAACAGATAAATTAGTTGGGGAGCTAGTCCTCGTTGGGAATAAAACATACCCAGGGCTATATATCTCTCAGGAAATTAAGTATTGTCGTAAGTAGTTAGATGGCATGATGATAAGGAGAGGTGAAAAGATGCTCACGTGGTTTTGGTCTAGCGCCTCATTACTTGTAGTGTGTTCACTGGGACGCCGGGAGAATCTTGGGCTCACCCTGAAACTACTGAATCGGAATCTGCATTTTAACAAGATCATCAATTAACACGTATGCTCATTAAGGTTTGAGAAGCGTTGGCCTAGAGGGCCTTTCTGATACCATTAAATCATATCCCATGGGAGGCCCCACATAAAACTGGCCTTACTTCCAAAAAAGAACTGTGCTTGGTACCACCCAAGGCTTTCTGGGAACAGAGAGGGCCCAGTCTCACTAGGGGCACACATAGTCCATGGCCCCTTTCTCTAAGCAGGAATTCTTAGCTATTTTTTCAGAAACAGCTTTAGTGAGACGAAATTCACATACCGTACATTATGGCATAATGCATACCCACTTAAAGTATGCAATCCAGTGGTTTTTAGCATATTCAGAGATAAGTGTAACCACCATAGTCAATTTTCAAATGCTTTTATCACCTCAGGACGAAACCTCATATCCTTCAGCTATTACCTCCCCCCACCCCCACCATCCTTCTGTCCCCCTCTTCCATCTCTACCTTAAGAAACAGCTAATCTACTTTCCTGCTTCTGGGCTTTCATACGTATGGCATCAAATAGTATGTGATTCTTAACTACTGTTTGGATCACGGACACCCATTGAAATTCTGCTGGAAGCCATGAGCCCTCTCCCCAGAATGTACACACATAACTGTATACCCCCCCAGAATTTCCTAAAGTTTCATGACTCCTCTGAAGCCTTTGTCCAGGGAGCCGAGATGAGCGACTCATGCTCTGCGGCCAGTCAAAATGGGTAGGTATTGCCAGCAGGTCCCGCTCTGGTTTGAGCAGCGCTGGCAGAAGGGATGGAACCACGCAGGGATAAGGCACGCAGGGTTCTCACTAAGGTGGAAAGCGACTAACGCAAAAAGCAAAAAACAGGCACCAAGTGTTTACAGAGCTAAAGAAACTGTGTTTAGAACACATAGTTTGCCGAGGAGGGAGTGATAGTGAACAGATGTGTCATTTGTAATTATTCCTAAAGATGTTAATTATGCAAATGGAATCTCTGATTAGGGTTCTAAAAAAAGAACCCCATATATTACGGGGTGTTGGATGTGCACAATCAAGCATGCTTGCTGACTGTTCCTCTAGGTAATCACTGTTGGTGCCAGACTCATCACTGGGGCTCTTGTTTTAAAATGTGCCACCCTGAGAGCCAGAGACGGGTTCCGTGAAGTGCTTTCCAACTGCAGAATGTCAAAGCTGGAAGCCATCTTGGAGATCATGGAGTACAGCTCTGTCCTCGTAAAGAGGCAGAAACCAAGGCCTAGAGAAATTAAGCCACTTGTCACCGGTAGCACAGGGAGAAAAGCCCCCGTCTCTTACATCATCAATTCGCTTCTCCTTGCCTTATTGTGTCAAAGAGGACATAAGGCGATTATCAGCATTCTATTCGGAGTCTACTCTGTGGAGTGAGGGCCAAGGCAATGCTGTGAACCAAAGATCTCCCTCACCCACCCGGGGTACACATGTCAGTATGTGCGTAGTAGGGAAGGGGAAAGTGAGTAACCGGGATGGCTGAGGGGTTTTATTCTAAGCTGTGCTGTTCAATGAAGGAGCCAGGTGCTAGTCATCTGTGACTGTTTAAGTTGAAATTAAATAAAATTTAAAATTTAGTTGCCGTAATCGTATTTCGAGTGCTTAGTAGCTACTTGTGGCTGGTGCCTCCCATATACCGGTCGATGTAGAACATCTCCATTACTGCGGCAAGTCCGACTGGGCAGGGCTTTCTGGAGCCTGGTGTCAGATTTTCTGAGTCTGAGTCCCAGTTCTGCCAGCTTCCGTGCATTAGTTAGTGTTTCCTAACCTCAGTTTCCTCATCTGTAAAATGGATACAAACACAATATGTGCCTCACTGGTTTGCTGTGGAGATTATGAATGTAAATGAGACAATGTGTGTCAAGTGCTTAGTAAAAGAAGCTCGTACTTGTGAAGCACTAAATAAATGTTATTATTATCCTCATGAAGCATCTCAGCATCCTGCTGACTACTGTGTTTGGGGAGCCTGGCTGGCTCAGTTGGTAGCACATGCAACTCTTGATCTCAGGGTTGTGAGTTCAAACACCATGTTGGGTGCAGAGATAACTTAAATTAAAAAAAAAAAATTTTTAACGTTTATTTATTTTTGAGACAAAGAGAGACAGAGCATGAACGGGGGAGGGTCAGAGAGAGAGGGAGGCACAGAATCTGAAACAGGCTCCAGGCTCTGAGCGGTCAGCACAGAGCCCGACGTGGGGCTTGAACTCACGGACCGCGAGATCATGACCTGAGCTGAAGTTGGACGCTTAACTGACTGAGCCACCCAGGCGCCCCAGAGATTACTTAAAAATAAAACCTTAAGAGAAAGAAAGATTGTGTGGAGAGGCAACTTGTTTCCTGGAATAATAAGGACTTGCTCGCTCTGGGCATGGGTTTCCAACAAGCCTATGTCTTCGTTGGGTTGTGGGGGAAGGAAGTCAGGAACATGGAGATGGAGGCGGGAGAGAGGGAGGCGGGGAGGCTGGGGGAGGGAGGCCGGCAACATGGTGTGATTTGTGAGAAGCAACGGAGGGCAGCGAAGATCACCCCACTCAGTAAGGTTGTCAAGGGCTGGCCCGACAAGAGACATCCACCGGTCTGTGCGGCTGTTTCCAGACTCCTCACCTCCTCACGTCCATTGTACCAACTGCGTGCCTGCTTGTCCACAAGAGGGAGGCGAGGGAAAGGAGAGAAAGAAACCCTAAAAGTCCAGCTGGTTCTTTGCCGGCAGCTCTGGTCAAAGGTTTGCTGTGGAGGAAGAGGAAGTTCCCGATTAAAATAAGACTGCCTTTCACAAAAGCCAGCAGGTCTCAGCTGTGTTTTCCCCGAGCCCCTCACCTCAGTAGAGAGGATTTTTCCCAAAGGCTGTGTCTTATCCAGAAAGTCATACTTCACGGCCTCTCCGGAGGGCTAGGACCGTTTTCACACCTGCCTCGAGGCTGGGCCAACGTCCCAGCCACCCTCGAGACGGCTTCACAGGCGCAGAAGGCAGAAGGTGTGAGTGGAGTGGGGAGAGTGGCGGTGATCCAGGTAATTTAGCCACATGGCCTGCCACTCCACAATATCGATGGCGCTCCCAGCTCATAAAGCATTGTGTGATGGGCTCATAAAGCTTTGTGTGAGGCGTTGGGAGAAGGTATTAAAAAATAATTCCCTCTGCCCTGAGGGAATTTTCATCTCATTCAGGAGCTGGTGAGCCAAAGGACAAAGGGGCAAAGGGGACTTAGGGTGGCCAAAGAGAAAGAACATGGCGGTAGGATCTGCAGATGTATTTTACTCCCTGGTCTGCCATTAATCAGCAGCATGACTCTGGCCAGTTACCACGGTTCTCTGCGCCTCCTTGCCCTCATCCTGAAGAAACTTAAGCTGCCGGACTGCGTGATGGTAAAGTTCTCCGTGTCTAGAACTCTGATTCAGACGGGGGGGGGGGGGGGGGGGGGGGGAGGGGATGTGACCGCCCAGGCCAGAAAGGAAGAGCCTCCCACTGGGGTTGTCAGATTTATCACATAAAAGTATAGGATGCCCAGCTTCTCCTAGCACATCTTTTTAGTGCGTGCCCCCACGCAACATTTGGGATGTTCTTATACTACGGGATGATTCGTTGTTTACCTGCAATCCGAATTTAACTGGGAATTCTGTGTTTTGGCAAACTGCCTTCCACCAAACAGGTCTGACCCTCTCACCATGAAGGGGCTTGTTTCTGCCTTTCTCCATCCTCTTGCTGGGACCTCTGTGGCCGCTGACTGACCAGGACAGCTGTGACTAAGGCAAGATCTTTGGCTTCCACTCAGGCTTTCACTGGACTCCAGAGCTGAGGGCTCTCTTCCCCTCCTCTCTTGCACAAGGGAAGGAGCAGGAAACTCTTTCCTGCTACCCACTGCAGACCTCATCCCTTCCGAAGGCTGAGAGAGCGAACTTGCAGTCAGTTCTGAGGGCGTATTCATCACAGGCATCCCAAGGGCTCAGGCCCCAAGGTATAGATTTGGGAAGGAAGCGGTGGCCCCATTTGTCCTAAAGTTTAACCTGTTGTCCTCCCATCTAGCTTTTACCAGTGAAGTCTGCCTTTGGGCTATTATTGGGTGCATGGTGGCCTAAACTGACACTTTCCTTCTAACTGGGCCAGTGTGTGTCTGTATTTTCCTCTTTGGCCTAAGGGAAGGGCTTTGGGTCCGAAGCCTCTTACATCGTTGTTGTCTGTAAGATTCAGACTTCTTGGCCCACTTAGACTCAGCCTCATTGACGATGAAAAGGAAACAGCGAAGTGGATGGCGGGTGGCATCACTAGGCGGGGGTAGGAGGAAAGGATCAGATATAGGTCATCCTGGTACACGTCTTATTTGTTTATGGAAATGATCCGAGAGCTTCATGTTGTGAATAATGGCTTGCGGCATGAAAGAAGGTGGGGAGGGTTACTCAGCCCTGATGGTTCCAGTTCCAGACGTTTACCTGAGACGGTTATCGGAAGGTACTTCTTTAACGTTTATTTATTTTTGAGAGACAGAGACAGAGCACGAGTGGGGGAGGGACAGAGAGAGAGGGAGGCACAGAACCTGAAGGAGGCTCCAGGCTCTGAGCTGTCAGCCTAGAGCCCGACACGGGGCTCGAACCTACAAACTGTGATATCATGACCTGAGCCAAAGTTGGATGCTTAACCAACTGAGCCACCCAGGCGCCCCTATCAGAAGGTACTTCTTGAGATCCTTTCCCAGTGGAGGTTGTTCTTCGATCATCGGCGTTTTTTTTTTTTTTTTTTTTTTTTTTTTTAATTTTTTTTTTTCAACGTTTATTTATTTTTGCGACAGAGAGAGACAGAGCATGAACGGGGGAGGGGCAGAGAGAGAGGGAGACACAGAATCGGAAACAGGCTCCAGGCTCTGAGCCATCAGCCCAGAGCCCGACGCGGGGCTCGAACTCTCGGACCGCGAGATCGTGACCTGGCTGAAGTCGGACGCCTAACCGACTGCGCCACCCAGGCGCCCCTCGATCATCGGCGTTTTTATAACTCAGGCTCTTACATCCTGCCTGGATCTTTGCCGCACAGCATTGTGACTGCAGGCCTCCTATACTTGGTTTTCCTAAACACAGATCTGATTATGTCACTACGCGGCCTGAGTCTTAACTCTTCTCTACAGAAGCGAGTCCAAACTCCTTAGCATGATACACAAAGCCTTCCCGGACTGATATGACACTCTTCAGATTTCAGCTTTTCTCCAGCTGTCCCCTCCCTGCTCCCAGGCACCCAGATACACTGCTGGCGGTCTCCTGAACATTCTCCCCCACATCTCCAAACCTTTGCGCATTGTTGGCCCGTCTACTTCGAATACCCTGCCTCTTCTCTCTTTGGAAAATATTGTCTCTTGAGAATGAACGCAAGTGTCAGCTCTCAAAGCCTTCTTGAATCTCCCTCTCCCTGGCCGAATATCTGTTCCCTTCCTCTGTGTTCTCAGACTCTGCCATATTGCCTTGTAACCATTGGGCTGCCAGATGGGAGACGCTCGTCAGGTATGGGACAAACATCTTGTATCACTCATCTTTGTATCCCTTCTTCAATGTCACACGCCTCTCCTATTTCTTCTATTACAGTGCCTGTCGCAGAGGGGGGGCATTCAATAAATAATTGTTGCATGCATAAGGACAAAAGAATATGGCCCACCGAGCTGATGTTTAAGTTGTTTTCATTGTGTGATGTGTGTGAATAGTCAGACCAAATAAATCTTCAGGGTGGAAATGACTGCATTGAAATGTTAGTATAGGAACATACTGCAGCCCATAAAAACCCAATAGATACTGTAATTTAAATGAGGGATATTAAATCTTTATCTCAAGGCACAAATCAGAATGGAGCCACAGCATGAAACACTTGTAATAGACTAACGCCAGCGTTAGGGTCAGCATTCAGTAATCCTTCTTTCTTTGGGGTAGAGAATGCCTATTTTGGTTATCAAATCACATCTCATCGACATGTGTATTGTGACTATGACTTATCAAGGGATTTTTTTTTTTCTTTGTCCCGTGAGATCCAATAGACGCGCAAAACATCTCTATTGGCAACTTTGTGAGAGGCTCTAAGACTGATCACAGGGTCAGGGGCATTTATTTGGTACTTTGCCTATACGAAATCTGGTGCGACACCTCTTCTAACACTTGATTTCCTTCAATATACATGGAGCATAAACTTAGCTCTCAGTCTGAAGATCTTCAGGGGCAACCCCACAAAGCTAGATGCACTCTGGAGAAAGAGCACTGGACTTGGAGTCCAGGTTCTTGTCTCAGCTCTGTTACTAACCAGATGTGTGGTCTTGGGGAGGTGACGCAACCTCGGAGGCCCTCGGCTTCTCAATCTTCATGACAAGGGGGCTCTACTCGTGATCTGTGAAGATATTTCTCTGTTCTGTCATTTTGATCTTATGTGCTCCTCTGCAGGGACAGATTGACCATGAACTTAATGGAGCTTCAGCTTCAGGGTTCTTTGCTTGCGTAGCTCCTTCCAAAGCCCTGGGAGGGACCCCATCAGAGTCCTTGACATGGCTATATATTTTTATAAAGTTTCAAAAGTAAAATATTTTAACAGAAAGCTGCCTCTTACTACTCCCCACCTTCATTACCATTCCCCAGGTGTTGGCCAGGCATTTCTGGCATCCAGATAAAGGGAAGCTGAGTCGGGCATATGTTGATTTTGAGTTTAATGATATGTCTTTATGCAGGCTACAGTTACTTCTGGAGATAGTTACACTGTAGCTTGCTGTTCTCGTGTCGGTGTGGCCTCCAGGAACATTTCTACCACCTACTGTGCTGGTTTAGTCACCACTGTGGCATGAAGAGGCAAAGCCATACCTGGTGTCATAGAATGAACTTGATCCTACGACCCTTAGCACTGGAAGCCTGTGGGGAGTGGGGGTGAAATGAGGCTTGAAATGTGCAGAGCCAGAAGCTGGTCTGTTGAAAATTCTTTCAACCATCAAGTGTGTAAAAGTAAATAGAGGAGTCAGTTCTCAGTGATGCCTTAAAAAAAAAAAAAAAAAAAAAAAGGGAAATATTCTTTCATCAAGAATATACTCAGTAGTACAGTATATGCCATTATAAACATACTGTTTTCTCTTTTCTTTTAAATTACAAGTGCTGAAAATAGAATTTACCAGAAAGCCTGTGTTTGTAGGAACAAAAACCATAATACTAGTACTGCAAATAGTAAGTCTGTGATGTTGCAGGTTTTATGCATCTCAAAATAAGTCTTAGCATAACTGACTCATCTTGTCTAGATGAATTCTGCGGGTTTCAGAAATAGCATGTAATATTGATACAGTGCATCAAAAAGCCCCAAAGAACCAAAGGGTCTGGTGACAGAACTCCTATATTCATCAGCAAGGCAATTGATGTAGTTAGAAGAGTAATTTGGTTATCCTATTACGTAGCTCAATATATTGTAGACACAATCTAAAAATGTATTTGATGCACTCCCGTGGATGCCTTAGTTTCACATTCATTTTGTATCAGTTTTTGGAATGGTTGGTTATGCTAACATCCAAATACGAAGGGAGGGATGTATCCTCCTGGAAAAGGAAGAAGACCAGCAGAAACTTCAAAATATGGAAAATTCTCTTATTTGATCACAACAGAAGCTAAAAATTTTGGTGGTCCAAAGAATAAAGACAATCAGGAGCATGATGGCAAAGAAAATATACACAAAATGATAACAGAAGAAGGAAATTTATGTGAACTGGCACATTCTAGGGCAAGAAATAGAAAAGCAGAAGAAAAGAGCACCTGGGTGGCTCAGTCGGTTAAGAGTCCAACTTCAGCTCAGGTCATGATCTCACGGTCTGTGAGTTCGAGCCCCACCTCGGGCTCTGTGCTGACAGCTCAGAGGCTGGAGCCTGCTTCCGATTCTGTGTCTCCCTCTCTCTCTGCCCCTCCCCCTCTCTCACTCTGTCTCTCTCTCTCTGTCTCAAAAATAAACAAACATTTAAAAAATTAAAAAAAAAAGAAATAAGCAGAAGGATGGAAGTAATGGCTCACACAAAGACGTGGGCTACAGAAAGGTTCATAGAGTGTCATTGCTACAAAGGGTATTTAAAATTAATGACTGCACAAGAAACATAAAATACCATGACTCTTTTAGCTCACAGCTGAAAGACACTGGAGAGAGCTTATCCCAGATTTGACAAAACTCTAAAGATTTGACATGACATTGTATGTAACAAGTTGGAAGTTGAAAAAAACACTTTTTCTAAATTATCAATATTAAGAAAAACATTTCTTGGAGACCAGATTACCTTTTTCGTCTCTCTATCGATAGAAAAATTATAGAACAAATTGTTAATCATATAATAAGATGGCTAAAAATTTAGAAAAAATATTATAGATGGGTGTTATCAGTTCAATAGTATACATGTTTTGTCATTTTTCCCCCTGGATTCTGTGATGTTTGTGATATTTTCAGCTTATAGAAGTTAGTATTTTATTGTGACTTATTCCTTCATTGTAAATGAATATTCAGTTTGGACTCAATTTTCATTTGTAATTTTGTATTCACTTTTGGTAAAAAAGCCTTCCCAAATTATATGAGCTTTAGGTCCCACAAAACCTGGATGTGTTGCTGTTCATCTGACAGCATCCTTTATAGAGCAGCGCTTCTTAAACTTTAATGTGCATGTGGATTCCGCGGGGAGCTTGTTAAAATGCAGCTTCTGAAATTCTGCATTTCTAACAAGCTCCCAGGTGTGATCTAGGGAGCACACTTTGGGAATCAAAGATCTAGAACAATGTTCATAGCTGGCTGTGCAGATCACTTGCGATGCTCTTAGAAAACATAGATACCCAGGCCCCACCCCTCTAGATTCTCCCTCAGAAGGTCTGGATTAGGGCATTACAGTTGTATTAAACACCACCACCACCACCACTTTACAAGTACAGAAAGATGCCCTTTTATTTTTTTTTTTAACATTTATTCATTTTTGAGACAGAGAGAGACAGAGCATGAACGGGGGACGGTCAGAGAGAGGGAGACACAGAATCTGAAACAGGCTCCAGGCTCTAGCTGTCAGCACAGAGCCTGACGCGGGGCTCGAACTCACGGACCGCGAGATCATGACCTGAGCCGAAGTTGGACGCTCAACCGACTGAGCCACCCAGGCACCCCGGAAGATGCCCTTTTATATGCCATTGATGGGAACTTAAATTGATGCAACCATTTTGGAGGTTGATTAGGCAATATTTTTAAAAAAAAATTTTAATGTTCATTTTCGAGAGAGAGAGAGAGAATGAGTGGGGGAGACAGAGACAGAATCTGAAACAGGCCCCAGGCTCTGAGCGGTCAGCACAGAGTCTGACGCGGGACTTGAACCCACGAACCGTGAGGTCGTGACCTGAGCCAAAGTCAGATGGCTAACCAACTGAGCCACCCAGGCGCCCCTGATTAGGCAATATCTTCCTGGAAGAGACCAAAACGAGGTCAGCCGGCAAGGCAGTCTGGGAAAGATTGCCACACCAGGATCATAAAGCAGAAGATGGGGGAGGATGGGCTTTGGCTGAGAGCACTAGATACATGACTGGCACACAATACATTTTCTGTGATGTAGTAGTTCCAATTCTAGGAATTTATCCTAGTGATATTTATATGTATCAAGATACATGTGCAAGATTGTTCAATTCCATATTATCTGTAATAGGGAAAAATCGGCAGCAACCTACATGCCCATCAATAAGTTATACAAATTATGGAACGCCTGTACAATGGAGTAACAATAGTTAACATTCACTAAACAATTACTCTGTGCCAGACATTGTTCTAGATTATTTATAAGTATTAACTAAATTACTCTTCACAACTATCATGTTTCCATTTTGCAGATGATGTGATTTATATGCATTGACATGGAAAGCTGTCCAGGGATATAATAGGCACAAAACATGTAGCAGAATATTAAGTGTGATATATTATGCATTGCCAGTATAATACACTAGCAACAAAAAGAAATACATTTCATTGGGATGCACACTCCCTGGGAGATAACTACTGATCCAGAACAGAAACGAAAGGACATTCAGTTACATCAAACAAGCTGTTTTCATGCGATGTAGTTAACTGGTAACACGTTCAGAGAGAGACAAAATAAAAATGATCAGGTCGATTTGGTGTTTTAGAGTATGCTATCAGTCAGTGGTCAAATAGGTAGGCATTCTGAGTGATGGCGATGCAAGAGATGATGGGAAGAACTGACCCACAGGTGTTCCTGTATCTCGTTTCTTTTAGCACACACGCTAGGGAGACCTGCGCCTACGCAACTTGTCCAGGCTTTTCAGCTCATCCAAATCTTTGCATCATGCTGTTTCACCATCATGACACCATTCCTCTTCTTTTAGTCCACAGCAAGTTTTTTTAAAAAAAAAGTTTATTTTTGAAAGAGAGAGAGAGAGAATGAGAGAGGGAGGGACGGGGGGTGGAGGGGGGACAGAGGATCCGAAGTGGGCTCTGCATTGACAGCAGTGTGCCCACGAGATCATTCATAACCTGAGCCTAAGCCAGATGCTTAACCAACTGAGTCACCCAGGCGCCCCACACAGCAAGTTTTTAAAAAAATACTTTTTCACGGGCACCTGGGTGGCTCAGTCCGTTAAACTCTCTGCCCCTCCCCTACTTGCTCTGTCTCTCTGTCTCTCTCTCTCTCTCTCTGTCTCTCAGAATAAATAAATAAACATTAAAAAAATTAAAAAATATGTATTTTCAGCATTTTGCGGTGGGAATTTTAAGATATACAGAAAAGATAACATAAATTTATAGGGAGCATTGAGCCAGATTGCATAGTTAACATTTTACTACCTTTGCTTTATCGTGTGTCTATTTGTCTTTCTATGCATCCAGTGACCCACCTCATCTGGGGGACGCATTTCAAAGTAAGTCACTGACATCAGTCAACTTATGTTCCCCTAAATACTTCAGTATGCATATCAATAGCTATAGTTAAATATTTGTTTATAGTGCTTTTTCTTTCCTTTTGAGGTAAAATTGGTACACAAAAATGCACAAATCTTAAGTGTACCGTTTGATATGTTTTAGCGAATACCTACATTTGCTTAATTCAAACCTCTATCCAGAGAACACTTTATCATACCTGAGAGTTCCCTCATGCCTCTTGCCTGGGGCACTTCTCCACCTCTGTATCAATCCCCCCTACCCAACGACTGCTCTGATTTTTTTTTTTCCACCGTTGATACCTGTTCTAGAACTTCATATAAATGGAATGATACACTATGTCTGTTGTGTAATGCTTCTTTCACTCAGCATAGTGTTTTGGAGATTCATCTATGCTACTCCTTGTGTTAATAGTTTGTTCCTTTTTACTATTCAGTAGTATTACATTGTATAAGTACAGGACAGTCTATTTTCCTACTAATTGACATCTGGGATCTTTCTGATTTATTGCTATTACGATGAAAGCTTCTCTAAACATTCTTGTACAAGTATTTGTGTGGACATACTTTCATTTCTCTTGGGAAAATACCTAGGAATGTAATTACTTGGTCAGAGGAGATCTATCTATATCTATATCTATATCTATATCTATATCTATATATCTGTATCTATACCTATATCTATATCTATAATCTATCCATCTATCTATCTATATATATGGGAAGTAATTCTACAGAAATAATGCTTGTTCTTCCTGGTTCACCAGGAGGCACATGTTGTCACCTCTTCCCACCACTCACCTTGATTACTTGATCATGTTGTCTGTTGAGTCTCTCCCCCTTAAATTCAACATTTTGGCTTTTATACTTGATTAGTGTTTTATGGGAACATATTCTGAGATTAATCGATCTTCTATTCCTTATTAAACTTCTAACTACTGGCCTTAGCATCCATTGACTGAATCGACCACATTTATGAAGGTTGCCAGATGGTGAAATGTCTAGTTCCATCATTTCTTCCATGTTTATTCGTTGGCATTCTACTAGAACGCTTTCCTTTTCCCTCAATCATTCATTCATTGTGTATATGAATATGCACACATGGATTCCAATTTTATTCAGTGGGTTGTAATCCATTATTACTATTCTTGTTTGAGCATTTATTTGCCCCAGATTTGACCCTATCACGCTGGCTCCTGTATCCTTTTGACATCTCCCCATCGTTCATGAGCATTTCCTTATTTTCTGGCATAAATGATGTTTCAGGTTCAACTTGTACTTTTGCTGTTGCAGCCCTAGAATCCACCATTTCCCCAAGGACATCTAGTTTCTTCTTCTTTTAAAATTTTGGAGAGAGAGAGAGGGTGGGGAGGGGCAGAGGGAGAGAGGAGAGAGAGAATCTCAAATAGACATCATGCTCACTCTGGAGTTCAAAGAGGGACTCGATCCCATGACTCTGGGATCATGACCTGAGCCCAAATCAAGAGCTGGACACTCAACCGACTGAGCTACCCAGTCTCTCCTCTAGTTTCTTTTAATACAGGACATTTAGGGACCACCTGACTGGCTCAGTAGGTGGAGTATGCAACTCTGATCTCAGGGGTGTGAGTTCAAGCCTCACGTTGGGCGCAGAGCTGACTTAAAAATAAAATAAAGGGGCGCCTGGGTGGCTCAGTCAGTTAAGCATCTGACTTCAGCTCGGGTCATGGTCTCTCGATTCACGAGACAGCACAGAGCCTGCTTTGGATCCTCTGTCTTCCTCTCTCTCTGCCCCTCCCCCTGCTCTCTCTAGACAAAAATAAATAAACCTGAAAAAATCCCCCACAACAATATCAATAAGTAAACAAATTACTAAAACTGGCTTAAAAAATAAAAGACATTTAGGAACCGACATGTAGGCACTCAGTGTGTTAATTGGTAGTGGGGTACATTGCTTTTAGGCTCACTCACTCAGTGGACAGAGATGGGAAATGTATACTGTACATTATATGTGTATATGGATATACACGTGTGTACACATTTTCATCTGTGACTATTTCTGTATTTGCCTGTCTGTATATATTTACACACACACACACACACACACACACACAGACACCCACTAATAAAAACATAAGTTCATACTGATACCTCAGCTCCAGTCCAACACCTCAGGGTTCTTTCTAAACTTCCTGTTTCAGTTTATAAATATCTTCTCTGGCAATGAGAATTTTGGCTCGTATAATCCTCAGTGTATTTACCTATTTGCTCAATCTCCCAACCACACCAGCTGTCTTTCTCCTATTCAGCTCCACGTCCCACACCCTTCCTGCCTGGTGCCTCACCCCTCCCTGCCCTGGATCCTTGGGCTTGGGGCTCCCTGTCCACACCTCTGTGTGGCTTCTCAAATGCTCTCACTGCCCTGTGACTTCAGTCGTTATGCTGACTTCTCCATGCTGGGGGTGGAAGGGAAAGGAGCCTGGTGAACGTTTTGGAGGCAAAAAAAAAAAAAAAAAAATGAAAACGAACAAAATCCACCTTCTGTGCCATGTGCCGTGGTTCTATTTCCCAGCGCCTGGTCCTGAATTTTCACAAAGGGAAGCACTTGTGATAGAAGGGAGAGATTGAGTGTAGTAAGTTACTGTCTTATTTAAGGTCCCAAAGAAAAGATTTTATACCAGGCTATCAGAATTACCACCCGTGCCTGCTGTGGAATCAGATCCAAGCGGTCACACAGTGTTGCCCAGCAGGGGCTGAGGCCGTGCCATGACAAGTGAACGTGCTTGTGGCCTAGGAAGGGGTTAATCAGCAACAAGGAGTAGCAGCAGAAGCCTCTGCCGAAGAGCTGGCTGTCCTTGGGTGGGCACAGCAGAGGAGGAGCCCAGCCGTCTGCACGTGTCCTTGGCGTGTGCGAGGTCTCAGCTGTGACAAGCTTTCAGGCAGCAATGTTGGGCTTTCCCCCGCTGACTTGAGCTTCATGGGCGCCTTCTCGTCAGAGCGCTTGCCTATCACCTTAGGGGAGAAACACTGCAATAGTTAGTTTCACATTTCCGAGTCAGAGAAATAAGCTGGCTTTGGAAAACAGTCTGCTAGCCCTTTCTGGAAATCGCGGGAGGGAAGCGCACCTTGAGTGCACTGGGCACCGTGCAGACGCTGGTTCTTTCATTTCTAGTTTGGCGTTTACTTGTTTCCCCACTGCATTCCTTGCACTCACCGGAAAGCATAGAGTTTTAGCTTAGTACAGATCGGGGGGCACAGAGCTGGGCACTCTCAGGGTCTGCCTTTATTTCTCTCCACTCCACACTCTCTCCACTTACCAGGAAGCCCACTTAATTTTCTCTGCAGTATGCTTCATTTGCAGGCTTGAGGCAGCTCATGACCTAAGACAGGGAAGGCAAATGTCTTTCAATACAAATGGCAGCTCTGATTAATTGTTAGTATAGACTGTATGGTAAAGGAATTTGATGCTTCTTTAGGGGTCAGTGGGAAAGAGTGCTATGATTGATTAGTGATGTCTGCCATGAGCATGGAAGGGAGGAATGGGATTAATGAATGCCATTTTTGCCAGCCCTATCTTAGGATTTAACCTTATGTAGCAGAAGATAGGTAAGATAATCTTGCCGAAGGGAGTTAGTAATCAATTTCAAAATTGTCTGATTGGTACTATGTCATGTCTATTGGCCTTATTTATTTATTCATATTTTATATTTTAACACATGTGTTCCTTGATTAATGACAAGAAAAGAGAGGGAGAGGGGCACTTGAGTGGCTGAGTTGGTTAAGCATCCAACTCTTGGTTTTGGCTCAGGTCATGATCTCACAGTCGTGGGAGAGAGCCCTACATCAGGCTCTGTGCTGATAGCGTGGAGCCTGCTTAGGACTCTCTCTCTCCCTCTCTCTGCCCCTCCCCCCTCTCAAAATAAATAAATAAACTTTGGGGGAAAAAAGAAAAGAAAGGGAGAGAAATGAATATTTATTGAGCATCTATTAATTGTCAGTTACTTCTTTTGGGAACTTCATGAAATATATCTCACTATATATTCAAAGGAATTCTATAAAATTGGAATATTACTCTCCTTCTTAAAATACTAAATAAATTAAGCCTCAGAGAAGTAAAATATTTGCCCAAACCATAATAGAAAATTTTGAATCCAAAGATGATACTTATTCTGATATACTTGGGCAGGAGTTCCAATCTTGGGAACTTACTAAAGTCTCCTGGGGAGATTTTTTAAATATTTGAAAATTTTGATGACTATGTCTCATCCTGAATTGGTTACGTCAGAATCTCTGGGGCAGGGGAGGCTCAGGCATAGGAATGGTTTAAAAAATTCCCCCGGTGATTCAATTCTGCACCCAGAGGGGGAGGACTGCGGTGCAAAGGGAGTAGGAAGCAGGACAATTAGAAATCAGGATGCCCGCTCTGAGCCCAGCTTTTTCTTTTGTCTTTTTTCCCCCGTACTCTATCTAATTTAATTCTCATACAGTTCCTTAAAGGAAGCATCATCAGCTCCATTTTACCCATGAGAAAACTGAGGCTTGGAAGGTGTAAGGCAATTGCCAAAAATCTCCTGGGAGAAGTGGAATTTAAATGCAAATCTGTTTGCCTCCCAAGCACTTGCTGTCGCGTTAGATTCTGAATCCAGGCTCCACCCTTAACCTTAGTGTTGAGCAAATCTGGATGCCACCTAGCTTCCAAATTCGACTCCAAGCTATCATCCCTTTCCCTGACTTGGTTCTTTAGTTCCGGCTGGAAGAACCGTTCATAGTCTCAGCACTACTGGTTTCATGGTAGAGAAACACAAGAGGCCCGCCCTCTAGCTACCACCTCCTCTCCTATGGCCTTTGGGAAGCTCAGGGTGAGGCTGTGAGTCAGGGGTCCTTCACAGAGACCCTGCCTCTGAAATACTTCCGTGTCTAGGCCAGCCTGATAAGTTTGCAGTCACCTCTTTCGTCCCCAGGCAGTTCAAAGAGGCACAGAGGAGCTGTGGCCTGATCTCCTACACCTACGAGTCTCTGGCACCCGTGTTTCTGTTTTGGCTGTTGTGATGTCACACTGACCTCAGCGTCCTTGGTCGGAATCCTGCGTCTCCATGAGACAATTGAGTACACCATCAGAACCTTAGAACGCAGCGGACCTCCAACTTGATCCGTTTCCAACACCTGCCTGAGGCAAACGTGGCCTCTGTGGCTCCGTTGTCAGGAACAAATGCAGATGCTGTTTAAATGCTTCCCAGGAGTGGAACAGCTCCGTCCCCTGCATTCACTGGCACGTTGTTAGGCAGCCGGGCAGCTCGGAAATGGTTTTGAAATTAAGCTTATATATTGCTCTGTATAATTTTCAAGTCCTTCAGCTGATGGATTTTCCTCATTCTTATGAAAGGCTGATTTCTATTAAGCTGATCCATCGACCAAGTTGTTTATGTGAATTAGGACAGACTGAGCACCCTTAGTTCCTGGCAAACATATCAGTAGGGTCTCCAGAGGAGCCTCCTCCCAATATCCATACTCATGCTGCTTTCCTTTAGGGGGGCGGTCGTGCTCACCCTCTCCAGTCTAACTTTTCTTCCTCTGTCAGAATCCCTGCTGTCAGGAGGAGTCTGGAAACTCAGCCACCATCAGGTGTAAGTGACTGAGAAGGCCTGTGGCTGCCCCCTCCTAAGAGCTTTTACCGTTTCCTGAGGGTGAAGCCTTGAAAGGTTTGTTGTAAAGGAACAGATTCAAAATGAACTGTAGTCATCAGGCAGCTCGAGGAAGGGTGGGGCGGGGGAGGGAACACAGCTTCCCAGAGTTTCTGATACCACTTCCTGTAGGGACACCCGACTCACCAAGGTACGTCTCCCCAGGCTGCTGCCTGGCCTGATGCTGCTCTCTGCTCTCTGAACACCGCTGGTCTCACGGGAGGTTGGAACGGAGCAAAGGGACCTGTGTTATTTGAGATCTAAGTGCAACAGGAAGTGACCGGTTTGCTAAACTTGAAGCCCTGTAGGATTTGAATAGCCACCCTGGGTTTGACGGAGGATCTGTTTTGATTCTCTTCTCAAACATGGCACCTCCAACAGTGCCATTTCCATTCAACCATTCCTGCTACAAACACAGGAGCCAGCAATCATTTAGAGGGAAGTTTTCCTTGGAACAAACGGCAGTGTCCCTGGATGCAGGGCAGAGACATTCCTTAGAAGGCTTTCTGTTCCAAACAGACAAGGTCCCAGCCCGCCTTCCTATCAGAGAGATGAAAACATCACAGCCTGCAGCGGTTGAGGGCGCCGTGGAAACTAGACTCCTTAGCCCGGAGGTGCGGAGATGGGCGTGTGTGTTTTATTTATTATTCACTGAGAAACCTGTCCAAATACTGCATTTTAGGAACTGGTAGGAAACACCGATGGAAATATGAGTACCCAAGGCATAAAAGAGCCTTTGAAACCAGGACAGACTTTCATTAGAGCCTACCTGGAGTCTGTGGGCAAGGCAGTTTGTATGCACTACACTCTCATCCTCACAAATCAATTTTTAAACTCGGTTTAGACTCCGGGAAGCAGTGAAATTGGGGATTTCAAATGAGCCTTTCAGTCCAGATGTGTCCATAATAGGAACCACTGGGCAGTGGGGCATAATTAACCATCTCTCCTTCCCTGAGACCGCAGAATGGCATTAATTTTGCCAACTGGGCTTGACGTGAATTGGCTAGAATGTCTGAGTAGATTTCCAGCTGCTGCTCCTGTCGCTCTGGCTTCCAGCGCTATCCGCATTCCAAATAAAACGGGGCCTGAAATAGATGTGTGATACACGTTCAAAGCTATTTTTAATCAATGATCACTTAGTTCGCTGTGAAAGATTATCAGCAGGTCACAATCCATTTCGGATTTTGCCGTGTCCTGCAGAACGGGTCTAAACACACAGTGACTTCAGTTTCCCCTGCGGTCCCTCTGCCTCATCAACTCTGTGGATGAAGGGGAGGAGGGCACTTGAGTGGACAGCAGATGTGTTCACAGTTACAAGTACCGCAGCTGGAGGGCCATTTACTTGGGCTAAGGCTCTGTTTGAATTTGTCCTGGTCCCACAGAGAGATTTTTGTCCAGCAATCGTAAGCCCAAGGATTCTGTCCCCTTAACATCCATCCTGAAACCCACCATGCAACTGTCCAGCCAGCCAATCAACTTCAATTCATGGGAGAACTCAGAGAGGAATATTTATTTCTCATTTGCTAACCCCTGTCTAGCTGTGGGGATTCTGTGAGCAGTGTAAATTTCTTTATAGACAGTATCTTCCTGGAGGCTTGAGCCTTCTGTAGGGACGACTGCCAATATCATCCATTCGTTGTTGTTGTTGTTGTTGTTTAAATAATAGCACCTTACGTTTATTTAGCATGCTCACTGTTTGCAAGCAAATCTATAATCTCATTTGCAAAAGGCATTTACATAGCATGAATACTTAAATGCTTATAATTGCATATTAATTTTGTGTAACAGAATATGCTAATATTATTTTCCCCTCCTCTATTTCTTCCTTTTCTCTTTCGATAATGTGTTTTCTTTTTTGATCCAGTTCTTTTGACATTTTATTATTATTTTTTTTTACACATGTGTTGGCAACTGTATTTCAGTTTATCCCCACGACCATTAGTCTTGGTGCTTTATTTTACTACTCAAAAAAAAAAACCTTCTGTCTTTTATCCATAATATTCATTTTTCCCTCTTTTTTCCATCTTCCCCAAATATTGCTTTGTAGTTTCCAAAAACATTGCGTGGTTTATTTAGAGTTTAGATGTGACTTTGTCTTTTTTTTTCAAGTAAGTTCGCTTAGGTACATTTCTTTTCTCCTCTTGAATTGTATAAGGATTGATCTGTCCATCTGTCAAGAATGTTTGATTGCTGTGTACATGAAGGAAGCAGGTAGGAGCCTGGAGGTGAACATGGATTTCTTACAGGCTTGAAAAAAGCCACAGGTAGGGTGACCAACTATCTCGGTTGCCTGGAACTGTCCTGGTTTTAGTACTGAATATGCCACATCCTGGGAAAACCGACAGTCCTGGGAAATTATGATGGTTGATGGCTCTAGCTCCCGGGGTGGTCTCCAGCAGAAAAGGAAAAAAAAAAAAAAGTAACTGACCAAGAAGACAGAGCTTTGATGCCTTCAGTTCCTCTTTGTGCCTCAGTTTCCTCACCTGTTAATTTTAATCCATTAGTTATTGTGAGGAGAAAGTGAGTTATATGTGCTTAGGATGTGCCTGGCACTTATTCTGGTTTTGCTGAATGTTAGCCATTATTATACTGTTTGTCTCCCTCCACTAGAATAAAGAGCAAGGCTTGTGCTGAATGTTTTCCATTAGCTCCTTTAGACCCATGCTCGGCCTTCTCTGTCCTACCCACTGACCCAGCAGACTGGCTTATACACTCTGCATCAATAGTGCTTGCTTCTGGCTTCAGGTTGGGTTTTGCTAATGTGGAGCCCTGACAGGAGATCGGGACAAGGGGGGAATGAGCTGGGAAATTTTATTCCTCTGGGCCACATCAGGATAGCTGTTGGCCTTGACTGAAAGTCACAAGTCCTGCCAGGTGGCCTCTCCACAAGCTCTCTCTCCAGGCTCCAAACCACTTCTTCCCTTTGCCCAGTGGGCTCAGTGGTGTCCCCTGTAACCATCCCCTGTAGTTCCTCTACACCCTGCCCACACCTTCTTGATTCGTCCCTATTATTAAACTCCTCTCAGATTACCCAGTGTGAGTGTGTTGTCTGGTTTCCACCAGGGTCTTGATGATAGAGGGAACTAGTTTGTTCACTGTTCTTCCCCAGAGTCCTGGCATAAAGTAGAAGCTTAATAAAATTCTGTGGAATGAATGGAACCAGTGAATGAATGCACAAACAAGTGACAGCTGAGGGATAAGGAGGTGTAAACCTGGACTGTAAGGTGGAGAAAAGTGTTCCAAGAAAGAGACATAATAGAAAGGCTTGGCGGAGACAGAAAGTGGCATTTTTCAGTAACTGAGAGAAATCAATTATGGCTGGATTGTGAGGTTGTGAATGAGAAATGAGACCGAAGAGGGAAGAAGGGCCAGGTTCTGGAAGTCTTTTTTTGTGTGTGTGTGTGTTAAGGACTCAGGACCTTTTCCTGAGGGCAATGAGGAGGTAGTAAGGGAAGGAAGTGATATGACTGTATGCGCAATGTTTTTTCTTTTTTTTACAAAAATTACAAACACAGGGTATGACTCTTTTCTAGAAGCCCATTGTTTCTTTTTTTTTTTTTTAATTTTTTTTTTTTCAACGTTTATTTATTTTTGGGACAGAGAGAGACAGAGCATGAACGGGGGAGGGGCAGAGAGAAAGGGACACACAGAATCGGAAACAGGCTCCAGGCTCCGAGCCATCAGCCCAGAGCCTGACGCGGGGCTCGAACTCCCAGACCGCGAGATCGTGACCTGGCTGAAGTCGGACGCTTAACCGACTGCGCCACCCAGGCGCCCCTAGAAGCCCATTGTTTCTATAATAGCAGTATCACAGCCAATCTGAAAAGTACAGAAAAGTATAAAGACAAATATATGTCACCTGAAGTTCTAAAACCAAGTGATATGATATGAGATTATATAAATAGCAACCATCACAAGAGCTATCTTTGTTTTGGCGCCTACTTAAGGGCCAGGCACTTTATAGGTACTTTATACTTAATGACACGTTTCATCCTCATGACAAACATGTGGGGCAGATGGAAGGCGATGTGCCAAGTATTAGGGCCATTTAGTATAAATGTTTAAAATATAGAAATTCTTCAGATTTCTCGCCAATGAACCTAACTGGTGCTCCACATGACTCTGTGTTGGAGGAAAGTTTTAGTTAGTAGGTCTTCCCAGCCCCATGAACAAGTTAGACACTGGGAACAAACGCCAGCACAGAAGCAACAACAGCTATTGTTTCTAACTTTTTATTCTGTATAGTTTTTTTGTTTTTAACAATGATTTTATTTTTGAATTAATTTTTTTAAGTTTTTTTATTTATATTGAGAGAGAGAGAGAGAGAGAGAGCATGAGCAGGGGAGGGGCAGAGAGAGAGAGGGAGAGAGAGAGAATCCCAAGCAGGCTCTGCACTGTCAGCACAGAGTCTGATGTGGGGATCAAACCCACAAACTGTGAGATCACGACCTGAGCCAAAACCAAGAGTCAGATGCTTAACCGACTGAGCCACCCAGTGCTGACAAAGAGTTTATTCTTAAGGAATCTGTACACCCAAAGTGGGGCTTGAACTCACAACCCCAAGATCAAGAGTTGCAGGGTCCACCGACCCAGCCAGGCAGGTGCCCCTAACTTTTTGTTCTGAGAGAAGCCTAGGCTTACAGAAGAATTACGAAAATAGTACAGAGACTTTCCATATACCTTTTGCCCAACTTTTCCTAATGCTCACATCTTACATCACCACGATACGATGATCAAAATGAAGAAACTGACGTTAATACTGTGCTATTAACTAAACTGCAGACTGTATACAGATTTCATCGGTTTTCCTGCTACGTCTCTTTCTTGTCCCAGGAACCGGCCACAATCTCGTTGCATTATTCTTCTTTAATGTGGGACAGTGCCTCAGCCTTTCCCGGACTTTGATACTTTTGAAGAGTCTGATCAGACAGTTATAGAATGCCCCTCTGTTTGGGATTTCCTCATGTTTTCTCATGATTAGATTGTGACTATGCAATTTAGGAAGGATCTTATCGGGATTATATACCCTTCTCAGTATACCACATTGGTGGGTAAATGAGTCAATATATTTCATTACTAGTGATGTTAACCTTGATCACTGAGTTACGGTGGTATCTTCCAGGTTTCTCTACTGTACAGTTACTATTTTCCCATCATAGTTAGTAAATAGTTTGTGGACAATATTTTGAGAGTATATAAATATCCTGTATCTCTTCAAACTTTCACCCACTAATTTGAGCATTCATTGGAAGATCTAGCCGGTAGCAGTTATTACTGTATTGTTCCTTTTTTTTTTAATGTTTATTTATTGAGAGAGAGAGAGACAGAGAGAGACAGAGTGCTAACAGGAGAGGAGCAGAGAGAGAAGGAGACACAGAGTCTGAAGCAGGTTCCAGGCTCTGAGCTGTCAGCACAGAGCCCGACGCAACGTTCGAACTCACAATCCATGAGAACTCACCTAAACCGAGGTTGGATGCTTAACCGACTGAGCCACCCAGGTGCCCCATTACTATAGTGTTCTAATGGTGATTTTCTATGACCCTGATTCCTTATATATTTCTAAATTGGAATTCTTGTATAAGGAAAAGTTGTCCTTTCTCTGTTTACTTAATTATTTATATACATCAATATGGACTTGTGAATATTTATTTTATTCTTCAGATTATAACTTTACACTATCATCATTTATTTTGTGTTGTAAGTTGATCTAGCTTTGGCTACTGGGAGCTCCTTTAGATTGGCTCCTGTGTGCTTTATTTTATTTTAAAGTTTATTTATGTATTTTGAGAGGGGTCAGAAGGGCAGAGAGAGAGGAAGAGAGAGAATCCCAAGCAGGTTCCATGCTGTCAGCATGGAGCCTGACATCTGGCCAAACTCACAAACCATGAGATCATTACCTGAGCCGAAATCCACAGTGGGACTCTTAACTGACTGAACCACCCGGGCATCCCTCCTGTGTCCTTTGATGTAACCACGTTTTTGTGATGTAACCACTTCCTTATTTCTGACACCACAAGATGCTTCAGCCAAATATGTTTTTTTTTTAAATTACTAGACTATTTTTTCAGAGTAGTTTTAGGTTTACAAAAATAGTGAATAAAAAGTGCAGAGAATTCCCATACACCTGCCTCAGTCTCCTCTATTAACACCTTACACTGATATGCTATATTTGTTACAATTGATGAATCAGTGTTGTTACATTACTATTACCTGAAGTCCATAGTTTAAATTAGGATTCACTCTGTGTTTGTACATTCTAGGGGTTTGACAAATGCACAATGTCATGTATCCACATTTACAGTAGCATACAGAGGAGTTTCATTGTCCCAAAAGTCCCTGTGCTCAATCCATTCATCCTGCCTCTCCCTACCCCAAACTGCTGGCAACCACTGATCTTTTTACTGTCTCTATAGATTCGCATTTTCCAGAATGTCATATAGTTGGAATCATACAGTATGTAGCCTTTTCAGACAGGTTTCTTTTACTGAGCAATAGGCATTTATGGTTCTTCTGTGTCTTTTCATAGCTTCATAGACCATTAAGAAGTTTTATTTCATGAAATATATAGATTCCTGCATGTCATACAACATTTACAAAAACTGTCCATGTACTGGACTATAAAACAAGTCTCAGTAAATTTCAAGAATTGGTAATTTACAGACCGCAAACTTTAAGCACAGCCCAATCAAGGAATAAATCAATAACAAAGGGTAGCTAAAGGATAGCTAAAAGAAAGATACCAGGCTGGAGAGAAATGAAATATTTAACTAACAGTATTTCTGAGAAGCTGTAGCTATATTGAGACAAGCTCAGTATTTTTGGTGGTGCTTGTGGGATAGTCTATACATCTTTTTAAAAAAATTTTTTTTACATTTATTTATTTTTGAGAGAGAGAGAGAGAGAGAGAGAGAGAGCATGAGCAGGGGAGGGGCGGAGAGAAAGGGAGACACAGAATCTAAAGCAGGCTCCAGGGTCTGAGCTGTCAGCACAGAGCCCAACGTGGGGCTTGAACTCACAAACTGTGAGATTGTGACCTGAGCCGGTGTCAGAGGCTTAGCCAACTAAGCCACCCAGGCACCCCAGGATACTCTATACATCTTGCCTGATTCTTGATCAGGCGTTCCCTTGAACAAGGCTAATTTTGGCCCTCTCCCAGGATTTCCTGTAACTTGGGCATATTACCTAAAGTTGACTCTTTTCTCAGAATCTCTAAATTTCAGGGTTTTCTTTCCTTTAAAAAAAATTTTTTTTTTAATGTTTATTCATTTTTGAGAGACAGAGAGAGACAGATCATGAGCGGGGAAGGGGCAGAGAGAGAGGGAGACACAGAATTGAAGCAGGCTCCAGGCTCCGAGCCGACAGCACAGAGCCTGACGTGGGGCTCGAACCCACAAACCGTGAGATCATAACCTGAGCCGAAGTTGGACGCTCAACCGACTGAGCCACCCAGGCGCCCCCAGGGTTTTCTTTTTTTAAAAAAATTATCCTAAAATCCATTTTATCTTCCTGAAAGTAGCTCTAAGTGTTGGGTTCTCCAAACTTGTTCTGGTCAGGCCTGAATCTGGGTAGTCCTTGGGATGCTAGAGTTGTCCTGAATTTCATGTTATAGCAGAAAACAGGGAGCTCACTGGGTTATCCTGATCAAGGTGTCAATGACTTGTACTTCTCCGTGTGTGGCTATTTCAGAAGGTTGTGTTAGAGAATCAGAAATATAGCTCATTTCTTTCTATTGCTATATAATATTCCATTGAAAGGATGTACCACAATTTGTTTATCCGTTCACCTGTTGAAGAACATCTTGAGTACTTCCAAGTTTGGGCAATTGTGAGTAAAACTGCTATAAACAGAAGTTTTCACTCATTTGGGTAAATACCTAGAAGTATGAATGCTGGATTGTATGGTGACACTCTGTTTAACCTAGGAAGTAATGGCCAAACTGTCTCCGAAAGTGGCTGTACCATTTTGCGTTCTCACCAGCAATGAATGGAGGGTTTCTGTTGCTTCACATACTTGTCAGCATTTGGTGTTGTTGGTATTTTTGGATTTTAGCCATCCTACTAGCTACGTACCAGCTATGATATTTAACTGGTCAAATCCAATTAAGAAATGCCCTCTGACATGCATGATGAAGGGTGTGACTTGAGAATCAGATTTCTAGGAATTGGGAAAGGCACCTAGGAGAAGCATAGTTGAGAAAAAAATGGGACGAAGAATCACCCTAGGATGATGGATGATGGCAAGATCTATCTGAAAGCACAAATAAAACTTAACTCCCAAGCCTAGGGTCAAAACCATTTCCTTCAAAACTGAGGAACTATGCCAATATTTTTTAAGTATTTGGACATCTTCTTTCTTATATCTTAATTTTGGTTAGCTAGAATTCTTCTTCAAGTACATTTTTCAAAAAAGATAGCTGGGTAGTGTATTTTATCATCCCATGAATATTGGGAATGCCCTCAAGCATAGAAGACAAGTATGTCAGAATGATGGAACATCTATTTTGCTTTTCTGCTCAGTGTCATGTTTTTGTTTTTGTTTTTTTGATTGAGGAACATTTATACCCCCAACCCATGTATTTTTGGTGCAATTATCACTTCAGAGTGAGTACATCCCTAGACCTGGTTGGTTGTGATAACCTGTCCACAGTGATTGGACTGGGTGGATATATAATCCAAATAGGGCCAATCAGGACACTTGAATTAAATTACATGTATGGACTATGACCTATATGGATGTAGGGTTGGGATGCCAGTGGCCATCTTTCCTGTCATGTGAACAGTCCATCTATAGTAAGACAGACTGAAGCCACCATGAATAAAATGAAACAAGCAAACAAAACACAAACAAGCAGGTCTGAGAGATAGAGACAGAGACTGAGCTGGTGGGAAGAGAAGGAGAAACGGAGAAGGGTCCAGGTGAATTGTTTGAAATCTTTGATCTAGTTGTGCTTGAAGTTTTACTCTTGGGCTCTCCAGCCACACAATCCAATAAATTTCCTTTGTTTTTCTTAAGATTGTTTGAATTGGTTTTCTGTCCTATATAACCAAAAAAAAAAAAAAAAAAGGTATAGAATTGGTATTAGGAATAAGCCATTGGTAGGGACAGACTCTATTAGGATTTGGATGAGTCTAAGTGTGGCACAGGACACAGAGGACCCCTGCCTGCCCCTTCTATCAAGAGCAGGAAACTTGACAATCTTTGTTATGCTCTTCTGAAATATATGCCTTAAGGGTCACCTGTTGTTTCTTAGGACTCGGACCACATAACTGCTGACACTGAAACTTTAGAAGAGTGATCAAAATTTTACTTTTATTAAAACAATTTTTTAATGTTTGTTTTTGACAGAGACAGAGCATGAGCAGGGGAGGGACAGAGAGAGAGGGAGACACAGAATCCGAAGCAGGCTCCAGGATCCACCCGACGTGGGGCTCGAACTCACAGACCGGGAGACCATGACCTGAGCCGAAGTTGGATGCTCAACCGATTGAGCCACCCCAGGCGCCCCAAGGGCTGTCAAAATTGTAGAAGGCTGCCTGCTTCTTGCATATCTTTCATGAAAAGAAAAAGTTTCAACATAAATTGATCCCTTTGAAAGCAGGAAGGAAATACTTTGTAACTTTGTTAAGAGATGCCCTTCCCCTGTTTGGCTGTGAGTGGTAATCTAAGACTGCTGTGGGTCAGATAATCACGTGCCTCGTGGAACTACAGAAGCCAATAACCCTGCCCCAAGCGGAAGTTAGTGTTGGCTGAAGTGGGGAGGTGGGAGGGGACTCAGGAGGAATTTAAGAAATCTGGAAGCCTGATCCTTTAAGGCTTTCTTCCAAACTATCCTGCTGAGCATTTGCTGGTGGTGAAGTAATAATTCACTCTCTGGTAAACAGTCGACCAGTGGCCTCAGCTTGGGCACAGCACTGATGAGCCATCATTTAGCTGAGGAGTCATTTAGCTGGGAGCTAAGACCTGCTGCTAAGGGACAGATATGCAAAAGAGTCTGGTCTGTAATCAAGGACAGGATAAGACAAGATTTCTGGTTTTCACTTACAGAAGTGGGCTCAAATCAGTAGAAGACCGGGGTTTAAAAAGAATTGAATTGGGGTGCCTGGGTGGCACAGTCGGTTAAGCGTCCGACTTCAGCCAGGTCACGATCTCGCGGTCCGGGAGTTCGAGCCCCGCGTCGGGCTCTGGGCTGATGGCTCAGAGCCTGGAGCCTGTTTCCGATTCTGTGTCTCCCTCTCTCTCTGCCCCTCCCCCATTCATGCTCTGTCTCTCTCTGTCCCAAAAATAAATAAACGTTGAAAAAAAAATTTAAAAAAAATTAAAAAATAAAAAGAATTGAATTGGGGCATCTGAGTGGTTTAGTCAGTTAAGTGTCTGACTTCAGCTAGGGTCTCACGGGTTCGTGAGTTCGAGCCCCCTATTGGGTTCTGCACCGCCTACTTCATATTCTCTGTCTCCCTCTCTCTCTGCTGCTCCCCCCTCTCGAAAAAACATAAAAACAAAGTTAACAAAAATGTATTGAATTGCCAGAGGAATGACAACTCCAATGTGCTTGAGATGGTTAGGTTTCTAAGGCAATCCCCAGGTCCTTGTGAGAACACCCCACAAAAAAGAGATGCTAAGGGGCAGGACGTCCAGAAGAATTTTTGTTCTGCATTCATTGCAGGCATACCTTGGAGAAGAATGAACTTGGGTGATCTGTCTACAGGGCAAAGCCTGCATGGCCAGATTGGTTCCACTGTCAAGATGTAAGTTATTCTACAGGGTATGGCACATGCCATGCTGGTCTTTCCGAAAGGACCTTTAATTGAAGATATGCTGTTTTCTTTCCTCTACTATGTCAAGGAGGTATAGGGGATCATTACAGTGGTCATTTAAAATTTTTTTTAATGTCTATTTATTTTTGAGACAGAGGGAGACAGAGCACAAGTGGGGGAGGGGCAGAGAGAGAGGGAGACACAGAATCCGAAGCAGGCTCCAGGCTCTGAGCTGTCAGCACAGAGCCAGATGTGGGGCTTGAACCCACAAACTGTGAGATCATGACCTGAGCCGAAGTCGGATGCTTAACCAACTGAGCCCCCCAGGCGCCCCTAAAGTGATCATTTAAACTGCGGGTTGTTGGATCAAGAGGACCCATAGCTGGATGTCAGAGATGTGTGCATCACCCAGAGATCCAGGACACGAAATGTGACACTGGGTTGTCTCTCTTGGCAGTGAGTGCGATTTCAGTTATATATTAGTTGGAAAACCGCTAGGTGGAGGCACTTTTGAAACTATATGTGCAGAAAACAAATGAGTAAAGAAGCAAACAAATAAAATGCAGAAACAGACCTGAAAATACAGAGAATGTTAGAGGGGAGGGAGGTAGAGGAATGGGCAAAATGGGTGAAGGGGATTGGGGGGTACAGGCTTCCAGTTAGGGAGTGAATACGTCGTGAGGGTAAAGGCACAGGGAATATGGGCAACCATATTGTAATTGCTTGTATGGTAACAGACGGTAGCTATGCACAACTATATTGTACGCCTGAAACCAATGTAACATCATGTGTCAAGGGTACTTCAATAAAAAAAGAAATGCAAGCATATCCTTACTCATTTTTATATTCATTACATGGTAGAATGGTAACATTTTGGATATACTGGTTAAATAAAATATATTATGAAAAAAATGTATGAGATTAGATGAGCAGTTTTGCCTCTCTTGTTAATTTCTCTTCCTATCCACTGGGTATGGGAATGCTGTGTTCTTACACAATGTAATTGCTTATCTATTACAAAATACACTTACATGATTTTGAAGAGAAAGTAATGATTCATATAAGCAGAGAATGGGAGAGTTTAAAGGGATAATCTAGCCTAACTCACCATCTCCACTCTCATTTTACTGTTGTTTAAGGTCACAGTGCTAAGTAGGACTGGGGCAGGAATAATAATAATGAGGAGGAGGAAGACTGAATAGTACTGGCAATTTTCACAAACATCATTGCGTTTAATGTTCACAAAGATCCTCTGAGCCTCCTATTATTATTATAGCCTGTTTACCAGCGAGGAAATTACGTTTTAGAAATGTCAATGTATTTGTTTAAAAATATTATATTAAATCTCTAGACTTTTGGTCCAGTCCTTCCTCTATTATTACTCAATGAAACCTCACTGGTTTTTGTTCGCTCAACTGAATTCTAATTAAAAATACTTTTCAGGGGCGCCTGGGTGGCACAGTCGGTTAAGCGTTCGACTTCAGCCAGGTCACGATCTCACGGTCCGGGAGTTCGAGCCCCACGTCAGGCTCTGGGCTGATGGCTCAGAGCCTGGAGCCTGTTTCCGATTCTGTGTCTCCCTCTCTCTCTGCCCCTCCCCTGTTCATGCTCTGTCTCTCGCTGTCCCAAAAATAAATAAACGTTGAAAAAAAAATTTTTTTTTAAATAAAAAAAAAATACTTTTCAAATTTGGGTCTAGAACTATCTTTTAAAAAATTATGGTAAAATGCACATATGGCATCTAGCACCAAGATCTGATTTCCTATATTTCTTATAGTCTATATCACAAGTAATATTTCCCATGCTCCTTGATATCACACTGCTTTGTGTTATTGTCTAGTTTGTGTGTATATGATTTGTGTTGTCTGAGCACAAAGCCTTTTCCCCGCTCAAAATCTATTAACTTTCTTTTGCACTCCCTCTTTGTGACTTCTCTTAAGTTCACCCAAACTGTCAGCTCTTTCCTGCCTCTCCAGGGCAGATCGCCAGGTTGTATATATCACGCTTTTGGCTGTTTCTGTCAGCCATTGCAGCAGATTTTGTGCAAAAATCTTGTCAACAGTGTCTTGCAATGTCATGGCCTCTGCTACTAATTCCTTCTTTCTCTTCCTTTTAAAATGATGCTCAGACTCTGTTTCATGGGGTGGACCATTTCACCTTCCTTCTACGTGCGGCTAGGCTTTTCTCATGGATTTAGTAGAAGTCAACACTAAACTTTTGACAGTCAAGGGCACTTCTCCTCTTGTTCCTTAAATCCCTCGCTCCTTTGGTTTCCATTAGGATCCCTAATGGAAGCCATGTAATGTTGAACATTGATCATGTCAAAGAGTCATGTCTTTGAATCCTGGCCCTGCCATTTTCTGGTTGGGCCAGTTGGGACAAACTTCTCCAACCTCATCTTTGGAGTGGTATCATGTTGCACGTACCTCCCTGGCAGAATTGAGAAAATGGAATTAGATGAGAAAGTAAAGTGCCTAGGATTGGGTTTACTTAAAAAAAACAAAATGTTGATGCCCACTTTTATTATTCCTGTAGATAATTCTTTCTTTGGTTGAAGTTTCTCTTTGTGCTCATGCTAACTGCTTAGTCACATGTCACAAGCTCACCAAGGCTGTCTCTCTTTTGAAACATTCTAAGTCAGCTGTTTTGTTTTTGCCTAAACTCTGTATTTCCTGAGCATCATTTTTAAGTTGGTTTTTAAAAACTTTTTAATTTTTATTTTTTAGAGAGAGTGAAAGAGTATGAGTGGGGGAGAGGGGCAGAGGGAGAGAGAGAAAATCTTAAGCAGGTTCCTTGCTCAGCTCAGAGACTGTTGCAGGGCTTAATCCCACAACCCTGGGATCATGACCTAAGCTGAAATCAAGAGTCAGACACTCAATCCACTGAGCCACCCAGGCACCTCATGTATTTTCTGAGCATCTTGATCTCAGGAAAGCACCTCTCTTTTTAATCATTTTGCTTCATTCTTTTGCTAAGAGTTTCACTGCCTACTACTCTCTGGCATCTTTAGATTGGAGAAATGGTCCCTGTAAGTCATTCCTCTGACATTTTTAGTCACATCATATTGTCATGATAGTTTGCAAACTCCACATTTAATCTGATACGCCAATCCCCAGGAAGTCCTTTTGTTAAGATAGCGGAAAAATTATTACCTATCACTTACACTGATATGTTCTGGTAGTTCTGGCTTATTTCCTGTTTTTTTTCCCTAGGTTCTTCAAAAACATATTCACATAAATAAACTTCAATTCTGTATCATTCATATTAACTTCACAGACTGTGATCGATAATTATGAATTCTATCCTCTTTAGTCATGGGGCCATCAAGATCCTCTTTCAATTCTATTGCTTTCTTTTTTATATTCAGGAAATTCCTCATTTATATTTATCTATAACAATGACCATAAACAAATGCTAGTATTCAAAGATGCAAAGATAAATAAGATAGTCCACCCTTCAAGGAACTCATAATAAGTAAGTTGTCCCTTTCTTATCTCTTTAAGAGATATTCATATCCTCCCAAAACTGAAACAGGAAGAAATAGAAAATTTAAATAGACCAACTATGAGCAATGAAATTGAATCAGTAATCAAAAATTCCCAAAACCAAAAGTCCAGGACCAAATGACTTCACAGGTGAATTCTACCAAACATTTAAAGAAGAGTTATTGCCTATTTTTCTCAAACTATACTAAAAAAAATAGAAGATGAAGGAAAACTTCCAAATTCAATTTATGGGGCTAGCATTACCCTGATACCAAAACCAGATAAAGACATGCCAAAAAAAACCAAAAAACAAAAAACAAAAAAGGAACTACAAGCCAACATCTCTGATGAACACAGATGCAAAAATCCTCAACAAAATATTAGCAAACCAAATCCAACAATACATCAGAAAATCATTCACCATTGATCAAGTGGGAGTTTTTCCAGGGGTGGTTCCATGTTCAAATTAATCAGTGTGATACATCACATCAAGAGAAAGGATAAAAACCATATGATCATTTCAATAGATGCAGAAAAAGCATTGACAAAATTCAACATCCATCCATGATAAAAATCCTCCATGAGGTAGGTTTAAAGGGAATATACCTTAACATAATAAAGACTGTAGATGAAAAACCCACAACTAACATCATACTCAATAGTGAAAACCTGAGAGCTTTCCCCTAAAATCAGGAACAAGGCAAGCATGTCCATTCTTATCACTTTTATTTAACATAGTACTGGAAGTCCTAGCCACAGCAATCAGACAAGAAAAAGAAATAAAAGGCATCCAGATGGGTAAGGAAGAAGTAAAACTTTCACCATCCACAGATGACATGACACAATATACAGAAAAAACCCTAAAGACTCCACCAAAAAAAAAAACAAAAAAACAAAAAAACAAAAACTACTGGAAGTGATAAATGAATTCAGTAAGATCATAGGATATAAAATCAATATACAGAAATCTGTTGCATTTCTATATGCTAATAATGAAGTAGGAGAAAGGAGAAATTAAGAAAACAATCCCATTTATAATTGTATCAAAAAGAAGAAATACCTAGGACTAAGTTAACCAAGGAGGTGAAGACCTATACTCTGAAAACTGTAAAACTCTGATGAAAGAAATTAAAGACAACACAAAAGGAAAGATAATCCATGCTCATGGATTGGAAGAACCAACATTGTTAAAATGTTCATACTACTATATATTATATATAATATTACTCAGCCATAAAAGGAATGTAATCTTTCCATATGCAACATCAATGGATCTAGAGAATTTAATGCTAAGTGAAATAAGTCAGTCAGAGAAACACAAATACCATATGATTTCACTCACATGTAGAATTTAAGAAACAAAACAAATGAAGAAAAAAAGAGACAAACCAAAAAACAGACTCTTAACCTTAGAGCATAAACTAATGGTTACCAGAGGGGTGGTGCATGGGGATGGGTGAAACAGGAGGAGGGGATTAAAAGTACACTTGTGATGAGCACTGAATAATGTACAGAATTGCTGAATTACTCTATTGTGTACTTGAAACTACTATAACACTGTATGTTAACTATATTGGAATTAACATTTTAAAAAGATATTATGTCCTTTTATTTTTATAATCATTAAACTTGGCTTCTTACATAAATGACTATGTGGTCCTACATCCTTGGAATAATTCTCACTATCAGGATTATCCTAAGGCTTATATTAAGGTGAAAAAAAATAATTAGATGGTTCCCAGAAGAAGCGGTTTGTGGTTTGGGTATAATTTGCTTAATATTTGCATATGCCTATTTTGAAAAGACTTTTTGGTTTCAAGTTAAAATACTTTGGCTAAAATTAAACATACTTGCTTTATGTTTGGCTGCTACAGTTAATATAGATGGACTCTTCCAGATACATAGAGCCAGAAGTGAGTTGATAGTTAAATGGAAAAGAGAAGGAAAAAAAAAAAGTCTCAAGAAATCTTCCAAGACAGTAATAGCCCCCATCTGGAATTTTCCTCTCTTCTGCAAGAGCTTTTGCAGTTAATTAGAGTGCAGTGTGACCAGGGGAGGTCTGGCCTGCATGGTGAGAGTTGACGGTTCCTTGAAGTCTGCCCCATGCTCAGTTATTTCCCTTACTGGTCTTTGAGTTACAGCATGGAATAACCCCCTGTCAAAATGGAAATGTTTAGCCATAGAATTCTATTGCTGCAAGAAACCTTACAAATTTCTCAAGCCTTTTCAAGTGCGAGCATCCCTTTTTGACCTCAATATATCTTGGTTTCTCATTCAGTAGGACTTACATGTTATGTAGCATCCATGCATCTAGCACCCAGGATACAATAGGTATTGTAGCATGCATGGGTCAGAAGGTGCACAATGACAATATGCCCCTATGAGTTCAACAATCATTTGCATGAATTTAAACTTTATTAATCAGAACAGTAATTACATATATTTGAAACAACTAACTATATCTATATGAGCGTAACGTGTCATTTGTTTCAGCTATAGCATTCTAGGTGCACACAAGGATTTGGAGAGCCCAGCGATGTGGAGGCTTCCAAAGTGAGACTTGCACTTTGGGAACCACTGATCTAATCGTATTTATTTATTTATTCATTCGCAAGTTAGTTGACATACAGTGTGGTCTTGGCTTCAGGAGTACAATCCAGTGATTCATCACTTACATATGCCACTGATCTAATCTAATCGCCGATTTTAATAGACAAAGATAAATGTGGTTCATGGAGATTAAGTGACTTTCCAAGAACACAATTAGCTAGTGGCAGAGTCCAGTTCATTGGCACCTTTTCTGCTGTCCCGCGAAGGTCTTAAACTTTTCAGAAATTGTCATTCATCCAGATCAACAGAGAGAAGTATCATAAATGAATTAGTTCTACACCACACACAGAAGGACATGCTCCTATACTTATCAACAGCAACAAAACATCTTCCAGGTGATTGGATTGTATACAGAATTCTTGCATAACTTGTCTAACCTGGCAAATGTTTCTTGAGGATTGCAGGCAAGTAGAGACCTGCGTTGGGTACCTTTTAAGCATAGAGTAAATTCAGGAAATGTTGGCTTTCTGGCCCCAGCTGATAACCTCCCTGCAAAAGATGAGAAATTTTTAAAAATCTTAAATATTATGGATTTCCGGCAATGAACAGGCACAAAAGTCAGCAAAAGTGGGCATCCTCAACTTCTGCCAACTAGGGAGAAGCAGTTCTGGCTGCTGAGTTGAGAAAAGAAATGAGAAAATTCGCCAGCCAACTAATGCATTATATTATTGGCAAGCATAGGAGGAGGACTGTGTCAAAGATATTAAAAAACCATTCAATGTTAGAATGACTTGATTCAGCTGGGGAAAAATGAAAAGAACAATCGATATTTCTTAGGCATTTTTAATGTTTAGATACAGAGGGTGTATCAAGAGTAGTCAGGTTTCTCTGACGCCCAAGGTTTCTATGAGTGATGGATATGAGGTGAAAGATGGTGATGTGAATGTAGTTCAAATCCACTCTCTCCCTGGATGACCCATTTCTGCCAGAACTGCATTGGTTTAAAAGAACTATCGGGTTCCAATAGACTAGCTTTAGGCCTCTCTTGATCTGAATGACCTTGAGGAGTCTGAGTGAATTCTGATTCCCGTGAAAATTTGGGTCATTTGGGAGATAGGTCTCGCAGGGTCCAATCCTATCTTTCGTGTGGATGTAGTGATACTGAGGGGTCATTCAGTGGGATCCAACATGTCTTAAGAAGGTCAAGACTGCTTACCTAGATGTTATTGTGTGTGCCTATTTTCCACAGATAAGAGCATCTGATCTTAGGAGCAAACGTCATGACTTAAAACTGTGAGTTTCACAAAGAATCTTAGTGGGGGGAGAGAACTGAATACCAACAATTCCATTCTCACCACCGGAAGCTGTAACTCAACCCGCGTGTCTTTGGGGGATGGCCCATGTGAGTCTTAGAGAAGCAGAGAGTAGATCTAATTGGTGTCGACAGAAAAGCTGTATAAACAGATCACGATGAATTCCGTAGCCCTTGCAGTTGAGTATAATAAAAGTGGGGTCCAGGGAGGGCTGCTTTGCATCCGTGTTCCCCTACCCTCTCCCGAGGCTCTCGGGCGTTGTAGGGAGGGACCGGTGTTTGCCAAGGAGCAGAATCCTTTCTCTCGTTTTCACCCTCTGTCAGGGCCGCAGGGCTGGCCTCCGTCCTGAGGACGGCTCTGAAAAGTGGGCCGGGTGGCCAGAGCATTTTCGCCATAGGCAGACCCGGCTGTCTTGGTAAAGTCCCCAAGCATCCGAAGAGTGGCTCATTTGCTCCCCTTTGGGGGGCTCCAGTGCTCACCCAGGTGTGGCCCCCACGAGAAACCTGGGCCACTGGCGAGCTGGCGCCGGCTCAACTGTGAACCCTGAAGAATAAGCAAACAAAATAGTCAATTTTATTCACTACTAAATTAGTGACTACTAAAAAGCGGTCACAGGAGAGTTTTCAGTGTCAGGGCCCTAGGGCCGGGATGGCAAGTTATGAGGGAGGCGGGAAAAGGAAGAAAAGAGGGGATGGGGATACATGGGGAGAGAGATTGTCAGCAGTTGCCTTGGGTGGAGAGAATGGTCTAGAAAAGGTTTTAAGGACATAGCCTTTATGATATGCTGGGGAAAAACCTCTCCCCCTGCTCCCTTATGAAAATCACTAAATATCTACAGTCTTTCCAGCGTGGGAGCCATGAGCCAGGTGTGGATACGGAGCCATTCAAGCGTGGCTGGTCCAACTTGAAATGTGCCTGGGATTTTGAAAAATTATATGAAAAAGAGAATGTAAAATATCTGTGTCATTGATAACTTTTTACAACAAAAATTGTTGAAATGATAGTATTCTTAACATACTGGATTAAAGTGAATTATCAAAATCAATTTTACCTGTTTCTTTTTATTTATTTTTTAAAAACACATAGCTACTAGAAAACTCAAAGTTACCTAAGTGGCTCACATTGTATTTCTATTGGATACAACTAATCTACATCATTCTTCAAAGCTTCTGGGGTTAGATTTGTGTTTATTCTGGATTGGCCTGGGCTGTGCTGCACAGCTGTCCAAGCAAACCTTCACGTTCATGTCTACCGATGGCCAGAATGGAAGGATCAGACATGATGTCTCAGGCTCCAAGAGGAGCATTTGTCGTGTGTGCTGAGACTAGGGAGACATTCAGAAAGATTCCAAATCAGAGAAACATTCAGAAGAAATGGTGCCTGACTTAAATATGTCAGAAGCGTTCCTACAAGAATGGAACTGGTGTTAACAGAGAAAGCTCAGAGGGCAAGAGTTGGAAACAAAGGGGATGCCAGAGTGGCCCTGGAAATAAGACGTGGCCTTCTTGGTGAGTGTGACCACCACGGGTCCTGCCTCAGTAATAACAGCTGGGAGGGAGGAGAAACAGTCACAGAAGAAAGGAAGGAGGGGAATAAGGAGAAGGAAGGGAATAGACAGAACTGAATTGAGAAAAGTAGCTGGGCGAGACGAGACATGGTTCGTGTGGTCTCTAACCAATGCTGTGTTTGAAACAGCTTGAGAAATACCACCCAAGGAGCAGAAACCCCCTGTAAAACCACCACCAGGGAAAAGAAAAACACAAGTTTTCGAAATGTTTAGTAGTAGCAGCCCTGAGTTTATTTGAGAAGTGGCTTGGGAGCTGTCCTAATTCTTTGTTAAGATAAGACTGGGGAGGAAGGAAGCATTTGGCTTAGTGGTGAGGCAATATGGCAGTGGAAGGTCCCTTTAGCGCTCTCCGACAGAAGGTCAGGGCAGCCTATATCTGAGGGAGGCCCTGGCTACATCCCTGGCATGGGATTATCATGTAGCATTGTGTATAACTCAACTATGCAGAGCACCATTGGGCCCTTCACTTCACCAGAATAGCATCCTGATTTACGCAAGAGAAGTTTATGGCATCTCGGTTTACGGCAAGATACTTGTTCCAGAGTTAGGAGAAACATGTAAAACCCTTCAACAGAGTTCAGCCGATGCTCTGAGTCTGAACAAATTCAGTCCAATTTCTTATCCTGTAATTCCGTCCTGGGCTTTGGAGCCAGGCAATGAAAATGAATGTTCTAAATAATGACCCGAGGCGCTGCAAAAGCCTGAGTGCCTCACAAATCATCAAAGGAAGATGAAATTATGTCCTGTACTTACCAAAGCCAAAAAGTGAACTAATAATATATTTTAGAAACGACTGCTCCAGGAGCTGAAACTGAAAACGTGGTACTGATTAACCCCAATTCAACTAGAACATCTAAGTAACCAAAAGGCTCCACTCTTAAAGCTTCCCAGTTACTTGATGATTCTTTTGCATATTGGTAACAGGTATGAAGAGCTTTTATGTGTTAGGTTTTCTTCCAGGCGGAATGGTTAATGATACCAGCCTGGCAGACCAGTTGCACTGGTTTAGTGGGACTAGCTAGAAATGCAAATTCTCGGGTCTCACCCTAGACCTACTGAATGGAAGTGGCCTTTTGGCAACATCTGGTAGGGGTGGGGGCGGGATTCAAAGGCACACTGGAGTCTGAGAAGCACGGGCCCAGGGGCAGATTCTAGCTCTTGGCAGGGGAGAAATCCTTTTGCCTTCAAGAGGCCTCTGGGAGCTACAAGTGCTTATTCTATGTTCTAGGCACCATATGGAGAACTTTACATGGCTCACTTATTTTAATCTTTCAACAGCCTGATGGACAGTAGCATAGAAATTAATCCCATTTTACAGATAGAGAAACTGAGATACAGAACCAGGAAGCAATTTGCCTAACCCCCCCACACTATATAGTGCAACCTGAATCCACATCTAGGCTGCTACTTGTTGGCTTTATAAGTGCAGGTTATTGTTTTGTTTATTTATTTATTTATTTATTTATTTATTTAAATTTGAGAAAGAATGAGAGAGAGAGCATGAGTGGGGGTGGTGGCAGAGGAAGAGAGAGAATGGTAAGTAGGCTCCACGATCAGCGCAGAGCCCGACTCAGGGCTTGATCCCATGACCCTGGGATCATGACCTAAGCCCAAATCAAGAGTTGGACACTCAACTGACTTAGACACTCAGTCACCCCGTTGTCTTTCTTACTTAGGTTTCGAGCCATCTATCTACAAGCTGGGCAGATATGGAGTTCTGTTGATCTTGCCCCCATGAGTTTTCTTTATCCTTTTCAGAAAGCCTGGAATTTCCTGCTTGAAATACCCCCAGAATCTAGACAATAGAATGACTTTCAATAGTTGCTCAGTTAATAAGGTAACCCTGGATGGAGGGCTTGCTTTCATAGGTTACAATAAAAACAAAAACAAAAAACAAAAAACAAAAAACAAAAAAAGCAAAACTGAGACCAAAAAAACTGATCTGAAATTCCATCTTTCAGGACTAATATGTTAAATTTAGAGGTTTATTCTTCTTTAAAAACTTTTTAAAAGTTTATTTGCTTATTTTGAGAGTGGGGGAGGGGCAGAGAGAGAAAATCCCAAGCAAACAGGCTCTGCACTGTCAGCACAGAGCCACGGGGGGGTGGGGATGGGGGGCTCCAACCCCCCCCCCCCACTGTGAGATCATGAACTGAGCGGAAACCAAGAGTCAGATGCTTAACAGACTGAGCCACCCAGGTGCCCCACCCCACCCTGACCCCAGGTTTATTCTTATCTGACTCAAGAGAGCTCAACTAAAGGGGATTTATTTAAAAGTGGGGAGAGGAGGGAGACAATGAAACCCCTCCTCCTACTTGTCAAAGTCACCAAGCCCATAATCTTTGTTTCCCTGTTTTATTCCTTTACTCTTTGCAGGCGAGTCTTCTCTGCTTCCTCCCCCATTTGCAGGTGAATGAAGATGTCCACTGGAGCCCTGATTTGATAGTACCCTTCAGTTCACAAGTCAGCAGTCACGGCAGCAAGGTCTTCGTGTCTCTTCTTTCTAGGTTCCCAGTAAGAGAATTCAGGGCTCGAACTCACGAACCGTGAGATCATGACCTGGGCTGAAGTCGGATGCTTCACCGACTGAGCTACCCAGGCGTCCCTAGGATAAATTCTTTAAAAACGAAATTGTTAGGTTAACAAGTATAAGCTTTTTAAAGGCTTTAAAAGTACATACGCAAATTACTGCACAAGTTCATCCTCCCACCAGCAAGGTAGTACACCTACCCACACCCTCACCAGAACTGAGGATTATCCTTGTTTTCTTTTTTTTTAAGTTTATTTATTTATTCTGAGAGAGAGAGAGAGAGAGAGAGAGAGAGAGAGAGAATCTCAAGTCTGTTCCACACTGTCAGTGCAGAGCTCCATATGGGGCTCGATCCCATGAACCATGAGATCATAGCCTGAGCCAAAATCAAGAGTCAGGGATGTTCAACCAACTTAACCACCCAGGCCAATAAACCCTGGGATTATTCTTTTTTATCTTTGCCAATTTGATAGGCAAAGACTAAGGTCGTTGCTCTTTTAATTTGTGTCCTTCCTGAGGAAGAGTAGTTTTTCATATATTCATTGGCCTTTTGTATTTATTTTGCAACACACTTCTTTTTAAAATTTCCTGTACTTTACACAGGAAAGAGATGTCAACGCTTGTCATTAGCTGTCTGCTCGATCCTTACTCTAGCTGCAACTAGGGACTTTTTTTTATTTGATTACCCCCACCTAAAGATAAACCAGCATCACATTTTCTCCCTTAGGATAATATTATTTGAGTCTTAAAACAATATGTAAAGCCAAGCCTGTAGTCTGCTATACATCACTGTCCCATAAACCCTTTATGAGGATGTTCTAGGAGAGGAAAATTGATCGTCCAAGCTATGTGATGAAGTGGCTGAGACCAGACTACCCAGGTGAGTTGTACGGGTGGCATTGGAGCGAAGGGAGAATGTGAGACATGTCAAGTTCATCCACTCTCACGGCAGTTGAAGTTAGCGAAGGAAGAAAGTTTTTCTTACCACCCTGATCTCTAAAGAATGGTTGAGGAATCTGTATGGGAAGCCGATTGTTTCTATTTCCTAAATCCTTGCTTTACAGCCAGCATTGAAAAATGGACCCCCCCCCACCCCCACCCAGGGGCGCCTGGGTGGCGCAGTCGGTTAAGCGTCCGACTTCAGCCAGGTCACGATCTCGCGGTCCGGGAGTTCGAGCCCCGCGTCGGGCTCTGGGCTGATGGCTCAGAGCCTGGAGCCTGTTTCCGATTCTGTGTCTCCCTCTCTCTCTGCCCCTCCCCCATTCATGCTCTGTCTCTCTCTGTCCCAAAAATAAATATACGTTGAAAAAAAATTAAAAAAAAAAAGAAAAGAAAAATGGACCCCTATCTCTTATTAAAGTTGAAGTCCGGGTAATTTCGAGTTTTCTTAACAATTACTGCCAGAGACTGTGAAATGATTCAGGATAGAAGATTCCCAAGACACCAGATTAAGGGGAGAGTAAGCTCACTGAGAATCACAGGCCAAGACATTTTGACAATGACTTTGTGGGATGGTGGAGCTGGGTGCGCAGCTCAGGGATGTCCCTCTGCATAGGCAGTAGCCTCTGTGGTTTGAGTCAGCAAGAGTTTCCCGAGCTTCCCTCATGACAAAAATAACCTGATGCGTTTGCTAAAAATAGCCAATGGCTGGCCCCATCTGAGACCCATTGATTCAGACTCTTCAGGTGAGGATCCAATGATTCCACCATCAGGGAAGTTTGGGAAACTGATTTAAAGGGCCTGAAGGCAGACCTCTCGTAGGACATAGTTTTTAGGATGCCCATCCGGACAGTAAGGTATTAACTAACACGTCTCACTACCCACACGTAGGACCTGAGTATTCATGTTTGACCTATGTCATCCCCACATCCCTGGCCATGAAGGGAGCCAGGCAGTGCCAGTCAGATTTTCTCTCCACACATTACAAATGGTTTTTAGGGATGGGCAGTATCTCTCTAGAAGTGTAACATAGAATCTCAAGAACATGGGACAACTTTATTCTGCCATGTGGATAAAGAAGCAGTTGAAGTGGTCTATAGGAGAGAAGAGAATGAAACACAGAGTCCCTTTTGGCTTGAAGAAGCTTGATTTGCCTTCAATAACTTGTACCCCAAGACCAAGATGTTCTAATATATATATTTTAAAATCACCTACACTTAACTAAAGCTTTTACACTGAGGATCAGTTGGAGTTAATGGGTCTTCTACTTTAAAAATGCAAATTCTTCTGGAAGGATTAAGGCTCACAATTTAATATAAATTACTTTAACCAGATGACTGCAAAACAAGGGAATAGGAGTGTTATTTTTATGGAAAAGGGTGGGGAATGGCAATGCAGGGGAGGTGAGGAGGGGCAGACTGGCTACCAGTTTTAGAGACCAACAAGGGAATATGAGGACTGGATATGGTCATTTGTATCTGGTGTTTACACCTTTTCTCCTCGTGATGGTGAACGTGCCTGTATTTCCAATTCAGGCTGATCTGTCCACCAGCGTGGATGTCAGGGGGCATTTACGATCTGTCACATTCGGATTTTCATTGCTGCACACAATATCTGGTTAGGATTCTTGAACTGAAGCTTAGAAACATGAAGGGGTCATTTGAAGATAACTCCATGTGCTCCATAGAGTTAATTGGGTGTTCATTCAACTAGTCAACTCTTGGCACAACTAGTTATGTCTAGCCCTTGCCCGGGACACAAGGGTAAGATAAATTTTTCCTCAGCAGGGATCTGGCAGTGGTTCCCTAACTCTCAGGGCTGGGTGCATATCTCTCCTGGGCATCTTGACCTATCCTTCCCTTTTGTTCATGATGAAATGGCTAGGGACGCCTTTGGGAAGTTGTCTCAGTGTTCCATTATGATTACAATTTCTAGACTCACCTAGGGAGTCAGTGAGTTGTTAAACCAACTGAAAATTCTCTTTTGCTTTCTGAACATTTAGTCTTATTTGATTTTGCTATTTCCTGTTTCCCTCGCTATTTTCCTATTTATTATTTTGTGTGTGGAGCTTGTGGGAGGGGAGCTCTTTATATTCTCCCTGGAGGACTTACTGTTGTAGAGGGAAATATCTGATTTCTCAGGATCTCTTTAAGACCCTTCATGCTATTCTTCTTCTTTTTTTTTAAAGTTTATTTATTTATTTTGAGAGAGAGAGAGAGCAAGCAAGGGAAGGGCAGAGAGAGGAAGAGAATCTCTGGCAGGCTCCACACGGTCAGCGCAGGACGCTGCGGAGCTCGAACCCACGACCATGAACCGTGCGATCATAGCCTGAGCTGAAGTCAGATGCTTAACCAACCGAGCCACCCAGGCGCCCCCATGTTGCCCTTCTTTAAAGGAATCCGCAAACACCTGGAAGGAGGGGAAGACGCTGAAAGTTGGAGGTGTTGGCAAAACTCTTAGGATCTGATGCACTCCCGCCTTTAACCTTTTATTGCCACATCAGTGATTCATTTTGTTTTTTTTAAGGGCTTCTTTTCCTTTGCCAGGGAGGTCATTTGGAATTTTACTCTAAGGTCCTGAGAAGCTGCAAGTGTGGGCTTAGTCTGGGTTGTCTGATGCAGTTGCCTGATGATCTGGGAAATAGATTTAGAAAAGGAGTTTCCGAGGGCTGGTCCTGGAAGTCCAAGCCTAGATCCCTGGCGGAGTTCACAGGAAAAACACACGGCGAGGAGGACACAGCGGATCTCTAGGAACCAAAAAGACCCTGAGGGTGCATTCTGATGGCCCCCTGGCACTGGCTCTTCAGCTGGGGGCTGGGAAGGCACACCAGAGTGAAACTCAGATAAGCTATGTTTTCTCGATACCTTCTTAACATGGGGTTAACATGATGCGTGATTTACATGTGTCATAAATTCCCGTTTATGAATTCTTATGTTGGTTTTCAGGGTGCTTTGCAAATAAATACGAGTTCGCAATCTCCTTGCATTTGCGCGTTATCTCTCATTTATGGCTGGGCAAACAGAAGCACAAAGACAGACAATGGCTTGTCTGAGATTACCAAGTTAGAGCAAGAGGCAGAGCTGATGGCTTGATCATCTTTTAGTGCACGCCTTGCCCAGCCCGGCTGCCCTCACACTTTGTCTCAACGTCTCAACGTGACAGCTGCCTTTCACAGCTCCTTAGGAAAAGGAAGATCCAAATGCACATGAAGGACAAGGTAATTGTTTTCGTCCGGTGTTCTCTTAACATTTAATCCAAACTGAGGCTCCTGGGCTAACCGCACCCACGTGATTTAATATAGTCATGAGTAAACTAAGTGTAAAGAAAAAGGGTGTATGCACAGTAAACTAACACTAATGCATATTTGGGGAGAAAACTGCTGACTTAGGCGAAACACACCCCATGAACTGTAGTGACTGCGATTTGTTTCTTTCTGTTCAGTCAGGGATTAAATTGAGTTTAAGCAGCCTGGAACAGTTTGATGGCTCTTCCTTTCAGCCATGGAAGGTGCCAGGTGTCCTGCCTCTCGAATCTGACATCCTATGGCGAGGATAACAATCCACAACAGAGATCCTTTGGCTCCTACTAGGCCCATCTACAGACTGATTTATGTTAGAGTTGTCAGTGACCTGAGACATAAGTCAGAATAATGCAGAGCCTGCTAAGAGCATGCATTTGGGAGACAAATGGTCTTAGGTTCGAATTCTGCTACTTAGTAACGGTGTGATTGGGAACTCTCTGAGCATTACTTTTCAGGTGACTATTAGACCGCAGATGATAGATGGGAAATAAAAGTGATGGTAGTGATAAGGATAATTATTAAAGCAGCTACCATTAAATACAAGGCTTACTACACACCAGCCACTGTGCTAAGTGAACTCACGTAATCTTTACAACAGGATGAGATGGGTAGTGCTAATAAATATATACTTAATCAATGTCAGTTGCTTTCTTCCTCGACCGAACAAGTATTTATTGAGTGCTGGTTACAAGTAGACGTGCTAGGTGTTGTGCTCCAATGTCAGAAAGCTTGTGACCGCTTCTCTCAAGGAGTTTTCATTTTCTCGGGGGAGTGGGGAAGAAAACAAAGGAAATACAAGATGACAAGGGCTATCAGGGGTATGTCGGGAGCAAAGGGAGAGGAGAATATAAAGTAGACTGTGAGTCCGGGAAGGCTGTGTGGCCAGAGAGGTAGCTGGACTGCTAGAGGTTCAAGTGGGCTTGAACCCAAGTGGGCTTCTGAGTTCAAGTCAGTGCCCTCTGTTATTCCCTACTTCTTGGAGGGGCATCTTCACTGAGACAAGGCTCTGCGAGGCTTCTTCCCCAGGAAAGGATCACGTTAAGAAAAAAAAAAAGATGTTTTGGGGCGCCTGGGTGGCTCCGTCGGTTGAGCGTCCAACTTTGGCTCAGGTCATGATCTTGTGGTCTGTGGGTTCGAGTCCCGTGTCAGGCTCTGTGTTGACAGCTCGGAGCCTGGAGTCTGTTTTGGATTCTGTCTCTCTCTCTCTCTCTCTCTCTGCCCCTCCCTCCCTGTCTCTCTCTCTCTCTCTCTCTCTCAAAAATTAAGATTAAAAAAAAAAAAAAGATGTTTCGTTGTGAAATTTTCAAATTCACAAAAACCGAGTAGAATAAGAGACCCCTTTAACAGTCTCCCAGATTCAACAGATACCCACATTTTGCCACATAAACTAAGTGAAAAGGACAATTTTAATGGAGATGCTTCTGTTGCAGACTCCATTGGTGATTCCAGAGACTACATAGATCCTGTGTCCATTGCCCTTTCCCCTATCTCCCGAAACTGGATCCTCTTCCCTCCCTCTCTTGGGAAGACACCCCTAGATTCTAACAGGGGAGTGAGCATGTGGCCTGCCCCCGCTATAGCATTAATAGAGTAAATCGGCCTGCACATATGCTGGAGTAGCATCTCCTTGTAAACTAAAAAGAGTATTTTTATTGCTGTGATCACATTTGCATTCTGCATATATGCCTTTTTTTTTTTTTTTTTTTTCCAACATCAGTCCTAATGCCTGGTTTGGTGAACAATGCCTTAATCATCACGTGGTCAGAATAGTATGGGCACTTTAACAAATGGATTGGACACAACGGGCGTCTTAGTTAAGATGCTAGACCTCATCAGGTAACTGTTGCCGCTCACATCTATTACTTTGCAATCATCCGGTGAATGCTGGATCTGATTGTGCAAATAGATCTGGACTTTGTCTTTTCTTCCCTTTTTTTCCCCGTCATCGGCCTGGGTCCCTGGAATGGAGCCAGTGACAGGCTGCATGCCCTGAGTGGCAATTCTCAAGGCAGGAGAAACAACAACAAAAAAATGAGTGCTTAGACGACTAACCTGTGGGATTTATTTTGTGGTACATTTTTTTGGATTATAAAAGAACTGATCAAGCGTAAGTCGTTTCTGGAAGGGAAATTCTTTTTCGCATTCGGGGAAGGGATCGACAGAGGTTTACCGAAGTTGGAATAGGGCCGCTTATGTTAAAAAGGAAGAGATTAGGTACAGGAGAAAGCATTTTCAATTGTCAGGAATCCTAAGTTCAAGTCCCAGGCTCTGCCTTTGAGAAACCAGGTGGTATTTGGCCAGGCACTTCACACCTCTGGTCTCAGTTTCCTTGCTGTAAAATATGCAAGATCCTTTTGTAGTTTTAAGAGAGTTTATTTTTGTATAAATATTTTGTAGTCGGTTTTTTTTTGTTTTTTGTTTTTGTATTTTTTGTAGTCTTAAGATATCTTGTAGTTTTAAGAGAGTTTAATGCAGGGCACTAGTTAAAAGGAATCAGATAAAGCTGGATTTTAAGGCTGTGCCAGCTGGTTTTTTTTTTAGCTGTGTGATCTTGAAAAAACTACTTAACTTATCTGTTCTCCATTTCGCCATCTGTAAAACTAGTACGATAGTAATAGCTGTAGCCCAGACTTCTTATAAGATTAAATATATTGTGTTTAGCATAGAGATTGGCACATTTAGACTCTCCATAAATGGAATATATGATTATTGTGTGTTCTTATTACCCTTTATACCCTATTCTACTTAAACAATCAGAGATGCTGAAGGAAAAACAAAAGCCCTCAACAAGATTTTATAGAAAAATGAAGCAAGATGCTTGCCCTAGCTAGCATTATTTTCACAAGTACTTTGCTCTAATACAGGGCCAACTGTACATGAAGAAAGGATGCATTATTTGCTCAGGGTCAAGTCTATGGTTCATTTCTAATCTCATTCGTTTAAGCAACCCACCAGAAATTCAAAGCATGTTACCTTGTTCACTGTGTGTTTCTTTCCTTGAGCTTTGTGAAAATTCTCTTGGCTTTGGAATTGGGAGGCCTTGCCACTTTTTAAAAAAAAATATTTTTTTAATGTTTATTTATTTTTGAGAGAGTCAGAGACAGAGCGTGAGTGGGGGAGGGGCAGAGAGCGAGGGAAACACAGAATCCCGAAGCAGGCTCCAGGCTCTGAGCTGTCGGCACAGAGTCAGACGTGGGACTCGAACTCAAGAACCATGAGATCATGACCTGAGCCGAAGTTGGATGCTCAACCGACTGAGCCCCCCAGGCGCCCTGCACCACTGTTTAAGGTTGCCCTAAAGTCAGATTCCTCTGTGATCTTGTTCAGTTCAAAGGCAGTTGCTACTTACATCCCCAGGCCACACAATCAATCTCAGATTCCCCAGGCTGAAGTCTGCAATCAGTCGGACTCTTTTTTTCTTTTTTTAATTATTTTTTAAATGTTTATTTTGGGGAGACACAGAGAGACAGCGCAAGCGGGGGAGGGGCAGAGAGTGAGGAGGACAGAGGATCTGAAGCGGGGGCTCTGTGCTGACAGCGGAGAGACGGACAAGGGGCTCCTTGAACCCACCAACCCGTGAGATCTTGACCTGAACCAAAGTCGAAGTCGGACACTTAAGCGGCTGAGCCACCCAGGCGCCTCCAACTCTTCTCTTCCTAAAAACAGTTTATTTGGAAGAATATTTGAAATAAACTGGGAGAACATGCAGATGCTTGTATCGTTATTTGAAACAAAGGAGCAAGCAAACAAATCAGAAGGGTGAGGAGACTTGCTCCACTTTAAAACATACTAAACTTGGTTACCTTACGCGGAGTGCTCGCCATGTGTCCCGCAGCGCTGGAAGCTCTTTGTGTGTAATAATTCATTAACCCTCACAACAGCGGCGGTAAGTAGATTTTATGATAATTCCTGCTTTGCTGGTGAGAAAAACCGAAGGACCGCTAGGGTGAGTAATTTGCTGGTCAAACAACCAGGACGTGGCAAAGTCGGGATTTCATCTCTTCCAGTCTCAATCCAGAACCGGGTTCACATCCAGTAGGTTTGGAATAGCACAAGATATTTGTAATAATTTTCTATTGTTTTATTAAATGTCGAACTCAAGAAAATTAAATCACAGCAGACTGCAAAATATAATTCAAAACTTTTATTAAATGTCAGAATATCGGATCTTTGGATGCATTTCACTTCTGGGCAATTATCCAGGTTTGAAGCATAGATTTAAGTGTCCGCTACCGTGATCATTGCATTGACTTATAGCGGCAAATCAGATTACCCAGCGAGGAGAATTAAATCACAGACGTTCGCTTTTGGGAGGATACCTTCTGAGCTGGGTGTGTGAGTTCAGATGTTACCTTACAACCAGCAGGCCTCTCCTAGCCTGAATCTTGCCTTTGAGTTACCTCCTCTTTTGACAAAGTTGTCATCCAACTTGGAACTGGTGAGTTGTGAAGTGGAAGTTTATTCTTTTTCCTTCCGCAAGGTGCAGGCCCACTGGAAGTAGGTGCTCTTGGATTGTGAGTACATTTATAGCCACTCGTCGTAACTATTTTCTGTTTAGTTTGGAAAACTTAAAATGCTAACTATACCACCTTTCTTTTTTTTTTCTTTCCTAAAAGTTCTCTCAAACATAATTCTTGTTAGTGGAAATAAAAGATCTTTCTCTGTGTGTTTCTGATACTAGAAACGGTCATTTTTTTAAAGTCTGTCTCCTCCAAGAAGTAGCCGTATGACTCACTTCTTGTGGCCGTCTTTTCTCTTCTGGCTTCATCTTCCCTAACTCCTTAAAGCTGGCTTTAAAATGGCCCCCATTCCGGGGCGCCTGGGTGGCTCAGTTGGTTAAGAGTCCAACTTCAGCTCAGGTCACGATCTCATGGTTCACGAGTTCGAGCCCTGCGCCGGGCTCTGTATTGACAGCTCAGAGCCTGGAACCTGCTTCAGGTTCTATGTCTCCCTCTCTGTCTTCCCCTCTCTTGCTCGTGCTCTGTCTCTCTCTCTCAAAAATAAATACACATTAAAAAAAAAAAAAGTTCCTAATTCTAATCTCATGTCCACCTCAGTTCCACAATCAACTCTGGCAGGGGGCCTCACCTTTGGCATTAGTTCATGGAATTAGTTCACATTCTCAGGCCTTGGTGTCCAGTCATATGGCCACAAATACTGGACTTGCGGTTGGCCCAGAGTTCTTCCTTATCACACAGTACCCGCCAGCCACCTCCAGCCTGCGATCACAGCTCATTCTGCCCTGAGAATCTCTCGCTGGTGGGTTCCTCCCTTTGGGCCGAAGCTCCGTGTATCCCCAAACTCTGAACCAGGGCTGACTTCACAGTCTCCTTTGACCGTTGTGCCTCAGGCCTGAGTCTGATTCTTTCTAAGCCCAGAGCCAAGGGCAAAGTGTAATCTGGGAATGCTGGGCTAAATGCTCTGTTGCCTGTGGGGGCAGTTACGGGAGTTAAGTCCTACTAAAGACAGGCTTGGGGGGCCATGATGCTCATGATTTTAGAAAAGCAGTTAAACACATTCACATGAGGAGGAAGAAGAAATGTCATAAGCCCGGAGGTGAAGGGGCGGGTTACTGTACAAAAAAACAGATGGACAGAGTGCCCAGGTAGAAATGGAGCTGAAATGCATTGCTGGTGAGCACCGAGGGCAGGCCGGGCCCCAGCAAGGGGTGGGTGGGTGGGAGGAAGAGTGGATCTCGCAGGTCCTGTGGCCCCTCTACCTGCCACACAGCGTGCACCTGTCAGACCGGACTCAGAAACATCAAGTTTGCAGCTGGCCTGGCTTCTACTTTGCTTCACGATGCCCATTCCTGCCTGCCCTTTGCTGCCAAGGCCCCAGCAAGCCTCCTGCCTGCCTAAGTCTGGGCTCTGTCCCATTTTCGGTTTAATAGAATTGATGTTACTCAGCGCTCCCAGGACACATGGCATTGTTGTTTGGCTGAGGCCCTGGTTTCAACAGAAGGGGAAAAGAAAAGAGAGCTGCCAACAAGGCCATTTCCTTCGACTATGAGTCCCACCGTGCCTCCTGCTTCTCTGAGTGACAAGCCTGAAAGACTCTGAGTGGGATTTTTGAATTCAAATATTTTATGTTCTCAATCACAGAACATAAATAGTAGAGGGAAGAGATCATCTCTAATTAACGTCAGCAAGTGTTTATCAAAAGTCTAGTGTTGATCACTCTTACTCAACATCCCTAACCTAGTTATAAAATCATGGAGGCAAAAATATAAAGTGTGGCTCCAGACTTCAGGGCTGTACCCAGAAGTCATTATGACGATAAATCATCTCATGCATATAGAAATGTGACTAATACTTCAATATGGCTCATGGATTTAGATGCTTGATGACTCAACTTATGCCAACTGAAGAGAAACCACCCAGAGAACCTTTGTTGTGGTCTTACTTTCCAGCACCAGTCTTTCAAAGAATTCTAACTTTAAGCTCTAAAGTTCTTGAGAGTCTGTTGTTGTAACTAGTAATACAATCACACACGCATGAGTGGGTATGCACACACACACACAGACACACAGACACACACACACACACATCCCTCTACCCCGCACATCGCTAACGAGTTGGATCAGACAGAAAGTTGGCCAATGAACAACTACTGATTGGCTGGGTGATGAGCCTGTATATTGTTGGGCAAATTGGATCAAGCCACAGAAAAGTAGCCTTGGATAAAGTGGACGATTTAACATAATATGCTTTCTCATAGTGAGAGGCTCTATTTAATTTTCGCACCCCTGTGTCTGATGTCCTTTCATGAAATATATTAGTCTACTTCCTAAAACTTCCCTGCTGGTGAAAGACATGCATTTATTTTTTTTAATACATTCTTAATTTGGGGTCTATAGGAATAAACTATGCCTCTGGGAAAGAAATGCATTGCATGGATACACTTTGTGGAGGTAAACACACAGAGGCATTCTGCTTTCTGTTAATTAATGATAGTGATGCCAAGCTTTTATAGGAAACCAATTTTGCTTTTGAACACCAGGGAGAACTTTGAACATAAGAAACGTTTCAATTTAGGAAAACTGTAGCATAGCCACAAGTCCAAATGTAACAGGTGAATTACAGTTGGTCTAGAAAATTGGATGCATTAGGAATTCGTCCACGATTGTTCAGTAAATACAATTGGACTCCTGAAAATATTGTATCAAAGCTGAAGATAACTCCGAAAGTTGGGGTTTGTTCCAGCATTTTCCCAGAAGATGGAGTTCAGATGCACAGGCTGGGACTGTGGGAGCTGGGACTGTGTAAGCAGCCTCTGGGTTGTAAGCCTGCCTTGGGCGTGCCAGGGCCTCTCCTGGCTGATGAGAGATCCATATTCCGTCTCCAAATGGAGAGCGAGTCTGACCTTCTTGCAGAATGGGAGTTTCGGCGTCCTCTGGTTTTTATTCATTAGGAAGTTATTTATGAATGCTCACTCACTGTGACATGACCTCCTTGGTATATTTAAAGCAATCCTAGGCTGGTGTTGTCAAAAGTTTCATTATACACACAGATGCCTTGAGTCGGCAGGAACGCGGAGTTTGACAGGGAGAGAGGCACATGATGTGAGGGCTGAGTCACTCTGCAGAACACGCCAGATAACCTCTCTTATGCAATGGACTCTATTCTAGTGCTTCATCATCTAGACTGCCTCAGCCTTGGGCTTGTGCACAATAGTCAGCCTGGAGGAGGAGTTGGTGGGAAAAAATGATGAAAGTCAGGACAGTTACTTACAGTGAAAACATAGAAGTCTGGGTCTTCTGAGCCTTCCCAAAGGGTCTACCCTTTGACTTGCAGGATCAATTCTACAGAACTACTCAAACAAATGTCCACAAATACCTACACCGTGAAGTTAATCATGGAATCATGTATAGGCTTGACAAATTGGAAACAACGTAAACTGGAGGGAGCCTTAAATTATGATACAGTCATGCAGTGGAGTATTACGCAGCTGTGAAAGCAGCCAGGCAGCCTTGTACGGAAATAGATGTCCATTATGTATTTTTAAATTTTTATTTTATTTTATTTTAATTCCAGTGCAGTTAACATTCAGCGTTACGTTAGTTTCAGGTGAACAATAAAGTGATTCAACATTTCCATGAATTATTCAGTGCTCATCAAGATACGTATTTTTAATCCCCATCCCCTATTTTAATCCCCATCCCCCCACCCCGCTCCCCTCTGGTAACCATCTGTTTGTTCTCTGTAGTTAAGAGTCTGTTTCTTAGTTTGTCGACTTTTTTTCCCTTTGTTCATTTGTTTTGTTTCTTAAACTCCATCCAGGAGTGACATCATATGGTATTTGTCTTTTTCTGACTTATTTCACTTAGCATTATATCCTCTATATCCATCCATGTTGTCGCAAATGGCAAGATTTTATTCTTTTTTATAGCTGAGTAATATTCCTATGTGTGTGTGCATGTGAGTGTGCGTGTGTGTGTGTATCACCTATTTTTTATCCATTCATCTATCAAATGGACACTTGGGCTGTTTCCATAATTTGGCTACTGTAAATATTGCTACAGTAACCATAGGGGTGCATATATCCCCTGAATTAGTGTTTTTGTTTTCTTTGGGTAAATACCCAGTAATATGATTACTGGATCATATGATAGTTCTATTTTTAATTTTTTGAGGAACCTCCATCCTGTCTTCCATGCTGGCTGCACCAGTTTGCATTCCCATCAACAGCGCATGAGGGTTCCTTTTTCTTCACATCTCTGCTGACACTTGTTTTTTCTTGTGTTTTTGATTTTAGCCATTCTGTATGTCCATAATCCATAGATTGCTGATGAAAACATACCAAATGGCATATATACATATATATAACCTATCTATATGATTTGATCCCATTTCTGTGTTTTAACAACTGTATGTGTATAACAGTGCTGTCTTTGGGGATTGGAGCTGGGGAAGGTAAGGGGGGGCGGTGATCACTTTAGCTTTCTGCATTTCTGCGTTACTGGAAAGTTGGCAATTAACATGTATTACTTCTGTAACTAAATACATATTTGCAAAAGGAGATTAAATAATTTAAAAGCTTTTCAGTCAAGACTCCCAAAGTAATCCTGGGATTACACAGTAGCCCAAAAAGAATAAGTCCATAATTACAAACAGAGGTTCTACAGGAGCTCCAGGCTACTGGTCGACACATTTCATCCCAGTGTCTTTCTAGAATATGGGTTCTGTCTTCTGAAAGAAGGTAGAAGTAGAAGTCTAAGCCGTCTATTGATCTGGTCCTTTTATTCTGTCAGTTTAATAATCCTATTAATAATATACGTCTTTCATTTCCTATTTTACAGTTTACAAAGCACTTTTCACATCTTGAATAATACAACAAAGCTGTGAAGGGATACTATTATCCCTATTTTCAGAAGGAGTAATTGAGGAATAGGAAAGTGAGTTGATGTGCTCTAAATCACCCAACTAGTTTGAGCAGAATTGCAGTAGGTATCCGACAGGGTTCCTATCCCTAGTTAGCCATTATTTCCAGATAAATCACTATTTTTCTAGGTCTCAGGTTCCTCGACTACTACGCCAGGTTGGGAAAGCTTTCTAAGTATAAAAGTACACAATGACTTAAGTGACACCAAGTAAATGCTTTTACCCCCTACCCCCAATGAACTTTAGGACAACTCCATGCATACATTCAAAAATACTTATGTCGTGAAGACATGACAAACATACTTTCTATTAGCATATTTAAGTGGAAGTAAAAAGCTGTATATTTATGAAGAGACTTAAAGGGCTAATTATTACAAATTAGTTGGAAGGAACCCAAGGCAATGCGGTCTCATCATCCCTGCTGTGCCCCTCCTTCCCAGATGGGACATAAAGACGCTCCTAAACACTGTACATCTGTACTGACTCAGGTGGTCATGGCCCACCTGATAGACCTGTTCTTCTATCCCGGTCTTGGCCATTTCAGCTGCTTATGTAAGGATTCCCCTTGAATTAGAATAGAGAGATGGTTTCATGCAGATCTAGTTGATACATGTTAGGTCTAAATAAATATTTGTTAAGTAACTGAATTTGCAGCGTGGATATTTGGCAAATTTAGGTCAGAGCAAAGGAATTGACTTTTCTTATGGCTGAACTATCACCTTGGTCTTATCAGTTCCGTCTCTCAAGCACCTGAATCGTAATGTGTTGATAATTAACACAGTTTTCATGAGCCTACACACATTAAGGCTTGGGGTTTGTTTGTTTGTTTTGGTTTCTTGGTTTTTTTGCTTGCTTGTTTGTGTTTTTCATAGGGCTGTATTTTAAGATGTAGATTTTGTTTTTATTGGTATGGTGAGGCCAGTAGATCAAGAGATGACCACCATTAAAAAGATAATTTGTTACTGACGGTTCCCAAGGGGAAGGGCTAGGCCATGCCATGGGGGGTGTGGGGGTATGCGGGGAAGCACCAGCATCAGTCAGGAGGCAGAGGGAATGAGGGGGAAACAGAGCATTTATTATAGTTTCCACCTGAAGAAACAGGTGAGCAGGAGAAAGACTTAGGATTGGCTAGTTGGAATGAATTCCAGTGAGTTCTGGGGTGGAGGGGCTGTCTCTAGTCTGGCACCTGGCTCTGTGGTGATTAGGGCAGGCAACCAGGGTCTCAGCCCCCTATGTGCCCAGTAAAGCACAATGAAAGAGGTGGCTTAGGTCTGGCTCTGGATTGGTTGGTCTGCCTATGGAAGGAAGGTGGGTGAGGTTTTTAGTTTCTCTAGGAACCGCTTAGCCTTGGGAGGAGCAGTCTCTTTATGGTCAACAAAGCCCCAGATGTCAAAGCATCGGAATAAAAAGACATGTTTAATATAGACTGATATGAATTAAGTTGGCCTCAAAAGAAAGCAAAGAACTGGCAAACAGGAGTGCTGGTAAAATTGGATCTGTAACCTGTAACTCTGTCTAACGTGTGCTAACGTATTACTCTTTTATTGAGGATCACTGAGTTTTGCGTTAGGAATTTATTTATTTACTTATTTGGGGGGAGAGGTTTATTTGTATGTGTTTTTTTTCCAAGGCCACTAGATTACTTTGTCACGGGAGATAGCTTTTTTTTTTTTTTTTCTCACTTTTCCTGCAATTGCACTATACAATTACCAGGTGGCAGTGGGTTCTTAGTGGTGGAATTTTCTAGCCACTCCCATCCCACCCCCGTACTCCCTTATACACACACACATATATTAACTCACTTGTCAAGTTGAGAGGTAGTATATATTTATAAAAGTGTGAGGGTGCATGCAAGTTGATATATACACACGCCTTTAACTATCTACCTTTTATCAAGGTGCAGGAAGATAAAATATAAACCTTAATAGAAGTACTGTGGAATTTTAACAAAAATGGATCTTAAAATTGCAAAATATTTATCACAGTATTGCCCCTTTAGCCCGAATACCTGCCACTTCCCTTGACTAGTTAGAGAAAAGATCCCTGAAAAATGTACCAAAAGCACACATCTTTCATTTTTGTTTTGTTTTGTTTTGTTTTGTTTTGTTTTGTAGGAATGACTTATGTAAAGACATTATCAGGATCAAGGGATTTGTTTGCTGTAACTTGTGGTGCCCTTAAGCAAGTCTACATCAAAAACTAGCTCACATACATTATGGAACTTTGGTTTTGTTTTTACACTGAATGATTAGTGCCACCGACTCTATTCTCTTCGACACCTATCCTCTTGGGCCGGCACACCCTCTTGAATGCTAGTGAGATGGGATAAGTCACAGAGCACGAGGGGGTCAAATTGGCTTTCGGCCTATGGGTTGGAGGTTTTCTTCCATGTGGGGCTGGCAAGACAATGTTTATATACAAACACCTTTTTTTTTTTTTTTTTTTTTTAAATACCTACATCCACTTGTTGGTTCAGCCAGAGAAGCAACAAGGGCCAGGAGCTCTCTCTGTTGGAAAGGTATGACTGCATCCTGTAGACATAACCAGTTTCTTTCTTTCATGACCTCATTTATGGCTACACCAACACCGTTCCTCCAAGCCTCTACTCAGATCTCCTTCCCAAATGATGCTAATTAGACAGGTAGTCCAACTTCTAATAACTAACTAATGTAATTTTTTCTTATCGCAACATCATTGACAAGGCAAAAAAACCCCAAAAAACCCAGTGCTAGGGCAACAGAGACAGGAGCAGGTGTAATTCAGCTCAGTGGAACCCTCTGTGCTCTATGACTAAACCCCAATTGTTTTCTTGACACCTCTCAACTTCTATAGTGTTAAGAATATAAACGTTCTTCAGTTTCTCCTTCCTATTTTCTTTTTTTATGATAGCTTTTTAAAAAAAATTTTATTTTTTTTTATTGAAGTATAGTTGACACACAAAATTTTATTTCACGTGTACGACATAGCAATTCAACAATTACAAACATTAGGAAATGTTCACCACAATAAATGTAGTTAATATCTGTCACCATATGAAACTCCTTCCTATTTTTTTTTTTGGCTGTTTTTCCATAAAATATTCACCATCTAGCCACACTCCCCTGGGTTTATTAACTTAGCACCTTTTATTTCTACTGGTTAACCTTGATGTCTTTCCTTCTTGCTGTACAGTAAATTTTTCCTCTGGATCAATACTGCTCACTCAGTTTATACCTGCCTTATAAGTAACTCTCAAAAACCTTGGGTGTTTTTTTCAGACTCAATATTTAGAGTCCAAAGGCAACTGCTATGGCCTTGATAACTTGGGTTTCAGTAATGGGGGCAATAGTTATACATTCTTTCTGGTAAACACCAGGTGGAAATTCATTATGATGGAGTTCAACGGGAAGCTGAAAGGAAAAAAAAAATCTTCCCGGCTGTTTGAGACAGAAAACAGTTCATGGTTCTACATAAATCTGAAGAACTCACTGGATGCATCTTTCCTGTGACTGTAACAAACACTTGTTTGCACTTGGGTTTCTCTGTTGCCTGCCCTTACTGTCAACCTCTCCTGTTCCTGGATGGTGGCTGGAGCAGCACTTTGGGCGAGGGAAGGAATGCTCAGCCAAAATAAATGCCTGAGAAACATGGCCGCCTGGGCTCAAGAGGATTGGCTCAGACATTCAATCTCCAGCTGTTAGGAATTTTAATTGTCATCTCTTTTGGAATTCAGTAGACCCTTGGAAGCATGATCAAAGAGGGAGAAAGGTAAAGGAGGATGGGAAGTAGTGGGGAATTGTCTGTTTCCAGTTGGTATAAAAGATTGTCACCACCTTAAGGACTTAAAACAAGACAATTTGTTATCTTACAGTTCTGTAGGGCAGATATTCAGAATTAGTCTTGCCAGGCTAAAACCAAGGCATTGGCAGGGGCGTATTTCGAAGAGCTCTAGGGGAGAATCTATTTCCTTGCCTTTTTGAGCATCCAGAGGCTTCCTGCATTCTTTGGCTTGTGGCCGACTTCCTCTGTCTTCAAAGCCAGCAACAATACGTTTCTCTCACCCTACTCCCACTGTACATCTCTCTCTGACTATAGCCAAGAAAGGTTCTTTGGTTTTAAGAATGCACGTGATTAGGGGCTCCTGGGTAGCTTAGTCAGTTGAGTGTCTGACTTCAGCTCAGGTCACAATCTCACAGCTCATGAGTTCGAGCCCTGCGTTGGGCTCTGTGCTGAAGGCTCAGAGCCTGGAGCCTGCTTCGGATTCTGTGTCTTCCTCTCTCTCTGCCCCTAACCCACTCGCATTCTGTCTGTGTCTCTTTCAAAAATAAATAAACATTAAAAAAATAAAAAAGAATGCATGTGATTAGATTGGACTCCCTTAGATAATCCAGGATAATCTCCCCATTCCAAGATCTTTAATCACATCTGCAAAGTCCCATTTGCCATGTGAGGTAACATATTCATAGGTTCAACAGTGGGGAGAAGAGTTATCCTATCCTAACACAACCACGAAGTTTATATCCTCACTGAGATAGAGAAAGGAAGACCTTTAGACCTACTTTTTTTGGTCATCCTCAGGTCTAATGGGATATCCATAGATTAAAAAAAAAAAAAACACAAAAAAACAAAATGCCAGGGTGCCTGCGTGGCTTAGTCAGTTAAGCGTCTGACTTCAGCTCAGATCATGATCTTGCGGTCCTTGGGTTCAAGCCCTGCATTGGCTCTGTGCAGACAACTCAGAGCCTGGAGCCTGCTTCAGATTCTGTCTCCCTCTCTCTCAGTCTCTCCCCCACTCATACTCTGTCTCTCTCTCAAAAATAAATATTTGAAAAATTTTTAAAAATAAATAAAAAATCCCTATTTGACATCAATTTAGTTCGCGACAAATGAAATTATAGGCAAGCAATAATAATACTAATGATATACTTTTTTTAATGTTTATTTTTGAGAGAGAGATAGAACAGAAGTGAGGGAGGGACAGAGAAGGAGGGAGACACAGAATCCGAATCAGGCTCCAGGCTCTGAGCTGTCAGCACAGAGTCCAATGTGGGGCTCAAACTCGTGAGCCATGAGATCATGACCTGAGCTGAAGTTGGACGCTTAATGGACTGAGTCACCAGGCACCCCAATGATATCATACTTTTTCTTTATTCATTTTTATTAATTTAATTTCCATTTTAGGGATAAATTTGTTCTCTCCTCTCCATGTCTTTTCTTTAAACATACATGAGCTTTCTCTGCCTTCAAAAACTTGAATCTTTCTGACCTCTAGTTACAGAATGATTCCTCTCCCTCCTTTGACTGCCTAAGTTCTCCAGAAATTACTCAACATTTGTTACTTTTTCCCCCTTCAACTTCTATTCACCCCTCAGAACCCGGAAGTTTTTTTCCTGCTTTATCCTCTCCATTGACACCAACCTGCCGAAGGCCCTGGGGATCATGTCACTGAGGCCTTTTCTCTCCCTTCTATTGACTACTGGATGTTCCTGCAATTCTCGATCCCACTGACCAGGCCCTTCTTGAAACTCCCTACCACTGGCTTGTGTAGCTCGCCTGATTCACCCACAGCTGCCAGACCCTGGTTCCCTGCCCTCCATCTCTCCCTGGCCTCCAGACACGACCCCTGCTGCAACCTCATAGCCTCTAAGTTGGATACCTGCTCAATGTACTGTCTAGATAGCTGGTGGACATTTCCATACAGATATCCTTCTGTCCTCTCAAATGCAAATGGCCAGAGCTTAAGTCTTCAAATCTATTCTCCCTCCTGATTTATTTACCTACTTGCTTATGTAAATATTCTTTATTTGTTTTAGTCAACAGATCCATCATTGTCCTAGTCATTTTGGCTTGAATCTCTAGCATTTGTGTCTCTTTTTCCTCCCCCCTTTGTTTGACATATTTGCCATCTTCACTCCTCATGTTTCTGGCATCTCTTCCTTTGAGGCTAATGCCACCATCATGACTCCCATCACACAGGCCTCGGTGATCTGAAGTCCTTCCCACCACGTACTTCACCACCACTGCTAGAGTTAATTCCTAATCTCCCTTCTTTCATCAATTCTTCTTTTCTTCATTGCCTAAGATCTTAGCGTTGTTTAAACCCTCTACAGTCTGAATCTAATCAGTATTTCCAAATTTATCCTGAATTCTTCATCACAAACCTTCCATTCTCGCAGGATCAGGATGCTCGCTGTCCCAGAAACATAGCTTGTTTGTTACTATATCTGGGTGCATGTGGTTTTCCATCCCTGAAGTATTCTCCTCCTCTCCACCAATTTACTCCCATAGATCTTTCAAAGCTCAAGTCCCAATTTCCTCATCAGTACTTCTTTGGCCATCTCTATTTATAAGATTTCTCCTTCCTCTGAACACATTAACATTTTCCGAGCATATTATAGATCAGCAGAGAACTTCCATAAGGACCAATCTCCACCCCCCCATCTTCCTGCAACTGCCATCATGTCCTCAATTTCTTCCACTGCTCCTAGGGATGAACTCTGCATGCATCTACCTAACACAACCTCTCCACTCATCTCCCCTTGCCCATCCACTGACTTTGATCCAGCCATTCTGCTTCTCTTTTCTGTATCAGTTTCTCCATCCCTCCTGGGTCATTCCCATTAGCATGCAAACATGCTGTTATCTTCTCATCTTCAGTACAACAAACAAACCCTCTCCTAAACCCACTTCTGCCTCTCCTAGCATCCACTTTTTCTCCTTCACCTCATGGCAAAATTCCTTGGAAAAGTGATCTGTATCCACTGCCCCAACCTCTCTCTCTCCATTCTCTCTTGAATGCATTCCAGTCAAGCTTATATCCCCAACACTCTGCTAAAAATGCTCTTTTTTAAAACAAATGTTTACTTATCTTGAGAGAGAGAGTGAGTGAGAGAGATAGAGTCTGTGAATGAGGGGAGGAGCAGAGAGAGAGAGAGAGAGAGAGAGAGAAAGAGAATCTTAAGCAGGCTCCATGCTCAGCACAGAGCTCTATGTAGAGCTCGATTTCATGAACCTCAAGATCGTGACCTGAGCCGAAATCAAAAGTTGGATGCTCAATCCACTGAGCCACCCAGGTGCCCCAACTGCCGAAAATGTTCTTATTGAGGTCACCAAAGGCCTCCACTAAATCCAATGCTCAATTCTCTTTTTCTCATTTTGCTTGACCAGTCAGAAGCTTTGAGTCCTTGATGACTTTGAGTCCTTGATCCCCTATTTGAAACTTTATTCACATGGCTTCCAGGACTCCACACTCTCCTGGCTCTCTGGCTACTCCCCTCAATCTCCTTTGCTGGCTCCTACTCTTCTCCTAGAACTCAACCTGTAGCAGTGTACCCTGTCTCAAGCCTTGGCCCTCTTCTCTCTCTCTCTCTTTTTAAAATTTATTTTGGGAGAGAGAGAGAGAGAGAGAGAGAGAGGACATGGGAGGGGCAGAGAGAGAGAATCCCAAGCAAGCTTAACACTGTCAGTGCAGAGCCCCATGTGGGGCTCAAACTCACCAACTGTGAGATTGTGACCTGAGTAGAAATTGAGAGTCGAAAGCTTAATTGACTTAGCCACCCGGGTGCCCCTCCTCTTTTCTATCAACACTCCCTCCCTGGGCGACATCATCCAGTCTCATGGTTTAAAGTTCCATCAGTATATAGATCCTGTCGGCTCCCAAACTTATAGCTTCAGCCTGAACTCCTCCCTGAACCCTAGATGTGTATTTTTAATTTCTCACTGGGCATCTCCACTTAGATATCTAATAGGCATCTCAAACTTAGTGCACTCCAAGCTGGGCTCCTGATATTGTCCCTGCTCCAGCCTGCACTTGCCATAGTCTTTCCCATGTCTGTTGATGATAGCTCCATTTGGTCCCTTTCTTTCTCTCACCACACATTACACGTATCAGCAAATCTCGTTAGCTCAACTTTCAGTATCTTTCTAGAATCACCCCACTTCTTGCCCCTCTACTGTTACCACCTGTTCTAAAACGCTGTCATCTCTCTATTAACCATACAGATAGCAGTTAAGAGTGCAGGCCTTGGAGTCACAGCATGCAGGCTTTAATCCTGGCTCTGCGACTTACTAAGAGAATGACCTCGGAGAAATTATGTACTCTCTCTGTGCTTCAGTTTCCTCATTTGTAAAATAGGGATAATAATAATAACAATATGACTACTACTAATTGCTACAAGGATTAAATAATAAAGAAAAACATATGAAGTGCTCAGAAAGTATTTAGCAAATAGTATGTGATCAACAAATGTTAGCTACCTACTGTTATTCTATAGGTCTTTATGGAACTCCGTGATAATAGGTAAAAAGTAGTAGGCAAGATCAGGGAACTGTGGAAATGGCCATTCTCCTAAGCACGAGCCATTCAAATCTTTAAACACCCAATCGCTTCTCAGCCTTTTGGCTAAGATCAAGTGCAAGTCTTTAAATACCCAAACCCACACTGACCGAGGCTTGGGAATCATTGTTCCAACCCACTGACCTGTGCCTACTGCTTAGTATCTTGCTTATTTTGTACAGTTTTTACCTATAGATTTATAGAACAGTAGTACATAGGTAATATTTTTTGATTGTGTACTATTTGCTATTGTCCCCTCTTTTTCCTTTGTCTTGAGAACAATTTCTGTAGTTCCTCTTCTCCAAACTTCCTTTTAATATCCAGGAAACTTAGACAGCCTTAGTTTCGATGCTGGCTATATTCTGGGTTGATCTCCCCCTTTCAGGATGCCATATCTAATTTGCTGTCATTGTTACCAGATATAACATTTAAAAGGTGCTCTATAAATCCAGTTAACAATACGGCTGTGAGAGCCATTTTAAGTTTTCCTTTTATTGACACAAAGAACCGGAGCTTCTTGGCAAAAGAGGCTGATGTGGAATGGAAAAAGGGGAAAGTGCTGAGTGAGAGTGGAAAAAGTAACTAATACAAATTATCCCCACAAAATTCAGAACCACAAAGGCCAGGTAGTAAAGGAAATTGAGAAATTAAAGAATTTCCCGAAATATCCAGAAAACAACCCCTTGACATTGAGATTAAACTTCAATGTTTAAAACTTCACGGATTTCTTTTAGCTAAATACTAGAATTCTTAGGAGAGAATCCCTTTCTGTTGTGCTTTTGTTTCAGCAGGATTCATAAGGGCACATGGTCACCTGGCTGGAAAACACTAAGAGACATCCCCCCTGCCGCCAACCCCCTCCCTGACTTGCCACTCACATAGTCCAAGGCTCTTGATCACATACAGATTGCAGACACCAAATAAATTAGGCAGATGGAACTCATACATCAAAGCCACCTACTTGGATTCCTTTTTGGCCATTGGTGCATTTCCTCTCTCTCTTTTTTAATCGGCCTCATAAATCTGACCCTGACAAGGTCCTACCTCTCCATACCAATACTCGGAGGTGAGATGGTAATTTGTCCTCCAGCTTCCATTTGCGGCTCCACTTGAGTGACCCTCAATGCCACGTGGCACCCATTCATTACAGGGGCTCAGGTGCGGCTGTGGGGAGGTGTGTGCCAAGTCCTGCCAAACTGGTTGCTCCTTCCAAAAGAACAGGATGGTTCTCCAAGCACTGTGCACATCAGATGATTACACTCCACGGTGCCTGATAAAATCCTGGCATGGTGACAGCTGCAGAGAATACAATACATTGTTGTGTACTCTTTGGAGTGTCTCATTCATGATAGCTGTACACGTACTGGTTAATGATTCCCTGGACTCAATTTTCCAAGAGGTTTATCCAAATCAAGAACTGAAGGTAAAAAAACCAAGTTGTTCAGGACGGTGATCTCTCTGAGGTGGAGACACATGCCTGCAGACCTCGGTTGAATTCACCCTTTCCAGGGACGTAGGACTCAATTTTAGTCTCCTGGTCTTGAGAGTGTGAATCGGGAATGTTGACCTGGCTCATGTGGGCAAAGTGTGGATTTTCTCATCATCTGTGGAGAGCTTTCTTCTAACTTGTAGCAGCTGATCTTGGCTGAGTCTTGGGTCCTCTTTGAGTCTTCACTCTCTTCTCCCCGTCCTTACAAGGAGTCTGTCTGTTTTACTTCTCTCATCCAGATGCTACCCACAGCTGGTTTAGTGTCTCCTTGCCTTCTCGTGGATTCCCCATGGGGAGGGCAAGATGTAGGCATTCTCTGTCTTCTCCGAACATGATTTGTACCCATAAAATGCAGTAGCTATGGGCAGTGTCATAGAGGCCTTTCTCTCTAGTCCATTTAAAGACCTTGAGGAGGGGCGCCTGGGTGGCGCAGTCGGTTAAGCGTCCGACTTCAGCCAGGTCACGATCTCACGGTCCGTTAGTTGGAGCCCCGCGTCGGGCTCTGGGCCGATGGCTCGGAGCCTGGAGCCTGTTTCCGATTCTGTGTCTCCCTCTCTCTCTGCCCCTCCCCCGTTCATGCTCTGTCTCTCTCTGTCCCCAAAATAAATAAACGTTGAAAAAAAAAATTAAAATAAAAGAAAAGACCTTGAGGAATGGAGATACCTTATCGTCGTCTGGCAGCTTATTTTGGCTATTCACAAAATAGCATTAAACCTCTTTCATGGGCTCATAACAGAAGAACCTATTGGAAGAGCATAATGGTTTCTCATACTTTTGAGTGCCTTCCATTCCACCAATTCTATAGACGATTCATATTTTAAGGGCCTTATGGTAGGCCTCCATGCTTTTCGTTAGGGCACAGTCCCTAGGAGAGTGACGTTCTGTACTGTACCTAGGATCATGGCTTGCAAATGTGAACAGCCACTAAATGTTATTATTGCAGATGATAAATAACAGTGACAACAGCTGCCGTTTATATCCGGACCACTTATTATAGGTCAACCTTTACATTCACTATGTTGCTAAGTGCTTTATGATCACTTACTTGGATTTGCTTTGATTTGGATTTGATTCTTATGGCAACCCTAAGAAGAATATTACTACTTGGATCCCCATTGCTCACATGAGGGAACAGAGGTGTGGAGAGGCTATGTAAGTCCCTCTTCCCCACAACAAAATCATGCTAGAATTTGATCCCAAGTCTTGGACTCCACATCCCAGACTCTGTATTGTCTCTCTATGTATCATCAGGACATATCACTGGACCCCCCTGCCTTGGCTGGGGGGGGGTATGCATTATCTTGGTGTGCTTGAGTGTTTACAAGGAGGCCTTGATGTGAACCTCTCAATTCTTCTAGCTACATTTCCCCCTAAGCAATCTTATCTCATCCCGAGAATTTAAATATCAACATACATACAACACCTATATGCTGACATCTCTACAAATCTAAATCTTCATTCCAGACTGCTTGTCTGCCTCTCAGGCTCATATATCCAACTGAGATTTCTAAATGGCATCTTCAGCCTAACAAATCCAAAACAGAATTTTTACTTCTCCCCCAAGTATCCTGACATCCCACACATGATACCACGGTTCGAACAGACCAGAAATGGGTGCCTGGGCCTTGGTTTCTCCTTTCCCTCATCTGGACTCCCAGTAATTCTGTGACTTCAACCTCTACCCACTTCTCTGTGTCTGTTGTTGTCTCTTTAGTCTAAACCACTAATAACCCTTGTCTGGACTATTGCAATAGACTCCAGACGGGTTTCCCCTGCTTTCATACCTGCCATCCTCAGCCCCAGTTCACTTTTCCCATAGTCTTCTGAGTGACATTTAAAACACAGATCAACTCATGCTCCACCCCTGCTTAAAACTCTTCAAAGGCTTTCATTTGACTAAACTCCAAACTCCATAGCATGGCCTTCAAGACCACATCTGATCTGGCCCTTGGCTAGGCCTGCAACTGAATCTCATACCCACTCACTGCCTTACTTCTTGCTCTCTGGCTATAGTGGTCTGTTTTCAGTTCCTCAGTGGTACAAAGCTCTTTCGTGCCTCAGGACCTTTGCACTGGCTGTTCCCGCTACCTGGAATGTTCTCTCCCTGGCCCATAGGCGCTCAAGAAACGTTACATGAAAAAATGAGAATAGTAGATTGCTTCTCCTACAAAAATAATATAAATAATGTGAAAGACATCACGTCATTAATAACTTATTTAGCCATTTGTGTTTATGATATATAAATGAGGTGAGTTTAAGATAATTAGGTTATGGATTTTCTGAAGCCTGTTTATATGGAGTAGAGAGAAGAAGGTAGTCGGGGGGGAGGGTGGGGGGGGTAACATATTTAACATGCGGTAATCATGAATTGTGAATCCTGTGGGGTAGGTGTTGATATCCCTTTTTGTTGAAACTTAGGTGATTTGGAGACGTCAGCTAACTGGTTAAGGGTTAGCAGGCAGGAAGCGGCAGGTCTGGAATTTACAGGTGGTCTGACTCCAGTGCCTCTGTGCGGTTCCCAGATCCGGGTGCCTTAGAGCAGACACAGTGGAGGGAGGAGGTTCAAATGTAAGAGAAAGGGAGTCACCTGGAAACACTAGCTCTTTTGTTCACATGGACAGCGTCCCCGGCTGCCGTGAACTGGAGAGGCTGAGTTTCTCAACTATATCCAATTCTACACTGGTGGTCAAACGTGGCCTCAGTGAGCTGCATTAGACCCCAACTTCAAAACCCAGTATCCACATACACAGACAAGGCAGGAAATACAGTTACGTATGGCAATTAATAAGTTACCATCTGCTGAAACATCACACTCTGAGTGGGATTTAACATGGCTCTGGATTTCTTTGAATGTGTGTGTGTGTGTGTTTTTCCCACCATATGTGTTTAAAGGCTCCAAAAAGGAAACAGCTTAATCCAGGAATGTGAAAAAAATTGGTGACATTCTGTGGTGTGTCACTGAAATGAGAAACTTATCAGGCACCGTCTATTTCGGGGGTTTTGTGGTATTTTATGGTTCCAGGGTTTGAGTTAGTGACAAAATGGCACTCCCAGCGTGACTTACCACCTGCGTGGGGTGCAGAAGAGCACTGTGGTAGGCACCACTTTTAAAGTTTACTTTTGGCTTTGCCCTGGGCTGAGATGACACACATACAGAAAATATGCCTTTCCCTCCAAGGCCTAACTGAGATCATGTCTATTCCACTTGGCTTTACCTATATTCTTCCCAATGGAAATTAACCTCTCTGTACTAGATTTTCCTCTGTGAACCTCTGTGATGGCGCTCATCCCAGACAATCCTTCCTTGTAGCCTCTTGCATTTTTATTTTCCTCCTCCACGGACTTAAACTCCCTTGAGGGCACAGGCCCCGGTTTTTTCATCTCTGCATAATCCGGTCGGACCTAGACGTCCTCAATATATGCTATTGAATGAAATTAAAATTGTTTTAGGGAAACAGTTCGGGATAATGACTTTAACACAAGATACCTCAGTTATTTGCAGAAACGACATATTGCATATCAATAACATCATTGACTAGATCCTTATGTGAAATGCTAAAAAAAAGTCTGATATTACCAAAAAAAAAAAAAAAAAAAAGGAAAAAAATCCCATTCTTTATTAAGCCAGGGGTGGTTTGGTTAAACTTCACAGTCTAAATTCTGTGGAATCCAAATGTTTGAAATGAAGAACGATGTTGCTTTTGGTCTCAACATTGGGGCAAAAGGGTGAAAGCCTTTTAGAATGTTCATGGTTAGCATGGGTAGCTTAGCATAGGTATGTCAAAAAATCATTGCCGTGGCTCTGTGATAAGTGGAGGTTTGTGCACACACACACGGACATTTTGTAGGGAAATATTTATTTAAGAACTTCCTGGTTGTGAAGAGAAATACGATGAATGTCACAAAGCACCTAGATATTATGATAAGTGTGTTTGCAGAAGACAAAAGTATTTTGTTTTCTAAATATTTAAACATGGCCAACACACCAGTCGGGATGTGTAAACGTTATGGGAATAAAGAAGGACTCTAGAGTAATATAGCAGATAATGTGAGTAATATAGTGGATAATGCTCTCGAACCTGGAAAGGAGAGTTGGAAGCCGAAGGATGACATAATCAAAGTCTTATTTGAGAAAGAGGCATTTGGCAACAGTATCCAGGATAACTTCAGGCAGTGCTGCTCGTGAAACCATTGGGGCCAAAAGGGAGGCTGTGACAATAATCCAGATGTGAGGGGATAGAGACGAAGTGATGGCAAGTGGCAGAAATGTAGAGGAATGACTGGCTGTAAAAGATGTTTCAAAGGAAAAATCCCTGTGATTTTTGTGAACGTGATAGATAATTCTACAATACTGAGTTTGAGGACTTGAATGACCTGTCAACGCCAAGGAAGGAGAAGTGGGGAGGGGCAGCCAGACCACAGGAAAATAGGAATTTGCTTTTGCACATGTAGAATTCAATAATGCAGTGAGACACCCACATGGCAGTTCCCTGGCTCTACCCCCGTCATTTTAGGACCTTGTGGCTCCCTGAGGGATGCAGAGGGGATACCAGACCTTTCGATGGCAAAGACGAAATTTAAAGCAGATGAAAAATCAGTTAAGTTTGAAAATGTTGAGGTCATAACATGGCCACAGCTGAGACATGCCACCACGTTCTGGTTGGATATCTGATCTCCTATCTCCTTGACTCTCTGCCAGGCTAAATGCCCTCACACACTGACCGTATTCTGGCTTACACTTCTGCTTCTAGTCATCTGCAAGCATTTAGCTTGGCATCCGGCATTAGAACATGCTGGCTTCAAGATTTAAAAATGTGGAAAACACTTCTTATTTCACGGTGGCCCCAAATATTAAAGCCTCCAAGCTTGTGAAGTAGATCTGTAAATCAAAGAGGTACATTCTGACTGTAATGCCAATATCTCTGATCTAATCCTCTTGGTAAAGTTTAACGCATCCTTTGGAACTAACTCAGAAGTTACTCTCTCTCTAAGTAGCCTGCCTGACTCCCCAGGCATTTTTTCATTGTCTGTGTTCCCACAACACTTTGTTCTTATTTCTGCTAGAGCACATGGGACTGATTATGTGATTCTCTTACCACTGGCCTGGGAGCATCTTGAAGAGGGGAACTGTTCACTCATCTTTGTACCTCCACGCCCCTAACAGAGTGGGGGTTAGTGGGTGACACTTCATGGTCAGAAATATCCAAAGGAAAATTTTTAGGAACATGGATGGTGCGATGTGCAGTTGCCGTAGCAAAGAGTGTGTATACATCATATGTCACATCCCTGCTGATGCTGTTAATGCTGCATCGGCAGAGGCAGGGCTCTCATTACATGCTGCTGGCCCATGTTTGTAATGTGTGACATTTTTTACGAAATACTATCAAGGGTAATCCATCATAGAGTAACCTTTGGATTATATGCGGAGACTGGTTTTGACCATAGGCATAAATGAACTTCAGAAATAATGCTGTTTTCCAAGGAGGGTATGATCAAAGAGTTCCGGCTAGGAAAATAAAGCAGAACATTAGGTTCTTTTAAGTTAAACAAAGGTGCCTGAAAAAGAGGTTTCCTTCTGTCCACTTTAGTTGGGGACAGGGTTCTTGTGTGAAGATAATCAGGTGACCCTGAAACGTGGCATAATACTTATTTCTTACAGGATGTCTGTGCATGAAAAAGGGGTGAGGGCTTGCTAAGGTCTGATCACCCTTGGGGCTTGCAAGGTTTCTCTCAAGAGGCATTTTTTTTTTTTAATAAAAGGACACGTGACAATTTGAGTGAATTTCAGATGTCAACTGTAGGCTCACAGTTAGAGGTATTTCTCTCTTGTGTATCCACAAAGATCGAGGATTTTACACACATTATAGAGTATAAATAAAAGAAAGCTTCTAAGGCTCATCATTTTTGTGTAAATCCAGATAAGACTCCTTTGATGAGCTTAGCGTTTCCTGTTAAGGAAAAGCTTATAGGTGAGAGAAACACTAAAATTATAATTCTTTGTCTTCCTTAATTAGACCAGAGCTCCCCATAGATTGTGCTGAAGCTGTGAGAAAACCCAGGCCATAATTCACATTGTCAGGTCAGCAGATATGGGCACGGGGGTCCGATGTGCGGAAAGGTTTGCTTAAGCGACCTATCTGTGAACTACACCGCTTGGAAGAGGTACACCGCCTTCATCGGAAACATATGCTCCGAAGCTGCCCAGCACAAACAGCTATGGAAATAAATCCCAGCAAGATTCTCATGCCACCTTCACAGACACCATTCCAGAGGAAGTATATAAATCCCATTAATACCAATTGATGTGGGGCACTAATTAATAAGTCCCATTAAATCATGCAGTAATGACATTTAGCGTCTAATGAATGCCTCATAATCTCTTGATCGTTAATATTTTATAGCACAAGAACACAAGAATTGGCATCCCTGGGCTCATGCAGCAAGGTTTTCTGTCTGTGACATGGCCCCAAGGGCATTAAATGGCACCAGGGTATCGCACCTCTGTAGTAAAACGACACAACATAAGCCGTTGAATCCCTCAGTCACCCTGCCTTCTAACACTTCCTCATTTTAGGAAATGTGAAGCTGTCATTCTCCTAATTAACATCTATGACCGCCGAGTGCCCTGGAAGACCAGAAGAGGGCTGAGCTGTGGACTTTGTCGTGCAGCTTTGCTTTTTTGTCGACCCTCCCATCCCATGCAAGAAACTCGCGCGGGAGAAAATCATTTCTTTTTAAATCACTGATCTATCCCTGGGGGCTTTCTTTATTCAAATGCAATAATCGCCTCACAGAGCACGTGCCATTGCAAGGGTTCGTCGATCCTCTGCTCTTCTGGAAATTCCAGGAGGCCGTCACTCTGCCTGGAGATAGAGGTGGTCTACAAAAAAGCAGTCGTCTCACAACAGGCTCAGGGGAAGTGGAAGAACATCCCCCGCCAACGTTCCATCGCTCCAGTGACACTCGGTGCCTCTCCCGCCCCCCCCCCCCCCCAGCCCCCGCCCCCAGAAGAGGGGCTGGAGCAGAGAGAACGCATAGAGGTTGCAGTGGACAAGTGAGAGGGAAAGAGAGCACCGACAGAGAGCGGCCAAGGGGTCTAAGAGGCTGCATCCTTCAGGCGTCGAGAGACAGGGGCTCCAGCTCCAGATCACGATTCCAAAGAGTTAAATATCACCACGCAGCCAGCTCTGGATGGGATTTGCTTCTGGGTGCAAAACGGGACACTGATCAAAATCAACTTGGACAAGTGACAAGACTGAGTCTGATTTCGGTGGATGTCTTTTAAGGTCGTTGGAGGGGAGAGGACGCGAGGCAGCGTGCTCGGGGTAGGTGGAGAGAAGCTTCCAGTCCAGGGCAGGGGTATAAAGGGACACGGAGTCGGCGAACGGCGAGACCAAACGAGTGGGGAAAAGAGAGAGGAAGAGTTGAAGAAAAGTAGGGGGAAGTGGGGCCAGGGTTAGGGGGAGAGAGAGGAGGACCGGAGAGAAAAGTGAGGGCGGTGGGGAGGGATTAAAAGGGAAGGGGGGATCGCCGGGGAGAAGGGCGGACGGCAGGCTCGGGCGGTGGAGAGGAGGCGAGGGGAGTGAGCGGGTGGGGGGCGCCGCGGGGCCGGGGAGGAGGGGGAGGGGGAGGGCCAGAAAGTGCGAGCGGCGCGGGGGGCGGCGGGGAGCCGGGGGCCCGGTGGGGGCGGGGGGGGCGGTCTGAGGAGCGGAGCCGGGCGGGGAGCCGGGGGGCGGGGAGGCCGCGGGAGGGAGGGAGGTGGGGGGCAGGTGGGGGAGCGCGGGAGGGAGCGCGGCGGAGAGCCGAGGCCAAGTGCATTGTGTCTGGCGGCGGCGCGCGAGCCCACCGGCGGCTGCGGCGGGGCGGGAAGCCATGGAGCCGCGGGCGCTCGTCACGGCGCTCAGCCTCGGCCTCAGCCTCTGCTCCCTGGGGCTGCTGGTCACGGCCATCTTCACCGACCACTGGTACGAGACCGACCCCCGGCGCCACAAGGAGAGCTGCGAGCGCAGCCGCGCGGGCGCCGACCCCCCGGACCAGAAGAACCGCCTCATGCCGCTGTCGCACCTGCCGCTGCGGGACTCGCCCCCGCTGGGGCGCCGGCTGCTCCCGGGGGGCCCGGGGCGCGCCGACCCCGAGTCCTGGCGCTCGCTGCTGGGGCTCGGCGGGCTGGACGCCGAGTGCGGCCGGCCGCTCTTCGCCACCTACTCGGGCCTCTGGAGGAAGTGCTACTTCCTGGGCATCGACCGGGACATCGACACCCTCATCCTGAAAGGTGAGCGGCGGGCGCGCCCTGCGCCCCGGGCGCCCGCGCGGGGAGCGCAGCCCGCGGCTCCCCCGGGGCGCGCCGGTCCCCGCGGCCGCGTCCCCGCGCCCCTCTCCCCGGCCCATTCTTTCATCCTTCCCGGCCGCCTCGGTTCTTCCTTTCTCGTCCTTTCTTGCTTCCCCCTCCCTCCCCTCTTCTCTTCTCTGGCTCTTTCTTTCCACCACTCTTCCCTTCTCATCCTGCCCTCCCCTCCTTCCCTCAAGCCTGTGCTGTAGCACCCCCCCCCCCCCGCCCCGGCTTCTAGCTGCTTCTTTCTTTCCCTTGCCTCCTGTGCCCCTCTTCCTTTCCTCTCCCCTCGTCCTTCGCTGTCTTTGTACACCTGCCAGACTTGGAATGCATGTGCAGCTTTTCTCGCCGCTGCTCCCCTACGGAGGGTAACAATAAGAAAGACCCGACCTTTCCGAGCCGGCCACCTCTCAAGTTGTGCCTTCCTTTTAGAAATACCTTTGGAAGTAAAGTGGTGCAAGCCTCAGAAGAGGCAGAAAGGGGCTTTTTCTTGTATTGTGCTCCTGTCGGCATTAGACGGAACTGGTGTGGTCATCCCAGCCTGGCAGGCTAATTAATGGGAAGCTAAGGAGGCCCGAGGTTTTCTTCCCAACCCCAAAGTGCAGGGTTCGTATTGATTAGACCTCAGATAGCATTAATTCATTGGCGAGGCAGCTGCACGCAGATAGGACGTCTACTTTTTTTCCAGCCTTCCGGATCCATCACTCCTCACACCATCCTCAGTGTCTAGGCACGCCAGGGTGAGAGGAGAGAATCCTCCAAAGCCCTTTAAAGTGCAGCTTTCTGGGTTTGGAGTGGAGTCTCTCGTGTTTGGGATACCGTGTAAGGCTGCTTTTGTCGTTTTGGTTTTGGGTACTGAGTTGTAGAGCATCAGTTTGCTCTTCTGAAGTCTATGCAACACCTGAGCCCATGCATGTAATCAAAAGTTTGATTTTTTTTTTTTTTTGGTAATCTCATTCATGTAAAAATATTCAACGAGACCGTCCTATGGGTGAAGCTTCCTTCTAACTTTCAGGGTTCCACTCTTAATGTACATTCTTTTTCTCTGAGATGAAAAAGCATACCTTCTTTCCCTTGGACTCATTCTTGCAAAAAGGAAAAAGTCTAAAATCTGTACGTTTTAGTATCTAGTAGCCATTCAGGAAAGCCAGAGAAGGGACTTGTGTTGAATTATACTGTGGAACGGAATCACGTAGAAAGGAGGGGGTTAATAACGGTTTGGCCTTCAGAGTCTTGTTAGTTGGCATATTCTTCATTTCTCATACATGTCAACTTCCTCCTTCCCATGGCTAGCTCAGCTGGGGACTGCCATCTGAAATCTGTCTGTGCATGGAGGGACTCCAGAGCTTTTGGGGGGGGGGGCGGGGATAAGGACAGAAGCCTTCCTTAAGGAAGTAAACCTTTTTCTTTCCTCTCCTAACTCGCATCCAAATCTGATTTCACCTCATGAAGTTGCTGCATAATTAATTCTGATAGTAGCATAGTACATGAACAAACTGCAAAAGCTGAATTTGGAGGCTCGGTTATGGAATGCTCATTTAGGCAAGGCAATTTTGAAAGCTAAGCAGTGTAGTCTGTCTTTGGAAACGAGAGAGCTGCATTGCCTTACACTCTTTCTATGCTTACAGAGTTGATTGCATGTAAATTGGCTAGAGAGGAATGCCTGGGACAGCAGGGCAGAGTCTAACCTGACAACAGGAGAGGGACCACCTCCCCACCCCCACCCTGGGATACTGCACCTTCCCCACCTCTGGAAGTGCCCTGGCTAGCTGTGGTGCCCAGGTCTTGGGCAGTCCAGAATCAAATGATCCTAAAGGTGGAAGGGACTTTAGAGGTCACTGAATCCAATCTCCTGCCTATTGTTCAAAATCCCTTCTACAGTCTTTCTGGCAAATGTTTGTCCAGACTACAACTTCCATAAGATTCCTATACTAGTTAAAAGAATTATGTTTTTCTCATCATGAATGTGGTGTTTTAGATGAAAGCAATATCAGCTTTGTAATATTGATGGTGTTTAGCTCATTCTTTGTGCAGAACACTAGAGGGTTCTAGGCTGTAACCAGAAGACACGGGCTCTGCTGCTCAGTTGCAATGTGTCCTCCAAGAAGTGTCTGGGTCTCATTGGCCTTCAGTTTGCTTGTCTGTGGTATCAGGAAAGCTGACTACTCTTTAGGGAATTTTCTAGTTCTAAAATTTAACATTGTTGTAATAATAACAGTGTAAATTTAGCTTTCTGGGAAGTTAATGAGCTGACATTATTAAGACATGAGGAGTTTGGAGAAAATGACAGATATCAGTACATTATAGGATCATAATTTGTTTTTTGGGAGATGGCCAAAAATGTGTCAAGTACTTTCAACATTCCTACTAATCTACCTTGGGCTGGTTATATAACTCTTATGGATCTCCGTTTCATTAGCTGCGAAATGAATGGGCAAAATGAACGGCTTTAAAATTCTGTGAGTCTATGAACAATTTGATTTTGGCATCAGTATTAGGGAAACATTATTACCTTTGTCTTGGCATCGGACCTTAGTGGCTGTGGTATGAATTTCTTAAATGAGTCATATACATCTAGCAGTTGAAATCACATCTCACTTAAAAATTTAGATAACTAGGGTCTTATGTTCTATTTCTACTTTCTTCTCTGAATTGCCTTGTTTATGAGTTCTAACCTTTAGAAATTTTAACCATAAGAAATGAAGGAAAGTAGATTCAAATGGGAGAGTGGGGTGGGGTGGGCAAGGGCCACAGACCTGCCTGGGATAGTTAGTGAGCTTTTGAGAGAAAAAGAAAGAGATTAGCTGTTCTACATACGGACTTAGAAGGCCAAGCCTGGAGGTGAGTAAAGTTGTTGCAGAGAAGAAAGTGTGAGTTGATAATGTGGAAAACATTCTCATAGTTGGGATTGTTTGCATTTCGTGTTCCCGGAGGCCAGGCAAGTATTTCTGAGAGATGGAGAGGAGACAGAAACAGTCTCAATGTAGAGAATGAGAGATTAGTTTAGAAATGACACGGATAGACGGATAGTCTATGTCATCTTACTCTACTGAAGAGAAATCACATGAGCCAGAAAAGCATCGGTCTCGATGGGACAGATATTTGGGAAAAGTCACCAAATTCTGATCGTCACCCTTCATTTATGATTCTAGTTCACTGCTAGCCCAGCGTGACCCTAGGAGGTCTAGACTGGCCCTACAAGCAGGACCTTCAATGAGAATGGCGGTGAAGTTATTATTGATAAATCCATTAAGAACCAAGACTAGATAGAGCCTACCAGGCTGACAGAGGGCCATTCGGCAGCACAATTGGAAGACATTCGTTTTTCCAGCTGCAAGTCCTCTAACCAGCCCTACGCTGACCAGTCCACATTTCACTCTCTTGCCCACTGGGATAGCTTGTAAAGGCTTTAGAGATACTAGGTTCACACTGTATTTTTCCATAGTTTACTATCCAGTGCGGTAAGTGCCCACTGAAAGCCTATTATGTTCAAGGCAATATGAGGAAGATTTGCCATGTGCGGCTCTTTTGTGTTTGAGTTGGTCCGTTGATTCTAAATTATTCTTCCGTGTAGTTCCTTCTTGCAGCTAACTTTTGATGCTAAGGAAGCTTCACTGGTCAAAGTAGGGACTATATCCAAAGAAGTCATCCTCCACTTGCCAGTAAGAATATAAAAGTTGAGAGACCCTGGTTGCAGGAACTTGAGAGAATAGACTTAAAGCATAGAGCCTCAGGCGCCTCAGTGCCACCGGGACTGCTAGAATTTTGAATGCGACCTGTCCATGCAAAAGTCATAGAAAGCCAGTAAAGCGGGTAGACGTGGCATGGATTAAATAAGAAGCCCAGGAAATGAGAAGAGGTGACCTAAAGACAGGATCTTCATTCATTCATTGACTCATTCATTCATCCATCCGATTTATTCACTCAACAGATATATATTAGGTACCCTGTATTACTGTAAGTGTGGAGGATACAGGAATGAATCAATGCATACAAATGTCTGTCCTCGTAGAGTTCATATCAAGTGGTGCAGTTAGTTTCTAGTGGGTTATGTAGTAACTGCACTTAGTAGGTTATGGGAAGAGCACTTGGGGAGGGCAGCTAGCACTGGTTGGCAAATGATAGAGAGTACAGTGCATAGTGATGGAGTGCTCTGCCCTTTGGGGTCCCCGGCCCTTCTGTTCCAAGTACAACTCCTCTGTTTAAACCACTCGATGAACATTCAAATAGGAGGGCAGATGGAAGGAATCTCAGTTGGAAACATTATATAATGCTGCTTTCAGTAACTGAAAACACTGATTTTAATAAATAAACATTGATGAGACTTGTGAATACATTATGTGGTGAGCTTTGGAGAAATTAATTTTGAATGGGGATTAATCGTTGAAATTATATCAGAAGTTCCAACTGTTCTTACTGGCCTTCACTTTAGTTTCCTAAAATTTTTTAATTAAAAATCTTCATTAAAAGCAATTAACATTACGTTTCAATTATATGTGCCTTGTTGATGGAGATCAAATTCTGATTATATATTGCCTGCAATAAACAAAAAGAAAATTAATGTTGCAGTGTTTTGTTTTTGTGAAATTTAAAGGGATAGAATTTCAGAAATGTGAAGATCATAATTCTGTATGCATAATGTTAACTTGTATAAATCATTTGGGATTGAATTCTTGAAACTTGAAATAAAACATGTCCTTGTGGTTTCAGAAGCATTTTTCATCTAATGAGATAAACAGAGATATCAAAGACAGTGGGACACAAATACTTTGTCATTTTGTTCTCTGCAAGAGAAAGAAAGTAGGAAAATTGGTAGGAAATTCACTGGATCACTCTGCTAATGATTTATCTGTTTCCCTTGTTGCTTATTTTCCATGAAATTAATAGTCTGTACAGGACCCACAAAGTTCTACCTGACACAGAATTAGATTGATGCTTTTCTTCAGCCCATTTGTAGACCAAAGTATCATTTGTGTTAGAATAATTATCTCCCAAGAGTAGCTATATCTAGGAAGGTTGAGAGACTAGCACTGTTTCTCCCCTCTGACCCATTAGGTCACATATTGTTCCCAGATCTTCTCTTGGACCGGAAGACGCCGCTGGCAAAGAGATTCCTTAGTTTTGGGGGTGCTGGGGATATCAATAAGACTTCCTTTTTCTGTCTTTTTTCTCAAAGCAAGTGGTCTCTGAAACCGTTTTGAGCAGCACTCCATATCGCTTGTATTTATTCATTTTTAAATTATGTGCATGGACCGTGCTAACACATGCATCATAAAGCACAGACAGAAGCAAATTTTGAAGGGATGTGGTAATAGATATCGACAGAAGTTCAACTCTTTTCACCCTGCATTCCAAAAGATGGCATGTACACACCCCACTTTGAAGAGCGTTTCTCTCCCTGCTCGTTAGCAGAGCCAAGTCTCTCATCTGAGCAGAGAAAGGAGTGATCTTTCCCATCCTGGCTGAACTTCATGGGGGATCTCCCCGTGCACTGTTATGTCACACACATTCATCTTGCACGAGGGGAAGAAGACACATTTTCTTTCTGCATCATTTCTGACACTAGGCACAGTATTAAATGAGCCCTTTTTGATTAAACAACCTCCGGCTCATACCACACAACTCTTAACGACTAGATTTGTAGTTTTGCCGCACAGCGTTTTGAGGCTGAACAGAGTGTGTTTCCACACGTTCTATTGCTAACGCTCCTGAAGGTTATCTTGAAGAGAAATTAAATTCTGACTTGCCACTCTGCTAGCAAAAAAAATAATAAATAAAATAAAATAAAATAAAATAAAATAAAATACTTGCTTAATTCTTTCCGTCTGCACATAGGAATTGTCTTTTAAAACGGACTTCTAAACACAAAAGTGGGTGGTGTGTTAAGTGGCTTGTGATCAAAATTGCCAGAATCAATGACATTTGTATCCACCATGTCTCATGGATAACATTTAGCAATGGCTTTGAGGGAGAGAAAAGGAAGAGTTTTTGCTATGTCATAGAAAGTTCATATCCAATTATATCCAAGTTGCTGTGATTTTTCTGTGTTAGCTACTGATTTTTCTTCTCCACAGCTCAACAAGAGCCCTCAAATCCCATCAGGCAGGCTACTGGTAATTGCAAGTGTTCTTGATTGCTGTAGAAGATAAGCTTTTGTTAGGGGAGCATCTGGACGTTACATTCCATTGAGGGAGTAAGGGAGACTCCCAGTGTGGATGCTGAGCTGGAGACCGTAATGAGTGGGAACATTGAAGGAATTTAGGCGGGCCATCCGGTGTTCCCAACACTTACCAAGCATGACCTTTCCTTTGATCTCCCTTATACCTGAAGTGCAGTGCACCCCAGATTATTGGTCTGTGACCTCTGCCAAGCTAGCTGTGACCTTGGTGTGGCTGTCTCCTCATTCCCTCAGCCCACTTTGCTTGTTCCCACTTTATCTCTCAGGGAGCTTCCACTGTTCTTTGCTACCCAATCGCGTGAACATCTGGGTTCCATTTTCTGGTACTGCTTGCTGGCTAAAAGAATAAAAATAATCAGATTTGGTCATCCTCTTCACTTCCTCCCCCCTTGCAAAAGCAACTGGTGAAATAGAAAGGCCAAGTTAAAAACAATCAAACTGGAAGATTGGTAAATACGTCACATAGCCAATATGTCTCTTTCGGCGTAAAACCTAACTCCACATTTTGGGGCAATTCAGCTAAGATCATTTTTAAGACCGTGTAGACTTGCTTTAGGTTTAAAAAATGTGTTTTCCTACAGTTACAATTTAAAAAAAAAAAAACAAACCCAGCACAATATTGATATTGTCTAAAGCTTTGCACAACTGGTTGTAAAGATTTTTATCAAAATAAAGGCATCTGTAAATAGAAAGTGGACGTTGTCTTCGAAACCTGATAAAATTTATGTCAGTTTATTTTTTTCCCCACTTTCTTACAGTGTTTCTCTGTGGTTAAAAGTGATTGCAGTGATTAATCTATTTTATTGCAAGTTTTAACTAAAAGGATGTGACTGAACTTGGAGCATGAGAGTAGGCATTGGCCGTCTGAGGCCGACAGCCTTTGTTTGCTGCAGAGTTAACTGGAAACTATATGCTGCGCTCCATCTTTCTTGGAGTTCAGCCAGATAAACTGATTGCAGACCTAACAATAATGTCATGGGGGCATCCATCAGAGGATGCATTAGCAAGGGAAAAAAGGGAAACAATACCAAACGTATTTTAGTTTCTGTGATCTTAAATTACTGCGGACACATGGAATGATTTTCTAGAACTTGCTAGAAAAGTGTTCAGACTTTTCGATGTTTTGTTCACAGGTAAAAATCAATCGACTCATTTCTCCTCTAAGGACCTAGAGGATGTACTATGTTCCCTTTTGGTCTCTCTGGGTAATTTGATACCATATAGGTACGGAGGGAAAAGTTTCCAGGAACAGAAGTTGGAAATTCTGAATGTATCGATAATTCCAGGGGGGCTTGACTGTCCCTTTGCAACAGGTCACTCAACTGCAAATCAACACTGATCCTTTCATCTGCCAATAAGCACTGACATGCAGACTTTGGGTCTGTCACAGGGGAACAGGCAGGGTTGGGAGAATGGTGGAGTGGGGAGGGTGGGGAACCTATATTTGGCTCGGATCTCTTTTGTTTAATATTTTAAGGAATTTTTCTTTGGTGTAGGGAATGTGAGCATTTGCTTCACTCAGTGATCAGTCAACAAATGTTACTGAGTGTTGGAAAGGAAATGCCTTTGAAGATAAGAGGCTGCTTAGTGAAAAATATGGGTGCTATGTCCTCCTGTCTTGTGGGGTTGTACTTTCCCTAACCGTACCCAGAGCAGTGAGGAAGGAGGTTTGGGTAGGTCGTTAATTTGGGTTCAAATGCCATTTCTTAAGTTCTCACGATTTTGAAAACTGCTTACAGTAACGGTTACAGCTGTCATGGAATTTTAAGCATGTGCCTCCCATAAAATGGTCCTCAATGAAGTTATTCTGAAAAACAACAGAACTGGTCACTTGTCATGGGATTGAGAAATCATGAAACAGATCATCACGGTGACAGTGGGAGTTACAATGGGAGTAACTGAGCCCAGGCCAACTGGAGCTCAGTATTTGTTTTATGTCACTGATGCTTCAGAATCACTTCTTCTGGATCATTTCCTTCTTCGCATCCAACACATTGGAGGAAACTCTGGTGTTCAGACAATGGAAGCTTTGGCTGAAGGAAGCTAAAACTCACAAGCACTAGACAAATAATGAGACGAGCTGAAGAAAAGCGTGGCGGGAAAAGTGACAGTGACTGCTAACACGAATGTTTCTGAAAAACGCCGTCTTTTTGTTCGGGTGTCGAAACAAACAAAACAAAAGATGCAAGGAAAGCGTTTACTACTCAGCAGTAGAAGAGAACATCCAGCCAGAAGATGTCCGCCCAAGAAGCATCAAAGTCAGGTTGTAGTTCTTTCCTCCTTTTTTCTCAAGAGTTACCTTTTCTTTCTGAAGGAGACTCAGCATGGTAGGAGGAAAATAGGTAAGCACATGTAGAATCAAAGATCCACAGAGTTGAAAGGAACTTTGAGCAACGATCCTCACCCAATTTTTTTGCGATGATGCCTGGGGTAGAAGATTTCCACGTGTGCTGCGAATGCCTATCAATTACATGCAATTCCCAGCACACCGGCCCGAATTCCCTCCGTTTCTTCCTGAAAGCCCATTATCAGAACGCCTGTGAGGGAGGGGATGTTGTAATCAGCAGCATTTTGAATCTGTTTTAATTTATAAAACAGTCTATCATTTGGAGAAAGGAGGCCCTTCAATCTTGTATAGAAGAAGCTGAGAGATTGCAGTCTGACAGGCAGTGGGGGGCTTTATCCACATTGCATATTCTTCGTGGAGGGCGGTGAAGGGAGCTGATGGATATTGTGCGCATGGGCGCTTCGGTCCCCTGGAGTCATCCCGGACACCACTACTGACTTGGAAAATTGGGAGCTGTGTAAATAACTCATTACCGGTTAGTCTTCTGAACTGGCCCCAACACACCTGACTTGGGACAATTTTTAAAAAGTGACAGGAGCACAGTTTTGTATGCCCTCCAAATGTGACACGGTTATTGAAATAAATATGTCTGAGAGCCTCTGAGAGACCTTAAACGGAGTCACTCCCTGTTCTCTAATCCACACATACAGATGATTCTGCAGTAATAATTTGATTACGCCACGGGGGAAATTGAGCGCTTCTTCCTAATTGGCCAGATTTTCCTTTTGGAGATTTGTGGCATGGGTACTTTTTAGAGCATGTTTTTTTTGTTTGTTTGTTTGGTTGGTTTTTTATTTCTAAACTATCACAGAGTTTTTGTTTTAGCATGCTTCCAGTTCTATTTACAGGTTAAAATGGCAGACTTATTTCCTGCCCCTGGCCAAGTAGTCTATATATGGAGTTTTCTGGAGTTGTTTTTATTTCTGCAAAGGTCAGGTAGAGCAGCATTTCTGATTAGGTATGAAACATTATAATTTGAGCTGTGGGTCTAATTTTTATAAAAGGCAATTAATAAAGTGCTTGATAAACACCCACTTACCTAGGTGGGTTTATCAGTTGAGGATCTCTTAGTGTCAAATGACAGAAAACCTAAATAAAAACGGCTTTACCTACAAGGAAAATGTATTATCTCCCATAACAAGAAGCCTGGAGGAAGCCTGCACCTGGGCTGATTAAAGATTCAGTGCTATTGGGCTTTAGTAGTCCCAACATGGCTGTTTTTGCCTCCAGGCTTGTCTCTTCCTGGTCACAGCGGTGCCATGAGTCACTTCCCCATACAACAACAGTTCAAACTAGGAAGGAAGGGAGACTACCCCATTTGGTGAACCTCTTTGATAAAAAGTGTAATTTCCCATAAGTCTCCCAGCAGACTTCCCAGAGGTCTCATTGGTGAGAATTCTGTCACATGACCGTTCCCTAAACCAATCCCTGGAAGTGGAATGGAATGATCAGAATTCCCGTAGACCAATTAAGTTTTCTTCTGGCCCTGGAGAAGGAAGGGCCCAGTCTTCCCAGGAAGCATTTGGCTGCCTGACAGGGTAACAAGATTTGGTTTCTGTTAGCTAAGGAAATGTGGTTGTTGTGTTTACAACCATAGTGCCTGCCGCAGTAGGGAACTTCAAATGGCAGTCCTGTCCCAGCTGTGGTTATTCTGCAGGTAGATCAGGACTGAGAGGAGAACCCAGGTTTTCTACTAGCTTTCCCAGATTTACTATGTTGTCTCTCTGTATCCTGCCCTCATGGGCAAAGGGGAAGAAAAATACCTTTTTCCCTCTGCACGCCTAGCTTCTCCACTTGGGACCTTATAAATCAGATTTATGGAATTCACATTAACAAAAGGAAAACAACAGAAATTTAACATATGCATGGTGCATATACACAGGAGCACTTAGAGATGAATTTCCAACCTTCCTGGTAGATAGGGGAAGGAGGAGGGCAGAAAAGTATTCTTATATCTACTTCTTCTCAATTGCCTTCAGCTCACAATAGTCCTTATGCAAAAGTAGCATGTTTTGGGGCAGCATATTCTGCTGACTTTCTTGGGCACACAGTAGTGCCTTGAAATCCCAGTGCCTTTGTTGTTGTTTTTTTTCTTTAATTTTTAAAAAATGTTTATTTATTTTTGAAACAGAGACAGAGCGTGAGCAGGGGAGGGGCAGAGAGAGAGAGAGAGAGAGAGCGAGACACAATCTGAAGCAGGCTCCAGGCTCTGTGCTGACAGCACAGGCTCAGCACAGAGCCTGACGTAGGGCTCGAACTCACAAACTGTGAGATCATGACCTGAGCCAAAACCAAGAGTCAGATGCGTAACCAACTGAGTCACCTAGGTGAAATCCCGGTGCCTTTCTGAAGAGCCCGTTGTGATTCTTTACTCTCTAATGACCCAGAGACTTCATGATTATTTCTAAGGAGGCTTATTTATAATGCACTTTTAGACATGGAAGGTAAAGTGTTCAAAATTGTGTGTGTTAGGGGCTATGGATGTACTCTAAGATTTGATAGTGCAGTTGCTATAAATCTGTTGCACACTACTTTGGTGAGTTCAATGTTTTTAGTGCTTCCTGGATATACATTTGCCCCCATCCCCAACCTCCCCTCCCCCCACTCAACCCATGTAGAAGTTCAGTGCACATTAGAGAAGAGCTCTGTGATGACCATTATTCTGAATATACCTTTCTCCCCACCTCAAGCCAGCTTGGTTTATAAAAATCTGTTCACCCCATAGTATGACTTGTTTTAATTTCTTGTAGGAAAACCATGGTGACCATAACATATTTCATTCTCATCCCTTGACTGGTGACCGAGTGGCCATTATTAGAGACAGCATGTGTCTGTCACTACAACAACTGGAGAAAGGAAATGAGCAACTCACTCCGCGGTTGTCCGTGTCCTGATGTGTTGGTACAGGCACTTAGTCAAAACCTGAGAAGCTAACCAATTCTAATCTGAAGAAGAGCCGCTTTACCAGTGTCTTTACGGGGCTTGAATAATCCTTGAGATCTCTGTGAAGAACTGTTTGCTTTCAGAATTGCAAATCCGGAAGGCCACGTGAGGAGGCAGTTGTTTGGTCGTGTATGATCTTGGGTTTGGAGGAGGGGGTGGAGGGAGACTGTGTCAGGATGAATCTCAGTCATCTCAGCAGGAATGTTCAAAGCCAGCCCACTCCAGCGCACCTCACATTTCTTGATGGAATTGCTATGCTTCTCTTGGACGTCTTATTTGAAACTGAGCGGCCTATTTATTAAAGCTTGATACCTCTTTAGAGCAGGAATTTCAAGGCAAGAAAATAATCTGAACCATTACAGATGGGCTGAGCTAGCAGGATTTTAGCACAGAAGCCTCAGAAGATGGTGGAGAGCCACAAGGTATGTGGGTGGACATATATTTGGACCACCAGATTGCATGCCAATTTGTAGGTTCAAAAAAAAAAAAAAAAAGGCAAGAGAGCAGGCAGGAAAGGAAAGAAAGCAGGAAAGAACAAATGAGCAACTATTTGGTGAATCGTTGGAGGACCATCTCTATGGGGATTTTATTTCTTTAAATATCTATTAGTGCATTAATCTTTCTAAAATACAATCTTATCATGCCTTTTCTTTTATTAAAAGTCTCTGTCTGCAGGGTTCCTCAATAAATTAAGCACAGAATTACCAAATGATCCAGCCATTCCACTCCTAGAAATAAACTCGGAAGAATCAAAAACGGGGACTCAAATGAAATCTTCTACACGAATGTGCCTAGCACCATTCATATTAGCCCAAAGTGGATACAACCCAGATGTCCATCCATTGATGAATAGATCAACAAAATGTGGTATATTATACCATGGAACATTATGCAGCCATAAAAAGGAATGATTTGCTGATGCGTGTTTCAATACGGATGAATCATGAAACCATTATGCTAACTGGAAGGAGCCAGACACAAAAGGCAAAGTATTGTATGATTCCATTTATAGAAATGTCCAGAATAGGCCAATCCACAGAGAAATACCGTGCCCTCTTGTCCATCTGGGCACTCTTCCTTGAAAGCTTAGTGCCTTTGTTATTTCCTCTCTAAACTTCCTTGACCCTAGCCTCAGCCCCTCGCTTGGCAAAACTAATTGCTTTATTAGCTGAGACCCCAGTGTGTTTCATACATTCCTCTATGAAAGCACTTCTTACATTGTATTGTGGTTTGTTTCCTTGTCCGTTTTTCTCCCTACCTTACGGCCAGGGACAGATGCCACCCAGCTCAGCATCTGGCACACGGTGATCTTTCCATAGAATGGCTGTTGAAAGAATTGCATTGGATTGATTCAAATCGTGGTCATCCTATCTGGTTCATTTTCTTGTCACCCCTTCCATCATTTTTTGTGCAATTCACGGGCAAGGAGAAGGGAGAATTATTCCCAGTTTTCAAAGCCTAGGACTCTAATAATGAATTCAAGACAAAGTACTTGGCATTTTTAAAAAGTAGTCATAGTTTAGATGTAAAAAAGCATTTATGACCTGCTTTTATTTTTGAAGTGTTCAAAACAATCAGTGTAAAATTAACAAAGTGCTTCTGTACGAGGGATTTTCCTCCTGAAATGTTCTTAATCCTGCACTAAAGGATTATATTATTATTGAGGTTTTCTTGTCTTTCTGCTTATCTCCACAGGAAGTCTCTCCCCTCAAGGAACTACCCAGGTTGTCCCTGTTCACTCACAGGACTTAGCAGGGCGCTTTATAAGTACTAGGAACCCGGTACATACGTAGTGTTTTGCAAAGCTCGTTCTAAGTGTTCCTTTGTACAGTTTTGGTATGTTAAATACTCTTTTTTTTTCAATAGCATTGTTGCAAACCCAGTTACATACTTCCTTTGACCAGCAACTTGAATAGCTGGAATAAACTGCAGAAAGACCTTTGGCTGTGCCCTTCATCAGGCTCGATACCGAGCTGTCCGCTGAGTCGGGCTCGTTACTAGAAGGCTCTCGTCAGCTAGAGAATCGAACGGGGTACAAGAGCACTTTTAGGGCTCTCCCAGCAGAGGTGGCTCTCCAGGAGCTTTGCTGGCATTCTGAAGTGATCTCTCTCCAACACGTTTATTTTGCAGTTTTCTGAGGAGACAGGAGTCAGGAGACTTGGGGCATCCTCACCGCTCTGTTATTAACTCACTCTGTGACCTTGGGCAAGTCGCCTCACCTCTCCAGCCTCATTTTCTCATTCGTACATACAGAGATTGGATCAGCGTAACCTGTAGGGTCTCTTTCACCATTACCTGGTGGTAATTACAGGATGCCCAGAAAACAGCAGCTTAATTGACTTTGCAAAGTGTAAGGATAGGAAAAGGTCAGTTCTCTCTAGAAGCAGGTGAGCATTAGGACAATTCAAATTTGAGAGGCTTTTCCTGTGTTCAGATTGTTCCCCCATATGTCTTTCTTTTCTTTGCTTTTTTGAATGTGACAGGCTTTCTTATTGCTTAATTTTCTTTTTCGTTTCCTGAGGCTTTCAAAGGAGAAAGCAGGACTTTTCTGTATTGTTCCGGGAATTCTCTTCTGCGGGAGCCATGTTTGCCATTTGGTTGGAAGAATTCACCTGTATAATTTTTTTTTCTTCTTAGAGGATTTTATAGGGAATTGGTAATAATAAGTTATATCTGGTTTTAGGGACTAGAGTCAGAGTTTGTAATAGAGAACAAAAAGGATTACCCTTTAGAAAATTGCATAGTATCATTGAAATATTGCCTTACTTGCTCATTTTTAAATGTCTTTGAGGAAGTTTTGAAAAGATTTTGATGAAAGAAAAAAATTCATATATTTTTTTTGTTACTACAGAAAAAATTCTAGCTTTATTCCTTCTTTGCTTCGAAGAGTGTTTAATACTTACAATCCACGTGAAGTCAATGAGAAGTCTGCAGTTATGTGTTACACTTCATTTTGTTCAAAAGTTCTAAAGATATGCTTTCTGAATTTAATATTCCACTGTGTGTGATACCTGGAAGTTATATTTGATCGGTTTAATTTAATTCTTGTTACGAATCCTGATTATTCATTTCAGTTTCTTTTTCCCCCCTCAAATGATATTTTAGGTTGCTTGCCACATATTGTAACTGGCATAATAGTTAATTTTAGGGGCACCTGGGTGGCTTAGTCGGTTAAGCGTCTGACTTTGGCTCAGGTCATGATTTCACAGTTTGTGAGTTCGAGCCCCGCGTCGGGCTCTGTGCTGACTGCTCAGAGCCTGGAGCCTGCTTTGGATTCTGTGTCTGCCCCTCTCTCTGCCCTCCCCAGCTTGTGCTCTGTCTCTCTCTCTCTCTCTCTCTCTCTCTCAAAAATAAAATAAACTTTAAAAAAATTTTTTAAATAGTTAATTTTACTGAAAGCCTTATTCAAAAAATTTGAACATGCCATGACTTTCCTTGACCCCAAATTTCCTCCTTTGCCGAGGAAAGGATATACCCAGGTAACCTCTTTAGTCATCCCTGGCTGTGATAGCACATCTGCTGCTCAACTTCTGATCCTTGATAGGAACAGTTGTTTTCACTGAAATCCTTCCACACGAAGCAGAGAATAGGTAGACAGGTCAATTATCTACATCATCTCCATTGGGGTCAGGCTGGTTCTCACCGAGAGAGCCAGAGTGTGACTTCCAGAAGACAGTATGTGGTCTAAGGTACTGAGTGTAGTCCCTAACCTGGCCCCTGTCGTAAGCATTTGGTTATTTGGAAGACCTACTTAGAAGATTGTCTAAGAGGAGGGAAAAAAGGTTAAGGAAACCACACTGAATGGTGATGGGAAAGATGGGAGAGAAGCAAGTCCATGGAGAATGAGAGGCATCACAGAATGGTCTTAATTTTGGTCCCTTGATTTGGGAATATTTTTCTTAGAAAGTTTCTTCATTCTTTTGGGATTTTGTTTCTCTCTTTCCTTTTATAAACAGTAATGCTAGGGAAGAGTTTTATACAATCCCTGGGAGATTATGAACTAGGTAAGTGAAATTACTCTGTCGTAGCCATATGATGAGCGTGATGCTTATGGAGTAAGAAAAAAGCACCTTAAATGTACACAGCATGTTCCTTCCACATCACTCGAAGCAGCTTTTTACAAGGAGAAAGAGGAGACATGTTTCCAGAGTAAGCACATGTGGTAGAGGAGAAGGACATTAGAACTGCTGGTAGTTACCATTTGTATACAGAGGGGGTTCAAGTGTTCCAGCAGTGGTGGGATATGGGGGCAGGGGGGAGATGAGGAAACCTGGGCACCAGGAGCTACAGGCCTACCTGTATGCATGTAAGACCTTGCCGAGTCACGTAAACTTCTCTAGACCTCAGCTGGACGTATGTATATGTATGTATGTGTGTATGTATGTATTTATTTATTTATTTTATTTATTTATTTATTTAAAACTAAGTGAACGTTATTTCTTTATTTTTATTTATGTATTTATTTAAAAATAAATAAATTTTATTTGAAAATAAATTTATTGATTTATATTTAAAAATAAATTTTATTTATACTTAAAAATAAGTTTATGTATTTATATTTAAATATAAATAAATTTATATATTTAAATAAATATATTTTTAAATATATTTAAATTTAAATATTTAAATATAAATTTAAAAATATAAATTATATTTAAAAATAAATTTATTTATTTAAATATATAAACTTATTTATTTAAGAATATAAATACATTTATTTATTTAAGAATATAAATACATTTATTTATTTAAGAATACATAAATAAATAAGTAGAATAAAAAGAATAGATAAATAAAATAAATTTAAAGAGGAGGGGCAGAGAGAGAGGGAGACAGAATCCAGAGCAGACTTTGTGGTGTCAGTGCAGAGCCCCACGTGGGGCTCAAACTCAAACTCAGGAACTGTGAGATCACGACCTGAGCCGAAGTCAGACGCTTAACTGACTGAGCCACCCAGGCGCCCCTCAGCTGGTCATTTTTAAAGTGAAGGGTCGGACTTCATGACTTCTAAGAGTTTTCCAAATTATTACATTTTATGGTTTATTTATAGCATCAGGACGTCGGGGTGAGTTTTCCAGATAGCTAAAACCTGCCTTTCTGTGCATCAATACTGGTGTTTATCTAAATGGATGGATATATTTATTCAATGCCTTATGCGCATCCCTGCCTTCTGAAACAGCACTAAATTTAACTTTTGTGTAGTGATTCAGGTGATCGTTATGAACAATGATGTAGTACTTAGGTACCCGTAGGGAATGTAGTGAGTGTGTAGAACTATTGGCCTCAAAACTAAGTAACAGTCTACTAATTCTTAAAAAAATTGTGCTTGCTCTCTTTTTTGTTTTGTTTTCGTTTGTTTGTTTTTTAAGGTTTGCTGCTTTTCTAAATACCACTTCCTTTTGCTTCTGTTATCTGACCCGCCGCCTCTAACTTCCCTTTTTATATTCTACTTTGCTGGTTTGAATGGGCTAGGAACAGGGGGCTGAAGACGAAGTAAATAGGAATAAGGTCTGAAGTTAGAGCAAACAGCCTCTAGGAGGGATTTCGGGAGGTATTCCTGCCAGTGAAGACCTGATTGCCAGCGCTTGAGGCTTTTGGGGGCGTTCTTCCCCGTTGCAGTAAGTAAGCCTTGCATGAGTACAGTATGAAGGTATGTTTACGGAACGATGTAAAGTTTGTGACCATTCTCCTTGCAGGAGAAAACATGAACGGTGGCAGGGCAAGAATGCCAAGAGGGCTCAGAAATAGAAAGGGGTCACTGAGAGGGCAAATGGGCGGATCTGTGAGAGTGTCAGATGATGGACAGGCAAGGCCAGGTCTCATTCGTAGGGCATCCCCCACCATCATCCTGTTCCCAGCCTTGGCTTGCCAGCCATTCTCTGCCATGACAGCCCATTACTACCTCCTTTAGATAAAGCAGATACGGGGGATTGGCAGTGGCTGAGTTGAATTAGGACCCATGGATGCTGAACTTCTGGTTAATTGTCATCGTATTGATCCTCAAGGCCACTTGTAGAAGATTAAGAAAAGGTAAATTGGTTATTCATTTTCTGCATATTTACATGGACATGCCACTTTATTAGCTTGCAAAATACAGTATCTTCCCTTTCAGCATAAATTTGGACACTGACTAATTTGCACTTGTTTAATCTTGCAAGCTTGGCAATTTTGGGAAGCCTCCTACACCCCCCCCTCCTCCCTCCCCATAGTCTCACCTCACCCATCCGGCAAAGCCAAGAATGTTGCTTCACGCTCTAGGAGCCATATTAAAAAATACCACTGGGTTTCTCTAAGCTTTTCTGAAGTAAATTAATTAATTAATAAGCATCGCATAGGTTGGTCTCTCCTAGGGCTCTCTCTGCTGTGCTTTCTGGGTGCACCCAGCAAAGCAGTGAGACCTGGTGCTTCCTGGGACCACAGCTCCCTTGCCCAGGTGGGGGACAGGAGCTCATCCTGGATAGGAGGGGAGCATGGGGGCTCTAAAGTCGGCAGCTGTGGCTTCATCCAGGATCGTGTTTATGTACCTCCTGAAGGTAATAGGGAGGTATGGGGGGGGAAAGCCACGAGGTGATCAGTAATTAGAGAAATGGGGCTACATGCGCCACCTCTTTTGTCGTGGAAGTTACGTGTGCCACGATTGTGTACCACCTGTGTTAGCTTTGTCCTCCCTTTTAACACAATCAGCGTGGGTGACGATGGGCACAGGTGCGGAAGCAACTTCTGCTTTCTTCCCTACTAATGCTGACCCCGCCTCACTTCCAGAAAAATGCTGTCAGACTTGAGCTCAGGATTCTGGAATATATAACAGTATATATAACAGTATAGCCTGTGGGCTTATTTATCCGAGGCTTCGGATTGACTTCTTCTTTATTGATCGGGGCTGATAATCATGCAGTCTGTTGGGCTGTTCCTAATTATTCTGGCTATCTTAATTATTGGATTGTGCATGATCTGTTCTGTTCAAATAATTTCTCAGCAAAAAGAATTGAACCAGCTGAAGAGTGTGTATACATCTACCTCGTTCCTATCTACTCTGCCTCTAGCCCTCTGTGTCACGTTAAATGAATCATTTTCGCCTCCCTGTTTTTCATTTTCCTCTCTGTGAACACAGAACGATATGATCTTGTGGCTTAAGATTTAGGGTCACTGGATATCAGGCACCAGCAAAACGTAAATTGTTGCCACCAGTTTGATAGGACCATTCATGCTGACTTTATGTCGTTTAAATCTTGATATTTTTCTCATTATGAGCTTACAAAAACATATGCTCGTCGTAGAAAATGCTGAAAACCGCAGAGCAGAAAACAAAAATCATTTATAACCCTGCAACTTAGTTATAGAAGCCTGGTAAAGTTTGATTTCTTCTCATCCAGACTTCACACAAATGTATACACAAAGACGTATTTGGGATAATATAATATATACTGCTTTGCAGCCAGCGTTAAGCCACAAGAATTTTTGCAGTTTTCATCATTTTTAATATCTGCGTAGTATTTTAATGTGTGGACGCCCAGTCTTCTAGTTAACTATTCTTTCTGACTCTCCTATGTCCTCATATCCCTTTTTTTCCCCCCAACTGACGGAATCTTCTATCTGAAATAAAACTTGATCCTATCACTGGCCTGCTGAAACCCTTCTGTGGCTCCTGATAACCTACTGGGTGAGGCCTTGCAGTGGGGAGAAAGCCAGGCTGCCAGCTGCCTGCCAACCTCTCCTTTCAGATCCTTATTCTTATCACTCTCCGTCTCACACTTCATGCTCCGGCAGCACTGACCCTCCTGTCCGTCAGTCCCTGCAAACGCTCCTTCCCTCTGCACTTCTGCCTTAGCTCTTCCTCTGTCCGGAATGCCCATTCCTTCCCCTGATGTCACCACCCGTGACCTGGCTGACGCTGACTCAGTTTTAAAATTCACTCCTGGATGGCATCTCTGACTTCCCCCTTTCACGGGGAACGGGTCTCTCCGGGCAGTTCTGTAACAGCCTGTTTGTACCCCCATCACTTAAGTGACTCCTGGCCCCCTCCAATCCGTTCTCCACATGAAGGCAAGAATGAAGTGCTTTATGCTTGTTTCAAAAACAAAAAATCAATTCTGAGCCTGTCCTCAATTCTGATCGTTTGTAATCTGTGGCGACTCCCATTGAGGCTCTGCCTCAATCCGCCTTCAGGCTCTCCATGTTCTAGTCCCCACTCAGCTCTCTAGCAACACCTTCCCTGGCCCCCTCACACTCTGCACCCCAGTACCTCAGACCCTCCTCTTATCGCAGGATTTTGCAACTTTGAAGAATGAAGAGGTGGGCACAAAATGAGCAGCAGGCAAAAGTTTATTAGAGTATAAGATTGGAAAGGGAGAGAATAGTAGGCAAGCTCTCTTTACAGAAAGGGGGCATTCGAAAGTGAATGCCTGCGAACTATAGGCGAGGGTTCTTGTTTTATAAGGGTCTGATGCCCTCCTCCTTCCCTTCCCCCTTGTTCCTTCTCAGGTTCTACCCTTCTTGGCTTGATAGTTTTAGGTGCTGTGTTGTCCATTCCTGATTGGCTCGTTTCCATTGTAGGAGGGGTGGTCTATGGCCATCTTCTGTCAGATTCCTGAGGGAAACCTGAGGGGGAATGGGAGGTGTCTGTTACATTCTTAAGAGGAACCTTATGCCTTCAGGGGGTTTGCTGTGGTCACCTGTTCCCAGCATTGTTGCAAAATAAGTGTTTCCCCACCCAGGGACCTCAAGTCCCATCCTTTCCATCTCTGACTATTTTATCCTATCTTTTCCTATCATACTCTTCAAAGTCCTGTTCATGCCCTTCCTTCTGCCCCATGAGAATATTCCTGCCTATCCTCAAGACCTCAGCCGTCTTGGACTGCCCTCATGGCTCAGGCATCCTGTCCCATGGTCTCAGGGAACTGTGTGCTTCTCCTTCATGTCTGAGTTGCAATGTTGCATCTATTTGTGCTATTATTTCAATAACGCCAGTGTCTTTCACTAGACTCTAAGCTCTCTGAGGGTAGGGCCTCTGTTCGTTTTCATCCAGTTTATAGATAGAATTGGATTGGGGGAAGAATCCCCACGTCCAATAGCTGAGGTTAGACAAAGTCTTCAAGAGATCCAGCTGGATAGATGTGAGATAGATGTGACCAAGTCGGGCAGCACAGGAGCTGTGGATTAAAGGTGGTCGTGCATAAAAGTACCTGCTCTTTTATAGTCCTGGGCATACCCTATGAAATCACTACTACCAGCCCCATTTTACAGGTTAACGAAGACTCAGAGAATTTCATAAAGATGGCAGGTGGTAGGGCCATAATTTAATGTCGAGCCATCCTTCGGGATGGGGAGGCAGCCTGGAATGAAGGACAGGCCAGTCCAGGCTGTCTACTAGCAAGTGATGGACCTCTTGGGGTACTGTTGTAGAGCCCCACATGTTCTTTATGTGCCCCAGGTTGTCTTTTAGCAGCTGGCTGACTCGTTTGCGTGGCCTGAAACCGGCCAGGCAGCAAAGACGTGCAGCCAGAAGCAGGGCGATCGGCAGAGGCTGATTTCATCACTGCACATTTGTGCCCCTGGCAATTCATGGTGCTCTCCCGGTCCTTTTGCCTTGCCCTACACAGGTGGGGGCAGCTCCTGGCCAGGGTACCGGGATCCTCGGAGGGCACTGTGCTAAGTCCTGGGCACAGCGCTGAGACTAGGGAAACAGGTATTCTGAGCCCTGCAAGGAAACCGAGGTGGCCCTTCCGCTTCTAGTCCAAGGCTTTCGAAAGTTACCCCCACCCCCACCCCTACAGGAGGCTGAGAACCGTGGGGTTCCCTGGAACGCCAGACTTCTAGCCCCAGGCTTTGAAAACCCAACAGAGGCAAAACATAAGTCTTCTGGCAAAGGAGAATAATCCAGAAAGGATGTTGCCAGAGAGTTTTAAAAAAATTCTTCAGGATTTTCTTAAATTAGGTTTTCCTTTTAATTACCTAGTTATCCTTCAGAAACTTGGAACAGTCCCATTCCTTATCAACATATTCCTTGTCAATTATGCACAGGCTCAGGCTTATGGTGCCGAGGGTGATGCTTAAGTACCAGGCAGCTGGAAGTTTTCCCCTTGGGTTGTGGGGAGTGTCAGGAATGCTAATGCGCTGTGCTCTGGGCTGAGCTGGTGGCTGAAGGCAGAGGCCTCACTGAGCACTGGCCCAGGGGCAGGGCGGGGAGCAGATAAGAGGCTTGGGGTCTGCACTGCCCTCCCCAGGGGGAGGGAGGGTGGCCCCACCGGGCGAACTGGGGGGCTGAGCGTTAATCTCTAATTTTTGTGATTCTGATAGACCCTCCCCCACTCCCTGGTTCTTAACACTGCATTCTCAGAGGATTGGAATGATGCTTAGCAAAACTGCTTATTGGCACTTTTTTTTTTTTCCCCCTGTCTGGCTGTCTATGTCATTCAGGCTGCCTGAGGTAAAATTAGGGCTGGAAACATCGTGTGGGCATGTTCTGATGCGATGTGGGCTGGAGCGTGGCAGGGCTCATGTGTGATGCGAGGCCACAGTGGTGAGGTGCAGGTCTGGACCATTCGCGAGTTATCTTGTCCCCTCCACGTCCTCCGCCGAGGCTTCTGGGGGCTGCATGTGATAAGCACAGGTGGTCAGAGAGAGAAGCCCAGCTTCGCTGCACGCTGTCGTTGGAACTGGACCAGAAGTACGTTTTATATTTCGGGCCCAAGCACTTGACGGTTGTTTTGACCCTTTGAGCTGTGTGGGTGGGTGGGGAGTTGTGGTAGGAGGAAGAATGGGGACTTCACTTTGGAGTGTGCAGCCGTGGGGGTGGGCCTCTTTCCCCACATAGAGATTCCCAAATGGATGGAGGTTCCAATTTGGCCCAGGGGGAGATTTTTCCCTTCCCATCCTCACTCTAGGTTTGGAGTGTTGCCCCGCCAATCTGGGGCTCAGGTGTGGGGCTCTGGGTGACAGAGAGATGCAGTCGAGCCCTCATTCCCGGCCACCGTGCTCCACCTGCTTCCCTCTCCTCAGGCACCCCTGTGCCCTTTCTGTTTGTTCTCAGCCCTCCTCCGGGGTTTTAGGCACCTGACTGCCTGCTCGGCCAGCAGGGAAAGAAATCTGTGCATGCAGAGGTTTGGACAGTGGTTTCCTCGAGTATTTCCTTCTGTTTCCTTGTGGGTAGAGGGCAGCATGAGAACAAAGGAAATGGAAGCATACAAATAATACTGCGGATAAAAGCAACGCACAAGTCCAGCCGTGCCTGCCTGCTTTGTCCTCGTCCCTTTAAGGGGACCAATTGGGCACGATCAGGTGTAGTCATTAGTGACTCACATCTGACAAGGTCTGTTAAGATATCTGAGACTGGCTTTGGAAGGAGATACAGATTCCATGCCAGCTCTGTTAGCCCTGGGACTTTGGACAGATGGTTTAGCCTCACTGAGCCTCAGTTTCCTCCTCTGTAAAACAGAGGTAGCCTCAGAGTCTATCTCACGAGGGACATGTGAGTAAAGCTCTGAGCCTAGAGTCTGGCGTCATCTAGCAATCCTTCAGTAAGCTATGCTCACAACTATTTATTTATTTATTTATCTAAAATCTTTGTATTTTTGGAGAGAGCAGTGGGGGAGGGGCAGAGAGAGGGGGACAGAGGATCTGAAGCAGGGTCTGTGCCGACAGGCTGACGCCAGCGAGCCCGATGTGGGGCTCGGACTCACGAATCGGGACAGGCCACCTAAGGGGTCTGTGCCTTGTTCTTCCTATTGGTAAAAGGAACGGAATGTCGTCCGTATATGACTTGTGAGGATGTGTGACTAGACACTCTGAACACAGCGTAACAGGCTACGTGATAAATAAAAGCATGATTATGCCATTTTCCTGTAGGCCACACCAGAGCAATTCTGGTGGTCCCACACCTGTGCTTACCTGGCTGCAGATTTATGTCATGACTTAGGGGTGTCTGTAGAGCTGCTGGAGGAACCGGCACACACGGGAAATAGTGGGAAAGAGGGTCCCGCCTGGACTCTCATCTTCCTTTCCGCTGCCTCAAAAGGCTCTGGGATGTGGTTTCTTCCTACCATAAAGTTCTTGCTGCTGGGAGGTGGTGAGTGCCATCCTCCATTGTTCACGTTGCAGTGAATCCTGGATAATCCATTCAATTTGGAGATTTTGTCCCCCTTCACTTCTTGCTCTGGTGTCTTCCCGGCCACCTGACTATGAAGGGGCTGGAGAAGGGAAAGGAAATGAAATCGGACTTATCAGGTTTGCTCGGTCGTTGCTCATTCTTGATCATTACTGCGAAAAAGTTGAAAATATTGTTTCCAATCAATTTATATTGTTTTTTGAAATTGATTTCAATAGCCTACCGAAGCCCAGGAGTACAACTCTATCAATTATCGAGCCAGCAATAGAACAGGTGCTCTCTATAGATCCCGAAGTCTGGCTCTAAAGGGCTCCCAGTTTCCATTTATCTTGATATGTATCTGTGACATGTCTCATCATAAATCCAGCAGCCCATCTGGTGAAGGGGACATAAGAACATTGTTCATGGTAGCAAATATGTTTAAATTTTTTCACAGTTTGAGCAGATCCATTACCCTTGCCTATACTGCCATAAATTAGTTCTACCAAACATTGCTTCCCTAATCTCCATATCCGCCAGTAATTAGTCAATTCAGCTTGATCCAGGGTTCACTTTCATAAAGGAAACAAACTTCTGAAAGTGTAGCTCAATTAGGAAGACTCTATGAAGGCACCTGGGAACAGCCAAGAGTGCATTGTTTTTAAGGATAATTTGCCCTGGAACACTGCCAACCCACTCCACAATGGGCAGTCTTTCTCCAGTAACTTGCTCTTTTCTGAGTATTTGGGAAACTGCTAACGTCATCAGAAGTTATGGGTCCCCATGTGGCATGTGGGAGATTTCTCTCCCTCTCTCTCTCTCTATTTCTCCATCCCTCCTTCCGCCCTCCCTGTTTCAGAGTCATGGCATTTTTGTGGAACCATAGTCTAGATTCAGAAAGTAGGTCTTCTGTCTAGAAGGCACTTGCTAAATAAATGTTTGTTGAACAAATGAATAAATGAATGAGTGAAGGAAAGACTAAATGAGGAGATGATTGACTTTTGATGGCAAAAGGTAATGACTGATCCTTGGCCCCTAATTTTTTCCCCAAATGCTGGAGGTGAGGATGAGGTTACAAGTATCGCAGTCCCTCAGGTCAGGACTCACACTTTACTGGTGCTACTTACAAAGACAGCAGGAAGAGGGCGTGGATGACCACTGTCCCTGTGCACTAGGCACTGTTAGGACACTTTATATATATTATCTCATTCGGTCCTCATGACAATTCTGTGAGGTTGTATTACCTCTACGGTACAAATGAGGAAAGGGAGGCTCAGAGTGGTTGAGTTTATTGCTCTAAGTCACATAGCTGGTTCTAAAAACAATATTCTCCTTTACACACTTGTGTGCCGCTGCTTCTACGCACATACTAAATGTAGAAAAGTCCCGATATTTAAGAGTACGCAGGTTTAAACTTCCAATTAAAAAAGTCATATTCATCAATGTTCGTACTACTGGAAAAAAGTCACACTGGAGAGTGAATGAATAAAGCTTAGGTTTGCTTCCCACACCGACCGGATGCCTTCCAGAATCCAGGAGATTTGAACTTCAGGTGTGTATTAACAGCTTTAGACTCGTGTACTATTAAGACAGGTTTTGTTCAGACTGTATCGATCTCTCTGAGGTCAGCAGGTCATGATCAGAGCAAGAGTAACCAGCAGCAACTGTTGGCCTGTCCCTGTAACATGACATCCCCCATGGGAAGGGAAATACCACTGTGTACTGAGCTGGAACGTCCATTGAGCCCGTGGCTGTATTTGGTCTCACCTGGGTCGGGGCCCAGGGAGCAAGGTATGGGACAGGTGTCAGATCTTGCTTGTGTCCGCCTTCTCACCAATGGCATAATCATATCTCCCTTGCCCACATCGGCAGCTCTGAGATGGAGAGGAAAGAATGGAACCTGGCTCCACATTGTGGTTCACCATCTCCCGTTAGAGAGAGAAGGTAAAAGGAAGGAGAGGAGAAAGTGGAGGGAGAGAGAAACAAGCAGACAGCACTCTGGTGGGCTGAAATCCCCCATCAGCTACATAAAATCACATCCTGTCTTTAATCTCCAATCGTGAATCCATGTCCTACCAGCTAATCACCAACTGCGTGCTCTCACGGTTTTGAGAAGCTGAGAATCCCTGGTTTTGATTTTTTTAATTCTATTTTTTTTTATTGTAGATATACTAACTACACTAAAGGAAATTGAAAAATGGATTCAGCAAACCAGCGGTCTTTCACTGCTTTAACCCCGTGACAGCTGCTACCTGTGCACAAGATCATGCTTGTTTGAGCACTGTTATTTCTGGTTTGCTCCCCTGCTCCCCTCCTCCTTTCAACTTCCTGTGGTGATGTTTACTCTCTCTGCAGTAGGTTGAATCTGTCAGACTTGTCACTGAATCCTCCCTCTTTGGCCCCTAGAGATCGTGTGTTTACAGTTCAAGGAACTCACTAGAGTCTTGCCTTCAAGGAATAGTCCAGTTGTCTGGGTTTGTTCAGGTAAAAAAAAAAAAAAAGCAGCAGTAGCAGAATAATGATAATAATGAATAATAATAATGATAAATATAATAACGATAGTGATAGAAGCTAACACTAACAGTATTATATGAATGCCTCATTTAATCCTCTGGGATAGATGGACTACCCCTGTCCATATATTATAGCTGAGGAAACTGCTGTTAGGAAGTTTGCTGAGGACACACAGCTAGTGAGTGGTGAAGCCAGAATGCAAATCCAGGTGTCTTGCTTCAAAGAGGACATAGAGGGGCACCTGGGCGGCTCAGTCGGTTGAGCATCCAACTCTTGATTTTGGCTCAGGTCATAATCTTGTGGTTCGTGGGATGGAGCCCGAGTCGGGCTCTGCACTGACAGCTTGAAGCCTGCTTGGGCTTCTCTCTTTCTCCCTCTCCCTCTGCCTCTCTGTCTCTCTGTCTGTCAAAAATAAATAAACATTTTTTTTTTTTAAAAAGAGAGGGAATTGGGCGCCTGGGTGGCTCAGTCAGTTAAGTGTCCGACTTCAGCTCAGGTCGTGATCTCACAGTTCGTGAGTTTGAGCCCTGCATCAGGCTCTGTGCTGATGGCTCAGAGCCTGGAGCCTGCTTCAGATTCTGTGTCTCCATCTCTCTGCTCCTCCCCCACTCATGCTCTGTCTCTCTTTCTCCTTCAAAAATAAATAAAAACAATTAAAAAAATTTAAAAAAATAGAAAAGAGAGAGAATATGGAGTGAACACAGATATAATTCCACGCAAGTGAGGTGATTCCCCATTAGTAATAAGAAACAAGAGTAGCAGAACAAAGTAGTGTGTTATGGAGAGTCTAAACAAGAACGACTTTGACACCTGTCAGGTACTTCCTAGATCAAACACTTGCTCTCAGTTGCTTTTACTTCATTTGGAGTCTTGTTCACCTTCATCTGGAACTTTCCTCTCTCCGGTACAGTGGCCAGCAGCCACGTGAGACTGTTGAGCTCTTGGGATGAGACTTGCTGTGCTTTAAGTGAAAAACAGCAGATTTTGAAGATTTAGTGTGAACAAAGTATGTAAAATATCTCACTAACGGGTGCCCGGCTGGCTCAGTTGGAAGAGCATAGGATTGTGAGTTCAAGCCCCATGCTGGGTGTCAAGATTACTAAAAAAAATAAGTAAACTCAAAAAAATTCCACTAATACTTTTTAAAATATTGATTTTATGTTAAATTAAAATAGAAGATAATTATTCTTGCCTATTTATTTTTGTAGCATGGCCACAGAAAACTTGAAATTCTATATATGGCTTGTATTTCCACCGGTCAGTGCCACTCCACAGTCACTAACTTTGTACCTCCTTTCTCTCAGCTCTGGAGACCTGATGATGGGTTTGCCCTCAGGGCTTGACTTCAGGACTGGTTTTGGCCATTTGAGGCTTAAAATTGCCAGCATTAGCCCACTAAACTCACTGTATTTGGTTTATTTATCTCAGTGAGGGCTGTTCGTACCCCTTAAAGGAGGCGACAAGGAAGACGTTTTCTTTTGTCTGCTTAATACCTGATTCCCTCTGAAACGAAATCTCTCTGATAAGAACATGGCAGCCCCGTTGCCCTGTGACCCCATGATGGATCTTTCCTTTCAGACCGGGATGCGTGCCGGCAGAGCTGGTGTGAAAAGAGTTCTTTATTTTTCTGTCCACGGGCCAGTTATGGAATTCCACGTTGCCTCTGAAATGTTTTAGGAAACAGTGCAAGCTGTTCACTCACCCTTTCATCTGCTAGCCATAGCTCTTACACGTCAAGGACCCAGAAAGAAGTCACAACCTCAGCTCTTAAGGAACTCGGGACACTCCGACGGAGGCAGACTCTCTGATCTATTAGCAAATGATCCAGAGCCAGATTGTGAGGCTCAGCCCCTAACATCACAACACCAGAGAAGAGAAATGAGCTGCGATGGCTGCTGTGTTCCTTCAGGAAGGCATTTTGAATGAAGGTGTTGGGCTTGGGGGTCTTAGGGGGTTTGGGGTGGTTCCAAGGTGATGACTGTATAGCTGCAGGAAGAAAGGGGCCTGACCCTGCCAAGGCACATGTCTGGGAGTTGTGGAGATATAGCCCTGGGGACCAGTTGCAGTAAAAGTAAGTGAAGTGGGGGGCGGGGATAAGTGACAAGGGCCTAGAGCCTGGTTTTGATTAGGGGGAAGCCAATGGTATGTTACTATGTAGAGGCAAGACAGAGCCAGATGATGAAGACCTCAGGCTTTATTGCTCTCAGGGACCACGAATTTTCTCATCTTCTGTTTGCCCAAGTGTGGAAGTTGGTACAGTGGCACAGCATTAAAGCTATTTAATAAACAGGTGGCATTTACTATGTGCTGGGTACTTCATTTTAAAAGAAGTACATAATTCTACAATAAATACCTAATTACATTATGGGAGGTAAAATTGTGTCCCACTTGTAGTAATCAATGTAAAGAAACATATTAAGTGCATGGTACTGTAAATGGCGGGTGATTATAGCAAAAATCTTGTTTTTTTAAATTATTTTTTAATTTATTTATTTTGAGAGAGAGAAAGAGCGTGAGCAGGGAAGGGGGAGGGAGGGAGGGAGAGAGAGAGAGAGAGAGAGAGAGAGAGAGAGAGAGAGAGAGAGAATCCCAAGCAGGCTCTGCACTGTTAGCACAGAACCCGACGTGGGGCTCAACCTCACCAACCCGCGAGATCATGACCTGAGCCAAAATTGAGAGTCGGACACTTAACTGACAGAGCCACCCAGGTGCCCCTTATAGCAAAATCTTAAGGGTTGTCATAGTCTGCATTACAGATGGGCAGCTGAGGCTCCGGAGGCCCCAGACCTTTCCACAGCAGATTTATCCAGCAGTGGCAAGAGGGTGGGTTGGAGGGTGGAGAGAAGAGCGGTAAGGAGGCCAGTCGGCCAGCTCTTCAAGAGGGTAGCGATGGGAGTCTTGCACTGAACGTTGAGTGGAGAGGAAACACGAGAGCCATTGGGTAGACTGCCGTTCAGGCGTTGCATTGCATGTGTTTATCTCTCTGTACACTTGGGTTAATCTGCGATGCACATTTGGGGTGCAGACTCCTTGTGTGTGTGGCAATAGTTCTGTATGGTGAATGTGAGCAAGTGCCAGGAGATATTTCGTAACCAAATGCTGACATTTATCGAGTGCTTCGACTGGCTGCGTCCCATGCTAAGTCCTTGAATGACCTCTTTCATTCCTCATAATAACCACAGAAGGCATCTGCCGTTTCCCACCCCCACCCCCACCCCCCGCCTTGTACAGATGAAGGCACAGAGGCTCAGAGAGTTTAAGTCACTTGCCAAAAGTCGCACAGCCGGGTTTCAAATCCAAGTCTGTCTGACTGCAAGACCTTTAGCCACCACATCATTGCCTGGTCCTAGTGACTTTTTACAGCATCTTCTGCTGTTTGTCTCTCATTTAACCTTGAGTATGAGTTTCTGTGACTTAGCTTAGAATTTGATTCATCTCCCTAAGCACCAGAAACAACAGATATTCACTGGACCATAAACCCTATTCCTAACCTCTGTGCAGTATATTTATGTATCTTCTTCTGTGGTTTATATCATCATTAAAGCGGCTCTACTTGGCCCTTTAAGAAGCTAATTAATCACTAAATATAGATCACAACTTGTTCTTTTCAACCCTCTGCATGTTTCTTCCCCCCATTGTGTGATGCCATCTGGTGCTATGAGCTCATGCTTTTTGTGTTCCTTTTCAGAGAGCCAGATTCATTGCTGTCTATACCCAGAAAGCCAGTTAATTTCAAAGTTTGCATGCATGGCTTTGAAAAAATTGGAAGCTAATGCCTCCTTGTGGATTTCCACAGTATCACTTTTTAACATAACATCGCACGGAACTTCGGTCTTTACTACCATCCACACATACACGCACACATGTCTTTTCATCAAAAGGACCTAATTTGTCTTTGGCAAGCTGTCAAGCAACTACAGGTCTTTTCCTGTGTGATTTTTGTCAAGTTTCATTTTGTCAGTTTAAAGCGTATGCTGTAAGGAGCCAGACCTTAATAATATACTCCCCCCTTCGAATCTATTTGACTTTCTGAGACAGCAGCGGAGTTTAAGAACAAGAAATACAACAGCTAATGTGGGCCTCTGACACTGCTGCTGATCTGTCCTTCACTCCCACTTTCTCTCCTAATTCTTCCTGGAGTCTTGATCATCTTCCAAGGGAGTGGAGCACAGGAGCCGTAGACTGTTTTCTTGCAAGCTCAGCTGAGGGGCTCTGGGCTTGCCAGCAGGCTCCCAATCAGTGGGATTGTTGAGTACTGCTTGTTACCGTCCGGTCCAGACCTTGTCACTCTCCACACCTCCTTTCTCTTCTCATTTCAGAGCGCTTGGCAGTTTAAATTTAGCCCGGGAGCCTAGCAGGGAAGGAAAGGTAATTTGGCTACGTGAGCACTGCTTACCTCACTCCTGGCACATGCTGGGTGCCCCTGGGGAAGCAGGAGAGCACTGGCCAGCTGCCTTCCTCCTTTCTGTGGCTCTTCCTCCTGGGATCGTGCCTGTTCCTAGCAAGGGGCTGAGATGAGCCCTGAGAATGTCCCCTGTGATGTAAAAGGAACCGTGTATTTCCCTAGCATAGAAGCTGTCCTAGGGCCAGCCCCTCGCGCTCTCAGAGAACGGTTTCTACTCAGTCCACACTCCATTTGAGCATGAAGCAGCTTCTGTGAGATGCAGGTAGAATGAAGTCACTGAGTCAGCCATGGAGCCAATCCAGTCTCCAAATAACATTGTCAAAAGGTATGGGTAATATACAGACAGAAGCCTCAATTAAGTTTTGTTTCCAAAAGAGCACATGTTGTTACTAAACCAAAAAAAAATGGGGGCGCCTGGATGGCTCAGTCAGTTAAGCCACTCACTTTTGATCGGTTGCACGTTGAAGCTCTGCATTGGGCTCCATTTTGGGCGTGGTGCCAACTTAAAAAAAAAAAAAACGAAAAAAATGTGCTTTTCCCTGTAAATTGACAATTTGCTTAATAACTCGTTGTAGCCACCCACAGAATTAAGATGCACTTCTAAAAGATTAAGGATTTCTAACTTTCCTGAGTGACTAGTATACAAAATTTGGATAACAGCATATATGTTAAAGCTTGGTTACTACTTTGCACTGTGGCCTTAGGCTAGTTGCTTAATGTCTCTGAACTTCAAATTTTTCTACCTACTTAATGGAGCAAATCATACTTACTATTTTTTAATCTGGTTCATAGGGTTGTGGGTGAGCATCAAATAGATTTTGTCAAATGCTTTTTCTGCATTTAGGAGATGATCTTGTGGTTTCTGTGCTTTATTCTTTTGACAAGGCCTATTATATTAATTGATTTTCACATGTTGGAACAATCTTGCATTCATGATATCAATCCCACTTGGTCATGATGCACAGTCTTTGTTATATGTTGCTGAATTCAGTTTGCAGGTGTTTGTGGAGGATTTTTGTATATAATAGTCACAAGAATACTTTGAAATATTCTTTACTTGTTATGTTTTTGGTTTTTGTATCAGGTGTAATATTGACCTCCTAGAATGATTTGGGAATTCTATTATTTTTTTTTTGAAGAGTTTATGAATGATCGTTATTCTTTTTCAGATATTTGGTAAAATTTACCAGTAAGGATATGGTCCTGGGCTTTTCTTCACTGGAAGATTTTAATTGTAAAGATTTTATTTTTAAGTAATTTCTACACCTGACACGGGGCATGAACTCACAACCCCAAGAACAAGAGTCTCATGCTCTACTGACTGAGCCAGCCAGGCCCTCCATCATTGGATAAGTTATTTACTACCTTAATCTCTACCTATTATAGATCTTTTCAGATTTTCTATTTCTACTTGAGTCAGTTGTGGTAGTTTATGTCCTTCTACAGATTTCATCTGTATAATCTAATTTGTTGGCATATAATTTTTTCACAATATTCTCTTACAATCCTTTTTATTTCCATATTGGTAATGCCCTCTGTTTTATTCTTGATTTTAGTAACTTGAGTCTTCTTTTTTTTTTTTTTGTTTTGGTTAGATTAACTAAATTTTATTAATCTTAATTTTTGTCAATTTTATTAATCTTAGTGCCAATTTTTGGTCTTGCTTATTTTCTGGGTTCTTCTATTCTCTACTTCATTTGTTTCTACTGTAATTATACAATCTCTTTTCTTCTGCTTAAGGTTTAGTTTGCTTTTCTTTTTTTGGTTTTTTAAGGTAGACAGTTAGGTTATTGATTTGACATCTTGTTTTTTAATGTAGGCATTTGCAGCTATAAATTTTCCTCTAAGCACCACTTTAGCTGCATCTCATAAATTTTGGTATGCTGTGATTTAGTTTTCATTCATCTCAGAGTGCTTTTAAATTTCTCTTGTGATTTATTTTTTGAACACTTGGCTGTTTAGGAGTGTGTTACTACATTTCCACAAATTTGTGAATGTCTCAAGTTCTCTTATTGATTCTAACTTCATTGTAGTATGGTCAGAGAACATACTCCGTATGGTTTTAATAATTTTAAGTATATTGAGATTTGTTTTATTGCCTAACATATGGTCTATCGCAGAGAACATTCTATGTGCACTCAAAAAGAATGTGTATTCTGCTGTGGTTGGGTAGAGTGTTCTATAGATGTGTTTTGTCTAGTTGTTTTAGAGTGTTGTTCAAATCTTCTATTTCTGTGCTGATCTTCTAAATGTTGTACCATGTTTGAAAGTGGGATATTGAAGCCTTCAACTATTCTTGTTGAATTGTCTATTTCTCCCTTCAGTTTTTGCTCCCTGTATTTTGGGGGCTCTGTTGGTAAGTAGGTGCATATGTGTTTATAATTTTATAAATTCCCAGGGGATTGACCCTTTTACCATTCTAAAATGTCTTTGCCTATAGTAAAAATTTTTGTCTCTAAGTTTATTTTATCTGATGTTAGTATACCATTCCCATCTCTCTTTTGGTAATTGCATGGTATATCTTTTTCTGTACTTTTACTTTCAACCTATTTGCATCTTTGGATCTAAAGTGTGTCTCTTGTGGACATCATATAGGTGGATCACGTTGTTTTATTTATAATGCCAATCTCTGTCTTTTGATTGGAGTGTTTGATCTGTTTAGATTTAATGTAATTCCTTATAAGGGAGGAGTTATGTCCGCTGTTTTGCTATTTGTTTTCTATACGTTCCTCTATTCTTCCATTACTGTCTTCTTCTGTGTTAAGTGGATGTTTTCTAGTAACCTTTTAAATATGGATTATATATGTATGTATACATGCACGCACACACACACACACACACACACACACACAAGTTGCCTTGTGAATTACAATTAACATTTTAATTTATAGCAATCAAGTTTGGGTTAATACCAACTGAATTTCACTCGTATATAAAAGCTTTGCTGCTTTATAGCTCCATTCCCACTCCTCTCCTTTGCATGGTTATTATCATACAAATTACATTGTATGATCCTCAACACAGATTTACAATTATTGGTTAATGTTTTGTGTCTTTTAAATCAGGCAATAGAAAAAAAGTTACAGCACAGATAGTACATGTATATTGTCTTTTATGTTTACCCATGTCATGACCTTGACAAATGTTCTTTATTTTTTTCTAATGTTTATTTATTTTTGAGAGAGAGAGAGAGCAGGGAAGGTGCAGAGAGAGGGAGACACAGAATCCAAAGCAGGCTTCAGGCTCTGAGCTGTCACTACAGAGCCTGACGTAGGGCTCAAACCCACGGACCGTGAGATCACGACCTGAGCCGAAGTCGGACACTTAACTGACTGAGCCACCAAGGCACTCTGACAAATGTTCTTTATTTCTTCATGTAGATTCAGTTACTGTACTTTCCTTTCATCCAGAAGGACCCCCTTTAGTATTTCTTGTTGGACAGGTCTGCTAGTGACATACTCTCTCAGTTTTTGTTTTGCTGGAAATGTCTTAATTTTTCCTTCATTTCTGAAAGATGACTTTGTTGCATATAGAATTCTTGATTAATTTTCTTTCTTTCGTTGCTTTGAATATGTCATCTCACTCCCTTCTGGCTTCCATAATTTCTGATGAGAAATCATCTTCCACTCTTTTGAGGAACGCTTGTATGTGATAAGTTGCTTTTCTCTTGCTTCTTTCAAAACGTTCTCTTTAGCTTTTGGGAGTTTGATTATGATGTGTCTGGGTGTGGCTCCCTTTGAGTTTATCCTATTTGTGGTTCATCAGACTTAGATGTGAGGATGTATGTTTTTCATCACATTTGGGGAACTTTTGACAATTATTTCATCAAATATTCTTTTTGCCCCTTTTTCTCTTTCCTCCTTCTTGCGACTCCCATTATACTGACATTGGTATAATTGATGGTGTCTCACAGATCTCTGAGGCTCTGTTTATTTTCTTCTCTTCTTTCCTCATTTTTTTTCAGACTGGATAATCTCAATTGACTTATCTTCAAGTTTGCTGATTATTTTTTCTGCCCCTCCAGTGGATTTTTCATTTCATTTATTGTGCTTTTCAAGTTCAGGATTTCCACTTGTTTTTTTTTTTTTTCCTTTTTATCCTTCCTGTCACTTTACTGATATTCTCTGTAGGGTGAGACATCATTCTCATACTTGCCTTTAGTTCTTTGAACACGTTTTAAGCAGCTGATTTAACGTCTTTGTCAGGTAAGTCCAACATCTGGGTTTCCTCAGTGATACTTTCTACTGAATGGCTTTTTTCCTCATGCATGGACCATATGTTCTTGTTTCTTTGTATGTTGTATACTTTTTTACTGAAAACTGTGTATTTAAAAAAAATATTATGTAGCAACTCTAGAAATTAGATTCTTCTTCTTCCTCCTCAGGGTTTGTTATTATTTGGTGGTGGTGTTGTTGGTTTCTTTAGTGTCTTTCCTTAACTGATTCTGTAAAGTCTCTATTCTTTGTCATATGTGGCCCCTGAAGTCTCTGCTTGACCAGCTGTGTGTGAAGCTAATGGACAGAAATGTCCTTAGCTGCCTGGAACTAATAAGTCCCAGTGTTTGCTGATGGGCGATGTGTGGATGTCGTTCATGTCTTCAGCTCTGCCTTAGCCTTCACTCCCTGCTTTACAGAGCCTCAAGGTCAGCCAGAGGATGAATACCGCTTGGAATGACAGTTTTGAAAAATACAAATGCAAGCTATTGATACATTTGCAGCATGTTATCTGCTACTATTCTCGTCCTAGATTGTTTGTTCTTTTTAAGCACAGGCGTTTTCTGACTTCTATGTAAACATCTAACTTATGTGCCTTAGACCACAGAACCACTGCCACGGGCCCATGTTGAAAAAACAAGGAGAAAAATAGAGCTTCGAACTTTGAGGGAATTGGTGGTTTCATGATGAAAAAAAAAAATAAAAAGAAAAATCTTCCCCAAAACAGAGGTAGTCTTGGGGCAGTGTTTCTCAAAGTGAGATTCAAGGACTGCCTGCCTCAGAATTACTTGGGATGTTTGTTAAAGTTCAGGTTCCTGGCTCCATCCCAAATCCTTTGATTTAGAATATCTTGGGTGGGGTCCATCCAGGAATGTACATTTTTTTTTTTTTATAACTTGAAAGAAAAAAAAAATTTAACGCTTATTTATTTTTGAGAGGCAGAGAGAGACAGAGCACGAGCAAGGGAGGGGCAGAGAGAGAGGGAGACACAGAATCCGAAGCAGGCTCCGGGCTCTGAGCTGTCAGCACAGAGCTGGATGTGGGACCCAAACTCACAAAACCATGAGATCATGACCTGATCCGAAACAGAGTCAGACGCTTAACCGACTGAGACACCTATGTGCCCCCCAAAGTTTTATTTCTATAAGTAATTAAATTCCAGAAATTAGACATTTATTTGCATCTATGAGGATTTTTTTTTTTAGTAGCTGCAGGGTTATCATAGGATTCAGGCTGAATCATGGGGCTCAGAAGATTTTAGGGGAAAAATAAGCCCGTATTTATTTATGCAATAAAAGCATGGGTTGGGAGAGAGGGTAGGAGAAGATACTAGATAAATCAATGGGTATACTTGCTCATTTCAAAATATTGTGCCTAGGGCTGGGCATGCAGCCAGAAAAGGTAGGGAAAGTTTTTCTTTCTCCTCTCTACTTTAATTTTCGTTTCCCTCTCTACTTTTAGTATTACTCTTTCTCTTGGGACCCAGAATTTAGGTCAGTAAAATTTGTATTAAGGAAATGCATCAGCTGCCCTGGGGTTAAATAGGCTCTTGAGGGTTATCTGGTGACTGAATCACCACCTAAGCCACCACGTAGAGGGTTGTCTTCATGGAATAATGTCTTCTGGTTTCCAAATAACACACTTCCTAATGAACTTTTTGATGCAACCCGTTTGAGAGTTTGAGATTGGATCAAGTTCAGACACATGTAATTTATCTGGGTTAACTTAAAATTTTAAGCTGATTTCCCCCAACCACATGTATACTTTTAGGCCATTTTTCCTTGAGGAGTTTTGTGTTTAGTTAACACAAACTCAGCGTTGAAAAACAATTTGGGGAGTTTAGATCTTTATCAAATTTATGACATTCACAAGTGACACATGATTTAAAAAATTATTTCACGTTTTAGATTTTTACTGCTCTGACTTGCCTGTATCACTGAGAGTCATCAGGTGATTCCTATCCCTCCCCCCATTCAACCCAGTTCAGGACACATTATTGGGCTGTAGATCTCCAGAATTCTATTACAAATACACGGACTAGTAAATCGCATTTCTTATTTCCTTCAAGGTATTGCACAGCGATGCACAGCCATCAAGTACCACTTTTCTCAGCCAATCCGCTTACGAAACATTCCTTTCAATTTAACCAAGACAATTCAGCAAGATGAATGGCACCTGCTTCGTGAGTATTTCTGGGAACGGGTCAGAGAGGAAATGGTGTCTTGCCGCACAAAAAGTATTCCCACCAGCCCTCTCAGGTTTGGACGGAAGGACGTTGTGCTGATTCTACGTGGGCCCAATCCGACTTGGTCAGAGACTCAGGGAGTCATTTCATTTCGCTAGGCTGCAGTCACAACTTGTTTACAGGTGGAACGTGTGAAAATCAGGCCTGAGGCTTTTCGAGACAGGGCAGTGTGTGTGTGTGTGTGTGTGTGTGTGTGTGTATGTGTGTGTGTTTCTGCCCTGGGGGCATCTGTACCGAAATGGCCTCCTGCATCTTTTCTTTACCAAGTCATCGTGCATGAAGATCTGCTCTGCCACTTAGGTTAGTAAACCAAGGAGATTATACCTTAGGTACTCTCAGTTTTGTTTCGTTTGTAGAATATTCATTTTAGCTACCACGTCTATCTCAGACCTTGGTATTTCTGCCAAAATATCTTTATGAGTGCATGTTGTAATTTTCTCAGAGGAGGTCTGTTATCAGAGGACATCTCAATGATGGGAACTACTCTTTTTCACTGTCAGGAAAATGTGAAAATCTAGAAAGGACCATGCCATGTGATACTAAAGAGGGCAGATATCTACCTGAAAATTGCTGACTCATGCTGCCTGGTGATAGATGACTCAGGAAAGCAAAAAAAAAAAAAAAAAAAAAAAAGAAAAAAACTAGACTCTAATCGGAGGCCGACACTATCATTTGCCAATGAAATAAGCAGCGAGGACGTTGGTGATCCAGTTGGGTGGACAAGGCCACTGCAGAAAACCAAGCAGAACCTCATTTTGTGAGGAAATCTCTGCAGATGAAAGGCTCTGTTTTGAACTCCACACCCGACCATGGAAGCTCTTATGACACGGCTCCAGCAGCAGTCTCAATGTTACACATTTTCTGATTGGCAGATTTAGGACTTGGAAAGTCATTGGCTGAAATGTGGTTTTTTCCTTAGTGCTATGACTCCCTGAGAACTCTCTCTTGTTGGCTGATCTTAACAAGCATTTCTCAGCAGATCTGAGAGTTTTATCTAAGTGTTCTCACATCTGAATTCTTTATGAGCGTGTTTGGAGTTCTTTACCTTAATCAACAAGTCTAGAAAGCCACACAGTCACTGATTTTTCTGTCTGGTGAGAAAAGATAGACATAGGAACCTGAGAAAGAGCGTCACCTCTGTACTCAAGGAGTCTGTGCCCTGCTGTTGTCCAGCAAGACGGTATTTGAGTGTTCCTTTCATCCTCTTTGAGGTTCTCCCAGAAAGAGACTTTCGGTATCTGCATGCATAGCCCTTTCTGAGAAAGTTATATTTGGTGATTTGTACCATGTTTATCAGATAAGCTTAACATGTCTGGTACTGTTGCAAATCCTATGTGGATTATATCTGAACCTTGTACCTTTTAATGGTCATAGACAACAGAGTTACTACTGAAACCACAGGGAATTTAGGGAGTTGAGATACTAATGACTGAACTCTTCTGACATTTCCCCTGTTCAGATGTGGATGTCTCCAAATGACTTATACCCTTAACATTAAACTCAGCCCCTTTAAATTATCACTGTCCCTGGCCCTTGGTCTGAGGTGTCTACACTTCCTCATCTAGGCAGAGATGCTCTGCTTTCATTTAATGCTCTGAGCTGAAAATGGGAAATCCCTTTGAAAGTAAATATATGATATCACTCATATGTGGAATTTAAGAAACAGAACAGATGAACATAGGGGAAGGGAAGGAAAAATAAGATGAAAAGAGAGGAGACAAACCATAGGAGACTCTTAAATACAGAGAACAAACTGAGGGTGCTGGGGGGAGGTGTGGGGGGTATGGGATAAATGGGGGATGGACATTAAGGAGGGCACTTGTTGGGATGAGCAATGGGTGTTATAAGTAAGGGATGAATCACTAAATTCTCCTCCTGAAATCATTATTAAGCTATATGTTAACTAACTTGTATTTAAATAAAATTAAAAAATAAAAATATATACATATATAAAATTAAATTAAATTAAAATAAATTTAAAAAAAAAAAAAAAGGAATGGTCCAAGGGTGCCCAGAGCTATTGACTGGCCTCAGGGGCACCAGATCTCTGCTTGAGATCTATTGTTTTAAGAAGGGTCACAGGTATTCAGCTAACAATTTTAAAAATGTACATTTGTTCAAACAAAAGGTAAGGAGATAGAAGAAGTGAAATAGCAGAGGGTGGGCAATCAGAGCACTGCTTGAGGGTAGCAATCAGAGTGACAATACGTCAGGTGCCTGCAGTCCGTCCATCTCTTGGTTTTGCCTAGGAGGTGGTGGAGGGGCTGGGTTTTTGGCTCCGGGATCCCGATTGCGTCTTTGTGACAGACCATACCTGCCAGTTGTGTCTACGGCAGACACTTGGCCATGAGAAAGGTCTCTCCTCAGCCTGTGGAAATGGGTACTTGGGTTGTGGGGCCTGTGTTTAAGGGGAGAGGGAGTTTACGAGCAGATATCCCATATGTGCACTTTGGGCCCCATTTCAGTCACCACGATTGCATCCACTTTCTCAAATCCTTTTTGAAAATAGATGTAAACGAGAAATAAAACAATTGGCCATCAAGGTGCTCAGGTAAAACCATATTTCACTGTAACACACTTTGTGGGCTCTTTCTCAAAAGCCAGATTAAGTAGAGCCACTATAGTGGTGGTAAGCTACATTTCCATCACTCTGTTAAGGGAAGTAAAGATATTTCTCTTACCTACCTCACTTTCAGTACATTAAGGAACTTGCTATCTATTACCCAGGTTTACCCTGACATTGTCCTCTGGCCTACTCTCCGTGGGGTACAGACTTCTCCGTGGACTCAGAGAAGGTAGACTCTGCCCCCTGGATTTGCTGGACCCCATCTGTCCTCTTCTGGAATACCTGGGGAGAGACTTCCCTAAACCACCTCAGCCCCACAGACCCTAAGACTGCCTGGGTCACTTACTAGTTTTGACAATGTGTATACAAAGCTCTTCGTTCTCTGGTTTTCAATGACTTTGCTGCTTCTGCTTTTCATTCGGAATGTTTGTGTTTCGAGAGTAGACTTGAGAAGAATCACTGCCGGCTTCCTGGGCATGGCTGTAGCCGTCCTGCTCTGTGGCTGCATCGTGGCCACGGTCAGTTTCTTCTGGGAGGAAAGCTTGACCCAACACGTGGCCGGACTCCTTTTCCTCATGACAGGTACGCCCAACACCTCAGCAAAAGTGGAGGCTGCCTGCCTGTGGCCAGCCTCACTCTGTTAATTTTGCTGTCACTTGTGCAAAGAGCAACCAGAGGTCGTTTGGCTTTTGTGGGTAATACACAATTTAAAGAAAACAGCAGTGTTAATAGTACAGGCCTGGTTTCTCCACTGTGGGCCCCGAGAAAGTTGGACAGAAATGTCTTGGGCTTGATCTCCGTATGAGCCAGCCCTGTATTTTCTGTCTCTGCTTCATACCATGTCCCTAGCCCTGGCCTGGACTCCTGGCAAGCCCTGGTCATCATTTATCAGGATCCCAGAAGGAGAGAAAGAGTGATCAGCACAACCCGCCCCCAAGGCTGAAAGTTAACTCAAAGTACTTCTCTTAGTGATGGTGTCTTTGGTGTCATCTTTCTTTCTTTCTTTTTTTCTTTCTTTCTTTCTAGAAAACAAAGACAGCATGAGTGAGGAAGGGGCAGAGAGAGAAAGAGAGAGAGAGAGAGAGAGAGAGAGAGAAAGAGAGAATGAGAATCCCAAGCAGGCTTCACACTGTCAGCACAGAGCCGGACGTGGGGCTCAAACCCACGAACCGTGAGATCATGACCTGAGCCAAAACCAAGAGTCAGATGCGTAACCGGCTGAGCCACCCAGGCACTGTGGTGTAATTTTTACACACAAATTACTCCACAGATGTTTTTTGAGGACTTGCTACTCTAGGTACCAGAGACACCATGAATAAGGCAAACAGAATCCTTCTGCATTTCTGTCGCAGGGAGACAGAGACCATAACTTGTGCTAATGATAAATACTGTGAGGAAAACAAAGAAGGTGGAATAGGGGTCTCAGGGAACACCTGGCTGAGGTGATTTCCCAGCTAAATCATGGAAAGCATCCGGCAGAGGGCGGGCATGTGCTGCAGGGTGAGCCGCATCCTGAGGCAGGGGTGGCTTGGTGTATCTTGAGCCATGGAAAGAAGACCAGTGTGGTTGGAGGGCAGGGAGAAAAAGGATAGTGTCTCTTGAGGTGGGAGATACAGGCAGTGGCTGGATTTCAATCCAACGGTAATGGAAGCCACCAGGTTTTAAGCAGAAGAGGGATCTTCAAGCAGGGTATTGGAAAGGGGGTAGTGTGTGGAGACAGGCCTGTGGTCTCTTTGATTAGCAGGTGAAGGGTGTGCTTTTGTCTAAAAAGGAGTCAGGAGCTGAGTTGACAGCTAACACTGAAGGCGGCTACAGGGAAGAAACCTTTTTTTCCCTTCTCCTCTTTCACAAGGTAATTAATGTATTAGTGATTAGTAAATGCCAAATTAACAGTTTCACAAGTATACTCAGTATCGGAGCCAATATGACTCTGCATGTGTCGCCATTTTGAACGAGCCTATTGCCTATTTCTCTGGAGTTCAGTTTTTCAAACGACCACACCTGGGTTTGCTAGCGCTTCTTCCTTAATAGCCGCTCCCCCACCGGTTAACTGGAGGCAGTGATGCCTGACACCATTGGCTGGCACCATTTCCTGTCTGTCCTTCTTTCGGGGTTGACAGGTAGGTGGCGCTTTGCTTTCTGGTGTGGTCGGACAATCGGCAGCCTAAGTAACCCAAGTCACAGGCAGGGGCCCTTCCTTCAGCCCCTTACTCTCTCTGTGAGCAAGATGGGTCATCGTCGTTGTGTTGTCGTAAGCACCCTGACAGAACCGTCTGAGGTCACACGGCCCCTGAGTAGTCTGAGCAGAAAACCAAGTTGAGCTTTCCATATTTTGGTGAATGCTCTTAGATTGTAGCACAGGGAGGCTAAAATTCTAGGTCCTGAGGTTTTGGAGGAAGATTTGAACCCTCCAGACTAGCCATTGGGTACCTCATTTAAAATCCAAATTGCAGAACGGATGAGTCAGGGTAGCAAAAAGCAGAGAGGCCTGTCTGCCCAGAGGATCCCTTTAAGCCTCTGCTGGGTCCTAATGGTTGTTAAAAATCTCATCCATGTTCTTCCCTCCCATTATTGGTTGAGCCCCCATTTTCCTGACTCTCGTCCGTGTATACATCAAAGAACTGCAGATTCGCCTCCCCTCCCAACCCTGGAAAGACTCACCTTATATCCCCTTGTCAGGAAAATGAGAGAAGCTATAGACAAGAAAACCTTAGTGGTGGTTTTAAAGCACACTTTAATATGGGTAATGCATAAATAATTTAGGATGCTCTTAGATATAAAACAATCGTTAGCAGTAAAATAAATCACTGGGCCATAAAAGCCAGGGCTAGTGAGAGTTCCTAGGAAGGTCGCAGGCCGGACTGGTTGTAAATAAAGGGGGGTGGTTGTTGAGCACTGGGTAGGCAGGGAGAAAGGCTAGCAGCCAAGCGTCCTGCCCCCGCTCCACATTTCCATGCTCAGCCCTTATTTCTGATCCTCATGTGGACTAGAACTCCGAGCCAGATTGACTCAGGCATCCTCAGGATTTATCATCAAAAGCCCATGTGCAATTGTTAAACAAAAACGAAACAAGCAAAACAATAGCCACAATCACAAAAACCCCACAACAGCCAAAAAAAAACATACCCCAGGCTTAGAAACTTGAAGTCTGATGACCAGTCCTGAAGGACTAACAGACACAACATAACATCGTCCAGTTTTCTTGGCTTTTGGTTGGCCAAACAAATGTTTGGTTGTCCCAACATTTGGGAATAAGGAGAAAATCCTCTTGTAGATCCCACCACCTGAAAAAGGAGGTTGTTGAAATATTTTTCTTATTCTGGACCAAATCTTGCCCATGAGTTTGCCTCATTTAAAAAAAAAAAAAAGATGTTCGTAACCATGATCACAGTAAAGTATTTGGTCTTCTGGGCTTCCATTTAACATCCTCCATTTGGGTTCTGTGTCTCCCTGTCTCTCTCTGCCCCTTCCCCACTTGCACTCTGTCTCTGTCTCTCTCAAAATAAATGAACGTTAAAAAAAATTTAAAAAAGAAAGGGGAATTCCTGGGTGGCTCAGTTGGTTAAGAGTCCGACTTCGGCTTGGGACATGATCTCAAGGCTCGTGAGTTCGCGCCCCGCGTCGGGCTCTCTACTGACAGCTCAGAGCCCGGAGCCTGCTTTCCCTTCCCTGCTTGTGCTCTGGCTCTCTGTCTCTGTCTCTGTCTCTCTCAAAATAAATAAACATTATAAAAAATTAGGAAAAAAAATAACATCCTGCCATAAGCTTTCCCCACATTGTTCTGTTTTTTTGCTCTGTTGTTTTCAATGGTATTCCATAGTTACATGCTCTTCCGAGGGGTGGATATGCTGTGTTGTGTTCATCTGTTCCCTTCCTTGTAGGGTTTAGAGAGGTTTGTTTGATTTTTGCTATTTCAAATCGTGCCTTTATATTTCCTTTGTAAATGCCGGGGTAGCGACATTAATCCACTGCACGAGATAAATTAGCTGGAGGATGTTCATATGTAGTAGCAGTGGAAGAGAGCAACTAAGGGTTAAAAGAATTGATTTTAATTAAGCAGAAGTGTCTTCAGCAGCGCTTGTCAGCATCTCTCCCACAGATTTCTGATGCTAAACTTAGCCCCTTCTAATGCGCTGGCATCTTCGTTCTCCGCCTGAACTTATTAGCCAAACCTTCAATGGAGAGCATCAGGGATGTGACAGTTTGAGATGTTAAAATGGAAACTTTGAAACAGTCTTCCTCCTTTTGCCTTATTGCATACAGACAGCTCTTGATTACCCACATGTGGACCAGCAGTGCTGCTGACTGTTCACAATGGAAGCCGCGTTCTGGGCCCCTTCCCCCACTTTGGGGCCTCTCCAGGGGCCTTCCAGCAGGACTCAGGGAAGGCCTCACATCCCCCAGAGCCCCCCCAGATACAGCCTTTTGACTTCATGGCCTCTGAGCTCTCCCCCCCCCCCCCCACACGATCGAAGAGGCCCGAGCAGAGGACTGAGGGATTAAGACATCCTCCAGTTTATCTTCTGCTCTCGGGGTGCTGTGAAAGCCTATTTCCATCAACATTCAATGATGCATCGCCGTGGTGACATAATCATGATACTTATAATTTCAGTTATATATACACAAATCTTTAAAAGGGTTAACTTATTCAAAGCAAACATTTTAAAATGTAACGTTTATGTTGCTGTTGCTTTTGTTTTATTATCTTTTAAAATCTTGGGAATCTCAAAAATTGGGTAAAGCTTGGGCCTTTCTCGATGGGGGCCTCACTGCCCACTGGGTCATTCCCCTTCACAGGCAGGGCTGTCCAGTGAGTGTTGTGACAGCCGACAAAAAGTGACAGAGCCCAGGCTGCCCAGCAAAGCTCGGGGACAGTCAACACCCATGTTGGGTTATCCCTTCCTTTGCTTTGATGCATTAAAGAGGGAAAAAAAAAGACTTCGCTGTAGTAGATAAATGAAATTATCTAGGTTATCCATTGATTATGACCTAAAACCACAGGTCCTTAGGACCTCAGTTGAAACATTTGGGGCCAGATGTGTTTTGGAATTCAGGATTTTTAAGTTTCATTTTAGAAAAGTAAATATGGTGAATATACCTTATATTATCTAACACCCTCAGCAGGGTCTGAAATCAAACACATTAACATTTCTGCAGCAAAACATATGAATATTCACATGAAGCAGGATCAATAAGGACTATAAATAGACTCATGTCACATCAGGTCAGGGTTTGCATTAAACAAGATTGCTGCAACCTTTCAGGAAAAGAGTGGATGTTTTGGATTTAATAATTGCAGATTTAGGACCTTCTATTTTATTTTATTTTTTTAAGTTTTGTCTGTTTCTGTTAGTCTTGCCTATTCATTTAGGAAAGACAATTGAGGAATGGCTTTTTGGGCAATCTGCGTGAAAAATCGCAGGAGGCATTTTTGCGGGAAGAGCAAAGAGACCAGAATGATGGGCAGGCTGTCTTTTGAAGGAGTGAAAAAAAAAATCAATGTTTATGCCTTGGGGTGTTGCGGTTGTGTTATTTATCAAGCAGGCTAACCAGGGTGAGGCGGCCTCACTCCTTTCGGACTGTTAAGCACATCAAAGGAGGATGGTCAGAAGAGTGGGCCCAGTTACCCTAATTACAGCTTGCCAGCTGGCCACAGGCACCTTGAAGATTTCAGGGAAGGAAATTAGGTTGATGATCTGGGACGGCTGCATAAATTTACTTCCATCCTGATCCGCAAAAGATCCCTTCCAACCCTATAATTCTGTGATATCCTGGTATCTTCTAATTAAGAATATTGGTAGAAAACTTTTTAATATTTTATAAGAAAAGGAGTTGCATACAGGGCTTTTCAGAACCAGTAATTATTCACTGTTTTTGCAGTCAAATGCTCTACCCCTGAGCTATACCCCCAATTATTCACTGTTTTGAAGATGCTACCAGCAATAACCATGACCGAGGCTGGGACTCAAGAACCTCTCTCCCCAGGCACCACCAGCTGGGCTGAAGACTGTCAGTGGTAGCTGAGGGGGACTTCTGGCTGGTCAGGGAGTGAGCGAAAGGGAAGGAACGCCTCGGAGAAGAATGGAGGAGAGACGACGTCTCTCCCCATGGATCATCAGGAAGGACCATTAGATTTTGAACTTTCTGAGTGCAGGCGTGGTACCTTATTTATCTTTTCATACCCCTTCCCCATACCTTGCATTAATTAGATTGCTAATGATAAAAATGCAGCATTAACAGCAATAACTGGCTCTAGGGGGTAAGTCCTACACGGGGTAATTTGGGATGAACTGGTCCTTAGATTGGTAGAACTCAGTGTGTTGTAGAAGTCAGTTTCATTCATCAGGTTTTGTTGACTCCATGTGCTCAGCTCTATTAGACTCTATGTGGAACTTACCAAAGTCTAGGAGGTCTCTACTACCTTGCCCTGAGATGCATGCTGGAAAGCGAAGTGGGTTCCTGATCATGGCGACGTCAAACCCATCATGGCTGTGACCAATAAGGACTCGTTAAACCACCTCTAATATAATCAGAACTGGATTGGGACATAGTAGATGCTTGATAACTAATCACTGAATAACTGATCAAGTAACATTTAAAATAATAAACTCTTGCTAAGACCTATGAAAGGAATAGAAATATACTTCATGCATTGACTACACCCACAGATGATGTTACAGACTGGGTTGTATCCCTACCCAAATTCGGATGTTTGAAGTTCTAACCCCCCTTACTTCAGAGTGTGACTGGATTTGGAGATGGGGTCTTTAAAGAGGTGATTAAGGTAAAATAAGGTCATGAAAGTGGACCTTAATCCTATAATATGATCAACACTCTTTCTTGGTGTCTTTAGTGTTGGAGTTTTTTTTTTTTTCCTTTTTAAAATATCTTCGGTGGGTTAGGCCTCTCTTATAAAGTCTTTTTGGGCAAGGTGGAAACAATGTTTTGTCTCCTGTCAGTACATTTCTTGGAAATAATCACAAACAGGCCTTCCCATCCCACAAAAATCAGCTGTGGCAATGACCTATGTTCAAGCTCTCTGAACGATGTGAGAGTCTGAAAAAGAGGAACTCTCGCGTATGCTGTTTTGTTCATCTTTGCTTTCCTCTTTCTCAGAACAATTTCAAAAGCATCTTGGAAGAATTAAAAATGTCACCGAAGGGCAGCTTGTGAGAGCACTGGTGGGAAGGGAGAAGGGCAGACGGGGGAATTTTTGTGGGTTCGCAGTAACCCTCCTGCCAACTTTAAGCAAAGTGAGTAAAGGCAGCAGAAAATAAGGCAGGTTTTCATCCAGATCTGACAAGTGTCCTCTTCCAAAAAGAACTTGAGAGACATAGATATTTCACCATAAAATAAATACAAGTAATACAAATACGACAAAGGGACAATTGGGTTTGCAAGGCAAGATGGGTCCGAGGGTGAGATCAGTAGCAAAAAGCATGACATGAAGTGCCCAACTTTTGCTCATGGTGGGCCACTGATTAGCTTTAGGGAGTTTCAGGAACTTGGTCAGAGAAAGAAATTTCTTTTTTTTTTTTAATGTTTTATTTATTTTTTTAAGACAGACAGAGAGAATGAGTGGGGATGGGGCAGAGAGAGAGGGAGACACAGAATGCAAAGCAGGCTCCAGGCTCTGAGCTGTCAGCACAGAGCCCAGTGCGGGGCTCAAACTCACAAGCCATGAGATCATGACCTGAGCTGAATGAAGTCAGACACTTAACTGACTGAGCCACCCAGGCGCCCCAGAGAAAGGAATTTCTGTTAGTGACATCTTTCCCAGTCTCCATGAGCTCCGTAGACATAAGGCACAATCATTCATGACACCAGGGGCAGAGAAAATCATCCTTCTGGTTAAGCCTTCAGGGTAGATGATTTCTTATAATCCGCTTCTATTCAGTGTAAACCGGTGGTGTTATACTAAAATTCATTTCACCAAAAGCAATTTTATGGAGTTGGCAGGGGAGAGGTGCTAATAAAATCAATGTTCAGTATAAAATCAACGGGAGCATATATAGTATATACATGGCATTCTTTTTTTGGTGTGTGTGTGGGGGGGGTGGGGAATGTTCTTGCTCTGTGCCTTTATTTTGGAATAACAGAATCACAGAAATCTGATACTGTAAGGGTCTGCAGTAACTAAGTCCCCATTTCTTTTTCCCGGTTGAGGAAACTAAGACTTGGGTAATTTCAAGGTCACACAGTGATCAGCGGTAGATCTGGGGACCAGAATACACATTTCCCGCATCTCAGCCCAATGCATTTGGACATCAAAGGATGCTTAAAAGTCTTAGTTTGAACTCAAGTTTTCAGAGGTCATTAAACCTACATTACTTGTAAAAAGCCTTGCTTTTAGGCATTCAGCTCTGTGCAGACAGCTGAATGCAGAATAGAGTTGTTTTTCCTATGAATGGGTCATTGTTCTATTATGATATTTTACCTGTTGATACTCCAGAGATCATTTTTTTCTAACTGCCTTATTGTTCTATGACCAGCATTCCTTAGAAGGACTTTGTTATATAGAAACACTGGCTTTGTTTTAGTGCCAGTGAAAACATTCATGTAAACGTAAGAACGTTTGCTCTTCACGAGGCTTGAAAAAAGCAGAGGAGTATTATTTTTCGACTGGCCTGTTCCTTTATGGAAGAATTATTTCCATCTGATCTTTGGGGAACTCAAAATGATATGTTTGCCATAATAATCTGGAGCAGGAAGTCAGAAGATACTATTGGATCCTTTTTGGAAAAACAGAATTAGACAAAGAGTCGGAAATATCAAATTATCTCAGATCAAGTATCCTCTTAATTTGAAACATTTCTTTTCTAAATGCACAATTAGAAAAGGATTCAGGCAATGTGCCCTTATGTGATTTAAGTGCAGGCAGAATTCTGGCACTTAAAAATGGCATTAAGGTCACCTTTATTTTCTCCCAATTGCTGCTTACACTGAATTTGGTTTCTGATCGCCAGAGCTCTATTGAAAAGGATGGAGGGAAATCTGTTACTTTAGGCCCTCTCTTTTTAGCCCTCAAATCTATTACCTATGGAGATGCTCAATATATCCTCAATGCAATTTTCAAGCAAATAGATACAACCTCCATTGTACGCTGGGATAAACCAAAGTATGAAGCAGAGAGGCACCGGACTTGGAACAGAACTGGGCATCCCATTACTGCACTAGGTGTTCATTTCTGTTTTCATTACCCATCGTCAGCAACTGCCACATTCTGATCCCCTGCCCATCAAAAGGACCACCCCTGGCAGTCCATTGTAGTGGAATAGACCATCTATATCCTTGGAACACCACTTAAGTACTAAAAATACTGTGTTTGGGGAATTTTTATCAAAGTCTTGATTTTAGCGTTCTGGAAAGACAATTATACATACGTGTGTTGGTACAAAAAAGTAAAATTTGGGGTCTGTCCATTTTCTTTTTTTCTTTTCTTCTTTTTTTTTTTTAATGTTTATTTCTGAGAGAGACAGAGTGCAAGCAGGGGAGGTGCAGAGAGGGAGAGGGAGACACAGAATCCGAAGCAGGTTCCAGGCTCTGAGCTGTCAGCACAGAGCCGGACGTGGGGCTCGATCTCACGAACCCTGAGATCATGACCTGAGCCGAAGTCAGACGCTCAACTGACTGAGCCACCCAGGGGTCCCTGTCCATTTTCTTTATGTCACTCAAATTGCCTCCTATATTCTGAATGGTTGAAGTATATTATCTCCTAACTCAGATATTTTACATCAATTCCAACATCCTGGATTTAATTTATATCACTTAAAAGCTTTTATTCATCCATTGACAAAAACCTACAATGATTTGTTGAGGCCTTAGTATATACCATGCTCTGTACCTTAAAACATAATTTAGCACTTGAAAATTTCATGTAAGATATTACTTACAGGGAACATGGTAAATACTAATGAAAATAGTAATTGAAAAAGAAAATAGACTTTGTGTGATGCTTGTAACTGCATAAAAATGCATCCCATCAGGTACAGAGTAAGGGGAAAGGAAGACTCTCGTATTAGGTGTGAGTGATTATAGAAAAGATCGTTTCCTCAAAAATAGTTAGAATTTTTATTTTATTGTTTTAAGAACAAAAGCCAAGGGGCCGCCTGGGTGGCTCAGTCGGTTAAGCTTCCGACTTCGGCCCAGGTCATGATCTCACGGTCCGTGAGTTCGAGCCCCGCGTCGGGCTCTGTGCTGACAGCTCGGAGCCTGGAGCCTGTTCCGGATTCTGTGTCTCTCCTTTTCTCGTGCTCTCTCTCTGTCTCTCTCTCTTTCTCTCAAAAATAAATAAACATTAAAAAAATTAAAAAAAAAAAAGAACAAAAGCCAAAAATAAGTTCAAACATACATAAAATCCAAGCAAGCTAATTCTGAATAATTCAAGATGTCGGAATTTCCTCCTGTATTCTTTCCTCTTCTACCTCCAGCACCTCGTGTACAGCCTGGCGCACGAAAGTTTCTCCAGTGTTTGTGGAACGAATTCAGGCGACTTCCAGTGTGGAAATTACAGCTCCTTTACAAATTTGGAGTGACCACCTCATCAGTTGGCCCGATTTTCACAGAGGCCCGTGTGGCACTTGCCTTCTAGCAGGCAACACCGTAACCGTGTTCTCTTTTGCATTATTTATAGGGATATTTTGCACCATCTCCCTCTGTACGTATGCTGCCAGCATCTCCTACGACTTGCACCGGCTCCCGAAGCTCATTTATAGCCTGCCTGATGACGTGGAACATGGCTACAGCTGGTCCATCTTTTGTGCCTGGTGCAGTTTGGGCTTTATCGTGGCAGCTGGAGGTCTGTGCATCGCTTATCCGTTTATTAGCCGGACCAAGATTGCACATCTAAAGTCTGGCAGGGACTCCACGGTATGACTGTCCGCACTCAAGTTCACTGCTCGGTGGCCCGTCCACAGTGCTGACGACTCCTGAGAGGAACGTGGTGGAATTCAAGTCGGGATCCCAAGCACAAAGCGGTCTTTTACGTTCCGAACCGTTGCCTGCCAGCCCTTTCTGGACGACTGATAGAAAATCACGCAAAACCTCCATACCTTTCTACGGACAAGACTACTGTGGATTCAAGTGCTTTAATGACTATTTATGCTTTGACTGTGAGAAATTGGGAGCAGTGCCATGGAACATTTCTAGGTTTAGAAAAAAGGGGAAATTGCAATGGGAAAATTTGTATGATTGCCATTTATTTCAGAAAGTTTGTATATAACAATTACCCGAGAGTCCTTTCTATTTGCAAAAGGGTTCGTAACAAAGCAAGTATAATTTTCTTGTCATTGTACCACGCTTGTTAAGTTTTAATGCGGTCCCTTCGGCACGTGTCCTAATGGTGTCTTGTGTCAGCACCAAATATCTGTGCATCATTGGTGGGTGTTCCTTGTCACGGGAAGATTCCTCTTCTGTTGCCTTATTTATTTATTTATTTATTTATTTTTAATGGAAGTCTCTTCTCTGTCTTTGTACCGGCATCCAAATCCTAAGAAGAACAGACCAACCGTGTAAGAGCTAATCCGTGACACTATGCAGTATTGTTCGATGTCTTCCCTGTTGGTTAATCTCTGTCTCTTTCTGTTAACTGGATTTCTGCATTAAATGACTGCCCTCTTGTTAGTCTGGGTGTGCTTTCTTTCCGCAGTGGTAACGGGTCTCCTTACCCATGTGCACAGAGTAGGAATTCTGTTGTTTTAGTAAGACTCTTGCTGAGACTTACTAGTTGCTTCCATTAGGTTGGTTATAATTTATCTTTTGTGGCAGCCACACACTTGCTATTTGTGTGTGTCAAACTTCTTTCCATGGTACTTAAAAAATTTTTCCTCTCTCTTCCTTTATCATCTCTCTGGTAGTCAGCCCATGCTAAGGAACCACGGTGTCTCCTTTGTCCCTGGACCTCCTAGGCTAGCGGGTTTCAATCTTGGCTGCACATGAAGAATCACCTGGTGAGGGCCGCCTGGGTGGCTCAGCTGGATAAACGTCGAGTTTGGCTCAGGTTATGCTCTCACGGTTCGTGGGTTCGAGCCCCGCGTCGGGCTCTGTCCTGACAGCTCAGAGCCTGGAACCTGCTTCGGATTCTGTGTCTCCCTCTCTCTCCGCCCCTCTCCCATTCGCACTGTCTCTCTTTCTCAAAAGTAAATAAACATTAAAAAAAATTAAAAAAGAAAGTCACCTGGTGAATTTCTCAGCCACATCTTAACTAGGCCCCTCCTGAGACCAATTGACTCAATGTCTGCAGCAGGGCCCAGGCTGCAGTATTTTTGAAGCAATATCCCAGAAAATTCTGATGTGCAGCTGGATTGAGGTCCCTGTTCTGAGCCAGCATTGTGGTAACCTCCTTAGTAGTTAACATTTACTTCACACTGAAGGTGTGCCAGTAAGTGGGCTATGTCTTTTTTCCCCCCAGGTACGATTTCATTTAAAATTTTTTTAATGTTTTTATTTATTTTTGAGAGAGAGACAGAGCGAGTGGGAGAGGGGCAGAGAGAGAGACACACACGCACACAGAATCTGAAGCAGGCTCCAGGCTCTGAGCTGTCAGCACAGAGCCCAGTGCGGGTCTCGAACTCGTGAGCAGTGAGATCATGACCTGAGCCAAAGTCGGATGCTCAACCGATTGAGCCACTTAGGCGCCCCGGTATGATTTCATTTAACCTTCTCAAAAGCTCTGTGAGACAGGGACTTTTATTCTATTTTTATGATAAGGAGCTGAGGATCAGACTCCGACTCAATTTGCTTCATTTTTTTCTCAATCTTTTTCCTATGTCAGGGTATAGGACAAAAGTTAAAATCCTTCTATTGTGTTTCCTTATTTCTAAATAGAAGGGTGGACACTAGCGAACTTCTAAGCTTTTCCTTTTCCCTCTGACATTATCCTGTTTCCTGCACACAAGGTGTGCTAATGCTACTCTGTAAAATAGGGGAAGATGCCATATCCGGAAGTAAGACATTGTTTCAGATTTTATTTTCGTGCCAGATATGTTTTTCTTTATTATAAAAGCTGCTTTGGTACTTGCGGAAGGATAACGATAATGATCATCTACCCCCTCCCCCCTCCCGTCCCCTACAAATAAAGCCTGATTTCCAAATGACAGTGTCCACCTATTGTCACATAAGCCTTTTGGAAGAGGTTAAATGATTCCAGTGACCACACAGGCTCTCAGGGCCTGTGGAGAGATTCCTCAGCAATCTCTCAGGTCTGTTTAATAAGCCCATCCCTCTGAATGAGATCAGAGACATATAGCAAGGGGAATTATTTTCATTTATTACTTATGTGGGAAATGCTCAAAGCAGGAGAGCTGTTTCTTTGAAGTCTTCTTTAAAGATCCCCATAGAAGATGTCAAGACACTTCAACATTTATATTCCAACCACCAAAGCAGTGTCTGAGTGAGTGACTTTTGAAGTTTCTGAGAAGCTTCCTAGGGATTCGAGGTGAGAATGGAAAAAAGCCTCGAGTGACAGAAGGTTGAAGGGTTCACACACCACAAAGATGCCCAGAAGCCAGGGGGGTTCAGTTACATTCAAACGTGTGCTGGCAAAAACAGAGCCCCCCCCTGCCTTCCAGCCAAAGTGAGCTCAGAGCAAGGAGTGATGTGCCCAACGGTTCCTTGCTTTCTATTTACTGTGAGCAAATGTTGCCAAAGTCAGGCATTGGGTCCCCAGTCCTTGGACTTCTCTTAGGAGTGTTTTCTTAATTGGCTTATCAATGAAGAATGATTGAAATGGCCGCTCGGTCCTGCAGGGAAGAGAATAATTTATTGAGACGATCTATTTGTTCTCTTCACGTCCTCTCTGTCCCGCTTCTATCTGCATGCTGGTAGCCGGACTATATTCTTTTGCCTTGGGGATTTTTCTGCTGGGCACAAAGCAGAGGTGGTTGAGTTCATTGAAATGATGCAATGGATCCAGAAAGGAGGACAGGCTAGCAGGCTGACTTTGTGGGCTCAAAGTGCTCAAGGGCATCTCAGAGACTGAAATAGACAATCATGATAATCACATGACTGGCTGGACCGTACCCTCCCCGAAAGGTATCAGGACCACAGAGAGGATGGCTGTGTGGAGCGTCCAGGGAAACCAGGGTGTTCAGGGAAACTGAAGCCCTTGGAACAATGGGCTTCTCAGTCGTAGCCAGTCTGACCCCTGGCCCAGGGATATTGGCACAACCGTGTATGTGTGTGTGTTTCCCCAATAAAGACTGAGGGCTAATTCCTGCCTTCCTCCCCCACTCCTGCAAGATAGAGCTTTGAATAGAAAGTAAGTGGATTTACAGAACACTTGGGATTGACTAGATTAAGAGTCATGTCCATATGCCATATATAGACAACATTTACCAAAAAAGAGAGCTTTATCCTAAACCTTGATGAGGTAATCATAAGCCCCACAGGCCTCTCCTTTTACCAATGTTGTCCTTGGTTTCTTTGCAACATTGGGACTATTGCAGCCCACTCTGAGGGAACCCCAACCCCTCTTTCATTGGAGTATTATGGACCCTTGATAGTCAAGAGTCCAGGATGTAGGAAACTTACACAGAATGTGATTCCTCTATAAGAGCACTATATCTTTCAACAGTTATTTATTGAGTGCCTACTGTGTGCCAAGTACTATTCCAGGCATTTGGAAAACATCAATGAAGCAAAACAAAGGTTCTTGCCCTCGTGAACCTTATTCTAGTAAAATGCAGCAAAGTACAAGTAAAAATTAAAGTCGCCCTTTTAAACCCCAAATGATTTCATAAATCCAGGATTAAAGTAATTCAACAGTTACTAAAATAAGTTTCTTTTGAATTACACTTTCATTGGCTATGCACTTCATATCGAATCTATCCTCAGTTACATAAAAAGTACATTATTAACTTTTTGGGGGTGCTGGGGCATGGCATCTCCAGGATTTCCCATTTGAAATTTAAACCTGAGAACAACAAAGATGTTTGGCACAGGTAAACCTCAATTTACCTGAGCTGAGGAACCCGGGTTCTTGGGCATTTAAGGTTACCTAAGCTAAAGATGAAGAGGAATCTAGGATCCTGGAGACTCAGAAATCTGCAAGGTCAAGATGAACTACCCAATAAAAGCCAGTCCATCTGGGATGCTAATGCCACATGGTCACTGCCTCCAGGTCTCTGCTCAGGCTGTTTCCTCCGTTGGGGACTCAAACTTTGCCTGGCTCACACTGACTTTTCCTTGTGTCTCAGCTTCCGTGCAATGCTCCTGGAGCCTGCCTTTTGCCAGTTACGCTCTGCATGCTAACTGGGTATAAACTGTGTCTTGTTTGTGTTTTGTCTCCAGTGCTCAGCCAAGGAACACAGTCGGTGTTCGTCAATCTTTGTGGAATAAATGCATGAATTCCAAGGCACAAAGATAAACTTTCATCTCTCCTGGACAGAAGTGACTCCCTTTGTACCACTTGTAGGGAGCTCATCAAAATATATACGGTAGTATAATTGGCTAAATGGAATGAGAATATAGCTTGGCAAGCAAGTGAGCCTCATTAGAATAATTAAAGGGACTATTAACCCAAACTAGCCCAGATGTAACTTGAAATGTGTTATGAACTAAGTACTATGGAACATTTACTTGATGGCTCAAATACTATTAAGTTAGTAACCTCAATATGATTCTATACCTCAATTTAAAGCTTTCCCATTTATGTGCGGGTATGTTTTAAATCTCTAATTGGAATTCCGAAAGGAACACTTCAAAAATAACTTCCTTTGAATGCAAATAGCTATACTGACCAAGAACCCTTTTAAATTGTGTTGGTTGAGTTTCTCCAGGACCCTGTCCTTAGATTCAAAGGAGATGAGGACAACCACAAAAGCTTGCAGATGCTCAGGGCACCCCCATTGGAGACTGGGAACATGGCTGTCCCATGTATTTCCCCCCATATGCAATCTATATTTTTCCAACCTTCAAAGCAAGATTTCTACGTATTCTAAAACCTATTAGCATATGTCTTCTGGTAGCTTCCATAAAAGGAAAACAAACTGGTCGGCTATAAGATACTTTTCTGTCCTTCTTTTCTTTTTCTTTTTTTTTTTTTTTCCTCCCCATGGCATGCACTGTAAAATACTGCCTGCTGTCTGCTGTCTGGGGCTGTGCTCAGGCTTCTCTGCAGACCGGAACTGTGAGAAGACCATGGGGCTGGAAAGGTGAGAATAAAGGGGCAGAGGAGCAAGTGAGATTGCAGAGATAAGGCAAAGGTATGTTGGCTGCCCTAAGGAAGCTGGGTTTCATTCTGGCTGCGGTAAGCCATGAGAGTGTTTAAGGAAGCACAGTGATGTGATCTGATTGTTGTTTTCCAATGTCGGTGTGGCCACTGGGTGAAACATGGATTGGAAGAAGCCAGTGGAGGTGAGGAAGCCAGTTGAGGAGGAGAGTGTTGCAGGAGTCCGGGAGACGTGATGGTGGCCCGGACCAAGAAGGTGAGTGTGGATATATTTCAGAGATGGGTCTGACAAGACTTGCTGGGTGGATGGAGAGGCGAAAATAAAGGGACATTATCAAGGATGACAACTAAGCAATTTTTAGAGTTAGGTTATTTACTAAGGAAATTATGATTCTTGTATTAAAAAAGTGATACGGATTTGAAAAGGAGGGAAAAGATACTAAGTTTCATGGTGAACCCAGTGTCACCTAGGAAGGCATTTATCCTTAACTGAGTAGAACCCAGGACTGAAAAGCTACGGGTGAGAGTATGGTCCAATGACCCCAATGCACCTTCTCCCTAATTGATCCAACTACCAGCCTCATCTTCTTTGATTTCTAGTTATTCTCCAGAAGCTGCCTATGCCCAAGGCACTAATCAATTTGAGTGTGAACTTGAGAAATTAGCGGTGACTGTGAAGATTTCAGTCCAGGCACAAGGGGAAAGCGTGTAGTGATTGGAAGCGAATGGAAAAGACAGGTCATACACGGGCCTCCCCAGCGTACATCATACCTGATAGACTATTGGTCCGCTTTTATTACGTTTCTATCATGTCTTAAGACTGGCATTGCCAACGTGCACAAGATGCACAGACCACTGCCCCATGATCTGCTCATTTTGGATGACCGAGGCTCTGATGACACCATGGCCTCGAGTGCAGGTTGTGCGGATGGATGGACTATACCTCAGGCTCTTAGGGAATGTCCTCAATCTACAAAGGACCTTAGAGGTAAATTCCCCCAATATCTGCATAGATGTGGAGTGACATCCTCTGGGAATTCTGGAAAGTACACGGAAGCCTTGCTAGAACGGGGGTTCCTGGAGGGTCTACTAGATCCGGACAAGAATCTGGACTGGGACTCCATTGACTACATCCCCAGAACACAATAGGTACCCATCAATCCCAGCCAGATGTCAAAATCAGGGTGCTTAGTTCTTGAATCACATAACACCTTTCATTTTTATCCTCATGGTTTTGCCTGCCAGTCAAGTTGACTGTGATGAGCACATGAGTACTTGCTTTACAAATTTGCCTGAACCGAACTTCACTCAACAGTGGCTTCAGCAGGCTTCAAACTCATTCCCTGCCCGTGACACACATCCTGTCTCACCACACGGGTTGAAACTGTTGAGCCTAAGAGGACAAAAAGAACCCAGAAAGCTGCAGAGATTGTTGAGGCTTTCTCATTTCTCTTGAAGCCCTGGGCTTCCTTTCATTACTTCTGGATTCTACTGGGTGCTCAAAAAAACCCCACCTCTCTCTCTTTGAAGTCCCCGATTCTAAACGGATGGTGCTGGAGTTCCATTCCGGCCAATCTGGATGTCTCCTACGTTCATGTAAATGTTGGATGTAAACAAGAAGTGGAAAAGAAAGCTCTGACTTTCAAAATCCTCTCCAGACCCGTCTTTTGGCATTGAGAAGATGCTACATGTAGGACTGATTCAGCATTTCCTCAGTGCCAAACTCTATCTTGTTATTATCGCCTCTACATTATGGATGGCACAATCAAGGCTTCATAGAGGTTAAAGAACCTTCCCTAAGATCCTAAGTGGCAGAGCCAAGGTTTGGTGGTGAATTTTTCTGCTTTCCCACATAGCATCCTACCTGAGACCCAGCACAAGCAGCAATAGTGCATCTTTAACCATATCTGAGCTTATTTCCCCCGATTATACACATCTAGATAGATTCACATTCCCCCATGGTTTTCGTGGTTCCCCTTGGAAGTTACCGTTCTGCAGTTTTTTAAGTTTATTCATTTATGTTTTAGTAATCTCTACACCCAACATAGGGCTTGGACTCTGACCCTGAGATCAGGAGTCGCATGCTTTGCTGACTGAGCCAGCCAGGCACCCCTGCTCTACAGTTTTTAATCAGGTAGCTGCATTTCTAAACCAGAGCACACACTACCCTTTGTAATTCTGTAAAGAATGCCAGACCTATTTTTATAAGCACAGAACCTCTCCTTACTGATTGACCTTCAGGAGCCCCTGTCCTCTGCAGTAGCCTAAAGGTATGACAGCAATTTTAATTACCTTCTTGGCACTGTTCCCACAGAACATTTTGAGAAATTCCCATGTCACCAGGACTGCTCAAAGATTAATATTTAAATGGGTAGATCCTCCTTACTTTGTCCTGTGAAAGCATCCCTGGTGGCTTTTTAAAAATTATTCAATGAAAGCAATTACTCAAAAAAGGAGGCTATATAGTCTTGTGGTTAGAGATAGGATAGGAACTCAGAGGCACATGACTTTTAGTCTTTGTTGTGTGACTATGTTCCACAAAGTCAATCATCTCTCCTGAACCTCTGGAGACATTCAGGAGCTCATGGGCTTTCCAGGGACTCTGGCAATACCACACGTTTGAGAAGCCCGTGAAATACTTTGAACACCTCTATAAACTTTTATATTCTTTTCCAAGTTGAATGTGAACTAATCTTTTGTAATGTGAACGAATTTTAAAAATACAGCATGTAGGGGCACCTGGGTGGCTCAGTCGGTTAAGCATCCAACTTTGGCTCAGGTCATGATCTCACAGTGTGTGAGTTTGACTCCCTCGTCAGGCTCTGCCCTGACATTGTGGAGTCTGCTTGGGATTCTCTCTCTTCCTCTTTCTCTCTCTGCTCCTCCCCCCACTCATGCTCTCTCTCTTAAAATAAATAAACACTGGATTGTGATCAAGATGGCGGAGCAGCATGGAGACCCTCCGCTTTTCTCATCCCTGAAACACAGCTAGATAAGCCCCAAAACATTTCACATACCCAGGAAATTGATCTATTAACACAACAATCCGTATAACTTGAGACAGAGAACTTGGCAGGTACGCGGTGCAGGTGTACTGGGGGAGAGGTGAACTGGGGGAGAGAAAAGCCATGGAGGGTAGGGAGCTGTTTTTGCAGAGGAAGGACAAAGAAAGGGGGAGAGTGCAGGAAAAACACTCCCCTGAAAATAGCTGGAGAGACAGAGTAAAAACACTCACAGGCAACTGAACAAGAAATCTGTTCCCCAAAACCACTGATGGGAAGAAAGGAGAGCGTTTCAATACCACCAGGATTCTATAAACAATGGAGTGAGAGTCTGAAGTTCCAGAGCTCAATGCCTGGTGGTGCTCTGGTGAGGAAGCAGAACGAATCCCCGGGTCTGAGGGGTCTGTGTGCACACAAGGAGAAGCAGTTCTCCTGCTTGGAGAGCAATTGGTAGAGGCCATACAGCCTCCCCACAGGCAGAGGTGACCACTAAACCAGCCCCGCAAGAAATTTTAAGGGGAACTCTTTAAGTGGAGAAAATAAAAAACAAAACAAAAAAGACCAAAAGCAACAAAAATGAGAAAGGACCAGAGAACGTCACCAGAAACACCAACTCTACAGGCAACATGATGACACTCAATTCATATCTTCCAGTACTCACTCTAAATGTCAATGGACTAAATGCTCCAATCAAAAGACATAGGGTATCAGAAATAGATAAGAAAACAAGACCCATCTATATGCTGCTTACAGAAGACTCATTTTAGACTTAAAGACACCTGTAGATTGAAAGTAAGGGGATGGAGAACAATCTATCATGCTAGTGGTCATCAAAAGAAAGCCAGAGTAGCCAAACTTATGTCAGACAAACTAGATTTTAAAATAAAGACTGTAATAAGAGATGAAGAAGGGCATTACATCATAATTAAGGGGTCTATCCACCAAGAAGATCTAACCATTGTAAATATTTATGCTCCAAATGTGAAAATACCCAAATATATAAACCAATTAACCACAAACATAAAGAAACTCATTGATAATAACACCATAATAGCAAGGGACTTCAACACCCTATTTATAGCAATGGACAGATAGTGTAAGCAGAAAATCAATAAGGAAACAGTGGCTTTGAATGACCCACTGGACTGGTTGGACTTAACAGAGATATTCAGAACATTTCATCCAAAAGCAGCAGAATACACATGGAGTGCACGTGGAACATTCTCCAGAATAGATCACATACTGGGTCACAAATCAGCCCTCAACAAGTACAAAAAGATCAAGATCATACCTTGCGTATTTTCAGACCACAAAACTATGAAACTTGAAATCAACTACAAGAAAAAATTTGGAAAGACCATGAATACTTGGGGATTAAAGAACATCCTACTAAAGAATGAATGGCTTAACCAAGAAATTAAAGAGGAAATCAAAAAGCACATGGAAGCCAATGAAAATGAAAATATGACAGCCCCAAACCTCTGGGTGGTCATAAGAAGGAAGTAAATAGCAATCCAGGCCTTCCTAAAGAAGGAAGAAAGGTCTCAAATACACAGCCTAACCTTACACCCAAAATAACTGGAAAAAGAACAGCAAATAAAGCCCAGAACCAGCATAAGAAGGGAAAAAATAAGGTTAGAGCAGAAATCAATTATACCAAAAAACAAAACAAAACAAAACAAGACAAAACAAAACAAAACAAAAAAGTAGAACACATCAATGAAACCAGAAGCTGGTTCTTTGAAAGAATTAGCAAAATTGATAAACCCCTAGCCAATCTGATTAAAAAGAAAAAGGAAAGGACCCAAATAAATAAAATCAAGAATGAAAGAGGAGAGATCACAGCCAACACAGCAGAGATACATACAATAATAAGAGAATATTATGAGCGATTATACGTCAATAAAATGGGCAATCTGGAAGAAATGGACAAATTCCTAGAAACATATAAACTACCAAAACTGAAACAAGAAGAAACAGAAGATTTGAACCGACCCATAACTAGTAAAGAAATTGAACTAGTAATCAAAGTCTCCCAAGAAAACAAGAGTCCAGGGCCAAATGGCTTTCCAGGGGAATTCTACCAAACATTTCAAGAAGAGTTAACACCTATTCTTTTGAAGCTGTTCCAAAAAATAGAAATGGAAGGAAAATTTCCAAACTCACTCTATGTATCCGGCAGTACCTTGATTCCAAAACCAGACAAAGACTTCACTAAAAAGGAGAACTACAGACCAATTTCCCTGATGAGCATGGATGCAAAAATCTTCAACATGATGCTAGCCAACTGGATCCAACAATACATTAAAAGAATTATTCACCATGACCACGTGGGATTTATATCCAGGATGCAGGCTGGTTCAATATCTGCAAAACAATCAATGTGATACATCACATCAATAAAAGAAAGGACAAGAACAACATGATCCTCTCAATAGATGCAGAGAAAGCATTTGACAAAATACAACATCCTTTCTTGATAAAAACTCTCAAGAATGTAGGGATAGAAGGATGGTACCTCAAGATCATAAAAGCCATATATGAAAGACCCACTGCTAATATCATCCTCAATGCGGAAAAACTGAGTTTCCCCCTAAGGTCAGGAACACAACAAGGATGTCTACTCTCACAACTGTTATCCAACATAGTGTTGGAAGTCCTAGCCTCAGCCATCAGACAGCACAAAGAAGTAAAAGGCATCCAGATCAGCGAGAAGGAAGTCAACCTTTCATTCTTTGCAGATGACATAAAACTTAAGTGGAAAACCCAAAGGCTCCACCAAAAAACTGCTAGAACTGATCCATGAATTCAGCAAGGTCACAGCATATAAAATCAATATAGAGAAAGCGGTTGCATTTCTATACATTAATAATGAAGCGGCAGAAATAGAAATCAAGGAATTGATCCCATTTACAGTTGCTCTGAAAACCATAAAATACCTAGGAATAAACGTAACCAAAGAGGTGAAAAATCTATACACTGAATACTATAGAAAGCTTATGAAAGAAATTGAAAAAGACAAACCCACACACACAAACGGAAAAACATTCCATGCTCATGGATTGAAAGAACAAATATTGTTAAAATGTCAATACTACCCAAAGCAATCTACATATTCAATATAATCCCTATCAGGTTAACAACAGCATTCTTCACAGAGCTAGAACAAAAAAATCCTCAAATTTGTATGGAACCAGAAAAGATCCCGAATAGCCAAAGAAATCCTGAAAAAGAAAACCAAAGCTGGAGACATCACAATTCCGGACTTTAACTGTATTACAAAGCTGTAATCATCAAGTCAGTATGGTACTGGCACAAGAACAGACACACAGATCAACGGAACAGAATAGAGAACCCAGAAATGGACCCACAAACGTATGGCCAACTAATCTTTGACAAAGCAGAAAAGAATATCCAATGGACTAAAGATACTCTCTTCAGCAAATGATGTTGGGAAAACTGGACACAAAATGCAGAAGAATGAACCTGGATCATTTTCTTACACTATACACAAAAATAAACTCAAAATGGATGAAAGACTTAAACGTAAGACAGGAAGCCATCAAAATCCTCGTGGAGAAAACAGGCAACGACCTCTTTGAACTGGCAGGCAGCAACTTCTCAATTGACACGTCCTGGAGGTAAGGGAAACAAAAACAAAAATGAACACTTGGGACCTCATCAAGATAAAAAGTTTCTGCACAGTGAAGGTAACAATCAGCAAAACTAAAAGGCAACCCATGGGATGGAAGAAGATATTTGCAAATGACATATCAGATAAAGGGTTAGTATCTAAAATCTATAAAGAACTTATTAAACTCAACACCCAAAAAACAAATAATCCCATGAAGAAATGGGCAAAAGACATGAATACTTTTCCAAAATTAAAAAAAAATAAATAAATAATTAAAAAAATAAAGTGAATGTTTTCACTGTGAAAAATTAAAAAAATTTAAATCGTAAAAAATAAACAAATAAGAGTGCCTGGGTGGCTCAGTAAGTTAAGTGTCTGACTTCGGCTCAGATCATGATCTCATGGTTCATGAATTCGAGCCCTGCATTGGACTCTGTGCTGACAGAGGCTGGAGCCTCCTTCGAATTCTGTGCGTCCCTCTCTCTGTGCCCCTCCCCTGCTCGCACTCTGTCTTCCTCTCTCTCTCAAAACTAAATAAAACATAAATAAATAAATAAATAAATAAATAAATAAACAAACAAACAAACAAACAAACTTTAAAAATAAATGAAAACCTACAGTGTAAATTACAGAAACAATGGCATGAAGCTATCTGATGTTGAGTCAATACAAGGATATCTTCCACATTTCTTATTACACATCAAGAAAGGTACTTCATTTTCTGTTTCTCTTTGAGAGGTTCGTCCCTGCGCACTGACTTCAAAACCAAACCTTAAGACAGCCTTGGGAGTATATGGAGGCTCTGACTGCCATTCCTGTCAAAAATAGAGGAAACTGAGACTCTGAACAGTAACCTAAAGTCTTTTGGCCAGTCTCTGGCAAGGTGTCGAACTCCCTAGCAAGTGAGCTAAGTAGGTTTTGAAGTTCACATAGCTAAGTATCTGTATTCCTGCAAACACGTAGATAAACCACTAGCCTCTGCTTGAAATGCCTCTGCGGTGACTACAGTAAATCGCTCTCATGCCAACACGTTTCTCAAATAAAATGGACGTGGGAATTGAAACTAAACCAACTGTGAAAGGTAATCTGGGGGAGATAACATGAGTGATTAATGCAGTATTGATTCAAAGGATGAGCCAGTTCTTAAACAAAGAGTTTTCCAAATAAAGTAACAGTTTAAAGAGTGTTCACAGGAATGGGGAATGGTTTTCAAGAGAATTGGAGCAAAGTGAGGGAGGAAGGTCGGAGGCGGAGTGAGGAGACGTGGGTTGAGGGACAGAGCCTCGAAAGCCACAGGCAGCCATGCTACGCAGGACATGCGGATGCACCCCTCTCTCCACCTTGTGAAAAATACCAGTTCCGGCAGGGAACCAGAGGAGTGAAGAATGCAACGGGTTAAGATGGAATTTAGTGCAATTTCATTATTTTTAAAGCAATCAGCCTGTGGGTCTGTGATACGCCTACATAATCAAGAAGGGTGTCACAGAAAATGTCAAGCTTTTACCTAGGAACGATTGGTTCTGTGTTGCATGATTCCATACATCCCAATGTCACAAAGGAAAAAAAGGAAAAAAAATCTTCCCTCAGGGAATAACAGTTGAAAAACGTTTTCCTTTTCCCTTTGTGACATTGGGAATGCGAGGATTTGGTTCGGGCAAGGGGGGACTTGGTCTATCATCCTGGAACTTTCTGGTTTGTTCGCTTGGTTGGGCAGATGACCTTGAAAAGTAACCTGTGTGTGGTCATTTATTTACCGGATCTATATTGAGTGACTACAGTGTGGGGAATCATCAGTGAGCCTATCAACAAAGCCACTCCCCTCAGGACCTGTCGCAGTAATAGCCAGAGAGACAGACAACAAACAAACATGTCCCTTGTGCTGGGACTAGGCTAGGGGCTAGGAAAAGAAATAGAGATGGTGAGGAGAATAGTGTGAGGGTGAGGTGGTGGTTTGTTTAGGTAGGGAGATTAGGGATGGCCTCGCTGATAAGGGGACATTTGAGCAGAGAGCCTGAGCAATGCAGGTGTGGGAGGAAATGTCCCGGGAGAGGGATCAGGAAGGACAAAGGCCTGAAATGGGACGAAGCTTTGCATATTCCATGGCCAGCAAGAGGACAGAACGAACGACTGTTAGAGATGAAATTAGAGGCCACATCAGGACGCCAAGTTTTATTCTGAGTAAAAGGAAATGTCATTGGAGGGTTTTGAGCAGGAGAGTGATATGTCTGACTCACACAAAAATAAAAACAAAAAACTTCTGGCTCAGTGAATTAATTTTCCTTGGTTTCCATGTTAATATCCAGAGGCCAGTACTGGGTATTTGGAGCACACAGGCAGAACACATGGTTAATGTATCCGCTCTTCCAAGATGAACTCAATCTCAAATAGTGTGGAGGTATCACGGGCAGAGTACAAAATGGCAGCTGGAAGAATGACCACGAAGTGGTAGAAATAATTAGTAAGAGAGAGGAGGGTGGGCAGGGAGGGGACCTGGAGTAATTACTTTCCTTTGTTACACCTTCGAGAAGGCAGTTACTCGTTGGAGGAACTTGATGAAAACTGACAATATTAAATGATTGTCGCATTCAGATGGCAAAATTATACTTCAAATCTCCGGATTCTTTTGAACATAATAGATTCATGGAAATTAACTGAAAGACAAAGAAAGCTGAGCTCTTCTTATATCTAGGCATGTTTTCAGTTGTTTCTTTAAACTCCCAACGAATCCATTGCTTGTCATTCAAACATTTCCTGGACTTCGTTCCTCTTTCTTGGTCAAGCTTTTTCTGAGTGGTTTCATCCCTCCATTTCCAGAAGTCGGGGATAATCTTTTCTCTCATATTCTCAGACTTCCAGCCGGCACCCCACCTCCCTCCCCACCTGCCTTTCTTTCTACAGAGCTGTCGTGGCAGCATTTCAGGCAAGGCCAGTCTACCAAGGAGCATCCCTGGAGCTTGACACATAGCAAGTACTCAGGAAATGCTTGATAGCTCAGTGAAAAAAGGAGTAAATAAGTGAGCAAAAGAATAGGAGAATAGAAGAAGCTACATACACTGTAGGAAATAGTGTTGGTATAACATGTATAAAAATACTCACTTGAGATTTCTTTCTTTTTAAAAAAAATTATTTATTTTGAGAGAGAGAAAAGGAGAGAGAGAGAGAGAGGGAACTGGGGAGGGGCAGAAAGAAGGAGAGGATCCCAAGCAGGCTCCACACCAGAAGCACAGAACCCAACTCGGGGTTCAAGCCCATGAACCGTGAGATCAGACCTGAGCCGAAATCAAGAGTCAGATGCTTAACTGACTGAGCCACCCAGGTGCCCCACACTTGAGATTTCATAATGACCAGGATTTCTCTGTGAAGAGTTTACATCTCACCTAATTTTAGTCCAAAGGCTTTCTTGCATAGTCGTTTGAACAATCATATTTACCTTACATCTAAGTGAGTGGTTCCTCTTGAAAATCAATATATCTTGAATCCCCGATGAGACTTAGCTTCCTGGATTCTATAGGAAGTAGGTATCCCCCTGACAGCTGTCTATCTCTTTCATGGCTTTCTGAATGTCCCTTCACTGTCCTCAGATCCACGAGTATTTATCTGTTCCCCTCTAACAGGAGCCAGTGCAATGTAGTTCAAGAAATATTAAGTGTTCTCATGTGCTATGCCCTGTGCCAAAGGGGAAAAAATACTACAGAATATTCCCAACTAGAAGATAATTTTCAAATTTTGGAAAATCCTCAAAAGGCTTTATTGCCTTATGCATTTGCTATTAAAGATGCTTTAGCAGAACCTGAAACCATGATTTAATTCTGTGAAATACACTAAGATCATTAGAACCACTGCCTCCAATGATCTCCGCTGCTGTCATTCAAGTCAATGAAGAAACACATTTTTCTCTCTGTCATTTGCTGCCTCTTGGTTACACACACAAAGATGTCCACCCCCACATGTATTTTTTTTTTCTCCTCAAGATGAAAATAAGGCTTAGACACAGAATAAAAAAGGCTGTATTTTTCAAAATCTTTAGGAGGCCAAAACATTATGAAAATAATTTGGGGAGGGGCCGCAAAACAGAAAATCGAGACCTGGAAAATATGGCCACAGGGCAAACGCAAACCGTAAGAAGCACTTCAGTGAGACTGGGACAGGCCGCGCCCGCACGACAGGAATGTGCTTAGTGACCGAGGTGTGTGGGACAGAGTTCCCCGCTGCCATCAATAGAGTCTACTTTAGGTGACTTAGAAGAAAAGGAGTTTATTTTAAAATATATTAAGGTGTTTAATTGGGCCAGAAAACCTGTCCGGCTGGCTCTACAACTGGGAACACCATCCAAACTGTATGATGGGATTGTTACCGCTGACACCTCCGCTGAGCACCCACACCACGGCTTGCACCATCGATGTTGGGCCCTGAATGCTGCCCTCTGTCCCTGCTGACCCTTGGGACCAGATGCTTATTCTACCACCCTTCCAGAAAGTGGGCTCCATTTTGGGGCTTGCTTAATAAGAGGTGATATGGTAACAGACACCCCTCCCACTTTCACCCATTGGTCCCTGTCTTCTGATTTTGGGAGAAAGAGCACCATCTATTGGTCACTGGATCAGAGCACACACAGCATCCTGCAGGGAGGCATTGCCCCCTCTCAAGGAATAATCTCTGCCAGCACAGTAATGGAGCGTTCAGTAGGCTGTACCACCAGGCCATGAGACCTTCTGTTTTAGGTGGTGGGGGACACGGTGAGAAATCCTCTGAGCATAGGCTTATCGTCTCCCTCCCATCGCTGTAACTGAACTCTGGTGAGAAGCATTGCTGCCCGGAAATAGATGCTGAAGAAGATAGTTTGGCTAAGTCCATGCGACGTGCTGCCTGCCTGGAGAATCCAAACCCCGAATGCATCGTTATTCCAGTGGGGACAAGTTATTGCCCTCTCCACAACGGAAGGGGTCTCCACTGTAATCTTCCTGCTGAGTGTGGTATTACAGCAAATCTCAGGGCTGGTCACTGCTCCTGAAAGTGAATCAGCAGTGGGCAGCAGATGCTTGGTGAGGAGAAGTCCTTGGTGGGCCACTGAACTCTCTCTATGCCTGAAACCACAGCTACTTTGTCCATGAAGCCGCTGAGCAAGGGTGGCCAGGGAAAAAGGGAAGGCACAGGACAGGCGATCTCCCACCTGCGCACTCAGAACCTCCTCCACGGTGGTAGCTTTTGTGGCCATTCCAGTGTGACACAAATATTCTCCCATAGACTGGGCCCAGCTCGGAGACGTCCATCCCGTTCCTTTTTCCCAGACCTTCTTTCGTGACGCTGACCGTCCTTTCAACCTGGGAGCCACTACCACGACATGGTTAGCATCTGCCTCTCAGGCTCTCTCTCCTTTTCAGGAAAAGTGTACCAGGTGGACTGCTCCAAGTTTGGCTCCCTGAGAACATTTCCTTTCCCCATTGTCTCTCAGCCCCAGTGGGGCTGAAGAGCCCCCGCAGTTAAATTCCAGTAGGTTCCAGCAAAATTTGCAGGACCGTCTGCAAACCAGATGTGACTTTTTTCCTCTTTGGCGAACGGCTCGGTGTGGATTCCCCCACGGGAACATGGTGGTGAGGGAGGGGAGCGGCGCAGAAGTCAGGAGGCACATGGCAGGATAAGGCGCCGACTGTTCCTGTGGCTCATAAGGCCCATCAGCCATGGTGCTCGTATACACCCCTTCCATCTGATGCAAACGTGCTGGTGGGCTGGGCTCACCGAACTCTGGTTTGGCGGGTCAAATCACTCTCAGAGGCACCTGGGTGGCTCCGTCGGGTAAGTGTCCAACTTTGGTTCAGGTCATGACCTCACGGTTCGTGAGTTCGAGGCCCCACGTTGGGCTCTCTGCTGTTGGCCCAGAGCCCGCTTCGGGTCCTCTGTCTCCCTCTCTCTCTGCCCCTCCCCCACCCATGCTCTCTCACTCTCTCTCCCCCAAATCAAAATACACATTAAAAAAAAAATTCCTCTGAGTTCAACATGGGCAGTTTAGGTCCCAGGGTCACCTAGTGCCCTGTGGTCAAGCCCTCAGGGGCCAGCCAAGAGTTCTTTCTGAAAGGAGAAGAATTACTTGCACGGGAGAGCTTGGCTTTGCTCCAAAAGCTAAGAGGCGACAGCTATGCTTCCCCTATTAGGACTTGCTGCAGGCTCTGCACAGCGGCCAGGTGGGTCACAGGCTTTCTGAGCACGGGGTCGTAAGGACAAGTATGCAGAGCTGCTCGCAGGGGGCCTGGGCCAGCTGGAGAGCTCCCTCCCTTGCGCGAGGCTCCATTAAAAGTAAATGAGTCAGAGCAGCAAACCCGAGGGTGACATCGATTGCCTTCTGTTGCCAAGGAATTCCGCGAGGCTCCGTGCTTCTTTCTCCTTAATGGCACGAATCGTTGCAGTTCCTACAAAGGAAGAACTATTGCTTTTGTTTGGCCATTTTGGCAGGAAGGGGGAGCCCCGGGAGGATGGCATCTTGGCCCTCCATTAACAGACGCCAAGCTTACCCCCATGCTGTGGAAGCCATTGTGGGGTTTCTGCATTTGCTGAGGGCACCGTTCCAGGCACAGAGGCAGGATCTGGGGAAATTACCACATAATTTCTCACTGAGAAAACTGAAGCATGCAGAAGAGAACTTCCACAGCCCTACCACCACCACATCCGCCCCCCTCCCAGCATCTGCTCCCACTTACAGTCTGTTCTACAATGCGTGCTTCTGTAATAGGCATTAACTCAAATATTATTGCTAGGTGGGGGATGATGTCACTATAATGGGGAAATTGGGTCGGTTCCTAAGTGATGTTTCCCCCATTAATATTTTGTGCCATCAGATAAGAGCAGCTGAATGTGGAGACACCAGTGGAATGAGCTGAATGAGCAAACTGCCAAAGAATCAGGTACTTTACGTGAGCCCTTTTCACTGCATCTTCTTATTGGGGCCGTTGGGCTACAGGTTCCATCTTGGAAGTGCTTACTGTGTACATATCTGCTTCTACCCTTCCTTCTGCCAAATTCTATCAAGCTGCCTTTGCCTTCTTGGAAAGGCGAAATCCTTTATTTACTGATGTACAGTTGACCCTTGAACAACAGGGGTTCGAACAGCAGGGGTCCACTTTTACGTGACAGCAAAAGCCACAAGGCATTTATTTACAACTGCCCACCTCGGTCTCCTTGGGAGCAAATCAAAGGCGAAGGGTACAGAGGTCATGGCTGCTGCCCTCTGAGTATTTGGTGAGGCCATCGAGGCCATCAGCAGACCCCAGGGGCCCAGGACCAGGCAAGGCTGCCGGTCCCCCGTGTGCTGACAGGGTGGCTGGGCAAAGGGCCCCGGCTGGTGGGCAGGAGGCTGGGCTGAAGCAGAAGACCATTTCCGGAAGGCGGGGAGAATGCTGCAGGAGCTTAGACTGGGACGTCTCACCTTGGTCCTCCTGGCTCCTGGCTCCTGGCTCCAGGACTGGGGCCTCTGCTGGGCCAGGTGCAGACCCCTCCCTGCGGGACAGTCACAGGGTGGAGGACACCTGCAGGGAGACGGGGCAGCTGTACTGTACTTGGCCAGTGTCGCTACCCACAGGCCTGCCCTCTGGCTGCTGCTGCTGAGCCAAGGCCACCAGGCTTCGACCCTCTGCTGCCACTGCACTTGACCTGCTCACCCAACCAGCCTATACTTTGTTTTCAATAAACACACCTACAGTGCTGCAAATGTGTTTTCTCTTATGACTTTCTGAATAACGTTTCTTCTCTCTAGCTTATATTCATATACGAATCCAGTGTATAATACACACAAAAAAATATATGGTAATCAGTTATTTATGTTATCGGTAAGGCTTCAGTTCAACAGTAGACTATTAGTAGTTAAGTTGTGGAGGACTTGGAAGAAATTACATGTGGATTTTTGACTGTGTGTGGGTCAGGGCCCCCTAACCCCTGTGTTGTTCAAGGGTCAACTTTATTAGGAATGTAACATGTTCTTTTAAACTATGTTAATTGGTGTTTTTGTTGGTATGCAATTTCCAAAGTTGGACAGGTTTGAAATGGTCTGCCCCATATTTCTTCCATGAATTCTGTTATTTTTAGTGCATGAATTTGAGAATAAGAAATTTTCAGGAGCACATTTATCACGTTATTGCAGAAATGCCTGTGTGCCGCCTTCCCACTCGTAACCATGGAGAAATTATTCATGCTCTTATCGAACGCTAATTCTCCCATGTGTGGAATGTATTCCAACCCCCTTTTCAAGGACACTGCTCCAGCATTTATCCTTTTCCTACCTCATGAATTTCTTGCCTTTCTCGGAACAGTCTCTTCAATATGAAAAACATGTTGCTGCTTCTCCCATCTTAAAAAAAAAGAAAAGTCTTGATTCCACATCCCTAACCCACCTACTAACTCCATTCTTCGCTCCCTTTTCAGCAAACTAGTTGCAAGAGTTGTTTGTACTCATTACCTCCAGCTCTTCCCCTATTTTCTCTTAATTCCAACCCAGGGTGACTTTGCTCCTTCCACACTCCACCAAAACTCCCATTGCTAAATCCAAGGGTCAATTTCCAGTATCTTATCTAGCAGTACTTAATAGGTCACTTCCTCCTCCAGACCTTTGCTCATTTGCCTTCCAGGCAACCACTCCTTTTCCTCCTGCCTCACTGGTTATTCCTTGTCAGTCTCCCTTGCAGACCCCTTCCCTTCTCCTGACCTCTTAGTGTTGGAGGAACCCCTGTTCTTCCTTCTCCTCCATTTAGTCCTTCAGCGATCCCATCCAGTTGCATGGCACCAATATGCTGAAAATTCCCAAATTTATATCTCCAGGGCAGAACTTTAAGAACTTTGGACTCTTGTATTCAATTGCCTACTCAACACCCCCCACTGGGATATTTAATGCGCATCTCAAAAGTCAGCAAGTCTAAAAATGAGCTTCTACCTTCTCACACCCAACCTGCCCCCTCTGCAGCCTTTCCCCATCAGTTGATGGAAACTGCACTGTTCAGGTTGCTTGGCCAAATATCTTAGAGCCACTCCTGTCTCCTCTCCACCTATCACACCACATATCAAACACATCCGCAGATCCTGCTGGTTTAAGAACCAAAATATATTCAGTATCTAGCTGCCTCTTACTGCATCTACTGCCACAGCCCTGGGGCAAGTGACCATTTTCTCTTGTCTGGATTATTGCAAAAAACTCCCAATGGGTCTACTTTCACCTTTGCCTGTCCACAATACAGTTGTCACAGTGATTCTGTAAAATGTAGGTTAGATTTCTACTTGTTCAAACCCCTCCAATAGTTTTAAGTCAAAGTCAGTCCTGCTAGAAGTCTTTAAGACCCCCTTTGGTCTAACCAGCCTGGTACCACCACCTGCCACTCACGTATCTCCAACCTCTCCTTCTCCCCCTCATTTACTCTGCTGGGCTAAATTTCCTCTCTGCCGCTTCTCAAATACATCAGGCAGGCTCTTGTTTTATGGCCTTTGCAACTGGCTGTTCCATGTGCCTGGTACACTCTTCCATGTCCTTCAAGTATTTGCTCAACTCCCATATTCTCAACGAGGCTTGATCTATTTAAAAATGGAAGGCACTTCTATCCCCATCCTCCTGTGTTTCCCAAACCTTTGCTCTACTTTCATTCCCCCAAACCCACACATATCACCTTCTAAGCCATCAAATAAATTATTCATTATGTCTACTGTTTCTTCCCTGTCTCCCCTACTAGAGTGTTGTCCTCTGAGGGCAAGTATCTCTGGTTCACAGATGTGAACAATGCCTTGGCAGATAATAGCTGTGCAATAAATATTTGTTGTATGAGTATGTGATAGGCTAGGTCCTGCTGGGGTTACTGTGAATTGCTTTCAGATCAGTAAGGTAGTAACTAAGTAAATTTCATTTATCACAGGTGCTCCACTAGCCCCAGACTGATTGGTGGGCCTAGCTTGATACTGGGCCAAGGTTACATGCCACACCCTAGCTGGAAAAGAAGTTTTCTGCTTCTGCTTTGGAGAGGTGGGATGCACAAGGTGAGAAATTGCCTAAACATGGAAACGTTGTTCAAACAGTACTAAAGCAGCCAAGAACCCAAGTCACTACTTTATTGAAAAAAAAAAAAAAAAGAAAACCATATTTGCATCAACTTTCTATTAAGAAGATTTTCTTCTCAAGTTGTAAACACAAGGAACGCATTTCATTTAAATAAGAGAGGTGACATTTAAAAACATTTATTAATGTTTTTAGAAAAAGAGCAAACTTTATTTTCTATCATGTTGGAGGATACCGGCTGGATTCTTATTGCTATTATTCCCATTAATGTTTTACATTATAAAATGGGACATATAAAAGGGACATATGGGACATATAAAAGGTATTGCAAATAAAAATTATTTTTATTCCAATGGAGAAGAAAATTACTGGCTTAAAAATCAAGTTTAATATCAAAAGAAGTAACACATCAAAGTTTCCACATTTAAAAAACTTTGATAGTTGGGGGCGCCTGAGTGGCTCAGTCAGTTAGGCATCCGACTTCGGCTCAGGTCATGATCTCACGGTTGGTGAGTGCCCCGCATCGGGCTCCGTGCTGTCAGCTCAGAGCCTGGAGCCTGCTTTGGATTCTGTGTCTCCCTCGCTCTCTGTCTCTCAAAAATAAATAGAAATGTTAAAAAAATTTTTTTTTTAAAAACCCTGATAGTTAAAATATCATCAACCTTGTGATGAGTGCAATATACTTTATATGAACCTCTGAAAATTTGTGTTCCAAGTTGCAGCTCCTTCTCAGAAACTGCAGGCGGGGCACAACTCCTCACATTCCAACAGAATTCAAAGTTTGAGAGTTCTTTAGTAGGAGTATTCATTCACCGGTCTTTGGCAACTTTCAGCTCTTTCCAGGATGAAGCTGGAACTCGTCCAGCAGCCATGCCTCCTGACCCCAGGGGAGTCTGCTTCCCTGGAACTCTGTGGCCCCATCAAGATCCTATGACAACTACCTTAGCGGCTGTACGGCTGGCTGACACGCGAGGACTCCAACAGGCTTGCAGTAGCGAGGCTGCTAGAGTCCCAAAGAGTGCAACTTCCTATATTTGCATATGAATGCATCTGTTCTCCCAAGGCTAACTTTGTGGCATTCCACTGGCACTAAAGAGCCAAAGGGTGGTGTTTTGTCTAAGCACTCCTGACTACTGGCTTCGAATGAAGATGACCCTGTCTCTGATGTGCCAGTTTTTCCTCCAGGCTTCAAGCACTTTTTGATTGAAGGTTCACCTGTGTGGCTGCCCTCGGAATTCAAAGGGATGCTGCTCTGTTCGCCATCTTTAAGGCGCCTGTGGTGCTCTTCGCTAAGCAACAATACAATGGCTCCGCCAACGTGAAGCACCCTGTGACAAAAAAAATGGTAATTGGTATGAGTACTTCTTTCTTTTTAGACAACAAACAATCCCACTTTATTTAAAATATTTGGGGTTTTTAATTTGAAATTTAATTTTATCTATTTAAACACAAGGATTTTGATAATTAGGTAGTATCTTCCATAATGCATATTCATTATAGTAATTATGGAATCATGAGCACAAATCTGCTTTAATTATCTATTTTTACTCTACTTAAAAGGCAAGCCTCAAAGTAATTCATAGTCACATTCTAATAAGTGATTGTACAAAGGAAAAGGCGGATAAAAGAATCCTATAGAATCAGCATACACTAGGCTGATGGCAGAAGAAAAGCACCGGAAAGAGTGAGGACGTGGACAAAGGAATGACAACGGGGAAGCTCAGAAAGGGAAAAGGGGAGGCCTCAGAATGTCAGCCTGTTGAGGAGAATTGCTCAATCACTTGACCAAATTCTGCAGAGCACTTCTGTGTGGAAAAAGTGATGCCCAACCACAGTCCTCGGAGTTGCTAAAGAGATTACTGAAAGCGGGAGAGAGGCGAGTGGAGAGTTACAGAGGCTGGCGATGCCACCCTCCAGGCAAGTACGAGGTCCCCTGGGAACACAGGAGCTGGGTCCCAAATGTGCACCATGAGTTAAGGACAAGCGGGACCAAGCCAGGCCAAGTGACAGCGAGGGGCTGGAGCGAGGCAGGGGAGCTGGAGGCAGAAAAGCAGCAGAAAGGAAGAAGTGAGGAGGAGGAGGCACTGAAAGAAATTCAGCGTGAGGGTGAATCAGAGGGGTGGGAGGAGGAGGGAGGAAAAGAGGGCTGTCTGGAATATGCTGAGGGACCTCAGGAACAGGGCAACGTGAGCTCCAATCCACAGTTGGATATACAGCCTGGAGGCGATGAGACCAGGGCTCCAGGTAGAGATTTCCGAGCTGTCAATAGCACACGGTAGATATAGCTGTGATGGTGAATGACATCACCTGGGGAGGCAGGTTAGCTTGAGAAGAGAAAAAGGGCCCAGGAACAGAGGCTTCACAGTTAAGGAAGGAGAGAGGAGGGACGGGCCATGGAACAAAATCCTGGGAGAAAGTCTGGACAACAGTGATGGCATGGAAGCGAAAGGTGCACACTTTCAGGACGGGAATGGTCTCCACAGTGTCTAATGCTACAGGATGAACGGGTGACTAGGATTACAAGAGGTCCTCAGTGAACCTGGGGACAGCAATCCTAGTTGAGGACACGAGAAAATGCTGGTCTGCCAGAATCGAAGGGGGACTGGAAGGTGAGGAAGCAGAGATGTCAAGTGTAGACTCTTCTTTCAGTAAGTTTGGTTGTATAGGTAAGGAGACAAGGTGACAGCTAGAGGGTCAAGAGTTAAAGGGAATCTCCCCCACACCCAACAAAGATATCAGGAGCTTAAGTAGCTTTCCCTCATCTAAAAAATCAGTGAATCAAGACAAGTTTGTCTCCGAACTCCACTATATCAGGCTCCACTGCCTATATAAAACCTCCAACTATAAAAACTGAAAAATCAAACCATAAAGGCTGTGGGCAGGTGTCAAGGAAGCGTGGTCATAGGAGTTCCTTATGTTCAAATACATACACTTTTCAACTGATCCTACTGAGGCATTGAAATTATGGGGGGAATCTTGAATATCTTCTGGGAAGTTTCAGGTTAAATATAAGTCACTGCTTACACATATTAGTATTTCACTATGAGTTGACTTAATAGTGTGGCTGGTGAATTACCTACTGGGCACAAAGGCTGCGGTTATTAACACAGGCTGCAGGACAGAATCACCTTGGGAGTGGTTAAGAAATACACCCACGTTCTACTCTAGACCCATTAAACTGGAGAGGTGGAGAATGAGCATCACTGTTTTTCAAAAGCCCCTGAAATGATTTTAATATGAAGTCAGGGTTGCAAAATCTGCTTGAGGGGAAGGTGTTATCAGGCAGAAGGGAGTGCAGGCCTGAATTATAGGTGGTGCCCAGAAAGAGATCTCAGGTTAGGTAACCGTGTGATAGGGGAAGTTGCTTAGAAATAAGATAATCCAAAAAAAGTGTGGAGCATCCAGTTCACCAGATGGAGGTGAGACGGTTCTTAGTTGGACTTAGACTTCATGTCAAGTCTTCATATAAAGTTAAGTCTTTAATTTTCCCTACAGAATGTCAGCCTTGACACTGAATTTTCTCCATCCAAAACCCATGGCTCATTTTTTCTATTGGTGACATTATTTATATACAGGTTCTTGACCATTTACATTGTCTTGCTCTATCAAATGTCCAACTGAGACAATTTAATGAATTGACTTCTTGGTCATATCTATTTATTCCTCCATGTGTTCTAGGTTCTCTCCTTTACCAGCTTAAATGATCAGAAAAATATATATTCAGGCTTCACTGTTTGAACTTCTCAAAGAAATACTTTCCCTGAATTATATTCCCTGAGGCCAACCTTAGACACCCTGACATGAATAACACCTCTAAATTTTCATTTTACAATCAGCAGTGTTGTAGCCTCTCTATGATACTGAATGCTCCTCATGTGAATTTTGTTGTGGGGTTTAGTAGCTGTGATCTTGAGAAAGTTCATCTTTCCGGGTCTCAGTTTCTCATCTGTAAAGTGTGGCCGATTAACACATTAGGAGGCAGGGTTTTGGTGAGGTTTATAATATGTAAATTACCTACCTCAGTGATTAAAATATAGGTCACTAATCTAGATACTCGAATTTTAGCCAATAATGTAAACTCAGTACCTTTTTTGGAATAAAACTTAGTATAGTATAAGATGATACAGAATAACTATTTCAATGATAACCTTCTGATTTGAAACCTTAGAAAATTTAAGTACAAAAACTCTGGGAAATTACTAAAATGCAATCAAATCTTAGCTGAAGAACTAGGATATATTTCAGTTAAATGACCAATAACTCAAAAATCATGAAAATAAACTCAAAATTTACCTCTCCATTTCTTGTAGAATGCTTTTGATGTCTTCCCCTAACTTAAACTTTTTCCCAAATGGAATGTCAGAAATAATAACATCGACACTTTCTGAAGGCAATGGCAAGTCTGAAACACAAAAACCAGAGAAACCCGTTACATTAAGTTCAAATATTTACAACCTAAATATGAGAAAACTGAAGTATGGAGAATTATTTTTGCATATTAAGTACAATTTAGGGTTGCTAACATTGTCTCCAAGAAATTATAAGTTCCTGAAAGGCTTTTCAACTAAAAAATAAATGATAAAGTTATTAGATTCTGTTCTTTGAAAATTGGTTTTTCTGTTACGATAAAATATGACATAAGTTAAGCAAAATCTTAAATTAATCAGAAAATTGAATTCTCTAAACATATTACATGAATACAAAGTTGCCAGACCCAAGAAGAAACACATTAAATTGTCTAGAAAAAACTTTTACAAATTATATGCTTTCATTTCCTTCTTCATACTTACATATAAAATTTTGCATGTGTATATCTGTGTGTTTTTAAAAGGGAGATGATCTTAGCTTTCGCTGAAATTTTAAAGGAGACCCAAAGGTTAAGAACATTGACATAAATCCTAAGGCTAGAGAAAAGGCTAAAAAACGAATAATCAACAAAACGAACATTATTACTAAACAAAATTAAATGTAGTATTTGATTACTGAATCTGAATTTTTTTCTCATCTTTACATTTCTCAGAAATTAGCTTCCCAGGTCATACACATAATCTTAACTTCCACATTTTCTGAGTGTACTTTTCACTTTCTACTTATTTTACTTCCCACCCATCATGTAAATTAGTTGTATATTCATAAGGTAGATGTCCCAATTTTCGTTTTTTGAATAGCATTTAACTCTGTGAGAACAGAATACAATTCAAATAACCTTTGCTCTTCTAAATACCATATACATTTTTGTTGGCTGGAAATTTAAAAACAAAACAAAAAATCCCATTATCGGGGAAAGTCTAAGGAACACTTGATGATCTTTCCTAGTTCTAACCCTTACTTGAGATTAGTAGAAAAAATAATAGGTCGTCAGAAAAAAAGTCTCAGGATAATATTCTTTTAAAGCTAGACATGAATTCTTTTTTTTTCCAGGTCATATTTTAGCTTCATGCACTTAGTTTTAGGATGTTGCTACAGGACACGTACATTTAAATACCGTTTCTATACTTTATGCAGGGCTACTCAAGGTAAATGTACAGTGAAGGCAATCATGGTTATCAGATGTTTTATACCGGAGAAACCATGCAGTAGTTGGCTCTAGAGTTTGAGTCCACATCTTTCTTTTGCATTCATACACACATACACACACACACACACACACACACACACAAGCTGCCCAGTTTGGTCAGGTTTGGTAACATTTTTTTTTCTTCTGTCAGTCTCTATTTTTATTTGCAACTTTCCTACTCTGTATTATATAATTTGCTAAACTGCTTTAAATAATTTTAGAAGTTGAAGGAATAAACTTAAATGGAATAATTTTTTTTCAAAAAGTTCTAGAACTAAGCGATGCTATCTTACAATAGAGCATAAAGCAAGTTTTTGCTGATGTGTTTGAGAGCGCGGGCAGGCCCTGCTATTAGACGGTTTGCATCTGGCTCTGCCACTAACCAGCAGTGGGACTTCGGGAAATGACTGCTTTAGTTTCCTCGTCTGTAAAGTGAGGTAAGGGTACCTATCTCAGGGTCCTAACAAGTGAGGTCACTTATGGAAAGCACTCAGGACAGTGCCTGGCACCCAGTGAGCACTCGATGACTGTGGTGATTATGTACAATGTCCTCTCTGGGTGTACAGGCAGATGACGGCCAGGTGGAGACCGGCGGGCCAGAATCCCTCAAAGCAGCTCTGCAGAATCCTTCTCACGGCTCCTCAAATGCCCAGCAGGGCCACCGCTTCCAGGTGGGCCTCTTTCCTGCTCTTCCTCCAGCAGCGGTTCTCAAGGCTGCAGCCATCCCTCCTGCGCAGCATCCCCAGGGGACACCGGCAGCATCAGAATCTCCTGGGAACCATAAGTGCAAAGTCTCGCTCCCTTCATCCCAAACCTACTATGTAGTGCGTATCAGAACTGACCGGAGGGTTGGTAGAACACAGACCGTTGGCCTTACCTCCTGAGTTTCTGATGAGGAAACTCCTGAAATCATGAACACCTGACCCATAATTTTCAACACATTAAATCTTTTCAATTATTAAATGCCTTGAACGGCCTGTGAACAAAGAGTTTGCTTGTAGCTAAGGAGATAAGATTCTGAAATAGAAACATAGCTCAAAACAAATATATAAAACTCATCCCTTTTGTACGACTCTGCAGGATGACTCAAGAACATGAAAAAAATGTAAAATACTGGTGTATCCTGAACAAAAGAACTGCTCTATTTCTCCCTCTTGCCAGAAGAAAAATGGGTAAGAACTGCTTAAAACTCAGAATTATGGCTCTAATATATTTTCTTCCAATAGGTTTTAAGAGCCTTCAGGATATCTTTTTGTGCCTTCATTTATTTTAAAGTTTATTTAGTTATTTGTTTTGAGAAAGACAAAGACAGTGTGAATGGGAGAGGGGCTAAAAGAGAGGGAGAGAGAGAATCCCAAGCAGGCTACACAGCCAGTGCAAAGCCTGATGTGGAGCCCGACATGAGGCCCGAACTCATGAGACCATGAGATTATGACCTGAGCCAAAACCAAGAGCTGGATGCTTAACCGACTGAGCCACCCAGGTGCCCCTATTTATTTATTTTTAAATGTTTATTTTGAGAGACAGCAAATGTGCACAGAGAAGGGGCAGAGAGAGAGGCAGGGAGACAGAGGATCTGAAGCAGGCTCTGCGCTGACAGCAGAGAGCCCGATCCGAGCCAAAGTCGGATGCTCAACCAACTGAGCCACCCAGGTACCCCTATGGATTTTCTTTTCGAAGCATCTGATAACCCTGAAACAAAACTGGCAACATTTAACTGTCTGCAAAGGTCTTCTACTAATGGAACCAACAAATTAATAGCTATAGCTTCATTTTGTTTATGTACATAAGAAAACTTGGTATTGAAGATGAGCAAAATTAATTTAGAATAGTCATTTGATCTAAATGAAAAGTCATGCTTTCCAGAGTGATAGTTAAATGCGTTTTCTTTAGCTGCATTTGATAAATGGCTGTCTTTGGGCTCTGTCCCCTTAAAATACCTGCAATGTTTTGGAATAAATGCTACACACTTCTATACACAGATCTGTTTCATTTGGTCAGTGATATCACCATGGCCCTCCCAGCGGATGATAAATATCAACAAACATTTTACTTGAGATATGTGTTCATCAGCTTTCTTACAAAATGGCAACTCTGTATTCACTTTTTCATTAAACATATGCTTTTAAGAACTGATTAATGCTGAAAAAGTTTGTTTCAGAATACAAGTGTTGCCAAACAATAAGAAAGGATACCATACAATAAACTGTAAGGCCACTGTACCAAAGAAAACACTCAATCACTCAATATGGTAGGCTTCTTATGCCCTATTTCAACATACTTTACATACACCTAACTCATCACTTCCCACATTTCCTTCTGATTTCCCAAACACAGAGCCTGGCAGCTTCATGAATCTTGCAAAATTCGGCACAGGCACAAGACATGTGGATGGAACACCAGGGCCCAGGCCAGCAAGGGCAGGAGAGGAATTAGAGAAAAACACACTGATATGAAAGAAAATGCAGCCACTACATTACGGGCAGCTTGTGGGTGTACTGAAAAAGCATGCCTTATTCCTACAAGGGTGGAAATGAATAACACCTAAGAACAAAGCACAGTTGTTGGCAATAAGCTTGTTATAAATTCTCACTGAAGTAATGTGTGACAGGCTATAGAATGTCTAACTGAAAGGAGTGAAAACATTCCTTTTCTCACCTGTCAACAATTTTGTCATTTTAATTAATTTATATACGTGTTTCTTTTGCTCAAATTTGTATATATTACAGCTCTCCATCTTATCCTAGGAATGTATATGTATCTGTAGATTAACAGAAAACAAAGCCTAGCCAATGACTAATTAGTTCCTAAGATAGCCTGCAACATAATACTCATTTGGTTCCAAATTTTCGTAAGTAAAACTTAGGAATAAACACATGCAATTCCTGCATATTAAAGGATCATCTCTTTTTATACTAGTAGAAAGTTCTAAGGTGAAAGTTACTAAAAAGGTAGAAAAGATATAGTCATTAAAGCTCACAAAGAGAACAAAGATAGTGATTCTGCAGAAACAAATCACAACGGGAATATTACTAACTTCCCAGACATCTCCATGTTTACAGAGGTCCTTAATCATGCTGCGTGTTAGGCAATGTGCTCTGTGTGCTTATGTGATAAATCCTCACCACAGGCTCTATGACGCAGGGATTACCTTCAGACTCTAGATGATAAAATACAGAGGTCCAGGATATTGCTGAAGGCCACAGAGTAAAGAAACAATGGTGGAGCCAGGATTTATACTTGGTCTGTTTGATTCTGAAGTCTTTACATGCTCTTACTTACTATAGTAAAAAGATGTGAAATCCTCACACCTGTGAACGTCGAACAATTCATGGGTCTCCCCACTCTAAGTTGTGTTTATGATTAAAGCTTTGAAACGTAAAACCAAATTAGCGAAGAAAAATAAACACTTGGATCCAGCTACAATTGCACCTCTCAAGCAGAGATGTGTTATGAAGGGCGAATTATTAGTTAATATTGGCCCCTTTGCACACAAGATATATACGGTTCCCTCTAGACTGAAATTTAACATTAAAAGGTTAGGATGATGAAACAATTTAAAATAGATGGTTTATTCTTTCCTCCAGAGTGTTACCCTGAAAACAATTAATTTGCAAAAGAAAAATCTACAAATGACGTAATGTGAAAAATATTTTATCTCACTAGTAATTAAGGACAAGTAAGTCTGAAAAATGTATCAAATTTGCAGTTTAAAAAAACTGCAATAAAATGATAATACCTCATCTTGACAATGGTTTAGGGAAATGTGCACTTACAGCAGCAGCTGGCGTGGAGAAACCACACACAACTTCTATTCCCAAGTGCTTTCCCTTCTCTATTTATCCTCATTCCCGAGGTGATCTCCTGGATTTAAACGTTACTATGCTGCTGATGCCTCACCTCTCCCCTAAACTCCAGATCTGGGGGTGGGGCTACTAACCTGACATCTTCTCCCCTAGGTGCCTAGTGATCACGTGGAATTTAAACAGGTTCCAAAACTCCAACTGGTTCCCCAGCAGTTTTCCCCAACTCCGAGGGTGGCCACCCCACCCTCCAGCTGCTTAGGTCGTCACTCTTGTTCTTTCACATGCCACATTCAATCCAACAACACATCCTGCTCACTCCACCTTCAAAAATTATGTATCTGACCTCTTCTCAACACCCCCACGAATAGCACTTTGGGCCAAGCCACCATCATTTCTTACCAGATTATCGCACTAGCCTGTACTTAGTTTGTTTCCTGTTTCCATCCTGTACTTAGTTTCTTTGTTTCCCGTTTTCCATCCTCCCTGCTGTAGTCTATTCTTGATGTGGCAGTTAGACTGATCCTTCCAAAAACTACAATTTATTTGACTCCTTGGTGCCATAGAGAACGTTGTTTTTAACACTTTTATTATTATTTTTAAGACAACTGTGCCTTTTGCTTGTTTTTAAAGTGAAATCTTGTGGGAAAAGCCCCCTACATGAAAACAGATAAAAATGGAGTTGTGGCGGAGGACAGACGGACAGCTCAGTCCTTCCTTCCCAACGCGCCCGAGGCTCAGGAGATAGTAAAGGGTTTGAAAAACCACCGCGCTGCAACAGCTGATGAAGCCAGTCCAGTCCTCTTGCAAGTACCCCCCTCCCCCAAATAGCTTTCTGAAAGAAATTAGAGTTCATGAAAGCTGATTTCGGCCTCATCACCCCTTAGTTTCCTCTGGAAACCTGCATCTTATCCCATTAAAAACCTCGACAGAAAGGTTGAAAAAACAGTCGTTGGCAGCAAACGACTCTGAGATCTCAATCAACAATATACCATCTTGTTGGGATGAGCATTGGGTGTTGTATGTAAGCAATGAATCACCGGAATCCACCCCCAAAACCAAGAGCACACTGTACACATTGTATGTCAGCCAATTTGACAATAAATTATATTTTAAAAAATTAAAAAAAAATAAAAAAAACCCAAACCCCAATACACCTTCTCCTCTGGGGCTGCTTTACTATGTTTTTACCCATAGTTACCCTAATATCTTCTTCTTGATACTCTATTATTCCTCCACTACATTAAAAAATTTCTTTAAAAAAAATTTTTTTAATGTTTATTTATTTCTGAGACAGAGAGAGACAGAGCATGAGTTGGGGAGGGGCAGAGAGAGAGGGAGACACAGAATCAGAAGCAGGCTCCAGGCTCTGAGCCGTCAGCACAGAGCCCGACGTGCAGCTTGAACTCACAGAACACAAGATCATGACCTGAGCCAAAGTCAGACGCTCAAGCGACTGAGCCACCCAGGCACCCCCACATTAAAAAATTTCTAAACAATTATTTTGTTCCTACAGATTATAGGTTTAACACTGGGACCATCTACTAAGAGAATGCCATTTTCTTAGTTGGGAATTAAATGTGCTCGTTTCTAAGGGAGAAAGATGTACTAGGGGAAGGGGAGAAAATAAGGAATGTTAAGCCTTATCTAAAATGGTCTAAACACCATTTTAGATGGATGGGTCTTAGGGAAATATTATTTTGATTGGACTCAGTAGAGTTGATTCCTAGTCTGTTTGTCACTGCTGATTCCCCAACACTGCTGATTTCCCCTCTACCTCACAGGGTGACCAACTATCCTGGTTTGCCCCAGACTTGCCTAGTTTTAGCCCTGGAAGTATTGGTTTAGCAGACAGGGATGGCTGGTTACCTCATTCCTATATACCACAGGACTACTGTCCAATGTGAGGCAAGAGAAAGATAAGATAATTCAGAACATTTCAGTTTATCTGAAAGAAATCCAAAGAAGGTGATGATGATGATGATGATTCTGTCCTCTTTATTTTATCCCTATATTAAGTGGTCTGTGGTTATGATATGAGAACAGTTCACATACAACAAACACATCTTAAAAAGGCACTTGTGGGCCACCTGGTTAAGTGTCCAACTCTGGCTCAGGTCATGATCTCGTGGTTTGTGGTTTGGATCCCTGCATTGGGCTCTGTGCTGATGGCTCAGAGCCTGGAGCCTGCTTTGGATTCTGTGTCTCCCTCTCTCTCTGCCCTTCCTCTGATCGCACTCTGTCTCTCTTTCTCTCAAAATCAACTAAACATTAAAAAAAAAAAAGGGCCTTTCACTTAAATGCTTAGGGATACTATATAAATGTTGGTACTAATAACCTTTTGAAAAATAAGTTATAATTATAGTATTGGAAATCAACCAAGTATTAGCCCCAAAGAATTCAACATATGGAAACATTTACATATGGAAAGTGAATTTTGTTTAATATTATGATTCTAAGTATATTTACATATGTTCATTTCCCCAAATGTTTGCATTTTTTATATCTTACCTATAACAGAAACTTGAAGTAACTCAATTTTATTCTTAAGGCCTGCAGCTTTCAGATTGTCATATGCACCTAGTAACTGTGAGTCACTGACATCAGCACCCACATAATATACATCCTATGAGGAAAGAAATTCATATTTTAAGTATAAATAAGACTATCAGACATTTTACATAGTTAAGAAAACCTACTTGCTTTTTCTCAAATAAATGAAAATGAATTTAATAGATTTCTTAATTCAGGTTAAAACAAATTTGTAGTATTTCTTTAAAATGATATTCAATAGTAAAAAATTAGAAGTTTTTGTTAATTTTTAGAAACTATTAGTATATTTTCCAGTAACAAATGCCTAAAGAATTTGGGGATTATCATAATCTGCTATGACTAGTTATTGAAATTGCTCACATTTTCCTAAATTCCCTAAAATACGATTTCCTAAATAGTTGTTTAAGAAATGAAACAGTGATTTAATTAACCCTTCATAATCCATTTTGACAATAGTACATAGCAACTCATGTAGTCAAAACTAATACTCCTGAATAGACAATCTACTTATAAATAACTGGTCAGTGAAAATACATATAATGATTAAAGTAAACATACTGCTTGATTTACCAAACGTGAGTACTTACGGGCCATTCTTTAGCAGCTTCCAAAAGTATTGTTCCGAGTCCACACATTGGATCTAAAACAAATGCACCAGCCTGTAGACAGAAATCTGATTTGTTATTATTCAGTCTATCATAATATATATTATAAAAGAAACCTAAAACTTGAGGAATCAACATTTCAAGAGCAGAGATTCCTTTTTACACTTTATTAGGAATTTCGGGTGGTCAAAGCCACAAGGTAGGTGTATGCTCCACATGTATGAAGATTAGGAAGGTCACTGGTGTGGCCAAAGCACAGTGAGTGAGATGGAAAATGTGGTGTTCACATTAGAGATAGGCTATTCCGTCAAGATGGACTGGGTTATGGGGCGCCCGGGTGGCTCAGTCGTTTAAGCATCGCGACTTCAGCTCAGGTCATGATCTTGCGGTCTGTAGGTTTGAGCCCCGTGTCAGGCTCTGTGCAGAAGGCTCAGAGACTGGAGCCTGATTCAGATTCTGTGTGTCTCTCTCTCTCTGCCCCTGCCCCACTCACATTCTGTCTCTCTCTCTCAAAAATAAATAAATATATATATAAAAAAAAGATGGACTGGGTTATGCTGCATGTAGTAACAATCCCCAAATCTCAGAGGTTGAAAACAACACATAGCTAATGCTACATCTCCACAGAAGGACATCTGGGGCTTCTGGAAGCCAAACTCATGAAGTGGTCACCATCCAGAGCACTGCCATCAGAGGGGAAAAAGAAGCATGACAAATCGTGTACTTTCCTAAAGGTGCCATCTAGAAATGAGACACATTACTTCCACCAACACTTAAAGGGCTAAAGCATGTCAGTCACATGACACATGCAGTTTGAAGGGGCGAAGAAAGTGTAATCCTACTTGTGCCTGGGAAAACAGGAAATTTGGAGAAAAAACTAATTTTTTCCTGTTCTGGGGGAGGGATGTCTCATTACGTCACATCTTGTAGGTACCGTAAGGATTCTGGTTGCCTTCTGAAGAATGGGAAACGACTGGAAGGATCTGAGCAGAGGAGTAACAGGACATTACACTTCAAAGGGCTCACTCTGGCTGCTCTGCTGAGAATGGACCAGAGAAGGGTAAGAGTGTTAAAAGGGAGGCTAGTTAGGGGACACCAGCAAGAGATGACGGTGACTTGAATTAAGAGTGGTATTGGTACAAGTGATGAGAAGTGGTTACATTCTAGATATATTTTAAAGGTGGAGCCAATGGGATGGACTGGATGTGGAATGTTAAAGAATGACAATAGTTGGAAATGACTAAAGGTTTTGACCTGAGCAACTGGAAGAATGGACTTCCCTGTTACTGAGATGGGAAGAGATGGGGAGGAGAAGCTTTGAAGGAGACAGGAGTATGGTTCCGGACAGGTTAAATTTTGAGATGCCTCTTAGAGCAAGTATGGATGTCAAGTGATTTGTTGAACATATGGGTCTGGAGTTCAGGGGAGAGGTTCAGGCTACAGACATGAAGTTGGGAACACTCTGTGTTAGTCATAAACGATATTTAAAGCATCAGAACTACATGAGTCATCGAGAATGTGAGAGAAGTTAAAAAAGAAAAGTCTATGGGTTGGACCCTGGTGATCTCCTAAGTATAGATGTTGGTAGATGAAGATTCAGCCTTGCATACTGACAGCAGCACATACTGATGTAGGAGGAGAGCCAGAGCGGTGTTCCAAAAAAAGTGGAGAAACATGTTTCAACAAGGAGAGTGATGACAGTATCAAAGTGCTAGCAGGTAAGTGTGATGAGCAGTGTCAGTGGCGTGTTGGTGATGACAGCCTGACGGAAGCGGGCACAGGAGACAGGGGATGGGAGGAAGTGGCGACACCAAATATGGACAACTATTTTTAAGAGTTTTTCTGTAAAGGGAAGCAGAGAAGGAGCATGTGGGTTCAGGAAAGGGCTATTTTCTTAAATTACAAGATACTAAATCAAGTATATGTGCTGATGGGCATGCGCAGCAGAGAGAAAGTCCTCGAGTGGGCACGAGGCGATGGAGTCCGGTCCCTAAGCACTGGAGTGAAACAAGGACAGCTCCCTTGTTGTGATGGCGATGAGGCAAAGCATGTGGGTGCAGGTTCCAGCATGCTGGTAGATTCGGCGAGGAGAACCCGCTGACGTTCTCTGCTGATTCCAGTATTTAAGTCAAATAAGGAGCGGGAGAGTGAAAAGCGTGGGCAAGGAAATGACTGTCATGGTAGAACACAGAATCCAAGCCGTGAAGCAGCGATGAGGATGGGTGAGGAGCGATGGAGGGTGGTGAGGGCAAATGACTAACCCCCTGCGGGGGCTAAGGAACTGTGTGGCAGGACGCCAGAGGAGCTGAACGGGAAGGAGGAAGGGGCTAAGAGCAGGATTCTTGAAATTGAGATTCAGCCTCTGGGCACGATGAGGTACAGGATCTGAGCAGGGCAGATCGTCAGAGGTAGGGAAGCCAAGAGACTAAAGGGTCAGGTTACAGAGCGGATTCTGATGTCATAAAGAACTATGACAGGCATAGTGGCCCATACTCTGTTAGAAATGATAGAAGAGAGGTCTGCCTACGACTGGGATAACTTCCCGGCACGTGCTTCAAAGGCACAGAGACGTTCTGGGCAGAAGAGCAGAGAGGCTCAAGCAGGACACCTACCACCTCCAGGCCCTTGGTCCCTTGATAGGTCTATAGAGGAAGCAGAGCCCTCAATGGACAGCCAGGTTTCGGTCAGAGCCAGAGGACACCTAATGGAAAGAAGCACAATGTCGTTCAGGAGAGGGAAAGCTCCAGCAGGAAATTCTAAGGAGAGTATCCTATGGATGCCCCCACGAAGGGGCGGCAAGTAGAAAGAATTTAGTTAAAATTTAGTCAAAAATAACAATGGTATGAGAACTAATTTTTATTAAGATCTTGATATGTGTCAAACACTGTGCTCTTCCCCTCTCCAACATGGTCCTCGCTGGATGAGGTAATCTGACCTTAGTATCTATAAATGTCTTCACGTTATCATAGGACCTTGTCTTGCTGTGACATTTGGGTACACAGGCAGAAGCAGACAAGTATTTCTGTATGCTTATATTAATAACTAAAACTTACAGAACTTGGTTTTCCTTATTAGGATTTTTTTTTTGTTTTATTTATTTATTTTGAGAGAGAAAGCACAAGTGGGGAAGGGGCAGCGAGAGAGAGGGAATCCCAAGCAGGCTCTACACTGCCAGCTCAGACCCTGATGTGGGGCTTAAACCCACAAACCACGAGATCATGACCTGAGCTGAAATCAAGAGTTGGACGCTTAATTGACTGAGCCACCCAGGGGCCCCTTCCTTTTGAGGATATGTAGGAAGGAGGACAGTGTGTAGTAAACATGAAAAATATCTAACATCCTCATGTTTAGATCCCACTGCTAACAGCACTGGCTTACCCAAGGTTGAGCTGTCTACGCACTGCTCTGGGTACCATGCTCCCTAGAGGGGACTGGATCAAGGCTGAGTACTGGGATCGTTTACACTGTGGGTCTTGACTAAACTCCTCCAGAACAACTGTGCCGTGCAACTTCTTACATGTTTTAACATTCCGATGCTGGTGGTCACATTTAGAGAAACATTCCTTACTCTCGGTTCTGGCAAGGCAAACTGACAGTAAGGGAAAATTTTAACAAGCATCATCTTTGGATATATTTAATTTACTTTTCTACTTTTCGGACAAATGGATGTTTATATCAAGATAAAGGTAACATTTCAAATTTGTAGGTGGTTATATAAATTTATATTTATATAATACACACACACACGTATATACATGTTGTTATATAAACTGTGGTGAGATCACTGGCGTTTTGGTAACTCTCTCCTTAGACTAAAAGAGATTTGACTAAAGATTAAAATCAAATAACAAAGAAAATCATGGATTCTGGGAACATGATAATCTTAAAGCAGCTTTCTTCTTTTCTCTCACCTCCAAGCTCTTTACTTCCCCTGAGCCCAAGTGATGCTCAGACCTAGAGGCAACTAATGCCAAGAGAAGCCCTGGGCTTGGTTTGGGTCCTGGAAGAAGGAACTCCATGGGGCCTCTTTGCCAAGGCTGGATGGGGGATTAGAGACGAGCACTGGAGCCCAGACGGGGAAATCACTGCAACCGGGGAGAACCTGGTCTTCAGAGATCTACAGATCTGCTGGGAGACCAGTGAACAGAAAAGTGTTCACCTAGAAAAAGTTTTCAGCACGGCTGACAGATTCTCCTTCCACTGCCAAGCCCGGTAGTGCCACAGATCCACTTGCTTTGTAGCACTTTTAGGATTTTAGCCATTTCAAATATTTTAGTAACCACAATTGACTCCCAGTGAGCCAAAAAAAAAAAAAAAAAAGGTAAATCTAAAGGGTAGGGGTCTACCAGTAGTGAGAGAGTAAACAGACAGAACAATCTGAACATACATCTAATGAAACAGAACTCCTGCAGGACATAGATAAGTATCTGAAGAAAAGAGGTAAGGGCTTCTGGAGATATTCAGATGTAGTACACACACAAAACTTTTCAAAGCTAAAAAACAATGATTTTTAAGCTAAAACATTCCAATGAATAAAGGAGAACATAATTCTATGACTCCTGTTATAGCCTGGAAGATAACATTCAAGAATAAGTCAAAACGTAGACTCAAACTATGGAAAGACGGAAACCATGTTCTGGAGAGAGGATAGGCAACTTGGGAGACTAGCTCCAGGAGGCTTAATGTGTTTATAATTTCGGAAGCAGGAAAAGAAAGTAGTTTAAGGTAAAAGCCACTAAAGCAAAACAGCCGGGACAATAATAATTAAATAATGAAAGAAAGAGTGCCTGAGCCAGAGAAATAGTAACAATAACTTTTGTAATTATTACACTTACTACTGGCATAGCAGCAGCGAATACTTAAACACCTCCTATATATCACACACTGTTCTAAACCATTTAATTCATGCTAATTCACTTAATCCTCACATGATCCTAGGAGATTGTTATTTTCATCTTGCAAATGAGAAACTGAGGCACGCAGATGTTAAATATAAATATCTTGCCCAAAGTTTTCTAGGAAGTGGTATAACCAGAATTAGAACTCAGCTCGGGCTGAATAGAAAACACACATATGTAAGTATATCCTGCTAATATTCCCAAACTTTGGAGGATTAAAGAGAAAAGTCTTACAAGCCCCTAAGCAGCTCTAAAGGAAAAGGAAATTCTACTGGCACATACCGCTCACCTGGAACACAGGAAGCTAAATGACAAAGGGACAGCGTCTACAGACCTCTGAGGGCAGGGGACTGACACAACTCTTAAAGCCAGCCGAGATGGGTCTGTACCCCAGGATGAAAAACAAATTTGTGGCTGTATAGGAATTTCTGACTATGTACTACTTGGACACCACACTTGAAGAAATCGCCTAAGAAAAGACTTTGACCAAGTGACAAATAAACCAGAGCACAGACCTCAAACAGGGAAGAACAGTGGGGAGGAATGATACACCTTGGAACACGTCTTTGCTTATACGAAAAAGTGTGTGTGTGTGTGTGTGTGTGTGTGTGTGTGTGTGTGTGTGTGTGTGTTTGTGTGTGCACAGTGATATCTTAATGACTAAGGACAGGCTGTGTAATGTAAGTGCTAAATAAGAACTTTTGAAACACAAGGGGTGTATTGCAAGGAAAATTCTTACACATGATAAATAATTTACTACAATCTAGTAGCTGGGGGCTGATAGTGGAAGGGTGCAAAAACGTTTCAAAGGTCTCATTGTAGGGAGGAGTAAAGGGGGGTCAGGAGAAGAGAAGAAAAGCACTCGAGAGGCCTCATACTGTGCTAGGGAAGAGGGTAAGCTTAGAGGATTTGGGTGGTAAAAACAGTGTCCTGACACAGGAAAGAGTTGATATCTTGTTTTAAAGCAACAGCAGAGTCCCACGTGTCTAATTAAGAGAGCTGGCAACCTGAACCATTAGTGGCACAGAACAATAAAGTATAATTTCCAACCTCAAGGAGAGCAATGAAATGATTATCAAGTAACTTGATCAAACCAGTAAAAACAAACAGTGTCAGAAGTTGTAAACAGAGTAAAATAGGAGGAACACAATCAAGCGTGTGTCATAAACACTGAATTCCCTCCCTGGAGGACAGGGACCATCGAATGGGATAAAAACAGAGCTTGGTATTCGTATAAGAAACAAAACAAAAAACAAACAAACAAAAAAACATACTGAAAGCAAAGCTGAAAATAAAGCAATGGCAAAGAAATGCAGCAAATGCAAAGAAAAAGAAAGGACTAAAAAACTATTAATAAGACACAATGAAATTTAAGTTGAAACTCACTAATCAAGATAAAGAGAACTTTATGTTACAATGAAAAGGCACCATTCCTGATGAAGCAGTAAGTCATAAATGTGCATATACCAAACTAGACCACAGCTGACGACTAACAAAAATGCAAATACGGTTAACATGATGAGATTTTGAAATACCTCTTTCAGAATTGTGCAGATAGTAAAACATTAATATAGCAGACATTTGTTGACTAAAAAATAAAATTACTTTCTTATGTCCACAGAACATTTACAAAAATTATCAAGATCTTGGTCACAGAGAAAAACTTAAATTTTAAGAAGTGGAGGATTTACAGACCACATGATTGTGACATAAAAGATTAGAAATCATAAAAACGCAGCTATCTTTGGACTGAGCATTTTCATAGCCAAAACACTCTCAGAAGTTCAACAATATATAAAAATATCGCTGTAGCAGTTCAGAAGTGTAATGGCAAAAGAAAAAGAAGGGTAGAAGAAAAAGAAATGAAAAGAAGGGAAAAACAAAGAAGCAACCAAGATGCCCATCAATCAGTTGATTACGGAAAGGACCTTGCTATCGTAAGATGAAAACACTTCCTCACCTGAATTTCAGCCAGAGAGGCCAGTGCCCATGCTATGGTAGACCTCAGGCCTGCTGTCTTGATGTAAGTTCGGCTGGCCAAAGGAATCCTACAAAGAAAAGAACCTGATGACGTACCCAATATTACTGTATGTTAAAGAAAAGTGTGATAGAAACAAACTGATTAACCTGTCGTATCTGTGACCTCCTCCTTATATATTCATCTCCCATACACTAAGTTGCCCTAAGTTACAGAATATTTTAACCTTATGACAAAAATCCCTTTTTTCATTGGCACCTCGTCTGACCAGCCAGTGTGGTATTTCAGAAAGGTACATTTGTAAGACAACTGAAATTTAAACTCTTAGGTATTTAACTTAGAAAAATCTAATCACATATGAGGGAAGTATTTCTCAAGTGTTAATATACTTCCCTGTCTTCCCATGTGGAATAGACCTTTTCTTGCTGGAGTCATCAAGAGGAACATACTGTGATAGAGATGCGGTATGGGAAGTAGGGCTGAATGGATGCTAACCCTTGAAATCTGTTTTCTAGAAAAAAAATCCCTTTTGTAAGTTTGCTTTTTGCTCATTTGCATCTTTCTCAAAAGATGAAATGAAGCATGACATTGCATTGTCTAAAATAATTTATGGAATGAAGGGCTGAAGCAGACATCTCCCAGATGAGTTCACTGGCCTCCATTATGTACCACTGCATACTTTATCCTTTGCTTCATTACTGCTACTATCAGTGTTTCCAGATTTGATGGAGGTTTTCAAAATATTATTTCTATCTTTCCAATGTAATGAAAAAGCAAGCTTGATAAAAGCTATTACAATAACCTTAAGCATTCTTTTTTTACATCCTGCTTTGGGCTTACGGATGCATAAATGTGAGCTTAGGGAAAATGGGGTATTCCTATAGAATTTTTACAATCTTTGAAAATATTCCATGCCTAGAATCTAGAAAAAGGGTATCTAAATCACATTATACTACGTAAACAGGGAGGTGCATATAAAATGTTTTTCATTAAGATGCCAACAATATCTACATGCTTCCAAGGAACTGGAAATCACTGTTTTCATCCAACTAGCTCTCTCTTCCTAAAGCATCTAGAAAAATACCTGTTATGTAAGTGTTCAACAGATATTTTGAAATAAGGAAATGAATCATTTGCATTTATTATTATATAGTACCCTGCAAGATTAGAGAGATACCTGCAGTAGATTTTAAAAACTGGAAATAGGGGTGCCTGGGTGGCTCAGTTGGTTAAGCGTCTGACTTTGCTCAGGTCACAATCTGACAGTTCATGAGTTCGAGCCCCACATCGGGCTCTGTGCTGACAGCTCAGAGCCTGGAGCCTGCTTCGGATTCTGTGTCTCCCTCTCTCTCTGCCCCTCCCCCACTCACTCTCTCTCTCTCAAAAATAAACATTAAAAAAATAATTAAAAAATAAAAATAAAAGTTGGAAATACTCTCCCACGATAAAAGAAGAATGAAAATAAAATTTGTAGAATGTGTAAATGTGAATTTTAAGAAATGTGTTGTATTTTCTATTTTAATAAAAACTCCTGGGGCGCCTGGGTGGCACAGTCGGTTAAGCGTCCGACTTCAGCCAGGTCACGATCTCGCGGTCCGTGAGTTCGAGCACTGCGTCAGGCACTGGGCTGATGGCTCAGAGCCTGGAGCCTGTTTCCGATTCTGTGTCTCCCTCTCTCTCTGCCCCTCCCCCGTTCATGCTCTGTCTCTCTCTGTCCCAAAAATAAATAAACGTTGAAAAAAAAAATTTAAAAAAATAAAAACTCCAGATGCCAACAGACTAAGGGCCTGTGAAAATCATTTAATAATAGAAATAATTAGATATAATTTTTCAGTATGAATCATGTAATCAGTGCATGATTATAATCAAATCTTTTAGAGCTCTAACTGGCCAGATTAAATCATATGCGTTATGTACTAAGAAAACACTTTACTGGCTCAAGTAGAGAACTCCGATGCTTTGTCCTTAGCCCCGCTCTGTTATATCAATGTCTTATACTATAAATAAGAGCATAAAGTTCTTACTTTCACAAACTCTAAGGGACAAACCAGAAGCTCACAGAACAGTATCTACCTGAACACAGGGATTCCCACCACAGAGTAAATGTCATTTAGATGTATGAAGATCTGAAAGAACAAATAGAGAAGTTAGAACAGAACAGGAAATGCATTACCAAATGCACTGACAATTTGAAAACTTCTATTCTGAAGCTGTATATAATCTAAATTTTATCTTTTATTTTACTTTTAATTTTTTAAATAATCTATATTAAAAAAATTCTAAGGCCTTGTTTATAATATATGGAAAAATGTCCCATTATATATATATATACATATATATGTATATATATATATACATACATATATATACATACATATATATATATTTATTTATTTTATTTTTTAATTTTTTTATTTTTTCATTCATTCTAAGAGAGAGAGCACAAGTCGGGGAAGGGCAGAGAGAAAGAGGGAGAGAGAATCCCAAGCAGGCTCCTCATCGCCAGTGTAGAGCCTGATGCGGGGCTCAAACTCACAAACTGTGAGATCGTGACCTGAGCCAAAGTCAGATCCTTAACCAACTGAGCTACCCAGGTGCCCCACTATAATATTTTTTCTTGGGCAGAGGCAAAGTAAATTTTCAGTACATTCCATAGGAAGATTCTGAGGATAGTTCATTATACAAGGTATTATATATGGAGAATCATGTTCTGAAGACATCTTGGGTTCTTTCTTCCCTGGGGTTCTCTGAACTATGACTGGGTCAGACTTTTCAGCATTTGGGGTTAGAGAAGACTTTCTAACCTTAATTCTTCCCACCTTAATTTTAACTTCAAATTGAGACTTGAGGTCACACAGGATCATCATAGGCTACACATATTTCCAGGGTAACAAAATTTTCTTCAGGCCAAAGATATTATAGCAAGGGTAATCTTTTCTCTCTCCGCTATCCGTGGGTGAGTTTCTTTCTCTCCATTACCCTTCTTCTGTTAGGCCACAAAGAGGATTTAAATGTCTCAAGTTATCATTAGTAGCCCAATTAAATTTTAAAAGTTAGAATCTTACTTTTGTATAGTTTGATGAAGTTTATGGAATATTCTAACTTCGTTGTTTGATCTCAAGAGCATTTGATCCCTGATACTTTCACCCCAAAGTTATTTTTACTCTATAGTTTAATCAGAATTACTCCAATATTGACAAATTTTTATTACATACCGAATGATCTGGAGTGGACTCCAGTTAGTCCATTAAATCCTTGATCAGCAAAGTAAACTTTCCAATGTTTTGCATTATTCATTTTAGCAAAAGTATTTATTAGGATTCTTTTCTATTTAAAATTGATACTAAAGGTAAGATATACTGATATTTTTATATATCAAATATTATTGAGAATAGCTTCTCCCACTATAATTTTTCTATTAATTTTATCAAATAAAATCTGTTAAGATTTGATTCTTCGGTTAATTTTGTTCACAAATTTTACTGTGTGATTTTACTGTTGTCAATTTTGCTCTGTGTTATTTCTACCAATAATAGCTATTATTAATTACATTAAATACTGATAGGAATTAAATTAGCTATATTTATTTAGGAGCTAAAACTATGAGGAAACTAATTCTCAGACAGTGAGATGGGGCCAAGGGGAAATGGGGAGACTGAAACTGGCAAAGCACAAGATAAGGGAACTGGTGAGGGGAACTGGGAGGAGGACCCCCTCGTGTTACAACATTCTTGGGGTCAAAATATTTTTCATGACAGTAATGAAGGACATACACCAGGCATTACTTTGTAAAAGTGAAAATACCAAATAGAAACATTAAAAAATGAAACAACACAAAATGTTCTAATATGGCCAGCTATTATTCTATTTAAAGCTATATAAGAATAAATTTATGAATCAATGAATCATGAAAAGGACTAAACCACCTGTCAAATTTATCAGATAGTTTTCAAAAAAGTGAAGAATATTTTTTATGGCTAGCATTGGTTTCCCCATATAAGTGTTTTACTTTGTTCCAATGAAAAACAGTGAAACCTAATTAAATTAATTTTGAAAATAGAGAAAAAAAAAGAAAAACATAATCCCAGAATCCTAACAAAGCCATATTAACATACTATTGAATTTTGAGTGGGCATTTTTGTTTTCTATTCATTTTCCTTTTTTTTTTTTAACATTGGCTAGATTTATTTATTTATTTATAGAATTTTCTATTTTAGAGATTTGTTACATATTCTAGTGATTGTAGAGGTCATCTCTAAAATTCAACCGTGGCAAAATAATTCCAACCCCAAACATCTTATTTGGATAAGACATTTTTACAGTGAAAAATACTAGGAAAATTATCTGCACTACTCCACTATTAAAGAGAAAAGAGACTGCTGGCTCCACGCAGACATGCTTTTTAAAAACTCGAAGCAAAACTGAAAAGTACAATAAGGATAGCTGACGTGGTCTTTAAACAATTAGGTTATAGGCACAGAGGATAAAATGAACATTCAGTACCTCTAAATTTGGATTCCTCAAATCTGCTTTCCATCCAAACTGTTTCATAAGAGCAATTCCAGTTATTCTTCCTACCTCCTGGAAAGGCAGAAAGTTACAGAAAGGAGCACTAAAACTGAAAATTTTATGTTTAAATGTAAGCAAAAACTAAGAGAGCATGCAGAAAAATCAGGTCAGACTATTTGATGGTAACTTAGGGCTGCAATATAAGAATATGACACTAAAGCATTTTCTGTTCAAGGCAAACAGGTTGCATTTGACCTCTTCACCCCCCAAAATATCTTATGGCACTGATGCTTCCTCATGTGTAACCTGTCTTCTTGTAACTTTAGAGAGCTGAAATAACCAGATTGTGAATCGATAAAAATGGTCATTGTGGGTTTTAGCAAACAAATGCAAAGTGAAAGATGAACTATTTCAGCAACTACAATCCTGTATGTTTACAAATTACCAGAACAGTAGCATTAGACTCAAACTTTAGGGTTTATCTGATTTTAAGGCTGGTGAAAGGACTCAGACCTCTGCCCTCCGACATCACTGAACTTTGTAAGGGCCGAGTAATAAAGTGTTTTGAAGGAAACCATGGTATTCGCTCTCACGGAGACCTCGAGTGTCTTGTGCATTTGTGTATTTGCAGTCTGGGTCCTGGTGACAATCAGGCACACAAGGCAGAGCACAGAGCAGCCATTTAAGAAACACAGGACTGAACTGAAGAGAAAACCCAAAAGGTTAGGACAATAACACAGGATTTCCAAACGTCAAGAATACCTATGAGTTTAAGGGAAACTTTGAGCGAGAAAGGAAAAAACGGAGGTGATTACATGGAATGGCATACTATTACCCTTAAAGCATCTGAGGTGAAGTTAAAAAGGCAAATGCATTTTTAGGGGCGCCTGGGTGGCTCAGTCGGTTAAGTGTCTGACTCGTGATCTCCGCTCAGGTCACGACCTCACCTTCTGAGAGCTTGAACGCTGCACTGGGTTCTGTGTTGGCAGCATAGAGCCTGCTTAGCATTCTCCCTCCCTCTCTCTCTCTGCCCCTTTCCCGCGCTCTCTCTCAAAATAAATAAATAAACATTAAAAATTAAAAAAAAAAGAAAGCATTTTTAAAAGAGATTTAATTATATGACATTAGGCCTAGTGATGTGCCTCGGCCTACTTAACTGTTCCGTGAAAGGCTGTCATCTCATTTTAAAGCTAAGGAGTAGTTAATTCTTTGAGAAAATGGAACCCCACCTTGGGAGGTAAGTGTACCTGTGCAGTAAAGGTCTTTGCAATAGCTCCACTGCAGCGACAGGAAACTCTGAACGTCAAGTTGTTCTGGTTTTTGGCATCAGCTGCTTTTACTACATCGTTTTGAAATGCTTCTTGAGATTTTTCTCTTTCAGTGAAAAAATCTTGCTCCTGTGTTTCTTCTTCCGTTTGCTTTTCCAGCGGGCATTCCCCACTCTCTTGTAACTCTTGCAATTGTTCTGTTTTTAATTTCTTAGCATTGATGATGTCATTTTCCTCCACTTTTCTTTTTAGTGGGTTAGCAGCTCTTTGAAAAAGTTTGTCCTTTTTTGCATCAAGTTCAAGAAGACTTTTCCAAGTTGAGATGGCATTCAACCAACTTTCTGGATCATCATTTATAAGTCTCTGTATCTCACTTAATATTTTTCCTAAATAAGTAAGATGTCAGTTAATCCTCTATTGAAGCTTTAAAGACAGTCTATTACATCCATCACCGCCAAATTCCATTACCTTTATTTCTTTAAATCAGTTTTATTAAACTGCTACATGAATAGTGAATTCACCTTCACCTGGAGTTTATATAATTTAACATAAAAATATTGTGCAGGATAAAGTTCATTCTTTTTTTTTAAACAAAGTTTATTATTTTGAGAGAGAGCAAGTCAGCGCGTGAGCGGGGAGGGGCAGAGAGAGAGGGGGAGAGAGAGAATCACAAGCAGACTCCACACCAGCAGCACAGAGCCCAGCACTGGCAGCACAGAGCCCGACGTGGGGCTCCAAATCACAAACTGTGAAGTTATGACCTGAGCCGAAACCAAGAGTCGGACGCTTAACCGACTAAGCCACCCAGGTGGCACTAAAGTTCATTCTTATATTTCATAATTAATATCAAATTATTTTAAAATCCTATAGAATTATCATGTATTTTAGCAAGATCATTTGTCTTATGATAATATATATCTATATCTTTAATATAAGCATAGGCCTAGAGTATGTATTGATCTTTGAAATAATGCAGATCTTGCCTATAAAAACTAAGTTAAAAAACAGAATAAAGTGCAAAACAAAGCTCTGAAACAAGAGCAAATGAATCTTGAGACTATCTTAAACCATACACTATTAGCATACATCATAAAATGAGTTTTCATAAAGCAACATTTCAGATACACAGCCCATTCATAAGTTAGGGACTGTCAGCATGCGCAACACAATGTAATCTTTTTTCGATGAAGAAGGGTCATCAAGATGACCCAACAATAATTACAGTGTTCTCTAAAGATGAGAATGTAGAATGTTGGGATGAAATTATATCGACCCCATGGTATAACACCTTAGGATCTGCTTTAAAACCACATTTCTGCCCTGTCTTGATTTCTTACCATTTATATCTTTACTGACACAGTTTAGTGCAGACTGTAATATTACATGATCTCTTGTGCACGATCAGCAATTAAAATGAAGTTTAAGGCAATGTTTAGTCTAGCAGTATCTGACTATTTTTGGTGCTTCTATTAAGATCCTTAAATTATTTTAGCAGCATGTGTATAAAATTAGAGAGCGAAGAGGGAATCTCTTAACTCCCTTAAGCTGTAATGCTTTATTAATGGGCATAAGTTTATTCAAAACTTTAAATTTAAGGTCACCCAAACAGGAAATTTTATAACATAGTATTTTTTCCAATTATATAATTCATCAGTTAAAAAGTACGAAGTGATAGTTTTGATCAACTTATTAAAACCATGCATTCCGGGTTATTATACACTTCTAAATCTAAACAGAAGCAACTGATCACATGTATCTTTAGAGAAGGTGTGTCTGATCATAATTAAAACAGAAGAAATGTGACTCAGAAAATAGGTAGCAGGTTGCAAAGAGACACAATTAGGTGATAACATGATTAATATGGTGATAGTATTCAGGAAATACAGAAAAATACATAATTGGTGATTCCACAGGTATGAATGAATCTTAAAAATATGAAATGGATACAAATTAATTATCAAGCAGAAAACTTTGGAGTACAATATATCATGTGGGTAAAAGCAATAGGCATATACTGTACCTTTACTTACAGAAGAAACATTAAGTGGAAACTGCTTTTTAATCAGCAAAAATAATCTTTCTGCAGATTTTAATTTTTTCAGCATATTTAAGTCAGAACAGGTGGTGAAGAAAACTTTTCCTGAAATATATTCAACCTAGAGACAGAAAAGATTAATGTAGTCCTGTGTCAGAGTAAGAATCATTTCCCTTTTCCCCTCTAAATGAATTAAAACATAGCATCTAGATTAACAATAAACAACCATTTCTGAAAGATGTACTACTTGTCAGACATGCTACTAGGCACTCAGAATACATTTTCCCCCTCATCCTTATAACAAACTTCTATGGTAGATTTTATCACCCCCATTTCTCAGATTATGAAACTGAGGCTTGGATAGGTTAAATAACCGGTATGAAGTCACAAAGTGACCAAGATCATAATCTGTGTCATGTTACCATTTGTAAAGTACACTTCTAGGACAAATCAGGCGTCTAGTCCAAGGTTAACATCATCAGTAGGGATTTATTAAACACCTACCTTGTGGTCTACCAGGAAACATGCAACATAAATCCTAAAGATGAATAATAATGTAACACGTACATACTGACATACAAATTAAAATATAATATTTACAAGAAAATAACTTGAATTAAACCCAAAATAAAAAAGTTAATATGTAAATGCATTGATAAGCTGTATGTACAATAAGTAGCACTGAATATGGAACCATCATTAGTAAAAGTCTTGGGAAAGAACTCTGTAAGATTTGAGAAGAGAGATTCTAACAGAAGAACAAAGGGCAAGATGCAGAGCTGGGAGTGACAGCCTGGCTGAAGTAAAGTGTAAGTCAGCATGGCAAAATTTGCTGTTTACACTGATTGATAGTGTCAGGTGGATGGATGGTGTAGCTCAGACCAGCTTGATAAATGGTCGTGAAAATTTGAGTACCCCAGATGGTAATGGTCAACCATTATAGACTTTTGATGAAAGCTATGACAGCACTGAATTAGCTAGCAGAAAAAATTACTTTGGAAGAGGCATAAAGTACTGAGTGTAGAATGTGATGTCAGAGGAAGAAGGAGACTACCAAGGTAGAAATAATGAAACTTGGCTGTGGAACTGGAAAAGGGATAACAGCAAGAAATATGCATCACCAGAAAGAGGTTTTGGAGGCAAGATGGATATGTGGTAAAAGCCAGAGAAGAAAGAAAATGAAAAATGCACTAACTATAGAGTCTAGTGAGGTATGGGAAATGGATCTCAATACCAATGGAGTCCTAAAACTTTTGGAATCAACCCAGCCCTCCCAAGCTCAGGATGGATGTGGAATGCCTTAAAGTTTTCCCTTTAGCAGTGGCCATCAGCTGATTAATATGGTTCTAAGTTATCTCCTAGAACTGAGGTAATGGGGAATTTGGGGTTTCCCATGTGTTTAGGCAGCTCCCGTCCAATGGGAACTTGAACTCCAAGTGTTTTTGTATTTTCGATCTGACATGGTCTAATTAAGCTCTGGGGATGGTAATTTCTGGGGTTACCATTCTAGCTTGATGAAGAAGAATCTGCAGAGGAAGCCCTAGGTTGACACCAATTAAAGCCCAAATACTTCATTATAAGATTAACAAGTTTTGGGGATCTAATGTACAGTATGGTGATTATAGCTCATACTATATTATATAATTGAAAGCTACTAATAGATCTTAAATGTTTTTACCACAAAAAAGTAAATGGTAATTATGTGACTGGATAGGGGTGTTAGTTAATGCTCTGGTGGTAATCATCTGCAATTTATAAATGTATCAAATCAACATGTTGTACACCTTAAACTTACATAATGGTATATGTCAATTATATCTCAGTAACGCCAGAGAAACAAATAAAAATAAAAGCCCCAGCAATGCATCTGACCAAGATAGATGGAGAAAGCAGGGAATGAGAAGAATGTTTAGGAATCAATATTTAAGGTCATAAGGAAGTAACTAAAATAAGAACTTTTGGCTTCTAGAATTCACTTCTTTCTCATTACAAAGGTGATGTTTTCCCATGAAGTCAAAACTAAATACATACCTCAAAATGCTTAGAACTTGAAAAAAAAATATTCAAAAGTAACTTTTATTAAAAATTTTTTTTCAATGTTTATTCTGAGAGAGAGAGACAGACAGACAGAATGAGAGCAGGCAGAGAGAGAGGGAGACAGATTTTGAAGCAGGCTCCAGGCTCTGAGCTGACAGCACAGAGCCTGACATGGGGCTTGAACTTGTGAACCGCAAGACCATGACCTGGGCTGAAGTTGGCCACTTACCCAACTGAGCCAGCCAGGCTCCCCTTAAAAAGTAACTTTTAAAAAATTTAGATTTTATGTTACCTGACATAAAAATATAGCTGATATTAAAGCCATCACAAAACAAGTTAACAGACATGAAATACATTGCCAAGATTATGGGGTAATTGAAATAAGTATTGTACTGAAGATGTATGGTTTTAAGATTCAAGTCCTATAAACAAACTGATGCAAACATCTGGACCAGTGATTTTAATCTAAGTAGTCAATGATCTAGATATTAATTTATAGTTATTTAACTGTACAAAGATCTTTTCTTACTTAGTTGAAATATGAAGGGAAACAATTTACACAGCAAACTTCCTTTAAAAATATCATCATTTGGGGGTGGTGGGAAGAACAAATAAAGAACATGATTGAAAATCAAGTTAATTAAGAGGACCTAAAAGGTTTAATTTATTGGGGGAATCAAATCATAAGAATAATGTCTTGAAGCATTAAAATGCTAAATATACTCTCAAAACCAAAAGCAACATTTTCTTTCTTTAAAAATTAATGTAAGGCCTACATTCCTTTTACAAGTAATAAGCATGTAATCAAAAGTAGTTTACTAAATTGCTAGACAGTCATTATGAGAATCAAATAATCATATACATGAAAGCACTATAATGTTGTACCCTTTGTGAAGATGAAGTATGATATCTTAAAGCAGTGGGGAGAGTGAATTTTGGTGCTTATGACTTCAAAAACTGCTGAAGCTGGTGTTAACCTTTTTCTCTGTTGCTTGTAACTGATCATATTCAATTATAATACTTAGGGGAGAAATGTGGCATTTTAGAATACTTCACCCTAATATTTGTTACTTGAAAATTTATTTATATATACAATCTGTTTTTTCCATTTGGAATGAAGTCATAACGAAGTGTCTAAAACCAGCTGGTTTTATGTCTAACACTTTCGAAGATGAACTAACAGCCTTTATTAAAGTAAAAACACTTCTGTTATCAGCTAGACTATCTAAGCAGTTAGCATTTTTGCCTTTCTTTTAAAATTCAGGCATTCAAATCTAACACAAAAATTAAAAGTTTAAGTCTTGGCAAAATGCATAGGAAGATACGGAGATACCAAAGTTCTCCTAATTCTACAAATGCCATTTAGTTTTAGAATTAATTATACATTGCTAAGTGAAGAGCTGAGGTGGTACGTGAGCTTTTTTGGTTCATTTTAGAAGAAAGGATTAAAAATATATTTTAATTAATTTTTAAAAAAGCATTCAATCTGCAAGAAATGCACAGGATATTAAAAAATATCAATCTACGCAATTACTCCTTTAAATAAAATAATTATGAAATAATCCAATTATCTGGTTAGCTCTACCCCACTACTTTCTATCACCATGACCCTACTAAAAAATTAAAAATTGGTTGGCTTATTCAAGTTCAGGTCCTGGGTTAAAAGTCTTTGCTATGTGGGTTTACAAAGACCAATCAATCCATTGACAGGGCCTTTCTGGCTAGCTGGTATTAGGCACACCTCTATTATACTGAATTTTATCTTAAAAATAACTGTTCTTGCTATTATTGTTATAATAGCAGTATTTAATACATTATACATTGTTATAGCTTAATTTTTCTTAATTTTAAAGTAATCTAGGTAAAATAAACATATGTATGTATATAAAATATTTTATACATATAAAAATACGTAATTATACAATATAAATTGAATATTTAAAAATACCCAGAAACCTATAAATAAGTTTGCCCTACCACCAAGTGGAAAAAAAATCTAATCTGACTCTGACCAAACTCTAGATACAACTTACAAGATTCCAGTTGATAGGAGATAGAGAGGACAGAGAAACATGTTAAACTACACCATGGAGATGCAATTAGCGATATTTAGATCAGGGGAACTTCTAGCAGTGCTGTCCAACAACTTTCAGTGGTGATGAAAATATTCCATAACCTGTGCTGTCCAATGCAGTCAACACTAGCACGTATGGCTTCTGAGCACTTGAAATGTGACTAATGTGCCTAAGAAAGTGAATTTTTTTGTCATATATTTTAATTAAAATAGCCACCATACCCTTTTGGACACCACAGCTCTAGACTAGGGCTCAGAAAATGAGGCCTGGTGAGCTAGGAATGGTTTTTACATTTTTAAAGGAATGTAAAAACAAACAATAACAACAAAGAAGAACAACAAGTGATCCACATATGTGAACTACAAAGCATAAAATATTTATTATCTGGCCTTTATTTTACACGTAGACTCCATACACAGTGCAAAGCCCAACATGGGACTCAAACTCACACCTTGAGAACAAGAGTGGAGCCGAGATCAAGAGTCGGAAGCTTAACCGACTGAGCCACCTAGGCACCCCAATCTGGATCTTTAGAGAAAAAAATGGCCACCCCCTGCTCTAGACTATGGGATAAACAAACAACCCTGCTTCTTTAACAAATAATAAATTGCTGGTGGTGGGGGGGGCGGGGGAGAGATGGAGGGGAAATCTACAGATTAAAAGAGACTTAAGATTTTTTTGATAACAAACGAGATTTAAAAGAATATCAATCAAAATACATGGTCCTTATTTGAATCCTCATTCAAATACACAAACTTGAAAAGTGACATTTATGAGAAAGTTGAAATTTAAACACTAGATATTTGATAAGGAATTATTTTTAGATGTGATGATATTGTGGTTTATATATTTTTTAAAATTTTTTTTTTTCAACGTTTATTTATTTTTGGGACAGAGAGAGACAGAGCATGAACGGGGAGGGGCAGAGAGAGAGAGGGAGACACAGAATCGGAAACAGGCTCCAGGCTCCGAGCCATCAGCCCAGAGCCTGACGGGGGGGCTCGAACTCACGGACCGTGAGATCGTGACCTGGCCGAAGTCGGACGCTTAACCGACTGCGCCACCCAGGCGCCTCTATATTTTTTAAATTTAAATTTTTTTGAGAGAGGGAGAGAGCGCGCAAGCGCGCGCAAACGCATACACACGCGCGCGCGCGCAAGCGCAAGCGCGCAAGCGCGGGAGAGAGGCACAGAGGAGGAGACAGAGGATCTGAAGCAGGCTCCGCGCGCTGTGAGCCTGAGCCACCCAGGCGCCCCTGTGGTCTATATTTTTAAAAAGAGCCATTGTATGATGTCTTCTATATTATACTATATATATTATGCTGTGAGTCCTCTCATTATAGATATACAGTAGCCCCCTTATCCACAGTATAGCCTCCTGCCGTCACTGCATTTAACCAGTCACTGCATTTAACTGCGTGGTTCCTAAGCAGATGACCCCCCCCCCCGACCTGTGACGTAAGATCAACAGCCTAAGGCTACGTCAAGCACAATCCTCCTTCCGAAGTAGAAGTATCCTCAGAAAGTCAATAGTAGCCTAACGTCATGCGCCACGCATCGTCTCATCATTTTGTCATCTCACATCATCACAACAAGGGTGAGTACAGTACAAATAAGATATTTTGAGAGGGAGGGAGGGGCAGAGGGAGAGTGAGCAAGAAAACATGTTTGTTCACGTAAGTTTTATGACAGTATATTTTTATAATGTCCTATTCAGTTATTGTTAACCTCTTACTGTGCTTAATTTAAAAATTAAACTTTATTATGGGTATGTATATACAGCAAAACACAGTATATATAGGGTCGGTACTATCCATACTCTCAGGCATCCACTGGGGGTCCTGGAATATGTATCTCCCATGGATAAGGACGACTACTATATAGGCAAACATTTACAGATGAAGTGATATCTTGGCCTTGCCTCAAAATAACATCGGTGGAGTGGGAGGGGCATTAATGGAGCAGAATTCACCGTGGGATCGGTGTTGCAGCGGGTCGGTGAGCACGTGAGATTCACCACACTATTCTACTTCGTGTATGTTTGAAATTCTCCGTGATAAAAAGCTGAACAGAATACACAGGACACTTTCTATTGCAAGCTGCATGTTGGAGGAAGCACCTGCATCAGTCCTCCAAGGAGGGAGAGTTTGCAAGTTAAAATGCAAACGATTGAGCTATGTACATTCCTACCAAAAGAAAAGTTTTGGGGGGTGGCAACTAGGGACACACATTTTCAACAAGCTCCCTGCATGATTCTTACGTCCACTAAAACACCGATTAGAAAGGCATGACTAATCTGTAAAAGGAAACAATCACTTCTAAATTCATTTTATAAATGCGGACTTTACAATATTAACTTTCTTGAAGCAAATCAAAGTTTCTAACACTCTTATTACTGCACGAATGGTTTTAAGTATTCCTGTGCAACCAATTCTTTGGGAACATTCATTGATCACCTACTAATTGCAAGACATTGTGCTACACGTGCTATCAATTTTTATCTCAAGGTTTGCTTTAATCCTTTAAAGTAGGTACAATCTTCTCCATTTTCTATCCAAGGAAAGTGAGGCTCAGAAATTTGAGTATTTACCCCAAATTAAAAAATCTATGAAAGGAAGATTAAAATTTGAACACATGTTTTTTGCCTCTGAGATCTACATATACTCTTTTCCACGCTGTCACAGAAATAACTTACAAGCTTCGGGGAAGTTTCCCACTATAATTTAGTGTACTAGTAAAGCACCTGGGCTTCAAAGCAATAAAGATCCAGATACAAGTCCCAGCTCCACCACAGAGCATCAGTTTTCTCTTTATTTCTTTGTAAAACAGAGGGGGGAAATGACGTCTCCCATAGGATTCTTCTGTGGATTAAATCATATCATGTACATAAAAGTGTCGGACACGTTTTAAGTGCTTTATAAATGTTAGATCCTATCATTGTTCTTTCGGGATTGCTTTAACTTTGAGAGTTAGTGAACTAGAGATGACATTTCAGAAGTTATTTGTTCAGATCCCATTTCCAAGCATATCTGTCCTTAAAACAGGCACAATCAAAATATGGAAATCCCCAAATCTTGCGGTTGATTCCTCTCATTGCCAAGAAGTTTGTCCCTATAATTAATTGAACTTTTTTGCTGTGAGGAGACCCCCTCCCCTCACATCTCATTTTGTCTTTAGAGAAGATGGAGGACAAGCAGATAAGATAATTTTGGTAATTCAACGTATTGCAGTTGGGTGAAGGCTTCTATTTTTCATACTAAGAGCTCTAAGTTAATATTAAAAAACAAAAACAGAAACAAAAAACCAGTGTAGCATGATGTAATGGAAGGAACTGGACCTGGGTACTGGCCTGCCTGGGTTAAACATGATTATCTACTCATGCCTGATTTCACAGCTTGGGTTTGAATCCCAGGTCTGCCGTTTTACATGACTTGAATAATTTCTTGGACTTAACCTGTGCTTCATTTTCCTTTTCTGTTACATGTAGAGTCTACCTCACAGTGTTGTGAAAATTAAGCAGGTGAGTACAGATTGAGGACCTAAGAACATGCTTAATCAATGTGGGCAATTCTTACATTGTTGCTTTTTTAGATTAGCCGTATTCAGCGCTCTATTAAATTCTGCGACCAAAACCACAAGTGGCTGGTAATCTAATAAAGCTGATGTCATTTTTCGTGACCCCCCTCTATCCCCCATGCCCCCAACTCCCTCATTGCAGAAAATCCTTTTGTGGCTTCCAACACTATAGGGGCTGCACACTATAGGGGCTGCAAGACTGACGTGGTCAATTTCATTTAGTAAGCTTTCCTTTTCCAAAAACACATGATTCACACTGTCATATACAGCCCATTAAGTCAGTGGAGTCTGTTTCTATTACATCTTTTCCCTCTGCTTTCAAGAAGCCAGCTCAGCATGTTCTAGAACCTAAACTCAAGTTTAAAACCTTGTTCATGTCATTGAAATTAACACCAGCAATTGTTACTTCCCTCCAGAAGCTGGACTACGAAGCCTCCAAGACTATTATTTTTCTAGCTACTATTTACTCGGTGTTTAAGGTGTACTTTACGCACCTTGTATCAATCCCATGGGGTAAATACCATCATTGTCAGGAAACTGACAAGTCCAGTAACAACCTGAAGGCTGTACTTGTATTTACAAGGCTGGAGAAAGGCTTCTGTGACGGGTCTAACTATTGGCACTATCCAGTACCTTCTTGTAAAGAATCTAGGAAATACCTTGCCTCAAACTCCTTCCCGCCTTAAAAAAAAATACAGGCATGAGAGATACGCGGTAATGTGGAAGGGAGAACGACTGGGGATTCTTTCCTGCAGTAATTAAAGGACGTGTCAGAACTCCGAGGCCTGGGGCTTGAGAGCTGGGGGGCTCGAGGCTCTTGCTTTCCAGAGTCTACACGGACCCTGGCGGGGAGGGAGACCCGGCGCGGACGGGGGCAGGGCCGCCCTCCTTCCCGCCCGGGCGCGCAGCGAGGCCGACTCACCTGCGTGGCCGCCAGCCGCGCCCGCACCTCCCGCATCAGGAAGGGCTCCAGGCCGCGGCCCGCGGTGCAGAAAAACCGGGCGCCCGCTGCAGGCCGCGAACCGGAATCTGTAGGAACCGCCGCCATGGCGGCTCGGGCGCGGCCCCGCCGCTCGGGGTCACGTGGCCTGGGGCGCGCGCGGCGAGTCCCGGCTCTCCCGGAGGCGGGCACTGGGGCCGCGGGGCAGGGTGGAGTCTGAGGCTAGGGTTGTCAGGGAGACCCGGGGTGACGGTGGGGGCCGGTGGGGGGGTGGTGGGGGGGTGGTGGGGCCGGTGGGGGGGTGGTGGGGCCGGTGGGGGGGCGGGGGAGCGGGTCAGCTCGGAGGGGTGGCTGGGGGGCTCCTTGGTTAACTGCTCGGAATTTCCCTGATTAGGTATTTGGAACTATTTGGAGTCACACATGGAAGGCATACAGTTGGGATCTGTAATTGGAATCTATATAAACGGTATATATCATCTAATCCATTTGTCTTCTTTTTGAGATTGAGGAAGTTGATTCCTAAACAGGCCAAGGGACAAGTGGCATATAGCTGAGGTTTGTCTTGATAGCCAGTATAACGAGCTTCTATTTCTCCCAAATTTCTCCTCCCCTCTTCTTTATCACTCGCCATTACTCTCCTGATGTAAGGAGCCCTATTCTGTCTTCACCAAGAATTGGGCCAAAGTTGGGAATCCTCAGGACCAAGAGCAGAAATTGTCACTCTCCAGTGGAATGCTTTTATGTTCACATTTCTTGCACTTCTAAGTTCATTCACCATGAAGGTAATGAATGCACTGTCTAGTTTGGGCCACCTGGTTTAATTGGCTGTCTTAACAGTATTTGAAGGGACTACTCTAATTTTGAATTTTCTTTCTTTCTTTTTAATGTTTATTTTTTTATTTTGATAGAAAGAGCAGGGGAGGGGCAGAGAGAGAGAGAGAGAGGGAGAAAGAATCCCAAGTAGATTCTGCCCTGGCAGCAAAGAGCCCTATTTGGGGCTCAATCTCACAAACCGCAAGATCATGACCTGAGCCCAAGTCAAGAGTGGGATGCTTAACCAACTAAGCCACCCAGGTGCCCAATTTTGAATTTTGAATTGGCAATGAAAATATTACTTGGGAGGAATAGAATCCATATCACAAAGTGGACAGCATTACATAAGCTCTGTTGTTGTATAGAAGTTGACATGTGGTTATATGAAGAGACAGTGTATAGAAACTATTAAATGAATGGCTGGCTATCTTTCTGGCAAGTGCCTCTTACATGGTTCAATGGGATACCTAGATGAATGGCAGATACTACCTCTCTTCCTCCCCACCTCACCCCAGCTCATGGTCTACTTGGACAGTATTATGAAAATTCTTATGGAATCATGTAACATGACTGTATCAAAATTTCAGTCCTAAAACTTCTTTTCAGAACCTTTCATGTTGGCACATTCTTTAGTTTCCTTCATTCTTTTTTTTTTTTTTTTGCCTCCATATTTATGTTTTCATTCTTTTGGCAGTTGACTTAGCTTTATGCCTTGTGATTCCTGGTACTCTAGTATGTCTGGGGACACCCAGGAAACCTCCTTAGTACTTCCTACATTCTGTACCCAAGATAGTAAGCACCCAGACATATAGTTCAACAAATACTGGATACCCACTCTCTGCCAGACTCAGATGCAGATGTGAGTGAATATTTGAGTGTGTGTGGGGGGGGGGCGGGGTGGGGCAGACAGGAAGGCCCCATCAGCAGTTAGGTGCTATTAGAGCATAATTACATGAGTTGGGAAGTTGATGGGGATCAAGGTAGACAGGTGGTAGGGCTAATGTTATGGTAACACTGCCCATGGAGGATGAAGAAATGACTTCTCCAGTGTAGGGCTGGCTAGCAACATGCTCTCCTGCCAAACCACTGCTGAGCTGAGGCTCAGTCCTGCAGAGCCAATCTTCCCCTTATATCCTCTTTTCTCTTCTTCTGTGGTCTTTCCCCCACCCAGAACCTTTGGTCAGCACTATCAGTCTGGAGCTACTCTTGTTTCAGTTGGGGTCGGGGAGTCAAGTGCATTTGCTCATCTTTGGGCCTTGCTGTAGCACAGCGCTTCCGGGAATGCCTTTCATCATACAGTATTGGAGACGAGAGGAAATAGGTGGAGTTTTGCCTCTTTAGGGAGAAAATAATTGGTTCCCTGAGAGGAGAGTTGCCTGGAATTCTCTCTGTGTGACTCAAATACTCTTTCCTCCATTTCTGCTTCTCATTAAAAAAATGTCTCTACTGGAAAAGAACCACTGATCCCTATAGACGCTTTGCATATCCAGCTGAGCTTTGCTGTTTCAATATCGCATATTCAACGGGTAGGGAGCTGGTGGTTGGCAGAAACAATTTTACAACAGATATACTTTTAAGTGGGAGTGTTTAAGGAATTTAGGGCTTGATTATTTGCTTCAAGATCTCCATGTTTTGGTGTAATTGGCATTTCCTTTCATTCTTAAAAACGTTTGATGCATGTACTTAGATATTAAAATGCAAATGCTTTAGGTTGTGAGATCCTTGAGGATGGGATGATCTCATTGATCTAGGCATCCATAAAGAGCACACTGGCTTGCCTATGGTAGGCTCTCCATCAATGTGTGCTGAATTGGATGGAATGTAACTAGTTGGAAACCCACTCACTAAAGATGTCCTCTTCAGCTGGCAGGGATTGCAATAACCACCACACCACCAGGGGCCTTTGTGAGTGCGATATGGGGATAAGGGTGGAGGACTAAGGCCAATGGAAGGCACTGAGGGGATAGAGGGACCCCGTTCTCTCTATCCCTCCCCACACAATTTATAAATAATATCACTTAACAAGGAATACTTGTCAGAATGACCTTAGGGGTCTTTTCGATGTCATATTTGCCCCCCACCCCTGTATTCTGGTACAGTTGAGTGGGGTTGGTGTTGAGCCAGGCCCCTCTCCTAAGGAGAACAGGAACCATTGCTGTATCCCAAATGGATTCGATTGCCAACTTCTTTGAAACACCCACTCTTTCCCTCCTCCCAGGCTTTTGCTTCCACTGCTCCCTTTGTCTAGAATTCTCTCTTCCATTTATTTTCTTTAAGACTGAGGCAGAATGCCACTTCTTCAGAATGCTCTCTACTGCCTTTCTAGCATGCTTCCATTTACATAATATTTTATACCTTTATTATTTATTCATTCATAAATATTTATTGATTCCATGTCAGTATGTCTGTTAATACGACAAGGTTCCAGCCTGTGAGAAACGTTCGGTTTAATGGGTGGTAATGGTGATGGTGCCGGATTGCTGAGAGAGACATACAAAGAATGACAATAAAATGTGATATATGGTGAGCAAAAGAAAGCAGCTGAGCCTGGCACATGGTAGGCACTTAGTAAGTAAATGAAGTTGAATAAGTGAACTTATCCTGAAGTCCAGTGAACGTTTGTTATGTTTGTGGTTTCTCGTCTCCCTCTGAGCATCTTTGCCAAATCAGGACATTCTCTGTCTTCTGAAGCTCCCTGCCCAAGGTTTGTGCATACGGTGGAGATACAGTGGATTTTGCTCACACAACCCAGCGTAGTAGCTTTAGGATCTTACAGTTTTTTTAGAAGTCAATGGAGTTGTGGCATTGTGGTAAAGCCTCAGATACAGGCACAGAAGTCTGTTGGACACACACATTCCAACCAAGTCAGTGTGGATTGTGAAAGAAGGAAACAACATATTTTTATGGCTGCAACTGCAAACACAGTTTGAGAACAAGCTATGGGCTGTATAGTAGTCACTTACGTGCACACGGTAACCACCTGGAGTGGTGCTTCCTTGAGATACATAGTCAGAAAAGAGAAAATTTAGCAGAACATTAGTGCCTTGTGTATATCAATACTGCCTGTGGAGCATTATTTATTCATTAGTGTTTATGTCACTGTAGTTTTAATGTAACATCAAAATTCAAAAAGTGTAATCTCCGTGTTGTGATCTAGAGGGAAAATTCCTTTATATGTATTATCTTGCTTTAGTTATGCATGAACTTATTATTTCATTATTATTTTGAGGTACAAATAGAGTCTAGGTATCCAGTGCTTTTTTGGAAAAATGTGACATGCATTTAACGCATATTTCAAAACACTAGGGGTTTTGATGTGATTTTATTTGTTTAAATATATTTTGAGCTCATAAAACTGTATTCACATCTGATAGACCTTTATAACATCCCATCTGGAAGGGGGTATGGAAGTTATTTCTTTGATACATTTGCTGACTGAACAAATGACTGAATATACAATTTTCTTTAATTTACTTGGATGAACTATATTGCCTAAATAAAATAAAGCCATTTTCTTGCAGTTATGTTCACCTCACTCAGACTGTTGTTTTAATATTCCTTTTCTTGTACTGCCTTTATGTGTATATTTACTATGAATTCTTTTCCATTAGAGGCTTGTTATTAATAATCATCATATTTCTTAGTATGAGGAAAGCCCCTCAAATATCCTAAACCAGCTAGGATTCCCATATTTTGAAATTTCTCTCATTTTCTGGTAAGACTCCCTCCTTTCTAGTAGATGGTCATTTATTTTGCCTGTTTTATCAGTGCAATTTAAACAGAATCACCTTAAAACTCAAGCAAATGTGATCTACAAATAAACAAAAACAACCAAGGTACAGATTCTATTTCTTCAGAAATACAGACAGAGTACCTTGTTTTAATGTGAATGGTATTTGGCAGAATAGAATCTGAAGATTTTATTAGAATGTTGGCCTAATTCAGTCAACTTTCCTTCTATTGTTGGCATGATCATTGAGAATGGACTGTGGAGCAAGCAAGCTTATTATGTTTTCAACTCTGTATTTTTGTTGTTGTTGTTGTTGTTGTTGTTGTTGTTGTTGTTGAAGGGCAATAATTTTTCACTGCCCGTGAACATTTTGTGCTATTTTGAAAAATAGATTTTAGCACCCTTGAAAATTTATTTCTGATACATATCAGAAAAATATAATCAGGCTTGCCTTTCAACAATTTTCATTCAAAACGTTTGATTATGGGGTGCCTGGGTGGCTTAGTCCGTTGAGCATCTATCTGATTTTTGATACAGGCTCAGGTCACGATCCCAGGGTTGTGGTATCGGGCCCCACGTTGGGCTCCATGCTGAGTGTGGAGCCTGCTTACGATTACTTCTCTCTCCCTCTGCCCCTCTCCCCCTCTCGTGCACTCTCTTTCTCTAAAATTAAAAAAAAAAGTTTGAAATTTAATAATTAAGAATATACTACTTATATTTAATGTTATAATTTTTTATAATATGAATTACTTGGCTAAACAGAAAAACAGTATAGATACAAGATAAAAGCATGCAACCTGCAATATAAGGTTAGGCTATCATTTGGTTCCTCCATGAAATACCTTCAGAGTAGGACATGATGCCGGAAATTATTTGGTACTAGCTGAGCGCCTAGACTATAGGCAGGTAATACTCACATCTTTAATCAAGACACGTTGTTTTATTGCCCTGTCACTTTGGTCAACTTAAACGATACAGATTATCTGCCTCACAAAGTTCAAAAGATCTAAATGTAGCCAAGTTGGGAAAAATACTAAAAGCTGGCCTCAGAATTCATCTTAGGTACCAAATCATCTTTAAGAAATATCCTTGATAGAATTCAGCAAGGCTTCAAGTCACCAAGCGGAGAAATATAGAAATTATCAAACTGTTCTGCATAAAAGTCAACAGAAGATAGGGAATGTCCTGAGGGGGGAAAGACCTGATAAGGAAAGGGGACGTATGGGGCAACAGTGTGGGAAACTGAGGCCGGTGGGGTTAAACAACCAATGAGAGATGGCCTATAGTATGGTACCTGAAGGACTTCTAAGGATGTTCAGTACTCAGTTGAAATTTGTTTCTGGTGCTGCCGTGAACTGTCTTCAGTGACCCCAAATTTCAGTAAAACAAATAGACAAAACATAGCTTTTTGCCTGAGGTATTTTAGGATTCAAAGTGTCAGGGATTGTGATACCCTTTACATGGACTCTGGTTGACTTTGGTCAGAAAATTCAGCAGAATCAGAAACTCAGAGCAGAGCTGCCAAGAGAAACCTAAGTGTGTGGGTCTATTAACAAGGAATGTGCAGAGAGGGGTGCTGCAGGCCAATGGCAAATAATGAAAATGCCATTGACAGCTGGGTGCAGCTGAATTTGTCCCTCACCTGGAACAATAAATTTGATATAAACCAAGTGTCTAATAGTTAAGCATGGGTAGACATTGCAATCTTGGGGCAACCCAGGGCAGGTTAACTAAGGGGGATTATGATCAGGGGTTGAGCCTAACATTCTCAATTTTATATTTTTGGATTTTCACTTTCTGCTAGTTTTTCTATAAAATTTCACTTAGTACTAGCTTTGCACTAGCACATAGATTAATCACATTAATCAGACTTGTGTAAAGCTGTTATCCGGACCTTGTACATAGTTTGTACTGGATGTTATATTGGTTGTCTGCATTGGATGTTAGATGCTAGTGTGGATTTCCCAGACTTCAGGCTGAACACACATGCTCTCTAAGTTGGCAGCATTCTCCTCACTGTGGTAGTGAGTTTGGCTTCTTTTAAATGATGAGTTTCTAAAGTTGTGAAAGAGCGTGTGTGTTGGAGGAGGGGGGGGGAAACGCTGTTACAAACTTAGAGGCTCTTTGTCTGTGGACTAAGAATAGCAGTGACATTTCTAAAGGGTTTGATTTCCTCAGAAGGTAGAGCACTTATAACAAATAATTCAAAACCATCATTAATCCAAATAATTCCAGAGCAATGTGATACACATTTGCTCTTTCAGACTGGTCATACACAGAATTAAAAATATTCCTACACATAACTTTTGTTGAAAACTGCATTAGGTGATAACTTGATTTAGAAATTTCTTGCTCTTCTCTCTTCTTTAAATTATGGTTAGCCTTCCCCCCCCACCTGTCAGCACAGAGCCGGATGTGGGGCTTGAACCCATGAACTGTGAGATCATGACCTGAGGCGAAGTAGATGCTTAACTGACTGAGCCACCCAGGTGCCCCAAGAAATCCCTTTTTAAAAAGGTTTATTTGTTTATTTTGAGAGCGAGAGGGAAAGAGAGAGAATGGGGGGTGGGGCGAGGAAGAGAGGGAAGCCCAAGCAGGCTCCATGCTCAGCACAAAGCCCAATGCAGGGCTCGATCTCACGACGATGAGATCATGACCCCAACTGAAATCAAGAGTTGGATGCTTACCTGACTGAGCCACCCAGGTGTCCCAAAAATTATGGTTCGCCTTGTACCCAGGTACTCTCAGTGATATTCAAATATTTGAGAAAAGAATGTCTTAAGATAAATCTGATGGGAGCAAATTCAAGGAAAAAATACGGAGAAAGAGTAGGCACAAGTTTAATCCAAATCTAGCTGTTATAAGCCTAACTGCTAAAGTGGACTATAAGCTAACCACAAATTTTATATTTATTAACTATGATTTAGCATGGTAGTTTTCAGACTATTATAATCATTTCGTTTTGACATGGATATGAAAGTGGAGAAGTTCAGGGAGAAAAATTAAAGAAGGAGCTAAGGAAAATAAATCTTACATGAAAGGTTAAAAGGAATTGAAATTGTTTAGCTTGCTGAAATGAAGGAAGGTTAAGAAAAGCCTTCAGTATCTTCAAATATATGAATGGAATCATCAGTGAGATACTGGCCTATTTATAAAGAGGACTGAAAAATGGTGCAGGCTGAATCCTTTAAAGATTTTTGGAACTCGTACATGCCATGGTCTGATGTTCTGACTGTCTGGCCTGCTGATTCCTTTCCCATTATGGTGTTTCTGGGTGTCCCAGAGGGCAGTGACTGACGTTTACCTCTGTTGATCCCTTTCTAAGCAAGGTAGGTGTCAGATCAGATCACAAAGCCTGAAATCACAGGGCAGAGACAGATAGTTGCTGAAAAAGGTAGCTGGATCATTACCCACTTGCAAAGATGTTGATGAATGAAAAAAGTCATTCTTCTCCCATTAGCTCTTGAGCTTTATCCCTCTATTTGGATTTATTTACCAGAATTTTTTTTTGCTGCGTTTCTGTTTTTTTAATTGTGGTAAAAACCACCTCGCATAAAATGTACCATTTTTAACTGTGTGGTTCAGCCGTGTTGACTGTAGTCACATTGTTGTGCAACAGATCTCTAGAACTTTTTCATCTTGCAAAACTGAACAACTTCCCATTTCCTTTTTCCTCCAGCCCCTGGCATGTTGGGTTTTGATAGATTATTTTTTTCGTTACATGGTTGCCCCCTTCACTAGTCTCTAAATTATGGAACTTATTCATATTTTGTTTCCAGGGGCCATCACTTAGGAGGAGCTTAATAAATGTCTGCTAATGAAGGTCAGAAAGAACATCAGAATGAGTCTTTTCAACTAGAGTTATGGGACTAATAGTAAGTGAAAGGTTGTGGCTGGCACTGTTATTTCCTTTCCTAACCCATCCTCTTTATTTCTTCTCTTTTTGACAAAACCCAGATTTCCCTTATGATGACTAGCTGCCTCGTCCTAGACTCTTGAATGATCCAGTATGTGGCTCTCATCCCTACCTGCATATACAGATTCCTGCTCCCCCTGCTCGGTGATCCTGATTTAATTGGTTTGAAGTGGTGCCGAGGCACTAGGAGTTTAAAAGTCTCCTAGGATAGAGAACCATTATAAGGCTATCCTGTTCTTCTTTGCTTGCTATTTGCTTTTCCCAGCTTTTTATTCCCTGAGGATGGCCATGTGACCTAGTTCTGGCCAGTAAAATTCTGCTGGGTCTTCTGGAAAACTTGTTGCCTTCCTGATAAAAGAAACAGATACCAGAGAACTCAATGGTGCGGCCTCTTCCCCTTTTCTGTCTTGAATGCAGATATGATGCCTCATGCTTTGGTAGCCATCTTGCAACCACGAGGCAAGTATTAAGAACAAAAACCCAACAAGTTAATAATGGGGAAGCAGAACGTTGGAAAGAATCTGGATCCATAATAACATTGTTGAACTCTTGGACTACCTACTTTTCTTGTTAAGTAAACAATAAATGCCATTATGGTTCAATCTCCCTAACAGTGGCTCTCTCCTTAATTATCTGCTTACAAAAGCATCCTGAACTGAAACAAAAGGTATCCTAGACCAAACTAAAACTACATGCAAATAAATCCCCAGGATGAAATGATTTTCAGAAAACCTGGCTAAAACTCTAAAACAATTTGTCTAAATGTGTAACAGCTATCACAAAAGCTCATGATATTTCCCATAAAATATATTGGGATAAAATGATCAAAAACAGACCATGGCTGGTATACTATAATTCTTACTCAGTTTAACATTTATGTTTTTATATTTCTAGTCATTAACATAAGCGTGGTAGAATGGCATATCTACTTTTAAAAAATAATATCCATTCATTGCACAAAAAAATCTTCCTGAGCATCAGTCAGCCCTGTGCCAGGCATGATTTTAGCTAAGCACATGGGAAGGAAACACCAATGAACAAAACAAGTGTCTTTGTCTTTAAAAATACCTCTGTGGCACTTACATTCTAGTTAGGGGGTGAGGGAGCTTCTTTATCATAATAAAGAAGCTATGTAGTGTATCAGAAGGTGGGAAGTTCTAGAAGAGACTGGGGTGCCTGGGTGACTCAGTTAAGCATCTGACTCTTGCTTTAGGCTGAGGTCGTGATGCCAGGGTCATGGGATTGAGCCCTGCGTCAGACTTCATGCATCTCTCTTTCTCTCTCTCTCTGCGCCTCCCTCCTTCTCCATCTCTAAAAATAAATAAATAAATAAACATAGAGGTTCTTGTAGGGATCACAGTGGGGAAAATTCTTCACTAGCTACACCTTGGCTTATTTTTTAAAAGAAAAGTAATGTTTAATGTTTATTTATTTTGACAGAGAGAGAGAGAAAGGCAGAGAGAGAAGAGAGAGAGAATCCCAAGCAACCTCTGTGCTATCAGCACAGAGCCTGATCTAAGGCCCCATCTCACGAACCATGAGTGTATGACCTGAGCTGAAATCAAGAGTGAGATGCTTGGGGCGCATGGGTGACTCAGTCGTTTAAGCATCCAGCTTCGGCTCAGGTCATGATTTCACAGTCTGTGAGTTCGAGCCCCGCATCAGGCTCTGTGCTGACAGTTCGGATCCTGGAGCCTGCTTCAGATTCTGTCTCCCTCTCTCTGTGCCCCTCCCCTGCTCACGCTCTCTCTTTCTCTTTCTCTCTCAAAAATAAATAAACATTAAAGAAATTAAAAAAAAGAGTGAGACGCTTAACCAACTGAGCTATTCAGGCGCCCCAGAAGAGTACTCTTTTAAATGTACTTGGGGGATAAGGAATAGAGCAAACACTAAAAACCAGGAAGAACGCCTTTTTTTTTTTTTTTTGTAAAAATATCCATGAAAAGGGAGATAGCTTCACCATTAGCCAAACTGTAGCACTATATGGGAGTCCTCATGTTCTCTTTAGGGCAACCGATAATCATAACATTTTGCTCATAAAATAGTTTTGCAGGAGAAACAGAAGTCTCTAGAGGTCAGGGCCTTCAAGAGATGTGGTCTAGGCTGCCCGATGCCTTATGGATGCATGGTTTTAGCCCAGTTTGGTTTTATGAAGTGAGAGGAAAAAAACAACGTTCTGTTTGGACTGCGCTGTTCTGTTTGCCTCCCTGAGTTATCGTGATGGCCTTGTTTCTGGTCTCAAGTTTTATGGCACCAAATGAAAACTGTTTATTTTATCCAAGCTTCAATATCTGGCAGAGGTAAATCATCCTATGTGCATCCTGGATTAAGTGTAAACAGAAGTGTGATAAGATACGACCTGAGGAATAAATTTAAAAAGTAGTAATCATCATGGGAAACAATTTTTTATAAGTGTTTTCCTGTTTGTGCTATTTGATTGCATTAACACTAGCACTGCCTATAGAAATGATATTTTATGAAGTGACATTATTCTCTCTCTCTCTTTTTTTTTTACTGTTCAACAAGTTCAGCAGATAAATGTCAGAAGGAAAAATGAATCAAATTCCAAGTTGCTTAGTGTTGCTGCTTTGATTTTGAAAATCAGCAAGGCTATATGTTTTGTGTATGGTTAGGCATCATTCAATAAAAATATTTAGAAACCAAAAAAAATCTTTTTTCAATATACTCTAGGAAGAGGCACATCAGTAGATGGAGTGTCTATAAACTTGTTCTAGTTATTTTTCCTTTGGAATTGATACTATAATTTATTTAAATAAAAAATTTTAATTCTACCAGTGAAACCTTATGACAATGATACAACTCAAACTATTAATTTTTCAGAGTTTATTTTGGGTATGTCTAAATAATAGTCTCAATGAAAATGACCAGTTGTGATCCTTATGGCTGAGCCTTGATGAGATAATAAGCATACTGCCCTACAAGGACTTACAGGCATAGGAGAAAAAAAAATGGCTTTGGAAAAAAAGAAGGCCTTAAGGGTTTCCAGTGATCATTTATGAGGTTCCCACATTTTATATAAAGGGTCTCAGATCACATGAAACCCATGATACACAATGTTAGCCATGAATCAATTGGTTCTATTTATATAAAGGGTAATATTCGCAGTTAGAAATTTCCTACAAAAGAGATTCATAATCTTGGAAGAAATTTTATCTGAAATGATGGACATACCCTAATCTTCCTCCCTAGGCTTCCTTCATTACAAAGGTTATGGTTATTTTTTGAGTATACAAATTAAAGTGTTTTTCAAGAGGTATGTAAAGTTGAACTTTCCCCCAAGTGTCTTTAATGACCTATTCTGGGTCCAAGTTCTGCTCTTAAACCTGATCTTTGAGTCGTGAGCTTTGCCAGTTTTTCTTGCTTTGCCTTTATTTTTGATGCCTGTATAATAAGAAATGGATTCTCTAAATTGTGGTGAAGTCTGATAACCCTGTTTCTATATCTCTTCACCCCTGATCAGAACGAGTTAGAGCTTTTTGAACAACAGCATCATGGTTAGAGCTAAGAGAATATATTCTTTGTACTTCTGTTCTTAAAACTGATTCCCTATCAGAGAGAACCTTGCCACACATCTTGCTTTCTATGGTATTGATCATAAAAACATCTCTGCCTTGACCATCATTTATGACAGTCATTATTAGGAGATATTCACAGGACTAAATAAAAGATAGCCTCTTAAACTTGGATTTCCTTACATTTTGAATCTATTCTCCCTTTACTATACATGTCAGGCTCTTTCCCTGCCTCCTCTCCCACAACCTCTTTGCTTCTATGCTTGGATATTCTTACTAAATGAGAAAATAGTGGATAGCAGCAAACTGGTCTCTCAAAATATGGCTGCTTCAGTGACTAAAACAGGAAAAAGATTTTAAAAAAACGTAGCAGGAAGTAATCTCACAGCACATTGTTTCTGGAGTCATGGTGGTTTCCCAATTATCAATTGAGTGGTATCCCATTTATCAGTAGATATTATTCAATAGTATCATAGAAAACTTCCTGTGTGTTGGGAACTATGCTGGTCCCCTTTCGTTTACATTATCTTGTTATTACTCCCAGTAACTCTGTAATCAGGTGGGTGTTATTATTAGCTTCATCTTACAGATTAGGAAATCGAGGCACAGAGTGGTTAAGTGACTTCTCCATAGATACACTGACTGCTAAGGGGCAGAACTCAGAAGAGAATTCTTGCTGCTTGACCTCAATGCCCAGGCTCTTACTGGCTTTCTCTTTCAAGAGATGTGCAGTAGATACTTCAAGTAACTGTACAGTAAGTGCTTATTAAAAATTCGTTGACTAATAGTCCCAGTTGCATTGAGATGTTTTACTAGTCCATACCTCTACACTCATTTAAATTAGCCCCAAAGATCTGTGCATTTCACTGTCACATTCAAATGCCTTTTCTTAAGGCAGTGATTTTCATCTTATTTATTTGGCCTTCATGTTTGTTTATTCTATAATATTGTGATTAGGGTTATATTTTGGAGACCTGTGTTATTGTGCAAGGAGGGTAGAATTAGAGCTTTATGGTAATCAATGCACTGTTTGGAAGATGTGCAGAGTCTCTTCTCTGGGTATAATGCTCTTTATATCAATGGTTGAACAGGTTAATTTTGTTTAAATCTTCTATAGCAAGTGCTGGCAAACTTTCCTAAAGAAAGTAAGTATTTAAGGCTTTGCACGCTATACAATTTCTGTCATAACTACTCAATTCTGCTTTTGTAATGGAAAAACAGTCATATATGATATGCAAATAGATAGCATAGCTGTGTTCCTATAAAATTTTATTTGCAAAAATAGGTGGCCAGCCTGTAAGCCATGATTTGCTGACCCATGTTCTATTACTTTGTTATCTACTTGACGTATCAATTTCCATAGGGTATGTTAAAATGTCCAAATTTATCATTTATTCTTGATTTATCTCCTTTAAAACCTGTCAGTTGTTACTTTACAATCTAGAATATTAGCAGAAAATAGAGGTTGAGAATGTGAACTCTGAATCAGACAGTCTTAGTATGTCCTGTGTCTTAACCCTCTGTGCCTCAGCTCCCTTCTTTGCAAAATGGGGGATGATAATAATATTTATCCTGTGGGGTTGTTGAGGATTAGTTGAATTAATACATCTAAAGGTCTTATAATAGTGCTTGGAATATGATAAGCACTAAATGAAGGGATATAATCATTTTACATTTTTGGCTTTTATGTATGTATGTATGTGTATGTATGTATGTATCAAGAAAGAGAGAGAGCATGAGTGGTGGGGAGGCAGAAAAGGAGAGAGAGAATCCCAAGCAGGCTTCACACTATCAGCGCTAGTGTGGAGCTCTTTCCCACAAACCACGAGATCGTGACATGAGCAGAAATTAACTGAGTCACCCAGGAGCCCCTGGCTTATATCTTTTAATCCATGTATCATATTCATGTTTTTCCCTGCCATTTTTGGCCTTGAATTTACTTTTATCTGACATGAAAATTTCTTCTCTGGCTTTCTTTTGTCATACTTGCCTATTATATCTTTTTCTTCCTTTTCATTTTCAACTTGTCTGTATTAAGTTTATCTCTGTAGATGACTTGTTTTTGCATATTACTTTTTGTTTATTTTTATGCCAATCTGACACTCTATTTCTCTTGGTTAGTTTTAACCATTTACATTTATTTTAGTTATGGTCATATTTAGAGTTACTGAGGCCATCTAATTAAAATTATTTCTTTATCATACTTTTATATGGTTAATTTATTTCTCTTCTCCTTCCTTCCAGTGGATAAATCAAATATTCTTACCCTGGACATAAGACAGTTACATTTTATATTTTTAATTATCTGATGGTTACTTAAACCTTACTAAGACCTCTCTTATGTTTATCTTTTCTTTCATAGTTCTTGATTTTATCAATACTTACGTCTTCCCCCTTGAAGACTGTACCCTGAATCAGATGGTCTGACTTCTTAAAAAAAATGCTTTTGTAGCGTTTATTTATTTTTGAGAGCGAGAGAGACAGAGCATGAGCAGGGGAGAGGCAGAGAGGGAGGGAGACAGAATCTGAAGCAGGATCCAGGCTCTGAGCTGTCAGCACAGAGCCTGACATGGAGCTCAAACTCACGAGTCGTGAGATCGTGACCTGAGTTGAAGTTGGACACTCAACTGACTGAGCCACCCAGGCACCCCAGATGGCCTGACTTGGAATGATTGGCACTGCCTCTTACCGGCTGTGTGTCCTTGTATAGGTTTCTTAACCTCTCTGTGACTCATTTCCTCATCTGTAAAATGGAATCTTTCTTCTCTCTGAGTACAACCTCTACTTCCCTCTTCTCTGAAGCAAGGTACTTAGTATCATCCTGTTTTAGTTATGGATTTTTATGTATTAATATACATAATATACATACCCCCTTCCTTTTTTAGACAAAATAAACCTTATTAAATTATTTGCTCACCCCGATTTCCTTTATATCTGGCTTTATTTATTTTTTCTTTCTGTTAAAATATTCTTTCTAAGAATGTTTTCACAGCAGGTCTTTGTGTGGTAAACCTTCTGAGGCTTTGCCTCCCTCTCTTTCTGTCCCTCTCCCACTCATGCTCTGTCTATCTCTCTCTGTCTCAGAAATAAACATTAAAAAAAATTAAAAAAAGGCGGGGGGCACCTGGGTGGCTCAGTCGGTTGAGCGACTAACTTCGGCTCAGGTCATGATCTCACGGTTTGTGAGTTCAAGCCCCGCGTCGGGCTCTGTGCTGACAGCTCAGAGCCTGCAGCCCGCTTCTGATTCTGTGTGTGTGTCTCTCTCTCTGTCCCTCTCCCACTCATACTCTGTCTGTCTCTCTCTGTCTCAGAAATAAATAAACATTAAAAAAAATTTTTAAAAAACCGTCTGAGGCTTTGTATGTGAAGGATATTCTTACTGCCTTCTATTTAAATGTGACTTACTGGACTTAAAATATTAAGTTTAATGTTCTTTTCTTGAAATACTTTAAAAGTATTTTTCCATGTTCTCTAGTGTAGCTGTTGAGAGAATGAATAATCTGAATTTTATTCTTTGTAGTTGAGTTACTCTTTCTTTCTAGAAGCTTTTAGAATTTTCCCATAGACTTTGAAGTCCTTTGGTTTTCCTCCACTGATAATCTGGATTTTGGATTTTCTTCTCCTTTTCTCTCTCCTGTTTGTCCCTTGGCACTCTGTATGCTTTCTTAACCTGAAGTCTTTTCATCTTTGATTCTGGGAAACTATCAGTCATTAATTCTTCAGATACTTGCTTCCTTCTGTTTATTTTCCCATCATATTATTAAGCAGAGGGTGATGCTTTATTTTCATATCTCTAACATATACTCATAATATCCCACATATATTCTGTTAATCCATCCCTGAATCCTTCTAGACTGGTTCTTAGTCTTGGTCTTCCAGCTCACTAAATTAGTTTTCCACTCCATCTATATACTGCATTTCATGATTCTTCATTGGTTCTTTAAGATTCTTATTTCTGCATCATGTCACCAATACCTGATCTTCTGCCTACTTTAAACTCTTAATCTGCTCCTTCCGTTAATTCAGCTCTGTTTGCTGTTTGCTATTGTTCATTGTCTTTTGTTTTATAGCATTTATGTTCTTCGTATGCCATTTTTCCTTCCGAGCTTATATTGCCTGGGGTCTTTGCTACGTGGGCTTTTCATGAGTATCCAGGGAGAGGAGTCTGAAGCTCAGGCCCTGGTTTATAAACCTTCTGGTGAGACTACCGTTTCCAGTCCGCTCACAGTCATAATCATTTTCAGTGTCTCCAGGGGTATCTTAGGAGTTTTATGTTAGTTTTTGAAAGTACATCTGATTCCTTCTTGGTTGTTTTTTGTTTTGTTTTACTTTCGCTTCTTTAGGGTAGGGTTCAGGAGAGGGAGCCAGCAGCCTGGGCTAGTTCAATGTCATGTTACAAGTGTAAGTTCTTCATAGCATTGCCGGTTTTCAAGCTGTATCACGGTGTTTGAAAAGGACGGTGTATACCATGGCTCCTTCCCGAATTTCAGCGATTTTAGGAATTGCAGTAATTTTAGTAATTAATCTTCTGGTGATTACTGTATAATGGACTTGGCAATATCAATCACTATCTCTAGAGACTACTGACATAGAAAGAATGGTGTGCCTGGAGTATATGGACTTGACCCAACTTCTTTTTCTTTGTGACAGGCCCGAAAGGGCCAACACTCTGCTCCTCAGGGTATAACTCATGTGCTCGAACGATGGTTCTCAGGTTCTACCTCTAGCAATCCTTACTACGTCTTGATGATTTACTTTGACAGGAAAGTCACATCTTAAAATTGATGTTATTTTAATAAAAAGCTTAAATTGGATTTTACTTTCATTGATTTCCACAAAGTCAAGCAATTCACTTCAGCATTATAAATCACGCGACTACACCAGGTCTGTCAGGCAATAAGGTTGAAGAGCGATTCTTTCCGTTTTTGTGCCACTTTCTACTTTTATGTCTTCTTGTGGGGAGGTTTGCCTTCGAGTTCCACAGGGCATCTTACCAGCAGCCTTATAGAACTCATATAATATTTATCTTCCTGGAGGAAAAATAATTAGATTTAAGATGTAGGTTAAATTAATTGGGTTTGTTTTCTTTTTAAAAGAAATTCCTGTTCAAGTTGTGAATGATAATTCAGTTGAAAAAAAGAATTTGTGTTAAGTGCTAAAATGAATCACCGAGATGGCATGTAAAATCTTTCTCTGGAGGTCTTTAAATATAGGGTACATTTTTAGCTTTTTGAGGTGTCTAGTTTAGGGTTATTTTTAAAGATGGAGGGATTGAGGTGATATCTCTTCGAACTCTGTTTGAGTCCTTTGATTGAAACTGCTCTCCAATTTTAGCTGAAAAATGCACCTTCTTTAAAAGTGCTTCTGTGCTAATGATATTTTTCAAGGGATGTAGGTTAAGACAGACATACAGCCTTGGAGGAATTATATTTCATCTGAAATTTTATATTAACCAATTCTTCTTCTCAATCTCTCCTAATCATTCCTATCTGCTGTGGTTGCTCTTTGTTTTTGTCCTAATAAGTGCTGGAAAAATCTGAGACATTCTCCTTACTCCTCCCTAACCCTGGTAGAGGTTTTATAATTTTCTTAAGATTTACCTTATATGTACCCTCCCTTCCTCTGTCCCTAACCTCTCCTCAACCAAATATGTTACAGTGGCCTAGACTAGAGCAATAAATATTTCTATGGTGGTGGGCGGACTTTTCCCTAGCTTTATCAATCATTGTAATATTCTTGACAGTTCTCTGTCCCCTCATACATTTCTTTTGTGAAAAGTTAATTATTTGCCTAGTAAACGTGGGAACAGGAAGTGGGCATGCAGACACCCTTCCCCTCTGCTTTGCTTTGAGATCAAATTGCCCCAAGGAAGAATGCATTTTGTTCTGTTTCTCCCTGCTGCAAAATTTACAAGGTGGCTTGCCTCCATCGGTGTCCATGAGAGGCCTGTGACTGTTCCAGCCGTTACTGTGACTAGATGAGGAGGGCTTTCTAGTTCTGAGTCTGTCCACTTACTGAAATTACTGCATGTTTGGATTTAAATCTACCATTTTATTATGTGTCTTTTACTTGTCATACTCATTCTTTGTTTCTCTCTCCCTCTCTCTCTTTTTGTCTTCTTTTGAATTTAGTTATATAATTCCATCTTTTAAAAATCTATTATTCAAAAAATTATACATTTTATTTTATTCTATTAAGGGTTACCTTCAAAATTAGAAGTTACCTTATAGTTACCAAAAAATAATCATTAATGATGTGTGAAAGTCAAGGGGTGCTTGGGTGTCTTACTAGGTTAAGCGTCTAACTCTAGATTTCGGCTCAGGTCATGATCTCATGGGTCATGAGATTGAGTCCTGTGTTGGCCTCTGCTCTGGGATGACAATGCAGAACTTGCCTGGGATTCTCTCTTTCTCAAAATAGATAAATAAAATGAACAAAAATAATTTGTGAAAGCCTAAATTAATCAAGGTTTTTACCCTTCTCCAAGGTAATCCAAGAATCTTATTAATTCCATTAATTACCTTCCCAATATGCTATTGTTTCCAGGTAATCTTGTTATTAAAAATTTATTTCGGGGCGCCTGGGTGGCGCAGTCGGTTAAGCGTCCGACTTCAGCCAGGTCCGTGACTGACGCGGTCCGTGAGTTCGAGCCCCGCGTCGGGCTCTGGGCTGATGGCTCAGAGCCCGGAGCCTGTTTCCGATTCTGTGTCTCCCTCTCTCTCTGCCCCTCCCCCGTTCATGCTCTGTCTCTCTCTGTCCCAAAAATAAATAAACGTTGAAAAAAAAATTAAAAAAAAATTTATTTAAAAATCATAAGACATTATTTTTAGTTTATACAGCTAATATTCTTTCATACTTAACTCCTATTTTTACCACCTTATTCATCCTTTATCCTGTGCTGCATTTCAGATTCCATCTCAGATCTTTATTTATTTATTTTTTTGCATGAAGTATATTTTTTAGAATTTCCTTTAACATGGGTCTTCTGGTGATGACTTAGTATTTTTTCCTAATTTGAAAATGTTAATATTTTGTCTTCATTTTTGAAAGATATTTTTGCATTTATTTACTTTTGAGAAAGAGAAAGAGCATGAGCAGGGGAGGGGCAGAGAGAGAGGGAGACACAGAATCTGAAGCAGGCTCCGGGCCCTGAGCCTGAGCACGGAGCCTGATGCGGCGCTCGAACCCATGAACTGTGAGATCATGACCTGAGCTGAAGTCAGATGCTTAACTGACTGAGCCACCCAGGCACCCCAGATTTTTGAAAGATATTTTTGCTGGATATGGAATTCCACACCCATACTTTGAAGATATTCCATTGTTTCCTGGATTCAATTATTGCTATTGTGAAGCCAGCTATAATTCTAACTTTTGATGCTTTGAAACTCTTTTTACTCTGACTGCTTTTAAGATTTCCCTTTAGTCTTTGTTTCTGCCTTTGTGATATGATGAGTCTAATTGTGGATTTCCTTTTATATATCCTATTTGGAATATTTTTGTCTTCTTCAGTCTGTGGATGCATGTCTTTTATCAGTCTTCAGCTATTGCCTCTGACACATCCTCTTTCTCTTTTTCTTTGGGAACAGCAACAAAACGTTTGTTGCTCAACATATCCTCCAAATATCTTTTTTCTTTTCTAATTTTTTTGTGCTATATTCTAGTTTCTTTTCACCTTTCAGTTGACTTTCAGTGTTTCAGTTGACTAAATTTCTCTGTATACAATATATTATTCAAACCATCTGCTGAGTTCTTGATTTTAAAAATTGTATTTTTCAGTTCTAGACTTTTAGTTGTTTTTCTTCTCGCCTTTGTTATTTTTTATGGTTTTTAGTTTCAGCAAAGTTTTCAATCTTGACCTTTATTTATTTCAACATAATAAACATGGTTTTGGTTTTTGTTGTTCTGCTTTTTTAGTAGTGTATATTTGGCAATTTCAATATATCATATAAAGTTGACCCTTGAACAATGTGGGTTTGAATTTTGTGGGTCCCACTTATGTGGAGATTTTTTTTCAATATAGTACAGTACTGTAAATGTGTTCTTTTCTTCCTTATGATTTTTTAAATAACATTGTTTTAGCTTATTTTAGTGTTCACTGTTTATGTTATTGATAAGGATTTCGATCAACAGTAGGCTATTGGTAAAGTTATTAAGGAGCCAGAAGTTATACATGGATCTTTGACTGCACAGGGGTTGGTGCCCCTAGCCACAGTGTTGTTCAAGAGTAAACTGTATTTGTGAATCATTTCTGTTACTTGTTGTTTATATTGTTTTTTTCTTAAGGTGTTTATTTCCTTGTATGCTTGGTTACCTTTAAGTCTGTGCTACACATTGTATTTATTTTTTATTATTTTTTTTAATTAAAAAAAATTTTTTTTTAACTTTTTTTTTATTTATTTATTTTTGGGACAGAGAGAGACAGAGCATGAACGGGGGAGGGGCAGAGAGAGAGGGAGACACAGAATCAGAAACAGGCTCCAGGCTCCGAGCCATCAGCCCAGAGCCTGACGCGGGGCTCGAACTCATGGACCGCGAGATCGTGACCTGGCTGAAGTCGGACGCTTAACCGACTGCGCCACCCAGGCGCCCCTACACATTGTATTTAAAAGATATTTAGGGAAATGTTTTGATGCCTAGGATGATGGTGTCTTCTCCCAAAGAGGACTTTCATCTGGTTCAGCTACGTGTTTGGGAGTGCTACCATTCTGGGACCTCTTTAACCTTGATTCAAAGCTTGAGATTCCTGGACATCTTGCTGATTAGAGACTAGATTACAAATTCCTGCTGAGGTTTACTGATTTTTAGTTCACATCTATTCTGAGGGCATGTTTTTCATAATTTGAATTGAAATAAATAAATTGAAATTTCAATTTCATAATGAAAGTGGGAATTAATTGATCAGAGTCCCATCGCTTGGCAGTGTCCAGGCTTTGATTCCTATCTCTTTGGCCTCAAGAGGACACCAAAATGCAAATGAACTTCATAGTTTCTTTTCCATCATAGGCAAGTGCCTTTGGAAAAAATGTAGCTTTGAGCAGCTGGGCTTACTTTTTCTAACTCTCGTCTAGTCTTGGCCTAGCAGTACTGTATAATTTTGTAAGTTAATTTATTTTATTGGTCCAGTTTTCTTAGTTGTCCTCAGTGAGAAGGTTAGTTCAAATTACCTAGTCTGCTCTTCCTTTCTTCCTTGAGAGCTCCCTGTCTACAGAGATCAGGAATGTTGGTCTGCTCTTGTCCATGACCCTACCTTGGTAGTAAAGGCTCTGGTGAGGCCATTAATTCTGTCACATGCTTCTTAAATTATATTTGTAAATGATTATCTGATTAAATATGCTTTCCCTGTGATATATCCTCGTCTACTTCCTTCTAGGCATTTGTTTCTGAAATAAAAACTGGTTTCTCAAACTGGATAAGTCCTCACACAAAATCCTGTTAGCATGAACTTTTATAATATAGTGGACAGTCACTGAAAGACTTGAGAAGCCACAGAAGGAGAAAAAATGGTCAAGGAAGACAAGGTAAAATATTTTGGCAGGCAAGAGATCATTGGCAACCTGGGCAAGACTAATTACTGGTAAAGCAGCAAGAAGAATGAATGGGAGCTGAGGGAGCAGAGCATGTTTTATAAAAGACTGTAAAGGAAAGAAGAGAAGTCGGGCAATAGTTAGAAGAGTCATGGGAGCAAAAGATAACAAAGATGAAGAGATGAGCATATTTCTATGCTGAGAAGAAAGAGCTTTTATGAAAGGAGAGGATGAAACTCTAAGAGAGATACTTGATAGAATTATTAAGTTAATCGATTTTCAGATGATGATGGGCTCAAGAGTAGTGATGACTTGGTCCTCTGATTAGATTTTGAAGACATCTTCCACTGAGTTTGTTTGCTTCAGGACTAGGAGTCTTTAGGATTGAGTCTGAGTATCAGCACTTAGAGTAAGTCTTCTTATATATGCTCCTAGGATAAACTAGATGCCCTCCTGTGTATGCTATTATGTATATGCTATTATTAAATCAATGAATTTTAATTTACTTAGAATTAATTCTAAGCCCTTCTCTGGCCTGAAGGTGACAACCAACTTCTCTCAAATCGCAAAGTACAAGTATTCTTATGGTAGTTAATCCTTTTTCACTTGTTTTCTCAGTTACTATCTGTGTTGTAGATAATTGAAGTTACCAGAAGTTAAGCTATGTTTTTTTAACATTCCATAACAAATGCTTGTGCAAATGTATTGAATAACGACTGTGACATTTTTCTTTACAGCTCAATAGACTTTGATTAAACTCCACTAACGTTAATTGGACGCCTACTCCCCACAAGCCACTGTGGGTGATACAAAAATGAATAACACACAGCCCTTGCCAAATGGGAACTTTCATTCTATGCAACCACTTGGAGAAACTCCTATAACTCTTCCCTTTTATATTCCCTTCATGTAAGGGTGAAAGGTAGATAGTAACAGATGGAATTTCTCATTTTATTCAGCTTGCAGTTTTGATAATCACCAAATGTGATAGTTCTATTTTACATTATAAATTATATCCAAGTCCTATTGAGCCATGTTTGACTCATTTTACACAGGTGGTAGCATTGTATAATAGGCCACCATATTAAAATGCAAATTTAGCTAAAAGATTGTATTTGCATATGGTACTCATTTTTTTATGTTAAAAAAAAAAACATTTAAAATCCAGCCAGTTGAAGTTACTGAATCCTTTAAAAAAATATACACATATTGCTCTAATCTCAAGGCATGAGACAGTGAATTAAAATAAATGCTCTTAAATGATTCTTCTATTTTCATATGCAACTGTAGATGTCAATTATACATCTTAGATTTAACATGACCAAAAGTCAACTCTTGATTCCTGCACATCCCAAACTGTTCCTCCAGTCATCTTCCCAATCTCGGGAAGACATCTCCAATCTGTCTCCAATCTTCCCTTTCCACAGGTCAGAAACACTAGTGTCATCTTTCTTCCAAATCCCTTATCCAATCCACTTGTAAATACTGTTGGCACTAACTTACAATGTGTCCAGAATCTGGCCAGCTTTTACCATCTGCATCCAAGATGGTGATCTTTTTCCAAGTCATCATTACCTCTTGCCTGGCCAGTGCATTTACATCTGTTTTATAAAACAAGCAAGTAATTTCATGGTATAAAAGGTAGGGATATATTATAGTTTATTTAACTATTCTATTTTTTTTACTAAGTCGTTTCTAGTTTTTCACATAAAGTGCATTGAAATAAGCCAGTCACAAAATGACAAATACTGTATGAGTCCACTTATACGAGGAACACAGAGTCATAGAGAGAGACAGTAGAATGATGGTTGCTAGGAGCTGGGGAAGAAGTGAATGAGGAGTGTTGGTTAATATGTACAGAAATTCTGTTTTGCAAGATGATGAGTTTTGGAGATTGGAGGTACAGCAGTGTACTTAACATTACTGAACTGTACACTTAAAAATGGTGAAGCTAGTACATTTTATGTGTAGTTTACTACAATTTTTCAAAAGGCAAAAAAAGTAAATAGCATTAAGAAAAATGTCTAAAACTCAAGAGCTATAAAAGAGACTACAAGCCAGTTTAACCACGTAAAAATTGAAACCCTCTCTAATAACTAGGGAAAGGCAAGTTGTTTAACAGATTTTATCCTCTCAGTCACTGTTTGGTAACAGTTGACAATACCTGTTGTTGCCAAGAAAACAGGGAAATAGGCATTCTCAAACCCTGTTGGTAGAGAGCACATTAGTAAGACTGTTTTGGTGCAATGTCAGTTTATTGACAAAAAATTTGAACGTGTATACATTGGATTCAGCAAATTCACTTCTTTTCTATAGAAATACATGCTTACAAAAGTAATGCACAAAGGTGTTAATTGAAATTTTTCCTATAAAACTGAAAAATAATGCTGAAAAAAAAGTTTTACACCACTTTTACCCATAGTTTCAAGTATTTTTCTAGGAAGGGCACCTGTGGATTTCTGACTCAAATGTTTGTACGTTTAAAACATGAGAAGGTACTTCTTTCCAAAAAGAACTGTGCCAATTTACACTCCTTTGAGAGTTTTTGCTAGTTTTTCCCAAGATTGGATATTATTGATGTTACTGATTTTTGCCAGCTTTTTAGATAAAAGAATGATGTCTCATCGTTGTTTTAACTTGCATTTCCCTGACTACTAATGAGTTAGAGATCTTTTCATATGTATGTTCCCCACTTGTATATTATTCCTGTGAGTTTTATATTCATATACTTCACCCATTTTCACTGTATTTTTATTGTTTTGCAGGAGTTTTAAAATATACCGAATCTGGATTTTGATCTATCTATCTATCACCTATCTATTTATCAATCAATCTATCATCTATCAGTTTTGAGTCTGTAACTCCAGTCAGGTGTGTAGGAACTACCATATTACCTTATATTCTTTTTTTTTTTTTAATTTTTTTTCAACGTTTATTTATTTTTGGGGGGACAGAGAGAGACAGAGCATGAATGGGGGAGGGGCAGAGAGAGAGGGAGACACAGAATTGGAAACAGGCTCCAGGCTCTGAGCCATCAGCCCAGAGCCCGACGCGGGGCTTGAACTCATGGACCGCGAGATCGTGACCTGGCTGAAGTCGGACGCTTAACCGACTGCGCCACCCAGGCGCCCCTTACCTTATATTCTTTAAATGCAATTATGTGCATCTCTCACAATACCCTCCCAGAGATGGACATTCATGGTTAGTCATCATTGGGGTTCTTCTCCTAAACCTTCATGGATGTGGGAAGATTCTCTTAGGCAGAGCAGTATATTTGGCCAGGTCCTTGGGCTCTATACTCCCTATGGATATCATCCATATGCCTGCTTTTCAAGCCCCATTGCCTCAGCTACCCTGCTGGACTTGAGTACAAGATTCTTTCCTGAGATTTGAGACCTTATTTCTTTTCATTGCCTTTTCTAGTTACTTCATTATTTATTGTGTTTTGTTTTATTATTTATTTTATCTTTAGATCTTGAACTCATTGGGAAATCACACATGCCTGTGTGTATGTTTAAGGCCTGTAGTAAGAATCTAAATTTTATTTCCTTCTAGGTATCTAATTGCCTGTTTACCATTTATTGAATAATCAATCCATTCTTTTCATATTGTATTTTTTAAGTTTTTTGTTTATTTATTTTTTATGTAAGTAATCTCTACTTGAACTCACGACCCTGTTCCTCCAACTGAGTCAGCCAGGCACCACAATCCATTCTTTTCAGACATGAAATACAACCTGTTACAAATATTAGACTGATGAAGGAAGTCAATTTCTGGGAGGAATAAAGGCTCCAAAATCTAGGCAACTTAAAGTGTGATAGAAAAAGAAGAAAAGAGGCTACTGGCACATGTAAGATATATAAACACACTGAACCAGAATCCAAAGAAAAATACCATAAATGGAATTAAGATGAAATAAAAAAATTGGGGGGAATATTTTGCACTTAGGTGGTAAAGGGTTGATTTTGTTAACACACAAAAAGATTATTCCAAAAAAAATATAAAAAAGATAATTTAATAGAAAAATGGACAAGGTACTTGAAAAAGTAAAAATGAAGATAATCATATATAGTGAAAATATGTAAATATTTTGTCCACTAGGACAAATGTATCTTTTAGCAATGAGACACTGGTTTTCACCTATCAAAATGGCAAGGTTTAAAAATGTGATAAAACTCAAATTGCCGTGTGAAAATATAGCTCAGGGAATGTAAGTTGATGCAATATTTTAGATTGTCACATTGGCAATATATTTCAAAACTATATATTTCAAAACTCTTGAAATATACATATTGTCTTACCCAGAAATTTTATTTTTGAGGACAATTTTCCTAAGAAAATAATCAGAAATGTGCACAAAGATGTACAAAGTATTATTTGGGAGAACTACCTAAGTGCTTAACAGTTGTGGTGAGGATGGGGGTTAAAAAATATATCTATATAGACAACTGTTGTCATTAAATTCCATGCCATGGGCAAATGTCTGCACACACAACATGTATATTGAAATCATTTGTTTATGAAACAGTTTGTGCTCTGATGTTATTTTTATAAAGTAGCATAGGGAGCACCTGTAAACATGGTTTAAAACCTCTCTGAAAGCCTTTGATGTGTCTGGTTGTTATAGAATAAGCTGCAGAGGGGCTCAATGGATGGATCTCTGTGTTGTGCACACGTATATCTGCCATATCTGGTGATGTGATTTCAGCACGTGGAGGAAACACAGTGGACCTCGGTCTTATTCGTCACTGACAATTAAAAGAAAATACCCCTCGGGGCGCCTGGGTGGCGCAGTCGGTTAAGCGTCCGACTTCAGCCAGGTCACGATCTCGCGGTCCGTGGGTTCGAGCCCCCCGTCAGGCTCTGGGCTGATGGCTCAGAGCCTGGAGCCTGTTTCCGATTCTGTGTCTCCCTCTCTCTCTGCCCCTCCCCCGTTCATGCTCTGTCTCTCTCTGTCCCAAAAATAAAAAATAAACGTTGAAAAAAAAAACTAAAAAAAAAAGAAAGAAAATACCCCTCTCCCCAAATTAGATTTTCTGAAAAGCCAAAAGTTTGCATGTAAGGTTAACTCCCACAAGGGTCATGACAGCGTCAGAGTTCTTGCCTTCCTTTGGTATGAAATTAACATTTTAGGAACACTTTTGCTTCTTTCTTCCATGGCCCCAAGCTGGTAGGGCTTTCTTTCCTCCTTCCCTGCACTGTGATTAAAACTCTAACACTGAATTGCTATAAACCTACAGCTACTGTTTTCTACCCCAGAAATAGGCCAAGTGCTTTTAGAAGCAAACTGCTTGAGACTGTAATTATAGGAAGGGTTAATCATTTAGGCTAAGTTAGCAAGGAGAGAAAAATCTCAGGCAATCTGAAAATCAGGATCCCCGCCCCAGTAGAATAGGGCGAGGAAGAGGTGAGCGGAGCTGCGTGGAAAGCATCGTGTTCCGGTGGTTTGGCTGTCACATTGTGTTCAATAAACCAAGCACCTTCCACCCACTGCTCTCTGTCTACTGACAGCAACTGCAACCACAATAGGGCAGGAAAGGGGCTGATCCTAGAGGGAAAAGAAATTTAAAAATACGCATAATTGCTCAGAACCAGATGTCCTGTTCCAAACTGTTTTGCTCCCAGGGAAAGTAAGCTTATTGAAGTAAGTCATGTTTGTGCCACAAGATGCCACCCTTCCCTTGAAAAGAAGAGACTAAGATAACTAGATAAAATGCAAGTATTTTATGAGTCCATTTCTCTTGCTTTTACATCAAGGAGCTTCATCTTAGATGAAGGAAAAGCAATTGTCTTTTGTTCTATCACGTTTTGGGGCAAGGAAAGAAAACTAGTGCCTTATTGGCAATTTCCAAAACTCTTTTAAGCGTTATGGAAACATTACTTTTCCATCTTATCTGACAATGGATTACAGTTGTGTGCACAAGCTTTATTACTTTGGGTTCTTGGTATTAGCCTAGCTTTTCATGTAGAGTCAAACTGTTACAAAAGGCCACAAAATAACGTTACTCTCCACAATTTGAAGCTTCTAATTTTCTCTGTGAGAGATGTTTAGATCTGTTGTCTATGAAAGCAAAAAATGGATACAGGGTTTGTTTTTGATTTGGTTGATGTTACTTTTATGAAAACCTACACCCCTCTATGCACCCATCAACACACACTCATCTAAATGTAAAATTGAAGGCTGTCACAGCAACGCTTTGACTTATAAAGTAGAAATCAGTGTAATTCCTAATCAAATTGTCTTTATATTCTTAGCTGACATCTATACATATTTGTTAATCATAATCTTTGAACTCATCTTTGAGTTGTGCTGAAAGCAAAATGTCAAGAATTACCTATGTTGTCCTAAGTCTTTTTTGCCTTTTGCTTACCATAAACCTCCTAGTCCAAGTAAATCAGTTCACTGCTGTCAATGGTTGGTCCTCAATCACCTTTCTGCCTTGGTGAAAAAATTGGAAAAAATTCAATTATTCTTCCTAAAGGGAAGTCAGGAAGTAGATGTGACCTTGAACAGCTCACTTAACCTGTTGGTACCTCCATTTTATTTGTGAAACAAGGCATGTAACTCTCCACTCTCTAAGTTGTCGTCTGTACTTTTGAGATTTTTATGATACTCCCTCATTAAAAATTCTGATAACCAGACTAGTAGTATAGTTAGTAAAGGAAAATATTGAGAATTTGAAGGACTACCAATATTTATATTAAATTCTATTTTGATTCCTATAAGCCTGTTTTCACAAACCAATCTGCCTCCTGTAGCAAGGCTGATAGTATTGCTATAAAAGCTCATTTGCATATAGATATATTGATTTTTTTTTTAATTTTTTTTCAACGTTTATTTATTTTTGGGACAGAGAGAGACAGAGCATGAACGGGGGAGGGGCAGAGAGAGAGGGAGACACAGAATCGGAAACAGGCTCCAGGCTCTGAGCCATCAGCCCAGAGCCTGACGGGGGGCTCGAACCCACGGACCGCGAGATCGTGACCTGGCTGAAGTCGGACGCTCAACCGACTGCGCCACCCAGGCGCCCCTAGATATATTGATTTTTAAGATTGACATGAGGGAAGCATTTTATATTTTATTCTTCCATTTGAATTTTGTCATGGAGATGAGTCCAAAAAGATCTAAGTGCTTGTTTACCCCCATCTGAGAAAAGCAGTTCAAACTTTTTTTTAATATGTATATTTAAAATTTTAAATTTTATTTGAGAGAGACAAAAGACAGTGCGAGTGGGGGAGGGGCAGAGAGAAAGGGAGAAAGAATCCCAAGCAGGCTCCTCGCTGCCAGCACAGAGCCTGATGCGGGGCTCGACTCACAAAACTGTGAGATCATGACCTTAGCGGAAACCAAGAATCAGACCCTTAACCAAATGAGCCACCCAGGGGCCCCAGTAGTTCAGACTTTTATATCTGTATGAAATTTCTGTGGTTTCTTCTATGTTTGTAGGGCAAACCATTTCTGGCCACATTAAGGAACAATGTTTAAGGCCAAGGCATGTCAGGACGAGTTAGTCATTGGAGAAGCTTGGTGTGAAACTCAATATGCACACTTCTTTTGGAACATAAATGAGAAGAAGAGTCACTAGAGTTTAAATGATCTTTTTTTCCCCCATGTACTCACCTCTTTTTCCAGTTCCTCTTTAGACTTCAGATAAAAATAACAATTTTTTGGTATAGTATATCCCCAAATTACATGCATATTATACTAAAAATTAAACTATTATACTAAATTATATTTTATTCTCATTACACTAAAAATTAGTTGTTTTTTAAAATCTGAAATTCAAGTTTAATGGTGTATACTGTATTTTCACTTGATAAATGCAATCTTAACTAGGCCCAAAGAGGATATAAGGATGCTGAAATGGTTTCTGTGCTATGTACATCCTCACAAAGAATAGCAATAAACCATTCACCTAAAATAATATAAATTTGTATAAGGTAAAAATTAGCCAGTGCATTTATTTGCGTTTCCTAGTATATCCATATGTGCATATGTTTCTTTCAGACTTTAAAACTTATGCATTTTGCCTTTTCACTTAATTTATACAATATTTCTATGAATATATACAACATTTCTATATCAATATTACTATCCAATGTCATGTTACAGATAAATTATTTAACATTTCCTTATTATTAATACTTAGAGTATATCCTTTTTTTTTTTTTTTTTGGTTTTCTGCTATAAGTGTTACAGCAACTTCTTGATGCACATAGTACTTTTTTTGTTGTTGTTAAAGTGTTTTCCTAGAAAAAAATTCCTAAGAGTCAGATGACTGAGACATCAGGATGTGATCGAATTATGCCTGAATAATCACATTAAAGTTTCCCTTTTCATCTCGTGTTAAAAGAGGTACAAATTGGGAAAGGAGAAGAGATAGGAGTAATGCACGTGGATGCAATTTTAAATCTTACTAATTCTGCAAGTGGGAAATCCCTTTACAAGAGTATTTTAAGTTTCTGAGAGGAAGCCATTTCTATTTTTAAACTAGTAGTAAAATAACAGGCTTGAAAGTGGGTTTTTAAAAAATTCATCTGAACATGAAATAGGTTAGTAAACTATAACTTCCCTCTGTCATCCATTTCTTACCAATATGCCACCAGGCCTCTCTGATCGTCACAAGTGGCCTCATAAGTGCTCCTGGACTGACATGATTGCTTCTTAAGTATGTTTTTTATGGTCACATTATTGAAGGTATCTGCAGTGTGCATCTGTTCATAAACTAATCATGCACTTCTCTATCAATCTGTTGGAGATGAGAAATAGGTTTGAAAAAATTGCTTCTACAACAAGGTGGTCCAAGTGATAAACCAATACCCAGCTGATTTAATAATCTTACCCAGAGAGGAAAAGGAAACACACAACAAATGAGTCGGGGCTATCTTCTTTTAAGGAAAAAAAAAAAAAAGAGAGAGACAAGAGAAGGGTTGGGAAAGACAAATATAATTGAATACTTGTAATTTACTTTCCTTTTTGACCCCGAGTATCACTTAAAGCAATTTAAAATCAAACAGGGAGGATAAAATAAAAGAAAAATATATAGAACTATAAAGACTCCAAATCAGAGTTTTCTGTAGTTTCTTTGGCTGGTTAACTTCAGCATTATCCAAATCAAATTAGGCACCATCAGGAGATATGTTGCTACTCACAGCCCCCCAGGGAAGCTCATAGAGAGCTAGGTTAGGTCTTGCTGGGAATACGCTGCCTGTGAGAAATTAAGCTTTCCTGGGAACTATGAGTTTAAGTTGACAGTGAAGTAGTATTTCAATAGAAAGGAATAACAGTTTGATAATGAGAGGAATATAATTCAACAAAAGTCCTCCTCTGTCTTAAACATCTTCTTTAGTGCCCTAGCTTGAAAAAGATTCTCTCCCTTCCCAACCAATCTGTAGCTGGGAGTTCTATGAGCATTTACCAAACTGTTTTTAGAGGAACACTGGTAGTTCATCAGGAATATAGTAGCTGATCTCCAAAAATGAGTTGAAATGAACTTGGAAAAGTTCTTGCTATGTACTCCTCCCTTGAAGATCCAGGATGCCCATTAGACGTTTGCAGTAGAAAACCCTGTTTAACTTACAATTTCCCAAAATGTAACTAAGAAAGTCATCTTTACACAATCCTGATGTACACTACGAGGAATACCCATGTTCTAAAGAACGATCTGTGCAAAACTCTGAGTTAAATCTATCTCAATAATAAACAAAGGGGTGTAGAAAGAGTTGGTTGGAGACCTTTTCAGAATAATGTTTGATGTGTATTGTAGCCTGGTAGCTTGTCCTGCCTACCCCAAACTTCTCTACATCTACTGAATCACTTGATATGAGTCATCTATAATTTTCTACAGAGATTTGAGTCTCTCAACAGGAAAATAGAGGAGAAAGGTAAAGGTTACTGAGGTTTTATATTAGTTTATTCTTCTAGTTAAATCCTATGGCTGTAGAATCAAAAGGAGAGTGGGGAGGTGAGTTGGCTATAAATACAATTTAGCAGAGCAGGATTTTATCTAATAAATCATGACTTCTGAACAAAAAGACAAGACAGATTAAGACAAAACACATCTCATACACACTGAGAAAGATGTGGTTGGAAGGACAAATGTTTAATTAATTAGGAGGGCTTAAAATTGAATTGGCCGGTGAGAACATAAATTGGGATGGAAAGATAAAATTAGGTCCCATGGGAGATGATGCATGGCAGAGAAGGAAACATCCCAGTAGAGGCAGTGGTGCATTATTTTCAAGCAAAATTGCAGTTAAATGATTTGGAAATAATACGTATCATTTCAGATGCCTAACTACCAATGCTCAGACTCTGGAGTAGAAAAGAACATTTAAATTTTTCTAACAATAAACTTGTTATTTAATTAAATGAATATTAATTACCTATCATGTGTAGCATAGTAAAAAGGAACTTTAGAATACAAAGGAAAAATTCTTCTTTCAAAGAAGGAATACTATACATATTTTAGTAAGAAAATAAGCACATACAAATAACATATAAAGTAGAATACTATCATTTTGAGCAGAAGAATTATGTGATGAGAACTGAATTTTGAAATATTAATCTACTGGTGATATCCAGAATGGGTTGGAATACGTGTAGTAGAGGTAAGGAGACCAGAGAAATAGGAATGGATAAAAGTCCTGATTTTCAAAATGGTAATTAAGTCATGGAATTAGTAAACTTTTTCTGTAAATGGTGAGATAGTAAATATTTTTGGCTTTGCAGGCCATATGGTGCCCATAGTGTGCAAGCAACCAGAGGCAATATGTAAATGGGTGTGACTGTTGTTTTCTAATAAAACTTTATTTACAAAGACAAGTGACGGGCCTGGCTTGGTCCACAGGCTAGTTTTCCAACTCCTAAATTAAATAAGGGAAGCTTAAAGTTAACTGCTGGTGAAAATATAAAAAATCTATTAATATATCATAACAAGGGGTGCCTGGGTGGCTCAGTCAGTTAAGTGTCTGACTTCAGCTCAGGTCATGATCTCACAGTTCGTGGGTTCGAGCCCCACATTGGGCTCTGTGCTGACAGCTCGGAGCCTGGAGCCTGCTTCGGATTCTGTGTCTCCCTCTCTCTCTGTTCCTCCTCTGCTCTCACTCTGTCTCTCACTCTCTCCAAAATAAATAAAGATTAAAAAAAATTAAAAAATATATATCATAACAATATAACAAATATGATCTTTAGAAACATTAGTGAACAAATCAGGGTTTACTAATCCATTTAAAATAGAGTTATTTGGATTTCCATGTCCAACAATGACAGAACTGGCTTGTTACTGACCAACTCTTGCATTGAAAGAAAAAAAAAACTAGAAAAGCTGAGTGCGTGTGCATGCATGCACATCAGAGAGCTACCATGGCAATGAGGACTTGTGGGGTTTAGAATATATGGAGAATTAAAATACATGGCAGAAGGGGATATAGAATTAACATGTTCAAAGATCCTGGCACTGTTCAGCAATTGGTAAAACCACAAATTTAAATTATATTTTAATAAAACAGGGTTGCATTTGTAATTTCTATGGTTACTATTACAAGAATAATAAAAGAATGTATTGTATAGCTGGGAAGCTAATGGAGGGGAAAATGGGATAATAAAATACTACTTAATCCAGAATAAAGCAAGAAGATGAGAAAAAAAGAAATAGAATAGTTGTGACCAAAAAAAGTAAATGGTAGATTTTAAACCTCAGTATAGGGTAATTATATCAAATGTAAATGGACTAAACACACTAGAAAATAAAGATTGTCTGACTGGATTAAAAAACAAAATTAACCTGTATATTGTTTATAAGAGATACACTTTGATTTTGAAGCTATAGAAACATTCAAAGTAAAAGGGTATAACAAGTATATTTTAAACAGAGAATAGACTGGTTGTTGCCAGAGGAGGGGATGGGGGAAATGGGTGAAGGTGGTCCCAGGCTACAACTTCTGGTTGTAAGACGAGTAAGTTCTGGGGATATAATGCACATTATGGTGAATAATTTTTTTAACATTAAAAAAAAAAAACCAATGAGAAGGGATCATCTGTAGTGATTCTCCAAACTGTAAAAAGTGGATCCCTTAAATAGGCATAATCCAAGTATTTAGACCCACATGAAGTGAGAATATCAAAGGGATTTGGCTTCTGAGTAAATCTGGTAGAACTCTAACCAGACAGTTGAATAAATATGACCTTGAAATGTAGGTAGCCTCAAGCTCTTTATTCTCTTCTGGTAATATTTACCTTTATTTTTTTCCATAACGAGATGGGTGGGGCAGCATTTACTCATGATTTTTCCATGAAGGCCATACTTAGCACCTTAGTACTTCCAGCTCAGCAGGATGGAGCACTGTTGCAGCTGGCCACAGGAGTAAGAGAGGTAGCTGGGTGGGTATTTGTCATCCCAGTTTCAGGACTATGCCGAGCGAACCCAAGTTGGTTTTCTTATGCTTGATGGTTGTTACAATATCCATATATGAATTTGCCAGGAGAGAACTGCCAGGAGAGGCTTCCTTTCATATGGAAATGACCTGGTGCAGAGGGAAAGTCTGGACACCCATGTCTTCCCTCAGAGAACAAAGACTGGAAGGGTATGAACTGGGTGGTATTTCAGAGACTAGAGTGCTGAGTCCAACGCTAAGAGATCCTGAACAACTTCTGTTCAAGAGTTGTGTCTTATTGTTAAGAGAGGGCTCAGCAGGACCCTTCTGGGGCTCCGAAACACCAATGCTTGTGTTTCTATCTCTCAGTGAGACTCCAGGAGCCATGAAGGCTGGAGAGAACCCCCTGACAAGGCACTGCCTCTGGGAGCTTCTGCTAGTCCATCTGCTGGGCTGGAACTCGCTTGAGAAAGAGCTGCTCCCAATTGTTGACTTAAGACTTGTGGGAAGGACACAAATTGTTGGGCTTATTGTACTAGTCATCAAGGAGGGAGAGTGACAATCATCCCCTATGGTATTTAGAGGATTTGAGATACACATTTTTGGTAGGGGCTTGAGCCAATTATAGAATCCCTTTGATTTTCAGCTGTGTGCATGTAGCATTGGGACAGAGAGTTTTCCAGAAAAGGTGCTTGTTTCTAAAAAAGGGTGACCTATATTTCTGTCTTGTTTTTAGTTGAGTGAGCAAGTCTGTGTTGTGCTTAAGAGGCCCGTGTGTGTGTGTGTGTGTGTGTGTGTGTGTGTGTGTGTGTGTGTGATTCTTTTGGGAGCTCTTGAAGCTCCTCTAACCTGGCCTTCCCAGAATCTGTTCACACAGCCCTTAGTGAGGGGTTTAACGCAGGTAATGAAGAAACCTTCCTTTACAGCCAGAATCAAACTGTTTTGCCACAAGCACAGCCAACAAAATAGGACACTCCTGGCAGGAGACAATCATTGCTCTGATATCTTTCAGGCTGCCAAAAATGAAAACACTGTAGTAAAACTGCTGTTCCAAGCAAAAAATTTCAACTTTTGGACTGACACTATTTTATAGGGCACCTGTTCAATCAGAGCCTGCATTAGGTGAGGTTGTTCAGGTGACAAATGACCCAGCTCTATTATTTCATAATTTCCTATCTATTTTTCTCCTTATGTGGGTCCTACTTCTTGTTCATCTACCCCATAGCTGACTCCCCTTGTCCCTTCCCCCTCCTCAGATATCCTTTATCTAGGATGTTCCCTTTGTCAGTATTTGTCTGGACCACTTTTTCTTTCCTGTTTTCAACCTCTCCATCAAAACATTCACTTCCTGTAAATCTTTCTTATCGTGCCCTGATAGGCAGTTGCTTTTTTATTAAGAATTTTGGGTATATCAATACAAGGGAAGACAGATCAGGTTTACAGCAGACCTATCCACAGAAACTTGGCAGGCCAGAAAGGAGTGGCAGGATATATTCAATGTACTGAATCAAAAAAATATGCAGCAAGAATTCTTTATCCAGCAAGGCTGTCATTCAGCATAGAAGGAGAGATAAACAGTTTCCCAGACAAAAATTAAAGGAGTTTGTGACCACTAAACTAGCCTTGCAAGAAATTTTAAGGGGGACTCTCTAAGGGGAGAAAAGATGAATGAATGAATGAATGAATGAATGAATGAATAAATAAATAAATACCAAAAGCAACAAAGATTAAAAAGGACCAGAGAACACCACCAGAAACTCCAACTCTACAAGCAACATAATGGCAATAAATTCATATCTTTCAGTACTCACTGTAAATGTCAATGGACTCAATGCTCCAATCAAAAGACATAGGGTAACAGAATGAATAAGAAAAGAAGATCCATCTATATGCTGTTTACAAGAGACCCAGTTTAGACCTAAAGACACCTTCAGATTGAAAGTAAGGGGATGGAGAACCATCTATCATCCTAATGGTCAACAAAAGAAAGCCGGAGTAGCCATACTTATATCAGACAATATAGACTTTAATAAAGTCTCTATAAAATAAATAAAGACTGTATCAAGAGATGAAGAAGGGCATTATATCATAATTAAGGGTTCTATCCATCAAGAAGACCTAACAGTTGTAAACATTTATGCACCAAATGTGGAAGACCTAAATATATAAATCAATTAATCACAAACATAAAGAAACTCACTGATAGTAATACCATAATAGTAGGAGACTTCAACACCCCACTCACAGCAATGGACAGATCATCTAATCAAAATATCAACAAGGAAACAATGGATTTGAATGACATACTGGACCAGATGGACTTGACAGATATATTCAGAACATTTCATCCTAAAGCAGTGGAATATACATTCTTCTCCAATGCACATGGAATGTCTCCAGAATAGACCACATACTGGGACCCAAATCAGTCCTCAGCAAGTACAAAAAGAGCGAGATCATACCGTGCCTATTTTCAGACCACAATGCTATGAAACTCAAAATCAACCACAAGAAAAAATTTGGAAAGGTAACAAATACTTGGAGACTAAAGAAAATCCTACTAAAGAATGAATGGGCCAACCAAGAAGTTAAAGAGGAAATGAAAAACTATATGGAAGTCAATGAAAACGATAACACCACAACCCAAAACCTGTGGGCCGCAGCAAAGGCAGTCATAAGAGGAAAGTATATAGCAATCCAGGCCTTCCTAAAGAAGGAAGAAAGATCTCAGATATACAGCCTAACCTTAAGCTTTAAAGAGCTGGAAAGAGAACAGCAAATAAAACCCAAAACCAGAAGAATACAGGAAATAATAAAGATTAGAGCAGAAATTAATGCTATTGAAACCAAAACAAACAAACAAACAAACAAAAAACAAAAAGCAGTAGAACAGATCAATGAAACCAGAAGCTGGTTCTTTGAATGAATTAACAAAATTGATAACCCCCTTAGCCAGTTGATCAAAAAGAAAAAGGAAAGGACCCAAATAAATAAAATCAATAATGAAAGAGGAGAGATCACAACCAACACAGCAGAATAAAAACAGAATAAAAACAGCAATAAGAGAATATTATAAGCAATTATATCCCAATAAAATGGGCAATCTGGAAGAAATGGACAAATTCCTAGAAACATATACACTACCAAAACTGAAACAGAAAGAAATAGAAAATTTGAACAGTAAAGAAATTGAATTAGTAATCAAAAATCTCCCAAAAAACAAGAGTCCAGGGCCAGATAGCTTTCCAGGGGAATTCTACCAAACGTTTAAAGAGGAATTAACACCTATTCTCTTGAAGCTGTTCCAAAAAATAGAAATGGAAGGAAAACTTCCAAACTCTTTCTATGAGGTCAGCATTACCTTGGTTCCAAAACCAGACAGAGACCCCACTGAAAAGGAGAACTACAGGCCAATTTCCCTGATGAACATGGATGTAAAAATCCTCAACAAGATATTAGCCAACCAGATCCAACAGTACATTAAAAAAATTATTCACCACGACCAAGTGGGATTTATACCTGCGATGCAGGGCTGGTTCAATATCCACAAAACAATTAATATGATTCGTCACATCAATAAAAGAAAGGACAAGAACCACATGATCCTCTCAATAGATGCAGAGAAAGCATTTGACAAAATACAGCATCCTTTCTTGATAAAAACCCTCAAGAAAGTAGGATAGAAGGATTATACTTCGAGATCATAAAAGCCATATATGAATGACCCAACGCTAATATCATCATCAATGGGGAAAAACTGAGAGCTTTCCCCCTAAGGTCAGGAACAAGACAGGGATGTCCACTCTCACCACTCTTATTCAACATAGTATTGGAAGTCTTAGCCTCCGCAATCAGACAACACAAAGAAATAAAAGGCATCCAAATTGGCCAGGAGGAGGTCAGACTTTCATTTTTCACAGATGACATGATACTCTATATGGAAAACCCAAAAGATTCCACCAAAAAATTGCTAGAACTGGTTCATGAATTCAGCAAAATTTCAGGATATAAAATCAATGAACAGAAATTGGTTGCATTCCTACACACCAACAATGAAGCAACAGAAAGAGAAATGAAGGAATTGATCCCATTTACAATTGCACCAAAAATCATAAAATAAATCTGATCAAAGAGGTGAAAAATCTATACACTGAAAACTATAGAAAGTTTATGAAAGACATTGAAGAAGACACACAAAAAAATGAAAAAAGATTCCATGCTTCTGGATTGGAAGAGCAAATATTGTTAAAATGTCAGTACTACCCAAAGCAATTTACATATTCAATGCAATCCCTATCAAAATAACACCAGCATTCTTCACAGAGCTAGAACAAATAATCCTAAAATTTGTATGGAACCAGAAAAGACCCCGAATAGCCAAAGCAATCTTGAAAAAGAAAACCAAAGCAGGAGGCATCACAATTCCGGACTTCAAGCTACACTACAAAGCTGTAATCATCAAGATAGTATGGTACTGGCACAAGAACAGACACTCAGATCAATGGAACAGAATACAGAACCCAGAAATGGACCCACAAACATATGGCCAACTACTCTTTGACAAAACAGGAAAGAATATCCAATGGAATAAAGACAGTCTCTTCAGCAAGTAGTGCTGGGAAAACTGGACAGTGACGTGCAGAAGAATGAACCTGGACCACTTTCTTACACCATACACAAAAATAAACTCAAAATGGATGAAAGACCTAAATGTAAGACAGGAAGCCATCAAAATCCTTGAGGAGAAAGCCAGCAACAACCTCTTTGATCTTGGCCACAGCAACTTCTTACTCAACACATCTCCAGAGGCAAGGGCAACAAAAGCAAAAATGAATTAATGGGACCTCATCAAAATAAAAAGCTTCTGCACAGCGAAGGAAACAGTCAGCAAAACTAAAAGGCAACTGACAGAATGGGAGAAGATATTTGCAAATGACCTATCAGATAAAGGGTTAGTATCCAAAATCTATAAAGAACTTATCAAAGTCAACACCCAAAAAACAAAGAATCCAGTGAAGAAATGGGAGAAAGACATGAATAGACACTTCTCCAAAGAAGACATCCAGATGGCCAACTGACACATGAAAAAATGCTCAACATCATTCATCATCAGGGAAATACAAATCAAAACCACAACGAGATACCACATTACACCTGTCAGAATGGTTAACATTAACAACTCAGGCAACAACAGATGTTGGCCAGGATGCAGAGAAAGAGGATCTCTTTTGGATTGTTGGTGGGAATGCAAGCTAGTGCAGCCACTCTGGAAAACAGTATGGAGGTTCCTTAAAAAACTAAAAATAGAACTACCCTATGACCAGCAATTGCACTACTAGGCATTTATCCATGAGATACAGGTGTGCTGTTTCAAAGGGACACATGCACCCCCATGTTTATAGCAGCACTATCAACAATAGCCAAAGTATGGAAAGAGCCCAAATGTCCATTGATGGATGAATGGATAAAGGAGACGTGGTGTATACACACACACACACACACACACACACACACACACACACACACACACAATGGAGTATTACTCGGGAATCAAAAAGAATGAAATATTGCCATTTGCAACTACGTGGATGGAACTGGAGGGTATTATGCTAAGCGAAATTAGTCAGAAAAGGAAAAGTATCATATGACTTCACTCATATGAGGACTTTAAGATACAGAACAGATGAACATAAGGGAAGGGAAACAAAAATAATATAAAAACAGGGAGGGGGACAAAACATAAGAGACTCTTAAATATGCAGAACAAACAGAAGGTTACTGGAGGGGTTGTGGGAGTGGGGAGGGGCTAAATGGGTAAGGGGCATTAAGGAATCTAGTCCTGAAATCATTGTTACACTATATGCTAACTAATTTGGATATAAATTTAAAAAAATAAAATTAAAAATTCTGAAAAAAAAAGAATTTTGGGTATATCAGGAATTATTTTCAAGACCCATTTATTTATGCGAGCAACAAAATCCTATACGCAGAGAGGTTAAATAATAGCCATGTAGGGTTTCAGTGATCAGAGGGTACTTAATTTTATTGCTTTATTAATTTATTTATATTCACTGATCCATTCAGTTGTTCAATAAATATTTATTGGGATAAGTGAGATTTGGTTTCTGCCCTTACAAACTTTCTAGTCTAATGAGAAAGCTGGTGATATGTCAAATAATCACAAAATAAATGAAAAATTAGACCTGTGATGATACTGTGAACATGTATCGTAAGGAGAATTGGCCTATTATGGGAGGTGAGAGAAAGCTTCTCTGAGTGAGTGAGAATTGAGATGAGACCTAATGGAAGACTAGATGTTGACTGGAGGACAGGCATTATGACAGGCAGGAAATAACATGTACAGAGGCCGTGTGGTGTGGGAGAGCATGACCGGTTCAAGGAAGTGAAAAGATTCTGTGATAGGACTTCAAAGTGTATTGCTGAATTTCCAAATAGCTAGTGTGAGTCACTCAAAAAACATTTTTGGAGGAGGTTACATTATCAGATTTATATTTCAAAAAGAATACTGATTTAGGTGGGCCGATGATTGGAAGAGTACATGGAGGTAGACTAGCGAGGAAGCTCTCTATAGTCCTGAGGAGACTGAGCGTGGCTAGATCGGGTTGGTGTTATGGTGGAGATGGAGAGAGGTGGGCATAAATGAAGACACAAAGTTAACAAATGAAAGGTATAAATTAGTAAAACTTGGTAATATGTTGGGCCTAAGAGGAGAGAGCGAAGTCTGGGTTTTAGATTTCTGGCTAGCTCAAGTAGATGGGTGTGGAGCGATGGATGAGAACCAAATTCATGGTGGAAAATCACAAGTTAGTTTCTTGTTAGATTGAGATACTTGGAGATGGTTCAGGTGGAGACATCAGCGGATTCATGCATCTGGAGCTCAAGAGAGGATCTGGAATAGAGTTATAAATGAGGAAACCAAAGCTCCAAACAAACCATGCTGAAAGCCACATGGCTGTTAGGGGTAGAGCCATGATTAAATTTGAATCTTTGTGCTTCATGCTACAAAGAGAAAAGGGTAAATGCAGTAAAGTAAGCTTATGAGATAGGCCTAGTCCCCCTCTCCTGCCTCAGTGATTCTACTGATGATGAAAGTGCAAAGGTAAAATATTAGAAGAAAATAGTATATTAATGCGTTCTTTTTAATTTGACTTGCATTGTGAGATTTGAGAGTTTTGTTCACATTTTGATTTTTCTGTTTCCTTATATCCTAAATATTAACAACTTGCTGACAGGTTAGATGTGACAAACCCTGAGGGCCAAAGATATTATTCAATAAGTTAATGGAAAAAGGTTGAAATTGATTGCAACATCTTGTCAGGTTTTTCAGAGAGGGAAAAAAACGTGGGTAACTGAAGGATGCCACATGTGAGTCCTGCTGTGGTCTATTTTTTAGAAGACACAGAAGGAAAGAGTATAGGAGGGGCCATGGTTATCATGACGATAGTATAGGAGCTACTGGAAAAAATCTACTGTTTGTGTATATCCTAGTGAACAAGGGGCAAATGTGGCTTTTCTTCAATTCCAAGTGTTTGCTCTGAGATCAGGATATATAGAAGCACTGAGCTATTTAATACGGGAGCTTCACATTATAATTTTCTAGTGTATGCGCCCAGAACAGCATTTTTAAATGTTAATGATACTATTAATTCCCCATCTCTATTTTCAGATTTAAAATCACCTATTCCTCTGCAGGGTTGAAACCTGACTTTCTGTTATGTGCCATAAAAATGTCTCAACTCCTTGATTTGTTTTGCAAGGAAAAGATGATTTAAATGTTTTCCATTGTCCTTTCTCTTGTCTCAAAGATGCTCAAGGGGTTTATAATTCCAAAATTTCCATTTCAGTTAAGTCTGAAGCTGCCTATAGAAGACTCCTGGCAAATTCTCCCTTCCCTCTTCCTCTCTCTCCCTCAAGTCCACACCTCTTACTCCAAACGTCTAGGAGGCTAGTCAGGCAAAGTTATGTGTCACATCCTCATAGACGATTTCCTTCGGAATCCATTTTCTTATGTGTTCTCATTGTTTTCCTGGGGATTGCTTTGTCCAACACCTGCTGACATCAACTTTGAAAGAAAACATTGCTATGTCATTTCAACGTAAGGAGTACAATGATACAGTATGTTTTGAAAGCCATAAGAAACACTTTAAAAAAAAATTTTTTTTAACGTTTATTTATTTTTGAGACAGAGAGAGACACAGCATGAACGGGGGAGGGGCAGAGAGAGAGGGAGACACAGAATCGGAAGCAAGCTCCAGGCTCTGAGCCATCAGCCCAGAGCCCGACGCGGGGCTCGAACTCGTGGACCGCGAGACCATGACCTGAGCTGAAGTTGGGCGCTTAACCGACTGAGCCACCCAGGCGCCCCAAGAAACACTTTTTTTTTTCTTTTTTCAACGTTTATTTTTTTGGAGACAGAGAGAGACAGAGCATGAATGGGGGAGGGGCAGAGAGAGAGGGAGACACAGAATCGGAAACAGGCTCCAGGCTCTGAGCCATCAGCCCAGAGCCTGACGCGGGGCTCGAACTCCCGGACCGCGAGATCGTGACCTGGCTGAAGTTGGACGCTCAACCGACTGCGCCACCCAGGCGCCCCGAAACACTTTTAACAGAACCCCCAAGTATCTTTCTTCTGGGTTCTAGCACAATACTCCAAGGCCCCACATTAATTACTGAGTTGAAGCATTGAAGTGTGCCTAAGATGTGACCTTCTTCCAGAATGGACCCAGAGGTGGGAAAAGTAAGGTATTACAGGGCATTACATGCTTCTTGCTCTAAAAGGGTGGTTATGTGTGAATGCCATGAGGTATTTTGGCTGATGTTCTCTGTAATGTTAGTGTCAGGTCTAGGGATCTTGCTTCATAGTGAAATAATCTGACATAGGACTAGAACTTGGAAGTGTTTCAGGCTGCCATGTGTGGTTGTGCAGTTTGTGTACTGTGCAACCAAACATTGCACCCTGGGTTAGAGGGATGGGTGGTTACCATGCTTCTTCCTCTCACAGCAGTAATAAGGGAGGGGTCTAACAGAAGCTCCTCAGGACTCTACTGAGTCAAACTTCGAGCAGCATTAGCTACAGCTGATCACTCTCCACCTCTGGAGACATGGTCTTCCCTTCACTGACTGGCATCTCTGAAAAGATTTCTTAATAAGTTCAACACTGCCTTCACGGGCTTTCATCCTCTTAGCATGCTCCTTGTTCAGTCTTTTCTGTTTCAGGAAATGGCAGTTCTATCATTCCAGTTTCTCAGGCCGCAATACTTGGAGTCACCATTGATCCCTTTCTTTCTCTCCATCTCATTTCTTCTCCTTAAGCAAATCTTTTGGGCTCTATCTTCAAAGCATATGCAGAATCTGACAATTTTTCACTACCTCTACCAGATCTTTATTTTGGGTGTCCGTGTGCCCAACTAAAATTTGGAGGCACTATTATTATGGAACAAAAAGAAAAGTTAGATCGGCTCTGATACAGTCTGCCTGTTTGACCATGTAATAATCTGTACTTATTCTTCTTCCCTTTACAGAGTACATCCCCAAGGTAGAGAGCCCCAAATGCCATCCAACCTCAAATTCAGGGTCTCTGGGTGATACAAATTCCTTTCCATGATCTCACATGTGGCTCTTGATGGCCCGGCCACCCATAAACTAAAACACAAGCTCTCTGCCTCCACATAGCACAATATAAAATGGTGGAGTAGAAACAGGAAAACTGGAAGAGAGAAGAATGAGAAACACGTCATAGGCACTGGTCCATAGCGATTATCAAAGCGTGCTAGGCAAAAATGTTGCCGATTCTTTTCCAGGGCAGTAGTGTAGACTTCTAGAGTAGCTCATCCAGAGCCCCTGGTTCTGCTTTCTGTAAAGAACTCCTTTATCATTTGTCCTCTGTGACCCCTGGTTCTGTCCTTGACTACAATCTTCCAGGTTAAATCTGAGATCTTTAAAGAGGATGCATTTCTTGGGGGCTCCATAGTTTACAAAGATTGCTTTATGCTGGTGCAGATTTGAGGGCCAGGGTGGCTCCAAGGGTGAAACCATCACAGGCTTTTATAGACTAGGCTTAGGGTGTCTTTGCTTAGAAAATTCTCGAGCTAACTTACTAAATTTCCAGGAAGCTCCATGTATGAGCATCCATAGCCAAGCTCTTGACTGGACATAGTTTTAAGGTTTAAGACAGTGATGGTGTTTTTTTTGTTATTGTTTATTTGTTTGTTTTTTGCTTCCTGGACCCTATGCTGTGCTCTTCATGCTTTCAATTTAATGTTGCCTGTCTTGAGGCTGAATGCAACAATGGGCTTGGGAGGAAAGGCAACAGTTAATCTGGTGTCTAACAGCAGGACTTTATGACCTTTATGTGACCTTTATATGCCAGAGCATCAGTGATCTCTTGTTAAGGCTGCAGCTTTAAGTCTGCTTATTATTGTTTCCATTTAGGATGTAAAACCAGTTGGCTTTTCAGTCCGGCAAGGCTCCAAATTGCAGGCAGAAAGAACATCCATTACAGGGCTTCTAACTTTCCATCTCAGCTTGCAAACTAGTTAGCTCCAGGCTGCGCTTATCTCTTTCATAATCAAGAAGCACAGATTGCGACATTCTGGTTTCTTTTTTTTTCCCTGCCATTTCCCTGAATGCCACAGCCTTTGTCAGCACATGCTCTCCCAAAGTACAGTAGAGGAGAGTATAATCATATATTCTGCCACTTTAGACAAGGATACCAGCTCTCTGCCCTATTAAAAAATTTTTTTTTTTAATGTTGATTCATTTTTGAGAGACAGAGAGAGAGAGACAGAGCACAAACAGGGATGGGGCAGAGAGAGAGTGAGACACAGAATCCAAAGCAGGCTCCAGGCTCTGAGCTGTCAGCACAGAGCCCAATGTGGGGCTCGAACCCATGAACCGTGAGATCATGACCTGAGCTGAAATCAGATGCTTAACTGAATGAGCCACCCAGGCGCCCCTGTCCCATTTTATCTGTAAACTTCTTCCTCTGCCTCAGTTGCCCAGTAGCCTAAGTCAGTGACATGTATTCTACTTTTGGTTCCATGCAGCCACCAACTTCCAGGCATAAAATTGTTAAAATCAGTTAAGATTAGGTTCAGCTGAGAATAATAGGAACGCCTGCCTCTTTGCCCCCCCAATTCCAGTGACTTACATAAGATAGAAACCTATTTCTCTCTCATGTGGAAGTCTGGGAATTGGCAGTCCAGAGTTGTGGCAGTTCTGGCCACAAAGCTCTCAGGGACCCAGACTCCTTCCAGCTCATCAATACACTGTCCCTAGGGATGGACCTTCTTGTGTGTTCCAGCCATCACGTCGATGTCCCAAGGAGCTAGACAGAGAGAGGGACAAGGAAGAAAAGAGGCAAAGGGTGCATGCCAGCTGAAGTTTCTGGATGTTACATGACATTTCCATTTGTATTTTGTAGCCACAATTTGATCATATAGCTATGCTGGCTTCAAGGGATCTTATGTAAGGAGAGGGGAATGGGTATTAAAGACACCTCAACCACAGTGGCCTATTCAATCAACACCAGTTAGCTTACATTCTTTCTACGGCAGCTCCTTTCTTATTGCAATATTAAGATGACTTCCCCCTCCCCCAGCTTTATTGAGGTATGATTGACAAATAAAAACTGAATATATTTAATGTGTACAACTTAGTGTTTTGATATATCACACCTTATATACTGATTCTGAGGTAACTTTTCAAATGCGAATCAATGACATTATAAGATACAGTGGAATCCAGATTCCAAAGCTCCATGGTCAGGGTTTTTTTCAATGTTCACATTACAAAATAGAAAAAAAAGAATTCACTCCTGGTTTTGTCACTTTTCAGCTACTTTCCTTGGCAGGAGTTCCACCCAAAACAACCCTTCATGAAATGATTTTCTCCAAGTGATGCTGTTAATATGAGAAGTAGGGCTAGCACTTGGTTCTTTTGGTACCTAAACTAACTTTCTTTCCACTGTATCATTATTATCATTATGTGAATACCATATTTATGTGTAGAGACATAGACTTGGAGGACATTTTCAAACTGGTCGATAAATCACTGAACATTATACCACAAGATATTAGTGGATATGCCATGGAAAAGGAAGTATTATGCTCAAATTTGAGAAAAATTAGTTGCCCAAAGAAAACTGAGATTCTTCACTGCAGGATTTCTCAAGTCTTCAAAATATGCATTGTGAATCTTTGACATTTATATTACAAATTTATTTGACCACTGAACGTTTCACTCTACACCCTAGTAACATCCTCTGGAAAAGTTTGCCATTGAATACAATTTGGTAAATGCTCAGATACTTAAGGAACAACTATTTCACAGTGTTGGATGGTGTGGAGCCTGCAATGAATAAAACAGCCCCCTCTCCCAACAACACAAAATCTAGTTGGAGAAAGAAACCATGAATATATGAAAAATGAAATTAAATTATGTAAATTCAAGTAACATTTAACAATTGCCTAATTAGTGCCTCCTCTATGACATTTACTATTCCAACCCCTGGGGATAAAACTGTACAACATGCATGTACCTTTTCCTTTAAAGAGTTTACTGTTAAGAGTCTCTTATGGTTTGGCTCTCTCCCTCTCTAACTTTTTTTTCTTTCCCTTCCCCCATGGTCTTCTGTTAAGTTTCTCAGGATCCACATAAGAGTGAAAACATAGAGCCAAGCCATAAGAGACTCTTAAAAACTGAGAATAAACTGAGGGTTGATGGGGAGTGGGAGGGAGGGGAGAGTGGGTGATGGGCATTGAGGAGGGCACCTGTTGGGATGAGCACTGGGTGTTGTATGGAAACCAATTTGAGAATAAATTTCATATTAAAAAAATTCCATACATCAAAAAAAGAGTTTACTTTTAAATGAATAATATAGCAATTGAAGACCATCCTCATTTTTGGCCAATACTTATGAAATGACTAGTGTCATTCCCAATCTTTGGACCATACATCCCAAGGGCTGCAGAATTATGAGATTCATGAGTGACTTTACAAGATTCATGAGTGACTTTATATGGGTACAAAGCATCTTCTGCAGAGTGAATAAGTAAATCAAAGTATAATTGTTGTGTTGGAGTCTGCATCATGTTTTAATTTTAAATAGATGTTACATGCATCGTTGAAGGGCATTGTTACAGATAGAAGGAGCTATAGATTCACTGAAGAGGGGATCTATATAATAATGGCACTGGGTTTGGAGGTTAGAGCTAGTAATTGGTTTATTTTTGCTGTAGGCTTATATAGGAAAAATGAATAGACTTTTATTTTATGCTTCACTGGTATAGCAGGCCATACAGGTCTCTCTTCCTCTCTGTTGGTGTCATAGGTCTAATAGTGGCTTTATTGCAATTAGCCCCACAGCTCATTTCTTTGTAAGCAGTTGCAAAATAATCTATGAAAGAGAGAAATGATCAAGAGTCACCCTTTACCTCAAAGCAGAGCATTGGGTGGTCTGCCTTGAACATCCACCATGATGCGGACTCCTGATTAAGGCTCATGGGCCCACCTGAGGGAAGGCAAAGCTGATGCAAGATGTTGGCATCATCATGGGGGGATTGGCAGTGATGATGTGATATCCACTCTGATGCTGGCCTCAGGCAGATCCTCATACCAGTACTAACTGGGGTGACCGCTGCAGACCAGGTCTGAAGCAGTGGGAAGTGAAGCACAGTCTTCTGGCTACTGTTCAGCTTCTATATCTACTCCATTTCAAGGAGAAATGCTTGACAGTGGCTCTGCTTGAGAGAGTTTGGTTTTGTGGCACTTTAGCTTTTATTTTGGGGAGGCTGATATACAAAGAAAGGATATCCTGATGAATCATGTTCTTAGTGAATCATGAGTGCCCTGCTATCCCATAGTATTTATTGAGCATGTAACATGTGCCTAGATATAGGGTAGGTGCTGGGAGGGACTCATATGTATTGAGGAACACTCATTCTCAAAAATAGACTGCAGAATCAAGATGAAGGCAGGGATCAATGGGAGAGTATATGGGTCAGTGTATAGCCATGTGATAATGTATGGCAGCAAAAGTTCAAAGAAGGAAGACATTAGTAGGGTGAGAGATTCAGGGTGTGAAAGAAGTAGAAATGAAAGATAGATAGGATTCAGGGTGCCTGGGTGGCTCAGTCAGTTAAGCATCCGACTTTGGCTCAGGTTATGATCTCACGGTTAGTGAGTTTGAGCCCCGCATCAGGCTCTGTGCTGACAGCTCAGAGCCTGGAGACTGCTTCAGATTCCGAGTCTCCCTCTCTCTCTGTTCTTCCCCTGCTCGCACTCTGTCTCTCTTTCTCAAAAATAAATAAAGATTAAAAAAATTAAAAAGAAAGGTAGGATTCAACCATAACATCTGTTTCATTTTCTACTATTTGAATCAGTGAATTTCTATTCCTTTGGATACACATTCCTTGTAGCTGGAGAGGGCCATGAAAATACTCTTCATTGGTATTGATGATATTCAGCTTATTTTGGTGGTCAAGATTCTGCTCTACTATTCAGGATACTTTAAGTCAGGAAGGTCGAAAAACAAATCAATCACTTCTGATAGTTCCCTGTAACTGTCAAAGGATATCTGTGGTCTGATGACTGGACATGAAAGGGCTTCAATCATAATGCACTGGTTTCTCCTAAGTTATCTTTATGAGGAAATTGGAGAGTATGGATTGATGTTGCACACTAAGTATCATGGTACAATACAATTGTGGAATCTATTTGCAGGTACATTACTAGCAGAAGGCAGGGCCTCCACTGTCCCTTTAATGTCACAATGCTCAGATGTCTTTCAGAATTACAGTGAGGCTGCTATGCAGACACCAGGCTCCAGGTGTGGAGACAGAGAGTGAGAGCTACATCATTTTGCAGCCCCGTGGGTCAATAACAGAAGGCTACAAATGATCTGTGAGAGTGCCAAGGATCCTGAAATAAGACTATTTAGGGAAAGAACAGTGATGGAGACTCACACGAAGGTGGAAGAATGACCACCACCACTATTCCCTCATCTGTTACAGTCAAAGTTTATTACCAGTGGATAAACTCTATACACAGCTACATATGAATATGTATAGGAAGTTTCTTACAATTTTTACTGGCAAATGTACATTTGGTAATCCTGACAATTTCTTTTGTCTTCATAAAGTCCTGAAGTTAAAGATGCTCTGTCTGGGCAATCTGATAGCCAACAAGACCCTGATCCCCAGTGAAGGCAAAACCAGATAGTCAGCACCCCCAAATATTTCTATTTGGATGTGTTACATAGTTCACACCTCTAGCCAGGAAGATGTAATTCCCAGTTTATGATGTAAATTCTTGCTCAGTTTATGATGTAAAAATTTTGAAACAAGAGGCTGCACAAGATTTTAAAAGTTTATTCTATTATAGTGCTTTCAAAAGCTATCTCAGAAAGGAAATGAATGAAGAGAAATTTTGTGATACACTTAATAAAACAGTAGAGTTGATGAAAATAGCTTCAAAATAATAGAGTCTTTGGAAAGTGTAGCTCCAAAGCTAGGAAGCTAAGTATCAGGAAAGGGCTGCAGATGGGTTTGAAATGCTGCCATCATTTTTAGAAATCCCATTGGTTTATGATGGAAACTGCTAATAGGAGCTGTAACATTCTGGATAATGAATACTACATAAGGGACAGGGGAAATATTGCAAAGAAAGCTATAAGAACAAAAGAAATTAAGCACTGTTGAATCCCTTGGCTGAGATTGTTGTGCCTGGGGAACAAATATCACCCCAGACTAAAAAAAAACGCCATCCTTGTAACAGACACTGACTTATTTTAATTTTTAAAAGTTAATTTTTTCCACACTGGGGTGGATTTTAATGAAGTTTACTTAGGCTGTAAAATAAAACAAATGAATAAAGGCAACACATTCTCCCTTCGACTATTCTCAACAGATACACTTTATATTATTTCATAATTGGCAGTATTAATCACAGCATGTCTTATTAAATGGAGTTAATATTTGTTGTAATGAGTTCTTACATTTGCAACCCTTGTTTTGGCCACATTATTGATTTTATTGTCTTGAGCTGGACACAGCAAGAGGTTTCATTTCTTGGATTGGAACCAACTGATTCAAGTGAGCTGACTGTGCTATGTTGAGAAGGCTCCTTCAGGGCTAAGCAAGGAAGAACATGATCAATTTGAGATGTCTGTTATGGATTTGGAGGGAGCAATGGTAGAGGTGGGTGCCATGTTTTTATTAGTCTTAGAATTTTAAGTCCTCAGCCATAAAACTCTGAAGTTGTGTCTACCAGATTCTTCAATACTCTGACAATGCAATATTTAGTAGATATTGATGCAATATTGAAGTAAGTAGATACTAACTTTCCCAAGGAATCATTGAGTGTATCAGCCAGGTAGAGATTGTTCAAACTACTTAAAGGAAAATTTCTCTATTCAACATCTTTGGAACTTAAATCCTAAGCACTGACTCCATAATACTGTAATATGAGAACTGAAAAAAGATGTTTAGTAAAATTGGCTCTGTGCTTTCAAGGCACTCTTTTTTTTTTTGTCTCCAATGAAGGATTAACATATTTAAAAAAAAAAAGAAAAATTAAAATTATCCACATACCAAAGAACAGAGTAAACCTCTCATACATGAGATCTGAATCAGAAACACCAAGTAGTGGTAGGGCTGAAGACCCAGACTGACTGGAATCAGGACTAGATGCATGCTCGGTGGCTGGAAGTTTGGTCCCTCTGGGCTGATGGTATTAAAAATTTCCCACAAAGTGGGAAAACAGAGTCAGGGTGATAATTTGAAACCAGGGCCCTGGTAGTACTTCTGCTTCTTGTTAAAGGAATCTGGGAGAAAAAAGCCCTGTTGTTGACCAGTGCCTTAGGCTGAAGCTTTAAAGACCAAGGAATAGAAAGTACCTCAGATCCAGGCTCTTAACCAAGAACCAAAGCAAGGTGCTCTCTAGACGGAATATCTGTCATAGTCTTAATACCACTGTAGGTCATAACTTATCTGTTAATACTCTTAATTCTGATCTGGGAGTAAATAACCATGAAACCTGTCGACAGAAAAGGGTGGCAAAGAAGAAAAGGAAAGAAAAACAACTTCGATACAAAAATTTTAGGCAAATAAAATCCTAAAGGAAGAAATGAGAAAGGCAGCCAATATACTCAATAATGAGAGATGAAAAAGAGGAATTCAACCCTCTTGAAATGAAAAGAATAAAGCAACTTTAAAAGCAAGCTTTTACAAAAACTTTAGTAGTTTAGCAGTATGGCAAGGATCCTCTAGGAGATGCATGGAGGCATAATAACATTTACTTAAAAAAAGAGAGAGATAAATTCTTAAATAAAACATGAAGATATGAAACAAATACGGTATATACAAAAATAAAGCAATACAAATATTGGAAATAAAAGTAGCCACTGACCTAATGCAAGATACCATTATCAAATTATAATACAGAGGAATTCACCCAGAAAACACATTTTGAAGATATTAAAAGACAGTTAAGAGATATAGAAGACAGATTGACAGGTTCCAGTCTACATCTAATAAAGGAGAGGGGTAGAGGACATAAAAGCAATATTTGAAAGCTAATGGCTGAGATTTTTCCAGAACTGAAGAAAGACAAGGTTTTTCAGATGAAATAAAATTTAAAAATCCACATCTGCCCATATTATTGCTGACTAAAGAATAAAGAAAAATCTTAAAAAATTTAATTACAAGAGAGCAAAGTCAGCTTTTTTACAACAGAATGACAATTAGACAAATGGCAAAGAATCCATCAGTAACAAGACACTGAATTAAACTGAAAAAATATTTCTGGAGTCATCAGGGAAAAATAGTTGTCTGTTTAGAATTGTACATCCTAAATTATTATGCAAAATAAGACATTGTGGTAATACAAGTACTCAGAGTTTACTACTGATGAGTCTAAAGCAAAAGGAGTGTTAAAAGAACCAAAAGTAAGAGTAAACACAGAGGAGGGTGTAGAGGCAATAAACTGTGGTGATCACAAGAAAGGATGAAATGTCAGTAAGTTCTAAGCATGGATTGTAAGAATAATTAATTTTGGTCTGTACACACAAGAACATAGAAAGTAAAGTGTATATAGATATAATGAGATGGGATATATTTAAAGGAATAGTTCAAGCATTTAAAAATCTTTATCTTGTTCGGAAGACAGAGTTAGTGAATAACATTAGAATTTAGAAGATAAACCAACATTATCTGGTATCCAGGAATAACTTTAATGAAACAGGTGCAAGACGGTTTTGCTTTTTAAGGACATCAGATGGTATTTAATTAAATGGAAAGTTAAAAAATGTTCATGGAGCAGATGACTATATATCAATATCAAGATATACCAATATCTTGATATCAATTCTCTCTCAATCTATGAATTAAATGTTGTTTCCAGTGAAATAAAAACTGGGATTTGTGGGGGAATTTTGACAAATTTTAACATCCTAAAATGTCCAGAATAATCTGATAATTTTTAAGAAGAGTAGTCCATTTTCCCCACCAGAGATCTAAACTTAGTGTAAATTTATATTTACCTAGTGTGGTATTGACCTATGGAAAGGCAAAAAGACCAATTAAAGTAAGTAGAGAAACCCTAAATACCCAACATATTTAAGATGAGACAACCTGGCTTATGATAGAGGTGGTATTATGTGGCACTGAGAAAAGGATGGGTTATTCAAATGGTGCTGGGTATCCACATGGGAAAAAAGTTAAACAAATTTCTTGTTTTAATCATTTATAAAAAAAATAATATAGATGGGTTAATGACTTGTATGTTAAAAATGGAATTTTAACACTTGAGAAGAAAATAGAGGAGACTGTCTTTATAACTTTAAGAACAGAAAAGCCTTCTCAACATGCTAAAAACCAAACTATGAAGGAAAACATTGATAAATTTGATTTCATCAAAAACATTTTTTTTTTTTTTGGTACAGAAAGCCACAAATACATTGAAAATACAAGGCACGGACTATAAAAAGACACACATAACTGACAAAGGATTAGCGCTAGAATATTTAAACTTATAGAAATCAATGAGTGAAGAACAAACAATTCAATACAAAAATGGACAAAGAATATGAGTAGATGGTTCACCAAGAGTAAAGCTGAATGGACTATAAACACATGGAAAAGTGATCCATCTTGATAGTGATCAAAGATATGCAAACCCAAGCAAAATCCAGTACCGTCTCATAGGATTGGCAAACATTGAAAAAGTCTGAAGATACCAAGTGTTGGAAAGGATATGAAGGAGTGGCAACTCCCCACTAGTGGGGGTATAAATTGATACGACTACTTCCCCGGTTAGCTTGGCAATAGTTAAGAAAGTTTAAGATGCACCTACCCACTAATTCTACTTTGAGTAACGTGGAGAAATTTTTGCACATGTCTTTAAAAAGGCATGCATGATCATTTAAACTAAAGTCCTGTTTGTAATCAGGAAATGTTGTAATAACCAAAATATTCATCAGTAGGACATGGAAAAATAAATCATGCTATAAGGATACATGGGAATTATATAGTACATGTGGATGGGCCACAACCACTTTTATCAGTATAGATACTTAAACTGTTGACTGAAAAAACAAGTTACAGAATTTTTTTTTAATGTTCATTTATTCTTAGAGAGACAGAGAGAGAGAGAGAGAGAGAGAGAGAGAGAGAGAGAGAGAGAGAGGAGCAGGGGAGGGGCAGAGAGAGGGAGACACGGAATCTGAAGCAGGCTCCAGGCTTTGAGTTGTCAGCACAGAGCCCAATGCAGGGCTTGAACTCAGGAACTGTGAGATCATGCCCTGAGCTGAAGTTGGATGCTTAACCCACTGAGCCACTCAGGTGCCCCACGTTACAGAATGTTTTATGGAGTATGATAGCATTTCTTTAAAATGGAAACGCCCATAAAAAAAGGGGCTCCTGGATGGCTCAGTTGGTTAAGCATCTGACTCTTGATTTCAGTTGGGGTCATGATCTCATGGGTTGTGAGATCGAGCCCCACATCGGGCTCAGTGCTGTCAGCGGGGCCTGCTTGGTATTCCTCTCTTTCTCTCTCTCTCCTTTTCTCTCTCTCTCTCTCCTTTTCTGCCCACCCCCCCCCCCCGCTTGCTCTCTCTCCGTGTCTCTTAAAATAAATAAACTTTTAAAAAAAAGGAAACATTCATGACTATATGACTGCGATTACCTCTGGGTAGCAAGAGAGGGAATGGGATGTAGGAGTTGTTAATAGAGGGCTTTAACAATTTCTTCAATCTTTTATTTTTAAAGACAAAACAAAGAAACAAAGCACTATTTGAAGTGCATTGAAAAAAATGTCAACATGTGTTCACGTGGGTTCTTGTGCGTTCGTTATTCCTTATACTTTTCCATATGTTTGACTTATTTCAGATGTAAAATTATTAGCAGAGAATAAAAACCAAACTTGTGAATTCTCATGTTAGCTGTGGAATGGAGTTTGGTGGACACCTGTTCTCCAGGATACTGCATGATAATTTTCCAGGGATTTTCAGGAATCTATCATATTTTTAATGTATATGTATATTTTTAATTTGAGAGAGAGAGACAGAGCATGAGCAGGGGAGAGGGGCAGAGGCAGAGAGAGAGAGAGAGAGAGAGAGAGAGAGAGAGAGAGAGAGAATCTTAAGCAAGCTCCACGCTCAGTGCAGAGCCTGACGCAGGGCTTGATTCCACAAACCTGTGAGATCCATGACCTGAGCCTAAATCAAGAGTCCCCTGCTCAACTGACTGAGCCACACAGACACAGCGAATCTATTACCTTTTTAAAAGACAAGAATTAGCCCAGGGCAGGGACGTATTCTCCTTTACCCAGCCATCTCTAAAATGTAGATAAAAGTAACTCTCAATTGTATTTGTATCCCCAGGAAAAGTATATCACACAGCTTGCGTTTTGTGTGTGTGTGTGTGTGTGTGTGTGTGTGTGTATGTGTGTGTGTGTGTGCTTTTACCCTTGATGCTTCATGACTATTCGGTTATTTTTTGCATCAGCGTCCGTCTCATCAAGTTAAATGCAGTTTCCTTGTATTTTTTGTCACTTTCTAAAAAATATTTCATGTTCTTGGGTACTTGGAATCTGTGACTAAAGCTATAATTTTTGCCACTTTGGGGGCCAATATTTGCTAAAATATTTTGCTTGTGATTAATATTAGTATTAACTTTCCCATAAAGTTTCCCAGATATATGTATATAAAGGGTATTTTAAACATTTTTGGAAGCATGCTTTTCTCATTATCCTAAGGGTACAAGATCTGTTAAAAGCATTCTCTTTAAATATTTTTGGAAGGAATAATACATTATTTTTTACATTTTTAATAAACATGATGTGGATGAATAAAACCAGCTTCCTCTATTTAAAATACCTCAATGTAGTGTATATTTTAGAAGGTAGTGTTAAGTTGTGTAAGTGTCTCTGGAACTCGGAGAAATAGCAATTACCACCCACACGGGTTGTAGAGCCTGGATGTGCTCCCCTCGCCAGTAGGTGGCGCTGCCGAGAGTCAACTCTGGGTACTGCTCCTGCTGACCCAGGCTACACGCAATATCAAGAAAATCGAATCTTTGCCGAGTGAATAGTATTGGCATGTAAATGTTCATAGGGAAACTAAAGAGATGCAAGAATTTCATGTTAATATTTCAGGGAATAAGCTGTGGGAACCAAAAGGTTTCCTGTTCACTAAACAGCCTTACATGTTTGGTCAGTGGGTTAGATATTTTTTTCTTCCCTCAGGAGCAACACAGATACATAGCCTTTATTTTAAAAATGAAATAATAAGCTTTTTATCAAAAGGTAACTTGGTCGTTCATTCTGATGCCTGGTCAATTCAGAGATACTGATATATGGTGTGTAATGTAATAATTGCTATGTGTATAGAGCTTTCATAATACTTTGCCTCACATGATTCTTACCAGAAATCTGTGATGTAAATAACTGTGTGCAGGAACTGGATTCGGGTCCAGGATTTGTGACTCCAAAGTGTGTGCTCTTTCTTTCACTATGGCCACACTTCCTGGTTCCAGTGTAAACAAAACAAAGCAAAACAAAAATCTCCACTCTCTAGAAATTTATGTCCATGGAATTCTGAGACAAATTTCTTTCAGAGTATTGTGCTTATGTCTGTCTAGGGAAGAAAGCAACTGCTTTTTTTTTCTTTTTTGAGAGAGAGAGAGAGAGAGAGAGAGAGAGAGGGGGCAAAGAGGCAGAGGGAGGGAGAGAGAGAGAGAGAAACCCAAGTAGGCTCCATGCTCAGTGTAGAGACCGATGCAGGGCTCAATCCCATGACCCTGAGATCATGACCTGAGCCGAAATCAAGAGTCTGGATGCTCAACCGACTGAGCCACCCAGGCACCCCGGTAACTGCTTTTTAATATGAGTATTAGTTTATTCAACCACAGGGATCCATTTGGTTACAGATGTCTCATTATCCAAAATAACAACTTTATCTTTTTTTGTATAGTCTTCCAACTTATAAAGCATTTTGCATGCATATAATTTATAATTCACCTTCACAACTCCTTCAGTGATGTGGGATGTCATCAATATATAATTGAAGATGCCAACTCTCAAGAGATCCAAACTTCCATTCAGAATATCTCAGTTTAAAGTGGCTGTGTTTGTCAATGTCATGATTCTGTTTAGAAATTGCCTCTACTTCCTTTTCAGTTATTTTTTGTTGGTCGATGTTATTTTAATCCTTTATAGTGTAATAGAAATAGTGTGGGAAAAGGTGTATCATTAAAATCTCTGGAAGAGTTGGGATGTGTATGTAGTTTGGGGAATTAGAGTAAACCTGCTCATATCATAATTCTATTTTTGAAAATGAAATATGAAGCCATATTTGGAAAATGAAATGAGTGGCCATTATTTTTGTAACATAAGCCACTGAAAGGATGGTTGGCAGAGATTCTAGGGTGGGAAGTGGCTGAAAAGGTTGAGAAATACCCATATAATGAGAGGCACAAGGGCTATGAGATCAGAGGTTTGGGTCTGAATCCCAGCTCCACAGCGTAGTGGCTGTGTACCTGCAGCAAGTTACTCAGTCTAAGTTTCCAGTTTCCCCATTGGAAAACTGAGAGAATAATAATTATTTTACAGATTTGGTGTCGACCTCAAAGGGCCATGGACCTGGGGTGGTGAAGGAACTGAGAAAAAGAGACGACAGTATAGCCAGGCACAGGGGACCCAGAGCCAACAGCCTGAGGCCCCGAGGTTTATTGTACATCTTCATATATACATTTTCAGGAAAAACAGGTCAGCGATGATTAACAACAGAAGCTTAGCAAAGCATGTCAACAATGTACATCTGATTCAGCTATCATACATATGTATCTTGCGTATGAGAGCAGTTTTGCAGACACATATGTTTTGATAAGAATCTTTATGCTAGAAGCAAAGACAAAGAAGGGAGTGAATGGACTGTGCTCTATACCTCTGGCTTCCTTTGAGCAAAACATCCGTATCTGCGTACTAGAGGACAGACCATATTTTCCAAGGGCAATTCACTCAAGTCCTTTCAGGTTGTTTTTAACCTTAGGATCGCGAGTTTTCTCAGAGATCTTGGAGCCTGGATGAATATGCGCCTGTGGTCACTGTGGTGTTCTGTTTCCCACGACTTGGTGTCAAGATGGATCAAGTAACATATACATACAGATCGTCTAGAACGGTGTTTGGACCATGGGAGGTGTTCAAAAAAGAGTTTTCTTTCCTTTTATTAACATTTTCAAATGTACTCTTTTCACTCTTTCACTCGAGTAACTGTTGAGTTGCTTTGACTTGTCAAAGCTGGTTTCTGGCCCATCTGACACAAAGTTAGGCAAACACAGACTGATTAAAATAAAGGCGATTTTGGAAGAAGGGAGTCATCACAATATTTTTTTTCTTCAGCACGGGGAGAGGGATGTGTTTCACTTTGCCCAGTTTGGACTGGGATGGCTTTTCTCCCTGCCAAGTCCTCAGTGTGCAGAATGAAAACGCCTGGGGTTGGACAGGATCCACGTGGTGAGAGGCCAGTACACGAGAGCCCTTGGGAAGTGCTTTACCTCTTCCAGACCGCTGAGGGGCATTTAGCACCCATCTGTCTTCTCTCAGTGATGGGAAAGATGCACTCCAAGTTCGAGACAGGGAGTGGGTTGGCCCATAATTCCCGGGTCTCATGGAAGTTTTAATGACAACAGTCTTTGAAGGCCATCCTTGTCACAAGTGGAATATTTAGAAGTTCCCAGGGCAAAACTGGTTCCTTAGCACAGCAGATTGGCTTTACCAATGGATAGAATTAGGTTCTTTCCTTCATGGGGCTATTTGCTACATGGCTGTGAGGCTCCCTGTCTTGAATATAATACACATTCAGAAATCCCTCTTTTAGAGATTTGCTTCCTTTCTGTTAAAAATGATGGGGTGAGAACTGTAGATTGGGTCTCTCAACGTCTGTTCTGATCTTTTGTGCCCTGCAGAGGCTGGAAAACTATAAATTTTCTTTCCCAGACTTCCTTGTAGTAGGGACTTGGATATGATTTGGGTTCCACCAACTGGGTACAGTCAAAGGAGACTGAAATTCAGAAATCAGTTTGGAAGGGAGAGTGGTGGTTTGCAGAAGGTGTCCGTTTTGCTCACGAGAGCCCAGCAGGCATGGCACTGCTCCAGGACCAGCCATTGTAATGGGGCCTCCCGGGGACGCCTGGGTGGCTCCCTCGGCTAAGTGGTCATGATCTCACAGTTCTTCAGTTCGAGCCCCTTGTTGGGCTCTGTGCTGACAGCTTGGAGCCGGGAGCCTGCTTCGGATTCTGTGTCTCCCTCTCTCTCTCTGCTCCTCCCCCCCGCCCCCCACCTTGCGTTCTGTCTCTCTCTTTCTCAAAAATAAATGAACATTAAAAAAAAATTTAAAGGGGCCTCCTGATTCTCAGATTACCGCCGGCAGGTGTGACCCAGGCGCCAGCAGCTGGAACAGCATCTTCCTAATTCCAGATTCCTGGCTGTGATGGGGTAGAAGTTGCACTGGTGGGCGGTGTTGCAGTGGTGTTTTGGGAGTCGGGCCCAGCCTAGCCCCTGCTCCTTCAGACCTTCCAATAATTTTGTAAGCACCCAATCACTTGTATTAAAATTCTTTCTCCCGAGCATGGCTCTAATGGCTTTTATTATTTACAATTGGATTCAGCAGTCACATTTCAAAAACCTTAAAATCTTTTTGCTCACTAGATTACATCTTTCACAATTGTGGTGATTTGCAGTAGGAATTTTTATAAGGTGAAAAGAGGGAAGCAGAGTGACATTGTGAAGAGATTGTGAGCTCTGTAGCCAGAGCACCTGGTTTTCACAACTGCTCTGCCATTTACTAGTTGTGGGTCTTTGAGCAAATTGCCTTCTCCCTGTGCTGAGTCTCTTATAAAATGGCAATAAGACTAAATACATTTTGGGGATGCTATGAGAATTAAAAAATGTAAAAATACATGAAAAGCATCTTCTGTATAGCAGGCACTAGCTAGATACATATTAGATATAATTATAAATAACTACCCATAATGTATGTGGATACATAAGGTGAAGGTATGAAAGACTGCTGGAATGTGTGTGTGTGCGTGTGTGTGTGTGTGTGTGTGTGTGTGTGTGTGTGTGTGTGTGTGTAGGAGGGCAGAGGTAAAAATGGTAAGGCGGGGGATGTGGATACTTAGAAGAGGCATCAGGAAAGGAATAAAATATTTTGAAAGGGTTGCTGAGAGGCCATCGCTATCTGCCTTTATTGCTTCACAGTCGTGACAAACCATTTTTCTTGCTAAAATGACATATTTCTCACACACACAAATCCTCCCAGATACCTTAGCTTTAATTCATTGGTTTTCGTAATGTGAGAATATGGACTCTATTCAAATCAGGCTTCCAATCCTTGCTTGCTCCATGACCACAGGCAAGTTACTGAATCTTCCTTTGTTGCAGTTTGTTCATCAGTAAAATGGGGATTAAAAATAAGACCTATCTCACTGAATGTTTTTAGTTTTAATAACTTAATACATGCAAATCATTTAGAAAAGTGCCTGGCCCATGGGGAGTGCTCAATAAAGTTACTGTTGTTCTTATTGATGAATTCTAATTTACTGTCATGGGGTCAACCTATAAATGCATGTGCAGGTGCATAGCTTTGTATATAGGTGCTTGTGGTATGTACATGGGTATGCACATGCATGCTTATTGTGCACATATATATTTCAACGCATATATACATGCACGTGTGTGGTGCATGTGTACTTTTATGTATGTGAATGCCTATGTGTTAGGCATATATATGCTGTGTGGTGTATGTGCTTGTATCTGCATGTATGCATTAGTGTTTATGTATGGGTATATTTGTTGGAGGTACTTGTGTGTATATGTGCCTGGGTATGTGTGTATATGTTGAGTGTATGTGTATGGACATGTGTATGTGTCTGTGTTGGGTATGTACATACATATGTTCACATATGTATGTACAAGAGTTGCTGTGTATGTTTGTTTAGGATGTTCGGTATAGAACATAAAGACTGCCTTTTGCATTATAGTGTGTGTAAGCGCACGACCCTATGAGGTGGCACTGTGTGTGACTTACAGAAGTAGGAGACACAGTAAAGGTGCCATGAGAGGGCTCCATTTCCCCCTTGTTGAAATACAAAAGCTGTAGGCTTTCCTCTCCTTTTTCTCCACTCTGCTGGAAAGAAAGAAAAAAATGAGGTAACTATCTATTTTGTGCAATACGCATTGGCCTAAACTACTTTATGCCTGGTTTGGTTTAATGGGTTTTACACTTATTGTTTGTCATTGTTTGACTCCAGCACAGCTGGTTTGGCAATCCAGAGAACATTACCACTTTGGAAAGCACATACCAGCCCCAAAGTAATCTTGGGCTAAGCCATGCCAGAAATCTTGGCAAGAGCATTTCCTGGTAATTCAGGAAAGTTATGGGCCTTCGGGATAGAGGACCAAATATCACCCAGAACACTACTTCTCATTTGCTGAATTCGGTTTTCGTAAAATCATAGGCCTTTAGACCTGGCTGCCACTTTGGGGAAAGATTTAGGGTTTTAAAATCCTTTATCTGTGTCCACACTCATCGTGTGTGGTACAGTCCTATCAGGAACATCTATTCTGACTGAGAACCATTAATTTAGAGCAGCAACTTCTTAAATGATTGAGTGTCCCCAACGCTTAGAGTAAAGGAATTTTTCCAAAGTCAAACAGCCACGTGGAACTAGAGTCTAGAGATCTTAGTCCTAGTTTAACCTTCACGTTTATATTTGTTTTTATTTCTGGTTTGATTACCACTAAGTTTTCAGGCATGGATTCTAGTCTGGTGCTCATGAAAGCATTCTTTCAAGGGCAGGCAGGATAAACACCAAAAAGTTCAAATCTTTATCCTTGCTTTATAGGTTCCCTATGAAAAAGATGATGAGAGTGTACAGACCCAGGAGGAGTGGAATGAATTTTTCCAGCTCTTGTATTCCCTATCCTGCTATCTCCTCCGCTTTGGAGATAATTCTTGCAGTTCAGTTTTGATGCTAAAGAGTAGCATCTATAAAAAAACATATGTTGAGTGGGGTTTAAATGGTCCCTATATAACCTTTCCCAGCTTCTGAATAAAGTATCCTGGAAGACACTGAAAAATATAGGGAATATGACTGACAGTTAATCCATAGCCAGAACTTGAGAGAACTTTTCGCAAACAACGTGGCTGAAGAACTGAGTTGAAAAACAGTCGCCAGTTGCCTGCGCTTAGAAATGAACTAAGACTGCCTTCCTAAGAGTACGGACAAAACACCCTTTGTAACCACTTCTCGTGGGCTACCCATATGTAAAATGTGAGATTGGTATCAACCAGAAAACCATATATCCAAAGTATATATCCATTACTCCGTGGCTGATGTGCTAATAATTTAATGTTGTTACAATAGAACCTCCTTTTTTGCTTTCAGGGTAGGACCTCCACTCAGAGGCTGGGACCTCTGTGGGCAGGAGGTGGTGGTGGGGGATTTGTGGGGCTCGTGATATCCTCATTGGTACTGGCTCCATGAGGGTCTGTAGGCAGATGCAGAGAGGTTTTTATTTACTCCATTTGTTCAGTACTCCACAGAAGTAGCCAGCCAGGGTTGGGGAAGATGTTGCAGAAGCCTGGCAGAGCTCCTGTTGAAGAAAGTCCACTCAAGACTGGAAACTGGTCTGAATTATGCACAGCACCCTACTGATTTGAGAAGGGATTTTAAACAAGGTTTAAATGGAACAGAGAGTTGGGTCAAAGACAACTCAAACTCCTCGTCCCTTGGTAAATGCAGGCCTGGATAGATAAGTCCTTCATTTGAGCTTTCATAAAAATAAAAATTCAAAAAACTCCCCGACAATATGCTTCCTATGAGATAGAACTTTCTGCAAAATAAATGAGAAGCTATATAATCCTGAAAATTCAGAGGAAGAGCAGACTTATTAAAATTATTTATAGTAGGGACCACAGGGGAAAATATAATAACTATTTAGCTGTCTCAATAAAAAGCTAGAAGACAAGATACCTATAAAACAAAAGCAGAAAACTGTAAAGAAAGAACAACCAGAAATGTAACGTGGATAACTGATGTAATAAGAAAGTATAAAAAATTAAAAAATGAAGTAGAATTTAAATTATCATTAGAGGCAATAATGAGAAGAATGGATATTACTGAACATCAGATCAATGGTGTGGAAGGCAGCATAGCTTTCTCAGAATTCAGGGGAAAAGGACAAAGAGATAATAAAGATGAAAGATAAGATGAAATTCTATACCTATGCATATCAGATAGTATATATACTTGTACATCCATACATACGTGTACATTTGTGTATGTATAGATATACATACACACGTTTGCATAATAAAGAATAGAGAACCAACTTAATCACTTTATATGTTCTCCAGGATGCACCAGAACATTCCAAATAGAAGTAGTAACCAACAATATATTTAAACTTAAAGAAAACCTTCCTGAGTTGAAAAAAATTTTGAATAGGCTGATCGAAAACCCTGTATATTATCAAGTGACCTAAGGGTCCAGTTTTGAATTGCAAGCCTATAGGATTGTGCAAAAAGTAAAAGGAGAGATTACACGAAACAGAAAGAACCAGCATAGTCTCTGACTTCCTAGCTGTAAGTGTCAGAAAACAAGGGGACCCAAGTATACAAAATCTTGAGGAATGTGATTCCTCACATTCTGTGAAATTCTGTGATTATTGCCTTTCTCTTTATCAAGAGGCAGTCCTTACTCTCCACCTCGTTCTAGAGTTCTTTGTCCACATGGCTGCTGTCCTAGAGCCAATTGAGGCTGGGGCATCATTGTTGGGAGTGTGTCCAGCAGAGAACCCTACATGGTGGGCTCTCTAGAGAGATTTGGTTGCATGGAAATAGGAAGGTGTCAGGTGCAGAGCCCTCAGATTTGGACAGCGAGAGCACCTGAGTTAGAACTCTGTCCACAGGATTATTCTGGGAAACAAATTAGGCAATGGAGATGAAGGTATTTTGTAGATCACCTCACACTCTACAAGAATGAATGGCTATTTTTTATTCTGTTGCTTATTACTTAGAAGTAGATGTTATCAGGACTAAAAAAATGGGATAAAATCCATTGTTGGCCCCCAAGGGAGACTTCTCCTTTTCTATTCTCTTCTTCCTTAGGTGAGTCTCTGAGTTTTGGTCTATCAAAGCCTGAATTAAGGCTTAGACACAAACCACTTACATCATAATAATAACTTAAAGACCGGGAGTATTTGGGTTCCACCATTTTCACTCCTCAGTTCAGACTTCCCTAGAAGAGAGTGTTTTGTTGATGTTGAGAGTTTTTGAGAAAATTGGGGGCAATATGGAATTTTGCCAAACAAGCTATACCCTATAGAATATTTTAGCAACAAGCCCACCCTGCCCTCCCCAGTCCAGAGTTTTTGGAGGAGTAGAGGACAAAACAGGCTTTTGCAGGGATTGGGCCCTAGAATAGAGTGAATTAGGAAGCACAGTGATAAGTGAGGGAATTTCAGACTATCACTGCCCTTTTGGGCTCTATGGGGAGAAAAGAAACTTTTGCAGTGGTTATTGATGTTCACATATTGGTTGCTACCAATCATAAGCGCTTGTGATAATTTTCTTAGGAAAAATTTCATTATGGGAGGCATCGTAGGGCATGTACAGGAGTATAGTTCATAATCTCTGACTTTAAGGAGTTTATAATTTAGTGGTGGAGATGAGATACACACACACAAAAATTAGATGATAACATAGCAAGTAAGCCTGTAAGGAGTGGGAAGGCCAAGTGCTATAGGAGACTGACTCATCAAGGGAGAACCTGCTGTGGATGGGGTGGCAAGAAATAGATAGTTGCAGTATATGAAGTTGAAGTTCAGCTACTTGCTGGTGTCTGGAATCCTTCAGTGACCCATCAACCCATGTGGACCGGTTGGTCAGAATTTGGTGGTGGCTATGAAGGGCTTGATATGACTTGGAAGGATGACTAAGGGTGACTATCAAACAGGTGGAGAAGGAGGGGGTGCTGGAAAGAGACCATTTCAAGTGGGCAAAACAAGGCCCCAGGTTTCTAACTTCTGGAATGATTAACTCCCTGCTACCATGGGACTTGCCCCTGGAGACTGAAGGTGGTAGTGGAGCACAGGAGAAGTTCATAAGTGGTAAGAATTGCTGGCCCAGCCTAATAGCCCACATAGGAGATGGATGAGGATGGCCGCCATTCTCACTGGTTTACAGGTGAGGGCACTGAGCAATCAGTGGAGAAGGAGGAGCCTTGGTGATTTTTACTTCCACGAGGTTCTCAACCACCTTTCCCCGTGGACCGTGTTGCTTCCCTTTATATATTAAGGTGTCTGCCCTAACTGGAAAAAAATGGGAACACAGCAGATCAGGTGATAATCTGGAAGAGAGAGAAAACCAAATTCCCTCCAGCCATGCAAGCTGGCCAATGGCCCTGGTTGGGCATGCTGGACATCAGGAACCAGCCTGCACGTAGATGGGTGGCAACCAGAGAGGTGAACACATGCAGTGTTATTGCGTGATTCATTTCCTCCCCCCAGCTGGTGCGTTGGAGCGGGCTGTGCAGCTTTCAGCCAAAAGAGTGCGGTGCTCCACCAGGGGCCTGGCTCTGCTCTACTGATGTGCAGATTTTCCTTGCCTGCCTAACGCAGGCCCCGAGCTCACAGTCACAGTGCTCCAGGGCTATGAAGTGCCTGTCATGCCTTCTGTTATGAACCTGGCTCCTTGGAGAGAGCACGGTATACCCCCACCAGCGTTGAGAGCACAGGAACACTATCCGTTCCAGAGCAGCTTTGCTCCTACATGATGCAAATTGATTAAAGGTCCATTTAGTCACAGGTGGAAGGGAAAAAAAGGCCACTGAAGGATTCCAGATACTGGAAAGTAGCTGAACTTCAGTGAGCAAAGAGCATCTGGAACGTGGGGGAAAGTCTCCTTTGTGATTCAGCTGACAGGACTCAATTTGGCTAATTAGCTTTCTTGGAAGCTGTTGGGGGGCAGTACTGATCTTGGGAAGCACATGGGTAATCACTGTTAATGCTGAATCGACAGGCCTTCTGAGTCTGGAAAGAACTTCATCTTTGTGTTAGGATCTCCATTCCCCCTCTCTTTTTCTCCTTTGATTTGCATGGCTCTGATTATTAGCGAGGTTGGGAATTTTTATTCACTTTTATTTCTTGTAAGAATTTTTAAAAATGTTTGTTTACTTATTTTGGAGAGAGCACACGTGTGCGAGCAGAGGGGCAGGGAGAATCCCAAGCAAGCTCCGTGCTATCAGAGCCACTCCTGTGCTATCTCATGAATGATGAGATCATGACCTGAGCCACAATCAAGAGTCTGAGGCTCAACTGACTGAGCCATCCAGATGCCCCTTTATTGTGGCATCCATTAACATGGCATCCATTCAGCAAATTTTTATGTGCACAATATAGTATTGACTACAGGCACCATGTTGTACAGCAGATATCTAGAACATGTTCATATTGCATAACTGAAACTTCATAGCCATTAAGCAGCAACTCCCCATTTCTCCTTCCCCCAACCCCCCAGCAAACACCATTCTATTCTCTGCTTCTAGGAGCTTGACTATTTTTTTTTAAGTTTATTTATTTTGAGAGAGAGACAGAGAGAGAGACAGAGAGAGAGAGAGGAAGAGCGAGAATCCGAAGCAGGCTCCATGCTGTCAGTGCAGAGTCTGAACCAAGGCTCCATACAGGTTTTCTAAGTAAACAGAACATCAGAATCCAACAGGTAATATTTAGACCTGAAGCCAAGTGTATTTTTTTTCCTTTTTCTTTTTTATTGTGGTAAAAACCCATAACCTAGAACTTTATCATGTTAGCCAATTTTAAGTGTACAGTTCACTAGTATTAAGTATGTTCACATTGTTGGGGCGCTTGGCTGGCTCAGTTGGTTAAGCATCTTGGTTTTGGCTCAGGTCATGGTCTCATGGTTTGTGGGTTTGAGCCCCGCATTGGGCTCTGTGCTGACAGTGTGGAGCCTGCTTGGGATTCTCTCTCTCTCCCTCTCTCTCTGCCCCTCCACTGCTCACTCTCTATCCCTCTGTCTCTCTCAATAAATAAGTAAACATTTAAAAAAAAAGTATCTTCACATTGTTGTGAAACAGATCTCCAGAACTTTATCTTGCAAAACTGAAACTCTTACCATTAACCATCTTGCCCTCCCCCACCCCACCCCCAGCCCCTGGTAACTACCACCAACTTTGTTTCTATGAATTTGACTACTTGAGATCCATCATGGGTGGAATCCTACCGTGTTGTGTGTGTGTGTGTGTGTGTGTGTGTGTGTGTGTGTGTGTATGGCTGGCTTATTTCATTTAACATAACGTCCTCATGCCTCCTCATGTGGTTTTCTTTCTTTTTTAAAGCTGAGTAATCCATCCTATGTGTATGCCATTTTTTGTTTATCCATTCATCTGTCAATGGACATTTGGGTTGCTTCTACCTTTTAGCTGTTGTGAATACTGGTGTGAACATGCATGTGCAAATATATTTTCAAGACCCCGCTTTCAGTGCTTTTGGGTACGCAGCCAGAAGTGGGATTGTTGGATAACGAATACTGGTGAGGATGTGGAGAAACTGCAACACTCGTGCCCTGTTGGGGGAATAAAAAATGGTGCAGCCAAGATGGAAAATGGTATGGAGTTTCCAAAACAACAACAAACAGAATTATTGTAGGATCTGAATCTTCTTTAACATGGCGGCATGTGGACAAATCCATGTGTTTTCTTACTGATTCTTTGTTGAGCTACAATAAAGCTAAAGCCTAATATATTTGAGTACGCATAAAAAGGTAAGTCAGAAAGATTTCAAAATAATGGAGATTAATGCCTGCTACCAGAAAGAACAGAACTGCGACACTGCAAATAAAAAGCAAACCTTAGTCCCTGCTTAGACTATAAGGGAATAAGTCACAGGTATGCACAAGGGAACAGCTGTAAGTTGTTTACTATAATACCTATTTATAAGGGCTCTAAATTGTAAATAACCAAGTTATCAAACCATAGAGGAGATATTGGAAGATATTCACAAAAAGATGAATAGTGTGCAAGGCCCCTGTGTTAGTTACCTAATATACGTTGCATTCTACGTGAAACACAGCCCCGGGGTTATGCAGTGCAGTGGACTTAAGTGGTTATTTCTGGGTTGTGGGATCACAGGTGGCTTCAACTTATTTGTAGTGCTTTGCTTTTTTGTTTTTTCTTAAACCCCATGACTTCGATTTTTTTCTTTTAATAAAAAGTATAAAAAGTGGCAAATGAAGGGACTTTGAACCTCGGAACACTTCAGGCACCAGGAACAGCGTCCTAAAACTCCCACCATGGTGCGAAGTAAGCAGAGGTGCTTGGACACAGGTGAGCATTAGGATCATCAGGAGGGCGTGGAAGCAGGCTGGCCCCGCCCCCAGAGTTTCTTATTTAGTGGGGGCCCCAGTGGGGCCTGTAGGTAGGAACATGTGTTTCTGTCGTTGTCTGCTGCTGCTGCTCTAAAATCGCATTTTGAACGCTGCTGGAGAGGAGAGCGTTTTGGCTGAAAAAGGTCTAGGTACGCTCTGGGCTGGTTTTGAATTTCTGTGGTGACCGTTGTTTTTAGAGCCTCTGCTCCAAATTCTAGCCTTCCGCGGCGTCTTGTCTTCCCCACTCGCGCTGCTGGGGCCGTTTGTTACTCGGGGTGAAGTCCTAAAAGGTAGAGCCTTGACTTTCAACTTTTCCAGGCCGGGGACTAGAGAAACAAAATGGACCTTGAAAAGTTCCTTTTGACGGACTTGCTTCGTGCCTGGGTTCCCTTCTCTACAGCAGGGGTAATATGATAATTCTTTGCTGCAGGTGTATGGTGAGAACAGGGAGTGTACTTGAGACCTTATAAGACTTGCTCGGAACAAAGCTTCTGGTCTGTTAAAAAGGAGAAAAATCTCTGCCTTTGTGTACAGCCAGATTTCTGGAGTTACATAAAGTGCTTTTAATCCCCCACAAGGGTTCAAATGAGGCTTTGTGAGCACCAAGTGGAGTGCTATTGTGCTAAATTCATGGCATGTGGTTTAAGACGCCTTTAGAAAGATTTACATACATTGCTTACTTTGTTAATGTAACAAGACTGACCGGTGAAGTCGACTTTATAACAAGAGCCTTATTGTAGATTCCAGAATGTGCTCCAAAGGTGAGAGTTGTTTGTTCTTTGGAGAAGCAAAATAAAGGACCCCCCCCCCAGCAGTCGAGCTGGGGTGACTGGAAGCCCATGCTGGTGGCACTTCATATGTGTTGCTTTGTTTTTCTAAAACACTGGACTGGTATGTATATTTCTTAATGTTCATTTAAGCAGGCTTGGCGATGTGAGCACGGACTCGGATGCGGGGCTCGAACTCCAGAACCTTGAGATCTTGACCTGAGCCAAAATCAAGGGTCGGCAGCTTAACCACCGGAGCCAGCCAGGTGCCCCTACTTGACTGGTTTAAAATGCTTTCAAGTTGCCTCACTTTCCCCTACCAAACGAGGCGGGCTAGGTTCTGTTACTCATATCTACTTTTACAGGTCAAGTAGTCAAAGTGTTGTGACTTGCTTTGCATAGTGAGTTGTGATTTAACCCCCAGTGTTTCTACTTCAAGGTTTTTCTCCCAACATGTGCTGCTTATTAAACACTTGGTCACTTTTTTTTCTTTAAGTCTCCTGGGGAGTGTAGGGAAAGTGTGCCCTATTCAGAAAGCTGTACCATAGTCCAGAACTGTTCTGGTAGCATTACAGACACAGAATTTCCTGTGATACTCTTTTCTTAAACTTATGACGAAGAATGTTTTTCTTTTTCTTGAAAGACAAAGTTGGCAATATCACAGAATTGTGTAATAGGGCATAATTGTATAATTCTAGAAACAACCATCAAATGAACTCCTTTTTAGCATTAGACGAGAAACAGCCTCCTTCTTTCTAATTCTGATGGGAAGGGATTTTACATTTAGAAAACCGTTCTTTTAATTTCCCTCTTTGGCACTCTCCTCTGCATCTTAAGAGCCTGGGTGATTTCCTGGCAAGAGTTCTGTTAAGCCACGGCCAAGTGTTGAGCTAGGAGAGGGAGGGGTGGAGTAGCAGCCTAAGACTGTTGAGATTCTGCTTAGTCATACTTGAGGAAAGGGTCTCAACCTTGGAGTCACGAAAACCATGGGAGGCCACTTGTTGGGGGGAAAATGGTCACTTGTCGAGATCACTTTGACAGAAGGAGCCTAGATGTCTCTGCAAAATGTGTAAGCTGGGTACATCTCTGGAGAGGAGTTCACGGCAAAACTCCTGAGTTTGAGGAGAAACTGGAGAACTGGAAAGGCTTTTACCTCAGGATCCCCATAGGCCTAATATTCAAATACCAGGCATTGAACCTGGAAGCTGGGTCAGAAAGGTCTTCTGGGAGGTACGAACACCTGTCAGCCTGTGCTGGCACCCCATAGCTGTCCGTGATGGGGTCAGTGCCCCAGCCACAGTCCTGCATCCACAAAAGAACCCAAAATGGTGTCCTCAAAATCTCTGAAGCTTGAGGCTCAGGCAGTGACTGAGGACTTTGTCAAATGAAAACAAACCTGGACTTCTGTAAGGAGAAACATTATTCAAAGAGAAAACTGTAATAAGGAGGCACACTCGGGTCTCCAGATCTACAAGCATCTCGAAACCAAGCAGTGGAAAAGGCTTTTCTTCCATAAGGGAGGGGAAACAGGACTAGGAAGGAGGAACTTCTGTGGGGGGAAAAATGGGGCAAGTAAGTAGGATGGACAGACAGCAGGGTGGGGTGGTTGGCCTACCCCAGGTAGGTGTAAGCTGTTGAGAGCTCAGTGTTCTGCATTTTAGTGCTTGCTCAGGCTTGGGGCAGGTCAAAGTTCAGGGGCCCGTGGGGGAGGAGAGAAACCTGGTTAAGTCCGTGGGTAATCAGTTATCGTGAACACCTGGCCAAGCTGGAGCCCTGGACAGCAGTGGGGAGCTCAGCACCCATTCCTGAATATGGGCCCAAGGCTGGCTGTACCTTGGGGGCTTATCAGAAACCGATTCCGTAATTCCACCTATAGTGGAATCTATAGGTTTTACAAGCTTCTAACACTGATGCTTATCGAAGCCTGGGGACAATTGAGGTCCTAAGCAACAGATGTAATCATCAGAAGACCTCATTTAGAGCAGTACATCTACTTGTCAGCTGGATAAACCACTTAACTACACTTAGAGCCTCTGTCTCTTGATCTGTAAAATGGGACTGCTACCTACCTCAGATCACCCTCACGAAGACTATATGATGCTAACGTGAAGGTTCTAATAGGAAAATTTTAAGCACTAGGTTGTTACCATAGATTTTTGTTTGGGTTTTTATTCCTATTTAAAGAATTTACCTTAGCAGGTCTAAGCCCATTGTGCCACACTGTGGGCAGCTCTTCACCTAACTCGACATGCTGTAGAGAAATTTCTTCTGTGTACTGCAATAGGGAAGACCTTGGGAGTATGACTTGGACAGGCTTTTGAGATTTTGATTCCATAGTGGCTCCAGGGTTGGAGTCCATCTTGTATCTCTCTAGCATCCTGGAAACTCTGTACTCCTTGGTAGGGTCATAAATCCAGAGCTAACCTGGGTAGAATGTATACTCAGAACCACAATTTCTCCTGGACATGGAAAATGGGTTGGGTGGTAGACCCTTGGCAGTAGGGTGATGGAACTCTGGTCTTTTTAGGAAGTACTTTTTGCTGCTGTTCAGTTTTCATATTAGTTTGTTCTTAGTGAGACGGTATCCACACAGGGAAAGGAAAAAGGCTTGATTTGTGGTGGGAATTTTGCTGATTGGGGATCTGACCGCAGCACTTTCTACCACTTTTTTTTTTTTAAACTTAGGACTCTCTCGGGACTCCTGTTCTCATTGTGCATGAAAGTACACTAATCAGGAAGTCACAGGTGCAAATACAGTATTTTTCCCCTTATCTGCGGTTTCATTTTCTGTTGGTTACCTGTTGTCTGGAAGCAGATAATACTCCTGACAAATTGTCAGGAAGTCTGTAGTAGCTGAATGCTATGTCACCAAGCCTACATCACTCCCCTCCACAGATAGACGTTTTATCATTGCATATCTTCACCCAAAGGGTAAGTACCATGCAATAAGATGTTGAGAGACCCCATCACCTGGCTTATTCGAGTCTCTTGTAACTGTGCCATCTCCGTTGTTAATCTTACTGTGCCTAATCTATAAACCAAGTTTTCATAGGTATATATGTATAGTGTTAAAGACCAAAATTCACTCAAGTTAACTTGAATATCTACTTGGTTTTATTAAGCCAATCTCTCTACTAAGGGATTCATGAATTGGGCAACCTCTTTTCCAGTAAGTACTATGGGGAGAAGCTCTAAGTAGTGGTACAAAATAGAAGGCTTTTATAGGGAGGAGGTCAGGGTGAGAAGTTGTCAGCAAAAGAAAAAAGGTTATGTGTTTTATTTTTGCAGGGGAAGGAATGGTGGAGGTTTTTACCAAGCAGCTTATCTCACTAGTACCGATCAGGAAACCTACTGGCTGTTAAAAGGTCACATTTCCGGGAATAAGTTGAAACTAAGTCTTGGTTTGTTCTTCTTGGGGGCTGGGGGAGCAGAGGACTCCATTTGGGGCTTGTTTTGTTTTGTAACACTAGAAAAATATAGGGTTCATTGCCATCTAGGGTTTTCAGCATCCTTGGAGTCTGGGAATGTATCCTCTGCAGATCAGGTATGGGGAGGTGCTATTGGATTTTCCTAACATTGATAATGTGTCTAGTGTGTATCCGTCTTCCTCTTACTCCTTCTCCCTTCTGAACGGGGTGTGTGTGTGTGTGTGTGTGTGTGTGTGTGTACATGCACGTGTGTGCCAGCACTGTATTAGATACTGTATTACATTCTGGACTATAAAGCAGAATTAAAACAGAATTCCTACTCCCTTGGAATCTGTCCTTGTTCTCAGTGGGATTTGGACCTGGGAATGATTCCTATGGCCTCATCTGCCCGAGGAAAATAGTTAAAGACTACAAGTTCTATGTGGGGTACAGGGCCCTTTATTAAGAACCCAGGGACCTGGGTCCTATCACTTGTGAATGAGTGATTTGGCATTACACCTTCTGAAATCTATATCTTGGTGTCGGAGGAAAATCCTGAGGAGTAGGGAGAATATTCTTACAGGCTCAGGTGAGGTAATACATATAAAATGCTGAGGGTTATAAAGGGCTTCACAAGAATATTAATGGGACTCCTAGAAGCAGTATTACTACTAGCCAAAAGGCAGAAACAACCCGAAGGTCCATATACCAAGTGGGTAAACAAAAGGTGATATCCTCACACAGTGGAATATTCGCCATGAAATAAACGAACTACTGATATACGCTACTGATATACAATACATCTGAAAGATGTTATGCTAAATGGAAGAAGCCAGAGACCCAAGGTACCCTGTTACAGGACTTCATTTATATGAAACCTTCAGATCAGTAAATCAATAGAGGACAGACTAGTGTTGTCAGGGGCTGTGTGGGGTGGGGGAAGCAGGGGCAGTGACTACCTAATGGGTATAGGGTTTCCCTCTAGTGAGGAGTCCCTTGGAACTAGAGACGGTATTTGCCCAACATGAATATTCCAAATGCCCCTGAATTGCTCACTTTAAAGATGAATTTTGTGTGCGGTTTTATTTCAATTCAAAAAGCAAACCAGGAAAGCACTAGGACTGCTTAGGATCCCATGACGATGTAACTTCTCACCCTTCATGACGAAAGCTCTAGGGAAAAGTCAGAAGTTCCTTGTCTGCTTGAGAATCCAGTTTCATTGGAATGGCTTGTTACAGTCCAAGGAAAAAGTGTCCCCTTGCCTCACACACCTGGAGTCGGTCTCTCGGGGAATGACTTCCCTTAAAGAGTCTAGAAAACCTGTTTTGCTAACAAAGTTAACCTCAGGAGTTTGGGGGTTAACTTGATCAAGATTTTTGCTTCTGACCTTTTAGTTCCTCCACCCTCCCCCAGGGTGGTTTGCCAGGTGAATTGTTCCCTGTTAAGGTGAAAATAACCTTTAATTTTCTCCCCTGATATGTGAGTATTGCTATTTCGTTACTCTGTAGATCAGGGAGTCTGTCTCCAAAGAGCAGATGTGATTTAACGAACTCTCAATCTGAGACTTTGCTAAGGTTGAAAACTGGCGTAAGGGTCCAGGAAATGACTAATTACCTGAATACACCCACATGCTCAGTCATCAAGGGTCTACAGAGCTCATCTGAAGTCCAGCTACTTAAGGAAACCCACGTCTCTGCTGGTTCCCCATGACCAGCATTTTGGGGGGAATTCATAGTCCTTGTATATGTGGCTTATTCTCTCTAGGTAACTGATTTGCTTTGTTCCATGGCCCTTTCTCCTGAAGGGCTTTTTTTTTTTTTTAAAAAAAACTAAGGTTTGACTTCTGTGGCTCTGTTTGGTCTTTTAAAAGCTGCTTGCTTAAAAAAAAAAAAAGTACCTAGTATGTACTGGAGTTAATGGCCAGTGGCAGAATTCATGGGGTAGGATGAATCTTGCCCAAAGGCTTCTAGTTACTTCCAAAGCAGTAGAAATGAAGTGCTTGATTTGTTCCTTAGGTAACTTGAGTAAACCCTAGTCTGTTGTGGCCCAGGATATGTTGATCTTGCTTCGAACAAAGTCTAATTTGAGAAGACGTGAAGAATGTTGTCTTAACCATGTTTTGTTAGAAGGGCAGTCTAGGTAAAGTGTGTGTGTGTTTTTTATTTTTGAGTGTGTGTATGCTACTGGAGGGGCAGAGCGTGGGGAAGAGAAACCCAAGCGGCCTCTGTGCCGTCAGTGCAGAGTCTGATGTGAGGCTCAAACCCATGAACCACAAGATCTTGAGCTGAGATTGAGAGTTGGATGCTTAACCGACTGAACCATCCTGGAACCCCAGGGCAGTATAGGTTGGTTTGTTTTTTTTTTTTTTCCTTCAGCCTTCCACTCAGAAAGCTTCCTAAAAATCACCAGTCTTCCTTTCTTGATTGCCAGTTCATGGCAGCTGCTGAGGCTGTTCCTCCTGGCTCTCACTGCATGGCCCCCATTCCTTCCCTTCAGCTTCTGTACTGTGGCCTTACTCCACTGCCCTTTTCTCCAAAGCCTCTATTCTCCATAAAACTGTTTCCCAGAATGCAGTTCCCTGGAAAGCAGGAAGGGTGTGCCTTTAGTCATCCCATGGTGCAGGCCTGTCCCTGTCTGTAGGCTGGCTCTCCCAAGTTAGAACTGGCTATGCCGCCAGCCTCTTCCCTAAAGCCCACATCGACACTTGGGGCCTGAAGCTGCTGAGGGCGTAGAGCTGCTGGTTTCTAGGTCTACCCACTTAAACAGCAGCTGAAAAATCTTGAGTGAGAACACTGGGGTGGCCAGAGTGCTGCCCTGGAAGACCGGAGCTGTGGAAGGGGGTGCATCCCAGGGCAAGAGTCGAGGTTCTGAAGTCTGGCTAATGGGATTTGGGTCCTTCATTTATTAGCTGTGTGACCTTTGCAAAGTTCACCCCTTTAAGCACCACTGTTGAAATGGGTGGAATCCTATGGTGTTTCTTGTCCCAGTGCTCCAAACCTCTGGCAGGGGGTGCCACTTTCTGAGCTGATCTGAGTGGCTTGCTCTGGAGACTTCATGGGTCTTAACCTCTGAGAAAATGCCTCAAGGGCTCCCTTTCTTGGGTGTTAGGGGCCCAGTCTGGACTACAGAAAGGTCGGCCACCCAAGTAGTTTGTATTCTCTGCTTCACTGTTCAGGCTTGGTGGGGGGTGCGGTTTTTCTATTGCATTCTTGATAAAACAGGCTGCAATAGAGGTGGTTGTGTGGCTCAGTTGGTTAAGCATTCGACTCTTGATTTCGGCTCAGATCATGATCTCCTGGTTTGTGAGATAGAGCCCTGTGTCAGGCTCTGTACTGACAGCTCAGAACCTGCTTGGCCTGCTTGGGATTCACTCATATTCTCTTTTTCCATCTCCTGCTTGTGCACATGAGCATGCGGTCTCAAAATAAGCATTAAAACTGCAATATAAGTAATCTGCCATTTGCTTAGTAACTTTATGACCTCTTTATTAGTTTTCTCCTTAGGGTTTACAAGACCATCCAATGAAAAATCTCCTTGTCTATTAAGCAGATGAGCCAATGCATTAAGCATCATTCAGCCAATGTGGGAAGGTGGCAAGCCCAATAAAGAATGGAGTTGTGGCACTAAGGGGGGAAAGGAAAGCATGCTGAGTCATTAGAGCCTGCTCCAGGGAAGGAACTCTAAATGCCAAACTGGGCCTGAACAGAAGGGCCTGTGTCTGACCTTGGATGATGAGTGTGGCCAAGGCTAGCTGCAGAACTCGCAGGGCCCAGAGCAACATGAAGGCAGGGCCCACCTCTTAAAGGTGAGGGACTTCAAGACCACCACGACAACATGAAACCAAGCTTGGGATCCTGCAGAGCAAGGGGTCCTGTATAATCACAAGTTGTACACCTACAAAGCCAGTCCTGAGGGTGGCTAAGGTGATTCCCCCGTGTGTTCTCACTGTGGCATTTAACCTATCGTGTTCTGATGGCAGTGCTGGTCTGTAAGCTTCGTGAGGGTGGAGTAAGGGTGTGCTGGTAAGGAAGCCAGCACATAGGGGGCAGAAGGAGAGGGAGGGAAGGGGACTCTGATATAGGTTACTTGACCTTCCCACCATCCTCTCATCTCCTCTTGGAGCTCTAACAAATGAGCTAGAAGTAGACCTTCTCTGATGTATAGTAAACCTTGTTTAATCTCCCAGAACTTGGTTTCCTTCAAATTCCAGAAAACACTTGAATCATAAGGTCTATAAAAGGATTGGGTCCTTAAGGTTGAAAGGAAGATGAAATAAAAAAAACTTTGTCTATTGAAAGCAGGTAAAATTGGAGTCTGTTCATAAATCAGATTTGGTTTTTGAATAGAACTTAATATCCTAGAAGCAGGGGTCTTCCAGGGAAACCAAGTGCTATTGAAGAATGGAGGTGGGGGTTGACGTTGTCCAATCGATTGGTTAGCAAGCTTTAATCTTGGGAAATCCTTTCCTTGGTCATTGGAGAAAATCCTCTGTTCTGGCTTCAACTCCCAAGTAAATTCTCTTCCAAACTAAACGGTATGAAGTTTTACCAATGTTGAAGACCATATTTAGAAATCTATATCTTCACGATTCTTACACAGGTAACTTTAACAGTGAAGATTTCCTGTAAGTGCTCTTTTTTTTTTTTTTTTTTTTAATATATACTGGAAAAGGTACTGAGTTTAGCTATCCCCTGACCATGGGTGATGAGCATATGCTTGAGGTTGGTGGCTTTAGTTTTTGAACTTAGTCTGTTCGGCCCTGATAGCTGCTGAGCACCATGGTGATGAAAAAGAATCCAACGTGGTGGGGGTATCCTGTAATTTGAAGTGTCCTTCTGAATCTACATACTTTGGAATATGTAATTCACCTTGCCCTCTAATATTTCCTAAAGTAAATCTGAGAAAGGATGTAACGAATGCTAAGTGGTCTGCTGACAAATTAACCTAATGTATAGAAGAGGTCAGAAAACTGAGCTTTTAAAAATGTTCCATGAAGCAAGGACTTAAAAAAACAAAAAACCAAACTCCACACCTTTAGTACTAAAACCTGCACTAAGAATATTTCAGATTATGACCCATATCCTAAAACTGAGTTTTTCCCTTGATGTAAAGGATGCTCAGTGAGCCAAGAGTGACCATAATCGGCCATATTCTCTAATGTAGAACAAAACTGGATGAGGACACCTGAGTTATCGGCCATGCCAAAGACTTCTCAGAAGATCTCTGAGGATCTTCTAGTGATCCTGAAAGGCGAAGGACCTAGAGACAGCATTTGAAATATAGATGTGCTAAAATGTGTGAGGAAATCTTGCCTCCTACTTAATAGTCCTAGCAAGTCCTCCCCAGTGTCCTTGAGAGCCTGAAGTTTAGGTAGCATGTTCAAAGGCAAAACTGAAATGAAGACTTCCTATATACAAGATGGAAGTTCTGTTCTCCCAGACCGTGGTAAGGTGCTGGAGGATTTGCCCATGTCTGTTGATGAACCAGCTTTGTTAGTTCCTACCAACAGGTGGCGATACTGAAAGTTTCTATTATCCAAGGGAAGGGATTTTGTAGGGTATGGCCAAATTGTAGATGTGGAGAATGACAGAGGCAAAATGTGCTTATTTTAAATTGGGCTTGTCCCTGTTTGACCAGCTTTCCAAAGGGATTTGATATTTTTTTTATGGCAAGTATAGACTTTCTAGGGTAGAACTAACTGAAATCTTTAATTTTGTGGGAGAGAATACTTAGTATAACCTATGCTAAATGATCTAGAAGGGGTTAAGCCAGGAGAGTTAATCTTAGCTGCTTAAAGGAGGTTATAATCAAAGACCGAACCCCTGGATGAAAGTGCCCACTGTGCCCTCTTAAGACTAACTCTGCCTCAATAAGAGTAGGCCAAGCACAGTAAAAATGGTGAATGGAATTCTGACAGTGATGCAACTGTGAATATCCCCATCTTCACAGCCATCTTTGGGGTTGACTAGTCAATGAAATCCGCAAATTCTGTACATTCTTTAAGTCTTATAACTGAGGAAGGTGGTGTGATCACTATATTGCATGTGAGAAATGGAGGATCAATGAGGCTAAATAACTTTAGGCAACATGGCAAATATAAGTTGGAGCCAGTTAACTCCTGTTTTCCAAATTTATACCACTGCTTTTGTCTTGAGGGATTCTGAGAATGCAGGATCGGTGCCTACTCTTGGCCAAGTAGGGTAAGAGTCATGCTTAGGCTTAGTTGGAGGATGGAATAGTTTTTTGCCTCTAGCATCTACTTCCCCTCACGAAAGCTGTATCCTGATAGTCCATTGGGGGAATCCTCTGTCCACCAACTCTGCTTTAAGACCTAAGGGATCCTAGGTGGCTCAGTCCCTTGGGCATCTGACTCTTGGTTTGGGGCTCAGATAGTGATCTCTAGGCTCATGGATTTGAGGCCTGAGTTGGACTCCAGGATGACTGTGTGGAGTCTGTCTGGGATTCTCACCCCCCCCCCCATTTGCCAACTGCATGTGTGTGTGCTCTCAAACTTAAAAACAAAACAAAACAAAAACAAAAACAAAAAACCTAGGCCAATCAAAACGTCTTATTCTTCTAGCCAAAGTGGTTGGATTAGAGACCAACATCTGATCCAGGTAAGGCCAGTAGGAGTTAATGAGACTCTGTTCTGGGACATTGGTTTGCCATCATTGAAGCAGATTCCCTCTTTTCTGCTGAACTTGAAATTAGAAGGATTAGAGTACAGCAGTCTCTTGTCCCAGAATAAGAGCTTACTTGGAGTCAGAACCAAATGCAGAAAAAAGGCAGAGCTGGAAGGAGACCCTGAGTCCTGGTGCTATCACTTGACCCCTGCCCGAAACTGTACCTGAAACTGGTACGTTGGACTTTCTAGGTGCCTTGGATTGGGTTTTCACTTGCATAAAGCGTTTTTAGCATCTCCAGATAACAGCTGAATTGTGTGTCTACGGTCCTCCTTTTTCTCTGGACTCAGATACCCCTGTCAGTCCCACCTGCTCTAGAGGTATCACTTTGTCCCCTCCAAGTATCTCAGCTGATGTGCTAGTAGGCCTTTATCAAGTATTTTTATTTTTTTTAATTTTTTATATTTCTGAGACCGAGACAGAGCATGAGCAGGGATGGGACAGAGAGAGGGAGACACAGAATCAGAAGCAGGCTCCAGGATCTGAGCTGTCAGCACAGAGCCCGACGTGGGGCTCGAACTCACAAACCGTGAGATCATGACCTGAGCCAAAGTCGGTTGCTCCACCGACTGAGCCACCCAGGCGCCCCATGTATTTTTAATGTGAGTCTATTTCATTTCTCACTTTTCTTTTGGGTTAGGCAGGTTTCAGACCCTATTCTTGAAAATGTAGCCTGCTTCTCTTGCTCAAGGTTGTACTCAACTTTATGTGGTGAATGAAGTTTCTCTTAACCAAGTGAAAGGAAAGGTGACCGCAGGGAATTGGTTGGTCTTGCTATAAAAGGATCCAGAGTTCTTGGAGGGCCAGAGACAGAAAGGTGGGTTTATTTTTCATTCAACAAATATTTACTGTGCATCTACATTGTGCCAGGTGCCATTCTAGGTGCTTATGGAGCTTCTATCCTGACAGGGGAGGTGATGGAGAAATGTGTTTGAGAAGATTGTCCCAAGCAGAAGGAAGAGCAGTTACAAATTTGTCCTTGTTTGTAATACTGTTTGAAACTATTTTCAAGGCCACGTTCAACATGTAGTCACTGAAGGCAGCTCATTGTGAAAAGATGTGTAAGAAACAATAGACTACTCATCAGGCTGTGAAGTGATTCTTGGGTCTACCAACTTATTAAAATAAAGATCAGAGGAGGCAGTGTGGAAGGAAGAGCTGAAAGAACTTGGGAAAGTCTGGATGTAGGCCCAGGTAGGCCATTAACCCTAAGAATAGTAGACTCCATTTAATTCTAAATCAGTTTTATAACCTATGAAATGAAGATGCAATATGTTCTGTCAAACTTTGTAGTCCTGAGGGTCAAAGGGAGACATTTTGATATGGGAATGTGGGAAGTGCTGCTCTCTGAATGTTTTGACATCTATCAATACTTCATACACGTTTTAATAAACACCTAAATCTATATATAATATAAAACCCTGGGAAGGAGCAAGCAAGAGTTGGAGGAATAAAGATTGGTTCCTGATCCCCTTCTGTTCCAGTTTTCAGTCCCTCCTGTGACCTCCACTACTCTTCCTGCCCTTAAGATTCTGGAAGATACCCCTGAGTCCTTTCAGTAAAACTTCCCCTTGAAGTTCGAGTACGTTTTATTACTTTGTTTAAAAAGTCTTTAGAGAAAAGTGAATCCTAGGCTGCAGATAAGAGTTGATTTAAATCCTAGATTTTCCACCAAATTTAAGAAGCCCTCCTAGCCTCCTTGACAGATGGTAATTTGGCTTCTGACTGAATACTTCCAGTGATGGAAAGCTCACTATGACCTGATGAGGTCTATTGTCAAATGATTGTCTTTAGTTGTCTGAACTTGATTCGTTTATCTAAAGTCATTTCCCTATATTTTATACCCTCTGCTTCTAGTCTGACATGCAGAGAAGTACACGGTAATGCCTTTAGGATGCTGCTTCGACTGTTGGTGAAAGTTCTTGTGATTCTTCTTTCTCCTGAATTGGGGGAGAAAGGAGAAAATCTTTTACATATAATAGTCTGGAATCGGGCAACGAGACAAGGAATCTGGATTTTTCCTTTAATTGTTCTTTGATTGACTTTATCCTACTTAGTTACCCTGTACTGGATAATTCAGGTACATCAACCAGTGTCCTTCTAAATATGACCCCTAGAATTTAGCAGTGTTCCAGATGTGTAGGAACTGGTTGAACTTTTGAATTCCATAATTCAAACAATAACCTCTTAAGCAGGCTCCACGCTCAGCATGGGGAGTGATAGGGGGCTCTATCCCGTTACCCTGGGTTCATGACCTGAGCTGAAATCAAGAGTTGGAAGCTTGACTTTGCCATCCAGGTGCCCCAATATTCCTGTCATTTAGCCACTACAAGACTACCTAATCTTCTCAAGTCTTTATGATAATCTATGATCCTTGGTTATCACTGAATAATATTTTAACTGTGGAGTGGCAGAATCCATCAAAGGATTCCTTTTTAACAGTACTGACTGGTGTGCAGGAAACCTACTTAAATAAATGGCAGCTATGTGTATATAAACTAAGTGTCAAATTAATATTCTGTCACTCTTAGTAAAGCATGCATATAGCTTTGGATCGCTAAAGAAATTGAGCTTTGGAGGTCTCCAGTAGTTCTTTCAGTCTTTGGCCTTGGTCCTTCTAGCTCTTGGTTTTCCCTTTCTTGATGTACTGTTTTACTACCAAGTCTTATTGGAAATATCCTTTTGATTGTGTCCTTAGCCTGGCAGGATTGGGGCTCAAGGAGGGGTTTCTTCCTTCTCTGCACCCCCCCTTTTTTTCCCTTTTGGAAGGAAAAAATCCTTGTATGAGTTTCTTCGAGGTTCTTCATAACCTTGTCTTTCTTAATTTTCCCTGTAGTGTCTCCCCTTCACCCTTGGGTCCAAATTTTTCAATCCTCTGTCCCCTGGATTTTCTCACCTTTGCATTTTGTTTGGCATGATGAAGTACCTTTCCCTTTTTATTCTGCCCATCATGATTCTATTCATCTTTGAAGACCTGATTCTAATCTCTGTGCACCTTCCTAAGTCTTTCCTGTTCACAGTAATTCCTCTGGCCTTGTTTTCTAATAGCGTTCAGTTTTTCTGTCCAGAACAAGTAATCCTACTCATAAAACTTTCTTATGATCCTCTGTTGAACTTTTACTACTCTTATATATTCCATTTTCCTGCTCTAATATAGCTGAAAATTTTAAATGTTCTAATTAAAATTAAAAATCTATATCTTTAATGAAGGCAGGAATCTTGTGGGATTGGATGTTTTTGAGAGTCCTTAAGGTGCTTTGTACTTGGGTACTTGAAAAAGCTGTCAGCTTATTTATAGCCTCTAATCCAGGGATCATTTAAGGAGAAAGACCTTTCAATGAAGTTTGGTTTTAGTGTGTTTTCAGACACAGAATGTAGAGGAGAATGAAAAATATTCTGTATCTCCTCATTTTTTTTTTTTTTTTGAAAGGGGGGGAAAAAACTAGGGCCAGTAGTAACCTACTACAATGACTAACATTTCTTAGCTTTGGAAAATATCCTCCTGCCTTAATTTGTGGCCATACATCTTAATAAAACTTGCCTTCTCTATGGTGGGAAGTCCAGAGTTGACATTCAAATGCCACATACCTATGATCTTTTACTTTCCTCCTCTCATTCTCATGTTCAAGTTTTAAATCCACACATACCTTAATTCTTCTTACTTTAATATCTATTTTACAAATCTAAAGATTTAGTCTTTATTATAGGAGATCATTGATGCATGTTGACTGTGAATTCTAACCTCAAACCTCAAAGAAAAATCTTAAAATTCTATGTTCCGTTTGCTGGCCTTTGGGACCTGCTAAATGTCCTAAATATCAAGGATTTGCAAAAAAAAATTGTGGTTTGAACTCTCAGGTGTACCTACACTTTTTAAAAAATTCTATTTAGCTGAAGGATTGTTGACCCACAATGTTAGTTTCAGGCATATAACATAGTGGTTTGACAAGTCTATATACGTTACACTCTGCTCATGTAGCTGCCATCTGTCTCCATGTAATGCTATTACAATGCCGTTGACTATATTCCGGGTGCTGTACCTTTCATTCCCGTGACTACTTCTATAATGGAAGGCTGTGCCTCTCACCGTCTTTTGTTTCACTACCAGTTATCCTCTGTATGTATGGGATCTGTTTTTGCCTCCCCCCACTAAACACATTTTTTCCATCAAGTAGGATTTGTGAAGACCATTCTAGAAAAAACTTTCAGGATTTCAGAAGGAAAAAGAACTACTTTAGTGTTTTCTGCTAGAGTTCTCATCAGCTGAAAAAGATCTGGCTTCCTAGGTTTTGATAAAAATTGCTTTTCTGAACTATACCCTATTTCCATACATATTTGGGCTGGGTTTGGACTTCTGGTACGAATCCTTAAATTCTAGGCACTCAAGTTTTGACGTCAACATGTTTTGGTAGCCTGTCTTCGATAAACATTTATAGCCTGAAAACAACTTCTGTATTTAAGGAACGGTCACTAGAAAGGAAGTTTGGCTTCCCTGGTTGGCTCCAGTTGGAAGTTGGCTGCTAGGAGGCTAGCTGGCTGCTGGTTTGGTGTCTGATGGAGGCCAACAGTGGAGTAAACTCCACTCCTAGTGGCTCTCCAGACATCTCCTAGATCTCTCAGGCACTCTGTTCTAGAATAGTCTTAGTTAAGGTCTGCTCTGACCTGGACCTAGGATCCTAGGGAAAGTTGGAGGTCCTGCTAGAGGGCTGTGTTTGAACATAGGTCCTTGGCCTGGCCTCCTGGGTCTGCTCACTTGAGGGTGCACTGACTGGCTAATGCTACCTGTCACTTAGCAACTAGTTCTCCTGTGTTCTGGTTTAACAACATACTAATCTCAGTACTTGTAGTCTATCATGTACTTTCTTACATCTTATATCTTAAAAGCTAGACAAAGCATTCTATGCCCACCTCAAGATTAAGGAAAGTCACTTGGTCAAGGTCACGAAAATGGCAGAGCTTCATTTAGAACGGGGTTTCCCAACGTCACTATTGGAAACTTGGGATAGAGAGATCTTCGTGGTGGTGGAAAATCTTGTGCGTTGTAGGATATTGAGCCATATCCCACTTACACCTACTAGATACTAGTTGTAAACTGCCCTCTGTCCCAAGTTGTGACTGTCAAAAATGTCTCCAGATGTCTTCTGGGGACAAAATTCTCCTCAGTTGGGAACCACTGATCTAGAATAGAGGGATTTCCCACTTTAGGTCCCTTTTTTATGCTGCAGAAGAAGTCCCACATTGCTTTGGTCTCATGTCATGCAATATTCACAAAACTAGAGTTTTATGAGGAGAGACCTTATGTATAATGAGAACTTCCCATATTCTAGTAAGAAAAGACAATTCTGTACTTGAAGTGAATCCTTTCTTGATCTTTATAAGAATTAACTGTACTTTCCCATTCTTCCATTGGAGTATGGAGTAGGACCCCAAGCTACTTTCTACAGTTTACCAATTGTTCCTGGGAATGTTCAATTTAACTCCCACTTAATTGAAGGTGCAGGGAATGTGTTCTCCACATGAAGTGCCAAGCTTGCCTTAAAGAGGTTAACAAACCACCAATCCAATAAAATAAGGATATATGAAGTTTGGCCTAGATAGCAGGTAATATTTTAAGCTATATCTGATCAAGAGACAGACAAGATGTGGCTCAATGGATCTTAAATACTTCTTGAACAACCATGTGTAAGACCCTGAGCTAGGAGCCAAAACGGATTACAGAAACTCTGCCCTTCAGGTACTAGAATCTTCTCCAAACATCAATAGATAATATTACATTTTGTTAGAAGGATGTGAGGATCTGCCAGCAGCGGGAGTGTGGCATGGACTCAGCGGGTAGTGTTTAAAAATTGTATTTAGGTATTTCTAAGTAATGAAAACATCCCATAAAACTAGAAAATGATTTTGATGTTTTGGATAATGTAATTCAAGCATTTGAGTATAACTGTTGAGTCATGCCTATTGGTTTTCTTCAGTCGTCTTGAGATGTAAGTAACCTATAACCTTGTGTAAGTTTAAGGTCTATAATATGTTGATTTGGTATACTTGCAAAGTGGTCGGGTGACATAGCATTGGCTTGCAACAGTCACAGCCCATAATTAGCGTTTCTTTGTCACATTTTTTTAAAACTGCAACTTTACCAAGTGTGGCAAATCTACATAATGTCGTAGTGATAAGATTTATAATCTGTTTATGGAGGTTTGTTTTTCCATTGTCTTCTAGAATATTTTTTTTTTGTGGGGTGGGGGGGGGCGGGGAGAAAAACCTCCTAACAGCCAGATCTTGGGGGATAGAAAGCCTACCCAGAACTAAACCCTTAATAAAATCTGATTTTTTTTTTTTTTTTTTTTTTTTTGAGGTATGAAGACTTTTTCTGGGAGCTGTGCCACGGGGAAGATGGAAGGAAGGAAATCTTATTTGAAAGCATATTAAGTACACTTTGTCTCCCACGTATAAGTCACGTATAAGTGAGGTTTATATAGAAAAGGGAATAAGCTAAAGGAAATAGATTGGCTAAGGGTAGATCTTTATTCAAAACTCTTTATCCAGTGAGTTATACAATTGCAGAAAGAAGTATGTGGGCTATGACAAAGTTGGACTGAGCTCTTTTCTGTTGGGTTGTATGTCCAACTTTTCAAACACTAGGAGATAGAGGGGTGTCATGGGACCTCTCCTATGAGGAGTTGGGGGAACTAGCACTTGTTAAGCATTTCCTATGTTTTAGATGACTCTATACATATTAAATAACTGATAGTGGCACAACAACCTTCAGAACCAGGTGGTGGTAGTACCATTTTACAGGAGATAACTCGGAGAAGCCATGTAGTATGTGACTGGAACAGACGTGGTTCTGTTTCATGATCAAGCCTTTCTTCCCTGTTCTCAACTTCAGCTTTTTGTGCCCTGATGATTTTTATCTTGTAAATGTTATAACAGTTTGTGCCTAGGAGTTGCCTACTTATTTATATCCCTTCCTTCTATCCCCTTTTCCTGTTTCCAGAATAGTCCGGGGTCTCTAACGGGCCACTCACAAGATCAGGGTGTGTGGGAGAGGGACCGCCAATTTGGGATCGGGTAGTGCTGTTTCCAAATGCCAGCTCTGCCACTTAGTAGCTCTGTGACCTACGGCAAGTTTAACTAGTCTTAGCTTTGGTTTCTTTAACTGTAAAACCTAAGCAGTAATGCATATTGTGCCTGACATCCAGCAAACACACCATTGGTGGGAGCTGCCGATCCCATTAGATCTTCGGGAAGAAGGAAGCTGTTCTGTCTGTCCTTCCCTCCCCAGAATATTTCCACTTTCTCCACCTTAGTTTTCAATTTTCTCTTCAAGTTGTAGCCCTGAAATGTACACAACTGTTTCTGGAAAATTCTTGCAAATCTAATTGCATCTGGTATCAGTCAAGGTCTTCTATGACCCATAGTTTGAAATAGACTTGGAAATAAAACTACCTGAGAACAAACTATGATCAATAGAAAATTATCTAGAGGGCAGAAGAGGATAGACAATTACCTTTGGTGGTTAACTTGGTTTATAGTGAGCTATTCTGAAAAGTCACTACTGTTGGTGACCAATGGGTCCCCACTGGATCATGAGTGTCAGCCAATATCCGAGAGCTCCAGATTTGTTTTCCTTAAAGATTCTAGTATTTCCCTGAGGAAAAACCTAAACATTAACGAATTTCGGCCTTGGTCAACATGCAAGGGATCTACAGTAAATGTCACCATTCCCACTCTGGGAGGAAAAACTCAAGATGAAGTCTCCCAAGGTCACTCAAAGTTAGTGCTAGCCTGTCATCCTTCCTGCCCTCCTGAGAGGCTTGACCCTGTGCTAAACAGCTCTTTTTAAGGTCTGGAATTAACATATAATGCCAAGATGAAAGCAGGTCAGCAGGTCTCTTGTTCTCTAAATGTGGTGTGCTGTTTTTTGTTTTTTTTCCTTTTACCCCATGAGCCTTTCCAGGGTTAGAGGTGTGATGGACGCCTAGGTCTCCATTAATAAAGAACAGCTAGAGAGAAGGTATATAGTCATAAGAATTAGGATGTTAACTGGGCCAGAAGGTTTTCTCTAGTTTGAACTTAATATTTAAAATGTACTCTCTAAATGTTCCACAAGAAAAATGGAGGACTGCTGGAGGAATTGGGGTGAAACTGGGACAGCATGGGCTCTGGGACCAGCAGCCTGGATGCAGGGTGGGGCTCCACCCCCTGCTAATTGAAGGTTCTGGGACAAGTGACCTTTGCTTTCTGAGACTCCTTTCTTAACCTGTTAGACAAGGCTATACTACCCTATTTCTATCCCTCAAGGTCTTGTCCATTCTTTAAAGGTTGGTTCAGATGCCATCCCTCCGTGAGACCTTTTCCTGTGTCTTTCCTTGGCACTCTGCATGATTCATCTATACTGTCCACTCTCTAGCAATTTGCCTGCATCCTAATCCTAAATGTGTCTTCATTCAGTAAGAGGGAATAAGACTGCTGAGAATAAGAGACTGTCTTCTCCTTTTGTGCCCACTGCCTTAACTAGAATGCCTTCAAAAGCTGTTAACTGAATGTATGAAAGCTAAGCAAAAGTTGAGCAATTAGCCTAGACCAGGCACAGGTGAGATGCTTTAAATGGATTGTCCTATTTAAACCTCCTCAACTTTGAGGGAGACCCATGGTTTTTCTCATTTTACATGGGTGAACTTCGTTTTTCTGGAGGTCTGGTCATGGATTTAAATACGAAGATTCAGACCAAATGGATCTTAACCAACCTGGCAAATATGAGGAAATAAGGATTAACTTTTATAGAGCCATCTTCTATATCAAGTACTGGTCTAGGCATTTATACAAAACTAACCCTCACCACAATCCCATGAGGTAAATCGTATTGTACCCATTTCATAGACGAGAAGATGAAGATGCTGAGAGCCTAAATTTTTCTTTTTTTAAGGACCACATAGCAGGGAAGTAGAAATTCAAATTTAGGCAAATTTTTGGTTTTCAGTTAAATTCTTGTTACCTGGGTAAGTGCTGCTTTGGGTGGCTTCTTTGGGGGGGGGGGAAGACACTAGTTGAGGTTATGTGGTACAGTTTCATTACCTTGAAGAATTAGTTGCCCTCTAGTTTTTAATTGCCTAGTTCAGGAAACCTAAAACAGCATAAAAACAGCCTAATCTGTAAGTCTTTATCTGTTAAATTTTTACGAAAGATATGAAGAGTAGAAGTTGGGTTTTTTTGTCTTTGTTTTGTTTTTTAAAGCCTTTCTGGTTTGGTTTCCACAAATCTGAGAAATTCTTCATTCTCCTCCTCCCTTTTTTCCAGGGTAGTTGTTAAATGAAGAGAAAGTCGGATGAAATAGCAGATCAATGATTGTTGCTCAATATCCTATTTTCACCCCTCTCTGGATTTGTCTCCCAGATGGAAATTTAACTCTCAAATGTGTAGGTGTGATCTGTTCCCATGATTAAATTGGGAGCTGTGGGTCATCTGGGTGGCTCAGTCGGTTAAGTGTCCAACTTTGGCTGTGGCCATGATCTCCCCGTTTGTGAATTCAAGCCCTATGTTGGGTTCTGTGCTGTCAGCTCGGAGCCTGGAGCCCGCTTTGGATTCTGTGTCTCCCTTTTTCTCTCTGCTCCTCCCCTGCTCTCTCTCGTTCTTTCTCTCTCAAAAATAAACACTAAAAAAAAAAAATCGGGGGCTGTGGGTTGGGTGGAGTGTGCAGGTTTTAGAGTTACCAACCTTGGTGACCTGGACAACTCTGGGTTCAAGTTTCCTTGTCTGTGATGTTAACAAGGTGGCTTTCCTCTTGTCTCTTGTAGTAAGACCATGACTAGAGTATTGGGTTCAGGTAGGATGTTTCTATTTATCATGTGGTAATTGTCACTGAAATGAAGGCTATGAGGAAGAACTTGTTTTAGAGTAAAAGAGCTGGCCATTTGACCTACATGGTTAAGGGAAGTCAAGGTTTTCAGCCTTTTCATTGACTCTCTTCCTTTAGACTCCTTCTACTTCTCTTGATCGACCCTTTTCAAATGGGCGTTCTGTTTGGATTCTCTTTTCTGGACCATGACTGTCAAACCATCTACCTTATCTTAATCATTAAAGCTTCTAGCCCCTACCTCTGCTCCCAGTTCAGACTCCCAAAAACCACAGAAGAAAGCTCTAGTTCCTGCTTCTCTGGGAAGGGTAAATTGGTCCCCTCCACCCCCATTAAAATCTCTATCACCGTATTTGGCCAAGGTCCTGAACTGGGCTACCATTGATATTCATATACTGGACTAGCCATAGGGACAGCCTCACATATTTGAGGCCTAGTTTACATGGAGGTTTTGGTGAAACCTGTGCAAAAATTAGACCTATTCATTTCCCATTAATCCAACAAGGTATTTTAAAAATTTCATTTAAATTCCAGTGAACATGCAGCCTAATAGTAGTTTTAGGTGTACAATACAGTGTGAATCAGATTTGAGAAGATCAGAATCAAGTAACATTTAGACATGAGGCTGAATACATTTTTTTTTTTTCTTGTGGTGTAAAACCCAAAACTTTACCATCTTAACCATTTTAAAGCCTACAGTTCAGTAGGGTTAAAGTGTATACACCTTCTTATGAAACATCTCTAGAACTTAATGTCACAAAACAAATTCTGTACTCCTTAACTCTTCTCTCCCTCCAGCCCCTGGCAACCACCATTCTACTTTGTTTCCATGAATTTGACTACTTTTAATACCTCATAAGTTGAATCCTGCAGTCTTTTTTGGTTGGCCTCTTTTACTTAGCATAATGGTCTGAAGGTTCATCCATATGGTAGCATGTGGCAGGCTTTCCTTCCTTTTTAAGACTTGATGATCTGCTTTGTGTAAATCATGTTGTTAATCTAGTCCTCTGGACGTTTGGGTTGCTTCTACCTTTTGGCTGTTAAAAATTGCTATGAACACGGGCATACAAAAATCTCTTGGAGATCTTGCTTTTGATTCTTTAGGGTATAGATGCAGAAGTGAGATTGCTGGATCATATGGTAGTTCTATTCCTAAATTTCTCTAGGGCTTTTCATACTATATTCCACAGTGGTTGTATCATTTTACATTCTCCCAAACCATGTTCAAGGGTTCCCTTTTCTCTATATCCCCAACACCCATTTTGTGGGACTGGAGTGTGGGAGTTAGTAATTATCCTAATAGGTAAAAGGGGGTCCTTTTTTTTTTTTTTTTTTTTTTTTTTTTTTTTTTTGCCTTGAAGGATGGATGCAGGCTTGTGGGGAACTTCATTTTTTTTTTTTTTTTTTTTAATGTTTCTGACAGGGGAGGGGCAAAGGAAGGGAGACACAGAATCTGAAGCAGGCTCCAGGGTCTAAGCTGTCAGCAGAGAGCCTGATGTGGGGCCTGAATCCACGAACTGTGAGATCATGAGCCAATGTCTGATGCTCCACCAACTGAGCCACCCAGGTGCCCCTCAACTTCATTGTTAAAAGCATTATTGCTTTTCTGGGAGCTAAGTAACGGGGGCCAGATCTCTTACCATATAGAGGCCAATAAAAGAATTATCCAGAAATCCTCACTACATCCATAACTGCATTTACCCTTTTGCTTGCATAGGATATAAAATTTCGTGAATAAATAAAAACTCCTGGAACTGGCATGGTTAAGCAGAGTGAATTCTAGAAGACTGTTCTTGTTTAATAAGTTGGGGTTAGATATGTGAATGGTGAAAGCTTTGGGGAAAATTAGTGAAAAGCCTTGTGAATTGGGGGGGTGGGGTAGGTGTGGCTGGCTAGAGTAGGAGGCAGGATAAGGATGAAATTCCAGGGTGAAGTGTGCCCTGGGAGAAGCCTTGAAGGTAAGAGTGAAAATCTCAAATTGTCACAAAAAACCAAGTTGGGGAATGTGGGGCTGGGGGGATGGTATAGAGGAGCTAATCTGAGGAGCTGAATGAAAAAATGTGAAGTCATGAGGTGAAGGGCTTTGGGAACCCATTACCTTGTCCATGTCTCTAACTCAGCAGGAAGTAGCTATAGGCTGTAAGGAGTTGGTGGAGGAAAAAAATCCCCTTTGGCCTAAATGTTATTTGATGTTCATTGATTATGTGATTCACTAGTTGAGAGATGGTCAGGGCCTGGTCTACACATCTTGCAGGAGAGGAAGGGTCAAAGTGTAGAGTGATGTGTCTTCATGTTCTCTCTTCCTGCTTTAGATCTTCACATATACCCTTCACTTTGGCTCTCTTCTATTTTGTCCTTTGTTGTTTGCAGGGTTTCTGTTACATGAAATCATCATTAGAACATCATTTGTTCTGCCACTTTTTTGATAAGAGTTCAAAGTGAAACCTTACATTTCTGATGTTAACATTGTAAATGTCAATGGCTTGCATTGTAACTTTCATTCTTCTATATAACTTTCAGATGGTTATATGCCTATTCTCTTTCACAGATGACCTCTTCCACTCTTAGACTTGGCCTTTGGGAGGAAGAGTAAAAGTCTGGTTTTGGTTTAATGGCGCCTTTTCTTCAAAAAATGTTTTGTGCAGCCAAGAGTTTTCTTCCACTGCTTAGCTCTTAAGTCCTTTCAATCTGATCTGCCATGTAACCGTGCAGTTTCATTGCTATTTCTCATGGAAGGCTGACCAGGATCCTTAGATTCAATAGCCCGTTTTATCCCTATCATTGTTTAAGGTGTTAGAATTTAATCAAAGTTACAATTCAAGAGAATTGCTAATATTCTGCACCCAATCCCTTGCTATTTACTGGGGTTTAAGGAGGAATTGATAAATCACACCCCTCTTTTTTTCTACTTATAACCAGTTGAAAGGTTCAAAGATGAAGAAAAATGTTCCATTACTAATAAAGTTGATTCCAGAACATGCCTTGACACATAGCCAGTTGGGTTTCTTAATTCCCTACCATGCCAGTTCAAATGTATCTGACAGCTTATAGGCTACTTTTTCTCTTGACAGCTACCTCTCCTCTCATATCAAGGGTTTCTGTTTTCCTTTCTTGATGGATAGGAACTGCCTCCACATTTTCTCTTGCCCCAGGTGGTATCTGCCTTACTCTTCTCTAGGGCACAGATTGAAGGGCTGTAAGGAAACGGTTACCAAGAAGGGCAAATATGCTAGGAGATACCTAAAAATTTATACACATAGACAAATGGGATTTGGACCCAATTCTCTCTTCCCCGCCTGTCCCTTCCTAATTCTAGGCTTGCTTTCGCCAAACAGGTAGTGCCCATTTTTGACAAATGACTTCTTTCATCCTCTTAGGCTTGGGTTTTGCTTGGGAGAAGCCAACAGCCCATGAGATCTTGAGAGGGAAATGTCAGTGTCAAACCCTGAGTCACGGGCTAGGCTTCCAAGGTGGCCAGATGCTTGCCAACTGCACAGATGAGGTTTCTGTGAGCAGGGATGAAATCCCTACGATCAGGCTAGAAATAAAGGTTTTTGAGATTTCACAATTCTGGTAAATCCTGTAACTCCATACATGGAGGCAGAAAACGAAATCCACTTTCTAAGGAAAAGGGGGAAGTATCTCAATCACAGCTTGTTCACACCCTCCTTAATAATACTCCTCAGGTTTGATGCTGATTTTTCTCAAAGACAACAGAGAAACTATGACTATTAAGCAAGTGTCAATAAGATCTGTGAGTTTTTTTCCAGGAAGAGGAAATTTATGTATGACAACACTTGGAACAAGTCCCTTCAGGAATTTATCCAGAAACTGTGCCAACTGCTGTCCAGGACTAAAGTCAAGAGCCCAGTCTGCCTTAGGTCAGGTGGTAGAGTCAGGATTCTCAGAGCCATGACTATCCCTCTGAAACCATTACTCCCTAATTGGCAAAACACATCTGACGATGCATGCACTGCGTTTTTTTGGCATTCCTGTGTGTACTCGGGCATAGTGTTGAGCATGGGGTGGTAATCCTGATTGCCTCCTGGTGATGGGAAGGGGAGTGAGCAGGGAATTCTAGAAGAGGGATTATAGACTCTGATGCCCATGGTGCCAGGCAGGAAACCTAAGTAATCAGCTGTTTAAAAATAAAACACAATAGCCCAAGATGGTGATAAAAGGCGAGCTCTGTGGTAGGGACTGTGATGATCTAGAGAGTACAGTTCCCATCTGGGGAGGCATCCTCTGTTCAGCTCAGGCAGGATGTTGGCTCCAGTGCTGCTGGGATTTTTGAACTCTGAATTACTTACCATCCTTAAAAATCAAAGATTCAAAAACACTGGACAGGCAAAAGGAAACCTGTCTGGGCAATTCGACTCTGATTTGGATTATTATTATAAGACCCAGTGTTGTAAAGTGAGGCAGGGCTTCGGTTCATGTAGGACTAACACGTGGGAAGTGTGGGGCTTTCCCTTTAGACTTCTCTCCCCTCCTCCTCTTCCTCCTCCTCTCCCCCTCCCCCCAGCCACAAATCCATGGTTTTCTCCAACTCAGGTTCTCCTTGATAGAACATACGAAAGGGGTGAGTGTGTCAGGCTTCTGCTTTCCAGAGAAAAATTTGAAACCTGTGGTATTTGTCTTAATTGGCTGTCTCTCTGACTTTCACCCCTTCAGAGGAGAGACACTTGGTCTTTATCTCTGGCCAGACACACATATGCACTTGGACACCCAGAGGAGAAATCTAATGCACAAGCCAAAAGCTTCACTTGCTCTGTGAAATAGAAGCCAAATCCGTTTCTTCAGAAGATCCAAGCATGGTTCGTATATACTGCAGGTGGAAAGTGGTGTCCTGCTGACCACAGGCAGCAGAGATCACCCAGGGTTACATAAAACCTAAGTTTCGATATTTATGGGTAGGCATGCCTCTCCCATTTTTCACAGCCCACAACCTGTGGCCCACCTCTTACCCCACACAGTGGTCCTGCCCGCAAGAACTCTGGGGCCACACGGATTTGTGACCCCTGGCCTAAATATGCCTTAGGATCAATTATGATAGAAACCGGTTCCCCCATTATATTATCCCCACCATAAATGGACAGAACAAGGTTTACTCTAAAGATTCGTTGTTTGATATGAAGTGAGCTGCACCAATTTACTGTACTTGGTGTATTCTGAGATGCTTTTTACCTTCTCTGTGCTGCCCATCCCCTCTTCACTTGGAGGACACTAATTGAGATTTACACAGAATTAAAGTGATCCTAAAAAATGGGAATCTGATTACAGGCTATATCCTTTTAAAAATGTTTTCAATGTTTATTTTTGACAAAGTATGAGCAGGGGAGGGGCAGAGAGGGAGACACAGAATCTGAAGGAGGCTCCGGGCTCTGAGCTGTTAGCACAGAGCCTGATGTGGGGCTCAAACCCATAGGCCACGGGATTATGACCTGAGCCAAAGTTGGACGCTAACGGACTGAGCCACCCAGGCACCTCCAGGCTATACCTATGCTAATAAATGCTCATGGTGGGGGTGGGCAGAAACTGTATTTAAGGCTTAAAAAAAATTCTCCATCTAGGTCCCTAAAATCCCTGTCTACTCTGACATCCTCTTCTAGCCAACACCTGAACACCTGGGGTTGTGGTCTGTCTATAAACATCGAGATTCTGGCTAGTTCTAGTCAGATGCTTTCCCCATTATCACCATCAGTAGTAGTTGGGAAGTGACTATGAATTATTAGGATTTGACCCCTCAGACTTGGAACCTCTCTAGGCTACATCTACCAGGTTCCTTGAATACCAGTGTGTCCCTTGTATTCCAAAGAAGCCTGAGTTGCTCAGGCTTCCAAAGGAGATCTGTGTCTGCATTGTATTTTTTTATCCTTACAAGAAAACGTTGTATCTCCCCACAATGTATTTACCGGTCACAGGGGTAATACTTTCAAACTTAATAGTTTGGTTTCCTCCTTTCTCTCAATACAACTGCTCTTGCTATACTTCACTCAGTTGTCTGGGGGTAGGGGCTTGGGAAGTTCTGGGCAACAGGATATAAAGGTCATGCTAAAGGGAAGAGCCAAGGAAATACTCAGAATTTGATCAAAATCAGATTAGTTAGCAAGATAATGGTTAGTAAGCCATGGTAATGGTCTAGAGGAAGGACGTTCCAGTTCCCTTAATATCCACAAATAAGGCTGGTAGGTCAACAAATGAGGCCTCTTCCTCATACCTGGGAGGGCTCTGCTTGTCTGTTAATACCAGCCTGGCCCCTCTGAAGAGGAGAGGAGAAATGTAAGAGAAAGAAAATACTACTTCTGTTTGTTGTGGGCAGAGAACAGAGATGAGGGAGATGGCAGGACATTTGCTGCCCCTTTGTCCTTCAGGTTTAGGCTTGAGAAATAGGTGTGTTCGGTATGTGAGGCTGGTGCCAGACAAAGAGGGGGAAAACTGCCTTGTTTCTCTGGATCACCACTGCAAGAAAGCATACTGGGTGGTCAGCAGAGAGGAGCTGGCAGCTGAGCTTTACGGAGTTGCCCCAATTCTTGTCCAGAAGTCACTGAATCGAGAGCCCAAGGGCCTATGAAAGGGGGTTGATGGAGTCCTGTGTGATGACCCTTGACTGAGGTGATGTTGAATAACTTGTGCACCTGTAGCCTGTGGAAGGCAAGCCGTAGTGAGTTAGCACAGGAGCCCATCTGAGCTGGGAAAAGGAACCTGAATTCTGCCGACTTCAGGGGAAGCTAACAGACTGTTGGGGCACCCAGGAAGACTAGGACTATTGCTCCTGCAGCCTGGTACAAGGTCAGGATCCCCAAGGATCCCCAAAGACTCTCACACCTGACTCCTCCATATACCTGGATGCCAAGTCAGGAGAAGTCCGCAAAAATTTTAGGGGGAAATCATAGGAATGTTTCAAGCCAGGAGATTGTCACTTAGAAAATTCTACTTAATACATAAAATGGTGCAGGCCGGCCACAAAGTCTTGCAGTCCTTCTTAAGGTTAGCCAACAATTCTTTGCTCACTTAATACCTTCTGTACAAATAGCTCTTCACTCTGTAACACACCTTCAGATGAGAAATCTCACTTTATCTCCCCTTTGATAGGGATCTGTTGAGCTAGACAGAGATACTTAGCAAGCGAGAAGGTAAGACCGTACTAAAGTCACTATCCTAATGTACCAAATTTTGCAGGTGGGCCTTAACCTTTGATTCCAGGTCTACCTTCAGCTCCGTGGCCTCTTATCCATTGCCTTTCCATTTCTACTCTAGCATCACATGGATATAAAAAAGTCTATATGATGTGTCCAGGATTTTGTTAGCAAACACAGGGTTGTGAGGTGTGGTTGTGGGCTCGTGAAGAGGTTGGGTCAATAAAGGACTGTTGATCAAAGACTGTCCTGAGGCTTCTCTCAGTCTGAATGGTATATCCTGGTAAGCTGATAGTTCTGTAAAAGAGGAATCCTGTTAATTAGAAAATACCATCTTGTTTATATTAATCATTGAAAATTCACTTTTTATTTTTTAAATATGAAATTCATTGTCAAATTGGTTTCCATACAACACCCAGTACTCATCCCAAAATGTGCCCACCTCAATACCCATCACCCACCCCTCCCACCCCCTATCAACCCTCAGTTCTCAGTTTTTAAGAGTCTCTTACGCTTTGGCTCTCTCCCTCTCTAACCTCTTTTTTTTCTTCCCCTCCCCCATGGACTTCTGTTAAGTTCCCTTAATATCCTCAGGTTGCTGAGGCCTGAGAAGGGCCTTGGCATCTTGAGGTCAGTGTGGCTCATAGAGGAGGTGGGGATTAAAGGGCTGTGGCAGGATGCCTGTGTTCCATGCTCTTGGGTATGGACCTGAGGGAACTGTGAAAATGTATCAAGCATGAAACCAGGAGATGTGCAAATGGAAGAGGTGATGCTTGCAGGGGTTGACTCAATCCAACGGACAGGGCCTGTATAGACCCTTTAGAAGGTGGATTATGGAAGTGTTCAGGGGAAGAGCTAGATGCACAGGCTGAGATGTGAAATGCCAAAGATCTCCTTGCCAATAAATGCAGGTGGATGGATAAATGGGGATTCCAGGAAGAAGACCTAACCTGTGCAAAGGACAAGTGAGTGGAGTCAGAGTGAATATAAGTTTCATATGACTGCAAGTAAGCTAGTTTGGAGCTCAGGTTGTAAGAAATTGAGGATGATGTATCTGGAGATCTAAATGGGACAGAATGAAAAGAGCCTTAATGACTTACTACCATTAAAGACCTTAAGGTGGCAAGAATCTACCCTGCCATAAAATGCACTAGACCCAAAGGGTTTTGTAGTTCTTCAAAGCACACCTAGTATTGTATCTTCAGTGTTTCCGTAACTTGAGTAAAACTGCTTGAATCCTTATACAGGGGTTGAATAACTTTGATATAAACACCAGACAACTCATCAAAATTAGGACTATTTCATTTGTGAACATAAAGACCTTTGTATTGTGTAGACAAACTTGATGGCTTTTTAGATGGGTCATAAGCAAGTATAGCTGACCTCAAGGAGTGATTCAATGTCAGAATATGTAGTTTATGACAAAAAGGCAGATTTGAGAATGGTTTCCTGTTTTACTATGCTTTGTCTTCTGTCAACACTTTTTTTTTTTTTTTTTTTTTGATAAGGATGAAAGTTGAGCTTCAATTTTTAGCCTGATAGTTACTCCTAAATCGAAAGCCCTGGGCTGCCTGGGTGGTTCAGTCGGTTAAGTCTCTGACTTTGGCTCAGGTCATGATCTCATGGTTCAGGAGTTTGAACCCCATGTTGGGCTCTGTGCTGACAGCTCAGAGCCTGGAACCTGCTTCAGATTCTATGTCTCCCTCTCTCGCTGTCCCTCCCTCCCTCACACACTGTTTCTCAAAATAAAGGAAAATTAAATATAAATTCAAAGCCCTACTTTATACCTATTTCCCCCTATTTGTAAAGTGTATCTGTCCTGCCTGCCCCCACTCCTTCATCTCAAATAAGAAGACTGTAGCCTACTCTGACCTCGCTATTGTCTCTTCTGTCCTACCGCATTTCCAAATTCATTTCTTAGTGTCAAAGTTCCTCTTTTCCAGAGTAAGGATCTATTTTCTTGGTTTTCTGTTCTTTTCTGTTGTCTTTCATTGCCCTCCTCTCTGTCCTCCTCATCTCCACCTCCCTCTTTCTCCCCACCTCTGTTCCTCTTTAAACCACAAGATTTAGAACTCTATCTCTACTTACTTCCTATCTCTTCCTACTGTATTCATCTCTCCTCTTCCTGTAGAGTACCTTTCAAACAGCTTCAGTGTGGGCGTATTTTCTGACTGCTCATAAATATGAAAAAATCTTTCTTTCAAATGCTAGCATAGTAGGGTGCAATATTCTAGGGTTAACCATCTCTTTAGCATTTTGAAGATATTAACACATACTTATGTATCCAATGCAGATGAGAAATTGGAGATCAATTTCAGGTTTTTCTGAAGATTTGCTTCCCTCAAGAATGACTTTCTCAAACCCTCTTACAGTCTAAACTCTTTCACAGATCCTACTGTCTGGTTCTGGGAAAGTCTCTTCTGTAATTCCTTCAAATAATTTCCCTCCTTCTTTGGACAGTTATACTACTTTACATCTGTTTTTTATGTGTACTCCTTAATATCTGTATTTTTTGTGTGTTCTGGGCAATTTCTTCAACCCAATCTTTCAGCTCACCAATTTGCTATTTAACTTTGTCCACTCTGCTGTTAATTCCTTCAACTGAGTTTTCATTTCAATGCAATATCTTTCACGTATGTCTTCAAAATATTAAAATCCTTTATCTTGTTCTGGCTTTAGGTTTTGAACATTCATTGTGCTTATTTTATCTTCTGTCAGATCTGTATCTTTGTTACACCTGTTTCAAATACCTATTCCAGTGCTTTTCCTCATATATAGATTATTCCATTGGTTGTACTTCATAGTCCAGTTTGACCTGATTGTCTTGCTTTAGCTGCTCAGGACTATGCCACTACAGGCTGAGCACAGCATCTTCTCCTTTCACTTGGGCTCATTAGCCCCAGTGCACTAAATGAATATTTGTGTTCTCTCCAAATTCATATGTTGGAGCCTTAATCCCAAATGTGATATTTAGAAGTGAGGTCTTCGGGAGATGATTATATTGAGATGAGGTCATGAAGGTAGATCCCCTCCCTTGGATTAGTGTCCTAGGAATAGAGGAGAAGGTTAGAATGATCTCTCTCCCCAACCTTCCCCACCGCCCCCCCTCCATGTGAGCACAGCAAGCATGCAACCATTTATAACGTAGGAAGAGCATTCCCAACAGATCTTGAGCCTTCATTCTCTAGAACTCTAAAAATAGTCTAAGGTACCTTAAATAGTCTAGAAATTCAAATGGAATCGTGTTGTTGGTGGGTAATCGGAGAAGATATTTACCTGCTAGTCACATGGTTTGGCACAAATTTAGTATGAAATTGTGTTTTTTCACATTAGAATTCTTTTTAAACTTTTTTCTTTTTATACTTATTTTTTTGAGAGACCTAGAGAGACCGAGAACAAGTTGGGGAGGGGCAGAGAGAGGAGACACAGAATCCGAAGCAGGCTCCAGGCTCCGAGCTGTCAGCACAGAGCCCAACGTGGGCCTTGAACTCAAACTTGCTTAAAAAAACATTTCTTTAATTCCCATAAGTCATTTGTAGGGTGGAACCTACAGCACCTGGGACAGGAAAGGAAACTATGGAAAACTGAGAAGTAAGCCAAAGCTAGTATTTCTGAAAAGATGGAAAAAAACTCTGATGCAGGAAGAAACTTATGGATATTAAAATGTAAATTCACAAAAAATCTAGCTCCTGCTCCAGCTCTTGATCAAATAGCTTGAGGAAAAACACATCGTTTTTCATTCTGTCACTGTTTTCACTTCATAGCCTGTCAGGCTTCTCAACCAAACTGAGACAAATTCTCCTGAAAACCGTTAGGAACCCAAAGTCCACTTTCAGTGCCGTTATTATCCACTCCATCATCCTCTGCTAATTCAGATACATTTTCAAATAAGCCATGGGTTATCATTTTAGTGTGAACTCTCCTCAATTGCATTAAAAAGGAAAGGGGAGGGAGGAGTAGGCACAGGGGTTAGCTAGAGCAAGCCATCAGTACTCTATCTGTACTCTTCTGTCCATTTGAATGCCACCCTTACCTTTTTTTCTCTCCTAAAACTTTGAATTTATACTTCTAAATTTCCCCCTGTTCTTTCCCTATAGGTTTTCATAATACACCATCTGCTGTAGGTCTACTTTGTATTAATTATAGGAGGCATTATTTAAAATATTGTGCTTAGGTTAAGCAAAGAGATGGAGGTGAATAACTTTTATGAGATAATGTTGTGCGTGAAACAGTGTTTATTTCTGTCCTGCTAAAAGAGCCATACCAACAAAAATGGTAATTAGATGCTCTGTGGGCCTCTACGTTAAAATCTGGAATGGCCAGAATTGCATGTTTGCTCCTGAATATGAGTGTCTACAATTTGAATTTGGTAACTTAACAATGTTTACTGCTTGCATATGTTCTTCCCTAATTGAAGGCAAGTAATAGATCAGAAACCTTGTCTTCATATCCTAGAATGTAGGAGAGTTCCTGACACCTAGCAGTGTCGGCAATTTTTGAAGGAATCAAAGGAGGTAGACATGGACATAGTCATATTGTAGGTTAGCTATGAGCTGCTTAGACTATCCTTGACCTTCTTGTATAAGGTAAGAGAATAGACTTTGAAGTTGGATACCCTTAAATCTTGAGATTTCAGTGTACTAGATACATTAATTGTTACATAACAAATTATCCCAAATCTTGGTGGCTTAAAACCATACTGTCCCAGTTTCTGTAGGTCTGCCATCTTGGTGCAACTTAGCTGGATCTTGAGTCTCCCACAAACTAGTCAAACTGTTGGCCTGAGCTGTGGTCATCTCCTGAGGGTAGATTAGCTTCTGACTCACTCACATGGTGGTTGGTAGGAGTCAGTCCCTTGTGGGCCGTTGGATTGAGGGTTTCAGCTTGTTGCTGACTCCCGGCCAGACCCACCCTCTGTTCCACGGGCAGCTCACATCATGACATCTGGCTTCACTGTGGTGAGGAAGCTAGAAACTAGTAAGTGCTAGCAAGTCAGCAGTCTCTTGTAACCCATCCCTTTTGCTGCATTTGTTAGAAATCAGTCACTAGTAAATGTGAATACCAGAAGGCAGGGGTTGCTGAAGGCCATTTTAAGTCATGTGGCCTTGGTAATTTACTGACACTCTTGCTTAGTTTCCTTATTTAAAAGGAATACTAATAGAACTTCCCTATTAAGGCTTTCGTAACAAGATAAGGAGAATTGGCACATCAGTGGCTTGGTGGAGTGCTCAACCCATAGCAAAATCACTGTGCTATTGCTATCTTTTTAATGTCCTCTTTTGTGGATTTCTTACTTGTAAAGTGAGTGAGTAGATGATCTCTTTGTAAGTCCTAGATGCTTGATTTTTTTCTAGCCTCTGGAATCTATGGACTTTCAACAGTCTAACATTGTTTGGACTCAACATCAGTAGTTTTTTTCCTTACCCCTCCAATACATCATTGGGATCACATTTTAAAAGACTGTTGCAGCTGTAGGGGCTATCCTCTTGATGTTTGGAGCAAATCAAACATTGTGGCACAGTGCCCTTAGAATCCGTAAGTTTTCTGAATTCTAGTCTGTTTCTGCTAGTTGTTAGAGGACTTGTCTGTCATCTTTGTGTGCAGTTCACCTCAGGGGAGAGTGGGTGACCTCTTATCCCTTCTAGTTTTAACAGCCTTTGGACCTAACTTAAATTTGCTGCCTATATTGGTTTTTAGTTCTTCTTGCCATATTTTTCATACTTAGGATCAAGTTTCTTGCCATAATTACTTAGGATCAAGTTTCTGAGATTAGTTTTCAGGCATTTCTAAAAATATTCTCAATTTCCTAAAGATTATAGGATTGATAGGAGTATAGTTATATCACTTCAGGGATAATTAAAATGTAAAGAAACTGAGACCTGATAAACCTCTAGGATAGCTTCTAAGATTCAGAGGTCATTTCTATAACAAAAATGAAGTCAGATGTATGTATCGGGAAAAATTACTCCCAATTGATGAAACAGATTTAGGGGCCTTTAGCTTGGCTGGAATTAAAGATAAAAAATTTTTTTTCTATAATGATACAAGTTATTAGACACTTCCTGAAGTCTCACTTGTCTTGTACCTTTTAGAGATCTACACCTACACCAGCTGTATCAGTAAAATGAGGAAATGAACTAAAGGCAAAGCAGATCTTGTATATCTAATTTTTGTAAGCTGTTCTAGCTTGAAATTCCTGAAACTACTTGAATCTTTTAAACATGCTCATTCTCTCTAGTGTTCATTTCTTGAAATCAAGTCCATGCTCAAATATTCAAAAGTAAGCACCATGGATTGAGTGATCAAACTGGATAATACTTCCTAGTATAGAAAAGGAACAATAAGAGGAGGGCAGCTTTTTTATCTTGTATTTTAAAAAACTGGCTTCAAAGTATGTCAAGAGAAGTCATCAGATTGTTTAGAATAAGGAATCTATATTGAAGAAAAACTTAAAACTTTTACTAGATTTTGGGGGGAAAAAAATCCCAGTCTCAGTTTGTACGAAGTTCTTTGATTTGAACCTGAGCCATTTGATAGTCATTCAAATTCTAGCTAGTTGTGTGACTTAGAAATATGTGCCATTAGGAAAGAGTTGGTATTCCGAACTTTATTTTCACTTGTAATCTGGTATGTCACAGAGATAAGCATTAAATGAGATACGTGAACGTCTCACAAACTCTAATGGGTAACCCTCAGGATAGTTAACATTAATGATATTTTATGCATGATCTCTTATCTAGATCAAATGAAATCACTAGACTCCTATATTTCACTAGATGATAGGAATGCTATTTTGCCCATTAGGCACTATATGAAGTTCTCACATAATCATATTTAACTTAATCCTTGTGAACATGGAGTTTCCATTTTACAAGCGAGGAAAACTAAGGTTCAGAGAGGTTAATTTTGCCCAGATTATAAAACTAGCAAGTGACGGAGCTGAGTCTGAGATCCAGATCCAGATGATCCTTGAGATGATTCTTTTAAGCCCTTATGCTAAACTGTTTCTGGCATCCACTGTGAAAAGGAATGCACACGACCTTCTGGTTCTGTTTCACCAGTGGTTTGCAAATGTGCCTGCATAGGAGAATTAAGTGTTAGAAAAAACTGCCAAGTCCAGGGCACACTTGAAACCTATTAAATCAAATTCCTTGAGGGTTGGACCCAGATATTAGCCCCTGCCAAAAAAGAAACCTCTTCAGGTGACTCCCAACATGCAGTCAGCCAGCCCTGAGACTCCCATGTGTTAAATGCTCAGCCCTGGAGATCTAGCCTAGTGCTTAACAGCCCTGGGCTTGGGAGCGAGAGGACTGACTTCCATTTGGCCGCTTTCAAGTTGTGTGATCATGGACAGGTTTCTTCTTTAAACTTTGAAAATGATATGAACAATGCCATATTCATGATGAGAATAACCCATGAAATGTTTCCAGCACACTGTCTGGAACAAAGGTCCTGCCCATGGAGGTAGAACTTCCTATCTCTCGTTCATGCTCTGCAGATTTTTGGTCGCTTCGTTCTTTTGAGCATACGTTCTTCTGTCCCTGGGTGGAAATAGGTTATTGGACCCTAAAGGCTCTTTCAAATCATTAATTTTATGCCCTTTCTAAAGGGTAGCATGGGACTTGTATTTGTGTAAGAGATCGACAATATTTAGCAACAGAAGTGATGTGTTGCTTATCCTGGGAGTAACCCAGATCACTTAGTAATGAGAACAGTTATTCGATGCCTTGATCAGTTAATGTTGGGGTTCTGGAAATGACCACATACATGCTTTTATAGACAGGTTTTTCCATTGTCGTCCTTTCCCCTTATAACTTGTTTACTTTCCTCACACAGGTGTAGGCAGCAGGGTTTGAATTAGTCTTTTAAGTGAGTGTATAATGGAGATGAGTAATTGCTTGCAGCTGCACATATCTGTAGGGATTTGTTTTCCTCTTAGTAGGGGACAGGATAATTTGCCAGAGAACTTCGCAAAGTGTAGTCTTGGTTGTCCCCATATGCTTGAGGGTGACTTTGCCTCTTGAAAGGCCGCTGGAGCTTCCACCCATCTGTGAGACAACATGGTAGCTGGGGGACCGGCAGCCAATTTTCTTTACAGAGGTGTTTCCCCCTCCCTTCAATAATAAAGGGGTCAGTATGGTTTCATTTTGAGTAAAAACTAGGAACATGAATAGTGGATAGGTTATCCAGGGTAGAAAGAGGTTTCAAGGGACTGGGCCCTTCCAGCTTAACATCTAAAATATCTTTTGAAGATGAGGCTTTAGGATGTGCTAGATGCAGCTTGAAAATACAGCTCAAAATACTAGTATACAAGAACAATTCCATTGTCTGATTGTAAGACAAAATATGGTGTGACCTTCAAATGTGATGATGCAGTTACCCAGAAAGTTGGCAGATGAGGATTTGTTTCTATTAGTGCTGATGGATTCACAAATGTGAAGACTCACATTACCTAGCTTTCTCCTGTCCTAATCTCTTTTGAGGCCTGGCAGACCATAGCTGACCTGGGATCAGAAAAAGGCAACAATGGCCCCTTGAGAATGTAGTACCTCTAGCCGGATCAACCTTAAACTTGTTCCCGTGTTTTCCCCTCAGTGAAGACTGGATTTTGAACCGCTGGCACTGTTGAAAGTCGAATTTTGAGATCTTCTATTTAGAAACAGGATTTTCCACAGAACTTCTTCTCTACAGAAACCTGGTAAAGGAAAGCATGGGATTGGCAGCAGAGAATGGGGATTAAGGGTCCTAGCTGTGCCTTTCCCAGCTATGTGATTTTGGATGGTCTACTTAACTGTCTTAACCTCTGATGTATAAAATAGGGCATATTTTCCTGGGTCAGCCTTCTTGTGAAGATGGAACTGGTCTTCAGTGGTTTGAAGAAACCACATTTGCTGAACCAATGTCAACATTTTGCGTGTTCAGTTTTCTGGTTAATAGCAAATAAAATGGGGGTGGGTGGGAACAGTTTTTAGTCAGAAATATTTTGACTCTTGGGCAGTAGCTCACTTCTCTGTCCTCCAAAACCTGGCCAGCCTGATCTTAAGTCTTAAGAATAAGCCATCAGTGACAAAAATCTCCAGCTAGTCTTCTCTACCTGCCTGGGCTTGCTCTAAGGATATGGGATAGCATAGCAGGAGGGCGTGGCTGGAGTTCAGGTGTCTGGGTTCAGGTACCCATCCAGCCACATACTATGTGACCTTTACCTCACTTTCCTGTAGGGGGCTTGTGGTAAGATTAAATGAGGTATTTCATATAAAGTATCAAAAACAGTGGTTAGTATACAGTAAATCTATTGCAAAAAAAAAAAAATCACTAAAAGTTACGGCTTTTACAGATAAAGTCCTAGGATCCTATCTTGGTAATCGTAGAGGAAAGGCTATTATTCCTCTCATTTTTTTTCTAATTCTCCCAAATGACATTTCACCTATTCTTTGTTTCTTGAGCATGTGTGAACTGGTACAAATTTGTACCTAATAATGTCCTTTATTGAGTACCTATTACGTGCCAGGAATTGTATATGTTTTCCCCCACTTTGTAAGCCAGGCATTATTTTAATCCCCCCCCCCACTTTTTTTTTTTTTTTAAAGAAACAATGAAGGCATCACAAAATGGAGTGACCGGACCAAAACCCTTAACCAGTGGCAGGACTGGATCTAAACTTGGATTGGAGATCCTCCTCGTGTCTTTTATCTCCCGTACAACCCCTTGAACATCCTTGTCCACTGAGGCAGAAACCTCCTTTACCCCTAAATGACAATGAAAATCTCTGTACTCACACCATAGGTGTATTTCTAGAGTTGTGGGGAAAAGACCTCACTTTTGTAAATCAAATTCTATTCCAAATTTACAAGAAATATTGGTATTTGAACAGAACCCTATGGCCTCTTCTTGAATTTTTTGGTATTAGTGAGGCTTGAATATGATAGCTAACCTACCAGCTACTACTGTTCTAGCATGATTAATCCATGACACTATAGAATGAATTCGTTTTTAGGAAACAGCCCTCTTGAGTGAGGTTGCTTTTGATGAGGACAGTACTATGACTCAGACAGAAAAACCTGAGCAAACAGGCAAGTTCGGTTCTCAGGCCAGCCACCTGCTCTGGCCACTAGAGGGTAGTATTGGCATTGGAATGACACGTAGACATTGACAGCTCTTCACATTGAGAGGAAGCTGTGTGTGAAATGTGGGCTATTGCTAAATTTATACAAAATGGTTTGATGAAACAATTTGATATGACAGGAAACACCACATGACTGTAATTGGATTCTGCTGTTACTGGCAGCATACATCCTGAAAGGAATTCTTAAGGTCTGGTGCCCGTGGGTCATGGGGGTGGTTTACCTCCGGCCACAAATCAAGCCTGTGCCATTTGGGACTAAAACCGTCCCTTCTCCCTTCTCTACTTCAATCCTGCTCCACTTTGCCATTTGCAAATCGTAGGCGTAAGACCACCACAGAAGTTGATTCCTCACTGAAGTGTCTTGGGGAAGTCAGTTCTTGTGCCTGTCCTCAGGAGGGCTCTGTGTGGTAGGTGGGGACTGCTATCCTCGTGCCCTTTTACATAGACCAAAAGATGAAGTCATTGAACCTTCAAGCCTCCCTCCGGTTTGGCTGTAGAGCAGGAACTGGATTAAGGGCTGCATTTTGTCCAACTTGGTTGATTTCCAGTGCTTAGGTGTGTGACCTTCTTAGCCCTCTGTCCACTCTGCTTCCTCTAGTAGTCCCTAGAACCATCAGGCTGAAGGTAGTAGGTATCCAGGGTGAGCTATTTAAGAGTATTTTCTTCAAGAAATACCCTTGCTGATCCAAAATCTTATACATGCAGCATGCCACCTATTTAAAAACGCTTGGAGACTGTACATCTCAAGATTGTTGCTTTTCGTGAGCTTGAAGGAAATCATGCGGTGGTTTCCCATGTACTCTTTACCTGGTTTTTTCCCTGCCAGTAACCTCTTGTAAAACTATGGCACAGTATCTCAACCAATCTATCAACTCTGAGTCAAGATACAGAACATTTCCAAGGGTACCCGGGTGGCTCAGTTGGTTGAGCGTTCGACTCTCGATTTTCACTCAGGACATGATCTGATGGTTTGAGATCGATCCCCATGTCGGGCTCTGCATTCACAGTGCAGGGCCTGCTTGGGATTCTCTCTCCCCCTTTCTCTCTGCTCCTCCCCTGCTGGTGTGTGTGTGTGCCACCCCACCCCCACCTCAAAATAAATAAACTTAAAAAGATTTTAAAATACAGAACCTTTCCATCACCACAAAGATCCTTTATGTTCTCTTATATAGCCACACCTATTTCCCTCCCTGTTGAAACTGCTACCCTGTTTAACATTTCTGATTTTGTAATTTCAAGAATTACAAAATAGAATTATACAACATGTAACCTTTTTGGGATTGCTTCTTTGCACTCACCAACTTCCTCTGGATATTTACCTAAGTCATTGAGTGCATCAATATTTTTTCATTGCTGAGTAGTAGTCCATGGTATAGGTACACCACGGGTTAACCACTTACTTGAAGGACATCTACATTATTTCCAGTTGGCATGGTTGTGAATAATGCTGATATGAACATTTGTGTCTAGGTTTTTGTGTTGTAAGTTAGCCTTTCTATGAGAAAAAGATCCAGGAGAGCAATTGCTGGGTTACATGGTAACTTTATATTTTAAAGAAACTACCAACCTATTTTCTAGAGTGACCGCACTCTTCATATTCCCCTCAACAATGTGTGAGCGATTGGGTTTCTCTGCTTTCTCACCAGCATTTGGTATTGTCACCATTTTTATTTTGGTTATTCTAATAAGAATGTAATTCTTTTTAGAGCTTTTGAAGTCTTTTATCAGCATTGTTAGTTTTCAGCATGTCAAGTTTTGTTAGATTTACACCTTTGTTTTTCTTGTTGAACAATGGTAAGTGGTATTTCTTAACTGTCCGTGTTCAAGCATTCATTGCTAGTATACAAGAATACAGTTGATTTTCTGTGTGTTTATCTTGTATTCTGTGACCTGGTAGTCTCAATTCTAGGAGAGGTATTTAAGAGCGTAGATGTCTTGGGATTTTACATAGACTATGTCATCTACAGTCAGGGACAGTTTACACAGATTGGGAAGAGAAATACTTTTTTTTTCTCTTGCACTGGCTAGAATTTCCGGAATAGTAATGGATAAAAAAGTGGTGACAGCAAGCATCCTTATTTCTGAACTTGAGAAAGTATTCAGTCATTCATCATGAAGTATGATTTTAGCTGTGGGGTTTTTGTAGATTCTCCTGATCAAGTTTAGAAAGTTCCCTTCTTGTTGAGAGGTTTCATTTTCGTTTTTAAATAAGTGGATGTTGAATTTTATTGAATGCGTTTTCCATATTAATGGAATCATGGGATTTTTCTTTTTAGCCTGTTAACATAGATTATATCGACTTCTCAAATATTGAACCAGACTTCTATTCCTAGAATAAACTCCACTTTGTTATGATGTATAATTTTTTTTAAATCGAGGTATAATTGACCTAGAATTCAGCAATATATAAAAACTATATTTGCTGCTATTTAAGGACTTTAGACCTCCATGTTAAGAATATTCTGTGGGACGCCTGGGTGGCTCAGTCGGTTAAACGTCCGACTTCAGCTCAGGTCATAATCTCGCAGTCTAAGTTCAAGCCCCGTGTCGGGCTCTGTGCTGACAGCTCAGAGCCTGGAGCCTGCTTCAGATTCTGTGTCTCCCTCTTTCTGTGCCCCTCCCCCGCTCATAGTCTGTCTCACTCTCACAAATGAATAAATGTAAAAAAAAAAAATTAAAAATCTGTAGACTTCTTTGAGTATTGTCTGGTTTTGGTATGGGGGCAGTACCAGTCTAAAATGGGGAGTGTTCTTGCCCATTTTCTGAGAAGAGATTGTGTAGAGTTGATGTTAATTTAAATACTTGGCAGAATTGCCAGTGAAGCCATCTTGGCCTAGCGAATTCTTTTTTGGGAATTCTAAAATTATCATCCAATATCTTTACTAGTTATAGGGTATTCGTTTTGTGCATCCTACTGGATGAGTTGTAGTTTGTGTTTTTGAGGAAGTTTTGCCTAACTTAAGTGTATGCCTGCTGGGATCTTCCTAGTATTCCCTCATTATTCCTTTGGTGTCTGTAGTGCCTGTAGGGATGTTACCTGTTTGGTTCCTGTTATTGGTAATGTAGGTCATCTTTGTCAGTGTTAAGATTTGACAGTTTTGTCTATCAACTTTGTGTCTCCTTGATTTCACAGCTGTTTTTCTATTCCCATTTTATTTCCTTCTACTTGTTTACTTATTTTTGGTTCTTGAGGCATGAGTTTGAGAGCTTCCTCTTTTCTAACATAGGCATTTAGCACTAGAAGTTTCTCTTAGTATTGCTTTAGTGGTGTCCCACGAGTTCTGATCATGTCTCATTTTCATTCTCCTTCACTTCAGTGTATTTTTAAATTTCCTTGGAGACTTCTTTGATTCATGGATTCCTTAGAAGTATTTTAGTTTCCGGTGTTTGGAGATTTTCCTGTTACCTATTACTGATTTTCAGTTTGGTCTCATTGTGGTTAGTGATTCTAGGACTTAAATTATTTTAAATCTGTTGAGGTTTGTTGTATGATCCTGGCTATGGCCTATTTTGATCAATGTTCTGTAGGTTCTTGAATGTGAATTCTATTTTTGGGTGGAGTGTTCTGTGTTTATTAGGTCTTGTTGATGGATATTGGGTTCTTCTATATCCTTGCTGATTTTCTGAGTAGCTCTATTGGTATTGAAAGAGGAACATTGACGTTTCTAAGCATAATTGTGGATTTGTCTCTTTCTTAGTCTATCAGTTTTTGCTTTGCATATGTTGCAGTTCCATTTGTAAATGTATACGTATATAGGATTGTTTTCTTGTGGGTTATCTCTTTTATCACGATAGAACTTATTTTGGAACCAGTAATTTTCTTGCTCTGGAGTCTACTCACCTAATATTAATACAGCTATTCCTGCTTCCCTTTGATAACAGCATGATATATATCCTTAGCTTTTTTGTGATACCGGTCTATATTTTTGCATTTAAAGGGAGCTTTTTGTAGATAGCATATAGTTGGATCATTAAAAACAGAACCAAAACAACAAAAAACCCACTCTGCCATCTTTCATATTGATGGATTTAGACCACTTATGTTTAATACAATTTTTTTTATATATTAAAGCTTAAATCTGCCATTTTGTTTCCTGCCACACCCGCCTCCCGCCCCACCTTTCTATGGAATAGTCGAAAAACTTTTCATTTTGAAATACCTATAGTGTTTTGGAGTCTTCTATCTATTTTATATACAATGTCCAGGGAGTTTCTGTTAAACTTGGCAGGAGGGGGGGAATAGGGCAAAGTATGTCTACTTTGGGAAGCAACTAAACCTCTCAGGATGATGATCTGTAACATAAGGGAAGCTGGATTAGGTGCTTTTAATTCATCCTTAACTGAGTTCAGGGAACTCAGAGAAAGAAGAAAAGTTTGGTCTGAGAAGGCTTTATGATAAGGCACAGGATTTGTATTAGGCCTTGTAGTCAGTCTGGCATAGCTTTTATCAATGTAGTAGGCTGAGGACTCCTCTGATGCTCTGTTCTTCCTCTGAAGGAAATCTTTAAGCAAACCTGGGGCAAAGGCTCCCCCCAGAGGGGAGGATTACTGTGTCCAGACCAAGCTGGTTACTGCTCACAGCCAGTGTTTACCTGCATGTATCGCTCGACCTGCTGCACTTCATGCTGGTGCACTTCTGTGTCTCTAGGAGTGCCCTCCTCCCTGTCTCCTGTTGTTCATTCTAAACATTCTGAGACTTCTGAGTCTGTCTCCTCCAGAAAGGAGTTTGAACATTTACACTCTTAAGGCTTTGTTATTTAAGATACTTCTATAGCTCCTGTAACACCTTACATTGCTCTGTTCTGTCTTAATTTATATCTCCAGTTCCCGGAGAGCACAGCCATCTTGTCTACCAAAGTTCTGGAAGGGGCTTTAGAGATGGTTCCTCAGTGGATTATTAGTATTACTTGCGAGCTTTAAAAGTTATAGGTTCTCAAAGCCCATCTTCTACATAATCAAATTTTATGTGTGTATGGAGGCATTGGCGAGGGCAGGCTGGGTTAGAGGGATGTGAAAAGAAGCTATGTTTTGTTTTCAAAAGCTGTCTATAAGATATAGTGCCTCCTGATCTATATGCATAGCACCTAGTTTACATAGCTTACTTCCTGGTTCTTTGTTCAACATAGGATCCTGAGGTTTCTATCACTTTCCATGACCATGACTCAAGTTCCTAAGAGGGATAATTGTGGGTTCTTAGAATGGACAGCAAGCCCAGCTGAGTGCCATGCCATTCTTGTGTAGAGTTGTGCTCTGACGGGTCTCCAGTAGTGTGTTCTGTACGTCGTAGCCTGAGTCTTATTCTCTTGTCTTTCTACAGAGTTGAGGAGGCCTACAATAGGCCTGATGACTCAGGAGATCTTAATGATCTAGCAAACGGACTATTTACTACTTCTGTATAGTAGAAAAGGTAATGTCCAGCTAAAAGTGTGAAGAAAATAACTTTTTTTTCCTTTGGAACACAAAGGCATAATTTCTGCGTTTGGTGTCAGGAGTTACTTAGAAAATCCAAGTCAAACTTTTATAAAGATGGAATTGGATTCCTTTGGGTAAATCTAGTGGAAAATTAATCATACAAAATATGGTGCCAAGAAAGCATTTGCAAGAGTGCAGATGCAGGAGTATGAAACATTACATTTTCCAGGCAATGCATCTCCTTATCGGAGCAGACTCCTTCGTGACTAGAGTGATCATTACTCAACAGTGATGGGTAACAAAAGCTCTTCTGTGTTTTAATCATTCCTTTAGAACTGACTGTGGAAGGGGGAGAAATGCCCTCTTGTTTTTGTAGTGCCCATTGCACAGTAAATGGGACACTCGAGGGTCTCTCCTCCCTGCTTCAGGGCAGTGCCTTTATGGACTGAACCCAATATGGAGATACGTGCATCCTGTATTCCAACGATCTGTCTGATAGTTAATTATCACATTGAGTAGAATGTTTTGGTGCTTTGTGACAAGAGGAAGAAACAAAAGCTCAAAAGGCTTTGTCTGCTTCTTCAGACTGTTTAAGGTGGACTAAATGTACATAGTGTCCTGGAAGCTGTGCTCTGGAGCGGGGCCAGATGTGGCACAACTCCAGCGGCAGCCATTGGTGTGACAGCCACTCGTGTTACAGCTTTTCAGTGGCCTACACCCTGAGACAACCCCTGCTACTTGTCTAGGAGATCTATTCATCTAAGATGTACTGAATTCTAATATATATGGTATTCCTAATTCTCACAAACTGTCTTGTTCCACAGTGTTCCTTTTTACTCTTTAAAGCACCCAATTCTTTTTTTTTTTTTTTTAATTTAAAAATTTCTGAACTATTCCACTGGGATCAGTTCACAACTTGGTTCACCATACATGGGTGATGAGCATTGAGGAGGGCGCTTGTTGGGATGAGCACTGGGTGTTGTATGAAAGCCAGTTTGACCATAGAGGAAATTCATAAAAAAAATCTGTTAAATTTAACTTATGAATTTAATATTGACTTTCAAGTACTTCATCTTATAGACAAATCTGATACTTAAGGAATTGTTTAATTTTAAATGTTAAAAAATGCAGATGAAATTTTATTGACCAAAACTTTGAGATCTAACTTATATACAAGTTGAAGGTGTGCAGCATGTCGATACTTCTTTTTTTGGTTTGACACTTATGGTGGTAATCATTTTGCAATATATAACACTAGCGAGCCCCTCCATCACCTCATATAGTTACCATCTCTTTTTTGTGGTGAGAACATTTAAAATCTAATCTCTTGGCAATTTTCACACGTGTAATATAGTACAATGTATACAGTATAAATTTTGAATAATGCTGCAGTGAACATGGAGTGCAGATATCATAAGATCCTGTTTTCATTTACTTCTGATATGTGCACACATATACATACAGGAGTAGGATTCCTGGATCATAATGGTAATCTTAAGTTTTTGGGTAACCTACATACTGTTTTCCATAATGGCTGTACCAATCTCCATTCCTACCAACAGTGTATAAAGATTCCCTTTTCTCCACATCCTTGCAAACGTGTTCTCTCTTGTCTCTGCGATGATGGCCATCATAATAGATGTGAGGTGATCTCTCATTGTGGTTTTGATTTTCATTTCCCACATGATTAATGACTTAAAAAAAACTTTTCAACTCTTCAGTATTTTGATGGAGCATGAGAGGGGGAGGGGGGCACACGCGCACACGCGCACTATCTGAAGCAGGCTCAGGCCTGTCCGCACAGAGCCTGATGCGAGGCTCAAACTCATGAACTGTGAGATCATGACCTGAGCTGAAGTCGGCTGCTTAACTGACCAAGCCACCCAGATGCCCCTCATGACTAATGATTTTGAGTACCTTTTTATATACTTATTGTCCATTTGTATGTCTTTTTTGGAAAAAGGTCTATTCAGTTCCTCTGCCCATCGTATAATCGGGTTGTTGGTGTTTTTGCTATTCAGTTTACATATTTTGGATATTAACCCCGCATTAGATCTATGACCAGCAAATATTTTCTCCCAGTATGCAGGTTACCTTTTCATTTTACAGATTCTTTTGCTCTTAAATCTTTTTAGTTTGATGCAGTTCCACTTACTAATTTTTGCTTCTGTTGCTTGTGATTTTGGTGTCCTATCCAGAAACTAATTGCCAGCATCAAGGAATGGTTTCCCTACATTTTCCTCTAGGAGTCTTATGGTTTCAGGTCTTATGTTTGTCTTTAATTCCTTTCAAGTTAATTTTTGAAAGTGGTGTAAGGTAGGGGTCCAATTTTATTCATGTGGTTATCCAGTTTTACTAGCACCATTTATTGAAGAAAAGATCATTTTGCCATGGAGTATTCTTGGGTTCCTTGTCAAATATTGACTGTACATGTGAGGGATCCATTGGGCTGTGTCTTTTTTTTTTTTAATACCAGTACTGTATGGTTTTTTCACTTTTTAAAAAAATCATAGCTTTGTAGTATAGTTTGAAATCAATGTGCAATGCTTCCAGCTTTGTTCTTAGGACTGCTTTGGCTTATTCAGGGTTTTTGTTTCCATACAGATCTTAGGATATTTTTTTTTCCTATTTCTATGAAAAATTCCATTGGAACTTCTAGGAATTACATTGAATCTGTAGATGGCCTTTGGTAAAATGAACATTTTAACGATATTCTTTTGATCCATGGACACAATATCTTTGTTTCCTTTGCAGTTTCTGTCATCAAAATCTTGTAGTTTTCAGGGTACAGGTATTTTGCCTCATTGATTTAACTTTATTCCTAAGTATTTCTTTATACCGTGAATGGGATTGTGTATTCTTCAGATGATTTGTTAGAGTATAGAAATGCTGATTTCTACATGCTGACTTTTTATTGTGCAACTTTACTACATTTGTTGATTAGTTCTAACAGTTTTGTGATGGAGTGTTTAGAATTTTCTGTAGTAAAAATTACATGGGGATTAAGGAGTGCACTCACTGTGATGAGTACCAGGTGTTACATGGGAGTGTTGGATCACTCCTTTGTGCACCTGAAACTAATATTACATCCGATGTTGACTGACTGGAATTTTACATAAAAAGTTTAAAGAAAGACTATAACATTGGCAAGCAAAGACCATTTTACTACCGTTGTTATTTGAATGCTTTTTCTCTGTCTGCTCTGGCTAGGATTTACAATCCTATGTTGAATAACAGCAGGCTCCCTTGTCTTGTTTCTGATTTTAGAGGAAAAGCTTTCAACCTTTTACCATTGAGGGTGATATTATCTGTGGGCTTGTCATATGTGACTTTTATTATATTGAGCTATATTCCTTCTAAATTTTGAGTTTCTATTATGAAAGGTTAATTTGCAAAATAGTTTTTCTGCATCTATGCAGATGTTTTTAATCTTTTGTTAATATGGTGTACCACATCTATTATGTGTATGTTAAATCATCCTTGAATCTCAGGAATACATTTTTCTTAATGAGACATGATTTTTCCAATGTGTTGATCTTTGGTTTGCTAATACCTTGAGAATTCTTGCATCTACATTGATCAGGAATACTGGCCTATGGTTTCCTTGTAGTTTTCTTATGGCCTTGGTATCAGGGTAATGGTGGCCTCCTAAAATGAGTGTGGGCATTATTCTCTCCAATTGTTTCTGCAAAGTTTCAGAAGGATTGGTACTTATTCCTTGAATGTTTGGTAGAATTCACCAGTGAAGCCATCTGTTCTGGACTTTTTTGGAAAGCTTTTAACTACTGGTTCACTCTCCTTACTTAGTATTGGCCTGTTCAGAGTTCTTATTTCTTTGATTCAGTTCTGGTAGGCTGTATATTTCTAGGAACTTATCCATTTATTTTAGGTTATGTAATTTGTGGGCGTATAATCATAGTAGTCTCTTATCCTTTGTATTTGTGTGGTATTGATTGCAAAATCTTTGATTTGATTTTGAATCTTGGTCTTATTAAACATCTGTCAACTTTACCTTAAAGCAGCTCTTCATTTCACGAATCTTTTCTATTTTTTCTGGTCTTTCACTTATATCCTGTTTCCCTTCTGCTAACTTTGAGCTTAGTTTTCTCATTTATCTTGTTCCTTGAGGTGTAATTGTAGGTTGTTTGAAATACTTCTTAAAGCGTACGGTGATAAAGCCTACGTTCCTTATCAAACCGCTTTTCATTATCTCCTAGCCTTTGACATGTTGTGTCCATTTCCGTTTTTTTTCGAGATATGATACCCATTTTTTAAAATGTTTGAGAGAGAACATGAACACACAGAGGAGGGGCAGAGAGAATATGAATGAATGAATGAATCCATCCCATATAGGCTCCATTCTGTCAGCAGGGAGGCTGACGTGGGGCTTGATTCCATGAACTGTGAGATCCTGACCTGAGCCAAAATCAACAGCTGGATGCTTAACCGACTGAGCCATCCAGGCTCCCTGTTTCTTTAACCAATTGCTTCAGGAGTGTATTTTCCAATTTCCACGTGGTTGTGAATTTTCCGCCTTTTCTCCTGTTGTTAGTATCTAGTTTGATGTCATTATGGTGGGAAAACTCTTTGTGGTAGTATGATTTTAATCTTAAGACTTGTGACCTATGAACTATCTTAGAGAATGTTCTATGTGCACTTGAATGTATACTCTGCTGCTGTCAGATGGATTGTTCTGTACATGTCTTTTAGGTCCATTTGGTCTAAAACATGGTTCAGATTTTTTTGCTGGATCAATCATACAGAAAGCCGTTGTTGAAAGTTGATATTCAAGTCCCCTACTACTGTATTGTAGTCCATTTTTCCCTCCAGATTTTAGTATTTATGTATTTCGGTGCTCTGATGTTGGGTGAATGTTTTTATCCATTTTCTCAAAGAATTGGCCACTATATTATATAATGACTTGGTCTCTTACCATTTTTATTTTTTTGAGAGACAGCATGGGCGGGGGAGGAGCAGAGAGAGAGGGAGACACAGAATCCAAAGCAGACTGAGCTGTCAGCACAGGTCTCGATGCAGGCTCAAACTCACAAACTGTGAGGTCATGACCAGAGGTGAAGTCGGATGCTCAACCGCCTGAGCCACCCAGGCGACCCACCTCTTACCATTTTTGACTTAGTCTATTTGGTCATATAGAACAATCCCTGCTCTTTGTGTGTCCTTAAAGCTAAAATGAGTATCTTGAAGACCACCTACAGTTCACTCCTTTTTCTTCTTACATTTAATCTATTCAGCCACTCTTTTTGGGGACTTCAGTCCATTTATATTCAGTATTGATGGGTAGGGACTTATACCATTTTCTAGCTGTTTTGTAATTCCCTTGTTCGTTTATCTTTGCCTGCATTTTTGAATTGATTATTTTTGTAAAAGTATGTTTTGATATCCCTATTGTGAATCTGCAGGTTTTTCCTTTGTAGTTACTATGAGGCTTATATAAAACATGAGTCAATAAGCTTCTACCAATGTGTTGTACATTTTCGTGTTACTAACTAGTATTCTTACCCACACCAGTGCATGCAAACTCTTCCCCCCACCATCCAAGTGGGTGCTGGAACTTCTCTGGAAACCTCGTCTGGACTTCACAAAAGCTCTTTCATCCATGGGTGATGTCTAAGACGATGTTTTCTAAGGGCTCCTAGACTGCAGCGGAGATTGCTAGAAGTGATTCATGGGCTACAGCCAGGTCCACAGCTTAGGCTCACGTCTATCTGCTAGTCACCTGGTTTATGGGTGGATGAGACTCCTTCCAGGTCTCTTGGCGGTTAGTACTGGACACCCCCCGTGATTCCAAAGGTTCTTTTGTCTATGGATGGATGCTGAATTGATGGGGGGGGGTGCAAAAATGAGAAATATCATACGCCACCATGATGCTGATATCACCTCCAAGCACCTCTTTCTTGTGATGTTTTCAAAACTCTTATCTCTTGGAGCATAATGACTAATAGTTCTTCTCAAATATTTTCTTCCCTGCATTATTTCTCCTTCCTATTTTTTTCTGTTCCTGGTTTTTGTTTTTTTTTTTTTGGTCTAACTTCAAGGTATTCCTAAATCTTGTGATCCTGGGCTGTGCATTTTAAGAGTGGGGTATTGAAATACTCTTCGGAAAATCTCATGTGAGCATGGGACTTTTGAGATCAAATTTCATTGTGGAGTACTGGATGCAAAATTGAATATATGTGGATCTTTGTATTGTTTTTCTTAGGGAGAATTCTCCAGTCTCCTGGCTGGAGAGCATATGTCTGTCTACTTTGAGTTTGGAGAGTTTAACTGGGAAAAGAACTAGAGATTTCACATGTAGTGCACATTGGGTGTGTGTGTTTCCTGAATTCCCATGCCTTCCAGAGGCACTTGGTACCTCCAGGAAATTCCTGTGCCTAAGGAATTTGGCCTGTCCTTTGAAATGAATTTACTGCAATTTTAGTGGAGTTGGGAAGAAGTGAAGATCAATGTGTGTTCAAGTTAGGTTTGGTTTAGTTGGAACCCCAAGCTTGATATTGAGATTGATGGAAAATTCATTTACAGTCAATGATTCTGTAAGAGGACTTTAGATACAAGGAGCATATGCAGTTTGAGTAGCAACTGATCAACTAGTGACTCTCTGGCACCAAAGAACTTTAAAGTAGTGTTAAGGACTAGGGCGAACTGAAAGACTTCTAAGACCTCTGGCCATGGATATGTGGCAATGAGCTTTCAAAATATCTAAGGATATAACTTGGGATATAAAAGAATTTGAGGACACTGCCCCTCTTTGTGAATGTGCAGGGTTTGGTGCTTATTTTAATCTGACTTGTCTCTAAATTGGTCTTCAACTTTCCAAAGATTGACCTCAGAGTTGCTGAGGCAATACTTTATACTTGCTGAAGCTCTTCCATGTACATTTGCCCTTTCACGTACATTTGCCCTTCCACATTTTTTTTTAGTTATGAAAGAAATGCGTAATATATTTATTGCCACAATAGTAAAGAACTTCACAAATACCAAATTGGTTATATATCAAAGCTCTTCTATGATAGTCCCTAGTAGTGCAGTGGGTAGAATTTGATAAAATTTAACCAGAGGTTCATTATCATTCTTTATTCTGGGCCCACCATCCCCCATCCCGTGGACCTTTAGCTAAATGCAGAGCTAAGTTTCCTTTCTGCACTTCAAAAGGGTTGAGACTACTTGGTCTCAAAGAGCTAAACTGTTTGACTTTATAATTTAAAAGTATGTCTTTACAGCAGACAGCATTGCATTTCAGAGGATTGTTTTCTTTAGAACATGCTTCTTTCCTGTGTATTAAATTAGGATTTCCCTACAGCAATCAAGTCTTGTCTTCGCTGTGGATAAGTTCATGTGCATTTGCTTAAGCCACTAATGATAGGAAAATGGAAGACCTGGCTGGAAAACATATGTAGATAGGATCTTCATCTTATGTAGTCTGAGTCTGATGTAGCACAACACAGGTTAGACAGCTGAGGCCCCAAATCTTAAACAGAAGAGTGAAATGTCCAGACCTGGGAATTAATTTGCATTAAATAAACTTTTGTGTATTTTTGGGCTTTCTGTTGGTTTGCAAACTGGCTGCCTTATGTGGAGGGCAGGGAGAGACCAAAGAAAGAGACCACTTCAGATTGGTAAGTGGCAATTCTAATAAGGAAGCTTATTTATAAGGCTTGTCCTGGGTGGCCATGAGACAAGTAGATCTCCACACCTGCTGCCAAATCTTAAAAATTTAAGTATAGGCCCTAACTGGGTTCTTAGGTATACCATCCAGATGATCTCAACACCTGAATGTTTCACTGAGGGGCACCTGAGTGGCTCAGTCCATTAAGCCACAGACTTAGGCTCAGGTCATGATCTTGAAGTTTGTGGGTTTGAGCCCTGCATTAGGCTCCACACTAAGGGTGCAGAGCCTGCTTGGGATTCTTTCTCTGCCCGTACCCACGGTCATACCCACGGTCTCAAGATAAACTTAAGGTTTTTGTGTCTCCCCCCCCCCCCCCCCCCCCCCCCCCACTGAAAACCTGGGATGTGTTCAGGGACCTTCCACTAGGGGATATGTATGGTTCATAAGCTGGTTCCTGAAACAGAGTCTAGATGGGAGAGTTACAGGTATGAATCTCTTGAAGTTAGTCTTGGGTCTTGGCTTGTAGGTTTTGAGAGCACCGTATCTAAAAATGGTTTCAGTTTTACTGCCTCGTTTCCTTTTATTTGATCTATTATCTCCCAAACAGCAGTAAAATATGGTGGACATGGTCTCCGCTGTAACTGGACTTGAAGAAGCCCTATACCCAGGTTTCAGGCAAAGTAGTCTAAGGGAGAGGAATGGCCCAGTTAAAACAGTAACATCTGAGACGGTGGCAGGAGGTCACATATGCAAGTGTTAGTCTACATAAGATGCCTGGAGCTGAGTGGCTCGCTCAGGTGTCCGGTGACCAGATGGATTTGAAGAGTGTGCATGCATTTCCCAAAGAGTCCAGAACACTTAGGATGGAAATTTGAAAAAGGCTAAACTTCTCTAGTCAAATAGGATAAGGATCTCTCAGATACTGTAATTTGGGAATTAGGGATTCATGAGAGACCTGGACCACACTGGTTACATTTGATGAAACAAATTACTTTGTAGTTTTCATCTCTCCTTTCGCTTCTATAAAAACATGCTCTATTCTTTTGATGTCCTCCGGACCCTTATGGAGCAACAGAGGTGATTTATAATTCACGTTAATGACTTAATGACTTCCTTTCTCTTCTGTTAATGAGATCCAGACAAATGTGTTGGTTTTCTTTTGTATTTAGTCTGATCGTGGTTGTAAACCCACTCACCAATCTCCTATCCTCCACACATGGTTCTAAGTTCTCTTGTACCTTTGAAGCTGCTGCTGCTCGTTTCCCACCCTCCTCTCTTGAGCAGGTACCCTACCACCTTCCTTGAGCTTTGTTGTTGCCTAAACGAAAAACGTATTAAGACGTTCTATGTGCTCTCTTCTCCCCCTAATTTTTTCAAGATGTTTCAGGAACTCTCCCAAACTCTGCCAACCTGGTGACTTTAATCAACACTTCAGGACTTGCTGGTTGTGTATCTGTTTCCAGTCACTTATCATTCTGTTTGTCAGTGTGTTTGCTTTGCTCAGGGATTTTTTTTTTTTTTTTTTTTTTTTTTACTGCCAGTACATCATCTCTAGGCTTAGGGAAGTGTAAAAAGAAACCTGTCGCTCACAAAATGTCTAAGAACCCTTCCTTTTTGTAGGTGTAAACCTTCTTTTAAATAATTTAGTATATTTTTCCTGTTTTTTTAAATTTATTTTTTGGTTAAATATCTAGTTCCTAGAGTAGTGCCTAGTGTCTAGTAGGTGCTTAACAAGTATTTGGGGGCATGATGGATAAACCTAAAATGAACCAAAACTTGGTTTCAATTCTAAATTCTCAAAGGAGGTGTGCCTATATCTTAGGATTTTGGAATAGGTGAGGATTCTCTGGCACCCTTTTCCTTTTTAAATTGTATTCTGGTGGCCCCCAACCCTCAAGTGTTCCATGAGGTCTCTAAAGTGTCCACAATGTTCTTCCAAGTCTCTTGGACCTTTGAGTGAATAGTCATTGAACCATCACTAAATGCCAGGCATAGTGTAGTTGCTCTATATGTAAGTATGTTATTCAATTGCTGTAATAAACTTGAGATAGTTGATAACCTCTCTTCCTGCCCCCAGGCTCCCCAACACTCTGGCTTTCCTTTTCTTCAGAAAGCCACCTGTTCCTTCAGTGTTAGCGTTAGGGAAACTGATTTATGCAAGGAGGAAACACTCATGAATAACTTCATGGTTTTGTTTTTAATAGTTAGGGTGCGATGTTGGCATCCTAAACATTTTGGTGATTTTTGTGACTGGTCTAATGATAGTTGACTGTCTTATAGTAGGTTTACAAACCTTAGGTTTATAACTATTTAAAAGATTGGTTTCTAAAGACTACTGTATTGGTGTGTCCTCTCTTCCATAATTGCCAAACCTTATCACCCCTGCATTTATTTGGCACCTGTTAAGAGTCTGGCACTATGCTAGACTGTGGGGTGGCCGAGATTCTCAAGTACCTATGTTCACCTCTCTTCTCAGTTTAAATCTCCTCAGTGTCTTCTCATTTTCTTAGGCTAAATTGTGAACACCTAAGCATGACCTTAAAAACCTATCTCCCTCCCTCCATTCTCATGTCCTCCTCGTTCTCTACTCCCCACCCCAGTTCCCATTTTCACCTCTTCTCTACTTACAATCCCCCAAATAAATGCACTCTCCTGAACTTCTTCCAGTGATGCTGTCCTCTCAAGGTTTAACATGTCCTTCTTCTGCCTGGAACACTATCCTCTCCCATTTGTCTAAAACCTAATTTTTAGTTTCTGGTTAAACTCTCCACAGGAAGGTTTTCTAACCCCCGTAGTCTGGGTAAGGGGCCCCTTCGCACCACTTCCTGCAAACCCTGTGCTTCCCTGATTGTAGATAGGCAGGGTTCTGCTTTCCATTTCCTCACCACATTGTGCTCTCAGTACAGCGCCATTCCTGGCCAAGACACGGCCATGCACAAGGCTGTTTGGAAAAGGGCAAGTATTTTGATTATTAAAATTTTAACTGCATTTAAAAATAGGGAAGCGTTTCCTGTTAGCTTCATCTATCTCATTTTTTTCCTGGAAGGATTGCAATTCATCCATTATTTCTCTTCTTTGAGCTCAAAGTATACTGAAACCCTCTAGAAAGCAGAAGGAATTGATAACAGGAAACCTCTTATATTTGGCAAAACTCGGTGCTTTGTCACACATTTTGGAAACTTCAACATTCCTTGATTGAAAGTTGTGTGTTCCCTGAAAGAAACAGGGAGCTTCCCTGGAATCCCTTGGATTAGCTATGGGTGGGTGAAGACATCTCTGAAGTTTGTGTGTGGATGGAGGTTCCAGTTTTTCTAGAGGCCACCAGCTGAACATAGTCTTGGCCTTGGTTGTCAGGGGAAGGTTGGGATGGGGTTCTTGAGGCAATGATTAGCTCCTTCAAGCATTGCTTCTTTGGTGGAAAGGACAGTAGGAACCGTTTTTCTTTTCCCACTTTACATCTGACCTAAACACATTTGATTGGAGTCTGTGAAAAATGCAACAATAGTCATATCCTTGAGCTACTCCTCTTATGTGTTCAGTTCCTGGGCATCACAAGAATGCTATCTATACCATGGAATGTAAGGATGAACTTTTTTGGGAGACTTGTTTCATTGCAAAACTAAATTTCATATAGACTCAGATTTTACAGTTAGATGCTTACATTCACCTTAAAAAAAATAAAAACTAAAGTATTTAAGTCACTTCTTGTGACTCAGCTGTTAGAATTTTGGGCAGGAGTGAGGAATCCAAATAGCAAGGAAATGGTACAGTAATAAGAGGAAATGTTGCATTGTAACTGTCAAACGTCATCTGCTTAACGTTTGATCTGGTTTATGCTTCTAGCAGGATACAGGTGGAGCTGCAGAAGAAAGTGCAAATCAAAAGTATAATTTCTCTCCCTTTTCCATCGTGATCCCTAGACCTGACTTTGATTTATACCTGCTTTTTCCTTATGTCCACCACCAAATGAGGCATCTATTCTCCTTGCTGCTCTTGCCAGGGGACATCCTGGCTGATGTCTATAGGGCGAATCATTTCTATCCATTTGGTTTTTAACAGTCTTCTCTATGGTAAATGTTCTCTGAAGGACAATGTGAGACATAAAGTTTTGTCCATGGTCCTATGTTCTATTTCTTTCAGACCTTTCTCTCCAGTCTTCTAATATGTTCCTGCCAGGTCCCTGACCAGCTCCTTTATGTGGGAATGGACCTACTGCTCCCTCCTCAGAGTGGCCCCATCCCAGCTCCCTCTCCTACTTCCTGCTGCAACCACCAGTTACTGTAATCACACTGAGCCTAGAGGATATGGCTGCTCTCAACATGGAATCTGCCCAATAATGAAGCCAAAAGAGGAAAAGCAGAGCTTAGAGCTGAAAAGAGATAGTCATGATTATATTGTTTGGACCCTGACATCCAGCCATGCCTGAAGCCAGTACTACCTTATAGACTGTTTTGCTTGTACTAGTTTTAATGACATTTTGACAGCCTTCATATCTTGGCTAATAAAGGTCCCAACACATTGTTCCAAGGCTGTGGTCATTAAAAACCTTAACTCCTTTCCTAGAAGCTAATGCATGCTTTTGATAGTATTTCTTGATAGTCCCAACTGGGCCTACAGCAGTGGTGGCAGCAACAAAAGTCTGTTTTCACCTCTAAGCTCTGCTGGCTTCATTATTGGGCAGATTCCATGTGGTATCAGTGAAGGTCCCTAGAAGCTCAAGACTCCTATCCTCAGAAGAGAAAGCATTCTTTTCTTCTGGAATTGGTAGAAAGATCTTGGAGGAAGATCCTGAGTGGCTTGGCTCCAGTCAAAGACTAGACCGGTCCCTGAAGCAATTATGACACTTAGGGAAAAGGAAGCTTTTGACAGGCCAGGCCTGATTTCATGACCTTCATTTGGGGTGAAGGTGGGGGCAACACCATTAAAACAGGAAAGATGTGTTCTCAGGCTGATGATGAAAGGGATTATGGAATATCCATTTGGATAAGCAAGGGCTACTCCTTGCCTTAATCTTGGTGTTGGACCAGGTCCTTGGGGAAACTCATGAACACTACTTTGTTTCTGGGAAGAGTGTGTTCCCATCTGTGGGTGGGGAGCCTTGATGCCTGTCCCACAAATCTTCCCCCTCCCTCTTGTATGAATACTACAGCTGTGCCTGCCTATTTTTGGTTTCACCATAAATCAGAGCCTGAGGCAGAGGCTTATGTGCTACTTCTTTATTAGGGGGTGCAATCCAAGGGAACAGGAGGAAAAGAAAAATGGAAATGGGAGAGGAGAGAAAGCCAATACAAAGGTGCTATTAAACCAGCTACCACTTGGGGTTAAGAGCACCCAAGAGCTCAGTCTTGGAGGATCACCTTCTGAGAGATTGTGTTTGGTAAGAAGTCTGTAAGAAGTTCTTTCCAAGGAAGAAACGAGCTCATGGATAGGAAGAATTTATCTGCTGCTGTTCAGAAGTTAACCTTTGGGGTGTTAATTTCTCTGAACTTCTTGAATATGCATATGTGGGCTCTGCAGTGTTTCCCATCTCAGTATCAACAAGAAGCCCTGGCAGGAGCCTAGAAATACTTGGTGCAGGTATGGGAAGAGGTGTTAAATTTTGCTGCTATACTACAAAATGGTGCCCTGTTGGGAAGGAGAGTGTTGTCACAGAGGCTCTTTCAAGGTAATGGCCAGCTGCAAACTCTGAAAAGACTTGGACAATGGTTTATTTTTTTTATTTAGGGGGTATTTTTAAATATTTCTTGATTTATCTTTAATTTTTTTAAAGCTTATTTTTTGAGAGACAGGGAGAAAGCTAGAGCTTGAGGGAGGAGCAGAGAGAGGGGGAGAGAGAGAGTCCCAAGCAGGCTTTGTGCTATCAGCACAGAGCCCAATGCGGGGCTTGATCTCACAAACTGTGAGATCGTGACCTGAGCCTAGATCAAGAGTTGGACACTTAACTGACTGAAGCGTGCAGGTGCCTCTTGGCTGATTTTTATCTTTAAACTCTATACCTGATGTGGGGCTTGAATTCATAACCCCAAGATCAAGAGTTGCATGTTCTATTGGCTGAGCCAGCCAGGTGCCCCGTCAAAGAGGTTAATGAAACAAGTGTTACATAGTTGTTGTCACAAGGTGCTAATTGATATTTATCATCTCCCTCCTCTATCTCTTCTACATTGTCCCCACCCATGACCAACAAGTCAATGGGTATGGAATTCTAGGTCTTGTTGATGTCAGGCTGTGATTGCTTCAGTTGTTTGTTGTTCTTACTGAGCAGAGAAGCCCCAAGGGATTTCTCAAGGCATCTTCTGCTTCTAGACTGGCTCCTCCTTTCATCCATTGTGTAACAGCTACCCTGGGCTCCCCATGGCAGTCAGGATCAAATCCCTCCTACCAATAGAATGACTGTTGGTCTAGTAGCATGAGGAAGCCAGTGACCTTTGGTACTACACTGAACTCTTATGCACACCATCCACCCATGGAGAAATCTGTTGTTCATTCTTACCCCATTTCTACCCCCCACTCAGAATTGGAAAATCGGTTGAGCAATGCATATTCTGTAGTCATCAGGAATAAGGGCCAATCCTATTTCATTCCTTCGTTTCTGAACCTCTGTATTCTATATTGAGGACATAATACTTATTCCTTAAATATACATACCATATTCTAGGGAAGAGCTCTTCAACCTCCTAATGGTTGTCCTCAGTTTGGCACCTTAGCTGAGCTTTTAACAGGCTGTTCACTGTTTTGTTAGATTGGCTGCTTTAGGGTAACCAGCAATTGACCACATGGTCATTGGTCAACCACATGGTCCCTGGGTCCAAAGCAATATTAGATGGGAAATAGTGTCAGTAAGACAGACATTCTGTAAGTTCTTAAATGGTAATATTGGCAGTAGCACTGTAGTAGGAAAGGCAAGCCTGTATCCAGAGTAGATAGGGATTCTAGTTGGGATTAATTGCTATCTCCTCCAGGATAGAATGCATCGGAGAGAATTACCCTGTCATCAAATGGTTGGTGGATTTCTTCCAGAATAGTGCCATATGAGGGACCAGCATTAGTCTTTCCTGCTGGCAGTTTGTGCCTTAAGCAGAACTAGATGAGTCTTGCTGAGAGGGAGTCCACACTACAGTGTTCTTGCACAGCCTCCATTCCTACCACCATGGTCTTGGCTCATGGGCCCATTGTGCCATTTTGAAGTGCTCAAGGGGACATCCTGGCTGATGTCTATAGGGTGAATCATTCCTATCCATTTGGTTTTTAAGTCTTCTCTATGGTAAATGTTCTCTGAAGGACAATGTGAGACATAAAGTTTTGTCCATGGTCCTATGTTCTATTTCTTTCAGACCTTTCTGTCTACTCTTCTAATATGTTCCTGCCAGGTCCCTGACCAGCTGGCCAGTTAATTTACCAGTGCCCGGGTTTCCTTGTATATCTATACTTCAGGCCATTTAGGTCTCCTACAAAGTGAATAATAAAATACACTGCTCACATCTCTGTTAGGATATCCTTAACTACTGTGTGGGGGGCCGGGCCCTGGTGCCAGGCTGAGACCAGGTCGAGCAAAGGCTCCCTGTCAACTCAGCCAACCTGGTGGTTTCCCCTCCCATTCATGTGGGAGGCCGGGCCCCAGTGCCAGGCTGAGACCGGGTCGAGCAATGGTTCCCTGTTGACTCAGCCAACCCGGTGGTTCCCCCTCCCATTCTCCCACTTTCAAGGGCATACGAAAGCCTTGTCAAGGCTGAGAAAGTTAATTCCTGAAGCCTGTGGTCTGCAGGTGTTGGCAGTAATGCTACCTCCGTTTTTCTACCCCGAGTCAGATAGAAACAAACATGGGAACTGTGTTTTGCTAGCAATCTGTCAACAAGGTCTTGTGACCCGTTAAGAAAGTTCACAAGGTACACAGAACTAAATGTTTTGGCTGGCAGTGATCATGTGAAACCTGTTTATTCTTAGAATGACCTGATCCATAAGAGTCTTATATTATAAAAGATTGTGTACAGCAACAATAAAGCCGTCACTTGGGCCATCAGTCCAGGGGACCCTCCTGTTCCCAAACTTTCTCTTCTCTCTTTTTTTTTTCTTACATTCCCCTACCCTCAGGACCCTGATCTCGGTGTTTGTTGTGCTGGTCACAACACTACTGGTTAGGATAAAGACCCTCCTTGAGGACGCCTGAAATGCAAGGAAGTGGGAGTGTAGGAAGCGTGGAGTATAGCAAGGAAGGTGGAAAATCTACCATGATGGCATGTTATCAAAGTGACGTCAAGTGGTATTGCTCCCATAAATGACCACTTCTCAGGACTGTCTGTTTGCAGAAGAAGGGAGAAGACTTAGATCATTGGTGAGGGTTTTTTGCCCCAAGTATTCTTCACTTCATGTATGTGTGGTTTGCATTTGGATCCCATAGGGTATCACTCCCATCAACAGGGAAACCTTGGGGCAGAAGGCAAGAGAGGGGATGTGATAGGGATATGTGGTGAGATGGGTTGTGCCCATGTGAAGTTGGTCAGATTTCCCACAGACTTGGTAGCTACTACAGCCACTGAGGCTAGAACAAGTGGCCAAATGCCCTACGGATAGATAAATCTGAGAGGCTCTGACCTGGTATGTAAGAAGGGTCTTGTTCATCTTCCCTCTTGATAGATCCCTTCCTTGAAGAGTGATGGTACACTTGCCAATATGTTTCATACAGTCTGCATGATTCCCCCCCAAATACCTCCATGAATTAGGCAGGTATACTATTTGAACACATATGATGTATCCACAGGCGAGGTTGAGGACACAAAGTTGAGTTAGACCTGATCAGTTTTTTTTCTCTCAAGGAATTTTAAGTCTGTCATATCCTCATTTAGCAGATGGGGAAAATGAAATTAAAAAAGATGGCGACTTTCTCCAAGTCATTCAACTGGAATGTGACAAAGCTGCATCTATTAACATTTTATGTTTGTAATAGTATTCCAAATAAATCCTACTGCCTATACCAGTTACTGGAGCATTAAAATAGCAAATGACTGGCAAGCACAGGTCATGCCTCATTGCAGAGTTTAAACAATAACAGTACATGAGATTTGTAACTTCTTCTGTAATGCCATATTGGTGAAGGTAGATTGGGAGTATTTTTTAATGTTACGTTTGCAGCAGGTGAGAGGATGGACAAAGCTATTGCTGAAGGGTATTTACCCTTCCGATTGCAAAAACAGAACTAATTGTGGTATCTTCAGAAAAGCTAAACCAAAAAATACAAATAGATCCGATAACGCCAACACCAACATAAAATTTTTTGACCTTAATGTTATGACTATCTTCCTATATCACTTAATATTTTACTACATCCTCATTTTAAGGATACTGTATTCCATTATATGGTTATAATGTGCTTAACCAATTTTGTTGGTTAAATGAAACAAAAATGCTTCATTATATAGCCATAGAGCTATATCTTTGTGAAACCTATGATTTTTTAGAGTGACTTCTTCCATGTGGAAGTCCTGATTTAAAAATATGTACTTTGATGCAGATGCCTATCAGCATATGAAAGTACCTGTTTCCTTACTCCCTTGCCAACCCTGGGTATTAGTTTTTCAGTATGTGTTCATGTGATAGAAAAATACAAATCCTCATCTTCATGCTGGGAAAGCTTTTTTACAAAGATGAGTTCTAATCCAAACAAGGATAGAGTTAACATGTTTGACATATATATTATAGTAAATACTTTCAAAAACGGCCATTTTTCCTATTGCCATATCTGACTTTTCCAATGTGCTTTTTGCTGAGTGGATACCTGCACCTGCCTGCCAGCATCTTTAAAAAAAATATATATCACATTCATTTAAATACTTTTTTTAACGTTTATTTTTGAGACAGCATGAACGGGGGAGGGTCAGAGAGAGAGGGAGACACAGAATCTGAAACCGGCTCCAGGCTCTGAGTGGTCAGCACAAAGCCCGACGCGGGGCTCGAACTCACGGACTGTGAGATCGTGACCTGAGCCAAAGTCGGCCGCTTAACTGACTGAGCCACCCAGGCGTCCCTTAAATGTTTATATAGAGGCTTTGAAAGGGTCTGATCTAAATGGTGTCTCCACAACTTCTTTCTCTCAAGACTATATCTTTGAAATGGTTGCTAGTACGGGAATAATAGGACATGTATTCAAAGAATAGGGAAGGGGGTGAGAAGGCTCTGATTCCCTGGGTCAATGAGCAGTCACAATGTCTCCATGATCTCCAATAATGTGTGACTTCCTTTGACCAATAGAATGAAGCAAAAATGGTATTTGCTGCTTTTGAGCCTAAGCCCCTCAGAGGCTTTTGTACACTTCCATTTGCTCTCAGACCAGGGGACCACCATGGGAGTAAGCCCAGGCTGCCTTCTGGATGATACACACATGGTCCAGGTACTCCATCATCCCAGGAGCTATCTAGTCAGCCCCCAGAAACAGAGCTGTGCACTGATCTGTAGTTACGCACAAATGTGAAGGAGTCCAATTAACATAACCATTCAGGTAAGCACAGCCTAAACTGCTGCCACTTAGATTCCTGAGAAAAATAAGTGACTGTTGTTTTGTATCACCACACCTTTAGTTTGCTATCCAACAAAAGTTAACTGTGAAACACTCATGATCTTAATTTGGTGAAGATATAATACTTGATGTAAAATTATCTTAAATGAAAAATAGAAATGTTTCCACAACCATCTATGAATCCATTTTTCCTGTACATCTCCCCTGAAGCTATTTAGGTGTATAACTCAGTACCAGTATATGCTCAGGAAATGTGTACATTTACCAAAAGACACAAGGATGTTTATAGCAATGCTGTTTACAATAGAACAACACTAGAAATAACCAAATGTCCATTGAAAATAAGTAAATACTGCTATTATTCATCTAATGAAATGCTAGGTAGTAATTAACTGCATGTAACAACATGGGTGAATTTCATAAATGTCATGCTGAGTGAAAGAAGGCAGGCATAAAAGAGTCATATGCTGCGTGATTCCATACATAAAGTTTAAAGGCAGGGAAAACTAATCTCTGATACTTAGAAAATCAAGGGAATGGCAATTTTGGGGCGTGGGTGGCTAATGACGAGGGAGGAGAAAGTGTTTATCTTAACGATTTTAATGACAGGACACAGATGGGCTTCGAAAATGCTGGAAATGTTCTATTTCTTGGTCTGAATGGACGTTACACAGGTATGCTTACTCTGAATATTGGGCCACTTTACGACTTGTGTACTTTTGTGTATTATACTTTAGTAAATAAGTTTATTTTTTAAACCAAGAGTATAGCCTGAGAGCTGTTAAACAGCTTCCATAGAACAGTCATGGGGTTGTAGATCACAATGGCACCTACATTTAGCAAAAAGCTGCTTCATTAGGAGGACCAGCACGTTGGTGCTCAGTACCAGGTCTTGAGTGGTCTTGGGATCAAGAGACCCAGAGGGAGGGGGCCAGGCCCAAACACTTTGGCCCTAATTGATGATGCAGCATATAAGCAAAGATCACAACTGGAGGGTTTGGGGAGATCGTGGAATCGACATTGGGTAAATCCTATGAATTCAGAGAGCAATGTTGAGGTCAGAGGAATTTGCAAAAATCAAAACAGAATTGGCGAACTGAGCTCGACAACCAAATATCCTGAGCAAATAAAGGGTTTTGATAGAAATGTAACTTACAGGAGATCATCTATTAAGGAACAGGTAGTAGACAGGGCTCAGACCAGGAGATCAGGGATTTTGTGTCCTTACATATGAATAACCTGCAATTCTGAGACTGTGGCTTGCCTGTTGATCCAAGGGTGACAATGGTCTCTTCTGGTAGGTGGAAAAATTTCCTTCTTGGTAGGACAGGGCTAATTTTGCCTCTCAAAGTGAGGCAAGAGTCGGTAGGGACCTAGTAGTGGAAGCACAGGAAGAGTGAAATTCTCTGGAAAAGGTTCAGTTCTCATGGTTGTAGTGCTGCAGGAAGGAAGGATGATTCTTGTAATTCTGCTAGTGGCCAGGGAAAACTTACTGCTGTGTGGGTGCAAAACAATTAGAACTAAAACCATATAATTGGAAGATGTGCTACCTTAGCGGCTACGGCTTCTAAGCGTAAGAACAAACAAAAGTTGGTCTTCAAATGAGAATCGTGATACGGCGCAAATCCATCTCCCTGAGCACGAGCCGACATGTGTTAGGAAATGGCAAGTAAAATAATGCCACAAAAAGATCTCCTTTTATGCAGCACAATTTTCTTTTCAGAAAGCTTGGATAAATAATCTCATCTGAAACTCAAAACATACTTGAGGGAGGGAGATATCTTCCCCACCTTAACAGATAAGTCAGCTGGGCCCCAAGGAGAAAATGGGATGTGCAGGCTTACAACTCAAGAGCTCGGGTATCCCTTTACTCATGTAGGGTTTTCCTGGCTAAGCCACGATCTGTGCTGGCAGTGGGACACTAACCTAAAGGTGGTGTGGACTATTAAGGATTGTGGATTTTTTTTTAAACTTTGGAGATTTCCCATTGCTGTTATAGGACTCTTAAAAATGGAAGGGTGACATGTGGACCCAGGTACTTGTTCAGTTTTCTAGGAGCTGAGCGACACCTGGGTATCCGGGATTCCAATGGCTGGCTTGCGCTTCCCTTGATAAGACCTCTGAGCTTTTGGCAGGAAACTCCTAATGCTGCTCAGGCTTTGTGCATTAAAGTCCTCATGTGTGTATATATGTGTTAAAATGCGTTAAGACTCCTAGGTTCTGGAATGAGGACTGAGGTCTACATTGCTGGCAAGTTTGCAGCCGACACTGCATGTTTCCAGATGGCCTGTGCAGTAGTAAGGATGGGACATGTTCTTGTGGTCACTGTGGACAAAGTGCTTTAGTGTGGAGTCTTAGGAACTGAGACGTCTAGAAATGAGCATGTCTGTCAAGAAGTAGTCCACATAGGGGCGCCTGGGAGGCTCAGTCAGTTAAGTGACTGATTTCGGCTCAGGTCATGATCTCGCGGTTTGTGAGTTCAAGCCCTGCATTGGGCTCTGTGCTGACAGCTCAGAGCCTGTAGCCTGCTTCAGATTCATATTCTCTCTCTCTCTCTCTCTCTCTCTCTCTCTCTCTCTCTCTCTCTCTCTCTCTTCCCCCCCCCCCTCCCCCACTTACCCTCTGTCTCTCAAGAATAAATAAACATTAAAGTATACATGAAGCTACATTTAGGAAACTCAGTTTTGGATCCACTGTAAAAAAAAAAAAAAAAAATTTCCACTTTTTTTGTTCACATTTTCTGTTGCCCAGAAAACAGAATGATGGGTCACAGGAGTGCCTACTATATGGAGCCACAATTTTAGACCCTGAGAGTAGAGTAGAGCACAAAATGGAAACCATCCCTGTCCTCGGGGAAGGGGAGAGTCACAACAGAAGTGAATGTAATTTGCAGAATGGTTACAAGTGATACCAAGGACAACATTCTCTTAAAGAAGGCAGTACAGTATGAGTGTGGAGTGGCAGCTTTAAATCGAAAGGCTTCATTGATAAAAGGGCAACCCGCCTAAAGACAAGGAGGTGAGAAAGTGAGCTGCGGGGATATCTGAGGGGAGAACATTCTAGCCCGAGGGAATCACAGGTGCAAATGTCTTTCCATGGAGCAGGTCTGGCATAGTTTACAGAATTGCAGAAAGGCACGTGTGGTTAAATAGGGGAGGGAGGGGGGTGGTAGGAAGGTGAAGATAAGTCAAAGGGGCCTCTTAGAGTGTTGTAGGCCACTGTAAAAACTTTAGCTTTTACTGAAGAATATGGGATGTCATTGGATGGTTTTAGAATCATTCTAGCACCTGTGCTTAGTTCTGTAGACAATAAAGGTAGAAGCCATGTGGCCAAGCAGGGGGTTGTTAGTCTAACTCCAGTGAGAGACCAGGATGGTAGCTGCTAGTGTAGTGATGAGAGGTGGTTAGGTATATTTAGATAGGTGTGGTTTTTCCTGTGTGTTTCCCTGGATCCGAGAGGAAACCAGGATTTATTAATCTGGGGACTTGGCTCCCGAAGCTCCTGGCGGTTGTTGACAGTTATGAGACTTTTTTGTTTTGTTTTTTTTTTTAAAGCGTACTACTTCATTTTGTCTCTGCTGCTGGATTATTTTTTTTAGCCTTTAAATTTCTGGAATATTGCAAGCAATAGTATTTGAGGTTAACCTTCACCAATACAGACTTTGGAACAATTTAGCAGCTTGTATTCCATTTTTAAGTTTTATATCACAGATGGGTGTCTTATCATTAAAAAAGAGTGGCAGCAATTGTCAATGTTACTTTTCTTGTAATTTTAACTTGAGTGTTAAAGATAGAAACTTTCCAAAGAATTGATTTTTCTGGGGATGGCAGATACGTAGCAAATGTCACTCTACTACTTTCTCACCAGTGGCAGACATTGCTAAATGATCATAACATCCTTCGTCACTGAGCCCTGTTGGAGCATTGGAATCCTTATCAAAATAACCACAAATAGATTAGAGTTGGTCTGAGTTAAAACCTGTTTGCCATTTGTGTGTGTGTAATCACTCCTGACAGCTTAATAGGATTGGACGGGAGACCTCACTGGGCAGTGGTGTTGCTGGAGCCAGACTTCATCTTTGTCTTACAAATCCTGTCTCTCTCACTTGCTAGCCCTTTGATCCTACACTAGCAACTGAACATTATTGAGCCTCACTCTTCTCCTCAATAAAATGAGGAAAAGTTTAATGCCTACCTTATAGGGAGCTAGGAGAATAAATGCGAAGTGCTTAATTCAGGGCCTTACCAGATTCATTTAGACACTTAATCTCAAACATTACTACTTGAGTTCGAGTTTAATGTGCTGATTTCTTCAGTACAAAAAGTCTGTAGAAGCATCCTGCCTTTTTCACCTTATCTTTATTCTTTTTTTTCTTTAAACTTCCTTATAAGCATGCCTGGATTTCCTCCAGGAGAGGAAATCCTCCTTGAAACTACTTCCGTGCCACACAGATACTACTGGAACTCCTCCTCCTTGCTTTCAACTGCCTCTGGGTTTGCGGTTGGGTTCAGTGTCCAGAGGAGGTAGACACCTGGTGTAGTGCAAAAGCCATGGCTGGAGGAAAGGACTGTGGTTTGGTCCTGGATCTAACATCTTACATGGGATCTATATGTGGATATTCCCTTAGGGACAAGACCCCCTTAGTAAGGTGGTATCCAGTGATCTGTTTTAGGTTCATTATGAGCAATGCAGGTTTTTGTCAGATTGGTTTGAGACCTAATCATTTTGTTGCGCTGTTCATCTGGGAAAATGTCCCAGTTTCCAAAGGCTTTACGTACTTTAAGAACTAAAAAAAATAATTTTAATTCCAATGTAGTTAACAAATGGTGTTGTATTAGTTTCAGATACACCATGTAGTGATACAACATGTCCTTTATAGTATTTCAAACATCCGTTTTCTTTGCTCTCTTTAAAATTTTAATGTTTATTTTTTGACAGAGTGTGAGAGGGGAAGGGGCAGAGAGGGGGGACACAGGATCTGAAGCAGGCTCCAGACTGTGAGCTGTCAGCACAGAGCCCATCATGAGGCTCCAACTCCCAAACTGCAAGATCATGACCTGACCTGAAGTCGGACACTTACTGAGCCACCCAGGCTCCCCGTGAACCTCCATTTTCTTAATGCGGAATCTGCCTTTACAAAACCAATTATGCTGAAATCCGTGCACATGAATGCCAAGCCCTTGTTGGGGATAGTGCAGTTAATCAGGGCTAGTCTGGTATTTGCTCCCTTGAGCTTCATCTTAAGTCTCCATGCCACAGGAATCCATTTCTCCTGAGCTGCAGGGGACAGGTCTCCGTGCCAAGTACTTGAAGACTTTCCAGTGGTGTGCTCCCTGGTGTCATTCCATTTATTGAACACAAGTCTTCTCGGAGACCTGTTCTATATATTAGCTTGATTCCTGAAATCTTGTTACATAAACTTAAGTGCCTACCTTTTGAGATTCTGGCCATAGGAGAAAGGTGTTTTCTGCTGCGGGGTAGTAATTTCATGGAGCCTCACGGTGGCCCGTAGCTTAGATGGATCTCACTCACCCCACTCTGAAGCTTTACTTGCCTTTGTTCTGATAATGATGGACAGTAATGATGAAAGGATTTTTTTTCCCCCTAACAGGATTGAATGAACTTTAAAATCCTTCTAAGAAGATGTAACTAGGTAATGGAGGAAGGTTTTATTTTGTACACCCATCTGTCCTCTTTTGCCTAAATCAAACTCATTTTTATTGATTGCATCAAGATTTTTATCCTCGTTCCTAATCTTGAAAACAGAAATCTTAATCTCATTGTTCCTTTTTTTTTCTTGGTTACTCCAAGAAACCTTCTTGTGTATGTGTGTTCTGTAATTTCAGTGGTTTTTATTCTTGGGATTCCTTATGTTTCTCAATCTTTTTTTTTTCCACTCTAGGCCGTGGTCAGCTATTCCTTTTTTGAAATTGCCTCTCCATTTACTCGTAGCTGTAAATTAGAGCGGCTCTTTCTCTTCTGTGCCTCTTAACATTTTATATTTTCTAACTCTGTTTATTTCATTGTGGATTTCTGTAGATCTGTCTTCTGGTTTATTAAGTCACTGAAATCATTAATCTATTCAATTTCAGTGTCTGTATTATATTGAGACATACTGTGATTTGTTCAACTTTTTTTTTCTACATAAGGTCTCATTCTTGAGCTTCTGACTTTTTTTATTTAGTAACATTTCATATTTTCTTCAAAATTGTGTAGATGAAATTCTCCTGAATTGCATATCTCTTGATGGTATCATCATAGGACTTCGATTCTTCCATTAGTGTATGTAATAATTATACTTCATATTTTCTGTCAGATTCACATACTAGTAGCTGGCATTTTTAGAAGAGAATACTTATGCAGTCTCTAAGATTGTTCCTTTGTGTATTATTTTAGATCAGAGTGGGGATTTACAGATGGAAGCTGTAACTGTTTTCACTTAGCATTTGGGAAGTCCCCTTCTTTATAAGTAAGTCCCAGCAATGCATCTTAAAGATTTCTTTGTTTTTCAGAGAGTGTCACTGGGGGAGAGGGTAGGAAGGGCAGAGAGAGAGAATCTTAAGCAGGCACCACACTCAGCATGGAACCTGACATAGGGCTCAATACCACGACCCTGGGGTCATGACCTGAGCCAAAATCAAGAGTTAAAGGCTCAACTGACTTGAGCCACCCAGGCACCCATTAAAGATTTCTTATGTTTCATTAGTATTTGTAGGTGTTTATAGTAGAACTTTGAAGTTACCTTATTTTGCTGTCACTTCAAATGCACTTGTTATTGCATTTATTGAGCACTTGTTAATAGCAGAAGATGCTGAGAAGTGAGAGATTTATTGGGGGTGATGACTAGAAGAGACAAGTCTGCAGTGCAAGTCTCACACTTCTGAAAGGAGAGGAGGAAAGAAGGAAGATTCTGTAGATTCTGTAGATTCATAGCCTTAGACTGTGCTGTAAGAAATGTTTGCCAAACTAGGAGAGCTCTAGTGATTGTCCATAGGAGGAAGAGTCTGTGTTAGGCAGAAATGGCCAGGCCCACGGAAAGGAAAAGTCTGTGTTGAGCAGCATCCCTGTTCAGTGCTCTGCTCAGTAATTGCTGCAGGGGCTGCCAGGTAACAGCATAGCCTCTGTTCAAATTCTGCAGCAGATCCCCAAGATGTAACCACACTCCTTGTGGCAGATTCTCTCTTGAATCTCCATGGCTGCTATGCCCCCACTGGAAATTTCATCAACTGGACTTCCAGTTTATATAGGAGTCTCCTATGATTTTAACTGTGTACCTCTCAGTAATACTCAGTTCATTTCTGAGTCTCCAGTGCCAAGGGCTATAAGATTGAAAATAAGAACCACATTTGTGATGGATTCTTCTAGGTGTGATGTTTAGTCAGCCTCAGCCCTCTTGTCATCTTTCCAACCTGCCTGTTATTCTGCTCTGTTTATATAATTACTCCATTCTTTTTCTTGTGTTTTGCTTAGAGAATTCAACTAAATGTTAAGACATCAGATGAATAAACAGAACTGCAATTGTCTGGGGGTGATGCCAGCATTGAGTGTCATTATTAAGGTTGTAGGTTTTAGCAAAGATAAGACTGATACTGATTATATCTAAATACTTCAGTGGGTATGTTAAAAGCTCTTTGGAAAGAGTTAAATTTTAATGTTGTTTTTGAGACCGAGACAGACAATTCAAAGCAGGCTCCAGACTCTGAGCTGTCAGCCCTGAGCCCTGATGTGGGCCTCAAACCCACAAACACAAGATCATGACCTGAGCTGAAGTTGGATGCTTAACCAACTGAGCCACCCAGGTGCCTTGGAAAGACTTTCACATGTGGTATGCATTTCTTTGACAACTTCGTGCACCCCAATGTTTATAGGCGTGCTTTCAACAATAGCCAAATCATGGAAAGAGCCTCAAAGTCCATCAACTGATAGATGGATAAAGAAGATGTGGTTTATATATACAATGGAATACTACTTGGTAATAAAGATTGAAATGCTGCCAATTGGAACAATGTGGATGGAACTGGAGGGAATTATGCTAAGTGAGACAAGTCTGTCAGAGAAAGACAGATATCCTAGGTTTTCACTTCTGTAGATCCTGAGAAACTTAATAGACCATGGGGGAAGGGGGGGGGAACAGTTGCAAACAGAGGGGGAGGGAGGAAAACCATAAGACTTAAATACAGAGAACAAACAGAGTTGAAGGGGAGTGGAGGAGAGTGGAAAATGGGTGATGAGCATTGAGGAGGGCACTTGTTGGGATGAGCACTGGCTGTTATATGTAAGTGACAAATTTACCCCCGAAACCAAGAACACACTGTATATACTGTATGTTAGCTAACTTGACAATAAGTTGTATTAAAAAAAATTTCATCACCAACCCCCCCCCCCCCAAAAAAAAAAAGACCTCCGCTTAAAAATGTATCCTGTAGGTCCTGACAAGAGATCTCTCCTTAATTTTTAAGTCTACATTTTCATTTTGTATTTCCCCTTAGTAGTTTGCTAAAAGGCATTTAGGGGGTGCCTGGGTGGCGCAGTCGGTTAAGTGTCCTACTTCAGCCAGGTCACGATCTCACGGTCCGTGAGTTCGAGCCCCGCGTCAGGCTCTGGGCTGATGGCTCGGAGCCTGGAGCCTGTTTCCGATTCTGTGTCTCCCTCTCTCTCTGCCCCTCCCCCGTTCATGCTCTGTCTCTCTCTGTCCCAAAAATAAATAAAAACATTGAAAAAAAAATTTAAAAAATAAAAAATAAAAGGCATTTAGATTTCAAGATGGACTTTCTATTGGTTAGTAAATTCTAGTTCTATTGCTTTGATCATGAAATAGAAATATTACAAGTGACACTCTGAAACTGAGGGTTGTGCTGGAGTGGACTTGTACTGGCTTAGGAAAGCCAATTGTGTATCTCTCTCTTCCCAACTTCTTGATCAGTGACATTCCAGGGGGTAGCTTCGGCCAAAGGAGGATTTACATCAGAAAAACCAGCAAATGCTGTAAGTCAGGGCTTTTTTTTTTTCTTTTTCCTCTGAAAGAGCTGCTTTTCCATCCTATCAGTGAATTTACTTTGTGTAAATGTACAGGTTGTGTGACTGTTGCATGAGCTTGAGAAGATGTACTCTCAATTGGGAGGGTATAGAGTGTGGGTGATACTTGTTCATAAGATCTTCTCCATTGATCATGTTCAGGTCTCTGATTTTTTTGTCCAGCTTGTCATGCCTCTCGACTGCTGCATGAAAGTGTCTTATTCCTGTGATTCTATGTTTCTTTGCATCTCCTGTATTTTTTATAAAGATTGCTATGTTATTTGATACAAAAATATAAGGATAGATCTACATTGTGACTTTCCCATCAGAAAGTGCCTCTAGTTTTCTGAGGTTTTCTGGTTGGATTTTGCCTTTGAAAATCTGGTTTTACCCGTTTTTGTTAGCATGCTTTAACTCCCACCTTGTATATTGCTTATACAACAGTCAACGAGCTTATTCTCATGTTCACAGCATTATTCACAACAGCTAAAAGGTGGAAGTGATCCATGTTTCTGAGGATGAATGGATATGCAAAGTCTGGTGTGTGTGTGTGTGTGTGTGTGTGTGTGTGTGTGTGAGAGATGAAATTTTATTCAGCCTTCAAAAGGAAGGAAATGGACACCTGCTACAACATGAACCTTGAGGACATCCTGCTCAGTGAGATAAGCCAGTCACAAAAAGACAAATACTGTAGGGTGCCACTTTTATGAGGTACCTAAAATTATCAAATTCAGAGAAACCAAAGGTAGAATGGGGGTTGTCAGAAGCTGGGAGGGAAGTTATTCATAGGCTGGAGGTTCAGTTTTGCAAGATACAAAAGTTCTAGAGATGGGGGATGGTAATGGTTGTACAACACAAAACAAGAATGTGCTTAATACCACTGATCTGTACACTTAAAAGTGGTTAAGATGATGGATTTTAGGTTATGTGTATTCCACGATAAAAGAAAAAGTACCCTTTTTCATCAATTCGATTTTGTCTGATCTCAGACATACTACCCCTACTTCCTTATTTCTTCATCTGCCTGGTGTGCCTTTGTTCACTCATTTTTAGCCTTTCGAAACCACTTTGTTTCAGGTATATCTCTTGTATACGGTATGTGTAGTATATAATGTTTGAGCTAGATTGAACGTTTTCTTTTAGTCCAAGAGTTAAATCTATTTAGTTATTGATGTGACTGTTGGTCTTCTCTGTGGCAAAAACACTTGTATTTTTGCTAAGCTGCTTTTTCTATAAGGTGCGTGTTCTTTGCTCTTTAATTTTTTTGGCTTTTAGAAGTATTTGTGTTTTTGTTAGGATTATCTTTGAACTTGTTTAGTGCCTCTAATTTCTTGGGATTTTTTTGGTAGGATTTTGCTCTTGAAGATAGGGTTTACCATTCTTTGTCACCCTGCTTTAACTCCTACCTACTGCTTATATACAGTCAGAAACCTTATTCTATTTCTCTTCTTCCTTTCCAGCTGCATTATCTACTTTGTCACAACATACATTTGTACTGTAGACTTCCACTCCCCTTCCCATCAAGTTTTTATTATATCTACATTTAAATACTGAAATATTCACCTGAGTTTTAGGATTTTCAGCAAAATCCTTGGGTTGAAATTTTCTCAGTCATCTCTTGGTTAGGTGAAGCTTATCCTCTGACAGAATCAAACCTCTTCAATTCATTTTGTTACTCTACAACTATGTTGCCATTTTCCACAAAGTAAATTAGTGGCTAAAATACCAACTACCAAATATACCAATAGCGCTTATATACAAAATAAGAATTGATTAGGGAGAAATAACCATTCAAACAAATGAAATCTCAAAATCATCATTAAGCTACAGGTCTTTACATAAAATTTATCCATTTCACCTAGATTTTAAATTTTAAGAGAATAGGGATTATCAAAATTGACCTAACTAGAGTGGGAAAGTTCAACTTTCATAGTAGAAAATAGTTACTAGAGAACTATTCCACAAAAAAGGCCAGGCCCAGATTGTTTGAGAAATTCTAGTAAATCTTCAAAGACCAAGTAGTCTTAATGCTCTGTAAATTGTTCAGAGCTTTGAGAATGAGGGGGAAACTTCTTTTTACGAAGCCAATATAATATTGAACTTAATCCTGTTAAACCCTTGACAAAAAGGAAAATCAGGGACCAATATTTATGAATATTGATGCAAAAACAATGTAATTCAGTATTAAGATATACACTAGACCAAGTAGAATTCCATGTTTAGCTTTAATATTAGGAAACTCATTATCACTCATGGTATTAATAGTTCTAAGAAAAAAAAAATCTATTTCTCTCCATAGATGCTGATAAAGCCATTGGTAGAGTTCAGTTTATGATAAAACTTAAGAAATGAATTGAGGGGTACTTTCTAAATATAATGAAAGATACGTTGATCTTACAGCCAGTATCTTATTAATGGAAAAATACTAGAAGAATTTCTGAGACGAATGGGATAGCATGGATGCTACCATAGTCACTAAATTTCAACTTTTTTTTAAAGAGGTATTAGCCCATGTATTAGATAAGAGAAATCAAAGTATAAGAATGGATCAAGTAGTAAAATGATCTTTACTTGCATCTATCATATTTGACGAACCTGAGAAATCAAAGATAAGAGTAACTTGAATGCCTCATTATAAAGATGTCTGTTCTTTTCTGAATTTACCATAATACTGATAAAATCTAAATAAGCTGTTCCATGGAACTTTCCAAGTTGATATTGAAATTCTTTGAGAAAAACAAATGTTAGAAGGATATCCAAGAAAACAGGGAAAGAGAAATTGAGGGTGGACGAACCCCATCAGATATTAAAACCTGCTATACAGCCTGTTTTGATTAAGTATTGGAGCGTGAATCAGTGGAGTAGAAAAGCTCAACAGACCAGAGTTCATATGGAAATTTGGCAGAAGATAAAAAGCAAAGATGGGCTTTTTAGAAGCTTGGGCAACCTGGCATAGCCACTTGAAAGAAGAAAAAGATTCCATACTTGACACAACACACACAATTAGCTCAATGTGCATCAAAGATCTAAATGGAACACTGAAACCAGTACTGTAAGAAAACAGGAGTGGATTCCTGTTTAATCCTACTGTGGAGAAGCTTCAATCTATAGGTCATAAAAGATGACTGATAACTTTGATTACATAAAATGTTTTTGCAGTCAAAACACCAGCACTGAAAACCAGGAGACGGTATTTGCAACATATACTGCAAAGGCCAGCTATCCCTTACATGTAAAGAAGAAACTTTAAAGGTTGAGGAACAAAAGACCAAAAACCCAACAGAAAAGTGAGAAAGTTGATGCCTGAGCAGACCATTAACAAATTAACATGTAAAAATGGCTCTGGAACACTGGGAAACCTTTACATTTAAAAAATGCAAAGTAATAAAACCCACCGTGATGCCGTTTTTCACTTGAGATTGGTGAAAATCAAAGTATGTGTGGTATGTTCTATTGGTGAGGCTGTGGGGAGACCATTACTCCTGCACCTGCCACTTGATGTTGCAAACCAGAGCAACATTGCTTAAGTGTTACTTGGCAATCCCTAACAAAACACTGTAAGTGCTTACCTTTGACCCAGCCATCTTTGAGGAATCTACCCTGAAGATACAGCTCCAACAGTATGAAAATATAAATGCACAAAGCTTATTTGTAACTGAAAAATACTGGCAGAAAATCTCAGTGTCCATCCATAAGAGAGGTTGCATTGGCTGTGGTACTTGCATACAGTGGCCTTCTATGGGGTGGCAAAAAGAATACGAACTGATATTGGAGTGCTTTTCAGGGATATCTTGGTTAAGCGAAAAAAAGCAAAGTCCAAGTATTACCTATGATAGTTTTTTTCCCCTGTATTTCTTTCTTACATGAAGAGTATTCTATCTGCTCATTTGTTTGAAGTAAATGTAGAAAGTTTAAATTAGAAGCTGATGATGGGCTCTGTATAAAACTGGTACCCTGAACTCTGAGATCCCTCCTCCATAGAAGTCCTTCCTGGGATTAAGAATACTTACCATGAGATCTATCCTCTTAAAGTTAAGTGCATAGCACAGTATTTCTCAATAAGTACTATGTTGTACACATCTCTGGAACTCCATCTTCAGTATCTGGGACTTTAGACCTGTCAAACAGCAACTCCACGTACCCCTCCCACCTACCCTCAGGCCCTGGAAACCACTGTTCTATCTTCTGCTTTAAGTTTGACTATTGTATTTGGCCAAGGATAGGTTTGGCTTTTAATCAGATACTAAGGTCTCAAGGGCTGAGTTAGAATGATTCATTCAACTATCTTTTAAGGGGGTAGTTCTATTTGTCACTCTGTTAAATATTTGATCTTCCAACTCTTAACGATCAGGGCAAAGAAATTATAAATTGATGCAAAACCCCCGTGATCAAACACTTGCCCTGAACCAATGGAGTGTGTAGCTTGAGGTATCTGCAAATTTTCCTCCTGCTGTTCCCATATTATGGCCTAAGGAAGCTTGTCCTCAGATACCTCTGATTAAAAGTTAGCTCTGACAGTTCCTTGATAGAAGTATCTCCAGTGTCCAGTGGATAACAATCAAAGGCAGAAATAAGAGCTGAGAGGTGGAATTTTGGACACATGACACCTGTATCTACATTTAGATTTCCTATCAGTTGAAATGGGAAAACCATTTTGGACCACCAGTCATATAAGGAGAAAGGAAGGATTTGTATCAGACCTGGATTTAAATCTTGATTCAAGCACTTAACCAGTGCAACTGTGGCAAAGTGCTTAGCTTGTCTGAGCTTTAATTTCTTATGTGGAAAGGTAGGTCACCCCCTTTGTTGAATTATGAGAATGGGGTAAAAACTGTATATATTTGCCACATACTAGGTTCACAGTGAGTGGTAGGCCATTCCCTTAAGTTCTTCTAGCTTTATATTTTTACGTTGATTTCCATATTTTTTCTTTTAAGTTCCCATTCCTCAGCTGTTTTACTGGAATTCTCCATGGTTGACTCTGCCTTTATTGCTCTGTCTTCTATAGAAGTCTTCTTTATATCCATGGTCTTAATTACTATTTCTCCAAGAAGTAATATCTGTATAAGAACTGTTTATACTAATACAAGAGAATATTGCAAAACACTTTGATTTCCAACATATGGATGATTTAATCTCAGTATTATAGCCTTCCTATGTATAAGGTATTATAATACATAACATATAACCTATAAGTAATTATATTATAAAACTTAAATACTTTTAAAGTGGAAAACAAATTTTAAATAATGAAAGCAGAGGATACAGGTAGAATAGAGATGCATAGAGCATGTTATGGGACATTGCAAGAGGGAGTCATTAATTATGGCCAAGGAAATCTTTGTAAAGAAGTTGCATTTACGGTAGATCCTGAAGAATTTCAAGAGGAAAATCCTGTGCAAAATTATTTGGTGACTTAATTTCATCTGAAGCCCCCCCCCCCCAAAAAAAATCTAAAGGGATCTAAACAAACCAGCTCATGTCCCTCAAGTTTCTCTCTTCGTTGAGTGGAAGATTTATACGGTAAAGAGTTGTGAGAAAAGGCATTTTTTTCCCCGTTGAATTTTTTACTCAGTTTAATTAAAAAATCTTACTGAGACTAGCTAAGGAGTTGGTTTAATGGAAACCAGATAAGGTGAATAATCACAATTATGATTATCTCTCATCTTATGTGGAAACAGTATTGAAGCTTAACAGAAGACAGATGCTCAGAACCTTGATATGTGAGTTTGGAGACATTGGAGGGAGACACAAGTCTAGGTTGCCTAGGTTTTGGATGGAATTTGTAAAATGATTGCCTTTTGAGCAGTTGTCAGAACTGATTTCAGTAAGAATACTTTGTAGTTTATCGATTTGTATGGTGCTTTGAACAAAACAGCAACGCAGATTGTATTTGTGAGGGGCGTGACCTTTAGTTTCAGGAAATCTGGGCTCACAGCTGTGTGACTTGGGGACCTTGGTTTCTTTAATGAGTGAATGTTAATTCTCACCAGAGTTGGTGAGATCAAAGGTTCAAGGGCAAATGCACCCGGTTTAAAACTGTTAAGGGCTTCCATTCATCTGAGTGACTGTTCCAGGGCACAACATTAATCACCCAACAAATTAGCACACACATGGTATAGTTTACCATGTCACAGGAGAGCAGGGATTGTTCTCATTCTGTTGGAGAAAGCTAGGAAATCATTATTCAGTTCTTAGGTGGTTTAGGTAATAGTTTGACTCATGACTCTTTCTTCCAAAACAGTGTTTTTCAAACTGAGCTCATTGTTGGGCCTTGCAACCAATTTGGAGTTGTCTCTAAGACTTTTTTTTTTTTCCCCCTTAAACAGAAAAAGTAGAGTAGGCTAGAATACAATAGAAAAACATATAACTATATTTCACATAAATGTACAAACTTTTTCATGAAAAATTTATTGTCCTATGTCTGTATACAAATATGTGCACACACATGTACTTTAACAAGTAGTAGTGAGAAATGTTAAATGTCTTTCTTCAAATGTCTTGCAGTCAATAATTGAAAAACTTTCCCCTAAAGAATTTTTCCTAGGGAGTTAATGAATTATCCTTTTGAATCTTTTATGAGTCTTACTTTCTTATGTTATCTTCCAATAGACATTTTCTCTGGGTTGTCTAGCTTTTATCTCAAACTAATATTCCTAAAACTGGACTGTCTAAATCTTCAGCCATTTTATTCTAAATTTCTATTCACTATACTCCTAGTTAGTCTTGGTCAAGCCCTTAGTAATTTTCAACTTTTGCCTCTCTACCCCTAATTAAAAAGAAAAGGAAAAGAGACTATGGAATGAACATAAATTAAGTACTTGACCTTTATCAGGCAACTTGCCAAATATTTAGGTATGTTGCTTTATGTAATTCTCACAATACCCTTATATTGAAATGAGGCTCAAAGAGATTGAGTTAAACAGCTCAAGGTCACCTGGATTGTGTTTATATAGAGTAACTCTTTTAGCTTTGTCAGCTTGGGTATCTGACTCCAGATACAAATGTTGTGTTATATCCTGTCACCTTCCCAAATGTATTGTTTCCACAGGAGCTCAGAAGTGATGTTAAAGTGGTAACAATCCAGAATAATAATCACTACATGATCTTGATTTGCTATCGGGTACCATATTGCTGGAAAAGGCTTCAGAGCTCTAAACTGTTATTTTACAGAAGACCTAATTAAGACACAGAAAGACAAAGTGACTTGACTGATTTGTGGCATATCCTTGGCCAGAAATCAGGTCTCGATTTCAGTACAGTGTTCTTTTATCTTCCTAGTCTCAGGAACTAGAACAAATGGTGGATAAAGAAAAAAACAAAAAACAACCCCAGAATCTATATGGTCAAGAATTCTTAAACACCCCAAGATGTCAGTCTTTAGATGAGTTTGACTTCTTACCAAATCCTTAGGATCATAAATCTGTTGATTTTTCTTCTGAATCAACAGGGATCAACATACTATTAAAACTCTTTAATAGCCAATGCTTTGTGGTTAGAATGGAAAGGTTTCAAGGAAGGAGAATAAAGTTGAGGGGGGCAGAAATTCTATCACTGGCCCCCTAGGAAGTTAAGGATTTCAAGTGTTAGAGAAACAGACTCACTGTGTCTTGTTCTCATCTTTCCTTCAGGGCTTCAGCTGACTAAGCTAGGGTGTAAGGGTACAAACTTTTTCATGAAAAAAACTTATTGTTCTATGTCTGTATACAAATGTGTGGGGTTTAAGCACATTAAGCTTAAGATTGTGGAAATAGCAAGTTAGTTTTATATGCCTGGCCTTCATCCTTCCATTTTATCTCCTGATAAGCTCAGTTCTACCAACCTTGGTCCCTTGAGTCACTCATATCAACTTTGGGTAGATACATTATGGTGTTTGTTTTTAATTTGGCTCGGTTCAAGATAAGGTTTCCTTCCGTTTCATTTTTCTTCTCCCATCCCCCAGTAAAACCACTTTCCATTCCTGGAAACACAATCTTCATTTATATTCTTTGAGCATTAGATTTTTTTTTCAGATTTCTGGCAGTTTTGCAGATAATACTTGGTAAGGATGGCACAGTGGTCAGACATGGTCTTTAATATTGGGCTTCTGTTCTTGAAATAGAAGGGTATCAAAAATAGAATATTTATTTGAACACATTCTCTTTAGGATGGAAATTACTTCAAAATGCAAAAGAGGTTTTGATTTTTGATGGACTTGCTTGAGTTTTCAGATTAAAGATGTACGTTGTGGAAAGACTGTTCTACAAGTCTTTCACAAAAAATAGACCACTAGGTAGGAGACCATGAATAATATCAGATGAGAGGTCACATGGATATCCTGAAGTGGTATTTGTTTTTAGTTAGAAGGAAAACAGCATTCCAGAATAAAAAGGAAATGAAATTCTACGTTGTATGTGTCAGGGTTTTTCTTTATGCTTTGTACTTGGACTAATCCCTCTTACCTCCCATCTTCAATTCCCACTTAGCCATTTTCTCTTTATTTTTCAAATTTTTTTAACATTTATTTTTGAGACAGAGACAGAGCATGAATGGGGGAGGGGCAGAGAGAGAGAGGGAGACACAGAATCGGAAGCAGGCTCCAGGCTCTGAGCCATCAGCCCAGAGCCTGACACGGGGCTCGAACTCAGACTGCGAGATCGTGACCTGAGCTGAAGTCGGACGCTCAACTGACTGAGCCACCCAGGTGCCCCAGCCATTTTCTCTTTAAATCCTACCTGGTTAAACAATGTTTCAGTTACCAGAGAGTCCTTGTCAAATCCTTAGGACCAGAAGTTCTATGAGATATTCTTCAAAATCATTCTAAATTAACATACCACTAAAAGCCCATTTTTATTGGTCACATGCTGTGTGAATTTGAGTAGAATCCTATCAAGTAAAGAGAATAGTTAAAATTTCTGCTTGTACCATGAAAATTTACTGCACTAGGGCCTCATACATAGCCCAGCAGTCTCAGCTCCAATACTTAAGTCTACACAGCTTAGTATTAATTTTTCTCTAATCATTTTGGATATATATATTTTTTATATCCACATGTAGACAAAATCTATATATACCTAAGTGTTTACCATAGAAGTCATTGCTTGGCCCTGGGAGAAGATTTCTTAATGGTGAAATCATTACTGATCTCAAATCATTGACCCATCCATTCATCCAATCATTTTAACATTTTCTGTGGGATAGGCCCTGTGTTAGGTCGAGGGATGTTAATCAAAGTCACTTGGCTGTAATCAACAGGAAACCTGACCAACAGATGCTTAAATCAAGGTCAGTAAACTTTTTATGTAAAGGGCTAGTTAGTAAATATTTTAGGTTTTTCCATATGATCTTTATTGCAATTACTCAGTCATTGTAACAGCAGCAAGAGACCATATGTAAGTGAAGGGGCATAGCTATATTCCAATAAACCTTTATTAAGACATGGGCTACATTTGGCCCATAGTTTGCTGATTGAAACAGATGGGATTTTATTCTGCTTAGGTAATGGGATGCTCACAGATAACTATAGTGTTGCTATTGAGACTCAATTCAGGTTAGTTCCACTGTCCCTGAAATATTTTGGCTTTTCCCTATACCTGTCCTCCTGCTATTACAACATTTAAGGTAGTAATAACAGGAAAAGGAAAAGGGCTAGATCACTGAATATTAGGAGAGAAGTCCTCATGGCAGACTTAATGTCTCATAGGCCATAACTCCTAGCTACAAAGAAGGCTAACAAAACAAGCACTAGAGTTTGCAATCTGTAATGGGAGATGTGGCAAAGGAGAAGATGCAGATGGCTCTGGGGGGAAGCTAGGGTCTACCATAAATACAGTGGTCAGGACAATTCCTGTCCTAGGGAGTTAATAACTGTCTGGGGAAGATTGACATTACACAGGTAATTCTACAAATACATGCAATAAGAATCCCTATAAAATCTTATAGGAGCAGACAGAAAGGGAATAGTTATAGCCATGTGGTGGGCCTTAGGTGTTGGGGGAAAAGGAAAAGGGCTAGATCACTGAATATTAGGAGAGAAGTCCTCATGGCAGACTTGATGTCTCATAGGCCATAACTCCTAGCTACAAAGAAGGCTAACAAAACAAGCACTAGAGTTTGCAATCTGTAATGGGAGATGTGGCAAAGGAGAAGATGCAGATGGCTCTGGGGGGAAGCTAGGGTCTACCATAAATACAGTGGTCAGGACAATTCCTGTCCTAGGGAGTTAATAACTGTCTGGGGAAGATTGACATTACACAGGTAATTCTACAAATACATGCAATAAGAATCCCTATAAAATCTTATAGGAGCAGACAGAAAGGGAATAGTTATAGCCATGTGGTGGGCCTTAGGTGTTGGGGGATGTCCGGATGATAATTTGAGTTATCAAGGAGAGGAGTGGCATGTAGACAAAAGTATTAAATGCCATATTATGATGGAAACCAGGAGTTATAAACATTTTAGAGGGGAAAGAGATCAGATGGCTTGTACATTCTTTGATAATTCTATCTAGAGGTAGGTTCTAGATTTTTTTTTTTTTTTTTTTTTTTTTTTTTAAATCTTGAGTGGAAGGGACCTAGGCCAGTTTCAGGGCCTTAAGAAACTTCCTGTCTCTTGGGACTTTGGGCATTCAGCCTCCATGCTGTGAGGAAGCCCAAGTAGCCTGTGGCATGGTCCATGTGGAGAAGCACCCCCCCCAGGGGGGTTGGGAGTACCTCAAAACTCAGCCCATCCCAGCTTGCCCCAGTTTACCAGCCTTGGAAGTGGATCTTGTCCCAGCTGTCCCAGCTTATGCTGCATGAGCAGACAGCCTTTCCTGCAGAATCACACCTTTGTGAGCTAAATATGAGTTGTTTTAAGCTGCTAAGTCTTCAAAGATTTATTACACAGCAATAAATAACCAGAACACTTCCTATATATCTTCTTAGACTAGATTCTTAGGAAAGACTCTCAGAATGTAAATATTTTAAAGGCTGTTGATCGATATTGCTTTGTGGACTTCAAGAAGGGCTGTATCAGTATCTACTCCCATCATTAGTGTAGGAGAGTGTTTCACTTGCCAGCGTTGAATGTCAAAAATCACTTCATTTTTGAATGTTAACATATTTCTATTTGCTATTTTATATGAACTATTTTTCTTGATTTATGGAAATCTTCTAATACAGCATTCTTTTTATCTCATTAACCTCAGGAACTAGGACAGAGGGTGAAAAAGGTGAAAAACAGGTTCTATGGAGCAAATATTTTTGTACCCAAAACCCATTTTGGTTAGTCCTTTAATTCAAAGGATACTACCCCCTTATATTTGTGACCTGTTTCTCCAGCTTTTAAAACTTTTATCCTTTTAATTTTGTTCATAATTTTTATGTAAATGAATTTGTAATCAAGTCTGTTCTCTCCATGAAAGAATAAGCACAGAAGGTTAATCCTTACAAAATGACCAGAAATAATACCTGAGGATCCTGTAGAGACAGCCAGATCCTAAAACAAAGCAATCTGTGGACATCACATGTATGGAGGCAGGCAGCAGTAAGCTGCTTTGGAGGCAAGTGCTTGGAGCTATGACTGTATCACCAGGGAAGGACGAGTTCCTTTGGGAATTATCAAATAACTCTGCAGAAAACACAGATGAGAAAACCTCTCCCAAGTCTGTGGATTGGTTACACCTATATTAACAGATTATCACTTCTGTAATCTCCCTATGTAATGGGCTATCTCTAGAAGGGAGATAGTGTCTTCTTAGGAATCCGCATTTTAATGTAGATAATGTAAAGATGACTTATAAACCCAAGCATTTATTTACATGTTATATAGATCTCTTTAAAATCATAAACTTAGAATGTATTAAAGTTCTAATTCTCAAAGAAGAAATTCTACATTTTCATTAACCAGACCTATAGCTATTAACATCTTGGCAAATTTATTTTTTAAGCATTTAAAAACCTTTTTTTTTTTTTTTTTAAATATTTTTGAGAGAGACAGAGACAGCATGAGTGGGGGAGGGACAGAGAGAGGGAGACACAGAATCCGAAGCAGGCTCCAGGCTCCGAGCTGTCAGCACAGAGCCCGACGCGGGGCCCGAACCCACAAACCATGAGATCATGACCTGAGCCGAAGTCGGATGTTTAACCAACTGAGCCACCCAAGCGCCCCCCAAAAAACCTTTTTTTAATGTTTATTATTTATCTTTGAGAGAGAGCACGATAGAGACAGACACAGACTGAGCACGAGTGGGTGAGGGTTAGAGAAGGAAACACAGAATTCAAAGCAGGCTCCAGGTTCTGAGCTGTCAGATTCCAACAAAGGGCTCCAACCCATGAACCGTGAGATCATGACCTGAGCTGAAGTTGGATGCTTAACCGACAGAGCCATCCAGGCGCCCCATTTTCTAAGCATTTTTAAGATTTGAATTCTTCTTGTGTAAACAACAATGTGTCCTTCCCTTCTCACTTAAAGTGCTTTCATTTAATATTATCTAAACTATCCATAAACATTTTAACTACATGATGTAATATTCATTTTGTATCTTATTTAGCTTTTCTCCATTTTTATGACTGTTACAGATAATCTTGTGATGAACATCTTTGTGCTTTCTCCATGTTTATTACTATTCCTTAGATGAATTCTGCCAGTCAAACCATGTGAAGTTTAAGTCTCATAATGTTTATGGCAAATACAGATACTTCTGGAACATTGGTGTTTTTCATAGGTCTAATTTTGCCTGGTTCACTCAATTTCTGGTTTCGATTTAAGGGTTTTAGATTGATGTGTCCTTGCTAGCCTCAGACCTCATCAGAAGGAAGGCTAAAAGAGAGGGGTAAGCATGGCAGTGGCCCAGAAATCAGGCTTCAAATGAAATTGCCCTCTGAATATGCTTGTGCTTGGGGGTGGGGGCTTATTCAGTGACCTCCCAAAGCTTCCTTATACAAGGCTGTGATTTAGCTGGGCTATACTATTAACATAGAGGCTCTTCAAAAGCACCAAGAATTCTATGGAGGACAGGCATAAATAAGCCTGGGGACCTTGTTGGCACGATGAATCAGTCCTTGCAGTGCTAAGCCTGCCGGGCTTATGCTGATGTATTAGAAGCCCTGTGTCCCTCCAGGTGTCTGTGGGCGGACATACAGGATGGATGACCAGCTACAGATAATGGGTCCATGCTCACGGAGGAAAATCTGCTTAGGAGAGCTGCTGAGGGGAGATTTATTTCAGGCCTGAATTTACTTTGTAAATTACATTGAACATGGCGGAATTAGTAGCTGAATTTGGAAATTCTTTTTCAACTTGGTTTGGCAGCAAGTTTTTTTCCCCTCATTGTATAGCTATTCTTAATGTTCACTGGGGACTAAAATCACCTGTGGAGCTTATTAAAATGTTGTACTCTCAGGCCTTACCTTGAGAGACTCTGATTGAATAGGTTAGGAGTTGGGGCTTGGGAATCTGCCCCTTTTGGGTGAGGCTGATGCAGGTGGTTGTTTGACTGCGGGTAGGGAAACCCTAATCTGGGACTGTGAGGGACAGCCAGTTTTGTCACCCATGTCACCTTTCCAAAAAGGATTTTTGCCCCCATAGTTGGGAGTGCCATCAGCAGATTGCTGTCAGCTCCACAGACCCTCAGAGGTTTCTCACCTGCAGAAAGTTGCCTCTCCCACATTCCACCTCTCCTATCTGGTAACTCCAGCTGGGAGCATTAGGGGCAGTTCATCCTGTCCTAGGCCAATCTGGGCCATTTAGATCCGGAGCACCCCATGGGGTCAGCTGAGGCTGTGGGCCTTGCTTCACAGCTCAGCTTCCACCAGAATTGACCCAGAGGCCACTTTCTGGTTAAATTCCTTGCACATTTTAGACTCTGTCTCAGAGTTGGCCTCCCAGAGAACTTGGTTGTAAGCAGGTGCTCTTTTAGGCTCTGTCCTCTGGACAGAAGAGATGATGGTTCACTGAAACGCCCTCTGTTTCATTTGTAGCCTCCTCTTCCCACCTCCCCCACCGCAACCCCTGCCACTTTGTCCTCTGCTATATACTGTATCTTCCCCCTTACCTTCTGCAAACTTCTCTTTTTTATCACCTAAGGTTTATCCTTGGTTCATTCTTTCATGATTCAACAAAGCTTTGTTAAATCTTAATTTTAATCAATTTTTCTGTTTCAAAATATTAGTCTGGAAGAAACATGGAGTACACAATGAGATTTGTTCCAAGATCCCCTCCTCTCTAGAGAGATCATGGTTTATAAATCTCTCTGAATTTGTTATGAATCAAAGTGAACTGCTACGAGTCTTGAGTCTATTTGTTCTTTCCTTGGCTCTATCTTTCATCCATCCACCCTCTTCACCCACCCCACCTACCATCCATCATCCGGGATGCAAGATAGAACCAGAGACTACAGTGTCAAACCAACTTGAGACACATAAGACCTCAGTAACAACTGAGCTAATATTTACAGGGTGTTCATTCTTTACTATGTGCTGTTGATTTAATCCTCACAGTTGTATGGAATAAACACTGTTAATTTCACACTACAGGTGACAAAACTGAGGCCTAGAGAGATTAAATAACTTATTGGTTACATAGCTAGTAAGTAGCAGAGTTGGGATTGAAACCCAACTGTCTAGAAGTATTAAGCTATCAAAATATCATTGATAGTACTTGTTAATAACTATGGAATCACCATAATTATTAGTGTGGGGAAAGCAACTACTTTTTTGTCTCATCAAACATCTCTTAGGACTCTCAGAAATCTTCCTAATCTGGAAAACCAATGGCTGAGGTCCAGTATAACCATATCCATTTGTCATTGAGCAGTATGTTTAGCCTGTTTCCAAGATTGCTGGACATGAGGTGATGCTTCCACAGGCTTCATTCACGTTGCGCAAATCATTAAGGTTGTTATTCTGAAAAACATGAGTTTTTACAGAACTGTTTCTCCAAAGTTCTGTCCATTTTGACACCAGTTGCTCTCTGCAGACGATCTGTAATTGGTCTCCTATCCAACACCTAAACATTCCTGGAAAATTGGTGATGGATTGGTGTTTCAGCAATGCTTATAATGCAAACACACTTCAGAACTCCTTAGATGGCTGCTCTTGGTTTACGTTTTCATTCTCTTAGCCCATGTCCTTATTTACACCAGACCTGGAAAAGGGGGGGAAAAAGCCAAATTCTGAAGCAAAACTTTGGAAATGAGATGAATTCCATCTGGTTCAGCAAAAGGAAGCAGCTGTATTCAAGCAAAGCAAATGATAAAAACTGGATTGCCCTTCCTTGCTAAAGAGCAAAAGAGCTTCAAGATGTTTGGGGGGAAAAATGGAATTATTTTTTTAATTTTAAGTTCAGTTTAGCTTAAGGCATCCTCTGGAATGCAGGTATTTTAACTTTATCTTCCTATAGAACCAGGAAAAATGGTCTTTTAAAAAAGTGACCTTTAAAAGTACATAGAAGATGAAAACACATTGAATACTTTTTTTTTTAGAAGTGAAAAATGTTTTAAGTTTGTCACCAAGTGCTGAAATCCTCCTCATCATCATGATATACAATTGTCAATTACTGAAGGCTTACTGTGTGCCGGTCCCTGGGGGTACACAGATTATCTCTCTCTACATCATGAATGTAGCTCAACACCATATTCTTTGCTCTCCTGTTGAAAATGTCATAGTCCCTAGTTAATTTCCAATTCATTTGTTTACATATTAATCTATTCATTTATTGAATTTTTGAGCATCTAATATGCACTAGCACTGTATCAAGTGCTCATAGCTCACTAGGGGAGCTGGACTTAGTCACAATCATAGTGCAGTCAGATCCGTGCTTTAATGCAAGCACTCTTCAAAAGGAGGAAGTGCCCTTGTTTCTTAGGAAAAGATTTCATGGAGGCTAGGGATGCCTCGCTGAAGAAGAGAAGAAAGGAGAGGAGGAGATGCTGAGCTGGTCTTGAATGAGCAGAAGTTTTCTAGCTTTTGCTCAGAGCTTGATTCTCTTACTGTGTTTCACAGGCCTTGAACACTGCTCACACATGTTTTTGGGGTACCTGTCCAGCCTTTGCTCACAAAAGTAGGTCATGTTTGTATGACAGGGCTTCATCTCATCACCACAGTTGATTGGACCAAGGATGAATCTCTAACCTTAGCCGCACAAATAAGATTCTCTTTAGGCTCTTAATAGACATAGAGACTATGATTGGGGACTAGAGAACACTGGAGTCAAAAGATCAAGACTAAAATAATTCAATAATCAATAATTCAATGATGCAATAATTCAATAATGCAATAATTGCATATACTATTCAGATGGGCTCTGGGACATTATAGCTTGACCCGATTAAATCAATAAATGATCATGGGCTGCTAGGATAAAGAATATGGGATTTGGCAAGGGAAGTGGAGGAGATTGGCAGCCCCTTGGGATGGTGTGGTTAGAGATGGAAGCCACGTTAGTTTTTGTGGTTAGGGAAGGCCTCTCAGAAAAGGTGGTGTTTCACTTGGGGGTTGAAAGATGAGCATGAACAGGCCAGCAAGGAATGAGGGCAAGCGTGGTCCAGGCAGGGGCAGAAGCGGGCGCATAATCCTGAAGTCAAAGCAGCATGGCTGGAGTAGTGATGAGAAAATCTGGGCCAGATGATACCAGGTATTATTGGCATTTTATTCTAGATGCAAAGCAGCAGCCGTCAGTGAGTTTTTAAGCAGACCGTTCACACTAAGTATTTTAATTCATTTGAAGTCCTCCATGATCTGACAGTAGACTGTCCTAGCACATGGTGTAGGCTGTCATGATCAAGCTATTCTACATCTGTCTGGACTTCACTTGACCCAATCTGGCCCTTATTTTTATTTATTTTTGGCTCCATCCATATTATAGTTTGTGAGCATTCAATGGCATAGGAAATTGATAATCCTAATAGGAATATTTATAGATCCCTTTTTATGTATCAGGCTGTAAACTTTAATAAAATGAATTTGATCGATGTGTATTAGGTCAACTAAATACTAATGGACACTTGGGGATTACTGTTATCCCCAAGCGGAGAGAAGTTCCATGACTGGTCCAAGCATGCAGCCAGTAAGTAGTGGGACTGGGACTGAAATTGTTTGGTGTGACTCAAAAGCCAGAATACTTAACCATTTTTATCTTGTTTCCTTTTCTGTTAGAGCTGAGGGGACTTGTAAGCTGAATGAAGTCCTACACTCTCATTTCAGAAACGAGGGCAGTCATGGCCAAATCTTGAGTGGTCTGGGAAAGGCTGCACAACAGCTAGTTGGTGGCCTCGACTTGTTCAAGGCCCTGTACTTGTTTTCACAGACAGCATGAAACTGCATGTGTCCTGGTATCACACGTATTGGTGCTAGTGACTTAGGTTTTACCATAAGAGTCTTTGGTTTTGTGACACTTACAAAAGACCACTTGTGCACTGAAGACAAAACAAGATCACTGAAGAATTAAGGAAAGATGATTATCTGGGAAAGGAGGTCAGGTGATATGCTGCACAAAGATAGCTCAGTATCATGTGGTCCCTTACACGTCCATAGTAATGGCCAAAAAGGTGAAAGACTTCCTATGGTAATGCGCATCTCAATGATTTTGGCTAATCTGCATCTTCTATCAGCCAGAAAACACCTGACACAATTACAACCCCCTTCTCCCGCCACTTGCTTGTCATCTGTGAATACCAAGTGGGGGTAATTTTATTTTTATTGTTCCTGGGCTCTGTCCTCTCTCTAGGACAGAGGAGAGGTTAATTAAGAACATTGGGATGACGTTGAGTCAGTCCTTCCCGAAGCGTGTTCCTAGAATACCAGAACTGCAATATGCTACGAGGCATTATGGGGAAAAGGTTCTGTGGCGCAATAGGTTTAGGCAAGGCTGAGCTTTATCAAACTAGGCAATTTTTACTATTAGAAATCTCAAGGTCTTTAATATGTATTGTGAATATCAAAGACAGGTAAAGAATATAGCGTTTCTCAAATATATTTGACCGTGGAAACCTTCACTCAGGATTTCCCCTAAACTTGCAGAACTGTAAGCGCCATTTGATCTCTGACCTAATTCTCAGGCATATAATCTGCCACAGCGAGGCTTGCTCTATATAAATAAAGCCTGCTTCAAGTTTAATGGCCAAATTCTTTTCCTCCACACTCTTGATCAATTTCTTTGCCTTTATCTCCCAGTTTTTTTCCCTTCATTTTTTCTCCTTTGTAGCATCAGCACATGGCAATTTTTTTTCAATTTAAAAATGCAACTTGATATATAGGTAGAGAAACATCTAGTCTGCATAGTATAATTTCAGAAGCACAGAAAAGGTCCCTTTGCTCGAAAATAGATTTAGCTTCAGCCTATTACTTGACCTGAATGGTATACTTAGTGATTCCTATATATTATTAGTACTTAGAACATCTTCCAGCCAATGATGCATTTGGCGAATTAGATTCTCTCATTCTTAGTCCATCGCCCCCCCCCCCCCCAAAAAAAAACCTTTAGGGATGGGCTTTGACAAGGTGGAAATTTTGATGAGGGCAGTGAGGGCTATTGCACTCTACCTCAAGAACCCTCTAGCCCAATCCATTGTTTACCACCTCTACTCGTCCCTGGTCAGGATGCTCCTGATTCCTCAATCCACTTTACTTTGATTTTAGAAGATCTGCAAATCTAGATGAATGTTGAATAGGCAAATCTACATTTTGTTCTGTGAGGTCAAACTATTTGAAGTGGCTGGAATCATGGTTAAAATGATGCACTTGGAAATTGTATCCCCTTCTGGGGGATGTAAGGATGCTGTTTGGTAGCTAGTAGCTACCTAGATAGATGGTTATTTTACTCAGCATAAGTTTGCTTTCCTGGATCCAGTATGTCCAGCTTAAGAGGAGGGTGGAAAGTAGCGACTAAGTGCAGTGGTGTTGGTGATGGAGGAATTAGCTATCCTATCTCATGGTGACCATGTATATCGCAACTAGAAGGGACCTTTACACTGAGTTTAATTGCTGTGTTTTTAGAGATGACTCCTACCAGAGAGAGTGACCTACCTACAGACACTTATCAGAATCAAGGCTCAAGCCTTGTGCTCTCTCTCATTAGACTATCCTGCCAGTGACCTATGGGCTGGGTAATGTTGAAAGGGGGGTGGAGCCAGGAGAAAATGTGGGTGGAGTGTCCTCCTCTGTCCCCTCCATTCTCCCCCTGTCCCCTCAATGTCTTCACAATTTTCTTTTTTTCCTATTTGTCATAAAACCATCTCCTTCTTTCCCTTTTGGCTACTTTTGTTTCTCACCGTGTTTCTCCACTCTTTTACATTCCTTTCTCTGCCCATAACTTTGGCTGTTGATTCATTTTTGTCCTATGTCTTAAGTTTGCTCCTTGGTTCCATTCAAGGTGGCTGTAAATGACCATACATCTGAGCACTGCACAACTCCAGGGGTTGCAATCCACGAAAACCTCAGTATGACCAGTGTGGTCCCCTGGTCCTATCCCCAACCAAGAACTTGATTCCTATGTAACAAAATGGGGGAAAAGAAAACTTCTATTAGCTAAGACAACTGCCCTCTAAAGAAAGTAGAGCTTATATGGTACTTCTGAAGAGCTTGTTTGATTTGTTGAATGAAGGTAAGCTGAAACTGACTTTTGCTACCTTGAGAGAATTGAATGGCTTTGCACAACTGAAGAAGAAGAATTTGGAGTTCTACGAAGAGGAGGTTGAGATGAAATAAATTGGACAAGAAAACCAGAAAGATGGGTGAAGAAGTTGGTGTCATCAAAGCAGCTAGTGGAAATTTCCAAAGGTGAGGTGACCAAAAGGCATTTTAAGAATGAGGAGGCATAAAAGTTGTGCTAGAACACCCTCTTATCTCGCCCCTCACCCAGATCCTTAAGTTTATTGAATTACGATCATGCGTGCTTTGGGGATGTGTTTGAGTAGAAATTGCTTTATAAGGCTAAGTGTGATATTTGGGGAAATACAGGGCTGAAAAAAGAAAGCAAGCACATGAGGAATAGCCTTGAGCAGAGGTGACCAGAAGAATGAGACTGCCGAGGAAAAATCAGAATTTAAATGTGTAGAGGGGAGGACCGATATTTTGGATGTGCATTGGGCATGGAACAAGGATCAGAGCTGATTTTTATCTACATTTCAAGGGGCCGTGATTCTTTGGCCAACATCTGGTTTGCACATATATGATTAGAACACTGATGGGTTTCCCTGGGTCCAAATTATAACCACATAGCATCTGCTTCTCATAAGCCACTAAGAGGAGAAGGTCAAAGAGGCTCTTACCCAAGGACAATGGCATGTTTACTTTTCATTTAGAAAGAAAGCATTGGAAAAAATCAAATAGATAAACTTGTTAATGCAGCAAATGTGAAAAACCTGAGAGGGGTCTCTTAACTCAAAAGCCTATTGCCAGCTGGCATAGTTCAGTTGCCTGAAGACTTGGAGAAGGGCTGGGGGGAAGATTACAAACCATTTTCACTCACAACGGAGAAGAGATGCCAAGTAGGAAAAGTGTTGACTTCTTCAATGGGAAGACACTTTTCCTAATAAAATGAACTAGGATTTATTTTTCTTTTGGAATTGACTCAGATGGCTCTGTATTTGCTGTAACCATCACCCCTTTGATTACAATAAGTATTGGGGAGCTGACTTGGGCTCGGGTATTGGCGAGCAGAAGCAGTGGTCCTCAGTTTCTTTCAGAGAAGTAAGAAAGTTTCCAACAAAGAAGGCCTCTTTAAATTTTTTTTTTCAACGTTTATTTTTTTGGGGGACAGAGAGAGACAGAGCATGAACGGGGGAGGGGCAGAGAGAGAGGGAGACACAGAATCGGAAACAGGCTCCAGGCTCTGAGCCATCAGCCCAGAGCCTGACGCGGGGCTTGAACTCGCGGACCGCGAGATCGTGACCTGGCTGAAGTCGGATGCCCAACCGACTGCGCCACCCAGGCGCCCCAAAGAGGGCCTCTTTAAATAAGAATGTTTAACCATTAGGAAGTATTTATGTACCAGGCTTTGTGCTTCAGTAAATTCATCATATGCCTCAGTTATATTTCTCAGCACAGGTATTTGTGGCTGGTGGAAGTCCTGTGGTTGTCCTACTTGAGCAAATGTTGACTTTTTAGGTCTTTGGAAATGACTGAAGTAATCTGTCACCATCCCTGTTGATTAAGTATCAATTTTTTTACTGCAGTCTTCCAGCTCAAAGAATGATTCAAATATAGCACCTTTTATAGTTGGTGAGCTTTACAAAGGTTTGTTTTAAAAATATGGACTACTTTATTGATGACTCCTGAAGTACTTGAGACAGATCTGTGGAAGTAGGAAAAAGAAAACCCGGTATTGGGGCAAAGCCAGGAAACTTGGGCTATGTAACCTTGGATAAATTAATAATATTTCTTAGCCTCCGATTTCTTATCTGTAAAATAAAGGATTTGAAATCTGAAATCTTGCTCCTCCAGCTGAAAAGTGTTTTTTGTGTTTTAAAGCCCTGAGAGCAGTTACTGTGTATTCTATGCTGATTTGGCTGAGTCCTGACAGTGGCCCTTATAAATAAGGGATGAAGTATGGATTAATCATTCAGCTGAGGATCAGGACACCTGATGTCCCTGAAACCAGCCCAGCAGTTTTTTTGTTCCTTTCTCTCCTCAATTGGAAATGGAAACTGTCCTCACTTTTTCTAAGTAACAATAAATAGGATCCATTCAATCTCCTCAAGTTCCATAGAACAGAGTCTATATAAACAGGACCTCACAGCTAACATGGATAGAAGTTCTAAACATATTGTTGCAGAAAAGCAAGTCACAGAATATGCACAGTGTAAGATCATTTGTGACATAATTTTATGTATGTTTGTGTATGCCTATAAATGCATTAAAATGATTAAGGGTAGTGGTCAAAGAGCATTTAAGGCTTATCTGTGATTTTAACAAGATATTTTTTATTTGAATAATTAAAAGCAATAAAACTACACATTTTTTTTGGTGATAAAATGATTTACATCTTTAGATGGAAACTACATTGGGCCCCTGAGAGTGGACCAGAAAAAATTGGTCAGCTGAGTGAATGCAGTTGGTGTTTGTATGGTGGGAAGGGGGTGTGAGGGTGTTGGAATCATGTTGTAAGACCGGCAGTGTGATAGAAATGGAACAAGTGTGTATTGCTCTATTTGGACTACATGAGTACCAGCCTCATATTTTGCTCTGTGTCTTGTCTTCAGAGGATTTGGTGTAGGTCATTTTGGGATGTGGGCTTTGGCTGGACTCCCCAGCGACTTGTCCCATCAGCCCTGTCCCATCAGCCGGTCCTACTTGCTTCCCCTGCAGGCTGTGGCTATCTCCTGAGCATGTCCAGCAAAACTAACATTCTCCAAATGTTAGTATACGCTGTAGAGATGGTAACCTAAATAAGACTGAGGTGAATCCTCTGATGTCTCCAGATACTTGAAGGGAATGATGTTGCTTTGAGGAAAGAGGCCAAGGATATGCTTTTCCTGAGAGAAAGATGACATGGTGCCTATACAATTGAAGACAGGTGTGTGTCTGTTACATATGTGCTAGATGTTGGAAGAATATTATACCTAATTACCATTTGTCTAGGCTTTATAGCAATTAATAGCTAAAAATTTTTTCAAAAACTATCTGGGATCAGAGAAATTAAATGATTTGCGTAAACATATCCAGCATGTAAGTGACAGAACTAGACTTCTAATTTGCTCGATCTATCCCCAGCCTCTTGGTAGCCCACCTCTGCTGTGAGCTCAGAGGGCTTGGCCTGATGACATAGCTGCCTGCATGGGGTTATGACTTTTTTTTGAATTTTTTTAATGTTTATTTTTTATTTTTTTTTAACGTTAATTTATTTTTGAGACAGAGACAGAGCATTAATGGGGGAGGGTCAGAGAAAGGAGACGACACAGAATCTGAAATAGGCTCTGAGCTGTCAGCCCAGAGCCCGACACGGGGCTTGAACTCACGGACCTGGAGATCATGACCTGAGCTGAAGTCGGACGCTTAACCGACTGAGCCACCCAGGCGCCCCAATGTTTGTTTATTCTTGAGACCGAAACAGAGCATGAACGGGGGAGGGTCAGAGAGAGGGAGACAGAATCCTAAGCAGGCTGCAGGCTCTGAGCCATCAGCACAGAGCCTGACGCGGGTTTCGAACTCACGAACCATGAAATCATGACCTGAGCTAAAGTCGGACACTTAACCGACTGAGCCACCCAGGCGCCCTCATGGGGTTATGACTGTTAAAGGAAATCAGAAACAGCACTGGGCATCCTGCTGCCCATATGATTTGATCCAGAAGAAATGGCAGATAATGTTATTCCTATGTATTGCTCTAAACATTTGAATTCCAGAAAACAACAATCCTTCTGACTTTGATAAGATTCTCTGGCATTGTTCTTCAGTGTCCCACTCCTTCCCGACTTCCTTCCCTTTGCTTTATTTTGCTGAACACAATTTTCTTTTAAAGCACTGGTGGTTGCTATTACCAGAGACCTGTTGTTCAGTCTCCCAAATAGTTTGGAGTCCCTGACAAAGATTGAGGGCTCTGGCCTTAGCTGTTTCAGGAGGCAGTGGTGTGCATCTGAATAAACTTGGCTTAATCATGGCAAGTCCTGGTTGGCACAGTTTATCAGTGACATAACATCAAATAAATAAATGGCTCCTGGAAAACAGCTCATTCTAAAGCCAGCTGTTTTTATTGCTGAGCTCTGATTTCACTGTGATTAATGAGAATGTGTTCCCTCATCCTTGGAGATCAGAAGAACAGCTTCTCAAACCACTCCCCATTCCCCCCAGCCCCCCCACCCCCCAGCACTATCTTGCCATTAATCTATAGGACTCAAGATGGTTGCATTTCATGAATACTCCTTGGCTTGGGGAACTGGCCTTGCATGAGTAAATAGGATGGTGGTAATCTTTGTGTTATTCTAAGACTCAGTCTCCTGCTAAGAGAAATGTAGCTTCGGAATAGCACTAGTAATAATCACCACCACCCCCGCCCTCCCCCCCCCCCCTTTGCCTCATATACTTTAGCTCTCTGCAGTGCCCTTGAAGGATTCCCTGGCACTGAAGAAGGGAGACATTTCTCTCAAGTATTCTAATTTTGCTGCATAACTGGGGTCTGACCTCCATATTCTTTGGATTTTTGCCTTTGAATGTTCCTCTGGGCTTATCCTGTTGTGTTGTCTTTTTGTTATGACTTCCTTTATGACTTAAATAATATATTCTCAAATAGGCTTGAAACAATACAGAAGCCTAGAGGAAAAAAATATAGAAGTCCCTCTTCTTTCTCATTTTTATTTCTTAGTCCAGAGGTAGCCACTGTCAATAGTTAATGTTCATCTTCCAGACCTTCATTAATACATTGACATACATGCATGTATTCATGCTTGTCCTGTATATTTGTTTTGCAGGATTGTGATCCTTCTAAATGTGGTATTCTACGATATAGTCAATAATTCTTAGATTTTAAAAAAATGAAGTCTTTGAGGCACTAGAAAAGAGACCATAATATAAATCTCCACACACCCATAACCTAAGTTTTGTGAAATGGTTACATATTGCTGTATTTGGTTTGTGGGTTGTAGTGAAGTTATATATTAGAGGTATTGATGTTTCCTTTATACCTTTCCTTTGTCCCTTTCTCCCTTCAGAAGTAATCTGTTTTGAATTTAGTGCTTATTCAACCCCAATGCATGTTTTTATACTTCTACTAAATGTTTTCATAAAAATGTTGCTATATTTTGAATACAGTTAAAATTCTATAAACGAACTATATATACCTATATATAACTCTATTCACTATCCTATTCACATGGCTAAGTAGAATTCCAGTTGCTTTATATACTTCATGGTGTTCTATTGTGTGAACAATACCCCAAGTTATTCAGTTATTCTCCCATTTGGGTATGTGGATAGTGTCTCCAGTACTTGCTTTAACAAACAAAATTGTAACAATTATTATTGGGAGTCTTCCTGTTGTGCAAGACTTGAGAGAGTTTTTCTAGAGCACTGACCCATGAGTGGAATTGTTGGACTCTAGCTTCTGTGCTATTCAGCTTTAACAAGTATTGCCAGATTTTGGGGGGTGGGGTGAGGGGAGATGTAATTTTAAAAATTATTTTTTCCCATATATTTCACAATACTTAGTATTGTCAGACACTTTAATTTTTGCTCATGACTTTTTTTTTTGTTGTTTTAACTTGCATTTCCCTAGTTGCTAGTGAGGTTAAGAGTATTTTTTGTTTCTTGGATGCTCAGATTTCTACTTCAGTGAATTGCCTTTTTATATCTTTGCTAATTTCTTATTTTCATAATAGCACCTAACACAAAACACTAAACATTGGACAAAATTTATAGGGCTTTATTTATATATATATATATGTGTGTGTGTGTGTGTGTGTGTATATATGAATTCATTTAACCTTAGAGTCATGTGAAAGGGCCTCACCCAAATTCACATCAGTGGTAAGTGGCAAAACAAGAATTCAAACTCATGAAATCTGGTTTGAGTTTGTGTGCTTAACCATTATGCCAAGGTGTCTGGGTAGATAGCCTTGTTTTTATTCATATTCTTTCTTTGTATATTTCATGGCTATATTTCATGGGCCTTTTCCCTATGAGTTTCAGGATTATATGCTTATCTTCCAAGCGTGTAGTAGACCATATTCTTCCAAATCTGTTGGAATTATTTTTAATAACATGGAAAGTATAGTTTGGGAAGACTTAACGCTTTCACACCATCATTTCTTCCCACGGCTGTGTTCTCTTTCCTTTATTGACTTTTCTCTCAAGTGATTTTAATGGTTTTTAAAATCTTGTTCATGAAGGGATGGCATCTCTCCATTCTCTATCCTCAAATTTATTCTTGAAAAATGTATTGTTTTTGAATGCTGCTGTAAATAGTAGCTTTTTATAAAACTTTAAAAATCTCTATGTAAGAACATAATTAGATTGTATATTCAGTTTTTATCCAGGAAATCCCCTATCTTCCTCGTTAGTTTTACTAGTTTGAATATGAATCTTTTGGATTTTCTAAAATCTACAGTTATAATTTCAGTGAAGCAAAGTTTTTTTCCTTTCCAAATCTTACACCTTTATGGTCTCTTATGACCCATGTCTGATACCGCAATCCAGACTTTATTGGCCTCTTAAAGAGGGAGAATTTCCTTTTTTTTCCCCTCCCTGTTCATATTGTCAGGAATACTTCGCATAATCTAATATCCTCTATCCCTTGAATATTTGGTTGAACTTTGTTATAAAATCACTGGGGGCTTTTCCCCCCTCCCCCAGTAGGTAGATTTTTAATTACTGTTTCATAAACAGTTTTAGGTTTATTCTTGTTCTATTTTGATTTTATTTTAATAACACGTTCTTTAGGAAGCTATCCATGTGTTTGGTGTTAACACAAAATTCAAATTTTACTTTAAAACTCTTCTTAAACCTGTTGAAAAATACATAAAATAATATAACAGTTCTATAACACCCATCAAGTTAAATAGGTTCTAACTGGAAGCATGGAGGCTTCAGATCTCTCAGAGAAAGGAAGATGGGGTGGGGGGAGGGCAGGAGGAAGGAAATCAGGAAAGGAGAAAATAGTACAGATCTAGCTAAAGATAATCCTCTACATTCCATTTCAGTGCTCTTCTCTCCTGAGATACCCATCAACCTGAAGCAACTGCACATCACATTTCTGTGTTTTTATACCTTCACTATGTATGTTGCGCACCTTTAAATACATACTGTTGTTTGGTGTGGTCAGCCAGACTTATATATGTGAGGGCTAGAGGAAGAATAGTGTTCAGAGATTATCTGGGAACCAAATTCATCCCTTTTAAAAACCAGTGTTATTTTTTTTAATCCCTTATGAATGTATCCTTAACACTACACTGTTCTGCTTTCCTTGTAATTGAGCTTTAGTATTCTGTGTCCGTAGTCTCCTACAACTTGTTCTATCCACTCAATGCATATTTCTAAGGGCCATGTATGTTTTCCACATTGTTGCATTGATTTTCCATTACTAAATATTTTTTTGTGCACATGCCACAGTGTATTTATCCACTCACCTATTAATGAATATTTTTTCCCAGATTTTTGCTATGGGCAATGCTGTGGCTGCCCTTCCTTTAATTTATTCAAAGAAAAAAGTATTGAATACTAATATGCCAGGTACTATTCAAAAAACTGGGGATGTAACAGTGTAGAGGGCAAACTAACAAAACAAGTAAAATGGATAGTCTGTTACGTGGTAATGAATACTAACGTTAAAAAAATAAACGGCAGAGAAAGGAAGCCTTGGATGCAGAGGAATTATCATTTTGGGAAAGATGCCAAGAAAGTCCACATTGAGGAGGTACTTGGTGAAGGACCCAGATGAGTGACAGAGCGAGCTATGCGTGTATCCAGGGAAAGGGAATTCCAAGCAGAGGAAGCAACAAGTTCAGAGGTCCTAAGGCAGGAGCATGCCTGGGGCACTCACGAGCCTGCCCAGAAGCCAGAGAGGCTGTAACAGGGTTGGGAAGGGAGGGTGACCCAGAGGTAAGGTCAAAGGAGTGTAGGGGGCGGTGATTAGAGAGTGGGGAGAGGGTTCAGGTCGTGCAGGACCTAATAAGATATACAAGAATGCTTGGCTTTTGTGGCGAATGAGCCAGCAAATCCTTTTCCTTCCATTTCTAACAGGATCCCTTTGGCTACTGTATTGAGAAAATCTGTAGGGGCTAGAATATAGGCAGAGAGGCCAGTCCAGGAATCCAAGTATGATATGGTGGCTCAGCCAAGGTATATACTTGATCTCCCTTATTCCTCAGAACAACTTTTTAAGGTAAATATATTCTGCCTATTTCCCAGTGAGAAATCAAAGTTTGGAGGAAGTTGGTCAGCTCTGTGTCTAACTCTGTCCTACAGGCTGTTCATGGCAGAACAGAACTTGAACCTGTGTCTGACTTAAACTGCTTTGCCATATTGACAGAAATCATTCACAATTAGAGCAAAACCGTGTTGCCTAATTTAAAACCCAAAATCTTGACAAGGGATCTTGCAATGGACTAGATAACTGGAACCTGGCATCTGGCAGGAAATGTCAGCTGTGGTGTTTCTGGTCTCAGGTTATTCATGTTACATAAGGAAGAGGCATCATTGAAAGGAAAAGGTGGCCTCCACATGGGAAAGAGGCTATCAGAATTGTCAGCTGGAATGGTCTGCAGGCACAGCCCTCAGAGATGACGTAGCAATGGCAAGACTACAGTTAGATTCATTGAGGAAGGCTGTTCTTTTCTACTGACTGCTCTCAAACTTTCAGGAACGAATGGTGACAACTTGTTGCCCTCTAGGTTCAATATTGGCATAATGTGTAATCAATAGATTTATAAACGAGGTTTTGTGTTCTAGAATTTCAAAGGCTTCTGTGGTCTCGGAGCCACTGCTAATGGTAGAGCAGGCAGTGCGGCCTTCCGCCGTGGAGTTCACATGGTGTCCTCAGGCTTCAAGCAGGAAAGAAGCTCACAATTAGCGTACTGCCTTTATTTTATAGAAAGAAGAAACGGAGACAGAGCCTGTTTAAAGGTATTCGTTGATCCAGAACTGAGCAAAGCTGTTCCGTGAGGGGCTCCAGTGTATTTCAAGGAAAACACTTTTAGGTATTAGACCTGTCTCTCCTGTCTGGCTGTGTGACCTTGGGAAAGTTAGTTAACCTTCCTAAGCCTCAGTTTCTCCATTAGTAAAAGCCGGACAATAACTATCTTGTGGAGTAGTTGGGAGAATTATAGACGTGTCAAAGCTCTCAGGTGCTGTCTGGCACTGGGTAAGCTCTAGGTCTAATTGGTATTTTTTGAGTTAAAACCATGTTTTCAAGCCTACTTTGTAAATGACTTCCAAGTCTAAGTCCAAGCCAAATTTTAAGCCTCCTCTACACTGACAAATCAGCTTTGACCCATTTATACTTCTGTCTGATACATACTTGAAATATGTAATAGTGAATGATGTGTTTTATGAAGGGCCTAGGGTTCCAAGCAAAAAGGAAAAAAGGGGCTAGCATTGAGTATATGTTTAAAAATTGAGGTATAATTGACACAGAATTTTATTTGTAGGTGCACAACATAGTGATTTACCATGAAATGATCACAGTCTAGTTGTCTGCCACCCTACAAAGTTAATACAATATTGACTGTATTCCACAAGCTGTACATAACATCCTCATGACTTATTTTATAGCTGGAAGGGTTTCATTTTTTCTTTAGATAAGTAAGATCATACGGTATTTGTTGTCTTTGAACTTGTTTCACTTAGCACAATACCCTCAAGGTCTATCTCATGTCACAAATAGCAAGATTGCACTCCCTCTTTTTTTTTTTTTTATGGCTGATTAGTATTCTGTGTGTGAGAGGGAGGGAGAGAGTGCACGCATATCTTGTCTATTGTAAATAATGCTGTAACAAACATAGGGGTGCATATCCCTTTGAATTAGTTTTTGTTTGGTTATATATACTCAGTAGAATTACTGGATCATATGATAACTCTTCTTAATCTTTTGAGCAACTTCCATACTGTTGTCATAGTGGCTGCACCAAATTACATTCCAATCAACAGGGCACACCCATTCCATTTTTTCTACTTTAGAGCATCTCCGTGAAGGAAATAGTTTCTTTATGGAACAAAAAGTCATTATGTAACTTCCCATTTTTAAGGGCCTGAGGGTCTCACATGTGCACCCAGCCAGGGATCTTTTGCCATGGGGCCACAAGTGTTTGAAGTGTCTTATTCTTTCTAAACACATTTCTGGTATGCTGTAGGGCATTTGATTGCAGTGAGGTAGACTAGATGAATATTTTTGGGGTGCTGGAATGAGAAGTTACCGGATTCACAAGTTTGAAGTACACTTACCAAGGCTTCACAATAAAAATGACTCTTTATTGTTCTAACTTCTGCCTTTAGAACTACTGTTCACCAGAAACACTAAAACCTAAGCATGATAGTGGGGGATGAACTTGATCTGTTGAGAGAACACCGTGTTGTTGGAGCAAGACTGAAGAGTACTTAGGGAAAACATTTTGTCTTTTCTGCTTAAACTGATGAGTGAAGTCAGCTCAGCTAAAGCCTTACTAGATACTTCTTGATGGGGATGTTATGAATTAAGGGCAAGAGATAGCTTTCGGGATTCAACTTTCCCAGAGTTCCTGCAGCTCTTAGATACATACATTAAGCCCCCGAGAAATACGCGATGAGCCAAGAGGTTAATCTATTGATTTACAGTGGGGCAAATGCCTTTCTCATGATTGGACTAATGTGTTCGGTATCCAGAATGTCTTCTTGATGTGGTATTTGGTGCCCAAAATTGATCATAAAGTTGCTTCCAAATCATGGAGTCAGAGCAAAAGCAAGAAAGTTGTCCTGAAATAGATGCTATCCAGATTTTAGAGCAGTGTGATGAATGATGAACCACGCCTCTTCTATAATAGATAAGGCATTGATCTTAACTAGAAAGGATCTACCAAGGAATACTCGGGAAATCTCTGTGCAGACCACTCAACTTCTTTAACACAATATTCCTCAGATTTTACAACAAAAGATTCCTTTGTAACTTTAATCAATTGCTGGAAGGCTATACTGATATGGAGTGTATCCCTATTCTTGAGCAGTTTGGTTGCAAACCACCTCAGTCATGTGTTGAATCTTCAGTTTCCTTCTCCAGGGATCACTTTATCTTTAAATTCTAGGAACCAGTATTTGCTGTAGACTCCTACACTGTTTGACCCTACATTTGGATATCATCCTGCTGTTCATGGGGCTCATGCTACACACTTGGAGATGTAAACACCAAAAGTGGTAGAAAGTAGAAGGGGGGTAGTTGAGGACACGAGGACTACTGTGCCATGCAAGCTTCAAAAGTTGATGAGCTCTCAAATGAGTTATACAAAGTAAAGCAATATGTATCTTTCGATCTTTTTAAAAAATTTTAAATTCCACTAAAGTTAACATACAGTGTTACATTTGGCCTCAAGTGTGTAATACAGCGATTCAACAATTCCATATATCACTCGGTGCTCATCATGACAAGTGCATGCCTCCACCCCCATTGCCTATTTTACCCATCCCCACAGTCCCCTCTCCTTTGGTAACCGTCAGTTTGTTCTCTATAGTTAAGAGTCTGTTTCTTGGCTTGTCTTTTTCCTCTCTTTGTTCATTTTTTTCTAACGTTTCCTAAATTCCACACCTGAGTTAAATCATGTGGTATTTGTCTTTCTGACTTATTTTGCATAGTATATTCTTTAGCTCCATCCATGTCATTACAAAAGACATTTTCTTTTTTATGTCTGGATAATATGCTGTGGACACTTGGGCTCCTGCCATAATTTGGCATTTGTGAATAATGCTGCTCTAACCATAAGGGTGGATGTATTTTTTGGTAAGTACCCAGTAGTGTGATCACTGGATGGTAAGATAGTTCCATTTTTAACTTTTCGAGGAGTCTCCATACTGTTATCCATAGTGGATGCACCAGTTTGCTTTCCCACCAACAGTGCAAAAAGGGTTCCTTTCTCTTCACATATTTGCCAACACTTGTTTCTTTTTTTGATTTTTAGCTATTCTGACAAGTGTCAGATTGATCTCATTGTGGTTCTTGGATTTGCATTTCCATGATAACTGATGTTGATTATCTTTTCATGTGTTGGCCATTTGGATGTCGTCTTTGGAGAAATGTCTGTTCTGCCCATTTTTTAATTGGGTAATTTGTTTTTTGGGTGTTGTATAGGTTCTTTTTATATTTTGGATACTAACTATTGGATATGTCATTTGCAAATATCTTCTATGCAGTAGGTTGCCTTTTAGTTTTGTTGATTGTTTTCTTCACTGTGCAGAAGCTTTATTTTTGCTTTTGTTTCCCTTGCCTCAGGAGACCTATCTGGAAAAATGTTGCTATGACTGATGTCAGAGAAATTATTGGATTCTTAACAAGGATTTTTATGGTTTCATGTCTCACATTTAGGTCTTTCATTTTGAGTTTACTTTTTGTATATGGTGAAAGTGGTCCCGTTCCATTCTTTGGTATGTAGCTGTCCAGTTTTCCTGATACCATATGACCATCTTTGTCCACTTTCACTTTTATTCAAAATAGTACTAAAAGTCCTAGCCACAGCAATTAGACAACAAAAAGAAAAGGCATCCAAATTGGTAAAGGGTGAAAGTTTTACTTCTTCCTTGAACATGGCATGATAATACAGAAAACCCCAAATACTACACACACACGCATGTGCGCGCACACACATACACTGATGAATGAATTCTGTAAAGTTGAAGGATACAAAATCAATGTGCAGACATCTGTTTCTATACACTAATAATGAAGTAGAGAATTAATCACATCTATACACACTTACATATATGTATGACTTTTTTCATTTATGTACACATTTTTAAATACTACTTCACTAAAACGTACTTCATCAAAATTAAACTCTGTTCTTTAAAAGGCACTGTTAGAACGACAAACTACAGAATTGAATAAAATATTCACAGTGAATATTTCTTCTGTCAAAAATATATAAAGGCCTCTTAAATTTAATGAAACAAATGACCCAAATAATGAGAAAATGGTTTGAACAGGATACTCCACTAATGAAGATATACAAAGGATCGATAACATTTAAAAATGTTCAACATCCTTAGCCATCAGAGAAACCTACATTAAAACAAGATAGAACAATACACCCACTAAAAGGGTTAAAAATTACTTTTTTAAAGTTTATTCATTTGAGAGAGGGAGAGAGCGAATCTCCACCAGGCTCTATACTGTCAGCACAGAGCCCGACATGGGGCTCGATCCCACATATTGTGAGATCGTGGTCTGAGCCAGTATCAACAGTTGGATGCTTAACTTACTGAGCCACCCAGGATCCCCTGGTTAAAAATTTAAAACCAAACTGTGGAGAAGATGTTAAATGGAATTTTCCTATATTGCTGGTGGGAATGTAAAATGGAACATCAATTTTTCAGCACTGTATAAACTAAAACATCTATGTGGTAAAGTAAATACTTTTAGGTATTTTCCAGAGAGAATGAAAGCATATGTTCAAAGACATGTATACAACTGTTCAGAGCTACTTAAAAAAAAAAACACTCAAATGCCAACCAACAGTTGAATGGATTAGAGAATCCTGGCATATCCTGGCATTACCACTCAATAAAAACAAATGATACATGTATTAACATGGATGAGTCACAAACTACGTTAGGTGAAATGAGCTAGATCTAAAAGATATTCTGTATGATTACGTTCAAATGAAGTTGTGGAATAGGCAAAACTATAGTGACAGAAATCTATTGTGGCATATCACTGGTTGCCTAGGGCAGAGGTTGATGGGGCATAAATCCATTGTAAAGGGACACCAGGAGAATTGAGGGATGGAGATCTAGATCTTGACTATGTTGATTTGTCACAATTCAATGGGCTTGACTCTTAAAATACACATACTGTGTGTAAACTAGTTTTCAATAAAGTTGTTTAAAAAAACTAAAATCACATCTAGGGTTGCACAAAAATATGTAGGAATAAACCTAATCAAAGAGGTGAAAAACCTGTTCTCTGAAAACTATAAAACAGTGCTGAAAGAAATTGAAGATGAAACAACTGGAAAACATTCCATGCTAATGGTTTGGAAGAAAAAATACTGTTAAAAGGTCCATACTACACATAGCAATCTACAGATTTAATGAAATCTGTTAAAATACCAGCATCGTTTTCACCGAACTACAACAAACAATCATAAAATTGACATGGAACCACAAAAGACCCTGAATAGTCAAAGCAATTTTGAAAAAGCAAAGCAAAGCTGGAGATATCACAATTCCACACTTCAAGTCTGTAGTAATCACAGGAGTTTGGTACTGGCACAAAAATAGACACAAAGATCAGTAGGACGTAACAGAAAACCCAGAAATTAAACCCATGATTATATGGTCAATTAGTCTTCAACAAAGCAGGAAAGAGTGTCTCTGAATCTTTTTAATGGATAAAACCCAGTTGAGATGGGTATTCACCACTGTTTCATCCCAAATAAGGTAGTGACCTTATTTGGGGGAGCAAAACCGTTTTTGTTAGTGTGTCATGTTTTAGAACAAAGTAGTTTGTTTCTTTGCAAGATATTTTATGCAAAACACTGACATTAGGATTACCTACTTAATAGCTGCTTCACTGACGCCACGTAGGCATCATTCCAGGATGATCTGTCAGGTTGTCTGCATCACCCAGTATCACAGTGTGAATCCACTTTTCACAATAAAGACTAGAGATGCCAATAAAGATGCAGTGGAGGCAGGTTTCTGGTCTATATGTGAGGAGAACTCCTCTACCTCTCCAGGTGATTATGGAGTAATTCTTTGGCTGACTTCAGCAACACTTGGCAATAGGTGGGGTATCAGCTGTTTAAGCAGGTCTCTACCACTTGATGAACGTCACCTTTCTTTTCCCAGGATTAATGTTGTCATTCTGTTCCTTCCCTCTCCTTATTTGTCTTCGATCTTGGGTTGTGGATTAAGGTGAGGGGAGATCCTAAACTCTTTGGTACTTCATAGTACTCGAGGGTCTTGCTCCCAGTTTATCAGAGTCAGTAACAGACAAGTTGGGTACTTTAGGGGCAGTATGGACATGGGGCAGCCATAGCGTTGGAAGAATATCAATCCCTGTTTCTGCCCAGCTCAAATGCTAAATTGTAAAGCGTTGTAAACCTTTGTTGCCTTTAATTTTGGATACTAAGTGAATTTTCTTGGGGTGTGGCCAAATCTGCCTGAAGAAAGTTTTATTAAAGAATAATTCAATAAAAGATTGGTGGCTGCTCAGTTCTGCAAAAGGGCCAATGATGAGTATTTAAAGTTAGTAACTAAGTAGCTCAGAGACCAGAATAGCAGGACTTTTGAGTTCACTTCCTTGTTTTTATTCTTTTGAGCATTTTTTCTTTCACAAAAATCAAAAGGAATTTTCTTTAATATTTTGTAGACCAAACTGAAAACAAGTGAGCATTGTTTTCTCATTGAATCCTGTCCTGTGTAGGCACTTGAGGAATGTGTATTGACCAAGATTATTGGAAAGCTGTTAGGTAAGGATATATGCTACATCTTTTACCCTTTGGCTGAAGCCACTCACCTCCTAGGAATGTATTTTCTCACCTGGCACCAATGTTTTCGCCCCAGAAATGATGGTTTTATGTAAAATATAGCTAAGTAGCAGCTCTTTGTAACAGTCCACACTAAGAAGTAGCTTTATTGTGGCTCCTCCTAGAAGCATCCAGAAGTAAGTTATATGCTGGGACTGCAGAAAAAAATTTCTTTACGGTCTGGCTTCCATTCTGTTCTTTGCCAGTTCTGTGCCCTCTTCCATGCGAGTGCTGCCACCCTTAACCTGCTATCCTGAACTCCTTGGATAGCAACAGTGTTGCTGGGCCTCTTGTGCCACACCCTCTTGTCCTTCGTGATGTCCACTTGCCTATTTCCCATTGTTCTTTCCACGTCCTTGCATCCAGTGTTTCTGTCGCATTCAAGCTGGGTCTCTGTGTGTTGCCTGCCCATGTTGGAGTTTCTTCTCATCTTGTTCAGGGCTGAAGTAGTTTTGCTAGGAAATGCATGCCCTATATTGGTATAGCCTGGTAAATGTTCCATTGTTTCAAAAAACCCATCTGTTTTTCCCTTTGATGGAGAGGTTAGGGGAGGCAGGAGGCCTGCAGGTGTTGTGATTCCTCAGAAGCTGTGAGGTTAAGTTTACCTCCATTTTATTGTGAGTATACTTTAGCTTTCTTGTTGATGAAGAGTTTCTGTAATCCAGCAGCAGGATGCCTTGGGTAAAAGAGGTGGTGAGGTAAAGAATCTAAGAATCTACATTATTGAAGATAGAGCCTTGTGAGAGGCACCTTCAGCCCATGATACAGAATGAGGAAAACCTTGCACTGCATGCTGGAAGGTTGGCTCCTGGTGGTATTTACCAAGAAACTTGGATTTCTTCCAGTAAACCAGCTGGTTAGTTGTGTCCTGGCAGTGTTGACTTACGTACCAGAGAATTCCTTCTAAAAAAAAAACTTCCCCTGAAACATGTATGGTGTCTGGACTTCGTAGTCCTCATGTTTCCCTACTGAAAGTCCTGAAGGCTGATGGAAACTTTGTGTCCCCACTCTGCAGTATTTCTGCTATTCAGTGCCATGTAGGAATTGACTGGGATTGACATGTTCTTTTCCTTGTTACCCTCTTTCCTTTCCCTCAAAGGGAACCTCCCAGGAGAGTGAATTTGTGTATATCTGTTACATTCTCTCCGTGTAATCAAAGCAATTCCTTTCAGATGCCTGCATGACCGCAGCAATCATACCTTTCCCAGTGATTCTCACTGGCTCTTGTGATGGGAATGCTTTTCCCAAGGAATCTTCGCAAATCCTATTTATCACAGGGCCTACCTGCAGTCCTATTAACTGGGGGAGCATTTTATTCTTGTACAGTTTAATGGTTTTGCTAGAACTCCTTCAGTACTGTCACCCCTGAGCTTTGTTTCTCCTTCCCTCAACCTATTTTCACTTGGTTATTGGCTTCCTCCCAGATCTCCCACATCTCAGACTTTCTCAAGTTTTGCTCCTGTTTTTCTTATTCCTCCTCCCCCAGTGCCACTACTTCCCTTTGTTTGAATCAGGTCAGCTCTGCTTCTCCTCTTTCCTCCTCATGCCTTGTTAATTCAGTCCCTCCCACAGCCTCCCCAGATCATCCAGTCAGCATCGGGATGATGATATTTAAAATAACAGCCACAACTACTACTTGACTGAGTACCTTCTATGTTCTATCCCTGCCCTTGCAAAACTCATTTCAAAGAAGCCTCTTAAAAAGCAAGGTGTAGGTGTCATTATCCCCATTTTACAGATGAGGAAAATAAAACCTAGACGCGTTAACTGTTCCTAAGTAAACCAGTCCCTAGTTGGCTGACAGGAGATGCAAACCCTTAACGCTCTGTGAGCCTGTGCTGCTTCTCCTGCACTCTGCTGTCGGACAAGAGAGCATATACCACTCCTATGAAATGACCGTTCATTTTTTTCTTGAGATCTTGGCCATAGTCCTGCTAGAAAAAACTGACTCAGAAAGGTGATGACCTTGCTCATAGCCAGAGGCTTGTAAGCAGCAGACAGTTCAGGATCAACATGGAGCTGTGTTTTGCATCCTATCCCCCCACTGCTTGGGGAAAACTTTGGTGCTCTTAAAGGTGTGGCTGCTGAATGCTGGATGTGATCAGCTCCATTGCTGGCTAATAGAGACAAACTGGGTAAAGATTATTAGAAAACTTATGGTCTGTTTCATATGTCGTGTAATTTTTCCTGCTGGCTTGAGGTGATGGACATCCATTTAGCTACTCTACCCCGTCTTTTATACTCACCAGCCAAGGGTCAATGTTTGAAGCTATTTTTATCTCCTCCCCCTCTGACTCTTGTAATGGCTTGACTCTCTGCATTCAGCATGAGGACAGCCACTGGACTCCCATCATCTGAGGTCAATACACAAGCTCATATTCTGGCTTCAATGTTAGAAAGGGGAGGTCCTTAAATGAGAAAATGATGCGTTTTTTTTTTTAAGAACACAAACCTGTCTAATTTTACTAGATGGAAACTGGACACCTTATTGTAAACCTTTGGATTTTGTGCCAAAGAATTTTGCTTTATGTCAGCTCAGGTTTTATTAAATTCACAAGGGAATTATTGAAAGATTGGCTTTTAACATTAGCCAGAACTTAAAATCACTCTCCTCTTCTAAGAATTTCTTTGGAATTTTCCAAATTAAGTGGCTTTAAAATTGTATGACGTGCCTTCTAACAATCTGACTGGATGCCAGTTCTCTTTTATGTGTTTTGAGATTAAAATCCATAAATAATTACTGGGCATTATGGGAAATCTTTTATACTGGTTTAGATGTGCAGGGATCATTTGAAGCTGGAGCATGCTTGACCTTCATATGATGGTTTCTGTGTTCATTGAATGTAAATTTTGATCACATCACTGATTAGGTTTTATATAATCCATGGTTTGGGGACACCTGGGTGGCTCAGTCAGCTGAGCATCTGACTCTTGATTTTGACTCAGGTCATGATCTCATGGTTGTGAGATCAAGCCCTGTGTAAGGCTCCATGCTGAGTATGGACCCTGCTTGAGATTCTCATTCTCATTCATTCATTCATTCATTCATTCATTCTCTCTCTCTCTCTCTCTCTCTCTCTCTCTCTCTCTCTCTCTCTGCCCCTTGCTTGCTTGTGCTCTTTCAAAAAAATAAATCTTATAAAAATAAATCCTGGTTTGATTCAGATGTTTGTTTCATTCATTGTTTGATTAAAATGTTTTAATGTCCTGACAAAACATTCAGTGATAGCTTGGTTATTTTGGCCATACAAAGTCAATCTAAACATTACTATGAAAATTGTCTTAAAAACCTATTAACTTTTTATTTTTTTATTTTTTTTAATTTTTTTTTTAACGTTTATTTATTTTTGAGACAGAGACAGAGCATGAATCGGGGAGGGTCAGAGAGAGAGAGAGGGAGACACAGAATCCAAAACAGGCTCCAGGCTCTGAGCTGTCAGCACAGAGCCGGTCGCGGGGCTCGAACCCACAGACTGCGAGATCATGACCTGAACCGAAGTCGGACGCTTAACCGACCGAGCCACCCAGGCGCCCCTATTAACTTATTTTTTAAAAAGTCCTAGGGGCGCCTGGGTGGCGCAGTCGGTTAAGCGTCCGACTTCAGCCAGGTCACGATCTTGCGGTCCGTGAGTTCGAGCCCCGCGTCAGGCTCTGGGCTGATGGTTCGGAGCCTGGAGCCTGTTTCCAATTCTGTGTCTCCCTCTCTCTCTGCCCCTCCCCCGTTCATGCTCTCTCTCTCTGTCCCAAAAATAAATAAACGTGGAAAAAAAAATTTATAAAAAAGTCCTAGAGGATTGTCATTTGGGTTTCCTTTTTTTTTTTCCAGTGTGTGTATTCATCTATTTCCTTGACTCACTAATTCAGCTTGAGTTAATATACAATTTTTAGAGTTGAGAGCTTTGCCTGACAAACCACTGTATAAGACTTTCTTGAAGACATGTCTCTTTCATTAGACAGTAATATTTTAATTACTCTTTAGATGCCTTAAATATAGATTCGACCCAGTAGGTATAGTCCAGACTATTTTGATCTAGAAAGAGCCTACCTGGGTTTTATGGTACTAAGCTCAACTTTTTTTTTTTTTTTTTAACGTTTATTTATTTTTCAGACAGAGAGAGACAGAGCATGAACGGGGGAGGGTCACAGAGGGAGACACAGAATCTGAAACAGGCTCCAGGCTCTGAGCTGTCAGCACAGAGCCCGACGCGGGGCTCAAACCCATGGACCGTGAGATCATGACCTGAGCTGAAGTCGGACGCTTAACCGACCAAGCCACCCAGGCGCCCCCTAAGCTCAACTTTTACATGCACATTGCTCAGTATCTTTATGAGGTTTGCTCTTCATAGCAAGGCTTAATCAGCTAAGTTTTTAGTAAGAGGAACTAACAGAAGGACAAACTAAGACTCAAAGGGGATTGAAAGCAGAGATTCTCACTTGTACTCAGAAACCCACTGAGTGCAAAATAGACCTGAAAATGGTAAACTTGGTCAAGGGTCAAACAGGACATTCCCTCTAGCTGAGAAGGAGAGGAACCTTTGCAAGTCTGCAAAGAGACATACACAGGTGACCTTCTGGAAAACAAATGCCATAGCACATCTCCAGCACACTGTTAGAAAGAGGATACCCAAGCTTTGTAGCTGGCCTAGTTCTCCTGGGTAGATAGATTTCTTCTTGTGAATTATGTATTGACTTTGGGGCATATACATTTTATTTTTCCTTCAGTGGCCTACATGAAGGCAGGGTTTGAGGATTCCTTGAAGACCTTGATTTGTAGCCATGACAGAATACCCTCTGGGCACTGGCTGGCTTTCCTGTCAGCACAGTGGTGCAGGGCTTAAACTGATAAGATTAAAACTCATGGATGATACATTTTGCCTCAGATATCAAAACGTCAGGATAATTAGTTTTGGAAGATGGCAAGTTTTCCCTGTTTACTAATGAGATTAAAAAAAAACACTAAATGGGATGTTAGTAAAAAAAAAATTAGAAGGGATTAGAAGAATTTACATAAAAATGTAACAGGTCAGTAATCTCGATCATTTAAACCCTGAAATTGAGTTAATGTTGCACTTCTATTTTTTTGGTGGTGGTGGTATCACCGTTATCAGATTCATCAAAAAATCCTGTGAACTAGCTTTGTGCAAGACCTATGTCAAACACTTGATACAGAGAGCCAGTAACATAGCCCTGCCTTCACAGGGCTCATATTGCAGGGGGACAGGTTATGTGTACTGTGGTGGTAACCTACGGGCACTGCTTTTTGAATAACTTGGGGACTTGGTCTCTTTGGTACCCATTACATCATAACTCTTCAAAGATGACTGTCCCTTTTCTAGGATCAAGCATGAGGCCATCCTTCTCTACTTTTTTTCCTACCGTAGAATATTTTGGTGTTTATGTATTTCTCTTGGGCGGTGGCAGGTAGGATGGAGGGGTGTGGGGTGGTATTTATGGAAGGAGAAGAGGTATGCAAAATATATAAAGAAGAAGGAATTTTTTCCCAATTGCTTCAAAAATATTGATTCTAGCTCATGGGTAAACCCAATAACCTTGGTGTGAGGTCTTAGGGGAATTATTACTCATCTACTTGATCATTCCCAAGACTATGGTGGTTTAAACCAAAACGAGGAAAAATCTTGTCCTTTCTCTGGTCTCAAGTCTTAAATCTCTACTCATTGCCTCCTAAATCTGGAAAATATGTTGGAGAGAAAAGGAAGTTGCAACAGTGATCTTCACCATAGGGTGCTATTTATATATTTTTAAAAACCATTAATACATTACTATGTATGTTTGAGTTACATACATGAAGTAAAAAGTGTCATACATCAAAATGATAAATGGCAAATTCAGGGGAGGGTACTTAGCTGTGGGGGGAGGGAGAGAGGGTAATGCAAATGAGAAAGACTTTCTATGTGTTGATTGTATCTTATTCAAGTTGGTGTCTGCACAGATGGTCAATTATATTGTCCTCTTAATTTTCTTGGTAAATGTATTTTTTAAAAGTTTTCTTTTAAAAAAGAGGGGGGATAGAGAATGTGTTATTTTAATGCATCTATTAAATGTTGGCTGAAGTCAGTGTTACTTCATCTCTGCTGGAAGTTCATGAGCGAAAATACCAAACCTAGTTTGTGGGACTGAGTACTTTCTGCTCTGTAGAATCTGTTTGTTTTCTATCAGCCTCAGATCAAGGATGGTTGGCCATGCAAATCTGAACATTTTTTGGACGGCAGCTTTCCACGCACACACTGAATGCTTTCTTCACTATTGATTTTGCACCAGTTGTCCTAGGCAGCTTGACTTTGGGAAATTGCAGTAGGGCTCAAAAGCATTTTTGTCCCCCTATCATTACTACTTTGAGCTGCTTAACTCATCCCTAAGTTCAGCAGTTGTTTCCTTTGATGGAGGATCAACTGTGTGAAGGCCCAGAGCTGGTGCTCCTTAAGTCAAGAGTGAGGCTGATATCTTTTCAATGGAGACACTTCATTTTGAGGAGTTTCTGGGTATTCGTATTCATAGGTGTGTCACTGACCAGGGTATTTAAAAGTGATGCCTTTTGGGGTCCCTGGGTGGCTCAGTCGGTTGAGGGTCTGACTTGATTTTTGGCTCAGGTCTTGATGTCATGGTTTGTGAGATGCTTGGGATTCTTGCCTTCTCTCTCTGCCCCTCCCCTGCTTGCACACTCACTCTCCCTCTCAGATAATTTTGGTTGGTTGATTTATTTATTCATTCATTCCGCCCCATTTACTTGAGTGAAAGGGCTGTCCCCTTCCTCAGGTTTTCATAGATAAGAAAGGAACTACCACTGCCCAACATGGAACATGGAAAAGAATGGGAGGAATGCACATGGCTTTTCCTCAGCCCTCACTGTATTTCTCAGGGAAAATGGGGGACAGAAGATCTGTGAATGTGGAAAATACAGGGATTGAACATGGAGAACCCAGCTTTGCCCAGGTGTCTATTGAGACAACCTGTTCTCAGCAGTACTTCTTTGCTCTTAACTCTGATGAGCTTTGTGGGTAGGTTTCTGTCCTCACAAGGGGTGGGGGAAGCTTCCTTTGGGGCAAAGTAAACTTTAAAAAGATTAGGAAACTCAACTCTGGCTATAGGTCGACAGTCTCTTGAGCTTTATCAGGAATGATGCTGTCATTTTCTTCTAATATATATATCGTGGATCATTTTAATTCCCGTATAGCTAATATGCAGTGTTATATTAGTTTCCGGTGTATAGTGATCTATCAATTCTCTGTAACTAAGAGTCTGTTTCCTGGTTTGTCTTCTTTCCTTCGTTACTTTCTTAAATTCCACAAAAGTGAAATCATATGGAATTTCTTTCTGACTTATTTTACTTAGCATTCTACCCTCTAGATTCGTCTACATTGTTATAAATGGCAAGATTTCATTCTTTTTTATGGCTGAGTAATATTTCATAATAAATGTATCATCTCTTTATCCATTCATCAATCAACAGACAGGTGGGGTGCTTCCATAATTTGGCTGTTGTAAATACTGCAATAAACATAGGGGTGCATGTATACTTTTGAATTAGTGTATTCATATTCTCTGGGTAAATACTCAGTAGTGAAATTACTGAATCCTATGGTAATTCTATTTTTAATTAAAAAAAAATTTTTTTTTGAGAGAGAGCGTGAATGGTGGAGGGGCAGAAAGACAGGGAGACCCAGAATCTGAAGTAGGCTCCAAGCTCCGAGCTATCAGCACAGAGCCCAATGCAGGGCTTGAACTCACGGACTGTAAGATTGTGACCTGAGCTGAAGTTACATCCTTAACTGAGCCACCCAGGTGCCCCTCTATTTTTAATTTTTTGAGGAACATCCATATTGTTTTCCACAGTGACTGCACCAGTTTGCATTCCCATCAACAGTGCATGAGGGCTTCTTTTTTCCATATCCTTGGGAACACTTGTTTCTTGTATTTTAGCCCTTCTGACGGGTGTGAAATGATATCTCATTGGAGTTTTGGTTTCCCCGATGATGAGTGATGTTAAGCATCTTTTAATGTGTCGGCCATTTTTATGTCTTTGAGAGAGATGTCTGTTCATGTTCACTCAATGTCTTTGGACATTTTTACTTGGATTATTTTTTTAATGTTATTTATATATTTTGGATACTAACCCATTATCAAATATGTCCTTTGCATTTATTTTCTCCTGTTCAATAGGTTGTTTAGTTTTGTTGGTTGCTTCCTTTGTGCATAAGCTTCTTATTTTGATACCATCCCGATAGTTTATTTTTTCCTTTTGTTTCCCTTACATGAGGAGACCTGATCTAGAAAATGTTGCTATGGACAGTGTCAAAGAAATTACTGCCTGTCTTCTCTTTTAGGATCTTTACGGTTTCAGGTCTCACATCTAAGTTTTCCTTTCGAGATTATTTTTGTGTCTGGTATAAGAAAGTAGTCCAGTTTCATTCTTCTGCATGTTGCTGTCCAGTTTTCCCACTACCATTTGTTGAAGAGAACGCCTTTTTCCCCATTGCATATTCTTGCCTCTTTGGTCAAAGAAAGCCCATATAATTGTGGGTCTATTTCTGGGCTATTTGGTACCATTGTTCTGTGTGTTTATTTTTGTGCCAGTTCCATATTGCTGTGATTACTACAGTTATGTAGTAGATCTTGAAATCTAAGACTGTGGTACCCTCAGTTTTGTTCTTTATTTTTTACAGTTGCTTTGGCTATCAGGGTCTTTTGTGGTTTCATTTACATTTTAGGGCATACATTTAGGGCATTTTAGGGCATTACATTCATTTACATTTAGGGTTCCAGTTCTGTGAAAAATGTGGTTGGTGTTTTGATAGGGATTGCATGTAATTTGTAGATTGCTTTGGGTAGTATGGACATTTCAACAATATTTGCTCTTCCAATCCAGGAGCATGGAATATCTTTCCATTTGTATCCTCTTCAATTTCTTTCATCACTCTTTTATAGTTTTCAGGACACAGGTCTTTCACCTCCTTGGTTGAGTTTATTCCTAGGTATTTTATTTTTGGTGTAATTGTAAACAAGATTGTTTTCTTAATTTCTTTCTGCTACTTCATTATCAGTGTACAGAAATGCAGATTTCTGTATATTGTATCCTGTGACCTTACTGAATTCACTTATCAGTTTTTGTAGTTTTTTGGTGGAGTCTTGAGTTTTCTATATATAGTATCATGTCATGTGCAAAGAGTGAAAGTTTTACTACTTTGCCAATCTCGATGCCTTTTGTTTTTGTTGTCTAATTGCTGTGGTGACTTCCAGTACTATGGGGAATAAAAGTGACAGTGAACATCTTTGTCTAATTCCTTACCTTAGGGGAAAAGCTCTTGGTTTCTTTTTATCACTCAATATGTTTGCTGTGGGTTTTTCACATAAGGCCTTTATTTGGAGGTATGTTGCCTCCAAACCTACTTTGTTGAGTTTTTTTTTTTATAGATGTATATTATAGTTTGTCAAATGCTCTTTCTGCATCTATTGAAATCATTTTTTTTTTATCCTTTTATTGATGTATTACATTGATTTGAAAGGATCAGCTACCTTTGCTTCTCAGGAATAAATCTCAATTGTGGTAAATGCTTTTTTTTTTTTTTTTAAGCATATTGTTGGATTTGGTTTGCTAATATTTTGAGGATTTTTGCATCTATGTTCATCAGATATATCGCCTATAGTTTTGTTTTTGTCTTTATCTGGTTTTGGTATCAGGGTAATCCTGGCTTCATAGAATGAAATTGGAAACTTTCCTTTCTCTATTTTTTGGGAATAGTTTGAGAATAGGTGTTCATTCTTTAAATGTTTGGTAGAATTCACCTGTGAAGCTTTTGTGTGATTTTTGAGGTTTTTGATTACTGATTCAAGTTCATTGCTGGTAATAGGTCTGTTGAAATTTTCTATTTCTGGCTCAGTTTGAGGAGGTTATGTTTCTAGGAATGGATGCATTTATTATAGGTTGTCCAATTAGTTGGGATTTAATTTTTCCTAATATTCTCTTACAATCTCTTACATTTCTGTAGTGGTTGTTACTCTTCTATTTCTGATTTTGTTTGAATCCCTTCCGTTTTTGTTTTGTTTTGATGAGTCCAGCTTAAAGGTTTATTTCTGTTTGTTTTTTTCCAAAGCTCCTTGTTTCACTGATCCATTTATATTGGCTTTTTAAAATTTTTTTTCTTTTTTATAGTTTCTATTTCATTTATTCTGGTCTAATCTTTATTTTTCTAGCTCTGTTAGGTATAAGGTAGATTGTTTTTCAGATTTTTCTTGCTGTATCTCAGGGGGGCTGTTTGTTGTGCTGTCTCTTTAAGGGTGGAGACTCCACTTACTCTTAACCTCTCAGCTCACCCAGAGCAGAGCCCACTGATTTTAAAGTTCCCAGTGTTAAGCCCTACTGATTGTTAGGCCCCTCTGGTTTTCAAAGCCAAATGTTATGGGGATTCATCTTCCCATGTGGGTGGGTCTTTGTACCTGGTACCTGACATGTGGTCTTGTTCTCTCCCCTCTTTGTGCCTGCAGTCTGTCCCTCCCTCCTACAGACAGTCCTTTGGGTCAGTTTTGCTCTGTGTCTCTGCCCTTCCTGCCCTCTTTGTGGCCTCTCCTCTCCATTTAGCTGTGGAGAGTGTTCTGCCAGGCTTTGGTTTTTTTTTTTTTTCCTCGGTTACTTACACTGGCGTGGGTGTTATCTTGGTGTATCCGTGGGACAGAGTAAGCTTAGGATCCTTCAACTCTGTCATCTTCCCTGAAAGCCCAGTGCTGTCATTTTCATGATCATTTGTCCAATTCTGTATCCTATCAAATGGAGTCAACCTCTTCCCCACCCCCCTGCCCCACAAGAGAGCCTGAGTGAGCTAGCAGGGGAGGGGCAGAGGGAGAGGCAGAGAGAATCTTAAGCAGGTTCTATACCCAGCACACAGCCCAACCCAGGGCTCAATCTCATGAACTGTGAGATCATGACCAGAGCAGAAATCAAGAGTCAGACATTTATGTGACTGAGCCACCCAGGCGCTGCTGGAGTCAAACTGTTAGTGAAGGATGTAGTTAATGATTATCTCCCAACCCTGGTGACTTCCATGGGGTTCTTGCATTTGTGAATGTGTGTGGAATGAGACAAGGAAGGGATATGGTGGGGTCCTTGGTTCTTTTCCTGGGCCAAACTTTGGAAAATAGTCTACATCTGTATATCTAAATTTTTTCTCTGTATAGGGTTTCTTATTCTCAGCGCTACTAACATTTGAGCCTAAAATTGTTGATGACTGTTCTTGCATTGTAGGAAATTAACATCTCTGACTTTAGTCTATTTTGTGCCAATAGCACCTACCCAGTTATGACAACCAAAAATGTCTCCAGGCTTTGCCAAATGTTCCCTGGGAATAGAGAGAGGGGGGCAAGCTTACTCCCTGTGGAGAACCACTGCTCCTTATAAAAGTCAATGCTTGTTTCTTACTGTTTTGTAAGCCAGACAGATGGAGAACAGCTTTCTTTAAAATCTGAAAAACTCCTAGCACTGTAAATTGTCATTCCACGTGCTTCTCCCTGTTTAATATAGCAGAAAAGGAGTAAGAAGGCCCAGGTTCTAGTCTTGACTTTGACACACACACACACACACACACACACACACACAGCTGAGTGACCTTAGGTAATTTACCTCCATGCACCCTAGATTGAATTTTTCTCATACATAAATTATCACATTTGAATGGTATGCAGTAGAGTCCTCATCCTTCTTATTCCACATGGGGAGGTACACTTAAACTTTCAAAACTGGTTTTATAACTTTTGATCCATTAATTTTACTTCATTCATCCTAGAGAAATACAGGTGTATGCAAAATGTACATGCAAGGATACTCCTCGCATTGTTACTCGTAATGGCAGATAATTGGAAATCTGTTGATTTTTACATAGGTAGAAATCCAATACCATTCAACTATTATAAAAGATAAGGCTTGGTAATATACATACATGTGCAAATCTATATTTATAAATGTGAAAAGATGCATTATATACATTTGTAAGTAGAAAATTTGAGGGACACATGGGTGGCTCAGGCATCTGCCTCTTGATTTCTGCTCAGGTCATGATCTCCTGGTTTGTGAGATTGAGCCCTGGCAGCACAGAGCCTGCTTGGGATTCTCTGCCCCTCTCCCACTCAAGTGTGTGCTTTCTCTCTCAAATATATAAACTTAAAAAAAAATTAAATATAACTGACATACAAACCTATTTATATTTACAAAATGATCTTTGTATATGCAAACACATGAATGGAAAAAATATTAAGGCCTATACACCAAGTTGTTAATATTTGAAAAGGATTGGGTTATGACTGACTTTCTGCATTGCATGTTTCTGTAGTTCAAAATGTTAAATTTTTAAAGAAAAAAATGTGTGTGTGTGTATATATATATATATATATATATATTTTTTTTTTTAGTTTATTTTGAGGCAGAGATCGCACAAGTAGGGAAAGAGGCAGAGAGACAGAATCCCAAGCAGGCTCTGCGCTGCCAGCTCAGAGCCTGATGTGGGGCTCAAACCCATGAAACTATGAGATCGTGTCCTGAGCTGAAACCAAGAATTGCTTAACCAATTGAGCCACACAGGTGCCCCAGGTGTATTTTTAAAAGATGCATATTTTCCTTCTTATTGGACTGAGGTGGGTAAAACAGTAACTTTGGGTCCTTGTTCTCAACTGGAGGTGATTTTGCCTCCTCACAGGACATTTGGCACTATTGGGAGGCATTTTTAGTTGTCATACCAAGAGAGGGGTGTATTCCTGCCATCTAACCGGTAGGGACAGCAATGTTGATACACACCCTGCATAGGACAAGCCCCGCCCCCACAACAAAGAATTCAGGCTCAAATGTCAATAGTGCTGAGGTTGCTATCTTAGCCTTTTGATCAAGAACAGCTGATAGAAATGTACCGATTATGATGAAGTGATTGTTAGAAGAAATTGCCTCTAAAATCTTCAGGGAGTGTTCTAGTTGAACCTGACAGATCTATTCAACAGAGATCTTGTTCCTCATCCTAGTTTTTTTTTTTTTCTTGGAATATTAACATTACAAAAACTGCTCCACCCAGTTTTACTATGTTTTGTTGTCATTTTTAAAAACACTTTTATTCGTCTCTCCCTGTTAAAAATCATGGCTGCAATGAGTGACCTATTTTCAGCCCACTGGTCAATGATGTCATCAAGGTGCTGTGTCTTCCATCTCTAGAGTCTCCTGTTCTTTATGTGGGCTTTGTCCTTAGCCTTGTTGTGAAATGCCTGTTGCAGTTGTAGGTGCCATAGTTAAATGCAGAAACATCCAGAGAAAGAAGGGAGAAAGTCTCTTCCCGTGACTGTCTCATAGGGACTGCTTAGGATATTTGCTCTCCCATCTCAAAGGCCAGAAGTGGTTCATGTGCCTATCACTGCTGTAATTTCTAGACAGAGGAAGAGAATTAACTTCAGAAGGATCCACACTCCCCTGAAGCTATGGGGAAGGGAGAGTTGGTCAGCTTTCTAAAGACTCCTGATAATGGGGTAGGGAAGGTAAATACATGAACAGAATTGGGTTCTGTTTAAAAAGAGCACTGGCTACTGAGAAGAGAACTCAGCGTCTGCTTCAAAAGAGCATCCCTGTATGCTCCCAAGTAGCTCAATGACCTCCCATTCAAGGGCAACCCAATCCTGATTAACTCTGCAGTAAGCTGAATTAGTTCTGGATCATAAACTTCTTGAGAACAGGGATAAAGATTTGTTCATAGACTTATTAATTATTTATGCTTTGACTGCTTTCAAAAAGGACTTGAAATGACTTACAATAAAAATGTGTACAATAAAACTCTTAAAACCATGGTAACCAGAATTGTGTTATGAAAAGATGGGAATAAGATTCATCTTTACCTTTCATATCACTTAGCTTAGTGCTTTACACACACACACACAAATTCTTAAGAATAAATGTTTAAATGGCCATCCCAACCCTTGGTTGGGAGCATAAATTTTATGAAATACCAAGAGAATCATTTCACAATTAGCAGCCAGTGCTTCCCTGAGGAAAGGCATCAGAGTTGCTTATTAGGCTAAGGTTGAGCAGATTCTTCATGCTAAGGGCAAGCAGTACAAATGATGATTGACCTTGCCTTTGGCAGCCTCAGAGAGATGGATTGTTGTCCTTACACTGATCTTTTCAGCAATGCAGTCTTACCAAAGAACCATCTAGATAGTAGTATCTATATAACTGTAGGATTAAAAATGTATGTAGATCAACGTGTATACTGGTTTGTCCCTGTTATCTGTATATCCGAAGGTTCTGGGAAATCATTCCCACCAGCTAAACTATAACTTAAAGCACCCAACATCTCCTCTTGTGTTCTCTGCCCCTAACCCTACCCTCCTTGAAAATGTAAATGTGCGATAGGCTCTTCTTGGTATTTGTATTTTACATAGGAACAAAGCCCTTCAGCCAAAGACCTCTTTCAAAGGTGCCCTCCTCTGGGCACTTGGAGTTGCAATGGTGACTAGGTCATTTGGGCCAATCATTCCCCTGGGAATAGTGGAAAAGCTGGATCAACTATGGAAAACAACTGTTCTGAGACTTAACAACATAGCAAGACAGTGACAACTTAAGAATCAAAGGTTTGGGGGAAGAACAAAACCCAAAGAGGTGAGTCTGGCTTTGGGGGCTGCGTTCCTGTAAGAGACTTCTACTTAAGGAAAACTCAAGCCTGAGAAGCTTACTCAGAGCTTTGACAGCCTTATAGGGCTGGTGAGACAAACACCAGAGTTGAGGGTTCACTAAGGAGGGAGCTCTGCCAAAATCACAAGGTTTTTGTTGTTGGAACCCCAAAGGTACACTCCCAAGGAGAAAGGGTAACTTGGAAGTAGGGGGTCTTGAATCTTGTCAAACCCTGATTGTATTGTGGTGATCTGGAATTGCGAGCCACCCCTAGCCTAGGTGTAGAAGCAAATTTTAAACTCCTAGGTAGGAAGATGCTATGTTGTAGAGCCTCAAGTTTTCTCTACATATTTCCGTATAATATGAGGAACTACAACTTTGTAACCACAAGCAAAAAGAAATAAGAAACAAAGGAACCAGATCTCTAGCGGATCCAGGTAATGGAGTTATGAGACCTAGCCTTTAAAATACCTATGCTTAATACTTTCAAGAAAATAAAAGGAGATGGAGAGTGAGGGAATACAACAGCTGATATTTAAAGAGATAAAAGGTGTAGAATTCTTCCAGAAATGAGAAAAACCTTCCAGCCAGAGATACGCACCCCAAACTGGACTAGTACAAAGAAGACAAGATATTCAAGAGGAAAACAGATTAAAAATAATTCTGTAAATCTGAAAGAAGCCAAGGGGAGGAGGTGAGGAGGAGGGAGGGGGGGGGGAAGACCAGATGGAACCAGTAGAAAGTAAATAGTAATATGATAGTTTAGACTCAAATACATGAGTAATTACATTTGAAGTAAACATGGCTGAAAATATTCCAATTTAGATTGTCAGGATTTTAAAAACCCCAAAATTTGACATGTTGCTTAGGGGGGATCTCCTAAAATACACATGAAGTATAAGGGTACAGAATTTCAGACCCTTGAGCTAAGTAAGGCAGGGTTTGGGACAGGAAATGCTTAGTATGCTCAAAGTAGCTGCAATGCAGAGCTGTCTCTTCTATCTGTTGGACTGGGTTTGTGGCTTGAAGGTGATTTATTAGGACCTTGAGTAACTGCCGATTGATTCATCAGACCTTTTGCCCCAGATTGCATTATGAGTGTTAGGGAGTAGAAATTAAGGATTCCTCATCTTCTCACGATGAGATAATTTTTTGTTTCTCTGAAGTCTTACGTTATTGGATGTTAGGCAAGAGTAGAGGCAATGGTAGGAAGATGGTGGAAGGATTTTTCTGTCTTCTTGAAATCTCTCAAAACAATGGGGTGAGCTTTGAGCAGCTCAGCAGACTTGGAATTAGTCAGGTGAGTTAAGTGTTTTTTTCTGGCTAAAAGAAACTGTTGAAACCTGTGGGCATTTAGAAGGGTAGATGAGGAAGTGAGGAAACACAGGTAATCATCTCAGTAGCTAGGTATCAGAAAGAACCAGACTCCAGTGCTGCTTGTGGGTACAAAAAGGGTCACCTTATCTTCTCCTTAGAAGTCTTTCTCCAGACCTCTGAATATGGGTCGTCTTTCTCCCTGCCATTGGGAGAGTGCCTCCTTATTGGAGGATAGGGGAAGTAATTTCAATTGTTATGATTGCTGTTAATAATTGAAACTAGTTTAAGATTTACTTTCATGAAGTAGTCATTACTGTGATAGCATCAGTAATACAGTTTGGTATAATTAATGCTTTATAATCATTATAATAGTTGTCTACAGTAGTAGTATTAGCATGATAATTTTTATCCTAATAGGGTTCTTCTATTCCCTCTGCACACTACTGCTTGCTTTGTGTGCTTGGGGACAGAGGGCATGAGAGCAAAGACAGCTTTGGTTTTAATAGCACTTCCCCTCTCTCCAGTTCCAGCTCATCTACGCTTCAGTTTTAATTAAGTTCTGCTTTCACATCAGTGAATGCTCTATCTAGTTGATTAAAAACAATAAGGTTAATTCATTTGGGGGATTCTTTTAAATTGTGGTTACTGGTCTTAGAATCCAAGACCATTTGGAATAAAAGGCAATCCTATATTTTTGCGTCCCTGGGATATAAGGCAACTGATTGCCTCTGCACCTTCCTTCCACACCTCCAGTATTTACCACAGCCAAGCCTTCCTTGTAAGCTTGTTGAGTTGAATCCAAAGGTCAAGTATCTGAAAGAAGGAGCCTTGGGACACTATATTAATTTCATCCATCCATTAAATCCTATTCCATATTTTTAATGTACTAATGCACCATTTAAAGGAAACCTTCAGAGAATCTTGTGTGATAGAACAGATTATTTTAGTAATTTAAATAAATCCTTTGCTACTTATCATACATAATTTGTACACAGATTTTGGGCTGAAATCTTAGAATCTCATACATTGGGTTTCTTTAAAGTGAGGAGCACCTTTAACTTGCAATGTGTTTCAAGAGATATTCTTTCCTTGAGGTCATTTACTTACTGCATTTATCAATATTTTGGTAAAAGATCAAACGTTTTGAAATAGGATGAAAAATAGAAGGTGTACAGCTAATTTGTCGTTTTAACATACTGGATACTGAGATACAATAAAGAGAAAATAAAAGTATTCTTTTTTTTTTAAATTTTTTTTTCAACGTTTATTTATTTTTGGGACAGAGAGAGACAGAGCATGAATGGGGGAGGGGCAGAGAGAGAGGGAGACACAGAATCGGAAACAGGCTCCAGGCTCTGAGCCATCAGCCCAGAGCCTGACGCGGGGCTCGAACTCGCGGACCGCGAGATCGTGACCTGGCTGAAGTCGGACGCTTAACCAACTGCGCCACCTAGGCGCCCCGAAAATAAAAGTATTCTTCATCATCAGAGTAAACTAGTTGATGTATGCTATTTACATTGAACCCAGCATGATTTCCCAATTTTTCTATCCTAGCCACCCGCAGGGACCCTGAAGTTGCATGCATCCGTGGGTTAATGAGAAACATCATCAGTTTCCCAAAGGCAGCTATAAATGAGAGGAAAAAAAGCTACATTAAATCTAATCCTCATCTCTCGAAGCCTGCTCTTGATGGTCTTTCTTGTCTTGATATTGTGGGTTAGTGCTCACCAAGGTGCCATGGCATGGGCTAGGTAGAGCCATGTGCATTTGTATAATTCCACTCAATTACACTCATGGTTTGCCACCAAATCTGATTAGGTCAATTTATTGTTTTCACTATCATTTTTTCAAACTAGATCTTCCTCTCTCCCTGGAATATATGATCCATTAAAACCCTAGAGTCAATAAACACTTATGAGGCTTCTATTATGCAAATAATTGTGACTAGGGATGGGAAAGGGCAATGTGATTAAGACTCGGCATTTTCCTTTATTGAATTATTGAACTTCCCATATGTGAAAACAAAAAGAATTAAGCTTTTTAAAGGATACCTTAACAAAAGGATCGCTTTGTTCCTACTCTGTAGCTTTCTGGTGAGAAAAGTGATAGCTGGCCCTATCCTACGAGCCACAATAAGCATGATTTCAGTGCTTCACCACGGTTATTCCTCCTAGGGCTGTCTGTCACATTTACTCTTTTGCTGGAGTAGCCAGAGCTGTCAGCATAGGACTCTCTACAAAATGAATACGTCACAGACAGAAAACTTTTATTTGGAAAAAGAAAAAGATGAATCTAATGGCCACCAGTAGGGTCAAACCAAGTCAGATGGAAGGGCAAAACCTTAGAGCTGTGAGGTCTAAGATGGTGACTTTTTGAGAAGACCTCCCCCTGGAAAAGATGATTGATTCCCGAGCCAATGTCGGGGAGGAAGTCCAGGTATACTTGGAACAGCGTTGAGTCTGAGTTCTGATTCTACTGCTTAAGAACTCCTGGGGCCTTGATGTTTTCAGCTGTAAAATGGGGGTAATACATGCTTAAGGGTTATTGAAAGTTAATAATATATGTAAACTGCCTAGCATAAAAACAGCCCCAAATAATGTGGATGATGAAGGCAACTATTGATAATATCAGCCTTGAAAACTGTTGAAGCAGCTGACCTCAGCACATCGGATTCCCATGGATTTATGCCTGCTCTTTCCTGGAATTGAATTGGACTTTCCCACAGGCACAATTTACTGTTTATCACAAATAATCTCATTCTGCTTCCCTTTTCCTAATTCCTCTTGACTTATTCATACCAACTTTGTCCATCGTAATGTTGTTTGGAATATGACGAATTCCCCAACTTTAAAGGTTGAAAGTTTATTCAACTAACAGATATTTATTGAGGTCCTACTGTGTGCTAAGTGCCGGTAATTCAGTAATAAGTAAAAATATAGTTTCTGCTCCCTGGCCTGTATACCCTGGTGGTAGCCCTCTGGAAATGAGGCCAATTAAATAATCATCCAAGTCAATAGAAAAATGTAGCTGTAATAATTGCTATAAAGGGAGCTACATGTTGCTATGAAAGTTAATACAGTCTAGGAATGGGAGCTGTGATCCAGAGAAGGGAAAGTTATAAATTACTGGATATCCTCAAAATATTTGGTGGTAGCAGAATTTTGTGACGAGTTACTAAAAGGCAGAAAGGGAACACATACTCAGTAACTACCATTCTCTTGACAACTGCTCATGATGTCTCCTGATCTTTTAATTCTTTAGACTTTTCTCAGTGAAACCTCTAGATATTAAGAATTATTCACTAGCCCACTATCAACATGTATCATTCTCATCAATTTTATGGAGAATCAGAATAGACTCCTTCCCGTTTTTTTTTTTTTTTTTTAATATTTTTGAGAGAGAGACAGAGCTTGAGCGGGGGAGGGGCAGAGAGAGAGGGAGACACAGAATCCGAAGCATGCTCCAGGCTCCAACCTGTCAGTACAGAGCCCGATGCGGGGCTTGAACCCACGGATGGTGAGATCATGACCTGAGCCGAGGTTGGACGCCCAACTGCCTGAGCCACCCAGGTGCCCCTATTACTCTTAATCATAGGTTCTAGTATATTCTGTGACCTACAGACCACAGCTCTGCTTTCATTAAGGGACATCCTAACATTACTACCACATTGCCTCCACCATGCTTGTTGGCTTTTAACTGAGTTTGGGAAAAGTGTTAAGTTAGCTTTAATTTCTTCAGAATTAGTAGTCACCCTATCGTGAACATTTAGTATTGGAAGTTATTTCAAAAGGCTTAGCTGTCTTATTCCTTCCCTTATCAACACAGTTTCTGATTTTGATGGGCTGGATGTTGTGTACGTTCTGGTTTATGAAAGCTCTTTTCCCATCTCTGCTTTCCCCCCAGCACTTCACTTGCAATGTATTTTTATGCACAAGTGTGGCTCTGGCAAGAGCCTCCTGGTTTAAAAACAACAAAAAAATTAATAAGGAAGTGAAAAATTTTTGGTGTCTTTTAAACAAATGCAATGTGCAGACCCACAGGACAAGAGAAAGGCTAAGTTGGTCCAAGCTAGCAGGCAACACCCTTCAATTCTCTGCTGGTAGAGATTTTGTTTTGTTCAGCCTTGTATCACAACATCTTGAAGAGTGCCTGTTGTATGGTAGACGCTCAAAGAATTGAATGATTAACAACCTCCAAATTTGATTTGATCATAGGCTCATTGGCAAGTTTCACTTCCCTTTGCGATTGGAAAGATCTCAAAATCTAAGCACAACGCAGAAATTTGTACTCTTCTGTCTCAGCTATGTTGTGTTTTCTTTTATGTATTCACCTTTATCGATTTTTATGTGTGAGAATCATGTCAGACTTTCCATTGTCCTCTGGCTGCTTTATCAACTCCGTTTCCTCATTACCCTCCAGTTTCTTAAACTGAACTGGAACTGGTCAGCATTTCAGGCTGGCTTTCCTGAGGTAGAGAGCTAGAGGGTCTGGCTCCTGAATACCATGTTGTGAGCAAGGGAGAGTGAGGTGTGAAAGAGGCATAATCAGGATGCCACCTAGAGAAAACTAGTCAGTGCCTTTGAAGACAGCTCTAGTTAAGGTTCAAGAGCAGCCACTGCTGTTAGCGTAATTACTATCAATGAAAGTGTCAACACCCATGGTGAATCAGACCTTGTTTCCCCGAATAGCTGAGATTCTAATTGATAACACACAGAGAACACAAGCAAATCAGGAAGGAAAGGAGGCTATTAATTTTGAGTATGAACTACATGAAATGAAAATGAACAGGAAAATGAGTTTTAACAGAAAGAAATGACTCCATGCTCAGAATCAGCTTCTCCCTTTTATGGTCAATTGATTTAGGATTGTGCTAAGTGTTTTACATGCATTCTCATGTAGTCTTTTACCAATGCTATGTATGGCTTAAGATTATCGTATCTCCCTTTAATAAGGAAGCTGAGGTTCAGAAACCTTAAGTTTCCAATGGGAACAGGCAATATAATGAAAAATCCACAAATTTTAGCCGCTCTACCATTCTGCGTATATTATCTAGGTACTGATCACAGCTACAGTAGTACTTTTCTCTCACTTATTTCTAGTTGCTCATTGAGGATGATGTAGTTGTATATATTTTTGGTTCTTTTGAATTCATGGTTTCCTTTGGGTTGAACCTAAAACCGGATACTTGGACAAAAGTACAAGGTCATTTTTACTAGTTAACTTTGACTACTTTTCCTTTTAATTTTGGGTAGAGAAACACAGCCCTCAATTTAGAGGAGGGAGAACTGGGTTTGAATATAAACAGATGCACTAAGGCATTACATATGAAAAGATCTCGAATGGTGCCTGGCACATAAGACTAGGAGAAGGTGGGGGTGAACACCCCAGGAAGGAAGAGAAAGCAGAACATATGTCTAAATATGTAAGACTGTACCAAGTAGAAGCCTTTCAACCTTCTGTCACCCCTTCACTACTATTCTCCCCAATTCCTGATTCACATCAAACATAAACACAACTGACACATGAATCTCTCTCTTCAGCTAGTAAAGATTCACAGTGAACTAAACTCCAGATGAGGGTTGTGTCTGTGGAGCAAAGTTCCATGTTTGTCATCTACCCCTCTTCCCTAAGAGGGGAGCATTCAAGAAGAAGAGTGAAAAGCGAGCAGAATGGAGGAACAGAGAGCACCAGAAGAGAGAAGAAATTGATTTTTTTGGGGGGGGGGGGGGGTCAGGATCTGTCCTAAATAAATCCTATGCTTCAAATGCAATGGGAGATGGGAAGCATTTTCTAGACCTTTTCAATGCCACCAAGTGCCTGAGACTCTTCTCTGGCTATTGAAAAGGCCGTGAAAATGCTCACCTTATGTGTCAAGTATGTTAGGTCATAATGAGCTAGTTTAAGTGTAGAAACAAAGATTACAAACTTGTGTCCGCCTCCAAAGTTGAAGCGGTTATGGACTCCCCTCTCTCCCCTTCAGCCTCCTTCCTTGGTTTCGGGATGCCAAGCTGAAAGACCCAAGCTACACACAAGCTATGGGGCAGAGGGATAGGACTGGTGACAGTGACTTGTGCAGTAGTCTGTGTACTTCAGATGGCTCAGCATGCTCGTAGGTCTTGCTGTTAATAAAATGTTCTGGTTGACTGAGAGGTACTAGTTGCCCACAGATGGACTGCCCGTTTTTGAAAAATCCTACAATTAAACTTAATTCAATTTTTTCTTTGATGATAGCTCTTGAAGACTATGCAATTAGTGTTTCTGTCATCATTAGCAATATAAATTCTCCTCATACCAGCAAATCATGGAAGCAGTGGCTCATGGAGAGTGGATGTTAAGGGAATGTCAATGAACCCACATCTATTCTCTGAGGGTAGCTAACATTGTGGAGATTCTGCTGGAGGCAAAGGATGTGACCACTCTAGAGGGGGATGGGCAGAGGAAGCCTCTTGTAATGGATGCTGTCACTGAAACGGTGCCCACTTGAACTGATTTGTAAACTAACAACACCGACTTCAGCTATCTTGTGTTCCTGGGTAACCATGACAAGTTATAAAGGTCCACTGTCACTACACTGTGCCCTTCTAAGGTGCACACTTTGGTTGTGCTGCACATAGTGATTCAGAGGCCTGGCTTTGAATCTGTGTTAGTGCTAGCTCATTTAAGAGAGCCTTCAAGTTTTTGTTATGGCTGTGGCGAATTAAAATCTAATTGAATTCCCCAGGCATTTAATAGTGCATCTAATGTAGACCAGGCTCCATACTAGGTGATGAAGAGGTACAGAGATGTAAGGGCTAAGGGGTTGGTGCTTGGTGTAATCCAGGTTTCCCGATACTGTGAAGCTCTGAGCAAGGGGTCCCTGCATTATAGACCGATGTGAACAGGCTCATGATTGGTGAAGTGTTGACTTTCTCTCTTAATTCACATCTCCTGCCCCCCAAAGCAGACCCTGCTGGGAGTAGTTTATCTGGGAAGTGATCCCAGGAAACATGGTGGGGTAACGGGGAAGGTGAGACAGGGAAGGGAGAAAAGTCAATAACTATGTTGTTGAGCAAGCAGGTGGGGGTGGATCTCACTGGAACTCTCTGAAGTACCCCTTGGCACGCACACCAGAACTGACCTACCACAGGGTGGGGAATTTAGATGTTTACTGACTCTCAGCTCCCATAAGGTGGGGGTTGGCCCTGGGGTTCTCAGTTCCACAGCACGTCCAGGTGCACAAGGCTGAGCAGGTGCTCCCAGTGTTTGAGGAAGCTTTCTGACGGGAGAGAAGCAGGAGCTGGAGGAGGTAGTTGGGGTTGTAGCAAGCTGGAAACCATTTATTGGTGAAGCCACCTCAGCCTAGGAGATTGCTGCTTATTATGGCAGTGACATGTGTTCACCATGAAAGTTTGGAAAATTGAGAACATTTCATAATCCCACTTCTCAAGAAGTAACATTCTGGTGGATTTCTTACGAAAAATTGCTTTTCCCTAGTGTGCATGTATTCTATATGTGTATATTGGAGGGGTTTTCCTTTGTTTTGAGACTTGGTGTTTTTGTTTTGTCTCCACCGTTCAATCCTAAATACTTAGCTCAGAATTTTGAAGAATTGAAAGTAGATAGTATGTGAGGTTAGGGCATTTTCCTGTCTCTTGTAAAGACCTGAAAACATTGTGGAGATTATTTTGGATATTCTGGAGGAAAAGGGGAAACCGGGGAGCCCCTGAGTCTTTGTTTGGGTTACTGTAACAGAATATCACAGACTAGGGGGCTTATTAGCACCCAAAACTTGGGGCGCCTGGGTGGCTCAGTCGGTTCAGCGTCCGACTGTGGCTCAGGTCATGATCTTAGAGTTTGTGGGTTTGAGCCCCGCGTCAGGCTCTGTGCTGAGAGCTCAGAACCTGGAACCTGCTTCAGATTCTGTGTCTCCCTCTCTCCTCCTCCACTTATTCTCTCTCTTTCAAAAATAAACATAAAAAAAACAACTCTAAAATTTCTCACAATTCTGGAGGCTAAAAGTCTGAGGTCAGGGTGCCCAGTATGGTTGAGTTGTGGTGAGGGACCTCCTCAGTGTGCAGGCTGCCAACTTCTAGTATCCTCATGTAGCAGAGTAGTCTGGGGTCCCTTTTATAGGGGCATTTATAAAATCCCATTTCATGAGAGTTGCATCCTGGTGATCTATTCACCTCCCAAAGACCCCACCTCTAAATACCATCACTTGGTGGGTGGGGGGTAGGTTTTACCATATGAATTGGAGAGCTGCACAAACCTTCAATCTTAGCACCTTCATAGGAGCAGGGGAGAAGGAGATTGGACCCAGGGTTGGAGGGATGCTACAGGCCTGAGATTCTCACATATATCAGGCTTCTGCCAGTCTGTGGCTGTACCCTGTGTGAATGACTTGGGTGAAAAGATTGGCTTGAGGCACAGTGGTTCTCAGCCTGGCCAATGCTCCCAGGACCCCACAAGAGGTACAGAAGAAGCAGATTTGCCTTTCTGGAAGTCTCAAGCCTGCTGGGCAGTGGCATCTAGGGTTGGGGTAAGTGACTGATGCAGGCCAAGAATGATGAATGATAGAGTGATGACCTAAGGGGGCTCCCTGGTTCTTGGCTCTGCATGATGCTATAGGACTTTGCCAAAACCCTAAGGAAGGTCCCCCAGAAATGACTGATGGGAATTCTATCTTGCTTCTGTGGGTGTGGGCTTATAATTGCCTTTGGTTTAAGAAATACAGCAAAGTGAGGATTTAGATTTTAGAGTCTGCTGTTTCCTGGGGAATTACTTTCTCATGGCCTCCTTGGCTTCTGGCTCTGATGCAGCTCACAAATATGTAAATCTTTCCTCATTTTTGACCAAAAAATAAATATCACTTATTCTCCTTCATCTGATCAGACTTACTACAGACTGGGGGTTATAACGGGAGAGATCACATTATCTGGAGTCTCCTGCCATCTCCCCAGCTATCTTTTTTTCTGTCTATGTCTCCCCTTTCCTTTAGGTAGCAAGAACAGGTTCTTGTGGCTACCCAGGCTCTTTAGGTTGGTGTTTGTTCCTATCTGGTCTGTTCTGATTAGTTAAGTATAGTCCGTTCTTGATCATCCTTCTAAGAAGCAGAACAAATATCTCTCCTTCTCATTTTCTTGCAAGTTACTAGTGTCCTTCTGGAGCTTTGATCATGGCCTTGAGAGTCTCCTATCCTTTCACAATTGCCTTAAAGAAATAGTTTGAGATAGAGACCGTGCCCTTCTTAAAAGGCCTTCTGTTAATGAAAGTTATATTTATCGTATATTAAACAGCCTCTTTAAAAAGTTTGAAATTGAGTAATAGAAAGCATTATGGCAGACGCACCAAATCCCATTTCACTTTGCCTGGGCACTCAGGAAGATGTTCTCTGGCTCCCCTTGTGGTTAGGTTGTAGCTATGTGATTAGTCTGAGCTCTGAGCCAGGAGCAAAGATGGCAGGTGTCACTTCCAGGCGGAGTATTTACTAGCCAGTGTGCTGCTCTCTAGCCTCCTGCCGCAGCCCTTGTGGAAGCTAGGTGCTGAGGTGGCAGAGCTACAAAATGGGAGCAACACGGACCACGGGGCCACCTTCTGGAGAATTGCTTGACTATACCGGACTTTGTGAACTAACTGGGAAATAAGCTGGTATTTTAGGTCACGAAGATTTAGGGGTGGTTTTGTAGCAGCATAGCCTAAGTTAACAGTAAACCTTACACTGACTGACATGACCAACTCTGGAATCAGACTTCCTAGGCTCCATTGCACACCCTACCACTTACTAGCTGTTTGCGCAAAAAGAGTCTCCAGGAGACCACCGATAGGAGGTGCCTTAATATACTGTCGGGCACATAATAAATGTTCAAAATGCAACAGCTTCTTGATGACAGTTATGCATAAGGATGATTAAACCCTAAAACAAAATTGTTAGTATAAGCGTGCAAGTACTCCCAAGCAATTTCAATGCCCATGTCTTTTGTTTATATTTAGAACCAATTATTCATCATAGGAAATAGCATTGGGAAAGTTATTGGTTGCGTCAATATAGGTTTATTTAGAGGCAGCCATCAAATATTTGAGCCTTAGTTTTTCCACATTTATTGCCACAGAGTTGCCTGTAGCACTATTTTATAAATATTTTAATCTTCTGCATCTCACACGATTATGTGTATTTATCATTTCTGAGCTAGCCTATTTTTGTTCCTTTTTCTTTCTAAATCTGACTTGTTTTCACCAACTCCTCTTTCTGTAAACATATGGCCTGTCCTGCCTTTTTTCTGTGAGTGCACCTGGCAGTTTTTCTGATTTTGTCGCTGTCTTTGTTAGGCTGGTGGCAGGGGGTGATGGAGGGAGGGCTTGGGAGGGACCAGACAAGATGCTTTCATGGTTTAATGCCTTGTGGCGGGGAGGGGGCGCGGGAAGTTTAGCAGTGACCACAGTGAAGTGGAGGAGACGATGAGATAGGTTTGTGTCTGTTATGCGTGAGCATGCACTCTGGGGACTAGGATTTCAGGTGGTCAGCACAGAGTAGTTTTGCCACACGAGTTTGTGGTGCTGCAGAACATTAAGGCGGAGACATCCTGTGACCTTTTAGAAATGCAGAACTTGAATCTTGGAGAGATTGCTTCTGTATTTACCAATTATTTATTTTAGAAGCTAAAAACAAAGGGGTTAAGAGAGAACACAAAAAAGATGCCTTAAGGTATGGAAGAAGGAACAAGAGCCAATTAAGAGGGGAGAGGAGGAGCGTGATAAGAGGACATTGCTCTGAAAGCTAAGGAGGAAAACTTCATGGAGAGTGGCACCCAGGCACTAAATACTTATTATTTTTTAATGATTTTATTTTGCAGGGGGCGGGGGGGGGGAGGTGTCAGAGGATCTAAAGTGGGCTCCAATGCGGAGCTCGAACTCACAAACTGTGAGATCATGACCTGAACTGAAGTCGGATGCTCAACCGACTGAGCCACCTAGATGCCCCTAAATACTGTTAAATAAATGAATGGAAGGGCATTCAACCATGCTAAACGGTACAGGCTATTTAATGAGAATGCGGTAGAATCGGCCTCGCTCCTGGCTCTATTTTCCATTCTTTTATATTCATTTGTTAATTTTATTGTTTGGTTTGGTGTTTCTCCCTCACTTCTAATTTTATTTTACCTTGCTGCCTTAACTCATTTTGGAACAAAGTAAGATACTTATAAAAGTATTTGCTAAGTAATTCTAAATTAACAGGATTTGAAAAAAAAATAAGGAAAATATTTACTATTCTAACCTCCCCAGGAGATTTCTACTGAAAGAGACATTATTATAAAGCTGTGAGTAAGCACATTGTCATAAGGATTATGCCCCAGATGCATCTGGATAGCAGTCATCATTATAAATAGATGTTAATTCTTAAAATATTTCCATGTAATTTCTATTCCAGTGAACGTAGTACTCTTACATAAGGGTCTGTATTTAATGCCATGTTAAGAAAAGGGGAGTGTGGATAATAAGTGATAATGGTAGTGATATCTATCTATCTATATAAAAAGATAAAATTCAGAAATCTACCTACAGAACATTTCTGGGAGAATCAAGATGTGACTGTTTATCCGTACCTTGAAATTTTTCTTTCCTAGATATTGAAGAAGTTGTAGGATTTTGGCTGCTGCCAGTCCCATATCCGTCCCAACTCTCCACAAGCTGCATTTCCTGCATTTCATTCAACTTAAAATCCAAGACCTTGCCTCCAGCTAACTGAGCTCACAGTCTTTTCCATCCTGCACACAGGTGGCAGCAGCTAAGGGCTGCCGAACCTGTAAGTCTACCTACGGAGGCTGCTGGCTCTCTACCTCCAGCTAGTGGCACTGCGCATTTTGCTGCCGGAGGCCAGTTTCTCTTTCTGAAAACTTTCTGCTCCTTTGGCAGCAAGACCCAGAGGTAGAGTGAATTGGTAGTGGGCATGGGTGGGTTGGAAGGGAGTGGGTCTCAGCAGAGGGAGTCTCAGCTGCATCCACAGAACCTCTTAAGCGTGAGGCTGTTCTCGTGGAGTTGGCTATTCTCATTTATATCTGACATAAGCTGCGGAAAGATGGACTGGAGAGATCAAACTAGGTAGGATATTCCTCTGATGGTGGAAACTGTATCTCTACACCATTTTATGTTTTCAGAGCACTGTTGACCGAAACCAGCTTAAATAAATGACTGTTTCTAATTCAACACATGAATTGAGGCTAATGCAAATAGATGTGGCTGCATAAGTGCAGCAGGAAGGATGAAATCCTAAAGTATTCTAGAAATCTTCAAGATACGTATCTTCATGCTTTCCCCATTTGGGGACACATGCAAAACAAGTAACATGTAGGAAAATCCCCCCCAAAAATGAAAGAAGCTTGCTTGAATTATTGCTTAATGCCAAATCATTAACGCTCCATAAACTTGGATTCCTTAGGTCTTGCTTCAGAGCTGACACTTATGTACCACACATATAATTTCATTCACATTTAACACTAGGTGAGAATTTTCTTTTTAAAATCAAAGTTACAAGTAAATATCGTACATTACTAAATGATTCAAACTTTAAGTTCCCAGAGTTCCTTAGTGATGAGTCTTTGAATGTGATAAGGGAGCAACTGCTGCTGCTATTTAATTTACAAAAATCCTTAAGTGTTGGCAGTCATTTACCTATTTATTTCATTTTTTCCTGTACTTAGTAAACAGCTATTTAGCTTTCAAATAGTATATTTGGAACTAACAAACCAATGTCATTACCTTGATGGATGGGCTGTTTGAATTTTAATCTATGTGGTTAGTTATGGTGGCCTACTTGAAAATGAATAATCACCATATTATTTAATTTGGCAAATGGCTCTTATTACCTCTTGTAGGAAGTGTGTCTTCTCTAGATCATTTCAACTGATTTTTTTTTTCTGACTGCTGATATCACACCTGTCATTTTGCGTTGGGTCTATGATTTTTCCAACCTTTTAGAGTAATTGAAAAGGTATTAACTTTAGAAATTTCATGAGTAAGTACAGTCTTCTATATTAATGTGGAATAAGAGATGAATTGGAATCTCTCTGTGGTGCTTGGGATGGTCTTTGAATCCCAAAGAATTTGAGTTCTATATCTGCTCCTTTTGTCTATACCTTCCAAGATTTTTGAGTATTTCTTTCTTCCGTTGCACTTTTCAATTGTTCTGCATCGATGTTAATCTCTCTGAATCCTGATGACTGTTATGTTTGATTATATGCATCTGTGTATATATATGTGTGTATATACATATATATATTGGATTATATATTATACTGTTGGATTATCTGAGAGAATCCAAGTAGTTAATATTATAGAGTATATTTTATGTTGAAGTGTAATTTTGTGATTAAATTTGAATTGCTGTATCTGGAGTACTGGGAATTACCAGTATTTCCTTACAAATTATGATGTCAACAACACAGAAGAATGCTAGGAGACAGCTCGGTTCTCCTGTCTACCATTTCTTGACAGATGTCTTCACTCTCATTTATGCTGGGCGTAGATCATACACTCAGAAATAATGCAAAGACCCAGCCCAAGTCCTAAGTGATCTGTACTTCTTCTGTCCTCCTATTCATGCCGACTCAACTTTTTATTGGAATAAGGGAGAATATTAAATCTTGTTTCTTGAGTATTTTGATTGAGCAAAAAAGGCTTCATAGAAAATATAACAGGTTTCTGATTGCAAGCAAACCACCTTAACAAAAAGGATGCTTGCTGCCCCGTGGCTAGTCGGGAGTCTCTAAAGTGATAAGCCACTCTCAAGATCCAAGACTGGCAAAAGGACAAGAAATCAAGAGAACCCTGGAGGTGGGGCAGCCAGGTACCCAGCTGGGATCACATTATAAAGCCCCTTTTGGTCCAAGTGATACTGCTCTTCTATCATTTCTGATTAATTTGACCTCTAACTGTCCTGCCTTGGTTACAGTTGCTCAGGATTCTGGGTGCTAGGAGCAAGCATCCGATTGATCAAAGATCCTATGAGTTTCCATAGGAGGAGCCTGCTGGGGGAGGCAGGTGTTAGAAATCACCCTTCCACAAGGCCTCATAGAAAGATGAAGTGCTGATTGGAAGGGATATAGATGCTAGACAACCACAAAGAAGTTAATAACCAATAAATAACTAAATTCTGTCTTTATTCTTAGTTGGTAATCTTCAGAAGCAGAAGTCTAGCAAATAGTACCTGAGGAAAAAGTCTAAACTGTACCACACTCAGAGTATTGCAGCTAGGTGCCCAGCAGAGAGGAGTCCTCAGGGATGATGTGCGTGCAGGGTATCAAGGTCCCTGCTCACCCTTTTAGGCCATGCACCTGCTGGTCCTTCATTGAACCAAGGGCAAAGGAGCCCCTTGCTCCATTTCAGAGCCCTAGGGCCTTCTCAGCATGGACACTGTGAGGTCTGGCTTCTCAGTATCCCAGTTGTTTTCACTTCATATCACTATCTTAGGCATCCTCCCAAGGACAATCCACTCTGCACTTCTGTGCTTTCCAGTATGAGGAGATTAAGGCCTGTCAGAATTCTTAGAAATGTTGGAAATGTGGAGCTAAGTTAACTCAGATTTCCTTATGAGAAATGCAAATTTGCCCCACTTCACCTAGGACTCTCAAATAGTCTTCAGTAAAAACACTTAAAAAATTTTTTTTTGTTTCTACCGATCTCATCTCTGTGCCTACACATTATATTCCTCAGTCCTAAGATCATCCAGCTGGCACCTCATGTCTCCGTTGGCTAGAAAAACTGAACAATGCGTGGCATTGTTCCATGTGCTAAAAATGAGTGATTTATTATTTAAAATTCAAATAATTTAGTATGCTTTCCAAGGAATTGGTTTAGACAATCATGATGGAAAACTGAAGGAGAAAAACTACAAATAGGAAATGTTTCTGACCTAAAAAGAATAAAAGTTCATCTTATTTTGGGTGGATCTAATGATGGTTCAGAAAATGGGCCTTTGGCCTCCAATCTTGCCATTGGGACATTATCTCAGGTTCTGAGATTGCTTGGCATAATTTTCGTTCCTTAAGATTTCCAGAGAATGATTCTGCTACTTCACTTCTCTGAGGCTCCTGAGTTTGGGCTCCAGCACCCTCTAATTTCTCCTCCTTACTTTTATCTACTTATTATATCACCTAGTCACTCCTCCTCATTGAGTTTTTAATCCTGATTGTGCCTTCCCTCTGCTTCCAAAGTCCAGTCCTTATCCAGGGTGATTTTCATGCTCTCTGGATGACCCATCCAATGCCGTGTGTGTCCGTGTGTGTCCGTGTGTGTGTGTGTGTCCGTGTGTGTGTGTGTGTCCGTGTGTGTCCGTGTCCCCCCAAGGATCTCTACATCCCTTCAGTTTTACCCTGGACAGTTACAGTCTGGAGCCCCTGTCATCAGCCAAACATGTTGCAGAGTCAATTCAGACTCATTATGGCATCTCTTATTCTACCATATCAAGAATTCTCGTTGAGTCCTCTACGTTCTGCATCTCCCATACTCTTATCCAGCTTATATACAATATTCTGTCATTTCAACTACTCTCTTGTAATAACCTAATCTCCCCTGTCTCAGGTTCATTACACCCACTTAGAGCAACCCTGAATCCTAGATGAGTCTTACCCCCTACTTTCTCATATAGCTGTATCTACTTTCTTGGGTATCTCTTGAGAAAATGACTGGCACTCCTATAAATTGGTGGTCATCCTCTTAATCTGAGTGTATGATACTACCCAGAATATTCTTTGAAAATTGCAAGCCTGATTATACTCCTCCTGTTGTTCTAGCTTAAATGCCTTCAATAGCATGTATTTGTCCTAAAATTAAATACAAAACTTGATTAACCTTTGCCCACCTTGCCGATCTCAGTGCCCCCTGCTCCCATTTAACCACATGGCTACCTACCAGGTATCTTTTAGTTCCTCTCTTTCCAGGTGTTTAAACATGCTCTTCCCTACAACATTGTTCACCATGTTCTTCTGCTTTGCTAACTCCTGTTAATTCTTCATGTTTGATACTGTCCCTTCCTTAGTTGAGCCTGATCTGACCTCCAGGCAACTTTTGCCATTACATGATTCCATAGCGCTCTCTGCTGCATATATCATAGTACTTCTCACACCTTTAAAAATGTATGTAGTGTCTGTATTCTACACTAGCATTAAATCTGGGGCTCTTGGTCACTACAGTTTCCCCAGTATGTATAATAGAAATCTTTGCTGAATGAAAGGATGGATGGATGAGTGAGTGAAACAAATATTCATCAATCTGAATAATTCACACCATTCCACTCTATTAATATAGTTGACTTGTATATTCCTTTTGTTGTTTCTCCTGCTCTCTTCTCCTGATTTCTGAATTCTCATTTTGCCAGCCTGTGGAGTGTGAGATGAGGGGAGACAGAGGAATGGGTGATATATCTGTTTTTTATTGTTAGTAACCAAGATTGTTTTAATTCCTTGCAAGTCCTCTGCTGAGACAGACTCTTCTGATATCAGACATAATCAGATCTGGAAGACCCTTGAGTCTGTCCAGTGATTCTTAATGCAAAGCACCTTGTATCCCTTTGTATGGGGTTGGCAAACTAAGGGTGAGTTTTTGAAAAAAATACTTGGTAAGTCCAGCCATTTCAATTGAGGTTTAGATTAAATCATTTCCTGAGGGTTTCATTTTATTGCTGGTTTCATTGGCAGATATGTCCTTACATTAAACTACATAAAAACAGTTCTAAAGGAATTAGCTCCAAAGGTCATTCTAATATTTTTCGTAGGGAAGCAATTATTGGCCACATTTAACAAATCAACATTTCTACTTATTGGAGATGTACATTGTTACCTTTGGAGCATTTTAAAGAAGAGATAATGGAAAAAATCTCTTGAGTATGATCTATAGATTTCCTTTTAGCCTCTTGGAAATGACAGAGAAAAAGAAATTAGAAAAGATAAAGTGGGGGAGGATAAAGAGATTATTTTTCTTTATATTTTTATTAGTTGGCTGAATATCTTAACCTGACATCCTAAACTTTTAAAAAATGAGTGTGGAATTTCCAAGTATCTACCTGTTTTCAGAAAAATGTGGGTATTGGGGCAGTGAGGAGACTGATCAGTCTTTCCTTGAGGTGTCAAGCACTTCAGGGGAATCAGTTATGAGCAGGCCCCCCCCCCCCCCCCACCAAATACTGCCATCATGAACCTATCACAGTGCCAGGAATTTTGCCATTAATTATTTCTCCAGGATTAAGGAATGATATACTTAGGAGTTGTCTTTGAAAATGCAGTTTTTTTTAATGAGATCTTAGAAGTATGCACATATGTGCTCACACACCCCACTTCTCAGTTATGAACTAGGAATTAAGTAGCTATCCTTATGGGAAAGAAACACTGGGAAATACATTCTAGTAGGTGAAACCAGTATATAACAAAAGGAAGTTTTGTCTGTTTCTGCAAAAGGAAGTGTTAGGCCTGTTAATAGTAACTTATTGGAAGGACAATGGTTGTGCTCAACATTAGAGGAAGAGACAGCCAACCAGGCCTTAAGGACAAAAATAAGGGTAAGTCTGGGAACTTAGGCAAGATGATTACCTCCTCATGCCTCAGATTCCTCATTTAGGAACTCTGGAGAACTAGTGCTGACTTTGTGAAGTTGCTATTAGGATCAAATGAGTTAATACTCATGAAATTCTTAGAACAGTGGCTCACACATAGTAAGCACTCAATAAAAGTTCTCTCTTAGCCTGAATGCAGAAAATCTCAGGGGCTGCCGATGTAAAGATTGGCTAATGGAGAGATGGCACAGGCCAGGGAGATAGTGGGTGAAGTGATAAGAAATCATATTCTGGATTTACATAGAAGGTATAATGCCAACTGTATTTGCTAATGAATTAAATATGAAGTCTAAGAAAAAGAATAAAAAATGTCATGGTTTTGGACCACAGCAAATGGAAAGTTGGTGGTTGCCACCTATTGAAATGCAGACGGTTGAGACAGATAAAGAAGCTGTCTTTAGATATATTAAATTTCAGGTGCCTATGAGACTTCTAAGAGCAGGTGTCAAGGTCAGCAGGATACAGGAATCTGGTGTTCACTAGAGAGGTCCAGGCTTGAGTGGCAAATATGAGACAGAAGAATACACATAGAAGCTGAAATAATTCTTTACTAATTACTTGCAAGTGTCTAGCTGTTGTTAATGAATTTTCTCTGACATTATTCATTCTAGGCTCTCCCTACCTCTAGCCAAAGCTTTAACTGGGTTTCTTTGTCTAATGAAGTGATCTAAACCTTTGTTCCAGAGGTTTCTAGGTCTTTTACGCAGCTATCAGTAGTACATTTGCTGGAACCCTCCATTAACATTTCCTGTTGGATATGGTAGATCAAGGTGGTACCCAGAGGATCCTCCTGGCTGGACGAGTCTTCTGCAATTCTGCAGAGGGGAGCTTGGCAAAATAGGGCCATAGGAAAGCACCCTGGGGGGAAAAAGGACTGGGAGTGGGAAAAGGGTGAAGGGGAATGTTCTAAAGACAGGTTTTGTCTGCTCTACTGATCACTGTTCAATGTCTTCAGGGAACTGGAACAGCCTCAGGCTACACCCAGTACTCTCTCCCCCCGCTCCCCCACCCCTGGTGCTCAGCGGGAGATGTGGCTGAAGGACTAGCAAGACAACCTGCCTCAGCTCCACACTTGAGCACGCAAGGTCAAAGCGTGTTGTGCTCGACTCTTCCGCTATTAATCTTCATTACCCAAACAGTCATTAAATGAAACTCAGCCCACGTTTTTTCGTTCAATTTTTATTACCACCACCTGACTAATTATTAAAAAGCAAGCAAGCATCAATTAGCTCCAGACACATACATGACAATTACACTGGGGAGACACGACAGGGTTGAACCACACATCCCCCTGCAGTGCATAATAAGCTGGCAGAAACCAGAACTCTATAAGCAGCAAATGTGTCTAATTGACTTCCTGGGAAGTGAGGTCCTCATGTAAAAACATCTGGGTGCAATTTTCTGGGCATTTAAGCAACTCTAGAGAGACATGGAGTAGGCCCTGGGCTGCATTTTGATTGGATTTAAACCCCGCCCCTGCCACCTTAGTGCCTTATCCTTGGTCCTTTCTACTCCTTGCCCCACGTGTGTGTCCTTCTCTGTAGTTCTTGGTCCAACTCACCTATTATGGTTTGAAGTGATGGGCTTTTCTTCCCACATCTCATCAGTCCTCTGCCACATTGAATTTCTGGCCATTCTATAGACAGGAAAGGAGGGGTCGTAGGCACTTAACATCACTGACTTAATGTAGCTTTTACTGACTGCCCCCAAGCAGTTAGCTGTCTCCCACTTCCTGTTTCTGGAATAATACTTACCAAATTTGTGTATAATTGAACTGCTCTGTCTTTTCAACTAACGTGATCTGCTTGAGTTTAGAGAATATGTGGTTCTGATTTTGCCATCTAAGATCCCAGTACATGAACCATTCATTGAATTTTGTAGCATTAATGAATTAGCATTCGTTTGGTTGAACAAAATAATTAGGTTATAAAATATGGCTGAAATAAGTTTTTACTCAACAGTTGGTATTGTTTCCCTGTGAACGGCTCACTAAAAAATATTGGTAGGTTTCATATTCTCACATTTGCACCTGTTATACATGATAGAGGAATGGTTCTCTGTGTCATCAAAGGACCATCAGAATCATCTGGAGGGGCTTGATGGGCATGCAGATTCCTGAACCCTATTTCAGATCCTTAGACGTGGGGACTGGGAGTCTGGATGTTCAAAAACTTTCCTCAGTGAGTCTTATGGACACATAAGTTTGAAAAACACTATAGTAGAAAGGAGAGAGAGGGAGTAAGATGTTCCTTCGTAAATGCAGCCAGGATGCATTATGGTATAAGATGAAAACCATCAGAAGTCAGGAGAGAGGTGAAACCGTATTCCATCCTGTTATACGAGAGGGATATCCTTTTATCTTTAACCTCTCTTGGGGTGCCTGGGTGTCTCACTTGTATAGGCATCCAACTCTTCAACTCAGGTCATGATCTCAGAATTGTCAGATCTAGCCCCCCGGCCAACTCTGCACTAAGCATGGAGCCTGCTTAAGATTCTCATTCTCTCTCTCTGCTCCTTCCCTGCTTGTGCTCATGCATGCATGCTCTCTCTAGGGGGGGAACCCACCTCTCATTGGCATTCTCATTCCCCACCCCTTCAGCCCTGATGCTGTGCATATATCCTCAGGCCCATATGCTTCACAATATTTTTCATGAGTACCCCTAATAAAGGAAAATGAAATTATACTTCTGGAATTCTGGGGGTTGGGGGATTAACCCAAAGCAGCCTCCCGGGGAAAAAACATTTCTCTTAAGGCTTTAATATGCACTGGTTTTAAAATTAAAATGTTTTAAAGCACTATTGAATAACATTTAAGCTTGAAGAGGTTCTGCCTGTTTGCTCTTTGCTACAACTGCAGATTCACTGCTTTCTCTGAGAAGGCGGCATCTTATAAGTGGATAAGGATTCTGGTAAGAGACAAACAGTCATAAAACTAATGTAACTATAGACATTTAAAAAATGTATTGAGGGAAAACATAAAAGAAGTGCTAGGCAGATAATCTTAGAGTTTACTGTTAAAACAATAGGGCTTAATTGTCAAAAGTAATATCCTCAGTAGATGAATACTTTTCACGTAGAAGCAGAATTTTGTCTGGGATGCTTTAACACACAAAGGTAAGTTTTGGTTCATTTTTGCATTTTTTCATCCAGCTAACAGAATAGGAAAGGAGATAAGAATTCAGAGGCAGGATCTGAAGAATTTTTAGAGCAGTTTCCTCTAAAAAAGTATAATTAATTGAAGTACCTTCCCATGCTGGAAATGAAACTTCGCTGCTTGTCTGTATGGCTCTTGGTAAAAACAGAGGTAAGTGGAAGATGGAGACTCTGGGGAATTTGAGAGGGCTCTGTCTGGAGAGCTACATTTTGGGTATGTTGCACCTGGCGATACACCTTTTCAGGTGTTAAAGTGAACTCCAAGTATTTTGTCTATTTTCCATTTGCTTCTCAACCCCCTGTACACTTAGGTGGCAATTTAATTCATCTGCTTCCTACTCATTTACACCTAACTCATAATAAATGTTTGGAGGGAAAGCTGAGAACTCTCACCTGGGTTTAGTTAATACAGATTTTCAGTTCCAGAAAGGAAAGACACAGGATCATTTAGTCTAATTCATAACATGGGAGCCCTCTCTTCAAGCCCTATGCACATTGTGACATAAGTATCTAACCTATACTATCTCTTGGTGTCCTACTCTTGTATGTCCTGCTATCTTCACATAGTACTCCAACCTCATGATCCCTAACACAGTTCCCTATATCTTTTTAACTCCTGCTTTACTCATTGGCACACTGTTCATCTGATAAAGGAATTCGTGCTATGATCGTGGACAATATTGGGATGGAACCAGTAATACTCAAATTTTATTGAAAGTTGACTACAGGTCAGAAAGAGGATTAGTTTATTGTACTCTCATAACCACTTGAGGATAGTGTTGCCATCCTCATTCAGAAAATGGAATTTGGGTGTGGAGAAGTTGAGGGACTTGGCCTTGGTCATACTGCTTGTGTGTTGTGGAATAGAACTTGAAATACAGGCCATCTGACTTGGCTCGTACTCTTAACCCCCATGCTCACTACCTCTTGTTGACTTAGAACCCTCCCAATGTGTTAGCATTTGAGTGGTGGTCTCAGGATCTTTAGTCTTAATGTCTAAGGGGTAGGCACCGAGAGCTACAAAAATAAGTCCTTAGGACTCTTGAACCATAAAAGTTGGGTAGGAGGATGAGAGGATTACTCCACATTCATCTAAGGCTGAGTCATAAGATGCTAAGATACAAAATTATTTTGTGAGTCTAAATCTATTATTTGAAGAATTGGCCCTTGGTACCATACCTTCAATGTAGACAACAAATGTTAATTTAAAAATCCCCACTGGAATGCAAATTGGTGCAGCCACTCTGGAAAACAGTGTGGAGGTTCCTCAAAAAATTAAAAATAGACCTACCCTATGACCCAGCAATAGCACTGCTAGGAATTTACCCAAGGGATACAGGAGTGCTGATGCATAGGGGCACTTGTACCCCAATGTTTATAGCAGCACTCTCAACAATAGCCACATTATGGAAAGAACCTAAATGTCCATCAACTGATGAATGGATAAAGAAATTGTGGTTTATATACACAATGGAGTACTACGTGGCAATGAGAAAAAATGAAATATGGCTTTTTGTAGCAATGTGGATGGAACTGGAGAGTGTGATGCTAAGTGAAATAAGCCATACAGAGAAAGACAGATACCATATGGTTTCACTCTTATGTGGATCCTGAGAAACTTAACAGAAACCCATGGGGGAGGGGAAGGAAAAAAAAAAGAGGTTAGAGTTGGAGAGAGCCAAAGCATAAGAGACTCTTAAAAACTGAGAACAAACTGAGGGTTGATGGGGGATGGGAGGGAGGAGAGGGTGGGTGATGGGTATTGAGGAGGGCACCTTTTGGGATGAGCACTGGGTGTTGTATGGAAACCAGTTTGACAATAAACTTCATATATTGAAAAAAAAAATCCCCACTGGATTTCCCAGGAAGCTCGAGGCCCTGAAACCTGAATTTGCCAGCCTTCCAACCTCCCTAAGGCATCACTACTCAGCCCCAACCCTCAGGCCAGCCTGGGTATCTCAGGGTTGTGGTCTTCCAACCCAGAAGCACCTGAGAACCTGTTGAAAATGAAGATACTTAGGCCCTGTCCCAGACCTACTGATTCAGAGACTCTGAAGCTAGAGCCTAATAATCTGTTTTAATTAGCATTCCAGGTGATTCTGATCAGTGCTCAAGCTTGCAGACCAGTGTCTCTGGGGCAGGAGTCAATAAAATGGAAAATGGATCCTTATTTCACACTGTGCTGAGAATGGTGGATCAACCAGAATGTGGCTAGGTCTGGCTCTATTGGCAGCAGGTATATGTGAAATACAAAATATCAGTTCTGCAGGGGGGAAACCTTAGAAATCAAAGTGAGGAGGTAGAAAAAGCTTTAGCGGCGACAAAATGCAAAGGACTGAAATGTCTACAGAGTCCTTGTAGACCAGAACAAGTCTGACATTTGACCCCAGATACCCAAGGTCTGGGTGGGGGCCCAAGAGGAGGGGGTACATGGCAGGAAAAGGCACCAGGGTTGGCATCAATGTATGGCAGACTGGGTAATGTAAACATCAGAACTTAGAGTTCTGGAGGCCAGAGGTCTGAAATCAAGGTGTCCTCAGAGCCCTACCCCCTCTGAGGCATAAGGGAATGAACTATTCCATGCCTCTCTCCTAGCTTCAAGCATTCTTTGGCTTCTAGATGTACTCCTCCAAGCCCCCATTTTCACATGGCATTCTCCCTATGTGCTTTCACATTGTCTTCCCTCTGTATATGTCTGTGTCCAAATTTGCCCCCTTTTATAAGGACCTCAGATAAACCGCATTAGGGCCCACTCTCATGACCTCACGTTATAAGTCCATTGCCTCTGTAATTATCTTATTTCCAAATGAGGTCCCATTTTCAGGTGGTGGGGTTAGGACTTAAATGTATCTTTGTGTGGGAACACAGTTCAACCCATGACAGTGTTTAGAGGAGGAAAGTGAGGAATTGAGGCAGGAGAAGAGGAGGGGAGAGTAGAGAGTGATCCCTTGGTGTATATATAAGAGAAGTGTGCCCTTTGGAGCTTCAGTTGACCCTTTTGTGATTTTTTCCTGCTTCACTTTCGATGCTACAAATTTTGGATTATCCCCACCCCTGACACTGGGTTCCCCCTTCCCAAAGTTGGCAGTACAGTGGAGTAGAGAGAACACTGCATTTAGGATGAAGGGTGCAAAGTGGATATTTTGCTCTGTTTATAAACCCTATAAACTCTGTAAAGAATTCAGTCCCAAGAAAGTATCATGTAAGCTGTTAACAGCTTAGTGAGCCCTTTCTCCTCCTCTGTTCCCCTCCTCAGTCCACATGGGATTTTTAAAGGACTTTGTGGTTTTATACCAAAACCTGTGTGGCATGGGAATGGGTGGATGGGGCAGGGCTGCTGCTTCAGAGTGCAAATTTTTCCAACTGCTTCTAGAACACACACTGCACAGATAGGGAAGAGACTTTGGCAGAGGGATACCGGGCCTTGACTGCAGACTCTAGTTTTGTGATGGAATTAATTTCTTCCAGTTGTATATTGAGCACTACAGCATCCACCAGTTCCAGGAAAGGCTGTTAGAAGTCATGTCCCTAAAGGAATTTGCTGGAAGCAGGAGCAAATGCCACATGCCAGATAAATGGGTTTACTCGTCTTCCCACAGGGAGATCTTTTATACTGAAGAGTCCTTTCTTGGGAGAATTCCTTTTTAGGTTTCTAAGATTCCCAGGAGTGATGAAGGCTCATAACCTACTTCTGCCGTTACTCAGGGATTGTTCTGTGGCTGAATGGAAGGGGAATCAAATTTAGAACTGCCTGAAAGGAAATCTAGATAGAAGCTATTATTAGATGAGAGGCGAACTGAGGTGGTATCAGCTGGTAAGGTACTATCAATTGTGCTTGGATTTAGGAGAGGATCTTAAATAAGAGCATGGACCTAAGGCCATGAAAGCAGGAGGAATAATGGGCTTTGAAAACTTTCACTCTTCAGAAGCCAAGGTCACCACCATGGCTTATATATAAGGAGGCTCACTTCACGTAATAAGAGAAATAAAAATGTGTCCTTAGGAAAGGACAGGACACTAAGGAAGAAAATAGTTAATTGTGTTTGGAGGGACTCTCTTAAAATTTCCAATGGTGTTGTAAGATGGGGAAAAAGAGAAAATACAGAGTAATAGAGTTGGAAAGACCTCTCCAGCTGCCAAACTTCCCCACCTGGCATTTAAAATGGTCTTTTCATACTCTTGGTCTCACTTTACCTGTGCAGCTTTGCAGGATCTTGGTGATCTAATTCCAAAGTCTTTGCCTGATGGATGCAAAAACAAAACTTGTATTAAAGAGTACATCCCACACGTAATTGTGTGTGTGTGTGTGTGTGTGTGTGTGTGTGTACTCATTCCTGAATGAATGTGATTGATTTCTAGTTTCTTTTGATTGTATTTTCCTCAATATATTTATGCTTGGGAAGCATACAGGCACTATTTCAGCAACAGCCCAAACAAGGGGTGGAAAGCAGGGTGCTCTTATTCATTAGATTTCTTGACCCTGTTTCTCCTTGTGTTGGCCTTATTCTCACCTCCCTTGAGGATGAGCTTCCTCCTTGTGGCCAAAAAAGATGGGCGTTGGTAACATTAGTCTTTGTCTACACTCTGTAACACCAGGAGAGACTGTGTTTCTCCAGAGGATTCTAATTGGTCCTTCAGTCATGTGACCTAGATGGATTCATAACTGTGGTCAGGAGGGGGGGACATTCTCATGGACCCAACCAAGTCCTGTGCCTCTCCTGTCACTGAGGGCACATGGTAGATACTCCTGACAATACTTTATGTATTTCTATTTATCTTTTTTATTTTTTAATGAAATTTATTGTCAAATTGGTTTCCATACAACACCCAGGGCTCATCCCAACAGGTGCCCTCCTCAATGCCTATCACCCACTTTCCCCTCCCTCCCATTCCCCATCAACCCTCAATTTATTCTCAGTCTGTATTTCTCAGTACAAAAAAAAAAAAGTCTTCTGACTTTTCTGGTCTCTTTCCATCATCCTGTAGATCTCTCAATTTACTGTCCTTACAACTTTCCACTCCCACCAGACTTAATCCTGTCTCTGTGATGATGTTGGGATTTCCCTCTCTAATTGAAAGGAGCTTGTGACCTACACAGAGACCAGGGTTCTAATCCAACCTCTGCCATTAACTACTGAGTCTTGATGGCCCATCTCCTTGGGCCTCAGTTCTCCTAAATATTTGAGCACATGAGGATGGAACTCCAATGACTGCCATATAAGCATAAATACGGGGAGACTCCAAATAAGGTGTCTCCCATTTTCCCTTTGTATCATAGGCACACAAAATGAGTGTGTTAAGTTATACTTTTCAGGATGCAAATGAATGTCAAAATTTAGTGATGCAGACATGTTAAAATAGCGTTTTCCATAAAAATTAGTCACATAGTATTTTTTCTCATGTTTTATAAATTTTAAACACATATTCAGCATTGGCATCATCATGAATAAAGCCACTTTTGGACCATCTCACAGTTTTCCAGAGTATGCTGTCTTTACTTCCAGCTAATACATAGTCCCTTTTGAATCTGTGTATGATGTTTTAACTGGCATTTATTGTCCTCACGAATGCTTTCAAAAGACATTAGTATACTTGATTTTTCTTTTGTGCTTGATAGCTACAACATGTTGATTTTTCAAATGATCTTTTTTAAAAAAATTTTTTTGAAAGTTTATTTTTGAAGGAGAGAGTGAGCATGTGAGCAGGGGAGGAGCAGAGAGGGAGGCACAGAATCCAAAGTGGGCTTCAGGCTCTGAGGTGTAAGTACAGACCCCCATGTGGGGCTCAAACTCCCAAACCATGAGATCATGACCTGAGCCAAAGTTGGACGCCTAACCGACTGAACCACCCAGGTGTCCTTCAAATGATCTTTAAAAGCTTGTTTATAATGGCATCTAGTACTCAGAATTCTGAGCTCACACCCCAGGAATAATTACTGCTCCTTGATTAGATTTCTCATTTCCTCATTGTCCACAAGCGAATCTGTCATGTGACCTCTATAAACCTTTAACATTGCTTACGGCATTTAAGGCTAATAGGTTTAATTCAGAAGATAATTTATTCCAAATAAAGGGGCACACTTTATAAAGCTTTATTTTTTTTTTTTGAGAATTTTTAAGGACGTAGATAACATGATTCCCTCTTTGCAGAGCAAACACTTTGGGAAAAACCCTCACCTTAATATTTGTGATGGAAAGGGGGAGGCAAGGAGAACAGTTGATTAAAGCTGACTTTAAAACTTCACATGGGAGAGGAGAGGCGGGTAGGAGGCCAGAGGAGGACTCAGTCATGCAGAGAGTTAGTCTAGGGTGATTTCCCTATAGACTGGCACAAAGGCAGGTATGGGCTGTGTTGAGCCAGTGGAAACCTCAGAGGGACCGCGGCCCCTGGAAGTATAGTTGGCATGAGTTAAAGGAAAAGGAAGAGAGGGTAAGGTTTGGAAGGATCTCCACATGGAGAAAGAACAGGGGAGAAACAGGTCACCCGTTGCACCTCAATTCTCTTCAGTATAAACATGCCCTTTCTGTAGGGCACTGGCTATTCATGAAATGTCAAATTTCAAATCTGAAACGGTGTGAAAACTTTTGATGAATATCACTGGGGAAAATGAATAGATGAATAGTGAGTAACCTCTTATTTTCTGAAAGGCTATATGAAATTGCTTACTGGATGTAGGGATGATACATGCTCATCCTCGAACGCTTGCTGTGTCTGAAAGTTAGGACTGTTGAAACGTCTATTTCACACGGGATGAGACAACAATGAGCTGGACTTGCCTTGGTTAATTAGTACAAGCAAGGGAGGCATTTGGGGATCTCTGTCAGATGGCCCATTGTACAGGTAAGCTAGTGTTTTTTGAAAGCTATTTCAGGTACGTAAACAAAATAAATGACAACGTATGTGGATGAAACATTTTCACAAACGTGATTTCATTACACAAACCTCTGAAGGAGGCAACCATTATCACTCCCAGTTTGCAGATGAACACAAAATGGGGATGTGGGGTGGTTAAGTGCTTAGGTCTACCTCTCAAAGAGGTAACCCAGAGAATGTTGGATTAGTGATGTTCCCTGTTATGTTGAAAGTTTAGAAACCATTACATAGACTGATATCCAACACTAGGTGACATTTCCCCACTCCGTTCCTCAGCAAAGTCCAGGCAGTATAGCTGCTAGGAAGAACTTACTCTGAAGGAAAAATGCCCAGTTAATAAAACTTTACAGGTTCAAAGGCTAGAAAGTTACTGTGTTTCAGAGTTTGATTTGCTGTTGTGGGTTTAGTAAGACCTGATGGGCATATTTCAAATAGTACAAAAGGTTACAATAAAACATGTTTTTATGTTGTGTTCTCTTGACCTTCCTCTTCTAGTTCCAGTCCCAAAAAGTAACTTTCAGACTACTCTCTTGTGAATGCTTCCAGAGAATTCTCTATACCTGATCATTACTTATTCCTCCTTCCAGTGTTGTTGTTTTTTTTCAAACACAATTGGCAACACCTTGAAAATCTTACAACTTCTATTATATTTTGGAGTTTATTCCAGATCATTCCACAAAAATTGACCTTATTCTTTATAGGGGCTATTTAGTATTCCATTACGTTTCATCTACTGAATAGGTAATTTATGGACATTTGGGTTCATAAACAATGCTGAACTACACACTTTATTATTCTGTTCTTATGTGGACATATCTTTACAAAAACCTATCTAGGTGTATATATCCTGTATCAGAAAGTATGCTTTTAAAACTGGGAAATGACCAAATTGTTATCCAAAGATGGTAAACTAAGTTGCTCTCCTACCAGTTAGGAATGACATTATTTCTTTCACTACTGATTTGGTTTTACATTACCAACTTTTTTATTAGGGTCAGTTTACTGGGTGAAAATTTAGTTTTTTAAAATATTTTTTATTGATTATTTTTGAGAGAGAGCAAGCAGGGAAGGGGCAGAGAGAGGGAGACACAGAATCGGAAGCAGGCTCCAGGCTCTGAGTGCTCAGCACAGAGCCCGACGTGGGGCTCAAACTCAGACTGCGAGATCATGACCTGAGCTGTAGTCGGCCACCCAACCAACTGAGCCACCCAGGCGCTCCGAAAATTTAGTTTTAATTTGTATTTCATACATTAAGAGTTGGCATAGCTGAAGATCTGTTTAACAGTATGAACACATTGAATTGTACACTTTAATGGTTAAGATGGTAAAAGTCGATATAAATTTATATATTTTAATATATTTAAACCCTTTTTGTACTCTTCCTGTCCTTTGTCCATTTTTCAATTTGTTTAATGCTATTTTCCTTATTGGTTTGTTGCTGTTTTTATTTTAGGGAGAGGGAAAGTATGAGTGGGGAAGAGGGGCAAAGGGAGAGAGAATCTTAAGCAGGCTCCCCACTCAGTGCAGAGCCTGACCTGGAGCTCAGGACTGTAACCCTGGGATCATGACTTGAGCTGAAATCAAGAGTTGGATGCTCAGCTGACAGAGCCACCTAGGTGCCCCTCCATGTTGGTTTTTAAGAACTCTTGTTATACTAAGGAAAGTAGCCCTTTGCCATATGCCGTGAATATCTTTCCCAGTTTTTAAGTTTTATGAGGTTTAGAGCATTTTTTCCACTTAGACTTAAAAAAAAATTGCATGGATAGTTCGAAACCAATTTGGATATTTGGTCTTTAAGAAATTTCTTTTGTGATTGTATTTTTTTGTCTCTAATTTTACTTTCATTTAAATCCTTCATCCATCCAAAATATTTTGTCATAGGTTATATTCTTGCGTCACTATCTTTCCACATGTAACTTTATTTTTGGACTCTTAACATTCAACTTATTAATCTTTCTATTCATTTACATGTTCTAAATTTATTACTATGATTTTATAATGCATCTTATATACTTACAAATTTAACATTTTTATGTTTTACTACAAGTTGTCTTACTACTGATAAAGCAAAACCAAAATGGAGGCCGCAATTTGAGTATACCTGTAAGCCAACCACCCATAGCCATGATGTAACCAAAACTTAAGCTGTCCCGATTTCCCTGAAATGCTGACTCTCACCTTAAATAATACTTCTTCATGTCAGCATAGCCTTGTAGTTTGCTAGGCAATCAGCTGCAAGCAAGTAAACTTAGTGGTATTAATACTAAAAATAATGTAAGTTTCAGGAAGCTTTCTGGGAAACATGGTGGAGTAGGAGGATCGTAGGCTCACCTAGTTTCCAGGATAGTGTAAATAACCCAGAAAATGACCTGAAGACTGGCAGAATAGACTCCTCACAGCTAAATGTAGAGAAGAGGGCCAAACTGATGCATGGGACTTTCCCTGGAAGGGAGGGATGCCATATGGAGAAGGAAAAGAAGCAGACCTCCCCCCCCCCAACCCAGGCACAGGGGACCCACACTGGGAAGACAAATCCCTATGACATTTGACTTTGAAAACCAGAGGGATATAATTTTGTGAGTTATTAAAATCTATGGGGCTTAACACCTGAAACTTTAGAAATCAGGCTCAGCTTTGGGAGAGCTGGAGGATAAGAAACAGTCTCTGGTTTTCGAGAAACAGCACAACTACTAACAGTTGTATATACTGTATACCACGGAGATACAGTATAGAAGCAGTCTGAAAAATCCCTAGGGTATGTGGGAATGTGATTTATTTACTAATCGGTGCGCTGAAGGGGCAGGGATCTTTGGGAGACTTCCCTAAGAACAAAAGAGCTGTCTGTGGGTGCCGTTTCCCTAACCCTGCCTGAACTGCAGGAACAAGCACAGCATTTATGCTCTGTACCTAGCTTGTTAATAGTGTGCCCTGCCATGTGCTCCTAGAAGACTTACCTTCTTCATCCCAGCCTGGGCAGTTTCCTGACGGGCTGCAGGTCCCTCCTGCTGCTTACAGCACAGACCTGCTGGCTCTGCCCCAACCCTGCCCTCGAGTTATGTGGGCCTGCCCCCTCCAATATGCCTTTGGCCAGAGCCCATCCAAAGTGGTGCCACAAGTCAGGCAGTGTCTAAGCAGCTCTACAGGGGCTGGCACCACTCTTTCTTGACTCCTGCCCCAGGGTGAGGGGAAGGTAATCACACCAGCCTGACTGCATCCCCAGGGGTGGGATGGGGCAGACATCTAGTCTGTCTGTAGGTCCCACCCACCAATGAAAGCTCAGGGGATAGGAAAAGTGCCCTGCAATTTGGTGCTACTGAATTTCTGGCAGATGCGTGGTCTGACTTCACTCAAGCCCGAGGCAGCCCCAGACTGGCCCATTAACACAGGAACTGAATCCTGCTGACAGTAGACCATGAGAGCCATTGCAGATGACTGCCTGGAGGCAAACACGGCTCAGTGACAACAGCAGGGTGTATACAGCACACAAAGACACCCCAGAAGTGCAGGTTCTGGTGAACAGGGGACATTGCACTACAGGGCACTACAGCACTTCTTCATAAGGCCACAACTTTCAAGATCAGGAGATGTAGCTGACTTTCCTGATGCATAGATACAAAGAGCTAGACAAAATGAAACAGGAGTATATCCCAAATGAAAGGACAAAACAATAGCAAGAGAGCTAAATGAAATGGAGATATGTCTAAGAGATCTGGAAGTAATAGTCCTAAGGATACTCACTGGAATTGAGTAAAGGATCTCGGTGAGACCCTCAACAAAGAGAAAACTTTAGAAAGAACCAATCAGGTGAACTCAACAACTGAGGCCAAAAATATGCTAGATGGAATAAATACAGTAGAGGAAGCAGAAAAATGGAATAGTGACCTGGAGGGTGGAGAATGGAAAATGAGCTAAAAGACGAGAGAGAGAAAAAAAATAGACTTAAAGGAACTCAGTGACACCATCAAGCATAATAACATTGGGATTCCAGAAGAAGAGGGGAAAGGGGGCAGAAATTTTATTGGAAGAAATAATAGCTGAAAACTTCTTGAGTTTGGGGAAGGAAACAGAAATCCAGATTCAGGAGGCACAGAGCCCACAAAAATCAACCCAAGGATGTCCACACCAAAACACACAGTAATTAAAATGGTAAAAGTATGATAGAGAATTTTTAAAGCAACAAGAGAAAGTAGTTACAACAAGTGAACTCCCATAAGGTTAGCAGCTTCTTTTTCAGCAGAAATTCTGTAAGCTGGAAGAGTGGCATGATATATTCAAAGTGCTGAAAGAAGAAAACCTGCAACCTCTATATCAGCAAAGCTATTATTCAGAATAGTGTTTCCTAGACAAAAGTTAAAGGAATTCATTATGACTAAAGCAGCCATATAAGAAATGTTAAATGGGACTTTCTGAATGGAAACAGACGACCATAGGCAAGAGTAAAAAAGTAGGAAGCAGAAAAGCAGTAAAATATTAGGGGTTTCAGATAAGGATGTAAATTATAATACTGTATACCTGAAACGTGGTGGGGGGCAGGGAAAAGGAATAAAGAGTTCAAATTTAAGGAACTGTCAATTTAAAATAGATTTATATTTTTATAAGTCTATAAAGTATATGGGATATATAAGATGTTATATAAAAACCTAATGAGCAAAAAATGAGAAAGGAATAAAGTATATCACTAGAGAAAGCCAGCAACTGTGAGAGAAGAGAGTAAGAGAAGAACAAATAGGAACTACAAAAACAACCATAAGACAAGTAACCCACAACTGGTACGTACTTATCAGTGATTACTTTGAATGTAAATGGACTAAATGTTCCAATCAAAAGACATGGGATGATGGAATGGAGAGACTCATTTGAGACCTAAATACACAGATTGGAAGTGAAGGGATGGGAAATGCAAATGAATTTATCATGCAAGTGCATGTGAAAAGGCCGAGGTAGCAATACTTATTTGGGACAAATAGATTTTAAAACAAAGACTAACGAGATGATGAGGACAATATATGATCCTAGATGGAACAATCCAACTAGAAGATACAACAGTTATAAATATGCTTCCAACATGGAAGTATCCAGATACATAAAGCAGCTAAGAACAAACACAAAGTAATTGGCAGTAATACATTAATAGTAGGGGATTTTAACACCCCATTTACTTTGATGGACCATTGAAACAGAAAATCAACAAGGAAACAATGGCTTTTAATGACACGTTAGACCAGATGGATCTAACAAGTATATTCAGAACATTGCATCCTAAAACAGAATACGCATTCTTCTCAAGAACATGTGGAACATTCTTCAGAATAGCTCACATGTTAGGCCACAAAACAAGTTTCAACAAACTTAAAAAGATTGAAGCCCTACCGTGCATCTTTTCCGATGACAATCCTATAGAACTAGAAATCAGCCGTAAGAAAAAAATCTGGAAAGAACACAAATACATGGAAGCTAAATAACATGTTACTGAACAACGAATGGGTCAACCAAGAAATCAAAGAGGAAATAAATATATGGAGGCAAGAGAAAATTAAAACACAGCAGTCCAAAATCTTCGGGATGCTGCAGAAACTGTTATAAGAGGGAAGTGTGTGGTAATACAGGTCTACCTCAAGAAACAAGAAAAATCTCAACCTGGCCTTATATCTAAATGAGCTAGAAAAAGAACAAACAAAACCTGAAACCAGTAGAAGAAAGGAAATAAAAACAAAAGCAATAATAAATAGAAACTAAAAACAATAGAACAGACCAATGAAGCCAGGAGCTGGTTCTTTGAAAAGATCAGCAAAATTGATAAAACTTTTGTCAGATTAAAAAAAAAATGAAACAAAAGTAGAAAGAGAATAACCAACACCACAGAAGTACGGAGTTATAGAATATTTTGAAAAGTATATGCCAATACACTGAATAATCTAGGAGAAGTGGATAAGCTCCTAGAAACCTATAACCCCCTAATACTGAAGTAGGAAGAGATAGAAAATTTGAACAGAGTACCAGCAATGAACTTGAACAATAATTTAAAAATTCCCAACAAAAGCCCGGGACCAAATGGTTTCACAGGTGAATTCTACCAAACATTTAAGGAAGAGCAGATATCTATTCTTAAGCTATTAAAAACATAGAAGAGGAAGGAAGCTTCCAAATTTATTCTAAAATGTATTCAGGGCAGCATCACCCTGATACCAAGACCAGTGAAAGACACTACAAAAAATAAACTACACACCGATATCTGTGATGAAAACATTCAAAAATCCTCAATATATTAGCAAACCAAATCCAATGATATATTAAAAACAATCTTTTGCCATCAAGTGGGATTTATTCCCGAGAAGTGAGGATGGCTCAATATTCACAAATCAACCGATGTGACACATCACATCAAAAGAGAAAGGATCAAAAACATCATTTCAATAGAGGCAGAAAAAACATTTGACAAATTTAGAGGGAACATGCCTCAAAATAATGAAGGCCATATCTGAAAAACCCACAGCTAACATACTCAGTGGTGAAAAACTGAGCTTTTCCCTTAACGTCAGGAACAAGGCAAGCATGTCCACTTTTATTCAACATAGTACTGGAAGTCCTAGCCACAGCACTAAGAAAACAATAAAGACATCCAGATTGGTAAGGAAGAAATAAAACTTTCACTGTTTGCTCATGGTGTGATACTATAGAGAATCTTAATGACTCCAGCAACACAATACTAGAACTGGAATAATGAATTCAGTAAGGCCTTGGGATTATAAAATATGTAGAAATTTATTGCATTGCTAGATGCTAATAATGAAGTAGCAGAAAGAGAAATTAAGAAAAAATCCCATTTACAATTTTATCAAAATAGGGGCACCTGGGTGGCTCAGTTGCTTAACCACTGAGTTGGTTAAGCATCCAACTCTTGATTTCAACTCAGGTCAAGATCTCATGGTCATGAGATGGAGCTCTGTGGTGGGTTCTGATTCTCTCTCCCTCTTTCCTCTCTCTCTCTCAAAACAAAAATTGCACCAAAAATAATGAAGTAAGCTTAACCAAGGAGGTAGAAGACCTGTACTCTGAAAGCTATAGACATTGATGGAAGAAATGGAAGATGGGCACAAACAAATGGAAAGATATTCCACGCTTGTGGATTGGGAAGACAAATATTGTTAAAATGTCCACACTATCGAAAGCAACCTAAGGACTTAATACAATTCCTATCAAAATATCAACAGTGTTTTTCACAGAACCGGGACAGATAATCCTATAACTTGTATGGAACCACAAAAGACCCTAAACAGCCAGCCAAAGCAGTCTTGAACAAAACTGGAGGTATCACAATCCAGAATGGTACTGGCACAAAAATAGACACACAGATCAATGATACCAAATTGCCACCCAGATAAACCCATGATTATATGGTCAGTTAATTTTTGACAAAGGAGGTAAGAATATGCAACAGGAAAAAGAGCGTCTTTTTAACAGGTAATGTTGGGAAAACTGGACATCTACATGCAAAAGAATGAAACTGGACCACTTTCTTATACGCAAAAATGACCTTGAAATGGATTAAAGACTTAAATGTGAGACCTGAAGCCATAAAAATCCTAGAAGAGAGCACAGACAGTAATTTCTCTGACATCAGCTGTAGCACCATATTTCTAGACATGTCTCCTGAGGCAAGGGAAACAAAAGGAAAAATAAACTATTGGGACTATGTCAAAAAGCCCATGCACAACAAAGGAAACAATAAAACTAAAAACCTGGAAGTAGAAGATATTTACAAATGACATATTCAATAAAGAGTATAAGTAACTTCTATGACATAAAAAGTAATAAAATAGGTAGAAGATGTGAACAGACATTTCTCTAAAGAAGGCCTGTAGATGACCAACAGAGACATGAAAAGATTCTCAATCAACATTGCTCATCATCAGGGAAATGCAAATCAATACTGCAATGAGATCACCTTACATCTTAGTCAGAATGGCTAAAATCAAAAACATAAGAAACAAGTGTTGGTAAGGATGTGGAGAAAAAGGACCCTTGTGCACTGTTGATAAAAATGCAAACTGGTTCACCCATAGTGGAAAACAGTTTGGGGGTTCCTGAAAAAATTAAAAATGGAATTACAGGGGGCACTGTGTGGTTCAGTTAAGCATCAGACTTCAGCTCAGGTCATCATCTCGTGCTTCATGAGTTCAAGCTGACAGCTCAAAGCCTGGAGCCTCCTTCAGATTCTGTCTTTCCTCCCCTCTGCCCCTTCCTTGCTCATGGTCCTTCTCTCTCTCAAAGAATAAACATTAAAAAAAATTTTAACGGAATTACAGTATGATCCAGTAATTTTACTACTGGGTATTTACCCAAAGACTAAGAAAACACTAATTGAAAAAGATAAATCCACCCCTCTGTTAATTGCAGTATTTACAATAGCCAAACTATAGAAGCAGCACAAGTGTCTGTCTACAGAGGAATGGATAAAGGAGAGTGGTCTATATATATAATGGAATATTACTCAGCTATAAAAAAGAATGGGATCTTGCCATTTACAACACCACTGGATGGATCTAGACAGTATAATGCTAAATGAACTAAGAGAAAGACAAATATCAATATGCCTTCATTCATATGTGGAATTTAAGAAACAAGAAGAAAAAGACCAGAAAACCACACTCTTAAATGTAGAGAACTAACTGATGGTTACCAGAGGTGAGGTGGGTTGGGGAATGAGTGAAATAAGGAAAAGGGTTAAAGAGTACACTTACTGTGATGAGCGCTGAGTAATGTATAGAATCGGTGAATCACTCTGTTGTATACCTGAAACTAATATGACACTTTATGTTAACTCTATCAAAATTTAAAAGAAAAACATAAAGTATGTAAGTTTCTAGTAACCAATCACAATGGGGAAAAATGCACTTTCCGTTTCATGCTTTATAAAGTGTGGCGTAATTGCCGAGAGCAGTTTGTTTTTCCCTAAATACTATCAAGCACAAGCTCTCTGAATTTTCTTTTGACACTCTTGTCTATGGGGGCTATCTCCTCATTTTATTTCAATTTTTTAAATGTTTATTTTTGAGAGAGAGAATCTGAAGCAGGCTCCAGGCTCTGAGCTGTCAGCACAGAGTCCGATGTGGGGCTCAAACCCAACGGACCACGAGGTCTTGACGTGAACCGAAGTCGGACGCTTAACTGACTGAGCCACCCAGACGCCCCTCCTCATTTTATTTTAAAATACTCTGAACTACTCTATATTTTTCATGTGAATTTAAGTGTCATCTACTGACCCTCTCCTTAGTCTAAAACACTGTTGGTATTTTGGGGGGGGATTATATTATAGATTAATTGTATATAATATACCTTGTTACTGAATTTTTCTATACAAGACTAGAGTATTTCCATGTACGCAAATATTCTTTTAAATCCCGTCATAATTCATTAAGAAAACCTTTTTAAAATATAGCATGCAGAGATATAAATAGAACAATAAAGAAGTAAATAAATAGAACATTGTCAGCATCCCAAGTATTATATTTCCTCCCAATTACCATGCCACATCTTGCTCCAAGATAATTCCTGACCTGACTTGTAGCATTAAAACTGTTTTGTTTTTGGACTTATACAAATCATACAGAGTATATTTTTTTTTCTGGCTTCTTCTACCTTAAATTTGGGAGATTCATCAGATCTTTGAATAAATGGTTTCAGTTTATTCATTTTAATTTCTATGTTGTATCCATCACGTAAATATACCACAATCTGTTAAACCATTCTATTATCACACATTTTTTCCCAGTCTGGGTTATTATTTTGGTTAATATTGCACACATTTCTGTTGAGTACTGGGGTGTAAAATTGTTGGGCCATAGGATATGTGTATTTATAAATATACTAGGTGGTGCTGAATGGTTTTCCAAAATGATTCATCTAATTTACACTCCTACCTGACAGGGTATGAATTTCAGTTAACTCATGTTCTTACCAACACTTGACATTGTCTTTTTTTTTAAGTTTGTTTATTTAGAGAGCACAAACAGGGGAGGGGCAGACAGGGAGGGAGGGAGAATCCCAAGCAGGCTCTGCACTGTCAGCATGAAGTGCAATGTGGTGCTTGAACTCATGAACCTGTGAGATCATGGTCTGAGCCAAAATCAAGAGACGCCTAACCAACTGAGCCATCCAGACACCCCAACATTGTCTTTTTAATTTTAGTTATTTTGGTAGCTATGTAGTAGTGTTACTGTGTGATTTTCATGTGCATTTTTCTGGTTGCTGAAGTAGTTAAGTGCCTTTTTGTGTTTTGTTTTGGTAACTTGGATACCCTATTTTGCAAGTGCTGGTTCATACTCTTTTGTCCATTTTTCCATTAGCTTCTCATTTTTTCATATTTATACATAGAAGTTATTGGAGATTGTAAGATCTGTATTTGTTGGCATTATTCCTATATTTTTAAACTGGCATTCGGAATAAGATATGGTCTACTGTTATATATTCTAATGTGGGTTTTTTTTTTTTTTAGTGTCTTTGGATTTTTCTAGGGACAGCAAGACTCCCTAAATATTTTTTCTTTGATGGTTCCATTAGTGTCAAAGTTTTTCATTTTGCCATCTTCCGTTTGCAAAAGGAAATTCCTGTAGGTAGTGACATTTATCTTGCTTTTCTTACTGTTCTCATCTGGACTGTTGCTTTGACATGATATTGGTCAGTAGAGGCATTTTTAAGAGTTTTTGATGTGAATGTTGGCTTACTCACTGATTCTGCCATAATAGAATGTCCAGCCCTCAACCCCAAAGGCCTCTAGTCACAGTACAAAGGTCACTTCAGGACTTTCTTGGAATTACACACTCTAGTCTCTGGAATGAATTTGTTCCTTAGCAGAGAAAACACTAAGTCTCCTGGATCTGTAATTTGGTGCCAGAGTGAAGGATTTTGCCTGTTTGTGAATTCTGTTCTCACCTTCCGATTCTGTTTCCACAACAGTGTTGTGTCCGTCAAAACACCCATAGTGTGTCATAGTAAACAGTTAGGTCCCCGTCTTATTCACTTGAATTTGAATTCTGCCTATGTGGCTTACCAGATGCCCTAATTTCTCTGAAACTGCAGATTTATTTGACCACCATAAATCTTCCCAAGGTAGAGTACTGCTTCTGGACCTGTATCCCCAGAGTCTTTTGCCAAGTCCTTGGTGCTGGGTATCCGACTTGGCTGCTGTTGTATTTTTTCTTGATGTCCTGCTCTACCCGCTTATCTTAATGAAATTCAGTGGTTCTAAATACTGTACATTAGAATGTCTTTGGGGGATAAGGTTGCAGATATAGTAAGGACTTCTAGTTAAATATGAATTTCAGAAAAAGTTTTTAGCGTATATTCTGTATAATATTTGGGACATACTTAAACTAAAAATTTGTTCTTTATCTGAAATTTAAATTTAACTGGGCATCTTATATTTTTATTTGCAGAACCTGTTAACTCTACTTGGGAGAGTTTTTGAAAAATACTTAAGTTGTACCATCTACCATCATGTGTCAAGATTTTGATTTAATTGGTCTGTAGTGGGTTCTAAGCCAAGTATGTGTATTAAATACTCCCCTAGTGCTATTAATGTGTGGCCAGAGTTTAAAACCAGTGCTCTAACTGCTTAGGACTGAAATCTTCCCAATAACCTGACCTACCACAGTCTTGTCTTTAGACCCTGACTATTCCTGGGTTATCCATTCATCCACCCACCCGTCTTTCCTTCCTTCCATTCATTCATCTATTTAATACATAAGTGCCAACTCTAGGTCAAGCATATGATTTTAGCTTAATTTCCTAAACATCTTCAGTGTGACTTAAGGCAATTTAGTAAAATGAACCACCAGAAATAGTTGAGAAGGATTTCTGTACTCTGGCACATGAGGTGGGTGCGGCGGGGAGTAAATCTTCTAGTGGCTCTAAAATATTCTAACTCCTCCTTAATCCCACTTAATCAGTTACATAAAGACAATAGTTTATTCAGTGTTTCTCATTATCAGTAGATCAAAAGGAAATGCCCTATCCTGGTCATAGATTTAGTCTTAAATTCTTATAAGCAGTCTTTTATGCAAAGTAATTACCCTTAAATCACTTCACCAATTAAACACATGTTATTCTTAAGATTCTCATATGCAGCATGTAAGTGATCATTTGTCATCTTCCTGGTTGGAGGAAATTAATCCCAACTTGGAACAACGACTTGCTCTCTTGTGCCTGATATGGATATAGTGTTATAGTGTCATTACAGTGGAATGAAGAGGACAGTACATAAAGTTTCCCTGGATGATTAGTGACCCTGCATCTTTCTTAGGGGCTCTTCAAATATTTCTGTTAAATTTCTTCCCAAAAACATACTTCATGGTCACAATAAACATGTTCTTTCACCTTCTGACCTAGTGCTACGGAAATATTGAAGGAACCATGAAAGATTCATAAGAACTTTGTCAAGTATGCTATGATGCAATATTAACTTCAACATCATTTTCTGCAATTAGTTTTCCTATGAAAAAGATTTATATGCGTTTTAGAAAACTGTATTTCGGCTTAGAAAACGATATATTTCAGTCTTCTGGAATGTAATAGTTTATCAAACATAAGTGCCTGTGGTTATAAACCAAACTTCCTATTTTTTTCACATTTTTTTCATTTTTTCCCCATATGGGAAAGTTAGAGTTGACTTATAATATTTTGATATGTGGGACTTAAATATGTGTGTCACACACATATATAATACATATGTAATGTGTGTATATGTGTGTTCCCACACAATGTGGTACCTGTTATTACAGAAAATCTGTATTTCTGTAACCGAAGGGCTCCTACCACATTACAAATATATACATATATATATTATTTATATATTCATTATAGTTAGTGTATGTATGCAAAAAAATACAGTTCAAGCAGCTTTCTGAAAGTTTTTTTTTGAAACCGTACTTTTTTTTTTTTGCATACATACAATAAACTATAATGAATCCGCAGAGTCATTAAGACCATCAAAGAGTAAAAGTTCATTGCTACTGGTGGACTCCTATAATATAAAACTATTAATATAACACCAAAAATAAAACTACAAGGAGGAGAACAGTAAATTGCAGGAGCCAGATTTTTTTACGGCTGCTTCCATCTAGTTGAACATTTGGGTTTCTCCAGGACTGAATCTGTGTCCTGATGCCTGTGTGGGTGTGAGTACAGCACAGTGGTTGGGGGTACGGCCTCTGGAGTCAGCCTGGTCTTCATCCTGGCTCGGTATATCACACAAACTTCACCCATTAGGAACCTCTTTAGTTTCAAGTTTTCCATTTGAAATACGGGAAGAATAATACCGGACTCATGGAGGGTTTTTTGGTATGTGTATGAAGGTAGAATGAGATCATGTATGCTACGTGCCTAGCAGTGGCTGGCACTTTCTAAATATGAACTATTGTTATTGCTGCTTGTTACATAGTAATAAAAGTTGTGGAGTACTTTAGCAGGCATCACTAATTGTATCAATACTCTAACCCATCAGGTCAGGTTTCCTTTCTTCACTTCCCTTTTCTTCTTTTACATGCAATGAGTCCCTTCAGGATCCTATGTCATGTTAGCACTTTCTCTCACTTTTGTACTTTTTCCATTTGTCTTTTCTCCATTGTGTACCAGTGGCTTCTGTTCTCCTCCACTTCTTTTTCCCCAAACATTAGGAATCAACTCGTACTCCACTATGGATGGATAGCAAACAGAACCGGTAACCGTTCTCTCTGTCATGGCAGAGAGGATAGCAGGTGACATTTACATGGCACTCTTTTAAGTATTTTGCGTGTGTTAACTCATTTTTACTCCAGGAAGTAGGTGTCGATATCTTCCCCATTTTAGTGATGAGGAAACTGAGGCACATAGTAGGTCGCTTGCCTGTGATGACAGAGCTTAGCAGAGTCAGGGTTTGAAACCAAGTACTGTGGCTTCAGCATTTATGCTCTCAGCCATTATTCTACAGTGCCCCCCCCCCCCCAGAGGCATATTGGGAGTTAGGCAACCGCAATACAGTGACGCTTAGACTCACATGTTCATCCTACACAGTGAGAAGTGAGGCCTGGCAATTTTTCAAAGGTCACAGCAGGTCAAGCATGAGTGCGTCCCATGACTGCCAAACATGTTTCTTCATCTCAGGCTTTCACTGACTCAAATAAAAATGAAGTGCCCTGGTTGACCTTAAAGGGTCTGACATTTGTTTTTATTTTTTATTTTTTATTTTTCCCTGTTTCATCTTTCATCAGTTCTTAAAAGACTCTGACATTTCTTTGTTCTACTTGTAGAAGAACAACGTGTGTGTGTTGATTCCTTTTTGGACAATTGGAGGTTTTCTTTTTTTTGACATCTGAGCGTCGCTTCTGATCATCTTTGGAAAGACATGGGTACTTGGGTCATTTGTTGCTATTGAATTGAAACGCCTTTGGAGAAGGACATTTGAGAGAAGGCTCCATTCCGATTTGTCAACAGAAGGAGATTAGTTAAGAATTTTGAGTTAATCTTTCCTTTGGAATTTATGGAACTCTGGCTTACCAGGAGTCCGGATGAAGCATCATGGAGGTTCCAGTCACAGAAATACAGGTTTTTCTGTAATCAATAACAGGAACTGCAGTTTTTGCCCTATTTTTTTTCCTGCAGTGTCCCCAAACATGAGTGCTCTCTGATTAATAAAAGACGAGATTTTTCTTTTTTTATTTGCATCTTTAGGTCTGGCTTCTTTAGGGCTGGACTTACATACAATTGGAATTTGTTGGCTAGAATTTTAAAACAGATGGCCACGTTCTTTTTTCCCCTCTAGGAAACTTGCTGGGTTGTTTGTCCTCTAGTTCTCATGGTAACCGAAGAGGGTTAACATTTTTCCTCACAAAGTAAAATCAGAGCTGTCACAACAGGTGCAGCTGTTTGTTGTAGTTTTCTAGTTTGTGGAGTTCCTACTTTGTCTTGTAGTTTCTAATTTGTGTTACTGGACTCTTGGGACACTTGTAGCTTGTTTTTAGTTACATATGGTAAGAAAAGAACCTAGAATAAATTCTCGCATTTGGCCTTTTAAATAATTTTTCATTGCTGTATGAAAATACAAATTTCCTCGCAAAATCAAATCTTGGGTAATGCAGGCCAATGTTATTGCTCAGATGAAATGATTTCCTTTCATAGATGGGATATGCATGGGACCATTGTGGATAACCTTCATATATTACAGATTTATCATCTCAGAATTTCTGAAAATATTTTATGTCATTCTGTTTTTAGCCAGTAGTTGAAATGTGGAAGCAGGGGCACGTACAAAGCATCTGGCTAAGGTGCCTGCCCAAGGATTGAATGTGAACTTCTACTAATTATATATTTGCAGTGTAGCTACCATTATTCCTTGAAATGTGGTGAGGTTTTATCTGCCATTGAATGGTTGAGCACTGATCCTGGAAGAGCTACTTACGGTTCCATACACATAAGCACGTAAAGTTGTAAGATATTGCAAGTCTACGCTTAAATATGTTCATTTTTTGAAGTTGAAAAGAAAATCAAGAGTTTACCGGCACGTCTCTGGATCTGATTATATTGTCCTTCCTTGTCAGGGTGACTACACAACAGAACACACGGAGACTGGGCACAATTGGACAGACACAGTTGTTCACAGATGATGAAAATGGTGCTGCAACATGGCGGGTTTTATGGACAGTCCGAGAACAAAATGGTCACTTGTGATAAGGTAGAACTTCTGGTGTACTCATGCACATTTTGGTCTGGTGATTGTGCCCATTCATGGATTATCCACATAGGCATGTCCTTGTTGCTCTGGATTTCTTAAAAGAATCCTGCTCGAAATTGTGAGCAAAATTAGACTTTCTTTGGTCCCAAATCAGACATCTACAGGTAAGCAGGCCCAAAGAACAGAAATAAATATGTCTGTTCCTCAGGATTGTCTGAAATATTGAAGGTGATGTTGGATGAGCTGTGTCTACAGTGACTTTGATGAGGCATGAAAAACCTAGTGAGCTTTCCTTGCATCTGGGGGCTATTAGCTGAAGTCTCTTTACTGATATGACATTCTATAGGATTTCTTGTCACAAATTAAAAGATCTATGATAACAATGCAGGATTGTTAATGTGGAGTTGTACATCAAATCTCTGTGGGATTTTTGACTTATTCATGGTGATGTGTTGCATATTTTGGTAGAAATTGCTATCAATTAAAAAAAGTTTCATGTTTTTTTTTTTTTGAGAGAGAGAATGAGCAGGGGAGAGCAGAGAGAGAGAGAGAGAGAACACAGAATCAGAAGCAGGCTCCAGGCTCTGAGCTGTCAGCACAGAGCATGATATGAGGCTCAAACTCGGACCATGAGATCGTGACCTGAGCCGAAGTCAGACGCTTAACCAACTAAGCCACCCAGGTGCCCCTAGATATTGCTATCGTTTTTATGCCATGTAGGGAATTTGCTCAAATCAAATAGATACTTTCAAGATTTATAGAGACTTAATAACATAATGATCATAAACTTGAGCTTTGGAGTCAGACAGACTTGAATTCAAATTCTGGTTCTGCCACTTAGTAATGTGATTTTGGGGGCAAATAGGTAAGTTTTCTAAGCCTCAGGTTTTCATGTGTAAAAGAGGGCAGAAATTATACTCCTTTTAAAGATTTTGGTGAGGAACAAGGATATCATCCAGGTTAAGTGTTTAGTATGTTGCCTGGTTAATAGTAAGTAATAAATGTTGGCTAAGTCTACTATAATGAAGAGAGTTAGGATTAAGCACATTTGGTCTTCTCATTTCTCAGTGTGGGAAGTGATACTGGTGTTAAATAAAAATTTATTTTCAGACACCTGTTAAAGACAGGAAAGTTTTATTCAAGAAGGGGACTGCTGCTATGGGGTTTTGCAGTAAGGGAGAGAGACTGAGCTCAACTCTGAATAGAATGAAGACATTGGGGATTTATATGCAACAAGTGAGAAGGAGGCCATTGGATGGAATATTACTAAGAGGATACATCCAAGCTAGGTAGATTTTTGCTAGACTGACTCCACAGGATTCTTGCTGAAGGCAGGTCAGAGTGTTAACATGTCAAGGATGAGGGATGAAGAATTTGATCAGATACCAAGGTGGAAGGGTTTTCACTAAAATGACACAGCAGGATTTTTGCTAAGATTGGACTAAGTGGGCCCGGGACAGAGCCCAAGGTCAGGGCCTAGTCAAGAAGAGATCTCAGAGGAACATGACTCAAGTGTGGTCAAGCAGAGAGCTTTGGTCACTTGCATTAAGGGACATAAATATTGTATGGGCCATAAATACCAGCTAACGTTTATTGTGTGGATTATGCATATCAGGTACTATTGCCAGACATGTAATAAATGTTAATTATTTCATTCAACTCTTAGGACGATTCTCAAGAGCAGGTGTTCTTAGTCTGATTTTATATTCCAGGAAATTGAGGTTCTAAATGGTGAAGGGATTTTCACAAGACTAGATTACCCAGGTAGACTGACAAAGCTGGAATCTGAATCCAGAGGCTTCTGATTCTGCAAAGCAGCATTGGTGGACACTGTTTCATCTTGTGTATGTGTGGCTGTATGATAGATCTAATCTTGCCTCCAGTGAGTAGCACATATTTACAGTGACTGAATGACTTAATATGTGTGAGAATGGCAAGTTACAATCGGTTTCAATAGGTTCAGAGAAACTTCAAATGTTGTAAAAAAAAAAAAAAAAAGTGACACAAGGTCAAGGCATAGAACACCTGTCAATCTCATTACTGTAAGCACCACAATGGCAGGAATCACAAGGTTTTATGTTTCTTCCAAGGTACTCAATTGCCTTGGAACTTTGGGCTTCATTCTTTGACCAAATTGCTGATCTCCTGCCTTCTGACTTGGATGGATCTGAGACTCCCTTATCTCTGTCATAGCAACAATTTATCTTGAAAGACAGTAGAGGCATCTCCTTGAATAATAAAAAGGAGAATGTGCCACATTTCAGGTGTGCATTTTGCTGTCCGTGGACGGGTGCATATCTGGTAAACAGATAAGGTAATGTAATGAAATCTGTCATTGAGAAAGTATCCTAGATGTATATAAGTATCAGTCGTATTCTGTGGATAAATATTTATCCCTTCATCAGCCATTTTCCTCCTCTTTCACAGAATTTCTTGATCTCCTGCAGAGACATCATTTTAGGGAATGTTAGCAAAGAATCTTAGTGTTTGAAAACCAACGCAATATACACATTTCAAGGGGAGACCTTTTAAGCATTTCTTCAGAATTAGGGTCAAATCTCTTAAACTGGGTTTTCTTTTAACTTTTAGATACAACTTTAAGACGTTATTTCTGTGAGTGATAGTTGCATTTTCTTTGGGCCGAATGGACTGTATTTTAATCCAAGATCTGTAGATAATTTCTATCTTTGTTATGTCAGAGAAACAAAATAATTTCTTAATTCCATGGAAATTATAGAAGAATGGTATAGGGGGAGTTCAGAAATTCCTCACTGGGAGATAGAAGCTTGTGATTTCTCTGGTTCTTGAGAATTCTCCTGATACTTGGTATAGAGCCTAATTCATAGTAGGTGGTCAATAAATATTTGCTGGATGAGTGAATGGATTTTTGCCTAGATGAAATGTTCCTGAGCCTGGGCTGGACTATGACAAGGAAGGCTTTGATTCTTCTTTGTTCCAGTTAGTTAACTGAGTCACACTGAAGATACATAAAAGTTGATTTAAAAAAATGAATGGCTAATTTACAAACATTTATATTTAAGTATTAGGAAATATGGTTAAAATTAGGAAAACAGCTAAGACAGTGATTTGTACAGAATTGACTAGTTCAGTCAGCGAACACTTCAGAGATTACAGTTTCAACAAGATTAAATGTCACATAAAACATATATGTATGACAGACAGTGCTTTTGATTTTTATGTTAACATACCATTGATTATACACATGAGAAATCTTGCCGGTTCAATTTTGGGTTATGAAATATATAATTTTTTATAAGACATTTCAAATTACAACATATCTCAGGCAGCATGCAGGAAAAGTCATTTATTGTACATTTGTGAGAGTACACCTTGCAATAAGCTTCCAGTTTTGGGTAGTTAGATCAAGAGTATAGAAACCATTGAAATGATAGTATGGTTGAAATCAGCAGTTGTGCTTACTGACTGAGAGAGACCATTTCTGGTAAAAATAAAACTCTGAATTCATTCATTAGGAAAATGCACAGTGAGCATAAACTCAATTCTTTAGGAAGTTTTTTTTCCACAATTAATTCTCATTTATTGGTGATATAGCAGCTGCAGGAAATCTGAATTCTGAGAGCTGGTTGTACATAACAGCAGGAATTCTGTGGGCTCACATGATTACAACAAAGATGCTTACCATTTGAAATCACATATTATAACAACGGTGCTATACAAACATCACAAATATTTGGTGTTTCAGAGTCTTAACAAATATTATGCTGTGGTTATTTCACAAAGAGACTAGATTAACAGGCAGTGTAAATCACATATATCTTAAGATTTTAAAAATACATTTTATACAATAGGTTTCTAATTTCTTCACTAGAATTTAATTTTGGTTTTGTCCCATACTTAGAGTCCTTAAAGAAACTATGAATCTCTGGCTCATGCCAAGAAAGTCAATAGACTTGATATTTCCCCACAGGAATATGGCTGAGTGTACATTGAATCACAGAGTCAATAAAGCAACATCGAACTTATAACAGATTATTTTTAAAATTCAAATAAAATCTAAGTATTTTAAAAGCAGTTTGAACAAAACTATAGGAATCAAAAAATTTATTTACAAAACATTTGAATATATTTTGTAAATGGCTAGTTCTTACTAACTGCACAAATGAAGTATCCTTGGTGCATATAGTCTGTTAACCTTCTAGGCAACGTTGTTAGACCTCTGAGTTGTGTGAGATAATTAGGTGGGAAGATTAGATGGTAATTTCCATCCACTCATGGTACTTGAAAGGGGACATTTTAATGCCATCCATGTTAGATAAGATCTGCCACTAATGTCGATGCCTTCATTTAAAAGGATTGACTGAAATTCCCAGAAGTGACTTAGTGCAGTCTAAGAATTCTAGGAAAGAATGATATAGTTACCATCAAATGTTGGAATTCTAATCCAGCATTATGCAGGTGATCCAAGTTATTGTGCCTTTCATTCCCAAGGTGTCTGTGCATTACACTGATTTAAAGACTATTTTTCTTGGCCCTTAGGAATACAAAACATTGATTTCTCAAAAGAGAGAGAATGATAGGGCAAGCATTTTAGTGAAAGAAATTACGTTTTCATTAAACAATGCTCTTTGGCAAAAGACTTTGTAAATAACCTCTATTTTTAACTTTTCATGTAGTCCATTTTCCTTTTTAATAATATCAGGTTTCTGGTGACTTGTTCACTACTATAAGTTAATAGGAAAACACCACAGATACAAAAATGTTTAAGTTTAGCACGTATTTTTGAAAGTTGAATTCAAAATGTATTGATTCATTGGTACTAGAGAAGGTATTTTACACAGGCATTTCTAACAGTGTTGCTTAAGATTATAATTTTAACAATATGGTCAGCAAGGAGGATATTCCCCACTACATGTTATCGCTGAAACACACTGAATCCACTGGACTCTTTATTTTTATACATTGTGTTTCCTACAAAATAAGTAATGATGCACATACCTTAATATGTGTGCGTGTGGTTGTGTGTGCGCACGTGCGTGCGCGTGGACTCAGAATGGCAAGTTTAGAGATTACATTCATTGGCCTAAAGAATAAAAACTGAAAAACTCAAGTATCCAAATCCATTACTGACCTACCACCACTCAGGAATTTCAAAGTGCGGTGAAGTTTTTTTATAAATAACTTTAGACGTGTGAACATTTTTCAGGACCAACTAGAGGAATATTAGGATTGCTTACTTCATTTTTCAAGGTAGGATCTCTTCCTCTCTGTTTTTATTCTCTTCTTTCCACTCTCTCCCTCTCTGAAGGTTATTTGCAACGGGTCCTTGAAACTGTGCATACGAGATGTAAACAAGCTGTTATTCCCTTTTTTGCCCTATGCAGAGGGGATTCATGATCACCTCTTAGGGAGAGGTGGTTTCTGGCCCAATGACCTGCCATTTTTTTTTTTTGTATGGATTGCCTATTCTGGCTCAGGATGAGTTCAGTTTACTATGCAAGTCTTTACCAGGCTTACTCAGTGGGAGTGAAAGCTGTCCGTAACCACTGAAGGCAAGAGAGAAGTTCTAAATTAGTTCCCGTTTAAATTCTCCCTTCTCATTTGTCTCTCTTTAGAATACTCACAGTGGCACAGAGCAATGCATATATACAGTATGTACAATATGCTAATTCCTTTCATTGCCCTTGTCTAGGAAGCTACAAATGTCTTCTCAGTGTGAGCTTCCTGCTGTCTACAAAAAATTAATAGATGAAACCCAGGGAAGTCCCCATTGTAATAACAGTTGTGCCAACAATTATTATGGCTTATTAGAATAGTGTTGAATTGCACCACTGACCTATGAAAATCACCATGAATGGCACTGAAAGGCAAAGCTATTGAAGATTAAAACAATTATGTTACCTTCTAATATCAAGGTCTTATTGATGTACCACATAAGAGTCTTTAGAGCATATAACTTTTTTCTCCTAATCTTTCTGAAAGAAATTTTTAATCTAGGTTTGTTTAAAGGTTTTCGGACTTGAGTCAGTAACATAAACCATGAGTTGTGGACTAAGGTCAGCAAGGAGGATATTTGCTACAGCAAAGCCACCACTGTAACTCTGCCTTGGATTTAAGAGTGTAAAAATACCACAGTGGACTCGAGTTCTGCAGGAAGGTCAAGGCTCTGGACCTGGGTGAATCCCAGGCAATCTGATTCAGCACCCACCCCTGCTCCCCCAAGGTGTACTTTCCATCACCAAAGTGTCTGGACATTGGTGATTATTCTAGGAAGCATCCTCTTAGTGAGGCTTTAACTTTTAGTAAAATGATATGCAAATGGCTATGTGCACAATGGTGGAGACAGAGGAAGGAGGTACTGCTTGAGCTGAGCTGGAGCTTTCTGATGATCAGGTGCGGAAGAGACATAGGATGATTGGGAAAGAGCCAATGAGGAAATATTCTTGGAGACAGAAAACAGACACTTAAGATGTTCAAACTTTGACCAGCAACAGGAGAGAAGCACAGATTTTAGAGAAGCAGGCAGAACACATTATGATCTATCCGTTATTCTTTTTCAGTAATTTCTAAAAAAGCAGTCATTCCAAAATATCTGACAAACTTGACTCCTTTAAGGGAGGCCTGGAATGAGTGACAGTTATAGAATTTCTCTCCAGAATATCATGGTTGAGCTTCCATTTTAAGGCCTCCTTTTGTACACTTTGCATTATTTTTCTGGATCCCCAAAGGAAGGGGGTCAAAATATATATGGATGTTTTAAGTATGATCTTTTCAGGTTAGATTTTTAGGAAACATGCACACACAATAACAATCTTAAGTTCTACTTTCCGAGATCTCTTTATAAGCAAAGTCACTTGCTGACTCTCCATTTCTGCACCAATTCAAACAAGAGCCAGGAAGGGTGCTCCGGAGGGACTTGGGATGATGTCTACGTTATCTGTGCTTTTTATGAGGTTTTATGAGCCATACTGAGATTTTGAAACTATCTTCTAAAACCCAAACTCACTCATAACCAGTAGTTATTTTGGCTTAATTCATACTCAGTTTTCAAACCAACAGACTGTGTCATTAAATATAACTCAGTACTGATATACGATGATGTAGTATTAAGGCAAATGGTCCAGAGCTAATCAATTAAAAGGGTCCAAGGTCATTCTAGAGGCCCTGTGCCAGTCAAGCAAAGCAGAGTGACTGTTGGTTTTTTGAAAGAACGGGAAAAGCTGATTAGAAATCTCGCTGATTGTGGAGAGCCTGCATGAAGTTCAGTTATGCCAGGAAAGAATATTTGCAAGGATTAATTTTCCTTCAAATTACATTTTAATTCCAAACAGTGAACATTTCTGTCCATACATCAGAATGTACAGGGCCCACATGAAACCTACCGTTTAAGCTTTTTCTTGTGAAGATGCAGAGTTTGATGGTGGGCCTATCAAACCTGAACATGCACCAGAATCCTCCTCAAGACCTTGTCAAAACCCACATTGCTGGGTCCACTTCCAGAATTCGATTCATAGGTCTGGGCTGGGGTCTCTGGTAGAACCAGAGAAGTTGTATAAATAACAAATTTCAAAATTGTTGCTGATACTGTTTTGTTGGGGACCAAATGTTAAGTGTCACTGTATAGCTTATTCTAGAACCACTACAGTTTTCCAAATCACCTTAATTGTGCTCCCAGGACAAAGCTTTGTAAGGGACAGATTTGATAGATGCTGATTTAATATTAAAGAAAGGATCTGAAGTTTAAGTGCCTTATCTGCTTATACAACAAACCTGTAAGTGAAATGTAACCAAACTCTAACCTATGACCTCTGAAGGGAATGTTTTTCCATATCATCAAATTTGAGTCTCTAAAAGGCTTTTTGGAGAAAACTCTACAGTTTCTCTTCTGAGGGTAGTATTTTAGCCCTACCATGAAGTTCGTCACCACACAGGTGATATTCTCTCTATTATTTCAGGGTGGTTAACATAATAGCTCCCTCATAGTTTTTTACTGAACACAAAGGTTGATTGTTTTTTTCCTAGTAAAATCCTCTTTAAAGTATATCAAATCTAAGGGCCTATATGCATGAGTACAGAGAGGGCAAGATCATCAAGGGAAAAATCCGAGAAATTTATTTGATGGGGAATTAAATTGAACAAGATGTCAGCACACTTAGAGATTTGCAGTTTGTTTGACAAGTGGAGCTGGGTCAGTTCAGGAGGCTGGATTGGTACAAGGACTTGAGGAGGAAGAGACGTGAGGGTCTGAATGAGCGGCCGTCTATGCAGAAGGGGGACTCAATCTACTCACAGGCTCTCTCTGCCTTACAGCAAGCACCCACCACTGATGGACAGAGCTACCTAGATGGCTTAAGGCAGTCATCTTTGGAAAATGCTTCTGGTGCAGATTTGTGTAAAAAAGACAAAATCCTACCTTTCCAATTTAGGATCTCCTGATCAAATATGAAATGGGGGTCAAATTCAGTGTGAGGGACTTATCAAAATATAAGAATCCCATGCCTACTGCAACTGAACAGCAGCTCTATATAACAGTGATGAGAAGGAAAAATAAAATTTTATCCCTCAGTGGAAGTCAGAGCTACTAATATAGTTATAAAATAATGTTCCCTACTTTAATTTTTTTCTCTCGACAGGCTCACAAGATCACTTGATCTGTTACAGTGTTGGGAACATTTATTTACTTTTCCCCCGACAAATTTGGCCCTGTGCCTCAATGCTAATAAAGCTGGAATATACGACTTATGATGTTGAAATGGTTTTGCCATTTCTAATGACATACTAACTGGGATTCCTTCAAGAGAAAGCTTACATTTATTCCACTAAAACATCCTTTGTTTATGTAAGCAGAGTTCCCCACGGTTGCTTTTTCTCTTCCCCATGGCAATGTCTATTGCTTCTTGCTATGTTTTCTCTGTGTGCAATTTCAGATTGCTAGTGAAGCATGTGGGCTGTGGGCAAACCAGATGATTGCTAGGGGTGGGATTTAAGTCTTTGTGAAACCTTTTTGAGTAGTCATTTTCTCCACAACAAGGGAGGCTTTTAAAAAGACAGTTGAATCTGTAGCATAAATGAAATTCCTTTTTCATCTTAGTATCTTTTTGTCCAGTCAACACGTATCATGTTTGTATTCATTCCCTTTGGTGTAAAATGACTGCTCTCAGTCTTCCTCCTAAAAGATTGTCATTAAGTACAAAGAATGAAAAGTAAGTGGGATTATTATGGGAAACTGTATGAACTTACACTTTACGTTCAGAAAAAAAGTGGATTCAGCCTTACAAAGGTCACTGGTGTGGAATCCGTTCCAATCTTGTTAAATTTTCTATTGTAGGTCTACCGCAAAGGGAGAAACTTTTCACTCCCTGTTTGGGAAGGGACATTTTTTTTTTTCCAGCAGTGCACAAGAATTATTTCAAAAGAGACTTTTAAATTCCCATCAGACTTAATGTGGTTTTATTGGCTTGACACTTCCAATCAAGAATTAGGAGGAAACTTGTTCACAGTGGAAAGCACCTTCAACCCATACCCAGTAGATAACAGGGAACTACCAGATCACATAGGGCTTGATGTATTGTGGGAAAGCAAGCTAGAGGTAAAGTCTTTCCTTTAATGATGAGGAAATCCAAGTTCAGAGAGAGCCAAAGATTCATAACCCTCTGAAACAAAGACTAATTTTCAAAAGAGGAAAGCCTTCGGGTCTCCTCTCTGATGACTAGTTGATGTTGAAATGAAGAGAACCTTGTGTATTCAGACACCGGGACTGAGGTCCCTCCTAGTTGGCTGTTAAAATGTGACAACTGGAGTTGTAACTCACTGAAATGTATATAGCCGGATACCTCAAGAAGAGCAACAGGCAGAGTGAAGAAAATCCAGTGATGATTTAGTATCCACACTCAATAGAAAAAAAGAAAAAATCAGGAATGGGAGGCAAATGATCTTTGAAGTCAGTTTTCCCCAACTTGAAATGTTAAAGACCGTATATCAACCTCACACAGAGTTTGGCTCATTGTACACTCAGGATCTGTTAGTGGAGTCTAAATTCATTTGTTTCATTGGTGAAAGACTATGAAGTTAACAGACTTAGTATTTCTATTTCTGTTAAAGAAAAGCTTCTTGATAGGTTTCAGGATGGCTGCATTAAGCAGTCTCAAATTGATAAAATGCCTCAACCAAAATGGAAGGTGACTTTGAGTGCCACAAGTGGCCTCTTCCTGACTGAATTCAGGGCTAGTGTTAATTTTCTCGAAATTACTGTGTCCTGAATTCTTCATATCCTCTTAGAATGCCTAATACAATACTTTGCACAAAACGCTTGAGATTTATAGAATTATAGGATTGAAAAATATAATAGACTCTGCCATTTGATTTAAAAATGGTTCCACAGCCTTGACTGTATAGATTTTTAAGTTTTAACTACATACAAAATGCATCAATGGTTCTGGAAAACATACTTGCTAAATTGACTAATTTCCTGTTCTCTTTGGTTTAGCTTCTGATTCTTTTTCCTCCGATAATGTGCCATTTGATGTTTTTCTAGCCTCAGTAACCAGATCTGAATTTTAACTGATCATCACTGTCCAGACGCTCTCTGCATCTCTCAGGTTTTATTGATTTGTGAGGACCAGCAAGGAAGATAAAGTGGCATTAAGATCCTAGTGTCAAAGCAATTTCTGACTTTTGATTAGGAGTTGGAAACATCAAATCTTTTTATTGGATTACAGTCACAGTCATGTTAAAGATACTCTGAATGGTCTGCGCTTTTGTAAAAACCTTCTGGATCAACCAGTGAGGCAGCTATTCTTTCTGTTTTTCTTTTTTATTATGAGCTAAGGAATGGCTGTTTCTCCTGGGAGAATTAGGAAATAAAAGGCAGACTCTGGAATTATGTCAGTGTCCTCCCACAGAATGAGTATGGGGAAATACTCCACTGGGAACCCTGACAGATAGAAATTTACAGGGAAGAGCAAAACATTAAGGGAGCCTGTCACAAGCTCTGCCCTCCTCTTTAACCCAGAAGCCTGTGCTGAACCCTTTTCATTGTTTTCAAATATTATTACATATCTTGTCTGTTGTTTTAAAGGGACCCAAACCAGTTCAGGTTTGTTCACAACATAAAACTCAGTCTTTGGGTAAAGTCCTAATACTACCACCCATGGATCTGGTTTTGGTTAATGGAAGCACTAAGCTCTAAAGAGGCATGATTTCTAACAGCGACAAAGCAATTATTATTTTCATTTTACTAACAGAATGACTTCAGAGTTGGGATGCCAGTGTATTGGCCGGGAAGAAAAAAACACAAGCTTGGACTCCTTTAAGGGTAGACTCCTTGCTAGGTCCAATCCACTTGGCTCTGCTGCTTTCGTAGTGTTTTTAAAAATTGAGTCCATGGAAACCAGTTTGAAAAGATGGGTTCACTCTCCAGGCAGGCGACAAGTACGACTCTAAAGATCTGAGTCAAAACGGCCTGGCTCAGAGCAGAGAGGAATCGCAATAGGTAATATTCATATTAAGTGAAAATAATACCCTGGCATTGTTCTAATGTTCATAGACCATATCCATCATGGGGGTGAGCAAGGGTGGGGTTGGGCTCGAGACTAGGTTTGGACCCATGTATCTTGTATAGTTCCCAACTCCACCTAGTATTTGAATGGTGACGTGACTTATGACATTGATAGTGATTTGTCTCCCCTTCCCCAACTGCTTGTTTGCCTCTAGAGACTATAAGTGGATGGCAAGGGTTGAATACTGATGTTACTAAATCCTATGTCTCAATAATTATGTTTTCTTTGAGGCTTTGCCATAGAGATCTTGGCTTCAGAATTGGCATTTAAAAGCATCTCTATGGGTGTTTAAAGTTTTAAATTTTTAATTTTTTCAAGGTGATAAGCAGATTTAGTCCATTTTGAAAGTGAGTGCAACCCTTTTAGCTTTCTCTCATCATCTGCAGTTGTTTCTGAAAGATGTGCCATAGAGACTGAGTCAGAAGTATGAAAAGGGGCATAGAAGCAGAGTCGTTGATACAACCCTACTGCTCATGGCTTCTTTGGGTGCTAGATTTTTTTCTCAACAAAATGAAACCAGTTGTTGGGAAAATTCCCAATCTATTTTGATGAGAAAGATACTCATTTTTTAAAATGTAAATCTATGCATGATCTGTGAAGACAACCTGAGAACTTCAAGAATATTTTAAGCCACTTGCGTACATTTACCATAGGATCATCTGTCTCTAAGAAGGTTCGAAGTGTCAAATTTCCTAAGGGATTACTAATGGCAGCAAAAGTCTTGTTGTTCTTAAGAGTTTTAGACTAAAACTCAAAGATAATATTTTCCTACAAAATGTAACAATAGGAGAGCTAATAAAAATGACTTTCAGTTTTTGCATGATGTTATCCTTTGCTTAGATCCAATACCGCAAAAATTTTGTTGAAATAGCAATAAGATAAAGTCCTTCCAGTATTTCTAATACTGGGACAATAAGTGTCCCAAATAAGGTCCGGTATGTAATGAAGCAGTTGGTTAAATAGGCTCCAGTGACCTGATGTCAATATTACTACCCCTCTCTGTACCCACTCCTTACCCTGACTGGACCCCTTGGAGAAATCTCATTCTGTTAGTAAGATCTTGGAGGGAAAATGCTAGTCACAACACAGCCAGCATATGTGCAAGTTGATGGTTGCTTGAGTGAAAATATCTTAGTTAAATTACAGCTAGTGGAAGATCTACATGGTTGTAGATGATTAGGTTTTTGTGGCAGAACTGGGTAGGAGTCTCATTCATGCTTTCCTATTGTGCCAAAACATATTTCTAGAAAATGTCAAGTGATGTATGGGAGCCTGCCTGCTCAGTGCTATGTTTCCAGGGAAAATATAAAATCTCATTCTTTTAATCCCTCAGGATTTGACCTAGATGAGCATAATTTTTTTTCAAGAGCTGTTTTCAACACCCTCCAAATAACAGAGGGTAATTGGAAAAGTCAGAAAGGTGCTCTAATCGATCCTAAAGACTGTATCAAAAATGCTTGCTAAATGAAGGGAAGAAAAGTGAATTTCTTTCTTTTAAAGATCTACTCCTGTTTTTAGAAGGATATATATGATTAACATTCTAGGCAGCTTTCAAATAACTTTGAATTTGCATCTTTAGCAAAAAAAAGAAAAGAATCAGGAAAACATTTCTTTCTGTATCTCTCTCCCTGTTCTCATTTATAAAAATTTTTAAAAATCTTTATTTTTGAGAGAGAGAGAGCGTGAGCAGGGGAGAGGCAGAGAGAGAGGGAGACACAAAATCTGAAGCAGGCTCCAGGCTCTGAGCTGTCAGCACCGAGCCCAACGTGGGGCTTGAACCCACAAGCTGTGAGATCATGACCTGAGCCGAAGTCGGACGCTTAAGCGACTGAGCCCCCCAGGCGCCCCCTCCCTTTTCTCATTTATAAAAGATTCTGATAAAAATGAACACTAACCTGACACGGGCTTTTAGGGTAATCTTAGACATCCAAAAACATAGTTCAAGTTATCTGACATACATTGTGTGTTTTTGTATTTATATATATCTCTCTGTACTCTAGGGAGAGATGGGACAGAGGAGATTTAATGCTGAAATTGTGTCTGATTCATATCGAATTAATCTTCAAACCACCATTTCAAATGTTTTTTTACACTGGTTGAAATGGCAACTTTTGGTAGGAAAAAAAGATTGAAAACAACTCTTTCATTTGCATGAAAAGTCCAGTGTTTCAGAAGCCTTTCAACTACTGATAGGTCTGTTTGAGCTTTATTGTTTATTTGGGTTAGACTCCAGCTCAATAGCCCATCTGATGATTATTTAAAATATTAAAATTCTGAAATGTTAACATCAAAATGAAATCAGCCTTTTATAAATTAAATTGTCAAATTCTGAAATGTAGAAACTTCCTGCCCTCCCCCCCCCCCAAAAAAAGAGGGAAATTATTGAAGGCATTTTTATGAGACACCTGTATAGATCCAGTGTATTCCATAAAATAACTCGATAATATGGAAAAGGCTGCCCAAAGCATACTTTTTGGGGGTTGCCAAAGCCAGAAGTTATGTATGCCCAGCTTTGATTTCCATATAAAAACAATACAAGCTGAAATTGTCCTGTTTTGGGAAACTGGAAATTTATCTTCCTTAAAGTTAATGACTTTCAAATATTTTAGACAAGAATAGTGATGAAATCTTACCTCACACATTTTATTCGTGCTAAATTCTCTCATTTTTAAGTACGTTCTGTCAACAACTAATTAACTTTCACCTAAAACATTATTTTATCCATATTACTTATTGAACATTAGAATGTAAAATCTCGAGATTTCTTCTTTGGAGCATTTTTCCAAGTTTAATGGTAAATATAAGAAGGCAGAGAAATGTACCTATAGAGAAAATTAAACTATTTTTCTCAGAACTAGCTATCTGGGTCATATAACTTTTATCTTAAATATTTATAGAGTTGATTTTTTAAGTGAAATATTTTGAAAAGTGGTTATATATTTGGTTATTAGAATTGTTCCTTCCACTTGGAAAGAATGGAAACTTCATATTAGAAGATAGGTCAAAACAAATAGTATCACATTTTTAAGAAAGCTCTCCCTAGAGAATTTATCTCTTGTCCTACCATGTGGCTTCAAGAAGGGTCTGACAAAAAGTTCTGTAAATTAAGTGGGTTATTTCAACTTGGGAATATAGGGGAGAGGTCTTTGGAAATCTCTGGTCCAGATCCTTCTTGGTGGGTAAACAGCTTCCAGTACAGAGGGCTGCCTAAGAATTCCAGTACATTAATTCCCCTGTCACCCCCAGTACACTCCTGGATTTGGCTAGGTAGATCTGTCTTTGCAGCCAACAAATAAGGAGAGCTGGGCTGTGCATTAACTGTCAAAATCGACTCAGTAACACTGAAGTTAGCTAATTTCTTTTTTGGTGTGTTTGGTTATTGTGAAATTTTACTATCCTTTACATGCCAGGAATATAATACCCACAGAGAAACTTTTTTACCCACTCAAATTTTTGGGGAGGCATGAAAGCTTATACGTTAGGGTTTTCTAGGTTTACATGCTTCACTTTTGTAGAAACTTTCACAAGAGTTGAGTGTGTGTGTGTGTGTGTGTGTGTGTTGGGGGTGAGCTCCTTAATTCTCATCCATACCTACATATTTTGATAGAATAAAAAGCTAGGTAGAAGACACTGAAGAATGAAAAATTCAGAAGGAAATAAAATCAATAATACTGTTGCAGTATATAGCTGTAGGGTATAATCTGTCCCAAATATTTATAGAGATACCTATTGTAATGATTGTTTTCGAAGTAGAATGCCATTATATTGGTTTCTTCCTATGGTAAATTCACTTTCAGAAAAACATGCCCAGAGGACTTTATCATGAGCCTCTCCCTATTGCTGAGAGGTAATAGTGAGCAGTACTAAGGATGATGAAATATGATGGGAATAGCCTTGGAAGAAATACAGAGGTTTGGAATTAGGGAAAAGAAAGACTAAGATTGCGTATTTCCAAGGGAACACCTCTCTGGATCTTTGATAAAGGTTAGGACAGCCTGATTCTAAAGCATGTGAGCAGACCAAGGAGCTGTGAAGACCTGCACTGATTACAGATAAGGTGATTCTGGGCAAGCAAGTCTTCCTGTAAAGATAGGAGTCGTGGTTTTAACTACAAAGTCATATTGCCTTTTGAAGTTGTGAAGGAATGTTCTTTCCTACAAATCAAAATAATAATATATACAATGACTGTTGATTTAAATGTCCCTTAGGAGATTAAATCAGAGGAAACTTGGCAAAATTGAAAATTGGTAGAGCCTCTGAGGAAATCTTTTGGGACATCTTGGCAGGCAGGGAAAAAGTCACAGAAAGCTACTCACCAGTTCTTGTGGGCTGGAAAGCTTAAGTGTTCTCTCTCTTGGGAGACCCAATGTTCAGTGGTTGTTCCTTCTATAGGTAAGACATCTCTGCCTTGGGAGATGATTAACCATGGCCTGATTAAGCTCCAAAAATGAAATATCTAACTGTTGGAATTGTTTCCCCTTCCTTTGTCATCCTTGTAGGTGGAATACCATTTGGACCACATAACACTTTAAATGTGCTGGGTGGAAGACCATGAACATGGCTAGAAGTGATAGGAACATAATATTGAAAAGAAGAGTAGAAGTGCCGTCCATTAACAAAAATCTGTAGGTAGATCTGAAGGAAAGCTAATCCATGCACTCATAACCGCATCTTTTTAAGAAAAATATGATTGTGTAAAGCTCTTCTGCCTAGTGCACTCACTTGTTTATCCATTAAAATGCTCAATTTTGCCCATAGCTAGAATGCTTTCAAGGGATTACTGTAACAAAAGCTGTGAATGCCAGGTGTAGGTCTGGATGAGATCTAAGGTGGTGGTGCATTGTCAATCACGAAATGGCCATTATATAGTTATGAAACTAGATGCAAAACTTGCTCTGAATGCAACTGCCCAAGATCAGAGACAGAAAAGCAGAATCAAAAGAGACACTCAACATCATGAGCCAGGAAATGCTTTTTAGAAGAAGTCTTACAGGGGCTGACTTATATTCTTGAGGAGGTAATGTTTTGACAGTGTTTGAGAATGGAGGGCTTCATCATCTACCGGAGGAAATTTTTTTCTAATTGCTTCCACAAAGTTCTCAGATATGCGTAGAACAGACCAGTCAGATTGACAGATCAGTATCAGGGATCCTGGGTGGTGGAATCAACAATGAATTTCCCTGTGTGGAAAAGGCAATGTGCTTCTATTAACTGAGACCACTGGGGGAAAGATGCTGTGTTAGGGATTCTCATTGCAAATGAGATCCACCTATCAGAATGCCTGCAAGGTGGTTTAAAAGAGCAAATTTTATAATTTTTTCTTTGAAAAGCAAGAAGAAAAAGTGTGTGTGTGCTATATAGAAAGCAAAGCTCTCTGAAATCTTTACTGGTGGTAGGCTTGAATCATTATGTTTGAAAGAATTAAAATTATCTTCTAAGAGGTTGAGAAGCATTGAGCCAAGGCATTTCCTTGAAGGGTAAACAGTCAAGACTACTCTGGTCATTGAATTACTCTTTGTTATTTAAAGAAATAAATATCGGCTGCTCATTTTGTGTTAAACCAAAGATTGGTAACTGGGAGACATTAATTGCTGATCCAAGAAAATACTTAAATTATACCTTATTTCCTTCACATGTGAAAGTGTGCCACATTATATACGGACATAATGAGGAATTCTAAAGCAAATTTGAGAGACTATCAGATGAATATCATTTACATGAACACAGTGGATTCTATTGTAAGAACCAAATCCACTGATAATTTATGTGGGCTTGCAAATAAGTACAAACTAGAGGTCACGTTTTCCCCCCTGCAAATGCTTATTTCTGGTGTCACCTCTTCCTATATTATTGATTGTATGACACATAAAGTCACTAGCATGTAATTAGTCAGAAATTAATGCAAGGAAGTTCTATTAGGGATCAAGAGGAATATAATATATCGATACCAGAAGACTATCGCTTGGACCAGTTTTATCAGAACTGATTTATTAGCTACAATATTCTAACAAGTGGTTGGATGTGTAACTGTTTATGGGTTAATGTTCTTGGATGCAGAAAGGAGGCAGATAAAGGGTACTAAAAGATGTAAAAAAATTAGTGAAATGGAGAAACATCCAACATTTATCTCCGTACCATCAGATAGATACATATTCTGACACTGTGCTCTCTTGGGACATTAAAAAGGAAATACTATATGACCAAAGGGTTGACATTTGCAAGAGTCTGAATACTGGGTATCTATTGTCTGTCTTTTGGATGAGGATACCAATTGCACAATAATACCTTTTTGGTTTTTATTTCTTCAAAACATGAAAACAAAAATGAAGTAGATGACAATGAGAGAAAACATTCCATACAGAATATGCTGTATCACTAGTGATTAAGTCAGAAACAATTAGAAACTTTATTTGTGCCAATAACGTGTACCATTTATAAGGAACAGCACAATTAGTGCACTTCCCCCCTAAAGCTGTGCACAATACACACAAAATAAAATGAAATAATTTTACACAACTACAATTATTAACAACCCTGAACAATCAGAATCATATTTTCCCTATAACATGAAACTTTAAAAAGCAAACAAACCAAAAAGCTTTGAAATTAAAATTCAGTGGCAAGAATTTCTGAAAGTCCTCTGTGAAAATCTGCGGGATTATTGACGTTCCAAATATGGCTAAAATTGAGTGCAAAAATCTAATATTTAAACAACTCATGTCCTTTGACTATATTTACTTGGTGTTTCTAGGCTAGCTTTCCATTTACTAAATCTTAAAAAAAATGGGTTAGAATGTGCCCCCAAAAGAGGCCACCAGTTTTGGACCACGGCCTGCTAGGGTGAGTCTCCTGGAGATATGAGGAACAGTAGAGGTGTGGGGCATAGAAAAGTACTGTTGTCCAACAAAGATAAAAACTGGGATTAATTGGACCCGTTCAGTCCTCTGGATCACCAACATGATTGCCTTTCTTGGCTTACAATGGGGAGATGTACAGATCTGCAAGATTGGCCAAGGATACATAGGATGCTTCCCCTAACCTGTGCTTTATCTCTTAAGTTAAAATATTAGATATTTGGACAATTGTATTTGTACAGTTTCAGTGTGTTTATGTTAAGAGTTTTATAATTGTTTTTTCCCTGCAAGATAAAACTGTTTTCATATGGCTGTGATAAACTTTTACCCACCAAGAGAGCAATCACATTAGCTGTGAGCCCACTGAGGTCAGGGATCTGGGCTGTCTTGTTCATGGTTTAGTCCCCGAGAGTAGCACAGTACCTGGTATATTGAGTAGTAACCAGCATTTAATTATTCATTCAGTCACTGGATGTTTATGAAATGATGAGTGATCATGATTAATGAGTGGAAGAAGAGAAAGTAACTCTGAACAGCTTTTATCTCTTAAGTATCTTTGAATCGATACAGAGGGCCAGTGGTGTCTCTGGCCTGGGATGCTCTATAGAGAAGTCTCTGAGACAGGACCAAAGTCATTGCATTTTGCCTCCTTACTAGACTCACTACTTTGGAATGTTGGGTTTATCCATGCTCTTTGGTATTCTGAAATAGAAAGAGCCATTCCTTTTCCAGGGTTAAAAACCTCCCAGTGCAATCCTCCTGGGAGGCACTAATCTCATTAAATTGCTTCCTCTTTAGTCACAAGTACAGAAGATGCACTTTTAAAGGCCCATTCGTCTCCCTGGCTTCATTCCTACTCAGGAACTGCAGGTACAATCAGAGGAGTCTGGATATTGAAAGTAACAGGGCTCAAAATAGCCTTTTACATTAAAAAAAAAAAATGAACAAACCACTATCTACCATCTGTCCCAGACAGAGAAGAAGTGAAATAAATACTTTGGGGGCAGGGCAGGGGTGGGTGTCAGGGAGGTGGAGGCTCTCAAAGCCTGGGCACATCAAATCTGGCCACTGCTCTACACCTTTCTCCTTCGCCCTCCTGAATCAAGAGGTGATTCTTTAGAGGCCTCTGGTGTATTCCACGTGGCTAATTTTCCATGAAGATAGTTGGTAGTTTGCCTGCTGTCCTCTCAGTAGCTTTAACTTCCCAACGAACCGTTATTGCTTCTTAGAAACGAATGTGCAAGTCCATGAACAATAAGCCATTTTCTCCTTTTATCCCTAGTAAAATCAAACTCACAACACAAACGTTACAACTCAGGTGAAAAGGAGACTCACTTATATCTTCAATGTCCAGTCAACGTTGCTGAATGGGAGAACAGTATACGCTATACTCTACTATATACAGATACGCTTATTTTGTTTTTCATCCATGCACTGTGTAACAGGTATCACGACAACATTCCCCAACAGGCACACGAAGAAGGAGCAAATGCTCAGTCATGACTGGAACAGGATTGTGCAAGCCATGGATACTTTCAAAAATAAAGCTGACAAATGATCCCAGGCAACAGCGAACATGGGACTGGGACACACATGATGCAAATGGAAAACGATGATGTGCTTTTTTGAATGGGGTTATTCCTGTTTGCCTGAGAGATGGTGGGCAGGAGGAGGAGGATTGGGATGGGGGACCTGGGGGTTAGCCAGGCTGGAAAATCAGAATAAGGGCCTTGCTAATCATAGTCCAGACCTGAAGAGATAAATGATTTTGCACGTTCTTGGGAATCTAGGCACGTTATTCCTGTACCTGTTAAACAAGACTGTCAGGCATCATATCTTGAAATGTCAGACTGTATCTAGAGCCATCACTTCTCCTGGCTCCATTCAAGCGCCCATGCTTCTTCTTGGAGGCAGCTTTATCTCTGCTCATGTCCCAGAGAGAAGCACGAAATTTAGTGATCGAGCGAAGACCTGCCTCTTCTTCAGCGCCCATGTCCTTTCTGAATCCCAAATAATTTGTCAAGTGTTTGGAAGAGAGGGCAATTGTAACGATTTAAATTTTTACCAAAAACCCATTTGCACTTAGATTGGTCATCACCTCCCGCAAGGGGAACAGAAACTTTGACCCTCCCAACAAAATAATACAAAATAAAAGTCAAACGTCAGCCACCTCCCAGCCCCCACCAAAAACAAGCGGAAACAGAAAACAAATCAAAGACTTAATGATTTATGAACCTGGAGAGAACACAGTCCTTCTAGGCTGAGCTGCAAAGATGCCCCTGCCTCCGTGCCTCGTTCAAAGTGGCGATGCCCCCTGGGAATAAGAGGTGATGGTTTCTCACTTCCGCCCTAGTACAGAGTATGCTCTTGAAGCTGGGTTCCATCAGCAGGTAAGTGAACATGACAAATGTCAGTTTCCTCTGTTCATTATACATAATATTTTATGTATATATTTATATACGTATATATATATAAATTTACTATATCTGATTGTTCCTTTAGAAGCCTTTTATGTGGCAGTAGGCCTCCAGGGAGGAGAAGAAAATGTACAAGAGCCATAGGAGCACGAAGAGGCAGGATGTGAGGAGCTTGGCAGTCCGGGGCCCACCCAGCTCACCTCCGATCTCCGGCCTTCGCCGATACAGCAGCACCCCCACATTGATGAAAGCAAAAATGGTGAAGAGAGTGACAGAGAAAGCTAGCGTGCCAGGGGACACTTTGAACTGTTCCCCGTTGGCTGCGTGGTAGATGGCAGCGATGGACCAGGCCACGCCGATTCCCAGGAAGACGTTCACCGCGTTGCTGCCAGTGACGTTACCTATGGATGCATCTGCGTACTGGTCCTGGGTGGCGGCCACTTTGCTTGCAAACGTATCTGTGGAGGAAGAAAAAAAAAAGGCAGTGACACTCAATATTTTAGGTCCGTGGAGTACTGGAAGCTTCCGCAATGTACTCTAGGGTCAAATCCCCTGACGGAAACCTCGTGACCAGGAGGAGGTTTTCCTCTTCTCTGGAGTTCCCCTCCTGTGGTCAGAACAATGGGATCTAGACATCAGAAGTTAAATGTTTGGTGTTGGCTGTGTTACCAGATGATCTTGGGTCAATTTCTTTGCCCACAGGTAGCACAGTTCTTTGTGAAACTGAGCTTGCAGGGCAGCATTTTTCAGAGTGATCATGACCCGTCTACATTAGAATCACGTGGGGTCCTCAAGCGTGAATGGTACAAGGTTCCATCCAGCTGGGCTGCATCAGAATCACCGGGGCCCAGGAATCTGCTTTAACAACATCCCAAGAGATTATAGGTCACTAAAGCTTGTGAATGGCTATTGGAGGGAATTGCTAAAAGGTTCTGTATCGACAGCTCTAGGTTACAGATGAGGAAGCTAAGGTGTCAGGAGATCTTTCCAAAGATTCAAGAGCAAATCCTCAGTGGAACTGAAGCTAATTGAACCATAATAATAGCTGGCATTGGCCTAGAGCCTTAGGAATAGGAAAGCCGACTCACCTACATTACTGCACTGATTGTGACAATTCTATGAGGGGGCACACTTTATAGGTGAGGACACAGGGCTTCTGGACAATAAGTGATGGGTGCAACATCACGCAACAAGGGAGAAGCCATCTCGGGGCTTGCGCTGGGACCTCCCGCCGTCACTGCAAGTACTCGTTCACTGCAGGCAGCATCGTACCTTTCACTATGCCATGCGTACTAGTGGCCATTCTCAAAGCTTTGTTCGCCAGTAATCCCGAGTGCATCTTCTTCTGAAGATAGGAAAATCGTGGTCCATACAAGGAGTAGGACAAGTGACTGATATTCGCGCTGAGTAGAGCATAGGGCATGTTTGTGCCATCAAATCCTGTCGTCACAACTGAACGTGTGACCCCAGGTGGATTAATTTCTCAAGCCTCAATTTTCCAATCTGTGAAATGGGGATAGTGACACCCACCTCAGGGTGCTGTTGAAATGCTATAGGTAAAATGCTTATCTATCTTGGTAGAAAGTAAGAGTAGCTCTTTTTGTTCTTTTGCAAAGACCATGTGGGGTAAAGCTGGCTGATCAGTTTACTAAAAGTTGAGGCAGGATCCGAAATTGCTCCTTTCTTTAAGCACATAAACAGAACTTGCAGGATACTCGGTTTCTTTTCTGTTCAGCTCCCTTGTTAGTATCGAAGTCCTCTCAGTTACCTTGGCAGAATACCTTGCACAGTAGGCTTATAGAAGACGTGAATAACTGTGAGATTGAACTCCTATTTGCAAGAGCCAATAACAGCAGGTGTGACATTACCGTAAGGTGCTGCGTCATCTGCTCTGGTCCTCCGGAGGTTCCTGGGATGCTCTGGGCAGGCATGGACTTGTGGGATACCTGGATCACTTTCTCCCCTCTTTTGCTACCCTGTTGTCACCATCCTCCTCCTGTAGATCTCCAAGGGGGATGATACATCAAGCATGCAAGCTTCTATCAACCTGTAGATTTTTGTGCTTTACTCTGGGTGAGTTGGTTATTTAGGTTGCTCAGAGGATAGTTCCCCAGCAGCATCCCTTTCTTTTTTGAAAGGAAGTCAACATGGAGGGCCCATCTCATTAATCTTGACCTTTCTGGTAGAAAGCAGGTTTTACTTAGTTTTATAATTAGACAAACGCTGCCTGCTGTGTACCAGGCACTATCCTAAATGTTACACGCAGATTCTCATTCAACCTTCTTAGCCTTAAAGATTTTATGGTTTGGGAACACCTCTTGGACATGTCAGTAGAACAAGGATTTTTAAACCAAATTGTTATAACTTCAGAGCCCATTCTCCGTACACCCTGCACTGTCCCTCCCAGAAAGGCTAAAGTTTTCCCTTCCTCATTTCAGATGGCCCTGTCCCTTCCCCTCAGAAACTCTGAAACTGGTTATCCCAGAATGCTCTTTCCTGTCTCAGAGCAAAGGCTGCAGGAGGGGTAGGCGGTTTGCTCAGCCACCCGCCTGTATTTGAGCCGCTTTGTGTATTCAGATCACACACCGCAGCCCCATCAGGACTATCATGGAGACTGGCGAGTGAAAGCCAAGCGAGGAAGATCTTAATGGTCTCTTGCACTTCATCATTAAGAGTTATTAGGAGCTGCAGCCTCCACAAAATGAAGTCATTTTGCTTTTCTCTTTCAAGGACAGCTGAGCAGGGAAAGTGAAGGCAAAGAGTGGAAGGCAAGGGAAAGTAGCTCATGGCTCAGCTGCTTCGGAGGAACACTTGAGATGTTCTGTGCTGACATGGCTGTTGGCACCAGCTGGTGGTGAACAGATGGCTGTGTTAGGCTGGGCCCAACGAGGTAGGGGATGATCCCTCCCCGTGCTGCAGGGGCAGGCGACCTGGCACTCACACCTGCTGACCTCCCCTGGCCTGTGGCACATGGCACACAGGACTTCCTGGGTGCCCCATCTCCACTCCAACCCTACGCTTTTCTGGAGGCTTCTGCCACTGTGCCAGAAGGGGATGAGGCGTAAAATCAAAGATTCCTGGGGCCCAGGGACCCTGAACACCCAGACCAGTCCTTTTGCCTGAAAGACGTCCCTGGGTCTGCAGGGATGTCTCCCTCCCTTGTTTTTCAATAGCCTATTGTGAATACTGAATTGGAGTTCTTGTAACAACAGGTTCCTGTTTTTTCAAATGCCTTTCTCTGGATTCCCTACAAAATGAGTAGTGGAAGTAATTAGCTGATCAAAACAGTGAAACCTGTTTGGGGTCTATTTGAGGTTTTATTTACCTGGGTTATACATCAGGCCTTTTATCTGTTTTAATTCAGAAGCTATGTAAAAATTACAGAGACACATGCAAACCCAGACCTGTAACCTTACCTCCAGCAGAGACGACTCTGTTTTCCAAATAAAGTGTGATGGGATCTCCCCAAATTGCATTCTGTCACTGCTCTGCTGCTTAGTGCAAAGAGCAACGCATCACCATACGTTAGACTGCCAAGCCTTACCCTGGACACTAAGCTCATACCCTGCTTATGGCTGAGCAAGGCAAAGCCACTCAAATGCCATTCCCCAAAGTAAAATCCAAGAAATAACTACCGCTGTGGTCTCCGAGGGGTTGTAATCATATTCAGAACTTGGCCCATTTAACAAACACATGAATCAGGTTTCCCATGTGATTGGCACAAACTAAGACATGTTGATAATTACATATATGTGTCTTCCTACCTATACAGCTTAGGTCAGATTTCTAGTAGGAATTGTTGCTTTTAACTTCACCTTGAATTCTGAGGCATTTTGGATTAGTCCTACAGTCTTAGACTTTTGGTTCTGCCTCCTGGTACCTATGACTGTAAATCAACAGGGAAGATTCAGTCGGGAGACAGTGTGGCTGGAACTAAACCATACATCACAGAGTCAGGACATCACTGTTCTCTGCAGACCTATCCTGACTCTGTATAACCTTGGCCAAGTCATCTGGTCAATGTGCACAATAGGTCGGCACATTCTCCTTTCCTCCAGGAATTGTTACCTGAATCTTGCAAACTTTACAGCGACATACAGACCAAGCCTTAAATGTCTCTTCTGTAAAAACGGATACTTATTATATTCCTGTAGGTCACACACAAGGTTTATTATCTAGAGCAAGGGTTTCATCCCAGACGATTTATTCTTGACTTTTAGCCTATTTGGGGGGCCAGCTGTTCAACCCTCAAGCACTTTGTGCCTCAGGAACTGAACCGATGGTGATTTTAATTGGAATCCAGCCTGCTTGTCAAGGCATGGTTACTTCCCCAACACCTGTGAATTACAATATAAGAGACAGACCAGGGGGTACAGAGCTTCATGATACAGTAGTGAGAGAAGCTCATTAAGGAGACAATGGCAGGTCTTATGTGCGTTGTTGGATAAGACACTTCACTTTTTTTTTAGTTCTAGTTTCTTCATCTAAAATAAAAAATTTAGAAGATCTCTAAGACTATCCCTAAGTTTACTGTTTGGGTGGTGTGCAGAATACATCAAAATACTAAATTCATATGTATGATTTTGCTGTGTTTTTCTTTTTTGTAGGAGTTTGTACATGAGCACCCATCTTCATTAGAACCGATTAATCTCATTTTAAAGAATGGCCTAAATGAAACATTCAAAGATCCTAGGAAGAAAGGTCTCTAGACCCAAAGATATTGCCATTGATCAAATTGTGGCAATATTTATGAAACTAAACCACACCGCCCGGAGTCATTTGCCTTTTCAAAATAGATAAACGTTGGCAAAATTATTTACTTGAAACCCCTCTGACCAGCCAGCCATTTATATGCGTGACCCATGGTATATAAATGGTGGCAGTGACGACCTTTGCAAACTTGGTGCGTTATGTCAAGTTTGCATACCACTGGCATGGGAAATACTGGGAGAGCCTGGTTCAAAGATCTGGGGCTCCACCCTCAACCCACTTAATCAGGCTGTCTTAGGAAAGGACACATTTTAACAAGGGCCTCACGTTATTCTTCTTTATACCAAGGTTTGAGAACCATGGCTCTGAGCCAGGGAAATGGCTGTTGCTCCAAACACCCATTGTCTGGGGGGCCTTGCTGAGAGGGATAGATGTTTCAGTTTGGGGGAAGCAGCTACTTTCTCTTGGAAACTGATGCGCTCCGGTCTAGTGGTGGTTTGACTCAAACACACACTTGGGTGGGTTTATGGAGGGGCCGGGGCTGCCCCTCCAGTTCTAATGCCCTCCAACTCTTGAGTTATGCTATGTTCTTATTATTTTTAAACCTTGTTCCAGCATGGATGCTATGAAAGACCAAAGGAGGAAGGAAATTTACTTAAATTCGTAGAATTCGGGCTCCACCATTCGCCAGGTAAGAAGCTTACCTACTTCAGAGGGTTTTGAAAGAAACCCTGTTAACCTGAGCAGCACGCAGATTAGGGCCTGAGACCTAATGAGTGTTCAGCATTATTGGCTATTTTTATAACCCAGTAGCACCAGATCCTAAGAGAATAAGTGGTGGGGAATTCTGACTCAATGTGATAATTCTAAACTTTCAGGGAGTTATAACATCCTTTAAAGACTGCCTAACTTTATGATCATGTGCATTTAAAAATACAATAAAGCATAAAATTATTCTCAAAAATCAAAGCGATTCTTTATTTTGAAAATTCCATATAGCCTGAGTCATGGAATGGCATTGGAGCTCTTCTAGTTTTAAGGCCCTAATCTCACTAGTGACTGAAAGGCAAGCAGGCAGGCATCTATTCTCCTCTAGGCGCTTTTTGTCTTGCTTTTTTAGAATTCAAATGAAAATCATTTACATGCGAATTCTTCTGTCACTGAGGACTTTGAACAAGATTTTGTCTTTAGTTGTGACATTTACCCAAGTAAATAGGAAAACCACACTGCCTCACACACGCACTCCATTGGTTCATCTCAAAAGAATCCTTATTTGACTTTCAGGTGAAGTGCAAGAGGTCAAGGAATTACTGATGTTGACGGATTAATGACCAGTTAGGAGTTGTAAAAACAGAAAAAGGGAAGAACACTTCAATGAGATTTCTGCCCATAAAAGCTCCCTGAAAGAGTGTAAAAAAGAAATGGAGATGGTGACGTGACTTATTTTTAGAAGGGAACAGAGGTAAGTAAGCTCCAGAGGATTCGTGTTGGCACATCGGAACACCTGCTTCTACTCATTTTTATCCCCAACTGCAAACCAGAACCACCAGGGCAACATTTGAAAAATACTAGCTTCCTAGCCCCACCCAAGCTTCTGTTTAATTTGTCTGGAGCACCAGTATTTTTTAAAGCTCCCCCAACCAGACTGAGATCCACTAACCACTCAGAGCCTTTGTTTCTTCATCCATGTGAGGACAATGGCACCTCCTGGATAGCGTATGGAATAGCCCTGACGCACAGATCGTCGAAAACCAGCCTTGTTTTGTTACCAAATAACTATTTTCATTTTGATATCTTTGCAAGGGTACCTCCAGGACATTGTTTTCCTGTTTTGTATTTGAAATCCTGGGAGATTTGAAATTCAAAGAGATTAATTCTAATTAAAAGGGAAAAGTAATGGGGGTTTATTTTTCTGAGGAACACAAAGTGGAGGAGAGAATGAACACAAACCAACAGTGCTATTTGATCTGCCTTCCAAAATTTGATCCGTGCTCTCAAAAGAACATGATAATACTCCACTCTTAAACACACCCATAATGGGATGATCGTTCAGTATGATGTCCATGAAGATTCAAGAGAGGATCCAAGGTTCCCCTTCCTCGTTTAAACGTCTAGCTTCATGAGGTTTGCTGAAATATTCTCAAATCCCTGGTTCTAAATCTTTGAGGTCAACAACAACTTTTGAGCCTCTCAAAGAACTCTAAAGGTTTGTCTGAGATGGGGCTAATTCAATTCAATTCATTCTGTTCAATTCTATTCACTCCTCCCCATGCCCACTCTTGACCTTGAAAAAAGCCCCAAACCAACTAGCTGGGTGTGGAGCAAAGAAGTGGTATTCTGACCTGGTTGTCTCCTGAGACTTGCATTAACATGGTCTTGGAGTGGACCAGATTATGTATGTTAAGTGGGTTTGGTACTTTCACTTTGGGGGTCCTGCTTGTCTATTTCCCCACATAAAAAGGTTCATGCAGATTATTGTGGTGGAAGTTGCAACGTGTGCCTGATAAAATAAGGGGTGCAGGGTTGACTGACTTGAGAGAAGTCTCCTGTCTCTGTTCAAGTGGTAAACAGGCAGCTTGATGATGACCATAGTATTCCACAGTTCCCACTGGGTTCATGTGAATCATTGGTTCTGGTTGGCATTGAGAGCCTTAGTAAGCAGAGGTCACTGTCCATAGTTCATTTGGTCACCTGATTCCATGTTACTCTGTGGTTAACCACTGTTGTTACTGAAGGATGCTAGTGCTGATTACTGTGGACTGCATAATGTCTCTAGTTATAGTAGGAAGGAGCCTAAGCTATGGAGTAAGACCTGGTCCTGGTCCCATTTACCATGTACTGGGTGTGTGGCCTTGGGATAACCTCTCTTTAAGACTCTGATATCTGTAAAATAGCGAAAATAAAAGTCCCTATTTATATAGCCATAAAGATGATCAAAAGAAGCACTACAAAATGGCTCAGGATGGTGTCTGGAAGTTAGTAGGTGCACAGCAAATATTTCCTATTTCAGAATTCTTTGTTCTGGTGATAACAAAGGGAATGTTAATGATATTAACCACTTTTTATTATGGTTTCCTTCAGCTAGGTGATTTAAGGTTAATAAACCTATAGGATTTAGGGAGAATGTGTTTCTGTCTGTGATGTCCACAAATGATAGTGGTGATAAGGGCAGCGATAGTTAACATTTACGAGGCTCCTCGGCGAGGCTCTATATATGGCTTCCCATCGGGGCACCTGGGTGGCTCAGTCGGTTGAGTGTCTGACTTCAGCTCATAGTTCGTGGGTCTGGACCCCACATCGGGCTCTGTGCTGACAGCTCAGAGCCTGGAGCCTACTTCGGATTCTGTGTCTGTCTGTCTCTCTCTCTCAAAAATAAATAAACATTAAAACGATTATATATGGCTTCCCATGTAATCTACAAGACAATCGTATGAAGTAGGAACTTTTATTATCTTCATTTGATAGATGAGAAAATTGAATCTCCGAGTATAAGAAAGTTGGCTAAAGTTATATAGCCAATAAGAGGTGAAACTAGTATTCACAAACTAATGTGCTCCTAGCCAGAATTCATGTTCTTAACCACAAGTGCACTGTGTATTGACTGACTTTATGCATAGGAGCGTGGGGTGTTGACAAGGACTAAATAACATACCTGAAATTTGAAAATGGGCAAAGCGTTCCAAGAAAATATCCAGAAACCTTATAACGTTCACCTCTGACTATAACTACACAATACTAAAACAGCTTATCAGTTGAAAGAAAAGGATTAAAATGGTTGTACAGAGAAACATCAGCCTGACTACTTTAGAAAAATATTTGTACGGGTCAGAAACAGATTAAGAAGGGGCTATTTCCATGGATGACCCTTCATACCTTTAGAACAATATTAGAGATCACTGACAAAGTAATTTTTTCAATTCCTAAGTTCCTGGCTTCTCTTGCTATTACATTATAGTACATAAAAACAGGCTTGAAGGAACCTACTTTAAAAATAACATCAAGGTTCTGGTATTTTCAATTTTGAGCCAGAATTTTATTACTTTTATAATGAACCTTTATTAATACCAAGTCCATGAGGGTAAAACATTGTTGAGATTTAGATCAGCAGCATTTTGCTAATTTTGAAAAGGCAAAAAAAGGGCAGGTTTGGGGCTACAGCAAGTAGCTAACTGTCACTTTCCCAAGCCATTTTGTTATTAGATACAAGTGGAACTCCTTGCCTCCAACACAGTCCAGGGTTGCCTTGCGTGAAACAGTCAGTGTCTTCCACCTTGCTGTTCCTTCCTTCCCCATAATCTCCCTCTGTCCCTCAACCCTCCTTGCCTTTGAAGCCTGGTTGGTTCTTCTATGCTTTGTTCTATTTCTGGAACATCTGTCTCCTGTCCTAATCTTCTCAAGTCCTGCTTTAGAGATGGTAAAGCCATAGGTGCCCCAAGCCTTGCTAGAACTACAGGTAGCTGAGTGGGACCCGACAGAAAGACTGTACTATAACTTGGAGAAAACAGAAACGCTCACTGCCACTTCCAGATAGCCCTAGTAGGTTACAAGAGAACTTCCCTTTCAGCTGGGCTATACTGGTAAAACTCAAAGTCTACAGATCTAGGTAACACGCTGAAGACCCCCAACATGTGCCCGTGTCCTGTGGATGGTTACCCAGTTATTTATTCCTCATAAACCTTCTTTTTTTGAGAGGGGTTGCTTTGTGCATTATGAGTTCAGGAAAGCGTGTACACTACTAAAAGTGGGCAAATAGAGTCATCTCAATAAACAGTAAAGGTCACTTTCAGTGATCAGGGCTATGGTAGTGGGATCCTAAGGGGGAAGGCATCATAATACTGCACACACAGCAGGTGCATCTCAGCAGGCGTCAGGGTGAGGAGGGGGAGTGAGAGTAATGAAGAGATTTCCTGGCCATCAGGGGTTTCCTGGCCTGGAATTTAGAGTTAGGAAGATGCTCAGGACAGACCATAAAGTGGAACAAGAATCTTGAAAAACAACTTCATCTACTATAAAACTTTTCTGAGGACGAGCTGTGAAGGGGAGAGATCTATGGGTCCTTGTTTCCTTCGAACCATTCTTGTCAGGCAATGATGGACTATATGACAAGGCCAGAATCCTCTCTAAATTCTGTATCTGTGTTATGGTAACATTATATTGTATTTACTAATAGTATATTCCATTGACTTCAACCCACAAAATTACTTCGCATGTTCATTTGTTAAGAGCTCTGTGCCCTTAACATTTCTGAGAAGGGATATAATACCCAAGCCTTCCATCGTTTGTACCTGGGCTCTTACTAGAGTTGTAATTTGGAATGCGGAGACTAGAAAGTAAGGTGTAGATCTCCATCCAGGGTGCTAAGGATACGTGATGAGGCTGAGCTCTAATGTCATATTTTGTTCTTGTCTCTTTCCCAGGCACCTAGCACTGCTCTTGGTAGATAATTTTTAAATGACTTTTGACAAAAATTTCTTATTTTTACATCTGAGAGCTTTCAGAGCTCTTCCATAGATGTTCTACTATTTGTTCTTTCTGACAATTCAGTGGGTGGGTGCATGGATGGGTGGGTGCCATGTTGGTTTTTTTTTTTTTTTTTCAGAGGAGGAAGCTGAAGCCCCCTAGGAGGCAGAAGGAATGTGAATGCAGGGGTGGGCTTAGAATCCACATTTTGTGATTTCTGGTGCCCGGGTTCTCATGCTGGAGGCTTGTTTCCAGGATCTCTCATCAGATTCCATTCTTGCCAGATATTATCCCACGCTCTGAACCTGATGACACATCTAGATTGCCTAACTTCCAGGGCTGCTGTGGATATCAAAGAGATAATTTATACAGATGTACTTTTAAAACAATGAAGCTATGCAAATGTGGTTACTGTTGAAACACTTTTTGTGTTAAGTGCAAATGCCCTGCCCTCATGAAATCATCATTCACCACTGATGCCTTAATGTGGATCATTTGTTGGATATTCCAAAGTAATAACTAACACGGAACATTTAGATTGGGAGGGGAAGAAGTATTGGGAAGAAAAACCCAGGGAAGTTGGGTACTATCCCCTAAGAATAGATGTTGGTAGGGGTAATAAGAGAGTCACAGCTGTCAGAGAGGAAAGTAAACCACCGAAAACCTCAAAAGGGTTATGTAAAGGAATAGGTCAAGAAAAAGTAATGCCTTTTCATAATTTCTAAGGTTAGAACTGCTGGGATAAGTTTGCAGGGGGATAACCAGAGGTTTGAGTGAGTAGGTAATTTTCCAATGATTGGTGTATAAGGAGTCATACTACCCTATTAAAATACCCCTCCGTGTGTATAGTGTATACATGCTCTTGAGTCCAGGATTCCATAATCCTGTTTTATTTTCTTCTCAAGAATGTTCATCTCATTGCTATCTGAAACTTTATCCTATTTTTGTTAAGTATCTGTTTTCTTCCCCTGGGGTATGCACTTTGTGGGATTAAACATCTGTCTCGTTTATCCCTCTGTATCTACTATGTCGAATGGGGTATACTACTTAGTGGGTACTTAATATTTGTAGAACACATGAATCAACACACATGCAAAATGGCTCTGAATCCTATGCCTTGCTACTGTATCATACTGCTTCCTTTGATCTGATGTTTAAAAAATGGTTTTAAACTTAACGTCTAATGACTCGTGTAGAGGGAAGATGTCTGGAATATTTGATGATCAAGAATGCCACATTGTCTTACACTCAGTTTGTGCTTCCTGGCATCATCTGTCAGAACACAGTTTTTTATTTTGAATATTACTTCTCACTACTATTCCTCTGTAGACTGAGCTCAGGTATAGAAGTTGTAGAAGAAAGGGCTTAATCCATACTCTCAGGAAAACAAGACTTGGTCCTGAAGTTATCAATGTCAGGTTCTTCTAGGTGGTTTGACCCTTGTCTCCCTACATGTGGAACTCTGGAAGCACTGACGGAAACAGACAAAAGGACGAGCAGCACCTGGGAGCATTTCTGGTGTGGTCTCACGCTGGATGTTGACCCCTTTCTGAGCACCCTGACCAGTTGTCTTCTAATTGGACAAGTGGGTTAGTTTAGGGCTTTTGCTTTGCCATTTTTCAGCTGTCTGAAGCATCATCATACAAAGAATCCTTCCGAGAAGGACATTTTCGTGATCTTTTTGCACATTTGTGGTTAGTTGTTGTTTCACAACTCTAACTCAGGAATGACAAGGTATAATTTGTCCTCTGCTGGCTCCATTTGTGGACCCCAGTGGGGATCATTTCAGTTTGGAACCACAGCAAGTCTTGCTTGTTGTCTCAACCCATGAGTTTTTAGGGCGATAACCTAATAATAGCTTACAATTTATGGAGGACCCTGTCAAAAAGCCTCCTGGGCTCCAGAACAGGAGGGAGAGAGGGGAAAGGAAACAAACACGACACAGCATTTCCTGATTGTAAATAATAGAACCAAAGTGGCTATTTTCTCCTTAGCACGAAACGTAGGATTTATATGTGCTGAGTTAAACAAAGGTTATCTAATATGGCCACCAATAGATTTGGCATTTCTGGGTCATGCGCCAGAAAAGGTGGCTGAAGAATGTGAGGCATTTTATGGATTTAAATCCTTTTTGTGGAATGAAGCAGAGTATAAACTGGTAATATATAGCTTAAGTTTCAGTCCTGGGCAAAGGCAGGATGTGAGGTCTGTGCGATGAGGAGCATTGATGGCATTCCAGCTGGCTTTGTACTTAAATGCCAAGCACCATGATTTCACGTCTGTGATATGCACTATCCCCAACAGGTATTAAAATGCTTTTACAGTCACATGTAAGATTTGCTTTTTAAATTGAATTACCATTTTATTTGCCTTCTCTTCTAAAAATAGCAATGAGCCTTAAAGTCATTTTGTTTCTCATGCGGTGCCCATGACATGGCAATTAGGTTCTGCTTTTTTTTGTAGCCCACATTTTTTTTCTTTTGAATTCAGTGATGATATTCTGTGTGCAGGAGACAATGTTCACAGCCTGTGTTCTAGGCCCTGGTCTCTACTCTCTTCCTAATGGTTTTCATGGATTTGTATTGATCCAGGGGCCAATGACCAGTGTCTACAGGGTGACAGCTAGGGCTGGGGATAATAGTAAGAAGCTGAACTCATGAGAGTTGCCTCATTTTCAATGTGTTATGATTACCTGACTGAATTGGCCACAGATATTTAGCCTCTATAGATCATTAAACGGGGGTTTTACCCCAAGATTCACAGTGCTAATTCTAAATACCATTGTGTGATATTTTCCCCCAGCGATTTCAAATATATGAGCCAAGGCTACTGTTGTGGGGGAGGGTAGTGGGATTGTTTTAAAGGGTGCACATATCTCTATATTCACAAAGCAATAAAGACCAAAAACATCTCATATTTGTAGTTTGCAAATGACTATAGAGATGTTATGGTGAATAAAACAAAAATTATCTTAAAATTTTACAGAATCTGAGGTAAATCCCTACATTTATGTATTACTAAAGTATAGTTACCATCATGTGGAGGATCCATGACATTTTTACATTCAAATTGGTCCTTGAGAAACGCTGAAAGAAGCCGAATCTGTGGGGTCTTCAAAGTTACATTAGTGGCTCCCTGGGGCAGGAGGCAAAGGTGGGGAGTACCTGTCTGTAGCCAAGAGGGAAGTTACAAGAGGGAAGAAATTCATGTGGGTAGAGGTGGGGATTACCTGTCAGTAGCCAAGAGGGAAGTGATGAAATGTTCTAAAGCTGGATTAGGGTAATGATTGTAGGGCACTGTAGATTTGCTAAAAAAATAAAAAACTCCCTAAACTGTACATTTCAATGGGTGACTTTTATGGTATAGAAATTATGCCTACAAGGTTGTTTAAAAATGCAGCCTGAGGCCTGAATTTAAAAGAAAAAAAACACAACAGTGGTTCTTGAAATTTTTCATTTTCATTATCTAATTTCCACATGTGACAAGGGAGAAATGAAAGTTATCACCTCAACATTATTTTCAAGTCACTTCTAAGAGACCCAGGCTATTGTTAGTCCCCTTGGAGCAAACAGGCCTAAGGTCTTCACTTGTTTTTTTTTTTCCCCCTTTGCAATATACCTCAAGACTAAAAAGGAGAGGAAATCTACATTCATTCGCATTGCACATTCATAACACCAGCTCTCTGAATACAACACACACACACACACACACACACACACACCACTGAACGGCGTGATGTTTCTGCCAATATCCTTGCTTTGTCTGACCTAGACTAGGCAGGAAGGCCCAGAGAAGACTAGGGTGAAACATTTTTTAGTCTCCCTTCTTTTACACCATGATTTTTGTGGGACTGAGTGAAGGTGGTTGGCGTGGGATTGGGGCACTAATCCAAAGACAGGCTTATGTCACATTGGGCATGACGCGTGCTGCATTCTCAGCTCCCCGGGGCCACCTCCTGGTAGATGACATCATTGTCAGCATCCTGGTCCCCCTCCAGCCTTGTGCTCCATGCCAGGGACCCCATACAGTGCTACCTCTTGATACAAATTAAAGATTGCAATTGCCAACAAAAAAATTTGTAAGTACTAAATACAAATTCTTCTTTTGGGCTGTAAGAATAAGGGATTCAAATAGTTTTGAAATGAGTGTTTCCCAGGTTTTTACAAAAATGGCTTTGGGTCTGCTGCACATAGTCTATTCCCCAGTGTTTTAGTTTAGAATAACAGGCAGTTCTTGTGCCATTTGTGGAGCAAATCTTGTGAAATCTGGTATCCAGCCTTCCTTTGTTTCGCTCTGTCCTTAGAAATGCTTGCTTTTGTAAGCTTCCTTCAAGTCCTATGACCTCACCTATTCATGAGAAAGTGTGCTGGAACATTCCGAGCGTTTTATCTCCAGCTGGCTGGTCACTGACGTGAGGGTGAGAGAAGGTCCTGTGGAAAGCCCTCTGAGTGATTAAGGGTTGCCCGGTGCTGGACCTCTGGCCGTGTCCCTGGGTGGCTCTGCCTCTTGGCCTGACTGTGATCAGAGGGCCCCATTTTCAGCAGTCCTGACCTTTCTTGGTGGCGAAGAAACTGACTGCTTATTCAGGTATCTGGAAACAAAATATACCTGCCCTTTCGGATCTTCCTGGGGGAACCAACATTATAGCCATGGGGAAATCCTGGTGCAGAGTAAAGCAATTCTGTTTTCATTCACATTTAAGCTGTTGTGAAATGTTAATCACCCGATTAAATTCGTATACAGGTAATATGTAGCTATGGTATGTTCTCTTCAACTGCGTCTGAGTTGAAATGCCAATGTTGAGTGTAAAAGCTCGGGGTAAAATTGCAGGAAACAGGAACACAATTGAGAATGTCCACCAAACCTGAATTCCTAATGTAGGAATTCCTAACACAGGACCTCGTAATGAAGATGGGCTGCGAATTTACTTGGTTTGCTATTTTTCACTGCTGTGATATAGCTGAGCTAACTACCAGGAGACCTAAGCCTATTTATCAGTACATTGAGGTAGAAAGGAAAAGAGATCTAATATTTTTTTCAAGCACCAATTATATGCTAGGCCCTGTACCGGGTGCTTGATAAAGGTGCTCTCATGCCATCTTCACTACAACTCTGAGGTAGATTTTCATGTCCCCATTACTGTTATTCAGATTAATGAACTAAGGTTGACAGGAGTCAAGCAATTTGCCTCTAGAGGTGGGGTGGGTGGATTTGAACTCACGTTTACCTGACTCTAAAGCTCATGTTCTTTTATACCGTCTTGTGGAGAACCATGAATACCCCACTAAGAGATGATTTTGCATAATTCTTATATTGAGGCTGTTTCCCAGTTAATCCATGAACCCAGAAATGAAAACACCAAATCTATCTGAAGTAGGATGGAGGGAGAGGAAATGGTTGTATCAGTCGGATTCCTCGTTATTCTCCAGGGTAGATCAGATGGCTGTGGGATTTCAGAATGGCTGGATACAACTTACCCTGAGAAGAGTATCTGATTGTGCTGTGTTTCCTTCTGACCCCATCTCTGTTGTTAAGTAAGGGGGAGGCTGAGTGTATGTACTGATAGATGCCTTGGATAGTTACTTCTAGTGATTCTACTCCCAGGCTCCTACTCCTGCTCAGAGACCTAGAAAACGGCTTGAGTTCCAGAGTTTCCAGTAAGTCTGCAGAATGTGACTGCTGGGAGAACATCCCCAATATGCCCTTCCTGATCCTGACCCCCGTGCCTGGTCAGCCGTGTATCACAGGAAGCTTTGGTCTCGGCCCAGAAGGACCAAACCTCCTTTAAATTTTTACAGGTAGGAAATGCTAAGTGTTTATGGGTATAGAAATAGGCCTTTATCATTTCTGTAATTTTTTGAAGCATGTACCCTACTAGGTGCTTTCCATGCCAAAGGAATAAGGATATAAGGTGCCTGACCTCAAAGAGCTTGAATATAATTCTACTGTGGCATGCTTTAAAAGTAGGAAATACTAAATTGAAGCAAAGAAAGAAGTAATTTCCCACAAATTATAAGATATGTGGGAAAATATGGGATACTTTAAAAATAAATCCATATAAAAAATAAATCCACATAAAAAATAGAGTGGTTGAGTACTAGATTATGATAAGGAGAGACAATTTGTCATCGATTGAAACTTGGACTGAATATGAGCAAATAATTCTCTGTGGGCCTTAATTTCATTATGTAAGTGAGGATATTGGTGCTCTCTTTACGCGATAAAGGGACTTTTAAACAGAGGCACTACTGTCTATACAACCTGCATGACTATACTAGTTATGTTAGGATCCCCTGGGAAATAAAGCAGCAGGATTTAATAAATTGTAATGTCTTTGTTACTCAAGTATACTCTATAATGTTGTAGTTTTCAGAGTTTTTAGAAGTTAGGAAAGTAAAAACCAAAACGTTAACCATGAATAAATAATATGTTTTATATGTGTTATATATATGCATTATATATATATATATATATATATATATATATATATATATAGTGTGTGTGTGTGTCTATATATCTATATCTATATATATCTATATATATCTGCAATGTTTTCTAGCACAATGCCAAAGAAGTAAAAAATAAATTCACTTTTAGAGAATGTTTGGGTCTCAGGGATAAGAAAATCTCAGAGGAGACAAAAATCACTTCATGTAACTTAATGATATGATCTAAATGAAATAATAGATAATATAAATACAGTGTGTCTGCCTAACACACAGTGGAGTCATAAAGTTTTAAAAGTTTCCTTCCCTGATCATAATATTTTTCCTATTCTTTCTCATTTTCTGATGGTTTCTATTCCTTTTGACATTTTGAGAGTTGATGTCAGTGTAGAGAATGTTATTTCCTAGATTTATAGCAATTTTTGGTTGACAAAGTGCTCTGAGATCCATATTACTTTAATCCTCTCATCAACTCTGCTTAAATTGCCATGTATCGGGGCTCCTGGGTGGCTCAGTCGGTTAAGCATCTGACTTCAGCTCAGGTCATGATCTCACTGTGAGTTCGAGCCCCATGTCGGGCTCTGTGCTGACAGCTCCACTTTGGATTCTGTGTCTCCCTCACTTTCTGCCCCTCCCACACCCATGGTCTGTCTCTCTTGCTTTCAAAAATAAAACATTAAAAAAAAGTTTAAACAAATTGCCATGTATCATCATGCCTGTTTTACAGGCAGGAAAACCAAGGCTGAGTCAAACAACTGATTCCAGTCATACAATGAGTAATGGTTGGAAGTCCAGCTTCCTGGATTCAGTTCTAAAACTCTGTACCTATGGTTCTAAAACTCTCTACCTCCTTGGTGCATATTCATGACGCTTCACTAAGCAAACATAGTGAACAGCTAGTATAACTAGTTTTTTGTCAAATTCTTCCTATGGTGTTTAGAAACCTGGAAGTAATGTAACTTAAAAATAGCATACATTTCTCTAAAATAAGGTTTTATTCTTTAAAAAAAGGTTCTATATACAGAATGGGAAAAATGCCTAAGATCATCTCTTTTCTTTCTCTTCATGATTTAAAGTGTCTACAATAAAATAATTCCTACTTGACAAAACTCAAAGGATATTCAAAACACTGGAAGTGAACAGAGAAATCTAACAATACCAGAGGCTAAGAAGCAGCCTTAGAATGCCCAATTTTAAAACTGTTGTGGTCCTAGGAGTAAACAGCTCCTAATGGGAAGATACAAGGGGCAGTAGGCCAGCTTCAGGCACAAGCCTAATCAAGACGTATGGACCACGACCAAGGTAGACTGAGTGAAGTCAAAATATTCCCAGCTCATTAACATCTAAGAGTTTTCTCCGTAAGGAAGAATGCTTGCTTCTACTTGATTCCAATAGAAGCAAGAGATGCAAGGAACACCCGTGTTTGGAATGTGATATAGAAGCTGGAATATTTTGGCCCAATGTACCCAATTTCATCCAAGTAAATGTACGCAAAAACAGTATGTGCTATAGGTGGTGCCTCATACAAAAATGGCTGGCTTCTAAACTTCTTGCATTAATTTCTTTGAGATTTCGAGCCTATTTCCCATAGAAACAATCTGACATAACCTAGTTATGGTCCCAAGTCAGGCTACTGCAGAATGCCTAATTAGTACTACACAAAATATACCTAAAGTTTTAAAAGTATTGGCCTGAGTTCTGGATCTGAAAATCAGCGATGATAGACAAGATAATGAAGAAAGAGACAAAAAATATTTTGCCCTTCATCACCCTTCTCATCATAGCCACATTATGAAAGAGGAGACTTCACTGCTCTCAAGTTATCCTTGCTCTTCTTAACTACAATAACCTGCCCAAATATATTCTTCAAGAATAATCCACACTATAAAAGTATCTACTGCTCATCTCCCTCAATCATAACTTTCTTACTTGTCTCTAGAAGGTGTTAAGAAAGTCATCTGAGTAACTCACAATAAAGTGTCAATGGATGATTTGTCCATTCATTTATAGACACAACACATTCACATACACGGCCAAACACATGGGCACATGCAATTGTATTATCTGTTATCTGGGCATCATTTTCGAAGCCAAAAATATGAGAGACATTAAAAGGGCAAGGTTTCTGCTCCCATGAAGCCTACATTTCAGTGAGGAGAGGTAGACAATAACATTCAAAAATAAACCAAAACATCCAGATGGTAATAAAGACTCTATGGAAAAAGGGTGATATAACACAAATGAATTGTTTGAACCACTTCACATTGTGTGGTTAGGAAAGGTCTCTTCGAGGAAGTGACATTTAGGATGAACTATAATTGAAGACAAAGAACCAGTCTTGGGTAAATGGAGGGGAAGAGCATTTTCGACAGCTAGTGCAACCTTGAGAAAGGAACGAACTTGATGTGTGGAGGACAATAAAAAGGCCAGTGGGGCTGAAGAACAAGGAGGAAAACAATGGAAAGACAGGCAAGGGCCAAGTCACATAGGGCTTTCTTTGTTAGCCAGGAGGATACTTTTGAAGTTTATCTTCAGTGAAGTAGGAAGCCCTTGGAAGATGGTAAGCAGAAATGCGGTCTGATTGCCATCTTAAAACAATCCCTAGAAGAAGCATGGAGACAAGAAGCTACTGTAGGAGTCAGAGAGAATGGCCTGTCTGGACTTGGTTATAGAGAACTAAGTGGTCCCATCATGATGTACCATAGTGGTAAGATCTGCAGGACCTAAGGATGGCTTGACTGTGGGGACAAGGAAAAAGAAATCAAGGACACTGGGTAGATGATGATACTGTTTTCCTGAAAAAAGGCAAGATCTGGAAGGAATAGGTTTGGTTGAAGGATAAGGCAGCTGGGAAGTGGAAATAAAGCCGTTCCACTCTGCACATGGTGATTTGGAGCCCCAACTTCCACATCCAGCATCAATATAGGGAGGGCAGTTGGCATATGAATCTAGAACTCAGGAAGGTGGAGACTGGAGAAACATGTTTGGTAATCATTGGCACGTTGGCGGCATTTAAGCCATGGAGACTGGTGTGATGGGCCCAGATGGGGAAAGGGGAACTGGAGACTAGACTCTGCCTATGCCACCATTTAGAGGTGGGAGAAGACTATTCAGGAAGCCCCTCTTCTCTGGAAAAGAAGGCTCTTGCTCTGCTAGCAGGTGTGAGTCCTTAAGGTCATCTCAGCATACCTAATGTTGAGGGGGAGTGCAGACCCTCAGGGGTCCTCCTCTGCCAATAGGCTAGAGTGAGTATTTGATACCAGAGGCATGAGGGAGCCGTTTTTTCCCCCCATAGAGGTTGAAAAATATAAAAATATATAAAAAAAAAAAAAACAACTTTGAGATATTTAAATATTTAATCCTGCTTAGGGCAGGCCATCCCAAGCTGAGAGTTCAAGGGTCTCACCACAAAGAGGCAAACAGCCCATCGAACGCTAGCCGGGAACCCTTCTGCTTTAGGAAAAGTGTCAAGACATCAACCTAGAGAAAAAGCGGGGTCTCAGGACCAGTGCCGATTAATGGTACACTTTCGGTGAAAAGAACTAGTCTCTCCTTTATTCTTCTACCTGTACCAACTGGGCTTTGTCATCTGGGAACAATAGCATCATTTTTTTTTTTTTTTTTGAGGAGTCAGAAGCTATAATAAGGCATTCTCTGAATCATCAGGGTTGAAGAATCAAGTCAGAAATATTATGTTTGCTCAGCATCTCGTTCAATTTGCACAGCTTTTTTTGGGGGGGTGTCTGTTTATATAAATATGATGAGATTACCTGTGAATATATTGTGTGGGGAGCATGCTGCGCAGCTAATATTGCAGCAAATTACAGGAATTCTCCAGGTAGCAGAGCGAAGGAATCTGTTTTCCGATGGGAAGAATTTTTGGCGGTGAAGGAAAACCGTTCCGACAGCTAATGATTCTGTTGGATTCTCCCCAACAGGCTTTCTTACCTCTTGATGCCCCTACCTGGGTTCTGAGCTGGTTTTAAGTGGCAGAACAATGACCCCTCCAAACACTGAGGTTTAGTGTCATCCACATTTCACGTTCCAGAAAAAAAAAAAAAAACTTAATGATATGGTATGGCTGCCACACTTTTCAAGAGTTTAAAACAAGAGAGGCACACAAGCACGTTGGAAGACTGGCATATAGGGAAAGGAGCCAGTTTTGAGGTATTGAAATGAGGAGCTGGGAGATTTTTTAAAAATGTAAATATTTAGAAACAAGGATTTGACTTAGTAAAATCGTTTCTTCTGATCCTTTTGAAAACAGGAGATGCATTTGGTAGGACCACCGGCTGCGTTTCCAGAGAGGTAAGCTGATTTTGAGTAATGCTGACGAGAGACCTAAGTTTTGCTTTCGTTATCCTAATTTGCAATATTCTCCTCGAGGGTTAAACCCAGGGCCAACAGTGCATGCTAACCTGAGCACCAGCCTTAGGGAGAGTAGATTCCAAAGCATAGTTTCCTATAGTAACCTGAGATAGAGCAACGGATAGCCGTTATATTTTGTTCCTTTTGGTACAGTTGTTCTCCAAACAGAACAACTCGCAATAAAGAATATTTTAAGGTTCTCCTCCTGCTTGCTAAATTTCTGGTTATTTTCTGGAAAAAATTCAAAGTAAAGATCAAAATGGAAACTGCTAGAAACAGCTGGGGTTGAGAGGGTGTCTGCTTCCCGCCCCCCCACCCCCCACCCCCGAGGATCAGCTGTCAAATGGAAGACTGCATAGTCCTGCTCCATGGCAGGAGTGAAAGTACCCCCTAGATCCTCTGGAGCCTCCATCATCTCAGTTGGACACCGGAACTACACCGGACCCCTTGATCAGGACTCCCAAATGGTCGATCAGTTGGATGATCCCATGTGTAATATAGCTCACCAGTATAAATCTGGACAGTTTATTCCCGGTTACTCAAAGATGAATTGTCCAAACTTACACTGGTCAGACCGTCCTCAGCCATTCATAAATAACTAATTAACAAAAGCTGCTGTTTTAATCAAATTCCTTCTATGTTTCAAATGTTTTAGTAGATGCATAATTTATAGGTATCTTCTCCAGTCCATACCACAATTCTGCAAGTTATATAGGACTCTCCCAATTTTACAAATGAAGGCTCAGAGACTTGTCCACAGTCACTGAGATGATAAATGTCGGAGTGCAGAAGAACAGCTAGTAACTTCCAGTGAGGAGATAAATACATGATTTAAGCCGTACTTGTTTTCAGACTCAAAACCAAAAGCCAGGGTTAGCCGTATATCTGCCATGATGTCAACTAGTGCTGGGGGCTGGATCCAGAACTTCAGTTACAGTAGGCTCTGATGTGCACCAGAATCACCTGTGAACTTAAAACACACATTGTCTGGGCCTGTCCTCCAGATCTTCTGACTCCTCAGGTTGATGGTAGGTTCAGGGTATTTGCATTGTTTTAAACAGGCTCCCAGGTAATTTTGATGCTCACCAAAGTTTGACAATTACTGCTGTCAATGTCAAGTTTGGGAGGAGGATTTCTTAGAAGTCTGAGCAAATATAATGAACTACAGTTGTAGGTGGGAAGAAAAATTCAGCTTATAAGGAATGCACGAAGGGACATCCACGAAATGTGTAGCTGCCCTGCTCGCTTTGGCCAGAATTACTTTTTCCCTGTCCTGCTCAATGTCGACTTTTTTTGTAAACTTATTCCCATTAACATTTGGGTCAAGAGAATATTGTATCAGGTTTTCAGTAGGTATTTATCTCAGGTATCCAACCATACAGTTTCATGGAAATTATCCAAACATTAGTAAATATCTAAAAGACAAATTTTGTGCTTGAAGATGATCCTGTAATTTCGTGTTTTTGAAAGTGCTAATTGTAATGGGAAGCTGATCTATCGATCTATCCATCAAACCAATGTGCTCTCTCCACGCAGGCCAGGCAGTCCCTCTGGGAATGCTTTCCTGTCACCATGATGATACTGGCCAGCGTTCTAACCTTGAAAACTGCCATGACAGTTTTCTGGCAGTGACATTATTTATATCTCTGGGCTCTTGTCTTTCATAAGCCTGGTTTGTTAGCACAGTCCTTGAAATTGTGAGAAAGAAAAGGTCAGGAAGGCACATGGGCTTCCACGTCTGGGGGAAATCATATACGAATGCATTCTCTACCTGGTACCGAAGTTCCAAGCGCGACGAACACTACCGCAGTCACAGAATCTTTCAGGCCAATGGTGCATCCGAAGTGGGAAGCCAGGTCTCCAATGAAAGCTGTCAGTATGCCGATCATGAGGATGGAGACAATGAAACAGGCCCAGCCGTTCCAGTATTCTGTAGGGGGGACGAAGGCGAAGAGGACCTTCCAGAACACAGTCAGGAAATGCATCACATAATCGAAACAGGAGGGTAGCTTCTCCTCCCCACATTCATCGTCGTCATCATCTTCCCCTGGAGACAGGAATGAAGCACATTTCATCACAACCTGCACTAATTGGGCTCTTCCTCTCTTCAACTGCCTCCTTCCTAGGCCTGAGTAACCAGGAGGTCATTAGTGAGGTGACTGAAGCTTAGGGTTTTCCAAGAGCCAATCATAATTAGTCAATTAATTATTAAACTGACATACCCCCTCACTGTGGTTCACCGGTCACTGGCAAATACTTAAGCCCCACCCAGTTCTGGTTATACTCAATCAACACACCCTTTCTACTGTCCTATCACCTTCAGAGAAATGAAAAGGATTTCTTCCAACAGACTGGGAAGCCCTGTGCCAGGCTCAGAAAGAAGCTTCTTTTGATGCAGGGTAACTACGACAGAGCCCTTTGGCCAAAGTTCTTTCCTTCCAGCTTGAAGGCTGGCTCTGGAGATCTATGGTGAAATAATCACCTACAGGACAGTGTTCAAACAAGGCCCTCAATCACAGCTCTGGGCCCTACACATTTCTTCAGCTTTATCTCTTGCAACTACTTCAAACTCAAACTTCATCCTAGCCAAATGGAATCATCTGCATTTGTTTTCAAACCATATGTACTTTCTCCAACTTTTGTCCTTTAGAACTAAATGTGTTTGGCATGTCCTAATCCCTCCCTTCCTACCCTTCCCCACTCATCCCTTAAAACTCACTTCCTTTGTGAAACCTCTGATGGCCCCCTTGCCCTCCAGCCCGTACTTCCAACCCCCCCCCCCCCCGACACTTGTGACACTAGATCAGGGTTCTCAAACTGTGGTCCCTCAGCCAGCAATATCAGCATCACCAGAGAACTTGTTAGAAAAGCAAATTCCTGGCCCCGCAAAATCAGAAACTAGAGGACTGGGGGTGGAGTGGAAGGGGGGTGGCATAGGCGATTTTGATGCACACTCAACAAGCAGTCTGTCTCCAGACTGTCCATTCACTTTCTTTTCCAGTTGACTGTGAGCCTGTCGAGGGCAGGAGTTTGTTCATTTTTGTGTCCCTAGTGTTTGGTCCCATCTCCAGCATCTGTGATAAGCTGGCTAAGTGCTTGTGAAATGAAGTAATGCATGCATGAATTTCCACTGACTTTATATAACTACTTAATTACATAATATATACACACACTGCACAATTCTGCCAATTACATCCTACAATCGGTGCATAAAGAAATGCACCAAGCTTATTATTTAAAGGAACCAGGAAATCAATAATAGCATTCTAAAACAGGCTTCTTCTAGAATGGGATACAGTTCTCATTCACATGTTTGAAAATTAGGATACTGAATGTCAACTCTTCTTGAAGTGGTGGCCAATATAATTTCATGTGTTTTGTGCCATTTTGGGAAGAACTCCTTGAGGACTTTGTTCATCCCCAACCGCCACAAATCTTGTCACCAAAGATCCCCCTTTGTCCAACTAATGCAGTTGGCAGCAGCAGGTGAGGCTGTCAGACTTCCCATCTGACTGTGTGACCAGAGACTACCAGAAAGGAGCAAATGCGTGTGCACTCTGTGAGGCACTCGGTGGTGAAGCCATCTGGTGCAGATCATTACTGGGAAAACCCTTACAGCAGAGGAGCTTTGAGGGAAGAGGGTGTCTCACAAAACACGAGAAGAAGAAAGTCTCCATTTGTCACCTGTCACCTCACAGAAGAGAGACGAGGCAATGGCTTGCTCTCTCTTCGATGAGCACATGCTTATCATGCAAACAGCCTTTGGGGATCTGTGGAGAAAACAGACTCCCCTTGGAGGCTTTGGACCATCTCCAACAAAGTGTTGGGAGGAAGCTCCCAGCAGATGAATGGAATCACCTTTGGAGACTAGGAGGGTAGGGAACTCAAGTCAACCAGCGGGTTGTAAAATGTGTGACTAACTAGAGTGAGAAAGCATTATTAACCATGTTAAAGTCACTGAAGGAGGCCCTTGGACTAGGGTGGCTCTAATGCTTTGGTAATCTACGTAAGCAAATCAAAACCTAAACCAGATCAATTTCCATAAATGCAGTCTTGTCTGAGAAATTTAGAGCAACCAATCACAGGTGGCCACCTGGGCTTTACCAAATAAGGCAACCACTTAAGTGACAGCCAATCAAGTACTTTCCTTGCTCTGCTTCCTCCTCTGCTGTACAAAGGCCTTTCTCCTAGCTCCTATTGGCTGAGTGCCCCTAAACCACTTTGGGTTGGCCCTGCCTGATTCCAATACATATTTGCTCCAATAAACTCTTGACATTTTTAATGTGCCTCAGTTTATCTTTTAACACCCATCTCCTTCAGTGCCATGTTGTACACTGATTACATATTTGTAACATCTTGCCTGAAAGGAGATGATTTTAAATAAAAGCACATGTTATGGGCTGAATTATCTCCCCCAGATTTTTAAGGTGAAGCCCTAAGCTCAGAGTGTGACTGTATTTGGAAATAGGGCCTTTAAGAGATGGCTAAGTTAAAATGAGGCTGTTAGGGTGCCCTCATCTAATCTAATCAGACTGGTATCCTTTTAAGAGGAGGATATTGGGACATACACCAGGGATGCATGCGAATAAAGATGACCATGTGAAGGCACAGCAAGAAGGCAGTCCTTCTCCCCAGTCAAGGAGAGAAGCCCCAGGAGAAACCAAACCCACCAACACTTTGGTCTTGGACATTTATCTTCCAGAACTGTGAGAAAAGAAATTTCTGTTGTTTAAGCTACTCAGGCTGTGGTCTTTTGTTACAGCAGCCCTGGAAAACTAATACAGTCCCTTCGGAAGCCTCCTGGGTCATGACACTGATATTTAAGGACAACCACTCAGTGTTTCTATTACCCACTCCTTTCTTATTTGCTTATCCATTTCTTCTTTTTTCCCTCTAACTTTTCTTCTCATTTCCCTTTCACCCTATGCTTTGGGTCCAGAAGAACTCACTGTGAGAGCAGCTGTTGTTAGGGCTTATTGGAGAGAAAGAGGAAGAAGAGAATCCTGTTAATTTCTCCAACTCCTCTTCTTCCCAACTCCCCATCCCAAAGATGGGAGAGTTGCAAAAATACCCCATGGAAGCTCAGGAAAAACACTGGAGTTTCTGGTTATATTTATTTTGTATATGATCCTCTATATTTTTGGACAGTTTGTAATTTCATAGGATATATGATTAAAGCAGTTTGGAAAACATGGATTTTAATTACTTATAGAAACATTATTCTGCCTCTAATTCTACAAAATAATTTGGGGTGTCTAAGACTCATTATGAAGAAAAAGCAAATAGTGAAGCTTCTCTGAAGAAATGACACTTGTAAATCGAGAGTAGACATTATAGTTGTCTTCAGGATGGCAATAATCACACCTTTCCCATGAGGGATGTGCAGGGGAGTAATTAGATCATCTCTTCAAAGTGAGGATATTTCAAGATAATGATTATCATGGTAGTTATTATTTTCCCACACTTGGGATTGTACTGCGTTTCCTTGCCATTATTTAATTGATTAGTCAACATGCTGGGTCCTAAGGTTACTTTCTAGGCTTTTAGAAACAAAATTGAGTCTTGTCCTCTGGAATTGTCTTCATGATGTATAAGTGTGCAATGCAAAATAAGTGTGTGCGTGTATGAGAGAGAGGGACAGAGAGAAATTTCCTTCTGTAGGTCTCCAGCATTACAAGGTATCTGAAATATATATACACACACACACATATATATATGTGTGTGTGTGTGTATATATACACATATATGTATTTATACACATATATACATATACAAAACATACACGTATATGTATATAAAACGTGTGTGTGTGTGTGTGTATATATATATATATATATATATATTTTTTTTTTTTTTTTTTTTTTTTTTTTTTTTAAGAGCGAGAACATGAGCAAGGAGCAGAGAGAGAGAGAGAGAATCCCAAAGAGGATCTGCACTGTATGGAGCCCAATGCGGGACTTGAACCCATGAACTCTGAGATCATGACCTGAACCAAAGTCAGACGCTTAACCAACTGAGCCACCCAGGCACCCTGGTGTCTGAAATATTTTAACACATAAATCTGGAATGGGAGGGCCCATCTGTTTTATTGCATTTCTAAGTAGAAGTGCCTTCCCATCCTTCTTCCTGGGATCACACTGCTCTTTATAAATTTTAATCTCCAACTCAGATGCCTAAATATTAAAAATGACCACTAACTTCCATGTATGAAGCACAATTACCCTGTCTTGGAGAAGAAAAAATACGATGTTTGTCCATCACCACCAGGACTGAGAAGTTTGTTTCCTGCAAAGAGCAGTGGAACATTAAAAAACAAAAAAAACACCTGGAACATCTTTTCTGTGATGGCAAAAGTGATAGCAATGCTCCAGTTCTGTGTGTTTGCCAGCTTAGGCTTACTGGAGGCTACATAATTCTTTCAAGTCCTTCCTCTGCATTAACAAAGAAACAGGCAGTTTGGTGGGTTCCCTTTTATAGGATCCCAAGCAAAGGATCTTCTTATGTTAGAATCCTCCTTTTCAGCTTTATGGATTCCACTAATGGAAAGATAACAAGCTATATTCGATTAATCCTTCCCATGGCCCTTCAAATGATTTCCTTGAGACCTGCTGGACTTCCTAAATATCGCTACAAAAATAGCCAAATCATTAAAACCACAGAGAAGAGAGCATCAGTTCAACTACTGACATAACAGAACTTGAACTGACCCTGCTCTGGAGGATGGGAACAAGGTAGCATTAGCATGATTGATCATGATAGGGAATCCTCACCTTGGGACCTGCAGATAACTTAGCATCTAATGTAGACCAGGTGTTAGAGTGCATCCCTCCCGAGGTACCCAGGATTTGGCCTTGGTAAGGGCTTTATCAACCAGAAAAAGAGGTCACTGGGGTATAGGGGACACTTAGGTCAGAAGACTTAAGACAATTTCTAATTCTCATAGCTTCTTTGGGAGCAAGACTTGACCTTCCTGAGCCTCAGTTCCTCATCAGTCAAATGAGTTTCTTAACTCCCACATTACAGATCTGTGGTAAGGACTGGAAGAGGAAATGTTAAAATCTTTTGTGAAACTGTGAACCTCTTTACAGACAGATGTCTATGTTCCTTCTCTATTGCTAGTCAGAAGGAAGGTAGTAAATCAATATGATCTGAGGATCCTGATTTCACAGAATCTATATTCTGTTTGAGTGAGTCATTATCACCACAGCTTTCCCAAGTTGCTTAAATGTAAGAAAAGAAAAAAGGAGAGAACATGATAGTGTCTACTAAGGCACTAAACTTTTTCACATATCTGATCTTATTTAATCCTTACAATAATGCTACAAGGTAAATGTCATTAATCCTGTTGTACATACAAAAACCCTGAAGTTCACAGGGTTTAAGTGATTTTCTAAAATAATCACACAGTTGGTAAGTGGCTGATTTGGGATTTGATCTAACAGCCCAGGAAACATTTTACTACAGGTGATGTCTTTTTGAAGCAAGTTGAGAAGTATAGCATCTATTACATATTGATTCAAAGTTTGAATCTGAGAATACTTCTAATGCTTAGTGCTGTATAAATACAATGTTGCCTTTTTTAGGAATTTGAAAACATTGATGTACCGTTTGTATCGTAATTTATATGGTTTCTTTCCTAGATCTGATACATTTTTGGGTCAGGTCAGCTGTATGATCTTTCCCAAGACCTTGGGGACCAACTAAACATAGAAAACAATAAATAAAGGGAGGGCATCATGGTTATGACCATTTTAAAATTTCTACTTGAGTGTAGCCAGTTCTTATTTCCATTTCTAGTTGTCAAAGGTCAACCATGTAGTTCTGAATCAAACACCCTGCCTACATCTGGCTTTTCTCTCTAGAATTTGGGAAACTGGCCTATGTTGTCACATAGGGGACATGTGTGCTGTTGTCACATAGGGGACAGTTTGGGGAATGTGTGCTGCTATTAATCTGAGGAAGGGTCTTTCAATTACTTCTAGGTATTTACCTATCATTAGTCTATTTTTCTTTTGCAAGAGTATCCTCCAATTAAGGGAATATGAGAATGACCAGATGCTTTTCAGCAGTATGACAGAGTGGATTTAGGATGACATCTGCCAATTGCACCGCCATCCATATGACCTGAGCCCCGCATACATTACTCCACAGCCCCATGTAATATAGAAACTAATAACTGTGAAGCTTGATCACCCTACGGTGGTTTTCTATATTCAACACACATTGTTTTGAGCCTAAGTTCTTTATGAAATTTTATTCCTTTTTTTCCAAGTGGGATTGATTTGATTTGGTGTCTATCTAGTCTCTGAGCACAAAGATTTGTTGCCTTCAAACCAATGAACAGGCTCATTTGATTGAGCTTTCTCCTCTGTAGCTATCACTTTTTTTTTGCAACATGATACACAGGAATTACCAAAAAGAAGTTCAGTTGTAGATTTCCATTTTTCTTTGCTTTCAAAGGTTCTGACAGAATCGTAAAGCGTTAAGACAAAAGAAGCCTTAGCAATCTGTGAAATCAACCCTCCCCATTTTAAGAGGAAAAACTACAAGTGGATTTGAAAATTTTTTGTTCTCTTGCTTTCCTGTATCTCTCTCTCCTCTATTTCTCCCCTCATTTGATACATAAGGTTTTGAGTTAAACCCAGTAGCTTTTACTGTCTTGCTCACTCAGGGACCTAAAAACTTTTCTCTCCATTCCCTCCTCTTCCCCCCCCCCCCCCAGTTTTAATGTTTATTCATTTTTGAGAGACATAACATGAACAGGGGAGGGGAGGGTCAGAGAGAGAGGGAGACACAGAATCCGAAGCAGGCTCCGGAGCTATTAGCACAGAGCCCAACGCAGGGCTCGAACTCATGAACCATGAGATCATGATCTGAGACAAAGTCAGACGCTTAACCAAGTGAACCACCCAGGCGCCCCTCCATTTCCCCCTTTAAGTGTTTGTATGTTATTTCTAGTGAGAAAACATTTATTCGTCTCTTTCCATTCTTAACAGTTTCTATATGCCACTAAATTCAGTGACCCAAAGATTCATTCCCAAACAAGAACTTGTCTCTTGTTCTGGATTTTGAAGAAGTGCTATAAACATTTTCCTATAACGTAATGGCTAGGAAGTATTTACTTTATGTATATTCTCTGATGACAAGTAGAAGATATCAGCAATTTTTCCACTAAGTACACTGCAGGATAACTCCTTACTAAAAGAAATCTCAAAACACAATTTACTCAGATTACTAGATCTGTGCATTGTCAAAGCACAGAGGAAAAAAATGCAGACATTTGCTTTTATCAAATGAAACATGTGAATATTAGAAAATACCTGGACTTAAAGCATTGAGAGGGTTTCAGAGCTTTCTCAGATCAATTTTCTGCCTAAGATGAATTCCTTTAAAATCTGTCTACCAAATGGTCAACTGTGCCGCACTTGAGAGTCTTAGCTACTGGACAGCTCATGATCCCACAGTCCAAGGTTTAGAGGGCTCTGGGTTAGGTTCCGTTCATTTGCCCAGGTCCCATAGGCTCTCAGGCCATATGGAATAGGTCCATCTTGCTCCGTATGCCATTCCTTCAGGTAATTGAAGCTGGATACTCTCATATCAACCTCAGTCTTTGCTCCAGGTTCCTTTGGCAAGCTGGCCATGCTCCTCTGAGCACTAAGTCCTTCTCCTGTTTTAGGATACAGTACGTGGAGCTGAGTGTAACTTCAAGAGGCACCTAACTCACCTGCACTGGGGGAAGGTCTCTTACCTTTCGCATCCTGGACGCCATTCACTTTCATTAATGTACACACTGGGCTTTTGGTAGCCACCTCAAATACTGTCCTACATAGAACTTACTCATACCCGTATGTCAACAACTCACTCTTTCAGTGCCATTTCTAGGTCATGACTCCCATTTCCCATACTAGTATAACTGATTTGGGGGGACTAAAACTATACAATGTTTTATGTGTCCTTATTATGCTCTTTAAGAGACATAATTCCTTACTGTCTGTTCAGTCCACTAAAAATATTATTAGAATACCTGTACTTTTTATTAGAATACCAGGTATTAGGATACCTGTACTTTTGACATCATGCCAGCTCTTTCTAAGAACTTTCCTTCTTGAAGCTTTCTTCAAAATGTATTTGGATTGTGAAAAAGTCCCTGGGAAGCTCATTGTCCTTCGGGAGAGTGCGAGGCTTGCTGTTCATCTCTAGTCTGCCTTAGTCCCTGCAGGCAAAGGCCTGAGAGCAAGCCTAGGGGAGAGAAGTCCATCTTCACAAACTAGTGGGGATTTGAATTAGCGTGGAGACTCGATGTCTAGAATACAGTGTGCCTGCACACCTACATCTAAGTGCACTCCTAGAGACTTGACTGCTCTCTAGTTTTTATTCTGTGTCCCTCAATAAGTAAATGCATTGGATATCAACACCACTGTGCATGAAGTTTGAGTTCAAGATTGCTATAGATTTGTAACTTGGACCTCTGGCCTGTTCTGAGATGGAGAGGACACCTACATAGACCTTGTTAATCATCCCCAACCCCCAATTCCAAGCCAGAGACAGCTATAGGCGATTCTGCCCCATAGGATCAGTGCTAATTTCAGCCCATGCTTGGGGGGTTAGGGTCATGTGATGTGTGACAGTGCTGGAAGGGACACAAGGCAACTCAATCCCTGTGAATCTTTTCAACCTTGTCTGGAATAAATGAACCCCTGGGTGAAAGAACAGAATCCCTACCAGCTTAGGCCATCATGGACCTTATTAGGACAGTTGGCTCAAGAAGTATCTCCCGTGTCAGAAGTATTTCTCAGCAGATGTGGCCAGTGTCAAAATGAAAAGCGATCCACTAAGGAGTTGCTCGTTCCAAGTAAGTCTGAATATTAGCAAAACGAATCAGTTTAAAGCTGAAAACGGACTGTGTAGCTTCACCCCCTTTCTCTTTGTAAAGAGTTCCTTAATGTGAGCTGAGTGTTCCTAATGATTGTAGCTTGACATAATTAGTCATGCAATTATGCCCCAAGCTTTGTCTTTGCAAAATAACTCCAAGTCAGGCTAAATATCTTGAAACTCAGTGTACTCTTACCCTTTATTGACTGTAGGATGAACAGAGTTCCAGGCTTCTGCAGTAGAGAAGCATATTCCCTATAGACTTGAGCACCTACGAAATAAACCTTCAACAAGCGGAATTGATACTCGGCAAGTGTGGATGCCTCATGCTAGTTTAGATGGTTTAGTTACAGTGGGTGGATTGTGAGCACACCAGGTTCTAAGACTGGCCTGAGGGCTCTGATAACACTTTGTAAATATCAGCAGCTGAGTCTGAATTACCCTCCTAGAGTGTAAAAGTTGAGCTTTGGAGGAACTCTGGGCAGCAATAACCCTGTGATTTTCAACAAACAGCTCGATGTTCTGTCCTAGGAAAATGCTGAAATTTATGTAAAGGTAGACATGTACCAAAGCCGGCCTCACATGCAGAGCAGCATAAAGACTGGATTCTCTTAAGATACTGCTGTGATCAAGCTAGGAGTTCAGGTTCACTTACTGAGTGCGTACTCTCATGCACACGGGTAAACAGATACATCCCATCTAATCTTCGTCCTTGTAGCAATCTGGTCAAGGAGGTATTATTTTCTCCATTTTAGAGGTGAAACCAAACCTCGAAGAGTTTAAGTGACTTGGTTATGAAATCTGAACCTCTTTCCACCACTTCACTGAGATTAACTTGACCCAATGTTTCCAGTGGAAAAAATTCCCTGTGGTTTGTCCAGCAGAAATCCAACCTGATAAAATCTAAGCTTATTAAAATATTCTCCTTAAATACTCCTAAAAATACTCTCCTTAAAATAACCCTCTGCATACATCATGTATAAAATACTGAATGCTCTTTTGGGGAATGGATGGATGGCCCTAGTTTCTTCTTCTGCAAGAGTCTGATTTTCCTTTCATCTTAGGGAAAATCCTCTACTGGTGGTTTATATTGGCCCTGTTGAGAAGTGGGAACCTTTTCATTCTGGTGGCAAACTCTCTCTGCATAGCAAACAGAAGGAATCCAGGTCTTCAGGAGCTCTTGCCCACCCCTACCCCCAGCACCCCCTGCCCCCTGCCTGCCTTCCTGGTCTCAAGATCACTCGATGAAACTTTGTTCTTTTTGTTTGTTTTTTAATTTTTTAATGTTTATTTATTTTTGAGACACAGAGATAGAGCACAAGTGGGGAATGGGCAGAGAGAGAGGGAGACACAGAATCCGAAGCAGGCTCCAGGCTCTGAGTTGTTAGTACAGAGCCTGACGGGGGGCTCAAACTCACTAACCGTGAGATCATGACCTGAGCCGAAGTCAGACGCTTAACCGACTGAGCCACCCAGGCACCCCAGTGAGATTTTGTTCTGATCTCGAGGTTTGTGAGTTGATTTGCTGGCAAGGTGGCGATGTACACTTAGTATCTAAAATTAGAATACAAAATGATTGCAATTACTTAGCACCCCTCATCTGCTTGCCCGTGTTTCCTTCTCTCTGTTGTGATTTTCAGCAAGGCCCCAGTAAATAGGCCTGCCGCTGACAACAAAGGGACTTCATGAAGTGATTTACATGTTCTCGGGCACAGATTCTCCATGTGCTTCAGTTTCCACTCCTGGAAATTGAGGATAGCTATTACTAATTTAATCCTTAGTGATGAGAGAGCATAAGGCAAGTTGAGGGCAAAGCACAAGCTAGCACGCCCCCCTCCCCGGGGGCTGTCCAAGAACAAAGGAAAGGGGAAAACAAATGGTTAAAGATCACAGGCAAGACATCAGTCTCCATCAGTTTACAAATACATTAGTAAATTATAAGCAAAAGGCAATCTTATCAATAACCTAATCTCCAGAAACCTGTAGACTCAGTTTCCAGGAGCCGCCAAAATCACCCCTCCATAATGATATGGGGAACAGAGGGAAGAAGGAAATTGCAGGTAAAATTAAATTTCCTTATAACCTGCAGCCCATTGACAAATACTTGAGGCAAATAAAGAGAATAACATTTCCCCAGTAACTCTCTACTGTCTTAATGTTAATGCTTTGCTAGAGGGACAAACAACCTTAGCTTGACAATGCCTAGGCCTCCCACATCCTGTGAATCTGCTTCGGCATATGAAAATCCTTTTGGAAACTACCTCTTGACTTTATCTCCCCCAACTCCATAGTATATAACCAGTCACTCTTCACAACCCCAGTGCAGCTCTTTATGACCATGGGTCTGTCCCCATACTTTAATCAAATCACCTTTTTATGCTAAAGAAGTCTCAAGAATTCTTTCCTGGCTGTCAGCTCTGAACCTCTACCATTCCAAAACCCCATCATTGGTTCTGATGACAAGATAAATGAAGTTTTTAAAAGAAGCTGTATGCTTCTATGTAGTAAAATTTGTTTTGGACGGGAGGATTGGCTCATCCAGATGGGGTACCTCCATTCCCACTACTTGTGTGCACTTTCCATAAAGGGTAGGCTGGTTACAGTGGGTGTTGACAATCAAGTTTGTCTGCCAGGAGCTTTTTAATTTTCCATAAATAATAGCCCTGATGGAGCTCTGGTAATGGTTTTCTTCCATATAAACCATCTTAAAAAGATCTCTTTCCCTCTCCTTATCTATAAGTCTATGGCCTGTTTTTCTTATCTGGTTAAAGCACAGAACAAATGCGATTAAGTTTATGGGTCGGAACTCTAAGAATATTTTACGTTGCTGTTTTGTACGCAACTCTAGGCCGAACCCCTAACCTGGACCAGTATCTGTAGTCAATCTTTAAAGGGAATGGAGTGGTTGAAAGAGTGACTTTATTTGTACCATTCATTTTTTTTTTCGGTGAATATTTAGTAATAACTTATGTGTCAGGGAGAGTTCTAGGCATTGGAAATATACACAAATAAAACCCCACAGAACTTCCATTCTGACCGGGAGAGATAGATAGCAATCAAGTAAAACAAATGAACAAACCTCATGATTTCAGCTACTGATATGGGCTAGGAAGACAGTGAAGTCAAGTAGTGTATTCATGTGAGAAGTAAGGGAGGTGATTCATTTTCAGAAATATCAAATAAAAGCTGTGCTGTCTAGTTAACAATAGGTTTCCAACCTAATGAAAATATGTATGAACCCCACTCCCACCACAATGGAGTCCCAGACCCTTGGACACTTCACTTTTTGGTCTTTTCCCCCCTCTCTATCTCTTGGGCTTATTTTTGCAGGCTTTGCAATGAGCATGCACCGAAGAACAAAGGAAGGACTGTACGTCTCTGAGTCACCTCAGGAAATGTACATTTGTTCCAGTCAGACTACTTGTTGCTTTACATGGGCAGAGGTGATGTCCAGGTAAGGCTGTAACCTCTGTAGAACTCAGCCAATGAGGAATCAGGGGTGGGACTTATATGCTGGGGGATAAATTGTCTGCTGTAACTACCCTGAGTGTGCCTGTCCATCAGATACCTGCTCTTGCAAGAACGTTGATTGAAGCCTCACTTCAGTGTGCTCCAAGTCTCCGTGTCCCTCCTTTGATTGGATCAGTGGGCTTATTCTCACACTAGTGACTGGGTAGTTGAGACACTCCTCTGAAGAGGTGACCTGGAAGCTGATACCTTAATGGTGATAACATCCAAACAGAGGGAAAGCCTTTCTTGTGTGTGTGGGGAAGCAGCTTGTGCAAAGGCCCTGAGGCAAGAGCATAGTGTGAAGAAAAGGACTAAGCCTATGGCCTACAGGCATTAAACTCTGGAGTCACAAGTGTGACAAGATGGAAGGAGGATTGAGTCTAGAATCAGAACCTATAGGTTGGGGTCTGAATCCTAACTTCTGTTCCTCCATCTCGTAAATGGGTTCATGGATACATACTGCACAGGGTTGCTGTGCGGCTTGTGTGAACAGGAAACTGTCCACCATTGGTGAGATCGTTCACTCATTCAGTGCTGCAGAGTTGTTGACTCAGGAAAGTTTTGGTCTTTGCTTTGTCTAACCCTAAAGTATCACATCATCAAGAGACTCAGAGGTCCTTGGGGAAGATCAGGGGCCAGGCATGGATGGAATAAGTGCTAAGGTGCTGGTTCTACAAATACCAACTCTAAAAGAAAAAATGAGAGCAATACTATAAAGTTTGGCAAGGGCCAATAATTCTAAAACAGGCTCTGTGTGACCTTGGATGAGACACTTTCCCTCTCTGGTCTCAGTTTCTTGTTTATCAAAATGAGGGGAGGTTGGAATAGCTGCTCAGTAAGCTCCTTTTTAGCTCTGGGCAGATTCTGTTCTAAGATGCGCTTTTTTATTTTTTTTTAATTTTTTTTTATAACATTTATTTTTGAGACAGAGAGAGACAGAGCATGAACGGGGGAGGGTCAGAGAGAGAGGGAGACACAGAATCTGAAACAGGCTCCAGGCTCTGAGCAGTCAGCACAGAGCCCGACGCGGGGCTTGAACTCACAGCCCTCACGGACCGTGAGATCATGACCTGAGCCGAAGTCGGCCGCCCAACCGACTGAGCCACCCAGGTGCCCCTAAGATGTGCTTAATAGGACAGAAGACATAACACCAAGCCAGACGTGTTGAGACAATGGCAAGGCAGGAGAGCTGAAATGGGGTGGGGGGGTGTGTGTCCAAGCCTGTTGCTTCAGGTAAGTGGCTTTGGTTGCAAGAACCAGCATGACACGGTCTTTACCAAGAAAGCAGACTGAACAGCAAGAGATAATGCTGCAAGTCACTTTTATGAGGCTCCCCTCTGCCTTTGGGGTGTGTGTATGTGGTGGCCGTGGCCATGTTTACTCCTACTTCCACCTCTTTGGATTATGCTGAAATGTCTCCCCCACTGAAAACAGTGTACGAAGGCTCTCGCCTAGGGATGAAATGCCCCCCATGCCTCATGCATTGATTTGTAAGCAACCACTAGAAGAACTGTATTCACATCTCAGCAGCCAACGCCAACAAAAGACCTACTGGATCCAGTGATGGAGCATTGTTTGCAGAGCTGAGCTGCTGCCTCTCCAGACAAAAGCTGCATCAGAGACGTGACTTCAGGCTTACAAATAAGAGCCGCTGAATCATTCTGGAGCCCTTCAGCACTGTGTTTTCCTGAAGATTTTGTAATAAGCAATTTAAGAGAGAAACAGCTCAACAAGCCAATATTCTTTTTTTTTTTTTTTTTTAATTTTTTTTTTCAGCGTTTATTTATTTTTGGGACAGAGAGAGACAGAGCATGAATGGGGGAGGGGCAGAGAGAGAGGGAGACACAGAATCGGAAACAGGCTCCAGGCTCTGAGCCATCAGCCCAGAGCCCGACGCGGGGCTCGAACTCCCGGACCGCGAGATCGTGACCTGGCTGAAGTCGGACGCTTAACCGACTGCGCCACCCAGGCGCCCCAAGCCAATATTCTTTTCAGAAATATCAGCTAACACATATCCAAGGGACAGAAGATAACTGCTTATTTCTCCCACCCTCTCATACTCCCGCCCCTGTGTAGCTGGCCTGCGCTGTTCTAAAACAGGGTCAAAGCTACCTGGTTCAACATTTTATCCTGTCACCACTGACATTTTAAAGATGATAGATATTCTAGATTTGCTTTGCCTAACCTGCGAATAGGGCCCCAAATAGTTTTCTCTCTGGAAATTTCTGTAACCCTTTCTTCCTCATGCCTTGTGCCTTTCCTCTTTCTTAGTTAGGATCAGGATTATCAGCTAAATACCGGTAAAATTCCACTAAGAAAACTGACAGAAAAAAGCCACTTTAAATATAGATTTGTACATTCAATTTGCAACATACAAAATATATTTTATGTGTACAAACACATGCATATGAGTAGCTGCATGTTCTATGTATTTGTATTTATTAGACAAGAATTATGTATGCCTGAACGCTTTTGAAACATGGCATCTGTCTATATGAGAGTCTGTACGTATTTATATAGATTTTCTTGTAGATCAGACATAGCTGTATGATGTAGTGAAAACAGGCTTCTAATCCAGTTACATGTGGATTGAAAAACATTGACTCACACATAAATTCATTCATTCTTTTTCCACAAATAGTTATCATGGCTTAACATTGTCCTAAGTGCTAGGGAAATAATGGTCAACAGGACAGATCTGCTGTTATTTAAAACTAAAAAGGATTTTAATTTAGATTCTTACTACTTCTAAGAGGATCTGAGTGGATCTGTACCTACTAACAGAGCATAACATACTTTAAGATAAAATAGGACACAAATATCCAAAGAAAGCATAAATAAAGGAGGCTTTCAGACACGTGAATTGAGTGAATTTTGACCAGTTGGGGGAAAAAACATCAAGTGAGCTTTCCGACAGCCAGAGAGAATAAGGAGACATCGAATTATACAGTTATGATTTTCTAACTGCAGAAGTGATAAAAGTTAATTTGCTGGGAAAATAAAATGTCTTTAAAGTAGGGATTTATCATGCTTTATAGTGAGTGACATCATGAAGAATTATTCTAACTCTAAGGAAAGATAAAACAATACTTTTCAAATATTATACTTTAAAGATTAAAATTATAACTAAATTATAATTCAGGGAGGGCAGTTTTGAAAAGGACTCTGATAAAAAGGTAAAGAAGCTTTATTTCTTAATATCTAATTCAAAGCAAGGAAGAGCAGCTACTGAATTTAGTTAATGTAACCATCAGATGGTGTGTCTTAAACATTAGATGTCTCAAATGAGCTTCAGCCACGTTGGTGTAATTACCCAATTTATCAAACGTGTACTGTAAGGCAGATACTCCACTTGATTAAAGTCAGAGCTTTAAGTTTCAAGTAGTAGGACCAGGGAAAGCAAGTTGACATTTATTGCTGAAAATGAAGGGTCCATCAGGGGACCATTTCCATGTTCCAGAGACTGATGTCACCTATTCCAATCCCCTAATTTCACAACTGACGTTAGAAGATTTGTCTAGAGCCGTCCAACTAGTCGGCGGCTCTTTGATCATTTGAACTCAAGTCTCCAGATAAGCCAGAGATTCCAGTGGACGATTTTTACATGAAATGCTGTCACCCATGTTACGTGCACTATCGCAACGCACATGAATATTTTAGCTGTATACTAGAAGAAGGAACGAGAACCAAGTTGGAGGGCAACAGTGTTGTTCACATCTCCTGTTAGAGTTTAAAATAATCGTTCTTCCTATTAGTTCAAGCATGCTGGTGGTGCAGAGCATGAAAAACCTGCCTGAATTGCTGATCATACCACCGGGAAACAGCAGGAGCTCGAAAAAAAGAATGGGAATTGATTCTGTTTTGTTTCTGAAGACCTGACATGATTTCTAGCAGGAGATATAAATACAATTCCAAGATCACAAAAAGAATGTGGAAGCCCTTCTGGGTTCCTCATGATGGGATTAGCCTTGCAGTGACTGAACCTGTCCATTTCTGCACCTGGTATTCTTTCTGGTCTTTCTGTGCCTCTGTCCAGTGCTTGCAGACTCATTTGTAAACACTTCACTCGCTGTGTGTAACCAAGAGTAAAGGACTCGTCAACTTTGTCCCTTTCTCTTGCATTAACTCATTTGAAATCTAGTCACTTAAGACCTGAATGAAAACTGTAGGAGGGACAGGGCACCTAGGTGGCTCAGCCAGTTAAGCATCCAACTCTTGATTTCAGCTCACAGTTGGGGAGATCGAGCCCTGCATTGGACTCTTCGCTGATAGTGTGGAGCCTGCTTGGGATTCTTTCTCTTCCATTCTCTCTCTACCCCTCCTTCTCTCTCTCAAATAAACCTTAAAAATTTTTTAAAAATTGTGGGAGGGACACCCAGGGTTTCACTGAAAGCTTATCAACTTTGAACTCAAAACAATGGGGCTTCCTATTCTAGCTGGCCACTTGCTAGTTGTGTGACCCTAATGAAACATGTTACAGAAGCAACCTCAGGACTGTAAGGTCATGAAAAAAAAAATACTTAGGGTATAGCTGTGAGGATTAGAAATAATAGAGGGCATTGGCCATGTAGAAGACAACCAATAAATGGTAATATTGTTTAAGCAGATGTGAGCCACAATTTCATACAGAGGTATAGGCTGTTGTGCCTATTTCTCATGAAACCAGCACACCATTGTTCATTAAATGAAAAAGTCAGCTTATCATTTGTAGGTAAAGGATAATTAAGAATCTGTATAGTCACACAAGAAACAGGGCAAAATGGAAACTCCCAGTCTCTAGCACCTTCTCCCTCTACTTTGCCAGCCCTTCCTTCCTTCCTTCCTTCCTTCCTTCCTTCCTTCCTCCCTTCCTCCCTCCCTCCCTCCCTCCCTCCTGATTGTCTTATAGTTATGCTGAGGCTGTGCCAAACTTGACCCAGCAGCATTTTTTTAAACTGCTTAAATGGGATTTTCAAATGACCCAGGGTTAACACATTAAGTAATGAGAGTGCCTCTTCCTTAATGGTGTTCAGTAATAGGAGAGATGCTAGCATGATTCCTGCTTAGACCAGATTGCATGGCAATCCCATGCCCACTTGAGGCACCATTTTTATTATTTTCATTTAGGCCTATGGAGTGGGTCTGTCAAGTTGACAGTATTTTCAAGTGAATTACTGTCTGGGGCACCAGAGTTGACAGTTTTTGCTATGAAGTAATTCAATTTAATTGAGAACACTTATTTCTCCACATAGCATGCATGGATGATGAGTTGATGACGAAGCGTCCCTCAAACCCGAACTAGTTTCCACACTGGCTTGGTAGGCGTTGGGAGAGCATGCCCTCCTTATGTACCTGAAGTCGGGTCTCTGGTTGTAGTCTACTGTGAAGTGGAGTGAGTGTGGACAGGCCAGCCGCATCCACCAGCCTGGCCGAGTTTTGAATGTCTGTCCTACAGATTTCACAGACATTTCTGATTTCCCATTAAGGAGCCAGAAGAAAATTCAGCACTTTCAAAGCATCATCTCACTTAGATTCTTTGAGGCTACACTTTAAAGACTATCTTCCCGTCCCTTTCCTTTTGGGAGAATGGGTGTGGACCATATACTGTTAACTGTGCAGAAGAGCTAACTTAAGCCGGGTGGGTGGGAAGAATAGAGGTTTCCATTGCCGAAATCAGGTGGGCCGTGAAACACAATGCTGTCAGGGGTACTCTAACACTATGCCGTCTGCTGACAGAACTCCCAAATTTCAATACTGGATGGGGTCTTTCTTAGAACTTGCCTAGTCCAACCCTCTCATTCCATTGCTGCTGAAACGAAAATTCAGAAAGGTTAAATACTTCGTCAAGGTTTTACAGCTGGTAAGATACAGAACCGAGACCACATGAAGGATTTTTTTTTCTTTTGCCGCCTTGGAGTGTTCCTTTGTTATGAGGATGCCAGCAGATACTATGTCGGATATGCAAACTCTATGTCAAAAGTAGTAAAAAGAATTCTGGAAAAATCCCTAGTGCTGGGAGGACCCCAAAATTGCCAGATAAGAGAGAGGGCAGCCTGTTGACTTTCTTTAAAGAAGGTCACAAATTACGAGGCAGGAGAAGTCTATGGATGCATGTAGGCAAACATACTTCTTGTTTGGGGAACTGGCTGGTGTATCCTCCCTATGGGCCTATAAACTAGGCTTAGGGAGACTTAACGAATATTAAAGGGAAAAAACCCTTCATATTTTAAGCTGGGCTCAATTATCCAAATGACGAAAGATACATGCTGTGTAAGATACACGTGCGTGTCTGTACGCGTTGTGCATATCTGTGTGTGCACACGTCTGCATGTCCCTGTGTGTTCATGTGCACACACGTGCATGTCTGTGCATATCAGATATCCCCTACCAGATGTGTGTTCCATACGTGTATCCGTGTGTGTGTGCACGGGCACAGACTCAGTCCCCAGGTACAGCGAGTGAGTGAACCCTTCACACTGGAGAGAATCCTGGGCTGACCTGTACCGTGGCACTGCCATTTACCAGCCTTGCTTCTTGAGCAAGTTCTGTTGCTTTTCTGAATCTCAGTTTTTTACCTATTCAGTGGTGTGCCTGATACTACAAAAGGGACAGTGGTTTTTAGTCACTTCGCCATTTTAGCAATTAAACTGAATCGACTGTATTCACACAAAATTTGGTTATGTTGGAGACTCTTCAACAAGATTTGTCTCCCAAATAACAGATCTCACACACACAATATCTGTCTCCCAGATAACAGAGTCTATCTAAGTGTAGAAACAGCCCTCATGAAAAGATGAATTGCCTTGACTAATCCTTATAGCAACTCCATAGGTGAGGACTAGTTATCTCTGCTTTACGTTTGAGGGAACAGAGATTTAGAGGGGAGGTACTCTGTCCAGAATCACCCAGAGAATTTCTGGAGATCTGGGACACAAATCCACATCTGACTCCAAAGCCAGGCTTGCAACCACTCTCCTTCACCTCACCATGGCCCAGGACTGCTGCGAAGAACAACAATATGGTGGTTGTGGAGTTGGGGCACTGGCATCTGGTTCTCTTCACCCAGATGGAGTCTGCCATCTTCCTTGACCTAACCGTTTCTCCTCTATATCCCAGCTGGTACACATTTTCTTAAGGCCGGCCCTCCATTCTGCCTGGATGGAGACACTGGGAAGGAGGACATGGGGACAGTTCATACTGGACATGGCAGTGAGTGCTAGCCTCTCGTCGAAGAGCATCTGTCTGCTGACACATCTTAGAAGTACCCGACGGTCGCTTAACTGCTTCATGCTACTGCTCCTGGTATCCCACCCAGGAGGCGACAGAAGGACCACCACGGGGACGAGACTGTCTAGACCCTACCTCATCTCTGGAGTCTTATGAATCCTTGAACTCTTCAACTGTTAGACTCTAAGAACTTGGTTCCCAGAAACAGTAAGGTTATGGGAAGCCCAGGTACTGAGCCCAGGAACTGAGGTTAAGGAAAAGCAGGGGAACAAAAAGACTGCTGGGGGGTTGCCTCGAAACTAATTTAAACATAATCAGTGAGAAACAGAAGTAAAATCCTATTTCCAAAATTATTATTTGTTTGGCAAGATAGATAGACTCAATTTTGCACGGAAAATTGCATAGGAAAAAGCGTCTCAGTAGAGCCGTTTAACAGCAATTTAATATTTTAATAAGGCAAACGGTTCTGATTCTCAACTCTTTTGCAATGAAATCTTAAAATCCAATGAAAGTCTGTTTTCAATAACGCTTTACAAATTTTATTGTCCATTTAACAACCGAAGAACATTAACATTCTTTAGACACTTAAATTTAATCATAATGACAAATATTGAGCTTTCTAACTGCCCTTCTAATAATTTAGTGCTTAAAAAATATGGGTTTGCTTTTCTGATATTTTGTCTCAAAATTGTAAATAAGGTCAATTTACCCAGCGGCCTGCAAATGTCTGAGCAATTTTGTGTTATTTCCAAGCAGTCATTTAGTAACATAAAACACAACATGCTGCATGACAAATAAGAACACTCGAGAGGTTTTGTATTTCATTCATTAACAACAGTTCAAAGGATCTGGGCAGGAGTCGGTCCCATCATGAGAGTGCTGAAACCATGGCACCAAGAGAGGGGACAAAACCAGAGTCCCTCAAGCAGACAGAGGAGCAGAGGGAGCAATTTGACTCATTTTGAAACTTCTCTTTCTTAAGGGTAGTAGAGAGCCCACTGGACTAGCATTTGGAAGACTGGGGTTCTGAGCATTGTTCCAAAGACATATTGCCTCACCAAGGCTCAGATTCTAGAAGATCAGGGTAATCGTAATACCTCTCACATACGATTTTGAGAGGATTTAATTCAACGTTATAAATGAAAAGTGTTTGCAAACCAAATATGCCCCTTGAAAGTTAGGAAGCATTAGCGTCTTTATAGTTGGTTTGCTGTATACCTGTTCTGACCAGGATCACAACTTTGGTCTTGTGTGTGGCAAAATCTCTCTCACCGTTCTAAGCTGCCCTTTTGCCACTCTGAAGGACTGGCCATTAAATGTGTGTGCTGGTCCCTGTGAATTACAAAAATGTGTGAATAAATTAACACAAACCCACTCCACTGCTCGAAAAGAAAATGCATGGCTAATGTGTCTATTGATGGTGTCTTCTTGGCCACAGTCGAGTGCAGCCTCACGTATATTTCTCATCTCTCCCCACAGCTTTGTTGTTCTCCATGATAAGCTCATCGTCATACACACACTTGATTTTGTTTGCCTTATTTGCTGCCTCCTTGGGTAGAATATAAGCTCCACTTGGGCTGGGGTATTTGTCTGTTTCCTGTGCTGTCCTATCTCTTCCACCAAGAACAACGATGGACATGTAGAAAAATGAATTAATGATGTCCAGCTTGTGACCATTATATAAATGCTCATACGTCTGCAGCCAAAGGAGACCTGTGAACCATTGGGAATGGTTCATTAAAGTTTATGCTACTTTTAATGTTTTTAACGTTTCGATTCTGCTGTAACAAAGCCCATAAAATAATTTCATTATTTTTAATGTTTTCAACTGGTCTCATCAGCAATTTCTTATTCAAGCATTTTTGTCCTTTTAGTTTTTGACTCTGTGAAGAGGGAGTATAAAGCTCATGCCTCAGATACTAATGTTTGGTTTAAAGAAAAACATAAGACATAGTGAGCGAGTACTATAGACTGTGCCCCCCACCCCCAAATTCATATGTTGAAACGTAATCCCCAATATGATGGTATTAGGAGGTGGTGCCTTTCAGAAGTGACTAGGCCATGAGGATAAAGCCCTTATAAAAAGGACCCCAGGGGTGCCTGGGTAGCTCAGTCGGTTACGCGTCTGACTCCTGATTTTGGCTCAGGTCAAGATCTCATGGTTCATGAGTTTGAATCCTGCAACGGGCTCTGTGCTGATGGTGCAGAGGCTGCTTGGGATTCTCTCTCTCTCCCTCTCTCTGCCCCTCCCTTGATCGATCTCTCTCTCTCCCCCCCACCCCTCTCTCTCAAAATAAATAAGTAAACTTAAAAAACAATAAAAAATAAAAAAGATCCCAGAGAGCTCTCTTGCCTGTTCCTCAATGTGAGGACAAGTCAGAAGACAGAAGTTCCTGTCTGTGAACCAGGAAGCAAGGTCTTACCAGACACCAAATCTGCCAGTGCCTTGATCTTGGACTTCTCAGCCTCTTAAACTGTGAGCTTGTTTGTAAGACACCCAGTCTCTGGTACTTGGTAAAGGCAGCCCCAAGGGGCTAACACAGGGAGTTTTCCCCTCCCCCGAGGAGAATTTGCATGTAAATTCCAAATCTCTCCAAGCAATTTCCCATCATTTAAGGTTCATAAGTTTCCTTTATTTACTCAATTGCAAGAAACCAAAGTGTGATTATAAACAGCATTAATCACAAAGAGGCACAAAAATCCTACCACCCTCTGTTCCCACTTCAGAGCATCTGTCAGATTATTCTACGGCAGATTGGAAAGAGGGGGTTGTGTTAGCAGTCACGACCTAACGGCCAGTGATGTTGGTTCCATACTTTTCAGTGGGAATCACTATTTAGAACATTCTAGTCTTGTTCAATAGCTGCAACAGTAGAAGATGGACCTGTGGGGAGTGCTAAAGAGAAAGAACCAGTCAAGATGGAACGGAAGGATTAAGGAGGGAAATCCCACAATGGTGTTGCTTTCATGCATCTTTGAGAGGGGCTTTCCTCTGTCTTTATACGATCATACAGACAGTGGACAAGGTTTGAGAAGTCAAGAAAAAGACCTTTCTTTCTATATTTAATTCCCTCGGGTCTCTGACTCCTTGAGTTTGAAAACAACTTCGTTTTGGTAGGATTTTCCTTTGCACTTCTAGAGCCAGTGCAAACGCTGATCTGTTAGACACGGTTGAAGAGAGTGTAAAATGATAAAGTGTCTTAATGTCACCTTCTCCCACCTAGCATTTTGCTCCTTCCGTAGTGACCTTCATTTGGCCACTTCTCCTGCTTCAGGGAAATTCCCGGACAAAGACTTGTGATTGGCTGTCTGTGAATTAGAGACACAAAAGCCTTAAACGCCTTTACGTTTATCTTGTCTATTTCCAGAAAGAAAGACACAGTGTAGATGGAGAAGAATGCCATGTTTGAAGACATGTGCTTCATCTAGAAAGTCCAAGGCAGTCTCTGAAATGTGCAGGTATGCTACCAAAACATTTATTCCTCTTTTAATTTTACCCTGGAAGGTCGTTGGTGCTTTGACATAGACCAAGTGGTCCCAGTAGGAAAAGCAAGCTCAGTGTGGGCCGTTGTCATTTACAGCATGCAGAGAAAGGTACTCACCAGCGCTGACAGTGATGGCTTCGATAAACTGCTCTCTCCAGCTGTTTGTCCCAACCACAAGGGCTAAGTTTGTCTTCTTAATAAGTTTGTCCACGGTACTCTAGAAGGGTTGGAAAGAGTAAGATAACTGTTGGGTTGGTTAAAGCCTTGGGAAATCTAAGACCTTGGTGATTTTGAAACCCCAGAGTTCTACGAAGGGTAGGGGATGTTAGGCTCAGAACAACAGTATTGACATCAAACACTGTTACGATTATGCAAACGAGCATAGCCCTTGGCTGGAACCATTCGGAAATAGAAATTGCTTCATAGCAAATTCGAGCCTCTTTCACTGCCTAATGGCCAGGGAAGAATGGCCTCAGTGTTTAGAAGAGCAGACGTTGCAGAAGCCCATCCCTTCCCCTTGAATGCTTCATGAACTTGCTTCTTTCCTGGCTTCAACTGTGGCATCCTGTCTATAACTGAATTAGTATATGGCCTGCTCAGCATTACATGTTTCTGAATAGCTGGAATTGGCAGATAGATTATGGAACTAAAAACTGTTATTATTGTGCTTTGGTTTATCAATGAAATGCAGCCAGAGAGCAGAGCCCCAAGAATTCTGCTGCAGGATCATCAATAAATGGATTTTTCTGTGGCTACTGATTTTGTCAGCCTGGCGGCTGTTAGAGAAGCCACTCTAACGCTACTTCTGTTGCAAACAAGAAAAGGTGAGACAAGAGAAGTTTAATTCATATGGTTTAGGGCACATTGCAATTGATGTTGCGCTAGATTTCCCTCCCTGTTACTTTTCTCTTTAGACTTCTTTTTCTCTCTTAGACTTCTTTTTAAGCACTTGGCTTTCTACAGTGAGCACCCTCTAACTTTCTAAATGTCAGTTAAGGTAACAACAACAACAGCCAAACATTCACAGGAGAACCAAGCAGGCAGATACACCCAAAGCACTACCACCAATCATAGCGACTACGGGGAGAAGGGTCACTCCCAGGACATGAGGGTACCCTGCCCAGAGAGACTATTGCGTGGACTAGTCTACCACACATATCCACACTTACTGTCAGAGCATCCTCGAATCCCCACTAATTGCAAAGAGGCAGAAAACACATATTATTTGTCTCAGGTCAACATCTATACACGTTTAATGCAATGCATGTCAACTGACTATGGCTTGGGAGAGAGAGAGCGAGCAAGTTCTCAGCCAACTGGGAGCGAAGAAAATGTGATCTGAGCAGCCTGTACAGAAGGCCAAAGCTCAGTCGGAACGTCAAGTGTGTTAGTTCGACAAGAGTCATCTGAACATGGAGATGATAATAAGCATGAAAGGGCCCACCTCCAACTGGCCCACTCTGTACTTTCAACGTCGTTCCTTGCTAGATGTTTTCCTTAGGGTGGTGACCTTTCCGCCCTAGCCTTGTGTCTAGAACTGCTAGCACCCCTGATAACCGCTGTAACCGTCACTGCTCTTGGCCACAGTATCTTCAGGCACAGGACAGGCATGTCTTTTCTCTCTGGACTCAGCCCCATTTTATCAAGCACACTGAGTGTCTTGGCTGATGCCAACTCACAGTTCTGTGCAGGATATGACAAGAAATGACTTTGATTTTTCCTAACTGTAATGGAAACTTGGGGAAGGTCTCGCCAAAGGAGCCCTCTGTTCTGATGCCAAGGCAGAGAATCCCATCACCTGGGAGATAAACAGTTAAAGAGATAAACTGCTGTAATAGTTAAACACACAGAGTTGCCTCAAGAAACATCTCTAAAGAACAAAGTTTTAAAATAAATGAAAGTTAAAATTTATGTGTATGAAAAACCCAGGGTAGATTGTAAACTTTGGTTCATGTTGACTCTGGGGGACTGTGGGACAGCCTGGTTCCTCCGAGGGCTTAATTTGCATACGTGTCCTCCCTTGATCCATGGGAAGAGGGGACACTAAGTAAGATGAATTTGAACTCTCACTGCACTGGACCTGTAGGCTATTGTCATAGCCTCACCATCAGCAGTGGGTGTCAGGAAGCCAAACCCTTAGTCACAAAATAGTAAACTGGAACCCAGCAGGCAAATGCAGAGTGGGACATTGTGAGGTACCACCCAGATTCGAGTCTCTCATATAGTTTTAAGAGCTCTGAATAGGTTCTTTAAAAACAGCTATGGACCTAGAAAAATAAATTTCTTAAAAGAATAATATCATATTGATATTCGAGGGCACTTCAGGAACATGCCCTCAACCTCCCTTTCCTTTTAATAGTAACTACTGGTGAACTTTGAGGAGACGGGAGGAAATAGCCTATGGAAGCTATTCTAGAAAGATAAGAACCCCGAACAAGTGGACTTCTGTAAAGAGACTGGGGAGCTTTCAAACGTCCAGGTCATTGGAGTGGTTACGAGAGAGAGCTTTGGACCCAAGAACGCTTTGCCGCCTGGAAGACCGTGCCCTGCCACACCCAGTCCGATGCTTCCTGCAGAAAGTTTCTGTGACTGCTCTTCCTAGTCTTGGGTGCGTGGAAGGGGAAGGCCGGCTGTCCCATAAAGGAGAGACAGACTGTCCCATATGGCAGGCTGTCCCATACAATTATTCCCCATGAGAGCCCTGGAGGGATGGAGGGCAAACTTGCCCAGAAATGCCAAGTAGTAGAATCTCCGTTATAACAGGTGGCACCAGGCACTCGGATTCCAGGTGAAAAGAGGGGGCATGAGGAAGAGTGAGGTTGGCTACATCTGGACAGACTGGTCCGTGGAAATGGACAGTCTGAGGTATCTGCACCCCTGGGATCACAGGGAACCTGTGTATGTGTGTGTCAGTCCGCAGGTTCTAGATCAAACAACAGGTGAGCTCTGATACTTGGGGTCTGCCCAGAAAGCACAGGTCCCAGTGTTTACCCCTGTTCCTTTGCATGAGAATGAGTGAAAGAAACAGAGATTTGCAGCAGCCTGAAGGGGAACGTTTAATTGCATTTTTTATTTTTTAAAAAATTTCACTTCAATTGCAAAAAGACATTTTCCCTTCTACCTGTCTCCTCTCAGGCACCTCCGTTTGTGAACTAATTTTAAAAAATAATTAATGGATCCAGCTAAAGGAAAAGAGGCCACTACTATGAAACATCGAGATAAAATACTGAGGCTTCTAAGGTCCTGGCCTGATTGTCCCTGTTGGGATCCTCATTCTGGTTTTCCAAATAGGAGCAGAGTCTGCTTTTGAGAAATAATTGGGGAAGATGCAGCTGCACCGTGGGTTTGTAGTTCTGGAACACCAGAGAACGAGGTTCCTTTTCATGTCCCGCTCCAGAATTAGCGTGTGGCTCTCCTGGGGTCTTAGCTGTCAGGGCTGTGTGAACGAGATGGGTGGGAGGTAGAGTAGGGACAGAGGGAGCAGCTAAAATGGACAGCAAGTTTCGCCTCAAAATTCTAAGCTCACTCTACGGCCCATCTGCTTAACTTCTGAAAAATGACTTTTCATCATCCAGAGGACCAGGAATCCAATTTCATCTGCTCAGTTGTGAACTCTCTGCTCACAGGCACTATATACCTTTAGTATGTTGACTGTGCTAAAATGTCCTAGGATCTGAAGAGGAGGACTAATTATAAATTTTTTTTCAACGTTTTTTTTATTTATTTTTGGGACAGAGAGAGACAGAGCATGCACGGGGGAGGGGCAGAGAGAGAGGGAGACACAGAATCGGAAACAGGCTCCAGGCTCTGAGCCATCAGCCCAGAGCCCGACACGGGGCTCAAACTCACGGACCGCGAGATCGTGACCTGGCTGAAGTCGGACGCTTAACCGACTGCGCCACCCAGGCGCCCCGAGGAGGACTAATTATAAATGAGAACTTGTCAATGGGGTGGATGTTTTATAGGGAGAGCTTCCCATTCCCCCTCCAGAACAAAAGCGTCCTGTCTGCAGTGTGAACGGTTTGCTTCTAATGGATTCACTGGCTTCTTCCAATAGAGCTTGGTTTTCTCCACACATCACAATCTCTTGGAATCCACCTTTGCTTCTTCCTTGCTCTCCCCTCAGACAAAGTCCTCCCTTTGGGGCACCTCTGACCCTGGGCAGTGACCGATGCCACCCACTGGCCCCTGGTTCTGATACTGTTCAGTTTGCAGGACCTCTTGGTTCCCTACCTTTCTCATTCTAGTTCTGCCCTGAAAAGATTCTCAGTTAATGAGCCAGTTCCTGACATTGACGGCAGTCTGGACAGTCTGGGTCCCGAGATGGGCCTGGCCTCCCCCGTGGGCAGCGTTGGTGAGCATACCTTGAATTCGTAGGATTCTTCAATGATCACTTCCAGCTTGGTGTGTTCTCCCAGAATGGGCCGCCCCATTTCTGCAATGCGCCTCTCCTCTTCCTCTTTGCTGGTCAGCGGCTGCTTGTCATCACATTCCTCTGTGAAAGGGAAGGGCAAGAAAGTTAGCCCTGTGCTCAATTTTCTTTGGAAATCCCTGGGTTCTGCTACAAGAAAACTGAGAAGGAAGGAAGCCCTAATGACCTACTAAAAGTCCCTTGGGTGAGATCATAAGGCCGGAGGGGAGAAGTGCTGGCATGTCATCACTTCACATCACATCACTGTTAACAGCAGGTGACTGTAAATGACCCACAACCTGAGCACGAGCCAAAGTGCAGATCAGGAAAGCAGCTCGTATGGGCATATCACTGGGAAAGACTCTGCCTGCACGCCGTCTGTGCTGAGGGATCACCCAGCTGTCCCCTGTGATGCTGGTTCACCTGGCTGTTTTTATACATTCCTTTAGCAGGTGACCAAAGGAACCGTAATGAAAAGTGCTGGAGTGACACAAGGGATGCCTCCTCCTCTCTACTCTCCGGAGGCAACAGAAAATGCCCCAGTGCCAAAAAATTGGTTGAAGGGAGATTCTGATCTTAGCCAGAGCCCCTGTTGCAAGTTAAGAAGCAAACCATCCATTCCGTGTTTCACAACGATGCCTGTGACCTCGTGCTTCCGCTCTGTGGTGCAAAGTTGAGATTTGTTAGGAAGACCTTGACCACGCTCATCTTAAAGTAAACGGGGGGGCAAAGGTGAAGCCTTTGGGAGTTAATACCACTCACCATGTGAGCATGATTATTTCCAGAACCACCAGGTTCCTTACACTCCAGGAGAGGCTAGTGGGTGTTAAGAAAATGTTAATGGACTTGAGAGTCCACTAATGAGGGGAAGCTCACAGTTGGCTCCTCGCTATGTGAAGGTCATTAGGATAAATTTCAGACTGAAAAAGGCCATGCACATGGCAAACACCATTCCTATAATCACTCTACCTCCTTATCCTTCAGGCCCAGGATGCCGGAACGAGACAGGCTACTTGAGTCAAATGTACCTCATCTCCAAGGGAGTTGTATGGGTGGTATGGAAAGACCTCTGCCCTGATGCCTTTGCTTCTAGAACTTTCCAGGCAAACTGCCTGTGGTAGGAATCTGTTGACTGAGGAAACACAAGAAAGGGAGGGACTTCTAGCCCAGTCTTCTTGCCTTTTGTGTTTATTTAGGCATCAGCTTCTGCAGGAGTCCATACCTCTCATTCCCTCCAAAGACAAGTTTTCCCTCTGCTGAGGGCCCTGCTGTGGTGGGTCCATTTGATGCTCTAGCAAATTTTGTAGAGAACCAGTTCCTAGGCCAGCTCACTGCTAGGGCACAGAGAAGATGGGCTAGGGATACTGCTAGCTAGCATTTTAAATACCAAGTGTCAAAACCAACCCAAGGCAAAAGCAGGATGTAGCATATTAATGCTTTAGTATGTATTCAATAGTGTCTTCCTAAAATAATATTTTAGAATCTGCTTTTCTATCCCCAGTCCTTACATGGCCTCAAGGAAATTAGATGGAGACTAAAAAATAAGTGATTTTGGACTGACCAGAAAGTGCTAAATGTTAAGAGATACAAAAGAGAGGGGTAAGATTAATTTTAACTGCAGAAGTAGTAGAGATTTTTATAGCAGGCTTGGGAAGTTATGACCCAAGAGAAGGCAAAGGGTTCCAACTGGTGTCCTCCAGATTTGTCCTTGAAATTGTGTATGTAGTCAAGGAAGTGGTCAGCTGAGATATGTGATGTCTAGTCTACCCAGTGCTCAAGTCAATCGTATTTTGATTCCTTGCTTTCTGATCCTTGAACTCAGGATAATGTTATTGGTAGTTTTCGTAGCAGTAGGTTCTTTTAGTGTCTTTGTTCAAAACCTTGGCTGAACATGGATGTCTTAGAGACTTACAGCAAATAAAAATTATTTTTCCAGAAGAACAGCCAGGATTATTATTTGAATTGCAAAACCATGGAGAGAGAATATTTATTATGGCTTCCTTTTCCGTAGTTTACTTATAAGTGATAAGTTGCTTTAAATGGGACTCAAGGCACTTTATGTAGAAAATTGGAGAAATTACAAAAGAAAGGTGATGTGGTCACATTGTTTAATGCCACATTCCACAAAATGAAATTATTTGGAACATGGCATTGAACAAATGGACATGGTAGCAAATGAAATTGAATTACAGTGATTAAAAACAGTTATTTATTCCCTTTTTAGTCATCTTTCCATCCTTCTGATCAGGATGAAATGCTTAGTTTGGTTCTATTATATCTGTAACTAGTTCCTGACATTTGCTGTATATGCATATAAAGATCCTGTTTGTTGTTCACGTGAGAAGTGAGGTATAGAGATGGGAGAGCTTAGAATGCAGCGAGGTAAGGCTGAGAAATCAGGGTGGGGAAGCAGCTTGCTCTGTCTAAGGGAGTCAGGGAAGCCTTCAGAAAAGAGGAAATATTTGAAATTGGCCATGGAACCTGCAGAGCAGCTTGCCAGGTGAAGTTGGTGGTAAGGTTGGCTAGAAGGTGGTATAGAAGGGGGCATTCCAGGCAGACAGATGTCCAAGCACAAAGGCATAATGTCATGGAAAGGTCAGGGCTATTTGCACTTAATAAATGTCATGAACATTTAAGAGAGAATTGTATGTGATGGAAAAGAAGCAACTAGATAAATCCTGGTGTTGCTCTGCAACGATATTGATAAATTAGTATCTGTGGTACAGATTTTTGATGCTGGCAAATACTGGTCTGTTGTTTTAAAAAGTGTCCTCTCTTGGGGCGCCTGGGTGGCTCAGTCGGTTAAGCGTCCGACTTCGGCTCAGGTCATGATCTCACGGTCTGTGAGTTCGAGCCCTGCGTTGGGCTCTGTGCTGACAGCTCAGAGCCTGGAGCCCGTTTTAGATTCTGTGTCTCCCTCTCTCTGCCCCTCCCCTGTTCATGCTCTGTCTCTCTCTCTGTCTCAAAAATAAATAAACATTAAAAAAATTAAAAAAAAAAGTGTCCTCTCTTTGGGGACACCTGGATGGCTCAGTCGGTTAAGCGTCCAACTCTCAGTTTCGGCTCAGGTCATGATCTCACGGTTTCCTGAGTTCGAGCCCTGTATCAGGCTCTGTGCTGACAGTGGGGAGCCTGCTTGGGATTCATTCATTCATTCATATTCTCTCTCTCTCTCTCTCTCTCTCTCTCTCTCTCTCTCTCTCTTCCCCTCACACTCATGCTGCTCATACTGTCTCTGTCTCTCTCAAAATTAAAGAAAGAAAGAAAGAAAGAAAGAAAGTGTCCTCTCTTTAAAAAAAAAAATCCTCTCTTGAGATATCTTTTATTGGTTGGGGGAAACAGTTTAACATAATTTGTTTGGATGGTCTATTATATTTGTTTCCTTTTCACTTGGTTGGTTTTTGTTTTGTTTTGTTTCCTTTTCATTTTGAATGCTGGATCAAACACAGTCCATTTTACTCTGGCCAAGTCAGTTTCACCTCCTTACTTATGCACAGTGATAACATACTGGAGTTTTAGTTTGGCTTGTCAGGGAATTCATTCTCTGTCTCTGTCTCTGCATACATATACAAGTATACTTTTAAAATTCGTCATATTTAATTGAGAAGTTGATAGTAAATCACATAACATCATAGGCTTAACCAACCAACACAATTTAAAGATCAAATGTGTAATTCATACCCACTGTAAAAATCAGTATTTTTTTAGTGTTTATTTTTTAGAGAGAGATTGAGAGAGCGCGAAGCTGAGAGGGGCAGAGAGAGGGGGAGACAGAGGATCCAAAGTAGGCTCCGTGCTGATAGCAGACAGCTTGAGTTAGGGCTCAGATCCACAAACTGTGAGATTATGACTTGAGCTGAAGTTGGATGCTCAACTGACTGAGCCACCCAGGCACCCCATAAAATCGGTATTGACAAGACATAAACCAAGCCTGTGATAAAACCACCAGTCAAGTCTGGGTATCATGATTATTGAGTGGGTAAGTGTGATGTGAGGAATAGGAAAGTCCTACTGGGGCAGGAGGAAGTGTTTCTACCACAGTGGCCAGTGATGGCGATGATTGAGGAATGAATATCCCTGTCCTCATCCAGAGACTTGGAGATGATGCCTGGGCTCTATGCTTATGGTAGATTTGGGATGACTGCATGGTCCTCTGGTCACCTTGGTAATGTTCCTTCTAGAGAACCCCCCACAGATGTATTATCATCAGTGTGTATGTGGCTATCATCACATTGCCTGGAGGCAAGAAAGGCAGGCTCTTGCTTTTAAAGAAACTTCATTATACTTTGAATGAAAGACCCATTTTGAGAAGCGAGACTTGAGAGAAATCTGGAATATGTTGAAACTTGAGAGGGAGAGGCCATGGGGTCAATCTTCTCTTCAGGTCCATTTGCTCCCTTGACTATGCATCCTGTCCTGTGTGGATATGCTTGTGTTATTGTTGATGACCCACCATACTCCCAGCTGCAGAGAAGCCACTGTATCCTTTAGCAATGTTCTAGAGGGGACAGGGGCCAAACCGTTTCATGTCTAGAGACTTCAAGAACACTTGAAGGCAGTTAACTTCAAGCTAACTAAACTGTGGTTTTCAAGAACCATGATGCAATGAGTACCTGCAATGGTGATTACAGTAGAAGGGATCGGATGTTCTCTAGCATGAACTTTCCGGAAGACAGGCTGGCCTAGCAAAAAGGACAGGCAGAAAATCAGCAGAATGGATGCACTGGTTTGCTACCAGAGCTTTGTGGAATTAGTAAGCTAAACATCACATCCAGATGCACACATCACAAGCAGTGTTAGTTTGGGGATTGAGTTACTCCTACGGAGGTCACAGAAGTGAACAAATAAATGGAGTAAGTGTTCTAGGAGCCAAGCCAGATTATGTGAATGAACCACACCCTCCTCAGTAGGGGGTGCTGCTAGATTCCTGCAAGCGTCTGAGGTGGAATGTCCATGCCCTTCAAGTGACTGCTTCCAGAGGCCTCACAAAACAATGGAAAGCACTTGGTGTGATGACAGGTAACCTGGTTTTGAAGCCTACTGGTGCCAATGACATAGCCAATAACCTTGAGCAGGTTATTTCCCAGTTTCCCTGCATGTAAATGGGGATAATAGTACCTGCTCCATCCACATCATAGGTTTGTTTGAGGGTCTAGTGACATAGCATCTGGGAACATGCTTATTTATTTCCTGGGCAGTCTGAATAGGAGAATGTTTTATCCACTGGCAGGCTTTGCAAGGGTACACCATCATCACAGTAACTCTTGGGTTATTTGGGCCTAGGGTTTTTGTTAAACTTCTGGCTCAATCGACTGCCAAATCCACCTGCTGTTGACTTCTACCAAGAGCTACCTAGAACTGATCTGAGAATTGATGAAATTGACTTGGTGCCAACTTTTGCCAAAATGCTTGCCATCTAAGTTTGGGCAAAGCATTCTCTTCTCTGAGACTCAGTTTCCTCAACTGTAAACGAAGCTAAAATTGAAGGGGGTTGGTTCCTCTACCCTAGGTACTGCAGTGATTGAAGTGTGTTACAATGTCAGAATTTTCATACTTTGGCTTTCTTAAAAAGCCACGTACCTTGTTAAATCTACTGTATTATGAGAATTATCTAACTGGGAGAGCAACTTTTAGAGAAGTATATTGACTTTTATTATACAACTCTATAGCTGCCTGTTTAGAGAATCACACATGCCTCTCTCTTCTCCAAATTGAACCAGAATACTTAATTTTTTTTAAACAATCCAAATTAATGTGCTCTAGTTTCACATCACAAGCAGTGTGATGCACACGCAGTGAGTCCCCCTCATTGCTCATTTGACTGGAATTCACACTGATGGCATTTATGAGACATGGCTGGGCTTTGGATTGCCAAGGGGTTAAGATGAAGGTAGGAATGAAGAGGTTGAAAGGGAGGAAATGAAGGTGCTAGAACACTCATCATTAGAGGGCCAGGCTCTGAATCCAGATGGGTGATTTGGGGTAGATTGATTAATCAATTGATTAATCTCTTTCAACCTTCATTTCCTTCATATAGGTGAGAACAATAATATCTTCGTAAGGTTGAAGATTAAATGGTATGCCAAATTACAAACTCTAATGAGCTATAACGTATAGGAGGTTATCATGTTTTATGCCGTAAAGGTCAAGGGAGAATGAGATCATAGGTCCCAACAAGGGCCTTTCAATGAGGCAAGGTCTAGGAGCAACACATAAAGATTTGCAAATTCCAAAATCACCTCCAGCACTTAATGTCCACCACTAATGAAATCTCTGAAATATATTGGGCTGTGGACCAAATGACTTTTTCAATTTCCATATATTCTGCTTCAGATTTAGATTTTCACACTCAGCTGCACAAGACTACAGAAAAGCTGCAGGCGGAGGCCAAGGGCTAGATTAATTCTTCTCTACTGCCCTTGCATCTCAAAGCCTTGACTTCAAAGCCTCAAAGTGACTTCAAAGGAAAGTTCTTTAGGCTTAAAGCTGCTTTTCACTGTGTAGACCTAAATTTTAGAACCTTCCCCTGGGCATCTATAGCGTGTGGATCCCAGGTATTCTGACCCAGCTCAGGAGAAGAAGGGTCATCTAAAGTGAGAGGGGCCTGCCAATGTGGAGATTCCCAGAGAGTTTTGGAACATTCTCTTGTTCTAACTGTATCAATTTCAAGTGTTGGGAAGAGGGGGGCAAGAACAGAAAATCTCTAGTTCAAATTAAAGCCTTAAGAAAGATTTAATGAAGTAAGTACATGAAATGATAGAAATCTTTGGAAGGAGTGATTCTGTTCTCTTGAACGCAAGATGTGTCCAAGGCAGGAAATGTTGGGCATTACTGGACGGATATTCTAGAACATGATATGAACAATTTCTGGGGAAAGAAAACTAGGATCCTGTTATTACCTAGATATTTAAAAGGGAGGGTGCTTCAAGTGACACAAAAGGAAGGCCCGAAAAGCAAAATCCTGACATAGTCAATGATCAGGAAAATAGGAAAATAGCTAAATACATCAATGTATTTTAACAAGGCACTATGTAGCCAATGATTTTCTAGTGAAGATCTCATTATCAGGCTGCACAGGACTTAAGGTGCTGCTAGACCCTACAATATTTCTCCAATGGTTGACTTTTTAATTTCTAATTATTTCAGAATCCATGAAGGCTACCTTGCCCAATTTCCACCTCCCTCAAATCTCACAAGGACAACCAACTTATTGGGTGCCAGGAGCAGAGTATTTCCAAGAAGACTTCAGTGAGTTCAAACATGGGATGAGAAAAATAAGATAAAAGTTTTAAAACTAAATGCAAATTCCCACACTTGGATTCAAAACCAGCATCTTCAGCAGTGCACAACTGCAGAGACTTGACGGGGGGGGGGGGGGGAGAGCTTCACATGGTTCAGATTTTAAAAACCCTCTGTGAGGACTTGTCCTGTTTAAGCATTTTTATCCTTTTCACTGTCTGTGTCTCTGAGAGTCTATGGATTATTTTATCATTAAATGCCGTGTCCGGGGAGGAGAAGCGGAGAGCAAAGACCCCCTGTGAAATTGCTCGCATTCAGAAAGTTCCACTTTGGACAGAATCATATTGGAACGACCTGATCATGAGTTTATATGAACAGTGGTTTCATTAATTCCCAACTCCCCCACCATAGCATTTGCAAAATGGAAATTTTTGGAAATATTTCCCCCCTTAAATATTTTGGTTCAGCTGATTTCAGGAAAAAAAGAATGCCACTGTTGGTATCTGCACAACATATTGAAAATGCCATGGCCATTAGGATGCCTTTAGAGACATCTTCAACCTTCACCTTCACACAGATCAGACCTACCATTCATTATTTCTGTCCCTCTCTAAATCTGCATAGATGATTCTGAAAAAGTGAGAAATTGCTTAGGGTCAAAAGGGAGGATGCCGTAAGGAAACATCTTCCTTCTGTACACAAGAAAATAGCTTTAGAGTGTTTGGAATAGTTTAATGTAATCAACACAGGCTGGATACCAGTATGAATTTGAGAGTTTTACACTTTTTGACTCGCAGTTTGGGTTTTTATAGAACACTCTGTAATGCACCCGAAGAGGCCATGATTATAAAGCTCAAACTGAAGTCCCCAAACAGGGGCTCAGATTGGTGCTGTGGGGTGAGGGGAAAGGACTGCTCTGTCCTCTGCTAACCCGGCATCATGTATTAATAGGGGCCTGAACTTGGGCCATGGAGCGGTCCTAGATGTCAATTCCTCTGTTTCCTTAAGGCCAGCAATTGTCTTATTTATTCTGGCACTCTGGAGCATCTGGCAGGGGTACACAGCACATCATCAGTGCTACGTGAACATTTATAAATCGACCAGTATCAAAATGTGAACAATTACAGGTTCTCCATACAAATGTGCATATACAGAAACACAACACACACGTTGTTAATGTGTAAAACGTTAAATGTGTAAAGTCAACAAGAGCACACCATGTGCCACAGCTAAATGTTAACGCAGGTTACCTAAAATGTGGTTTTGGTTTGATTTTTAAGGGCATTTGGGGGAAAATGAAGAACATTAAACAAAAAAAAAACTGTCTTACCGTACAGGTATTTTCCTTCATAAAAGCAAATAAAAATGAGAAGTGATTTTTAAAAATGTAAACAACACATGGTGAAAACAGCAAAAAAAAAAAAATTGACGTCATTAGCTTTAAAAATTCATACCTGTTATTGTGAAGCCACCTAAAAAAGAAAAAAGAACAAATGTTACAATTTATTTAACTTACAATCTAAATAACAAATACTAGTGACATCGGCTGCCTGACCACCCATCTAAGATACAGAAACTTGCCAAATTATATTCACAATTAAGAAAAAACTGAAAACATCTGCACATGATTTAATCGCTACTCATTCTTTTAAGATTACGGGGCTTAGTGCACAAATTTAATCCTTGTGCATACCTAAGCAACCGCTGGTTTTTAAAGAGACTGCACTGAACTAAAAATGGAATATAAACTATCTGAACTACACAAAAATGAGGCCAGCGGCCCTACACAACAATATGGCTAGTAAACCAACAGAAATAAAAGAAGAGTCAGAAAGGTACTGTATCACCTGACATTCATGGAAAATAACTTAGAAAAATGGAAAGGAAATGCAAGAAATGAAATGCTTACCAAGCTCATTCAGTAACAGGGCTGTGAAAGAAACAGACAAAGACAAACACAGAATAAGAGACCAGATGAATAATGAAAGTAAGAGGAATATCAGCAGAAAGAAATCCAGGCAGATTTGATTACAGTGGTAGGGGGCCACTGCTAACATGGGTGCACCCCAAGGAAATGTGGCATTGGGAATATTTTCAAATAAACAATCCCAACGCTAATTTTTGCAAATGTGTGTGGTTGATTATATATGTGTACAGTTCACCTGGGGACTTCATAAAACATTTCTACTGTATATGTTTACATATACTATATGTATCCAGTTTACCACACACAGTAGAAATATTTTATGGAGTTCATCTTTATTTGACTGAGTCTTCCTCATTACATATTGCCAGAGAGTTACTAAACTCAACATACGGGAGTCTTAAATCATCCAGGATCTCAGGTCTGATACCTGTCGTTCAACGACGATAGATAGAACATCTCAGGAAATTCTATTTTGGCTGCCCTGCCTGACGGAGACTTTGGCACAAGGTAAAGCCCTCTCTGGAATTCTACTTATTTGGTATTCACTGGCCATCAAGGGATGCTTATGTTTTTTTAAACCTTCAAAACTTGAGTCCCAGGAATTAGCACTTATATGTGTGTCCTTATCTATGACTTCTGCATATTATAAGTGCACGATCACACTACTTCTTGTGGACCTGTAACTTCATGGAAACCGACAAGGCAGGTGGAGGTGGGGTGGGGTGGGACGTCTGTGATTTATCTTCCAGGTTATGTGCTTTAAACCCAGACTATACAGTGGCGCTTTATTTTGGTGAAAGCTACCTAACTAAACATATACCAATTACTTCAGGAGTTGTGGAGGAGAATGCTACAATTACATTTTCAGCCCTGTTTTCCTGCTAATGGTAGTGGCATTAGAGGATACTTTCTAAAACAAGTCAGTAATTTCACTTATAGTGACAAGAATCCACTTGGAAGGGTGCGAAACCAGATAGTGCTATCAAGGAATTTTAATTTGCTTTCACATGAGGGCATATTTTACTAAAATGGCAATTGAAAGAGCTGTATCTAAGATGCTCTTCCTTTAGATAAAAGACAGTGTTTTGGAGGAATACATTTAGAAGTAAGTGCTTTTTTCCTGTATGTTAATGAGGCATTTTTGATCCCATCTTTGTAAGAAATCAGCTCTGTTTTCTAAAGTGTCTTTTCCTTCTGCCTACTGCCTATGGAGCATATTAAATAGACCGCATTAACATGAGTCCCCAAAATGTTCCTTTGGGACATGATTAAGTCAGGACATACACTTTTTTTTTTTCTGATGGACTCTGAAGTCTGTGAGTTCCTACAAATGTGAGATCAAATTCCCCCAAATGTTGAGTCTATATAGGAATAGACTATATTTGATTTTTTTTTCTTACATGTAAAAGTATAAATTTCTTACCAAGTGGTCTAATCATCTCCTATGCTACTGCATGTATGTTTGTATGCAGTGAGTAAGATCTATTAATGTGTAGAATGCTCATTTACATAATCCCTTTAAAATGGCCACTAGTAGAGGGTAATTATATGAAGCCCTTGTGATAATTCAGAACAAAATATTATCTTTCAGGGTGGTATAAAATTCCTGGCCTTCCTTATGAAAACTAGGCCGTGGAAATAGATATAAAATCAAAGAGCACAAAGAAATTGGCTTCTTTGTTCAAATATTTTCTAAAAATATGTAAGTACAAATCAACTAAAAAAAATCTAGCTTTAAGGATACTGCTATTTATTTTTCCTTTTTACTATATATATTAGAAAACTGTCAATTCTATAAGGATCAAAACATTTTGGAGCATAAGGCTGGCTAGGCCTTAAGCAAGGCTTAAATTCGTGTCTACCTCTTGTCCCTTGGAAATGTCATATTTGATGATATGAAAAATCTTAGGCCAAATGGATGCTACAATGTGTACAACAGTATTCTTCAAGGGTCTTTGCTCTTATTAAATATCTATTTTTTTTGAAAACTGGGTTGTGGAAAGGAGCCTAATTACTGAATTATCTCAAAAGTTCCTATTAGTTTCCATTAGACTAATGGCATTAGTTATAAGTCATTACTTATTAGACATTACTAATAAGCATTATCACTAAGTTTTTATGACTAATGTTCAAGGGGAGATTTGGTAGTCAGAAGCACATTTTAGAATAATCCCTGAATAGTGAATAACTGAACACAGAAATATTGCTTTTAGATCATCACTTCTGATTTACAGAAATCTCTTACGGTATTTCTTAAGTCTGCGTTTCAATCCAGGTTAGTGGGCGTTTCCTGAAGAGAGGGGGCATTTCTTGGTGCACTTGTGAATGAGGGAAGGGGATGAAATTGCTAAAGCTTCCAAGGAAATAAAGGATAGTACTTGGAGCCGAGGAAGAGGAGAGAGTTAAGTGTGAGAGTAGGAGACACGGAGAGAGAAGAGTACAATTTCTCGCTGGTATGTCTTTGTATACTCTCACACCTGTCATTCCTCTTCTTATCCATTTTGGTTCCTCAAGCACAAGGGAGAAACTGCACTCTTTCTCATATTCCTCACGGTCAAATATTCTAATGGTAATGATCTTCCTGTGGGAACACAAGACAAAGGCAAAACAAATGGTTGGCGTCACACGCTCATGCTAGGTGTTCACCAAGCTGCATGTTACTGTGATGTTATGAAGGTTGAACTGGCAACACATGGACCTCCAGAAGTATGTAAAAGGGCATCACGGCTACTCCCAGCTGGCCCCGGTGACGTTTTCTTCCAATTTACCACTTACACCATTTTTTCCTGCTTCACTTAGCTGTCAGGAAGTACCCCAACTTAGGAAGAGAGATCAGAAAGTTGGCTTCGTTTTGGCCTGGCAAACATTAGCACCATCTTTCCCAGAAATGAAGGCCTGATTGACTGCACTGAACATTCGTTTCTCAGCCCTGCAGCATGCAGAGTGGCCAGAATTGGCTGATGGAGCTACAGGTTGGGACCGCTGTGGCCCCCGGGGGTGAGATCTATGCCCTGTTACATAGGTGGAGGGATGTGTGTGTTGTGAGTCACGTCTGAAGAGTGCAGGCATCCAGGGGTGGCACAGGCCAGCAAGAAGCTGTTGGGCTCAGCCCTGGAGCAGCTCCCCCACCTTTCTTCTCACTCATCTCCACCAGGCGGGGCTCTCCAATCTCAAGGAAGAAGGTCTTGTTTTTCTCATACTCCTCATCATCAATTACCTTGACTGATATTGTTTTGCTGAAACAGAGAAGAGTAGAAATTGACGAACAAGGGAAAGAGAAGGAACATAGAGAAGAGGAAAGCAAGGTTAACGAGCTGCACTTCCAGACAAACTTCTGTACTTCCAGAGAACCTTCCGTACTGTGACTTTGTTCTTCCAGAATGGGTGTGGGGTAGGTCTGTAAGATTATAGAGGTCACCCAATGCATAGCTCCCCTGCCCAAGGCCATGGAATGATTTTAGGCAACACGTAGCACTCAGGACTAATAGGTTTATCATCATCATCATGAGGAGGAAAAGCAGAAGAACACAGATCACAATAATAAGAAAAAAAATATTTACTTAGTAAATGCCTTAATCGTAGGATTGTCTGAGCTGTGCCCCGGAAATCAATCCTTTAGAACAAATAGGTAAATCACATCAAAATATCAACAGAGGTTGTTATCTGTGAGTGACTGGCTTATGGGTCATTTTTTTAATTTTTTTACCTTCATTCTGCTTTACTGTATTTCCAAACATAATATTTTTATCATAAAGTTTTATTAAAGTAATAAATGTATAAGACCATCACAAAATAAAATCAAACACTTTTATGTTACCCCACCCAATGTCCTAGAATCAGACTCTTCTTCAAGTTAGTCAGATTTTCCACCTAGATCTCAAGGGGAAGGTGTTCATGTTTTGTTTGTCTTAAGAAGAAAGCTGAGGCCTCGCAATAGCTGTTTTGGAAGGTGGGGGATGGGGAACCATGATGTTATAGTTATTTTCATCCCTCCAAAGTTGAATTTCAACTCTTACAAAATATACCATTTATACTATTTCCAACTCTAGCAATGCACCAAGGCATTTAGTTAAGAATTCTTCCTGTAATCCATCCATTAGCACTTGTAGCCTTAGGGTCCTCTGGTTGAGAGTGACTGACAGACAGTAGGACAAATGCAAATATTATGCAAATATCAATTTCCCATAAGCCTGATGACTGTGAAAAGAAATCTAATGTTACCTTCTAATTAATAAGGGCTTAATCACTTCCTATATTGCAACTTACTCAGAGCCCCCTAAACACTTGTTTGTCCTTGAAAAAAATTTTTTTCCCAGTAACATTGGCCAAGAACATTTCTGACTAAAGTTTTTGAAACAATGAATTGACATAGACACAGTTTTAATGTCATGGATGTTATTTAGTTTGGAGTTTTCTAGATCTTCTGGAACAAATTTTGTTTATAATCTTTTTTTTCTTCTAGTTATTGATCAAAGCCATCAAGTTTCATTTAGACCTATGTATGACAAGGAGCTTCAGTGTTCTTTCCTAGTATTAAATAAAGGTAGAAGTTGCTTTTAATTTTCTGAAAATCCTAGTTCCTAATGCTAAATGCTTTAGTCTTACTTTCTGGGGTTAACGTTGTGGAAATGAGATCAAATGATTGCGTCTGGTCCTTTGGAGCCCCATAACCGGCTCTCTGTTCCTCAGCTAAAGAATATCCCTGAATGATGCTCATATCTAATTTCTCATTACTGAGGAATTGGGGTTCATAACAGGGCCTTTTCTATCTCAGCTGTAAATGACTAAAACAATAATTATTTTTATTTTTATTTATTTTTTATTTTTTAAATCATTTTTAAAGAGTAGTTAGGCATTTACAAAACTACCAACAATGTGATGAAGTCCAACTACGTGTATACAGTGAACAGTTCCTGTCTAACTTCTAGAATTGTTTTCTGGAAGTGACCCATTTACTTAGAGAGAGAGAGAGTGAGAGAGTGTGTAAATATATAATAAAATCAGCCTGCCCTGACTATATTAAGATATCTGATCATTCCTCAATCTCCAAAAGTTAAAAACTATTAGAGAGAGCACAAGAGATGTAAGCCATGATGATATATGAACTCTTTATTTCAGAACTGAATTTGATGTTATCAGTGAAATCAAGTTTACTTTGCAAAACCTGCCAAATGTCTATCCTCTTTGTCATTGAATTTATGCATTTGGGGTATTAATTTCCATCTTCCTGCCTTATAGTCATAAACTGCAGTTGTACAATTCCACTAAAGAAATCACCCGTAAGACCAAGTGTGGCAAAGTGCTGATGGGCATTAGAAGGGCCCTGCCACCATCTTCTGGACTTGATGGTCTAACATGCCTTATCAAGGCAGCTTCATGAAGTTGAATGAATGTAGCTTAATGTAGTTCAGCTACATTAAGCTGAATGTTATGTTGCAATGCTCTTGCTTATATTACCTAAAAACATTTGACTTCTCTTTCTGCATCTTGCAGTCCCAACCCATCCTATGTGTAATCCCACTTTTTTTGATTTGCATAAATAGAGCACCATAGAGACGACTGGAGTAGCCTGGCTAACCGGGTAAGTCTGTTAAGAAAAAACTACCAGTTTTCTTCCCAAAAAACAACATGATCACTCATTCACAAATGAATGGAAGTAACCAAATAACATTGTTTCATATCCTTTGTGAATTTAATCCTCTATTGTTGTAGCAGCTTTATTTTCTATACTCTGGAGTATGAGAAATATAAAATCCCACACAATTTGTATACTACAATAAGCACTGAAAGTTTACCTTTAGATTATCAATATTTACCAGGTCCATAATCCTTAGAAAATGTTTCAGGATTTGATAACTGTAAGACTGGAAAATCAAAGATGAAGAAAAAGAAAACAGTACCTCTGTAGGTGCCTGGCAAAGACACCTAAAATAGATGGGATTTGCATAATGGCATATTATTTCAAAATCATTAATAATACCATCAATAGTATCCCTGACAGGAGGAACCATTAAATTATAAATTGATTTTGGTGCTCTTGCATAATAAAACTATTAATAGGCAACTTGATTATTGAAGGACATTTCAGTCCATTTAAAGAGGCAGGATAAAGTTAATCCTTATGAATTAGCCCTTGAAATCAAGAGAGGCAAAAATCAGAAGAGATTGCTAATGTTCACCTTTCACTTCTCCCCCTAGCAAAGGTAGCAAAGGTGAAAATGACTAACATAATTTGAGAGAGAAAGTGAGAGCGAGCACGAGCAGAGGAGGGGCAGAAGGAGAGGGAGAATCTTAACCAGGCTTCATACTCAGCACAGAGCCCAGCCCAGAGTCTGACTTGGGGTTCAATCCCAGGACCATGAGATCATGACCTGAGCTGAAATCAAGAGCCAGAAGCTTAACCGATTGAGCCACCCAGGCACCCCCTAACCAATGTAATTTTTAAGGGAACTTATCCTTAGGCTGTCCTTTGCTCACTTTTCAGAGCCTAATGCCACTTCTTCCATCACAGGGGAAGTTACATGAGATGGGGTGGATTTGGTAAGGACTCCAGTTACTCTAGTTTGATAATCAGCAGAAGCACACCTCTGTTCCTCATAATTTTGCAGTGGATATAGAATCTCAAGGACTGAAAAGATTAAAGGCCCTCCCATTTGCACCCCACCCCCACCCCCCATTGCCACACCAATCCCATATTCAAAGGGCTTTTGCTTTATAACAGGGACTCCCTCTCCCTGAGAACACAGATTCCTGTTGGCTGTCCTTTTGTTCTCTTTACCGACAGGTAGCAGTCAAGTCAAGTTTTATTTCTTTAGACTGAAAGGTTAACCAAAACAAGACTGGAAGACTCAGGTAGACATAGCCCTTCAACCAATGACAACTCTTGTACTCTGATTGCCCTGATAAGGAACAAATAGAAAAGCTGATATCGTGCAATTTTCATCTACCATAATTATGAAGAAGGTAATGAGAACTTTTCACTTGATTTTTTTAAAACATCTCTCTAAAGTTGTTGAGTGTACTATAAAAAAGATGTTTTCTGGAAACTAGCAAAGTAGTTACAGATCTTATGATAACATTAGGTGATTTCTCAATATGGCCAAAATTTTTATAGTAATACACCTTGGTTCCATTTCTAGGGGGGAAAAGATTTTAAGGAAGATCAGTTTGTTTAGTGGAAAAATACGGGCTATTCCTTTTGATTTCTTTGTAGTGCTTTTTCTCTGATAATAAACCAACAACTATTTTGACTTCTCAGTCTCTCTGGTATCTGATGGGTCTCAAAAGACCCAAACACCTTATAACATTCGGCCAAGGAGTTTGTATATCTGGTGGTGACTCAGGCAGATGGTGGGAAAGGAAAGAAAGAGGTGGCTTTTGTAGCAGAGGTAAAAAAAAAAAAAAGACGAAGAAGAAAATCTCTGTAAAATATATTCTGATATCTCATCAGTAAGTCAAAGTAGCATCAGGGCCTCTTTTTCTATGTCAACCTCAATTTGCCCTTCTGTGGTTTTTCTCAAGACTGTTCTTGATGTTAAGAGAAGTGAGAAAAAGATGAGTTTGGGAGGTTAAAGAGAAGAGACTCTACTTTTAAATCCCCATGTAAAAGATTTTAGTGAGTATTTCACATATTTGGATACTGCAATGGCTATTTTAACATTTATTTAAAAAAAAAAACCCTAAACTCTCTTTAGGCCTACTGAGAAGTCAGTGAACCTATGAGCACTTTACATTTCTTAATTCACCTGTCTTCATAACAGCCCTAGAAGTAACTTCTGCTGCTTAACATTCACAGAGGAAACAATGACTCAGAGAAGTTAAGAAACTTCCAAGGTCACAAAGTGAGACTCCTATGACTGGCTTCAAAGACCAATACCTTCAATTATATGACGCACAAAGTTCCTTATTCATTCAGCTGTGCAGTATTTTTATGACCACTTTAAAGGATCTGGATCATTATTTTAAATTAATATAGAGGTTTATTGTTTTATCTTTTTGTTAAGGATTGCCTAGATTAGCAATAGTAGAATTTCAATTCTATTTTTAAAAGGAGAGCAACACATATATTTTATGATGGCTGTTCTAAAAAGTGGAATCCCTGAGGAGAGAGAGGTCCTATTAGAAGTAATCGAAAAGTGCCATGAATATGTAGGGACTCACCAATTCTGAGAACTTTGAGCCACCGATCAGTAGCCTCAGCCTCATAGGGAGAGGTGGGGGGCTTGTTAGAACTTCAGAATCTCAGGCCTACCCCCCAGGCCCACCAAATCAGGTCTGTGTATTAACAAGATACCCAGATGACACTATGCATGTTAAAGTTTGAGAATCACGGACCTAGAGAGGACAATGCGTTCTTTTATTAAGTCAGATGACAAATTAAGAGGCTGGTAATAGCTGGGCTTGTGTTTCGGTTCTGTCTGCATATTATAATCACATGTGGAGCTTTGCAAACTTTAAGTGGGGGGCTCGGCTCACTCGAAAGCAGTGAAATCAAACACTCTGGTTGTGGGGCCCCAGCAAGAATACAGTTTTTAAAAGTTTTCCAGGTGATTCCAATATGCAGTAGGGGCTGGCAACTGGCTAATGGGGAGCAAGACTGTATGCCTGATGTTTAAAAGAATGTATTAAAGAATAGATACAATTGTGAGAAAGTCAGAGTCAAAACTAAATTTCAGGTCTAATTAGCAATCTAGACTGAAACATGGGAGAAACATTTTGCTTTGTCCTTCACTAAAGTGGATTATATAGACTATTTAAATTGCTCTTTTCTCCTCTGAGGAAATGCTGGTCTCCTCAGGCCACCCTAATAGTATAGGTGAGAAAACACCTTGAGCATTCAGGCAGCAGGGTTTACACTCATACAGAGTTATTTCCTTCCCAGCCAAGTGATAGGAACTCTGGTGATAGGCTTTTACACAATGGAAGTTCTACTGGGAGAGTAGGAAAAATAAGGATTTCAGTTGCCACAGAAGATAGTAATGCCTCATATCCCCACTCTCAGCTTCTGAGCCATGTCAGTGAAAGGCATGTTGGTGGAACTGAAAACTTTCCACATTAGGGCTACCATACTTAGACTCAAGAAAGAAGTGACCCAGGATTGATTACATCTGAAGGGAAAAGATCTGGCAACTTCTCCGACCACAGAGTGATGTCATCAGGTGAGGCAAATTTGAAATTTAATGTTAACAGCTTTGGTATAGACTATTACTCAAAAGGACAAGCCAACTGGAAAATGGGCAAAGGATCTGAATAGACATTTCTCCAAAGAAGATCAACAAATGCACAATAAGTATGTGAAGAGATGCTCAACATCATTAGTTAGTGGGGGAAATGCCAATGAAAACAGCAATGGGATACCAATTCAAACCCACTAAGATGGCTGGAAGCAAACACACAGATAATGACAAGTGTTGTAGAGAATGTAGAGGGGTTAAAACTCTCTTACACTGCTGGCAGGAATGCAAAATGCTGCAGAAAAGACCTAGCGATTCCTCCAAAATTAAAAAACAGAGTGACAGTATGACCCAGCGATTCCACTTGTAGGTCTTCACAGCAAGATTATTCATGAAAGCCCCAAGGTGGAAACAACCTAATTATCCATCAACTAATGAGCGAATAAACATAATGTGGTCTGTCTACACAATGGAGTATTACTCAACAAGAAAAAGAAATGAAATTCTGACACACACTAACTGAAGGATGGCAGAACATGTCACGTTGGTATGCTGATAATTTTGAGTAATAGGCACTCGAAAAACAGCAAATGCAGGCACAGCCTTTCTCTGAACCGCACCCCCTGCCCCCCGCCATCTGCCTAAAGACAGATACTCTAAAAGGAGCTTGACTGTCACAGATTCCCTCCCTGCGAGTGTCATCAGCCATTACCACAGGAGACGAGAGTACAAGTGGATGTCACATCCTGACAAACTTTGTCACAAACTGTCATACTTCCCATCTGTTCTTCTAAGGGTCTAATCATCTTTCCTAAAAATCATCTGCTTGCTTCTCAGAGGTCTACATTCCCCACCTCTTCCCCTACTAAGATGGTATGTAAGCACGCATTTAAGCTACCTTAGGGAAAAACTAATTGTTCCCTGGGTATCTCTCATGTAGACATGAAGTAGACATGTTAGTAAGTTTTATTTCTCTTATTTATCTTTCTTCTAGTCCATGGTCTCAGCCAAGAACTCTAAAAGGTAGAGGAAAAATTATCTTTCCTCCCCTACACTTCAACAATGGTTGAACCATGGAAACATTATGCTGAATGAAAGAAGCCAGACACAGAAGTTCATATATGGTATGATTCATTTATATGAAAAGTCCAGAACAGGCAAATCCATAGGGGCAGAAAGTAGATTAGTGGCTGCCTAGGGCTGAGGTTTGGCGGGTGGGGGGGAGGGGGTTGTCAGTAATTGGATGGTGACTATTCATGGGAATGGGTTTTCATTTGGGGGTGATAAAAACGTTCTACAATTGATTGTAGCAATGGTTACACAATTCCAAAAATACACTAAACCTCATTGAATCACATATTTTAAATAAGTGAACGTACGACATGTGAATTGTGTCTTCATAAAGCTGTTATTATTTTTTTAAAGCAAGCTTCAGGGTAAATCCTAGTCTTTAGAAAGAACTGTGTCTTGGGTGAGAAAATGCTGTGAGGATGTTGAGGCTTTCTGGTACGGAGTTTCAAATTTTGCTGGTCCTGCTAAACAGAAAATTGGAGTGCTGCATGCCAGAGACAGGAGGGCCATGTGCCCCAAAGCTAAGCACCACTTCTCAGTCTGTCAGCACCATAGGCCCTCAATCCATCCCTTTCCCCAGGTTTCCCCACAGAATCCTGCCCTCCAGGATCAAGGGTTATTGATGTTGTACTTTGACATGCTAAGCATTTCTGGTGGCTCTTACCTCAGGCCTAGCTTCCTTGGCTGGTTTCTTTTCCCCAAAGTACAAAGTATTATGAAATGTCAGAAGTGGCATTTCCCTCATGGCATTTATTTAAAAAGAAAAGGAAAGGACCGTAATCATAGGTCATGCTGCTGCCCCTTGCTGAGTCCACAGCTCTCTACGTATCACCTCAGGCATTATCCAGCACCGTTGTTGACATTGATTTCTCTCTGCCTACAAGGAAAGATGAGCTTGCTATGGATTGCCTTTGTATGCTTGGTTTAAATTCCTGGCCCATTTTAAGCTTTGTTTGTTTGTTTTTTCCTTCAAAAATTGATTTGATGAGTTAGTTGGGGATTTGGAGTAACAGAAAGGGGCAGTCAGAGAAGACTCACGCATATATTCTCCACATTTTCCATAAGTGACCCAAATCCACTCCCCTAATTAACATTCCAAATAGGGTAAAACACGCTGCTATTCATATTATTTCTAATAATGTTTTCCCATCATCTTTAGATTAGGAGAAACTCTGGGTATAGATCTACTTGGGAATTTGCTCAAGTTTCCATGCTAAGATGGGCCATAAAGGAGGGGCCAGGCCATGACTCAATCTGTTGTTTCCTTTGTTGACAGGTCGAGAGCATCAGACTGGGATGTGGATTACACAAGTTCATTAGTATCTTGATTCGGCCACTTTCTAGCCAAGGTATTTGGACCAGTTCTGGCACCCTTCTAAACATCAATGTTACCGTCTATCAAATGGGGATAATAAAGCTCACTGCACAGTGACTGATATTCACAGTGTCGTGATGATCAAATAGGGGGTGTCATCAGTCATCAACTGTAGATGATACAACTTCACAGGTAGTCACAAAGATGAAATAACACAATGCATGCAAAATAATTTTGCAAAGGACTCTAAAATGTTATGAACAGTTGTTATTATTAGTTGAAAAGGAGTGGCTTACTCTGTAGTTCTTACTTGCCTGTTTACCTAGTCACCTCAAAGTGGGCAGTTGGCGGGGCGCCTAGGTGGCTCAGTCAGTTAAGCGTCTGACTTCAGCTCAGGTCATGATCTCACGGTTTGTGAGTTCTAGCCCCACGTCGGGCTCTGTGCTGACAGCTCAGAGCCTGGAGCCTGCTTCAGATTCTGTCTCCTCCTCTCTCTGCCCCTCCCCTGCTCATGCTCACTCTCTGTCTCTCAATAATGAATAAACGTTAAAATTAAAAAAAAAAGGCAGTTGGCAGATGGTGGAGGTGGGGGTCAGGAAATATTTGATGGAGTCATGGGCCATACCCTCAAATTCACTCTCCTGTGTAGCTTGGGATCACATCCTATATAATGGCCTACCTAGTACAGAACCCTGAAATCAGAGAAGCAAGTGGCATAAAGGCTAGTAGTGTTCAGCTTCCCAGTCCCAGCTCTGCTAGGTCCCCTTTTACATCAGCTAGTTACACGGAGGGGACTGAAATCATGCTTTTCCAGAGCTCCTGCTCTGAAGAGAGGTTGACAAACAGGGATAGTACTATTCTGGCACTTAAATAGACTCTGAGGTTGAGAGTTGCTAAAGTAGCTAAATGAAGGGAGTTTTTCGGGAGGCTTGTCATCCATGCCCTGATCTCCACATTATCAAGTGGTAATTGAAATGATTGCTTCAAGCAAGGCAAGAGGCAGGGCCAGCTAAAATCCTGCTATTCTCTTGGGATACCCACAGAATTTTACAGAGCACTGGATCAGGGGTTTTCCAATGGCAGCTTACCCTATTTTATTTTTTTCTGCTCACTTTTGTAACTGAAAGGCAACAAATTTATTTTTTCCAAATGCAAAATAGGAACAAAAGTAATTCATTTTTGATCTTTCTCCTTTCAGCAAGGTCAGCTTTAGTCTCTAAAGAAAAGCCTGTGAGCTCCCTTCCTGTCCTGTGCTGGTTGACCGCTTGAAAGAAACATTGCCGGGACCCTAGAATTATTGCTCTAATAAATAATATGCTAAGAATTCTAGTATTCCCCAGGGTTCTATTCTATTATAGCAGGCTAGTGTGAAAACCACATGAGTAAAGTTTTGAAGAGAAAATGGTATGAATGTGTTAAAGTGACCATAATTTTGTGATATATAAAATCTATACCTTACCATTGCCTCCTTGCTGTACAGTCGATAAACTTCAGTCTTAAGGAGGGTAAAGTCATAAAGATCCTGGGTTTGTTACCTAAATGTACATGCTGACAATTGGTCAGTATAGTGAAAAATAAAGTGGATCAAGCATTGGACATCATGTTGAAATACATGAAAACAGATCTTTGTCTAGATGTTTAAAGACCGTTTAAAATTATTGGCGTTGCGCAAGTTCCATGAGAGAGAGACTTTTAACCAAATGATGGAGGGTTCTCAGCATCTTGAAACTGCTCCCTTAACTTGTCAGGACAGCTTAAGTGTCCACAGTCTGAGATCTTTGTACTCCATACAGGGAATGGGAAAGGCCAAATTCTGTAGAAAATGTTGTTTTGACAAATCCCTCAAAGTTGAGGATAATGTTCAATACTTTGTGGCATCAAGGATAACACATAACACATAAATATCTTTGGTTCCATTTTTGAAACTTCTGTCAAGTCCTCAATTTATAATTTTTTTTTTTTATAAAAGGCCACTGCCCTTAATAAGAATTTGGAATTAAGTGAAATTGATGCTGGTGAATTGCAACAAAACTTTTGAGTTCCCATCCTTTTCAAAAGCTCTCTTCATATTGGACATTTCAAACATTGCTGGGTTATTACTGAATCTCTCTCCAGAGATTATTTCTGCCTTTGGACTTTCTTCCTCTGTCAAGATTCTTTGTTCAATGTAGAGTTTCCCTGGAAAACAGTGGAAGGATTTCACTCCTAGAATGTTACAGAACAGCAGCTAGTGTATGCTGAAAGCATCTCTATCCAAAAGAGTCCAGCTTTAAAAATAGAACATCATGAAATAAAGCTGGGCTTTCTCACATTTTTTTATTTACATGCTTTCTCTCTTTTTCTTCCTTCCCATCCTTTCTCCATGGCCACAAAATAATCAATGGCAAATCAGTCTCTCTGCATGCGTTCATACAAAATATTCTAAAAGACAAGATGCCAGATGTTTTCTTGAACAGAGCCAATAATCAATAATGAGTGAATTGTTGCTGAGTTTTGTACTTTGCATTTCTATTGCATGTCTAATATTTTATTGCTATTTTACATTAGATTAAGCAATCAATCCTTATGTGTTCATACTACATATTCTACAAAGATGTTTGGACTTTTGTTTTGCATCTCACAATGGGGGCTTATTGATTTACAAAAAATAAAACAATAAATAATAATATTTATTGACTACTCACCCCATGGGGTATAATGTGAGAAATGCAGGTGGGGCTCTGGTTTGTTTCTACTGGAGGTGTCATGTAAGAAGCTCTCCAGGAAGTCTGTTAAACTATTTCAATGTTCATTTATTTTCATAAATAACATAATTATTAAGGCTAATCAGGACACTGTGACCGTGACCATGGCTCTGAGTGACTCCACAATAGGGGTGCAAAAAAATGACCTTCTAAAATGCTTTCTTAGGAAAGGGAATCAGGTTGCAAACTTCTCCTTCTGTCATTTATTAGCTGCACCCGTGTGAGTTACTTATTCTTTCTAAGGCTCAAGTGCCTGCTCTGGAAAGTGGTTATAATGATGGTATTTATCTCATCTGATTGCTGCAAACAGTCATTGTGATAATACATACAAAATGCTTAACACAGAGCCTTAACACAGGCATTATAGGAATAGGAATATTAGCTATTCCTATTATGACCATGATCAATATTATGTCAAGTTAAGAACTGGGACTTTTGGGAATGAACTGTCTATAACTCCTGCAAGTGACTTAATCTATATGTTTGTCTTCTTGTCTATAAAAATGGAATAATTATATCTATGTCATAAGGTTGTTGAGAGGATTATATACAAAAACAGAATAGTAAGCAATCAACAAATGGTGGTTGTCGAAATTATTATTATGGAAACCAAGGAGAAGACAGACTAGGAACTAAAGTATTTCAGTAAGGCTTATTTACTGACATCAAGCTTAGTAGAAATCGATAGGTTAGTAGTAGAAAACTGATAGGTTAGTAGAAATCGATAATACAACCCTTTTTCTTTTAAATCAGATTTTCAGTGTCTATCTTTGGCTTCTGCTTTCTCTGGTAATCTAGAAAAAAAACTTGATTCGGAACAGAATTCTGTCCATCTTCATGTGAAATATCAGCTAGTCTGTATTTCATGGGTTCTTTTCCACTAAATACAATTAAAATAATATGAATTACTTTCAGTTATTCTGTGTTCTTTCTCTTAAATTGTTTTTCCTGCCCATCAAGGTAATACTCGTTGTTGAGAATTTGACAAATGCAGAAATTAAGAAAAATGAAAATCACCCATAAGCTCACCACTAGAGATAACTATTTAACATTTAAAAATGTTTACTTTTAGCTTTTAAAATATACAGCTACACAATTCGGACTATATATATGTGTATATGTATATATATGTATATACATATATACACACACATATGTATATAGTGTGTGTGTGTGTAAATAAAAATTGGTATCATGATTTTTCACTTAATGTTCAACATTTTGAACATTTCCCATGGCATAAAATTTTTTAAAACTTTTCTTTTGAATGGCATAAGATATTCCATGAAATGTCTTTACAATAATGTAATTAACTCTTTATGAATGGATTGTGGGCCATTGTTTTTCTCTCTACTGTCCCTATCTGTCTAGACTGATCTATATTTTATAGGGGGAAATAAATAAAACAAGCCAAAAATATTATGAACTTTTTATGTTTTCCTATGGATGCATTACTTGGGATCAGTTCTGTTAAGGATGAATGTTTATTTCTTGTAATCTTCTTTACATGCTTGGGTCCCACTCTGGACTCCTACCACAGGTGGTAACCTTCCTCAGCTCCATTTTCTATTGGCCCTTTTTGAAATTCTTGTCTGGATTCTGCCATGTAGAAAATTCATACATCAATTTTTAAAAGGGGAAATTCTCTTCTCAGTCATTACTAATCTTCTGGCTAGTTTTGTTGGAAAATTTTTTCAGGAATCATCTGTCAATGTTGTTTCCCTAGAAGGCCATTCTGGCTACCTCACTAAGTTCCTGTTCATTTCTTAACAAATAATTCCTCATGCTAAATCACTTGCAAATACTCATGGTTATGCCCTTCTCCTTATCACCCACTCCCGTTGTCATCAGAATAGTATTAGTCATTTTCTACTCAAATTCAGTCCTTGCCTTCACCAACACCCTACCCTCCAGTCTAGAAGCATAATCTCCCAATGCTCCACCACAGAAATCTCCCTCTTCACCTCTCATTATACAGGTGAGCAAACTGAGACTCACTGACATTGGCCAACACCGCAAAAGTAGAGGATGCCAGAGTCAGGATTAAAACTCATCTCCAGAGTTTGAGTCCACATCTGGTATTTATCTATTCTGCTATCATCCTAGTGTTTTTCTTCTCTCGTGCTGCTGGAATCCAATTCACCACTCTTTGTAGAAAACCTTTCCTTCCCTCCTCTCTTTTTAATGAACTAAAAACTGATGCCGATAACAAAAGGAAATGACTGGTTTTGTTAACTTTCTGCCTTTTTAAATCATTGTCATCCTGATAAATGCTTTATAAATTAAAGGGCCCATCCAATGGAGACATGGACTTCCTGTAGTAAGGATGACTGTGTAGAGTGTGACCTAGTGAGTCTGACATGAAAACAGTCTGAAACATCCACAGAAACACTAAAGAATAAATCAAAACGAACCCATAGTCTTATTTGTATCCCAAGTCTCCTGGGCATCATGTTTAGCAGTTGTCTATCTTTGCATTTTTCTCTGCTTCCTTCCTTCTTCCCCCAGAGTCATGGAATATCCCTATTAGCCACTAGATAAGGAACCTGAAGATCTACTTGGACTGAGATGAGAATGGTCCATAATTATGTGTAATTTTTTTCCACTTAAGGAATATAATTCAATTTTTTAAAATTTATTTTTAGAGAGAAAGCAAAAGCAGGGGTGGGGCAGAGGGACAGGGAGAATCCACGCTCAGTGCGGAGTCTAACGTGGGGCTCGAGCCTAGGACTGTGAGATCATGACCTGAGCCTGAAATCAAGATTTGGATGCTTAACTGACTGAGCCACCCAGGCACCCTGATTATGACTGAATTTTATGGGGACTCCATTTCCTAATTCAAAGAGAGTAATTTTGGAAGGAATTAGCTTTGCAGCAATGTAGGGAGCCATAAATGCTCCGGGTAGTGTGCCTCTATACGGTGAAATACTTCCTGAGTGTCTCATCACGACCAGGTAAACATTAAAAGTGATATAAACTATGAATCAAAAATTATTACCAGCAAAATATCAAGGGTCTCAGTATGCCCCCCGCTTTCTGCTGCTGCTTTCCACTCTGCAAAACACAGTGATTCACTGGCTGTGGACTCTCGCTGAACTTTACAGCACAGCACTTGTTTGGATGTTTAAATCTTTTTCAGGTATTCTACTTGGTTTAAAACTTCACCAAACAGTTATTCTTTTGGAGCTCATATTCTTAACAGAAGGGACCCAAGGCACTTTATAGGTAATCATCGCAAGAGAAAATCAGCAAGAAGACAATTTAGCCTCCTGTGGATGCCAGCAGTTTAAAGCTTAAAATCAAAATTAACCAAAACCAGAATAGAGTTCATTGGCTTTGTACCGAAAATGTGTTTTGCCTTTTTCCCTTTTATGTTTTATGTTTTTAATGGGAGTTGTCCCCAGTTAGACTTTACAGAACCAGAACAGGTTTATATAATGCAAATAAAGCCATTGTTTAACAAAAAATTGAGCCACTAGACCAAACACAGTGAGAAAGTACTTGGTGAGCCATTCTTGGATTAATTACAGGACTTCTGATGAGATGCATTTAAAGTGTGCATTGATTTTAGGAGGAAATATGTAAGTCAGCTTTTAAATGTTTTTAAATTTTTTATTTTGTTATGGATTGTATGATGTACACAGTACACAAAAAGCAAATCCTCACTATTATTTTTTGCTTTTGACCCAGACATAATCTTCTTACAGGGAAAGGTTATTATTGTTATGACTTGTGCTATTTGACAAATTCTCTAAAAAGTCTACACTTTTGTTCAGGGAATCTGGTAGGTCGAAGGGGACATACGATATCTAGATTGGCATTGGCATTGACCGATTTGTAGCTTATAGCTGTAAATATATAAATGTAACAGCTCTTATAGTAGCATAACCTTGGTCAAGCCACTTTCCCTCTCCAAATTTCAATTTCATCAAATGTAAAGTAAGAACCCCATAGACCTGACATGAAAAACTAATGAAATAACATATATGAGAGAACCTTTCATACTTAGAGTATTTTCAAATGCTGCTGCTTTATTATTACTATCTAACTCAATCTTCTCATTTTACAATTGAGCAAACTTTGGTCTCTTAAATTTTTTTTCATGTTAATTTGCTTTTGAGAGAGAGAGCAGAGCATGAGTGGGGAAAGGCGAAGAGAGAGGGAGACACAGAATCCTAAGCAGACTCCAGGGTCTGGGCTGTCAGCACAGACCCTGATGTGGGGCTCAAACTCTGGAACCATGAGATCATGACTTGAACCGACGTCAGATGCTTAACGGACTGAGCCACTCAGGCGCCCCAAGCTTTGGTCTCTTGATTCCAACCATCTTTCCATTAAAGCTTCCTCAGCTCCTCTCTAAAATATATATGGTGTGTTAATCCTAATATTCCAATATTCATTTTGTAAAATAAGAGTTTACTCTGTAAACAGAAAGTCAGTAATATCTGACACGTATCCATGGATCTCCTTTCAGAGTTATATTTTATGTTTATATCACTAAAACTTAGAAATTATAGTAGCGGATATAATTGACTTCTAGAACATGAACTAATACTTTATTAACTATGTATTATGATACTATCCTATTGGATTTTAACTCTTCTATTAACTTTAATCTTATAGAATTGGATTTGACTCATATTAATTATAATAACTGGTTCATTTCATAAAATGAAGAAACAAGGGAGACATAAGAGTTCATCTCATGGACTGGTTTATGTATCCTGAATAAATGCTACTAATTCAGTAGAAATAATAATTTTTTAGAATTTTGTACTAAAAAAATGAGACCAGAAAAGGCTTAAAAGTTTATTTATGGATTTTCTTATCTATATTAACTTGATGTCTTGGTGTCACATTCATAGGGCCTAAAAACTTTTTCTATTAAATCATCTTTTAGTTTCTAGAATGATCAAAATCCTCTCCATAATTCTAGCTAAATTTCTTTCACAAGGTCAGGCTTCCTGATACAGATACGCAAAGGTTAGTGAAGCCATAAAAATACAGTTCTGGGTCTTCAGAGCCCCAATAATGTAAAATCTTCTGTCTAAGCCATCCATACTCAATCATAACCCAGCTGCCAAGAGCCAGGATACCACTAGGTATGCCATGTGCATTTCTTATGACAGTGGACATAATGATGGCACAAGGTATTTGCTTCATAGACATTTGTGATGATACAGCTATTCTCACTGTCACACTTTTGTACTTGAGTTTGTGTTGCTTTACCAAGGTCTTGGAGATTTTTCGGTAAAAAGCAGCCCACATATTGTTTAGATGACAAGATAGGTTTCTTAGTGTAGGTTTGGCCATGAGAGTGAGCAAAATGAACAGTGTGTAGGTGATTCAAGCTCACGACTTGGACCTCACAACAAAAGGCCAAATGAAGTAATCAGGCACACTCTGGATTCCTACAGCATGTTATTCTGTCCAGTCATTCCACAGACCTTCACCTAGTATCCACCTATGCATCAGGCCCGCGTTAGGTGTCAGGGATAGAAAGAAGAATATGAATCCGCAGCTTAGAGGGGTGACAGACATGCAAACTGAAGACCACCTACCCCCTTACGTGATACTCATTAAACAAGGGCTCTGTGCAGAGAAAGCTCAAAGGGTGGGGAAGTTTAAAATGGCAGGAATAACTGGGCTGGGTCTTGAAGGAAGAGCAGAGGTTTGTCAGGCAGAAATACATTTAAAGCTCAAAGACAAAAACAGGAAAGCAAACAAACCAACTTGGTGCAAATAACAGAGAAACGAAAAGATGTGAAAAGTGTGAGGTGCTGTTGGGCTCCTGTTTTTGTGCTCAGGTATGTGCAAGAGGGTTGATGGAAGGTGAGCCAGGAAAGAGGGCTTAGGAGAAATGTTTAGGGTTAAAAGAAATGCTAAGTCATGTGGGCACAATCTTGTAACAGAAAGCCAATGGGCCACTTTGATTATGGGTTGTCATGATCAATTTTGACCTTTAGGACAATTGATGTTACTGAGTAGAGCTTGTGTTGTAGAAGAATAGAAAGACAGTGAAGGAGAGGGCAGGGAAGCAGCCACGGAGAAAATGCCGTCTCCCGGATGGGCAGAGCCTAATGTCCCTGCCAGAATAGCTGGCCAGGTACCCCGCCAGCAGCATGTTTTGAGAAACTGTTTGGCCCCCAGCCTCCAATCTCGATCTGTCAAAGCTTAAGAAATAGAAATTGCTTTAATGTTTTAATTTCTTTTCTGCAACCGCTTCTTCCTGAAAACTTGTCTGTGGGTTAGAGAAAACAAATTGAAATTCCATGAAATGGTCTCTTTGAGCTCCTTTCTCTTGCAACAATCAGTTTCTTAAAGCCAGGTGAAGGTAGTAAAATACAAATTCTTCTGGAGAAAACATCAGATTGTAAAGCCGACCTGATTTTCATGAACAGAAAATCTAATTATCTGCCATCAATTCAGGTCTGAGCACATATTTCATTTTAGTTTTATCAAGTGTGAGTGGTTTTGGCAAGCATTTTGACAAAATATCTAGATGTACACACTGAGTTTTTAAATGAAACTATCAAAAACTGAAGTCTCAGGCTAATGAATTACATGGAAAATTGCTATCACATTACATTATCTTATACAGTATTGGCAGGAGGACTGGTGAGAGAACTGCAACCAAAATGATGTAATAAAATGGAAATTTACAAGTTGGGGTGTAGGAAAGGTTAAAAAGAATATCATTCTTCTCATAGAGTGAGCAGAAAAGTGATTGATTCTTAGGTGACTTAGCAAGCCGTGTGTGTGCGCGTGCATGCGTGTGCGCACACACACGCATACATGGCAGAGAAAGAGAAACAGAGAAAGAAAAAATAGAATAGTGTCTTGAGGTCTCTGGTGAGAAATAGCAATTTGCTATAGGAGGTAAGTGAGATGTAAGAAGATTGAAGGCATGAATAGAATGACATCTGCTCCTTGCTCTTCTTTGTTTAGGCAGACAAGAGCAGTGAGCGGTTAAAGGCAAAAGAGATAACAAGAGTTCAACAGCAGCAACTGCTGTTATGTCCAAGGGCCAGCCGTGATTCATCACAATGGGATGAACCAGACTGAACGACGACGAGGCTGGAACAAGATCTAGCCCACTGGACCAGAGCAGGGAGCTGGAAATGACAGAAGCTGTACAAATCCACCCAAAGGGAGGAGGCCCATTCCAACGCAGAAGAACATGGCACCGAGAAAGAATGGAAATGGTAGATGGAAGCTAGGTAAACCACTGTGTGGGATGGGCAAGAAAGCATGGAGCTGAGTGATGTAGACTTAAGGATAAAACAAAACCGAGAGGTCAGGCAAAGCACTGCATACAGCATCACGTGGCAGAACCCTGTTCTCCTGAGAGGTACCAATCCTCCGAGGGAAATGATTGCAGTAATGATGGGCCTTCATCAGGATGAGGTAAAGTCTTAAAGTCAAGACAGGAAGACAGAAACTAGATAGGAAACCAAACCTGACTTTCAGATAGATTTCAGAAACCTAGCAGTTTATTGGGTTTTTTTGGTGTGTGTGTGTGTGTGTGTGTGTGTGTGTGTGTGTGTGTTTGTGTTTGTGTGTGTTTTTCTTGAGTTTCTGGAACAATTTGTAGCAATTTCACAGTGTTTGGTAAATTACAGACTGGACTATTGGAACTGGAGAACAGGTCAGAATCTGATGATCAACAAGCTTATTGTGATGCTGAGGTCCAGAAGGCTAGGAGGGTTTCTAAAATCCCTCCTACTTCAGGTCAGGGTGGGGTGGGGCTAAGAAAGCTGGGTGGGATCAGTCCAGGGTGGTGGAGAACTACAGGAAAGGGATAAAGCCGAAAAAAAGTTTGGAGAAAAAAATTGCAGCCACCACAATGTCTTTCCTTGGGCTCTTTCTACCTGCTTCCTCCAAAATCTCTTCTGTATGGTCCTATCTTTCCTTGTGATTGTGTACAATTATAATATATTTAAATATTTAATATACTTAATGTATTTAAATAAATACAACTATAATATATATAAATATATATTATTTTCCAAGGAGATAGCTGACATAATAATATGGAAGGCTAAGGAATTTTGTGCGGAGGAGATAAGAAACTCTGATCTTGACATATTTAATTTAAGCTATGATGGGAAATGTATTACGCTATGTGTGGAATATGGGACTTCAGTGAAGATGAAGTGTCTAGATGAAGACTCTCTATATATTTGCCATGAATGTTGAAATGGAAATTGAAGCCATTCATGTGAGTTGATAGACTCTTTCCAAAGGAGTGACCTTGGAAAAAAAAGCCAAGGAAGATAGAACCTGATACTATAATATCTCTGGTAACAGTGTGAAAAAGAGGACACGTGCACGCACGCACACACTCACACACACACTCACACACACACACACACGCCAAGGCACCAGTCATGGGAAGGTGAGAAATTGAAGCTCAGGGTAGGATGTCTTTTAATTTGAACAGGGAGGCTCTCACATGTCAACATCAGAAGCTCCACAATTGTAGAGAAAAAAGAGGGGTCGTGATTTGGGCCAAGGAGAGACTTTTGGAAATAAAGCCAAAGAGCTGGTTTGTGTAGTGATTCAAAAGAAGATAGGAAAGATTTTTGAGTTAGTAATGTTGTTGTTGGTTTTTCTTTTCCTTTTTTTTAAAAAAATTTAAGTTTATTTATTTATTTGAGAGAGAGAGAAAGCACAAGCAGGAGAGGGGCAGAGGGAGAGGGGGAGAGAGAATCCCAAGCAGGCCCTGCTGCCAGCACAGAGCCCAATGCGGGGCTTGAACTCACAAACCGTGAGATCATAACCTGAGCCAAAATCAAGAGTAAGACGCTTAACCAACTGAGCCACCCCTGTGCCCTATTTTTATTGGTTTTAACACAAAAGAGAAAGTAAACAAGATGGCCTATAGTATGGGTAGTCATAGTGAATGGCGACTCTCCACATAGGAAGTGACCAGAGCATGGATTCCTAGTAAAAATAAGATTTGTGCCACGTTGAGAAATCAGACTGCAGACTTGTGTGGTCCTGAGGCTTATGGAAGGAACATAACATTAGACCAACAGGTCCTCAGATCCAGCTGACCATTAAACTTTCCTGCAGAGCTTTTAAAAACAAACACACAGATTTCTTGTCCTTACCATAGACTCAGAATCTTTGGATGTGTAGGGGAAAGGTGAGTGGGGGCTCTCTCGAGTTAAAAATCTCCTCTAAGAATTCTAAAGCAATGATCCATTCATTGTCATGAGGAAAATATTTTACTCGCCCTGCACCTCTCCCCAGCTTAAGAGGCTCAATAGCAAATATAATTAAGAGAAGAGCCTTTATATAAACCCATCTTTCAGGGGTGCCTGGGTGGCTCTGTCGGTTGAGCGTCCGACTTCGGCTCAGGTCATGATCTCACAGCTTGTGAGTTCAAGCCCCGCATCAGGCTCTGTGCTGACAGCTTGGAGCCTGGAGCCTGCTTCAGATTCTGTGCCTCCCTCTCTCTCTGCTCCAACCCACTTGCATTCTGTCTCTGTCTCTCTCAAAAATAAATACACATTAAATAAATTAAAAAAAACCATCTTTCATATTGTCTCAGTTCTCATATTTAAGTAGTTCCTGAAATTTATCCTTTTCCATAATTTCTTAGATTCATCAAATATGACATTAGCTATTGTTCAGGGTGAAAGCGGAAGGTGGTTCTTCACAGCCTTTGTGGATTCTACCCACTGTAATGTAGCAGGCCATTTTTCTATCAAGTCTAATCTCAGTACATAGATTAGTAGTAAAATCCATTTGTTATCTCATTGAGTTACTAAGTCTATAAAGCATTCTGCAGAGGGGGTATTCTTTATGGTAGACCAATTTGTTCTGCAACCTGTATAATTGTCCCCTTAGAAGAGCTCATGGAAATGACCCTGGACACATCACATACATCAGTGGCTGCAAATAAAATGAAGTCTGGCATTTATCATCGTGGAATTGCACCAACTTGGTCTGGCACGACTCCACGCAGTCATTTGCCCCAGTTCCTATTTAGGGGCCAGATGAAATAATATTCAGTGTGCTTCAACAGTCATATCCTCCCTGATAAATTTAGCATTTACTGAGGGATCCACTTTCCATGCACGCGGTAACTGCACTATTGTCTCTGAGCCCAGAGATTATTGGCAGAAGTAACAGCTGGTGCCTCAGGACGGAGCTACAATTTTATGGTGTGGTGGCTAAGGCTGGAAATGGAACTAGTAAACCACAAATGCCAAAGACATCATAAAGAAAAATGTTCCTTAGGAAGCACTCGCCAATTTCTGGGCAATCAATTATTCCCTAACCTACACATTGACTTTTATGAATAAAACAGCCCAGGAAATGCATTTAATTCAGCAGACAGTTTCGATAAGGTGAGGTGCTTTCCCTCCTTAGCAAGAGGCTTCTCTTCCACACCATCTTCTGGCTTGCACCCTTGCCCTCTGGTAGATATACTTTTGGGTTCACTTCTATTTCTCAAACTCTTTTGTAAACAAGGATGGTCAAGCAAAACTGAGTGCTCTTTGAATAAAAGAGAACTGAGTATTGAGAGTGAAACTGATTGTCTCCAAGACTCTTTCCTGTTTGGAAATTTTCTCATCTGGCTACATCTTTTTTTTCCCCACCTCTGTGGGACCAAGAGAGTGGTGTTATCTGTGAGGTTCAAAACTGCATCCATTGCTAAAGTTCCAGGAGAGAATGCCTGCCCAAGAATGTTCCTTGGGGATGGCTTTAGCAGGGGAAAAGCATGCCTCTCTCCTGTATCTTCAGTTCTCTCACTTGCCTCTAGTGCCAAATAGAAGTCAGGTTCAGAAGGACCCTCATGAGTGCCCATCAGAACCATAAAATTTAGGTTAGGTCCAAACTTCTAGAAGGACGTGCCAGCTCTAGTTAGGCCTTTGAGAAGAAGGAAATATTGAGGGTCTTTGAGTCTATTTCTCTGTGAAAGCGTAAGGTGAAATTATGCAATTAAAATTTATTTCTACCTTAAACAACTGACAACATTGTGTGTGTTAACTTCTCAAATGAATTTGTGATAGCTTAAATGAAAGATATAGGTACAAAGAAAACATGGGTAAAACATACAGATTAGAAATACAGGAGGAGTTAATGATAGAGAAGATAATGATAGCAAAAACCAAAGCAAAACAAAACAAAAAAACCCAACCCTTTTCTTGGGAAACAATTGTGTTTGAAATGTAGCATCAGTCACATGCACACCAGCTTACTGACTGAACATTCTTTCAGGGAATGCTACCAATCTGAGCTGGTACTTGAATTTCCCTAGCCTAGAAAGATGATAAATAAATATCAGTATTATATATTTATGTAGGGATAATCTCTTAAATCCCCAAACACTTGGTGACATATCTAACTTCTACAAGTTCTATAAAATATTTCAAGTGTTATTAATTTCATTTGCTATGAGAAAATTATTTATTGATTTTTTTTTTTACCAGACTGCATTTAGTAAAACTGACTCAAACTGTAAATGCAGAATGTAACTCACAATGAAAAATGAATTCCTCAGCGGTATGGAAAGTGAGGAGAATCTGAAATCAGAAACCTTGATATCTGATATACTCTCCAGTTTTCCCAGAAGCAATCTTTGGAAGCATGTAAATAACACTGGCAGAATACTGGGTGGTTCCTTCTTTTAGCCACTAATGACCCTGAAGTTTAGACTGATTTTCAAGTGGAGCGCTCGGGCCCTTATTATAGTGACAAATTCATATTAACTCAATTGTCAGTCCTTTTCATTATGGATACAGAGTTGAAGGGATCTCTCGGCACTCAGTTCTTTGAGCTTGTAGAGGCACTGCACAGCTCTCTGGAAAGCCAATTGAAGAAAAAATGTAAAAGGGGTTCAACTAGGATCTGTTTTAGGTCTCATAACATGATTGCTCATTAAGTTTCCTGATGGAAGGCATTATTTTTTAAGTTCTGTAGTAATTCACTTAATAAATACAGAAATTGGCTGCTAATATAATGGAAAATGGTTCAGTTTTAAGACTCCCAAAATTAACATGATCCCATTTCAAAGTGGAGTTAAAAATATTTCCATATTTTTCAGTCATCAGATTGAAGGTATGTGATGAAGCCTGCTTGGAATCCTGGAAAACAGAGGAATTAAATAATATAATATGCCTTATACAGCTCTGCTTGCTGTGGTGGAAAAGGAAGCCACTCACTCTGAGACCCCTGTCTGCATTAATGTTGGCTCACTGGTTTGCTTAGGATGGGGCTTAGGGTACAGGGCCATATCTCCTGAAGTAGGACTCCTCTAGACCAACACATGATCCTCTTAATGCATCACAGTCAGACTACAAAGAATAGGCCTCCACAAGGATTATAAGTAGAGCCTGTCAGTACTATACCACAAGTGATCTAAACACTGGCAGCCAGTAGGATTTATTTTCCAATGGATAGAGTCTACTCCAGAATAATGATTAGACGACAAAGGAAGGCTTTAATGATTACGCAAAATTGTTCAAGGTGCAAATCCTTCTTTGTATTGCCCAGACCATATGAATTAGGATTCTGGAAGCAAGCAGAGCAAATTCTCCTATACTACTTGCCAGGAAACTATGTCCTCAAAATTCCTCTCCTTATTTAGAAAAACACAACTACAAAAATTCAGCTTCAAAGTTTGTGCATTTTGATACATGTTGATGATTCTACCTGGTAATTGATCACTTGGAAATTGACAGGACTTACATTAGGCTCTTGTTCTCAGTTCCAGTCTTAACAGGGGAACAAGGAGACGCATAAAGCATTACTCATCAGTGGCCGTATTTGGCAAAGGCAGGTCTCTCCCCCCTACTGTTATCATTCATCCTGATAGAGCCGTGACACAGACCAGATGTCATTTCAATGTTAAAATTACATTGTTTTCATAACAAAGTCAGCTTACATCACTCTTAAATAGATCACACTAAGGTTCTTCTGTATACTGACACGGAGAGAGTGAGCTAGATCTTTCCAGAGGACTTGCCAAGCACAAACTATAGGAGAAGTTAAGATTTTCTCAGGGCACTCACCAGCTGGCTCACAGCCTGCATATCTCCATATCTCTCTGCAGCATACTTCGAGTCATTGCAATATAGAATGTCCTTTCTACTGATTTCTTTGATTCCTGGAGGAAATGACAGGTACTTGTTCTTGTGGGAGGTAGAAGGCCAAAGATGTCATTGGCTGGAGCTCTTTTCTTGCCTGTTTTCCTTGCCCTTTCTTCTGGAGCCCTAGTGACTTTGAATTAATTTACAGTCCACTGTGTAACAGTATCATGTGCACTACTTTTCCCATTGGACAGTTGGAACTTGGAAGATAACAATTTCGAACCCAAGGTCAGAATCCATATGGACTCAGCCCATGGAAGCCATGATTTTGGAAGCTTAGTTCCTCCTCTCTCCCTTATCTCTGTTATAGCCCCACTTGCCTTATCACCTCTGTGGCACTGATGATATGTTCGGGGAACAAGGGCTGCAGGCACTAACAAAAAATCATCCTCAGGGGACTCTCATGGTAAAATGCCAAATGAGGACATCTTGTGCTGACCGAGTCCCTGAAACGCTTCAAACAATTGCGATGAACCTAAAGAAAGAACGTTTTCCTTTTAGTTTTGGAGATTTTGCCCTTAATTGACCTCATGCATCTAACTATTCACAATAGACATTTTTATATGAAAGGTCATACTGGAAAAAAAATACAATCCACTTAGATACCTGCATATGATTATGCAGATAGATCATCTGCCAATGATTATGAGCAGGATTGGTAAAACAGGCTAATATGTTGAATATTCAAGGGAATGCTAACATGTCTTTAGTTCCTCGCCACACTCCCTTCTCTTGTTTTATTTTCTACCCCCAGTTTTTTTTTTGCCTTTTAAGAAAATAGAAAAACTCAAAGGTAGAGTGTAAATTACCAGATGAAAATACCCAGAAATATTCTATCCTTGAATGGGGACCCTAATCCCTCAAAAAAAAGGTGAAAAATTATTCATAAATAACATACTTCTCCTTGAAGATTGCTAGCAGATATAAGATAAATGCCACCATTGTTTCTCATGGGTCTTAGTGAAATTTTGTGGTTTTCTGTTTCTCAGTTCCTTTTGACTTAGTTAAGGTATGACAGCTTGGGATGTAATCAGTATTTCCTACTTATTCAATGCCCTTTAACTCTATAATCAGAACAAAATTAAATTTACTGACTTTTTTTTCTTTGCTGTATATTTTAGATTATCTATTCCCCAAACCAGAGCTTTTAAGGCAAGTATTTTATTTTGAGGAGAAATGACCATGAAGCTTGATCTAGGTGATCAACCTCAGTAAAGTCATCCCTTGCTGAGAAGCACTGCCATTGCCTGAAGGCACATCTCCACTTTCCCTGAATGACTACATGATATTTGACTGAGGTCTGGCTCTGAATATTCAAACATAGAGGGTCCTGCATATTCTGGTTTGGAGAAACTTATGCTGATATGGATCATGTAGACCAAAGGGCTATACGATCTGGAACATGTTTGGTCATAAGAAATGCTGAACATTTTATGATTAAGTGTGTGTGTACATGTGTGCCTGTGTGCGTGTGCACACGCATGCCCCAGACTTTTTTCTGCTATATTCGCTTTACAGGATGGGTTTCCAGAAATTAGATCAGCAGCATGCAAAGAGCAAGGGATAAAGATAAATCCAATGTTGTTAACTCAGTGTAGTCGGGTGAACAGGTAAAAGTGTCAGAGTTCTCATCAGGATCTGACTGTATTTACTTTTTGATTCTATTGCCCCCACCTTCATCCATGCCTTTGTAATGTCCAAAGCCTATTCAGTCTTTTAAGATAAACCTATAAGGCCACCTCCTCCACAAAGCCATCCGTGCTTCATCATTTAGAATTCCCTCTTTTCTGAATTTACTGTCACAGTTATTTTGTAAATTCACATGGAATGTGTCACTTTCTGATTTGCGAGGTGAGTATGTTCCTGCCTGATCACGAATACTGGGCTAGAAACACTTTGAGAACAAAATCTCTCTCTACTTCAACTTTGTATTTCTGAGAAGGGAAAACAGTCAAGAAGTATTTATTGAATCAGAATATATGACTATAGCCATACGTATGTATTTTTTCTTCTACGCTAATACCATTCCCCACCCCCGCCAACCCTCACCATGCCATTGTAAAACAAAAACCAAAACATTTACAAAAAGCACTGAGGCTCACAACTTAACGGTAGCAAGGTCAGGAGTACCACCGGAGGAAACTGTGGACACCCACACAAGCAGGGAGAAGCTCACCTGACAGAGTCATTGGAGTCATGGCTCTGGGCAACCAATATGTCACTTCATTAAAAAGTCACTGTTCGTGAATTGCAATTACCATTTGGTTTGAAAGCATATGTTCATGACTAAGAAATTGTCTCTAGGCCCAGAGAAAGGATCTTGCTGGCTTTTCTAGAGGAAGTGAATGCCAACCAGAATGGCATCTATGTAAGCAACATTAGGCATGCTTTAAAAAGTGCCCCCGTGATGAGCCATGAGAACTGACTTGCTATATGAAAGAACTCAGTGACTCTACCCCCATGCTACGCTCCGTGCCCACTCAGACAATAAGTTGGGATGGCTGTTTTATGCTAACTCTTCACATTCAATAAAACAAAGGGAAAGCTTTAGGCAGCCTTCCCTTCTTCTCAGTAATTGACGTTATTAGCGTGCTTTGCTCGGGCCCCCGCTTAAGCATGTTTATTTGCAATTCCTTCCAAATGTCACTTATTAAAAATTCCGCCTTCCTGATCCTGGAGGTAACAAACCTGGACACGCAGCTTTCAACAGCAAATGGAAAGAGGCTCAGTGTGTATCCAGAGATAAGCAAATTAAAGGGCATAAAAGACTGGGGCAGTTTACAGCTAAAGAGCATCAGTGTAATGTATGTAGAAATCACGCACTCTATTGCCTCATAACATTGCACTCCTACTGGCTCTTTCCCTTTACCCAGTGTGGTTGCCAGCAAAACCTAAACACGACGTGTTCCACAGCCATGAACTAGTCCCAAATCACTGGACTGAAAAAATGCCATTCTGTAGTATGCCTACTGCTAAAGCTTCCATTAGTTGCCCAAGAGAGTGGCAAGAATAGCTCAGAGTAAGTCTTAGCCAAAAATACGTAATGACAACATATGGAGAAAACCAAAAGAATTATAAATGGAAAAAGATTAACAAATTCAGTGCTGCTAATGGGGCGGGGGGAGCTTTATGAGTTCTTTATGAGCTTAATGAGTTCTTTCATTCTAACATGGTGAGGGTTAAAAGCAATTTTATAAACCTAGTTTAAGAGAGGAAGGAAAAAGCTGCAGAAAGATCTGTGTGTTCTTTAGATGACATTTGAAACACACTTACATGCTTTTAAAAGCCATTTGTTGCTGTTACCATTCAGGTGGTATGTTTGAATGCTCAGAAAACAGCTTAAATTTGGGATACAGCGTTCTATCCTTAAAGGTTGGTTTAGATCGCTACTTTACAATAATTGGGGAATTATTCCAGGTGTAATAGGTATATAGAAAATTCTAAGGTCTGAAAATTCCCATATAAAGGCATTTTAAATTTGTCATATTTCCCATGATCCTTTAACAAAATCAACTACAGATTTTCAGATTATTTTCCCATCCCGATTAAGGGTAACCACAATAACAACTACGTACTTCAGTGTTTAGCAGAACCGACCACACATTTTTGCCCTTAACTGAAGGGAAAACAACCATATGGACCTTGTTCTTAGCCAGGGCTCCATTAGCTAATTGAATTGACAAAGCCCAAGCAGTGAGAGACCATGGATTAGCCACATGTTAATGATTCCATTCCTTTGGCAGAGCTAATGGTGTCTTGTTTCAGCGCAGCCTAGAGAAGTCTGCCTCATTTTGAACAGGTTAGACAGATCAGTGCAATAGCACCAAAGTGCACCAAATATATCATTGTTTTGAGGAACAAGAAAAGGCAAAGTTAATTGCAGTCCCAGACCTTAAATGCCCGATATACCCAAAATATTATCATTCTAGCATATAATCAATATAAAACTTGTGGAGGAGATAGTTTATATTCTTTTTTTCATTCTCGATCTTTGAAATCTGGAATATATTTCACAGTTGCAGCATTTCTCAATGTGGATTGGCCACATTTCAAGTATTGAGTCCTTAACAGCCACATGGATTGGTGGCTAGTATATTGGACAGCGTAGGATTGAATGGTGACATGTGTCACTCCCATGTCTTTCCATTGTTCATACCCATAGTCCTTTTAAGAGTTTAATGCTTCACGTTTATTCCTAAACACAAGCTGGACACAGAGCCATTCATAATGGTAAATTAACCTAAAGATAAAAGAATAACAGCTAGCTTGCTCCCTATTAAGGAAAACTGGATCTCTAATGAAAAACACATAATTTGTTAAGGTCTAAAAAGTACTAAGGGCAGAATACGGCCATTTTGATCCGTTTTGATCCACTTTGAAATAAGTGATCACATAATGCTTCAAGCCCCTTAAGGCATGATGTGAAAGTGTGGGTGTGAATAAGCCTCTTCCAAAATTTTGTAAACTTTCTGCTTCAGTTGTGTTGTGTACAACTAGCCTAGGGGGTATAGTGATCACATTTTCCTATCTGGAAATAGGGAAACACGATCTGACAAAGGAATGAATTGTGCCTGTGTGATTTGTTGACACAAAAATCCTCATCCGGTCATGAGACTAAAATATGTTTAATGGAAAGACTGGACTGGAAAAAACAGAGTTATAGAAAATTAGGTTGTCTTCAGAGAGTTCACCAAACTTAGGAAGAATAAATAACTAAGGTTCTAGTTGGCAACGATAATGGGACCAACGAGAAGATTAGGGCTATGAAGAACCAACAGAGAATCCATTAGATTGCATCCTTACCTAATTTCTGGGACGCCAGTGTGAATAAGCCAGTGTTATTACAAATAACCAGAATTTTGAAAAATTGCTGAATTTTATTCCTAAAGTCAGGGTATCTGCCACTTCCCTCAATATCTACTTCTAGAATTAAAGGGTGTCATTTCATCACCTTGGGACATTTATTTTAATCTGTCCTGAATGTAATTATTCCATCAAGCTATTGTCACAAAATCCTATTAACTCAAAGAGTGATTGCATTATTCACTCCTTACTCATTCCTTGATTTCAGTGCCTATTAAATGCAAGTTTCAGGCAGCCAATATGAAGGATAACCTTAAGGGTTCTTACATCTTTTTGATTTTAGGCATTGTTTTCTACCTGGTATTATGAACATTGGTCTCAAAACGAGAATGTGCTAATATTATAGTTCATCATAATGATGCATCTAGGCTTAAGAAATTCAGAGAAGGCCTAATAAAATTTATTAATTTTAATAAAAATTAAAAATGAGGTTCATCAAATGACTGAAATACTTCCTTTGATTATCCTAAAAGGCAATCATCAAAAGCACCAGATTAGAACCAGTATAATGATGGATTCCTACACAAACAGTGGGATTCTACTTCTTGAATAACCTCTACAGAAATCAGGATTACAGTTTCTTAAACCTGAACATGTGATCCAAGGTAAGACAAAAGAACTTTTTATCTTGATTTGCGAATTTAATTACTCGAAATGACTTTGAACACTTTACAAAATGGATTATATTTATACATTGAACAAATCCACTTAACTAAAAAGATAAAAATAATATGAAATGATTGCTCAAGAAAATATGAAGTAGGAGGTCCCCATATCATAGATGCTGGTTACAAGTTTCTAAATTAGAATATGGAGTCATGACTTCTGGAAAGTTAGGTTTAATCATCTATGTGGTTGGCCCTAGAAAATGTCTTAAGTTGGTGAAATGTAACTTCTCTCCCCCTTTTTTAGCATCAGTGGGGTGCTCCTCTTTGGAACTCCCACTAGTTGCATATCCAAAGATATGATCCTAAAATATATCTCTCTTCAAATTCAAAGTATGCTGCGATTCTTTGAAAGTGGCCAGATTGAAGTAACCTTAAGGTTTACGAAGCAGACCTCCTTGATTGCCATATCACTGGAAGGACTTCTCTTTCTATAATTCAAGCTATCCAAAAGAACTACTGTAAATGTTTTATGCACCACAAGTACCTACAGCCAAGGAAGAAGAAGAGCACATAGAGGGTGAAAGGAGGGGCAGGAACAAGAAAGGACAGTCGTAGTGTCTAGCTTATAGAAAGAACCCAATGTATGCCTTTATCCAGTGAGTATTGAAGCACTTTCCTAAATTGATCTCTGGGGCCTCTCGCTTTCTAGGTATAGACCTCTCTCCCTGCAAGGTTCCAAAGGCTCACCTCCTCCTTCTTGCAAGAATAGATCTAAATATCATTTACACACACATGACAGGTAACTAGTTAAATCTCTCCTGGGAATCAGTAGGCACTCAATAGGGAGTGAAATTGAAGTAAAGTGAATACTGTGAATGTTAGTTGTTCAGGTACCACTGGGCAGGAAGGAAGGCACGGGAAAGAGATCTTAACACTTTGTTTCAGAGAGCATGGCAGTTTGTCTGGGAATGCAACTGGAACCCTTTTATTTTTAATTAAATTAATTAATTAATTTGTTTTTTAATCCTGGGGTTCGGGTTACTATAGTTGGAAGTAAAATTAAACAGAGGGTAACAGTTTTCTCTTTGGCACATTAATCCATTGCTCTGCTTAGGAGGTCCCTTAAACAGAAAAGAGTGAACAAATTTGGGCACCAGAGGAATCCTCTGGGCCTTAGCAATCACCTCCTCTTACCTGATGGAAAGCAAACAAAAACTGAGCCAGGGGGCAATGATGGTCTTTTTCCCCTTCTCTTCTCATATGCCCATTTAGGCTTAAATGTTCTTTAAAGAATTCAGAACTCTGTGCACTACATGAAGGCTTACTTTTGAGGGGAAAAGAATCAGAGAATGTCAAATTTAGATTTTTTCTAAATGTTTATTCATTTTGAAAGACAGAGAGAGACAGAGCACAAGCGGGGGTGGGGCGGAGAGAGAGGGGGACACAGAATCTGAAGCAGGCTCCAGGCTCCGAGCTGTCAGCACAGAGCCCGACGTGGGGCTAGAACCCACAAACCCTGAGATCATGACCTGAGCCGAAGTCAGGCACTCAACCAACTGAGCCACCCAGGCACCCCCAGAGAATATCAAATTTAGATTGTTCTGTCCAGAGACCAATGATTCCATTTTTCCTTCCCCCACTCATGCCAGATATCATTCATTTATCATTCATTCGGCAATTATTTACACACACCAATTATGTGCCATAGAGACTGTTCTTGGAGCTAGATATAGATTAGTGAAACAAAACAGGAAAAGGTCCTTGCCCTCTCCTTGAGGTGAGACATATGTATACTATATATATATATATATATATATATATATATATATATATATATATATATAATAAATAATGTATAGAGTATGTTAGAAGTGCTACGGAAAACATAAAAGGAGAGTTAGGGAGAGGAGTGTTGGGTGGGGGGTGGCGGTTGTAATTTTAAATAGAACGTCAAGGTGGGCCCTATTGAAAATTTTGCACTTGAGACTTCAAGGAAAGGAGAGAGTTACCTATACAGATTGTTTTTTCAGTGGGGGTTAGGGGGAGGCAGTGGTAAGGAAGATCATATGTCCTAGGGAAACGCCTGTCTTTTTATGGTTTAAGGAGGTTACTGTGGCTGCAGAAAAAGTGATACAGAGGTAAGAGCAGGATAGGGGAGGAGGGTGGTCGGTGAGGCCAAATCAAGTGGGCCACATAGAGTCTTTTTTTTTTTTAATTTTTTTTTAATGTTTATTTATTTTTGAGAGAGAGAGCGACCACGAGCAGGGGAGAGACAGAGAGAGAAGGCAACACAGAATCTGAAGCAGGATCCAGGCTCTGAGCTATGAGCATGGAGCCTGACATGGGGTTGGAACTCACAAACCATGAGATCAAGACCTGAGCCGAAGTCGGATGCTTAACCAACTGAGCCACCCAGGTGCCCCAGCCACATAGACTCTTGAAAGGACTTTGGTTCTGAGTGAAATCAGGAACATTGTTTTGAGCAGTCAAGGGATTTAATTTGACTTGAACTTTAATGGATCACTCTGGCAATTTGTTGAGAATAGATCCTTGAAATAAGAATGTAACCAGGAGGCTACTGCAGCTAATGTAGATAATGATGCCTCTGATGGGAATAGCAACACTTAGGAAGGCAAATTTGTAGCTAGAGACACTGGGAGATGGGTTGGTGTGGTGGCAGGAGTCTGTGGAAAGTCTATTCTGATTGCTTCTCTTTCCTCAGGGAGCTAGGAAGCCACATCATCAGCTGAGAGTGGGGACAGAGGAGAGGAAGTGCTGGCCCTAAGAGTAAATAAGAGGCCGGGCTGAAATAGCTGGATAGTGAAGAGGAAATGAAAACTAGGGAAAGACAGCATGACTAGTGGCATCAACAGTGCTTACTGCTTGGTATTGCCTCCGTTCCCACAGGTATCAAAATCTTCCTCCGCCCAGAACCTCCCAGCAGCCCTATTGATCGATCTGAGTTGGCAGATGAGAGAATGTGTATTACCCAGTTCTGATCTAATCTGACCTATTCCTATGGTAAATTGAAGTCCAGAGAGTGTCTTTTAAACTGCCATCTTTGAGGATCATTTGAATTACCAATTAGCAAGTGCTCTAGTAAGGAAAACAATTAGAATGCCTATCTAAATATCATGCACCACGAGGGCCTGATAACTACGGCTCCTGGGAATTCATGCTATAGGATAAGGGTACCAAGGGCTGCAGCTGAGTGTCTGAAACATGAATCATGTTAATGCAGTGGGAATAAGACACCTGCTCAATGGATTTCTAATTAACTCTTAGATCTTTACATTCTGGCTCAAAGTTATATCTTCTGCACATCCTGGCTTTAGTTTTCAAACGGTTCCAGGGAGATCAGCCAGAGTTTGTCTTTTGAATAGACTGGCATGACTTTTCAACAAGACCCAACAGAATCACATTTGATTTCAAGAAATTGAGGAGATAATTAAGAATGTGCTAGTCACTACTGAATGTAGTTATGTATGCTTGCTTCTGCAATTTAGAAGGGGGAAAAAGGTCCATTTAAGTCATCTTAAAAGGGTTCTTGCTATAAAATAAAAGTTAGAGGAGGGATAAATCTGCAACGCCAATGATTTTCTTGCTTTACCAGTAACTTAGTATTACATAACGAATGCTGAATTATCAAAGCATTTATTGACATTTCTTCACACACACTGGGAATTGGTTTGTGGCCTTCAGAACTCTCCACTCTTCCTAACTGCTTCTCAAAGTTCTCTCTCTCCTCTCCTTCCCACTCAGTTTACTTCTTGGAAGCCTTGTTGACCTTTGCAATCATTTCCTCTCTCTCACCTGATCTTCGTCTGCTCGTAAGTCCATCCCTTTTCTCATGTTCAGCATCTTAGAATGGAAAAGTTTATAAAGCACCATCAACACCACAAAGCCACATGCAATTATGAACAGGTGCCCAGGGCTAGCTCACACATGACAGAGTCCTTGTGGGATTTTATCAAGACTCTCATTTTCAAGAGGGCTATCCCTTTTAGAAAAATCAAGCCATTCTTAAGCGGATCTTTTCTTTGTTTTTCCAGTCCAGAAATAATTGCTATGTCAAGTTCAATAATAAAATGAATGGCTGCTGTTGACTGAGGACCTACTCTGGGGTGTGGAGCTAGCGAGACTCTCCTAGTCATCTCACAACAACCGTGCCAGCCTTGTCCCTTTTCATTTTTTTTTCCTGTGGATACTCATTAGATCTGAAAGTCCTACAGATTGGCATCTCTAAAGTAAAGCAGTGTGTCCTATAAAATTTTTTAATGATGTTAGGGCTTTTAAATTCAGTTTGTGACATTTTGTTTGTCATTTTAAGGAGCCAGTGGAACCTCCAGTTGGGTTTTTTCCAATAGGCAGCCACTAATGTGGACCAGAAGTTTACAACAAAGATACAGATGAGAAGATCATCGATGCTGAGATGCGAGTGATAGGCACAGGTCTAGCAAAAGAAAGAGATCCTCAGAGGCATAAGAAATGGCTGACAGCAGCATCTTGGGAGATTTTCATATTTTGGTAGTGGGAAGAGAAAGACAAGCCATAAAAGGATCCAGTAGGGGCAATGGAAAAAGCTAAGTAGCAGACTTCTGAAAGAGTTAAGGAAGTCGAAGGAATAACTCTTTAAGGTGCTTCAAGTGGTCAGGGCTATAGAGGTCAGCACTATAGAACTCTTGTAGATATGGAACTTAGAAAAAAAAATCACGGAACTTAGGAAGAAAATCAACCATCCTTAAAAGGGTTAACTCAGCAACATGGCGGGTGAAAAAGACAGGTTCCAAGGGACTAATAATACTCTTATTTCATGGGAGTGGATAGAAACTTGGGGACAAATGGAAGAATGTTACTTTTAGAGTGAAGGGTAGAGTGATTCATGGGTATCACAATAAAAGCCTAAGAAGTGGTACATGAATTGAATAGGGGACTGTATATGATACCATAATTCTATACTTAATGAACACTCAATAAGCAAAATGTAAAGCAGAAATAAAAGAAGAATGAAATACACAATGAAAAATGATTTAGCCATAAAAAGAGGGTATAATGCTAAGCAAAATAACCCAATCAGAGAAAGACAAATACCATATGATTTCACTCATATGTGGAACTGAAGAAACAACACAAATGACCAAAGGAAAAAAAAAAAGAGACAAACCAAGAAGCAGACTCTTAACTACAGAGAACAAACTGATGGTTACCAGAGGGGAGGTGGGTAAGGGATGGGTGAAAGAGGTGATGGGGATTCAAGAGCACACTTATCATGATGAGCACTGAGTAATGTATGGAAGTGTTGAATCACTATATTATACACCTGAAACTAATATACCACTGTATGTGAACTATACTGAAGTTAAAATTAAAAAAAAAACTTGAAAAAAAATAAAAGGAATTTTGAATAAATTCATAGTATATTCTCCAGCACACTGCATTTCTCTTCGTTTTTAAAATATATAAATATTTTATGTAATTTAAATAAACAGTGAAGAAGAGGAGGAGGAGAAAAATAAAGAATCTCAATATGGCTCAGAAAAGGGGGCTGAGGAGGGGACATAATTCTTAGGCATCCTAAGGGAGGAGGTGTAAGTGATAGTTCCTTTTTCTGGTGACTATCTGATACTTATCATCAAGTGCTAGTCAGATGAGATGCAGTATCTTGAAGGCATCATGAGCACCTCAAAGAAGGAAGGATAGAGCACTAAAGAGTGAAGGCTTTCGAGCCCCCCTTTTCCCTCCAGGAAACATTAAAATGTTTTCAAATTCTAGGCCAAGTGGCTTAGTTTCAGAGTTCCTCTTTATGCAGCCGTGCTGTCTCCTTCCAGCAGCCACATGTCCTATGGATGGATCTATAAATTCAGGACAACAAAGTGAATGTGTAGGGGCCGGGTTGGGGGTGGGCAAGAGAGGTAAGACTGAATCAGGGCCAGCGGCTGCCTACAGGCAACTCAACGGAACACTCATGTCTGATTTGTGGAAGTGACATCATCATTAGCTTCAGATCAATACTGGCCAAAATTGAAGAACTCAACTGTGTTGTGCCAGCTTTAAATCTCTAAAATAGATGACCAAGTTGACTCTTTTCTGTAGCCCCCCTCTTGGACTTCAGAACTGATGGCACATTTTCATTTCTAATTTTCAGCCTCATCCAGTTCCTGGTTGATACTAGCCTGCACAGATGATTTGCTGGGGCAATCACAGAGTGACTCGGGAATAAAACCTGCTGCTTTAGGTTAAAGATGTCTATTCAGAACTGCATTCCTTGCTTTCTCCCCCACCCCATCCTCCTGTGCACATGGTCTATAGTCCAGGGAAATAAAATAGCCTTTTCAAGACGAATGTGTTTTACCAGTAGATGGAGTAAATGCTTCCCAGAATCCTGTACCTGCTAGTTAATGGACTAGTGTCTCAAAAAGAGACAAAGCCACCACCAACAACTGATTCTGGAACTTAATGTATAATAGCAGGTGGTGAACATGATCAATGACATGGATGGCTCTTACCTGAAATGTTTTGTAAGAGAGGAGACACTTATTCACATATACATATATGAATAATGAATAAATGAATATATGAATAAATATGCGGATATATGAATATATATTAATAGATAGATAGATGAATAAATGAAGGTAAGCAGGAGGACACAGAGGAAACTTGGAGTACTCACAATCCCTTCATTTCTTCACAATTTTGCCTAAAATGAGCCCAGCACCTGGGGTACGATCCCAAGTGCAATTTTTCCCCCCTTCATCTTAAATGTTTTTCAAAAGGGATCCTTTTACTCTGTGGTTTGATGAAAGGGCGGGATGGGGGGAAGTCCACTTTGCAGCTGGTACAACACAGAAGAGAGCTGCGTCAACTCTCAAAGGCTGCCAAGCCTTTCTTTTGGCAGAAGCACTGGGGATATTACACTGGGGATAATTTATCACGCTTGCTTTGGATGTTCCAAATTTGCAAGCCGTGGCTAATTTCCAGAGACAGCAGGGCAATAAACTCCACTTTCCTAAGAGAAAAACAGTAACCGCACCACCTTTCAATTAAATGGGCCATGGAAAACGAAGAGCCACCCATGATCATGGATATTCAGAAATCCTCAGAAAGCCTGAGTGTGGCCACTAGTGGTGGGAATAATGACTGTGCACCCGGAGAAGCCTGGCTTCACGGATATTAGGAATTGGCATGTGCATCTGCTTCCACATTTGTCTCTTTCTGTACATTTTCCTGTATGAACACACAGGCACACATGAACCCTCATGTGTGCAAGACCAAAACACAAGTATTGGATGCTCATGGAAGAATTATAGCCTCTTCTGTTATGCATCAGGTGAAGTTTTCCTCACAGTCTCTGGGATCTCCTTTTCTCTGCTCCTTTCTTAATCTCCTGGTGCCTCCTTGATCATCCAAGGCCCCTTGGAGCAGGAAGCAAACAACTCCTCCCTCTAGATCAGTGAGCCACACTGGGCAGTTGTCCTCAACCCCTCATGGCTTCCTAAATAGGTCTGCGGTCTTTTATGTTTCCTGAGCCAGGTGTTCAGAAACTGTGTATTGTGTTAATGAATCAGTATTTTACAGGGGGGTTCCAGGCCACCATTCAAAGGAACGCAGATGGTGGGCATTTTGAGTGGGTGACTGGGGGGTAAAAAGGATGGATATTTGGGGGTGAGAATCTCATCCTAAGTGGGAAGCCTACTTTCAGATGGTCCTACTACTTTTGTGGTCCAGGATCATGCCATCTGATTACATTAACATCTCATGTGTTCATTACAGAATCCAGACCAGGACCACGCGGTGCCTCTAACTTCAGAGAAAGTGAAGCAACCCCATTAGTGTGAGGTTTACACAACCTTTGACTCAACGGTCAGTTTCTCTCCCCTCTCCAGTTCCTGCAGGGTAGGCTGCTACCTTAATTTTTGTCTCCTGATTTTTGTTTCTATGGATATGTTAATGGTTTTACAGGATCATTTCCTATGGTGCAGAGGAACACCTTGGGCCAGTCTCTATTTTCAAAGTCAGAAATGCTGTGAGGTCAGGCAGGATCTCGTGAATTCTGTAATATGCTAGAAATATCTTCTAATTTCTTTTTTCGCACTAATCTGTAAAGGTACCTCAACAGTTTCCCTTCTTTGCCCTGCTGAAACATTTATAAAAAAATATGCATCTAGAAAGAGGCCAATAGATGTTAGCTCTTATTATTTTTATCCTATAATTGCTGAAGCTAATCCTATTTCATGGTTTGCAGCCCCCAAACCAATGGATGTTCCCTTTTGTCAGGATCCTAACAAACTTCTCTGCCCTGGTCTGATACCAGCAACTTGTGTTTAGGTGTTTATGGCTGGTGGTGGGTTGACATATATGCCTTCCTAGTGCATGTTATTTCATGACCTGACCTCTTCTTCGAGCTTCAGCTGCTTTCGGACTTCTACTCTGTCCTGTATCGTCTCTCAGATGCCTCTCTTCCAGACCCTGTTGAGGCAGGTCAAGGTCATCTTCTGAGTTCAGAGAATTCTCACTTTTTAGTGAACTGTGATCCCAATCTCCACCCTAGACCATGTACAGGAGCCAAACTAACCACAAGGTCAGGCTTTGCTAAAATTATCCCGTCTGTCAGTCTCCTGGCAAACGACTAGTTTGAAGATTTTAATCACAACATTGACACACACAATGCTAATTTCATACAGTTATGTAACTTAACTGATAAGCCCATCTAAGCTTTACCTGCATGGTAAGAGACCTGAGGTTAAAAAGTGAAACATATTACCTAACCATATGCTTAATTTATATTTACGCAACAGAAAGCATTTCTGAAATCTGAAATAAACAAACCTGGGGTGAAGGGATTGCGTGAAGGCAGGTCTTCACATCCAGAACCAATATTAAGAGCAAAAGAACAACTAATTTGTCTCAGTGGGGTAGCAAAGGGACACAGCCTTCAGAATGTCGTGGGAGATTATATTTCAACGACTTACAGTTAATTTGAAAACTGACTAAGCTCTGGCCCTATTATTAATGACAGTTTCAATCAATGACCATTTTGTATCTAAATTTCACTTTATATGTATTTCTCCTCTCTTCTACCTATTAGGATTTCTGGACTACTTGACTTACATTAAAAATGTTCTAGTTTCTGTGGCTAGTGGTGTTTTGTTTTGATAAACTCATTGCAAAGTGTGTGTAATTGTTGCATTGTGAACAAGGGAATGGCAATAAATTTAGGCATAGCATTTTTGAACAAAATACAAGCAGCTTGAAAAACTGTTTCTGAATGACAAGAAATTTGGCATGACCAAGTAGGTGAAAAGTACCATTATACATCTTTATGTATTGAAGTTTATGTCTATAGAGCAAAGGGAGAAAAAGAGGAAGCATACTGGAGGTATTAGCCTGTGTACTTTTCTGATTTTACGGATGATCACATTTATCTAGGGCCTATAATACTTTATAAAAGATGAAAACATTCTTGTGGGAGGAAAAAACCAATTAACTTCCTTGCTTGCAGAGATGGGTAACCTTGTTTCTTCTATCTTAGATTTCAGTAGGACACCCCCATCTTTGGATGAAAAATGCTGACCGGTGTGTTCTGGGAATCTTGGCTCACCCCGAGGCTAATGAGCACAGTGTCCTGGCTGTGTGCCCAGCTTTTGTGGCAGGGAGTTACCCCCAGTGCTTTTTTTAACTTACACTAAAGTTTGGACTTAGAAAGCAAGATCTGCCAGCGCATCAGAGGAAATAGGGCTTTCCCTCTATAACCATCGACATCAAATTCTATTTCTACCTGCAGCCCTGGAATCAGCCTCTTTGGTCTGATTTAATCGCCATATTCACACCCATCTCTGTTGGTGAAGTTAAAGAGGGAAGAGTGCGGGTAGGACTCTTCTAGTTTGGGGGAACCCAATCTATGTGCCCCTTTCAATGGGGATGCAGGAGAGGGGTTGGGTCGTGGGGATGAGTCCTAAGGAGTGTATATATGCACCGAGGAGGAAAGGCAGAGCATGTGACACAAAGGGCAAGTGCAGAAGAGCAGCTCTCACTTGACCTTGTTAGGCTTCCTGCATGGAATTAAATTTCAGAAACTGGCGAGGCTCGCAAGGAGTAATTACTGCAATTGCCTCACCCCCTACTGTCAGCACATGGCAAAGTTTGCTGTGGGTAGGGCAGCAGGCAGTTCTTTCCGAACATTTCAAAATATTGGTAACATTTTCTTAAATTTCTCACCAACCCACAGAGATGATTTGGAGGCATCCGAACTCTTCTGTCCAAGTCAATGCTCAGAAAGTATCCCAAAGCAGCAGGAGTAGAAATGCAGTGACAATGTACGCTTGCATTGATGTTCTCTGATATACAACGCGACCGAAGGGCATTTTTACAAAGGCCCCAAGCACCAAAATCACAAGGTAATTTTTCCCCTTCAATCTTTCATTTAGTAAACTATTAGCCTAGCTCACAAGTCTTCTGAGATCACTTCAGCCTATAGCCATGATGTTTTTCTTTTTATTTTTTTTTAAGGTTTAAAAGTAGCCATGAAGGAGTCAAATCAGTATCTTCACTAGTTTTACTGAGTCCATAGGAGAGATGTATTACAATTCGGTTTCCCATCCATGAGATGGCTTGGAAAACAATGTAGCCCAGTACAGCCACCCCTACCCCCCCCACCCCTGGCCCCCCGCCCCCCTCACCCCCTCCCCGGCCCCTCGCCCCCCTCACCCCCCCCCCCCCACCGCCGGAGAGAGTGATTTTTTTTTAATTTTTTTTTTTAACATTTATTGATTTTTGAGACAGAGAGAGACACAGCATTAACGGGGGAGGGGCAGAGAGACAGGGAGACACAGAATCGGAAACAGGCTCCAGGCTCTGAGCCATCAGCCCAGAACCCGACGAGGGGCTCGAACTCATGGTCGGTGAGATCGTGACCTGAGCTGAAGTCGGACGCTCAACCGACTGAGCCACCCAGGCGCCCCAAGAGTGATTTTTTTAAAAGCGGTATATCAAGCCCGGTAAGGCAGAATTTGACTGAAATTGCAAGTAAATAAGATGATTTTTGTCTTGCCTGAGAGAGGTGGATCACTATTTCTTACGTTTCTTTTTTTCTTTTCTTTTCTTTTCTTTTTTCTTTTCTTTTCTTTTCTTTTCTTTTCTTTTCTTTTCTTTTCTTTTCTTTTCTTTTCTTTTCTTTTCTTTCCTTCCTCCCTCCCTCCCTCTTTCTTTCTTTTTCTTTCTTTCTTTCTTTCTTTCTTTCTTTCTTTCTTTCTTTCTTCTCTCTCTCTCTCTCTTTCTTTCTTTCTTCTTTCTCTCTCTCTCTCTCTCTCTCTCTTTCTTTCTTTCTTTTTTCATCTCAGGCAAATGAAGCCAAAGTCTCTTGGCTCTTGTTGTACCTTTGAACCTGCGGCCTTACAGCTGGCTAGCAATGAACCTGAAAAAGAATCATCATGGCTATGACTCTATAGGTTTTTCTTTGACGAAAAAGAGGGAATAGGAACAAAGAAGAGGAGAGAGAGAGAGGCAGGGAAAGAGGAAGAGGGGGGAAAACAGTGGAGAGAAGAGGAAATGGAAAGGAAGGGAAGGTCAGAGATGTAGGTTAGAAAGGAGGAGAAAAAACAATTGACGCATCAGGGCTCCCCGGGGAGTGGAACTCTGACAGCTGAGGCATCTCTTATTTGGCTCCTTCACCTGCCTAGAGAGAGAAGAGCGCTGTTTTGAAAGGGGTTCATTAGTGAATCAGGCTCAGGCCTGATGCTTTAGCCATCAGGGTTTGGGTGCTTGTTGCGAGGGCCCTGCTTGGGCACAGGTCTTTGCCCTTTTGCTTTGCCGCTTGCTGGCCAGCTAACCAGAGGATCCAGAGACTGGTTTCATCCCACAGCTCTTCAGTTTTATTTTCCTGACAGTGCAGTACTTCATTAAGAAAAAGGCACTCAGCTATTAATTTCTGCTAACGCTTAGCCTGGCCAATGAAATATAAGCATGTGCCATTCTGTGTCTATTTTAGGGTAGGGATGTGGGGGCGGTTAAACTCTGCTTGGCTTACAGCTCTCTGCATTCACCTCATTCTTCCCAGCTCTGTCTTCTTTGTTCATCCTTCTCCTGACAGGCTGCCTGATGGTTACAAGAACGGTGCAGAATTGTAACAGGCTCAGAGTGGATGAAGGAGGGAAGGCGATCAGGCGATCTTCTTAATAGTTTAAAACATACATATAACCTTTTCTTAAGAGAATATCTGAATGCTCTGAAGTATTAGTCACTGCTGTTTGAACATTTTATCTTCCTAGGGGGAAAATTAAAATTCTCCTGTGCCCGCCTTCCATCTTCTCTCTCTTCCTAGCTTGTAGAAATGACTGGGGGGATCGGGGGGGGGGTGGGGTGGGGGAAGACCCATTTGTAACTAGTCTCTGGTGCTGTATTGATCACTACTTTACAATATCTAATGTACGAAATGTTGGCCTCAGGAAAGCAAGCAGCAATTAATGGGTTAAGTATACAAATGATTAAATATCTGTTGGATTCACTTCCATTAAGTAAATATTTTTATCGCAAGAACAACTTTTTTCTCTCATCTGTTGGATTGTCAGTATATTAGAAGTGAGCATATCCTGGAGGCGCCTGGGTGGCTCAGTCGGTTAAACGTCCAACTTCAGCTCAGGTCATGGTCTCACAGCTCAGGTCTGTGAGTTTGAGCCCCACATCAGGCTATGTGCTGATAGCTCAGAGCCTGGAGCCTGCTTCAGATTCTGTGTCTCCCTCTCTCTCTGCCCCTCCCCTGTTCATGCTCTGTCTCTCTCTGTCTCAAAAATAAATAAAAACAAAAAATTATAAAAAAAGTGAGCATATTCTGATTTACTATAGGAAAGGGGGGCGGGGGGGAGGATGAGCGAGAGATTTGCCTTGTCTTTGTAACCATCAGAGACAAAGCAGGAATGAGCCTTCAAGAACCAGAGCAGGTCTTGCCTAGAAACTACACAGGGGGCCACCTGAGTGGGTCCAATGTAGCTCAGCTATAAATATGCCCACCACAAAGATATTAAAGGGCCTGAAATTTTCATTTCATCGGGACTCATGTGAAATTTGGCAGGGAAATGACAGCGAAGTGTCTAGTGATATAACCATCCCTTAGCATCATGCTATTTCAACCGAACAGAAAAGGTATGGGCATAGCATGAGATAAAGCTGTCTCCTAGAGTCTGGTTGGAGTCCTGGGGAGGTCAGAAAAGATTGGGATTCTGCTAATGAGAAGTTTCAAGAGGCAGAGGCAGAGAAGCCAAAGAGGCACCTTGCCTCTTTTACAGATATGGTGAGAATCAGGCCTTCCTAAAAGCCCCTCGTTAACTTCACTATTTAGAACTGGAAGGTACTAAAAGCTACAACTCCATCCTTTTATGAGAAAGGAAGCAGAAACTCATGGAGGTGTTAAAGAAGTCACAGCTGGAGAATAGGAATATTTTAGTATGTGCTTGGCACTCCGCTAAGTGGTTTGAGGTGCGCATACCTCATCTAATCCAATGATTACCAGCCATGGCTGCGCATCTTAATCACCCATGGAAACGAGAAAATACATAGTTGCATATGTGTTCCAATCCACCATCCACTGGACGCTCAGATTTCTTACGCTTTGGGGTAGAGCTAGGTGAGTGTAGTGTTGAGTTTTCTGTTGTTTTTTTTTTTTTTTTTTCCTTTCTTTCTTCTTCTTCTTCTTCTTTTTTTTTTTTTTTTTTTTTTTTTTAGCTGCACAAATGATTCTGAGTCTCCGCAGGGTTGAAGACTATTTGTGTAATTCTCACAATTTTTGACTCAGGAATATTACTCCATCTTCTCCAAAAGATGAAAGTGAAGTTCATGTCTTCAGGGGACTAGAACCCAGGTCTATACTTTCTGGTTCCTTAGTTTTTTTTTTTTTTTCTGTTTAACACAACTTGCCCGGAGGGCTGAAGTCTTGGGTTTGGAGTAGATAAGCGCGGTTCTTCCAAGTGTATTCCACTTTATCCTCTGAGTGTTCCATGAGAAACCAAGGAATATATTTATGTTTATGGCTACTAATAGCTTTCTCTTTGCCAGACCATGGCATTTATCCCATTTTGCAATCCTTTCCCCTTTTCTGTAAACAAAAGAAAGCAGTGACGGGGGAGATGGCACTAGAGGTGGGATAGAGTCAAAGATTATAATGAATCACGCAGAATCTCTCTCACACCTAGTGTAAGATGCATAATTTCTATACACGGGGCTTGATGGGAAAATGAGGTTGGAGCAGGGGATGTGTCGGGAAGCTGCATTTATGCCTATCAAACCCTCTTATTTTTTCTCAGATGGAGACGGGTGGGGGGAGGGGAAGGTCCCTCCCAGAGATGACACCACTACCTAAGCATCACACTACCTTGGCCTCACTTGGATAAGCACATCTGTCTGGTGTAATCCTAGGAGCTGCTAGACATAGACAAGTACTTTCATCACTTGAACAGTGAGCTTCAGTGTTAGAGTTGCTCTATTTATACTTTGCTCTGCAGGCAATCCTGATGCTTTTACATAAGTGGCAAGCTCCACTACCTTAGCAAACAAGTAAATAAGGTGATAAACAGTACTCTCTTTTCCGTATGGGCGTGTGATGAATTCCCAAGCCAGCTTCACTTCCCATTATTCTGGCCAACTTACCTATTTTAAATCACTTGAGATGACAGTGGGTTTTATTGTTTTCCCCTCTCAAAGTCGGGCCTTGATATGACAGTTAATTTGCAAACACATGGGAGCTGGCTGGGTGACAGGCAGGGCAAGGGGATGGTGAAGTGGGCTGGTTCAACTCTCGCAACGTAATTGCTCAAACTTAGCCTTGCTGGGTCTATTCAGCACTTCTGTGATTACATAATGTTCCAAGACTCAAGAAGATGAGGGTTTGGAAGCATTGCATACCATGTGTATTTTCTCGGGACTGCAAACTTCTCTGGTTTCAAGGGTCAGCTTTCTGATCCATACAAAATTGAAACAGAGGCTTGGGAAATCAGAGATTGCATGGGGGAGCCACACACCTGCTCAGGCACAGGAAAGGCCTGGAATGCCAAGGCACTTGAGCATAATCTGGTTTCTGTATACAGACCTGGATCCTTCCGCCACGGATGAGGCAGTTACAGACACTTAGGATTCTGGAAAATACCTGGATGCTCCTACCCTACCCCTTCTACTCTGAGGGCAGAGGAGAACCAACAGTATAGGTATTAGACTGATTTACATTTTGTTTCCTTCTTAGAGATGAAGTGGAAGCACCCTTGATTAATGTGTCCACACTTGAATGTCCATAAAAGTAGCAAATGCTGGCGTCCAGCTGTTAATGAATGATCTAAAAGATTACTTGGTAGCTTTTAGTATAATCCTGAAATTAGTTAATGGAAGTGCCACTAATGAACATCTATTAATAGAGGCAACTGATGTTAACACTGCTAATGTAATGGCCAGGAGGTGTAATAAAACGTGTGGACAGAGCAAACCTAATACTGTTCTATATCAAAGTAGCTCCCTTGAAAAATGTAAAGCCAGATAATGATTACAACTAGGAGGCATTTTAACAACAGGGTCATTGCTGGCAGGGCTCACCATCGAGTTTTAAATAGAGTAGCGGACAGCTATACTTTGAGACCTTCATTCTCTGTGGGACCTTTCTTGATTACTCTTACTGGGTGTCAAAGCTCTGATTATTTCTCTGAACTCTTATTACATAACAAGGAGCCTTTTAATTTGATATTTAAGTTTCTTTATGGTTCTTTGTCTTATGGGTGTTGTAAATTATTAGCAATAGAAAACAGGGACTCTCTATCCATAATAGGACGGCTTTTTGTTTTTAATTTTTTTAATGTTTTATTTATTTTTGAGAGCGAGAGACAGAGTGTGAGTGGGGGAGGGGCAGAGAGAGAGGAGACACAGAATCTGAAGCAGGCTCCAGGTTCTGAGCTGTCAGCACAGAGCCCGATGCAGGGCTTGAACTCATGAACTGTGAGGACATGACCTGAGCTGAAGTCTGACGTTTAATCGATGAGCCACCCAGGTGCCCCAAGGATGTTTTTATCTCACCCGGGGCTGAGTGAGTCCCATACTCTGTGACCTCTTAGAGTATTTTGTTTCTTTATATCCTAATCATACCAATGTGCAAAAAAAGAACCATTAATTTCTCTCTCCTTTACGAGGTTCTTTGGAATTAGGCATTCTGTCTTTTATCTCTGATTCCCTATCCCCGGCACCAGGCTCTGCAACAATGCCAGGGCAGTGCTGATTATTGTGGCCAAAGAGATAATTGTGTCGTTTGGACTCAGTTTGTGCCTTTGTCTTAGGAAACTCAGAAAACAAGGGGCTGCTCCCTGCCTTCCAAGGGCTCACAGTCTAGACATACTTATGTAGAATTCAGCTCATCCTGGGAAATGAATTCCCGCAAGAGGAAATGCACTTAGCATATGTGTAGTGTGTGCTGAAAATTGCTTTTTTCTTTCCAAATGAAATCATTTATTTCATTAAAAACAAAACAAAACAAAACAATTTCCCTTGATTACCGCCCTTCGTAAATAAAATTATCGTCAAGGCCCTGACACAGCTCTCTGCTATGAAATACAGAACTCTTGAAAGTCAGTTATTCTCCACCTCATCGCGTCTCAGTGTAAAGGATACCCACACTCTAGTATCACACACGTGAGAGCTTTTCTTTCTTCCTGCAGTAGATATTAGCGTTCACTCTGCCTATGCGCAGACGACATACACAGATACGCCTCCGTGGGAATTCACGTACATAGAAGCAGCAAGATGGAGCTAGTTTTAGCTTTGGGGGCCACGGGATGATGTGGAAAAGCCTGCCGTCTACACCGGCATGGCACTGGAATGACAGCCAAATGGAAGCAGCTGCAGCCACGTGAGAAACAAAGCTGGAGAATTTGACAGCAGAAGCAAGCGGCTGCAGCCCAAATCCCCGGGTGTCAAGAGCCCTGCTGTGGGGCCTGGCGAAGGCAGTCGTGGATTGGCACCACTGAAATCATGGGTTTCGCTAAATGGCTTGCCTTTTATGAACCTTTGAGAAAGGGAAAGCAAGTGTTCTCTCATGTATTCAAGCCGTTATTTGTTGAAAGGCTACTATGGGTCAGTCACGATTCATTTCATAATGGTTATATGCTAAAATGCTCACATGTTAATAAATTGTATTTATTTTTTAATCTTTATTTATTTTGAGAGAGAGAGAGAGAGAGAGCATGCTTGTGAGCAGAGGAGGGGCAGAGAGAGAGAGAGAGAGAGGGAGAGAGAGAATCCCAAGCAAGCTCCCTGCTATCAGCGCAGAACCTGATGTGGGGCTCAATCTCATGAACCCTGAGATCACGACCTGAGCCAAAATCAAGAGTCGGACACTTAACTGACTTAGCCACTCAGGCACCCCAAATTGTATTTATTTTTATACGTAATCTAATAACCATAATCATGATGCTGACTGATTTCAACCTTTCATTTTGACTATGTACTAAAAAGCTGGTTACCTGGCTGCTATTCACATATAAACTGAATTTCTTCCATGTGCAATTAACATGGATAAAACTTGAGTAGAAAAGGTGCCAATTAGAGACAACTAATGACCTCTGACCCCACTGAGATGCATGAATACCATTTTCCAAATTATAAAAAAATAGAAAAATAACAATGCAGTTCAGAAAAATATATTTTCCCATAAATAAAGATAATTTGTATTTAAGAACACAACTTGGGAACTAATTAAACAGAGAAAACACTTCAAACGATCGCCAGAGAAACCCCTTATTTCTTTTCAAAGTTGAACCTGTCCTCGTATTTCTCTCTCTCTTGTACTCTCTATGCGGCTACAACACTTCATTTGTTTAGTCAATCAAGAGTTGACATTATCTGCAAGATGCTCTGCTGATAACTCTCCCAAATACTTCTAGATCGTTCTATTTCCACAGCACTGCACCACTGTGGTTGATGTGCTCCATCTCCATGTCCTTTCCTGGAAGGGACTATGATCTCCTGAGCATCAGCCGATGACTATGCTTTTCTAAAAATGCTTTGGAAACAGCCCGGCAGCATTTATGTTGTGTGTCATACACATTATCTCTTTACCCCATTGTATTTTGTGCTTGGTTCCTTAAGGAGCAGTTATTCGTGTGTAAAAGAAAGACTGTTAGGAAGGAAACAGTATGTAGGTTGAAGCTACGAATGACGTACATCTACAAGAGTCAAGTTACTAATGACCATGACGTTGGTACAAAAAGCTGGGTTAGTTCCTGTCTCACTAGATGGATTCAGATATTTTTGCGGTGGTGGTGTTGATCTGTGAAAAGCCCAACCAAAACTCGGAACTAAGGTCTAGGAAGATGAACTGGTTTTTTAAAATACAAGTTCCAAATCTGGCGCTAGAACTTCAGCTACCATATATCTCTATATCCCCAGTTTGGGGCCTTTGTGCAGACTCCAGGCTCGAGGAGAAGCCACTGTATTATGAGAAGGCTTTGTGAACTTATGGCTTACGTGAGCCCCAGCCAGCCCAGAGACATTATGGGTTCCCCTCAAGATTAAGCTTTTGTAGGTTTGCCTTGGTTCCTCAGTTCTGTATACAAATCCTCCGCTCCAGACAAACCCTGGGCACTTGCGCCTTCTTGCTGTTCTTACTTTGTGCCTTTCCCGCTTCTTGGAATGCTCTGACCCTCATTACTTCATTCAAGTTCCCTTAACGCACATTCCAGAGGATGGCTTTCATCCTAACAACTCAGGCATTACATCTCAGGTCAGATGAGAAGCACTACTTAGCTCTACACTGTAAAACAAGATAAACACTTGCCCTTACCTGTTTTACAATCTTAGTTCAACAAAGGAGATGGTTACAGTTTTCCATCTCAGCTTTTACTTGATTGCTAAAAGGATGCAGGAACACAGTACGCATGGTTCGGTAAATGGGAAGTGTTTATGTATTGTTCAATTTTCCGTTAAAATTATAATTAATTGAATGTTGTTTAGAATTAATGAGCCTAGGCAGATATTTCATATAAAATGTAATGCGAATTTTGTATGTAAATCAAAGTCTGCTCTTTACCATATTTACTTTACAGCCTACACGAACAAGAGCTAATAGTACGTTTGTCAGCAAATTAAAAGGATGATTTTTTTTTTGCTCTCCATTTAGAAGAGTCCTTTCGTCTTTGTTTGAAAGCTTCCTTCATGTGGGAGGAAGTTTTCCCTTTGCCAATACCTGCTGCCATATATGTGGAAGGCAGAAATGATGGATATGGCTGACAGCAGTTTAAAACAAACCTGTCTCGATGTACCAGCAGTTAAATGCTCAGACTGTATCACCAAACTAAGAGGGAAGGGAGAAATCAAGCCTGACCTTGAACAATCTACCACCTTTCTCAAGCCTTGCTCGATTCTCTGAACGGGCTCCATCACTGCTTGCTAAAATCTTCCTGGTCTGCTTTGTCTTAGGACACACCATAAGGAATAGTCAGTATTTCCACAAGAATAGTAAATGCCACATATGCAAGAGAGGTACTACTTCTTGGCAGTTTTTTCTTTTATTCTGAACTGAAAAAGGTAGTATGCAAAAATAAGGCAAAATTCAAGTTAGATTTTGAAGAGTTTCATATCCATATCCGTATAAGAAATAGAAAATATCCATCACCCTTTTGGCATTAACATCAAATTTTGGTGGGTGTACCTGATATACATCTACAAATATTTTTTTTTAATTTTTTTAATGCTTATTTATTTTTGAGAGAAAGAGACAGAGCATGAGTGGGAGAGGGATAGAGAGAGAGGGAGACACAGAATCAGAAGCAGACTCCAGGCTCTGAGCTGTCAGAACAGAGCCCAACGCAGGGCTCGAACTCACGAGCGGTGAGATCATGACCTGACCTGAGTGGACTCTTAACTGACTGAGCCACCCAGGTGCCCACATCTACAGATCTTTTTGATAGCTCAGGACTCCAAACCTTCCCACTTATTTTCATAAGTGACACTTTGGAGGAGTGACTATTTCTCTCAAAATGGTTGTATCGGTGCTATATTTTCATCCCCTTCTTTTTTCTTCTTGATTTGAGGTCAAAATACCCATTCTTTTCTTCAAATGGGTTTTCCCATCTATGGTGGTGAATCCAGAACTCTTACTTTTCTCTGAAAATTAATTCTTCTGCAGAGCTCCTTACACGGATCTCCTCCCCTGAGCTTTGGGCAATTACATTCTCTCGTGTCTTTCACATAAATCTCACTTAGAAGACAAACCCCTCAGGTTAAACTGCTGTCGGGTGTGTGCATTTCTCATGGAGAGCCAACAACACCTACATCAACAGCGGCCACCTTCACCGCTACCTGTGAAAGCATCTTACTTTGGGAACCTATTTTCTTTTTTCAGCATTCTTGTTTGAATGTGAATCCAGCCCAGGACAGGGACACTGGAGTCAGGCTGGCCATCCCTGGACTCTGGCCTGGGACACCTATGATGTGGGGAGGCACTGGACTAGGAACTAGAGGGGTGTGGTCAACAAGAGGGAGATGAAATTTCTGAGGTGAAGAAGCCTACAATCTAATAGAATGAGGCCGTGTCCTAAGACAGAGCAGGCCAGGAAGGTGTTAGCAGGCAATGGGTCTGGTTCAAAGAGGAAAGCAAGGCTTGAGAGAGGTGGTAGGTCATTAAAAGTCAAGTAGACAAAGGGTGAGAATCTACTTGGGAGTTTGTGGAAGCAGAAACCCGGAGGAGACCTTGGATATGATCCAAAAGACTATGCTCTTTTGGACCTTTAATTCTGTCTGGGCACCTAAGTCACTGGATGGTCATTAAAGGCAAAGAAAATCAGGGGCATGTAGGTAGGGATGTCCACGTTAGGCTGGCACATAGATGCTCCAATTACAGTGTGTTATTTTAAGAGAAATGGAACATGTGAATGTGGCACAGATCACTATTTTTTTGGTCTCCAACTGTTTTCCATGGAATGACAAGGTATATATATTCAGAATGATGTGCTGTTTAGACGGCATCTACACAGAGAGACTGGAGATTAGAAGAGTAGGATTGTATAGCAAAGGGGGGGACTTAATGCATATCTTCGAACTCAATGGCCTTTGTAGGAGTCCTGATCACTTTTTGTTACTGTCCAGCTTCCTCTTCTGTTTCACACTAGCAATACCCCCTAAGAGCTATGACGTAAATCTTCCAAATTCCTTACAACATTTGCATATTCTAGGAAGTTAAGTATGAGTTTCTGTTATATAAAATAACTCAAATATTGTTCAAAGAATTTCTTTTGTGGACTTTTTTTCTTCTGGAGGAGATTAATGTATATTATTATCTATGGAAGCCATTCTCTCCTAAGAGCAACAACGTAGGTACTTGGATGTTGTTTGCAATGGAACTTACCTTTACAGAGATAATTGCAGTAACCTTTCAAACGAACATATGCATATACCAGAACTTGTACCTGTCACTGTTGCCATGGAAACGGTTCCAAAACATAAGATATGATTCTATTATTGAGGCCGTATAGTTTCCCAAATAAATCTTAATGGAAGTGTAACAGGAAAAAAAAAAGAATTTTATGGAGAATAATTTTAAATTATGTAGTGAAGTTTGTGACCACATCTTACTCAAATCACATCAGTAACCTTCATCTGAATAGGAAGCAACAGTCAGTAAATGTCAAGCATACATAAAGAAACATAAAGGAGGTTTATTTTAAGATAAGTGAAGTGCCCGAATGCTACCTCTCTAATGTTCATCTTCATCATTGTTCATTTTCGATCACTATTCCTATCGTTGGCTGAGGCATAGCATTAGCTGTCTGGGTGGCGCATGCTGAGGTCAAGGAGTCATCTGATGATTTTTCCAGTTTCTGGCATCTTTGGACTTTCTGTTGTTATGGTAAACAGACTTAGATCTACAAAGCTTTTAGAGCTGAGAGACCTAAAAGATGTCTGTTCCAGCCCCTTACTTTGCAGATGAGGGAACCGAGGTCCAAAAAGATAAATGCTTTGTCCAAGGAACAGAAAGAAGTTCATGTGGCTGAACTAAAACTCAGGTCCCTGACTCTCCTCCCCACACACAATCAGTGTGCTGCCTTGGGAATGCTGTCCACATCCCTGCCAGTTAAAGCTAGTGCATTCTTTCCTGGAGAGAGGAGTCAAGCTCTGGAATTGAATATCGGGACCTTCACTGCCCACGTATATATTCAAAGGAGCTAGTCCAATTTGCTAAGTGAAATAAAATTTTAACTTCTCCCTGAAAGTGTGTATCTCCTCACAAAAATCTATTGATTATGTGGGGATTACTACTTTGCACCTTAGAAACTGAACTAATGCCTTAATATAATAAGAGAAGGAAAGTGTTTTCAACCTCTTCTGTACTTTGATGTCACGCGAATCAAATGACCCAGGCTCATAATAAAGCCAACTGTGAAATCCGTGTTCACCTCCAAGTCAAGTGCCTGGGAAACCCATCGGTGGGGCTTAATTTAAAGCTATCTGATGATGGTTGGGGTTTCAGTGTATTATTTTGAGCACATAGTTATGGCATTATATGTGGGGAAAGAAAGCCCTCCTGGTCATAAATCATGACCGGCAATGGGTTCTCCCAGGGACAGAGAATGCTTATTATGTAACTCTCGTTAAGGGTTGACGGGTGGCCGACTCTGGGCTGAGTCTCTGGCAGAGCCGAGGACTCCCCAAGCTCTAGGAGGCCCCCGAGACAATGTGTCATGCAGCGATGATGGGTGGAAAATACTCTCACTGTTCAAGTTGTGATTGTTTTGGCTTCCTCTGGGGTAGGCTTTTGGCACTTGAACTGGCCCCAATGTAAGACCGCAGCTGGAAAATGCCATTATTTGGATTGGTTAAGAGGAGTTTTTGAATTGAACTCCACTGTAGCATTAGGGAAGGAAAAACGTTCCTGCCACATTCCACAAGTCTCAGAGTAGCCATCTTCCTACCGTTCATGTCTCTGCAGATGAATGGGATTATAAACACTTTTTTGGGGTATAGATACACAGGTATACAAGACACTCAAAGTTATGTAAGTCTAGAGTACTAGAGTAATCCACTCCATAAATACGTATTGAGAACACACGAAGTACCAGGCATACTGTTCCAGTATGGACACATGTATACACACACACATGTAGACACGCACGTGTGTCACTTTTAAGACAGAGACAGTGAATTCCTTCCTCACAGGCATTGAAAGACATAGCATGAGTAAAGCACACGGGGTGGGGAAGGCTGCCATAACTATTAATTCCCCTTACACCTTTTCTTCGTCATCCCCCAGCTTTGGGATATCAATAACCTTCCTGCCCTTCCAAATTCTGCAAACGACCCTCAACAAGGGAGAGACGGAAGGGTGCGAAGGTGATCTGTTGTTGGCCCAATTCAGAGCCTGTGACACCCAGGCTAAACCTTCTGCTTCTATAAAGGGCGCCCACAGACTCTAGCTTGTTACCTTTCGGGTCTGGAAGGGATGGGAGTTTTTTCATCATGAATATCTGCTAATTTGTCTAAATGCAGTGAGACCAGACACATAGACATAGGTGTGTTTCCTAACAATAAAATTAATACATTTATGTTGCTAAATATTTGGGGTAGAAAAAAATAATTATGCATAATCCTACAATTCAAGCAATGTTACCCCAGACAGTTTGGTGTATTTCCTGTAGCTTGCTACTTGCTTTGGGGCAGACTCCCAAGAAACGAACACAATGGCACCATGTTGTTTCTGTTTTGACTACGTAATTGCTATATACAGCAGCAATGACTTATGGCTTCCTGAAGCAGAGGAAAAGACGTGTAGTGTGTGAGAAACAGAGAGAAAAAGAGAGAGAGGAAGGTGGGGAGAAAATGTATATGTGAATATTGAGGCGAAATGAGTCCGCTAGAACTGAAAACATCCGCGATATTTAAGTAGGCCTGTCTAGTTCTTTGTAAATATCATTGTAGAAAAACAAGCTAAAACCTAAGGGTAAAAAGTCTCCATTTCATTCCATATTTGCAAATAAAGCCCATTCCATCAATAGTAAAATTGCTTTGTGTAATTTGCAATCTCATTGTCATCCTGGCTATTCCCCCGTCAGGCTGCCTGTGTTTACGTAGCTTCTCCCCATGGCACGTGCTCGGAGCAGAAAAGGATATAATTATAGATCTCCATCCACTCACAAGAACAATGGCTGCGCCCAGCCACTGGACTCTCCCTTCTCGAAGCTCTCCATAGGAAACACAATGGCGTAGCTACTGTTTTGAATGTCCAAGGCCCAAAAATGTTAGGAAGACAGCTGCCACTAGTTCTTCGCGCCAGGCACCTCTTTGAACGTTTACCCTCGCTATCGCTTCATTCATCCTGTCAGGAGCAGACCAAAGACCAGAGATTTTAAGATACCCTGCCTATAATTACTCAATAATAGCAGAAGACCAAGAGGGATGCAACCATAACGCGTTTCAAGACTTTCTAGGCTCGCTTAGAAAAAAAAAAAAAAGGAAGCTAAATTTGCATCTCTGAGCAAAGTTAGCCCGGGCCATTTCAGAACCTTTAGTTTCTGTGTAAAGTAGCTATGATGCTTTGGATACTAAGGAAACCCCTAAATGTTTAGACTAAACTAAGTCAATACTTACTGGAGTGAGTTCCCACTCATGAAAAGCAACTGGAAAAATTTCTCAAGTCTAAGTTTCTCGCTCAAAACATTAGTGACATCATGGCTTGAGAGTTGGTTTTACCTGTTTTAGACTAAGAAACCCATTCAAATGGAGTCTGTGGCCCATGACCTCACTCCAGGAAAACGAGAAAAGGAATGCAAAGTGACATCAGCACCGTATATCTTCTGAAGGGTATCGCACTCCTCCTCTGTGATGGATTGGCCTGTGCACTCCAAATATATTCACTGTGGCAAGGGCACCAACTCTGCTGTGCATTCAGAGTTGAATATGTTTTTTTTTCCCCCATGACAGATACAAAATATTCAGACGGTATAAGAATTTCTATGCTCTAGGACCTCCCCCTGATAAGTCTACAGAGGAGGATAAAGAAACATGTCTAAGACCTCGAGAGGACCACCTGAATCAGGAACAATGTAAAAGGAAAGGAGGTAGAATGGGGACAGCTTGTAGACAGCTTGTGACATTTCTGAGTAATTACTGAGTGCAGAAGGTTCTGGAGTTGGAGGGCCAACTCTCCATCAGCCGCCCGCCTTCTCTGATACGAAAAATGAACATTTGAGCAATTTAATGGAAAGCCGCGAAAACGCAGCTGCAAGCATTACATTCCAGCTAGATTGCTTCCTCTAAGCTTTCCTATTTAGAAAATTTGAAGTCTTCCAGACCTTCTCCCTAGGATATTAGGAAGTAAGCAGAAGCTCTGGATTCTTGGATTTAGCAATGGGAGGTGAATCAGGAAAGACTCCATGCAAGTGAAGAGGGCCACAGGATAACCACCGCCATTTTGTTTATTGAGCACCTACTACTACGTGAGAGTCCGTCCTGAACATTTCACATCTGTTATCTCTTAAATTTCCCAACAACGCTAAGGTAATGACAGCCTTTCCTGCCAACCTATGAAACCCAGGCTGGGAGTTGTCCAGTGACTTTTCCTGTATAATCTCGCCCTAGGGGAAGACGTTACTCTGATTTTTCCACCTCATGTTTTTCCCTGGCAATTGCTGTGAGAGAATGTTGTTTTTGGAGTTGGGTAGGCAAGTGTTGTGCATGATATGAAAAACCGAAAAAAAAAAAACCAGAGGAAAAAAATCCGACACAAAGCACTAGTCAATTTCAGCCCCTCTCCAAATGATCAAGGCCTTTTCCTACTGCTGGATATTTTGAAACAAACAGGTTTGCCTCAATTTTCAGCCGGGCTTTTGCTCTTTGTGGAGTGCAACCCCAGCCAGCCTCAGGAGAATCAGTGAAAGAGGATCAGTTACACTCTGGAGCAGCCACACGGGGGCACTCCTGAGATCCTGAGGCGTCTTCCTACTAAGGAAAGAGTTTCTGGAGTCCCAAATGATCCCGCGGGTGTTTAACAAAGGGAAGGAATGTCTAGAGGATAAGACTCTGTGCACTCACTCTTTGGAAAATGTCTGCTGTATATATTTGCCAAGTGATAAGGAATCTAGTAAATCTAGTAAATCAGAGGCCATTTGATGATTTACAGTGTTCAAAGGTAGCTTCCTAGCTCTTGAAAGAATTATATAAATGGCTATTTAAAAACAGGCAACCAATATAATTGAGCAAGCTGAAATGGGCTATGATACAAACCATATGTTACGGCCATGGAAAATCAAAATAAAAGTAACTCAGTATAAATTGAGAATCATTCCCACTTGAATTGACACAGTTTCATGGAAGTGGCACACAGCTTGGAATTCTAACCCTTGTGCTATTCTAGATAAGAGATCTTTCTCCCCAACATGACACCCTCCTCTTTAGTTTTGAGGGTCTATTCCTGATACCCCTTTCTGCCCAACACACGCTACACTACGTGGTCACACGAAGTGCCTGTAAACGAAGAGATATGTTCAAGCCATTTTTATCTTGTGACAAAATTAGCAGTAAAAGTAAACAGGAAACAGGAAATGCCCACCTGGAGAGAATAATGTGTAAACCTCAAGTAGATTGGTGAGAATTTCTCAAGACAGAGTGCTTGGGAGGACAATTTAGCAAAGCATGGAATTTGACAAGGTAAAACTTCTGCACATTCTGACTTTATGCTGTACTCATCTGTTTGTTTCTGCCTAGAAAAGAACCATTAATACACAAGGCTCACTGGAACCATCTAGTTCAGCAGAAGAAACCAAACCAGAGAAGGCATGTCATTGCATTAATATTTTCATTTGATTTCATCTTATTTGTAAAGTTGACTCTTTAAAAAAAAAATCACTTAATCTTATATACACCCCTATGTTTATTACAGTATTGTTTATAATAGCCAAAATGCGGAAGCAACCCAAGTGTCCATCCACAGACGAATGGATAAAGATGCGAGATATGTATCTATCTGGAATATTACTCAGCCCTAAAAACAGATAAGCTCTTGTCATTTGTGACAAAATGGATGGACCCAGAGGGTATTATGTTAAGTGAACTAAGTCACACAGAGAGAGATAAATGCCGTGTGATTTCATTTATATGTGGAAGCTAAAAAGCAAGGAAACAAAAAGCAGAATCTGACCTATACAGGCAGAGAATAAACTGATAGTTGCCAGAAGGGAGGGAGGTGAGGGGACGGGCAAAATGGGTGAAGGAAAGTAGGAGATACAGGCTTCCAGTTCCATTATGAATAAATCACAGGGATAAAAGACACAGCATAGGGAATACAGCCAATGATATCGTAATGGTGTTGTATGGTGACAGATGGTGGCCACACTTGTGAGCACAGCCTAATGTATAAACTTATTGAATCACTATGTTTCACACCTGAAACTAATGTCACATTTGTGTGCCAACTACATTCCAATTTTAAAAAGTAGATAAATCGCTCCTTCCCTGCACTATTTGCCGCTCTCTTGAGATGCCTATTGTGATAAATGCAAACAAATGTTTTACGATAATGGCAAATGTCCCCAAACAGACATCATGTCCAGTTTCTAAGCTGCAATGATAGCTTACATTTTATTATAATCTTTAATAGAACTATATATAATTATGTATTATGTGTCAGAGAGATGTTGATTGTTTTATGTATATTACATTATTTTATTCTCTAAAACCTCTTTTATAAATGAGGAAACATTAAATGATGTTTAAAGAGGTCAAGCAACGTGTCCAAGTTGGCACAGTTAGGAAGTAGCTGAACTGGGACTTGACAGGTTTGTCTCAGTGGCCTATGATTTTAGTTGTTATACTATATGATCTATCTTGGACTAGTTGATAAAACAGCTCTTTAGTTAGCCTCTCTTCTTTTAAGAGTTTTAGCAGATTTTAAATATTTCTTTCCTAGCTAGTCAGTAACTTAATTTTTAAGCTGCACACATACACAGACAAGTTCAGATGAAGAAAAAAAAAAACACAAAAAAACCAAACACAGGCTCCAGATAGAGACTATAGTTGCATTTCTTGCGGATCCGTGGTTGCACCCACACTACAAGCTCATGATACACATCCCTCCTTTAGAAACCCATTTTGAACAGGGGAAACTTGAAATATGCAGACCGCGGTCTTGACTCCCCTTAAGAATGCCTCCTTTTATTGGGTTTACCCTGTAATCCTGCAACTTTTGGCCAGAGTCAAATAGGGCGACGGTGTTCTTCTCCTTGGCTTCTACACAATCCGGTTCATTTCGAAATGCTTCTGACTAGTCCCCACTGCAGACTTTGTTCACTGCAGTACTCTTCCTTGACTTTCATTAAGCAGAACCTCAGATCAGAGCAGCGTGGCCCAGACATTGGGCTGGTCGGTCCAACTCAGGAGTCGATCCTTCTGTGCATCCACCTGTAAGACCTGCCAGTTGAGTGTGTTGTGTTTCCAACACTGCATTCCAAAGAGACCTTTTATAAGGAAAAGTGGCTGCTGTTTAATTCATTTCAGAAAGTAGATGGTGAACCCGTATTGCTTTGATCTGCTTTCACACTAAGTCCGTTTGTTCACGGGAGGTTTGCATTCTCTTCAACATAAAATTTGTTAAAAAAAATTCCGACTCCTTGTTCCTGGGCTTCCATAATGACATTTGAGAGAACTTTGTTTAATTCGGTTTTAATTCTGTCCCTTTCAAGGAAAATGGTCAGATGCGACCAGGACATGGAAACATGATCTTGCTGTCAGTGCCTAACAAAGCTTGCAGTCTAACAGACTTCTATTAACAAACAAACAAACAAAAACAAACAGAGCTTTTTCCATTATTGCCTCATATTCTTCCTTCTTTCCCCACATTTTCTGAAATGTAATTTCTAATGGTTTGGGAAACAGTCATTTTAGTGTGAAAACTTGCTAGAGTGGAAAGGCCATTGTGTACTTCCTGTAGACTATAACGCCAGAGGAGAATTTGCCAAGGAGAATCCTTGGCAGAAGGGGGGAGGTGGTACCTTGGAATCAGCTCTTAACTATGTGAAGGCTTTGGGTCTTGGTGAATTTTCCAAGCATGGGGTATTGGCTTTCTGGAGGCTGGACTGAAGAAGTCTACTGCCCCCTGAGAGCATGCCAGGGGCACTGCTTAGCTGAGGCCCACCATTGTACTGACCAGCCAACTAGGCCACATCCAGAAGGGCTTTGCTTCACATCACTTGACAGGTGATTGAAAATGCTTAATGTCAGAATATAGAAGAAGCCTGACCAAAGCAACTTTAGAACACAGCAAAGATGTGTGGACTTGTGTATGTGTGTGTTTGGTGTGTGTGTGGTGGGTGTGTGTGTGTGTATAGAGATGGGTCTGAGGCATGGATTTTATTAATGTGATTATTTAAATAGACTCTCCCAAATGCGAGAGCAGCAGATGTTGCCACAAAAATGAAGAAAAAAGGCTCAGGGCATATATGTCACATTAACTATATTGGACAGCATTCAAATGATAAACATTTTAATCACTCCAGGTTATAGTTCTGCTTTAGATTTTGTGTTAATATGTTAATAGAAAAATGCAAATTTACACATCGGATTCTAATAAATATGCATAAATAATTAGATTTTACAAGAGAAAAGGACCTTAGGGATTATCTCCTCCAGTCCTCGTGTTAAAGGTGAGGTCAAGACTTTCACCAGACTGCAGAGAAGTTCAGTGCCTTGCTAAAGGTCTTACAGGCAATTAAGGGCAGAACTGTGATTGAAATATAGACTCTCTGACTCCAGGTTTAGTGCTGCCTCCTCTATCACCTGTAATAGATTCAGAGGCAAAAACATAAACTTGTGTCTGCTATGCTCAATTCCCAACAAAATGTTGCAACGATATTTTGTGTCTATTTCCTGCCTTGAAGCTTGATGGAAGGTAGTGATTCTGAGTTCATTAAAACAGATGGCTTGAATTTTTTTAAACCTTAGTTCTCTATCACACTGAAACTATTTATAGAATTTAAAAAAATCACTTTTGAGGGGATAAGTGAATTTAAAAATTCAGTGTTTGAGGACATTAAGGCATATTAAGCAAACTAAATACTCCAGATTGTATATTAAACATCAAGTACCAACCATAGGGTGCATTTTTCCATAGTCATTTGAAATTTATTTTAAGGTTTTCCTATTGAGATCCTACTAGGAGAGATAATAAGATATGTCAGGTTTTGTTTTGTTTTCTCCCTAGGTTTAATAAGTCTTCTGTGAGTGACATATAGCTGGGAATAAATGGATTACATTTGTAACCAAATTAAGGTGATGGTAGACAGGAAGAAGCCAGAATATGACCTACTGCTTATTGATAGAGAAGATGTAGCTGGAATCTTGAGAATCTTAGGTCATTTTTGGCTTTGAAATTGTTGTATTATTTGTTCACTGTAAAGTAACGTTTTGCCCATAAACAATTTCAAAACAAACAAATAAGGTCTACACCCAATGATGTCTTCTGTGGATGATTCCCCATCCACCAGGGGCAAAATGGATTTTTATTTCTAGGGACATTCGGTGAGAACAGGATGAGCCGAAGATGGGGTAAGCCTGCCAAATGTCACAGGACTGTGTCCTTGAGCCCTTTGTGTCCTGCTGCAATACCTTCTAGGAAACAAACTGATGAAAACCTAATTCCACAAAACTATATCGCTCTGGAGATGGTATTATGGCTCCTTCCAATTTTCTTCATGATCTTACAGGCAGGTGAATAAGAAGTTTATTTAATAAAACAATGACTCCCTGAAGGAGACCAAGCTAAGAGCTGCATGTCACTGTGACAACTAAACAGATGGATTCATTTGGTGTGGCCCCTCTCAGGGCTGCCATTAGCCCATCAGGAATGTCTCCATTACAATGCTGACCAAATGGAAAACAGGCTTGTTGATCTACAAATGCCCCTACAGTCTTGAAAGTAGTTCTCTCAAAACCTTTTGAAATAAATAGAATACCAGTTACAAAATTGTAAGTACCTTTACTTGGGATGAGTGCTGAAAAACAAAACAATGTGTCCCATGACATCAGTGGTTTTCAAAATTCAGTGTCTGTATGATTCATTCGCATAATTTACCATGTTTCACATTTTCAAAAGCTTTCGTGCTTCTCAGGTAAGTGGGGAAGCCTGGGCCTTTCCCTGCCAGTCTCCATCAAGGTGGTAAGAGGGATGGGGTGCCTGGGTGGCTCAGTCGGTTGAGCATCTGACTCTTGATTTCAGCTCAGGTCATGATCTCACAGTTTGTGAGTTCAAGCCCTGCGTTGGGATCTGTGCTGACAGTGTGGAGACTGCTTGGGATTCTCTCTCTCTCTCTCTCTCTCTCTCTCTCTCTCTGTCTCTCCCCTGCTCACTCTCTCTCTCAAAAATAAATAAATAAACTTAAAAAAAAAAGGTGGTAGGAGGGGAAGGAGGTGCTGACTTTTCCATTTCCCACCCTGAGAAGCATTATTCTCCATGAATCCTCAAGAAATATCCATGCTTTCCAATATCCATGGAAATATCCATGCTTTGAAGAACTTATTTTTTTTAAGAAATTTTTAATTTAAAGTTGGGAATATTACCATTGTTTTGTTTCTCAGGTTGTATGGTAGTAAAAATTGCCAAAGAATCATTTAAATAGTGAGAGTACTGACAAACTATAATGTATTATGTGGCTCAAAATGCTTCCTGATCTGATTAGCTACCAAGACCTTATTTAAGACAAGGAAGGGTGGAGACTTCACTGGAAATGACTCATGGATGTTCAATTTGTGGATTTTATTTGTGGAAAAAAAAGTATTTTGATAAGTAGAGATAGCTGTTTCAAAGAAAAGTATTGAGGCTCTATTAAGAAGTACACATTCAAATCTATTAATCTAGATATCTAGTCTCAAAACGTGTATGTATGTGTGCATGTGTGTGTGTGTGACATTTTTAAAGTAATTTAAACCAAGCCATTGTTTCATACCCTGAATTAACAACCCATGAAACAATTCCCTAATGTTAGCAGAATAAAAATTGTCTGGAAATACAGAGAATCGTGTCTTAGGTATTGCTTTATTATTGGGAAGAAATTTAGTATGGTGTAAGGAGAATAGAATTTTGGAATTAGGTTGAGTTAAAGTTCTTGTCTTATCCATAGGTGGCATTAGACAAATCACTTAACATCTTGCAGTTCCCTTTCTTGATCTAGAAAATGAAAATAGCATATGCATTATGAAGAGATTGTAAGTACTAACTGGATAAAACAATCTAGGACATGCTTGGCAAATAATCAGTGCTTAACATCACTCTCATTAAAGTTGGTGATTATTAACTGGCACTTTAAAATTAAAATACTCTGGACAAAAATAAATAAGAATGACTGGTCCAATTAATCTTTTTAATAGAGGTACAGACAGAATATATATTTTATATTTTTTTAATGTTTATTTATTTGTAGAGAGAGAGAGAGCATGATAAGGGGAGCGGAGGAGAGAGAGAGGGAGAGAGAGAGAATGCCAAGCATTCTCAGGCTCAAGCAGAGACTGATGTGGGGCTTGAACTCATGAACCGTAAGATCATGATCTGGGCCGAAAACAAGAGTCCGACACTTAATCAACTAAGCCACCAGGCACCCCTGGAATATTTTTTGGGTCACCATTGCAATGATTTGCTACTGAAGAAACCTCCTTTCTCCTCACCAAGTCTCTATGGCCCATATTTAATTTGGGATTTGGAGGACAGGTGGGATGTTTTCCCAGAGTACTTCAGTGCTATATAGCTGAAAAAAAACCGTAAGTATGTTAACATGCAAAAAAGTGCCTATGAATATTCAGTAGTTCCGCTAATGGGATCATAGAACGGAGGTAGGAGTTTGATTCCCACTCGGGCCTTTTAGTTTTCTTGGCTTCTCAGCCTCTGGCCCCCACAGGCCACTGCCATGAAGGTATCAAGCAGCAGCGTGTGTATGGATCTACAGAACCCCCTGAAATTACAGAGCAGAGTTCAATGTTAGCAAGTTGTAATAAAGAAGACATGTTCAATAATCATACTGAAGGTTTTGCTTCAGAGACCCCGCTAAAATACGGGATGTCTGAATGGCATACTACTAAAATATTAGGGTGCGAAAATCATTCTTCTTTTTTTTAGACTGCATTTAAAAAAACTCACTACAAAAGCTCAGTGTGTGAGGTGGATAAGCTTCAGACAAAGGAAAAACCAAACCTGCTAGTCAGCGGTACAAAAAAATGTCAACTTCTACTTCATGTTGCCAAAGAGACCGGGTAAACAGACTTAAACAAAGAGAAGTGGCTGTCTTGGCAAGAAGGCTAATGTGGAAAACCTCTTCATTGTTGCATGGCATGCTTCTTTTCAGAAGAGCAGACAGGGAGAGAGGAAAAACAAGAATAGAAGCATCTTTCTTCCAAAGAGGGGCATCTGCGTCCCTGAGAGATGAACTTAGCCGCCCAGGGACGACATCTTAGTAAATCACTTGGAAACAAAGCTTGAAAGGCCTATGGATTGTCTCACGATTCCCTCACTACTTTACCCTCTGTTCTTTGATCAGCTGTGTGAGGAAGTGGTCTCATAGGAGATCTTTTAATTCAAGCTTTCAGCCTGTGTTTACTCTGTGTTTTCCAGGCAGGGCAATGCCTGGAAGTTGGGGGAGAGGGTGAGTAACGGAGTCTGTCTGACTGATGAAGGTCACCATTTAACAAGTAAATACAGAGTTAAGTCTCATCTGACTTACATCTCTTTCCTCTTAGAAGTTTATCCAATCCAACCACATATCCAGATGCCATTATTTCCCCCGCATTAGCTTCAACACATACGAGGCATTACAGATAAATGCAATGGCGTTTCAAGTGATCCCATTCCTCAAGATATTTACAGTACATGGTATAGAAAAATGCTCTCATTATAGGCTTTGGTGAGAAAAATGTTGTGTTTTTACACCACCATATATGCAGTATGATTATACATCTGTAAAGCTCTTCAGCAAACAATAAATAAGTCAACAGTGATCATTAATGATGGATACAAAAACTAGAGGTTACTGTTTTCTTCCTTCTATTAATGTCTGTCTCCAAATTTTCTAGAATATGTCCATATAAGAATTTATAATTTATTGTGAATCTGGTTTCAGATGTTGAACTTTGTGGTTTATTCTTTCATGCAGTTTGAGGCGAGCACAATGAAGTTTGCCAAAACCAAGATGTAATGAAACAGTTCTTTCTACATCTGCAAGTTTGTTTGCAAGTTTTTTAAAAAAAGAAAATGCCTTTCTTTTAATGTGTGTCTTCAAACCCATCACCATAGAAGTTCCTTGTTTTGAAAGGGAATAAAATAAGATTGCAAACCAGCTCTAACTTCATTGGGAAGCTTCCACCTAAGCAGAAGGCAAATGTTAGCACTGGTAAGTTACACATTACAAGAAAAAGAGTTCTTTCCAATTGCTAAGTCATCAATAGGTTAAAAATAGAAACGAGATTGGGGTCTTAAGTCATTTCCCTACATTGTAAGGGTCAAAAGAACACCACTTTGTAAGAAGTCAGCCAATGCTCTGTGCCCAGACTTGGCATGTTGAATTCATAACACTGCCTATCAAGTTGCTCTTAACGAGTGATGTTAAACATGCATTCTTTGCAGGCTGTTACAATGCTGCGTCACACAGATACAGCCTCTTCCTCTTCCGAAAGGTCATCAGAAAACATGAAGTTCAATGCAGCAAAGAATTACTGTTTGCAACTCTTAAAAATGTCATTCTCTTTATAGAACTGGGTTAAAAATCTACTTGTTTTTTTTTTTTAATTTTTTTTTTCAACGTTTATTTTATTTTTGGGACAGAGAGAGACAGAGCATGAACGGGGGAGGGGCAGAGAGAGAGGGAGACACAGAATCGGAAACAGGCTCCAGGCTCTGAGCTATCAGCCCAGAGCCTGACGCGGGGCTCGAACTCAGGGACCGCGAGATCGTGACCTGGCTGAAGTCGGACGCTTAACCGACTGCGCCACCCAGGCGCCCCATCTACTTGTTTTTTTATTTCAAATTTCACTGCAGAAAGTGGCGTCTTAACCTACAAGACACCCACTCCAAGGTAATGCCATCCTAGTGAGGTCTAGCTGGTCTGAAGAGTTGGTCAACTTGTCAGATCTACCAAACTCTTGGGAGATTGTAAACTTTTGTGGGCATATTGGTTTCTGTTCATTTTCCAAGATTGACAGGCTCATTATGGTAATACGGACATCTCTACCTGAGAGCTCATACTGTGCAATTGTAATTTTGCATATGCTAATGAGAAGACAATTCTATCAGAGTGAACATTTGGGCTGAGGTGCAAGGCACCATTTAATTATAAGAACAGTATGGGATTGAGCTCTGTCATGGATTCTTCCATTCCTTCCACCTTGTCTCTTTCCAAATTCTTCTATTTCTTCCTAGATTTCCTTCCTCCTCTGCTTTCTCTCTCCTTAATAAATGACAGATCCTTTTTTTTTTTCTTATGCCATTTCTATGGCTGCACTTGAAACAAGAATTCTTTCCCCCTAGTTGTTGGTTAACATCTGCAAATGTGAGAGAATTTTAACATGACAAACAACAAGGAATTAGAAATAAACTAAAACTAAACAGTGTCTCTTCTCTCCCCCACCTCCATGGTGGAAATGATGATATCCTCACCATCTGCACATTCGCAGGCTGTGAGTGGGCAGAAAACCAGCTGGAGACACAGCCCATGGCAGGGATCCAGAGCCTCAGCTTCTGGGAGGTCCTAGAAGCTCAGGATGCCTCCCAGCTATTGGATTATCTCTTGTCACGTACATTCAAAGGGACAACGTAAAACACTCTTCCAACCAATTTTGTGTAGAGAAGATCTCCACTAAGGTAGAGTAGGGGACGGTGTTCTGGAGTTAGTGTCAGGGAACCGAGTCCTTGAGGGTCATCCATTTGCAATTGTGGGATCTTAGGTCTGTCACTTTACCTCTCTGGAGTTTGGTTTTCTCACTTAAAAAGTGAGAGCTTCTGGCTTTACCATTCTATAATTTTGTTATGGAAAATATGTGCAGAATTAAGAGAAGAATGAAAATAGTTTAGGGATGCCTTCTTTACCTTGGTTGACAAGTTACATTAAGAGTAGAATATTGCTGCGCTCCCAAAATATATCTCTGAGGCAAGAATTGTGGTGGAAAAGTAAATAGAGTGCCATACTCTTCCCACCAATTAGGCGAGGAAATGTGATTACTCTGAGCCCAAGAGACTTCTGCTAAAAAAATGGAGGCAATGATTCCATTTAGTGCCCTCACTGGCACCCACCTGTGTCCATGTGTGTGTCAGAACTGAAGTTAGGGCCATGGTAAGGTCATCCCTGTTTGCAAACTGGGAAAATGGGGCTGAGAGACCTGAGGAGCTGTTCCTGGGGCTGTGCTGGAACACAGAAATCCAACATAAGCCGCAAGAAGGATAACCACCAGGAGGCAGTGACATGACCATATTTCTGTGAAAAGCTACCTTGTGACCTTGTAAGTAATTTATAAAACCATGAGATACACAGTATTTTAATATGATTCCTGAAATGAACATCCAGTGAAACTGGTCCCTCCCACTCCTAACTGAATGTCATGTCAACACTGTCTTAAGGACACTTTGCAAATTCTGTGGAAGAAGACAGGAGAGATATGGAATATAAATTTACTTTTGTGGGGGTGGCTCCTTGAGATTCTAAAGGTTTAACTCTAATATGTTTTAAAACCAAGGCTCATTGGCCAGGTATACTTTTGTGAATTTGAGAATATATAATGGTTATGGTACAGCCCTACACGTGTGCATATATTTATATATGACAAAATTGCCAAAGTGAATGTAAAAGTTCTCTTTTCAAATGCTCTTTAATGGAAATAATTCTGTTTTTGCCATTTATATAGTCTTTTACTGCATATATTTAGTATTCATGTTTCCTCTAATTAAGTTATACATTCCCTTTTGGGCACATTTTTGTTCTATACATGAGCTTGGTAAGTTTCTTTTGTTTGTTTGTTTTTGTTTTTGACATCACTCAACGCTTCCTGGTGCTTAAGCCAAGCAGTCAGGGGAGAGCAAATAATCTGTAGAGAAGCCAGAAAGCTTTTCCTCGGTCCTGAGCTGGGCTTTCCCCAGAACATATCCGGGCCTACTGTATGGGTGAGGCCAAAGGCACTTGCTGCATCCACAGGCTTGGGATGCTGGATCTGTTTTTCCAACAAGCCACCTGGGAGAGGACGGCCTATCACACCACCTCTGGTGTTTCTCCCTCTGTAGTTGGGGGTAACAACATGGGGTGGAGGGAAAATACTGCTGCAATTTAAAACAGCAGGTGAGCCCTGGGGTGCCTGGGTGGCTCAGTTGGTTAAGCGTCCAAGTTCGGCTCAGGTCACGATCTCATGGGTTGTGAGTTTGAGCCCTGCATTGGGCTCTGTGCTGACAGCTTGGAGCCTGGAGCCTGCTTCAGATTCTGTGTCTTCCTCTCTCTGCCCATTCCCCGTTTGCTCTCTCTCTCTCTCTCTCTCTCTCTCTCAAAAATAAATAAACATTAAAAAAAATTTTTAAAAAGAACCGTAGGTAAGCCCATCGCTAGCCCAGCCCCACAACCTCTGCAGCTCTATCTGCCCCAATATTGGACAATGTCCATCAGGAAAAAAATATATTATCTATATGTATGTGTATATGTATATATGTGTACATATATTTCATATATATGTGTGTATATGTGTAAACATATATATACATATATTCATAGTTCTCAGCCTAGATCTTATAGTCAGTTACAATCTTTGTAATTGCATTTTAGCTAAAGGCATGGTGAAAATTGCTTGCAGATCTTAGCTCATTTGAAATGAACCCCGGTGTGGTATGGAGGCTTTCTAACACATCGACAATTTTCCATATATTTCAGAAAACCTTTTTAGATACAGTACAGGGGAATATCTTTTAAACAAGCTCCCTTCATGCAGTTCCTAAACAGATGATGGCATTTGACTCACTATGTCCCACTCACTCGTCATCAGCTACTGGGGGAGAAGTAGATGGGCCAGAGTCAGAGGAAACCTGAGAAATGATAATGAAACGCCTGTAAAAAGAAAAATCAATGACACTTATGGAAATGAGCTCTTTACCACCCTTTCTATGACCTTTCCTTCCTTCTTTTTTTTTTTTTTTTTGACCCTTCTCATAGGCAGCCTTAGTTTACAGCAGGAGCATCATCCAATGAGGTTCCAGAGAAAGAAAAATGATTACGGAGATAGCCACTATTTGCAAGAGCATATCAGATCATGGCAAAGCACATCATGTCAACACTCCCCCTGCGACAATCTAGTTTTCACTGGAGTTAATTAAAGCAATTAATTCCCTTCCCTTGCAAAGCAGGGTGATTACATAAATAGATAATTTCCCAATCCATACCCATAAGGCAAGTGATTTCTCTGCCCTTCTCTCAGTATATCAAAGAACGTAACTGAAGTAAATTATCCTTTTTTAAAAAAATATGACCTTTCAGAAATTCTCCATCAACTTTCTCTGCTTTGTTTTCCTATCCGGTTGGATGGTGGAACCACATCTCCACAGACACAGGACTCCAAGGTTAATTAAGCCTTTCAGATAGCAAAGATCGGTGACGTCCAAACTGTAACCCCAGTGACAGGAGCAGAATGACAGATGAACACTCCGACAGTCACCACTGAGTCCTCTTCAACAACAATTTACCAGTGTGGGTGATGCTGACAATAATTAGGCAAACAAAATGCCAAACAATTGTAAGAAAAGCTGTCAAACATTTTATGTTATTATCCCCTGCACAGGCCTGTGATTTATCATCACAGAAAAAGTACGTTAAAAAAAAAAATCTCTAAACAGTGACATTTTGTTCAAATTACAACCCCCGGCTTTCCGGACTGCCTGCAGACTGACATCTCCAATGTCAGATGCGACGCTCAGCAATTTGTTCCCTCATTTGTTGAGCGGGTCGCTGGGGTGGGTTCCTGCCACTGTCGGGGAGAGCTGGTGGGCCAAGAGCAGGAGCAAAGCACCTCTCAATGCACGGGAAGCCACTCGCCTTTCAGATGTCAAAATGAAATACAACAACTGCCATCTACATTTCGTTCTTCGATTCTTTGGGTTATGCTGGTCCCAAAATTTGAAATACGGTCTTTTGCACCAAATCTCCTACCATCATCTCTTCCTCCCTTTCTACCCAAGACCCCATTTGGGATTCTGGACTTGGATGAAGTATACTTTAAGGGCTTTGATTTTTCAATATAAAATCGAATTTCCAGGTAATGTCCCCGATGGCTGTAACTGGACCAGAAAGAAAAAAAAAATGGAAACAATACTTTTCTAATTCAATTTCTTTACAGGTTGGCACAGTTCTACAGATAAATTCGGATACACTGAGAAGTACTGCAGGGAGACCTCCTTCCAGGGATGCCGGGCCAATGAGACAGACGTAAGGTGCTAATATTACGATTTTGTAGAGAGTCCACCGGCAGTCTCTAACTTAGATGTCTGGGTTGCTAAGTGTTGAAGTGGACCCTGGAGGTCACGTAAAATACCTTTTCAACTAATGAGAGAATTCCTGTCTATGATACTTCTGGCTGAGGTTCTGAACTGGAACGCTTCCAAGGATGGGGGTGAGGCAGCCTTCTGCATTACAAACACCTGAAAAGCCTAAAGTTTGGGTCTTTGCTGTCTGCAACAGCCCCTCCTACCCTGTCCCGACATCAAGATCCACTCAAGGGTAAGAACCCCTACTCCTTATATATCGCCTCGTTTGAATAGCCATTTCTTTCTATCCTGGTGAAAGGGCTCCTTCTCACTCCTTCCTTCATCCTTTTCTCAATCTTTACACACACAAGAGAACTTTATCTTCTGATGACGCTCTTTTGTGACAGTTTGGTTAGTCATTGAGTCTCATCAGTAGAGTAAATCTTCATTTTATTTGGGTTTTGATTTTTAGAAAGAGCCAAGAGTCATTTTACTTGAAATATGGCAAATCATGTAGGTTAGCACACAGACTCAATGAGCTCTAATTTCCCCCCGAGCATGTATCTTCTTCTCTTAATCTTTTCACAATGCGTTCAATAACTCCATGCTGACTGCTGGCTACCCAGGGACTCTCTCTCTAGAGTAAGCTCTGGTGGATGGCACTTAGGACCTTTTCCAACCATCTTTCCTACCAAAATCCACATGCCCTATGTCTCATATCCGAGAAAGGTGATAGTGAATTCTGTGGAAAAATGTAAACTAGGGTGTTGACAGCTTCTATCAGAACACTTTGATGTGTTGCAACCTAACGTTTACACATCAACGGTGACTCACTTCCTTAGCCCAGCAAAGTAAAACTAAGGTTTTATTCTTTTTTTTTTTCTTCCTCTCTCTCCTTTTTCTCTTTCCTCTTTCCCATTCCTCTTCATAGACAAATGTAAGTTATCCCCCACAACCTGTTCATCTAATTCTGGAAGCTGTTTCTCAAGGGAAAACCCATAAGGAAGGGCTAGGTAAGGGATGTGCAGAACTCACTGAAAAGTCACTTCAGCTACAGAAGGAACAACTCAAAGGTCTACAGTCTGTGGAAGGCAAGTCTGTGGTATCCACTTTGAAGATAAAGAACAGTTTTGACCAACTTTACCAAATTGATTTTAACACCCTTTGGTCCTGTGGACTTCCAACCTACCCTGATTGATCTAGGCTGATGAGACACAAAAGCATTAGCAGTAAAGACCAAAATAAACGAGCTTTTAGAAGTCTTCCCTCTCGTTCAAGAACATTTAAATTTATATGAGTTATACCCACAGTCACTGGAGGAAAGGTAATATGAATTCACCCTTCCAGTAAAGAAGAGGCTGAAATAATAACTTTGAGTTCCTTTAAACCCAATTGTGACGTAGTCTAACATGTGACATGGCTGAAATATATTATCTTTCCTTTCTGACATGAGAAGTTGAATGTGTGTATGAAGTTTTATTTCTTTGTTTGTTTTAGATCTTCTACAGGTAACCACAGTCTTTGAAACAAAGTGGCTCATTTTATATATCTGGACCCTTTCAGGCAACAAAGCGAGGTATACATTTTTTCTCCCTCATAATCAGACCTAGGATATAGGGCAAACATTTCAGAGTTCAAAGTTTTTTCATGAACTTTTCATCTTGTTTCCATCTAGAAACTGAAAGGGGTGGAATTACCCAACAGAGTCACAGATGGAAATATAGTTTGGTGAAGAAACAGGAAGCAATAGAAATGGAAGGACTCCCATATATTTTTCTTTACAGTCTAAATATGCTGCACACATGAAGACTGCAACAGATCCAGATCAAAATGGCCCTTGCAGTGCTTTGGGAAATCTGGGCTGTGAAGATCTTCTGCAGTAGAAAGGGTGGTTCTATCACGCTACCTGGAAGGCCAGTCTGGGGTGTGCTCACTGGATGTGTTGAGATCAATTACCCACAAGTCCCCGCGGAGCCTCTCTTCGGTAAGAACAGGGGAAGCCCGAGCCATTGGTATTCTGTGCACACATACCAACAGCTTGTGTGCAATCATTTCTTGCAGAGGCAATCATTTCTCAGCTGCTTTCAGATTCTATTTATTGTTTATTTTCCCCTTGGCTGAAAAGGTTTCTCCTTCATACTAAGCAGAGGCACCAATCTAGGAGAATGCATTAGAAACTGCTCTATTGGTATCTTGCTGGATTTCCCATGGGGTTGAAATGCTCAAACAAAACGTGATGAAAATTTTAGGGTGTTTTGGGTGACTTCAGTCCCAAGGTGTCACTAGGGTGACTTGATTTCCTGCTCTTCGAGATTTAGGCAATGCTTGTTTCAGAAGGGAGATCTGGCAGGCCTTGAAAATGAGGCAGCTTTTACATCAGCCTTTCAGTGGTGGAAAAATCCATGTACTCACGATGTCAAGATACTATGCCCTCGTTTGGGTGCAGGTGTGAAGGGTGAATGAATTCCTTGAAGAGGAAAATGTGGCCGTGGGCACTGCGTAGTGGTGCAATTCAGTCTTTGCATTGGGTTTTTCAAGAAGTCCAAAAGGAAGTACAAAGATTTTTTTCTCATGTCTTCCTAAGACAAACAGATGATGACGGGGCAGATATAAGGGAAGCTTTGGGGGTAGAGAAGAGAAGGTCATTCCTTTCCTAATCTTACCAAAGTTTACAATTTGTCTTCCTTTGGGTAGTGTTTATTTGGTGCTTGCCCCACAATTGGGTTGTAAGCTCCATGGAGACAGGGAACGTGTTCCTGCTCTGTTCATTACTACATTGCCAATACCGATCACAGTTCTTGGCACAGTGCAACAAAGGATAAATAAACACTTAGTCTCTTTTAAACCATTGGTTCTCCTTCTCCAAGTGTGATGTTGGTATGGATTTTCTTGAAGTTTGATGATGACCAAAGCCAGTAGTGGAATGAAAATCAGCTGGAAAGCGTGGTCTCTGATTCACAGGGAATTCTAATATTTCCTGGTACATTTTGGTGTACTGGTCTGTAACCCATTTTTAAGCCATAAAACAGAAACACCAATGCTGTCTTTTTTAATGATAAGATATAATAGCGGTCATTTATACAAGTCAAGAAATATTTTCTGAGCCCCTATATTGTGCCAGGAACTGTTCTTGATTCCTGATGAACATGGCACATGGTTGTTCATGGAGCTTTCAGTCAAATAATGCCTATATGATTGGAACTGGTGGGTATGGAGTTCAAAACAGCTATTCTAAGACAAACTGCTCTAAACAAATGATGTGGATATCATCAGGGACTTGCTACAATTTTGATTATATTTAGCTCTCCTGACACCTCTCTCACCAGCTAAGTTGGGTAGGAAGAGGTCTACTTGGGAAGCACAGAATGAAGTGGGAAGAGAGGTACCCAGGGGTCAGTGCGGTAACACTGTTCTTAGCAAATGGTCCCCTGGTAATTTTCAAGAAGGTAAGATATTGAAATATTGAATTGATCTCATGACATGGCCATGCCAGCTCTAAAATGGTTCTATAATGTAAACCTGCCTTCAGTGAGTGATCTAAAGTTTGAACAACTTACGGAACAGGGTGGGGAGTCAGTTGGCACAGATAATTGAAGTCGTGGCTCCAGACCATTTGCCGATTGATTCATGAGAAATTTACTTTACATTTCTAAGCATCAGTTTCATATGTAGAGAGGAGATAGCATTATATACAGGGTTGTCGTGAATACAATATAAAATGATATAGTGCATTGTTAGCATGGTAAGTGACACATAAGAGCAGCTGAATGCGTTATTATTCAACAGAGATTAAGTATTTCAACGAATCACAATATTCATTAATCACTACATTTCATTAATTGCAACACTCAGAGGAGAGGAGTGCAGGATATATGACTGGCAGATAAGACAACTGATGCTTAAAGGGATAGAACATCAATACTTTCACTGCTCTGGGCACAGGGGAGGCTTGCACTTCACTTTCCCATTGAAATTAGATATGGCCATGTGACTTGCTTAGGCTAATGAAACATGAAGAGAGAGGCAGGTGTTGGTTTTGGGTGGAAGCCCCTAAAAGCCATCTTCCCTTCCCTGCACCACCACGTAGAGTGATGTTTCAGGAAGTGGACTGTCCAGCATCTTGTGTCCTGAAGTGAGGACAGTGCAGAGCAGAGCCCCCAGCTAATACTGATGGAATGCAGCGTGAGCAAGAAATAAATGCCCGTTGTTTTTGCCACTGAGATTTTCGGAGTTGTCTGTTATTGCAGCAAAACCTGGCTTATCCTACTTTGCCCAAGATTAAAATTATTTGGATCCAGGATTCAAACTCGGGTCTTATGAAACTAAGGACAATGCTTCTTGTACCACCTTACAGACATCCTTATCACTTATTAGTAACAAAAAGCCCAGTGGATGTGACTTCGTCAAGAGAAATTTGACTTTCCTGTTCCTCTTATCCTTGACTTGGAACAAAATTAATTTTTTTGCTACAGATGCAGGGAGAAAATTCTCAGATCCAAGGTCAATGGAAGGTAACGAAAAAGTTGGAGAGAGGTGGAAAGGTAATAAAGCTGGTTGAAAAGATTCATTCGTTTTGCAGAACTCTCTGTTGCCCGCAGGTTCATGACCTGAAGATTACACAGGATGAAGGGAGGTCCTTATCAAAAGCCTGCAACTCTGTAGCAACTAAATCAATTTTTAAATGATTTATGTGATGTTCTTCAGGACCAAAGGCAGTAATTCATTCCCATGTGGCACTCAGGCTGCTGCTTAGTTGTTGCAAAATGATTAATTTTTATTTACAGCGTGCCTCCCCTCCTACATTACTGGCACCAAGATTCAAGAGCATGACATTTCTATAGCATGGAATTATTTACTGGGGGAATTCCTAGGCAAAAAGAAAAAAAAATCTACTAAAAGCCAAAGATCTCAACATACGCTAAAACAACCACTGTAAAAACTTTCCAAGGCCAATTCTTCCAATCTGTTCAGTTCAGTCCATTTAAGGTAAACAGGCCAAATTAATTTCCCAAGGGGAGCCATTGTTACATCAATTCAAACTTAACACTAACTTCAACAAGGAGAGGATAAAGACCCTCGAATTCCTATGGTTCTTATTTCCCTAGAAGACTGAGTTCAAAAAGTTTCTAGAATTTAGAGTACATAGCATATTTCAACCTAATTTGAAATAAATGTGGCATTTACAAAATGCTATAAGGATGTCTCTTCTGGGCCACCATATGTAGGTATGTCTTTTTTTTTTTTTTTTCAAAACTGCAGAAGAACTATATTCCCAGGCTTCCTACTCTTTAGCTTGCCAGTCTGAACCCAATATGTCTATCACTAGCTGAGAACCAACCCCCTCAAAGTAAGGTTCAGATTTTTCTCATCAGCCATATCCTAACTTGAAACTCCTAACCAAGGGTCCACAATAAGTTGATAATGAGGAGTTATTTTGTATTTCCTTTCCACATGAGATTTTTAGGTTTGGGGTAAGGACCTTATACAGCAAGGAGGGAAAAATAGAAACTACCCTGAAACCATTAGAAAGAAGTCTGCCCATCGCTCCCAGACACAAGAAAATTAGAAGGCCTGGAGAATGGTGCCTGCCATTTTTCCTTCTCCCATCTTCTAGGACAAAATTTCCCAAGGGAACAGTTAGGAGAAGTCAGCTTGGCCAGTTACCAGTTCCATACCAGAGACTATTCACAGATTCCTGTACATTTCATACCACATCCTTCTCCTTGGATCATCGCACACTTTCACCTCATCAGGCTAATGATACTGGTTACACTGCAAGCTGATGCCTGTGGATCACTATTTCCTGAATCATGATGCATGCTGTATCCCACAAGTAGATTATGGATCAAATTAGTACTCTGCATCTACTCTAAGTTGGATTGTTTAAAAGACATGGCTAGCTCATCGGGAAATGGCTTGAACTGGTATGATGAAGGATGAAATATCTCGTCAATTTAGGTTATTTGTTAAGCCTTCTAGAAATAAAAGCTGTGAAACCAAAGGGCCAAGGCTGAGGGTTTTTCTGGCTTGTAGTTTGTTTTGTGCATCAGCAAACTTTGGGAATCCCAGTTCATCAGGTTTGCAGGTGGGCAAACCTGTTGTTGGGCAAAAGGTGGGCAAAGTTGTTGAAAATAGAGTTAAAAAAAAAAAAAGAAAGGAAAAGAGGGCTCTTCTATCACCACTCTACCACCACTAATGTTGAAGCACTTTCATTAACTGGAATATAAAACAGGAAAACAAAAGAGCAAAGGCTTTGCTGACATATTAACAAGACCCTAGATCCTTCCCCTGTAGGACCTAGGGGTCCCCTAGATATATCTTATGTCTCCAGATAACTTCAGCTGTAACCCTTATTTGAAAGTAACAGAAGTAAAGGGATGTAGACTGGGAGAATACATGGACTGATATCCTAGGAAGTTAAGAATATTTGCTTAGTAAGCGAGCTCATAACACATACAATGACCAATTTTTTCATTAACATTTTCCTGTCATGTCACTGTTCTGCATGCTATGTTTTTCTTCTCCTCACGTCCTGGACTTGCTTCCACAATTACCAGTCCAGAGAAAGACACTAAGTACTCAACCCCCAGTACTTGCCTACTTCCCCCATTCAGTTGTAATCTCTGTGAAATTTACATTGACTGTCTATCCCAGCAGCCATGGGAGTACCTGATGTGCAGAAGGTTTTCAGCAACTATTTGTGAAATGAATGAATGGATGGAAAAAAAATGATAAAAGCTGCCATTTACTAAGCACCTATTACGTGGTGGGGAATGCTAGGCATATCACTAACCATGTTTTGAATTCTCATAACAACTCTACAAACTAGATGTTTTTTTGTCTTGTATTATAGAAGAACAGCTTCAGTGACTTTCAGGTGTGTGTCCGGTATATAGGGAGCCATTTGGACAGTGATGCCCTCCTCTGTGACAATCGGGGCCCTTCCCACATATTTTCCTGAGTATATTGTGTCCAGTCAGCAGGATGGCATGAAGAAGATGGTTAATGACAGCTTGCCTTTACTGTTGAGCACGTGTCTCTTGGTCAGTGGAATGGGAGGGAGAAGGAAAACACAGTCATTGAATTGTGCTGGGTGTTTTACACATTTGATCACTTTCAATCCTGAAAACAAACTTACCATGCTGACATTAGCGGTCTTGTAATCAAATGAGCGATCAAAAGTGAGGAGAGATGAAGTGACTTTTCCCAGACTCTAACCCATAGTGCACAATCTATGGGTGCTGAAGATGAAGGATTCTGGGCCCTGCCTGATTCACTAAAGTGGAATTCCTCAAAACGGGGCCCCAGAACCTCCTTTTCTAGCAACTCACTAAATGGTTCTAATGGCAACTAAAGTTTGAGAAGTGCTGGCCTATGTCCAGCTGCCTCGAAATGCATATTCTTGGGGCAAGAAATTTTTCATGCACTTGCACACCACCAGGAGCCAGATGTTCTATAAACAGAAGAAATGTCCCTTTAGCAAGCATCAGGGCTGCATTTGCAGCTCAGAATATGAAGAATGCCTTAGTACTCCCCATTAATGTTAATGGGAATCATGTGGCTCATTCTCTATATTCCACGCTGAAAAGTGTTCCCTTTAGAACCAGGAGAGGCTATATTTAATCAAACCATCTGGATTCCTATGCACATGTATAAGGGCAGAAAATAGGTCACAGTTGGTAAGCTACTTTCTGGAAACAATTGCATTGTATCAGCAAACTCCAAAGTCCTGAAAGGGTCCCTGTTCTCCTGGCTCCCTCAGTGAGTGACAGCCCCACAGCTAAGAGGGGTCAGAGAAATTCCAAAAGTTAAAGAGATGAAGTTTGAATAGCAAGACAATGCATAAAGCAAATCATCCCCAAAAGATAAAGTGTGGAATAAACTTGTTAAAAGCTATCAACCTCCCCCAAATAACACGTTTCTACTCCAAAGAACCTCACTTGCAGCTTAGAGAACAGCATGAAATTAAGAAACATAATTGGGACAGCATAAGAACTCCAGATATGAACTATGGTGGCCATCAGGTTTACAGTCACTCAAGTGCCTATGAAAACTATAAACCCTGAGAGAGTCAGAGAACCTGGTGGAAAAGAGTAGTAAGCATTCACAAGGCTTTAAGGACTCAACTCTATTATTGGATATTTCTATTAAAAGAGAGAAGTTATAGAACTGGGTGAGGAATCTGAAGACAAGAAGAGGACTTACCAAGCTCAGTCTGGATATGAACCTCAGTCAGGTCTTGGAGAAGGAAGCTACTGATTACAATGGAGTGTGAGGACTGCTGAGTACTGGGTTCAGCAGAATTTACAGGTCGTTACTCCCCGTCACCACGTTGCCCTTAGGTTACTTCTTTAAGTTTATTTATTTTGAGAGAGAAAGGGAGAGAGAGTGGGGGAGGGGAAGAGAGAGAGGGAGAGAGAGAGAAAATCCTAAGCAGGCTCCACACTGTCAGCACAGAGCCCGATGCGGGGCTTGAACTCACTAACCATGAAATCATGACCTGAGCCAAAATCAAGAATCAGACGCTTAACCGACTGAGCCACCCAGGTGCTCCATGCCTTTCAGGTACTTCTTATGGGTCATTTTGACTGTCACTCTTTGGAAAGCACCAAATAAGCAGAGGCAGGAGAAGGTGGAACACTGAAGTCTCCCAAGGCCTGTAGCATGGGGGATGAATGGCAAATCTTACACCATTTGCCTTTTGGTGTGTCTGAGAGCCTGAAGCTCCCTAAGAGTCCCAAGACTAAAGCCCCTAGGCTACAGTGAGCAATTGAACAAAAACCCACATGATAAATGATCAGTAGGCTTTCAAGCCAGCACTCATGGAAGCCATGCCATCCTTGAGGTATTGGGAAGAGAGCAGAGCCCCATAATTACCACTACTGTGTCTATGGGGAAATTCAAGAGCCCAAGTTATGCAAGAATCTTTTCACTTTCTCCATCCTAGGATTAGGAACCTTCCAACTCCAGCTTCAGATCCAAGGTGGTGACAGGAGCTCTGACAAAGGGGATGGCATAGGAGGGTGTCTTCATTTTCTATTCCTGATGTAACAAATTCCCGAAACTTAGGGGCTTAAAACAACACAAATCTATTACCTTATGGTTGTGTAGGTCAGAAGTCCTAACAGATATCACCAGCTTGAAATCAGAGTGTCAGCAAGGCTGTGCTCCTTTCTGGAGGGTGTAGGGGAGAATCAGTTCCATTGCCCCTTCTACCTTCTAGAAGCCACACATGTTCCTTGGCTCGTGGTCCCTTCCTTAAAGCCAGAAACACTGTGTCTCTCTGACCTTTCTTCCATAGTCGCCACTGACTCCAGACAAAAACGGTTCTCCGCTTCTAAGGACACATGCAATTAGACTGGACCCACTGAGAAATCCAGGATCATTTTCCCATCTCAAGTTCCTTAACGTAATCACATCTGCCAAGTCCCCTTTGCCAAGTCTGCTAACACATTCATAGGTGCCAGGAATTGGGACATGGACATCTTTGTATGTGTGTGTTTTGGGGGGGCATTATTCTGCCCATCACAGGGGTAAAAAGTGAAGGAGAGAGATTCACAGAGATTCAAAGGATCCTAGATAAGAAGCTCTCTGGAGGAGGCTCCCTTTGTGGGGCTTCAGATTGGTGCTATTTTTCCAGGACCCTTTAAACAGTTCAGGCTGCTTTTCCAAAGTCCCCGCTTTTTAAAAAATTACCTTCAGGGCTACCGTTATCATTCTGGTCCTTCCCTTCTCACCTGGATTATACGCTAATCCTTCCTCACTGGTCCCCTATGGCCCTACATGCAAATTTGCCCTGCCCCAGGCTTACTTTCCACACAGCAGCCAGAGTTACCCTTCAAAACTCTGTCTTGTTATGTCACTCCCATGTTTAAAACTTTTTAATACCTTTCTCTCCTACTTACACCAAGACCCCCAGGCCCCTCACCATGGCCAACAGAGCCCTACCCGGCATGACCTAGGACTCCTCTCCCATCTGCCCTCACCCTACTTCCCCCCCGGGGTCACCGGGCTCCACAAGCACGGCTTCTTTGTTGTCCCTCCAGCTCCCCAAGCCAGCTCTCGCCTTGGCCCCTACGGCACCCTTTGCCTGGAAGGGTTGACTCCATATCTTTGTGTGGTTTCTTCCCTCCCTTGTTTCCAGACCTAGTTGAAATGTCACCTCCTCAGAGAACTCGGACCACTCTCACTCCCTCTGCCCAACCCCTTCCTTCGCTCTCTATCCCCCTAACTGAACATATTTATTTAGGTTTTGTGTTCCTTACACTACCTGACATTACATTTTTGTGTGAGCCTGTTCTCCTTGTGGATTATCTGTCTCTGCTACCAGAACGCAGAAGGTACCTGAGGACAAGGAAATGCCATGAGCTAAGAATAGTGCCTCACACGTCAGAGGCACCCAAATACTTGCTGAAAGAATGAATTCAACACATATCTGTTGAGGAGCAATTTTAGGGAAGGACACTGTAATATCACGATGAAAATGACGGACATGGTCTACCCTTTTCCCCGAGTGTCCCCCTGATTGACCAGTTTTTCTGTCCAGAGTCAACTGTTACTGATGACCTACGGTTATTTTTAATTCTCATGTCCATCTCATGGCTCTCCCTGTCCTCATTCATTCTTTTATTCATTCATCTAATCAACACGTATTTATTTTGAACACCTAAGCTAGATCCATAATAGGTCCCCGTCCCTGAAATAAGATTATCAGTTAGGGAGGTTACTTTTGCTGGTGGCCATGATGGGAAGCAAATAAGGGATAGAAAGGTTCTATGCACACTCCTCTAATCCTTCCCGTTTCTCATATGAATTCATTTGCAGACAAAGATGAAAGCATCTTAAAGTGGTAATAGAGACTCCTTAGATAATCAAAGGATTCCAAGGATGTAGGAGTCAGGAGACATGATCCCAGCACCGACAATGTGAAGATTGTGCCATGTGGATGGAGTCAGGTGACTGAGTCTCTGAGGATCCTGCTGCATGGGTCTAGAAGGTCACCCTAGAAGGTCTAACTGGCCAAGTTAGAATAGGTGTGTAATCCTAATCCCCATCCCAGCCTCGGTGGCAGTGCACCAGGAATTGCCCTTTTAACATTTTCCACTCCTTATTCACCATTAGGCTTGTAATTTCTGTGTTTTACTTACAGAACACATGCTAAGTGAGTGGTTCTAAACTAGCCTGAGCTAATTTCAACCTCGAGCTTACTCTGCTGCCTATGGCAATCAGATAGGGGATATTGACGCATGCCCTATGTGTCCTACAAGATGCGTTATGCAGAGTTAGTTTGGGCTCTGTGTGGGAAGATGCACATGTTTCAAATACTCTTAATAATCAAGACACATAAGGAGATGCTTCCTATGTACAGATGAGCCAAGAAGAAGCTACACAAGGTACACAAATCCTAGTCCTGCTCACTAGTTTGTGGAGGAGAACAAAGAGCTGGATGTCAGAAACTGTATTTTGAAATACTCTGCAAGCATAGTTCTTTCCGGAAACATGCTTGTAATCCAAAGCACTCATATATCAAAGCAGCTATCAAGAACCATTGGCTCAGTTGTGATCATGTGACATTCGGCCTCACGTACTACTTGCATTGCAAGACATCGCTCGTTTATCAAGTTAATCTTGGTCAGAAATATTTGCTCGTCTTGTGGAACACTCGCAGCACAAGTTGCTTGCCATCTAAGGTTTTACTGAACAAGCAACGTGGAAGGCCACAAAGTACTTTACAGGGTGTCCAAAGTTTGATGCTATTTACTATGTCTAATAAGGACTGATAAGGGCTAAGTATAAGCTTTTACTTTGAAAGCGAGGCTCAGTAATCAGAAATTAATTAAATAAGTTTGTTAAATAACACCTTAGCATTTCAAGCTCAGTCTGAACTTTTCTTCTCTCTGATTTAATGCTTCAGGATGGGGTGAAGTTCCTAAGCCATTCAGCCAGGTATGCTCACACAGCAAAGAGGAGGCGGAAGAAATAATGTGTCATGTTCCTCTCTTCCTTTCAGCTCGGCTGACAGACAGTCTTCTGTCTTGGCCAGAGCGCAGAGAGGTGGTCCTGCTTCTCTGCCAGGCTCTGTGTCTCCCAGGGCAGCTGGGTGTCGCTACTCAGGCCAGGGTCTGCGTACCTCTCTTACAATCCTGCCCTTCAGACTCTTATAAAGAAAGCACCACACTGCTGCTTCTAGATTTAGTTACTTTTGTGCATTTCCTTCACTGAGTAGTCTCAGATGAGAAGACCTTGGAGGATGCAGGCCAGTCCTTCTGGATGGAAGAGACTAGGGGCCCCTGCCTTCCCAGCTGTTTGCCTCCTGTGATGATATTCACACACCGTCTTCCACCAAAGAAACCCAGGGCACAGCCGCTTATGTGTATAGCCCCATCTACATGGACTAATTTATCCAAATTTGCCCGTTATGTACACAAACATAATTTCTAGGATTAAAAATAAACTAGTAACACCAAAGCTAGGCTGTCTAGCTTCCGTGCTAAAGGGCTATGGAAACTGTGCCCCAACACTTTCCAACCACAGCCACATGAAAAGCCACAGAGTGGAACTGTCTGGAAGATGAGAATATCAGAGAGGCTTAGGAACTCTGTGTGGGGGAGGATGTGATCAAGAGATGGGAAACTGTCCTGACCATTTGACTTTATAAATGCTCATTAACAGTTTTGCAAAAGACTTGGTAATGACGCAGGCATATCAGAAGGCTTCTCTTCGTGCTGTAGGGAATCCGGATATAGGGATTCTTGTTCTTTTTGTCAGAAAACTAATTTCACTACTGACAGTAAATCAAAATGCTACATGGCCACCTCAATAAATGTAAATGACTCTAAGTTGCATATCTCCATAGAAAAAAAGAATAGCAAACACTTATAAAAACGGAAAATACTCCTACATGTAATCTGACTGTTCTGAGTGGGGACTGACTTATCAAAAGGTCTCTCTAGAAATGGACCAGAGTTGAATTTGTGTTGTGCGTCCACCATTTGGTTTTTCCTTTATATTAAATTGAGGCTATATATAGATATGAAATTATAATGGCACAAAGTGCCTGTTTTCCATAAGCAGTCGGTAGACTCTAAAAACAAGAATTCATTCCTCTCTTTGCTGCAAAAGGGCACCAAAGCCGAGGCATTTTTATTTAACATACCAAAGTTAATCAAATCGGTATCAAAGTATGTGGCAAATGGCTAAATCCCCCCCAATTACCTTATTTTAAATGAATGGACGAGGAAATACATACTTCGGTTTGGTAATCAGAGCTTATTATGATCAGGCCGAAACTACTGTATTACAGTTTTTATTACCTTGGAACAAATGAATAGACTGAAGAATCCTTCCACACCACTGGAGTTAGGTCACTAATTCTGACCACGAGGTACCTGTATGCCAAGCAACTCAAATTGTTATCTGAACAAAGGAGAGAACTGTTTTATGTTAAGGGTCCACAGAGTTGGCCGTCGACGACAAATGTCACTCCAACCTGAAATGCAGTTGCATTTAAGGTTGCAAATAAGCCAGTCTACTAACTGTGGAGAAAAACCCTTAAAGTTAATTTCCAAAAGCAACAAACTCTATGCTGGTTGGGGGAGACCCTGCTTTTATCCACAGTAGCAGATTGTCTCGAAGTCTGGAAGGAGAAAAGGACCTTAAGTCAAAGGCCTGGGTTTGAGGCCTTTCTTGTCAGTTGGCCTTTATGTAAGCTCGGGTAAACCACGGTCCTCAGTAACCTGGTTTTCCCTGGATTAAAAAAATGACCTAGCGTTGGGGCACCTGGGTGGCTCAGTCAGGTAAGCGTCTGATTCTTGATTTTGGCTCAGGTTATGACCTCACAGTTTGCGAGATCTAGGCTCTGCGCTGACAGTGCAAAGCCTGTTTGGGATTTTCTCTCTCTCCTTCTCTCTCTGCCCCTCCCCTGCTCTCTCTCTCTCTCAAAATAAATAAATAAACTTAAAAAAAAAACAAAACAAAACCTAGCACGGTCTACCTCGAAAGCCTGTTGTCAGGATCACAGGGGATAATTACACGAAAGGTGATTTGTAAAGTGAGAAATACTCTCCTAAGGCAGGGCACTGGGCCTTCCACATTTGAGTGAGGATGTTCTGCAGGGAGATCAGCCTGGATAGACGTGGGGTGAGGGTAACTTCTCTGCCTGATAGTTACCTCCTTCGAGCCGTGGAGGCTGAATCCCCCTCGGGCTAGACCTGTACACGGCACCTTCGGTTATCACGAGAACTGACTGAGCACCGAGGATGTCTCAATTCTAACTTCTGAACGGGTCTATACAGTTGGTTGTAAAACAGGTGAAAATCTGGCCTAAATTGTGCCAACTCGATGGCTTCATATTGGCAAATTTGGCAAATATTTGGGAAGGTGACCTTTGGGAGCTAATTACAAGCTGCTTTCCCTTCGCTTACACATTCTTGCACCTGTGCTAAAGCCAGAGCGAGGAGAAGAGAGAGCAGAGAACAGTGGGATTTGCAGCCTGATGATCTTCGGGGCCTCGCTTTGTGACAGTCTGTTCCTTAAGTGGAGGTCTTTGTAACAGAAGTCGGTTAAGCTGCTTCAGCACGTGGGGAAGACCCAGGATACAACACTGAGACTATGTTCCCCTTCAAATCTCCAAGGCTTCACGAGATGATGGGTGAAAACAAAAGGGCCTTAAACAGATTTGATGCATTTTCCTCATTTCAGACAATGTCTGTTCCTTACACGTTATCCTCTAGCCAACAGCAAAAACATGCCAGCTCATCCTTACTTCGTGGACACTGTGGCTTTAAAGGGCAGAAACCTGCAGCTCCCAAAACGGTCTAGTGAAGTCAACTCATATCAAGGTCAGCAGAGTGGATGATATAAAATATTCAGGGACGGGTGTGGTGAAGAACAGGGCTTTCTTTCTTTGTCTTAGTATGTTGATAATTCTACTTCATTAAACTTTCTGTTTTTACTTTTTTAACATTTATTTATTATTGAGACACAGAGAGAGAAAGAGCATGAGCAGGGGAGGGGCAGAGAGAGGGGGAGACACAGAATCCGAAGGGGGCTCCAGGCTCTGAGCTGTCAGCACAGAGTCCGACGCGGGGCTCGAACTCACAAACCGTGAGATCATGACCTGAGCCGAAGTCAGACGCTTCACCCACGGAGCCACCCAGGCGCCCCACTTCGTTAACATTTCAAAATGCATTTTAAAGAAGCCATTGTTTTCATTGGATATCTTTATTCCAAAGTGCACCCATTTTTTGTTTCTCTGCTTTGTTATTATCTATAGTAGGCATTTCCCATGGTTGAAGTGATGCACATTAGAGGATTTATTCTGGACACTGTCAATGCACAACTTGCCTTGAGAATTTTATGGGGGAAACTTAACCTTTTGTGGTGGTTCAGCTTAGGATGGTTATTTTGAGTGCACTGGTCTAGGTGATAAAGTCTAGACAGTGAGATTCTACCCAGTGGCCCAAAGTGATTCACCTAAAAATAATGTGATGCACAAACTAAAAATCAACGATGGAATCCTGCTGCATGAACTTCATTGCACAGGGTGCAAGGATAGAGGAAGAGGAAGCTAATATAACAAACGTAGAAACGGCTTATGCTGTTAATAACAATGACACATATGGGCGTATTCTGATTCTGCTATTACCACTCACTAGCTTTGTTACTCCGACAAGTTGCTCTCCCTCTCTGTGCCTCATTTGTAGCTTTTTTTCTTCTTTTTATCTTTAAAAGACGGATAGTGATAGTAGCTACCTCATGAAGTTGTCATGAAAATTAAGTGAAATAATCACTACAAAGTATTTAGCAGAGTGTCTGAAATATTGTCAATACTCAACAAACACCAGCTGTAATGAGATCAGTAATGCTTATTCATTTGACTACATGGATAGATTAAAAACTAAGAAGAACTAGGACAACAATAAGCATGTACACAGTTTGTTTACTATATTCTGGGCACTGTCCTAAATACATACAAGCATTATATCTATTAATGTACTTAATTCTAACACCAACTTCATGAGGTAGCTGTGTTATTATCCTCATTGTACAGACAGGGAAACCAAGGAACGAAAGGCAAAGTGACTTACCCAAGTCTCCATGATGGAGCTAGGATTTGGCCGGCCAGCCCGCAGGTATCTCAATGTTTCCCGAAGTTAATTAGCACATTTTTGTTTTTATAATCTTGTTTACTACATCACGAGTTTCTGTCTTTTAAAATGTGCAATGGTTGGGGCACCTGGGTGGCTCAGTCCATTAAGCGTCTGACTTTGGCTCAGGTCACGATCTCACGGTTTGTGAGTTCGAGCCCCGCGTCGGGCTGTGTGCTGACAGCTCAGAGCCTGGAGCCTGCTTGGATTCTGTGTCTCCCCCTCTCTCTGCCCCTCCCCTACTTTCACTCTGCCTCTCAAAAATAAATAAGCATTAAAAAACTTTAAAAAATAGATTCAATGGTTATTTTATAGCAGCCATCAGCTCTCATTTATTTATTTGTATCTCTCAAAATAAAGGCATCACAAAATGATGATATGGGGAAATTGGAGTTACTCTGTGTATTATTCATTCACACGTGGGGAACAAAAGGTATCTCATGCCAAATGTGGGCAAAGGAATATACTTTTGGGCTTGGAGAATGAGATCTGGAGCTTAAGGGTTTTTTGATCTCTCTTCTAATTTTTCTTACAAGGCATAAACTGATAGGATGCCCGGATTTATGACAAGATGGCCCTTTATCCCCTCTTTTCTTTCTGTATATTGAGCTCCTATTCTGTAACCAATGCCTGTATAAGAAAACAGAACCCCCTGCCACTGCTCGCCATCAGAGCTCTTAAAAATCTTGTCCAATTTCATCAATATTCCTTTTTTACAGCTTTTCCCCCTTCTTATTTTATAACAATTTCCCCCTACATGTTTTTCAACTTGTCTTCTAAGCCCAGATGCTTAAATATTGGTTGCTCTGGGTCTTAATGGTTACTCCAGAGCCATGGAATTTTAAATTTGATCTCAGGCTTTTAAGACGTGACAGCTTGATTATTTTACAAGGCCAAAACCCTGAATCAAGTCTGTAATTTTAAGAATCAAAACTGTTTTCCCACTGATGTAGACATTTTGAAATGTGTGGTCCACAGCTATTTATGAGTGGTTTACAGCTGTTGTCTCTTTGTGCCCGAGATCACGGAGAGTCCAGAGTTGATCCTCTGGGACTGCTATCAATTTAGCTCTCATTTGAGACAGCTTTTCCTTCAACTATCAGTTTTTGGCTCTCTTATGCTTACTGTAGTCTCATGCCATTCAGGCATTCACAGGGCACTTGGACAATTTAGCGATGATCTATAATACAGGCTTTTAAAACAAGTGACTTATTCAAATGCCAGTGAAACAAAAAATGACTCTTGGATTAAAAAAAAAAATCAAGTGCCAGCAACTGAGAAAAAAATTACAGAAATTAGTGTGAGGGGTAGGTCACTTCTTTAGCATAAGGAGATGTGATTAATACAATACCAGTTTGGGGCATCATGATATCTGAGACCCAATGCAACGATTCCTAATGTTGTCACTGAGGAACTCAGTGGACTGAGGAACTCAAAGGAAGGCTCTTCAAGGCAAACTTACTGATTTTTTATTGCACTTGGACATGATTTTGCAAGTGCTCTATCAGAGGCCATGTTTGATAGGGCCCGGCACCTCATTTCCCAAGCGTGTTCTGGAAATCCTATTCCAGTCCTTCTTCTAAGGGAAAAAGTCATTATATCAGCCTTGAGAATGGGATAAACCTAAAGTTCACAAGGTAAAATCTGTTACCAGGGTGAAAAATGGACACATTCTGGTTTGGGGCTTAAATATGCCTCCAGTGGGCAGACTTCACTAAAAAGCTCTAGATCTTGACCCTCCTATGGCTCACGTTTGCTTTTGGTCCTTGATCACTTATGCCTCAAGCCCCCTACATTAACATTTTATCCCTTAAGTTTCCTTATCTATAAAACGTCAGTAATAATAATACCATGGGATTGTTACAAGCGTGAAATTCACTTATATTTGTAAAATGTTAGAATTATGTCAGGCATAGAGAAAGCACTATGTAAATGTTTGATTATAAGAATTGTTCCCTGCTTCTTTTCTATTGTGATAAAAAGTAATCTGATTAATACACAATTATATCTGAGTATGGTATGGTAGACTGTGCAGACCATATGATACTTGAAATCATGGAATCCATTTTTTTTTTTAAAGAATGAAACGTTTCTGAATTGCAAACTCTGGAGAGCACCGAATGCCATATTGAGAAGTTGGATGAGGAAAATAAAGAATTGGAAATACTAGACTTTTGGATATTGGTTGCAGCTTTTTAGGATTATCTCTGGCCCATGTAAATTGCAAAAGCAGACGTGAACATGGACAGTGTAAACTCGACTAAAATACGACTCTAAATATGAATGTCTGCTATTATAAAAGAATCTACTGATAATAAAACCTGAGGAAATAAACAATTAGAAAATAGCAGGTTATTTTCTCTTCCTTAAAAGTCCTGAAATTTTAATTTCACCATGCATGGTCACAGGATAAAACATCTGTTCTAATGGAAAAATAACAAAAATCCCTTTCTGAAAAGCCCCACAGAGAATTTTTCACATGAGTAGATGGAAATATGTATTCCATTTTTAGATAACTACTCTTTCTTGATGCAAAAAATTTGGTGGTTAAAAAACACAAATATCACATTTGCCTTCAATCACGAAAGCCTAATAAGCACCAGAGTTGCAAAACCGTCATGCTTAATGAACTCATTCATTTATTCATTCTTTCCTTTCGAGAAGTGAATGACATCCAGGCACTGGGAAGGCTGAAATAAAACAATTAATCCCTGCTCTTAGGAGTTCACACTTTAGCCGGGAAAGTCAAACCCCAACCCCAATTAAAAGATGATGTCATTAGCCCTGAGATAGAGATACACACAGGAGTGACTTGAGAAGGGACAAGGAATCCAGATCAGCAGTATCCGGAAAAGCTCCTAAGAAGAGGTGACATCTGAATGGTGTCTTTGAAAGCGCTATGAGGACAGCCAGGCAGAGATTCTCTAGACAAGGAGGAATGATTTATGCAAAATCATTGATGGGTAAAAATGCACCAATCAATCTCATACACAGCACCTGAGCGTGTTGCCTATATTTCTGTTAGCATGAATCTTATGCCTATTTTTATGGACTTTTATGTCGCCCTTGGCAAGCAGTACACTCTTAGAAATGGGCCGATCCATCCCCGTGCTTCCTATTTTGTCTTGCACTTACAACTCGTCAGCATAGGTTCGATGCAATGAAAAAATGAATTACTGTGAGGTTTAATAAGATCATTTGTGAAACATACACTTCACCAAAACGTCCACAGAACCACTCATTAACAAGGGCAACTCTTGGGGTTTTGCAAACATGGCCCCCTTCCCAGGGCAGGGGCAAGGGAAAGTCTCTAGTCTTTTCAAAGAATCTCATCCCCAAGGCATTTTTGTGGTCATGTGGAAAAAGGGTCTGGGAAATGTGCTCTCAGATGGCATGGCTGGAATGAGGAATGGGAACAGTTTTGCCTTCTACACAGTTTCTGGAAAAGGCAATAAGAACAAAAAAAAGCATCAGTGTGGGTCAGCATTCTCGGTGCCGGAGTTGAAAGGTGCTATAAACAGGGGCGAGTCTGATAGACCATCTCCACCCCGGCCCCATGCCAAGAATAGCTACAGGGTGGCAACTCAAATCAGCCGGGGCCGGTGAGCTCTGTCTCACGACTTTGGAGTCCCAACCAGCATCTGGGAAAGTTGCTCTGAAGAGACAGCCACCTTCCCGGGCACAACGAGCATCGTGCCCAGGTCCCACAGAGAAAGACGTTCATCTCAGAGCAGAAACAGGGCTCCGCTCCCTTCAGGCAACTTACAAAATAAAGCTTTAAGTATGTGGAGCTGGGAATTTCTGGAAAGAGGGAGGCCTATCATCTAAGCCTGAGTTCTTTTTTTAAAGCAAGTAAAGCAGAGAACAGCAATTATTTCCATGCCAGTTCTCAGGGGAATTTCTGTAGCCAGAATCAGCTAATGATGGTTATTAAAGGTAAATGTTCCCTGATCCTCAGGAAGTGATTTTTCATCCTGGTGCTTTTGAGGCTTTGTCTGCACTTGAATCCTGGGTAGAAGAAAGCCCTCCTGGATTCATCCTAATCTAATACTCAAAGTGGGTGATTCGCAGGAGTCTGTTTCTTCTTCTAAATATTGTGGTAACGGGAGATTCACTCTTGGCTTCGACTCTTCAGCCCCAGCAATAGAAGAGTACAGCTTTAAGACTAGAACTGGTACATCTGCTTTTTCCCTTTTATTTACTATTTTTTTTAATTTTTTTAAACGTTTATTTATTTTTGAGACAGAGAGAGACAGAGCATGAACGAGGGAGGGTCAGAGACAGAGGGAGACACAGAATCTGAAACAGGCTCCAGGCTCTGAGCAGTCAGCACAGAGCCCGACGCGGGGCTCGAACTCACAGACCGCGAGATCGTGACCTGAGCCGAAGTCGGACGCTTAACCGACTGAGCCACCCAGGCGCCCCTGCTTTTTCCCTTTTAACAACAAAATAATAAAATGCAACAAAATGCCACTGTTTCTGTTTTTTCTTTTTCCCTTCTTCGTCTTCTAGGGTATTTATCTTTCTTACCTAATTCAGAAGCATGCTGGGAAGTCTAACTACATCTGAAAGGGGATGTTCTGTAAATCCTTAAGATCGGAGTAGTAACAGGGAGTCATTTCTAATCCGGGATAAACTCCACTAATCGGCTTTCTTACCCCAGGTACAAAACACAGTTTGGAAAAGGACATTTGGAAAAGGAAGGAAGAGCTGTTACAGTTGCCCAGTGAAGTCCTTTTCACACTCAACAGAGGGCAAATACTATTTCCTCTGTATCTCTATGCTAGCCAGAACATCGCGTGTCATGTCGTCAGCAAGCATGCTGCTTCCTGCAATGCAAAGGCTGTCTACTTTTGAAGTTTGTGTGTGTACGTTTATTCGTGCACTCAGGCACATGCAGGCTGCTAAACTTATTACTACCCAAGATTAAGAAGCATAAATGGAAACTGAATGGCTCTGCTCTTAAGAGACCTTCCTTCCACCAACTGCAGTGCTAGGTGAGAGGTATCTGTTTCATTTTCACACCCTGCTTTGTTTGATTGGGCCTCGTACCAAAAGAAAGACATGTTATAGCTTTGGGGGGAAGGGTGAGGTCCAGTTCTTGCTGGAATCAGTTACCAGAAATTGTATTTATTTATTTATTAAAAAAATTTTTTTAATTTATTTGTTTTGAGAGAAGAGAGAGAGCACAAGCAGGGAAGAGGCAGAAGAGAGGGAGAGAGAATTCCAAGCAGGCTCCAAACTGCCAGAAGAGAGCTGGATGCGGGGCTTGAACTCACAAACTGCAAGATCATACCTGGGCTGAAACTGAGAGGAGGATGCTTAACGGACTGAGCCACCCAGGCGCCCTCACCAGCAATTTTAAAAGGGATCATCCCTTTTAAACCCCGTGTTCAGTCCTGCCCAATAATAAAGAATCGCTGTTAAAACTATCCAAACACTGGCTGCAAAGGGAGCCAGTATAAACCCAACAGATGCAAACATCCTTCCCACATCCCTGACCGTGCCCCTCCCCTGCCAGAATATTGAAAACCCTGGAGTTAGCTTTATTTTTTGTCGCTGCAGGCGTGGCCTGAGCATATTCCTGAGGAGTCCTGCCTCGTGAAAGCTTCTTCTTGGAAGAATCTTCTTTTCATCAGCGTTCTCTCTCATTCACTCATTCTCAAGACAGCCTGGATTTTTTATCAAGTCACTAGTTTTGCTTTAACTTAAATAGTCTACCAGATCAAGACAATTTAGGAGCTATTGAGGTGGGAACATGATGGCAGACAAAACTGGTCCATTCAATGAAAACAAAAGAAACTCCAAAACCTTTAAACACTTTTCCTTTTCTTCCCCAGAAGAAAGAGAAGGATGTCTCATCCAGTTGTACTGGTGTCATAGGAAGAGCTGGGTGCTCATATTACCTTTGGGTTTTTTGATAAACCTGAGGAGCAGGCAAGACAAATGGTAAAACATGTGGATCTCTGACGGGCAATGACATAGAAGAGAATCGCGAACAGCTATTTGGAGAGTGGTACGTTATCTGGAGAGTGTTATATGGTTCATCGGGGACCCCTTTAAAGGTGTTTGTTCAGAGTCTACCTCTCGAAGACACCTACACAAGAGCCATCAGCTGCCGATTACACGGAGGAAGATTTATACATCATCCCAAGAGTCTTTACGACTGCCCTTTCCAAAATCACGAAAGAAAACAAAGACACAGAACAAAGAACCACAGTGGGTGCTGCTTCATTTTCTCTTGCACCCAGCCCTTGAAAGTATCAAAGCAGAGCTCTTTATCAGGGCTACACTTCAGCTCTCCTTTTATTTTTTAATTTTAATTTTTTAACGTTTATTTACTTTTGAGAGAGACAGAGACAGAGCGTGAGCAGGGGAGGGGCAGAGAGAGAAGGAGACACAGAACCCAAAGCAGGCTCCAGGCTCTGAGCTGTCAGCGCAGAGCCCTACACGGGGCTAGATCCCATGACCCGTGAGATTACGATCTGAGCGAAGTTGGATGCTTAACCGACTGAGCCCCCCAGGCGCCCCTCTCCTTTTTGCCACAGGCAAAACAACTCCATCTCTGGAAGAATCTGAACGCCACACTCTATCCTTAAATAGCCTTCCCAGCAACAGACACAAGATGGGATAGAGTTAGACTTTCACTGACAAGGAGGGCTTTGCAAATAGAGAGCTACAATCAGGCAGAAGGAAAATAACTGGAAGAGTCAGTGGTTTGGCATTCACCCATCCCCTCCCCCACATTTTTTTATTTTCCTGAAAAGCAAAGCTGTATGACCATTTACCCCAGGGATTCTGGCCAAGTCCAGGAAAAGTAGGCTTGTAATTGTTCATGTAATTCTAGTGGTTTAAGAGAAGTGGGGCGCCTGGGTGGCGCCGTCGGTTAAGCGTCCGACATCAGCCAGGTCACGATCTCGCGGTCCGTGAGTTCGAGCCCCGCGTCGGGCTCTGGGCTGATGGCTTGGAGCCTGGAGCCTGTTTCCGATTCTGTGTCTCCCTCTCTCTCTGCCCCTCCCCTGTTCATGCTCTGTCTCTCTCTGTCCCAAAAATAAATAAAAAACGTTGAAAAAAATTTTAAAAAAAAAAAGAGAAGCAGTGGTCTCGTCCATATTATAGACGACTTCTGCAAACATGTATAGCTCAGATGCTCAGGAGGTTAATCTTCAAAACACATTTTTTATCTGTATAAAGCCCTGCACACGATTCTTATTTCCATTTCTTCTGAAGCTTTCAAGCTTTCAATTAAATAGTTCTTTATTATAAAAATATAAATATATGTGTGTGTGTGTATGTGTATGTGTGTGTATATTTTTTTTTTCCAATTGAAAGACTTGACCACATATTAATGATGGGTTTGTAAGATGGGAAGTCTGACTTCTAAGGCAGCTGGGCTGAAGTAGCAGTCTAATAAACTTTGTATCACACAACTTATACTGGTGTCTCTGTCCACTGATGACCTTCTGTCTAGTTCTGAGCTACAATGGCCAACTATGTTCACGCACAGTCCATTGAGAACCAACCTTAGAGTAACTTTCAGTTGAAAACGAATAGCCGTGGACCTACCATGTGCAACTTAGAGCGGCGGATCATTCTAGGGCTGCATGGATCACGCTTCTAAGTCACATGGGTTTAATTGGTTGGACCAAAGTTATGACTGCACCAGCTCTGCACATGTGTTCTTCCGTGGACTTTCCACTTAGACATCCCTTGACAATGGGCAGGATGGAGTCATGCCCTCAGACCAGTATGAGTGCGATTGGGAATCAGACTTTAAAAAGTGACCCCCCCTAGGTTCCTTAAGTAATGTCTAGCCCTCTTCCAGAGGAGTAATTAGCCATCAAGTTCCCTTCCACCCTCACTTTCTAAAAGATATTTCAAACAATTTAGAACTGAATGAATGATTATTATACTCAACTTCCAAGTCTTGTTTGTCTGGCAGAGAATATTTAAAAGGATGTAACATTCACCTTGTTCCCCGTCTGTCAGTAAATATTTATTGAACAATACCACCTCGAGACAAGAGCAAAGTATAACGTGCAGTCCTGTCGTGTCTAGTTGAATAGAAAAGACCAACATAAATGCAAAAATCATAGAATAATATAGGCAGCCTAGGTGTAGGATTGGTGGTTGTTGGAGATGTCAGTGGGTCAAGAGCTTATAAAACGGTTATGTTTCAAAACATGCTTGTGAGTTGGCAGCAGTCTCTATATGTCCTCAGAAAACTAATGGGAGTCAGGATCTTACAAAAGCTTACATTATATATAACACCCCTGAACCAGAGACTTAAGAATACGAACTCATGACGTGTTATTGTTCCAAGAGGAAAAATACCTGGAATATACCTGGTCCAGGAGCTCGCTGTAGAGGATAAGAGGATACTTCTTTTCTTGGGGGGAAGGGCAGAGAGCGAGGGAGACACAGAATCAGAAGCAGGCGCCAGGCTCCGAGCCATCAGCCCAGAGCCCCACACGGGGCTCCAACTCAAGAACCATGAGATCATGACCTGAGCCCAAATCAGACGCTTAACCGACTGAGCCACCCAGGCGCCCCTGTAGAGGATAATTCTATTCCTGATTCTCTCAGCCGGCCAGGCAGGGGAAAGGTCGGGTGTCGGTGAGCACGTGTGCATACGGACAAGGACAAGGGGCCTCGCAGCTCCGGCTCACGACACCGGGAGGACAGGGGCATGGGGCTGGAGTGAAGGTCAGGGAGGGGGAGCAGGGATGGAGGCTACAGGATGGGAAACTAAAATGGGGGCTCTGCAGGGTGCGATGATGAAGAGCCATCCTGGCAAGTGGGAGGATACAAGTTTGTCTCCTCTCCTCCCACCTGCTCTACATTCGCTCACTGTATGACTCCGAGCCAGGCACTTTCTCCCTCTGCGTAAAGACAGAACAGTGCAGCGGTTAACTAGTACCCTGCTGTTGACTTCCTTAACTCCTGGCCGGTGCCAGAGGGCAGAGAGGAAAGACGGAAACAGAAGGCACTTTCCCTTTGCTTCCCTGCTCATCACGGAGCCCAACCCCGCCTCGCCAAGCCCCGCACCCGATTATGGCTCCTGCAGGGATGCTGGAAAGGGAAGAAACACACACCAGGTTATCAAACCTTAGTAAGTCGCGGCCTGAAGCAACGAGGAAGAGAAGAAGAAGTGGATTGTAGTCTGAAAACACTGCCTGATCCTCTGGTTTAGAAACCACTTCTGCTTTCCCCTCCGCTGTCCCCAGCCGCACTGCCCCCTGTAGACTCCGCAAACCATAGGTGGTGCTTAAGGCAAGGTGGTCTGTTCTGTTAATAAAACTGCCTCGGAGACGGGATTCATGACAGCGTTTCCACGAATTTTCATTTCAAGAGCAAATAAAGACACTCCCGGAGAACGATTCCTAGGGCCTTGCACACGAAATGAACTTCTCATCTGCTTTGTTTTCATTTAACAGAATCACATTGTAGGAAAGCTAAGTCATTCGTCGTTAAAAAATCTGATGCAGAGAAAGGGTTTTAGGAATAGCCCTCCCGGGGAATGTCCCTTCAGATGAAGAAGAAGAGAAATGGCAGGAGTGCACCGGGGAAGTGTTGGCTTCAGCGTGGCTCCTGAGAAGGAGGAAGTTCTCCCTAACTTGGGCCAAGTTCTCCCCCACCTCCCAGCCCCTGACCTCTACTCCTAACCTCAGCTCAAACGCCGACGCTGAGGAGGCCTTCACAGTGAGTATAACTCCTGTGCTGGGCAGGAGAGACTCAATTGTGCATACACCCCTTCCAACTCTATGGTCAGAAAATTCACATTGGTAGTTTGAAATCATCCATCGTGGAAGTGTTTACATCATGGGAATAGACCAATTCCACAAATCGGAACTTTTCTTTGGAGGGGACAGTCTACCAGCACACCAGTGGGTAAAAGCAAACAAATACATTTCTTCCCCCAGAGAACCTCAAAAAGTACTTCACTTCTAAAATATCTCTGCCAGATGACCCTATATTTTGACTTAGAATATTACCACATGTTCTATAAAGCCATGGTTTACGAGCTACATTTAATGCTCGTGTATAGTGATTATTATTTTTTTACTCAAATGTGTTACAAAATCCTAAGCGATATCATTTTTCCTCTCTGGATAAAGTATGGGGATGTAAGCTATAAAAGAATAAAGAAGCAAGGAGACTGACCAAACTGTATGTTTTCAAAGAATAATTTGACAGAGTCTGATAAAAATGTTACATTATTTGGAATACTGTTTCTGGTTATACAATTTATGAGTATGGCTTGTGTTACAGCATGAAGGGCAAAATTTTTCTTCTTTGAGTTACAAATGTAATTTCACATGCGGGGTAGATGAGGGAATCCAAAGGGTTCCTAATGAATATTTTGCCTGTGTGCTTTAAAGCCCCAAGTGTCTTTCTTACAGTCTATCTGCAGCACTGAGCTACTCTGTCAAGACAATCTCATTAAAATACACATTGGTACCCCGGATAGGTAACATGGCAACAGAAGATTATCAAAAATTGTATATTTTTTGTATCAGATTAGTGGACAGACATAGGGTTTGAGGAGTGGGGTGAAAGACAACCATATTTTGGTAGGTAGCTAGCTGGACCTATGAGGAGTCTTGAGTAAGCATTCTCTTGGAGGACTAAGAGACCCAGAATAGTGAATTTGGGACAACATAAGGGCACTTGGAGGACCTGAGGGAGGGAGAGTTTCTGCCCACGATTCAGTCTCAGTGTATAGGCTAGACAGCCGGCTCCAATAAATCAAGGACTCTCTGATGGCACCTGGATCATATTAAAGTTCAAATATCCATTGATATTTGATATTGAATGAGAAATGTGGTATGGGAGTTAAAAAAATCACCGGTTTTCAAAATTTTTGTGTTTTTATCTTAGTTTAGAATATAGGTGAGGTAACACAGTTTTAGGCAGATCCTACGTCTTCTCTTTGACCCATACGTGGCATCGATTCTCACCAGGTGTGGCGAGAACATCGGCTCTTAAACTTCCGTTCTTCCCACACTGATTACCTCTTTCCTTCCAATAGATGAGGAAGCCAAGCTAATGAACTGTCAAAGAGAAAGACCATGGCAGAATCAGGGCTACATTTGCAATAATGTATTTCCTGGGATAGTCGGCTACTTTCTCATTATCCAGGTTTACTGCCCTATGAGGTTTTGTTAGGTGCTCAGAAAGAAGAGAATTACAGCAAAGGGACACTGCATCCCTAAAAAAACAACAACGCATTTTTTAAAAACCAGGAAACAAAGCAGATTTTGGTTGCTGTGGGTAATTTTATGTTTTAGTCATCAGGATTTGAAGGACCCCAAAGATCCCATTGCTATGTTTTATGATAAGCAATGACTTTCCCTCCATTTCCGCAGACATTTTAAAGTGGTTCGTATCAGTACCTCCCTCTCTTCAACTTTGATACCCAGCAGTTAAATAACAAAAATAAAAATACAAATGTCTCAAGCAACCTGGTTAAACTCTAATTGACTCCCCTGACAACTTTGATATTGTCCCCCTGGTTTGCGCCCATGACCAAAATGTATAACCACTGGGCATATTTTCTAGACATAAAAATTCAATGTAATATACGGGCAGGCAAAGTTTATGCCAACTCAACGTCTGTGTTTTTTTATTATAAGAAGTGCTTTCTCAAACAAACTTGCCAGACTACAATGTAAAGCCATAGATGAAACAAAGAGAAGGAAAGTCCAGAGTGTTAAAATGAATGGCTTCGGGAGCTTATGATTCCACGGCTTTATATCCGAGTGCCTTACTGTGCTTAACAAAATTTTGAAAATGAAAACAAAGTCTGTCCATTAGCAATAGGGAGGTTAGTTTCCCGGCTGAAGTTCTGGAAGTTACCAGGATCCCAAACTAAGAGGCCCTTGATGAAACCCAGGGTTCTGCTGTCACAATATGACCCACCTCTGTTTGCAGATGAGTCACTGGGGTATTTCTTCAAAGAGGCAGGAAAGTGGGGGCACCCTTCTAAAAATGGCACAATGGGGATTTGCATTTTGGAATGGCCTCCAGGTGATTCTGCCCCCCTGTCACTCCAGAGCAGTGTTACTTACTTCAGGCACCTTTGAAAGAACCATATGACCTCACATATTTAAAGAGCAACTTTCCATCTCCCTCAAAAAGCCCTTTGTTAGTTTACATTAAGGTATTGATCCACTGGATCTTTCAGTTAATGTAAACTTCTTGTCTTCATAAAATAAGCTAAAATGGATACGCTCTTAATTTTTACTGTGAGATTGAGGTCTTACTGAGTCACAAGAATGCCCCGACTATTGGGAAAGGTCCCTTTATCTCTATCACCACCTACCAACTCGCTTTTATTTATTTATTTATTTATTTTTCAACGTTTATTTATTTTTGGGACAGAGAGAGACAGAGCATGAACGGGGGAAGGGCAGAGAGAGAGGGAGACACAGAATCGGAAACAAGCTCCAGGCTCTGAGCCATCAGCCCAGAGCCCGACACGCGGCTCGAACTCACGGACCGCGAGATCGTGACCTGGCTGAAGTCGGACGCTTAACCGACTGCGCCACCCAGGCGCCCCCCACCTCGCTTTTAAAATCTTACACGTTGCAAATCATTAAAAACACCTGTACAACCAATACACGTCAACGCTCTGATATCACACTAACCCCCGGCAACACACGGTTAGCGGTTTCATTATTTTATTTTGAGTCATCACATGTACTTATGAGTTAAATACGAACTACATAAAGAGTTTTACATGTGAAACAGTGGCAAACAATCAAGAAGAGAGGGAGGAAAAACTAAGCATGAAACCAACATACAGAGTTTTCTCTTTCTATGACATGTGTGCTCCCATCAAGGCAATGACAAAAGAAAATACATTTTTTCAGGACTTTTCTACCACGACACTAACACACACCGGAGGAGACTTCAAATGCCACCTACTGACAAGTCAGACTATCGACCCATCGTCTCTCTCATTTTTATTTCCCCTGCATCGTAACGTGATGGCTTTTGGAGAGTGAGGCAACAAAACCACCAAAGAACCAGGGACTCTCATATGGGGTTTTGGGCTTTGTCTTCAGTGTCTGAGTTGGATTTGGAGTCATGCTCCTGTGGAACAGCTGTTTCCGGAGACACCCCTCTAGAGACATACCTGGTCACTTGCCATGGTTTACGTGATTATCCGTTATGGGGATAAACGCATCCAACGAAAGCTCATTTCAGAATATAATATGGTATGGATTGAAGACCTAATAGATAGAAGTGTACCCAGAGGGGTGATTGTGATCTTTTAAGTCAATAAAACCTTGGAAGCCTTCTGTAAATTGACTTAAAAAAATGGCTCCCTTCTCAACACCCCACTGTAGTTTTTGATTTGTCTTTGGTTAAGTCGTTCTGAGCAAAAGGCCAGGCCAGGGTATTTTAAACCTTGAACAGTGTCACCAAGGGATACAAAGAATGTTCTATTATCTTGTTTATTGTCTTACCAAACTTAGTAATACAAGCTTCTCTTCCTTCATCTAGTGGATTTTCCACGGATATGAAAGCCTCAAAAAAGCAGAGAACATGTTTGCTATCATATAACAGGAGCTAAGTAAATATCTGCCATATATAAGAATTTTTTAAATAATTGAATGAATAGAGTTTCTGAAAAAAATTGGCAGCAATAATTGTGGACTTAAAAAAATTTTTTTTAATGTTCATTTATTTTTGAGAGAGACAGAGATAGAATGCAAGTGGGTTAGGGGCAGAAAGAGAGGGAGACACAGAATCCAAAGCAAGCTCCAGGCTCTGAGCTGTCAGCACAGAGCCTGACAGAGCCTGACATGAGAGCCTGACTCATGAGCTGTGAGATCATGACCTGAGCTAAAGTCGGATGCTCAACCGACTGAGCCACCCAGGTGCCCCAATAATTGTGGATTTTAAGTGAAGCTGTAGTTGTGTCATTGTGTTCAATTAAGTAAACTTTAAACTAGGAATGTAGAGCTTGTACACAAATCAGTGGAACTTTCAATAACACATATTTAAAATTTCCATTTTTCTGAATACAAAAATGTCCTCTAGGTGAAATTTATACACTTCTCTCTTCCCTCAATATCAAAGATTTTTTAATATCTAGCTTTACAGGGCTTTAGAAGTACAAGAAAAATCACTGTATTGATGCTAAGTGAAGGGTAGAGAAAGCAATTCTATTAAGCTGTTGACCTAGTTTCTTTCTCTCTGGTTTCTTTAAGGCAATTGAAAAGTCCTCAACTGGGTACAATTCAAGGGTGGCTATTCCACTGCTGTCCAGTCAGAAGCATATAGATAGAATGGCTTTTATAGACTTATCTGTTATATTCACTTACATAATTTTCTGTCATCAAGAAGAAAAAAAGGTCAAACTCTTGAGATTACTGGATCCATTGTAAAACAAGGTATCCAGATGTTACATTAGAAACAGTACTGATCGGTACAGAGTTCAAGGCATTTTCAATTATTATATGAATATATATATTATATAAATGTCACATATATATATTATATATATGTCACATATACATATTATATGTGACAAGTTTAGTAAATCTTGTGTATAGAAAGTATGGGGATTAATAGAATCCATGACAACCTGTTTAATGTTTTAAACAAAGCACTGAGTGGTGTGACGGAAACCAACCAGAATCTGCTACCGTTCACCTAAAACTGCAATGAGATATCTTTATGGTCAAAATTAGCAAAGAGATTACTTATGCATGCCCTTTATCCAGCAATTCCAGTTCAAAGAGTTTATTTGACAGATTGTTTCACAGGTATATAAAAATTGTAATGTACCATTACTGTTTATAAAATAAAAACCCTAGGAAGCACCTGGGTGGCTCAGTCGGTGAAGTGTCTGATTCGATTTCGACTAAGGTCATGATCCCAGGGTTGTGATTTCAAGCCTCATGTTGGGTCTATGCTCAAAGTGTGGAGCCTGCTTGGGACTCTCTCTCTCCCTCTCTCTGCTCCCCCACTCTCTCTCTTTCTCCAAAGGTAAATAAATAAACCTAAAAAAATACCCTAGAAACTCTTAAATGTTGATCGATTTAGGATTTTTTTTTCTCTCCAACATACACTGTTTGCTGTCTCCCAGAAATTGTTCCAAGTATTTTTCACACACTCAGTTAATCCTCAGAACAATGATCTTCTGTCTCCACTTTACAAATGAGATAAAGTAGCTTGTGGGAGGCCACAGGGATATTAAGTGGCTGACCTAGGGTTTGAACATAAGCAACTATTGTAAAAAATAAGGTAGACCTAAATTTAGTGAACCAATAACAAAGACATATTTTTAGGTTACAAGAAAGAAGCAAGTTGCATATTAAATATAGTTCTAAATAAAGAGCACACTCTCTCTATATACATCTACATATGCATATAAGTGCCTAGAAAAGGTCTAGAAGTATCTATCCAAACCAATGACCTGTTAACTCTTATTTCTAAACAGAATTCTAAGGTGGGCTTTCACCTTTTACATTTTTTACACTTCTGAATAGTTTTAATTTTATATATTTAAATGGCAAAGAAATGATGTGTTTATTGGGTTATTAAAATAAAGTTAAATGCCACCCACATTCCCATCCTTGCCCTAAAGGCAGTGATTAAAAAGGAAGAACACTCAGGGCGCCTGGGTGGCACAGTCGGTTAAGCGTCCGACTTCAGCCAGGTCACGATCTTGCGGTCCGGGAGTTCGAGCCCCGCGTCAGGCTCTGGGCTGATGGCTCAGAGCCTGGAGCCTGTTTCCGATTCTGTGTCTCCCTCTCTCTCTGACCCTCCCCCGTTCATGCTCTGTCTCTCTCTGTCCCAAAAATAAAATAAACGTTGAAAAAAAAAATTTTAAAAAAAAAAAAAAAAAAAAAGGAAGAACACTAAAAATAAACAAACAAACAAATAAAGTATAATATTTACTGGTTGTATTTTTGTTTGTAATAATGAAAAGATGTTATTAAAGAATCCAACTTTATACAGTCTATAGTCACAAGTACATGTATTCTGTATGTAGCAAATGTATAGTCCGGAATAGAGGACTTTCATGGAAGAAAAAAAAAAATACACAAGGAAAATTAGATTATTAATGTTAAGTTCAGAACTATTCCCAAATTTCTTTAGATACACAGCACATATATGAGAAAAACAATGACAACAATGAATCCATAAAGATAACAGTATTACTTAATGATAGATTTAAAAGAAACAAAGAAATATATTGAATGTGAAATCATAATGGGAGTTGTATGATTTGGTATATACTATATATATCATATATGATATATATATGATTTTGGTATATACTATACTCATGCTTAGAAGATTCATGTTCAAATTTTCAAATATTTAGTGTTTTAATTTATTAAAAAAGTCTGACTATAAACATGACTAAAGAAATGGGAAAATTATTTATCCTGATATTTGTTATATTTATTTAGTGTTAGACTTTGAAATCCATCTATAAGATGAATGCTGGAAGGCAAGATTACAACCCATTACAAGATTTTAATCACAACAAGGAAATGTGGTACATGTAACACCCAGAACAAACTGAGGGTTGAAGGGGGAGGGGAAAATGGGTGATGGGCATTAAGGAGGGCACTTGTTGGGATAAGCACTGGGTGTTATATGTAAGTGCTAAATCATTGGATTCTACTCCTGAAGCCAAGATTACAATGTATGTTAACTAACTTGTGAATAAAAAAGAAAGAAGAGAGAAGAAAGAAAGAAAGAAAGAAAGAAAGAAAGAAAAGAGAAGAAAGAAAGAAAGAAAGAAAGAAAGAAAGAAAGAAAGAAAGAAAGAAAGAAAGAAAGAAAAAAGGAAGAAAGGAAGGAAGGAAGGAAGGAAGGAAGGAAGACCTGTGAATCATGACACATTGGCATGGAATTTTGATTAGTCTTACATAGCAATAATGTGATCAAAAGATTATTAGCCCTGTAAATTAAACTCAATAAGCTCCTGTGAACCCAAGCAATTTACTATCAGTCCACCCACAAACAATACACATTTAGAATATATTACGTCTAGAGACACAGCTACACCAGGACTTAATGGCAGATCCTCACTCTTGTGAGAAGGAGATGGAGGAAAGACAGAGGGTATGCCTGCTGGTGGTGAAGAGAAAACGGAAGTGTCCAAGCGCCATATTGAGAATTCGTGAAGTGCCCTTACTACCTGTAGAACTAGTCACTGCTCTTGGATTTTGGCTAGAAAAATCTAATCTTTTTTTTTTCCATATGAAATTTATTGTCAAATTGGTTTCCGTACAACACCCAGTGCTCCTCCCAACAGGTGCCCTCCTCAATGCCCATCACCCACTTTCCCCTCCCTCCCACCCCCCATCAACCCTCAGTTTATTCTCAGTTTTTAAGAGTCTCTTATGGTTTTGTAGAAAAATCTAATATTATACTCAGTTTTACAAAGAAATGAGGAACAGGCCTCAATCCACTCTCCTTAATCCATTTAGTCAGATCCGATTTGCATTGTACATTAGTACTCACACGGCAAATGAAGAATATTAAAAGTGATTCCAGAAAAAAAATATGCAAGAAAGTGCTTCAGGTATTTTCCCCTTACCTGAGAGAGCCCAAGGGCAGAATGAGTAGGTCCCCAAATTTCTAGGAATGACATCTCCTTGTTGAGAGCAACCTGAAATATGCAGTTGCTGCAGCCTAACTCCTAAGAGACACCTCCAGTTATTTAAAGAGAGAGAGTAACGATAACACGAGCCAAGCAAAAGCAGTAAACTGATTTCTTTTTTATGAATAGGTATGCCTCATTTAGGAGATCTATTAAACTTCCAGTTAAAATGAGATTTTTCTACCTTCTGTAGCTGTAAGAAACACTAATCTATTTTCTCCTATTTACCACATGGGTGGGGAAAACTAGTTGGTGGCTTCTTCAAACTCTCCACCTACGAAATGACCTTTTGTAAGCGGACATTTGAAATTGGACCTGAATGGTAACCTGAATAATTTCTATACATGAATGCATGCTAATAAATGAAACTCTAGGAGTATAGCTACTATGTACTTAAAATGCCCACCATTTCTTCTACAAATGTGTTGAGACAAAATACTGAGTATAAAAGATTCACTATCTAAGGCACAAATTTCTAATTGTTGCTTTAAGGCACTAAGAAACCCACCCCTTGATATATACTTATAGTAGAGTTTCCTAAATCTTCCTGATTCTTTTTTATTTTTCTTTTTACCAAATAAAATAAAGACAGAACTCTGCTAAAAATATTCACTGGAAATAAAGTAGCTAAGTCATTTTAATTAAATGTATTTATCATCAAGCTAGATGGTTCCATGCAGTATTTTGTATTTATTCCTGTTATTTTCCTTATTTTATTGTTAACTCATTTTCCATCCTGTGGGGATTGTTAATGCTGACACTGTCACGTAGAGTTTTTGCTCTCTTTCTTTTATGTCATCATCAAGTTCATTAATCACCCAGTGATTACTCAAGTAATTGACAAAGCTGTGGATGGACCTCTCTGAGGACTCTTCTATGCGTCTCCACGTGAGACTCCCTTTAGGCCAGGTTGAGACCAACCATCACACTTTGGTATGGTTGTTCCTTAACAGTTCCATAACCCAGCCCTCTTTGATCTCAGAGTTCTTTGTGTTGGTCACATGACTATAATGAAAGCTTTTCTTAAATGTTTCGCTGAACTAAAAGCACATAATACACACGGTATTCTCCTGGTCTTATCACTAGGAACTAGGTCAAAGACATAGAAATAGCAAGCAGCTTCCTTGATGTTGCAAATGGCAGACATTATGTCCTATCCGTCTCTGAATTCCCAGTTTCAGACCCAGTGACTACATGACATTAAGTATATAGGTTAAATAATTTTTTATTGGGAGAATCTCAGATTTTTAAAGAAGTGTCTTTGTGGTCCTAACTATGCCATCTTCACAACTCTTAGTCTCTATGGATCTGGTCTAACTCTGCTAAGAAATTCTAAGATCTCTTTCAGATATGAGAATCTTACCTAGATCGAACATTCTTTAGCTTATAACTTATACCCTATTTCCCTAACTCTATGCATTCTTCTGAAAGAAATTTAAAAAATATATTTTTAGCTTGTCAATACATACCAAGATAACAGCAACTATGTTTAATCTCCACATGTCTAAAGCAAATATTTAATCACATGTCTAAAGACTCAACATGGTGCCAATCATTTGTAAGCTTGCAAAAATAATGCAGTCCGATTTTTCTTCCAGCTATTTAACATATGTAAATATGAACTTAGAAACCCTAAAACACTTTACTGGAAGTGTGATAATCTTAGCATTAAATTGGTATAGATTGATCATTTCAGGGAATTAGTGAACCCTTAATGACTCACCTTCAATCAATCTTCTAAAGAGGAGGGGGCTACTATTTAATTTGTTAAAATGAAGAATTCTGGGCACAACTAAGAGAAAGATGTATGATTTAAGTATGAACTTCATACAGAATGGGTGAATTGTAAAATCCATATTCTAAAAATCCCTAGTGTCTGTTTACTATGTCTAATGAGTGGGTGGGTGAGAGAAATGGAGAGCACACGCCAAATATAAATTGGCTACTCTGTCCAGTAAATTGCTTCCACCTGCCTCCTACTGGGAGCCACACTGACTTCTTGGCTATTTTCTTCCTGTACATGATTGGGTTATAGGTTTGGAAAACTCGATATACTTTATTTTCAGCAGCTTTAGTTAAAGTGGGTTTATGAATGAAATCTACTGTTTTTATTAAAAAGAGAGTTTTCTAAGGGATGGGGGTGAGGCATATGGGAAATGGATGGAGGTGTTACTTTCAGGGAAAAAAACTATACACAGATAATATTTACCAACATTTTGCTGTCCCTCAAGCTGATAAACTAGTTTAATATTTTTAGAATAGTTCCAGAGAAGTCCTGACATTTACTCTATGTTGAAAGAAGTTAAAAAGCTATGGTTTCAACATTGTGGTCAACATTTAACTTGTAAAATGGTAATAACTTACACAATCTGGGGCACTATGGTAAGGATCATGCGGAGATGGCACAGGGAAGCTGACTGAAAACTATAGAAGGTTCTATGAATATTAATTATAATTGCAGAGTACTGTTATTGATGGTGAGTTATCATAGATGATCATTTACCTAGAATTTAAAAATGTTTATGTAGACCACTCAGACTAAATGGTTTAGATATTTACAGCAACTATTCAGTTGGTCCATACCCTGCCCTGGGCTCATCCTTCCTGCCTCCCCCACTCTTCCCTGGCCACATACAGGGAGTAAGAAGAGTGGCCATGAACCTGGATCCACTGGGGGGGGGTATAGGCTATTCAAAGAGTAACGAAAAACAAAGTTCCAGACTCAGTTCTCCAGCAAGGCAGCTACTCGGACACCTCGCCTCCAGTGACCTGGATTTGGAGCTGGTGGGCATTACCCAGCCCAGCTCTCCGGACAGCAGAACCACGTGAGGAGGCTGTACAGCACCTAGCAGCTAACGTTTCCATGGCTCTGTGTCACAAACAATTTGTTTCTACATCTTGTGCCATCAGGATCCCGGGAAAGATGTCCATACTCATTATCCATGAAAGGAGTTGATTGCCTAAGTGATTTGCCTGCTTTCCACAGAGTGGGGAAAAACTATTAAAGGCACTTTTAGCCATAAGATTGCACCGTCAGCAGCCAGGCTCTCCCTCTTTCTTCCTCTTTCTCACCCTCATTCTCTAATAGAAATTGTAGATCAACTCATTCCCTGCCCGGATTGTTCATCTCGGGGTCAAAAGCCCTGGGACATCTGTGAATCCTGTCCTGAAACCGGATGTGACACGAAGAAGGGGAGGGACACGTAAGAAAGTTAGGAGGTGCTGCCTCACTTCCCAGGAAGGGGTGCTGAGAGGTGGTTAGGAAACGTTTGGACTTGTGAGAGTGATGATCCAGGGAACTGGAGGACTGGCTTCTCACCTACATCCTCCCTCACCTTCCATTCCCTTGCTCTATATATTCGCCTACAAGAGTTGCCCATCTGTCTCTGCCGAAACATCCTCTGAGGTGAAAATGCATTTGGATGGAAGGGGGTTTTAGCACAGTAAGCCCTAAGCCATAGTCTATGCTCATGAGAAAAATAACTCGAATGACTTTCCAAGGAGCAGATCTTTCTTCACACTGGTCAGTTTGGGGCAGTGGGAACGAGGCAGTGGCAAAATCTCCAGAACAGTCTCCCTGTGAGCATCCCTGAGACTCCTGAACTCCTGAGCCCCAGGCACGCATACATTACTCCCATCACAATCCTGACCCTTGGGAAAGAAATGAGCACATAGCACTAGTACTTCTAAAGGGAAAAGACATAACACCAACTACTGGCCTTGGTGACAAACATCAAACACAAGCATAGTTTTACATTCCCCGTGCACCAATGGCTCTCTGAGTAAAATCTAGGACACTTAAGTTCCTCTAGCAAATGCCAGACGTGTGCCCAATACGACCTCATTTTGTCCTCACAGCAATCTTACGAAGCCATTATTATTATTATATCCATTTTACACATGAGAAAACAGGTTTTGCGAGGTCACATAACTAAAAGAAAATCATGCACTTAGTACATCGTAGAGCCAAGATCTCCATCCAGCCCTGGATGATTCCAAAGCCTTTATGTTTCGCCGCATTAGAGAGTTGGCTGCTTGAAATCTAGGATGTTCTATTCTATAGACAAGACAGTGTACATTTCCTATTTGTTTCCTAGACTGGCTCATGATAAAGTATTGTTTCAGCGCCTCGGAATAAAGCTGTGGCAAGAGATGCACGGGAGCACAGGAGACTAGAATTCTTCTCGGTCCTATTGTACCCCAGGGACGAAGGCATTTTCTGCAGTTCAAACCTAAGACATAAGCTGTGAGGTGCAGCCCCCTGAGCTTTGAATTTTGCCACAGCCTAGAAACTGAGCTCCAACTTGGGACTAGAAACCCACCCATCCTGATCTCGGAGAGGGACTGGGGTATTACCACACGTGACGGCTATCCAGAAGCAAAGTGGGCTGAGCAGCCTACTCAGGGAAAGGCTGAGGACAGCAGCCTTCTAAGAACTTACACCAGCTCCAGCAGGGCTCATTCTTTTCTTTTCTTTTTCTTTTTTTGTCTTATAGACTAAGAATCTTTGTGCTTTGATGTTCTTAAAAAGCCATATGGAGAAGTATTTAACCAAATCTGTAGGCCAAAGAACTGAAAAGGGGTTACCAACATATGCCTCACGCTGGTGGGTTAAGGCAACTCAACTCACATTCAGGAAAAATCAATATTTAATCATCCTTTTTGGGGAACAGTTTTGCAAGGCAAAGAGAAATAGGAAAATGTGATTAAGCAGTGCGGTTTTGTAGGCACAGAGGGAGGAAGGCGGGCGGGTGGTCAAGTAAGTTCGCACCCCTGGGAGTCAGTGGGCCGGGTCTGTGTCCTGTCTCTTGCACCACCTAGCTCCATGACCATGCACAATAACAACAATACAAATAGTGATAACCTTTGTTCCCTGAATTCTACATGTTGAAATTTTGCTGAGTGCTTTATATGTATTGTTTCATTTAGGATTTAGAACAACCCTATAAACTAGGTGTTGTAAGTCCTCTCTGAGGGATTAAGAAACTAAGTCAGGAGGAGTTGATATAACTGGCCCAAGGTCACAAAGCTAGTTCGCGGCGAAGCTAGTAGTAGAACATAATGAATCCAACATTCAAAGTCATGGCCTCTAGGCTACTCCGTCCTTCAAAGCCTCCATTTCCTTTTCCACAAAATTGTAAACTTGGGCCAAAGGATCTGAAAGCTTGCCAGCCTAGCTCTGGGAGTCCACGGAGTTCTAAACATCTGAAAGAGGCAAAGCCAATAAGGCATTTTCAAATTCTTCCCTCCTTGCAGACTGTAAGCCCTAGCAAAAAGAAGTGAGTCTGTGCACCGTGTCTATACTCTACCAGAATCTGAATCGTTTTGGACAAGCAGCTGTCTCCAGAGGTACAATTCTCAGCTAATGATATGATGCCATGTTCATTCAGTTTAAAAACTGCACCATTCCAGGTTTTATGCCTCCAACCTCCACACCCATTTGCAGGAAACAATCCTCCCAAAGAGGAGGACATTCTACTTCGGTGACCATTACCTGCTTAGCTGAAAACATGCTCCACACTTTCAGAGTCTAATCAGTGGCCAGAGTTCTCATGGGACCAACACTGGGTGGGGTGAGTGGAAGGAGGAGGTATTGTTTGGACACTGAGCACTTTTGTGGGCAGAGAGCACTGACTTCTGTCAAGTATGACCCATGCCAAAGTCACACTAACTTGACTTTGCTTTTCTTGAACCATCGCCAAGTTTAGGGGATCCCTAGGTGTCTGGTCACCTCCTAAGTTCCTGTGTGCTCCCAAAGGTATTAGCAGAAGAGAAAAGCATATACGGCAATAGTTACAATCTGAAATGAAGTTATGGACACAACTCAGAAGTATAATTTGCTACTAAAACATACTCAGAGGGATCACTGGTGAATTTCCAGAAGATTAAGCAACTTGTCCTCTTGGCAACAAGAAGGGATTCTGGGTTTCCCAGACTTCGTGTTCAAGTCTGAGATAAGTCTGACACATAGACAATTGCCATAGCTAATTTGGGGCAGGAAAAGGAAGACCCTTAGTCTGCTAAAGTCCTAAAGCAGTCCCTTACTCTACTAAGGGACATGGGTCTTCAGGCCACAGCCTGGGCAGCTGGCAACTTTCTTTCATCTTCCAGAGCAAGTAAAATGTCCAGGCGATGGTTAGGCTGTGACAGAAGCTCTGAACAGCAAGATGTCATTTACCAAGAGAGCTTGGTTAAGTCAACATCTCCTTAAAAAGGGGCTCCAGTGGTTTGTGAACAGACAATATCAAAGTCTTTTAACATCTGTCATACGCTTTAATAATGTCACAATGTTCCAAAACAATGGTTGTATTTTGATCACAGGCAAATACAAAAAGGCTGCTGGGAAACCTGACAAATGCTACCAGAATGAGATTTCCTTCGTCTAGTTCATATTTGCCCTTTCGCTCAGATTTTTCGTCCACTTGATTCTTCGTGAAGGAAATAAGGAGGATGTTGGAATAGCAATTTCCAATATCCAGATTCCAGACATATCAGCCTGCTACAGACAGAACTCAAATCCAAGGCATTCCTGGAATCCCCATGTTAATTACCACATTATCAGGTCCTGGAAGGACTGTGAGCTATTGTATAAGGATTCTGAGTAACTCGATTCCCCTAATGAACTCAAGCCACCCAGACAATGGAATGAACAGCCTGTAGCCAGTCTGGGCCGCTGCCTCTCACCCCCGCAGTCTCAGAGCCTTGGCCTCTCCCGGGTTTGGCACATGGCCGGTCCTTTCCCACTGTCAGCCTCCTTGGTGCTGCCTGGCGGTCTTTCTCTTCTACACGGACTGCCCAGAGTCTTGTCCCACCCCTTTCCTTGACCCAGCCACTGCCACTCGTGTTGCAGTGTCTTCTCATTCATCACCACCACTGCCTTCTAGTCTGCTGGTATTGCACCGTTTCTCCTGGGTTACCAGTTATCGCGCTGTCCCCAGTTCCAGCTGTATTCTGGGCTGTACCCGTGCTCACCTAAACCCTGGGCTACACAGATAAATCCACAGATCAATCCGTGGGCTCACTGCTGCCAGGTGAACTTGGACCATTGCTTCTGAAGCATCTTCAGCCTATCCACCTCACCCATGTAACTGCAATACTCTTTTGGTCAGGGTTTCTCCACTTTGATGTGCAGGTGAATCACCAGATGGTTTTGTTAACATGCAGATTAGACTTTAGTAGGTCTGGAGTAGGGTTTGAGATTCTGCATTTCTAAAAACTTCCCAGGTGACAGCAACTTGACTGGTCCAGGATCAGACTTGAGTAGCAAGTCTCTAGAAAAGGGGCTTTGTTCTACTCCTCTCTGCATTCCCGGAATTTCAACCTTAGTCTCATAGCCACCACTGGAAAAAGTCCTTCTACATATGTGGTAGCAGAGATACAAAATGATTATGACACACATTGATAGATGAATGGATAAAGAAGATGGGGTGTGTAATACAATGAAATACTACTCAGCCATAAAAAAGAATGAAATTCTTTGCAACAACATGGATGGATCTAGAGAGCATAATGCTAAGTTAAATAAGTCAGAGAAAGACAAACTTCATATAATTTCACTCATATATGTGGAATTTAAGAAATGAAACAAGGGGTGCGTGGGTGGCTCAGTCGGTTGAGCGTCTGACTTCGGTTCAGGTCATGATCTCGTGGTCCATGAGTTTGAGCCCCACATCGGGCTCTGTGCTGACAGCTCAGAGCCTGGAGCCTGCTTCGGATTCTGTGTCTCCCTCTCTCTCTGCTCCCCCGACTCGTACTCTGTCTCTCTGTCTCTCAAAAATGAATAACGTTAAAAAAAAAAAAGAAGGGGCGCCTGGGTGGCTCAGTCGGTCGAGCGTCCGACTTCGGCTCAGGTCATGATCTCACGGTTTGTGAGTTCGAGCCCCGCGTCGGGCTCTGTGCTGACAGCTCAGAGCCTGGAGCCTGCTTCTGCTTCTGTGTCTCCCTCTCTCTCTGCCCCTAACCCAGTCACATTCTGTCTCTGTCTCTATCAAAAATAAATAAACATTAAAAAAAATAAAAAAAAAAAAAGAAATGAAACAAAGAAAAATAAAAAGAAACCAAAAAACAGACCCTTAACTGTAGAGAACAAATGGATGGTTACCAGAGGAGAGATGGGTGGGGGGGATGGGGGAAATAGATGAAGGGATGAAGAGTACATTTATCGTGATGAGCCCTGAGTGATGTACAGAACTGCTGAATCACTATATGGTACACCTCAAATGAACAGAGCACTGTATGTTAACTATACCAGAATTAAAATTTTAAAAATCGATCATGACACAGTCCCTGCCCCCAAGACCACACAGTCGGGGGCGAGGTTCTCAACCTCAGTATTATTCACATTTTGGGCTGATCATTCTTTGTTGTGGGGGTTGTCCTATGAATGGTAAGATGCTTAGCAGCATCACCGGCCTCGAGCCACAATGTATCAGCAGCACCTCTACCCACCAGATATTGAAGCACCTACCTAATTGTGACAATTAAAAAATGTCTTTAGGTATTGCCAAATGTCCCCCACGGGGCAAAATTGCCCTGGCTGAGAATCCCTGGTCTAGGTGGGAGACAGACTTGTAAAGGACAATTGAAATGAAGGATCAAGTTACAGAGCACAGTTTAGGAAAAGGGATTGCTAACATTTCAGAGTGTGTGATGAGCGTTAGGCACATAGTAAGTGCTCAAGAAAAGTTTGTCAGGTAACCAAGTGAACTGCCGATGTCCTCACATCCCCTGGTAACTGTAACAATTTACCTTTCTGGCCTCAGTTAGTGGAAAGGACATTTGCACATTCCAAAGATAAACATCTAATTACTTCCCCGACATCATGAATTTCCATGGATACATTTACCAGGTGCATCACAAGGGAAGAAAGCAAGCTTATCTTTCAGAATAATTCAAATGGAGCGTGGCTATTCGGAAAAACATGAGACTCTTACAATAATAAATCACATTTTTTTAACGGAAGTTGGTACTGTTTTCTTTGACATTATAAGCACACTCATACTAGAAAATGACAAAAAGGAGTGTGGGTACATGTAACTCTGTAAATGAATTCAAGCAGAATGGTGGATTTTGTAGCTTGGCTCACCTTAATGCATTCTCTTATGCAGCTGCGTCTTTTTCCCCTCCAGGTTTTGTGAGGATGAATGCATTTCCAAGACTATTCTGAGATGCTCATATTCGTACACAGATGCATCTGACATCTGACCACGCATAAATAGGAGGGCGAGTCAGCAAGCAGATAAGCTTAGGGAACCCGAGTCAGAGGGAAGCCAGGAAGAGTCCACATTTCGGGAATGGAGACCTCAGTTAGCATCAAGTGGCAGAGCAAAGATTATGTCAGCATGTGGATTCATTAACAGGGCCGCACAGTCAAGATGTTTAGGTGATTTATCTTAATAAGGTGATTTATCTCAATAAGGAAGCAGGAATAGAGAAGAGTCTGATTTGGAAGCAGAACAATGAGTCTGTGACTGGAGAATACGGAGGTGCAAGGGCATTTGAGGACAAATAAGAGGAAGGGACAAGGGGGGTGCATAGCATGGAACATTTCAGTGCGAACTTTCAGACACGTCCTTGGTAGATGTTATTATCCCTTAACATTTTGTAAATGGAAGCCAAAAATAGGCCCACGAGGAAAGTTCTTGGAAATATATACCGATTGGACTGGAATACCCATAGTTGCCAAAGGAAAGTGTGACACTTGGTCCCATTGCCAAAGTCAGTAAGCCTTGGCCCAGATAATGGCAAACCTTTCCTTTTAGAATACAGTTTCTTAATTTAAACCCCAACTTCAGTCCCTGCACAGAAGTGGAAATCAGCAGGTCTGATGCTGAGGCCAGGGCTCCATGGCTGGTTGGCTATGTGAACCAACCTTTTTGCTCCAATTTTCCTATCTGGAAAATGGGGAAGCTAATACTTTCCACCAATCTATGCTAAAGGAATATTGTGATAAGTCAGAGGACAAATCTCTGATTTATTTTTTGTTGTTATTTCATGAAGGGCATTCCTGCACTTAGTATGATAACGGCTTCTGTTTCAATCCATAAATTTGAAAAAAAAAAGCAATAAAATAAATAATTCAACCTAAGAAAACCAAAAACTCTTGAATAATACCCTTTGGTTTTTCAGACATTAAATGGAAGGATACAATCTCTGGCTAGATTTCTCAGCAAGGGCAGTTAAGGCCCCTGTTTACCAGAAGCATCTGGTTAGTAACACCATTCATAGAAAGGAAACACATTCACAAATGTCAATTTAGGACTATTATCCCATGTTCTGTCTAGTTTGTGTCTTTCAGTGGCATGGGGTAACAGCAAAGCCTCTGGAACCATCTAGAAGGGAAGGTGGACAGTCAGTACCAAGTCTGGGTTGGCGGCCATTGACAGCACAGAGTCACAATTATGTAACATCCAGAGCGACCAACTCTGAAGACAATTGCCAGTTCTGCGTCATTAGGAGCAAGCAAGAAAAAAAAAACACTAAGAAATAATAAAATGAAAAAAGTAATAATGAAATGAAATGAAATGTCACAAATCAAAACAAACACTATTCAAGAGTGTTCTGTTTCTCAAGCCTAAGAAACCCATTCTGGCTCAATACACCAGAGGATTTCTGGTCCCTACCAAAGCACAGAGTGGCTCTTTTTTGGTGGCAGCTGCCTTTTGCTAGTTTCAGAGCAGACAATGCCTATGATTTGCTGCTGCGATACTATCTTAATAATTCTTACTGTTGTGAAAGGAGCATGAATCTAACTGGAATGATGGGGACCTAACAGAATGGCAGCGTGGCATGCTGGGAATAGGGAACCACTCAGCTAGTGCCTCAAGGTCTGGACTCTCAGTCACCACCTTACTGGGTTGTCTCGGGCAAGTCTGTACCTCATCTTAGTTTCTTCTTCTGCAAACGGACAAGACTGAGCTCGATACCTCGCTAATCTGCCAGGAAAAGACGGGGGGTAAAGTGGAAGGAGTCAGAGGATACACTGAGGCAACATGTGATGGAAAGTAACCAGCGACTGCTCAATTTGGGTGAACCTGGGTCATTTGTGTGGGGCGGGGAATGAGAGGCAGCAGCTTGGGAAATGATGCTGTAACGCTCCGAGCCACCGGGGTTTCTGGGGATCATCACCAATATCTTAGTGCTGTACTTTACTCTGGAAGCAGAAGGAATGTCTCTGTTGGAAAAATACTCAAAACAAAAATAACAACAAACCCTTAACGGTGTGTTGGGCTCACAGTTATTTCCGATAGTGGTTCGGTCCCGTGGGGGAGGAAGGAGCCAGGTAGAAGCCATGGAGATCAGACACCTGGCCAATTAGCTCCACAGGGAATGCTGCATAGGGCAAGACTCTGTCATCCCATCTCTTTGAAGAAGCATCTTCTCTGGAGGCCTTTAAAAATAGGACACACTCTCAGCGGGTAAGATGACGAGGTATAAAGCTACCTGGGGGAAGTGAATAGGGAAGACGGCCTTCCATAATATTTGGGGCATTGGGTCCTATAGGCAGACTCCAAAGCTAACTGAAAATACTGACATGATGTTTATTCAACAGAAAGCTTCCAGACCCAGTGAAATACCCAGCTGAATCAATTTTTTTGAAGACAAAAAAAAAACTCTGCCAGTGAAATCCAACTTGTTTTTCTTATTGTTGATGTTTCCATATCTATCTATGTATCTACGTATCTACTTATCTATGTATCTGTGTATCTATGTATCTATCTATCTATCTATCTATCATCTATCATCTATTTATCTAATTTGCTGAATTTAGCTTTTGAAGGGACAGATCCCAAGGAGACAGTGCTTCAGGCAAAATCTCATTTCTTCCCTATTTACCTTCTTAGTCAAGACGAATTTTTAATGTTTTGGACAGGAACTACATTAACAACCCAGAAACAAAGTTTACAGACCTTTGCTGTGCTCTCTCAACAGTAACCAAGAGAATCACCTCCCTGGGGAAGGAGGGTGTTAGGCCTTGGAAGGCACCCAGGTAAAAAGCACCTGTGTTTTGGCTGTATCTACATGGTCTTGACCGCCTCACTAAAATGGTTACTGAAATATTTCCAAATGCTTAAGCAATTCATGTCATATAAATAATGATTACCTGAATGTATTAATCAAATATTTTTGAGACATAATTCATATACCATAAAATCTACCTTACTAAAGTGTATAATTCAGTAGTTTTTAGTGTAGTTCACTAAACCATCATCGCTCTCTAATTCAAGGACGTTTTAATCACCCAAAAAAGAAAAATACCTTGTACCAATTACCAGTCACTCCTGTTTCCCCCTCATCCAGCCCCTAGAAATTAATAACCTATTTTCTGTCTCTATGTATTCGCCTATTCTGAATATTTCATATGAATGGAATCATACAATATCTGGTCTTTTGTGATTGGCTTCTTTCACTTAGCACAATGTTCTCAAGTTCATGTTGTAGTATGTGTCAGTACTAATATCTTGTAAGCAATTACTATGTACAAGACAGCTAGGTATTGAAGTTTTCCTTCCAGATGTATGGAATTGAAGCAAACCCAACTCACCCTCACCAACCTTGGATGCCACGGGTCATAGACCACATGTTTGTGGTGCAGGCCAATGGTTACCAGGGCCAAAAACAAGTGGGGTCACCCAACGAGACACAGCAGGATTTCTCAGTACACAAGCAAGAGACAGAGCATAACTGGAGAGTGAGGAAAGAAAGCATAAGATAAAAAGGAGGTATCCGAGGGGTACGGTTACGCTCTAGGTACCAGATGAGAAACCAACTAAGAAAGAACAAACAGTGGGTGAGATGAACTCAGTGGCCAGAGATATAAGCCAATTAACCAGGGATGAAGTATATGGGTCTGTAGCCATAGTCCTGACTAAAAGCACGAGCTCCAGAGTTCTCAGATGCAGAACCACAGAATATCTGCACTGGAGGAACTTAGACCTACCTTCTCCAACTCCATCATTTTAAAGATGAACAATCTGAGCCCCAGAGAGGCTAGGACACCTCCCCGAATTCACAAACCTTACCCTCTTAGTCTCCATCATCTCAGTAGAATACATTTTCCACAGGGGTGCCTGGGTGGCTCAGTAGGTTAAGTGTCCGACTTTGGCTCAGGTCATGATCTTAGGGTGCATGGGTTTGGGCGTCACAGCCGGCCCTATGCTGACAGTTCAGAGCCTGAAGCCTGCTTCAGATTCTGTCTCTCTCTCTCTCTCTCCTCTCTCTCTCTCTGCCCCTCACATTTTCCATAATAGCTCATTGCCACAGGCCAACAATACAATTTGGTCACATGTTAGTGTCAAAATGCAGCTTAGCAGGCCTGTGCTCCTATACCCTCACGGTATGCAAGAACTCGCTACATGTCTTAACATATTTTCACATTAGCTTAAAAGAAAAACTTGGGATCCTTTGACTTAATGCTTTTTGGCTAACTGTCTAAGCATACAAGGTTCCCTAATATGTTAAATAAATTTCATAAATTAGTATCAATCTATAGAGTTAGAAACGGAGGAAAACAAATGAGGTTCCCTGAGAGGTCAGCCAAAGGAAAAAACCTAATTCTGTACCATTGTTAGAACAGTGATGCCCAGAATATGCACATAAATATCATGTAATGACCACTAAAAAGTCCTTAGTGTTCAACAGCATTGTAAAATTAACAGTTCAACAGGCAGGACTCCAAAGCACTTGGCCATTTAAAATTCAGAGCTGTAGCTTTTTAATCTATTTTTGCTAGAATTATGTTATACAGGAAATCTTTGTTCCTTCAGAAAAATGAAAAATTAAAAATAAACAGACCTTAACACCTTGAAATGGTTTAAAATGTTTTGGTATATTCATATTATGAAACAACTGAAGGCATTAAAATGGTAGTATAGAGGTATATTTCTGGGCATGGAGACTTTGATAATCTGTTAAATACAGGCTACAGAGGAATATTTAAAGTTTGATGTCTATTTACATATATATTTTGTATTTAGGCATAAATACAAGGAAAACATCTGGAAGGACATCCATAAATTATTACAGAATTGTGTCCCCACGTGGAATTATAAGAGGAATTAACTTTGGTTTTGTTTTGCTTTTTTTCTTCTTTGCTCTCAAATTCTAATTTTTCTACAATGAAAACAGATCACTTGTATCATTTAAAATGTTAAAAAGAAAATTCACTTTGAATATCGTGATTGTTAAGACTGCTTCATTATTATTCGTTCCTACAAAAATATCTTTTAGAATCCACAACAAAATAAACCTTAGTTATCATCTTTGGAAACCCAGAACAAAACAATCCTTCTACATCAAATATGAATCAATACAAAAGGAAGCTTGTGAAAGGAAACAAACACGTGGGGTCTTGGTTTACTTCCCTCCCTTCCCCCTTGGCACCCACGCCCTTGTAGCTCAAAGAGGTACAGTTTCTTTTCATTTATTCTGATGTGTTAAATCAGTGTCTTCTCTCTAGACTACACATAAAACTCATGGTTTAGAATTTATTCTCACGCTTTAGGCTGCCTAGTCACCTCTGCCCTGTTGCCAAGTGTTCAGGGTCCGTCACTTCCACAGGCTTATTTTCATCAATGAGCTTGTTTATTGAGGTTGTTTTCACCGATGTTTACCTCAGAGAAAAGTCCGATCAATAATAAGGCACTTTGGGGCGCTGGGTGGCTTAGTCGTTTCAGTGTCCCACTTTGGCTCAGGTCATGATCTCAAGGCTCGTGAGTTTGAGCCCCGCATTGGGCTCACTGCTATCAGTGCGTAAGCCCACTTTGGATCCTCAGTCTGCTCCCCACCCCCGCCTCTCTCTCAAAAATAAATAAATGTCTGAAAAAATAATAAAGCACTTTGAATCACCCCATTCCCTAATTCATGGAGTTAAAAGCCATAGATCATGTTTATGTTCCAAGAGATCAAACTACCAAGGCCATCATGAGGAACAATTGTGAGAGGCACCATTTTCACCATCTGTTACAGTGATGGTTTTCTCTAGAGTTGTGTAGTGCACATTTTCTAACAGTGGTCCAGGAAACCGCATTCTGTAATCTAATTTAATTTCATATAATTCCATTTTTATTCATTATTTGACTATATAGAGAGACACATTCTCCTCATGTGTCCTATAAATTTCAAGGATATTTTTAAGAATAGACTTCTAATTCTAAAACCAATGGATCACATTCACTGAAAAATACAAGATACGATTGGATAGCAAGTTGATCATATAAATAGAAGCAAAAGTTCCTACCTCTAGATTTAGAATCATGGTTTGTCAAACTTGGTGTTAGGTCTTATTAATAGTAGCAAATGTGGGATAGTTCTATGTCTCATAATTTTTTATAATTATTCTCATGTTCTCAATATCTATAGCTCCATTTTTTAAAGAAACAGTTTTATTGAGATGCCACTAACATACAATGAGCTGGATATATTTAAAGTATTCAATTTCACAAATCTGCAAAGTTTTGAAATATGTATCTATGAAAGTATTGCTTCAATCAAGATAATGAACATATCCAGTCACTCCCAAATTTTCCTTGGACACCTATTTGTCCCTTTCTCGGGCAACACTGACCTTTCTGTCACTATAGATTACTGTGAATCTCCAAAAGTAGAATGACCCATCATTATATATTTTCTGGAGGAGGATGAGTCTGGCTTTTGCATTGGGCATCACTATTTTGAGAGTCATCCACATCGTTGAATGTATATCTTTTTTATTCCTAAACAGTATTGTGGTTTAGGAATACCACAATTTGTTTACTCATTCACTTGTTAATAGATATCTGGGGTTGTTTTTAAAAGTACAAGTCTTTGTATTGATAAATGCTTTTTTTTTTCTCTTGGGTAAACACCAAGAAATAGAACGGCTGGATCATACAGTAAAGATATGTTTAACTTTTTTTTTTAATGTTTTATTTTATTTTTGAGAGAGAGACAGAGTGCAAGTGGGTTAGGGGCAGAGAGAGAGGGAGACAAAGAATCCGAAGCAGGCTCCAGGCTCTGAGCTGTAGCATGGAGCCTGATGTGGGGTTTGAACCCACAAACCATGAGATCATAAGCTGAGCTGAAGTTAGATGCTCAACCGACTGAGCCACCCCAGCACCTTGAGATATATTTAACTTTTTAAGAAACTGTCTCCTGATGCTCACAAATATCTGATATGGCCTTTTAACCTGCAGCCATTCTATTTGGTGTGCACTGAGTTTTTTCATTGTGGTTATAATTTGCATTTCTTTAGTGATAAATGCTGCCAAGCATCTTTTCATGTGTTTGTTACCTGTATGTTTTCTTTAGTGAAAAGTCTCCTCAAATCTTTTGGCAAGTTTTATATTTTCTTAACTGTTGAGTTCTGAGCATTCTTTATATAGTTGGGTAGAAGTCTTGTGTTAGATAAACTATGTGCTGATATTTTCTTTCAGTCTTGCTTATTTTTTTTTATTCATGGAAGGGTATCTTCAAAGAATAGAAGGTTTAAATTTTATCAATTTTCATCATGTTTTTGGCGAGGCCCCTAAGAAGCCTATAGTATGAGGTATCTTTTTCAGCATATAGGTAGCCAGTGTTTTCAGCAATATTTGCCCTTCCCTGAATCGCCTTTGGGTTTTTGTTTAAAAAAAGTTGTTCATTTTAAAAAAGTTGTTTATATATGCGGGTCTATTTCTTTCTCTTTTTTTTAAAGTTATATTTAGGTAATCTCTACATTCAACATGGGGCTCGAACTCATGATCCTAAGATCAAGAGTCTCATGCTCTACCAGCTGAGCCAGCCAGGCTCCCCAGTGTGTATCTACTTCTATACTTTCCATTTTGTTTGATTGATCTTTTATTATGCTACTACCACATTATCTTGATTATTGCAGCTATAAAAGAAGTCTTGGAATCAGGTAGTGTTACCCTCAAATTCTGTTCTTCGTTTTCAAGCTGCTTAGCTATTCTAGATCTAGAATAGATCCTCTGCCTTTCCATATGAATTTTTAAAGAACTTACTTGACAATTTCTACCAAAAAAAAAAAAGGTTGATGCAATTATCGCTGTAATTATGTTGAATCTCTGGTCAATTCGGAAAGAACTGATTACTTAAAAATACTGAATATTCATGAAAGATACGTCTCTCCATTTACTTATGTTGTCTCTAATTTCTCTCAGCTAGGTTTTGAACTTCTCAGCGTACAGGTCTTGCCCATCTTTTGTCAGATTTATCTTTAGGTATTTCATGATTTTGTAACAAATTGTACAAAATCTTGACCTTTTTCTCAGGTCTATTTGCATATATTACTAGTATTTAGAAATACAATTAATTTCTATCTATTGATCTTGAATCCTGCAAACTTGTTAAATTCCCTTACTAGTATTAGTAGTTTCACTTTTACAAAAGATTCCACTAACTTTTCAATACAGGCAATCATGTTTTGTAGATTCCACTAAATTTTCAATACAATCATGTTTTGTAGATTCCACTAAACTTTCAATACAGGCAATCATGTTTTCTACGAATACCAGGTTTTATTTCTGCCTTTCCCATCTGGATGCTTTTTTTGTACTGGCTAAAATCTCTAGTCTAATGTTGAATAAAACTGGTGAGATGAGATAGCCCTGTCTTCTTCCTGATCTTAGGGAAAAAGCATTCACTCTTTTACTATTACATGTGACACTAGTTTTAAGTTTCTGATGGATATCCTTTATTAGAACAAAGAGCTTCCCTTCTATTCCTAGTTTTTCTGAGAGTTTTTACTAGGAATGGATATTGAATTTATTCTTTTTATGCTTCTACTGAGATGATATTATGTTTTTCCATTTTCAGTTTGTTAACGGCACTCATTCAGCATAATAATATGTTTAATTTATTTTTTTTCTGCTGTTAAATTCTCAAACAAAGCAATTTCTGAATAAGCAGAAGGCTAGTCAAGGTTGCTGCCTCCATAACATTAGATTGGCCTGGGCGAAGTAAATAAATACTTTCTATTCTAGGAACAGTTTTGAATTTCAATTGTTTAAATCTGTTATAACTTCCTTTCTGTCTGTATTTGGTAGATCCAAATGAATTAGTTCTGAACTAGTATTAGCAAAGAGAAAATGTGCAGTGAATTTTAAAGTTGATATGTAACTTAAAATGTGTCCCCAAATTGGATTCTGTGTCTCCCTCTCACTTTGCTCCTCCCCTGCTCATGCTTTGTCTCTCTCCTCTCTCTTTCAAAAATAAATAAACATTAAAAGATTTTTTTTTAAACGGGTGCCTGGTGGCTCAGTCGGTTATGAGTCTGATTTCAGCTCAGGTCATGATCTCACAGTTTGTGGGTTCAAGCCCCGCATTGGGCTCTGTGCTGACAGCTTGGAGCCTAGAGCCTGCTTTGGATTCTGTGTCTCCCTCTCTCTTTGCGCCTCCCCTGCTCACGCTTTCTCTCTCTCTCTCTCTCTCTCTCTCTCTCTCTCTCACTTTCTCTCTCTCTCTCCTTCAAAAGTAAATAAACATTAAAAAAAATTTTAATGTGTCCCCAAATCATGATTTCTGCCTGAAGAATTGGTCAAAATAGATAATTTCAAACAAAAATGGGTCACATATCTTGAATGGCACTCTCTTATCCAAAATAAACCTTCTGGAATATTTACCTAGAGTCTTTTCATGAAGCCTGAGTAGAATCATCTTAGAAAATGATTTCCAGTAATGGGGTCCTAAAGAGATAAATTTATCTAAATTTTACATGATTCTATGTAAACTTTGGCACATGGTTATAATACATTAAGCAACAAAAGGGGGGGGGGATATTCAAAAGCTCCTTGCAATGAGAACATTTATCACAGTGCTGTATCGAGAAATGAACCTGGGCACACAACCAAGATAAGTAATTGTACTGGTCCCAGGCCAATTTAAATTGTGTACTATAGACCTTCTATGTAGAAAAAACAGCTCATAGGCTTTGTATTCAAACATTATGTGGAAAAAACATGATATGAAAGTCTTTTGTTCTCCAATCAAGACCTGAGTTTCTGTTGGCAAGACAATCTCTGCGGATGTGTAGAACTCCTTGACATAGTATGTGTGGTCCAAGGGGAAACACTGGTTTGGTCTGATCACGGACAATGAAAACATATTTGGTCTATAAGCTGAGATCCATTCACACTGGTATGATTCTGGACTAAACTAGACTTTCTTTTGTAGTTCAAGGGCATAAGGAGACTGACAAGGAGACTTACTAGAAAAAAAGTAATTATTAAAAGGAACACCACTTGAATAAGTTTAGATACCTCTGCAAAAAAATGTGTTCACTTCGCTGCAAAAGACCTAGAGACAGTCAAAGGGCTTAAGGGATTAGAAGAAGGGATTTGGGGGGGGGGCGGGCATTAATTTGGGCTTTGTATATGAACATGGAATTTGGCTAAGTACTAATAAATACATTTTGTGTAAAAAGTCTGCTTAGCTCATTATAAATATTAAAATTAAGAGCATATTTTCTTCGTTTAAGCATGATAACAATTTAGCTAAGATCACAAATTTCCACAAAACAATTTTCCATTCTCAAAGTTCTTTTCTCTTTTAAAATAGCTATAAGCACGAATTCAAGGACATCAACTTGTAAAGAAAATCTCCCTACCATTTTTAACAACTAGCCAGCGTTTCTAAATCAATTTATGATAAAAAGTCTGAATTGTTACAATAGGTCATATGGGAATTACAAGTAATAACAATACTAGGAATGCCCACCATACTAAACATAAACCAAGTTCCAGAACTACATACATCCATACCAATGTTCATTGATATTTAACTGTTTAATAAAAAGGAAACACGTGTTGATCTCAAAGTGTACTTTTACAGAATTAAAGAGGTGAACATTTTACCCAAGTGATTGTTAATTCAGAAAAAAAAATTCTTTGATAAAATTACTGATATTCCTATAAACCAATTAGTTATTGGTGATGCATAGGCCAAGGCTGCCTGGGAGGTGACATGATGTTAAGGAGAAATGCTGCAATCAAGACTGTTCATAATGAAATGATTCTAAGGGACAAAAAAAAAAAATGGTTCTGAAATCAATATACAACTACAGATTAACAGCAAGAAGATATATAATTGTCAAGTTATGCCACTCAGTTCTTGGGAAGAAAGTATGCTTTCTCTTTAAATTTACCAAAGAATCTGTAGACCCTGAATACCTCCATATAGCGTTCCTACATGACTTGTGAACTTCAATGAGTTTAGTCAATCTGAAAAAAAACTCAGTCAAGGAAGAAGGTGGATGTTCCATAAATACTTCTGGATAAATGAAGTGAATTCAAAAATAAAATGAATCTAGAAAACAAAAGACTAGACTACCTTACGAGGAATATGATAGAGGATAACCCCAGTCAATTTGGCCAGTATGGTCTTCTAGGTACTGAAGTATATTTTCCTCAGACCCTGCTTGCAGTGTCTCTCAGCTATTATTTGTGAATGGAAACACAATGGATTGAGCAAGTTCATTTGTAATTCCAAGGCTATGGATTCTTGAGCGCCTGGGGCCTTCCGTTTAACAGATGAGGTTTAAAAGTTTACCAAGGTTGATACTACTCACTTCTGATTCCCCCTCTACCCCCTTCACCAGGCGTTATCTGGGTTTTGAATGTATGTACGCTTGGGAAGCAGTATACTATATGGGTTTGTTTTTCAAGCTTTCACATCCCCATTCAGTGAAAAACCTGTATAACTGCTTAAAGGTATCTCAGTGAAAAACTTAACACAAAGATAACCAGTGTGCTGAAAGCTGAGATAACTGGAGCATGATAGGCGATGCTGTCAGCTCAGTGACATTCTGGATTCTCAGAATACCAGCTACCACCATTTTGGAAAGTTTCACCAAGCACCATCGAAAGCCTCCGATAAATGGTCCTACCTGCTGCACACACAGGCTTGCGTGTCAATTCACATCATGATGTATTGCTTGCACCTTAAAACATAGCCCTCAGTCATGCTCACCAGTGCAAGGATGTGGCAACAGAAAAGGAAGGAATGCATGCCAGTGCTAGAAATAGACAAGTAAACCAAACAACCCCTATGCTTCATTTTACTGGTATGAGGGAGACATAATCAGCGTGAGCATGTGAAGGAGGAACTTTCAGAGGAGAGTGAGGAGAGAACGCTTCACAGAGAGGATGGCATTGAAGTTGTACCTGGAAAAATGAAAAGGTGTGGGCCGGCAGATAATGCAGAAGTCACTGATGTTTGACTTTGAGGCGTGTTTCCAAACTACCTTTGAATAATGGTGAATTTGTGATTAGAACTGGAGCAAAGTTCCATTAGTGTGTAATAGTATCTAAGCCAGACTGCTGGGTTGTGTATACCAGTTCTTCCACGAAGCTAATAGTACAGTATCGGCATGTTATTTACTTTTCCTGGGCTCAGTTTCCTAATCTTCAAAACGGGGATAATAATATATTGTACCTAACTTACAGTGCTATTGGGAGGATTACCTGGCATATACATTTAACATGCTTAGGACGGTACCTGATACCTAGTAAGCACTCAACGAATGTCATCTATTATCATCAGGATTAACATTATCCTCATCTTAAAGATGATGAAACAGAGCCCTGGTGCCCCCATTCCTAACCTGTAAAATATGTTTGGTAAAAAATTTTAACTGTCAAGTGCTGGCTGTGGAATAAAGGTTTGAGCGTAGGGAGTTTGAAGTTGGAGCCTGTGGATAGGACAGCCACATTCAAGGATGTTCGCAGCATATCTGGCTGCCGCAGCATTGTGGACACAGCTGCTCTGATATAATGTGCCTAACAGCTTAGCAAACCCTGTGAACTTCAACCTACCTTTGCCCCCCATAGGCGATTTCCATATTGCCCCATTTGTGAGCCATTTTAAAATCCTTGTTTCTTCTAATTCTAGGCCTCTCTTAATGGAATCATGTAATTTTATTAATACTAAACATCAGGTTTTGTTATGCTGTGGGGTGGAAAACAAGAAATGGTGTACCCAAGTCCCCTGCTCTTCAGAGAGACTTTTCCCCACCATCAGAGCCTCGGAGATCCGACAGACAACTTCAAAGAGCTTCCTTGCCTTAACGAGGGGGGTCCTTGGGGCTGGTCAACAGCCCTATTTATCGAAATTGTTCCCGGAGAAGGAATGGAAGACAGAATAAAATTCCTTCCCAGGCGAGGCGCTTCTTCAGAAATAAGTCTCCAGGATGACCTGATGGTCCTATCAGACGCAGACCACAGAGCTCCTGATTCAGTAGGTCTGGGCTGGGGTCTGGAATTTGCCTTTCTAAGAAGTTCCCCCAACAGGAAGACAGTTCAGAAGGAAAAGAAAGCCACCACAAAATGAATATAATAATACATGAGGCCAATGGCGATTCCCCTCCTGCAGGTTTTGCTTGATAGTATTCTTATGCAATCCTCCCCACTTTGCTTCTCAGATCCACTCTGAGCATATTTCCAAATAGAAGTCTATCTTTACATGCAGAGCCCTGGATGGCTGCCATCCCAACACCTCCCTGGTGATAGTCCCGCCTCTTAGAGTGGTCAAAATCTAATTTCAGTCTTATCAGGACAAGAGAAAACAACCAGGTTTAAGGGCCTTTGTCATCCCTAAAACTCTCTATAGCCCCCTTATGCTGCCTTACATTACCACCGCCTGACCCATTTATTTATTTCTGCCTCCTTCCACTCAAATATAAGCTCCATAGGGACACAGAATTGTGTTCACTGGCTGGTAGTAGGTGTTAAAAATCTTTGTTAAACTGATAACATTCATCTTAGTAGTCTTAGTAACACTGAAAATAAGTTCTCCCCAAAATAAGTTGGTCAGCTATTTAAAAGTTCAGCTTCTCTGAAGATACCTTTGGCAGGGACAAGGTTAATTCTCCCTGACTCAAGTACAGATACCATTTTCAAACTTCTCTTGTTCAACTTCTCTCTGATTTTTATTCCAGGCTGGAGACAGACAGTATCCATCTCGTCTCAGACTGATGCAAGGCAGTAGTAATAAAATAAGCTACCCACATCATGTATTCATATTGGTTTTATGATTCATATTTTTCTGAGTTAGGAATAATGGCTGTTTTGGTTTAGGCTGGAGTAGAATTCTGACTCATGTCAACAAATCACTGACAAACCGGGCACCGATAGAAATTAAAAACTGAAAGCAGCTTTTATTAGGGCGAAGCTATAACAACGCTACACAACTATTGGCTAATTACAGGTTGGCTCCATATCCTTTACAACAAAAACACACGCGGGCAATGTGCCAATAATTTAAAAATAGAATATGCAATTAGAAAGATGGGGATGTTTATTTAAAAGGTTATTCGGCATGGTGCTTCTTTTTAAAGATAAGAACTGCTGAAAAATGAAACAAGTTCAACTTGCAATTTGGATCCAAAATTCTGCAATTCCTTTAAGTCTGTCACTTTAAGTGGTCCTTGTTCAAGAGAACTATTTTTAATCTGAAAATCATGGCAGCATGTAAAGACAATAAGCTGTGCTATTTCCTCAGTTTTTAGAAATTGCATTTTATTCTCCTCACACTAGAAAACTGATGCTGGCATTTGCTTCCCGCCTGGAAGTGGGGTCTGAGTTCTTTGATGTCACTGCTGTGGATATTCAGCGTGCAAGGACAGCACAGATTGCTGCAGGAGGCAGGGGGCGGGGGTGGGTGTGGGATCGGGGCTGAGAAAAGCATGAGAGCAACAAGAGGCCAAACATGATCTGGTTGGAAAAGAGTGGCTAAATATGGATCCATGGTAACAAGTGCTAAGTTTCAAAGGGCAAAAAGTCAAAATCATCAGGTGATTTTCGAACTCTGGTGTGCCTCAGACTTTCCCGGACAAATGCACTCAGACTATGAGCATCTGAGCTTCATCTCAGAACTGCCTGATCAGAGACTCTCATGAAGGAGGCTGGACATCTGTGTGTTTAAAAACCCATTTCAGGTGATTCTGAGCCTCGGCACATTTGCACAGGTGCTGGCTTAGACTTCACACTTGCTATGAACCACAAACTACTAAATCATTTCCGTGTGTACCCTCCGCTACAACTCTTATGAGGCAAGTATTATTATTATCCCCATCTTGCAGAGAAGGAAACCAAGACGTGGTAACTTTCCCCGGGTCACATGACTAAGTAAGTGGAAAGAATAGAATCATCTGTTCCCAAACTCACACACTTAACCACTGTACAAAGCTGCCTCCATCCATATGGAGTATAATGTCCCATATACATGGAGACCATTGCTGTCTAAGTAAAACATAGAGCTATTTATGGGAACTGGTCCAAAAATAATGCTACTATTTTTATCTACTGAGTGTAACCAGTAAAGAAAAATACATACATTGAAATTCAGTCGTCAGGACTCTTGAAGTTATATTAGGATCGATCTGGCAGGAGCCTAACTGTTGTATTAAGTGCCTTCTGTGTGCAACGCTTGGGAAGGTTATTCTTGGGAATTTTTTTTTCCTTCTCACCCTTTTAATGAGATGTTTGGATGTGAGATCGGTGCCTGGAATAAAAAAATTCCTGCGGATATTAGAGTGACTAGGATTTGAACAACGGCTGCATGGATTTGTCAGTACTATAAAAATGCCCACTGGAAGGCTTTCAGCATCCAGGAAACTGGACTTGGAAAGGAAGACGTGAACAGGCAGCCGCGTAGGTAATCTAGGTAGACGCAGTGAGAGGCCTTAATTTCCCCGCACAGTCCTGTTTATAGGGGGTTGGGGCAATGGCTTCACTTCACATCAGAGAGAAATCAAAGCGACAAATCATTTTACAAGATGCACGCCATTGCAATGAGGATTTCCAGTTTCCTAAGTGGAACAATCAGCAGGTGTTCATGAAGCCTCTAGCAGGTAATACCGTTTGGAATAAGATACAGATTGCTCAACATTGACTCTATTTAATTTTGCCTTTCTTACCCGGCTCAGGGGCAACTGGACTGAGGGACCAACTGTGCCTCACCTGACGTCACCGGGCTTTTATTCCTCTCTTTGGTTTCCTGCAGCATGGACTTTTACAGTTGCTATTCAATTACTTCTTAGAGCTTCCTTTGTTACCTGGCTGCTCCAGCTTTGTCAGTATCGATCCCTCCCTAGGCCATATGTTCTTTATAGGAGATGTTCGATACATGGTTTCCTGAACAAACAATTAAATTAATGAAAGAACGCATGCCTCACTAAGCAGCCCATGCCATAATCCCATGCATGAGCAGTTCTGCCTGTCATAAAGCTGCTCATGTCACACAGTACTCTCCTTCATTCAGCCCTCTATTAGCCACGGCGCCGCCTCTCTGGGCCTACAAACAATCCCCCCTGCAAGCAGCTCCTTTAATATCTGAAAGAAGTTACAATGAACTCCTACGTCCTAATTCTTCTTCCACATTCTTGTCAACTGTTTCTTTATAATATGACTTCCAGATGGTTCACAATTTTGACCGCCTTCCTCTGGAAAGAGTTTGCCCTTGTCCCCATGAAAAAGTGGCGCAAAGAACTGAGCACAGTATTCCTGATGGGAGCTGAACGCTGTAGTTTCCTTTGAATCTTTACATTTCTTCTCCTCAACACCCTTGCTACTTCCAAAATTAGTATGTTTTATCAACACAGATGAACATAGAGTTTATGAGTTATTTTAGGTGAACGGTGGCTTACGATGAACGAAAATGTCATCATTTTTCCTAAAGGCTGCACTGTAAAAACATGGAAAGTAAATACTAGTTTTTGAACACCCACCACGTGGAATGTACTAGGAGGTGCACTTAACATATTCACCTCTGATACATTGATCTCTGTGTCATTCGAACAAAGAGGAAGTATTCAATCCACGTTTTCCTGAATACACGATGGTTGCTCTATCTTTTTGTGGGGTTTATGGTACCTCCCTTGTAAAGTTGTGGCGGGGATATGGGATGTAGATAAACTGCCAAGTGCAGAACGATGATGCATTGAGTTGGGATTCGATTAATATTAGTATTTGTTGTCACTGTTGTCATCATCAGCATCAGCATCGCCATCACCAACATCTAAGTCACAGCCTATATAGTTGCAGGTGCTTGTTGTTGTTGTTGTTGTTGTTGTTTTTAACTTCAGTGCCATATAATACATTTGTATACATGTACACATATATATTCAGTTTGTTCCAGAAAAAAAAGATGAGTGATTATTGTTATTCAGTGCAAACTTAATAGCCATCCAACGGTCTTCATCAAAATACTGATTAAAATATTGGCCGGGCTGAAGGGGTGGGGGGGAACCTTATCCTCCATTATTCCATAATTCCCCAAACCACTATATCCCATAGCGCACCTATGCTTTGTTGGCTGGTCCACTTTGCCCGAGATTAGCTGATGCCTTTTTGAACATAGAGTCTGCTTTTGTGTTTGTTTCAAGCTATAGATAACCCTAAACAAACCCACAGCAAACTACAACTTGATGTTAACAATGAAAAAGGATGGGATCTTCCCAAGCTCAGAAATGTATTAAATAGAGTAGTCCTCCCTTATCCAGAGGGATACATTCCAAGACCCCCAGTAGATGCCTGAAACCATGGCTAGTACCCAGACCAACTTACATATATTACGGTTTTTTTTTCCTCCTGTGTATACATATGTATGTTGAAGTTTAATTTGTAAATTAGGCACTGTAAGAGATTAACAACAATAACTCATAATAAAATTGATTATAATATACATACTGTAATAAACACTATGTGAATAACATCTCTCCGTCTCTCAAAATATCTTACTGTATTTTACTCACCCTTCTCTTCTTGTGATGATGTGAGATGATAAGATAACGTAGGTGATAACATGAAGTGAGGTGAATGATGTAACGCTAGGCTACTACAGACCTTCTGACAATAAGTCAGAAGGAGGCTTCTCTGCTTCCAGAACCCAGCTGGCCGAGGGTAACTGGAACCACAGAGATTGAAACCAAGGATAAGGGCGGGGGGGGGGGGTGGTGGTGGTGGTGGGTAGTGTAATAAGGAAATCGCTTTCAGATGAGCAGTGTTAGGTCTCTTTAAACTCTTCAGCACTTCCTTTTTGAATCACTTTGATGTGTATCTCATTGTTAAGAAGAGGGAAGAATGGCTTGATCTTAAATGGATCACATAAGATGTATCATACTTAAAAGGGACATTTTCCTCCATTTTCAATATTTTTTAAACTTGATCTTTTAAGACTCTCCTCCAAAAAGAATTTGGCGAACTAATGAAAATGCATTAAAATCAAACGTGGCTGACTTCTTTCCTCCCTGTGCCCTCAGAACATTCTATCAGAACAAAATTAGCCAATTTGGCCATTAGTCCTCAATAGCTTTTACTCCCTGATTCTAATAGCCTGTCCCCCTGGCCTTCCCATTTGAATCATCCCATTTGAATGGAGGTGGAGAGACTGTGAATGAGACAACGCCATGTAAATCAAAGGCAAAATACCGTAAAATCCTCAGTTTGAGAGTTGGTAATCCTGTGTTAGATTTGGCTCCGTATGTTTTTCAAGGTCATACATCTACTTATGGTTCCACTGTCTCAATTTCCTCATCGACAAATTAAGCAGTATATGAAACTTCACCTTTCCTAAGTCCCAGGGTATCTCTCTTTTTGTCACATAAATCCAACAGCTGGATTTTTCCTTTTGAAATAATTATTTTAACATTGCATAGAAAATAGCTGTTAAGAAATGTATTTGATTTTTCTGATATGCTGGTGCATGCTTTGCACACATCAATTATCTAAGGCATTCGTGGCAACCATGACCATTTGTATCAGTTGTAACTGGGATGCTGTCCATCAGAAAAGAAACTGAGCCTCAAGATTGATATGCTTAGGGGCGCCTGGGTGGCTCAGTTGGTTGGGCGTCCGAGTTTGGCTCAGGTCATGATCTCGCAGCTCACAAGTTCGAACCCCGCGTCGGGCTCTGTGTTGAGAGCTCGAAGCCTGGAGCCTGCTTAGGATTCTGTGTCTCCCTCTTTCTCTGGCCCTCCCCCATTCATACTCTGTCTCTCTCTCTCTCAAAAATAAATAAAAACATTAAAAAAAAAGATTGATATGCTTCGGCAGGCAGTGAATCTGGAAACAGACTAGAAGACGCGCACTAAGGCATGGGGTCTGTGTGTTAACTTCCATGTTAGGAGTCACCTGCGATACAGGTACGTAAAGTATTTCCTACTCATTACAACAATTCACAAGCATTTGGTAAGCTTCTGCTGTCTGTTTCAACTAAGGAATCCTGTTACTCATTAGTCACCTTAAAATTTGCTGCCAAATCTCTAAGAAAATGGCAAAGACCATGATGTCTGCCACTAGAGCAAATATAACATTTGTTCATAAAATTCACACATTCTTAAGTAGTAAATCAATTTCTTTGATTTTCCTTACTCTTGTTACACTTCACTGAATGAGGCAAAAAAAGATTGCATCAGTAATGATTTCAGGAAGGCTGCTCCGTGGCTTTGCATAATATAAGAACAAAGGTTTCCAGGTATCCCTTGGTTCATCAGTTAAGGTTCTCGAATCAGAAAATGATTTTATTCATTTTTTTAATTCCCAGGAACTATCCAACAGTAAGTATGATTAGTCCATAAATGGTTGTTGAAGGAAAAGTAAGCCATCATTTTCTCACTTTAATACCTTCCCAAGTTGTTATTAAGTCAAGTTTGAACAATATCAATTTAATCAAGTTAGTATGAAATAACAAAGTTGACCATACAAATGCCACTTGTATTATGCCCGTCATGTATCACATATGGGGTAATGTGTATGAGTGTGCACATATATATCCATATACACATATTACTATATACACACATATATCTACCATATAATCTTGTAAATAATTATATAATACTCTATAAATATAAATATATTCATATTCCCATTTAATCCTTAGAACAATCCTTTATGGTAGGTTTATAATCCATATTACAGATAAACAGAGATGAATTTAGCATTATTCAAGAAGGAAGAGTCACATTCCATTGCATTCCTACTAAAATTTTAGTCCCAAGGCTTTTATAATTTAAATCTTATTTGATTAAATAACAGTTGAAATTAACTAATGATAGGTAGATTCTAAGGTTACTGACAGAGGGGGAAATATCTACAGAAGTATTCTTAATTCTTTGTAAAGCTATACTGCACAGACACGATAATGCTTTCCTTCCCAAGAGCCTCTACTGTCTCTATCATAGACAAATTACAAAGTTGATAATCATTTTTCTTGAAAAGCTATAAAGATTGACATTCATAGCATAGTAGGTACTTGATAAATAGTCATCCTGATTTTTATCGATATTTCCTTTTCAGGATTTGAAATACAAATAGAAGGAACTTATTACTCCCATAAGAAACCGCTGTCCACGAAACGTTCAAAGGTCTTGCAAATAGAATTGTCATTTTGTGTCTCAAATTATCTCACCTTTTTTTTTTTAAAGGTCAATAACCCTGACTGAATAATCTATTTGACATGAAACAAGTCTGGATTTCTGGCTCCCTTGCTTAGGGTAATCTTCTTTTTAAAATCCCTGATTTAAGGGACACCTGGGTGGCCCACCTTCAGCTCAGGTCACGATCTCGCCATTCGTGAGTTCGAGCCCCGCATCAGGCTCTGTGCTGACAGCTCAGAGCCTGGAGCCTGCCTCAGATTCTGTGTCTCCCTCTCTCTGCCCCTCCCCCCCACACTCTCTGTCTCTGTCTCTCAAAAATGAATAAACGTAAAAAAAAAATTAGAAAAAATAAATAAAATAAAATCCCCAATTTAAGAATCTATTAACACCCATTCCACAAATATTTGTATGGCAAAATTCAAGTACCAGGAAATAGCATAATGCAAAATTAACAGAGCGGCATTATCAAGGAGCATATGACCAAAACAGCTGCAACTTGATGATTATTTGTCCCACTGCCCAGTTTCTGGAAGGGGAAATACAACAAAAACAAACTCTCTTACCCAAGCAGCTTCTGGGAGTGTTTAACCAGACTCTAAATGCATTGTAGGGATTTAGAAATATTCCAAATTATTTAAATGATTTGAAATGATGTCAGATAGCTCTCTTAGCAAGGTGTTTATTCCATCTTTGAATAACAAAATTATGAGAGAGGTGCTTCCAGTTTTGTGAATGTAATTTTTTTAGAAGAATTATTAGAATAAGAAGTAGGCTGTAAAAATCTTTTTCTCATTTCCATGCATGCTTAACTTATAAACAGAATTACCATATGACTTCTATTCTAAACTAGGACATGGGGTGAGTAAAAGGAGCACTATTAAAAATGACAATGTGTAGGGGCACCTGGGTGGCTCAGTCGGTTAAGCGTCCAGCTTCGGCACAGGTCATGATCTTGTAGTTTGTGGGTTCCAGCCCCGCGTCAAGCTCCATGCTGACAGCTCAGAGCCTGGGGCCTGCTTGGGATTCTGTCTCCTTCTCTCTCTCCCCCTCCCCAGCTTGCGTGCTCTCTCTGTCTCTCTCTCCCTCTGTCTCTCTGTCTCTCAGAAATAGTAAATTAATAAACTATTTTAAAAAATAAAAATAAAAATGATAACATGTGGAAACTAAGATTGTCTCGTGAAAACCGGGACATGCAGTCACCTTATTCATAAGTACACTTATATAATAAAGAGACAGAGATATCTAAACCGAAATCCACAAGACTGAAATATGATGAGCTTAAAAATTAATAAAGAGCTTTTAACATTTAAACAGACACAGGATTAGAAGTAAAGATGTGGCTTTAATCGATACTGTAAATGCAAAGGTAAGAAAGACCTACATTTTTAAGCAGAGAAAACGTCCAGAAAAATCAAGGAATAGGAAGGGGCGTTGCATCTGGTTTTGGAGAGACAACTGTAAAATGGTGTTCAAGGTTAAAATGAGGCTATCTCAGAGGCACTTCCTAAATCTACAAGGCAGGATCATTTAAACTTCCTGTCGTACGCCTAAATAGGACGAAACATTCCATTTTCTTTTCTCCCAACTCTGTAGCAGTGTCCTTTCCCTTTCTTGTCACTATAAGAGGAAATGTCAAAAATTCCTGTTCTAAATATGAATCAAAGTGAAGTGGCTCATGCATTTATTAAGAATGTAAGGCTTTCGTCTCCACAATATGGCCACTTTGTGTTTTCTCTTTTTCTCTCTCTCCCTCTCTTCCTCTCTCGGTCCCCCTGCCTGCCACCCTCCCTCCCTTTCTCTCCTTCTTTTGATTCGAAGCATACCCGTCTGAAACCTGAAGTTCATCAGAAGCTTACTACTTCTGATTACTCGCAAAGGCTGTATCTTGCCGACCCCCTTGGTTTAACCGGAAACATCACGGCCCTGGGACTTGTTATAAAAGCACTTCTACCCACCCCATCTTCTTTCAGGTGAGTGTTGCCGTATCTCACCTCCTGCTATGGGAGGACAGAATGGCTGCCAGAGTATGTGGGAAACATGTGGCCCACGGTGTGTGCCACAAGTTTTAGCCCCTGCTTACTTCCTCCCTGTAATTCCTTCCAGAGCCTGACGGCGTGCTCAGCATACTCCTCCTGCTGCACTCCAGCCCCCTTTCTTTATTCCCTGGAAATTCCCAGCACATCCCTTCCCACTCTTTCCTTAAATAATGACCCAATTTATTTATTTAAAGGTCTGCTTTCTCCCTACAAACTCTGTAGAGAAGATCTGCAATTAATTCTTGTACGGAGAAAACATAGATTCTGTTTCATGACCAGAAAGACAGTTGACTTGTGAGGCTCTGGGTTGATGTGTGGTGATTTAAGGGAGAACACAACTCTGCCCCTTCTAGGAAATGCAATGAAAAAACTTGACCTCTTGAGGTAAGTCAGAAGGAGAATGTTTTTGGCGAAGACCTTCAGGCCCCTGGAACCAGGGAGGAGGAGTCTTAGTCTAGCGCAGGGGTGCCATTCTCCCCTTTCAAACCAAGAGTGCCAGTTGATAATTTGGCTAATGGTGTGCCTGAGAAAGGCTAGGCGGATTGGCTCCTTTCTCTAGAAAGTCATTAACCAATTATGAACAATGTGAGCATGAAAGAAGGTCATGTCTATTTAATATTTTATTATTATGCATTATAATATACATTTTTATATATTATACATTTTATATTATATTTATATAAAATATTTATTTATTATGATATATTATATATTTACATATTTATTATTTATATATTTATATATTATATTATACATTTTTTATATATTATACATTTTATATACTATATGTTTTTATATATGATAAGAATGTTATTTCAAAAAAAAAACAAACCTTGGTTCAGTTCCCTTCAGATCCTGTCCTGAAACCTGAATCAAGTGGTGTCTGATTTACCGTCATGAAAAATAAACACCTCTTTGCTTTGACATCTTCTTTAAGTTTCACTTGCCTTTATAGATTACCCGGAATGAGGAGAAAGTTAAATGGACACTAATGTCTTTGCTGGGGCACCCTACTGGGCCTGTGTTATGTGGGCAAGCATCGGTTGTCTTCTTCAATAGCCCAACAGACAAAGCCTGCAGCTCTGAACCGTCCAGAGCCTATTCGATTCACAAGCCCGTGTTAGGCACCCGTGTAAGCTGTTGTGCAGTTTGTGTGGTGTTAGAATCAGGGATCATTTGTTCCGGATTTTTCAGGCAAGCCCAGGCAGCAACAGCTCAATCAGCACCAGACTTTTCAAATTCAGAGCTAGGAACCTTAACGTGGTAAAGGCTAAATGGTGCCCGGGGAGGGTATCCTACAGTTTCCCTATGAGCCCACATTCTTACTTTCCCTTCCTACTAAGGTATTCTATTTACCCCATGATTTTGTCCGTGTCTTGGCTGCAAGGCTGAGGCTCCCACTTCTGGTATAGTACTCTCTGTGATTCAAGAGAGTAGGTCTCTTTCTTGCCAAGACCACCTCAGAATATTGATTAGAGGAAAGATCAAAAATAGTCCTGGCTTTTGAAAATACAGTGCTTCTGTTTGAAAGGTTCCATTGAGCAGCAGGGAAGAGATTTTTTTTAAAGCGAAGAAAAAAGCATCAGAAGGAGGCAGACACACTTATCTTTGAGTGAAAAATCTTTCTTCTCTGCCCTTGGTCTTTTCTTGTCTCTTCCTATTTCTTTTACAGCCCACTCAGTTCCTCGCTCCCCTTCTCTTGGACCTCCACCCTCTTGACTCTCCTCTCACGGTTTCTTTCTCTTTTACCCTTACAATTGCCAACCATTAAAAGACAAGATGGTCCACTTGTCCAAGATTGTAAGCTGAAACAAATTGGTGGTGCTGATCAATGGTAATGATCACTACCATGGGCTAGTAATGGATCCTGCCAGCCTGGTAAGAACTTGCATATTTAAAGAGGGCACTTTTTGGATGAGGGGATGGGAGAAACAGATAAAGCAGATTAAGAGTATGCTTACCACGATGAGCACTGAGAAATGTATAGAATTGTTGAATCATTATATTGTACACCTGACACTAATTTAACACTGCATGTTAATTAAACTTGAATAAAAATGAATAACAGAAGCAATGAATGAACGAATGAATGAATGAGACACGTTTAGCCCTTCCAGAAGGGCCTATACCTTAAGTATGTTGACTTAGTCAAACCTATCTGATCTATCTGGATCAACAATGTAAGCTTAAAGATGATTGTGCGAAAATAAGAGAAGGGTCCTAACCAGAGTGCAGACGTATTTATCCCATGATCTTGGCTCATTAATAGAAACCTCTAATGGCCCAAGTAACCTTCTAAGTTCACTGCACATACTAGGTTCTCCATAGGAAAACAAAACATCACTTTGATGTATGATGACTTATTACGATAATATATTACAGCAAATTCTAAACAGGAAAGAAACCACTTGCAATGTTACCTCTCTGAAAACTTACTTTCATCTATTCTTTTCCAATATTTTCCATATGCACATTTTATACATTTGAAACCACAGGGCACAAATTATTTCGTGCCCTGCTTTTTAAAAAAAACATTAACCACGCTTCTAAGTTGGTAAGTAGTCTTCATACTTTTCAACAGTTGTATAATTCCATTGAATGAAACACTTCTATAATTCACATAAACATTCCATTATTACAATACTGGACCTTTGAACTGTTTGGAATAGAACCCCGGCAAGTACGTTTGTGTGTATGATGTTTTCACATTGCAGATTATTCTTATAAAATATAGCCCCAGATGAGGTATTAATATATCAAACGTGTCAACCATTTTACAACACATAATACATATTACCAAATTTCAAATCATAGTTTTCCAAAAAAAATTTTTTTTGTGTACTTTCTTCATGCAAAGCATTTTGGTGGACTTTGAGGCATAAATGAATGGATTTAAAATAAGTCTTTGTCCTGAAAATCAGACAGTCCAGTTGGGGAAGTAAGGCATACACATGTGAAACGAGAACTAACTGTATCAACTACAGAGATTCAGAGAAGAAAGAACAAGATCGTTTTCAGCAGGAGTAGCTGCAGAGTTAGGCTTTTGAGTCTTAGGACATTTGTAGGTTTGAATGATTTGAGATGGAAGAATATTAAGGCTGGTAAATAATATGATAAGAAAGAAAATTAAGCAGTCTAAGGAATTCCCTGTGACTCAAAGCACCATATGAATAATTTAACTCATTAGCCTGATACACATAGATTGCAAACTCTCCAAGGATAGTTTCACTACTAGTAATGGTTATTCACCCTTGTCCTTGAAACTTTATCTCCCCTTGTTATATTTGATATGGTACCTCTGAGGTTCATCTCCTCTGCCTCTAACCAGTCCTTCTTTCTCTCAAGTTCTTCCTCTAATAGCCTCTGCAAATAAAGCATTTCTCAAAGTTTTCTTCCAGTCCTTTTGTGCCTTTATATTCTTTCTGTAGGTCATATCACTTGATCTGTTGGCTCTAACTATAACTTCTTGCTTCCAACTCCCCAATCTCTCCAGCTCTCAATTGTCTTTTTTTTGGTCTGATACATACCTTTCCACCTGCCACTGACAGCATTTGAAATCCAGCATGTCCAAAAGTGGCCCCTTCCTGTGTTCTCCAGATCATTTGAAAGCACTGCAGTTCAGAAGAACGTTATCTTCTATGGTTCTTTCATCCTCATGGTTCACATTCAGTCAGGTTTCCAAATTTGTTCCAAGCTACACAGCGAATTCCAATTTCTTCCTATTGTAGGCCATCAAAGTCCCTCACCTAGACTATTGCAAGGATTCCTATCTGATCTGTTTGCCTCTAGCCTCATCCCCTTCAGTCTGCACTCCACACCATTACCAGGTGCCTTCTGAAAGCATTATGTCACCTGTCTACTCAAGGACTTCCAACAGATCTAATCAGTGGGCAGAGTTGAATCCAAACACATTAATGTGTCTCCCCTGATCCTTTATTCTTTGGATCCACTCTATTTCTCTAATTTCATCTCCCCATCCTACAACTGTCTACACACACACACACACACACACCTTAGACTATTTAAAATTCAATGAAAACAGACATGGCTTTTCAACAAGCTGAATCTCCTGCAACTTCTTTAGAATTGAACACTCTCACACACTCTTGTCTACTGAAATCTTATATAATCTTTTGGTCCAACCAACTATTATTATCATTTCGAAACACCTTCCTCGACTTCCATCTCCTCAATTTGAACTCCTGTACTCTAACTAACTAGCACAAAGTAATTTACATTTCTGTCTGTACAACTACAGTGTTCTCTTTCTGAAGGCCAAGTTAAGAAATTCAATAAATGCGGGTGTGTTTTCATTTTTATTCTCTCTGGTCAAAGGCTGAGCTTCCTCCTGCTACTTGATAAATGGCCAGTAGAAGATCACCGGCTACACCCAAAAGCCTTCAAGAAGATGTTCAATAGAATCTTCATCTAAAAGGTGTGGAGAGGAGGAGGGGCAGAAGGGAGAAAGAGCTGTGAGAAGTTACCCATGATTTTCCTCTCTAATCGGCCCTAGGTCGTATCTTCAAAATGAAAGCCAAGACCTCTAATCACTTGTCATGGTGGGTTCTTTAGCAATAATGTAGCATTGTAAATTCAAGTTCTTGTATTAGGCTCTTTTGTCCCCATTTAAGACCCTTGCTGAGTTTTAAAAGTGAGAGCTTTAAGTTCAGAAGACTCTCAGGCTCCAAGTGCTTCCCAATTGCTTCATGTGATGCTGACTGGTGTCCCAGCACACTGTGGGATGCCCAGGTCTCCAAATAAATCTGAGGTAGGATAGAGGGGAGAGAAAGGAAGGGAACTTGCAACTAACACTCCAACTTTATTCATCACTTACCCTGGGAAAGTCCTGAGCTAATAAAAAGAGCCAAGTTATTTAAAGAGCAGGAGGTAAACCATCAGAAACATAAACTAATGTTTCTAAATAAAAAAAGGGTGTGGAGCATGAGTCTTTTTTTTTTTTTAAAGTAGATGCCATATGTTAAGAAAGCTGAGTTTTAAAAGATATTTTTGAATGGACTCTACAGTTTGTTTATTAGGATTCGGGGTTATTCCCAAGACCCATTTCTGACTTCTGGGGTTCATGACATTAGGTGGCAGTTGTGTTTTTTCCATTTGCGTCGTAGAGCCAGAATAATGATAGTATCTGCTTTTGCCTGAAGTGAGATTGGTAAAAGAAACACATTAAAAATGAGGACAAATGGTCATGTCTCATTAAGCCCAGTTCTTCCTGCAATTCTTCAGGTTAAAATTCCCCGTTATTCAGTTTTATTTGTTCAAACACAACACATGTTGTTGGATTAAAGGGACGAGAATAAAATAACCAGTGAATAATAAAGGCGGTCTCTAAGGCTGACTACATTTAATAAACTAAAGGGAAAGAGAATGCTAGGAGACACAAAAGCAGCACCTGATGCTTTTCCTAAATCACCATATCAGCCAGTTATTCCAACCCGGTGCATGTATACCAACAGACCACAATCCCAAAGACAGAAGACTATACCCAGAGTGCCTCCTATTTTGAGTCTGTTGGTTGTATTTGCAAAGTTGAGTACAGAATCCACCATTTGCTAGCTCAGGAAAAGGAAAAAAATGAAAACATAGTCCCTTTTTCTTTTTGCACTGACAGCTTGGGAACTAACTGTTTATGATTCAGTAAATTAAGGCCTTCTGGACAAATGACAGAATTCGCTAATTTAGAATCTGATGAACGCACCTGCTAAATCCAGGCCTATATCTGTAGATAAATATCTGCTCTAATGCTATCCAGTTACCTGTAAATAAGAGCCACAACATGGAGTAGATCAAATCATCTCAAAATAATCATAAATCATTTCTTTTCCTCAAGTATACTAAAGTATTATTATGCAGTTTGGAGCAGTACATGTATAGGCTGGGAGCCCTGGCCTTATAGGTCCACAGGCAAGGGTTCAAATCCCGGCTCGGCCAAGCCCTCACCGGCTCATGATTTCAAGAAGTTGACCTAATCACTTTGTACCTCAGCTTTCTCTCTTGGAAAATGAGGATGATAATATCTATGTTATGAGATTGTTATAAAAATTGAGAGAATGCCATAAATCATGCTAAGCTTAGTGCCCGACACGTAATACATTCTCAATAAATGTGGGCTTTTTATAAAAATTATTATTAGTGAAGCTGAAAAATTGAACAGTCTAGACAGTGCTTTTAACATCATATACTACAGGAAATTCATAGAATAATCTAGTTCAAACACACACACACACACACACACACACACACACAATGAGAAAATATTTCTCCCGGTGCTCAACTGTGTTTGGTATTTCTCTGATTCACTTCCATGGCCCATTCTGATGCCTACACAACCCTATAGCAAAGAACTCCCAGGAGAATCAGAAAATATCCTATATATTAGTGGGGTTTTGTGTGAATGAACTCCATTAAATAGAATGGGCTTTGTATAGAACCTTGTCAATTATTTTCCTTTATGATGGCTTTTCTAAATGGAGATTTACTAAAGGATTTGTGTAGTGACTTGACAAACTATAAACATTTTATTTCTAAATCTTTTTATGTCTTTGTAAAGGTCATGGGCTGGGGCTATGTAATTCTCTTTGCAGCACCACATCTAATTGGCTGCTTAGGAAATGCTTTTTGAGATGGTGAAGAGCTCTGTTTTTCATTAAGTGGCTTTGAACTTTGGCACTGCAAGTCCCGACTCTGGATTTACCCTTCACTTTACCACGTAATTCAATTCAAACAGTAAAATGATTATCCTCTCTCTCTAGTACATGTCGGGGGAGAGGAAGGGGTTCCTCCTGTGCCTTCTGATGTATCTTTATCAAGCTAGTGCATTTTAATAAAAGGACTCCACTCTTCTCTAAACTTCCTTATTCCGACCCTTCTTTTAACGTTATGCTTCAGCACTGTGGTGAAGCTAGGGGGCAAAAGGACCAGTGAGTCAAAAATGGGTTAGGAACATAATTCTCTACCATGCTGCAGAAAAGAAGAAAGTTGGCTAAAATCCAAAGGTCAAGTATATACAGACTTTCTTATGGGAAAGGAATTTCAAACCTGTTTAAAAATCTTCTGAAGTGAGTTTATAATCCCAGACTACCAAAATTAACCATCCAGTTGAATCATTCTGATATTTCTGTGAGTTATGTTACATTGATTAACCTTTCCAGGGTTATCCGTTATCAGATAAACACAGCAATATATTTTACATAAATACTTTTGAGCAAACTGGCAATGTGGAGCACAAGAAGTTTAACAGATGCCCTCTAAGACTGCCCAAGTTTTTTCAGACAGAAAAAGCAAATTAGCCACATGAATGTAGCTTTCAACACAATACTGTACAAGCTGAAACAAACATACCGTCTTCTTTCCTCACTTTTTATTTTTAACGCTTCTAAATTATGTTAGAATTTGAGGGCTTCCAGTTGAAGGTTGGCTGAGTAGGATGATAAATTCTGGGGGGAAAAAAACTCTTAACAAAAATGCTTGTTGCGCTCCATAAAAAGTCACTTTCATTCCAGAATTTCATTCGTCAGAATGGTGAGGTACCCAATGTTATGGGGATTCTCAAGTCTATTTTATTTAAGACCCAGGAGCTTATTCTGCTCTGTAATGGAAACCATACAATTTTCTGTCACCCTTATTTTCTCAATAGTGTAAGGAAGAACAAAAGAATTGATTTCTAGGGCTTCTATAACTTAGTATTATTTCAGCATATAATCAATTGTCCTCTATTAGCGTGGAGCCAATAATCATCACATTGTAAATATATCTATATGTATACTACTTGGATGTCCCATCTTGTTGTACCATCAGCAATATATACATAGAGATTGGGGCGCCTGGGTGGCGCAGTCGGTTAAGCGTCCGACTTCAGCCAGGTCACGATCTCGTGGTCCGGGAGTTCGAGCCCCGCGTCAGGCTCTGGGCTGACGGCTCGGAGCCTGGAGCCTGTTTCCAATTCTGTGTCTCCTTCTCTCTCTGCCCCTCCCCCGTTCATGCTCTGTCTCTCTCTGTCCCCAAAATAAATAAAAACCCTGGGGAAAAAAAATTAAAAAAATATATATATACATAGAGACACAGAATGTTAGAGTTAGTTAAAAGGAGCTTTAGAGATTATCCAGCCACCTTATTTCGGAAGTAAATAAAATGGAGTTCAGGGAGGTTAGTCATTTTCCCCCAGAAAAGCTTGTATCTGATTTCCCAACCCCCACCCTGAGTTCCAGTCCAGTGTGATGTTGTGGATGGAAGAAAGTAAAATGCCCAGGTGCTGAATATTGTATGAGGCTTTCCTGCCTCTTAGCCCATTCAAATATCCTCAACAATTCACTATCATATAGACTATCATTTCAGTTTTATATATAGATGTCTTAGCGTAGCTTAAGGTCACATACCTGGACAATGACCACATTTTTAGTCAGTGTGCACAGTTTTGAAATAATATTAAAAATGAAATTTATGAATATAACTTAGTTTATAAGAAATAATATATATACATCAGCATTCGTAAAAGCTGCATGGTACCAGCAACAAAAGCATTACCTGTCAGTCTACCATGGAGAAAGAAGGGTAACTTCAGTAATGCACTCAAAGGCAAAATCATTCTAAGAAGAATGCCCTTAAAATGTCCCCCAAAACATTTTTATTCAGCCATAAATATGAATAGCTGAAGTTGAGGGTTATAATGACAACATTCTCAAACCATTGATGAAATGGCATGCCCTATTTTCAGACAGATAGCTCCATAACAGCAAAGAGAAAAGATATCTAATTTGTGTCTGAGACGTTTAAATTAAATCCAATGACAAAGAACTACTGAAGTGTCCCTTCCTGTAGTCATTCTCCCTCATCTTGAACCGAAAACTCATCCCTCAGACTGCTGGGGTGGAGTAGGGGGTGGGGAGGCATTTAATGCCATCCCGCCATTATCTTTTTCTCCCCCTGACCTCTACAAAGGCCTCCAGTAAAAACTGCTCATCCCTCTGATAGCCAAAACCCCCAAAGCCTCATTCATACACTTCATGGGTCTCAACCTCCAGGTGGACACCAGGGTTCTGGTTGTGTAAACAGCCATATTCTGAACATCAAATGAGTTTCTAGCTAAGATATATATATATGTTTTATATATCTATCTGATATATATATATGTTTATATATATATATATATGATAGCTATATAAAATATTTTATGTATCTATCTAATATATATGTTTTATATATCTATATAAGATATATAAAATAAACCATTAACCAATAAAATAAATAAAATATATTCTATCAAAATATATATATATATCATAATATATCATAATATATATATATATATTTTTTTTAAGTTCTTTTTAAAGTAACCTCTACCCCCAACATGGGGCTCAAACTCATGATCTTGAGATCAAGAGTCACATGCTCTACCAACTGAACCAACCAGGTGCCCTGATTTTATATTCATTATGTATATATGTTCATCCTCCCACAGGTGGCTTTCATTCCTATTATCTTAGAAATTTAAGTTGTTTAAACAAAATACACAGATATATACCCAGAAAGTTAGCAACATGTTCATATATTTTTCTAATTTCCTAAAATATCAAAGCATAAATAACCATTCAAAGAAGTGACATCTACCATTTATTTGCTTTCTTTCAGATTCAGATATGGCTTCATCTGGAAAACACACTCCTTCTAACTAAACAAAAATGGTTGCTCTGTAACTGTGATTACATTTACATTGTTTTGTCAAATTAAATATATGAAGAATGCTGTTCATAAACAGAAAAATAAGATAGAAATGATAGTAAACTAACTTCTTTTAGTAAATATGATGAGCACAGCTTCCTTTCCCTTACTTGTATTTTTTTTTAAATCATGTGAATAATACAAAAGTACCTTCTCTTCAAACTTAAAACTATGACAGCCCTAAACAAAGAGTAGAAGTGATTCTTTTCCATGGACCCCAGGGCCAGCCCAGGCATAGTCCTTTACTGAAAACTGCCTGGCTCAATTGAAATAAGCTGATTTTTTTTTTTCTCAACAGAAGATGAATGTGTTTTGAGGCTCTGTCGTTTTCATGATCAGCTGGCTGTGTGTGAATATAGGCTGTTTGGAATCTGACCTTATTGTATAAGTGGAATGGCCTTATTCCATAAGTCAAGAAAGAGATAGATGAATGAGTTTGGAAGGCGCTGCTAGTTGGTATATGAACCAAGTGCTTGGGAATGAGTGGGATGAAGGAAAGATTCTTCAGAGGAAGTAATGTTGGAGCTACATCTTGAAAAAATTGGGATTTAAAGTCAGAAAAGATAGCACTGTATATTTCCCTATGATGTCATGCCATGGTGACAAACTAAAATCTCTGCCTATGTTGAAGGGCAAATGGCTGGTCTCTAAGATTCTTCACTGTCCTTCAATCTCAAGGACAACTGTGGCTTCCCTTGGACCAGTTTGGGTGAAACCCTGAAGATGTGAGCATCTTTAGTACAGCAGCGATTACATTGAATTACAATGATCTGTTTGCATGTTTCCTCCACTTAAAGGCAGAGGATGTATTTATATCAGCTGCAACAATGCCTGACATATTCTACACCCGCAAATGACTAAACACATCAACGCACGAATGAAGATTTAACCAAGACAGCAAAGGCCTTGCAGGGGCTACTCTGCCCACAGTTTACAATGATGTTCACTAAAAAAGCTCAGAATGCTTCATACTATAGACAGTTCTGAGCACCCCTGGTAGGTCTAAATTAGTTCAGAGGGCTCCCCAGACTTCCAGATAAATCTTGCTTAACAAAACTCTTCTCTGAAAAATAACTTCACATCCCTTAGGGAGGTTATTTAAACTGGCCCTTTCTACTGGGACTCCTCCAACTCCTGGTCTAGGCTCCATTTCTGGAGATGCTATCATAGATATGGGTTGCTAGGTTCACTTTGGTTCACCACCAAAACAGGCATAAACTTCTGTGTCCTGCCAACATGTTCCATTTTAGGACACCTTAATATTTTTATTCCTGGTTCCTTTTAAAATAAAAAATGAAAAAAATATAATATTAAGTTCATGGAAAGTTCATGGACTTTGGTGTCAGAGATCAGAGTTTGGATTTTGACTCTGCCACTTTCTGTTTGACCCTGGGTAAGTTAACTCCCTGAGCCTCAGTTTCCTTAACTGGAAAATGGGGATAATAGTACTTACTTCACAGGGGGTAGTGAGCATTAAATATGATATACCAACACAGTGTACCAAATAGGTATTCTTTTTTTTTCAATATATGAAATTTATTGTCCAATTGGTTTCCATACAACACCCAGTGCTCATCCCAAAAGGTGCCCTCCTCAATACCCATCACCCACCCTGCCCTCCCTCCCACCTCCCATCAGCCCTCAGTTTGTTCTCAGTTTTTAAGAGTCTCTTATGCTTTGGCTCTCTTCCACTCTAACCTCTTTTTTTTTTCCTTCCCCTCCCCCATGAGTTTCTGTTAGTTTCTCAGGATCCACATAAGAGTGAAACCATATGGTATCTGTCTTTCTCTGTATGGCTTATTTCACTTAGCATCACACTCTCCAGTTCCATCCACGTTGCTACAAAGGGCCATATTTCGTTCTTTCTCATTGCCCTGTAGTACTCCGTTGTGTATATAAACCACAATTTCTTTATCCATTCATCAGTTGATGGACATTTAGGCTCTTTCCATAATTTGGCTATTGTTGAGAGTGCTGCTATAAACATTGGGGTACAAGTGGCCCTATGCATCAGTACTCCTGTATCCCTTGGATAAATTCCTAGCAGTGCTATTGCTGGGTCATAGGGTAGGTCTATTTTTAATTTTCTGAGGAACCTCCACACTGTTTTCCAGAGTGGCTGTACCAGTTTGCATTCCCACCAACAGTGCTTGAGGGTTCCTGTTTCTCTACATCCTCTCCAGCATCTATAGTCTCCTGATTTGTTCATTTTGGCCACTCTGACTGGCGTGAGGTGATATCTGAGTGTGGTTTTGATTCCAAATAGGTATTAAATAAATAGTGGCCTTATGCCTAAGAAAATAGGAACACTTTTGTAATGTGCAAAAGCCAATCGATTTTTCTCAAGATGATGAAACAAGGCAAAGGTCTGTTTGAATATAAACACGGATTGTGTTAACTATTTAATTAATATATGGGGCATATTTTTCAGCTGCTGTTTATCTTTAAAAATGTAAAATACATTTTCTTTTCATTTTAAGAATGGGGGGGAAGGAAATAAATCCACTGTCTCAGAACGATGTTTTGAGATTTATACTTGAATTGCAACATTTTGTTAGGAATGACTTTCCAAGAAAGGATGCATTGTCATAAAGAATGATACTGTTTTGTAAATACTGGAATGCTGCTCTGAGCAGTTGATTCATGCAGAATAATTTTTCTTTCTTGCCTTATGACCCTGAATTCTCTAAGCTTTAAGAAACTACCTAACTAGGGTCGCCTGGGTGGCTCAGTCAGTTAAGTGTCTGACTTCGGCTCAGGTCATGATCTTGCAGTTCATGGGTTCGAGCCCCCACGGGGGCTGCTGACAGCTCAGAGCCTGGAGCCTGCTTGGGATTCTGTGTCTCCCTCTCTTTCTCTCCCCCTCCCCTGCTCATGCTCTGCCTCTCTGTGTCTCTCAAAAATAAATAAATGTTAAAAAAAAAAGGACCTGACTCAATAGAAAGCTTATCAAGGGGGTGAGGTAAAAAAGCAAGAAAAACACAAACTACTCATTTCCATCCACCCCAACCTCAGTAATGCAATAGTAGTTAGTAGATCCAAATAGCAGGCATACAGGGATTATATTCAATATGGATTAATCTCTTACTTTTCTCTTCCTCTATATACTTTTCCCATCATCTCTTAGACTTCTTCCCTTTGGTTTCAATTCAATTTATTCTTTATTAGTTATATTCCTGTATTCCTATTTATGACTCTAGAAATATATGAAATCATTCTTCCTATTTGTGGAGAAATATAGTATCCTGATGACTCCAGGAAATCTGTCTGTTTCAATTATTGTACTACATCAACATGAAATTCCTTGATTCTTTTCACGTATCAGTCCTATCTCTTATTTAATAATCCTAAATCATCAAAATTAGATCTGTTTTACTGGTATTTAGCTCACAAAATCACATTTCATTATGCGATGTAACTGTATAGGAAAGGTCTGAGGCACAGAGAAGTAAAATAACATAAACAGTATCACCCAGCTCATATAAATGTAGAAAATATGGAAGTTCATAAGCTGTGCTCTGTCTTAACCTTCTTCCCAATCCCTTCTCTCTCTCTCTCTCTCTCTCTCTCTCTCTCTCTCTCTCACACACACACACACACACACACACACACATACTCTTCAGTGAGGTTATAATTCAGCCAATGGATAATCCTTGTGGGTCAGCATCTGGTAACTTTTTCAGAAGGCAGAAACATTTACAGATTTACAATAGAAGCATGGTCATCCTGCCATGCTGTAAGACAAATCTTAACACACATAAAAATAACTTTGGTACCTACTAATCTATAAAACAAACAAACAATAGTGTGTGTGTGTATGTGAGAGAGACAGAGACAGAGACAGAGAGAGACAGAGAAAGGCAGTTTTCTATAAACTGGATAATATGAATGAATACCAGCTATTCTGAGAACACTGAGCCTGCTGACTGAAGATTAGTCTAGAATGTAACGTAACCCAAGTTAAAGCTTCTGGCCCACAAATCATGGCTTTGATTCCATTGCTGCTCTGTAAGCTTCCTCACATGGCATCAGATTCTACTGAAAGCACTCAATAAATGTATGTGAATAATTATTTAAAAGCAAATTAGGGGCGCCTGGGTGGCTCAGTCGGTTGAGTGTCCGACTTCGGCTCAGGTCATGATCTTGCGGTCTGAGTTCAGGCCCTGCGTCGGGCTCTGTGCTGGCAGCTTGTAGCCTGGAGCCTGCTTAAGATTCTGTGTCTCCCTCTGTCTCTGTTCTTCCCCTGCTCATGCTCTGTCTCTCCCTCTCTCTCAAAAATAAACAAGCATTAAAAAAAATGTCTGGCATCCACGTGGTGATGATGTTGTGAGCTGTAACCAATTTCAGAAGAGTAAAGAATTAGGATTCACCTTGGGTGCCTTTTATCATCTGACACTACTAACCTCAGTTATCCCTGCAAAAAAAAAAAAAAAATTCCCAGGGCGCCTGGGTGGCTCAGTAGGTTGAGTATCCAACTTCAGCTCAGGTCATGATCTTACGGTCTCTGAGTTCGAGCCCCGTGTCAGGCTCTGTGCTGACAGCTCAGAGCCTGGAGCCTGCTTCAGATTCTGTGTCTCCCTCTCTCTCTCTGCCCCTCCCCCACTCATGCTCTGTCTCTCTCTCTGTCAAAAATAAACATTAAAAAAATTTTTTTTAAGTTTTAAAAGCAAAATTAATGACATAGGCATGTTTCTATCAATAAGTCACAATAAAACAAGTTTCCATCACAAAAACTAGTGATGATTCTTCCTCTGAAATTAGATGGTGAATGTGTTCACTAACTGGATTTTCTGCTTTTTCAAATTTCCTAATCGGTGCCAAAAGGCATACACTATACCCTACAGGAATACAATAAAATACTAGCTGAACTTGAAGTCATAGCTGTGTTTCAAAAGATTTGAAAACAAGATGCTATATGTCATAAATATAAGTAAGCATGAATATTAAAATAACTGAAATGAAAAACAGGGATTAAAATTTGAATGATAAGTTAACACATGATCCTCTGATGGAACTATCGCTAAGCCAGAGACAATGAACTTTCCTGGAAAGCAAAACATTGCCCTTGGATAATGTGCTGTTCTCATATTCCTAAGGCAAAGAAAATTAGTTACCCTACAACACGGATCACATAAGCAAAGAATCTGTCCAAATTTCAAGAACCAAGACGATTTATATTAGTAAACAAATGCTATTTCATTCCAGCACCTTCTTCCATGTTTGTTTAGTTCTTAGTGAGCATGGAAATAACAGATCACTCATTCCCAAGATGCCATTATCGGCAGGAACCGCTGTCTTTCAGGCTGTCATGTTTCATGTCAGACCACAGTATCTTGTTTAAAGATGGCCAGAGATTAGATAAAGGTGCCGTGCATTCTCTGGTTACACTTTATTTTGGTAGAAGCAGAAACGCTTTGAGCCTCTCTCAGGAGCTGCAGCAATCCAGTTACAGGGAAGTTGAGAGTTTTCTCAAGTTAGGCAGATCCAAAATTCACTTCACTATTTTTATACACACTCGGTTTTGGAATTTGTTTTAGAAACATGTATGCTATCCTTTCACAATACCGGGTTGTGAAAAGAGAATCATCGAAACAAGTTATGTACATGTATGAAAAACTGTCCAGTACATGGACATGTCCAGCACATGTCCCTGTGAAGTGAATAATGGGGGTTATAGAACAGAATGCAATCTAGGATCCTGTTTTGCCATTTTATAGGTAACCAATGAGTATGCACAGGGAAATTTTGAAAGTACCTGATTATTAGCAATGAACCGGGGTAAAGAAGTGTGAGTTGGGTATTTTGGGATACTTTCAATTTCTAAGACATATCTAGATAGACAGATGTGTAGATAGATGTTACTATGTAATTAGAAAATCTTGAACAAATATCATGATGTAGAAAGTAATCAATATACAATGCATCCTATTGTATACCTATTGTGTATGCCTTCACAAATTCAGTTGAAAATGTTAGGTCGATAAAGAGAAATATATTTCATCACTTCATGGCTTTTCAGAGTTTTTAACCTGCACTCTGGATGTCTATTGGGAATAGAACCTCTCATTGCTCATTGTAGCCTGTACCCCTGGGAACTTTTGGCCAATTTTCTTTTAGTTAAGATATATTAGGTACTCTCTGGATATTAAAAATGGAGGTCTAGGATATTGATCAACGTATACCTCTAAGAGCCATGAGGAACATGTCCATTTCAAATGCCCTGTCCTATTTCTGTGGCTCACTGGGGCAAATGGGTCAAAAAGGGAGTTGGGAGGCTGGGTGTGTCAAACACAGCTCCCCATCCCTTCCTTGTGAACCCCAGGTTTAGGATTTTTGCTCTGTAATCCTCTGCCTAGCAGAAGGGCCCCACAGGGCTCAAGGTTTTTGAGTTTAATTCCTAAGTCTGGCCTGGGCTCATCCATTTCTTGCTAAATTGCCAGCTCAGTGTGGGAGTAGGGAAAACTCAAATTCATCAGGCTAATCAGCCTTATGGGTCTTGAGGGTGGGAAGAAGTCTAACGCAGTTACTTCAGAGGCGGCTTGTCCTCTCTCCGCCTGAAACACACTGGATCGTTATGTGTGAGTTTCTGTTCTTTTTGCTTAAGGCTTCGATCCCTGCACAGACACAAATTACCTTGAGAAAGCTCACCCTTTGAGCTATCACCAGCCATTTTAAAACCTACTATGAATAAAACTATGAATTGTTTTATGCGATCCATATGGGAGAGAGAGCTTGAAGGGGGCTGACGCTCTGGAGTAGAAAGCGGTGCAGTGGAGTGCAGGCGAGGAAGCGACCTGGCCTGTTCCCTTCTTTGCTGTGGTACCAGCTTTGCTTCACGTGCTCCCTGGTCCTTTGTGCCTATTTTTTTCGCATATAGAAAAGCGAGAGCAGCAATTCATTGGCTCCCTGAAACAGGTTAATTTATCTTCAGGGAGGAGCTCTAACAGCACCAGCTCTAACGGTACCAGCAAGTACCCCTCCCTGGGGTTAGCTTGATTTTCAAATGCACGTCCCCAATTTGGATGGATATGTAAGAAAAGCAAATGGCAGGGGTAGCAGTTGCCTTCTTACCTGGCCTCGACTACCCTGCTAATTAGAACCACAACACCATGACTCATTTAGATTACTCTGGAGTCCAAATCAAGTAACTGAGATGGGAACGCTGGGCATTTATGCAGGTTACTTTATAAAATGAAGGAGAGTCCCTTCTAGGACTTTGATGGTTTTGCAAGGTCCTTCCTTAATTTACCCTCTATGAATTAAGGATGTTCTCTTTGTTAAAAGTGACAAAAGTGTTTCAATGTTTGCAAAATAGAAAACAAATCAGACTATTGTGTCCTTGACGTCTTAGGAGATTTCAGAAAATATCAAAACACAGTTAAAATATCACACTTCTGGATCTAAACTTCTGGTCCTAGGCTTTGCCACATATTAACATTACATTCTGGGGAAAGTTTCTTAACTTCTCTGAGTCTGTCTTTTTTATGTATAAAACACAATTAATATCGCCTACCTCTTAAAATTGTTTTTAAGATTACATAAGTGTGTGTGAATGTACTCTTCTAAACTACAAGGTTATTTTTAGAACATTATTAATGTTGGTTTTATGCATGACTTCCATTTCTGACATCCACAGGGCAATAGTGATCATAGGTCAAATCCCACTGCGTGGACCACCAAGAAAGAGCACAATTCTTATCCTTGAAGTAGATTTACCTGTAAATGAATTCTTCTAAAATTATGTACCCTATCTGCCTAGAGCATGGCCACTGTTTGTGATAGTAAGGAAAAATATTTACAACCTTAGAAAAAGGCAAATGTGAGTTGCACGTCCTTTCAGTGCCATATGAAGGCAGAGACATAATCAAGGGGTATTTAATTATTTAGGGAAAGTGCATTTTGCTGACTCTCTTTATTATTGATGAAAGTCCAAGACTCAGTGAAGTGTCATATTAACCTGTGTTTGGTAGAGATACCAATAATTTTTGTCTAGTGAAGATAACCCCCAAACTTGCAATTTATTGCCCTGTAAGATACATTTTAACCACTTCTGTATCTAAGGCAGCAATCTTATTGTAATATTTATTAAATGGACTGTGCAGGCTCAGGTCTTTCAAATGATCTTATCATCTTACTAGATCCTAAGTAATAAATGAGTTGAATGAATTTTTTGACACATAGTCATTTTATGTATGTAGGTCATGTTTTTAACTTTTGAAAATTGTACTTTCACTGTGATAAAGATATTTTGCTGTTGTGGAGGTAGTTATAGTGGGTTTGGTGGACGGTAGAATATATTCTGATATTGGGAAAAAGAGCATTAGAATGTGAATGGGAAGAAAGATGGATGGATGGCAAGTTAGGAGTGAAGTTTCTGGAAAACGTAAGTGAAAATGTTAAAATTTGCTTCCTCTCTGTATTTCTCTTGAGGGAGTCAACATGCTGTTATGTGGTTTATGGTCAAAAGGTGGGGATCTTGCTTAAATAGCAGTGCTTTCTAATAACAGGAATATATACGATTACAATTGTACTCGGTGATTCTAAATCCTCACAGAATAAACTTCAATGAACATTATCATCCATTTACACTTTATGTCTGAGGTAGTGGAGACCCAGAGAGTTTTGGGGTTACCAAAAAGACGAGTCCCTGAAAATACAAACAGTACTCAGTGTCCTTGACCCTGTGCTAAGGGTACTAACCACTTCTAAGATTTATCCGTGGGTGAAATGCATCCGCACAGAGGTCCTCATTGCATACACCAAGGGATGGTGTGCACGTTTCCAGGCATATCCTGAAATTTCTGCCTACGCTTGAGCTTTTAAGACTTAAGTTTTTAGGACCTCATTTCAATTTTGAGTAACATGAGGATATTGGGCTAATGCAAATTTCTCACTCCTCTGTGAAATGTTCTATACAAAAAAAAAAAAACAGGGAAGGCAAAAGATATCTGACGGATTGTAAAACTTGGGAAACACCTCCTTAAAAAGCAAGTCAGAGCGACATATAATTGACCCTCAAAAGAGTTCAGCTGCAAATAAACCTTTTCAAACCTGTTTAACCATGCACTTCCTCAAACTGTTTGGCCATGGGCTGACCCTCCTCTGCCTCACCTTTTCTTGTCCATCACCTGTGAATGTGCCTATGAATGTCACCTATTAACTGAAAACACAAATTTCATGCAGTACTTTAGGAAATTCTGTATTAATCACCTCTCAGGTCACTTGAGCACAAGTATTTATCCAACATGCATATAGCACTTAGTACCTGCCAGGCAGGTATCTATTCACTTCAGATATCAACTCACTCCGATCAGGTAAAAATGCACAAGATGTTTAGAATTTTTTGCTATATTCTTTAAAAACATTTTTTTAACATTTACTTATTTTTGAGAGACAGAGAGAGAAAGAACAGGAGTGGGAGAGGGGCAGAGAGAGAGGGAGACACAGAATCCGAAGCAGGCTCCAGGCTTTGAGCTGTCAGCACAGAGCCCGATGCGGGGCTCGAACCCACGAACCGCAAAATCATGACCTGAGCCGAAGTCGGACGCTTAACCGACTGAGCCACCCAGGCGCCCCTTGCTATAATCTTTTATGGTGTCAAGGACTGAGTCTATGCCAACATAGGCGAGGTAAAATGCATTGAAGGGAAGGATTCAGTGCAAATTTGTAACAGTTTCTATCCAACCCTCCCTTGCTGTGACAAAAAAGTAAAGGGACAAGAAACCAGATCACTCCAGGTGTGTCCTACAAACATTTCATAGTGGTTCTGGCTCTGAGAAAGTTCATCTTTGAAGAAGACGCCCAGATTCGCTATTTGTTTTAATGTAAACTATTAGGAAAACGTCTGGGAGGAATGGCCTCAAAAAAAGCATTTGTTGAGAGTAAGCCGTCTAGTGAAGCAGTATTTAAATTCGATGAGCAGAAAGAAACCCCAAAATCTCAGGGCTCCTAGTAGCCTTAGTCTTGGCCCATCTAGCCCAATGTACACAAATCTGAAATCTTGTGACGGGGACCTGCCAGGAAACTCTTGCTCAGAACCGGGCGAAGGTCGTGTACCTAGTGGGACCTAGATTCCCAGACCGATGCCAAGAAATCTTGAGCCTGACGCTCAAAAGTAAGTATTGAAGACAATAATGAGTGTGTGAGATCCCAGGGAACATATATAGGCTTCCCCCCCGTCTCTCTCTTGCCCTGACACCCACGTTAAGAACCAATCATCACAGGCCAGGAGGAGCACACGGTCCAGAGCTCTGGGAGTCACCTTCAGGGTTTTGTCCGTCTGGTTTCAAAACGGGCAAGCCGTGGATTTTCACCTCTTACAATTGGTTCAACTGGAGTAGTCCAAGCTTGGAAGGCAAAGCTTTTCTAATATTTGCTCCTCCAGAGTCAAGGTTCTGTCTTCATTTTGCAGTGGGTGCTCATGTGTCGTGGTGATGAGACTGAACATTAGACATTTAATATTTCCTCTCCTTGCAATGCAAGCAGACACACGCACAGGAAAAAGCATGCACTCTGGGTCCCGCTACCCTTCCCAGATCCCTATTTCCTGTCACATGCTTGAAAAGGAATCAACACCCCTGCCTCGTCAATAACCACATAGGTTTTTAAAAATAAACACACTTGTGGGGCACCTGGGTGACTCAGTTAGTTAAGCTTCCAACTCCTGATGTCAGATCAGGTCATGATCTCGAAGTCTGTGGAATTGAGCCCCGCATCACACTCTGCCTGACAACAAGGAGGCTGCTTGGGATTCTCTCTCACTCTCTCTCTCTCTGCCCCTCCCCTGCTCTTTCTCTTTCTAAATAAATAAATAAACATAAAAGAATTAAAAACAATAAACAAGTTTTTTTAAACATTTGATTTCTTTCTTTACTTATTTATTTATTTATTATAGAAAGAAAGAGAGTGTGAGCAGGGGAGAGGGGCAGAATCTTAAGCAGTCCACACGCTCAGCCCAGAGCCCGACGTGGGGCTCAATCCCACAACCTTAGGATCATGACCTGAGCCAAAATCAAGAGTCGAACACTCAACTGACTGAGCCACCCAAGCGCAACCCCCCCCCCCAAATAAAGATGTTTAAAAAACGTTGGGGGTGCTTCATAAATTATATTTCCATTTACCTGCAAAGGAAATTGGAGTGATGGGGAAGAAAACATGTTTGTACCTTAATTATGTAGGAAAGTAGTCAAAAGATTACTGTGAGCCCAAAGAGAATGTCCGAGGAAAAAATACACTTAAGAACAAGAAAGATGGTTCCCTTCAACTCTGGCAGGGGCAGGGCCACTGATTTATTCCCAGACTCATTGGTCTATGAATAGAAGAAAGAAACAAGGCAAATTTGTGTCTGAGTATCCCCAACTCTGAACCAACATGCTTTACAATGACCAGCAAATCTGCATTTTGAGAATGACAAATTTTCTTGTGGTTTCTCAACTGTAATCTTCAATACTAACAAAAGCTGGCATGAGACTCCGAATCTGTTCATTTCTTGGGAAACTTGGCTATATATCTCTATTTGTGGGGTTGCCGTAGTTCCGCTCAAACAGTGAGTGATAGATGGAGTGACGAGACAGCTAAGCCTTCCCTTTCTCGTGCTGTTCTTTCATTGGATTTGGGATGGGCAGTTTCTTGCCCCATCATGAAACTCACTGCACCCCAGGCTCGAGTGGATCGACATCGCAGGGGACTTGTTAGAAATACAAATCAAGGGCTCTACCTTCCATGAACCAGAATCTCTGAAAGTGGGGACCAGCACTCAGTGTTGCAACAAGTCTGCTTTGCGGTCAAATGGCCACAGCCTGCCATGAGTTAGTGTGACCCTTTCTGGGAAAGGGGGCAAGTTTGAGTCAGTGTTTTATTCTCTTCCCCCGGAACTCTTGCTGTGATGGAATTTCGAAGTCTGGCCTTTCAAGTGCAGTCCCCAAAATGGAATGCGGCACACAGGAAGGCAGACAGGGGAACGAGTCTGAGAGCCAAACAGAGAAGAATGACCTGTATGGCTAAGTTGTTTTGTCTGCATCCTGTCTAAAGGCACCAAGATTTACAGAGAATAAACTAAGGGAAGGGGGAAAAAAAATTGGAGCTCAATGATCTTTCCAGTTTGGAGTCATTTTATTTATTTATGTATTTTTACACTTATTTATTTATTTTTGAGGCACAGAGAGAGACACAGCACAAGCGGGGGATGGGCAGAGAGAGAGGGAGACAGAATCTGAAGCAGGCTCCAGGCTCCGAGCTGTCAGCACAGAGCCCGACGTGGGGCTCGAACTCACAAACCGCAAGATCGTGACCTGAGCTGAAGTCGGACGCTCAACTGACTGAGCCACCCAGGCACCCCTTTTTTTGGAGTCATTTTAAATTGAGCAGTAATCTGAACAGACCTTCAGCCATTATGTGTGTTCCACTGAATTTCAGGCTGGCTTTTCCTCCCCTGAGTAATCAGCCCACACACAGGCAGGTGAAAAGGTAGAAAAAACGCTTATTTCATTTTCCATTTCCCACATCTCCTTCTGTATACACATCGACATATAGCACTTGTCAAGAACACCTTCCACAACATCAAGGTAATAGAATTTTAGATAGACTTTGGGTAGTTTTCTGTGCCTGGGTTCAAATTCTGTCTCTGCGGTTTACTGGCTATTTGAAATGTGGCAACTAACCTACTCTCTGTAGGACTCATTCATTTATTGGTTTATTCACTCAACAATGATGCTTTGAGTGGCTATTATGTACCCAAAGTTGTTACATACATACAGAATGCATACACAGAGAATAAGAACAATGCTCTAATCTCATAAAACAAACATTCCAGAAGAAGACATAAAAAAAAATCAAATAATAACATACATTAAATAATACCAATGCTACAAATAAAAATAAAACAGCATAGTGGAGATAGAAAATGAGTGTTAGTGAAGGTGCCATTTTAAACATAAGAGGTAGTAAGGGGTGCTGGGTAGCTCAGTCGGTTAAGCATCAGCTTCTTGGTTTCAGCTCAGGTCACGGTCTCACGGTTAGTGAGTTCAAGCCCCACGTTGGGCTTTGCGCTGGCAATGTGGAGCCTGCTTGGGATTCTCTCTCCTTGTCTCTCTCTGCCCCTCCTCACCTCTCTCTCTCTGCCTTTCCTCTGCCCTCTCTCTTGCACTAATAAATAAATAAACTTAAAAAAAATAAACATAATGGGTAGTAAAAGCCTCTTTGATATTCGAGCAGAGAGCTGAATAAAATGAGAGACAGGACACTGTATGGAGAAAACTTTTTTTTAATTTTTTTTAATGTTTTTATTTTTGAAGGAGAGAGAGAGACAGAGCATGATCGGGGGAGGAGCAGAGAGAGAGGGAGACACAGAATTCAAAGCAGGCTCCAGTCTCTAAGCTGTACGCGCAGAGCCTGATGCTGGGCTCGAACTCACAAACTATGAGATCATGACCTGAACTGAAGTCAGATGCTTAACCGACTGAGCCACCCAGGAGCCCCTGGAGAAAGAACTTTTTGAAGAGAATAGTAAGTGCAAAGGTCCTGAGGCAGAAATGAGTTTGGAGTTATTGGGAAATCAAGAAGGTATGGTGGCCACGAGGCATAAGGGAGGAGGAGAGTAGAGCTAGATCACATGCGGCCTGTAGCTAATGGTGTGGACTCTCATGCATGTGTGATAAGGACACATAAAACTTAAGATCCACCCTCTTAGCAAATCTTTAAGTACACGATCCACTATTGTTAACTAAAGGCATCATACTACACTGTAGATATGCAGGATTTATTCATCTTGCAAAATTGAAACTCTGTACCCTTTTACTAATCCCTCTCCTATTTCCCTTCCCTCCATTCTCTGGCAACCAGCATTTACTCTCTGCTTCTATGAGTCTGACCACTTTGGAGTCCTCATATATGTGGTATCATGTAGCATCTGTCCGAGGTCTGGCTTACTATTTTTTTTAAGTGTGCTAGAAACACATTGGAGGTATTTAAGCAAGAGAATGCTAGGGTCTGGCTTAGACTTCAATGGATCATTCCAGGGGTGCCTGGGTGGCTCAGTTGGTGAAGCGTCTGACTCTTGATTTCAGCTCAGGTCACGATCTCACAGGTGTGAGTTCAAGCCCAGCATCGGGCTGTGGAGCCTGCTTGGGATTCCATCTCTCCCTCCCTTAGCCCCTCCCCCCCCTCAAAAAAATCATTTCTAAAGGATCATTCCAGCTGCTGTGTAAGAATTCTCTGTGCCACTAACAGGAGTGGATCACACGCAAGAAAAGAATCAGGGAGACTGGAGAGAGACGGTGCTGTCTTGGACAAGCTGTAGACATGATGAGAGATGAATAGGTAGGACGTTTTTCTGTAGGGGGAGCTAACCAATCCACTGATAAAACGAACCGGGGACAGCTGCCAGGTTTCTGCGCTGAAGAACTAGGTAAATGGTCATCGTGTTTGGTGAAATCAGGCAGCCAGACAGAGGAGCAGGTGTGAGCAAGGAGAAGAATGTAAACCAAGAGTTGCTTTGGATGGGTTAAATTTGAGATACCTATTTCCTAATCTTTAGCTGTATAGTAGACATGTCCTGGAGTGTGCAGAGCGTGAAATGGATATAACACACATCCACGTGAAACCCTTAGCGTGGGGTAAGGCATGTAAGAAACATGCAGCAAATCAATAGTAAGGAGACACATAGTATCTCAGTCATTCAAGGGAAACTGGGGTGTTATGTTCTCAGGCTGGAAGAAGATCATTTAAGAATCATGTGACTGCGGGGTTGGCACCTGGGTGGCTCAGTGGTTGAGTGTCCGACTTTGGCTCAGGTCACGATCTCACGGTTCATGGGTTCAGGCCCCGCATCAGGCTCTATGCTGAGAGCTCAGAGCTTGAAGCCTGCTTCGGATTCTGTGTCTGCCTCTCTCTCTGCCCCTCCTCCACTCATCTCTGTCTGTCTGTCTCGCTCTCAAAAGTAAATAAACATTCAAAAAATAATAACAAAAAGAATCATGTAACTGGGTGGTGAGTTTGCAGTAAATGGTAAACCAGTGTTATTTCAACACTTCTTAGAATACAGAGAGCCACACCTCATGCTTCTAACCTGTAAATTTAAGCACATGAAAGACAGAATCTTTTTGAGAATCTCCTCTCCAAGCTTTCTCCTACCCCAGACACCCTTTTAAACATACTATCAAAGAAGTCAGCATGGAACAATGGGGACCAGCCATGGTTCTGAGCCAGACAACTTGGGCTCAGTGTCTCACTTCACCTTTTGGTATATATGTGACATCAAAGAAGTTACTTATTTAACCTCCTGACCCTTAGTTTCCTTCTCTGTAAACAGGTAGAACACCCACAGCACAGACCTCTTGGAAACATTCAGTGAGAAAACATGCCATGTTCCCTGAGTGATACCAACATTTTCTTTTAGCTGTGTAGATCATCTACTAGTTTAATTACCAGGTAATTAAACTCTGTACTAACAATTTTTAAATAAAGGAAACCAAATACTTTCAAAATCTTCTACATTGCATTCACTTATGACTCCTGAAAAAGAGGTCAAACTTTATTGGCCAGAAGAGAGATATTTATTTAGTCCCCACTTACTTATCTCTTTGGCTGTTCCTTTCTTTATTTTAGAAGACATCACTAAATAAATGCATCCATTCATTGCCTATGGTGTCTTTTGATGTGCAGTCAAGCACAGCAACCTTGTTTTAAAAGGGAGAAACAGCAGTGAAATCTGAGATAAGAATACACACTTTATGTTAGATACAAAAGAGGATGCTTCAAGAGTTAGTAGTACAGGATACTGAAAGGAAATAATACACAATTAAGGAAGTTTGTCTTTTTATATGGCATTCTATCCCATGTAGAGATTTGTTAGTAAGGAGGTTTTAGCACCTCCCTCCCGTATCATATATGCTTAGTGAAATAAAAGTTATTAAGTTTCTTCTATAAAGCAGGCTACTAGGGGCTTTCATAGATCACCTTCTTTATTCTTTTTTTTTTTTAACGTTTTATTTATTTTGGGGACAGAGAGACACAGAGCATGAACGGGGGAGGGGCAGAGAGAGAGGGAGACACAGAATCGGAAACAGGCTCCAGGCTCTGAGCCATCAGCCCAGAGCCCGACGCGGGGCTCGAACTCACGGACCGCGAGATCGTGACCTGGCTGAAGTCGGACGCTTAACCGACTGCGCCACCCAGGCGCCCCAATCACCTTCTTTATTCTTAATGACACAACAATTTATTATTTTTATCCCCATTGTACATATTTGCAAACAGGCTAAGAATCAGCAAATGAGAAAATCAACACAGATATAAGTGTTTAAACCAAGATTTCTCTATGTCCAAGATTTCCTGAGTTTAAACCAAGATTTCTCTATGTCTAAAGGCCATGTATTTTCACCTTTACATCAACCACGTCCTGAATAATAAAGATAAAAAAATGAAATCAAACAATGGCTTACTGTCCATGTGTTCTGTGTGTTCTAAAAAAGCACATTCAAATTTATAAGTAATCTGAATTAGAATTTTTAAAATGTAATCTAAGGTTGTAAAAAATAAGCTATATCTGTTCCAATGCTTGCATATCTACTGAAAGAAGGTCAGTAATTTGGCATACATTTTACGTGAATTATTATCTTAAGCTTAATATATCTCTTGTACAAAACTGGAAGATGTTATAAATTATAAGGGCACAAGAACTAATCTTCGGATGATAAGTATAAAGTACCATTCTTTTGAATACCCGTAATGAGCCAGACTCTCTGGTAGATACTTTATATAAATATAATAACCTCTCATCCTCAAAATACTCCTGTAAAGAAGATAATTATTACTGCTGCCATTTTATAGTTGATGAAATTGGGACTTCTAGAGATATGTGACCTGTCACAGCACCCAAGTAAAGCATTATTACTGGATTTTGCTGAGAATGAAACTCCCCACTGGACTTTGTATTGCATTTTATAATATTTGTATGTTAGTTAATTATGTCAGGGGTCATGTCGTACACACTTTAGAAGGCAGAGACTGAGTCTGAATTATATTTCTGTACATGCGGGCATCCAAACTCTGAGGATACGTGTTTCATCCAAGCTATATGAAGACAGTGTTTGCAGTGGGAAGTCCTAAAGGAGGGAAGGCTATACCAGTCACAGAGGCTCTAACACAGCACTTCCCCCTCCAAGGTGGCTTCCTGGCTGCCCAGGACATATCTTCTGAGATGCTTCAGTGCCCTAATCTCCATTCGAGAGTCTGTTCCTAGCAATACATTAGATCTGAGACCAGCCTACTGAGTATTGCATTCAACAAAGAGCCAGAAAACCTGTATTTTAGTCCAGTTTCCACCCAAGACAGACTAAACACTCACAAACAACTCTCTGCATATGCTAAAATCTGCCCCTTTGTCATTAAATTTGAGAAAGACAAGGCTGGGGGTTGGCGTGGGGGGAGATGGTGTTTGATGGAGACAGTGAGGAACTCTATGTATTACAGTTAATGGATTAGCTTGCCTGAGTATTTGAGATTGTGCAGATTATCCAAAAGAAAGATTCAAACCAACAAATCCAAGGGACTCCCCGGTGATCCAAAGGCAATGTACAACAAATACAAATTAACGGGTTTTCAGAAGACTCTCTCATACTGTGCAAAATACGTACGTATATTTATAAAAAATTCAACTCTTATCCAAAAGAAGCAAAAAGCCAATATAAGGAAAATGGAGAGGTTTTTTAAAAGGCCATTGCTTATGTCAATCTAACGAATAATTAACCTAGCAACTGTGACAAGGTAATCCTTCAGGAATGAATTAGATAAGTGGTTTTATGTGCTTGGTTTGCTTTTTGTTGTTGTCGTTGTTTTTGTCGTTATTGTTGTTGTTTTTAAATTTAATCAGAGGAATTTAGAAAAGAAACTTGCAGTTGTATTAAAGTTTGGAGCCAATGTATCCTGTGAACAATTCAATTTAAGAACATACTCAATTAGGGAATTAAAGTAGCAGGAGCTAAACTTAGGCCAGAAAATTAAGATTATTATCTCTGAAATAATATTTTCCAAAGCTAAGAATAATCCGTGATGTTTATCGTGGAGCATTAGATTTCAATGAATATCTCAAATGGCTACCATATGTGTTCCCGTGCTGTTCCTTCCATTGTGGAATGGACATTTCTATTTGGTATCCAAAAGCTGGTAAGTTCTCTTTCTACAATCTCTGGGAATTCAAAGAAGCCTGTGAGTCATCAGAATTCATCATCACAAATAGGCATGGCATCTAATTTCCTACACAGATTATAACACACAACTTTGGTCTCTACAAATCTGGATGCAGTGTTGGCTATGGGCAAAGAATGACTTAAGCGACCTTCCTGATAACGGTCACATTTTAGTCAGAAAACAATTTTTTCATATAACTTGATTAACTTAAAAAGTAGAGTACTGCTTTAAATTAATACCAGGGTGCCAAGTTACTAAAAATAGGCACTGATGTTTGTCCGTTGGACCCAGGTGGGCTAGTCCCTACTCTCCAGTCACGTCTATACAAGTAAGAGTCTTCCAAGTCTTTGTAGCTTATCTGGTGTATCTATGAAAAATCAGGGAGGGTGTTAAAAGCTGGAAGGGTGTAAAACTCATTTACGGAAAGTCCACACCCCACCTTATTTTTAATGTCCTTATCTTTGATTCTCAAAAGGGGTGGAGACTTCATAGCCATGCTTTTGTGTTCAACTTCTGACTCCTCATTCATCTACAACCTCCTGTCATCACTTACAAAGTTACATGGGAGGAGGGGGGGTAAATATTTTTCAGAACCAGATTAAAAAAATATATTTTTTTTCATGAGAATTTTTTTAGGAAACCTGCCTGCTCAAATCCACCCTTCCTCAAATACGTGTTGGCCATCATATGGCTAGAGCTTGAAGTCTCCTTGGAGGCCACCTCTTGACAGCTAAAAATAAAGAGGAAGTCCTCCTAGAGCCCTTCCTTCTGGCACTGTCCTTCTCCTGGTCATTCAACTATGAAAACTTGTCTTTATCTGTGATACCCCCCCACCCCACCACCACCCATTCTTCCCAGGCTCTCAAAGGACTGTTGGTTTTTCATTAAGGAAAATGGCCCTAAACCATTATTAAACAATTTCCACCCAAACCCCCTCCTCTCATGGCCCCATTACAACATCACTAACACATGGAGCCCAACACTCTAATACTATGAGTACAACATATTCTCTGGAGCTGTGAACTGTGAGAAGAATCCTCAACTGTAGTAAACTTAGCGCATGGCAGAATCCACCTTTCTCCCTTAATATTGCCCACATGCTTTTCTACTTCCTCCCCCAGATCCCACTCCTATTTATCCCTTTGGAATCTTCTGTCCCATTTTCATTTCCTGAGTTGGTCCCCAATGGTGGTAAATGACACTACCATAATTACAGTTACCACTCAGCTACCTGTACACCCTTCAGTACAGGTAAAAGCCTTTGAAGGGAGGAAGGGATCAGAATAGGAGTCAGTTCCTCATGGCCCCAGATCCTCTGACTCAGAGAAGGGAAGGGGAATTAGCCATTGAATAAGCGTATCATTTTAACTGACACGATCACAGTAAGTGGTCAAACAATTAAAAACAACATCAAATTGAAAAACATTATACATAAGTCATTTCATTCTTGTGCAGATGTTTTTATAGGACAGAGTCCCAGAAACGGGGTTGCTAGGTCAAAGGACAAATGCATCTCCAATTCTGTTAATTATTTCCAGATCTTCCTCCAGAAGGGTTATACCACTTTGCATTCTAGAGATGTACAAAAGTGCTTGTTTTCTCCCAGCTTTGAAACAGAACGTGGCGTCAAACTGCTGAATTTCTGTTAGTCTTATGAATGAGAAATAGTTTCTTGCTGTGGTTTGAACGTACATTATTGTGAGTGAGATGATCATATGTTTACGGGCCATTTGTATTCTCCCTTAGATTTCTATATTTGACAGAAGGCATTTTTCAATCCAAAGCACTGTTTCCTTAACTTCAAGTCACATCCCACAGCCAGCCTACCCATGTGCTAGATGTAAGGCCAATGCTGCTTATACGTGTTCTGCCAATTCAGTGAAGATGGATGGGACGCGCGTGTCAAAGGAGCAAGAGGACTTCAAAGCCTTCATGCTCCTCAAGATCAGCCATCAGTTACTGGTTTGGCAAAAGCTGAATGAGGTATGAAAAGGTGACTGCAGACCACAGCAAGGAGGGATCACCTGTTCTGTGCATTCACATTCTGTGTTATTTGGGGAATCTTGCCTGGATGATTTGTTTCCTCCTTTTTCTAAAAGGTAGTAACTGTATTTCTGTAACTTGTGCAGATTAGAGAGACAGAGAGAGAAGAGAAAGCAGGAAAGAAAGGAAGGAGGGAAGGGAGAGGGAGGAAGGAAGGAAGGAAGGATGGAAGGAAGAAAAATAAGAGAGGGAGGAAAGGAGGAAATACCAAGAAAAACTTCTCACATCTGACCATCAACGTGGTTTATAGCATTCCATTTCCAGACATACCTCATTAAGTAAGTTTTGTTTACTTATTTATTATTTATTTCTTTTTTTACTTCTGGTTTTTTTTTAATTGAGATATACTTGACATATAACATTATATTAGTTTCCCATATTATAGCTCATATCATATCATATTCATGGGGAATATGGAGGGCCCTGATGGTACCCTCTCCCCACCAGATGGCCTTCAGAAATATCCCTGGACTTCAGGAGTAAGGTAGCACAGCACAGAGAAGCACCTCTTCTAGAGTGTCAGTTCATAATAAATTTTGTATTAACTATTAGTAAGTACTCCTTAAAAAAATGTTCTGTTGGCAAATACATATGGGAAGTGTGGGATCGAATAAGGATAAGCAAGCTCTTCTCTTGCAAGATCTCTCAAAGCCTTAATATGAAGATGCCTTAAAGTAATCAGTGTCTCCCAGCAGAATCTGGCTGCAGAGTCCTCGTGCCAGAAAACAATAGCAACAAAATAACAAGCAAACGAAAGAGGACCTAGCATTGGGGATAATGCTGGGAAATGGCGGAAGAGGGAGAGAAGCCTCTAGCGAGGTGATCCCGATGAGTCTGAAACCTGAGGACGGGTTGTGTGTCCCAGCCTCTCAGGGCTCAGGTCACCCAGCTCTAAAGTGGATGCTTCTACAAGGTCACTTTCGGTGACCACAAGTGACTCCCTTGGCCCATCTCAAGGGTACTGTGTGAAGGGAGTGAGATTGACAATTCTATAATGGCATGAGAAACAGCCTAAGAAACATTGAGGATTTTCTCTCGCACGATATCATGGAGAACATGAGACTCATTGTCATTCTTCTTACATGTAGAGCCTGCCTTCTTCTCATTGATTTTCACGGACTTACCAATGTAGGTGGCGGTATACCCTGAGATCAGGTCACCAAGTCAGTCAGGAAACAGCTTTACTTAACTTGTGGTGACTGCACGTAACATACACCTGTCCTCCGCTCCTATTCGGTATTTCAATACCAAAATAAACCCACAGGTTTATAAACCCAAAATCACTGTTTCTTTGGCATTTGCTCTTCCTGGTATTTTCTGTCAGTTTATTACAACAGAGATTCTAACCTGTCAATGTTACTAACCTATTAAGATGTAATCGGTTTCTGTGAACCCCTGAAGCGGGATTTGTTGGAAAAGCCCAACGCTTTGCTTGGCTCCTTCCCTCCTTCTGTCATGAGATGTATTGAGCCTACAGGTGCCAGGCACTCTGCTGAGAGCTACCGGTGCAAAGGCATTCATGGTTGTGCACACAGTGTTTGTTTGTTTGTTTGTTTGTTTTTCTGAATGCTCTGACACACTCCCTACAGATGCAGTCAGACGCCTCCTCCTCCAGGAAGCCTTACTGAAGCATCACGTCACGTCAGTCTGGATTATGTGCTACCCACTCCTGGGGCACACACGCTCCCAGAGAGCTCCTTCTACAGATATACAACATTTACACTTACACTACTGCATGCCTGCCTCCCTCTTAATCTCTTATCACCTCAGTATCTACAGCAGTGACAGCCACATAGGAAGAATCCAGACTTATGGCTGATCAACTCAATCAGAGTAAGAGAAAACAATTCTTTGTCCTCACAGATGACATAAAAAAATCTAGTTCAGGGGCGCCTGGGTGGCGCAGTCGGTTGGGCGTCGGACTTCAGCCAGGTCACGATCTCGCGGTCCGTGAGTTCGAGCCCCGCGTCGGGCTCTGGGCTGATGGCTCAGAGCCTGGAGCCTGTTTCCGAGTCTGTGTCTCCCTCTCTCTCTCTGCCCCTCCCCCGTTCATGCTCTGTCTCTCTCTGTCCCAAAAATAAATAAACGTTGAAAAAAAAATTAAAAAAAAAAATCTAGTTCAGCTTTTCCAAGTTCACATTTGAACTCACAGTTCACATGTGCAATGTCTTAAATGCAAATTGTATGAAAATGTCTTACATTCACAAATATGTTTGGATTACGAAATGTTCCTATTTCCCTTTCAAAGGTAAATCTGCATGGTGTTAAAATTATTTGATGCTGGTCTCAAGCTCAGTCACGGTCCTGCACACAGAGAAGGACCTGAAGTGGAAGCCAGACTAGAACACAGCTGCGAGAGGCCTATCACACTTCCCTCTGCTTAAACCTGCCTGCTTTGGGGGACCGTCCTCTCTTCCTACTTCTGCTTTTGCACGCCTGTTAATGTGAGGAGAAACCAGTGTGAGACGTTAGCAGTAACGTTTCTAGTTTAATTACAGAAACACAAGCCTTACATCTCTGTAAGCCTCAATTATAAAAAAAAAAAAAAAACGACAAAAGTACATGTCATGTCTTCTCTGCTTCTCATCACCAAGCATCTTGTCCTATTATAAACAAAGACGCTCCACGAGTATTCAGAGCATAATTACAATACAGCAGTCAGTCTGCCAGTTACATCTGCAAAACACTGCAATGAGAACTTGCATAAATGTATGTTGGGGTAGGAGGCAGATAGGAGAGAGGGCCTGCTTCATCTGAGCAAATCACCTGGAAGAGTGTATTTTTTATGATAATCCCATACCCTTGAAATGACATTCTAAAAGATATTTAAATGTAGTTATTTATTTAGAGAGAGGGAGAATGTGAGCAGGGTAAAGAGGCAGAGGGAGAGAGAGAGAGAGAGAGAGAGAGAGAGAGAGAGAGAGGAACCTAAGCAAGGCTCCACACTCAGCATGGAACCTGACGTGGGGCTCGATCCCATGACCCTGGGATCATGACCTGAGCAAAAATCAAGAGTCAGACACTCAACTGTCTGAGCCACTCAGGCGCCCAATATTTAAACGTATTCAAAGAAAGACTGTAAACAGCAATATTTCTGTGTTCAGTATAGAAGTTACTGCCTCCCATTACTACCAATATATAAAATGCCAGCTGAATAATGCCACTGAATAATGATCAGATAGATTCAAACCTCTTGGCTTATGTGGCATTCCTTTGGTGCACATGATTCTTCTTAAGGAAAGTCCACCTGATGGCTTCTTGCTCCCCCTTTCCCTCTCTCTTCTAACCCCTGACTTTAGGGAGACTTAAGCTTTTGGGAAGACAAATCTTTGTTTTTTGAGTTGCCTGGTTTCTCTCTGCTTCCAGATATTTTATCCTGATGTGTTTGTATAGAAAGGAATAAAAGGGAATCCATCACAAAATTATCTTTGCTCAGTGAATGCCAAAAATTATGTGCAACCGAAGCAAAAAAAAAAAAAATAAAATAAAGAGGGGGATGCTGGTAGTGACCTAGCCCTCATCCCTGTTATGACGGGCAAACAGGAAGAAGACTGAGGAATGCATTCATCCATCCACTCCCCTCCCCATTCCCCATCCATTCATTATTCAAGCTAAATTCAGTAGCTAGCTGCAGGTTTTATATCATTCCTCAAATGCATACACTTTTTTAAAATCCAGGCAGAGGATTTAAAAAAAAAAAAAAAGCCTACCACATGGTGCCTATGTTTAAATATGTCCTAAAAAGTGTGGTTGCAGAAATACCCATAGTCCACATAAAGCATATTTTCATAGATACCCTGATAGCTAAAGAACTGGGTACTTGGGAACATCAAATACAACGCCTGCGTCAGAAAGTTCCCAAGTTTGGATTTTCTTCCTTATTGTTGCATCAAGGAGAGAACAGAGGTTTGGAGCAAGAAAATCCTGTTTGAGACCTAGCTGTGTCTCCTCCTACTTATTCTATTACTTTGGGGAGCTGGATTGAGGATCAAATAAATTAATCCATGCAATAACCATTTGATTGACTGATTGATTGATTGATTCATTCATTCATTCATTTAACAACCTCTGCAATGACCAGGGTACTGTTCTAGGTGCAGTAGGAATACAAGGGTGAGGAAAAAAGGGACAAGGACTTTGCTCTCATGGGGTTCTTCATCTATGAGGCAGCCAGATGCTGATAAAATAACCACGCTGATGAATTTATAACGACATATTAGAGTGTGTGCTCCTATGGAGTGTGCGCACTTCTCCGAGCTTGATAAAGGAACCAACAAAGCCAGGGACACTATGGCAGACTTCACTAAGGGAGACACTTTATAGCAGAGAGATAGAGGAAAGAGTACCGGGTGAAAGGGTGGAGGTCGGCGTGGGGAGAACAGCATGTCTGAACAAGACCGAGAACCGTGGTAAGGGGGTGCTGCGAGAAAGTCAGTGTGGCCATAAGGTTGGGAATGGGCAGGAAAGAAGGGAAGGTGAAGAGCAAGGTGGGGGGTGGGGTGTTCAGCACATATGTAGCTGTTGGAAATGAAAGGGGATGTGAATATAAAATTCACACTGAGTTTGGAAGACATAGCATGAAAAAATGTAAAATATATCAATAACTGTGTATATTGGTTACATGTTGAAAGGATATTTCAAATATAATGGGTTGAACAAAGCATATCATTAAAATTAGTTTCATCTGTTTTTTTTTTTTAATTTTCTGAAGGTAATTACTAGAAAAGTTAAAGTTACATACATGGCTTACATTCTATTTCTATTGGACAGTGCTAGCCATGCGTGCAGAGCCTTTGAACTCTGGACAAGAGTTTTTATCCTGAGCACAACTGGAAGGAAGCGTTGGAAAGCTTTAGACAGAGGGATGATGGGATTGTTCCAGGTTCTGGATAGAGAACAGATCAAAACACAGCGAGAGGGTATATGGAAACGGAGCCCTGGGTGGCACTCGACAGGCCAGAAGCCTCAGAACAGTGTGGTTTAAGGTCAAGGAGGACAGAGGTGACGACACATGGTGGGAAAGGAAAGATGTTTAGGGGGGAAACTTCAACAGGCCCCAGCAGCAAATGGGATATGGTATCGAGAACCTTCACAGGGCAGAAGGCCAGCTGGGAATACAAAGATACATATGGAAATGTAAAATGTAACACTGTGAGTCCTATCCTAGAGATCTGAATCCAGGGCAGTTGGGAGCACAACGTGGGAAGAAGTGCTCTACACAGCACACAGCACGGCTGTGGCTGCTTTTGTTTTAAGGTGGGCTTTACTGAAAATCAGCTTCTAACATCACGTCGAGAAGCTACATTCTGGTTGGAACATTAAATCTCTTTTAACCAGAGTTGATCTGAAATCAACAGATGCATAATGAGTGTTGACTATGTGCAAAGGACCACGGAAGGGCTTGAGGAGAAAAGGTAAAGGAATTAACATTTATTTAGTGTCCACTCGCATGTGCCAGGGGCTTTTATGTTTTAACTCATTCCGCTCTCCTAAGAACTTCAGGAAGTCATCTCATTATCCCATTTTAGAGATGGGTAAAATGAGACTCAATGAGGTCAAAAAGCTGACTGAAGCTCCATACAGACAGAGGGCATTTTGATTTTGCTCCCCACCGTATCTCTAATGCCCAGCATCCTGCCTCGCTTATAGTAAATACCCAGTAAATAAAGGCAGCATGAGTGACTAAAGGTTATACAGCTCACAAGAGGTAGAGCCAAGTTCCAACTCTGTTGTATTTGACTCAGGCACAGTGTAACAAACTTGAAATTAAAACAAAAAAATAGAAACAGAGACAGCTTATACATTTGTATGTGGTTAGCAGGTATTTATGTAAGAGCGCTTTATCTATGACAGATGGTTATCCCACACTTCATTGAATAATAAAACTTGTCAACATTTCCTGAAAACTCACTGTGTGCCAGACACTGTTCAAATCATTTCATTTGATTTATATTATTTATGCTTCATTCTTAACAACTCTGTGGGGTAGGAACCATTATTTTCCCCATGTTACAAATTGGGGGAAACTAAGGTACAAGAGGTTCGGTCATTAGCTTCAAGTCACATGACCGCCAAGACATTAAACCCAAGGAAACTAACTCGAGAGCCTATCCCACACTCTTAGCTACTGTGAGACTGAACCCTCTACTCCATGGGACTCTAGTTCTTACGAAGACCTCCCCGGGATTAGGGGAAAGTCTGCCTTCACGGCATTGGTCCCACACCCTTTCCTGGGGCCACACAGTATGATGCTTTATTAGGGCACACCTTTTGTGAATCTAGGAAATCATTCAAGGATAAATAGTGAGTCAGACATTTGGAGAGTCGGAGAAAAGCGAGCACAAAAGGAGCCCATGTATCTGTGTGCATCTCATTCAGTGCAAAGAGCACATTTATCCTGGGTCTTGAAGTGTCCACTGGCAGAAAGCTATCAATTGTCTCCGATGGCATCAGATAGAACAGGGAAAAGATGCAAAGCAAGAGCGTTAGTAAGCTGAAAATTTCCCAACAGCCCAGACCATCTCAGTAGGGTGTTAACAAGTGAATTCAAGAGACCCTTGTTCACTAATGGAGCTTAATAGTTAAGATACTCTCTAAGCACACTGGGTGTTAAGTGCTTGCTAGCAGTTCAGGTAATGAACTGGATGCTTATGACCAGCCATCCAGGCATTTTCTATGTGCCATTTACTTCAAGTGTCAAATTACAGATTGATTCTGTGATGGGTAAGAGGGCTTAGTGCTCTGATTTGGAAAATCTGTTGGCCAAATATGGACCTAATGCGAACATTTCACTTCTTTCAAGACTGTAACATTGCCATGCACATTAGTAGAGCTCCTAAAGGAATCATATTTTGTTTTGTGTTTGTCTTTCTAAAACAAAATAGTTGCCAATACTGTACAAATTTTAGAATAATATTCAGTACCTGGCAGTTTGATATAAAGGGATCCCACTGGTGCCCCATCAAGATGATCTGAAGGGCAATCAAGATCTCATTATAAAGTGGTCTAATCTAGGGGCGCCTGAGTGGCTCAGTCGGACAAGTGTCCACTTCGGCTCAGGTCATGATCTCACAGTCCATGAGTTCGAGCCCCACGTCGGGCCCTGTGCTGACAGCTTGGAACCTGGAACCTGTTTCAGATTCTGTGTCTCCCTCTCTCTCTGACCCTCCCCCGTTCATGCTCTGTCTCTCTCTGTCTCAAATAAACGTAAAAAAATAAAAATAAAGTGGTCTAATCTAAGTGCCTCACTGCCTATAGACTGACATCAGCTTGATGTTTCCCTACTCTTGAGGTCAACTGTAGCCACCGCGAATCATGGAAGCAGACCAATGCCCTACGTGCTAAGTGGACATACACAGCAGATGGGGAGGACTGTCCCTGCCCCCTGGCAACCATGAGAAGTAATTCTGCCAAGATTCCCAACACTCACTCTGTCAGAGAACATCTTATACCGTATTAGAATAGCTTGTCTAATTTTCTCTTCTTCTAAACTAATAACCCCAGGAGGGCAAATCCTGTATCTCTCTTTCTCATTACTACACTCCGAGTATCTCGTGCAACATCTAGCATATAGTAGGCACTCAACACACAATTAATGAATACAACTACTTTTGCATGTCGCATTATGTTGTTGGTAAATTATCAGTTTTAGAAGACATTACGAAAACAGTGTTCTAGAAATGTATTCTCCACAATGTTCTCTGATGGCCTTTACAAATGTGCTAACATTCAGATAAAATTCTAAGACCAGAAAATGAAGGCTTGGGATTGGGGTGAGGAGAGAGGAGTTCGTAGAAAAAGGGGTAACTGAAAGTATCTGAGAAGGTAATGAATGAAATAAAAAAGGAAGTCAACAATATTTAGTCAGATATATGGAGAGAAAAGATCGGGAATTAATACAAGGGGGGCCAGGGTGGGAGGCTTTGGGTTTTGTATTTTGTAACACAAAACGAAGAGGAACAGCACATTGTTTTTACCTTAAAATTCATCTAGGAAAAGGTTCTTTGAAATACATGTACCTTCTTCTTGGAATATTGCTTCTCAGATGCCTGGGTGACTCAGTCATTTAAGTGTCCGAGTCTGGGTTTTGCCTCAGGTCATGATCTCAAAGTTCCTGAGATCAAGACCTGCATCAGGCTGTGCTGATGGCACAGAGCCTGCTTAGGATTCTCTCTCTCCCTCTCTCTTTACCCCTACCCTGCTTGTGCTGTCTCTATCTCTATCAAAACAAATAAACATTTAAAAAAAAGAATATTGATTCTTTCTTTTAAATACCATACCAGCTGTTTTTAATTTGATTTCAGTCAAATTTAATGCAGTAGTGATTTCCATTAGTTCCTCAAGTGTAACTGATGTGGAACATTCTGGACCTTGTTCTGAATGATGGAGGGAGGAGAAGATGAAGACTGATGGGACCCTGGCTCTTCACATCATTCCCAGGTAAAATGATAGTTGTAGACAAAACCAATGACTGTGGCCAACTTTGCTCAAGTGGGAAAGTTTAAAGAAAGTTAAATCAAAATTTGGTGTTTGTGCTTCTTCAGGTTGTTTTCTCTTAGAGGATCAAATAATTTGGAAACCTGGATTAACTTCACAAGATGGGTCATGTGCTTCAGGTTACTTTTAAGCTTGCTAAGACATCTCCTCTATCTCTCTTCCACTTCTCAACTAATATAGAAGTAGCCCACACCTCTACCTGGATGTCCCACAGATATCTGAAGTTAAATGGCTCACACCCCCACACTAAGCTAGTAGGTCCCCATAGACCTCCTTACTGCCCAGAGTTTTCTACCTTGATGAATGGACATTCACTCAAGGTGCAAACTTTGGGATCATGTTTACTTCCAGGTCATTCTCCTGCTTCCTTCTTTCATCTGCCCATTTCCTGTCAGACACCAAGGTTTCTCAATTTTCTTTTTCAAATACCTTTTAAATCCCTGTCCACATTTCCCCTCCATTACCACTCTGGTGGTTCCAAATCTAAATAACTTGAGAAACTGGCTTCTTTTTTCCCAGTTGGCCCCCATCTCCCAGATGCTTTCCCCATTATGTCGTAATTATCGTTGTAGAATAAAAGCCTCCTCATGTCACTTCCCTGCTTAAAAAGCTGTGTAGCTCTGTGTTGCTTAGGGTGAAGTCACAACTCCACAGAACAGCGTCATCCAAGTTCTTTCCAGCCTGGTCTCACCTGCCTTTCCAGGCTTATCTCTTCTCCATCTGGCAGTTTACCTTGACCAGGTATGTCTCCCAAACTACGTGAACCTATAAGTTAAAACAGATCCAGGGGCACCTGGGTGGCTCACTTGGTTAAGCGTCCGACTCATTGGTTTGTGAGTTCACACTCTTGTGAGTTCAAGCGTCACAAATCATTGGTTTGTGAGTTCAAGTCCTGTGTCAGGCTCTGTGCCATCAGCACGGAGCCTGCTTAGGATTCTCTCTCTCACCCCCTCCCTCTCTGCCCCTCCCCTGCTCGTGCTTTCTCTCTCTCTCAAAATAAATAAATAAACAAAACAGGCCCACACCAGCAGGAACCAAGAGTAGGTCCGTGGCTCCATTTCTATGCAATGTGAAAGAATAGTAACCCCTTAAAATTCCTCACAGCCAGTTCTTGGGAGATCCTGAAAGGAAATTATTTTTGTCCTCACATGAACTATAATCCAATGTGATAATCTTTTTATCACATTCAACACCAGTTACATATTATTACTTCATGAAAATCATTCCCTAGGAAAAAAAATAATGATGAATGAATGTCTAGGGGATTGGTTCTAAATTAGCAGGATTTCCAGAGTTTAGCTTAGCATGGTGCCTATCAACCTCATCAGATCCAGTTCCCCTTCATAACAAATATTTTATAACACTCTTCTTCATTACCCTGAAATGAAATTTGTAGGTAATTAAGCCCACCCATCCATAATCAAAGACATATAGGTATAATGCCTAGATTGTAATATAAGTGAAAAATAAAATAAATTTATAATAAAATATTTTATAAAATTTTCTTAAAAAAAATTTTTTTTTCAACGTTTATTTATTTTTGGGACAGAGAGAGACAGAAGATGAACGGGGGAGGGGCAGAGAGAGAGGGAGACACAGAATCAGAAGCAGGCTCCAGCCTCTGAGCCATCAGCCCAGAGCCTGACATGGGGCTCGAACTCACGGACTGCGAGATTGTGACCTGGCTGAAGTCGGACGCTTAACCGACTGCACCACCCAGGCGCCCCTAAAATTTTCTAATAAAATATGTAATTGTTCAATAATTACATTAGATAGCCAGATGGTTATACCTTCCAATCATGAATAGCAAGAATGTAAAGGAAAAGATGAGAAGCCATTCCTGTCTAAAGGATACTGAAAAATTAAAAACAGATACCATATAGATGGGTTCCAGAAAAAGAAAAGGAAAAACAAAACCAAAAGCCAGTGTTAGGTTAAGTAATGAAAGACAGATTTCTGTCTATACGAAAGTAGGAAAATGTAAATAATCTTAATTTAAGTAAGAATGAATACATCCAGGACAAATTACCAACTCAAATTGAAGAAAGGAAGAAAGGATTTATCGTTGTGTCCACAAGGTTTTTTAGTACATACGGTGGCAAGAAATAAAATATTTCTACATGCTTTGTAACTTCGTGTTTAGTAATAATATATTATGTTAGTAAAAACACATATTTTCACGCGACAGTTGTAACTGCAGGTTGGTATGATGTATTGTATTGGTGACTCAAATACCCCAACTGCTGCTGCCTGGGCGATGTGATTTTCCAAACTCGTGACTAATTCTGGGCAAAATACTAAACCCAGTCAAGTACAGTCTTCCCTTGATTTACATGATAATTGCATTACTCAAACATTCAGTACATACTAAAACACTGCTAAGACTACTTTGTGTTTTGTAGTTAGGTTCCATGGATCAGACACCTATATACTTATAGTATACATAAGTAACTGAAGTTTTACTTCTGGGGATTTCTGGGAGACACTCAGAGTGACCTAGAACTCAAGGAGATTTTTTGTTACTTGAGACCATGCCATGCAAGGTAGTTTATGTGCTCCTGGGCCCCCACTCAGTATAATTCTCACTCTACTCCCACCTAGTCACTAGAATAACAATAACAGGCCCCCATAAACATACCAAATCACCCCCCCCCCCTCAACCTGTAAGCCCAGGAGGTACCACTTTCATTCAGGACTACTGGCTTAGGACTCTTCTGTATCGATTTGTACACCGGATCTGGAGGAAGGAGATCGTTTTCACTGATGAAGGTTGGTATTAGATGAGTGCTATAATCATTCCTCTCCATGTAAATAAAACTCAGACCCACAAAACCCTACTTTCAGTCAATGAGATAAGCCATACATTCAACATACTTTCTTTTTTAAACTTAAATCTTATTGCCCAAAGGATAAAAAACAACTGATAGTAAAAATTGCCTTCTTCTCTTTTCCTGCCCAACTTCTAGGCCCCCTGAGATGATAATGACGATTTACGTGAGGATAGCTAACATTTATTTACTTAAACACTTACTTGGTGCCACCGCTAAACTAAGTGCTTTAAATAGCACTTAAGCTACACAACAGCCCTGAGCTTGTTAGTGAGGTCCTTGTGAAGACTTAGAGGTGATCCACGAGAAATAACCTGGCATACCATCTGCCACATGGTAAAGGGTTAAAAACCAAAAGCTATTGCCATTAAATCCCAAAGCACCCCGAAGCAATAACCCAACATAGCATGTCTTACCATCATGCCAGTTGTCCAGTAATTATTTATTTATACCATGGACAATACAATTCTTAAAATATGCATGGAAACAAGCCCATCAAAGCCAGAGACTTCCTTTAGATCTGCGCCTCTTGGGCAGACAATAACACGTGGGCTTGGCTTAGATTATGTATAACTGGTTGTCATTAGGACCGTGCCTATTGCAGCAAATGGTAGCTTTGTGTTTGGGCCCTGAGTTGTAACATTCATTTCTTCAAGGTTGATCGATTCTGGACAGTCACATTATTTGCCTGTTCAGTGGGGCAAGAAATTTTCCAAGGGAGAATTTTTGGGGTAGCGTTTACACGCGTACCTGTGAGTCTGGGGAGAAAAAAAATGTGAGTATAATATGAGGAGTTTTAAAAATGACTAATGAGAATTACCCTGCATTTTTTTCACCTTGTTACCTCTGCACCCACAGCCGAGGTTTTATAAGAGCAGCTTATATTTCTCTCTCAGTCAGATGGTAAAAAAGTACACCGGCCTGACAGTACTTTGCTCTTACAATCACGTATGCTTCAGACTTTTAAGAAAAAATAACAGTTAATAAAAGCAATTAAAACATATCAGTTGATACTATTTTTCTCAATGATCAATAGATGAATTAAGTGATGGGAACATAAAGAAACAAAATAATTAAGCTAAAATAGTTCTAAAACCACGAGGTCTTAACATTATCAGATTTCAAACCCACTGAAATCATCCAGTTACTAAGAGGTGTGTGTGCGTGTGCGTGTGTATGTGTGTTTTAGGGTAATAGGCTTTAATGATTCATTTAAAATGTAAATAAAATAAGCTAGAAGGTACGGTAAGTGAAGCTAAAAAAGTTAGAGCCTCTCCATCTAAAAAGTTCACAATCTAAAGCAATTGAGTAACTTTATTTTTGGTTCCTTCTCTAAACAATTATTTTGTCCCATTCATGTGCCTGTCCGCCAAATATTTTCAATGTAATTTTCCATCGTCAGGTACTTAGATTGCCTTTGTCTGGGAGATGACAAATTGTACCAGCTGTTCTTACTACTACCCACCCCATTCATTTATACATGTACCATGGGGAGAAATTGTTTTTCAATTAAAAAAAAAATCCATAGCCAGCCTCTTTTCCTCTATTTAAGAAGATCTTGCTCTCCAAGAAGGTCCCCGCTTGCCAGTCTGTTTCTTGGCATTTTTATGGGGAAAACTGGGAGGAAAGAATGAGGAGATGAGAAAAAGGACAGGCAATGGGTGCAATTTTTTATCCTTTTTAACTGTTTTTATTGAGAGAAGAAAGGGAGCAGCTTGCGGGTATGTCAAATACCAGATGGGAGAAGAAAAGGGGATTTTAAGTTTATTGCTGGAGCACATGTCTCTTTAATCAAGAAGGGACATGAGTTATTTTACGATAATATTAGATTTCGTGGCGCGCATTCTTCCAAGCCTGACATTACTCTGGGACTGATCCATACTGGCCATGTTCTCAATGAGTTATTTACGGCACTTGACCATTTTTAGAGTGTATTTAAATGCTTTCCTTATTTGAACCTCAGAAAACCATAGGGTAAGCAGGGAACAAATTATACTCATATTTTACATATGACTGAATCAAATGATGAAAATGGGGCAAGACTTTCTAGCGCCCACGTTGGTGGGCATTTTATCAGCAATATATTAGTATATCATGTTGGGATACTTAGTTTATTTATTATTATTTTTTTTAATTAAAAAAAAATTTTTTTTTCAACGTTTATTTATTTTTGGGACAGAGAGAGACAGAGCATGAACGGGGGAGGGGCAGAGAGAGAGGGAGACACAGAATCGGAAACAGGCTCCAGGCTCCGAGCCATCAGCCCAGAGCCTGACGCGGGGCTCGAACTCCCGGACCGCGAGATCGTGACCTGGCTGAAGTCGGACGCCTAACCAACTGCGCCACCCAGGCGCCCCTGGGATACTTAGTTTAATGTGGATTTGCTTCAGAGACACATCATTACAAATTCAAAAACATCTCAATAACCTGCAGAAAACAAAATCAATGATTCATGTGTTTATAATTACCCAAATATTTGGCATTCATATATAACTGAGAAATGATTAACTGCTCACTTCACTTTTCACCTAGATATATGTGGCCAAATAGTATTTGTCTACTTTTGGACTTAATCACACCGTTTAAGAATTCCTACAGTACGGAGATTCTGAGTCCCCTTTGGAAGATCTCTTCAGGAACAGTCCTTCTTATGGAGATGACAAAGGTCAGGTTTCCTGTTCAGCTAATGTCCTGACCACACCTACATTTACACACACCAATATGTCACTCATTTGCATCGTACTTGAGAGTCTAAAAACTGCTCTGCTATACTTTTAACACACAGATTTTGGAGCCGGAGAACCAAGGCTTCATTCTTCCCCGGGACATTAAAACTCCCTAAAAACAGGTAATGAATATATCTCTTTTATCTCTATATTCCCTGCTTCTAAAACAAGGATAACGAGCACCTGACTCCATAAGATCGCTATCGAATGTGCTAATAACATACGTACGTACTTAGAGCAACTTAACAGTAAGCACTCAGTTAACGACAGCTTTTAGTTTTATTCATACTACATTTGTCAATGCTTCTTAAGTGAGCTGTAGCACACAGTAGTCACAAAATAAATGTTTATGGGGTGCCCATGATATGCGTGTGCCAGTTCTGACAATGTGTGATCTGTGGGGAAGTTACTTCACCAGGAAAATCAGAATAGAACACCAACAATAATGAAAACAGCTTCACAAGGCTGTTCTGAAGAGCAAATGGAATAATATATGTCAGAAATGCTTTATAAATTATCAAGTGTGCAATGCATGTTAATTATCATGTTGATTCTCTATTTTCATTCTCACAAATACACTCTTCTGCAGACGTGATTATCTTCATTTTATAGATGAGGCAACAGGCTTAAAGAGGATTATGTAATTGCTCAAGGTCATCTCGATGCTTGGAGGAATACTCAGACCAAAAATAGGTCTTTTTTTGGTGCCTCCAATTCCAGTATTATTTCTATGTATTTCTATGCTTGTTTTTTTATATATAAATGGACTTCAAGAATGTTGATACAAATATAGGTTTTATTTTAGGGATACTGTGTTATTGTCAAAGAATTAAAAAAAAAAGTGGATGGCAACAATCCAATGACAGCAATTAACAAATTTAATCACTCTAAAGCCCTCTTAAAAGGACTTCATCTATCAGTTTTAGATTACATATATTAAAACTAACCATCTCAAAATTTCCCCTGACGTTAACCTTGGGCATCTGATTTTGAAGGGTTTGAAGGTGGGGTCATCCAAAAAGACAGCTGAATTGCTGTGGTTCTGGGTGATTTCTAGGGATTTTTCACAAAATCAAACTGATAGAATTTAAGGCCCCCTTAGAGAGCCCAGTCCCCTGACAGTGTGCTTGTCCCCAAAGGCAAGTTTTCACATGGCGAAAGCTCACACCAACTCTTGATTCATCAAGTGGATGGCACCAGGTAGGATCTGTAGTCCCAGCTCTCTCCATATCTGTGCTGGACTCTGAGGCGCCACTTCTGGCCTCCTCATTCCTCCTCCTAGTCTCTGCTTCCATTTACCTCCCGAGATCAAATGGTGACCCTATAGCTCAGAATCTGCTTCTGCCCACGTCTTTCAGCCAGTTGGAATTTCCTGACATTGGCCCCAGCTCACCTTCTCTGCCACCGCACGACAACTTCTAATATCCAACTCTGATCTTTTCTTTGCCCTCCGCATTCATGGTACCTACGTGTCCCCTTTTCCCTTACTGATCTCCCACCAAGTTGTGGCTTCTTGAGATACTAGCCCAGCCCCGTTTCTACCTCTACTCTCTCGATTTCTGATTTCTGGTAAACAGTTTCTTCTAATTGGAACACAATTTACTAAACTGTGATACATCTTTTCCTTATCCTGTTGAAAACCACTGTCAAGTGAGACAAATGTGCATGTATTATCAGTCCTGTGCCACTCTGCTGTAGATGTTAACCATCTCATCAAGATAGCTCTAGACCATCAATGACATCTGAAGCTGCAGGTCTAAAATGGAATTGAATAAGGGAGCTGTGGTCTACCCAATACAAAGTGTAGGTAGGGAGACAATGACACCGAAGGGTTCTGGATACACTGTTTCTGTTAAAATGCCATCTAGGGTTACATTAGCTTTGTTAACAGACACTTTATACCAGTAACTCACATGAAGCTTGAAGGCAACAAAAACCTTCATATCTCGTCCACAGGAACTCGTGCCAAGGGTCTCCCACATCCTCACTATTCACTTGGTGTTTTGTTAAATCAAAATTCAGTTCTTTATGTTATCCCAAATTATTTCTACAGTCTATTTAATATTAATGAGATTGTATTTACTTATTAGAATATTATTCATATAATCAATATAACATTAACTTAATCATTCACATAAGAGTCATTCTTTCACTATAATCTAGCATTAATATTCTGACTTCAAATTTTATTGGGAAGAAGTAGGATTTGCCGGTTCCAGGATAATTCCCCTCCACTTTCATGAAAATTGGGGAATATTTTGTATTATTCCTGTTTTTGCCACTCTCGTATTGTTAACATTTAAGATGGGTTGTTTCTTCTGTCTGCAAACCTCCATGATGCTCAGGGAGAGAACTAGATGACAGCCATTAGCTAAGGACATAGAGCATTAAGTTGGGAACAGAAGCCATCAGCACATAATCTCTTAATTGTTAATGTGCACGGGCTTGAACAGCTCCACTCTGAGGAAAACTGGATAGTGTTAGCAATGCTAATTTTAGGACTTTGTCTGGTTTTTCAGCCTGGGATGTTTCACTGGACTCCAGCCAAATCTCAGTTGTCTCTGTCATGCTTAGTGGGTCATGGACTAGCCAGCCCCAAGGCCCCTTTCTTTCCATCTGTGGCCGTCAGCCATTTCAGTATCATGGAGCACACAGGCAACAAAATTCTGGCAAGTCCGTTTTGATTCTCTTTAGCAGCTCTTATATATGTTTTTCCAGTTAAATTGTTGAGCTGTTAGCTGGAGCCGATTTGAGGGACCATCTAGAGGTTAAGCCCGGCAGCCAATTTCGAGAACTGAGCATCATGAGAAGGAAGGGTATTACTCCACTGCTACTGGGAGGGGACAGAAATGAGGTAAAACACTGGTCAGAAACACTGGAGAAAATGCAACACTTCCCCTTTGGGTTGACATCTTCTCGATATTTCCTGAAGGATAAAGATGTATGAAATAAAGAGCACAAAGATGTAAAGTGGAGCTAACCATAAAACTTTATGTGATGCTTATGTCGGTCTTTGAAAACATGGCATGGAGACATGCAGCATTCGAACAGCTGCACGTCCATAATTTCTGGCTACGAATTCTGGGCAAACAGATTCAACAGAGATATAACGCAAATTAAAATGAAGGAAAAGGATCTCTTTTCTCTGTTTGTCACTGAGTCACTGTACGGACAGAGGTGATAACCCTTTCAGAACCTCTCCCAGAACCATACCATAGGTTGGCGAGTTCTTAGGGCTCAGGAATTTTTCTAGAAGTTAAACAGAGGACAGGACACCAGACCTCTAGGAAATCAATTTACACTTCCAAATTCCCTCCCATGTACACTCCCCCCAACTTCTTGTCTCAAATGTCTTCTTTTCACATTTCCTCTTCATTTCACCTCAAACTTGTGTGTTGGCCTTACTGGCCTAGTGCTGTTTTTTAAAGCAACTTTGTTTTTTCCTGTGTAATTGACAGCCTATCCTATTCTTGGGTCTAACACAATCTCCTGGGAGAAATTTTATTTTTTACGTGTCTTATTTTTATCAGACTGGAGCTTCTTGCTAAAAAGTGTGTTTACCTCTAATAATGAATTACAAAATAAATTAAATTTACAAAGTACATTAAGGTAATATATATATTACAGTGAGAGCAAGGTAAGCCTCTATTATATTTTTGAATCAGTATCTCAAGAAATTAATACCAACTCTAGAGCTTTACAATTTACAAAGCCCTTTCACATTTGCATTTTTATTTAATTATGACAACCATAGTATTAACTATGTAAAAACTAAGTATTTAAAAAAAACTTTTTTTAACGTTTATTCATTTTTGAGACAGAGAGAGACAGAGCATGAATGGGGGAAGGTCAGAGAGAGAGGGAGACACAGAATCGGAAACAGGCTCCAGGCTCCAAGCCGTCAGCACAGAGCCTGACGCGGGGCTCGAACTCACGGACCGCGAGATCATGACCTGAGCCGAAGTCGGACACCCAACCGACTGAGCCATCCAGGAGCCCCAATACTAAGTATTTTTAAAACTTTTAATATTTATTTTTGAGAGAGAGACAGAGTATGAGCAGCGTAGGGGCAGAGAGAGAGGCAACCACAGAATCTGAAGCAGGCTCCAGGCTCTGAACTATCAGCACAGAGCCTGAAGTGGGTCTCGAACCCACAAACTCCAAGATCAGGACCTGAGCCAAAGTCAGACACTTAACGGACTGAGCCACCCAGGTGCCCGGTATTAACAGTATTTTGAATACCACATTACTATGGTCATCTCCATTTTACAAATAAAGATATCAAAGGTCAGAGGAATTAAGTAACTTGAGATATTGAGGAATTTAACCCCAAAGTTCATGATTCTAAATTCAGTGCATTTTTTGGTTTTTTACGCAGCTTCCTAGTAGTTCTCTGGAAACACACCCCCTCCATAGCTATAAGGACCACCTACATCTCATTTTCAGTCTTAGGAGGCTTAAGGCTCTCTGCTCCCTCCAAGTTTCAGAAAGGTTTGTTTTAAAACCAGAGGGGTCTCTTTTTCCAAAACTGTGCCCAGGGCTCAAGGATTTTTAAGTATGATACTGGTTAGTGGTCCCAACCCCAAACCTGGTATGATTCTAGTTTACTTAATTTTGGGGTCTTTACACAAGAATCTGAATTTCAAGTGTAGGGGTCTGCTTTGAATTAATCTGAGAAAATTTCTCAGATTAAATATTCTGCATTGGTGTGGGGTGCCTGGCTGGTTCAGTCGATAGAGCGTGGGACTCTTGATCGTGGAGTCATAGTTCAAGCCCCACATTGGGTATAGAGTTTACTTACAGATAACAAACAAACAAACAAACAAACAAACAAACAAAATTTTAAAGAAATTTCTGCATTGTTATCTTTCATGTCAACATCACAGCTCCAGAAATAAGGAAGCTTTTGTGGGCGGGATAAGGGGAAAAGGGGCCAGAGGACCAGGGCAGCCCCTGTCCACTATCACGGATCTGACTGGGAAAATCAAGAATAGTTTCTGGTGCTTCTGAACATGGGTTTTTGTGTCAGACAAAGCTTGACTCCCAATTTTCCCAAGGCTCAGTTTCCCAATTCCTAAAGGATAGAAGAAAGTAATATCTTCCACCTCAGGGATTTGGTGAGAATTCAATGAGTTAATGAATGTAAAGCACAATGCGTATTGACTTGCACATAGTAAATGCCCAATCAACCCTAGCTCTTTTTGTTAGTATGAGATACCATCAGATTCTGGAGATAGAACAGAGACGCACATATTTAAAGAGATAGGTGAAAAACTGAAAGGCTGAGCTATAATTCTTTGGAATGGGGTATGCAAAATTGTCTCCGTGTAGGGTTGACCCTGTTCTGTGGAAACACTGTCTCTGGCAGGCAGATTCTGGGCATGTGACATCACTGGCTGGTTCCTCTGTTGCCTTAGCAGCAGCCCAGCAGCCAGACAACACACTTTTACAACAGAACAAGGTCCGGAGTCAGTCTCGGGGGCAGGCAGGGAGACCCAAAAGCAGGGATATTTTCGTACATGAAATTGAGATGTAATGTCCTAACCATCTTTTAATTTATAAGCATTGCTTATTCCCTACAGAGCAAATTCAATGCCTTTCCAAGGCACGGTTGCAAAAGCCAACTAATTTAAAAAGAAGCAAATTATGATAAGCCCCTCTTAATGCAGGAAGGGTTAGACAGCTTGCTACTAGAAATCAAGAAATATTTACAATAATCACATTCAACTCCAGACTTTCATCTATATATCTAAACAGAAAACTTTAATCCTACAGACTGTGAGCTGATGCCATGGATGGCTATATATGGTCACAGAACTCCTAAGGGGAAGCAAAAGGAAAAGAAGGAGGAAAAAACCTCAGATGCCATGTCTCATAATTTGTGTATATGCTCCACCATGGGGACCTGTTAACTCTGGCAAAATTTACAAGTAAGATTCATTAATCAGCTTTACTCAAGCACACGTAGCACTCTCCACTTTAAGGAGCCACAAACTCCTCTCCCTTTGGGAAATCTCACTGTTTACCATGCTGAAGTATTTTCTTCACAGATAAAACTGTTATGACAAACATCAAACACAGCTGGATTACATATTCTGGGGGCTCGACAGCCCCAGAGGGGCAAATGAAATTAATTTTTCTTGCGGCCGACTTCATGAACGTTCTCTCAACTCTTTTTTCTCCCCCTCCTTTCTCTTTACCTCTTTTGGCCTATAGGTTAGAAAGAATATATCTTGAAAGTGTTCAAATATTCTTGGAAATGGCCACATTTTCCTGTATTCTTTCTAGGCTGAAGACACTTCCAGGATAAATTTGGCTTCTAGGGAATCTTGCTGAAGACGCTTCCTCCCCTGCAGTTAACAATCCATTGTTTATAGGATGACATTTTGTTGTTTCATTCATTTCCCCAGTGTAACAATGGAAAGTCATTATCTCTGGCTTTGGTCTTAACATAGGAAGGGATAGCAAATTGCCTCACCTACTAGTGAATGGAAGGGAAATCCCAGGTGTTTATGGGCAGAGATGTTGAGGGAATACAAAGGAGGAAGAATGCTAAAGGGAAAAAATAAATTCTTACAAAATATCAACATCAGCCTTATTAGACCGCATTTAAACTTAACCAACCAACTTGGAAAAAAAAAATTAGACTACGTCATCAACTGTAAACTGAAGAACAGAGTCCAGAAATCTCAAAATGGTTATACTATCAACATTTTTATTACTTTTTTGCTCTAAAAGATGTCTCTTTTAAAACCTATTATTAGCAGATTTTGTGTTGTCACAATATTAAGAGTGAGTTTATAAAGCTGGAAATGCCATGCTTCCTGATTTCAAATTATACTACAAAGCTATAGTAATCAAAACAGTATGACACTGGCACAAAGACATATAGATCAATAAAATAAAATGGAGAGCTCAAGGAGAAAAAAAAATGCATCAATGGTCAAAAAATCTGTGACAAAGGAAGCAAGACAGGTCTTTAATAAATGGCATTGGGAAAATGGGACAGCTGCATGCAAAAAAAAAAAAAAAGAAATTGGATCACCATCTTACACCACACACAAAAATTAAATTCCAAATGGATTAAAGAGTTGAATGTAAAACGCCCAGAAGAAAACATAAGCAGTAATCTCCTTAACATTGGTCTTAGCAATATTTTTCTGGACCAGTCCCCTCTGGCAAGGGCAACAAAAGCTAAATAAATAAATGGTACTACATCAAACTAAGAAGTTTCTGCACAGTGAAGGAAACTATCAACAAAATGAAAAGGCAGCCTACTGAATGGGAGAAGATATTTGAAAATTATACATCTGATAAGGGGTTAATATCCAAAATATATAAAGGACTTACACATCTTAATATAAAAAAAACAAACAACCCAAGTAGAAAATGGGCAGAGGACATGAACAGACATTTTTTTCCAAAGAAGACATACAGATGGCCAACAGGAACATGAAAAGATGCTCAACATCACTAATCATCAGGGAAACGCAAATTAAAGCCACTATGAGACATCACCTCATAACTGTCAGTTGGCTATCATCAAAAGACAAAAAATAACAAGTGTTGGTGAGGATGTGGAGAACAGTGAAATCTCATGCACTATGGTGGGAATGCACATTATTATAGTCACTATGAAAAACAGTATGGAAGTTCCTCAAAGAATTAAAAATAGAACTACCATGCAATTCAACAATTCTACTACTATTTACCCAAAGAAAATGAAAACACCAATTCAAAGAGATAATATGCACCCCCTATGTTCATTGTAGTATTACTCACCATAGCTAAGATACAGAAGCAACATAAGTGTTCATCAACAGATGAATAGACATTTGAATATATAGTGGTATATATTGAGTATATAGTGGTATACGCATACAATGTAATATTACTCAGCCATAAAAAAAGATAATGAAATCTTACCATTTGCAACATGGATGGACCTAGAAGGCATTATGCTAAGTGACACAGACATAGAAAGACAAATAATACCATATGATTTTGCTTATATGTGGAGTCTACAAAACAAAATGAACAAACAAAATAGAGAAACAGACTTACAGATACAAAGAACAAACTGGCAGTTACCAGGGGGGTGGGGACAGATGGGGGTGAAATAGGTAAAGGGGATTAAGGGGTACAAACTTCTAGTTATAAGATAAATAAGTCCTGGGGATGTAATGTACAGCACAGGGAATTTTAAAAAAGAGTGAATTTATAAAAAGGTGAATCAGTTGCAAAAGTAAATTTCTCTCAGCATATATGACTGTCATTTTACGAAATATACAAAACTGTCTTACACTCACTTTTCTCCCCACAGGTCTCCGCTGGGGTCAATCTCAGTAAAACAGGGATCTTCACAAATAGATAATCACAGTCATCATCAAATCCTCCTTGCTCAAAATTTACAGCTTATAATTCAATGTCAATATGAATAATATCCTAATTCGCCAGTAATAAAGTCATAGTCACCCTCTTTCCTTCCAGCTAAAATGACCCAAAGACTCATTTAGGGTTTGAGGGAAAACTGAGATCTCTTGAGTATCTATTTTAAGATACGCATTTTACAAGGTGTTTTACATGTACTATCCTATTTAACTTGCCTCAAAACTCACTGGAATAGGTATTAATATATTTAATTTATAGATCAGGAAGCGAATGCTCAAGGAACCTGGGTAACAAGTAAGATCTGCAGCCCAGAACTCTCATGTCTCTTGCCAACAAACAAACAAACAAACCAGTAGATATACAAAACAGGGTAAAGATCAGTGGCAAGTGGTCTGGAGGTAATGGACTTCATCATAAATATATCTCCACCCTCCTTTCTCCCATTCTTTCCTATTTGTGCTCTACATCTCTTAACACTGCCCCTAAAGTACTAGGTTTAGGTATTCTTCATAAATCTTCAGAATATGAGTATGGATCAGATGGTTTGGGGGGGGGGCAACTTGACAGAATAAATGAGTTCATGTCACCTTCCCAAGAGATCTCAGTGATATTGGTCTGGGCACAGATATACTCCTTGCTGACACAGTGTGAAAAATGAAGTGAGAGTCTGGACTTTTTTACCCTGGGGGCACCCACAGGTTCACTAAAGATTCACAACAACATCCAGGAATAACGTTAAGTTACAGAAAGAGCTCTTTAAATGCCAAAACTCATACAGACAATGAGAGGGAAGTCGCTTTTTCAAGTGATTAGGAAAACTTTAAAGGAAGAATGGGATGAATGAGTAGAATTTAATAGAATTTAGATACAGAACAGGCTTAAGGCTATTCTGGTGTGTGTGTGTGTGTGTGTGTGTGTGTGTGTGTGTGTGTGAAGAATTTTGAATTCTAGACTAATTTTGCACAAGGGAGACTAGATCATAGCAAGGAAGATGAATTTGGCTATGAATGAACTAGGCTTGTAAAGGGGGAGAACTGGAAAAAAAAAAACATTTAGAAGCTATTACCCAAATCCAGTCTTGCTGAAGATAAGGTATACAAAGGTAGTGGTAGAAAGAGAAATGTTCGTCCGTTTCCCAGGCTGACTCCCACACAGGATCTACAAGAACCCCATCACTCCATATTGTGATTATAAGGCCTTTTCAACGGCTTTGTGAATAACCAAAGATGACATATGTTTAAGAAGATACCGTGTTTTTTGGTGCTGAGGCACTGAAATATAGACTAGGCATTTTAAAAATAAACTATCCTTCTCTTTTAAAAAAGAAGCCCCTTGCAATGTCATCTTTCTTGTTTACCAGATCTAGCTACATCAGGATGAGGGAGAAAGGTAATTCCAAAGCAATAAATCTTCCATGGAAAGCGCTCTACCTCTGGCTGCTTGATAATGAATTTAATCAGTCGGGAGAACAGCCCTGTCATTACGGATTAATCACCAAAGACTCTGTTTTGGTAAGTTAATTGATACTGTGTTTGCAGCTGATGGTGGTCACAAGACACACTTGATATTTTAAAGAAATTTAGAGATCGAAGGAATGCTCAATCAGTTCATTAGCAACTGCAAAACACAGCAAACAAACACAAAAATGGAGTTGTCTAACTGCAAATACTCAGATAGCTGTTCCTACGGGCTTGATGAATCCAAGCCAGGAGTGACTCAAAATATTGGTAATATTTCTCTTCCTGTTGGTTTGTTTTGTTTCTTTTCAACTCAAATAGGGAATTATAAGACAATGGAGTCTGGAGCAGGGGTTTTTCCAACTAAAAAACTTACAATATATCCATTTTGCAAAGTGCAGCTTGTTTTTCAAAGATATATCTTAATTGGACAGTTTTGAAAGATTTTTTTATGTGTTCTATTTTCAACATGATGTCAAATACTGTTCATCCTTATTAAACTTCCATGGATAACGTATGACTCTAGATCATTGGCACAGAATTCAATGAAATTGATTTAGAGTTTTCTAGCCAATTATTCTCTTAAAACGTATTATGGATTTTAAATAGGGTGTGAGCCATCCCTCAAGAAACTAACCTAACTGAAAAATCCAGCAACTCTATGGACCCAGATTTAGGGTCTCTAGGTTGACTTCTGTAGGTCAACTTCTTTAGCAAGGTATTTAGAACTCTGAATAAAGACGCAGACTTTCCAACTTAAAAGTTTCCCCAGAGTACATTTTTTCCAACATCATTATCATGCTATTTTTAAGTTTCACTAATTGCTACACAAATTTGTGATTTACTGTTACCCTAGCCTTCTAGTATTTCTTGGCAACCTCAAGTGTGTGAAAATGCACAGTGTAAGCGCCCTAATGAATTCTTTCTCGTGTAAGCTGACCTAAGCCAATTTGCTTCTCAATATTTTGGAAAAGCTTCACCTGAAATTAGAGGTAGATGGTAGCTATGGTCTCTCCTCCTACAATTTCACTATCAAGTGGGCTTTTCCATGAAAGTAAATCTCAAACTAAATTCTTTTAAACTTTAAACACTTATTCATAAGTGGGCACAAAAATGGACAGGTATTGTAAACCCAGGGAGGTCCCACTCTGTTGAGAGTCTGACATGTGCCTCGTGAGAAATGCTCATGCTGAGGCAGATATAACCATGTGGCACAGCAGGACCACGCAATCATATGGTCAAGTTGGGCAGCAGATCCCCCCGTGAAATGGGAGAAAATGGGACCAATGGCTCTCTTACCAAAAGAATTGTTTCAAAAGTGCTAGGCAGCTGGGCTAGTAGCTTCTACACATGCTTAATACTGGCACAGAGGGACCCCTAAAATCTCTCTGGCCAACGAAATATTCTGAACAATTCTTATTTCCAAAATGGAAAGTTATCTCTCTGTGAGTTTTCATATCATGAGATATGAGTTCTATCTCATGATAATTAGCAAACTGTCTAGGATGGTGTGATAGGCACAATTCTAAGATGGCCTCCAGTGGCTCATGACCATGTCTATTCTCTGTCTCTTCAGAGTGGGAAGTACTTGCTTCTAACCAATGGAATATGGCAAAGGTGATGGGATGCCACTCCTAAAACTAAATTACATAATATAGCAAGATGAAGACAGTAGGCAAATGTATTAGGCTAATCATTTGACTTAAGTTCATCAAACTAATCATTTGACTTAAGTTCATCAAAGAGAGTTCTTCCTGGCTGGGTTTGATCTAAGGAAGGTCTAGGCCTTCACTGAAAGAAGATACTCCAAGAAATTCTCCTGCTGGCCTTGAATAAGTGAGCCACCACGAAGCCTGTGGATGCAAGGAAAAGAATTCTGCCAACAACCACATGAGCTTTGGAGAATACCCCAAGCATCAAATAAGACCCCAGCCTTGGCCAAGGCTTGACTGCAGGCTTGTGAGACCCTGAACGGAGGGCCCAGATAAACTGTGCAAGCCCTTCTAACCCATGGAAGTGGTAAGGTAATAAATGCATGTTGTTTCAAGCCACCATGTTGCTGGTAATTTGTTATGCGGCGATAGAAAACAGATACATACGGATTATGATAAAGAGACTTGAAGGGATTTCTTTAAGTGCCACTTCTGGGATGGGTGCTTCATATGCTAAGTAACAGCCCTGGAGCAGAGCTCAAAAGGAATCAATACACACATGCGCCATGCCGTTTCCTCATATGTATATTTCAATAACTGTCTACATAGACGATAATATATTCTGTCCCACATATTTGGTCTTTGAACTCTAAGTATTACACTACAGAGTAAGAGCTGGAAGTATCCACAATATTAGTCCTCTCCCTGCCTCTCTGCTTCTACCACGCTCTCCCTATTAGAGACAGCCAAGTAGAGTCATGGGAAGTTTTGGCGACTTCCTCAAGGCCATTCAGTTGAAGACTAAGACAGAAGCCTCACATCTTGAAAGTCTCACAGCTATTTGAATTTTTTTTTACTCTACCCAGCTATATAACCTTTCTCACCCAGCTATAATGCCTACTTAAACTCACCTTCAACCCACAGGTTTTGGAGAAAATTATCCTGTACCCCATGGCATCCATTCATCCACTCATTGAATATTTATTACACATCTACTATGTGCCAGGCATTGTTCTAGGAGCTGGTGTTAAATAAGGAATAAAAGAGACAAAAGTCCCTGTCCTCACGGAGCTTAAATTCTGATGAACGGGAAACAGATAATGAATAAAAAAAAAATCAAAATATGTAGTAAATTTGATGTGGGTTAAGTGCTAAAGGGAAAAGGAGAATAGGGAAAGACAAGGGAGCCAGGATTTCCTAGAGTCTCAGGGTAGACCTCTTGGAGAAAGTGACATTTGAATCATGGCCTAAAGGAGAAAAGGAAGCAAGCCAAGAAAATGTTTAGAACAAAAGTGCTTCAGGCAGAAGAAAGAACAAAAGCAAGGCTGTGTTTATATAGAGACCTTGAAGTATAAGACCTAGAAAAAGTGAAGGTGGCCAAGGCGGCTGCAGCAGGGTAAGCAATGGGGGTGAGATGGGGGGTGAGAACAGTCTGAGGGGCAACAGAAGACCAAGTGTGGGGAGCTGTCATGCTGAATGAGGCAGGAATCCAGGAGAGGGTTTTGAAAAGAGGAGTGTCTGGGAAAATCAGCATCCTTTCTCAGGAGTTTTAAATCAGAATCAAGTCAGAGTAGAAGTGGCCTCCTCCTGTGGCATAAGAAGCGAAGTCCCATTTGCAGAGAAAGAGGGATGAGTCATATCCATGGAGAAAAGCTGAGGTCAGAGCCTGGGAGAGAGCTCAGCCTGGTGTTCCATTCTTGCTCCTGGAACTCTTAAATTTGTCTTCTGGCCCAGTCCACTCTCTGCCTTCTTTAAAATGGCTTTGCCTTGGGACACCTGGGTAGCTCAGTTGGTTAAGCTTCCAACTTCGGCTCAGGTTTTGTCATGATCTCACGGTTCGTGAGATCAAGGCCCTCACTGAGCTCTGGGCTGACAGCACAGAGCCTGCTTGGGATTCTCTCCCGCGCTTGCTCTGTTTCTCCCTTTCTCTCTGCCCCTTCCCAGCTCGCTCACTCTCTCTCTCTCTCTCAAACTAAATAAACATTTTTAAAAAATAACAATAAAATGGCTTTGCCTCTCAAATGTCACCTCCTCAGACAGGTTTTCTCTGACCACATCTCCTAAAATAACAGTCTCTCAAGCTCTCTCCCGCGATCTTGCTTTGCCTTCATAACATTTCCCGCCACTTTCCATCATTTGTTTATTGATTTGTTTACCCTTTGTCTCCCACACCAGAATGTACACTCCATGCAGGCAGACCCTCTGCCCACCTTTTTCACCTACCTCTAGTTTCTAGAAGAGTGTCTGGCTCATGATTGATGCTATTTTAATACTTCTTTGAGTGAGTAAACGAATAACTACAAATGCTTAAATTCCCCATTGTTATTTACTCCAGTATCAGCGGTTCCTCTATTTGGAGGATTTGCTGAAACACGGATGGCTGGACCCTCTTGCCAGAATTCCTGCTTCAGGTTTGAGGTCCCAGGTGACGCTAATGCTGGTCCTCTACGGGCCACACTTTGCCAAGGACTCTTCTCTCTCCAGTTAGCTTCTGTGACTATCAAGACGTTTTGGCGAACAGAGAGGACTCGGATTTTTTTTTTTTTAATCTAGTAAAGTTCTCAAGCTAAAGTTAATGTAAAACACATACCCGTTGTAAAAGCTTAACAGCTCACTCAAATATTTTGCCAACATGGAACTATTAAGAAAGAGCTCTGGGAGATCTCACACTGTTTGAGGTGTGAACATTAATAAAGCACTTCACATCTGGTTTATGTAACTCGATACCACACCCCAGCAATGTGTGGCACTATACTTGTGTCATAATGTCCACAATGAGTGTCATGAAACATCACAAATTAATACCTTTAACTTACTTAGTGCTTTGCAATTTGCACAGCAAAACACCCTTGAAAAAGAATAAATCGGTCATTCGAACTGCTATGAAACGCCACAAATGTAGGCATTAATGTGTGACCGACATGTGACTTACTCGATCTCTTCATGAGACTCTACAGTCTCCATAAAAAAGTTTCACCAGGAAAAAAAAATCTTATCTGTGTCATCCCCCCCCCCCACGTTTTTTAACCCAAGGGCTCTAAGACAGATGTTTAGATAATTCTTTGATTTGTTGGTCGAAGTTTGACCGAAATCATCACTAATTATTCCACACAAGTGGGTTCTGCCAGCTGCACTTGCATGCTTCCTTGTCCTAATAAAGCAAAATAAAGTCACTTGGCAAGTGACGAGCACCTTAATTATTTTACTGCTACACTTACTAAGACTTCAACGATCGTACTTAACAGAATTTCCTGAGTAATGAGGGTCCACACGGATCCGAGTGGGCTTTTCACAACTTCAGGAAGGCAGAAATTACTTATCTGGCTACAGCCAAATTTGGCCTTTCCACTAAAATAAGGGTTACCAGGTGTCCTACTTCTTTAGGGAATGTGCTACTTTTCAACAAATCACCCTGCATATCTGACCCAAAGTAGGGCAGTAAAAATGTCTCTTTTTCCATGACATGCCAGATTCTCCTCCTCCCTCCGCTTTGACTCACTGAGTTTCCACACCTTTTGGTGTTTGAGTTTGAAGTTTTTCCCAGAATGAAAAAAACCAGAATCTCTGGGCCCCATGAACCTCTATGCTTCCTACAAGAGAATGTGATCCCAGGGAGAAAATTTTCCACCAAGCAGGCTAGCCAACTTTACCAGTTTGTATATCCACATGGACCACGTCTGAGGTTGTTCCAGACATCAGAATCAGGGGTTGGCTATGCTCTGCAATAACACTCACCTTACCTGAAATCGTCTACGGCATGACTGTCACTTCCTCCAGGAAGACTTCCCAGCCATCACATCCTCTACTCCCCCCAACCCCTCGCACCACACCCCCAGCTGGAACTAACCTTTCCATTCCCCTGTCCTTCCATAACTTTCTTTTTATACTTGTCTTCAAGTGATTATAACAAGCTGCCTAGAATCATAGGGGCTCCAGCGCGATAAACGTCATGGCTGCTACTTCTTATGTATCTCGGTGAATTTGTAAACCCTCAGCCTTTATTTCAAGGGCAGTCTTCTCCCTCTTCAGTTTGGCAAAATTGTATTCATTTTGCAAAATTCGGGTCAAATGTCCTCTACTGTGCGCCCCCCTCCCCGCCATTCCTCCTGTCTCCATACAGCGAGTCTAACCTTCCCTCACAATTTCAGACACTGACACATCCCTCTGTTGAAGCACTTAATACTATATTATAATTACTTCTTTTGTAGATTTATGTATCGTTGATGCGCTGAACTGTAATCATTTCTTTACATCTCTGTCTACACTAGACCGTGAATTTATCAAGATAGGCTAAACCCAGTGGCCTTCCACAGAGCCTAGCACATTGTAGGTGCTCAGTAGGACTTGCCAGTCGAAGCTCTCGTAACGGAGCTCTACTTAAAATGATTTTTTTAACGTTTATTTATTTTTGAGACAGAGAGAGATAGAGCATGAACAGGGGAGTGTCAGAGAGAGGGAGACACAGAATCCGAAACAGGTTCCAGGCTCTGAGCTGTCAGCACAGAGCCCGACGCGGGGCTCGAACCCACGGACCGTGAGATCATGACCTGAGCCGAAGTCGACCACTTAACCAACTGAGCCACCCAGGCGCCCCATCGGAGCTCTACTTAATGATGAATTGATGATGACCTTGATGATAAGCTTAATGCTCTGCATGGCACATTAAGCACCTGCACCTAGTAGATTATTCTCAGGTGTGCTTGGATGGCATCACTGCACGGTCACCATGAGTCAGTTTGTTTGTTCCCAGCGTGTTACGCCACTTCTGTTGCTGTCATTACATAATTTGATCAAACGCTATTTGAACTAATGGGATAGGACTATTTAAAAAAAGTTATTCCTATGACAATCAAGTGGAATGCTTTTATAAACACTCAACTAATACTAGTTTTTAAAAAACTAATTTAATATAAGGAAGACCATTGTAAAAGGTTGGGGAAAACATGGATGAACTCTGCAATGAAACTGTGTCGCAACTCTCTTCAAAGAAACAGAAACTGAAATCATACATTATGGGTGTGGTTTAAGTAAATAAGAAAACAAAGAATTACAATTGCTGGATCCTTACTTAAAGAAAAATTCTAATTATTCTATGAAAATATTAGCGAATGAAAGTACATATATGTTTTAGTTAAACTGTTATTTATTTTAAATTTATTTAAAATTCCTGCTGCGTAAAAAATTAAAATAAAAATAAAATTCATGCTAATTTGATTAGCTGCCAGGCATAAAATTAGAAGAATTCTACTGCAATTATTGTATGTCCTTCTTGATTGATTCATTTGAATATTTGATAAATACTATACTTCTCTTGCTTTTATATTATCTAATGCACAATCTATTGTCTAATGATTATAAGCCTGTTGACCTACGAGTATAGGATACAGTGGCTGGCAAATTAGAGGTACCCAAGGGTTGAATAATTAATGAGTTAATGAGCCTGTTAATCCTTATTTTGATTCTGGTTTTTAAAACGTGTCCTTTTTGACATATCCTCTTAATAGGAAAAATGTAAAAGTGGGGTAAAAGTGGGAAGAAACAAGTTTTTCATGAACTGGCTAAAGCATTCAAACTTCAAATATGTTTTTCCACATTTTTGCAAAGCTAACTGAAACCAGATACATAACTCTGTAGCCAATCTACCTAAGAGGGGTTGACTGTTACTTCTTGGTTGTTTCTGACTTCTCCTGCTACATATCTGCATGAAGGGGCACCATGTAACTTCTGGTATATAAAATTTACATGTATTTTCGTAATACAACCAGCTATGGTGATTATGTTGAACTAGACTTTGCCGGCAAGATATTAACTTAGAGTTAAAGAATTAGGACTCTCTCACACCAAGTAATCAATTTGGCCAAATTGATATATAGATGCAATTATAGTGCAGACAGAAGCACAATCCTGGTAAGCATCTCAGATTGACCGCTGGAAATTGTGACTGAAAACTACAGGATCCTTTTTCAAAGAGAGTCACTGAAAAATGTTTCCTCTTAGGCCTGAAAAATAAATGTTTGTGTTACTGATGAATGGAGCCATTTGGAAAAATCATCATAACTTGCTTTAGAGATCGCTATTATAGACATTGATTAGGACACTACATTTGAGGGTGTAATTAAATGCATGAAAGTGATTAAACTCGAACTGCTACAAAATATGGCAGCCCTTTGGAAATGTTTATGGATCATGTTAATGCAAAATATCCCGAGTAAACAGAAAGCATGTCCATACATTTCATAGGAGATACATTTATCTCAGGACGATCATAACTCCCCACAGAATGCAGAAAAAGAGACTGATCATAAAAAAAATGCTGAAAAACATGTCTTTTTAGTACTGACTTCAAGTTTCCAGACCACAAGAAGGGTCTATTTAAGACAAGCTCATTTACTGATGAGAGTGGGCAAAACAAAACCACCCTGTACATCTAAACTACCCTGTGTAATATTGTGAGTAGTTCATGCCACCTTGGTAAATGCTTTTGTTAAACCCACTGCTTTCTGACAACTTTTGTTAAATGTTTTTCTTCTCTAAATATCTTGTTTTGCTCAGAAGTTTGGTCAAATCAAGTGATAACTCAAAGAGAATTATGTGAATATATATGTTCATATTCATATTGACTTATATAAAATAAATATATACATACACACACACACACACACACACACACACACACACATATCCCACCATTAACCCTTGGATATTTTAGCTGCCCCAGAGCGTCATCTGAATCTCTTATCCCCAGTCACCTGGTGAAGGCCCTGTGTACTAAGAGGGTGATCTGAACACCTAATTCCTAAACCTTTGTGTGCCCAATGGCAATCTTAAACCATGAATTCACACTTCCTGTTTATAATCTAAGTTAAGCTTCTAGAGTTTTCTCACCCTGATAGATACAACGGACATTTTAAAATATTTACCATGAAGCCTAAGTTTTAGGAAACAAAATTGTTATACTATGGTTGTGGCTAACTGTGGTTACAAAATTTTCTAGGTCAGTTACCCAAAATCACAAGTCTACTGCTCAGACTACTTTTATGTCTCACCTGAAAGCACACAGTGCCCCATAATCTCCAACTGAAGAAGTGGCCCCAATTCCCCCACTGTTATCCTTTTTCTAATCCTATGTCAGTTTGAGGGTCTTATAACCAGCTGTAGGGGAGCAAAGAAGAGTTTAAATTATGAGAAATTGTTTTCATGTACATTTTTATGATTAAACTGTAAAAACTTGGGAACGATGGAAAAGCACAATGAAGAAAATTACTGTTCTAATAATTCAGTCTCCCAAAAAGGACCACAGCTGTAAAAACCTGGTTGTTTGATTCCAATTCATAAACACACACACACACAGACAGACACAAATTTGGTATTCTACTGATCAACAATATGTCATGAACATTTTCTACTCGTCATTCAGAATTCTTCAAAATTATGCTTTTTCAGTGGCTCCACGATATTCCATTATATGGATACAACATAATTTATGGTTGGACAATAGTAACCGAAGCATTTTTCTGGAAGATCTCGGTTATACCACCTCATCACTATAGTAATATAGGAGTATTCATAGAAAGTTTAATATTTTCAGATGCTGTGTGAGTAACAGATTCAGCTGCCTTTTCCTGTTCTCTTCATTGGTGTTTCTTAAATGGAAGGATCTGTTTATCTTGCAGCTATCTCTTGGCTGAGAATCATTCACCACTTTTTTTCCCCTAAGTTTTCGATTCCGAACAAGGTGTTATCTTAAGTGGGGCTGATTTACCTCAACTACAAAACCTACAGCGACTTCTCACATACTTCCTGCTAATTATTCTAAATAGTTACAGGAGTATAATTATGATCCCAGTGGTCCTCAGATTGTGCTCTCTGGACCAGAAATATCAGAGTTACCAGAGAGTTTGCTAGAATAGCATTCTTGGCACCATTCCAGACCCACTAAATCATAAACTCTAGTGATCAGATTTAGCAACCTGTGTGTTAACAAACCTCCAGGTGATCTTGACGCTTGCTCCAGCATTACCTTACAGATTGACCACGCTGTTGAGGTAAGCCACTTTCACACTAGCGTAAGCCACCAACACATCCACCAATCCTTTTAACAGTCCTATGCATAACATTCATCCCAACAATACTTTAATATCACTAGTCTGCATTGATCTTAATCGGAACACTTTCCTGTGATCATTCCAAAGGCGCTGCTTAAGAAAACGAGAAGTACATTTCTTCAAAGATCTCTAACCAATTTGACGGAGGTTTTACCTCATCCTAGCATTTCTCACCCCACGTAGGAAACCGCCTGAAGGGGCAACAGTAAATACGGAAACTACCAAATGACTCTAGGTAGGTTGATCTTAAGGCAGGTCTAGAGTGCTGTGGAGCTGTATCTAGCTAGACTATTGGCAAGATAGATTATTTCACAGAAGCTGCTTTTATCTCCTTTGACTTTTTTTCTAACTTGAAAAATGTGCCTCTTAAAGAGTGCTCCTCCACTGTTCTCTCCTGCCAAGTGTTCTTTTCTCCTTTATGTATTAGGGTATATTTTTAAACATATTACATGTAAATAACTCCATTTTAGGGGAAAGGCTGCTTTGAAGAAAAGCAGTTGATTATTCAGAATGGGAAGGCGATGCTGGTGTGACATTTTTAAGGGATTTGTATAAATAGAAATATGCATCCTTTTGAAAAAGCAGACTATAGAAGTAGAAATACTTCCTGGAAACTCTTATCTCCTATTTTAAGAATCAGTTGTTCGGGCTAATGGTAAACCAAGAGCTTACAGCCTAATTTCTCTCTCCCCACTCAATGTGGGGTAGTCATACAGCCATACGGGATTTGACACTAACCATAAAAGCTTCTCTTGTAAATCTCCCAAGATTTATGACAGCATTATGTCTTTCATGCTCTTTCTTTCCCAGATTTTTGACTTCAAAGTCTTCTGGGACTAGAAGAGCCGCTCAGCAGTCATCCAGCCTCCACACTGTAAAACTCTGAGTCACAGACTCTAGAATTACTGAACCTAAGAGGAAATTTAGGGGGCACTGAAACCATTTGTCAGCTGGTAAAATGCAGTCAGGTAGACAAAGAGTGACAAAAAGCCAGGGCTCCCCGTTTTCATGCAGAGCCCTTAGTCTAAAGTCACCATCCTCCGTCACTACCAACGTCATGCTAGTGACTAAATGTCCTTACTGCTGGAATATTTTTACACAGAGCTAAACTAAGTTATCCCTGACCAAGTTCAACATCATTTCTTCTCATTCAATCCTCAAGTGGAGACAGCAAAATGCCGGTAAATCCATTTACCTAGAGATCTTTTATCTTAACTTTTATCGTAGAATTTCAGATCAGAGGAAATCTCAAGAGGCCATCTTATCTATGCCTTGCACCCGGACATTACTGAACAGAGAACAAAACAGTTAGAAACTTCTCTATTACTAAAGATTTTTAGAAAAGAGAAGAAATGCCTTGATAAATTCAGGTCACATAAGGGTGTAGGCTTTTTTACTGATGAAAGCGAGCAAAACGAAATCACTCTATGTATCTATGTAACACTACCTTGATATATATATATATATATATATATATATATATACACACACACACACACACACACACACACACACACATATATATTGTATCTTGATATATAATGAGCTGACATTAATTGTTGTAGGCAAATGCTACTTCCTGAAGAGCTACCAAATTTGCTTTGTGTTTTTGCTACAACATCTCTGAAACTCCCAAGACTTTTCAAAATTTTGCTTACTCTGTCCATCCTGTCTAGCTCCTTCACATTCACCCATTTGTTGGCAACGAAATGCTAACAATCAAAATATTCAAGGGAAGGATGAGAAAACAAATAAGAAGACGAGGAAAACATCATGGTTGTGATTTACGGAGCAAAGGAGGGCTTCTGGCATCAACGTTCATAAACATTGAGGCAGATTATACTATTCATCTCTGGGTTCACTTATTCTTCCCCTACGTGAAATTAAATACTTATTTAGGTCTTGTGAGAACCCTAATGATCATAGTGTACCAGTATACGCACATACTTCCGGTAACGTGTCAGCAGACAAAACAGGGGCAGAGAGAGAAATTGCCAGAGCAGTGTTGATACTGACTGAATTTTATCTTTCATTTTTAACCCAGATATATAAACGCATCCAGTCTTTAAAAACTATGTAAACTGCGGGCGCCTGGGTGGCTCAGTCGGTTAAGCGTCCAACTTCGGCTCAGGTCATGATCTCACGGCTCGTGGGTTCGAGCCCCACATCGGGCTCTGTGCTGACAGCTCAGAGCCTGGAGCCTGTTTCAGATTCTGTGTCTCCCTCTCTCTCTGCCCCTCCCCCACTTGCACTCTGTCTCTCTCTGTCTCAAAAATAAATAAACATTAAAAAAAATATGTAAACTGTCTAATCTTGTAGTGTGGCTGAGTCTTCTTACAGAATTATAAAAGGTCAAGAACAAAGTGATAGTATCCAAAGCACACAAGTTAGCATCCCCTCTATTCTTTCTCAAAATTCAAAAAGTGTGGTGATTAGAACATGTTTCCAATCTCACAGCTCTGTATTATTTTATTAGGTAAAAATCCCACCAACCATCCAAGACTATTCTATTGTACTTTGGGGTCATTTCTCAGAGTGTGTACGTTAAGAAACCCAGCAATCTTTGCTTGTGGTCACTTTCTCTGGCATTATATAATACAACAAAATCTCACAAGTAAAATGTATAAGGCACATATAAGATCAGAGGAAGGACCTCTATTCTCCAAATGCTTATCTGTGCTCTTTTAATTCAGTGGTTTTTCAGCCCATGAGAACAATCTGCACTCCCATTTGCAGTAAAATATTACTACACACTTTCCTTATTTCCATTGTGAAGTCTTAATTCCAGATACATACTCCAATTTATGTAAATCCTTCCCGATTCCTTATAAAACCATATGAAGATGCTCCCAGCAAAAACAGTTAAGGAAATAACTTTTTAATGTAGAGAGGTAAAGGAGTAAAGATTTGGAATATTATCCCCATGTTCTTTGATTTGTCAAAAATCACCTTGTAACACAATTAAATACCGCAGCTGGAAAAATCAGTCATTTTATTTATATAATAGGCTCTGTCATTAGACAAAGAAGAATGTAATTCAAGTGGGTTAAATCACTGAGTCATCCAATCAACCAAAAAGTTGAAAAGTTCAGCATTCATACGTCGGCATATTGCCCTTGGCGAGGCAGTGGGCTCCTTCAGATATTACAAGCCCTGGGAACACAACTAGGTTACTCTAAACCAGTGATCATTTGCCCTCTAGGTGACAAGTGGCAGTGTCTAAAGACATTTTTAGTTGTCACAATTTGGGGGATGCGACTGGCATGGAGTGAGAAGGGCCCAGGAATGGTGCTAAACATCTTAAATGCACAAGACAGCCCCCAGAACAAAGGATTATCTGGAATAAAATGTCAAGAGTGCTCAGGCTGAGAAACCTTGTCCTAAACATTAAGAAGAATCTGGACACCCAATGCCATTGCAACATGTTGTACAAATCTCTACATTCTAGAGGGGCCGGGGTGGGGGAGGATAGCCATTCCAGGGAGAATCATTTGTTCCACATGGGGTGTTTCTGACCTCTGAACCAGCAAGATGTTCATGCCTCTGAAATGGATTTATCAGGACAACAAAATGTAACTATTATATTTAAAATACGATGTGTGCTCTTTGTGGGTTTGTGTGTGTGATTCTCTGAAATAGAGATAATTGTAACAAAGCAAATGACATTTAATTTTATCATCAAATTTCTGCTACACTCTTTGAGAAAACCATTCAGGGCACAGAGTAGAGATCTAGTACATATTTACTGACTTGTGGGGGTGGGGGAGTTCACAAACTGATGTCTGCTCTCTTCCTTTCTAGAGAACTGCAGTTTCATTTTCCCTCTTTTTCTAATATGTCTAGAATACCTGCTGCCATAGCAACCACTGATCTAGCACAACAACATGTTTTTTCCTCCTTCTTTAAAAAAAAAATGAGTTTCCATTCTTGCCAAGAAGGAACATATTAATCTACCCATTATGCTAGCTTTGGGAAGTTGAAAGCCATAGAAGTTGTCACTTACACAAAAATTCCAAAAAGTTAATTGTTAGTATCTTTTGTGCCAAGAACTCTACCCTAGTCCCAGAGAGGAAATGGGACACTGAAATAAGATTCTGGAGCTAAGGAGGTGAGATCTCTCTTCTTTCCCACAAAGTTTCCCAGCAGGGTGTAAACCCTCCAATTCCCTGGTAGAATATCACGTCTGGCTAAACAAGCTAATCTCCTACTGGATAATGCTTTAAAAGATCACTGATGTCCAGAAAACAGTGACTAACTACATAATGCTTCTTAAGACAAAAATTAACCTTAAAAATTAATCTACTTACCTTTGAGGGTAGGGCAACAACAACAATAATAAAAACAAACAAACAAAAAATCCTTGTGGTGACTAATATACGACGTAGGCAAACCTTGTTGAAGAAACCAAAAATCAACTGTTCAGTTCTTGATAAAACAAGAAATCCTGCTTGAGTCTCCTGACTGACTAAATTCCTTCTAGTATTAGGTAATCATATCTCAAATCTGATTTAGCCTTGCTCTTCCAACCATGGAATGCCTATAAACATACCTATCCGGAACTGTGTCCAGGCCTGTCCTATGACAATGGTCGGTGATATCCTGGATTTTTATAACTGACACTCCAATCTGTGAAGGCCAGATTCTTCCCAGTTTTTCAAGACAAATCCACTGGGTGTTCTGTCTATGGTGTTCCACATGTGTGCCCAACGCCTGATGGGAAATGCCACCAACGGGGGCCAGAGCATTTGAACCAGAGGAAGAAGGAAACAAAGGTTGACTTCAGACTCCTTAAAATTCCAGACCTATTTACTGTCCTAAGAGGAGAAGAACTGAAGGATTTTCAATATTCAGAAACGTCTGCTTATTATCAGAGCAATGAGAACTCAAAATTTAGTCACTGGGAAAGAAAAGATTCAAGAGGGGGAACTAAAGCTGTCACTTACTCAAAGGCTTTACAGAATTGGATCCTGGCGTACGTTGGAGCCTCAACACAAGAAAGACCTGCTGTAAATGAGAACAGATGAAGGGGAGGACCATTCACTTTTACTAATAGTACGCATGGAGAATGAACACACAACACCTTTTAAGTAGACCCTTAGAACTACCCAGATTGTCGTGTAAATTCAGCATGTTTCTTATTGTTTTCCACAACAAACAAAGACCTGGCTATGCATTTCCTTTTAACTTCATGGAAATGGGCAAGGGTTTAAAGGGAAGAAAAATATTACTTCCTGAAACCTTGGATGTTTTGCTGAAAACATGCTTAAAGGAACGAATCTCTGTTACAATAACAAAAACATTTGACAAAATGCTTTTAAATAATTCATCTCTAAGGGAAAATGTGCGAAATATATAACTGGAAGTAAATATGCATTCAATTGCACTGTTCTGCTTTAGATCCTCAGTTCAGAGAAAAGTATTTGTTTAGTAGGCAGCAACTTAAGAGGTTATCACCTTCCCTCCAGATGTCAGCTGTTAATTCACACATCTCCAAGGTTACATGAATCTATGAATGGTCTGCAAACCATTTAAAAGTCCAACTTCAATTCTATTGTCAGTAATCTTAATAATAATACCCCCATTCTATTCCAGTAGTCTAATACAAATTTGAGATCTTTAGAAAATGATAGAAATTTGAAACAAACAAAACAAGACTGCCTGAAAAGATAACCGGCAATGTAACACCTTTCAATTGCCTACACAGCTTGGGAAGAAAAAAAAAAAAAAAACAAAAACCTGATAATGACAAGTGTAATAAGAAGCACCTGATTAACACATTAAATTTTTCTGGAACCTGATATTTCATGAAAAAGAGAAGTTATTGGTGCAAATGAGCTTTTATCTCTGTCAGGCAGAATCCTTTGTCTCTAAAAAGTAAGTAAAACGCAGAAGAGTTCCATGAAAGCAACAAGCCAGAGAAACTATAGGTTGCTGTGTCGACAGCAAGTAATCCAGTGATGAGGACTTGACTTTCTAGGTCAGTCCTCCAGTCTATAGGGACCTACCGCTCAGGGTGGTGCAGGGAAAGTGTGCTTTCTCAGTCTCCATAAAATTTGACAGGTTCTAGGCAGAAAGAACGGGATTCAAGTCTGCAATTCCTATGGCCTTGCAAAAGTAAGGTCTTGATGTTACTTCCTTAACTGAAGAGGGTGATGAGCATCTTTCAGCACCCCACATAGGTAATGGATCAGCAAGTTTTATGAAACTGAAAAAATGAACTGTTGTTTTATGGATTAAATAAAAATAAATGCATAGCACCTAAAGCAATTCCAGATACATAGCAAGTATCCAATAATGTGTCTTACTCTACCTTTTCCCTTTCTCTCTTTCTGAGCCATACTCTGGTGTTTGATATAAACACCTCATTATATATACCATATATTATTATGGTATAAACATCTCATTAGCCAATATGTTCCTTTGACGGTCTAGCTTATGGCCATCAGTCCAGTTTTCTCAGCTGATAAAATGAGTATAATGGACAACAAAGTTCAGGATCAGTTCCAACAAGGATTAGTTGGCTCTTATTCCATAGTCAAAGGCCATCTCCACCAAGTTTTCCATTGCTTACAAAGAAGATGAGGGAAGAGACCAGCCACAATTCTGCTTTCACTGGTGGAAAACCAATGCAAGGAGCATCACCCACCCCTCATGGGCATGAGCACCATCTATGCGCTCAAAATTTTCACTGTGCCTTTATTTTATATCTGCCTACATTTGTTGGGCTTGACTATTCTAGATGAATCTTCTCAATACTGGCTACACATGAGAATCATTTATGTAGCTTCATAAATATGTCAGTGCTCAGGCTCCACCCTGAGAAAAGTGGAGCAAAGCTTCCTGAAATGGAAAGGATTCTCACCAAGATGACCATCCTGAGAATCAATAGAAATAGAGATCATGGGTCAAAGGCAAATATTCTTTCTCCTCTGGGAATCACCAGCATTTGCACGGATCGCTATGGCTGGCTACATGACCCAGAGCACTTTCTTAAAGTGGGACACAGTGTGCTCTGAATCCAGACCTGATACTGAATTTATTATGGTTGGGTAGCTGCTGTTATGGCCCATGAGACACTGAACTTACACATTAGACAGCTGAGCCAATGGATGCTTCAATAGCCAAGAAAATAACAGAGTGGGGAGACCCTCTGTTCATCTGACATGGGTGCCAGCTTGGCAAAAGAGCATTTTTTTCCCTCCAGAAGTCACTGAAAGAAAATAATGTAACAACTCCCATAGCCTTTTAGCTCTTAAAATACGGAGTCATGGTTTCTTTTCCAGTTTATTTTCAATGCAAACCAGATTCCAGGTTCAACAGGAGCAAAAAGCATGCCTTGGTGCCTCTTGCAGTCCTGATACGCTTTTTCAATTCCTCTGACTGAACTGGACTCCAATCTGGTTGGCTTTCCAGACAAGTCTATCAGCACTGGCATTTTGAGCTCTGTTGCTAACAAATACCCCATATCTGAGTCCTATTCTGTACCTGGTTACTGGTGGTATATTGATTTTTCTACCATATGTTGTTAAATTTCAAATAACTTAGAAAATGATAATATCAGCACAAGTTCATTATAAAATATATAAATAAACAGAAAGAAAATATCCACTTACTACCACCAAAGGTCAACACCTGTTAACACAATCTCCAAACACGTTTCCTATGTACATATTCTTTTTTGTTTTTACAAAAATATGCAACCACAAAATTCTCAATATTATATCATTTTCCTTTTTCATGAAATAAAATGTATGAATATCTTTTTGTCAATAATCAGTCATTTAGAATATTATATTTACTGGTAGTAGAGTCTCTCCTTGTAATTGACATAGCCATCTCAACATTGATATTTAGTTGTTTTGAATATTCTGCTGTTAAAACCTACGCTCCCATGATACTTGTAAACTCTTCAACTGCTACCATGCCATCATGACTGGCTGGTGGCCTAGGAAGAAGGAACAGATTCTGATGTTTACAAAGTCTGTCGCCGTGGCTTATCAAGAAACAAGCCAATATGTATTATCATCACATCCAGTGCTTCAAAAGAAGGAAGCACTGCCATCAACTGAAAGGAGAGTTTATGTGTGTGTGTGTGTATATTACATATGTTATATAATTACATATACTAGGTCTATAAAAATCTCCTATTTGTCACTATTTTGTCAGTATTAGTTGGGGAAAGAAAATGGGTTATGAGAGCCAGTCTTAAGTTCCTACCCTGTTATCATTTAAAATTTAAAATTTATGTTTAATTCCTTGGGGCATCTGAGTGGCTCGTCGGTTAAGCGTCCTATTTCAGCTCAAGTAATGATCTCACAGTTGGTGGGTTTGAGTCCCACAACAGGCTCTGTGCTGACAGCTAGGAGCCTGCAGCCTGCTTCGGATTCTGTGTCTCCTTCTCTTTGCCCCTCCCCAGCTCACACTCTGTCTCTGTCTCTCAAAAATGAATAAATGTTAAAAAAAATTTTTTTTTCAACGTTTTTTATTTATTTTGGGACAGAGAGAGACAGAGGATGAACGGGGGAGGGGCAGAGAGAGAGGGAGACACAGAATCAGAAACAGGCTCCAGGCTCCGAGCCATCAGCCCAGAGCCTGACGTGGGGCTCGAACTCCCGAACCGCGAGATCATGACCTGGCTGAAGCCGGACGCTTAACCGACTGCACCACCCAGGCGCATTTCTTAAACTTAAATTTTTTTTTAATAAAATAAAATTTACATTTAAGTTTTCAAATCACTGTCAGTGCTAAATCACTGAAGTTACTAAATTAAAAAAAAATTTTATTTTTATTTATTATTGAGAGACACAGAGAGACAAAGCATGAGCATGAGAGGGGCAGAGAGAGCAGGAGATACAGAATCCAAAGCAGGCTCCAGGCTCTGAGACGTCAGCACAGTGCTCGATGTGGGGCTCGAACTCACAAACTGCGAGATCATGATCTGAGCTGAAGTCGGAGGCTCAACTGACTGAGCCACCCAGGCGCCCCTTTTTTTCTTTCTTTCTTTTTTTAATTGTAACACATACCTATCCTGTGAGTAGGCCTGGGTAGGGGGGGAATGTTCGCTGTAGCCACACTTGGTACAGGCCTAGAGCTTACAAATCCCTTGTTACTGGGGTGTCAAAGTGGGTGAACAATAAAGTCTATCATAATGCAAATATATACCCATTTGGGAAAAGAGTTTAAAAACTGACTTTTAAAAATGAAATGAGGAATGTGGAGGTACAAATGGGAGAACATCTCTCAGAGAATCATCAGTTGGGATTAGCTACTATTTACAAAGTCTACTATTCACTAACCTTCCCATGGTTACAAAAGAAGAAAGGATAAGTCAGGTAGCCGAGGTATGACTTCATGCCTTTTGACTGGGTTAGACCAGAACTGCAGAAGTGCTGGAAGATTCTCCATCAGTTTGAGCTTCTCTACAGGAAACCTGGAAGGCAAGCTGTGACTAACAAGGCGCCCTGGGGAAAGCAAAGGTGGGATTGGCTGACATGACCTTGTGAGGCCCTTCCTCAGCCCCCCTTCCTCACCCCACCCGAGGATCAGGTCCATTTGGGGAACACCGTCAGCAGGACCACATGCCAGACTGGTTGTGGTCACTGGCACTTTGCTCCAGGTCAGGACCACTGTAGCATGATTTCTGCAGAACCCTTACAGAAGAAGTCAGTTGAAGGAATTTTACTCAGGTCCAGAATGGCCCAGTCTCTAGAGGTCTGGATCCAAAATATAAAGAGACTGCAGTTTTTTTATCTGACTCTCACCAGAATGAAAAACGATTTAAATGCTCCCTAGGGGCCTTAAATTGTTATGTTTCCAAAAATGCTATACTGTGGGAAACACTAATATTCAATAAATAGCCCCCTCTCTCTTTTACTCAGACTACTTGAAAAAATAAAATCACTGATGAAGAACTGGATGCTATTTTAAGTTATCAAACCTGACAAAATGAAAACCACCATTTTTCTAACTTCCACAGCCAACGAACAACCTACATCACTAGTCACAACATTAAATTCCACTGAACAAAGAGGTATGTTAAGTTGAAGGAGAACAGAGCTAGAGGCTGAAGGCAGATCCTCGAGTGGAAGGATGAAGCGTTGAGGGGAAGGCTCATCCAGCAGAGGAAAAGAAAAGGCATCGGTCTGGCTATCTGAGAATTCACCAAGGAAGCTACAAGCTGTGTTGGTCACGATGTCCCTAGCAACACAGCAAATTCATTTAAAATCAAGCCATACATTCACTGGATTCTTCTCTCCCAATCTCTTGTTTTTCTTGGCCTCTGGGTAAAGGTCATTTCTTAAACTTTCATGGGTCAGATGGGGAGGAAAGGGGAGAAGGAGCGGCAGACAGGCAGGGAGGGAGGAATGAGAGGGTGTTCCCACTGGCGAACTCAGTAATGAATGACTTGCCTACTCCAGAATGAAGTGGGAGGCATAGCGTGCCACGGGGGTATGAGAAGCCCATTCCCTGGCAAGTAAGGGGGGCAGGGGAGGGCTCCTCTCTGAAAACTGGGAGAGATTTTGGTGGTGATGTCAGAAACGGAGCAGCTGCCTTGTAAGGACTTTGCCAACTGGCATAGGGGGCACGGTCCAGAGTGCCAGTTCTCTTTGTAATAAGGAAAGGCAGGAAATGGGCAGGGAGCATCAAACACGGGGGGGAAAGCCAGATTTGAAGGACAGGAGAGGGGAAAGAAAGGGCCCCACGTGGAATCATGGTATTCTTGGTGAGGGAGACATCCATATTTTATATTTGCGTGGTGTTTTACAGTTTACAAAACACAGACATTCTTGCATCGAAACCTGGCAGTGATCTGTGAGATGGGCGCAATTATCACTATTTTCCAGATGAAGAAATAAGTGATATAATCTAAGAAATAAGTGATACACTAGATTGCAAGTCTTCTTATATAGGTCAAATGTTCTAACGTTCTTTCTACATGTATCTGAGCAGGTTTACTGGGGCAGGTCTGCACTGAATGAGTCGGGTGAGAAGGGCTTTGTATACAGTCATGTATTCTTAAATTACTAGTTATTACTATTTGCAATGTTATTAGGCCAGTTCACAACTAGTAGGAACAGTCAATATTTCCATGGGTAGAAGGAAAGAAGACACAAATTCTGAGATTAGAGGTTAGATGTTCAAGATTTTTTTTCCAATGCTTACCCAGTTCAAAACACCATGATATCGAGGGTCTAATTCATCCATTTCCCAACAGGAGAGCTTCCTCTCACCTCCAAATGAGTGTCCCACAAAGGGGATACATCTTGCCCTCTCCTACCTTCTAAATCATCTTACTTTGCAGCCTCCCCAGCTGCAGCTTCTATGTATTGTCAGCCCTCTTTACGAATGCTACAGATCAGTGACAATTCTATAACAGCAAGAAACAAATGGGGATACACTATCAAATCGGAGGGTTCTGGTGAATCCAAATACAGTTCTGATTTTGTTATGTGTTCGAATATCTCTTTCAAAAAAGGCACATTTCCTTGGTTTTGGAATCCTCATTTAACTTGATAGTACTCCAGAGCATACTGAATTTACTGTCAAATCAGGCCCTGATTGAACATCTGGGTTCAGGCAGCTTTTGCCATGAATGGGAACAATATGGCGTCACTAATAGGCTGCTGGAAAAGAAGGATAGAGACCCAAATCTCAAGTCTGATTCAGTCTCCACCTCCTAGTGACATGCTAGGAAATGCTAATAGTGGCTATCTTTGAGTGCTTATTATGTGCCATGTGCTTTACACATAGTATCTTTAACCCTCATGGTAACATGCAAGGCATATCTAAACCCCGTTGTGCGGATGAGAGACTGAAGCTCAACCAAGGTCACTCAATCACCACACAGGGAAGCCATCTTTCCCAGCATCTAGAACCGTAAAACTTCCAACTTTCTCTACTGTACACGAAAGTTGTTTTTCCCTCATCTACTTTATAAACGTCAAAATGATGGACAGCATCTTTTGGAGGTTGCCTTTTTCTATTATCTTTTAAATAAGTCTGACATTCCATACATCGATCAACGATGGTTGACGCATTGATTCCACAAATGGTGACTGAGAACCTACTGTGTGCCAGCCTTGGAGGCCCAGCCAAGAATAAAAGCAACAACTGAATGTTGCCTTTAAAATAAGTTTGTGTTCACAGAGCTCTACACACCTATCTATCTGTTCTTTGGCTTTCTTCCCCTACCTGGTGGACCTGTTGCTTAGTCCTAGGGCTGAATTCCACCCACAGGTCAGTAGCCTGGGAGGTGAGTCCACACTCCCATCCACTGAAGAGTCACACTGTGGTAACAACAGCTTCCTCATCACTCCAAAAGCTATAAACGGCACACAGCTGATGACCAATAATTACATTTATCCCTCATATACATTTCTTAATGAAATTTAATGACAAAAAATTACAAATCCTGTTCTTCACTGTATGCAATGCAGTGTAACTGCAGTTAACGTGGCACTTCAGGTTGAATTTCTTGTAAATTTGTATATAATCACAAAATAAGATGCCCAATTTTGGTATTTTTCTGTTTTTAAATGTAAATTTCAAACCATAGCGTCAAGAACCTCGAGTACTCTGGCTTTGAAGTGGCTTCCCTCCATCCCAGTGCCTTTCTCTTTATTCTACTGCATACACAACCATCCTTCAGGAACTGCTTAAAATCCAAGATCTGAAACTCTAAAATCCCCCTTTCAACCCTGAGTCTCCTTTCTGGCCACTCCTTATCTGTCTTTTTTACTGACTTCAATCAGTTGCAACACTCTATAGATTCTTGGTTCGCAGTATCTGGAAATGCCATTGGATCTCACAAAGGCACATCCCTTCTTTCCATTTTGCCTTCCTTTGATGTTCAAGGTTTTTTCCAATGCTTATCCAATTCAATTAACAAACCTATACTAATGTGCCATCAGATTAACTGTCATAGAACGTGAACCTAACTTTTTTTTAATGTTTATTTATTTTTAAGAGAGAGAAAGTTGGGGCAGAGGGGCAGAGAGAGAAGGAGACACAAAATCTGAAGCAGTCTCCAGGCTCCAGGCTCTGAGGTGTCAGCACAGAGTCTGACGCAGGGCTTGAACTCATGAACTGCAAGATTATGACTTGAGCTGAAGTCTGCTGCTTAACTGACTGAGCTACCCAGGCGCCCCAAACATGAACCTAACTTCAAACTTCTGCTCAAAATCGTTCAGCCATTTGCCCCCTGAATATCAAAAAATCAGCTTGGCATTCAAAGCCAAGTTGAGCCCGACTAACCTCATCAGTGTTATCTTCCAAACACCATTTATTTTCAGGATACTACACTTTAGGCAAACTGTATTCGTACTATTCTTTTGACAGGCTGCAAGGTTTCCCTAGCTTTATGCCTTTGCTCATGCTATTTTCTGCCTGGTAAACTCCTTTGCCCAGTTTGGATTGTTAGAATATTACCCGTATCTTTAAACATCTAAATCTCCATGTTAACTGTTTTTCTTCTATGATATTTTTATCATGATTCTTTGTATTAAAGACATGTATATACATTTCTTCTCCCATACTAAATTTAACTTTGAATTCATTATGCCTAATAAAATTCTTTGCATACTCTAAGAACTTAGCTTCAGATGAAAGGCTAGCAAAAGCAAAAAAAAAAAAACCTTTTTGAGTTTTTAATATATATTTCTTTGTACATTAAATGAAAAATATTCCCTAATGCCAAAGCAAATTCTATTTACAACTAGTGCAAAGTTTTACTAACTGAATTCTATATCCCATATTTATGGAGAACTATCTGTATCTATTTCTATATAATGACATAATATTTTGTGTGTATGGTTATAGAGCTATTTAATTATTAAAATGAGTGAAAATTCTTGGGGGTGCCTGTTTGGTTCAGTCAGTTAAGTGTCCAACTTCGGCTCAGGTCATGATCTCATGGTTCATGAACTCAAGCCCTGCATTGGGCTCTATGCTGACACCTCAGAGACTGGAGCCTGCTTTGGATTTTGTGTCTCCCTCTTTCTCTGCTCCTCCCCCAGTGGCTCTCTCTCTCTCTCTCTCTCTCTCTCTCTCTCTCTCTCTCTTTCTCTCTCTCTCTCTCTCTCTCTCTCCCAAAAATAAATAAACATTAAAAAAGATAAAATGAGTGAAAATTTTTAATCTTAGTTTAGTTTATGAGTCATGTCTAAATACAGAAGTCAGTGCTCATTGAAAAATCATACATAGTCAGATACTAAAAATACAAGTGCTAATTGTCCCATATCTGGATTTCTAGCTTTAAATGTACAATTAATTCTAGGGTTGCCTGGGTGGCTCAGTTGGTTAAGCGTCCAACTCTTGACTTCAGCTCAGGTCATGATCTCAAGGTTCATGAGTTTAAGCCCCACATCAGGCTCTGAACAGACAGCACGGAACCTGCCTGGTATTCTCTCTCTCTCTCTCTCTCTCTCTCTCAAAATAAATAAACTTTTAAGTGTACAATTCTAAGTTTTTATTGATTAAAACATATGTGCTAACCAGAACCTCAAATTTTACATTGACTTTTGTCATGACCCAGGTTAGTATTCATTTTTCCCTTAGTTATGGCCACCATGTTTCCAGTGTTGAAGAAAAACCGTCTTGAGGCAACTTGGTGGCTCGGTCGGTAAAGTGTCTGACTTTGTCTCAGGTCATGATCTCACAGTTCATGAGTTCACGCCCCGTGTCAGGCTCTGTGCTGACAGCTCAGAGTCTGGAGCCTGTTTTGGATTCTGTGTCTCCCTCTTCCTGCCCCTCCCTGGCGCATGCTCTCTCTTGCTCTCTCGCGCGCTCTCTCTCTCTCTCTCTCTCTCTCAAAAAGAAACAAACATAAGAGAAATTTTTAGAAAAACTATCTTCACCACATCATACTGCAGTGCTTCCCTCCTACCTTTCCCATCACAGGAAAGTGAAAAGAAAGCTTACAGGTGTTGTTCTGGAATCATCCTTCAGCTACCCACCTTGACTATACCTCCTTGCTCAGTAAGTGCCCCTCTCGGATTAAAGCCTTTGCTATTAGCTACTGACACAACTGCACCATTTGATTTTTATTTGTGACTTATAGCTCCACATCACTGTTGACAAAATTAAAGCCATGAATTTCTCCCCCGATAAGGCATTTGTGCCTTTGATAAACAGCACTCAAATGTATAACATATAGGTTCTGTGCACAATACACATCAATAGCACCACATGAAACCATTTTGGAACTTAAATTTAGATTCAAATTGGTATTTAAAGTTAATCCTCACTGAATAGGAAACATTAAAAATGAGGCAAGTTTGAAAAATACCAAGCAATTTGGCATTATGCAGTGTTGCATGCCAATTCCCTTTTTCGAAAGCAAACATTTTTCCAAAGCAAAAAATTCTCCCATTAAACTCAAGCATTAAGAAGAAAGTAGAGTCTTAATTACTCAAGGAGGAAATTCATTTGCTCCATGGTTAGCTGTGTAAACAGCCCGGGGAGCTTTCTCAGTGGCTGGCCTTCTAAAGAGCCCCAGTCAGACTCCATTCCTTCATTCCCCCCAAACCACAGGGGCCAACACCTTTGTCCAATAGCAGCAGTTTCCATATTGAGGAAGACGTTATTGTGTACCTGACAGCAGGGAGTGCTCACTCAGGTCTTTGCCCTCACTTTCCCTGTTTCCTATTTTGTCCTCACTGTCCCAACTTCCCTGGAGGAAATTCAGTAGAACCTTTAATTGGTCTGAAGGAGTCAAGTCACTGACTCCTAGGTGTTTCAGGCCATCTCTCAGTAATCTGGACAACCCTTTGGTTATAACTTCCTCTCTTCGTTATTCCTGTGCTTATACACAGTTAGCTTGAAATTCAACATTAGCTTCAAACTAGTAAGAGAACATTTATTGTATGAGATTGAAGAAGTACAGAACCTATTCATAGAAAGCACTCTGGCATCCAAAACAAATGTGTAACTAATAATGAATAATAATAGCATTGTCTCTGAAAGCAAGAACACGAATATATAGCTATGAAGTAAAAATAAACTCCTGACAGGGCCATATGTGCCCTCAAGGAAATAAGTAGAAAGCTTTTCTTGCTTTTGAATGTTGTGTCACTATTTCACTTGATTATTTTAAAATGTAACTTTTCATAAATTTAACATAATATTTATTTGCAGATCCACTGGAATCTGACACAGCACGTTAACCTGAGACTGCCAAGATAAAGTAGACCCATGAATTTTAATATATTTCTCTACAGCCTTCTCACTTGCCAGTCATTAGTGGGAGAAATGCTTCCCTCTGAGCATATCTGACAACAAATCTTTTTTCTTTTTTTTTTTTGTTTTTGTCCTTCTGTGTGTATGCCTATGATCACCAAACCTAGCCCTAGTTTTAGTCATTAGCAAACGCCACGATCACGTCTACAGTCCATCTGTAATACATGGATTTATCTGATGCCTTCAGGAATATATTTTCTGAAAAAAATTCATAAATTGAAAAGGCCGTATTAAAACATCTCATTTTATGCAACAGCTATCAAATTGGCAAAATTCAATAGCCGAAAGAGTTCGTGCATTTTGGGGAAACGAATCCAAGAAATAGTTAACCCAATTAATGAATCATCATTTCTTCACTGGTCATCAATACCCGAGACTCACTAAAAATTAGAATATGGGCACTAGGCCCCCTGGTCTGACTTACAGTGACATTTCCTGCATTTTCATGATTGGAAAGGAGAACTGAAGCATTTTAGCAGTTTCAGGCTGACACGGAGTACTTTGCTTCCTGGGTTGAAATGCATAATTAACCAGAAAAGTAGTTGCTGAACAGCTAAACAGACTGTAAAAATGACCCCATTACTGTTCAAATGAATGCTGAAAAGTAGGGTGCCATGGTGAGTTTTGTTTTGGAGAGAAGCTAAATTCAAGCAATTGACAAAGACTGATTTTTCCTTTTTTCAGAAGCTGATGAAGGCTTATGGGTAAAAGCAATTACCTCTGTTTGTGGATTTATAATCCCACGAAAATTCTGTAATTTACGGAACCACTGAGCAAGACCAAGCTATCTCCCCTCCCAGCCCCATGGGACGTAGCTCATTTCAGCAGAGAAATAGAGTCAGTGTTGTAAAGGAGGTAGTACTCATAGGTAGAAGGCAAACAATGTTAGGAAAACATGCTGCCCAATTTCCATAAGAAACACCCAAATTATTGGACAGAATAGCCAATCCGTTTCAGAGCACAAGTGAATCCCATTTTTGTTGCTAAGTGAAGACGTCAGGGCAGAATTAGTGGCTTACATTACGATGGGCTGTGTACCTATATTTGATAAAGCAATTACTACAAGAAAAGATAAATATGGGAAATATTGTGGATCAAAGCCAAGGGGTATCTTAAATATAGACTGCTGAAGAAAAGCACATGGATGTTCCCATATCTTGTCAATGGTAGCTTTTAGGAGGTTATCTTTAAAAGAAAATGGACGAGTCATGATATAACAGCTGGCCCCTTTTTCAGCACATTCTACAAATTAGAATTCTTGGGAGACCTCGTGCCCCAATTCATCTTCCAATTTCCAACAGACAAGGTACTTCACCTTTTTGCACCGCATTGGCATTTGCATTGCAGTGCCTGGATTATGGTTAATGGCTGGTCTGGGCATGTTTCCTTTTTAGGAATGGGAAGGATGAGATCATTCTTCAACTGTCTTAATCTTTAACTATTTTAACAAAATACAGTGTTCATGCTTGAGCCATCAGGTGTTTTATTTTTTCCCTGTCCGCTCTGCTTTTTTTTTCTACTCTAGTCAATCCATGCAGCACTCTAGCTGCACATTCTTCTGATTATATTAATAAGCTGTGGCATGAAATCTAACTTAAAGTTTCATAAATTTGCCTTGTTCCTTGAAAATAATTAGCATGAGTTTGAAACATCTGTTGGCTGAATTCTCAAAGAATATCACAATCCTGGCAAAATCATTTACACAATATGTCTTACGTCATTATATGCTACATCTCTAGCATCTTTTTTCCATTGGTTGGAGCTTCTAAATGTTTTCCACTCATGAGAAAATGCAATTAATAGTGGATTCATGTGTCATCAGTCATCTCGATAATATATGCGTGTATAGAAACAGAGAAGCTCCAGTTTTTAAATAACGCATTTCCTCAAAAATTCATACAAATAAGCCAAAGATTATGCTAAGTAGGTCTCGAGAAACATTTAGAGCATGCTCCCTGTGATATGCAATTTTAAAATAATAGAAGATATCATTGCTCTTGGAGCTTTGGGCATTCCTGGACCTGCTAATTCTTTGTGAACGCATTGTTACTTTGGCAAGATGCCAGAGTGTTGCCCAAGCGATGTTAATGTAACATTAGGTATATAAATGCCAAACAGGACATTTTAAAACTTCTGAATGGATTATGGATCTATCAGTGTCTACAGCTTTTTACTACCAGACAGGTAAGAGTAGAACGGGTGTTAACACCTGCCCCGTGGTAAGGGCTGAGTGTCGAGCGTATGGCAGGAAGTTACAGGAGTGGAGTGTCTTCCCAGACCAACTGATGACATCAGTGTGGTGGAGCTGTGGGAACGCCAAGGGCCCCTGCCCCCCAACACCGTGGCATGTTTGGTACTGAGGGCCTGGCCATGAAGACAGAGTTGGTGTGGTCGGACATTTCCAACAAGCCTGCCATCTAACCATTGTCAGCTCATCTTCTTGTTAGTTCCAGGCAAAACCCTTTTGTGAGTCACTTCTCCGAAGCTCAAAGACATCCACAGAAGAACCTAAAGTCCCACAGTTCCCCCTTAGGATTTAAACTCAGGAAAGTTAGCATCTGATGCATATTCCCCGTATCTAAGTCATGTGCTGACTGCATGCACATAAAACAGGAACAAGTCAGTCTCTCTCTATGTTGTGTTCTCCCCCTTTTTCCCCACGATTTTCTTCCTTCATCATGCAAATGCAAAAAGTGGCCAGGAGGGTTAGGCTAAGTGGGTTCTAGGTAGTTCCTACTGTGCGATCTTAGTAAGTCACTTACTAAGGCTTCTCTTAAATGGTTTCCTTATCTGTGAAAGGAGATGTTTAAAACTCAATGCTATCTTTGGTCCCTTCACTTCTAAACGTCAATGGTTTCTCCTTTCTTGGTACTATGCCGTCTCCCTGGCTGTTGCCTGTGTCCATTTCTTCATTTCTATTTTAGGAAGTAGTAATCCCTCACGCCCATGGAGCCTCTCCCACCCCACCCCCCACCCCCCACCCTGGAAAAACACCACCAGTCTGTAATGGCAGGTCCTCTAGCTCTGGGCACATTGTGTTTACACTGCTCTGCCTTCGTAAACTGTCAGTTTCTTCAACAAACACATTCTCCACGTTCCCAACTTTGGGAAACTTGGTATGCACTCAGTAAGTATCTTGTGAATAACTGACTTGCTAACCTTCTCCCGGAGGGTCCCTTCAAGCAAAGGGAAGGGTCAAGAGGAGTCACCCTTTGCTTTTCTGGACAATTCTCTTCACAAAGAGCCAGTCTTGCCTCCTGTCTCTTCTGTCTGAGGTGACTTTTTGAAAGCTGTGGGTCTTCCCTGGTGATTGGGATTATTGATCACCTCACATTTACTCACAAGTGTAGGCAAATAACTGTATTGGTACCAAGGAATATATCCCATAAGTAAGAAAGTCACAATTATGTTATCTCTATAACAATTTGATAATCTCCTATCATACTAGACTATGAGTTTGGCTATAGGAAGGGCCATATTTTCTTCATCCCTGACATAGTCTGGGGCATCAGATATTAGGTTTCATACATTTTCACTGAAAGTTTGTTTGGGGTTGAACCAGATCCCATTCAGTCTGAATTCATGCCCTCAAAAGCATTTTATATTGCTCCCTGTAAGATGCGCAGGCACTCTGGCTTTAATTTATCAACGTTTTCTTTGATCTATTTTCTGGGAGGCAGGATTATCAACAATTTTTTAAATTAAGATATGATTGACATACAACACTGCATTCGTTGTAGGAGTACAAAATAACAATTCACCATATGGATAGATGGTGAAACGGTTACCACAGTAAGTTTGGTTAGCACCCGTCCCCACACAGAGTTACATTTTTTTTTTTCTTGTCCTGAGGACTTTTAAGATTATACTCCTGGCAACTTTCAAATATGCAGTAGAGGATCATTAACTACAGTCACCAGGCTGTATGTTATATTGTTTTATTTTCCACATTTCCCTTTGGAAACCACGTGGGGTTTTGGTACTTTACACATTCCCCTTTACACAATAAAACATAATTCAACTGCCTGCATCTGGGCGAAGGGAGACAGCAATTAGGACAGCTTTGGGAAATAAGAGAGTGACAAGTAGGTGGCCTAACTGGGGAAACTGAATTTACAACGACAGAACTGCTAATTAACAAACCATTGCACACTGAAGCATGCCTTCATGCTCACAAAAGTGGTAAAGCAGCACCAAAGGCCCATATTTTGGAGAGGCTCTAGTGAGATACTTAAAATTCATGAGCTTGATCAAGGTTTAGCAATATAAATGACTTGTCTCTTGGGCTTGACCAATTCTGCTACGCGGAAAGATACAGCATTGGAGCACATTTTATTTTAACTGCAGTATTGAATTAAAAGACATAAATATAGGGAATAATTTATAGCCTCAAGATGCCTTAAAAATGAATTCTCCTTGGTAACTTAACTGCAAATGCACAGGAATGAAAAATGTTATAATTATACAACATGCTGAAGTCAGAGTAAATTTTTACCTTTAAACATTACTTTGGATATGATCGCAAAACACCCATTCAAAAAAGGTCTATAAAATTCTTCTCAGTGTTGAGACCCTGAAAAAAAGAATGCAAGATGCTTTCCTCAGAGAGAGCCAATCTCCCTGAAGCAGGCACACTGGTTCATTTGAAATTGCCTATTAGTTGAATAAAATAACACCTCTAAGTAGCCAGTAGTATTTTTTTACAAGGCTCTATTCTGAACTTTTTTTTTCCTATTGGGAAAACAAATCTGCAGATTCAGGCTTAGAAATACACTCAGAGTCGGTAGAAAAAGCAAGGTTTCTGCCTTGCTTCCTAGCCAAAAGATAATGGACCCTTAGGCAGTCTGTCAAGAACTCTTGCTTCAGAATTGTCCAAAGCAAGCAGCTGGCCAGAAATAAAATTTGAACCCCCCAAAGATTTTTTTAATTCACAAACCTCCAGAAACATGCCCACAAAATACCACCATCAGAGCTTCAGTGTTTCGAGTGTGGGTATGTAGTCAACAATCTGGAATACTCTAATTCTCACGGCATAACCTCCATCTGTCATCTAGCTTGCTGAGGAGAAAACAAGTTGGAGGTGAGAGCAACTCATACAGCTGGAGAATGGAAAGGAATAACAAAAAGTAAGATCCTCAGGGTGTTAGAAGTAATTACAACAGAAATCATCTCGCTCAGAGTACAGTGGAAATTACGCCTCCTGGTGCCATATTGTCCAACGGTTGCCCCCGTCAATCGACAGGGTAGAGGTGGTGACAAGAATGTACTCATCCATGTACGGGCCCCTTGTTCCTGTTTTGCCTTCAGTCTCAAAACTGCCTCTCAATGAACCGATGAGGCCGCAAATTTGCTAGCAGTGCTATTCCATATCTCCCATACCTTCACAACCAAAAATGTGCTGTGAGCTGTGCAACAGGGGCCACCATGGGCGAAGAGTGTGAAGAGTAAAAAGGGGGCGAAAGAGAAAAAAGAAAGAGGAAAAAACGAAGAGGTAACCTGTGGAAGCAGGCAACTAGAGGAAATAAAAACTTTCTAGTTTAACTTCTCAGTGAGTCATGGGGGCAAGGGAAAGAACGCATGCCTCTTTTCACTAACGCTTTTGGCAGTAAATCTTAGAGATGGTGTTTGTTAGATTATTACAGTACCCCTCTGAGAGCAATAACATGATGCAATTAAAAAAAATCAGGACATCCGAACACTAAATTATCCCAATTTACAGAAAGCACAGCAAAATCTTTCACTTGTCACTGGCTGAATCAGAATGAAATCCACATCCCGTACAAGAGATCACACTGAAAGTAGTTTTATTTGGTTTTCATTAAAAGCTTTCTAGATTGTGGCTAGTAAAAGAGGCCTGTATATTCTACCAACAGTTTAGTGTTTATGAGCATTACAGGAAAGAATAAAACTTTGCAGATACCTATTTGCAGAAATGGCAGTGGAAAGTAGGGTTGTGAGATTTTTCTACTGTATAAATATAATCATCATCATCTCATCATTCTCAGGCCATTTTAACTCATCTTCCCACTTTTTGAATTCACCTACAAATTACCTCCAATATTTGCTAATAATAAGATTACCAAATACCATTTTCTCATTTAAAAAGCATTTTCACATACCTTATCTCATGACATTCATCCCAGCACTTTGGTTAAGAATTAATTTCATGATTTTTCAGAAAAGAGATGGCATCTTAAGAACACATAACTAAATTAACTATGCCCCTAAAGCCAGCGAATTTGGTTCAAAATGAGATTTTTTTCAACACCAAAATATGCCCATTCTATAATACTGAAATGCAGCTGCAAGCTTGATACATAATTTTGAGAAATAGTAATTTTCTTAGATTGGATTGATTTGGGGACCATCAAGTTTTTGGCACTGACTTTTGAATAAAATGAATGATCGGGCAAGACAGTGCCATATGAAATTTTTAAAAAAGAAATTACCTATGGTTCTGAAGATAATTTCAAGAGAGGAATTTAAGATTTTTCAACAATAATGGTATATTGGAATCCAGGCGCACTTTAAGGGTAACAAATTTAAAGTATGATAATGGCTGCTACAATATTTTGCAAACAGTAGGCATTCAATAAATACTCACAGAAAAATTTTAAAGGAAACACTCCCTATACAAGTACTGATAGGATTTCCTAATAATCAGTTTCATCAGAAAATTATGCATAGATATTAGAAATGCAAATTGGTACAGATGCTCTTAAAATAACTTTGTGAAAGCTACGAAGAGCCTTAACATGTCTACATATTTTGGTCTATGTATTCCAATTTAAGGATTTAACCTAAAGAATTAACTTAAGATGTCGGCCAAGATTTTTTCTTTTAAATGTTCACTATGACATTCATTATTTATGTGTACACATTTGTAAAAAGAAAAGAAAAAACAATAGCAAAACAAAAACCATTAATAGGGGATTCATTAAGTAAAACTGTATGCATATAATAGAATATCATTCAGCTGTGAACATATTATTTTAAAGAATTTTATTTGTGTAAGGAACACTTGAAACACAGACCTTCAAAAACCAAGAGCACAACAAAGACTCCATATACCGCAGAGTAAAAAGTAATCATCTCTGATTTGTGTGACTGTTTACAATTTTCTCCTTATCTTTTGAAAATACTTTATTTTGGGTACATTATTTTTATAAAGACACCTAAGTTAAAGTCAGTAACTAAACATGGGTGGAGTTTTTAGCATGTGTCAGGCAGGGTTCTAACCTTTTTACATATATTATCTCATTTAATTCTTATAAAAATTATTGATACACAGCTAGTTATCCTATTTAAGAAGTGAGGAAACTGGGGCAGAGAGATGCTGAGCAACTAACCCCACATCACCTTCCAAGTAAATATCTGAGCTGGGTTTCGAACCAAATCATCTGATTCCAGACCTCCTACTCTTTCCTGCCATAGTATATTCTCCTTATCACACGGGCTGCTTAGTGATGTGCCTGAGTACATTGAGGTCATGGAGCAAGCCATCTCTGACAACTGTGATCCTTGTCTACGAAGTTTTATAACCCTATTGGTGAGCTGGCTTATGATTCTGATGGCGTGTTCAGTGTGCTTTACTCTCTCTATAACCAATTTTCATGAATGTGTTACTTCTTCATCCTGAGAACACAAAGGTTATTTAACAGAGAGGGACATTACATCCATTTGCATCCACTTTGTGATCATCCATGTATAGGATATCAAGCACTGAACTAAAGTTGAGAATAATTAGCTGGTTAGAGCTCTCTCTACCACAAATTTAACACTACCTTGGAGGGGGTATCTGCTTTTAATTAAAGCTATTTCTTGACCATGAGAAAAGAGCACTACTTTAAGAGCAGGGAGATTCAGATTGTTTCTCGCTAAAATTGCTCCTTAGCCATTAGGGCCTGCGACAATCAAAGACAGCACAGTAATTTCATTGGTTTCGGAAGTTCCTGTTAAATTCACTGGCAAACATGTCCGCAAAACCACAGCCGCTAAAATTTTAGAGGTGTGAGTCAGTCACAATAATAAAAATAGAGAGTATTATAATGATTGTATCAGGTAGGAAGACACAAATATAGTTTTACTATGGATGAAAGCTATCAATAGACAGTTTTGTTACTGATTCTGTTTAAATGCCCTCTGAAAACTTAGAGTCTAATATAGAGTGGGTTTTTTTTCTGGTTATTGTTGGGTTTTACAATTACCTATTTATAATCAGATCCCTTTTTTCCTTTTTTTAAATTTTTTTAATGTTTTTTAATTTATTTTTTGAAGGAGAGAGAGAGACAGAGCATGAGCAGGGGAGAGCAGAAAGAGAGGGAAACATAGAATTCGAAGCAGGCTCCAGGCTCTATGCTGTCAGCACAGAGCCCGACGTGGGGCTCGAACTCACGAACCGCAAGATCATGACCTGAGCCAAAGTCAGCCGCTCAACTGACTGAGCCACCCAGGCGCCCTGGGATCCCTTTTTTTCTTAATAAACAAAAAGTCGGGAAGACTTGTCACTAGCATGTTACCAGCACGGATTTACTTTATACCTTAAATTTGTTCCTTCTCTCCAGATACCATGTGAGTCTCCTATCAAGTACAAGTGAGAACACCCTTGTCCTATAGCCTGTCTGAAGCTTTATTACATATATCGTTGCAAAGCATAATATAAATCAGCATCTTTTTGGCAACAACTCAAAGGCATATATAGGTATAATGTGTGTCAGTAAGTTTTATTCCAATTTTCTTTGCTTGTAAAGCAGATGTTTATTTCTACTAATTCCAGAATAAACAGGTAGGAGTATAATAGATGTAAATAGAAGAAGGTCCATTATGTTCTCATAAACTATGAGTTGACCCACTGCAAGTATATGATGGGTATATCTCTACATGTTGCATGTAATAATACATACTGGTTTACCACCTAACAGCTCCTATGAAATTTGGTTCCTGAGTACTGTATTTTATACAAGTAAATAAGAAACTTAATGGCAATCATACAAGAGAAATAACCTAATGTCTAAAGGCACCTTAATTCTATGAACAATTTACAAACAGAAAATTACTACCTTGATTTCTACAAGGTAAAAATATTGTTCCTATCCTTCAAGTATTTTATAAAATGAAACACAAATCAAAGTGGATACAGAACTACTAATGATTGAAACTGCAGTCTTTTCCTTTTATTTTAGGTATTGATTTTATTGGAAAACAATATCCTATATTGAGACCAAAAACTCTGGGAACTGCTGAGGTTCTAGCCACTGAGACAACAATTGCGTAGGGACGCAAATATCTGTACACATTAGCTTCCATTTATATGGTCCCACGGGAGATGTAGCAATAGATTAAGCAATATCTTAATGACACAGTGTAGCTGATATATGCCAAGCACACGGGGAGCATCACATGGTGTTACCTGTACATTCTGCTGAGTAACTTCAAACTAACAGTCAATCCAAACTCAAACATCCAAAAAGAAAAAAGAAAAAAAAATATTCTTCACTTTAGAATATTTCCAGGTCTAATGACTCTGATTCTTGCCTAATTGATTTCCTTGTGCTAAATTCTGTATTGTCCTCCCCTTCACTGATCTATAAGTACCTATCACTTCATTAATTAAAATATTTAATTCTTCAAGTATTTTTCTGTTCCATCCGCAGTCTTATGTTTAAGTGAGGACTTGTTTTCGTCTCTTGGAGGTTCATTCATTGTTCATGTACTTTTGCAATACCTTTTCCCTCTTTTTTTTAAATTGATAAGTAAGCTTCACTTGAGATACTTTTAAGATAAGTCAGTATATATGGGAATGAATTGCCTTATGACTAGAAATCAATATATTATTCCTTCCACTCCTACAGCCATCTTGAAAATGCCATTGGTTAAATAAAAACGATACTGATGTATGTTTATAACAGAACAACAGGCATCCATTTGAGAAAAAATTCTTTGTAGGTGGCATGACTGGAGGGAGGGCGGGGAAGACACAGACAGATCTGTGTCATCTGCATACCAAAGAACTTGGCCTATCTGACTGGGATAGTTGTTGCAGAAGAGAATGGGAGAGTACTTAAGGACAGAGCCCTGAGGAGTGTCCACGGACATCAGCACAAAGAAGGCTGGTGGGGATAGCCTAAGGAGGCATGGTACATTGGAAGCAAACCAAGCATTCCTCTATGCTTGAACAACCAAGACTAAGAGAAAGATAAGGTGAGACAAGGTCGTGGGGTCTCAGGAGAGTATAACGCTGCCAAAGAATTGCTGGAAGGGACTTCGGGGATTTTTTTTCTTTAATAAAGACATAACTGGCAACTTTTTGAGTGCCACAGAGTCAACACTATCCTTAAAATCTCACAGATCTATTTCAGCTGCAACTCTACAAGCTCCCTTAAGTCAGAGAAGAAAAATCAATTATTTAATCCATGTGAAAAAAATTTTTAAAAAAACCTGCCAACGTGGTTTGACTACCAAACCACTGGAGTTGTGGTTTGTGCATAATGGATTCCCTCTTCCATTGCCTCTAATCTAATTAATTCCTCATATCCGTCTCCATTCCAGCAGACGTGTTTACTAGCCAAGTTGCATTAAGATGATTTTGAATAACTTCATTGAAAAAAAATGGATAGGAGGTGGGTAAGTGAAGCAAACAGACAGAAACATCAAATACAAAGTTTTTCATTTCTGTGGGCTGTTTCTTTCTTATTACAAAGGTCTTCAATAGAAAAGCAATCTCTACTTTTCTGAGACACCATGCATATAGAGCATGGCTAAAATAAGGTGGGCTATACCACATTTCCTAACTATTACACCTGCATAATTATTCATAGTGCCCCCTTTTACTCAAAAAAGTGCTCTGATTTGGGCAATAAAATTATATGGTTCCCATAGATATGTTGTGACAGGAATGCCAATTTACATAAGACATTGAAACAAACTTGATATGATCCCTTTAACAGATCAATACAGTGGACATATATAATTTTACAAGTTCGGAACTGATCAAGGTTTCCTAAGAAAGGATTTAAGTTTCTCTTGTTTTTTATATTATTTGTTGTCTTTCAACATGCTTCTTTTCAATAAAAATCTATGTTAAGAAAACTAAGACAAAGGGGCTCCCAGGTGGCTCAGTAGGTTGAGCGTCTGACTCTTGATTTCAGCTCAGGTTTTGATCTCATGGTTCATGAGATTGAGCCTCATGAAGGACTGTCTCACTCCCTCTCTCTCTGCCCCTCCCACTCCTCCCTGTCTCTCACAAGTAAATAAATAAACTCAAAAAAAGAAAACTAAGTCATGGAGTGACTTAAAAATGAAAAGAAATACAAATCAAGTCTCCTCATGCTTGACTATAAATCTTATTCAGTGTTACGTGAATTTTTTTCAGTGTTTTCTCTCGCGAGAACAGCAACCATTTTTGAGATAGAGGAAAACATAGATCATTTACTTCAACTCCTTGATTCTACTTTCAAGAAAACCAAAGCTCAGGGAAATGCAATGACTTGCCCAATGTCACAGGTCTGGTTAGTGCAGAGCTAGGTCTGAAGACCTGGTCCAAGCACTGCTTAGTCTGCATTTCATTCTGTCTCCTGCATTAGACTCCTCATTTATTTTATTACCGATGATGCTCCTGGCAGGGAGACAGTCCTCAATATCTAGCTTTGCCCTAAGCCTTACATTTTCCAATAGGGAAAGGTAGAAAAAGCGAAGAATCCCACACAAAAATTTCCACTTACCAACTTTTCCGACAGGGGCAAAGCAAGGTAGTGTCTGTAAATCAGCATTGTAAAGTCTCTTAGACTGCTGATATTTGACTGTTCTTTTGTTAAAATTTTTAGGTTGCTTTATTTTTGACAGAGAGAGAAAAAGAGAGAGAGCACAGACAGGGAAGGGGCAGAGACACAGGGAGACACAGAGTCCGAAGCAGGCTCCAGACTGAGCTGTCAGCACAGAGCCTGCCACGGGGCTTGAACTCACAAACTGTGAGATCATGACCTGAGCCAAAGTCAGTAGCTTAACCCACTGAGCTACCCAGGTGCCCCTGACTGCTTCTCGAAATAAAGCAAGCTCTGTGTCTTGTCCCTGATTTCAATGCAACAGACTTCAATGTTTTTTAAGTTTTATTTTGTTTTTGAGAGATAGAATGAGCAGGTAAGGGACAGAAAGAGAGGGAGAGAGAATCCCAAGCAAGCTCTATGCTGTCAGCACAGAACCCCCCCCCCCACCCCCCCACCAACACGGAGCTGGATCTCATCAACAGTGACATCATGACCGGAACTGAAATCAAGAGTCAGGCCCTTAACTGAGTGAGCCACCCAGGTAGCCCAATGCAACAGACTTTAATACAAAAGAACAGTAGGGACTTTGGGAAAACTGGCCCACGAAACATCACTGGGAATTCTGAGTTTAAGAAAAACATAGTCAAGATTTATTTCTTAACATTCAGTGTAATAAAAAGTTTAATTTGTTCTAAAGCAAGTGTTAGGATTAGTTTAGCCAAAGAATTTAAAGGTAAAATTTTAAAAATACAAATGTGTTTAAAGCAATATACTTGTTAAAACAAAACTACTGTAGTAAAAAAACCATTTTAAGTGCTTTTATTTCCTTTATGTACCGTGTTAGATACTGAGTTGAATCAGAATGTGCATTTGAATCAGGGGAATGTATTTATTTACTGAATTTATATTATCAATAAATCCAAGGAAAAGCAATTGCACTGATTGGATTTTAACACACTGAAATTTCTTGCATGAAGGTTTAATACATATTTGATGACCCCATCTGTCCTACACCTAAACAAATGTAGATGAAACATATTTATTGAGAAATTATTTTCCATCAAGGAATCAGTCAACATGATGTGACTAACCAAAAGGGTCATAATTGTAAAAAAAAAAAAATTATTGTATTTCCAGACAGCTCAAATGATATTTCCATATACTTTCACAATTACCAAGAGAATTTAGTTCTTTATAACAAACATGTCCTCAGATCATTTTAAAAAGAAGAAAAAGAGGGGCGCCTGGGTGCCTCAGTCGGTTAAGCGTCCGACTTTGGCTCAGGTCACTATCTCGCGCTCCGTGAGTTCGAGCCCCGCGTCAGGCTCTGGGCTGATGGCTCAGAGCCTGGAGCCTGCTTCCGATTCTGTGTCTCCCTCTCTCTCTGCCCCTCCCCCGTTCGTGCTCTGTCTCTCTCTGTCTCAAAAATAAACAAATGTTAAAAAAAAAAAACTTAAAAAAAAAAGAAGAAAAAGAAAGGAAAGAAGACAGGAATTAAAGTAGTACAATTACAGACCAGAGTTACTGAACTCCCCTGACATTGTATATACCTCTCTATCCTCAGAATTATATCACTTTGTAAAATCGTATTTCTTTTTTTTCCCCACTAAATCTTAAGCTTGAATAAAAGGGACTCTCTTGATATTCTTCACATCTCTAGGTTAAGCACAAACAAGCCACAATTAAGAAGTTAATATATTTGTGGGGTGCCTGGGTGGCTCACTTGGTGAAGCATCTGACTGTTGATTTCAGCTCAGGTCATGATCTCACCGTTTCATGAGTTCGAGTCCAGCATCGGGATCTACACAGACAGTGTGGAGCCTGCTTGGGATTCTCTCTCTCCGTCTCTCTCTGCCCCTCCCCAGCTCGTGTTCTGTCCCTCTCAAAATAAGTTTTACAAATTCAAAAAAGAAGTTAATATATTTGTGCTGAATTAACTGATTGATTAATACATGGATGGATGGAGAATCATGGTTGGTGAGGAATCAAGATACGTTTAGACAGTAAGGATAACAGTAGCATGTTAGGTGAGATGAGGATCCATGGGCAAGCTGCTAATGGAACTGGCTTCTTTCAAGGCAGCATCGACATTGAGGGAAAAGGAACCACTCAATTCCGCACCTGTTTGTTGTGGGTTAGGAGTAAGAATGTGATCCAGGCAGCGTCACAGGAGGAATTTCATTTCCTAGCAGCTGTAACAGAAGTGAACATCCCACTACTTCAATACAGCATATGATTATTCTTACTATTTCAATCGTAACTCTCCCCCAACTCTAACCCTGAATAATTTGATGTGTCTTATAAACACTTCTCAGGCATATTTACATCATCATCATAGATATTCCTCTGAGTCAAGGAGATGCAGGACGTAGTTTTGCCCTCCTTGGACAAACAACTTAATCCAGGTGGAAACCTGTAAAATACTCTTCAAAAGGATCACAAGGCAAATAAGATGTGATGAAAGGGGCTGAGTGGGTGCCCAGGCAGGAAGCTTCTCCTGAGTCCGCCTTGCTGGTAGCAAAGGTAAGAGCCACAGGCTAAGTCCCAGACCCAACAACTTCCACTTGGGAGGGTGTCAAGATCACCAGAGGAGGTGTCAACACACTTAGTTTCCAGTTTGGGCTCTGCCACTTAGAACAATTCATTTAACTCTTTGAACTTGAATTTCCCATCTATCAAGGTCTTTGATGCTTCCTTCTTTCTTTCTGCTGTCTAACAAAAAACCATTTGTTGAGCTCCTATTAGGTATTAATCACTGCGGCACTCCTCTGCCCTAAAATAGATGTGCTAATGCTAATGCCTCTTTGAAGATCAAAGAGACGAGATGTGCAGGAACCTTGTAAATAGCACAGTGTTATATAAAAGGAAAAAGCCTTATCTCTGACCCCTCCCATGTTCCCTATCAGCTTTAACACCCTGGGTTCCACATTCTATCTTGTTTCCCTCCCTTCCCTACCAAAATGATGATTGCATTGATGAGGCACACTCTGGAGAGCATCTTGTTATGATTTTGATCACTTTCTATAGCTGTCATTTTTACTAGGCTATTCAAAGAAAACTATACACCTTAGAGTGCCCCTACTTTAAATGTGAGCATGCACACAAATACACACTCATGCACACCATATACAGAATCACAAAATACAACAACGTGCTTTTTTTTTTTAAGAAAAGAAAGATAAGAAAAGAAGCACCCTGTGCCTAATTCCCAGCAAGACTAGATTAGATTTGTGTAAACAATCATCTGGAAAGTAACTAAAAGCAACAACAATAACAACTAACACTTACTGAGTCCTTACTATAGGGCAGGTACTGGCTAACTGGATGTAACCTTTTATAATAGGCGCTATTACCTTCATTCCATAGATGATGGAACTGAAACGGAATGAGGTTAAATATTTATGCATTTATTAGTTTATGAGTGAGAGGAAGGATTTAAACCCATGCTAGTCTACCCCCAAAGCCTGTGCTCTCAATCATTAATGTTGCTGCAGAAGATGCCTCTGGGTGGCCACAATGTCATGAAACCCGCCTGCTAAACGAAATGCTAAGCACGACTTCATAAGGTTGTCATTTGGGTCCACAATGAATGTATACCATTCACTCTAATTCTGTGGGCAGGTTTGAGAGGCAACAAATTTAAAATGAACATGATTAGAATTAGGCACACTGATAGCCTCACTGAGAAAAGGAAAAATATATTTTCAATATGTATGTAATATACTATATGTATATATGTAATATACATGTAATACATATACAGAGAGAGCACATGCAAGGACTCAAAACTCAGCAGAGCAGAAGACTGGAAAACTTTACTGTAGGGCCCGAGACCCAGATCCACCTCAAAATATCTCAAAGGCTTCATATGCAGGAAGGAGTCATTAGGTTAATACCCAAATAAAACCAGATCAATTTAAGAGAATACAATATACAAGGATTATGGAAGTCATGGAAATTGGGAAAGATGTTCCTTTCCTGAAAGAATTCAAACCTATAGAAGATGCTTCAGTTATTCAAACAACTAAGTTTTGCAGGATATTTTAGCCCTAGATATTGCCAGGTTTCCATCCAGATGAGGACTTCATATTATACTACTTACCTTATCATTTTATTATATTTATTCTTATATTTTTATCTATGCACATGTTTGTATTGTGTTATGAATACATTGTATTAATACTGTTAATAATCTACCATTCGATTGGACTATGTGTAGGTCAGATGAATCACTTCCTTGGAATATATGAGTTTAAAGCAACCCAGGTTTCATCCACCTAGAGTTCTTTTTTCCATATTAACACACAGCTTTAAAAGACTCCCTGCAGCTTTCTGTCTTTCCTTGCTAATCTATGTGTCCTCCTTCAACACCCTATCAGGATATTCTGAGATGCTAGCCTACCTGAGTCTGAGACCCCGAAGGCACTAAGCCCCAGTCAATTCCTGGCTAGGAAGCTATGATGTCTCTAATAGCCTTGCTTGTTCATGCTCAGTAAAGTCCTATCTTTTAGAGGAAGGACTCAGATGGAGCAACATAACTTCACAGGATTAGGAAGCAGTGGAAGACAGGTGAAACCAATACTGGTACATTTCCTTACTTGACATCCCTGTGAGTTCATCACTGCTATCAACAAAGGTTCAGATTTGAATTGTTCCCAATATCTATTGTTCTGGTCTCCATTAAAGAGGGAAGCCAAACAGGGACAGGAGACCCCCGGGGTGGAGACCGGGAGGGAGAAGACTCTTCTGGGGAAGAGCAGGCACAGAGTAGGTTGCCGCTGTCAGAGGTGGCCGGTAGGGATGCTGGCAGCTCATTATCATTTGCTCTCAGCCTAAACACGGCAGCAGAGCCCCATCAGTGCTAAGAGCACTTGAGAGGATGATGCCAAGGAAGGCACGGTGGTAACGAAACATCCACACTGGTGTTTGACTGAATATCTGCACCTCCACCTCCAGGAGAGCAAAACACACGAGGTTCTCTAGGGCAGGGGCCATGTTGGAGTCACCGATGTCGTTTCACAATCTTGCCAGGAAACGTGACACGGAACAGGTGCTCATAAAACATTTGTTGCAAGCAGGAATCAGTGGAAAGGTACCAGCCCTATCCATTCTATCAAACCTAGGAAGATTCCACAAGCTTCCTCTGGCTCCTCAAACATACTCAGGCAGTTGTAAGTACATTTGATTTCAAGGACAAAGTTGCTGTCTATTTTTAATAAAGAAGCAGCTTGAGTGAATCCCTTGTCTATTTTCTTACTCTCTTATTGCCTTTTGTTTGCTTGAGCAAGAATCTGGACTAATTTCAGGCTTCACTTCATTTTAGTAATAACTGAAATCTAATCAGGGCTGCATATTCGTTGCCTGTGTCTCTGTCCCTCTGCCTGCCCCCTCTTCTTCCCTCCTCCCTTTCTCTGCCTATCCCTCCCTTTTGTACACTGGGAGCCTCCCCTCTCTCTCTCTCCCTCTCTCTTTCCCACTATCCAACGTCCTCCTCTTCCCTCTGACCCTAGGTACCTCTCTGCCTCTCTCTCTTTCCTTCTCTCTCCTTCTCCTCCCCCTCCTTCCACTCTATCTCCCTGCTTCCTTCCCTTTCTCTGTTTCTGCCTCTATCATCCACCATTCTGTCTCCCACTGCCCTCCCTCCCCACCTCCCTCTGACTCCTCCCCCTTGCGGCCCCATTTTTGGTCCCCAATCTGCCCCCTCTGACTCCTCTCTCTCTGCCTCCTCTCTCTCTCTCTCTTTCAGCTGATAGGTAGAACTCACACTCAGAGATACACACATTGAACTAAATAGCTCATTTAAAAAACTGTGTCAAGTTAATATTATAACATTTAGTGTGTGAGAATGAAAGCTGTCCTCTGGGAATTGTTTTTGTTTTATCATGCCCTAAAATTTAATCTCTATATAAACAGGACTTAATTTCACTTTCCCACCTTTATCTCTGTAAATAATGTGTGTGTGTGCGTGCGTGTGTGTGTGTGTGCGTGCGTGTGTGTGCCAGAGAAAAGTCCTCTGTTGAGAGGGAACATTTGGAGGCTTCTGTTAAAGGTTATAATCAATTACATTTATAAACATATTGACAACAAGCATCCTCTGGTCCTGCCTCTCTGTTGTCATTAATTCATACTGTCTTGTAATATATATAGAGAAAAAAAAAAAAGACCAAGAAACTACTATTTTAAGTATAGAGAAAAGCTACATTCATTGTTCAGCCATATAAGGAAGTTAAACAGTAGAGGGCCAGGGCAGACAATGACAGAAAGCTACTAATAAAGACGTTTCGTTTTTATTTAGGAATGAAGGAAAAATAAGAGAGACAGAAGACTAGATAGTCATTGAACAGGTCAGGTACCTGGAGGGCTTATAACATCAGCGTTTTTCTTGCTTTTCAGACTCAGTCTGATCACGGATCTTTTAGGTTAATGGAGAGTGGGGGTGGGGTGCAGTGTGGTTAATGCATGTTCAAGATTTCCAGAAAGATAAATGACTACTGTGTTTTGTCCATTCTGAGCTGCATTGAAGGGACGTTGTAGTCAGGGTCAAGGCACGACAAGCCCCCTGCGTGTCCATTCTCGCCTATGAAAGCCATTCAAGAGGAGAACAGTCCCTGAGGCAGCAGCACAGATTTGCCCTCAGGCATTCCTACCGGTAAATTCTGGATCCAGCCTTCTTAGCTGTGTGACCCTGAGAAAGTGAGTACTCTCTAAGCCTCAATTTCTCCACCTGTAAAATGAGTATAGAAGCATCTAGCTGATGCAGGCGCTGTGAAGATTAAATCCAAAGCACATCGTAAGAAACACAGCGCAAAATCTGGTTCTCAGCACATCTTATAACACTATCATCCCCGTCATCCCCACCTCTACCTACATCATCCGTACTTTCCAGCGAGATGAGCGTAAGCAACTTCCTGAGAATCACAAAGCTCGTAGGGGACCAAGGTAAAGCTCAAACTTGGGTCTGGAATCTCAGTTGAGGACTCGTCCCAAGTCCATCTTTATCTCAGGAAGTCTAAGGTGGAAAAGTGGAGTGCTCTTGGTGTCAAGGGTCATCACAGGGCTTCAAGAGTACCCAGAACTCCAGATATCTCATGCCTAAGCCTACCGGAAATAAAATATCCTAGGCTGCTTCCCTAATATCTGAATCACCAGGTGTAGGAAATTTCCCTGGTTGCTCTGTTATCATGAGCACCAGCCTGAAAGGCCAGGGACCAAAGTTCTGCGTTTGGCTCTGCTTTTGCCCCCTGCCTCCGTATCTTCAAGTGTCACCAAAGAACACAATGTCTATTTCCCTATCTGACCCCGTGGAGACATTGCAAGAGGGAAAGAAAATGTCATCTAGAGCCCAAATCCTCAGGAGAAAGGCAGGAAATGAAAAGGCATTGTTTATTTCGCCTGGCTCTGCAGTGAGACAGCTGTATGGGCCTGTGAATAAAAAAAAAAAATGAGCCCTGGCTGGCTCAACCTTTGGCAAATAGATGGGTATTACGTGGGCAGGAGGCTGAGCCAGGAGAGGAAGCAAAGGAGGAGATTTCCTTTAATTCTGCCCATATTGTTGACTGCTTGTTTTCCCTCCCAGGACCTGCTGGACTTCCCTGCTGCCAGAGCACAAAGTACAAGGCAGTGTGGGAAGCCAGCAGCTAAAGCACCAGCTGCCGCAGCTGCTTGCCTGCTCCGTCAACACCTTCCACAGGGCTCCCCTCAGCGGGCTCACCCTGAGCAGCTACAAAGATCATTGCTAGTGCCACTGACTCACCTTACATTTGGCTGTCCTCTCTTCCCCTCCTGCCACCTGGCCCAAAGCGACTTCTATTCTATCCTTGCAAGGATAACGCTTAAGACTTGCATGGCCTGTACAACGTAATAGGGGCCTAACAGCTTTTGCATCCCCAAGACTGCAGGTCCAGTGAGCAGGTATCAGTATCCATGACTGAACATGAAGGAGACATTTTATGGGAACACCTCTATGGTTCTCAAGATACTGCAACCCATAGGCAAGTGTCTACACCTCAGCAAACAAGGACAGAGCAATGTAACAACAAATAACCCCATTATAGGCGTTATACCCTCAAGGTTGCTCCATTCAAAAGAATTAAGTTTATTCAAGTCTCTTTCCCTGGGTTACCAGTGTCCGAAGGAAGGAAGGAAGGAAGGAAGGAAGGAGAAGAGAAAGAAAGAAAGAAAGAAAGAAAGAAAGAAAGAAAGAAAGAAAGAAAGAAAGTCTCTTCCCATTTCACAATGTGGTATAAAATCTTCTCAGGTTTTACCAAGATGGTGGCTATACGCTGCTAATTCTGAAAAAATGCGGCCAGAGTAGGAAGCACATGGGTTAAGGGCTGCTCAAGGAGGTAGAGGATTAAAATAAGTCAAAACCATTCGTAGACATCAAGGACTAATTCACAAAGTGCAAAATAAAATACTGACAACATTTTGCTAGAAATCTTGTTCATTTTCCTTAGAAATACAAGAGGCAATGCGGTACGGGGCGGGGAGGCAAGCACATAAGCTTTTTTTTTTTTTTTAAATAGAGCAGTTCTTTTATTTACATTTTTTAACTTAATTTTTTATTTTATTGTACTGAAAAAATCTTGAGATCTACTCTCTTAACAGATTTTAAGTGCATGATACAATATTGTTAACTATAGGCACACTGTTTTATGGTAGTTCTCTAGAAGGTATTCATGCTGCATTATTGAAACTTTATACCTATTGATTAGCAGCTCCCCTCTCCCCCCCACCCCTTGCCCCTGGCAACCACAACTGTGCTATTTCCAGGACTGACAATTTTAGATATTTCAAATAAGTAGAATCATGAGGTATTTGTTCTTCTGTGACTGGCTTAAAGGGATATATGCTCAGATTAATTTAAATAACTTCATAATGATTTTAAATCCCATTAAAGAAAATAAATGCCCACGGAGTTTTTCATTCAGTTTGATAACCATGCTGCCTGTTTAGTGAAATTTTCCATACTTTCAGATTTACCAAGATACTACTCCATCTTAAAAAAACACATTTTTCTCTCCAGTTATGCTTTCTGGTCCTTCAAAAGCAAATGCAAATATTTTGTCCAAAATTAAGACTTCTCCTACAGCTTACACCATGCCTTCATAGTGATGTCTGACTTATCAAAACATGAGTTATCTCGTTATCTCCCATTTTAGAGTATCAGGAGTGTATTTCTTCTGTTTCCTTCATAGTAACTCACCCAGTGCTGGGCACAAATCAGTAGCTTATTATGCATGTACAGATTGACTGATATATAAATTCTTTTCTAGCCTTAACCAAGTGAAGCAATCATCCCCCTGTGGAATGGCCTTGAATGATGATTCAGAAACGAGTCCATACTTTAAACACTTCAGTGTGTCTGAACTATGAAATTTCCTCATTTGGTAAGATAAAATTTATTTACATAACTATATTATAACCCTAAACTCTAATTAGTAGCGGGAAAATGAGATGACAACAGTAAATATGGAAATCTGGTAAACAACCCTGCTTCACATATCAATTTAGGCTCCTGGCAATAGCGAATGGGAAGCCAAAAACTTTTTTGGCGCTTACCCTGTCTTATATTTGTAATAGTTGTGCATACATGAAAATATGCATTTGTAAAAGCACTTCTTGTAGCTTTAATTTAGATTTGCAGATGATACTATATGTGGTGTGGATCTAAGAAGAGATAAATATTCCAGTCTGAAAAGATAATCCACCAAAGCAGAAATCCATTAAAATCCTTAAATTATTCCATCTAAATTTCTTTTTTTAGTATATTACCTTGGAAAATTTTATGTCAACATAAAATACCACGCTTCTATCATTTTCATAGGTTAAATGTAGCAAATAAAATTCTTCCTCCATAAAGTAAATCTTGAGTATGTTGGATTCAAATATATGCCAATGGCCTTTCTTGCCTAACATTATTTTCTATAGTATTTTTCATCATTTCTGATTCCCCCAAACATACATAATTATTCTTCCGTTCTGACCACTTCAGGCTTTCTTACCATTTTTGCCTCATCTCTTTTTTTACAGCTGGCTGTTTTCTTGTATTACATATTTGTTCTACTCTCAAAATTGAATTGCCATCTCATAGAACTAGGTCTTTACTCCCCGGAATTCTATAGAGCAAGAGAAGAACACTGGTGATATAAGTAGCAAAAACAAAGTATTTACTTTCCCTGGAATATAATAAGAAGAATGCCACAGACCCTATATAATAACAAAATTTCATTTCTATTTCTTTTTCCAAAAACAGGAACAAAAATATTTAGTGCCAAAAAAGCTATATTTGTTGAGATGTCTTGCATATTGTATTTCCTAAAGCGAATGGAGTTACAATCACACTTGAAAATGTACTAGTTGTTAAAACAAAATTAAGTTTGGACAGACCCATTGTTTAATAAATTATGCTGTGGCTAGGAACCCCCAGTAAACTGATTTGCTAAGCAATATGTTACACAAAATCTCCAACCTACATACCTTGTCCTTCAACTCTGCATCTCAAATATATAATAGTAAATGCTCATGATCTTTGAGTCATTCTCCAAAAATATTATTGGGTTACGACTAAGTCATTGAACTTGATTTGTATCTACGTTAGTTAATTAACCTTAACATTTTACAGAACAGTCAAGCTAATGTTAGACTTTGGAAGACCAAACAACATTTTGTAATAAGTATTACCATTAAACTAGCATCATTAAAAAACAGCCACTAGCAGCACTTCAAATTTGTGGATATCACCTACCAAACCACAAATCAAATTAGCATGTTCTTCATTCTTTATTGGCTGTTAACATTAGACAGAATTCCCTGTTAAAACTCAAGATTAGCTGGCATGGGTTTAGTATTTGTCATTGATCAAGTTTATACAAAAGCACGTGCTAAATGTTAATTATATCTATTAACGAGTCTTTGCATTGTAATTGTAAAATGTCTTGTCGAGAATACATTTTATTTAAGACTACAAGCACCACTCATCACTTATCAGTATCTTTGCCAGATACATATTTTGATCTTAAGCAAGGTCAAATTGAAATAATTCAACTCATTTATATAAACATGTGAATGAATAGGTACAGATATGCTTATATCAATTTAAATGACTTCTACAAAAATAAGGTCAAAGATTGGGAATCTATCTTGATTTTGAAACCAAAGAATCAATAAAGTTGACTGCCTTTTGATCTCCATCCTTGATCACATTGGATCCAAGGCAGAAATGGTTACCTTGGTTAATGGCTTCTTAAAATAGGTAAGGGTTTTTTTTGTTTTTTTGTTTTTGTTTTTGTTTTTGTTTTTTTTAAGGCAAGGAAGATTTTATTTAAGACTACTGCAAAAGAGAAGAGAGATTAAACTCAATTCTATAGAAACAAAAGGTTGGAGAATTTTCAGTGCTGAGTGAAATCACAAAAAAGTATTAAAGGACAGGAAGGGAATATAATCCAGGCTTTTCCAAGAATCTCTTTATGGTGTTCTGGAAAGAATCATAAATTCTGACTTCATGCACAGCATTAAACAAAGACAAAGATTTTATAAGTGGTTAATAAAGTTCAGTGGAATCAACAGTCCTACCTATACATCGCAGGTTTCTAAGAAAGTCACCTCTCAAGATTAACTGTATAATTGGATGAGTTATCAATACATTCTTTAAGAGAAACTGGGTTGAGTCCATATCGTTCACCTTCACTGCCTGATGATAAGCTCTGTGGCTTGGATCTGATAGTGTGGATCTGGCATTAGGAACAACACCTGTGTGGCTCAGTCGGTTAAGTGTCTGACTCCTGATATTGTTTCAGGTCATGACCTTGTAGTCATGTGATCGAGCCTTGCATCTGGCTCATGCTGAGCACGGAGACCACTTAGGATTCTCTCTTACCCTCTGCCCCTTCCCTGATTGTTCATTCGTTCCCTCTCTCTCTCTCAAAATAAATAAATAAAATTAAAAAAAAAAAAAAGAAACAACTTCCAGAGGAAAAAATGATCCACTTAAAAAAAAAAAGAAGGGATCATTGATAATATTATGTTTCTCTAGAAACGCTTGTTGAAATCCTTGGTGCCTAGCTGAAGGCTAAGCCCCAGTCACCTAAACAAATCTATTTAAGCAAGAGATATATTAAAAGCATCTACAAAGCTTGTCAGTAATAACTCCATAATGTCAGGATGAAGACCCTTTAAAATTAAAATTCTAGAAAAAATAAAAAAATTGAGGACCATAATTTTATTCTACTGATAAATAAAATGTTTGCCATTTCTAAAATTTCGTATTTCAACTTAGTGACTAAAATATAGTAAGAGTTTTATTAAACTAGGAACTAGTGATTGATCTAGAATACTCCAAAGAATACATACACAGAGGTAGTATGCCAATAATTGTACCCGTTCTTACCAATTTTCACAAGATATCTAAATTTCTAAAGCTGGAATTTGGCAATATTCCTTCCTTAGCAAGAATTAAATCAATTTAATAGCATAGGGCAAATGTTTTAAATGGAGCTTGGCAGAATAAGCTATTCCATCAAATCAATGTCAGTTGTTTTTTGTTTATTTGTTTGTTTGTTTTCCCTTCTTCTTCCTCTTCTACACTGTGCCCAAAAGGAGGTTTATGGTTTGGTAAAAGTCCTGAACGGCAGAATAGAGAAGGAAAGACCGCCTCTCAAATAAAGAAGTACAGATCCATTATTAACAAAGTCAAGACATTTCCAGGAGAAAACATCCTAAGTAAAATGAATAAACAAAACAAAACAAAACAAAACACCCATTTGGTCATATTTAAGGGCTACCTTGTGAGTTCACTTAATAATATTCAATATTACTTTAGTGACATGTAATATACTTTTATATAGATCACAAGTGCTATCTAATACAAGAGGGTTCAATAACTGAAATGATTAAAAAATATAATGAGAAAAAATTCCTACCAAAGGAATAAAGTTTATGAGCTAATGTGGGCAGGATCACATTCAATGCAAGGCCTCTGGGAAAATCCTTCCTTAAGTATGCAAGGTATTCATTTGCTTCTATATTACTATCTTTCAGTAAAATACATGTCCCAACAAAACACATCCCAATAAGGGGAGTATTAGCAATATGAGAACCAACATAAAATAAATATTCATCCGAAGTTACCCACACACACACACACATCTGAAGATGGATATCATAATCTCTGCTTTGCTTGATTCCATCATGATAACCACACTCGGTAACTGTCCATCTTTATAATATAACATCAAAGAGATGTAAAGACATTGGAAGGCATCTTCAGGAATATCTGGTTCCCTCTGCCCATCTTCCCCTGCCCCCTCACCCTCACTCTACACTTTTAGCAGGAGAATGTAGTTTTGGAGAGAACATACTTGGCATTTGACATATCACATAACATTTACACAAGAGTTAACCATTTTTAGAACAAATTGTATTCCATATTTTTTCCTGGAAATTCAACCAACATAATCATTCATTTTAATACCCTTTGTTGTCCTGCAGATATTATAGTTTCCTCCCTTCCTTCCTTCCTTCCTTCCTTCCTTCCTTCCTTCCTTCCAGTTTGGACATTGCTCATTGACTCAAACTTTCTGCTTTGCATTTGGTGAGTGCAATGCCCCCTCCTAGGTAAGGAAGGAGAAATAGCTCTAAATAGCAGCTGTCAATGGAAGAATCATTGCACAACCAGGCTCTCAGTGTGACAACATTGGCAAGTGTCACTGTAAAGTGTCAATAGGAAGAGTAAATTGTTCCCAATCCTTTTCCCTAACCTGTTCCTTGTCATAGAGGATGCTTGAACAGAACCTTATTCTCTCTCTGTCACTATTATCAGTAGGGTAAAAGGGTTCACTTAATCATGGAAAGTAAAATCAGACTAGAACTAAATAAAAGCTATATGACTTTTCCCACGTTGGCATAAAACTAAAAAAAGCAGAACTGGTCATGAAGTCATAATTAAGCATTAGCATGGAAGCAGAAACATTATCTTATATTGTCACAAAAACACAGTATCAGATACAAGCAGCAAAAAAATGTTCCAGTCAAGCCCTGGTAGCCAGGAAATTCTTTTCAAAGGTGTTTCCTTTTTGGGCTTTCCCAATTTGTACTCAGTACAGGGACCTAACGTGAGGGTTTAAATATTCACTTTCAACAAATAAGTAAATAAATATCTCCTTTTTTTTGTATGTATATCATGTGATTGAAAACAGAATGCACATTTTCAACCCATCGTAAGTAGTTTGATAAACTGTGTCACAAAACTCATTCTATCATAACCTCTATAATATATGCAAAATTATAATATGTAATATGTAATAAATTATAATGTATGTATAATTAAAGTATGCAAAAGTACAAAAAAAATAAAACCAAATCAAGATCTCTGTATACCATATTGATAAGTGGCACATGAGGGAGCACTGGTATTTTTTAAGGGGCCTTTACAGTAAATATTCCATTCCCTGTATGCCTTTTCATTAAAAAAAAAAAAAATGCATACGCTCTCCCATTCACAAATGCACTCAACCCCACACAGATGTATAAAAAAAAGAACTTACACAATTTCGTCGTTCTGGAACTCGAGCTCTCCGCAAGTGTCCTCAAAGTCCTCCCCACCACCTCTGGCAGTCCCTTCGATGGTTTTATAGGGAACGATAACATTTCCTCGAGCTCCAGATGTTCTCAATACCTTCACCTCCATAATGCCAATGCTCTCGCTCACATGAGTCACAGGTTCCTCAAAAGTAAAGATGCCGGCATGGTCATCATCAAAGATAGTCACAGTGGCAGTGGAGGGAGAGCCAAGGCAAGCGAGTGTAGAAACATGATTGGCTTCCAGGATGCCATCTTCTGAGGCTTCGGAAGATACTTTAACATTGCTCAGATGCACAAGGAAATTTTCATCCTCCTCAAAGATATCGTCATCAATGATGCCAACTCTGATTTCCTTCTGGGTCTCACCAGGCTTAAAGACTACAGTTCCTTCAGTAAATTCATAATCAGACCCAGCATTGGCTGTGCCATCTTCTGTTCTGAAGTCAACAAACACAGTGTTGGTCAAATCACCACCTCTGCGGAGAATGGTCAGGGCTACAGTACCACAGTTCTCCAGACACTGGTATGTCCCTTGTTCAAAGAAGATCTTACTAACAGGGTCATTTTCAGCCACTTCAGTGTTGACCTCATGCATGCTGACTGCCTTCCTTGCCTGGTCAGCTGCATGCCTCTTTAAAATGTTGCCAGCTCCAGTCATCAGGCGAGTAGCTTGGATGCGGTAAAATGCTCGACTTTTTTGCTGCTGACTTAGGACTTGGTAGTTAGCTAATTCTATTAATTGCTCTATTTCTTTCTCCGGATGTTTCTGCTTGAGCTCCTTCAGAATCCTAGCCATTTCTCGCCTGGCCTCTTCATCATCTTGGTCCCTCTCGTCAACCTCCAGAACCAGGGCACCATCTAAGAAATTGTCAACGTGGGAATTGACCACTTTCCCATCCATTTCGATTTCAGTCTTGGAAGATGGCCTGTCTCCTTCATGTTCAATAATCATTCCCCTCTGCTTGCCAGCCCGATACCTCTTGTAGACATACTTGTAAAACAGAAGCCTCCTATCTGCTACCCAAGCGAACACAACACAGATGGGAAAGAAGAAGAAAGTAAGCAAACCTTCCCACACCTCCACGACCCCAGGAGAGATGACAGACAAAATAATGTAAAGCCAAGTATAGGCAAAGATGCTCCAGGCTGCTGTCACAAAGAACACACGCAAATGCTTAATCTTCCTCGTCTCTCCATCTGGGACCACGTAAACACAAAGCGCGATAATGATGAACATATTGAACGCAGCACTTCCCACGATGGTGCTGGGACCTAGGTCTCCCGCAGTGAAGTTATGGCCACACACTTCAATTACCGAAAGGAGAATCTCTGGAGCAGAAGATCCCAGGGCCATCAAGGTCAGGTTCGAAACGGTCTCATTCCAGATCCTCACAGTGGTCTTGGTAGTCTCTCCATTGGGTTTCTTTATGGTTATTTCTTTTTCTTGAGACGTGATGACTTCTATAGAAGACATGAACCGGTCGGCAATGATAGAGACTCCAAGAAACATGTAGACCATGGCCACGAAATACACGGTAGCTCTAGCAATTTTGTCTCCAAAGGAAGGGTCTTGGGGCTCCCAAATGGGTAAAATCACCCCCTTCTTACAGTAATATGAGCCGGTACACTCGCCAGTTTCATTGCCTTCTCCTTCCATTTCTGTGTCAGCACTTATAAGGTCCACATGGGAAAATAAGAGAGCCACGAAGGCTAACAGATGAAATCCCACTGAAAATGTAGGTGAGAGTCTTAATCGCAGCATGTTGTACAATGGTAGACTTCCAACTGTCCCAACCTACCAGTAAAAATAAGATGGAGGGAGGGTAGGGGGAAAAAAAAATCACACCATCAGAGCCAGATCCAAAGCATGACTAATTACTTACTTTTATTACTTTTACCAATGATTTGTTTATTTTTGGCTACCATAACATCCATGGTGAATCATTATTCAAAGTATCCATCATTGATTAAGCAATCCTTTGTAAAACTCACAACTCAATCTCTCTGTTTTTCTACATGAAGCCTCCATTCCCGGAGCAATGTATACAATTCACTTCCTGGAAGTGAAAAGTTGAATTATAGGTTTGCCTTGTTGAATACATAGTTAGGCATACTAGCAGCCAATAAGGGGCAGGGGCGGGGGAAGACTTCTGAAGCATTGAATAATTTTCTCCTTGTTGCTAATGCAGGTTTTCTTTTAAATTTTGGTTACTATAATCACCTTCCAGAAATGGTTTCATTGCCAAAATCACCTTATTAAGACTGCTGTTTTAATGTTCAGACTCTAAAAACTTTACCAACACAGGCCTCTCAATGACCTTAAATTCTGGAGCACACCTTACACTGCATTTTATGAAATCATGTCCTATGGCTCCAAGCTTACTTGGAAACACAGGGGTATCTTCAAGGTTTCCCACAAAGTCAATGGTGTTTGTACTTGAGAGGAAAAATATTCTTCTGTAATGCAGTATTTCTGCACATTAAGTATAGTTTTTAAAAACATATTTTGAGGACAGTACATTTCCTCCTAATTTTCAGCAAGCCCAGTTCCCCGGATACGTTAGCAGTTGGGCATCTGGTTCTTGAAGCACAGCTCTTCGAATCTGGGTACAGATCTCGCTTTAGAATCTGCAGGCTGTCCACAGCAGGAAAGGGAGATAACCAGGCCCGGGTCTAGTCGTGTGTTAAGGCTCTTGTCTGACAGGCTGTGAAATCAGCTTTCCCTAGCCATAAACTGTTCCTTCTCGGTGTTGATGTCATCCTTTTCCATGGTCATTCGAAAACATATATTGGTTCTGCACAGGGTTCAAGTGACCAAAAAATCCAGGAGCAATAATTCCATCTAAATTAGCTCATGTGGCAGAACAACAGTGACCACAAAATATATACATGATGAAGGGCTGTAAGTAATTAGGGATCTAGCAGCAGAGTCACTGAGCCACATAAAGCTTGGTAAACAAAGCAAAGTTGCGGACTGGAAAACCATGGCACTAACCTCACCCACCAGCTCAGGCAAAACTCCACTTGGACCATATATCACCTCTGCCTCTAAGGCTTGGTTAGGTGCTGACATAGAGGAAGGTCTGGTCCAAGTCAGGGTAACTCTGGTCTGGAAGGCCAGTTATGACATCAGATACAGTGTTGGTAAGAAGGGGTCCTGAGTCAGAACATCACCTTGTGGCCTGATAAAAACTTAAAAGTGGAGCTAGACTGGAGCTTTTCAGAGCCTGGGGCAGTCTAAGAGCCTCCCACACATTCATCTACATTCTCTGGCCCATGTTTGCTACTGATGGCATATAGTGGAAATTCGCCGTGGCCCAGGAGAAACCCCCTGGCCCGGCACATTCTGGCAGACCCTCAGAGAGCCCACCGTTGCCGAAAAGCCCCTTTTAGCTCATCGCTATTGGGAGATAAGCTTTGACATTTTCCCCAAACTAAAGACACAGCAGAGGGTCATGGTAGCAGAATTACATTCTACATAAAAGGCTGAAAAAAGAGAAAAAAGCATATTTTTAAAATATGCAAGATTCATGGTCCGTGATTCTACTTGTTCGGTCATTATAGGGCTTGGGTAGGTTGTGGGATCGCCACTTAAAACAGGGAGACATTGAAGCAACCTGCAAGAGTAGTGGGAGATCTAATTTAAATTCCCTTATGCAGCCATTTATTCCACAAATATTTATGAGTGCCACCTACTACATGTTTTAGAATGACCTGCGGGGCTCTCTCCTAGGTCCTAAGAATTCATCAATGAATTAAAAGCAAAAAAAAAAATACAAAGTCTCTGTCCTTGAAGACCTTATGTTCTATCAGGGAGGAAACAAATAAATAAATGTCAGATGCTAAAAAGTGCTGGAGAGGTGGGGGCAGAAAGCAATATAAGTAGGACAGGGAATCCATGTGTGTGAGAGCGTGTGTGAGTGTATATGTGAGTGTGTGTACATAGCATACATGATTTTATATTGGATCGTTAAGAAAGGCATCCCTGATGAGATAACATTGGAGCTAAGTCCTGAAGGAAGTAAGGGACCCAGCCCTGTGGATATCTACAGGAGGAGAATTCCAAGTAAGTGCCAAGACCCTGTTGGGACTTTTCTTTGCGTGATCTAGGAGCCATAGAGGAACCAGTGTGACAAGAGGGCATGAGCAAGGGGAACAGGGCTCAGAAGCTGGGGACATAGTGGGAATGTATCAGGAAAGGAATGGAGTCCACCTTAAAGCACTGGCTTTGATCGTGAAAGAGATGGAAATCATGGGGAGGTTCTGATCAGAAGCGTGAGATCAGCTGATTTTCCTATTACAAAGATCTTTCTGCTTGTTCCCTGAAGAATACAGTTATAGGGACAGGCAAGAAACAAGGAGACCAGGTTTTGCCTTTTATTTAAAAATCTGGGGGCACTTGAGTGGCTCAGTTGGTTAAGCTCCTGACCCTTGGTTTTGGCTCAGGTCATGATCTCACAGTTCATGAGTTCCAGCCCCACATCTGGATCTGCATAGATAGATAGATAGATAGATAGATAGATAGATAGATAAAACTTGAAAAAAACACCCTGAGTTATAAATGATCTGGCAGGTATAAAAAAGGATACAATCAAGATTTCTAGTTTAAAACCTTTGGACAATTTACAACTTAAAACGTCTTGGGAACCTGTGAAGATCAGAAAGGTTAAGTATTTGCTCACAGAGTGTAGTATGGAATGGAGAGAGGAAACCCAGAACGGAGATTCCAACCTGTGACTGTCTCCAGGACTGATATAATTCACCACTTGCTTCAAATCCCTGCCAAATCTCATCATTCCATTTTCACATTTCAGCCAAAATGAGCTTTCTAAAGTACAGCTCTGATTCTCTCACTCCCCTTAAAACTCTTCTTTGGTTGCCTATTGCCCTGAAAACAAAACCCAATCCCCTCAACAAGCTGTTCAGACCTTTTAGTATCTAGCCTCTGAGTTCTAGAATATGGAAATTCTTTCCATCCCCTGACCATGACCATGCGTTATTACCTCCAGCTCTTCGAAGACTGTGTGTTCTGTGCCCCCAACTATTTTCTTTCTTAGAAGTAAATGTCAAAACAGCACAACAGCAAATCATGGCCAATTGCCTGAGAGATTAACAGGAGGTTCTATTTACAAACACTACACCAGACTCTATGCTAAATTCTTTATATGTATTCTTATATCTAATACTTACAATAACGAGCATTGCTATTTTACACAACTCCTAGTGTTGCCATTTACATTACAGTCCATGAGAATAGCACTGCCTGGAGTTATGTAATGCTCAGTGCCCTTACAATCACCCTATGCAGTAGATATTATTAGCCCACTTTGGAGACGGGCTTCACTGAGGCACAGACAGGTTAAGTACTTGGTGCAAGTCATAAAGATAGTAAACTCCCAAACGAAGATTCAAACCCTGGTCTGTCTCTGAGACTGGTATCATTAACTGTTCCATAACAGCATCCCTGATAGTGTGTGAAGTAATCTTAGAGAGCTATTGGATCTGGACTTGGACTGGCCCATTGGAAAACCTCCTGGCTTCCATGAAGGGTTAGGAGGGCCTCAGTAGCAAAGCCCCATGGAAGGTTTCCAACAGCCTCACTTTGATCTTGTGGATTAGGGACTCAAACAGACAAACATTGAGAGCTGTGGTGTAATGTACAGGCTGGCATGTTCCTAGACACAATTGCCCTAAATTTGCTTGTTTTTTACCAATTACCTGGCCACCTCTTCCTGCACACACTCTCAGGGCAATCCCTTAGGTCAGCCAAAAAAAAAAAAAAAAAAAAAGTCCTGCCCAACCCACATCTCACAGCATGTTCTTAGCCAAAAGGGTACAGATGTCTAAGGGCGGATGCATCAGTAAAAATTCCTATCAGAGAAAAAGGAAGGGGGTTTCTGAGGTTAACTTCCAAACATCACAATTATCTTCAAAAGGTGGTAGTATTGTAATCTGTGAAATCAGTGGACACAAAACCCTGATACAGATTTTTGGCAATGGAGCGACTGGAAAGAACTCTCTGGACCTCAGTTTCTTTCTTTACTAAATTAATTACCAAATCCAAATGCTTTGGAGGATGTGGGGCAGATGTTATCTAAATAAGATTTCCTTCTTCATTCTTTTGTTTCAGGGTATTTCCTCTGTCATCAGATTCAAGCAGAACTACCTGACCCTTCCCCCGTCTCCTTAAATACCTATTTCCATAAAAATTAACCAGGGAATAGAGGCTGTTGATATGTCATTCTGTTGCCCAGCTTTCTTATATTCTGCCCTGGTCTACTGAACTCTGTAACAAGGGGGAGGCTATTTTTCACAGTGGTTTCAAATCAACTCTTACATCAAAGGCTGATTCTTGCTTAGGAATATCCATTACATCATCTAAATGAGCCTTCGGCACAAAGTCAAGAATACACAGATCGTCTTCTGCTCACTATTTATTTTAAAGGAAAACTAACAATGCCACATCTACAGATGTGAATGGCAGTGATGAAGGTTAGTGAAAAGGCCCAGACACCAGTGTTGAAGGTGGCGAGGTCATAGGAATGGAACATGCACCTGTAAGACAGATGTTTACCAAGACAGATTTCCTTGGTAAAGAGTGGGGAAGAGCCCCCCACTGCAGAGGCCTGAGGAATAATCAGTGTAAGGGGTTCCCTGTGGGGGTCTGTAGCCAGGTTTGACTACCAGAGAGGACCCGACTCAGAGAGAAGAAACACCTTTGGCACCCCCACCAGTCCAGTGCACAAGGCAGCCTAATCTCATTCTATTGACTGGCAGCTTGGGTTATTCAAAGGAACTCCTTGACTCCCTCATCAGGACCTAGAATTCCTTTCTATGTAATTCGTGCTGAGTGAATGCATCAAAGCTAAGCAATTAATCTGTTTCTAAGGCAACATTAAAGCAACCATACGTTTTTACCCACTATTGAGACAAGCACTTGCAAACACTTTTAGACAAAGGGATGATGCCAGAGGATGATCTTCCTTATCTAACTGGCCATCTAGGGTGCAAATTACTGTTCTGGCACCCAACCTCAGGCTAACAGACCATGACCACATGTTAGGAAGGATCTCTGTTTCCACAACAACTCTCCGCTATTATCTTTTTTTTTTTTTTCTCAAAGAGAATTTCCTCTTTGTTGTTTAATACTTTGGGACAGGTCCTCCAGAGTACAGGCAGTGAGAGGTCATAAAAAGGGCTCCCGCCCTCTGGCTGAACGTACTAGACTGCAGTCAGGATCCTGTCCCGTGTCAGAAAACACCCAGCTCATTCATCAAAGGAAGCAACTGGGGTAGTGGTCAGGCAATGTAACCAAAAAAATACAGATGAATTTAGGATTTAAAATAATGAAGAAGTTATTGGAAAGTCATGAGATATACTCCCTACTTTGTTTTCCTATGTAGGACTTATTACTCTTTATGTGCTAATATAATTTATTTAAGGGTTCTTTTTGTTGCCTTTCTCTCTCTGATAGATGTAAACTTTGTTACAGGTGAAGATGTTTGTCTCTTTTGTTCATCAACGGAGCCCCAGTTCCTGGAGCAGAATCTGGCACATGAAAGATACACAGCACCTGCTTATTGAGTGCATACAATAATTCTCAGAAAGTCATGTGCTGATTTCACCAAATCTCTGAAGGTGAATCAGAACCTGAGAGCTGGGACTAGGCATCTGATTTTAAAACTGTGCCCTGTGTGAAGTAGGTGCCCCTAAACTGAGTAGAGGCCGGTATCACACTGAAAAGCCAATGTCAGCATCAGGTGGAGGAGAGGAAAGGGGATTCAGGTTCACGGACAGAGAACCTCACCCTGGAAAAACTGACCTCCGGCATAAAAAGAGGAGCTGGGGCTTTGACAGTTTCCCCAGGTCCTGGAGGTGGGTCCTCCTGCGTGAGCTCTGGCTTGCTGATTTCTTTTGGAATGCCAAGTTCATCCTGATATTTTGAATATCCCCAACAAAGCCTATCTTCTCCTTGCAGTAAAATAAACAGATATCTGGTCAAACACCAACCAAAAATGACCTCCATCAGGGAGGTCCCATAAAAGGGAAAGCACATCAGCACATCAAGAGTATACATTTAAATATATTAACTCTACATACTGGCGTGGAAATAGGAATAAGAGAAAGAAAGCTGGACAAGAGTCTTTCAATAAAAAAGGGAACCTGCTCGGCTAATCTTGGACCAGGACTGTCCTCAGATTCATTCTGCCAGGGCCAAGGGCAGAGGAAGGCCCCCCGTGAGGGTATTTATGACAATAATGACTGCAACCATTGACTGAGCACTTGCTTTGTTCCAGAGGCTTTACTGACTGCTTTGGATTCACTGTCCCCGAGGTTTCTGACAACATCGCAAGGAGATACTATCCTTCTAATTTTACCAATGAGAAAAATAAATGGTTCATAAAAGTAAGCCGGTTGAAGTCATACAAACCTAAGTACAACTACTAGGAGTTTAATCCAGGCACTTTGCATTAATTACACCATCATGCTTTCCAAAATGGCAGCATGTTTTTGTTTCCACTTCCTGTGTGAACGATTCTGTTATTTGGTAAAAAAGAGCCCCCTGCTTTGGTGTTTCGTGCAAAATACCTTTCCATGCCACCCTCCTTTCCCCCTAAATAAATGTCTATCGTTTATACTATCTTATCAAGAGCTTTCATGGCCCTCTCTCCTGTCTCATGCCTCCTCACCCCCTGAGTAAGCATTTTATAAGCACTCCTATTCATCACATAGTGAGGGAAAGATGATCCATGTGGGGGATCATCAGCTAAAATCTGAGGTCTGAAATCACTCCAAAATCATGCAATAATCTCAAGGATTTTCCCTTTGGTCCGGAGAAAAGAAAATAGAGAAAGAAATCCTAGCAGGGAGCATGCAAAACTAAAATAAAAGATGGGTGGGGTAGGGAAAATGATACCAAATTTTAGCATGACATGTTAATACTTTGCTCTAGGAACAATAAGTCAATATTTTTTCAAGAATTTCAGTGCAGCTCACAAATTTGCTATCTTGGGGTCATGACTTTTTTTTTTTTTAATTTTTAAACAAGTAAGTAATCCAACAAAACAGGAAAACACATTCATTCATGGTTTTGTCTGCCAAGCTTCTCTTAGCCACTCACATACGCCAGATACTGTATTAAAAAGGATGAATTAGAGGGGTGCCTGGGTAGCTCAGTCAGTTGAGCGTCAGACTCTTGATTTCAGCTCAGGTCATGATCCCAGGGTCATAGGATCAAGCCCTGCATGGGGCTCCATGTTGAGTGTGGAGCCTGCTTAGGATTCTCTCTCTCTCTTATCTCTCTCTCTCTCTCTCTCTCTACTCCTCTCCAGCTCATCCACTCTCTCTATAAAATAAAATAAAATAAAATAAAATAAAATAAATAAGATAATATCCCCCAAGAAACTCATATTCTGGTGGGATATTATAAAAGCCAAAGTGTAGGTCCCCCTTCTGGAACAGAACTCTTTTGTTACTAGAGAATCACAGAAAAGGAGAGACTTTCCAGGCATTCAGACCGTGAGATCATGGATACACCTTGACACACTCAAAGTGGATCACCTCATTACCAAGTTAATGCACTTGAGCTCTTGGGTTAATACAACCAGGGTTCTAGAAACCTCAGACTTCCCAGCCTACATCTCTACAACCCAGGGTTTTTAAGCATAGTGAACTCCTCGAGGCAGGGCCTCGGAACACCTCATCTGTGCTCTGTGACTCTTTCAGGGGCCTCGTTATGGACAATAATAGCTATTTCAGGTAATAATTTGTTCGGCATCCACCCTGAAGAGAAAGAGAAGCCCTTCTTTGAGGTCTGACCTTACATACTGGGAACCAAAAATGAGGTCATATGCATGCGTTTATATCTAGGTCACCAAAAAAGATTTCCTACCTAAAAATATTTTCCACACGAGCTTGTTGACATTTCATCTTAAGAAATTTGGGTTTTCTGAGTGAAATACAGCCCTCGGTATATTTCTGGCTCTAGGCAGTGCACCAGTCATTTATTCATCAAGCACTTATTGAGTGGTGTCTATGTGCAAAGCACGAAACCAAACACTACAGGGATTACAAAGATGATTGTACCTGCACCTGATGAACTCACCATCTTCAAGCAACTCAAATAGTTAGTTACTCGAATTACCACGAATACTAAGAAGGATATGGAAGACTCCATAAAAGGAGAGGATCGAGGGGCACCTGGATGGCTCAGTCGGTTAAGCATCCGGCTTCGGCTCAGGCAGGTCATGATCTCACAGGTCATGGGTTCAAGCCCCACGTCGGGCTCTGCGCTGACAGCTCAGAGCCTGGAGCCTGCTTCAGATTCTGTGCCTCCCTCTCTCTCTCTGCCCCTCCCTTGCTCTTGCTCTGTCTCTCTCTGTCTCTCAAAAATGAATAAATGTAAAAAAATTTTTTTTTTAATTTTTTTTTAACATTTATTTTTTGAGACAGAGAGAGACAGAGCATGAACAGGGGAGGGTCAGAGAGAGAGAGGGAGACACAGAATCTGAAACAGGCTCCAGGCTCTGAGCTGTCAGCGCAGAGCCCGACGCGGGGCTTGAACTCACAGACCGTGAGATCATTACCTGAGCCGAAGTCAGACGTTTAACTGAGCCACCCAGGCGCCCCCCAAAAAATTTTTTTTAAAGGACAGGATTGGAAGGATGACAAAAGCATCCGATGTACAGTATCTCTGAAGAGGAAACCCAAATTCGAACTTTAATAAGCACCCCAGCTGATTTGATATGGGCAGTCTTGGCAACACCCCTCAGCGGCATTGGATTAAAGGGAAGAACTGGGTAGAGAGTAGAACTGGCATGGGGTATCTTCAGCAAACACAGACTGCAGAGCAGAGCACTTAGACAAAGTACTGGACAGAGACTAGTACTGAAAAACTACAATTAGTGTTTCTTGCAATAGCAGCAAGGTGTTGATGTGAAATAATACATCAGAAGGGCTTTTCTTCCCATAGATTGGCACTCCAGATGGCATCGAAATATGAAGCCCCTTGGTGAGTTGGAGGGTGGGGGGTCGGGAGGTAGGAGAGAAGACAGTGGAGGAGAATGGACGCTAACAGGAGATCACGGGGGCTCCCAAAAGAGATTAAAGCATTGGGAATCATTTATCCTACTTCATAATTTTGCCAAGGGTTAGTTCTGCCCTGTTGAAATAGAAACAGCTAAGGACTGCTGGGACATTACATCAACACATGACAAAGACTCAGGATAAATGGAAGAGTTTGGAGACTTTCCATCCAGGTTCCATGCACAATTCCTGAAAAGAGGAGACAATATGCAGAAACATAAATCCCAAACGTGAAGCTTTAGATGCTAAGGAAGGCTGTGCTCTTTAAATTATAGGGTCTTTGTGGGGCTTTTCACCACCCCCTTTGTTCACTTAAACTCAAGGCTAAATCTTTGTAGTCCCTTTGTGCATTCTAGTTGGCTCTTGGGACTGGGGATATTTAATACAGAATCCAATTTCAAGCTATGTGATAGGAACACCCGGAATGCCTTTTTTTTTTAAAAAATCTTTTTTAACAAGGAAAATGCTGGTTATGTGAGCAGAGGCTGGTGAATTTCATCAGCTTTTTCCCTGAGTCATTAAGCTTCATCTTCAAGTAGATTGCTTTACAGAAGATGGAACCCTATCAACTTGAAGTTTGTAAGTCTTTTAAATTTTTCTGCATAGTGTCAAATCACAGTCCTTGAAAGAATAAGATGTTCTTGAGAAACGCAGTAGTAGGAAGGGAAAAGAAATATTCTTTTAAAAAACTCAAGTTGATAGATGCTCGTGTAATGGTGACCCTTCGTCAATATTCTATGCTACCGTTTTCTAAAGTTTCTGACAATATACCTAATGTCATGGCTCTAAAACTACATGCACATGTATGTACAACAAATAGATTTTTTAAATGGAAGCAGGGTAGAAAGGAAGTAGCCAAATTCTAATATTTAGAGGAATAAATTGAGTAGTTTATGGGAAAACATGAAATTTTTACACAAATCCCTGAGCACAGTTTATGAAACATACAATTTCTCCACTAGATAAAGCATCTAGTGAATATGCCCTTTAAACCAATCCCATATACCTATATTTGAAGAAGTGTTTAAATATTGGCTGAAGTGTTATGGTTTTAATGTTATGTAACCATGCCAAGACGATTATGTTATGGTCTTTTTGTGATAGGCCAGGATTGGAGAGGAGCCAGTGGAAAAGAGTTGAGAAAAAAAGTCAGTGGAGGAAGAAATGCCAATCATTTAATCATTTAATTAGCAAGTGAAGATAGTAACTTACGCCTTTTAAGCAAGGATTATTTTCATCAGTATCAACGACTTACGAGAGACCATTCACTCACTCATTCAACAAACTCTGAATGTCTATTACCTGTCTGGAATGGGAGAGGCACTGAGGCTAAAATCATGAGGTAAACAGATACACTCTCTCTCCTCCTGGAATATATTATGTAGCTGGGAAGACAGATGACAGATGTTATTTTAAATTAGTTCAAAAAGAAACAATTGTTAACTCTGATAAATGTTGTAAAGGCAACACGCAGTCTTGCAACGGTAAGTCATAGAGGATCAGACCTGCTAGGGAAGGCTTTGCTGAAGAAATAACATGTGAGCTGAAAATTAAGATAGTCAGCAGGAACCTAGGCAAAAGATTGTTGGAGTACAAGGTCTTGGGTTAAACTTTTTGCAGTTCACCTTCTCTGGAATGGGGTTGGTTACTGACAGACCTACCTTCTTAGATATGCTGGGGGATGCTTTCACATTTAGAAAATACTGAAAGTGGCTTCTGCAATTTTTTTGAGACTTGCCCCTCTGAGGTCACGGTCATGTAATCACAATTAATTTCTTTCCATCGCTCTGCTAGGGACAATGAGGTAGACGGAAGGGTCATCAGTCTGGGGGCCAATGACTGCTGATCTCAAGGATCAGTCCTGTGGCCTTGGACAAGTCATTTTCCCCTTCTTGGCCTGATCTGTAAAACTGGGGAATTTTGCTAACAATATGAAGTTACAATATCCTAATCCCTCCCTTTGGTGTCCGTGGTCAACATTCACAACACAGCACATGTCTATCTTCCCAGGATTTCTGTTCCTGGTAATCAACTGAGCTACTAAATAAAAATTACCCAAACGTGCACAGTTTTCCCTTCTCATGCTTTTCCACCAGCCCTCCATGATCCATCTTAAATGTACAATCTCCCTTCATAAAACTGCTTTTATTGCTAGGAAATCCCCTGAAAGCCTAACTAATTTGCCTCTACTCCCTTTTCCCAACATGAAAACTCAGGCCATGGTAACTTAAAAGACCGTTCCAAAGCCACACATCTCAGACTTGCCAGAGTTAGGCTCTACCACGAGGTCTTGGATGCTAGGCTCTAGGCCACCTCTCTTTGCGCGATCCCAACCCCAAATGCTAGGATTCTTCTGACTCACTAATATTGCCTTTGGGTCTCTCACAATCTAGCTGTATGTCAGGAGTTGCCAAACTATGGCCATCAGGTCGAATGTAGCCTGTCACCTAATTTTATAAGGCTCATTTTGTTAACTTTTTTTACCTTCGTAAATAATTGGAACAATGAAAAAATGTTTTTTTGATGTGAAAATTAAATGATGTTCAAATTTCAGTGTCACTAAATAATGTTTTGTGGCACACAGCATGACCATTCATTTGTGTATCGTCAACGGCTGCTTTCCTGCTACAACAGCAGTGTTGACTAATTGTGACAACCCTATGGTCCACAGAGCCAAAAATGGTTACTATGTGGCCCCTTGGAAAACAGTTTTGTGACCGCTGGTGTATGTCATTCTGTGTGTCCTTATCTTCCTCCTTCCCATGGCGACCTCCCATAATTACCCTGTTCATATAAAAGCATACAGGCAGGGACAGAGCCTCACCATTCATCTCAAGGAATAAGAACAAATTCTTATTGAGCACCCACGTGCCAGAAACCAGTCCAAATGTTTCACAAGTATTAATGTATTATTCCTCACAGAAAAACCCACATGGCCTTTTACTATTATCATTCCCACTTAATAGATGAGGAAAATGAGGCAGAGGGAAGCAAACTGGCGTGATGCTAACTATCCTTTTTGCTGAATACACATCAATATTATGACTATCATGATATATCTCTTGACTTCAGAGAACTTTAGTCGGAGTACTCTAGGGCCCTTCATTTTATTAGTCAATACCCTCAGTCTAGAAGCAAAAGTCATAGTTCCCTTTCCACCTTGGGGAATCATTAATAGACATCCGGATACTCCTGAGGCCAGAAAACACAGATACATTTCTGGAGGCCTTCTATATTATCAGAGAAGAAAAGGAAGATGGGACTTTGTTGAAATGACCTCAGAGCCCTACTGAATTCAACTGTTTCCTACTTCACTCTGAAAAGTCATGTACTTTCCTATGGCCTTCATTTGCTTATTTGTTTCATTTGCTTATTTGATCTCTGCTGTTTCTTCCAGAGCTAGCTGTGGTTCAAAGCAGCAAGAGCACAGATAAGGAGCAGCTCTTCAAAGGGGCCACTGACAGGTGCATGGCCAGGAGAAGAGAGGCAGCAAGGAGTCTGGGGGAAAAAGAGCCAGCAACTCTGCCCAGTCCCAACTCACACATGTCAGCTCTAGGGAGCTCACATCCTCCAGCATTTGGCAGGTAGATTATTTTGGAAGAGCGACTTGGAACTTCTGAGAGACATTCGATATATGACTTAGCACCTCTCCAAACTCTATCCTTTTGCCCCTGCCCGATGCCACTCCCTCTGAGGACTCTGCCCCAGTCTACGCAGGAAGTTGAGGTCTGCGGGTAGGGTAAGCAGTCTGATTCTCTAAACTTGCTGTTAGGACTGGATGCTATACATCGAGCAGAGCAGAGCCACAGTGGGCCCTGGGCCTTATGTTTTAAGGAGAAGCAGAAGTGAGGAGGTGGACAAGTTCAAGAAGCTCAAGGGAGAAAGCACCAGAGCCATTCAGTGCCAAAGAAAGAAAGAAAAACCACCTGTAATGGCCCAGAAAGCCTGACCATCAAATTTCAGGGAGGAACAGATTGGCAGGTGGTCTGTCCCTTGTCTGACCTCTCGAACTGTTACAGCTTCTTTCCTTAAAGGTCATGCTGGAAATTCATCCTGAACTTCGGGTTTACTTGTAAAATACACGGATACAGTGGCCTATGCTATCATTTGTTCCAGATCCCCTGTTCCATGCCTGGTTCTGACTAGACACACAGCTGATTTCAAAAGCCTGGAAATGGCCCGAACATCGCCCCAGGGTTGTCCTTGCTATAAATTAGCGGGGACTGGTTTACAGGTTTCAAAAATAGCTAGGCTTGATTTATTTCAGAAGTCCTTTTCACTCTTTGAAAATGAACTAAAATGCCTCTTCTTCCATGAAGCCTTTTCCAATATTCTCTTCTTCCTTCCAACTCTATAGAATTTGCTCATTAGACAATCATAGCAATAGTTCTCACTTGGCCCAGCATTTAGGTGCCCTCGACCACAACATCCCTAAGAATAGAAAACATGGTACAAAGAGCAGGGCTCTTGAACAACGTCAAAAACTGGTACTGTCACCTAGTAGCTCTTGGGTAAGTTATGTAACTGAGCCAGGGTCTTATCTTTAAATTGGGAGAACGACGCTTTCTTGCAGGGCACTTATGAGCATTACGTGAGAAAACATACACAGGGTGCTTAGATTGGCCTTGGGCATGCAGTGGGCACTCAGCAAATGTCAAATGACTCCTCTTCATCATCTGCATTCTCCGAAAAGCCCAGTGCAATGCCTTGCATACACTGAGTGCTCAATAAATATCATGGTTGGGTTGGAGTAAATTGCTGAATCACCCTCGTCTGTCTGACTTTTCATCTCACGTTCGATTCAATGAAGAAATTATTCATTATTCTGACTTCACATGTAATGACATCTACAAAGTGATTATTTTTTCTGTCTTTTTAAAAATTAAGATGAATTCTAATACTTGAATTTATTTTTCTGTCTATATTATATATGCAAGAAACCATCTGTCTGAATTGGTATCGTATGTGCATTTTGTAGGTTATTGGTATGAATATTTTAAAATGACACATAGTAGAAACCATTTGAGATTTTAAGGATATCATTTCACACGGGGGGATACAATGTGCCCATTCTCAGAAGAATTTAAAAAGCTAAGTTTTCAAGAAAGGATCAAATTTTTGATATCTTTGCCTCTGTCTGGCTACTCTCTACTTCCTCTGAGGGCACGCAGGTCCCTCACACTTCCCCACCAGAAGGAGCCTCTGAGGGCACAAACTGGGCACCAACCCAATTTCAAACTACTTTCACTTCTGCTTCACCTTCCTGTGATCCAGGCCTTCAGGACTTTTCTGTCAGCTGATCTGATAAACCAATACAAGTTAACGAATACACAGACATCAATGGTTTATAAGAATTAACTGTAGCTCTTTCCTGGGTGATGTCCTTGCGTTTTATTAGGGATCTACTAGATAGAATTACTTAATTCAAATGAAGGTCCCATAGCGAGAATTTCTGATCTTATGTTTACAGATGGATAAACGCTTCAAACCCAAAGATGTTTTGCCCCCTCCAATCACTTTATAGGCGGCTGCCTACAATGTACTTGCCCTTGACCATCAACACATTTCCTTCTCTTGAGCTGCCAGTCAGGACTTTTCTCCTTCCATATGTCCTCCCCCCCTCCTGAAATGGGCTACAAAGTTTCAGGTAAAGAGAAAATGTGATTCTCTTGAACCTTTGTCTATCTCGTTACATACTACACTCTCCTGGCGGGGCGGATCAAAGGACGATCACAGATGTGGAAATAAAACACTTAGAGTTCAATAAGAGTTGTCAGCCAGGAGAGCCCACACAAAACACTTGAGGCAGCAAGGGCTGCAAGCAACCATCTTCCACGTTGAGTCAACACACTGGAAAAAGGCACCCAGTCTCCTCATTCGTATCCTGAACCGATCTCGATGAAAACGTGCCAGTGAGAGTAGCTCGCCCTAGAAGTCTCCAGTTCAGAAAATGGATTGTTTGATTTACAAACCTTACTGAGAGCCTAAATATTGATTAGTTTAAGCATGCAAAATATGTGTTCTATAAAATATATTTTGTGGGGTGTGTGTGTGTGTGTGTGTGTGTGTGTGTATGAGAGCCTGGGAAGGGAGGGAGGCAGGGAAAGAGAGAGATGGAGAGACACAGACACAGACACACAGGGAAAGAGGTATCTTTTGGAAGAGAAGGAAAGAAAACGGAAAATAATCTCACTGTATTTAATGAGGCCCCACCGGACTAGCTCTGAGTCCAAATCAAAATCTCAAAAGCTGACTGTGAAAGCTCACATTTCCGGAATCTACTCCATCCCAATGGGTCAGAAAGCATCTGACATGTACTTTCACTAAATCTCAAGTATGTCTCCAGGGGGTAGATTTCCCTTTGTTCAGAGAGAAAACTGGAAATGCCTAGTTCAGCAGCCCACTGTCTTGGTCAGCCACAGATATTACTGAGATTAGAACCCAAGTGATAGGCAGCTAACGGGGCCTTGAGGGATGGTAGTTGCGATTCTGAAATCTGGGGAAAGTCAGGGAGAATATTTGCCACAAGAGGGAGCAGGAGAATTTGATCAGATGGGAGACTATTTGGTAGAGGTTATGATGAGGGGTCTAACTATAAGGTATGGACAATACTGGAAGATGTTCTGGCAAGAGACATCTATCCCTTACAAGAAAAAAGGGCGGGGGGTGGGGGGGTCGAAAGGAGCAGGAAGAAGAGAGATTGCCACGTTTTGATCCCTAAATTCTCTGCAAATGTAAAGCAACAACTTAACAATTTTTGGTTAAAAGCAACATTCATTCACACTGCAAAAAATATAAAGCATGCAAGATATGTACTGTACCATCCTCTTTTACTCATGTGTTTCTTTTTCCAGATTTAATTTCTAATTCAACAGGGATCTTGTTTGTTTCCATGCTGGTGGGGCAGACAGCTTGCTTCTTAACCTCCAAGCTGTGCTCCCTCTACCTGAAGGCATCATGCAGAAAGGGCTCCTCTCACTGAATTGCAACATGAAAATCATATGGCAAAGTCCTAAAATGCACTTACTTTGGGAGAAACACATCCATGACCTAAATGGATGCTTTAACTTGCTTTAAAGCAGGAATGCAACTTCATTGGGTCTGCAGAGCTTTTATCCTCATTTATTTTTTTCAAAGAAACAGATTAAATACTGAGAGGGAAGAAGCCATGCGTTTACTTTGCAAGATAAATAAAAGTCTATTTTTGTCTGATAAAAAACATGTTAAATATAGCTTGCTAACAAAATACTGAAGCTCTCTTGGAATTTTTTTTTTCTGAAACATCATAAGCTTGAAAGAACAATTAATGTGATTCCTGCAACTAGTCCTGACTATACTTCATCTTCCTTTTGTAATTTTATTTGGAGTTCAAACACTGCTATTGCTATATCACCTCTCTTCCCCTTTATGGTCAACAAAATGGTTATCCAGCCCCTACTCTTAATCCAAAATGATCTAGCAGAAACCATTAAATAGTAATGATAGAAAGATAGATGTACAGACAAGTAAGTAAGTAGACGGATAGACATAGAGACCAACAGACAGATAGATATAAAGCACAGCCTTCATATTCTTTTAATTCATTACTCTCCTCTTCCAGCCCTGTTAAGCTTTCAAGACGGAGTAAATGAAGTCTGATTGTCGTGGATACTTACATCCTTTGCAACCCCTGCACAGCTCAACAGTCAATGATGGTCTACCTCTGTCCAGTTCTTTATCCCCACCCCCCCCCCCAGTAATTAACATTCCATATTTCGTACAAGACAACAGCTATTTTGGGGGGGGAAGGGAAGCAGGACTCATTTTTTTTAGTAGGCGGGAGAAATCTTAGCAAAATAGCACTTAGAATCAAATGGAATTCTTCAAGCAGGTGGAATTTGTAAAATGAAAACCACTCAAGAAAACACATCTTGCTTCTTGATGAAATAAGTGGGTCTTCCCCCACCTTCTCACTCACAAGGCCCCGAAGATGGAACTGGCTCTCCCTTCCTTCCTCCTTTCACACCAGCCTCAGCTCCCAATTAAGCAAGTTTAGCAAACCCATACCAGCGAAATCCAAGTAACACAGGATTTGAAAGAGGAACCTAAAGGCAATCACCCTTATTCTGGTTTCGTTTTCTGATCTGAAATGAATGAAACATCTAGACACATTTTCCTCCCTCCTTTCTGGACTTGCTGCAGGAGTAGCTCTGAGAGAGAAAGAGAAAACAGGCATGTGTGTGTGTGTGTGTGTGTGTGTGCGCGCGCGTGCGTGTGTGTGTGTGTGTGTGTGTGTGTGTGTGTGTTTTGTGGGGCGTGGGTGGGAGGTATACTTGCAGAATCCCCTCCTGGTTGCTCCCCATTTCCCTTAGGAAATCTTCACACAGATGCTGGATTGTGGGTGTTCAATTGCTCATATTTGGAGATACTCAAGCGATGCCTTTAACCAGATCTGATCAGAATCTCCACCTACTCCGCAGCTCCTCCATGATCTGGATGCCAGTACTGTCTTTACCACATCTGTCATTTTTTAAAAAGCTTCTTCCACTACACCTCCTACTGATATCCTTTTTTCTCTTTTTAGTCTTTACACCTCCAGCAGGACAAAGTTTGTATTGTTATAGTCACAACCACTAGTGGCTGACTAGCAGGAGAGATAAAGAGCGCCAGCCAGGGAGCCAGGCTAAGGGGGGGAGGGGGGGTGGCTAAACATACCCAGTGCAAAGCATGACTTTCTTTCCAGTGACTGCGGACACCATGCACTATTATAGCTCTCTTCAAAAAAAAAAAAAATTCTTTGTTAAATTTGATCACTCTGCTTTCAACCCAACCACTGCCACTTTGTCTGGAGAGGGAAATACAAATTGCCAGCCCCAGTCATTCATCAAATAGTCAACAGAATCCTGGGGGGGCGGAGGGGGGGGCGGTGGATTTTTAAAATCAAGGATGCACACATACTGTATTTTTAAAAGCATCGCCGGGGCAGATTCGGTTTCTTTAGCCGACCGTCCACCCATAAGACCTCCCTCTTCTTCATTAAGGAGGAGCCAAGAAGGATATCCTCATATCTCAGCACACAGACCATTTCCCCAAGAGCCAGCAAAGCTCCAGAGGCAGATAATGCAGCTGCAAAGTTCCCTTCGAATCTCGAGGGGGAAAGATGCCTGTGCGCGCCCAATCCCCACCGCACACCGCTGCACGGGGTCCAGAGACCGGGACCCTTCAGCCCACTCCCCGCTGCAATCCCCCCTTGCCTGTTCCGTCTGCCCTGGCCACAACTCCCTCCTCTCCGCAGTCCGTGGCGAAGGAACACCTAGAGCTTGCCGGAAAAGAGACTCGCGAGTGTGGCCTTGGGGGAAGACCCCAGGGATTACCAGGAGGAGGGATGACCTCGGAGCAGAGCCCGGTGGGTGGGGACGCCTGGATGCCCAGCAGCGCAGCATTCCGGGCGGACTTAGCTCTTCGCGCCCTGAAGCCTCCGAGCCCCGCGCCGCGCAGGGTGCAGCATCCCTCCCTAGCAGCCCTTTCTTCCTCAGGCAGCCGGCGCTGGCAGGCAGGCACACTCACGCCCAGACGCACCAGCCCGAGCAATTTCGCTCCCGGAGAAGCGCGGACACCCCAGAAAACGTGGAGGGGCACACGCACGCGCGCGCACACACACACACACACACACACACACACACACAATTTAGCAGCCGGTCCTGTGCCCAAGCGGAGCGAAGTGTAGCCTTAGGAGCACGAAATGGAAAAGAGTTGGCGGTAGCTGACCCCATCCCTTCGGCTGCCCATCCTAAGAGCCTACCTGGTTCGGGAGAGTGTGGCTCGATCCTTCCCCCGTTCCGCGGCGCTAGCAGGCAACGCGGCGCGCTCCCTCCTTTTAAATAGCTCCCGACCGGGAAGAGGTCGCTCCCATCTTCTGGGGGAAGCACAAAGCGGGCGGCGGCGGGCAGGCTCCCGTGCAGCGCCGGCGCGAGCGGGAGCGGCGGCTGCGGGCAGCCGGTGCGCGCGGGCGGGAGGCAGGCGCGGAGGCCGGGAGGCTGGGAGGGCCGGGGCCCGGGCGGCGCGCGCGCTCCCCCTCCCTCCCTCCCTCCCGCGCACACTCGCCCGCCCGCCGCCCGCAGCCTCGCACTCGCTCACACGCGCGCTCGGCCCCGCCGCGGCCCGCCGGGCCCCGGCGCCCTCGGGGACCGCCCGGGGGAAGAGCCGGCGGGTTGGTGCCGCCCCGGGCGGGCGGGGAGCCCTCCCGGCCTCCGCCGCCGCCAAGGTTTCTCGGTTTGGTCCCGGCCCTCGGCCCCGCAGTGCGTTCCGGCCGCGCGCTAGCGCTCTCTCGGGCACCTAGCCCATGGATTACACGCGCAGACGGGCGCTGCAACTTTTCTTTTCAACCTTCCTCGCCTCTCCCCGCACGGCAGAACCCTAACCCCGACTTGCCTGCCCATTTCTCACCTCTGAAATTGTTACTCCAGATGTATCTCTCTTCCTCCGCCTTCTATCCCTTGTGCTGAAGGAAGCTCTCGTTTAGCAAAGGGATGTGGGGTTGCATCAATGATTTTCTCTTACCCCCTCATTGTGTTTTTCCTACATGTAGACGTGCACAGCAGTACCGTGGCTAGAAGCTGCTGACACAAGCAGCTAAGGGCATGGGGGTGAGGGGAGAGGTGGTCCCCAGCCAAGATCTCTGAAGGATTCTCCGTGTGGCTGTTTCTCTCAAAGATTGCAGCTCACCTGGGAATGAAGACCAAGAAGCTGTTTAACGTGAAAGCCCTGCAGCTTTTCAACTACAGAGAGGAGTAAGAGCTGAGCGGTAAGGTTGAGTTGAGAAAAATCTAATGCAGCAATCGACGAACCATTCATTGGCCTTTCCAAGAGAAGCATTATCATTGCCAATACATCACTTCGCCATAATTAATAAAGGAGCATTGCACCAGGCCCTTGCTCTCTTGACAGCTCATTCATCCTTACAAATCCTTAATGACTTGGCAGGATGAAAGGCTAGACCCACTGTGGAGTTCACAAACCTGGCCCCACATCAGACACACCTGGGAAGCTTGTTAAAAATGCAGATCTCAGCGTCCCGTCTCCAGACTCTGATGTTGAAGTTCTCAAGAGAGACTCCAAGCTTGTGTGTTTAAAGCCCCCGTGGACATCCACCGCTGGTGCAGTCTGGGCGGTTGGGGATGGGGTGGGGTGAGGGGCAGCTGTATGGAGAAGGCGAGAGGAAAAGAGCACCAGGGAGAAAAGAAAGTTCAGTCCTTAGCAGGGTTCTCCCTGCTACTTACTGTCAGTTCTGTGGCAGCCAGGCCACGGGGGAAAGGAGAATCTGACTGCAAGAACCCCACAGCTTGAGTATGAGGCCAGTGGCTCTCAACCCTGCCTGCACTTCAGAATCTCCTGGGGAGCTTTTAAAACTCCCAGTGCTTAGGCCACACCCCAGACTGATTAACTTGGAATCTCTGGGGGTAGGACCCAGGCAGCAGTATTTTTTCCCTTTTTCTTTTCTTTCTTTCTTTCTTTCCTTCTTTCTTTCTTTCTTTCTTTCTTTCTTTCTTTCTTTCTTTCTTTCTTTCTTTCTTTCTTTCTTTAAGATTCCCCAGTTGATTCCTACAAGTAACCGAGGTTGAGAGCCACTGTTCCGGGCCACTAGCCCTCAACCTTGAATGTGCATTTGAATCTAACCTAGGGATTGCGGTTTCTTATGCAGGCCTAGGATCTGCATTTCTAGCAAACTTACCAGTGGTGTTGGTACCGCCTGAATGAGGACGGTGATTTAATTAACAAGGGTGTTCTGCATGGATCTAACAGTCAGGGGTGTACAGCTTCGCGGAGGAAACCAAGCTTCTTGTCTCGTATGTTCCCAGGAACCATTCTCCCCAAGCAACATTGTCCTTGCCTTGCTAGAAGTTAAAATGTTCTTGACTCTCCACAGACTTTTTGTTAGACTGCACTGACTAGTGGGTGTAAACAGAATGACATGTGGGGAGACACAGAAGGTCACTACCTCTGTGTAAGAGTATGTCCTTAGCCAAAAATTACTTAGGGTACTGATTTCAAGGGAGTGTGAGAGGCAGACGTTTGGCTCACACTCAATGAAAGGGACTTGGAGAGAAAAGCGGCTGCTTTCTAAATGACACGGAGCAAAGCATGTAACTAAAGACTCCACCCCCAGGAAACAGGACCAGGCTAACTGAAGGACACTTTTTTCCCCCAATCTAGTCTTTTTTTCCCAATCTAGTCTGATAGTAGGTTAATTTGAATTTTGGGGAGAAAAAATCTACACTAAGGTCCTCTCTTTACCTAACGCCATTAAAAGGCAGCCTAGGACCCAGTGATTTGGCACCCTTTTTTGATTTGGCCCCATTTCTGAATACTAAATATTTTATTCTTCTTCTTCTTCTTCTTTTTTTTTTTTTGCCTTTTATTTCTCATTAAAGGCATCTTTACAGGGGTTCCAGGGCCCGAAGGCAAATCAAACCTTTTGCTCCCTCCAAAATGTCATACATGACTGGATTTTTATTGCAAGAATTATCAAAGGCTACATCACTGGCACAAGGCTTAAGGTAAGGAAATTGAGTGGTTTCTGCAGGCTGTGGCTTTGGAAAGAACTATTGTATGTGGGAAGGTGGTGATTTACATTCCAATGCCAATAGTATTTCTTAATTGTAATCTTGAATATGGATTTCCATTCTTTTCATTGAGCTTGGTTATGGATTGCTAATGTTATGTATCCAAAGCAGTATGGTATGACTGTCTGGGGACTCCACAGGGAAATCACTAAGATTTGATATATTCTCAAGATGGTTCTGATTTTCATGAACCAATTCCCTTCCAACCTTCAGGAGATCTTTTAGCAAACTTATTCTCAGACCAGGTATAAATGTGAATAGGCCCTATTTTTTCATCCAGTCTACAGAGAAATTGGACATATGATCAGGGCTACCAAAATTTGTTTTCTAATTTTTTTTTTAACACGTATTTATTATTGAAAGACAGAGAGAGACAGAGCAGGAGCAAGGGAGGGGCTGAGAGACGGGGAGACACAGAATCGGAAGCAGGTTCCAGGCTCTGAGCTGTCAGCCCAACACGGGGCTCGAACTCACAAACCGCAAGATCATGACCTGAGCCGATGTCGGATACTTAACCGACGGAGCCACCCAGGCGCCCCCAAAATTTGTTTTTAATGTTTAATATTTTACTAGAACCCTCAATAATCTTTCCTCATAAGGAAAACAAGTACATGAGTTGTATACAAGTACACAAGTATAAAAAAGTAAACAAATTGTAATATCTTTCATTTTTACTTTGAATCACTTAGGTCAGAGGTACCATTGTTGTTTTTCTAGTCTTGGGTCTTCTCCAGGGCGTGAATTTGGAGCCAGTCATTCCCAGCCTCGTTTCCTACTGTGCCGGCCTTCACACTCAACTACCTGCTCATTCTTGGGCTTAGTCTGATACCGATTTCTACATAAGAAACAAATAGTATAGTCTCCCGAGCCTAATCAGCAAGCAGAGCTTAGCCTTGGCCACTCTCCCACATCTAGGAACTTCAGGTGGACCACTGGCAACATATGTGCTTTGGGTTTCCTTTGGAAACAGGGCTTTGATTCAGGGATGACTGCAGGGACTTTTTGTTGACTTCTAAGTGCTATCGTTCCTCCTCACTGGGATCTTGTTCCTGCAAGTAAACTTTTACTTCTCTGTTTTGTTTTGACTAGTTGAGCACCACCCTGTGAATTCCATCCAGTAAGTGGACCCTGCTGCTGGGTGGGAGCAACCTCCCCAGTAGACTCAAACTTATAACCCGTAATTCCTTCACTGGCAGATCGCCTACTTCCTCTGAACGGCTCACGGTGTTTGGATCAGGGACCTGCACTTCCACATTTGAGCAATTTATAGTCAAGGATTGGGCTTGGACCAAATCCTGACACTTTTGTTCTCCATTTCTGCACCTTATTACATTAAGGATATTACCTAGTCAGTGTCCCACAGTTTTACCAATGATAAGGTGACCAATGAGTAACTCCATGGCAGAATCATTAGCTAGAGCAACTAGTGGATCAGTAAATAACAGGAACTGGTTAAGAGTTAAGGATTTGGAGTCAGAATATCTGGGTTTGAATCTCATCACTGGCTGTGTAGTCTTGCAGAAGTTCTTTATCCTCTCCAAGTCACAGTATCTTTGCCTGGAAAATCTAGATGGTAAAAATATCTTTAAAGGAGCCATAGTAAGGATGAAATGTATATAATATGCTTGACATAGTTCCTGATCGTAGTAATTATTTAATAAATGATGCCGATGTTATACTATTGTTGGTAAAGTTCCATAAAACTGATATTCATAAAGTAAGAAAAAAAGTGTCTATATAATTGGGTTCTACATAATCAGGCCATCTCATTATCAATAATGATCACGCTATCATTTGTACTATCCAGAATTCTATACAATAAATAAATCCAGGAAGACGGGTGCTCTACAGTATAGAGTACTTTCATTCACTGTAATGAAAGAAGCTGTTGTGTACTTTCCAATTTTGTCTTAAGTACAGAGTATAGTTATATGTTGGATAAAAGGGGCACCACATTTGTTATATTGGTTTGACACGATTTCAAATCCACTTGTTTATGACAAAGACCAAAAAAAAAAAAAAGTTGCTTTTAGAAGTAAAGTTGTTCTGATATAAGAATGAAGGAAATTGTGTCAGGATATCATCATCTCATCTCTTCTCACCAATAAGAACTCAGCAGCTCAGCTGCTGAGGGCCCCCGTGAGGCTTCTGGATTAAAAACATACAAAAAACAATAAGGCAAATGGGCATTTAGACTATAAATACCGGAGAGTTTGTAAGGACTATCTGAGAGTGTTCGGTCTGGGCAAGGCGACTCCTTGCTCATCTAAAATAGCTCTCCAAAGACCTTGGGGCATTAGCTCCCGCCTTGGTAAAGGCGATTCTTACTGGCAGTGATGAAAACCATCCAGCAGCCCTTGCAAAGATCATCTTGCCCATCAACACCAGAACTACCGTTCCCTAGCAACGTGGTCTAGCAACAGGGAACTTTTACTTTTGCACTGACAGCTGGACATCAGCTCGCAGTGGGCTAACCCATCTCTCCCAAGTGCCAACTCCTATAAAGGTACAACTGAAGTGAATGTGGACTTTATTCCTTTCCTTTCCTCTTGCCTGGAACAATAGTGTGATTAATCAATCATCGATTTGGAGTGTATTATTTCTTCATTGGAGGCATGTTATTCTTTATTAAGAGGCATCCTGTATGCTATTGACTTGTGACATTCCCGCAGTGAATCTGCTTCAAAGAAATTTCTGGCAAAACAAACTCTGTCTCTGGGCACTAATTTGCTTTCCAAAACAAAACAACATTCTTACTGGATCACAATATTTCTTTTCCTTTAGGTCTGGGTATTAACTTGATCCCATCTCTGTGATAATCTGAGGGTATGATTTCCAATAGAGTCATTTTATTTTTTTTAATTTTTTTAAACGTTTATTTATTTTCGAGACAGAGAGAGACAGAGCATGAACGGGGGAGGGGCAGAGAGAGAGGGAGACACAGAATCGGAAGCAGGCTCCAGTCTCTGAGCCATCAGCCCAGAGCCTGACGCGGGGCTCGAACTCACAGACCGCGAGATCGTGACCTGAGCTGAAGTTGGACGCTCAACCGACTGAGCCACCCATGTGCCCCTCCAATAGAGTCATTTTAAACAAATTCCACTACAATGAAAATTTTGCTTATCATATCAATTTTATTAACAGATGAACTTAACCTGCAGGACATAAACTTCTTCACTAACTTTGCACAAACTTTCCTCAGTGTTGATTCAAGGACTCTCTACCAACAGAGATTCAAGATCAAAGCCTCCAGGGTACTCTGTACCAGCAAGCTGTTCCTCGCAATCTCATCAATCCAGTTCCGAAGCAATGTCCCTGCGAGATTACACTTCAGCTTTTTTCAGTAAATCTCTTTTCTAAAGCATCATCTATGACATATAGCTCCCTTACTGCATCTTCGATTACTGGCCACTGATCAGAATATTCTGAGAACCACCAATGTTTTAGCAGTTACCAAAGTGTCCAGACAGTAGCCCTTGAAAATGGTGACAGCAAAGATACCTAAGAAGGACATAGACTGAACTTACGGATGTCTTCATCCGTGGTTTTTAAGATGCCGATTCTGCTACCACCAGAAGTATCTGGAAATGATGAAACCATATGCCTTTGTCTCTAAAAATTCAGCATCTTTTCTAGTGTGGCCTAGAGTCTAGCAATCATGAGCAAGAAAAGTTCCAAAGCAACATTCTATTTTCCTTTTCTTTTAAAATCTTATCCTGTCACTCAAAAAGCTTAACCGTCTTTGGATTTGCTTAACGTTTTTTGAGAGTGTATACCAAAATAAATGTCATTTGTGTAGCTATTGAAATCATTTGCCATATACAACCTAACTTGTGTTTATGGAATCCTTAGGAACCAATGAGGGAGTTATGATTACCCTCATTTTACAGACTGAGATAGTTCAAACAGATTTACCCAACCCCGGCCACACGCAAGTATCCATTAAGTATACTTAAGCCCAGACCCATTCTTGGAGTTTCTGTTCTCATTGGTTGGAAGTGGAATATAGGCCCTGGAAATGTTTTAAGTTCCCTGAGTGGTTCTAAGTTTCAGCCAGAGCTGAGAACCACTGGCCTAAGATCAAATAGGTAATTAGTGGTAAGGACAAGTGAAACAAAAAAATCCCTTTACATCTGCCACAATGCTGCTTATAGTCTGCTATTCCATCAAACATTGGTATTTAACAGAATATAAAAATAGGGACTCTTCTTGGAAACTTAAGAGAGCTTGCAAATGTTTGAGGGCCTTTTACATCTCTAAGGGGCATAAGTGAGTTTTGTAATTGACCTGACAAAAATATACAAGCAGATTAGAAGAGATGATCAAGAAAACTGAGTCCATTGGCTGCGTGGCCTCTTTCTGTTTTGTTGAACACTCAATCCCCAGCATCTAGAGCAGTTTGGGTATATGGTAGATGAATTAATAAAGCACATATTGTCCCCTGTAAAGGACTGGCCTGTGTGGACAGAAGATGGGTTTTGGTTCTAGGGTAAAGTAAACTCTTTGGCCCCTGTCCAGTGCAAATTGCAACTCAATAGCAATCATCTCCTTGTAGCTATAGTGCAGGCCCTGGTTAGCAACTGACATGTCACCATATCCACACCCACAGTCCTGCCTGGCCACCTGCTCTGTGATGACAGACAGATTGTCTGTGACATTGCAGGAGGCCAGACCACACAGAGATGGCAATCTGACCAAGCCTCAGGCGTGCGCCTGTAAACTGACCCTTTGTCAATTATCTCAGGAATTACTTATAAGCTCATTTGGCCCACTTTGTAAGAATGTCAGAGAATCTCTTATTTCCTGTTAAGAGAGGCTCTTTAGGCATATAATTTATGGATATGTGCTTGTTTTTTCATATATTATTTTTTAAGAATCAAGGAATCTGTGAATTCTCTGATATGTTCAGAGTCAGTCATCAAGCAACTCTTACTAAAGGCAAAAAGTGAGGAGGGGCAGAGACAAATAAAATGCAGTTAAGAATAGTCATGTTAATTCATTATTTCATTCATTCCTTTATGTGTTCAGTCAACAACTATTGATGAAAGCCTACTCTGAGCCAGGCACCATCCCAGATCTGAGATGCAATGGAGAAAACATCAGTTAACTTTCCCATCCTGGGGGGACTGACATACTACTACAAAAAGAAGAGGCGGGAGGCCACATAAACAAATGGACACATAATAGGGTATCAGATGGAGATACTGCTATGGAGGAAATGAAGCAAGGCAATCAAGATCGTGACTTCAGGAAGCAAGCACCAGTTTAGGTGGTCAGTTTCGCAGACACCTCAATGAAGTTGGAATTTCCTATTGACCGTGCGATCCTTTTTTTTGAGAGTCCCAAACAGACGAATTGATAGAGCACAGTGTTTTGTTCACTTGATCATTTGAGTTGATCTGCCTTGAGCTGAGGCTCTTTTAGAAATTCCCGCCTCAGAGTAGCTGGGCATTATCAGGCCAAGTTGCAGAGGCACAGACACGTGGTTTGCACCTGTGCGTTCAGGTGCATATTCGTCTGAAGTAAATCCAAGAGTTGTTCCAGAAAGACAGCTCCCAGAGGTTGCACATAAAATGCCTGTATTTCTTCTAAGGCAGAGCTGCTGCAAGAATTCTGAGTGTCCCTTTGGTTTTTATTTAAAGGATGGTGACATCATACAACTGGATGGCAAACTTTACATAAGAGAGCTGTCAGACCTCTGATCACAAAGTCAACAGCACTGGTGAGGAGGGAAGGGAATAACATATGTATAGTTACCGATGGTTCTAGTGCTTCCCCCCATGAGTTTGTCACACCTCCTGTATCCTTCTTTCTACATTCTTATCTGAGATCACAAAATACATATAGCACACACACACACACACACACATTGAGCTCACACACACAACACTCTTACACAAACGCACACGTTTACAAACACAAATCTTAACTGTGGCTAAATATCTAATTATTGGTAAATCATCATCTGCGAATTTGCAAAAACACATGAAAATAATAGCTGACTTCTAATTTTTTTCTGACTTTATTTAACCTTAATTGTCTTCAATTGGCCAGATCTTAAATACTGAGTTTCACATCTACTTAGCAGCTCATAGGGTAACACAGAGTACGACCCATGTACTGCCCTTTTTCAAAATGAATGATGATAGATTTGAGGCCTAAAAAAGAGACTTGATTTATGTATCTTACAGATCTTAAAAGACATTTGGTTTTTGTCTTCCTGTTTCTTATGTCAAAAAAAAAATCTCTGCATCTAGAAATTGCTCAAAGAAAACCAGATTTGATATGGAAATTATTCACAGCAAAATGCCAACCTAACTCAAAATAGATGATCAATACATATGTGTTGAATAAATGATGCAAATTAATGGAGCACGCCTTATTATAGGGCAATCATGTAAAGAAACTTTGCAGATTTACTGGCGGAATTTGTAAATCATTCGGGCAGCAAATAGTAAGTGACTACTCCATTCAGTGCCATGAACTAAGTCCTGTGGGAGTTAAAAACATGAATTAGATACCTCTAGGAATTTAACTCCACAGTGAGAATCAGACTCTGAAAAATTTTGAGCACATGAGGGCTAGAGCCAGGGAAGCACTTGCTAAAGGTACATCTTGAGGAGGGTATGAAATGTGTCAAAGTGAACATGGTCAAGGATAAAGAGCCCAGTAAGGAGATGATCGCAGTCATTTCACAGTAGGCCCCAACCAGTACGGGGACTCTAAGCGATGACTGGAAAACAAAGGAAGAATATGTTTATCTTTCTCCTTGGCTCAGAACTTCAGCAGAGTCTCATTACTACTGCTCCTTCCCCAGCCCAGTATTTTTTTAAATCACTGAGTTTTCACTTTCAGAGGAAGCCTTCTGGATAGTTCCAGTTGGAACACATATGATTTCTGTAAGGCTGTTAGTATTCTAGGAAACAAGTCTCCTTTAAGTGTGTATACTAAAGGGGTGGGGGTGGGGGGTCATCTGGCCCAACAGGCAAGGAGAGTATTTCATCCCTGGGATGGTGCATGGTGATAATAAAGAGTAGACAACCCTCAGTTAGTTTTATTATTTTTTTAAATTCTCCACAAACAATGAGTCCCCTATTTTTTGCACCTTAATGTTACTGTTCCCACTGCCTGACCCCCTTGATGAGGATGGCTGCCTTTTTTAATAGGATATGGGAAACTGAGAGTATCTGGTCTTCTTTCTATGACTTATATCTGACTTGTAAGTAGAGAGCAGGTGAAAAGATCCTAACCCTCTCACCCCACCCTTACAGCCACTCCACTAGTAAATTGTCAGACATTTACATCTACTGTTGGGAAAGCCAAATGGAGCCAAGTTTGACAAAGTATGGCCTTTATAAAGAGCCTCTTACTTCCCCTTAACTAAAATTGCTTTTAATATTATTTTAGAAATATATAAAGTAGATGAAGAAACTCTGAATGTAGTCATAACATTTAATCAAATATTTTTTGTCTTTTGATCACACACACACACACACACACACACTCACTCAGAAGAACACTGTTTTGCTGAAAGCAGTCTTATTTGTTGGATAAAAGATTCCGGAAAAACCAATTAGCTTGATTTTTCATATGTGTCTCTGACATCTCTTGTGACACAGCCTTATTCTGACACAAATTAAAAAGCTGTACATTTGTCATTAGGAGAAATCTAGTGTTAATTGATCACTAACAATACTTGGCATTGTAAGATATATTTTTAAAAGGGAAAGCATGTATTAGATGTTTAGATCTTCATCCTTTTGTTTTAAAGTGAAATGTTATTATGCATCCCGATATTTATAGCAGCACTATCCACAATAGCCAAAGTATGGAAAGAGCCCAAATGTCCATCGATGGATGAATGGATAAAGAAGATGTGGTGTATACACACACACACACACACACACACACACACACACACACAATGGAGTATCACTCGGCAATCAAAAAGAATGAAATCTTGCCATTTGCAACTACATGGATGGAACTGGAGGGTATTGTGCTAAGCAAAATTAGTCAGTCAGAGAAAGACAAGTATCATATGACTTCACTCATATGAGGACTTTAAGAGACAAAACATATGAACATAAGGGAAGGGAAACAAAAATAATATAAAAACAAGGAGGGGGACAAAACATAAGAGACTCTTAAATATGGAGAACAAACAGAGGGTCGCTGGAGGGGTTGTGGGAACGGGGAAGGGCTAAATGGGTAAGGGGCATTAGGGAATCTACTCCTGAAATCATTGTTGCACTATATGCTAACTAATTTGGATGTAAATTAAAACAATAAAATGAAAAAAATAATAAAATAAAATAAAGTGAAATTTTACTTATTTTATTCAAAAAATTTAAGACATTTGATTTTTTTAATGTTTATTTACTTTGAGAGAGAGATAGAGCAGGAGAGGGGGCAGAGAGAAAGAGAGAGAGAGAGAGAGAGAGAGAGAGAGACAGAGAGAGAGAACCCTAAGCAGTCTCCAAGCTGTCAGCACAGAGCCCTACACAGGGCTCAAATTCATGAACTGTAAGATCATGACCTGGGCTGAAATCAAGAGTCAGACACTTAACCGAGTGATCACTCATGCGCCCCTAATACATTTGATTATAAATTAAAATTAAGTTTTAATAAACTTATTTAAATAAAATCGCATTAATAAAGTAAACTTTTTTTTCCCTTTTTCTGTGAGAGAAAGTATCTTATGGTCAGAACAGATGTGAGTTTGTATTTTGTGGAAATGGGCTTGAAATTTGGTAGTTACCTGCTAGCAATACACAGATAAAAATCATTTATTCATGCAATCATTTATTGAGTTTTTAAAAGTAACTGTTAAGAAAAAGACCATGTGAGACATAAGGAATTATAGAGAACACATGAGAAAATTGGGCTTTCATACTGAGGAAGAAAAGAGACATTAACCAAATTGCCCAATTTTCTACTACAGGAAGATGACCATTTTTAGAAGAGTCTGTTCTTTTTATATCTTCCATAAATGGTTTCCCAAATTACCCTCTTACACCTATAGATAAGAAGAAACATTGATAGCCAAAGTGAACAAATTAATTTTGGTTCAATTCTGAAATTGACAATGCATTTCATAACTAAAAGATTCCTATATTTCCACCTGTTTACTTGAAGTTAAAATTTCTGCATTGTAGTATATATACAAATAAGCAATTATGCACATTGTGTTATGTACTCTGTCAGGAGTTGTGGGAGGACAGTACTCAAAAAGTTCCTCCTCTTTGAGTAAGGAGAGGAGGCTCCCAAAGGAATTGTTTTAAAGACTGTAAGAAGCAGAGACTGATACCTGATTTCCCAGTCTTGTCTCCAATTTGCTTTTGAATTATAAAGTCCTGGGGTGATGAAAAGACCAAGGACAAACAGGGTGTGCTGGTCTCAGAAGTGGGGCTGTAGCATGGAGATGAGATAAGGCTGTAGACCCAAAACAATAATCCAATCACACAGAAGTTGTTCCGTGCCTGGAAAAGATGCTGAGGAAAGGGTTCCTCCCCAGTGGGAACAGTTAAGGGCTTTGCCTGACCACACGAAGCATATAACCAATGTGATGGGTCAGCAGTAGGATCCAACATGAAGGAGTTGCAACCTTGCCCCAAGAAGTGTTCCCCCTCCTCCATCCCTGCTGGAATAGTACAGGAATGTAGAAGAAAGAGGGTGAGCAGAAGGTAGACAATATCCCTTCCTCCCCAAGTCTTTAGAGCAGTGGTTCTCAGTTGGGGTGGTAGGGCTCCTTAGGGGAAATTTGGAAATTCTTGGGGGTGTTTTGTTGTCACGATAACATGGAAGTTGCTATAGACATTTAGTGGGCCAGGGTCAGAGAGGCAACGCATATTACAATGTGTGAGCCAGTTCCATACAGTGAATAATTGTTCTTCATTTCATTGAACTTTCATATGTTCTATAGGACACTCATATAGGTGAAGAAACTTACTATCAGAGCGTAGAACCTAACTCTCGTTTTTGTAGGAGTAAATATTTTTTGCATGTTTTGACTTAACGCTGATTTTTCCAGGAATGTAACAACTGTGTGTATTGAGGAAAGATTGTACTTTGTTTTATTTGAAAATTAACAAGAGCTGTCCACAAGTTTGGAAAATCACTTCATTGATGGCAATGTTGCTTGTTAACCAACGTTTGTAGCTGTTGCCCTCAGGGTAGTTCTACATAATGGGACAAGCATCTGACTGCTCCAACAGATCTTTTGGAATGGTGATACCTGAGTTTTATAAATTGAACAGTATATTAGCTCATTTTTAGAATATTGGCATTTATTCCCCTTTTATGGTATAATTAGAACATTTTACAAAATTGTTAAAAATTATACATGGAATAGGTTATGTTATCCATTAATTTTATTTCAGAATCATGAAGAGCTTGCGACAGCATATTTGTTGTAGGCGAGGGAAGTTGGATGTGAAGGAATTGATAACCTCTCCAAGTTTGTAACTGTCTAATACTTGCAAATGTAGTCTGAAGTGTCAAGGGCAGGAATTGGGGGAGAAATCTGCATCAATTATGAGCTTGAAATTTAACGATACATGTGAATGAGTCAATTACAATAATGAGGCTCGCTCAATAACTCAAATTGACCAAAAATTTTCTGCATTGGTATGCCTTTTAGGGAACCACTGCTGGAGAGGAGTTCCACCAGAGAACTCCACTGGAGACAATCATTCCAAAATGACTTAAGGACCTTCCCTGTAGCTTTTATATTCCAACTGGATGATCACGTACTGGAAAAGTGGAAAGAATGTGTAGTTAACAGTTTTGCTACTAACTAGTCGCTGCCAACCTTGTCTCTTTTTGTCTCTTCTACAGAACGATGATTTGCTAACTTTTGCTTCTTCATTAAAGGTCATAACAGCCCTGAGCTTTGCATCTCTTGCAAACTGAGAATTCAAATAAATTTTCTGTCTCTTTCAATATGATTCTGAGAATCATAAAGTGCAAGAAGCATAAAGTGTTTGCAATGACAGGAACTGTGATTCTGTACCTTCTTACATTCCAAGATACTCAGACCCATAGCTCATGTTGATTGCTTGTCCTTCTCCCAAACCCAACCCAAGGAGCACAGATGCTAGGAAGTTTCACTTGGTCTTTCCATTTCCAATGGATGATGCCAATTTCTTTATTCACATACATGATGTACCTGAAAAAACCTATTTTTGATTACTTGACATCATTAACTCATTCTAAATGGCCCAAGAGGGCACTAAATATAGGAGTGTCTAGATGTTGAGATGAGTTAATCATATATTCTTATAGGAACAGGTGCTCTAAAACCAAAATATACAGAGAAAGAAAGAAGCTGGGTACGTGCTTTAAAAGATGGATTAATTTGAGAGTGAAATCCCACCAGGAGGGAATAGTTAATTAAATCCTCTGAAAAGAATGGAATGGAGCCCCAAGGCTGGCTGGAGTCTAAACTGATATAACACAGTGTTTATCATGCCCCTTAGGGTTTGTATCTGACCCTCGGGAAGGTTGTTCAGCTTCAATTTTTTTCTGTCCAAAGATTTCACTGTTAAGCCCCAGTTACCCATCTTGAAAATGTCTCCTACTGCCCAGAGATGAGACAGGGGAAGGGACTGATGTAAACCCAACGCCACTAAGAGGACAGCTCAACGTAAAAGGATCTGCTTTATAGAGCATGGCCCATAGATCACACAACAGCACTGCCCTCCTTAACAAGGGTCAGCATCCTGATGGTTCAAGTTGCTTCTGATGAGGGATGATGGTGCTATTAATTGTTTAAGTATTACAGAAGAAGTAAAAACTCTAAACTCTTCCATTCACTTCTGCAAATTCTCTTTTTCCTCTGAAAAACACTGCTAGCTACCATTTTTGTCTCCCTTTGTTTCTTCTATAGAACACTGACTTGCTACTTACTACTTTTTGCTTCTTCATTAAAGGTCATATGATGTCTCTTTGCATTTGACATTCACATAAACAACTTATGTCCTTTTATTCCCTCCAGAATGCTATTTTCTTTCATTAAGTCCTTATTAATTTCCACTTTTTCCCCAAAAAAACAATAGTGGTTTCCTTTGATCCTTTGGAATTTACTATGTGTTCACCATCTTTTTCTACCACATTCATGATATTACATTTTTATGGCTATCACCTTGTAATCTTCACAAAGTAATTTGCAATAACAACATTGAAGATTTTTTCAGATATTATCATATTCCTGTGCAAAAATGAATTATTATTAACTGTATCTATAACGTTAAGCAAACTAGTTCAGGATCCTAGATCTCAGGTTGAATGTATACCAAATGGGTATTGAACTGATTTCTGTCTCTTTCCTCCATTAAACCATTGAGATTTCATGATATAAAGTCTCAGCATTCACTTTAGGTTTTAAAGCTCATGTTCCATCATTTAGTCTACATCATATGTCACAAGAGAGGTGATGTGGATTTATCAGCATCCTCCTCCATATTCGGAAATTCCCTTATCTTGTTCAAAACACTGTCATTCACTTTTTCTGTAAAGATAACTTTGAGATAATACTGATAATACTTAAAAATAAGTGGCATTTGTGTATTTTTTTACTGTTTATTGCTATTGCTTTTTACAGAAAAAAAATGTTCTTTCCTGTCCATCTAAACAATAATTTTTCAAGTCAACAATCACTCAATTGTTTTGATGAGGAAGACTTTTCATGTCTTTCCATGTGGTTCCCAGCATCGCCTATTAAGTTTAAGTAAGCTCCTCATGAAAGCAAAAGAATTTTTAGATTATCATAATTTTCTATCTTTATTGTAATTTCTCTTAATTAAAAGTAGATTTTCTTTTCTGCACTTTGTGTCTAACTCGGTGTGCAGAAATTTTTTGTACGTAATAAGCTGCCTTTAAATACATCCCTCACCCTTTATCATAGTAAATTTCAAACATAAGTAAAAGAACAAGGAGAAGTAGAGCTAGTCCCCAAGTACCTACTTTCCGCTTCGCCAGTTAACAACAAATTGTCGAGTCTGTGGCATCTAGATGTCTCCTCTAGTTGATATTGTTGATATCAACTAGTTGATATTTGTTGATTTGTGTTGATATTTCAAAGTCACTCCTAGATATTACATTATTTTCATCAGTAAATACTTCAATGTATATTTCTAAAAGAGGACTCTTTTTCATAACTGCAACAACATTGCCACACTTAAGAAATTGACAATAATCATTTAATTCCATCAGATATCCCGTGAAGAAATGTCTCTGATTCTCTCGTTAAACAATATGTTTGCCATTAGTTTGTGAGAATAGTGATCCAAATCACATTAAAACATTACATACGTATGAAGTGTCTTTAAGAACCTCTTTACCTATAAATCCCTCCTCTCTTTATTTTTGCAGTTGAATGTTCTAAGACATCAAGTCCTTTGTTCTGTCAAGTTTCACACATTCTGGAATTTGCTGAACACATTACTATGATATCTCTTAATGGACTTCTGTCTTCTATCTTTTCTATAAATTTCATTGCTTATCTGGCATGACTGTGTGTTAGGGAGTCTTGTGTATATACCTCACATTTTGTCATATCAAGAAGTAAATAATGTCTGGTTGCCCTCTTTCTGTGTTGTTAAACTTATTAGTGTGTTCAGGTATCCTTGGCTTGATTCATCTATCATAAAGTTCCCATCTAGTGTTTTCAGCAGCCATTGATGATTATTGCCAGATCCTTTATTTCATTGGAGATTTAAAACTAGGGGCGCCTGGGTGGCGCAGTCAGTTAAGCGTCCGACTTCAGCCAGGTCACGATCTCGCGGTCCATGAGTTCGAGCCCCGCGTCAGGCTCTGGGCTGATGGCTCAGAGCCTGGAGCCTGTTTCTGATTCTGTGTCTCCCTCTCTCTCTGCCCCTCCCCCGTTCATGCTCTGTCTCTCTCTGTCCCAAAAATAAATAAACGTTGAATAAAACTAGAAATATTCTGTCATTACTTCATAATTTACTAATTGGAATTCTTAAAAGCAGAACTTTCTCTTGAAAGGGAGCAGAATTTGCCACCCCAAATATGTCTCTTTGGTATACGGATTATTTTAGAGTTATTATTTTGTAGAAATTTTTGTTTTGTTTTGTTTTGTTTGTTTAAGTGTGTTTGTTTTTGCACGTGAGAGATTGAGAGTGTGTGCGCACAAGCAGGAGAGGCAGAGAAGCAGAGACAGAGAGAGAGAGAGAGAGAATCCCAAGCAGGCTCTGCACTGTCAGCTTTGGTTTTGTTTTTGTGTTTCTTTTTTTAGGTTTATTCATTTATTTCTTTTTGAAAGACAGAGAGAGAATGAGAGAGCATTCTGGAGAGCAAGGGAGGAGAAGAGGGGGAAGAACAGAGAGACAATCCCAAGCAGGCTCCATGCTATCAGCACAAGCCCAATATGGGGCTTGAACTTGCCAACCGTGAGATCATTACCTGAGCCCAAACCAAGAGTCAGATGCTTCACAGACTGAGACACTCGGGTGCCCTTGGAGTTATTATTTTTAAGAAGCAGACAACACAGGAGAAAACTGAATAGAAGCTACCATTTTGTGAGAAACACTTACTTTTACAGGGAAATCTCCTTCTCTGTACCAGAAGGAGGATGACCAAATTTCTAGAAATTCTTATCAATGGAGAAGCCATGTATTTAAATCTCAATAACAACCATATGCTTGATTTCTGTGCTTTTCTTGATAGCCTTTCATAACTGGACACCCTCAACCCCAACATTTTTCTTTTTTTTCTTCATCTGCAGATGGCATTTAAGGTGATGGTTTGCGCCATTTTAGGAGTTATTCAGTTTTCCTGCATATCTTTCAACATTTATACAAGAGGTATACATGCTACTAAACTTCTGTTTATTTTTCTCCTGTCATTCTGTCTTTTATTACAGGGGGTCTCCGCCAAGAACCTAGAGAAGCACAGGGAAAATTATTTCTCCTCCTCTACTTTCATCAACTGTTAGGTTACCCTGAAGTTCGATTTGAAGAGTGTTTTAATACTTTCAGTAATCCTACTTATGCACACTCTTTCCCTATTTTCTCCTATTTGGCTTAATCCACTTTTTAATGTATCCCCCCCTTAAAACAGCATTTAATTAAAAACTGAAAAACAGCATTATTTCAGTTAAGGCTCCATACGTTATAGAGACTTAAACATTTCCTGTTATGTTTAAATCCAGGCAGTTTTTCTAGAGGGCAATCTGGCAAACTTTTTATTTTTAATGCGCACGCCTTTAGTCAGAGTAATTCTGCATCAAGTAACCTAGCCAAAGAAAATAATTGAAAAGTATGCACAGATATAAATGCACACAAATTCAGCACAGCATTGTTTATAATAGCTAAAAATTATTGCAAACAATCTAAATGTCTAGCAATAGGCTATCTAACACATTGTGGTAACCATGAGCAACCATTGAAAATGGAATTATAGGGGCGCCTGGGTGGCGCAGTCGGTTAAGCGTCCGACTTCAGCCAGGTCACGATCTCGCGGTCCGTGAGTTCGAGCCCCGCGTCGGGCTCTGGGCTGATGGCTCGGAGCCTGGAGCCTGTTTCCGATTCTGTGTCTCCCTCTCTCTCTGCCCCTCCCCCGTTCATGCTCTGTCTCTCTCTGTCCCAAAAATAAAATAAAATAAAAAATAAAAAAAAAAATAAAAAAAAAAAAAGAAAATGGAATTATAGATCCATGTTGACATGAACAGAATGATCTATAGATCAGTATAAGATACAGATCTATACTGACACGAACATATATTGTGTTAAAAGCAGGTTACAAAAAATATCATGTATAGCTAGATGCTATAATTATAAAAGGAATAAATTCCTGAGAACAGATACAGATATGCAGCTATATGCATAGAAAAATTCAGAAAGCCTATCCCTTCAAATGTTACTTATATAGATTTCTGGACAGTGGCACTGAAGTAATTTTCTCTTTCTACTTTACTTACTTTCATAGATACATGCCTTTTTTTTCACAATTAACAATGAAAATAAACCGAAATTTGATTTATTTTTTATGATTAAAGAAGACTTTTCAATCAATAATAAAAACATGTCTGTAATTGCAAAGAACCCAATAAGTCAATTTTCAATCTGTAAATAAAGAAGATCCTTGTTCACTGTCACTTGAGCCTAACACACACCACTCTTTCTTCTTCCTTAAATGTCATGGTACAGATTACAGTTAAATAGTTTTGCTAGTGCTATGATTTCCACCTTCCAACTTTTAAAATTTTATGTCTACGCTTGATGCTTCTTATTACCTGTGAAATTGCTGACTTTATACTAAACAGGGCTGCTGGAACCTTTACACTGAAGGCTAAGTTTCTCAAAAAGAAGCCTTTGCCATTGCTAATGTTCCGTGGTCCATGGAGACTCTGTGCATATTATGCTCTTAAATTTTTAGTCTCACTTTGTGGTATAAGTATCGATAACCTCACTTGACAGAGGAGAGGAAAGGCCATGTTCACACAGTAATAAACTCCTAAGCTGGGAATCGGATCCAGGATTTTTGACTCTAAAGTCCATTCTTTGCCCTCTTGACCACCGTATCCCCTATTGGTCTCATTCACCTCTTTCCTACCTTGAAAGTCTCATCTGACAAGTCTTAACCACACAGAGAAGAGCTTACTGAATTCTCTGCCACCACATTTGTTGGGATAGATTACCTTATCCATCAATGTCTAACCCCTCGTCACTAGCACAACATTAGCTCCCGTGAAAGAGGGACATACTACTTCTTTCACCACCCTACGTACTGAGACAGTCATAAATTGCGAGCCAAGCACACTGAATTGTTATTGCTGCCTAGACATAATGTTTTTCCATCAGTCAGATAGAGGAAGCACACCCTTCATTAAAGTAAGAAGTAACCAACCTCAGGCATCTGTCTGGAAATACCCTACTCATATACCCCGTGGCAAGAAAGTTGACAGGAAATCTGAAATGATTACTCCAATTGCAATGAGCTGAAACAGGTCGTTTAAAATTACAACCGGTGCAAATATCAGATAACTGGCAAGAGAGGGCAAGATTCACGTTTCAATCAAAATTTCTAAGGCAGAAACCTTAATATGCATGTTTCTATATCACACGGGCAAATCTTAAAAAAATTAAGAAGTTTTAAAAGATCTGTATCCATCTATGATGCGTCACCTGAGGAATGAAAGGGGCAGGGCATCAACTATGTAGGATAGAGCACTCTTCCGGCTGAGGGGAGGAATGTAGTGAGAAGGACAATGGACAAACTTGACCTATGTCTAAGCCAGGGGGATCAGGTGGGCGTGAAAACAGGAATCGAAGATGTATAGAGAGCCAAGTGCTGTCAACAGTGACCTAACCTGCATGTGATAAAGCAATGTCCGTTTGCATGACAGGCTTGCAGTAAACTTACCCTTGCATGTTGTGAAGTAAAAAAAAAACAAAAAACCCTAAGACCTTGAATTGGAAGATCTAGATTCCAGCTTGACAACATCTATCACTCAAATTAATCTTTAATCTCTGTGAGTTACTCCTTTTATAAAATGGAAATGAAGCATTTCATCCCCCAACCCACGGAGTCACTGAGATTGAATGAGAAAACACTAGGCATAGCATAAAGCATCATGTTAATGCAAGGCTGAGATTTTAGAATTATTTGCCAATTACCCGATCCTAACTGTGTTCTTGCCTGTTTCAGAGATGCATCGTCCGTCAACAAATGTTTTCTGAGAGCCTACTTATGTACCAGGCCTGTTCGAGGTGCTGCCCGGACAGCACAATAAAACTGACTGCCCTTCTGGAGTTTACATAGCCGATCAGTGGAGACCAAAATTATAGACTACTAGATTCGTGAGGGCCATTAATGCATCCAACTCAACAGATATTCCTGAGCACCTCCATGGGTCAAGCACAGCGATGGAATGGAACATACACACCATCTGTTGTAGAGCTTATGGCTTAGAAGCCTGGCATTGGCCAAGTTTAAGGTGAACCATAATACAGCATCGTACAGCTAAGATAATGCAGCGGAGACACACAACCCCTATTTAGGAGTCAGGAGAGCATCCCGAGGGAAGCAGTGCACATGTCAGAAGACAGAATAGAGAAGAGAGCTAGTGACAACTTTCCCATGCTACCCTGCAGTTTTGAGTACAGTGTTCCTGGCTGCGTGCATCCAAGGAAGAGACCTGAGACACAGAGGATCTAGAAATTGTAACACATGGTACATGATGAAAATAACCCCTGATGATATCTATCTTGGAATATTAAAGACTTAAACATAATAAATATCTTATTATAAATAAAATAAGCTTATTTGGTGTGATTCTTAATATCAAATTTCAGTTTAATGGCCAAATATAAATATTCCTAAAATCCCCATTCCCATTTCTTCTGTTTTTCTGGAAATACCCTTCCTTCACTCTTTAACCAACTCACATTGCCTCACCTCCACTCCAATATTCCTTATCCTCTTCCCTGCTTTTCTTTTCTCCATAGCACTTAACACCTTCCTACATGTATATATTTGACTAATTATTAATCTGCCTTGTCTCAAAATAATATGTCATGTGAAGACAGAGGTTTTATATGTTTTGCTTATAGCTATATTTGAAGTTCCTAGATAAATGTCTGCCCTATAAATATTTGTTGAATAGATGAAGGAGACTTGTCCAGAATATGAAATGCCACATAGAACATTTTATTTCTATTTTAGCCAATTGAAGGTGATGGCATTATTTCTTTGAGTATTAATGCAGTGGGTAAAGAGTATAATCAGATAGACCTACGATTTTTTTTTTCTGATAGAAAAATATATTTTTCCTTTTATGCTTCCAGTGGTAAGGAACTCATTACCTCAGGCAAGGTGGATAGACAACTCTGATCTCTCCTTTTTCTTCTTACATTAAACCAAATTCTGCCACTCTGTAAACTGTCCTTAGTGATATTAATTTCAATATAAATTGATATTCAATATAGAGGTAGACATAAATCGGTTTAGGATTGAAAACATGCCTACAAGTTATAGCACTAATAAAAAAATAACTTTCATGATCTAAGGCATTCCATTTAAGATTAGTCCCACTGTTCTCCTTTCTGCAGTGCAAATGATGAGACTGGCTGTCTCTCAGTAGGTTGTCTTCTTGCAAGGCTGGTTTTCACCGATCCCATTATCCTTGATCAGGACAATTGCCCTCTAGCTATATGATTTTAACTATGGCATCCTGGCTTGGGAAGCAATGTTATCAGATGATGTTTTTAAATTTTTTTAATGTTTATTTATTCTTGATAGAGAGGGAGAGACAGAGCATGAGCAGGGAAGAGGCAGAGCCAGAGGGAGACACAGAATCTGAAGCAGGCTCCAGGCTCTGAGTTGTCAGCACAGAGCCTGATGCAGGGCTTGAACTCATAAACCCCGAAATCATAACCTGAGCTGAAATCAGATGCTCAACCGACTGGTTGATTTAGGGCTGATTTATTTAGCCCTAACGGATTATCTTTTCTATAATTACTAGTCATAATCTGCAGTCTTTGTTTTCTTCTTTGGGGCATATGTTTAATCTGCATAGTGAAGCCTTATCTCATGGCTACTAGATAGAGTACCAGAAAGGGAAATTTACTTTTGGACAAAAATATATATGATTTCTCAGAAAAGGATACTGTCTCAATGGTAAGATTATATATACCCTTCAATTTCTTTTTTTTTTTTTTTAAGTTTATTTACTTATTTGGCGGGGGCGAGGGAGGGAGGGCAGAAGGAGAGAAGGAGAAAAAGAATCCTAGGCAGGCTCTGTGCACTCAGCATGGAGCCAGATGCAGGGCTTGAACTCACTAACTGTGAGATTGTGACCTGAGCTGAAAGCAAGAGTCGTATGCTTAACCAACGGAGCCACCCAGGTGCCCCAAATGTATCTTTCAATTTCTAATTACTTTGAAATCATACCTCCTAAAGCTTTGATGTCAACTTCTTTTTTCCTCCACCGTGCCTTCTAATATTTTGATATTGTTTTCAGTAATGAGTATAATGGTAGCTGACATTTCTATATTGACTATAATAGTAGCTAAAATTTATTAAATGTACTTAGCACTGCTCTGAACACTTTATAAGTATGAAGTTACTTAATCTTCTTACCAGCCCTTCGACATAGTCGCTGATAGTATCTATGCTTTAAAGTTAAAGAAACTGAGGTACAGAGGCGGGGAGTAAATTCAGGCAGTTTGGTTCAGGAGAATCATGCTCATGACCACAGTGTTAGAGCTTAAATGGATTCACATTTGGATTCATGTTTGCAAAGCTTTAGTTATTTGTATGTGCAAATAAGTTGAAACAATAGTCTGAGTATACTAAAATCCTTTGTGGAAAGAGGAAGACATAATGAATGCAAAAAAAAAAATCATGACTTTCTTGGAGTCCTAAGAAATGTATGTAACTAAAATAATCAAGCTATTTAACTATGTCTTCATCATCTTAAACTTAGTTATAAAATAATTACTTAGGGATCTATCTGTTGATAGCTTAGTGTCTTAGATAAGCAGTTTTTGAACTTTGTGGGCCCAATTATACTCTTAAAAATCAGTGAGGGCCTAACAGAGCTTTTGCTTTTGTGGTTATATCTCTGGCTATTTATTAGAAATTAAATTTATTAGACATTAAAACTAAGAACGTATTCGATATGAAGTTACTCATCCAACAAAAATCATAATATGTCCACTACACGTTAACATAAGCGATAAATTTTTACCAAGATAACCACATTTTCTATCACAAAAATATCCAGCAGTGAGAATGGTCTTGCTTTCCAGATCTGCAAATATTGCTAACGTTTGGCTTAAGAGAAGGCAGCTGGATTTGCATATCTGATTTTCCATTTAATCGGATTTGTCGCAATATCACGCACTATGTAACTTCTGGAAAACTCCAGTGTACGCTTGTGAAAAGATGAAAAAGAAAACGGCAAATTACACCTTCATATTATTATGAAGAAAAGAGCGTTCACCTGAAAGAATTTCCAACACGTTCAGCAGCACCCCGCATCACACTTTGAGAACTGCTGTCTTGCAATGACTGACTAGGAGAAACACAAAGTAAACCTTCGGACTTCCCATAGATACTTACATAAACTAGATTCTCCTACTTTCAGTTCTATTGAAAAAAAGAAAAACCAAAAACAGCAACAAAAAACCAACCACATAGCTTTCTATGATGTTTCTGAAGTTTTAAGGAGTTCAGAGGAATTTTGCTCCCCTCAGCAATTTTCTATTCAAAATGTAGTTAACAACCTTAACATATTGCCAGACTTGTTTTCTCTCTAAAGGGCTTTTGTTTCCTTTGAAAGCATGGAACTAAATAAGTTATGAGGAATTAAAAGCAATTTTTACAAGTCAGTTAAAGCATTTTGAGGACAATTGTGGACTGTTTTGATTTTGCTATGCAAGTGTCGGATTCTCTTAAGAACTATGATCTTTTCCTGTTGGCATACTCTTCACATCATCCAATTTGCAACAACCTATTTTCCTTTGTTTTCTTCTAAAGGGACCCTATACGGTCTCTGGGTCCAAGGCCTAAAGCAGAGTGTTGTCTTAGTTTCCCAGGGCCACCACGGGCTATTGTCCAGACTCTTTTGCCTCGATACCCGCTGGAGTTCATGCATTCATTTAGGGCTAGAAAGATCAAATCTTACCCTTCTGAGGTTTGCCTTAGACTGAAAATAGACAAAGATATAATCTAATGTTAGATAATAATAAGCCCTAGAAAAAACTTAATCATGTCATGGGGATAAAGAGCGACAAAGAAGGGATTTAGGTAAAGTAGGCAGAGAAGGCCTCCCTCAGCAGATAACATTGGCCTAGACATCTGAATAAAGTAAGGGAAAAATCTATTTCTGGGGCAAGGGCAGTCGTGGTAGAGGTCCTAGAAAATGCTAATTCCCTCATGCCAAGAAGCTTGGATTCTTTGCATTCGTGGAAAGAGCAGGAGCCAGTGTGGCTGGCGCAAAGAGAACAAATGATAGAAATATAGGAAAGGAGATGAAGACCAAGAGAGGTTGTAACAACTTATTCTAAGAGTGCTGGAAACTAATGGAAGGAAGGAAGTAGAGGACTGTCACGTTTGAAGAGAATCGCTCCTCTGTGGGGAAGTGCCTCAGGGGCATGATGGAAGCAGGAAGGCCTGTGGCTTTCCTAGTGGCTTTCACTAGGATGTTAGCAGCGGGGAAAAGAGGGACCCAATCTGAGATCTAGTTGGACGGTAGAAACAACAGAATTCGTTGATGGATCAAAAATGGGATATACGAAAAAGTAAGAAAACAAGGCTAAGTGGATTTTTCTGTTGAGCTGCTGGGTGAATGTAGTTTGCTCTTTACTCTCATAGGGAGTGTAGGGGTGAGAAATGAAAAGTTTGGTTTTGAATGTATTAAGTTTCAGATGCCTAGTAGAGCTCTAAGAAGGGACGTTGACGTCTCGGTTGAGAATGTGAGTCTGAAACACAGGGTTGTGGCCTGACATAAAAATTGGAGCATTGGTGACATGTGCATCGTTGCTAAAATCCATTTAAAAAGTTGGGAGCACGCTGGAGCCTGGTACTTCCGGTATTAGCTTTGTCCTGATGATATGACTATATCAAGAAGACTAGAGTATCTTGTGAGAAATGTACATTTCTTTTCTCTCCAAAAAAAAAGCTAATTGCAATGGAGAACATGCACTATTCTCTTGATTTCTGAGCATCTAGGAATAGCGATCACCCATTTCAGATTTTCTAACATAATTACCTCTCCATAGTCTGTCTTGTTCACTCCGTTTACATCACCAAACTTAATGCCTACTGCGTATTAAGTACTCATTAAATTTTTGAAGGTGTGAGGGAACCATTAAATCAATGAATAAAAAGTTAACCATCTATTTTCTCTGATATTTTGGTCTGGAAAATATGGTTATGATTAATGTACAGGTACATCTTACTTATAGCAAATGTAATATTGCAATGACAGTATGATGCGTCATTTGTAGCATTCGGTGTTTAAAAACATATAATACTATCCTCTGAAAACAGGAATAGAAAGCTTGTGAAATACATACGTAAATTTCTTGGGAACATAATCTTTTAAAATTTATGTAGTGATTTTAAAGTTTACTTATTTATGTTAAGAGAGAGACAGCGCAAGTGGGGGAGGGGCAGAGAGAGAGAGGAAGAGAAGGAATGCCAAACAGACTCTGAGCTGTCAGCACAGAGCCTGATGCGGGGTTCGAACCCACGAACTGTGAGATCATGACCTGAGCCGAAATCGAGACTCTGAGGCATAACCGACTAAGCCACCCAGGTGCCCTTAAAATTTATTTTAGTAGGGGGCGCCTGGGTGGCGCAGTCGGTTAAGCGTCCGACTTCAGCCAGGTCACGATCTCGCGGTCCGTGAGTTCGAGCCCCGCGTCGGGCTCTGGGCTGATGGCTCGGAGCCTGGAGCCTGCTTCCGAATTCTGTGCCTCCCTCTCTCTCTGCCCCTCCCCCGTTCATGCTCTGTCTCTCTCTCTGTCCCAAAAACAAATAAAAAACGTTGAAAAAAAAAAAATTAAAAAAAAAAAATTTTATTTTAGTAGGCTGAACTACCATGGAGTCTGAAGAAAACGTCAGGTTTCTTTTATCTTAACAGACAGAGGACCTTACCATGTAGTCCTAGATTGGGGAGCTAAGGTTTTGTAGCTCCCTATTCCTGGAACCCTCTGAATGCCTGCGAGTAAATCAGTTCAGTCCTCTGTGCTTCAGGCTGTTATCTGTAAAATAATCAGCCTGCTCCTGTCTCCCTACCCCCTCCCTATTTCTTTGTCTCACGTTATTAAAAAGAGGTAATTTCTTGGGGGACCTGGGTGGCTCAGTCAGTTAAGCATCTGACTTCGGCTCAGGTCATGATCTCACAGCTTGTGAGTTCGAGCCCCGCATCAGGCTCTGTGCCGACAGCGCAGAGCCTGGAGCCTGCTTCGGATTCTGCGTCTCCCTCTCTCTCTGCCCCTCCCCAGCTTGTGCATGCACGTGCTCTCTCTCTCTGTCTCTCAAAAATAAATAAACTGAAAAAAAGAGGTAATTTCTTGCCACTTAAACAATATTTTAGAAATGATTGCTCAACTTCACAGTCACTACCCAAATGAAAAAGACTTTTGACCTTTTGCTGAAGGAAGAAAAGGGGGTCAGTTGGCATGGAAGTTTTCTTCCTTTGGCTGAAGATGAACTTAACTGCATTTTTTTTTTCTGCTCTGTACACTTAAGCTGCATGAGTAATTTATCCTTGTGTTGAACTGCTGAGTTTCAGTAGGGGTGTGTGTGTGTGAGTGTCCGTGCATACGTGCCTGTGCATGTGCATGTTTGTGTATAGGAGACTTGGTCGACGTAGGAACTAAATACAAAGACACTGGTTGATAAACTTTCAAGAGGCCTAGAGTAGGCTCAGTAAATGTTCATTTCTGAATTAGAGTAGCTTGATGTGGCACAACGAATTTCCAGAATAGTTGTGACTCAGTACTTTTCAGGAGCTATCCGGACTGCAGCTTGGAAAAAAGTCAGAGATGATCACAATGTGTTAACATCTTTTCAGAAAAAAAAAGCTCTATTAATACATAGCATTATTATTATTCCAGCCTGCCTCCTTCGGCCACACATTTCGGCATCAAATTGTAAAAATCCAGTGATACAATTTCTGGAGGGTTGTTTCACTCTCTCTCTTTTGCCTATTCATTAATATTGTTTGAGAGGTAATTTCTTTTTTCTGCCTTTTTATATTTAGCTGTATCTTGGTTGGGGGTGATAGAAGTTATTTTCTTTCTCAGCTTTTCTGCTCTCCACACATACATTCTCTCTCTCCTTCACACACACACACACACACACACACACACACAATTACCGATTTTCTGAAAAACAAAGCAAGTCACTTGTTTAAGGCTGTCCTACTTGTCATAGGGAGGACAGTTGTTATTTGAGCCATAATCAGCATAGTACTGCGCTGAAACAGGCAGGTGTCTTTCAGTCCCTGTTTACATATTGCTGAGGCCGACTCAACTCAGTGTGACCTTTACAGAGCTAAACTATCCCAACAAATTGCAATCGGCCGTCATGTTTGTATTTATAAATTCAAACAGTGAAAAAATTACTTAAAGCAACGTGTGTTAGAGCATCAAATGTACTGTCCATTTAAAGACCTATGATTTCATTTGAGTAATAAAAAGTCATGTGCTTAGTTTTTTTCATTATACATATACATTTGCATTATACATATATACATGATACATTTTTCCTGTACATATAGAGTGCGTGTTTCTCTCCCTTTTAAAAGATCAGTTTCTGATGGGTTCCAAAGGATCTCAGTGATAGCAAGATTTCAATATAATTTTATTCTTTGATGGATTTTTCTGGGGAATTTCACGTCCATTTCACGGGATATTGCATTTCATTATTGATCAACTAATTTTAAATTTCAGGAAAACTTGCAAGTCCATCAATTCAGCACTAATTCAGAATGTGCAATCATTTAGACATTGATTGTTACTGAATAAACATTTAAAATATCTGACTAAATTTCTGAGGTCCTTTTGGGGGAAATTCAATTCTAAATCAGTATTTTAAGAAAATAAATGATTAAAGTATATCAGAATTTATATATTTGTGTATGTAATTTTAACTTACAAATTTAAAATTGATTTTTTGTGTCAATTTTTTTTGTTGTTTACAGCATATAGTCACAATGAATTCTTGTTCCACTGAAACCTGAAACCCAAATTTTTGATATACTATTTATCTTTTAATCAGGATTTTTCTCAGACTTAGGAAAATCATAAATGTTCTTTAAATTCATAGAAATCTTTCTCTTGGTCACCTGGCTGGATACCACTTTTTCCCTCAAGTTTTCGTGATATAGAGATTATAGTGATAAATACTTCTTACATTCCATAGATGAGGAAACAGAAATTTCTCATCTTGGTTAGAAAGAGAAAACACACCAGGAGAAATAAACAGAGTTTTCGTGTTCCTATCTCTTAAAACACTACCTTCATTTATTTTTTTAAAATTTCTGTAATGTTTATTTATTTTTGTGTGTGAGAGAGAGAGAGTTAGCAAGGGAGGGGCAGAGAGAAAGGGAGCACAGAATCTGAAGCAGGCTCCAGGGTCCAAGCTGTCAGCACAGACCCCAACGTGGGGCTCGAATTCATGAACTGTGAGATCATGACCCAAGCCTAAGTCGGATGCTTACCTGACTGAGCCACCCAGGTGCCTCTCGCTTCATTTCTAATTGAGAAAGATCACTAAAATATGAGTGATAAATGTTTCCATCTTAGCTTGGATTATAAGGTGCTTTGACATCTTAAGACTTCTGGACTTGCGGAAAACATTTTAAAAGTTGTGAATATGGGAGAAAATTGCAAGACTATTTAACATCACTTGCATTGTTTATCTCTTCATAGTGGTCCATTTAATAGCTGTGTGACTGCTTATCCTTAGTCCCCACCCATGGGCTGCTCATTAATGTACCCGGGCAATTTCTTCCTGACGCCACATCTATTGATACAACTATGAAAATTGAGGACCAATGATAAGGTTTCCGTAGTGGCTCAATTTTACCAAGGAATGGGAGAAAAATGGGACAAGGAAAGGTCATATGATAAATAAAACTGCATAGTTTCATTACTGTTTTTTTTTTTTAATTACATTCTGGTTTTCTGTGGTGCCAATAGAGAGGCCATCAACATTTATTCTTTAGAACTAAAACAAACAAAAAAATCCCTCATGAAACACTGAAAGAGGAAACCAAAAGTTGCTCTCTTCCCCAAATGCAGTGCTTTTGGTTGCCAAAGGTTAGTTGCCCTAATGATGCTTTGATGAAGGAGGTTGAGTGTATTAGTTGAATCCCAACCAACAGTTCTTGTTGGGGTGCAAGGTGCTCATTTCCAAGTTGTGCTGAACGCATTGGCCACTCTAGAATACATCTCTTCTCTCTGTCCATATCTCATGAGGAATGAATGAACTCAATGACATGGTAAGAGAGGAAGACCATGATATTGTGCAGCATTTGCAAGCAGTACTCACGGTCTAATCTTACATTTTGAAGAGATTCATCAGTGTCTATAACTGCATTGATTTGGTGCTTAAGCACAAATATCTAGTAACATAAAAGATCACAACCACAACCTTTTCGTTATAGAGATATCCTTTAATGTGGGAGGGGGAGAGAGGAGTGTGTTCTTTGCCATTAGATACAAGGGCAATTTATTGGTTCTGAGGTACATTGTATCGTAGCATTTTAAGGTTTAGGCTGTGAATGTCACCGCACATACAAATGAATGCTATATTTAGTTGTAAGTGCCATGGTGTTGGGAGGACAAAACAGGCTTTGGATTCAGTCATACCTGGGGTTGAATCCCTGCAACATGTGAGCTATGTGATTTTATGCAAGATTATTTCATCTGCTTGGGTTTTAGTTTTCTTCCTCAAAGAGGAACATGGCACCTTTCTTGCAGGATTGCTCTAAACATTCAACAAGATCCCATTTGGAGAACATGTAACAGTGTGTCTGAGAAAGAGTAACATTAGCTCTTAGATCCCTCTTCTCTCCCCAGAAGAGAATATAGCTTGATTTGGACTAATAGAATCTCCTATTGTAGAGAATGATCATAATCTTCACCACCCGGCTTATGAGTAGGGGAAGAAAATGAAATATTTTATTTATTCTTGAAAATAAACCAAAGAAGAACAAATTGTTCACAAGTCTTAACGCTTTTAGACAAGTTGTGTTTACGTGCTGAAAAGTGGGATCTCAGCTTTTCATATCTCCACCCCTTTCTGTCTGTCTCAAAATCCCAAGTATGCCTTGCCTTGGGCAAATCCTGAAAGAGGAGGACAAATTTCTGATTCTTCCACAGAACCTTCTGATTCTTCTTTTGATTGGTGCTTTCTGAATCAGGATTATTCAGTTTAAAGTTAGGATTTCAGAGTTGGAAGAGCTATTACAACAGTGTCTTAAATCGTAAGGCACATGAAAATCACCTGAGAAGCTTGATCAAAATGGAGATTTGCAGCACCAATCCCAAAAGATTCTCATTTGGGAGGTATAAGCTCCCCGTTCCTGCATTTTTTTAGATTATTTTAAAGTTGTTATGCAAATTCCAGTTCGTTTACATACAGTGTCATGTTAGTTTCACATGTACAATTGAGTACAATTGAGTGCGATTCAGCACTTTCACACATCACCCAGTGCTCATCACCACAAGTGCACGCCTTAATCCCCATCACCCATTTAACCACAGCCCACCCACCTCCCCTCTGGCAAACAAATATCCCAAGTATCTCTGATTCAGTTGGCGACACACCCACGTAGACCATCTCGGGCCTTAGGGCTGTCTAATTCAAGGTTCTAACTAGTGCAGGCGTCTTAGAGCTTCTGATTCAGCTGAGCTGCCAGGGAAGGCTTTGGATTTTGTGTGAACCGAAGCTTACACAGTTTGGAGTCTGTGTTAAGAAAAGAAACAAACAGGGGCGCCGGGGTGGCGCAGTCAGTTAAGCGTCCAGCTTCAGCCAGGTCATGACCTCGCGGTCCGTGAGTTTGAGCCCCGAGTCAGGCTCTGAGCTGATAGCTCGGAGCCTGGAGCCTGTTTCCGATTCTGTGTCTCCCTCTCTCTCTGCCCCTCCCCCGTTCATGCTCTGTCTCTCTCTGTCCCAAAAATAAATTTAAAAAGTTGAAAAAAAAAAGAAAAGAAACAAACAAACAAGTTACTTTTGTAAATGTTACCAAAGCATAGGATCATGTGAACATGTTACCAGGCCTTCTCCCTGGGCCGGGGAAGGGACCCATGGATATGAGGGTCCCCGGACATAAGCTTCCAAGCTTCACAGTACGTTCATTTCTGAGTCCCACCATGGCAATCCATCCTTCTTATTGTCCCTATTTTACACAATGAAGAAACTGAGGAATGTAACTTGCTACGGCCAAAGAGCTAGTAAGTGGCAGAGCTCGGATTTGAATCCAGGGCCTGTCTCCAGAGCCTTTGTTCTGTTTACCATGACAACATAATCTCTCTTCCAGATAGTTCCTGTTTTCTGAAAACCATACAGAGACGATACTTCGTCTTATTTCTGTTATGGGACCCACAGTTACACTCTTACTAGACGAAATAAAGGGCTGATGACAACAAATAAATAGATAAGATGATTAGCCGAGCAGTTTTGCATTGTTGATTACTATGGAGTTACTCTCCTTGTGTATTTTTATATTTTAAAATCTAAATTTAAAACACACAATCACTCAGAATATGTATTGAGGCATACCTGATAAGTAGTTGATGAAGGCTCTGGGGGATTCAAAGTAAAAGAAGGTACATCTATCACCCTGGAAATTTATAATCTAATGAGCCAAGGGTGTTCATAGAGTGGGTGGTATATCCCAAGGGTGAGATAACCCTGAACTTTACAAACAGCATGAGCAAGTATGTGGAAGGCTTCCACATTTAGAGAGGAGAGAAAGCATAATCCTAACCTCCACAAAAGAATAGCTACATTAAACCAAAACAAAACAAAATTTAAAAAACAAACAAACAACGAAAGAGACAGCTAATTGTTTAGTCCAATATTCTGTTAGCAACACGCCCCTCCCTTTTAGCTGCTTAGAATAAAGATGACTTTGCCGTGAACAGCGGGCACATGACTAAGTTCTGCCTGATGAGATCGAAACAGAAGTGTTATGTGAGAACTTCCAGAAAACCTTCTTAAAAGACAGCTGACTGCTCCCTTTGTTCCTTTCTCTTCCCCTTTCTCCTTTCTGCTGGCTCCAGTGTGGATTTATGGCTGGAATTTGAGCAGCCACCGTGGTCCATGAGGCAGTGTACTAAAGTTTGCAAAGCGTCAGGATACGTAGGAGTCATAGTGACCATGAAGCTGCTCTATCAGGCTTGAACTGTTTATTTCCAGATTACGTTCACCAGAGAGAGAGAGAGACCACTATTTATTTAAGAAATGTTTATTTGGGGTTTCTGTCATTTACAGCTGAATTTAATCCTAACTTATAAAAACGTGTACCATGAATGCTAACCCCAACTGTCATTGTGTTAAGAAGATTTTAATTGTATAAAGTAGGTATAACTAACACTCTATAACTACACTTTAAATTAAAAAAACCAAATGCATCACTATTATGCACCCAAATAAAATAAACACTTACAAACTCTCACTCTGGGTGAAAATATGATCATTTCAATCATTCCGTGTTAGTCAAATTAGCATTAAATCTTTTTCTTTGGTAGTGTGTTCAGATGATTTGCATACACAGCTTCTTCCAAATTAGGTCCCTGTAGTGGATATTTATTGTATTAAAGGTAGTTAATAAAATTAATTCTACCAATGCTAGAATTTCTGGCAAAAAAAAAAAAAAGAGAGAATATATTTTATATATAGTATCTTTCTGGTGATGCTCAAAAAATATGATGCAGAAGATTCCGTATATGATCTGAGCATATCAGGCATTCAGTGTTTGTTGAATGAATAATTTGATAAATAAATACTGTTCTACAAATAGCACCATTGGTGGCTATGATGCTAATGAAAGCATCTGAGATGTACAGGAAGTTGGTGGAAAGTGAAACAAATCGTTTTCATGGGATAAGAGGAAATGTGTAGATGGTAGGAGCAGATGTTTGATCATTGGAGCAGGATCAACAATGCAATGCTTGGAGAACCAATAGTACTTATGAGAAATCAGCCATATTGTAAAATAATCACTTTTAGAGGGATTAATAATTAATTAAACTAACAAAGCGTGATATTTCAGAAAAGAGAAAATCGATTTCTTCCAAATTAATTGATGAATTCAAGGATCAGAGAAAGAATCAATTGTTCAATAATGATTTGTTGAAATCCTGTTAAGTGATCAACACTGGGAGATGACATATACTCTAAATGTGCCTCAATGCTATGTCTATTACTTGTAATTTTAATGCTAGTAATTCACAGTCAAACATGTTCTGTATTTTCCCCAATTGACGGCATTTTTTGTTTGTCTCATAGATATCATAGTTATAGAGGTGGAAGAGATCTTGAAGAGTGTTTCACTAATATTTAGGCCAAATTTTGCTAAATGCAATTTTTTACCTGCAGGGCATTTTTTTTTTTTAATCATAAACAGGCTTGATATAATCTTTTTAAAAAGTAGGCTAGGGGCACCTGGGTGGCTCAGTCGTTGATGTGTCTGACTTCAGCTCAGGTCATGATCTCATGATCTGTGAGTTCAAGCCCAGCTTCAGGCTCTGTGCTGGCAGCTCAGAGCCTGGAGCCTGCTTCGGCTTCTGTGTCTCCTTCTCTCTCTGTCCCTCCCCCACTCACATTCTATTTATCTCTTTCTCTCTCTCTCTCAAAAATAAATAAACATTAAAAGGGGGGGGCACCTGGGTGGCTCAGTCGGTTTGAGCGTCCAACTTGGCTCGGGTCATGATCTCATGGTCCGTGAGTTCAAGCCCCACATCGGGCTCTGCGCTGACAGCTCAGAGCCTGGAGCCTGCTTCGGATTCTGTGTCTCCCTCTCTCTCTGTCCCTCTCCCACTTGCACTCTGTCTCTCTCTCTCAAAAATAAATAAATGTCAAAAAATGTAAAAGTAAAATGTAGGCTATCCATGATAATGATGTATAAATAGCATGACTATGTTACATATATTTAATGTGGCTTCCCATAGTACTATATGCTTTTCTGTTGTCTATGCATTTTCATGTTGTTTGTATAGAACTGCTACATCCATTCTATAAGCACTTTAAAGTTTGGTTGCTATTTTTTCATCACTCAGCTCACTAGGGAATATGGTATTTCCTTAAGAAAACTTTCCCTGGTTACCCAGACCAGATCAGATCCCCTATACTTCTAGAAATACACTTACCATTAGTGTAATGAGTTAAAAATGTAATTTGTGTTTAATATCTAGCTCTTCAACTGCAATATAAGAGCAAAGAATGTTCACTCCAGTGTTCCCAGCATAGTACCTTGCACAAAGTATGGGCACCCAGCATAATGCCTGGCCCATACGAAGTGCCCAATAAATGATTGCATGCATGAATGAACACAACGGGTAGTCATTGAGAACCTACTTTGTGCTTCCCACAACTGTGCAAATTATTTAATAGCAGGAGTTTGATTTGGGGCCGTTTTTCTTGGCCCACCTACTACTTTGCTTCATCTGAGATTGCTGATTTCATACTCAGTCCCCTTAAGAATAAATCTCCTTTGTTCCTTCAATTAGTATCTGTTTTCACATGCTATGTGTGAAGCTGAATTTATCTTTGGAATCTTCCACTTACTGATAATTTGCTAATTGTATAATTTTTAATGAATTGTGGGGTTTCTTGGTTCGCTCAGTTGGTTAAGCATCCGACATTGGCTCAGGTCATGATCTCACAGTTCATGGGTTCGAGCCCTGTGCCCGTATCTGTGTTGACAGCTGGGAGACTGGAGCCTGCTTGGGATTCTGTGTCTCCCTCTCTCTCTGCCCCTCCCCCACACTTGCTCTGTCTCCCACTCTCTCAATAATAAAATAAAATAAAATAAACATTCAAAAACAATAATAAATAAATGAAGTATTTCAATTGCAAAGTGCCCTTAAAGACTATACAGTCCAAAATATTTTGTAATAAAATATTTCCTTCACTTAACATAGCTGAAAATTAATTGTCTGGCACTCTTCGAACACTTTTAATCACCCTCAGGAAACACACTTCTTTGCAAGGAAGCACAACCCCTTGTTGTACCTCTCAAATCATTGGAAACTTCTTTATGTTGTTTGGAGCTCTTCCATGCTATAAAATCTCCAGGGGGTGCTGTTGTTATACTCTAAACAAAACCCTTAACTTTTGGATGATGGGCCTCTCCATATGGGAAGATAGCTCTTATGTCTTCTCAAATAAATGTAAACACCATGTCTCCTCCACCTGTGTGCCACTCAAGTTTTTCCCAGATGTTTTGCCTTTCTCATTTATATTTCATTCACATATTTATATTTTAACTCTTCAAAAATGAGTATATAGTATTCCCCAGGTGAACAATTTGGCGCTTGGGACAATGGGGATTTTGCCTTAGGCAAGGATTCCTTCCTAAGGACCACAGGATTCAACAGTAACTGACTGGCAGTTTGTCCTAGGATCACAGGGCATGATACAAGGACTTGTTTTGTAAGGTAAACTGTGCCCAATGCCACAGGAAAATGAATAGTCCAATCACTGGCAGAGGCACAGTTATATTTTATCAATTCATTTCTGCTCACAAATGTCAATGATAATGAACCCATCAACCATTGCTTTGGACTGATCTACGTATCTTCTCTACTTTGACAAGCTGATGATACGAAGGAATGAAATTGTTTGTGCTACAGAATTTTAAAGAAATGATCAACAAATTTATTCAAACAATGTCTGCCAGAAAAATACATTCATGTTGTAAGAGAAATAATATAGACTGCGAAAGAGAGTATTGATATCCTCTGCTTCATTCTGAGTATCAAATACAATGGCATTTATTTCAGCATGCCTCAGTCTGGATGCTTAATTCTGTTCTTAGACAATAAGATCTATTCCTCTTTCTAACAATTCTCATACTCCATAGTGGGTATTATGTGAGCCATTCTGATGTTTTAGAATTTTTGAAAAATGGGGCGCCTGGGTGGCGCAGTCGGTTAAGCGTCCGACTTCAGCCAGGTCACGATCTCGCAGTCCATGAGTTCGAGCCCCGCGTCAGGCTCTGGGCTGATGGCTCAGAGCCTGGAGCCTGTTTCTGATTCTGTGTCTCCCTCTCTCTCTGCCCCTCCCCCGTTCATGCTCTGTCTCTCTCTGTCCCAAAAGTTAAAATAAACGTTGAAAAAAAAATTAAAAAAAAAAAAGAATTTTTGAAAATTGTAACACTTTTGCAAAACACAGAATATAGCATATCCAGAAGGAAAAGTTAGAAGGAATACGTAGAAATGGGAAAATATGTCCCAGAACACCATAGGAGTGAGGTTTCCTATTGGTATCGTCCTAATTTATTGTCTACAATATTGTTACATAAATATTTTTTGAAAAGATGGTATAAATAAACCAAGCGTTGTTGAAATATACACTTCATTTTTTTCCAATTATTCAATCTACAATATGCATTATATGTAGGAAACATGCCAGCCTATCAAGCTGCCAGAGGTTTAAAACACATCCTGTCGGGCTTCGTTGAGGAGGTTGCATTAGGAATGAAATATGTAAGATGTAGAAAGCCATACTGATAGACACGCATTTACCACTACTCAGATTTTCTCCTTAATATTTAGTAATTGTCAACAATTTAGATCCACAATGTACATTTTCCCCAAGTATCCTAGAAATTACTTTAGTTATAGAAGATGGCTGATTAGGGAGGACATTTCACCTTTCTCTCTTTTTTAGTTCTCCAATTGACGTTAAGTCTAATTTGGATTTTTCTTCCAAAACTAATGTCTCAGATCTCCTAATGACCTTTTATTTTGCTTGAATACAGCAGCATGGAAGTCTTTACTATTCTGGACGTTTTGGCAAAGATAATTGGATATATTGACACAGTACAGGGAGGGGAAAAAGCGTCTTCCAACTCACTACTCCAAACGACAACAGCAGTTCAACTGAGATACTGCCTTTAAAATAAGCAAAATTGCCATCTCCCCCTCCTTTGGTGTTTACTCTGACTCCAAGGAGAGAGGAACAGGAATGAAAGGAACCGGTTGCGGTGCCTGCTGACTCAGACTGGTTTTCCCACCGCTGCTAAAAAGGCAGAGCAGGCTACTTAATTGAGAAAGCTTAATGGTTGGCCATGGCTTTGACACAGACACTTGGGCTTAAGCACTTTTTCATGCCCCGGTAAGTAAATTGTTAATGGACAGATAACACCATCTTAATCTCCGACACTACTTCATGGAAAAACCATATACCCAGTCCCAGGGAAGGAGAATTTTAAAATAATAGTACACGAGGTTAAAAAGTTGAAAGCCAGTGGACTGCCTATCTGGCTTTGGGTTTAGCATTAACCTTCAGAGAGGAATGAGTATTTGCGTAAGTTTACCCTTTTAGAGGCATGAGCTATTAAAGGGTGGATAGGCAGAAAACTAAAGGTCTTTGTGCATGTGTGAAATATCACAAGTATCACAAGATTAGATGAAATGCCAGACCAGCCTTTGCTGTCACCACAAGGGGGACACCTTCTGTGTGCAGAAATAAATAGACTGAAAGAAAGTGAAGGCTTTTTTGTCCATATTCCTCCTCTCTCACTCCCCCAAGTTCACTGAGAAAGCTGGTGAAAGACTATAAATGCCTGGGAACTTCCATGAGATAGACTTTAGGAGATTCGGGTCCATTAATATGCTCTTAGGGTTGACTGTTGCCATCTCATTTCATAGATGTGCAGGCAAATTCTCTTAAAACGCAATTCCTAAACTGCTTACTCTCCAGTTTTTTGTTCCTTCTGTGTGTGTTTTTTGTTTTGCCTTTTTTTTTTTTGATCCTGCCCAGCACGTGGAAAGAATAAGCATGTTCCCTTTTAGTTGTCAAAAGGGAAGTCTCAGATGACAGTGTACTTTTCAACAAAACCAACTGCTTTTCTTTTTAAGTAATGTGACCAAAGGGGGTGGGGGAGGCAAAGAAATCCAAACCTTTCGCGTGGTTTACTCACGCATTAATCTCCTTATTCATAGTTTGTTTTCCTCCTAACCAAAAGGTGACTCGACTTCACAGGAATTCTCTCCTTGTGCCATTTTACTATGAAGCATCATTTTATTTCTTTACTTAACTGAGACTTTACAGGACTGTGCTCACGTCTTAGCATTATTAAGACCTTCAAGAGGAGCTACTCATTGTAATATTTCAGGGAGAACAGAGAGGGGGTACACAGTGTTCTCTGACTGAGCCTTCCAACTGCCCCGAGGTAGATTGCAATGGTGTGTGAGACTATGGCCCTGTGACAGCAAAAAGAATGGTAGGCTTAGACGTGGAAGACCTGTGCCAGAATCCCACAAGATAGCCTTAATTGTGGAAATAATAATGCTCTAGTGATAACAACTCTTGTTGATTGAGTGCTGACTCTGTGTCAGGCATAACACCGAGTGCCTGACAAACATCTCATGAAGGTGTTGCATCAACCCAGGGACATCATCAGGACCCCTGTTTTACAGATAGGACAGTGAGGCTAAGGTGACACATTGCTGGTCACTTATAGCAGAAACAGAATTCAAAATCAGGTCTCCCTGCTCAGCTTCGCCATCTGTAAAACCAAGGTATAATTTCCCTCATACTTTGCCATGCTTAAATGGGAGGGCCTGGGCCTTGTACATCAAAAAGAAATACACACACACACACACACACACATATATATATGGCATAGCATTTGTGTTAAGGATCACATGACATATGGACTTGATGAAGAACTGAAAATGGACTCTTCATAAGGTGGGGTACAAGGCAGAGGAAAGTAGGAAGAACTTTCCTTCCCAGGGTCATGGTTCTATGCCGTGTCACCAACCTAAAAGTCTCTTCTTGTTTTTCTGATGTTCAGCATTCCTCCCAGGAGATGCCAGAGAAGCTTTTATTTTTTATTTTTTTTTACTCTGGTGGTAAGGGGACTGTGGCATATTGCTGGAAAGGGAAGTGGGCTGGAGACTCAGTTTTACTTTGGGTTTAGAACATTTCAGTTGGAGAGAGAGGGTAGAAGGCTGGAGAGCCAAAGAGCAGGCAGACTTTGTCCTTTCCCCTGAGACAGATGCAGCATTTAACTCTCAGGCTCCCGCTCTGACAAGAGCCATTAAATGGCGTCCTCACAACCTTCTTCTGTGCGGTTGGTCTCTGGGGGAGCAGGAAAAGGATCAGGTCCCTTGGCAGAACTCTCCCATAGGAACAATCTCAAAACTTTAGCCAATCAAACAGTTTTCTAAGTCCCCAAGGACCCAATACAGCGTCGCCTTATTAAAAAGCCAGTCCTCAGATTTTTATAGCCTAAGGTGAAATGAGGGAACTCACTCGCCTTCACATGGTGATACACTTCTCACAAAATTTATTTGTTATAGTTAAATACACATAACACGAAACTTACTATCTTAACCATTTTCAAGTGCATAGTTCCATGGTATTCAAGATATTCATTTTACTGTGTAACCAGCACTGCCACCTATCTCCAGAATTTATTTTGCAACAGCACAGGTGAAGCTGGAGAACACTATACTAAGTGAAACAAGCAAGACATAGAATGACAAATGCTATATGATCTCCCTTACATGTGGAGTAAAAAACAACCAAACGCAACACAACACAAAACAAAACTCCAAAACCTGAACTCTTAGCAAAAGACATCAGACCTGTGACTCTGAGGCAGAGGGTGGGGGTAGGGGGAAACTGGAGGAAGGTGGTCAACGGGTACAAACTTCCAGCTAAAAGACGAGTAAGTCCCGGGGATGTAACATACGACGTGGTGACTACAGCTAACACTGCTCTCTGGTATATAGGAGAATTGTTAAGAGAGTCAAATCCTGAGAATTCTCATCACAAGGAGAATTTTTTTCTTCTGTGTTCTTTCTTTCTTTTCACTGTATCGGTATGAGATGATGGATGTTACCTGAACCTACTTGCTAATCATTTCACAATGTATGTAATTCAAGCCATCATGGTTCACATCTTAATTTTTTTTTTAACGTTTATTTATTTTTGAGACGGAGAGAGACAAAGCATCAACAGGGGAGGGGCAGAGAGAGAGAGACACACAGAATCTGAAACGGGCTCCAGGCTCTGAGCCGTCAGCACAGAGCCCGACGCGGGGCTCGAACCCACGGACCGTGAGATCACGACCTGAGCCGAAGTCGGACGCTTAACCGACTGAGCCACCCAGGAGCCCCACGGTTCACATCTTAAATTGACACAGTGATGTATGCCAATTGTTTCTCAATAAAACTGGGAGAGAAGAGCTGGATTCATAGTAATATAGAGTATAAAGGCAGTTACCAGAAACTGGGGAGAGAAGGAAGGGGGTTGTTTAAAAAAGGGATAGAAAGAAAGAAAGAAAGAAAGAAGAAAGAAAGAAAGAAAGAAAGCTGGTTGCCAGGGGTGGAGGAAGGGAGGAGTGATGATACACTTCTAACATTTTACATGGTGCTGTTAAATCTGTGTTAAAAACAAACACACACAAAAATATTTTTCCCTTACCTACCGAGACACATTCATGAGAACTTTGATGGCATTAAGTACGTACAAGTTGTTGTTGTTGCTTCCACCAAGAAACTGGTGAAAGTGTGTGGATATTTTACTTCCACCAGGGAAAAATATGCATCATTTAAATATCACCAATCACTTGGAAGGGGCAACCATGTATTTATGAGGGCAGAGGCAATGTGCCTGCCTTTAAAACACGTGGCTTATTGGAAAACATGGAGAGATGGGTTTTTGTTAGTGTTTTAACCTTTGAGGATTGATGTGGATTCTAAACAGAAACTTCAGTATTTCGGAAGGCAACAAGCACAGAATAGTTTTGTTGTGAAGTTTTCAGATCTTTATTCCTTTCATATCCTCTGTTTTTTCTGAAGCTTCCGCTCACATATGGAATGCATAATGTTAGGCTTCTTCTTATAAATATGAATATATTAAATCATTCAAGACTGATTAGAACCTCCCAGATACCTAGCATCTCAGTAAGTGTTGAGGACGCAAAGATGAGTATCTTCTAGGTACTTAATGAATCTTCATTATGGAAAGTTTTAAGTACACACTGAAGGTGCAAAGTTGAAGGTAATGTGGTAATATTTTGAATTGATTTGTGGGGAGCAAGATGGAGTCAATTCACAATTGCCTACTCCAATAGCCAGGGATGTCCAAGGATAAAACTCAAAATGTAAGATGTCCGATGTCAATCTGACAAAGATATTGAACACAGGGTATCAATAACATCAGTGAAAAAGAAGCAAAAAGTATAACACATGGTAAAGCTTTCTGATGGCTGACATCTAGTTGGAACAAATGGGCAAAGTTGCTAATCATGTTATAGAGAAACATGTGTTATACTAGACACAGAAAAGGATATCTACAAGTCAGTAACACTGAAGAATTGGTAAGCAATGTTTTCTCCAATCTGGATTTGAAACCCATGCCATTTGGGGAGCCTGGGTGGCTCAGTCGGTTGGGCGTCCGACTTTGGCCCACATCATGATCTCACGGTTGATGGGTTCGAGCCCCGCATCGGGCTCTATGCTGACAGCTTAGAGTCTGGAGCCTGCCTTGAATTCTGTGTCTCCCTCTCTCTGCCCCTTCCCTACTCACGCTCTGTCTCTCAAAAATAAATAAACATTGAAAAAACATTTTTTAAAGAAAAACAAAAATAAAGAAAAAGAAAAAAAAGAAAACCCTGCCCTTCACTATACTTCTACTATAGTTATACTTCTTCATATAAGAATGTGAACATGACAAGCCTGATGTTAAAATACAGAATTTCTATTTTGAAGTTTTAAGGCCAAAAGACAAACCAACACCCAAGAGATTCTTTCCAGATAAAAAAGGATATTTCATAACATTATCTGTGTTTCTCCTGTGAATACAATTTGACAGTTGTGAGGGACCTTTGGTAAACGTCCACGTCAGGCTCTTATTTTATGATCAGAGAAGCTTCGATCCAGAAAATGAAAATAAATTTACTGAGATCACAGAACTGGGGCATTGGAAAACCAGGCCTAGACCCCGGTTCTCCCTCCATCATAATCCAGCAATCTTTCCCATATTATTTATGCCAACGGACAATCAATCGGTAGTTATGTTCTGTCTTTGTGATGCAGTTTCCTCTTCTTCATTTTCTCTGTCCCAAGTTGGTTAATACACTTGATACTTATTCCCTTTTTGCAGCTCTGAGAAACTTCAGGTCAGACCTGATCCACCCAAAAGTGTGTGCCTTCTCCCCTCTGCAGGCCTCTGCAATCACTACAATCAAATAGTTGAATCATTTGGCCCAAATTCGAACAACGGGCCTGACAGGTCTGGCTGTCCCACTGCCTTTTGGTGACTCATCTATTTAACTTGTAATTTCTTTCAGGTACCTGGACATTTTTTGTCCTCAATCCAACAGCTTTTCTGAAACACATTTTTACTGCAAACGCTAAAAATAAGCTCCAGCTTCCAAAGAGGAAGCACAAGTGTGAGAAATTGGTTTTGAGACTAAATAAATCATAATCATGTAAAACCAAATGGGACCTAGAGATTATTTAGTTCCACCTTTCCTTTGGCTGATGTTCAGAAGAGTTCATGTCATTCATTCCTGAGTGTAATTCGTGTCAGCCATTAGGGGAACTGGGATCCAGAAGTAAGTGCTTCTGTCTTTCTGTCTGATGATCTTAGTTGTATTTTCGGAGGAAAATATTGGGAGGGGGGAGGAAAGCCCCTTTGTCATGTGTCATGTTTTTAAGACTTCTCACCTATTATTTCATTTGCTCACACCCCCTCAAATGCAGTGTAATCATTGTTCTTATCATTCATTTACAAATGACACCTGAAGCTACAATTGAAATGAGAAGTCACAGCACTGGGAGATGAATTTTGATGCTGGATATATCAACTTTGTACTTTGTTTACTTTGAACAGAAACACTATGATAAATAAAGTTGAAAAGTTATGTATCATCTGATACACAATTTTATGATTGTTCACAGACATGATTTCTTCTGTGTTCACGATAACAAAACCTGCCATTTTGAATGATGATTCTCCAGATCATAAGACATGGTAGAAAGAGCATAGATTTTAGTGTCAGGTAGACGTACATTCAAATTCGAGCTTGTCCCACTTCCAGTGTAGTAGCTCAACAAATGGTAGTCATAATCCTTTTTATTATTATCCTATGTCTGAAAGTAAGCCATCTTCCCTTTGGAGGGGGGGGGGTGGGGGGTGGTTTGTTTCGATCGTTTGTTTTGTCCTTTCAATTCCATATAAATGAAATCATATGGTATTTGTCTTCCACTGTCTGATTTGTTTCACTGAACATAATATCCTCATGGACTATCCATGTTGTTGCAAGTGACAAACCACCTTTTGAGGAACAACATATCCTATATTAAATGTGCAGGACAAAAGAGAAGCGTCCAAGTCAGGACATGCTCTTAAAGCATCTTTTTATTTCTTTTCCATTTATGCCTTAATTGTCATCAGATGACAAGGACCGGGGCAATTTATGTAAAAATGAAAAGCCATACCAAGAACGAAGGCTGGGTTTAGGAGCAAATCACGGATGTATCAGTTAGTGAGCAAAAAACCAACATGTACATATGAAAGCCTTCCTACATTTCTCCATTGTCGCACACACTTTTGACCATGAACTTTACAGCAAGAAGGCATGCCAGTGGTTATGAAGCCCAAACTTCTTCATCCCACAGAGAAAACAGGTCTGGAAAAGACTAGTGACTTGTTAACTATTTACTTTGTGACAGAATGGGATCGTGAAGACAGGATTTAGGATTTTGAGTGTAGTAGTTTTGCTCCTAGTCTCCAAGCATCGAAATTCATGCCTGTTTAATGATTTACCTCCTCCTGTGGTAGAGTTAGTATTTTTCAAAGAGGACTGTCAGTAATTACTCAGTTGTTAGATGCCAGAAATTATTTGGTTCTCGAGTGGTATCATTTTCTCCTTTAAAAAAAAAATAAAGCAGACCCATTCAGTGGCTACATTCAGGTACCTACACCTTACTCATTATCATTTTTTCCTCACTGGCAAGAAATACTTTGGCTCTAATAAATGGAACAATACAAAACTGAAGTCAAGTTTTAGATGCTATCTAAGTTTTTAGATGTTATCTAAATGAGATATCCACATTGGCCTAAATAAACAGATTATTTGACGAGGTATCCTTGGCCTATCTAATTGTGTACATTGGTAAACTGAGTTAAGTTTCCAGATCCAAATGGAGGCACTACTCAAATGGTATCTGGTGTCGTCAGATTAAAACCCATTTCTAAAAGTATTACCCAAAAGGATTCCAGAACTATCTAAAGATAGAAAATACCACTGTATGGCAAGTACTTCAAACAGTTGGATCAAGATCTGGATAATGTTGCTAAAAATGCTAATGGAAGCTTCTTACTATCACCATGTGTTATTTTTGCCCTCATAACCAGATAAACCTGTGCTTGATTTTTTAAAAAGTGATTCTCAGAATATATCTGGTATTGGAATATAAAATCATGAAAAAGAATATTCATCTAAAAAAGAAAGATTTCAATTACCCTCTCTTCTGTGTAAGTTCTCTCATTTTGAGGCTGGGATAGCTTCTGAGGTTGGTGAGTCTGGAGAGCCTCAGAATAAATAGACCACTGTTTGAAGTTAATCAACCACCAAAGGCCACACATCCTTCAACATGTGAATCAGTAGTGTTCCAAGAATCTGTTTATCAGTTAGTCAGGTGGACCTTAGGATGTAAAGAGCCAGTTGGATTCTTAGAATTAACAGTTTGGAGGTAAATGAGGAAGGACAGGCCTCCTGCTTGGGCACGTGGAAGACAAAAGACACATGATTCCTTAGCGAACATTTTCTTCTAGTTCTCCATCCAATGAGAATTATTCATTTCATTATTCACTAAGCATTTGTGGACTACACCCACTGTATGTTAGACACTGTGCCAAGCCTTTCACATACAAAGATGAATAAGATAAGTACATGCCCCCAAATTGCTTAGAGTCTAATGAGGAGGCCGAAAAACACATTGACAATACTAAGTGTGATCATGGAGATCTATGCAGGGTGCAGTGGGAGCACAATGGAAGAAAAAAATCAGAATAGGATAATGGGGGTGAGGCATTACAGAGAGAAGTGTTCTTGTTTTGAGTCTTAAAGCAAGGGCAGGGTTTGTTAAGTGAAAAGAGAAACAAACACTGAAGAAAGAAGGTAATGAACATGTAAGAAAATGGAGATCAGAGCCACTTTTGACTGTTTCAGTGAATCGTGAATAGTTTGGTAAACCTGGGACAAAGAAAGTTTACTGGGTGATAGAGAAGAACAAGCTTAGAGATATAGGCAGGTCTACGATTTCAAGAGTCCTTGGTACAAACCTAATAAATTGGGATTTTATCCTGGAAGTTATAGGGATTCATTGAAAGGTTTTACATATAAGTATGCCTGACTGAAATTGTGTTTTAGCAAGATCATTTTGGCAGCTAAGTGGAGCACAGTGGGAGTGGCCAGGCTGGAGGAAGGGCATCTCATAGCATGTTACTGAAATAACTCATGCAATAGCTATAAAAGGCAGTGGTGATAGATATAAGAGACATTCAAGAGATAGGAACTATAGAATTTGAGGGCTTATTTGTTGCAGTAGGGAGACAGTCAGTCAAGGAAAGGAGTCTAAGCTGACTTTTTGGTTTAAGGTTAATCAAAGAGTTAGATAAACCAGAAAGATCAGTCAGGTGGATAGTAAAAAAGATGAGTTTAATTCTGAAAATATAAAGCATGAGTCAAGGTATCTGCAGACATGGGTTGAATAGACAGTTGGATGTATGGATAGGAAGGTGGACAGTAGGCATTAGTAATGAGAAACTAGAGTCAAAGGTAAAAGTGATGGTAAGATAGCACCTCGTTGTTCCAAATTTGTTCGTATGCTTTGTTTAAGTAAATTACATACCAATGTATGAAAATTTTTCAAAAGATAACCTTGAACCAATCAGTAGTCTGAGGAATTCTGGAGATTGGAAGAGGGGCCATAAAATTGCTAATAAGCAGGAATTTGATAGGGATAGGTCTCAAGGTCCTGTGCATGGAGCCCTTAAAATTACCTGCAACACACTTGTTGGCTGAGTTATAGCTTTCAATCCCCTAAACACAGCAACTAAATAAATTAAAAATGGGAAGAAGGAAGCCTGGGTGGCTCAATCAATTGAGTGTCAGACTCCTGATTTTGGCTCAGGTCGTGATCTCACAGTGGTGAGAGCAAGCCCCGAATCAGGTTTCGCATTGGGTATGGAGCCTGCTTGAGATTTTTCTCCCTCTCCCTCTTCCCCTCCCCGGGGCATTCTCTCTCTCTCTCTCTCTCTCTCTCTCTCTCTCTCTCTCTCTCAAAAAAAAAAAAATAGAAAGAATCTAGTGCACATTCAAAGAAGAGCTTTAGGCATTATACTGAGGTGGAATTCACACACATGTCATAAGAGGACCCACTGAAGAAACTGGAGCCATAGAGAAAGTTTGAGGAAAATGTAACTGCTCTTCTTCAGAAACTTCAAGGGATGTCAGTCAGAATAGGAATTGTGTTTTGTAAGATTATAAGGACTAGAAGTAGCATTAGTAGATACAAGTAGTTATCTTTCTTTATTAGTATCTGCTATGTACTTGCCCATAGTGAGTGGATAATAAGATCGACTCTGAAGCCAGACTTGTCCAGGTCTACTATTATTAGCTGTGTGACCTTGGGAAGATTTCATTAGTCCCTCCCTGTCTCATTTTCCTCATCAGAAAACGAGGATGACAGTAGGATCCAGCTCATGAGCTTATTGTCAGGATTTAATGAGTTAATGCATGTAAACACACTGAGAAAAGTGCTTGGCACATAGAAATTGCTTTATGTGTTAGCTACCATTGTTATTAGTAGCTATAGAAATATAAAGGACATTTGCCCTCCACCCCCATGGAAATGCTAAGTAGAAAAAGAGATTTAGAGAGGTACTCTTTAAGCAACTTTTTAAAATTTATGAATTATTTGTAAGGCAGTGTCTGCAAGTTAAAAATAACTCCACACACTTGCTTACTTTAGAAAACTGACATTTTAAAATAATGTTGCCAATTTTCATAAATCTCCTCCAGTTCTAGGTGCTTTGATTAGCAAGTACTCTCTTTTGACATGCATGCAGTCGTTGGAAGGACATGGAATCAATCTATGCTCTTCATTTTTGAAAATTGATCTGTAATTGAACCAGAGACACATGGAGGCAAAGAACTTTCAAGAGATCACCCAGTAAAACACCCAATAAGATAGGGAAAACACTCAGGAAGAGACGTGTTCCTTCAAGTCCTTCACTGGATGTATGGACATTTGTCACCTTCGAGTTTGTTCTTCATCATGCCCTTTGGGAGCTGTCTGTTGACCACCTAGCAGCAACTTCAATTTTATGGCCCCATCGCCTACAGCATACAGGTGGACCTGACCGAATCTTAATAATAAGAATATATCATCCACAGGAGCTCTAGTAGTTTCGGCTTTCCTCATGTCATAGTAGCATCCCCACTGGGACTCTGTGCTGAGAAATTTTCCTCTGTAGAGACTGCTGGTCTGAGGGGTCCTGGGCCCTCTGACCTATGGTTCCAGCCAGGACAAGGTGTGGTCTCAGTTTCCTCGTGTTGCTAAGACTTTATCTTTGGTGAGTGACTTCCCATTTATTTTGAGAAAAACACTTAAGCCTTGGGCCTTTTGGTTAGGCAAATTGTAAAGATGTGTCTAATATCCTATTTTTTTTTAAATTTTTTTCAATGTTTATTTATTTTTGGGACAGAGAGAGACAGAGCATGAACGGGGGAGGGGCAGAGAGAGAGGGAGACACAGAATCGGAAACAGGCTCCAGGCTCTGAGCCATCAGCCCAGAGTCTGATGCGGGGCTCGAACTCACGGACCGCGAGATTGTGACCTGGCTGAAGTCGGACGCTTAACCGACTGCGCCACCCAGGCGCCCCTCTAATATCCTATTTTAAAATAAAAAGGTTTAAGAGGCATCTGAGTGGCTCAATGGGTTAAACATCTGACTCTTGATTTCAGCTCAGGTAACGATCTCACAGTTTGTGAGTTCAAACCCCACACAGGGATCTGCACTGACAGCACAGAGCCTGCTTGGGATTCTCTCTCTCCTTCTGTCTCTGCCCCTCCCTTGCTAATCATGCTCACGTTCTCTCTCTCTCACTCTCTAAATAAATAAATAAATAAGCTAAAATAAAAAAAAATAAAATAAAAAAAAAATAAAATAGTTTAAAACAGTGAGAGGGAGAGAGAGAGAGAGAGAGAGAATCTTTAATCCCCCTATGGATGCAGTGAGTGGCACAGGTTTTGATGATACAACCAGGGCATCAAAGTATCAAAGGAAATTTTTCTATCTTCCCACTCTTTACCCTAAACCAAGCTCTTTTAGTTTTAGTTTTAGTCTTTACCCTACACGAAGCTCTTTACCATGAAGCAGCAAAGATGGCCTTCATGACCTTTACACATTATCCTAATACAGTCATATAGATTATTGAAGGGAAAAAATGAGCTTTGGGACATATATTCTCTATATTATTTATTTTGTCTGTGTTCCAAAGACAGCATGGGCCTGAATTTTGGCTTTGGGACCCAGGGATTGAACTTAAGCTAAGTATATAGTATTACTTAAATGTAGTTTCTTAATCGTGAAACGTTTGGGGTCTGGTTTTTAGTGTACGGTGTTTTTGTTTTTGTTTGTCAACACTCTGAGTTGCTCAGGAAGTCATGTGATTTAATTTAATGGGTTATTATGGCTGTCTGTTGTTCATATGGTTGTTGACTGTTGATAGTTTAAAAAATGTAAACTATTAGGGCATATAGATTTATGGGGCCTGCAGAGGCCCCATTTTTTGTCTCTAATCTTATTTGCTTTCCCTTTCCCCTACCTGCATCGCAGTAGAAATTTATCTTATAAGGCAAAAGAATATTTAAATTAATAGTAGCAAAATCATCTCCAGGGAAACAATAAGAAATGATCTTGCCTATGTGATAGAATAAAAATAGAGTGGTAGAACGTGGATTTGACCTCTATTCGTCTGCACAAGCATGATAAAAAGAGGAAAAAAGTTTTCATTACATGCTCTGTGCAAAATCAATCAATCAATCAATCAATAATAAGTGGCCAACTTGTGTATAATTTGCATTGCCATAATTAAAATATGTTTCATTATAATTTTCATAAAACTAATACATAATTGTGCAATGTTACATGCTGAATTGCTGAAGGTCCCGTGCTCATAAGCCTGATCTAAATGCAACTTGAATGCCAAGTGCAGCTCTCATTCTTCATTTTAGGTTTATGAACTGGAATTTAAATGCCATTTAACATGCATGTGAACTGGGTCCCTGAATACAATACTAACTTTCATTTGAATGATTCTTATCTCATTTTTTAATTTGTGTCTAGCTCATCTTTGCTACGTAACAGTGAAGGATGGGGGGAAGGATATAAAAATTTTGCCGCCTACTTATTGAAACATAATGTGATGAAGAGAGGAGGGAAGAAGATGGAATATAGTCACAGAATAATAATTTATCCTCTAGGTCTGAAAAATATCCAGTCAACAATTTGGAAACGTTAGTTTATAAAGAACAGTCAATGTTATTTCTTATTCAGGGATATGAAATATTATTTAATGTATACTTGACCTTAATGAATAAAAGTAAATAAATCTTATTTCTTATTACACTTTCTTTTCAGAAGCACTATTTCCAATGGTTAGCTTGCTCATTAAACATTAAACTAAATGAACAGTAATCTGAGAAGAATAACATGGCTTGCTTTTTTTATCAGACACTATACTGAATATTTTTTGACATTAATTTTTTCACTCATTAATTTATTTGTTTCCATTTTTAAAAGGCCAGGAAACAATTGTGAGACAGAACACAGAGATTAAGCACAGGCTTCAAACCCTGCCTCTTCTGTTTACTTGCTGTGTGACCTTGGGCATATTATGTAACCTTTCTGTGCCTCACTCTTTTTCTGTAAAATGGTTGCTTATCTTGTAGAGCAATGATCAGAATTAATATGCGACTTGCTTGGAAGCATGCTTGGAAAATAATAGAGCGCAACACATGCCAAGGTAGTTACTAGAGAATTTGCCCAGCATGGCGATAAGATGCATAATTGGTAGTTAATAGATTTGTCTGAATCTAGAATTTGGAGATTCAACCAAAACCAAAACCAAAACCAAACCTTTTTATGTCATTGTATGTATTGTATCCATATGGGTAAAACAGTGGTAAAATTAGTTGAAATTTAGAAATAGTTTGTTAAAATTATATTTCTTTAAATGAAATTCAAGAATAGCTTGCAATCAATAATGTCATTTCATAAATGATCACATCTTATCTCTCAGGGGGTAAGCTGCTGGGCAGACTGAAGGCCTAGACTGATAATTACTATTATAAATTATTACTGATCAGAATGTAATACATTACTCTTCATAGAGCAACTATTCAATGAAGTCTTCTATTTCTACCTAAAACATACCTTGCTCAGAAAATGATTCAAGAAATGTTAACTGATGCCCTTCTCATCCATGATGATACGAGTTCATTTTTGAAATTGCTTTTTTTTGTATGTCTCTTACTATTCATGAGTGAATATATATCTGTATTTATTTCTTTATTTTTGATATCTTAAATGACAGTTTCAAGGCTCACCTTCATGGTATAATTTAGAGTAGGAAAGGGATTCAATGTGCACATACTCAACCAATGAAAGAGTATTTTATCAGTGCTTCCCAAAGGCTCAGTTTTAGTGCTGGGTTGATTTTAAAAACTGACTTGAAAGGCATTTAAGAATTCATCTATACGCTCCTTGAAATGTGATCACTCTTCTGTGTAATATTCCTAGTTTCAGAGACTTCCTCAAGAGACTGATTTGACTTTAATATTGCTTACAAAGATGGTACCACCATTTACTGGCCACGATGCTAAATACCTTGTGCACATTCTGCCACTTAATCCCTTCCATGTGGTCATGCTGTTATTATCCAAAACTTATAGTGAAGGAAATGGAGGCCTACAAAGATGATGTTACCTGTCCAAGGTCACACAGCCATGATGTACATTGAAGAGCCAGGATGAAACTCAGATTGTCTGATCCCACCTACCATCAGCAGTCAGAACTCTGATCGTTGCTTCCACCCACTATCTTGAATAATCTTCTTTATCCAAGATCTTTAAGTTGTATTTACTTGCATTTGGCCCAGACTCTTTCCTTGCAGGGTTGGGCAACCCAGTCTTTGTTTCCCACCTTAAATGGAAGGAGTCTCTTGTGGCCCTACATATCCTCATCATATTTTGGCTACCATTAGTTTCTCATTCATGTATTTTGATATGTGATAAACGAATAGATCTCCTGCATAAAATCACTCACTCTCTTTCCAGAATTCTTGCCACTTAGAAAGGCAAAAGGCAAAAAAGGCAATGATTTGCCTATTCCTGAGAAAACTGTTGCTATCCAAAATTAACAAGCCCTTTCAAGATGGCTGTCTGATACTCGCTAAAATAGTATAAAATGTCATTTACCGTCTATAATTCAGAACCATAACATCACATATACATATTTTTTAACGTTTCTATAATTGTGGCTAGCACACATAAATTTCAGGCTAAAGAAGTATGAGAGATATCACATAGATCCATATCAATCCTTTGTATAGAGAAAACTTCTTTTTAAATATGCTGAAACCTGTAAAGAGGATCTCCTTGTCAGCAAAGATTACATCAGTAAAGCTTTCAAAGAAATCCTCTCTTTGGGCAAGAGTTCAGTTTTGATCTTCAGCTGTGGTTCTGTTAACTTGCCTGTCGAGATCAATTAAAGTGGTTACCGCTTTTTTATTTCAAAAACGAAGTGGTTCTTGATCCTGGTTGTGGCTTTACACTTCATTGGGTAGATTTAAAAAGTAAACTACCCTTGCCTGGACCCCATGAGCATATGTAGTTCATCTGGAGTGCAGTGTGGACACTACTCCTCCTAAGTGATTCTCAGGTGTAGTTAGAGGTGAGAAGCATGGGAAGAAGTCAGCAAGGTAGGAAAGGCCATTTTCTCTGCAGCAGCACTAAGTCCCACAGCAATCTGTTCCCTTCTCATTACTTTATAAACCTTAAAACTACCTGCAAAATTCTTCGGTCATGGAATTCTTCTAATACCTTGCCGTGACACTTGAAAATATGTAACTTTAAGCTTAAGAAATTGAAAGAAGTGCAGCATGGGCAAATTAGCTCTGATCAGAAAACCAAATTATCTGGGTTCTGGGGAACCCATCGATTAACCATTGGAGAAAGATTAATCCATTGATTAACGTTGGAGAAAGTATATAGCCTCTCTGGTCTTCAGATTTGTTCCCGAGTCTCATGCCTGCTGTCATCTTTAAGGTTCTTGAAATCGTCAGTGGTCTGTCTGAGACCACTCGATGTCCCACAATTTTTAATCATCGGAGAGATTTTTATTTCATTTAAAGTTCCCAAGGAGATTTTTATTTTTTTCTTAGTTTTTTCTTCTAATTTTTATTTAACTTCTAGTTAGTTCACATATAGTATAATATTGGTTTCAGGAGTAGAATTCAGTGATTCATCACTTACATATAACAGCCAATGCTCATCGTAACAAGTGCCCTCCTTAATGCCAGTCCACCATTTTGGACCACCCCTCCCTCCATCAAGTCTCAGTTTGTTGTCTGTCATAAAGAGTCTCTTAGGGTTTGTTTCCCTCTCTGTCTTCCCCCCCCCCCAGGGGATTTTTAAAAAGTATCCCAATGCTGTCATTTCCTTGAAACTTAATGTCCTTTCCTGTGAATCAAAATCCTTTTTCATACCTCTGGAGAAGTAAACCTCTCCAATCACTTTCATACAAACTCCGCCCTCAATGTTCAGGGAACTTGTTCCCCATCAAAGCCCCTAAAAGACTTGCTCTTCCTGCTCATTGGAGCTCGAGTGACCTGGCCCAGGAGCTATCCCGTCTGGCACCGTCATATACACAGGAGCCTCAAATCTGTACTCTGTGTTCTTAGGATACATTTCAGCTTCTTTATCAGTCTTGGTCACCATGAATTTCCTTCAGGTCATGACCTCCCCAAGATTGTCTACATGTATAGTCATCACTGAGTGCTTAAGAAGTCATAGTCAAAAGGCCAAGTAGTTTGAGTATTTGTCATTTTTTTTCACGGATCTTTACATACTATTTAAAAAATAGCAATAAGTCACTCTTTATTACTGATATTGCACTTCTTAAATTTGCGTACTAAAGACTAACAGGAACAGACATTTCTCATGAGGAATGAATACTTGAAATGTACTTGGCAGTAAGCATATGAGAAAACAGTCAATGACATCATAGATGCATTGCATCTGGTCACAAATACCAGTGACATAACTTACAATAACCTTTTGCTTATTGAAAATTGCCCAGACTCCTGCTGTACTGTTCCTTTGGAAAAGCTGCTTGGTATGTAGTGTTTAATTCAGTATTTTAAAGCCATCCTTTTGTAGGCCTGTTCCACTTTAGCGAAAGTTACAACGCCTTGTGTGTGTTAGTTTAAAAAAAAAAGCAAAGTTTATCGCCTGCCTCTCTCTCTCTCAGTATCAGAATATTAGTATTTTTAGGTGAATAAAATAGCCTATTTTAGAGATCTGTAGAGGGTAAGCTTGAATGTGTTGTTAATTTCATGTGCCATCAGGGTGAATAGATATGAAAAGGAATAATTTGATGAAAACATCCATGCTTTAGTATTATAATTATTTTAACAATGATGAAGTTTTATTATGGGAAAAGAACCGTGTTTTCTCCTTCTCTGCCACTTTTTTTGGTATTATGGAATATTCACAATTTGAGAGAAATCACTCCATCACGAGAGTCATCTTATCTACAACCCCTAAGCAAATTGCTTTTCCCACTATCTAATTTATCCAAAGAACATCTCCCTGGTCAGTATTATAAGCCATTTTTATTATTTTCCTACACTTGTTTATTAAGCATTTTGCACGTCATGTTTTGTCAACAGGAAAGGAAAAGTCACATCCAATTTTTTCCTCTCCTGCTGTATTACAAGATTGAAAGCCTAAATAACGAGAGTTCAAATCTTGCTTGAAATACAGACACATTATTCTCAACCAGAGAAATTCTGGATTTACGTTTCATTTTCTTGTGGAAAAATTACTTTAATTCAATTTTGGAAAAACCCACACATTTTACATGTGTGACCCGTAAATTTGTCCCTTGATTCCATTTAGGTGTTTGGCAAGAGTTCACAGATTTTGCCAACAACTCTCAAAGAACTGCTTTAATGGTCTAATTGTTACAATTTGGTAATTAGCCAAAGTCGCATTTCGAAGTGTGACCGATAAGATTTGGCAGAGTTAGCCAGTATTTCAGAAAATGGACTAGAGTCATAGAGATGCTACTATTGTTCTCGTCTTCACGTTTATACTTTTACTTTGGACTCCTGAGACATACGGCTTTTGTGACTCTGCCACAACTTACTATTCCCAACACATCCCTGACAGCTGCAAGCATCTTTGGGGAAGTGTCCCCTCAAGTTCCTGTTTCCAGTCATTAATGCAAAAGAAAGAAAAACGCTAGAGGCACTGAGAACCATCCAACGCTTCAGCTGGCTTCAGCAATTGCCACTTGCGCAAGACCCGTGTTTGTGAAAGCAACCCAAGAATCTTTGAACAGGATGTAATCAACCTCCGATCTGCTGAGAAACACTGCAAAAATGACTTCCCCTGCCAAAAATAATAATGCCGTTTATGAGCAGCCCTTCCATGTCTAAGGAAGAAGTAGCCCCACGTGTGAGTTTCTGCTGGCTTCAGAGGAGCAGGCGAAGAAAAGGGCAAATCCTACCAACCCCAGCCTAAAATACACGGCATCAGAACGCACGGCAAGCTGTGGCTCATTCCAAAGGTGCTGGCAATATCCGGGAAGACTCCTATCCGCAAAAATCCAAAGGGTAAGTGACCCGGACAAAGGGATTAGATTTGGCAGGAATTCCGTGCTGTCGCTTTCCCTCTGTAACCAAGCTGCCTTGTCTTGTGAAGGCAGAGCTGTTAAATACCTCTCAGACACCAGCCCCAACCCAAATCTTTCTTTCTTTCTTTCTTCCTGTTTTTTTTTTTTTTCCAAAATATCATTTGGCAGCTTCCCTTAAAGGACATCGAGAGCTCAGGAAGGAATATTCATGAATGCTCCTTTAGATAAGTTTCATCACAAAAGCCCTGCACCTACCTCCGTCAAGTCTGGGCTGCTCGGTCCGCATGGGCTGGATGTGAGAAAAGACCCCGTATGATGGCTGCTCCGAATTTACCAGAAAGAGAGGACCTGAGATGCTTGTCCTTTAAGTGTCTCTAAACATGGTTTGCATAGCTGGATCTCTGCTTATCTGTGCCTTTCGGCTTTCGCTTCCATACATGGATCTGTTCCCAACAGTAACTCCAAGCTGTGGAAAAGAAGCTATCTGGCAGCTCTCCGCTTCATCCAACACATGGACGATAAAAATACACATATAGAGATCCTTCCAGCCAGGCCCGTTTCCCACCCCGCCGTCCTGCCACTGTGCCTTTTTGGAAATACGCGTTCAGATTGGCATTTCTACTCCCCGGACGTTTAGGGAACAATCACTTTTCTCTTGATTCCCACGTAGAGCTTTTAGGATGTGGGTTTGCTTAGCTTATGAAAACAGAGGCACAATTATAACTCCTTACCACGGTCTGGTCTTCATCCTTAAAGATTTCAGCGATAAGATATGTACAGGACCTGCAAAATGTTGAGTGAATGGTGAATGTATAAATGAATGTCTGGACAAATGGATGTGAATTTGTACATGAATGAATACATACATACTTAATGTATTTATTTAGTTAAGACGAGCTGTGAACACTCTGAATTATTTGTCTTAAAGGATAAGGTAGCAACGGAAGGTCAGAGTGATCAAAGTCTTCAAGACAGAAGGAGAGGCCAGGTTCTTCCGGACACAGCTTCTCATTTAGGACTTTGTGGCAATTCCTACTAATCTACCATCTAGCATACAGTTCGAGATTCAGAAAACTTTTTTATAATGTTAAAGAATGCAAATTCGAATAGAAGACTAGTTGCTACATTTATTAAGTGTCAGCGATACTTTAAAAGACACATAACCTGGACCGGAATTTGAAGGGTAGGGAAGGAGAAATCTGACTGCGGCTAATAAAGCTCTAGGTGAGAGGTCCTCCCCCAGGGGGCTGTGGAAACTCCACTTAACCTTCCAGTTCCTGAAAACTTGGCTTCTCTGTTTCAAAATTTCTCTCTTTTTTTCAGTCTGTTGTGACGCGCGCGCATGTGTGTGTGCGTGTGTGTGTGTGTGTGTGCGCGTGCGCGCACGTATGTGACAGAATTCCCGAATAACATTTTTCCATTAGCCTTTTTGTTTCCAGTCCTGTTAAAATTCCTATAGACTCTCTTATCTGAAGAAGAAGAAATAAACTCGAGGTATGCAGAGATAATTCATTTTCGTGTGCTGAAATGGAACAAGTTTGCTTAAAGCCTTCCAGAGGAAAAGGAGAAGGATGGGTGACACAAGACTGGCAAAAGGATCATTGTTGCGGGTGGTTGACTGGTCGCTGGGGGACTCATTATATTATCCTCTCTCCTTTGCGTACATTTTCAGATTCGTGTAAAAGAGGGAAGGGTACAAAATAGCTGTACTAATGGCAAGTTGGAGGAATTCTGGATTTGAGTAATCTCTGTGCAAAGCACTAAGGCCAGAGCAGGGAGGGGCAATTTTTTTTTTCGTTCAAAATATTATGACATTCAAACCTTCCCCTCCCTCCCTTCAATCAGACATATGTGTGTGTTTGTGTGTGTGTAGAGTCTATATCGTAATACGTTTTATGTTAATATTATCTATATATCTTCAATCTGACATAAATGTATAGATAGATTCCACTTATTAGTGCATTTTATGCTGTATAGTATCTACTCATTATACATATGCATAATAACGTGTTATCTGTATACAAATATATATTCTATATAAAAATAATGTATCTGAGGGAAATGAAGATATGATATTTAGTTAGTTAACTGGTTACTTTTTAAGACACGGTATTTAAAAAGCTGACCGTATGTAGCTCAGTGGCGGACCCAGCAGATGGCGGCTGTGCCGAGGGACCATTCAGTGCCCTCTCTTCCCTTGCCTTTTTCTCCTTTAGAATTCCTAAAGGGAAACTTTATTTTTTCACCGCCCCTTGCAGCCAGGGACAACCGTGTAACACACGTTCTGGTCAAAGAGGCATAAATAGGAGTCTCCTGGGTGAGACTTCAGGAAAGTGTGTCTTTATCTGGTAAAAAGGGACAGGGTCAGCTTTGCCCCTCTTGTCCCTCTACCCCTCCCACCTATTTCCTTCCCACAGAATGAACCTGAAGACTGAAAACTGCAGCCGCTGTGTGGTGACCCGGAGGGGACAAGGGAGAGGACAAAGGCCCATGAGGTAAGGGAGCTGGGCCAGACAGGCAGAAAGAACTTCAGGTATTGACAGCCTCACCGAGTTGCCCACCTCGGACTTCCTGTTCGTTGAGAAAAATAAAACCATAATTCATACAGAAAGTGGACTTTTAATTTTTTTCAGATGCGGGTGTTTGGGTGGATGGTGGTAACATTCAGACTCCAATTCTGATTTTTCCACTCCCCACTCCACACTTTTCAATCCTTCCCCAAAACGTTTAGGATAAAATATAAATTGCTTAACTTAGTTCTCAGGGATGTTTTAAAATTTACTTGCAATTCACATATTTTTTAAAAAAGTTTTTATTTATTTATTTTGAGAGACACAGAGACAGTGGGAGGAGCAGAAAGAGAGAAAGAGAGAGAGAGAGAGGGAGAGAGAGAATCTCAAGTGGGCTCCACACTATCAGCACAGAGCCTGATGCAGGGATCAAACCCCTGAAGCCGTGAGATCATGACCTGAGCCGAAACCAAGAGTCGGAGGCTTAACCGACTGAGCCCCCCCAGGTTTCCCAATTACAATTCACATCTTAATCTCGTCTCTGGTCACTCACCCACCCAGGTCCTTTCATTGAAGCCACCTCCAGTGACCTGTACCGCATGCACAGCCTGACTACGTAGAAAGCCGTAACTTTCCTCACATTTCTTATGCTATTTTCCTGCGCCTTTTCTTTCTGCGTAGAACATTCATCATTGTCTTCTGTGTTTAGCTAACTCTCCTTGAACTTCAAGGCTCGGATCAGCTGCTCTTTCCTCCGGGAGGACGCTGGCCTTTCCAGTGCGGTTTAGGATCTGGAGCACACGTTGTACAACTCTGCCTTCCCACGCTATAACTCTAGGGTAACTGCTATTTCACCCGTTTGCTTTTTCAATTCAGCTTCAAGTTCCACAAAGTCAGGGAACAGATTTCACCTGCACTTGTATTATTAGGACTTAGCCTACAATAGGCATTCAATACAATATTTAACTAAATAAATGATGGAATGGATAGATCAATAAATTATTCTTGATCAGAGAGATAAAGAAAGATTTCATGGAATAAGTGCATGGCTTGGAATTAGACTCCTCACTCTTGAAGCAGGGTTAGAACTGAGACAGGGACAGATTCAGGCACAGACCAAGGACCAAGTACAAAGGTCCCGAGTTCCTGAGTGAACAAATGGTAGATAAGAAGGCAGGAATTCCAGGTGGACAAAGTTGAGTCAAAGCCAAGAGGCAAAATGGTACAGAATCTGTTTGACTAACTGTGAGGAGTCCACCTGGGCTGAGGCTTGGGATGGAGGAAACCCAAAGGACCTTGAGTGACAGGCTTAGCATGTTGGTTTGGGGTATATTAAGTGGAGGAGTTACGACACAATCAAAGTTGCGATTTTTTTTTATGAGACTTAATTTTCCTTCTTGATGAGTTTTGATGATAATAGAATGCTACAGGAATCTTGAAAGCAAACGTTTACAAAGAAAAGTGGGTGGGTGGGTTCCTACTTGGCACTCTCTGCAAGAAAATTCTTCTTTTTTAAAGCTTATGTATTTATTTTGAAAGGGGGGAGGAGCACAACCAGGGGAGGCGTAGAGAGAGAGGGAGACAGAGGATCCGAAGCGGGCTTGGTGCTGACAGCAGAGAGCCCCATGTGGGCCTCGAACCCACAAACCATGAGATCATGACCTGAGCTGAAGTCAGATGCTTAACCAACCAAGCCACCCAGGTGCCCCAACTCTGCAAGAAAATTCTTAATATCTTCTTTGCTCCTAAAGGGACATCTTACTTTCTAGGTTCACTATTAAATTTAATGTGTTAGAAGGGAAGAAGGAAGAGGAGGAGGGGTGTAGAAGTGTATAATCACACCTCAGAATGAAGTGTTGGGGCTTCAGCTAGTTTAAAAACTTGTCTGCATGCTTATACGACCACTTGTATTTTAAATTCTTCCCAGGACTTTGAAAATGCAGAACCATTGTGCTTAACATCAGAGATTGCTTCTAGAAGATCTCTTAAGTAATTCTTTTTTTAAAAAGTTTTTAAAATATTTATTTATTTTTGAGAGAGAAAGAGACAGAGCAAAAGTGGGGGAGGAACAGAGACAGAGGGAGACACAGAATCGGAAGCAGGCTCCAGGCTCTGAACTGTCAGGACAGAGCCCGACGCAGGGCTCAAACCTATAAACCGTGAGATCATGACCTGAGCCAAAGTCGGATGCTCAACCGACTGAGCCACCCAGGCGTGCCTATCTCTTAAGTAATTCTAATAGCTCTAATATAATAAGGATATTTAATTCATTTGATGTTTTCATTATTAAAATATTTGATTATTTGTGGTGTATATCCTCATATGTCAGATTACGTGATCTGGTGCTTTCAAGTCATCAACAACGATTTAGCTCTAACCGAGCTGGTGGCACCCAGGGAGATGATCTTGGGTAAATTCATCTCTTTTCCGCTCTTCACAGGGTTTGATTTTGTTCTTCTATGCCATTTGCAAATGATGAGCCCTCTTCCTCTGCTTTGGAACTCATGTCCCATGATCTGCAAGAAACATATTTTTAACGTTCATTTATTTTTATTTTTGAGAGAGAGACAGAATGTGAGCGGGATGTCAGAATGTCAGAGAGAGAGAGAGAGAGAGAGAGAGAGAGAGAGAGAGAATCTGAAGCAGGCTCCAGGCTCTGAGCTGCCAGCACAGAGCCCGATGCGGGGCTCGAACCTACAAACTGTGAGATCATGACCTGAACCGAAGTCGAATGATTAACCAACTGAGCCACCCAGGCCCTCCTGCAAGGATCATTTTAAAAAAACTATTTGCAAACAGATTTTTGGGGGGTGTTTGGGGGAGGTGCTTCCAATGATTAACACCTGAACAACAGAATAGAAAGCCCAAACTGGTCTCGTATTCCTTCTGGGCTTTAAGGTCTCAAACCCTTCATAGGTGTCCGATGATACTCTTTTGACTTTATGTGAATGTAAGTACCTCCCTGTAGAAGAAAGCAAGAGAAATGGTATAGTCGTAGTTACTTATGAGTTTAGTCCTATTTTAAAAACAAAGCAAAGAAAACAAAATCAACAGTATTCAATTATTTTTGCTCTCTATTGAAACTATAGATTCTCAGGGGCACCTGGGTGGCTCAGTCGGTTAAGCGTCCGACTTTGGCTCAGGTCATGATCTCACAGTTCATGAGTTCAAGCCCTGTGTCGGGCTCTGTGCTAACAGCTTAGAGCCTGGAGCCTGCTTCACATTCTGTGTCTCCCTCTCTCTGCCCCTTCCCTGCTCATGCTCTGTCTCTCTTTGTCTCAAAACAAACATTAAAAAAAAAATTAAAAAAAAAAAAGAAACTGTAGATTCTCCTTTGTAAGTGGATTAGAATATTCCTGACTTCAGGAACTGAGCCCATTATATACTGTATAATCTATTTATAGTATCTAATATGGTGTTCTATTACTAAATAAATTCCTAGAGTAATATTTCTAAATAAATAAATTTAAAATAATATTAAGAACATTAATCTACTCAGATTTTCCTGTTATTAGGATTTTTTTTGTCACCAGACACTGACTATATAAAAAAAATCAGTGTTTAAAAGGATTTACTAATTGTAATAGTGTATAATTTAAAGTATATTCTATCTTCCTGTGTAGACAGCCTAGTTAAACTTGATCATGTCCCTGGGCTTATCACTAGAGAACAGGCAGAGACATTAATGCTAATGTAAAATATAATGAAGAAGTTTTTTTCTTTTGTTTTGGTTTTGCATATATTTCATTGAGGTATAGGGAGAGCTTGAAGAGATTGAAGGGAAGAAATTGCTTACAAGTTATTTTCACTGCAATTGTTGGACACCGGAGTAGAGAGAAAATGTTGGAATGCCATAGCATTCTCTCTCAACACCGCAGCTGGACCCTAGTGATTTTTGCAGGAGAAGGTGATTTAAAGGCACTGATGAACGAGGAGGCATCCCGTCAGGCTTAGTTGGAACGAGACTGATTTGGAAGAACTGAGGGGTAAAACAGAGAACTATGAGGCTGTGAAGGCAGGGAAGCATTTCTCCAAACACACTTGGCCATTGGTTCAAAGACAAGTTGAAAGACTTTGCAAAAGTGCATGTTACTAAGCATTTCTTACAAAGTAACCGTGCCCAGAGGCTCACACAGCCGTCTACGCCCATAAAATATTGTATATGTCATCTACGCTATGCATTAACGTAGGAAAAAGGCATGATGAGTGTTTAGAAAAATGCACAGACATTACACGAAGATATATATTTCTCCAAAATGGAGCTTATTTTATTTGAGATACTTTCGGACTACCTACAAGCTACTTTAATGAGATTGCTTTCTGAAGGCAACAAGTTCAGTAAATCATTCTGCTTTTCTCCAGTCTTTTCATCCTGCATGTGCAATTTTAACCATGATGGAAGGAGAGACTCTCTGGTCCAAAAAACTCAGCATATTTCTTATCCACAGACACAGGTAAGTGGAAACAACCGTTCTTCCGTGTCGGCATTAGTCATTGTGATCTGTTTTTAACTTGTTGCAGAGTCAAATAACACTGGTACGTGTCATAAAATGCCTCCAAATAATCCTGGGCTTGTTCATTTGCTTCAAGCACATAAAGAGGCAAATGTTAAAGCAATGTGTTCTGATCAAGAAACAGCTGGAAATGGCAGCTGCCTGATACGGAGCAATCAAGAATGGAAGGTTTATTTTGGACGAGAGGTGTTGTCCAACTGTGAGACTGAGTGATTGCAGCCGAGAATAAGTGCAAACACAATCAATAGTGGCTCCAGGTCTGAACTCATTGAGAACCTGTCTCGTGTCACGTCTTTTTCTGCTGCCACAGTCACACTACATTCGTAGACGCCGAAACTATCTGTGGAGGAGGTAAAAAGTTCTTCAGTTTATTCTTATTCTTAAGGACAGCTTCTGAGCTGTCATGATTTGAAATTACATTGACCAAAAGGCTCCTTCGGAAAAAAAGAAACAATATATTCCAAAGTCAAATTGTACAACGGACAGGTAAGAATGCCTTGGGGCGCCTGGGTGGCGCAGTCGGTTAAGCGTCCGACTTCAGCCAGGTCACGATCTCGCGGTCCGGGAGTTCGAGCCCCGCGTCAGGCTCTGGGCTGATGGCTCAGAGCCTGGAGCCTGTTTCCGATTCTGTGTCTCCCTCTCTCTCTGCCCCTCCCCCGTTCATGCTCTGTCTCTCTCTGTCCCAAAAATAAATAAACGTTGAAAAAAAAAATTAAAAAAAAAGAATGCCTCAACTTTAAATGGTCTTGGGTGGGCATTGCCTCAAGAGCCAGCCAAGTTGTTCTCTGCTTTCTGGAGTTGTATGACTATGGGCGAAGTGATTTCATTCTTCCCGGTCCCTAACAGTGTTGTTATTTTATCGATACAGACCGTAGAAGCAGCTCAATAAATATTTTCTGTTGAACAATCTATAATCGCGACATTTGATATTGAATTTCAATACTACTTCAGCATAACCTGATTGAATTCAACTCCACTTCAACACAAATATATTGTTCAAGATATGTGTTTCGTTATGCCTCATTATTTATAGTCATACGTCATGTATCACACACAGATATATCACAGACATGTAAAGACAGACACGTAACTACGTAAGAAATATTCCTCAAACGTATGCTGTGTGGAGGATATCTTAATAATAGCACTTTTTAAAATAAAAATCTTTCTCCTGTTTATATTACAAAAATGACCACTTGATGGTTCATAAATCTTTCCCTTCTTTCCTTCGTGCCTGTATCTGTGTAAGGTCTTGATGGGCCAATCACCCCATGGAATGCAAACGCGGATAAAATAAAGTTCCTGACCTCGGTGGGGATTAACATTCACTTGTTCCTTCACCCGATCTTTCCCAGCTAGCATTCTCATTAGATGCTTTCAGTTAAAAACACAAAAACAAGAACAAACAAAAAAACCACTTATTTTAAAACCCGGGGAGTCAACCTGGAGCCTGGGCAGCCTTTACCCTTGCTGTAGCTCTTCGCTGCTTTCTACACTCAGATGTGCAACCCTCTTTTTCATCGGGTTGCTTTTATAATGCCAAGGGAACAAGCACATTATTTGGAGTACAATCTTTGGGTCCAGAGTATCGAAACGCTCCTCTTCGTGACAATGCCAAGTGACTTTATTTGTTCCATGAAGCCCTTGAAAACAGTAATGCATTTGAAACATCGGAGGGGAAGCTGTCAAAGGAAAAATAGAATTATCTCCACCACCACCTACACTCTCTCGAACAAAATTATAATGTCGTCGTATGGAAGGAAGTCCGTTCCATAGAACACTACATTTATTAAAACAGGCTGTAATCCTGGAGGCTTAAAGGTGTCAGGTCTGACCAGGAGATAAAATAGATATATTTTATATACCATTTGTTGGTATTCGTACAGCATTTTTCTTTTGAGGATCCCAAAGCGATTAATCTTTCTTGTTGTTTGAAATCTTAGCCAGTGTGCTTTAATATATCTAGCAACCTTGGAGTAAGCAGGTCTCAGGGTAGGTGAAGCTTTTAGGGATTTAATTTCTTGTTAAGCCTGGAAAACAAGAGGGTAATGACCTCTAAACCCAGGCAGCCCATGCACCCAGGCGGTGTCTTCACGGACTGTTGCTGCATGGGTATGGGAACATTATTCAGAGCCCCAACCCCAACATTGCTCCTGCCCGCATGATCCTCTGCCAAGTAACAAATTAAAAGGCCCAACTCAATCACTTCTTTGAAGGCCCAGTGTCCATACTCAGAAATGGCAGAGGGTTCATTCCAAAATGTTTGTTTTCTACTGAAAAGGCTACGTCAAACTTTCTAGCATCATAGCAATAGTTTTTAACTTTTAATTAAAAAAAATGTTCTATTTAGAGCATTTATATTTCACATCAGCATAGTTATTTTGGGGTTGAGATGCCATACTAAAGAACCATTAGGTCCTTATGATATTAGGATTTATGCAAGAAAGAGCACATTGTTACCATGGGGATCAGTAAATAGTCTTGATCTGAGACACTAGTTCCCACTGCCAAGACATGGGTGGGAGAAGGTGGTTCCCACAGACTCTGTTTTCTCTAGGCTAAAAATATCGTATGATTTCTATTAAAGGGCAATTAAAAAAATTCTCAGTGATTTAACCTAAAAGAAGCGTACCCTATCATTTTCAGAACAATTCGGCAGTGAGCTCGCTATCGAATACTTAGGGACGGCATTTGTATGCAATATTAATTATGCTCATGCGCCGTCATAGCAAAGGTGGTGTTGCATCTGCAGCTTGTTTTAGTGATGTTTCACATTGGCCTTCAAAAAGAAATGGTGTATAGAGATACATACATCACAGACATAAATGACTTCTTTTTAAGGGTTACGATATAAATTTAGCACCTTGAAGTTAACTCTTCAAAATAGCTGTTTTGGGAGCACCTGGGTGGCTCAGTTGGTCAAGTGTCTGACTATTGATTTAGGCTCAGGTCATGATATCATGGTCAAGAGGTCGAGCCCCGCACAGGGCTCCACACTCAGTGCGGAGATTAAGATTCTCTCTCTTCCTCTGCCTCTCTGCCTCTCCCCTGCTCACACTCTCTCTGTCTCAAAACAAACAAACAGAAAGTTGTTTTGGCTTGTGAAATGTTGCTTCAAAAGGTTGTGATGTACGTGAATTCTCTGACTGTTGCTTTTACGGCCTCTAGTCAAGAAATCCAAAACATTACAATTCTTTTCCTGAAGCTTACTACTAAGTAATACGTCAAAGTATCTACAATTAACCCTTGCATTCACAAGGTGCTGTAGAATCTGCAAAGTGATTTTACCGTCAATCATTGTGCCCCATGTACTTCACAATCCTATGAGATAAGCAGGGTTGGTAATAAGGTAATAGTCTCCTTTTGTATGATGAGATTGAAACGTAAAAAGGTCAGAATGATTGCCTAAACCTACAAGGTTAATAAGCGTAAGACTGAGCGCGAGGTCTCACAATGAAAGAGACTCTTCTTACTGTGGTGTTAGGAAAATGACACGCTTCATTTCATACAATTGGTCCTATAAACTCTATCATCATATCATCAAGACTTCTGGGTTCAATTCGGTGACAATGAACACTAAAGTGTGATGTGAATTATTGTCTGAAAATGTTGTTGAACTAAACAGCCGTTAAGTCAAATTATCCATTGGGTGGGGCAGGATATCATTCATGGCCCTGTAAGGGCATTTATTTTAAGAAAATTTGACACATGTTGAAAGGAACTAAATTTTAGTTCATTATAAATTTTGCCAAAATTAAGTTTTATTTTACCACTTAAAAGGTAGGTTTCTTCTCCTCCTCGTCCTCCACCTCCTTCTCCTCACTTCCCTCCCCTCCCCGACCTAGTGTGACTTGTGAGCCCTTGGTAAGTTTATCATCGCACAACTCAACCTGTTTCTTTTTTTTTTTTCCTCTTTGTTTTTTGTTCTTTCATTACTTTGCTGGAATCAAGGTAGCACCGCCAGGTTTAAAACATTGTTATTATTCCTCATGCTGTCTTCTTCTAAGGTATGTTCTTTATATAGAATATTTGTTGGGCTCTTTCCAGGTTTAAATGAGTATAATTCATCAAGGGATCAACACTAACTGAAGAACTAAAGTCTATGCATTTTGAATGACCGCTTCTCAGAAGTTCCAAAGCACGTTTTCTTCTTAAACATCGCTCCTTTTCCTGCCGGCTCGTTACTCCCTGAACATCATTTTTAACAGCACTGGCTTTGATAAGAATTTTGCTTTTTCCAACTGCCCCCTTTGGAGACTTCTGTTGGTTCCTACTACCCACGTCCCTAGAGTCCAATGTTTCTAGTCTTCTAGGCTTTGTTCTCACCTTACCTTTCATTCCCATGAGTCACCCCCGTGACCTTCCACAAGTTTTATTTTCTCCTTAGATTGTAGAGTTGGGTTCTTATGTTTGCTACCAGAGACTCCCACTTGCTATACAAGAAGAAAACGAAAGTGTTATAATTAATGCTGTTTCCTCATGCAAATAATACTATGAAATAACCAAATATTTTTGTTACCGAGCATTATTTATTACAGCAGCATTATAGTTTCCTGAAACCACTAACATTCATTTATGGAGATATTTTTACATTTTGCTTGAATCTCACATTATTTTTCACCAACTGTGCTTATCCCGTTCTGAGGGAGGGAGCCCAGATAAAATATATCCGCTTTCAAAAGCTCCCTACGATCTTTATACATGGAGCAGTGGTTCCCAAACCACATCAAAATCTGCTGGGCTCGAGACTCACTCTTTTGGATAGTATACCACTTACCAGGCTCATTTAGGAGACCTAGAAACGGAAGTTCTGGTTGCCCAGGTAATTTCTCTAGGTCAAGGACAAAAGTCATTTAGCTTTTTCTCCAGTCTAGGAATCTGTTTGCTCTGCTAATTGACCTAGCCGAATCAGATCAATAACGCCCCTTATCTGCAGTGAAGAAGGTAAGAAATCCATTCCAAAGTGGTGGATGCTTTGCTTTTCTCTCCTTCATGCTGCCTGCTAATGTGAATCTGGGCATAACAGACACTACTTGGCAAAAGGTAAGTGCACCAAAGTAAAAACCATATTCTTAATGAGTTCCTTTATTCCTGACAGAGGCTTAGGTTTTTACCCATCCAAGATCATCATGAAGTCACTGTGAAGAAGTGCCTTCCTATATTTTGAAATCTTGAGGAGTGGAGACCGGAGGGAACGGGGTGAGAACATTGCCCACCAGGGTCCCTCTGAGTTCAGGTCTCCTGCATCTGTGGATTTACAACAAACGCAGTCCCCTGGAAGCTTACATTCAGATAGGGGCCAAAAAATAAGCACAAGAATAACCAAATCCATTCTTTACCAATTATATGTATTTTTTCCTTCTCCTTATTAATATGTTAAAGAAGGGATGATGGGAATTTGTGGAAAAATAATTGGGATAGAAACTCGTTTTCTCTAATCCAGTCTACTGCTTGTCCTGTGTTCCCACATCCATAACCATTTGCCCAATCACTCAGGTTTGGGACCAGCCTTCCAACTGGTCTCCATGCCTCCTGCCTGGACTTCCTCCTGTCTTCTTCTCACATTGCATCCAATATGATCTTTACTAGCTTGTATCTGATTTTATCACTCTGCTGATTTAAATCTTTTAGTGGCTTCCCAGAGCTTTGTGGTTTCTCTCAAAATCCCCAGCTCACTATCCAAGCTCCTTCATGTGACATGGCACCTGCCTGCTTCTTTTGTCTCATCTTCCATTTCAAGCCCACAAGCATCTTCTGCTCTGGTCCTATCAAACTCTTTGCCTCTGTCCTCAAGAATTTCCCAGATATCATTCTCTTCACTGAAAACATTTTTAATTTTTTTTAAGTTTTATTTATTTATTTTGAGAGAGAGAGAGTGAGAGAGCGAGCATGAGCAGGGGAGGGGCAGAGAGAGGGAGGGAGAGAGAGAATCCCAAGCAGGTACTGCACTGTCAGTGCAGAGCCTGATGTGGGGCTTAAACTCACAACCCGAGAGATCGTGACCTGAGCGGAAACCAGGAGTCGGACACTTAACTGACTGAGCCACCTAGGCACCCCTTTACTTAAAACCTTTTTAATGTCTTCTACCCATTTAATTCCCATTCTTCAAGACTGAGTTCTTGAAAAATACTCCTTCTGACTTCTTAATATTCCCGCCCCCCCCCCCCCGCCCGCTTGTCTCCAAATCACCCTCAGCAGCTATTTTAGGACCTGTCATATAAGATTACACGTTCTGGTTTATGGTTCTGTGCTGTGCCCTGGATGTAAAACTCTATGAGGAAAGGGCCACCTGGGTGGCTCAGTCAGGTAAGGGCTTGACTCTTGATCTCAGCTCAGGTCTTGATCTCAGTGAGTTCAAGCCCCATGTTGGGTTCCGCAATTGAATGTACTTAAAAAAAATAAAACAGCTCTTTGAGGGGAAAGGGTGTGCCACTATGTCTTTATATGGCCAGCACCTAGAGGCGTGCAAGTTATGTAGCAATCAGATCTGCTTTTGGAATTAAAGAAGAAAGTGAATGAGTTAATAAAGCAAGGAGATAGATGGATGATGTAAACTCAAGTTTGCCAGGAAGGCAGACTTGCAAAGCACACGTTGCCACAAACAGTTTCTCATGGCTGAGTATCTCCTTTTGCAATCTTGTCTCCACTCTTTCCCTTCTGCGGAAACCATGCTTTTCAGGCCCAGCCCACCAGGACTCTCCCCAGGACTCTAGGTGAGGCTCATTTCCCTCTCTAATAAACATCTACTGGCTATCCCGTACTCTTGCTCAATCAAGTTATCTCATTTCCCTGAACCAATTAACTCAAAATTTCCATCTCTTCTGACATGTTTTTCTCAATTAATTAGAAAAGAGAGTAAATTCCCATTAGTACTCTTGTATCTGAACGTGGAGATCATCATCCACTTCTTCAGCCCCAAATACAGCTCCATTGTTTCATTAGGCTCACAGCACACTAAGGGGTGAATGAGAACCGTAGAGCCCGAGACCTGAGCGTGAGCTCCAGGCTTCCCACTTTCTGTCTGTGTCATGTAGGGTCTGTTACCTCCTTTTTGCGTCACAGGCTCTTTTCCAGAAGGTTGTGGATTACAGCATCCTCCACGTACAGATTTGATAGTATAATGTGATGAGATCGGTTAGCCTCTAATCCCTGACACATAGGTTCTCTGGAGATCAATAGTCGTTATGTGTGTTAATATGAAAGATCTTTCTCTTGATATTGGATAGGTTGCATTTCATTTTGTTTTACACTTCTAGGTCATGGACTTTTCAATATTGCAAATCTTAGTAAAATAGGCACTTTATCATCTCCTGTCATCACAAGAAAAAGAAGGGTGAGTGGAGCAGAGTAAGGTATTTTGACCGAGACCCCATGCACATAACCTTTATTACAGTACCTTGTTATAATTGTTCTATTTATTATTGGCTATTAAGAGTTGTTCATCTCTTACTCTGCCTACTTTATAAATTAAACTTCCTCATAGGTATGTATTGTAGGAAAAAACATATTATATGTAGGGTTAGTACAGCTGCACTTTCAAACATCCACTGGAGATCTTGGAAAGTCTCCCCACAAATAGGATGTACCACTGTATGACCTTCTTTTAGTTCCTTGACAATGTTCTCCTCTCACCACTGGACCTTTGCACATTCTGTTCCCTATGTTTAAAGGCCCCTATGCACCTCTTGCCATTTATCTTTTGATTTCTATAAAAACTTCAAGCATTAGCTGAAAAATACCTTGCTTGAGGGAGCTACCTCTGAAAAGCCTCAGACTAGGTGAGGCCCCCATCATATATGCTTTTGTAACAACCTCCTACTCTTTCAAGCATCTATTAAAATTCTAATGAAGTTAAGTATGTTCACTTGCCTATTTTTCACCTTTTGAGAACTGGTATGATTTCTATTTCTTCACCACCTTATCCACAGTATAAGCTCCAGTGTTGTGCTTATGCTAAGAGCTCAATAAATAATTTTTGAATGAGTATGTGAATGATGGTAAATGACCTGGACTCCAGGAAGGCACTGTGCACCTAAGGGGGAGTGATGATAAATCAAGCTGGAGAAAACTACAAGAGTCAAATTTTTTTTTAATTTTTTTTAATGATTTTATTTATTTTTGAGACAGAGAGAGACAGAGCATGAGCAGGGGAGGGGCAGAGAGAGAGGGAGACACAGAAACCAAAGCAGGCTCCAGGCTCTGAGCTGTCAGCACAGAGCCCGACACAGGGCTTGAACTCACAGACTGCGAGATCATGACCTGAGCCAAAGTCGGATGCTGAACCGACTGGGCCACCCAGGCGCCCCTACAAGAGTCAAATCTTGAAGGGCGTTGAGTGCATAACAAATCTGGACTTACTCTCAAGTGTGATTAGCAGCCATTAATTTTTTTTTTTTTTAAGTTTGGAGTTTTTCAGGTTTGTTGACTGGCTGAAGAGTGGATTGGTACAGAAAGAAGCTGGAGTCGGGCAGAACAATTAAGAAGCGAGTGCAATTATCAGGGAGAGGAAAATTAAGAGAATACCCTAAAGTAGTGTTTCTCACATTTGTTGCATACCATAATCGTGTGGATGGTTAGTAAAGCCCACAGAGGCCCAGGCCCCTTGATGTAGGAGGGCTCATGGGCCTTTGTATTTGTACCAATACAGTTTCCCCAGGGGATTCTGAAACCCATACATGTGAGAACCACTGAAGTGAATTTAAGATAGTGAGATGTAGTCTTGATAAAGGTGAATGAGTTTTTTTCTTTTGAGGCGGGGGATGGGTACAAGTAAGGAGTCCATGCTAAATTCTAGGTTATTGGCCACAATAGCCAGTTCTGCCATTGGCTAGAATGGAAAGAGATCATTAGTTTTGCATCTTTGTTATTGGGATTAAAGTTAGGCTCATTCTCCTCATTTCATTGGTGTCTCTCCTCTACAAAATCTATCCCAGTTGGTCCGTGAAGAGCTGGGGTCGGAATCCCTCCTGCCGTGATGAAAGAGATTATAATAGAACTCACATTCCCCATCTATGATAAGGTCTTACCAATTCACAAGTGAGAAGTTGTATGTATCTCAGAATTACATGCTTTTTCTCTACGTGTGTTGTGTCACTGTCCACTTCATTTCTCTATGAAAGAAAAAGCATGTGACGTTCACTACAGTGCTTCTTATTTTGGTAGTGTTAGGTATTTGCCCATTTGTTGCCACATCTTTTGCGATTCACAGAAGTTTACTCTGAGCACCCAAACTCTGGATAATATTAAATTTTGTGAAAGAACAACTGAGAAAGTGTTTACCCATCATCTGCATTAGGCACCACCCACACACTAGTATGGTGCTAGTATTTGCTGATCTTTAATAGTACTGCTGAAATTGAAAAAAATGTGTTGCAGATTTAATATTAGTTTGGCGTCTTCCTAAGGCCTGGAACATGGTAGCATTCCTTGGGATTTGTACTCTAGGGGGAAATAGAAGCCTAATTTAAGGGTAAATACAATTTACTGTGTAACATAAGAGTAAATATCCAAGAGCAAGAATCAGGGAAGATCCAAAAGATACAATGGTCTGGGTTGATATTCCTGTCTCTAGTCTCACCACACAATATAATTCACCCTAAATATGTTTTTAACTAAAATATTAAAAACGCCCCTTCATTTGTCATAGTTACAGACAACCTGGAATCATAGAAAGGGCTTGAGTGCTAGTCTGGACACATAACCAACCGTGGGACCTTGTGCTCATCACTTAAATGCTTTGTGTGTCAGTTTCCTCAACTTTGTTTTATTTTATTTTTTTAAGTTTATTTATTTTGAGAGAGCACACGTGCACATGAGTGAGTGAGGGGAGAGAGAGAGGGAGAGAGAGAGACCCAAGCAGGCTCTACACAGTCAGCACAGAGGTCCACGCGGGGCTCAAACTCACCAGCCGTGAGGTCACGACCTGAGCTGAGATCAAGAGTTGGTCGCTCAACCGACTGAGCCACCCAGAAGCCCCAGCGTCCTCAACTTTAAGATGATGGGAATGGCTAGTCTCTAAAAATCCCTTCTGGTTCTACGGTTCTGAGATTCTAGGTTCTATCAACTGAGCATCTGTCTAGTTTTTAATAGAAATGTGATTTCATCTGGGAACATCTGTTACAGTGTATAACATATTTTGCCAAGTCCTTGACCTTAATTTTATCACTGGCATCAGATGTTCCTTTACAGATTCTACTCTGCATCTTACTGAGGGAACACCAGTTAGGCTTGTGTCTTGAGTAGTGTCAGTCTGACTCAAAAAATTGGCCAGATTTGTTAACATTATCATTAAATGACTTCTTAATTAAGATTGTCAATACCACCAGTGATACAGTTCAGTGCTATTTTAGCATTAGAAATTACATAAACTACTCATTTACATTTTTATTTTTATACTTACTGAAAAATAAAAGTATTTTTGTTAAAGGCGTTATACCTTTTTCCAAATAAACGTGGATTCTAAAATAATTCTGTAACACACATATTAATTGAATAAATATACTGCTGTTTCATTTCTCCTAATAAAAGAAGATTCCCTTAATAATAATTATAACTACTTCTATTATTAATTTAGAAACCTGCTTCTTTCCACTGAGAATTTTATTTTTATGATTTTCTGGCTATAAGAAGAATTTAGTGTGGGCCATAGAAGTCCCTCAGTTTTTACTTAGTTGAAACCAAGGAGATAGAAATAGATTTTTTTTTCAATTTTTGCCTTTATGATTTGTTCATTAAGAGAAAAAGTGCAGGGGTGCCTGGGTGGCTAGTCAGTTAAGCATCCGACTTCAGCTCAGGTCATGATCTTACAGTCTGTGAGTTCAAGCCCTACGTCAGGCTCTGTGCAGACAGCTCAGAGCCTGGAGCCTTCTTTGGATTCCGTGTCTCCCTCTCTCTCTGCCCCTCCCCCACTCATGCTCTGTCTCTGTCTCAAAAATAAAGAAAAAAATATTTTTTTAGAAGAAAAAGTGCAGTCTTCTATGGTTAATTATTAAATCCAGGAAAATCTTTGATTCCAAGGGGAAGAAAGGATAATAAATAAAGAGCAAACAAATAATGCATTAGACTCAGTACACTTGGTGATTTGCCTCTCGGCGTCTCTATTTTCCAATCTGCAGATGACGGTGGGAAGGCATGAAATAGTAATCACCTTGTGAAATGTACTGAAAATTATTTGAGGTAACAACAGGACAGTTCGTGACCAATAGTTATCGTTGCCAGGAAGTAGCCACTATTTCATGATTAATTTAATATGCAGAATTAAGTGACATGTAAGAAGTTTCCCTGGGCTCGTGCTACTTTGTGATTGCACGCTGGAAACACGTTCGTTGTATTTTACCTCATCCTCTTTCCTTTAGAGTGAGGCATACAAATGTCAATAAGCATACTGGGCCTCCTAACACTGTCTTCCTTCCTTCTGTTCCTGGTACTGTATTGTTGGTCATAACTTGTCATGTGTTTTTAGCATCTGGGGATGAAGTGTTGATTTTCTCTCTCAATACGGTTTAGTATTTTTAAATGAGCTTCCTATTGTAGTCTCTTTTGGTTAGCCTTGCCTCTGTTTCTTCTGAGAAGCTTTTGATTACTCCATAAAGGAAACTTCAAGGTGTAATAGGATATATATCCTTACAAGAAATAAATACTTTCAATGTTTTGCAAAAGAAATTCTACAAAGCATGGTGGAGACATGCATTACCTTTTCTGATTCTTTCAGCCTATTGTCTTCTTTGGTTCCTTTATCCCAGGCCAATCTCTGTCCTCCACCTGTCTGCACCGGGTGACCTGCTCAGCCACTTGGAATCTTCTGTTCCCACAGAGCTGGGTCAGCAGTGCTGGTGCTTTCTGGGCACCTTGCAGAGAGGGGTGGAGACAATTGACAGGAGGAAGGGGAGCAAACATACCCATTTGCACTGTTCTTTTCAAAAGTGAAAAAATGTGCCTCCAAAGAGTATCTCTTCTGTGCTCACTGTGTCTTTTGGTGGCTAACTGGGGCAGGAACTACCATCTCCAAAGACGTTGGGAATCATAAGGGTTAAATGATCTGCATAAGGTCATGCAGTCTGGAAGCATTCCAGATCAGTTTTAGTCTGTATCTTCCAAATGCAGCTCCAGGATTCTTTCCACTCATTGGTTCCAACATCTCTATTCTGGGACTATTATCAGAAGTGCCTGAACTTGTCTTTGGGAAATCCCGTCATTCACTCAAGTGCTTCATGAGGCATTTTGATTATGAAAACAGAAGAAATCTTAAAGCTTTGCTATGATGACAACTAAGAATGTTAACAGTCTTTTAAAATAAGATGTAAGGATTTAGGAAGGTATGTATATGCTCACTGCATCTTCTCAAAGGCAGAGTGATTCATATTGCCAGAAGCTTCATCCGTAGCAGACCAGAGAAAGACAACAGCCGTAAACAGTTTGTTCTGTTTCTGGAATAGGTAAGTTTTCTTCTATGAATGTGGGAGAAAATGATGGGGTTGTTATAGGCTCAATACCCACCAATTTTTATTCCATACAAATAGCATAGTACCAATTGCAGACAAGACACTAAAATGCCTTTTGAGAAATGCAATGAAAGGTTGACTTGAGGTCCTTGTAAGGTCGTGGCTAAAATGAAACAAAATAAGATACACAAGTTGTCACACAGTGCCTTGAACATGTGTTAGAAACAATTAAATAGTGTTTTTTTTTGTTTTTGTTTTTGTTTTTGCTGTCAGATGAATGAGATCAAAGCATTCAGAAAATTCCCCTTGATTTCAGGGAAATAAAAGCTTAATAGTTCACAACAATCAAAATTATTTATTTTAGCAATAAATATGCAAGTAGCATACTTCGGAAATTGTCTTTCTGTAAAAGTGGTCCTAAGCTCCAGATCATATTATAATCATGTAGGAAGTTAAGAAGAAGAAGAAGAAGAAGAAGAAGAAGAAGAAGAAGAGGAAGAAGACGGTGAAGGAGGAGGAGGAGGAGGAGAAGGAGGAGGAGAAAAAAGAAAAAGAAAAAACCAACCAACCAAATAAAAAACAAACCACAAACCAAAAGAACCACAAAATATCAAGGCCTCCTTACTTCAGACCAATTAAATTTGAATCTCTAGGGGTGGAGTTAGGGGTTTTTTATTTTGTTTTGCTTTGTTTTGTTTTTTAGCTTACCAGACCATTTTAACACGTGGCCACAGTTGAGGAACATTGGTTTGTAACATGAATGGTCTTGAGTAACAATTACAGAACATGACTTACGTGTGTCTATTTCACTAATAATGGCCCGTGGTATGCTGTCCTTTCCTTCTTATGATGGCCCTATTCATAATTGTTCAGTTTTCTGAAGAGGACCTGAGGCAGACACATCAGCCTGCAGTGTCCCTAGTGACGTTAAATAAAGTGTATGAGAAGTAACAGGAAAGATGGTCCAGAGCCCAAGTCTTGCAGCTGGAAAGAGGAAACGATTAGAAACTTCTTACTGTTTGATTACAAGTTGCTGTGACTGTTTCTTGCTTTCTCCTTGTCTCCCTCGATCCCTTCCTTTCTCCTTTTTTCTCATTGCCTACCTTCTTACTCCTTTGTGCTTCTCAGTTTCTTGAGCATCTTCCTTTTATTCTTTTGTTTCACTCCCTTTTCTCAGATAAAATATACTTGCTTTAGGATAAGAAGATTGAGTTGAAATGCAATCCCTGTTGTAATCCCAGCTAGCTGTATCAGCTCCGTTTGATTTTTGGTTCCATAACCATTTTGGAGTAGCTTAGATATTTGTCTGATTCCCAACCCTCCTAGATTACCATAGTAAGACTTAGCTTTTGTATTAATGTCATGTGTGAGGAACACTTACCAAACGTCAGTTGGTTAAATTTTAGTGGTTACCCAATTTGTTGGTGTACAACTGTTCAAAATACTCTTTTTTGTTTGTTTGTTTGTTTGTTTGTTTGTTTACTTGTTTTAAAGAGAGACTGTGAGTGGAAGAGAGGGGCAGAAGGAGAGAGAGAGAATCCCAAGCAGGCTCCACACTCAGTGTGGAGTCTGACACAGGGCTCGATCCCAGGAACCTGGGATCATGACCTGAGTGGAAATCAAGAGCTGGACACTCAACTGACTGAGCCACTCAGCTGCCCCCAAAGTACCCTCTTAATATCTTTTTAACTTCTATAGAGTCAGTAGTAGTGTCCACATTTTAAATTCTCATTTTAGTAATTTGAGTCTTCTCTTTTTTCCTTCTTAGTCCACCTAGTTAAATGTTAACTTTGTTAGTCTTTGCAAAGAACCATGTTTTGATTTCATTAATTTTTGCTATTATTTTTCTACTCTATTTCATTGGTCTCTGCTCTAACCTTTATTATTTCCTTCCTTCTGCTAGTTTGAGGGTTAGTCTTTTCTTTTTCTAGTTCCTTAAGTTGTAAAATTAGGTCGTTGGTTTGAGATCTTCCTTTTTTTTAATATAAACACTTATGACTGTGAATTTTCCCCTTAAGCACTGCTTTTACTGATCTTATCAGTTTTGATAAGGTTTTTTTTTTGTTTTTCATTAATCTCTAAGTATTTCTTAATTTCACTTGCATTGTTTAATTTCCACAAAATTGTGAAATTTCCAGTTTTACTTCTGTTCTACCTTCTAAGGTGGTGGGAAAAGTTACTTTTATAGAAGGATGATAGCTATCCTTCTATATCTCTTGAGAGTTAATCTGTGTCCTAACATGTGCTCTCTCCTGCAAAATGTCCTAGGTACACTGAGAAGATTGTGTTGTGCTATTGTTGTTGTATGGAGGTTTCTGTATATGCCTGTCTAGTTGGTTTATTGTATTAAGTTCTCTATCTCTTCAGTTATCTTCTGTCTGGTTGTTCTATTTTCATTATTGAAAATGGAGTATTTAAGTCTATAACTATTATTGTAGAACTGTTTCTTGAATTTTATCAGTTTTCGCTTCATATATTTTGATGGTCCATCATCAGGTGCACAAATGATTATAATTGTTGTATATTCTTGCTGTATTGAAGCTTAAAAATATATAGTACTCTTCTTTGTCTCACGATCTTTTGTGATTTAAAGTCTGTTTGTCTGATGTTAATATACCATCCTTGCTCTGATTGATACTATTTGCATAAAATATCTTTGTCCTTCCTTTCACTTTCCTTCTATTTGTTTCTTTGGTTCTAAGGTGGGTATCCTGTAAACTGAATATACATGTGATGGATCATGTGATTTTATCCATTATTCTAATCTCTGTCTTCTGATTGGAGAGTTTAATTCATTTCTATTTAAAGTAATTATGAATAAGGAAGGACTTCTGTTATTTTCCTATTTCTTTTCTCTATGCCTTACAGCTTTCTTTTTGTCCTGTATTTTCTGTATTACTGCTTTCTTTTATGTTTAGTTGATTTTCTTGTTTATATTATTTTCTCATTTTCTTTTGTGTATGTTCTCTCGTTATTTTCCTTGTGGTTATTTTGGGGAGTATATTTAACATTCTGAAGTTAAAACATACTGTTTTGAATTTATACCAGCTTACCTTCAGTAACATAAAGAAACTTCTCCTTTATAGCTACATCCCTACCCATTTAGGTTGTTGATGTCACAAAATTACATCTGCCTACGTTGTGTATCCAAAAATATAACCTAATAATTCTTTTGAATGCATTAGTCTCAAGTTATATAGAAATCAGAACTTGGAGTTACAAACCAAAGTTATAATGACATGAGCTTTTAGACTAACAATTGGTTTTCTTTTAATAGATTAGTCTCATAAATCATGTAGAAAACAAAAAGTAAAGTTACAACCTTCACAGTTGTTACAAGAATATAAGCTTTTATAATTGCCCTTTTATTTTTCTTCATTGAGATCTTTATTTTGTCGTATAGCTTTGAGTTACTATCTGTTGTCTTGTCATTTCGCACTGCAGGACTCCTTTGAACATTTCTTGCAGGGCAGGTCTAGTGGTAATGAACTCTTTCAGCTTTTGTTTATCTGGGAATATTTTAATGTCTCCCTCACTTTCTTTTTTTTTAAGTTTATTAATTTTTGAGAGAGAGAGGGAGGGAGAGAGGGAGAGAATATAAGCGGGGGAGGGGCAGAGAGAGAGGGAGACGGAGAATTCCAAGCAGGCTCCATCCACACTGTCAGTATAGAGTCCCACATGGGCCTCAGTTTCATGAACTGAACCATGAGATCATGAGCTGAGCCAAAATCAAGAGTCAAACGCTTAACCCACTGAGCCACCCAGGCACCCCAATGTCTCCCTCACTTTTTAAGGACAATTTTGCCAGATGTAGGATTCTGGATGGACAGTTGTTTTCTTTCAGCACTTTGAACATATCAGTACACTGCCGTGTGGCCTCCAAAGTTTCTGGTGAGAAATCTGTCCCTCAGTGAAAACCCCTTGCCTCTCTCTCTTGTGCGTTCAAGATTCTCTCCTTGTCTTCGTCTTTCAAAGTTTAACTATAACGTGTCTCAATATGGGTCTCTTTGACTTCGCCTTACTCAGTTTGTTGAGCTTCCTGGATGTTTATATGCATGTATTTTAGTCATTGTTTTTCACATTGTTTCCTCATATATTCTCTATGTCTCTATCTTTCTCTTCTCTTTCTGGAATCCCCATAACGTGTATGTTGGTCTACTTGATAGTGTGCTATATATAGGTCCCTTAAGCTCTATTCACTTTTCTTCAGTCTTTTTTCTTTCTCTTCCTCAGGGGTCATAATTTTCATTGTTTTGTCTTTAAGTATGCTGATTCTTTCTTCTGCTGACTCAAATTTGCCTTTGAATTCCTCTAGCAGAAATTTTGCTAAATTTTGATTAATGTACTTTTCAGCTCCAGAATTTCATTTTGGTCTGTTTTTAGATTTTCTCTTTTTTTGACATTTCCATTTGTTCACACTTTTTTTTTTTCAGTTGTTCCACATCTTCTTTAGTTCTTTGGGTAAGATGATTGTTTAAAAGCCTTTGCCTAGGATATCTGCTATCAGTTCTTTTTCAGTGACAGTTTCTGTTGACTTATTTTTTTCCTTTGAATGGCCATCCTTTCCTGTTTCCTTGTATCCTGTATGATTGTTTTTTGAAGACTAGACATTTGAATCTAACAGTGTAGAAACCATGGGAATCAGGCTTTTCTTCTTTCCTAAGATTTGCTGTTGCTGTTGTTGTTGCTGTTGTTGTTGTTGTTGTTGTTTCTGTGTGATTGCTATAGACTATCTCTGTGCTGAGGATCAACCTGAGATGCAAACATAAGGTCATCTCAAGTCATTTCTGAGTCTTCTGCCGGGCATTTGTGGTTACTTTTTAATATCCCCTATATTTGCAGTTGTTTTGAATGTCCTAGTCTTTGATGTCTGGCTCCCAAAAGGAGGCAAATGAAAAAAATGAAGAGGTGGGGGAAGGAGAAGTGACCCTTTAAGTCCCCTGGAAGTCACGTCAGCCAGAAGGGAAGGGACTTGCAACAATGGGACGAAGTACAACAATAATGGCTGCCACCTCTTTGGTCTGCATCTGTATGATCAGGAGCAGCAATCAGGGGTCAGAGCAAAGATCCCAAATATTTGGAGGACGAGGTCCATTTTGCCCACTCTGGCTCTCACGCACTGTAAGGTGATCCGGGAATGTGTGCAATGGCTGCCATGCAGTTGGGAGTGGGGATGGGTAGCTGCTACTGTGCAAGAGCTGAAATAGACTGAAATTAAGCACAATTTACTGTCCAAGCCTTCCTTTGGAAGTTGCAAGCTTTCGATAGAGTTCAGAGTTCCAAAAGAGCTACACCAGACGGATTCTGCCAGTGCAATTGTTGTCTAGGTGGGAAGACAGATTCCTGGCACTTCCTATTCTGCCATCTTCCCAGAGTCCCATGAATGGCAACTTTTTCATCATCTCAGTGAGAATCATTTTTTATTAAATAATTTAGCTTCCAAAATAGATGATCAATCTGGAGTTTCAGGGAAGAAAATTTTTCAAAAGAGGTTTCTGACCATCTTCGAATCCTTTGTTCAATCTTCATTGTCCAAAAGCAAAGTACATACTGGAGAACAAATTTCACAATAGGCTTTTAACCTTTTCCCTGTGATCCAACATGTTCAAATTTCAATATTCGTGTGCAAGCATTATGCACTAGCGATGGTCACAAATAGACTTAGGCCACATTTCCTTCCTTTAATGTTTGTATTTGTGTCAATACCAACACCTGAGCAGCACACAGTTTTTCTTCTCTTTAACTCAACAATTAAACTCAGGATCAATTCCAGACACTTTGTGGCCCTTCCAGGTCATGTTGGGGCTGTAGACCGGAGAGGAAAATATTTCTGCTTCAACAGAGATTTTCCCTAAGAATGCAGCTGTGTTTCTCAATCCATATTGAATGAAACATGTGTTTAATTGTTCATTTATTAATCTATAGTCTGAGTTCTTGTTTCCACTAGAACTTTCTAAGGCCCTCATCCCAGTCTAGTGAGTCAGATTTCTTAAGGAACCCTCAGGCTACTGGGTGAAAAAGACATTTGTGATCAATTGTATTAAGGCACAGTTAAGTGAAGTATTACAGGGCACAGAAGGAGAAAGGACAAATGCTTGGAGGAGTCATGAAAGGACATCACAGTGATGATTCCTGATCTCAGACTTAAAAGATAATTAGGAGTTAATGAGGCAAGGAATATGAGAAGAGTAAAATAAGTGAAGGGAACAGCATATACAAAGCCACATTGGCATGATCAGAGATGTGGACTTCAGAATGCTACCAGGATGTTTATAGAAAGAAGGGGTGGGTGCAAGGAAGATTCTGAAAGCTAAATATGGATTTTTAAGTCCTCTGACCTAAGGACATTGGACTTGATTCCTCAGGCAATAGAGCATAAATAAAGGGAACTTTAAAGCATAAAGTGGTTTGTGAGCATTTGTTTTTCCAAAAGTTATTTCTAGCAGCACACAGACGATTAATTAGGAGCTGGTAGCAAGAAAGAAAATGCCCTCAGCCTTGGTGAGAAGATGGAGAAGAGGAGTAACGCTTGAGAGACCTTTATGAAATATTATTGGCAGAACTTTCCATTGGTTGGGTTTAAACCTTGAAGGAGTTTGCTTAGGGAGGTTAACTTGGAAGTACCTGAGGTCACTACAGGTAATGAACAGGTCATTATAAATTCTGTCTTAGTGTTTGAGACAGAGTTGAAGGGATTTCTATATATGAGGTAAAGTAGAGTGCAATGAGATAAATTAGCCAAGGGGCAAAACTCCAATGGCAGGGTTTCCACTTCAGACCTTAGCTAGGTCTTCGTAGATGGCACATTCAAAGTTTAGTAGGATTTCTGCAGGTTGGACTGAACGGATTATCTTCTGAGTCATCTCGTTTAATATATTTTACACATCTTTTGAGTCTCTGAGAAAAGATTGGGCCTAACTGATAGTATATTACAGTAACCCCCCCGCTTATCCATGGGAGATCTGTTCCAAAACCCCCAGTGAAAGCCTGAAACCAAGGATAGTACTGAACCCTATATTTGCTATGCTTTTTCCTACACATACGTACCTATGATAAAGTTTAATTTGCAAATCAGGCACGGTAAGAGATTACAGCAATAAGTAATAAAAACTTGAATAACCATGACAATGTAATGTAATGAAAGTCATGTGAATGGAGTCTCTCTTTCTGTCAAAGTATCTTATTATACCATACTCACCTTTCCTCTTCTCGTGATGATGTCAGATGATAAAATGCCCATGTGATGCGATGACGTGAGGTGAATGACGCAGACATTGTGACATAGCATTAGGCTACTATTGACCTTCTGATGATACATCAGGAGGATCATCTGCGTTTGGGCTGCAGTTGACTGTGGGTAATAGAAACTGAAAAGTGAAACCACAGAAAAAGGAGGACTACTGTATTCTTTTATTTTTTTTTCAAAAGTATTAAAGCAGCAGGGATTTGTGTCTTAATAAGAAGAGTTGATCATCGTTTTTACATGTTTAATAGAAGTGCAATGGTAGGGGTTGGATTCACAATCTTATAAAGTAAGAGCAACCTATGGCCTCATACTACAGACACCCATAAAGCTTAGATAGTTTAATAATTGGGAATCAAATCCAGGTCCCATGTCTCCAGATCCCATGCTCTAAGCCAGTGCTTTTAAAACATTACTGATGCCCAGATCCACCCACCAGAGACTTGGCTTAATCACCTCAAGTGAAGCTCAGGCATTGGTCCTAAAGCTCCCCTGGCAATTCTAATTGCAGCCAGAGATGCAAACCTTTGCTTCCCATCTCATTACTTTACTGCCTTCTGTTTTGGAAGATGCCACCACAACACACTATTTCGATGGCTCCCCCTGGAGCTCAATGCAGATAGTGCCCCACGGAGATGGATAGTTTGGCAGCTGTGTCTCAACACATATTCATTCTCTGGAAAAAAAAATAATAAACCCTTCAAATCCAAGACTTTTAATAAGTATAATTAATTGGAATCCTTTGTGTATGTGAAGACAATTGGAGCCTGGAAAGATTTAGTAGGATTTCTGCAGGTTTTCATCATGCAGATGAAAGATTTTCTAACTCTTTTAGCTTTATGTGGTAGTTTTTAACAACTTCAGAGATCCTACATATGTGTCAGGAATTCCCATAATCAATATATTTATTTGATTACAAATATAATCAATAGGGGCACCAGGGTGGCTCAGTCGGTTGGGCGTCCAGCTTCTGCTCAGGTCATGATCTCACAGTTCGTCGGGCTCTGTGCTGACAGCTCAGTCTGGAGCCGGCTTTGAATTCTGTGTCTCCGTCTGTCTCTTCCCTGTCTCTACTTGCACTTTGTCTTTCTGTCTCTCTCTCAAAAAGAAATAAACATTAAAAAAAACTTTTTAAAAATATAATCAGGATCACAAACACAAAACTGGGTAAATGCTTTAGCTTCTAGATAGAGCACCATGTCATGCATTACGATTCAGAGTGTTCAGAGTGATGTTACTAGGAAAAGGTAGGAATGTGGCCATCGAAGTAGGGAAGTTACAATAAGCTGCCATTCTCAATTCTTACAGTTTTCTTAACATTTTTGAAAACTTTCGGCTTCATTTACTCTTGTGAGGACTTCACAGAGTTCCTTACCAACTAAAATTGGTCTGATCTATTGGAAAACCACAACAAAATTAGGACAGAGGTAGGCCAAGAGTTTAGACGGAGTAAGCTTTGCTGTGATCCTGGGTGGGTAATAGTATCATCAGATGCCATCCAGAAGATTCCTGAATACAGGCAATGGGAGTGGAACCAGAGCAATACAAACATTAGCTCTTATAGAAAGAGAATGGGCACTGGAGACAGTCCAGCCCATTCTTGCCTGATACTTCACCAGCTATGTGACAATGGGCAAAATAATTAACCTCCCTGAGTTTCAGTTTGCTCTTCTACAAAAGGAGATAGTGATGCTTTCCTTACAGGATTTACGTGAACTCCTAAATATGAAAGGACCTAGCTCAGGGTCTCTTTATTCATTCTTCCTCCACACTGGCCTTGGCTGAAGGACAGTGGTAGCAAAAGCAGAAAGTGCCAGGGAGTGGCAGCCATGGTGGTGGGAAGTCAACGACGATGAGGTGACAATGAGGCGGGTGGGACACGGAGCACAGCTGCAGGATTTGGAGCCTCCATATGGCCACAGACACGCTCAATCAATTCCATTTGTTTGCAAAAAAAAAAAAAAAAAAAAAAAAAAAGGAACCACCATTGTAATGTGGTAGCCTCCTACCCATCAGGGAATAATTCAGCTCGCCCTGCTTTCGACAGGGTCAGCTGGATCCCCTGTAGGGTCTCCTCAGAAAGAGCACAGGCTACAGTCATTTCATTTTATAATGCTGCTGCCTGAGTTTTCATTTAATTAAGAAGCCTGACCTTTAGAAAAAGAGTTTATTTTTTTTTCTTGCCTTAGCTTAGCTTACTATGATCCTAATGGAAGCTGAAAATCTGATGGTAAAGAGTGCCACGTTTGCACTGATAAGGCTAACACATTGTTCCTCTTCGCACAGAGAAATTAAATAAGCATAATTATAGATGCATATACCAAAATCCCTTTCAGAGGAACCTGATCTTAAGTAGATGGGAAGGTGGGAAGAGTAGGAAATGAAAGATAATCCCTAGAGGAATGTATACCAATATATATATATACATCCCAAAGAACTGAGGCCCCCAAGAACACTATCCTTGTAACTAGTCTTTACCCAAAGCAAATTAAAGTCAGATTCTGACCCAATCCTTTAAACATCTGGATGTGGGAAAGTAGCCACATGAAGCCTCTGTTGTATACAGCATTTGTGGCACTTTTTCGATAAAATGGCCACATGAACCAGTGAGAAAGGAGACTGTGACCTGTCAGAGGGACCACAACAGGACCACATCACCACACATGCTGCATGTGCCAATGGTTGATGATGTCATGCTCTACAAGGGAAGTAAGCAGATGGAGACCTTTAAGCTCTGGTGGAGTCTGGAGAAGTCTCTGGCATTTGCCCTGCCCTGGGTTTATCCCCAAACTCCCCTGAGCCAGTCTCTGCTCAGGAGGACCCATGGGCCTCTGTCCTGACCCGAAAATAGCAGCTACAGCTACTGTGTGTGTGTGTGTTCTTCATTTTTGGTGCCCTTTTTTCTTTCCAGTAGAGAATGCATTTTGTCTGGCCTTCACAGAGACTGTTGTCCTGGATAGAATGACATTGTGTTATCAACATAGACTACCTGGCTCTCAACTGAGTCATAGTCATCATTAAAAGCACAACCCCGACACCAGTGACAACTCTTTTGGGTGGTGATGGGCTTGTGCCCCTGGAGTTAGCAGTGCCCTGCTTCCCAGTTTCATCCAATCAGCAAGCGAGTTTTCTTTAATCAGCTACCATTGATTTATTGACAGACGAAACAAAACAATGCAATGTCGACCCAAACTGAGGCTTTGGTCCCAAGAAATTCTGGTTTGTGTCTCCCCAGCTGTGAGCACTTTTACTTCTGTTCCTTAAGAGTAACAAGGGAATATTAGAGCTGGAGTGTCTGTTTCCCTCTTTTTAAAGGTTGTAAAATATCATTCAACACCAAATGGAGCAAAGAGATAAAGAGACAAAATATGAATGAGATATTTGAATAAACACTGCTAGGTTAAGTCCTAAATCCCAACATTATACCCCTAGTTTTCTTTGTCAGGGTTCGTATAGTCAGTAAATCAGCCTCACTTTCCCAGGCATGTTTGCGCTGCATGAAAAGAGAGACTATCACTTTGCTAATTTAATAGCCTTGCTCCAGAGATTGGCATCACCTTAAATGAAGAAAAGGTCAAGAAAGTATGTGACAATAAACAGTGCTCCACTCACAGCATCTCTTCCTACCTTCCCAATGGCCTTCCCGCCCTTGAATATTTTCACTCCATTATGCATGAACTCATTGCTGGTCACATAATTTACCACATGCATGAATGAGCTCGAGAAAAGGAGTGTCATAAACAAAATTGGTTTTGTGTACCTATTAGTATCTATTGTTAGACATGAACATACACATGAACGCATGCATAGCCCTCATGTTAACATACCCCCCCAAAATAAAGGTCGTTGTTCAACTTGAAGCTCTAGTATATAACAGATCCCTTCTCAAGTCAGCTCATTATATACCTTAAGGGAAATTTAAAGCCAAACAGCAACCCTTATAGTACGCTATTCCTTTCTTCCAACAGCAGAGTCTGACTATTTTTATTTGAGCCAGCATGGCATTTAAATGTATTCTCCTAGGAGCACCTGGCTGGCTCGGTCGGTTAAGCGTCTGACTCTTGGTTTTGGCTCAGGTCATGATCCCAGGGTCGTGGGATCAAGCCCTGCGTTGGGCTTCACTCTGAGCGTGGAGCTTGCTTAAAATGTATCCTCACATATGATAATAGTGGTCATTGCACACATCACAGTGGAAATAAAGTCCATCCACAAGGAGGGTACTAGGTGGAGGGGAAGCATGTCCTTAATAAAGGCTGTGGGGGGAATCCTACAAAGGCTTTAACTTCTATTTTTGGTACGACAGATAATCTCTGATAGAAGAATTTTTCTTTCTCACCTATATTTTTTTCAGATGTTTGACAACATCTGCAATATTTTCTCCCGTTGATGATATGATCCATGTGGCAGATTTACACAGTGCCGGTCAGTTTGCCTAAGTCCTCCCAGGGAAAAGCGGTTTTGCACACACTGCCTCATGTACCAGGTAGCAACTATCACAGCTCTCCTGAACGAGTGACACTAGACCCCCTCCCTCCCCAGGGAGCCAGCTGTATCTATTTGAAACACACTTTTAGGTGAGTCTGTGGGGCATCTTTGCTGCATAGAAGGGCTCTTAGTAGGATGCAGAAGTTTCTGTTTTAAGTTTTATTTATTTTGAGAGAGTGTGTGCAGATGTGAGCAGGGGAGGGGCAGAGAGAGAGAGAGAGAGAGAGAAGGAGAGAATCCTAAGTAGGCTGTGTGCTGTCAGTGCAGAGCCTGATGCAGGGCTCAATCACATAAACTGTGAGATCATGACCTGAGCTGAAATCAAGAGACGCTTAACCGACTGAGCCACCCAGGTGCCCTAGGATGCAGAAGTTTCTGAAAAATATAATATTGGCCTTGAATGTACAGGACAAAATTGGGGTTTGTGCATCACTGTAAATGAAGGTCAAGATGATCTAATGTGGAAATACAGTAACATTATTTTCTTTAGCATTTTACTATTAGTAGATGAAGAATATCCAGGGAGAAGGGAAAAGGCTAAAGAGGGTCTATTTTCCTTTCTTGGTAATGGCCACTTGTGACCTTGAATGTGTGTAGATGGACACACAGCTGCAAATCTCATTTTAAAATAATTTTTTTGATTATTTTTTTGAATTAGAAACCTGAATTATTCTTTTATAAATATAAATATTCCATTCTCAATCTCCTTTCTCTTCTCTAATCATTTTTGCTTAAAAAAAAAAATCACCGTGGCTTCATCTCTGAATCCAATTCATACCACTCCTCTTGACAAAGAGAGAAAAATTGAAAAAAACGACCAGTGGCAGAATGTCAAATGTGACAATATGACACCATCATAAGGTACAGTGACCAGGAGAGGGCAAGAAAGGCCCATGGTCAAAGGGAGACATAGCTAAGGAGAATAACAGGATGCAAGAGAGCACAAAAAGTGGCACAGGTGCTTTTGTCCGGCAAGTTTGTATCAAATGGTTGGCAGCTACCGTCTTCAATGCTGTGCTTTCTAATGCTATTTACAACCTACTCACGGACCTTACAAACTGCTGGTGTTTCTGTTGCATCACTTAGGTAATAGCGTATGCAGTTGCCTATCTTCCCCAGTAGGCCACTGGAGCAAATGGTCTTGGCTTTCTCACCTCTATCTCCCCAGAGCCAGCAGAGAGCCCGACACACAATAATCACCTAACAAATGTTTATTAAATTTGTGTTTTTGAAAATCCAGTCAAAACTAGTGTTGACTAATAGAACTCTAGAGGTAAGAAAACATAGATCAAGACCCCAAGTTCCCAGGCCTGGGGCTAACGCCCAAAAGTTCCTTGAATTTGATGAGAATGATTTCTGTGTGATTGGGCAGGGGGTCTGGGAAGAAAGTTTACTTGTTATTCGACATCGGGAAATAGAAACGAGATGTTAAAGAGAAAACACAGGAATCCGTGCAGCAAGATGGCGCAGGAGAGAGGACCCCTAGGAGAGTAGAGGCGTCTGCTTCTCGTGCAAAGTTTTCGGGAAAGACAGGTGCAAGAAGACCACGATAAGAAGGGAGATCCCGAGAAACTCACAAAGATTCCGAAGTGAGAGGATAATCTGGGATGTACAAATGTGTAGCCATCAGTTTCAGAGGGCAAAAACACTGTCTACGTATCCATGGCCACTTATATTGTAGAAATCGCCTAAAAGGAAAGAAAAGGGAAAGGAAAGAAAGAAACTAATGGGGTTGAAGTGGATGCCTGCCATTTGTATAATCTGTGATAGTGAATGGGTGAACAGTGCATACAGGTGGACATAAAGAGGGTGTTGAGAGAGGGAAATTTAAGTTGGATTCATATATTTTACAATGCAGTGCCATATATTTATTACTTCAAATATTTCATCCAGTCTTGCCAGTGTCTATACATTTACTTTTAGATGTATTCAGTCACAATCTTTAATTTATGCCCTGTTGCTATTTTACGACCTATGCCGTATTTGAAAAAGTCTTCCCCTCATTTTCTGAAATACAGATTTGAGCCAACATGAAACTATGGAAGTGTATGTCTGGATTTTTCTAATATAGAAATTTTTATTTGCTTATTTGTAGAGTTTTATTTCCTTGTTTTTCAGAAGTTGTTCTTTCTTCATCATACAACACTAAAATCCTTTCATTACCCTCCTTTTATGATATAATTATAAAGCTTTGACTTTGGTTGGGAAAGTCACAACTCCACTGAAAGCAGCCTGAACCACATTATCTCTTTATCATTAACTTGCCTTTTTAACCATATAGACCAGTGGGAGACCAAATATCAAAATAAATTTTTCCTGGAGCACCTGAGTGGTTCAGTCGGTTGAGTGTCCAACTTTGGCTCAGGTCCTGATCTCATGGTATGTGAGTTTGAGTCCCGTGTTGGGCTCTGTGCTGACAGCTCAAAGTCTGAAGCCTGCCTCAGATTCTGTGTCTCCCTCTTTCTCTGCCCCTACCCTGCTCATGCTCTCTCTCTCTCTCTCAAAAACAAATAAACATAAATAAATAAATAAATAAATAAATAAATTCTTCCTTTCTTCAAGAGAAGTTGGTAGCCAGTATTCCTATAATGCAATCGGGATGGTGAAAGAAAATGGAATGTAGTATTGTGGACTGATGTTAGATCCGGTACAGCTAAGTTTTGGGGAGAATTAAGTAATCCATAACCACACATTAGGTAGGGATAGCATTATTTTAGCTACTTTGACTTTATCCTTCTTCCTCAGCTCCATTGGTTTCATAAGTACAGCATTTTACTTGTAGAGCAATCTTATAATCTTATTTATGCTTATCTTACAGAGCACAGACAGTCAAATGAGCTCTGGCCATTTTACTGTCACCCTGCACCAGGAGGACAATCAAATGGTTAATGGAGTTTTGGCATTGTCCATGGATTTGCCTAATATTCCGGTTACTTTCTGGATCACAATTTCAGAAAATGAGATAGCTCTTAGTTTTAGAGGCACAAATTCGTTCTTTACCCTAACTCCATTCATTTCATCAAGTTGTTCATTATCAATTGGCTTCTGATCGAAAAGTAAGACTTGGAAAATATTAAGTTTATTTTCTCCCTGCTAATTTGTGCTCTGTCTTGTTTTCGTTTTTAGGAAATAAAAAGTTTGAAAATTATTTCACATTTCATTAATATTCTTTCTCAAAGTGAAACAGAAAACTATTCTCTTTGGCTTAGGGCAGATTTTTAACTTTTTAACAATGGAATTTAGCCTCAGAGTGAATGATTTTTATTCCTAATTTTTCTCATAGATAATATTACACATTTTATTAAACATCTTTAAAAAGACAGAACCCAGTTCAGCAAATATTTACATTTTTTTTAAATGACAATACAATTTCCTTAAATAGTTGTTCTCTTCTTCTTCTTCTTCTTCTTCTTTTTTTTTTTTTTTTTTGGTATGGTCTATTTGACACAAATCTTTCCTTTCTTCCTTTCTTTTCATTTGTGAAATGATCATTACTATTGCCATTAGTATTTTTAATTTATTTCCATGGGAAAGCTCCGATCGATTCTCACAGGATCCAAGACTCTTACATTTTGCGAACAGAAATGAAAGACTACATCAATATGCATTTATTCAATTTAATATTAAAAAAATTGTTGAGAGCATCTCTCTGAGTGTCAGCATTTCTGATGAGTATCTGTTCGGCACTGAGGCCAGAACGTCACTGTAGCCCTGATTTCGGAATCAGGGAGTGAATAAAAACAATTTTGCCTTTTCTACACCTATAGTTATTTAGGACAAAGCTCTGTGCTGGTGTGTTATGCCTTATTTGAACAATATTAAAGTCAGTAGAACTGATGTTTAAAATTTTTTTTAAACTGCTAGATCTTAGTCTTGAGAAGCCAATACCTAATCTAATTATGACATCAGAATCAACGCAAGCACATTCTGTGTTAAATTTGAATACAGAAAAGTAAACTGATGGAAATAAGAGCCACTGTAAAGAGTTTAAAAGCCCAGGAAAAATAATGTATCAGAAGACGTAGTTCTCTTCTGAATCCTCAACAAGTTGGTTCTAGTTTAGTATTTTTTTTTCTTTATAAAGATCTGGCATGTGTTTGCTGTTGCTGGATACTCAGTTTGTGACTGTGTTGATTTTCAGGGTAAAGTCTGAATGTTACAATCTTGCAACAGATGAATACACTCTACAACTGATAATTTGAGAAGTCACCAATTTATAATGGGTTTTATTAATAGGATATAGGTGTAAATATAGGCATATTTACAGATCTATATTAGGTATCATGTTATATATAAAAGATATAGCCAATGGTCTTTGTCTGAAGAAGCTGCTCATTTTGAGAAGAGAAAGTTCGTTTACCTGGAATATAACCCAAAGCAATGTCAAGAACAACAATGTTCAGGTCCAGGGCAGGCAAGATCTACGTTGTGCCCGAAATGAAGAGGCAAGCAGTGGAACTTGCATTGCATCACTAAGAAGACATAAGCTTTGTATAGATGGCGACTGGGGTGGAGAACATTTTAGCCTAAAAGAATAGTATGAATAAGGGCAGAGTGGTATGAATGTCGCTGATGGGTTTTGGGGACTGTTTGCATTAGTATCCTCTGAGCAGAGGATATAACGTGCATACATACGTGTAGAGGAAGATGGGAGTACAGTGGAGTATTGGAAATAGGCAGTGGATGATTTTGAAAGTCAGAAGGGTCAGGTGGACCTTGAATTTTATTCTGAACTTTATTCTATACATAGTACTTTAAACTCTAAAGGACTTCTGAGCTAAATGATCGGCTCATGTGAAACAGTTTTTTGGAATATTAATCTGACAGTGTTTTGCAGATTGCTTTTGAAAAGGAAGAAAAGACAGCTCAGCGAGGAAAGCATTTAATAATCCAGGCACAATAGCTACAAACCAAAAATAGTATGGTGGAGAGGAAAAGATAAAATTGCTAAGCGGTGGTTTTAGTTTCTCAGTTCAAGGCGAAGCAGAGAGCTACCTTATGAGATTTGTCTGCTGTTTTTAAAGGTAGCTTCCCCATTTTCTTTCTGCCCATCTACCTGTTTATATTCTGACCTGATACTCTGATAGAGGATGTATTTTGGGATTGTTCTCTGTCTTTCATCCTCATTACAAAGGACTGGCCCAGTGATTGTGATGCCTATAAAACTCTTAGCCAGGCTGAGGACAAAGAATCTAGCTCAGATGAAGAAAAATAGATCTGTCTGTCTGGATGTTGCAAAACATTCCATTTCTAGTGATCTTTAAACCCATTGGGCCACATATATTATAACTGACTTCCAAAAGTTTGGGAAAGTCAAGAGCTCTGAGGTGAGGCTACCTTGTTTAATCCTAGATTTATCCTATTTTATGGATGACTTTGCATCAATGAGAATTTATTACTCTTTGACTTTGAACTTCTAGCTTCTGTCACGGTCTCATCTGATAGTGTTTGAGAACAGACACAAAGGCACGTATAGTACACAGAATTCTTTCTTTAGCATGTCATTAAACCTTAAAGAAGACCTGTAATAATCCATCTTTCCTACCCCAAACCTTTCCATAATTAACCAACATCTAAGTAGGAGCCAGCAGGTACTTGCTGATACAACAAAGCGTGTGTTGACAGGAAAAGCTAGGTTTCAGCTGATAAAGGGAAAAAGTACTCAACTCTGCTTGCTTCTTCCAGGCAGTTGACGGTAGAGCCAGTGGTGGCGGCCTGTGTGAATGGCTTCAAGATGCACAAGGCCTTCAGGCAACCGTTTGGTAGGGTCAGTGGAAAATATGGGACATCGTAGGATACTTGTACCTGAAATCAATGTACAGGAAACAGAGGCTAAGTAGTTCCACCCACAGAGTCTGTAGAGAACAGTCTGAAATCTTGTTACAGTGATTTTGGAGTGTAAATCTATAATATTTGATACTTGTGTTTTTGAAAGATATGTCTTAAGCAGCAATAGCTCAAAAAACACAAATGCATGTAAAGCTTGAAAATAAGTACTACATTTGCATTTCTTTAGCAACTTAATGATTAGTGCTGAATTGCACAAATTTTTGTCCATGTTTATCATTCTTCACGAGGGCTGTGGTGGTGTCCCTTGACACTTAAACAAAGACAAATCCGCTGAATGAGCATTTGCATCTACTTCAAAGGCTAGCGATTATTTTAAGAAGACTTTACGAAAGAATAATTTTACATGTGGAGCTGCAGGAACCAGTGTTATCTGATTCAAAAACATAATTCAATTTTTAACCCAATTCATAGAATTCAAGTAATGCTTTGGAACTTCATTTAATAAAAGGTGAAATAATTCACAATTATAGATTCTACTGCTAATTTTGAAAATGAAACTCCGGATTTTGATAGCATTTGTTTTGCAATTTTGGAAATCTTTAGCTAAAGGATTCGATTAATAGAGTGCCAACATTTTTCAGTGTTTGAAGCCTTAGCGAATTGCAAGTTATTGAAAATAAAGCAAGCAAAAACATATTGAAACATTTCCCTACAAAAACAAAGAGGAATGGAAGAATTTAAACACAGAGAGTAAACAGTATATAAGACTGAATATTAAAGTTACATAATTGGGCTCTGGGATAGCTTGACTTTGGGAAAAATCTTTGAGAGAATCTCTTAGTTTTAATTGGATTCATGTCTACTTTGAGAAGACCTTTCACTTTCGTGGCAACTACATTTTGCTAAGTGTTCAAATAAATCATGAATAAAAACCATTTGATGAGTTTTGACTTATAAACATATTTGTCCAAGAAAGTATGTTGAATGGAGGTAAATGATTGTACTTGTGAAAAAATTTGACCTAAAATATTTATGCATTTCAGCTGAAAATTGAATCAAGGCTATTTTTTTCACACAGTTTGCTCTGAGCTTATCAAGTATCTCAACCCCTGCGGCAAGGGGATTTACAATAAAACTGTTATGTTCTACAGAAAGGCGTGAACTAAAGATGCCAACAAACAATTTCACATTCATTAGCTATAAAATAAATCCTTGAAAGGAAGATTGTACCAATTTTATCAAAAATTAAAAGAAGTAAAACAATATTAAAAATGCATTCTTTAGGGAAAAAAAATCCCAATGTTACAATGTAAGATACAGCTAAGAAATTTATTTATGGGACACCTGGGTGGTTCAGTAGGTTAAGCATCTGACTTTGGCTCAGGTCATGATCTGGTTCCAGGGTTCGAACCTGTGTCAGGCTCTGTGCTGACAGATCAGAGCCTGAAGCCTGCTTTGGATTCTGTGTCTGTCTCTCTCTCTGCCCCTCACCCACTCAAGTTCTGTCTTTGTCCCTCTCAAAATTAAATAAATAGGAAGATGAGAAAGAAGAAGAAGAAGAAGAAGAAGAAGAAGAAGAAGAAGAAATTTATTTATAAGCATTTTGGAGTAAATGCCAAAATTAATTATCCTGCTTATATATTTAAAAAAATTTTTGACGGGTGGGGGGTGCCTCACTGGCTCAGTCAGTAGAGTGTGTAACTCTTTTCTATTTATTTTTTTTAAGTTTATTTATTTTTGAGAGACAGAGAGTGCAAGCAGGGGAGGGGCAGAGAGAGAGGGAGACAGAGCATCCAAAGTGGGCTCCAAGCTGACAGCAGAGAGCCTAACCCAGGGCTGGAGCTCATGGACTGCAAGATCATGACTTGAGCTAAGGTCACAGATGCTTAACCGACTGAGCCACCCAGGTTCCCTAAGCATGCAATTCTTGATCTCAGAGTTGTAAATTTAAGCCCCATATTGGGAGTAAAGATTACTTAAAAGTATGATGTTAAAGTATATATACACATATATTTATCAATATAAGTTCCAGTTTTGTTTTGTTATATATGCTATTTTTATTTTTAGAAAGAATTTTATCTTCAAAAATTGTTGAATACATCGTTTTATGTCCGTGAACATAATAAAACCAATTTGATGTCACAAATATATCAACATGTTGAACAATTTTTATTACTTTTAATGCACCTTTGACTTTAAAAACTGTACTAGTTTGAAAAGATAAATCTCTGGAGCCCAGCTTTCTGGCCCTAACATCTTGCTCTGATCTCACTACCTCTGAGAAGTTAAATACTTATTTTAACTATTTCAATGGCCTCAATTTCCTCATTTATAAAAATGGAGATAATAAGAACACAAGTGTCCTGGGGGCATGAGAATTAAATGAGTAACTAATTGAATGATGATCATCAGTCATCATCATCACCATCATTGTCTTCTAAGATTTTTGCCTACGTAGCCTAGTTTTATTCCCTATTTAGAATTACCAAAATTCAGCAAAGTATCTGATAGGTATTGCAAAAAAAGAGAGAGGGAAAAAAAGGATGCTAAATAAGGAGTAACAAGTTGTAGATAAAATATGGAAAGAATCATTTGGTGATTATTATAACAGGTGGGGTTTTTCAAAAATATGAGCACTTCTTATTTAACAATAAATGTATAGGGGCGCCTGGGTGGCTAGGTCGGTTAAGCGTCCAACTTCAGCTCAGGTCATGATCTCACGTTCCGTGAGTTCGAGCCCCGCGACGGGCTCTGTGCTGACAGCTCAGAGCTTGGAGCCTGTTTCAGATTCTGTGTCTCCCTCTCTCTCTCTGCCCCTCCCCTGTTCATGCTCTGCCTTTCTCTGTCACAAAAATAAATAAACGTTAAAAAAAAATAATGAATGTGTAAATTTAGGAGCTATTTTTTTCCTTATGTGTGCCAAATGCATGTTTTTAAATTAAAATATTATGTAACTATAATAGATACATCCAATGCTGTAAGATAATTCAGATATTTGAAGAACTACTTTAAAGTACTATTTCTTAAAACAAGAAAAAGAAAAATAGCAAATCACACGTGGTACTTCATAGTCTTTGCCTAAAGGAGGGTTGTTTGACTAACAGAGATTTTGGGCAATAGTTACTATTATGAATAGTTGCCTCATAAGAAGCTTAAGATATGGGAGTTATATTTCTTCTTTGTACATGTAACAGTTAAGAACACGGATTACTGTTTGTAGTAGAAAGGAACACTTTGCAAAATTACTCCTCACTTCAGAGTTAGTTTCTTTTTGCTTAGTTGCTGTTTCTCTTTCTCAATGGCTAAATGGAATGGTATTTGCATTTTACAAACTAATTAAAATGTACCAGTTTCATATTTCATTTTACAAATCTAAGATTCCTAAACACTTACATGAACTAAATTTTAAATCAAGGTCTTAATTAAATCTTTAAATAATTAGTGTTCAAAGCAACAGTGTGAACAGAATTACTGTTAATTAGATTGTTCATTTATCTATTCTGTTATAGCCAGAGATACACATTTGGATCTTAACCGTAAGTGTTTACAGAGAAGAGACAGGTAGTGGAAATTATTTATAAATCTATAGTAAAATATAGCTTTTTTCTGCTAGGACTATGTGGCGGAGGGCGTGTGTGTATGGTGTTAAATTTGAATTTTAGAAAAACAAGTTGTAAGTTTGGGGTATGTTCCAATCTTCTGCATCTTGAATATACATTTATTAAGGCACCTTGGATTTCTAACCTAAAAATCTTTCAATATAATGTAATGTCCTCCAAGATTACTTTAGTTCAGTATCTACTTCTTACTAAAAAAATTGGGAGGGGGTAGGTTAGAAAACTACAGTTTTTTTATGGGCCCCAAAAACTGTTCCACTGTAATTTTAAAAGGCTGAAGACTTCAGGTTAATAAGCTCAGAGATTTCTCATAGGGGAAGGAAACAGAAAAATTATTACATTGAGAACATAATGAAAACAAAGAAAGCCTTTATAAGCTAATGCTGAATTTCAATTCTTCAAAACTTGAGAGAAAATATCTTTTGACAAAATTAAAGTACGATAATTTATATATTTCCATTTATGAGAATAACTCTAGAATAAATTAAAAATAAAGAAAATCACAAAGGGCTGTCTTTTCCAATTTCTTCACGATTAGGATCTTTGTTTCTTCTAATTGATTAGTATACAGTATGTTTATATAACAACAAATCTAATTGCTAAGTGAAATATAGGTGCCATCTATAAAGTAAAACAGTTTTCAAATGAGCATCCGGTAGAGTGTTCAAATGAAGGTTGATTCAAGATTCACACATTTTGTTAACTGATTTGAATTTAATATAAATTGATTCATACAGCATATATTATTCTTTTGCCACTTGAATTTGATAGAATATCTGTTAGATCCAGCTATAGCATATAGTTGTAGTTCTTTTCTTTTCTCTATAATCTTCCACTGAACGTGTCTACTCATTCTGTCATTGGAGGATATTTGGTTTGTTTCCGATTTGGGGCTCTTACAAGTAGTGCTGGATTGCTGGGTCATAGTCTATTCTTATTTTCAGCTTTTGTAGAGAATGCCAGACTCTCTTGCTATAGGATTAAACCAGTTAATACTGCCATAAACATTGCATGAATATCTTCATTTTTCTAATATTTTAGGATATGTATCACACTATGATTTTAATTTGCATTTATGTAGTGATTAATCATTAGTAAATAATACACTTAGTAGTCACTGGTGCATACATCTTATGAAGTGTCTCTTCAAGTACTTTGTCCATTTTTATAATTAATTATATTTTTCACATCAGTTTTTGAGAGTTTAAAAATATTTAGGGGCGCCTAGGTGGCTCAGTCGGTTAAGCGGCCGACTTCGGCTCAGGTCATGATCTCAAGGTCCGTGAGTTCGAGCCCCGCGTCGGGCTCTGTGCTGACAGCTCAGAGCCTGGAGCCTGTTTTGGATTCTGTGTCTCCCTCTCTCTCTGACCCTCCCCCGTTCATGCTCTGTGTCTCTCTGTCTCAAAAATAAATAAACGTTTAAAAAAAATTAAAAAATATATATATATTTTGTGTGTGTGACCCCCTATTAAGCATATATGTTTTAGATATTTTCGTCCACTTGCCTTTTTACTCTGTGATGTTTTTGATAAAGTTTTAACGTAGCCCAATTTATTAATTTTTCTTTATGTACAATGGTCTTGTGTCCCACATAAAAATATTTTCTGTACAATAATTTTATAAGATAGTTTTCTGTTTTATGGCCTGGGGGCACTTGCCTGTTATGTTTATTTTTTTGCCATTCATCACTAACTGATTTTGTGATAGTGTGAATAGGGGTCAAACTTCATTTTTTTCTACGTGGTTATCCAATTAATCCAGCTCCACTAATTGAAAAAACTGCTCTGGGGGCACCTGGGTGGCGCAGTTGATTAAGCGTCCGACTTCAGCTCAGGCCATGAGCCTCTCGGTTCTTAAGTTCAAGCTCCGCGTTGGGCTCTGTGCTGACAGCTCGGAGCCTGGAGCCTGCTTCAGATTCTGTGTCTCCCTCTCTGTTCCTTCCCTGCTCGTGTGCTGTCTCTCAAAAATAAATAAAGTTTTTAAAAAATGGAAAAGACTGCTTTAAATCAAATTCCCACATGTTTGTAAACTTGCTTATAGATTCTCTATTTTGGTCCACTGACCTATTTTTCTAACCTTGAACCAACAACACATGGTCTTAATTACTGAAGGTCTGTAGTATGTCTTCATGTCTGATAAAATAAGTCATCATATCAGTTTTTTTCTGCAGGGTTCTTGGTAATTTTTTGTTTTTGCATTTCCATATAAATTTTAGAATCAACCTTGTCTACACACACACACACACACACACACACACACAATCTTTTCGTATTTTGATGGGGAATGCACCGAATTCTACAGAGTGATTCGACCTAGTTAAACTTTTGAGATTTTAAATCTAAGAACCATGTATATTATTCCATTTTTGAAGTTTTTCTTGATAATGTTTTATAGGATGCTTACAAAGAGGTCTTATGCATCTGTCATTAGATTGATATTTTATCTAAGTATGGATTTATATAAAATATTTCACATTTTTGATGTTATTTAAAAGACCTTATTTGTTAATTTTTAATTTTTTAAAGAGTTTTTGTTAAAACATTTTTTATTATTTTTTATTTTTTTTCAACGTTTATTTATTTTTGGGACAGAGAGAGACAGAGCATGAACGGGGGAGGGGCAGAGAGAGAGGGAGACACAGAATCAGAAACAGGCTCCAGGCTCTGAGCCATCAGCCCAGAGCCCGACGCGGGGCTCGAACTCACGGACTGCGAGATCGTGACCCGGCTGAAGTCGGAGGCTTAACCGACTGCACCACCCAGGCGCCCCTGTTAAGACATTTTTTAAATGTTTATTTATGTTTGAGAGAGGGAGAGACAGAGCATTAGCAGGTGAGGGGAAGAGAGAGAGAGGAAGACCTAGAATCCAAAATAGGCTTCAGGCTCTGAGCTGTCAGCACAGAGCCCAGTACGGGACCAGAACGCACGAACTGAGAGATCATGACCTAAGCCAAAGTCAGAAGCTTAACTGACTGAGCCACCCAGGTGCCCCCTTTTTTTTATTTTTTAAAAAATATTTATTTTGAAAGAGAGAGAGCAGGGGTGGGGGAGGGAGAGAGAGAATTCCAAGTAGGCCTTGCGCTGTAGGAGCCTGAAGCGGGGCTCAATCTCAGGAACAGCAAGATAATGACCTGAGCCGAAATCAAGAGTCAGACACTTAACTGGCTGAGCCACCCAGGTGCCCCCAAAATGGCATATCTTCATAACTGTTTACTGCTAGTATATAGAAGAACTCTATTTGTTTTGTTTTTCATTACAGTATCCAGCAGCCTTGAAAAATCACTTACTATATATAATAATTCATTATAGTTTCTTTTAGATTTTCAATATTCATGTGCACATTGACTGTGCATAATGGCGTTTTTACCTCTTCCTTTTCAATCCTTATATTTTCTTTTTTCTTACTGTTCTGGCTAAGACTTTTAGCAAACTGTCAAATGGATTTGTGAATAATGAGCATTTGTGCCTCACTCCTCATTTCAGGCAAAGAACAATTTATCGTTTATCATTAGTCACATGCTCCAATGTGCTCCAAGTTCTTACCAATTCCTTTTTATCAGATTAAGGACATTCCTAGATATTTCTAATTTCCACAAAAGGAAGTTCAGTTTTCTCGAATGCTTTTTCTGCCTATGTTAAAATGTTGACATGATTTTTCTTTTTATAAATGTTACTTCATGGTCGAACTATATTGATCTGGTTGTATTCCTAGTATAAACCTATCTTGTACTCCAAGCGTTCCTAGTATTCCTAGCATAAACCTACCTTGATAATGATGTCTTATTATTTTCTAATGTATTCTGATAAAGACTTGTTGTTTTTTACTTTTATATTTTAGGATACATCTATGTGTCTATATCCACAAGAAACATCACCTGTAGTTTTCCTATCAACTTTTTTTTTTTAATTTTTTTTCAACGTTTATTTATTTTTGGGACAGAGAGAGACAGAGCATGAACGGGGGAGGGGCAGAGAGAGAGGGAGACACAGAATCGGAAACAGGCTCCAGGCTCTGGGTGAAGTCGGACGCTTAACCGACTGCGCCACCCAGGCGCCCCTCAACTTTTGATATCAAAATTATTTTGGCCACATAAAATGAGTTGGGGATGTTTTATTTTCTTTTTTTATCTGTTATCTGGAAGAATTTATGTAAGATTAATATATTTCTTTTTTAAATGTTTGGAAGAGTTAACTTGTGAGGCTATAACATTGTGGAATTTTCATTAAAGAAAAGTGCTATTTACCAATGAAATTTCATTGATAGTTATGAGATTTTTCCATTTTTTCCTTTAAAAAATTTATTTTATGTTTTATTTATTTTTGAGAGAGAGAGAGAGAGAGAGAGAGAGAGAGAGAGAGAAAGCACGGGAGGGACAGAGAGAGAGAGGGAGACACAGAATCCAAAGACAGGCTCCAGGCTCTGAGCTAGCTGTCAGCACAGAGCCCGATGTGGAGCTCAAACGCACGAACCGCGAGATAATGACCTGTGCCGAAGTCGGAGGCCCAACCGACGGAGCCACCAAGGCGCCACTTTCCATTTTTTTCATGTCATTATTATTTATTAACTCTTGTGGAGTTTGTCAATTTCACCTAAGCTTCTCCATTTAATGGAGATGTCCATAATTTAAAAAATTTTATTAGTTTTTATGCCAACTTTTGATGTTACTATATTGCATAGCTATTCTGATTTACTAATTATTAGGTTCTGCTCTTTATTTTTTTTTTCAACATTTATTTATTTTTTTGGGGACAGAGAGAGACAGAGCATGAACGGGGGAGGGTCAGAGAGAGAGGGAGACACAGAATCGGAAACAGGCTCCAGGCTCTGAGCCATCAGCCCAAAGCCTGATGCGGGGCTCGAACTCATGGACCGCGAGATCGTGACCTGGCTGATGTTGGACGCTTAACCGACTGTGCCACCCAGGCGCCCCAAGGTTCTGCTCTTTATATCTGCGTTTATTATTTCTTGATTCTTCTCTGATTTTGCTGATTTTTTTGAATTTTCTGTGTTTTAAAAATCTATACACTATATGGCATTTGTATGTTCTTTTCTTTTGTGTGTGAGTAGCTCTTATATTTTAAAAAGTTAGTAAATTTGGGGCGCCTGGGTGGCTCAGTTTGTTGCGCGTCGGACTTCAGCTCAGGTCATGATCTCACGGTTCGTGGGACCGAGCTCTACATCGGGCTCTGTGCTGACAGCTCAGAACCTGGAGCCTGTTTCGGATTATGTGTCTCCCTCTCTCTTTGCCCCTCCCCCAGTCATGCTCTGTCTCAAAAATAAATAAACATTAAAATAAAATAAAATAAAATAAAATAAAATAAAATAAAAAGTTAGTAAATTTGTGCTAACATTTTTCTCTATTTAACATAATGTCTCAGGTCCCTCTTTTCATATAGCATCCAGGGGATCCTTATTCTGATGAATCATACAAATGGTTTATTTCCTTTTCTACTGCACTTACTCTGTTCTCTACCATCCAACTTTAGTAAATAATGATTTCCCCTTATGACATTTTTGTAAGTTTATTTATTTATTTTTTTTTTGAGAGAGAGAGAGAGCATGAGCAGGGAAGGCACAGAGAGAGAGGGAGACAGAGAATCCCAAGCAGGTTCCACACTGTCAGCACAGAGCCTGATGTGGGGCTCAAACTCCTGAACCATGAGATCACCACCTGAGCCAAAATCAAGAGTCAGATGCTTAACTGACTGAGCCACCCATGTGCCCCATTTTTCCTTTTCAATTTTGACTTTTGTAACACTTGACATTAGTACCTTATGTTTCTCGACCTAAATGTTATCCTATTTCCTCCCAGCTATCAGTGATGAGACAAAGCCGAAACTTAAATTGGGTCTGATAGTCTTCCTTTCTTCTTCTCACTTTTATTAGTTGCATCATTTCACTTTATGGAGGAACATAATCCTTAAGCTCCACTCTGCTAACTAACTAAACCTCCTAATCTGAGTCCAACTTCTTTTTAAAAAATGTTTTTAAACATTTATTAATTTTTGAGAGAGAGAGAGAGCACAGAATTTGAAGTGGGGGAAGGACAGAGAGAGAGGGAGACACAGAATCTGAAGAAGGCTCCAGGCTCTGAGCTGTCAGCACAGAGCTTGATGTGGGGCTCCACAAACCGTGAGATCATGACCTGAACCAAAGTCGGACTCTTAACCAACTGAGCCGCCCAGGCGCCCCTATTTGAGTCCCACTTCTTACAGCAGCTCCTCACTACCAGGTTTCCTGCCACATTGCACACCGCCATCTCTCCCCAATGATTGAAGTTCTACTAGTTTCCTCAAGCACGCCAAGAAATCATGGCAATGATATTTTCTAAGTCCTTGTATGTTCATAATTAGCCTGGTTAAATATCCTTAAAGTTGCATTCTACCCTGTTGTCCTTTCACCAAAGAAAATGAGCCAAAAAAGGCCAGAATTGGACTTGCTATTCATACATTTGCATTGATTTAAATACATTACATACAAGGTCTACCGCGCAATGGAAGAACAACGCAGGCAGCAACATTCTCCCAGCCCGGCTTCTCCTCCCTGACACAGGGACAGGGCCTGGGGCTGGCTGAGGGCTGGGCTGTTCCATGAGTGTCACCCACAAGCCCGCCTTGGCAGTTTGGGCCCCTAGTTCTCCCCAAGTTCACAGTCAAGGCAGCCTTGAAGGAGAATGGCTTCAAGGACAATGGACACATGCCACAAAAGGATCCCCCACACTCTTGCCTGCCAGGACTAGGTCCAGCCCCCTCATACGTTGAACCCAATTTCCTTCTCATCACAGAACTGGTCTGGATGAGGGATAGTCTAGTTAAATATAAAACTCTTAGCTCACACTTTCTTTTCTCATATTGACCAAAACAGCCTTATTTTTCCCCTCAGTCTGACTAAATTTTAAACATGTTTCTTCCTGATGATAGGCTCCTGAATTCCCTTCTCTTAGAGCATTTACTTTAAAGACTTTCAATTGTAGGTTCTTTCTCTGCTCCTTTGACCTGTAAATGTTCTCCTAGCCTCTTTCCAGTTTTATAACCCAGAAAAGACCTTCTCAAGGACCTGGGAGCCATCCTTTTGAAAGGTGATCATTGGGAAACATAGAGCCTCTATCTCCCTGACTTTGTGGACAGGTTAGAAGCCTACCTTCATTGCATGTAGACTAGCAAACACAGAAGCCTATGCCTTCACATTGAACATCTTCCTCCCTGATGCCCTTTGGTACTTTTCTGCTGGCTTAGCCTAGTGCTAAAAAACGATCCGACCTCTTGTTTCAATCTCTCTTCCCTGTGGTAATAGTATTGAATAATGTTTTCTTTGCCAATTTAACTATGTCTGGTGAAACGTTTCTTTGACAATGTGTCTTGTAAGTGTTGTTCCACTGTCTCTGTTATCATCTATTTCTGTGAAGAAATCTGAGGTCAGCTTGACTATTCTCCCGTTAGAAATGTCCTGAGGGACATGTGGGTGGCTCAGCCGGCTAAATGTCCGACTTCGGCTCAAGTCATGATCTCACGGTTCGTGAGTTCGAGCGCCGCATCGGGCTCTGTGCTGACAACTCAGAGGTTGGGGACTGTTTCAGATTCTGTGTCTCCCTCTCTCTCTCTGCCCCTCCCCCACTTGCGTTGTGTCTCTTTCTCTCAAAAATAAATACACATTTAAAACAACTTAAAAAAATTGAAAATTAAAAAAACTAAAATGTCTTGAATTTTTACCTGGCTACCCTAATACAAATCTCAATAACTTTACCAAGGCATGTCTCTTGAACCTTTACAGTTCAGTATTCACTGTAGAAAAGTAAATCTATCATGGAAAAGTTTTCTTAACGCATGGTTTAAATATTTGTTTGGTTATTGTTTTGGTTGTTTTCATTATTATCTCCAATCACATCTACATTTGATCTTGTTTATCTGTTTCTTATTTACCACATGCTCCCTAGTCCTTTTTCCATCTTTATTTCTGTTTTATTTTGCTCTATTTTTCCATTTTCATACCTCCCTCTCCAGGGTAGTTCCCTACAACTTTTTATACATTTATGTGTCGGTTTTGTTTTCCTTTCTATTTCACTTTTTGCCGACTTACATTTCAATTCCTTCTATTTTTTTTTTTTTTTTCATCACATTTACCCTGACCTCTTGCACTTTTTGCTTGGGTGGTCTTCTTCTAAAGCCATGATTTCTTCTTTAGTTGAACACATTTTGTGTCAAGATGTTTCATTATGATTCATCTATTCTCTTTCACAATTTCAATGAATTCTATGAGTGATATAACTATACAAGAATATGTACAATAATTTAAATTTTTATCAGTCAGGGTCCTTGTTTGAAGCATCAGTATTTCATTCTGCCTACGTTAGGCAGAATGGATTGATTCAAAGGATCTTAGGTGACTAATAGGAAGACTGGAGGTCAGGGATGAGGAAACAGGCAGAAATCAAAGGGAGTTTTAGGGCCAGAGGCACCCTTGCTGTCATACCACAGAACTCATGTATTTAGCGCACTGACGCTAATCTTGCAAACAGAAACTGGGGCTATCATTGTCCCAGCTGCCCCTGGACACCAGACTCCACCATCAACTGACACAATGAACTGTAATGTATACCTACTTCCTGTTTCTATTCAATGTCCCAGGCATAAACATATAATTAGTTGAACGTGGATCACTTGCCTGCCCCTGGTTGCCAGAGTACAGGAAGAACAACTATTGGTTTTTTTTTTTTTTTTTTTTTTTGAATCCAGGAAGACTCACACATCGAAAGAATCTCTAATTATTTGGTGGGGCTTCAGATTCTGGGCAGTCAAGTTAATATTGGTATATGACCGTTTAAAAAGTTACATACTGGAATGATAAAGATGTGACTTAAAGGGCCAAACTATTAAAGGAAAATGAAGATGTAAGTTATAAAGAAATGGGAAAGACATAAATGAGAAGGTAGTACGGGGTGATGAGCATGTATTGTTTTTGACCACTGGCATCAGTTTTTCCTTATTCTGGTAATAGCATCTGGATTTTACTTTGAGAACCACCTCACCACTTCTAGTCTGTATAGGGCAGGTAGGGATAACCCAACTCATTTGGTGGTAGGTCCAGGCCTGGACTTGATCAGTCAAGGCAATCCACCTCACTGGTGACTGAGATTAGTTCGGAGCTGGGCATGTTACTCACACAAGGCAAAGGAGATCTCTGAAAAGGAAATCATGACAGATCATTTCAGGAACTATTGGAACAGAGATACTTCCTTTTCAGAATGGCTGCTTGTTTGTAACAGAATCTTCAAGCTTCTGGTAGCCATGTCGACTCTATGTGAGACAGTATCATAGATGGCTACACTGAGGCCAATGAGAGGAAAACTGGCTAGAGGTGGGTAGATTTCCTGACCACATTTGTTGTAGTTCATTGCAGTCCTGGCTGAAGTGTGTAAGACTCCTAAGAAGAAAACTCTATTAACTTACTGAGAAATATATAAAAGGCGGCTCGAATTTTCAGTACACATTTTCATTTCATAAGTGAAATCTTACAAATTCTAAAGTTGATTTCCAAGACAATTTGGATAAAAAAAAAAACGGCCAGAAAATTTTAATACCCATAAGATGATTAACAAATGTCAAAGCATACAGTAATGCTCCAGAAGTTAAAAAAAATGTGACTCTGGTGCTGAAACTTATTAATTAATGGAATAGAAGAAAGTCAAGATAATTCATGCATCCATTGAATCATTTATAATACTGATATTTCATATTAGTGAGAAAAGAATGGGATTCAATACATAATATTGGGAAAGTTATATCACATGGAAAAATAAGTTAGATCCATGTCTCAGAAAACTAATTCTGTGTAGATGTAAAAATAAAATTCCAGAAGAATTAAATACCTGTTTAAAAGAACCAGAAGAATGCCTTTTTGTAATTGCTATGGACTGGATTGTGTCCCCCACAGATTTGTATGTTGAAGCCCAGGGCATTTAGAAGGTAATTAAGATTAAATGAGGTCATAAGGGTGAGGTCCTAATACACCAGCATTGTTAGCCTTATAAGGAGTGGAAGAGAGAGAGATCTCTCTTCCTGCACAGGCATTGAGGAAAGACCATGTAAGGATAGGGTGAGAAGGTAGTCTTCTGAAAGCCAGGAAGAGAGCTCTCACCAGAAATTGAGCATGGTGGCACCCAGATCTCAGACTTACAGCCTCCAGAAACTGTGAGGAAGGAAATTTCTGTTGTTAACCACATGAGGTATTTTGCTATGGTGGCCTGAGCTGACTAATGCAGTAAACTGAAATTAAAGATCTTTCAAACATGTCATAAAGACTGAAAATCAAAAATTTAAGAAGTTTTACAAATTTGATTACATGAAATTTTAAAACATCTGTATCATGGAAACTACCACATTTCAGGTAAAAAGAAGCACTAGATAGACATGGACAAACTAGTATTCATTTTCTCTATATAATAAAATCAATAGGGATCATCTAAGGAGTTTCTAAAATAAAGAAGAAAATGACAGTTCAATAGAAAAATGGACAATTAATGTAAACAGAAAATTTGCAGAAGGAAAAATGGATTAATAAATACAAGACAAGCTGCTTGACCTCATTTGTTTTTTAAATCTTTTTTTTTTAATGTTTATTTATTTTTGAGAGAGAGAGGGACATTTGGGTGGCTCAGTTGGTTAAGAACCCAACTTTGGCTCAGGTCATGATCTCATGGTTCATGGGTTCGAGGCCCACATCGAGCCTGGAGCCTTCTTCGAATTCTGTGTCTCCCTCTCTCTCTGCCCCTTCCCAGCTCATGCTCTCTCTCAACATTAAAAAAGTTAAAAGAGAGAGAGAGAGAGAGAGACAGAGTATGAGTGGGGGAGGGGCGAAGAGAGAGATGCACAAAATCCAAAGCAGGCTCCAGGCTCTGAGCTGTCAGCACAGAGCCCACCGTGGGGTTCAAACCCACGAACTCGGGGATCATGACCTGAGCCAGAGTTGGACGCTTAACTGACTGAGCCATCCAGGCACCCCTGACTTCATTTGTGATCAAAGTAATACATAAGGAAATAATAACAAAATGCTTTTCCTTGTCAATTTATAAAGAAAGAGTTGAGTGTCAGTATCTACTATTGGCCAGATGGAACAAAATAGCACTGTTATGTATCATGAATTGTGGTATCTGTTATGCCCAGAATTCGCGATCCCCAAAGACCACCAGGGACCCAAGTCTGATGCAAAAGCAAAGAGCCTTTATTCGAGCTAGTAGCTCGAGCTCAATCCCCTACCTGCACCCACGCAGCGGTGAGATGCTGTAGAGAGCCAGCGAGTTTCAAAAGCACAAAGGTTTTATAGGGGTCTAGGGGCATTTGGTGAGGTAATGGATGTGGCCTTAGCCGATTGGCTGGGGAAGGGTCATGGCCTCAGCCGATTGGCTGGGGAAGGGTCGGAGTCCCATTAGGCAGGTTGCTGGGCCTATTTTGATCGGGAAGTTTGAACGGGTGAGCGGGAGGTTACTCAAGGGGAGGAGGCGTGGTCTGAGGTTTCTGCGGTTTTCCCGGAAAGGGGGCCAAGTCGGGGATATAGTCACTCAAGATGGAGGACACAGAACATGATGGAGTTGGCCGGGGTAGGTACGCTCTTTCAGTATCCATATGCTGATATAACGCTTCAGTATCTATTACATCTAAAATATGTATCCCACTGATCCAGCAAACCTCCTGTTCAGAGAGTATTTGACAGAAATGACCTTACTGTGAACAAATATATATTCATTGGAGCATTGTTTATAACAGCACAAATAAATTAAAAAACAAAAAACCTGAACATCCACCAAAGAAGGTTTAGATAAATTAGGATACATGCCAATATGAACTATTATGCATGGGTAAAAATAATATTCTTTTTTGTATATATGAGGGGAAGTTCCAGTAGGAATTGCAAAGCCTAAAAGTTATTCACAAATACGTGTAGAGTGTGATGCTATTTACAAACATTCTAAAACCTGTGTGTGTGTGTGTGTGTGTGTGCGCACCAAAGGAAAAAAGAACAGAAAGATAAATGCCAAACATTCAGGTGTTTACCCTAGAGAGGGGAGTAGTATGATGGAAATACTTTTGCTCTTTTAGTCTCTACTGCTTAGCTGTATTACAATGAATAATAATAGAGTTTAATTTTTTAATGTTCGTTTGTTTTGAGAGAGTGTGTGCATATGAGCGGGGGTGGGGGGGACAGATGATCTGAAACAGGCTCTGTGCAGACAGTAGACAGCATTATGCACGGCTCTTAACCCATGAACCGCGAGATCATGACCTGAGCTGAGGTCACACACTTAACTGATTGAGGCACCCAGGCGCCCCCACATACGAATAGAGTTTAAAACATAGAATTAGCACTTATTCTGGAAAAGTTATGGTAAAAAAAAAATGAAAATGTTGGTACCATCATCAAATAGTTCTTTTTTGGAAACAACAATTGATATAGTAAAAACCACAAACTTACTCACATCTGGCTATAAAATAGAAGTAATAGGTTTTACATATCTTGTTACGTCACTTCAATTCTACTGACAAATTGATACTAAAACTCTGTTTTATCAATGAAAACGACTTAGGCTCAAACATTGACTTCAGTAGGAAGTTAGAGCAGTGCAGGTGGGCACAGGTGTATCCCTATAAAACCTCTTCAGTATATCTGTTCCAGGTTCAGAGTCACAGCCTATGGGAGGGAAGTGGGGAAAGGGGACTACGTAATCTGACCTTATTGTCCTCTGTTCTCCATGCCTGCCACGCCTCCCACTGGGAGACTCCAACTAGAAAATGGAGGGCTAGGAGCCTGGGTGAGACAATCCCTAATGTAACCCAAAGGCAGTTCTGGGCCACAGAGCAGGGAGGGGAAGGGACATCTATAGCTTTGCAGCAGCACAAGGAGAAGAGCCACCCTAAACACCATACACCCAGATGGTCTCCACCACTCAAGGCTTTTCTACTCTCTCTCTTCTAGGAAGGCTCTTCACAGACCACACCTACATCTGACTAATTGTCTTTCAAAGTTGAACTCAGCCAGTCTCTTAAATTGCTAAGGTCAGGTGCAGCACTCCCCAAAGAAGTAGAGTTCCAGGCGTTGGTGTATTTTTCCTATTGCTTCACACCTGGAACCAGCAGCATCCATTACAGCTCCAGGAAGACATGCAGGTACCAAATGAAAAACCTGGAATTTGTGTTCTGAGAACCATGACACAAGAGAAAACTGGTGGACTGTTACCAGTAACCTCAAAATTAAAATAAAAATAGCCAGCCTCTATGTTTTGTCAAACGAAATTTGCAGGTAATTTTCCAACTATTAAAGACAAGAAGGGGGATTGCAAAGGATTAAAGTCCTCACACAGCCCCGATAGGTACATTTTAAAAGAAACTCTACAAGGGGCGCCTGGGTGGCTCAGTCGGTTACACGTTGGACTTAGGCTCAGGTTCTGACCTTGCAGTTTGGGAGTTCGGGCTCTGTGCCGACAGCCCAGAGCCCGGAGCTTACTTCAGATTCTACGTCCCTTTCTACCTGCCCCTCCCCTGCTCAAGCTCTGTCTGTCTCTCAGAAATAAATAAACATTAAATATTTTTTTCAAAAACAAAATAATAGATATTCTACGGAAGGCAAAAAAGACTTTTTCTCAAACATATATTCTAGAAAGCTTGAGTATTTATATATAGCTACCGGCCTGCACTATGTTATTATTCTTGTGGGTTTCCCTCTTTTTAATGATGCGTGTGCACTTAGTATATTAGCAGGCTTCCCCTTGTTTTTAAAGGGAGAACGCAGCATCCAAAAATAGATTGATTTTATGCTTAAATACTGAAGTAATAGTTCTGGGAATAAGAGCCTTCAGAGTCTCTTAAGTTTCTTTATATCCCTTATTTTATTTGCTAAGAATATTATGGAAACTCTGCCAATACCCTTTGGTAAGAAGCTAATTAACAATGAATGAGTATAGTCAATTGAGATATTGTTATGTAAGCAAATAGAACAATGCCAGGCTACATCGTTTATTATAAAACATGCCTCAATTAAAATTTCATGTGATATAGTGCACGCAGATTTTCTAGGATAAACAGCAATGTTTTAGAGACTAAAACCCTTTTATAGTGCTCTACTAAACCCTGAGACAGCAAATCAATAGAATATTCAAGTCAAGCAAGACAGTTTCAGAGAAGGACAAACTATTAACCTTAAATGTGAATGCATTTGCATTTATAAATTTACCTTAAATCAATTTGTGTCTAATCTCCTTGTAATTATATCCTGTTATTTAGAAATGATAAGTATATTTTTAAAACTTTTTAATTGACATTGTAATGATCCAAATGTAACTCAGAGCGGCCTTTATTATATTCTTAGGGAGATAATATCAAATCTGCATGTGATGACTGCATCTTGTTCCAACTACCTGGTAAGTATCAGTGATGAAAATTGCTTATAAAATTTTGAGCTCCCTGGATTCAGCTTTTCATGCTTGGTTGTCTAAAGACATTCCCTTCGGTCTTTTATTCCTTGAGATAAAATTCACATACCGTAACATTTATACCCTTTTAGTGTTGTGCATCATCACTACTGTTTAATTGCGGAATGTTTTCAACATCTCCAAAGAAAGCCCATACCAATCGGTGGTCATTCTCGATTACCCCTCACCCCAATCCCTGGTAACTGGAGCTGATACTCTATCTCCATGGATTTACCAATTCTGGACATGGTATATACATGGAATCATATAATATGTGGCCTTTTGTCTTTGACTTTTTCAACTTAGCATAATGTATTCAAGGTCATCCATGTCGTGGCACCAATCATTAGTTTATTTCTTTATATGGCTGAATAATGTTCCATTATATGGATATATCACATTTTGTTTAACCATTCATCAGTTGATGAACATTTGGGTTGTTTGCATTTTTTTGCTATTATGAATAACTCCACAATGAATACTTGTGTACAAGTTGTGGTCATATGTCTTCAGTTCTCTTGGATATATATCTAGAAGTGGAATTGCTGGGCTGTGTGGTCACTCAATGCAGAATTAAGTTTTGTGGGATCCCTGAAGAATTTCACTGCATCTTTTTAGGTTCTCACCAGCGAGGTATGAGGGTTCCAACTTCTCTACATCGTCACCAACACTGGTTGTTGTCTGTGTTTTTGTTTATATCAATCCTTTCCTTCATGCTTTTTTAAAAAGTTTATTTATTTATTCTGAGAGAGATAGAGACAGCGTGAGCAGGGGAGGGGCAGAGAGAGAGGGAGAGAGAGAGAATTCCAAGCGGGCTCTGCACTGGCATCGCAGAGCCCCATGCGGGGTTGAACTCACAAAACCATGACATCATGACCTGAGCTGAAACCAAGAGTTGGATGCTTATCCAGCTGAGCCACCCAGGCACCCCTTTCTCTTCATTCTTAAATAAAAAATCCAATTAATCCCTAGAATTTATATTGCTTTTTATATTGACACTGACTATCCTAAATAACTCAGTGATTAAAGCTTTTCTTTCAACTACTGTTTTCATCATTTTGAGCAGAAATATTTTTGATATCTGTGAAATGGAGAAAATGCTACACACTTGAAATTAATTTGTGGAAATTTCATGAGTATATTGGTTTCCTAATGATGCTGTAACAAAACAAATTTGGTGATTTAAACAAGATAAATTTATTATCTTATCGTTCTAAAGGTGACTATTCTGACATGAAACTCACTGGGCTGAAATCAAGATGTTGGCAGGGCGGCATTCCTCTCTGTAGGTCTATTTCCTTGCTTTTTCAAGTTTCTAAAGACCACCCCCATTCCTTGACTCATGGCTTTCTCTCTCTTACCTTCAAAGCCAAGAAGGGCAAGTAGAGTCCTCCGCCTGTTTCCATCTCTTCACCTAGAAAAGATTCCTCACTTGTAAGGATGCAGGATTAGAATGGACCCACACAGACAACCCAGGATAATCTTTCCTTCTCCAGGCCCTTAAACTTAAAAAAATTTTTTTTTATGTTTATTTATTTTGGGGAGAGAAAGAGACAGAGCACAAGCAGAGGAGGGGCAGAAAGAGAAGGGAGACACAGAATCCGAAGCAGGTTCCAGGCTCTGAGCTGTCAGCACAGAGCCCGATGTGGGGCTTGAACTCACAAACCGTGAGATCATGACCTGAGCCGAAGTCAATCACGTAACTGACTGAGCCACCCACGGGCCCCTCCAGGCCCTTAATTGAACCATATCTGCAAAATACCTTTTGCCACGTAAGGTAACATGTTCAAAGATTCTATGAATTATGGCATAGACATCTTTGTGGGACCATTGTTTTCCCATCACAATGAGACAACGTATGTCTCGTGACAGGTACGGGACTGGCACACAATGCTGGATAACCATCTTTTTTTAAATTGTTTATAATAGGTACTATATGGTAAAATGGCAATGTAGTACATTTCTACTGTGTCAAGAAGATGGATGGCCAAATCTGACACAGCTGTACGTAAAGACTTAAAGTTCATACACTACTGTTACTCCCACAGAATAATTCTTGTCATGGGATATTTGGCAGATGAGTATCGTGGCATTAACCACCGGCCACAACTGCCTCATCTTTCCTCTGGCCTGGCAGCCAAGACATCTCAGGGCCATTTGGAGATATTTTGTTTTTGTGATGTGATCATCACAGTCCTTTACCTAAAACTGAGCGGACACTGAAGAGACCTTGAGAGAGGAAAAGAATATTGCCAGAATTCTAAAAAGTGGACTGTTGGTTCTGTCACCTGTGATGAGTGACGTTTTTGCTTCATTTATTCACATCAGTATCACTAATTTCTGGGTCTTCTAAGGCTTGATATGTACCCATAGCTTACTTTTAAAATGGGGAGAGTGGTCACAATAGTGTTTAGCGAGCAGACACATTATTAGCCGGATAGTTGCTAAAATTCCCTATGATGAAGAAAGTCATTTCTGATATCTCTCTTGTGTCTTTGCTACACACACACCACACACACACACACCGATAATTTCTTCCAAATACCTGGTTCTATGGCAAGAGTTCCACTCCCTGACAACTTTGGGGTTTGAAAGAAGATTGGGTAGCATTAACATAGTAAATGTTCACATTTCATAGTAACATTAATACAGTAATTGTCAATTATCTTAAAAACAACAACCACTACCACCATCACAACCACCACAGGAAATAGACCTCTGTTAATAAAATGAAATAAATTTCTAGCTCCACAGGGAAACAAAATGTTGTCATTGGTGGAGACCAGAACCAAAACAAATCACTTTATTCATAATAACTGGAAATGTCATTTTCTCCCTTAGGATTAGCTTTTCTCTTCTGTAACCACAATCACTTTTTTGCCTAAAGGAATTAATTCTGAAATTAAGACTAGCTATTTTGTATTACTTCTTGTTTCTTTGATCAAAAAAAGGCCATTACAGACTTATTGAGTCAAAAATCATTCTTGATTTTTTTTAAAGCAATTGTTGCCCTGGATAAGTTAGGAGTTTCAGTCCAATGCCACCAAATTTTTAAATTAAAAAAAAAATTTAAGATTATTTATTTATTTTGAGAGAAGGGAGAGAGAGAGAGAGAGAGAGAGATGACAAGTAGGAGGGACAGAGAGAAGGAGAGACAGAATCCCAAGCCAATCCCAACTCGAGGCTCGAACTCATGAATATGAGATCATGATCAAGAGTCGGACGTTTAACAGACCACACCACCCAGGCGCCCAATGCCATTAAATTTTTAGTAAAATCATTGCATTGTCAAATGGCTACAAAAGAAATAACGTTTTCTGTATTTTGTGGACATTCCCTAAATGTCTCTAAAAGCTTTGCCAATATTTGCCAGTTTGAAAACATGTTCTAGTAGAAATTCAGCTAGTGGTATTTTAAGCAAATTCCAATTAGAAACCATTTAGATGTCAGTGATCAAAACATAGGAGGGAGAGTTGGTATCTAACGATGATAATGCACATTTATAGAATACCTTTCCCTGAGAAGATTGGAACAGGTAAGCACATGTACTTGTATCTGTTTAACACTGATGCTTGGAGTTGGGCACATACGCTGACTTTTCCAGGTGGGGCTAAGGAGGAGAGCTGTGTATTTACCTCGCACATCTGACAGCACAGGAACGGGCTTGTTTTATTTAGTGGGGAAAGAGTGGATAGCCAGGGGAGAATTGACACAGAGGAACAGATAGCCTCGGTTCAAGCACTGTTTGCCTCTGACATCAGTGTTACTGTTGACATCTTCTGTCCTTTGTTGTCAATCCCTAAACTAAATTACGGATTTTGTTCCCCCATAAAAAGAAAGCTGTAATTCATTGCTTCATGTACGTTAGCAAAAATGCTTCTGCCAAAGGCTGTTTCTGAAATACTGCAATAAAAAGACCTAAATCAATAGAGGAGAAAAATGAAAATGATAAATAATAATAAATGAGAGAAAAAATTTAAGATGTCTGGCAATGCCATATTCTATTTAAGGGCCAAGCTAAAAGTATGTTGATGCAGACCTTAGAAGGGTCTGAATGTGCTCCGGTGCCTACGACTTTTTCAGCTGGTGATTTGCAACATACTTTTAATAAAGAATGTGGGTAAAATAAGAGAAAAGAAAGCAAGTAAAAAACACCTACACTCCTAGTACCTGCACAAACTACCGTTCATCTTTTGGTGTATTTATTTTCTTTTTCTGCAAATTATTATACTTTTGTTTGTAAATTTTTATTTTGAGATGATTTCAAATTCACGGAATATTTTCAAGATGCGTACTATAAATTCCCTGATACTTTTAACCCAGATGTAACAACTGTTCAGTTTTGCCTCCTTAGCTGTATCAGGTTCTCTCTCTTCACCTGTGTGCACGTGCACACACACACACATACGCACACACACATCTACCTGTGTCTGCGTAAATTTTGTAACCAGATACATATGAAAAAAATTTTCCTGAATCATTTGGGGGTATTATATCTTTACTCCTAAATACCTCTAAAAATCAAGAACTTGAACATTGTTGTAATACGTTATCTAATCCACGTATTTAACTTTTTCTAGTTGTCCCTGTAAGGTATCTTATAATTTCGTCCCCTTAGTACAGCATCTAATCTAGATCACATGTTATATTTACTTATTATGTCTGGTTAGTCTCTATTAATCTGAAGAAGATTCTCAGCCTTTCTGTTTTGTTGACCTTGACATTTTTAAGAGACAAGATAATACTAATACTGATAATACTACAAATAATAAACTTGTAGAATGTGCTGCACCTTGAGTGTTTCTGGTGTTTCCTCATGATGCAATATGAGTTCTATATATTTTTTGCAAGAATACCATAGATATGGTGATGTGCTCTTTTCACTTAATGAGGCACATATTGACTACTTGCTCCAACATGAGTAACATGAACTTTGGTCATGGGGTTAGGCAGTGCCTGCCAAGAATCTCCACTGTAATTTAATTATGTTTCTATTTATAATGAAGCTGTAATTTGTGGATGGGCACTTTGAGACTATGTAAATACCCTATTCCTCATCAAACTTTAGCCATTAAATTTAGCAAACACTATTGATTTCTAACTCTATCATTTCTTCCATATTTTATTAGCTGGCATTGATAGAGATTTCTTATCTCTTCTATTATTGATTCATGTATGTATGTGTGTATGTATGTGTGTGTGTATGTATATTCACATAGATTCATGGATTCCTATTTTATTCAGTTACAATTCATTGTTATTGTATTATTATTATTATTATGCTCAAGTGGCCCTAATTTTGGCGGTGGGAACCTTTATAATCTTTTTGACTCAGCTCCAAGATTTATTGAGCATTCTTTTAATTTATGGTGAAAATATTCCAGACTCATGTTGGATTTTCTCTGCCCCAGGCTTGGCATTAGTATTTACTTCAATGAGTCCTAATTTCTTTACAGTAGAGAATGGCATTTAGAAACTAAAGTCTAGGGAATAATGTACTCATTGCTACTGGGCTGTCATTTCCTCTAGGCCCGCCCAGTAGACAGGGCTAGAAAATATACACATGGACACACACACACACACACACCTCTCTATATAAACAGATATACCTATGTATGCCTCTATTTATCTGTTTAGTAGTAGACAGTAATAATTATATGAGTTGATACTAATTCCACTACCACACCATAGGAGCGTGTTAGTCTTTTCCCTTTCCATACTTGTAACTCCCTTTTCCAAAAGTGAAAAACAACTGGCTCTCATTATCCTTTATATATATTACATTAAATATTACATATATACTACGCATGCACATATACATTATAAATATAATGGTGGCCGGGCACATGGGTCATGTTCCCATCATCTCAGAGGGGCACTGGATAGTTGTAGGTTATGGCTGGGTTGGTGATGGTGGCCACTTGGCGAAGGGGCTCGGTGGGGGCAGAATTCTAGCGTGGCCTCTGATGGTGCAGGACACATCCAGCACTGGCTCCCTGGTCCAGGTATTCTTGTGGAAATCGTGAGTCCCCACCGGTCAACTTGATCTCAGTGGCAGTGGCAGCCATCATCATCACCACTAATCCAGAGTTTATCAACCTCTCTCAAAAAAAAAGCCCACACTCATTAGTAGTCACTCCCCATTATCCCTCGTCTAGCCCCCGGAAAAATGAATCTTCAGGTAAATAATAGGTAAAGAATATACCAGCCGCACTTCCAATTACTGCAGAAACAATGGAAAGAAAGAAAGAATGGTATTCATGTCCTGGAAAATGCAGAGGCTTCTTGAAGTGTGCATGATAGGGGAAAGAGATCCAGCTGGATTCAAGTTTCTGCAGCATCCCAAGCAGCTCCTGTCAAGGAATCTAATGAGAGTGAGTTTTCCAGTTGAAAAAAAAAAATATAAAGACCAGATGCGAACCTTCCATCAAGGTAAGTTTCAGAGCTGAAGTAATTTCATAGTAGAGGTAGTCACTGTGAAACAGGAATGAGAAATCTACTCATGAGAGATAAGAGCAGCTGTGACGGAGCAAATCTCTGAGTATTTAAGAAGATGCAATGTCTCAACTACTATTCCTGAGCTAGGGGATGGGATGCCTCTAGGGATTCACATACGATGAATGCCAAGTGCCCAGACGCCCCGATGGATTTGGATTTCCCCACACGAGGGGAATGGCTACCCTGCTGCCTGGCCCTTTTCTTAGTGGCTAAGTCTGAAGGAAAAATGGAACAAAAGGATTGTAAATAAATGTTCGGTGGGCACACTTCTTCACCAAGACTGATGTTTTCCTCCAGGGGGAGGAAGTCCTGCCAGGATGAAACTCCTGGGCTTCCTCTGTCCCCAAATTTAAGCATCCCAGGGTTGGAGGAAGGCATCGGTTGGTGAATTTTGGACCAGGAAACTAGAACGCATATTTTGTTGTTCTTTGAGAGCAGGCTTAGCCATAAAACAAGAATTTTGCAATGCTCTTTCATGCTGAGCGAAGGGAGTATTTTAGAAAGAATTTCTGCCTGGTGTAGTGCCTCATACTGCCTCAGTGATGGTCATTTGACCATTGAATTCTGAGAATCAATATTTGGAGCCCCTTTTCTTAAAATATAAGCCAAATTCTTCACAGTTCATCAACATTAGGTGACTCTTTTCTTCTCATTTCCCAACCGGTTTAGTACTTTTGTAGACAAGAGTTTATTACTGGGCCACCCCAACACCTATTTTCACTCATTAGTATCCCAGTGTTGAACCCTCTGAGGCCCAAGTTACTGCGATATCTCTAACTTCAGCTCATTTACTTCTCATTTTTCAGAATTATGCCCAGGATTCCTATCATATTGTCTTTCAAAGTGGCTATGTATCTCTGTGTTAATGATATCTCTGTATCATTGGGGCTCCTGGGTGGGTCAGTCGGTTAAGCATCTGAATCTTGATTTTGGCTCAGGTCATGATCTCATGGTCATGAGACTGAGTCCCACGTCAGGCTCTACACTGGACATGGAGCCTGATTAAGATTCTCTCTCTCTCCTGGGGCGCCTGGGTGGCTCAGTCGGTTAAGCATCTAACTTCGGCTCAGGTCATGATCTCACAGTTCGTGAGTTTGAGCCCCATGTCGGGCTCTGTGCTGACAGCTCAGAGCCTGGAGCCTGCTTCACATTCTGTGTCTCCCTCTCTCTCTGCCCCTTCCCTGCTCATGCTGTGTCTCTCTCTGTCTCAAAAATAAATAAACATTAAAAAAATTTAAAAATTAAGAAAAAAAAAAGATTCTCTCTCTCTCTCCTCTCTCTTCCTCAGCCCCTACCCTGTTCACACTCTCTCACCCTCTCTCAAAATAAGTAAATAAATAAACATTTTAATAAAAATAAAAATACTTTATTGTTGCAATGGTTTTGGTGCAGTGCTATCAGCTTACAGTACAACATGGTCAAAACTAGATTTCCCACCTGATTTCTGTTGTTTGGCTTTCTTTCAATATTTTAATATAAAAAATGATCGGTTTCTTATTTTTACCAAAATAATTAAATTTCTTTGGTATTCTTTTTACTTATATTCTATCCTGAGTTACAAAACATACTTACGTGGAGATTTTGTTCAGTACACTAAAATATTTTCTTGCGTTATATAATATATATTATATATGTATATATATAACCCATATATTTAAAACATTCATTACAGCAATGTAGCAGTGTAGTATATTCCTTTCAAACTTCTGACTTTTTTCTTTATTCTCTATGTCTCTTTCACTTATTCTTTCTTTCTTAAAATGGGGAAATGGTAGTGACAGGCAAAGGCATAAAAAGATAGGGTTTACTATTGCTTTCTACTGGTTTTTTGGACTATATTTTTGACAACTGAATGTATTCACAGGACAACCCATCAGTGTATGACATTGACAACATACCACTGTGTGTAAAGCAAGATACACAAAATATTCAGCAGTACGAAAAAATGAGAGTATTTCTTGTTTTGAGAGAGATTTTAAAAGTTCCTAACACCCTGGGTGGCTCAGTCGGTTGAGCATCCAACTTCCACTCAGGTCATGACCTCACCGTTCATGGGTTCAAACCCCGTATTGGGCTCTGTGCTGACAGCTCAGAGCCTGAAACCTGCTTCTCTCTCCCTCTCCTTCCTTCTCTCCCTCTCTCTCCCTCTCTCCCTCCCTCTCTCTCAAAAGTAAGTCAACATTAAAAAAAAAAAGTCAGACACTCAACCAACTGAGCCACCCTGGCACCCCTGAATTGTACACTTTAAATAGGTAAATTGGGGGCACCTGGGTGGCTCAGTCGGTTGAACGTGCAACTTCGGCTCAGGTCATGATCTCGTGGTTCATGAGTTTGAACCCCGTGTCAAGCTCTGTGCTGACAGCTCGGATCCTGGAGCCTGCTTCAGATTCTGTGTCTCCCTCTCTCTCTGCCTCCACCCCCCACTCATACTCTGTCTCTCTGTCTCTCTCTCTCAAAAATAAACATCAAAATAAATAAATAAATAAATAATTTCCTAAGGGCCTTAAAAATCAATATGCAAAATGAAATAAGCTCATCCATGTAGATTAATTAAATGGGCATAATCATTTTAGAAAGCAATTTGGAGACATATACTAAGATCTTTAAAATATGCACATGCTTTTTTCATTTCTGAGGCATTGTTGTAAATAAAACATTTTTAATTCTTTAAAGAAGACTTTATGCACAACGGTTTTTATAATACTCTTATCTATAACAGTAAAATATCTAAAACAACTAAGCAGTTTAATTAATATAATGATAAATAAAGCATGCTCTATAAACATAATAGAATATAGTAGATTGTGTTCCTGAGTCCATTTTAATATGCAAGATATATAAGCCAGAAGAAGAAGAAATTGTACAGTCACTATGAGGACAACAATATAAAACTGAAAAAAATCCAACTCTATGGTTACAGAAATACTGAGAAAGAAATAAGGTGAAATATTTATAGGGGTGGTCTTTGAATGAATAGATATAATACTTTTCTTGGATCTTTTGTTATCACCATTTCAACGGTTGCGAACTGTCTTGTAGTAACATTCCTAATAAAAAAGAACTTTGTAGTTTAAAAACGAATGTACGAATAATACCAAGTGTACAGATTTCAAGATGACTATATGATTTCTTGCATTGGGTTGATCCAAGAAACTTCTCAACAGAGTTGAGTTTAACTTAAAATTTGGAAGTGGGGATACAGAAGGCTGAAAAAGAAAAGACATTGTAAGTTCTTATTTGATGCATGTGTAGTGATTGTCGCTCACAAGACCGTGAGGGGGGCAGTATGGGTTGACTGGCTTTATTCTTTCATATGGATTCAAAATAAATAAATAAAAAACTTCTGTAGCTCAGGAATCTTCCTGTCATAACTATCAGCTTTTATTTGCTGTTGTAAAATGCTGTTTATGGCCCTTACCTATATTTTTCTCTTGATTTTTAAATGCTATACCTCCAAAGCATGGCCAAATACAAACAATACAGTACAAATAATACCACAGTTTCTGAAATGGCAAAGAGAATACCTTATATTCTCATACTCTAGAGATAATCTTTTCATGATACATTAATCCTATATGATAATATGTATATATATGCACATGCAATATATAATGCAACTCATTATAGTTAATTTAAAATATCAATAGCACTGCAGCATACCTACTTTTCTCTAAAACATTTTTTATTAAACGTTTCCTGCTTTTATTTTCCCATGTCAAAGTATAAGGGGCATCTTCACTGTCCTTAAAATTTATCTTGTGTTTTATTGTGAGAACGAACCATAACTAGTTTCTTTAATTTCCTACCGATGATCATTTAGATCATTTGTAAATTATGGCTTTTTCCTCCATAGTAAACAATTCTGCAATCACTATCCTGGTATATATGTCTTTGCTTTGATTACATTTTCAAAGCAGGAACATTAAATATAATGGAGAGGTAGTTGCTATTGATTTAAGCTTGTGCTATACAAATAAGGAATAGGCAATATATCAAATGACAGAGGAATCAGAGCAGTACAAATCATTTTATCTTTAGACTTGCCCTTACAGGGATTAGATCATAAGACAATAGTCCAATCAGAGAACTAAGAGATATCTCTGTGATCATCAATCAAGAGAATACAGGTAATGATTATAATGATAACTTGTATTAAAAGATTATGACATCCCAGTCAGTGAATTAAACCATCTTACACAATTCCTACAAAGTCCTTATTAGGAAGATGATGTTATTATGCCCATTTTTTTCAATGAAGCATTTAAGGTAGATTAATTTGACCTAGGTCACATAGTGAAATCTATCTTCAGGGCAAGAATTCGGTTTGCATTATGTATAATGGCACTCACAAGCCAATTAATTCTATCAAAATAGTCTGTGAGAAAGTCCCTTACTCATATATAAGTACAGAAAGGCTGAAATATAAGGGAAGTGGGAGAAAATCTATAGAATAACTGAATCACTACTCAATCTTTCTTTAATTATGCATATATAAATATTATCTAACGATGGCTATTTTTTACTAGCTCAGATATTATTTTGGCCACTTAAACAATTTTGCAATGAACCAATAGTGACTGAAGTCATTTTTAAAAAGCAACGTGCAAAAAAAATAGTAAGGATAAATAAATAAAAAGCAAAGTGCATATAGTGTAAACTTCCACAACAACCACTTAGGTATTAAGCCAAAACATTTGATTCACTGTTGTTGATTTCCTTCTTCTCTCTTACCTCCCACAAACATAGTGTCAAGTTTGATTGATTTTTCACTTCAAAAGGATCACTTACATCTGTCCCTTCTTTTCTGCTATGATTAAGAATGCTATCTTGATGACAGAAGATGAAGAATGTTCTCCCACTCTGGAGTGGGACCCATGGAAACCAGATAATTTGCACTGAGGTAGAAATGAGGTAAAGGACATGTTTCCTAAATAAGGAACACGAATAGTTGAAGTTGGTAGAGAGAGATTTTAGGGAAGATCAGAAAGAAGCTTCTCTGAGCAACTTCTCAGATCCCTCCCCCTGGTTCCCAGGCAAAGAGTCAAAAAGTAATAGGCATGTGTGTGTATGAAATTAACATGTTTCAAATTCTCAATACTTGTTACTATTAACATTATATTTATGTGGACTCTTTGTAACAATACATCTGATTCAGGGCCCTTTGAAGAGAATTTGTCCTGGAATACAAATAAAAAGTTGGCTCCCTGTCTCCACATATATCTATATATTTCTATCTATCTATCTATCTATCTACGTATCTATAATCTATCTACTTATCTATCTATCTAGTTATCTTTTGTTGACTTTTTGTTGTTGTTTTATTTGTTCGATGCTGCTATAGTGATACATATGTTTCTACTTTGAGCTGCAATGTTTTTGCAGCTAAGGAATAGGGGGTAACATCACAGAACTGGTAAGAGAAAAGTAAATGATCACACTTATTCTTTGGCTCATTTCCATCATTCAAGCAAGGAAAGAAAGCCCTTTAAAGGATGAGAAGCAAAAACATTACGACTAGAGGAAACTTTCCATGACTCTCTTCTTATCGGCCATGTTTTATCTGTTGGCTGTTTATATTTCTACCCCTTGTGGCATCAGCAATCTGCAGCTTGGGGAAATGAATGTTTTTAAAATGCTCTTGAGGCTCCTCAAACTTGATTTTCCATGTGGAAATGTAGACAGATTTATCAGGGAAGGACAAATGAATACCAGTACCAAAGTAATAATAACAGTAACCTCCGAATCGATTGTTGGGAATGACTCCTTAATTTTGGATTTTCCTGTGGTCGGAGATGTGATCTTCTCCAGTGTGTGGACCTTCTCTGAGTTGTGGTGGCTACATCTGGCATTCCATTTTGTGTGCCAGCTAAATTCTCTTCCAGGAGCTTAGGAATGCTTGTTTGGAGAGTATGCATAGTAGCAGAAAAGAAGAGAGACAAAGAAGATAGAGGGGAAGGTGGAGGAGGAAGAAAATCTGTGTCTCAAATATTCTCATAACTTTTTCATTGGGGAAAAAATAGTTTCATTTGAATTCCTTTTCAAATGAAAATTTATCATTAAAAAACGGACTGTCTCCGGGCGCCTGGGTAGCTCAGTCGGTTAAGCCTCTGATTTCAGCTCAGGTCATGATCTCGTGACCCATGATTTCAAGCCCCATATCAGGCTCTGTGCTGACAGCTCGGAGCCTGGAGCCTGCTTCAGATTCTGTGTGTTCTTCTCTCTCTGCCCCTCCCCCACTCATGCTTTTTCCCTCCCCCCCTTCTCTCTCAAAACAAAATAAATAATTTTAAAAAATGGACTGTCTCAAATATGCACAGACAAAGGAAAGGAATGTGATTTGGTTTTATTGTTTTTGGCTAATTTATCCCGGAAGCAATTTTTTAAATTTTTTTAAAATGTTTTTATTTATTTTTGAAGGAGAGAGAGAGCATGAGCAGGGAAGGAGCTGAGAGCGAGGCATAGAAATTGAAGCAGGCTCCAGGCTCTAAGCTGTCAGCACAAAGCCCGATGCGGGGCTCGAACTCACGAACTGTGAGATCATGACCTGAGCCGAAGTTGGACGCTTAACCGACTGAGCCACCCAGGCTCCCCACCTGGAAGCAATTTTAAACATGTGATGAATTCCATTGATTATTTAAGCTATTGTTTTCATTAGGTATACAAAAGTACCATTTAAATATCCAGAGTGAGTCTACAGATCTCATTTATTCTGTTTTCCTGTTTTAGTAAGATGATACTCGTAAGGGTATCTAGTACAAGTTTTTTCCTTGATTTCTCTCCTTCATTTCCCACAAAGGGTACTCATTTCCATTGTCTTTTATTCTCTTCCTACTGGCATTAAACTTGACTGGAGTTCTGGCAGAAGCATGCCCAAGGTTAGGAGATGCTTAGACAACCCTGCAGCAGCCGCTCTGGGGCATCCCAGGCAATCTGTCATGAGATAACAAGAGGCATTCAACTAGGAACCTAGGGACTTAATGAGTCTGTCACTAGGAGAGTGTGCTACAAAGTATAGGGCACTCCACTTCCACAAAAACCATAACTTGATTCATGGCAATAAAATCAAGTACATGGTAATCTTTAGATTGTGTCTCTTCCCTATAATGCCTATTAGGTACCTGTTACCAGCCCAAATTAGAATAAAAAGGCTGTAATTCTGTGTCATCATTCTTAGCTGTCTTGTCTATTAAAAATGAAGACAGAGCTCAAAAAAAAAAAAAGGCTGTGCCCAGGTCTGTTCATAGTCTTTAATTGGAGACACTCTTCTGTTTGTGCCCCCCTAAATGCAGGAGGCATCTTCAGTCTTGGTCATATGGCTGAAAGAATTAAAAAAGAAGAGGCCAACAGAAATTAAGGAAGAGAATAAGGTTATGGGCAAAGCACGGGAGAACACGGAAGAGTAGTTTCTGATAATCCCTTAATTTTGTCTTCAATTGAAATGAAGAGATTTTACTGAAAGATCTTTTTAACTCATGTTGTACTCTTAAGAGTTCTGAACCTTTCACCTTCATTGACTTTGAAAAAGACCCATTCGTTAATTTGGGACATAGTAAGGAGCAGAATTCTCTAACAATATAGGCATATGTATGTACCTATTGAGTGGCCCAAACCTGGAATACTGACAATGCCAAATGCTGGCAAGGAAAACCAGGAAGTTTAAATGAGCTCCTTTTAAGCAGAATATACGTGTGTGTGTGTGTGTGTGCGTGTGTGTGTGTGTGTGCTGAACTTCCTCTTGTTTTCTCCACTGGGCCTTGCTTTACAGGCAAGGCAGGCAAATGTCACCATGAATATAATGGAATCAATCCACTGGACCTATCTGTCAGGGACAGCTGCTCATGTCTGAGTTCCAGGCAAAGACCACACTTAGGAAAGGCCTGTTATTTTAGAAAACCGCCTAGTGAAACTTGTTTCTGAGGGCAGTGTTTTTGCACTGAAAAATGAAACTATAAATTAAGTTTAGAGTGAGTCAAAGACATATGCTTGACCCCAGGCATATATAGTTTGTCATCTAACACACGTGAACTATGAATTTTGGTATACTTAAAAGCGGTGTAATTTGAAATTTTACTTTGTTCCTCAAATGTTACAGAATTGGGAGATTAACTAGTGATCGTGACCATGTGGCAACTTGTCAGCTGTGCTTGTAGGGTGGTCAGCATGTAAAGGTGGCATGGCTGGAATAATGCAGGCTATTATGAAAGGCGTGCATTGATTCAATGGCCACATCCTGGTTCTCACCCATTTCCCCATAGGTCCTGTGATTAAGTCAGAGTCCACAACATCATGGCCATTAGCAGAGGATTCTCTGACTGATTATTGCTGCCTTTTCAACTTTAATAGATTTTTTTTTTACCATCAATACCACAGACATTATGGGATCTGCTTGGGGGTAGGAATGCCTACGTGTTACTAAATTGGTGGACGACCCTTACAGAGATGAGTGAGGAAAGAAAAAAACCTCTGGAGTTTGAAAGTGGTTGACATTTGACCCAATTGCCTTCGAAGAATGGCAAATTTTCCCTTAGGAGAGAGTTTCACTTTTATTTAGGATATCACCTTTTCGAGTCTGAAAAGGTCGTGCCTTAGGGCACTGTGCAGAGAAGGGAAAAAGAGAAACAGAAAAAGAAACAGCTTGCTCAGCAAAAGCAAGAAATAATAGTTTTCAGGCTTTGGCTGGTAGGCCAGAGGACTGCAGGAATCAGGAATCCAAAAGAGGAGGCCTGGACGAAGGGTCTATAAACAGTAATTTTCAACCTGGCTGCACACTAGAATTAACAAGGGGAACTTTTAGAAAATACCCGTTTCTCATTTCCACTCCCCAAAGATTCTAATTCCTTGGTGGGGAGGAGGAGGGGGGGTTGCTGAGCAACAACAGTTTCATAAAGTCTCTCCAGAAATTCTAATTCTCAGCCGGGGAAAGAATCTGTGGGAAGAAGGTGACCACGTCCCGAAATGGAATTTATGGCAGAAGATAAGACAGTAAGAACCCCAAAGAGTGGCCAGAGCAAAAAAGCTTGGAAATGAGAGCTGGGGGCACCTGGGTGGCTCAGTCGGTTAAGTGTTCGGCTCTTGATTTCAGCTCAGGTCATGATCTTGCAGTTCGGGAGTTCGAGTCCCACATGGGGATCCGTGGTGGCAACATAAAGCCTGCTTGGGATTCTCCCTCTCCCTCTTTCTTTGCCTCTCCCTCACTCGTGTTCTCTCTCAAAAAAAAAAAAAACATTAAAAAAATGAAAAGAAGAACTGGATAATATTTAATCTTAAAATTATTTGTTCTCCTAGGTGTTCTATGCTGCCCCTGTGCTAATACTCTATCTTTGGTGAAATGTACATGCACAATCTTGTATTGATGAGGTTTTAGGGAATGGGAATGAGAGTCCAGTTCTGGTTAGAACTGGTACCAAAAAAGAGAAGCAACTCTGAGAGCTGAAACCAGAGTTCTGCAGAGATCAATCACAGAACAAGAGCTAATTAGAAGACGGGACGGTGTAGGATACACTTCAGAAATCTCTGGGGTTCGGGGCTTCCCACCATATGTGGCATGGAATCTTAGGACTCATTATTTAGAAATATTATCCCAAACAGAGGGAGGAGGTAGAGTTAACCTTTTAATAGTATCAAGAGTCAATTTGAGTTTAATAAGTTTTTAATGTGCTCGTTAGATGTTAGCAACCATTTTGACTAGTCCTTGTTGGAATCCAGATCTCATCCCTTTTAATAGGTGTGCGATTTAGAATTTTACTTATTTTTTCTTGAGTAACTTGGGGATAAGTGGTGCAGTTTTGAAGTGTAGGCACGTCTGCAGGGCAAGCATGTTTCGGAAATTAAAATTTAGGCCATCACTTTTCCTTTTAGAAATTTATCTTGAGGGAATAAGCATACAGGTATGCACAGGTATTTGGATGATATTTTTGATGGCAACAAGTAAGAAATATTTTGAATATTCAACAATAGGAAATACGTTAAATTAAATGTAGGGCAACCATATAATGAAATGCTCTGTATTTATTATGAATGACTATACATGTTTATATTTACTGACAAAATGTCCATATTGTTTTCCATATTACAGTTACGTGAAAAAAGTGTGTGAAATAGTCCAGTTCTCTGTGTGTGTGTGTGTGTGTGTGTGCACATGTCTGTATGTATGGGCAAGTTCCTAGAACAATGTCTGGACAGATACATACAGACATGGAAGTCTAATCATTTTGTCAGTTTTATATCATCTTTCTTTTTAAAATGTAATAGGATGTTTAAGGCAGCAGAACAACAATCTTGCAACAAAACCATTCACACACACTTGTAACACAAAGATAGACAGTGTGTTTTTTGAGAAGGTGTGATTGTTGGGGCGCCTGGGTGGCTCAGTTGGTTAAGCATCCAACTTCGGCTCAGGTCATGATCTCACGGTTCATGAGTTCGAGCCCCGCGTCGGGCTCTGTGCTGACCGGTCAGAGCCTGGAGCCTGTTTCTGATTCTGTGTCTCCCTCTCTCTCTGACCCTCCCCGTTCATGCTCTGTCTCTCTCTGTCTCAAAAATAAATAAACGTTTAAAGAAATTAAAAAAAAGAAAATGTTTGCAGTGTCTAAAACTGACAACAGTTATTGCATATATATTATCTTTTGTTTCATAAATAAACTATTAAAAATCCTAATTCGGGGTGCCTGGGTGGCTCAGTCGATTAAGCATCTGACTTCGGCTCAGGTCATGATCTCGCAGTCCGTGAGTTCAAGCCCCGCGTCGGGCTCTGTGCTGACAGCTCAGAGCCTGGAGCCTGTTTTGGATTCTGTGTCTCCCTCTCTCTCTGGTCCTCCCCCATTCATGCTCTGTCTCTCTCTGTCTCAAAAATAAATAAATGTTAAAAAAAACTAAAAAAAAATGAGAACTGAGGGTTGATGGGAGGTGGGAGGGAGTGGAGGGTGGGTGATGGGTATTGAGGAGGGCACCTGTTGGGATGAGCACTGGGTGTTGTATAGAAACCAATTAGACAATAAATTTCATGTAAAAAAACCATAGAAGCAATAATGTTGACTTAGCTTATGGAGTTTAAGGGTGTGCTAACAAACTATATTTCACCTATAAAGGTTAAATAAGTAGATACTACTTAAGTAGTTCAAATAGTGTTTGTTTGCATTTCCTTTTGTCTGGAAAAATCATGTAAGAATTTTATTTTCACTGTACTGAAAGAGAGATGGTAAAATACCTTCCAAAACATCCTAACATTATCCCATAAATAATATATTGTCATGTTGTATCCCAATGATAGAATTTTCCAGAGGCATTATAAGAGTTGCTGTCATGATCACAATGCTCTCAGGCACTCAATAATTCACGATCGCAGGCGCTGCATACCCTGTATGTGAGACCTGTGTGCTCTTTTTGGGACTGAGCTCCACGCGTACTCACTGAAGAACCAGCTTAATAAGAGCAAACAAAGCCTCTCTGTGCTTGTCACGTGGTTCCCACATACTCTGCAAATGCATGATGGGGGCAGAGAGTTGGGAGACACGGTGTCTCTCTTAACTGCGTGCACGGCTGAGACTGAAGAGGCATGAAACTCAGAGAAGGGAGCTCGCTGTTCCCCCATCTTCAAGGGGTTCCCTTCGGAGGCCTGGATCCCAAACGGAGGCTTTGCAAACACTGGCCACTTTTTTTTTCAGAACAGCCTCTCTGGGCAGGAGGCCCACTGCCTGATTAATCCTGCATTCCTCAAAACAGCAGGCAACCAGAAAAACATTCCCTGTGGAATTTGAGCTCACCTGCCCTCTGGGGGGTCAGAGAGCAGGTAGACTGAGGGCTGTGTATGGGAGCATTTGTCCTAAAGTGGATGACACCCCGATGTTGCCTTCTAGAAGTTCTCTTGCTTTGAAGTAAACAGTGAAAGCTGCCTAAGGTAATTTAAAAGATACCAGTTAAGGATCTTCAGGTCTACCTGCAAATAATTATCACATGAGAATCTTTTTAAAAACACAGACTTTTAAAACTGCTGATTTTCATGGCCTTTGTAAAGCCTTCTTGAGTCAGAATCCCCTGGGGTGGGGCCCAGAAATAATTACTTTAATAAAAAAGTTCCACTGATTCTGATGTACAGTCAGGTTTGGAAATCATTTCTTAAGTCTGAGCTAAATAAACAAAAAATCAGTAGAAGATTAACAAACCAAAGGGCATAGAGGAAACTAAGAGGGGGCGTGAGGAAGAGAATAGGAAAAAAAAAAATCACTGCTAAAAAAATAGTGATGGGAAAGAGTGAGAGACATCAACATTTGACAGAAGGTAGTATTAACCACGGCAGCAAGCCGAGCTAACAGTGGTTTGCACCGGTCTAGAAGGACGGACATGGAGAACGATGTCTCCTCATCTGTGAGAACTGCAATTACCCTTGCATTCATCATTTGTACACTAAAGTCAATAAATTGTAATAAGGCTTTGTCACCCAACAAATGTCTCCTGCTTGGAAAATCAGTGCTTCTGCCCTGCGCCCCCATTTATGCTCCAGCAGGAGAGCTGAAGGTGATCTTGAAACAATGCTCTATTCTCCTGATATTATCATTTAATTGTAGCTCACTCACACCCAACCTTCTGAGTTTTTAATGAAATATTTCCTAAAAATACATGCCTTTAAAATTTTTTTTTCAACGTTTATTTATTTTTGGGACAGAGAGAGACAGAGCATGAACGGGCAAGGGGCAGAGAGAGAGGGAGACACAGAATCGGAAACAGGCTCCAGGCTCTGAGCCATCAGCCCAGAGCCCGACGCGGGGCTCGAACTCACGGACCGCGAGATCGTGACCTGGCTGAAGTCGGACGCTTAACCGACTGCGCCACCCAGGCGCCCCTAAAAATACATGCCTTTAATAGGAACATGTGAAATAGAAAAGGAGAAATGTTTCAAATCCAGATGACTAAACACACCATCATAGGTCATGGGACACCCCCCCCCCCTCCCCGCCATGAGGGCTTGGGGGAAGTCATCATGTTGACTCTTATTGAACCAAATCTAGTCAACGCTTCAGTCTGAAAATGGTGGGAAATGGAAAACAAATGGGTTTTTAAGATAGAAAACAAAAACCAGAAGTGCTCTCATGTTAAACATCAAAATGAGAAACAATATAGATGAAGCTAAAATTACTTTTATAAAGATGATCAGGCAATTCACATATAAGAAATAAAATGGACTAATTCGACTTTCGAACATCCATTTGTGTTGAAAGTTTTGCTTTCTCTCACATCACAACTCTATCTTTGGCTCTAGTGTTGTCCTTGCAAAGAAATCTGTATTCATTTCTTCCTTAAAATCAAGACCATCCACCTTTGAGTTTCATTCATGGTCTCTAGGACAAGATAATAATGTAGACTATCCTCGTTAGTAAAACAGGCAAAATAATAATACCTCCTATGTGAGAACGGAGTGAAGTAATGTGTAAAGCATTTGGAAAAATATCTGGCTTTTTGTAAACACTATGCAAGTGTTTATATATTATAAAAGTAAGATTCTTCTATGGCTTTTTAAGCTCCATGAACAATTTTTCCCTCCATGTTTCCATATTTCTTCCGTTGATTGCCTTCTAGCAATGCATCTGAGGTGGCATAATAGCTTATATAGTAATAGTTGGCCCAGTGGTGTGTCCGGGGTCGTTCCAGAGATCAGCAGTCTCTTATTCCTAAAGTCCCCTGGTGCATTTATGACAAAAAGTATTAAGTAGAAATCTCGTCAACCTTCAGAACATTAAAGATAACAATGGAAAGTCAAAGGGGAAAATGAGTTGAGAGGGACCCAAAGGAAACGTGTCTCTACTGAAAGAACGGCTCCCCTCAGACAAGGTGGAAAGCATCACAGAAGGGAGAGAAGGCGAGGGGCTTCTCATTCACATCAGCCAAATCAACCCCATTGCAGGAGAGGGACAGATACTGCCACCAAACTGCTCTCCTCTCTGAGCTGTGGGGCTCTTTTTAGGCTTCCTCCATCCTTTATATGTGTTTTTGTCTCCTTTACTGTTCTCTACAGACTTCCCTTAATATCACCCGTTTGGTAATATTACGTTACTATCTATAGCACCTGAAGATTTCTATTAAAAAAAATTTTTTTTACATTTATTTATTTTTGACAGACAGAGAGAGACAGAGCACAAGGAGGGGGGGAGGGGCAGAGAGAGAAGGAGACACAGCATCAGAAGCAGGCTCCAGGCTCTGAGATGTCAGCACAGGGTCCCATGCGGGACTTGAACTCAATGAACAGTGATATCATGACCCGAGCCAAAGTGGGGCGCTCAACCGACTGAGCCACCCAGGCATCCCTGATTTCTATTTTTTTTTTTAATGTTTACTTATTTGTGTGAGAGAGAGAGCAGGGGAGGGGAATAGAGAGAGGGAGACACAGGCTCCAAAGCAGGCTCCAGGCTCCAGAGCAGTCAGCACATAGCCCCACTTGGGGCTCGAACTCACGAATCGCGAGATCGTGACCGCAGATGCTTAACCAACAGAGACACCCAGATTTCCCGATTTCTCTCTTAAACTGTCGCTATATTGTCTAACTGACCCCTGGCCTCTGTCCTGTCATAATTAATTGACCTTACTGTTTTGTGGCACCAGAAACAGTGGATGCAATATGTTTAGTGAAACTGTGGTCAGAACATTGATAATTATGTGCCTCCAATATAATGAACACCACGCCTCCTGATGACACCAATTGTTTCCAAGTAATGCGTGCCTTGCTTTTTAATGTTTTATCTTTAAAAAGCTTAATTATTGGGGCTCATGGATGGCTCAGTCGGTTGAGCGTCTGACTTTGGCTCAGATCACGATCTCGCGGTTCGTGGGTTCAAGCCCGCATGGGGCTCTGTGCAGACATCTCAGAGCCTGGAGCCTGCTTCAGATTCTGTGCCTTCCTCTCTCTCTGTCCCAACCCACTCGCATTCTGTCTCTGTCTCTCTCAAAAATAAGTAAACATTAAAAAAAATTTTAATAAAAAAATTAAAAAACTAATTATTATTGCCCCCCTCAACATAAATAAATAAGCTTACAAAACAAAAAAGAGTTTTTGAAATAGAATATTAAATATTAGGATTGGGAAAAAACCTTAAAGATTATCTAGTCCAACTGCCATTTGATTTTTAAAATCTTATCTATAATTTCCACATAATACGTGAATTTAATTAATCCAGGGTTTCAATTCCTCCAATCATGGGGGACTTAGAACTTACTGAAACAGTTCATTCTGACTATTAAAAGTTACATTAGAAATGTCTTGGGGCGCCTGGGTGGCGCAGTCGGTTAAGCATCTGACTTCAGCCAGGTCACGATCTCGCGGTCCGTGAGTTCGAGCCCTGCGTCGGGCTCTGGGCTGATGGCTCAGAGCCTGGAGCCTGTTTCCGATTCTGTGTCTCCCTCTCTCTCTGCCCCTCACCCCTTCATGCTCTGTCTCTCTCTGTCCCAAAAATAAATAAACGTTGAAAAAAAAAGTTACATTAGAAATGTCTTTCTAATTCAGAGCTGGAATGTCTCCTGGTATTTCTAAATTACAAAGACACTGGGTATGTATGTACAGGTTGTGCACTGTACAAGGGTGCTGCTTGATAGGACATTGTTCTGATCCAACTGTTGTGGGTTTGTCTCTTTATTAAAGTAATTTGGCCAATGTAACAATATAAATTAAGAAAGAAATGCCATTTAAAAATTATTGCAAGGATACAATTTGAGCTAACAGCAGTCCTGCTTTATCATTTGTAGTCAGATTGATAAAAGGCCATCCCTCCTCTCATGGTGACCCTTTGGATATTTTATTTTGATTAGTAGAGTTCCAAGAGCCTGTGGACTCTGTCTCTGAGAGGGACTCAGGTTTTCCGTGTCTAAAGCCCAAGCTACTCGCTGGCCAATATAAAAATAAAGGTAACAAGTGTCAAAGCATCTACCTACTTAGGACAACAGTGTAATATTTTCTTTTCTCCATCCTTACTGTGAAGTTGCACTGGGATTGTAACATGTCACAATATTTTTGAAGAATTGGATTATCAATAATACATTTTAAATATAGTAACCTCTTACGAAATTTCTAATATTATCCAGGTAAAACATAAAAGCACTTCTTAGAACATTCCCATGTTGTCACCTACAGTATCATGGAGGTTTCCGTTGTCTGTTAAGAAGAAATTCAAAATAGTGCCTTCTGAAAGATGCTCTTATCCAATGTGTGCATATCAGTAACAATTTAATGTAACTTAGATAAACTCATATTGTTAAAAAAAGCTGTTATGGTATTAAAATAGAACCTCTCTATATCTTGCTTGTGAATCTCACCCATCTGGCTTTAAAGACACAATGAATATAGTTGATCAATAAAATTTTATCTAACATTTATAGCATAAGGGAAGGAGGATGGGTTAGAAAGTATGGTCACTAACAAATATTTTATTGCACTGTGCCCACCAGTCTTTGGCTAAACCATTTCCAAGTCTTATATTTTCTCTCTAGTAATCTGTGTCTGACTTTTTTTTTTTCTAGAAGAGGGCTTACAATTTGTAAAATCTTTATGTGTTTATTAAACAAGAAAAAATGATGCAATTTTTATTGCAAGAGTTAACTTAGTTCCACAGCATTGTGAACATAGCACATAACTAAAAGTGCAAGTTCACCTCCTTGCCAGGTCATCCATCCAATTTCCCAGAGCCAGTCACATTGTTTTGTTGATTTTTTTTTTTTTACATTTATTTATTTATTTATTTATTTATTTTTGAGAGACAGAGAGAGACAGCACAAGCGGGGGAGGGACAGAGAGAGAGGGAGACACAGAATCCGAAGCAGGCTCCAGGCTCTGAGCTGTCAGCACAGAGCCCGACATGGGGCTCGAACTTGCAAACTGGGAGATCATGACCTGATCAGAGGTAAGACGCTCAACCGACTGAGCCACCCAGGTGTCCCTGTTTATCTTTAAGTCATTTTTTTGTACCTATGTAAGATCGATATTTAAGACTCACTAGCATTTAAAAAAAAATGAATTCATTCATTCATTCAACAAAAATAGAATCTACTCTTTCTAGGCAGTGTTTATTCTTATACTTGGGAATAGACGGATACTAAAGCAGAGAAGAAAATATCAGATAGTTATATAAGGCCAATAAAGTAAATAAAAGAGGGCAGTGTGATGCTGATGGATGGGATGGTGTTTCCTCAGACTGGTGTGTAGGGAAGGCCTCTCTGACCAGCGGCATGGGGACAGAGTATTCCAGGACAATGAAATAGCTCATTCAAATGAGCTTATTAGGCAAACACACATTTAGCAATGACAAGGAACAAAATCAAGGCCTCGAGTGGACGCATCAGAGTGATGAAAGAGAAAATGGAAGAAAAAATAATGTCAGGGTAGTAGTATCAACAGGGACTTCTAGGTAGGGTGGGGATCCTGGAATCTATTTTTAAGTGTGATGTGAAGCCATTGGAGGGTGTTAAGAAGGGAGATCACGTGATCTTATTTTCACAATTTTTATTGAAGTGTAACTGACATACAGTGTCCTATTAGTTTCAGGTGTACATCATAGTGATTTGATGTTTTTATACGCTACGAAATGATCCCCCAGTAAGTCGAGTTACCATCAGTCACCAAAGTTATTACAATATTATGAAATGTCTTCCTTGAGCTGTACGTTGCATCTGCGTGACTTACTGGTTTTATAACTGGAAGTTTAAAATGATCACTCTGGCCACGATGTGGAGAGTGGATTGTAGATGGAAGTAGAAGTCCATTGGGATTTATCGCGGTGCCAAGATGGCGGTGGTGCTTGGACTGTGGAACAGTGAATAGGTAAGAGTACAGGAAGGGAGATGTGACATGAGGGGGAGATGGGCTTCTGGACAGTTGTTCAGATAGAATCAGGCAGAACTGGTATATGTTGTATGGTAAGAGCACTGGGGTATGGGTGAGATGAGGGAAAGAGTAGAATATTTTAAGGATAAATCTTAGGATGGTGGCTTGGGCAAATAAGAAATGGTGCATTTTATTGAGATCAAAGATTAGGAAAGAGGCACATTTGGCCGTGTTAAATTGAAGCCGCCTCTTAGAAACGCAAGTGAAAATTCAAGTTTGTGGTTGGATATAACAACTGGAGGTTAGGGAAATTCAGAGAGTATGGGTTAGAGGCATAACTTAGTCAACACCATTATCAGTACTTAAAACCAAGGGTGTGGCTAAGGAATCCTACCATATATTTTGCTTTTATTTCAGTCTCTTAATTTTTGCTTTATATTTTGTAATTTCTTTCCTCTTCATCTCTTCTTATTTGCTGGTTTTGGGGGAAGTTGAGTCAAGAATTTGTTCTTGACGTTTTTGTCGTTTTGACATATTTTCATCTACAAATAAGGCATATATGTGGTAAAAGAAGTGTGTTTCTAGAAGTACAAATGTACGTAGAGGGAAAGGCAAGCCCCTTCGCCTAACTCTTCCCGCTTGACCCTCACTTCCTCTCAGGAGAAGCAATACAGTCTCCAGCTGTTTTACACAAATGGGAGTTGATTAAAAATATTCTATTATACCTTGTTTATTCACTGGAAAGTAGCTGTTGAAAAAATTTCTGCTTGGTATGGTGTATCATGATTTACTTAACTGCTCTACTGAAGAGCATTATAAGGTTCCATTATATAGCAAATTCCTTAGGTGTGTTAATCACAATCACTAAAATCCTTTTCATTTTCTCGGTCTTATTACAGGCACCATCTTTGTTGTTCATTTCTGGAACGATGGCATCGCTACCTTGAATTCTTTCCTGATCTCTGCCTCTTCAGTTGCCTTTCGCTTGCTGTTCTCCGGTTTGCTTTACGTCAACGCTGACAACTCCCTTTTATAATCCTTCATGAACTTTCTCTGTGTGTGACCGGCGGCTGTAGAGTTCTGGTCTGCTCTTTGTACAAGTGAAGATGGCAAGAGGCAGTCCGAACTCTCCAGCTGGGAATGTCTTCTCAGAACATTTCCCAGAGATGTTGTTTCCTGTCCTGGAGACACACATTCCCGAGTCACTCCTCCAGAGGGAGCCGATGCCACAGATGCCAGCGTAGCTCTTTTCTAACATGTCTCACCTGGATTTCTCAGGGCAACTTAGTGTTTACGTCTGCTCCAATTTTGCTAGCAGATGCAAGGTGATGTCTGCTTTCCCTTTCTATCCTGCCTCATTTGCCATTTACTTCTCCCATGAGGAGTGTCTCCAATGGGACATGGTTGACGTCACTTCTTTCTCACCTTTCCTGAAGCTCGGTGCCACGGAACCACATTCCCACGTTACTCTTCTCCTGGTCAGCCTCACCCCCAGCCCTCATCATCCGGAGAAATGAATCACAGGTCCCTCGGGATCGTATCATTATTTTTCAGAGCAATACAGCTCTCTGCTTGAGAACTAGCGATATGTTTTACACTGTTGGAGGCTTTCTTGAATAGAGACGGATTTGGGCAGATAATTTTCTTACCTTAGCTTTTTCCTACTTTGTTTATTAAAGGGATTTTCAAAGTTACTTTTGTTTCTTATGTCAGTATAAGTTATTTTCACAGAAGAGAGAAAACAAAAGCTTATATTTTTCTTCAGACTTCTGCTGGTGGTCCAGTAACCCACTAATTATTCGCGGTATTCTTTCTCAGAAGATTAGCTCATCTGCTATGCAGAGGAAACTGATTTTAATTTCCCTCTCTTCTACCTACATAAGTATCAGCTCTTGTTTCTTCCTCTACAGAATCTGTGCTAACATTTTGTATGTATCACTTTATTTCGTCGTTACCCATCGTGGAGCAGAGCTTATTCTAACTGAGGCACAGATCAGGGAACGGAGGCTCCAATAAATGAAGTATCCAGAAGTTACACCAACAGTTAGTGGTGGAACAGTAAATTGAGCCCAGATTTGATTCCTCACCATTATGCTCCAAGAACTATAAAGATCATATAAATAAACTTATTAGATCTGGGGGCACCTGGGTGCCTCAGTCCATTAAGCACCCAACTCTTGACTTCTGCTCAGGTCATGATCTCACGGTTTATGAGTTTGAGTCCTGAATTGGGCTCTGGGCTGACAGTGCAGAGCCTGCATGGGATCCTCTGTCTCTCCTCTCTCTCTCCCTGCCCCACTCTCCCTCCCTCTCTCAAATAAACTAAAAAAATTATTAGATTTCCCTGACGTTTTAAAATTCAATTGGTTATTGTACAGACCACTTACTGGGACCTATCATTGGGAGGTACTTCAAACTTATACACTAAATATGCATGGTTTCTATCATGCAATCATACCTCTATAAAGCGGCTTAAAAATTATGCCATGGTTGGGGGTGGGAAACAGAGATTACCATGTCATGTATGGAGGACAGGGATCAATATCTGAATTGTGAAAATCAGCACGGCATCATGGACATAATAAGAATTTGGGATTAGATACATAGGAGCTTGAATTCCACATTTGCCATAATTAGTTGTTTGGGAAAAATGCTTTGCTTCTCTGAGCTCTTTGTAAATTCTGATTGTAAAGGTAAAATTTAAAAACTTACAAGATCAATAAGAGAATTAAGTTGTATAAGGTGAGGAAAGTATGTGCACAAAGTAGACATTCACCTAACTTCCATTTCTTTCCTAAATACTCATATCGCATCTTTTGCCATCCAAGCTAATAGTTTTTTTTGGTTGTTGTTGTTTTAATCTCTGACACCCAATAAGCTGATATAACACTTGGGATTTTACTGCCATTAAATATAATAGGGGATTTTAAAAGACTAAGAAAATATGATACAAGAAACGTTTTAGTCTCCAGGAAGTGCACCGAGGACTATGCATTGTGCAAAGAGCTTCTGAAAACCTTCTGATAAAATTGTAACAATAAAGCAACTCTGTAGGCACACGTTCAAATACTAATATATTCCACATAAATATATATTAATTTAGCTAATAATTCAACCAAAATGTCCAATAAGAGATTTCTGAAAGCAGAAGAGAAAAAGAAGATAGCATTAGGAATACTTTTTCAAGAAAATAGGAAATTTGCTTCGAGCATTTCAAAGGGCAAATCTGAGAACCCTTATCAAGGGAAGCTACTTCACTGCTTGAGGATTTGTTATAAGCCCAGTCAAGGAGAAATGAAAGGAAATGTTAATACATATGGTCTTGAAAGAAAATCTGTGAGATAAAGCACATTTCAATTTTTCATCTAGTATTTAACTGAAAGCTATGTCATATTCATAACCTTAACATGATGGAAATAAAAGAGTGTCTCAGCTAGCCTAGAATTCTGCCATTTGTGGTTTTGCATTTTTATGTAGCAGAGAGTGACAGCATTTAGTCTGCCGGGGGTCCCAATTCTCTTAGCGCCAATCCCTCATGGACACTGGAGGAAATGCTCCATTGGATATACCAGTCAGCTCACACTACTTCTGCACTCGCAAGTCCCCGGTGCACAGGATAGCAGATAGAAGTTGCCTTAACACAAAGAAAGCCCACTGAAGACATTCTTCACTAAGGGAAAATTCGTTTTAGTATTTCCATGGTTCATGTTAAACATCCCCCAATCCACAAACACATCTCTTGCTGGAGACTTTCCGTGGGTCTCACGACATTTGCTACTAGATCAAAGTTGGCGTCTCAGATGTTTGGAAAGATCCTTTCAATTACAGCTTCTGAAGGACCTTGAGTAATGCTTTAATGTGATGAGGTGTAGGTTATGTCAATGTGATAAAAATCAGAAGCCCACACGGTGTCCTCTTTCTCCCTCTCCCTGGCAGAGAACGTGAAAGTCAAGGTAGTATATTCCTTCCCGGAAAAATAATATGCTGCACAGACTAAGGTAACTGCTCAGATTTCTAAAATAGCACCCCTATACTCATGATGAATGAATTAGCTTGGGTTTTCCATATTTTAGTTTATTGTAACGTGAATAAGTTTTATTTAGACCTGTCACTATAAAACAGTGAGCAAGCACATGATGGGGAATTTACCTAATACAACTGCAGTCTCCCGATGACATTGGGAAATATATAGCCATTGAAATGCCAAAAGTATTTGTAATTGCCTATTAGACCACTGTGTTCTTGCTTATAGAGTGGCTCACTGTGGGGGTGGGGCTCTCTCTCATGCTTGAAATTTGGGAGGATAGTCCATTCTACCACCTCCCATCAGAACCCAGGCATCTGAATTCCACTTGCTGGATGTTGTCTGGATTAGATGCTGTACTGTCAACATTCGTATGTTCAATGTCAGTTACAGCATTGACATGGCATTGAGATTCTGTTGCGGCCCCGACTAGTTGGTGCCCCTATTGGCTGACACTTTGAATATATAGTGTAGTGACTTCTGCATTAATTGTATGCTTTGGGCAAGTTATTTCAACTTTCTGTGCCTCAGTAACCCCTTTTTTCATACTGTTTTAACATATTGTTTTACATTGCTTTTCACAGGGCTGGGCACATACTAAGAAAGCTTATACACATAAGTATTTTAATTATATATGCCATCTATAATGTTTATAAAAAATTGATAGCTTTCAATACACACACACACACACACACTATGAAATTCAGTTAAGAAAGTTATTTAAGAACGCATAAACATGTGGCCAAAACCAATTTTTTAAATATAGCACCATAGTTATTTTTACAGTCTTACAAATATGTGCCTTTTAGGTTAGTGTTCAAAAGGCCACATTGATCCTGTGCCTTCTAACCACGTGAGGGAAAAGTGACACTAAATCACATGGTGTGATGTCTGGGGATCTGGGTGGCTCTTGTGCTCAAGGCATGTTAATGTATTTAATGTTCCGAACAGTGTCCTGCACAGTATAGCAGTGTGGAAGACATTCGTGAAGGAACCCCAGACCCTGTGATGTGGATGAGGTGGTCTCTTCCTACCAGAAAATAGACCTGTCAGAGACTTCCTCTATCATTCCACCACTAGCTCTAAATGTATTACCATTGTCACTGTGTCCTCTAAAATTAAGAAAAAAAAAATGGAACAATGATTTACTTGCAAGAAAGACATTAACTTTCTGTAAATCCCTTATGTGTTCTGTAGTCACAGAACCCAATTTAATAAATTCCAACACAATAGCAGAGAAAATTAGAATTCGAAGAGTAATTCTATAGTTTGGTGCCTACTGCATGCCCACATAGAAGATTCATTCTGAATAATACATGTTGAAAGTTAATTTATAAATATATAATGAATAACCATTCAATTCAGAATAGGTACCTGTTGTTCAAGTAGTATATTTTTTGACACTTTCGCTTTGTTTCTGAAAAACCAATAGGAAGAAAGAGAATCCATATAACCTGGGGAAGGTGCTGGGTCAAATTCTGAGTTCTGGGTCTCACCCTTGATAGTTGGGCAGGAATTGGGAAGAAGGCCTATCTATGTTGGCAAACAGGACAACGGGTGACTAGATTTCCATAGGGGTCACAAATGAATACGACATTGTGTTGCTATGTGCAAACAAGGGTGGTCATGTATGAGGGGAGACAGTTTGGCTAAAAATAAGACAGAGAAAACTGAACTGGGAAGTTTGAAGATTCAAGGGTCACTTGGCCACTTAGAAGTAGGGCCAGGGGTTTGAGAATGAGCACCCAAAAGAAAACCATAATCGGGAAATTGTATATTTTTCTTCATGTCTCATACAATCCACTTAAAATTTAATGAAAATGTAGCAAAGAGCAGCCATGGACTTTACTACTGGTTCAAAAAGAACTGTCTCTTCCTTCACTCTTCAGCACTGTTTGAAGACGACAAAATAACATTGAAACCCTCTTTCTATTTTCATACCCAGTCACAAACCCTACATCACCCCTTTCTTCTCCCCGCATCAATTAGCTTATATTTTTTACTATCTGCAGTCGTCCCCAGTTTCCTATTTACAACGTACGTTTTCGTATTATTCATTTTGCACTTCATTAGGTAAAATGAACCTAGGTGGGGCTTCGATCTTGTCCTAAGAGTTCTATGGTTAGGACCATCTTATCCCTTTTCTTTGGCATTCCTCAGCCCAGTGCTTTCAGCTCCAGATGTTTCTTATCATATCCCTGAAGCCAATTTGCTGGCATTGTCTGAGCTCTAAAACAATCCTCCAGATGCTTGTGAAAATGTACTTATTGCTTGCTTTGCTCACCCACAGCAATGTTCATAATTCTATGTAAGTTGCAGTCAGAATTTCAGTCTCGGTTGGTTTTCAAACCATGTGTCACAATTTCAAGAACTGCCTCACATGCTGCTTTTGAGACGCTTTTGTTCTTAATTTTGTTAGAATTGAGTTTTGCTTTCAAGAATTTCTGGTATGCTGCTTCATTTCCCTCTTAGTTCACATAAGCTGCCATTGGTTGCAGAGGGCGTTAAAGTTATAGTAAGTATTCAGTGTTCGTGGGTAATGAATACTACCGGTGTATGTGGCAGCTTCAGCAGTTGTGGACTCTTTTCTACCTTCTGTTCCACAGGGTGGGACTCTCGGACCCGTTCAGGCTAAGGGATTTCCATTAGTCATCCCAATACTTCATTCCTCATCTATCCCTTTTCATGGGTGGCTAAATAATTCTCTTTTCAGCCAGGCTTAAACAGGTTTAAACAGGCTTAAATGGGGTTTACCACATCACATTTAAGCTCTATCTTGTCTAAACCACGATATCATCAGACTTTGATAAAGACTTAAAACATTGATTATTTCTAGGGCACCTGGGTGGTTCAGTCAGTTAAGTGTCTGATTCTTGATTTCAGCTCAGGTCATGATCTCACAGTTCGTGAGCTCAAACCCCGTGTCAGGCTCTGTGCTCACTGCTCGGAGCCTGCTTGAGATTCTATCTCCCTCTGCTGCTCTCTTCTGCTCATGCTGGTTCTCTCTCTCTAAAATAATAGAAAGTTAAAATAGAAAAAAAAAAAAAACATTGATTATGTCTGCTGATCTTTCTGATTAGAAAGCCTGTCCCAAAATTGAGAAGTCAACATAAGAAAAAGACAGTCTCTCCGAGCTTCCTCCCACCCATCCTTCCTGTTACTGGGATTATATTTTATATAATTCTTAGGGTTGCCATATTATAACAGTAAGTACTCATCCTATGAGGACCCAGAGGTTTGAATACACCAAGAGAGGGAGGTCAATTCTGATATCAAGTTATCCCGGAAAATCAGGAAACCAATGGAGAAACGTAAGCTAAGAGACTATTACTTTCATGCTCTGGACTTGAACATGGTGCAGGCTAACTGGGGGTCCTATCTAGTGGAAGCCAGAGCTTGGCAGGAGGAAGCCATGGGGTAAATGATAGACTGGAAATAGAACAAAGTACACAATGCAAAGCAGATATTCTAGCAGATATTTTGCCTTGGCTATTCTTCATCTTTCAGCAAATTCTTTAAACGACCCCTTTACCCCAACAAAATGCTTTGATTTTAAGCCTCATGTATGCCTAAGCTTGGACTGACATGTTTAAATAAAAGAACAAGCCCAAGAGGTCCATGAGACAGAGTTTGTAGGAACCAGTGAGCATTCACCAGGAGACAGTGAATGTTCAGAGAGAAATTGGGGTTGTGTGGCCTAGCTGTCCCTTTCTAAATGGCAATTCCACTTCTAATGTGCATTCTAAAAGTTCTGGGACCCATTTTTACTAAGAAAAGAACTGTAACTTGTAGAAAGACAGAAATATTTTTTTAATGAAAAGGAGAACAGGTTAGAGAGAGAAAGAGAGAATGGGTTGCAGCAGGATGAATATGCAGTAGCCATATGAATTTCCAGGATATTCTTAGAAGACCAAGCCCTTGTTGCCTTTAACATGCATTCCCCAGCACCAAGAAAGTGCTCATGAATGTCTGATGACCTGCTTCTGAAAATTTTTTACTGTCTCTTTGGCTGACCCTTGCTCTTCCATTTGCTTTGCAGTAACTTTCTTCGAATAGAACCTTCCTCTGGAAACCAGCACCTGATGGGAGAACAGTGGAGTCTGACCCTAACAGTCAATTCTCCAAGATGTAAGGACGTATTTCTAGTTTGTGGCTTTGCCTCCAATGATCCGGTCAGTTAGAGGCAACCCTCCTGGGAAGTATCTTTCCAATGAGGATTGCTATAAACATTCCTAGAGCGCTCTGCTTGCCAGAATATTTAGGCAAATCTGAAAAAATAAAGATCAATCAGTAAATAAATCAAAACAAGCTCATTGTTTGGTGACATACACAAATATGTTTTTTTTCACATCTTTTGTATAGTTTCACCTCTTCTTGATAGCCCTGGAATTCTAATAATCAATTATTTTAACATTAGATGAGATATAAATGGTGATTTTTAATTGTGGCTTGATATAAACAGATCTGAACAGATCTGAAACAGATCTGAACTACTCTAGGATATTCCTAAACAAATCTCTGAAGTCAGCATAGTGGTTAAAAATGCTGACCCTGGTGTTAGTTCTTCCCCCACCCCATTTCTACTATTTAATTGCTGTAATTTTGTGCAAGTTATTTAGACCTCTGTGTTTTGTTTTCCTCTACTACTTATTTCACATGTTAATATGGGTAATTAGGTTAGAAAATGCCAGGTACATGGTAAGTGCCCAATAAATATTGGCTCATATCATTTTAATAGCAGTTTAATTTCATGTCATTATTTTTCCTCATATATATGACTTCATTGTCGCTATCCAATAAAGCTATATTTATAGGTACCTGTCAGATAAAACACTTAAAGTAATCTATTCTTGAACCTTGTTTCATAGGAAGACATAAAATTAAATTTCAGTATATTTGTGTGTTATTCCATGTGAAACAGGTATTTGGGGTCATTTGAAAATTAAAAAAAAAAACATAAGCCCACAGGGACTATACAAAGTTATCTTTCCCTTAGACAACCTAGCTATGTGATGTCCGCTTTTGGAATAGTTGAAAGTGAGTACAGCAAGGTGCCATCTATTCAGAGAGATACATACTAGATATGGGAGCCATATATCAAAATCTTACATGCAGATGCTTTGGTTGTTTTTGAAATCTGTTTCTCAAAGGGGCAACTCTCAATATAGCACATTCCAGGTGGAGCTGCAGTGGGTGGCCATTGATTAGACATTAGTTAAGTAGTGATTTTCTCAAAAGACACTACTTACAGATGCTATCTGTAAAGAATCTTTAGTAGTGCATGGATTTTCTTTAGCACTATCGTCAGGAAACGTAGGAAGACATCCTTAAATTCTAAGAAATAGAATAATAAAAGTAAGAGCAATATGAATATTTTCAGGTAGGAAATATGACTACCAAATAGGAAAAAAAAATGTATGCCAAAAGAAGAAAGACCAATCACAATGGGGGTGGATATCACAGTCAGAGGGGATTTTTCTGTTTCATGACTGCCTTTCTTAGGTTTTCTCCTCATGAAAACTGGCTCAATGTTGTAGAAAAATAAAACTGCTGAAAATAAGAACTGTAGAAAACTTCCTTTGTGCTTTTTTTAGGTATTCAAAGAGAGGCTGAAGAATTTTGGACAGCAAAATTTCATTAACATTTTTCTTATGCATTTATAAATACTGATATTTTCTCAGAGTGTCATTTTTAAATTTTCCTCTTTCTTTCACAACTTAACCCACAAAGTAATAAATATACTTTAATAGAAAAAAAGGAAAGGGTTAAAACAAAATTTTCACAGAAGACCCCAAAAATATATTTAAAAAATTGCCTGTGGTGCCTGGGTGGCTCATCTTGTGGTTTGTGAGTTCAAGCCCCACGTTGGGCTCTGTGCTGACAGCTCAGAGCCTGGAGCCTGCTTCAGATTCTGTGTCTCCCTCTCTCTGCTTCTGCCCTCTACATCCCCCCACTCATGCTCTGTTTCTCTCTCAAAAATAAAATAAACACTAATAAAAAATGTTTTTAATTTCCCAATATCAAAAATAATCAGAGAAATATATAACACTAATATGTTTTCTATTTACCACATTAATGAATATTTGAGAAAATAGCATTTAATGTTAATAGAGACACAGACATTTATAAATCTTCTGCAGGATAGCAAATTGATACATACTTTCTGGAAATCAGTATGAGGACATGTGTGAATAGTCTGAAAAATAGCTTTACCTTTCATTTAGAAAATTAATATTTATTTATCCACATCCATAAAAATTCCTATTTATTTATACATAGAAATAACCAGAATGATGTCAAAGTTTCTTCCACAAAGATGATCATGATAACTTTATATTAGTATTTGTCTTTTTTTTTTCTGAGAGAGAGAGAGAGAGAAAGAGAGTGCATACACATGAGGTGGGGGCAGAGGAAGAGAGAGAGAGAGAGAGAGAGAGCATCTCAAGCAGGCTCCATGCCCAGAGCAGAGCCTGATGTGGGGCTCAATCTCATGACTGTGAGATTATGACCTGAGCCAAAATCAAAAGGCAGATGCTTAACCAAATGAACCTCCTACATGCCCCTATATTAGTATTTGGATATAATCTAAAAGGTAATGATTAAATTTTATATTTATTTATTAATTTTTTGTGATGTCTTATTCTAGGAGGTATTTAAGGCCAACAAATAACTAATTTAAACATAGCTCATGCACCTAATGAATAGTATTCATCCTGAAATGGTATTAAAATGCATAAACTTTAATGTTGGAAAATGTTTTTATTGTTAACTGAAAACATCAAGAATCACAGTTCAGTGTATTGTTAACTACAAAATAAATAGATAGTAGAAAAGAATAAATGAAAGAATAAATGAAAGGGAACCAAAGATGTTCCCTTTGGATGAAGAGATAAGGAATGATCATGTAAAGAATACTCCACACAGAAATAGCATAATACATGTTATCTATACTTTTTTAATGGAATATTTACCAAGATAGACCATATTCTGGGCTGTCTAAAAAATGTCAGTAAATTGAAAATGACTTAAAGTATACAAGAATAGCATACAAAAATTGTTATATAATAAAAGTGGAATGAAATTAGAAGTCAGTCAAAGAAATGTATCTGTATAATTCATAAATTTTGGAAACTAAATAATATCTTTACAAATAACCTATAGATCAAAGGGGGAAAAAAGTAAAATTAGTAAATAGTTGATACTAAACACAAAAACTCATGGTATACAGTAATTAAAGGGAAATTCATAGCACATAAAGCCTACATTAAAAGCCAATTTAACTACTCGAGAAACCAGTTTAAAAAGGCAAATAATATATAACACAAAATATAGCATAAGCCAAAGAAATGACATAATTAAGACCAGAGTGAAAATAAATGACCATCAAACAGAAAAACAGTAAAGAAAATTGTCAAAAGGTGATTTTTTGAGAATATTGATAAAACTAACAAACTTTAGCCTAACTGATCAGGAGGAACAAAGAAAACACAAGTGACTAATATCAAGAATGACAGAGGTGACATCACTACAGATTCTACAGATATTTAAAGAAGGACTGAAATAAATAGAAAGATATAACATGATCATTGATCATAAAATTCAATTTTGTTAAGCTATTAATTCTCCCCAAATTGATCTATAGATTTGATTCAATCGTAATCAAAATCCAAGTAAGATTTTTTGACATGAATTAATATGCTGATTCTAAAATTAACATGGAAGTGCAAAGGACCTAGAATAGTTAAAACAATTTTGATTTTAAAACTTGGAGAATTAAGCCTCCCTGACTCCAAGCCTTATTATAAAACTATAGTAATCAAGAAAGTATGGCATTGATATCCAGATAGACAAAGAGATCAATTGGGACAAATGGAGAATACCAGAAATAGATCTACACATAAAACATCAACTGGGTTATTTTACGAAGATGCAAAGGCCATTGGTGGAGAAAGGACAATCTCCTTGCAAAAAAATAAACATCTATCCATACTTTGCACTGTATACAAAAATTAAGTAAAATTATAAAACATAGACAAAACATAGAGAAACATAGACTCAAAAAATTAAGAACCTCTGTTCTTCAAAAAATCCTGTTAAGAGAATGAAGATAAGCTGCAGTGCAAGAGAAAATATTTGTAAATCATATACCTGATGAAGGATTTGAATGAAAAATATATATAAAAAATTCTCAAAACTCAGTAAGAAAACAAGCAATCCAATTGAAAAAATGGGTGAAACATTTGAACACTCTGCCAAAGTAGCTCTATGGACGGCAGATGAGCCAATAAAAAGATACTCCACATTAATGGTTTAGAAAATGCAAGCTGAAACCACAATGAGATACCACAACACACCAATATGAATGTCAAAAAGATTGGCTGTACACAATGTTGCTGAGGGTGTGGCACAGTGGCAGCTTCCCATTGGTTTTAGAAATGTGATAATGGTATAACCACTTTGAAACAAGTTTGATGGCTTTTTTGCAGACTTGAATATATTGCTACTATATTACCCAGCCATTTCACTACTCAGTATATATATCCACATAAAAACTCACACTTGAATGTTTACAGAAACTTTACTTATAATAGGCAAACACTCAATACAAACACATGAACAAAATCTCATCAACAAATGGACACAAGAAAACTTTTTTTTATTATGGATATAGTCATTACCCCGACTCTGATTTCGTTTTTATGGGTGTATACATACACTGAAATGATCAGGTTGATACTTTAAATATGAGCAGTTCACTGTAACTCAATTATACCTCAATAAATCTGTTAAAAAATTTTTTTTTAAGTAGCCATAATATTCCTGGAGAAGAACAAACTGAGTGGGCTTGTTCCAACCAGACTTTTTATAATTCTGCTCTAAATAAGATAGTGTGATATTCATGTAAAGATAGACAAATAGAGCAGCAGAATAAAATAGAAATCCCAGAAAAAGACCCAAGCATATGTAGAGTCTTAATTTATAAAGAGAGTGCTACTCCAGAGCTGGGAAAGGAAAATATTTTTCAATAAATCATGCTGGGGCATTTTTGTATCCATAAAAATAAAAATGAAAATTGGCTCCTACTTCATGTCACACACAAAACTCTCTTTTATGTAGAAAATAAATCAATGTGAAAAGCAAAACAATAAAGAATCTGTGGAGGACAATCACGAAGAATATCTTTATGACCTTAGATAAGTAAAATATGTCTCAAACAAACCAAAAGCTCTAATCAAGACATTAAGATGAATAAACTTGAGTACATTCAAGTTTGTTCATCAAAAGACCCCATTAAGAGAGTGAAAAGGCAAGCTATAGTCTTGGTAAGGAAATTTTCAACACATAAAACATGGCTATATCCAAAATACTTAAGATCTAAAATAAGTTAAAAAAAAAAGGTAGGCAGAAAATAAGCAAATGAGTTGAAGAGCCATGAGAATATTGAAATGTCATGAATCCATGAAAAAGTGAGGCAACTCATTGGTAATCAGGGAAATGGAAAATGAGACCACAAAGACATATGACCATGTACGTCTAGAATGACTCAAATTTACAGTCTGACGTCTGACACACAATGGGGACTCCCATGTACTGCTGTAAGGGTGTAAATTCGTGCTATTACTTTGATAAACTATTGGGCATTATTCACCACGGCCGATCATGTACGTAGTTTACAATCTAGCAGTTCCATATATACAGGGAAGTGAGTGAAAAGTTCCAATCAGCTAGTCTGGCTCAGAGAGCCAGTTGTTAAATTTTCAGAAACTTTGTAATCTGACTCTTACAACAGTGGTTGCTTGAAAATGGTCACAGTGATCGTATTTACATTAGAATCTTGTTGAATGCCGTAAGTTGGGTCTTTTTTTTTCCCCTCTGGAGCACCAGTACCTATGTGCAAAGCAACATAATGTGTAAGGCAATGCTTACGGTAGTATTATTTGCAATCGCCTCAAACTGGAAACAACCTAAACGTCCATCTAAGGCATAAACGATAAATTTTCGTATATCTATAACTAGAATATTTTATGGCAATAAAAATAGATGAAGTACAGCTACATGCAGCCATAATAATGGTTATCATCAGAAAAAGTGCTAGTAATATCAGATACTTGGTATGTGCCAGGCCATCTCTCTCTCTCTGTCTCTTTCTCCCTCTTTTTAATATACTTACGAGTTTGCGTCCTTAGAAAACTAATGAGACTACATACTGAAGTGCTATCTTTGTGTGATGGCATTATAGGTTATTTCCTTTTTTCTTTACACTTTATTGCTTTTCTATAATCAGGAAAAGGCAATACAATTACCTTGGTTTTAAAAATAAAATATAGAATGGTGGTCATGGTGAGATATAATTTCTTACATTGCTCAGATAGTATCACTGTAGATGTTGGAGGCAGCCTAACTCATAGGGTATTTGTGAAAATAAAAATGAGATATATGTGCATCCAAGTGACCAGCACAGAACAGGAGTGCATTATGTTTTATTGAGTATATTAATGTCTCCTTACTTCCAGTTCTCTTAAATAGGTCTTAATCTACGAGCAGTGCCTCTAAAATCATGTATTTGTGGGGCACCTGGGTGGCTCAGTTGGTTAAGCATCCGACTTCAGCTCAAGTCATGATCTCAAGGTTCTGGGTTCCAGCCCTGCATGGGGCTGTGTGCTGACAGCTCTGAGCCTGGAACCTGCTTTGGATTCTGTCTCTCTCTGCCCCTCCCCTGCTTGTGTGCACGCATGCACATGTGCACTCTCTCTCTCCGTCTCTCAGAAATAAACATTTAAAAAAGAAAGAAAGAAATAGAATCATGTATTTGGACTGTGATCAAGATAGAACACCTTTGTAATTAATAGGGTACCGTTGCCGTTTAGCTTATAGACACAGGTGATTGAAACTCAATAGTAGGATTCTGAAGGTATCAAAAGAGGAGGGTTTAGTTGAAAAAGTAAATTGTGCCTGAGTTTATTCAGAGAATGTTTACAATTGTGTGTGTGTGTGTGTGTGTGTGTTTGATTGATTTGCCTGTGTTAAATCATTGAAATATGAAAGCATTATGTTCACTGACACGTTCAGCCCTTGGGGGACTGACACATTTCTTTATCAGCTGGACCGTATTGGCTAATTCTCTCCTCCTTCAATGTTCTCTCTAGCTTTCCATTTTGGACAGACACAGCCCGTTGCGCGAGTTTACTGTGAAGGGATTGTTACTATCACTGTGTGTGCAATTTAGTTTCCGTAAGTGTAGGCTCTGACTCATTAAATGCTACACCCTTGCTTTAACTGAGAGAGTGCATTTAACTTTGATTCAGTCAACGAATTGTTAATTAAACCTCCTTGATCTTTGTCAAAAAAACATCCTACCAGGGTACATAAATGGTTTAGTTATTTCAAGGCTTGTACATTTCTTTTAAATTATGTACAGCACTCTACTAACCACAATAAAAGAGGAAAAAGAAGTATTCGAATGAATATTTACCTATCCATGTGTGCTCATCATCTAAATGAGAATTCTGAAATCCTGGAGAAGTAGATTTGAGGGGATTCACACAGGAAATGTGGTTTGAGTTTTTGTTTTGTCGTTGTTGTCTTTGCTTTAAAAGCAATTAGAGGGGCGCCTGGGTGGCGCAGTCGGTTAAGTGTCCGACTTCAGCCAGGTCACGATCTCGCAGTCTGGGAGTTCGAGCCCCGCGTCAGGCTCTGGGCTGATGGCTCAGAGCCTGGAGCCTGTTTCCGATTCTGTGTCTCCCTCTCTCTCTGCCCTTCCCCCGTTCATGCTCTGTCTCTCTCTGTCCCAAAAATAAATAAACGTTGAAAAAAAATTTTAAAGCAATTAGAACTTCAATTACTGTATTTTAAAGAGTGCAAAATTTAGGGTATACTATAATTTAAAAAAAACAAGTGTTGGCAAGGATGTGGAGAAATTAGAACTCTCATACATTGCTGGTGGAATACGAAACTGTGCAGCCATTTTGGAAGACAACTTGTTGATTCTTTTGGAGTTATACAAAATTACCATGTTACCTTGCAATCCTACTCCTACATTTTGTTTTTGGATTTTTTGGGGGGGTTGCAAATACATATGGCTTTATTTAGTGTTTTTCTGCATTGCAGAAGTGCCAATAGTGGACCTCAGAGGACTGCAGAGGCAATTAGGCAGTCCCCAGGCCCTCTGGGGAGGGTGTGGGGGGAGTAGCAGAAAGAGGTGATATCCCTTCAGCCTTCAAGACCAGTCCCTTCTCCAAGCTCCCAGGACAGGGAGAGGATCAGGGGCCAGTGAGGGCCAACATCCTTGAATTTGGGGCCAAAGTATATGGGCAGGCTCTTGGTTATACTAAGGCATGAAGTCAAGCAGGAGCACTCCTCCCATCTAGTGACCTCCCAAAGTGATTGCTGGTCAGGGAGCCATATGCACCCTTAAACCTTGAGCCTGTTTCATGGGGTCCCTTGTGTCTGGGAAAGGCAGTGAGTCATGCTGAGGGAAGGGCTACATTTCCAGTTTTGCCCCAACTTGCTGGATGAAGGTAAGTCTCTTCTCTTTGGGCCTCTATCTCCTGCTCTGTCACACCAGGAAGCAAGACTAGATGATTTCTCAGTGCCTTCCAAATTCTATGGTCTAAGACTCCTTCCCCAACTCCAGGATGCCCTCTGGCTGGGACAATGATATAGAAAGGGAATTTTTAAGGCAAGAAGAAGGGCAGAAAAGGGTGGTCTCAGCCCCCAGGGAGATGTTGGAGTAGGCAGTTCTTTACCTTCCAAAAATTGAAAACGGGTACTGAAACAAAGGCATGTGTGTGCATGTTCATAGCAGCACTATTCACAATAGCTAAAAGGTGGATACAGCCATAAGTGTTCATCAAGGATGAATGAATACATAAACCGTGTTATATACATACAACAGAATATTATTTAGCCATAAGAAATGAACTGCGGATACATGCTACAACATGAATGAACCTCAAAACCCTTATGGTGTCCGAGAGAAGCCAAACACAAATGGTCATGGAAAATATGGTTCAATTTGTATGAGATGTCTAGAATGAACTGTTCAATTTATATGAGATGTCTAGAATAAACAAAAACATAGAGACAGAATGCAGATTGGCGGTGGTCAGTGACTGGGAGAAGAGAGGAAATGGGATAGAACTGTCTGATGTGTATGGAACTTTCCTCTAGAGAATGGAAATACTTTGAAACTAGAAACAAGGTGTTCCACAACATTGTAGGTGTACTCAATGCCACTGAATTGTTCATGTAAAATAATTAATTTTATGTTATGTGAATTTCACCACAATAAATTATTTTTAAAAATTTTCAGAGGCTAGGCACACCTGGGTGGCTTGTTGGTTAAGGGACCAATTCTTGATTTCTGCTCAGGTCATGATCTCACAGTTCATGGGATCAAGCCCCATGTCAGGCTCTATACTGACAGATCCTTGGGATTCTCTCTCCCTCTATCTCTGCCCCTCCACCATTCTCTCTCTTGCAAAATGAATAAATAAACTTTAAAAAAAATTCAGAGGATATAAAATATAGGCAGGATTGTAGATATAGAAAAGTGTTCCTCCCCACCAAGCAATTTATTAAGTAACTAAGCATTTATATGGTAGTAAGAATACCTGAGTAAGATGCCAAGGAACAGAAGGTAGAATCAGACAAAATGACTTTAATATTCAAATTATATTTTGTTTAATTTTTTTATTTTTGAGAGGGAGAGAATGAGTGGGGGAGGGGCAGAGAGAGAGGTAGAGAACTGGAGGCAGGCTCTGCATTGTCAGGCAAAGCCCGATAAAGGGGGCAGGATGGGGGGGGGGGCAGAGGGTTATTCAAACCCACAAACCCTGACATCATGACCTGAGCCACCCAGGCACTACTCAAATTATTTTTATTCAATTTATTTAAACTAAAAAAACCCAAAACAGTCCCACCCATTTCTACCAGCCCTCACCCCTCACCTATAGCAACCACCACACTCTGTTATCTATGAGCTTATTATATATATATATATACACACACACATATACATATATATTTAAATTCTATTTGATCTTGGTGTACAATCCTTTCAATGTATTGTTGAATTTGGTTGTCAGCATTTAAAAAAAAATTTTAATGTTTATTTATTTTTGCCAGAGAGGCAGAGTGGGAGAGGGGAGGGGCAGAGAGAGAGGGAGACACAGAATCCAAAGCAGGCTCCAGGCTCTGAGTGGTCAGCACAGATCCCCACGTGGGGCTCGAACCCACGATCCAGGAGATCATGACCTGAGCCAAAGTCAGACATGTAACCAACTGAGTCACCCGGATGCCCCTGGTTGCCAGTATTTTTTTTTTTTTAAGAATTTCACATTTATGTTCATGGCCTGTAATTTTCTTTTCCCGTGGCGTCCTTGTCTGGTTGCAGTATCAGAGTAATGTTGGCCTTGTGAAAAAAGTTTGGAAGATTTCCCTTCACTTCTATATTTTGGAAGAGTTTAAGAAGGATTGGCATTAATTCTTCTTTGAATTCTTGGTGGAATTCATCAGTGAAGCTGTCTCATCCTGTTATTTGTTGGAAGGTTTTTGATTACTGATTCAATCTCGTTACTAAATTTAGTATACTAAAAATTGGTCTGTTCATATTTTCTGCTTCATCATGACTCAGTCTTGATAGGTTGCATGTTCCTAGGGATTTTCCCATTACTCCTCAGTTGTCCAATTTGTAGCTTATAATTATTCAGAGTAGTGTCTTTGGATCCTTTGTATTTCTGTGGTATTACTTGCAACATCTCTTTCATTTCCGATTTTACTATTTGAGTCTCATCTCTTTTTTTTCTTGGTGAGTCTTGCTAAAAATTTGTCAATTTTGTTCACTTTTCAAATAACCAGCTTTTCGTTTCACTGATCTTTTCTATTGTCTTTTTAGTCTCTATATCATTGTATTGCTATGTTCCAATTAAAGAAGACCCAAAATAGAAAATTTCTAAATTATGAAGCAAATGAAAACACACACTAAATTTGAGTTTATTATGACTATTTTCATTAGTGACAGGCTTATAGCATTACTTATTAATAATTTTAAGCAGAACATCTAACTTTGAGTTGTAGTGTTGAGGTATGACTAGCTTATAGTAAGTTCATCATTTGTACATGAGTTTCTTGAGGAATCAACTCTGAATTGCTACAGAGAATGATATATAGCAATGGCTGATAATAAATATTTTAAAATAAATCAATTGATCCTCTTAATGTAAAGCATGAAGAATTATAAAAGAATAAACATAAATAAAGTTAAAGTTAAAAATTTTTTCTGTGGTACCCATCAGTGGGTAGTGTTTTTCAATTTATATAAACGTTGTGTTTAGGGGAAAGAAGTGATATTATATAATATATGATGATGCACCAATGAAATATGCCTAATTATTTAGATGGATCATTTAACAGTGAATAAAAATACAAGCCTTTCTCTGGTCTCCCATCAGGCCAATCATAGAATATTTTCCACATTGGAAATAGATAAGAATCTGACTGAATATAGCCCTTCATATTTTTTAGTATTGTTAAGGTACTTTCCTGGGCAGTGACTTAATGAGGTGGGCTTAGAATGACTACACAAGCAATGGAAAAAGATACTTTTACTCACTTGGGTGGTAAAATCATTTTACTAAGAGAATAATGTTAGAACATCAGGATTTATGTCTACAGGGTATCTGATTCACAGATCCTGAATTTTTCTTCTATACAGCATGAATCAATGCATCTTTAAAACTTTCATATTTAAACTGCCTATTAATTATATTCCACTCATGAAATGCAGTAAAGTTGCTTTTTTCATCTTTTGATATGCCCATGACTCAGAAAAGAGATCTTAGCAATGGCCCTTAGAACACAGACCATAGCCACACATTCCAATATCACTTACTTTGTTGAAACAATTTCTCTCTAGGACATTTTACTTCTAATGTGACAATGACGATTGTGTTTGGGGATTTAGCAGAAAACAGGGTTGAATTGTCACTTATACCACGAAAAATTGCTAAGACATGTGATGAATCCCTTTTTATGTCTTTGTCTTAGTTTCCACAAATGTACTATGGAAATAATATTAGTCATCTCATAACCTCTTTTTTTTTTTTGAGATGTTAGGGGATACACACATATTTTTTAAGCATCTGGGAGTAAAGGAAATGATATGCAATTTAAGTCCACATAGTAAGAGTAAGACAGTAATAGTAAAAGCTACAACAAACTGCAGGTGGCTTTTAAATTTGCTCTCACTTCTCAGAAAATTGAAAATTGGTGACAAAGAAATTCTTGGCAATTTATAAAAGGAAAATTAATCTTAATGTTTTGCTTCTTGAAGGTAATATTCAATAATAAAAACCAGCCAATATCCAAACTTTTCCACCATGATCTAACTGCCAGAAAATAGCTTGTGAGGTTTTGCTCTGCTAGTTCTTTTAGAAGTGAATTTGCTTATAGGTCTGTGGAAACCTTTTTGAATATAGCCTCTTGCCGGAAGCTCAAAATTATTTAGTGCTGACTGTAATTGCATCTTGGAGGAGGTAAGTGACGGCATGTTGACTAGTATTGCCAAAAATAAGCCTTTTAGGTTTCCTGAGAACACATTTTAAAATACTGGTTTTTGCTTGAAGATTATCTTGCCTGCCAAAGAATCCGTTGGTTTTTTAAAATAAGAAATTATATTTATAAATGTGAGGTGTTGAATTTTCTTTAAAAATTTTTCCAATAACTTGGAAGCTACAAAAATGAGAAGGAAAATGGTTTAAGGTAGTTCAAACCTGTTTCTGTTAATGCCGCAATGTTAATTTCCCTTCGACAGCATTTGTAACAATTTCTTTTGCAAACAACACTTGCAAAGTTATCAGGGTATTCAGATCTCTGCAAATATAAAAACAATGGCAATTTCTTATTTTTGTCATATTATGTCCAATATTCTTTACTACACAATAGTAAAAATCATAATCCATTTTTTTTTTCTGATGACTGATCTGTTTTTGTCTCAGGAAACCTATTCATGTCTGATGTTACCTACGTCCTGGTTATGGTTAGCATTGCATACTCCTATAGAAAAATAATCAGCATAATCCTATAGAGTATACAGCAATGGGTTTATCGTATTTCATTTTTATTAACAAGTCCAATTATACACTTAGGAACTAGTAAGAAAATGAATCATCTGCCATCATCACTTTCATGGAAATGAGTGTATTTCCATCTTGAATCCATTTATTCAATCTAGTTATGAATCATTCCTGGTAATTTTTTGGTGGGTAAGAAATCACAAACATAGGCTGAGCTTGGAAACTTAATTTTTATATAAAGCTAGGTCTGGAACTGACCTACCTAGATGAAGTTAATCTAATGAAGTTAATCATTAGGGAGCCATGCTATATTCTATACTTCAGATTCATATCAAATCATGAAATTTATTTTATTTTATTTTATTTTATTTTACTATGTTGGTTCTGTCTGCTGTCTCAGTAGCATACATGACTTACGCATACATGACTTATGCACTATCAGAAATAAGCAGAAGGGCACCTGGGTGGCTCAGTCAGTTGAGCAGCCAACTCTTGATTTTGGCTCAGGTCATGATCCCAGTGTCATGGGATAAAGCCCTGTGTCAGGCTCTGCATGGAGCATGGAGCCTGCTTAAGATTCTCTCTCTCTCTCCCTCTGCTTCTCTCCCCTGTTTGCATGCCCTCTTTCTCTCTAAAATACAAAATACTAATACTAATACTACTAGTAATAGTGATAATAATAAAGAAATAAATAGAAAACCTTGAGATTATGTTTTCTAAATTTCTAAGAAGTATTTTGGGTAGTTGTCAATATATTATGCATGGATTATTCATGAAATAAATTAACCCCATTGTATTGTGTTTGTGTGTGCATAAGTATCATTCTTCTCTATTATCTACCAACTATTCCTACTGCCCATTTTAGTGTGCTTAGGGAATAGAGTAGTAGAAATAGAGACACAAAGAATGAGAAGATACACTGCAAAATATTAGTAATATTATCCTAAACAAAGAGGAAATATGCTATGTGTGATACTGGTCCTATCATTTATATGATATATTGCTAATTTAGAATTTTAATATTAATGCAAAAATGCCACCTATATGTTCAGAGGAAAACGTTATTTTCTGATAGCAAACCTTTATCTAAACTCAAATTTGGAAATTATTGTTCCAGTGATAAAAGTTCCAGACGAAAGTTTGCAAAACATCTGCATTTTCACTTTTTACTGGAGTCTCTTGCCATCACACTGACATTGCTACATTTTGAGCTTGAGAAACCACACTGAGTCGGTGAGACTCATATTTCACCTCTGCTGCATGAGTGAATACCATCAATCCTTAACTAGATCACAAAGATAATAATGTGAAAAAGATCATTTCCGTTAATGCAACTAGTGCTTTTCAAAGAGAAGTATAATGTAAAATGAATCCCCAACTCTGGGCTCGATCCCATGACCCTGGGATCATGACCTGATCCAAAATCAAGAGTCAGACACTCAACTGACTGAGCCACCCAGGTGCCCCAATTTGTTTTTTATTTTTTATTATTGAGTTATATGAGTTCCTTGTATATTTTGGTTATTTGTCCCTTATTGGATGTGTTGTTTGTAAATATTTTCTCCTCGATAATTTGCCTTTTCCTTATATCACTTTTTCATTTTGTTGATGGTTTCCTTTGCTATACAGAAACTTTTTAGTTTAGTGTAGTTCCCCTTGATGATTTTGGCTTTTATTATCTTTGCTTTTGTTGTCAAATCCAAAAATCATTGCCAAGACCAATGTCAAGGAGTTTACTGCCAAAGTTTTCTTCTGGGTGTTTCATGGTTTCATGTTTTACATTTAAGTCTTTAATCCATTTTGAGTTTATTTTTGTGTATTGTGTAAGATAAGACTGATCTTTAAAGAGAAAGAGACAGACAGGAGAGATTTCTTTGAATCAACCAGTGAGTGGCACTAAATATCACCAATAAGTCCTTAAATATCAAAGTAATATGATAGATGATAAAACACCATCTAGATAACCTATTGTTTTATATGAACTTTGCTCTGCTATATAGTCTTTTGACTTATTTTTTTAAGTTAAAAAATGCTTTCACATTTCGAAGCTTTCACATTTTGAACAATTGAGTACATGCCAGGAGTTCATCATTAAATGCCATCATCTTCCCAAGAAATACAGTATTTTTGTTGAAGAATTTTGCTGCATGTTAAAATTGAAGAGCAACTCTAAAAGAGGTAAAGGTAACTCTCAATTTATCAAGGAAGGGTGCATAGATGTAAGAACAACAAGACAGAATTTTAAATTAAGCAGAAGGATATATGATTATATAAAAAATTAGCTCTTTTATCCAATACATGTATGGCTCAAATTTTAGCCATTATGCACTAAGATTAAAGGTCCCATGGCAAATGTTCCGTTTGCTTAATATTACATTAACTTGTCTATTGTCCTCAATGGGCTATGCAGTCCTCAAGGACAGGCAGCATATTCTATTTATCTTTATGTACTTCTAGTAAAAAGAGCAATATATTAGGAGAAATAAATTAGACCTTAATTGAGGACAATCTGTGTCTACAGCCGTCAGACATGGCTATAGAGGAGACACTAGTAGGATGCTCGAAATATCACTGAACATTTGTTGAGGAAATGTGAAAATCCCCAGTAAAATTAGTTAGGCTAATGTCTATGTAAAATGATGACTGTTATCCAAAGACAAAGAATGGCAAAGTTTCAACAGCTGACATTTCTTTTTGTCTCTAAAACCAAACCAACCAAAGACAGTTGCATAAAAACATAAATTCACTTAATGGGCTTTCATTTCATCATAACACTATACTAAGAGAATTAAATAACTATGTTCTCTCCCCTTTAGAAGTTCATAAGTGATGGTGCATATCAACTTATAAACAAATGATTGAAGATATACAAATGTAACACAGAATAACACACATTCCTCTTGAGCTTTGTGTCCAGACAAACTTGAATCAGTTAACCTTTGCTCTTATGGTTTTTTAATCTAAGAGGAGAATGAAACACACACATTTAAGTTATACTAGATTCATCACTTCATGGCAACAGAATTATCCATGTAATCTAAGTGCCTGATGGAGTGCTGAATAAATGAAGGAGTTAACACATAACTGATTTTTCTGTAGATTTCTATATGGCTTATATCCCCTTTTGATCCAGGTATAGTTTTCCACATAGTTTTCCTCTCCAGTGTACCCTGGCTAGGAAAGATGGCCTATAGTTTGAAAAAGACCTTTAAAGGATACTAAGAAGTAATGTGTGAAATGATCACGTACTTAGATTCAAGAACTCTCCTTGTAGGAGATCTGCTGCATGTAATTTGGATTGCCCTGCATATAAGAGGCGGCACCTTAATGACTTTTAAGGTTCCCAGCTTTAATTATCAACAGTTCTAAGATAGAAATCTTTCAGATAAGTTTGCCAATTTGTCTCATTTTTGATACCAACTAAAATTATTTTGCAACATTTTTTTTTGTTCCAAACAAATTGTGCTTCATATGTCTAAATTTCCTTCCCAAGTACCATTCTGTCAACACAGTCTGTCCTTGTGAATTTTTATTGCAGATTGGTATTGGCATAGTGCAGGACATATTGGAGAGAAATCAGAATGTTAGTATGCGTTTCTATAAAATATTTCCTTATAGTGCCTCACATCAGCTATAATATCCTATGACTCCAACAGTATTGCAGTCAAGGAAAACAAAATACATGGATATTATTTTTGTAAAACATAATTGCGCTTCTTTAAATGAACGATGTTTCCACACTTAACCTTTGTAAGAATAATACAGAATTAATTTTAAAGAACAAAAAACCCATGGAATAACTTTTGTTTACACAAACGGATTTCAAAAATGAGTCAGCTCTCAGAAACCTCACTTTTTCCCATATGCCTGTTTGTCGATTAGATCTGTTATTTTTTCCTTTAAGAACTAATTCTCCAGACTTGGTAAGACAATTTTTTGGTAGCAAATAAAAATATTTCCTCCTTGTACTTGCTTTATTCCTTTCCCATATGTGTCTGTGATCTTTATACATTTATTTGTACTCCCTATTTAAACAATGTTGTAAATTGTATTGGAGGAAAGAAAGAAAGGGGCAGAGATGTGGTAATTTACTATTTCCTTTGTTTTGTTTTCATTGCAATTTCTTTTCCCACTCAGAAACATTTTCCCAGAGTATGATGTTTGCCTAGTTTAAAAAAAAAGTTACGGAACTGAATAATGTAGGCATAGGGAATGATGAAGACAATGTCTCATGGAGAATCCTAACTACCTATTTGAACAATTTGAAGGATTTAAATATTTTCTTATTGAGTAAAATTAGCTCTATATATCTATTGCTAGAAATGTTTATTTTAAACTCATAAAAAGTTCTGCTTTGTTTGTAAAAGTAATACCTGCTGGGCTTCACTGCAATTTTCCTTAAACACCCACAGTTGTTTTGTATATATTATCAGAGTATAAGATTAATTATTTATAAGAGAAATGAAATTTATGGAAAAGTGACAAAAGAAACCAATACTCCCCTATTCAACAGAGCTATGGGGCAGAGGGGAAAAAAATAACAAGCAAGAAATAGGAACGTATAGGGCCCAAAAAGGGAGGAAAAAGGATGAGGCCAATTCCCAGTGAGCTAGAAATCTAAACAGAGGGTTGATGGAAATTAAGGTGGGTGGATCAGGGTAAAGACTGGTGTGGGGGAAAAGTTTTTAACAGAATCACTAAGGGAGAGTGGAAATTACAAAACACTGGAAGTGAATGTGGTCACATGGCATAGGGAGCTGGTGCGTAGCATCTTTTGGACAGTAAAATATTTCTCCAGGAATAGTTGTGTGCCTTGCAAGGGTCCTTGCAGACTGTCTTGAATGGGTATTTGTTTTCTGTTGTTGTACAGAAAAGTACCCAAATTTAGTGGCTTAAAACACAACCTGTTTATTAGTTCAAGTTCTATAGGTCACAAGTCTGGGTAGGCTCACGTGGGGTTCCCTGCTCCAGTTCTCACAAGGTTGAAATCAAAATTGCGGCCAGATTAGGTTGTTATGCGGAGGCTCTGGGGGAAGAGTCCATTACCAGGCTCATTCAGATTGTTGACAGAACCCAATTCCTTGGGCCCGTAGGTCTGAAGTCCTTTTTTCCTCACTGGTTGTGAGCCAGGGGACACTTTTGGCTCTGTGATGCCGTTAGCATTCCTTCTCACATAGCCCCCCTCCATCTTCCAACCAGTAATGGTCCATAAAGTCCTTTTCATGACTGAAATCTCTTTGACTTCCTATTTAGCCACCAGCCACAGAAAAAATCTATTTTTAAGGGCTTACCTCATTAGACCTGGCCCACCCAGGTCTAACCTCCCTATCTTAAGGAAACTGGGTCAATTGATCTATAACCTTAATTATATCTGTAAAATCCCTTTTCCAGGTAACATATATAGTCATGGGAGAGATGTCCCATTGTGTCACAGAGGAGAGAATTATAAAAAGTAAGGGCTATCGAGACTCATTCTCAGAAGCCTGACTACCACATCCCTTCTGGAATTTAGATGACTGGATATTGTCAGACATTTATACCGAACTCCAAAAAAGCACGATTTTGAAAGTTGACGTAACGCAATGATGCTTCTATATGATCAAGTAAGGCTAAATCATAGATTCTCCTTCAAAATTAAAAAAAAGTAAAATAATAATTACTCTGAACCAGCAATCAACAAAAGAAAGAAAATAGATCCATACTATAGTCTTTGAAAAATGGTTTTCCAGGAAAAAAAAAATGACCGATGTGTTTACAGTGATTACTACTCTTTGCCCATATTTCTTCTCAAAGAAAGAATACATGGTGGAGGTGAAGATAAGTGGGCACAATTTAAAAATCTCACTAACGATTCCCCAGTTTGGAGACCAGCTGAAAGGCAGGGTGTATAGAAAAGCTTGGAGAAAATATGCAGATAATTCGCTTAGTGCAAAAGCCGTGCTAGGTCAACTCAGCAACTTCCCAGAGTCAGAAAATCGCTGTGGCTTGCCATCAGCTTTTTCCAGAATGGGAAGCTGGCTAGAGGGAGCTAACTATGAATCCTAATTGCCCAGAGCTAAATATTCCCGGTAGGAATAAAAGACCTGGCAAAAAGAAAGGAGGAGAGGGAGAATGACTATTATAAATAAGATCCTTCTCCACCATGGAAGAAGAACCTCATCTAACCAAAACCCACATGCTTACCTATCATTTCATCATCACGTACCTGGGAAAGGACTGGGGAAAGCTCCCGGAGAGGGAGAGGCAGGTAGTGAAGGAAATTGAACTTCTGAGGCTGATTATCTCTGTCTGGAGAAGGTTCCATGCATGTCATTGTCATCCTGAATTGGAAAGGATTACAGGAAGTCTGTGGGAAATACCCATACAAACACAACAAACAGGTCTACTGAACACCCTTGCAAAGTTTTAAAAACAATTTCAGAAGGAAAAGCAAACACCAAGCCCATCAACCACAACTACTCGGAGCCCTCGCTCCAGTTCCTCTCTTTGTACCGTCCGCAAAGGAAATGCATACAGACCCCAGTCTTCAACCTGAAGATGATCTAAGATAATGAGAAGAGAGGCAGGGGAAATTAATTCTTAAATAAGTAACTCAAGGTCTTAAAGCAGTTTTCATGTTAATCACCAGTAGGATAAAGAATCTGATAGCGTTAACAGTGCAAAGTAAGGCAAGTTTTACAGGTTTGTGGCTGAACTAAAATACAGTGCATGTGCCCTGTTCTACTCCAGATCTGTTATATACTCAGCAACCTCCTCAGCTGGTCATGGAATTCTGGGGCATTAACAAATGCAACCAACTGAGGTCCTGAAGCCAGTGTCAAATGTGAGAAACAGATCATTCCGCATAATTTCCCTGTGATATTATATGTGAAAAATGTCCAGCAAATACTTTGCAAATTACCTCACAGCCTTCTCAGCACATGCTTGTTTTCAACCTATCATTATAGTCTGTTGAACAAAAAAATTTTGCCTAACCCTGTAAATCTACAAACATTCATTCTAAAGCATTCACAAACTTAGATTACAGTCAGTGGGAGTGAGCAAGATGGGGGGGGGCGGGAAGAGAAGCTCTTAATTACTAAAATTAATAAGGTTTGCTTCAAAGACATGTATAAAACTCTGTAACATAACGTGTTTTTCTGAGGCACATGTGAAATATTTTCAAGTGTTTATTCTATATCAGGTTTCAAAAAAATCCCAAATTCATAAAAGAGCATTGCTATAGTTAATGCATGCTTTGAAGAAATTTCTTTTACACTTGATTATTTTGAAGAGAGACTAAGCCCTATATCCATTTCTCAAGTGGTGTTTTCATGGGCATTTGCTTTATAAATCTTCTTTAAACTATGTATCTGTTTCTTATGCATGTGACTGTGTAAAATCTTTTGTATATTGTAATTCACAAGTAAAAAAAGAGTGTACAAATGAAATAAATTACAAACAGAATACTTCCAAGTCCGTCACAATTTCACTCCAGATTTAAAGCACATTTATGGAACAGTCTGGAGGAAAAAAAGTTTTTTTTTTTAAATCAGTCTTTCAGATGCTGTAAAAGATAAATGAAGGAGTGATCTTCACCCCAAAGCCAAGAAACATACATTACAAACACAAGAAAAGGTAGACTAGGACCAATTTCTCCCTCTCCCTCTCTCTCTCTCAAAAAGAAGAATATTCTAAATTTTAATCAGTGAATAGTTAGGAACCTTCCTAAAAAGAGCAGACTCTGTCATAGAACATATTTTATATTTCAAGTAATCAAAAGTGTGTTTTCTTGGTTTATAAAAAGAAGAAAATGATGTTTGGCTACAAATCACACAGTGACACAAGGAAAAAAAAACAAGACAAAATGACATGATATATAATAATGCTGTCTATTTTAAACCTTTCAAGACGATTCTAAGTGTTTCATTTAAAAATTTTTTTAATGTGGGGCACCTGGGTGGCTCAGTTGGTTAAGCATCCGACTTTGGCTCAGGTCATGATCTTGTGGTCCGTGGGTTCGTGCCCAAACCGGGCTCTGTGCTGACAGCTCAGAGCCTGGAGCCTGCTTGGGATTCTATGTCTCCTTCTCTCTCTCAGAACGTGAGGGGGCAGGGAGAGGGCCAGAGAGAGAGGGAGACACAGAATCTGAAGCAGGCTCCAGGCTCTGAGCTGTCAGCACAGAGTTGAACACAGGCTCGAACCCATGAACAGAGAGATGATGGCCTGAGCCAAACTCGAATGCCTAACCGACCGAGCCACCCAGGCTCGCCTCTAAGTGTTTCATTTTAACAACTTCAATATTCTTAGTGCTATTACAAACATTTAAATTAATGCCGTTAAAAATAAATAACTTGGTTTAGGAGAATGTTGGAACCAATTAGATGATAAATGAGTTGAAGTAATAATACATTCTTAACTTGAAACTTTTACCTTCCCAAGAAAGGTAAATGCAGGACATTTCCTTAGCAAAGGGAGGGACAGTTTGGGAAGCAGGAATGAGTGAGAATAACACTCATGTATTTTGATTCATGTCTTCTATTTACATGATCATATTTTTCTGTTTTGTTTGGAATACATATATAATAAATTATATTGATCAATTTCTTATTGTTTCACCCAGTAACATTTCTGGAACTAGCCTTTCCTGATCTTACTGCAATGATCTGTAGATATTTTGCAAGATTCGATTTGAAATTAAAAACAAAAGTTTCTATTTCTGTATTCACAAGAGATGTAGGTAAATAGCACTTTTTTGGTACTCTAACAAGTTTTTAATCTGATGTATGTTGGCTTTATAAAATGAATTGCACAGCTTTCCATTCACTTTTGACTGGAAGTTTTAATACCTTTGGAATGATTTTTTTATTTAACAGTTAAATGAAGCTCAATTGTGAACATATCTGGTCCAGGGGTCTTTTACATGTTTAGAATGTTGATGACCTTTCCAAGTTTTTCATGGAAATTAACATATTCAAATTCTTTCACTTCTTGAGTTAATTTGGATAATTTATGTTTTGCCGTGAAATCACCTATTTCCTTTCGATTTTCAAATAGATTTACAGATAATGAGATCCCCTAGTTCTACTGCTTTCATTAGGATATGTGTTACACCTTTAAGAAAATATTTTCACACTTGTCTATTTTTCTATCCCTGTATTTTCTTTAATCAGATTTTAAAGAGGGTTATATAATTCATATATTTAATTCAAATATTCAAAAATCAATGTTTAATTGACTTGCTCATTTTCTGTTTATTTCAGGTCCTATCTTGAACTTTTTTTAATTTTTACTTATTTTTGAGAGAGAGAGACAGAGACAGAGACAGAATGCAAGCAGGGGAGGGGCAGAGAGAGAGGGAGACACAGAATCCAAGGCAGGCTCCAGGCTCTGAGCTGTCAGCACAGAGCCCCACACAGGGCTCGAACTCACAAACTATGAGATCATGACCCTCGCCGAAGTCAGACCCTTAACCGATTGAGCCACCCAGGTACCCCTCAGTTCTTATCTTTATCAACTCTTTCTTCTTAAATTTTTTTGTATCATTTTTCTGTTTTTCTTTACTGCTGAAGACTGTTACTATTTTCTCTGTAATTTTTAACATGAAGTATGAACCTATATTTATTCGTTTAATTGATTTATAGATGCTTTAAAATTTCACATTTGATTTCCTTTCTGACTCAAGAGCTACCACAAATATTTCTTAATTTCCAAGTACTACTCTTGTTAATTTTTAATTATTTTTAATCTTACTGAATCATAAGACAAAACCACCTATAGACTCTTCACTTCTTAAGTTTTATCAAGACTTAATCTCCATCTAAACTTTTCTTTCTCTGAGTTGTCTATCTTGCCTGCAGGAGCCCCTGCCCCATCACATGACCCCTCTAGAACTGTAGATTGAATTCATCTCCTTGGTTTAAGGAATTAGATCTGGCCTTGCTGCCTGTGACTAGTCCCTGCTCCTAAAAATCACTCTACTGGTTTCCTGCTAAAACTCAGTCCAAAATCCCAACATTCTTTTAGAGTCTACTAAAACCAGAACTCTCCCTATTGCTTCATTTCTTCACATTCCCACATCTTTGACAAGTCACTTTATTATTCTGTGGCTGACCGATCACTGGGTTTAATACTCTTCAGGAGACTGGCTCCATTCCTAATAGGTCAACCCTGGGATAAGGCCCGAGCATGGGTCCAGCAACTATAACTAGGAGGACGCTCTCTAGAAGAGAAAGGAAATGTTGGTTTTTTTCTGCCATTTTACAGCAATTGCGTATTATCTTCATTCTTGGCTACCAACTTCTTCAGCGGGGTGATAATGAAGCAAGATGCAATTAACTTGAAATCTTTATTTTACTTTTCGATGAGTCGTTCTCTGAACTCATTTTTTTCCAGGCACATGTTGATCTTACTATCTCTGTACTTCATGAATTTGTGATTTTGACCAATGAGGGGAAAAATCCACAAACAAAACAGATTGCCTTGGTATATCAGATTTCATCGTAAGGCCAAAAAACACAGGAAAACTTCAGTGTTGTTTTGTCCTAAGATTTTAAACATGGACATAGTTACCTTGAGACTAAATTTGATGGGAATTTATTTTTCCTTATGTCTCTTTTTCTTCAAATCCTGTGGGTTCAGTGATCACTGTTTTTAAAGAGAGAAGGTAGTTTCAACTGTTATTTTAAACCACTTTGCTTCATTTTGTATATAATGCTTTAATTTAAAAATATTTTTCAAAATATCCAAACTCTGGCCTAGTTCAATGCACATTTTCTGACTCAGAAAACCTTCCCCTGCCACGATAATAAACTGCATTGATAAAAAGGACTTGCAGCGAGCTTAAAAAACACGGCCATATGGTTAACCTGACCTGGTTTTATATGATCTGAGGTTTCCCAAAGTAATATAATACATGTTTTGCTCTGATTCAGAGCGAATCAAGGCTTATTCCTGATTTGGGTCCAGCTCATGTGGGAGTCTTAATGTGGGGGAAGGTAGAGAGATGAGCTGCATTCTAGAAGGCCATGATAAAATGTACATCTTGGGATACTGGTGGCATAATTTTACATCCTTTATTTGTCTAATTTGCTGTAGTTTTCAAAAGTATCTGCTCTTGGGTCGCAATTATACAGCCTTCCTTCCCACTCCTTCAATTTTTATTAAAAAAGTCCTTTATAAATACGGTTTGCACCTGTAAATAACTTATATAACCAATGAAGTAAATGGTGATATATGTATATAATAAAATACGCTGTAATTTTACATTATTATACCTGTGTTTAGAATTACCGGTAATTTTTACTTTTCTTCATTGCAATTTTTTTTACTTCCCAAATTATCAATAATTGGCATGTGTTATTTTTGTAGTCAGAAAGCATCGTGCTTTGAAACACACTTCGTGAGAAATATAGGGTTTAATTTGTTTCCAAATACTCCTACTTGCAAATAGCATGTAAGGGAATATATGAGAAAATAATATACAGTTAATACATTAAAAGCAGTTTATTTGGCTTGTAAATTACTCTGGACCAAATTTTAAAAGCAATCATTAAGTATGCATTTATACAAATCATTTATTTTTTTACCCTCACCGTAATGATCATTAATATTTTACAGAGTAGATTATATAAATATGTTTAAGAATAAATTATTGTCAAAAATTATCATAAGGTTTATTGATCTTGTGGGCACTTGTTTAAAAATCATATGTCCTCATTGGTTAGAAAATAACATTTAAATGCTTGTTTTATGCCATTTGCTATCTGAATCTAAATTATGTTCCCCCAGCACACCATCTCAAATGGAATCCTAGCATTGCCTTTCAATTTCATCACATTGCCCTGGCAATTTACAAGCCCTCGTTCCAGGATCACAATCCAATAAATCACGTATTAAGGATACACATACACCATTTCTTACTTTCTCTTCCCTCCTTTGGCCTCTTCTGCCAACACTCCCCTCCTCTCTCCTTGTTCTTATGCGGTGACTTTTCTGGTTTCACTCAGCAACTAGAAGACATCAGAAGAGAATTCCCTTATCTTCCCATGACCACATCCTCTTATGGTCTGCATTGGTGTTCTCTCCTTTCCTAAGTTCTTGCTCCTTTCTACTTTTCACCTTTCTACTGGATCCCACCTGTTCTTGGGCACACAATCATTTCTCCTGCAATTATCCACTCCTGTTACAAACACATCATGAGTCTTTCCCTCTTTAGAGTAGGGGTTGTTTTCAATAGAAACAAGCAGGAATGGCTTTTATTTACACATGCCTCTCTGGAGGGCCGATTTCTCTTCAGTTACTGCCACATTTCTATTGCCAAGGGAAAAACTAGTTTAAGTAACTCAAGTAAAGGTTAAAGACACACTGCTGCACATCAGGTTGCATGACCAGGTTACTCAGAGCCAAAGCAGGATTTTGTAGGGAAAGGATAAGAGAGGGGGACATGTGGTTTGGCTCAGGTAGCAGCTTTCATCTCCAACACCTGTAAAACTTGCTGTTGGGACAGTGGAAGATTGTTCCAGTTTGTCATTCCTACTAGCTGGTGTGGTTGGCACAATGACATTCCAATAACTGTCAGAACAGTTTTTTTCAAGAGCTGTTCGGTAAGCCTGTGGTTTTTTGGTTAGACAAGGTTTCAGGGGTGAGAGGTTTAACAAAATAGAGGAAAGGGAAAAAAAAAAAAACAACACCAGAAAACAGAAGCAATGGTTGAAACCAGGGAAACTGGGGACCCTCTGTCTTATCTTTTTGAATCTTTGCACTCTCTTCTCCCCTGTAGGAGAATCCATGAAATTATTTTCCATTCTCTTTATTGTCTTTAGGGCCTCACCTCCTATTTTGTCTTAAACTAATCAAGCTTTCTTTCTCAACACTCTAGTGAAAATCCCCTTGTCAGTATCTTCAATGACAGCAATTGTATCAAATCCAATATGAAACACTCTAAATTTTCAATATCATTTGATGCTCTACAATTTCTGCCTTATTTAGAGAATAAGATCCCTCTGGAAAGTGATTTTATTTAAAATTATATATATAAAGTCCACCAAAATAAATCTTTAGGTCACTAATGACCTCATCATTGCTAAATCCAATGGTAAATTCTCTGCCCTTGTCTCAGTTGATAAACTCACATTTGACTCCATCGGTCTCTCCCTCTTTCTTGAAACTCTTCTTTATCTGTCTTCTGGGATTCCTTATGGTCATGGTTTTCCCGGACATTTCCTGAAGTTATTCACTGACCGTTTCTTTTCAGTCTCTACACCTTTGTCTTTTCTTCCTAACTTTTACATCTCTGAGGTTCACGTTTTCTCCCTTTTCTCCTTCTGCTTTCCCTCACTTTCTAGATGATCTTACCTAGTGCTGTGGTTTTAAGTAAAAATCTTTGTGCTGAGTCACTCTCAAAGTTATACATCTAGATCAAAAATTAACCTTGAGTTCCAGACTCCAGACTTTCTCTCTCACTCCAGAAGGCCAGGGCTTTCATTATCTGGTTCACAGCTCTGTTAGTAATGTCTGGAATAGTGCCTGACATATGACATGTATTCTATACATTTTTGTGGAAGAAATGACTGAATGACTCTTCTGTTATTCCTCCAGCACACGGCCTATTATCTATTCATAACAGTTTCATTGTGGAACATCCTATCTCTTACCAATAAGGTAGTAATTTAAGACTCTCTCTTTCTTAGAAGTCTTCTGTGTGGATCAAAGTTAATTGATCATTAATTGAATTGACCATTCCTCTGCCTTTCCACACCACTTTGCATCATTCCATTCCTTTGTCATTCCAAATATCATTATTGGACTGGAATGTTAGAGTAGTCACTGGTGTATATGTTAGGTATGGCATATCAGGATGTGAGCCATTTGAGAAGTGGAATCATGTCTTATGTACATGTTTGTTCCTGCCACCTAATCCCATGTTTGGCGTATTGTAGAGGCAATGACACTTTTGTTGACACCATAAATATCATTTTTTTCAGTTTGCATAAGCAGATTTCAAATCTGTCTCAAAATTTCTTTTCTTTCCCTGGTTTATTAGTGCGCTGAGCTAGCTATTTTTCCAGATTCCACAGCCAATTCTTTTTTGTTGATTTGACACTACAAGATGTTTATCCCATCATCCTATCAGCCATAAGAGTCCCATTATAGCCATTTCTGTCTCCTCATAAGAGAAGAAGAATAATCATTCTGTCTTGGGTTCCATTCTGATTTGAAGACTTAGGTAGAAACCACCACAGAAATCAAAACAGAAAACAAATGTGCATTGGAAGGTTTTAGACTTCTTTGTAAATACAAATTAATTTCTCTTTAGGGTCTGTGGTATTTTTCCCTACGAGGTGCTATCTCCCCGCTGGAAAAAGAAAAAAAAATCAGAAAAGCAGACAAAAATATTTATTTATATATAAATATAAAATACAGAATACCTTGAGGGAGGTGGTTTGAAATTTTGTCCAAATGGGACATAATGTATATATTATTTTAAAATATTTTTAAACTGCAGAAAGCCATGGAAAAATGTTTATGACCAAAGCTAAAGGAAAGAATGAATATATAAAATTGTTTTCCAGTATCATCTGTTAATTTATAGGTTTGCACATGTATAGATGAATAAACATCTTCACACGTACTTATGCGAAAAGAATGCAAGAGAAAACTAGAAAGAACTACATCAAAATGCTAGTTGTTCGCTCTGGGAGGTGATTTTATTTATGTATATTTTTTCCGTATTTATTTTTTCTGTTTTTTTTATGTATTTTCAAATTAGTCCAATCATCTTATATGTGTTGTCATAAAAATATATTACCCTATAACCGTAGACGAACTATAGAGTTCCTATATCTTTTTTTTTTTTAATTTTTTTTTCAACGTTTATTTATTTTTGGGACAGAGAGAGACAGAGCATGAACGGGGGAGGGGCAGAGAGAGAGGGAGACACAGAGTCGGAAACAGGCTCCAGGCTCTGAGCCATCAGCCCAGAGCCTGACGCGGGGCTCGAACTCACGGACCACGAGATCGTGACCTGGCTGAAGTCGGACGCTTAACCGACTGCGCCACCCAGGCGCCCCTAGAGTTCCTATATCTTTACATTTAACTTAGCTGTTTTAATTTAACACCAACATTTGCACTTTCATTTAGAAATTTTTCTCCTGGTCCTCAAAAGTGATACAACTAATAGAGTATCAATGGAAGGCATAGTGAACAGAATTCACTCAGAAAACCCTGACTTTGGTCCATGCTCTGCCACAAACTGAGTGTCATTCAGAAGAGACTGAACCTTTTTTGGCCATCAAGTTGCTCCATCTGTGATGGAGAAGGCTAGGGCAGATGACCTCCAAAACCTGTCTTCTCATGCACCTAAGCGCTCATTATATAAATACGATTCTATGAACAATTTTGTACTATGTTACTTAACTCACAATGAGGAGACTAATTCCATGCATTTTTTGGGTGCTGTTTGAAATAATGATCTCAAGAGTGTCTGGAACTTAGAAAAATCCAATTCTACTTAAATTGGTTTTTTTTTTAATGTTTTATTTTATTTTTGAGACAGAGAGATACAGAGCATGAGCGAGGGAGGGTCAGAGAGAGAAGGAGACACAGGATCTGAAGCAGGCTCCAGGCTCTGAGCTGTCAGCACAGAGCCCGACGCAGGGCTCGAACTCACAGACCGTGAGATCATGACCTCAGCTGAAGTCAGAAGCTCAACCGACTGAGCCACCCAGGCGCCCCTAGAAAAATCCAATTCTAAAAACTGCAGTGTGACAAATATGGCAGAGTTCAACATCAATCTTGAATCTTTGGTTGAGAATTTCTCCTTCCAGATATTCTTATGGAAACCAACCCTACCGGCATAATTTTTTTCAATGTCCATAAATGCTTCCGCTATGATTCTGAACTTCCTAGGTACAAGCTACAATTAAAATATGTGTGGGAGGACGTTAAATTGTGGACATCCATAACTGTAATTTCAAACACTTATTTTAAAAGAGACAAAAAACCCAAAAGACTCCAAAAATGTTTCTATAAGATGGATTGCCTTAGGTATACAGGAATTGCACACGTGCCAAAATGTACGTGAATAAATGGAGATGGGCTACAATTGATCAGGGCTCATCCATTGCCCGCGGCAGGTGGTTAGAAGGTAGCTGCAGGGACTGTAAGGATGCCCGAGGAAGATTTAAACTCCTTGCCAGCTGACACCTTTGGGCTCCTGCAGCGTGGGAGAGAGACATACAGTAATGAATACGTGCACCAGGCAAACTCTTTAAAAAAAGTGATCATGGGCTAAATCCAGCTATTTTTACTAACATTGCTACTGTGATTTGTTCTTCTGAGATTTCCTGCCTGATTGGCTCCCTCTCTGGGGACTGACCTTCTGTGAGAATCGGGAGGGTGAGCTCCCTGAGGAAGCAAGGGAACTAAAAACAACAGAAGTGAGATGCCCTGCTTGGAGGGAAGTAAGGAGGAGGTTAAGCGCCTCTGGCAGGACAGTAGAGTGGGTTGCTGCCCACCCACTGCCTCCAGGAACACATCAGTGAAAACCAGGGCTCGGCTTTCATAATAGCTTGAATAATAACAGTATTTATAAAACATAGCTCTCTAAAGAACTCAAAGCACTTCCCACTCACAGTCTTACTGCGTCTGGGTGGCCCCAGATCCTCGACCCCAGTTAGGAAGGAAGCAAAATGAAGAGAGTCCCGAGTCCTAGCTTTGTAGGACTTCTTTTTCCTCCACTGCTGTAGCGTCTAGAGTCCAGGGAAGCAGGAAGCCGAGGCACTTCGGTGACTTTCTCCTCATGATGACCTTACTTCCTCACAGCTTTCCATTTTTCTTCCCCTTAGGTACAAAAACAAACATTAAAAAGAGACATGTACATTTTCTAAAATTTTGTCTTAATTTTGAAACCTTGTTTCTTAGCCTATTTCTTCCCTTCCCAATGTAACTTCTCTTTTCTCTTTTCCTGGGTATAATTATGCATTGCTTTTTTTTTTTTTTTTTTTTTAATATACGTTGCCTTTTGAATGGCCTCAGACACACAAGCTGGGCCCTATAGAGTCTATATTAAAAAGTCACTGTGGAGTGTCTGTGTGGCTCAGTCAGTTAGGCATCTGACTTTGGTTCAGGTCATGATCTCATGGTGCGTGAGTTCAAGCCCTGCCTCGGGCTTTGTGCTGACAGTTCAGAGCCTGGAGCCGGCTTTGGATTCTGTGTTCCCTTGTTCTCTGCCCCTCTGCTCGCACTCTGCCTCCCTCTCTCAAATATAAATAAACATCAAAATTTAAAAAAAGTCACTCTGATTTTTAATTTTGGTTTTTAAATCTCTTCATTCTCATGCATGCTACACCACATCAACCGCTTTTCAAGAATGAGAGACTGACAGAATCCAAGAAAAGGTCAATGTTTAAAAATTTTCATAATAAACATGAGCATTACCAATAGCATAGATATAAATAAGACTTCTGGCTTCTTTCTGCAATATTCACACAATCTTCAAAAAATAGTCATCGATAATTTTTTTAGACTTCCATAATCTGACACTCATTAATGTGCTATTCTATTTCTTTGAAATCCAATTTGTTCCACTTATTTTCTGCCACTGAAGTGTTGTTTTACTCCCCCATTTGCCCACCTTGACAGTGTAGAAGCAAAGACTACCAAAGAATGGAAATCAGTTCAGGGACTCATTTTCCAAATTCTCCAAATATGCGTCAAGGCATGAATACATCCAGTGAAGAATGTTGGCTAAAAGACGATGCGTGCAAGATGATTAACTTTTTTCTTTAATTTGGCAAGTATATGTGGCTTAGTAGAAGAGCTCCGATCAATGAGTGGCTTGGAAAAGAAATCATGACAAGTATGGGACACTGCCTGATGGTTTCATTTGTTCTGAGCTCACAAGTAAAACATTGGGGAACATACAGTATAAATAAGATGTGAAAATGTGCCCACTCACAAATAGCTCATGCCTGTTACTCACCGATTTTCAAATTATGGATGCTGTCTATAAATAGGATTTAAGTTTATGTAAAAATGAAAATACTATCTGTTTATCTAATTAAAGGACACGCCATTTTGGACCCAGAAGTGGTTTTGAAGAGCTCATCAAATGGCCTAATTTTATGGAAATTTAAATGTCTGGCACAGAAAATTACCCTTGTGATAGAAATGTCAGTCTCAGCACACATCAAGCTTTATCCCCACAATGTTCTGCCGTTCGTGCGACCACAGGAATGTTGGTGTGAAAATACATAGTTATATAACATATCATGTACTGAGCCATCTTGGAGAATTTTATAACGCACCATTTATTTATTTCTGAACATTTTCCTGGATGCTTTTCAGAAGTCACTGCTAGAGCCAAAGTTGTCCTTGTCCCTAGACAGACCTTGCCCAGTATTCAATAAATAATCTTCTAAATGTGAGCATGAGTTTTAAAGTTCTAATGCCTATTTCCTTGAATCAATCTGGATGGAAGAAGAAAGTGAACAAAATTGTTCCAGCATGTTATTAACATTCTCATCTTCATGTGGAAATTCTTATTTAAAAATCCTGGAGCCATATTTTTGGCCAAAAAAAAAAAAAAAGAAAGAAAGAAAGTAAAAGGGAGCAGATGTATCCAAATTCTCTCATCCTGAATATGGTATTAGAAAATACAAATAGCTTAAAAATAAAAACTGGAACTTTACATTATGATTCTTTAATTGGGATTAGCAAAATAGTTTTTAGAACTAAAAAAGAAAAAAAATACACGTGGTATTTTTTCCTTCTTGACAATAATATGCAGTATTCAATGTGATTTTCCAAACAAGATCACAATTTCTTGGCTTTCATCACATTAATATCTCTGTATCTATAATAACAGCATGTTCCAGGCATTGTTTTCACAGCAGGGTTTTTTCCAAAATATTTGCTTTGCTAGTAACTTAAGAGAGTGTCTGTATTACCCCTTCCTTCTTATCTACCATTCCCTCAATTTACCTGGCTTCCGGGCACACTAGCAAGACAGACTTTTCACTAATGTCTTTCTTCTCTTTGCCTCTCTCTATTTCTTTCTATATATAACATATGACTTATACGCAGGTATATCTATAATTGTTATAATTACATTGTAACTTGTATATATTATCATGCATTAGATTATATTATTTAATTATTTAATAATAATTAAAAGAGTTTTAATTTTCTTAGCCAAAATGAATCATCTTTTTAGAATTAAGTTGCCATGGCAGTTTTGAAAAAGTTTGATTTGCTTTATTGAAACACATAATTTTTATGCTTTCACAGCTGGTAGTTTTCAGGCTAACCATGTGAAATTTCAAAATTAAATTATGCATCTTGCAAGGAAGACAGCTTTGAGTTAAGACCAAGCTATATCCTGAAAAATCAATGCCACAATTCATGCAGTTTATTGATTTAAATATGTATTATCATGCTGTGTGTTATTTCTGGTCTGGAATCATGACCTCAAATATTTATCTTTGAAAATAATCTCAGGAAACACTTCAGGAGAAATCCAAGCAAACTCCAGAATTAGATCACCAAATCATTCATATACATATATCCCAGATTGGGACAAACAGACTATATAATACAACTGTGAACAAAATATACTGACTGCTCCTTCAGTTAGGTACTAATTTTTTTTTAATTTTGACACTTCCAACTGTGAAAATAATTTGTAAAACACAAGTAAATATTTTAAAAGTATAAAAAGTTTTTAGCCCCCTTATTAATATTCTCAATAAGCACTTATTAAATATTAATACAGTTTCAGATGGAAAACTATCCATTTAATCTTGTTTTTAAAACTTTCTCTGAGAGCAACTTTATTTATCAATATTATAAAATACAATTAAATTACTCTGTAATTAGTATACCATACAATTAAATAAAAAGTTGTGCTAGATGGCAACCAATTCCTTGACAGTTGAATGCATGCTGGCTTCTTCACTTAGAACTGAATTTTAACAACCACAGAAAATAAGCAAGAAAAATAACTACAGAAGAGAATGGAAAAACCACCCTGTCTTCATTGTGAGGCAAACTTTACAATATGCATTGAATAGCAAATGTAGCCATAATCTTACAAATATATATTGTATAATAAATCTGAATGCTATGAATAATCTCCATTTCAGTAAAAGATTCTCACAAATTTTATAATGTAAGCTCTGATGTAAGATGGCAGGTTGAACACAAATATTTATTCCCTCTAGAAATGTCACTTCAGTGTCAGCCAGGGAAAGGATTTTTACAAAATGAACAAATAATCAAAGACAAAAAAATGGGAGAGGACTTAAGGCTCATAAAGTTTCCAAAGCTAAAAAGCAGGTGGCCAAAATGGTCTTGACTCAAGAAGCTTTGGAAATCTGATCTGGCCAGGAGAGTAAACCAAGAAGCAACCAACTAAATACCATGTAACAACCCAAACATGCAAAAGTTGATAGCACCTGTTAACTTTGGAAATGGCAATGAAACTGGGATTAAAAATAGGGGGATCGATAAAAAAATGCTTAAGAAGAAGTTAAAATGGAGTTAAGAAGAAATGTTCAGATTTTCTTCCACACTAAGCAGTGAAGCCAAAGCCGCAGAAAACTGAAGGTTTAGCTTCTGGAAAACGTGAATAGCATATCTGCTTCTGTGGACAGCGCACAGAACTGTGTAGAGACACATTCTGAAATCTGGGCTATCGAGTGACTACTGAGAACCCCCTGCCTTCTTTCCCAGTTATTATGGGCTGAATTTTGTCCCTCCCTCACTACCTCATACTTCATGTGTTGAAGTCCTAACCCTCGTGTCTCAAAATGTGACAGTATTTGGAGATAGGGTTTTAAAGACGTGATTAAGTTAAAGCCATTAAGATAGGACCTAATCAATTTGACTGGTGGTCTGATAGGCAGAGGAGACTGGGACACACAGAGAGATATTAGGGATGTGGAGAATGGCTTTGTGAGAGCAGAACAAGAAGACAGTCATCTGCAAGCTAAGGAGAGAGCCCTCAGGAGAAGCCAAACCTGCTGACACCTTGACATTTGACTTCTAGCCTCCAGAACTGTGAGTAATAAATTTATGTTGCTTAAGCCACCCAGTCTATGGTATTTTGTTGTGGCTGCCCTAGGGAACAAGTACACCAGTTAACTTCAAGAACACTGGCAACTTCTGGGCAGAAAATTGTATGAACTTTCCACAGGGACAATGTTTATTACTGCAACCTCTTAATTCTAATTTAAAAAAAAAAACAGAGAAAGAGTGATATATTTGTCATAACTTGGATAATATGCTCCATTATCTTTTTAAAGTGGTAGATATGGGGGCACCTGGTGGCTCAGGTGGTTGAGTGTCCAACTCTTGATTTCAGCTCAGGTCATGATCCCAGGGTCGTGGGATCGAGCCCCACCTCAGGCTCTGCACTGAGCATCAAGCTTCCTTAAGATTCTCTCTCCCTCTCCCTCTGCCTCTCTCCCCTGCTCACACTCTTTCTCTAAAATTAAAAAAAGTAAATAAATGTATTTAGTAATGTAAAGTAATAAATGTATTAGTTAATAAAATTAAGAAAATTCAATTTTGATCAAGTTGCTGATCACTAAATCACTGATTTTTTTATTACTTTCTTAACTTTTTTGTGTTGTATATAAAATTTCTTATGAAATTCTTACGTTATATTCATTTAAACATTTTATTACATTATTTTGATGTATATTTTAGAAATTAAGTTTTGAAACATATTAGAACTTTAAGAATTCCATGTGTCTTTGATAATCTATCAGATATCAGGGTTGTTTGATTAGAAACATTATTTTTTTTTTTAATTTTTTTTTTTCAACGTTTATTTATTTTTGGGACAGAGAGAGACAGAGCATGAACGGGGGAGGGGCAGAGAGAGAGGGAGACACAGAATCGGAAACAGGCTCCAGGCTCTGAGCCATCAGCCCAGAGCCCGACGTGGGGCTCGAACTCCCGGACCGCGAGATCGTGACCTGGCTGAAGTCGGACGCTTAACCGACTGCGCCACCCAGGCGCCCCTAGAAACATTATTAAAAGAAGTATTTACAGAGCACATTTTAACTCAGAGCTCTGTAGGTCATCTAAACTAAAATGCTGGTCCAACTGTCTCAATTTAAAGATAAGCAAACTAGGATCAAGAGAAGCATGCAGGCAGAAAGCGGTAGAACAAAATCTAGAATTCAAGTCTTTGGAATGTTAATAAACGGTGGTCTGGTCATATAGAAAAAGAAGTACTCTATGTTTTATCAAAGTGTCTCTTAGTCTTTGTGCATATTGGGTCTGGGTCTGATGTAAATTTCATATGTTTATGTGATTTTTGTTTTTTAAGGATTTATGACTTCCAAAATGTTAAAGATGTTAAAAATAAAAATATACAAAAACTTCATTGTTGGATAGGAATTCTCACTACCTAAGCACACAAATGTCCACCATTTTCATCTTTGTATGTTATTCTTCCAGAAATTTATGTATGTTTGTGTCTCCACATATTTTGTGCATTGCTCTATTAAAATTTGTTTTGTTTTTACTTAGTGTTCTCCTCACTAAAATACAGTTATTTGTATGTATAGCTTATTATGTGCACTATCACAAACACTTAATCAGAAAAGATATCTAGTCTTATTCATAATTGCTCTCTCAACAGTTTTAGTAGAGTGTTGTTCATAAATTATTCATACAATAGATTACTATATACAATTAAGAAGTAGGCAGATGAGATTACTTGAAGATACGTTATGGACCAGATGAATGACATTATAGTTTAAGGCACCTGGGTGCTGTAGCTGTAACTGTTAAACTAAGGCAGTTAGATTCAATTCATCTCTAGGTGGCCAGACAAATGTCAGCTTTCACTGTCTGAGATGCATGGATGCATGAGAGATCCATCGGGGGCAGGACCATGGAGAGCTCTATGGTTTGCAGTACATTTCTTTCAAGCTGCAATTGCGTTCTTTACCCTTCCAGAGTTAGGTTCTACAGGCTTAAATGTATTCCAGCCAATTAACACAAATACTGGGCCTAATTAAACAGCTAACAAATCCAGGAATCTTTTCTTAAATATCCCCAAATCACCTCTTTTTAGAGAACTTAAGTGTAAAATCAGTTTAGGGAGATGGGTGTTGACAGTCAGAATGCAATTAAGCCTATTTAAAATCTTAATAATGTATGTGTGTGTGTACATGTATATGTGTCTATGTGCAGTTTTAATTTAAATAGAAAAATAAAATTACACATAATGCACTGAAGGCAACTTATATACCTAAAGATTAAAAAATAAGAGTAAATACAAAACTGATTTCACCCCTTGCTTCCTCAAAAATTTTTAGTATGTACCTTCTTTCCTGGTTATAGTAGATGATTTAAATCCATTCTGTGTTCTGGGGAAAATATTGTATTATGAGACATTTGTATGTGGCTTAGATCCTCCATATATATATATATATGTATATATATATATATATATATATATATATACACACATATATATATGTATATACACACATAGCCAGAAAACATGAAGAACTTAAAGAATGTGGATATCAGCCTCCCTTATACATGACCTTTATTTGTAGATGCTTGATGAATGGTTTGTTCTGGCTTTCAACTCATGGAACATTTAGTGAGAATCTGCTCTTAGTAGTCTTTGGGAATAACATAGCAATCTTTGACATGGAGATGACAATCACATTTATTAAATACACATTGTGTGCTTGGCTCTGTGGAAGACATGCTTCTTTTATGATATCCTTATAAAGACTGGGTTTTTGCAAGAGTGAGATGGAAGCCATTTGGAGAACTTTAAAAAGGAGAATAGTATGTTCAGAGAACATTGATGTAGTACTTAGTGGTATGAGCTGTAGTGTTAAACTGCCTGGGTATGAAATACCAGGTGTTTTGGGCACCTGGTGGCTCAGTCAGTTAAGCATCCAGCTCTTGATTTCGGCTCAGGTCATGATCTCATGGTTCATGGGATCGAGCCCTGCCTCAGGCTGCGTGCTGACAGAGAGGAGCCTGCTTGGGATTCTCTCTCTCTCCCTCTCTCTCTGCCCCTCCCACCTCAAGATAAATAAACATTGAAATACCAACTGTTGAATTTGGGCAACTGTTGAACCTTTACATAGTTCAGTTTCCACATATGTAAAATGGGACTTAACATTGGTGTTGTTTTGAGGAGAAAATTTTTATTTATTTTTATTTCTTTCTTTTATAATTTTTTAAAAGTTTATTTATTTTTGAGAGAGACAGATCATGAGCAGGGGAGGGGCAGAAAGAGAGTGAGACACAGAATCCAAAGCAGGCTCCAGGCTCCAAAGCCCCATGCCTGGTTTGAACTCATGAACCATGAGATCATGACCTGAGCTGAAGTTGGACACTTAACCAGTTCAGCCACCTAGGTACCCCTGAGGAGAGAAAAATTTTAAAAGTAAAATGCTTACAACAGTGTTATCACATAGTAAACTCTCAATGATTATTTAATATTATAATGTAATCTAAATTTTAATACATTATTCTGACTATTGTGTGCAGCATAGATTACATGGGAAAGAGTAAAGCAGAAAGACCAGTTCAGAAAGCATCATATGAGTCCCATCCCAGATGTTAGTGGCTTGGGAGCATAGTGAAGAAACAAAAGTGACCTGACTCAAAATGTACTTTTGAGGTAGAACCCACAAGACTTGCTTATGAATTGGATAGGAGTTGAGGGAAGAAGAGAGAGAGATCAAGGTTGACCACTATATTGCCTGCAAGAAGTGTGTGGGTGATGGTATTATTTTCTGAAACAGGAAAGACTGTGGAAGGAACAGGTTTTAGGGAGAAACCAAACTTTCCTTTGGACGAGATAATGGTGAGATGTCCATTAGGCATCCAAGGGGAGATAATACCACCAACCAGAGATTTCAACTGTACAAATAACATCTCACTAAACAAAAGTATTGAGTGTGTTTAGCTTTTAGAAAAAAATTCAGAAATGACTTTTTATAATTTACATCTCTGTGTGTGTCTGCAACTATTTTTCACAGAGGATAGGAAAAATGGGAAGATTTTTAAAGTCTTAATTAAAATTAATATTTTTATGGTTACAAAATGTTCCTTTAAGAAAAACTCAGAATCATTTACATCATCATACTATTTTCTAACCATAATTAGTTTCCACAGAAATCATTATTTTATGATGTAGGTAACATTTACCAAAGTTAGAAGCAACAAAATAATATGAAGTGTCAATACGTATTTAAAAACTACCAAATTTAACACTAGAGTCTTATTCGCTTTGGTTTTCAGGAGCGTGAGAACAATAAGATCAGGGGACAAAAAAAGCTGACTTCCATTCTTAAAGACAACGTTCATAGTCTGAAATTCTCCTTCTATAGAGAGGCTGATATTATTTTTTCCCCTGGAAAATGAGATTCAAACCCAGGATACAAAGATGATGACCATACTAATTTTGAACCAGACTGTTTGCAGAACGTTACTGCTGGACACAGGAGGGGAAGGTTGGAAACCACTACACCCTAGTTATTAACACACCAAAATTACCACCTTTCTCATAACTGATTTGCTCCCAGATTTGTCTTATGACAAAGGGGAGATCCTCATGAGATCTTGTTGGGAAGATGCGGCATCTTGATGCTCAGCATAGGAGGGAAATGTGAACCTTACAAATTACCCAGTTTCAAGGAGTCTTTGAAAGGAGTGCTGATAAGATGTCTTTGAAAGAAGGTTAGGGGGCACCTGGGTGGTTCAGTCAGTTAAGCGTCTGACTTTGGCTCACTTCATGATCTCACAGTTCATGAGTTCGAGTCCCGTGTCGGGCTCTGTGCTGACAGCTCAGAGCGTGGAGCCTGCTTCGGATTCTGTGTCTCCCACTCATTCTCTCTCTCTCTTTCTCTTGAAAATAAATAGACATTAAAAAAAGTGAAAGAGTGTTAAATAAACATGTGTTGAACAGAAGAATGACAGCATTTATCAAGAAAAATGGGAAAGTATTATATTAAAGATCTCTGAAAAGGTCATGATATTTGTTTGAAGGAGTAAAACATTAAACAAATTCTGTTAGACTTTGAAATTTTAGATTGTATGTTATGCAACTCTTCTAGATTGGCAGTGATGGAGGAACTGATTTTACCCTCAAAACCTACTGGACACAGATACTTTAAGAAATACTTCCAAATTTTATTGTTATGAATGTTTTGGTATATGGAAGGTTTTTAAATTTTTCTGTATATTTCAGTATATCAATATTCCCTTTGTGGAGGCCAAGGCACAGTAATAAATGCGAGTGCGTGGTTCTGTGGTTGGACAAGGCAATAGGTAATAATGTGTAGACTTGAGTTCTGCTATGTTCTTGCTCCCAGGCATTCACATCAAAGGTCATGAGGGAGCATCATGCTCTTTCTACCTGGTGCACATCCCACTCTGGGCCAGAAGCATGGCCCACTGACTGCAAACACGTCTCCATGAGGAACCAAGAGAGACAATGCAGGGCTATATCCATATACCCCTAGCTTGAACTGAATCCACACCAGCCTCTGAGGCCTGTCCTAGCTCATCGTCTTGATATCTGTATATTTTTTTGAGAATACTTGCCAAATCTATACCTGAAGATAACAAAATTAATCAGCCATGTTATCCCTGGCACTTTTATAGTTTTGTTTTTTAGCCTTTATAATTTTATACATCTGGGATTTATTTTGATGTAGAGTATACAAGTCTAACACTTTTTTTCTTTAATGGCTAGACAATTGTTCTAACATAATTTGTTGAAAACTTATTTTTTGCCTTTTATGTGAAATAATTTATTTAATTTTAAATCTGTATTCATTCTTTGTCATTGGGGACTTTATACTCTGTCCCACTGATATGTCTATTATTATATCTGCACCTCACAGTGTTTTCATTGTACTTTTAATATATGTTAGGACAAAAACGAAGTTATTAAAAAAGGTTAAGGTCCTATATTGACATGTACTGAACTCTTTGTCATAGAGAGGATTTCTTTATAGCATAGAGATGATTAATTCCTGTGGTGTTCAAATGTTAGCTTTTTTGCATGCTTGTATATTCATTTTCAATACAGAAGAGTTGGCAATGGGGCCCCTGGGTGGCTCAGTAGGTTGAGCATCCAACTTAGGACCAGGTCAGGATCTCACGGTTTGTGAGTTCGAGTACCACAACAGCTCACAGCTGTCAATGTGGAGCCTGCTTTGGATCCTCTTTCCCACTCTCTCCCTGCCCCTCCCCCTGCTGGTACTCTGTATCTCAAAAATAAATAAACGTTTACAAAGTTGGCAGAAAAACATGAGGTTCTTTGTGTTAATTCCTATTAGCATACTCTCTAGCTATATCAGTATTTTTAAAACATGTTAATTTAGGTTAAAATGCTTTGCCTTCTAAAGCGCATAAGGTATTAGTATTATTACTGGTGACATGTTGAATTGGGTTCGCTAACTGGCATAATAAAAATCTGACCTCTTTCAGTGCTGATTGCCACCTTGCAGATTTTGGCAGAGCTTCCTTTTCACCTCATATGAATCTAGATGTTGAAACAAACACCTACAAAAAATGGGGGGGATAAACTTCTGCAATTAGTTTTTGGTAAGAATTTGGTAAGTTACAACACAGGTCCAAAATCTGCGGACTAGAACTGCAAACAAGTTCTGCCTTATTACAGAAAGAAAGAAAATGTACTCATTACCATAGGTAATTTTCAAGTATTTATTGAAGACATTTGAGTTCTTAGGTGCAGGGGAGTAAGATACATCCAGGTTTAAATTTCCACTCCTTATTATCTTGAACAATTTTCTTAATCAGTCTAATTTTGGTCATCCATAAAATGAGGACAGGTATACCCAGCCTATACAGTCATTGTAGGGATTAAATGAGAAAATACACATGAAAGGGTGTTGTCCATAATAAGTTCTCATCGCTTATATGTTCGATTCCTCCACGCACCCTCATTCTCTCCAGGAAGATGTGTCAGAAGGCCTGTTTGCAATCCCTCTGAGATAACTCAGGTTGCAAGGTAGCCTTTGAGAATGTGAATGAGTCCTTTCAGGGCACAGGGTTGGGCTTACAAAATACTATAGAGCATGTAAAATTTGTTTCCGTTTCCCTCTGTGCCACAATTCTGTGTCCTCACACGACACAACCTGTTCTCTCCTCAAGCATCCACTGGTGAGCTCCATTTTCCATCCCCGGTATCTACATGGGTGTATTATTGCAAAATGGTGAAAATAGGACCTAGTGATGTCTCCATTTATCTGCCATATTGACATTCTAATAGGAAAGGAGTTGTCATGACTCCGTCTGTAATCGATACCTATTATTCCCAACAGGCCTCCATTTCCTCATTATTAGAAAACATTAACACATAGTTGGGAGGTGGAGGCATGGTTACATTATGTTTCATTTTCCTTAATGGAAAACAAATACGGTTATTTAAAAGAATTGAAGAGAAATGTGGAGAATTGATAATGACACATTAACTTATAGTAGCAACTAATAAAATGTGCTATCATTCCCTTAATGTCCATATATTTCATTAGATTATATAACCTCTTCCATGGCAGGGTTTGGGTCTATTTTACTCTCACAATTTTAATTCTCTACATCGGACATGTAGGCACAAGATAAGCATTTGTGGAATGAAGAAATGTGTTCATAGACACGTTATATTAGGAGTGAATATATATAGTTAGTAAAATGCAACACAAAATAAAAATAATGTGGGATAATGGGTGTTTTGATCTTTCAGCCAAATTTAAAGTGCTGCATGTCTTTTAATATTTTTAAAGATGGTAATAAAATACGAGATGAAATCTAAAATCGATTCTGGCTCTAAATACCGGGTTGAGAAATTGTGGAGAATAGAGGTCTCTTTCTGTAACTTCTAAAATCACATTGTTAGTAATCCTTCAAAGAACTTGCCTTAATAGAGAAAAAGTGGTTTGCCCCACCATTTCCACAGCTGCCCTCCAGGTGACATGATGCGAGACCCATCTCGCAACACTCAGGATGTACTTTCCCCCAAGATTGTTTCCATTATGAACTTACAGTTCTAATTTGTTTTCTTATATCAACATCTTCAAAATCTCAGCCTTGATGTTTCTTTCCATTATGGCTTTGCTGATGCAATCTGCCTCTTGTTTTATATGGCAATAAAATCAGCACATTTAGATTGCCATTAATCCTTTTTTAAAGTTGAGGAATACCAGGGAGAACACTTTTATTTTTGTCTCATTTGGTATGTTGTTTGGGCCCAGGAATTTCCTGAATGTTTCTACAGTAACATATCACCAAAAAAGGAAAGAAGCATAGATGTAAACCTTGCCTCTTGCCATTGAGTTACTGACCCTGTTAAAATGGTTGATTCTTTGAAATTAGATTCAAGTTTACAAAGACTTTATCATTCTTCGTTTTAGAAAATTACTCAACAAATAAAGACTCTCCAAAAATAAGAGAATTAGAATTCATTAGGAAAGCTAATTTGTAAATTTGTAAGACTAATTCTTAAAACTATTAGTGTCAAATAAGCTCATCTTTCTGTAAGTGTCTTTGAGTCAAAAATCATTGTTTCTAAATAATTCATTTCAGTGTATTAAAAATCAAAAGTTAAAAAATTTTTTATGGACAACCATTTATTTTAAAGAATTCTATTTTAAAAAGTAAGGTCATCTGAAAACAAGACATTAACTAACATGATTAAAATTAAAATGTGTCTGACTTAGGAGTAAAATAGAAGATGTCAATTCGTGTTGTATCCAATAATTACATATTATATTTAAAAATTTTTTTAACATTTATTCATTTTTGAGAGACAGAGAGAGACAGAGCATAAGTGGGGAAGGGGCAGAGAGAGGGAGACAGAATCCTAAGTAGGCTCCAGGCGGGGCTCAAACCCACAAACCACGAGACCATGACCTGAGCTGAAGTCGGACACTCAACTGACTGAGCCACCCAGGTGCCCCTGTCCTTTTAGTTTTTAAACTGCCTTCTCCATCTAAAGAAATGGAGGGGAATATTATTTAGTCGACCACAAACTCTTTTTTTTTTGTAGGAAAGCACAACTTATGCCATGTCTATGTTTTCTTACTGTATATAGAATTATAAAACAAGTTGAAAAAACAAAATAAATAATGTATTTATTTTATTTTTGTAAATGTATCACTATGGAGTAAGCAAGAGCTATGAAATCTTTATTGCTTAGAAGACAAATTAGGGGCACCTGGGTGGCTCAGTCAGTTAAGCATCAGCTTCAGCTCAGGTCATGATCTCCTGGTCTGTGAGTTCCCCTGCGTCGGGCTCTGTGCGGACAGCTCAGAGCCTGGAGCCTGCTTTCTGTGTCTCCCTCTCTCTCTACCTCTCCTCCACTCGCACTCTGTCTCTCAAAAATAAACATTTAAAAAAAGAAGACAAATTATATTGCAAAAATTATAAAGCCTCTATTTTTTAATCATATCTCTTCACTATAAAAATATTTACATAAAGTCATTCAATCAGTACTATTTTGCTGCTGCAAAGTATTATTTTTCCATAATAACTATAGAGAAAACTAAAAGGACCCTAAGAGTTAAGTGAAGTTTATTTATAACATTCACAAAGCAAAATTTATACATATTTTTATTACATCAATTGGATGGGTGGGGACATTACTTTTGCACTATGAACTTCAAAAGTAATTGTTTTATTATCCCCAAAGTGGGCTTTTAATCTATGGTACCCTATCCATTTTAAGGTAGGTATTAATACATATCTTGATATAAAAATAAGAGTGTATGGTTTTACATTTTTCATATGATCCATATGAAAAATTCAAATATTCCGTTATAAGGAAGGTGAGAACAAGCTAGGCAGACTGAAGATGTATGTAAAGGTAGGATAAAGAGAAAAGAACAAAGAAAGTGGAAACAGGAATCTCAGAATGCAATGGGAATAATTCACTCAGAAGCAAATCCAATACTGGCCGCAGTATTCTATGGTCAGAAACTCCATCTCATGGACCACATCCAAAAATGAAGTTTTTTGTTGGCTCTTTCCTTGGGAGCTTAAAGGTACCATTTGAATGTTTTCTCTATTGTGGCCTCCTGCCTGAAGCAGAAGCTGGTGTCATCTCGGCAACATTACCAAGTTATGCTGCTGGCCAAGCCCTCCCAGAACTAGAAAGATGAATTGTGAACCCCTTTATTCTGCTACTGGCAACAATAATATGTGAAATGTGTTAGTCACACAAATGCTAAAGTTTCTAAGGGAGGTCACATGTATCAGATGTATTATTTCCTTAACAATTTTAGTGAAATAAAGTTGAGGTTTGATACTTACAAATGAGTATTAGTATACCTTTATATATTCATGAATTGCATTTTATCTACATTTCTGATGGGAATTGGAAAGCTAGAAATAATGAACAAAGGGAGAGGAAGGTCTGTGCTGATTTCTGTGAGAAGGAGGCACTAAGAACGCTTTTCCTTATTTCTTTTTTTTTTAAATTTAAATGCAGGTTAGTTAACATAGAATGTCTTTTCCTTATTTTCTTACTCTCTTACAACTTTCTTACTAAAGAACTTGTCTCTACATAAGTATTACGCTCTCAGATTCTGAGAACTGCAAAGAGATTAAGTGTTGTCCATGAGATGGAAAGAGCTGGTAATTCAACTCTTGCTAATTTATTTCTTCCTTGACTCATTTATTTGGGGACATCTTAAATCCAACAACAATTAACACTGGAAAATCAGTGCTTATTCTTAGGTACACAGAGGACTAGAATATAGGACATATTTATATGAAAACACATTGTTCCTGTACTTGGAATTTACATTTTCATTTGGTGCCAGAGATACAATTTGAGTAAGATAAAGTCCCTGCTTTCAAGGAACTTGACAGATTTCTGAAGTAGACAGGCAATTAAATTTACAGTAAAAACTGGCAATTACTGGCTATGTGCTAAGGAAAGATAGAATAGGGACATTTTTATTTTTAATAGTAGGGACAGAAGTATTTTTCTAACACACAGCTGGGATTATTAATTTGTATTTGTATCTGTAATCAGCAAAATTCCACAAATAGAAGTTGCCAGAATATACCTAATTTTTGTAAGTTAAACTCTATCATCCCATGAAATTTTATTATGAAATTTATAATATAATTGCAGAGAAAGCCAAGCGGGTGACTTGAACTCAGTATACAAGAGGGTTTTCATAGTAATTTAACCCAGTGAATGTGTGTGCACTTTCTACATGTTTTTAGTTCAGGCACCTTTAAAAAAAAAAGTTTATTCATTTTGAGAGAGAGAGAGAGAAAGAGAAAGAACATGGGGGCAAGGGGCAGAGGGAGAGGGAGAGGGAGAGGGAGAGAGAGAATCCCAAGCAGGTTCCCCACCATCAGCACAGAGCCCTACACAGGGCTCGATTTCAAGAACCATGAAATCACGACCTGGGTCAAAATGAAGAGTTGGACACTTAACTGACCGAGCTACACAGGTGCCCCCAGGCACCTTTAAAGCCTATGGTTTTTTCCTACTCCAGCTTGTGGAAACTATCATGGCGTATATTTGAATATTTGCAGGACACAGTGCTTACAGTATAATTCCCCTCATTCTTAAGCCTGGGTTCAGAAAGGGGCCATGTGACGTTTATCATATTCTTGTGACCAAAACAAGTCGCAAGGCCAGTCCAGATCCAGGTTATAGAGAAATACATACTACCTCTTGATACGAGGGGCTGTGAGGTTATATTGCCAAAAATGGTGTGTACAGGGAAAAGAATGGTTACAGCCATTTGAGCAATCTATCACAATTAAATTTTAGACTCAAACTTCCACTTTTCTCAATATAATGTGTGAGAAACAATTCTGGGTAAAAATGAAGATCAGCTGTTTTCCCATCTTTCAAGAGAACATGTCATGAGAATATATACAACTGTAATACTAACTCATTGAATACTGTAGTTATTTGAATTCCCACTGACATAGACAGTGAACTCAATTGTTGAAAATTGTTGGTTAATAGCTCCTACTTTTTGGATATTGTTAAATTATCTAAGTCCTGAATTAAGGACTGGCTATTGGCTACGAATACAACCAAGGAAAGAATTTGTCTCTAATTTCTTGAGAAGCAAAAAGGTAACAAAATGGATGAAACAAAAAAATATACATGTTTGACAAATGTAACAATTTTCATAAGCATCTTTGTGGTACGATTGCATTAAGAGAAACATTCCTGAGGCGCCTGGGTGGCTCAGTGGGTTAAGCGTCCGGCTTAGGCTCAGGTTACGTTCTCACGGTCCGTGAGTTCGAGCCCCGCGTCAGGCTCTGTGCTGACAGCTCAGAGCCTGGAGCCTGCTTCGGATTCTGTGTCTCCCTCTCTCTCTGACCCTCCCCCGTTCATGTTCTGTCTCTCTCTGTCTCAAAAATAACTAAAAATTTTCAAAAATTTAAAAAATACAGAAACATTTCTGGATTTGCTGTTAATATCTAAATTAATCATAAACTTGTTTGGAAAATTTTATTTGGAAGGAGGTAAGACTCTTGAAAGAGAAATTGCCTAAACACTCTTGTGAGTTCAGAGTGTTGTGTAAGCTCAAAACACATTATTCTGTTCAGTTGAATAGCTGAAGCACGCATGAAAGTATCAGCACACGTTGCTAACTGCTTGACAGATTAAAACCTATTTAATGGGTAATATGAAAAATACTAGGGAACACGTGTGTTCACTCAGTGGGCCCAATTTAGCATTAGTTCTATTTGCTACAGTTTTAATTCCCAGGGCGGGAAATGAAACACATTGTTCCCTTGAAGGCTTTTGACCTTGCCTTTTTCTAGACCCTGGAGAAACCATTACTTGTTGAACTACATTAAAGACAATTTCCTGAAATTGACATAAATTTAAATGTGTCTTTTTGAAAGGGCACCGTTTATAGAGCCTGTATCTCACAGTGGTGCCACTTGGCATATCAGTGCTGACAGAGCTCAGTGGAGAGCAATTATAGATGTTGGTCTCAACGTAACGTGAATTCCCATACTCTGGAGTTGCTGTTTCTCTCTGAGAGAAGCCTCTCAAGGGCACACATTTGTAAAATACAGACCTGATTCTCCTCCGTTTCTATTACATTGGTTAGTTGTTTTCATTTAAAAGCTGTTAAGCCAACAAATTAATATTTAAACACAGAAGTGTCAAAACTTATTTGAAGAGCCTGTGCCGATAGAATTGTTAGATCCCATACCTTCTTTAGTTCCTCCAGAGGTAATTTGAAGCCCGGCCATGTGCTTCAGTATATTTGCACACTGTCTAAGCACAGCCCCTACAGATCTTGAATATCAAGTGATTCTTTCAGATCAGGAAAAAATTGAGAAATAACCAAATGGATTACATACAGAGGTTTGGCACTTTGCTTACACAATGCCATTACTCTTAATTTTCGAAAATTTCAGCTTCTTGGTTAGCCTAATACTTTTAAAACTTGCATAACTATTTTCTACTCAGCCATCCTTATTTTTTCTTCATATGAAAATAATCCTTTGACATGAGCGATGGGATCAGCAGAAGGGGACAACTGGCACAGACAGACTCAATTACATCAAAATTGAATCACTTGGATCTTAGGGTGCCAATCAACCTTGGGATGTCCTTGGATTAACATGACTAAAATGCTGCTCTTCCAAATTGCCCGAAGAATATTAAAATGGAATAAGAGGCCAGGATTATTTTTTTCATATCCTGATTACCTGACTTAAATGTTTAAAAAATCAGAGCTCACTTATATAACGAATGAGCTGGATTCCAGAAAAGTTTTTGTAAACCACTTATCATTTCAATCATCCCTACTTTTCATTTGATTGCATTTTAAAATAATAAATAAAAGATTTGATCTCTGGATATAATAAAATTATACAGACAAGGTGCAAAAAAACATATAACTTTCTGATATATATTGGCTATACGTGTCATTAAGATGCCCATATCCACAATAATAGTTGTAGTGATAATTATCTGCTCCTTTCAAAATCTAACAAGATCACAATACTGAAAGTGAAGCACTGTAGAAGATAGGGAAGTCTACCTGTTTTGTATCTTTTGTTCTCACTTTAGAGACCGTAAATCTTTAAGGCCATAGGGATGTGGGAAATTATTTTTACCAATCTTAGGTATCTTAAGACTTCCAGTTTTACTTCTATCCAAGCAATGGAGCATGATGGAAAGAGCAAGGGTTTAGGAACCAAAAAGACAATCTCAAGCTCAATCTAAGACTAGTAACTTTTCTGAGCCTCGGTTTTCTTACCTTTAAAATAGAATAGTACCTATCTTGCGGGGTTACTGTCAAGGTTGAAAAAGATAATGCATGTAAAGCCCTCTGAACAGAAACCATGGCATAACAAATGTTAATTAAATTTACTATTTTATCTACGTGTGGATGTGTGTGTTGTCAGCAATGGATTCTGTAGGCAACATAAGACTTTCTGGTACTTCCTATAGTCTTTGAGTGCCAATATTTTCCTTCTTGTCAGGGAACAACATGTACTTTGTAAATAATTTTATTTTCATCTTTCATTTATCACTAAATTTTATTGAGTGCCTAACTGGAATTAAAGTTAGCACACACATGAATGAGTCTGAGTATCTACCTTGACAGAATTTATAGTACAGTAAAATACATACATACAAATATACCTATCAAACCAAATGTGATATTATAAGCTTACATAGTCACCAGCAGGGAGAGGGTACCTGCCATTTGGAGAAGGGATGGAAGGTGTCAGAGTGCATGGATGAAGGCATTTGAGGGTGACTTTGAAATGAAGCTAAGATTTAAGCCTGTGTCTTTGGAAAAAATGGGGATTCCAGACAGTGAGCATAACATGAGTAAAACAAAATAACAAGTATGCTTGACTTGCCTGGATATGAGAATGTAAGGGAAAAATTAAAAGGTTGCAACAGAAGGCCGAGGTCAAATAGTAGAGAACCCTGAATACCAGGTAAGGAGAACTGACTTTTTCTTTTGATTGACTACACACAGCGCCTCCTCTTGTCTTTTCTGAGTTCTCTCTCTAATACTAAAAATGATTCAGGCTCTCCCCTGGGCCGTCTCACTGATGCAATATGCCAATGCTGGCTCTGACTTAGCTTCCTTTGACTATTCTTTGTGTTATCTTTCCTGGTCCCCTCTTGTTTTAGCTCATAGGCTTATTGTGTAGGTACAAAACCAAGGTTGGAGAGAAACATCAACCATCTCTCTTGGTCTCAGAATGAGTCAGGGCCAATTTGTCTCCTTCTCTCTGGATATCCCATAAATGTCATGTCATTGGAACCCATTAGCCCAACAGGCAGAAGGACAGAGATTATGAAAGGTGTCCAGGAACACACTTTTCTCAGCACAACAAAAGGTAGGGGAATGTTTGGTTGGAGAAATCAAACAAAATGCATTTGTCCACCTCAGTGCTTTTGTTTTGCTTCCCAGAAGGGAATGATGTGATCTTTTGTCAGTTTCAAATGCCTCCAGTCACACTTCAGGTTGAGGCAGAAAGAATTTTTTTACCAAAAGCAATAAGGTCATATGTGCATAAAGCTTAATAAAGTTTCTCTGCACATGAAACTTCAGAAGGTCACAAAGCACAGAGTGAGAACACCAAGGGTCCGTTATACCTTCACCTGCTGCAGGGGAGCTCAACTTGACTGGTCATTGAAACCACATGGGAGAGGCCTTCAGACCCACTGACGCTAGGGCCTTACTCCCAGATTGGTTTCGTGATTTTTAACGCCACACATCATTGTAAAGACCAGCTGGAGCTGAGAGCCATTCAAACATTCTAAAGCCTCTTGTTTTCCTGTTTGGAAACTGCAGAATTAGAGACATTGAGGTATTTGCTCACAGCTTATTAATAAGACACCTAGGCCTAGATCACATTTCTCCAGAATACCAGGGTTCTTCCTTCAGAGTTTGTTGTTTCCTCATACATCATGGAATTCAGGAATTTATTTTCTATTTATTTCTAATATTAAATTACTCATTGAGGCAGTCCACAAATTTTCCATCCAGTAGTCCAAAATACCATCCACTATTCAAGGAAAAAGGAATATGGCAGAGAACAAAATCCCTGCATGCAATGAGGTAACCTTGGTGATGAAAAGCAAGAAAAGACACCTATCGTTAACATGAATGAGAAGGTGAGGAAATAACTTCAGAGTAATATGGGGTGTAGGGATGGTGAATTTGGGTAGCTTTTGTGCTGGGCGCTGTGGTAAATCTTTGATGCTTACTAAACACTAAGGATGTAGTGATTCAAAATAACTCCCCAATGCCAAATAACTGGCCTTGAAGGTTCAATTAAAAATTGCCAGGTAATAAACACAGAAAGGAATTTAAAGCTGAAAGATCATTTTGTGCAAAGATATAAGTTTTTGAGAGACAATGATACCTTGAGAGGGTTACATATCGATTCAACAGTGCTGGAACAAATCATGAAAGAGATTAAGAAAAAATAATCAGATAATGAAGGGCAATATATGCCTTGCAAGTAGATTGGTTGCTTTCCTTCTAGGAGAATGTTTCGCAAACTGAATTATGTGTTATGTTATTACCTGACAAATTTATACAACTGAAAATTCCTGGCCTACCTCCAGTATCTCTGATCTGGTGATTCTGTCGGTGATGGTCTATACCACTTTGAGAAATGATGCTCTGAATGATGGGGAAGCATTTAAAGAAATTTAATGTGGGAAAAACATGTCTGGATTTTCATGTTGTTAACAATTAACACTGGAAAAGTATAGAGGATATACTGGGGGCAGAATGATATATTTGATTAAAAAGTTATGACAGTACTCTAAGAAGGAGATAATGAGGGCCTTCACTAGGGCAGTGGTATAAATGAAAAGAAAGCAGAAAATGCACATTTGAAATATTTAAGAGGTAAAATGGACAGGTGACAGGATTTAGGAGCAGAGTTAAAAAGTAAGGAAGAGGGTGATTTGAGTAATTGAATGGGAAAATATTATCAGCAAAAAGGTGAGTTCAGATTTGGCCATGTTCAGGATCACCTCGGCAGTCAACTATACGTATCAATGTGCATCTCAGGAGAGAAGGATGCCCAAAGACATTGACTTGAAAACTGTCAATAAACATGTAACCATTAGATTTCGTAAAGATCAAGAAGAAACTATGAGAGAGGTAGAAAGTATAAAAACAGAGAGGAGAGAATTTCAAATAAGTGTTCAGTTGTGCTAAATACCCTAAGAGGCTAAGTAAGATATTTTGAAATTGGCAATTTAAAAACCATTGGTGAATTTAGTGAGAAGTAAGAATGATAATCTATATTTTGTGAATTAACACTAAAGGGGAAGATTAGTGGTGGTGGCAACAAATATATCTATATCCAAGAAAGGGCTGTATACATGTACACGCACACACACACACACACACACACACACACACACACACCTATGCACACATCTTTCTGTTACCTATCATAAAAATTGTTCTTTCTTTGTGTACACTTAGCAAATCGAAGTATGAAGAATGCAAGTAGCATAAAGAAAAGAAAATTCAAATAATGGTGCTAATCCTCATCTTCCAACAGAATAGTAAATATTTCTGTAAGAAATTAATGGACTCACAAAAGTGGGTTGACATATTTTAAGAATCATCTGAAATTTTTGGAATAGGGAAAGCATAAAATTATATATGTTAAGTGTTTCAGGAAGAACAAATATTCAGAATATGCCTAAATTTCCATAAACTTTGGCATGACAAATATTTTCACATCTTAACTCTAGTTCATTACAATACACTTCAGGAAAGCTTTACTTTTTTGTCTGATCCTTTCAATTTCTTCTTGAGGATAGGGGCAAACTTTTCTATACACTGTCTAACATTTCTCCATTTTAATAATGGAATGTATCCTAAAAGGACTTAGTGAAATGCTGTTCAATAGAAACACAATGCAAACCACATATTTAATTTTATATATTCTAGAAGGCACATTTAAATGTCAAAAACACATAAAAACAGGTAAAACTGATTTTAGTAATGCATTTTATTTATCATAATACATCTAAGATATTATCATTTCAATATGAAATCAATATGGAAATTATTAATAAGATACTATACCTTGTCCCCCTAAATCTTCAAAATCTGGTGTGTCTTTTACTCTTACAACATATCTCCATTGGGATTATCCACAGGTCAAGTGCATGATGGCCATCTGTGGATAATGGCTGCCATACTGGATAGTCAAATTTAAGGAATTCACTGTACAGACTGTGTCTATTATATATCACCAAACTGAATCTTATAATTACATAGTTAATTTTCACCCAAGTTACAATTTTCTTTGCTATTTTAATGTAAAATTTCCCAGTGTGAGTAGCTGATGTGGGAAGGTAAGTACTTGTCAATTAATTAATTATTTCAAAACAGTTATTTCGTATCTGTGACAGTATCTTGACAGCTTTTGGAATACAGGGGTAAATAAGACAGCTATGACCTAGAAAAGCACATTTTTCCTAGCAAATAAGATAAAACCTATGTACAAAACTTGATGTGACAAAGAAATTTGAAATAGCACCTCGTTAAGTTATTCCTCCCATAATGACACAGTAGCGGTTTACGTTCAAGTGCTCTGGATAGTCAGCAAATAAAAGGCTCAAATGTGACAGGATTAGAATAATGTTTGTGACTATGACGGACCTTGAGCTAAGCTTCAAAGTTTGGGTAAATTATGGTTTGGTAGAAAATGGAAAATCCTGATTCAGGGAACAAAGTTAATAAAATCATGGAAATGGGAATGAGTATGACAGTGAAGAGGAACAAGAAAGTAGTCAGCTGCCTGGAGAGGACGGTTAACAAATGAAAAGTAAGATGTAAAAAATGATTGGGGCTTGGACAAAGTAGGCATTTTCCCTTGCCTTGAATGGAAACCTATTATAATACTGTTTATAAAACACTGCTTAGAAGATTACAATGTGGAAATTTTCATGCACTGTTGCCTTGAATAAACCCTTGATGGAAAAATCTCACGCCAAAGACAATATACTTTAAAACAAATAAATATCTTTCAGAACTTCTTGAGTACAGCATGGGACAACTCCATATTTATCACAAATCCTTTGGCTTTATATTGTTGTACAGAAGATAACCTAGAGATTAGAGTAATCCTCCGCAGCATCAACTCTCTAGAGGGCAATTTGTTATTTATACTAAGTATGAAGTACCATACCAACAATCTCTGAAAAATTGTTCCTAACTGTTATATATTTCCACTGCTAGGATTTTATGAGAAGGAAATAAACAGAGAAATCCACACTGAAGTAGGCACAGGGATCTACTCCATTTATAACAATAACAAATTCGAAACAATGTCCAGATTCAGTTATGAATTCAATATACTTTGGTCCACTAACACTATGTGCTATTAGGAAAATAAATACCATGTTCTCCAGGATTATTGGATTATATCAGGAAATACTCATGATGTAAATTTTATTGAAATTCAGACAGTTAAAATTTTTAAATCATGAGGACACAACTGCATGATTTTTTATAACATTAAAACTTATAGGGGCGCCTGGGTGGCGCAATGGGGCGCCTGGGTTAAGCGTCGGACTTCAGCCAGGTCACGATCTCGCGGTCCGGGAGTTCGAGCCCCGCGTCGGGCTCTGGGCTGATGGCTCGGAGCCTGGAGCCTGTTTCCGATTCTGTGTCTCCCTCTCTCTCTGCCCCTCCCCCGTTCATGCTCTGTCTCTCTCTGTCCCAAAAATAAATTAAAATGTTGAAAAAAAAATTAAAAAAAAAACTTGTATAACCGGTGTCCAGATCAATAAATAAAATAATATCAGCTCACCAGAAGCTCCTTCTATGCTCCCTTCACCCTTACTTCTAACAGCATGAATTAGTTTTTCTTTTTTTTAAATTTTTCTTTTTCTTTTAATTTTTAAATGTTTAGATATTTTTGAGAGAGACAGAGAGACAGAGCATGAGCAGGGAAGGCTCAGAGAGAGAGGGAGACACAGAATCTGAAGCAGGCTCGAGGCTCCGAGCTGTCAGCGCAGAGCCCGATGGGGGGCTTGAACCTATAAACCATGAGATCATGACCTGGGCGAAGTCAGACGCCTAACCGACTGAGCCACCCAGGCACCCCTCACATTTTTCTAACTGAAATCATGGAGAATGTATTCTTTTGCATCTGGCTTTTGATTTAATATGATCTTTGGCAGATTTAACCCACGCTGTTGTATGTGGTTTAAATTTTTAATTATCATTGATATATAGTAGTGCATTATATACGTGTATAAAACTTTACCCGATTTGCTGTTGAAGGATATTCAGGATATTTTCAGTTTGAACTATTTAGAATAGTTTTTTTTAGGGGTGCCTGGATGGCTTATTCAGCCAAGCATCCAATTCTGGATTTTGGCTCAGGTCATGATCTCATGGTCCTGAGATGAAGCCCAGCTCTGGGCTCTGCACTGGGCATGCACCCTACTTAAAATACTCTCTCCCTCTGTCTCTGCCCCTCTCTTGCACATGTGCTCTCTCTCGCTCTTTCTCTCTTGCCCTCTCTCTCCAAAAAATAAATTTTTAAAAAGAATAGCACTTTTAGAGATTTCTTTTTTTAGTGTGACTTTGTGTAACTTTCAGGAAAGATACACATTTCCATTGGACACATATACTACAATTAAACTGCTAGATCATTGGGTCTGAATAGGTTCAACTTTCACAGTTATTGACAGCAATTTTCAAAAGTGATTATTATACAAGCCGTGTTATTCCTACAAGCAGTACAATTTTAGTGGGAAGAACAAGTATTACATTTTGGTTTTCATTTGAATTTCCCCTAAAGTCTAAGGAATTTGATCACCTTTCCGTAACTGTATTAGTCATTATGAAATCAGCCATGTGAAATTCATGCCCAAGTTCTTTGCACGTTTTTCTTTTTGTGTCTGCTTTTCCCCTTATTGACATACATTCTGAATATTAGTCTCTTGTTGGATGTATGCATCGCAACGGTTTTTCTTTCTGGAGCTTCTCCTACCACTTCAATGGTATTCTTTCACATCGGTTACACAGGATTAGATAACGGAAAGTACTGACAAGACTCTTGAGGGGTTACTCATCTAAGGCTTTAATAAAGGAAGAGGCTATGGTTGATCAGGAGAAAGCAAGCACTGGTGAGCAATGGTGTCCCAAGAGTCTTTCAGATTCATTTCTTCAGGGTCCTTTTTGAGTCACACAGGATGTGGGTGGCCTTCAGGTCATGAACCACTAATGTATGTATGAGGAACTTTGTTAAGTGTCAGGTATTACTCTCAGAGCTATAGACACAGTATTAATCAAAGCAGACAAATTCCTTATTTTCATAGAGCTTATTTATATTTCAGTTGGTGACAAGGAAACAAATGTATGAACAATATGATGTAAACTTGTGTGAACAGATCATGTCTGCTAGTAGGAAGAGGAGGAAGAAATAAAAGTTGCTTGATAACATGAGGTTTGAGTAGAGACCTTAAGAAAATGATAGAATAAGCAGTGTAATTATATGTGGGAAGACTTTTCCAGGCTGAATAAATAGAAAGTAAAAATATTCAGTCAAGAGTAAGTATGAACTTTTTAAGACCAGCAAGTGTAGTAGAAATAGAATGAGCTGGAGTAGGGTAAGAGAATCATAAGAGATAAGTCTGGAGGGATGGCAAAATCTAGTAAGGCATAGTAGTCATGGCAATAGCTCATTGAGATGGAAAAAAATCATTGCAGTGTATTAAACCGAAGAGTAACATGATCAGAAATATGCTCTGATGGCTGCTGTTTGGAGAATAAATTGTAGGATGGCAATGGAGGAGACAAGGTGTTTTCCTAGGATACCACATTGATAATGTATAATTCAGGAGAGAGATGATGGTGGTTTGGATGAGGAAGGCGTGTAAAGATGTAGTTTGAAGACAGAACATGTATGGTTTGATGATGAATTGGAATCACATCAGAGAGCAGTCAGTGATGAGTTCTAGGTTCTGTTCTATTTTACTGGTTACTGGAAGAATGCAGTCACCATTTCATGAGATGGGAAAGACTGGGGTGAAGAGGTTTTAAGAGGATGGGCTAGTTGGTGAAAAGTAATTGAAGTGTAAGAAAAGTCATGCTATTTAAGTTTACAGGTAGGCTACAAATTCAAAAGCGTTAAAGGTGACCTGGATTATCTCGACCAGAAATGAAGTTTAGGAAATTTCCTGGGAATAACTCATATTAAAGAATTCAATGTCAGTTAAAAGGACTATACTTTCTAGTTTTTTTAAAAAATATCCTCTTTTGTATAGAAGACTCCTAAAACATACTTAAAAATGATTCTAAAATTGCCAACTTTTTTTCTCTTTGGAAATGCAATTACTCTGGATTGTATTCACTTTGGTGTCTTCCACATTTTTGACAGATATGTGGAACTGCCATATCATATAATTTATAATAGTTAATATTTCATGAAAACACACGTTTCTTCCTTTTTATTTCTTGTCTTTTATATGTATCATATTTTATTATAGAATTTTTTTAGTGTTGCTATATTTAGTACTTAGAAAAAACATATTTAAAGGACGATATGATGAATAAATGTGTTATTTATTCACTGATCTCTAATCTCTCAAACTTTTAACACAACTCTGGCAGAAATGTAGTTGTTCATCTACTGGCTGCTAACCACCATTCACTTGGTGAATGGGTAATCATAATTGTAGGCAGAGTACCATAAAGGAAAATAAAGAAAGAAAGAAAGTTATAGCAAAACAGCAATTCAAAAATAACCCCATTATCTCTAGTCACCAAGAGGGTTGCTGGCTGACTCAAATAGGTCTCTATGTCCTATATTATTTATTTTTAGCATTTCTCAAAATCATTGTACACTTTTAAAGATACGGAGTTCCCTAATTATGAAAGAGCCCAAATGTCCATTGACCAAAGAATAGAGAAAGAAGATAGGGTATGTACCTACAACAGAATATTAGTCCATAAAAAAATGAATCTTGCCATTTGCAGTGATGTGGATGGAACTAGAGTAGTATGCTAAACGAAATAAGTCAGTCAGGGAAAGACAAATCCCATATGATTTCACTCATATGTAGAATTCAAATGAGCAAAGGGAGCAGAAAGAGAGAGAGAGAGAGAGAGAGAGAGGCAAACCAAGAAACAGAATCTTAACTATAGAGAATAAGTTGATGGTTACCAGAGGGGAGGTGGGTGGCAGGGATGGGTTAAATAGTGATAGAGATTTACATTTATTCATCTATCAATGCGACCACACATTTCACAAAATTTAGTGGGAATCTAATCTGTGCTATGTGCTCTTCTGGGTATTGGGAATATCACAAGTAATAGAACAGATAAATATCCATACCTGTACGGAACTTACATTCTGGGGTAAGGGTAGAGGATAAAAATGGTCAAGTAAATAAGTTACAGTACAATATGTCCTATATGATAAATGCTATTTTAAGGGAAGAGAAGAGAAGAAATGCCATAATGGGGCACAGATGGGTGTTGACTCCAGTATTAGTATTAGAAACCAACGAGGACTAGATTCCTAGTTCCATACCGTATGGTTTTGTATGAAATCACAGGGAGAAAGAAAGACAACCTGAGATTAGGCCTAATGGTCTCGGGTGGAGAGCAGAAGCAACGCTGTAAGTGCTATGGAAAAGGAAGGGACAAACGTCCTGCCAGGAATTTGCAAAATTCTGAACGTCACCTCTTTTGTTTTGCCAGGGATACAGAGGTCAGAAAGTCGTTCTCTAATTCAGAGCTCACAGATTTTCTCAGCTCCCTTTTGACTCCTGTGAGGAGAAGTAGGGGTCGCAACAATATATTTTCCAATATCCAGACGTTTCACTTCATTTATATAATCTTTCTTTCCTATTAATTTTTTTTTTCTGTTCCATGTGCACATAAAAACATTGGAGTTCCTCTATGCCCTGAATTTTCTTCCAAATTATGGAGCTCAAGGGACGCATAAACTTTTAGTTCTTTTAGTGAACTACAGTAGATGCAAACAAAATCCTCGGATTAAAATCTCTGTGGAGGAAATTTATCCTTATCAGTGGAGCAGAGAGAAGAATTGTAGTAAGTAAACCAAATGGGAGAAACATTTAGAAACCATGCATGATATTTACACAAAGGTGCACTGCATTTTAGAAAGAGATTGTGATAGTCATCTATGTACAAAATATTTCCCAATTATACAAAATGCTCCCAATTTTTCGGGTTTATGGTACATGTTCTAGTTTTTTTTTATGGCTGCATAGCAAATAATCCTAAAAGTTAGTGGGGTAAGCCAACAACAATTTCATTATATTTTCTATTATGTGGGTCAGATATTAAAGAAGGACACAGTGGGGACGGCTCATTTTACCGCTGCCACTTTAGTTGGGGTGGCTTCAGTGGCTGGACATAGCTGGGTGATTTGACTGAAGCCATATAGGGGGGCCTTAGATCAGGGTGTTGGATGGGCTCTTTAGTTCTCCAGACTATGCCTGATGGCCAGACAACTTTCTCCATACTTCCTCTCCATGGATCTCGCTGTGGCTAGGGGCTCACAGCAGGGCCAGGGAAGTCAGAAATGTTACAGGGCAACTGGTTTCTCCCAAAGTGAGTATTCTGAATAGGAAGTGAAAACTGCTCATCTCTTAAAAGCTGGACCTGAACATTGATATAAGGTCATTTCCTTCTATCCCATGTGTAAAAGTAGTCATAAAACCTTACCGGAATCAAAGACAGAGGTCACAGAAACAACATCTCAAAGAGGGAGTGCCAAAGAAAGTATGGCCCCATCAGAACCACAATTTTCGACCCCCTGAGTGGGTACTTGTGACTAATTCTGGCCAGTGACTTGTGGGCAGAATGGCCTGTGTCACTTTAAAAGTGGAGCATTCATCTCAAATTTAAAACTTTGAACAGTCTCTTTCCCTTAGACATAGAACCTGATAGCATCTGAGATATTAAATTGAGCCAAAATTGAAGATCATGGAGCAGAGGCCTCTGTCAACCTACAATGGGGATGTGGTATAATTGAGAAATATACTGTACCTTATTAACTTAAAGTACTAAGATTTGGGAGTCATTTGTACGTATGCAATAACCTAATCCATCCTGACTGATACACAGCTGTGCCTCTGCTTTCCATATTATTCTCCCTAACTACTGAGATATGCTAACCATATTATCAGATGGAACCTCTAATCATTTTTATATGTGGAAACAGATTTATTCAAAGAAATTATTGCTTCCTTGACATATCACATATGGCAAAACAACCAGAGAACAATTCAAATATTTATTCCATCCTCTCTTAAAGCTAAACAGAGAAAAATTGTTTCAGGCAGTATTTATTTTTCCCTAAATAGAAAGCATCTCAAGCAGCATTTATCTCTATTAAATTCTCCTTGTTTTCTTGGCATTGTCATATTCCTGTCAATGTTTGCTAATTCATTTTCCATCTCGTTTTTTTCCCATTTATTTCATCTACTTAAGTTTGCTTAGTGTAGGAATCAATTTCCAATGTTTTCTATTTCAGGATAGCTTCCTGTACTTTTAGGAACTTCAAATGACAAGGAATTTAGTTCAGTTTTACATTTAAAAGTCATTTGGCTGAATAAGAAGAAAACAGTATGTTTTTCAGAGCCACTTTTTTGTGCTTTAAGTATTTAATTTCAGGGGGGTGAAGTGCACAATGACCTCTCTTCCCATATTTTTGCAGCTGAACTTCTTGCACAAGATTGATTTGAATTGTACGTTTTGATCTTTAGGTCAAAAGGGCACCTACCAGATGACAACACTCATTAGATTTGCATTTTTGTTAATGTCCTAAATTTGTAATCCTTAAAGCAGAAGTGAGAAACTAACAAGTAAGCCAAGGCTTCAAATCCTGAACAAGGAATGGCACGCCCTCAGCAAAGGTTTGATGCCCATGTAGCAATCAGAAGAATGTTCAGGATGAGTTTTATCAGGTCAGTCAAGCATGGTTGGAAGGGAAACCTTGAATTACAAAATTATAGAATGTCAAAATTGGAATTTACAAAAGTCATATCTTCAGCCAAATCACACATTCATTGCATAGTTCTGAGTGATGGTTATCCAGAGCCTCCTTGAATTCTCAGGTGACAGGAAGATCAAAGGACCAGAAGCAACTCATTTTCTGTATGGGTTTCTTGAGGCATTAGAAGGTACATTCTTCATTGGTATGGAGTTTTTATCTCCGTCAAGAGGTTCTCTAGTTTACAATTTCTGACTCTTATGCGATCTAGAACTACATCTTCTCGTGTTTTTAACATTTGAAATGATCACTGCTTTGTCTCCATGGTCCCTAATTATAACACCAATACAGAAGAGTGTACTGAATGATTCAAAAGTGGGCATAAAAGTAACCACCATAGGAAATCAAGACATGGAACCCTCTCAGCACCCAAAAGATATGTATGTGTTCCTCCAATCCCACCCTGTCCTTCATCTGTAGAGGTAGTTACTTACTATTCTGACTGGATATGTAAGAATTCCCTTGTCTTTCTTTGTAATTTTAACACTTACAAGGTAAGTGCTTCTTGCACTCAGTTTTATAGTTGTAAGACTTGACCATGCTGCTGTTTATTAATAATTTGTTCATTTTTGGTACATAACAGTATGCCTTTGTATAAATACACCACCACAATTTATTTGTTTTGATTCCTGAAGCCATTAACCATCATTGTACATGTTTCTTGAATACGTACGTATATAATTCCTGTGGGATATATACCCATGAGTGTAATTTCTCTGCGATAGGATACATGAATCTTACATTTTACTAGGTATTGCCAAAATGTTCTCTAAAGTACTTATTCCAATTTATTCTCCCACCAAGCAGTGCACAAAAGTTCCTTTTCCTTTATATCCTTCCAACATTTATACTATCAGATTTAAAACTGTTGCCCAATATGGTGGGTGTAGTTTTAATTTGCACATCCTGAGCGATTATTAAAGTTGATTATATTTTCCTCTGTTTATTGGCTATTTGAATTTTCTTTTTTGTAATATGCCTTTTTTCTTCTATATGACAGCATTTTAAAATGTGGTCAACTTTTAGATTTTTGCTTAGCTCTGTTCTTTAATGTTCATTAAATTATAGTTTCTTGGATGAATTCTTCTATAGGTACTTTAGATAGGCTTCTTCCTTATAATAATGCAACACTGAGAATGAAGCTCAATATTCTTTTTTTTAAATTTTTTTAACGTTTATTTATTTTTGAGACAGAGAGAGACAGAGCATGAACAGGGGAGGGGCAGAGAGAGAGGGAGACACAGAATCTGAAACGGGCTCCAGGCTCTGAGCTGTCAGCACAGAGCCCGACGCCAGGCTCGAACTCACGGACTGCGAGATCATGACCTGAGCCAAAGTCGGACGCTTAACCAAGTGAGCCACCCAGGCGCCCCTGAAACTCAATACTCTGTATGTGACCTGAACAATGAAGAATAAATCATAGTTCTAATCCCCTTAATCTGAAGACTATACTTAGACTATGCTTTGCATTAGCAATTTTAGCTGCTTTGTTAACAAGTCATAATTTATCCCACAGCATTGAAAGCCAGTGTTCTGTTGAGCTTGGTGGTATTCTTATAGAATGATCTGAACAGGTGGGTGAATTTCTCCTATTCACCAAGGTCAATTAATAGTCGTTATAATCTACCTACACACTGAGCACAATTGTCTTTCCCTTTTACTGGAGAGACATATTTGAGTCATGGGCAATTTTTCTCCTGGGTCAAGAAGAGTAGTGAGGTAAAGGCAACAATTTTCTTGTGTGCGAAAGGTGAACAAATTTTAATAGGAAGTAAATTGAGCCTTGATTAGAAATTTTTCATACAACAATGTTTCATATGCCAAAAATACAAGTATTTTATATAGAAACGATTATACTAAGAGCATAGTGTCTTGGTTGTCAATGAATATGTAACAATAACATTGGGTAACTGGGTTTCACGGGATGTAATTATTAGCAGCTTCATTATTTTATCCAACTAATACTTACTGAGTATCAATGATGTCAGGCACTATTTTGGAATCTGGGATCACATTTTGGAACTAAAACAAAAAAAATCTGTGTCATTACAGAGTTTGTATTCTAGTTTAGATGAAGAAATGACAAGGCAAATAAGTAATGTATATAGCATGTTAGATGATATTAAATGCTAAGAGAAGAAAATGTTAATGAACAGAATAAGGAAGAGGACACAGTCAGCAGATGTTATAGTTTTAGACAGAGCAGCCAGGGGAGATCTTACAAGAAGCTGATGTTTGAATAAAGACCTGAAGAAGTTGAAAGAATGAAACATATAGTTGTTATGTGAAGAAGATTCCAGGTAAGGTGAGCATATTGAACAATTGCCCTGAAGTGGGAATACATCTGGCTTGTGTAAGGTAAGGAGGGAGGCCAATATATTTGGAGGAGACTGAACCAGGAGAAAAATAGTAGGAGACACAGTTAGAGAAGAAAATAGAAGAAAATGCTACATTTTTCAGGGCCTATAAGTCACTGAGAGGAGACTGACTTTTGCTCCAAGTAGAACTTGGAATTACTGGAGGATTTTGATCAGAAGAAAGACATCAGCTGGGTTACATTTTAGTAAGATTATTCTGCTTCTATGTGGAACATACGCTATGGGGCAGGGACACTGGCAAAAACCAGCGACCATTTAGGAGGCTAGTAGAATCACCCCAGGCAGAGAGGATGATGTCTTAAAAAGAGTGCATAATGGAGGAAGTGGTAAGAGGCAGTCAGAATTTAAATGGATTTTAAAATGAGTTGATGGGTATTCCTGATGAATCAGAAAAAGGATTAAAAATTAGAGATGAGTCAAGGATGAATACAGGTTTTTAGCCTGAGAAACTAGAAGAGAAGATGTGTCTTTTACTGAGGTAAGGAAGGCTGAGGAAGAAGCACATTTGAAAGAGAAAGCAGATTAGGGGTTCAGTTCGGGACATTTTAAGTTTGAGATGCTACTAGCATTTAGGTAGAAACGTCAAGGAAACTTTTGGTTACAAAGTATGAGGTTCAGTGGAGACTCGAGGCCGAAGATATAAATTATATCCCTGTAAAGTAAAATCCTGTATTGATTTAATTTTGTGGTTTTTTAAAACTTTATTTTATTAATGATGACAATTAACAATAATGAGAAGTTATCTTATGCTGTTATTTCTAATAAGTGTCGTGCTTGGAAATACCTAAGAAGCATTCACAATATTAAAACATGAGTATCTGGGGGCGCCTGGGTGGCGCAGTCGGTTAAGCGTCCGACTTCAGCCAGGTCACGATCTCACGGTCCATGAGTTTGAGCCCCGCATCAGGCTCTGGGCTGACGGCTTGGGGCCTGGAGCCTGTTTCTGATCCTGTGTCTCCCTCTCTCTCTGCCCCTCCCCCGTTCATGCTCTGTCTCTCTCTTTCCCAAAAATAAATAAACGTTGAAAAAAAAATTTAAAACATGAATATCTGAAGAACAAAAATAATCCTGAAAACACAACCCATGAATGCAAAATTCAAGCAACTTCCAGAAGCGTACATCAGCTTGAAGGCTAAGGGCAAAAAAATACTCCTTACTGGTTTCTTCTTTCACTCTTTCATTACCGAGTGCCAGGCCCTGTACCGTTGAATGGGATTCAAAGATGGATAACGTGGTTCACGTCCTAAGGGAATTCATACTCAAGGAAACAGACAAAGAAATATCTATGAAGTAATGTGCTAAGAGTTAGAATAGAATAGTTACCCCCAAATGCTATATTAGGCTGATGGGAAGGAAGTCATCTCTAAGAGTGTCTGGAAAGTGTCACAGAAGAAATAATGGGTCTTAATGGCCCATTAGTATTTCAGCAAGCAGAGACAAGAATATTATTATTTTAGACAGAGGCAACTATGAAGCCATGGTATACGAGGACATGCCATTCAGAGAGCAGAAAGGAGCTTGGCATGCTGGAATACAATGATTGAGTTGGAGAAAGAAAAAAAGAGATGCTAGGATAGCTTGAAGACAAATGGTGAGTTATCTTTCTTCTAAAGGGAGATATTGAATCCTGAAATCTAAAAACACCTTTGAATTGTTGGGAGCTGGGACTAAAACCTTCCACTCAGTTGGTGCCCACTTAATATCGCTCATTGCTGATGATAAGGAGACCTGTGCTCTTAAGGTCTCTATTCTTTAGCTTAATTCTTTAGGGTCTCTGAACCTTCTATTCTTCAGCTCTTATAAAACCCTTGAGTTGAGTATGAAAGTCAAGTTGAATAAATGTGCAGTAGATAACATGGGGTAAAGATCGCTGCAGCCAACTCAATTTCAACCATAATTGTAGGGAAGTCAGTGCTCCTAGCCAGGGACACAGGAAATTCTGTGGCACTTGAGGTTGTTGATAGTCTTTTCAAGGTGGAAAGTGTTACTTGCAGGGAATGGAGATTCTGTAGAAGCTTGTTTAATGTGACGCATTCCTATAAACTTCAAGCACCTTAGGGACCTGTAATGCTGCCCCTCTGAGATAGCTTCTGCATGAAAGGAGATACATAGAAAGATAGTAAAGTTGAAGCCCAGGGACAGTAGAAACTTCCCAGGTAGGCTCCCCACTGCCATTCACAAGCTAGTTTGCACCTTGCTTCTTGAAAATAAAGTTTCTGGGGTGGTGGGCCTTGGCCAAGTTAAAAGCCAGTGAAGTTCAAGGTGAAGTGCCACTGAGGAAAAAAACAAAATGCAAAAGGTAGTAATCTCATTTTTGAAATTGTTAATTCGGTCTTGCATTATTTAGTTTTGCAATTCAGTTCAAGTGTGGCATTTCTGGAAGTGAAAGATTGATTCAGGATTGACATAGCTATATTTCCATTGAATAAGAAATATTTCAATCACCACATTAAATTTGTTCAGCCACCTTATTTTGAGTTATTCCTTAATTTATTTAGCTTACTTGTGATATGGATTTTGATGGACCATATATTCAAAAATTATCCTCAAGAGAAAATGCCCCTATTATGTTACTTTTAGCTGGCAGATTGCTTTATTTTTCTAATTGTAGGAAGTTTATATCTGGCAATAATAAGAAACAGATCAAATTTACTACATTCCCTTTAAACTGAGCGTGTGCATGGTGCCATTGCCAATATCACTCCTAAAATTACACTAGTTATTCTTATTTTAAAAAGAGTGCACATAAACACACACACCTACACACAAGTGCTCCTTTTGTTAAATCCATATATATGCATGCTCATATATGGGTGGACAGTGAGTAACATTATTTGGCCTCCGCTGGGTGGTTTAAACACTTTTTGAAGAAGAAATTATCCCCAGACTGGTGCTGTACCTTATTCTAAATGTCATTTTGGCCACCACTGGTTCCTTCATTGTTTTCTACATAGCAATCGCTGCTCTCGTGCACATAAGTCATGGCTATTAATAAATCAAAAAGGTCCAGTGGAGCTGGTCTTCTCCTCAGGCAACTTGTACTCTCTCAGGGATGGCCTTTTGCTGTCTGTAATCAAAGTACAAACTGTTCCCTCAGGAGAACAACGGCCAGAAGAAATAGAATACACAGAAAATTACATGCTTGAAAATGCGGAACAATACTAACCGGTACCTATGAGAAACACACGCCTGTCTATACTCCCACACATCCAGAGATGTGAAATAATTATATCTTGTGGCATCATAGAATTTCAGAGTTCAAAGGAATATTAGAGGTCTTTCTGGCCACAGAGAAGAAAACTGAGAAGGTAAGTGATTTTCTCAGTTTCTCAGAACTGGTTTCCAGCAGAACTAAGAGTTAGATGTTGTTTCTGGCCCTCCAAGTCAATGTTTTTAAAACTGTAATTTATTAGTCTTCTCTCTCAAATTTCCAAACTCTAAGGTTAAGGGCAGAAATTATTTGAACAAATGTACAGTGACACGTATACATCATTGTAGTATCATACAGAGTAGTTTCATTGCCCTAAAAATCCTGTTTTCATTCCTCCCTTCATTTTCCAACCCCTGGCCACTGATTTTTTTTTTTTTTACTGTCTCCATGGTTTTACTTTCTCCAAAATGTCATATGGTTGGAATTATGCATTATGTAGCCTTTAAAAAATGTTTTTTAATGTTTATTTATTTTTGAGAGAGACAGAGACAGAATGCAAGTGGGTTGGGACAGAGAGAGAGGGAGACACAGAATCTGAAACAGGATCCAGTCTCTGAGCTGTCAGCACAGAGCCCGATACGGGGCTCGAACTCACAAGCTGCAAGATCATGACCTGAGCTAAAGCCAGACGCTCAACCGATGGAGCCACCCAGGCGCCCCTATGTAGCCTTTTCATATTGGTTTCTTTCACTTAAGTTCTCTGAATCTTTTCTCATTTCTTTTAGCACTGAATAATATTCCATTGTTTGGATGAACCATAGTTTATTTACCCATTCACCTACTGAGGCTGCTATAAACATTTGTGTATAGGAGTTTGTGTGGAGGACATGTTTTAAGACCCTTTGGGCACACCAAGGAGTGCGATTGATGTATTGTATGGTAGGAGTATGGTTAGCTTTGTAAGAAAGCGCCACACTGTCTTCCACAGTGGTTGTACCATTTTGCTTTCCCATCAGCAATGGATGAGAGTTGTCCCTTCACATCCTCATCAGCATTTGGTGTTGTCAGTGTTTTGGATTTTGGCCATTCTGTCAGCTTTATGGTACTATCTTGTTGTTTTAATTTGTATTTTTCTGATGACACATGAGTATCTCTTCATGTTTTTTTCTTTTTCTTTTTTTTTTTGCCATGTGTCTACCTTCTTTGGTGAAGCATCTATTAATGTCTTTGGCCCATTATTTAATTGTGTTGAATGATTTCTTATATGAGTTTTAAGAATGCTTTGTATATTGTAGATAATGATCCTTTACCAGATGTGTCTTTTGCAAAGATTTTCTCTAAGTCTATGAGTTGTCTTCTCATTGTCCTAACGTTGCTTTTTTGCAGAAGGGAAGATTTTTTATTTTAATAAAGTACAACTTATCAAAGATTTCTTTCATGGATCTTGCCTTTAGTGTTGTATCCAAAATGTAATCTCCATACCCAGTGTCATCTAGGCTTTCTCTAATGTGTATCTTCTAGGAGTTTAATAGTTTTGCATTTTGCTCTTAGGTCTATAATCCATTTTGAATTAATTTTTGTGAAGGATACAAGGTCTGAATCTAGATTTGTTTCTTTGTATGTGGATGACCAGTTTTTCTGGTACCATTTCTTGACTATTTTTGCTTCATTTTCCTTTGTTCCCTTGTCAAAGATAAGTTGGTATATTTATGTAGCTCTATTTCTGTGCTCTCTATTCTGTTCCATCGATCTATTTACCTATGCTTTCATCAATACCATATTGTCTTGATTACTGTAGCTTTATGGTAAACTTTGAAGCCATGTGCTATCAAGCCTCCAGCTTCGTTCTTCTCTTTCAACATTGTGCTGGCTATTCTGGGTCTTTTGCCTTTCCATATGAATGTTAGATTCAGTTTGTCAATATCCACCAAATAACTTGCTGAGATTTTGTTTGAATTGAGAAGAGCTAACATCTTGACAATATTTAGTCTTCCAAATCGTGAGCATGAAATTTTTCCCCATTTATTTAGTCCTTCTTTGATTTTATTTATCAGGGTTATTGTAGTTCCCCTCAAATAGATCTTGGACATATTTTGTTAGGTTTATGCCTAAGTATTTCATTTTTTGGGTGCTAATTAAATGGTATGCATTTTTCACTTCAAATCCTACTTCTTCATTGCTGCTGTATCAGAAAGCAATTGGCTTTTATGTTTTAACTTTATATCCTGCAACCTTGCCATAATCACTCTTTAATTTAAAAAATTGTCAATTCTTTTAAACTTTCTGCTGTTATTTGCAAACAGTTTTGTTTCTTCTTTCCTAATCTGGGAATGGGTGTTAAAATACTTCCTAACTGATTCTATGAAGCCAGCATTATCCTAATATCAAAACCCGATTAAAAAAATATAAGACACCAAAGTCCTCAACAAAATATTAAGAAACCAATCCAACAATGTATACAAGAATTATACAATACAACCCGGTAGGATTTATCCAAGATAAACAAGCCTGGCTCAATATTTGAAAATCAATTAGTGTGGGTCACAAGCATGGCTCAGTTGATTAACCGTCCAACTTCTGCTCAGGTCATGATCTCACAGTTTGTGAGTTCAAGCCCCGTGTGTCAGGCTCTGTGCTGACAGCTCAGAGCCTGGAGCCTGCTTCAGATTATGTATCTCTTCCCTGTTCGTGCTCTCTCTCTCTCCCTCTCTCTTTGTCTCTCAAAAATAAATAAACATTAAAAATTTTTTAAATAAAAAAATTAGTGAATCCATTACAACAGACTAAAAAAGAAAACTCGCATGATCATATCATTAGATACTGAAAAAAAAAGCATTTAACAAAATCCAACACCCATTTATGATGAAAACTCTCATTAAACTAGGATGAGAGTGGAAATTCTTCAAGTTGATAAAGAATATCTGCAAAAAACAAACAAAAAAACTATAGCTAACAACTTACTAAGATCAGGAAGAAGGCAACAATGCCCACTCTTCCCTATTTCTTTTTAACATCATACTGGAAATCCTAGATAATGCAATAGAAAAGAAAGGAAATAAAGTATATAGATTAGGATTCTACAGAGTCTAATTAACTATAATTCATAATATTTCATGTCTCATTCCCCTATGACTGAAGAAAGTCCCGTAAAAACTTTCTTAGACACAAAATTTATGCCTTATTTCTCCAAAAGTTTATAATTAGAAGAGAGAAAACAATATTATCCTAGATGTAAAAAGAAAATGTAGAAAAGAATGTTAATGGTAGAGACAATATGTTATCCTTTTCATTAGGTATTTGACTTCACAAAGAATAAGTATTAGATGAATAATTTTTGAAAGAACGTAAGCAAAGGTAGGAGTGAAACACTAGGTTACATCTTTTGTTAAGGAAGTGTTAGGCTATATGGTAAACTTTTCAGTGAATTCAAATAGGAGTAAGATACAGAATAGACCAAATGAGACTGTTTTTACTTGTTTGTTTTGTTTGTTTGTTTGTTTGGAAGGGAGGTCATATTTGTCACAGAATTGTCATATTGAGTGTCATTTATATTTGTCTAGGAAATAAAGTGATTCATATGCCATGGTGCTTACTAAGTTTTTTGCTGTAAAAAGTATGATTTTTGTATAACAAACCAATAGATTTGGAATTTTTTACCAAGATACAGATATATACCGGCCATCAAATACTAAGTTAAGTGTTGTCGAAAGCAGCTTGGGGCACAGCAGCAAAGGGTTATGTCTTGGGAGTACCCTCATTTCCTCCCCTCTGACAATGGGTCAAAGCTACATAAAATCTAGAGATCAAACTTATGGTAGCAGTGGTAACCTGTGACCACTTAAAATCTTACCCAAGCAACTATCTAGGAGAGTGAAGGGCCATGTGCAGAGAAAAAGCATTTGGCATGGACCCTGGAAAACCCAGAAATCCAAGAAGTCGTTTGCCCTCTTGATAGAAAGGCTGGTAGAGGGGTCAGCAAGGGAGTTGCCAAATAACTAGCAGAAATGGCTAAGAAAGATCTGCCTAAGGATCCTTCACAGAGTAAAGGCCCCTTATAATCGTACCAGCTACAACTGATCTTTTCAATATATGTTTTGCCTCTCTTCTTCTTTCCATTCTAACAGGATGGAAAGTCTTGTTAGCCAGCTTCAGAGGGAGGAAAGAAGCAGAATTTGGGAGAAGAGTGAGGGAATACCACATTCCCTTCTCTCATTGAGAACAGCCAGCTCATAGGCAGACCCCAGCTGCAGAGGGGAAAAAACTAAACTCAACAAGTTTCAAACTTATTATTTTTTTTTAATTTTTTTAATGTTTATTTATTTTTGAGACAGAGAGAGCATGAATGGGGGGAGGGTTAGAGAAAGGGAGACAAAGAATCTGAAGCAGGCTCCAGGCTCCGAGCTGTCAGCACAGAGCCCGATGCGGGGCTCGAACTCATGGACTGTGAGATCATGACCTGAGCCGAAGTCAGACGCTTAACCAACTGAGCCACCCAGGCGCCCCTCAAACTTATTATTATTAATTATTATTATTATTAGCACTGGAGGTTATGTTTACTGAATTCAGTTTGTGTCTGCTTATTCTAATTAAGTAGAGAATGTCTTATTATTACCTGTGAGTAAACGTCATGAGACAGCTTGAGTTGAGAAAGAACTATTACTCATTTCTTGCTCATTGTTAGTGTTAAACAGTGGGAGACAACTATTAACCTGATGTGATGGCATCATGTAAAACTGATTTCTCAACAATGGCGTCATACATACATGCACAAAGAAATGGAATTAGCTAGCTTTTTGAAATTTAACTTGAAGACAGGTCAACTGAATACATCTCCTTAGGAGGATTAGTTGATTTTACCAGCTCACTGGTTACCTACATTTTGCACCTCTGTGGTACTTCTAATAGAAGTTAAGCCCTTTGACCAGTCACAATGTATAAAAAGTTTGTGTATTGGAGTTGGAGGTCTTACTGTCCGAAATCCATGAGCACCTTCCTAAAAGACTTGCTAGCATGAAAATTCCAAAGAAAGGGATTTACCTAATATTCACTTGAATGAAACCAAGAGTGGCCAACAGGAGATCATGCTTTGAAAGAATAATCCTCAGGCCACTTGTTAAAATGCATGTTCCAGGAGAAGAGAATGGACCAAGATGGCGGCTTAGGAGGACGCTGGGCTCACCTCACGTCCTGCTGATCACTTAGATTCCATCTACACCTGCCTAAATAACCCAGAAAACAACAGAGGATTAGCAGAACGGAGTCGCCGGAGCCAAACGCAGACGAGAGGCCCACGGAAGAGGGTAGGAAGGGCGGCGAGGCGGTGCGCGCTCCACGGACTGGCGGGAGGGAGCCGGGGCGGAGGGGCGGCTCGCCGGCCAAGCAGAGCCCCCGAGTCTGGCTGGCAAAAGCGGAGGGGCCCGGCAGACTGTGTTCCGACAGCAAGCACGACTTAGCGTCTGGGAGGTCATAAGTTAACAGCTCTGCTTGGAAAGCGGGAAGGCTGGAGGACAAAGGGAGGGAGAGCTGCTGAGCCCCCTGACAACAGAGCTCAGTTTGGTGGGGAACAAAGGCGCTCGCCAGCGCCATCTCCCCCGCCCATCCCCCAGCCAAAATCCCAAAGAGAACCAGTTCCTGCCAGGGAACTTGCTCGCTCCGCGCAAACACCCAACTCTGCGCTTCGGCGGAGCCAAACCTCCGGCAGCGGATCTGACTCCCTCCCGCTGCCACAGGGCCCCTCCTGAAGTGGATCACCTAAGGAGAAGCAAGCTAAGCCTGCCCCTCCTGCCCCCGTGCACCTTGCCTACCCACCCCAGCTAATACGCCAGATCCCCAGCATCACAAGCCTGGCAGGGTGCAAGTAGCCCAGACGAGCCACACCACCCCACAGTGAATCCCGCCCCTAGGAGAGGGGAAGAGAAGGCACACACCAGCCTGACTGTGGCCCCAGCGGTGGGCTGGGGGCAGACATCAGGTCTGACTGCGGCCCCGCCCACCAACTCCAGGTATACACCACAGCACAGGGGAAGTGCCCTGCAGGTCCTCACCACGCCAGGGACTATCCAAAATGACCAAGCGGAAGAATTCCCCTCAGAAGAATCTCCAGGAAATAACAACAGCTAATGAGCTGATCAAAAAGGATTTAAATAATATAACAGAAAGTGAATTTAGAATAATAGTCATAAAATTAATCGCTGGGCTTGAAAACAGTATACAGGACAGCAGAGAATCTCTTGCTACAGAGATCAAGGGACTAAGGAACAGTCACGAGGAGCTGAAAAACGCTTTAAACGAAATGCATAACAAAATGGAAACCACCACAGCTCGGCTTGAAGAGGCAGAGGAGAGAATAGGTGAACTAGAAGATAAAGTTATGGAAAAAGAGGAAGCTGAGAAAAAGAGAGATAAAAAAATCCAGGAGTATGAGGGGAAAATTAGAGAACTAAGTGATGCACTAAAGAGAAATAATATACGCATAATTGGTATCCCAGAGGAGGAAGAGAGAGGGAAAGGTGCTGAAGGGGTACTTGAAGAAATAATAGCTGAGAACTTCCCTGAACTGGGGAAGGAAAAAGGCATTGAAATCCAAGAGGCACAGAGAACTCCCTTCAGACGTAACTTGAATCGATCTTCTGCACGACATATCATAGTGAAACTGGCAAAATACAAGGATAAAGAGAAGATTCTGAAAGCAGCAAGGGGTAAACGTGCCCTCACATATAAAGGGAGACCTATAAGACTCGTGACTGATCTCTCTTTTGAAACTTGGCAGGCCAGAAAGAATTGGCACGAGATTTTCAGGGTGCTAGACAGAAAAAATATGCAGCCGAGAATCCTTTATCCAGCAAGTCTGTCATTTAGAATAGAAGGAGAGATAAAGGTCTTCCCGAACAAACAAAAACTGAAGGAATTTGTCACCACTAAACCAGCCCTACAAGAGATCCTAAGGGGGACCCTGTGAGACAAAGTTCCAGAGACATCACTACAAGCATAAAACATACAGACATCACAATGACTCTAAACCCGTATCTTTCTATAATAACACTGAATGTAAATGGATTAAATGCGCCAACCAAAAGACATAGGGTATCAGAATGGATAAAAAAACAAGACCCATCTATTTGCTGTCTACAAGAGACTCATTTTAGACCTGAGGACACCTTTAGATTGAGAGTGAGGGGATGGAGAACTATTTATCATGCGACTGGAAGCCAAAAGAAAGCTGGAGTAGCCATACTTATATCAGACAAACTAGACTTTAAATTAAAGGCTGTAACAAGAGATGAAGAAGGACATTATATAATAGTTACAGGGTCTATCCATCAGGAAGAGCTAACAATTATCAATGTCTATGCACCGAATACCGGAGCCCCCAAATATATAAAACAATTACTCATAAACATAAGCAACCTTATTGATAAGAATGTGGTAATTGCAGGGGACTTTAACACCCCACTTACAGAAATGGATAGATCATCTAGACACACGGTCAATAAAGAAACAAGGGCCCTGAATGAGACATTGGATCAGATGGACTTGACAGATCTATTTAGAACTCTGCATCCCAAAGCAACAGAATATACTTTCTTCTCGAGTGCACATGGAACATTCTCCAAGATAGATCATATACTGGGTCACAAAACAGCCCTTCATAAGTTTACAAGAATTGAAATTATACCATGCTTACTTTCAGACCACAATGCTATGAAGCTTGAAATCAACCACAGAAAAAAGTCTGGAAAACCTCCAAAAGCATGGAGGTTAAAGAACACCCTACTAACGAATGAGTGGGTCAACCAGGCAATTAGAGAAGAAATTAAAAAATATATGGAAACAAACGAAAATGAAAATACAACAATCCAAACGCTTTGGGACGCAGCGAAGGCAGTCCTGAGAGGAAAATACATTGCCATCCAGGCCTATCTCAAGAAACAAGAAAAATCCCAAATACAAACTCTAACAGCACACCTAAAGGAACTAGAAGCAGAACAGCAAAGGCAGCCTAAACCTAGGAGAAGAAGAGAAATAATAAAGATCAGAGCAGAAATAAACAATATAGAATCTAAAAAAACTGTAGAGCAGATCAACGAAACCAAGAGTTGGTTTTTTGAAAAAATAAACAAAATTGACAAACCTCTAGCCAGGCTTCTCAAAAAGAAAAGGGAGATGACCCAAATAGATAAAATCATGAATGAAAATGGAATTATTACAACCAATCCCTCAGAGATACAAGCAATTATCAGGGAATACTATGAAAAATTATATGCCAACAAACTGGACAACCTGGAAGAAATGGACAAATTCCTGAACACTCACACGCTTCCAAAACTCAATCAGGAGGAAATAGAAAGCTTGAACAGACCCATAACCAGCGAAGAAATTGAATCGGTTATCAAAAATCTCCCAACAAATAAGAGTCCAGGACCAGATGGCTTCCCAGGGGAGTTCTACCAGACGTTTAAAGCAGAGATAATACCTATCCTTCTCAAGCTATTCCAAGAAATAGAAAGGGAAGGAAAACTTCCAGACTCATTCTATGAAGCCAGTATTACTTTGATTCCCAAACCAGACAGAGACCCAGTAAAAAAAGAGAACTACAGGCCAATATCCCTGATGAATATGGATGCAAAAATTCTCAATAAGATACTAGCAAATCGAATTCAATGGCATATAAAAAGAATTATTCACCATGATCAAGTGGGATTCATTCCTGGGATGCAGGGCTGGTTCAACATTTGCAAATCAATCAACGTGATACATCACATTAACAAAAAAAAAGAGAAGAACCATATGATCCTGTCAATCGATGCAGAAAAGGCCTTCGACAAAATCCAGCACCCTTTCTTAATAAAAACTCTTGAGAAAGTCGGTATAGAAGGAACATACTTAAAGATCATAAAAGCCATTTATGAAAAGCCCACAGCTAACATCATCCTCAACGGGGAAAAACTGAGAGCTTTTTCCCTGAGATCAGGAACACGACAAGGATGCCCACTCTCACCGCTGCTGTTTAACATAGTGCTGGAAGTTCTAGCATCAGCAATCAAACAACAAAAGGAAATCAAAGGCATCCAAATTGGCAAAGATGAAGTCAAGCTTTCGCTTTTTGCAGATGACATGATATTATACATGGAAAATCCGATAGACTCCACCAAAAGTCTGCTAGAACTGATACAGGAATTCAGCAAAGTTGCAGGATACAAAATCAATGTACAGAAATCAGTTGCATTCTTATACACTAACAATGAAGCAACAGAAAGACAAATAAAGAAACTGATCCCATTCACAATTGCACCAAGAAGCATAAAATACCTAGGAATAAATCTAACCAAAGATGTAAAGGATCTGTATGCTGAAAATTATAGAAAGCTTATGAAGGAAATTGAAGAAGATTTAAAGAAATGGAAAGACATTCCCTGCTCATGGATTGGAAAAATAAATATTGTCAAAATGTCAATACTACCCAAAGCTATCTACACATTCAATGCAATCCCAATCAAAATTGCACCAGCATTCTTCTCGAAACTAGAACAAGCAATCCTAAAATTCATATGGAACCACAAAAGGCCCCGAATAGCCAAAGGAATTTTGAAGAAGAAGACCAAAGCAGGAGGCATCACAATCCCAGACTTTAGCCTCTACTACAAAGCTGTCATCATCAAGACAGCATGGTATTGGCACAAAAACAGACACATAGACCAATGGAATAGAATAGAAACCCCAGAACTAGACCCACAAACGTATGGCCAACTCATCTTTGACAAAGCAGGAAAGAACATCCAATGGAAAAAAGACAGCCTCTTTAACAAATGGTGCTGGGAGAACTGGACAGCAACATGCAGAAGGTTGAAACTAGACCACTTTCTCACACCATTCACAAAAATAAACTCAAAATGGATAAAGGACCTAAATGTGAGACAGGAAACCATCAAAACCTTAGAGGAGAAAGCAGGAAAAGACCTCTCTGACCTCAGCCGTAGCAATCTCTTACTCGACACATCCCCAAAGGCAAGGGAATTAAAAGCAAAAGTGAATTACTGGGACCTTATGAAGATAAAAAGCTTCTGCACAGCAAAGGAAACAACCAACAAAACTAAAAGGCAACCAACGGAATGGGAAAAGATATTCGCAAATGACATATCGGACAAAGGGCTAGTATCCAAAATCTATAAAGAACTCACCAAACTCCACACCCGAAAAACAAATAACCCAGTGAAGAAATGGGCAGAAAACATGAATAGACACTTCTCTAAAGAAGACATCCGGATGGCCAACAGGCACATGAAAAGATGTTCAGCGTCGCTCCTTATCAGGGAAATACAAATCAAAACCACACTCAGGTATCACCTCACGCCAGTCAGAGTGGCCAAAATGAACAAATCAGGAGACTATAGATGCTGGAGAGGATGTGGAGAAACGGGAACCCTCTTGCACTGTTGGTGGGAATGCAAATTGGTGCAGCCGCTCTGGAAAGCAGTGTGGAGATTCCTCAGAAAATTAAAAATAGACCTACCCTATGACCCAGCAATAGCACTGCTAGGAATTTATCCAAGGGATACAGGAGTACTGATGCATAGGGCCACTTGTACCCCAATGTTCATAGCAGCACTCTCAACAATAGCCAAATTATGGAAAGAGCCTAAATGTCCATCAACTGATGAATGGATAAAGAAATTGTGGTTTATATACACAATGGAATATTACGTGGCAATGAGAAAAAATGAAATATGGCCTTTTGTAGCAACGTGGATGGAACTGGAGAGTGTGATGCTAAGTGAAATAAGCCATACAGAGAAAGACAGATACCATATGGTTTCACTCTTATGTGGATCCTGAGAAACTTACCAGGAACCCATGGGGGAGGGGAAGGAAAAAAAAAAAAAAAAGAGGTTAGAGTGGGAGACAGCCAAAGCATAAGAGACTGTTAAAAACCGAGAACTGAGGGTTGATGGAGGGTGGGAGGGAGGGGAGGGTGGGTGATGGGTATTGAGGAGGGCACCTTTTGGGATGAGCACTGGGTGTTGTATGGAAACCAATTTGTCAATAAATTTCATAAAAAATAAAAAAAAAATTAAAAAAAAAATAAATAAAATAAAATGCATGTTCCAGCTCCATACCCTGTAAGTAGGTGCCCTATGCTTACCAAGCTTCCCTAGGGACGCTTATGCACATTAAGCAGTCCAAAGCTACTGCATTAGTGGAAAGCCCTACTTCTTTTATTCCTCTCTAGACCAAGTAAATTAAAAATATCACTTCCAGAATTTTATTGAACAGGAAAAGACAGCAGTGGAACTCCTCTGACTTTTGTCCACAATTCTTCAGGAAGAGGCAAACTTTGTTATAAATTATTCAGAGGATTTTTTTCTCCCCTTACCTCTGTTTTATTGTGAATGCATTTGCAGGATAAACTCCTACCAAAACAAGGATAAAGGCACATGGTTAGGGTCACAATTGTGTGGGTTTACTCAGCAATTCCTTAGAGAGAATGGTTAAAATTAACTTTTCAGGTTACCGTGACCTATAGAAACACAGAAGCAAACACAGAGAAAGTAAGTTTCATGTTGAGTAGCAGTTCTTGAGAGTGAGCTGAACACTGTCTCTAAACTTGATATCTTTTCTTAAATTCTAGGTCACTGCAATAGCGCATAGAAGCTAAATTACTTTCACATTCCAAATAAGACTATTGCTCAATCAAGCATTTCTCCACCTACATAATTCCCTACAACATACCTTCTTTAGAGTTCTCAAAATGTAGAGAGAATCAGTAGACTTGTTTTTGTTATTATTCAGTTGGCCATTGTTTTCTCAATTCTGCTAAGCTAAAACAGGTGTAAAAACGTTGGCTAAGAGCCATGATATTGAAAAAATGACTAGGCTCTGAGAACTTTAATTAATGTATTATTTTTATTCACTTTTCTGTTAGGACGCATTGAGTTATTGAATTTTTTTATGGAGTCTCATACCTTTCCGTTTTAGGCAGAGAGAGAAAATGATGGGCCAAGTGTAACAAAAGGAAGTGGTGCCATAAGTGGAAGCCAAAGCCACCAATGCTGTTGCACCACATTTTCCCATCAGCCGCGCCCCCAGGCTGAGCAGAGAAGGACAGGAACTACAGCTTGACACCAGGAAAGAAATACTAAGCTTCTTTGTCAAAGACTAGAAGGAACGAGAGCAACTTTTTTTACACATTAAGTTTATTTTACGCATTGTATTTTATTTTGTTTACACTAGCGTTGACATTTCTGTTGACTGAATGTTGAATTTTGCCTAGATTGTATTTGATACAATAAATGTTTACCCAGAACTGGGTCAATAATGATACTGAATAAATACCACAGGAATGGAGTACATACAGTGGACTAGATCACATGCAAGCATATGTTTAACTTCCTGGGTACCACCAAATTGTTTTCCAAGGGTGTATACTTTGGAATATTCTTACTTTTGGAATACCTACCATTTTATATACCAAACAGCAGTGCTTGAGAGTTCTAGTGGCTCACATCCTCACCAACACTGGGTATAATTAATCTTTCTTTTTTTTTTTTTAAGTTTATTTATGTTGAGCGAGAAAGAGCGGGGGAGGGGCAGAGAGTGAAAGGGGGAGAGAGAAATCCAAGTAGGTTCCATGCTGTCAGTGCAGAACCCAACATGGGGCTCAAACCCAAGAACTGTGAGATCATGACCTGAGCCTAACCCAAGAGTTGGAAGCTTAACTGACTGAGCCACCCAGGTACTCCTAATCTTTCTAATTGTAGCCATTCTGGTCGGTATGTCAACAGTAGCTCATTGTAAGCATAGTTTGCCTTTCCGTAAATTACTAATAATACTGGGTGGATATCTTTCCATGTGCTTATTACTATTCAGGTATCTACGTTGGTGTAATGTCTATTCAAATATTTCCTCATTTTTAATTTTTTTCTTTTTTGCCTCTTATGATTAAGTTATAAGAATTCTTTATCTATTCTATAGATACATTCTTTGTCACATGTAGACTTTCTCAATATTTTCCCCACACTGTGACTTGCCTTTTTTTAATGTGTCTTTTGAAGAGCAAACATTTTTCCTTTGAATGAAGTTCAATTTATGTTTTTTCTTTCATAATTCATGATTTTTGTGTTGGCTTAAAGAAATCTTTGCCAAGTCTAAGGTCACTAAGGTTTTATATTTCTGCTAAAATGTTTAGGTTTATTTTTGATAATTAGGTCCATGATCTATTCTGAATTAATTTTTACATACAATTTAAAGTAAGAGTCAAAGTTCATTTTCACATATGTTTATCCAATTGCTCCAAAACCACTTGCTGAAAAGATTATCCACACCATCATTTTGAGACTCCAATAGCAAGTATACTAGGCTGTTTCACATAGTTCCACCTAACATGGATACATCATTAATATTTTTTAATGTTTGTGTGTGTGTGTGTGTGTGTGTGTGTGTGTTTCCTTTTCATAGTTTTTATTGCTTGGACTTCTAGCACACTGATATTTTCCTTTATAGTGTCTAAACTGCTACATTCCCAACATTGCCACCCAGTATATTTTTCACCGCAGACGTATTTTTTTTTTTTGCCCAGAAGTTTGATTTGTATATTTTTTAAAATCTTCCATATCTCTGTGTAACCTGCTTGATTTTCTTCTGCCTTCTTGGACATATGATGTTAATAATAATTCTTTTTATCTCATTGTTTAGTGGTTCTATATCATTTACTGCATAGTTTTGAAGTGTGGCTAGTGCAATTGAATGCTTACTAATTTAAATTGTATATCCACATGCTACTTATGGCTACTTTATTGGACAGGGAAGGCATAGGGGTCTGAGCTGTAAGGGCTTTAAGATTTTATAACTAGTGTCTTTAATTTTTATTTTATCCATTCAAGAAGGTTCCACACAGTTAACTGATAGTACTTGACCCTGGCAAATTTCCAAACTGCTTTCTATTTTTGTTTCTAATAAAAACTTTTAAAAAATATATAGTTTTTTTAAATAGAACCGTATTAAGAGAAGCCAATTTTCATGAAATCAAGAAATTCTTCCTTCATAAGAAGCTACATGTGCTATTGCAACAGTGCTTTTGTAAAAAGACATTCCAAATCAAGTTCAATGTTAGCTGTGCAAAAGGATTTTTGGTCCCTGCCATGCATCACAGAGTTAGTTTACTGGATGGATTCTTCAAATAAAGGAGTATATTTATGAAAATGTTTTGTAAGCCACTCTGCATTTAATTATAGTTGGTATTAAAAACCCATAAAGTTAGATAGTTGCTGACTTTTATTACTTTTATTGCTATTAATATAATTAAAGTAAATGTTTTAAAAAAAACCAGTCTGACAGAGTCTGAGACATAGACCAGTCCTTGTCAGTAGGAATCATATTAAGGTATATTAATTCCAGGCTGAGATAAAAGAAAGATTGTAATTGTACATGGGTAATGCAAAATGTCTTCAAACCAGAAGAAGTTATAGTCAATCATATGATTCTAAGTAAGAATAACAACTTGTAAAACTGTTCTGATCAGTCATTAGGTCCCAGTTGCACTACTTGGTATTTACTAATCCTGGTGACCAAGTAACGCAACCAACCCATCTCAAAGTTATAGCTGATTCAGTTGTATTCATGTAGAAATAAAATAAGACATCAGCCAATATCGGGAAGATGAGAAACCTCTACCTCCTGAAAAAGTCATAAAAAAGAAAATGAAAACATAAATATAGGAAGCCTAGAGGCAAAAGCAGTGACTTTTTTAAAGCACTTGTGTCAAAACTTCTAACACAAACTTTCTCTAAATAGCACATGCCATGTTATAAAAAATGCATAAAACATGCAGCAAAACAACACATCAATCAAAGGTTCTGACACAAGAAAGTGCATATACAACAAAAAAGAAAAAAAATATGTGAAGATAATGGTTTCCAGACATTGTATGTTAGATAATGCAGGACAGTGATTCTTCAAAGAAGGGAGTCAAACGAGATGAGCCCTATAATTGATTCAGCTTACTACCTAGAGATAACTTCCAAGTCACAGCAAGGAGGACTGGGGTGGGGTGGATGGGGGGAACTAGACCATCTCTCTGAATTGAAGAGACGAAGCTGGGTATCTAGGGGAGCCAATGTGGCCAAGAGTCTCCCTCTAGTCTTCAATGAGAACTAATGAATGTGTATGATAAAAATACCCGAGGTTAAGACAAAAACCATCCAAAAGAAACAGACAACCAGAAGTCTTACACAGGACGAGAAATGGTTTGTGTCTTCTTAGCCAGAGTGAAAACTCCTATAACTTAATGCAAAAATTACTCAGAGTAGATCTTTTACAGAATCAACTGTTGTTGGTGGTGTTTTTTTTTTTAAACTGTGTCCCAGAACAAAGCTCAATGATATTTATAAAAATAAAAATGTATCAGATATTCAACAAATTTACAATGTCCATATCCAATAACGAATTGTCACATATATGGGGCGCCTGGATGGCTTAGTTGGTTGAGGGTACAGCTCTTGATTTTGGCTCAGGTTATGATCCCAGGGTTGTGGGATCGAGCCCCGCCTCAGGCTCTGTGCTGAACACGGAGCCTGCTTAAGATTCTCACTGTTTCTCTCTGCCCCTCTCCCCAACTAGCGTGCTCTCTCTCTCTCTCTCTCTGAATGATATATATATATACATATATGTTATATATATAATATATATATATTACAAAATATATAAAAACAGGACAACACAACTTATGATGAGAAAAATCAACTGATAAAATAGACCCAGAAATGTCACAGATACATGATATAGAAACACTAGACAGTGATATCAAAAAAGCTATTATTATTACTCAAAACCATATTTCCAAAAAGGTAGAAGAAAATCAAGCATATTACATAGAGATATGGAAGATGTTAAAACATGGGTATAGAAGTATGTCTGAGGTAAAAAAAAAAACGTAATAAATGGGAATGTAGCATATTAGACACTGCAGTGCAAAATATCAGTGTGCTTGAGTCCAAGCAATAGAAACTATGCAAACAGACAAAAAACATTTAAACACTGATAGCGCATCCATGTTGGGTGGAACAGCATCAAGCAGCCTAGTATACCCTTGGACCAGGATCACTGAGAGCTTGCAGAGGGTTTCTATGTGAGCTAGGACAGAGAAACATTTGATAATCAACTATATCAATATGGGTATAATGTAGCAAACATTTAAGGTTATTATTATAATATGGTCGTTTGGCCCAGCAAGTATGGTAAAATTCTCCATCTTGCTCAGCCCCCTCTATCCTGAATACCGAATCTGTAGCCTACATATGGTGCTTATTTAGGCACACCTGGGACCACTGTGCTCCGGGAATCACTGTGCCCCTAGTGTTACTGTTCACACAAGCCCCCGTTGACTTTTCCACCCAGGGTATAAATGCTTGGCCTGGTTCCTTTCTTTCCATCCTCTAAAGGAGGACAAGACTGCCAAAATGAAGCTGAGACAGAATGAAAATAAAGATGGCTGGAGACGCTTTGCATTTAAAGATATTGTGGATCCTCTCTTTCTCTCCTCTCATCTTCCCTTGGGAAAATAGTATTTCAGTGAAAATGGTAGATAAGCATCTACCAAATTGGGAGAGTCTTCTGCGTTCCAGAAGAAATTAAGTATGGATTTCCAGGTTAAATTTCCCTCTTTCTTTGACAGTGATACCTGGTGATAATAATACTTATTCCTTCTTCTCCTTTATCTGGTCAACGTGTAGGAACTACAAGATCTCGTTATTCTTGTGGATGTGGCAAACAACTCAAACAGCCGAAGTTCAGTCGAATCCAGATCCCTTGGTGTTGCTGGCTGGTTTTGAAATATATGTGTTGGCAAAATCTCATAAAGAGATGGGTAGTATATTTCCAGGGGCAAATACCTTTCTTCTGTTTCTCTTTGTAACGACCCCTACCGACCACGTCACATCTTTTCTTTGTCCCTAGCATATCACGTTGGTGCAGCAGTGAGCTATGTGAGGCGATATACAGAGTGAAAAAAATTTCCTCTGACCTATATATATAAAACATGCATATACCTTTGTTAAATATTTGGGGGACCATTTGTGTATCTTCACTGGGCACAGGATGATACAATCTCTGAAGTTACTGGAAGCCAGGACAGTGTGTGCATATATATACGCATGTGTGTATATGTACATATATATATGTATATATATGTGAGTTTTAATACCCAGTACCTCAACAAGTCTTTGAAAAGAAAGCCTTGAAATTAACTCAAGTAAGAAAAGCTATCGCTGCTCCTCTCCCCTAACCCTTAGACCCACATATGCAGGCAGTGCCAACAAACACACACACAATGGCATTTTTATTGACTATGAACAGAATGAGCAGGGCAACCATCCACCGTTCATTACCCCACGGCAGCCTGCGACACGCAATGCTGACAAAAATTTTGATCAAAGCTTAGGCCTCATAACACTGGGGAAAACAATGGTCAAAGCAAGGACTCGAATTTTCTATCTGCTTCATGGGAAACAAACAAAAGCCACTCTGTTTGATGATAGAGAAGAGAAACATAATCATAAAACCAACAGAGAGAAACTTCTTATCCAAAAAAATAAACTCACCGAAAAATGTTTCTCAGGGAAGGCTCTGTGCTTAAGTCTGAATTCCTATTCTTTTAAAGGCTTAATGCTTGTTTTTCACTCTATCACCAGCCTTTCTAAGAACATTCTTACTGTGTGCCACATGAAGTCACTATAGGCCACTGTACCAGTTAGAACTGACTTTAGCTAGCAGCGTAGAATGCAACACCCAAAAATAAAGGGGCTTAAAGGGAGGGAAGCTTAATTTTGTCTCACAGAAACGGTGAACATAAGGACTCCGGCCCGGGTATGGCAGCTTCGCCGGCATTAGGGAATACTGTCCCTCTTTATTTTTCTATTCTTCCTTTCCCAACATGTGTTTTCCATCACTGAGGTTGCCTCATGACACAAAAGGACTTGCAGTTCCAGACACGACATCTCTAATCCAAAAAGGAAGGTTGAGGAAACAGGGAAAGGCAAAGGGACAAATCTCTCTCTTTAAAAAAAGGTCCCTAGGGGCGCCTGGGTGGCGCAGTCGGTTAAGCGTCCGACTTCAGCCAGGTCACGATCTCGCGGTCCGGGACTTCGAGCCCCGCGTCAGGCTCTGGGCTGATGGCTCGGAGCCTGGAGCCTGCTTCCGATTCTGTGTCTCCCTCTCTCTCTGCCCCTCCCCCTGTTCATGCTCTGTCTCTCTCTGTCCCAAAAATAAATAAACGTTGAAAAAAAAAAATTAAAAAAAAAATAAAAATAAAAAAAGGTCCCTAGAGGAGCACCCGGGTAGCTCAGTCAGCTAAGGCTCTGACTTCAGCTCGGGTCATGATCTCGTAGTTTGTGAGTTCGAGCCCTGCGTCGGGCTCTGTGCTGACAGCTCAGGGCCTGGAGCCTGCTTCCGATTCTGTGTCTCCCTCTCTTTCTGTTCCTCCTCCACGTACACTCTGTCTCTCTCTCAAAAATAAAGAAAAAATACAAAAAAAAAATTTTTTTTTTAAGTTTCCTGGAGAGGCGCCTGTCTGGATCAGGGGAGCTTGAGGCTGTCCATGTCAGGGTTGTGAGTTTGAGCCCCATATCAGGTGTGTAGAGATTACCTAAAGAAATAAAAGTTAAAAAAAACAAACACTTCCCAGATACCCTCTCTGATGGGTTCTGCTTATATTTCATTGGATCCAAAGAAGACTGGGAAATGTAATCTTTTATTCAGTTATTTTGTTGCAGTGGATGTGGTCCGTATCTCTTAGTAAGGACAGGTGCAGCATTGACAATGGATGAGCAACTAGCAACCAGTCTCTCTGCCTTGGCATCAGTTTGCTGCTGTGGTAATAATTACCTTAAAAAAAATCTTTATTTGATAATATTCTAGTCCCCAGCTCTCAGTAGGTGTTCGGAAGTGGTCAAAGTAACAGAACTTAGACATAGTAATAAGAGTCTGGAATTTCTTCTTTTTGATAGAGCATCGACTTACATTCCATCCTTTACCCTCACCTACTTTAGTTACAATGAGCAGATTTCTTCTTTTTAATTACACGCAGAGTTTGTATTATGTTTCTCACTTTTGTTCACCTTGTCTTTGAGCAAATTTCAAAAGAAACGTGGTGATAATCTGTTTTCACCACCTTACTTTGGAAATCCTACTCCTGTTATATGTTGGGGACTCTGTAAGGAAGCATCTGCCCCCCGTCACCAAAATTGTCACCCTCAAAAACACCCACGCCCCGGCTGTTCTGTACAGAGTGCAGAGCACCCAGCACCGATCATCTGTTATTTAAGACTGCAGTATCGCCGATACCCATGTTTGCACATTTCACAGTGTCACAGTATTAGAAAGTTTTCTTCTGTTGTCCATGGGTAGATGCAAATTTAGCCGTGTGTCTTCTAAAGTTTGACCCCAAAATATTAGCAATACTGCACTGAAAGAGAATACTGGTAAGAAAACAACAAAATTTACTGTCTTCATTAACAGTCATCAAAGGGCAACTTTGAACAGAATTGGAGTAGTTATGAGCAGTGTATTATCACTCAAAAATAATAATCAAACTCTCTGGCTTGAAATGATAATGCAATTTTCTTTGGTGTTGTGGCATCTACTTTAGGTTCCTGTTTCTTCCTTAATTTCTCTCTTGGTACTAAAAAGTTTTCTATTTCTTTTTTTTTTTCATTTTTTTTTAATGTTTATTTATTTTTGAGAGAGACAGAGACAGAGACAGAGAGTAAGCGGAGGAGGTGCAGAGAGGGGGAGACACAGAATCAGAAGCAGGCTCCTGTGAGCTGTCAGCACAGAGCCCAACATGGGGCTCAAACTCATGAACCGTGAGATCGTGACCTGAGCTGAAGTCAGAGGCTGAACTGACTGAGCCACCCAGGTGCCCCAAAAGTTTTCTGTATCTTGTCATCTAAAGAAAACAGTTGATAAAGTTATTTACCCTAAGGTTTTTGTTATTCATGATTTTTTTTTCTAAAACAATTTTCATTTAAAAAGATAATCTGGAGAGAAAAGGCAATGATGGGTAAGATGATGTACATATACATATACCTTGCCCCTCCCCCCCCCCCACACGCTATTTCTCATGTTATGTGTCCTTTGTGGGTTGGTCACAGTCTGCTTTATGTCGTCTTCATATCAGGACCCAAGCTGAAAGCAAGGCAGGATCTTTCTATAAATTCTTGGTTTGAGAGCAGGGGAAAAGACACATGATGGCGACTACACAATGGCTCTCAGAGCTTCTCAGAAGTTTACATACACCAATTCTACTCATATTCCATTGGCCATATTAAGCCATACGGCCAAGACTTGAGTCAATGGATAGGGATGGGCTAATTTGCTGTCAAAGGAGGATACAGAAAATAAGTTTAAACAAAAATACAATCTACCGCTCTCTTACACTTATTTTGGCATGTAAATTTTCTTTTCCTTGGTTTGGCATTGTAATGGGCCTCTGTGGCATGCTGGAATCTGATACTAAATATAGTTCTGGAGGAAATTAGATAGCAGTGATAGAGCATGAAGATAATTGGTATCCCCCTCCAAGGTGACCTCTGAGATCATTTCAGCTCTCCAATAAAGCAGGCCCTTATTCAGGAGATGAGCGGATGTTTCGGCTTCCCTGTGAGGCTCTTTGGGGTTTAGGCTTTTAAAAATCTTGCCCTTAGAAAATCATTCAAACCTCACATTCTGTTTTGGGGGTTATCATTTTCTCCTCAATCAACTTTGACACTAGGGACCAGTGAGTCTGTGAATTCAGTGTCTTTTGCAATTTAGCATCTCACAGGGTCGGATTTTGTTTGATCTTTGTCTATATCAGCCCTCCAGCTAATTCAGGAAAGAAATTAATTTAGAGGGATCACCGACATTTCCTGGTTCTCTGAGTGTGCTTGAGCCAAGGATTTAAAAACTTGTCTCTATTATCTTCATTTGTATATTATTCAGTATTGTTAGAAACAGCCTATGTCACAGACTTTCAATTTGGTGTGGCTGTCACACTACACTAAGGAAGCCACCACGTAATGTGCCAGAATCATACATTCAGAGGCGAAACATTTAGCAATGCTTTTAACACTGAGCCCCATGAACCATGCATGTGCCATTCTGCAGGGGAAAAAAGTGGTATATCTTGCTTTTAAACCATGTCAGAGAAGCAATCAATTTGCCATCCTTAAGAATCTATTACCTGCAGCTGCTTTTACTACCAAATACTTTACCAGCTAAGACTTGGTTTCAGATAACAAAATCCTCTAGCAATCTTAAGCAGAAGAATATTTATTTGATAGGGGGAAATGAGTATTTATAAAATTACTGGAAGGCCTAGAGAAGCAAGTTCCATGCTGGGCCTTCAAAATGACTCCTAAATAGCACTTCAGCACTGGACCACCAGTAGAAAGTTTCCTTTGGGGGCGCCTGGGTGGCGCAGTCGGTTAAGCGTCCGACTTCAGCCAGGTCACGATCTCGCGGTCCGTGAGTTCGAGCCCCGCGTCAGGCTCTGGGCTGATGGCTCAGAGCCTGGAGGCTGTTTCCATTTCTGTGTCTCCCGCTCTCTCTGCCCCTCCCCCATTCATGCTCTGTCTCTCTCTGTCCCAAAAATAAATAAAAAACGTTGAAAAAAAAATTAAAAAAAAAAAAAAAAAAAAAAAGAAAGTTTCCTTTGCCAGAATCTGGAAATAGCCATCACTTTTGGTCCCAGGATCATGGTATCTTTCTTAGCTGTGTACAAGGATTAGGAAACCACCACTGGGGGCACCTGGGTAGCTTGGTCCCTTAAGCGCCCAACTCTTGATTTCTGCCCAGGTCATGATCTCACAGTTCATGAGATCTGGACTCGTGTCAGACTCTGTGTTGACAGTGCAGACTCTGCTTGAGGTTCTCTCTCTCCCTCTCTCTCTCTCTCTGCGTTTCCTTTGCTTGTTCGCACATGTGCGAGTGGGCTCTCTCTCTCTCTCAAAATAAATAAGTTAATTATTAAAAAAAAAAAAAGGTCAATGGAACCATTGACTCAAGCTCACTTCCAGAACCAGGAAAGAGCACCTCTCATTCTACTACCTCGGACTTCATTTAATGAGGTTCTAAATCCAGGGCCTGTATGTGCCCATCTGAGTTGTAGGATCCAAACCACATCTGTAACTCTGCAAGAAAGTCTGAGGAGTCATGTACTTTGAGTTCTAATAAAGGAAGGAGCTTAAGAGTAAATGTCAGAAAAAATAATAAATATAAATAAATAAAAAACATAAAAAATAAGTAAATAAAAAATATTGAAAAGGCCTATCTTTAGTATGTATAACATTATTCTATTGTATTTTCTTTTAAATATATTTTTTATGTGTATTTTTGAGAGACAGAGAGGGACAGCATGAGCGTGAGTGGGGCAGAGAGAGAGAGAGAGAGAGAAACTCAGAATCAGAAACAGGCTCCAAACTCTGAACTGTCAGCACAGAGCCCGACGTGGGGCTCAAACCCACAAGCTGTGAGATCATGACCTGAGCTGCAGTCGGACGCCCAACCAACTGAGCCACCCAGGCACCCTTATTGTATTTTCTTTTAAATTGTTTCTGTTGAGAAGTCTGTTTTCAACTTGTAGATTAAAAAAAATACAATTTGGTCTGTGGTTGTACTTCATATCTTCTCTTGTTATTTGTTGTGTTGAAGATTTGCTGTCATTTCGACACATGGATTAATTTTTACGTACTCTTGTTGAGACTCATTTTGATTCCTGAAAGAAGGATTTATGCACCTCAATAATTCTTGAAAACTCTCATTATATTATATATTCTCTCTCCCAGTCATTCTGGTATCTCCAGAAAGCTCTATTATGTATCTTTAGATTTATATATATATATGTATATATGTATATATGTATATACATATACATATGTATATATGTATATATGTATTTATATATATGTATATATATATCTTTAGATTTATGTGTATAAATATATATATACACATATATATACACATATATATAAATATATATATACACATATATATACATACATAGATTTATATATATATAAATATATATACATATATATACCTACATATATATAAATATATATACATATATACATACATATATATAAATATATATATACATATATACATACATATACATATATATACATACATATATATATAAACGCACAAAACTTTCTTATGGCCTTTATGTCTTTTAATCTTATTACTACGCAATTTTTGTACAATTTTTTTTTCATATATGTAAAAAGATAACCAATGAGCTCGGCAGTTGTTCAATTTGCTGTGTAATTCATTCACTGATTTATTTTATCTCAATGGCTCTATGATTTACAACCTGAAGTTCTGCTTTGGTCTTGCAAAACTCGTAGGTATTTTTCCATAGTGTCATATTAGTGCCTCTTTTATCAAAGAATACGATTATTTTAAATAAACATACAATAACTTCTCTGCTGGTTCTATCATCTGAAATTCTTTAGACAGCATAGTGAGTTGAATGGTGGACCCCCCAAAAGATATGCTCTTGTTGTAATCCCCAGAACCTGCCAATATTACCTTATTTGGAAAAAGGGTCTTTGCAGATGTAACGAAATTGAGGATCTCAAGATGAGATCACCCTGGATTATTTGAGTGGAGCCAATGATGAGTGTTTTATAAGAGACATACAGAGGAGTTACAGAGAGGAGGAGATGAAGGAGGCAGAGACTGGGGTGATGGAGCTACCAGCTAAGAAGTGCCCAACAGCTACCAGAAGCTGAAAGAGGCAATGAACAGGGTCTCCTCCAGAGCCTCTGAAGAGTGCCACCCTGCTGACACTTTGACTTCAGATGTCTCTCTCTGGGAGAATAAACGTCTGTCATTTTATGTCTCTAACTTCATGGCAATTTGTTAAGGCATCCCTTGAAAATTAATATAGAATACAATCTCACTTTTGTTGTCTCTGCTTACCCTTGCTCATGGCTGATTTGTTCCTTAAGTCCAGGGTACTTTGTGCACATCTAATTATTCTAGAAGCCCAAGGAGTATCACTAGCCTGGACCAATTAAAAAAATTTTTTTTATGTTAGTTTTTTATAACTTAGAGGCTCTCAATGGATCCATAGAGCAAAACATGTGATCTGCACCCCCCCACACACACCCCGACTGTGGGTATGCGGGTGGTTGATTGTGAATAAACTGAGAAGCATTTCTTTCCTGTCCTGGCCATCCCTCCTGTATTGGTTAATTTTTAGTCTATGCTTTCATGGAAGGCATAGCCACTCTCCATCTTTTGAGGAATGAAGGTCATGTCTCCAGGTCCTTCTGCAGCTGCAGTAAAATCCACTTTCATCACTAAAAGAGACTAGTACCTCCCACCTCCACCCCAGCCCTGCTCCATTTCAGCCTGAGAATGTCAAACTCTAGTTTTTATTTTAATCTCTGATAATTCTTCAATTTTATGTAAGAATTATAATTTGAAAAAAAAATTAATGTTTATTTATTTTTGAGAAAGAGACAGAGCGTGGGCAGGGGAGGGGCAGAGAGAGAGGGAGACACAGAATCTGAAGCAGGCTCCAGGCTCTGAGCTGTCAGCACAAAGCCCGAGGCCAGGCTCGAACCCTTGAACCCTCGAACCAAGAGATCATGACCTGAGACGAAATCAGATGCTTAACCAACTGAGCCATCCAGACACCCCATGAGCAATTATAATTTTTAAAGGACTTTAAAATATTTAACCCAGTATTTATTTCTAAGTAATCTGTAGCATGAAGTATAACAGCTAGGACGTAGGTTTGGCTTCAGTTTGTGACAGAGACCTGAATATTGTGTATTCCAAATAAATATTAATTCATGAAGTAAGGTTGTAACTAAAACACACAACAAAATTGTAAATTTTCTCGTTGTGATTATGTCACCAGTGAAGGAAAATGGCTGAAGTGTTTATAAGATAGCGCTGTATTAATTTGTACAACCGTATGTGAACCTCTAATGGCCTCAAAACAAACCATTTTAAAACTAAAGATGGTTAAGCCATGAACAAGTTTCTATTTCACATAAGAAAAAAGCTAAATCTAGATGGCGGCAGTTTAGGGTTTTATGCTTATTTAGGATTTGGGCTGTTTTCAGCTTTCTGCTCTATGATATCTATATTAGAGCTCTTGGCCTCAAGTCTCAAATTGTACTTTGGTTGCCACATTCTGTTCTGTTCCCAGAGCAGATTGGAGGCAGGCAAGAAAGAGGGCACACCTTTCCTTTCAAGAATATACTCCCAAAGCTTCATTTCTTACTTTTTTTTGCCAGAGGTTAGTTATATGACCATACTCTTCAGAAGTTTCCTGAGAATTGTAGCCTTTACTCTTAGTGGCCTGTTACCTATATCAAAATTGGGAGCTTTTCAGGGTATGTTGTCCACATATTATATAGTGCAAAAATCTGTTAGTACCTTTTGGGTTGTTGCTGTTGTTGTTATTTTTCATTTTGGTTTCTTCGGTTTCATTTTTATTTTTTTTAATTTTTTTGAGAGGAGACTTTTTAAATTTATTTTGAGAGAGACAGAGACAGTGTGAGTGGAGGAGGGGCAGAGAGAAAGGGAGACAGAGAATCCCAAGCAGGGTTTGGACCACCAGCACAGAGCCTGATGTGGGTCTTGAACCCAGGAAACCGTGAGATCACGACCTGAGCCGAAACCAAGAGTCAGTTGCTTAACTAACTGAGCCACCCAGGCGCCCCTGGTTTTGTTTAAGTATAGGGACTTATTTTAATCACTTCAAGTAAGGGAATACTTTTTTTTTTTAATTAAGCTCTACCCCCAACACAGGGCTCGAACTCACCACCTTAAGATCAAGAGTTGCATGCTCTACCAACTGAGCCTGTAAGGTAACCAACCCAGTATCTTTTTTGTTACAGCAGATCGTAGAAGGGAATATTATCAAGCTGTATATATGTGTTTGCTTCAAAACAAAAACTAGACTTCCAACATATATATAAATTTCCTGAAAGAATATCCATAAAATCAAATTATACATTTGTCAGGGTACTAGGAGGTATTAAACTAGCTAGCATCTGCAGAATTTCTAAGTCATATTTATAATTTATTTTTATTATTATTATATTTGGAATGGGTTTTGGGAATGGGCAAACACTGATGTGGTTATATAGTTAGGAATGTAATTTCTATAATGCATTTTTTATAAAATATTAAATCAGACAGAAAGTTTTATGAAAAAAAAATCTGTATGGAGCACCTGGGTGGCTCAGTCAGCCCGATTCTTGGTTTCAGCTCAGGTCATGATCTCCTGGTTTCGTGGGTTTGAATCCTGCATCGGGCTCTGTGCTGGTGGTTCGAGGCCTGCTTGGAATTCTCTCTCCCCCTCTCTCTGACCCTCCTCTGCTCACACTGTCTCTGTCTCTCTCAAATAACATTTTAAAAAAATTAAAAATACTATTTAAAAATCTTCAGTAAAAGAGTTTTGCATGCATGCTCCAGGAAATCATAATGATCAGATTCCTGAAAGCTTCAAAATACTAGATTGTGTATATTGCTTTTTCTTCAGAATTCAATGTTTGGTTTAAAAAGAAAGAAACCTTTTTCCTTCATGGAACCTTAGCAATCCGTGCTGCCACTCACTATGGCAACTGAAAAGGAACCAATGGCGGACAGCGAAGTTTGGCATTCTGGGGCCAACACAGAGGGTGTGGGTGCATTTTCTTTCTCTCACAGAGCCAACGCAGTTATTGTTCTAGTTCAAGTGAATTTGTTAAGTACGTTTTTTAAATAACGCGAGTGTGGGGCCCTAACATTTAGCAGTTTCTTGAGAGAAACTCATTAGTCACTGGAGCCATTGCTTAATCTCCCCCAGCCTTAAACACGATTTTAATTCAAACAAATATCATCCAAACATACCAAACATGGTTACATGTTTTCTCTTTGGTGGGTGAGAAGTAGTAACATGCACAAATCTCATTAGCTAAGTTTTATATTCTTGAAAGACTTATATAGAAATGGATATGTGTTGCACCTGATAATATCCTGTTTAAAACCATCCTGTTTTAAACACACTCTACACATTTGAGGTATCAAAGTAACTAAATATGTACAAAAACATGATGCCCCTAAAGCAGAAAAATTCAGCAATGCATTTTCAGCACTAAGTATCTTTTATTTTAATGGATTATCTACCCCATGTGATTGAAATGCCACTTTAGTTTGATCAATTCAAGCCTCACTGACTTGATTTAATGCATGAAATATAGTCTTTATTGAGTAGTCTAAATTATTTTCTATATAGACTATGGGAAACCACACAGCTAATTCTATTACTTGGAAAATAAGATTTGGAACTCATTAGATTTTCATCTAGGTATATTCTGGGTATGATGTTTCTAAATGGACAAAAATTCAGTCTCATACTTTTCTTTGAAATATAGCTCTTTTATAAAATGCTTTCAGGCTAGTTTCTTAAGAAAAACAACTTACAATTTTAGTAGTGCTTTAGATTTCACAATACAAGTCCATATATATTATTTTTAGTTAAAACAACATTAAGGGGTGCCTGGGTGGCTCAGTCAGTTAAGTGTCTGACTCCTGCTCAGGTTATGATCTCACATGTCAGCGGTGCTGACAGCTCAGAGCCTGGAGCCTATTTTGCATTCTGTGTCTCTCTCTTTCTGCCCCTCCCCTGCTTGCTCTCTCTCTCTCTCTCTCAAAAACAAACATTAAAAAAAAACATTAAAAATCTGAAGAATTTAGTGAAATGAGCATAAGTTTTATACTTCAGGTTACATACAGTGAAGTATAAATGGGCAAAGGGGAACAGAATCTGTCACCCAAAATATGATTTTTGGCATAAGGATGATTTTAGGCAGATTATTTTTAAGAAACAAGAGACATAGGAGAAGCTCTGAAAACTGAGTAGAAGTTATCTTTTTTTTTAAGTTTGTTTATATATTTTGAGAGGCCGAGGAAGGGCGGAGAGAAGGAGAAAATTCCAAGCAAGCGCTGTGCTGACAGCACAGAAATGGGGCTTGATCTCATGACTGTGAGATCATGACCTGAGCTAAAATCAATAGTCAGACATTTAACTGACTGAGATACCCAGGCATTCCTAGAACTTACCCTTTTGTAAGAAACATTTACATTTATGGGGGAAATCTCTATGTGTAAAGGTATCTTTCTCTCTGTACCAGCATATAATAAATATTCAATAATTATTTGTGAAATTAAAAACTATGTATGTGTGTGCATGTGTATGTGTGTGTGTGTGTGTGTGTGTGTGTGTGTATGCACATTGGGGAAACCAGGATAAGGCAGCAATCCTACTAAAAGTTCATTGAAATAATCAACACTTTTTTATTTATTTATTTATTTATTTTTAATTTTTTTTTAACGTTTATTTATTTTTGAGACAGAGAGAGACACAGCATGAACGGGGGAGGGTCAGAGAGAGAGGGAGACACAGAATTGGAAGCAGGCTCCAGGCTCTGAGCCATCAGCCCAGAGCCCGACGCGGGGCTCGAACTCGCGGACTGCGAGATCGTGACCTGAGCTGAAGTCGGACGCTCAACCGACTGAGCCACCCAGGCGCCCCAATCAACACTTTTTTAAAGGAAAAATTTTGGAACCTGAAATTAGAAGGACTTCAGCTAAGTATAGATGTATAGATTCAGGTAAATAAAGAAGATACATAAGACAAACTGATAAATATGTCTCCTATGAAGAGACAGGCTTTTCAGAAAGTAGGCAAAAGCTCACTTAAAATCCCACTCTAGTCCCTAATTTGGAGTGATGAGAATAGGGAGACACTTACACGTACTTTTGCCTTATCAAAAATGTTTTTAAGAGATTGGAACGAGATGTCCATGTTACTAAGAAGTGAATATGGTGAACTCATATAAGTGAAGATCCCCAAATTAAAGTGGCTGAAACATAAGGCTACTTCTCTTATTTATTAATTAATTAATTAATATATTTAGAGACTACTTCACTTTAACATAAAGAAGTCCAGAAGTAAAAAGTCCAGGGCTTAGCATGAGGACTCCATGGTGATCATGCTCATCCTTTGCGCTCTGGCATTCTAAATGTGTGTAAGAGTGCTCACTTCGGCAGCACATATACTAAATGTGTGTAAGATCATCCAATGGCCCATGATGGGTGCTGGGGCCACAGTCATCCCATTTGTACTGTGGACCAATAAAAGGACGAAACAAGAAAAGGACATGGGGGCCTTTCTATTTGGGTCAATGCCTTTTAACCAGTCATCCTTAAAGGATGTAAGGCATTCTTCTCATGCATCCCATTGGCCAGCACTCCGTCATGAGGCCACACCTACTTTCAAGAGAGGCTAGCAAATGGTAGTTTTTATTCATGTGTTCTCTTAATCGCTAAAATTTTGGCTTGGTTACTGAGAAGGCAAATTTCTTAATTTACTTTTTTTTTTTTTAATTTTTTTTTTTCAACATTTATTTATTTTTGGGACAGAGAGATACAGAGCATGAACAGGCAAGGGGCAGAGAGAGAGGGAGACACAGAATCAGAAACAGGCTCCAGGCTCTGAGCCATCAGCCCAGAGCCCGACGCGGGGCTCGAACTCACGGACCGCGAGATCATGACCTGGCTGAAGTCGGATGCTTAACCGACTGCGCCACCCAGGCGCCCCCTTAATTTACTTTTTGAGACAGATCTATGAGACTGGTGCTACACTGAGACACCTACCCCAAGTGTCTTTAAGTGAGTTTTTATTGCTGGCAAAAGCTAGAAAACTAACCTAAATTTCTAAGACTGCCTGAAACCAGGGTTCTTGACATGATCAGGTTTGAAGATCACATTTGACATTTGAATTCCCAAGATGTGAATTCAAGACGGAATCACACAGAAACGGAGATAGGTTTGAGGCCACTATTTTGCTGGTAAAAAACTGATCAGCGACGGTATGATTCTGTATCCAACAGTGGATTGATTCTTCAGCTTTTTGGTCTCAGTGATGCAGCAGCTTCACGGGCAGCCCATTTCTGTGACATCATTTCTGGAAGCTTATTCTAGAGTCAGTTTCTGCATCCCTCTACATAAGTCTTTGTCCGTGCTCTGCTAACCCCCAAATTGGGAGATTCAATATTTTAAAGATACAATTCTTCCCTAAACTGATCTACATACGTAAACATCAAAAAAAGCACACAGAAGATACCAGGCGCCTGGGTGGCTCAGTCAGTTAAGTGTCTGACTTCAGCTCAGGTCATGATCTCACAGTTCATGAGTTTGAGCCCAGCGTCAGGCTCTGTGCTGACAGCTTGGAGCCCAGAGCCTGCTTCAGATTCTGTGTCTCCCTCCCTCTCTCTCTCTCTCTGTCCCTCCCCTGGTCACTCTCTCTTTCTCTCTCTCTCTCAAAATAAATAAACATTTTTTAAAAAGGCACAGAGAAGTAGTCATTAGGAAATTACAAATTAAAACCACAGACAAAATATCTATCACCTATTAGAATGGCTAAAATGTTTTTTAAAACTGACAGTATAAGTGTCAGTAGATGTAGAGCAATTGGAACTTTCATATATTGATGGTAGGAATGCAAATTGAAACAGCTACTTTTTTTTGACAAAGGTAGTAAGTCAATTTAATGGGAAGAATGATTTTTTCTACAAACAAAGCCATAACAACTGAACACCTACATAAAACTCATAAATCTCAATCCTTACCTTGCACCATATATAAAAATTAACTCAATACGGATCATAGATCTAAAAAGAAACTAAAACTAAAATTTCTAGAAGGAAAGAGGATGAATCCTAAGTGGTCTTGGAGTGAGCAAGGACATCATCAGTATGATATAGAAAGAACAAACATAACAAAAAACTTGGTAAGTTGGCCTTCTTCAAAATTAAAAAAGAAAAAAAGTCTGCTCTTTGAAAAGACACTGTCAATAAAATGAACAGATAACCCAAACACTGGGAGAATATTTTGCAAAACACCTATCAAATTAATAATTTCTATGTGAGGGGTGCCTGGCTGGCTCAGTCACTAGAGCATGTAATTCTTGATCTCGAGGTTGTGAGTTTGAGCCCCTTGTTGGGTACAGAGATTACTTGAATAAACAACAACAACAAAAACTTAAAACAATAACATAAAAGGGAGGACACGTGGGTGGTCCAGTTGGTTGAGCGTCCAGCTCTTGATTTCGGCTCAGGTCATGACCCCAGGGTTGTGGGATGGAGCCCCACATTGGGTCCATGCCGGGCATAGAGCCTGCTTGGGATTCTCCCTCTCTATCTCTCTCTGTCTCTGTCTTCCTCTACCCCTCCCCCACTGTGCATATCCTCTCTCTCTCTCAATAAAAAAAAAAGAATTTCTATTCAAAATATATAAAAAACTCAATACTAAGATTAACAACCCAATTAAAACATGGATAGATTTGAAGAGAGAGTTCACCAAGGAAGAGATACAGATGTTAAATAAACATAAGAAAATATGCACATTAATTATGTGCAAAATACAAATTAATACCCAAACGAAATAGCACTCGATTCTTATGAGAATGTCTAAAAATTTTTAAAAATCTGACATTTTCAAGCCAGAACTTGACGAGGTAAAGAACTAAGATGACTTGAGATCTCATTTGTAGAACAGAAGAAATGTGGAAGAAATAGGTAGAGACGTAAAATAAGTTGAGAAAAGAGTTCAGCAATTTCTCATAAAGTTAAACAGGAAATACTGTACGATTCAGCATTTTACTCCTAGGTGTTCACCAAGAGAAAACAAAGCATATCTCTTGATAAAGACTTGTGTACAAATATTTGTGGCACATTTTTTTCATAATGGCCCTAAATTGGAAGCAATACTAATGTCCATCAACTTGTGAATGATTAGACAGAAGGTAGTATATCCCTAAAATGGAATGCCACTCAGCACTAAGACAAGGATGTGCTGACCCAACGCTGTAACATGGATGAATCTCAAAACCTTTGCAAAATGAAAATCCAGACACCAAAGAATTAGTGATTCCATTTATATTAAATCTAGAAAGTCAAAGCCATAGTGAAAGATGGCTATTTTCTAGGGGCCATGGGCTTGTGGGGGAGGACTGACTGACTGGTAAGAGGCAGGAGGGGACTTGTGGCAACAGACGTTTTCTAAATGTTGATTTCAGTGGCAGTCACACAACTGCGTGTTTGTCAAAACGCGTTGAATCCTATACCTAGAAGTAATGAGCTTGATTGTAAGTAGAATATACCTCAATGGGCTGATTAAAATATAAACATTAAAAAACCTTGAAGGAAATTATAAATAAAAATAACAATTGTTACATACTATAGAAAAAATTTTACCTGACTTTTTGGGTGTGGGCTTTATAAGCACTAAATGAGATTATGTATGTAAAATCAGAACAATGCCTGAGAAACATTAAATGCTCAGTGAATGCTGGCAGTTAATACTATTAATGTTAAAACTATTAAAAAATGCAAAACAGGGGCACCTGGGTGGCTGAGCCAAGTAAGTATCTGACTCTTGGTTTGGGATCAGGTCATGATCTCGCGGTTTGTAAGTTGGAGCCCCGCGTCGGGTTCTGCACGGACAGTGAGGAGCCTGCTTGAGATTTTCTCTTTCTCCCTCTCTCTCTGCCCCCCCCCCCACTTGCTCTCTCTGTCTCTCTCTCTCTTAAAAATAAATAAACAAAAAAAATGCAAAACCTTCTAATATATTTCAAAGAATTGAAAAAAAATTGCAAAATTCAAATATCATAAATGTTGTTTTTCCTTATGTGTATATATTAATTTGACAGGGCCCATGAAGCATTATGAAGCATTCACATCTGAATGTAATCTCAGAGAGATTACATAACTCTGGCCTCCTAATGTGAAAGCAAGATTTCTGAAGTGGAACACACCCAGTCACCTTGCCTAGGAACTCTGGGAGATTTGAGAACCTAAAAAAGTCCTACTTTTATTGTGGATTTTGCCAAAAAATAATCATGGGACAAATGGCCTGAATGGTACAAAACTCCTGAAAGACTGTTTACAGATGGAATAAATATGCCAGGATGCTCCTATTTCTGAGTATTTGTACTGGCTGTTCCCTATACCTGGAATGCTTTTCCCTCTAATATTAGGGAAATATGTGTCATTCCCTTCCCTCCTTCAAGTCTTTATTAACTATTACCTGGGTGAGGGATATCCTGACCATCATATGCAAAACCGTGATTCCCAATCTAGCAAGGCATTCCACATTCTGTTTTGTTCCATCAACACTTAGTAACTCCTAACACATCAAATAATGTGACTCTTGATTAGATCTATTCACTTTCCCCTTTGCTAGAATTAGACTTCCATCAGAGCAAGGAAATTTGTCATTTGTCTATTTATTGTTGTTGTTCATTCTTATACCACTAGTCCCTGGCACGTGGTAGGTATTCAGTAAATATCTGTAGAGTTAAAAAGAGAGAGAGAGAGAACATGGACAAAGAGCCTTGCCAATATTAAACACTGTAGACCAAGAAAGAAGAAAATAAGTTTACACTCTAAGTAAAGAAGGCACATACCTCCAGTCAAACAGATTTGCTCACATGCCCAGGAAAGGACAGTACTTTATAGTATGCTTTTTTTTTTTTTGTTTGCACAATATGAGTCTCTAATCATATCACTGGACATGATATGACTCCATTTCTCTTTTTACGTGGTTGGCTTAATTTACTCAGGATACGGAAGGGAATGCAATGACTATTCTTCAAAGTTGACTAAACATAAAAGTAGCAGAGTTGCTTGGAGAAGAGAAACGTGTCATCTGAACTGGCACTAATTAAGATGGTATGGCCTTTCTCATTCTAGAGAAGGGCATTTTGAATCCGTTGATCGATAGACAACATTTTCCTCACCATTCCAACATTGCTGTTTATATAAAAGTACACCTTACACTGAAGTACAAGGCATTAGGCTGATCTGTCATTACAATCAACAGTTCAATGTACAAAATACAGACAGCACTTTTCAACACCTGACTACATACCCCTGCGATACCGATCACCTAATGTTACTGCATTTACTGAAATTTCAGGTCACCTTTTTGCCTTCAAGGCAGAGTGTAAGATCATAAGAGAGCAAAGGGCCCTGGACATTGTTTGGAATTTGTTGGAGGGGTGTAACACACAGGAAATCTACTATGGAGATAAGCTGGGCAAGATGCCTGCTACCTTTTTCCCTGAAGAATCTGGGAGAAGTTGTTTGGAGAACCCGATACAATTTCACCCTGGGGTTTTTTAAAGAAGAAACCTTATGGATGAAGGAGATAATCGAGCATTTAGACTGATGGGGAAGATGTGAGTGGCCAAATCCATTCAGTCACTTTTTTACTTTTCTACCTTTTCTGAGCTCCTGGGAATAAACACACGCACTTGGAAATGTGTACTTAATAAGTGATAGCATTAAATGCAGAGAGGTATTTCACACCAACAATGTTCCTCTGATGACTGTCTTAGTTCCATTATTACACAAGAAGAGTAATTTATAATTCAACTTTTTGGTCAACTGGAAAAAAAATAAGAGTTGCCAAATCCATTTAATTGGTTTATTATATCTTTCTACCTTCCTCTCTGTGCTTCTGGAAATAAACAAGCCCATATATTTGTAAATGTATATTTAATAACTGAAAGTGTTTAAAATTCATGTTGCCTAACCCCACGTAGAATGTAGAAGGACTAACCTGCCACCCAGTCCAAATTAGGACTAAATTATTCACATCCATGTCTTCACATCTACGAGTATTCTCATATTCCTTTTGTCTCCTATTAATTTTTATACCAGTTCAAATCCTCCATTAGACTTTCATTATGTCTACTTACAAAGTCTAGCAAAGATGGGCATAGAAATTCATGCATTATGGTGCTTGCTTAAATTGTTCAGTTTTCCACTCTCTTTCTTCGGTCAGCATAGCCCTCCTAAGAAGATTTTTCCTGCCGTGTAGACTTGTATTACAGAAGTCATGAACACCTGATTTTTTTTTCCTCACAGCTGGCTACATATTCAGTAGATGTGATTATTTTTGAGGCTAACGTGATTATACTTCCTGGAGACACTAGGCACACTGATGAATTATGTCTTGTAAATACCAGTTAAGTGTAGGTGAGGAAAAACGTTTTCCTTCTTCTCTTTTGGGTTCTTTGGCTGATCCAGTAATCAAATTGACGTAAGACAGATTAACAGGAGAAAAATCCAATTCCATATGTATGGAAGCTCATTAAAATATGAAACTCAAAGAAGTGACCAAAGCACTATATGTACTTTTGAGACAAGGAAACAATAAACTTCTGAGGAATTGACAAGATAGTGAAGTTTCGGCTTGGAGTATATATTGATGAAGAAGTTTATGCAGCCTTCTTGGCCCTAAATTCTCTATCTGTGGTGATAAGGATGTGTCTCTACCTCCTGGTACAGGGAGGGTAACTTTCACACAAGATTTATTTCCTGCTTTCAGGGGGGCAAAGGATCAGAGTATGCTTCTTGCACCAGCTGCTTCTTAAGTAACTTTAATTCAAAATAATCAATATGCCAAAGTGGCATATTGGGGGCAGCGTGCCTTGAACCCCATTATAAGCTAATCAAGTACGGTCCTGCTGTGTCTCTGTAAACACATTACATTGCTTCTTTGTACCTTCGCCAGAGAAAAAGGAAATAAATAATATTTACCACTTTCTCCCATCAAGGGTATTGCAGGAGTTAATAAGCATGCAGAACGTTCAAGAAAAGATACAGTGCTTAGAGTTCTGTGGACAAACACTTGTATTTAAATGCAATATATCACTGTTGTAAGGTCTCCTAGAGCCTAATGAAATGAACCCAATGCACTCTACAAACACATTTCTTACTTGGGTTACATCCAACTCACCAAACACAATTAGTGCACAAAACTTTGTCATGACTAAACAACCCAAAATTCTGTATAATGTAGGCCATTTTGGACTCTGTCCACTTAGATATTTAAAGTCCTATAAGGCTTCATTATAAGTCTATAGGGCTGACTTTATCTTCAGGTTGCAATGTGTTATTCAGGACTCCGGAGGGGGGGGGGAGCGCAGAATTTGCCACCCCAAAATATGCCTTTGTGGCATAAAGATTATTTCTAGATGATTATTTTTAAGAGACACCAAACAGAGGAAAAACTGAAATGAGAAGTTGTCCTTTTGTAAAAGGCATCTATGTTTATAAGGGAAACCCCTATTTGAAAGGATGTCTCCATCTCTGTACCAGGCAGAGAAGGATGACTAAGTCTCTATAAACTCTCATCCAAGGAGAAGGCAATGATCTAAATCTGCCTAACAATCCTACCCTTGTTTGCTGTGTTTATCCTGATAGCCTCCCATAACTGGCTTCCCTATCCCCAACATCTTCTTTTGTCTTTAGCTTTAGATGGTATTTAAGGTGATGGCTTGGGACATTTTGGGAGTTATTCAGTTTTCCTGAGTCTGCCCTATGTGTACAGGAGGCATGTGCTATTAAACTTGTTTTTCTCCTGGGGGTCTCAGCCAAGAACCTAGAAGAGTAGAGGGAATTTTTATTTTTCCTCCCCCACACTCCAAACACAAAGAGTTTTGTTTGTGTTTCTATTTTAGTTTCGGTTTTGGCTATGTTTTTTTCTAAAACAAATTCAAGTTAAATTCTTGAGGCATTTAACACACATCTTACCAATGACTGGATCCAAGTTTCATAAATGTTCTCTTTCTCATCTAAAAATGTTACCCACTCTGCAGTCTTCTTTCTCTCCTTCCTTTTAATTTCAAACTTGTGAAAAAGTAGTCTTCACCTGTCACTTTCATTTCCTTTCCTCCCACTTCCAATTTAAAAAGAGAAATACCCAATTTACAGTTTCAATTTTTCAGAAGGTTACAAATAATATGCATCGATCCAGAATTCTCTTATTTGTTTGTTTTAGCATCCTCATTCTCTTTCTTATGTCTTGTTTGCATTTTGTAGCATTAATTCAGGTATGCTTCTTGATAACATTCTCCTTCTTTATCTTCCATTCTACCATATTCCTTTCCACTTAGCTCTCATTGTTTCTCTCTACCCTTCGTATTTTTTGTTAAATACTATCATCTTGAGTAATATCTTCCCAGAGGTCCTAAAATTCTACCCTGTCTAAAATTTAGATCTAAAATTATACACAGACTATGTCTTAATCCATGAGGATTTGCCTTAAATATTCCTTTTATTATGCCAATTACTTTCCTTGCACTGCATTATATGTTTCCATTTATAAACTCTAGCTGAGTACATGGTGTAAAGTGAGCATTCAAGAAATATTTATTGAATATTTAGGTCAACATTTGCCTGATATCTAGGTTTGTATTATCGCCATTTTCCTGTGTTGTTTGTCCCATTTGGTGTCTCAAATTCTACACTAGTATTACACTATACCTGAGGACTACATCCTAAGCCACTTTTGTAGATAGCACTTAGATGTTTTTCTTTTCTCCAATTAAATGGAAGCCTTGCTCAGGGGTGAGATAACTGGTCACAGATTCTTCTCCAAATGTGTCAATGCGTCAACCCACCTCTGCACCTGCTCCTGGCTCTCTGCTGTCCTCTAGTGGCTATATGCTGTATCCCCCTACCTAGAGTATTACAAATAAGAAAACATTTTTAAATATAGTTAAAAGTCTAGATAAAGATCTAGAATGTCCTGTTCTCAAAACTGAATTAGCTTGGCTGAGCTAAGAGGTAAGAACTGATGTGTCCTATTGCAGGAAGACTAGATCCAGATCATTATGGGCTTGGAACCCCATTAATGTTCTTTCATTGATATTCAAGGCAAGCTGCCTACAGGCAATAGCCTCCATATTACCCCTTGGTCTTTCAACATCTACGCACTTCTGTGCATTTGCAATCAACCAAATCCCAAATAGGCCTTGTGAACAGTCTCTTTTCAATTGCTCAGCACATTTATACCTTCTACTAAAAGAGAGGGGAGGGTGCTAAACCTGCAGGGTGCAGGACAATGTTGATAGGGAAGAAAGCTCATGGAGTCAGTACTTATACGTGACTGAGCAGAACCATCTCAACTGCTCTATTTACAAAATTCTGATCAATTCTAGGACACAGCCGCAACTAAGAGTGATAACATTTTAAACTATGCGTCATGGAAAGATTAACCCCCACCCACACCCTTTTGTTCCAGAAGACATATATGCCATGTTAAATTTCGAAGTTTCATTTCTAAATGAAAACATGGAGACGACAGTCTCATTCCTCTACAGCTCAGTTATTGTGGGACTAACTTTAATTAACCTTACTTGGTTTATAAAGTGTATAATTTTATGCAAACAGAAGGGGTTATCAGATGATGTACTGAAACACATTTACTGGTAAGTATTCAGGCAGTTATATATCTCCTTCGCGTGTAGTCCTAAGAAGCTTGACGTTGGGAGAAGTAACATTCTTGGATTATTTGACTTATTATGGATTTGTAAGATCTCTTTATATGTTCTGTATACAAATCTTTATGTATATTTATATATATGAAAGAAAGCAAAAATGTTACCCCTTGGCTTTACATGTATAACCCACTAGCAGTGGAAAAAGTGAAGTTTGCCTTTTCTGCCCTCCAAGGCATGTGGCAAGGTGCAGAGAATCAGAGATACGGGACTCTGTGTCTAGAATACCTCTTTCTGAATGGTACTTTAGAGTAAGAAAGTTTATTGGATGGGCCGAGAAAAAACAAATCTGAAAGCAAAGATGTTTCAGTTTGTCCACTATTTGGCCACGTGGAAAGAGACTGTCATTCAGAGTGTCATGTGCCAACATGGAGATGAAACGAAGCAGCTAAACGATAGAGGAGCCTAGGCTGACATTTCCAAGCTGTCTTCTGTAGTCACGCGCCCTGGCATGGACCCAGAAATTCCTATATTCTCCAGGAGAGAGGGAAAAATAGTAGCTGTGCATCTGGTTATTGCTGTGGGGGCAAAGTATCTCTGTCATCAAGGGCTACTGAGCAGGCCACTTTGGGCACCAAACTGGGGTGACAGTCATGGCTCAGGAAGATACAGATTTCCTTAGGCTTCCGTGGGAATGAGTCAGCAGCACGGGTGAACTGGAGGGTTATGACTAGATCGGGAGGATAAAGCTCATTAATGCATACTAGTAGGATACTTGTGTATCAGAACAGACTAACCCCACCTCAAGAAACACCGGACTGCACCCAGCTGGTGGAGACTAGCCCAAAGACCAGGATAAAACAGGAATAACCACTAATCCTAATCTCCCAGTAAACACTGTGCCACGGGAGCCATAAGACTTCTCTTATTCGAAGGTGCTAGCTTAAGAAGGAAGAGGGGCATGATAAACAGCCTTAAGAGGACTTGCAATTTTAAACTGTCTCTATAGTTTCTGAATAGGGATGGTTTGAAACCCAAGGAAATTTTAAAACGAAAAATGGATATCATATGAGAATATCTAAAATTTCCTTTGCTCCTATTTCCAGTGCGTTCTATAAGTGAAGCAGATATATTCTCTCTCCACATCGAACTAGTAATTCAAATTCTAAACACTGCTATACAGCTAGTAACGGGCAGAGCTAGGTTTCAAACTGAAACTGTCTGTATAGGGTTGACCCTAAGGTACCACCGAATATCAGTAAAATGTCACTGAGTATTACAAAGCTTCACATGAACCACAGATCGAATCTTATCACCAATAACATACCAACTATGTACAAGTTTGTAGATGCATGGAATTCTAGGCCTAACAAATTACTTTATTTGGTTGAGGGATGTTTTTGTTCAGTAACCACATGACACGTGTCAGGTGAAATGGGACAAATTAAATCATGAAGAGGGCTTTTATACATTTTCTGTCAGAGCTACACAGAACTTGATGTCTCCTGGGGCAAGCGGGTTTCTGGCTAAAATTCAGCCTGTCTTTTCTGTTAGTGTGCCCCAAATGATCCCACAGATCTCCTTTCTGGAGAAATATTGCTATAGGGAGCACATTAGGAAGTAGTCAACTGTGTTAGGTTTCTAATTTATCAAGATGTTCTGGGAAACCACATAACTTCTTACAGCTGCAAATTCCTTACCTGAAAATTCAACACAGACCGTTCTTACAGGTGGTCGGAAGCAGCTCATGGAAATAATCTCAAAAATGTTTTACAAACTCAACAGGGGCTTTAAGCAATATTTTAAATGCGAACGAAGACAGTGTTTGTGTATTGGACAATAGTAAACTACAACGGGGGAAACTGGTTTTGGAACATAAAAATCTCTCAATTATCACAGGAACCAAATTCTCAATCTGTACCACATGAAGCGTGTGCAAAGATACTCTGGAAAGCCCTTAGCTCTCTAGGAGGAAATACCAATCTTGAGTGTCTTTATTTTTTTTTTAATTAATTAATTTTTTAAGAAACAAACCATCTGGATATTTAACATTTTTTTTAATGTTTATTTATTCTTGAGAGAGAGAGAGAGATAGAGCACGAGTTGTGGAGGGGCAGAGAGAGAGGGAGCCACAGAATCGGAAGCAGGCTCCAGGCTCTGAGCTGTCAGCACAGAGCCCGATATGGGACTCGAACTCATGAACTGTGAGATCATGACCTGAGCTGAAGTCGGACGCTTAATCGACTGAGCCACCCTGGCACCCCAGAATTGTTTTAAATCTTCATTTATTTTTGAGAGAGAGAGAGAGACAGACAGCACGAGCAGGGAGGGGGCAGAGAGAGAGGAAGACACAGAATCTGAAGTAGGTTCCAGGCTCTGAGCTGTCAGCACAGAACCAGCTGTCTTTATTAGTTGTACTTTGGGGAAACTCTGGTTCTTTTCCAATTGGTGATAAGGTGCATGATCTCCATGGTTGAGATTGCTAAATTGTGAGGGAAACCTGCCACCTGGAAAAGTCGCTGATGTCAGAAACAGTCTTGATCTTGCTTGACTTGTGAGCTAATATATAAGAGCAGTCTCAACACGCAAACTCTGGCAGAAAGATAAAATCTTAGGCTATATGATGGTAGAGTGTCCCTTTTGAAAACAATCTTGGGAGCAAATATTTTTCGCTAAATCAGTATGTCAAGGAAACAGATGCTAATGAACAGAGATTTAATACATAACTATCAATTATTTTTGCCAACTTCTACCATCACTAAAAGATAAGACTCTACTCCAACATATTACCATAATCTAGTAGAATCAAGCAAGGAACGATCTATTTTAAAAGGGGATGGGGGCGGGGCGCCTGGTTGGCTCAGTGGGTTAAGCGCCAGACTGTTGATTTTGGCTCAGGTCATGATTTCACAGTTCATGAGATTCTCAAAAATAAATAAATAAATTTTAGAGAAAAAAAAATGGGGATGGGGGCATAAAGTCAGTTATTGCCACAATGTGGAAGATTCAACCAAATAACTATTTTAAAAATACCTCTTCAAGGGGCGCCTGGGTGGCGGAGTCGGTTAAGCGTCCGACTTCAGCCAGGTCACGATCTCGCGGTCCGTGAGTTCGAGCCCCGCGTCAGGCTCTGGGCTGATGGCTCAGAGCCTGGAGCCTGTTTCCGATTCTGTGTCTCCCTCTCTCTCTGCCCCTCCCCCATTCGTGCTCTGTCTCTCTGTGTCCCAAAAATAAATAAAAAACGTTGAAAAAAAAATTAAAAAAATTAAAATAAAAATACCTATTCATTTTGTCATCATATAAACACACCTGTTTCCCAAACATGTTTAATTCTACAGTTCTTTGTTGACCAATTTTATATTATTATTCTGTTTTCAAACAACAAAAGCTTTTTACAGAAGTATAATGGACATATAATATTAGTTTCAAATGTATAACATGGCGACTCGATATTTACCTACATTATAAAACGATCACCAGGATAAATCTAGTAACTGTCTGTCACCATACTTACACCATGATTGACTCCATTCCCTATGCTGTACATTTCAGCTTCGTGTCTTATTTGTTTTATGAGTGGAAGATTATACCTCTTAATCCCCTTCACCTATTTTATCCATCCTTCTACCTCCCTGCCTTCTGACAACAATCAGCTTTCCAACAACAAAAATTAAAATGTCGTTTCTGTCTTCCTCACTTTAGCTTTTCATCAAGGTGTTTCTTTGTTCTTACCCACATACTTGATTGTCATTCAGAGTGTAAAATTAGACCTTTTTTTTAAAAACGATAAGGCTTTCGTAAAATACAAACTGGTAATGAAAGACAAGAATATGTAAGATTTTTAGGCTGCTGCTGAATTTCCAAGGACTGCAGGGGTTCGAGTGGGTGGGTGTGATATTTTTAAAGTGATTAAATACTAGGAACGTCCTTATGAGTTTCCTCCACCAAATGATATGATTGTATAAATGAATGTTCGAGAGCAGGAGGTATTCTTTTGGTGTGCTGACCTTTTGAAGAAGTGGGAACAGAACTGCAAGTCATTTAGCTTACGTGACTTGTATACAGTTCTAATTTCTTGAATTGTAAAAGTTATCGAGGTAAAGGGATCCTTGAATTTCCATTTACCTGATGAGTTTTCAAAGCAATCTTTTCTGCTCCGGTGAAACAGGTATGAATATGTGTGATATGCTTCCCCGAGGGTGAGGAAAGTCTGCTACATGCAGTGTGTGATTTGCCCTTATTTATCTATTCAAGAATATGTGACCTCTTTATGTCTCCATTATATGAAGCACAAAACCTCTCTCCAGTTGGCACTGTTTTTGAAACACCTTGTCTTCATATTTCCACACCACAGTTCATTTTAACCAACCTCACATATTACACAGGGGTATAAAGGACAGAGGCAGAGTCCCGGTAGACATGGAGCCTCATTAAACTACAGGCTGAATAGGGAAGCTGAAGGCTTTATTATTGTCATGATCCGATGCAGCTTAAATACCGCAAACTTAAGTGATATTGCCATGAAGTAAAAAGTGGAAAGACAGCCAAGCCCTCCTTTAAACCTTAAACCTCTCACTGAATATTTGAGTTAATGTAACATTGAGCACTGCCCATTCTTGGGTAGAGATTCCAGCAGAGAAAGAATTAAAGCAGCTTTCACTTCAAATTAAGTCAGAAGGACTGAAAGGTCCTAGTCAACCGACATTCTGCTTGTCATTTTCCCTCAACACTCCTTACCTCCCCAACCTCTTTTCTTAGGTCTTACTAATAACTGCACTTCACTGATTTTAACTGATACTATTAACTATTATTGGCTGTTTGTTTATATGTGACTCAGGTCCCTGCCACTAAAGGAAATGTAAGAGAGAGAGAGAGAGAGAGAGAGAATGCTAAAAGGCAGCATTATGGGAGAGAATGGAGACTCACAAATGTGTGTGTGTGTGTGTGTGTGTGTGTGTGTGTGTGTGTCTCCCAATATGAGTTGGGACAGTGGGTGGACCAAACGTGACAGGTGCAGAAATAGGAAAACTGAGCAAAATCAGGATTCTGTGGGGCATGTTTATCAGTGAAGGAGACCATGGAAATGAGAAAACTTAAGAAAAGGATACACTTACTACTTGATAGAAACAGAACAAAGTAAAACAAACATAAAACACATGCAAGATAGTGGGGTGTTTTTTTAAAATTTTTTTTAATGTTTATTTTTGACAGAGAGAGAGACAGAGCATGAATGGGGGGAGGGGCAGAGAGAGAGGGAGACACAGAATCTGAAGCAGGCTCCAGGCTCTGTGCTGTCAGCACAGAGCCCGACGTGGGGCTCGAACTCACGAACCGCGAGATCATGACCTGAACCAAAGTTGGACACTCAACCAACTGAGCCACCCAGGCGCCCCAAGATAGTGGGGTTTTTTAATTAATTTTTTTTTAGAGAGAAAGAGCATGAGTGGGGACAGGCACAGAAGGAGAGAGAGAGAGAGAAAGAGAGGAAACTCAGCAGGCTTCAAGCTCAGCATGGAGCCTAATGGAGGGCTGATCCCATGACCTGAGCCTAAATCAAGAGTTGGATGCTCAACTGACTGAGTCACCCAGGCGCTCTGCAAGATGGTGGTTTTAGGCATTATTATTTAATAATTAATAATTAAGATTAATACCACAATGGAACGCTGTCTCCATAGTACATAGTTTGAAAACTTCTTAGTAAACATGAAGGAACACTGGGCATTTGTAAGGGAGGATTCTATGTAACATTTAATAAATAATAATTAATAATTAAGATTAATACCACAATGGAACACTGTCTCCATGGTACATAGTTTCAAAACTTCTTAGTAAACATGAATGAACACTGAGCACTTGTAAGGGAAGATTCCATGTAACATAGAAAACACTGGCGTGAATGCATCTGGTTATCCACCTATTGATGGGAACAAATAATTACTGGGTCAGTAGGTATATGCTGATAAAATACTGGCCAATAAATGTGTATTGGTAATATAAATTACGTTTTCATGGGAACAAATAATTACTGTTTCAACAATTTATATACAGGTGAGCATGTCAAAATTATATTTTCATTGAATGGATACATTTTAATTTAAATATTAAAACTAGAAAACTAATTAGCTCTCATTTTAATCACTATTTTATATCAGAATCTGAGAGCCTAACATATGCAAAGATTTTTTCTCCCAGGTAATATATCTGCTTTAACTTATCATTACTCCTTTATCCATTTATCCCACTGACCAACTAAAAAGCTATCCTCTTGCAAAGTGAGTGGTTAGAGCCAGGCAGTGGATGGATGGAGACTAAAATAAACATTACAGAGCTGGAATTCATGGTTTTGGCATAATCAGGGATTAGTCAAGTCATTAACAAGTGACTGAAGTATGTGTCACACAAGAAATCTCTAGTTTAGAAATCTGATAGTTGCCAAAACAAAATAATTAATTAGTAGTTACAAGACTGATTTTAGAAACCTAATAAACTATGAAAGAACTTAGAATATAATTTCAGAAGTTTACCCAGAAAGCCATATTGTGTTTAAAGCAATGGTTTTGGAACCACACTGAGATACCACCTCACACCAGAGTAGCTAAAATGAACAAATCAGGAGACTATAGATGCTGGCGAGGATGTGGAGAAATGGGAACCCTCTTGCACTGTTGGTGGGAATGCAAACTGGTGCAGCTGCTCTGGAAAACAGTATGAAGGTTCCTAAAAAAATTAAAAATAGAACTACCCTATGACCCAGAAACAGCACTACCAGGAATTTACCCAAGAGATACAGGAGTGCTGATGCATAGGGGCACTTGTACCCCAATGTTTATAGCAGCACTTTCAACAACAGCCAAATTATGGAAAGAGCCTAAATGTCCATCAACTAATGAATGGATAAAGAAGATGCATTTTATATATACAATGGAATACTACTTGGCAATGAGAAAGAACGAAATCTGGCCATTTGCAGCAACGTGGATGGAGCTGGAGGGTATAATGCTAAGGGAAATAAGTCAGGCAGAGAAAGACAGATATCAAATGTTTTCACTCATATGTGGATCTTGAGAAACTTAGCAGAAGACCATGGGGGAAGGGAAGGGGGAAAAAAGTTGATGGGGGTTGGGGGAGAAGGAAAAATGGGTGATGGGCATTAAGGAGGGCACTTGTTGGGATAAATAAATACATAATTAAATAAATAAATAAAGTAATGGTTTTTGGTGTTATGACAGATTGATTTATCATGTGGGAATTGATTTAACTCCTTGTGAATTTTCAGGGAAAAGAAACGCTGCTAAAGAGAAGCCATATTTTGCAAAGGTCATCCAGCCAGTTTGTTTGATATGTTGATTAATATGTGGTTGTTTAACGTACTGAAAGTCATCTGAGTTTGCATATTTTTATTTATTGTGGAGTCTTCTAAAATGCATATTAGATCAACTGAATGATATACCAGGTAATTCTTATGTTACACAATTATCTAAAAGAACTCCCCATACTCCTGTGTTTGGAATTAGCCATAAAAAATAACAAAAAATATCTTTCACGCAAAAATAATAAAGATTTTCAGAACACTTTCTTATACACTGGACAGCTTCCTGAGAAAGAGAGGCTTTAGTCCAGCAACTTAAAGCAGGTGTTAAAAAGATCTGACTGCAAGAGACCCTGTCGGTCTTTTAGCTTGGCCTCCTCCCTGCCAGAGGAAGAATCACATTCGAGAGACAAAGACTTGACAAAACCAGAACTCAGTCTTCTAACTCACAGAGCAATTTTCTTCTGCATTTACCGTGCTCCTGACAATCACAAAGATTCCAAGACTTATCCCGAATCCCCACCACTAGTGTTGAGAGCGATCAGTGGGCCTACGTGAGGCATGCCATTCTGCTTCATCACATACAAAATTTTCCACACTGGGCAAAACACAATAATAGGATTTGAAGTTAACTAAGAGTATACTGTCTTCTTATTGAAAGGTTAAAATGTAACTTGAATTAAGTAGGTACTAGAGAGAGGGCAAAGGCATCCGACATTAGCATTTGCTTAGTTTCCATAGACAAGTCTGAAAGTCAAGTAATTTAGTTCAGCTATTTTAAAATATCAATCAATCAGCTAAAAGCTTTACTAGCTATTAGAAGATAAAAGCTACCAAAGCTTTAATTAAAAGAGAAGATAAAAAGAAGTATTGAAAACAATATAGAAATATTGCATTCAGCTAGAAAACAAGACAAGTCAGATAGGAACTTATTAAAATGCAGACTTTATGATTTTTCTTTAAATTCTCATCTGGTATTCGTATCCCATTTGGTATCATTTTAGGAGTATAAGTTTACTGACAACTATGTTGCTGTTCACATAACTTCTTAAGGGCGAAAAATTTTTTTTTCTTACTAAGTGGCCAGTATTGTAAGAGGCCAGTGGGCAGTCGAGTTCCCATTACTTAACAAGGCAACGTCATCATTTTGTTAGCAATAGCAAAGGAATAATAAAGAGGATCTATGGTTTAATAAATGCCTACCATGGGTCAAGAGTATAAAATGCATTATACTTAAGTACCAGGTAAGAATAATTTCTTCTGATGAACAGGTGAGAAAACCATAACTCAGGGATTTTTAGGTATTTTTCTCAAGCTTTATAAGTAACCAGGATTCAGAATCGGGCTTTTCTGTCTTTCAAATCCATGTTCTTGGAATCATGTATGTAATCTAGACATTTATAAGTTTCAGAGAAGTTATTATCAGACCCATAGACATCCAATCGGTATTTCCCATGGTGTTGTGATTCAGTTAAAAATTTCATCTGGATTACGGATTAATTTAGTGCTGGGTTTTGTGGGGTTTTTGTTGTTGTCGTTGTTGTTGTTGTTGTTGTTGTTGTTGTTGTTTTTGAGCCTAATCCATGCCAGGTCAATAAGGCCAGATTTGTGGAATTTATTTAATAAACTCTTAGCTGTCAATTACTAAATATCAGTAACTGTTTTAAATGCTTCAGGAATATTCATTCCCGTAATCTTCATGACACCTTCATGAGGCAGACATTATTATTATCTTTATTTGACTGAGGAGGAACAAGCAAAGAGAAGTGTAGTGATTTATCTGAGATTACACATCAGATAAATGGCAGAACTGGGTGTTGAACCTAGACAGTCTGGTTGAAACTCACCGTTATTTATCACTCAATAAGCCACCTTCTGAACTCACCTGGTGGACATAAATGGTGAATCTCCAAGGTCAGCAAATATCTATTTTTCCTCGCCAGCTTTCTCTGGTGGCTGAAATTATCCTTTTGCCAGGTGCTTGGCTTAAGATACTGAAAGCAGCTAATGGTTACATTCACCAACCATTTGTGTCATTTCCCCCAATTCATTCTGAAGAGCTTTAGTCCCTGAAGATGTGTAGCACCTTACAATTTTCCTAGTAACGCCAGTGTGGTAAATGCTACCAAATATAGTCCACATTTCAAAATTCACAATGCAAAAGTCCTGCAATAAAGGAAACTTGTTTTACTTTGCTTAGTCCAGAGTTCTTCAAAAGTAGTTGAATATGAAAACATTAAAAATATGCGGAACCCAGAAGGATATCTGAGCAATCCCTCATAACAGTAACAACTCAGGATCAGGGTCAAACCATGTAGATTCAATCCTGAATTTTTAGAGAAAAAAACAAACAAAACCAACAACCTTTTCAAACCTCAGTGTTCCCATTGGTAAAATGGGAATCACAACAACCCCTTTCTGATAAGGTCGTTTGTTGGGAGTCGCAACACCAACTAGGTCACTTGAGAATCTCATGTCACAAGCAGCCTCTTACAACAAACGTCACAGACTGGTTTCCAGCTCCAACCCTAGAGCTTCTAATATTTTTAGTATTTTTTTATTTTTAACATTTCTAATCCTCGCCCAACGTGCCTGCCCGAGAACAAAATTCCCTCTCATCTTCCAGCAAGACTTTAACAAGTCCTGACAACTTTCTCGGCCTCAGAATTAAAAGAATCCATTTGACTGAGTTGTTGCTGTTGATTTGAGAATTGAAAATCCACCTACATACCATGGGATAGCGCTCGGGTCTGAACTGTAATTGAACGTAATTTCTTTGAGGAAATTGTGCCAAACATCAAAAAGCTCCAACTTTATTTTTAAATCTCTGTGTTCTCTCCTCAGAAGGCGTCAACATTATTCTCCTCAGCACTCATTTCTCCACCTGACACCTCTTGTTTCAATTGTAAGCCTACCAGGTCACCTTGAGAACTGTTCACCAGCAGAGATTTTTTTTTTCCCCAAAGAAATTTCTCCCATGGTGACAGAAAAATGCCACCATCCTCAAAGCCAAATTCTTTAAACAAAACAAAACAAAGAAATCTTTGTGATTTCTTCTCCCGCTGTGAATCTGATGGATGCGGTCTCCAGACACCAAACTGTCTTTCCTCTTCTTTTCATCCTCTTCTTGCTACATTGCACATGTCACTAAACTCACGACCGTGAAAGATGGACAAAAGTCATGCTCTCCCCAAGTGAATTTGCAAGCAGACACAGAAACTTCAGGCAAAAGAGTATTTTCTGGATTCATAATCTAGCTCGGAATCATAAATCAAATGTATGCAGTGAGCCAACATCCCCTACAACCAAAGCAACTAGAAAATAACGCAACGTGGATGGTATGGAGGGAAGGGGAAGCAGTGCTCTATTTACAGAATTAGACTCAGCACCAGATAAGAAGAACGCCCCACTGAATGTTCCCATTCATTGCTTTTCTTTCTGCTGCTGTTTTCTTCCCCCTGTCCTCTCCACCAAGTAGAGAGTAGACAGAAGGCCTTTCTCAGTGACTGACTGACATAAATGTGGAGGCTACAAGAGCATCCTGATCCTATGCCTTTCCTGTCTCGTGCATTATGTATTATTTACCTCTAGCTCCGGTACAAACCTCTGCTGAACCAAATGATATTCTCAGGGAATGTTTTTATACCTGTACATGTCAAACTGGGTGTTATGTGTGCACCGGGGAGAAGGCAGGGGCTCTTTAGCATGACATATCTCCTCGGGTGAATAATTTTCCTCTAAGATTTGAGGAGAAATTAACAATTATTTTTATATAATAACCTAATATGTTTATAATGAAGTAACCTCAAATCCTGGATGCTCTCTTAGATAAAACTCCTTGATGTTTCATGCTTGCAGAGGTCCAGTAAGAGTCAATACCAGGTACTGTTAAAAGTTCAGACTCCACTGCCAGACAAACCTACCATTTGATAGTTGTTTCTCTTGGGCAAGTTGCTGAGTCTCTCCAAGCTTCATTTTTATTCCCTACATGTAAGATGCAAATAAAAGTAATACATCCTGAAAGTTTTGTCAGGAATTAATGAGATGCAGCCTTGCCTCTAGTAAGCGCATGATAAAATTCAATTAATATTATCACTTTCCCAAAGACTTCTGTCCTTACACGATTTCTCTCTTCCAACCTTTAGGTGGGAAAGTTAAAGAAACTCTGTTCATTGGTGGACTTCTTGAAAATGGAGATCCTAGGTGCAAGGTTCAAAAAGCCATTGAGAATGTTAACCTTTCCTATGAAACCTCATCATCATTTACAGCTAAATACTGACTATAAAAGTTTGGGAGAGTATGATAAAAACAGACAAAAGAAAGTAGAGGACACTAGATGCTGTGAATGGTAAATGCAATTTCTATGTGCTGCTGGGGAAACCTTAAATTTGTTAATATAACTTAATACTCCTTTTTGCATGAATTGAACTTTTATAAATTATATGTAAAGCAAGTATTCATTTATTTTATTTTTATTTTTAACTTCCAGCTCTGGTGCAAAGGAACCATTCCCAAACTCCAAGGCCCCAGGTGAAACAAAAACAAGAAAACAAAACCTGGGCCTGTATTGAAACAAAGTTCTCTTTGTTGTACTAGTTATGTAACCCTTGGGCAACTTACACGTGTTCTTTCTATTTCCTCACATCTGAAATGGGCACCGCCCATCTGCCTCACAGAATTATTTTGTGGTTTCAATGCAATGTTCCTGGTAAAGTGTCTGTACCTATTTATTTAGCAACTATTTGCTGATCACATAGGCTATACAAGGCACTGCATGAGGTACTGAGAACAAAGTGAGGCACCAGATAGACATGTCCAGCCCTTGGAACTTACTGCTCGCTGGGGGAGGCCTATGAATTGGGAATGTGCAATGGCGGAGATATCCACATCCAAGGATCCACAAAATCTTCTCTCAGGGGCCGAACATGGACTGGGCTCCGAAACCTGCCCTGGGCAAGGGGGATTCAAGTTGGGGCCCAACCCAGGAAGCATATCACTTTGCCTCACCATGCTCCATAGAGAAGTTAACAAAGGAGTGTGTAGATGGTAAGCGGGCAAAGGAGGGGCCTGGAGAAAAGAGGATGCTGCAGACCAAGGGAAAAGCATGTGTAAAGGAGCATGGAGAATGTATTGTGCGCAACAAATCTAAGTATGATTACGAAGAAGTATTTTCACTGAAAACAAAAGTTTGGCCCACTCCATGTCTCCGTGTTTGTAAGGAATAGAGGGTAGGACATAAGGACAGCCTTTAGAGTCATTCCTTGGAGTAGAGATGCTCAGGGAAGAATGGACACAGATTTCCAATCTGGCTAAACTATGTACCAACGTTCCTCAAGGTAAGTCCTTTTTCTCATTTGCACCTGCTCTGCTAGCCCTTAGGGTTAAAGATCCCAAGGGTGAGCAAACGGATCCTGCTAGGCATATTATTTTATGCCATTATTCTTTATCGAATGTACAGTGGCTAACCTGTTATGTCAAGTTGGCTTGTAAAGAAGATTTTCACAAAAATTTTATATATTTAATAATAATAACTAATAATAACAATGCACTTTGTTTGTAACACTAATTTACTTTAAAGTGCTATCTCATATTCATGATCTTAACTATCGTCACAGTTTCTCCTAGCTCTTACACCATTTTTGGATGAGGTAGCTGAGTCATAGGTCTTGAACCCTCTGCTTCCTGATTTTTAAAATCAAATATAAATAAAACACTTTTAATTTTATTTCTTGATTTTGGTTTTTTTTTTTCTTTAGAGAGAGAGAAAACTAGCAGGGGTGAGGGGCAGAGGGAGAGAGACAATCCCAAGCAGGCTCCACGCTCAGCACAAAGCCCGACCCAGGGCTCAATCCCGCAAATTGTAGGATCACAACCTCGGTAGAAATCAAGAGTCGGACACTCAACCAACTGAGCCACTCAGTTAAACAAAACACTTTTAAAGAATTAATGGTGGAGAAGTTTTGCATTATGTTTCTCTCTTTCTCCCTTCCTCTCCCTCACTGTTTCCCTCTCTCTTTCTCTCTCCCTTTCTCTCTCTTTCTCTCTCTTTCTCATGTGTATGTATGTGTGTGTTGAGAATGAGTGAAATACACTGCCAGAGTAGGCTATTACCAACACAATTACAAATAGGAACAATTTACACTTGTAATTAGTTTTCAAATTACTTTCAAATGCTTTATCATGTCTGATGTGCCCAATAATGTTAAATGTCTCAGGTCTCATCTAGAGTCAAACAACTAAAGAGCAGTGGATCCAGGACAGGAATCAAGATCAACAAATGCCTTTGGAGGCAACCCTGGAAGTATTCAGTTCCCTGTTTTATAAGACAAGCAGAGAAAAAAAGTGACTTGAAGTGGGAAAGCGCTATAAAGCATATGGTATTTTCTAATATTCCAGGAGGAAATAGTGCTGTTGCCACAATGGGCGACGATACATGTGTGTGATTCTCATGGTGGCCAAGACTGACCATGGCTGGGATAAGCATAGAAATAAAACTAGAGGACAACGTCAAAGGTGCTTTTCACCACTCAGAAATCTAAACCGTGCCTACTTTAATGCTGTTACATATCAGGTTGTTTCAAAAAATCTAAACGAAAAGCAATCTTTCGTACCTTGTTAATATTTTCTTATCTGTTTATAGGTTTATTAGAAATGCCTGGAACTATTGTTGATGCCTGATAAATTCTTAAAATAAGGGAACCATGAAGTCAAGGTCTATTAAAATACTGTAAGGAAACCCTTGTGCCTAAGAAATTTACATTCCAATGTGCTGATCACATTCCTTTTCTTAATGAAGGAACATTTCCACTCAAGGGTTCCCACAAGAACAGCACTATAAATTTAAATTTTTTTCTGGTGGGCAAGAACTTGAAGCTGGTGGAATGTAGAATATATCGATTGATATCTGCATATAATAGAGTCCAGTCTTTATTATCCTTTCTCATGGAGGATAGAAGAGACAATACAGAACAGAGGCTATTAAAAACATATGTATTTTTATGCTAAAATAGTTTTGAAATCAGGGTACCAAATTCAAGGGGCCTGACTCAAACAAAACTCAGTGTAAAGGTCTAGGTCATTTGAATATATCCTTATCCCATTTATTTGCTTATTATCTGTTTTCTTAAACTTAGGGCTAAAATGATGTACCATTTCACAACACTACAGGAAGAAAAAAAATGAATGATCTCTCTCCCCACCCCCTTTTTCTTTTTACATACTTATTCACGTTTTCTTTAGGTCTAAAATATGATTGTTCTAACCTAAAATGCATCTCTGTCAACAGTCATTGGAGCAAATAAAGTATTTTCTTATGTCAGGGCATGATCTCCTACTTAATGCTTTAATGATATTTAATACTTTAATTTTACGCTACTTTACACTTGTAAAGCGTTTTAGCATGTATGGTCTCAGTTCATCCTCACAGCAATATGCGAATAGGATGTGAAAGTCTCATCTGTTGTTCTTTCACTCTAAATATTGAGACTCAGAAAGGACATGAGCCATGGTCACACTTACCCAGCCAGCAAAATTCAAATGCTCTAACTTCTAGTTTACTGCTCTCTCTATTACTTATATTTCCTTCCTGTGTATTGCTATCTTTATCATTCGCCTAAATAGTCATACCCAAATCTGGACCTGTCATTCAAGATATTTTCCAGTCTAGTCCAAACTTATTGTTTTCACTTTCTCAATGCTCCTTTGAACCATCCAATTCCATCAACGAGACTTCCTAACCCACAGACATCTCTGCCTCGCCATGTGGCTACCTGCACCTGGGATGCCTTCTTCCAGTCCCCAGGCCCCAGCCCGATCTCTCCTGGCCTTCCATCCCCAGCGGTTACCGGGAGCCTACCTGCTGCCACAGAGCCTCCACAAACACACCCCAGCAACAGATTTCTCTCTTCTCTGCACGTTCATCTTGCACTTTGTACTCTCATTCCTTGATTAGTAGACACTTGCTTTTAGATTTTCCATTCTGTAATGGTTTATGAATATTTATTTGTGTGTCCAACATAGATAAAATGTCGACCCCAAACATTATACCCTTCCTTGCTGAAAAGAATGTGTGTTACACCCTTCTTTTTAACACACTGATTATTCCATGGTAACTGATCCTCAACACGTATATAAAGCATGAATGCAAATGTCAACAAAATAGGCAAATGATGCTCAAAATCAAGATTTGCTGTAGATAACTTAATTATATTCTGGCAAGTCAACTGATATTCCTTATTTGCTAGCATATTTTCTAGCAGTAAATTTAGATGCGTACAATTGTTCCAATTCATGGGTATTTGGGGAGATCTAACACGATTTCATAATAGGTGCTTTAAATAGGCATTGAGATATAGAAATAGAGTCATCAAGAATCTTTTTCCATAAAAATGACCAGCTAAACATTAAGAGTGTGGTGGACAAAAGAAGGCCATCCCCCCAAAGAAAAGATGACTTACTATTTCAGCTGCTCTTTAAATGTGAAAGATCAGAGGGAACTTAAAAGACTTAGAGATTTCAAGATTAGATTCAGTATCACTGAATAACACTCATAGCTAAACTGTAATTTGGATTCACTGGTTTATATTTATCTCATCAGCTTGGTAAACAAAGGTAACTCTCCTTGTTACTGATTAAATGTATAATGATTAGGTGCTCCTGGACTTAAGGGCAATTATGTTTGGTATTTCCCATCGGTTTCTTTCCCCATAGCTATTATTATTATATGAGTTCTGTTAGAGCTGATAAGAAAATGTCTAATTAATGACTGGCCTTCCATTTTCCTTGTGTGATTTCACGGTTATCAAATTTGTTCAGGGAATCGACATAGTGATAAAACCCCAAACAAAACAGAACAAAACAAACTGAAAACACTTGGTAGTTAAGGCCCCAATGAAAATTTACCCTTATAATTGAAGCCAGCTCTCATCTCTTCTCAAAGGATACATACTCCAATCTTCGATCATTATCTCTACTAAAACATCAGCATTTCTCAGTCAGGTTAAATAAATTTGGTACATCTCAACAATTCAGCCATGCAGAAATGGAATTGTAGATGTGGATATATTGAAATGACATGGATAACTGTACTTGGTAGATTGTTAAATAACAAAAAGTCCATTTGCAAAGCAATTTATACAGCAGCAGTTCCTAACCTTTTTAGTTTTGAGACTTTTTACATGGAGGACACCAGAAAAATTTTGTGTATGTGGATTATATTTATTCACAGTTACTAGAAATTAAAACTGAGAGGCGCATGAGTGGCTCTGTCGGTTAAGCGTCCAACTGTGGCTCAGGTCATGATCTGGAAGTTTGTGAGTTTCAGCCCTACATCAGGCTCTGTGCTGATGGCTCAGAGCCTGAAGCCTGCTTAGGATTCTGGGTCCCTTTCTCTCTCTGCCCCTCCCCTGTTCATGCTCTCTCTCTCTCTCTCTCTCTCTCTCTCTCTCAAAAATCAACATAAAAATTTTTTCAAAAAAGAAATTAAAACAGACATATTGAATACACTTATTAAGTCATTTAACACAACAATAAATATAAATTACTTATAGTAATAACATTTTATAAAAAATATTCTATTTTTATAAGTTAAATTATAACTTAAATTTATAAAATTTATTAAATTAATTTAGTGAGAATAGTGGCATTATTTTGCATCATGCAAAACTCTTTCATGTCTTGCTTAATGAAGGATTGCTGGATTCTCATACTTGCTTCTGCCTTCTGGCCTCAGTAAGTTCACTCTTGATTTGTGAGAGAATGAAAGTGAAGAAGGTAAATAATGTCTTAGTATTGGGATGAAATAGTTTTGATGTCATGAACTCCGTGAGAGGATCTGGGAGAGCTTCAAAGGTCCCTGGGACATACCTTGAGACCCGTGGGCTGTCTGCGTCTATATACTTATCTCTGAAACTGTCTGTCTACCTATCGGTCCTCTATCTCCTTAGAGAAAGTTTTGGAAGAATTTTTACTCCGCAAATACTGCTACTACGACTATCACAATATAGTGACAGCATCATTCATAGTTGAAATTTGGAGTGCTTGCTATGTTCCAGACATTGGGATAAGCACTTAAAATGACATGTTCAGTCTTCACAAAAGCCCTATGAGGCACATGATATCATTACAGGTAAGGAAACCCATTTTACAGGTGATGAAACATGATAATAAATACCTTGCCATTTAGCATGTGGTAGAATCCAGGATTTTCCCTTAGCCATTTCTCTAGAACCTGTGTTATATGTTATCATGATAAATCTAAGAGATAATTAGTTAACAGAGCATTAAAGTGTGTGTGTGTGTGTGTGTGTGTGTGTGTGTGTGTGTGCATGTTCCTGCATACTGTTGAGTCTTTGCCCCTTTGCAAAAATGAGCCCTTTGAGGGCAGAAGAATGTCCAATAATTGATATTATCACAAGTTGTAAACACGTCAAAATTAGTGTTTTTTTTCTAATAAGTTGCTTTTATTTCCATTGATCTGAAAATATTATTTCCTGTTAGTACCCTGAGTGGAAAGCTTTATATTTTAAGAACACAAAAATACAAGTTTTCATTTACTTTTAGAAGAAAGACTTTTAAACTCTTAGAATGCCAATAAATATATTTTTATGATTTATTGTAAAATAAGTTATTTGTGTCTATTTTTCCAATAAGAGTTCTGGCTTGTGGAGTATCTGTTTATTTCTCATTTTTTAAACTTAATTTTCCAGGTAATTATTCAAATATATAAATGATTCTTTAATTATTTAGAATAAGTTGTTTTAGATTTTGTAGTTCATCCATATAAACTATCAAATAAAGATGACAGTGATTAGTTTTACAATTAACATTAAAAAACAGATTTGACTTAAAATCAGTCCTAAATCTAGGGTCTAAATCAGCAGTTCATGTATCCCTAATAAGTGGTATATATTTCTGATGTATATGTGCATTTCTCTGGGCAATAGATCTATACATTTTATCAGGTTTACAAAGGGATCAGTGAACCAGAAAGGTTAAAAATCACTCCCTAGGGGCACCTGGAGGGCTCAGTCCATCCAGCATCTGACTTTGGCACAGGTCATGATTTCATGGCTTAGCTTGTGAGTTTGAGCCCAGCATCTGGCTCTGTGCTGACAGCTCAGAGCCTGGAGCCTGCTTTGGATTCTGTGTCTTCCTCCCTCTCATTTCCTCACCTGCTTGCTCTCTCTCTCTCTCGAAAATAAACATTAAAAAAATTAAAAATCACTCCCTTGATAAAAAGTCAGTGCTTCATGAAAATAAAATTACTTTAAATTGTGTACTGTTCCTTAATTTCTGTCATATCAAGGCTGAAGTATTCTCTTTGATTAAAAAATACTTTTCATAAATAATTATATATATATATATATATCTATAATAGGTAACCTTTCACATATATATAGAATCATCCATCACAACAGGTGATTTTTATCAAAAATTTAAAAAACCCAGTGGAAATAATAAAGGGAAAATAATCTAAACAGCTAACTAAAACATACACACACACAAACACACACACACACCCCAAAAACCTTGAATTGACAGCTAAGAGTATAGAGACATTTGAGATAAATTTCTACTTTAATTTGAAATACATTATATTTCCCATCATGTAATGGAATTCTGAAATATTATACCTCAAAAAATCAATATTTTATAATTATTTGGTTTGACTAGGACCCATTATGAATGAAGTTATTTTTAAAGGCTGTTATAAATCCCCCTACTTTATTGCTAGGAGAAACTATTAGTTTTATGTTGATAAATGTTCTAATATAATTTTTGAAGAAAATCATCTTTCAAGGTGTTTCTAGAAACACCCTGTCCTTGAAAAAAAAATTCTCTTTTTTCAAACCTTCAAGTTAAAGCTGGGGATAAACCCTTCATTTTTTTGTTTTATGATCCATTTTAACCTTTGAGATAATGAGTATAACATTTGCCTATTTTTTTAAGTACTATTTAAGAAAGGAGAATGTAAAATGTGGAAACTTCCAATTTTAGTCTCATTTTAACTGATATCTACCACATTTATTTCCACTAATTACTGCATTTTCATTATTCGCAAGAGGCAAAGATACCCAATAATAATTTCCCCTCATCAGCCTTCTCTGCCATCCCCCCAACTGATGGGAGTGTCAATACCCAATTACAGTCCAAGTTATAGATAGTGAAGGGGATGAGGTGAGACTATGGCTTGGTGAATTACAAACATGTATCATTTCCAAAAGAACCTAGAGTTACATAAAATCCATGTTTGCATCCAGGTAAGTTTCCTGTCTCAAGCTACCATTTAGATGTACCATTCAATCATTTAGCTTCCGGACCTATGACCCAGTCAGAGAAGACAATGACTTCAATTTGGAAACTGTCGCTGAAACTGACCTCAAAAAATAATTCAAGGTTGTGGTGCTACAGCCTTTATACTCTCATTCTGTTGTTTTCAATGAAATTTCCCTTGTAAGACTGTTAAAGATTTATAGCAGTAATAACCCAGGTTTCAATTATTATTGAATTGCTTTCCATCATTAAATGTTATAAAAATGGTATTTCATGAATCTTTACACTTAAAGGAAATGTAGATTAATTGAAATTTATGCCTACATCTGAGTTCCTTCCCCACATTGAAGATGATGTTATAAAAATAAGACACTATCCCTTGTTTGTGTGTTGGCCACTTTCTCTCCTATTGCCAGGATAAGGAATGAGGAGGGCAGGGTGTACCCACGGGTGGATCCAGGCTTACAGCACTCAGTGTTTGCGATCTTGAAAGGAAGAGAGAGCTCTCTGACCCACATTCCATACATAAAAGACTATGGTAGTCATTCAAGAACCTTACAGACTTTGCGGGAAACTTATTGTAGCCAGGGGGATAACATGACTGGCAGCCTACCAAATCCACACGGGTTGTAGGAGGCCAGGCTGGTCAAGCATAAACAACAGATTGTACTCTAACAACCTTGTATTGAAACTGTGCTTTTCTCATAAGCAAGCCCTGTCTTGTTCAGGCTTTCTTGTAGCTTCTTAGACATCAGCAATGTATTCTTTCCCACCCACTCTTTTTCCTCTAATTGTGTAAAGCCAATTGTGTTACACTGGAAAGACTTTTTAGACTGGTTCTCCATGCAGTCTGTACTTTCATTATAAACTTCTTTCTCCTCCTTCAAGAGCCTTTTCTACACATATTCAGAACAAACAAATAAACAAAACACAAAAACAACCCACCTCAACAAACCAAGGCCCACTTCTTTTTCTGAGTTTGCAGTCATTTGTAACGATTTTGTAGGGATTACTCTAAGGCATGTTTGAAAAGTTAAGAGTGGTGGATTCCTCATAATATTCCCTAAATGATCAGGGCAGACATCTGGAAATCATACTCTCACTTATGTGAAAAAAAGCATTCTGTAGGTGGTATAATGGAGAGTGTCGTACTTTTATACCTATTCAGGGTTAGCAGAGTAGAGCCTACTCAAGACTAATGGACATGTAGAATTATTACCCCTGTTTTCTTATCACTAATTAGTAAACACATGTATATACTATATTAATATGAATGTTGCAGTTGGAAAAAAAGGAGTAATATACATATGATTCTCACCATGTAGAGTTATATGTATTTATCAGAGTTCTCCAAAGAAAGAGAAACAATAGGATGCATAAGGGACTGACTTACAATTACAGAGGCTGGCAATCCCTAAATCTGCAAGCTGATTTCGTAAGCTGAAGATCAGGAGAGCTGATGATGTAGTTCCAGTCCAAACGCCAGCAGGAAGAACAAATATTTCCTTTTGAGTTCAAAGAGAAGAAAAAGGTGATGTTCTAGTTTGAAGGCCATCAGAAAGAAAAAATTCTTTCCTACTTGAAGGAGAACTAGCATTTTTGTTCTATACAGACCTTCAACTTATTGGATGAGACCCACCCACATTATGGAGGACTATCTGCCTTACTCAGTCTACTGATTTCAATGTTCATCTCATCCAAAATTATTCTCACTGAAACACCCAAATAATATTTGATCAAATATCTGGGCACCACATGGCCTTGGTAAATTTGACACGTAAAATTAACCTTCACAATATACATCCAAGATCTCTGATTTCCCTTCCGCGAAGTACAGATGATTCCCCACCCTCAATATTCTAAGTTTTCCAAACAGAGCTTGCCAGAAAATTTGCAAAAGTAATGCTAAAAAGTATTAGATGTTTTCTGAGAAATCAACAAACCTGCAACTCCCAAAGACTCCTCTGTTGCAGATACCCTGCATTCTATAAGCCCAGAAGGCTCAGTGCCTTCTTAAATGCAAAATAGTCATCCTTGGCTTGCTAATGCATATCATTTAACACAAGCACTTTTTAACATTTAACACACAAAGTGTTGAAATATGACTTGTGCTAGCCTATGGCTTTGAGACCCCATCTCCAGTCAGTACTTTTACATCTCCAGTAGAGCTCGGTCCTCTGCTCCTCAAAACCCAATATCCTCTTTCCCCTTCTAGAATGTGTAAAGTTCAAGGATCATGCACAGATTCACTGACAAGTGTAGACGTTCTAAACACAGATGCCTGGTTTCCATTAGGCAAATGGCTACCTCTTCTCATTTGCCGTATCAGTATGCATCTCAGTGGCAGATGATCGATCACTCAACTCAGCAAGTGTGTGTTGGGGCGGTGGGTAACACATCACCACATTCTGTGCAACGTATAAAAAAGAATTCTCACTTTAGGGGCACCTGCGTGGCTCAGTCACTTGAGCATCTGACTTCGGCTCAGGTCATGATCTCACTGTGGTTCCTGCATTCAAGCCCCGCCTCGGGCTCTGTGCTGACAGCTCAGAGCCTAGAGCCTGCTTCAGATTCTGTGGCTCCCTCTCTCTCTGCCCTCCCCTGCTCGTGCTCTATCTCTCTCTCAAAAGTATTAAAATTAAAAAAATATATATTTAAAAAAGAAAGAATGCTCACTTTGGAGTTAGCAGAACTGTGGCTAAGTTCTGGTTTTGCCAGTAGAGCTGCTTGGAAAATTAGGCATAGGACATCACTAGCATACCTTTAAAAAAACAAATGCTTTCCTGTATCAATCTATCTCTCAAGTGAAGTTTAATAGGAGAAATGAAGGAAAGTTTTTGAACTGTTTCTCTTAAAGATAAATCAGACTAATTTCTTTTGTTGTGGCCAATGAGCCTATTATGATTTGCTTTGGTCTTAAATAACTTATTTCAGGTAATGCTTTGTTACAACATACTACTACTTAAAAAATTGTTTTTCATTGATATTCAGCAGTTTTGACTCAAAGGTAACGTATGGCTTTAGTTGGATAATGTTCATTCCTAAATAAAATATACTTTGCTTAATTCATGATTTTGCTTTACTGTAAGGTCACCAGAAAATTTTCCAAGAGATTTGAGTTTTCTTCTTGTTCATTGCCAACAACAGTACGTTTTTATGTAGCATTTTATACTTGCAAAATGCTTCATCTATATGAATTCAAAAGATGTGATTTATAGTGGACAAAAATGTGTGAATCAGGGCACAGATTTCTCCTGGAGTCAAAGCTGCTGACCCTAAATATCTGGGAACAGATGTGTGTCTCCTCCTGTAAACATTACAATGAATGCTGTTATCTTCCATATCTTTAATCTAATAATCTAGTGAATGATTTGCCCTCACTTGGTGTTGCTTTGAGCTGAATACACATTATCCTTCAAACTCTATTTCCCAGAACAAATCACTGAATAAAAGGTCAGCCTGGCTTGAGTTATGTGAGCTGCTAATCCATTTGCCACTTCATAGTTATCATGTGATGGAAATTTACAGACTTTTCAGAAACAAATTCATGAAGAAAGTGTAACAAGAAGGGAAGGTTTAAATATATGTCACAGAATAAAGATTCAAAATGGCCCAGACAAACTATATCTTTTAGTTGAAATTGAGAAAAGGGATTTGATTTCTCAGAAATTCAGTTGAAAACGTAGGTGTTGGCTGTTTCTGTTACCGTGAGTTAAGAAAGTAAGGTGTTCCCCTGATTTGAACAATAACAAGAGGTGATAAGTCAGGTTTGGGCTTCTTTGGATAGGCAACTCCTTTAAAGGTACATAGACCTCTGGTTTATTTATTTTCCTATTGTACAACCAAAGCCAGAGATGTTTTATCTTTGGGATTTTTGTCCACTGATGGTCAGCCTTGGCATACTTGGCATTGCCTGGTGTCTAGGCTTTCCACTGCACAGACCAATGTAAAAACACAGTGTAGGTGATGAGGCAAGGATCATTGACACTTTGCTCTAGGGTGAACCCAGCCACATCTTCTTAATGGGTTTTGACATCTCTTTAAGGTAGAAAATGCTTAACATAGGTGCTTTGGAGCTGGGCTTGCTCTTCTTGGGCCCCAATCTTTTTTTCTGCTATGTCTGATTCCTTCTTATCTCTGCTGGTACTAGCCAGTGAGGACAGAAATCTGGCTTTCAAACCTTGAATACGCTATTGATGAGTAGATTCCCATTCTCAGTGCATTTGGATTACAGATTATGTTCAGAAAGGGCTTCTTCCGAGGGCACCTGGGTAGCTCAGTGGGTTGAGCATCCAACCTGCCCTCAATTCATGATCTCGTCATTCATGAGTTCCGAGCTCCAAGATAGGCTCTGTGCTGACAGCTCAGAGCCTGGAGCCTGCTTCAGATTCTGTGTCCCCCTCTCTCTCTGCCCCTCCCTGGCTCACACTCTGTCTCTCTCTCTCTCTCTTTCAAAAATAAGTGAACATTAAAGAAAAAAGAACAAAAGAAAAAAAGAAGAGGCTTCTTCCAGAAAACCAAGAATTTTCTTCCCTTTCTAATCTCAGAATGGTCAGCATCAATGTAAACATTTCTGCTAGCAGCACATTGTTAAGGCTACAAATAGTCAACACTATCCAACATATTGAAAATTTCCTGCCAAATATCTTAATGTTATAGCCTTGTAGCATATGCTCTGATAATCAAGGAACAATAAACCACTATATGAGAGAAAAAGAATTTAATAGCAAAAATGGTTGATTTTTAAACTGAGAATGCTCACTTTGCTGTTCCCTCCTAACTGCAACCCATTTGGTATTTAGGACATGTTACATGTAATCCCCTCTTTCTTGAGTCTAATTCTGTTATTAGTTAGGATGTTTTCATTTATAATTAGAGGAAGACTCCATTCCAATCTTTAAAATAATGAAAGGAAGGCGTGCCAGGGTGGCTCAGTCGGTTAAGCATCTGACTTCAGCTCATGTCATGATCTCATGGCTCGTGAGTTCAAGCCCTGTGTCAGGCTCTGTGCTGACAGCTCTGAGCTTAGAGCCTGCTTTGGATTCTCTTTCTCCCTCTCTCTCTCTCTGACCCTTTTCTGCTCACATTCTGTCACTTTCTCTCAAAATAAATAAACTGTTAAAAAAATTAAAAATAAAAATAAAATAAATAAAATGATGAAAGGAATTAATTTTTTTCATTAACTTAAAAGCTCAAGTGTCAAGGTAATAATTTGATAACTGTTCTTTTTTTTTTTGATTTTTTGATAACTGCTCTGAACTCTTTCTTGTTGACTGTTTTGTTTCCCTCATGATAACAAAATGGCTGCAGTTCTATGATTCACACTTATATCTGTATCCCACATTGTCTAGGATGAGAGAGAGAGAGAATCGGTTTCCCAGAATTACCAGAAAACAAGCTGAGGGTCATTCTGAATATCACATGCTCATCTCTGAACACATGGTCTCCCTTAAGTTGGGTCACATGTTCCTCCCCTTCAGCTTCCCTGGAATGACATGATCTATAGCAGGTATCTATGTCAAATACAGAGATATCCATTTCATTATAGAGACCAAAAGATAGTGCTTTGTATAACAAGGGTCTATACCATGTTCTATAAGGGCTGGATGAGTATTAAGGAGGCGGTGAATCTGTAGACTGAGTTCATGGTTTCAAAACAATATAGGACACATATTCGATGAAATTACAATAAAAATTAATACAATCTCAGGCTGTATACATAAGGTACATATCGAAAACAGAAAAAGTTCTAGCCTTAGTTTTAATTTATGCTGGCTAGCCTCAACTTAGAATGCTATTTTTGGAGCTAGTGTCACAATTTATAAGTAACATAATACAGATTGTGAAGCAGGCGAGTAGATGTTTTAAAAATGTCATGTAAGTATCATGGCCAGAAAATCATGTTTTAGCATTTACTAAATACACAATGCTCACGTCCGTCCAATTTCATTTCTGTGTGCGTGAGTGTAGGCTTCAGCCATACACATATGTCATTTTATATTTTTTTATATATTATATATTTATTTTCTCTACTTACAAAAGTAAATGTATGAAAGACTGCAGAAATTCTAATAATATTCAAATATATGAAGCGAGCAAAACGCGCTTTTTTCATGTTTAAAAAAAGTTTATTTATTTTAAGAGAGAGAGAAAGGAGTGTGCATGAGCGGGGTAGGGGCAGAGCAAGAATCCCAAGTACGCGCCATGCAATCAGCGCAGAGTCTGGTTCAGGACTCCATCTCACGAACCATGAGATCACGATCTGACCAGAAAAAAAGAGTTGGACGCTCAACCGACTGAGTCACCCAGACACCCCACGCAAGCAAAGCTCTTATTGTTTACAATATAGTTTCTGTCCTTAGAGGTATAATCCATATACTTATTTTTGGTGATTATTGTGTTTTGTAACATTTTATAAAATATGAGAATAATTTATTAAAAACATACGAATGTTAAAGAAACCACATATACCAACCATCATCCAGTCTAAATAAATGTTAACATTTTACAGTATTTTTTTCAGATATATTTTTAAAACATAAAAAAAAATCAGATCCTTATGAAAGGGTCTTTTAATAGCTCCCTGGACACTAATCACTTGCCTTTCCCCTAAATTAATCCCAAACAGATTTTGGTATGTAAGCTTCCCTCAATGATTGTTTTGCCAAAAATTTACATGTGTGTTTTAAAATTTAAACACATACTTTTTAGATTTAGTGACTTTAACCCAAGTAGCTTTCGGTCCATCAATTTTAATTATTGAACACATTCAGCTGTGGCATTATGTCATAATATACATTGTTCTCCTTCTCAATGGATATTTAGATTATTTATAATTTTTCACTATTTCAAATAACTCAATTTATTTTACATAAAGATAGTGGACCAATTTGGATTAATTCCAGCAGTGAATGAGAGTTACTGTTGACTCACATGTTTGTTACATATTTGATGGATGTGACTTTAGTTAATTAAATTTTATGGTGCTTTTTACTAGTTAAATTGAACATTTTTTCTTGGCCATTTGAATTTTGTCTCTACGAATTCAAACCTTTGCTTGTTTTTTATGTTGTTTTAACTTTCCTTATTGATTTATAGAAGTTAGTTGTATTTGTTGGCAGTTTATCTTCAATAGGTGATATGTATTAAAAATAATTGTATGTGCCCCCAACTTGGTGGCACCCAAATATATAAGTGAATTAATAATAAACATAAAGAAACCCATTGCTAATAATACAATAATAGTAGGGGACTTTAACACCCCACTTACACCAATGGACAGATCATCTAAGCAGAAAATCAACAAGGAAACAATGGCTTTGAATGGCACACAAGACCAAATGGACATAACAGATACATTCAGAACATTTCATCCTAAAGCAGCAGAATATATACATTCTTCTCAAGTGCACATAGAACATTCTCCAGAATAGATCACATACCGGGTCACAAATTAGCCCTCAACAAATACAAAATGATCGAGATCATACCATGCATATTTTCAGATCATACTATAAAACTTGAAGTCAACCACAAGAAAAAAGTTGGAATAGTCTCAAATACGTGGAGGTTAAAGAACATCCTACTCAAGAATGAAAGGGTTAACCAGGAAATTAAAGAAGAAATAAAAAAAATATATGGAAACAAGTGAAAATAAAACCATGACAGTCCAAACCTTTTGAGATTCAGCAAAGGCAGTCCTAAGAGGAAAGTATACTGCAATTCAAGTCTATCTCAAGAAGCAAGAAAGGTCCCAAATGTACACCCTAACCTTACATGTAAAGAAGCTAGAAAAGAAATACCAAATAAAGACTAAAGCCTTCAGAATAAGGGAAATAATAAAGATTACAGCAGAAATAAATGACATAGAAACAAACAAAAAACAGTAGAACAGATAAAAAAAAAACCAAGAGCTGGTTCTTTAAAAGAATAAACAAAACTGATAAACCCCTAGTCAGACTCATCAAAAAGAAAAGAGAAAGGACTCAAATAGATAAAATCACGAATAAAAGAGGAGAGTTCACAACCAACACCACAGAAATACAAACAATTATAAGAGAATACAGTAAAACCTTGGTTTATGGGCATAATTCCTTCTGGAAACATGTTTATAATCTAAAGCAATTGTATACCAAAGTGAATTTCCCCATAAGGACTAACAGAAACTCAGATGATTCATTCCACAGCCCAAAAAATATTCATATAAAAATTATTACATACCGTAATATAATTTAAATAAAGAAAATAGAAAATATAAAGAAAAATAAAGAAATTAGCCTGCACTTTGAAAACCTTTGCGGCTGGTGTGAGAGAAACAAGAGAGCGGAGTGTTGTGTAGGATGACTTTCACTATCACTAACGAAATGACTGCTATCTATTGACTCAATGGAATCTTTTCCTTTCGTGCAACTTTAACAAGGAACCTATCCAATGACACTTGCTTTTGCCTCCTTTTGAGGCTTCCTCAGAAATGTGACATTGCATTGTCATTAAACAGATTCATTGCTCACACTGCTACAGCCTTATTTGGGTGGCGCATTTCTACGAAATTTTGCACTGTTTCCCACATTTTACACATCTTCCTAATCTCATTTGAAGTGAGGGGTTCCTCCACCTACTTCTCCTCCTCTTCTCCAGATGAGATGCAGACAGAAACTTCTTATAAAATCTTGCAACTCTGGCCACTCATATACCGTGTTCATACTTCTCAACGATTTCCTTCTTAACTTCCACTGTAATCATTTCCTTCTTCTCCCTGTCTTTTTTTCCAACCTTTGGCTGCATGGGGTCATTGTATACTCTTGCACGGATGTTTACAATACAGTATTAATCAACTCTTGTCATACTGTATTTAATGTAACTGGCAATGAGGCAGCAGAGGAAAGGGTCTAGAGCTGCAGGCAACCTGAACTACAGTGAAGCAAAGCATTCCTAAGCATAGTCTTGTATGGAAAAGCAAAGGATTGTCCATAGGTGCATTAAAGTGACAAAAAATACACTAGTGCCAGTTGTGGGCACCTTCCAACATTCTAAAAAAAAATCACTGATTTCTGCCAAACACCTTGGTGAAACTGAGCATCCAAATATGGGAGACAATCACCCACAATCCTGCAGTGAGCGAGAGAGAGAAGAACCACTGGCTCAGTGATGACCATGTGACATTCAGTGTCACATACTGCCTGCGTTGCATGACATCGCTCGTTTATCAAGTTAAAATTTATTACAAATGTTTGCTCATCTTGCAGAATGCTCACAGAACAAGTTACTCACAATCCAAGGTTTTACTGTAATATGAAAAATTATATGCCAACAAATGGGCAATCTGAAGAAATGGACAAATTCCTAGAAACTCACAAACCACCAAAAACTGAAATAGGAAGAAATAGAAAATTTTAACAGACCCATAACCAGCAAAGAAATTGAGTGAGTCATCAAAAATCTCCCAACAAACAAGAGTCCTGGGCCAGATGACTTCCCAGGGGAATTCTACCAGACATTTAAAGAAGAGTCAATACCTATCCTTCTCAAAATGTTCCAAACAACAGAAATGGAAGGAAAGTGTCCAAACTCATTCTATGAAGCCAGCATTACCTTGATTCCAAAACCAGACAAAGAACCCTCTATAAAGGAGAATTACAGGCCAATATCCTGGTGAACTTAGATGCAAAAATTCTCAACAGGGTAATAGCAAACTGAATTCAAAAGTACTTAAAAGAATTATTCACCATGATCAAGTGGGATTTTTTTCCTGGGCTGCAGGGCTGGTTTAGTAATCACAAATCAATCAACATGATATACTACATTAATAAAAGAAAGGATAAGAACCATAGGATTATGTCCATAGATGCAGAAAAAGCATTTTATAAAATACAGCATCCATTCTTGATAAAAAAACCCTCAACAAAATAGGGATAGATGGAATACACCTCAATATCATAAAGGCCATATATGCAAGATCCACACCTGATATTATCCTCAATGGGGAAAAACTGAGAGTCTTTCCCCTATGGTCAGGAACAAGACAAGGATGTCCACTCTCACCATTACTATTTAACATAGTACTGGAAGTCTTAGCCTCAGCAATCAGACAACTAAAAGAAATACAGGGCACACAAATCAGCAAAGAAGTATTCAAACTTTCACTATTTGCAGATGACATGATACTCTATGTAGAAAACCTGAAAGACTCCACCAAAATATTGCTAGAACTAGTACATGAATTCAGCAAAGTCATGGGATATAAAATCAGTGTACAGAAATCTGTTGCACATTTATACACCAATAATGAAGCAGCAGAAAAAGAAATCAAGGAATTGATCCCATTTACAACTGCACCAAAAACAGTAAGATACGTAGGAATAAACCTAACTAAAAAGGTAAAAACTCTTTACTCTGAAAACTATAGAAGATTTTTGAAAGAAACTGAAGGGATAATAAAGAAGGGAAAGCATTCCATGCTCATGGATTAGAAGAACAAACATTGTTAAAATGGCTACACTACCTGAAGCTATCTAAGCAGTCAATGCAATCCTTATCAAAATAACACCAGCATTCTTTGCAGAGCTAGAACAAGCAATTCTTAAATGTGTATGGAAACAGAAAATACCCTGAATAGCCAAAGCAATCCTGAAAACAAAACAAAACAGGAGGCATAACGATTCCAGATTTGAAGCTATAGTACAAAGATATAGTCATCAAAACTGTATGGTACTGGCACAAAAACAGGCACACAGATCAAGGGAACAGAATAGAAAACTCAGAAATGACCCACAACTGTATGGTCAACTAATCTTTGACAAAGTAGGAAAGAATATCCAATGGAAAAAAGACAATCTCTTCAGCAAATGGTGTTGGGAAAACTGGATGGCCACATGCAAAAGAATAAAGAAGCTGGACCACTTTCTTACACCACACACAAAAATAAATTCAAAATGAATGTAAGACAGGAAATACTAGAGGAGAACACAGGCAGCAACCTCTTTGACCTCGGCCAGAGCAAGTTCTTACTAGACACATCCACAAAGGCAAGGGAAACAAAAGCAAACGTGAACAAATGGGACTTTATCAAGATAAAAAACCTCCTGCATAGCCAAGGAAACAATCAACAAAACTAAAAGGCAGCCTATGGAGTGGGAGAAGATAGTTGCAAATGACATATCTGATAAAAGGCTAATATCCAAAATCTATAAAGAACTTATCAAAGTCAACACTCAAAAAACAAACAACCCAGTTAAGAAATGGGCAAAAGATATGAATAGACACTTTTCCAAAGAAGACATCCAGATGACTAACACTCACATGAAAAGATGCTCAATATCACTCATCATCAGGGAAATACAAATCAAAACCACCTCACACTTGTCAGAATGTTTAAAATTAACAACACAAGAAGCAACAGGTGTTGGTGAGGATGTAGAGAAGGGGGAACCCTCTTGCACTGCTGGTGGGAATGCAAACTGGTGCAGCCACTCTGGAGAACAGTATGGAGGTTCCTTAAAAAACTAAAACTAGAACTACCCTATGATCCAGTAATTGCACTAGTAGGTTTTTCCCATGGGATAAAAATACAACTTTGAAGAAGGACATGCACCCTGATGTTTATAGTGGCATTATCAACAGCCAAACTATGGAGAGTCCATTGGCTGATGAATGGATAATGAAATATCATTCAGCCATCAAAAAGAATGAGATCTTGCCATTTGCAATGACATGGATGGAGCAGAGTGTATTATGCTATGCAAAATGAGTCAGTCAGAGAAAGACAAATACCATATGATTTCACTCATATGTGGAATTTAAGAAACAAAACAGATGAGCATATGGGAAGTGGGGGAAAGAGAAAATGGAAACAAAGTACCAGAGACTCTTAATGATAGAGAACAAACTATGGGTTGATGGAGGGAAGTGGGTGGGAGAAAGGCTAGATGGGTAATGGGTACTAAGCACGGCACTTGTGATGAGCACTGGGGGTTGTATGTAAGTGATGGATCACTGAATTCTACTCCTGAAACAAATGTTGCACTGGATGTTAACTAAAATTTAAAATAAAAAATATATATAATGTATATTTATTCTTTTTTTTAATGTTTATTTATTTTTGAGACAGAGAGAGACAGAGCATGAACAGGGGAGGGTCAGAGAGAGAGGGAGACACAGAATCTGAAAACAGGCTCCAGGCTCTGAGTGGTCAGCACAGAGCCCGACACGGGGCTCGAACTCACGGACCGTGAGATCATGACCTGAGCCGAAGTCGGACGCTTAACCGACTGAGCCATCCAGGCGCCCCAATGTATATTTATTCTTGAGAGAGAGAGAGTGACAGAGCATGAACGGAGGAGGAGCAGAGAGAGAGGGAGACACAGAATCCGAAGCAGGCTCCAGGCTCTGAGCTGCTAGCACAGAGCCCATTGGAGGGCTCAAACCCACAAACGGTGAGATCATGACCTGACCTGAAGTCAGATGCTTAACCAACTAAGCCACCCAGGCGCCTCCGAGAATTTTAATTTAAAAAAACGTTCACAAAAATAATTTTATCCAAAGAATAGCTTTTTCTTTATATTTATTTAAGAACTCTTTCCTTGTGAATATGTTTTTTCATGTTACTCAATTCCAGCTTACCAATCTTTTCCTTGATGTTTACATCTCTTGCTCCTCTGTGATACACACTAGAATGAAGTGTGTGTCTTTACACTGCTTTCAATGCTTCTGCCTTTTCCCCCTTGTCATAACAACACCCAAGGTCAAAGTTACATCCAAAATGCATTTTTATTCATCTTGTTATTTTTTCTGATGTCCCCCTCATGAATGGGCTTCCTGAGAATAACTATAGTTTTAGCAATACTGAAACTTCTTAACGTCTCTACGCAAAAGACAGGGGCCCACCAATTACCTGATTCATATTAATAGTTTCCCTGATATATTCTTGGCTGGCAGAAAAAGAGACTGAAGATGTTGATTTAAGGTGCTGAATAGCTCAGGGTTGGCACTTAGTCTTTTGACAGTTCATCAGCGGTAAAGAAATGATCCCCACGTCATACCGACAAGAGAATATCAAACAACAAGAAGACCTGAACAGGAAAGAATCATTGCGGGGATTACTGATACTTAGCCTTGAAAGAATAGGGGCCTTGGAGGCAGTGGGGCTTGATAGTCCTCTGAAAGTAAGTAAGTGATGTGGAAGAGGAAGACCTTCTCTGTATATCCTTAGGGACTTGGAGGGTAGATCACTGGGCAGAATTGGTATCAAGGTACCTGCCAGTCTGGTGTCAGAAAAGGCTTTGCTGCCAAAAACCATGAATGAATAGGAGTGATTTCAAAAACATCACCGGAAATGGTGACTCAAAGACCAAATGACCTTTTCTTCTGGAGGACTGTAGATTTTGGATGGAGGACTGTGCTATCTTTTTCCACTTCAGGATTACAGAAAAACAAAAGAGCTACAATGTTCAACAATTAAAGGGACTCCCGGGGGGGGGGGGGTGCAGTGAAGAACTCCCCCTCTTTCAAGTATGAAAGGCAAACAAACTCCTGAGAGGTGCAAAAGAGCATGTTTCTCTGGCTTGTAGAATATTTTGATAAATATTATAATTCTTCCTTCCAAATTCTATTTATATACTCCCCATTCAACCCGTAAAGAAAATAGTTATTCAGGAATGGGTAGCATGAAATCAGAGAGATAAATGAGTACTATTGTAAACTATTATAAAACAATGATGCCTGCACTGGATACTCAGATTATATTTTATAAATTAATGTAATCTCAGGAATGACTAGGACAGGGGTTAGCTACAGATAGATTTTTATCACATTGGACTGGCTTCTTTAGTTCTTCTAGATTCCCTCCAGCATCGATTTTAGTAGTATGTAAATTTGCATTCCTTATACTTTAGTACTGTTAGGTTAAATTAACTAAATTGACATGATGCTTTCTGGCACTTTAAGGGCTTCAGTTCAGAGTAGCTATACTGTTTATTTCCTAAAGAACTAAATTTTTCATACTCCACTTTTGTAGTAAGTGAATTTAGGTAGAACCCAAATGTATAGCCTATACCAGAAACAAAAATCTAATTTGTTTTCTCACTTCAAGGCACAGCCCTGTGGCAACTAGACCAATGATTTAGCAGAGCTTCTTACTGTGATGGAAAAGTTCCATGTCTGTGCTATCCATATGGTAGTCTATCTCTAATAAGCTTTTGAAATGTGGCTAGTGTTACTAAGAAACTGAATTTTTAATAGTATTTAATTTATTAACTGAAATCTAACTACATATAGCCACAGAAGCTATGTATTGGACAGGAAGGCCTGAACAGATTTCCCAGAGGTCCTTTCAGATAGAACCCCTAACTTTTCCAGGCACCATATCTAAGACTTACCCAGAATTTCAGCACTCCTACTTGAGTTTCCTAATACTTCATATCAACTGGAATATGAAGGTAGAGAAATGAAGTGAATTTTGCTAGTTTCCAACATCTTTGACATTTCAGTGGCAAGGTTTTGCAGGCGATACCATATGTGTTTGAATATACACACGATCTATCAAAAATATTGTCTCATATTTCTCAAGTTTACAGATTAAATATTCTCTATCGCATCCAATTAGAACAAAAATATGAGGTGGGCAAGGCAAGGATTTTTGCATTTACAACAAATGAGAAAATAAACTCAAACAGATATTCTTTCTTGAAATCACATATTTAGTGGTAGAAGCAGGACTGCTTTCATCCATTTATTCAATCATAAAATATTAATTGGGACTTTGCAGTGTGATAAATACTGGGTAGGCCTTAAATATTCAGCATCTAGTGAGAGATTTACTACACATATAACTAGATATATTTAACTTTGCTTAATTTTTAGTTGGGTGTTTACTGAAGCAATTCTTGGTATGGCCTATGAACATTTCTTCAAATTAATTTTATTACTTTATGAATGGGACAAGCATTAAATGGAATGCTTCCAAAGAAAATGGAATAAGTGAATAGATTTTAATGAGAGAATTAGAATTGTTTGAGTGTTTCTATCATTCTGTTAGTCGTGGGGAGTATAAGGATAAATGACAGAGAACTCCTCTGTAATCCTTAAGATTCTTAAAGGCAAGGACCCTGAAGTTTTCATTATTTTATCAGAATATCAGAACAACAGTGGGAACTTAATATGTTAAACAAATGCATAGTTTTTTACTTCAAAAATGTATAGTCCAGGGTGAAGACATATTTAAACTATAATAATATGCAATGAGAAAGGCACACAGTCTGGTAGGATCTATTCTTTAAAGCTTTATGTATTCATTAAGGACTGATCTTGGAAAATCTCAGTAGTGGATACAATTTCTTCAACCATCATATATATATACATATATATACATATATATAATTGAATATATATAATTAAACATATATGTTTATGTTTACATATATATACATGTTTATGTTTACATATACATATGCATATACATATACATGTACATATACATATTACTCACATATGCGATTTCCACCTCTTAATTCTTTTCCACTCATTTTTTAATATGGTAACGGCCCTGTGTTATCCCAATGTCTCACTGGGCAGCTCTTCACAATCTGCCTCTCTAGTATGTCAAACTAGATGTTCTTAACTAGATTTCTTCAGCTCATAGGAAATCTATTAACTGTAATAGTAAACTTTAAGACAGTAGAGCATTAATCCTCTGAGGGATATTTACAGTAGGTTCATTTGGTCATCAAGACTTTTGTTGATCCAAAAGAATGCATTATGGACATTTTGACATTTTCCATGGGAAACATTTGAAGGCTTTCCCAATGATTCACATATCTCAGGAATAGGTAATTGCTTATCTTTCTTTGACTGAGGCCAGCTCTGGAAAGGGACTTTGAAAACCTGTATTTTCTTTGAGCTCTAATTCATGACATAAGGTCATTAATTATTTTCTGTACTTCAATTTCTCAGTCTAAAATGAGAATCTTATCTAAATTTAACTTCTCAGGGCATAGTGCAGATTAATTAGATAACGTACAGTGAACTATTCCTTCAGAAGATTATCATTAGTAAAGGTCTATGTGGGAAATCCTCCCTATTCTACTGCCAAATCACAAATGCATAAACAGATAATTATCATCTGTCTCTATTAAGACTGTGAAGATTTGTCTCCAGTGGTTCTGATCAAGGACTCAATCAAACAATAAATGCTAATCTCTTCTTGTTAAATTGCCATAGCCCTTAACTGAGAATTTATTTCCATCTACTCAAAGGCAGGTTGCAATTTTTGAATTTAAGGGTATGTTCTGGGGTGCCTGGGTGGAGCAGTGGGTTGAGTGTCTTACTCTTTATTTTGGCTCAGGTCCTGATCCCAGGATCATGGGATCAAGCTCCATATCGAGCTCTGCGTTGGGCTCTGTGCTGAGTATGAAGCCTGCTTAAGCTTCTCTCTTTCTCTCCCTTCTGCCCCTCTCCCCCACTCATGCTCTCTCTGTCTCTCTCTTGCTTGCTCCGTCTAAAAAAAAAAAGTATCATCAACACTTATTCCCAAAAAAAGCAGAAGTTTTCTTTAGTATCTAAATGCTCTGGGTGTATGCATATTATCCTTAACTTGGTCAAAGTAGTCTCTAAGTTTAACAGTGAACTCATTTGCTAACAATTTTTTGTAGCCTTTTCAATGCGTTTGGAGGCCCTATTTCTTATAGAAAACCTCCAAAAGTATTTCCCTCAGTATCTACCTCAAAGGACCTTCATTTTATGAAACAGTTATGACTAACATAAGATCTCATTTCTAATGTTACTTACCTATTAATACATAAACTACTGTATGCATTCATTCACGTAGTCATTCTACACACTGGCATAATTAATTTTAATGGGTTTGGTAAAATTATGTGTGATGAAGAGAAGTTCTTCTTCTCCTGCCCCTCCTCCTTCTTCCTCCTTTTTCCTTCTTCTCTTTCTCCTTTCACTCTCTCCCCTTTTTAAAACTTCACACAAGGACATTTCTTGATTCAGATAGCAGAAAATTCTGTTATTTCCAGCTTTCAGATTGCTCCCTGATTCTCAGGTCACAACTAGTTTCTGACTCTGCAGTGTGGTCATGAATCCCATGACTATGGTCTCTTGAGCCATCTGCTTTTATTTATTTATTTATTTACTTACTTACTTACTTATTTAGGGGAAACAGAGTGCAAGCAGGGGAGGGGCAGAGAGAGAGAGTGAGACACAGAATCTGAAGCAGGTTCCAGGCTCTGAGCTGTCAGCATAGAGCCTGACGCGGGGCTTGAACCCATGAAGCACAGGATCATGACCTGGGCCGAGGTCAGGCGCCTAACCGACTGAACCACCCAGGCGCCCCAGTTGAGCCATCTGTTTTTAAAGTCACAAACCCCAGACCTTTAAAAAAGCTAAGGAGCACAGAGCTGAGGTCTCAGCTACATTTTAGTGAGCAAAAACCAGTCCTTCTCCTATGGAAAATGAGCATTTGCACAAGAGTTATGCTCTCTGGTCACCTTAACCTACTTAACTGCTAGCTGGATAAACTGCTCAGTGTCAGGAATGGTCGCTTCTTGTGCAGTTTGGTACATTTAGAAGGATGTGCAGGGATGCATAACAGACTTGCACTGGAAACTGTGAAAAGAGAGGAATGTATTATTTACTTATGAGCATACAAATTGTAAGAGACAGATTTGAACCCAGGACTATTTAATTTCATAGTTTCCAAGATATACTGATGGGTCTTCAATCCTAGACCTAGTGTACCAGTAGCCAGATGGGGTCTAGCTACTGAATATTTTTCATGATTTTAACATTGAAATCTCTTTACTTGGGAGGAATCTCCCATTGAAAAAATTCTGGTGGGATATAAGGTCGAAGGGAGTTAGATGAGCTATTCCCAGTTCATCTCTCCCCCCGCCCCCAATAATTGGAAGCAGATAAATTGCGTAGGCATTGCTAATCGAATCTCTCTGCCTGCACTACCGAAACTAGAAAAAGGATGCAAAAATTAGAGAAGAATTACAAAGTGGTTATTGCAGCATTGGTTGTATTTCAAGTCTGGCAACAATGATGGAATTAAGAGTCCAGGGGCGGTAGCTGGTGCTCAGGTGTGGACATGATGTACATAAATGAGCTACTTAACATTCTTCTAATACATATTTCTGCTTAAGCCAGAATTGGGTTTCATTGGTTAGAGCCAAAACCAAGCCTGAATCATAAGAGGCTAGATTTGGGTACATGCTATAGATCTTGCAGTATTTTCCTGAAACAAACAAACAGAAAGATAAGGCTACGGAATCTAAGAAACCTCTTCTTATGTTTAATTTATTTATGTAATGAAGCTTTCCAAAGATGAAAATGTTAATCACACGTGCTCATATATTGGGCTAATTTTATTAAAAACGGTGAAATAGGTACTATTCTAGACAATTAAGCACATGTGATTTCTATGTACTTAGCATGGCAACATGTGGCAGCATGGTCAAAACAGCATTAGGACATTAAACTAATACTTTAAAGGGTAAGTAGAATTAGCTAGGATGTGAAGACAGTATAATTTCTTCCATATTTATCAGCAAAAGCCCCACATATGGCTGGGACTAAAACTGGCCACAATGGAGTTAATGTCCTCAAACCTGAAGCCATCTTTACCAGGAAATCCCAATGTTCATTTCAAATATATCCATATCTATATATACAGATAGAGAGACAGAGAAAGAGAATGAGAGTTAGTTTGAATTCATTTAACAACGATAAAAGAATTACTTGAAAAAGAAGTAATATAAAAGAGGGGCGCCTGGGTGGCTCAGTCGGTTGGGTGTCCGACTTCGGCTCAGGTCATGATTTCACAGCTCGTGGGTTCGAACCCCGTGTCAGCTCTGTGCTGACAGCTCAGAGCCTGGAGCCTGCTTTGGATTCTGTGTCTCCCTCTCTCTCTACACCTCCCCTGCGCGCGCTCTCTCTCTCTCTCTCTCTCTCTCTCTCTCTCAAAAATAAATAAACATTAAAAAAAATTTAAAGAAGTAATATAAAAGAATGCATCTTTATGTTAAGCAAGTATAGAAAATAAGTACTGTCCCAGCAAGTTATTTATTTTGATAGGTTTTACACAAAGAAAAGACTTTTCACTGCAAACACAAATTTAGTAACTCCCTCTTGGAATTTTCTGCAGAGCCTGTGGCATCACTTAATGGTGGTCTGGTGTTTTGGAAATACTCTAATTAATCAGATTTGGAGAATCTGGGGAAGAGGAGTTTCCAGGTTTGTACACATCTTTAAGATCCCACACAGAACCTTCATAACATAATAAAATGCATTTTTTGTGTCTTTAAATATGATTCACAAGGCAAATCTCAAAAATCCATCACAAAACATTTCTTAGTAATGGCTACATCCCTGAAGATAGAGACAGAGACAGAGACAGAGACAGAGACATCTATAGCTTTTGCAAGAGTCTTCTGGAAATGCACTAAGTGTTTAGATATTGGATTATGACTTCTGCTATATAAATTTTGAAAAACAACCCCAGGATCAGTGCTTTGGGTTGGCAGATCATAATAACTAAGTATATGCAGAAATACCCTACAATCTTTTATGACATTTAAGCCTAATTTTTTGTTGTTAATTAAAGACAGAACTTATAAAATGAGAAGCATAAACATTATGCTTAAACATAAAACATACTAGCTGTTCTTTTCTTGGACTGTAGATATACTGATCGAGTCCTTCATCAGATTTTTTCTTTTTTTAAAATTTTTAAAATGATTTTATTTATTTTTGAGAGAGAGAGAGAGGGAGATGGAGTGTAAGCAGGGGAAGGGGCAGAGAGAGAGAGAGGGAGACACAGAATCCAAAGCAGGCTCCAGGCTCTGAGCTGTCAGCACAGAGCCTGACCCGGGGCTCGAACTCCCAAGGCATGAAATCATGACCTAAGCCAAAGTCAGACACTCAACTGACTGAGCCACCCCAGGCCCTTTCTTTAGATTTTTCTATTTGGCTCATTCACACTAGATTCAACACCATATCTTTTTAAATCAACTTTTCAGATGTTCTCCAGAGTCAGGGTTCTCCAGAGAAACAGAACCAATAGGAGATAGACAGATACAGATAGAAATATAGATATACATCATAGATTTGGACATAGATATATAATACATACATATAACAGGTTTATATATATATATATATATATATATATATATATGTCATATATTATAGGCATTGGTCCACACAATTATGGAGACTAAGTCTCACAATCTGCCATCGGCAAACTAGAGAACAAGCAAAGCTGGTAGTGTAGTTCAGTCCCACTCCACAGGCCAGAGAATCAATGTGTGAGGGCAGGAGAACTGGATGTCCCAGTTTAAGCAGTGAGAGCAAATTCACCCTTTCTCTGCCTTTTCATTCTACTCATATCCTCAAGTAATTGACTTATGCCCACCCACACTGGTGACAGCAATCATTTTTTATTCAATCTATGATTCAAATGCTGATCTTTTCTAGAGACATCCTCACAGACACATTCAGAAATAATGCTTTTCCAGGTAGCTGGGGCATCCCTTACTCCAGTCAAGTTGTCATAAAAAATTAACCATCACAAGTGTTAACAAAACATGTAACCTGTTTATAGGAAAACAGTCCATTTTTTTGCCACACTCACAATATATCGGTTTGTATAATGTTTAACTGAATGAGTAAAAAACCAAGTAAAATGGAACATATATAGGTTGAAGGATAAATATAACTGACTATTAGAAAGCATTGAGTTATACTGCTTGGAATGGTAAAATAGAGTGCCCTTACCTTTCCAACTACAAAGGATATAGTGTGTTATGAATATCTAGCTGCCAATGCCATTTATAGATGACATAGTTAATCCTCTGAGTGAGAAAAACAGAAGTTAATAGAGATTTTCCTGCATCAAAATAGCTAAGCAGAATAATGCCATATGCACAGGTAGAATGACTTCCGATTTGAGTAGCATCCATACTATTAAAATATTAAATTTGGCCTTGCATTTCTTCTGTTTTTGAAATATACTTACGATAAATGGCAAAATACCTTCTGTCATTGACTGATGATTCTTCAGACCAAATACAAAAAGTTATTTAACATCAGCCTCTTTCTGCCTCAGCTTCCTCAACTGTGAGCTGGAATTAATAGTAATCCTTACTTTGTAGGCTGGTAGAAGGATTAAATGAACTAATATATTTAACACCTAGTGCATTGCCTGGAACCTAAGAGTGCCTGGGCTGCCTGGTGGCCTCCTTTGGTGTTGCGCAAGGCACAGCCTGTGTGGCCATATGCCGTAGCCCTGGGAAGCGCTATTATTCCATTTTTTTTGCAGATGCAAAAACTAGAATCAAAGACCTTAAGTGACTTGCTTGCAATCACGTTGCTAATAAGTAGGAGACTCTATTCCAGTATATAAGTACAACTCTCTATTATTCTGCCTTTGGGGATGGTGATGCCATGGACAAGGTCATCACAATATTGCGCTTGCTATCTCTTATCCGATAGCATGAAAGCACATTCTGATGTCCAGCCTTGTGCTAAATTTCTGCCCGCCCCTCCTCAAAGAAAGGATAGGACTGCTTGCCTTGCCACTCAAACAGAGCATACCACATCTACAGGAGAACTCAGAAAGTTTTTCAAAGCATAAATAAACATATTAGATTGCAGGTACATTTACTACAAAAAATTAAAACCATTGTGGGGAGTATTTAATACTGTAGTTAGATATAGTATAGTCTATTTATATGTAGTTGAAAACCATTTTGCAAGTTAACCGATTCAGATACACTTTTAGAATTCAAAGGAGAGAACATTTTCTTAGTTTTTATGTTAGTTATGTGTTTAGATAATGTTACTCTTACAAAATACCATTGTCCTTCTGGTGTATTGTTATGATCTCTTTTTGAATTATTTGAAATTGATAGTAATGAGAAGTTACCCTCCCTAATCACAAGTGGTTTGATGCTTGATTTTTTTTTAATGTGTATTTATTTTTGAGAGAGAGAGAGAGAGACAGAGCGTGAGCAGGAGAGGGGCAGAGAGAGAGGGAGACACAGAATCTGAAGCAGGCTCCAGGCTCTGAGATGTCAGCACAGAGCCATACACACGGCTTGAACTCATGAACCCCGAGGTCATGACCTGGGCCGACGTCAGACACTTAACTGACTGAGCCTTCCAGCTACCCCAATGCTTGATTTTTCAAAGATTTTCTCAAAATGTTTTTTTTTTCAAACTTCAGACTTCTGTACTTTACTTTTCCTCTATTTACCCAAAGTAGAACCTCAAATTCATTCCCTTCATTTTCCATTTATGCACACAAATTTTAAATATAAGTCACCATCATTTCAATTACATAATCTCTCATTAAATAAAGCATTGTCTTACCTCATAAACTCTGTCTTCCAGTGTAGGATTCTTACCCCCCACGAATGGCCTCTACGTATCCCAATACTCAATTTACTCTTTTTTCATATGGTGCCATAGCAATTTTAAATAATTTATTTTTCTACTTTTTTAGGTTCCTTTTCTTAAGTTCCTGTGTATTTGCTCATAATAAGAGTCAAATCAGTCATTGAGTTTCTAATTATCTCTCTTCTGGGCTTCCCCTCCTGAATAGATCCTAATGAACAGTGAATGGTTTTCAGTCAAGCAGCAGAAACAAGCAAGAGACAGAACAAATTCTTGGCTTATCCAATTACTGGATGGTTCTGGTGAATAGGCCACACCATTCACAAGATCACTATGGAGATTCATAAAAGGAAATGGTTTCAAAAGAATACTGCCATATCTTGTACGAAGGAATGAAACCTTCATAGAGGAACACTTGCCAATAAGCTATGGAACCTAGAATGGTAACTTGAGACCTTTTATTCCTCATTCATTGAGATGTCCTAAAATAAGGCTCTGGCAAGTCAGACCCGATTGCAAAAGGAATCTCTGAACACATTGACATGGTATTTCTCCAGGTGATTAGAATTTCCTGAGAGAAGCAATCCCTTAAAGGGAAGGTCACAGGTCCCATTAATAGCCTCTCTGAAGACACTCTGTCTTCTAGATTCCCATCACCAGTCCTGTTCTCTGGCCTTTCAGGTTTAGGGATTGCCAGTCCTTGCAAAGGCACTGTGCTTTGTGGCTTCCTAGATCATGTCCGTTTTTCTAAATGTGCTCTTCTCTAAACTCTTCCTCAGAATTATCCAATTCAATCGTGCCATTCCTGCTGAGACCTTGACTAATGAGGCTGGTTTTAGAATAAGACTCCTCTAGAATTCTGGTTTCAGGATTTACTTGCTGGTAACCGTGAGCAAGTTACTTAGTCTGTTGAGTCTCCAATGTCTCATCTAAAAATTAAACTAGTAAGTTGCCTCACATGGATGGATGAAAATTAAATGAGATTCCACTGGTAAAATATTTGGCATATTGTTTGATGCATAACAAGTACTCATTTCATTTCATTTCCACCTGTCTTTCGCAACCATTTGTGTGATTGTGTATGCCATGAAGAATTGATGGGTCAGGGAAGATTTTGTCAAGGGAAGGCAAGTTTCAAAGACCTTTTATTCCACGACTACAATTATGAATACTGGAAGTTAATAATTGGTTTTTTACTCCAAACCAACCATTTTATTATCTTTACACTTTACTGTCATTTTATTATCTTTACACTTTACTTGATCTTTAGGTGTAAGATTATGTTTTTGTGTTCATATATTTATGTGTGTGTGCAACAGAGAATATGGATTTGTATGTGTATACTTGAGTGTGTATTAGATGTTTACATTACAGAAAGAAAGCAGCTTTTTGCACCTGTGCAAACCAAAAGAAAAAAAATGGAATAAAAAGCGAGAGTTTCTCTTTGTTACAAAGCATTCCATGGTTCAGGGAGGCAGGATGGCGATCCTGAGGGATCCCAGGCTAGTCTCATCCCTTGAACACAACTAGATAACTATCAAATCATTCTGAATACTCCAGACATCAACCAAAGCATTCCACTTCCCGCTCCACAGGTCACTGTCACTAAACTGTGGTGCATGTGCTCATACCCACACAGACACATTCTTATTCACAAAAATCAAATCTTGTATTATTTTTATGTTTCATTGTAGAGGAGTCTATGAGTGAGATCCTACCACATGAATTATTGTGTGTTGATTTTATTCACCGGATAATTATTTTTCTTCATTTTTTAGAACATGAAGACATGTTATTTATTTTTAATTGTTATAATAGTCCATAAAATTGATGCATTGTAATATATTCATTTATTTCTCTGTATGTGCACATTTCCCCCAGTTTTTCACTGATAGAGTGCTTAATAATAACTTGTGCAAATGTGTAGTTTTCTGCAGGTACATTAGTAGAAGTAAAAGTATTGGGTAAAAGAATATGAGTACTTTAATTTTTGACTGACACTTACAAATTGGCTTCTTAAAGTTCTCTCAAGTTATAATTTCAATATTAGTGTAGGAATATGCTGATGTCTATGCTAGTGTTCCAATACTTTTCTAAATCATAATATTTTAAATTGTATCCATTTGAGCAAACAATGTATATTTTTATTTAAATTGCATTTGATTATGTCAATACATTATATACTAATTGTCTTTATTCTTCTGTGAAATGAATATTCATCTCCTTTGCCTCTTTGTCGGCCCGTTTTTCATATTTGCATTAATTTACAGGAGACCTTTACATGTTAAAATAGGAGGCCTTTACCTGTTATGAATAAATCTTTGTTCAAAACTCTCTAATCCTTGCTTGTTTTTTGACTTTGTTTACAATGTTTTTTGTGTTGATATTTTAAATTCTCTTATATTCAGATTTGTTGAATCTTTCGTTAAGATTTCTGGGTCACATATTTTGTTTGGCAAATCATTCCCTGAATATAAGTTACTCCCCCCCCCCATTAATCTACTTTGAAATTCCAAAGTAAGTTTCTAAACACCTTATGTAACCCTGACCATTTTTCCTTACGTCTAGTGAAAGAGATATAGTGCAAAATTCAACAGATCAGGAGTCTTTGTGTTGATACATAAGAAGCCTTAGAAAATATTTCCAGCATAAATGGAATATGATAGGCTCTACTGCAAAAAAAAAAGAGTTTATTAAGCTTTAATTGGTGTCACCTTGATAAATCATTCTATGTCCGTGTTATTCATTTTTAAATGAAATAATTATCCACATCATGATTTTAAAACACATGATTTTGCAATAAAACAATATTTCATAAATCCCTAGTATGGAAAAAAGTAAATAATAAAGTTACTTGTTTGAAGCGATGTGGGTAACAGGTGGAAAACATCAGAGACCTCCCTTCAGTTCCCTTTTACACACTGCAATAGCTTCCAAGGCATCTCTGTAGAAACCTCTAAGTTCATCAGAGCCTGTTTTGAAAAGACCTGTTGCAAATCAGTGATTTCTAAAGTCAGTGCTCAGGGTGATGTAGACATGTTTGGGAATAAAATATTAGAACTTCCATTTATACTGAATATCATTAGTAAGATTTCAATCTTTTTGCATGTCTTATAATGCACACAAAATGTTAGTGTAGCATGCAGGCATATAATATATAAATAAATATATGTATTGGGGTGTATAACTTTTTAGCCAATTCGAGCCCCAAAGTTACAAGATTCTATGTATTTGAATACTATGTATCCTTTTCTGAATGAAGTACCATGAAATAAAATAAATAAACAAATAAAACACCTAACATATATTTCTTTGAAGTGAAGGAGCTCATGTGATTTCAAAGATAATTTTTACCTAGCAGAGAAGAATTAGAGACCTCAGCATATATAAGTTAGAATGATAGAGAGCATAATGGCCCAGGGTACAGAAGTGTTTAGGGATGATCAACATGTGGAGACTAGTGCAGGACAAAATGGTGTGGGATATTTAAAGAGGATTTGGTACTTGATATGAGTCTCAAAATATAAAGAATATTCAAGAAGCAAAGAAAAGACTAGGAAGGGTACAGGAAATATTAAGAGTGGAGGCAGGGAAGCAGGAATACACTTGAAAATGATAGAGGACAGGAATTGAATGTTTAATGTTATTTATTTTCAGGGTAAGGATAGATATACCAAAGAGCAAAGTATAAAGCCAGTAACTCAGCCTCCTTCTTTAAACTCCTTGCACTTAAAAAAAAATTCATTTTACTTAAGATCCCAATCTCAGTTGCATGGAAGGACAAGTACACTTTCCTTGAATTCATGTGTCATTTAGCAGCTAAGAAGGACAGTTAAGGACATGGGCTGTAATCAGTATAACATTCCCCTGAAGGTGATGACTTATAGTATCTAATATGAGGGACTAGATTACAGAAGAGAGGTAAGGTAGATCATAACAAGACTCAGAGTGTTTCTAATTTGGATTGGGAAGACAAAATGAGCTTTTACTCAAGATTTGAGTTAAGAATATAGCTAAGGTTCACCTGTCATAGCTTTGATTATCTGAGGGTAAATTTGATAAAGCCTTTTTTTTTTAATTTACATCCAAGTTAGTTAGCATATAGTGCAATAATGATTTCAGGAGTAGATTCCAGTGATTCATCCTCTGTCTATAACACCCAGTGCTTATCCCAACAAGTGTCCTTCTTAATGCCCCTTATCATTTAGCCCATCCCTCTACCTGCAACCCCTCTAGGAACCCTGTTTGTTCTCTGTATTTAAGAGTCTTTTATGTTTTGTCCCCCTCCATGTTTTTATAATATTTTTGCTTCCTTTCTCTTACGTTCATCTGTTTTGTATCTTAAATTCCTCATATGAGTAAAGTCATATGATATTTGTCTTTCTCTGACTAATTTCGTTTAACATAATACCCTCTAGTTCCAACCACATAGTTGCAAAAGGCAAGATTTCATTCTTTTTGCTTGCTGAGCAATACTTCATTGTATACATATATCCCATCTTCTTTATCCATTCATATAAAGGCTGTTAAAATTAATAAAGGTGGAGGTTATATATAACAAGTAAATATTTTATTCTATAACTGTCTTGCGGTTTCTCAGGATTTATTTTATTAAATGCAGAACTACCTGCTAGATCTTGTAGAAGAAAGGGAAGATACCATGGGTGATTATGTAAAAGTCTCCTTGCTAACATTCCTTGAAGTTGTTCTCAGGTTGTATCATCTACACAAAGTCTTTCTTAGCAATCCCAACAACAAAATGTTTGCCATTTCCCTGACTATAGCATTGAATTGTTGTTTGCATGGCCATGGCCCTTCAATGGGTCTCCAATTTTAAAACATGTGAGTAGTTCCATGGTGAAATTCATCTCAAGCTAGCTAGGAACACAAAGTCACTCATGACAGCATTCTAGAGTGTTGCTTCTCTGCTGCCCTATCATTAAAGAGGTTCATCTCAGTTTGTGAAACTCATTACACACCTACTAAATGGACCTTAGGGAGTTAATGCTGATACCTAAACCTCTGTGTATCCTTGGTTAAAACAACTCTGGTTTTCCTAGCCCAAGAAATTAAAGCTTCCTACAAATACCAACTAAGAGTTAAACAGCTTACGTGATAATTTCCAAAAACTGCAACTCGAAATTTCTAGTACTAAAAACACTAGTAGCTTGAAAGATAGCAACAGATAATCTAATAATAAAATATTGACTTGTCCTAAGCAAAATGTACAAAACCTAAGTGTTCTCATCAGAAATTAAACTAGAGAACTTTGTGACCACTAAACCAGCCATGCAAGAATATTAAAAGGGACTCTTTGAGTGAAGGAAAGGCCAAAAGTGACAAAGACAAGAAAGAATCAGAGAAAATCTCCAGAAACAACAACAAAACAAGGAATAAAATGGCAATAAATACATACTTATCAACAATTACTCTGAATGTAAATGGCCTAAATGCTACAATCCAAAGACATAGGGTATCAGAATAGATGAAAACAAAACAAAACAAAAAACAAACAAGACCCATCTATATGCTGCCTATAAGAGACTCATTTTAGACCTAAAGACACTTTCAGATAAAGAGTGAGGGAATGAAGAAAGATGTATCATGCAAATGGATGTCAAAAGAAAGCCAGATAGCAATATTATACTAGACAAACTAGAATTTAAAACGAAAACTGCAACAAGAGGTAAAGAAGAACACTATATCATAATAAAGGGGTCTATCCAACAAGAAGATCTAACAATTGTAAATATTTATGTTCCAAACGTGGAAGCACTCACATATATAAAACAATCAATAACAAACATAAAGGAACTCACTGATAATAATACCGTAACAGTAGGGGACTTTAACATCCAACTTATATCAATGGGCAGATCATCTAAACAGAAAATCAATAAGGAAACAATGGCTTTGAATGACACACTGGACTCAATGGACTTAACACATATATTCAGAACGTTCCATCCCCAAACAGTAAAACACCCATTCTTTTTTTATTATTATTACTTTATTTTTATATTTTATTTATTTGAGATGGGGGAGAGGTAGAAAGAGAGAGAGGGAGAGACAGAATCCCAATCAGGCTCTGTGCTGTCTGCATGGAGCCCAATGCAGGATTTGATCCCTTGAACCATGAGATCATGACCTGAGCCCAAATCAAGAGTCAGACACTTAACTGATTGAGCCAGCCAGGCACCTTAGAATATACATTCTTTTCAAGTGCACGTGGGACATTCTACAGAATAGATCACACATTAGGTCACAAATCAGGATGCACAAATACAAAAAGACTGAGATTGTACCATGCATCTTTTCTGACCATAACACTATGAAACTTGAGAGTCAACCATAAGAAAAATATTGGAAAGACCACAAATACATGGAGGTTAAGCAACATGCTACTAAACAATGAATAGGTCAACCAGAAAATCAAAAAAGAAATAAAATACATGGGAACAAATGAAAATGAGAACACAGTGATCCAAAACTTTTGGGATGCAGCAAAAGTGGTCCTAAGAGTAAAGAATACAGCAATACATACCTACCTTATGAAGCAAGAAAAATCTCAAATACACAATCCAAACTCACACCTAAAGGAGCTAGAAAAGGGACAAAAAAGAATAAAGCCAGCAGAAAAAAGGAAATAATGAGGATTAGAGCAGAAATAAGTGATACTGAGACTGAAATGCAAAACAAAACAAAAACAATAGAACAAATCAATGAAACCAGGAGCTGATTCTTTGAAAGAATTAATAAAATTGATAAAACCTCTGGCCAGTCTTATTAAAAAGAAAAGAGAATGGACCCAAATAAATAAAATCATAAACTAGAGAGGACAAATAACAACCAACACCACAGAAATACAAACAGTATAAGAGAATATTATGAAAAACTATATGGCAACAAATTAAACAACCAAGAAGAAATGGATATGCCCCTAGAAACATATAAACTACCAAAACTGAAACAGGAAGAAATAGAAAACTTGAACAGACTGATAACCAGCAAAGAAATTGAATCAGTAATCACAAAACTCCCAACAAACAAAAGTCCAGGGCCAGATGGCTTTAAAGGCGAATTCTACCAAATATTAACAGATTAATACCTATTTTCCTCAAACTATTCCAAAGAATGGAAAAGAAAGGGAAACATCCAAATTAATTCCATGAGGTCAGAATTACCCTGATACCCAAACCAGATAAAGACTCTACTAAAAAAGAGAACTACAGGCCAATATCCCTAATGAACATGGATGCAAAATTTCTCAATAAAATACCAGCAAACAAAATTCAACAATACATTAAAAAATCATTCACCATGATCACGTGGGATTTATTCCTGAGTTACAAGGGTGGTTCAATATTCACAAGTCACTTAATGTGATATACCATATTAATAAAAGAAAGGATAAGACCCATATGATTCTTTCAATAGATGCAGAAAAAGCATTTGATAACTACAATATCCATTCATGATAAAACCCTCAACAAAGTAGGTTTAGAGAGAACATGCCTCAATATAATAAAGGCCATTTATGAAAAGCTAATATCATCCTCAGTGGGAAAAACTGAAACCTTTTGTTCTATGATCAGGAAAAAGACAAGGCTGTCCACCTTCACCAGTGTCATTTAACACAGTAGTGGAAGTCTGAACAGAAAGAAATAAAAGGCATCCAGACTGGAAAAGAAGAAGTAAAATTTTCACTGTTTGCAGAGGACATGATACCCTATATTAAAACCTGAAAGATTCCACCAAAAAAATTGCTAAAACTGTTACATGAATTAAGTAAAGTTGCAGGATACAAAATCAATGTACAGAAATCAGTTGCATTTCTATACACCAATAATGAAGCAGCAGAAAGAGAAATTAAGGAATAAATCCCATTTACAATTGCACCAAAAGCCATCAGATACCTAGGAATAAACCTAACAAGAGTTAAAAGATCTGTACCCTGAAAACTATAAAGCTGCGATGAAAAAATTGAAGATGACACAAAGAAATGGAACATTTCATGCTCATGGACTGGAATAACAAATATTGTTAAAATGTCTATATTACCCAAAGCAATCTACACACTTAATCCCAATCAAAATACCACCAGAATTTTTCACAGAGCTAGAACAAACAATTCTAAAATCTGTATGAAACTACAAAAGTACCCAAATATCCAAAACAACCTTGGAAAAGCAAAGCAAAGCTGGAAGCATCATAATTCTTGACTTCAAGTTATATTACAAAGGTATAGGTGATTAAAAAACAGTATGGTACTGCACAAAAATAGACACAAAGATCAATAGAACAGAATAGAAAACCCAGAAAGGTGCCCACAACTATATGGTCAATTAATCTTTGACAAAGCAGCAAAGAATACCCAATAGGGAAAAAAAAGTCTCTTCAACAAATGGTACTGATAAGTCTGGACAACAACATGCAGAAGAATAAACCTGGACCACTTTATTATACCAACACAAAAATGAATTCAAAATGGATGAAAGCCCTAAATGTGAGACAGGAAACCATCAAAATCCTAGAGAACAGAAGCAGTAACCTTTTTGACCTCAGCCAGAGCAACTTATTTCTTGTCTCCTGAGGCAAGGGAAACAAAAGCAAAACTAAACTATTGGGACGTCATCAAAATAAAAAGCTTCTGCACAGCAAAGGAAACAGTCAACAAAACTAAAAGGCAGTCTAGAGAATGGGAGAAGATATTTGCAAGGGTTAGTATCCAAAATATATAAAGAACTTCTAAAACTCAACACCTTAAAATGAATAATCCAATTAAAAATGGGCAGAAGTCATAGACATTTTTCCAAAGAAGACACAGAGATGGTCAACAGACACATGAAAAGATGCTCAACATCACTGATCATCAGGGAAATACAAATCAAAATTGCAATGAAAATAGCACATCACACTTGTCAGATGGCTAAAATCAACAACACAAGAAACAACAGGTGTTGGTGAGGATGTGGAGAAAAGGGAACCCACCTGCACTGTTGGCAGGAGTGCAAACTGGTAGAGCCACTCTGGAGAACAGTATGAAGGTTCCTCAAAAAGTTAAAACTAGAACTACCCAAAGTTCTAGCAATTGCACTACTAGGTATTTACCCAAAGAAAACAAAAATACTAATTCAAAGGGATACGTGCACTCTGATGTTTATAGCAGCAATATCTACAATAGCCAAACTATGGAAACAGCCCAAATGTTTGTCAACTGATGAATGGGTAGAGAAGAGGTGATATATAGACACGTATATATACGTGTATATATACACACACAATGGAATATTAGTCATAAAAAATGAATGAAACCTTGGTATTTTTATGCTAAGTGAAATATAATGCTGAGTGAAATAAGTCAGTCAGAGAACGACAAATATGTGGAATTTACGAAATGAAACAAAAGAGCATAGGGAAAGAAAGAAAGAGAGGCAAACCGAGAAACAGACTCTTAACTATAGAGAACAAACTGATGTTTACCAGAGCACTGGGTGGGGGGATGGGTGAAAAAGGTGATGGGAATTAGAGTGCGCTTGTTGTAATGAGCACCAGGTGTTGTAAGGACATGCTGAATCACCAGATTGTACACTTGAAACTAATATTACACCATACGTTAGCTAACTGGAATTTAGATAAAAAATAAAAATAAAATAAAATATATTCTGGAAAATGCTTTATATTCTAATTAGTTGGAAGTCAAATAGAAAATAGCTTCTGGGAGCCTACTAAATTGTTTTAAATAGTCTATGAATAAAGCATTTTTGACTAATACCCATGTATTTTTAGCAAATATACACAGAGAGACCTGTAAAGTCCCTGATTTAAAGGGCTGACCACTAATATTTGCCAGCATCAAGGGAGTACTTGAGGGATTCCAAATTGTGAGATACCTAAGAACTTTTGTATGATTTCATAGGCTCCATCTTGGCCACTGTATTTACTATGAAAATTGAAACACTGATAGAGGAATTCTACGATCCAACCATTGTCAAAGAGGACATTGGGCTACAGTGATTCCATCAGTCTATCCTGTGATTCTTGGCACTCAGCAGCCTTGCAGAAGAGTTATATTTATGACCATTTTTCAAATTTGAACTGTAAATTAATATTATCTTCAGAAGATTCTTAATAGCCTTCGCATTCTTAAAATTGCTCATCTATTTCTGGAGTTTCATAGGCTAATTCATCTTCTAGTAACATTTAATTTATAGGGTAGACATTATCTTGATGCACCTCGTTTTATTTCTTTTGTATGTTTTTATTTAGATCTGTCTAACTTACTTTTTTCATTGTTATTTCTGTAGTTTACAATATCCCTCAATTACACATATGGAGAAAGCTGTTAAGAGTGATATGTAAAATACTGATGATAGTTGTGATTTAGAAGGTCAACTTGAAATGATAACATGTAGTTAAAGAGTAAGCACAAGCATTAGACAAATACATAATTTAGATCTGTACTTGGGGACATAAGCAAATCTGGCAGTGGGGTGATTTAGGACCAAGGTCATAAAAATACCAAGATTAAATAGGAAGTACCTGAAAAATAGTGGAAGCTGAGCTGTACTGTACTGGCTTTGCATTCAGTGTTGGTCCCAAGTGAAGGTCCTCTGATGAAACATTATTAAAGACAGACTACATGAAATCAATGATGTATTGCCATCATGTTTGAACAAAATATGGTGACCTCTCTGGTAAATCAATTGAATTTTTATTTTAGAAGTACACAAAATGCCTTCCAGTACAAAATGTATTAACTTGATTGCTGAAGGCTAATAAGAAGCGGCTACAACTGCAAAGAAAGCATTCAAATTTACCTTTGCTTAGGAAAGAAAAAGAGCTATGGGCACACTACAGTGAGAAGCCTAAGAGTTAGATGCAAAGACAATGACAGATATTATGCTTAGAAGAAAAGGAGGATCACATGACTCCACTATCAAGTGACTTTTATTTTCCTAAGTAGGCTTCACACCCAGTGTAGAGCCCAATGTGGGGCTTGAACTCACAACCCTGAGATCAAGGGTTAGATGCTCAAGTGAGTCACCCAGGCACCCCCAAATGACTTTTTGTATAGTTATATGAAATCAATGGCAATAGCATGCTATGTGAAAGAGCATATATTGTATACCAGCAGATAATTTGTTTCCTATTTATATGAACCGCTGATATACAGAGCCTGAATCAAGTAATAACATATGTGTGGTACATCTATGGCATAAAAGTACTCAATGGCACTCTATTCTTGCTATTAGAAAAATATTCATTCCACCTAAGAATATCACTTAGTTAATGGGAGTGGAAAACCGTTGGGAGCTTCATTTATATTCCATTATGCACAGCAAGGGAGGGAAATTATACACAATTGAGAGAGGTGACACTTTACATGCTAATTCACACATTGCTTTATTCACAGACAATAGTTTGTAGCCCATGATTAACTTAAAAATAGTGAAAATAGTAAGCATGATCAAAGTTGAGCCACTGTGTAAATATGCATTCCGTGTTCTCGGCAAAGAAACATACAATGAATGTGTGGACGCTAATGGTCCCCAAGATGTTTATGTCCTAATCCTTGGAACTTGTGTGTTTCCTTACGTGACAAAAGGGATTTTGCAGATGTGAGTTAAGGAGTTTGAGGGAGAACGATTACCCAGCTGGGTCCAATGAAATCATGAGGTTCCTTACAAGAAGGAGGCATGAGGGTGAAAGAGAAGTGTCAATGAAAGCGGAGATCAGAGAATGACATTGCTGGAGGGCACCATGAGCCAAGGAAGGCAGATAGACTCTTGAAGCTGGAAATGGCAAGGAATGGATTCTTCTCTAGAACTTTCGGAAGGAATGTATTCCAGTCAAGATACTTGGATATTGGTTCCATAAGACTCTTTTCAGTCTTCTGACCTCAGAACTGTAAGGTAATACATATGTGTTTTTTTAAGCCACTAAATTTGTGCTGATTTGTTGCAGGAGCAGTAAGATACAGAATGCAAGACAAATTTCTATGCCAGCCACTAAAAGGAAGAGACTTTATTTACCTTTGTCCTTTGAAATGATGACAGCATCAAAACGTATCTACATAACCCTGACACTGTCCGTGAAAACCATTTCAAAGACCTGACATATTTTGCAATATATTTTGCAAAGCTCAAGCTTATTACTTCAGGTTTGAAATATCGAGATTTTAAATGTTGAGGATGGAACATTATGCCTTCTTATGATTAAATACTAGTGAAGACAGCAAAGTTTGTGAACTCGGTTCCTTTTTAATATTTGATCTTTGTCTTCGTTCATCAGAGAAAGAAGTCAACAACATATCCAGGGCAAACTTAAAACCCACATGTAAATGTAGCATCAGAGTTGATGTATTTTGCAAAGTCAAATGGCAAACAAAGAATGGACTTGGAAACAATTTGACACTACTTCCCAAATTAAAATACTGTGCTCTCCAGCTTTCAAATGTAGAATTATTCACTTAATATCACCTTTTCTTAGTAATTGCTCTATTATATCTTGGTGCACATTTCATATAAACATACATAGAACTCTCCGTCACAATGTTATAAGATACTTCCAAGAAAGCCTCTACAATGACACTGAGGTTTTCTCTGTCAAACTGTTGCATTAAATTTATTTTTCAGTCAACAAAAGTTGTGTTCCATTCAACAATACATAGTAAAAATCAAACAACAGAATTTGCAGTGCAAAACACAAGTCTTCTGTCACACTACCTTACCACCACCAAGATTCAGATCCCAACGAGGTAATAACCTTTAGTCCTTTGGGTAGATAGAATTGGTTTTCATTCTGTAAGTAACATGCTTATAATCCTTTTTCTTGACTATTTTTCCAATTGTAGGTATTAAACCCAGACTGTCCTAATCAGAAGATGAGAATTTAGCTGTTCTATAATACCCTCACTTTTTTCCTTCCCCTGCTTCCTAACATAGTTATTTTATTCTTTTTGTTTAAATATTCAGGGCTTAAATTATTAAAACTAACTAGATTTCACAACCAAAATGTATATTAACTTCCTTGTTGTGCAACTTTTAAATGAATTTATTTTTCTATTCTAGTTATAATGTTCTCCTTTTTGGTTATCTTCCTTTCCTATGCAGAGATCAATAATTAATTTCCAAACTCTTTGACAGTGAGCCAATTGTGTTTTAATATATTAAGAAGCATAAGAATACAATATAAAAAATGAACTCAAACTGGATCAAAAACCTACATGTAAAAGATAAAACTATAAAATTCTTAGATAAAAACAGGGGTAAGTCTTCATGACCTTAAATGTGACAATGATTCCTTAAATATGACACCAAAAATGTAAGTGACGAAAGGTAAACAGGTAAGTGGGACTTCACTAAACTTAAAAAGTTTTGTACTTCAAAAGGACACTGTCAAGAAGATAAAAAACCACCCCAATAAACGGGAGAAAATATTTGCAGATCACATATCTGATAAAAGACTTGTTTCTAGAATATAAAATCTCACACAACTTAATAAAAAAAAGACAAATAATACATTTTTTTTAATGGGCAAAGGATAAGATTAGACCGTTTCCCAAAGAAGATACATAAATTGACATAAATATATGAAAAGATGCTCACTATCAGTAGTCAGCAGGGAGGTGCAAATTTAAACCACACTAAGATACCACTTCACACTCTCTAGGATGGCTACAATAAAAAAAAAAAAGATAATAACAAATGTTGATGAGGATGTGGGAAAATTTGAATCCTCATGTAGTACTTGTGAGAATGTAAAATGGTACAAGCACACTGGAAAGTAGACTTGTAGTTCCCAAAAAGTTAGTCATAGAGAGTGACCATTGGATCCAGCAGTTCCACCCCTAGGTTTATACCCAAGAGAAATGAAAAGATATGGACACAACATTCTGTACAGAAATGTTTACAGCAGCATTAATAATAGCCAAAGGCTGGAAACAATCTAAATTTCCATCAACTGACTAATATATAAACAAAATGTGGTATATATCCATACAATGGAATATTTTTCAACCATAAAAAAATGAAATTATGATATATGCTATGGCATGGATTAACCTTAAAACCATGCTGAGTAAAAGACACTAACCACAAAAGGTAACATATTTTATGATTTAGCTTATCTAAAATGTTTGGAATAGGGACGCCTGGGTGGCTCAGTCTGTTGGGCTTCCAACACTTGGTTTCAGCTCAGGTCAGGATCCCAGCGATCCCAGCATTGTGGGATGGAAACTCACATCATGGAGTCTGCTTAAGATTCTCTCTCCCTCTGCCCCTCTCCCCCACTTGTTCTAAACAAACAAACAAACAAACAAAGTGGTTGGAATAGGCACATCTGTGGAGACATAAAATAGATTCTTAGCTGCCTAGGATTAAGATGGGTGTAAAAATTGAGGGGTGGTAGCTGATGGGTTTCTTTTTGGGGAGCTGGAAATGTTCTAAAATTAATTCTGGTGATGGTTGCGTAAATCTATGAATACAAACAAATCCAGTGAGTTTATTTATTTTTTTCTTTCTGTTTTTTAAATCTTTATTTATTATTGAGAGACAGAGGGAGAGAGAGACAGAGCATGAGTATGGGAGGGGCAGAGACAGGAGGAGACACAGAATCTGAAGCTGGCTCCAGGCTCTGAGCTGTTAGCACAGAGCCTGACGGGGGCTCAAACTCACAAACCGCGAGATCATGACCTGAGCCGAAGTCAGACACTTAACCGACTGAGCCACCCAGGCACCCCTAGTGAGTTTAATATTTAGTGGGCTTAATGTGAATTGTATGGTATGTGAATTATACATCAATAAAGCTGTTACCAAGAAAATACATTAGAATCATACTTTCTGGAGTCTCCTATCTTCTCATCTGTACTAAATGTTCTCTAGGCCCAATGCTGAACTATCATTCTGGAACTTCTCTTCACTATCGCCATGAGTATTCCTTTCTTTGTTTTTTTTTTTTTTAATTTTTTTTTCAACGTTTATTTATTTTTGGGACAGAGAGAGACAGAGCATGAACGGGGGAGGGGCAGAGAGAGAGGGAGACACAGAATCGGAAACAGGCTCCAGGCTCTGAGCCATCAGCCCAGAGCCCGACACGGGGCTCGAACTCCCGGACCGCGAGATCGTGACCTGGCTGAAGTCGGACGCTTAACCGACTGCGCCACCCAGGCGCTCCAGAGTATTCCTTTCTTTTCTCTCTTTCACAGGATCTCCTATTTCTTGGACCCCAACTCTCCCTTTTTTGACATTTCCTCATCGTTTTAGTGGAGTATAACCTCTGATAGACTGCTAAAAATGAGTTCATGGAAGGTACATTAAAAAAACACCTGTGAATCTCATAAAGTGTTCATTTCATCCTGATATTTAATGGACAGTTCAGTTGTGAATAATATTGTAGATTTGGTACTATTTTTTTCAAAACCTTCAGACAATTGCTCCATTATTCCTGATACTGAAAAATATAATGAGTGTGTGTGTGTGTGTGTGTGTGTGTGTGTGTGTGTTATCATTTATTATCCTGATTGTTCTAGTCCTTGGTTGGTCCTTTCTATAAAAAAACTTATGTCTTTCACTTCTGGAAAATAAACTTGTAATTTTTCCTTGATGTTTTTTCTCAATAATGATCTATCATTGTTAGTTTAGGACACTATAATTTAGAAGTGAAGTATAAGAAGAAAAGTTAACTGAAGTGTGAACTATACCTCAAATTATCTATTAAAAAGCTAGACACAGATTCCTTGGTGAAGATATAATAATTTCATCTCTTTCTTCAACGTGATAAAGTTTACTATTTTTAGAAATATTGTTATCATCTTTTAAAAATATTAGCAAAAGTCAATGGTCTGTGGCTATTCTGAAAAAAAAAATAAAAGCATTAACTTGTCTGTGAATGTTGTAAGTTTCAGAAGCTTGGGCATAACCAGTGTTTTACAACTTCTTTTAAATGGAAGACATAGTATTGTTTTACCTCTGACCTGTGGCAAGAATTGTCTGAATTTTAATAGTGGCTACTTCTCATGAATAATGTTCCCAGCATCTAAAATTAACAAATGTGATGGACCTCACCTCAGATGTAAGTGATATTCTTATCTAATTCCTGATGTGACCAGCAAGTACATGTCACAGAGTTACTGATCTCAACAAAGAATTCTAGAAATGTTCCCATTGGCTGAGCCCCCTATATTTGCATTGTTTGAGATTTAGAAATTCAATTCTGTTTATTTGTCATCATTGACATACACATGGATCCACCAGGCCAAATTTTAGCCCTTCAAGTGCCCCCTTTGGTGACAACATCTCAGAAAACTCAAATGTCCTAGTATAGATTTGTTTGGTTTCTACTTGAGCCCAGTATTTGGAGCAAAGGTAGGAGAGCTGACAGAGGCCAGGATGCTGCTGAGTGCTTTAGTTCTCTCAGAAAGAGTAAGCCACCTGGAAAAATTTAGCATTTCAGAATATTTAGAACAGTGCTTTTACTTTTTGAATGGTTTTAATGTTTATTTATGTTTGGGGGGGGAGGGGCAGAGAAAAGAGGGAGACAGAGAATCCAAAGGCAGCTCTGTGCTGTCAGTGCAAAGCCTGATGTGGGGCTGGAACCCACAAACTGGGAGATATAACATGAGCTGAAGTCAGATGCTCGACGAACTGAGCCACCCAGGCACCCTAGAGTGATGTTTTTAACTCAATGCTAAATCAAATTGCAGCACCATTTGCGAAATTCTAACACTGGAAAACAATATAGAGCACTGTGCTTTCCCCAATAGTAATTACTTGCGGTATAGATTTCTTGAAAGCTATACACTAAGGCTCTCTGGGGCCTACTTTTTTCTTTTGGAGGGAACTCTGTCTCTAACAACCAACTGGAAATTGATGGGACCCTTCTTGCTTTACAGCACTGACTAATGACTTCATACTTCTGACTGCTTAGCCTCAGTGCAGGCGGCAATATTTGGTGTATGATGAAGTATTTCTTTTGTTGCTGTATGCTGATGAGCATTTGCCAGCTTCTGTAGCCCCTAAGAATGTTGTCAACAAAAATCCTTCAGATAATATAGCTTCCACACAAGTCCTTGCCGCTGGCCTCCACTGAGATGGGTTCCTTCTAGATCACAAACACAATGTGCTACTTAAATGCTGGGATCAGGGCACCTGGGTGGCTCAGTCGGTCCTCAGACTTGACTTCCACCAAGGTCATGATCTCACAGTTCATGAGATCAAACTCCCCATGGGGCTCTGTGCTATCAACACACAGCCTGCTTGGGATTCTCTCTCTCCCTCTTTTTCTGTGCCTACCCCCCCCTCAAAATAAATAAATATAAAAAATTAAAAACAAATAATTAACAATCTAGTGAATGCATATTCTCTTTAGAAATATTTGGTTTGTATTCCTTCAGATGACAATAGGCTGTCAAGACGGAGAAAGCAAAAAAAGTGAAAAAATTTAGAGGGATTTTTCTTTCTCCCAACTCTTTAAACAGATATAACAATCATTCTCTTCATCCACTTCTGATGAGATGGCTGAAGGAAGTAGAATTATAGAGGTAAAGAACTTTCAAAGGCAGAGGAAACAGAGTTCATGTTTTTGAGACCTAAGCTACTTAACTTCTCAGAGTTCCTTTACTCCGTTAAAACATTGAAATATCAATTAATATGAAATTGATGTTGGGCCATCACAAGATAATATAAAGACAGAGAAACTTAGGAGGTGCTAAACAAATAGTAGATTTTTTTAATGTTTATTTATTTTATTTTTGTGTGTGTGTGAGAGACAGAGAGTGTGTGTGAGCAGGAGAGGAGGGGCAGAGAGGGGGGAAGAGAGAATCCCAAGCAGGCTCTGAGCTGTCAGCATAGAGCCCAATGTGGGGTTCGGACTCACAAGCCGTGAGAGCATAACCTGAGCTGAAATCAAGAATCTGATGTTTAACAGACAGGCTACCAGGTGCCCCAACAAATAGATTTTTAAAAATCAAGGAAAAAGGATGACGGGGTTTAAAGAACTCTGCGCTAGGAATCAGAGAATGCCCATCTTTGGCACTGGCCAGTTCTGGAACTGCAGAAAGGTCACTCTACATTATCTGGTTTTATTTCTCTTCTAATTGAGGTATTTAGGAGACAAGGAAAAGACTCATTTGAACATCTAAACTAGTTCAGGCCAAAAGAGATAGTTATTATCCCTCCCATCCTGAAGAGTAATAGATACTATGGCAATTCTATCTATTCAAACTGTATCAATTCAAATTGATCTCACATTACAGAAGAGGCTACAGTTCACATGGCTCACACTCGTAAACATAAACTCTTTGACAGTCATCCCAGAGCAAAAATATAATATATCCAAGCTTTATAGGGGGTTGGAACTACAAAGTGAGCAGCTGGGGGAACCTGTAAGTATCTTAGGTATTAATGACATCACTCTCACGTCCACTTCTCTTTATGCTTTTGCTGAATTTGTCTCCCCATTCCTTCTTTCAAGACTATTCTTTTTTTTCGGAGCTTACTCCATGGTTGGCATGACCACTCGACTACAACCCTTGCTGCTCCATTACAATCACAGCACTTCAATCGCATCTCCCAGCAGAGACTGACAACAGGGCGGATGTCTCTTTAATCAAATTATTGGAGAAAAAGAATGGTTTGTTCTACCTTATGTACTGGTTTCCCTTAAGTCAGCTGTCCATCTTTAATCAGCTATTGACAGAATGGAGTTGCAAAGAGATGATCTGTAGTACAGTGGTTTGTTTTGTAGGTAGAGTGCTATATTAAGCACCTACGTACAGTACATCATGTATTTCTTGACAAGACGAGGAGATGGTTGATATTATGTCAAGTTCACAGTGAAGGAAACTGAGGAGTAGCAGATTTAAATAACCATTTCCATGTTACATAGCTAAGCTAACATGTCCATTATTTTAACCCAAGTTTGGCTAATCCCAAAGCCTTAACCAATATTCTTCCCTGCCTCTTCTGATGGGTAAAATAATCCCAAACCAAGAGGCTATTTCAGTGCTGGAATAATGGCAGCTTCTGTGTGTTACTTTTACAAGTGGTTGGCTCCCCTAAAAGCCTAAAAGCTGAAGGATCTCCTTCAGTCAGAAGCCATACTAGGGAGACATTAGGGAGGGATGTACTGAATGGCAAAGGTATATGGGTAAAATGAGTGTGCTCTTTCACAATCCCTTTCCAGACACCACGTGTGGTCATGTGACCAAGCATGCTCTATCCTTGCTATTCTGTGGTAGCCCACAAATCCTATCTCCTATTAAAATGGATCCTGTGCTTAGAACTCTCTTCCTGCACCTGTAATTACCTTTTGTGATGATGTTGCTGACTACTGAAATGTTCTTCATGATTCCATCTAGTTCTTTGAAGGCAGCTCATAGTTAATGAAATGCTGTCTATTCCCCCAAACCACCTTCTGTCCCATCGACTGCTAGCTGTATCAACCTCATCCTAAACCCTCAACTGCCACCAATCCTCTTAATTCCCCTCTGCGTTTAAATTTTTCAGGATAGTTATTCATCTTTTTGAGTCAGCAAGCACATAGTGTTGTTCTGCAAGGGTTTCCAAGAAATATCTGTACAAGTAAACATTCAGTGGTTTGCATTGTCTGTGTGTTTTAACCTTGTTAACAAGAGCTCACCTGCTCAGGAGTCAGAGACTGTATATAAATGGTATTTACATTATAAGTCATTTCTATTAACTTTTATGATGTTTCCCAATCTGGATGCATTTGTCAACATATTCCCTTGATTTCATAAATGTCAAATAAGATTCATTTAATCAGTGCTATTGGAGGGTTTCATTATTAACTCCTCATATTCGATTGCATCATAGAAAAGCATACCAGAACAGAAGAGCTGAGACTCATTGCATGTCTGTACAACATACGAAGAGATGCCTTCAGTAGGATATTGACTGCATCTGTGGTATTTAAATCTCAACAAGTACAACTATAAGTTATTGATTTTCAAAATACAACACATGCCCCTGTGCACATGAATTTCAGAAGTAAGGTGGCCAGGAAACAATAATGCTTCAGATCCATTTTATATACACAATTTGCTTTAAGTGTCAAGAAGACTGTTATATTCAGATACCCATTAATATTAACTGACACAACGGGCTTCTACCTCCCACTCTTATCCTGACTTTCTTATCAGAGATGGCAGCGGAAACAAACAGGCTGGAAGGGAGCCATACTAGTCACCTCAAGCCATCTCTTTCATTTGGGCATTTCACAAACACTTTTGAGCAGCTGTGAGGCGTCAGTCTTTCTCTGGTCAAGACAGAGTTGAACAACGCATGGTTTTTGACTTCGTGAAATTTACATTCTGATGAGCGACAGATATTTTTCAACTGTATCGCACAGTATTGTTGGGATAAAAGAGAAAGTGGGAAAGAGCAAGCCGAGAGAAGAGAGCAGAAGGAGGAAACGTGTAGTGCCATTAAACATCGGTTTATGAGTTCAGAGTATTTTATAATAAGGGAGCAAAGGGACCATGTGGGGAAAAGGATGAAAATGAAGTTACAGAGGTTGTCAACAGTCCTGCCATAGAGGTCCTTGGGTGCTCAGATATGACCTTTACCCTAAAGGCCACAGTGAAACTCAGAACAGGAACTCTTAACACTGCCATTGTGTATTGCGTCTTAACAAATATTTTCCCCCCAGTTCTACTGAGAAATAATTGACATACATCACTGTTATAAGTTCAGGGCATCCACTGTGACAGTTTCATTTACCTCTATTGTGAAATGATTACCACACTAGGTTCGGCTAACATCCATTTTCTCATATAGATACAATAAAAAGAAAAAAAAAATAATTTTCTCCTTGTGTGATGAGAACTTTTAGGATTAACTCTCTTAACTTCCCTATATATCATACAGCATATTAGCTATGATCATCATGTTGTACATTTCATCCCTAGTACTTATTGTCTTATAACTATAAATTGTACCTTTGACCACCTTCTTCCAGTTCCTTCTCCACTACTCTCTGCCTCTGGTAATCACAAGTCTGATCTCTTATTCTGAGTTTTGTTTTGTTTTTAGATTCTACACATAAGTGAAACCATACAATATTTGTCTGTCTCTGATTTATTTCATTAGGCGTTATGCCTTCAAGCTTCAACCATATTGTCACAAATGGCAGGATTTCCTCATTTTTTATGGCTGAACAATATTCCACTGTGTGTATACACCACAACTTCTTTATCCATTCATCTGTTGATGGACACTTCGGCTGTTTCCATGTCTTGGCTATTGTAAATAATGATCCTATGATCAATCATGGAGAGTGAATACATCTTTTTAAGTTAGTATTTTCATTTCCTTTGGATATATTCCCCAAATTGGAATTGTTGGCATATGTTAGTTCTATTTTTAAGTTTTTGAGGAGCTCCATACTCTTTTCCGTAGTCGCTATACCAATTTACAATCCCACCAACAGTGCACATGGGTTCCTTTTTCTCCACATTCATGCCAGCATTTATTATTTATTATTTCTTATCTTTTCGATGATGGGCATTCTAACAGGTGTAAGATGATATCTCCTTATGGTTTTAATTTGCATTTCCCTAATGACTAGTGATGTTGAGCATCTTTAGTGATATTGAGCATCTTTTCATGCACCTTTTGGCCTTTTGTATATCTTCTTTGTAGAAATGTCTACTCAGGTACTTTGCTCATTTTGAATTAGGTTATTTGTACACTACTGAGTTGTATGGGTTCTTTATACATCTTGGATATTAAGCCTTTATCACAAAAATTGTTTGCAAATATTTTTTCCCATTTCCTAGGTTGTCTTTTCACTTTTTTGATGGTTTCTTTTGCTGTTCAGAAGCTTTTTAGTTTGATAGTCCCACTTGTTTATTTTTTGTTGTACTGATCATGTTTAAAGAATCATATCCAAAAAATTATTACCAAGACCCACATTAAGGAGCTTTGTTCCTACGTTTTCTTCTAAGAGTTTCATGGTTTCAGATCTTACACTGAAGTCTTTAGTTGATTTTGAGTTCATTTTTGAGTGTTTATTTTAAGGCACTAAAAATAACCATTGTCCTTTCAACAAAAATCAAATTAAATTTTGTGTTTCTGAAGATTTCTGGGATTATTAGAGGACTTAAAAATATTTACTAAATGAAACCTGCAGAAATAAACTGAAGTGATGCCCAATTCACCATACTTGACAGACAGGACAGGTCATTTGGAATTAAGATATTAAAAAAAATGTTTGATATATTTAAAAAAATTACTTTTGGCTAAGTCAAACACAGTAGAAGTTAAAAAGAAAACAGGAGTAAATCATTGAGTGAGAAGGAGGCATCCTTATTTGTAATCTTTTATCTAATTCTTAGAATTGTCTTACAATGTGAAGGCTTTCATTTGTTTAATCTTAAAACAATTATTACGTGCATGCTTCATTAACATGATCATGTATCGTTGTGATTTAAAACTCTATAAAAGTGAACTGTTATATAACCACTCCATGAAAATGTTAAGATTTTAGCTATCTCAAAAACTTGACTCTAGTAAATTAATTAATAATTAATTCGCTGTAATGGAGTGTCAACTTTCACATACAGATAATACCTTTAACTACTCCCAGATGATTTCATTAAAGGTTCTGTCCCTAAATGCAGCTGGTTCACTATTCTGCAAATTCACTTTTCTAATCCTGCGGGACTATTGGCTTTATAATAGTCAAGCACTTTATTGCACTGAAATCAATGTTTCAGTTTATGTCAGAGAGATTTTTATTGCGGATTTTAGAATATTCACTGTTTAAAACTTAAGTGTACATGTAAATGTAGAAGTTCAATTATTGAATCAACAAAACTGCCCTTAAATTTATTTTAATTTTACTTTGTGGAATATGTAATTTCTAAGTTTCTCTATATGATAAAGATAAGGAAATATTTTACCCATCTCACATATACCCTTGACTTTCCTCTTGCTAGTGATTATCAGTCTAGTGATAAAATTTAGTTTTAGATAAAGTTCCTCTTTATTTGAATTATGTTTCTAAGCAATCCAATTCGATAATACTTACAACTTTTAAACTACATTTGGAAATTAAAATAAAAACCACTTATAAATAATTCATAGGAATTAAAATATATTTAGAGCTGAGTAGTTATAAAGCTAGTACATTTACAAGCTTATAGGATGCAGCTGTAGCAATATTTCATGTGAATTCACAGCCTACATGTATATATGAGAAAAAAGCAAAAAGCTAAATTTTATTGGGCTAAATATCCATCCTTCAAATTCCAAGATGACTAGCAAATAATATCTATCTTAAAAATGAAATGCAGCAAAAATTAAAATAATTTAAGATTTATTGAATTTATTTAAAATGCATTTGGGGGGAGAACAATGAAACCATAAGCTGGTTCTTTAAATTTTTTTTAATGTTAAATTTTGAGAGAGAGAGAGAGACAGGAGTGGGGGAGGAACAGAGAGACAGGGATACACAGAATCCAAAGCAGGCTCCAGCTGTCAGCACAGAGCCCAATGCGGGGCTCGAACTCACGAGCTGTGAGATCATGACCTGAGCTCAAGTTGGACGCTTAACCACCTGAGCCACCCAGGTGCCCCTAGCTGGTTCTTTAAAAACAGTAAACAGTAACAACAACAACAACAACAAAAACCTCTGACAAGAGGAGATTTAAAAAAACAACAACACATGAACAACAGCATGAAAGGGAGGTTATAACTATAGATGCTGTAGATAATATCACATATTATGGAATAAATTTATGTGAATCAATTTTAAAATATTTATGAAATAAACACATTTTAAAACGTATAACTCTTCAAAACTAACCTGAGAAGTTACAGAGGCTCTGTATGGAGTCTGAATAGTCTAAATATAATCCAGTATAAACAGTGATCAACAGTTTAAAAGGACTTACTGATACAACTCTATGCTCACACAGTATTGATGATGAGTTCTATGAAACACTTTAACACATAATTCCTACCTTGCACTTATATTTCAGAATATTGGGGGGAAAAGGGATATTTCTCAGTTTATTTTATGAAGCCAGCATATTCTTGACACCAAAATTCAACAAACAAACAAACAAACAAACAAACCACAGTGTAGTAATGGAAAATTATAGGGCAATTTTACTCATAGGTATAGGCGCAAGTACCTTTAAAAAAATATTAAGGAGCTCAAGAAGACAATGTAGAAAATTATAATATAGCATGACTTATGCTTAGTTTGTTCAAGTAGCCCATGTTGTATTAGCATAAGAAGTCCAATATATTTATCATATTAAACATTAAAGTAGAATAGTATTATGATCATTTCTATATATGCACAAGGACCATATGATAAAATTCAATATCAGTTCCTGACTAAAAAGAATAGAATAGAGAAGAACGCTTTGCAATTTAAGAGAACTTCCTTAATCTGATAAAGCTATAAAATTTTACAGAAAAATTATATGGTAATGTTGAAACGAATGTTCTAATATTAGGACCAAGAAATGTACCTGTTATCATTTCAATTCAACATTAGTGAAGTAGCCAAATCACTAATGAGTGAAAGGTATATAAATATATATATCTTTAAACACATAAATAAGATAATAAATTAGAAAGTATGAAATAAACTGTGATATTTGTGGGTTATATGATTGTCTACCTAAAAAACCGCATGGAATCAATCAATGTATGTATGTATGTATATTATTAGAACAAATTGGAGAGTTTAACATTTTCTGGATACAAAATCAATGTACAAAATCCATTTGCATTTCAAAATGCCAGCAACAAAAATTTTAAAAACGCAATAAGATAAATGATTTTTACAATACAATAAAAACATGATGTACCTAGTAATAAATCTTACATAGAACAGGAAATTACTGAGGAGAAAATTTCAAAATGCTTGACAAACATGGAGGGACTTCATGTGGATCGTCACTGTAACATTCAATTCCATAAATCTACCAAAGTACTTTAAGTGAAAAATTTAAAGATATGTGAACACATGAATATTCAGTACAATTCTGATAGAATTCCCGGAAGTTTGGGGTTTTTCTTCTGCTCCTTGGTAAAGTGACTGTAAAATGTATTTGGTAATTAAAAGATCTAGTAAATGACAAGACACTTGAAACTCTCAGAAAATTCTGAAGAGGCATTACTGATTATTAGAAAGCAAAAAACATTAAGACCATATACAATGGGGACAGTGTTAAAGCAACTAATCAAATGCAGTGGAGGTTTTTCTGTGTCAAAGATTAGTTGGGCATACATTTGCCAGTCCATTTCTGGGTTCTTTCTTTTGTTCCATTGATCGATGTGTCTGCTTTTATGCCAGTACCATACTGTCTTGATGATTACAGCGTTGTAATACAGTTTGAAGTCTGGAATTGTAATGACTCCAGCTTGGTTTTCTTTCTAAACATGGCTTTGGCCATTTGGGGTCTTTTCTGGTTCTATACAAATTGTAGAATTGTTTGTTCTAGCTCTGTGAAGAATGCTGGTTTTATTATGATAAGGATTACATCGAATGTGTAGATTGCTTTGGTTACTATAGACATTTTAACAATATTTGTTCTTCCAATCCATGAGCATGGAATGCTTTTCCATTTCTTTGTGTCATCAATTTCATTCATAAGCTTTCAATAGTTTTCAGTGTATAGATCTTTTACCTCCTTGGTTAGGTTTGTTCCTAGGTGTTTTGTGACTTTGGTGTAATAGTAAATGGGATCAATTCCTTGATTTCTCTTTCTGCTGCTTCATTATTGGTATATAGAAATGCATTTGATTTCTGTACACTGATTATTATATCCTGTGACTTTGCTGAATTCATGTATCAGTTCTAGAAGTTTTTTGGTGGAGTCTTTGGGTTTTCCACATAGTATCATGTTATCTGTGAAGAGTGAAAGATTGACTTCTTCCTGATTTGGATGCCTCTTACTTCTTTTTGTTGTCTGATTTCTGGGGCCAGGACTTCCAGTACTATGTCAAACAACCGTGGTGAGAGGGGACATCCTGTCGTGTTCCTGACCTTAGGGGGAAAGCTCTCAATTTTTCCCCATTGGGGATGATATTAGCTATAGGTTTTACATATACGGCCTTTCTGATGTTGAGGTATGTTCCATCTATCCCTACATTCTTGAGGGTTTTTATCAAGAAAGGATGCTTTTTTTTTGTCAAATGCTTTTTCTGCATCTATTGAGAGGATCATGGGGTTCTTATCCTTTCTTTTATTAATGTGATGTATCACGTTGATTGATTTGTGGATATTGAACCAGCTCTGAAGCCCAGAAATACATTCCACTTGATTGTGGTGAATAATTCTTTTCATATATTGATGGATTCAATTTGACACTATATTGTCAAGAATTTTTGCATCCATTTTCATCAGGGAAATTTGTAATTCTCCTTTTTAGTGGAAAGATTTTAGAAAAATTTTTTGTATATTTATAAAAATCTTGGTGGAAATTTGATATGAGTTTTGTTATATGTCTACATATCAGCTTGAGAAGAATTGACATCCTTATTATGCTGTGTTTTCCAATCAATGGATATGATATATCTCTTCATTTGTTTAGATCTTTGATTTTTTTCACTAGCATGGTATACTTTGTAACATACAATTTCTGTATATCTTTGTTAGATGTATACTCAAGTATTTCATTTTTCTGAGTGATTGCAAATGGTGAGTGATTTTAATTTTGGTGTTCACTGTCAGTATGTAGACATACAATTGACTTTTTAATGTTTCTTTTGATTCCTGTGACCTGAACTTATTAGTTCTAGGAGTTATTTTGGTAGATTCCTTGAGAATTTCTACTTAGACAGCTATGCCATATGCAAATAGTGGTAATTTCATTTCTTCCTTTTTTGTCTGTATGCTTTCTATTTCCTATTCTTGTTTTATTGCACTGGCTCAAACTTCCAGCAATATTTTGAATAAGAGTGGTAAGAGTGGACATCTTTGCTTTGTTTCTGATCTTAGGAAGAAAAGCCTTCAGTCTTTCACTAATAAGTGTAATGTTAGTTATAGAGTATTTTGTACCTGCTCATTATCAAGTTGAGGAAGTGCCCCTCATCTTATTTTTCTTATTGTTATTAATGTGTGTTGAATTTACCAAATGATTTTCCTCCATCAACTGATATGATCGTGTGACTTTTCTCCTTTAGTCTGTTAATACAGTGAATTATATTCATTGATTTTCAAATATTGAACAGCCTTATATTCCTGAGACAAATTCCACTTGGCCATAGAGTATAATCTTTTCTACATATTGCTAAGTTCTGTTTGCTAATATTTTTTAAGGATTTTACATCTATATTCATGAGGAATATTGGTCCATAGTTTTAGGTGCTTTTTTTTTCTTTTCTTTGTGCATGGTTGATAATTAAAAATCTGACTTCTACTTATAAAATCTTTCAACCAGGATTTTTGTTTCCAAGATCATTTCCAAATATTAAGATACTGTGTATCTGTAATTGCTCAACATTTTCGATGTTCTGTGACGAAACTGGCTTCATTATTATTGGCTTCTCCCACTGAAACATTCAGATTCAGCTCTTTCTTGCCTTCTCCATAGTTTTTACTTATTTATCATTTTATTTTGACTGCAGTAACTTCTAAGTGTCTCATATATCTGCTGTTGTCTTTTCCCTTTTTCTTATGTTTGTCTACCTATTTTTTAAAAAATAGACTTTATTGTTAGAGCAGTTTTAGGTTCACAACAAAATTGAATACAAAGTACAATTTCCATATGTCCTCTTTTTTTAAATTTTTTTTTTCAACGTTTATTTATTTTTGGGACAGAGAGAAACAGAGCATGAACGGGGGAGGGGCAGAGAGAGAGGGAGACACAGAATCGGAAACAGGCTCCAGGCTCTGAGCCATCAGCCCAGAGCCCGACACGGGGCTCGAACTCCCGGACCGCGAGATCGTGACCTGGCTGAAGTCGGACGCTTAACCGACTGCGCCACCCAGGCGCCCCTCCATATGTCCTTTAACTCCATATATGCATAGCTTTTCCATCATCAACCTACTATTGCTACATCATTATCACAAAAGTCCATAGCTTACATTAGGATTCACAGGTGGGGTTGAACATTCTATAATTTTTGACAAACATATAATGATATGTATCCACCACTATAGTATCAAACAGAATAGCTTCCTTGCCCTAAAAATCCACTGTGTTCTACATATTTATCCTTCCTTCCTGTAGTCCCTGGCAACCAATGACTGACCTTTAGGCTTTTTCCATAGTTTCGTCTATTCTAGAATGTCATATAGCTGGAATCATAAAGTGTGTAGCCTTTCACATTGGCTTTTGCTTAGAAATATACATTTAGGAAGATGGCGGAGTAGGAGGACGCTGGGCTCACCTCGCATCCTGCTGATCACTTAGATTCCACCTACACCTGCCTAACTAACCCAGAAAACCACCAGAAACTAGCAGAACGAAATCTCCGGAGTCAAGCACAGACGAGAGGCCCACGGAAGAGGGTAGGAAGGGCTGCGAGGCAGTGCGCGCTCCACAGACAGGCGGGAGGGAGCTGGGGTGGAGGGGCAGCCCGCCAGCCAAGCAGAGCCCCCGTGTCTGGCTTGCAATAGCGGAGGGGCCGGGCGGACTGTGTTCCAACAGCAAGCAGGACTTAGCATCTGGGAGGTCATAAGTTAACAGCTCTGCTCGGAAAGCGGGAAGGCTGGAGGACAAAGGGAGGGAGAGTTGCTGAGCCCCCAGACTACAGAGCTCAGTTTGGCGGGGAACAAAGGCGCTTGCCAGCGCCATCTCCCCCGCCCATCCCCCAGCCAAAATCCCAAAGGGAACCAGTTCCTGCCAGGGAACTTGCTTGCTCCGTGCAAACACCCAACGCTGTGCTTCTGCGGAGCCACCCCTCCGGCAGCGGGTCTGACTCCCTCCCAGTGCCACAGAGCCCCTCCGGAAGCGAGAGGGAGAAGCGAGCTAAGCCTGCCCCTCCTGCCCCCGTGCACCTTGCCTACCCACCCCAGCTAATACGCCAGATCCCCAGCACCACAAGCCTGGCAGTGTGCAAGTAGCCCAGACGGGTCACGCCACCCCACAGTGAATCCCGCCCCTAGGAGAGGGGAAGAGAAGGCACACACCAGTCTGACTGTGGCCCCAGTGGTGGGCTGAGGGCAGATGTCAGGTCTGACTGTGACTCCGCCCACCAACTCCAGTTATACACCACAGCACAGGGGAAGTGCCCTGCAGGTCCGCACCACTCCAGGGACTATCCAAAATGACCAAACGGAAGAATTCCCCTCAAAGGAATCTCCAGGAAATAACAACAGCTAATGAACTGATCAAAAAGGATTTAAATAATATAACAGAAAGTGAATTTAGAATAATAGTCATAAAATTAATCGCTGGGCTTGAAAACAGTATAGAGGACAGCAGAGAATCTCTTGCTACAGAGATCAAGGGACTAAGGAACAGTCAGGAGGAGCTGAAAAACGCTTTAAACGAAATGCAAAACAAAATGGAAAAACGACAGCACGGATTGAAGAGGCAGAGGAGAGAATAGGTGAACTAGAAGATAAAGTTATGGAAAAAGAGGAAGCTGAGAAAAAGAGAAATAAAAAAAATCCAGGAGTATGAGGGGAAAATTAGAGAACTAAGTGATACACTAAAAAGAAATAATATACGCATAATTGGTATCCCAGAGGAGGAAGAGAGAGGGAAAGGTGCTGAAGGGGTACTTGAAGAAATAATAGCTGAGAACTTCCCTGAACTGGGGAAGGAAAAAGGCATTGAAATCCAAGAGGCACAGAGAACTCCCTTCAGACGTAACTTGAATCGATCTTCTGCACGACATATCATAGTGAAACTGGCAAAATACAAGGATAAAGAGAAAATTCTGAAAGCAGTTAGGGATAAACGTGCCCTAACTTATAAAGGGAGACCTATAAGACTCGTGACTGATCTCTCTTTTGAAACTTGGCAGGCCAGAAAGAATTAAAATGAGATCTTCAATGTATTGAACAGAAAAAATATGCAGCCGAGAATCCTTTATCCAGCAAGTCTGTCATTTAGAATAGAAGGAGAGATAAAGGTCTTCCCAAACAAACAAAAACTGAAGGAATTTGTCACCACTAAACCAGCCCTACAAGAGATCCTAAGGGGGATCCTGTGAGACAAAGTACCAGAGACATCGCTACAAGCATAAAACATACAGACATCACAATGACTCTAAACCCGTATCTTTCTATAATAACACTGAATGTAAATGGATTAAATGCGCCAACCAAAAGACATAGGGTATCAGAATGGATAAAAAAACAAGACCCATCTATTTGCTGTCTACAAGAGACTCATTTTAGACCTGAGGACACCTTTAGATTGAGAGTGAGGGGATGGAGAACTATTTATCATGCTACTGGAAGCCAAAAGAAAGCTGGAGTAGCCATACTTATATCAGACAAACTAGACTTTAAATTAAAGGCTGTAACAAGAGATGAAGAAGGGCATTATATAATAATTACAGGGTCTATCCATCAGGAAGAGCTAACAATTATAAATGTCTATGCGCCGAACACTGGAGCCCCCAAATATATAAAACAATTACTCATAAACATAAGCAACCTTATTGATAAGAATGTGGTAATTGCAGGGGACTTTAACACTCCACTTACAGAAATGGATAGATCATCTAGACACATGGTCAATAAAGAAACAAGGGCCCTGAATGAGACATTGGATCAGATGGACTTGACAGATATATTTAGAACTCTGCATCCCAAAGCAACAGAATATACTTTCTTCTCGAGTGCACATGGAACATTCTCCAAGATAGATCATATACTGGGTCACAAAACAGCCCTTCATAAGTATACAAGAATTGAAATTATACCATGCATACTTTCAGACCACAATGCCATGAAGCTTGAAATCAACCACAGGAAAAAGTCTGGAAAACCTCCAAAAGCATGGAGGTTAAAAAACACCCTACTAACGAATGAGTGGGTCAACCAGGCAATTAGAGAAGAAATTAAAAAATATATGGAAACAAACGAAAATGAAAATACAACAATCCAAACGCTTTGGGACGCAGCGAAGGCAGTCCTGAGAGGAAAATACATTGCAATCCAGGCCTATCTCAAGAAACAAGAAAAATCCCAAATACAAAATCTAACAGCACACCTAAAGGAACTAGAAGCAGAACAGCAAAGGCAGCCTAAACCCAGCAGAAGAAGAGAAATAATAAAGATCAGAGCAGAAATAAACAATATAGAATCTAAAAAAACTGTAGAGCAGATCAACGAAACCAAGAGTTGGTTTTTTGAAAAAATAAACAAAATTGACAAACCTCTAGCCAGGCTTCTCAAAAAGAAAAGGGAGATGACCCAAATAGATAAAATCATGAATGAAAATGGAATGATTACAACCAATCCCTCAGAGATACAAACAATTATCAGGGAATACTATGAAAACTTATATGCCAACAAATTGGACAACCTGGAAGAAATGGACAAATTCCTGAACACCCACACGCTTCCAAAACTCAATCAGGAGGAAATAGAAAGCTTGAACAGACCCATAACCAGCGAAGAAATTGAATCGGTTATCAAAAATCTCCCAACAAATAAGAGTCCAGGACCAGATGGCTTCCCAGGGGAGTTCTACCAGACGTTTAAAGCAGAGATAATACCTATCCTTCTCAAGCTATTCCAAGAAATAGAAAGGGAAGGAAAACTTCCAGACTCATTCTATGAAGCCAGTATTACTTTGATTCCTAAACCAGACAGAGACCCAGTAAAAAAAGAGAACTACAGGCCAATATCCCTGATGAATATGGATGCAAAAATTCTCAATAAGATACTAGCAAATCGAATTCAACGGCATATAAAAAGAATTATTCACCATGATCAAGTGGGATTCATTCCTGGGATGCAGGGCTGGTTCAACATTCGCAAATCAATCAACGTGATACATCACATTAATAAAAGAAAAGAGAAGAACCATATGATCCTGTCAATCGATGCAGAAAAGGCCTTTGACAAAATCCAGCACCCTTTCTTAATAAAAACCCTTGAGAAAGTCGGGATAGAAGGAACATACTTAAAGATCATAAAAGCCATTTATGAAAAGCCCACAGCTAACATCATCCTCAACGGGGAAAAACTGAGAGCTTTTTCCCTGAGATCAGGAACACGACAAGGATGCCCACTCTCACCGCTGTTGTTTAACATAGTGTTGGAAGTTCTAGCATCAGCAATCAAACAACAAATCAGACAACAAAAGGAAATCAAAGGCATCCAAATTGGCAAAGATGAAGTCAAGCTTTCGCTTTTTGCAGATGACATGATATTATACATGGAAAATCCGATAGACTCCACCAAAAGTCTGCTAGAACTGATACATGAATTCAGCAAAGTTGCAGGATACAAAATCAATGTACAGAAATCAGTTGCATTCTTATACACTAACAATGAAGCAACAGAAAGACAAATAAAGAAACTGATCCCATTCACAATTGCACCAAGAAGCATAAAATACCTAGGAATAAATCTAACCAAAGATGTAAAAGATCTGTATGCTGAAAACTATAGAAAGCTTATGAAGGTAATTGAAGAAGATATAAAGAAATGGAAAGACATTCCCTGCTCATGGATTGGAAGAATAAATATTGTCAAAATGTCAATACTACCCAAAGCTATCTACACATTCAATGCAATCCCAATCAAAATTGCACCAGCATTCTTCTCGAAACTAGAACAAGCAATCCTAAAATTCATATGGAACCACAAAAGGCCCCGAATAGCCAAAGGAATTTTGAAGAAGAAGACCAAAGCAGGAGGCATCACAATCCCAGACTTTAGCCTCTACTACAAAGCTGTCATCATCAAGACAGCATGGTATTGGCACAAAAACAGACACATAGACCAATGGAATAGAATAGAAACCCCAGAACTAGACCCACAAACGTATGGCCAACTCATCTTTGACAAAGCAGGAAAGAACATCCAATGGAAAAAAGACAGTCTCTTTAACAAATGGTGCTGGGAGAACTGGACAGCAACATGCAGAAGGTTGAAACTAGACCACTTTCTCACACCATTCACAAAAATAAACTCAAAATGGATAAAGGACCTGAATGTGAGACAGGAAACCATCAAAACCCTAGAGGAGAAAGCAGGAAAAGACCTCTCTGACCTCAGCCGTAGCAATCTCTTACTCGACACATCCCCAAAGGCAAGGGAATTAAAAGCAAAAGTGAATTACTGGGACCTTATGAAGATAAAAAGCTTCTGCACAGCAAAGGAAACAACCAACAAAACTAAAAGGCAACCAACGGAATGGGAAAAGATATTTGCAAATGACATATCGGACAAAGGGCTAGTATCCAAAATCTATAAAGAGCTCACCAAACTCCACACCCGAAAAACAAATAACCCAGTGAAGAAATGGGCAGAAAACATGAATAGACACTTCTCTAAAGAAGACATCCGGATGGCCAACAGGCACATGAAAAGATGCTCAACGTCGCTCCTCATCAGGGAAATACAAATCAAAACCACACTCAGATATCACCTCACGCCAGTCAGAGTGGCCAAAATGAACAAATCAGGAGACTATAGATGCTGGAGAGGATGTGGAGAAACGGGAACCCTCTTGCACTGTTGGTGGGAATGCAAATTGGTGCAGCCGCTCTGGAAAACAGTGTGGAGGTTCCTCAGAAAATTAAAAATAGACCTACCCTATGACCCAGCAATAGCACTGCTAGGAATTTACCCAAGGGATACAGGAGTACTGATGCATAGGGGCACCTGTACCCCAGTGTTTATAGCAGCACTCTCAACAATAGCCAAATTATGGAAAGAGCCTAAATGTCCATCAACTGATGAATGGATAAAGAAATTGTGGTTTATATACACAATGGACTACTACATGGCAATGAGAAAGAACGAAATATGGCCCTTTGTAGCAACGTGGATGGAACTGGAGAGTGTGAAGCTAAGTGAAATAAGCCATACAGAGAAAGACAGATACCATATGGTTTCACTCTTATGTGGATCCTGAGAAACTTAACAGAAACCCATGGGGGAGGGGAAGGAAAAAAAAAGAGGTTATAGTGGGAGAGAGCCAAAGCATAAGAGACTCCTAAAAACTGAGAACAAACTGAGGGTTAATGGGGGGTGGGAGGGAGGGTAGGGTAGGGGATGGGTATTGAGGAGGGCACCTTTTGGGATGAGCACTGGGTGTTGTATGGAAACCAATTTGACAATAAATTTCATATATTGAAAAACAACAACAACAAAAGAAATATACATTTAAATTTACTCCATGTTTTTTCATGGCTTGAGAACTCATTTTTTAGCATTGAATAATATTCCATTGTCTAGATGTAGAAGTTTATTTATCCACTCACCTACAGTTATCAAGTATCAAGTTTCAGCAACTTTAAATAAAGCTGCTATAAACATCCATGTACAAGTTTTTTTGTACGTATATAAGTTTTCAACTCATTTGGTTAAATACCAAGGAGCACAACTGCTGGATTGTACAGTAAGGCTGTATTTAGTTTTGTAAGAAACCACCACAACTGTCTTCGAAAGTGGTTGTGTTATTTTGCATTTCCACCAGCCATAAATGGGAGTCCCTGTTGCTCCACATCCCTGCCAGCATTTGGGGTTGCCAGTGTTTGGGATTTTTGTCATATGATGTTGAGCATCTTTTCACATGCGTATTTGCCAGGTGTTTATCTTCTTTGGTGAGGTGTCTGTTCAGATCTTTTGCTCATTTCTTAATTGATTTGTTTGTTTCTTATTTTTGACACTTAACATTTAAGAGTTCTCTATATATTTCAGATAACAGTCCTTTATCACATATGTCTTGCAATTACCTTCTTCCAGTCTGTGGCTTGTCTTCTCATAATCTTGATAGTGTCTTTTACAGAGCATAAGTTTAAATTTTAATAAAGTCTAACTTATCAATTATTCCTTTTCTAGAACATGTCTTTGGTGTTGTATCTTAAAAATATCACCAAATCCAAGATCATCTACATATTCTCTTATATTATCTTCTAAGAGTTTTATATTGTTTGCACTTTACATTTAGGTGCATGATGCATTTTGAGTTAGTTTTTGTGAAGGATATAGACTGTGTGATTCTAGATATATTTTTTTGCATGTGGATGTTGAAGAGACTATTTTTTCTCCATTGTATTGCCTTTGCTCCTTTGTTCAAGATTAGTTGACTGTATTTATTTATGTGTATACATATGTGAACTATATTTATATTTGTGTCTCGATATATTTGGGTCCATTTCTGAATTCTGTATTTTGTTCCATCAGCCTATTTCCAATTATTTTGCCAATGCCACACTGTCTTGGTTATTGTAGCTGTATAATAAGTCTGGAAATCAGGTCGTGTCAGTCCTCCAACTTTGTTCTTCTCCTTCAATAATGTATTGGCTATTCTGGATCGTTTGTCTCTCCATATAAACTTTTACAATAAGCTCATTGATTCCAATCCTTCTTCCTTTTTATTTGCAGTATTAGGCCATTTTTATTCATCAACTTATGTTTTAATGGAAATTCATATAGAAATAGATATAAATGCCCAGACTTGGTTATGAATTTATACGTAATGAATCTGGCACTGTCAGATTGCTAAGAATTAAAACCCATATAAAACTTTACAAAGATGTAGATCTTTCCTCTGTTTAAAACTATCATTTCTGAGGAATTAAATATCAATTAAGTTAACCACGTATCAGAAAGCAGGATGCTGAGAACATGACATGTAGGAGAGGTAAAAGTTTGATGAGCTGAAGACATCTTAGAAAAGGACCGGAGACAGACTTTGCACTTCAAAAAAAAGAAAGAAAGAAAAAGAAAAAAGAGAACAAACTAAACAACCCAGGTTTCAACACCAAAACAAAAAGAGAAACAAAAAAACTAAACAATATAGGTTTGAGGAGTGAGGCAAAACAAGAGAATTTATACAGCTTGGGGTTAGGCATGGGAGAACAGTACTCCATTTTAATCCAAGAGCAGTAACGAACTAGTAAAGGTGGGTCTAAAAATGAGAAGGGGTTCTCAGAGATGGAGAGAATAGCACCATACATAATTAATTTTCTTTATTTAGCTCCACACGGCGTGATGTGATATTCAGGCTCTTACTTTCCCCACCATTCTTTAGTCTTCAGAATTTTCTGTTTCCCTTTTGATTGTGTTAATAATTGAGGAAAAGTCTGCCCACTTAATGAATACACACGTCTCTCTTCCTGTTCTTTTGTTTACTATGGTTTGTGCTTCCATACTGAGTAAAACAGAAACTACTGAATTTCCTGGTAACTTCTAGCATTATCAATAAAACTCTCCTAGTTTCAAAAGTAGGTTGTCCCATAAAGTTTTTTAAAAATATTTATAATTATGATTTCACATATAATCTGTTGCAAATATAACTAAATATATAATTTGACTTATTACTAAAGAGAATCTCCAGCCACTAGAATGCTTCTACTATAAACCTGTGTGATTCCAGATACATGTGAAATTTCTTTGGATAGTGTTTTTTAGGGCATTCTTTTTCACTAGTTTTGTATAAATTTTCCTGTTTCCCAGGTCTCTGCATATACTAGATCTTTACAGTTACCTGGAGCTAACTTTCAGGCTCGTTCTTCCTGAAAATGCTGTGGTCAACTCTATCTTTTGTTAAAGAAAACTTAAGAACCTTAGGTGAAGTGTTCTAGGATACCTGTATTAAGGCAAGTATGCCTTTGTTATCTTCTTACATCTAGGGTTCACCTTAGTATTCCATTTCTAGCTCTGTTTTATTGACTTGTATCTCACTCTCTTCTTGGGAAATCTATTTATCTTCTCTAAGACCTGGACACCTCCATGAACATTCTGAATTCCCCAAAGACTTAAATTGTTCTTAATCCCAGTATTTTTCTAAAAGTCAGCCACTGCTTGCTTTTTTGTAGTGAGGATGCTAGCATAACTCTGTTCTTCAGGGTTTTAAGATACTAAAGACTATACATTAAAAAAAAAAGTAATATGAGTTTGAAAAATCCAAGAAGCAATCAAATTTATACTAGCCTATCACCTAGGCATATACAAAACAATGGGGGGGAAAATCCAAACACTAAAACAGTCATTTTCGAACAAGTTTAAGTTACATGGTAGTTTGCTTGAGTCCTTTTACACAATGATTTGTTTCATGAATATTCCTTAGCTGTTTAATCATACTTAGTACCTTAGTTTCAAGACGCCTTCCTGGTCCCAACACTGGGAAAGTATTCCCAACACTGGCAACCCTTAAGGCGGAAGAAAAATGGTCAGTTATTTACTGTTGTTCTCACTGGAGTGAATAAATATCCACTGATCTACAGGAATTCAGATGGTGCTAGAGGCCCAGAATGTCTGGAAGCTAACCTGAGATGTTATGGTTGCCCTTAGGCTACCAGATTAGGGGCCTAAAGGATAAGGACAATATAAACATCTATCTACTCTGGATTAATTAACTGGGGTTCTATATCATGACTTTGAATTTAATGATTTCCTAGGTCCCTTTACTAATGCTGTCTAGTAAAAAACTAGTTCCAAAAGAATATCATACTGGTATCCACTAATTTGCAGGTATCACCCACCCCCTGACTCAGAATGTTAGTACTTTAGGGGACTTGAGAAATTAATCCAGTTTCCATATGTTTTGTGTGAGGAAGTGTCTTGATGATTGTCCTTCAGAAATGGCTTCTAAATCTGTGCTCTTCTCTAGGCCTACCTCATGAAGCACTCATTATTTTATTCACCTTTTACGATCATATTGTAAGTAGTATCTTTTTACACACCAGAATGTAGCCAATTCCTGACACTCAGATCCCCTCTTTCCTCCACTGTATCCTATTACAATAGCTATGGTTCCCAAACTCTTGGAGGGAGTCAAAGAAGATAGTAGTTCACTTAGCTTGGATTATCTTGGCAAAAATTACTGCTCTCATGATGACCATTAAGATTATATAAGCAAGCTACGGGTTTGTTTCCATTGGAAAACCCCCTTCTAATTCAACTCCCTCTCATCACTGTGACAGCCACGTGGCATTTTAAGCAAGGAAGTTATTATTCAGGGAAGTACTTCTGTAAATGTGACTGACTGAGTTCTAATTTTTACTTTTGGTCTCATCCATTGATGTCAAGAACTTCATACTAATCATTATTCAAGAGCCCTTATCCGACTCCGGGTTTACTTGAACTTTGGACATCAGGCCTACAACTCAGAATTGTAAAAGTGGTCTCTTGTAGATGTAAATGAAATGCTTAATTTCCATTCTACTTACACATTCAGAAATCAGAGATCGTGTCAAGAATATATAAATAAATACAAAATAAAAGAAAGAAAACAAAAGCTAAGTTTTGCACATTAAAATGTAGATAAATGCAGAGTAGATTTGGAATACAGAAAACTGATATTCATAAAATCCATCTTCCCAATTAATACTAACTGAGTTTTAAAATATTTTATGATTTCTTCATGCTGTTATAACCAACACACACACTTAGATTTGGTATGTTAGAGTTCTCTCAAGTTTACATTCAAGCTTATTTTTATTATACCAGAACTTTATGAATTTGTTTTGTAATTCAGTGTTTTAAAATAGTGCCCCTCATTCAAATTTATTATTAAAAATCCAAATGAAAGTAACGTGTTTATCTTTTTGCAAAGATCATGCTATTTCTTACGCTTGCATTTACTTGAGCGAAATATATTTGTTTTAATTTTCTCTCTCTCACTCCCTTTTAAATAAAGAATGTATTTCTTAAAATAGTGGCTGGAAAATAATAGGTGCCAAAATGTTAGCTGAATAAATTCTATGTATCACTTAAGTTTTCTCTTCTGAGACAATAAAGGAAGACAACAGGTAATTAATTAGATAATACTAACATGTTGATAATCCTTTATAGAGTTTTACACACATGGTCCATTTCAATTCCCAGAGTATCATGTAACGTGGTATCATTATCCTGTTTATTTATAAAAATTAGAAAGTTGAATTTTGGGTTTGCCAAAGAGCAAAGGACCACAATGTGAATCTACACTGTCTGTCTCTCAATAATAACAACTACCATTTATTAAGCACTCATTATATTCCAATAACTGTGTCAGTGCTTCACAATAGTTAGCTTATTAAATCTACATGACAATCTTATTACACAGAGAAAGAATTTAATGTTTATTTAGGTTAAGGGATACAGTTTTGGGTTTTTTGTTTGTTTTTTGTTTTGTTTTGTTTTTGTGAGAGAGAGAGCACGCATGTGAGTGGAGGAGAGGGGCAAAGGGAGAGAGAGAAAATCTTAAGCAGTTTCCATGCTCAGTGCAGAGCCTGACGTGGGGCTCAGTTCCACAACCCTGGGATCATGACCTGAGCCAAAATCAAGTCTGACACTCAAGGGACTGACGCATCCAGGTGCCTCCCTAGTGGTACAGTTTTAAGTGTAGGGCCTGGGTTTCTAACACAGTTCTCTTCAGAACCCACAGCATGTTTAACCCTTCTGGTGTCTTCATACTATTGAATATGAGGGCATTAGAGTGTGGTTTGAGGGAGTGTTTTCAAATCTAGGTATTTTGTTAAAGAAGAAGTTAGAAAAGATTTTCTTTTCGAAACATGAGTAATGGGGTACCTTTACTGGAAATATATGTTCATTGCGCTATTCCTTAATTTCTACGTTTATGGCCACAAGGACAACTACAAATGCTTTGCCCAGGACTCAACCTGAATCTCCCTTTACTTTCACATACAAAGCCTTAAAAGTTCATTCCTTGCCCCCCCCTTACTTCAGTTCCTTAAATCCTCGGAGGAGATGTCACTGCCTTTATTTTATATATTTTTTATTGCATGTATTTATTTTGAGAGAGAGACAGAGAGACGAAGAGACAGATAAACACAGTGTAAATGGCAGAGGGGCAGAGAGAGAGGGCGACACAGAATTGAAGCAGGCTCCAGGCTCCAAGCTACCAGTGCAGAGCCCGACATGAGGCTCGAACCCACAAGCCCTGAGATCATGACCCAAGCAGAAGTCAGACGCTCAACCGACTGAGTTACCCAAGCATACCCCTGTCATTGCCTTTAAAAACTGGTTTGCAAGGGGCACCTGGGTGGCGCAGTCGGTTAAGCGTCCAACTTCAGCCAGGTCACGATCTCGCGGTCCGTGAGTTCAAGCCCCGCGTCGGGCTCTGGGCTGATGGCTCGGAGCCTGGAGCCTGTTTCCGATTCTGTGTCTCCCTCTCTCTCTGCCCCTCCCCTGTTCATGCTCTGTCTCTCTCTGTCCCAAAAATAAATAAAAAACGTTGAAAAAAAAATTATTCCCAAATGACTTCCATTTGGTTATGAAATGAAAGCCACGTTTTTTATCCTGAAAAGTAAACATACGTCAACGTGCTTCTATCACTCTTATCACCCCTTATTCTGAACAGTGTACTTTAGCATTTTTTCCTTTCCTCAAATACTCAGAGTCATTTTCCACTTACACGTTAGACCATCTTTTCGCCAGGTAGGCTCTAACTTATCAATAACAACTTCACCTGTCCTTCAAGATTGGTCACATACTGTGTTATTAGATATCTCACTGAACTTGGCCTTCTTTCATAATTATAAGATATTAGGCAGGATTATAGGGTCTTTGGATAGCAAGACACAATGCAAAGATACTCAGATGGATGAAAGTCAGAACTCTGCTACTTTCAGCTCCAAATGAGAGAAGGCTGCTAGGGGGCCGCGTCCAGGGACAGGGTAACAGCCAGCTGGAGGCGGTGCAAGTTTGGCGAGGGAAGTGGGGCAGCTCAACTTTCAGGGCTCCCTGTGGATAGACTAATGCAAATAATATCACGGGCTCTAGGATACAGAGGCTGTCCCTCATTGTCTGTATCTAGCCCTGTGGCAGTCTGAGGACATGCACAGTGGCCTGGAATGAGAAAGGCTGATAAGGGAAAAGGTTGGGGTGTGGACATCATCAGCCACTTGAGAAGGAGATTTGATCTGCCAGTGATTGGGCCCTCAAAACTAGATCAAGACAGCATTGAACACAATTACAAATCTGTAGAGAGGTATATTTCCGGATCCATCTCTGTGTCCAGGAATGGCTTTGCAAAGTTGTTTGAGTTCCAAAAGAATGTTACCTAATGTCCTAATTGTATGGACTGTTACCAAGTAGCTATTCTCCTATCCTCCTATACCTGGAAACACCTAAAATCCTGGAGGAAGGCCCTTTCTGCACTCTGCTCATACAGGCTCTATCAGCCCTGCTCATTGCCCCCTTCCAGAAAGTTGTCTAGACTACTCTCAAAAGAGAGGTCCATAAAAGTCAGTAGATTTCAGGGACTTTCCTCTAATGTCTCCAACATTTGAGAAATTTCACTCCTTTTCTGTAGATGATCATGGTTAAGTTTCTCTTTTATCTCTCTTTCTCTCTCAGCCACTGTGATTTCTTCAGGGCCCCTGAGCTCCACAGCAATGTGAAGGAATTGTTTGTTTTGTTTTGTTTTGAGTATACTCTCAAATCAGGATCTTCTGCAAAAATAAAGAAGGAAAGATATGGAAAAGCCTAGGAAGGAGGAAGGAGCCCAGTGTCAGTGGAGTATTTATTCAGGTGCCTGGACACTTTAGAAGGTTTTATAATGTGTCTCCTCTGGCTGATTTTGTACTTGATTGAAGTTTTACTATGCAGAGTTACTAGCGCTGTTACTAAAATGATAGTTGTAAGAGTAAATAATTTAATTTGATTTTTAAACTTCCAAGCATTTTAAATTCTTTTTGACAGAAAGTAGATTTCTTCTTTCAATTTAATTTTCCTGACAATATGAGGATATATTAATGGATGCCCAATTGTTTGTTGTTGTTATTGTTGTTGTTGTTGTTGTTGTTGTTACATAATGGAATACTAGGTAATGAAAAGTTTCCAGCAGGCTTCGTATTTTTTTAATGAATTATTTTGTAAAACAAAAGTCAAAACTTGCTTAATTCTGCAGCTCTAGGGAGCCCATATTTTTATGCTCTATTTTCTCCCACTTCACTTTTCAGCTTTCCAAGGACTACAAGATACTCCTTCTTTAATGAATTTCAACTCGCAATTCCTTCCCTATGTCCAAAAAGAATTTTCAAAATGTTTTTTCCTACTTGCTACCAAATTCAAGATCAGTCAGAATATTATGAATATTTCTCTGACATGGACTCTATGTTTTCTTTCTTTTTTTTTTTTTTAACCCTTCTTTATATTTGAGAGAGAGACAGCATGTGAACAGGGGAGGAGCAGAGAGAGAGGGAGACACAGAATGCAAAGCAGGCTCCAGGCTCCGAGCTGCCGGCACAGAGCCCGAGACGGGGCTTGAACTCATGAACTGTGAGATCATGACCTGATCCAAAGTCAGATGCCCAACTGACTGAGCCACCCAAGCACCCCAACTCTATGTGTTCTTATTTAATAGTCTGAGAGGTCAAATTTATGACCTACTACAAGGTTGGTAAGCTTGAAGAGAAGAGCATCTGGTAAATCAAGAGAGAGAGAGTAGAAACTCAGTTAACTCACTATTAACTTGTTCTATCAAACAGTTCTCTCTCCAGCCCTCCTTATGGACTGTTGCCCACAGTACAGGCATTGTAACAAACTGATAAACCACTTTCAATCCACATCCTCAACCAGTGAAAACCTGTATGCTTTACCAGTGCCAGTTGAGCTGGTTTTCAGACTTTTTAGATTAGTTGTATCATTTGTTATAAATTCAAAGTTCAACAAAAGAGAATGTACATTAATGACACATTAGTGCAAAAAAGTTGATTCCTCGAAAATGATGTTGAACACAGGGTAAAAACTTGATAAATGTGAGTTAGTTAAACTCAAATTGATGTTATAAAAATTACTGCCACATTAAGTAGAAAAAGACAACTGAGAAAAGATGGGGAGAAGCCATACAGATCTAGAAAGATTCTACACTCAGATTGTTTAACAATTGCCTCTGTTTTCACTCTGCTTTAAGGAAACCAACACTAGAAATCATAGATAATGCATGACAAGTATGGTTTATAAAAGAAGATGATGTGGGACTCTATTTAGAGAACTTAAATACTTGAAGTCCTGCTTAGGACTCTCTTCTTCTCCTTTCCCTCTGCCCCTCCCCTGCTCTCACTCTCTCTCACTCAAAATAAATAAATAAATTAAAAATAATAATAACAGTTGTCTTTAACTGAGGACATACTGTGTGATATACACGATCTTAATTTATATGTATTGACTCATTTCTTTCTCATAGCAACCCTATTATGGCCACCTTGTGTAGATGAGGAAACTGAGGCAGACAGAGGTTAAGTAATTGGTTCATGCTTTATGGCTATCAAATGCTGGAGCTCAGATTCAAACAAGGGCAATCTGGCCCCACAGTCCATGAACTACACCTGCATGTATACTTTATGCTTTTCTATATAAAGATATTGATAAGTCATTGTCCTCTTATATCAATGGACTAAATGAATGAGTCAGCAAGAGAAACTGAATTGGTATTTAGTAGATTATCCCAGTGCTGCCCAACGAAGAGTTGGCTCTACAGTTGCATCTCGTACAAATAAATCTGCACTCTTGTACAGGATGCTCCTGTATCCAGGTACACAGGATAGTTTATCTCTTCAAAAAAATTTTTTCTTGCCTATCTTGACTAGCATCTCATTCCAAGCCTCTAATTCCTTGCCACTGGACACTTTTCTAATGCCTTCTCATTCAGAGGAAGAGTTGAAAGATCTCTGGCATGTCTGGTCTCTCCTTTCCCCATTTTCAACTGCATAAATGCCGTTCAGCTCATTTCCCCAGTTCAATGATCTAAACCATGACCACAGGAGAAAATGGAATAAAAGCACCTTGACCCAAAATATATTTCCAAATTTGGCTCTGCCTGCTGACCTCCATTATTGTATCCTCAGTCCATATGTTCAGGATGCCATTGAAGCCATCAACCTACTGGCTTGCCTGCCATGAAGTGATCAGAAGATAAGATAATTTCCATTTTCTCTTTGTAAAATCCAAAATGATTCCCTCAAAACCTCTAGAGGTAGACACACTATATTTAACACCGTTAAATTCAAAATGCTCACTGACAAGTTCTCTGTCTTATAGTCAGCTCTAAAGAGAAGGTTTTCTAAAATCTTGTAAATGTATTTTGATTATTAACAGAAGGAAAATGTCCAGGCAGTTCTCATAATTCAAGTAAAAAGTGATGGGTGCATTAGCAAATACTAAATTGAAAGATATTGGTTTTAATAATCTAAAGTGTACTTTAAGTAGCTGTTAGAAAGTATTTATTTTTTCTTCATTAACTATAGGTGTTCTATTCACTTGATACACCTAACTGAGATAGGTAACCCAAGAAAAAAGGGAGTCACTCCATTAGTAACTTACAGAACCATGATGGACCTCTCTCAACTGAGGCCTGCTGAGAACGTGAATATATTATGATGGGGAGTGTGTTTCTATAAGAAAATTACATGCATAATGGCAGGCTCCTTTTATTGCATTATTCTATGAACTCCATTTTTCCCATTTAAAGTTAATGACAATTTACGCTGTTGCACTTATTTGAAAAAAAAAAGTGAAAATGACTAATATTGTCTAGACTTTTTTCTCCAATATGTATAATTTAATATCAGCTTTCAAACTGCTCAGCCAAGAAATAACTAATGGCAGTAATTTCAGAAAGTGAATTTTTAATTTCCTAAGGATGAATCCATTCTCCTAAGTTGTTAAGTTATTCACTTTTATACCTATATTTGCTTCCGAACATGTTTGTGCGCACAACGCATGTGCCTACGTCGGCAGACACCATATGTAATCATTCCTTTTCTGAGTGTCAAGGAAATTGCACTTAACTTTTTGTAGAAATTGTGAATTTTCAAATTCGGCTTATATGCACTTGTTTTAAAGTCAACACTGGGCATTTTGGTTCCACCTTGTCCTTCCACTGAAAGCAACTATAAAATACGGACAGAATGCATAAAACAGCTACGTGAACTCTGTCAAGTAAACCACAGAAAGCAAATGGGAGAACCTGAATCTGAAGTTTCTTGGAAGAAGTGGTGAACTTACCATTTCCTTTCTTCTAGTCTCTCCTAGCCTGAGTGCAGCACATCAGAAGTGAATAGTGAGGCACAGGCTAAGAGGCCAGAAGAGCACCTTAGTTCTTCTGGCTTGGGAAGCAAGAAAGCGAACATCTAATACTCAGAGGAAATATGGAAATCACCTGGCTTCTCCCCCCCCCCCCCCCCGCCCCTTTTTCTCTGTCCCCTGGTCCTCTAGCTCCCAAGCCCTGGTGGTGATGACAGACACTGGCAACACAATTCTGCAAGACCCAAGACACTGAGGAAAGGGAAATTCCTCTCTGTTCAGTAAGCTCTGATTCCAAGAGGATTGGGTGAATCCCATTGTTTCTTTTCTGTCTCCCTGTTGCTTAACCCCAGACACTGGCATAGTTGTAGATGTTCATAGCAGAGTGGGGGTAACTAAAATCTCAGTTTTCACCGTAGGACCAAAAAGAAAAGCTCCATGGAACTCAAAAGCACTGGGGAAATCATGGAAAGGAAGGAGCTCAATAACATGACTCCATGAAGCTTTCCTGCCCCTCCCCCCCACTCATGAGCACATCAGGCTGCTCATTCATGGATATGATACTATTCAGTATATCAAAGATCAAAGTATTAAGAATTTAATTAGCAAGGCTCCTGGGTGGCTCAGTTGGTTAAGCATCCAACTTCAGCTCAGGTCCATGATCTCACAGTTCGTAAGTTCAAGCCTCACATCAGGCTCTGTGCTGACAGCTCAGGGCCTGGAGTCTGCTTCAGATTCTGTGTCTCCCTCTCTCTCTGCCCCTCCCCTGCTCACACACACACTCTCTCTCTCTCTCTCTCAAAAATAAATATTAAAGGGGCACCTGGGTGGCGCAGTCGGTTAAGCGTCCAACTTCAGCCAGGTCACGATCTCGCGGTCCGTGAGTTCGAGCCCCGCGTGGGGTTCTGGGCTGATGGCTCAGAGCCTGGAGCCTGTTTCCGATTCTGTGCCTCCCTCTCTCTCTGACCCTCCCCCATTCATGCTCTGTCTCTCTCTGTCCCAAAAATAAATAAACGTTGAAAAAAATTTAAAAAAATATTAAAAAAATTATGATTTATGTTTTTTACAAAAAAATCCTAACTTGCATAGGAAAAGACTATCAATAGATTCTAGCACCTAATAGGCATAGATGTTAAAATTTTGTGACACAGGCTTTAAATTAGGTATTTGTTAAGCAATATGAATATAGAATCCTTCTAGATTTTTATGATTTCTCCCATCTTTTTTCAGCTGTCTTTAATTAGCTGTAGTCATACAACAGTAATTTATATTAATTTGAATTTAACTGACTGACATTTACCACGTTTTTCCCGTGTTCAATATCACTTTCAAGGAATCAACTTTTTTTGCATTCTTTCATTAGTTTACATTCTATTATATTAAAATCCTATTACTTTGTTAAAATCATATTATTTTGTTAAAATCATATTATCATACCCAAAATATAAAAACACTAATTCAAAGGCATACATGCACCCCTATGTTTATAACAGCATTACTTACAATAGCCAAATAATGGAAGCAGTCCATATTGTCCATTGATAGATAAATAGGTAAAGAAGATGTGATACACACACACACACACACACACACACACACACTCAATGGAATATTATTCAGTCATAAAAATAATGAAATCTTGCCATTTGCAATGATATGCATGGAGCTTGAGTACAATGCTAAGTAAAATAAGTCAATCAGAGAAAAACAAATACCATACAATTTCACTTATGTGTGAAATTTAAGAAGTGAAACAAATGAGCATAGGAAAAGATAAAGTGAGAGAGAGAGAGAGAGAGAGAGAGAAACCAAGAGACAGATTCTTAACTATAGAGAACAAACTGATGGTTACCAGAGGGGAGAGGAGCAGAGGCATGCATGAAATATATGATGGGGATTAAGGAGCTCACTTGTCATGATGAGCAATGGGTGATGTATGGAATTGTTGAATCACTATATTGTAGACCTGAAACTAATCTAGTACTGTATGATAACTAACTGGATTTAAAATAAAATAAAATAAAATAAAAGACAACAAGTAAAGCAAATATTATACAAATATCTCAGCAAGCAATTGTGAATACTGTTCAAGCCAATGGATAAATAAAAAATCTCATCCAAGAAATAGAAGATATAGAGAAGGACCAAGTGGAAATTTTAGAACCAAAAATCACTATGACCAAAATAAAAATTCACAGGATGGTCCTTCAGTAGGTAAATGTATAAATAAACTGCGTGTGGTACATCTAGACCATAAATATTACTCAACGCTAAAAAGAAATGAGCCACTAAGCCATGAAAAGATATGGAAGAAGCCAGTCCCAACAAGCTACATACTGTATGATTCCAACTATATAATGTTCTGGAAAAGACAGAACTATGGAGACAGTGGAAATACCTGTGGTTGCTAGGGGTGGGGCAGGCGAGGAGGGATGAGTAGGTAGAGCACAAAGGAATTTTAGGACAATGAATATACTCTCTTTGATACTATATATGGATACATGTCATTATACATTTGTACAAAAAGAGAATCATAATGTGAAGTATGGACTTTGGGTGGTTATTATGTATCAATGTAGGTTTACCGGTTGTAAAAAGTGTACCACTCCGATGAATGATACTGATACTGGGCAGGAGGGTGAGGGTGAGCTATGCACATGCGGAAGCAGGGAAATCTCTCCCCCTTGATTTTGTTGTGAATCTAAAAACGCTCTAAAAAATAAAATATTTTTAATCATTTCACAGGATGGGCATACTAGCTGAAGGGAGATGACAGAACAAGTCAGTGCATTTAAAGACACACCAATAGATGGAAATCACCCAATCTGCAAAACAGTGAAAAAAAAAAAAGAAAGAAAGAAAGAAAGAAAAATAATTCTGATGTTCCATTGCTCGGTAGTCTTGGGAAATATAATCTTGATTTCTTCCCATTCCAGGAGACCAATTTAAGGATCTGGGAAATTTATATTTTGCCATTTTATATAAGGGAAGGACCTCCAATCTTGTTTATTTGTTTAGTGGTAAATGATGACTACGCCACCTGCCTTACCCCCGTCCGCCCTAGTGACCGATCCCGACATCTTCCCCTCCCCTGGCTGGTTACTCAGGGATGACTTCATCCACACACAATGTTGCTTATGGTGTATAAACCTCTAAAATCACTCTCACTTAAATTAGATCCTCCCTCACCTTATATTCATGTCTCACACTCTGAAACTCCTGGCTTTTGTAGCCATTTTTAGATCGTTAGGTTTTTGAATGGCATGAATGCTCCTCTTTGATTTACAGCTTTCTGTGTCCCATTCAGCTTTGAGGTCTGTAAATTCCTTTGCTATCTCAGAGCATAAAATCCTTCTTGTGTTCTGGCTCCACAATCCCACGTGCTCAAGTTCCAATTTACTAGCCAAAAGTATGAGTGTTTCATACTGAGCCACCTACTATCCATTTCTTGAAGCCAGGCTTTAGAACGTCTATCCACTTAAAATCTTGTGGAGTTTGTAATGTATCAGAATTTTCCTATGCTGAGCAAGGAGTATTGAAGAAATATGATTTTGTTTTCCTTGCTGATTTTGTGACTTTAGAAATTAGTCATTTAACAATTTCACATAGTAGGGTTTCATTTCTAATTGATAGCTATCATACTTCAGCACAAATCCCCATAGAATGACAAAATAGAAGTAGTTTAATATCTTGTTTAAGCACCAGACTCTTGGTTTTGACTCAGGTCCTGATCTCACCATTCATGGGATCAAGCCCCGCGTCGGGCTCTGAGCTGACAGCATGCAGCCTGCTTGGGATTTTCTTCCTCCCTCTCCCTTTCTCTCTACCCTTCCCCCTTCCCTGTGCACTTTCTCTCTCTCTCTCAAAAATAAATAAATAAACATTTAAAAAATATTTTAAGGAGACAACCTTTCCCAGAGACTTATTTTTTTACTTGATTTTGAAGCTATAGTTAACACTCCTTTTAAAGCCTCAGGGAACCATTTCCCATTGATCCTTTCTGGCATGTCAGCTTCTCCGATTTCCTCTTCTTTGTTAAACAAGAGGCTTCCAGGGATTTTGATAATATATATGATGATAACCTCAAGTGTCAACTGAGGGATGAATTATGAATTCTAATCGCTCAGAAATAACATGTCACATAAAGCATTATTTTTCTTTGTTTCCTGGTCATTTGTATTCTCTGCGGGTTTTGCCAAGTAAGAACAGTCCTGCTAAAACCTGAAACTCTGTGCCTCCCCTATAAAAAGTCATCAGGGTTTGTTGTAGCATGGTCAGGCCACTGAAATGATACTTGAAGAGCCTTTTTTTCCTTCTTCTTCAGCTTTCCAGCTGCAAAGCATATAGACAATCTATGGGATTCTCTGACTCCTCTGCCTCTCTAAATATTGCAACAGAATGCAGCAACAGTTGCTTGGTGGAAAGGGCTGCAATTGTGGGAGCCTGCAGTTTCTGAATGTTCTGCAGTGCACTACACAAGTCTAGATATGTCAGGGTGAATAATGGTATAAGCACTTACAAGGCCACAGTCTTACCTTATACAGGAATTAAGCTTGAATTTGAATTTTGTGCTTATTCTGTTAGGGGAAAAAAAAGTAATACGGGTCGTTTATTTCTTAAAAACAACAACAATCTTGATCACAGCTCCAAAATTGCTATTGTGGAATATAGAGTCACACTATATACTCATATGGACTAGCCCTTTGGCACAGTGTTTCTCCTGTGCAAACTGTGATCTTCCAACTGTATGATCAGCATCATCTGGGCCCCAATGCCAAATCTCCTAAATCAGAATTTTTGTGGGTGAGGCTCATTAATTTACACATTTTACATCCTCCGAAGGTGATTCTTCTGACACTAATTAGAGAATCTCTACCCCTAGAAAAGAGGGAGTTTCAGGACAATAAAAATGATGACCCAATGTCATTGATGCTATGCAATGAATGTCCAAAGGACAAAAGTGCCCATGAAAGACTAAGACAAAGGAAGAGATGACCTAGAGTCAGTAAATATTTCACCTCAAGTAAAAAAAAAAATACATTAGTGCCAGAAGGGACTTTAGATATCATACAGCCCAAACGTTACAGGGTATGACTAAGGATACTGACAGCAACAGCTGTTATTTATTGAGTGCTTATTATATGCTAGCCATTGTGCTAAGCACTGTATGTGGAACATTTGATTTAATCTCTGCACTCAGAGCGCTGAAAAGAATGTCATTGGCATAAATGGGATCGAGCTCTAGATGTGGCTAATAGCTACATTCTCGCTTCACCTCACAACTTCTTCCTGGAGGAAAGGTGGATATTGCCCATTACCCATGTCCCTTAAAATGAGTTTCAAGTATTTATGTAACCAGCCACACATGAGCAAAATGTTTGCCATCTACGTACATTGTCATTTTCCCTACAGAAGGAAGAAATACAATTCTCTACACTTGTATACTTTGACCTTATTCAAAGTCCACGCACAAAGTATGCTGCGATAAAATGAAATGACTAGAAAACATCCAGATGGAAAGAGTTATGTGAAAAGCACCACGAATGTTGGAATTAGTTTTCTTTTCAATGACCTACTCTTCGTTTTATAATGAAGAATTATACATTGTGATCTTTAAGCAGTAGTTTAATCATACATTCAGTACCGTGTAGGATTTGGGGTAGGCAAATTTGCTTCCTCATTATCTCTAGGGATCTGTTGGCCCGTGGGCTGTGTACATATGTTTCACCCAGTCATTTGTCAAGCATCCTTATATTTTCTATTTCCTACAAGCCTTGTCATTTATTTAAGGTCTATGAATTTGTAAGATCAAAAAGCTCCCATCTTCCTTTATATTCTCTTGTGGCAGACTTCAGACATGGGGACTAAGTAGTTCTGTCTTCACTCTCAGTCCTTTCCAGTAAAAAGGCCAGATAGTTTAGTCTGGCTGAACTTCTACACTCTAGTCCTGGACTAGACTGCATTTCTTATCATTTTCTCTGTTCTATTACAACAATATTTGAAATTACTTAAGCACATAACCCTGTCTCATTCACCCATGCATCTGTACATATTGTTTTATCTGCCTAAGACTCTCTTTAACTTATCTGCCTGAAGAACCACAAGGTCCTACTCAAATTGTTAACTACTCTGCAACATACTCTAATTCAGCCTCAACCTCCAAGCACAATTTATTACCTTTTTCTCTGTGTGATTATCTCTAGACCTTGTACTTACCTTGCTCTATCATTGCATTTGCCGCTCTACATTTCAGTTTCTTGTTTGTGTAGCTGGTTTCTTACTTAACTCTGAATTGCTTGAGGGAGATGTTGTCTGATTCTCCTTTATTTCTCCAAAAATTCACAATAATACCTGATAGTGTGAATGCTTATTGAATAAAGGAGATTTATCTTTCCCTTTGTTTTACATTCCTAAACACTCATACCTTCTCAATTCAATTTTCTTTATAAAGATGAAAATCTGTTGACTGGGAAAACAACACTTAGTGGGAATCATCATGTCGATTAGTAGAACAAACATTAAGGACTGAATCAATTTGCCAATACAATGAGAACTATTATTTCCATAGAGTTTCATAGTATCTGAAGAATCTTCTCATATGTGAACTTACTTTGATACTACCAAGGTAGATATTCATTACTTAGTGTAACTGAACAAATGAAGATCCCACCATGTGTTTTTACTCAATATGGCTAGTTTGTTGGTTTTGTCTGTTTTTGCTTTTAACCTCAAATTGCATGTTCATTCCAGTTGCACAGACAGGAGATATGAATGAATATCTTAGTGAGTACACTTCAGGGAAAATATATAATCATTTTATGGAAGTCTTCAAATTGAAAAGTAATTCTGTTTTCTTAAAGATTATTTAGCATAAATAATTCTCTTTTTTCAAAATGAATGGCTGCTCACAAGCACGTATTTTTGAAAATGTGTACCGTGTCTCAGATGTTAAACTATATGGCATGAGATAATTATTCACCAATGCTGTTGCAAAATTTCAAAAAGACTTGTGAGAAAGGAGAATTTGCAACCATTACAAAACCTGAAAACAATCATTTCTCCCTGTTTTGAATAAGGAAAAGCAAAAAGGAGTATGAGGATACATCTGATTTTTTTCAATAGATCCCTAATACTTATACATACACACTCAAGTGACTTATTTTCAATTAATAAAAATTATTATAAACATTTAAATAAAATCTGATTCATATGTTGGAGTTTAAATTAATAGATGACTAGCCATTTTAGAAATGGCTATGTTATTGCAGCTTACCATTGCCTTCTGGCTATTTCAACAAGAAAAAAAGGAAAATAAGGCATATTCCCTACTGTGTATTTACTCAACACATCGTCTGAACCAAAATAAGTCTTATTGAATTATGCAGTTTTGCAGCCCAGAGTGGCTATTTTTTCTCTATCCACTTCCTCATTTCTTTCCATAAATATTCTCTGAATCTTAAGTGCCTGACGGCATTTCAGAGCATTGAACCACTTGCCCTCGATGCAACCCTAACTCCTATCATCAAAGACTTTGGCCCGAGCTATATTTTCTAATAGTCACTGAAGCCAACTATTAAATGCTCCCTTGTCCCATTTTTGATGTTAATTTTCATCTTAGTGTCACCAGCCATTTTTTCATGAGACTGCCACTTTAGGTAGTCTTCCAATATCTTCTGAGGTGACTCATGACCCTGGCCCTGGGTGAGGCAACACGGTTCTCCCTTCATTTCCAACCTCTATCCTCCCTTCATTTCCAAAGCATGCGCACAAACAACTGGGAACAGATAATATAAATTTAAAGAGGCTTCACTAAAGTTTGAGGGAATAGTGGAAGGGGAATATAACTCAAGCAATAACATAATAGTCTATTCTGTCCTACCAAACTGGTTCCTTGTGTAGGTCCTCAGTTATGTCCCTCCCAGTTTCTCTCTATTCCCCAACACTAGAACCAATTACCACCTCTCCACATCTCAGAATATGACTCTTTATAGCAACTTCCCACAAATAGAGAGGATACGTCCCCCAGTCTATCTAAATCTCTGTTTCCTGAGTCCTCATGGTCTTTCTTTGGTTTAATCTCTTCCAAGGATGCTGAAGACTGGGAACATCCATCATTTCCCATGGAAAATCCAACCCCACCATGGAGATTTAGTATGATTTTATGGCCTGGAAGTGACAGTCACAAAGCATTATATCATTGCTAAATTCAAAAGCTTGAGTAATTTAATTTTATTCGTGATCACCTTGAGATATCTATGATTATATCTATATTTTATATTTTTCAAACATTCATTTCAATTGCCTCCAGTGCCTCTAATGCACAAGGCATATTTCTACCAAAGGAGTCAAGCATTTCAATGCAAACCTTTAATATTTCTCATTTACTTGCTAGATCATATTCAAACTGCTTAGTTTGCTATTCAAAAACCCTTACATTCTGGTCCCAACCTACATTTCATGCCTAAATTTTTCCTCTCCCAGTGCACCCAATGTTCCACTCAATCTGCTCAAATGAATACGCTGTCTTTGCATTTCTTTCTCACATAGTTGTCCTAATGCAACTACTTCCCCCACAGAAACAAGTCTTTATCCAATGACAGAATTTTTAACATCCTCTTTATAATTCAATTATTAATAAGGCATCATATGGCACAAAAACAGACACATAGACCAATGGAATAGAATAGAAACCCCAGAACTAGACCCACAAACGTATGGCCAACTCATCTTTGACAAAGCAGGAAAGAACATCCAATGGAAAAAAGACAGTCTCTTTAACAAATGGTGCTGGGAGAACTGGACAGCAACATGCAGAAGGTTGAAACTAGACCACTTTCTCACACCATTCACAAAAATAAACTCAAAATGGATAAAGGACCTGAATGTGAGACAGGAAACCATCAAAACCCTAGAGGAGAAAGCAGGAAAAGACCTCTCTGACCTCAGCCGTAGCAATCTCTTACTTGACACATCCCCAAAGGCAAGGGAATTAAAAGCAAAAATGAATTACTGGGACCTTATGAAGATAAAAAGCTTCTGCACAGCAAAGGAAACAACCAACAAAACTAAAAGGCAACCAACAGAATGGGAAAAGATATTTGCAAATGACATATCGGTCAAAGGGCTAGTATCCAAAATCTATAAAGAGCTCACCAAACTCCACACCCAAAAAACAAATAACCCAGTGAAGAAATGGGCAGAAAACATGAACAGACACTTCTCTAAAGAAGACATCCGGATGGCCAACTGGCACATGAAAAGATGTTCAGCGTCGCTCCTTATCAGGGAAATACAAATCAAAACCACACTCAGGTATCACCTCACGCCAGTCAGAGTGGCCAAAATGAACAAATCAGGAGACTATAGATGCTGGAGAGGATGTGGAGAAATGGGAACCCTCTTGCACTGTTGGTGGGAATGCAAATTGGTGCAGCCGCTCTGGAAAGCAGTGTGGAGGTTCCTCAGAAAATTAAAAATAGACCTACCCTATGACCCAGCAATAGCACTGCTAGGAATTTATCCAAGGGATACAGGAGTACTGATGCATAGGGCCACTTGTACCCCAATGTTCATAGCAGCACTCTCAACAATAGCCAAATTATGGAAAGAGCCTAAATGTCCATCAACTGATGTATGGATAAAGAAATTGTGGTTTATATACACAATGGGATACTACATGGCAATGAGAAAAAATGAAATATGGCCTTTTGTAGCAACGTGGATGGAACTGGAGAGTGTGATGCTAAGTGAAATAAGCCATACAGAGAAAGACAGATACCATATGGTTTCACTCTTATGTGGATCCTGAGAAACTTAACAGGAACCCATGGGGGAGGGGAAGGAAAAAAAAAAAAGAGGTTAGAGTGGGAGAGAGCCAAAGCATAAGAGACTCTTAAAAACTGAGAACAAACTGAGGGTTGATGGGGGGTGGGAGGGAGGAGAGGGTGGGTGATGGGTATTGAGGAGGGCACCTTTTGGGATGAGCACTGGGTGTTGTATGGAAACCAATTTGACAATAAATTTCATATATATAAAAAAATAAATAAAAAAAATAAACTCAAGAAAAAAAAATAAGGCATCATAGAACTCATACCAAAAGAACCAGGCTTTTTGTACTAACCTGATTTCCCTACAAAACTTCTGTATTTTTTAATGTATTCGAAATTGTAGTTAAACTTTGTAGTGATGAAAAAAGTCAGGCATTAATTAAAGGATCTGTACAGAACAAAAATAATCTGAAATAATAATAATGTGCTTCCAAGAGTGAAATTCTATAATGATCTAATTGCACCACTGACCTACATAATTTACCAAGGTGGGCACTGGGAGGGGGGGGGGGGTGAGTCAAAGTCAGAACAAGCCAGGAATGCTTTTCTAAATTAACTAAAGGAGAGTAACTACTGTTTCTTTTGCTTGTTCAAAAGAAAATAAAAGACTCTATTCTGGATAATCAAGCACATGAGTCACAAAGAGGTTTAAAAAAACACAATTTAGAAAAGATTCCTAAAAGTACTCTCTGAACTAAATGAATGCCAACTCATCCATTTGGGAACTAAAACATCAAAATTAAAAAGCAGCAAGTTCTTTTATCTTTTTGGTAAATAAATCTCATTTCAGTGCATTTTGCTTTCAATGTTGTTTGTTTTTAAAAAGTTGGTATGCATAGAAGCAATAACCAAGCTGGTTAGTAAGTTAATAAATCGGCAGCTCCAGGGATAAGAAAAAATGCCCCTCGGAAGACAATATACGATTTATATAAAAGGCAGGGCTATGTTATTCACTGGCTTTAGGTCTTTCTTTTTTTTTCATCCCCCTGGAACAGACATAATGAAATTATCCACAATGCAATGTCTATGTGATGACTATATATCCGGTGACTTCTGAAAAGCCTTTCCTATAAGTGGAAGACTAACCATTTCATGAGTTGGGAGATTCACTAAGCAAAAGTCAATTCAGTCGAACGATGTTGTGTTAAAGAAAGAGAATCCAAATTACCAAAATAATGCAAAGGGGGAAAGGGAATGATGAGAAGAAGGAAAAAGAGGCGTTAAGATTAAGTGGGTCAACACTGCCATTTCCTTTAAAAAATGTGCTTCAGAAGTACAAATGAGTCTTGCTGGGAAAACAAGTCCTAATGAGAACTCTGTAAGCGTCTGAGTCATGTTACAGGTTGGACTGTGATTGGGAAAAGACTTATAGGTGTTTGAATGAAGGTTATGCCCTTAACTGTTCCCTCATGATAACTGAGGCTACCCTATACATTATTAAAATTTAACAAAGGGGTGCAAAGGTGGCTCAGTGGGTTAAGTGTCTGACTCTTGACTTCAGCTCAGGTCATGATCACACATTTCCTGAGATCAAGCCCTGCTTCAGGCTCTGTGCTGTTAGCTCAGAGCCTGCTTGGGATTTTCTCCCTCCCTCCCTTTTTCTCTACCTCTCCTGCGTGTGCTCTCTCTCTCTCAAAACAAATAAATTAATATAAAAAATGAAATTTAACAGAAGGATATATTTATAAATTGCCTTTTCTGCAATGGTTAACATCAATAAGAAAAGAAAATATTCAATATATATGTAAAGAAAGGCCACAGCCCTTGAAGGTTTAAGTAACTAAAACAGTGCTATTGCCATTCATATAGCTTCAAGGTAATAAACAAATATGGACTGACTTCCCAAATGTAGGTCCATGGTTTTAATGATTGAAGACAAAATAATAGTACAGTTTCAAGTATCAGAGGACGGATGGAGAGCCCCCTTGCAAGTAGAAAGGAGGTCTAAGTGTGGCTTTCTCATCACTGAGCAAGAAGAGGTACATTAAAAAGAGAAATGCCTATTCTGATAGCTGAGAAAACTGGGAATCCTTAGTACCCCCCTGCCAAAGGAAACTGAGTTTAGTGGACTCTGGATAATTCATATAATAAAAGGACTGCACATCTTGGAAAAAACAAAACAATGATAATGGAACTTTACTTTTATTTCTCCACTGCATCTAGTGGAGTTGGGCTTATAAGAAATCAACAAATCTGTGTTGATGGGATGTATGTGCCAGAGGTACCTATGATCGCTAAGCCTGAGTTCTAACCGCTTGTTTATTCACAGTTCATTCATGATTTCTGCCACTGACCTGCCATTTTTCTTTACTGCTTTGGCTTGCATGTCCTCCTCCAACCTTCACTGCTATTCTTCCATTGCCTCCTTCTCACTTTGGATACTTGAATGAACCATGTCAGTTAATCAGTCTGACCTAGAATCTGCTATCAGTAATTTATACTAGCTGAAGAGTTGACACATTTTACTTTGGCAATGAGTCCTGGCATATTGAGAGGCAGGATGTATAAGTGGACAACGGCCAGTCCTTACGTGAAAATGGATTCACTGCAGCAATCGGCCCAGAATGGTTAGGACGTGGTCCGGTAACTGCCATTTCCCTAACTTTTGCTCCTGTCCCCTTCTTCTAACTTAGGGTCAGTCAACCAGGGAAAGCCAAATATGTTTCCCAAACCAATCACAGAGGACAGGCCTGCTTCTGTTTCTGGTAGCCTGACTCAAGTTTCTTTATACTGCCAACCTCCACTCAGAGCATATTTGAAGTTTCCTCCCCACCTTTTTTTTTCTATAGAGTTTTCCCATTACCCTACGTACTTTAAAAATTTTTTCTAATGTCTATTTATTTTTGAGAGAGAGAGAGAGAGAGAGAGAGAGAGTGCACGAGCAGGGGAGAGCAGAGAGAGGGAGACACAGAATCTGAAGTAGGCTCCAGGCTCTGAGCTGTCCACACAGAGCCCAATGAAGGGCTTGAACATGTATACCATGAGATCATGACCTTTGTGAAAGTTGGACACTTAACGGACTGAACCACCCAGGCACCCCTACCCTACCTACTTTTAAGTCTCTGCCCAATGCAAGTGATGGTGTCTCACTCCCTTACTATAGCAAGCTCTAAATGAATAGTTTTTGTTCTCATTTAGGTGGTCTTCATTTATTTCCACAATATTTACCTCTACCAGTATTTATATTGTAAATTCCTAATTTACAAAAGAATATTTTACTTCTGTTTTAAGTGTTTTTTTAAACTTATTTGTGTGTGTGTGTGTGTGTGTGTGTGTGTGTGTGTGTGAGAGAGAGAGAGAGAGAGAGAGAGAGAGAGAGAGAGAGCATGAGCAGGTGAAGGGCAGAGAGAAAGGGAGACATAGAATCTGAAGCAGGCTCCAGGCTCTGAGCTGTCAGCACAGAGCCTGATGCAGGGCTTGAACCCTCGAACGCCAAGATCATGACCTGAGCCGGAGTCGGACACTCAACCAATGGAGCCACCCAGGTGCCCCAATTTTTGCTTGTTTTAACCATAAGTCAAGCATTGCCAAACAATGGGGAGAAATTTGTTTGGGTTCTTGAGAAATGCTTGAGCCAGAAGATGGTTCAGCTCTAATTTCTACAGATATACCAGGACTTTCTGATAGGAAGAAAGCCTGTGAATCTTTTCAAATTTATACATATATATATGATGTTTTAGGATGTAGCCATGGAAGAAGAAACTGAGGCTCAGAATGTAAAATGATTTAATAAAAAATCAGAGTTGACAGGTACCTGATTCATGGTGTGAATCTATCTTGCTCTGAATTTAAAGACCATCTGCTTTCCTCAATATCACACTAGCTCAAATAGCCACTCTTCTTTTTGTGTCTCACATATGGACAGTTATCACTTCTTTGTGAACACTATTTGAAGGATTCAGAATGCAGATGCTCAATATAGGTATAGCAGATGACTAAAAGAAAGTTTTTGGTTTGTTTTATTCTATTTTTAGATTTAAAAGACTTCAGGGATAGGAACTGTGTCTTCTTACCTTATAAAACCCTAGAACAATTCATAATCTATGCCTTAAATTAAATTTAATTATTAATTAATTAATTAATTAATTAATGGTTGGGATGAGCACTGGGTGTTATATGTAAGTGATGAATCACTGAATTCTATTCCTGAAAATAAACAAATAAATATATTTTGATAAATAAATAAACTCCAAAATTTCAGTGGCTTAAAAAAAATGAAATTGTGATACTGAAGGGGAAAAGCAAGAATTTTATAGCCGTCTTAAAGCATTTGAAGAACTGTCCTGAGGAAGACAGAGAATTATGTTCTTTAACTACCAGTGAGCACCTATTAGATGCTCAAGAGACATTACAGAAATGAATGAATGAGTGAATGAATGAGCGACTGATTTAACAGAAACCAGTGGGTAGAAGGAAAAGCAAAAGATAGAAGGGACAGGGAAAAAAGTATCACCTTAAGGTGAAGACTAATGCTCTCTTGGCAGGAGCTGCCCACAGAGGTTCCAATCAGCAAATTGTCTCAGCTGGACTGAAAAATCAGATGACAATTAATATTTTTCACCAATATCATTGAAAAGAGAGATGACGGTTCTTACTAAAATTATGCATCTTGCAAAAAGCTAGCCTTTTTTGGAGCTACCTCAAGCTATAAAAGTTAGCCTTCAAACTAGTATTCTTTTTAACTCCCATAAAATGGTGAAACCAACTTTTAACACATGGAAACAATTTCAGGAAGGAAGTTGTTCTGGGAGAGAAAATGTCAAATATTTTTCAATCAAATATGTATTTCCAGCTGTTTCTAGAGCAAACCAATATTCACAATAATGATAGGATGGCTTCTTGTCTTTCTACTCTCATCTAGGAGCTGTGCTGGGAATTTCATACACATCTCTAACAATACCAAGCCAGGTCTAGGACAACAAAGGAATGCCGTTTTAGTATGTAAACTCACTCCCCTGAGTTAAAGGAGGTGAGGTAGTTTACTCAGTGCCACACACATGTTAATTTGAGGAGCAGGGATTTAAACTTGTGTCTGTCTTATTTTTTTATCGTGTGTTTTTAAGTTCCATGGGTTTTTCCCCCTGCAGAAAGCCTTTTACAGTTGCTTCTCTGAACTGAATGAGTGTCATCACTCTGTATTGCCTAATCAACATCCTCCAAATAAGATACAATTTACAGCAAAAATAAATCTCAGTAGTTTCATCTGAGTTAAATGATACCTGAAGATAAGTAAAATTTGAGCAAGAGCTTTTATCAGGAAAATGCTATACTAAAATGCCATTGTCATTTACGGAAAATGCGAACTGACAGGAAATTTTTAAATTCAATAGCAGACATTCTTTGAGGAGGGCTTTTTTTAGAATCCAAATACGAACTGGTAATAGAGCTCATGCAAGAAAGAATCACTGAAGCAGAGTCTGGTGTGATGAACAGAGAGATTTGTAGATAGTTAGCAAGCTTTGCAATAACCACACTTCATCCAATGGTTTTTAAAATTATTGAAATGGAAGAGTAGAAATGATATCAGTTATGAAATATGGAAAATCCTACAGAAGGCAGGGATCACTTAAGTATGTGCTTTTTTTTTATGGAGACAAGATTTACTCACATATTAGCATTCTGACCATCCCCCAGCTCCTGCAACTAAAAGAGAATTTTACGTTTACACAATGAGTTATTCTACCCCACCCTTCATTCTCTTTGGAGAAGTTTCAACGCCCTCTGGGTCCTTGTGAATTGCACTCTCTCCTTCCCAAATACGTATATCCTAAATTCTGTTTATCATTTCCTTGCTTGGCATTTTAGTTTTATCTCATATAAACGGATGCCCAGCAATTTTGTTTTTCTTTGGAATTCAGATAAAATGTTTGAAATATACATAGTCTTTAGTGACTTGTTTTCCTCAGCATATTATTTATGAGAACTACCATATTAATATGTATGGCTAGAGTTCATTCATTTTCATTGCTGTACAGTGACCAATTATATGGATCACCAACTAGTATCTAAAGTGACTCCATCCAATAAAAAACCTCCCACCAAAGGATATGGGAGGTTTTATTACTCTTTAAAACCATTGAATTCAGCTTTATTTCCTTAAAGTTATTTCCTTATTTTGGGAGAGAGAGAGAGAGAAAGAGAGAGCACATGCACAGGGGGTAAGGCAGAGAAAGAGAATCTTAATCAGGCTCCATGCTGTCAGCACAGGGCCTGGTGCTGGGCTTGATCCCACAACAGTGAGATCATGACCTGAGCCAAAATCAAGAGCTGGACGCTTAACTGACTGAGCCACCCAGGCTCCCCTAAAGTCAAACTTCTTACATTCAATATTGTAGGTGTGAATGGTATCTTCCTATCTTTCTTAATTTGCATTTTTCTCATGACTAATCAAACTGAGCCTTCTTAAATGTTTCTTCCTCTATGAAATATCTTTAAATATCATTTTCCTATTTTGTTATATGAGTTTTTCTTATGGAATTTTAGGCTTTCTTTTTCCAAATTGTCAACAAAGCACTAGCTTTGTTGATGATGTGTGTACATATTCTCAATGTTTTGTGCCCTAATTTACCACATTTTGTGCCATAATTGAACTGGTATCATCTAAATTTCACACTTGCTTTGTTCTCATGGTCTTTCCTCCAAAATAGAGTATCTAACCCTAATAGATCTCTCCTATTGAAGAGCTAAATTTGTGATCTGATATTGCTATCAACTTACCTCAAATTGATAATAATTATAAGATACGGCCACTAAATAAACATGCTTCAGTCAACACACACACACACACACACACACACACACACACACAAAGGAAAGAAACAGTCTCCCTCCATCCTTGTTCCATCTTATCAGTAGGTCTGATGGTAGAAATCATACTGTTCGTGTTAGGTAGCTGCAGAACAGAAACCATGTATGTTTCTGAAACATACATGGTTTCTGATCTGCTCTTTGATGGACTTCTGACAAGTTATGCAATACTGTTCTCTACTTTTTCCAAGTATTTCATATTGCTAAATGAATTATGTAAAATCTTGGCAGGGACCTTTGTTTATTTGCCATTTTCCAATTGAATACTCCTACTGAGTGAATCTGTCTTCTCTTCTTTTTTGAATGGCAATCAAAATTCTCCCTGGTTCCCTGACTTTATTGTGTATAAGTATATCCCAAAGAGTCATAAATAAGTCTCACTGATACTCCGGTTTACATAGTATAACATTGTCCTATTGTGACCAACACTGAATGGTAAATACACAGAGGAATGTTTCATGTGTTCTAATTATTTACTGGTCATTAGATTAGCTTTCCCAAAGAGGGCAGATTTGGAGTCTCTCAGTTCCTAGTTGGAAGCTCAGCTCTGTACGTTAGTGGTGTAAACCTGACCAACATTTACTCTTATTGTGTAAGTTGGTGGTGTCATCTCTGTGAGGGAAAATAATAAGAAAAATATCCATCTCAAAGCTTATTGCAAGCATAAAGCAGGAAGTCAGGCTTATAGTAATGGCTGAAAAAATTATAGTTATCTTAATCATCAGTAACGCTCTTCTTGATAGTAGATATTAAATTTACTGGGTGAGATATAAACAACAGCTAACAACTGTCATATCATCATGTCTAATTTGCGAAATAAATGACCAATGCATGGCACAAGGCCTGCCATCTGCCCACCTTATCCTTCTATCAGACATCATTCATCAGTAACCTCCTCCTTTACTCAGCTGGGGTGTACCCTCAGGTTCCTTTTCTTTCTCTTTCTTTTTTAAAAAAATTTTTTAATGTATTTATTTTTGAGAGAGAGAGAGAGAGAGACAGAGTGTGAGCAAGGGAGGGGCAGAGAGGCGTTTCTTTTTTTTGCATCATGAACTATATATTTAATAATTTTCATTGAAGTATAGTTGACATGTAATATTATATTAGTTTCAGATGTAAAACATAATAACTCAATATTTATATGTATTTTGAAGTGATCATCATGATACATTGTGGGGGATAAGCTTAGGAATTCCCCCGGCTTACACCAATGGGTTGACAAGGCATAAAGAAATACAAAGTCATAAAATGCTCACACCCGAGTTTGGGTAAATCAGATTGGCACCCGATGAATAGGGGGGTGCAAAGACACCGCGAGAATAGGGGGGCACAAAGGTGCCAGGAATAGGAAGGCGCAAAGGCACCCCAAAATAGAGAGGGGGTGCAGAGCCCCCAGAATAGAGAGGGAGAGGCAAAGGACTGCAATAGAAATGGTGCAAAGGTGCCCAATACAGAGGTATATGAAATGAACAAGATTAGATATTCAGGGTGAAAGCACCCCAATTTAGTACTATGGCAGAAAAGTTGCTTTCACAAGAGAATAGGGTCAGGTTAGGTAAATTGGTGAATTGGACTATGGACCACTGCGCTGCAGGCAAAGCAGCCCAGAGAGGAAATGGTTAACAAAAGAAAAGGTGCCTATTAACCCTGAGGTTATTTCCCCTATCTGCCTCATCCCCTAGGCTAAGATAAACAGAGGTGCTGCCTCCTGTCCCTGTCCGCTGTGAACAACCCTCCTCCCGACTGCCATGAGCCTGGATTTTGTTTTGTATTAACCCAAACCCCTAACCACAAATATCCTCAAGACCCTCTTTCCCTCACATCCACAAGTTAATGTTCAGAGATTCATTGTCCCTTTGTGCACGCCCATCGTCCTATCTGTAAGCCTTCCGATCCTAATAAAAACGGGACAAGGACCCTTATTTGGGGCTCTTGTCTTTTCCTGGACATTAGCCATCTCTCATTTCAATCCCACATCTGCTCTTTTTCTGGCCAAAAGAGAACTTTAGACTTAGAGTCTATGACAATAAATCACCATCTGTCACCATGCAGAGTTATTTCAATATTATAACTATATTTCCTATGCTGTACATTATATTTTCATGACTTTATTTATTTATTTATTTATAGTTTATTTATTTATTTTGAGAGAACGACAGAGAGACAGCATGAGCAGGGGAGGGGCAGGGAGAGAGGGAAAGAGTGAATCCCAAACAGGATCTGTGCTATCAATGCAGAACCTGACTTGGGGCTCCATCTCACGAACCATGAGACCATGACCTAAGCCAAAATTAACAGCCAGTCACTTAACTGACCGATCCACCCAGGTGTCCCATGACTTATTTATTTTATAACTAAAAGTTTATAAATTCTAATTCCCTTCACCCCTTTTTGTCCATCCCCCCATAACCCTCAGGTTTTTTTCAACATGGAACCCTAAACTATTTGGTTTTGATCTGTCGATGAATTTAGAATGTGGCTTGTAAAGTTTATTTTGCTGGGCAGAAGGAAAACCTACACTGGAGAGCCTACTTGGAGTGAATGAGAAGAGGAGGAATGGGCAGGCTGAAGTTTTGTATGACAAAGTCAGATATTGGGTAAGCCACTTCTGAAATGGAAGTAAGGATTCCTCTGAATACCTAATTAAACCACCCATGGCTTAGAATTGCTAACCAGGGGCACCTGGGTGGCTCAGTTGGTTAAGCGTCTGACTTTGGCTCAGGTCACGATCTCTAAGTTGGTGAGTTTGAGCCCCATGTCCGGCTCTGTGCTAGCAGGCTGGAGCCTGCTTCAGATTCTGTCTCATCTCTCTGCTTCTCTCCTGCTTGCACTGTGTGTGTGTGTGTGTGTGTGTGTGTGTGTGTGTGTGTGTGTCTCAAAAAAAATAAACATTAAAAAAAATTTTTAAAAACTGTTAAACCATGTGCTATTTGAAGGAAACCTAAGTTGGTAAGATTCTACATAGAGTCTTAGCAATTTTTCATCAAGTGTAAAGGAAGTATGTCCTTATTGACTAAGCTTTTTCTCATCTATTACTATAAGGGATATTCTGTCTATGTCCTCATAGTGAGGTAATGCTACACCTTCAACTAAGGGACTTTTTTTTTTCCTCAAGAAAGATGGGGACAAAATTCTTCAGCTTTGCACTCATGGTTATAAAGTTGAATTCTGAGGTTATTTCAGTTTCCCATTTCTTGGGTCCATACATTACTTTGTTTTCTCACCATCTTATAAAGAAAGAAAATGAAAAAATAAGGTATCAAGGGTTACTCCTTACATTGGAGTTTGAACCTCTCTGTTGTAATGCCAACATTGGTAACTACTTGAAGGTGGATGACAAAAGACAGAGGGTCATCTGCAACACCACAAAGGTCAACATGCATTTTATATGAAATTTCAGTTACTTAAGTTTGACCTAAGTTTTCTTAGTAAAGTTTCCAAGTGTTTTCCAATGCCCTAAATACTATCTATGCCAAACGGCCTATCAAGAGAGTCTGAAGGACTAAATGTATTACACTATGGGAAAGCACTGTTGAAGAGAGAGTAGAGTGAAATCTCTGATGTCAGATTGACCTACCTAGTCCTCAGGGATACCTAGTTATTTGATATATCCTGGTCCACAGTACACACAGTTATTTAGTTCTTAAGCTGTCCTTCTCCCATTAGTTTACATTTATGAAACATTACATGGATGTCTTTATTAGATGGTTCAATTTTAGCATAAATCAGACCTCTTTCTATTGGCTTAAACTTCAGTAGCTTATTTGTCTAGAGCTCTTTGTCCCACCGTTTTCTGATAAACTTGCTCATATGGCTCATTTCCTATCTGCCAACTGGCAGAGTTTAGAGGGCAATAACTATAGAAGATGCTGGAGAAGTGGTACAGTGTGAATGGGTACATTTATTCTTTAGGGCAATTCACAAGCTTCAACTGGCATGAACCTTGTCTGGAGAGCATGACTAAATAGATTCCTAGGCTACATCCCAAAAGATCAGATTCTGTAGTTGTGGGATGAGGCTTGGGAATTATATTTCTGGCAAGTTACCAGGTAAAGCTGCTATTAGTTTAGGACTACACTTTGAACATCACTCAATTATGACACCAGTGGCAATTTTAGGATATTTTGTTGACAGATTTTAGAGAAAGAGCTTTCTCCTCAGGTATAATCTTCTTTCTTGTATGTTCACATTTAAAATGGCAGGTGTATTCCTCAACTAGTAATGATGCCTTATCTGACTCACAGATGGGATGTCAATTCAGTGTTTCTCATGCAATGATCACATTCTATACATAATTCAAATGTGATCTGATATCAACTGTTATGCACTTTTGCAAACTCAAATTACCATGGCTCTGAACCTGCATCCTCAATCTACCCAAACAGATCATGTAAGACTCCTAAAAATATCCTGTTATTCCTGAATGTTCTCCTCCCTCCCCCGCCCAGAGGGGACACAGCTTTTTCATAAGAAGTGGGCAATTTCAGTTTCCATTACCTTCTTCCTCTCATGCCTGGGTCCCTACTTCCCAAAGAGTCTCTTATTTAGGATCCTCAGTGCTGCTGATGTGAAGAACAAGGGTGAAAGGAAATAGAGATAGAATTAAATTTCCTTACAACTTGCTGCCCATTGACAAATGCTTGAGACAGGCAGAGTAACTCCAGGAACTCCCAGCTGTCTTAATGTTAAAGCTTTGCTAAAGACACAAAGCAACCTTGGCTTGACAATAGCCAGACATGGACGATCCTGTAAGTTTTCTTTAACGTACGAAAATCCTTTTGGAAACTTCTTTGTCTCCACCCCATGCCCCAATTTAAAAGTATATAACCAATCGCTCCTCACAACCTGAGTGCAGCTCTTTCTGCCCACAGGTCCTGTCCCTATGCTTTAGTAAGACCCCCTTTTTTTCCCCACACTGAAAACGTCTCAAGAAATTTTTCTTGACCACTCACTCCCAGAGCTCTCATCAAATCACATCACTGCCACTCAGGACACTGTCCATTCAAATGTACTATCTGGGAAAGCATCTCGAGCTATCAGTCCTCAAGGTGCCAGAGCTGGGATCTATGCAGAAGCAGGATGAAAAGTCCCACCCACTTCTGCACCACTCTTTAACCACTTTTATTATCCAGGAACCAGGGAAAAGTCCTTTCTGTGCTTAGGATTTTTTAAAAGTCACTTTCGAATAGTTTCGTGATTCCCAGACTAGAAGTCTTTCAACTGGTAAATATTTAAACTCAATCAAGAGGCTAGATGGTGAGTAAACCCGCTTTACATTTGTCATTCTTTCTATTCACAACCAACAATAGCCACCTTCTTCCTCCTCTAATTATAAGCCATAGTTCCATGCATATTGATGAAGACCAAATAATGGGAGTTGTCTTTACCAGGCCTACTGATTACTAATTTAGCTTTATTAACACACAATTAGCTCCTCACACAAAAGCTCCATTTTATATATCTTCTTTTTGTCTTGCAAATAATCTGAGGCTATTTTATTATTTTAGGTGAGAAATGACAGCAGTTTGGTTTGGGGGTTGCTGGTGAGGGTGAAGAGTGGCGGTTATATTCAGAGTGTGTTTAGTTTGTTTCTGAAACGATCTCCATGTTCTTTCCCACTGTCTTGTGTGATATTTTGAGAGAATTTACGAAGTGATGCTATTCACCTTCTCCTGGTTTGTTTTTATATTGTTTTAATTGTCAAACAACCTCATATATGATTCACACAAGTGACATAAATGTGATAGGGTCTGACAAATCCAGAGTCTTGTCCCACCGTTGCAGCAAACTGGGCACTAGAGAGACTCCATTAATGCCCTCGGGGCTTCTCAAATAAAACAAAGATTTCAGAATGAGTTACATTAACTGTTTGCAAAAGTGTTTCTCTCACATTTATATGCAACTTAACCATGTTTCCCTAATTCCCTTTAACAGTCAATCTCTCAAAGGCAAACAAGCCAGCCCTTCCTTCTGTGATGTTTTTCTTACCTAACGATGCAAAATACTGAAATTAAGTTGGGAGTCCTGTCCAAGTACCCATTAATTCTTTTCATAGTTAATAAAGTATGCAACTAATCTTGCCAGTTTTATTTCTGAACTTTTCTGTGATGTATCCTTCCCTTTTGTCATCCTCAATACTGGTTAAGGCTTTCATCATCTATTGCCAAGATTACTGAAAGTCTCTTACGGTCTCCCTCCATACTTACTCCTCTAAAATCAATCTTTCCCTACAGAGATAGATTTATCTAAACACACAATTTAACTATGCTACTTTTACTGAGACCTGTATTTCCTATGTTGTAAGGTAAAGATAAAAATCTCTGGAGTTGAATTTTACAGTAGTCATTATTAGGAAATTTTATTTATCATTATTTTTTACGTTTTTCTTTAAGTTATTTTGAGACACAGAGAGAACATGAGTCAGGGAGAGGGAGAGAGAGGGAGAGAGAGAGAATCCCCAGCAGGCTCCAAGCTGTCAGTTGCAGAGTCCAGTGAGGAGCTCGAACTCACAAACTGCAAGATCATGACCTGAGCTGAAACCAAGAGTTGGTCACTTAACTGACTGAGCCACCCAGGCACCCCTATTAAGCAATTTTAGGAGCTGAGAATAGTTGGTAACATTCCCAGAAAACAGTGAAACCCTTATAAGTATAAATACATCTTCTATTAAGTATAAGTTTGAAGACATTAATTTAGTATCTTCTCGGGGCACCTGGGTGGCTCAGTCAGTTAAGCGTCCGACTTTGGCTCAGGTCATGATCTATCTCATGGTGGGTTCAAGCCCTGCGTTGGGCTCTGTGCTGACAACTCCAAGCCTGGAGCCTGCCACAGATTCTGTGTTTCCCTCTCTCTGCCTCTCCCGTCGCTCATGATCTCTCTTTCTCTCCCCAAAATAAATAAACATTAAAAAATTTAGTATCTTCTACACATAAAAAAAAAATACATGCCTTAATTTTCAGTGTTTGCCTTAGCAGTTCAGAAAAAAATATCTTAAGCTAAAAATAAGACTAAACAAAATGGTAAAGCCCGGGAAATGAATCATGTTTTGAAAAGAAACCTGGGGCACCTGGGTGACTCAGTCGGTAAAGTGTCCGACTTCTACTCAGGTCATGATCTCGCAGTTTGTGAGTTGGAGTCCTGCGTCGGGCTCTGTGCTGACAGCTCAGAGCCTGGAGCCTGCTTCAGATTCTGCGTCTCCCCCTCTCTCTGCCCCTCCCATGCTCACGCTCTGTCTGTCTCTGTCTCTCAATAATAAATAAATGTTAAAAAAAAGAAAAGATACCTGATTTCTATAATAAAAATTAATGTCCTAGTATCAGTGAGGAATCAATATGAAGCAGATTATGCAGGTTACATTGAAAAATAAAAGGTGAAGAGGTAATGAGAAAGGGGGAAATAGTAGTATAGATTTTGAATAAAAGTTATTGGCTGTTCAAAATTGTTTTCAATAATAGAACATAATTTTAAAGTGCCATCCATACATTTAATACTATTGGTCGAATACACTGTTGAATGTCAACTATTCCATGTAACTCATCAAGAACAAATCAGCAGAGAATACATTTTGATGAGTTCAGTGGAGCCAGCGTTTTGATGAGGCTGGGGAAGAATGGGGTAATGTTGTGACAAACGGATACCCTGGCGCTAGAAGTAGTCCTTCTGTTCCCACGTAATGTCCCCAGAATGTCAAGCAATCCCTCTGTCTATACTGCCCAGCCCCAGCAAAACTTCTGTTTGCATGGTGCTGGGAAACCAGAAAACCTTAGTAATATCAGAAGAGATGTGAGGAAAATACACAAAAAAGCACTCAGCAAGAAAGGTAGATGATACTGCCTATTTTTAAACACGACTGCTACTGATCCTATTCCAGACTTCTTTAATTTAAAAAACTGATGCACATGTTCAACGCAGTATTCAAAAAAAAGAAGCATCTTTAATAGCTCAAAAAACAAGAAGGTTATAACTCATTTCTGTTATCAGGAAATGAGAGAAGGAAATGTTTTGCCTACATCACCCAGCAAGGGTGTCTAATCCTGCTCTACAATCCCCCTTCCTGTTTACCTGTTCTTAAGCTGCTTAAGGAGCTAACTTGAGAAGGAAAGCGGCAAGAGCAGAGAAAGAAGAACAGCCAGATGTCTGAAGCTGGATACTGCTCTCTCCCCCTCGCATGCTTTGGCTTCCGTAATCTTGCTTGCCTCTTGCAATAGCCAACTGCCTGTGTAGCACGACCAATAGTGCCCCTCCATTTTCCTTGAGCCCCTGCAATACCACCCACTTGTGCAGCTGATAGAAAGTTTCCAAGTACCCAGAAGCTAGCCAGGCATAAGAGAAGGCCAGCACTAGGGCTCGGGGCTCGGCCTTGGAGGTGACTCCACTGGGCTGGCACTGGTGCGAAATAAACAGTCTTCTCTGATTCTCTGCGTACCTGTCGCTTGTCTCTTCCCGTGTGCCGCGTATTTGCTGTAACAAACTCTATAGAGAAACAGGTCAAATGCTGGAAAATTTATGAAAATGTAAGACTGGGGTATTTTGAGATAACTGTGAGATAACGGAGATAACTGTATTAGTTATCTATTGCTGGATGATGAGCAAATTACTCAAAATTTAGTGTCTTAGAGCAACAAACATCTATCATTTTTCACAGGTTGTGAGGGTCAGGAATCTGAGAGTGGCCTGGGCGGGTGATTGTGGCTCAGGGCTTCTCATGAGGTTGCCGTCCAGCTGCCTCTCAAGACTTGACTGGGGATGGAGGATGCACTTCAACACCCATTCTTGTGGTTGTTGGCAAGGAAGCTTCAGTTTATCTCTCTCCTCTTGCATTTTACTATAAGCAGCAAAAGAAACCAGGCAACACTTTTAACGCTTTGCTTGGAAATCTCAGCTAGATCGCCCAGTTACCATAGGCAACAACGTTGTCAAAAAGTTCTGCTACTAGAGAACAAGGATCCCATTTCCTCAAGTTTCCAATAACATTTACCTTACTTTCCTGAAAGCCCTGGCTTGGAGCCTTATCAAATAAAGACCATATGGCTTTAAGGCTTCAATTAACAGCTTCTTCAAGGGCAATATTTGAGTAGGATCTAAAGGGAGTAAGGGAGAGAACCATGCAGCTCTCTGGGGGGAAAACATTCCCATTAGAGGAAGCAGAATGCACAAAGGCACCGAAGTAGGGGTGCTCAACATGTTCAATAGCCCAAAGGCCAGTTTGGATGCAGCAAAATGAATGAAGGAAAAAGCAGAATGAGCAGCAAGAAGGAGCTAGAGCAAGGAGTCAGATCATTTAGTGGCTTACAGGCTGCTCTAAAGACTTAGATTTCTCTCTCTCTCTGATTGAGGTGGGGACATAATGGAGGAAATGCAATCCAATTTAAAGTATAAAATAACCACCCTGGGGGCACCTGGGTGGCTCAATCTGTTAAGCTTCAGGCTCTTGGTTTTGGCTCAGGTCATAATCTCACTGTTCATGCGTTTGAGCCCTGCGTCGGGCTTGTGCTGACAGCTGGGGGCCTGCTTGGGGTTCTCTCTCTCTCTCTCTCTCTCTCTCTCTCTCTCTCCCTGCCTCCCTCTCTCTCTCTTTGCTCCTCCACCACTTGCACTCTTTCTCTCAAAATAAATAAATAAACTTAAAAAAACTTTAAAATAACCACCCTGGATGCTATATGGAATATAACTCTGTGTGTGTGTGTGTGTGTGTGTGTGTGTGCATGTGCAGGTGTCTGGTATAAAGGTGGACCTGGAAGCCAGCTAGTAAACTTATTACCAAGTGTGAGATGATGCCCTAAGAGTGGCTCATAATAGAATTAGTGAGAAATTGTTGGATTTTGCATATATTCTAAAGAGTCATAGGATTCAAAGGAATTGATGCTCTTTCCAAATTTTGAAACATACTAATGAGTAGTTAAATGTACAGAGAAAACTAGCTTTGAAAAAAGATGCTAGTCAATATGACACTAAAAAGACAGCAAATGTTCCAGATGAATTAATTAACATAAATATATTAGCTTGAATATTATATACAGGAAACAGCCCAAATTGGAATTGAAAGGAGAGGGTAATACAAACAACTGAAGACAGTATTTTCTTTATCTATGAAAATCTTTTTAAAACGTTCATCCCTAGAATAAGGGAGTATGTGTTTGCAAGGCCAATTTCAGCATATCCATTCAACATCTAAATGTCAGCTACACAGCTCCAGAGGACATTCTATCACAGTTATGGAAGTTATTTCATTCCCTTTGTAAGAATTTACAGAAAGTCAGACACTCAGGATTTGGGAAAGAGTTTTCCAAAGAAGCAAACATCCCCATCCTCTTGAAGCCTTTCTTCTTGAAGCTCCATATGACATACTGGTGAGACACGTTATAATTTTGTAACTTTCAAGACTTGGGATCATTGGCATTTGATTGTAAAACCAAAGGTACACATTCATAAATTATCAAACTGTAGTCCTGATAAATATGTAATCCTGATAAATAGATCTTAGGGGCATTCTGCTTTACATCTACAGTTTGAGGTTCAAGTATAAGTAAATAAAAAGCCCTTGTGCATTGCACGATAACCCAACTTCAAAATCAGGCTTGGAAATTGAAAGTTCCTCTACTCATATTTATGCAAGTGAACCAGTTCTAATTTATCATAAAACATATTAAAGGAAAGGGTGACCCATGAAAAGGGCAGATGACACCTGATAATAATGGAGCAGTAAAACACAAGTGTTTTGGCGTCTGTGTTTATCAGATAAGGAATAACTAAGCAACTGAAATTGCACATCAGTAGTCTGCCGTTCAGTGATTTTCAGTGCATAGATTACCTTACCATTAACTATGAGTCTAAAATGTATTTGAGAGGGGCGAGGGGCATCTGGGTGGCTCCGTCCGTTAAGCGTCCGACTTTGGCTCAGGTCATGATCTCACGGTTTGTGAGTTCAAGCCCCGCGTCGGGCTCTGTGCTGACGGCTCAGAGCCTGGAGCCTGATTCGGATTCTGTGTCTCCCTCTCAATAGGCCCTTCCCCTGCTCATGCTCTGTCTCTCTCTGTCTCTCAATGACAAATAGATATTTTAAAAAATAAAAATAAAAAAAGTAAAACGTATTTGAGAGTAGCTACCTTAAATTGCATAAGGGCAAAGAATCTGGAGAACCTGAGATATTCTGACCAGGAAAGCTGATGATCTGAAAATAGTATTTCAAAGACAAATTCAGAGTAGATGGTAGTATAGTTTTTATCTCTTTAATCACTATTGCACTGAATATCCAACAGAAGTACTTTAAATTCTATCCTAAGGTCAAAGTGGCATAAGACAATCTCTTCTAGCCCCAGATTACTGACCCCCTTCTGTTCCAGGAGCCTCTTTTACATCTATTTAGGCCCAGTTTATTCACTAAAAATTATCCCCAGCACCTCTAGTCATCCTTTACGTATTAATAACTATTAATAATCCTCTCATATGTTCCTTTTGGATACTGTTATGATGTCTAGCACTGTAATTTATCTCCATTGTCCGTGATGTAGTTCCAGCCATGCTGTTAGAGTATTTATTAGCTAATCATTAAGTCTGCAAGGAAACTTTTCACCTGGAGTTGTAAATATAATCTGAGTGGTATTGGAGGTAGTTCCAGGAATAGAGTAAGACTTGATAAAGTGTTTTTTAATTACAGGTATCATCATTTTATGGAATACATTGGCACTGTAAGTCTTTCTCCAATGGCCAATGTCATCTTGACATTTATTCCCTTTACACAACCAGCACTTTTGTTGCAATCTGAGGTTGAAGAATTGTTGGATGCTGTGCATATTTAGGGGAATGTATTGGCTGAAGGCTAAAGATTATTTTTAAAAAAGGAGATCGGGGCACTTTTTTCTTCCCCTATTATAATAACCTCAGCCCCTAGCTGCTGAATTCACACTCATTCTTAGGGACAAAGTTATAATGAGATTTTTTAGGTGGTACAAAGTGCCAGTGGAAGCTTCAGATTCATATTTAATTGATATTAATAATAATAACTGAATTCATACTATTTACCAGACACTGTGCTACCAGACATGATTTAAGTCCTATTACTCAAAGAGGGAAATTGAAACTTGGAGAGATAAAATAACTTGCTTCAAGCATCACAGACTCTGTTTAGATTCAGGTTTTTATTCTTTGCCATACGTCACAGACTCACTTATTATTCCATGAGGAGGATTCATGCCCTTAACCTTTAGTCCTAAGTATCTGTGACAGTTATCATAAGAGACAAGCTACTAATACTATTGTGTTCTGGGTTATTATTTCTAGAATGCCATTTTAGACTGAGGATTGCAAGGGCAAAAGTAAACGCCCAGCTACTTTTCATAATTAGTGATTCAAAATCTTCAACATTCCGGGGCACCTGGGTGGCTCAGTTGGTTAAGTTTCCGACTTTGGCTCAGGTCACGATCTCACAGTTCGTGAGTTTGAGCTCGGGCTCTGTGCTGACAGCTCAGAGCCTGGAGCCTGCTTCACATTCTGTGTCTCCCTCTCCCTCTGCCCCTTCCCTGCTCATGCTGCGTCTCTCTCTGTCTCAAAAAATAAAATAAACATTTAAGAAAAAATTTTTTCTTAATAAAAAAATTTAAAAAAAACACAAAATCTTCAACATTCCCACAGACAGAGTTTCACTTTTAAATGGCAAATTTTTATTTCAGTTTCTCAGGGGTTTGAACAAAAGCCAAGATTGGAGCTTGGTTTTCTCAAATTGAGTGAGATTAAATTATATCTTGTCTTCATTCTGTCATGCAATGTCTTGGAATTATAAATAGTACTAATACAATTGCCCTTGTTCACTTTGATATACACAGGACTACTAAAACCAACCTAAATTAATTAAACAAGTTTTAATTTTATTTTTAACCTTTTAAGCAGCCTAAAATAAGGGAGATGATCTAATTTGGAAGACAAAGATTCCCAGGATGCCAAATCAAATGGATTGAATATAACAAGCCAGATATTAACTTGACTGGAGACACATTTCTATGGACCAGTTTATGCCCTAAAGAGAGATCAAAAATGCTAATCCTACACCTTAGAGACTTGGAATTAGGAAATGTTTATTGATACACCAAGTAACCTGGGTTCAGGCTCACTTGATAATTCTGTTCTGGGATAGGTACTTACTTTCTATGCAAAGCCATCCAGCTTTCTTTTCTTTACTCTTAATTTATTTTTGTTTGTATGTCTGTCTCTACACCACACTTGGTGGGAAGATTTTACTGGAGGTAGTGTTAGAGGTGGAGAACTTGACAAAGTGTTTTGAATTACTTAAGAAGAAAACATGTGGTCTATTAATAAAGTATTGGTATTGGTGGTGATGTTGATGATGATGCCAACATTTACTGAACATTTACTATGTACCAGACCCTACTCTAACTTCCTGAAGTATAGTTACTTCGTTAGTATTTATTTCAACACCACAAGATGGGTCACCCTTATCATCTCTATTTTTACAACAAGGAAACTAAGGTACATTTCTTTCCTAATTAACTAAACCCAATTAATGGTAAAGGCATTGTCTTCTGTTATTTGTTTGTTATCACTCAGTAGATCCATGCATTCAATAAATATTTACCGAGAGTTGATTCTAGAGCCATGAAGGCGAACACAAAACATACCATTACCTCAACGGGCTTAAGATTAAACAGGTAGCAAATATAAGAGGTTAACAGTTCTGCCTATGGACAAACTCCAGGGTACTATGAAAGCCCACAGAAGGGACTCATAAGATGTTCTTAACATTCATGTGAAGGAAGACAAACATGCATTCATTTTAAAAACATTATGTGTTATGCAAGAAACTAAAGTAGAGAAGGAGACTACAGAGGTCCTAGGTGGTCATGGTAAGGCAGTTTTAAATAGGACAACAGGGGCTGGGGCGGGGGGAGTCCTTGAAAAGAAAAATATTTAAATAAAGACCAAACACTGATGAGAGAGGCAGGCATTCAACTACCTGCAGAAATGCCAGTCTCATCAGAGAGAAAAAGAACAAATACAAAGGCCCTGGGGCAGAATAATTCCTGATATGTTGGTGAAACATCAAGGAGGCTGGTAGTGAGGTATGCGAGTGAGGAAGAGAGTAATAGGAGATTAGATCAAAATGCAATGGAAGCACCAGATTCTTTAAGGATCTGAAAGGTATTGTACATTTTCCTTTCCTTTTCTTTTTTTTATTGTTTGTTTACTTTTTCTCTGAAGTGAGATGAGGAATTATTAGAAGGCTGTGAGTGAAGGAGTAAAATAATTTGTGTTCCATTTTTAAAGTAAATTTTATCTTCTGCATTGAATACAGATTGTAGAGAGGTAAGAAAGGAAGCTGGGATACCAGTTAAACCAAAAGTTAGACTGATGAGACATAGAAGTTCCAGGGGGCAGAGATTAAGGGTTAATGATTTGGAGAGTGATAAAATAAAAATAAAACTCAAGAATCATTTTAATTTACACAGTAGTGATAAGATGATTAAAAATAATTGCAAATGATATAATGTAAAACATACCTTATCTTGCCTTTATTATGCTTTGGCATTCCTATGGCCAATAAGCTCAGTTACTATCAATGAAGATAAGGTCATTGTTTCCCTGCCTCCTGTACTCAATAAATTTAGTCAATACCATTTGCACAATCTGTATCCTATCTAAGGTAGCTATCTCTCAAAAATTTGTTAATGATTGGATATTCATGTAAAAAGACATGCTTTGACTCTTACCTCACACAGTACACTAAGATTAACTTGACATGGATCATAGATACAAATGTCAAGTTAAAACAGTAAGACTTTTAGAAGAAAACATAAAAGAAAAATCTTCACAACCTAGAGGTAAGTGAAAAATTTTTCAGTAAGGCTCAAAAAGCAAAGCCATTTAAAATTGATAAATTGGACATTTTCAAAATGAAAATGAACTGCTCTTAAAAAAATGAAATGAAAGAAACGTTGGGAGACATATAAATCCTCCCAGTATTATATGTACACAATATAATATAACACAACATATAATGTTCTTCAAAAGATAGCATTAAAAAAAGGAAAATATAGCAACATTGGGAGACATACATACAAACACACACCATATCATATATGGACATACATATATGTGACATGTAGATATATTACATATCAATGCATATATGTTGATTATATTCAATATAATTTTTTTCTTTTTAAATTTTTATTTAATTCTAGTTAGTTAACATATAGTTCAATATTGGTTTCAGAAGTAGAATTCAGTGATTCATCCCTTACCCAGTGTTCATATGACAAGTGCCCTCCTTAATACCCATCACACTTCTAGCCCATCCCACAATATAATTCTATGTCGACTAAAAACTCTTAAAACCAATAGTAAAAAAACCAAATAACCTAATATAAAATAAGGAAAATATCTGAATAGACACTTCAGCAAAGAAGATACACAAACGACTATTAAGCACATAGAAAGATGTGTGACAACAATGGTTGCCTGGAAATTGCAAATTGAAACCATAATGAGATATGATAGCTCATGCAACTATCAGAATGTTAAGACACACACACACACACACACACACACACACACACACACCAATTGTTGGCAATAACGTAGATCAACTGGGACTCTCATACATTGCTAGTAGGAATGTAAAGTAAGATATCCACTTTGGAAAACAGTTTTGAAGCTTCTTATAAATATAAACATAAACTTAGCTTAGAAAAATGAAATTATAGGGGCGCCTGGGTGGCTCAGTCGGTTAAGTGGCCGACTTCGGCTCAGGTCATGATCTCTGGGTCCGTGAGTTCGAGCCCCGTGTCGGGCTCTGTGCTGACAGCTGTTTCAGATTCTGTGTCTCCCTCTCTCTGACCCTCCCCTGTTCATGCTCTGTCTCTCCCTGTCTCAAAAATAAATAAAACGTTAAAAAAATTTTTTTAAAAAAAGAAAAATTATGTGTCCACCCAGAGTTGCTACATGAATTTTCACTTCAGCTTTATTCATTACAGCTAAAACTTGGAAATAGTCCAAGTATTCATCAACAGCTGAATAGATCAATTAGGGTATATTCATACAATAAAATACAATTCAGCCATAAATACATAAAAACTACTAATACACAGGAGAACATGCATGAATCCCCAAAACATCATGCTGAGTGAAAGAAGCCAAACACAAAGGACTGCATGCTCTAAGATTCCATGCAAATGACTCTCTAAAAGACAGATCTAATTTATACTGACAGAATAAGTTAGGGTTAACCTGGATTTGCAGTGCTGGGGAAGGAATTATTTAGGAAGGACACGGTAGGGTCACCAAATTTAGCAACCAATCAATCAATTAATTAAAATACAGGATTCTCAGTTAAATTTGAATTCAGATTAAAAAAAAGATTTTTGGAGGGGAGGCACCTGGGTGGCTCAGTTGGTTAAAAGTCTGACTTTGGCTCAGGTCATGATCTCCCAGTTCTAGAGTTTCAGCCCCCTGTCTGGCTCTGTGCTGACAGCTCAGAGTCTGGAGCCTGATTTGGATTCTGTCTCCTCCTCTCTCTGCCCCTCCCCACCCACCCACCCACACACACTCTCTCTCCCTCTCTGTTTCTCTCAAATATAAACAAACATTTTTTAAAAAAAGATTTTTTACTATGTCTCAAATATTTTATGAGACATATTTATTTTTTGAAATTTAAATTTAACTTGGCATCCTAGCATCTGACTGTGGTGATGGAAATGTTCTTAATTTTGGTTGTAGTAGCACTTATGTAGATGCACACTTTGTCTAAATACATCTAAATATATACTTTATTTTTAAATTATATCTCAATAAATTTGATATTTTAAAATCCTATGCTGTTGCCAACAAGATTACTAGATAAACAAGGTAGATGAAAGCATTCACTATAACCAAAAAAGTTCAACATAAAATTATCATAGACACATTTTGTGTCAGAAGTGGAAAATTCATAATATTTGCAAGTTACTGAGGCTCAATCCTAGAATTTCTAGGTATAAAATGGACTTCAGGTCTCCAGGAAACTGAGTCTGCAGGTTTCTGGAGATTGGGCTATCGATAAGATTGCTTTTTTCTTGTTATTTACTAAGATATTTGTAAACTGGTGGACTGTGATCTCTATCAGTTAACCATTTGGTTTCCTTTCGTTTCCTTTGTTCTTGAGCAGCCAGGAGTGCCTGAGGAATGTCACCTACATCCCACCTGGAGGCAGACGGTGTTTGTGGGGTGTCAGCTTGCCTTATGCTCCCTCATCACTAGGGCCTGAGAAGGCTGGGAGCCTGGACAAGAAAGCCACATGTATAGTCAGGGGCAGAAGAAGGGAATCTAATAAGTAACCTCCATGGTGAATTTACTAGGAAAACACACAAAACCGGGTCTCAGATATACTGGGAATGTGTTTCATTCTCAATCTTTGCTCCATTGCGAACAGAATTCTACTCTTTTCTAGGCCTTGAAAATCCTTAGCAAACTTTCAGTTTAAAATGGGTCTGGCATGATGCCTGGGAGAAGCAAAAGCATATGTTCTTTGTAAAAACACACCTAGACCTCAAGTCAGACCTCACGTGTTCCCAGGATAAAAGTCAGAAAACATTCCAATTTCAAAATTTCAAAATTTATGAGCAAACAAATCACCTTGAGTGAGAGTGAGCAGAAAACAAACAGCCAGACTAACAAAGCCTATAGATACTGCATTAGCACATGTTGATATAAAAATAGCATGCTTCACATTTTAAATCCAAAATTTATTGAAATTTTGATTAAACAAAAATTTAAAGAAAAAAAAATGGACAGATTTGTCCAAACAATAGCCACCTTTATAAAATTAGAATAATCAAGGCAATATTGGTTCGTGGGTAGACTAATAGAGAAATGGGAGAAAAAAAAGGGTAGCATAGAACCAGACACAAGTATATTCTTGAAAAGCTAGTCTGTTATGCAGACGGTTCTGTATATCAAAGGTAATCAATGAACTATTTGATAAATTGTGGTGGGAAAAAATATAGAAAAAAAAAGTACAGTACTTGGTTTCATTCTTTGTGCCATGAAAAAATTACCTCCCGAGAGATTACAGTGTTAATTTGAAAGGTAGAAATACAAAGCCATTAAAAAGCAACATAAGAAAAGATCTTTATGATCACAGAATGGGTATAGATTGCTAAAGAATAGAAAAAATGTTTTACTAAAAAAAGATTTAAAAATTGGAAAAAGTCTAAGTTGAGATATACAAGTGTTAATGAGAAGATGTTTGCACCACAAATGTGAGAAATAAGTCCAGTGACCCAATCAAACTGTACTTTTTTTCTACATGTAAACATTTTTTTCCCCAATTTGTCAAATACTTTATTGATTACCTTTGATATACAGAACCATCTGCATAATAGACAAGCTTTTCAAGAATGTGCTTGTGCCTGGTTCTATGGACATAGAGACTCAGCACAGTGAAGGGAGGCTTTAAGCCCCGTTCTTGTAAGAGCGGGTGTCTGATGGATAGGCACACTGGGGGCAGTTACAACAGATAATTTATCTCCTAGCATGCAAGTCCCTCCCCTGATTCCTCATTGGCTGGCTTTCGCGGTCAATGCCTATGCCCATGTAAGGCAAAAAAGTAGTCTGAGTGGATGTACCTTCCTTGAGGTGATGCAGAGACTTCAGTTCTTGGAAGAATGCTCATTGCAAAGCCCATGAAAATAAGCCCAGGAAACGGAGAGGGAAAGAACCAGGAAGTGAAGTGTCTAAGGATTTGGGGCTCCACTGTGGGAGTGGGGGAGTGGTCGTACATTTTCCCATAGGTTGTAAACCTATTTTTTTATGTGTATTTATTTGTTTTTGAGAGAGAGTGTGAGAGCAGGGGAGGGGCAGAGACATGGGGAGACAGAGAATCCCAAGCAGGCTTCCAACTATCAGTGCAGAGCCCAATGTGGGTTTGAACCCACAAACATAGACATCATGACCTGAACCAAAACCAAGAGTACGATGCTTAACCGACTGAGCCACCCAGGTGCCCCTGCAAACCTATTGTTAATTAGACAGCACAGCTTTTATTTGGTACTTCTGAAAATGAGTCATCTCCCTTACTTCTCACACAAATAACTGGCCAAGGATTAGTATCTAGAATCCACAAAACTTACAGCAACCAATGAGAAAATAAAAACAGTCAATAGAAAGAAAAATTCAGAACAAAAACTCCCCAGAACAGAAAAACTATTATGTAACTCATCATATGAATCTCATTAATAACTGCGGACATAGAAATTATGGAGGAAAAAAATCATGCCCTCCTGCTTGGCAAAAATTAAAATATCTAACTCAAGCACTGATTAGGCTGTTGAAAGCTTTAGCACTACTTATACATTATTAATGGGAATATATAATTATGCTCTACTTGGGAAATCATGTTAGAAAACAATTTAGAATTGTCTTATAAAGCCGAAGGTAAATATCTTTTATGGCCCAGAAATTTCATTCTTATTTCTTACATATCCTGGAGAAACCCTTACATATGTGCACTGTGACAATACATACAATGTTAAAAGCAGTGCAGTTCTGAACAGCAAAAAAGTGAATCAAACCAAATATTTTTAATAGCAAAATGTACAAATGAGTTGTCAGACATTCATGTAATGTCACAATATAAAACGGTTACACTGAATGAATTCCAGTTTCACTTATCAATCTAGATGAATGTCAAAAACACAGTGTAAAAAAATAAAATTCATAAAACAACGTAGAAACGTAGAAAGGTTATTTTTTCCATTTGTAGTAACTTAACACCAAGCAAAAATGGATATTATATGCTTGGGAGATTCATAAATGTAAGACAGATGTATAGACAAGTAAAGGTTCAAGTCTTTAAGGGTACTAATTATGCTAGTTTTCATAAGCTAGATGTTGGGTACAATGATGTTTATAAATAATTCTTTATCTTGCACATATATGTTATATATACACACACATACATATGTACATACAAATTATTTACTATTTTATATACATATTTCTATCAATACATGTTTTTAAAAGATCAAGGAAAATATCATAATGCCATTCTTTACAAGAAAGCCATCAAATAACAACATTTTTTACCATGTACTCCCATCTGGTATAAATACGGAAATTCTTAGTTCTCTTTGTTTCTCTGCCACTGAGGCTGAATGTAACCTAGGCAAACTTTACCATTTCTCTGTGCTTGTGAGATTTTTTTCTGCAAAATGTAATGCATATTTTTCATTTGCCTTGGAGGAATGCCATGGGGCTCAAAACATAACTGCTTTAAAAACAAAGCTAACAGATTTTTATCTATTCACTTTAGACCCCAACTACCCTAGGGAAAATTCTTAGATTGCTCATAACCCTTTACAATGGTTTTCCAAGGAAATAAATCTTTCCTTTTTTTTTTTTTTTGAGCATTCACTACCATCATTTAATAACAACATCTGGTATGCACTTTAGTTTTTCAAAGCTATTTCATGTTTGTGATTTCATTTTTATCCTCATAACACCCTCATGAAACGGTGAGGAAATATTCATACGATTTCACAAAAAGTGAAGGTCACAGTGCTAGTAACATCCAAGATTAGTGAGTAAATCAGTTAGCTTCCATTCATTATTCTTTATATCATAATATACACTGTAATTCAGTTTCTAAATGTCTTGAACACATTTAACCAAAGGATTCTCTTTTATTTAGTATATTTTTAAAGAGCAACAACTTTCTAATTGTTGACATTATCAATTATATTGTTTTTTAATTTTTTTTAATGTTTATTTATTTTTGAGAGAGAGACAAACATGAGTTGGGGAGGAGCAGAGACAGAGGGAGACATAGAATCTGAAGCAGCTCTAGTCTCTGAGCTGTCAGCACAGAGCCCGACTCGGGGCTCAAACCCACGAACCATGAGATCATGACCTGAGCCAAAGTCAGATGCTTAACCGACTGAGACACCCAGGCGCCCCATCAATTATGCGGTTTTTAAGTGCTCTTAGAACACTTAAGTAAGAGAAGTAAGAGAACACTCAGTAAGAGAAGTAGTATCTCATTTTGTATAACCAAGTGAAATCTACAAAGATTGAAATTTGCTTACAGTCACAAAATAATGTGAGATCCTAAACAATATTGAACAGCAAGAGCAGCATTGCATTGCTGTTATCCTTTTTTTTTTAAGCTAGTTATGGGGCGCCTGGGTGGCTCAGTTGGTTGAGCCTCCAACTTCAGCTCAGGTCATGGTCTCACTGCTCATGGGTTTGAGCCCCGTGTTGGGCTCTGTGCTGACCACTCAGAGCCTGGAACCTGCTTCAGATTCTGTGTCTCCCTCTCTCTCTGCTCTTCCCCAGCTCATACTCTGTCTCTCTCTCTCTCTCTCTCTCTCAAAAATGAATAAACATTAAAAAATCAATCAATCAATCAATAAAATCAATAAAATAAAATAAAATAAAAAGCTAGTTTTCTAGGGAATAGAATTAAGTGATTGAGTATTTTAGGGAGCTGGAAACAATTTAAAAACTTAATGTGCAACTTCATGTATTGAATGCCCTTAATCACTAGCTTATCAAGATAAGTGCTGCTTATATATTCCTAAATATTTAGCCTCTAAATAAGAAGAATTCTAGACTTATGCTTTTTATCAACCACCTCCCCATCTACTGCTTGATAAAATTAATTAACAAAACTTTTTTTTTCTCATGAAATTGTCTAAAATCTGTCTTCCATCTCCATTTTCCTTTTCAAGATCTCATTACAGATTCATACGAGTCAGGGCTTTCCAGAGAAAGAGAACCAACAGGATATGTGTGGGTGTATATACATATGAGAGAGAGAATTATTTTAAGATATTACTTCAGGTGAACGTGGAAGTATGGCAAATCCCAAATCTGATGGATTAGGCAGGCTGACTAGAGACTCAAGGAAGAGTTACAATTGGCTGGCAGGAGTCCTTCTTGCTTGGGGAAGGTCACCCTTGGTTCAGTTAGGACCTTTAGTTGATTACAGGAGGTTCTGCTACCTTACAGAGAGTAATCTGCTTTATCAAAGTCCACTTATTTAAATGTCAATCTCATCGGGGCGCCTGGGTGGCTTGGTCGGTTAAGAGTCCGACTTTGGCTCAGGTGATGATCTCACGGTCCGTGAGTTCGAGCCCCGCGTCGGGCTCTGTGCTGACAGCTCAGAGCCTGGAGCCTGTTTCAGATTCTGTGTCTCCCTCTCTCTCTGCCCCTTCCCTGTTCATGCTCTGTCTCTCTCTGTCTCAAAAATAAATAAATGTTAAAAAAAAAATTAAAAATTAAATGTCAATCTCATCTAGGAAACAACTTCAATGACATATCCAGAACAACGTTTGAAGAAATATCTGAACACCGTGACCCAGCTAGGTTGTCACACAAAATTAACCATCACAATTCTGAATGCCCTAGACTCCAATTTGCTCTCTATGGTCTCCATGCTTACATGATACCTCACTAAAAATGCATACTTTACATTTTTATTAATCCATCTAAAATCTATTTGATGTCCACTTTGGATAATTACTATAGACTGAATGTTTTTATCCCCCCCCCCAAATTCACATGTTAAAATTCTAACCCCCAATGTGAAGGTATAGCAAGTAAGACCTTGGGGGTGGGGTGCTTAAGTGATGAGGTAGAGCCCTTATGAATGGGATTAGTGTTCTTTTTCCAGAGTCTACAAAGTGCTCCCTTGCTCCTTCTACCATTTGGAGACACAGTGAGAAGACAGCTGTCTGTGCATGACCCGAGAAGCAGGCTTTCACTGCACACCTAATCTACTGGTACCCTGAGCTTGGAATTCCCAGCCTCCAGAATTATGAGAAATACATTCATGTTGTTAACTACCCACCTGGTCTATGGTATTCAGTTATAGTGGCCCGAAAGGACTAAGACAATAATATCCCATGAAGACAATTAGAAAAGCTCAAAACTTTTTTTTTTTTTTTTTTAATGCTTGAAGACACTCAAGTGGTAAAATAGATTGATAAACTTAGGAGGATGTTGAAAAGGATGAAACTCTACCTAAGGTGCTAAGTATAGCATTTGGGTCATTGTTTTTCCATTGTGGAGGAGGCCAAAGTCAGAGAGAGATGCTAAGAGGCAGTAAAGCTGAACAGTGTCTTGTTAATGCTCAAGGGTTAAGAAGAAAAGCAATACCATCCAGATTATAGCAAGAAGTAGAAGCACACAAGTAAATCTTTCACTTTGGGTTGGACCTTTGAAAGGTTGCGTGCTGCAAAAAATGGTGAATTGGATGGAGGTCCTCATAGGCGGCTCACGCGGATGTCAACTCAAACCCTGAAAGTGATTTTATCTTGTCAACAGGGATGGGCTAAGAGGGCGGGGACAGGGACTTGGGTTATTTGGTGGATTGGTTTTGCTAGCAACAACAGGCCAAGGTTACAGCTACCATATCCATCTACTGGCTTTTCACATGATGGATTTCAGCTCAGTGAAATCCTCCTCTGGTGAGGCTCTTTTTGTACTTTTCTTTACGTAAATACTGAGAGAGAGGATTCGAAACAACCTCACTTTATAACACATATGCAAGCTCTGCTAGGTTCATCTTGTAGCTCATACATATTTTAGCTTCCTTCCTTACTTGTGTACTTCTTTGTTACTTGTGAAAATGGACATCTCTAAACCCATTTATTTTTCTGCCACTTTCCTTCTATTTAAAGGCAGGTAATATTTTCTTGATCACAAATATTATGTAATTATTTTCTCTTTCCTCATGCTTTGTATGCTCTTGTAAAATTATATTGATGCCAATGTAGAGTAAGTGTGCTTTAGGAAAATAGAATTTTTTAGGTTTAAAAGGTTTTGGATATTGGGGATTTCCTTTTGGTGACTTAGTAGAAAGTCATTTGAAAATCTTTAGGTTCTCTGTGTTGTTGTTGTTGCTGCTGTTGTTGTTGTTGTCTAACTGCTGGCAAAAAGGTGGGATTTTTGCATACAGGATAAATGAGTAAATGAAAATGTGTCCATAGAAATTAATGGGGCCTTTGTGGGTTGAGAAGTTTTCACGTAGTAAGGTACCTTTACAGATAAATCTGTTTAATTTCAAAGGAGTTTGAGGGGGAAAAAACATTGTGAAAATAAAACAATGGCATGGTTAATCTGTATCTTTTGTTCTTACACCAGTAGGGGGAGGTACTTAAATAAAGAGGCTTCATGCGCTCTCTCTCTCTCTCTCTCTCTCTCTCTCTCTGTCTCTCACACACACACACAAACACATGATTGTGTCTAAAACTGCCTTCCAAAAGCAATCGTAATTCTCTATGGAGGAAGATAATATCATTTTAGACCTCAAATTATTTTTACAAAAAATTCTGCACATTTAATAATGAGAACACTATAAAAAACAATGAAATACAAAGGGACAATATAACAGAGACCAACCAGCATAAATTGCAGGTGACTGATCCAGAACCACAGAGCATCTGAGTTTACTTGAAAGAGGCCATAAAATTGCTGTATTTACTATGTTCCAGAAGATAAAATACATGATTAAAAACTTTAACAGATAACTGAAAAATATAAAAAATAATGCATTGGAAATTCTAGAACTGACAAATACAATAATCACATCTGAAAATACAACTGATGGGTTCAGAAGTAATTAGTTTTTAACTGATGAGGAGAGAATTAGCACTGTAAGATTGGTCAGAAAAAAAAAACACAGCAGAATTTAGCACAGAGAAGCAAAAGAATTAAAATCAGAAGAGAAGTTAAAGAAACAAAGATGATGAGACAGAATAAAACGATCTAACACAGTTTAATTGGTATGCCAGAGAGTGAGGCAGAAGTAATATTTAAAGAAATAATGATTTACAATTTTACAATGCTATTGAAATACACCAATCTGTTGGGGTACCTGGGTGGCTCAGTTGGTTAAGCATCTGATTGTTGGTTTTGGCTCATGATCTCATGGTTCGTTAGTTTGAGCCCTAGATTGCGCTCTGAGCTGACAGTGTGGAGCCTGCTTGGGATTCTCTCCCTCTCTCTCTACCCCTCCTGCTCTCTCTCTCTCTCTCAAAATAAATACATAAACTTAAAAAAAAAATACACTAATCTGTAGATATGACAAACGTTAAGAACCTAAGCAGGATAAATGAAATTAAGTCCACACCAGGCCAATCACAGTAAAAGCGTGGAAAAGCAAATACAAAGAGAAAAAAAAAAAACATAAAAATATACAAAGTGATCATCTTTAAACAAAAATAGAAACGAAAAATAGGCAACAAATAGACTAACAGCTGACTTCTCAAAAGAAACAAAGAAAGTAAATACAAATCCCTTAACAGTTTTGTGATCTTTAAATATTCCTTCCTATTCAGCGGTTGTTTTCACTTTTTTGATGATGTCTTTTAAGCTCAAAATGTTTTAATTGTAATTAAGTCCAATTTACCTGTTTTTTCCTTTACTGTTTGTGTTTAAGTGTTGTATCTAGTAAGGGTATGCATACACATGTATGCATATATGTGCATATATATAAAGATTAAGATTTGAAATAATTTTAAAGTCAATAGGATCACCGGCACTTAAACTTATTGCTAAATAACCTGTTTTTCTCAACATGTTAATTTTTCCACCGAATCGTATAAAAACATGTGCTTTCTATAGATTTTGCTTTATTCCGATTTCTAATTCTATCCACCTTTCTTAAATCACCAAGAAGCTGAAAAGTTGGCTTGTCACTTTGTAGATAGTAAATGGGAACATTTTTGTCAAAACCAGAGTTGACATCTCCTTATGCCTTAAATCCAGACCATCACTTCTAGTTATCCACCTCATGCAAGATATTAAACAGTGGTGATCAAATATGTTTGTGAGATCAGTTTTTGGTGAAATATATTTCTTGATATCTTATTTCTTGCTTAGGTAATTGAAACATTATGGTGAAATAAAGTCCTCAAATCAGAATCTCAAATTGACGAAGACTGGGCTGAGGATGGAAGTGTTAGGAGACAGGGAAAGTCCAGGATTCCCGGCACAGAACAAGGGGAAATCTGGCCTGGGTTGGTTGTTATTGTCAGGAAATGGGAAACCTGTCCGTTCTAGTATCCTCTGCCATGCCCTATACGTTGCCTTCTGCTCCCACAGCTTCTTGCGTGATTGTGTGTGTTTTTGCTCTTATTCAGAAAGAGAGGGGGTCGTAGTAAGAGAATTCAAAATGTTTGCCCAGTAGCAATGATGACACTCTCTAAGCTTTGAGTATTGTTCAATATTTTTATTCTGTGGATCATGCATTACTTATTGAGAGGTTCTTTTTACCTTTTAGAATAGAAGTAATTACTCAGATGACTAGAGCTTCCTATAGTTCAAGAGATTTACTTTGTAACGTTCAGTACTAAGAACAAATCAGCCAATTCATATTTCCTAGTAAGAAACAACAGAATACACAGTTTATATATATTTTTTCTCCCTCTTAACTTACTGCATGGAAACTAAGTCCCATAGATGATGATTTGCTAGAAATACTATACTACTGATTTCAGCTTTTTGCTTTAGGATAAATGACCTTAAAGACTATCAAACCAGTAGTATTTTACAAGTGTAAATGTTTTATGCATTTTTCAGTGACAGTCCAAATGGATCATTTATTAAGGTATTTATAATAATAGAATCTGGAAATGACTATGAACAGTTCAATCTGACATCAAAATCATTTTAACTCTCTGATAATTTTGAAATTATTTGCTCATTTTTTTTTGCTTGTTTACCTGAGCCAAGGTAATATGAGGTTGTGACAAAATTTTAAAAAGTAACCAATCTGTTTATATAGGCAAAAATAAAGGACAGGTTCAAATCTGTACACAAAGAACAAAAAGGAAAGATATGCCACCTTTCTACATTATGTGCAATCAAGTAACCCAGGCTAAAGCAGCATTTAGAAATAGGAATCTATTAGAAGAAACTGAAAAACGTGGAGGAGGAGGGCTTTTTGTTGTTGGTGTTGTTGGTCAAATCAATTTTAGTTTAAAAAAAATGAAAGAAACTGACCAATAAATGTAGGGATATTTTCATCATAATAAGCAAAATTCATAGTACTGTGATATTATACTACCCATTTTCTAGACAGACACAATGAAAGACTAAGTCATTTTCCTAAGTCAACACTGGGAATAAGCAGTAGATTCTGAATTGGGTTCTCTTTAAAAATTATGACCTGACTGGGGTGCCTGGGTGGCTCAATTGGTTAAGTGTCCCAACTCTTGGTTTCAGTGATCTCATGGTTTGTGAGTTTGAGCCCCATGTTTGGCTCCAGTAGTGTGGAGCCTACTTGCTCTCTCTCTGCCCCTCCTGCACTCTCTCTCTCTCTCTCTCTCTCTCTCTCTCTCTCTGTCTCTCTCTCTGTCTCTCTCTCTCAAAATAAATAATATAACTTTAAAAACAAATTATGACCTTACTAATCACTCTTGGAAATTTCTCTGGAGTGGATGATTATTTCCCATAGCTCCCTTTGGCCTCTAGAATCTTCAGTTTGTCTGGATTTTAAAAATAATTCTCTTAAACCCAGTGATAATTTTCAGACAACATAGTTTTTGCTACCATGGATTTGGGGAATGGAGGAAAAAATATCAGAATGTACAGTCACTGAATGTCAAACCAAAATCACCCTGCCAATCTCATTTAAACTTTCCACCAATTATCTGCTTTTCCAAATACTTAAAGAGTATTCAAAACTTTTATTTTAATATACATTGTGAAAATGCTCAAATGTTAAAAAATGAAATTTTATTTATTTATTTATTTATTTATTTATTTATTTATTTATTCATTCATTTTAATGTTTATTTTTGAGACAGAGAGAGACAGAGCATGAGCAGGGGAGGGGCAGAGAGAGAGGGAGACACAGAATCCGAAGCAGGCTCCAGGCTCCGAGCTGTCAGCACAGAGCCTGACACCGGGCTTGAACTCACGAACCATGAGATCATGACCTGAGCCGAAGTCGGACGCTTAACCGACTGAGCCACCCAGGCACCCCAAAAAATGAAATTTTAATACCACAGATATAGTGTGTATCTGTTTATGTAATATATGTATACCTGGGTTTTACATCTAAAAAAAGTACATTTGAGGGGACTCCAAAGAACCAATTTTTGCTCCTCTAAGGGTGCCACAGCTCCCACTGAGGTTATATGATCCACACAATGGCCACTTTATTTCTAACAGTGCTCATTGGTGTCTTACTTCATTTTTACCTGAAAATCTTCCCTGACGTGTTTCTATTATTTTGTCAATTTCAGGTTCTTTTGGACCTAGTTTACCTTTTTATATATCCTGTTTCATTAATTTCTGCTTTTATATCTATTACTTTTTTCCTTTTCCTTTCTTTGATTTTACACTTGTGTTCTTTTTTCCTAATTAAATACTCTGCATATTGAGGGCTTTTTCTCCAATATAAATATTTAAGTTCAGTTATATGTGATCTTTTAAGTAATATTTTAATTATGGCTAATAGTTACTGAGCACTTACTATTTTTAAAGATCTGTGATAAAATTTTACATATTGTAGCCTATTTACTCCTCACACCAACACCTTTAAGTAAGTAATATTACTTTCTTCCTTTTCTTCGCAGAAAACAAAGAGAGGTAAAATGGCTAGGTCAAGGTCACACAGCTAATAAATCCTGGAGGTAAGATTCAACTCAAGCATTCTGACTCCTGAATTCTTTAAAATAAATGCCTAGAACACTCATTCTATTGGTTCTATTCCTCTGGAGAAGTTGGACTAATACAGATTCTTTTCTGAAACTTGTCTTGACGTAAATACATATATATTTATATTTATATTTATATTATATATTTTTCCTTTTTCATTTATTTATTTTCACCTTTCATTTACTTATTCACTTAAACATACTCATTTTATAACCTGTGCCTTATTTTTTCATTACTGTAATTATTAAAAGTCTAATTCTGTTGTTTGTTTGCGGGTTTTGTTTGATGGTTTACTCTCTCTCATCATGCCTTGCTTCCTTGTGAATTTAGAGTTTAGATTGAGCTTATGTTTTGTGGGAAATTTATGGGGTCTTGGTTAAGGAAAGTCCTTTCAAAAATTATTTGAATTGGCCCAGGGACCCACAGGAACATTTTGAATTTTTGTTTGATTTGCCATTTCCTGTACAATGCAGGTGAAATAAATTTGAACCTCAAAACCACATTAGACAAGGCTGATGTTACAATGCTTTTAGGAGACTTTATTTCCCACCCAAGCTCAGGCCAAGACAAACATGTTTATTTTATAATCTTCTTTTCCTAGTAAGACATATTTTTTTTCTTTTTTTCACTTTCACTAAAGTGGTCCCACTCTCATTTATGCTACTCAATCCTGAATTCCCCAACTTGAGGTTAAAGCCTACTCTGTGGTCAAAGTGATGGCTTTAAAAGATACTCCTAGTTTCTGGGATGGCTAACTCCCTCAGGACTGCTACAACCTTCAAATTCCCTCTCTGATTTTTAGCTTATTCGATCTCCATGGGATTTCCTTTATGTTTTTAAAGTCCTAGCTATACTGAGAATCATACATATTTTATTCAGTATTCCTACCTGGTTTGTATTTTGCAGAATATGTATGATTTTTTTTTTCTTAGGCTATTTAAAATTAATGCCTTTGGTGGAACAAAAACAATTTTAGTCTTAGATGTTAATGTTAGTGTTTTGAATCCTAAAATTAATTTTAAATGTATAAATCCTTTTTATGGATGTAATTATCTTAAACATAAAAATGAATTAGAACTAGTTCTTTAACTTCACTTCTTCATAACTTACACACTCTCTCAATTCATTAGTAGAAGAATTCCTTTCTTATGTTTGGTAATTATTATTTTTAACTTTAATTTTAATTCCAGTATTAACATACAGTGTTTTATTAGTTTCAGGTGTACAATATAGAGATTCAACAATTCTATACATTACTCAGTGTTCATCATGATAAAGGTACTCTTAATCCTCCCCACCCATTTCACCCATCCCCCACCCCCCTCACCTCTGGTAACACCAGTTTGTTCTCTATAGTTAAGAGTCTGTTTCTTGATTTGTCTCTCTCTCTCTCTCTCTCCTTTTTTCTTTGCTCACTTGTTTTGTTTCTTAAATTTTACATATAAGTGAAATCATATGCTATTTGTCTTTCTTTGACTAACTTTTCCCTAAATCTTACACTCTCTAGCTCTATCTATGTCACTGCAAATGGCAAGATTTCATTCCTTTTATTGCTGAGTAATATTCCATTATATATATATTATATATATGTATATAATATGTATATGTGTATATAATATGTATACATATATATGTATGTATATAATATGTGTATATATGTATATAATATATATGTATGTATATGTGTGTGTGTATATATATACACACACACATATACATACCATATATATGCGTTATATAATTATAAGAGGTGATAAATATATATCACCTCTTCTTTGTCCATTCATCTATTGATGGACACTTGGGCTGCTTCCATAGTTTGGCTATTATAAATAATGCTGCAATAAATGTAGGGTTGCATGTATCTCTCTGAATTAGTATTTTTGTATTTTGGGGGTAAATACCTAGTGGTATGATTACTGGATCGTAGGGTAGTTCTATTTTTAACTTTCTGAGAAACCTCCATACTGTTTTTCATAGTAGCTGTACCAGTTTGCATTCCCACCAACAGTGAATGAGGGTTTCTTTTTCTTCACATCCTTGCCAACACTTGTTTCTTGTGTTTTTGATTTTAGCCATTCTGACAGGTGTGAGGTGATATATCATTGTGCTTTTGATTTGCATTTCCCTGATGATGAGTGATGTTGAACATCTTCTTATGGGTCTATTGACCATCTGTATTTCTTTTGTAATTATTAATAAATAATGGAGAATATGTATAACATTTAAACTTTCTATTTCTTGGTTTTGAGTCTAAACTTTGTGAACACTCTTGTGACTGATTTTCTTCAAAATATCATTTTCTGAATCATTTAAGAACAAACGAAAACATTTTGTTTTTGAGAGAGAGAGAGAGAAAGACAAAGACAGAGGGAGCGAGCAAGCAGGGGAGGGGTACAGGGAAAGGGAGAGAGAATCCCAAGCAGACTCCATGCCCAGTGTGGAACCTGAAGAGGGGCTCAATCTCATGACCATGAGATCATCACCTGAGGCAAAATCAAGAGTTGGATGCTTAACCCACAGAGCCACTGAGACACCCCTAAAACATTTTAAATTATAGTGATATTGAATATGTATAGAGAAAGGAAAATAAAGGACACAATTTTGAAATTACACTACTTGCCAATTTCTCTGTTGTGACAGTATGTGTGCTGAGTTTTGCATTGTAATTTTTGATCTTGTCTTACTAAGGTGTCAAGTACCCAAAATAATGGCAAAATTCACTGTCCACTTCATTCCTATAAAGGACATTTCCCCAAAGCACAAGGATATGTTTTGGAGTATCTGTGTAAGCAGGTTCAAAAAGTAGCATCCAAAATGAACATAACAGGGCACCTGCATGGCTCAGTCAGTAGAGCATGTGACTCTTGATCTTGGGGTTTTGAGTTTGAGCCCCATGTTGGGTATAGAGATTACTTAAAAAAATGCACATGCCTTAGATAAAACAGACTCCGTGAATGGACCTGCAGAACATAATATGCTAAGTGATATAAGCCAGACACCGAAAGAAAAATACTCTATGATCTCACTTATGTATGAAATATATGAGTCAAATTCATAGAAGCTGAGAGAAGAACAGTGATTACCAGTGGAAGAGAGGTGGGGCAAATGGAGAGATGTTGGTCAAAGGGTACCAAGTTGAAGTTGTAGGATGAATAAATTCCAGATATCTAATGTACAGCATGGTGAGTAAACATCACATTGTACACCTTAAATATACATAATTTGCTAACCAAGAACTATAAAATATGTCTTTGAGGAATGGGATGAAGAACGACAGAGGGACTACACATGTTACGCAGCATTTTTTAGTCACACAGACACATGCACATATACACAAACATATGCTGGCTAGAATATTGATGAAGCCACATTATTATGTATAAGTGTGTACATACACTATGTAAGAAGAGCACATCTTCTATTGAATTTCAATCACTGATATGCATTTTCAATACGCTTGACCACTCTCTAAAACATATTTTTTTAAGGCAATTGAAACTATCTGAGGATAAACCATCTGCATTGCATGTCAAGAAAAAAATAAAGAACAGATCACTTGCATATATATTTTATTTCTTCCCAGCTAGAGACAGAACATCTCCAAAGAGGAACAGAAATAGGAGCAGAAAGAAACTCTGATCATCTTGAACCATCTTCTTTTTAGCAGGTGAACCTTTTCTTTGATGAGTCAGTAGTGGTGTGTGCATTTTAAGTGTTTGTATACTTGGCCTATTGTATCCACACTTTCAGTCAGAATTAAATACTCCTTTGTCAGAGATGTGGATAAATGTGATCCATACTAACTTGATTCTGGTGTGACCTTTCTGCATCACTTATTCTGAATTAAATATTCTGATCATGCTAGGCTACGTCTTGGTTTGGAGTCAACTTTCTGTGGTATTTACCTGACCGTCTCAACATGCGGATTTAGGTCTTCTTTTATTTATGCAAACTTCTCATTGATTATATAGTTTTAAATATTTTTTCTGTTTCATTAGTTTGTTTTCCATCTTCAGGCCATACACTTATACTTATGGTGGATTGTCTTTGCCTGTCTCCCAATTCAACCCTTCTTTCTTTCTCTCTTTCTTTTATTTTCCTGTCACGAAAGTAGTGTAATGTACAATCTCTTAGTACATATGAATGAGTTCTTCTATGACAATTGATATGACAATTTTAAATTGAGCTACTACAATTTTTAAATTTAATACCTATTGTTAAAAATGACTATCACAATTCTGATTACACAAACCACAGAAAAGGTTGTGTCCCTTTATTCTGGATCACACCTGCTGGCAAATTTTTCTTTCACCCTGTGCTAAGGATAGAACATGATACCTAGTAATTGCATTCATTTACATTATTTATTTATCATATATGTTAATTGATTTACGATGTTTATTGGCTGTATTTACTACTTTGTGAATTCTTGTTCATTTGCCCATTTATCTTATTGATTTGTGTGAGTTCTTTATATATGGTTGACATTAATTCATTCTCTTATATATTGAATATATCTGCTACATATGTGTATGTTACATATTATATACTTTTTCACTTTAAAATTTTAACTGTCTTTTGTGTTACATAAGTTTTAAAAATGTGGTGTAGCTGTAATTATTCATTTCTTTCTAATGGCCTTTTGCTTTATAGTAAGTGGTCCTCTTTTCCCTACCTTAAATCATAAGTTTTCCTATACTTTCTGCTAATATTTCATATAATTTTTACATTTAGATATTTACCATATCAGCAATTTATGTTTGTGAATTTGTGAGAAGAAACTAACCCATTTTATTTCTTCAAGTTAAGAGCCAAAATTTTATGGGGAGAATATTCTTACATACAAGAAAATTTTTCAATGGAAGCCTGCTTTATTTATCAGATAATAAAATATCAAAAGGAAAATATCATTTATCTGAAGACATGTTTTATAATTTTGAATTTATGAAATGTATATAATATTCTGCATTTTAATTTAATTTAATTTAATTTAATTTAATTTAATTTAATTTTGGAGAAAGAGTATGAGCAGGGGAGAGGAGCAGAGGGAGAGAGAGAGGAATTTCAAATAGTCCCCATGTTCAACACTGAGCCCAACATGGGGCTTGATCCCATGACCCTGGGATCACTATCTAAGCTGAAATCAAGAGTCAGACATTCAACCAACTGAGCCACTCAGGCACCTTGTCTGCATTTTAAGTGAATACAATTTTAATATAAACCTGTATCATATGTAATTTCAAATGCTAATTTTATTACCTAATCTTAGGCAGGGTTCTAGTGTACAGAAAATGAGAAGCAAAAGTTCAACCACACTAAGCAGTGACACAACAGTAAGGGTTTGTGTTGATGTGTAGTGACCATATTTTTAGAATTAACACTGTACAATGCAGAATAAAGGACATAATGACACGTTATGCACGAATAAGGGAAGATCTAGGATCTTTTGCCTGAAGAACAGAAATCTTAGAAGATTAATGGTAGCTATCTTTAAATATTTTTTAAAAATGTCATATGTCAAGAAAATAGACCAATGAATAAGAGGTAGAGAGAGGCAATGTTTAATGTTATAGAAAACTACTTAATATGAAAACTGACTAAGCAGTGAGTAGGTGGCCGTGTGAGGAAGTTTACTAAAGGAATCCTAACAGAGGGTGAGAGGCTATCTTTTGGGCCACACACAGAGGGACTGGGATTGGACAGGCCGCTGAAGGTCGGACTAATAAATCTTTTATTTCTAAGATACTATTTAATTTTGTGCCACAGCACTTGGAACTTTCATTGTTTCATGAAAACTGAATTATGGGAATATGAACTGAGAATTTTCTAATGAAAATGTAAATTTCATTGGCCATGGAATGAAAGTATTAAGTGAATAATTGGGAACCAGTGTTTATGTAATTTCTATTGGTTGCCATTAACATACTTCTTAGCACAGACAAGACAGGGAAAGGAAAGTAGAAGTGCAAAACCAAGAGGCTAATGGTAATGAGGAGGGGGGTGGGGAAGGCTGACATTTCTGGAGCCTAAAATATCTCCGGAGCTCACAACTCAAATCACCTCTGCGGTTGACCTGTGTGTTGGGTTCTCAGCACATTCCAAAACATCTAAGTCATCCCATGCTCTTTTAATCACTTTGATTGTTGCTTGTGAGTGTTCTTAATTTTCTCTCAACACAAGTCAAAATGCTTTAAACAAATTATTATTAAGCAAAACATGCTTTAGGCTACATCCCAGCAATTGTTTTCCCAAGTTATATGTGAACAGTACAGAGTTGTATGATTTTTCTAAGAGATTTGGATAAATGCAGGAGCTGGAATTTCAATCTGATAGTGGAAGTGGAAGCCCTGAGAAAGTGTACTGACTGATTCACCTGAAATAGTGTAGGTCCTACTGACTGACTTCATGACCCTGGTATATAAATTTGCAAGATATATCATTACTCGGGGGAACTAATAAAGTTTATGTGGGTTAACTACGAGCACATTAGTTACTTACATGTAGGACATGGGAAGGTAGGAGGAATTAGGTAACTAGGGTAGCAGGGGGTGAGGCAAATAAGAGCAAAACCAAAATCCTCCCGTGGATTAGGCACAGTGACTGCGCATGTGCCGGGACCCTGGGAAGGCGGGGCCAACGGAGTCGCCCCAATCAATGCACATGACTAATATTATCAATGAAATTTTCTTCTGAAGAAACAGAGAAACAGGAAGGCCATTGGCTTGCCAGAGACAGAAACCACTCTCTTAATTTCCTTTATTATCTCCTCTGGTCTATCTTTTCAGCCTGCCTAATGGAGGACACAGGAAAACAGAAAGAAATATGTGGAAAGAAAACTGTGTTAAGCTCTTCATTAAGCTTCCCTAAAGGTCAAATAATGACAGAGAGCATTCTGACATTTCTGCAAATGATTATACTGGAGACACTCAAAGAAGAATCCACTTAGCTTTGGTTAAAAGTTAAGGTGATGAGAGGTCACCACACGTGCTTCTGGAATGGCATCTACTTGAAACCTTCCTTCCTCTCTCCTTCCCTCCTTCCATGTCTCCTCCTTTCCACCCTTTTAATAATTTTCATGATTTCCTCCCTGCTGATTTTACTTCAGTACAAAATATACCTAAAATATAAAAATACTGAAGTATAAATTCTGGACTCAGAGTCAAACTAAGGCTGGGTCCCTTTTCCAGAATAAACAGTGGTACCTCCTCCCCTTCCTCCCTACCCTACAATTGTTAGGACATTAGGCTGATGGAGGGGCAATGTGCTGAATGACAAAATAATCTCTGAACACATCTTTTAAAGAAATGCCCAGCACAGTACTCCTAGTACTGAATGCTTTAATTGGCTATTTTCTCCCTCTGGAGCCCAGAATAAAAATGGTAATCCAATTTTCCAGACACTGTTAGCACTGTTTGGCATTTTCCTAATAAAGCCACAATGCTCCTGGCCTTTTATCATAGCTTTCCAGTAGTTTCTTGAAACCATTCTACCCTAATTACTGTAGCCTGGAAGCATCACCTCCCACCTCCTGCAAGCTTTACTCAGCAATCAGCAATTTGCTGAGAGGAAGGACCACCATGTTATATTTCTCAGACTTTCATGTAGTCAGCCTTCTTTGAAATCCATTCACCTTTCTTTTCAGTCCTGAAGGATGGTCGTGGGGATGCTATTTCCAATTTTCAGAGAGCAATCGGTAGCAATAGGTAGAAATGCCTCCTATAAAGAATTAATTATCAGGTCTGCTAACCTGTGGATCAGAGCTGGACGAGAAACTGGGTGAGGAAGTGTCAATGCAAGATGAGATGTCATCTCCCTGCAGTCAGCCTGTTGTAATATGATTTCGTGAGCATGGCCTTCCCTTATTTCTGGTTTAGTCTTTATTTAAATGAAAAAGTATTGCCTCAAAAGTGGAAATATCTGGTCACCGACAGTATTGCTTGTAAGTCAAGCCACTATTTTTTTTCATGTTAACCAACTGTCTTTTCCCTAACGGAAGGGTAGGTGTGGGGAGTGGGGGATGGAGGTTTGGAGGTGGGGAAGGGGGGTTGGTGGGGGCTTCTTTGTCTTGAGATTCCTTTTGAACTGCGAAGGGCAGTGTTCAGGAATCACAGTGAAATTGTTTCTTTCTTCTTTGTTTGGTTTTTGTTGTTGTTGTTTGTTTTTTAATTTTTTAAAATGTTTATTCTTTTTTGACATGGAGAGAGCACAAACTGGGGAGGGGCAGAGAGAGAGGGAGACAGAATCTGAAACAGGCTCCAGGCTCTGAGCTGTCAGCACAGAGTCCGACGCAGGGCTCGAACCCACCAATGGCAAGATCATGACCTGAGTGAAGGTCGGATGCTTAACTGACTGAGCCACCCAGGTGCCCCTGTTGGTTTTTGAGGGGGGGATTTATTATTCACACTGCCCTCAATAAATAGAAGGTGTGGAGAATGTATAGAAATTTGAGTTGGACAGGTACTAAGTCATTTACCAGGGGAGAACTCCAAACTTCATACCCATATCCAAGGAAGGAAAGCTGTTTCCACAGAAAAGGGTGAGATACAGGGGTTGAGTCTACGTCAAACTGAGAAAATGCCAATGATTAATACTCGTGGGGAAATAGGACAGAATAAAATCAATATTTCCCTGAAGAAACCATGTTTGAAGAGAGGGAGACATTAGAATTTGATCATCAATTGGCATGCCATAGCTTCGTTTGTTTTTCAGAGTAACTCTTAGATGATACATTATTTGCATTTCACCCACTGAATACTGGAAAGATGAAGAATTGTTCCCCAAATCACAGAGCCAGAAGGGGAAACAGTGAGGTGTGCTGGGCTCTGAGCCCTTTGCCCCATCTACTGTAGCACACTATCTCAAACTAAGAAGCAATGTATGTGTACAGACAAAAAGATGTTTAGGTATTGCTACATAAGTTCCTTAAGCAGAGATATACCATCTTTGTTAAGCTGTCTAATCGTTCATTTAACATATATTTATTGGGAGTACAATACGATGTACCTGGGTAAATAATAATAACACATAGACAAAATACAGCTTTAAAAACACACACGGCATTAGAAGGAAAAATATGGGGTGAACAGATAATCATTATTGTGATGGACTTTCTGAGAGAATATTCCTCTATGATATAGAAGGTGCATGGAGCCCCATCTCATCTGTAGGTTTCTATAACATGGGAACATGGGGGTGAGATCACACGGTCTGCTGTCACTATTGTATTTTTTAAACTTTACTGGAAATATTAGCTAATAAATTAGCCAGAAATTAGGAAAGGAGGAGATCAAACTGTCTCTCTGCACTTGAAATTATTCTAATACTGAAAGCCTACCATAGAACCCATTGGAAAACCACACAAACAACACGAAAAGGCAATAAGTAGGATATAACATCAATAGAATCAATACAATTCATTATATAAAACAGAAACCACTTCGATGGTGTAAGGTAAAAGAAAAATGTCCTCATTTATGATAGCAACATCCTGATTAAAAAAAATGGTAATATGCTTAACAAGAAAAGCACAAGACCCATATGGAGAAAATGTTTAACATACCCCCATAAAAAAAGAAAAGCAGAAACAAATGCAGATACAGATTATGTTCTGATAGAAAGTCTTAAAATATAAAGATGCCAGTTTTCTCTGAGTTAATTTATAGTTCTAACATGATTCAAATAAGAGAACAGCACTTTCTTTTCTTTTTTGCAAATAATCAAGGTGATTCGAAAGATCAGTAGGAAAATAATAATAATAGTGAGGAAACTATGAAAATGAAGATCAGAGAAATAGGCTTAGTTGTACCATTTATTAACATAATTATAAAGTAGAGGTGGCTGAGTGGCTCAGTCAGTTAACCGTCCAACTCTTGATCTCACAGTTTGTAAGTTCAAGCCCCGCATTGGGCTCTGTGCTGGCAGTTCAGAGCCACCTTGGGATTCACTCTCTCCCTTTCTCTGCCCCTCTCTCATTCTCTCCTCTCTCTCAAAATATAGAAATAAGCTTTAAAAATAATAAAATAATTATAAAGTCTAAATAAATAAGATTATGGCTATGTCTCATGAACAGACATGAAAACAAAAGGAATAAAATAGAAATTCCAGAATTTGATCCAAGTGCATTTAGGAATCTGACTTATGAAAGGCACCATATACATCAGTGAAGTTAATTCAACAGTTAATTCAATAAATGATCTAAGGAAAACTGGACAGTCATCTGGACATAGGCAGATTCATCTAATGGATTAAAGTTGCAAATGTAAAAAATAAAACCATAAAGCAAGACCATAAAATAATGCATTCTTAACGACGGAGCAAGAATAATATTTGTCATTTTGACCAAAAATTCAGGGGCCTTTAAAATGTGTACATTCAAGTAATTTTAAAAAGGACCTCTGCATGCCTTAAACAAACAAAAGAAAAGCAAAACACATCAAAAATAACAGGAGCAAAGAAAAATAGACATTGGTATATTTTGAATTGATACTACCTATGAAGGGGTAATTTCTGATAGATGGGTAATCTCAAAAGCTTTAAGAAAAAGATCAGGCTCACAATAGAAAAATAAGCAAAGGTAGTTAGTTAGAGAGTTCAGTCAAAAGGGAATACAAATAGGTCTAAAAACTAACCCAGGTAATGGCAATTCCATCCTTCCAGTTGCTGAGGCCAGAAAACCTGGAGGAATAATTTACCCCTTTCGGTCCCTTGCATCACACATCCAAAACTTCAGAAAGTTTTGTTTGCTGTATCTTCAAAATGTATCCAGAACCTGACAACCCAGGTCCTCCATAACCACCCTGAGTAGCCACCATCTCAATAGGACTGCTGCCTTAGTCTAACTGGCCTTTCCACATCCACCCTTGCTCTGTGTGGTCCATTTTCATAGCAACTAGAAGAATCCTTTTAAAATACGTGTCATGCCTCTCGTTTGCTCAAATTCCTCAATGGCTTTCCATTTCTTCCAGAATGAAAGACAAGATCCCTTAAGTTGTTTACAAAGCCCTGTGCACTGTGGCTTTCCATTCTCTCCCTGACAACCTCTTCCACTCTTCCCCTCTCTGATGCTGCTCCAGTCACACTGAACTCCTGGATATTCTTCCACAATGCCAGATATTCTCGCTTCTTGAGGATTTGGGGCTGGTTATTCCTTCTCCCTGGAACTCACTTTCTCCAGATATCTGATTAGGCCACTCCCTCATCTTCAAGTTTTTGCACATATGTAATTCTGTCAACAAAATCTTATATTGACTCTCATTCCCCCTTCACCTTATTCTATTTTTATTTCTTCATAATTATCACCATCCAATATGCTATATGATTTGCATATATGAATATACATATAGTCACATGCATAGATGATTTTTTTCTGTTCAGTACACTTTTATATTCCCATTGCCTAGAATCAGGCTGATACATAGTAGAGACTCAGTACATATCTGTTCAACAAATAAATTTAATGATACTCCTAGTCTTACAGAGAAAGGTAAATTAAAATTCCAATGAGATGCCATTTCACATAACGAATTGGCAAAAATCTGAAGTTGGTAAGATGCTGTGGAAGCATACTCTCATAAATTACTGGTGGGAGTATGAAATGGTACAAACCATATGGAGGGAAATTTGGCAATATCTCTAAAAATATACTGGTACATGTCCTTTGGCATAGCAAGTTAAATACCAGTTACACAAGGACAAAATGACATATGTTCAGGTTATTCACTTTCATGTTGCTGTTAAAATTAAAAAAAAAACAGAAACAAAACTAAATATTAATTGATAAAGGACTGGTTGAACAAATTATGATACGTTAATACACTAGAATACTATATGGCTGGAAAAAATAGTAGTTCTCTGTGCATGGATTTGAAAAGCTTTCCAAAGTATCTTGCTACACTTTAAAGGAGAGAGCAGTGTGTAGAGTAATCTAACATTCCTGTAGTAAGGGAAACTGAGCAAATACATATTTACATTTTTTTTTACCTATCAACTACGGAAAGACGCAGAAGAAATTAACTGTTATTTGTACAATAGAAGCAGTAGGAAAAGGAAAGTGGAGGACAAAAGTGAAAAAGAGACATTACTCTTCACATTTTGATTTTTTTTTTTTTTGGAGTTTTGAACCATGTTAAAGATGATATATTGAAAACACTGAATATATAAACTGATTTTAAAGTTAATACAAGATAGTCTAGACTATAAACCACAAAAGAAGAATAGATAAAAGGACTGACTTTTCAGTCACAGTCTGAAGAGTAATATACGAGCACCAGTTTTCTTCAGAACTTAAACATTTGTTAAACTTTTCAGAATAGACTGCAGAAAATCAATATGTAAATGGATGAACTCAGCCATATGGAAAAACACCCACCTAAGTAATTATTTCTTAGAAATAAGCAGTCCTAATCAAAAGATGAGGGTGTAGTTTCTATCAAAATATGACTACATTAGCATGTTTAAATTGTGACTAAGACAATGCTATTAATAAATTAAAAAGGAAGGATCGCCAGGTTGACTAGAAACAGAAATGCCAGAGTCAGAAAGAGAAGCTGGCAGTTTATTCCTCAGCGTCTCATGGGCGAGGGCCCCTGGACAATGGTCACCAGCTTATGGTCTGCTTAGGATATTTACTGTTATGGACATGGATGCAACAGACTATTAAAATCTGATGTCAAAATCCATTGAAAGTATCCCACTTCACTGCCTTACTTTAATTAAAAACAATATTCTAGGGGCGCCTGGGTGGCGCAGTCGGTTGAGCGGCCGACTTCGCTCAGGTCATGATCTCGCGGTCCGTGAGTTCGAGCCCCGCGTCAGGCTCTGGGCTGATGGCTCAGAGCCTGGAGCCTGTTTGCGATTCTGTGTCTCCCTCTCTCTCTGCCCCTCCCCTGTTCATGCTCTGTCTCTCTCTGTCCCAAAAATAAATAAACGTTGAAAAAAAAAATTAAAAAAAAAATCTTCTAATTATTATCAGATGCAGCTTTCAGAGAATAAATAAAAAGATAAGCCTCATGTGAACATTTCATTCTATTTTTTTCGGTGGAAATCAATACATGTGCATTTTGTTCTCTTCGATATTTCGGTGAATGTAAATCTGTCTCCTTGTCTTAGATTATCTTAGGGATACCAACAAATGCTACGAAGCCTATGGAACTGAAGGCTAGGTGCAGAACTGATGTCATATCACAAAGGTGCTGCCAGAAGGCATTGTCTGAAAGACCAGCCAGCGACATTACTGATATCACCTTCTAGTATTATACTTCTCTTACTACAATGATGAAACCAAAGGAACACAGGATAGGAAGAATGAGGTGACCGAATTAACTCCCAGTATGTCCCAGTTGTTTTTAATGTTATTAGGATGAAAATGTGGGAAAAGTTTTTTGTTTCCCAGGATAACAGACACCATGGTGTAAATGAAAAAAGATAAAAGATTATCTCTTATTTCATTAATATAGAACAATCATGAAATGCACCATCAATTAATTACCAGGTAGGGCACCTTTCATAAAAAACTGAAAAAACTGAATTCCCTCCCCAATTACTGTGCAAATAAACATTGATAAGAGCTCCCATGTCTCTTTCTGTTAATGATCACTCATGCAAAGAGAGTATTCCATTAGGAAACAAACAAACAAACAAACAACACCTCCCACACAGTATCACATTTTCTTTTCATAGTATGGATATGGTGACTAATAGGTTTTTTAAGTATAGAATTATGGAGGGAGAAAACTTAACATAGTTCTAGAAGCTCCTGGTCCCCATTATTCAAATGATTTTTAAGGGATTTTATTTTATTTATGTTAAACCACTTCCTATCAAACTTTTGCCCATAAGAATTTTTCTTTCTTGCCTCATATGTTGGATTTTTAAGAGAATCAAGTATTTGTTGAATACTAGAAAATGGATAGAGTAAGAGGCCCAGGAGACCTCTGTGCCGAATTCCTCTCTGTCCCTTAAAGCTACTTGACCTACTTGGGCCTATGATCTCTTCTTCCTCCCAAACTGTGACCTACTGACTATTGCATACCTTTCATTTTTTTGTTTTTTTGTTTTCTTTCCATCATTCTTATTCTACTTAATTACTCATTGCTGTACACAAAAGATGCTACCTTAAATACTATGTGGAGAATTAAATGAAGTAATAGTTGTAAAGCATATTAGGAGATGCTCCTTATTTATTTTCTGTACTGGTAAGTACTTCACAAATACTACCTTGTACAGCACTCAAAACCAGCTTCTGTATCCCTGTATTGCGGAGGAGAATATCAGCAATCACTTCTGATCTCATAGTTAGCAAGAGGCAAGGTCATGTTTAGAACTCATCTCTTTTCTCTTTCCTTCTTTCTTTTTCTTTCTTTCTTTCTTTCTTTCTTTCTTTCTTTCTTTCTTTCTTTCTTTCTTTCTTTCTTTTTCTTTCTTTCTTTCTTTCTTTCTTTCTTTCTTTCTTTCTTTCTTTCTTTCTTTCTTTCTTTCTTTCTTTCTTTCTTTCTTAAACTACAAGATACATATTCCTCCAAGAAGTGAACAAGGTTAACTGGCTCTCCTTTTTCCTGTTGATTCTCTTCATACAACCCTTTTCCAGCCCCTGTGAGATGGGGTGCTCTGGAAACCAGTTCCGGATTTCTAGGTAGCAACTCTTGTCCAAGGATTGGACTTCTGCCTGGACTCTGCAAAAGCAGACTGATTAGATGATCTCTAATGTTCCTCTGAGCCACCACAACACTGAAACCCAGCCCTGATATCTTAGCTTGGGTTCCCCAGGAAACAAACTCTGAGACAGATTATGATTCAGGAAGTTTACTGGGGAGCGTTTGTCTTGGTTCAAGCTGTTATTAGTAGGGTACCATAGACGGCTTACGAACAAAAGATAGGCTAGAAAGTCCAAGATCACCAGTGTCAGCAGATTTGGTTCATAGGTAGTCATCCTTTCCCACTTGTATTCTCACATGGGGGAAGGGCCAGATTGTTCTCTGGAGTCTCATTTATGGGTGCACTAATCCCATTCCTGAAGGCTCTACCCTCATGATCAAATCTCACCCTCCCAAAGTCCCCTCTATTACCTCTATTACCATCACATTGGGAGTTCGGATTTCAACACAGGAATTTTGGTGAGACACAAACATTCAGTCCATAACAGTGTACTTCATGATAACAAGGAAGTGAAGAAAGCAAGGATTAGTTTCAGGGAGAACATCAACTATGATGCAGCAGCAAAAGTCTCAGGCCCTTAAACAGTGAACTCTTGGAGCTTGCCTGGCCTATCAGTTTTCCCAATGTGAGGCAGAAGCTGGGTCTTTGTATTCTCACATCAAAAGTCATTAGATATAGGCTACCTGGGAAGAGGCAGAAGTTTAACAAGCAAATCCTTTTATCCTGAGGCAATGCCTGGGGAGGAACCCAGCAGTTAGCCATCAACAGGAGTCACAACTTAGTGGGTGGGGAGAATGGAAGTCTCCATATCAAAGAGGGAATCTTGATAGCACACAAGAGCGTTTACTACACTGGATCTCTCTTCATGGTGATAGTCCTGGGTTCCATCCTATATTTTGTCTGTCTCTTTGCTCAGATTCATGGTCTAGGTGTATCCTTTATTTCTCTAATTGATTCAAGTCCAGCAGGTTGGTGATGTCTTTTTGGGAATGAAGTCCATGAGATCTAACGTATAAACTGGTCATATACATTGGGTTTTTCAGAACTTCACCTAATTATGCATATATTAACATGAGCTGATTAGTGATTCTGAAATTGAGCTCTCTGTCTCATGTCTTCACTGGGCTTTGGTCCATTCCACATTTCTATAAATTTTGTGGATTTCAGCTTTGGTATGTTACTTGTAAACTGGCCTTTCACTTTCCGGGACTCACATGCTCACTTTGCCATGAGGATGGGGAAGTATTAAAATCTCCCAAAGTTTGTGACGCTGGACATTATAATTTGGCATTTTTGTCATTATTTATTCCTACTCACTTTAATATTTTGAAAGATTAAAAAAAGCTTTTTTAACACAGCCTACAAGAATACAAAGCTCTACAAAAGTCATCTTGACCTGTAGACCATAGCCTTGAAAAAGCTGGCAAGATCCCTATGCCCATGCAAGGCAGTGGAAGTTGACATAGAAGGCCAGGATTCGATTAGCAAGTATTTCTTTATTTGCCTTTTTTCCTAACTCATACTTAGTCCTTTTTTGGCCATTTCTTTTCCTTAAAAAATCTTACTTCCCTCTTGTAAATATGAAATTTGGCAGAATATTTCAGACATGAACACTGGCATTTGAGAGAAAGGTTTAACTGATTGGGTGCTATTATCACTGAAGGGAGAGTTGTAGAGGGAGTTGGTTGGGTAAGAAGGATGAGATGATTCATGAACTGTAAATAGCTGTGAACAATGTGACCATAAGGCATAGTAGAAGGGTTGAAGCATTGTTTTTCAACATATTTTTGGCCTTAATAATTAGGTCTTTTGAGTAGAAAATTGCTGGGGAGGAAATTCAGATTGTAGGGACTTAAGGACAAAGCCAGTAGAAAGAAAATGGCAATAGCTGGCTGAGATCACGTAAGTGTGAACTCACTCTTCTAAAACTAAAAGAAAAAAAGACAAGAGCAAAGAACAGAGACAAATATGTGTTGAGGTAGGGGATAGTGACAATGGAAAATATAAGTGCTATGTGCAATAGTATAAAAAAGGGAGGAGATCAACCCAACTCTTAAGGTTGTAAGATGAATTAAAAATGAATGTGAAATACGAAGAGTGAATGGGCTTTGTTTTTCAAAATGGAAATGCAATCGTTTGCTTTATTCGAATATATACAAATACCATGACAAAATTGTATTTTGAGCTAGTAAATCTCAATGAATTGTAAGAAACCTAGGTTCTATGATCCTAAAGTGTAAATGAGGTCCTCTGACAACTGAGTTTTCAGTTTGAATCTTAAGCACTGTGCCCCTGCTATCACTTCCTCCTCCCAATCCTTCTCCTGGTATTTCAGACTTCCTGTAGTCTTTAGTAACATTTTTTTTTTCATGCTGGCACCTTTCCTGCAATAGATGACCAGAATCTTATTCCAGTATTGATCAACAAATCCTCCAACTCCTGGAATATAATTTAAAATGTGGAGATATAATCATGGGGCTCCCTAATTTGCAGGATAAATGATGGGCAGCATTTCCAGTCCCCATACCTCATTCTTTTCATGTCAGTGATATCCTTCTAGAATTCCTACAAATCTACGTAACACAGGTAAAGGTCAATCACTCTGAACACACACTGCAAGATGGTTAAATGTCTGATCTATCTGGATTTTGTTTTTCAGATTAGTGAATTATAAATCTACTGTTTCCCTCTCCACCCCCTCAAAATAAGCAAGCCATTTGTTTCATTAACTTTTAGAAAACAAATCCATTTCCCCAGTGTGTTAAAAAGCCAATTTTACTAAGCATTGAATGCTCATATGTATTTAGGTATATTCTTTTAAATGTTTATTTATTTATTTTGAGTGAGTGAGAGAGAGAGAGAGAGAGAGAGAGAGAGAGAGAGAGAGAGAATGCACAGGCATATGCTTGCGCACAAATGGGAGAGGGACAGAGAGAATCCCAAGCAGGCTCACTGGCTGTCCACGCAGATCCCAACATAGGGCTCGAACTCACTAACTGTGAGATCATGACCTTAGCTGAAATCAAGAGGCAGATGCTTAGCCAAATGAGCCATGCAGGTGCCCCTATTTAGATCTATTTTGATAACTGATCATTTCTTCCAGTTATCATTTAGTATGTTCCCTCTACAATACTCAATTGTTTTAATTACTATATTTTAACTTAACAAGACAGTTTCTCCCTCATTATCCTCTTTCCAGAATATTCCTAGCTCTTCTAATACATTTATATTTCTAGGTAAACTTTAAAATTATTTTGCAAATTAATAAAATAAATGAACATTCCTTGAAATAATATTAACTGAGATATCATCAAATTTATAGATTCCTTTATGGATAATATGTTTACAATTTTTGCCTTCCTTAAATTAGTTTAGATGACTCCTAGTAAAGTTTTATGGAGTTTTTATAAATGCTATACATTTCTTGGGAAGATGTAAATTTCTATTTCTTATTTTACCTTATTACTTACTTTATTTATTTATTTTATATAGAGAGAGCGCTAGAGTGGGGGACAGGGATAGAGGGAGAGAGAGAGAGAAAGATAAAGAGGGAGAGAAAGAGAATAAAGAGAATAAAGAGAGAGAGGGAGAGACAGAGAATCTTAAGCAGGCTCCAAACTCAGCTCAGAGCCTGACTCGGGGCTCTCAAGACTGTGAGATCATGATCTGAACTGAAATCAAGCATCAGATGCTTAATGTTAACCAACTGAGGCACCCAGGAACCGTATTTCTTATATTACTATTTTGAGAGATTATTTTATGATTTTCTCCTTGATTATTATTATAAATCAAAACTCATGCACTCTGTAGATTCATTCAGTAATTGGCTAAATTATCAAATTATCTTTTTTCTGAATACTTTCTTATCCAATTCATTTGGAGGTTGTTTAAAAATATTCAGACAAAATTTGAAAGTTGTGCCTCCTCTTTTTTCAATAGGTAGATATTATAAAGTTTGTCTTTTCTAACTGAATTAGTTCAGTAAGAAGGTGTGTATAATCTTTATGTTCCTGAATTTAATAATACTTCTAATGTTTCACCACTGAAATTATATTAAGCAATTTTTCTGATCTCTCATTAGGGATTGTGATTTGATTAAATATTTGGGGGTTATATTAGATATAATTTATATAAATTTACATATATACATTATATCTATGTAATTTAATAAATACCAGATATTTATTAAATTTTCTCACTTTTAAGTTAATTGAATAATTATATTAGTACATTTCTAAATTATAGATTTTCCTTAAATACCTGAAAAAATTCTACATAGAAATGATACCAATTTATTTAAATATCTACCAGAATAAATACAAAACTGTAGAATTTTTGCAACTACATACATGCAAAATATTGATTTTCCTTTGCCAATACAAAAATTTGCCATATTAGTAATGGGAGTTTTGCAAGTTTGCCACTGTGGTTCGGTAAACTACTAACAGATTGACTTTCTTGTAGACAACTATCTATAAGCTCTGGGAAATGTACATGCATATGCATGCATACGTGCACACACACACACACACACACACACACACACACACACCTTCCTGAAGTCTCAGAAGAGTAAACAAAAGCAGAGAGATTCTGGATGACAGTCACAAGTTAAAAGAAGAGACTAGAAAGGCGTGAAGTTTTCTATATTTTTAGCTTTTAATATGAGTCTAGCTGCAGTCAAGATGCCACACACAGCATCTGAAACACTGGTACCCAGGATATTTCTGACATCATGAACCAGAAGTCAAGGATAAGGGTAACCACAGCTGTTGGAGAGTAAAGAGGGAATCTCTGAAATGGAATAAACAAGGGAAGCCCTCAATTCTGTGTTTATATTCTGCCCTAGGTATCTGACTGAGCCCTGACCATGCTTGTGTGGAGCAGGGAGCAAACAGCCATGCTGAAGGGGGAAAATGAGATTTAAGCTGCAACCCAAAAGACAAAGACTGAAAATTAGAGTCCAATAAAATTATTGCATACTAAAACAAAAATATCAGCGTTCTGTAATAACAGAAATGAATCCCGAGTTTCCATGATACTGCATTCACAAAGTGAAGAATTCAAAAAATAAACTTGACTTAAAACAAAGAGAAGGCAACATATTTTCAAGAGAAAATATACTTTCCAGAGGCCAACTCTGAGATGACCCAGATGTTGGAATTAACACAAAAAGACATTAGACTTTAAAGAGCTATTATAAACATTCTGAATGTGATAAAGGGTAATATGCTCACAGTAAATAAAAAGATAAGAAATCTCAGCAAATAACTACAATCTATTTTAAAAATTAAATACAAAATCAAGAACTAAAAAATGCAATATCTGAAATTAAAAATTCACTGGATGGGCTTACCAGAAAAATAAAGATGGCAGTCAATAAATTGGACCAATAAAAATTTCCAATCTTAAGAACAGTTAAAGAAAAACATTTTTTTTAATGTGTAGAAACTTAAGGACCTGTGGGATATCAAAATGTTAAATATATTTGTAAATGGAGGACCTGAAGAAGGATGTAAATGCAGCAGAAAAAGCATTAAAACAAACAAACGACTGAAAAATGTCACAATTAGGTGAAACAGGAAAATTCTATTTGTGATGGCATGTGTGGATCTTAAGGACACCATGCTAAGTGGAAAAAGCCAGACACAGAAAGATAAGAATGAGGTGACTGAGGTAACTCCCAGTATGTCTCAGTTTTTTAAATGCTGTTTCATTGAATTTAATATTGAACTTAGATTGAAGTTACGTTGAAATTCCCTATTTGACCTTCATTTCCTTGTTGCCCATGGAGACCAAAGAAAGGCAAATGATGGTAATCCAATACCTCTCCAGCATTTAAGAGATTTTTGCTTCTCACTCATACTATCAACTATGAAAATTAACATTGAGTAAACCAAACTCATAAAAAAAAATGATGAGAATGAGCACTGCCTAAGTTACTCCATCCACACAGCTATTTTAATGTTATCTCAAAGGATAGATGCTATTCTTTGGAATTTATGTTCCCCTGTCCAAAGGTTGCTAAACTGATTATTTGTTGACTCTTATGCAAAAGTAAAATAAAAAAGTTGTTTCCTAGGACGCCTGGGTGGCTCAGCTGGTTGAGCGACTGACTTGATTTTGGCTCCGGTGATCATCCCAGGGTCCTGGATTCAACCCCATGTCCAGCTCCACGCTAAGTGTGGTGCATGCTTGGGAATCTCTCTCTCACCCTCTGCCTCTCTCACCCACTCATGCACGCTCTCTGTCTCTCGCTCAAAAAAAATTATTTATCATTTTCTCTGACATTCTCAGTCAGAATTTTCTACCTAGACATTGAATTGGTTCTTCAATGGAAAAGTTGTTTCATTAAGTCCTCTTAATCAATATCTTTTGACATGTTTAAGCAAGGGTAGGATTATTTTTCCTAGTATGGCATGCATTGTATGAGAGCTACTGATTAAATATTATATGGTTTCAAAACATGGTGAATGCCACGGACTGAACAAGTTTAATTAGAACATGATTTTGAAATGGCTAAGATATGGGCAGGCATTTGATTTAGTACCTCTATAGGGAGCGGCAAATGTAACTCTGTTATAATGGGCTCACGTGTATACCATCAAAACTGTATCACCAAAAGTATCCAGTACTACAAAAATGATAGGATCTGAGTATAATACAGATTTTTTTGTTCAAAAGCTTTATGAAATACGTTGATGACCCTTGATTTTATCCTGAAATCAGCACTGAACCACTGAACCTGTCATGTAGAAGAATAGGTCTTAGGGAAGAACAAACAAAAGCAAATGGTGGGAAATATATATATTTGTTAGTTTTTTTTTAAACCCTAACAAGAAAACCACATTTTCCTATAAGAGAAAAAGAGGCTACCTTAAATGTATGAAATTTTTAGTTCAAATCAACTCTTGTCTAAGGAAAAGGGGAAAAACCCTAAATAATGCTATTTGAAGCATAGAGGTATTACCATCTTTCATGGCCCCCCAGGGATCTCCAGGAAAATGACGTTAGTAAGAGTGATGAAAAGTACTATAATTGCCATTCGTGCCATAATAAAACCAGTTGCACAACTTCTCTTCACAGGAGGGTCTGTTGATTGGTATTAGGTCTCCTTATACATTTGTCCTTTGAGAACCACAGCTGAAATGATACTTTTGGAATCTGACTATATTCTACCATGCTATTTAAACAGAATATAGTTCAAGGTGGCAATGAGATATAGTTACCTTAATCAGTTTTGAACCCATTCTTGGAAATATTAACATACAATCTGATAGGCAAACTTGTTTATAATGCCATTTCCCCCCTAAATATTTCTTCTTTTGAAGCATAGATATTCAGGTAATAATTTTAAGCGATTACCAGATAAGATACATCATTAGGAGATTTTTCCAGATCATAAACATTGCCCTTCAGAGCTTGGTATCTCTTAGTATTGTTGTTTTCAAAATATGCTCTGAGATTCTTCACTGCTGATTTTGAGGGAGACTGAGGACTGGTGAGTGGGAAGGGAAGCCTCCAAATATCACCTGTGTATATTTTTAAATGTTTTATTTATATTTTTGAGAAAGAGAGAGAGAAAGGGGCAGAGAAAAAGAGAGAATCAGTGCAGAACCCAATGCCAGGCTCGAACTTACAAACCCTGAGATCATGACCTGATCCAAAATCAAGAGTCAGATGCTCAACCAACTGGGCCATCCAAGTGCCACATCACCTGTGTATTTTTTGACTAGAAAAGCTGACATACTTTACATTGGTCCTCCTCTACTTAAGATTTCTTTTGAAGAAACAGAACTTCTGCCTTGAAAAAAAAAACAACTTTTTCTGCTTTACCAAGTTAGCTGTTTTTTATTTTTTTTTTTAACTGGAAATTTTTTTTTGAGCTGGAACCATTGACCTAGTGTGCTTTATTTAAATAACTCATTTAATTTCATGTATTCTCTGGAGAGTCAGTAAAAGTGGAGTGAAATGTTTCTTTTATTATTGTTCTTTTCCACAATATTATGAAATTCATCTTCTCTGGACCTGTCACCACTACTTACAGACGCTAACATTCTTTTCAGAGAGAAAGAGCAGACAGGATAAAAGAGGTGTTTGGTCTGAAGAGAAGTTCACTGTGGCTGGCTGTAACTCCAATTTAATAAGACTGCTTTTGCTATTTGAATTAAGGAAAGAGCCTTTACATCGAGAGCCCTGGTCCTAGTAATGTAAATGGCAATGTCTCCAAAAGGTAAAGACGATTCTCGAGTGACATTAGGTAGAGGGTGTGGGATGTGTGAGTTGCAAAAAGAAAAAAAGATGATCAAATTCAACGACTGGAATCTTGAGGAACAAAACGTGAACTAAAGAAGAGAGTCAATGAGAAGATGGAGGTTTATGAGCATTTAGCAAAAGGGGAAGTTGGCAGCTTGGTAAAAGATGGCTCCAATAAAAGAGAGACCTGCCATGTGGGGGTGGGGAGGCAATATCTGAGACTGCTTATTAAAGCCTTGCAGTTCCAATACAATTTGGTTTATATGCTTGGCAAGATACTCAGGACTCTTAAAATTTAAAGAGAAGAACATTGAATGCCATCCAAAATATCAATTCAAAAAAATTTTTTTTAATTTACTTGATATGTGAAGAAAAATTAGATATTCGGAAGTTATTTTTTTATATATATTTGGCATCTGTTCTTCTCTCAAGTAATAACTTTGAAGAAAACATAATTCTGTGATAAGCATAATGTGCCAGAGCAAAGCAGAGATTGTCCTTGGAAACTGAGTTTAGGCATCCAGAGAAGATTTTCAGCCTCACAAGGAAATCATGAAAAATAGCCTGTGTTTTCCTTTTCAGAATAGACCCAATTTTATCTGTCCAACTGAGAAGTTTCCGGATGCTCATATCAGTTGACCCCTGCAGGTCTGTACTGGTTTGTATGGACTACGTGCATAGGTACATACAAACATACATAAACGCATCATGCTCTAAAACAATGGCTTGGATCTTTTCAAAAAACCAAGTGAAACCTATATGCATTGTTGATAATGCACATGTTATTGTAGTTACTGTTATAGAACACATAGATATCTCCTAAGATAGTTAGACTCAGTTTTGCATTCTTCCATTCCAAAGATTAACCTAGGTTAGCCTTCATATAATAATCTCTCCTAGAAAATGTGTCTCTTCTTCCACATAGTTTCTCTCCTATCCATTAGAAAATACCTGGATTTTCTGTATTCTCTGGAAACACATTCATACAAAAACACACATTTCCCTTGAGGTCCCATAGTGAAAAGCATGGTGGCCTGCAAGGGTTTGGCACATCATCGGGATTTTGACTGACAGGCTGGCACTCCAAGCTAGCTCTTCCCAGGCAGTGTTGCACAGAAGGGAAGCATGGCTAGGAGTCTGAAACTATAAAATCATTTTTCTAAGGATGCCTGTAGTACTGTAGGATGATACACATTGCACTTGAATTGGCTAAACCGTGCCTTCGAAAGTGTTTTTTCTGCAATATTTATTTTTTTCTTTGTGTTATTGCTGGGGGTGGAGAGGGAAAGAAGATGGAAGAATATGTCTTGTGACAATATTCCGGGAACCCATTATTTCTCTATGGGTACAGCCCTTGGGCACATAATTTTTCCCCAAAGGATAGTTCAAAATGTAATATTTTTATTTTATCTTTCTGTATCAAAAAGGTCCTCTGAACTAACAAAGAGAAAAATCTTGTCAAATGATGCACAAATTGCATCTAATTCATCAAATTATTTCATAACCCACTTTGGGGTAGGGAAATCACAATGAAAGTCTTAAATACTGGAAAAAAATGGATCTGTAGCTACAGAAAATAACCGTTTTTAATGATGCCTGTTTTGGATATTGGTCTTTTAAAACATACAACATTCTCAATCATCTAGGAAACTTAACTATTTCAATAAAAGCTTTTTTTTCATGAAAATCATTTTGCTAATATCTGTACCTACCGAAAGCTGATTTGTAAGCACAAATAGTCTTAGCACAAAGCGTCTAGGGAGTATTAATATTTTCCTACATGTAACTTAAGGTGTTCCTTTTGGGGGCTAAGAAATTAGTTTTTGTTTTTTAAGATTTTGGAGATCCAGTCTTGTCGTTAACTTTCTACACTACTATAGCCATGTAAGACATATTTATGTTTCTCATATGCACAGAACTTGTCCAGAAAGAATAAAGCAATTTGCCTGAGTCGTTTCAGACGGGTTCGTGCTATTCATTCTCCTTGATGGCTTCACAGAATGTTGGTTACCTTTCCCTACCTGTCTTATAATATGAAATACAACACTGCCTACACGTATATTAATTCTACAGGTATTTTTTTTCCCCAAAATCAGTCATGGTCTGGTACCAAATTAGGGAAGTTGACTTTTTTTAAGGTGTCAGTCAGGGAGTACAGGAAAGGCAGAAGAATACAATGAGTTGTCAAACTGAAGCGCAGGGTCCTGCATGATCAGGTTATTTCATTTGCTATGAGCTCCACATTAGCAGTACCCTGTCTGTCTCGTTAGTAATTCATCACCAGTGCCTCCCCAACTCCTAGGGCTGGATCAGTGCTGGTTAAATATATAAATAAATGAATACAAATCTATTAGGTATGTGTCCTTCAGAGAAAGTACTGTGAGCAGTTCAAAGGACACAAATACCACGATTCTTAAACTCAGCCATCAATTGGCATAGAGCACAGGGTGGGTAAAGTGCCAGTGTTCTTTCTTCCGGCATCGAAAATGAACACTTTAAGGCTTAAGGGGGGAGATAATAGTGTGTATAGTCCTTCTTCCAGTTGCCTGAGACCAAAAACCTTAGAATAATCTGTGATTCCTCTTTTTTCCCTACCTACACCTGATTCGTAAATTTATAAAATCTATGGGATCCAATTTCAAAACATACCTGGAACCGGAACACCAGATATTCTGCTGTCCCCCTAATCTGAGTAATCATTTTCTTTCCTAGACTATGGCAAGAGCCTTCTGATTTATTCCACTGCTATTACCCTTGCTGCACACCAGTCTGTTCTCATTCGGCGACCAGTGATCCATTAAAAAGGTAGGCCAGATCATGTCACCCCAATGTCTTCCTATTAGACTCAGAATAAAAGCCCATACCCTTCTACACGGCCTGCAAGATCCTCCTCCGCCATCTCCCTTACCTCCTCTCTGCTCACACTGCCAGCCTTGTGCACACTGATCCAGCAGTGCTGGCCTATCATTACGGTCTTCAAAAACCCCAGGCGTGCTCCTACTTTACCGGCTTTGTTCTCTATGTTCCCTCTCCATAGACAGCCCTTCACACAGAAACCTGCTTGGCTTACTCTTCCAGCACTAGTCACTGCTCAAATCTCATTTTCTCTCTGGGGGTTTTACTCTCTACTCTATTCGGCTTTGCAAACTGGCCTCCCTTACCCCATCATCCTGCATAATTCTGAATCTCTTTACCCTATCTGCTCTTTAATTTCTATATAACTTATAACTCTCAAATATAACATACAATTTATACTTTAATGTTTTTTGCTTATTTTCTGACTCCTCCATCAGAAGGTTATCTTTTCCAGGGCAAAGAGCTTTGTCTATTCTCACAATCTAGAATAATACTCGGCCCCTAATACACACTCAATGGATATTTGCTGAGGAAGTGAATGGCGAGGGATTTATCTATCCCTATTCACCTCTACTACAGAAGAAAACAAAACACATTAAGTGGCAAGGGACTTTGTATGGATGAACATGACTGGTATTCTATCATTTTAGGCATACAAATCACCTTTAAATACACAAGGGCAAGTTAATCAGCACATACTATTGAGAACTCAGTGCATGCTTTACATTTATCTCGATGGTGGGTGTATACAAAAGAAACAGATACTATTCTTACCTCCAACATAACATCTTGGTTGTAACTGGTTAATGAACAAATTCATTTTGTATTATTTAATTAGAAAAATTGTGACTTTTCATAAGGCTTTATGACATTATTCACAAATTGAGTGTGTATTAGAATCATCTGGAGGGCACATTAAAACAGGGAATACTGGGCTCCATCTGTCAGTCTCCGATTTAGTAGGTCAAAATTGGACCAGAGAATCTGCATTTCCAACACGTTCCCAGGTCATACAAATGCTGCTATACCTCGCTCTGAGAACCACTTCTCCATGCTAAGGGTTCTCAATCCTGGCTGCACATTAAAGTCATCTCAATTTCTATTAATTAAAAATATATGTATTGATGACTAGGCACTAAACCTACAGATTTATATTTAATTAGCATAGGGTAAAGTATAGTCAATTTGAAAATAAGTCCATCCACTGAAGCATCACTATTCTAGTACTGTCCAGAGTTAGAGTTTTCATATTCAATGTGTTGATCACAGAAATACTATTCAAGATGAATAGACCCTTTGCAGTGAATAGTACATTACACTGGTCAATTGATCTTGTTTCCTTCTAGCAGAATTTTTAGACTTTGAGGAGGAGATATTCCTTCTACCATAATTTTTGAACTTTAATTTGAGGAAATAAACTAGGGCATTATCTTCTTCTTTTCAGTTCCCATCACTACTCTAACTTATAATAGACAAGACTAGAAAGGAAAATTCAAACCTACAAATCCAGGTGTATTCCCTTCAAGATTCAATGACCTATTGAGTAAATGTTCTTTTCTTTCCATTTTATCAATAAATGCAATTCATAATTCCAGGAAGACCAGCATCTCCCTCCTGATTTTCTATACCCTTAGCCCACAGTTTTTAACGTTCCTCAGAATTTATTCACTTAAATTCATTCACTTTTTTTAATGCTTATTTATTTTCAAAAGATAGAGTGTGAGTGGGGGAGGGGCAGAGAGAGAGGGAAACACTGAATGTGAAGCAGCCTCCAGGCTCCAAGCTGTATGCATGGCTTGAACTCACGAACTGTGAGATCGTGACCTGAGCTGAAGTCGGACATTTAACCAACTGAGCCACCCAGGTACCCCGAATTTATTCACATTAAATGAGTAGTATTTTATCCATTCACCAGGAAGGACAAGGGTTGGAGAGCTACTGTGACCACTTTCCGGATGCCATGTTTGTTTGTTTGTTTGTTTTTTGCTGCAACACAAAAATTGTCACTGTTGAAAACTGAAGCAACCCTGTCCAATACATTTGTATGCTTGTGCCTCACAGATGACTTTGCTAGCCCAGGTACCAGTAAAGAGGACAGAAGAATGGCACAGTACTCTGTACTCTGAAGATTGCAATTCTTCTGGATTACATTGACATGATCAAACATTTCAGTTAAAATGGATCTTCTCTGTCCATGTGGTTGGGTCAGGTAGGGCTTCCAAGCCCAGAGAGCATACTCCGCTAGAATGAGCTCTCATTCAAGAACTTATAGGGCCTGCAGTTGCCTTTCAGGATAAATTTTAGTTTGAAGTTCTTTTCCTGCAAGGAAATATCCATCTGAAACATCTCAATCTATGACAGAAGCTCTAATAAGGTGGATCCTAAAAGAGGAAGAAATCTGTATTCCTTTTTCTCAAGACTCTCCTTGGCCCCGCATATATTTTTACCTACGATCCAGCTATCACCTCTGTATACCAGGGAAATTTCAGAATAAGAGCTGTGGGTAGCCTCAAAAGTCCTGTTCTTTTTCACAGGGCAATGAGCCCTATTAAAATACTATCCATTTGCATTACTAAGTGTAACCATTCAACTCATTATTTTCCTAGCAATAAAAATCTACTCCAGGTTGATAAATCTATACTATATAGTCATAAAAGGGCTGGCATATTTTTTAAATTCCTCTTTAAAGGGACTTTGTTTTTTGAGCTAGAACTTTCTTCTCCAAACATCCCAAGGAAAGACTATGTTTTATTCATTTGATATTTACATTCGCCCTCCTAGTCTAGCATACCATGTGGAAAGCACTGATTGAATGTTAAATTGAATTAAATGCCTCCCATTCATTCTATTTCTACTTACACAAAATATGTCTCTCTGGTGTTTCTATCCTTCTCATTGGAGATACATAAAATAAATATAATAACTCTTGAACATGAAAATTCTTAAAATGTTTGATGGCAGCTAATTTGTTCCTACCCTTTTGTGTTCTTTAGACCAAACAAAACACCTTCAATTCCTTTCAGTGTTTTCATATTTTAGGGAATTCACAATCCTTACTGCCTCACCACTTGGTCTTAGATCAGAGATTCTTAAAAGTCCATGAACACCTAGGAAATTCATAAATGGGTTTCAAGGAATACTGTAAACCTTCCAAAATTATATATAAAATTCTGTGTATGCATATTTTTTTCTGGGGAGATATCTATAACTTCTTTTAGATTCCTAATGAAATATTATCTGTGATCTCCCAAAGATAAGGAATCACTGATGGACAAGTTATTCAGTTTGTCATTGTTGATCTTAAAATGTGGTTCCCAAACTTGTGTATAATGCTGCAGTACAACCAGAGAGAGCACAGAAGAGTTGGTATTTCTCTTGTCAAATTGCTATTTTTCTATTAATGTAACTCAAGCTTCCAGTCACCTCTAAGTGTCATTTGATATTCTTAGTTAACATTAGTTTTATTTGTAAATAAAACTACTAACTCTCTTACCAGCATACACGCACACACACTTGCACACCCAAAACTATATATAATCATTTTCAAGTTGATTTCCCCTGCTATTTTAATATATCTTTTAATGTGAAATGCATATTCTACATTTAAAATTCATCATGTTGACTTGGCTGTTCATAGTCATAGACACTTTCTTGCATCTTATATCTTACATTAATTAACCTTTCTGGTTTCTAGTCATTTATAAATTTGATAACCATGTCTTCTCTTTCATCTTCCAAGTTGTTGATAAAACTGTTGACAGCTCTGTATCAGTCCATAAAAGACACTGCTATGAATACATTAAGAGCCACACTCTTTGGGAGTTTATTAGTGGAGTATATTGCTGTCAATAAATATTTTCCCAGTGTTTTAGAAAATACACTATGAAAGATTTTAATAATGTCTAAATAAAATTAAGGCCTTATTCTATCCACACCATGCAATTTGCTAATTCTGTCACCACAGAAAATCAGGTTAGTTCGGACAAAACCTTACTGAACGTGGTATCATCATTTGACACCCAGTTACTGACTTTTCCTTTTCAAATTTTTAGTTGGTAATTCCAGAACATCATCAATTTGAAATAATCACTGAAAGATCATCATGTCTAACAAAACATTAATCCATAATAACTGTTTGCATAAAAGTGAGCATTTTAGAGTAGTCTAAGGTTTACTTTTACCTTTTAAAACGGATTACCTTCAGAAATTGGTTTTTAAAGCAACCAATTTTCTCTATGATATAGAAACAAGCATTTTAAGAACAATCATAAAACTGACCCACCTTGGTATAATGAGCTTACTGTCATTCTTCCAATGGCAAAGTGATGATTCTTTATAATAAACACTGCCACACAGATCATGGTGACTACAGCATAATATATGGAATTGTCAAAACACTATGGTGTGCACCTGAAACGAATATAACATTGTATGTCAGCTATATTTCAATAAAACAAAACAAAGCAAAATAAGGCAAAAATAGTGCAACACATGATGTTGAATCATTTATGCAAAACTGAACACCATGGGTTTTGTGAGATTTTCTTAAAAATGAACATTTTTTCCTTTATTGAATGGTGCATGACTGGAAGAAATAATGATGTAGAAAAAATAAATACTTATGAATTGCTGACCATATCAAATATTTTAATGTATTTTATCTCACAGGTGGTGAAAAATAATATTTCTAAAACTTCAAGAGTTATATATAAATCAGATGCCTTATTAATTTTAATAGTACATAAAATGTGACATTGATTTGTTCTGTGAACAATGGATTTATCTACAAATGTCAATAATTCTCTAGAACTAAAAATAAGTTAAGAGTACAGTTTGAATGTTGGGCTGTGGTGCAAGTGAAATAAGAGTAAATAAATAATTTAATTAATAAGAAAAAACATGAAGCATGGAACATATAATTGCAGATGCCTGTTGTTTACTTAAACATCAATACGTTGCACCGAAATTTTTTCCCCACATTTCCGAAATATAAACGCACACACACAAAAATTTTAAGAATAAAATAAAATAAATTTTAATATGTTTTCTATCAGTTTTCAAACTTTATAAAACATGTTTATAATTAAAACACATTTAATTGTTGCAGAAAAAAACCAGGAACTACTTCAAGAATAACCTTGGTCCTATATAATATCTAATTTTATTTGTTGAGATACAAACCATACTTCAGAATAAAAGGGCAGTCATCCAGGTTCCTAAAAAAGGTGAGGGCTAGAGGTGCTAAGGTAACAGGAAATAAATCATGATAACTTTTTTTAATTTTCTTTTTTAACATTTATTTATTTTTTGAGAGCCGGAGAGAGCATGAGTGGGGGAGGGGCAGAGAGAGAGGGAGACACAGAATCCGAAGCAGGCTCCACGCTCTGACCTGTCAGCACAGAGCCCCACATGGGGCTCGAACTCATGAACCGCGAGATCATGACCTGAGCCGAAGTGACACTTAAGCAACTGAGCCACCCAGGCGCCCCTAAATCATGATAATTTAATTACATGCAATTTACCTCACATATTTATAGCTGGAGAAGTTATCTGAAAAACTGGAAAAATGATTTGAAAGTATGAGAAAGCTGAGGGCATGTTTTTAGATCAAGTGATATGTAAAGATCTATTGAGCCAAAGGAACTTTCGAACCTGAAGTTGTTGAGTTCTTGCACGCATCTGCTCAAATGATACTAACATCCTTCTCACATCACATCCATCAATACTTTACCGCCTGCCTGCTTTCAAGCACGTGTGTCCTGTCCACCTGCAGAATGACTATTTCTGTTAACATCAAATCCCTGTCCTCTTCCTACACTCTGCCTACAGCCTTCAGGGAAGATTCATGAAATTATCAGTCATTGAGTCCTGCCATTCTCTTAAGAATGGAAGGGAGTGGCTCTCTTTGGGTTTTGAATTCTGAGTTTAGAGGTTTATTTCTCCATGATAATGGAAATGCAGAGAACAGCAACAAAAATAAATAACATATCATCCTAATGCATAAAAGATGGGGATCTTCCGCTTTGGGTTCCATCGCTGGTCCTTCCCCTTCGGAGATGAGAGGTGGCGAAAGAGACTATGATGGGCATGTTTGAATAAACTGTGTACTGAGCACAGAGGCTTGGCCTGCTCCTTACTAGTAGCATGTGCGTACAAATAACTTGTGGTGTAAATTCTGTGGCACACTACTTAGAAATAAGAGATGAACTACTGTTACACTCAACGGTATAGATAAATATCACAGATGTAAAGATGAGAAAAAGGAGATGGTCACACAGAATACACAGTGTATGATTTTTTTTTTCTATATGAATTCCACGAAGTGGCAAAATTAACCTATTGTGATAGGTTACAGAGAATGCTGGTTACCCTGAGTGTGCAGGGTATTCACTGAAAAGGGGCATGATGAGCACTTCTGAAACATCATGTATCTTTTTTTTTTTTAATTTTTTTTTTCAACGTTTATTTATTTTTGGGACAGAGAGAGACAGAGCATGAACGGGGGAGGGGCAGAGAGAGAGGGAGACACAGAATCGGAAACAGGCTCCAGGCTCTGAGCCATCAGCCCAGAGCCTCACGCGGGGCTCGAACTCCCGAACCGCGAGATCGTGACCTGGCTGAAGTCGGACGCTTAACCGACTGCGCCACCCAGGCGCCCCTGAAACATCATGTATCTTAAGCTGGCCGCTGGTTACCTGAGTGCATATATACACGTAGAAGCTCCTAGAACTGCAGTTTACCACATTATACTTAAATCATTTAAAAGGCAACATTATTAACACAGGCAATTAAATATAAATCTGCATTAATTGCATGTTTTTGTTTTGTTTTTTTAAGCTATTCTAACAACTCAGGTAACCTACCACCTAAGACATTTTATTTTTTTTAATATTTATTTATTTATTTATTTATTTATTTATTTATTTATTTATTTAAGAGACAGAGACAGAGAGAGAGCGAGAGAGAGAGAGAGAGAGAGAATATGAGGAAGGGGAGGGCAGAAAAAGAATCCCAAGTGGGCTCCCTGCTGATACAAGGTTCCATCCCAGGTGAGATCAAGGGTCAGACGCTTAACCGACTGAGCCACTCAGGTGCCCCCACCTAAAACATTTTAAATCTTATTTATGGTGCCTCTCTTATATCCCAACTATTGTATCTAATTTTTATTCCACTTTTAATTTAAGCCACCTTTAACTATTTTTTAACTCGATTTAAATAACTTTTCTTAAAGAGGTATATATTAATTTGCATTTAACTAGAATTCTAAATTAGTGTACTTGTAATAAATTTTATGAAGATTCTGGGTTAAGACTTCAGAAACAGGGTTTAGAAGCAGAATCTTATAAAGCCCTTTATTTACACACAAGATTAATTATGATAGGATACAAAAACTGTTACCTTAGAGTTTCTAAAAACCACTGTCTTTTTTCATGATTGGGAAAAAATCCTGATTTCAAATTAAGAAACATTGCATAGTATATCTTACGTAATAACATTTGGAAAGAAATTAATAGAAACATTTTTGTTACAGAAGTAAAATTTGTAGAATATTGTATTTAAAGGTTTATTTTATAGTAAATAAAATTTTTGGTTAGGCGTATGTAATTCTTCAATTGTGTGGGATGCAGATTAATGAGTCAGGATAGCAAAGAAATTCAAAATGTTGCCAAAGAACTCTATAATCTAGAGAACATCTTTCTCTCCCATCCAGTCATTTTTATCTCCCATAGTAGGAGAAAGAAAATATAGAAGAAAAACAACATTCACCAATATGTTGACGTTGTTGGAAGACCATGCAAATATTTCATAAAGAAAAGTCATATTTGGCCCCTGGGTTTTGCTTTCTCAGAAAAGGGAAATACATTTTTCTTCTTTCTGAAGTGTATGTTTCCAAGAAACAATAGTGATTCCTGGAATTAAACAGAAATCTAATGACGCCGTAATTTTCCTAATGCCACATGATGCATGTGTGTGTTTCCGGTGATACCTTTCTCCCCCAAATGCCACAGAACTACTATGTGTGATGTATCACTCATGCTCATATTTAAATGAAACCTCTGCCTGGAAAAGTACATACTATCTTCCTAAAAATAATTACCTAAGAAGCACATTCCTTCTAATGTTTAAAACCTTGTAGGAATATACTCAACCTTCAAATTTCTTGCGCAGGGAGATTTGTGCCATAATAAGGGAAGTGGGGAATTGGAAAGATAATTGTGTGTGTGTGTGTGTGTGTGTGTGTGTGTGTGTGTTGTGTGAGAGAATGCACTAATGCATGCCTATCATCAAAGTCAGGAGAGGAATTTTGTGTACTTGTGACTGGACAAAGAAAGAGGTCCTGTCATGGTGCTTAAAAAATAAAAATATGGAAGAATTCTTATTTTAATGATGAAACAATAAAGATGAACCTCAGTACGTAGTTATAGGTGAATTATTAGCAATTTTCCTTCATTATTGCAGGGTGTCGGAATATATGGAAAGTGCCCAAGGTGTATTAGCTTTTAGAATGAATGACCATTGAACTCTCTTCATGATAAGTATAATCGTGGGGATATAATAATATGGGATTTCTATTTCCCACAATCAGGCTCATGGAAACTAGAATTTTTGTGGGATGCCCAATTATTCCACTGTTGGAAGGTCAAGAGGGCACTGATGCTTCCAAAATATATAAACAACCAAGAATTATAAAATTCTATGTTCACCAGTGTAGAATTTTATAGAAATTACTATAATACCTTTTTGAAGTTTGTCCCATTTATTCAGAATGTTGAGCAATGTATTTATTCATAAGCTATGGATTCTAAATCATCTTCTCCCGTTACATTACGTAGGCTGAAAATATTCCAGCATAAATGAAACAGACTTTCCTATAAGTTATTGGAAACATTTCCAAATATGATATTTTTAATTAAGTGGAATTAATAGTATATAAAAAAAGTAGATTATTGGTATTTCTATTGACTAAATTGCATAGACAGATTTGCTTATGTTTGCTCCTCATAGATCTTCACTTATTAATCTTTTTTTTAGAATTTATTTTATTTTAAGTTTATTTATTTATTTTGAGAGAGAGAGAGTGGGCACAGAGACAGAAGAGAGAGAGAGTCCCAAGTAGGCTCGGCACCATTAGTCCAGAGCCCAATGTGGGGCTTGAGCCCACAAACCATGAGATCATGACCAGAGCTGAAATCAAGAGCCGGCTGCCCAACCGACTGAGCCACCCAGGTGCCCCTTCAGTTATTAATCTTTTAAACAAACTTTCTTGCCTCAGGGAAGATTTTCAAAGCATATGAGCATTCTAGCAGTCTTAATAGAGCCACTACCTGAGTTATTGGCAGAACTCAGAAGAACCTGAATTCTTCTGATTGGAAATCAATATATTTGAACTAAGGTAGGGATACTTATACAGTAAAAGCTATTGTTGCTACTTCCCGCCCCCCGCCCCCACTTTTAACACACATTTTTAATGTTTGAGGGGTATGGAGTTGAACAAATCTCTCATTCTGAATAAAGTTCAATGACCATTGGCTTTTTAAATTTTTTAATTGTTTTATTTCCCAGTCACCATGCCAACACCAGAAAAGAGCTATCTCTCAACTCATGTCTCTGGGTAACTTTCAAAATCAAAGAACATAGTGAAATAGATTAACTCTAAAGTCATTTGTCTTCAAATATTACAAACAAAGAGGTTTAAAAGTTCATCCTGAATTTTAATTGCTGCTTTTGTGAGAGCATAGCTCCCACTCTTCTTTATTGAAAATGGACCATTTTTACTTTGGCAGTTAGTGTTTTTTTTTTCTTTTTTTTCCCCACTTCACCTTAAAAACTGTTTCAATGGAAAAATGCTTTCCATCTCCCAAACAGCTAACTTATGAACAAATATATGCCTCACAACCTGGTTTTAAGTGGGGGAACTTATTATATTAAACATGCCTATCTTTTAGTGACATGCTGGTGTCATCATTTACAGCATTAACAAGTTCTAAATGTCACTTTCCATTGCTAGGTTTAATTCCAGATCTTAGAAGGCACCATAGAGATAATTTATTTCTAATAGTTATAAGCACTTAAAAATATATTTGTAGGTCCCTTTTCTCTAAAAAGAAAAAAAAAGTCCACCCAAGTGCATTCTATAAATACATAATAGTGGTGTTTTCTGTTGAATGGGGGTAAGGATGGGGGTGAGGGACAGGTGGACGGACATTTGCTCGGTCACTCTCTATTCTGATCCCTAGGTGCCTCTGAGGTATACTCATGGAAGGTATGCTCATGGAAGCTTTGATTGAAAATGTCAGAGCTAGTCTATTCACTTCATTTAAAGCTATAAAATGGATTTGTAAAGGGGAAGTAACTTGCAGAAGTCAACACACGGGTCAGTGGATATAAGATGTGAGTCTGATCTACCGAATCACTTAGCTGCCTCATCTTGAATGGTGTTGTCTTGCACACTATTAAAGCAGTTAAGTCACAGAATGAAGCTCAAGTGATATGTGACATGTGAGCCCTTTGTCCCTGTCCTCTTTCTGCAAAATTGCTAAAAATTAATTGTTAGGTGGATTTCAATGTGTAAAAATAACTGGCCAGACTAAAGGTATCATTGAATATTTTCCAGTTTAAGTCCTCATAGCTTTGATTAGCTTTCTCATAAAAATAATCTACTCTTCCCTAAACCCATCATTGTATGGATTCATTTTGGAAAACCTTCTCTTTTAAAAACAAAGGAATGCTATCTTTGTGTTGACTATGAAACAGAGCTATTCCAATGTCCAAGGCCCACTGTCCAGTCGGTTACTGGATAGGAACAAAAGGGAAGCGAGGGCAGGGAGAGATTCTAATCGTGATGAATTTTTTTTCCATTACAATTTTTGGCTTTCTCTAATTGGTATTCTTGTTTTGTTGTTGTTTTTCCTGCTTCTCAAGGTTGAGCAAATTCCAGCTGGCTTCCTTGCTTCCACTGGAGGCTTGAGCTATGATTTTCAGGTTTGTTGAAATGGAGAACATGAAAAAAATCATCAGGAAATGCCTTTATACTGGTTTAGCATTAGCTGGAACAAATGGACTCACAGAATTTTCTGTCTCCAGTTTTCTCATTACGTATCCTGGTTGCTAAGGAAAACATGTTTGTTTTTAACATATCCAACAGAGAAATTATCAGAAATATCTTTTAAAAATGCAGCTTTCAAAAAATGTATTTTAATGCAGCCAGTTCATTAAAAATCATTCCATACATATCAGTGATCCCAAGTGTGAACTGCTTATGTTCTAACACATTTGATAATTGCAATTTATAAACAGAAATGAGTTTTCATAGTGCCTGAATAAAATCATAGTCACTTATCAAGGCGAGCTAATAACCCTTGTTTAATTGATAATATCACTAAAATATTGTGTATATACAATGAACAACCAGAGCGAATATTATGACTTCAAACAAATAATGCTTCCATATTGAATTTTAATGACATACTACTTTTGATAGACGTAGATTACCAGATACGAAGTTACAACAAAATTAGCAACATTTTCAAAGTGATCTTGTTAGCCATTTCTCAAATTTGAATAATTTTAAAATTCCTTTTAAAGAAAAATGACTTTGAGCTATTGTTATAATAACATTTAACCTGTATGGGTATAAATAATGTATACATGACAAGGTTCTTATACATCTTATACATCTATTTAAAAAAACTATAATACAAGTAAAATTAAAGCATTAGAAGGGATTTTTTTCCTCTCACTATTTAAACATGGCAAGCACTTTTGAGTTGAGATGTTAACAACATACCCACTTTGCAGAGATTTAATGATACATGTTTCCCTTTTCTAGCTCTGCAAATCTTTGCTTGATCAGCACAAATTAATATTCACTTAATGGGAAGGAATAATTCATATAGAAAATCTATACCACTTCTTTTCTGATCATAGCAATAATGATTAGAATACCATGGCACTGCTATGTAGCACCAAAGAATCATTGGCATACCTCAGAGATATTGTGGATTTAGTTCCAGAGCACTGCAATAAAGCAAATGTTGAAATAAAGCAAGTCAAAGGGATTTTTGGTTTTCCAGGGCATACAGAAGTTATATGCACACTATACTATAGTCTATTAAGTGTGCAACAGCATTATGTCAAAAAAACCATTGTACGTATCTTAATTAAAAAATACTTTATTTCTATAAAATGCTAATAACCATCATCTGAGCTTTCAGTGAGTCATAGTCACTGATCACAGATCACCATAACAAATATAATAATACTTAAAAAGTTCGAAATACTATGAGAATTACCAAACACGGAGACAGGAAGTAAGCAAATGCTGTTGGAAAAAATGGCACCAACAGACTTGCTCTAGGCAGGGTTGCCACAAACCTTCAATTTGTAAAAAATGCAGGATCTGGGAAGCGCAATGAAGCAAAGAACAATAAAATGAGGTATGCCAGTATACATGCAAATGAACACCTATTTGAATAACACCTATCAGTTCAGAGTAAAGAAGCTGTCACCTGTGACATTTGTCTTTTTAAGTTTTGTGATGGAGAACACAGAATTAAAAAATTAGTGTAGAAATCTTTGTGGAAGATTTCTATTGTAGAAAGAATACATTTTGGTGCCTCTCGGGTTTACCACACTCTAGCCTAACCTTGCTGGAATCTTGAATGTCTATGATTTTTAAATAACTTTAGTGTGATAAAATGTATATACGACTCCTCTATTCGAGGAGCACACGTCCATCAGTTTTGAGAGATGTATATGCTGAGAACCCACCACCACAAGATACAAATGCTGTTTCTATCAACTACAGAAGTGTGCTTCTGTCCCTCTGCAGTCCGTGTGCTGGCTAGCTACTGTGATATTCTATCACTACGCATCGGTTTGCATTTCAGAGTTTTTATTGGATATGTACTATTTTGTGTCTGATTTCCTTCACTAAGAATAATGACTGAGTTTCATCTATCTTGTGGGCATTATCGGTTCATTCCTTTCTCTTTGCTGTAGAGTTTGAATCTCTGTGATTTTATCTCTGCTGTATATCCTTAAACATTTTTAAATTATTGTTTATTTAATGTTTATTTTTGAGAGAGAGAGGTAGAGTATGAGTGGGGGAAAGGTAGACAGAGAGGGAGACACAGAATCTGAAGCAGGCTCCAGGCTCCCAGCTGTCAGCACAGAGCCCTACACAGGGCTCAAACCCACAAACCCGTGAGATCATGACCTGAGCTGAAGTCAGGCACCCAACCGACTGAGCCACCCAGGCGCCACTAAAACTTTCTTTAAATGTTTATTTATTTTTGGGAGAGACAAAGTGTGAGCGGGGGAGGGACAGTGAGAAGGAGACACAGAATCTGAAGCAGGTTCCAGGGGAAAGAAAGGTTGTAAAAAGCAGATAAAGAGGGGCAGCCTGATGTCAGAGGCGGATACTCCCCCTTGCAAGCTTTTGGCTTCTGAAGTCTTGCTTGCTGCTTGTATAAGCCTGCAGCCAGGAACCAGAAGCTTGACTGTACTAGCCCCGCCCAAGCAGGAAGCACATATGTATAAAAGGCCAGTAAAACCTAAGCTAGGTGCTCAGCCTTTGGAGATGACTCCGCTGGACAGGCACCAGTGCGAAATAAACAGTCTTTTCGGTTTGCCTGAGTGCGTGTTGCCTGTCCCTTCCAGGGAGCCGAGTATTTGCTGTAACATGAGGGTCTGAGCTGTCAGTGCAGAGCCTGATGTGGGCTGAACTCACAAACCTGGAGGTCATGACCTGAGCCAAAGTTGGACCCGTTTAACCCTTTGCTGTAGATCTAATAACAGTAGAGCTTGCGAATCTCTACGTTTGGCGAGTGGTTCACTGGCAGATGACCTAGAGACACGTGCTTCTGAAGTTGTGAAAAAGGAACAATAAGGAGTTCAACCGGTAGCGGATTCCGGGCCCCACCGTCACACCCACGCAGGAGGTGCCGCAACCAGCAGCCTGACTCTGTCCCCGCCCCGCCAGGAGAGCGGCAAGGCCAAGACCAGCAGCTGCCCACCGCCTGCACCCTCAGCGTTGCGGACATCAAGGGCGGCAACTCGACAGGTAGGAGTGCAGGGAGCTGCAGCCCGGTGGCCTCACATCGGTAGTGTTTGTCCCCAGGGAACAAAGAGGTCAACACAAGGAAGGTTTTAAGAACACAAAAATGGTTCAGTCTAAGAAACGGATATGGTTTCATCAACAGGAATGACACCAAGGAAGATGTAATTGTACATTACAACCCCGGAAGGATTGTGGCAGGGTAGGTGACCAGGGCTGGTGGAGTTTGATGTTGAGGGAGAAAAGGGTGTGGAGGCAGCAAATGTGGCAGGCCCTGGCGGAGCTCCAGGGCAAAGCAGTAAATATGCAGCCGACCGTGACCTTGAGAGATGCCCTCGACGTGACAGGGGTCCTCCATGCAATTCCCAGCAAAATTACCCAAATAGCGAGAATAGGGCAAAGAAGGAGGGATCAGAGCATGTTCCAGAAGACCAGGCCCCACAGCGCCGCCTTCCGGCAGGCCACCGTTCCCACCTGCCTGCTTGCAGAGACCCACTGGGAGTCAGCCACAGCCTTCTGACCCTCCAGCACAGGGAGAGGTAATGAAGGGAGCGGACAACCAGAATGCAGGAGAACAAGGTAGGCCAGTGAGACAGTATATTGGGGGTACAGAGCACAGTTCCGGAGGGATTCTCGGAGCCAACCACAGGCTAGGGAGAATCAATGCAGAAGATATGGAAAATCAAGGAGATGAGACCCAATGTCAAGTAGCCACCTCAACATAGGTATTATGGCTACTTCAATCCCCTACACAGATGCCGGGAAAACCCTAAGGCACAAGCTGAGGAAGAGACCAGCTGAGAATTCATCAATCAGCTCCCAGGCTGAGCAGGGTGGGGCTGAGTAAATGCCAGCTTACCAACTCTACCATCGTCTGATTTAGTCACCCAACATGAAGAAATTAATATGAAATTCCAGCAAGAAGAAATGAACAAAAGATTGGAGCAGATGATCTTAAGTGCTTGCCTTTTGCTCATGGACCAGATAAACAGGATTATCTGCATTATCTATGTAGCAAGGGGCTTTTATAATTTTTACCTAAAGACGCCCCTTTTTGGTAATAAACATGTTTGTTTGTTTTTGTCTTGTTTTGCTTCTTTAAGCCTGGTTTTTCTCAATAGGCCTTTTCAAGGTTTTTAGGGGCACCTGGGTGGCTCAGTCGGTTAAGTGTCCGACTTCGGCTCAGGTCATGATCTCACGGCTTGTGAGTTCGAGCCCCGTGTCGGGCTCTATGCTGTCAGCTCAGAGACTGGAGCCTGCTTCTGTTTCTGTGTCTCCTTCTCTCTCTGCCCCTCCCCCACTTGTGCTCTGTCTCTCTCTGTGGCTCCAAAATAAAGAAATGTAAAAAGAAAAAATTTTTTAAGGTTTTTAAATTGTTTCACATTTGGTCAACTTGAGATTTTTAAGAAGATCATTTTTAATTTGTAATCAAAGTTTACAACTTGATTTTTTCAAAAAAAGTCAACACACACGCCAAGCACCTATTAATGAAGGTTTAAACAATTGTCAAGAAGAAAAACAAAAGGACCAGTACCTGCTGTGTTAACAGAGAGGGGTCTACAGAAACCTGTCATTTTAATCTTGCTGAGTCATTAGCTAGCAGGGAAGATTATTCCTTTCTCAATACTGTCCTTGAGAAAGCCCTTTCCTCCTGTTACTGACAGCTTTCTTACTCAGAATTCAGACAGGATCAATTGAGGAAGAAAAAATAAGCTCTCACCAGAAATATTTTTCTCTTTATTACTGATCAGTTAAGGCCTCTAATAACAAAATTACTCCCAGAGGAAGACATACACATCTATTTCAAATTGGAGGTTAAAACTTTAATCTCATTGGGGCACCTGAGTGGCTCAGTCGGTTGAGTGACCAACTTCCACTCCGGTCATGATCTCACAGTTCATGAGTTCGAGCCCCGCGTCAGGCTCTGTGCTGACAGCTCAGAGCCTGGTGCCTGCTTTGGATTCTGTGTCTCATTCTCTCTCTGCCCCTCTCCCACTTGTGCTCTGTCTCTCTGCTCTCAAAAATAAATAAAAATGTAAAAAAAAACCAACAAAACAACCCTTTAATCTCATCATATACGTAGTTCTTACATTGCATGGTAGTGCAGTTATGTATAAATGACTGTGAAGCCTGAACCTGTGTATTATTAATAATTGATAAGAAACATGTTGATTGTTCCATGATCTTTAAAGTTTTTATCAAGGCATTCAAAGCCCTCTTACTGTCTATTATAAATGTATCAAAGGATGAAAAACAGTAAAATTAATATTTATTTAGTACACTGCAATTTGTAATACTAGAACCACTGAGAAATTAAAATATTTTATTTCTTTTGTAAAAAACTTACCGAGGGACATTTGAATGGTGCTTACCTTACTGTTCTTGTTGTATAATTTATATGAAGCAGAGACCTTTTCTATGCCTTAGCAAACTATCATACTTCTTTCTAAATTTAGATTACCTTCCAACATTTTAGTTTTTGTGCTTTCAATGTCTGAAATATCTTTGAGAGTTCCTTTAACGTGTTATATTTTACTGGCATCCCTTACTCTGGGACCTGCTACTGGGTTATGAACTAACAGGTGAGCAGTGACTGCTCATGGGCAGACTTTGAAACAAATGAGAGGACTGGTCGTCGATCATGATGCACTTCTGTTATTTATGCAGTGATTTGTGGGTCAATGAACTAGTAGTATCACTGGTAGTTTATGCAATTATTCACAGTTAATAAACTGTAATTAAAATTTGAACTGTGTTTCTGGGGGGTGGTGTTATTTAACTAAGTCGCCATAACTGAAACTCATGCACGCTGGAACTGTTCAAAACAGCCTCTGTGTGTGTCTGTGTGTGAATCTGTGCATTAAAATTTTCCTATAATGATAGTCAAAACTAGGACTTGGATTCTCTCTGCGTTTGGTAAACAATTCAGTTTTGGATAGTTTTCTCATTTAAAATATATATCCACTCTATATCAAGGTAAATAAATGTTGATCAAGTTGAGTTAACTTGCATTTTTCTACTTCAAGATCAAATAAGTGCTCTTCAATATATTCTCGGTATATATGATATTTGAGAGAATATAAAATTGAGGTTGTCCTATATAGATTGAAGTAAACACTCCTTAACTGCAGTTTAATAAAATAAGCAACATATTGGAACACAGAACAGAACACTTACTTTGCAATTAATTTAATTCACAGCCAGGCTTGTAGCCATGCTTCTGCAGTGCAGTTTTTGTTTCCCCACCTGGGAATAGTCACAGAAAAATTGTGACGCCTTAGGTTCCATGAAATCAGTGAAGAGGTGAGTGCTGGCATGTAGAGAGTGGTCAAAAAACAACCACATTTGCTTTTTAAAAAATATTGGTTGAACTCAAATTTTCAGTTCAGTATAAATCTATTTTTCTCCTCATTTTTGCAAAAAGAGTAATTTAAATCATCGTATTTTTTATTATTTACCAGGTATGGAACCATAGACATGAAATGATCTAATAAGCAATTTCCACTAATTGGGGGTTTTTAAACATTTATATAGATGAAAGAATTTTCCAAAATAATCCCTCGCTTTGTTTCTTACTGTATCAGATGGGAACATGGAAGTCATACTAATTGAATTTAATCCCACAATTCTTCATTTGACAAGAATAACAAAGAGGTTAATAAATATCCAAAACTTCCATCTTGAGTGGAAATAATCTCTAAATTCCCTACAAATAAAAATGCCCTCTTTGGGTAGACAGTTTTAAGAAAGCATTTTCTTCTCTCCTCTCCTCTCCTCTCCTCTCCTCTCCTCTCCTCTCCTCTCCTTCCCTCTCCCCTTCTCTCCTTCCTTCTTCTCCACACCCCTCCCTTCTCTTCTCCTCTCCTCCCTTCTTCCTTCCCTCCTTCCTTCCTTCCCTCCTTCCTTCCTTCCTTCCTTCCTTCCTTCCTTCCTTCCTTCCTTCCTCCCTTCAAAACACAGAACTCTGTAAAACTTGAGGGTGATGAATGGGTAAAGCAGAAAACCCCAGGGCAAAACAGGAACTCATACTTCTGACTGAGTGTTCATATGAAAGTTTCTACTTTTAATTCTATATCTGAGTCTATCTGGAGGTCTCATCTTCATGCCAGGTTTATACCACTTTGTTATGAGAGTTTATACTTGATGGTCCTCAAGGGCAGAAAAATGGAGGAACTCACTAAAAACCATGACAAATCTCTTTCCAAAATTTAGAAATTATATATTCTACCAATTTCGGACCCTCTAGGGAGCAAAAATCCATGATGAAATGTTTTGAATGAAAAATTCTACTTCTGTAATTAGAAGGCAACAAACATTAAACCTTACCTTTTTAAAAAAAAATGTTTAATTTATTTTTGAGAGAGAGGGAGACAGAGGATCAGAAGGGGGCTATGCGCTGACAGGGTGACAACAGCAAGCCCGATGTGGGGCTTGAACTCATGAACCACAAGATCATGACCTGAACCAAAGTCAGATGCTCAACCCACTGAGCCACCCCTGTACCCCAAGCCTTACCTTTTAAAATTATAATCAGTTCTAACTTCACTGCATACGAGGTTGCAAAAGTCTTTATGAAATTGACTTCCAATTCTCTACATGCTGGTATTTAAATTCTAGCCCTCAGAATATAGAATTCTTTTTTAAATAATAGAATGTATGTGCCAATTTCTGCCTATGAGAAACAGCCCCTTCTCTTCATTTAATTGTGCTTAAAATGGAAAATACAACGAAGACAGAAGATAAAACCCTCAGTATTATTTCATTTAAATGTATTTAAAACCAGATTCTAACCATTTCTACTTTTCATATATGCACATTTTTTATCTTAGCAATCCTTGACTTAAAGGGGTACATAAAGTGACCAGAGGAAAACTGCCCTTAATCAGGACAGTCCCAGTTGTACCAACGTCTTTTGCTTTATATTCTATTTTCAAATGCCACAGAGCCTATTTGGCTCCTATTCTTCTTAATCTTTAGCTACTTTTTTTTTTAAAAAAAAATTGATGTTTATTTATTTTGGGGAGATAGAGAAACAGAGTGCAAGCAGGGGAGGGGTAGAGAGAGGGAGACACAGAATCCGAAGCAGGCTCCAGGCTCTGAGCTGTCAGCACAGAGCCCGAACCCATGAAGCGCGGGATCATGACCTGGGCTGAAGTCGGACTCTCGACCAACTGAGCCACCCAGGTGCCCCAAACTTTCGCTACTTTTAACCTTTAAAGATGTACCTTGACTTCAGGCCGGTATTTGTAATTTTGGAAGTCTTCACTATAAATCCAAGTTTCCTTTTCTGGCTCTCAGGAAATCTTTTATGCTTCCACAGTAACAAAGCTTAAAAATCTCTGGGGGACAGGTTGGGGGTGGGCTCTAAAGTATCCTTCTGTGTTTTCAAACATTGAGTTGGTTGAGGTGATAGAGTATAATCAGTAAGCATGTGAACTCTGCATGCAACCCCAAACAATAAATCTAAATTCTAACTTCACCATTTAGTATCTGTGAGACCACGGACAGCTACTTACCTGTCAATGCCCTAATCTTTTCATCTGTAAAATGTAGGTGTGTCTAGCCCATGGAATTTAAAAGAGGTGATATGAAAGTGTTCCTCACACATGACATTCAATTTACACTAGATATTATGATTATTATAAAACATTTTACATTTCTGTTTCACGTAAAATCTCCCCAAGAATCTATAATTTGAAGTTTTATTACTCTGATCACTTATAAAGCATTCACTCTTAAAACATAAGAAATATGGCTACCCTCAGAGTTCTAGGCTTTTCCTATAAAAATAGAGATGGTTAGAAACAACTGAAGAAGTATTAGAAAGCCTCTTCCAATACTTGAAGAGACTTTAGCTTTCTATAAAGCACCATATGCTATAATTATTTTTGTGACCTGAATGTGACAATCTGTTAAAAATAGTAGAAGTTATGTTAAAAATATCTTCTTATTTCTGTGAGATGGATTCTCAGGCAAGCGTGCTCCGTTTCAAATAATTACTTCATATTGGTCATTCTAAATCCCCTTAGGAACATAACACGAACACTTAAAAAAATGCATTGTGTACTGACTGCAGTGAAACATGTTTTTTTTTCCATTGAGAAGCAACATTCACCCCATTTAACTCACTATTCTTTTGTTATTATAAAGTAGAACTAAAAGATAATGCTTTGCATCATTTACAAAAAAATCAGAGGAGGAAGGCACAGCCACTTATAGTAATAATCATTTTTTCCTTTCCATACACTACAGTCCTGAAGTCTTGTATTTTAGTTTTCCATCTCTTACATTGAACATAGAAAAGCTGCCCTTTTTCTTTTCACATTCATATTAAATGGGAAGAGAAACCGTGTCAGAAGCTTAAAGATAAAACACAGCATTTTAAAGGAAGAGACAATGTTATTTTGGTTGGATTATATTTTTTTGGTGTGAATTAAAAATTGAAATCATCCAACATTTGATATGTAGAGAGAGGACAGTTAGTACAGAATAATGAGAACCAGTCACTGTGCCTATATTTGTCTCAGTATGTAATTTTCCAAAACAATATTTCAGATGTAACTTTCAGCCAAATATTTAAAGTCAATTTGGTTGATTTCCGTCTTGGTTGTGGAATATTTCATAATGGACTGCTATAGTTCTTCTGATAAAACATCAACCTATTGTACCATAAATATTTAGTCAACATCTGACAGATGATAAACAACTTATCAGGCTTCAAGAAATTAAAAACTAAGTGAAACATGCAATTCCCTTTCAGGGAGCTCAATCTTTCTGCACGTGTACTTGTATTACAAAACCAGAAACTTTAAGATGCACTATTGAGGTTAATTTTGTAGTTGTAATTGTGTTTCCTAATGATATCACCTACTATAATTAGTTTCACCTGTCTGACTCCTGGCAGAGGCATCATTGTATGGTCATCTTGGGAGTAGACTGTTCTTTGGTTGGCCCAGACATGCTCAAGAATGGATCAATGTAGCATTTCACATTTCTCTTCATGACCTCAATATTTTTACATCTCCTTGATTACACTCACCACAAAGCCTCTCATTCCCTTTATTTTCCAGAAGTGTTTTATGGAGAGATATCAATAAATATGATATATATTATAAATATATGACATAATAAAAATTACGTTTGGTTAAGGATAAAATAATTAACCCAGCAACCAAGGTCATGCTAAAGGTTGGACGAGTGACATAGAGCATATGGAAGGATCAGAGAAGACATTTTTCAAACAGTTATTTGAATATTTCTATATTGTTGTTTATGCTATATAAATAACATAACAAATAATATATATTATAAATAGTCTCAGAGGTAATTTATGCTCTTTAATAGAATCACAGGTTATTCAAATTCAGACCTTTCATTCAGATGATTTTTTTAAGAAAAGAAAATTTAGGGGCGTCTGGGTGGCTCAGTCGGTTAAACATCTGACTTCAGCTCAGAGCATGATCTCAGGGTTCATGGGTCTGAGCCCCATATTGGGCTCTGTGCTGACAGCCTAGAGCCTGGAGCCTACTTTGGACTGTGTCTTCCTCTCTCTCTGCCCCTCCCCTGCTCACTCGCGCACACACGCTCTCTCTCCCTCTCTCTCAAAAATAAACGTTGGAAAAAAATTTTTTTAAAGAAAATTAAGGAAGAAAATTTGAAAAAGGAAGAAAATAATTCGGTTGTATGGAAATAAAAAAGGCTCAGGAAAACTCACATTTTGACATTCAAAAAACCTTATTCGTTTGCTAAGGCCTAATTATTCCCTCGGTGAAAATACTACACAGGAAGTATTCTGTGGTAAATATGGCCAAAAAACTAAAACTAAATGTAGTTTCATTGGAAAATGATGAAAATTAATTAGTATAATCCTATACTATGTTTCCAGACTTTTGTCTTTTTCTTTGTCATAATTTTCAGTATTCATACTACACAAGTACATATAATTTAAACATTATATCATTTTTAAATTATGTTGAATAGAGTAATTCAAATAAATATAAACAAAAATTAGGCTTTAATTCGCTTACCTCGCTTCACATGAATATTAGAAGACTGAAGAAAACATCTCTATTTCCAATTCAACGTGGATAGGAAATCCAACTAGAAAAGAAGGCATTTGGTAAATCCTGATATCCTTCAGACAGTGGTCTTCCTTCTGTATTTGCTTTCAAATTCTGCTCTAAAGGAATTTACTAGTTTCTCCCCATAACCAGTTATCCCATATCCTCCTCTGACAGCTGATTCTCTTTTATTTTTAACAATTTTAATTATTTTTCCCCTTTCTTGTCTAAAAGAAAATACACATGGAAATATTAATACCTATGTAACAGCCCTTTCTACATAAGTGTATATATATATGTATATATATATACATACATATATATACATACATATATATATATATATAGGTATAGCCAAGAATCTGACTAAACAAAATATTTTCATGAAATTTTTCCTTGCACGGTCTTACTTTAATTGGTAATACTTCGGCGCATTATACTGAAAGAGATACAAAAATTCTCCATATGTTAAAACCTAAACTCATTATTTCTGGGATGATCTTATTTGAAGGGTCACCTTTATTTTTCTCATCATTCAAAAAAAAAAACACACCAAAAATTTTCCCCCAGAAGAAAATAATACATACACTCGGTGGGAGCTCAGAACAAGAGATAACTTCCTTTTGTATTTCTGTTGTCTTCCACTCATAGATTATGAATCTCAAAGAAAATAGCAATGATAATAATAAACCAGTTTGAGTGATCTTAGAAGACTACCAACTCTTTAGGATGGTCTTTGAGTAGGCTTTTATAGGAATTCACTATTGGTTTTCTACTGATTGTTTTAGGATTAGAGAAGACATATACCTAGGATCTAAAATTTAGAAGATCAAAATGTAAAATGTTGAGCATAAATGAATTTATCAATGCTATGGTCAACTGAATAAAATTTTCCTTCTTGTTTCCATGGATGTTTAATTTATAAGTATACAAATATCCAAAGGATTTTTAAATTACAGTATTTTTTAGAAATGGAAAAATATCTATGTCTATATCCATAACTATATTTTCCAGGAATCATTTCAGATAAATGAAAGCAAAGGTTCACTTGTAAGTATTAATATAAAGAACAGAAGTTCTTCCAGTGTTATACAGGCAAATTTTCTATATTAATCTGAAAATTTTAAAAAATGAATTGCAGGGGCGCCTGGGTGGCGCAGTCGGTTAAGCGTCCGACTTCAGCCAGGTCACGATCTCGCGGTCTGTGAGTTCGAGCCCCGCGTCAGGCTCTGGGCTGATGGCTCAGAGCCTGGAGCCTGTTTCCGATTCTGTGTCTCCCTCTCTCTCTGCCCCTCCCCCGTTCATGCTCTGTCTCTCTCTGTCCCCAAAATAAATAAACGTTGAAAAAAAAATTAAAAAAATGAATTGCATAAAATATGCTCACTCTTACTGCAATCCTTGTCACTGTTTTCCTTGTATTCTCTTCTCAATCAATAGTATACTTTTAAAAAGTGGCTATAATAATGTAATAGATATATGTGGTTGTTCTCTGCTCCCTGCTCCGAAAAGCTTTTTTTAAAATTGTCTGAATAATGATTCAGTAAATTTGTGAAATCACATTGCCTTGTTGTCTAATAAATTATAGACGTGTAAATAATAATACTTATCTAACTGAAATCAATATTTAGGGGAGCCTGGGTGGCTCAGTCAGTTAAGCATCCGACTCGTGATTTTGGCTCAGGTTGTGGGATAGAGCCCCTCATTGGGCTCCACGCTTGAGATTTTCTCTCCTTCTCCCTCTGCTCCTCTCCTCTGTTTGCACTCTCTCTCTCAAAAAAATATATACATACATATACATATATATGTGTGTGTGTGTGTGTGTATACATATATATGTATGTATATATGTAATAAAATCAATATTGAGATGTTAAAATTCTTGCCATTTCTTACAAATTTGATTTTCTTTTCAAGATTCAGTGGTTCTGAATATATCTTATTTTAGATGGTGGTTTCATGTCATTTTCCTAAGATAACAGTGGATCTGCAGAAGGTAGGGAACATTACCAAATACCTAAACACCAAGTGGTTCAAAAAAATCATTAAAGTATAACTCTGCTCTTTCAAAAACATCATAAAATGTATAAAAATGAAATGATTTAAAGATGCTCAGTGATATAATCCTTTCTGGTTTTGGTCCTCACTCTTCTCTGAGGAGGAAGTTTTGTCCTATTGCTTGAATGGCATCTCAGAGTTGACCCCATGCCAAAGTATAGAGTTGTAACTGGAATACTAGGTCTTATTTGACTAAAGTATTTTCTTTTGTGCTCTCAATTTTTCCACACAAATGCAAATGTCAAGTGTTTTGTTGGTTGTTTTCCCCAAAACCCAGTAGATTTAGAGTTGGGAGAATAATTACAGCCAAAACAGTGCATTATAAACAGGATTTGAAATTACTCAATTTTACCAAGAAGTAAACCAGTCATTGGAGATCCTGCCGGCTCCTTGAGATGACCTCTCTTGAAAATCAAAATAAAGCCCTTTAGTATTGGACATATGGTTGTGAATGTCTTCCTGAGAATATGTTTTTAGGCGGACTACTATTCCAGAATAAAGTTGGCTCTTCTAATTTTTTTTATGAGCAGTAAAATGCATTTCCTAAAGTTGAGCACAGTTTTGAAGAGGTGATTTGTATAAGAACAAAGTCTGTCTGAAGTCTCAAGTAAGTGTCATAAAGTGATGTCAGCCAAGAAATTACATTTCCCATTTTATTTTCCTAATAATAGTTATATTTATAGGAAAGTTAGTATGCTCCAGTTAGAAAATAGAAAGAGAACATGAGAAAATTAATGATATCATTCACAAAAACTGAAAACAAGTCAGAAAAGAGGGATTCATTAAAATAATGTCTATATTTATCAACCCTTCTATTAAGCTGACAAATATTAATTATTTAAAATCATGTCTTTTAAAAAAGTGATGGCTTGAAAGTAAAAGGACCTGAAAGTTCTTCAGTAAACTAAAAACCATGCCATTTTTCACAAAGAACAATTAGAGCGATGGATTTCAATATCTTTTAAGGATAATATTTTTCAATATTTTTAAGGACAATCAGGATACAGTATGAACCTCAGTCGAAGTATTCAAAGAGGACTTCCACATACACCCCTAGGATCACATCTACCAACCTACCTCTATCTCTATTATTATGGACAAAATATTAATATTCCTATACATTATTTAACCTTCTCTTGTCTAGTCAGTTTACCCTCCCTCTGCTGCGTTATCAATTTTTCATCCTTGCTGGATCATTTTAATTAGAGAAAAAACCCAGTAAAACATATGCCATATTAAAATATGTATTTGTGCACACATTCTGCTCCATTAAAAGCCCCATTTCTTTGCATCCTTATGTAATAAGACTCATTGAAAATATCATCTCTACTTGTTATCCTTCGTTTACTCTTTAGGCCAGTATAACTAAACCTTCTCCCATACCACTCCAACAAACAGGTATGGTCAAGGTCAACCCTGCTAAAATTCAGTGGTTTAACTTCTCAAGAGTTGATTATTTATTCCATCCTAACATCTTTCCTCACTTGATTTTCAAGATATCAAGCTCTTCAATTCTCCTCCGACCTCCATTACTGCTATTTTCCTTTCCCAATAACCTGTAAATGTTGGAAAGCCCCAGGATTTAGGCCTCAGACTTCTCCTTCACCTACACTTACTCCATAGGAGACCCTATTTAATCACGTAGTATTATTTATACACTTATGATTCTCCAGTGTACATCTCTGAAGCTGACTACTCCTCTGAATTCTAGACTTTTCATATACAATTATTTAGTCAACATCTGTAGCTCAATATCTAATATTCATCTCAAACTTACCATAAATAAAACTAAGCTTTTGATTCCTTACCTCTTCCAACAGCTCTCGCTCATCCACTCTACCTCATTTGGAGTATTTCTTTCATACATCATACCCAATCTATTAGTAAATTCTATTGGCCTGAGCTTCAAAACAGATCTGGAATTTTACCCTCAGAATTTCTACTGCTACAAGCTTACTCCAAGCCATCACTGCCTCTTATCTGGATTACTGCAATAATTTATAACTGGCATCCTTGTTTTTGCCCTTGCTCCCTACGCTGCTCCCCTAATGGTCCTTTCACCAATGTAAATAAAATCTTGTCACTCATATAAAATTCCTTTAATTAATTCCTTTCTCAGAATAAAAACCAAAATGCAAACAATGTCTTATAAGACCCTACATGTTCTGGTCTCCCCCACCTACCTTCTTGTTAACTCATCTGCTGTCCCTCTCTCTTGTCCCAAACTCTACTCTGTCATACACACCAACTGTACTTGGATGTGTGAAACAATCCAAGCATGCTTTTGGCTCAGTCATTTCCACTAGGTCTTTCCTTTGCCTGAAACTCTGGGCTTTAGATAAGCTTTCAGTTCACTTTCTCACACCTTGAAGGTCTCTGCTCAAATGCTCTACATGTAGTACACCCCTCATACACAGCCCCCCAAACTTCCTATTCTCTTTCACCCATTTTATTGTATTTGTCAGAGTTTTGTTATTTCCTTACCTGTTTATTGAATGTCTCCTCTTGCTAAAATAAAAGGTCACTGAGGGCCAGGCTGCCTTACCTGATGCTGGATGTAACCCAGAACCTCTAAGAGTTTCTGACATGCAGAAGGCATTCTGTAAATCTCTTGAAGAAAACCTCCATGTTTTTTTTCCATCTCAAAACTCAACCCATGATATGTTTTCTAATACATTTTACCATAAACTCTGACTTCTCCATAAAATTGTCCACCTATAGGGGTGTCTGGGTGGCTCAGGTGGTTAAGCATCCAACTCTTGATTTCGGCTCAGGTCATGATCTCACCATTTGTGAGTCTGAGCCCCTCATTGGCCTCTGTGTTGGCAGCATGCAGACTGCTTGGGATTCTCTCTCTCCCTCTTTCTGCCCCTCCCTTGCACACTCTCTCTCAAAATAAATAATAAACATTAAACCAACAAACAACCAAAATTATCCACCTACATTCTTCTAATTTCTCCCCTTGGGACTGATAACTGTTCCTTGTAGGGAAGATTTTAAGTTTAATCATTAAAAAGAAATATTGGAATTCAGTTTTAAAAGAAAATAAAAGTACAGAAATATTTGATAGGAATACAAATGTTATGAAGCTATCTTATACTTTAATTTTAAATTGAATATTTTAATTTTAAATTAAATTAAACTACTTCTGAATTAGAATAACTGCAGTATGTGTCAAATTCATTGAAATAGAAAGAAGTGTGGTGGTTGCCAAGGGTTGGTGGATGGAGGAAATCGGGAGACACTGGTCAAAGGGTAAAAACTTTAGTTTTAAGGTGAACAAATTCTTTTTTTTTTAAGGTGAACAAATTCTGATGATTTAATTTATATCATGATGAATATAGTTAATAATACTGTATGGCATATTTAAAATGTGCTAAGAGAGTAGATCTTAAGCTTTCTCACTAAAAAAATACTATGTGAGGTGATGGTAATGGATGTTGTAATTGACTTGATTGTGGTAATCATTTCACAGCGTGTGCACATATCAAATTCATCAATCTCTATACTTTAAATATATACAAATTTTGTCAATTATAACTCAATAAATTTGGGGAAAAATAACTTCAGCATAACGCATTTCAGCTGAATGGTTTTTAGAAACGATGCTATGTTATGGTCTTTCTAGAACAAGTTAAAGAAATGCACACATCTAGACCATAATTTTGATTTGGTTACCATCTGATCAAAATCTCTGATGGTTCCCCACTGAGTGTAGCATCAAGTCCAAGTTTCTTACATTGTATTTAAGGTTTTTAAGTTAATTACGGGCTACATTTTAGGTTAACTCCATTTCTACCTCATAACCCAACTTTCCGCCACCATCCCCATTACCCAGAAACATTATGATAGTTCACATCTCATTGCTGCTTTGCTCACATGATGCTGTCAGTTATAGTAAGTTTTGAAATCACACAAGTGAGTTTGTATAAATAAGTTTCTCTGAATTCCCAAATAAAGTTCATAGGAGTATTTCAACCAAGATACTACGAGTACCTTTGGATCTAAAACTTAGAAAACGTGTGACCTTAGCTAAGGAATGTCACTTAACCACGGTTTGTTTGCTCAGCTATAAAATGAATATCTACTTTATCACTGTTACTATTTTTGAAAATAGAAGGTGCCTAATAAAATGCCTGAAACAAGTAGACACAAAGTGTGCACATTTATTTTATTTCCTTCTTCCAGCCATCAACCCAATTAATTGTCTATACCAAAGCTCTATCTGTATCATACAACTTCTAATTTATCTGGTTTCACTAGTTTAATCCTTGTCCTTTTTTTAAAAAATTTTTTTAACGTTTATTTATTTTTGAGACAGAGAGAGACAGAGCATGAATGGGGGAAGGGCAGAGAGAGAGGGAGACACAGAATCGGAAGCAGGCTCCAGGCTCTGAGCCATCAGCCCAGAGCCCGACGTGGGGATCGAACTCACGGACCGTGAGATGGTGACCTGAGCTGAAGTCGGACACTTAACGGACTGAGCCACCCAGGCGTCCCTAATCCTTGTTCTTGAAGTTATTTTTTATACATTACTTATTATATGATTATACCTATAACTAAGGCATATACTCTCCCTGGGTACCAATCTACTATTGTTTTTAAGTATTAAACATGTGATTTGAAGTTTCAAAATTTTTATATTGATAAAGGAATTATAAAGAGTAAGAGAGCTCCCTAGGAGTCTGGTCTATCAAAAGATGCATTTATTGTGAAATATTTTAAATATATGAGTTTAATATAACCATCAATCATTGTTCAATTTTCTGATTAACATTACTAAAAATGATGTGGGGTGTCATCAAGGGGTGGTAATAACTGCAGAGCAATTAGTTTCTGATATTGTTCACAGAAGCATTAAATAGCTTGCATAAGATTATTTTCTTTAAACATTATGTTTTAAAATAACATAATCTTACTTCAAAATTACTGTCTTTTCTTTAAAGATGCTTAAACTTCTTCATTAACTGATCTAGATAAATAATTTATAAGTCAAATTAAAGTCAGAGCCTATGTTGAAATTACATTTTCTCTGAAGAAGTAAAAAAAAACAACAACAGTTTTTAGAAGGTTAACTCTGATTAGGTAAAAAGAATTTCTTTCAAGTGATGCTATTTCTGTCACATTATCCAAAATTACAGATTTTCTTCCGGCTTTATAGTTTGTGTTTTTAGTCCCTGTTGGGGCACATTGTCCATTAAGTACTTTTCCGTCAAGGTACTGAGTAGTTGTTCTTTTTAAACACAATACAGCAAATAATTTGTTATCAAATGTCCTGGTTGTTTCCTATTTTTTTAAGTACTAGATTTTTTTATATGAATTGAATTTGCAATCACAACTATTCATTCAGGAGAAAAAGAACCTGCATATTGAAAAACAGAACAATTTAAAGGAAAGTTCGTTTTGACATTTAAACTTCAAGTAAAAATTAAACTTTGCCAATAGTATTGGATCATAAATAAGAATTTTGTTTTTAATGAAAAAGTAATGTTGTATGTTACAAAAATTTTAAATAAGATAAAATTTGTACTCTTTTTTCATTTTTATCTTTATTTTCCACAGTATTCTTGCAACTTGCCTGACTGTCACATTTGCCAAGACAAACCAAACTGTGTCTCAAGTTTGGAATAAATATTATTTTGAGTATACTGAATATTCTGAAGAATGTGTTAGCCATTTATTTGCCATTATAACTGTTCTACCAAAATTCTTTTCAGTTTTCTTGAGAAATTCCCATATATATTCCCAATTCTATTATTATATTAATAAGCCTTTGGGAAATCTTAGAAAAATGCCATGGTGTGCCTGGGTGGCTCAGTCGGTGAAGCATCTATCTGACTCTTGATTTCAGCTCAGGTCATGAGCTCGCAGTTCATGAGATAGAGCTCCACACCAGGCTCCGTGCTGACAGCATGGAGCCTGCTTCAGATTCTCTCTCTCTCTCCTCTCTCTGTCCCTCCCTTGCTCTCTCTCTCTCTCAAAAAAAAAAAAACATTAAAAAAGGCTAAAATAATTAAGAAAATTAATAAGTCATCAGCATCAGTACTAGGTCTATAAGTTTATTTCTAAGGTTAAAACACCTTTAGATGGATAAATAGATATAAACAGAGCTAAAGATACAGATATAGATAGATCTATTATTATCTATATTTACCTATTATCTATCTATGTATCTATCTATCATCTTCTGTAATGATTCCAGACATGTTTACAAGAAAGAGCAGCATTTCTTTAAATCAAATTTATTAAGACAGGACATGGCAAACCAGCTTGATCTGACCAAATCAGCTTAGCCATAAAAAGAACTGTTAATATTAGGTATATAAACACTTTCCTCAACCAAGGTATATTTCAGTAAGAAACTTGCTTAAAACTATATTCCACTTTCATTAAATCCCATTTTAGAAGAATAATATTATCTTCCTTCTTGAGAGATGTTGAGCAAGTCTTTTCTGAGGGACAGAACTGAGAAAAGTGTATTTCCTTCTAACAGTTCTGCTTCTGACCTTCTTCTTACTGCTCATTTCTTTTTCACCAGGAAACACTTAGCAAAATACTTTCCCTGAGAATATAATGAGAATATGCCCATAGGAGTAACTTCTAAATTAAGACTAGGGAAACCAAGAGGGTGTCTGACAGATCCATCCCAAGGCTCTTGAGGGGGCTTTTTAGCCTCTAACTCTATTTCATGTTACATTTCCTTTGCCAGCCATTTCCATATTCTGAGAGTAGTTCATAATAACTCAAGAGCCTGTTGTGGTTTTAAATTCAGAGCCAAGTTCTCTAGAAACAGTGAATATGATCATTCCACAATTAGACAGAAATAAATATTTTCCCACCAAAATTTCTAATGTGGCTGTTTAATTTCATATATGCTTCAAACTGACCTTTTAAAAATATAACTGGATAGTTTCCACTGTATCCTACTGGGCTAGGATTGGAGAATCAATCAAAATGGTATGCCTTCAACTTTCTAAAATCTTCTAGAAACTGTATATCCCAATAAAATTCCAGTCATATCTTTTCCATAAGACTTTTTGTCTCATGGAAAGGATTTTACAGCATGACTCAGAATTTATCCAATAGTCTTTTGAATATAGGTTAATTTCTCTTTTTGGTACTTATTGAGGGTCTTATTATTGGATGAAAATTTTAATTGTAACATCTTCTTTTTAACAAAAGATTTTTAAAATCCAGTATGATTAATTTTTTTTTACATTTATTTATTTTTGAGAGACAGAGGGAGAGAGTATAAGCCAGGGAGGGGCAGAGAGAGAGGGAGACACAGAATCTGAAGCAGGCTCCAGGCTCTGAGCTGTCAGCACGGAGCCTGATGTGGGACTTGAACCCACAAACTGTGAGATCATGACCTGAGCCGAAGTCAGATGCTTAACTGACTGAGACACCCAGGTGCCCCTAAAATCCAATATGATTTAAATGAATTGATTTTATTATTGGTTCTTTTCTGGATTAAGAAAGGTAATAGTTTTTGCAGATATGTACGCTATTCTATTTAAAAGAAATATACTCTCTTACTACATTTTTATCAACTGAGAAAAATTAGTGTTTCTAAAGAAAAATACACCCTGGTAAAATAAGAAAGGTTAGCTTGAAATCCCCAATCTTCTGTAAATTTAAAGAGTATATTATTGGGAACATAAATGAGAAATAAAAGAGTACCAAAAACATATGATAGTGGTTTATATAAACCCTAAACTTGTGATTTATATATAGCCATTGACAGAACAAAATGAAATTTGAGAAAATATAAATTGATAGATTTATTAAAAAGGAGAGAATCTGACTGTATTATTATCTACTGCTGAGTAACAAATACTCTGAAACTTAGTCTCTTAAAGCAAAAAACATTTATTATCTTAGTCTCTGTGGATCATGAATTAGAGCATTTATCTGGTTGCCTCTGGCTCAGAGTGTCTCAATCATGCTATATTCAAGATTAGCCAGGCTTGCAGTCATCACAAGGCTTAACTGTGAGCCCTGATAGATCTCTCCTGGACCTCACCCAGTCTGTTGACAGGCCACAGGTCCTCACTAGCTATTGGCTAGAAACATCAGTTCCTTGCCATGTGATTCTCTCTGTAGGGCAACTCACAACATGCCAGCTAGCTTCTCATGGAACAAGTAAGCCAGAAAGTGAGACATGGAAGTCCAAGGTAGGGAAAAACAGTAATTTGGTAACCTAATCAGAAAGGTGGCTTCCCATTACTGTTGTCTGTTATTTGTTAGAAGCCAGCCATTAAGTAAAGCCCACACTCCACAGAAGGTATCAATACCAAAACGCAGAGATCCCTGAAGACCATCTCGGAGCTACCTATGACACTGTCTATATGAAAATAAAGGTGTTATTATAAAGCAAATTAAGTGTTGCATAGCTTAATTATCTCAAATTTAAAGTTGCTGTAAACATTGCTTCGTTGTATTAGGTAATAAGAGCACTTCAACAGTGATATATTTAGTTACTTCCTTCTCATTATCCAAGAAAGAAAATCCAATGCATGAATTGGGAAAAAGTACTGTCAGCTGTTGATTGATAAAATTAGGCCGTTAGATTAAAAGCTAAAAATGAAAGAATGACTATATTTGACTTTCTCAAAATCTGGTGCCAATCCACCCCTTTTAGAGAGATGATAGAAAGGAGTCTTAATCTCTTTGATCCTAATCCCCTGTAATTGTTATGTTATTTATCTATTGTCTTGAAGGAAATGAAAGTAATGTATATTTTCCTCTTTTCATTTTTGAAATCCAGTTGGGGGCACTGGACACCCTAATAGAATGTTTTTTAGTCATGCTTAGTGATTAATAACTTGCTTCACTACAAAAAATATGTGTGTGATTATTATCAAATACATACTCTACAATTTTAAAATCTCACAAAGAGAACCCACACACATCCCCCACATGCATGCTGAGATAATTGACATCGATAGCTGAGATGATCTCAACACAACCTACTTCCCCAAGCAAATAATAAAAAACAATAAAGGAAACAGGAACCTCCTATATGTTTTTATTATCATCAAGGTAAAGTACTGAAAGAAAGTATTACTGATATCTTTTGTTCACGTGGGGAAAGATACAGATATTTGATGAATGGAAAAGAGACCACTTCAGTCATCTATGCTTGAAAATTTAGTAAAATTGCCCTCTGAATGACCATAGATATATTGTATTCTAGAAATGAACACTAGAATCTGAAATTTAAAAATTCATTCCACATTTATAAACCTTTTCTTTGTTTTTGGTTATGTTAAATTCAATGACTGAAATGAGAGCTGCTATGATATTTCTGGCTTTTAGAACCTGAGGCGTCCACATTAGAAGGGAGCTCAGTTTTTCACACGCCTCTGGTCTCTGGCACATCAATAAAATTATTCTTGCAATATTATAAAACTGCTACTGCTTTAATAGGGAAATCAGAAATAGGCAATTTCTTAAGAAAGGAGTAGGGGTGGGTCATGGTTAGAAGAATCACAGGTGAAAAAAAAAAGAAGAATCAGGTGTTCTGGAAAAGAAAATGAGGGCATAAAGCACATTTTTAGAGTAGCTGGAAACACTGATAACAGGCACACAGGGAACCTGAGTGTGTGGGTGGAAATAAGGAAATTAGGAAGTCACTAGAAAAGTTGTGAGAGATTGTATAGAAGACAGAAGGGTCACTGTGTTTTTAGAGGGAGATAAAAAAAAAATTTGCGCACTTCTCTAATGTGCATCTACAATGAGGAAGCATAACTCTGCTCCCATCAACTAGGAAACTGGAGTAAAAGACAGTGATGTACATAGTAAATTTAATGAACACAGTTCTGAGGACCTCTCAGCACGGAGAGTTGCTTTGTGTAGTCTGGGGGAATTTCTGCAAAGGGCAACAGAATCTTCCACCCCCAAAATGCCTTTTAGGCATATGGATTATTTTCAGCTGATTATTTTTCAGAAACAGCAGACATAGGAAGAGCCCGGACAAGCGAGTAGCTCTTACCCTTTTGTAAGAGACGTTTACATTTGTAAGGGGAACCTCCATTTATAAGGGTGTCCCCCTCTCTATACCAAGAAAAGGATGGTGCTAAATCTCTAGAAACTCAATAGAGGAGGCAGGACTTAAATCTACATAACAATCGTACCCTTGGTCATTGTGCTTTTCCTGTACCCTCAAATAACTAACCCAACCCCCACATGTTTCTTGTGTCCTCAGCTGGAGGTAGTACTTAAGGTGACAGCTTGGGCCATCTTGAGGAGTTACACAGTTTTCCTCGGTATCTCCCATGTAAACAAGAGGTGTACATGTTATTACATTTTTATTTATTTTCTCCTGTTAATTTGTCTTTTATTATGGATGGGGGGAGTTCTCCCCAAGAACTTAGAAGGGTAGACGGAAGATTTCTTGCCCCACACCTGCATGTGGGGAGGCTTAGAAAGAAGTATATTTTCCAACAGGGGAACAGTTCACAGAAGTCAAATGAGTTATGGCTAAACTTTACTAAGAACTTAATATATCCATTTTCTATCACAGAACCCAGGGGAGTAAAGACCATTATTTTGCACATTTTACAATTAAAGAAACAGAGATATAGACAGCTTAAATAATTTGCCTAAAGCAAAAAATAAACAGATAAATAAATGGAAGGGGCAAAGATGTGAATGCAGGGTGTTAGGCTTCGAGTGAATATACTGCACTTCAGAAGTTGTGCCCCTTCTGTCTCTCTAATGGGATTAAACAACTCAACTACTAATTAAAGTTTGGGTTTCTTGAAATCCATCCCATTCGAGGATACATGCAAAAGCATCCCCAATTTATTAATGCTAAAGTGATGTATGAACATACCAAAGATAAAGGAAGTTATGTCAACTGCTATTCAAAGCCTATTAACAATTCAGAATCCAAAACTTAGTCTTGCTGTCAAAATCATGGAGCTCAGCGAATGGTACAATTTAGAGTTTGTTTTGTTTTGTTTTCTGCTTGTTAAACATTTACTGGCACATCACAGACAGAAGTTCTTAAGGATATGCACACACACACACACACACACACACACACACATCTGTATATATTCTATACATATATCTATATATATTTTATACATATAGTCACATGAACTGAGGAGACCCCGGGCCCTGAGGCCTCAACCTGGCCTGTCCCATAGATGTCGCCCAAGGCTCTTAGTCTCCTCATGAGAAAGAATTCAAGGATAAACACAACACAGCAGATGAGTGACACAAGCAGGAAAGTTTATTAAAGTAAAGCTACCTTCAAAGAGATGTGAGAGCAGATGAAGTCAACAGAGAGACAAGAGAGAGCTGTGTCCCTGGGGTTCAGATTTCTATCTTTTATGGACAGTTGTTAAGGGGAAGAATACTCATTACTTGAGGTGGAGATTTCTTGGAAGCAGGATTTTATACTTTTTCTTCCTTTTTTGGTGAGGGGTTTCTGGCCTACTTTGTCAGCCATCTTGGGCCTATCTATTTGATCTGGCTTCTTGTGGCTTTGTTTTGGAGGGCTGCCAGGACAGGCCTCTGACTTCCCCAATAGCTGGACATGACTTCCTTCTTCTTTGCTGGCTACCTAACTGCCTCTAACATATATACATATATATCTTTATTTTTTTAGAACAGACTTTATTTTGTAGAGGAGTTTTGGGAGTAAAGTACAGAATCTCTCATATACTCCCTTTGCCCCCACACATGCATTTCATCTCCCACTATCAACATCCCTCCCCAGAATGTCATATTTGTTACAATTGATAAACCTATATTGACACATCATTATCGCCTGAAGTCCATAGTTTACATTAGGATTCATTCTGGGTTTGGTGTATTTTATTGGTGCGGACAAATGTATAATAAGATGTATCTACCGTTATAGTATCATACAGAATAGTTGCACTATCAAAAAGATGATCTGTGCTTTATCTGTTCATCTCTTCCCTTCCCTAACTCCTGACACACATTGACCTTTTCACTGTCTTCATAGCGTTGCCTTTTCCAGAATGTCATACGATTGAATCAAACAGTATGTAGCCTTTTCAGACTGACTTCTTTCAGTTTGTAATAAACCTGTAAATTTCCTTCCTGTCTTTACATAGCTTGATAGCCTATTTCTTTTTAACTATCCTTTATATCCTAATATTCCTTTGTCTGGATGTACCTTGGTTAATTCAGTCATCTACTGAAGGATATCTTGGTTGCTTCCAAGTTTGGGCAGTTATGAATAAAGCTGCTACAAACATTTGTGTGGACGTAAGTTTTCAACTCCTTTGGGTAAATATCAAGGAGTACAATTGTTACGTCTATGGTAAGAATATGTTTAGTTTTGTAAGAAACTGCCAAACTGGCTTCCAAGGTGGCTGTACTCTTTCACGTTCCCAACAGCAATCAATGAGCGTTCCTGTGGCTCCACATCCTTGCCAGCATTTGGTGTTGTCAGGGTTTTGGATTTTGTATATTCTAACTGGTGCATAGCGATATCTTGTTATTGGTTTAATTTGCATTTCCCTGAAGACATATGATGCGAAGCATCTTTTCTGTGCTTATCTGCCATCTGTATCTTCTCTCTGGTAGGGTATCTGTTAAGGTTTTGGGCCTATTTTTTCAGTCAGGCTGTTTAAATTCTTTTTGTTTGGTTGTAAGAATTTTAGATAACAGTCCTTTGTGACATGTATTTTTTTGCAAATATTTTCTCCCTCATAAATTTTCTTCTACGGAAAAGTTACACCTAAGTTCTGCACTGATTTCAAACCATCTGTTTTACAAGTAAAAGCAACTCAACAAAAGAACTGGGAGGCATTGTTAAAAACAGCATGTGGGGAGCAAGTCCAAGGATCATTGTTATGTAAGGACCTTGTTTCAATGGAAGAGAGGAGAGGAATAGTGGGAAAAAGCAGAGTACTTAGGTTTTACATATCCATTTGATTAGATGCTGTTTGAGGAAATGGAAGGCCTTTGAATTCATGCTGCCTCTAAATCTATTTCTCTTTAGTTGAAATCCTTTAATTTTAAATGTAATTGCCCAAAGTTAAACTGCACTTGTAAAACATATGACTTGGAGAAAGATTAAATTTTATATTTGTGTAATCAGTTCCAGCACGCCATCAGAGGAGGGTAGGAATTAAGCCTCTGAAGAGTAATCATTTCAGAATAGCACCAATAACTATATAAAATAATCAACAGTATATATTCCCCACATTATGGCTTCAAGTAAAATTATTTTTGTAATTTTATAATGTGCTTTTTTTTAAGCCTCCAGGTGCATGTACCCAATTTAACATTCTCGCAAATATAGCTTTTTTCCCATATGAAATTATTTTGATTCAATGGTATATGACTTTTTCTAGGCTGGGAGGAGGGCAATCCTCAGACTGCCTGGAGGATAAACCACATTCTAATCACATAAGCATATGAAGCTTTGCTGGATGCTGGAAACTTCGCACACTATAAAAAGGGACGCATGTAATTTTCCCTCATCCTTTTGACTTCTTCGCTGAGACCCCTGTAATAAAAGACTTTAATAAGAGAAAAACAAACAGAAGTTTATTAACATGTTTACCTCATATATACATGGGAGATACCCAGGGAAAAATGAGTCACCCCCTGATGTGGCTTGGAATTCGGGTTCAAATACCATGACAGGGACAAAGAGGAGAGGATGTAGGATTCTTAAGGCAAATGATTTTTAGGAAAGATGAATGGGCCCTACGAAGAACAGATGGGAGAAATGATCGCTTGTGACAAAGTTTGTGTGCGTGCGATGTTGACTTCCAGTCTCCTTTGCTGTGATGAGTCCATCTTTCCCGGTTGATGAAAATCCCTGGGAGGTCTAGGACAATTGAGTTCATTTGGAGGATATGTCTTCAGGTAGACTAACAGGAAATTCAGAGAAAGCTCCTCCCTACATGTGCTATTTATTTTTCAAGTGTGTACAGCTCAAAATGCCAAATATTTGGGGGTGGCACATCTTGAATTCTACAGTCATATTTGGCATATTCTACTACTTTTCAATATTATTAGTTTTTCTCCTTTATCACCTCAAATCAATTGTCCAATCCCTGCTTTTTGCTTTTTGTTACAGGAGGACCACTAGCTATGCTCATGCAAGGGCAGGGGGTGGGGGGTGGGTAATTAATCATTTTTTTTAAACCTGAGGAGATTAAGAAAAAAAAATCATGTTTCTGCATCATATTGTTACTAAGTCAGACTCTCAACATTAAGGCTTAAGACTTACAATTGTGTTTTTGTTTCTAATACACACTGTCAGAAGGCACTGAGTAAAAAGCAAGGAAGCACATATATTCTGCGTGAGAGGAAGAACTTCTTGCCCCCTTCAATATCTCTCTAGCTGGACTAAGAATCAAATTGACATGACAAAAGATTAACAGGAGAAAACCAAATTCGCTTTTGTATGTACGGGGAATCCACACAGACATGAAATTTCAGGACAAGCAGGCAAAATGGGGTGTATATGCCTGAACTAAGGAGAAGGGGGCAGGGGTCTGGGACTTCAAAGGGAAAGAATGTAATTCACAGGGCAGTAAGAAGAGATGTTTGATAATTACATGTTTGCCCTGGCATCCAGATGGGTCACTCAGATAAAATTTATCTCTGGCAATAATTCTTACTCTGGGAAAGACCCCCAATTTAGATTCTTCTATGTAGTTAAGGGACGGTCAAAAGTTTCACTTGAGCCCACAGAGTTATGATTGCTTCACCTCAAAATAGTCTGCATGCCAAAGTGGTACATTTGGGGGGGCTGTCCTGAACCCCTTCCCCTGGAAATGGCAAAAACAAGTGAATAAACTAAATGCCTAGGGAAATACAAAACACACACACACACACACACACACACACACACACACACACACACAAAACCTTAAAGTCTTAAAAAAAAACCCAACACATCGGTTTTATCATTTAATATGGCATTTTCTCCTTTGTTAATTTTTTCTGTCTCAGTCACTTTGGGATAGGAGGCCATTTAGAAGTTCTGTAGAGTAAAAACCTACTTAAAAACGTTTTGGAGTGAAATCTGTCCCTAGAAAATATTCTGATTACAATTACTCATATATTGTACTTTGAAAGAGAACACAAACCTTTCGTTAAGAAAGTAAAGCTGTTTTCCTGATTATAGTCCATGATGTGTATATTTAGCAAATTAACATCCCAGCCACTCCCTCCAAACTCCCCCCCCCCCCGCCCCCCCCCCCCCCGTCCCCACCCACCCACTGATATACACACTGGCTCAAAAATACACACCCAGTAGCTGAAGTCTCCAATTCTACAGTTGTCTTTTAAAGCTTGTAACCACTCAGCAGAGGTAATCCAATTAATAATATAGCTCCACATGTACGAATTACAGATTTTTCTCATTAGAAGAGGCATTGATCGGGGATGATGACAAGCACTAAGCTACCACACAAATATTAATGGTTCAGAAAGAGGAACTGGATGCTGACAAAGAGGAAAGAAACCCTTCACTTCTCAGCGTTGAGTAAGATCAGGGGTGACTTCAAGCCATGTCTCCTATAGATCCCAATTTGTTTTAGAATTAGTTTTTGAAGAACGATCCATATTTTGAGTGTCTGCTGTGTGCCAGCTTTGTTCTTCTATGTTTTGATCATATTTTCATAATTAAGATATAGGTGATGCACTTATGATATAAATGAGCAAAATGAAAGCTCAAAAGGTTCAATAATTTATGTTCAGTTATTATTCTAGAAATTCACACTATTAAGAATCAAAATAGGTCTCTCTGTCTCAAAAATCTTTACTCTTTATATGCTACCTGTCATTCCTCAAGCAGGTAGCATAGGTATGAATTATAGTAATTGAGGAACAAAAGATAAATTTCACTATCACTTCTGATACATTCTAGCAATAAGCTTAAAATGCACGGTATGGGATAGATTTATGAGGCCACAGCAGAGTTCTGCTGAATTAGTCTGTCTGGATTTCCTATGGTCTAAATAGACTTAAAGATTTATTAGTACCATTCCTTTGGTTTGGGCATTTGTTCCTTCTCCCAGGCCATAGGATCACGTGAATGTGGTCTCCTGTTCATTGGGCAGAAAGCCAACACACTGTGGATCACTACCTCTCCGTGCTGAGACAGTCACTGGCACCATAGGACTTATGACTACAATTATCTCTTACCCTGATAAATCGACTACATGATTCATGATTTATATATGGATCGGGGGGTGTAGTATTAAATGAATAATTACCAAAGATTCATGGGATTATTCATATACACATGACTTCTCCAATCCAAGTAGTATTAACCACATCATAAATAAATTGAATCATGTAAGTGTTAAAAGCTTTAAAAAGTACTTCCATATACATGTTATCTATAAATGTCATTTGCTGGAATTGACTTAGTAGTTTTTATTCCATTTTATGAATTTCCAAGTTACATAATATGTGGATTTTTAAGAGCTGTGATAGGATGGTGTTCCCATTACTGACACAAGTGCTTCTCATTAATGATCTGTTAGAAATTCTACTTGGCCTTTACAAAATCTGAGAATTATAGAAGAAAAAAAATATGGTAAACCACAGGTGAGCAGAAGGCAATTTAACAGTGTGTGTTCAGCTTTTGTGTTCTTTGTAAGCCAGAATTGATTTCAGTAATTATCCCAATTTTCTAGGAGCCCTGGCCTCTGGGCTATTTCTGCTTCTACAGCAGGCTTTTCTTTAGGTAGTTCTTGGAACTCCAGCTATAAAATGTCAATGATCTGCCCCTACTTCAAAGTGATGTTGCCTGGATACAGAAGTTTATGTCCAAAAGCTTCATATGTTCTTTAGGACATTCTCTTTAAGAATAAAAACAAAAACGTAGATTCCATTTTGCCTTTGGAAAAAAAAATCAGAAAAATGCTTGCTTTTGAGAGTGAGCATCATTCAGATGCATTTTTAATCCATTACTGGATCAAATACATTTAAAAATAAATTTTAAACCTGAAAAAAATTATAAATTTTTAAATAATTTTTTAATGTTTATTTTCTTTATTTTGAGTGGGGTGGGGGGAGAGGGACGGGCAGAAATAGAGGGAGAGAGAAAGAATCCCAAGCGGGCTCTCCACCGTCAGCCCAGAGCCCAATTCAGGGTTTGGACTCACGAGCCACGAGATCATGACCTGAGCTGAAATCAAGAGTCAGACGATTAACTGACTAAGCCACCCAGGCGCCCCTAAAACTTGAAAAATTTAATGCTACATCTCAGTTAAGTACTTTGCTTCCAAATTTACTGCTTCATTCATTACCTTCTCCACAAAAATTCTCTACCTTCCCTCATCCAACAAACACACCTCATTCCGCCAAGCCCTGCTGTCTCCCATCAAGCCTTTTCCTGTTTGCTTCCAACAATGCATCAGCGCTTGTCTTTGCATAGGTTTGCACTAATTGCACACTGTATTTGATTTTTCCTTTTTGTTCTCTTGCGAGAGTCATCCAGTCTCCAATATTATACTCTAAATTCCTTTATGACAAGGGTTAAGTATTCTAAAGCATAGGTTTATTATTAGGTATAGCAAGGCCAACAGATCAGGAGACAATTGCCATTAAAAAGGTAGTTTGTTAAAGTCACAGTTTCTGAGAGAAGGCCACACCATGGGAAGAACTAGGGTCACTTAGGAGGCAGAGAAAGCAGAGGACAATATGGGCAAGAGCCTTTATTTTGGTTTCCATGGGAAGGAATGGGCATAAGTAAGCCTAGGATTGACTCATTTGGATAATTTCAGTGGGTGTTGGAGTATAGAGGCTCCTTCCAGTTGTCTGGTACTTGGCCCTGGGGTGAATAGGGCAGGGAAATAGTGACCTAAGATGCGAGAGCCCAAAGGAGATAGTTAGGGCTATGGGCTCTGCATTGGCTGGTGTGCCCAAGAAAAGAGTGGATGAGTGGTTTGCTAAGAATTAGCTAACCCTGGGAGAAGCAGTCTCTCTAGGGTCAGCAAGGCCCCCAGATGTCGAAGGATTAAACAATATGAGCCATGGGTAATACACTAAGGTTTCTACATTGTAACTCCTTATAATACCGCGGAAACCATAAACAGACTGAAACACAGTTGTAATAACAAAACTAACTGTCTATAAGGGAATTATACTCTGCGAGTCGTTTTCTTGGCCCATCTGGGATAGTCAGCATGGGTTAACTTGGCAAATAAACCACCACTCTAAACAAAAATTAGTAAAACCACTACGACCTGTTGGTTATGTCTATTGTCAATGCCCTCCAACCAAAGATCACCAGAAATGCAAGTGTAGTTACACGACAGGGGCGTATTTCTTATTGTAATAAGGGAGAATGCATCATGGAACTGTGGGGTGTCTTGGTAAGAGGGTATTAGAAGAGATGTGAATTTGGGTTGGTTGGGTGATTCTGGAGAGTCCAAAACAGTGGGGATCTAGTCTGGATCGAGTGCTGTCTGAGAGTAAGGGCAATTCTGTAATTGGTCATCTCAATACATCTTCTTTGTATGGTAAAGAAGCTGCAGTCACTCATGTTAACTCAGAGCAAGAGTGTTTGGCGTGCTGCTCTGTGACCTGGAAATGCTCATGCTTTATCTGTGTCCAGACACAGTTACAGAGTAATCTTGTTCTTACTTTGATTTGCCACGGTCACAGAGTCACCTTGTCTTGATGCACATGTTCTGTGAAATTGTTTCTGCCCAGCAGGAGGATACCAATGCCTAACTGTGAGTGTCAGGCCAGCTCCTGGATGTAAGGAGCTGCTTTTCTATTTCTCATTATATGCTATATATGTCCACTTTCATTATCAGTGAATATTTACATACTCATAGTCACTGTGACCACTGGAGTTAACACATATACTGAAGCATCACTCCTAGGGGAAATACGGGGTTAGGTTCCCACGAGCCTCTAATCCCATTTTTGTCAACCAGTCACGGCATAACCTTATTTCATGGTCTTTCTGCTTACAGACACCTTATTTAGTAAATATTGCTGATCCATTAACATTGAACTCCCAGCCAACAATACTCAGGCTGGAACAAAGCTTACCTAACACGTGTTTTTTCTATAAGGCACATGACAACCTTTTTGCATTTAGGAACATTAGACAGTACTTCTTCACCAGTCAGGGGCCATTTGAAACAGTGAAATCACCAACAAAAAGCACAAAAATACCAAAACTGTGGGGCTACAGAGACCACACTGTTGCAGTAGGAGATCTGCAACAAGAAGTCAAACATAGGTTTGTTGGAACTCTGATGGCGCACGTCAAATTGTTCGCTATTTTGTGCATATCCGCGTATGACCAGAAGTATAGACGTGCCACAAATATTGGCGTTGGGGTTACAGAAAAATTTCAGTGAGGAGGCAAATGTACAGATACAGAAGGTACATGTAGTAAAGATTAACTGTATACATTATCCCCGATCCTCTGAAGAACTCTTCTAAGTACAGCACTAAAAAAAATAAATCTGAGGCAAAATAAGGTAGGTTATCGGCAGGTGGTCACAGAGTTAGTGTCTGGCAGAGGAAGAATTTGAACTCAGGTCTGTTTGATTTAAAATCTTGTTGCTGCCATCACCCCACCTGCTCCTATTTGGATTGAGAATGTATTCTCTTTAAACATTAAGACCTTTTCTTGGGGCATCTGGGTGGCTCAGTGGGTTAAGCGTCTGACCTCAGCTCCTGTCATGATCTCACAGGTCATGGTCTCACAGTTCGTGAGTTTGAGCCCCGTGTCGGACTCTGTGCTGACAGCTTGGAGCCTGGAGCCTCCCTCTCTCTCTCAAAAATAAACAAGAATTAAAAAAACAAACAAACAGACAAACAAAAAGCCCCACAAAGACCTTTTCTTAAATTTAAGAAGGTCATTGCAGGCAACGTTTATAACATATCAGCATATTAGTAAAGTCAAGTAACTTGGCAGTAAGCATAATGTTCCTTCCTTAATTATTAAGTAAATATGAGTTATTGCAATCCACTCAGCATATAACATAATGCCTGCATGTGTCAGGCAATGTTCTGTAATTAAAGGAGATTGTAATTAAGGGAGTGGCTAAGTTATTTCCTTTCATGAGCTGCAGGAGGCCACCATTACTTATTTATTGAAGAGTTTATTGTCTGAATCTGGAAGTAATGCTAGAGCCTTGGATATTGCATGTTAGTTTTCCACAGGAAATGGGGTGAATTCTGATACAAATATGAATCAGAAAACTACAGCTGTCTATTGTTATTTGCCTACCAAAAGTTAAGAAACTGTAAGTCCAGACATTTGGCTACATTGTGATAATGTTGGACTTTAACTTATGATCCTGGAAAAGAGATGGTTAAAGAAATCCCCCTGCCTCTGTGTTTCAGGAAAGAGCCCAATGCAAATAACCACCTTTCCCCAGATGATTTAGATAAGACTTAGATAAGATTAGACAAGATACTCCCTTGTTCACCTATGACAAGGCCAAAGACCCTCCAAATTCCATTCCTTGCCCTATAAAAGATGAGCTGAACAAGGGGCACCCAGATGGCTCAGTCAACTTGGCTCAGGTCATGATCTCATGGCTATGGGTTCAATCCCCATGTCGGGCTCTTTGCTGACAGCTCAGAGCCTGGAGCTGCTTTGGATTCTGTCTTCCTCTCCCTCGGCCCCTCCCCCACTCACTCTCTGTGTGTGTGTCTCTCTCTCTCTCAAAAATAAATGAATGTTAAAAAAAATTTTATTTTAAATAAAAGATTAGCTGAACTATTTGCCCCCACTGATGAATCTGAACAAAACGGTTGTGAACTTGACTTGACCAAACTCTAGTGAAACTTTTCTCCTGCACAGAGGATCCTGAGCTTGGAGCCCCACACAGCTTTAGGCAGTATCAGAATGAGAAACAGCCCCTTCTTGGCCATCCCTCCCCCCAAATCACTGACACTCCCTGATCAGCTGCCTGAAACCTGCTCTTTCTAGCCTTGTTTCCTCTTTCTGAAATAAGAAAAACCCTTTCCTCCCTGACTTTTAAGATGCTTGCAGTTCCTATGGCTAGAGCTCTCTCCAAACTACAGTTGAGCCCATTGCACTGTTGCAGCAATCTTTTTGAATAAAGTCTCTCCTTACGTAAGTCTGGGTTTGTTTTTCATTTGACATTTGTATGTCATAAAACTCTGATGATAACCTAAGATTGCAAACAAAAAAGACTGCAGTCTTTGAAAGATGCTATTTTCTAGGTATAGCCATGACAAATGACATTTTCTTGAAGTTCTTTTTATTCACACTAGTAAATTTGAAGTTGGGAACTAAATGCACTGCCTTAAGATGCTATATTTCAGAGGAAAAAATGTGTCCTCTCTCATCAATTTACTGAAATAACTTTTCATCTGACGTAAATCTAAGTAGGTTTTAGCCTTGGATTATATACTTGAATTTATGACATAAGTAAGCTCAAAGAAGCAGAAATATTGTTTGTTTCTAAACCTCTTAAAAAGAACAAATGCAGGATACCAAACAAATTGATGAAAACCTTTGGGTAAAAAACTTAAATTGAAGGTTTCCAGTGTGACTACTAATGTAAATCACATTTGACATAAAATGAGTCTTTACAGAGGATCCCATTCTAAGTTATTAAATTGACTGGAATATTGGTACTGACCTTGCAAATAGCCTATGTGTGGTACACATCAAACCTTTGTTGGTTCATGAAAAAGAAATAACTGTAGAATAAACAAGATAGTTTTTGTTAGAAGGAAGGGAGAATGATAGTATTTATGGAGAGTTCAAAAATCCAGACACTGTGTTGACTACTTTCCTATACATAACTTTATTTAATGCTCTTAATCTTATAAGGTAATAATATTATGCTCCAAATTACTAGAACACTGAGACTAAGACCTTGAAACCAGACTTTCCAACTAGAAACTAGCAGACAGACTGTGAACCCACGCCTAATGCTATTATGTCTAGAAGTTTTCCCATAGATTATCTCTCTACCAGGTTGGATGAAAACAGGCTTAGAATTTTCCACAGTGCCTTATGACTAGAAAAGCTAAACTTTAGTCACTCAAAAGTGGATTTTAAGGGAGAAATTCTGCAAATAAGAAGGAGTATGGTCAACGATTAAGATTGGTTTTTCGTTTACTTCAAGAAATGAGTGTGGTGAGCACAGATACTCTGGAAATGAAAACTACCTCAAATATCAAAGTAATAAAAAAAAAAAAGGATGGTTCTGCAAGTCAAAGAGAAATTATTAGTAGGACCTTCTTTCCTGTCATTTATTTGGTTTAAAATTCCAAATCAGTTACATGATGTACACTCTGGTTCAAGACAGGTGTGTGGCCTTTATGGATTATAAAGAAAATTTTACCTGTTTGGTTACTATGAAAGCTGTTATTTTATTTCAAATAAATTTTTACCTATGATGAAGCTAATTATTTATAAAAGCTTTTACATAATTTTCTTTTATAAAATAGTCATAAAATAAGGATGCTAAGATAAATCCTGAGGGACTATAAAAGCTCTCAGACAAATTCTGATGAGGCTTAAAGACACCTGATGCTCAAACGTATATTTACCATAATTACCGTTGTTAAAATGTATTAGCTTTAATCCTTGAAATCTTCTTTCAAGGTCCCCAAACGATGATTTCCTTCCTCAGTCCCAAACTTGTTCTCTGCTAAGGACTCTGTTGCAGAATATCATGTAACTTAAAGAAATGATCTTCTTAAGAAATTGTGAATAGTAAATGCAAAATAGTTGCCGATAGAGGGAAATTTAAAAGGCATGTTTCACTGAGGTGGGGAAAGAATGAATGGCTTATAAATTAGTTTTGGGGGAAGAATAAAGTCATATAGAAAGGTTAGTGAAATATGGCCAGTTCTAGTCTTTCATAAGCTTCAGAAATGATGGGCCTTTTTCAGGAGGACAGTTGCAGGAATGATACTATGTATTCACTATGAGGAAATAATGAATTATTGAAATAGAATATGTATCAATTACTTGCAAAATTACACTTTGTCATGCTGCTTTAAGTAAAATAAAATATCAAGAGTACCCTGTACTCTCATGAGTTTTTAAAATCAATGTATATCCCAATACTTATCTTCTCAAATAATTACTGACTCAAACACATTCAAGGTCAGTGTTAAATTTAAAAATTCCCTTGTCCATAATGCTAAGAAGTGTTATTTCCTCCTCACTTATGTCCTCTTAATATGAGTACTCAAAACAGATTCCCAACAGGCGAACCAAACTCAGAGATTCAAAGCTTTAATAGGTACAAAACTAAGTTTCTTCATCTATATATTGATATTTTTTGCCTTTAGTTACCCATTCTGTGAGAATAATTCTTGCCTTATCTGTGATACCAATGACTCCTGCTACCTAAATTAAGGTTGTTTTTGTTTTGTTCTGTGTATTTCATCTTTCACTTTTTTCTTACAGTTAGGTGTCCTGATATTTTTCTGCAAAATTATTTAAGTAACAACAACAAAAAAACCCCAATTCCTATGGATGAAAGTTTCTCTAACAAGGGGTTGTTTTGTTTTCAACAGTTCAAATTCGTTAAATTTTCGACTTTTGTGAATAACTGAGTAGAGGCTATATTGGTAAATACTTGGGGCAACAAATAGGAACATAAATTAGACTTAAATCATAATTTTCTTTCTTATTCACTTCCTTTAGGACAATTCAGGTCTTGTTTCCATATATTAATTAACATAGACTTAAGGGCACCCAAGAAAAGAAAGGAGGGCTAGAAAGACAACAGCTATCCCTCATCCTCACTGTGCTATGTTTTTGTGTATCAGGAAAAGGATACAGTCCTGTTCAGACCTTTAGTCCATTGTTTAAATTAGGCTGGCTTTTCTGAAATTATTTTGCAGTGTTTTTTAATACTTTCATTTCATGCTTTCTTTGTTGTTGCTGAAATCAGGCATTGCAAATATAATCTAGATCACCTTGAATCATCTCAGCGGTTGCAGGTGATAATGCTTTATTTTACGTTTTTGCATTTGTGTCTATATTCTACCCGGAACTGGTTTTTGTGTACAGTATCGAGATAAGGAATAAAAGAAAATCTGTTTTTTGCCTACCCAATGGACCATCATTATAAAAACAAAACAAAAATACCAAAAGAAGCCTTTCTCCACTCCATGCCAGTGGTATTATTGTCATAAATCAGACAATCACATACTTCTGGACTCCCTGTCCAGTTTCTTTGCCCTATTTGCCTATTCCTGTGCCGATAGCATACTGTTATTAATTATGTAGTATTACAATATCTTTACATATTTTGGTAACACTCCTTCAAATTGTTCTTACTCTTCAACAGTTTTGAACCTTCATCATTTCATATATGTTTTGGAATCAGTTTGTTGAATTCTACAAGATTAATACTGGGATTAAATTAAATTGAAACTGGAAAAGAACTTTGGGGAAGATGAATCTTTGTAACAGTTAATTTTCCAACCCATTAACAAAATATAATCTTTCAGTTATTGAGTTCTTTTATAAATTATCTGAGTAATACTTCCCATCTTCTGAGTGTAGATGGTCTGAGACTTTGCAACGGTTTGCCCTATGATTTTTTGACTTTATAATGGTGTGAAAGCAATAAGCACTCAGTAGAAACTGTACTTCAAATTCCGAATTGTATTTTTTTCCTGGACTTGCGGTATGTGGTATGATACTTTCTTGCCATCCTTGGCAGAGGCAGCCAGCCACAGCTCCCAGTCAGCCATGTGATCACAAGGGTAGACAACCAATACACTTACAAACCATTCTGTAGCCACACAACCATTTTGTTTTTCACCTTCAGCGCTTAATACATTACATGAGATGTTCAATAACTATATCATAAGATAAGCTTTGTGTTACATGATTTTGCCCAGCGGTATGCTAATGTAAGTGTTCTGAGCAAGTTTAGAGTAGGCTGGTCTAAGCTATGATATTCGTTAGGTTAGGTGTATTAAATGAATTTTCAACTTAGGATGTTTTCAACTTAAGTTTATTGGGACATAACCCCATTGAAAGTCTAGGAAGATCTACAGTGGTTTGAATGCCTTACACTTAATTTATTCCTAGGTATTTAATATTTCAGATACTAATATAAATAGTACCACTTTACATTTTACTTTCTACTATTTGCTGGCCTATATGGAATTATTGGAATTCTATGGTACATCAAAATTACTTTGTGTATATATATTTATGTGTAAATATGTGTATATCTATCTGCATATCAGGATTGATGCCAAAAATTACCCATTAATTGTAAACATTTATCTATGAATTTTTTGGGGGGTATACACACATATAGAATCATGTTATTTATGACAATTAACAGTTTTATTTATTTTTTCATTTCTTCTGTTCGTTGCTGTTGTTGCTGTTTTTGCTTTCTCTTAGCACTTGAGAAGGACCTTCACATAAATGTTGAATAGAAATGTTAATAGCTGGCACAAAAACAGACACTCAGATCAATGGAACAAAATAGAGAACCCAGAAATGGACCCACGAATGTATGGCCACCTAATCTTTGACAAAGCAGGAAAGAATATCCAATGGAATAAAGACAGTCTCTTCAGCAAGTGGTGCTGGGAAAGCTGGACAGTGACATGCAGAAGAATGAACCTGGACCACTTTCTTACACCCTACACAAAAATAAACTCAACATGGATGAAAGACCTCAATGTAAGACAGGAAGCCATCAAAATCCTCGAGGAGAAAGCAGGCAAAAACCTCTTTGATCTTGGGCGCAGCAACTTCTTACTCAACACATCTCCAGAGGCAAGGGAAACAAAAGCAAAAATGAACCACTGGGACCTCATCAAAATAAAAAGCTTCTTCTGAACGGCAAGGGAAACCATCAGAAAAACTAAAAGGCAACCAACAGAATGGGAGAAGATATTTGCAAATGACATATCAGATAAAGGGTTAGTATCCAAAATCTATAAAGAACTTATCAAACTCAACACCCAAAAAACAAATAATCCGGTGAAGAAATGGGCAAAAGACAGGAATAGACACTTCTCCAAAGAAGACATCCAGATGGTCAACCGACACATGAAAAAATGCTCCACATCACTCATCATCAGGAAAATACAAATCAAAACCACAATAAGATACGACCTCACACCTGTCAGAATGTCTAACATTAACAACTCAGGCAGCAACAGATGTTGGTGAGGATGCAGAGAAAGAGGATCTCTTTTGCACTGCCGGTTGGAATGCAAGCTTGTGTAGCCACTCTGGAAAACAGTATGGAGGGTTCTCAAAAAATTAAAAATAGAACTACCCTATGACCCAGCGATTGCATTACTAGGTATTTATCCAAGGGATACAGGTATGCTGTTTCGAAGGGACACATGCATGCCCATGTTTATAACAGCACTATCAACAATAGCCAAAGTATGGAAAGAGCCCAAATGTCCATCGATGGATGAATGGATAAAGAAGAGGTGGTATATATATACAATGGAGTATTCCACGGCAATCAAAAAGAATGAAATCTTGCCATTTGCTACTACATGGATGGAACCAGAGGGTATTATGCTAAGTGAAATTAGTCAGAGAAAGACAAGTATCATATGACTTCACTCATATGAGGACTTTAAGATACAGAACAGATGAACATAAGGGAAGGGAAGCAAAAACAATATAAAAACAGTGAGAAGGACAAAACATAAGAGACTCTTAAATATGGAGAACAAAGAGAGGGTTACTGGAGGGCTTGTGGGAGGGGGAATGGGCTAAATGGGTTAGGGGCAATAAGGAATCTACTCCTGAAATCATTGTTCACTATATGCTAACTAATTTGGATGCAAATTAAAATGAATAAATAAATAAATAAATAAATAATTCTGAAAGAAAGAAAGAAAGAAAGAAAGAAAGAAAGAAAGAAAGAAAGAAAGAAAGAAATGTCGATAGCAAGCATATTTCCTTTTCTCCTGTTTCCAGTGGAAAGCTATTGTAAGTTACCATTAAATACAATGTTTATTCTAGGAATTTCTAGGTATGATTAATTGAAAAGATCACTTCTATGTTTTAGTTTTCACTTAAAATGATGCTTATTAAATACTTTTTTCTAATCACATGTTTTATATATGTCAAACAAGTCAAGTTTATTTGTGTTGTTCAACTGTCCTATTTTCTTGCTACTTATTCTATCAGTTATTGACAGAGGTATGTTAATATTTCCCACTATGGCTGTAGAATTGTTCATTTCTTCTTACAGTTCTTTACTTTTTGCTTTACATAATTTCAATCTACATTATTGGGTTCATAGAGATTTAAAATAGTGATGTCCTATTGAAAATGTCGTTTAATATATCTAATAATTCTTCGTGTTTTAAAGATTACTTTACCTGATGTATCATATTTATTTGGGTTAATATTTTCATAATTGCTTTCTAATCCTTTTAGTAGTAACTGTTCTGGATTACATTTCCTTTGTAATAAGCATAGACTTTTTTTCTATCTAGTCAGATGGAGTTTGTTCTTAAATGGAATATTCAGTCTAAATGAAAGCTTTTTTTTGTTTGTTTGTTTTTTAACCGTATGCTATAATGACTGATATAGTTTGGTTTTTCTCCACCATCTTATTAGCTTTCTATTTTGTCTCATTTATACATTTTAAAAATAAATAATACATGAAAAAATTTTCCCATTACATCGTCTTTTAGTTTTTAAGATACAAATTCTTATATTTTCACTATACTATTTACCCCAGAATATTTCTCCTTGCCTTATTAGAGTCTAATACAAAATGGTATCTTTACCACTTTCTAGTGTTAGAATCTTAGAATGCTTTAATCTTTTCCTCCTTTATCGCCTCGTATTATTGTTGCCATTCATTTTTAATTCTACATTTACTTTACCCGATAGATATTATTTGTTTACAAAGTGAGTATTTAGTTAGATTTCTGTAGATATTTATCCTTTACATTGCTTTTTGGTCTCCCCTACCTTTCAGTTCTTTTCCATGGGATTATTTTCCTTCAGTCAAGAATGTTTTTTAGTGTTTTCTTTAGTCCAGACGTGCTGGCAACAAATTTGTTAAGCTTTTGTTTTTACCTGAAAATTCCTTATTTGTTTTTAAGAACAAAGGTTTAATTTTTTTAAATTTATTCTCGGGGGAGGGGAGGGGAGGGACAGAGAGAGGGAGAGACAGAATCCCAAGCAGGCTCTGTGCTGAGTGTATACATCTCGATGCAGGACTCAATCTTGCCAACCATGAAATCATGACCTGAACAGCAATCAAGAGTTGAATGCTTAACCAACTGAGCCACCCAGGCACCCCGACAGTACAAATATTCTATTTCATTAAATCCTGGCAGTACTTATTATTTATATTTACACATGAAGAAAATGAAGGTAAGTAAGTGCTGTCAATGTGTGTGAGGTTACAGAATTAGTTAAGTACAAAGATGAAATTCAAATCCTATTTTGTTGATTACAAAGCCTACGCACCTTTTTTTTTATAAATACTTTCTCTTTAATGTTTATTTTTGAGAAAGAGAGACAGGGTGTGAGCAGGGGAGGGGCAGAGAGAGAGAGAGGGAGACTCAGATCTGAAGCAGGCTCCAGGGTCTGAGCTGTCAGCACAGAGCCCCTGCGGGACTTGAACCCATGACCCGTGAGATCATGACCTGAGCCGAAGTCGGATGCTTAACCAACTGAGTCACCCAGGCGCTCCAAGCTTACGTACTTTATATTACTACTCGACAACATGAAATTCACTATTACTATCAGAGGAAACATAGTAGGGGGGGAAAAAAAAGTAAAAGGAGACAATTATAATAAGTTTTGGTCTTCTGACTGAATGTCTCATTTTTTTCTCCAATTTCTGAAAATAAGTTAGAAAGAGTAGTCTTTCATTTGCCTGCGATAGAAAGGATCTTTCATCTTATTTTTGTGTCAACTTTTTACTCTTCTACCAAAGTGTACAGAGAAATGTAGAATATGGTAAGAAATATAGACCAATTTTAATTCAATCATTTGTACTTTTCAGACAAAATAAAACCAGACCAGAATTCACTCACTTTAATCCTAAAAGGCAGGAGGGGTTAGAGGTGGGTAGGTGGGAAATATACACACAAACACACTTAAAAGAAAAAAAAAATCACTCGGCCTTTATAGAATAAAATGCCTCTGGAAATAAAACATAAAAAATTTAAAATGATCACATGTAATGTCTTATCACAGATAAAGCATTTCTAGTCTGATAAGTCACACATTAAGTTTTTTCCCAAATGTAGGTCTGCAATCTTTTTTGGAGGATATATCTCCTATCTATAGTTGATACTATCATTAGCAACAGGTAGAATGCTAGAATTGTTTTTTTTTCTTTTTTCAAACAAGTAATAAAACTTTAAGTATTGTATGTTATTGTAACTTCATTCTTATATTAGAAGAAACAGCTGCTAAAACCTTCCTCGTGAAATATGAAGAAAGCTACTGCATTGAGTCAGTCACTACTCACATGTACATATATGATATACTGCTTTTCCTCTTAGGCCAAAAATGTTAAGCCTAATGTTACTCTCTAGAAAAACACAATATATTATTGGTGAAAATAGGTAAACAATATTTGGAGGGTATTAAGAAATACTACAATATTTTCCAAGAATTTTTTTCATATCATTATGTAAGTACAAGTGTTAACCTTTAGACTATGCTATTCAACTCAGTTCAGTTAAGCATATTTATGGATATCTTATTTTGGAAAAAGGCATTTTCATAGCCTAAGAAAATATGACATTGCTTATCAATATTTAACTACTTGTGTAATTGCTACAGCGCCATTGGTATGTCTCCTCATATTAGAAATGATGTAGATGTACCCAATCATAGAGATACCTCTGGAAAACATTTATTTACAAATATTGGTTTGCATAAACATGAAACATAATGGCAATTCAATCATATTAATGAAAAAATATTACTGTTAAGATTATCTTCGCAGGAACTTCACCAACATCCATTTCTGTCATTCTAAAGATAAGTTACGTCAAAAAGGAAATTATAATCAGAATGACACTTGGTAAGCATGAAATTAGAGAAAGAGAATTAAGTAGATAATGAAACATTTAATGGCTTTGAATCTGATAACCTAATGAATTCATGTGATTTCATTTTATAATCACCGAAACTGCATCAGTTAAGTTTATAAACATTTGATATCTGTAATAGTAAGAATTAAAATGTTAAACTGATTTGTGCTCCAAAATGTACATCGTATATATGTAATGGTTTTAATATTCTTAGTATGAATTACCTCTGAGCTGTTAAGCACATATTGATAATGATGGCAAAATACAGATATCGGCAATGTTATTGTTTTCACAGTGTGTATAAGCAGAAATCAAAGGTCAATAAAATACACACAACTGGGCATGAAACATGTCTCCAGAACAGATTTCCTATTGTTTCTAATTAAATGGAATTTCCTTAACTTTTTGTTATTTATATTTATATCCAACAAACAGAAAGAAAAGACAAGATAAATAATAAAAATACATTTGATTAAGGTATGGGCAGAAAAAATTTGCTTAATGATTATTATTTCGTATTTCACAAATCTATAGAGCCTAACGAGTCTCAATGGCAGTAGAAAGCAAGTTGCACATTGTAGAAACTTCATGACAGGTGATGTAGGGCTGAGGAGGCTATGTCAAGATTTTGGCTTTTACCCTTAGTGAAGGGTAGTTATTTGGATTGCTTTGAGCCAAAAAGGGGTGTGACTTGACTTCCACTGTGTGATAATGCTCTGGCTTTCCTGTAGAGGGCCCACCATAAGGGAGGCAAAAATGAAAACAGAGAGAATATTTGGAACAATACTGCAATAACCTGAGTAAGAAATGGCGGTGGTTTGACCAGTGAGGTACTGGTAGTAAGAAATAATCAAAATCTGTGTGCAATTTGTTTGTAGACCTGATAGGATTTGGTGATTGGATGATGTAATGCATAAATGAAAGAGTTATAAAGCATGATGTGGAAGATTTTGGCTCTGGCAAATGAAACCAGGGAGTTGCCTAAGGTGGAGAACGAGCAGGTTTAAGGGAAATCAGCATTTTGGTTTTGAACTTGTTAAATTTTAGATGAGTGCTTGAGATTCAAATGGAAATGCCAAGAATCTGAGAATTTGGATCTCAGTGAAGTAATCTGGGCCAAAGATAAAATTTTGGGAGTTCACAGGGAATTGATGGTGCTTTAAAGACTTGACATTGTAGGTGGCCCAAAGGACTGTATAAAGAATGAGGAGTTCCAAGGTCCAAGCTGTGAGCAACTCCAACATACAGAGTTCAGGAATAGAGGAGGATCCAGTGTAGAAAACAAAAATAAGAAACTTGAAAATTTGGAGGAAAACAAATGAGAAAGTGGTGTCCCAAAGGAAGAAAATTAAGGAAGTATTTAAAGAAGGATGAAATGATCGAGAGTTTCAAACGCTGATGTCAGATCAGGTCATAGGAGGGCTAAAAAATATCCATTGTATTGACAATTGGAAAGCATTAGTGACTGTGAGAAGAAAGATTTTGCTGGAGTGGCAGGGGTGACAGCCTGATTGGAATGTGTTAAAACAGAGTACAAGTAGGGAGATTGGAAAAAGAAAATATAAATCAGTTATTTGAGAAGATTTTCTGGAAAGGAAACTGTACAGATTGTGTATTATCTGGAAGGGGAAGTTGGCTAATCGGAGGAGGAGCTTGTTTAAAACTCTACCAGCTGTGCAAGTCCCCCTTTTCAAGAAGCAAACTCTGGGAGGAAAATGCTATAAACTTGAACATGTCTCATTGGTCAGACTGTGTTTCATGGCCTCTCCCTCCAACAAGGGAGGGTGAGAAATGACTACTTATCCAAGAACATTGCTTCCCTGAATACAATCAAGATCTTATTAATAAGGAAGAAAGGGTGAATATATATATAATGGGAGGCAACTAACAGGGTCTGTTTTAAACCCCTACAAAGGGCCAGATGTTATTTTTAATCATGTGCCAGTTTCCTTTTAAATATTGTCATTGATACTGAATAAGGGTGCACTTTTTGTTCATCTTGTCAGTGCACTTGGCTCGCTCTACCCACTTTTCTGTTATTGTGATTATACTACCACTTTCAAGGTCCATCTTAAAGGGGAATTTAGTTTGGATTTGCAGACACTAGAGTCATATAAAAGCAATTAGGGACATCGGTACTTTCTGTCATTGCTCTTAGGATGCTACTTCCTTGCTCTGTTTCATCTCTACTAGCCCATGATGAGTTGCTAGATTTTGGGTTGCTGACGATTTCTTCAAGTCTTAAGTATGTCATGTAAGGTTCACTGTAATGTCATTTAAACATATGCTGAGTTGTATAGCTCAAAAGGGTGTCTCAAGGACACAGAAATGCCCCCCAAATCCCAACTAGCAGAATATGGGACAGATGGCATCTCCATTAAGTCTAGCTCCCTAATTACCTATGAAGTTTCACACAGGACAGGTGATTCTCTTCCTAAAATTATCAAAACCAAGTGCTTAGGTTGTATTTCACAGGGGCAGGAGCGGGGAGAAAATATCTTCATAGGGTGATTCTACATAAAGAGGAAATCCTTCAGCGAATATTTGTACATTTGTGCAATTCTCAAATCGGTACACTTACTCTGAGCAAGCAGTAAATAAGGTACTGTTAAAGAGAACATTTCCAAAGATAGATGCATTATTACTCATGTTTCCCAGTCTCTGAATTTATATACATCCATTCTCAGAATTTGCAGTGTTTTTAGTGAGTAAGAGGGGCAGAATGTGTTCACATGTAACCCCTACATGCTCTTAAAAAGACAGAAATATTTTCCTGAACGTGACTCACTGTTTTAATGTGACTGTTTCTGCACTCAGCCTCAGAAGATTTCTGCATACAGTTTCCCCTGTGAAGAGTAAAGACAGTCCTCAGCCTTGTCTAGAGCTTGTGCTGGGCTTTCATTTTCATAATTCCAAACAAATTTTATAGACTGTCTACACTGTATCATAGTTATAATAATCTGGGAACATGGAAGTGAAAAAGACAGTTGCGTTGCCCTAAAGAAGTTTCAATTTTGAGGGCAGTGAGAAAATGCTGAGGGTACAGGGTTACGAAGAGGCCTGTAGGTAACACAGGAGGTAGTCAGTAGAGAGGTAAAACAGGAGGTGGTGTGTGGGATTAAAACAATCGCATTTAAGGGGGCTTTTGGTGGCTCAGTCAGTTAAGCGTCCAACTCCTGATTTCGTCTCAGGTCATGACTGCACACTTCGTGAGTTCGAGCCCTGTATTGGGCTATCAGTGCATTGTCAGCGCAGAGCCTGTTTGACATTCTTTCCCTCCCTATCTCTCCTCCCTCTTTCTGCCCCATCCCCTTCTCATGCTCTCTCTCTCTCTCTCTCTCTCTCTCTCTCTCTCTCCAAGTTAATAAAACTTAAAAATTCTTTCTAAATAAATAAGATTTAAAAAACAGCATTTAGGACCTGAACACAGTCTACAAACACAAAACTACCCCTCTTTGTTTCACTATCTATTTCAATATAAATGTATAATTTTAAGGATTAACTCAAGAGCCAACTAATACATCTATGAAACTATCTGCCAATTTAACTGTGAAAATAATTCTCAGCCTTTAAACATCATTATTTTCTTGTGTTTTTTAATAGCTCTTGTTTCTATTTGTATTGGCTTCCACTAACGTTGGAACGATATCTGATATGTTTGTGTATCCCACGGTGCCTCAGCACAGGTACCCGGTATCAAGTCTCTTTCAAGGTCCCTTTTGCCTCCATTTTCCAGAACACTTGATAGTCCCTCCTGATTATTTATGTGAGCTGCAAACTTTCCTTTGCTAACTCTCCTTCTCTCTATTCCTTTCCAAGTCTGCTACTTTTGTGCATGTTGACTAGAATTCCAATGATGAGCATATTTTGAATTGCTGAAATCCTATGAAATTATAAAATCAATGACTTCAATCTAAGAATACCAACACTAAAAAAAAAGCAAAAAACAAAACTATTTATAGTGGGTAAGGCTGTTTTGCAGCTAACAATTAACAATGTGATACCAAAGTCTTGTTTGGAGATGCTGCAAATTTGAAGCTATGTTTGGATTTTTAAACTCTCTTTATGTTTTACATGTAGTATTTCTGAGAATTAATAACCTGGATGTTCTGATGTTTTCTATGAAAAATTGATTTTCACATGTCGATGGCCTCTTCTCAATCTGAAATTGTGGATTTTTTTTCTGGGTGATTTCAGAGATCATGAACCTCTTAATAACTTCATATTGCAAATCTGGAATTTGTTTCATACGGGAGAATTCTTAAAATGATTATAATAGCTTCAGATTAATAAATCGATCTTTGGGGAAAGAGTGGAGTTGACTATGTGCACATGTGTTTGGAAAATACATTATCCAAATATATGTTAGTAAATATCGTTATGTGTTTATATGCACATGTATATGTGCTAATGTATGTGAATATGTACACATTTATGTGTGTGCATGTATTTTAATATACATGTAAATACTATGCTTTTGTATTCCTTGGAGTCAACTAATTTTGACAGACTTTGCTGGGTCATTCTTATTCTCTATAAGCCTCATTATCTTCAGAAAAATAGGTGAGAATATATGTAATGATGATAAAATAGAATATTCTTCCAACACTGACCCTGGAATGTGGAAACAATAATATACATCTTCTACTATTTCTTCATGTAGCTAAGTGGTCCATTTCCATATCTACTAGGATTTTTTTTTCCTGGAATTGCATAAGGTGCAATATGTGGGACAGATGGAAACTCCCTAAGATCAACTCCCTACTTATCTGCAACCTTTTATCTAAGTTTTCCCTTCCTGAATCCAAAGTCCCAGAACTCTGACATTTAGGACTGGGATAATCTTCGTGTGTGTGTGTGTGTGTGTGTGCACGCGCATGTGTGTGCACGTGCATGTGTACATGTCTCAAGATATTTTTTGTGCATTATAGGATATTTAGTAAAAGATATTTAGTCAAAGATTTATGTGATCTGAAGAGAAACCAGAGTATTGTGGGATATTTAGAAACATCCCTGTTACCATCTAGATGCCGGGAGCACCATAGCCTCAATCTGTGACAAGCAAAAACGTCTGCAGACATTGCCATATGCTCCCTAGAGGCAAAATCACCCTGGTTCTATTTCTTGCCATGAATGATCAGACTTGTGCTTTGGTCAGGTCTACACTGTTGACTCTGGGAAAGTCATTAAACTCTAAATTTTTTATGTTCTTATCATTAAAAAGGAGCATTGAATCCTTATTGCCTGCGTATTTATTAGTGTGGTCGCAAGCATTAGATATAAATGTCCTAGTAAAGACAGATGTGGCTGTAAAAAGTATTACTCATGGTTCTCATGGTTCCTTCCCCCCCCCAATAGATGTTTAAAACAGACATTAAATCCTATTTAAAACATAATTTAAGCCAAAGGGTTAATTTTGCCTGAAATTTCTGTGTAATTGGAGTGTTTTTTACTTGCGTCTTCTAGCCCCATAAGACCAAGATACCCAACACCGCTGGCATCCTGCCCCCATGGAAAGGGCACCCACGGCACTCCACTCAGCTGCTGCAGCTGTCCTCACCTCTCCGTAGGGAGAGGCGAAGCGGCACACGTTCTGAGGTTGTTCAGGCAACATGTGGAGAGCCACCCTGAGCACAAGCCGGGAAGAATTCCAAGTTTTCAGCCCATCACGTGGGATACTTAGATCCCCACACACTCCCCTTCACGTCCTATCCTGAGCATGCTTAGCAGTCACTGAATGAAGTTAACAAATCAATTTCAAGCTACCAATGCTCTCGGTCAATAGAATAAACTGCGGCCAGTTGACTGGCTGCATGAGACACCACAATATGACAGGCATGGAAATTTCACCATCGGCGAGACAGGACAGAGTTCAGCCACTTGAAACACTGGTTAGAGCTAACCTCAGCTGTGGAAAATTTCTCTGCCATACAAGATCGCAGCTGTGCTGACCACAGTGCCCTAGTCCAAAAAGTAAACAAACTAACAAAAGCCTTGTCTTTCCACAAAACCCTTTCAATTTTCACTAGTTCTCTTTCGGAGGAAAATAAATTATTCCAAGTTTGAATATATAAAGTATATAAAGATACATGATAGATAAAATTTTATTATATATATATATATATATATATATATATATATATAAGTCTCACTATCCCCTGAGTTCTTTATGATGTCATCATTATCCTGGTTGCTCAAGTAAGAAATACAGGCACCCTCCTCCACTCCCCACTTCCCCTCATTCTCTCTCTCATCAATCGATCTGATGGCCATTAAGGCCTTCTTATTCCAATATTTAAAATATCTACTAAATTCACCCCCTTCCCTGCATCCCACTACTATTCCACTCCCCTTTATGCTTCTTACTTTCCCCTGGATTAGTACAATATTATCCTAAATGGTCACCCAGCTTTACAGCATGCATCAGACTGTTCTCTAAATACAGACATGATTCATTTTCTGCAATGCAAATCTGATAGTATCTCTGCACGCTCAAGACCATTCTCAAGTGAGACAGCAGAGTCCAGCTCCCTTTCTCCCCATGTCTACCACAATGCCACGTTTCAGGTGGGAGCTCAAGAAATAGCTGCCGGAATGTGTCCTCTTGGAACATTCTCCATATATGACTGCATTCCAGTAGAGGGCAGTTTTTCACCCAGAAACTTCCAGATAAGGACTTTCCAAATGAGGCTGTTTGGGTTTGAATGCTGACTCTACTTACTTGGTCCATTACTCAAATGCCACATAAGACAGGAAGGAAATTATGACAGAGAACATTGAAATCCACACATGAATATGTTGTAGGTAACTGAAGCGTTCTGTGTCTTTGAAATTACAAGAAACATAGATTCAAATAGAAGTCTGCTGCTGTGGTTTTGAGAGCATGTCCAGTGTAGTGGAAAGAGCAGAGAACTGGAATAAAGAAAACTGGGTCCTGAGCCTGAGTCCTGTCCAAATCATTTTCTACCTTCTCTTAGATTCTTCATCTATAAAATGAGAAGGAGGAACACTACGTTACTAAGGGAAAACTGATACACAAAAAAGAAGTGTTCAACTGTGAGCTATTACAAATGCACATCCACAAAAAATTTTTTATCATTTGGGTTATTCTCAATTCCCTAAAACTTAGGCACAAATTCTGACAGTCCTGAAAGTGACAATTCGACCCTCGATCTCAGGTTAAGAACAATTTTCTTTACAATTTACACCATAATTTCCCGCTTGGCATATCATTTAATCCTGGAGTGTTATATATTTTTATTCTCTCTAATTACATAAGAAATGAACATGAAAAAGAGGATTTAAACCTAATTGAAAAAGCTATATGTGTTTTATTCATCTTCTGTTCTTTAAAAAGGAAAGATGGTTAGAAACTATATCAAGAAAACATTTTTATCTTCACAAATACATCTGAAAAATATGAGGATTGAAAACTGGTTTACCATAAGTGGGGGAAAAAAACCCAGATTTTCCTGTTTTCCACTGACACAATTACCTCAAATTACCACTGCATTGCAGTAAGTCTTTGTGGAGATCAGGGAGTATATTTAAACAGAACAAAGAAGCTTTAGTCCAGAGTTAAATATAGGATGTGCAGCACTTACAACGAGGCTGTGCAAATCACACCAGCACAAATGTTTAGTCCAAAGAGAAGAACAAAAAAATCTTTCAAAATCAGTTCTTTAAAGCTCAGTGCAGTTTTACACTTCAACTGGTTGTGCGGACATTAGATTTCCTATACCCTAAGAGCAGCACATGTAATGAGGGACTATCGGAAGAACCATTCCCTTTCCTTGAAACGTGGTTAGTATTCTAAGGTCATGCTTCATTTTAGGACTCATGGACCTAAAATGACTGGGGTCAGACATTCCACTATTCAACTTATTAGAAAAACAAAACAATGTGGACACAGTGGCATGATGTTAAACCTCCCTAATATATTGAGCATATAACCTAGGTTGTTCCTAACCTGGATATCTGTTATTTTATATTTGCATACACTGTTATCTATATATATTCTATGGCTGCCCATGCTCATTAATTGGGAATAAATATTAAAGATTTGGAAGTCAGATAGCTGAGATCTAGAGTCACTCTGAATTTAAGAAAGAAAACAGTTTCCTGATGACTTACTTGTACTTTTGGTCATGTTTTTTTTTGCCTCTTAGAAATGGGAATACAATTGATCTACCTCCTTCAGCTATTTAAAGAATCAGACAGTAGAAAAGAATTTAAAGTATGTCATAAATTGTAAATACCATATATATCCATGGTAGTGTTGTTATTATTATTATTATTATTATTATTATTATTATTATTATTATTTGTTCCAGAGAAGGTATGGTAAGACAGAACTAGAGAAAACTTCTTAGATGAACAGACAGAGGTCTCAGGGAACGAATAAGGTATTTGCTTGTGATTAGGTAGATAGCTCTGTGTGATGCCGTTACTATAACAAGAGAATTCCAGAAAGATCTAGCCTAAACTGGACTTGCCTTGACATTGCATGATACTGCCTCGTTTCTGTCACCGCACACCTACATATATTGTCTATCCTGAAACCTTCTCATTTTGTAGGCATTCAAGACCCTTAATCTGCAATTATTTGGCTCTCGGTGATATATGGCTGGGGAAAAGCCCAGAAACGATAAAGAAAATGAGAGGGCTGCTTTCGTAACATAGTCTCTTCACCGAGTGGAAATTTCCTAAGGCCACAGTTAAGGAATGTCTGAAATGCAGTATGCAGTTTGCAAAGCTCTCAGATCTGAGCCTATTTAGAAGCCCAATCACAGATTATGACTCCTTCTCATCATTGTAATCCCGGCAGCCATTACTGGGAGTTGGCAGGCAAACAAAACCCATTTATCATTCCTGTCCTCGGCTGAAGGTGAAAGCTGCAACCTGAGCATGGCGTGCCTTCACAGGCAGTTATAACTTTTTTTTTTCATTAGAAGAGAAATACTGCCATCATCATCTCTAGATCTTATATATACTATAAAATATTGAAGTTCAACCTCTGATCATTAACTTTGGGATGAGAACTTCTTTTAATAGCCATCCACCATACACCACTGATTTGAGAATTCAAATGAAATAGATTGCACCTATCTATCGTTGTCTCTTTGGAATGTTTTTTGCTTACTTCTTAATGCCTATCGACATGCATCAGATCTCTTCTCCTGTGTGGGAGACACTGTGAAGTTTCCTTTTGCTGTTACATCATACCATTCTCAATGTCTTAGCAATCTTTGAAAATGGCTGACAAGGGTCACTGGGAGATGAGCCACATAAACTAGAGGCAATTCAGTTACAGAAACACAGCCACGTGCCGTTCAGTAGTCAAAGAAATTCAGCATGTGTTCTCGGGCAGTCAGTTACAGAATAGGTAATGTGCAAGCCAAACTTTAGAGTCAGAAGAGAAGGGCACAAGTTCAGTTCTGCCAGTTACTAATTTCTGGGTTTTAGAGAAAGCCTTCAGCTTCTTTCCACTTTTAATTTAACAGCGAAATAACCATGTGGATACTCTACCGCGCTATCAAGGATTGAGTGAGGAAATAACTGCAGGTGCTTTGTAAACCACAAAGCAGAATAATGGTATCGTGTAAGTTTGTGGTTCACTACCCAGACAAAAGTGGATGACATATAAGGACATTTAAGCACATAAAACAGACTGAAGTCAAAATAAGGAAGTGGCTGGCCTTCAGCCCCAGCAACATATATAGTACAGTCATTGCCTGAGTAAGTCAAATGTTTGTGATAAATCAATGTTTGTGATCTATATGATTTTGTCTTTGTTGTCATTTTCTCTTTGTTTATTAAAAATAGACATATATAATTTACATGTCATACAATCATTAATTTCAGTTTCAGTTCTGTGAGTTTTGACAACTGTATACACCTCTGTACCACGACCCAAACCAAGAGTTATAACTAACGTTCCCACTACTCCTGAATGTTTCTTTCTGTATTGTAGTCAATATATCCATGTTAGCAAAGGCAATCATTTCTTTTAAGTGTTTATTTATTTTGAGAAAGAGAGAGAGAACACGAGCAGGCAAGGGGCAAAAAGAGCATCCCAAGCAGGTTCTGCACCATCAGCCCAGAGCCTGATGCAGGGCTCAATTCCAGGAGCTGTGAGATCATAAACTGGGCAGAAACCAAGAGTTGGGGGCACCTGGCTGGCTCAGTCAGTTAAGCGTCCGACTGGTTCAGGTCATGAGCTCGCAGTTCACGGGTTCGAGCCCCACATTGGGTGCCTGAAGCCAGCTTCAGATTGTGTTTCCTTCTCCTTCTGCGCCCCCCCACCTCTCAAAAATAAATAAACATTAAAAAAAATTTTTTTTAAATACACTATAGTACCGGGGTGTGTGGGTGGCTCAGTCGGTAAGCTCCAACTTCCGTCCAGGTCATGATCTCGCAGTTTGTGAATTTGAGCCCCACATCAGCTCTGTGCCGACAGCTCAGAGCCTGGAGCCTGCTTCGGATTCTGTGTCTCCCTCTCTCTCTCTGCCCCTACCCCACTCACGTTCTGTCTCTCTCTCTCAACAACAAATAAAGTTAAAAAAAAGAAAAACAAGAAAGAAACCAAGAGTCAGACACTCAACCGACTGAGCCGCCCAGGTGCCCCAAGGGGCAATCATTTCTATCACCATACATTTAGTTTGTTCCTGCATTTTGGGTTTTGTAGTATTCTTTTGCCTCTAGTCTCTTGTTCAGTAAAATGTTGGAGCCTCATCGGTGTTGGAGGATATCAGTAATTTGTATGTTCCCTATATTGCTTAGTATTCCACTGCACGAATATGTGAACATTTTTACTTTTTTTTTTCTGTTGAAGGCTTTTTGTCTGTCTCTCTCTTTCTGTCTCAAATTAAAAAAAAAAAAGAAAATTTACAAGTTGTGCTCTGTTTGTACAAATTGTATACTGTTACCGATACCGTATGATTTCTAGTCACTGTACATCCTAACCAACTGTGTCTGAGTTGGTAATTCATTCATCTTCATTTGGCATCGTCAGGGTTTTTATTTGTTTTTGTTTTCTAATTTCTTCCATGTTAGTTTCACGTATTAGTACTTCATTCTTTTTAATTGTCAAGTGGTATTTTATTATAACAAATAACTGAATTTGTTTATCTACTTCTCTTGTTGATAGACAGTTGAGCTGTTTCCAGATTTTGACTGTTGTGGATAAAGCTGTTATAAGACACCAGCATATACATCTAATAGGCCAATATTTTGATTTCTCGATTTAAGAGGGGGATTTCAATGAATTGCTTAGATCAAGGATTAGCAAACTTGAGAGACAGAGAGAGAGGGAGACACAGAATCCGAAGCAGGCTCCAGGCTCTGAGCTGTCAGCACAGAGCCCGAAGTGGGGCTCGAACCCACGAACCGCGAGATCATGACCTGAACCGAAGTCAGACGCTCAACCGACTGAGCCACCCAGGCGTCCCTACTTTGTCATTCTCTTAATGGTATCTTTTGATGAACAAGAAATTTGTATTTATAGGAGGTCTTATTTGTTACTCCTCATTTGTGAAATGAGGTCTTATTGGAAAAATCTTTGCCTATTCCAAGGCAGCAAAAATACTCTGCTAAATTTTTTAAGTATTTTTAAAATAATTTTTTACAAGTACATTCCATCTCATATTAATTGTTGTGTCTGGAATGGGATAAGAAGCAAAATTTATTTTCCTTCCATGTGGATATCCAGATGTTAAGGCACTCTGCCCGCCCCCCCCCCCTTTTAACTGATTTGGAACCTTGTTCAAAAATCAAATGGTCATATATGTTTGAGGTTACTTCTGGATTGTATACTCCACCCATCTATTTGTCTATCCTCACACAAACACCATACTGTCTTTACCACTGCAGATTTATATGATATTGAAATCAGTTAGTATAAATTCTCCAAATTTTTCCATCATTTTAAAATACTGTTTTAGTTTTTTAAGTTTTTGCATTTCAGTGCACATTTTAGAATAACAGTGCCAATATCTTTAAAAGAACACCTGGGGTTTCAACTGAGATTGTATCGAATCCATACATCGACTAGGGGATAACAGAAATCTTTTTTTTTTTAAGTTTATTTTTTATTTTTTGAGACAGATAGACACAGACAGACAGGGAGGGTCAGAGAGAGAAGGGGACAAAGGATCTGAAGCAGACTCCATGCTGACAGAAGAAAGCCCAATGTGGGGCTCGAACCCAAGAACTGAACTGCAAGATAATGACCTGAGCCAAAGTCAGATGCTTAACTGACTGAGTCACCCAGGCACCCAGGGATAATGGATATCTTAACAACATTGAGTCACAATAATCCATGGACAATCCACAAGCCATATATTTAGGTCTATTTTAATGTATCTTGGCATTTTCCTATTTTTTTTATATTTCTATTTTCTATTGATCTTATAGATATTTTGCATATATTTCATATTTTATATCTAGGCACTTTAAGTTTTACATGTAAAATATTCAATTCCCATCATTTACTTCTCATGTACAGATATACAGTTTTACGCATAACTATTTATCTCTAATTTATATACGTATAATTAGTTTTATTAGCCTGACCAGGCTTCTAATACTAACCTATGCTACAAACACAGACAAGTAAAGTAAGTAGTATCACACAGTCAAGGTTTCTCTCTTTTTCTTCCTTCCTTCCTTCCTTCCTTCCTTCCTTCCTTCCTTCCTTCTTTTCTTTCTTTCTTTCTTTCTTTCTTTCTTTCTTTCTTTCTCTTTCTTTCTTTCTTTCTTTCTTTCTTTCTTTCTTTCTTTCTTTCTTTCTTCTTCTTCTTCTTCTTCTTCTTCTTCTTCTTCTTCTCTCTCTCTCTCTCTCTCTCTCTCTCTCTCTCTCATTCAAGATCCTTTTGGGTCCCAAATGGACCAAGAAGAAAAGAGAGATAGCTAAGGTGTCCACATATCCTGCTGGAAAACTCCAGCGATGAAGTGATTATGCAGCAAGGGTTGTTGGTGAGACTTCCAAATCATCATCAAATACAAGTAATTGCTGGACAGACTTCAAAAGAGTCTATAATAGTGGTTGAGACTAATGTTGGTTGAGTCATACCTCTTGACCCAAGTTAAAAATAACCAGGCTATGTTGTATCCTGGCCACATACACCAAAAACCTCACAACCACACAATGGACAGTGCCCATTGATCAAAGGCACAGAGGACATCCTTCATGAGCACCTAATCCCTGTTCCCTGCCTTATGGATAAATGAGCCAAACCCTGATTCCTTCTCTCTACACACTGTTACCCCATCTTAGGGAAAGAAGAAGAGGGAAGAGAGAATTCCCTGAGGCACTGAAAAATGGTAGCAAAGAAATAATATATAATTGAACTGAGGTTAGATCATTTATAGATTCCGTCCCTTTAAATTTATATATTCTCTGTACATAAGAGTTATAGTGTGAACTTTAAAAATCAATATGCATATATTTTATGATATATAAAAATATATATGATCACATAAATGTTTGTATATATTTCATAATGTATATATCATATATTTTCTGATATAACTAACACTTCTGAAGTGCTTAATATATGCTTTCTATAGTATAATACAGTAAGTATAACATGAAGGATATAACATATAAGTGTTTTATATGTGTAACTTCATTGAATTACCTGTGAATTCTTATAGGCTAGAAACTCCTATGGACTTCTTTTAGAAATTAAAAAAAACTGAAGTCAGGGTATCTGGGCGGCTCAGTTGGTTGAGCATCTGACTTTTGGTTTCAGCTTAGGTCATGATCTCCCAGTTCATGAGTTCAAGTCCCATGTCAGGCTCTGAGCTGACAATGTGGAACCTCTCCCTCCCTCTTTACCTCTCTCACTGACACTTCCCTGCTCATTCTCTCTCTCTCTCTCTCTCAAAACAAATAAATAAACTAAAAAAAATGAAGTCAGAGGAAGTGGATAGGCAGGGTAGGATGCATCAGGCAAGGTCCTCGATACATACTCCTATCTACTCACAGAGTGAAGTAATTACCACCTCGCAAAGAAATCAGCTATAGAACAGTAAAAGTGTCTACATGTAAAAACTGTGATATTTGAGGGGCGCCTGGGTGGCGCAGTCGGTTAAGCGTCCGACTTCAGCCAGGTCACGATCTCGCGGTCCGGGAGTTCGAGCCCCACATCAGGCTCTGGGCTGATGGCTCAGAGCCTGGAGCCTGTTTCCGATTCTGTGTCTCCCTCTCTCTCTGCCCCTCCCCCGTTCATGCTCTGTCTCTCTCTGTCCCAAATAAATAAATAAACGTTGAAAAAAAAAACTGTGATATTTGAAAAAAGGAGTAGGACTTATTCCAAATTCTAGATCAGGTACTTCCTAACTAAATGGTTTTTGTCAATTCATTTTACCTTCCTGATTTTTAATAAAATTAACCACCCATGCACATACTGAAAATTCAAGGAGATAATGTATACAAAAGTACATGGTGGGCAGTAATTTTTTTCCTCAAATAGTCAATAAATCTGATAGAATATTAGCAATGAAATAGAAGGTACAGTATTCGACTCCTATTTGTACCATAGACTTCTTTAAAATATTCTAGATGTTTGTTAAATGTTTCCTACTTCCCTGGTACCAATTCTGAAGTAAAAACTATATAAAGGCAGATCTTCATGGAAATTTCAAATGCATTTATTGGCTAAGATTTAATAAGTCTATTTCTGTTTCACACCTAATCTCTTTCAGTGAAAAACAATCTTTTCTGCTTCAAGATGAAGTGTTTTGAAAACGACTAAAAGAATATGTAACACATTATTACATGGGCTTCTATGTGTAATACATTGTTGATCCATGCACTTTGGGTACAATGTAACTGATTCGTGAAATGGAAATAATTGCTTACATTTCCCTCTCAGGATAAAGTCATACATAATAATTCTCACAATGAATGGAGACCCCTGACTATAGTAAAACATTGGCACAAGTCTCTGGAAAATTTATAAGCTCAACTTCTTGGGAGGTTGGTTTCTGTTTCAAATCTGCGTTTCCTTAAAACTATTGAACAGGATAAGATCTCGCATTGCTCGTAGGGACATTGTTTTCCACCCTTCAACATTTCTATAGCAATTGTCACTTCAGTTCTCCCAGCTCTGTCAGTAGTCTCCCATTCAAGCTAACTTATAAGATGTTAATGGTACCTGTAAAACAGTGATTTCCAAAAGCTCTTTATAAAGTGAATCAGGGCACCTGTGTGGCTCAGTCAGTTAAGTGCTGGACTCTTGATTTCGTCTCAGGTCACGGTCTCACGGTTCATGGGTTTGTACCCCGTGCTGGGCTCTGAGCTGACAGGGCAGAGCCTGCTTGGCATTCTTTCTCCCTCTCTTTCTGCCCCTCCCCCCTCTCAAAATAAAATAAACTTAAAAAAAAAAAAATAAAGTGAATCAGATGGCATGGAAAGAATCAATGTACCTGAAACAGAAAAACAAAAACAAAAACAAAAAACAAACATTCATTTAAAATTTTAAAAGAATGTAAAAGCTGGCAACCTCTCCCTAACTTCTCCACAGGGCTGACTCCCATCCTTTCATTTTGAATCTATTTTTCTTTCTTCTCTTCTGTTCAGAGTTTTCCTCCTTGGTGGATTGTCAATGATACTACCATTCATGTGATGGAACCCAGGGTACAAAAAATTAACAACTGTTACCTCAAATTATCTTAGATGCAGGATGAAAACTGTGTAGTATCTTTCAGTAAAAAGCAAAACAACAAAAAATACTTCCACTCTCAAAAACCGTAGAGCTGAACTTCTCCTGAGAGTTCAAATGTGAAAGCTTTGTAATCAAACTCTCCTCACCCTTGTTGAGAAGATAAAACAGCAGTATTAATCATGAAATATATTGAGGTGATTATAATGATAATGTATACTCTCTTCTCTTCCCAGTTGGGAATCACCGAACGTACTCCCACCCTGGCCTCAAGAGACAGAAATACAGAATCTCCCCCTCTTCTCCCAGAGGGTCCCAAAGGGATCTTAAGTTGAAGGTGGGGGATTCAGTGAGGTGTCCTCATTGGATAGCCAAATCATGTGGTATCCAAAGCCTGAAGACAGACCCAGAGTATTTCTTCCACTTGCACAAGATTGCACAACTTCCAGACAGAAAAGACTGACCTCAAGCAAGCCCGTGTCCCCTCAATTGTGACTGGATAACAGAAGACAAAGGCAGTTCTCACACTGCCGTAAGGCCTTTTGTCTCAGAAGAAGTGCTTCGATTGCTTCTCAGATCCAGCACCATTCTTTAGAAATTTCCATGGATCTAGCAGTCTTTCCATACCTGCCTTCACGCACTATCTGGGTGGTGGACCCACTGTGGAACCTCCCTCAGAGAATACAAGTCCCACCATGCCCTTCCTGTTTATAGGACCTTCTGGGTGTGTAGCTGTTAGTTCCCATAACTAAAAGAATCCATTTCTCCCCTTTCCCTGCAGACAATTCAGTTTCAATGGCTTCATGAGCACTGACACAAAAAGTTTTAGAAGTTCCTATCAACTGTCAGTGGCTCCTTTACAACCCAGAAACATAAAAATGGTAGTTAATTCTGTTGAGGAGAGACAAATTTACTCCTTATGAATAAGACTTGACTACCTTACCAGAGATGGGATTGATAGTGCTTATTATCTGGCCAGGGGTGGGGGGTTGTCTATGATGGTGAAAAACAAGAGGCAATTTCATTTATCAACAGGTTATGTGGCCCCATCCAGTTAATGGGCTACCCCAATTTCTAACCAGATCTAAAATTTACTAACACCGGTGGTGTTACAGGAATTATTAAAATTAATGTTAAAACACAACCATGAGCTGCGTACCTTGTTATAACCGAGGAGAGTGAGGCTTCGTGAGGTTACATGTCCAAGGTCACACACTTAATAAACAACATGGCCAGAATTCACACTTCAGTCGTCTAATTTAAGACCCTCCACTAGTCCACTCCACCCCACTACTTCTAAATTGGTCCGGATTTCTGAAAGTTGATTATTTCATAACAGCAGTCTCATGAGTCATCCCATCATTGGTGCCTCAACTGTTTGACATAAGCCTATGTACAAACATAATACATCAGATTTGCCAAAATTTACATTTAAGAAGAAAAGAACCCAGGGTGCCTGGGTGGCTCAGTCAGTTAAGCGTCAGGCTCTTGGTTTCGGCTCAGGTCATGATCTCACGGTTCCTGGGTTTGGGCCTGCATTGGGCTCTGCCCTGCATGGGCTCTTCGCTGGTGTGGTAGAGCCTGCTTGGGATGCTTTCTCTCTTCCTCTCTCTGCCCCTCCCTCATTCATGTGCGCACTCTCAAAATAAATAAATATAGGAAAACCTTGGATTGTGAGTAACTTGTTCTGAGAGTGTTCCACAAGACAAGCAAACATTTCTAACAAATTTTAACTTGATAAATGAGTGATGTCTTGCAATACGAGTAGTACATGATGCCCAATGTCACGTGATTACAACTGAGCCAATGGTTCTCTTTCCCCCCCCCCCTCTCTCTCTCTCTCTCTCTCTCTCTCTCTCTCTCTGTCTCTCTTGCTGCAGGATTGTGGGTGATTGTCTCCAATGCTTGGGATGCTCAGTTTCAGGCATGGTTTTTGGCAGAAATCAGGGATTTTTCAGAATGTTGGAAGGTGCCCACAACTGGCACCAGTGTTTTTTTGTCACTTCAAAGCACCTAAGGACCAGTCCCTTGCTTTTTCATACAAGAGTAAGCTCAGAAATGCTTTGCTTCATTTGAGGTCAGGCTGCCTGCAGATATAGACCCTTTCCTCTGCTGCCTTATTGCCAGTTACATTAAATACAATATATGACGAGAGTTTATTAATACTGTACTGTAGTCAACATTCATTAGTGATGAGTCCTCCTACACAATAACCCTCCTCTCTCTTATCTCCCCCACATCCGCTATGAATGTTTTCAAAGGTAAACGCAGGTTAACTTGTCTATTTTTCTTTATATTTAGTATCTTCTGTATTATATTACAGTATTTAAATCATTTTTATATGAATATTTTTGGATTGTAGAATGAATCATCTGAATTTCCATTATTTCTCATGGGGACATTTGCTTTGATATACAAGTACTTTGGATTACAAGTATGTTTCCAGAATAAATTATGCTGGTAAACAAAGGTTTTACTGTAAACTTAAAAAAAAAAAAAGAAAAGAAAAAAATCCTCCCTCCCCTTATGTGGCAGGCCTATCATTATTAAAAATCAAAAGAAAAAAATTTGCATGGCTGTGATTATTAATTCAATAGATTAATTTCCTTTTTCAAATGTGTGTTTCTGAGCTGGATAGGTATCATTAGCTCAGAAAGCCTCCTCTGCAAGCCTGTATCCTTGATCATCAATCCACATTTAACTTTAAAGCTATGGTTAAAAGAGGTCTGGAGTGCTCAATCTCTGATTCATTTCAGGAGAACAGCTGGAGTCAAAAACTTGTGGCTATTTTTTTTCTTCCAGAATTACTTCTGTAATTATTGGTATATACTGTGGGCTGTGAAATATGTCTTTTTACTCAGAATTATAGGAGAATTTGCACAAGGTCACCATGAAAGTAATTTAGGGAGTAATTACTAACTTCATTTTCTTCCTTTGTCAGTATTCCCTAAGAAAATGTGTTCAGATAAAGTAACATGGTTGGTTTTACCAGAATCAGTCTTGTTTCTCAGCCATATTTTATGCTCAGATTTTATACATTTGAATTCTTTTAAATTTCACACATTGGCAAAAGAACAAAAAGAAATATGGAATATTTAATTAATGAAGTCTAGTTCTATCCTAGTATCCAGAAGCCATTAAGATATTGTAACTACAAAATGTCCTATCTGGAATAAGACCATGTATTCAAATTTGAAAAGGATTGTTGTGAAAAAATATTTGGCTGTCTTTTTGCCACTGTAAATCTCTCACTGAATAGAACTAAACATTATTAAACTATGCTCCTCAAATTTACTTTTACACTTTGGAGTATGACTGATCCCCTCAAGCCTCAGTCCTTCTCCCTCACTAAATAAAAGCATGAACAGATCATAAACAGTGAGTATTTCTGCTCCAATATTATAAACACACTTCTGAAAAACCTCACTTTGGAAAAATCAGAGTTTATGGAGAAAACAGTATTCAGGAAGACTACTCAAAACCTATGGAACTTTGTAACCAGAATCTTAACAAAAATGATGATAATCTTAATAAAAAGTACTAGGGGCACCTGAGTGGCTCAGTCGGTTAAACGGCCGACTTCGGCTCAGGTCATGATCTCGAGCCCTGAGTCGGGCTCTGTGCTGACAGCTCAGAGCCTGGAGCCTGTTTCGATTCTGTGTCTCCCTCTCTCTCTGCCCCTCCCCTGTTCATGCTCTGTCTCTCTCTGTCCCAAAAATAAATAAACGTTGAAAAAAAATTACAAAATAAAATAAAATAAAAAGTACTAGCACAGTTATTTTTTTTAAGTTTTTTTTTTTTTAATTTAATTTGAGAGAGAGAGAGAGCAGGGGAGGGGCAGAGAGAGAGGGAGAGAATCCTAAGCCGGCTCCGCACTGTCAATGCAGAGCCTCATGCGGGGCTTGAACCCACAAACTATGAGATCATGACCTGAGTTGAAACCAAGAGTAGGTTCCTTAACCAACTGAGCCACCCAGATGTCCAAGTACTGGCACAGTTATATGCAATTTTTTATATCTCAATTCATACTTTTCTTTAAGATAACACAAAGTAAAATAAGCAAACAAACAACAAAAAACCACCTGTGACTTGCATATCATATCAGTCCTTAGACACATAAAACTAACATTTAAGGGAAAAATAAATGGAAACTAAGGTAACTGATTTGGAATATTTAATAATGTAATAATCATCCAACGAGACTATTTTGAGTCTAGGGTTCTGATTCCATTAAAAATGAAACTGGAAATTAATTAGGGAAATGTGAAAAACCTGTTTCACATTAAGAGAAAGTAAGAACAATCTGAGGGGATTTTATAATCTAACAAGTTTGTATAAATGATGGCAAATACAATCTTGAACATGCATCAATTTTCCCCACGCAATTCAAAAATACGTGTATAATTGTGTATAATATTAATGTCATATTAGATACTTCCTACTCTCCCAAATCCTACAACTTAGTTTTTAGAAAATCTCAAATAATTTTAAATAATCACTTTAATACAAGTTTTAGAGTTATATACAAGATTAAAATGATCAGATAAGTGGATTTTTGTTTCTGTTAAGATAGTGACTAAGGAGGAAAATCAAGAGTACCTAAAAATAATTGCGTGGCCATCTTTCTGTTGCTGAGAAAGACCAGAGAAAGCTTTTTCTTGGACTGTGTGAAACCACATACAAATCCTAGCACTGAATATAGTGCTCTGTGACCTGCTGATGCATACTAAATGCTTGTTCTATTGCATGAATTTAATAGCCTGTAAATAAGCTACCGATTCATGCCTTTAATAGCATTTCCTCTTGATATTCAAGGTAGGTTGTATACATTTATGAATTTAAAATCAACAATTGGATAACAAATTATATATTAAAAAAACTATAGCATTATAGAGTTAAAACAGACCAAAGTCTTAGTTTTTTTGAATCACATGCTAATTCTCATTTCATTTTACTTGAAATCTTTGTATGAAGTCATGTGCTAATAAATTCCCATTCTTCTCCAGCCAGTTAGTTACTCCTAGTTATAACCCTTGACAGGCAATTAGCCCAGTAAATTTATTCTGCGTTCTACAATATACATCTATGTAATCACACAGTGGTGATAGAAGAAATGAGTCCTATTATTTGACCAAAGAAACTAGAAGAATATATAGTCTAAACCTTGTTCAATTGCTTATTATTTTTAAAAAGTAGTTTTTCTATTGATAGTAATCATTTATATCTATATCACATAAAACAAATGCATTTCTACTATTCATGGTGTTGGAAACCATAAATCCTAGACCATTTAACAAAAAAACAAAAAACAAGTTTGAAACACTTCACTCTACTTTCCTGGAACTAATCACAGGATAATATTGAGCTTATAAAGATAGGGCTATGGATGTACCTGGAACATTCTAGAACTATCTCCAATACAGAAGTTAGTGATTTACCACCATTGCAATCAACTGTTTAACAGGAGCACTATGTGCAAAGAAATTGGCTATTTTAACAACAATAAAATTTTTCTAAGTTCCCTTCATTAAAAAAAAAGTTTTCATCCTGAAATGGGAAAAAGTGAGGCAAGCATATCCAAAGCACAGTACTAGTAAATAACTGAGTAAAGACACCCGAGTAATACAGAACTTAGTCAAATGCCCAAAGTACACAGCATTGGTTTCAGTTTCAAATGATCTTGAATTCGATTTTTCAAGTGAAAAATTTTAAATCATAGCATTGTTCTCTAGCAAGCAACATTTTACTTCAAAAAAAGTTTACAGGAGAGGAAGATTTTATCGATTTTATTTCTTAAACTAGAGAACAGAAGGAGTCATGCTACTTAAATTTGCAACTTTTCTAATGCTACAGATAATATGTTTTTTTATTCCCGTCAGAAAATTTTGTCAACAATTTTAGGACATGTCTTCTTTTACATAGCTTTGCTGAATGCTGTGAACAAAGGAGCCAATACAGCTAACAGTAATAAAATGACATTTTAATTTTTATTTTATTTTATTTTATTTTATTTTAGTTTAGTTTAGTTTATTTATTTTGAGAGAGCAAGCACATGAGCAGGGGAGGGCCAGAGAGAGAGGGAGAGGATCCCAAGCAGGCTCTGCATTGTCAGTGCAGAATCCAATGTGGGGTGCAATTCAAGGAACCATGAGATCATGACCTGAGCCGAAATCAAGAGTTAGACACTTAACCAACTGAGCCCCCCAGGCACACCATACAATGACATTTTAAAGTAGAAAACTCAAAAGTTTCAAAATTCAGATTTAAAGAACTTTTATGTAAGTATTTCCGAACCTTTATCCAACCTAAGTTTTCTGAGCATACTGCTCCCCTTAATTGGTAATGTACTTCAAAATAGTATCTTTGAGGGACCAAAAGAGATTGAACAAGGTCTATATGTTTAAATGTAAGGTGAGTGCTATGTGGGTTTCTTACTCTTAAAATAACATTGCTTTATTATTTTAGTCAATATGTTAACAATATTTGCAGAGCAGTTTAAACATTTCAGGGCACATGTACAAATCTTGGATGTGAGCCCTGGAAATAACGTTCTCTCTAATTAAATGAGGAAAATTAGAATGAATTGTAATGACTTTTCTTAACTACCTCTGCAAATTAGAAGGTCCTGAATTCAAGATCTCCTACATCTCAATATTTATGCTTTTCCTTGTGCTTTTCATAACCAAAAATATTTTTGAGGTCTCTCAGCCCCAAACACCACTTTGTTTTAAGAAAAGTTTCTGTTGTATAATTAGGTCAAAAAAGCTAATGAAGCTCCCTTGTGAGATTTTCCACTCAGACAATGAATTATAGAAATGCTCTCTGGAGCTGTGGATGGACCAAAAAGCGATGGCTATATTCAAGACAGCACTTTAATCTTCATTGTTAGAAAACATGGGCAAAGTGATCCCCGTTCAGAGATTATCGTGTTATCCAGTGACTAGATTGTTTTCCACCTTAACTGACAGGTCTTAAAAGAGCTTTTTAAAGAATGCCCACATTGCTGGTGACATTATATAAATATAGAAAGATTTACACTGTCTAAACAGCCAAGTAAAGATGGATAAATGAGGAGCTGGCCTGTGGATCTTAATAATAATATTTTGGTAGGAAAGACAGGTGGTTTTCAAATAAATGGCTAAAAACTGCTCCTTTAGGTGTGAACTACTATCAGAGTTCCTTAAGGACATTCTCTTGCAATCTGTTCTGCATCACATACCTAGAACAATGTAGTGCCACATGGGTTGGTTGAGTACCTCCCTCCTTCCTCAAAAGTAAACAAGGGAGAGATAGCAAAGGAAAGGGAAAGTATATGGGTTTATGTTTAAAGTAAACATTCCCCAAACTGGCCATTTATTTGCTAACTGATCTTGTGGAAGTTATTTAATTAATTTTCCTTGCCTTACCTGAAATTTCCTGAATATGTCTCGTGTTCTACCACCTCAATCTTTTGCTGGTACATTTGTCTTTCTGAAATGCCCCCTCCTTTATTTCTGTTTACTCAAAACCATCCAGTCTTCAAGACTCAATTCAAATATCTCCTCCCCTGGAGCAACTGAAATAAAAGATATTTCTTCCTATTCTGGTCTTTAATACTTTTAAACTTGTTCTTGTTATACAGTCTTTAAATCATACTATTTAAGCTATATATACTTTTTTCTAGTAAAGTATCATAAACGCAGCAGGAACTCAGCAATGCTCTGACGGCTACAAAATGTTCATAGCATCAATGATTGTATAGTTAGAAATATTAGTAGCTGATTAACCAAAAGACCAACTGATGGCATATTGAAATGTAAAACCAAAAGAAAATCCCATATGGAGATGTAAAGCCCCTTCACAGTCAATATTTTTATAACCTTGAACAAGGACATCAATAGAATGCTCTTTAAATCTACCAGTAACATCAAATGAAAAATAATATGTAACACACTGGAAGACAAAATCAGTACTCTACTCAATGGCTAGACTTTCAGACTCATATGCAAATCCAATTAGACTCTTTTTTAAAGAATGTTTCCCACACAACCACTCAGCTATTTAACATAAGTTCCACGTATTCTATTGCCTCTATAATCAATTCTTAGAACACTGACAAATTCTTACCAAAAAAAAAAAAAGCTATATAGAAGGAAGAAGCCAAGAAAAGTTATTCTTTACAACCTTTTTCTCCTTGAGATTAACACCCTCTATCTTTTATCTTCAGAATAATTATATGACTCTTCATCATTTCCACCAAATGTAAGGCTGCAAGACTATTACCTCCTTTCTTCTCATCTTTTTCTCTTTGGCACGCTCTCTCTCGCTCTCTCGCTCTCTCTCTCTCAACTGGTACAGCAGGCCAGAAGAGAAGTTAACTGATTTAGGACAGGATGGGACTCTCCCCCACTACCTTAAATCATAACACTTAGATGGCAATACTGTGATTTCCCATGAGGCTTCCCTGCAGTCACATTTTTGTTTTTTTAAATAACATTCATCACGAGAACAAATATTAGAGGCTGGGCTATCTAGTACTAAAAAGTTCTCCAACTAGACTTTTCTGTTTTCTTGGAATTGACTTCTGTGCATTTGCCTTTTCTTATTTTCCTACTCTCAAACACAATGTGACAGATCTTTTAAAATTATAACAAGCTAAAAAGCATTAACATAACATTTAATGATGTATCTCTGATTTATACAAAAATATTTACATAATAAAACATTTTGTTTTATAAACATAATTTATTCCATGCTAGCTTCCAAAGAACAGTAATTCGAGAAGGCAAACAAAACATAAACAAAAATAACAAAATAAGTAAAGGGAATGTGTAAATTAAACTACAGTAAGAGAACCTTAAAGTCATATGGAATTAATCCTTTTTATTTTATATAAAATACTCAAATTATTGAATACAAGTATTAAAAAACCCATAACCTTTAACCCATGATACAAGCACAACTCCTGCTAATATTTTGCTAATTCCTTATAGTTCTTTTCTAAGTATCTTTTTTAGTCCTAATTATGTTGTATATATAATGACACATTTTTTTCACTTCGCACAACCATATGAATTTTAAAAACAATCCTACAATGAACTCAAAATAACAGTTACTGCACTGAAGTGTTCTGCTTAGTTATGAGTTTGCCATAAGAAAAAAAAAGCACAAAACAAAAACAAAAAATAAGCAATCGGGTAGTCTCGAATTTTATCCTTGTCTGATAAAAGATATCTTAGGATGTCAATAGGGGCAGTAGAGTTTTCCTAGTGCTAATTTTTAATGGAAAGTCACATGGTATCTTACAGGAGACCAAATAAGAGAATACAATGAGGAGTCCTGCTGATTCTGTGTTGTCATTTCTCATGAAATCAAAGAAAAGAAAGAACTGTATAGCTTACCCTAACCACGGTCCCATTGTTGACTAGACTAAGTCACCTTCCTTTTGGGATAAACTACAACTGTTGCAGTAGCTTTTTCACTTGAAGGGAGATCAGATGTGGCCCAACTGACCATGAGTCTCCTGACAGACTGTCACTGCCATAGGGAAAACACCAGTGCCACTCTTCACCTTTACACAACTGCACACAGGACCACCTATAAATATAGCAAATCTAAGAAGCCAATCAAGTCGCAGAAATCTAATAATGCTGTCTATTTGAAGGAGCATTTCTATGGCTCTGTATTCTTTCTTGGCAGGGCTTTCAGAAGTGACTAAACAGAGACAGAACAATAGGCAAAGATGGCATCAGTGAGACTCTCTGTCTTCAAGCAAGACCATTGTCTTTCATGATTTAAGTCCTCCAGGACTAATCATATCTAATATTAGGTACTTATTCTTGTAACAATATTAATGAGTTATTATTGTTCCTATTTTTCAGGTGGGAAACTGCAGCCCAAACAAGTTAATTGAATGGTCAAACATATGGCTATTAAATAGAATCAAGGTTCAATCTCAAAACTGTTTAATTCCATCTCATTTCTTTGTATAGCTTCAACAGATGGTTTTCTTCCAACCTTCTATTTGCTGTCCAGCCCTCTCCTTTCCTTCAGTGCTTTCATTGTGACATCGAATTTTTATCTCTACATTTCCTATCAAAGAGCTCCTTGAACTCCTTGGAGTTTGCCTTCTGACCATCATCATGCCAATACTCCTCTTTGGTAGGTTAGCAGGTGAATTCAGTGGCTTTCTCATAAACCTGAATTCTTCCCAGTCTCTTTCATAAATGCAATGTTGAAAACCCAGTCTTCAAATTTTGCATTACCTGTATTAAAAAGACATTGCTATTTCTTTACTCCTTTCCAGAACTACAATTAGTTTTTTTTTAATTCCCTTTCTTAGATTTTGCTAGAGTGTATTATTGGTTAAGTTATTATCTAAAGTAGAACCAGATTCACGTCTCCACTATATATTGCCTGTGATCTTGTCCAAATGTCCTAATATCTCCGTGTCTCAGCCACATCACCTATAAGAGGTGTTTTATAGAGATAAGGGAAAAGTTGCTTATAAAGCACACAGCACACAATGGACACTCAAGACATGTAGACTCACAAACATAAAGGTAGTACAGAAAAGCATTTCAAATGAATTAACTGTTGTTTACAATAGTTATGTTGTATGTGCCATATCACCTCAGAAGGTCCCTAAAAGGAGGGAATCTTGCTAAAGAATAGTTCCTCTTGGTGCACAGCACCATGAAATTGCAAAATAGATATTAAAATTACAAAAACAATATTAAAAAGAAGGCACTTCAAACAAAAGATAAACCCACTTATTCTGTTATTTAATTCTTGTTGATTATTCTGATAAATTAAGAAATAATAATAAGCAATATATTTTGGTGCCAAAGAACTATAACCCAGAAATAGGGAATCACATATGAAATAGAGTAGCTAATCCAAAATTCCTAAATTAAGTCAAAATATGTGAGCATTAGAGAAAATTCAAGTATGAGGCTTGTCTCTGGAAACCATATCAGGAATGTTCCCTTGACTGATGATTATAGTAAGCAGAATGATTATTCCTTCTATCCCCCAAAATGTCCATGTCCTAATCCCTGGAACCTCTGAATATATTATATTACATGTCAAGGAGGAATTATGTTTATAGATGGAAGTAAAGTTGCCAATTAGCTGACTTTGACATGGGGGGGGTTACCATGGGTAGATCTAGGTTACCTGGGTAGATCCATTGTAATCACAAGGGTCCTCGTAAGTGAAAGAGGGAGGGGAAAAAAGTGAGGGTTAGACTCAAAGATATGACAAGATGCCGGCTGTGTAGACGGAAGAAGGGGCTTTGAGCCAAGGAACGCATGCCCTTCTACAGTTTGGAAAAGGCAAGGAAACAGACTCTTCTCTACAGCCTGTTGAGAGGAACACAGCTTTGTACACACCTGATTTTAGTCTTTGGCTTTCTAATCTCCAGAACTGTAAGAGAATACATCTGTATTGGTTACATCATTAAGTTTGTAGTGATTTTTTTAATGACAGAAATAATAATGTAACTATTACATAAAACTATTTTAAACTATTACTTAAAGTTTCCCTGTAGCAACTCTTTCTGGGTAAAAGAAATAAACAGAAAAGGTTAGCAGATGAATTTTCTCCAGGGAATAATGGTGGTCCTTGAGAGTGCCACCCCTAAAAAAGTATTTTAAATTTTAGGTTTTTCAAAGAACTAGAATCAGGTTTGAGTGGGTATGTTCCTGAGAAATAACTGTCTTTAAGAAAGAACCACCAAACACACACACATACACACATACTCAGTCACACACAATTCTAAACAGGTCCTGATGATCATGGAATGTTTTAGATAATAATTCCTTCTGAGTCTGACATGAGCAGGTAATTCAGGCTTCTTTGACTTTGTTCCTGACGGTCAACCCATATGCCAGAAAGAGAAAATCTTAGAAAACAAAGTAGCTTCCTAAAAGTAATACATCACATTAGTTTACCTTATAATTTTGACAATGTCTGTGCTTTTATGATGCTATGCCCATAGATAAAAACAAAAAATAGTAAATTGATTATACGCAGTGATAGCAGTTAGAATATTTCTTAAAAAACAGGTTACTACACTTGCTAACTTAAATAGGTCATACCTTTAACCCTGGATTCTCTGCAGCTTAGTTCATTTGGAAATAAAGGACACTATAAACATTCCATGAAGTGGAATCTAGTTGCATACTCGTCATAAGCAGGAGATATATATGAGACTAAGTCACTTGATTTGAATGTCTCTAATGAAATAAATTAGAGTCTTAGCTAGGTCTTAATTAGACCACTTCTTAACTGAAGGTTGTGACAAACAACTATTCAAGTGGTGCTTCCTTAGCCAGACAGCAAGTTGCTATGATTTAAGAATTATTTTCATTTTGTGGTTCCAGGAAGCTACATCACTTTACTCCTATGAGATTCAAAGTTTAAGTGAGAAAAGTATGATTTATACATCCAAACATCCATCTTTGGGAACAGTCTCCAAAATCAAATGTTATTCTTTTTGTAGTTAGAGCTGCTATAAACAATTAACTAGAAGGCCACATGAGAACGTTAGAAAAGGAAATGTGTGCGCCATCTGAACATCTGGGGTTGTTTTTTCTCCTGGCTTGAGGAAAGCTCCATGTTAAAACCTCAAGCAATATTTTACTATCATTCTTCATCCAGCCTCAATTAAATAGGACGTGGTTTTATACCTTTGGTGGTTTTGAGGTTTTGGCATGGCTTACACATTTGGGGTTGGATCTTTTTCTAATTTTACATCTGTTTTCAATAAAGACATTGAAAACTAGAGGAAATGTACTAACTTTACTGCTTTACTGAGTGTTGTTGATTTTTTTTTACTTTCCTAGCACTTGCTTTAGGTGACCTGTTCTAGATGAATCCAAAATCACTCTTTCGATACACTGAGTTTCCTGTCAAAACAGATATAATTTGCCTGTGCATTAGTAGTCTCTTTACTGATGCAAAAATACATTTGAATCTTCAGCAACAGATGAGTAACTTTGGTCATGACAACCATAAAAGAAATAGAATGACAGATTTTAGTAGGTCTTTCAAAAATGGTAATGAGAGCTACATCTACAATGTATACAGTATCAAACTAGCAAGTTCTGATCTCTCACCTCCCCCCGCCTCATCTGTAGTATTGTAGGACTTTTGTTGTTGTTGTTGTTGTTGTTTGGAAAAATCACTAGTCACAGTCACAACTGGTCATAAGTCACCACCAATTTCAGGACATTTAGATTATTTTTTAAACCTTAAGATATAATATCCCGTACTGGGATTTAAGTAAAGCCCGAAGAATAGAGACAGCAACGATGGTGATAGTAACTGAATAAAGTGATATAATTTTTTATTAAAATTTCAAAGCCCTTTTATGCCTGGTACTTACTTTGTCATCTGTGAAGCAGGCTGTGTAGGATTATTAAACATTTTGGAAAACAAGAAAAATGAAGTCCAAGGAAATTAAATGTCTTGTGTGAGATGACACTTTCATGAAGTGGAAAATCCAGGTTTCTTGGATTTAGCCCTGCAGTCTTTACTGTCAGCAATTTTCTTTACTAGTTTCTCTTGTGACTAGAAGAATGATCTGGACACCTTTCTACCAAGCCTTTCTGGAAAATACATTAATGAATTTGTAAGGAGTTTCTGAACATAGTGTTATTCAGGGACCCAGTTAGCGTGTGGTATTTTGTGGTTCCTGTCATCTAAAGAGCAAAACTATCCTTGGCAAAAGGACCTAATATTATGCACTCATCGTTATAAAAACTCGTCTTGAATTTGGTCCTACTAGTCTGTGCATGCATAATCTGAAAAAACATGACACAAGTATTGTGGAGGTACAATGGGGACAATTGTTTAGGGGTAAGACGTATCCCAAGGATTTAGTGCATCCAAGTTTCCCAGAACTTTGTTATTTCTTCAAGACAAGAACTACTAACTACGACTAATTATTCACTCACTTTATAAATAGCAATGGACTATGGAATAACTAAAAAAAAAAAATGCTAGCAAAAAGCTCTGCAATTACAGATTTTAGTAAAATGCCAAAGTATAATTCTTTATTTTTCAGAGCACTGCTACAACTAAGGAGGGTAATAAAAATACCATAGCGCTCTACATATTTTTGTTCATTGAATGTCTAGTCAAAACTGAGATTAATCTAATACATGTGTTCCATAAGAATCTCTCAGGTGAAATTAGCTGTGTCCAACTAGTCTTTATTTGAACAATTAAAACATCAGTGTTAACGTAACACAATGTAAAAGGGAAGTTGTGGTTGATGTACCATGAAGGTAGATACCACATTCCAATGAGAGGTGAAAGGATGTAATTCCAGAAGTGTCTTTCAACCAGTTATGACTTTTAAAGCTTCATCCCTATTAAGGAGATGAAAGGGCTTGAGGTGGTTAGAGGTGGTGCTATTTTGGCAGAAAGATAATTGGTAGATTGCCTATCACAACATCTATTGAAAAGGGCTAGAGGAGGGCTTGTCCCTCACCTCAAGCATAAGAAAAGGAATTTAACTGGGAACCACCGGAGCATCCTATATGGTTCCATTTTAATTTGTGGGACAGAAGGAACTGGTGTTTCACACACTACAAAGAAATCTAAAGGTACACTGAGTGACTAACCAATTGCTTTGATGGTGGAGAAAAGGAACACGTTTCATTGTGTAAGAATTGGCCTGAATTCACAAATTTTTCAGGATTTCATGGTAGTGAAAGCATGTATGCATGGAGAGAGAGGGAGGGAGCAAAGGGAAAGAAAATGCACGCACACAGCCACATTGGGTATTTTTTAACATAACCAAGTTCTCGGTAAAAAGAAGTTGAACATGATGACAGTTGCCTAGGATATGTGAAAGAAATCACAAGGGAAAAGTTGGACTAGAGAGGAGTTCACCACTGCTTATGGAACCCCAGTTGAGTGGTTAAAGTGATGGGAAGTTTTCTAGAAAGACTGAGCTGAAACTTCTGTCAAGTTTAGAGCAGTAGATTTCCAAGTGACACCAATCATTAGAAACTTTCTTGCTACCATTTCCTCTTTTCCCTCTCACTGCTCCAATCACAATGGGGGCCCAACACTATAATTAACAAGACAGAGAACAAGGAATAGAGGTATTTTGCAGAAATGGGAGGGGAATACATACTCCTTTCTCCATCTTCTCATTTATAATAAGCAAGTTGGAGAAGTTTTAACTTAAAAGCAAGATGGAAACAATCACTATTATTCATATCTAAACAGTAGATTAATAAATTGCAACTATGCTATGTGATTTGAAGAGATTGGAGAATAGTTTTTACTACCTAACATTAACCAGAAAAGCTGTTTAGACCTGCCTTATATGTCAATCGGGGAGCAGGGGAAAGCATAGGCCCTCAGAGTAAATTTAAAGGGATTGTAGGAGGCAAATTGTTATCTAATAATATTCCATTTAGTCCTGTGTGTTCAATATTATGTAGACTGTTGTAAAGCCAGTAACAATAATCACTAAGATTTAGGAATGGTCCACAATGTAATTCATGATTTTTTATTTTCCTTCTAACTAAAGTTCCAATGCATGTTTTTAGATTCAGAACGTTTCTTTTGATATGTATTATCTACTTCTGTTCTCAAGTTTCCATTGTGTTTCTAAAAATATTCTAATGTAAAGCAAGAGTCTCTTTTTCCTACCCAGCTGAGAACATTTTGCACCAGGTTACAGAAAAATAGTATTCTAAACAGTTTTTAAACTACAGCACTAAATATCGGCATTTCCCTCTTTTTATGAAAGAGGAGGCAGTGATAGAACAAGCCATGGGAAATAAGTATTAGAATGGTAGCTGGCTAGTTTAGACATGTTCCTCTCTACTTGTGTGTTCAAGTTAATGATGCAAGCCCAACAGTATTATGCGGTAATGGCATTCTCCCTATTGTTTTTCAGAAGCGCACTCATTACGCCACAGCCTTCTTACGCTCCTTTAATAATCAGCTATAGAGTTAGTAGCAATATAAAAGCACTCCCATATTTTATAGTAACTAAAAATCCCTGCTATCTATAATTACAGTCAGGACTTGGACCACGGGGGAAAGACTAATTTTCTTAATGTTTTCATGCATGGAAAAACAATCAAGTTTTCCTTTTTATTTGTAATTGCATTGACTGGCCCTAGCTGGGTTTACTTTTCCGTATTATAAGCAAGCCAGGCTATCGAGGTGTTAAAGTCTTTAAACATCTAGCTGTTATCTTATGTTCTATAGTCCTAACGGCAGTGATAGGAATCTTTCCAAGTCACATTTATCTTTCGCTCTTACTCCCTCAAGGGTTAGACTGACTCTATTCATTGACCTTAAATCGTGATTAAGTTTTGGCTGGAAACTAATAAAGCTGAAAACCGGAAAATGGAATAGTCCATTATTGATGGAATTTTGCCTTAAGAAGCAGTGGGCGAAGCAATAATAAATGTTCTTTTATTAAAGATTGTGCTAAGCTAAAAAGGGTCTGATTCTGTCAAGTTACTAACAGATTCAGGGTAGTTGAGTACACAGTGCTCACAGAGTGAAAAAGAATGGAAAGAATGAAGGAGGTGAGGTCTCAAAAATTTTACTTTCAGTCCTTGTTCATTTTATTGATGGATACACAGCTATTCTAAACTTGGCCCTGATCTCAACTTTGTGTCATATCTAATGTGTGATAATGCTGAATTTTCACTCTTTTACACTATAACCACAAATAGAAGAAGATACCATATTCTGTTATGTAATAAAATAATTTCTTTTTCATAGACCTTAGTTATTGCATAAGAAATTTTTGAGGGAACTCTTTTCACTAGTAATATTCATTTTCTTATGTTTTATGTTCATATTATATCGATTTTTCCATCTTGTTCTATAAAATATTAACTCTGGTTCAAATCTCCCCTGTAATTGCACACTTTATTATTTCTTCTCATAGATCCGTTATTTTTTGCTTTCTACATTTTGTGGTCATGTTTTGTGTATATATACATTTTAAATGACTATAACTTCCTGGTACATATTTATCATTTGGAATTCCGCTACTTACTGCTAATATTTTTTTTCTTCACTGAAGCCTAGTTCATCTGATGTTAACATAGCTGAACAATCTTTCTTTTGGATATAGTTCATAAAGTGTTTCTTTTCTCTCAACTTACTTCTTTTAGTTTTGTATCAATTTATGTGCCTTTTGTAAATAACTCATAGTTATATTTTAAAACTTTAAATGCAGTGTGAGGGGCGCCTGGGTGGCTCAGTCAGTTGAGCATCCAACTTTGGCTCAGGTCATGATCTCAGGCTTGTGGGTTCAAGCCTCGCATAGGGCTCGGTGCTGACAGCCCAGAGCCTGGAGCCTGCTTCAGATTCTGTGTCCCGCTTCCTCTCTGCCCCTCTCCTGCTCTTGCTCTCTCTCCTTCTCAAATAAATATTTAAAAAATTTTTGAAAATAAATAACAATAAATGCCGTGTGAAAATATTTGTATTTCAAATGGTACATTTAGAACAATCACATTTTATATAATTATCAGAATATTTGTGCTTATATAGGTTTGTAACTGCCAGTTTATTTTATGCTATTTAGCCTCCCTCTCCTGTCATTTTTACTCAACTTTTTTGATTTGTCTTAGATTGTGTGTATATTTTTATCATTGCATTTTCTCTTCAATAATTGACTTCTATTAGCAACTTTTATGTATGAGGAAACTAAGTCATAGAAAAGGTCAGCCAATAGGAAAGGTCACTCAAGATTTGAAACCCTGTTTAGTGCCTTCAGGGATCATGCTTTTTCTATTATGCCACTGATCCAGAAGTCAAGATGAGATCATCATTAATCCCACCATGTCTGACCCAATGTTAAATCCATAAAACTAGTATCTTTAAACTGAATTCCTTTACTTAAATTCTCTCTCTTTTGGTTTCTATATTGTGATTTGAAACTCCAGGCTCCTAATTCAGCATTAGGAGAGTAAGGCAAGGAAACATAAGTCTAAGGATAGATTATATATAGTCAGCTCTACGAATTCCAGATCATCCTTGCAGATCCACATTTTCAAGAGATACATTTAGAAAGCCATAGTAATGCATTAAACTATCTTTCAAACTGTCTACAACCTTGAAGACAACATAAAGATTAAGTATCACTAATTCTCAATGAATTTATGTTTTGCTCTGTGCATGAAACCAAGCAGATGAGGAATCAGAAAGCTGTTTGCATGTTGCCATGTATCTTTCAATTAAGATATTTTAAAAGACAATTTCAAGGGTTCTTTCAATTTCCCAGTTTTATTAAGCATTCCCAATTGAGTTGCTTAGTTTGGATGTATTTGTTTATGGTGATAAGAGGGGGATTAGAAGTTAGCAAAGCAGTATTAAGGAAGATGCTCATGTAGAATTTTATTTGGTTGCCATAAAAAATTGATAATGAAAATACTTTACTTTCATGAAGTGCATATTTTATAATACTTCTGAATTAAAACAGATCACCCAATTATAATGCAATATCAGAATGATGTGGCTGAATTACTGTTCTAATATTTATAGCTCATATTTCACTGGCATTTTCATTTTCATTTGGCAAGGCTAATTTTTCTTAACTTTTGAAGTTATTATTTATGAAGAGCAATACAATTTGCTTTAGAGAGTTTTGTTTCCCATACAAAATTGTAAACAGAGCACTGAGGGAAACTCTTCAGAATCAAAGACTGACATTTTCACAATAACTTGCACATAAAGTCAAATATAGTTTAGACAATCTAAAAAGCGTGTATGTGTGTATGTGTTTGTGTATATCTGTATGTGCGTGTGTGCATGTGTGCGTGTGTGCGTGTGTGTGTGAGTGTGTGTGTGTGTGTGTGGCTGGTACTGTTACTGTTGTTTTCCTCAATGGGGAAACTTTAAATTGAAGTAGATCCAATCTTAGGATGGTCCTGATTGCTTTTTATTTGTTTGTGTTTGTTTTCTTCTTACATTAGTAAATTCAGTAGACTTAACACAGACCAAATAAAAGTATTGAAAGGAAAGCCTTCCAAAGCAAACTCATTCAAATAATTCCCTTTGTGCAAAACATTTGCAATATGACAAAACTTTTTAGCTCTTTGGATTCCTTCCTGGCAGTTATGTATATTATAAACTCAGATTGGTTTGGATTTTTTACTCACGAAGTACCAACATTATTCCATTGGTTCAATTTCATCAGAACACATTTTTCTGGTAGAGTTGGCTTTGTGCTTCTTATTTTAAAATCTGGGAGTAACTCCAATGCTATTAAATGAGGTCTCAGGAAGATGAAAGAGGGAGAAGGGACATGGCAGGGCCTACAAACAAATAATAAAAGCGACTCTCATATCAAATCTTGTATATCAAAGTGAGAAATAATTTATTATTTAAGGTGTTTCTACTCTTCAAAAAAAATTTTGACATACCATTTTTGGTGTTGCTAAATATTAATTTTCAAAGTATGAAAGAATATTAACCTTATCACTTTATAATCTCATATAATTTTTAGCCAAATACAATATTAGGCATACCGATCACCCATTCTTTCTGTCAGACCAAGTTCTTTTTGCCATTTATTTCTTTTTTGAAAGCAAGTCTTCCTTCAAATTAGAGAAGGTACACTGCAAAGAATAGTCAAACTTCAAAAGGTAAAGGTTTGTATTTCTTTTTTTTTAACGTTTATTTATTATTGAGAGACAGAGAGAGACAGAGCATGAGCATGGGAGGAGCAGAGAGAGGAGCAGACACAGAATCTGGAGCGGGCTGCAGACTCTGAGCTGTCAGCACAAAGCTCGATGTGGGGCTGCAACTTACAAACCGTGAGATCGTGACCTGAGCTGAAGTTGGACGCTTAACTGAGTGAGCCACCCAGGTGCCCCAAGGTTTGTTTTTCTATTCTTGGTCAACATGTAGCAGTGCTGACAGTACTGACTCCATGTTTGGCCCTCCACCTTGTTAATGTCTGCTCAGTGACCTCTCTTGGGGCTATGGGTTCTGGGCTCCTCAGAGATTAATATAAATGTCTTAGGGAAAGAAGAAGAAGAAGAAGAAGAAGAAGAAGAAGAAGAAGGGAGGGGGAAGAGGGGGAGGGGGAGGAGAAATGCCTGCCAGGACCAGGATGGGGGGAAGCATGAAGCATGTTTTGGACTTCCATGAATCCATTAGAGATAACATAGTCTTTCCTCTTTCTGATGCACAGGTGGTGTCACAAGATCTAACTGAAGGGTAGGTGTCAATTAGGTGCATGCAAGCTCTTTGAGGTATGTGACAACCCCTTGATCTCACAACAGTGCCCTCCTGCATGCCCCTTCATTCTATAAAATCTGTGGACTAAGGTCCAGATTTTGCGGAGAATAACTATGCAGCTGCCGTGATTCATCCTTCACCCCATCCACTCTGGCAGTAAGTTACCCTGAATAAAACTCCGTGTAAACTGTTATGGAGTGCCTGCTTTGTTCTCCGGTCTCAAAGTGTCATCTCAGTTTGGGGGATACTTTACTGTGTATCTTCCGCCTTCTAGCACGACAACAGTGCCCAGAAGCCTGCGTGTAATCTAGTAGGCGATCTACGATTCAGAAATATTCACTTAACTGAATTTAAAGAACACAGGTCATCTGCATGGCTCAGTCAGTTAAGCACCAATTTCACTCAGGTTATGATCTCATGGTTCCTTGGGGAGTTCTGACAGTGCAGAGCCTGCTTTGGATCCTCTGTCGCCCCTCTCTGCCTCTCCCTTGCTTGTTCTCACTTCTCAAAAATAAACATTAAAAAAAAATAAAACAATTACAGATTCCAAGTTAATCTTTTTTTTAATTCTTTTTTTAACGTTTATTTATTTTTGAGACAGAGAGAGACAGAGCATGAACGGGGGACGGGCAGAGAGGGAGACACAGAATACGAAGCAAGCTCCAGGCTCTGAGCCATCAGCCCAGAGCCCGACGCGGGGCTTGAACTCACAGACCGCGAGATCGTGACCTGAGTTGAAGTCAGATGGTTAACCGACTGAGCCACCCCGGCACCCCCCAAGTTAATCTTTCTAAATGGGTTCAAATTGGTACTAATTTGTGACAGTATGAGTGGGTATATCTTAATTTTGACCTAAGATTTGGTATTTCTAGCCTAGACTGCTCAGGGGGGGTTATACAGCTCTCCTCTGGGATGCCAGGTACTCTGGATGCCTTGCTTTCACAGCCTGCTTCACACTGCAATTCCATGGTCTATTCTCTATCTCAAAGATACAGACTATAACCTCCTTGGTTGCGGAGGCTGTGTTCCATTACACTGTGTCCTTAGTACCTTTTACAGTTATTGCAACAAAGCAGACACTCAGTACTTGTTATATGAAAGCATTGTATGCTTTTAAGACAAATAGAGAAGTTAATGAGTTTCTGAGAAGGGTGCTGACCCATTCAGTTGAGTCTTTGGATTTGCTACATCAATAAGCCTGTGCACAGGACAGTACTGCTCCAAACAATAAAGCTGAAGTCCTCTGAGATGCTGAGGTGTTGTAAGGACAATTATTCAAAATAATATGCTCAAAGGGAATATTTATTATAATATCTGGAATATAGTGGTGGTAAATGATAGGAACACAAGCATATGTGCAATATCTGCACAACATACGCACTTTTTTATTAAAAAAATTGTTAATGTTTATTCATTTTTGAAAGACAGAGAGACAGAGCGTGAGCAGGGGTGGGGCAGAGAGAGAGGGGGACACAGAATCCGAAGCAGGCTCCAGGCTCTGAGCTGTCAGCACAGAGCCCGATGCGGGGCTCGGACTCACGAACTGCGAGATCATGATGAGCGCTGAAGTCGGATGCTTAACCGACTGAGCCACCCAGGTGCCCCTATGCTTTGTATATGTATGGAAATGAATCATAAAACTGGGTAGCTCCTTTCCATTATTCACCTACAAACTGGTTGTAATGATACTGGTATGTAATGACATAATTAAATGCAAGTAGAAATTATCGAAATAATACCGCTTTAAAATTTTACAAAAAAAGCACCTCACAAAGTACAAAATATATATTTTACGATTCAAAGAGCTAGTAATTCCTTAGAGGTATACCAACTACCTTAAACTTGCAGTTGATGCAAAAGGGAAAGTATGTCACACTCTGAAAGTGTTTATGATCTTAGAAGCTTTACCTAAAACCAATAAACAAGAGTTAAACATTAAACGGTGATTATAAACGTTAAAGGCATCCTGAAAGAAAGAATATGAATGTGGTTTGGAGAATCCAGAAATGGGATCTACGTAGAAAACAGAGTTTGATTTCAGTAGAAAAGAAAGGCCGGGATTCAGATATTCCTCAATAAGTGAGATGGGATTCCTGACAGAGGAGAAGGGTTGAGCTCAGACACGGGTCTGAGGATAGGTATATAACATGCTAAAGACGAAGTTGTGGAAGTCTGAAATTGTAAATGGTAGTATGGAGCTAGCAGTGGGAGGGGGGGCAGAAGAGGGAAAATTTATGAAGCTTGGGTAGGATACCGAATCACAGAGATATTCTGAGATCTGGAAGAATCTGAGGAAACTAGTGTGCCTTACAACGGTTGTTCTGGAAATGGTCCGCAGGATATTCATGCAGATGATGACACTGTTTCAGGGATGAGATATTTGCTGCAGCCACCTTGTGTTTCAGTATCGAAGCTTAGGGCCAGGATGAAGGGACTAAAATCAAATTGGACTAAATCAAAGAATCGAATTGGACTAAGATTTTAACTGAAAAAATAAAAACACTTACTATAAATATCCAAGCTGAAAACCACAGAGATAAGAAATGGGACTTCAGTATTTTGGGCCGGAAAATTGATAAAATGGCTATTATTCTGGAGACAAAAATTTCTTGCAGTTTAGTCTCTTTTTACTTCAGCTTAAATAAAATGGATTATCTTTTATTATTTGCATGCTTCATTTCCAAATGCCATTTCCCAATCAGAAATCAGAAGCCTGACTTCATTTTTCAAACAATTTAATATGACCCGTATTCAAGACTTTTAATACATAATGTCCAGTTCCACATGGAATTTCCTTAAGGTAAACAACAACAAAATTACCATATTTAATAAGCCACTTGTATGGATAATCAGATTAATTATATACATTTTCTCAAAGTTTGAGTTCTACCTCAAATGATAAGGCCAGATAAGAATAACTTGATAAGCCTCTCGGAACACTGAAACAAAAAATAGCATATGGCTATTCATGAATATTGAGCTATTAATACCCAAACAAAGACAGTGTTAGAATGAAGTGTTCTTATTTCCTAGTTCTCAATTGTGCAAGGCTGAAAATCAACTCCAGTGAGGATGGGGCTTGCAGAAAGAAAAGGAAAGAACTGTGAGATGCAAATTTGACACGAATTGCTTCAAAATTGATTTTAACATAGATATTAAACTACCAGTATTGGTAAGATAAAAATGGGTTATAAAGAATGTGGATCCTGGAATCAGATTGTCTGATTTTGAATTCTGGTCTTGTAACTCAGTAGGTCTGTGACCCTGGGCAACCCACATAGCTTTTCCAACCTGTTTTCCTTTGTATGAAATGAACATAATAATTTTACTTTCAAGATATACATGCCATAGGTATAAAGGAATTTCCTCCATATAATGCTCTTGATACAAAAGGCCTAACACCTAGTACAGGCTTAATTTTGAAACATTTTTAAAAGAGGGAATTGCTGGATTGTCTGGTATTTCTATTTTTAATTTTTTGAAGAACCTCCATATTGTTTTCCACAGTACTTGAACCAAATTGCATTCCCACCATGAGGTGGGAGCGTGAGGGTTCCTTTTTCTCTACATCCTTACCAATGCTTGTTATTTCTCTTTGATAACAGCCATTCTGACTAGTGTGACGTGATACTCATTGTGGTTTCGATTTGCATTTCCCTGATGATTAGTGACCTTGTGTATTTTTTTCATGTGTCTGTTGGATACCTGTATGCCTTCTTTGGAAAAATGTCTATTTAGGTCCCCTGCTCATTTTCTAATCATACAATTCGGGGGGTCTTTGGTGTTGAGTTATTTAAGTTCTTTATATATTTTGGGTATTACCCCTTATCAGATATATCATCTGCAAATATCTTCTCCCATTCAGTAGGTTGCTTTTTTGTTTTTTTGATGGTTCTTTTGCTGTGCAAAAGCTTTTTATTTTGGTGTAGTCCTAATACTTCAGTTTTTGCCTTTATTTCCCTTGCCTGAAGAAACGTATCCATAAATATGTTGCTAAGTCTTTAATCCATTTTGAGTTTATTCTTGTGTATGGTGTAAGACAGTGAACCAGCTACGAGTATCCACATATTACGTGTTTACCACTTCCATTTTTCTTTATTTCTTTGTAGAAATCCATATTTCCATCTGGCATCATTTCCTTCTTCCTAAAAGACTTCCTTTAAAATTTCCTGTACAGCAGGCCTACTGGTGGATAAATTCTTTTAGCATTTACATGTCTGAAAAAAAATTTACATTGCCTTTATTTTTAAAATATATTTTTGCTTGGTACAGATTCCAAGAGATTTTCCTTTTATCTTTAAATATGTTGCTTCACTGTTATCGAAGTTGTACTGTTTTCAAAATAAGTCTGTTGTCATTGTTTTCTTTATTCCTCTGTATGTATTACATCTTTCTTCTCTTGTTGTTTGTAACATCTTCTGTTTACCATTAATTTAAGCCATTTGGTTATGATACGCTTTAGTGGAATTTTCTTCATGTTTCTTGTACTTAGTATGTACTAAATTTTCTTGACCTTTTGAATTTTCAGTTTTCATTAAATTTGGAACATTTTAGTCTTATTTATTCAAATATTGTTTTCTGTATCCTTCAGGAAATTCACACACATATTTGGCCACTTTAAGTTGTCTCACAGCTTACTGGTGCTCTATTTATTATTAATCACTATTACTCTTATTATTAGTCTTTGTGTTTCATTTGGCATAATTTCTTCTGCTATGTTTTCCAGTTTACTAGTCACTTTTTCTGCAGTGTCTAATTGTGTGTTGATCTATCCAGTGTCTTTTTCATATTAAACGCCAGTTTTCTTAATATTTACAAATCCAGTTTTAGTCTTTATCATATGTTGTATATGTCACCTTAATGGAGTCATACTTTTCTCTACATTCTTGAATATATCTAATATAGCTACAATAATATTTAATGTCCTTGCATATTATGTTATCATCTATTTCCTGTTTCTATTGATTTTTTTTCAATATGGCTTGTATTTTCTTGCTTCTTTACATGCCTGATAATTTTTGTTTGGTTGTCAGGTATTGTTCATTTTATTTTGTTAGATGCTGGATACTTTTAATCCTTTTAAATATTCTTTATCTTTGTTCTGAAATGCAGTTGATTTCTGTTGAAACTGTTTTATCCTTTGGAGATTTGCTTTTAGGCTTTATTAGGTAGACTCATAGCAACTTCTGATCTATGGATAATTTTTTGATCTGGTACTGAAGCATGACTATTCCTTGGGTTTTTCTAATCTGTTTTTTGATATGGATATGTTTCCAAACACTTGATTACAAATTTTAAACATACAAAAAAACTAAAAAATGTTTCTAGTAACTATATATCTACCACCTATCATCTATGATTACCATTTATAGCATATAGTTAGATGTATTCATCCATCTATCCACCTCTCACTCCATCTGAAGTCTACTTTATTTGATATTAATCTAGCCACTCCTGCTTTCCTTGGATTACTTTTTATATCGTATATCCTTTTCCATCCTTTTAATATCAACACAGATAGTGTTATACTTGAAGTGAGTTTCTTGTAGACAGAATACTATTTAGTTTTATTTTTAAATCCATCTGCCAATCTCTCTTCTTTAATTTGTGTTTACCATTTACATTAAATTTAATTTTTGATATATTAAATTTTATTTATTTATTTATTTATTTATTTATTTATTTTTTATATATTTTTGAGAGACAGACATAGAGAAAGAGACAAGAGAGGGGCCGAGAGGGAGGGACAGAGACAGAATCATAGCAGGCTCTGCACTGTCAGTGCAGAGCCAGATGAAAGGCTCCAACTCCTCAACCGTGAGATCATGACTGGGCTGAAACCAAGAGCTGGACTCTTAACCAACTGAGCCACCCAGGTGCCCCTTGATATATTAAGTTTTTATTCTATTCTATTCTATTCTATTCTATTCTATTCTATTCTATTCTATTCTATATTTATTTATTTTTGAGAGACAGAGTGAGACAGAGCACGAGCAGGGGAGGGGCAGAGAGAGGAGACACAGAATCCGAAACAGCTTCCAGGCTCTGAGCAAGCAGTCGGCACAGAGCCTGACCTGGGGCCTGAATGCACAAACCGTGAGATCATGACCTGAGCAGAAGTCAGACGCTCAACCAACTGAGCCACCTAGGCACCCCTATATATGAAGTTTTTTAAGTCTGACTTTCTCTTTTTGGTTTCCTGTATGTTCTCTCTGTTTTTTGTTTTGTTTTGTTGTTTTTGTTCTTTTGTTTGCTTTTTCAGCATTTCTGTTAGTTGGAGACTTTTTTAAATTTCCAATTTGCTTTTCCTATAGTTTCTTTGAGTGTATCTCTTTGTATATTTTTTAGTTTTTGTTCTAGGTGTTCCACTATATATATACATAACTAATCTCAATCTGTTGGTGTCAACATTTTATTAGTTCCAGTGTGGAATCTCCATATCCCACTACTTCTCCTGTTATATAACTGTCTTAAAGATTTCATTTACATGGGGGACCTGGGTGGCTCAGTTGGTTAAGTGGCCGACTTTGGCTCAGGTCATGATCTTGCTGTCCCTGAGTTTAAGCCCCACATCAGGCTCTGTGCTGACAGCTCAGAGCCTGGAGCCTGTTTCAGATTCTGTGTCCCCCTCTCCCTGACCGTTCCCCATTCATGCTCTATCTCTCTCTGTCTCAAAAATAAATCAACATTAAAAAAAAGATTTCATTTACGTATATTGAGAATCACACCAAAGATTGTTATAAATTTTGCTTCAACTGTCATCTGTAATTTAGCAAACTCAAGAACAAAGACTTGTATTTTTCTACTGTATTTTATGTTTGCTCTTTGGGTTGTTCTTTCTTACTTTCTGATGTTTCAAGACTTTTTTTTTAAACCATGTGTTTTAGGTTTAGACAACTTCTTTTAGCCATTCTTTTAAAATAGATATGATGATGACAAATTCTTTTCATTTTTTTTTCTCATTTGAAAATATCTTGATCTCCTCTTCAGTCCTGAAGTGTGTTCCCTATGGATACAGAATTTTGATTTGACAGTTCTCTTCTTTCACTATTTGAAAAATGTGATGCTCCTTCATTCTGCCCTCCATGCTTCATTATAAAAACTCTGCTGTCACTTGAATTGTTTTTACTCTACAGGTAAGATGTCATTTCTCACTCGCTATTTGCTCTGTCACTAAGTTTTGTAAGTTTGACCATGATGTACCTTGGCATTTTTTTTTAAATCCTGTTTGGGGTTTGCTCAGCTTCTTGAATCTGTGGTGTAAGTCATTTGCCAAGTTTAAGAAATTTTCAGTTATTATTTTCTTGAATACTTTTTCATCCCAACCCTATTTCTCCTTTCCTTTTGGAATTCTGATCATGCAAATGATAGAGCTTTTGTTGTGGTTCCACAAGTCCCAGAGGTTTTGTTATTTTTTTTCCCAGTCACTCTTCTCTCCATTGTTCAGAATGAATAATATCTATTGTCCTAAATTCAATTTCATTGTTTCCTCTGTTCCCTCCATTCTGATGTTGAGCGTATCCATTGAGGATTACTTTGTTGTTATTGTATTTTTAACTCTAAAGTTTCCGTTTGGTTCTTCATGCATTCTATTTCCTTTGTGAGAATTTCTATATCTTTGCTAAAATTCTAATTTTCTTCATTTGTTAAAAGTGTATTCATAATTGTTCACTGAATCAATTTTATAAGGGTTATTTTTAAAAAAATTTTTAAGTGTTTATTTTTGAGAGAGAGAGAAAGAGAGTGAGCACATGTGTGCACAAGCAGAGGAGGGGCTGAGAGAGAGGGATACACAGAATCTGAAGCAGCCTCCATGTTCTGAGCTGTCAGTATAAAGCCAGACACAGGGCTTGAACTTAAGAACTGGCGAGATCATGACCTGAGCCAGTCGGACACTTAACTTACTGAGCACCCGGGCACCCCTGTATAATGGTTGTTTTAAAATCCTTTTCAAATAATTCTAACAGCTACAGGATTTCTTTGATTGCTTTGTCTCACTCAAGTTTAGATATTTCTGGTTTGGGGTGGGAGGGGCGATTTTCAAATAAAATCTCGGCATTTGGGGTATTATTTTATGAGACTCTGGATCTTATTTAGGTGTTTTGTTTTGGTGTCCTTCCTCTGATACCACTCCAGCAAGTAAAGGGGATACTCCTTACTTCTGCCAGATGGAACAGTGGATTGAAATACAGGTACTCTACCTGGGACTCTACTGATACCCTAGAGCTGATACCCACATGGCCACATGTAAAGAGGTGGTCTTACTGCTGGGTGGTCATGGAAGTTCTGAATCTTCAAAAGACTTCCTCTTATACTACCCCAGCAAGGAGGCATGATGCTTCATTACCACCATGTGGAGTAGAAGTCCAAGCTCCCTATCTGGTCTCCACTGACAGTATGCAAGAGCGGCTTTGTTTGCCACCTGGTGGAGGGTAAATGCCCCAGTCCCTACTGAGCCTTCTCTAACACCACCCCAGGTAGAGTGTTGGTGCACCTCATTATAGCCTGACCACAGTAGAAATCTAGTCTCTTCGCTCAGCCTTTGCTGCTGGGAGTGTAAATGGGGCCACAGTTTTTCTATGGTGTTCGATTTGAGTGCAACGGTTAGTATCTATTTTGGTAGACTATCCCTTTCCTGGTCTTTTAGTTATGGAGAACAGGCTTTGCTGGGGCTTTGTTTTGTGCGTGCCCATTGGTATTTCCAGGTTGCTGGTTTCTCCAACACTCAGACCAAGATTGATGAGGCAAAAAGAAAGCTTAGGGAACCTAACACAGGTCATTTCTTGTATCCTGAGATATCAAACCAGTCTGTTTCTTCTTCCATCATCTGCTTGAAATATTGCCATGAAATTAATATACAAGTAAGCCAATAAGGTTTAATACCAGATGAGAGGCCAAGTGGAGAACTTATATGTCCTAAATATGAAGTGAGGCCATCTTGGGCCTTCCAAACCAACTGACCCTCCAGCTGAATGTAGCTTCATGAATCCAGGTGAATCCAGCAGGGAGCCACTCAGTCAACTGACAGAATCATAAAAAATAGAACAACTAGTTGTTAAAGGCCACTAAGTTTTAGAAAGGTTTTTTTTTTTTAAATAACTGAGTCAGTGGTCATACTATAATAACACTCATAAAATTGTAGCTCCTGGCATTCAGAAATAAATTCTATGGGTTCTATAAATTCCTGGGAAGTAGAAAGCATGTTGTGGGACTGTCAGGTTCATTAGGATATTCTTTATGTTTTTACAGAAATGACAGGACGTTGAGGAGAAGCATCATATTTTTAAATGTTATGCACTGCAATTTTGAGCAAAACATCATTGCAGTGTCTGGTTTTTTATTCCTTTATTTTCCCCCTTAAAAAGAGACCTTCTCTGAAGCTGGAGGATCTTCACTGTTGCAAACTATCCACACTTCTTCCACCCCATTTGCACAAATATACTACCTTTCGAAGAACAAGAAGAAAACAGAGGGCCACCAGCTAGGATGCTCTTCTTAGGGTACACCCCTAAGGATAACCTGGGCTCATTGTGGAAGCAGCCAAAAAGGAAAGCCCCATGTCAGGAATTGGATGGGGTAATGGAAGAAAGAGCACGCCCCAATGGGAGAGTCCACAAAGCTCTTAGATGCTGTGGAGGTTTTGTGCAGATGAGCACCTTGATTTAAGTATGCTCTGTGCTTTAGTCTTTTTTTTTTACTTGTAGAAAAAGGAAGAATTGTTCATCTCTGTGGGGGATTGGATGGGGGGGGGCATTATCCGGTTTAAGCTCTGGAGTCTCTTTGGTTCTTACCGCAGGAATTGTTACTAAATGAGGTATAGGAATTAATGGCCCTCCAAATGGTCAGAAATTTCATCCTTTTACTAACAGTTAGAAATATAACATAAAGCAATGGCAAATGCCACTGAAGTGAAGACCATATTGTACAGACTACTAAGTTTTGCTGGCACCCAGAAATGTTATGAATTACTGTAGTAATAGAAGCCAATGTGGCATATGGTACATGGCAAATTTTTAAATGTTACACATTTTAATTTTGGGCAAAAGTTCACTGCAGTGCCTGTTTCTTCATTCCTTTTTTTTTCTTCTTCATCTTGCAGACAGACCCTCTCTCAGTAGCTGAAGAAGGCCAGTTGTAAGATGTCAATACAATGTTACGTCAATTGGCATCCTTTATAAAACATCTCAGTTTAGTTAACAGAGCTACCGTATACATCAAAGAGTTATAAAATAGGATACTGTGAATATGTTTGTTATACAAATACACATACCAAACACACATACACAGAAACGTACATGTCGATGCTTCAAGGTGTTGCATGTGTGTTCCTAGTGATAGAACACTAGCTCTTATGTCAGTTATCTCTGGATGCATTATAAAAATAACACAATTTAATGATTAAAGACAAAAAAAAGTTATCATTGCCTATGAGTCTATGGGTAAGCTGGATGGCTTATGGTTTATCTGATTTATGCCAGCTTGTCTGATATTTATGGTGAACAGGAGTCTCAGCTGGGGTTGGATGGCTTAGGATGGTCTCACTCACACATCTGTTGCTGGCAGACTGATTAATCTAGGGAGTCTCAGCTGTGATGGCTCATTTCTGGTCCATATGATCTCTTATCCTCCAATAGGCTGTCCTGAACTTCTTCACATTGTGGTCTTTGGATCCAAAAGAGCAGCAAGAAAGGACAAGCCACAATTCTGAAGAATATTTCTGCCTCTGCTAGCATCACTTTTATCAATGTGCTATTATCAGAGCAAAACACATGGCCAATGCTTGATTCAAGAGGTGAAGGAATGGATTCCACTTCTTGAATGTGGAGGAGTTGCCAAATATTCTGACAATTTTGCAATCTACCACAGCTGTGAACTTTGAGAGACTACTCATTTTTTTTATAGATCTATAATGTTAATCCTACTCTCCTTGCATATGAATATAGAGGTATCATGAAAATAACATGTTTTTGTTTGTTTCCATTTTGGAATGGGATTATACTTTATTCATCTTTGTTGTTTTCGCACAAGGTCCAATGTTTGGGACTTGGTTGTTATTTTGGGTATTTGATGAATAAATAAATATGTAAACAAAATGAAGATATGCATGCACAGAAATAATATTTAACTATAATTAAATAACAACAGAGTATAATAAAAGATGCAACATATCTCAGATACTTGAGGTCAAATTTATAGCGTTTACATTACTTTCAAAAGTACCAAACAGGAGTGCCTGGGTGGCTCAGACAGTTAAGTGTCTGACTCTTGGTCATGGATCAGTTCATGGAGTTGAGCCCTGCATCCAGCTCTGCACTGACAGCGTGGAGCCTCCTTGGGGTCCTCTCTCTCCCTCTCTCTACCCACTTCCTGCCCTCTCTCTCTCTCAAAACAAATAAATGAACATTTTTTTTAAAGTATGAAATATACTTATGATAGTCTATCTCAGGAGTCAGCAAGCACGTGGCAGGCTGCCTGTTTTTATAAAGGAGTTTTTATTGGACCTTAATGAACAGCCACATCCACTCTACTCTCCATACCTGCTTTTGTACTATAATGGCAGATTTGAGTAGTTAGTGCCAGAGACTGGTCAGCAAGGTAAAAAGAACGATTTAATATCTGACCTTTCAAGAAACTATTTGCTGACTATTGTAGTATTTGAATATTTGAAACCATTAATTGATATAGCATTTTCATTGTTACATTTAGTAGAATATCCTAACGAATATACATATTTATATATGAACCCTGAGGTCATGACCTGAGCCAAAGTCAGACACTCAAATGACTGACCCACTCAGGTGCCCCATGAGTGGGGATTTCTAAAGAAATATAGAAGAAGTGATGAAAGTGAGAAGAAGATAGTACCTATAAAATTAGATCAAGACTTTCTGTCAATACAGAAGTATTACATTCCTAGAACTGTGATCAACTGTATTGACTCAAGTATTGAGTGTCCAATTCTCAGTGTTGGCAAAAGTCTTCCTATAGTCTTTCCTGAGTCTCCTGGCATTTCGAGTGAGGAGGGAAGGATGTCTGGGAGGACTTCTTGCTTATTCAATGAAATTAACAAATGTGTAAAGATTGATCTTCTCCAGAGTAATTTTTAGTAAGTCTTAGTAATTGAATCCCCTTCTTTAAGCAACCATGCCAGTTGAGGAAATGAAAACATCAATCTCCTCAAAACAGAATGAAAGAGAAAGAGAAGAGACACAGATTAAGTGGTTACAAAACCAGGAAAACAGGGATAAATGGAAAGATAATTAGAGTGTCAAAATGGCCTTAAATAATCCATGCAACCTTGTACTATTCCTGTGTCGATTTTATAGCTACTTAGAAATAAGCATAGGATGGTTGAAAGCACATGAAAGTGAAATGATTATAAAGGTAAGATTTTGCCTTGAGCACAATCATTTCATTAAAAGAACCCCCCAAAATGTTCTGATTTAATTGTATCTTTGGACAATAAATTATCATATAACACATACCACTCATGGCATACATAGCTGTTAATTGAAAATCATGGAGTTTTTATATGGATATATGTCAGGCAAATTTACTTTTCTGTGCCTTGCTTAGTGTGATTTTTTTTACAATACATATTCATGGGATAATGCAAGATAAAAGAATGAAAAGCTGTCATACCTTATAAATATAAGATGGGTATATTATCTGTTTTATTCCATTTTTAATATTATAATCCCACCAGTAAATAAAGTAATTTATTTATTACTTTAAATTTATTACTTTAAAGTGTCAATTATTTAATGTTTATTAGCTGTCATGCACAGTGTTAAATGTTCTAAGTGCATTAGTTTATTAAGTCACAAGACAACAATGATACTATTCTTGTTTTATAGTTAACTAATAAGAGTTTAGATAAATGACCCACAGTAGCTCACGCAGCTCTTAGAGGTCAGGAAATTAGCCCAGTTCTTTCTGAGTCCAAATCACCCTAGATACATATTTAACATCTTTGATTTAAAAGAATTTTATTTTATTTTGTCCTAAAAATCACACCTGAGATATAAAAAGATGAGTTCTATAACACTAGGCATAAACATCATCTAACTTAGTTCCCAATTGTTCTTTTGTGTTTGTTTTGTGTTCCCTAACCAGTTGACTACCTCAGTATCTTTGGTTCTTTGAGCATCTTTGTTCCTGTGATCCCCCACAGATACTACCTAACCTCAGCATGTAGCATATAGCTTTGGGCATAAAATTTGTGTTCAACTAACATTTTTCTTTTCTTTTTAAAATTTTTTTAACGTTTATTTATTATTGAGAGACAGAGAGACGCAGAGCGTGTGCAGGCGAGGGGCAGAGTGAGAGGGAGACACAGAATCCGAGGCAGGCTCCAGGCTCCGAGCTGTCAGCACAGAGCCCGACGTGGGGCTCGGACTCACGAACCGTGAGATGGTGACCTGAGCCGAAGTCAGATGCCTAACCGACTGAGCCACCCAGGCGCCCCTCAACTAGTACTTTTCAACTAATTAAAAAGAGCACATATTGCTACACTGACTTCAAAGGCAGTAAACTGGCTTACCTATATCCATACTGTTATTAGTCAAAGTAGTATTAAAGTCCATCCATATCCTAACCTCTATTTCTCTTTCATCTAGGCAAAGTTGTTTCCAAGATTTGAGATTTACTGTATTTCTTAACAGCATATCCCTCTATAGTTTTGTTTAGCAGAATATTTACTTTACATTTGGTGCCATTCCCTTCTTACTGCATGTTTGACTCATCTTCAGTGAGAATCATATTTATCTGGTAACAGATTTATATTCATATTATTTCCAGGTAAACGTTAATTATGACCTCATGCTGCTCTAAACTCATCTGTAATTTTCATCCCTTATCCCATTTATCTGTCATTGCTGGATTAATCTTGCCTATCACCCCTAGGGCCCTGCATCACTGATCCAACCATTCCTACCCTAATTCACCTCTTTCAATCTTAGTCATTCTTCCAGTGCTATAGTCAGTTTAGAGCATAAGATTTACTTAGTTTCCACCTTAACCCCAGCATCAGAAAGAAAGGAAGAAAGAAAGAAAGAAAGAAAGAAAGAAAGAAAGAAAGAAAGAGAAAGGAAGCCACTCGAATTTAGAAAATCAACTACTTCAAAGTCTTGTTACATTCCTGTCATATCTGAAATTTGATTTCTCTGAGTTCTCCCATCCATTTTCTTTTCAAAACCAGCATATATTAAGGCTTGATTTTGTGATTTCTGTTGTTATTGTTTCTGTATTAACTGTTAGGAATTTCTACCTGCCAAATAGGTTGCTCAGTCAACACGAAGAGTGTGTCACATTTGAAGAATATTCTGCTCCACTTTACAACCTAATGGGACTGAGCCTTTTCACCCTACTTCCTGGGCTTTGCTGGAGAATGATGTTTATTATGTTCTGATAACAAAAATTCCCACATATCCTGTTGCTAACAGCTGTTCTGTGAATGGAGCAGTGAGTAGGAGGAAATGGCAATTCTTATAAAATCAAGCCCTTTTCCCAATCCAAGAACAAACTGCACTTGGTTTCATAGGCCTCATGAGAGCCAAAAGAAATACTGGAGTACTCTTTCTTTGCTTGAGCCGTAGAAATAAATTGAAATTTAAATAGATAGCATACCCCGAAAACCTTCTGTTTCTGACACAAGCCATTTAATTTATACAACAATTTGTCAAGATGGTAAGTTTGTTTCAGCTTTTTTTTTTTGTATACAAGTTAGCACCTGAAGTTAGGATCTACTAACAAGGTCAACAGCTGAATTTGAATTTTCTCTGAATCACTTACCTCAAAATAGTTAAACTTAAGGGGACTGCATTGATGGCTCAGTGTCAGGACAATGGAAAGAAGTTGTTATAACAGTGCTGGAGCTCTCTGCTCTGAAACACAGTCTTTCTTAGTATATGTTATAATAAACAGTTCAGACGATACAAAAGCTGTACCAATCAAAGCTCCAGACGACATAAAGTTTCAGTTGTGTTAGGTAGTTCTAGGTACCTTAGAAGGTTTAATTATGTTGCATACCTCTAAATTACACCTATCAGGTTGACAGAGTGATCCCATATCATCTGCCAGTTTAGCAAATGACATATTAGCACTGCTTGATTCTATATTTAAGTCATACTCATTAATGTCTTCTGTCAGTGCACCATTGAAAGCTTGCCTTAAAGTTATTTTGATTAGGAGTGTCTGGGGCAATTGGGGTTAATACATTTTATTACATTATATCATCAAGCATAAAATTTGGTTACCATATCGGGGAAACTGATAAACTAGAAAATAAAAGGTTAGAATTAACATTGTATATCTAATATTACAGGATGACTCCAACTACAAAATAGAGACTAACTTATTTTTGAGAACTTATTAGGTATTTTGTTTTATCTACATATTATTTAATATAAGGGAGTAAATTATCTGAGTTTTAGTGACACTATCTATGGCTGTGTGTTGGTTCATCCCCTTGAAGTAATTCCTCAGGATTCATGGAATTGAATTTTTCTGGAGTTCCAGCCCATGTTAATATTTTTCTCTTGCACAAATAAAGTTAGCCAAATCATAAAGAAATGATTCTTTCTCAAATCTCTAAAGTCTAGGTAAAAATAAAGGTACTTTTAGTAGACTAACAGCATTTATTAAATTGAATTAGGTATAATGAAATAATGAAATAATTCAGCAATGAATTTAACAATATCCATTAAAAATGTAAAGCAACATTTTTAAGTAAGCATTTCAGAGGCTTACTAAGTGCCGTATAATATACCAGATGTTATGGATGTTACTTCTAATTCTCACAACCCCCTTCCTTCTAGTTTAAAACTATCATCCTTATTTAGCTATATAGGGACTGAAAAACTAAAGAGGTGGATTGGCTTTACCAATTTATTAGCTGAGACATTCAAACCCCACGTTTCTGGCTCCAAGTCCCCCCTCCTTACCACTACAAATATTCATTGAGCACCTGCCAGATGCAAGATAGCTGTGGGTCCTACCAGGAATTAAATATGCCCTCAGATGGGCAATACACACATTTGATATCAAAGATACCAAAACAAAACAAAACAAAACAAAAAATAGAAGGTTCAGTCATTGTCCTCGGAAGAACTCTTGGGAATGCATGTTTCTAAGACTTCTCTCCAATGGTAATGAATACGGCAAAGGGTGGGTTTAGATTGACACTCTGTTGTTGCAAAAGTGTAGTCAAAATGTACAACTTTAGAGACTGCCTTCCTGAGTTCCCAACTTTTGTGATTACCCACCAGGTGTGGTTAATTATCATAACATTTCCCAAAAAAAAGTCACAGGGGATGTAACTCAGTTTGAAAGGAAGAGAGTAATGATGAATGCACGGATGTAATTGGACCTATAGTAAGTAATATCCTCCAGAAAAGTTGTTATTTTTATATTTATTTTTTATGTACTTACTCTCAATATCTAAGAAGAACCCATGGAGTTGATACTGCTGGTGGAGAAGTTGGCTTTTAGGATCTCCTCTTCCCATTGCAAAATGTGATCTGTTTTTGTTAGTTTTTTAATTTGGAATTTTGTATAAGAGTTCAGGTTTATGGACTGGGAGAATAAATATTATAATGTCCGAGCTACCCAAAGCAATCTACAGATTGAATGCAATCCCTATCAAAATATAAACAGCATTTTTCATAGAACTAGAACAAAGAATACTAAAATTTATATGGAACCACAAAGGACCTTGAATAGCCAAAGAAATCTTGAAAAAGAAGAAAAAACTGGAGGTATCACAATCCCAGATTTCAAGATATACTACAAAGCTCTAGTAATCAAAATAGTATGTTGCTGGCACAAAAACAGACACATAGCTCAATAGAATACAATAGAAAACCCAGACATAAGCCCATAATTATATGGTCAACTAATCATCGACAAAGGAGGCAAGAATATGCATTGGGGGAAAAAAAACAATCTCTTCAACAAATGGTGGGAAAATTAGACAACTGCATGCAAAAAGGTGAAACTGGATCACCTTCTTACTACACCACACACAAAAATAAATTTAAAATGGATTAAAGACTTAAATGTGAGACCTTAAACCATAATAACCCTAAAAGAGAGCACAGGTAGTGATTTCTCTGACATCAACCATAGCAATATTTTTTTAGATATGTCTCCTGAGTCAAGGGAAACAAATGCAAAGATAAAGCATTGGGTCTACATCAAAATAAAAAGCTTCTGCACAGCAAAGAAAACAATCAACAAAACTAAAAAACAACCTCCCAAATAGGAGAAGATATTTGTAAATGACATATCCTATAAAGGGTTAGTATCCAAAATATATAAAGAACTAAAGAATTCAACACCCAAAAAACAAATAACCCAATTAAAAATGGGCAGAAGACATGAACAGACATTTCTCCCCAAAAGACTTACAGATGGGCAATACACACATGAAAAGATGCTCAACATCACTCATCAGGGAAATACAAAACAAAACCACAATGAGATATCACCTCACACCTGTCAGAATGACTAAAATAAAAAACATAAGAAACAAGTGTTGGCAGGGATGTGAAGAAAAAGGAACCCTTGTGCACTTGAAAGGGTTGCAAATTGGTGCAACCACTGTTGAAAACACTATAGAAGTTCCTAAAAAAAACTTAGAATTATCAGTAATTCCACTCTGGGTATTTACCCAAAGAATACAAAACACTAATTCAAAAAGATATATGCACCCTTATGTTTATTGCAGCATTATTTACAATAGGCAAATTATGAAAGCTGCCCAAGTGATCATCAATAGATGATAGGATAAAGAAGATGTGGTTATATTAATTGTCACTTGGGCAGCTTTCATAATTTGGCTATTGTAAATGCTGCAATAAACATAGGGGTGCATATATCTTTTATATCTTATATAAAATGTTACTCAGCCATTAAAAAGGAGTGAAAGCTTGTCATTTGCTACAACATGGATGGATCTAGAGGATATTATGCTAAGTGAAGTAAGTCAGAGAAAGATCATATGATTTTATTCAAAAGTGGAATTTAAGGGGCGCCTGGGTGGCTCAGTCGGTTAAGCGTCCGACTTCAGCTCAGGTCACGATCTCACGGTCCGCGAGTTCGAGCCCCGCGTCGGGCTCTGGGCTGATGGCTCAGAGCCTGGAGCCTGCTTCCGATTCTGTGTCTCCCTCTCTCTCTGCCCCTCCCCCGTTCATGCTGTGTCTCTCTCTGTCTCAAAAATAAATAAACGTTAAAAAAAATTTTAAAAAAGTGGAATTTAAGAAACAAAACAAATGAACAAAGAAAAAGTCTAAATACAGACTCTTAACTCTAGAGTACAAACTGATGGTTACCAGAGGGTAGGTGGGTGGTGGGGATGGGTGAAATAGGTGATGGGGATTAAGAGTACACTTATTGTGATAAGCACTGGATAATGGATAGAATTGTGGAATCACTATATTATACATCTGAAACTAATAGAACACTGTATGTTAATTAAAAACAATTTTAATAATGGAAAAGTTTACGTTGAAAAAAAATAATGTGAACTACTTCTAAAAATTTAAATTTAAATGATGACTTTCCTAGGACTTAAGTGTTCAGAAGCTTTTCCATTTGGTTTTTCAAAGTTTTCCTCAACTAAAATCACTAGAAATGGATGACAATGACTAGTTCATGGCTATTGATTTTCAAGGGTCTCCATGAATCAACAGAGGAATGTCTGACAATAATTCTCTGTCTCTCGGGGCTTCCATTGGCATCACTCTGAGCCACCTGTTGGGTGTGATCTGTCATCAGTATACACTGCTTTTTGTTGGATCCATTTGCAGAAGTCTGTTTCTTATAAATCTACTTAGAGGCAGACACTCCTTCATACTGAAGCATATCAGATTTGAGAATTTTTCCAACAGTCACAGGAAACTAACACAAATCTTATTCTGTTATCAAGGTACATGCATTGTTAATTGAATTTCTGTTCCAACAGTCCAGATTTCTTATTGATATAAATTAGAATAGAATCACACTAATCCAAAGCCTGCAACAACTCCAAAATGATTTTTATTCTTTAATAAGTTAAACTTTTATAGGAAAGGGAAAAAATCATTCTATTTTTCCCCTATCAATAAGTGATATTATAATTTTTGCATTACCCATGGCTAACGTAATTAAATGTCATTCAAAAATGTATATGTGCTGCATATTGTATCCTGAAGTATGGAACAGTTCTCTATCTTCTTTGTGATGGTAGTTATATGAATCTATGCATTATAAAATTGCATGGAAATACACACACACATACACACACACGTGTATGTAAAACATACATGTAGAATCTAAATAAGCTTTGTGGATTGTGTCAAAGTCATTTTCCAGGTGTCAATATTGTCCTATAGTTATGCAAGTTGTTACCACTGGAAAAAATTGGGTGAAAAAAAAAACAACACAGGACCTGCCTGTATATATTTTTTTGCAACTTCTGATGAATCTATAATTATTTCAAAGGAAAAAGGATAAAGATTTAAAAAAGAATAAAAAAAGGTTAAGAAAGTGAAAAAGCAAGCCAGAGACTGGGAAAAAAATATATAATACATATATCTAACAAAGGATTTGTATCTAGAATATATAAAGAACTCAATGATAAAAAGGTAGTCCTCTTTGTTAAAAAAAAAGTTGCTTAAAGTCTTGAAGAGATATCTTCAGGAGATATCTGAGGCAACAACTACCATATGAAAAGGTGATCAAAATTATTAGTCACTAGGGTTATTAAAAATAAAACCACAATAAGATAGTATTCCATACTCACCAATATGGGCAAAATTAAAAGACTGATCATGTCAAGTGTTGACAAAAACACAGAGTCACTTGAACTCTACTATATTACTCATGGGAATATAAAGTAATAAACAACTTTGGGAAACTGGGAATTTCCAATAAATTTAAACACACACTGCCAGATAACTTATGAATCCCAAACTTAGGTAAATATCTTACTAAAATTACATAAAGATATATGTCTATAAAATATTTGTGTAAGAATTACACAAATTAAGTGCTCTACCCTTAATAATAAAAAATAGGAAATAATCGAAATGTCATAAGCAAGAAAATAGATTAAAAAATTATGGTATAGTACAAAAACATAATACTAATCAGAAGTAAAAATAAACTACTTATATATGCAACAAAAATACTGTTGAGTCTCAAAAATACTGTTGAATAAAGAAGCTATAAGCAACAGAGTACACATTGTATGATTTCATTTATATAAGATTTAAGAATAGAAAAAATACTTATTTAAATTTTTAATGTTTATTTATCTTTGAGAGAGAGAGAGAGAGCGAGCATGAGTGGCGGCAGGGGCAGAAAGAGAGGGAGACACAACCCGAAGCAGGCTCCAGGCTCTGAGCTGTCAGCACAGAGCCCAATGCAGGACTCAAACCCACGAACCATAAGATCATGACCTGAGCCGAAGTTGGAAGCTTAACTGACTGAGCCACCCGGGCGCCCTGACAATGGAAAAACTATTATATAATAGTAGAAAAAAATTTTTAATGTATTATATCTGGTTGGGGTGGGTTCAGGATTAACTAGGAAGAGCCATAAAGGAACTTTCCAAGGTTATGCAAATGTTTTTTAGAAACTTCAGCATTGGGGCACCTGGGTGACTCAGTCAGTTGAACATCAGATTCTTGATCTCAGCTCAGGTCTTGATCTCAGGATCATGAGTTTGGGCCCTATATTGGGCTCTATACTAGGTGTGGAGCCTACTTTAAAAAAAAAAAAACATACCAAACCAAAAAACCCAAAACTTCAGTATTAAGCAATATAATTAAAAGAAAAAAAAAAAAAACCCTGAACAGCCTATCAGTAAAGATATTAAAAGGATAGTTATAAAAGACAGAAATCATCTGGTAGTTATGTGAAAAGTACCTCTGCTCAGGAAATTACAAATCATTGTGGAGAAAAAACAAAGAAGACCTAAATAAATGGAATTGTAAACCATGTACATGTTGGAAAATTCACTAGAGTAATAATATCAGTCCCCTCAAATTGATCTATATATGTAAACAAAGCCCAATCAGGATCCTAGAAGTTTTCCTTTTGTGGAGGTTAGCAATTTAATTCTGAGGATATGTAAATATAAACTTTCAAAGATAGACAAATGGAACAGAACAGACCTACACATAAATGATCACCCGATTAATGGCAATAGTGTTATACAATACAGTGGGGGAGAGGAGGGTTTTTAAATCAAAGGTGCTGACTTAATTAAATATTCACACTGGGGAAAAATCTGGATCATTACCACACGATCCAAGAAATTCTCCAGTGCACTAAAGAGTTGGACAGATTGTAACAACTTTCCTTGCCTTTCTTCATACTTTCCCCATCTATCCTGTTTCCATCAGATTTCATTTTGTTCCTGAAACTTGGTTCTACATCTCAGCTACAATCCTATTCCTGGCTACACTTGACATTTTCTGTTTCTCTGTCTTTTTGCTGGTTATTGGCTCCATCTAAAGGACTTTAGCCTGGATTTCTGCTATTAGTGTTCTTTACCTCTGTATTTGACTTAAAGCTCACATTACTGGCCTTTCACAAGCAGCCTTTATTAACAATAGATACGTTAAAAAAAAAACAACAGCATGACTAAAAGCTATTTCTTTTGGTTACATCTAACCTCTGAAGGCAGACTGAAATTTAAAACCTAAACTAAACAGTTATTATACATAGTATGTAATAAATATAACATTATAATTTAGACGATATCCAGTAAATTAGTATAACAGCCATCGGAAAAAGGTGAAGAAAGGTATGCAGACATCTAACAATGTGGAGAAAATAGTTAATTTCTGTTGTCACAGGATTTTAAGATATAAAGAAATCGATAATACACGATAGAATAACATAAAACACTGGAATGCTTTCTTCTGTCATAAATGCTACAATTTTAAAAAGCTTCGAGCTGCTTGGAAGGCTTTCTGGTAAAGGTAGGACTTAAACTAATCTTCCAAGATTGAGTGGGATTTGGAAATGTGGCATTCAGGATAACAAAACTAAGAAAACAGCATGAGTAGAGCCTTTTGGGATCTGAGTTTATTTATGACCCTTCCATGTCAGCTATAAATATATCCAATATTCCTAATATTTTATAAGTATCACTTTTATATTTCACCTTGAAATGTAAAACTGTTTTCTGTTAGATTTAGAGAATTATGATGACCTATTAATGACCTTCTCTTCAAAGGCGCATGCCAGTGGGTCAAATGTACACTATTTGTTTTTCAGAAAGCAGATCTCATACTTCAGTGTCTGTTCTAGACTCCCCCACTTTCTTTTTCACGGGTTTTTCTGCACTCGGATTCTGTACAATACTTTCCCTCCTCTAGCTTATGTGTTCTTTGTTTTACCAGACAGAGGGAGAGAGAGAGGTAAAATGAAAGCAGGAAAGAAAATTCAAGTTCTTTCAAGATGGGATAACAGAAGCCACATTTACCATTCCACTGGAAACAATCAGAAAAAAAAAAGAACAAAATATGTGAAAGCTGGCTTGCAAGCATTGCACATCAGGTAACAAAGGTCAGCAATGCTAAGAAATGGGAAGCAAACATATTAAACCCTATTATTGCCACAGGCTCATGCCTCAGTGCTTTAGGAATGATGGTCTGAGAGGAAGGCTGAAGTTCTCAAGTCTTTGCAGAGTCTTCAGCTGTCAAATCTTCAGGTCGCTCTCTTGTAAAGTGCTCTCGCTCTCCTCCCTGGCACTCTGTCCTGAGAACTTTAGTCGTCTTAATCACAAGTATCATTTACAAAATAGATAGCTGCACAAAACATGCAACAAAGTAAAAAAGGTAATTTTTTTTAACGTTTATTTATTTTTGAGACAGAGAGAGACAGAGCATGAACAGGGGAGGGGCAGAGAGAGAGAGGGAGACACAGAATCTGAAACAGGCTCCAGGCTCTGAGCTGTCAGCACAGAGCCCGACGCGGGGCTTGAACTCACGGACCGCGAGATCATGACCTGGGCCGAAGTCAGACGCTTAACTGACCGAGCTACCCAGGCGCCCCTAAAAAAGGTAATTTTAAAAAGACATCAATTAATGTTCTCTTTCTTGATTTGATGCTGGTTACACAAGTATGTTCTGTTAAAACTCATTCAGCTACACCCTTTTGATATGAATATTTTTTGTATATCAATAATTTTCTAATAAAAGGCTTTTTAAAAATAGGCACTATTTACAATAATAAAAAGCAAGAACTAAAAAAAAGTGGGAACATTCTGACAAAAGGTATAGAAAACCAATATTTTAAAAATCTTACTAAAATTTAATAAGAAAGACAAAAGGAAAGAGGTCCTGTGTTTATCAATGAAATTATAGTTGTAGAAATAGCAATACTCCCTAAATGCTATAGATTCAATGATACTGTAATAAAAATTTATTACCAGATTTTTCACTAAGTATGACACAGAATTTTCATTTCATACTTATATGGAAAGGTACATGGCCATAAAATCTCAAGATTCAGTGAAACCTTGGATCGCGAGTAACTTGTTCTGCATGTATTCTGCAATATGAGCAAACACTTCTAATAAATTTTAATTTGATAAATAAGCAATGTCTTGCAATACAAGTAGTACTTGATGCTGGATGTCACATGATCACAACTGAGCCAATGGTTCTTCTCTTTCTCCCCACCCCCCAGCCTTTTGCTGAGGGATTATGGGTGATCATCTCCTATGCTGGGATGCTCAGTCTCAGGCCGTGGTGTTTGGCAGAAATCGGTGATTTTTCAGAACACTGGAAGGTGCCCACAACTGGTACTGGCGTATTTTTGTCACTTCAAAGCACCTATGGACAGGCCTTTGCTTTTCCATACAAGAGTGAGCTTAGGAAGGCTTTGCTTCATTCTAGGTCATTAGATAGGTTCTTTGTTAAAGTTGCACTAAAAGAGAAAGACTCCATTGAGCCAATAGATAGCAATGACTCTGTTAGTGAAAGTCATCCTATGCAATAACCCTCCTCTGTCTTTTCTCCCTCACACCAGCCACGAAGTTTTTCAAAGGTAAGTGCAGGTTAATTTGCTTATTTTTCTTTATATTTTGTATTTTATTCTTTGTTTTGTATTTATATTACAGTATTGTGATCATTTTTATATGAATATTTTGGGTTGTGGAACGAATCATCTGAGTTTCCATTATTTCTTATGGGGAAATTCACTTTGGTATACAAGTGCTTTGGATTACAAGCATGTTTCCGGAATGAATTATGCTTGCAAACCAAGGGCTTTGCTGTACTTTTTAAAAAAAATTTTTAACATTTATTGAGAGACAGAGAGAGACAGAGCACGAGCAGGGGAGAGGCAGAGAGAGAGGGAGACACAGAATCCAAAGCAGAGTCCAGGCTCTGAGCTGTCAGCACAGAGCCCAATGTGGGGCTCGAACTCATGAACTGCGAGATCATGACCTGAACCAAAGTTGGACACTCAACTGACTGAGCCCCTGCTGTACTTCTGAAAGGAAAAATAAATACAGGGAAGCAGATTACCATATCAGATATTAGCACTAATTATAAAGCCCTAGAAGTGAAGGCCATTTTGGCATTTGGATAGTAGACTGATCCATCAAAATAAATAGATAATGGAGAAGCATATCTACAAATTTATGGAAGTTTGATAAATGACAAGTGTATTGTTACAGATCACAGAGATAAGTTATCCTATAGAAGAAAAAGGAAGTTGGATTCTAGCATACACAAAAATTAACCCCAAGTGAGCTAAGAACTTGCATACATAAAGCAAAAATTTTTAAAGGAAATATAAACATCCTTCATATGCCTGATAAACATAACTACAAAAATCCTCAACAAAGTATTAGCAAACTGAGCTCAGGAACACATTAAAAGCATCAGACACCATGATCAGGTGGGATTTATTCCAGGGATGCAAAGATGATTCAATACCCACAATCATTCAATATGGTACACCACATTTACAAAATGAATGGTAAAAATCATTTGATCATCTCGATAGATGGAGAAAAAGCATTTGACAAAATTCAACATCCATTTATGATAAAACCTCTCAACAAAGTGGGTACAAAGGGAACATACCTCAACCTACTAAAGGCCGTATATGAGGCCTCACCTCAATGGTGAAAAGTTTAATACTTTTCCTCTAAGATCAGGAACAGGCAAGAGTGTCCACTCTTACCGCTTCTATTCAACACAGTACTGGAAGTCCTAGCCATAACAATCAGATAAGAAAAAGAAATAAAAGGCATCTAAATCAGCGAAGAAGTAAAACTGTCACCATATGCAGATGACATAAAACCACACATAAAAAACCCTGAAGACTACACACACACACACACACACACACACACACACACACTATTAGAACTAATAAATGAACTCAGTAAAGCTGCAGGATACAAAACTAATATACAGAAATTTGTTGTATTACTATACACTAATAAGCTATCAGAAACAGAAATTAAAAAACCAATCCCATTTACAATTGCATAAAAAAGGATAAGTTACCTGGGCATAAATTTAAGGAGGTGAAAGACTTCTACTATGAAAACTATAAGACACTAATGAAAGAAACTAAAGATGACACACATAAAGGGAAAGATACACCATGCTCATGAATTGAAAGAATATTGTTAAAATGCCCATACTACCCAAACCAGTATACAGACTCAAAGCAACCCCTATCAAAATTTCAATGGAATTTTTCACATAGCTAGAACAAACAATCCCAAAATTTGTATGCTATTGCGAAAGACCCCAAATAGCCAAAGCTATCTTGAGAAATAAGAACGCAGCTGTAGGTATCACAATCCCAGATTTCAAACTCTACTACAAAGCAATTGTAATCAAAACAGTATGACAGCAGCACAAAAAGAGACACATAGGTCAACAGAACAGAAATACACCCAGGCTTACATGCTCAATTAATCTATGACAAAGGAGGGAACAATATACAATGGGGAAAAGTCAGTCTCCTCAATAAATGGTTTTGGGAAAACTGAACAGCTGAAGAATGAAACTGAGTTACTTTCTTACACCATATACAAAAATAAACACAAAACAGATCAAAGACCTAAATGTAAGACTGGAAACCATAAAACTCCTAAAAAATTTAGATAGTAATCTCTTGATCATTGATCTTAGCAACAGTTTTTTGGATCTGTCTCCTCAGGTAAGGACAAAAAAAGCAAACAAAACAAAACAAAATTGGGACTACATTAAACAAAAAAAAAATCATACAGCAAACATCAGCCAAAAACAAAAAAGTTAGTATCCAAAGTATATAAATAATTCATACAACTGAACACTAAAACCCCCAAAGAATCTGATTAAAAAATTAACAGAGGGGGTGCCTAGGGGGCTCAGTTGAGCGTCTGACTTCAGCTCAGGTCATGATCTCATGGTTCATGGGTTCAAGCCCCTCACTGGGCTCTATGATGACAGCTCCTAGCCTGGAGCCTGCTTCAGATTCTGTGTCTCCCTCTCTCCTTGCCCCTCCCATTTGTGTGCACACACACTCTCTCTCAAAAATAAATAAACATTAAAAAAAAAGAAAGAGGGCTTGAATAGACATTTTTCCAAAGACAAATAAATGGCCAACAGACATACGAAGAGATGTTCAATATCACTAATCATTAGAGAATTGCAAATCAAAACCACAATAAGGGTGGTGTCACACCTATTAGGATGGCTATTACCAAAAAGACAAGAAATGATGAGGGTTAGAGAAGATGTGGAGAAAAGGCAATCCTCCTGTACTGTTGGGGGTAATTTATTTGTTGCAGCCACTATGGAAAACAGTATGGAACTTCCTCAAAAAATTAAAAATAGTAATACCATAAAATCTAGTAATTAATCCCACTTCTGGGTATTTATCTGAAGAAAACAAAAGCACTAATTCAAAAAGATATATGCACCCCTATGTTTACTGCAGCATTATTTACAATAGCCAAGATATGGAAGCAACCTAGGTGTCCATTAATAGATGAATAAATAAAGAAGATGTGTGGGGCGCCTGGGTGGCTCAGTCGGTTGAGTGTCCGACTTCGGCTCAGGTCATGATCTCACGGCTCGTGAGTTCAAGCCCCGCATCGGGCTCTGTGCTGACAGCTCAGAGCCTGGAGCCTGTTTCAGATTCTGTGTCTCGCTCTCTCTCTCTGACCCTCCCCCATTCATGCTCTGTCTCTCTCTGTCTCAAAAGTAAATAAACGTTAAAAAAATTATTAAAAAAAAAGATGTGTTATATATTATAATGGAGTATTACTCAGCCATAAAAAAGAATGGGATCTTGCCATTTGTGACAACATGGATGAATCTCTATGGTATTACACGAAGTGAAATAAGTCAGACAGAGAAAGATGAATACTGCAAAATTTCATATTCATGTAACATCTAAAAAACAAAACAAAGAAAAACAAACAGACTCACAAGTACAGAACAAAATGGTGGTTGCCAGAAGGGAGGGGCATGACAGAATGGGTGAAATAGGTGAAAGGAATTAAGAGGTACAAACGTCCAGTTATAAAATAAATAAATCACAGGGTGTAAAGTACGGCATAGGGAAGATAGTAATAACTTTGTATGGTGACAGATGGTAACTAGACTTACTGTGGTGATCATTTTGTAATGTAAATAAATGTTGAATCACTATGTTGTTACACCTAAACTAATATAATATTGTATGCCAACTATACTTCAGTATAATATCAACAATAACATAAATCTTTCTTACCATGTAGGCAAGGGTTTATTAAGCAAGAAACAACCCATTAAATATCAGCAATTATGAAGTTAACAACCTTAAAATTAAAAAGTCCTAATCATCCAATTCCACCTTAAAGAGAGAGGACAAGTTATAAACTGTGAAAAAACATCTCAAAAAAACATACCCAAAATGTACAAAGAACTCCTAAAAATGAATGAAAAAGGAAAAAAATATATATATTAGAGTAAATTGGTGAAAGACACAAACTAGCAGTTCTTGAAAGGCAAAATGCATGTGTCTAATAAATACACAAAAATAAATATCAAAATCATTACTACTTGGGAAATGTAAATCAGAAGTGATGTAATAATACTCGCATTTAGTTGGCCAATTTTAATGTCTAACCAAACCAAATTTAGAGAGTAGGAACTTTGCTATTAAATAATTGCATATTTTATGACAATACAAATTGCTAGAATCATCTTGAAAACAATATGCTTATATATTTTAAAACAAATATTTGTATACACAGAGAGCAATTCCATTCTTGCATATGCCCCCCAAATACCCTCACTTATGTACAGAAGGAGACAAAGTTCATAGCAATTCTTCCTAAAAGACCCAAGCTGAAACAAACAAAAAGAAACAGTGATCAACAGAAACATGGATAACTTATGGTAGATTCACAAAATGGAATATAATGCACAAATGAAAATGAATATTAGTACATTAGTACTGATGTTAAGTGAATAAAGAACATTACAGAAGAGTATCTAAAATATGATCACTGTTTACTAAATTCAAAAATAACCATATGGTATTTGTCTTTCTCTGACCAACCTAACTTCACTTAGCATAATACTCTCTAGCTCCATCCATGCGGATGCAAATGGCAAGAGCTCATTCTTTTTTATGGCTGGGTAATATTCCATTCTGTATGTTCACCACATCTTCTTTCTCCATTCAGTGGAGACTTAGGCTCTTTCCATAATTTGGCTACTGTAGATAATGCTGCTATAAAAACATCAGGGTGTGTGAATCCCTCTGAATTAGTATTTTGCATTGTTTGGGCAAATAGGGTACTTCTATTTTTAACTTTGAGAGGAACCTCCAAACTGTTTTCCAGAGTGGCTATACCAGTTTGCTGGCCAACCAAGAGTGCAAGGCGCTTCCCCTTTCTCTATATCCTTGCCAACACTTGTTGTTTCCTGTGTTGCTGATTTTTGCCATTCTGAGAGGTCTGAGGTGATATCTCATTTTAGTTTTGATTTGCATTTCACTGCTGATGAGTGACGCTGAACATCTTTTCGTGTGTCTTTAGACCATCTGTGTATCTTCTTTGGTTAAATGTCTATTCATGCCTTCTGCCCAATTTTTATTGGATTATTCATTTTTGGGGTGTTGAGTTTTATAAATTCTCATATGTAGAATTTAAGAAACAAAACAAATGAGCAAAGGGGAAAAAAAAGAAAGAAGGAGGCAAACCAAGAAACATTCTTTTAATGTTTTAATTTAATTTTGAGGGAGGGGGCACAAGTTGGGGAGGGGGAGACACAGAATCCGAAGCAGGCTCTAGGCTCTGAGCTGTCAGTGCAGATCCCACTATGGTGCTCAAACCCATGAACCAAGAGATCATGACCCGAGCCAAAGTTGGTCGCTAAACCAATGGAGTCACCCAGGCACCCCAAGAAACAGACTCTTAACTACAGAGAAGTGATGGTTGCCAGAGGGGAGGTTGGTGGGGGGATGGGTAAAATAGGGAATGGGAATTAAGGAGTGAGTGCACTTGTGATGAGCACCAGCTGGTATATGTAAGTGATGAATCACTAGATTCTACTCCTGAAGCTAATATTACACTGTATATGAACTAACTGGAATTTAAATAAAAACTAAAAACAAAAGAGTAACAACATATACGTTGATAATAAAGATATGTGATAAAACCATTAAAAAGAGCAAGTATATTAAAATGGAATTTAGTGGAAGAGAAGGTTTTAGGATCAGAGAGAAGTGGTTGTTAATTTTCTAGTTCCAGGGTTCAGTAATGTGGTCACAGTATGCATTATATCATTAGAATAAATAAAGCAAAAGACCCATGCATCCGATAATTATGGCAACACATCATAAATTACAGATTATATTAAAAATGGTTGTTGGCATCCAGGAATCAATATAAAGAAGAGGAAGAAAAGGAGGAGGATAAATAAGGAAGACTTGCAGAGGCTGTCAAAATGGAAATGAGGGAAATTAACATAAATAACATTTTTGTAAGTGAAATGTACATGAATTATTGAAGAACTAAATATATGGTATGAAGTAGAGGTCAAAATTAAATCTATTTTCTCATGTACATAGGAGTATAAAATGGGTAATTCAGATGTAAAAAGGATAAGGACATTCAGAGGTCATTTAGCTCATATTGAATTAGAGAGGTTTACTCTCTGTACAGGTAGTGATAATAAAAGACAATTTGGAAGTCAAGCCTGGAATTTCTAAGGAAAACACGGCTGGTGATTTAGATATGGGAATTTCCTACATATTAATTAATAGGTAAGATGACCTAAGGAGAGAAAGAATTCATTTTACTCGGTGTAAGAATTCCATTTCTAATAATCAGGGCTGTCAGATACTGACATGTATTGCCTTGAAAGGTACTGAGCATTCAGTTAGCTATGTATTAATAGTCATCTGACATGTGTATTTTAGGAAACCCCTAGACTGAGTCAGATATTCATCACTATGTGAATCTTAGGGTTAATGCTAAGATTTTATGGCTTATGATTTTTGCTGTTGCCATTTACTGCTTCATGTTCTGCCACATTCTGTTTATAAACCCACGTACAAATTTAATAATTTTACATAAATAAACATATGCAAACAAGCTTTTTACTTTAGAATAGTTTTAATTGACAGAAAAGGTACAAAGAGGGGTGCCTGGGTGGCTCAGTTGGTTGAGCAGCCAGTTCTTGATTTCAGCTCAGTTCATAATCTCATAGTTCATGAGATTGAGCCCCACATCAGGCTCTGTGCTGACAGTGCAGAGCCTGCTCGGGGTTCACTCTCTTCCTCTCTCTCTGTCCCTCCCCTGCTCAGGCTTGCTCTCTCGTGAGCTTTCTCTCTCTCTCTCAAAATAAATAAATGGACATAAAAAAAGAAAAGTTACAAAGATAGTATAGAGTTCTCATACACTTTACATTGAACTTCCTCGATTATTCACATCTTATGTTTCTATGCTACATCTGTTACAACTATTTATTATAGAGGCCTATTCTTAATGCACAAAAAATTTCACAGCCAGTCTAGATTCACAGACAATTGTTTTGTCAATGAGAATTGAGGTGCTCCCATCTACATTGGTATGAGCCAATTTTTTATAGCTGAATTATACCAAATCCATTTTAACTGATTCTCTTAATCATATGAGAAATTCTCAGGGGAAATGTAGGCAATTAGGTTGATCATTAAGTCTGAAAATTATAGCTGCTTTTCAAAACAATCTTATGATTTTATCTTGAACTTTTGACTGCCAGCATTTTCCCATTTTAAGGGGAATAAATATGTATATCAGTGAAAGATAGAAGGTAGCAATTTGAGTTTTAGGAAAATGTCCCAGAAAAAAACAAAGAAAAATTTGGTTATGGTAAATATAGTTAACTTTAGTAAATATAGTTATATACAGTAAATATAAATATAGTTATATAGTTCACATAGCAAATACAGTAAATACATAAAAACATTTTTAAGTAATCAGATGAAATAGGAAAGCTCAACACTGCTTCTCTTAAAGTACTCTCATTAGAGAATGTTTAATTATTATGTTGTGTTAGATTATTATTTTCTAGAGGGAAAGAGAACTTAGCAAATGTCATCCCATGTAAGTTTTCAAAATCTTGTCTGTTTTATATTAACAAATTTGCTACTTAAGTGCTTACTATTTAAATAGGGCAAAGGAGATAATATTGGGATTGAACAGACAGAACCCACAAAAGAGAAAATAGGTACAATACTACCTCAAAGAGAATCTTAGAAAAGCACCAGACCATATTTTGGTGTCTGGTAAAAAACACCTAAGAAATACTTTTTATCTTTTTCGTATTGAATCCTGGATTTAAGAAACTCCAAAAACCCTCTTCTCTTTGTTAATGGATGAAAACACAGAAATTATGGTTTATGTGTATACTTAGAGTTTAGGGAATAACAGAGATAAACCCAGAATAAAACTAAAAAAAAAAAAAAATCCACCAATCGTCTCCTAATATTATTATTATCTCAGCATATATGGATTTCTGGATTTATTCTGTTCCTCCTTTTTTTTCATATTACAGGTTGGTATTAGTATGTGGGAAGTGTAAAAAGTATATTTCACATATATTGTATGTAACATAGTATATAGTCTTTGACCGTTCACAGCAATGTGAGTATATATTATCCTTATATTGCTGCCTAGGTTCTGATGTAAATGTTAGAATAGGGATCCACCTGGAAGGTTGACCACTGGGTCCTTGGTTTCTCCCTCTTGCTTCGTAAGTGACAGTGGCACAAAGCAGATTCACTGTATCATCTTCAATGCAGAGAAGACACTCACACCTCAGTTGGCTTCAGCAAGACAGTTGAGCAAGATAGTTCAGCAATGGAGAATAACTGGCAATAATGTAAAGCATCACTATCTTAGTGCTGTGTCAAGAGCCACCAACAGGCAACAGACTGGCTTGGGAAATCAGGAAGGTCAGTGAACTATCTATAATTAAACGGAAGCAACCTTCAAGTATTCTATTCTGGGCATGACTCTTTAATATACCCATACTTTCTGCTGAAGCCATCAAAAATTTGGCTGAATTTAGTTAGTGACCATTTTGCCAGAACTTCCTCCCACACACCATGCTTCTTGTCAGAAATAGTGTTTTTGTGGTATTTATATAAGGTTCTTCTCTAGCATAAATCACCCTATTCTGAATATGGTAAAACTATTTGAAGTGAAAGGAAGTATAGTTAATTCTCTCTTATCAGGAAAGGACTGAATTCTCTTCCCAATTACCTCTTCCTTGCAAAATCGCCCACTGCGCTAAATGCGTCCTGTTTCATGAATTATTGCATAAAATCAAACAGGCTTGGGACCCAGAAGCTATTCTATGACAACAGATTTCTTTAAAGTTAGTTATAATTTCCCCATTCTTTCCAGGGGTGATATAAAATATCACCAACTTTAAATTTATCAAACATTTAAGTGACTGCTTTTTTGCCAGGCACTGTGGAGCTACAAAGTAAAAAAAAAAATAAATAAATAATAATAATAATAATAATACAAAAATTTAAAAAAATAAATGAGAGAGATTTAGATCCTATTCTTAAGAACTCAGTGTTTAGTGTGTACTAGAGCTACGCATTGGAATTAGATTAGGTGTCATTTAAATCTACTCTTTTAAACAAATAATTATTGAGTTTCTAGGAAAGCTCTACCTGCTGAAGGGTACACTAAATATCCTCTGTCTCACGATCTTAAATTCTGAGAAAGAAAGATGAGGAATAGTATCACAAAGAAAAATAACAAATCAGGAAAAGGATATAGAATTTGCAATTTTATGAAGGGTGCCTGAGGAATGTTGTGCTGAGAAGATTGCATCTAAATAATATCCTGAAGAAGACGAAGGAGTAACTCAGTTGGGTGCCTTGGAACAAAGTGTTCCAGGAAAACAGAAGTGGAAAGACTCTAAGATGGGAGCATGGCTGTCATGTTGAAGACATGTCATGTCAAGACAGCAAGAAGAGGGGCGCCTGGGTGGCTCAGTCGGTTGGTTGAGCGGCCGACTTCGGCTCAGGTCATGATCTCACGGTCCGTGAGTTCGAGCCCCGCGTCGGGCTCTGTGCTGACAGCTCAGAGCCTGGAGCCTGTTTCAGATTCTGTGTCTCCCTCTCTCTGACCCTCCCCTGTTCATGCTCTGTCTCTCTCTGTCTCAAAAATAAATAAACGTTAAAAAAATTAATAAAAAAAAAGGATAGCAAGAAGAAACCTATTGGAGTGGAACAGGTAAGGCACAACAGGAAAAGATGAAGTCATAGAGAAAATAGGAGCTTTGCACCATTAAAGTAGGATTTGTCAAATTGTTAGTTTGAAGTCCTCTCTTAGAGGGATACATCATATTACAGATGACTCTCAACATTTCCTCTTTTCCCTGTGTTCTCAAATAAGTGGACTGAGATGTGAGGGCTTAGGACCAGAAAAGGAACTGTGTTCACAGAGTACCTTCTGATTGGAATACAGCAGTCATTATCATCAACTTGGCGAAGGTTTTTATTGACTTAGTGGAATCGTTGTTTACAAATTATTTTTTATGATTCTCGTGCTCAGAGGAATTTTCAAACCAGTGGGGATAATTGGCTAGCTCTCATGTTTTCTCTGACTATGGAAAAAAAACAACATAATAAAAATTCATTGGGAGTAGGGGCACTCTAAGTTATTAGAACTCACAGTAATTAAAGTGAAAATGCACTGATTTCCTCCTTCTGCCCCTTCTATCCAAATTCACATAGTGTCTTGCCCATAGAAAGCCCTTACTGATACCAATGTGAGTATATATACCTGTGTCTGTGCTTGTATTGCTGTCTAGATTCTAACGTAGATGTTAGAATAGGGATCCATATGTCAGGTTGGTTTCTCCCTCTTGTTGCATAAGTGACAGAGCCATAAAGTAGGTTCATTGTATCATATTCAATGCAGAGAAGACACCCTCAACTCAACTGGCTTCCACAATTCTAAACCATCTTTAGTCTTTGCCTTCTTTGAGGGTTAATGTGGAACAGAGAGAAAGGGCCTGATATTGTTTTAGGTTCTGGGGTTTGGGGGTGGATAGCACTGAACACCTAATCCAAAAACAACAAAATCTCTGCTTTGGGAATTTAACTTTCTAGTGGGTAAAAACAAATCCTAAAACAGACAAACAAACAAACAAACAACCCTATATTATTGACATAAGGGAGTTTAGAAACAAGATAGAAAAAAGACCAGGACCGGGCAGTGAGGATTACAATCCTGAAAATATTACCTATTAGGCAAATCAGAGATTTGAACACAGATTTATCTGTATAATGAGATTAAAAATAATGCCTACATCATGCATTGTGATGAAAAATAAATGAGAAAATAATGTGTGAGGAAAAAATATTCATTGAATTTTATGTTCATAAAATTTAAGAAACATGGGGTGCCTGAGTGGCTCAGTTAGTTGAGAGTCCAACTCTTGATTTCAGTTCAAGTCATGATCCCAGGGTTTTGGGATTGAGCCCCCCTGTCTTTGGACTCTGCACTGAGTGTGGAGCCTGCTTACGTTTCTCTGTCTCTCTCTCTCTCTCTCTCTCTCTCTCTCCCACTGCCCCTCTTCCTTGCTCATACATGGTCTCTCAAAAATTTTTTTCCATAAACACATTAGTTTGATTGAAACTTCTTACCAATAGCAGCAGCAGAGAGATCGTTATTTAAAAGTCAGTGATTCCAAACACTAGAAGTTTCTCTGTGGTTTCTATAAGGTCTAGCAAATTTCCAGTTAGGAAAGGAGTTGAAAACACACACACACACACACACACACACACACACACACACACACAACTAAACAACCAGCAAGTTTCTTTTAAATAAAGTTATATCTGAAGTGATTAACAATATCTTACCTATGGATGGCAGGCAAAATAATAGCCTCCCTCCCAAAGATGTCTATGTCCTTTTTGTGTGTGTGTGCATTTTTTATTCTTTTTTAATTTTTAAAAAAGTTTTAAATATAATTTATTGTCAAATTTGTTTCCATACAACACCCAGTGCTCATCCCAACAGACGCCCTCCTCAAATGCCCATCACCCACTTTCCCCTAAGATGTCTATGTCCTAATCACCAGAATCTGTGAACATGGCAAAAGGGAATTATGGTTAAAAATGTAATGGTGGTTGCTAATCAGATGGCCTTGAGATGGGGAAATTATCTTAGATTAACCAGATGGATCCAATATAATCACCAGTCCTTAAAAAGTGTGAACTTTCCCACCTGTGATCAGACGGGGACTGACACTGGAAGAGAGGCATATTGCCAAAGGCAAATGTCAAAAAGGCATATTGCCAGTTGATGGAAGAAGGGAGCCACCATCTAAGGAATGTATGTGGTCTCTAGAAGCTGCAAAAAAAAAAAAAAAATCAAGGAGAGGGATGTTCCCATGGGGTCCCCAGAGGAACCAGCTTTACCAACACCAGCCGTGGCACTTACAGCCTACAGAACTGTAGGGTAATAAAGTTGTGTTGTTTTTAACCACAAATCACCACAAAATTTGTCATGTAGAAAACATGATTATGACTTTCCACAATTTCCTGCAACAAACCTCCTGATCATTGATATCTGTGTTAATACTATGTTTACATCTCTAGCTGGATGGAGGCAAGCTCGGAAATAAAAAATTTGGCAGCAAGAGTTTCCTTCTCTTTGCAAAAACGAAAACAAACAACAAAACAAAAAGAAAAACAGAGAATGAGAAGAAACCTATTAATTTGGAAAGAGATGGGAACATGAGCAAAATTATTCTTGAAACTTCTGTCCCAAACTAAGTCATAAAAAAAGATCCTTAATGGTATAAACTTCCAGTTATAAAATTAACAAGTTCTGGGGATCTAATGTGCAGCATGGTGATTGCAGCTAATAGTATTGTATTATTTACTTAAAACTTGTTAAGAGGTCTTACATGTTCTCACCACAAAAAAAGAAATGGTAATTATGTGACATGGTGAAAGGATTAGCTAAGGATGACAACAATTTGGCAATATGTAAGTGCATCAAATCAACATATTGTATACTTTAAACTTGCACAATGTTATATGTCAGTCATATCTCAATAAAGCTGGGGGAAAGAAGGTATCCTTACTTATTTCCATGGTTCATAAATATTTTCTATCATTTAGTTTTTCTTATCAGTCAAGGAAGACATTTACATAGTATCTGAACATTTGAAAAGCATTTTCAGGTCAAAGGTCATTACTTCCTTTTAACTAAATGTTGATTTCTTTTTTATTTCTTTTTATTAAAAATTTGTTTTAATGTTTATTTATTTCTGAGAGAGAGAGACAGACAGACAGAGCGTGCGTGGGGCGGGGGCAGAGAGAGAGGGAGACACAGAATCCAAAGCAGGCTCCAGGCTCTGAGCCATCAGCACAGAGCCTGACACAGGGCTCGAACTCACAAACTGCGAGATCACGACCTGAGCCGAAGTCAGACACTTACTTAACCAAGTGAGCCACCCAGGTGCCCCAAATGTTGCTTTCTTTTTAGAGAGAAACTCGTATTTCCAATTTTGTGATTTTCTTTCTCAGATAGGATTCTTCTATTAATTACTGTTTTTGCATCTTATAAAGCATCTCACTGTATGTGCTTCATCAAACATGCACAGTATATGTTATTTTCCTCTTCTTTTCTAATTTTTTTTTAACTCCAGCTCTTATATTAGGGCATTCTTTAAGGCTGGTCCTTGGCTTTTTATCTATCATTTATATACTCTCTCTGTGATTTTGTCCACTACTGATAAATATTAAATTTACACAGATAGTTTAACCACAATATTTTTCATGGTATTTTTCACATAATCATCATCATCATCATCATCATCATCATCATAATAATGCACATTCCCAGTATCTCCTATGTGTCAAATACTGATAATAAAATTAAAAATGTCTTCTTGGATTTCCCACCGTCACCAAAACCCATTAGATGATCCTTCCTTCTAAACCAGGTTTTCCTCCTAGTTTCTAATTTCTGTCAAAAGCAGGATTATCTTCCTAGAAATGTCTCAGAAGAAATATGGCATTATCTTGAAATCATCTTTTGCAAACTTCATTTTAAATCATTCACAATGTTTCTTTACTGTTACATAGTAATAGCTTCTTAATCACCATGTTGGCTTCCTAGCTTATAGCTGTCTTTTCAGCTCTTCCATCAGCCATGTGACCGATCTCCAGATTAAACAGAACAGAATAATGAGCAGCATCTGTCTTCCCCATTATTTTGTCCAATGGATCTTTCTCTAGAATTCAGTCTTTTAAAAAAGTTCACCTGCAAACGCCGCATCTTCACAAAATGAAGACACGTTTTTTTTTTTCATTTTCTCGTTATAAAACCAATGTACGCTTACAGAATTTCCAAACAATACGTAAAGTAGGAAGCAAAAAGAAAGAGAACTTTGAATTAAAAAACAAACACCAGGGGCGCCTGGGTGGCTCAGTCAGTTAAGCGTCCGACTTCAGCCAGGTCACGATCTCATGGTCCGTGAGTTCGAGCCCCGCGTCGGGCTCTGTGCTGACAGCTCAGAGCCTGGAGCCTGTTTCAGATTCTGTGTCTCCCTCTCTCTGACCCTCCCCCATTCATGCTCTGTCTCTCTCTGTCTCAAAAATAAATAAACGTTAAAAAAAAATTTAAAAAAAATTAAAAAAATAAAAAACAAACACCCTGTGGGAGAGACAAGAACTCAACAACAATGGCCAGGTACCTAAGGGCTCAGCCCCAACTGAAATAATGATTGGAGAGCTGTTATAAAGATGGAGAACTACAAGGCGTAAAAGTGGGCACTGGCAACAGATGAGGGAAGACCTCAAAGGAACCCTTTTATTTCACAGTTGTCTTCAGAGTGTTTGTTCCCGGTGGGCTACTGAATAAAATGTGCCCTGGTCAGATGCCAGGCCACTTCTCTCTGCTCTTTGACCTTTACTCAGAAAAAGAAATGTCATCACAGAGACACATCAAAGATCTGTGATGGACCCGCACAATATGACTGTTTGTGATCACCACAAAGGAAACAGATTTAAAACATAAGTATCTCAGGGCACCTGGGTGGTTCAGTCGGTTAAACATGGGACTTTGGCTCAGGTCACGGTCTTATAGTTTGTGGGTTCAAGCCCCATGTTGGGCTCTGGGTTGACGGTTCAGAGTCTGTAGCCTGCTTTGGATTCTGTGTCTCCCTCTCTGTCTGCCCCTTCCCCCACTCATACTCTCTCTCTCTCTCTCTCTCTCTCTCTCTCTCTCTTTCTCTCTCAGAAATAAACATTAAATTAAAAAAATAATAAAACATCAATATCTCTAAATATCTCTTACTGTGAGAAAACTTATTCCTACTCAGCATGGAGAAAATGTGAACCTTTTAAAAATTTTCTCAAAAATGTCCTTAATTTCCCACAGAGAATCAACAACAACAAAAAAGGTTTTAATCACCATCAAGAAAGATAAGACAAAAACGATTTCATCAACTAGAAAATGGAATGTTTGCCAGGCACTGTACCATGCAGAATTTAATTGGATTGAAATTCCATCCACATACCTTTTTAATAAATTACGTGATAATTCAGTTGTAGTAATGTAGACATTTGGTCATCATTTCCACTGATCACACAACAGATAAACATGAATTTTCTGTTTGAAGTAGTCCTTAATTTGAGATTATCCTACTTACTGATTTCTATTTCTTAGTGTAACGTGTATGTTGAAAGGACCGAAAACTCGAAAAATTTTAAAACAAAACCTTTAAAAATCACGATACTCTTTTTTTCCCCCTCTTTATTTGACAAGAATCTTTTTCAGACATTTTTTTTTCTAACAAGACATAGATACACATACCATGCCTCAGGTTATAAAAGCTAAACATTTCAACCAAAGTTTGAAGTATTTAATCCAGCCCTCGACTTTGCGGAGACCTGAGGCCAGGGAAAGAACTGAGATGGACACATGTGATGGGCACAGTGCTTTAGAATGAGATTTGGACGTGGAATCTAGAGACCTAGACCGTGCCCAAAATCCAATGTGTTCTTGGCTGTTAATTCACAAAAGTCATTTACAAGGGTTTAGCCTCACTTTCCCGTCCCCTTAAGTGACTGTGATGAAATAGCCCATCTGACTGACCCAATAGGAAATGTCATTTGAATCAACAAGGACTAGTCTCTTGCAGCTAAGAGCAAAGAGTGTAGTCAGGAAAAGGAATAAAGATCTTTGTAAGTGCCTAAGCGCTATGTCAGCGTGAGTTATCACGAGGATGCGGTAGCACTTTGCAGCACATTGACCAAGCACGCTTGAGTTGATACCAGAGGAAAGGGACATAGCTACACTCAGACCTTCAAAATGCCACTGCTTTTCAAGCCCCCTGCTTTGTCACTGACCAAATATGGATATATACATCTCCTAGTACACTGTAATTTTTTTGTTTTCTGAAAGCCACGTGGCTACGAACGGTGGAGAAGTTTATGGTTAGCCTGACACACAGAAGGAGTGGGAGAGAAGGATCTTGTTCTCTCAGTTATAAGTAACACAAGGTGCTTTGCGGTCTGTCCCTTTCTTTTCCTTTCTAGTCTCTGTCTCATCCCTTATTGTCCTTCCCTGTCCAGCCATACTGCACTTCACTTCCTCAAACACTCCAGACATCTTCTGCTGCTGGGCCTCATAATATGGTCTTCACTCTGTCTGGGGTGATCGCTCCACATTCTAATTTTCTCTGCTAATGTGACTCAAACTTCATATCCAAGTTCGGGCACTGTTTCCCCTAGGAAGTCATACACTGGATGCTGAGTTATATGACTGCCATGTGCTACTGAGCATTTTCTGCTTTTATTATTACAGAACCTGTAACATTTATTGTAATTACTGAATGAAAGCTCTTTTTCTCCAATAGTATTTAAGCTCTTTGAAGGCAAAGTTTAAGTCTGTTAGGCCAGGGGTGCCACTGTATTTCTAGTCCTAGCATAGTTCTTGGCATATGGAAAATATTGAACACATAATTGCTGAATGCATGATTGAATGGGGAAGTAAATGACTGACTGTCTCTACATTTCTTTTTATGTGGTCTTCATAGCTCAGTACTACTATTCCAGAGGACTACAGAAACCCACTCCATGGTTAACATGGCCAGGTTCTCTGATGGCCTCTCTGCTTGCTGCCTTGTGAAGTGGGTCATGAAGCCATACTCTGTCTGCAACCAAGTTCTGCATGAGAAATTTAAGGGGGTAAAGTAGCTATAGCTAAACCACTAGACAACGTCATAGGCTAAGTAGGGTGAAGAAACAGATGGGTATAAGGAATATAAATGTATATTTCCATATGTCACAAGCTAGGAGAAAACATAGACGAAGTTTAGGCAACTGTTTATGGGCTGGCAGACTCAACAATTATCACAAGATATAAACAAAGAGGCATCATATCTTCAAGTAAAAGGTTTCTTTTTGCTTATTTTTATTGGTAGTTCAAAGCAAAACACTTTATCTGTTGGAACCACAGAAACTCATTGCCAATTCCTTTTACTAAGTTGCATCACCTAGAATCAGAGCCTGATGTGAGAATTCTCGTGCAAGTAACTTAGTGAGAGCACTCAACGAAAACTTGTAAGGAATGGAGGAAATGAGGTATGAGGAACCTGGGCAAAAATGAGGATTCACCTGAAGCCCGCAGTCAGTCTGACCCCAGGTGAGCTCTGGAGCACGAATAATAACACAACGTCCTGCATGGACAAGGAGTGACCTTTTGTATTCCAGTATAAGTCAGTCATCAGCTAAGATGACCCATTGTGGAGACAGAGTCAATTCCCAGGCCAAGTGGCAATTCTCAGGTGACAGGTGACTCTGAGCTGTTAGCAGCCAGTACTCAATAGGGCCCAGGACACTGTTGTACCAGCAAGGGAAGGGGAACTGAGCAAGGCACCAAGCATGCCTATACTTTTCAACCCCTAAAACAAAAGTGTTTCAGGGCTATGCCAACTATTCCAGAAAATGATTTAACCCTTCTCATATCAGTATAATAACTGAATAGGGTCCATTCTTTTGACTGTGCCATTTCTTACATCTGAAACTTCTGAAAATAGATCAAACTAATTTAATGTTGCTTGAAGAAAATGTGCACTTTTTTCTATCTCTAGATTCCCACTAAAATTAAGTTATATAAATGTCAGCTCTATAGAATTTTTCTTGAACTACTCCAAGAAGAATATGAGAGAAAAGGCTCAAACTACAGAAAACGAGATTGAGTTTGGACATTTGGAAGACAAAGTGTATTACTGAACTCCAGGGCTTACTCACTCTGATAAGAACTGTTATGAAGTAGGGGCACCTGAGTGGCTCAGTCATTAAGCATCTGACCAGCTCAGGTCACGATCTCTTGGCTCATGGGTTTGAGTCCCACGTTGGGCTCTGTGCTGATAGCTCAGAGTCTGGACCCTGCTTCAGATTCTTTGTCTCCCTCTCTCTCTGCCCCTTCCCCTCTTGCTCTCTGTCTCTGTCTCTCTCTCTCAAATATAAATAAATCAACATTAAAAAAAAGAATTGTTATGAAGTTACATTTATTGGAGTTTTTTGAAAATAAGAAACATTTATAAATATTATAAGCTTAATTACCTTTTAATTCCATTATCTATTTATGTCTCTTTGGATGAGAATGTTAAGGAATTAAATTTAAGCTTCACAGAAGGCTCTACGTGTATTTAACTCTCTTAAAGAAAGCATAACATAGAACAAATACTGAATTGGATACCCATGTTATGCCTCTCTATTAAATTAATTGGTGTTAAAAAAATTTTTTTAATATTTATTTTTGAGAGAGACAGAACATGAGCAGAGAAGGGGCAGAGAGAAAGGGAGACACAGAATCCAAAGCAGATTCTGGGCTCCGAGCTGTCAGCACAGAGCCTGACACAGAGCTTGAACTCATGAACTATTAGATCATGACCCAAGCCCATAACCTGAGCCAAAGTCAGATGCGTAACCAAATGAGCCACTCAGGGTCCTAACTGGCCTTTTAACAGAAAGCCCCTGATTGGCCTTAACCTCTCTAAAATCAGTTTGCTTCTACTGTAAGGTGATGATGGCGAACGATGCAATCTTTCTGGTTCTTTCAATAGTCTATGCTTTTATTTATTTGCTAAAAATAAAATATTTGTAAAATGCATGCATTGGAGTCAGTTGCTTCTAATACAACACAGATTTGATTTTTTTCCCAGGTTACTAATGTATTGGACTATCAATATATAGTGAATAACTCATCTTTTCCTCACTCATTTGAAATGTCATGATAATTATATAATATATATTTATAATTTTATCAACTTCTGGCTTTTACTATTCACCAATGAATCCATTCATTTACTGAAGAACTATTTTTTTTAATTTTTTAACGTTTTATTTATTTTTGAGACAGAGAGAGACAGAGCAAGAACGGGGGAGGGGCAGAGAGAAAGGGAGACACAGAATCCGAAGCAGGCTCCAGGCTCTGAGCCATCAGCCCAGACCCCGACGCGGAGCTCGAACTCACGGACCGTGAGATTGTGACCTGAGCTGAAGTTGGACGCTTAACCGACTGAGCCACCCAGGCGCCCCTGAAGAACTATTTTTCAAGCACCTACTATGCATCAGTCACTGCTCTAAGTACTGATGTAACCATCAGTGATTATAGCAGTATCACAGTGGTTTAACTGCTGTATGGCACATTTCAATAGAAAGACAAATTCTCCTTAATTTTACCTCATTTTCAATATTTTTACTGGCTCATCTCATCTATTTATTACTCCAAATCAAGAACCATTTTGTCAAGTTTCAAAATTCCATTTGAAATTCTATTTGGATTTCAAGTAGTGTTCTTAATTTCCTAAAAGATTCGAACAAATTACTCGTTCTCTTCCCTTCAAAGTAGGGACGACTTGTGGGCATTTTAGAATATATTGTCACTTTTTGCTTACATTGGGAAGGTGTATATTATATCTGGAGTCCTTTTTCCAATATTTTCAAAACTGTATGGTGTTTAACTATATAACGTTTGTATGAGATTGTAACAATTCTTGAGTTACAGTTTAAAATGAGCCTCGTTCCTTGTAATTGGTTCATTTGTTTTCATTTCAAGATGACTGAGTAAGGTGTAGGTAATTATATATTTACTTGACCATCTTTCCTGGGAGTTCGTTTGCATTCTCAGACAGGTACTTATATCACAGGCTCTGGTAGTTTATCAAAACTCCATTTTCCCTTCTTCCTGGGCCCCATCTAGACTACCTTTCCCAGCCTCCCTTGCAAGTAACTGAGTCAGGCCAGTGGAATGTGAACAGAAATGATGTACACAATTTTTAGGCTACAGCACTTTAGGAGTATTATCCACTTTCCACTCCTTTTTCCATTCTGCTGTCCCTAGGATGTAGGTTATGACAACACCCTAGGTAAGCTGGCCTATGAAAGGAACACCGAATCACCACAAGACCCACTTACCTGTTCTTTCATGGGAAGAAAATAAACTTCTGTAGTATGTGAGTCTTTATGTACCAGGCTAGTTTTCTTTTTAAATCACAGACCGGCCTGCCTTAACACCACTTTCTAATTCTCTTACCTAGGTTAATTCGTGGCACCGTGGTTTTTATTACAAATAAAGCTTATTTAAAAATTTGCAGATAGGGGCACCTGGGTGGCTCAGTCCATTAAGCATCTACTTCAGCCCAGGTCATGATCTCATGGTTTGTGAGTCTGAGCCCCGCATCGGGCTCTGTGCTGACAGCTCAGAGCCTGGAGCCTGCTTCGGATTCTGTGTCTCTTTCTCTGTCTGCCCCTCCCCTACTTGTGCTCTGTGTCTCAAAAATAAATGTAAAAAATTTTTTTCATAAAAAAAATATAAATCATCATTCAAACCTCCACAAACAGTGTTCTTTCTACAGTGAGAATTAGAAGATGATGTAGTGTCATAGATTGGGTTGCCTGGAATCAGATTCTGAGATAGGGAGTTGTGTACAGAGGGTTTATTGGGCAGTAACACCTGTAAGGAGGTGAGAAAAGCAGGGCTGGGCATAGAGAGAAGCCAACTCACAATGTGGCACTAACTACCTACTCAGTCGAAGTCCGACAATGACTGCTGGAGCTCGGGGGTGGCCCTTTGGCGTTATCCCAAATTGAGTCGCGGGAGCCAGGCCTTTCTATTTCTACATGAGCTGGTAGCCATGAGCAGCTGCCTGGAGAGGGTTATAACCTTGGGGGAAACAGTTTTGTGTGGCCTGGGACATGTCCCAGTGAGGGAGAAAGCTAAGATCTGTCAGTATCTGCTATTCCTAGCAGTTAGTGTATTGACACTTGAAAACAGGATGGTTGGGGAAAGGAGAAATCCAGGACAGCAGACACTAGATCCCACAGGATTCAGTAGATGTAGGCATGTAGGCAATAATTTATTGCATGATTCTTTTTAAGAATCCAAATTGGGTAATTTAATAAAAAGAAATGAAGGGCCCCTGGTTGGCTCAGTCAGAAAAGCATGCAACCCTTGATCTTGGGGTCATCAGTTTGAGCCCCACACTGGGTATAGAGATTACTTAAAAAAAATAATTAATTAGTACCTGAGTAAATAAAGCTTTCCTGCTAGAGGGGATTTGATTACGTCAATGTTCTACAATGTATGGTGTATGTACTGAAGGATATGAGCAATATCCATGGGTCATTCTCAAAGAAAACATGAATGTGTGCACATAAGATACTTTTATAGAGATATTACATAACTAATTGATAAAGACTACTAAAACAGCTAATATAGACAGGTAGTACATGCATATCATTTATAAATATCTGACTTACCCTAATACCTCATATTTCATATAGACTCTAAGATGAAGCCAGTCATAACATTACCATTTTATGTAACATTAGTTAAGAAAAATACACTGTTGGAAAAAATCCTAAGACACGTGCTTTTTAAAAAGAGTCCAGAATAGCACATAAATTGGTCACAATAAATGCCTGTCACTTTGGAACTTCTTTAATCTATTCTAAGGTACTCATACCTTTTCAGCTGTCATCAGTTGCATTACCTGGTGTTTGGTAAGAATTTGAAAAGATAATAACACAGCTTTATCTGCTTGGGAATATCTTGCTTCCTTAGAATATGTAATATATTTTGTTGCTCTGTAAGAAAATATGGAATTGAAGTCATTGCTTCACTTTATCGTATTTGTGCTATGCCACCATGCTTTCAGGCCTTGCTGATTGCACAGTGTCTTTTTATTTCAATGTCCAATTGCAGCATAATCATGTTGAAGACTTTTAAATGACAATTAACCTCAACATGCACAGAACCATCAAGGCACATAAGTTGAAAACATTAAACTATGAGTAGCTATCTCACTGTAATTGTGAAATGCAGTTTGATTTTGGAAATGTTAAAAAAGTGAAAAAAAAGCTCATTTTAGAATTGATGAAATATGTAGTGTATTATAGTTGTGTATTAATATTTTTATTAACTAATGAATTTACACAATAAAATTTTTTGTAGAACTGTGGCTTATATTGAGAGAGGGTTATTTTTGAAAATGTTTAATAAATGGTTTTGTTAGATAACAAATTTCTCCAATCATTTAAAGGATTTTTAAAATAAGAACCTGAATGTGATATAAAATAAGGCAGACTTAACTAATATGGATTCCTGAAGTTATTAAATCCATTTTCCAGAGAATTCCATATATCTTCTTGACTTTGAATAATTTTGACAGACTGCCTTCTTTATTGCTTGGTTTCATAAGCTTCTGTGTCCATTTAAGTTTATTAATTTATTTTTGAAGGAGAGAGAGCATGAGCACGAGTGGGTAAGGGGCAGAGAGGGAGAGAGAGAGAATCCCAAGCAGGCTTAGCACAGAGCCTGATGCAGGACTTGAACGCATGAGCCATGAGATCGTGACCTGAGCTGAAATCAAGAGTTGAACGCTTAACCAACTAAGCCACACAAGCACCCCTACCCATTTTTTAATAAAACTTTCAAGTCAAAACATATCCATTGTCTAGTTTCCTACTTTTAAAAAATTTGTTCTGTCCCTCACAGATTCTTGATAGCAAATCGTATATAAATAAAAAAATATTTTGCCCATTTTAAAATATCACTATTATAGAAGACTTAGAACCTAGTAGCCAAACTTCATTTGTGTCAATGTTTCCCTTTACTTGAGTTATATTTTTTTCTTTTGTCACTGGCTTAATTTTAAAAATGAAGCACAGGGGCGCCTGGGTGGCGCAGTCAGTTAAGCGTAGGACTTCAGCCAGGTCACGATCTCGCGGTCCGGGAGTTCGAGCCCCGTGTCGGGCTCTGGGCTGATGGCTCAGAGCCTGGAGCCTGTTTCCGATTCTGTGTCTCCCTCTCTCTCTGCCCCTCCCCCGTTCATGCTCTGTCTCTCTCTGTCCCAAAAATAAAAATAAACGTTGAAAAAAATAAAAATGAAGCACAAAAACTGAAAGAAAAATGTACAAATAAGAGGAAATTCTTAGGTTTCAATATCTGTAAATTCATGAAACAAATAACATTTTTGGTTAAAAAAAAATAGTAGCCTTGGCCTGAAAAACAACTTTTGATTGTGCTTATTATTAAATATGTTACACCAAAGTCTAAATAACTGTAACATAAGTTTCTTAGAGAAGATATAAATTATTCTTGAACTCAAAATTCATTAAAAGAAAATATTTTACATAACCATCAAACAGGGAAGCTTTCTTCCTTCCAATGTTTAAATTGGTTCCAAAGCTTGTTAGGAACTCTTTCCCATCATACTCTCACCCTGACAATGAAATAAACAACATTGCTTTTCAGCTCGACTGGCACCTTCAAGCACTGGGCTCAGAAATTGTAATTAGAAACAATTTAAAAGACTGACTTCACAGTTTACTCATGGGAAGAAGCACATCTTGTTCCAATTCCATTCCTAAAAAAGCCTCCCACACTATTACTGAGAAATTTTTGAAGGTCATGATGAAAGTAAGCTCCTACCTCGTTTTGTGTGTGGTTCTATATGACCAACTCATCAACCATATTCCTAAACTATATCACCAGCCTCATTTCCCAGAGACAGGCTCATGTCAGCTTCTGAACTCCAGGGGAGATTTTGGACTCTATCTCTTTGAAAACCTCTGCCAATATTAAAGAGAAATAAACACAGACTCTTAACATGAGTACATGGTTTGGCAATCTAATCTTTCAGCCGCATGGCTATTAATCTCATCCAAACATACGTCACTTGCTATTCTGATGCTATCAATAATAATGTAATGGTTTTAACCCTGGTGTGGAGTAAAAGCATACAAGAGTTAAACAGCAACTTCAAGAGAAATAGACTAGGTGGAGATGGACTGATTGTCTTTTAAAAATGAAAAAAAAAATTATACCGAACAGAAAAGGCACAAACAGCCAGATTAAAATATGTATTACCACAATATTAAAAATCAGTAAACAGAGGCAACTACTGCATATATAAAAACTGTATGGACTTGACTGCACAAAATGTTAATGTCCTAATTTTCCTTTATGTGTTTTTTTAGCTTTCCTGGGGCAGAATTGACAAATGAAATTGTAATAAAGTATATGCCATGATAATTTGATATACATTATACATTGTGAAAGGATACTGACCACTGAGTTAATGAACACACCTATCAACTCATATACTTATCTTTTTTTTTTCTTTTTGGTGAAAAAAATTTAATTTCTACTCTCTTAGCAAGTTTCAATGATACATTTCAGCATTATAAACTATACTCACTGTACTATACTTGTTTTAGTTATTTTTTAAGATCCCAGCTCTAAGTGATACCACGCAGTGTTTGTCTTTCTTTGTCTGGCTTATTTCACTCAGCACAATGCCCTCCAGGTTCATTTATGTTGTCACAAATGGTAGGATTGCCTTCATTTTTAAGGCCAAATAACATTCAATTATGTATATATATATACATACATACATTATATATATTTGTCCAATCATTTACTGACAGACAGTTATGTTGGTTTCAGACCTTGGCTATTGAGAATAATGATGCTGTGAACAATGAGAGCACAGAGACCTCTCTGAGATAGTAATTCAGTTTCTTTTGAATATACACCCAGAAGTGGGATTGCTGGATCATACAGTAGTTCTATTCTAATTTCTTGGGCAACTTTCCTATAATATTTCATAGTGACTATGCCAGTTTACCTTCCCACCAACAGTGTACAAGGGTTCCCTTTTCTCCATATCCTCAAAAGCACTCATCTCTTGCCTTTCTGCTAACAGACATCCTAAAGGTGGTAGGTGGTGACACATTGTGGTTTTAACTTGCATTTCCCTAATATTAGTGATGCTGAGCATCTTTTCATGTACCTGTTGGCCATTTGTATGTCTTCTTTAGTTGTGTGAGTTCCTCGTGTATTTTGGGTATCAATCCCTTATCAGATATACGGTTTGCAAATATTTTCTCCCATTCCATAAAACGTCTGGACATTTTGTTGGTGGTTTCCTTTGCTGTGAAGAAGGTTTTAAGCTTGAGGTAGTTCCATTTGTTGATTTTTATTTTTGTTGCCTTTGCACTTGGTGTCAATCCAAATAATCATTGCCAAGACCAATGTCACAGAACTTACCCCCTATGTTTTCTTCTATGAGTTTTATGGTTTCAGATCTTACATTCAAGTCTTTAATTTATTTTTAGTTGATATTTGTATATGGGGTAAAATAGGAGTCTAGTTTTGTTCTTTTACATGTGGATATCCAGTTTCCCAACATTTTTTGAAGAGGTTATCCTTTTTCCATTGTATATCATCTTGGATCCTTGGTCAAAAATCAATTGACCATATATGCATGGGTTTACATCTGGGCTCTTGCTTCTCTTCCTTTGTGAATCTATGACATGTTTTTGCTTTGTGATTACTATAATGCTTTGATAAAATATCTTATAATTACAGCAGTTTATTTCAGGATCTAACTGTAGCTCTTTTAAGAGTCATCTTTTTTATACTCTTTTGGTTTCCTGGATCTAGATGTCTGTTTCTTTACCCAATTAGGAAGATTTTCAGCCATTATTTCTTTCATTAAGCTTTCTTCCTCTCTAGCTCTCTTCTCTCCTCTTGTGACCTTTACGGTGCATATATTGACCTGCTGATAGTGTCCCATAAGTCCCTTATGCTATCTACACTTTTTTTCATCATTTTTGTTTTTGCTTCTCTGACTGGATGAATGCCACTATCCTTGTCTTTGAGTTTGCTGATCTCATCTTCTTCCTGATCTAGTCCGCTGTTGAATGCTTGTATTGATTGTTTTCATCTGGTTATACTCTTTCACTCTGTAATTTCATTTGGTGCTTTTAAAATATGTTATTTCTCTTTGTTGAAATTCCTACTTTGTTTATGCATTGCTCTCCTGACCTTGGTGAGCATCTATATGACCATTATTTTGAACTCTCTATCAGATAAGATCTGTTTCATTAAGATCAGTTTCTGTACATTTATCTTGTTCCTTTGTTGGGAACATGCTCATTCATTTTTTATTCTCTCTATAAAAGGAACAGCTGTTTCAGGGGCCTGATAAAGCTCTACCAGTAGTCCAGCCACCTTCTTTACTTCAGGCTGATGACTCATGTGCATATTAACCAACAAAACTCAATAGATTGATTGGAAATGAATTTCCCTTATAATAATTTCTTAAAAATGGAACAATTAAAAGCTTACAAATGGGAAGGCTTACAGGAGGCTCTCTATGGTTTATTTGTGGGTAAATATCACAAGGAAAAAAGGTGTTAGTAGATCCATCCTATATAATCAGCTAAACTGATCCAAAAGATACATTAAAAGAAACATTTCTTCCTTCAGTCCATGATGCTTCTTTCAGTCCAATATATCACAATACTACCTGCACAAATAGTATCTTTGTTATTGGAAAAGTTCATGTATTTAGTTACTCCCTCAAGTACTTTGAGTACAAGAAATAAAATCCATAGGCGGAAAGGCTACAACACAACTATTCAACTTCAGCCTAATAACAAGTGCTACTATTTTTTTTTTGGCATTTGATTTGCCAACTGCTGCATTAAGTACCTTATATCATTAACTCACTTAATCACCATATATATTCTATTACTATTTTTGTTTTCCAGATGAGGAGACAAAGCCTCTGGTAGACAAAGTAATCTGCCTAGTGTCATACAGCCAGTAAACGGGATGTAATTTCAAACCCTTATTTTGTATGGTTCCAAAACTTGTGCTCTGTATTGTTACATTACACTTTTCGATCTCAAATTGTTCAGAAGGTAAGCATTGTGTGATAGGTCCATAGAAATAATAAGACCAGGAATTGCTAAGACTGGTTTTAAAATTTATAAGCAGCTAGGTTCAATGTGACACTTTGTGCGTGTCAGAATACGTCCACCTTTGTAGATATAAAGAAGAAATTATAGACCAGTTTACTGGCATTATATCCAACTACTTATGAGGACTTTCCAAATGTATTCAAGTAGCTCCTAGTCTCTCAGCTGTCAAACAAATACAAATGGAATTATTATCAACTTTCTATAGCAATGTAAGTATCTTTGTGTGTGTTTATTACTTTATATTTGCTCCCACTGTGCATTCTGGTTCAATCTGCTGGCTGTCACTCCGAACCTCTTTCATGGAGTATTTCTCTAATCCTGGAAGCAAGTAAAGGAGGCTGAGACATAAGCAATATAATTATTTTTTTTCTATTTAATGTCTCTATATTAACCTCTAAACAGGTCAACATCTATCCTGGACAGAAAATGTATCTGTGCCATTTTGTGCAGCTGTGAAAGTAGAATAGGAATTAATTTGACTACAGAATTAGCTCTGTTTCAAAAAGGCCCCTAAGCCCATGGAGCATGCTGTAATGTTGAAGCACATGAGGAGATTTTGAAGGCCTAATGGAGTTTCTTCTTACCTTTTAATTCTGTTTCTAGACATATCAGGAAACAATAGTGAAATACCTTTTCCATGTTGAGTTCAGGAAGTCCATAGGGCTGTATGATTGATATAATCAAATGTTAGGATTAAAATACAAATAGGGGAGCCTGGGTGGCTCAGTCGGTGAAGCGTCCAACTTCAGCTCAGGTCATGATCTCATGGTTTGTGGGTTCGAGCCCCGTGTCGGGTTCTGTACCCTCGGTTCAGAGCCTGAAGCCTGCTTCGGATTCCATGTCTCCCTTTCTCTCTGCCCTTCCCCCGCTCACGCTCTGTCTCTCTCTCTCAAAAAATGAATAAACGTTAAAAAAAATTAAAAAAAATACAAATAGAGATGCTTAAATATGGAGAACAGAGGGTTACTGGAGGGGTTGTGGGAGAGGGGATGGGCTAAATGGGTAAGGGGCATTAATCCTGAAATCATTGTTGCACTATATGCTAATTAACTTGCATGTAAATTAAAAAAAAAATAAACATGGTTAAAATTTTAAAAAATACTAAAAAAGGCAAATAATTAGATGTTTAAATAAAAAAAAAGTAAGGAAAACTGCATTCTTCTATGTAAGATTTTGTTGAGGGAGTAAATGTTTCCAGAACAGGTCGATTCATCACAACTGATGTGTACCGTGGCATAAATGCATAAAGGGGAAAAAAAAAGATAATGGGATATACAATAGGCTCCAAACTAAGCAGCTATAATATATTTAATCCCATTTTCTTTCTTAAATCATCATGTAGATATGAGAAAATCATTTCACCTTAGTTTCTCCCCTATGGGAGAATACAAGTGCATGAGAAAAATGAAGGGAGGTATGACTCGTGGAAATAGTCACAAAGCGTTTGGACAGCTAAATAGCTCTAATATGAAAAAAAATCATGATAAATCTACATTTGGGTAGATTAGAAACCTTTTAAATAATTTGCTTCAGATGAGAACAAAAAGTAGGTTCAAATCAATACAAAGAGAAAACTGTCTTGGTAATGATGGTGACGTTAGAAAAGCCTCTATTCCCTGGTGGCCAAAGTGGTAAGAATTATAAAATGAAAATGCATGTATGCATGAAACTACAGCCACATCAAACCACTTGCATTTTTCTAATTACAAATGTTCCCTTTCCACTGAGGATCCTTTGTTGTTTTCTACTTCTTCTTTAGCCTACGACTCTGGTATCATCTTCTCAGCCAAGTTTCATGGGATACCCTGAGGAGAGCTGGGATGTTCTCTTTAGTGTTTCTGGAACTCTCTCCGTGCCGTCTCTTGTAACTTATCCTACTCTAAACAGAAAACTGTTCATTTTGTTTCTCTCTTCCCTTCATCACACTGAGAGTTCCTTGGGGTTCGAATTTTTGCTCTGATTATTTTCAGTCCCAGCACCTAGCACAAATCTTAATGCATGACAAGTAGTGATGAAAAAAGAGACGGAAAGAAGGAGAGAGGGGGGAGGGAAGGGAAGAGGAAATTAAATGGAAGAAATAAACATCTCAAAAATGTCTCTAAAGAGTGACAAAGAGTAACCTTAATCTCACATTTTTTTTAAATAGGACTGTAGTCCCTCTTTTAAAATAAAAGGAGAGAATTGTCCAATGGAAACCTCCTTCTTTAGGTTTTGCTTCAAGCAGAAAATGTAAAGCATACACAAAGGGAATATAGTGATTCTAATGTAAAATTATTGAGTCCTATATGTAAAAATGCCCAATCTTCCAACAAGCATGTGGTAGATCAGCTTATCCCTTAAGAATAATACAGAAGATGTATGTAACACATGTGTTACATATTATGTAATACTTTTGGTAGCACTTTTCATTTAAAGTATCTAGATTAAACATCCAAGGCTAAGAAATAAAAATATAATGGAAAAATAATATATGCATACACAGACATTTGATATACCCATGCTCATATGAATGTACATATGGATTAGTATAGTATATATTTGAATGACAGGTTTGGTATTAATATGAATCAAGATAACGTATTAAGCATGAGGTTTTAGTCTACGTGTGTATACAGGTATATACACATTTCTATGATATGATAATATAGATGGGGAACACATATTTTTGTTGAAGCAAAAACTGTAAAATAATAGCACTATACTATCATCCTAGTTTTACATTTAAAGAACTTGAGACAATTCTTGTTTATCATAGAGTAGTAACCAATATCAAACAACTTTTCCCTGTTTTTGTAACTCAAAAACAGAGAAAATAATTACAATCAATTATTGCTTAAGAGGAAATAAAGCCCATCTCAAGCTAACTGTTGGAAAGAAGAAACAAAGTCATAAATGTGCTGCTTAATTATAGGTTTTGACACTTTTTGGCTGAACTTCAGTTTTCTGAGGACATCACTGAGATATCTGTGCCAAAAATTTTATTCTCCCTTTTGAGGGATCAAAATGGTGAACCAGATGCTTTTTTGTAATTACAAATTGTTCTCCAAAAGAGTTCCATTAACTTACTGTACCATAAAGCAGAAAATTTTGAAATAATATATATTTATGGCTGTAACTCTTAAGTTTACATTTTTGACCCATTTTGAGTTAATATTTATGTATGATGTGAACTTCATTCTTTTGCATCTGGATATCCATTTGTCCCAACACCAAAGATGATTCCTTCCCATTGAATGGTATTGGTCCCTTTACTGAAGATCAGTTGATCTTAGAAAAGGGGCTTTTACTTTTTGTCTAAGTTAGATTATATATTGCTAACTACTTGTGTTATAGGAGAATAGTGTCAAGGAAAAATTCTAATAAACATTCTAAGTAACAACTGGTGACAGACTATTACCAACAGAAAATTCAGTCCCAAAAGTATTAAAAAAAAAAAAAACAACACAGCTCTAACTATTTTATTTTGGTGACTTATTCTAGGACAATTTACTTTGGTGACTTATTCTAGAAGTTAATTCTGTAAGAGCAGTAGACAATTAAGTATGGACAAAATGCAGATCTGTGCTCTTGACCAAAAGATTATATATATATTTTTTTCTTTAAAACTAAAAGTGAATGTGTCTGTAAACTAACAGTAATGTGGTCATATTCAAAATTTTGACCCTCAAGCAAGGGATATCTTCCCTCAGAGTATATAAGCAACTCATGTGTAATTTTTACTGACAGTAAAATTACAACAGCACAGATCTCTGTCAACAATGTCATGACTGCTTTAAATGTGAAGGTCATAACACAAAATACAAGGTGACAAATTAAATGAAACCACCTTGATAAATATGTTCCACCATACTTCACTAAAATCTGAACACTCATCAAACTGCTGCCATATTTAAATTAGAACCAATAAGCAAAATTTGTATCTGTTTCCTCAAAAGAATTCCTGGAACTATTCTTTATTAATTAATCAATTTAATTTGTGTGAATTTGTTTTTCTTTTTATATTCTAGATTTTCCAACTGTAGTTAACATCAAAGTGAAATGAAACTTCTATTCTCCTTAATCAGAGAACTAGGGAAGTAACCTTAACTACTCTCTGGAATAATGATGGGTGTGTGTGTGTGTGTGTGTGTGTGTGTGTGTGTGTGTTGTGTTTTAATTGTTATCACTATTGGCGAGTAATCAAGACTGGTTTAATAAGGAAAATAGAGAATTGTATTTGTTTGTATGTGTTTATATGCATGAGGCCATATACCAAGAAAAACTCAGTAACAGGTGATTAGGTTAGAAACTGCAGCTCCTAATGGAGATTCAAATATTTATTAAGAAAATAGAGGATTTTAAAACTAGTATATATTATTTAGGCGTAACATGGACACATTCGTTATCTTAAGTACTTCTAACCAGTATTAATGAATGTATTCACTGAACACCTACAGAAATAATACCTCTTACCAATTTGCTTGGATGAAGTAACTATTTCATTAGTCAAAAATTAATGCTCTCTCACTGGTATGTAGAATGGGTAGTTAATAACGTAAAAAAAAGCAACACTGCCACCAAAATGTCTTCCCATATGGAATCTGGCAACTCAAATTGCTATCTAGATCTCGAGATAGTTTGAAGAGAAAAATCACAGGTGTTTGCTTTTCTCAAGTTACTTTTTTCTATTTTATTCTGAGAGAGAACTTAGTGATACAATTCTTAGCAAGAACTGAGTAAGCTGAAGTCAAAACATCTACTCAATTGTTTAAAAGTCTGAAGTTCTTAAATATTCTTGCACTTTTAAGAGGAAAATGTCATTTCTTCTATCCCACGTATGAACTGATCCTTCACTTAATCTAACCCCTAAGCCTGTGGTTTCTGATGTGAATATCAACAATCTTAACATTGAATTTAAGCTTTGTGACTTGAACTTGCCTTCTTTTTTTAAAAAAAAAAATTTATTTATTTTGAGTGAGTGAGAGAGAGAAAGAAAGAAAGGGAGAGAATGTGAGTGGGGGAGTGGCAGAGAGATTGGGAGACAAGAGGATCCCAAGCAGGCTCTGCCCTGACAGCAGAGACCCCGATGCAGGGCTCGAACTCACAAACAGTGAGATCATGACCCGAGTCAAAGTCAGACACCCCTGAACTTGCCTTCTTAATTTCATTCCAGATATTAGAGTTTAGGAACAAAGGAAGTTGGGGCGAGGTGACCAGGAGAGAGAAATTAGGTGATAGACTAGGTTGACCAATTTAGTCCCCGTTGGTCTTCCTTGCAGGCGGTGGCAGCCGTATGCTCAAGATGTGGACAATGAAATGTTAAAGAAAATTTCTGGGGGTGAGGGGTTTCTGGGAAAGCTTTATAAAAGGGATGAACTCAGCTGCAAGGAACTTTGGATTTTTCTCTTTGATCTCTGTCTACTCATTTTTAGTGGAGTAGGCATAATGCCTGTAGAAGCAGCAATCTTCTTGTGATCATGACAGCATATACTAAAAAAAAAAAAAAAAAAAAAAAGTGGCTACACAGGAAATAAGAAACTAAGTCCTTGGGCATTTGCAATCACTTTGGAGTTCAACTCCAAACATCTTGTTACTTATTCTTGTTAATCTCTCAGTTTAAGCAACTAGAGTAGAGCTTTACGTTTCTAGAGCTAAATATAATTCTAAATTATACAAGAGATCAAGTGCCTGTCCCCAATATATTTAAAGAATTTATTACAAAGCTTTTCAGAGTAACTCCAACTTTCATCTCTTTTCCGTCACGAAGGTAAAAAATTGCTTTATTTCTTGGTCTTGCCCAGTTGAGACCCACAAAACTCTTCTTGTACTTACCACTCAGTAAAGGCCTCAATTTAGGGAATAAACCAACTGTGAGGAGGCAGTAGAAAGAAGCAAAGTAGAATATGGCAAAGTAGGAGTTCCCATAGCATCCAGCTTTGAAGATCAGCAGGACTTAAATCTGGGAGAGCTAGAGGGAGACAGGAAACTGAGTCCTTGCCCTTAAAGAGCCAGCACACTAAATGACTCAGCCCTAGACACAGTATGGGAGCAATAGCTTGAAAACCATTTGGGATATACATGAAGGAGATTTATTCACTAACCTTAAAATGTGTACTAAAGGGGCAGGGATGTGCAGGAGATTTCCCCAAGAACAAAAGTGCTGGCAGGTGCCATTTTTCTTACTCTCCCCCAGCCTAGGTAGGCTGGGTGTTTGTTGGAGCCAATTTTAACAGCTTCCATCTACCTTGCTAGCACCATCTGACCCACCCCACACACAGGTCCAACTCAGTAGACATCCCTCCACAGTGGCTCCTGCACCCCCCACACCTGGCAGGTAGCCCCAGCCGGTGCCACTCCAAAGTGACTCCTGCCCTGGGGAGCGGGAAAGACAGCCCCGCATATCAGCACATGTGCAGTTGCTGTAGCCAGGCCTATTAGCTGGCCGTGCAGGTTGCAAGCCCTGCCCTTTGGTATGCCTGCATCTGTGGCAGAAGATAACCGCAGACAGCTAGACTGAGTGCCAGCACCACCCACCAGTAAGCCCATGACAGCTGCAGCCAGGCCTCTCAACAGTGTGGGGAGCAAACTCTGCCCAGCTCGTTCACAGTAGGCAAGGCAGATCATTGTAGCTGGTTGGGCTGAAGGCCAGCCCCACCTACCAGTATGCCTACAGCAATTGCAGCTCAGCCACCACAGGAGGGTACACAGAACCCACACAGGGGACATTCTTGGAGCACCAGTTTTGGTGATGGTGGGAATGGATGCACACGATAGGCACACAGACCACTACTTTTGAGACAGAAGACACAGCTGACCTACAAATAATACATAGAAACAAACACAGAGTGAGACAAAATGAGGAGATAAGTATGTCTCAAATGAAAGCACAAGACAAAACCAAAGGAAAATAGCTAAATGAAATGGAGGTAAGTAACATGCCTGATACACAGTTAAAAGTAATGGTCATAAAGATGTTCACTGGACTGGAGTAAAGAGTGGATTAACTCAGTGAGAACTTCAATAAAGAAACAAAAAAGTATAAAAAAGAACCAGTCAGAGCTGAAGAATACAATCACTAAAATGAAAAGTACACTAGAGGGAATCAACAGCAGATTAGAGGATGCAGAAGAACAGATCAGTGATCTGGAAGACAGGGTAATGGAAAGCAACCAAGTGGAACAGCAAAAAAAAAAAAAAAAAAAAAAAAAAAGAAGAAGAAGAATAAAAGAATGAGAATAGGTTAAGAGAACTCTATGACATCATCAAGCATGATAACATTCACATTATAGGAATTCCAGAAGGATAAAACAAAGACAAATAATTTATGATTTTATTTATGTGTAGTACTTAGAAAACAAACAAACAAAGCAAACAGACTCTTAAATGTAAAGAACAAAGTTGGGTTTTCATGGAAAGCTCTATCACTGCCATATTACATTATTTCTCCAGATATGGGGAGAAACATTTTTGGTCCACTCTTCGGAGATCCATGTTAATATGATAGCAAAATGAAGATGAAAAGGGATCTGTAACTTCAGGTTATGTTCCCTTCTCTCTCTCTTCATCCCACTCCCCACCTTTACTTTCAGTTCCACTATCTCTAGACTGTTTCTATTTTCTATCTCCTCTTTTTCCTCCCTACGCCAATTCTAAAATTATATCAAAGATCAATGTAGAATTTAGACCTGGCCTGATTGGCAATGCTGGAGGGTCTTTACCAAGAGCTTCTAAGTTAATGGGGAGAACAGAATATCAATAATGTGTGAAACAAGCACATAGGTGAGCTACAAACTGACATGACTTCTTATAGCATCACAATAATACCACAGCTTCCAATGTTAGCTATCCATTTGTAGCTTCCTGTCTGAATTTCTGAAGCCTAATTCTTCCAAGTTGTACAACTGATGGAAGGAAACAAACAGAATCATTATTTCGACCATAACTGAACATTACAATTGCCTGGGGGTTTGTGTCTTTAAAAAAATGATGCCTGAGCCCCCAGTCTATACCAATTTTTTTCTGGTTAAAAGCTTTTTATTGATTATAATATCAATTTACAGTGACATTTCACAGAGGTCTGGTACAAATAAAGGAATGAATCAGTGTGCAAGAAAGATCCAAGAATGCTGTTAAATCATGGTACAAGTCCATAGTTTGGCTTAAAGCATTTATAACAGTTTTAATCTACTATGTTCACCTTTCCCATAGTCATACTACTGACATTCAGAGCCAATTGGCTACAAGTTTGTAGAAACTACTGTAGGTGAAAAAAAATTAATCAGCTTTAAAAGCCTACTTAATATGGGGATGCCTTTGGATAAGAATATGCAAGCGCATGTGTTCAGATGCTTCTTTGAAAACAAGAGAACAGAGCACAATTGTGTAAAAGACAGAAAAGGCTTCAAATACAGTATTTATTTAACTATACCAACTTTTATATGCTTTTTCAGATGGTTTCCATAAGCAGATAAGGTTGAGAACCACTGAGATAGAAAGAAGCTAGAAAGGCAGTTACTGGAATTTTTGGCATTGGGCTAAAGTTATAAGTACAGATAATTATGGCTTTCGGAGTGTTAGACCACGTACCTATTAAGTGTTTCCTGTCATGGTCTGCTTAAAAGTCATCCATTACTTCTAAGATGATAAAATTTCTAAGAATAATTTTCCAGTCTCTTTATTCTCCCATAGGGAATTTATGATGCAGCCATTCCACACTGTTTCTTGTCTTATCTGCCTTCCCCATACACTGTTAGCTCCTGGAGATCATACCCAGTACCTTCTTATCTCTGTAGACCTGCTATACACCAATGCCAGGCACAACGCAGGAACTTAAAAATAAATCCAGAACTGTGTGGGTTTCTAGGATCATTTCAGTTAGTCAGTAAGCCAATCTGAAATGAGGCTTATATAATACATTTTCGTGGACAACTCTCAACTTAAAGACATGGATAGATAGATAAATAGATTTACTCATTCAACATTTATTATGAAACTTCCACAAAGCAGGTATTGTGCTAAGACCTGAGGACACACTATAAAAAGGATATTAGTTGCCTCTGGGAAACCCATATTTTAGTACATGTCACTTATACATATTGGAAAGCATGCAAAGAGGTGTGAAAAACATGCTTTGTTCAGCATAAGAAATGTTAAATATAGACACTAAATTAACTGTTTCTTAATTATCATGCAGCATAATAATACAGATATTGTCAGACATATGTTAGATTAACTATACTGTAAGTCCTATTTGATTAGAACACACACCTCTGCTAATATGTTTTTAGTGTTTTATTTCCCATATAGCATGGCTGTCTGCCAACAAATTGATTCACCTACTTATTCCTGGGGACTCTTCCTTAATTCATACCGGGAATTTTACCCCTTACTTAAGAAAGGATATTTTAGAGAGGTTAAATAAATAAGAAAGATGAATTAAATGAAGTATCCCAGGAAGAAAGATATGGAATTTGATGATGGTTACATAATGTGGTTATAAAAAACATGGATTTGGAAAAATTAGGCATACAGGACAGGAATTTTGCTCATGGACACTAAATGCCAATTATTTAAAGGGACACCATGTACTATTTTTAAAAAGGAATATTAGGAGCACCTGGATGGCTCAGTCAGTTGAGCATCTGACTTCAGCTCAGGTCATGATCTCGCGACTCATGGGTTCAAGCCCCACGTCGGGCTCTATGCTGATAGCTCAGAGCCTGGAGCCTGCTTCAGATTCTCTGTCTCCATCTCTGTCTCTGCCCCTACCCCGCTCATTTCTGTCTCTCCCGCTCTGTCAAAAATAAACAATAAATAAAATTTTTAAAAAGAGCAATATTAAAGGAAAAATATTTTCCTCCCATCATGAATTATTCCTTTTTCCCTCTTTTTAGCCAGTATGCTATAATCAGAGCTTACAATGATGATGGTTCTGACTTAGTTATGGAAAAAGTGAAGGGGTAGCTAAAAGAAATATTGAAATAGTAAAGTAGATTTAACAAATGCAGCTAAATATCAGATTGTCTTTGGCAATAAAATAGTTTATAGCTACCCAGAGTCATACTATGTGTAATAGTTTGATAAATGTGGACAGAATCATCTGAGGAAAAAAAATAAATAAAAATTCTCTAATATTCCATGACTAGAAATGTATCTCTTGGATAAAATACTGTGTGTTTTAGTTTTCAAAGTTGTGTCAATTTCCACAACTTTTTGGATTTGCATCTCACAGAATCAAAGCTCTGGATCAATGGAAGCGTGTAGGGGCAGAAGGGACCCCGGGCACCACAGCAGTAGAGGACAATCCAAAGACAAATGTGCTTCTCTGGGCAAAGATCAGATCTCTCCCTAAAGGGAAAGCTGACCTCCCACACTAAGACCTGCAGCTATATTAGCTGCTTGCTGCACGTTTACAGATCAAAATCATGAACCAAACACTCTAAAATGAACCAACCCAAGCTGCCACTCTGTGCCCTCCCAGGGCTGCTTAAGATTGAAATGAACTTCTTTAAAAAACAAACAAACAACAACAAAAACACTACATAACGTAAATGTCTTTGTCACTAGTGTTGACAGTACAGCTCTAAAATGTGGGCTTGCTCTGGGTCTGGCATCTTTCGAGACATATACAAAAGGATACAAGAGTGAACATGCGGGGTCCAGTTTCACTCTGAGCAATATAATTTACTCTGTGGGAATCATGAAAGCAAAATTAGAAAGAGATGAAGGTTTGGGATAGCCTGAGAGGCCTGCCTATCCTTCTGTTGATTAGTTTGCTTTTCATTTTCTGAAATACAACCTAGGGCCTTATAACCAACTTGCTATTGCTTCAGTTGAAATATGCTCTTGTCACTAGGAAATGTATTTCCAATTCCCAAACAGAATTTGCTGGACAGTAGGACAATTACATTCTGAAGCAACCTATACATTTGACATGTCACAAGTTAAAAGAGACATGTTTTTTTCCCTCTTGTGTTAAAACAGAATTGAAGCAAAATATGACCAAAGGCTTATAGATAATAACAAGGAAGTACCTGGTCAAACTCTTGTTCTTCCCACAAAATCCATTTTAGGGAAAATAAATCAGAAATTACTTTCTTTCACAATAGAGATCTGTTGCTTTGTGGAATTGATTCCTAAGACAACAATGGAGCCCCAAATAGATTCTGTAATACACATGTAATGGATATAGATTTCCTGACCAAGGAGGTAGACTCAACAAACATCATCAAGTGACATGGGCTCAGGTTGTAGTTTGCTAGTCGCTAAGAAACCAGCTTGTAAGTGTGAAGTTTTTGGAGAAACTGGACAAACTTTTCAGTCAGCTGCTCAAGTTTTACATCGGCAGTTAATAAGTCATATTGATAGTATGTTCCTTTGATATGACCTGATAAGAACAGCGCTTTACTTCTGCGGTCTTCTTCCCCCAAACCCATAACCTCAGTCTAAAACTCAGGCAATTCCCAACTGAGGGATATTCTACAAAGTACCTGACCTTACTCCTCAATTATCAAGGTCAGGAAAACAAGGAAAATCTGAAAAACTGTCACAGCCAGGAGGAGTCTCAGAGTTCATGAGGCTAAATGAAATGTAGTGTCCCAGATGGGTTTGGCTCCTTCAACAGCAAAGGGCACTGGGTAGTAACTCAGGAAATCTGAATAATCATGGACTTTGGTTAATAATAACAACACATTAATATTGGTTAATTAATTGTGACCAATATATCTACCATATTAATGTCAGATGTTAATAATAGGGGAAAGTGGATACAGGGTATATGGGGAATTTCTATCTTTGCAAGTTTTCTACAAGTCTAAATCTATTCTAAAATCAAACGTTTGTTAAATGTGAGCCTTTTAATTTTTTCCTATACTAATACTGTACTGGTTTGCAAAATTCATTTTACAGATGAGAAAATTGAGTCATTGAATTTAAATGGTTTTAGACATAGAACTGCATCTGTATAGAGAAGAATAAAAAGCTGGAATCAAGTTTGTTCATTTCCAAGGGCAAAATTCTTTTGACCATGTTTAATGGCCAAGCTTACAACAGTTTGGAAATAGACTTTGACTGGCAACTAACAACAGTTTGGCTCATTAACTCACTTCCTTCAAGTATTTGCTCAAACCTCACCTCCCCCAGTGAATCTATTCTGACCACTGTATTTAATATGTCATGAAACTCCCATTCCCCTTAACTTGTTCTGCTATCTTTTCCCATAATGCTTTCCATCCTCTAACATATATCATAAAATTTACTTATTACCATGCTTGTTGCTTATTATGTGTTTTCTCCCACTAGAATATAAGCCACAGAAGATGCCAGGTCTTTATCATATATAAAGATCACTAATTATATATGTTATATGTATTGGTATTATATATCACTAATTATATATATGTTATATATATATAACATATATAATGTATATAAAAATCACTATATTGTTATATATATAATGTATATAAAGATTACTATATTATTATATATAATTATTCACTAATATATAAAGATTCACTAATATAACCAGAGTACATAAAACAGTGCTTAGCACACCTAAGATTCTTAACAAATGTCTGTTGAATGACTGAATCACCAATCTTAGCCCAGTCAGAATTTCTGGGGAAATACCTTCTGCTCTTTGAGTAAGGACTTGGCATAATCTCAATTCACATGATTCATTCTACAGAGGTAGGAAATTACTTCATTTTTTCCAGCCTCTTCATTTGAACTTATCTGATTTAGACCTTAACATGTGCCCTGACCATCTTTCCCAGATCTCAGTCATTTTCTGTTTTTGACATTTCATTCCTCTGAGTCTTGCTCCTGAACTGGCAGAGCTAAAACTAACTACACAAAAAAGACAAGAGATAACAAGTGTTGGTAAGGGTGGGGAGAAAAAGGAACCCTTGTACACTGTTGGTGGGAATGTACATTGATATAGTCATTATGGAAAACAGTATGGAGGTTCCTCAAAAATTTAAAACTACAACTAGAAATCCTACTTCTGGGTATGTATCCAAAAGGAACTGAAATCACTATCCTGAAGAGACATCTGCCCTGTCAAGTTCATTGCAACATTTATGAGAGCCAAAATATGGAAACAACTTAAATGTCTGTCAATGGATGAATGGATAAAGAAAATGTGGTCAGGATACAGAATGGGATATTATTCGGCCTTAAAAAAGAAGGAAAACCTGTCTCTTGCAACAATATGAATGAACTTGGAAGACATTATTCCAAGTGAAAAACCAGACAGAGAAAGACAAATACTGTATGATCTCACTTATATGTGGAATCTAAAAAAGTAGAAATCACAAAAGCACAGAGTAGAATGGTGGTTGTCAAGGGCTAGGAAAGGAAGGAAATGAGATGTTGGCCAAAGGGTACGAACTTTCAATTATAAGATTATTAAGTTCTGGGGATCTAATGTATAGCATTATGATTATAGCTAATAATTTACTATATACTTGAAATTTGCTAAGAAAGTAGATCTTAAGTATTCTTACCGCTCACACACACAGAAAGGTTAACTATGTAAGGTGACAGATATGTTATGAGCTTGATTGTGACAATCATTCCAAATGCATACATATATCAATCACCAAATTACATACCATAAATATATATAATTTTTAATTGTAAATTATACCTAAATAAAATAAAGCTTTAAAATAGAAATAAATCTAACATCAGTATCAGTAATAACTGGTGCTCAACTGTATTAGCTAAACTCTTGTTATTCTGAAATACACTTTTATAACATCAAATATCTTTAACTTTTCATATAGCCCGCAAATTAAGAAACCAGATCTCATTTTTTCTATATAGTCCTTAAATATCTGTCTGCAGGGATTGATATTAGCACAGTATTACTTGAGGAAGTCTAAAAGGATCTCCAGTCTTTTCTTTCATTCATATTGCATTGTCTTTATTCTGCTGTTGAAATTAAAGAACGTTTTCCAGCAACATGTCAGCCATTGTAATGCCCCTTTTTCCCTGATGCACACACATCATAAAACCATAAATCAGTGTGGCCAAATATGTTGTAAAATGTGTATGTCTAAAGGGATTAGCCAATATTTATGCTATGTGTTATCTATCTATTTCTGCAGTTAAAAAGAAGCATTTTGGGTTTAGAGGGAGGAAAGAACCGTGTCACCTCACATTGCTTGATCAGAGAAACTTTACGGAGGCAGTTGCATTTACATACAACTTTAACAATACTTTAGGAACTAAATTTGCATCTGAGGTTTGTCTCCTGTGTAGTCCAGGGTAGTCAGCTCCCTGTGGGTGTGTGTATTATCAAAGCCCCTCCATTAACTGTGTAGAATCTAAAATTAGACTATTTTGAGTATAGGGCAAGGCTAAAATATAAGACTCCCCAGACTGCCCATGGAAACTAATGATGTATAAAGATCTTTTTCAACTGTAATATTCATTTTCATGCATTTAGCAAGTGGTTATTGAGAAACTACTATACAAAAGATTGTGAAAAGCACTATGGGAGATACGCAGATAAAACAACGAGAACATTGCCTCCAGGTAGCATACATGGCAAATCTTCACAAATAAAGCAAGGTAGAAAGTCATGCACCACAAACGGGACAAAAAAAAGTACCATGTAAAGTATCTCAGGAGGGAGAGGAGGAAGTGAGGGACACCTACTGGAGGAGTTTGAATAAGACCCTGAAATATAGCATGAAATCAGGGAGACTGTGGTATGGAAGGACTAGAGAAGCATCCTCATGCCAGAGATACTTATTAGACATGAATGCTTGGGAGAAAGTGAAGCCATGTGAGTATATGTTTAACACAGCAAGGAAGCCTATGTAGATGAAGAGGAGAATGGGTAATTGGGAGCTCCATGAAAAATATCATATTTAAAAGAACAATAAAGGAGTGGACCCAGTGACTAGGCCAAAATAGAAGGCAAATCAGAAAAGATTCATTTCCTGTGCATCAAAGGAGGAGAGAGTCTAAAGAATGAGATCAGCAGTGTTACATGCTCAAAAGGGGTCTATTTAGTGAGCAATGAAATGAGCCATTGGATGAATGATTTTTAGTTCACTGGGGATCTTACCAAGGTTGATTTCAAAATTAATGACAAATTTAAATTGAAATGAATCGAAAAACAGAAGCTAAAGAAGTGAAAAATAATTAGAGGCTTAGCTTAAGTAATGTGTCAGTGAAGGAAAAGAATAACAACAGATGGTGGTGGCTTGGGTGCAGGATAAGGTTACAATGAGCTTTTAAAGGATGAAGGCAGTTTGAACAACCTATAGACAAAAAGAATGGAATCACAGAGAAGTAAGAAGACACAAGATTAAAGAAAATGTCTGAATCAAGGGTTTGGGGAAACTGAGAGGGATGACTGATTACAGAGGTGGAGTTAGCAATTTGGGGAGGAGAAGCTACATGGTTTCCTCTGAAATAAGAATGTAATGTATGTACTTTTAGGGGAGGGGAGGGACAGGGTCCCTGCAGATTACAGAGTCCCATGCAGATTACATCCATTTTCTTTCTGAAGAAAAGGAGAAGTCTTTTTTCTTGGGATTAAACAAGGGATTTAAAGGAAGACAGAAGGGTATTAAACAAGGGATTTAAAGGAAGACAGAAGGGTATACAAATATGATAAAGTTTTGTACTAACCCCTGGGGAAAAGGCAGAGACAAAGCTACAGCATGTCTAAACTTCCTTTATGATCAACACTCAGAACCTCTCTTTGGGAAGAGTATTTCTCAGTATGATGTGCTATGAATTGGCTAGACTTAAAATGAAGGGTCATAGACAAGTTAGAAAACTATTGCACAGTACATACAAAATGCAACGAGTGTTTTATTTGGCGGTATTAGTTAGTAATAATAAGTTAAAAGGAGTAGGAATAAGACATGCAGCATTTGGTAATGATTTTCTTCTGCAAAATTGTACACCTGATATTTCATTTATTTTCACCTGTCAATCTGAGAAGTTGAAAGAAAAAATTTTGTATAACCCATCCTACAAATAAAAAAACAAAATAACTTTCTAAGAAAATACAAAATCAATTGTAAACCAGAGCTAGGACAAACTTGCCCTTACTGCTTATCCATAAATTCTATCATTAAACTACATTAAAGTCAATGTCTGTCTTTTAAAAGTCATTTTCCCATCTCAGAAACAGAGGTTTTGATTTTTATGGCACTCATTGTGCAGTAACTAGAGGCAAAAAATTCAGAATTAGCCCTAACCTGTTTCCCAAATTTAGACATTGTGACATTCGTCTGGATTTTTTTAAATATAAATTTGATCTTTGACATATATTCCTCTTTAGTAGAATACAAGCTGGGTTTTTTTTTTCTTTAAACACAAGCAAAAGTGGTAGAATAGTTACCATTTCAAACAGTTGAGGAAACACCAAAATCACCCCAGTCCAGCAGAAAAGCAGTGATCATCTATAACAAACAACCACACATCAGAAGCCAACTACACTTAGCAAAAAATAGTTCAAATTTTACCTTTCCTCTTGGCCAATTCACACACACACAAAATCTCAGTAAAGTCTTCTGTGTCTTGTGAGATATAAGGAGCCAAAACAAATCAGGATTGCAAAAATAAACAGCCAAATTATTAATCCTTATCAACCTTACCAACAAATCATGCATCTACTAAATCTCCACATACCTGAACATATTTTGTCCTAAGCACATTATACTGAGCTCAGCGAGCTCTAGAATGGGCATACTACCTGTTTTGCTTGTTTATAATATCACCAATTGTGGAGTTTGATAACCTCAGTGGAACTGTTTCCAGTCTGCCTGGTATTTCCGGGAATTTTCTGGAAGCAAACTCTGCCCTGAGAAGGGGTTGGCAAGGACCTAAGATTCCTTCTCCACAGATTTTCTACCTGGAGCTTATAAGGAAGCTCCCTTCCTCTTTCATCTGAAAATGTAAATTCAAGATACTGGGAACATGATCTCCACTTAAGAAACATATAAGACAGGGGCGCCTGGGTGCCTCAGTTGATTAAGCGGTTGACTCTTGGATTTCAGCTCAGGTCATGATCTCATGGTTTGTGGGTTTGAGCCCCACGTCAGGCTCTGCACTAACAGCACTGGAGCTTACTTGGGATTCTCTCTTCCTCTCTCTTTGTCCCTCCTCCACTCTTTCTCTCAAAATAAAATTTAAAAAAATTAATTAAAAAAAGAAACACATAAGATAAAGCCCAAATAGGGAAGCAAATATTAAAGGACAGACACAGAGAATCTGGCTGACACTCACTTCTTAGTTCCAGTTGTCTCCAAACCTAACTTCACCCATTATTTTCCCATAACTTCATGGATCAGTCTTTCAGTGGATATCTAAGACCAAAAACTACCAAATAAACCTTCCCATTTGGACTCACTGATTAGGAATAGTAGTGGTAAATCTGCTGAAATTTGAGGGGAATTTACTATAATTCACCATTATATTGCATAGAGCTCAAGAGCACAATCTCCATAGGTGCACAGACAATTTGAATCTGAACTCTATCTTCCATTATTTCTTTGGTTTGGCAAAAATTATTTAACATCTTTAGTCCCCACTTTCTCTCTTGTAAGAGAGGGGTCATGAAAACAGTACCTATCTTGTATGCTAATTAATGAGATAGTGATTTGGAATTCTTATTAGCGTGTTTTACATATAATAAGTATTTAATAAAATGTAGCTACGATTTTCTGTTATTATTTACATTGGTTGTCATTAGTGTTATTATTACCAAGTGAGAAGAAAACCAGTTATTTAGGAACTAACATTGACATTGCTGCAATAAAGATGGTGCAGCTTTGGGTTAGGAATTATAACAAAGAGGACCCTTCTTGCATCAGTCATGTTTTACAAAAAAGACATATGATTGAAAATTTTAGTCTCTCCTTATGTTAAATATTTTTAGATCTAAGTGTAAAGTCAAAAAGGCAATAAATCTAGCAAGCTACACCTTTACATATCCCTTTTTAGTAATGTGCATAAAGTTTGCCCATTAAAAAAAATGAGTTGGCTTAATTCATTGTGAAAGTTCTTTATTTATATTTAATGTAAGTACTTTTTAAAGATATGTACGGGAAACATATCTTCCCACTCCACTCTGTGGTTTGTGTTTTTACTATCTTAATGGTGTCTTTTGATGAAGGGAAGTTCTTAATTTTACTGATTGCAATTCATTAGTCTTTTCCTTTAATGCTATTGCTTTTGAGTACTATCTACAAAATCTTACCTACCATAAATATAAGAAGAATTATAGTTGCTACTCTATAGAAGTTTTGTTTTTTTAATCTTTCTTTCTACCATCCATCTGCAACTGATATTTTTTTCTGTGTGATGTACAAAATAGAGTTAAAAGTTCATCTTTTTTTTCTATATTGATTCCAGATTGATTTCCATTAGATTTCTTGGTAAATCTTGGTTCCTTCAATTTCCATATAAATTTTAGAGAGAGCTTTTTAATTTCCATAGGGGGAAGTGTTTCATGATTCTGAATAATATTGCAATGAATCTACTAGCAACTTGTGGGATTGTTGTTCTATAATCTTTGTTTGTCCAATCCATGAACCTAGTATGTCTTCCATTTATTTAGGTCTTCTTTAATTAATCTCAATAGGATGTAGTATTCAGTTAAATTTCGTGCATAACTTGGTTCAGTTTATTCCTTCATATTTGATTTTATTGATGTTGCTGTAATATAGTACGCTTGTTAAATTTATTTTTGTAAATTGTCTGTTGCTGGTATTTGTAAGGGCATTTTTTATTTTGATCTTATATATAGAAAACTTGTAAACTCATTTGTGAGTATAAATAATATATATGTAGATTCTTAGTGGGAAAAAAAAGGCCTTTATTAATTTACTGGATAGTGAATCTAAAAGGCATCAGAGACTTCAGACACTTCAAATCCATTTTCTATTTCTCTTTTATTCTTTTTTCCTTGGAAACAGCAGCATCTCCAATCCAGAAACATAGTAGTCATCTATGACTAAAGGATCTATAGATTCCTTTTCTTCATATGACCCCAAATTATCCTTTCCATATCTTCCCCCACACTCTTGCTTTACTTAGTTTAGATCATGTCCTGCCAGGATACTTAAAAGAAGCATCAAAATAATTCCTCTTCTTCCACTGCATCCTTTCCATGAAACTCTTGTCATGTTTGTTGAAGAAACATCAAAATTCGGCTTTTATTTATACATTTTTTTGCATTGATCTGAATGCATATTCTTAGATGATAATTTGTTTCCTGAATTAGAACACCATTTCCCATAAGACTTTGTTCAGAGGATATTGACTAATGCTCATATCCATATTTATGTTAAAAAGCCTTATATAGCAAAGTATAAAATTTAGGCAGAGACATATGCAAAAGAGCCAATGCTTTTGATTAATTTGTACTTTTGTTCATAAACCTGTTTGATGGTCAGTTAAGGGTAGACTTCCTTTTAAAATTATGAAACTTTTCATTATTTGGGGTTTTTTTTCTTTTGATGTAATTGGTCTTCATGACCCCTGCAGTGCAGAGAGAAGATACATGAAGTTATCAATAAACTTTAAACAATATTCCATTAACTCTGTTGTAGTTAGCAAGAAATACCTGGTCCACTGATTGAATAATGTAAAGATTTTGAATAAGCACATTGATTGAACTGCTTGAAGCCTTACACTGAACTCGTGTTTTTCCTAGAGTGTAGAGGCCTGACATTTAATTCCAAAAGTCTCAGTGACCTTAGAGTGCTAAGCCAATAAACAGCTCAGTCTGTTCCTTGCATTAACAGTAATATTACCAATATATTTGATATTTACAGGGAGAAGGAATGTTGAAAATATGTCTATATTTTTTAAATGGAGTGTTTCTCTTCAGTGAATACATTTCTAATTTGTACTTTCTGAAGTATCACCTGAGGCAATTTTATCTTCTATAGATCTGAAATATGTCCATTAATAACACTGCTGACTAATAACTAAATGAAAAATACTTTATGGTCCTCGGCACAATACATTAACGTGACTCAAATAAAGTAATCTTGATCGTCAGTGTTGCATTTGTGGAAATGTTTATGGCTTTTCTCCTTATGACCTTTGCTAGCATATTTGAGTAACAAAATTGACAAAGATTAAAACAATAATAATTTTTCCAATTGGTAGAATTTCTGGAATTGGCGGAAGCAAAATCAGCATATTAATGGAACATTAATTTTCATTGCTTCACTTCCTCTTAATTGGTTAAAATTCCTCAGGGGCGCCTGGGTGGCGCAGTCGATTAAGCGTCCGACTTCATCCAGGTCACGATCTCGCGGTCCGGGAGTTCGAGCCCCGCGTCGGGCTCTGGGCTGATGGCTCAGAGCCTGGAGCCTGTTTCCGATTCTGTGTCTCCCTCTCTCTCTGCCCCTCCCCCGTTCATGCTCTGTCTCTCTCTGTCCCAAAAATAAATAAACGTTGAAAAAAAAATTTAATAAAAAAAAATTCCTGAGATGACACATAAAAAACCCTCCATTCTATTCTAGCTGCAGGCATTTCTGCTAAATTAGTCCTTCCTTACTCTTCCTCCAAGAACAATAAGTGCATCAGATCATAGCTAAAGGCACTGGAGAAAACCAGTGCTGCAAATAGAAAAATCTCATTCACCATTTCTTTGATCACAGTCTTTAAATTGAAAGCAGAAGTCTCCTATGCTTCTGTCAAATCAGTTGGAACTGGTTTGAAAGCCCAAATTGAAGTTCATATACTCAACAAATCAAAGGCTAAATGAACTGTCTGGAAGTCTAACAGAGTGTAATGAAGAGCAGTGTAATTTTTCATGTGAGTCGGTCAAGTTACCCCTGCATGATATGCTACAACTGCTATAGTGCTTTACATTATCCTCCCACTCTTACTTGGTGACTATAAAGTGTTTTATGGCACTCTTAGTAATAGTAGAACTTCTAGAAATAGCAAATTCCTGGCTTGCATAAACATCTATGCTTATCAATATATCCCACAATATTTTCACAGTTAGAAACCACACTTATGCATCCATTAAAAATTTGAGGGAGTTCAATTTTCTTAGTGTGATAGCCCTATGAAGTTTTGTTTGTATTGTTATTTTGCTTACACCAAAAGTACTTCCTATTGCTCTTAAGAGTCATTAAGAGCTTCTATCCACCCAGTAAGCTAGCATTACTTCAAATCTCATATATTCCTCTAACCACCTGGATTTAGAGATATCTATTTGTAAGACAAGGTAGGCTACTGTTCCACGTATTTTCCAAACAGAAGTTTGGAACAATTTCCATAACAACTCCTTTAGGAACAACAATAAATAGATAAGCAAGGAAAGTGCTCGAGGCCCTATTGTCCTAATCATACTCCATAAGAATCCCCCTTGTTCATAGTTCTTTAGGGGCCACAAACTAGGCACAGTACTCCCGGTGTGATCTGACCTGAGGAATAAAACAAAACTATTATCCTTTTGGTCTAACGCTTGCAAAGCAGCCTAGGTTGTATTATTATATTATTTTATTAGCAGCTTAATAGAATTCTTCACTCATATACACCAAAATCTTCTTTTAGAAAGGAGTATTTTTAATTCAGGTTACCTTCTTCCACAGAGGTGATCTGTGATCACATCTTCAATGTCTCAATCTCTAGCAGAATTTCAGTTCACTGAGGCCTAGAGATTTAAATTAACTCAGCAGAGCTATCACTCACCTTCATTTTTCTCCTCAAACTATACTTATGCTACCCGCACACCTTCAGTCATATTATACCTAGCTCCATCATTATTCTTATTTTACCTATCTTGCAACTCATTGAAGAATGTCATAACAATTTTAGGGCACAAAGATTTCTTACAATTTAGAACTACTTCTGGATTATCTGTTCATTCCACTCCTTCAGCATTAATAATACCATTTATAACATCATACATTAACTTTCTAGGTCTTTTATTTACTTTTTTAGTACCTAATGTGTCTTAAGCACAATTTATGATAAATGAAAACTGTTAAACACAGTGTGTATTGAAATACTATTATAGTATGAATCAGATAATTGAGCTCTGGTCCTTTGAAGATCAAGGAAGAACCACATAACATCGCTAGGCCTCTGTTTCCTGACCTATAAACGGCTGAAATTTGACAACATGCACTTTAAAAATCGCTTCAAACTCTAAATGCTCTGACTAGTGTAATCGCCTATCGGCTCCATAAAGGAGGAGGTATATGTATCCCTGGGTGTTTAATATAGTTAAAAAGCATATATTAATTCATCCAATCAATGAAATTTCATGGTTGTATAAGCTACTTTTCAAGGAACTTGGGCTAAAGAAATAAATCCCTTTCTTCTTGTATTGTCTAGTGAGGGGAGAAAGATGAAGTGTATAATGTTAGAAGTTTATTAGCCATAAATACAGCAGGGAAAGATGATCAGAAGTGTCAAGGTTTGATTTCCAATTTTCAATATAGTGGCCAGCGTAGGCCTCTCTGTGAAGGTCACATTTGAAAAAAGATTGGAAAGATATAGGGGTGAGCCATACAAACACATGGAGAAAGAGTGTCCTTTGAAGCACGAACAGCCAGGGCAATTCCTGATGTCGTAGTTGACTAACCAAGAAGGGACCAGAGATATTAGAGCTCTTCTCTGAAGGAGGCAGAAAAGTAGCAAGGAGCCAGTAGGTCATGTAGGGCCTTGTAGGTCATTGTGAAGAGGCTGACCTTGACTCTCTGTAAGATGAGAAGCCCTTGGACAGTTCTGAACTAAGAGGTGGCATGATCTGATTTATATTCAAAAGATAGTACTAGCTTCCAGGTTGAGATTAGACTGTCGAGGAACAAGGAGAGAAGCAAGACTACAATTTAGAGATGATGGTGGTTCTGACAAACAGAGAAAGTAGTGGGAAGGGCTGGCATTACGGATATATTTTGAAAGTAGAGACAACAGGAGTTTTTAAATGAAAGAAAAATCAAAGATATTTTTGGCCTCACCAACTGTAAGGATGGAGTCACTATTAAATGAGATATAGTACAGCAAGTCTGTGGGGGATGTCCAGGAATTTAGCTGGAATATATTTGGTTTGTGATGTCATTTAGGCATCAATAATTACTCAATAAATGTGTGTTGACTAATTATATTTAACATGTATAACATATATTCTTTTATTTATATCATATATAATTCAAAAATATAAGTTATATCGGGGCGCCTGGGTGGCTCAGTCGGTTAAGTGTCCGACTTTGGCTCAGGTCATGATCTCGCGGTCCGTGAGTTCGAGCCCCGCGTCGGGCTCTGTGCTGACAGCTCAGAGCCTGGAGCCTGTTTCAGATTCTGTGTCTCCCTCTCTCTCTGCCCCTCCCCCGTTCATGCTCTGTCTCTCTCTGTCTCAAAAATAAATAAACGTTAAAAAAAATTCTTAAAAAAAATATAAGTTATAAAGCTGGCTTTCAAATCCTTTCTTCATTCTAGATTTTTTCCCTCCCATTTTATAGATATTGCCTTTTTTCGTGCAATGAGGACAGAGGAAAACAGATTAGAGGAATAGATAATTTGATATGTGCTGATTAAACATATGTTATTACCCCAATATTCAAAGGGAAGGTAAATTTCCATTATATTCTTCATTTTATAGATCAGCTTCTATTTGAGATGAATATCCATTAGAATACACAGTCTGCATATATTTTTTATTTAGAAATACAATGGGTGAAAAAGTTGCTGTTAGTGAAAAATTTTGAGAACTTCTTTGAGTATTTGGAAACATTAGGATATCATACAAAGGTAAAAAGTACTGTTGCAGATAGTAAAAAACATTATTGGACCCTTATCATACTCCATATAAAAAAACAACTCAAAACAGATTAAAGACTTAAATATAAGACCTGAAACCATAAAACTACTAGAGGAAAACAGAAAAAAAGCATCATGACATTGGTCTTAGCAATGATTTTTTGGATATGATCCATAAAGCACAGGCCACAAAAGCAAAAATACACAAATTGGATTGCATCAAACTGAAAAAGATTCTGCATAGCAAGGAAACAATGAACAGAGTGAAAAGACAGCCTAGAAATAGTAGAAAATATTTGCAAACCAGAGACCTCCTAAGGCTTTAATATCAAAAATATAAAAGAAACCCAACTCAATGGCAAGAAAACAAATGGCATGATTTAAAAACTAGGTAAAGGACATGAATAGACATTTCTCAAAAGAAGACATACCAATGGCCAATAGATATATGGAAACATGTTCAACACCACTAATCATCAGGGAAATGCAAATCAAAATCACAATGGACTATCATATCACACCCGTTACAATGGCTGTTATCAAAAGACAAGTTATAACAAAAGTTGGCAAAGATACTGAGAAAAGGGAATCCTTGTTCACTGCTGGTGGGAATGCAAATTGGTACAGCCACTATAGAAAAGAGTTAATAATACAAAACAGTTAATAATACAACTACCATATGATCCAGTAATCTGACATCTGTGTATATAGCCAAAGGAAATTAAATCAGGATCTCAAAGAGCTATCTGCACTTCTATGTTCCCTGCAGCATTATTCACAATAGCCAGGGTCTGGAACCAGCCCAAATATCTGTTGATGAATGAATGGATAAGGAAGATATGGTATGTATACATATATATGTATGTGTACACACACATATGTACACACACACACACACACACACACACACACACACACATACACCAACTTAGCCACCCAGGTACCCCTAGTGATCCTCTTTTTTAAATCAGTTTATGTAAATTCTTCACTTAAGCCATCTAGAAGAGAAAGATCATTATATCGAGAAAAATGCTTAAACTTATTTTTATCTGCAAATCAAAGGTTCTTTTTAATGTGATCTTTAACCATTTTTGATCATTTTAATATCTTCTTTAAAAATGTTTCTCCATCACAAAGGCAGTAAAACTCATGGTTTTTAATGTTTATTTTATTTTTGAGAAACCAAGAGACAGAGCACCAGCAGGTGAGGGGCAAAGAGAGGGAGACACAGAATCCAAAGCAGGCTCCGGGCTCTGAGCTGTCAGCACAGAGCCTGACGCAAGGCTCCAACCCTCAAACCAGGAGATCATAACCTGAGCTGAAGTTGGTCGCTTAACCGACTGAACCACCCAGGCACCCCAGCAGTAAAAATAAAAAGAGAAATAGGTTTCCATTGTACCCATTATCACCATTAACAACCCAAAATTACATTATTGATGTTATCCTAGCCCAAGTATTTTTACCTAATTAGTAGGGATCAATACGGTTCAATTCATGAAGGGCCTTTAAGTTTTTGAAGTAAAGATTTCTTTGCACCTCTCCAGGTACTGTGTATATTCTTCTCCCTGTACCAAGGTGCCCACTCCAACTAGCTAGCCATTCAGAGATCCTTAAGAAGTGTCTCATTTAAGTTAACAGTTCATTTATCAGGACTTCCTACCCTGGATTCCAGATCAAAATACACCTGATCAAAATATACTTGTCCTGTATTATTACAAATCCATTCAGCAATAGCATAGTGGGTTTTTCTTCTTAAGAAATACATATTTATGTCATCAGCATCACCTGGGAGACTGTTAGAAATGCACAATCTTAGGGGCAGAGAGATTGAGACAGAATCTGAAACAGGTTTCAGTCTCTGAGCTGTCAGCACAGAGCCCAGTGTGGGGCTCGAACTCATGAACCATGAGATCATGACTTGAGCCAAAGTTGGACGCTTAACCAACTGACCCACCCAGGTGCCCCTTTCTTTTCAAATTTTTATTTAAATTCTAGTTAGTTAGCATACAGTGCAATATTGGTTTCAGGCAGCATTATCAACAACAGCCAAACTATGGAAAAAACTCAAATGTCCACTGACCAATGGATAATCCATTCATCAGTTGGTGAGCTCCTTCCATAGTTTGGCTGTTTTTGATAATATATATGTATATACATGAATACAATGGAATATTACTCAGCAAACAAAAAGAATGATATCTTGCCATTTGCAATCAATCACAAGCATTAAAAGCCTTGGTCCTAAAACTGTTTTCAAATAATATGTCTACTGTATCTAAGTTTTGTAATTTTTTTGGCATTGCTGTACTCTTTATTACCATTTTAACATATGAAGTCTCTGTCATGATATAACATTTTTTCATTCAAGATATTGGCGTTTTGCATTTTCTTACTAGTTTCCCTCTCTTCTCTCCTTTTAACTTTGATCAGTTTTTCTAAGAGTTTACTGATCTTTTTGGGAACGAGCTTTTCATTTAAAAACTTTTCTCTGTGGGGCACCTGGGTGGTTCAGTCGGCTGAGCCGCCAACTTCAGCTCAGGTCACGATCTTGCAGTTCATGGGTTGGAGGCTGCATTGGTCTCTGTGCTGACAGCTCAGAGCCTGGAGCCTGCTTTGGATTCTGTGTCTTCCTCTCTGTCTCTACCCCTCCCCTGCTCATGCTCTGTCTCTCTCCATCTCTCAAAAATAAATGAACATTAAAAAAATTGTTTTTTAAGTTTTCTCTGTTGTTTTTCATTTTCTATGCCATTGATTTCTCATCTTATATTTATTTTTTCCTTTTTCTAGCTAATTATTTTATTTTATTTTGAGAGAGAGAGAGAGAGGGAAAGTGTGAGTGAGGGGGGAAGGGGACTGAGAGTGAGAATCCCAAGCAGGAACCATATTCAGCATGATGTGGGGCTCGATCTCACCACGCTGAGATTGTGACCTGTGCCCAAATGAAGAGTTGGACGCTTAACCGAAAGAGCCAGGAGCCCCACTGGCTAATTTTTAAAATCACTCTTCTTCTCCTATTTTATGGTATTAGATCATCAACATTCTACTGTTTTTTTTTGTTTTGTTTTGTTTTTACTAATTGAGGGATTTAAATCTGAAATTTCACTGTAACCATTTTAGCATAATCCAGTAAAGACTAATTTCCCCCCTAGATTTCTTCTCTGAACAGGTCATTCCAGTTACTTGAGGGATATGACTTTTTCCTACCAATTCCTAAATTAAATATTTCTATGATCAGATAACATATTTTGTATTATTTTGATCCTCTGACATTGAGTTTTGTTTAACGACTCAGCATTTTCTCTATCTTGGTGAATGTTTCATATGCACTTGAAAATAATGATACTACTATTACCACTGGTTTCTATTTGACAGGGTACTGTTAAAATTTCCAAAGTTGCTTATGAATTTTTCTATTTTTCCTTTAAGTGTGTCAGTTTTGTTTTGTATTTTGAAATTCTGTTATTAGGTGCGTATGGATTTATCTTTGGTAATATTTCATTCCTGAAGTACAACATGCTTTGTCTGATGTTAATTAACCCACACCCGCTTTCTTACGCTTAGCATTCTTAAGGTGTACCTTGAGCACTCTGTGTCCTTGTATTTAATACTCCTTGTAACGGCACATAGGCAGGCCTTGCTCTTTTATTCGGTATTATAATCAAGACCTTTTAACTGGAGTTATTTACTCCCTTTCTATTTATTGTAAGTACGGGTGTACTTTGATATTTGTATTGATATGCTGATATACCAAATACTGATGCAATCTTTGTTCCTCAGTGTTTTATCTGCCTTATTTTTTGGATAAGTAATATTTTTTTTCTAGTATTTGATTTATACTGCCCGTGCTGAGTTTTGAGATATGCCTCTTTCTATTATTTTTTATTGTCCTACAGATTACAATATGTATCTTTATCACAGCCTACATTTAAACAATATAGAAAATGTACAAGACTATAATTCCAGTTAACATTTCCTAGCCCAAATTCAAACACAAACACAATTGCATTCTTCTTGTTATATTCTTCCAAATATCTACATTTCTGTTATACTCTTCTAAATATCTACAAATGCTGCCATATAATATTGGTACTTTTTTTGCTTTAAACAATTACCTTTTAGAGAAATGTAAAGTTATTTTTTAAAGTTTTACCATACATGTGTGTATGTGTGTAAAATCTGGCCATTTTACATTCAGCCTAGTGTCCTTCCAGAAATTTCATGCATATTAAAAGATAAATTTGCATACTACCTTCATTGTTCTGTGCCTTTATACTTTTGATTTTATATATGACAGAAATTTTTCATTTAGATGTGTTACATTTTACAAGAGGTTCACGGTTTTCCGTTGTATGGATATGCAATAGCTGCCTGAAGCAGGTCCCAGGTGAATACTGCCTGATGCTAAAATAATCTGCTTATATATTTATGGACACGTAAATATTTCTATAGGATAAATATCTAAATGTAGAATTACATACTCAAAAAAATGTTTTACTATCATAGATGTCTCTAATGTGCCCTCCAAAAAAGGATGTACCAATTTACAGTTCCGTCTACAGTATGTAAGAATGCCTAATTCTAGGATTTATTTTCTAATAGTTATGGCGGTATAATTTACATACAACAAAATTCACTTAAGTTAGAAGTGCATTTTGATGAACTCACTAGTGTATAAAGTTGCATGGCTTTTGTCACAATCAAAATCTAGAACTGTTCACCACCTTCAAAAGTTCCCTCGCAATTGAATCCAGATCCCTTCTCCTGGTATCCAGGCAACCATTGCTCCGCTGTCACTATCAGTTTGCCTTTTCTAGAATTTCATATAAATAGAATCATACAGTGGATAGTCTTTTGTTTTTAATTATTTCACATAGCAAAATGATTTTTAGTTACATCCATGCTGTTCTTTGTCATTGCTGGCTGGTACGTCATAGCGTGGTTATAATATAATTTCTTTATTCATTCACCACTTGATGGACAACTTGGGCTGTTTCCAGATTTTGATTATTATGAATAACGTTGTTATGAAAATTTATGTATAAGTGTGTGTACTTATTTCCATTTCATTTTACTTTGTGTGTGGCCGTATACAAAAATGGGATTGCTGAGTCATATGATGTGTTATTTAGCTTTATAAGATACTGCTTTAAATTTCCCAAATTAGTTGTGCCATTTTGCAATCTTATCAACAATGTATGAGAGTTCCATTTGCTCCACATTTTTTCTGGTACTTGGTACTGTTAGCTCTTTTTTAAAATTTAAATATTGGGTTTAACCATTACAGTGGCTTTAATTGCCTGGCCTGTATGACTGATGATGTTGAACATCTTGTAGGTGTTTATGATAAGGTCATTTATACACTTTCTTTGTGAAATATCTGTTCTAATGTTTGGCCCACTTATTTGGTCATTTGTCTTCTTATAATTTTCAAGCTACTGACACATATGACGAAAGAGATATGAGAAAATGGAATCAGAAAAGAAAGCAGGGCTTGTATCTGACTGTTAATACACAGACATAGGAGAGACTCATTAAAAGATTTCAAGCTTTCCTTTAAACAGTAGTTCTGAAACCTGACTATGTGTTAGAATCTTTCCCCAGGAAAGATGAGAAATCTACCAAAGCCTGGGTCTCACCAAAATCAAATTAAATCAGAATGGGTAGTAGTGAGTGAACCTCATATTTTTTAAATCTCCCCCAAATGATTCTATTATACAGTCGGAATTGACTATAACCTTTTTTATAAATTTTTGACAGTGGTAGAATTTCCAAAAGGATCAAAGCCAAGTCGGCTTTAGATTCAATTATGGATGTTTAACTGAACGTTAAGAAAATGTTAGATTTTGGTTAGAATACAGGATGGAATATGCTCCTCTTGAATAAGATTGGCAATTAGAGCAGATTGTTAAAAACAGTGATGAGTGACAAGATAAAGAGTATTTAGATGTTTATTTCTTTAGTCTTAATCTGAATATATATCCTCTTTTAAATGTGGTGTGTATTAAGTTAGTAAGCCTTGATATTTTAATAGAGAACATTATTTGTTTAAAAAAAGTATAATTAAATGGAACATGTGCCTATCTCTCTACCCACAAATATAAATTCAGTTGTTTCGATCATGAAACTCAAAATAAATTGACATTTTCATTATTGACTGATATTAAATAAGTGTATGCCTAATAATGGGAATTAAAGTGAGACTGATTTTAGCTCATTGTAAAATGGGAAAAACATCCTGAAGATATGCTCTCGCAACATCTCATATATGATATCTAGTGTATCTCTTCCTAGAATTGTGCTTGTAGCATACAAAATAATCACAAATTACTTTGTCAAGTAAATACACTTTAGGAGGAAACAGAGTCCCACCACTATAGGTTATTTAAGCAAAAATTAGACTCATCTGCTAGAGATACTGTTGAACAGATTCTTAAGGGAGTAGAAAAGTGGTGAAGGTGAGTTTTAAAGTCCCCTTGACTTCTAAAATTTTTTGATTGTACACCTTCATTATATTGACATCTGAACTTTACAATACCTTGCTGATTTTCACCTGCTGTGGGAGAATGATGTGGTTTTAACAGAGTAGCTTTCTGACCCAATTCTTCTTTCATATTTGAAGAATTCTTATTAATTTTTTCTTAGGATAGGCAGAAGTGTGTGGAGACATGCAGGCTTTGAAAATTGAATTGGCGACACTTAATACGAAGTAAAATTGGCTTCATTGCAAAAATTCAACAAAGAAAGGGGTAACCAAATGAGCGTGCTGTCCCAAACAAGCCTGAGACATTCTGAAAATGGCACATCTCATCCTCGTTTTGTTAAATCAGATCCTCCTTCCTCACCTCTGATGTTGCGTGAGTTGGAGTTGTTTATTCCTATTGCCTCAAGAGTAACTTTATTAGCCTTCCATTATCCCAGTAAAAAGGAGTCCAGTCTAAACATGACATTACTCTGCTCATGTTTTATCATGCTGGCAGCTTGACTTATTATATTACCCTTTGTATGTATGGCATTTTCCACCCTTTACTGTAAAAATAAGACAACAACATTCCAGACAATTGTTATTAAATTTTACAACTACATATTTGTTTTCAAAGGATTGAAATGATAATGTTTATTTTTTGTTTATGAAAAAGTATCTATTTCCTTTCGTTCAGAACAAAAGAAAAATTTGTGGATCATAAACAAAATTTTCCCATTTTTCCTGTCCTACCATTCCCCTTCCTTCTTTTCATGGACCTTCCTACTCCCTCCCTCAAGTTACCTTTAAGCCATTATGTTCTACGGTTACATTTTCTACTCGTGATAAACTTGACAATACTTTGCCTTCGAGACCCTGATACACAGAATTTGCTTCATACCACAAGGTTTTGGTAGGAGTGTTTAGGTATATATTCAATATTTAACGAGTACTCACTGTAAGAAAGATACTGGGATAGATGGGAAAGAATCAAAAATCATGCAGTCATTTGTTTACAGTTTTGAGGTAGAAAGAGAGAGAACACCAATTCTTGGTGAATAGTTACACAAAGTAAAGAGAAAGAGAACAGAGAACAGATTAAATACAATTCTGGCATTTAAGGAAACACATCCACTCTTCTCTCTGTGTCACACGAGATATCAAAACAAAGACTAAACAAAGACTAAACGACAAAAAGGTAATGTTTGAAAGTTTGGTTATTTTGCAAGAGCACCTAGTCTAGCTACGTTATGTCCCTACCTAGAAAAAAAATATATTGACAGAGAGAGGTAACTCACTGAGTCTCTGCAAAGGCCAAAGACTTAGAACTAGAGGAATACGGTTACAATCCCAACACCAAGATGACACAGTGGGCTACTCTAGTGGAAGCCTTGCTGGGGCTGCCTCTCAAACTTGAACCCTGGCACACTTTGCTGCCAGCTCTGGTCATGGGATACTCTGACAGCCAGATATCTCTTCATCACACTTGTGTACCTTCCCTAGCGAACTCTGCCCAGCATCCTCTTGCTCACATCACCCTCTCCTTTATCAGACTCTCATGTGCATCTGTCTGATTGACAGAGGCTTGGTCATTTGTCTGAATTTAACTGAAGGCAAGTAGCAAAAGAAACTCAGGCTTCTAGCTTGGGCAGGCTAGACCCCTAATGTACTAAATTTCCCTAATACAGAAAATGTTCCAAAGATGTTCTATACCAACAAGAATACAATAATCACTGGAGTATAAAAACAGACTTAGGAAAATGTCAAGCTCTTATCAAAAACTTATTACACAGCAATCATATAGTGAGTAGTTAATGGATGAAAAAGGATTTCTGGTCCAGGAAGAAAATAATACCATCTAAGAATACCATCTAAGAAATAAAATAATACCATCTAATAATTCTTTCGGAAGGGACGTGGAGTGCCAGCAAGGCATATGTACAGAAACTTTTTAAAAATGTATTTTATTTTGCCATAGAAATATTAACACGCTATTGAACTGGTTTACAACCCCTTCTTGGTTAGATCCTGGAAAACTTGATTTTACTTCTGTAACGGAATTCTGTGGGAAGAAGTTATTCACCCGACAGGCATTTGCTTTACAGTGCATACATTTTGGAATTTGAGATATGCCTCAAAACACAAGGTATTTCAGCACACATCCAGGTGTGCCACCCAGCTCTTTACTACCTGCCAACAGCTTTACATAAAGGAAGCTGAGCTAAGGGTCCTTTTAACCACTGCTGCAAGCTGACAAGGCGTTGGATGTGCACCATTCAGCTGCAGGAAATAAAAACCTTGTCAAAATCAGGCTGTTCTGGAGACGGGCTGGGAAGACACCACAGCATCAACAAAAGCTGCACCATGAGGGCAGCTGATCCACTGTGCTTAAGGAAGCATGATCCGTCTGACCTGGTGGCCATCACATAGGCCGATCATCTCCTGTTGATCACTGGGCAAATTGGCATGGCATGCTTCTCTCTCCATGGCACTTACACAGCATCGCCATTCATCAGACGGGGCCCAAGTAGGCACTCTGCTGGAATACTCTTTTTTAACATTTATGTATTTTTAATTTTTTTAATACGAAATTTATTGTCAAATTGGTTTCCATACAACACCCAGTGCTCATCCCAACAGGTGCCCTCCTCAATGCCCATCACCCACTTTCCCCTCCTTCCCACCCCCCCATCAACCCTCAGTTTATTCTGTTTTTAAGAGTCTCTCATGGGTTTGCCTCCCTCCCTCTCTTTCTCTCCCCCCCTTCCCCTCCCCTATGGTCTTCTGCTAAGTTTCTCAGGATCCACATAAGAGTGAAAACACATGGTATCTTTTTTCTCTGTATGACTTATTTCACTTAGCATAACACTCTCCAGTTCCATCCACGTTGCTACAAAAGGCCATATTTCATTCTTTCTCAATGCCAAGTAGTATTCCACCGTATATATAAACCACAACTTCTTTATCCATTCATCAGTTGATGCACATTTAGGCTCTTTCCGTAATTTGGCTATTGTTGAAAGTGCTGCTATAAACATTGGGGTACAAGTGCCCCTGTGGTTTTGAGAGAGAGACAGACAGACAGACAGACACAACACGAGTGGGGGAGGGGCAGTGAGAGAGGGAGACAGAATCTGAAGCAGACTCCCAGCTCTGAGCTGTCAGCACAGAGCTCATTGTGGGGCTTGAAGCCATGAACCATGATATCATGACCTGAGCCTAAACCAGATGCCAGCTGGAACCCCCTCTGCTGGGATACTTCTGAAATATTGCAGAAGTCTGACTATGAGAAAAAAAACCGTAAGGCTATAGTGCTGACCACAGCAAGGGAACAAAGGAAACGCCCATTTGAATATTTTTGATTTAAACAACAGCCACCACCATCGCAATTTGACTTTGCTACTAATTAGTATTTGCGTATAAGCTTTTATTTTTTCTTTCCCTGTCTCCATTCCACCATTGTTTTTGTTGGTGCCTGATGTTTGCCACGAAAACTTCTCAAAAAGCACTATCAAGGATTTGTTTTAATTTTCAGTTTTTAAACCAGGATTTCACTCATCTTATAATTAATGTGGATGCCAGTAAGCCAGAGCATAATCAGCATGGGCCTCACTTGGTGAGATAGAAAATATTTTTGTCCTTATTCTGTTTGGGTGTCTGAAGCCAGGAGACTTTGATTTGAAACCCGGCTCTCCTGCTTTTTTGTTCTGTTTTCAGTGTACTTTTCTGAGCCTCGGGATCCTCAGCTATTCAATGGAAACAAACAAACAAAAAACAAAACCAACCAAACACAACGGCAAAAAGAACCTAGTTTACAGGGCTGTCATAGGTACTAAATAAGGAAACAGTTGTAAAAGCATCAACAGCGATGCCTGGAACACTGTAAAGATTCAGCATATATCAGCTAGATTGAGATGTGGTCCATTATGAATTTGCACAGACAGCAAACATAGTATGCATTGAAATTTAAAAACCCAGTAAAATAGCATCCTGCACTTTTCATGTAAACAGAAAGTATATTTAAAAATTTTCAATTCCCATTTGCGTTTTCTATTTGAAAGTCAATGAGACTCCATGGCCATTATCTTTTTGCTACATCTGCTGGGCCTTCACCACAGTTTGCATAGTAGAATTGAATTTAAATAAATTGTGATTTCAATCACATTCAAAAGGGTTTCCATGAAGGAATTAATTTGGATATATACGATAAAAAGCATTCTGAGAACATATACCCTTTTTTAAAAATGAGTGTTCTTATCACGTTTTAAAATTATTTTTAAAATATATGTGATGCAGAGTTATATAACGTGTTTTACTATCTGTTTTACTATCTTCGACCTGGCAATAACAATCAAGATCAATATAAAATTTTATTCATCATATAGCAAAACAATCTTGACTTTTATTAGGGAAGGAAGACATAATGACTTCTGAGAGGTTTCAGTTTGACTTCTGACAATTTGAAGCTTCTTGTAATAACTAGTGATTGCCAGCTGAAGTATTGAATTAACAATTAAGGATGATGCTTGCCAAAGAAATCTAAGTGACAAAAATGAATGGCTTGCTTCTGACCAATTTTCTTCCTTTGCCATATGATATCTGAAAATGTACACTTGAACCCCTGCTCAGATGGAATGAGGGGGGCCACTCCCAGGAAGACAGAGGGGATGTATGCCACTGGCTAAAATCCAGTTAGGTAATTACATTTTTTTCAACATAAAATACTCATGTTATTACAATTAAGTATTGTATTTTTCATTTTCCTGCACTCTTTTTTGCCATCTGTTTTTGCTAACAGTTACTGATTTATTCAGGAAGACTGGCAACATCATTTTAGCTGTAGGAGAAGTGATATTTGTAATGTTTGGTATGAAACATACAAAGACGCCACACAAGGGAAACACTGACTGTTCAAAAGATAAGTAACAATAAGAAGAGGAATTCTGACCAAGAGCGTAAGAGCTGGGCTGTTAATTTTTTTTTAATCAAAATGGTCTCAGCTGAAGGAAGCCTATGGAACAGCCTAGTCCAGGGGTCTGCACACGTTTCTATAAAGGGCCAAATAATAAATATTTTAGGCTTGTGGGCCATATGGTCTCTTTCACAACTACTCAATTCTGCCTTTGCAGGAGGAAATCAGCCATACATACACAGGCAATACATACACAAATGAATGTGGCTGTGTCCCATTAAAATATTTACAAAACCAGGTGGTGGGCCAGATTTGGCCAGCAAGCCATAGTTTGTGGACTCCTCATCTAATCTAATTTTTTTTTCAGAGAAGAGGAAAATCAGGTTCAGAGATACTAAGTGACATACCTAACCCAAATCTCCAAAATCTTTCTATTAGAGCTCAAGTTGCAGCCAGGGTTCCATTATCCTAACTTGCTATTTCTTTCCACTGCATCGTCGTTATATAAATGAGCACAAAACGGCCTCTGTGTATTGGCTTCTAGCTTGTTTATTTCTTCACTGCAGACTGAGACCCTTTAGCTCCAAAGCCTGCCAGCACCAGACTCGAAGTTTTGCACATCGAATTATTTTAAAAATAACCCACACAAGCACATGTTCAGTCATTTAGAGGCTTCATGCTTTGAATACCCCCACGAAACCTTACCCAAAGCTGTTACCTATTGATCTTATGGGGCTTGCTTTGCAGTTACAAATCCCAAGCTGCTGCTGTCTTTCAGAGTTCTTGGACCCGAAAACTCCCACCAGAAAGCTAAGCAGCTTTATCCACTTGCTCCCCTCAGCTTCTCTCCTCCCCTGGGAGTTCCATCTCCCTCCCCTTCTGAGTAGCAGACCCGGAAGCCTTTAGACCTCCTTGTGCTGAAAGAGACTTCCCGCACACGCGACTCTATAAAGGCATAGCCAGATAAACTTGGTGTGCTGGTGTCTGTCACGGTCATATCTTTTTCCCTGACCAGCCCACAAATCCATCAACACCTACAATCAGCATTCATACAGCAGAGAGCCAAACAGAAAACAAAAATGTCTGCCATCTTTAGACAGTTTCATTCAACTCACCAAATTGATTTTTTTTAGTAAGTAAATTTTTTCTATAAAGTGTATTTCTCAGAAATTCTTTATAAAGGGTTAAACTGAACTCGGGAAGCTGAAGGAACTCCGTTTTAGAAAGACTCTGTCTCTGCTGTTTTTCCACCAGGCCCCATTTACTCACGCTCTGCATTTTGCCTCTGAATAAGCCAAAGAAGCTACATTCCCACTCCAAGGGAGAGGCAAGAAAGTTAATCATTCTCTGAGTTTTGTCCTAGGCCCCAAACATCTGATAACACCTAAGAAGAGCCAGAAACCAAACATGTTCCAAGACATTAGCCTCAAACAAACCTTGGCTGACTCTAGCATCAATACTCCTACTTTTGGTAATTTATGGAATAACACCCATTGCTCACCTGACACTTGCCTTTGATTGGACCGTACTATAGATTCCTGAAGGAACACGCACCCTAGACCCTTTCCAATATAAACCCTTAGCCCCAAGGAACAACAAGACTCATTTTCTTTTCCTTTCCAAGTCTCCCAGACACTCTGCTATTCTCTACCTGTCACTTACACTATTCAGTAACTCTGTTTCCACTTTTTCTGGTTCGTATTTGATTTCTATCCTGTGTGAAGCCAAAAACTCTCTTGGCTGGTCCTGCAGGACCCTTTCCTGGGTTCTTGGACTCAGCCAGCCTGCATCAAAGCCATTAGGGTTATGTTCATGTGTGCAATCCTATCTCTGTTAATAGAACATACTTCTTTTTCTGTGCAAGATGCCACAAAATATCAAGGAGGCTGAAAATTAATAAACGTTTGCAGATAATAACCTTTTCTTTATTATTATTATTACTTTATTATTTTTTTTTAGAGACAGAGTGCATGGAGCCCAATGCTGGACTAGGTCTCATGACCATGAAATCAAAACCTCAGCCAAAATCAAGAGTCAGATGCTTAACTGATTGAGCCACCCAGGCGGCTCACAAACTTTTTCTTTATAGCCTGTGTCCATTATGTGTCATAGGAAGTGGTTACAAATTTTGTAAGAAAGGGTGATAGAAACAGTAAGAGACTTCATTTCTTGTGTATGTGAATATACTTTCAAAAAAGAGTATGTGTCCACAATGTAATTAAAAATATTTATGTGGCACAAATGAAATAGCAAGATTTCTACAGATGCATATAAATGCCTGTTTGAAAATCCAAGGGAAGATTTTCAAATATTCCAATTACCTTTTTCTGTAGACAGGCTATTTTTCAAATGTATCATAATACTAGTTAAGTAGTAAATAAAGATTAGTGTTCAGAAAATATTCACTTACCATGACTACCATCTACATGGGAAGACTATACTTTCCAACATGTTGACTTAGGGACTGGCCACGTGACTTGTTTTGGTCAACAAGATGTTAGCACATGTGACATGAGTAGAGGCTTGAAATATGCTTGAACAGTTGAGCCACATATGAGAAAACATAGAAGGCTGGAAAACATGACTCGTATAGTGTGAAATATTTGGTAAAAGTATTGCCTAAAAAAATCTAAAGTAAGACATTTCCCCCAAGAAATTGGTGAAATTGGATAACAAGATATTGAAAGAGAATGTTAAAAATGTGAAGTGTGAGCTGACTTCTGCTAGTTGTATTTGTTTCAGTTTTGTAAACTGCATGGTTTACAAAATAATTTAGAAGGAAAATAAAGATAAATTTCAGGGTCAGCCAGAGTTTTTCACCAAATCAAAGGTGAGCCATTTAAATGCAGGAAGAAGACCAAACACAGCATGCAAACATTAAGAAATACGTTCCAGGTAACGACCAAATCAAGAGTATGACAAACCCATTTGTTAACAGTTTTGAAAATATTTAGACAGTATCTAACGGACCTTTCTCCTAGACCTAAATGGCTCTGGCAAGACTAAATGCCTTGTTACATAGACGTTTGATATACCCAAATTACCTGAAATTAAATATACAGAACGTTATATCTCAAAAATAATTGTGAAGATGCCTTTTGAGAAAAGAATTGATCCATCTTTGAAAAAGAAATACGCTAGTAAAAGCGATGCCAAACAGGCCTTAAAGATTGACATATTTGAGATGCAAGAATACATCAGTTCCTCAATTTTTCTTTCCCGAAAGGCGAACAAGCCATTGGAAAAATCTCCTTGCTTATCAAGAAAGGTGCACTTTCCAGTTTTAATTCTGCAGATATGGCCAAAGAGGATAATGGGAAAGAAAAATACATCCAAAATGGAATCAAGTGCAGGTGTGAGCAATGGACTTGGGTGCTATTCTCAGCACAAAGCTGGGGCTACTCAGTGCCTATCCTGGAGTAGTGGGACCTAGCAACATCTGCCCAGCAGGCTTTCAGAACCCATATGGTCCTCTGACTGCTATATGCCTTCCACTTTTCATCTTCTTAGAAATCATGGCTTAAAGAAGGAATAAGTGGAATTAATAAAATATGTAGACCTGAATAAATGTCAAAATCTCTGGGATTACAGATGCAGCTACAGAAGTTAGTCGTGAAATTATACCCTTATGTATTTAATAAAATCAAGTAAAATTAAAAATAAATAATCTAAATGTTCAGCATACAAAGCTATCCTTAGAACAAAATGCTTCTCTCATTCAGCTGGTCTGTGAAATCAATCTATATTGTAGTTCCTTCCTTTGTGTGGTTGTACTTAGTTCCACTGTAGAATTAACTATATTCATCTATAAAGTTTTCTGTTGACAGACATTTGGGTTGCATCTACTTGTTAGCTAATGTGAAAAAAGCTGCTATAAAAATTCAGGCACAATTCTTTTGGTTGGACATATGTTTTTATTTCTCTTGCATTAATACTTTGAAATGACATTACAAGGTCAAATAGTAGGTGTAGTTTTAACTTTAAATGAAACTATCTACTCTTTTGACAAAAGTGCCATTTTATACTCCAGCAGGTATACGTATTTGAAAGGAGATAAATCTACCACTCTTAGTGAGGGATGGGATTGGATGCCAAGAACATAATTGGAAATGTATCTGAAACCAGTAAAAGTTTATAGTTTTAGGTTTAACATTTTAAAAAAGCATTTGTCAATGGTTAAAATAATAAAGTTTTTGCACAATGAAGGAAGCCATCAACAACATGACAAGGCAACCTACTGAATGAGAAAACTTATATGTTCAGTAAGGGGTTAATATCTCAAATATAGAAATAACTTATACAACTCAACACCAAAAACGCAAACAATCTAGCTAAAAATGAGCAGAGGACCTAAATAGACATTTTTCTAAAGAAGACATACAAATGGCCAACAGACGCATGAAAAGATGCTCAACATCACTCAATATCAGGGAAATGCAAATCAAAACCACAATGAGATATCACCTTACACGTGTCCAAATGGCTAGAATAAAAAAAGAAATAACAAGCATTGGCGAGGAAGTGGAGAAAAAGAAAACCTGTACACTACTGGTTGGGATGTAAAGTGGTGAAGTCACTGTGAACAACAGAATGGAGGTTCCTCAAAAAGTTAAAAAATAGAATTTCCATACGATCCAGTTATTCCACTACTGGGCATATACCCAAAGAAAACAAAAACACTAATTCAAAAAGATACATGCACCCCTATGTTTACAGCAGTATTATTTACAAAGCCAAGATATAGAAGCAACCCAAGTGTCTGTCAATAGATGAAGGAATAAAGATGATGTGGTATATATACACAATGGAATATTACTTGCCCATAACAAAGAATGAGATCTTGCCATTTGCAACAACATGGATAGACCCAGAGGGTAGAATGGTAGGTTAAATAAGTCAGACAGAGAAAGAAAAATGCCATATGATTTCACTCATATGTGGAATTACAAAATAAAACAAAGTAAAAAAGAGACAAACAAAAGAGCTAGACTCTTAAATACAGAGAACAAATTGGTCATTGCCAAAGGAAAGGTGGGTGAGAAAATGGATGAAACAGATAATGAGTATTAAGAGTACATTTATCATGATGAATGTTGAGTAATGTACAGAATTGTTGGATCGTTATATGTGCCCATCTGAAACTAATAACATTTTACGTTAACTACATGTCAAAAAAGTAATAAAATGAACATAAAATATAAATATATAATGAAAAAAGCATCTCACTACACACATAATTTTAAAAACCTATATATTAAAATATAATTAGGAAAACATTCAACAAGAAATACATAAGGACCATAGGAATGAAATCATGAAATTTTAGTGAAGAACATCACAGAAGATATAATTAATGTAAAATGTGCTATAATCCTATTAGTAAAAATATTAGTTCTTCTCAATTAAATTTATGAACATAACAAAATTGCAGTCAAAAGTGCGACAGATACATAAAATAAAATTACAAACTTATATTAAAATTTACACGGAATGGGGTGCCTGGGTGGCTCACTTGGTTAAGTGTCTGACTTCAGCTCAGGTTATAATTTCATGGTTTGTGGGTCCAAGCCCCGCGTTGGGCTCTGTGCTGACAGCTCAGAGCCTGGAGCCTGCTTTGGATTCTGTGTCTCCCTCTCTCTCTGCCCCTCCCCCACTCTCACTTTGTCTCACTCTGTCTTTCAAAAATAAATAAATGTAAAAAAAATTTTTTTTTAATTTTTTTTTAAAGTTTTTATTTATTTTTGGGACAAAGAGAGACAGAGCATGAACGGGGGAGGGGCAGAGAGAGAGGGAGACACAGAATCGGAAACAGGCTCCAGGCTCTGAGCCATCAGCCCAGAGCCTGACGCGGGGCTCGAACTCACGGACCGCGAGATTGTGACCGGGCTGAAGTCGGACGCTTAACCGACTGCGCCACCCAGGCGCCCCCCCAAAATTTTTTTTAATTACATGGAAGATTATGAATTGATTTGAATTTTATGTGATTGCATGTTATATGAAGTAATAGTTATTTTTTTTTTAATGTTTGTTTATTTCTTTTGAGAGAGAGAGTGTGTGAGCAGGGGAGGGGCAGAGAGAGAGGGAGAGAGAATCCCAAGCAGCTTCTGCACTGTCAGCACAGAGACTGATGTAGGGCTCAAACTCACAAGCTGTGAGATCATGGTCTGAGCCGAAGTCCAACGCTTAACTGATTGAGCCACTCGGGTGCCCCAGGAATAGTTGTTTTAGAAAAAAAAGCACAAATCAATGTATGCTTTATTTAAGTAATTAAGGACATTTGAATGAGGGTTTTTAACAGGATAGCATTGATGCAAGAAAACAGATTTATGGGAATAATAAATTTTTTAAAGACTTGCATTAGGGGTGCCTGGATGGCTGAATTGGTTAAGTGTCCAACTCTTGATTTCAGCTCAGGTCATGATCTCACATTTGTGGGTTTGAGCTCCATGTCGGGCTCTGCACTGACAGTGCAGGAGCCTGCTTGGGATTCTCTCTCTCCCTCTCTGTCTGCCTCTCTCCTGCTCGTGCTCTCCCTCTCTCTCTCAAAAATCAGGAAATAAACATGAAAAGAAAAAAGAATTGCATTGGTTACCCATTTATACACACAAAAAAGTTAGAATTTACCTCAAACCAACCACTGTGATAACTTCAGACTGACTGAAGAAAAAGGGAGGAAGGGAGGAAGATATGAATAAAATTTATATTCATTTTGAGGGTCCCCTCATTTTATTCTATCACCCAGTGTTGGAGTAAAAGGACAACTGAGAGATTAACTGCTTCAGTTCTTTTTTTAAATTATATTTCATTTAAAAAATGCACATGTATTTAAAAAATATGCATGTATGAAGAAGGGACTTAGGAAGAATAGAGAGTCTAGACGAGAATAAGGGACACCAATGGATCTCTGGAAGGAGAAAGGAAAACTGAGCCAGTGACAAAATTTGAGGTGCATATAAGATTTCATCTTTAAAAGGTCCCACATCACAAGGTGGGTAGCTAGGCATGCTGATCATTGAGAGAGAGAGAGAGAGAGAGAGAGAGAGAGAGAGAGAGAGAGAAGCAGATAGGCTGAACATTTCTGATCTAATATGCATTTCTGGTTTTCCAGTTGCAGACACTCAAAGACTTAAAATGGTTTCTTGTAACCCACCTAGAAATCAGCAGCCACAGAATGGGAGCACATAACTTCTTTTCAAAAGGAAAGGATGTTTTCTGAGATGCTACACTGAATGATCAGAGGCTATCGCTTGCCTTGAGTCACCCTCAGATTCCCTTCCATTTTATTTAGAATCAACACATACACTTGCATTTGACTTATTATATAAGTGGATACTTCTGTGTGTCAGTCTTCTTCATGAAGAGTAAGTATATCTTATTTATATATTTATAGTAAAAATACACATTGCATTACATAATTTTACACACACACACACACACACACACACTATAAGACAATGAAGTATATATAATGTTTCTTGAAAACCAGGCCCATCTCTTTTTACTCCTTTCTGTGCTATTTTGGAGTGAGAATGCTATCTTGAATTCAAATGAAACTGTGGTTGCTATGAAGTAGTTTTGTCATGATATGACTAGATATTAGAAACGCATGGATGTTCCTGACTGAATTGGTGTATCATCTGCAAAAGAAAACCGTAAAGAATTCATGCAATTATGTCCTTATCTGTTTGGAAATGTGAAAATCAGTGAAATCGGACTCAATACCCATATATCTTCAGTAATAATATAACATGACCACAAAATTAATACACTTGAAAGTATTCCAAATACGATGCCAGCATTATTCCTCTGGCAATAATAACAAATCTGTCAACAGTAATGATTAGTTTGCCTCTTCATTCAGTAGTTTTATGTAACTTTAGTAGTTTCAAATGAATTCCATATTTTATGAAACAAAGTTTTATCACCCATTTGTATTGTCCTGAGAAAGAGCTGTAGATCTGTCTAAAGAACACCCATCACTATGACATTCACTATGAAAATGCACTCTGATTTCCTCAGGGGTTACGATGTGAGACCCTAAAATTATCAAGCAAAAAACCTTAGATCTAGTCACTGGTTGAGAACTTATTAGCAGCGTGCCCTCGGGCAAGTCACTTTTTCCTCGGAACATATTTGCTCCACTGGAAAAAGTGTTGTGACGAATCAAATGAGAGACCATATAAATAGCGTGTAAATCACAAAACACTCCCCAGACTTTGGTTGTTGGTGTTGTTACAACTGTGGGCAATTAGAAGATATACAGGAACATTATTTTTTAAAAAGCTTTTATTTTTATATTTTCCTCACAAGTTCTATACATAATAATGTAATTATTAAGAACAATATTGAAAATGTATGCAATATTTTGGTACAAAATACAGAAGTATATTGTACAAAGTATAAAGTATAAAACGTCACTAGCTTCTAGGTACAAAGTATAAAACGTCACTAGCTCCTAGGGCATGATGATTCTATGAGCTTGTTAAATTTTATTCATTAAAAAAAAAGACACTTTATTGAGGCATGACTGGCATACAAAAAGTTGTAAATAATTAATGTATACTACTTGAGGAATCTTCAGAAAAGTATACACCCATGAAACCATCACCATAACCAAGGCCATAAACACATCTATCACCAGAATATTCTCAATGGTACCTTATGATTCACTCTTGACCCTTAAGCTTTTAGAAAAGGATTCTGACACCTATTTCAGAGGTTAGTCCTATCTCAAAAATCATATTTTGAAATGTATCCTTGAGTATCTGGGGTGGTAGGGAAAATTAATGATGCCAGAATGTGGTTTTGAAACTAAAATACCATGACACTGTGATAACTGTACATCCTCAGACATTTCCCGTAAAAAAAAAAAAATGGAAAATAAAAGGCTAAGTGTTGAAAAAAATGTAGAGAATTAGTATGACTGACAACATTTGTGGTTTCCATGAGTTTGTCCAGCATAGGAAGACAAAAGGATTACACCAAGACTTAGAAGAACTTTGTAATATCAGTATCAGATATTGCCCACACCACTCTACCTCTCTGTCCATTGACTTCTCTTATCTGAAAATGTGGATTTTCAGTAGAAAGGCTATATAAGTTTCTTTCACATTCTAAAAGATGGTGGTAGGGATGGGGTAAGGAACAAAGCAGCAAAATATGGCAGAAATTCTACATGTCTATAAGAAGCACTCTGTCAAGTTACTTAGGGATTCTGATGTAGTATACTTGTGATTGTTAAACCTTGTGCAAATCAGTATTCTTGGGAAGCTTTTAAAATATGTATATAAATTGCTGGACCCCATCACTTGGAATTTATGATTTAATAGATTCTCTGTGTTTTTTCCTCATTGGAGGGTGAACTTGTTAGACATCCACTTGTATCCCCAGTAGTTAGAATAATTTAGGCTCAGCAAAAGTTTGCAAAAGAAGTGAATAATGAATTCTAAGTTTCATGGGGAGATAGCATGTAAAATATGTAGGGAGAAAGCAAGTCTATGTATGTCAAATGAAACTGTTCACATGACTTTGAGCATTACAGGGAATGGACTACAGCAGAGACTGAGGGATAGGCTACTGCCTTAATATAAAACTGAGACTATTTAGGTCTCTGAGCCATGAAATTCAGAAAACTACAAGTCTGATTTTAGAGCGTGCACGCACAACGCAGCATGAGAAATTGATGCTGGAAAGGGAAGCAAGTTAATGAATGGTCTTCAGTGTCATTCTAGACACATTATCTTGTATGCTAAATGCTTTCAACTTTTAAATTAAAAAAAAGTTTTGATTATGAAATGCTTTTTTTCTATAAACTGTCACAAAGAAGTTTAGCACATGAATCAAATTTTTAAGAGTCGTTATATTTAAGAAAGGCTTAGGTCTCTGGAGCCTTACAGGTGTGGAGAGCCAGCCCAGGCTCTGAGAAATAAACTCAGGGCTCCACAAAAGGCAGAATGAAGCAATGAGATTTAGGTGACAGAGCCGCACTGATGGCAGACTGCTTATCAGTCACTTGGTTGCCAATCACAAGCCAGAAGCAGCTGAAACTGTGAACATGAGAGAGGCTTAAATCTTGCCATGTAAGAACTTATATTATAGTAATATGAAGACCCTGACTCTCCAGAGCTGGAAATCACTCCTGGTTTCATCACTGAATAGCCACCTATTAATTAGTCACCTATAAAATAGTCATCTACAAATTATCGTATGTGCAGCACACATAATGCATATGAAAAACTAGAACATACTTCAACATATACTAATGTTCCTTAGGGTACAGTGAAGCTTTTATCGTGTATAGTAAAGATATAAATGACTTTTGCATAGCATATCCTGCTTCATTAGAAGCCAACCTATACTATAGAGTATCACACAGCTTTCTCTGGTTGCTGAAGAGTGACAACATGAAATATGCATTCAAGGCCCCATACAGTAAGCAGACCAGAGTCAAGTCACCAAGCACATGTTGTTATTGTCAAGCAGATATAGAAGCTTTTATAAAATCGAATCCAAACTAAAACGAATGCAAAGGCAGATATTACCGATGCTGTTCCTGTATCAGCTAGGAATGCATTTGGCCCCAAGTAAAAGAAAATCTGTACCAGGTTTCACATGAGTCTATTTAACTCACGCACCAAGAAGTACCAGGAAGGCTGCTACAGAAGCTTGAAAACATCTTCAGAAAGAAACTCCCTCTATCCTTCTTTTTGCCATGCTTAGTAATGGCTGCTCACTTTTAAGCCCTGACAGCTCCTTCTAGACAGAAGGAAAGAGTGAGGAGAAAGGGGGGCTCTGGCAGACCAGCCTTTAGGTTTTGTTGTGTCTACGGCAACTCCTACTTTCAAGAAGGAGGAAAACTGGTATTTTAGCTCTGAAACAGTTAGTTAGAAGGGGTTTGGAAATTGAGTTCTACTACCTATTCTTATATAAAGTCTATATACTCAGATTAGAGAGGGCCAAGGGAAGAATAATATATTTAAAAGCCCTCATAATATACCCTGGCATATCTCTATATGATCTGTATGTCCAAAATGTTTCCATACCATTACTTTTTTATCTTACCAACAGGTGTTGATGGAACATTTTCATACAACTATGTCATGATGGCCGCATACCTTCTCCAATTTCAGTGTAAAAGTTCAAAATAATGTAATTTATATACCTTTTGAAGTTGGCCACTTCTATATCATTAGTTGGCAACATTTCCAAGCATAAAACAACATACTTAAAATTGTGAACACAAAAATATTACATGGCCATTTTAATACAGTTTTTGAAGTTTATTTATTTATTTTGAGAGAGAAAGAGAGAGAGAGAGAGAGAGAGAGAGAGAGAGAGAGAGAGCACATGAGCAGGGGAGAGGGCGGAGACAGAGAGAGAGAGAAAATCCCCAGCAGGATCCACACCACCAGCACAGAGCCCAACACCAGACTCCATCCCATGAATTGAGAGATCACGATTTGAGCTAAAATTAAGAGTCAGCCTCCTAACCAATTCAGTCACCCAGGCGCCTCTGTCATTTTAATATGTTTTAACATAGTGGAAAAACAGACAAAAAAAATGCTTACAATCACAGAGTTTATATTTATGATGTAAAATTCTGAGGCATTAAATAAATGGATTTTCAATCATATGCTAAAAAATAATTTTATGAGATTAATGTGTTGGATTTAATAAAAATCAAATAAACATCTGTTTTAAAACTGTACTTTTTAAAACTGATTTTGCAAATATATTAAATCAACATTTACTTTAAATGCATGTAAGATGATATAAGACTAATTGAACAAACAGATAGTACTCATGAGATTTCAGACTGGATAATTTACTACAGAGAGGTATGCATTAAAATGTTAAAACTTAAGCTGCTTTACATAAATGTAATGGAGTCCCTGAAGAAGAAAAGGGAAAGGGCAGTAAAAATTTCTTTTAAGAAACAATGATGACAGGGGCACCTGCGTGGTTCAGTTAGTTAAGCATCTGACTCTTGATTTTGGCTCAGGTCATAATCTCACAGTTTGTGGGATTGAGCCCCAAGTCTGGCTCTATGCTGACAGTGTGGAACCTACCTGGGATTCTCTCTCCCTCTCTCTCTGCCCCTCCTCCACATATGCATGCTCTCTCTCTCTCTCTCTCTCTCTCTCTCTCTCAAAATAAATAAACATTAAAAAAACAATGATGACAATTTTTCAATTTGATGGAAACTATAAACTCACAGATCCAAGAAACTCAATAAACATCAAGACAAGAAACATGAAGAGAACTACTCCAAGGCACATCATAATCAAATTGCTTAAAATGTATGATAAAACCTTAAAAACAATGAAACAAACAAAGCAGACAAGTTGCATAAAAAGAAACAGATACAGGCACAACCACCAATTTCTCACGGGTAAAGGTACAGCACTACAGTGCATGGCACACCCATGCAACGGAATACTTCTTAGCCTTAGAAAGAATGAACTATTGAGACATATACAAAAATGGATGAATCTCAAAATATTTACCTGAGTGAAAGAAGTCAGAGTATACACTGTATGTTTTGATTTGTTTTTTCATTGTACAGTAGTAAAATTAATAGTCACTAAGAAGGTTGTCTGGTAGAGAAGGGGCAGGAATTATAGGGGAAGAAAGAAAATTTGGGGGTGATGGACAAGTTCATTTTCTTGATTTTGGTGATGGTTTCAGGTTGAATATATACATCAACCATATTAAATTTAACTCTTTGTAGATGTGAAATGTGTATGTCAATTATACCTCCATAAAGCATTTTTAAATAAAAATTAAATAAAAAGTCTATGAGGTAGTAAAAAATGATAAATTTTGCCATCATTATATTATACACATCCTCTAATTCTACACTGAATTTAGAATAAGAAAAATGTGCAGGAAAATATGGATTAAAAACTTTTATGTCAATTGGTTTTCCATTCACTACCCAATGTGATAGAATATAAAGACTCCAATATTTTTTTTTCTTGTGCCAATTTCTTGCCAACATAAACAAGAAGCTATCAAAACTAAAGAGCACTTTTGCTTTGCCCCTTCCCAAAACACTTTGGGTTGGTGTGGAGCTATTATTCAAGAAGAAAAAAATTCTGATTTAAAAACTTGGATTTCCTATCAAAGGCCTGTCAAAAAATCCTACAAAGATGCTCATCACCTGGTGAAAAAATTAAGAAGGTCATTATGATGGAACATTGGTGAGGCCAGGTATCATTAAAATTGTTAAGCTAGTTTTCTGTCTGGGAGAAGAAGGAAGCTCAAGCAGCACATCTCAAATATCATCTGTTCTAGAACCACTAATTGCTGATATTTCTTCAATGGTATTTATCTTCAGTCTGAAATGAGATGAAATTTACTTTAGGGCAACCACCTTTGGATGTTCATCTACTTTGGGTTAACTGACACCATTGAAAAATTAATCTGATTTTGTTAGAACCCTTCATATATTATAAAGAATGTTGCCATACAACAATGACAAGAGATAAAAAAAAATATCATTATTCTTTCTCTGTGGAGCATCTGTAGTGTTTGATAACTTTGCTGCTTTGGTATACATTCATACACAATATATGTATATATTCATACATAAGTCATTGCTTCTACATTGACATATGTTACTTTCAAATACTATTAAGCTCAGATTCAGCTAGTATTACTATTACTTAGGTTTACTGGCAAACAAGCAAAGCAGCAGGGTAAGGGTTACTCTGGCGATCAAGAATAAAAACGAATAGTTGCAGTGTGTGTGGCTGATCATATGACTCCAACTGTTCTTCCTAGAGGTGTGCCTGAAGGTTGGTGATCAAAGAAGCCATGTGATTAGAAGGCTGCAGATCTGTGGCTTCTGCTTTTTATAAGTTTCCTTAGAGCAAGCCCATCAACACTCAAAAGTCCCCTCTATTGCCACATATGTAAATTGTTGTCTCATAAACTTAATGCATCATCAAGCCAATCTGATGTTCAGTGCAGAAGGCCAGACAGTAGTCTATTGGAATCCAATTCTGGTCACTGATATGGGTGACCATTCCTAATTTCCAAACAATCTCTCATTACCTCAATAAGTATTACTCTTTTAACCTGGCGAAAGTAAATTTTCAAACAGGCATATATGAAAGGTGATATTAGGATAGGTAGGAGCTAAGATGGTGAAGTAGTAGGAGGACCGGAGGTTTACCTTGTCCCTCGAACCCAACTGATAAATATCGAATAATTCTGAATACCAAGAAATCGATCTGAGGACTGACAGAACAAACTGCACAACTAGAGGGAGAAAAGAGGCCACATTGTGGAAGGTAGAAGGTGTGGAGATGTGGCTTGATTGTGAAATGGATTACGGGTGTTGCAGAGGGGAGAGGGTTCTGGTTATGGAAAAATTCCATGCTCATGGATTAGAAGAACAAATATTGTTAAAATGTCTATACTACCCAAAGCAATCTACACATTTAATGCAATCCCAATCAAAATACCACCAACATTTTTCACAGAGTTAGAACAACAATCTTAAAATGTGCATGGAACCACAAAAGATCCCAAACATCCAAAGCGATATTTAAAAAGCGAAGCAAAGCTGGAGGCATAACAATTCCAGTCTTCATGGTATATTACAAAACTGTAGTGTTTAAGACAGAATGGTACTAGCACAAACAGACTCAGAGTAGAAAACCCAGAAATGGACCCAAAACTATATGGTCACTAATCTTCAACAAAGCAGGGAAGAATATCCAACGGAAAAAATCTCTTCAACTAACGGTGCTAGGAGAACTGGACAGCAATATACAGAAGAATGAAATTGGACCACTTTCTTACACCACACACAAAAACAAACTCAAAATGGATGAAAAACCTAAATATGAGACAAGAAACCATCAAAATCCTAGAGGAGAAAACAGACAGTTTGACCTCTTTGACATCGACCATATCAACTTCTTACTAGATATGTCTCCAGAGGCAAGGGAAGCAAAAGGAGAAATGAACTACTGGGACCTCATCAAGATAAAAAAGATTCTGCAGAGTGAAGGAAATAATCAACAAAACTGAAAGGTAACCTTCAGAATGGGAGAAGATATTTGCAAATGATGTATCAGATGATAAAGGGTTAGTATCCAAAATCTATAAAGAATTTCTCAAACTCAATACCAAAACAACAACAACAACAACAACAACAACAACGACAACGACAAAAAAAAACACAACAAATAATCTAGTTAAGAAATGGGTAGGAGACACGAATAGACATTTTTCCAAAGAAGACATCCAGATGGCTAACAGACACAGATGTGCACCCGTCAGGGAAACACAAATTAAAACTACAGTGACATACCACTTGACACCTGTCAAAGTGGCTAAAATTAACAACACGGGAAACAATAGAAGTTGGTGAGTATGTGGAGGAAAGGGAACCCTCTTACACTGTTGGTGAGAATACAAACTCAGAGTGCAGACACTCTGGAAAAGAGTATGGAGGTTCTTCAAAAAGCCAAAAATAGAACTGCCCTGTGATCCAGCAATTGCACTACTAGGTATTTACCCAAAGGATACAAAAATACTGACATGAAGGGATACATGCACCCTGATGCTTATAGCAGCATTATCAACAATAGTCAAATTATGGAAAGAGCCCAAATGTCCACTGACTAATGAATGGATGAAGAAGATGTAATATATATATATATATAATATATACATTACATATATATATAATTGTACACATACATATATACTATGTGTACAATTATTATAATAATTACATATACAATGTGCATAATAATTGTATATGTAATATAATATATATTCCAATATATATAATGGAATATTACTCTGCCATAAAAAAGAATGAAATCTTGCCATTTGCAACCATGTGGATGAAGCTAGAGAGTATTTTGCTAAGCGAAATAAGTCAGAGAAAGACAAATACCATATGATTTCACCGACTTGTGGAACTGAAGAAACAAAACAAATGAACACAGGGGAAAAAGAGAGAGAGGCAAAGAAAGTATAAAACAGACTCTTAGCTATGGAGAACAAACTGAGGGGTGCTGGAGGGGAGGTGGGCAGGGGGGTGGGTTAAATGGGTGATGGGTATTATGGAGGGCACTGGTTGTGATAAGCACTGGGTGTCATATGTAAGTGATAAATCACTAAATTCTATACCTGAAACTAATATTATACTTCATGTTAACTAACTGGAATGTAAATAAAAACTTTAAACTCCAAAAAAACGGTGTTATTAATTACATCTCCGTCTATTCTGACATCTCTGCTCTCTTGCCCATTGTAAAGTTACTAAACAATAAAAGTTCCAACATAACCCTTGAGGTTGTAGGAATCAGTGTATATCTTTTACCTTACATTGCCCAGGATTTAAATTTGCAGATGTTCATTCCATTGCTACCAAAGACCTCTTCAAGCCTTAAGAGTCAGCTTTCACCCAATGGAACTGACTTTCTTATAGATTCTTATTCTAATGGCATACTAGAAGGCCACTAGGCAAAGTTTAGGATTACGAGGTTGTACAATCAGAAAGCCAATCACTAGGAGTAACAGGTACAGGGTTAGGAGGTCCAGGGGTCACTTCCTCCCATTTCAACATACTCTGACTTGATTTTTGTGGATAAGAAACAATAATAGCAATTCTCCCAAATTCTAAGACTAGAGAGTTGTTGAAGACTGGATAATTCTCTAATGCGCTTCTTATTCATTCCCACTGCCACTGTGAGCACGACATTTTCCTTTTATTGACAGTAACCTTCACATATTACCTTCCTTATTTAGCTCTTACACTGGGAGTTGTATTTAGGAAAACCCATACCCCTCCACCCAGGATGTAATATTGGCGTGTATTAAGCAGCTTGAATGGTCAGAGCAATCCAGGACTTCAGATGAGTCTATTGCATTAACATAGGACATTTGTTCATGATGAATAAATGGCCCAGCACCAACTACTCCTAACTTTCTATTGTTTTACACCAAGGAAAACATTTTGCCTGGTAAGCAACTATTAGTGCCCGAGTCCCTAAAGCACAAGAACATCTGTTCCCAAACCTATCCCACTTTACTAACATCTTGGCAAAGGGTCTCATGCCTGAATGGAGATATCAGTTGCTATCCCTAGAGCACTTTAGGTGGAAAGATGAAGAAGGTGAACCATCTGCTTCTTTGCACTTAGCCAGGAGCATCTTTTACCTCCAGAAGGTAGTATTTTAGGCTGTTTTGGTTTCCGGGTTACCTATCTGAACTTGATGCAGAAATTCTGGATTATGATATTTAGTAATGCCGAGATTCTGCTCGTTTGTACCAGCTCTAAAGCAGCTATTAGGTGCCATTTTAGGCAGGCACTACCTTTAGTTTGTGGGTATGCTTTCCACACTGAAATCAAAAACCCAAAGTTTGCACCATTTTATGAAAAATGAAAGGGTGAATTCTAACCAAGGGATCTTCTCTCCTATAGCAATTATTAATTACTCACAATATTACACAATCCTTTCTGAGATACATTTTTCAGAGCTAGAACAAGACAGAACTCTGTATTCGTTGTCTGACAGCCTTGACAGGCATCAGGTCATCTAAGGTGTCTTTCTTAACTAGTGGTTAGAAGAAAACAATGTGCAACAGTGAAGCACATTAAACTAGCAATAAAATTGTGAGAGTCTTTCTCTTTATTAAAATGAGAGTGAATCAAACTGGGCATAGAATAATAAGCAAAATAAAGTTCTTGTATATGAGTACCTTGGGATAGAGTACTTGCAAGTGAAGCAGCACAGAAAAAAAAAACAGATTTCATACTCAAGATTTGTTTCAAACATAAACTGATATTCAAGGACATAGGTGATGCCAGTCTACATCAATACATCGTCTAAATTTTTAATGTCTGCCCACTTAGGAGACACTTCTCCTAAGCCTTTAAATATGCCCATATAGGTGCCTAGGTGGCTTAGTCGGTTGGACATCTGACTTTGGCTCAGGTCATGATCTGACAGTTCATGAGTTCGAGCCCCGCATCGGGCTCTGGGCTGACAGCTGGGAGCCTGGAGCCTGCCTCAGATTCTGTCTTCCTCTCTCTCTGCCCCTCCCCCCACTAGCACTCTCTCTCAAAAATAAACATTTAAAAAAAATTAATGCCCATATTGTTCCCATTTAAAATAAGAGCAAGAACAGCAAGAAGAAAGAAGGCGGAGGAGAAGGAGGAGAAGGAGGAGGAGAAAAAAAAGGCAAGTTACAAGGAAAAGAAACATCAACAACAAAACAAAAGCTACACACCTCTGTCTAGCGAGTGTATAATATCTTTCCTTCTGTCTGTGGCATAAAATTTACTTGCCATTATCCATGTTCCCAACTTCCTACATTACATAGTAATATAATCCCCAATTTTACCTGCACACATGAGCTTCCTGGGATGAAGAGTACATTTCCCAGCCTCTTCTGATACTAGGCTTGGCTACATAACTAAGCTCTGATCAAAAGAAACTGAGTTTCCAGAAATCATCACAATGGAAGGGTTCACCCTTCCATCATCCTTTCTGCTTCCTGATGGCTGTAATGCAGTCATGATGGCCTGAGATTCAGCAGATATCTTAGATTATAAAATGGAAGTTGAGGATGGGGAAGCAATAAGATTGAAGGACCTTGGGTTAGCCTGATGGTCCCGAAGCCACCTTGAATGTACACACTGTTATATGTCAGTTATATCTCAATCAAGCTGAAAAAAAATAATAGTCATGGTGCTATAATGATGAGATATTTAATTAAAAGCCTTGGTGCAAAGCCTGGTTTTATTTTATAAATGCTTGCTTTAAACACATTTAAAAATGTGTTTAAGTTGTAGCTGCTATTATGATGATGATAAAGAAATTCTCATATCAGCCAGGCATTGTGCTAGGCACTCTGTGTATAAGACAGCCCCTGTCCTCAGTGAGCTTATAGTAGAACAGAGGATGGATGGCATAAAACAACCTATTAAAATGCCAAACAATGTCAAAACATAGGCAGATATTAAAAACCTTTTGTTTTATTTTGTTTTATATTTTAGTTAACATACAGTGCAATATTGTTAAGTTTTTATTTTATATTGTACTATATATTTTCTGGGTTTCTTTTTTTTTAAGGTTTATTTATTTATTTTGAGAGAGAAACAGAGAGAGAGCATGCATGCACACATACAAGTTGGGAAGGGGCAAAGAAAGAGGGGGAGAGAATCCTAAGTAGGCTCCATGCCGTGAGCACAGAGCCTTGACAGGGCTTGATTTCATCAACTGTGAGAGCATGACGTGAGCTGAAATCAAGAGTTAGATGCTTAATTGACTGAGCCACCCAGGCGCCCCTATCTTCCTGGGTTTCTTGAAGCCAGTGTAAAAATCAATTGAACTCTCACTGTTTAGATACATCTCCAATACTAACAATAGATAACAGAAGTAAAACTATTAAAAGAAGTAAAAAGAAAAAAATGCTAAGATATTTTATCATATTCTTGTACAAAAGATTTGAACAAATGAAATCCTATTAGGCCATTTTAGCACATACCTTCTTAAAAATACAGCCCTTTACTTACAGGAATATAATTTCAATTAGGATATTTTTTATGAAATATGGTATATGTGTGCACGTTATTTCACTCAGGTAAAATTGATGGTAAATATAAAGTCTGATTATAATATATGGCAATTAAATATGTTTAAGTAGATTTACAGGAAACTGAGAATTAAAAGTATAACTACTCAGGAAAGAAAATGTAAATAACTGTACTTCTAAAATAAAAGTCAAATAGCATTCACAATTTTATTTTATAGTGGGCATTTAATTACTCAGTGCATATACATCTTAAATGTTTTTTACTATTATGACATTTTTCAAAGAATAATAAACATCTCTGGATTAATTTTTTTTTTAAAGAGAAAGTGACAATTCAGGATTTCGTCTCGGTTTCATTTTAGTGGTACAGATGCTTCAAATAATAGTACTAGATAATTACGTTTTACTAAATTGAAGGTAAATTAATTTTAGTAATGGAATCTGGTTGGCTCATAAAGCCACAAGTTATTTCCTCACATGTATGATATAAAATGGCCCTCAAAATTTTCTTTTAATAGATAAAACTTTGTGAATATTGGTTTCAAACAAGGTTATAGAATACAGAGAATGGGTATCTAATGTGGATCAAATTATATGCAAAACAGAAAAAGCCCTAAACCTTTACTCTCTCAGATTTCCTTCTTCTCAAAGTGGTCCCTGAAAGGATTCTTATAGGCCAATAAAGCATCTGGACTTACTCAGTCATCTGGGAACCAGAGGAAGAATCAGCCCACGGATAAAGCTGGACACACAGTGGAAAAATCAGAGAAGAAGAAAAGAACCCAAGTTTATGACGACATTGGTAAGCCACTGATTCAACAAATTCTGGAACCACCCTATGTCTAGACTTGCTGTTTTGTGAGAAAATAAATTTCCTATTTTTTAAGTCAATTTGAGTTTCCTGTTACTCAAAGCTAAAAGCCATTTGATTGTTATAGTCTCTTTCTGCACAACTGGAAAATCACTGCATGTAGACTTGGATTTGAAAAAGACATGGAAGTCATCATGGTACAATATCTTCTCAATTCACCAGTGGAAGTGGTAAAGTATTTTGCAAGGAATATTTCACTAGTATTTAAGTTCTAATGCTAACAAGTGGTGAACTTTTTAAATAACTTCGTCTCTCCACTGCAATGTTGGAAAGCCATGTGCTCTGTTTTAAGTGAGAGAAAAAATAGTCATTAGCTTCTACTTTAATGCTTCTGATAAATGACTCTACTGACTTCTAAAAAGATGAAAAGCAATTCAAGTATTTAAGAAGTGGGCAGAGTCAAGACCTTCAAGGATTAAAGATAAGTAAGGATTCAAGGTTTTCATTAGAAGAAATCTTCCTGAGTTTGCTGGTCATTGGAACATCAATTATAAGCTATTTTGGCATAAGTCTTTGCTAATGCAACACTGAAGCAGCCCGTTCTACTAATGGCTAGCTCTAATTCATGCAACAGTCTTTCTTATAATAAGCAGAACTCTGCCTTGCCTTAACTTATCAACATTTGTCTTCTGAATGAGGCCTTTTCTTTTACCACATTAGGGCCTTTTAAATAATTAAAAGCAGCTGCTGTTTTCCCCTCTCGGTTCTGTTTTTTTTTTTTTTTTCTTTCTAGTGTATGTGAATTGCAGGAACGGGGAAAGGGGAGCATTCCTTCACCCAAAGGGTAACATAAGGATAATTTTATATTTATGTTTTCAGGAGACATGAGTACAGGAAACACAATTTTGGGTTCTCTCTCTATTCTTCCCTACCTACTTCCTCTTCCCCCTTCCATGCAGAGAAAGTGCTTAACACAGACAAATCCTTCCTAATATTCATTCCTCTCTGATGGTCATGTCAGAGCTAATATTGCCAAGTTTACTGATCACGTGTGTCTTGGCCGCTTAGCAATTTCTTTCTCAGATGACGAGAATGCCTATAAATAGCAGATATTCTCAAGTTTATCTACATGGCAAGCTGGCCATGAAAGACCTCCACAATCTTCCTAACTATAAGAAATAACTGTTATTGAACTGCTTGGCCTGAATCTGGATGAGCTCAGGGAGATCAACTCCACAAGGAGAGTGTGGAAAGCCTCGGTTCGCCCTTAGGTCCAAGTCATATTTTCACATGTAATGTCAACAGCAAGCTGTGTGCTTTGGACAACAGCACTGATACTGGAGGTATTCCGTCCTTCATCCAAATCCTTGCACTTCATCTCAGTTGGCTCAGAACCTAGAGTGAGTCTGGGTATTATTCATACCTGGCAGCTTTCCCCTAATAATCCCTAGTTCATTCAGTGTTCCTTCTTACATGCTGTCCTTAATCTCCAGAATTATGTTTATCCCTTCATGAATATTCTGTACTTTGTGTAGGCACCTCTTACAATATGGTCTCAGCACCACAGTATATTGGTTTAAAAAAAATGTCCTTTTAATTGAATTCCATTAGACCTTGGTTAACATCTTGGTTCTACTGTTACCAGATGTGAGTGCTTGGGCAGCTTTTTGATGGCCCCAAGTCTTAGGGTCTCCAACTTAAAGGCTCAGAATACTGACCTCACAGAATTGTTACAGAGTTGGAGATAATTAAGATAGCATTTGTAGTCATTCAGTACAGTGTCAGATATATACACTACGTCCATGAGAAATGTCAGTTTTCCTTTCAGTATCTTCACACAAAACTAAACCTACTTCAATGTCATTCCTGGCACATACTAAAGACACTTTAAAATTTAATACTTGCTCCATATACTGGACATATATTGAAGAAATTCTGTGGGGCTGATTTCCACATTAATAAATGAAAGACCACATTTCTATTAAGAAGTTACAGGGGCGCCTGGGTGGCTCAGTCGGTTGAGGGTCCGACTGCGGCTCAGGTCATGATCTCACAGTCTGTGAGTTCGAGCCCCGCATCGGGCTCTGTGCTGATGGCTCAGAGCCTGGAGCCTGCTTTGGATTCTGTGTCTCCCTCTCTCTCTGTCCCTCCCCTGCTCATGCTCTGTCTCTCTCTGTCTCAAAAATAAATAAAAACATTAAGAAACAAATTAAAAAAAAGAAGTTACACCTGCACAAACACCCGTTCACTGTAATATAAAAATCCGACAAATTTAGCCTCTTTTCTGAATTGCCATTTAAATGTTATCTTCCCCATGAAGGTTTAATGATGTCTCCTCACTCAACCTCATGAGAGTCAAATTAGTGCATTTGATTTAGACACTTTCTATATTATTGATTTCATTGTACATTTTACTGTAATATCTGTTATTTTATAACCCACATTGCACTGTAAACTTCTGTGAAATTAGCCTAACACTATGGTAGTGTTCCCATACCAGCGTGCCAATCTAACATGAGAATCTAGTAGAGGTCAAAGGACAGTGTGAATAAAGGGCTAACACTAGGCCTAGGCTAATTAAGGGCTGCTGGAAAAATGTTCCTTGGAAACTCTACTTAAGACGAATGAAGAATGTTGTTTATATCTCCATGGTGTGTCACTGCAATGGGTCAGGGGAGATATGGGTTGGTTTGCAAGCCTTCCACTACAAGGGTTTATAAAGTTGGTGGGTAAAGGGGTTACAGCCTTCTATAGGTCAAAGAGACCTACCCATTCTTTGTTCCTCAACTATGGCAGCCATATACGCTCCATATATATGAGAAGACAAAAAAAGCTGCATTTTGGGTTACCTGTCAGGTCTCTTAATGAGATCAAGATGTTGTACTTTCTGTATTTCCTGCTTTGTATCCTTCTATAAAGCTAATTAAACTGTAGTATTAGATTAATGCCTCTTGATTTATGTCTCCTGAGTCTTGATGCCAAAACTGTAACCATAGCTTTGTTGCTGTAGGGATTCTATTCTAGTTTACATAAATCATGTACAACCAATAGAGCACGTACCAAATGATCTTGGCTCATCAGAATAATAACCCTGGCACTTGTAATTATCGAAAGACCATGGCAAAGGTAGGGGGTCAAAAAAGTTCAGGATGTATTATAATCATTGTGTAGTCAACATGACTACTATGTAAGATGGAAGGAAGAAAAACCCGTGGCTACTGAGTCTGTGATACATTGCACTGCAGGTGTGCAGCCCTCCCCCCACCTCAGCATTTTACACAATATTTTTACAAATATGCATATGATTGTGTCTGAGATGTTCATATTTTACAGAGATCCTGAAAGATAGCCCCATAAAAGGTTAAGAGCTATTAGTTTTACTTCAGTTTAAAGAGTCTGTCTGAATACACTTTTGAGAGGAATTCAGGCAATTTGTAAGGAAAATTACTTCTTTGATGCCTTCAGGTTACTCCTTTGCAAATTACTCTTAGACTCTACCAAATGGCTTTCATTAGTTAAAACGAAGGTCAGTTTTTTTTTTCCCTGAAATGTCTTGTTCATCCTTGAAGAATTACTCAAACACTGTTTAAGGGCAAGTGTTTCCAAGAGTCTAGGACAGTGGTCAATCTATTATATTACTTCTAATGAAGGTTATCAGAGCTTCCCTTCTCCTTTCCCTAATACAAACATAGCATTACATTATTGCAATGGGTTGGAGGAAAAAATGCTCAAACAGGAACAAGGCTGGTGTAAAAACAAAGCATTCATTTTTAATTTTGTTGGCATTAGGAACAAAATAGTTAGGTTGAGCCAAAGTATATGCCTCCACCCATCACCCCGTCTAATAACCTTCTAGGTCCTGTAAGAGTCAAGCATTCAAGAAAGACCAACACCACAGCAGAAGAAAACACAAGTGAAAAGAATTTCAAAATAGTCACTAAGAGTGTGGGTGGTTAAGTTAAGGTAGTATTGATAACCAACAGGCAGTGTTTCTTTTTAACACAGAGATTTTCTACAATGGCTAATGTATCATAGTTAGGAAAGGCTTTGGCTTCAAGTAAGACCAATAACCAAGCAATAAAAGCCTGGTCGCTTCCAACCTTTGAATTTATTCAATTTCTGCATGTATTCATACACATATACACGTACATGTGTGTGTGTGCACACATGACAGAGAGAGAGAGGGGGAGAGGTGGTGGGGGAGAGAGAGAGAGACAAGAGGAAATGAAGGAGAATCTAGTCTAGGCTTTTATTGCCTGACTATTTAAGAACTTGCGGGGCGCCTGGGTGGCGCAGTCGGTTAAGCGTCCGACTTCAGCCAGGTCACGATCTCGCGGTCCGTGAGTTTGAGCCCCGCGTCAGGCTCTGGGCTGATGGCTCGGAGCCTGGAGCCTGTTTCCGATTCTGTGTCTCCCTCTCTCTCTGCCCCTCCCCCATTCATGCTCTGTCTCTCTCTGTCCCAAAAATAAATAAAAAGGTTGAAAAAAAAATTAAAAAAAAAAAAGAACTTGCCATAAGAAAGATATGTATTGTCAGATTAGCAGTACAAAAATAAAAATAATTCCCCTGTTAAATATACTAAAACTTCAAAACATCAAGTTGAAAAATAAATAAAACTTAAAGCTACTTAAATGTAAAAATACTAGAAATTATGTGAAAGGGACTAAACACAAAATGAATAGCAGACAGTATAATCAACAATTGAAACCATAATCTTGGGAGACGATTTTCCATGGATCGCTTGAGTTTCCATAGTCTTGTACAGACACTGGCAGTTTTTGTCCTGAGCTAGCTTTTCAAGGACATTTGTGTAGCAAACAACTTTGGAAGACAGAGACAGTATAATCTCCAGAGAAGATGACCATTTGTTCCCTGACCAGGGTAACAGAGGTAACATTTCCCTCCAGGGCAAAGTTCGGGCAGGTTACCAGCTCAAAACCTTTATATAACACTGGGGATTTCCAAATCTTATTGTTCATCTGTGACACAGACCCACTGTGTGCAGAGCAATCACTTGGGTCACTATGCTTTGCTCCTATGGGCTATGAAAGGTTGGACAGAAAAAAACCAATGTGGATACGAATCTCGTGGTATCTGTTGTGCAGTGAGTTACCCGACTCCATGCAGGAGTCTTGTGTCTTCCATTAACATTCATAAAACTGCAGCAGGCTAATTGTTAGCTTGCAAAGTGGGTTAAAATCTCAAACTCTTCATAGTTCTTGACACACCCCAGGGATAGATATAATTCAAAAATGAAAGCTCCTTCCCCTAAAAAAGTCCTTGAATGAAGGAAAAAGTTTTCTATTGTACAAAGCGTTAGGACTTCATTACCAACAAACATTCACTTAAAAAGAACTTATTCATCAGGAAGAAAAAATGAACCAATCTGAAATCACCAGATATCTGCAATACAAAAGCACATATATGTATAAAAATTATCAGTAATGTTAAGGGACTATGAATTACAAAAATTTTAAGGACTCATTTCTTATTTTTAATAAACAGGGATAAATTCTAGGTGGCCAGAGCAAGATAAGAAAGATGTACTAGCCCCCAATCAGGCGTGTCTCTAGAGATTACAAAATCAAGTCAGTAAGAAACTGGATGAGTTAGTTGGGTGGAGACAAACTCAAAGGTCATGCTGGTCTGATAATAGGGAATCACTATTTTGGGGACAGAACAAAGTCAATCTGCAAAGGGAAGAAAATGGAGCATATACCCAAAGATAAGTGACTGAGTCCGCTATCCCGGTTTTCTAGTTCATGTGACACTCAACCATTTTTCAGTCCCTGCTCTTTGAGTCTTTGTATCCTTCAAATAAAACCCAACTTTTATTGCACTAGTTTGAGTGGGCCTCTTTTCCTTAATACCCAAAGAGCCTTGACTAGAATATGCCCCAGACGCTGAGGTCAAAAAGCCAGTTCTGTCTTCTTTTGAGACTGTAGCTTATTTAGAATAAATTAAGAATATTTCATAAAACAACTTCCCAGAACCCCACTAAAAAGCAGTTTTTTCTATATTCTATAGAACACGTGAATATGTACTTTCCCACAGTCATTGCCACTTCTTTTTAATTTTAAATGTATTTATTTAAATTCAATTTAGTTAACACGCAGGACTGGTTTCAGGAGTAGAACTCAGTGATTCATCACTTACATATAATGCCCAATGCTCATCCCAAAAAGTGCCCTCCTTAATGCCCATCCCCCATTTAGCCCATCCCCCACCCACACCCCTTCCAGCAACCCTCCGTTTGTTCTCTGTATTTAAGAGTCTCTTATGGTTTGCCTCCCTCTCTCCTTTTATCTTATTTTTCCTTCCCTTCCCTTATGTTTATTTGTTGTGTTTCTTAAATCCCACATACGAGTAAAATCATATGATATTTGTCTTTCTCTGCCTGATTTATTTTGCTTAGCATAATACCCTCTAGTTCCATCCATGTTGTTGCAAATGGCAACATTTCATTCTTTTTAATCATCGAGTAATATTCCAGTGTGTGTGTGTGTGTGTGTGTGTGTGTGTGTGTGTAATCTTCTTTATCCATTCACCAGTCAATGGGCATTTGGGCTCTTTCCATAATTTGGCTATTGTTGATAGCGCTGCTATAAACTTAGGGTGCATGTGCCCCTTAAAATCAGCAATTTTGTACCTTTTGGATAAATACCTAGTAGTATAATTGCTGTGTTATAGGGTAGTTCTATTTTTAATTTTTTGAGGAAGCTCCATACTGTTTTCCAGAATGGTTGCACCAGTTTGCATTCCTACTAGCAGTGAAAAAGGGGTCCCCTTGCTCCACATCGTCGCCGTTTTTTCTCCTTTTAATTTCAGCTAACTTCTCTCTGCTGTGCTTGCACTACAAGTTGGTTTCTTCTTACACACAGTTCTTTCCCTCTGTGTATCACTGTTTTAATTTGATTGTTTTTTATTTCCATGTTCCAAGTACAGACAACATACTATCTACCAAGTTTTGATACTTGCAATAGTGTTAAAATGTTTAAGATATTTGTTTATGATATATTGTAGCAAACATATATAGACATAAATCCATCATTTTCCCTGTCTACATCCTTGTTAATTTCTTTAATTTTTTTTTTATGTTTATTTATTTTTGAGAGAGAGGGAGAGACAGAGCACGAGCAGGGGAGAGGCAGAGAGAGAGGAAGACACAGAATCCAAAGCAGGCTACAGGCTCCAAGCTGGCAGCACGGAGCCCGACGCGGGGCTCAAACTCACAAACCGCGAGATCATGACCTGAGCCAAACTAGGCTGCTCAGCCAACTGAGCCACCCAGGTGCCCCTCCTTGTTAATTTCTGCAAAAAAATGACATGGAAACCCTCTAATGGCGGTTACTCTATGTCAGCCTTAGCTATTAGTTGTTTTCTTCTCTTTCCTCCTGAAATTTCAGTTAAACACTTCCAGTGTCCTGCCCAAAAGAGTTTTCTTGTTTTTGCAAGCTGTACTATACCCCTTGCCCATGAATCTCACACTGTAAACCAAGATTGCAAGTTAGGAAATGCTGACCTTCAATATTGGCTTTCCCTGTATCTTTCTCCTCTGAAAGGATGATCTTTACTGGAAAAAGAATTAGAGGAACTACTTCTGCCCTTGATCCAGCATCTTTCTCTAGTCTTCATAATCACAAATGAGGTATTTTTTTATATTGTGATGTATTACCACAAAACTGAGCGAAAGTACATACTCCTATGCAGGGTTGGTGAATTGTAACAGACCCTATATTACATCTCTACCTAGGAAAACAGCATACCTTGTATTAGACATGCCAGTGTCTATGCAGCCAATATCTTGTACCTAACAGGGAATCTCAATTACTATATGCTTCTTCCCTCATAGATAGATGGATGGATGGTGAGACACAGACCTATAGATATAGGAGGAGACTTATTTATAGAAATTGACTCACACATTTATGGAAATCAAGAAGCCCCATTGTCTGCTGCCTGCAAATTCAAGAGCCAGGAAAGCTGGTGATGTAATTTAGTCTGGGTCCTTAGGCCTGAAAAGCAGAAGCACCGAGAGGCAGTCAAAAGAAGATGGATAGCTCAGCTCAAGTGGGAAAAGTGAGTTCACTCTTCTTCCACACTTTTGTTATTCAAGCCCTCAGCAGATTGGAGGACCAAGGTGATCCTCACTCAGTCTGCCAATTCAAATGCCAATCTCTTGCAGAGACACCCTCACAGAAACACCCAAAAATGGTTTATGAACTACCTGGGCATCCCTTGTCCCAGCCAAGTTGACACATAAGATCAATCACCACATGCATCAACAATTTTCCTTGAACTGTTATTGCCTCGATATCCTCCTCATCATTCTGTTAAAACCATTAAATTCTACTGATTCACCTAATCCAGATTCAGTACCGAGGTCCTTAATTTCCTAATTCTTTCATATTCATTGGTCTTGCTCTATTTTTGCTATACCATTTATCACCTCTTAATGTTCTATAGTATTATTATTATATTCTTGTTGTTGTTGTTGCTGCTGTTGTTAATTTTCTTCTCATCTTGCTAAGCCTTAACTCCATAAAGACTGATTTTGATCTGTTTTATCCCACTGATGTATTTCAAGCATCTATACCTACTACGTAGTAGCAACTTAATGTCCATTTGTTAAATAAATAAATAAAATAAGTAAATAAAATCTAGTTTAATGTACTCTTATTTAACTTATTGAATGTCCTTCTCTTTCTCCTCTCTATTCCATTATCCTCTTGGACAAACTCTAGTACTGATTTCTTTTCAATTTTCATCTGACTCCATTTTTTTATTTGTAATTAACAAAACATTTTTTCATTTTTCAGAGAAAGAGAAAGAGAGAGAGCAGAGGTGGGGGGGGGGCAGAGGGAGGGAGAGAGAGAGAGAGAGAGAGAGAGGGAGAGAGAGAGAGAGAGAGAGAATCTTAAGCAGGCTCTGTGTCCAGCACAAAGCCCGACGAGGGGCTTGATGCTACGCCTGTGAGATCATGACCTGAGCTGAAATTAAGAGTCTGATGCTCAACTGACTGAGCCACCCAGGTGCCCCCTGACTCCATTTTTTAGATGACAAAAGTAACACCTCCTTATCTAACACATAAACACATCTGTCATTACTCTCCATACTCTTTCATTTTCCTTTTTATGGATTCCTGACAGATTATCTTCTTCTATTCTCTCAAGTACACACATGTAAGTCAAACTTTCTCAGAAAGCTTTTCTATCTGGAAAGATGAACTCGTATGCATAGACCTACTGATGACCATATCAATGAAGCAGATGCATACATACATATTATGCTGGCCTCAAGAACTGTTTTTTCTCAAAACCTGAACTCTAGCACTTTGTGTTTCCTCTCACCTCCCAACTGGCCACTGTAAATGCTTGTGTTTTTTTGTTTTGTTTTGTTTTGTTTTGTATTTTTGCTTTTTTTTTGTTTTGGTTTTTTTTAGTACTGTTCAATGGGAGTGAGGACAATTGTTATACTTGAATCTTTATGACCATTGTAATGCCTATAGGACTGAAAGAATAAATTATCTCTAGGTTCTTAACTTCCTGCCAGAAAGGGACCTGAGACCAAAGAAAATATAATCTGATACTTGCACAACCTTAAAGACTCAACAACTGAGATAGGATTCCAGACTCCATTGCCTCTGACTCTTTTCATCACACCCTAAACCATGTTTCATGGGTTGATGGAAATCGGAATTAACTTTTATCTATAGAGAAATAATATTTTTATAGCTGCTCACAATCCTCCCTGTAAAACTGTCGATTTTATAAATGCTGTTGGCAACAGAAACATAAGTAGCACTGCCTCATAATAATGCTTAATGCTATGCAATAAAAACAAACACCCATGCTCTGCTCTTTACAAAGACTATTATTTCTTGATTCACACTGGCATAGTGTTAGTTGCTAATACTTTTATTCTTTAGATTTATGTTCTTCCTTTTATCTGCTTGCCTCCATGCCTCCTATAAAGACATAAGAACATCTATCTTCAAGACCATTAGAGCATTAATGACATTGTCAGTATAATCCCAAGGAGCATCCAGCAGGAGTATCTGCTTCCCTACCTCTTCTCATATTGATATAATTGCAAATTTTCCAGACACACACACACACACACACACACACACACACACACCTATAAAGAGTGCCCCCCAGAGAGTAAACACGCTAAGTAAGTATTGTGGTAATACCACCAATCAGTAAGCACTTTCCCTTTTTTTGGAATGGTTTTAAAGGACGTTCATAATAGTGGGCTTAGGGGGTATATTCTTCATGGTAATGCTACTCACAGGGTCATTCCATCCATGTGAACGGATGTGAAACTAAAAATATGGCTGTTAGTTACCTAGGCAGATTACCTTCTGGGATACCAGATGAACAGTATAAATAAACTCTGGAGCCAAATTTCTTGGGTTCAAGTCAGAGCTCTGATACTTACTAGCTTTGTGACACTAGGCAGATTTCTTAACCTCAGGGTTTTTCACCTATGGAAACCAACCAAAAGGAATGGTTGTGATGATTAGACATGGCCTTATCTGTAAAGATCTTAACAGTTCCTGGTGTCATATGAGTGTAAGATGCTGTTATCCATATAGGGCCTCTGAGTGATCTGGTGTTTGAGGAATTAGGTGCTGCTGGTATGCAGTGTCCCTCCAGTTCTTACTCTCCCTTTGTCTTAGGAAACTGCACCTGCCCATGTCCTTATTTCAACCCTAGAGAACTATAAATGCTAAATGAACCAGCAAAGGCCAGCAAGGAAACAAATTTATTGGTAGTGTTGCCTTATGGAAGCTAAAAGTTTGAGTGTGTAACATTGCAAGTTTTTAAAAGGCCATTTCTAAGACTTGAGAAACAGCATGCATTTTTTTCTGTGTTGAAAATAGAGAGAAATGTATTCCTTAACCATTATTTTTTCATATGAAAGTCAAGTTGATATTTTATTATTTTTAATTTTTTTAAGTTTTTTTTTTTTGAGAGAGAGAGAGAGAGAGCGAGCGAGCAAGCATGACCAAGGAAGGGGCAGAGAGAGTGAGACAGAGGATCCAAAGCAGGCTCCATGCTGTGAGTGCTGAGCCCAATGTGGGGCTCGAAATCATGAATGCATGAGATCATGACCTGAACCAAAATCAAGAGTTGGCCACTTAACTGACTGAGCCACCCAGGTGCCCCAAGTTAGTAGTTTTAAAAATAGTAAAGTGGCATGGGCAGAATTTCTCTGTGATTTTATTTGTGCTTAAATCCTCCTTTACACATTTAGGCTGTTACATAGCAAGATGGAGTCCAAGATACTTATAGGACGTTTGCAAGACAACCATTTGCTATATAGATGTGTGATACCAACAGGGTGGAAGATTTGCCAAAAGAGATGATTATAAAAAATTCAAGAAAGATACAAGTTTCAATCATAAAACTACCTGGTTTGCCAACTGTACTGAATATCATTTATAAACAAATTATTTCCTTAGATTTTATTCACACACTTTCATCATCATAATAGTGTATGAATAAGTTCTTCTTTTTAAAAAAAAATGACTTGCTATAAAAATGGTACGTGCCTAATATTAAAAAAAAATCAATCACACAGGCCAAGACATCAAAAGAAAGCCTAAAATGAAGCAAACCCACATCACCCTGGAGGAAGTTCTACTGGCATCTGGTGTAGATGGTCTTAGATATGCCAATATGCTAAGGAAAAAGATTAAAACTAGAGAAAAAAGAAAGAAAAATACCAGAAAAACAGGATCAGATTACAACATTATTCTTAAAAGAGACCTTTAGTGGCACATGAGTGGCTCAGTCAGTTGAGTGCCTGACTCTTGATTTCTGCTCAGGTCATGATCTCACAGTTTGTGAGTTTGAGCCCCACGTCAGGTTCCTCACTGAGCATGGTGCCTACCTGAGATTCTCTCTCTCTCCCCCCCCTCTCTGGCTCTCTCCCCTACTCATGCTCTCTCTGTCTAAAAAAATAAGAAAGGAGATATTTAATTATTTCTCAAATTTTGATGAAGGAAAAACATTAGATAAAGCTAAAATTCTGACTGAATTTCAGACAAAGTTTGAAGACGTATTCTTTTTTAAGTCATACTCTTTTCAGAGTCATCTGAAATTAACACAAAACTATTGGTGTCATTAAAAAACTGGTTCTACATTTACAGGAGTTAAGCACTCAGACATGCTCTTTTCTCCAGAATAGTTCCTCTGTTCCTGATCATTTTATATAGATTGAGCTCCTTCTTTTTTATGCCCCATTTTGTTATGTGATAGTTTTATTGGTTTTAAGAATGAGTTACACTGACTTCCCACAATTCTGCTTTACTTAAGACTGTCTATTTCCTTTAGAGATGAAAGACGGCTAAGAGGACGTGACCTTCTTGGGCCACCTTTAGAGATAATATTTCTAAAATTGTAGTTTACTGTACAGAAGTCTGAATCCAGCTCAATTTCCCGTTCTGTGTAACTTTCTCTTCTACTTGATTGCACATGTTTTATTTCATCATTGAGATTCAGGGAGAAGGGCTTTATAAGGACATTTAACAACAACAACAACAGAAATCTTCCGCACCCCTCTTATCTCTGCAGCTCAGCTTTCACCCTTACTTCTCCTTTGTTTCTATAATTTTATTTTTGTAATGTTTCTCTCCACCCCCACAGAGTCTCCTCCTCTTCACGTTGTTGTTGTTTCTCCTGTTTGAGACATAACAGTGTGTCCAAATGCTGTGCTTTGCACATATATGTGATAATGAGTATTCACTGGACTGTATTTTGTGTTTATTTTTTAAGTTTTTTTTTAACATTTATTAATTTTTGAGAAACAGAGCGAGCCTGAGGATGGGAGGGGTAGAGAGAGAGAAAGACACAGAATCCGAAGCAGGCTCCAGGCTCTGAGCTGTCAGCACAGAGCCTGACGTGGGGCTTGAACCCACGAACCATGAGATCATGACATGAGCTGAAGCTGGACGCTTAACCGACTGAGCCACCCAGGCACCCCAGTATTTTGTGTTTCTAAATGTAATAGTGTATTTTCTGCCTACTTAACAGCATGTGATACTTCTAGGTGAAAAGGTGCTATGAAAGATAAGTGATAAGTACAAAAACATTAGAAGCCACGTTTTTGCTGAATAAAAATGGTATTGACTGCAATAATTGTCAGAAATACATGCTATATCAAATAGGCTCAGCCTGCAGAACATCACTCATCAAAGATAACCTCACTGAGAATATCCTTCCTCCTGCAGCCCTTCCTGCCAACATCATTTCTGTGACTTTGAAAATTCTTCTATGGTTATCTCTTAGGTCTCTCTGCCAGCTTACTACAAAGGGCAAACTGGTCCTTTACAGTCATTTACCCATCTCAGGATTTTAGACTCCCTGTTCTTTATGGAAAATTAGCTTCTTTTTCATATAAAAGATGACAGTTCAGGCCATCTATAATTTAAGGGTTCAGCAGTAGGACAAATAGAATAGTCAATAGCAGAGGCATTTGAACTTCCAAAGATGACATATAAATTGATAGTTTTCTTCAGGGGAAAAAAATCTGTCTATCTTTCTTATATTTAGCTACTATTGTTTCCCCTTTTCTCCAGACAAAAACAGTTTGGTTTTAAAGTGAAAGCATTTTTAAAACACAAACCTTCAGAGCACTGCCTATTCAGAAAATTGGCAAACAACCCATTATGAGACCTTTATGAAAACTCCAATTCCCTCTTCAGTGTACTCTGTATGGACTGCAAAATATTTATGGTAAGTTATACAAAGAGCAGCCCCCATCAAGGACCTAAGGGTAACACAAGAAATAAGAATACAAGAGTGTCTGTGGTAAGTGTTGAAGTAAAGTGCAGACATAATTCTCTATGAGCTTCAAGAGGAAGAGCCCACTTTTTCCTGAAGGAATAAAAAAAAGCTTCATCAAAGTCTTGACAGATGGAGAGAGGAAAACGGAATTCGAGATTAACAGAAACAAAGGCACGAAGGCAGGCTCTTTTGATGGACGTGTTCCCCTTCCCCCAGAAATGTTCTATCTAATGATAGCTGTGACCCTTAAAGGTTCTCAGACCGTGTGCAGCAATTGCACACCCATGAGTAGTTTTACAAGTCTTTCTGGTAACAAGTAATACAGAATGGAATCGTAGTTGATATTATATTTCTTACCAGGTCACTGATTTACAGAAGGTCAAGATTAGCCATGGACTGAATTATTTAACAGGAGAAGTTTACACTCAGAGTTCCTCCAGGCACTCATCTTTTATGACCACTCACACACACACACACACACACACACACACACACACTGACATCCCAGAACTTCAGGTTATTTTCCATTTCCACCATCCCACTTCCCAGATCCCTAATGTCCCCAAACATAGTGACACTCCTCCAGTAGTACCCTCTATAATTTTGCCACATTCCAAAAGCTAGTTTTTAAGCTCCATGTGACTTCCTCATAGCTTTGGTCCTAGTGTCTGGAACACAGAGAATACTCAATAAGTAGTTGCCCAGGGAATTAAAAATTAATAGCTCGATTGGCAGCCCACATGGCAGGCAGAAAAAAAATTTATCATGTCCATTTTGTAGATAAGTCTGCAGAGACAAAGAAAGGTTCTAATTCTCTAACTTGTGCTCATTTTACCATGAGATACTATAGTTTTTAGTCAAATAATGATCAATGGTGGGAATTACAAACAGGATGGTGGAGTAAAATAATAATGGTTTAAGCACATAGAACATACACTGGGTCCTTAAATCCTGCTATGTAAGAAGCTGTCTACTCTATATATGTACCTACTCAGCCAAGGAGGTGACAGTAGTATCACATGAAAGAGAAAACTATTGTGGAAGGGACAACAAAAAGTAACGTGTGTCATAACTTCCCCAAATTTCCTGCCCTCTAACTCCGTCTTTGCACACTTAACCTTTCCTCTTCTCATTACCTTAAATATTAAAAATTATGTCTTTAGCCACTTGTTTCCAATTATTTGTTTGTTTGCAAGGAGAACTGGAGCGATGATAGGAACGGTGCTGGAGTAGTGAAGCATTCCCAGTAGAAATAGCTTATATATTTTTTTTTTATTTAAAAAAATTTTTTTCAACGTTTTTAATTTATTTTTGGGACAGAGAGAGACAGAGCATGAACGGGGGAGGGGCAGAGAGAGAGGGAGACACAGAATCGGAAACAGGCTCCAGGCTCCGAGCCATCAGCCCAGAGCCTGACGCGGGGCTCGAACTCACGGACCGCGAGATCGTGACCCGGCTGAAGTCAGACGCTTAACCAACTGCGCCACCCAGGCGCCCCTAGAAATAGCTTATATTTATGGCTGAGGGAGAACAAAAGGAATCAAACAGAGCTGTGTAGTGGGAAACTGCAAGTTCATGTGGACTGTGCGAGAGTAACCTTCAGGGAATTTTGTGAGAAAATGGTGAAATCCTTAGAAACATTTGCACATTATGTGTGAGACTGCAAAAATGGGTAGGTGAGAAGGCTTTGAGAAGGTCTGCTCTATGTTAAAATGGGAGATTCTAGAGACTGTAATGAAGATTCCAATTGCTTTCAGTCATCTTTTGGTTGCCATTGAAATGTTGCTTATTGAAATGCAGTTTCACACGCAACTGGCGGCTAGGTTAATATGATCTCCCAGTGATCTTCTGATTTGATTAGGAATGTTTCAGCTACAAGTAACAGAAAAAGTGATGTACCGTGGCTCAAACATGTAGGGCTTAATTTCTTCTCACCTAACGTAAAGTCTAGTCGTACTTTCTTCCACCATTTTCTTCCGTCAGAGAAGGATGTGGAAAAATGTGCTTATATCCAAATGAATACAGAGAATTTCACATCACTGTACAAGTCCCAATATGAAGAGGTGGTTTATAGGGTATGTTACTACACCACTCCGGTGAAGTACTTCCAGAACAATTTTCATTACTTCAAAAAAATCACTGCACCCATTACCAGTCCCTACCCATTACGCCTGCTCCCAGGCCCTGGCAATCACAAATGCTGTCTCTGGATTTGCCTATTCTACACACTTCATACAAGAAATCTATGTGTAGCATTTCATGACTTGCTTTTCTCATTGTGTATGTTTTCAAAGTCTACTCACGTGATAGCACGAATCAGTACTCCGTTCCCTTCTATGGCTGAATAATCAGAGTTTTAATGTCTATATGTTCTCTGTCTTAAACTTATCTGCCTGAACACGCACGTACATTTGGTTGAGGCACGATGCTGGCTCTTCTTCCTCACCTCTCCTTTTATCACTGCCTTCCTTGTGTGTGCTGTAAAAGCTCTAGGATTGTCTCTCACTCAATTTGAATTACAGTATCCTCTACACACTCAAGAGGTACTGAAGTAAGTCTGACCAGATGAACAGTCCTAAAAGACAGCCTGCAGTTTACCACAAATAATTCATCATCAAAAGAGATATATTCCAATACAGTTTTTTTTTCTTTTTATGTTTAACATTCGTTCATCAATGTTTAATATAGTCAAGTTTCTATATTTTTATTTCATTAAGAATTGTAATAAGAACTCGGGGAGAAGAAAAATGAACACATAAATCCATATGGTCATAGAAAATTAATTAAAATCCTCAATTAGTACAGTTTTACTGTAAAGAAGAATGACAGGGTGATTACTAAAAGAACTTAAAGCATAAAAAATATATTACATTAGTATAAAATTCTATTGAAGAAGTAGAGTGCAAATGGAAACTGATGAAAAAAGGGAGCAATGTAACATTTATAATAGTAAAGAAGAGAACTTGTCTATTTTAAGTGCTTCATAGTTAGTTATAAATTGCTATTGTATTAGGTCTCCCCTGGAAATATTTAAATAAATGATACATGCCAACTGGTTTTATTTTAAATGTCAATATCTACAATATGCCATAAATCACTTCCTTTTCTATTGCTTAGGGTTTTTACAATCTAGATGTAAATGACAATGTGTACAAAATATTATAGTATTAAAATATAAATGTATCATTAATCAAAATGTAATAAATATATTCAATTTTCCAGTTAAAAGAGAAACTAGAATAGTAAAAAACAAAGTTTTGGATCTAGACAAATGAATTCTATAGTTTATAAGGCAAGTCAAAAGACTCAGAATAACTTAGTACTGAAGGAGAGGAACAAAGTTGCAACACTGACACTACCTGACTTCAAGGCTTAGTATAAAGCTTAGTAAGCGAGACACTGTGGTACTGGTAAAGGATAGGCAAATAGATCATTGGAGCATAATGGAGAGCTCAAAAAGAGATGCCCATAAATACAGTCAACTGATCTTTGATAAAAGAGTAAAGACAATACAATGGAGAAAAAAAAATTGTCTTTCAACAAATGGTGCCAGGACAACTAGACATTCACATGTAAGGAAAAAAAAGAATTTAGAGACAGAGCTCATATTCTTCCCAAAAAAATAACTCCAAATAGATCATGGACCTAATGTAAAATGCAAAACTAGAAAACTTCTAGAAGAGAATATAGAAGAAAATCTAGATGACCTTAGATATGGGGATGAGTTTTTAAGCTACAGCACCAAAGCATGATCCATGAAAGAATTAAATGCTAAAGTAGATTTTATTAAAATTAAAAACTTCCACTCTGTGAAAGACAGTGTCAAGAGAATGAGAAGGCAAGGCATAGACTTGGATGAAATATTTGTAAAAAACCAGTCTGATAAAGGACTACTACCCAAAATATATAAAGAACTCTTAAAACTCAACAATAAGAAAACCACCAGGAAAAAAAAAAAAAAAGGACAAAAAAAAATCCAGACACCTCACCAGAGAAGATACGCAGGTGGAAAATAAGCATACGAAAAGGTACTTTCCATCATACATCACCAGGAAAATAAAAATTAAAACAACAATTAGATACCACTACATTCCTATTAGAATGGCCCCAATCCAGAACACTGACATCACCAAATGCTGACAAGGTTGTGGAGCAACAGGAACTCTCATTCATTACTGTGGGAATGCAAGATGGTACCGCCACTTTGGAAAACACTTTGGTGATTTCTTACAAAACAAAACATGTTCTCACCATATGATCTATCAATCATACTCCTTGGTATTTAGTCAAAGGAGCTGAATACATATGTCCCTATTAAAACCTTCATATAGATGTTTATAGCAGCTTTATACCTGATTGCCAAAACTTGGAAGCAACAAAGATGCCCTTTAGTAGCTGAATGGATAAACTGTGGAACATCTGGAAAATGCAATATTTTTCATCACTAAAAAGAAATGAGCTCTTAAGCCATGAAAAGAGAAATGTAAATGCATATTACTAAGTTAAAGGAACCCAGTATGAAAATGCTACATACTGTATGTTTCCAACTACATGACATGTTGGAAAAGGCAAAACCATGGAAGCAAGATTACTGGTTGCCAGTCGTTAGCAGGGAGATAAATTGGCAGAGCACGGAGGATTCTTTAGGGCAGTGAAACCATTCTGTGTGATACTATAATAGTGGATACATGTTATTATATGTTTTCTAAACTCACAGAATGCACAATACAGAGTGAACCATAATATAAATAACTGACTTTGGGTGATAATGATATGTCAGTGTAGGTTCATTAATCATAACAAAGCCACCACTGTGAAGCAGGATGTCAACAGTGGGGAAGGTTATATGTGTATGGGTGCAAGATGTACATGGGAACCTTCTATACTATTCTACCAATTTTTCTGTAGGCCAAAAATCTCTAACAAATAAAATCTACTAAACAAAAAGAGCTAAGAAAGAAAGACTCAACACTGCTATTCACCTTAGATAGAAGGAAAAGATGGAAGTAAAAAAAAAAGGAAAAATGAAAAATATTTACTAGGCAAATAACGTACAGTTGTATGCTTAAACACTGATAGATCCCCAAAAGCAGGTTATATAAGAATAGTAGCAGATGATTCTACTGTATTAAGGGCAAAATAGGTAAAACTAAAAAAATAAGTATTTATAAATGCATACATATGTAGTATAACCATAAAGAAAGCTGTTAGGGAAATGATAACACAATAATCAGGATGATAGCCACCCCTGGAGAATGGGAGAGGAAAATAACTAGGAGGAGAACACAGTGGGTTTGTAAGGTATAAATAATATACCATTTCTTCAGCTAGATGTCAAATGCTTAGGTATTAATTTATTCATCCTCTTTAAACTTAACATGTACAATATGAAATTGTAGGATAAAAGGTGATAGAATTTATTGGACTGGATAAAGAGCCCTAAGGTAGGCTTCACACATGGTTTGCTAGAGAGGGTCCCCTGTCCCTCTCTGCTCTTTTTAGAACTCCATCCTCCACCATGTATCAGTATCATCCCTGGGTTTGCTTTCTTCATTGTTGTAAAAATGGCTGTAACAGTTCAGTTCATTGAAAGGGAGGGCTTCTCCTTTTCAGACTATCAAGCAAAAGTCCTTGGCTTCACACATGTCAAACTTACAAAGGTTATATAGACTGCCTGATCCAATCCCTGTGGTGAGGGCAGCTGAGGCTAGGCCAATCACTCTCTACCCAAGATGGGGACGGAGGGTATGAAGGCAAGCAACTAGGGTCAGCAACTCTGCCCACTTTGCATGAGACACGTTTTAGCACTGATTGTTCCCTGTCCCAGGAAACCTCTCAGTCCCAGGCAAACTAAGATGGCTGGTCACTATCCAACTCATAGCACAGACATAAAAATCACCTGCCCCCCAAATCCATGCTCAAGTCTTCCTACTAGAGAAAAGATCTAAATAAATGAATATGTCTATTTCTATTTTCTGAAAATAGACCTCTTTCTCCCACAGGAACTATTAAAACTTTCTTAATTATATAATTCCAGAATCTATAAAGAATTTCTTTAAATTTGTATCACTTTCTCTTAAATGACCAATTAATATTTCTCACGTTTTCTATATTTGACAGAATTTTCTGGCCTGCCATTGGTATTCCTGAACCTTTGTTAGAATACAAGCTCTTCAATATTCATTCACCAAAACACGAGAGCCTACAGAGGGTGATTCCTATACATTTTGTGGCTTCAGAAATATTTTCTTGGCTATTCCCAATCTTCAGTGAGGTGGGACCTAGAAAAATCTGTCTTCTGAGAAAGAGCCTATATTTCCTGAAATAAAAAAGGTACTTAATCCCCACTTTATGTAGAGTAATGTAGTTTATTCTTTTCTTACTAAAGTATAGCAAGTAATATCCTGGTTAATTTCATAATTCCTTTCAATTTATACTTCTTATTGTTTGTAAGTATTCTACCAGTTCCCCTGATGAACTTATAAAACAGCAAGTTTTACAATTAGTTTCATTTTCTTCTTATTTTCTGTTTGGTTTTCACTGTATCTAAATGTCTAAAACTGAGACTCTGAGGTTTTGCCCAGTTATTGTCAAAACAACTAAAACCATCAATGGAAATGTTAAGCTATTTGATTGTTATTATGTAAAACAGATAGGAATAATTTGCTCTGTTTTACATCTCTTGCTTGATTACTTTCAAGGATGGTTTATAGAATTTCCAGGAATCTCTGTTAAAATGAGATTTTAGGGGCACCTGGGTGGCTCAGTTGGTTAAGCATCCAACTTTGGCTCAGGTCATGATCTCGCGCTTTGTGAGTTCGAGCCCCGCGTCGGGCTCTGTGTTGACAGCTCAGAGCCTGGAGCCTGCTTCAGATTCTATGTCTCCCTCTCTCTCTGCCCCTCCCCTCCTCAGTCTCGCTCTGTTTCTCAAAAATGAATAAACATTAAAAATTTTTTTAAAAATGGAGATTTTAGGGCCCTGCCCAGACTTAAATCCAATAACTTGAGTGGTAGGGACTATGCTATCTGCTTTGAACAAGGATCCAGAGACTAACCTCTCATCAAAACCACCTCTGATATATTCATAAATGCACACACCAGGCACAGCTTCCAGAGATTCCACTTCCAAAGTCGTTAGACAACCATGAAAATACAGTTCTGAGAGTCTGAAACCAGACTAGTGGAATCCCACCACAGTTGAAGCTTGAATTAAATATGTTCAGTAAACAAAGAGATTGGGCAACATAAGGGGGTTGGCTTCCCATGGGGTTTCAATAAGAAATGTCATGGAAAGCCCCAACAGCAAAAAAACAAAAATTGCAGTTTGGAGAGCTTCTGGAATATAATTACAAAGCTATTATCGGTGAGTGTAAATATGGTGAGTAGCAAGGCAGCTTCTTTTGCATTACAATTTTATCAGAGTTGATCAACCATTTCTCCTCCAAGCCCAAAGCTGTTGGAAGCAAATCCCATTATAGCACAGGGTTTGTTTTCCCCCTAGTGTATACTGACTGACCAAGGACATTTTCTGGTCAAGAATTCATTCAGTAGCTTTGCTGTATCCACACAGGAAATGGCTGTGACCTTTCTGGACCATAAGGTTATGCATCTTGACAGGCGGCACCGAGCCAATCCCTCCAACCATGCGGCACAGACGACCGCACACTGTTCTCCTGAGGCATGCTGTTACTCATGTTGTTTAATCACATTCAGCAGGTCTGGAGCTGAACGTCACTCAGAATATCAGAAAGGCAGAAAAGCTGTGCTGCTGAGTCTATGGAAATCCTCAGTGAGAAGCAACATTCATAGCTGGCTGGTTATTTAATGCATGTGCATTCACTTCCAGAAATGCCATCCCCTTCGGTCTCTGTTACCTTCCACCGCGTCCACTGCAGCCCAAACATTAATTCTGATTAGTCAAAAACTGCAGAACTTGTTAAAAAAAAATAGATATGTTTTTTTGCTCCATATTATATGCAGACTTCAGAAAGTCTGACTTTAGAAATCTTATATGTGTTGGAGTATTAGCACTAACACCTGTCTCATACAGGGCTCTTTCAACGTTATCTCTATTTTGACCCGTGTCAGAGACAAAGCTTATTTCCTCCCCCACATTACCCTCCCCCCCCCCACACACACACCTACACACAGCACCTACCTGCACCTTCACCACAAACTGGTAGTTTAGCTATACTGCTGAAGATTCAAGACTGACAGTGTTCACATCACACATTGTATAAATCCCCACTGTTTCTGAGTCCTCTGCTGTCTCTGTCTTTTCTCTTTCTGCCCACCTCCCTATTTTTCCGCAACAATATGAATTCTTATTTTCTCATTATTTCGTAGTAATTCAGCTACATACGCCTGCCATCAAATTTCAGACTCCACCCTGAGTTACTTATCAAAGTACTTCTATGGAAGAAATACAGTTTTCTTCCCAGGAGAAATGCAGTGAGTGAAAGTTTCTCCACCTTCAACTTTTGAAACAACATTGAAAAGCAGAAGAGAATAATTAAGTGCTAAATTGTGTGGTGCAAGGAAAGAATTATGTAGACGTTAAGAGACTAAAATTATCAGTGATGGCTCCAGTATTTAAGGATTCGCTGAGGTGTCCTTCCAATGTGTTCCCAGAGCATTTTATAATTCAGGGAATCATTGCTGGTATATTTGTTGGTCAAGTTGGCTCTCTGCTCATTAAACTCTAATTTCACTGAGGACAGACTCTACGATATACCTGTATCACTATTTTACATCTCCAACCCTGAGAACAGTGTTTTAGGCAAAACAGGGAGTAAATCAGTTTAAACTGATGGCTTGACTGAGTCTGGAAAGATGCATGAGATTTATGTGGTTTGAAGTAAAAGGATGAGGCTTCCCAGCAGGAAAAATAAAGTAAGTCAATTACTAGAGAATTTAAAGAGTAAAGAAACAGACTTCATTAGAGTAAAGGAGCTGACAAATATTGGGAACTAGGCATATATGCATTAGAAAGTGGTTAGATAAAAGGGAACTTGAATGACAGTTGGAAGAGATTAGACTTATAGCTGTAGAAAACACAACAATTCAGAAACAAGTGCTGGCGTGGATGTAGAAAAAGGGGAGCCCTCTTGCACTGTTGGTAGGAATGCAAACTGGTGCAGCTGCTCTGGAAAACAGTATGAAGGCTCCTCAAAAAATTAAAAATAGAACTACCCTAGGGTCCAGGAATCACACTACTGGGTATTTACCCCCAAAATACAAAAACGTTAATTCAAAGAGATACATGCACTCCTAAGTTTACTGCAGCATTATTTACAATGGCCAAATTATGGAAGTGGCTCAAGTGTCCATTAACAGATGAATGGAGAAGGAAGATGTGATACACACACACACACACACACACACAATGGAATATTATTCATAAAAAATAATGAAATCTTGCCAATGGCAACAACATTGATGGAGCTTGAGAATACAATGGTAAGTGAAATAAGTCAGTCAAAGAAAGACTGACTTATTATCATATGACATATCAATATCATATGATATATCAATATCATATGATTTCACTCATATGTGGAATTTAAGAAACGAGAAAGGGAAAGAAAGAGAAAGAGAGAGACAAACCAACAAACAGACTCGTAACTATAGAGAACAAACTGATGGTTACCAGAGGGGAGGTGAGTGAGGGGATGGGGATAAAAGAGTGCACTTATCATGATGAAAACAAAATAAAATAAAATAAAATAAAAAAGTAGAACAATTGGAGGTTTTTTAACATATCAATGAAATAATTAAAGTGACATTTTAGAACTTAATGTCCAAGAACCTTAAATAGTATAGTTTAATGGCAACTTATGACCCTTGCTTATTCAGAGCGTCATAAAATATCTGGTTTTCTCATAATTATAGCAGAGTTGCTGTCTCATTTATTTTCCTGTTCCACTTCTTTCTCTTTCTGTGTTTCTCATACCATATCCAGTCTACCAAACAGACATCATATATGTGGCTTAGGTCTATTCTATCAGGTAGAAAACATTTGAAAAGCTCACTTAGAAAGAGGCATTAGGGTCTTAAAATATAGGCTCTCCTGGAGTGATTTGCAAAACCATTAGAAGCAAAGGCTAAAGTTTAACACTCAGAAATTACTACAGCAGCAATTTCAATAATCACAGTAGGGTTAGAATGCTTTGGGGTGGAGAAGCAGGTTAATTTAAATTTCACAGTACAGCTCAAACCACACATAATAAATAGTAGGTTAATAGTTTATTAATACGGTTGATCTACTTGAGAGCAAAGGGAAATTAAGCCTTCAATGTTTACATGGCATAAATCTCTGATAGCTATGATCCTTCCTGTTGTGATCACCCTGTAAAGACAGGATAGATTCCCCATTCAGAATCTGGACCAGATGTTATCAATGATGTCACACACACATACCAAGAGAGTATGAAAACACACATAATCAGGCTTTCTGGGGAGACCAGGACATATCTCCCGCGATGGTCTGCAAATGGCTTGAGACAGCAGGGAAAGGTGCCTGGCTTTGGGTTCTTAAGACTGTAAAAGGGTGGGGCTGAGATGTGGGTTTCTGCTGGTTGACAGTGGCTTGAAAGTGGCTTGTAAGGTCACTCTGAACTTCTCACTGGCACCAAAGGAGGAAGCACACGGGTTTTCTTATGAGCTTGCCCAGACTCAGTGGATGGGGCAGAAAGGGGAAAGAGAGGGGTGATGTTTAAAAGCTATCAAAAGTTAAACATCAAAAACTGAAGTCAGACTCTTTTACTTTCATACATAAGTTTGTATGATTTGCTTCAGTGTGGATCCGCGAATCACAACAGATTTTCTTTTAAGAGAAAGACATACCTATCTGCCTTTTTCCAAGTAAACTTACATGAGATAATATCAGCACGTTGTGTTACAATAGTACATTGCCCCTAAGTCTTAGTCATTATAATCAGTTCTCCAACATTATTTCACTCTATGCAGTGGCAACCTCATTCCCAGGGTCTGAGATTAGTTTAGAAACCGCATATGATGGAGCGCATAGGTGGCTCAGTTAGTTGACCCTCCAACCCTTGATTTCAGCTCAGTTCATGATCTCATGGTTGTGACAGTGAGCCCCACACTGGGTCAGGCTCCACGCTGGGTGTGAAGCCTGCTTAAGATTCTCTCTCTCACAGGGCTCATGGGTGGCTCAGTTGGTTAAGCATCTGACTTCGGCTCAGGTCATGATCTTGCGGTTTGTGAGTTTGAGCCCCGTGTCGGGCTCTGTGCTGACAACTCAGAGCCTGGAGCCTGCTTTAGATTCTGTGTCCTCTCTCTCTCTGCCCCTCCCCCACCTTGTCTCTCTCAAAAATAAAGAAACATTTAAAAATTTTAAAAAAAGACTCTCTCTCTCCCCTTCGCCCTCTGCCCCACTCCCACCTCTCTCTCTCTCTCTTAAAAAAAAAAGCTAAAAAAAAAAAAAAAGAAGAAAGAAACCAGCATATGATGATAGCCTGGTCAATGACACTTGAGGGGAAGTTTACTAGGGAATTCTGGGTAGGGTTTCCTCACTCCAGAAAAGAAAACAAGAAGAGACTGTTCTTTTTCTGGTAGTTGTTATGCCTGAAAGTGCTACCTGAAACTGAAGTTAAAAAATCCCATTGATACACCTTTTATATAGAAACTCTGGCCAAAAATGACTCAGATACAAATCAGTTCTTATGTATTCAATCATACTTTTAAATGAACAAGATGATACTATGGCAGTGTACAAAATCATGTGTTAGCCATGGTGTGAGAACATTTGGGTTTCAGCTCCTGTTGTAACATTTCCTGACAGTGTGACCTGGCGTGAATAATTTAGTCATTTTGGGCATCAGTTTCTTCATCTGTGAGTAGTCAGTATTAATACTCATCAAATATGCTTTGTAGTGTTATTGTGGTAACCAAATGAATTCATGTTTTACTACTTACTTACTTAATTAAAATATATTTCATGAGGACCAGCTATAGCCAAATATTATGATAGGAGCTCAGAGAAGACTGGTGAATAAAATAGATAAAATTCCCTTCTTCACATTGTTTATAATCTATTTAAGCAAATTTTTCCACATGTTGTAAAGCCCCGAATACTTATGTGTATATCTTTTTATGTATTCTGTATTCATTTTATTTACCATATACTTATTAATGTCTGACATGTGGGAAACATTATTTGGGGTGGTTTGGATTTAAAAATACAGGAAACACAATTCCTTTTGAGACGTACTCCATTGTATGCATATTACACATAACTTAAGGATCCTTGTGTTTTTACATCAAGGAAGACCATTACAGATAATATATTTGCAAAATACTTCCCAGGATATAGCAATTTCCTTTGGCTCCAAATTGCTGCTAAAATCACATTATGCCAACAGTAGTCTCGTCTCCTTAAAACAACAATAACAACCAACATGTACTCAGGAAATTTAGAGGTCTCATTCTTCAATGACATCACAGTTGTTAGTAAGGAAAGCTGTCATTACGATTCCCTCTGAACAGTCTTTATTTAATGATCGGGTTTTATGTCACGTGCTTATCTGTTTCTGTTGAAAAACAGTCTGGCTCACAACTATTACTTCCACTTTGAGATTTTTCAGGAAATGCATGTGGTGTCTCTAGCAAGGGTAGGAGACAATACAAAGTGATGGGGAATTTCATACATATGCAAACAGAGCAGGTGGTTATGATGGAGACAGACAGGAACACTAACCTTCATCCCCATAATTGCTTTGACTGAGCTAGCATTTCTCGGCACTGTACAAGGTCTTCACATGTGTGATTCTTATGAATCGCTGCAATTTGGAACGAGTAGGTGACAGCTGTCCTCTTCATTTTACATGCAGGAAAACCTCATAGAGAAGCACCACGAGGCACCATTTCCAGCGACAAGTAAAAGTCAATAGAGATGTGTTAAAAAAAAAAAAAAACCTCAACTCTTTATGGCAAGATATACTTAGATTTCTAAGTTACCTCTGCAATAACAGCTTTAAAAGGAATGCATTTTCTAATATGCATGTATTTCATATTTAAATGAAAGGAATGACTATATCTCTGAAAGCCTACCAAGATAACACAATTAGTGATATCATTTCCTTGGCAGAAAATGGCAAGAGCTTGATGCTGTTACCAGCACACATCAGAACCGTTTAACAATGAGACAGCAGCAAATACATTTCTATACAAGTAGAAAGATGCCCTTGGGTTTTTTTGCCCTTGGTTTTTTTTTTTCTCTTACGTTACATACCACTAACAGCATTATAGCATGTGCATGCTTGATGCTTATCTTACAGTATTTAAGACTAAAACATTCAAATTTATAAAGATCCTTATTAGGGGTGCCTCTGTGCCTCAGTCAGTTGAGTGTTCAACTCTTGATTTTGGCGCAGGTCATGATCTCAGGTTCATGGGATCGAGCCCCGTGTCTGGCTCTGCATTGAGCATGGGCCTGCTTAGGATTCATTCTCTCTCTGTCTGTCTCTCTCTCCCTCTCTCTCACTTTCCCTCTGCCCATCTCCCCCACTTGCACACCGTTTTCTCTCTCTCTCTTAAAAAAAAAAGAAGGTTAAAAAAAAGATCTTTGTTAAAACAAAGCCTTATATATTGTGTTATATTCTTGAATAGTTGCTCTAGATACTTTGATTAGTTTATGAGAATTCTTGAGGCAAATGAAAGAAAAAACCTATTCAAGCTGCCAAAAACCAGTATATTTATGAATTTTAAAATTACCATAGATATCAGTATTGTGGAGAAGTTTTAGTACTTAGTATCAAAATTTGCCTACATTTCTAACATCAATAAGCTTCCATACTAAAGCATGAACGCTGGTATCCTAAGGCTTTTTTCCCCTTCTTGACTGATAGATTCTGGAATCCCACTAATATATAGCATGGTCGTTTGCCTTCAAAAAGCCTTGCTAAAATTTTAAATGGTTTATAGTTCTCTTAAAATAAAATATTTTATTTACAAATGGAAACTATCAATTATTTTCCCTCAAATTTTTTGAACTAATGTATTTACTTTCTCATATTGACTCACAATGCTCCCATTGTTGCCACCTGGGGCATAATTTTCCATCCAAATGGAATCTGCAATCCCAGATTAAGCAATGCCAATTACTAGCTACACATATTTTCTCTTTCTTTCTTTCTTTCTTTCTTTCTTTCTTTCTTTCTTTCTTTCTTTCTTTTTACAAGCTACACATATTTTCTACACTTTGTTTCATACAAAATTTATTGTGACGATTGCTTAAAATCCTGATATGTAATGGGTTTCTTTGTTGTTGTTTCAGTTTAGTTTGGCTTCTGGTTTTTTGAGAGAGAGAGAGAGAGAGAGAGAGAGAGAGAGCGAGCGAGCGCTGGGACAGGGCAGAGGGAGTGAGAGAGAATCTCAAGCAGGCTTCCTGCTCAGCACAGAGCCTGACTTGGGGTTTAATCACACGACCCTGCAATCATGACCTGAGCTGAAATCGGGTCAGACATTCAACCGACTGAGCCATACAGATGTCCTGATACGTAGTTTTAATGTAGAAACTAAAGCTTGGATGTTCGTTTATATTGCACAATAGCTATGGCATTCAAAAACCTTCTATCTTATATTGAGGTATGAAGCATTTCACAACTTTCTATCCTGTGCTAAAATGCAACTTAGGAATGTCAATGGATTCTACCTCCTAACCTCTACCACCAGAATTACCACCAAAATCTGTAGTAGAAATTTCCCTAAAATGTCATCTTTATTCTATGGCATTCAACAGCATATGCAATGAAACCCATTATACTGGTTCATTCCTGTGATACCAGAAATTTCCATTTAATCTAGCAGAGAAATTAGCCCTCCAGAAAAATGAGAAAGAATATTTTTTATATTTTATTATTCAAGTTAAATTTGATGTAAAATATTTTATTTATTGAAAATAAGGAAATATATGTGGCAAAATCTTTGGTTCTTGACCATGAGGAATTTCAAGATTCCTCATTTGAGGAATTTCAAGACTGAGACTCAACTACTTTGGGGTTTCTGTCTACTAGGAGCTGTCAGATAAAACACTGAATTAAATAACGATAAAGCATTTTTTATTTTTTTGGCAAGGCTACTTAAAGGAGTCACCTTAAATGAAAAAGAGCAGGGGTCCCTGGGTGGCTCAGCTGGTTAAGCATCCGATTTCGGCTCAGGTCATGATCTCATAGTCTGTGAGTTGGAGCCTTGTGTCGGGTTCTGTCCTGACAGCTCAGAGCCTGGAGCCTGCTTCGGATTCTGTGTCTCCCTCTCTCTCTCTCTCTCTCCCCATCTCTCTCTCTCCCTCTCTCTCTCTCCAAAATAAATAAGCATTTAAAAAATTAAAGATAAAAAGAGCAAAGTAAAGAAGATAAAAGGTACATGGTGATGTCTGACGTGATAAATGTGCAGCTGATTCCACACTGCCTCACCAAAATGTCACACTCCTACGGAGGTTTACCATTTACTTCACTAAATGATGCCATCCAAAAAAACCAATGCTATTATTACTCATATTTGGTGAAGGTTATCAAATACCATTTACACAACATACTTTATACATTTTTAACTATAGCTGCAACAATCACAGGGTTCAATGACGTTATCAACCCTCGCAGCTTTGCACCAAGTTAGGAACTTCCAGCCCAGTTCGTTACTGGCCTAGCAGTTAGTCAGCTGAGACAAAATATAAAAAATGAGGCTGCATCAAGGAGAAGGGAGAACTAAAGGAAAGAAAATGAATTTTGAAGCCTAACCCATTTAATGATCTGAGAAGAAGGAAGAGCATGTGAAATCATGGAAGTCTTTCCTCTTCCAAAACATAAGCCTCAGGATAAATGCCTGTGACAAGCATTTTTTTAATAATATTACACATCTTTATTTTTTTAATATGAAATTTATTGTCAAATTGGTTTCCATACAACACCCAGTGCTCATCCCAGCAGGTGTCCTCCTCAATGCATATCACCCACCCTCCCCTAGACATCCAGATGGCCAACAGACATGAAAAGATGCTCAACGTCACTCCTCATCAGGGAAATACAAATCAAAACCACACTGAGATACCACCTCTTGCCAGTCAGAGTGGCTAAAATGAACAAATCAGGAGACTATAGATGCTGGAGAGAATGTGGAGAAACGGGAACCCTCTTGCACTGTTAATGGGAATGCAAACTGGTGCAGCCACTCTGGAAAACAGTGTGGAGGTTCCTCAAAAAATTAAAAATAGATCTACCCTACGACAAGCATTTTTATTTGACTCGAGCAACAGTTTTAGATCAATATGGTCAATTGAGCTGTGCTGAGTTACATTAAATCTCAAATGACAAAGTACCACACAAAGATTTTTTTACCTTCCTCCAATAAAGCAGTATCATACTAAATGCATGATATAAGCATCGATAGTAAACAAATGTAACTTTTTACGGAGGGGAAGAGAAAACTCCCTAAGTATCTCTTCATACTCCCCCATCTGCACATTATGTATTAGGAATCAGAAAGAAATTCACACCTCTGAATTTGAGTCATCAGCAGATTGCTACAAGAAATGTGTCGCATCACTGGCTTCAGGAAGAACTTTAAATTCTTACAGCAAAATATAGCACTTGTGTCAGTTTCAAATACCTCATATCTGCATGTTAATTTCAAAGGGTTCAGAAAAAAGCTTTGCTAACTCCATGTCACTAATCCCCACAGTGGGACTTCTGGCATAGCTGGATATTTAATTTACAGACCAGAGGGGTGAGCTGACTTCAGGAAGAGTATGTCAGGTTTCCTCTTAGTCCAGTCACTGAGTGTAAGCCACCCTGGGAATGGTAGGCAGGCACACTGAGTGGAGCCCAAGAAATGTTGCAAGTAGCTGACTCTTGCCATTATTATCTCTACAGACGCCTCCCACCCTCCTCCAATGCTGTGACTCAAAGTGACCTCTCCACCAGACACCATAGTCTTGCCTTTCAGGACCTCAAACAGCCTTGAAGTTTCCATCTTCGAGATAAACAGTCTTGTAAAATAAATATAATGAATAAGCAAAGAAGATCAGGAAGAAAAGTCCCATGTGGGAGGAGAATGGCAATTTTGGCTTCTCCTAATCTTTCCTCACAGACCCCCACCCATTCCAACGCTCCAGCCCCGCTTTCAGCAGTGTCTTCCTGGTTTTCATCATTGTCTCAAACCCTCTGCAAATTTATTTGTTTTAATAGACCCCAAATCTTGCATTTTTCCAAACTAAACAATTAAAAGGATGTCATTAGAATAGACTTTTTTCTTTATAAGAGCAGACCCCTATGCACAAAGCCATTAATTTTAGCCAGAAATTGATTTGATGGGTATAATGTACCAGCCACAGTTTGTCTCTCTTCCTAGAACCAATATTGTTTGAGTAACATTACAAAACTCCGTGTGTGTGTGTGTGTGTGTGTGTGTGTGTGTGTGTGTGTGCGCGCATGCGCAATTTTTACTTCAATTGCTTTTCTAGTGGTAGGAATGCAGTAGGGATAGTAACGATAATTTTCCAAGGGAATGGTGTTTAGTAAGTGTGAAATGGAAGCTTCATGTTCTCTAAGAGCATGAAACCATAGCATACCCATTTTCCAGAAGATAATACATTATCCTAGGGAAGAACAGGGCACCCATTAGTAGAAGAACAAATCTAAAGAAAGAAGAAATAGATGGCAATATAGAACTACATTCCAACCCCCTCAGAAAAGCTTGCTTGAGCCTCAAACTAACATAATTTGGTTAATACAACAGCAATTAAGTGGTAGGATTGGTATTTAAACCTAGGATATCAGAGTCTAAAATTCAAACTCCTTCTGATATTCCCTATGGCTTCACTTGCAAAATCAGTCATCCTCCAAATGAGAGTCTAATTCATTCGTACACTCAACAAATAGTTATCAAGTGTAATCCAGGTACTATGTAGGGTCTGGGAAGGGAATATAAATAATAAAACCTTCCTCTTCCTCTCTTTCTATCTCAACCAAAGTGATAATGAGCCACTGCTGTTGAAGGTGCCTCAACTGGTGAAGATAGTAAGCTAGTAAACTTAAGAATCACTGCTTAGTGTATTTAGACCAATTATTTTGAATAGATTTGAAAAAGAAGGCAAACCAAAAAATGACCTTGAGAAGAGCAGTGATAAAAATTTAATGAGGACAATGCCTAAGGCTGGATTTCAATGTCACTAAAAACATAAATTATATGCAAATCTGAGAGTATGCCTCCAGAAAATCCTTGTAGAAGCCACACTTGTAGATCATTTCAAAATGCTGCCATTAGGCAGAGGTGACACTTTTAGGACTGTAGTCTATTACAGTCTATCCATGTACTTTTCGGCCACAGCATGACATTCTATGTGAGTACTGAATTAGCTTTACATTAACCATCCCATTTAAACAATATTGATTCTATTTATAAATTTTTAGACTAAAACATAAAACCCAAAGTACAGACATCCCTTAAAAATCAAATTTTCCTCTCCTAACCCTAGAATAGTGATACCAAGTGTGAAAAAGAAGTAATTATTTACGAAAAGAAACTGACAGCCTCAAAAATAAGATAGGAAAATACCTTTTTCAAAAGCTAGTTATGAAATGTCAGTAGTTTGAGTACACTAAAATTGCATAAAATTGAAAAAAACTAGTTCCATCTTCAGTTAGTAAATCAATCATTCAAAAATTTACTGTGGAGAATTCAGAAGACAAAATGTGGTCTTGATCATTATCACATGGGGTAGTTTGTCCGTGCACTTGAAATACATTCTGAGATTTGGGCATTTAGGTGAAACGATCTCTTCTGAGAAAAGAGAGAACGTCTTTGATGGTCCAAGGCTAGGACATCACAAGTCAGGCGGATCACAACCCAAATCTTAAAGAAGAAAAAATGACAAGAGAAGGAGATCACAACCCAAATCTTAAAAAAGAAAAAATGTCCTGGGGAAGGGATGACAGGCATCAACACTAATTAAATGGCAAAGACACAGAAGCAGAGAGGGATGGTTTTGATATCGTGGGATAAAGGAGGAAATTGGTTCACCTGGCATGGGTGACACAGGATAAATGGAAGGGTACACACGTGGCTGTGTGTGTGTATTAAGGTGCATGATATTTTGTGGTGGGGAAGGAAGAGGATAAATATCAGAACAACCTATAAAAAAAGACTTTATACAAATGACGTACATCGCCATTTTGCCAGGTTTACTCCCGGCATAAATATTTCTAATTATATACTAGGAACCTTGCTTGGTAAAAAGAAAACAAAACAAAACATTCTAATGAAAACTCTTTTGCCCAAATTGTAGGCCAAATCTTTCTTACAGCACAGAATTAACTTTCATGATTGATCATGTACAGAGGTGCTTATGTCACCAGAGAATGGGCAGACTCTGCAAATTTGGCCAAATGTCAGCTATTGCATAAAACTCTATATGTGGTGATTTGATGGATTTTTATTATAATTACATAATAGAGATGTAAACAGAGATATAAATTTGGAAATCTGCAGAGTATATGTATTATTTAATGCCACGGACCTTGATAAAATCACCAAGGTAACAAATATATCTGGAGAATATAAAAAGTATGAGGGCTGAGCCAAGTGCACATCGATATTTAAAAGTACGATGATGAAAAAAGAAAAAAAACATGGAAAGAGGCTGAGAAGGAAGTACCAGTTAGATAGGAGAATTGAAGAGACTGGTATCTAGAAATGAAGATATGAACAATTATGTCAAAGCCTGCTGAAAGTTCGCATAAAACAAAGTCTAATAATGGATCCTTGAGCTGAACAAAGTGGATGTCATAGGTCAGCTCCACCAGAGCAATTTTACTGGTGTGGTGAAGTCTAAAGTCTGGCTTCAATAGGGTCAAGAGGAAAGGAACTGGAGACCATGAATACAGACACCCGTGAGCAAAGATGGGGTAGAAAAGGCTGGAGTTTCGGGATCTGAAAAGCCTACTGAGAAACAGTCATCTAGAGAAGTAGGAACCATGAATAAATGAGGAGGGTCACCACCCTGGGTCCACTTCTCTCGTAGTGGAAAAAAGTAAATGAAATGCATTTTATAAATTATAAAATAGTAATCTAGGAGAGTGGCAGAGCAAGTGGAGTAGGTAAATATAATGGGCAAAACTCTGGGCCCAGTTGAGCCTAGTGATTGTGAAATTGAAGTAAGGTGAGTCAGTACATTTGGGTTTTATTCCTCAGCCACGTTAAGTGCCCACGTACATAGAGTAGCAGCAATAGTAATGAGGGAGATATACTAAAGGGTTATGACAAACCAGACTTCACAGAACATGCTTTAGAGAATTATTTCATTTACTTGTCGCGACAATCCTACAGGGTCATTACAGCTTCCAACTTCCATCAATTTTACAGATGAGGAAATGTCTCAAAATGAGTAAGTGGTGAGGCCAGGAGTTGAAAGTGGTAGTTAAGAGCCTGGATTCTTAACCACTCTTCCACAGTGCCTCAGGCACTCCATTTCATTCTTGGCACAGCACCCTCAATGCCTTTTCTACGTGTCTGAAGAAGCCATTCCTTTTAGGCCCAGCCCTAACTTCTCCCTTAAGCTCAGACCCAAGTATTTATCCCATTGTATATCTAAGTCAAAATCGACATGACCCAACAGCTGTTTATTCCCTCTCCCCAAGCTAGTTCCTTTCTTCTTCCCATCTCCTCATTCAATAATTCAATGGATTAAAAAATCTCAAGAGATTTATGGTTCAATTATCTACAATGGTGAAAAAAGTAAACACAAAAGTGACTAGAGTAGATATTTATAAAGGTCGTGGTGGCATGAAAAATGGGTTAATAAAATCCTGAGCAATAAAAAAAAAAAAGTTCACGTATACACCTGCTATAAGTGACACTAAGTGTATATGTAAGCATATGGAAAAAATTAGGAAGGAATATATACAAATTAAAATATTTATCTCATCAAGTTAAACCTTTATGTTTCTTTTTTTAGTTTATTTATTTATTTTGAGAGAGAGAGAAATAGAGAGAGAGAGAGAGAGAGAGAGGGAGAGAGAAAGAGAGAGAGAGAAAGAATCTCAGCAGGCTCTGCACTGTTAGCACAGAGCCTGACATGGGGGCTCAATCTCACAAACTGTGAGATCATGACCTGAGCTGAAACCATGAGTCAGATGCTTAACCGACTGAGCCACCCAGGCTCCCCCATTTATGTTTCTTTTTGAAAATTAATATTCTGGTTAAATTATCATCACAGCTAAGGGGAAAAAAGCAAGACATGCAACATACACACAATATGTGAGGGGAAAAAAATCTCTTAAATGTTTTAGGAAGAGTAACAGATCTTAAAGTGTTGCTAAGTAATACTTCTTCAAAGATTTAGAAAAAAAGATACTAGATTCTTTTCCGGTTCTATCACTAAAGCTTTAATCTATTTTCAAAATATTTAAAGGTTTCTACTTCTCTTCTGACAGCTCAGAAATGTGGTAAATAATCATTGAGGACTGTCTGCTCTCTGTGAATGATAACAGCAGTAACAAGAGCCTAACTAGAGAGAAAACTGATGGGGTTCCTTCCAGTCTTCTAAAAAGACCAGCTTGTCATTTTCATTAAATAGCTCAACTTCTGGCTGAGATCATTTCCTCTGTCTATCACTTCAATTTTTGTATCTGCTAAAGAATGGTCTTGCTTAAAGATGTTTGTTTTGGCCAGGTGAATGTTTCTGACTATGAAATAACTGTATCACCGGGTGAAAGAAAAAAAAAAATTACCAAGAGTTAAAAGTATACCCTTGGTAAACCTTCAGTAATTGCAAAAAACATTTTCACCCCAAACAAAGAATGGGCCTTCATTAAGATCAACCGTATTCCTTGATCAAAAGGTGTAATTCAGATAAAAAAAGCCATGAAGGCTTCTGTACAATGTGGCATCTTGTCTCATTGCCTTCATATGTGTGCACTCATATGCCTATGAGAAGTAATATCATTTGACATACACTGGTATTTTCTGATATGACATGTTACTAGGGTTCAAGAAGGAATTCTCCTCTGAACACCCTTTCCAAAAAAGGATGCTTTCCCTGTGATTTTACTATCATTTAAAAATTTAACAGACCTAAGAAAAATTATTTTTCACATTTCTCAATAACATAACGGTGTAAACTATTTTTATTATGTATTGTTTCCATGTCATATGTGAAGGTCTAGAAGGAAGAAGGGGGAGATGTAAAATACATATTATATATTAAGGGAGACTGGTCTGACTAGAGTATTAACTGGGAGATCTTGAACCTAGTGAAGGTAATAAGTGCCTTCATAAAAAAAGGCTATGAAAAAGGAAGATGGGTAAGGGTTTCTGTTCAGGTATTACAGGGAGAAATCAAGATGTTAAGCAAAATGAGTCCTGGTCTAGAGATTCTTGGAAAAATTTTACCTCTGCCTTATTAAAAATTATTATTTTACTCTTTGAACACTATTTTTCAAAACTCTGAATGTGAATTCTTTTAGTTGGGACATGCTGTGATTCCCCCTCCCCCATTCTCAATTTACTTTTACTTAGATTCATGAGTGAATCTTAGGATTTTCCCCTTGGTTCTTGATAAAAGAAAACTTGAATTTGCAAACCCTCTTCTAATCCAATGTTTTAGGAAATCTAAGTTTTCATAGCCTCAAATTACTTAAAATTTAGAGAATTTAAAGACAATTCATTCGAAATGGTGGACATAATATATAATTTTTACCTATTGAAATTAATCATTCAGATTTTCTAATGTGGGCATCTATGTTAAAAAAAACTTTTCGTCTGGATATAGGTTAGTTATCTTGTATATACCAAACATAGTGGGGAAAAGATTAGTATTTCCAAAAATAGTACTTAGGAAAAGAAGTCATAGATCGCAAACTACAAGTACAAAGATGAAAATCATGACTTACTGATTTCCAGCTTGAGCATTCACATTCAAAGTTCTTTTAAAAAAAAAAGGTTGTAATAAAGTGGAACTAAACAGCCAAACAAGGATAAATGTGTCTGTGTATCGACTTATCATTCAGGTATAACCAATCGATTAGAACCTGAAAGTGGACAGCTGCTATAAAACTATATGCCCAACCCTAGCTGTTTCATTAAGCTGCTCGCTATATTTTCAGAGTCTTAAGAACAAAGACTTCCAAGCTGGTGAACTCATTTACCTGGACCAGGATAAAACAAAATTTTATCATCTATCTGTGTGTCTGTCTGTCTATCTATCTACCATCTGTTTTATTATCACCTTTACCTTCATAAACTATTATAAACTATTTAGAAAATGCCTAGCTACCTTGAAACTTAAACAGACTAAGATCATTTAAAATTATAAAATCACAGCAATCTAAAAAGTTTTCCAGTCCATGCCCCTGCCCTCAGGCAGGCAGATATCCAAATATTCTAACCAAAAGGCTGGGTATGCTATATTTCAAATTCCTTAAGGGAGATATTCTATAGCTTTCCTTTGTAACACATCCTGGGGTTTACCTTCTCACTTATGGATTTAGGAGTGTACACTTTAGCTTTATATTTTGGTGGAAGATAAAAAATGTGAACTGTATCATTTTTTATAAAACATTCTGGTCAGGAGCAAGGGCATTTGGCCTGCATGTACGATTATTTATAAATATTCACTAGAATGCAAACACCGCAGCAAAACTTTTATTTTTCTTTCCTATGCCTGGCACAAAATAGGTATATCAGTCCTCTATTGTCACAATAAAAAATACTCACAAACTTAGATAACAATTAGTTTGGCTCATCTAATCTGGGCTTGGCTGGTGGCTCTGCTTCAGGATGTTCGAGTAAATAAGCAGTAGATACCTTATGCTTTCTTCACTAATGAGGGATAAATGTTGCACAAAAGGCAAATACGCTATTGCTAGAATAATATCACATAATGGTACACATGAAAACTCAGTGGTTTAAAACATAAAGGGTTTTTTCTTCCTCACCTGTCTGTGGGTCAGCTTTTAGGCTATGAATTGTCTGGACTTAGCTTAAGCCCTCAGGTTGGGTTCAAAGCCATTTTACATGTCTCCATACTCTCTTTGAATGAATACTACCTATGCATATTCTTCCTAAGGCAAATCTAGGAAAAGAGGCACACTAGTGCATTCAGGCACATTTAAACTCTGTTCATATCAAGCCATTCAGGTAACTATAATCAAAGCAAGTAACATGGTCAAGCCAATGTCAATGGAGTAAGGAAGTGTACTCTGTCCCGAAGATGAGGGTAAAGGAGAGGATATTTGCTGCACGACACTCCAATATATTAAATAGCCATCCACATATTTGTTGTTGAAGATAATAACCAAAATGGGCAACATAAAGCATTTATTGATCATTTGCCAGTGCCAACCACTGGGCTAAGTAAGACAGGTGACATTGAATTTGATCTTCAAAGACCCCTTTAAGAAAGTAATATAATTATCCACACTTTACAGATAAGAAAACTGAGATAAAGGAGATGGAAGTCGTTTCCAAATTACATACAGGTTCTAAGCATCTGAGACAGTATTTGCACCCAGGCAGTCTCATTCTTGAACGTGGCATGCAAACCACATGATAAAAACATTGTGATGACTTAGCCACCCCTGCCACCAGAGTCAGCAATCATACTTCCTGAGTATATGAAATTTTGTCTTTATTACCTGATATTTCTGCTAGGTTATAGACAAATCTAGAACACAGGAAAATTACAGCTTCCCTCTAATTGGGCCTTTTGGGCTTCCTTCCATTTAGACTGGGCTTTGACCTCCGGTCTTTGTTCAGATTATTCACCAATTTGCTATTCTTTAAATCCACTTGTCAGTTAATAATCTGCTTGATCTGATTGTCAGCGATGATGTCCCTTAAATATCACTTACATGAGTTAGCATATGCAGTTCAATCAAGAATTTCTTGGACCTCTTAATGCTATCAACATATCCCCAGTGACAGATCAATGGGGCAAGAGAACAGAAAGATCCTAAAGAAGGCAGAAAGTACAAACCACAGAATAGCAGAGACACCAGGGAGGTAATTTTTCCCACACTAGAAAGGGAAAAAGTGAGATTCACAGAAGTTGGTTAGTTCAGCCAAGGTTGCTCAATCAAGTCTCAGACCAGGGTTTGTATGATTCCTAAAATGATCTCATCTACTTCTCTGGACTGCCTTCCTTATAAAGCCATAATCCAGTCTGGCTCTAACAAGCCTCAAATATAACAGAATTCTTACATTGTAAATGAGGTTGACAGGACCTTCCTGAGTCCATCCTCTACCTACAGGGAAGCATCCTGAACACTCTCCCCCATTAATCTCCCTAGTAATTTACATCATGTGTTAACATATCAAAATTTTTTCTCCTGACTCTTCACTAGCTGACTACATTGGCCCTAAACTGGTAACATTAAAGGTGATATGAATAGCAAAAGTCATCTAACCGTATGCCCCCCAAGTACTATCCTTTCTTCAACAACACTGACACGTCATAATTTATTGCCACTTGATTATGTCCAGGAGCTCACCAAACAGTTCTGATGTACTGTCCCTGCATGGTAAAACCCAATTAAATGATACCCAAACATCAGCCCTGTACTACCAAGAAAGTCCTACACTGAAGTCTTGTTGGTTTTGTTTGTTTGACACATATAAAAAAAATCTCTTTAAATACAAAGATAGGTCAATAAACATATAAAGAGTTTACTCGGGAGGCTATACTCATTCTCTCTTTCTCCCTCCATAGAAATAAAACAGGAAAGCAATCGTAAAGAGGGAATCATAATGTGGTAGATATTACATGAGGCTAGTTGTCAAAGGATATGAGTTCTGCCAATTAAAAACAAACTCTGTGATTTGGGAAAGTTACACCTATCATTTTCTGGTATCTCATAGCAGTGTCACTAGACCATAACTATCTTAGTTGTGTTTTTTTTTCCTGGCCCCCAAATCTATTCTTCTTTAAGTGTTTCCTCTTTTAGTAAATGGTGTCACCACCACCCACCCACTGCCTAAGCTAGAAACCTATGAATCTTCTTTGCAACCTCCTCTTGCTTTCCTACCACAACCAATTAGTTAGTAAATCCTATATAGCTTATCTTCTAAGTATATTTAGAATATGTCCTCTTCTTTCTTCATCAACTGTCCACCTGGTTCAAGTCTCAAGGCCAAGGCAACAACCTTTCAACCTGTTTCCTTACATCCACTCTTATTCCCTTCAGCCCACTCTCCATAAAGGAGACAGAGTACTGTGTTTTGTTTGTAAAATGTTGCCTAAATCATGTCCTTCTTCCACATGAAACCCTTCAAAGGATTCCAACTGCCTTAGGATAGTGTATAAAATTCTTACCTGATCGACAGGCTCTGTGTATCCATCCTAGTTTCTCTCTCTACCCTCCAAGCCTCAATTCATAACTCTCCTTCCCTTATGGCCTCCAGCACCACACCAGTTTCTTGTGTTGTTTTTTCCATTTTCCTTTGTGATCTCTCTTACTGTGGGACCTCTGTGTATGTTCCCTTGTCCGGAACCAATTTGATCTTTCACCCTTTACTTATTAGGTTGTGACAAGTCTGTTCATTTTTCCATTCTTAGCACAATGCCATGTTCCCAGGAAAGCATTTTTTAATGCCTCAGATTAGAAGAGATATAGTGATATTAAATTATGTCCACAAATTACTTGATAGTCCTCTTCTCAAAAGGTAGAGCCTAATTGCACCTCTTCCCCCTCGAGTGTGGGCTGTCCTTAATGACCCATTTCTCACAGATAGAATACAGTAGAAATGACATTGAATAACTTAGGACACTAGGTCACAAAAGCTGATGTGGCTTCCTTACCTCTCTTAGATCATTCACTCTTGGGAAGTCAGTTGTCTTATTCGTGAGAACTCTCAAGCAGTCCACTGGGGAAGGGCAATGTGGTGAGGAACTGAGGCCTCTTGCTAATAGTCATGTGAGGAAGCCACCTCTAAACTGGATCCTTCAGGTAAGCCTCTCATGACAATATCCCTACTTGGCATATTAGTTGCAGTCTCATGGGAGACCCTGAGCCAGTACAACCCAGCTGGGTGACTGTCAAATCTCACTGTGAAATAATAAATAATTGTTGTTTTAAGCTGTTTTACTTTGAAGTAATTTGTTATGCTGCATCCGTAACTATCACAGTATTCCTAGCATATGTGTTATTAGGCATATTCATAATGTATTCATAATACATTTGATAATTATAACTAAATTATTATCTTACAATAACTTATTTAATAAATGGCTCCTCAGTCTGACAGAAAACTTCATGAAGGAGCAACTATCATTTTCTCCCTCTTCACTCCTAAGACAGAGCCTATGGAAACATGATACTCATTAAATATTTCTAACTGTATTAATATATATGAATTAATATGTATGCTAATGCTACAGAGAAAGATAGAACCTTCTGGTTATTTAATGAGTGCTATTTAAATGAGTGATTTATTCAATATGCAAAATTAGAAAAATAGCTACCCTTATGGCAGAATGATTAAAATTTCTCTTTTAACAGTGTCTTCTGGTAATGAGATAAACTAGTATCTTCCTATAAAAGTCTGAGAAAGGATACTTTGAGTAATAAATAGAAGAAGCATCAAAACCAGCTTGAGTTTTGAGAAAGATTTATATTTAAAGTAAGAAAAGCATTTAAGGAATAAGTAGCTGCCATGATGAACTCCATGGTATTATAAATTCTAAAGTCCTGGTTTCATAACAAAGAAAGCCAATAAACATGTCATTCTCTTTTAAAGAGATCATATAGCACTTTTTCAGAATTTCACAGCAGCATTATGAAAGTGCTATTTAGAGTATTTCAGGGAATTTCTGGTCTTTCAGCCACTGACCTTACAAATTAATATTTTTATTTTTTAAATTTATTTATTTTGAGAGAGAGAGAGAGAGAGAGAGAGAACACCAGTGTGGGAGGGCCAGAGAGAAAGGGAGGGAGAGAGAATGCCAAGCAGGCTCCATGCTCTATGCTGAGCCCAACACGGGGCTCTATCTCGGGACCGTGAGATCATGGCCTGAACTGAAATCAAGAGTTGGATGCTCAACCAACTGAGCCACCAGGGGCCCTTTTTTTTTAAGTTTATAAATTAATATTTTTAAGGTAGTTCCAAGCTACATTTGAAAATTCTGTAATGTACTTTGAAGATAAAAAGCCACTCTGAAGAATTAAACTCTTTTGCATTAACTAGAACTATCAAGCTCTCACTAATTGTTTTTATATAAAATCTCTGAACAGTAATTTTCCTGCCAGGATGTTGGAGCCTCTCCTTGGAAACATTAGGTTCAATTGTTGTACTTTCTTCTTGTCAATATCACCACTGCTTGCCCTCTTCCAAAAATTGCTCTATACTCCAAAGGGATTTGGCACCTGGTTTAACCATATGTCCCTCATTCTCATTCACTCTCACCATCCCAGGTGAGTTCAAAGCTTCTTTGTCATTCCACATTCAATAAATATTTATTGCACTCTTGTTGTGGGCCTTAGTGCAGGATTAAGAACTAAGATCACATCACTGACGGGGCTTCTAATGTCATGGGAGAAATGGTGCTTCAACAAGTATTTTATTGCAATGCTCATACGTACATATTACCGAGGAGAACAAGACTCTGTTGTGTATACATTCTTAAATATATACATATATATGAAGAACCTATTCAAAAATGCTGATTAAGATATGATGTAACCATGGGCATAATAAAGATCTGCATGAAGAGGAAAGCTTTTTTTTCAGGGAAAGTCTCTCTGAAAAAGTTACATTAAACCCAGGTTTCCTGACCTCAGCACTAGTGGTATTTTGAAGTGCAATTCTTCTGTGGTTGTGGGGGGCTGTCTTGTGCACTGTGAAATGTTTAGCAGCATCCCTGGTCTCTACTCACGAGATAGCAATAGCATCGCTTCTCTCACCGTGATGACCCAAATTGCCAAATGTCCCCTGGTGTAGGACTGTTGGGTTTAGTAAATAAGCATACAGGAAACCCAGTTAAATTTGAATTTCAGATAAACAACAAATTTATTTTAGTATAAATATGTCACACCTATTTGGGACTTATGCTTTAGGAGTTATTTGTGGATTATCCGATACTCAGATTTAACTGGCTACTCTGTATTTTATCGGTAACCCTACCTGGAGGGATGAAATCACTCCTAGTTGAGAACGACTGTATCGAGGATATGTTGATAAGCCTTCAGTCTTTACAGACCACTGATCTCCTTAACATCTCTGAATTTCATATTTTCTCCACTTTATCAACTCAAATTGCTCTGAAGTACTCCGGCTCAAAACATAAAATCTCAAGTACTGTTCTCTGATTGCCACTTCCTGTGCTTCAAGTCCTCAAATTTCCTTAAATCTACTAATCCTGTCCTTAGGCTTTTCTGTGATTTTCAGTATTTTGAATTTTTTAGTTTCTCAGCCGACTAGATCCTATAGTCAACTACTTCAAGTAGTACCCTCAAAAAGAGAAACACACACTTACCTTCTCCTGGCACCATCTCATCAAGTCCCTAACCTGGATTAACCCGGTTCAGCTTTGTCTCCTTTCTGATATAAATATTGAGTAATACAACCAAGCCAAACTGATTAGCTTCTCTCTGACTTCCTGGTCCTCTGTCCTATCCTTTTTAAATGGGTCCCCACCTCAATTTCTAAATTTGCCACAACTATTGCAAACATTCCTTACATTCCTGACCCTCCCAATTTTCTTCTCTCAATCTTACCAGACATTCTTGCCTCACAGGTAAAGTCTGTTATGGGCTATCTTATATTCACTAGACTTTACCTTGAAATGGTCATATTCTTTTGTCCATCTCTTATTTCCTTATTGTCTAAGAGTTTAATTCATCTCAAGTTTTTTTTTCCTTGAAGCTAATTTTCTACATCAATCTCATTCTTTTGAATGTCTTCTAAGATTTTACTCAGTTCTGAGGATTTCAAAAGTTCTGTTCTCATTTTGAGCCATATAGACATGTTATTTTCAACGGATATATCTTCCCTCAGATGTTTCATAAGTGTCTCAGAATGCCCTAAAATTTATTCATGTGCAAGAGTTGTCTATCCTGACCATTGCTATGAAGATACAACCTGGGTTCATCCTAGTAACATCCCGTGCCCACATCTCTTCCATCCACACATTTGGTAGACTCAAATCTACTTCTATTTAACATGTTCAGCCCTACTTCCTACCCTTACTGCTGCTTTTAGACCTTGTTCTGACCTCAGCAGTCTTTCATAACTCATTCCTAATGACACCTATTCTCTATATTCTCACCAAAGTATGTGTGCGTGTGTGTGTGTGTGTGTGTGTGCTTGAAACTCTCGCATAAATGTCCATTACCTTCAGGATAAAGTAAAAACTTCATGATTTAATCCTTTCCCACATTTCTCTTCTAATACCTTTCCCTTGCTCACAATGTTTAACCATAACAAATTAGTCAGAAGCACCACAGTTTCATATTTACCTGCTTGTGTAGGCATCAACTCTGTGCAGTAATATTCTCTCCATCCTGTTTTTTTCAAGCATCATTATCCCTCACTTTCTTTCGTTCCCTAAGTCAGCCTTACATGCCCTTTATTCACACAGATCTTCATTATACTCATTTTTACATTATATTTTATATTCTATTTTCCCATTAGAATAGAAACTCTCCAAGAATGCAAGTAGATTCCAATCACTTCAACTAGTGCTGCTACATAAGAAGTGTTCGATAAATATTTATTGATAAATAAATAAGTCAATGAATAATTTAGCTGTCGTTACTCTCTTCCTCTTACTAATTTCTTTAGCCTCTTCTATTCCTTCTAATTCTGCCCTTCCAACCAAAGTACATACTCAAATACACTCTACCCTAAGCACATACATGCACATATATGCAACTTTTCTTCCTGATGCATGACTATACTTCCCCATTTAAACTACCTTCTAAAGTTCTTCTTACATTAATAACAAACTTAGTTCCCACTTTTTACTTCTCAGAATAATAATTTACAAATTATTATTCTTTATAACCTAATATCCATTTTCACCATTCTGCTGAAAGTGATTTTAAGAATGCATGAATTATCTTTTAATTGCCAAATCCATTGAATTTCTTTGTCTTCATTTCACTTATCTTCTCTGCAATATTGGGTACCTCCCACCCATGAGTGTATTCACTCATTCATCCATCAGTATTTATTGAGTACTTACTCTGTGTTAAGCACACTGAGTACTAAAGATATAATAGTAAGCAAAATATCCTTCTATAAAGAAACTATAACTCTCTATTATCATCTTTCTTCTCTGTTACTTTTGACTTTTTCTCTTTCTTTATTTACACTGGAAATAAAACAATTCTTCTAAATCCCAACCAATTTGAAATTCTCCTCACTAAATCATCTCTCTTAAGGTCAACTCAGTCACAAAAATTTTAAAACTTAAATGCTAATAATTCACAAATATCCATTACAGACCCCCTAAGCTCCAGAATGAGTTACAACTTACTGCTGAATATCTTATTTCACTGGAACCTCAAATTCAACGTGACCTAAATTAAGCTCAGTTCCTTGATCTCAATCAGCTTCAAATTCCATACTTACCAATTCAATTAAAAGGACCATTACCTTTCACGGAAGGCACAGCTTCTAAAAACTTTGAGGTTACTTTAAACTTTCTTTTTTCCTCCCTCTACTTCCTCAGGCTAGTGGCAGGTAGAATTCTAAGATGAAATCCAAGACTGCTGCACCTGGTATACACACATTCTCTCAGTTATTTAGTCAAACACCAATCTAGGTACTGCTCTGAAGGGAGTTTATAGTTTAATAAGGTAGCAAATCAGTTGATCTTAAAATAGGGAGATTATCCTAATCAGGTGATTCCATATGAGGAATTAATTTCTCCCTGAAAGAAAGACTCAAAAAAGTAAAAAGAGATGTGACATGAGGGAGATTCTCCATTGCTAGGTTTGGAGATGGAAGGGGCCACGTGGCAAAGAAGACTGACAACTTCTAGGAGCTGAGAGCAACCTTTGACTAAACGGAACAAGAAATAGGAACCTCAGTCCTACAACCACAAGAAACTAAATTCTTCGGGGCGCCTGGGTGGCGCAGTCGGTTAAGCGTCCGACTTCAGCCAGGTCACGATCTCACGGTCTGTGAGTTCGAGCCCCGCGTCGGGCTCTGGGCTGATGGCTCAGAGCCTGGAGCCTGTTTCCGATTCTGTGTCTCCCTCTCTCTCTGCCCCTCCCCCGTTCATGCTCTGTCTCTCTCTGTCCCAAAAATAAATAAACGTTGAAAAAAAAATTTAAAAAAGGACCCTAAGATCCAGATGAAAAATGACCTTGACATGACCTTGATATTAGCCTTGTTGATTCCAAGTAGAGGACCCAGATAAACCCACCAGTACTTCTGACCTACAGAACTATGAGCTAATAAATGGGTCTTGTTTTAAGCTGTGAATTTTGTGGTAATTAATTTGTCACACAGCAATAGAAAACTATTATAGGCTCTTTTTGAGATGGGTGTTAATTCTGCTGTAACTGGCTCTACAACATGTTTCTGGAATGTGTGAATCTTTCCTTTTATCCCATTATCATTGCCACATATTATCATTCAAGAATTTATCATCTCTTATGTGATGACTAAAAGCCTAGAATGGCCCTTCCACTAAAATATCTTCTCATCTTACAAGGCTCTCAGATAATTACAGGAAGTATAGCTCCTCCTTTTTGGTCTCAGAACTTTTTAATAGTTTTCATATCATATCACGGTAAGGTGTGGAACTTATCCAGATGAGCCTGTAGTATATTGGACTGTATACTCCCACTCCTGTAATAATCTCTCAAGACCTTGAGGTTAGAGACAGTGCATTTGGAGGGATACCTCAATAATGTGGATGAGTTAATATGATTAACTATATGATGTCCAGTGTCTCATATTCCACCCTATTTACGTGTTCAATATGTCCGTTTCAGTATGATTAAAGGAACACAGAAACTGGAGTTTTGCCTTCTTAACTGGCTGACTCATCCGCTTGCTGGTTTTGTGATCTAGGTCAGGTCACTTGGCCTTTCTGAGCTTTAGTTTCTTCATTTCTTAAGAAAAAAAGAAAAGCAAACAAGCAAACATGAGAGAACTTCTAGGAAATAACTTTGAAAAACTGAATCAGACTAGATAGTATTTATAATAAAATAAAAATAGCCTTTTGTTACTTGAAGCCTATAGTTTGATCTTCCAAGAAAACTAACAAAAGTTTCTGGTTCTCAGCAGAATGGGGATAAGGTGTAATTGAAAGAGGTTAGCAATTATATGGCAGAAATAATTCCATGATCTAGATGCAGTGCTGTCTGGTGATGTCTCAGGTTAAAAAGTGATGTCTAACTCAAAAGTAAGGAATGCTTCCACAAACTACTGTTGTCAATGTCACGCAGGTAGCGTGCACTCAAAATATTCACTATTGAAAATCTGTATCTCGGTCATCGAGACATCAGCTAGCCCATCCTTTGGCCTAAAATAAAATGTGAATCTACCATATACAGTTGAAAGATAAAAATGTTCACACACTATCTGGTTACTAACAATTAAAAAAAATTAAATGGGGGAACTTGGGTGGCTTGGTCAGTTAGGCATCTCAACTCTTGATTTCTGTTCAGGTCATGATCTCAGAGTCATGGAATAGAGTCTGCTTAAGATTCTCTCTCTCTCTCTCTTTCTCTCTCTCTCTGCTACTCTTTCCTGCTCCCTCTCTAAAATAAAAAATAATTTCAATAAAATATATGAAAGTCCAGTTAAAATAGTTTCTGGTTTTGGCATAATGCTGCTGTTGTGTTGATTCTAATATAAATACAAATGTTGAGTTTCTCTAAGCCACTCTTTACTCAAAACAACTTTCCACTTTGCTTATATGTATCATACTTATCAGTGAGTCATCAAACAGCATAGATAATTATCATGTATTTCTCAAACCTGAACCAATTGCAGTAACAATGAAGAATTACATTTACGTCATTTTACTCTTGGGTAAAATTCTTGTAGGAAATTGCCTTTTGTTCCCCCTTTTTTTGAAAGCATTGAAATGTTTTTCCACTCATCTAAAAAGACTGACAACTTCAAAGTCCATTCCCAGTTTATCAACAGGGAGTCTATCTCTAAAAAAGAAAGAAAGAAAGAAAATCTTGCTATTACCCAACTTTCCTCTATTCTTTGGAGAAAAAGCTCTACCTTTAAAAAAAAAAACTGTATCAATTTATAGAAACATTAGGTGCTATCAACTGCACTGAAAATTAGAATCCTCTGAAAAACCTAAGTGAAATTGCCAGATATTAATAAGACCTTAGGCCCAGAGCTATACAAATGCCACAGGTATTTTTTACTTAGGAACATTTTGAAATAAACTTATAAATGCAATCTTCAAAATAATCCTAGGAGGTAAAGTAATGAAATGGTTTTTGCCTAAATCTGTTTTTCTGGTTGAAATAATAATACTGACTAGCAAAGTGATCTGTATTATTTTTAACACTCTATAGAACAAAGCATAGGAGGCTTTCTATACCAACATGAAAAAAATTCACATAAAATTTTGGTTAATTAGTAACTTACCCAAATATCCCTGATGCTATTCACAGTACCCAAATCTTCAGTGTTCCTATAACACTATACTTGTCCTATAAAAGCTATGACCCTTTAGAAAGTTCTGGGTTTGTCTCATCCCAATCCTTAACCCAGACCCTGAACTTCATCATATACTGAGGAAAGAAAACTTGCTCTCCAAATATCTAGGAGCCATACTGACTTTACCAAATATTTCACAGAACAAAAAGGCATGGTTATTTTGCACACAGATAGCAAATTATTTAATGGATAGGCATCAAATATTTCTCTTCTCTCTTTCCCATCTCCTTGACCCCATCCCAATTGTCCTCTGCTAGTCTCTCCCTTCTCTTTTTAACAGAGAAACTCCACCAGGTTCTCATAATCCAAAGTTTCAGCAGACTCCATGCTTCTTAGTCTCTTGGTAGAATTATCACAGCATTCACCAAACAAATTAGAACATCTGTCTAGGCAAGACTGGAATTCTTACAACAATTAGATTTTTAAAAATGACTTTCCATATTGATATGTACATTTGATTTCACAGATTCCATATGAAGATCAAATAGTGTTTTTTTAGTTTTATTATATAATCCAAATAACCATAAACAATCCAGGTAATCACATACCGTAAGTTCAAGTCAATTGTTTCATGGCACTGTACACAAATAAGCATGTGTCTTGTTTACCGTTAATTTATACACATGGAAGCCTTAATGTTTTGAAGACACATAACCAACTAAAAGGTCCATCTAAATATGTATTTTGATGACTACTAACTTAACATTATTTCTTAGTAAAGATAAATATTTATTCTGATTATGATTACAAAATTCAACTTGATTGCAGAATAAAATAATGACAAGGTGGGCAATTATCTTTTCAGATTCTCTTCTCAGCTCTACCCTTTATCTTCTATGCTAAACTCACTACTCATCAATTTCCTCATTAACTACATACTTTTTACCGGGGTGACAGATGAGAGAGGAGCCATAGTCCTAGTACTCAAAGTTTATTCACACTTGGGGAAAACACATACAAATCAGGTCATCCTGCAAGCAAATACATGTGAAATCATTTATAAAAACACATTAATTTAAATATCACATAGAAAGGTGTAAGTTCTAATTCATCTTTTCTTCTCTATCTTTACTTTTTAAATAGGCAATCTTACTCAATTCCCTAACTTTAATAAAAGCTATATGATAATAACTCAAAAAGATATTTCCGAAATCCAGGTGTTATCTCTCATTTATCATGAAAGTATCAGCTGATAGAACAGAGGAAGCATAAAATGGCTGAATCAAAAGAGAGCTATTAAAATGGGGAAAATGGATAAAATAGAGATGATTAAAGAATATGCATGAAAGACAACCATTCCAGACAAGATGGAGAAATAGGGAACAGATTTACTTTCTGGCCTGAAGTTAACCAAAAATCGTGACAAAATACATATAATGAGACACACTCGACATTAGAAACTGAAGTACAGTGTTTCCAAATAGATGGTGGGAAACAAACAATGTAAGGCTTAGAAGAACACACACTTTCTGCTTTGAGAGATTTGCTGGGTTAGAGTCCAAGGAAGAGGTACCTATCAGACATTATGAATTGAAAACACACGGCTGAGAATAAAAGGAGACAAATGCAGCTAGAATTTGCAGGACACAAAATCAGAGAAGAGAGAGCTGCACAAAGAAAGAATGTTGGAGATGTGCAGAAGCTCCCATCAACAATTCAGCACAGTTATGACCTGCCCACGGAAATGAAGAAACTACCCGAGGTCAAAAAAAGAGCCACTTGAAAAGATCAGGGGGAAGACTGACTGATACCCCATAAAGCGGAGAACAGTACCTGCTCCTGCCAGCCAGAAGAGGAACCTTGTAATCCATGGAGTTCAGGTAGAGTACTCAGAAAGGGATGAGTAAGTTATGGGAATAAAAGGCACAGCATACAGAATACAGTAACGGCATTCTACTAGTGTCGTATGGTGACAGATGGCAGCTACGCTTGTGGTAAGCACACCGTAATGTATACACCTGTCAAATCACTATGTTGTACGGCTGAAACTAAGGTAAACTGTGTGTCAACTGCATCCGAATCAAAATATTAAAGAGTCAGGTAACAACAGATGTTGGCGAGGATTTAGAGAAAGAGGATCTCTTTTGCACTGCTGGTGGGAATGCAAACTGGTTCAGCCATTCTGGAAAACGGTATGGAGGTTCCTCAAAAAACTAAAAATAGAACTACCCTATGACCCAGCAATTGCACTACTGGGTATTTATCCAAGGGATACAGGTGTGCTGTTTCGAAGGGGCGCATGCACCCCGATGTTTATAGCAGCACTAACAACAATAGCCAAAGTATGGAATGAGCCCAAATGTCCATCGATGGATGAATGGATAAAGAAGAGGTAGTATATATATTCAATGGAGTATTACTCGGCAATCAAAAAGAATGAAATCTTGCCATTTGCAACTACATGGATGGAGTTAGAGGGTATTATGCTAAGTGAAATTAGTCAGAGAAAGACAAAAATCATATGACTTCACTCATATGAGGACTTGAAGTGACAAAACAGATGAACATAAGGGAAGGGAACCAAAAATAATATAAAAACAGGGAGGGGGACAAAACATAAGAGACTCTTAAATATGGAGAACAAACAGAGGGTTGCTAGAGGGGTTGTGGGAGGGGGGGGGATGGGCTAAATGGGTAAGGGGCATTAAAGGAATCTACTCCTGAAATCATTGTTGCACTATATGCTAACTAACTTGTATGTAAATTAAAAAAAAAATAAAGAAAAATAAAAAATATTAAAGAGTAGATGAAGATTGTATTACAAAATAATTCTGAAGAGATGTATGCATGGAATGTGAGAAACTAAACACATTATTCAGAAAGAAAAAAGAAAGAAAGGGCTTGCTTCAGGAGTGTGCAGTAATTAGCTCTAGACCAGTGCTTCTCAAACAGACGGTTTTGATCCCCAGGGTACATTTGGAAATGTTCACAGAAATTTGGGGTTGTTGAACTGGAGGCACAAGTGCTGTAGCATTCGGTGGGGAGAGTCCAGGGGTGCTACTAATCATCTTATACGCCCAGCAGCCACAGTGAACTTCCCAGCTCCAAAGATTAAAAACGCCAAAATTGAATAGCTCTTTCCTAGCATAAGACAGCTCTGGTCTCACCTGACAAAATTTAAAAGCAAGATTCAAAAGGTTCCTCTCCTTTCCAAGTCAATTAACTGAGTCCCAGGACAAATTTCAACATATTTACATGAATGCAAAAAATAGCCAGGACTCACAAGGTAATATTCACATTCTGTGGCATCAAATAAAAACTGCCAGATATGCAAAGACGAAGGAAACACTGACCAATCAGGAAAAAAAAAATCAACGCAGATCTAACAGAGATGTTAGAATTAAGGTTTTAAAATAGTTATTATAACTCTATCCCATTTGTTTAAAAAGTTAAGCAGAGAAATGGAATATTTTAGAAAACACAAATCAAACATCTAGAGATTAAAACTATAATAGGTGACATAAAAAAATACTTGATGGGTTAATAAAAAATTTGATATCGCAGTAGGAAAATGGTGAAATTGAATGCATAGCAACAGAAATGAACTAAATGAAAGACAGAAAAAAAGATTAAAGACAAGAAAAAGAACATAACATCAGTGAGCTGTGGACAGTTTCAAGTAGCTACACATGCATGTAATAGAAGTTGTATTCTTCTGATTCCACACAGAAAAGTTATATAGAGATAAGAATTATTAAAACGTTAAAACAGAAGCAACCCAATTCAGATGCACTTGGAGGCCCTGAAGGAGAAGAATGGGTGGGGTAGAGACTGAGAAATATTTAAAGATTCAGTAGCCAAAAATCCTTCAAAATGTAATGAAACTATAAGTCTATAGATCTAAGAAGGTCAAAGGCTACAAATGCAAGGAAAACTACATCAAGGCACATCCTAACCAAATTGCCTAAAATCAACGGTAAAGAGAAAACTTTAAAATCATCCAGAGGAGTGAGGCAGGAGACAGACTTTTAAGTGCTGACAGTACAAAATACTTGTGCACCTGGAATTCCATAATAAGCAGAAATACTATACCTTCTGAACTTGTATGAGGGAAACATTGAATTAGGGATAATATCAAAGGCATTATCCATTAAAAAAAACAAAATTATAGACTGGACTCCATAAAATTTAGAACTTCTACTCTTTGAAAGACAGTGTTAAGAGAATGAAAAGATAAGCCACGTAGTGGGAGAAAATACTTGCAAGCCATATGTCTGATAATGAACTCATACCCAAAATATTCTTGTAAATACTCAAAACTCAATAATAAAATAATAATAAAGTAGGGCCAAAATATCTGAAGTGATACTTCTTCAGGAGCATGTGTGAATAACAAACGAGCACAAAGAAAGATGTTCTACGTCACAGTCACTAGGGCAATGCAAATTAAACATAGGATGACACAGTGCCACCCACTAACAGAATGGCTAAAATTTTAAAGGACTGACACCACCAAGTGTTGTTGAGGATTTAGAGCAACTGGAACTTTGATATACTCCTAGTAGGAATGAAGACGGCACAATCACTTTGGAAAACAATGTAGCAGTTCTTAAAATAATAAACATATACCTGCCAATAAACTCCACCCTTTCATTCCGAGGTATTTCACCAAGATGAATGAAAGTATCTGTTCATACAAAGACTTGAACACAAATGTTCACAGCAGGTTTATTTGCAACAACCAGTAACTGGAAACAACCCAAATAAATATCCATCAATAGGTAAGTGATAAATGAATTATGGTATATCCATACAATGAAGTATTCCTCAGCAAGAAAAGTGAATGAATTTTGGGGGCACCTGGGTGGCTCAGTCAGTTAAGTGTCTGACTTCAGCTCAGGTCACCATCTTGCAGCTCGTGAGTTCGAGCCCTGCATCAGCCTCTGTGCTGACAGTTCAGAGCCCGGAGCCTGCTTCAGATTCTGTGTCTCCCTCCCCCTCTACCCCTCCCTACTCACACTCTGTGTGCGTGCGTGTGTGTGTGTGTGTGTGTGTGTGTGTCTCAAAAAATTAAAAAAGCATTAAAAATTTTTTTTAAAAAGAAAAGTGAATAAATTTTTGGAACATGCTTCAACATGAATGAACCTTAAAATAATTGGATGTTAATATTATATATAATAACTATTATATTATAGCTAGACCAAAAAATAGTACATTCTATTTGATTCCTTCCGTTTATGTAGAATTCTAGAAAACAAAAATGAATTTATAGCAAGAGAAAACAGATCAGTGTGGCTGCCAGAGGTTCAGACAGTGAGAGGGTAAGAGTGACCTGAAGGAGACAGTAACGAGTAGCACACAGGCACTGTGGGGAGTTATGGACATGTTCGTTATCTTCATTCTGTTGATAATTTCACAGGTATATACATCTGTCAAAATACACTTTAAATATGTGCATTATAAGTCAATTATACCTCAGTAAAGTCATTTTTTATATGAAATTTATTGTCAAATTGGTTTCCATACAACACCCAGTGCTCCTCCCAACAGATGCCCTCCTCAATGCCCATCACCCACCCCCCCATCAACCCTCAGTTTATTCTCAGTTTTTAAGAGTCTCTTATGGTTTGGCTCCCTTCCTCTCTACCTTGTTTTTTTTTTCCTTCCCCTCCCCCATGGTCTTCTGTTAAGTTTCGCAGGATCCACATAAGAGTGAAAACATATGGTATCTGTCTTTCTTTGTATGATTTATTTCATTTAGCATAACACTCTCCAGTTCCATCCACGCTGCTACAAAAGGCCATATTTCATCTTAAAACAAAATAAAGATGTGTACGTGGAGGTGGGTGGGGGATTAATAGAACTGGTCTGTGTGGTGGTCTTGGTGATTTCCCAATTTTAAGCCTGTGTTTAGAAAGTGATCTACGGCAGGACTGTCAGTTAGAGAGGGATGATGAAGACTTTTGTTAATAGTCTCCTAAAAGACATTACTGGGGGCGCCTGGGTGGCTCAGTCAGTTAAGCGTCCGACTTCGGCTCAGGTCATGATCTCGCGGTCCGTGAGTTCGAGCCCCACGTCGGGCTCTGTGCTGATGGCTCAGAGCCTGGAGCCTGTTTCGGATTCTGTGTCTCCCTCTCTCTGACCCTCCCCTGTTCATGCTCTGTCTCTGTCTCAAAAATAAATAAACATTAAAAAAAATAAAAAAAGACATTACTGGAGCTTTTTTATGTTTTTAACTTTCTTAATTTTAAAAATTTCTATTTTGTTCCATTTCTTTGTTCTTCCCAGTGTTCTCTTTGCCTCTTCTTCATCAAAACCAACTCGGGCTCATTAGGGAGTAAGAAGAATCTATTTTGGAAAAAATATTTCCCTGTTTTGAAACACAAACATATGGAATTAATGCAAAGGGTCATTTTACTTGTTTCTAAGAAGAGAAAAAGTCTCTGACCTTCCTCCTAGCAATTGATTCTCATTATAATGCACAATCTTCCAAAGCATCCTAAACTACCTGAAATCAATTTAGTGTTTCCATGACAAGGAGTTATTTAAGTCAATATGTTCCTTGTATTATTTCAGGAAGGTGCTAATTCATAGAAAAATGAACATTTTCTGGTCATTTTCTTCTGGAATACTTTAGTTTTATTATGTTATTGTGTCATCACTTTTGTTACATGATTTTCACGCAGAAAGTACTAAATTATCTGAAATAGGAAGACTAATAAACCCAAAAGAGATGAAAGCAGCTGCTTGTGCTGGGGTTTTGAGATGGTAGGCCAATCTGACCTGCTGGGGACCTTCCTCCTGGCAACAAATTCTGGCACTTTTGAGTTGAAATCTGAAACCCTATACTTTTAAACCTGATTCTGACATAGCTGACAAATTCAATATCTTAATTTCATGAATTTACCCACTCCCATTTAGTTGTTCTTTTAATCAGGGTCAGTGGAGAACCCATTATGCTCAAAATATTCTAACAGAATCCATATGTAGTTAAAAGGTGAAAGTTCCAGTGCTTGCCTGCAGGGAGCTTATGTCTGATTTCTCTATATAAGACAAATGGTAAAGAAGAAAGCAAGTATGTGAAGTTACCACCCAAATGATTATACACTTTTTTAAAAAAACAAGAACAAAAACAAAACCAAAAATCTAGAAATGAGGGCTCCTGGGTGGTTCAGTTGGTTGAGTGTCCCACTCTTGATTTCAGCTCAGATCATGATACCAGCCCCTATGTTGGGCTCCATGCTGAATGTGAAGTCTACTTAAGATTCATATTCATTCTCTCTCTCTCTCTCTCTCTCTCTCTCTCTCTCCCCGCCCCGCTCCTACTCTCTTTCTATCTAAAATATATATATTTTTTTAATTCTAGAAATGGAAGTAAAAAAGGATAGTAATGAATCACAAAGTAAACTTATGGTATAGTTACTTTTGTTAGCCAGCCTTCAAGATGGCTTCCAATAATCCCTTCCCACCCCCTACATTAGATAAGACTGATCTATGTAATGAAAAGGATATTGCAAAAAATGTTGGGGGATGACTTCAGAGGCTAAGTAGAAAAAGCACATGGCTTCTGTCTTGGAGCACTTGTCTGAAAGAAGCTAGCTGCCAGGTTGTGAACACCCTTAAGTAGCCATAATGTAGTGGTCCACATGATGAGTAACTGAGGCCTCCTACCAAAAGCCAGCTCCAACATGAAAGTCACATGGATGAACCACCTTGGAAATAGATTCTCCAGCACTAGGTAAGCCTTCAGATGAATGCAGTTACGACCAGTATCCAAACTGCAAACTGACAGAAGACCCTGAACCAGGACCACCCAGCTAAACCACTCTCAAATTCCTAGCCCACAGAAACTGGTAAACACAGTAAATGTTCAGTGCTATTTTAAGCCGCTTGAGGGTAATTAGTTATATAGCAAAGATGCTTAATGAAGTTAGACATAGCTTGGAATCAAGAGTTGGCTCTATTGTCTATGAGCATGGTCAAGTCACCCTTGTCTAAGCCTTATTTTATTCAAATGTGAAATAGATGTGTTATCCAACTGTAAATATCTTATCATCACTCTGATAAATAACATAAATAAAAGTATTTTGAAAATAAGAATTTTTTAAAACTTAGGATATCATGATTTCCTTTCTTTATATAGGAATTCCACATTTTCTGACTGTTAACTCTTCTATTTCTTGATTTGATAGAGTAAACGTGGTTAGCAGAGTAAATCTTGGGTAAGGCAGCCTCACACGTGAGTCAGGCATAATGTTAAGGGGTTGATGGCAACCACACAACAAACAATAAGAACAAAGAACAAATAACAAATAAACAAAGAAAACACCCTGTTACTAGAAGAGACTGAGTTTGAAAGATTGTGAGAGAATAAACATGGGGAAAGAATATATCTTCCTCTAAAGATACAGAGTCTTCCTTTGAAGATTTTGGGAGCTATAAAATTGTCTTCTTATTGGTTCTGTTGCCACATTTCCATTTATCCAGGTTCTTATTTCCTGTTTTATGCTACTTATTTCCTCTTTCTTCTTCTGTGGGAATCTTACATTTCACAGGGATTCCTTTATAGTTAAACGTTTCTGCATTTATCTTGATATAAAACCTTACAATTATCTCACCTGTAAAACTGAGTTTTGTAGTTTCAAAGTGAAGAATCATTTTGTGATTCCTCTTACTCACAAAAGTATTTGAGTACTTAGTATGTTTTTCTTTCTTTCTTTAAACCATGCCTAGAGGTTTTACAATATGTATGAATTTCTTCTCTTTGTTTCTATAGGCTTTCCCCCTTTAACCTTTGTCAGTATCTTCCAGGCCTAAAACTCTAAACATTTGCATCTAAAAATCATAGTACTAAAAATGTTGTTCAGCTATGCTCTAACTGCTATTGTCCTCTTGATTAAATATAGTGTTAGATGACAGAATTGGAGAAACTCAATTTTTATGTATTATGCATGGTATAAATCATCTCTGCACATATACTTGTTACTTAAATGTGAGACTACTACTTGGAAAAACAGTACTTGTGTTAGTTTGTGTAAAAAATAAAAAATATTGTGCTCATTAACACTGTGCTTTTCAGTTTCTGGACATCCATCAACTTTCTATCTCCTTTGGACTCTGTGAAGAGAAATTAACTCATAAATATATGTCATCACTCTGTATTTAATGGTCTATAATTTTCTGACTTTAATTTTTCATGCTTTCTTCTTGTTGACCTGGAGACTATGAATTGACAAAATAGTCAAAATTAATTTGGCATACAAACTGGCATAAAAATTTCTTCTTTTTTTCGTCTTGCAGAAGTTGTACAATCTCTACATCACACAAAGAGGATTTGTAGAAGGAGACACAGAAGGAAAAACAGGAGGTAAAAGCCTTTTGTATTCAGGTCCCCCCACCCCTTTCTTTAATGCATAAAAGGCCTTGCTATGTCTGGGAGTATATGAGGATGTTAAATGTGCAGTCTCATTGACTGCAGAAGAATCAGGAAGGAGGGGTTTATTTTTTGCTTTGCTTTGCCCTGTGTTCATTTTTCCTGTTGCATAAGCTTTTTATCTACATTAATTTTAGCCTCCAAAGATGTTTTGCATAACACAGAATTATAATGTAGTGTCTAAAATAGTGCTGCAAACCATAGTTTCAAATACATTAGGAAGATGAATCATTTCCTTAACATGGGCCAGTGTGTTATTTGAAACGATTACTTATGAGACAGAAGCAATACATAATTAAGCAGCATGTGATGAGCAAAAAAAAAAAAAAAAATCAAGGAAATTCAAACAATAAATGCTTCTTCAGTTCTTCATAGAGGATAGGAGAAAACTGCTGCTCCTTCACATTCCCATTTTGAAATAAAGGGGTGTTGAGTACCATAACTATGTATTCCAGTAATGAGTAGAAAGATCTGGGCCACAGAAATGAAGAAATGGGCTGAGGCTGCTTTACATCATTTTGGATTATAAATCTACAAATCTGTTACTGGGTATACATTATTGTGTTGAATCTATTTCTCTATTGGAGTTTTACTTCGTGTGTGTGTGTGTGTGTGTGTGTGTGTGTGTGTGTGTGCACTTACATTTCTTTTTTACCCCTCTTGAAACAGCTTTAAAATCAAAGTCTGCTCCAATTCTGAACAGCAAGAGGAAAGGGAAAGGGGTTAGCTATCTGTAATGCATTCAAGGTTGTAAGAGTCTTGGATATTTTCTCCAGACTTTCTCTCTTAACGGCTATACCAGTACCACCGTGAATACTAATGACATGTAATAGAGGGCATCAATCATGGTCCATCCAGACGAGGGACGTAAGTATGTACAAAGTAATAGTCCCTCTGGCTTAATGAAACCTTCTCAAAGAAAAACTATTTGTATTCAAATTCAGGTAAACTATCAGAGAGCTTGTAAAGGAGAAAGATAACAGTTCTTATCTGACTCTCAAAAACTAGTCTGTATAATTTTTTAAGGGCAGACACTGGTGCAGGGAACCTCTATCATCTTACTTCTTTTCCTTCTCCTATTTATTGCGCCTCATTAAAGTCCTGGGCACACAATGTTTACTGAACAAAGGTTGGAAGAAACATCATAGGAGACGAGGCTTTAAACCTCAGAAACAGAAAGTAAAAGGGTATAAGCAGCTGGACTTAGTAAGATTTTGATTAGCAAATAGTTCTGCAATTTTCAAAGTTTGCTGGCAGCCTATGGAGTTCGAATCAATCTCTCAGACTTAAGTCTCGTCTTTCTGCCATCTTCCTAGACTATGTGCCTCATTTCTACATATTCCTCTTTGCTAATGGTAAGTAAGTCTCAGGAGTAGTTTTGAAACTCATTAACTTTGGGACCCAACTAATATAGGGTGGCATTATTGTAAAGTGAAGGTATAGCTCAAATATCAGAGACACTATCACAGCAGCTACATCCTTGGAATGAGTGCATCAGCTTACAAACCTCATTTTTGCAAGAAGCTCTTGATGAACCTTGAAAAACATGTCAACAGAGACTTCAACTAACTGCAAATTGCAATGTGTTGTAACAGTAAAAGAGAATGTCTAATTTATTCGAGCATATAGTATTTCCCATAACCTGTTCAGTCCTCTGCTATCATTCAAGACCTTTCTGAAACCCCACTCCTACCATTAACTTTTCCAAACTCACGCAACTAAAAGTGATTATCAGAGCACAGACATATCCACACTTTATATAGTAATGTATTTGATTATGAGTGCAAAGATTACTTGGGCCAGGGACCGGCAAATTTAGTTACTAAATTTGCCCCACATACAGGCGAGTCTTTGTCTATTTCTTCTTTTGTTATTCTCACCATATACAATTTATAGTATGAGCTTCTAAAAGACACATAATTTTAGCTGAATTCCTAGATCTATCTGAGGAGAAAGTATAGAGAAATATGTCTTAAGAGTCCAATATTGCTGCAATAGTGCTTTCTGACAAATAACCACAAAATCTCAGTGGTACCCAACCAGAAGCATGTTTTCTCCACTCTGTCTACATATCAGGTTAAGCATGGCACAACTTCAGTCTGTGTATCTACAGAGCTTCTGGACTTTGTTTCTCTTGATTCATGCTGCAGTCAAGGCTGAAAGGGCAGTAGATAGCTAGCTGAGTCCCATTCTTTTCATGGCAGAGATCTGAAGCTCCTAGAGAGGGCAAGCCAAACCTTATGTGATGTTTCTTAAGGCCTAGACTTGGTACTTGAACACTGTCCTTGCTACCCATGCCCATTGCATAAATCATGTCTTTGGTCTAAGACAATATCAGTAGGTTAGGAAAAAATAATCTTGTCATGGAAAGGAGAGGCATAAAGTCAAAAGTATACTGAAAAATATTCTAAATCTACCACAGTCTCCTGTCTTACTCAAAAATGCTTACATCTATCACATACATTTACATTTACAGAAAGAAAAAGCTATCATTACAAAAATCTCCACTCTCTTTCCCAAGGTCTTCTCCAAGTCTTGAAGGCCAGATGTGGTTCCTCATGACCCAGAGACTTATCAACTAAATAGAAACTAAATAGAAAGATTATCTGTTCCCTATACATGCAACATTAAGCAGTGCAAAAGGGACAGAATAACTCCAGGAAACACTTCCACAGATAAAGGGAAATCCCAGTGGGCAAATGTCACTAGGACCCCCTATCCTGTAAAAACAGACTGTTCCTTGAATAAGCCCTAGTTCTGCTCTCCCTGGGAATAGTGCCTTAATACATTCTTTTCTGTAGTTCTCAGTTTCACGTTCTGGAAGATATTTCATGTTTCATTCTCCTCCTGGGCCACTTCAAAAGAGAAAATACTATTTTCACTTATGTACTTCTGTGTAACAAAGTACCTCAAAATCCAATTGCTTGGAAGAACAATCATTTCTTATTTTTCATGATTCTGTGTACTAACTGACTTTAACTGATAGTTCTTGCACTCCATGTGGTGTTTTCTAGGGTCACTCATGTAGCTCCATTCAGTTGGGAATCTAGCTGGGGCTGGAAAGTCCAAGATAGTCTCACTCACAGCCCAGCTGTTGGTGCTGGTTGTTGGTTAGGACAATGAGAGTCACCTCTACATGATCTGTTCATGAGGCTCTCACCATTCAGTAGGACTTTAGATCCAAAGTCATCTCTGGCCTACAGCTCCGTTAACCCCACTAGTGAGGTGATATCCTACTCAAGACTCTACCAAGGCTCACGTATTACAAGTTCTCTCTGTTCATGCTGGTGGAAATGCATGGAACAGAGCATGTCCCAGAACAACATGAGTTCTTGGAGTTGTTGAGAACAGTGCTTTCTTGTTCCTTCCCCTACCTCATGGCCTTTGATGATCATGAGGATTAGAACTCAGTCAAAATATGAGGGCTCCTCCCCACCTCACCTATCTTTGAAGCTCGTTCTGTGCACCTCCCTCCTTTTCCATAGTTTGCCCTGATAATTCTAGCCTGGAATCATCTCAAACTCCCTGAACTTTCTTTATAAAACAATCCTGTTCTCTTTGTTTAACCACTCACTGCACTGCAGCCGAGAAACTGCCTCCTGGGCAGTAAGCTAGGGAAATTGTAGGATTCCTTCTGTTGGTTTCCTTCTCTCAATGATAACAGTCCTGCCTATTGTCCAGTGTGTGAAAACAGCTGATTCATATGTTTTGTATGTTTTTCTAGTTGGTTATGGACAGGGGGCAATTAATCCTCCATGGCTGGAGCAGACTCTTAAGTAGTTTTTAGTACTCTATTTTATCTACACTCTTGACTAATTACCTATACTTTGTTTTATTTTGTAGTTGCCACTTTACAGTTTTAAGATACGTAACTTTGACTTATAAAAGACTGTCTTCACATGATATTCCATTTCACGTATAGTGTAAGAACTGATGACGACATAATTTAATACTCCCTTTCTAGGCTCTCTGCTATTGTTTTCATTCATATTTTCCTTGATGTATTATAAACTCTTAAAAAATATTATTTTTGCTTAAAGAGTAGATTGTCTTTTAAAGAAATTGAAGATTTAGAGGAGAAAATAAGTCTTTTGTATTCATATGCATAGTAACCAAGAGTTCTTCATTCCCTTGTATAGATCCAAGCTTCTTTCTCGTATTATTTTTCATCCTCCTATTGAACTTCTTTTTATATTTCTTGTAGTATAGGTCTACTACGGGCCACAAATTCTTTCAGCTTCTGTTTAGCTAATAAAGTTTTTTCTCACTTTGTTGCTGGATAGAATTCTAGGTTGACCATTTAGTTTTGTTTTTGTCTTTCAACACTTGAAAACAGCCACTCCAATGTTTCAGGCTTAGTGTTTTCATTATAGATCTTTCCCCATCCTTTTAATATTACACAGGGTCTGATGAGAATATTGTAGGCATTCTTCCCTTTGTTACATTGTGTATAATGTGTCTTTTTTTTCTTTGCCTGCTTTTATTGTATTTCTCTTAATAGCACATGAAAATTTTCATTCTAGATTTTTTATGCTTATACTTTGCATGGTAATTTTTTTCTCTGTCTGTACTTTGAACATCCTAGCTGTGTATGTATGTGTACACACACAAACACACACACAGTCTCTTGAAGCAGCATATAGTTGGATTTTGCTTTTTTTTCAAGCTGAAAGTCTTTCCCTTTCAATTAGTGTGCTTCCATTAAATTAATTTGGCTGGATTTACCACTTTTTGCCCTCTCTGTATTTGTTTGTCCTGCTGCTCTTTCCTTCCTGTTTTAAATTAATTGAATATTTTTATAAGTCAATTTTAGTTATCTATTGGCTTTTTAGCTATACTTGATTGCATTCTTTTTATAGGTTACTCTAGCAATTAGAATATATATTCTTAACAGATCAAAATATATGTCCGTAACTTTTCAGTCTAGTTAGTATTAATAGTTTATTATTCACATAAAATATAGAAAGGATACAAACATATATTTCCATTTACCCTTCTAGACTCTTACGCTATAGTTGTTATATGCTATACCTACACACACCTAAACCTTATAATACAATATGATAGGGGCTCCTGGGTGGTTCAGTCGGTTAAGTGTCTGACTCCGGCTCAGCTCATGATCTCGCGGTTCATGAGTTCAAGCCCCGCGTCAGGCTCTGTGCTGACAGCTCAGAGACTGGAGCCTGCTTTGGATTCTGTGTCTCCCTCTCTCTCTGACCCTCCCCTGCTCATGCTTTGTCTCTCTCTGTCTCAAAAATAAATAAAACATTAAAAAAATACAATATTATAATGTTTGCATGAAATAATCATGTGTATTTAAAAAATAATTTAAAAATTATCCTTTACTGAATACTAGGCAAGATGGAGGCTTAGGAGGACGCTGGGCTCACCGCACGTCCTGCTGATCACTTAGATTCCATCTACACCTGCCTAAATAACCCAGAAAACCGCCAGAGGATTAGCAGAACGGAGTCACCGGAGCCAAACGCAGACGAGAGGCCCACGGAAGAGGGTAGGAAGGGCGGCGAGGCGGTGCGCACTCCACGGACTGGCGGGAGGGAGCCGGGGCGGAGGGGCGGCTCGCCGGCCAAGCAGAGCCCCCGAGTCTGGCTGGCAAAAGCGGAGGGGCCTGACGGACTGTGTTCCCACAACAAGCGCGACTTAGCGTCTGGGAGGTCATAAGTTAACAGCTCTGCTCGGAAAGCAGGAAGGCTGGAGGACAAAGGGAGGGAGAGCTGCTGAGCCCCCTGACGACAGAGCTCAGTTTGGTGGGGAACAAAGGCGCTCGCCAGCGCCATCTCCCCCGCCCATCCCCCAGCCAAAATCCCAAAGCGAACCAGTTCCTGCCAGGGAACTTGCTCGATCCGCGCAAACACCCAACTCTGCGTGCTTCTGCGGAGCCAAACCTCCGGCAGCGGATCTGACTCCCTCCTGCTGCCACAGGGCCCCTCCTGAAGTGGATCACCTAAGGAGAAGCGATCTAAGCCTGCCCCTCCTGCCCCCGTGCACCTTGCCTACCCACCCCAGCTAATACGCCAGATCCCCAGCATCACAAGCCTGGCAGGGTGCAAGTAGCCCAGACGAGCCACACCACCCCACAGTGAATCCCGCCCCTAGGAGAGGGGAAGAGAAGGCACACACCCGTCTGACTGTGGCCCCAGCGGTGGGCTGGGGACAGACATCAGGTCCGATTGCGGCCCCGCCCACCAACTCCAGTTATACACCACAGCACAGGGGAAGTGCCCTGCAGGTCCTCACCATGCCAGGGACTATCCAAAATGACCAAGCGGAAGAATTCCCCTCAGAAGAATCTCCAGGAAATAACAACAGCTAATGAGCTGATCAAAAAGGATTTAAATAATATAACAGAAAGTGAATTTAGAATAATAGTCATAAAATTAATCGCTGGGCTTGAAAACAGTATACAGGACAGCAGAGAATCTCTTGCTACAGAGATCAAGGGACTAAGGAACAGTCACGAGGAGCTGAAAAACGCTTTAAACGAAATGCATAACAAAATGGAAACCACCACAGCTCGGCTTGAAGAGGCAGAGGAGAGAATAGGTGAACTAGAAGATAAAGTTATGGAAAAAGAGGAAGCTGAGAAAAAGAGAGGTAAAAAAAATCCAGGAGTATGAGGGGAAAATTAGAGAATTAAGTGATACACTAAAAAGAAATAATATACGCATAATTGGTATCCCAGAGGAGGAAGAGAGAGGGAAAGGTGCTGAAGGGGTACTTGAAGAAATCATAGCTGAGAACTTCCCTGAACTGGGGAAGGAAAAAGGCATTGAAATCCAAGAGGCACAGAGAACTCCCTTCAGACGTAACTTGAATCGATCTTCTGCACGACATATCATAGTGAAACTGGCAAAATACAAGGATAAAGAGAAAATTCTGAAAGCAGCAAGGGGTAAACGTGCCCTCACATATAAAGGGAGACCTATAAGACTCGTGACTGATCTCTCTTTTGAAACTTGGCAGGCCAGAAAGAATTGGCACGAGATTTTCAGGGTGCTAGACAGAAAAAATATGCAGCCAAGAATCCTTTATCCAGCAAGTCTGTCATTTAGAATAGAAGGAGAGATAAAGGTCTTCCCAAACAAACAAAAACTGAAGGAATTTGTCACCACTAAACCAGCCCTACAAGAGATCCTAAGGGGGACCCTGTGAGACAAAGTCCCAGAGACATCACTACAAGCATAAAACATACAGACATCACAATGACTCTAAACCCGTATCTTTCTATAATAACACTGAATGTAAATGGATTAAATGCGCCAACCAAAAGACATAGGGTATCAGAATGGATAAAAAAACAAGACCCATCTATTTGCTGTCTACAAGAGACTCATTTTAGACCTGAGGACACCTTTAGATTGAGAGTGAGGGGATGGAGAACTATTTATCATGCGACTGGAAGCCAAAAGAAAGCTGGAGTAGCCATACTTATATCAGACAAACTAGACTTTAAATTAAAGGCTGTAACAAGAGATGAAGAAGGACATTATATAATAGTTACAGGGTCTATCCATCAGGAAGAGCTAACAATTATAAATGTCTATGCGCCGAATACCGGAGCCCCCAAATATATAAAACAATTACTCATAAACATAAGCAACCTTATTGATAAGAATGTGGTAATTGCAGGGGACTTTAACACTCCACTTACAGAAATGGATAGATCATCTAGACACACGGTCAATAAAGAAACAAGGGCCCTGAATGAGACATTGGATCAGATGGACTTGACAGATCTATTTAGAACTCTGCATCCCAAAGCAACAGAATATACTTTCTTCTCGAGTGCACATGGAACATTCTCCAAGATAGATCATATACTGGGTCACAAAACAGCCCTTCATAAGTTTACAAGAATTGAAATTATACCATGCATACTTTCAGACCACAATGCTATGAAGCTTGAAATCAACCACAGAAAAAAGTCTGGAAAACCTCCAAAAGCATGGAGGTTAAAGAACACCCTACTAACGAATGAGTGGGTCAACCAGGCAATTAGAGAAGAAATTAAAAATATATGGAAACAAACGAAAATGAAAATACAACAATCCAAACGCTTTGGGATGCAGCAAAGGCAGTCCTGAGAGGAAAATACATTGCAATCCAGGCCTATCTCAAGAAACAAGAAAAATCCCAAATACAAAATCTAACAGCACACCTAAAGGAACTAGAAGCAGAACAGCAAAGGCAGCCTAAACCCAGCAGAAGAAGAGAAATAATAAAGATCAGAGCAGAAATAAACAATATAGAATCTAAAAAAACTGTAGAGCAGATCAACGAAACCAAGAGTTGGTTTTTTGAAAAAATAAACAAAATTGACAAACCTCTAGCCAGGCTTCTCAAAAAGAAAAGGGAGATGACCCAAATAGATAAAATCATGAATGAAAATGGAATTATTACAACCAATCCCTCAGAGATACAAACAATTATCAGGGAATACTATGAAAAATTATATGCCAACAAATTGGACAACCTGGAAGAAATGGACAAATTCCTGAACACCCACACTCTTCCAAAACTCAATCAGGAGGAAATAGAAAGCTTGAACAGACCCATAACCAGCGAAGAAATTGAATCGGTTATCAAAAATCTCCCAACAAATAAGAGTCCAGGACCAGATGGCTTCCCAGGGGAGTTCTACCAGACGTTTAAAGCAGAGATAATACCTATCCTTCTCAAGCTATTCCAAGAAATAGAAAGGGAAGGAAAACTGCCAGACTCATTCTATGAAGCCAGTATTACTTTGATTCCTAAACCAGACAGAGACCCAGTAAAAAAAGAGAACTACAGGCCAATATCCCTGATGAATATGGATGCAAAAATTCTCAATAAGATACTAGCAAATCGAATTCAACGGCATATAAAAAGAATTATTCACCATGATCAAGTGGGATTCATTCCTGGGATGCAGGGCTGGTTCAACATTCGCAAATCAATCAACGTGATACATCACATTAACAAAAAAAAGAGAAGAACCATATGATCCTGTCAATCGATGCAGAAAAGGCCTTCGACAAAATCCAGCACCCTTTCTTAATAAAAACCCTTGAGAAAGTCGGGATAGAAGGAACATACTTAAAGATCATAAAAGCCATTTATGAAAAGCCCACAGCTAACATCATCCTCAACGGGGAAAAACTGAGAGCTTTTTCCCTGAGATCAGGAACACGACAAGGATGCCCACTCTCACCGCTGCTGTTTAACATAGTGCTGGAAGTTCTAGCATCAGCAATCAGACAACAAAAGGAAATCAAAGGCATCAAAATTGGCAAAGATGAAAGTCAAGCTTTCGCTTTTTGCAGATGACATGATATTATACATGGAAAATCCGATAGACTCCACCAAAAGTCTGCTAGAACTGATACATGAATTCAGCAAAGTTGCAGGATACAAAATCAATGTACAGAAATCAGTTGCATTCTTATACACTAACAATGAAGCAACAGAAAGACAAATAAAGAAACTGATCCCATTCACAATTGCACCAAGAAGCATAAAATACCTAGGAATAAATCTAACCAAAGATGTAAAGGATCTGTATGCTGAAAATTATAGAAAGCTTCTGAAGGAAATTGAAGAAGATTTAAAGAAATGGAAAGACATTCCCTGCTCATGGATTGGAAAAATAAATATTGTCAAAATGTCAATACTACCCAAAGCTATCTACACATTCAATGCAATCCCAATCAAAATTGCACCAGCATTCTTCTCGAAACTAGAACAAGCAATCCTAAAATTCATATGGAACCACAAAAGGCCCCGAATAGCCAAAGGAATTTTGAAGAAGACCAAAGCAGGAGGCATCACAATCCCAGACTTTAGCCTCTACTACAAAGCTGTCATCATCAAGACAGCATGGTATTGGCACAAAAACAGACACATAGACCAATGGAATAGAATAGAAACCCCAGAACTAGACCCACAAACGTATGGCCAACTCATCTTTGACAAAGCAGGAAAGAACATCCAATGGAAAAAAGACAGTCTCTTTAACAAATGGTGCTGGGAGAACTGGACAGCAACATGCAGAAGGTTGAAACTAGACCACTTTCTCACACCATTCACAAAAATAAACTCAAAATGGATAAAGGACCTAAATGTGAGACAGGAAACCATCAAAACCTTAGAGGAGAAAGCAGGAAAAGACCTCTCTGACCTCAGCCGTAGCAATCTCTTACTCGACACATCCCCAAAGGCAAGGGAATTAAAAGCAAAAGTGAATTCCTGGGACCTTATGAAGATAAAAAGCTTCTGCACAGCAAAGGAAACAACCAACAAAACTAAAAGGCAACCAACGGAATGGGAAAAGATATTCGCAAATGACATATCGGACAAAGGGCTAGTATCCAAAATCTATAAAGAGCTCACCAAACTCCACACCCGAAAAACAAATAACCCAGTGAAGAAATGGGCAGAAAACATGAATAGACACTTCTCTAAAGAAGACATCCGGATGGCCAACAGGCACATGAAAAGATGTTCAGCGTCGCTCCTTATCAGGGAAATACAAATCAAAACCACACTCAGGTATCACCTCACGCCAGTCAGAGTGGCCAAAATGAACAAATCAGGAGACTATAGATGCTGGACAGGATGTGGAAAAACGGGAACCCTCTTGCACTGTTGGTGGGAATGCAAATTGGTGCAGCCGCTCTGGAAAGCAGTGTGGAGGTTCCTCAGAAAATTAAAAATAGACCTACCCTATGACCCAGCAATAGCATTGCTAGGAATTTATCCAAGGGATACAGGAGTACTGATGCATAGGGGCACTTGTACCCCAATGTTCATAGCAGCACTCTCAACAATAGCCAAATTATGGAAAGAGCCTAAATGTCCATCAACTGATGAATGGATAAAGAAAGTGTGGTTTATATACACAATGGGATACTACGTGGCAATGAGAAAAAATGAAATATGGCCTTTTGTAGCAACGTGGATGGAACTGGAGAGTGTGATGCTAAGTGAAATAAGCCATACAGAGAAAGACAGATACCATATGGTTTCACTCTTATGTGGATCCTGAGAAACTTAACAGCAACCCATGGGGGAGGGGAAGGAAAAAAAAAAGAGTTTAGAATGGGAGAGAGCCAAAGCATAAGAGACTGTTAAAAACTGAGAACAAACTGAGGGTTGATGGGGGGTGGGAGGGAGGAGAGGGTGGGTGATGGGTATTGAGGAGGGCACCTTTTGGGATGAGCACTGGGTATTGTATGGAAACCAATTTGTCAATAAATTTCATTAAAAAAAAAAGAAATTGTGGTTTATATACACAATGGAATATTACGTGGCAATGAGAAAAAATGAAATATGGCCTTTTGTAGCAACGTGGATGGAACTGGAGAGTGTGATGCTAAGTGAAATAAGCCATACAGAGAACGACAGATACCATATGGTTTCACTCTTATGTGGATCCTGAGAAACTTAACAGGAACCCATGGGGGAGGGGAAGGAAAAAAAAAAAAAGAGGTTAGAATGGGAGAGAGCCAAAGCATAAGAGACTGTTAAAAACTGAGAACAAACTGAGGGTTGATGGGGGGTGGGAGGGAGGAGAGGGTGGGTGATGGGTATTGAGGAGGGCACCTTTTGGGATGAGCACTGGGTGTTGTATGGAAACCAATTTGTCAATAAATTTCATTAAAAAAAAAAAGAAATTGTGGTTTATATACACAATGGAATATTACGTGGCAATGAGAAAAAATGAAATATGGCCTTTTGTAGCAACGTGGATGGAACTGGAGAGTGTGACGCTAAGTGAAATAAGCCATACAGAGAAAGACAGATACCATATGGTTTCACTCTTATGTGGATCCTGAGAAACTTAACAGGACTCCATGGGGGAGGGGAAGGAAAAAAAAAAAAAAAAAGAGGTTAGAATGGGAGAGAGCCAAAGCATAAGAGACTGTTAAAAACTGAGAACAAACTGAGGGTTGATGGGGGGTGGGAGGGAGGAGAGGGTGGGTGATGGGTATTGAGGAGGGCACCTTTTGGGATGAGCACTGGGTGTTGTATGGAAACCAATTTGTCAATAAACTTCATAAAAAAAAACAAAAAAAGAAATGGAATACTATTCAGGGATTAAAAATAAAAAAATATATAGCATAAAAAAAATTATCCTTTACTTTCAATAAAAGACATCTTCTAATTATATCTTTGTTTCCACTGCTACATATTTCTTCCTGAAATTTGTTTTCCCCCCGGTATAATTTCCCTTCAGTCGCACTACTTCATTAGTTTTTATCTAAAAGTGTCTATTATTTTTTAAAATATTTTTTAACGTATATTTATTATTGAGAAACAGAGACAGAGCACGAGCACGGGAGAGGCAGAGAGAAGGGAGACACAGAATCCGAAGCAGGCTCCAGGCTCCGAGCTGTCAGCACAGAGCCTGATGCAGGGCTTGAACTCAGAAACCACGAGATCATGACCTGAGCCAAAGTTGGAAGCTTAACCAACTGAGCCACCCAGGCACCCCAATCTAAAAATGTCTGTATACAGCCAATATTATTGAACAATATTTTTCCGAATTTCAGGAATTAACACTTCAGCTTTCATTTTGTTTTGTCTGAATAACTTGTGATGGGGAAGAACTTCAGGCACAGTAGTTTTAAGGGAGTACAACAGGAAATTGGTGTCAGGCTTATTGATTTTGAGATAAATTCTAAATAGATATATAAGCCCAGTGGTTAAGAATTGGATAAAATAAATTAGAAGTTGTCAGCCTATACAGCTAGAGCGACGACACTAGGAAAAAACCAACAAGGGAGTGAAGGCAGATAAAGGAGTGATGGGAGCTATGACCTGTGTCTTAGGGCATTCCAACATGAAGATGTTAGGAAGAAGAAGAGGAACTAGCAAAAGAAAGCAGCAATTCATGAATTAGGAGGAAAATTAGTAGTTTGTTTATCCTGTAAATCAAATAAGGAAAGAATTAAGGGAAAGAATTACAATCAACTGTGTCAAGTGCTACTGATATGTAAGAAAGGGAAAAAAACTGGCCATCAGAGGTAAGAGACTGGACATTAGCAACCTTTAAGTTTTGGTGAAATGACGGGGTTAAAAGTCTGACTGGAGCGGGGAGTTAATTTCTGATGATGACACACGTGAATAGCTAAGCACCTTAACTAGAACATAATAATGATATACAAGTAATGTTGTATTTTATTTATGGTATTATTAGTTTATGCTTTTCTACTATTTTGTTGGATTTACACCCAACCAGAAACTACCTCTTCTTGAGAACGACCCTCCACTGCAGCCCCTGAAAGTATGCCAGTTCTGGTGACAAAATTAGAGCATCTTCATATATTTGGTTTTGACCTGAAAATGCCCTGACCCATTATGAAATCTTCAGATCTCATCTCCCTATCATCTCCCTTGCTGAAGGACCTCTTCAATCAACCAAAGGGAAATTTCCCGTTGCCAACATATTTTACAATCACCTAAGTATGCACGTGCTACATCTGTGGGGTGACTCTGTGGAATTGTAGACACATTATTCATAGCTTCATCTTGTCATCCGTGATAGAAAAATGTAATGGGATCCGCTTAACTTTGGAAGTTCTCATTTGAAGTATAGATTCTCTGATTATACAATAAAGGAATGCACAAATTAACAGAATGCTTAAAATTGTCCTTGACTGAATTAATGATTAACATACGTCAGGCATGTTTGTACATTAAAATAATTATAACAAAAATTTTGCCTATGAATTGGAGGCTATTATCATTTCTGCAGGGGTAGGTATGACTCTTTTCTGTGTCAACAAACTTTCAAAACATACAAGGCTATAATTATAGTAATTTGCATTGATATCAGAGACTCACACACTTTTGGAAGCTTAGGCTACACAGACAATTGATTTGCTTGTTGGACTAAATTTATTCTTAAATTTAGCTGAACTATATGCCCATTCATATTTTAAATGCTATTTAATATCTATTTAGCTTACATGTTTTGGTCATTTAAATTAGCAAAATGGGAGACTGTTAAATACTTTTAAAAATATCATATTTTGCACAAACTGCACCACTTATTACAAATGAATAAAATGAGCCTGTGAAATGAAATGCTCAAGGTCACATATCTAGCAAGTGCTCTTTCTCCGCCCCCCGTCCCCGACTTGGAGGTTCATGAAATTCAAGAGGAGTGCATGAGAGGAACTTACTGGTGTATGATTCCCCTAACGCTGTTTTTACAAACATTTGTTTTTAACTGATATGTTCACTTCCATCATGGACTGTCTAGAGTTTCCATCAGATTTTTAAAGGGTCTGTGATTCAAAAGATTCCTGAAATTCCAACCTATGTTTCCGGCTTCTCAGAATAATACACTGACAAAGTTAATCTGTTATTCACACAAAGCCACATGAGATCCTTTAGAAAGAGAGTATTTGTCTACACATCTTGGGAGACTACTATTCACAACTCTCCCATGCTTGGCCGTGAATCACCTTTAAAATAAATTGCACTTAGGCAAGGCCTTCACCAATCAAAATGCAAGCAAAAGACAGGGTTAAAAAAAATGTGACTCTCAGGCAATTTCAATCAACTTGAGGGTCACCAAGTATACAAAATATAAACTTTCTCTGGCACAGAATATTTAATCAACTGTTTGAGTAAGATATGCTCTTGTTCCTGATGGTTCTGTGAATAAAGAACATCAGCTCATACCTGTGTGCACACTTGTTTTTTTCTAAAGCATTTGTGTGCTGTTGTGTGGGCAATATTCTTACTGTATTTCTTTGGGTGTCATGACTCACAATTTGATGCAGAACTAAGAACAGAAAGCGCCCTAGATAATTATTAAATGAAAAATAATTGCCTTTAACTTAAGCATCATTCTCTGTTGTATTTTCTGGGTTCTAGGTATGACTTCTCAGGTGAAATAAAACTAAAGGCAAATACAAAATATTTACAGGTATTTTCATTACAATCCATTATACAAGAACCTACCCATGAACAAAATTCAATTTCCATGTACTTATACCCCAAAATCAAATTACGCTCCTCTCATTTGCAGTTTTAAAGTATTAATGGGAATTCTATTCACATAGTTCTATCAAACTGGCAGAATTGCCGCTGGCTACTAGATTTTTGGAGTAAACACTTTTGACTGCACAGGGAAATTTAGAATTTCCTAACATTGTGAAAAAGAGAAAGAAAGAAAATACAGGTTACTATCAAAGCGACAGTATACAGCTCTAGCAATATCAGAGTGTTTGCCTACAACAGGAATAAAAAGGAGTTTGGACCATGGAGCCAGAACAACTAGTTTCCAGCAGCCTGAAAAATTAGACTCATCCTTTTTACCAAGAGTATCATGGATCAGGAGTATGAAAAATGATACAAGAAAACAGAGTCTACAAGCAAGAGAATGGTGAATGAATGTCTTAGACTTAGCTATGATCACATAAAATGAAAAAAATTACAAGTGGCTTAAACAATACAGACCTTCATTTCATTCTTACGTAAAGTGAGTCTAATTGTATGCAGTCCGGGACTGTTACAGGGTTCTAGTGTTATTAGTATAAAGAATTCGGGGCAATCTAGATCCCGTTACTAAGGAAATAGTTAAGTCAAATGTGATGGACACACACTAAAGAACACAGTCCAGAAGTCAGAAAGAATGAACTGGATGTGTCAACACAATAGAAGTAAAGCACGGGGCAAAAAAATTGTGGTGGGTGAAAATGCAATAGACAGAGCAAAACCTCTAGTAGGTAAAAATAAATACACAAATGTTAACACTACATATTTTCAAGGTTACCAATGTATTCAAAGGTTTATTAAAATGGCAATCTATGAAGAAAAAAAATGGTGAGGAGTTAAAAAAAAGAAAAAGATTACAGATAGATGATTGATTGATTGATTGATTGATAAATAGACAAAGAGACACTTTCTAAGGAACCACATCTGTAGTGTCTCATGACACAGAAATATATGAGTAACATTATACCGGAGTTCCATGAAAATCAATAACAATAACATTCTAACAGAAAAGGAATGAGTCTTCGGAGGAAGAAAATAGCTCTTTTTTGTCTCTAACATCCAACCACATCCACAGAGACTATATACTAGGAACCTTCAATAGAGGTAGAATGACATATTCAGCAGCTGTGAAGTAAAGAGATTGTTTTTAATGAATGATCTGTTGTGAGAATTGACACATTACATGAGATTATGATGGATATTCTTTAATATTTTGTATGCACTAAATAAGGAGGGAGTGTATAAAATAAAGGAAATAGCGCTTCAGTTATGAAATACATTTAGATGAATTTAAAGACATTCAAATTTTTATAAATGAATCTAAAAGAGAAGGACTTAAAAACCTCATCAGAACTAAGATTTCTTTTTTTTAAATTCAGTTTTTATTTTAATTCCAGTTAGTTAACATACAGTGTTATATTAGTCTCAAGTGTACAATATAGTGATTCAACAATTCCATACATCACCCAGTGCTCATCACAGCCAATGCACGCCTTAATTCCCATCACCTATTTCACCCAACACCCCCCTAACTCCCCTCTAGTAACCATCTTCTTTCCTCTATAGTTAAGAGTCTTTTTCTTAGTCTGTCTCTTTTTTCCCCTTTTGCTTGTTTTGTTTCTTAAATTCCACATATGAGTGAAATCATATTATATTTGTCTTTCTCTGACTGACTTATTTCATTTACTATTATACTCTCTAGATCCACCTATACTGTAGCAAATGACAAGATTTCATTCTTTTAATGGCTGAATAATATTCCATTGTGTATATATACCATATCTTCTTTATCCATTTATCTATTGATGGACACTTCGGCTGCTTCCATAACTTGGCTATTGTAAAATAATGCTGCTATACACATAGGGGTACGTATATCCCTTTGAATTGGCATTTTTGTGTTTTGAGGTAGATACCCAGCAGTGCAATTATTGGATATAGGGTAGTTTCATTTTTAACTTTCTGAGAAGTCTCCATACTGTGGCTCCACAGTGGCTGCACCAGGCTGCACCAGTTTGCATTTCCACCAACAGTGCAAGAGGGTTCTTTTTTTGCACATCCTTACCAACAAGTGTGGTGTCTTGTGTTATCTGATTTTAGCCATTCTGACAGGTGTGAAATGATACCTCACTATAGTTTTGATCTGCATTTCCCTGATCATGAGTGATGTTGAACAATTTTTTTCATATATCTGTTGGCCATCTGGATGTCTTCTTTAGGGAAATGTCTGTTCATGTCTTCTGTCCATTTTTGGTTGGATTATTTGAGGTTTTTTGGTGTTGAGTTGTATCAGTTTTTTATATATTTTGGATACCAACCTTTTATCAGATATGTCATTTGCAAATCTGTTTTCCCATTCAGTTGGTTGCCTTTTAGTACAACTAAGATTTAAATTCATGCTCTTCAGGAATTAAAAATAGATACAGAAAACAGCGTACCTTAGTTCAAACAAAGAATACTTTAGACCGTCTTGAGGACAGTGATTAACTTGGATAAAATTTAACCTAGAAAATATAAATTTAAAATGTAATTCTGCTATTGGGAAAAGGTAATTAACAATTCTCTAGAACTATTTTAATGGGGCAGAGAATATTTATAACTATTTTAGGGGAATGGTCAACTCCCCTGCCTAGATACAACTGTTCTTTAGTGTACCATATTATCAGGAAGCATTTCAGGAGTAGAAGGTAAGTCCCTAGCAGTGTCTGCTGCAAAATGGAAGGCATTCCAAACTAATTAGAAGAGAACAAGATCTATGGAAATTTCTCAATGATAAACCATAAGAACAGGAACACACACACACACACACACACACACACACACACACACACGCACAGCCTGTTAATACTACAGAGTCAGGTGATAATGGAGGCATTCACATATGCCCAAATAAAACACACCAAAAAAAATGACCTAAAATTTTAAAAAGATGGTAAGAAAGAAAAAAAGAAAGTGAAGAGGAAAGTATGGGTTCTGATGATAGAGTGGAAAAGAAAGTTAATTCTGTGACAGAATTCTAAAAATGAATCCCCAAGATTTCTTTCCTTAATCTCCAGAACTCTGAATATATTGAGATACTATACCAAGTATACTTACTTTATACAGCCAAAGAAACTCTTGAGATGCAAATAAGGTTACTCATCAGTTGTCCTTAAAATAGAGAGATTTCCTAGATTATCTGGGTGGACCTAATCTAATCACACAAGCCCTTTACATTCAAAGACTTCTTTCCGGCTGGTGAAAAGAAAACCAGAGAAATTCAAAGTACGAGAATGATTTAACATGCCACTTCTGGTTAGAAGATGGAGGAGACCATACAAGGAGGAATAGACAGCCTCCAGCAACTGAGAGCACCCTCTATGTCAGCCAACAAGAAAATGGGAACCTCAGTCCTACAATCCCAAAGAAATTAATTTTGCCAACAAGAAGAATGAATTTTGAAGGGGATTCTTTACCAGAGCTTCCAGAAAAGCATTCAGGCTGGTCTGTACCTTTCTTTCCATCTTGTGATTCCCTGAGCACATGGCACAGGAGTCAAGCTCATCTGTGCTTCTGAAGTAAAGACTGTGAGCTAATAAATGGGTGTTATTTTAGGTCACAAAGTTTGTGGTGCTTCGTTATGCAGCAGCAGCAGTAGAGAACTAACAAACCATAATTATATCAGCGCAGTGCTACTGTGGATTTTTTTCAGGGAATGGAACAAGATGCATCTGCACCCCATGAGTAAAAAAGAATTATATATCAAAGTAACCATTTTGACTATTATTTTGAGTATAAAGGACATGGCAGCCCAAGCTTTTTCAATGAAGAAGGAACTAAGTAATGTCGTAACATAGCATTCTTAATGAAAAATAACGAACAATGACGAGCTAGTTATTATGAATGTAAAAGTTCCCCAAATGGCCTAAAACAAGTATTTATTCCATTTGATTTTAATAAAGGTCATTATTTTGAATGACAGCCGATTTTTAAAAATTAATTTGAAAGTAATTCAGAAATTATTTATTAAATATAAGTATAAATTATTAAAAATTCAACAAAAGCAGCACCGTGTGAAGAAAGCACATTCAAATACAACAAGTTATCAGTTCCAGTGCTGACTGTACAAGTATACTTACATGATTTTGGAGAAGGCCTCTAACATTTTGGCCTCTGTCTTCTGATCTCTATAAGTTTAGACTAAATCAGCCCTAAGGTGAACTAAATTTTGATATTTACATTAGAGAATAACTGGCTAAAAGGTAAAGTATATTGTTGAAAACAAATATATATGTATATATTTTTAAATATGCTACATTATAATATTTACTATTTTTCTTTATTTATATAAATGTATATATTATATATATATATATACAAATAAAGAAAAATAGTAAATATTACAATGTGGGATATTTAAAATGTGTATTTGAGCAACTTTTCCAAAGAAAACACTATATAATAATAACAAATGAGCAAATGAGATCGTTATACATAAGAGCTTTGTGGAAAAAACTAATACTGTATAGATGTCTATATACATCTATACAGACATATATTATTTCAAGGGAGTACTGAAGTCACTTGCACATTTTTAATCAGGTAAAAAATTTTGGAGACACGATATAGGATGTAGGGACAAGAGGTAGGGGGAAAGAAGGTAAAGAATCAAAGGAGAAAAATATGGCCCTGCCCTGAGAACATCTAAAATCTCAAATCTGAGAAAACCAATTCAACCAAGTGAATTAGGAGAAAAACTCGAGAGAGTAATAAGAAAGAAATTAGGATGAAACACTCAACGAAAAGAAGGAAAGATGTGGATATTTTTCAAGAAAGAGAATGAGACATCTGGGAAATAGGAAAGGCTTGTTGGAATATAAATAATGGTCTAGATGATCATCCTCAGGAAAGGATTTGCCAGGCTTCAATGGCAAGGGAACCTTACATATGATAACTCTATCTCTCTTAGGCCAACTTTCTGGAAAATTTTGACATCAACAGATTTCCTTCAGCAAATAATAACTACCATGTATCTTTCAACTTGGTGAAAGCATCCAGTCAAAAATAGTCAATATAAAAATGAAATGCTTCTAGGTGAGCTGCTTGAAAAGAGTGAATTTTGCAGAAGCATAAACCTGAATTACCAGTTATTGGCAGGCTCTGACTATTTTGAGGCACACTCAAGTATCTGTCAAGAATTATAACATTAACCACTACTTTTCCAATAGAAGAAAAACATACCTGTCACCCTGCCATTCCTGAAAGTCCTGCCTCAATGACAGGAATTCTGAGATGGGGGCTGCCCCTTCTTAGAAATATCATTTACCATCTAGACCCCAAAGAGGGAAATGGTTGACAGAAATCAGCCCCTGAACCTGTCTGATGCTTCATAGGAGAAGAGCAGAACAAAACCTTTCTAATGGATAGAATTTGCTAATTTCCACTTGTCCCACAACCTGCCAAGCATTACTCGTTTAACATGATAGAAGTAATAGCCTCCTGAAGTGTGACACACTCTGTATACAGTTATTACACGGATCAGTCAACACAGCAATTTATAGAAAAAAGGCAATGAAGAAATGTACATTGTTATCATTTCTACACTGCAAAAAAAAAAATGGCATGAGTCTAGAACTTCCCAGTCACATTTTTCTGAACCATGTACTGCTAAGGTGCTCCACTCAGCATTTTCATCTTTCTGTCCAGAATTCTTCTCTGGGGTAGTGTGGAGTGGAGAGGGCTGTCTGGTGAAAAGTGTAACTCTAAAGAAAACTTGCACTGTTATTTAATAATTTAACTCTTTAATAAAATTCCCATCCTTTGTCACCGTAAATGACTTTCAATATAAAAGTAACAGTAGTTAAAACTAGAAAGGAAACACACACACACACACACACACACACACACACACATACACACACACACAAAGAAAAGACATATAAGGACGCAGAGTGAAAAGCTTGCCATTTGAGCCTCTTCAATTCGTCATTTCCTTCTCTAGACCCAAGTGGGATATTTCCAGATTTTTGCAAACATACCATATGCTCCCAATTCCTTAATATTAAAAGCTGTCTCATCTTGCTTTATTTAAATGATATTTATAGTTCCCTCTGCTCTATATGTAAGTTGTGGAGCATTTATCCATGATCATTAACATTTATTAAAATATTTCTACCAGGTTTCACATAGCAAATTCTATTTGTGAATTCCAAACTACTACATGTTAAAGCTGGGAATCAGAGGGAAGGGGGAAGGCATAGGGGGACTCTTCAGTAATATCTGTTTTTTCCTGTTTTATGTGGTTCTTCATTAGATAATAATGACACTATTTAGATTTCTAGAATGTGACCATGAACATAAAAGGAAGAAAGGGTACACCTTAGGACTAGCTTACTGGGAGACATGGTACAGTGGAACACGATACTTGAGAGTTACCAACTTAAGGGAGGAAGACGTGGAAATTACAAAAGGTGAACACTTCCATGCTTTTTTTTTTTTGAAAAAAAAATACATGTTTCATCTTATAATCTTTTTCTTCTCCAAGTTAATATTAAAATAAAGGTAGGGGCACATGGATGGCTCAGTCAGTTAAGCATCTGACTTCAGCTTAGGTCATGATCTCATGGTTTGTGGGTTCAAGCCTCATGTCAGGCTCTCTGCTGTCAGTACAGAGCCTGCTTCAGATCCTCTGCTCCCCTCTCTCTCTGCCTCTCCCGACCACTCTCTCTCTCAAAAATAAATAAACATTAAAAAAAATTTAAATATACTAAAATAAAAGTATATTTCCTGAGTAGATTGATAATTCTTAGTTGGAAAATGTCAACCTAGCAGAATTTCGAGGTGTCAGGCTCTTAAGACTTGCTAAAAGTATTCCATGAAGTGAATATGCCTTCTATAAATAACTGAAGATTTGAGTGCAATTCATTAGGCACTTAACATATTAACTGATCTCTAGTTATCCACTCAGACCCCACAAAAGGTAAAAACTTTATTTTTAAATTATCAAAACTCAAAAAAAAGTAACTTTTTTTGCTGCACATGTAGACCAAAATCCTGTTAAGACTCTGGGTCTACACCATGCCTTCCTGGCAAGCTTCATCTCTCAGCATTTGTCTTTCAACCTCTGCAGCACAGACATTCTGCTCTTTTGGTTCTTCATGGATATGCTACACTCCCTCCCACCACAAGCCTCTGCACATGCTTTCCCTTTGTCAAAATGCTTCTCCAACACCACCAGCCTTCTACTTGCTAATCCCTTAGCTCTCAGCTAAGTCACTTTTCCTCAGGGAAGTCCTCCTTTAATCATTTCAAGTTTATGAGTTTTTTTTCATATACCTATATTCTTTTTTGGTTTGCAATTATACATAACTAAGGTGGCAATTTGGTTGATATCTAGGAAGATAATGCAAGCTTAATGAGAATCCACACATCTGTCTTTGGTCACCAATTTATCCAGAGCATCAAGCAGAAAGTCTAACATCGAGTAGGTACTCAGCAATCATTTGATAAATGAGAGGGTGTTTTATACTCAACTTACATACAATGCTGAGTAGCTACAAGGTAGAATGTTCTAGTGTTAATCTGGTCAATCTAGTGTTAATCTAGATTCTCAAACTCGCATCCACTCTTCTACAGTCAGCATTGTGTTGTTGCTGAGATTAGATTCTGCTAACTGCGGCTTTCCCTTATAAACTGGTTTCCTGCCAATAGCAAGAACAAAGGAAAATTAGGAGCCAGAAGGCTAGAAGAAAGGACTTTCCATTCATGTTGGCTTTCTGTTCACTGGGCGAATGGAGTAGCCATGCGTTTCTGAGAAGGATTTGCTTTCCCTGCCAACATTACCATGTGTGAACTTATGAGATGCCTTATTCTATGCATACTCAGCATAACGCTTCTCATTACTGGGTAACTTATTTTACTGCAAAAGAGATGTAGTAATTGTTATGCATAGAATCACTGGTCTTACCCTATAACCCATCATCCTGAAGGAGCTAGCCTGAGAGAACAGTAAAAAGTAGCCTATTAAGAGACTCAGTTACAGTACTGTTGTGAAATAAATGCCAAGAAATGTGGGAGTGCTATCATACAGAATATAGGTTATGTAATCAGCAACCTAAACATAGTGCTATTTCTTCCATATTATAATATACAGGTACAGGAATCAAAAAGAAGTAAAAGTGACTCTCCTTGCTATTAGACCTAAGAATTCATTCAGAATATTTTTTTCCTGACAGAGAAATCTTGGGTGCTATTAGATTGGGGTCTTAATAATCAGGCAGGAAAGGCTTTTATTGGTAGATGTAATAATGGTTCCATTGATTTCAAAATTGAGACTGTGTCCTGGCCATTTTGGGCTCTTTATGTCACTGGACCAATAAGTGAAGAATGAAATAATGAGAGTGATTATTAAAGGTAAAATGGATTTTTGCTATGCAGTAACTTTGAAACATTAGGAATTCTTTGAGATGCTAATTATGTCATATCAACTAATAAAAGTTAATGGAAAATCAATGAGAGAAAAAGGTCACCTAAGATTCCAAATCTTCAGTTAATCACCATGTAAAAAATCACAATAATGGAAGGTGCACTGAGGGAAAATGGAATGGCCGGTGGAATAAGAAAGGTAAAGGGGCACTTGGGTGGCTCAGTCAATTAAGCCTCTGACTCTTGATTTCCAGCTCTGGGCTCAGGTCATGATCTCATGCATGGATTCAATCCCCATGTTGGTGGCTTGGGTTTCTCTCTCTCTCCCTCCCTCCCTTGTTCCTCCCTTGTTTGTGCTCTCTCTCAAAAAAAAAAAAAAACTTTTTTAAAAAAGGTAAAGGGTAAAAACATCAGCTACAACTTCATAGCCATTTACAGAAAAAAATATTGTAACAGCTCTATATATCACCTTCTTTGTTTTGTTCCATACATTTACATTTGTATATATTTAATTCCCTTTTTACTCCCTCTTTTCTCTTATTCTTTTTTTTTTTCCAACGTTTATTTATTTTTGGGACAGAGAGAGATAGAGCTTGAACGTGGGAGGGGCAGAGAGAGAGGGAGACACAGAATCGGAAACAGGCTCCAGGCTCTGAGCCATCAGCCCAGAGCCCGACGCGGGGCTCGAACTCCCGGACCGCGAGATCGTGACCTGGCTGAAGCCGGACGCTTAACCGACTGCGCCACCCAGGCGCCCCTCTTTTCTCTTATTCTTGCATATAAGGATTGTTGGGAGTTATTAATGTTACAATTTATTCTTTAGCTTCTCATATATCCAAGTACAACAGTTACTGACTAAGAAGAGTATTATCATTGCCCAGAGATGGAGACAGAGACTACTGGAATTTTGTGTATGCTTTTTTAGTGAGAGCATCTTTCTTTGTACAAAGGATAGGTAATTCTTGTTAGATATAGCATAAAGTGGTTCAACTGAGTAACTGAGCTGAAGAAGTGAAAAGGTGAGCTGCATCTGTTTTTAAGCTATTGTCTCTGGTCCAAATATAATCTTCTGTCCTCTGCTTTGTGATGCTGGGCTGGGACCAGTGGTGTGCTGGAACCAACAAACACACACCGGCACACAAGAGCCAAATGATAAATATTCATGAGTTTTGAAAGCCAGTTGTTAAATAGTCATTATTTATAATTAAAGTATGCAAATTTTATATTACATAAAGTATACTAAATAGAAAGGACATCCTCAAAACATGTCACCTGACTACCTTTTACTACTTTGAGATCATTTACATCAACTATATCTGTATTATATCTGAATAATATCATCATATTGTCATATCATGTTAATATCTTGAAATTAACTATGATGTAAGTATTTACACCATCAATATGAGCAAGCTCTGGGGCACTTGAGTGCTTCAGTTGATCGAGCATCTGACTCTTGGTTTCAGCTCAGGTCATGATCTCACGGCTTCATGGGTTCAAGCCCCCCACCAGGCTGTGCACAGCACCACTGAGCCTGCTTGGGATTCTCTCTCTCTTCTCTTTCTCTGTCCATCCCTCACTCACACTGTCTCTGTCTTTCTCAAAATAAACTAAACTAAACTAAAAGTAAGATAAGATAAGATAAGATAAGATAAGATAAGATAAGATAAGATAAAAATATAAGCAAGCTCTACAAATATGGGCTCTTTTCTCCCAGAATCTAGTTGTTAAATATATCAACATACCACTGGTTGGGACTCTGTTAATTACATTTTCATTTGTCAATCAACTACCTTGTAGATTGTGCTAAGAGCACCAGCAGAGGGATATTGAAAGGCAGGAGGAGCAAAGAATTCCTTCCTTCCTGTTTGATCACTGTTACTATCAGCATAGTGCCAATAAAAGCACTTTACCTGGTGACAGTGGCTGGCTTCAATCTTCAGCTTCTTTCAACATCCCTAGTACCAGACTGAATTCCAAAGAGCAACAGTTTGAACTCTTAGAGGTGGGATGAGAAGATATGCCCAACTCCTATTCAATTTTTCACCTTTGGGTTGGGCCAACCATTCAAGAAGAGATCCAGCCTACTTCTTACATTTCTTATCTAAACTAGATTATATTTAATCATAAAATCTGTATTTATTATTCATTGTAATACAATATTTGATATGTGATATCAATGGAAGTTACAGGCTAAATATACTCAAGTCATAACTTTTCCATTGCTTCCTGGTCCTCACATGTTCTTCTCCCCTCTCTTCCTGAGGCTACTTAAAATACACAGAATTATCCTATCTACAGTTAATCACAAATAATAATCACCTTTTGACTTGTTTATTAATGTCCTCATGTTTCAAACAGAGCCCATGGACACCTCTCCTTCATTTACTTGAATCAATATTTTTAAAGTAATTATAGCAGTTTATCAACACTAAGGGACTTATGTAAATATTTAATAACAATTTTTCCATTAGTGAATATTTTAAATTACTGATAATTGGATCATACCCCCACACAGGGGGTATGACATAATGACATCATTCTTATTATGAAGTATAATACTGGAAGTTGGGCCCAATGGTTTTGTTTTATTTTTTTTTTTTCAGTTTCATACTTGGAAAGACTTTTATGCACTTCTGCATGACATCATTTATTTGTTAAACAACAACAGAAAGTTAACAATGAACCTTTCTTTTTGTCACATGTAATGCCTTGCTCATATAATACTGATCTAGAATTTATCAGTATATTGTCTTTCAGTAACAGTGTGTTCGTATGTATAAAGCCAATGAATATAAGTAGAATTTTCTTGTTTTTTTAATATTGCTAAGACTTAATACATTTATTGATATTTAGTTAGAAGTATGAGTAATAGTTGCTAAATTGTTAAATTACACATTAAGTATAATACAAATAAAAGCTTCATGTTTTTAAAAGGACTACTGTTAAACATAATATAAATATATTCTTTACAAATATAAAAACAATTCCAGCTTTCAGCTCTGTGTTGGACTTGTAAACACACAATGGAATTCATTCTTGTTTTCCTCCTACCCAATTTTACAGTATTTTTTCCAGCTTCTCAAATGTACAACTTTATTAACATGATAGAAGACTCACTGGTATTAGAATAATTCAGGCTCCATGACTTTGCTTCCAAAAGGTTTTGAAACAAAACCACACTGTATACACAAACACTAATGTAGCAAGGCAATGAGATTTTAACACTTGAAGAAAAAAAATGGCTTGTTACCTTCAGTTCATGTAGATCAGGACTGGGTTGGTTAAGTGCTTGTAAGTGATTTAAGAGGGAAATCTAAAATCAAGAAGTTTTAATAACGTCTTCTCATGTATTATGTAAGAATCATGAGTAGCTGGGACATAGAATTAAATTACACTGATTACATAATCTAATGACCTGATCTATTTGTATTTAGCCAAGATATCCAGAGATTCCCCAGGTATATCAAATTAACTTGGTCATACTTAACATTCATCAGTAAAATGATTTATTCGTAGAAGGTTTTTTCCTTGATGTTTTTAACATGAAAAACTATCCTAGAGTTTATAAAGTAGCTTGATTTATTATCACTGATGTTCTAATCATTGGCACTTTTTTTGCCTATTGCAAGAAGTTTTAAAAGAAAGTTGTATTTTTAAGGTAGATATATATTCTATACTATGCGTATTACCATTCACTATAATTCACCCCTTTTGGTGTAGAGTTCTACAAGTTTCAACAAATATGTGGTTGGGCAACACCACATTCAAGATGTTATGTTTCATCAACCTCTAAAAATCCCCTGTTTCTAGGCAGAGAATCTTCTCCTACTTCAGACTTCAGGTAATGTTTAATCAGTAATCTGTCCTCATAATTTTTCTTCTTTCAGAATGTCACATCAGTGGAATAATACATCATGTAAGTATCCAAGACTAGCTTCTTTTACTTAAAAATTTTAAGACTGATCCATGTTTGTTGCACATATCAATAGTTCATTTCCTTAACTGATAAATAACAGTTTACTGATAAATACAGTTTAAAGTTTGTTTATTCATTTACCAGTTGGAGGAAATCTGTATTCTTTGCAGTTTGGGCTGAGTATGCATAATATATCTCTAAACATCTGTGTATAGAACTTTTTGTGTGTACTTAAGTATTCATTTCAGTTGGGATAATACTTAAGAGTAGAATTGCTTATTGAGTAGCAATTATAATGTTAACTTCATAAGAAATTGCCAAACTGCTTTTCAAGTAGCTGTGAAATATTATGCTGTCATTGAAATACTAACCTATAATTACTGGCATGAAGAGATAATCCCAGAATTTTTTTCAATGAAACTTTTTTTTTAAGTAATTGTAGATCTGCATGCAGTTACAGTCAATATTATAGAGAGATCTCACATATCCTTTCATGTCTACCAGTGGTAACATCCTGCAAAACTGTAGTCCTATATATTATCCAGAATACTGACATTGATATAGTCAAGATACAGGTCAGTTTCATCACCACATGGATTCCTGTTGTTGCCCTTTTAAAGCCATTCCTAATTCCTCCTTCCACTCGAAACTCTGGCAACCACCAATCCACTCTCCATTTCTATAATTTTGTTATTTCAAAATAAAGTAATATATAAATGAAATCATACAATACGTAACCTTTGGAATTTTTTACTCAGCATAATTATTTCAGGATTAATCCAACCTGATGTGTGTATTAACAATATTTTTGTATAAAATATCAAGTTATAAAATGCTACTCATAAATGAATCCCATTTTTTATAAATTATAGATTACCTAAAAATACATATTCTAGAGCAGAATGATAAAAATGCATAGGAGTAATGACAGCAAATAGGAGTGTTTGTATTCTTTTTATTATACTTCTCATGTTTATGATTATGTGCATGACCCACACAATGCAAAAAACATACATATAAAATGAAGAGGGCAAAGTTTCCAAGTTTTGAAAAGGAGAGTTTCAAGAGAGATGTTTAGCTCCATGTGGTTACTTAATGGTTAACACAGAAGGCTTTATGGTTTTCATTTTCACATAAAAACAAAATAGATTAGTTTTTTTGAAGTGGAACACCTTTATGTCCCTAAATTCTCAAAGGAATATGTCATATAAATCCTGATACAGGGGAAACTAAACTATCAATGCACAACGTGTTTAACAGAGATTTAGCAAAGGATGCAAAATGTTCCTGACACATCTTTTTTTCAATTCTCTAGGAAATCCAAGGGACTAACATTAAATTATAAATTGGCGCAGTCTTAGCTAGATTCTTAGACTTATCTTCTCCCAACTATTACTTGTTTTTTGGATGTTTTCCTAAACTGACCCTTTATTTATAGGAAAGGATGAGAGAAACTGAGTAGTTTAGTCTATGTTTGAAAAATAGGCCAACCGATCTGATCACAAGGTTTCTGTAAAGCAAATCGATTGGCAGCATCCAATTTAAATGACACGTTGCCTTGCTATCCTCCTAATTTGATAATTGAAATTAAAATTGGTGTAGCTCTATTTTTTTTTATTTCTTAGATACAATATCAGAAAATATTATTGTGATTACACTCTATTCACAAACGTTTTTAAGAAAGAAAATACTGGAATTTCTTGCTGATGGTGATCACATGATTTTTCTGGAAAATTAGAAAAATCATTTAATTTTCTGGCCAGATACTCTTTTTTTCCTATAATAATTCACACTGAAACCTAAGAGTGGACATCATAACTATGCTAGCTGCATTTTCAACAGCAAGAAAGCTACGAGATGCCCTTCATAACATCTGAGTGTTGAGGTCCCACTTTTAGTCACTGTCTAAAGAATGAAGCAGTGTTAGGGCTGGATTTAAATTGTCCAAACATCTAGAGTAGCTACCCTTATAATAATAGAAGGCTGCCTAATTATTACATTCTGAGCTAAGCATTCCTAATAAAGGATTATGAAGCAATGTTAGAAAAAATAAGTTATATTTGAAAATGTCACCAAAAATAATTAAAAATATTTTCAGTGAATAATTGCTATGTAGATTTTAGCTATGCAAGCTTAGTAGCACTGTGTAATTAGCTAACTTTATTAGCCACCAAACATCTAAATGCAAAAGAACATGTTAGCTACCAAAACAAAAGAGTGGAAAGTTGGTGAACACATCACATGAACAATCATAAAATTGGTTTTTACAAATGCCACACACAGATAAATGTAAAGTCATTGTTACCCAATATGTGTTTACGCTAGATTATACAGTCTGCCGCATTCCTAACTCTGTTTAGGACAGTGTTGCTAGGCAGAAATCAAGAACTAGAAACTATACTCAATATAGAAAAATATTTTCCCAGATTTAAAACCATGTCTCTCCCAGATGCAACATAAACTGTCACTCACCAAAAATCATAAAGCAAATCTTGTGTCCTAAAGGAGAAAATCTAGTAACAATAACTTTTGTGCCCAATATAAACAGACATTTCAACCATAACTCTTACAAATGTAAATTTGTACCCAACCCTTCACAGCATGACATTTCCATAAACCTCCTATAATTTGTTGAGAAAGCTGGACCTGCCTTATTCCTGTTCCAGTTTCTGCAGGGAGCAACCTGGAGTTGCTCCCTGAAGATGGTTCAAGCTTCATCTCAAATCCCTCTCTCCATTCCAAGTGGAGCAAAATAAAAAGGAAAAAAAAAGGAAGAGGATGTCAAGGGTTGAACAGTGTCTCCCCCCTGGCCCCTACAAAATTCATGTCCATTTGGTACTCAGAATATGATTTTACTTGGAAATAGAGTTTTTGCAGATGTAATTAGCTAAATAAAGATGAGATCATACCAGGTTAGGGTAGGTCCTAAATCCAGTGACTAGTGTCCTTCTAAGAAGAGGAAAGGACACAGAAAGACACAGGGGGAAGAAAGCCACGTGATGATGGAAGTAGAGATTGGAGTAACACACAACTGTAAGATAAGAACTCCAAGGGTTGCTGGAAACCATCAGAAGCTGGGAGACAGGCATGGAACAGTTTCTCCTTCATGCCTCCAGAAGGAACGGACCTTGCTCATACCTTGATTTTGGACTTAAGGATTCCTATTCTGAACTGTGACAGAGTTAGTGTCTGTTGTTTTAAGCTAGCCAGTCTGGGATAATTTGTTATGCTAGCCCTAGGAACTGACACAGAAGATAAAATAATCAATCTGAGAGCAAAAGTGAGTTCATTGGTCAGAGGAGTCAAAATTTTCTTTGTTCGCCCAATTCCCATATCTTGACACCACCTACCTTCTACTTCTTAAAAACCTTACCCTGTTATTCTGTCTTTTAGCTGACCAAAGTCTCCTTCTGTGTATCAACAGTGGGTATGTAAAGCTCCTAAATTCCTAAATTAATTCTCTCCTTCCCTCACTGCATCAGAACTATTCCTTCATTGCAACATATGTGTCTTCTCTTTAAATTATATTTATATTTTATCTATGATCAAAGGGAGGAAAACTCAGAACTTCCAGGGAGACATGAACCTCTCTCTCTCTCTCTCTCTCTCTCTCTCTCTCTATATATATATATATATATATATATATACACACACACACACACACACACACACACACACACACAGAAAGAGAGGGAGAATATATTTATATATATAGAGAGAGAGAGAGAAAGAGAGAACTGGTTAATGAAGTAATATAAAACATAATGACAATAATATAAACTGTGTTCTTAGAATATCAAATTATGTAAGTGTGGCTGGTGAATAAGGCCACTAATCACATATTAAATGGCAGAGAGACTGGATTGGAAGTGATTACAGCCTATTTACCAGTTGATGACATACCTGAACAAAAAAGATCACCTGTGTTAATTTTACAACTTCCATCCTATCTGGTAAAAAGTATTAATAAATATCTCTCTGCCAGGGGATTCTGGTTAGGTGAATATGTCTGAAGCCACCAAGAAAAACTCTTAAGTATAAATTTTTTGCACCATACAGGTGCTGTTCCCGCAGAAAATTTAAGGGAATAGTTCTGTTCTATTTCCCCCCCAAAATTCTTCTCATAGGGAATACACTTTGTTCTTAATTTCCAATTCATTTCTCCTAATGGCCCTCAAGGGAAATTAATGTCACTATTTTATTTTTTATAGATGGTGGGAAAAAGAATTGGCCAGATTAACTGATTCTTAAGGGTCCAGCAATAGATCCAGTGGGAATGGCCGAATGGGAGAAAAAAGGAGCAGTCATCCAGGATGCCCGCCTTTGAAAAGTGCTGAATGAGGCACAAGGGAGGGGCAGAGCAAGAACCATGCACAGATTTTTAGTTCAATCTCGGCATGAATTCATTTGCTTCATTCCCTTCTATGCCTACAGTCTGTACCTTAACTTTGTTTAGTTCTTCCCAAAGTCCATTTGGGAAGTCACAGAAGACAGAAAAAAAATCTAGCAAGGTGACTCAATGTATGAATCGTACTTTGCCAATAGCATGTCTTCATGTAGGAGAGAAAGAAAAAATAAGGTAATAAGAGAGCCACTGAACCTTGAGATCAGCTACTCTCCCTGCAGCTCGAATCTTAGTTCTTCTATTTACAGGCAGGTACTAGAAGCAGTATTTCATCCTTATCTCTAAAATAATACCTACTTCAAAGGTATACAAAAACTTAATAATAATTTAAGTATATCTTATCACACAGTTCATGGAACAGAATACATATCAATAGTCACCTCTATTATTTTGACTTTTAAGGCTGCTAGTCATCTGTACATACATGTAGAATGCCTCTTATCCAAAACACTTGCCTCCAGCTCTCACTGTCAGTTTATGAAACACGGGAAATGCATGCTTTTGCATATCACTCCATTTCTCAATGCTGCTCTTTGTCAGGCCCCAAGACTTCAGTGACAACAAGAATCTGGACTGTCTGGACTGTCAGTCTGGACTGTCCCACACCACCACTAACCATCCAAAACCTGACCTGAGCCTGGTTGTGTGCTCTGGCTCACCTGTGACTTATAGGAAAGAGTAACCACAATGTAGGACTATCATTTTGTACAGGGTAATTCTGATAATTCGCTCATCTAGGTGATGTCACTTGTGTTCATTGCATTTCTGTGGCTGTTGTATCCAAAGTGCACAGTGTTTCTAGTTTGTCGGGAATGGCAGCTCTAACTTTATTATATTTACCTTCAAATGTATAGGACAGATTCAGTTTGTAATTATGTTCTCAAAAATACATATAATCTCCATAGCACAATGCTAGGATTTTCTGGTTTGGGGAACACTGATGACAGCTCCAGCTTCTGACTCTTTCACACGTGTTCCCTCATTTCAAAATGAACATTTGAGATGAATGATAAAAATTTAAAAATGCACATTTAATGTCCTCATAAACGTCCTCATATGCAGAACTGCATCATGAAACAGTAAATAATATCCTTTGATATACAGATGTCTGTTTTCATTCCACACACAGAATGAGAAACAGATGACATAAAACTAAAAGAACAACCTCAAAGACTGAGACATGGGAGCAGATGTTACCAAATGGCCTTCAATCCTAAATCAATTCATTCAAATTTTACCTGCTTTATAGACTTCACCATCCAGGAAAATGACCTGCAAATGCCCAAGTCAGCAGATTTCTCTCTAGAGAATCTCATTTACATCCTTTTTGTTGGCTCTTGGGTACATTTTGATACTTGTGACAGTTTATTTTCTTGTTTTAATTATTTTTTATTAGAGCATTGTGATGTAATGTGCTTTGGGCTGTTTGTATGTTGCAAGATGTTCATTTGCAACATAATTGAACTCATATTTTCCTCCATCCCCTGAGCAAAGGTTAGACTTTGAAATTTTGCATATTATAGCACTTCTCCTGATTGCCTCACAAATTGAATATATACAATTATGTGTATTTCAAAATATGGCAATAAAAATTATATAAATATTTCATGGGATACATTGTGAAGTAAAATTTGTAATTTCCTCCTAAACACACGTATTCGATGTATACTATGGTGAATCTCTCCCATTCCTAATGGAAGAGAAAACAGGAAAAACAAACGTAAAAAAAAATTAATTGGAAATGGGCCCAGAAAAGCTGAGAATAAGTTCTGACTCTACAATTTACTAGCTTGTGGTGTAGGGCAAGTTCTTAATCTCACTAAAGCCTAAAGTGCCTCATATGTGTAATAGGAATAATACAACATCATTTTGAGAAATAAAAAAAAAGTCATGCATGTAAAATTCTTCTATATTTTAAAGTATCATTCATGTATGTGTGATTGCTTGTTGGACATCTTCAAAGGTTGTACCCAAATGTGGGTGGTCAAAACAGAAGATTCAAAAATTTTTCTTATTACTTTAGTCTGACACTCATGTAAAAGTGCACTTGAAAATGTCCTCTAAACCTGTAGTTTTCAAAATGTCATTCACATGCACAATATCTTCCGGTTCTGGTTCAGTAGGTATGGGATAGGCTCATGATTCAGGACTACTCAGCATATGAGCCAGGAGCTATGCCTGACCTTGAACCACTGTCCCCAGTCCATGGCAGAGAGATAAGGAGTTTGTACCCAAGTGTGAATCAACACAATGATTCCTTCATAAAGAAAGCCTAGTTATGAGAAAAATGTCAGCTGTACAAAACAGAGTATTTGGTGATGCAGTTAATTTCCATCTGGCTGAAACTCCTTATCCCGGTGTGAAATGGGAAACAATCCGTTCCGTCAGGCACTTTGACTAGCAGTGTTTTCGATTGATAGAGGAGAAAAACACTTAAAATGTCATTTTATTTTTCATTTGTTGTAAAATTGTTGTCAATCTGAAGTCTCTAAAGCAATGGTGCTGTGGGAAAGAATGCTATTATCTTAATGGTTAATCAGCAAAATGTTGGACTCCAATAGATGTGAGTCAAAATTCCTATTCTGCCATTTATTAGCAGTATGATTTTTAGGCAAATTATTTAACTTCTCTAAACCTCAGTTTTCTCCACTACAAAGTGGGGATAATGACACCTATGTCAGAGATATCTTCTCATTAATTTACCCCTTCAACAAATCTGAGGAATTCTCGACAATAGAGTAGTGAAAGTAAGACAAAATTCCTATTTATACCTGATGCCATGGTCAAATGAGACAATAAATATATATTTTTAAAAAAACTTGGCAGTAATTTTTCCTTTCTTATCTTCATTTTCCCCTTTCCCAAAACGTACAGCCAAATTCCCAATTAATTATGACATGGTGAATTATGCTTGATTTTTAATACTATTATGAAAACAAAATTTAAGACAATAAAACAACAATCTGATAGTCCGTATTATATTAACTCACATTTCTTGAAGTCAAGCTGACCAGAATCTAAAACCCAGTTTTCACAGCCTCTAAACTATGCAATGTCAGGCAAGTACCTAACCTCCTTCAACTTCAATTTTTGCCTCTAAATACAATGATGGTAATAAGTTCTATTTCACAGTACTGCTGAGGAAATTCACCGAAATGGAAAGACCTTGGTGTATGGGAAGTACTAAAAAAATTGCAGCTCTTTTATTATTAAGGGTCAGCTCTGGATTTGATTGACCATTTAAAGATGACTGGCAAGGAACTGAGCTCATGCTCAAACGAACTCATGCCGAGATTGAACTAAAAACCTGTGCATGGTTCTTACTCTGCCCCTCCCTTGTGCCTCAACTTGATTGACCATTTAAAGATGATTGGCAAGGACTGTTGCAACCCTGATATTTTGCTCTCCAAAGAATAGAACTATAGATGATTTCCAATATATATCTAATGCACACTTCAGACCATGACATTGATAGCTATTCAATATTTGTCAAAGGAAAAGAAGGAAGGAAAACAGAAAAAGATGGAAGGAAGGGACAGGAAGAAAACACAAGATGACAGAGGCCTCAATTCATGGATGTCATCACAAGATACCACAGATGTGATCAGGCTGACATCTGCTCATTGTATGGAAATTAATTTGGTCATACAATACATACCTCCTTTTCTACTAGCCTATCTTAACATGGGGAATAAGTGATAGACCAGTAAGTAGTACTTGTGTGCCTAGGAACATGGGTTGCTCTATCATTAGCATCATTTTTCTCTGTCATTTATCCTATGGGCAAAGGAGGATTAAAGTTAAGATTAGGGGCACCTGGGTAGCTCAGTCGGTTGAGCGTCCGACTTCGGCTCAGGTCATAGTCTCACAGTCTGTGAGTTCGAGCCCCGCATCGGGCTCTGTGCTGACAGCTCAGAGCCTGGGGCCTGCTTTGGATTCTGTGTCTCCCTCTCTCTCTGCCCCTCCCCTGCTCATGCTCTGTCTCTCTCTCTGTCAAAAATGAATAAACATTAAAAAAATTTTTTGTAAAAAGATAAATAAACTTAAGATCACTTTAAGTCTGTGACCTACCACATAGTGCCTAAATGATTACTGTTAGCTCTGGGCAGTGATTTCCTAAAAGCATAACCTTCACACACACACACACACACACACACACACACACACTCCCATGCACACACACACACACACACACACAAACACACGTACATGCACACACACACACACACACAAATACAAAGTGAAAGGAAAAGAAAAGGAAAAGAAATCCTTTATCCTAAGGTTATGACTTTGTTCTTCCTTGTAAAATCAGACAACCAGTAGTATTCTCTATTAAGGAATTTTAAAGACAGTAAATAATCCAGAGAATAGTTCATGATTTCTTTCTTAAAAGCATTTGAGTTTAAAATATCAAAACTTCTCCTAATATTTTGATGTGTACTCACACAGAGAAGAGTTTTTCTTATGACCAACCAACATATCTATGCTTTAAAGTAAGATGAGCCTGTTTTATTATCTGGTCTGGTCTTCTGCAAGCACAAAACACAGGTAAGCCTCCTGGTCATTAGGACCACTCAGAGCTGAGCTGTAAGGTCAGATTAGAATGATTAGAATGTCCTCCATATCACTTTGTTTCCCCACTTCTTGTCTCCATTTAGGAGCCAACTGCTCTCAAGACCTCTAGGAAGGTCCCTGGTAGTCATGGTGTTCTCCTACCTGACACCTGTATCCACACCTTCTGTCACCTGCTCCCTCCCATGAAAAAGTACCATACACTCTGGGAAAACTTCCCCTTTAAACCCATCCCATTCTCTCTGATTTTGCCACTCAAAATAACAAAAAATAAATCTGGAAATGCCAAAGCTATATGAAATAAGATATTTGTACTTTAACCAAATTATTTTTGAAATCTTCCAAAATCTTTTTTTTAAATTATTATTTACCCATTTATTTAAGTAGGCTCCATGCTACGCATGGAGCCCAATGTGGGGCTTGAACTCATGACCCTGAGATCAAGCCCCTGAGACTGAGATCCTGAGATCAAGACCTGAGCTGAGATCAAGAGTTGGATGCTTAACAGACTGAGCAACCTAAGTGCCCACCAATTCTTCTAAAATCTTAAGAGGCATGAGCTGCTTTACTATGATGACCATTATTGCCAAATACACAACCAATACTAACTTCTGGTTTGTTTCAAAATCATACCAAAAGACAGAATGTGGTAAATTCCATAAGATAAATCTAAACGTAATACTATGGAAGTTGAACAGAGAAAGAGGTTATTCCTGGCTAGAAAAATCAGGGAAGAATTTTTACAAGAGTTAATATATGCACAGGACATTAAAGAGTGAGTAGGACTCCTATGAACTGAGACATAATCAAGAGGTCATTGCTACACTGCTTTTACCAACATATAATGAAAGCAGTGTTGTGTTTAAAGTTTATGAGATTGGATTTGTGATGAACGAGAACCTGTATAAATGTATTTGCCATTGTCCTGTCCCTCAAAGTGAAAATGCAATACTTGAATGAAAAAGATTTAAATGAAATATAGACCTTTTAAGGAACTCAGGTTATTGTACCTATAGGTTCAGATAAGGGGAAAGGAAAAAAAAAGTGGTAGGGAGAAAGATTTAAAATTACTCTAACTAAACCCTAATGCAAAATTTGAGAAAGTGTAGTTTAGCACAACATTTCTTATTTATAAAATTAGATATATTTAGAAGAGGACGGGGAAAACACAGTGGATGCTATTGCTGGAAGCATTGATTGTATCTGTCTTCTAACACTGCAGGCAAATTACAGCTCTTGGAAACCGGATTGTCCTCTGTTAAACACTATAATTTCTAATATAATTGGCCAATAAATAACAACATAAATTAATTGCTGTATTTAAATACTAATGAGATTCATTTCTATTGAGCTTTAGCATATTTCACACATGCATTAATGTGCCTTAAATCAAGGGAATAAACCAAACTACAGCAACCTTGTGGACATTTTTAGCTTGTAAAGAGCACATCTTTGTGGTGATATTTAAATAAGCCTACTTTATATGGAAATTTGGGTGTGTTCAAGCTACTGAGTATATTTTTACTGAGTGAGGTTTTTTTTTTTTTTTTATAGTTGGGTTACTCATTAGGCTGTGATTAATGTCATGCTTATTTTTATATGCAGTTAGAAAACTAACATTTACATGGAATAAGAAAAAAGAAGAGCAGCAAGAAAGGAGAAAGAAAAAGCGGCCGACACCAAGCTAACAACCAAATCATCCATACACATTGCTTTAAGCTCCTCGGTCAGGAAGGGGGACAGAAAATTATTCCACAATCATATTGGTGACTGAGAAGATAAACAGTCCTGCTAATCCTAAACACTGTGATTCTGGTAAATCTTGGGAGTCTGCATATAGAATGTGAGTATGAATATAGTTATTTTATGCTGGTTATTTCTATTATAATTTTTTGAAGGCTCTTTCCTTAAAAAAATCAGAAAATAGAAACTCATCACCACATGTAACTTGATTTATCGCTCCATTAAATAAGAGCTGTCAAAAGACCACAGCCTACAAAATTTTAAGCCTTCTTTCCCAAAAGAAAGCCAGGGAGAATACATTAAAATGGATTCAGTTATAGTATGAGAAAAACTTTGGTCCAAGTAATGGATTTCCATGCCTTCCATTTCACATTCAACTATATCCCCAATTTGTTGGTATTATAATGTTAAGTATTTGCACACATAGTTTGTTTACAAAATACTTACTGGCAGTATACCATAAGTGTAACCAGAGGCCAAAAATGTATCTTCTCAAAGTCAAACCCTAAGTTAGGAGCTACTGAGGCAAGACAAAATTTCTTTTTACCTAAGTCATCTACTGTAATTTATTCATTGAGTTGTTAGAAATGTATTTACAGCAACCATTTAACACTCAGATCTGATATTTGTAGGGAGGGAATGTTGGTGTTCACTAGTCGTTGAAACTCTTCCTTTCTTTTGAATAGAAAGTTTTATTTATTTTATTCCTTTAATTTTATTCCTTCACTGTATTTCTTTGTTTATTTGCTTATTTATTTGTAGTCTTTTAATAGAAATGATTACTTCTTTGGAATAATTGATAAATTATGACTTATTGAAGACTTGGCTTGAACACTCCCAATGAAAGGAAACTAGAGAGAACTCATAAACCACCAAAGAGCAAATTTCTACCCATTAATCCTAATTTTCATTTTGGGTGGAAAAAGGAAGCAAGCATACAAAAAGGAAAAGTTTATTACTTCTAAATAATAAATCTTCAACTATGTAAAGACTCTTGATAAGATCTTAGAGACTAATACAGATTCAACAGAACATTTGTTGAGATTATATATTCAGGTCCTACTTAAGTATTTATTAAGGTTGGCAATGAAAAGGCATGTAGTCAGTGTGGTTGATTCCAGGCCTTCACACAATCAATCTATTCAGTAAGTGCTAGCCATACACCAGGTATTGCTTAAGACATGAGCACCCAGAATAAATGAAATGTGCCCTTTGTTCTTATGGAGCTTTTGGCAGGAGAGGGAGATATTTAACAAATAATTACACTTGGGATAGGTACAATCAAGAAATATTATTGCCACTAGCTTTCTCAATGACTCAATAAGATCCAAATGCCTTCCCATGACCGGCCTTGTCTTGTATCATGCTCCACACTTCAGCAGCAGTAACCTCTTTTTATTGCTTGAGTATGCAAAAGCACTTTCCCACTTGAGGAATTTTGTACAAGTCACCTCACCCTCTTAGAATGCTCTGTCTCATGACATTCATATGAAAGGCTGGGTCCTTTTCATGGTTCAAGTCTCAGCTTAAAAGAGGTTCTCTCCAACCACCTGTCTAAAAGTAAATCACTCCTTGGAACATCTGGGTGGTTCAGTCGGTTGAGCATCTGACATCAGCTCAGGTCATAATCTCGCGGTCCATGGGTCCAAGCCCCATGTGGGGCTCTGTGCTGATAGCTCAGAGCCTGGAGCCTGCTTTGGATTCTGTGTCTCCCTCTCTCTCTGCCCCTCCCCTGCTTGCCTTCTTGACTCTCTTTGTCTCTCAAAAACAAATAAACAAAAATTTTTAAGTAAGTCACTGCTTAAAGTACTTTTTTCTGGGGCATTCTGCTATTTCCTACATAATACCTAAAATTTTTAACTGTTTTTAAAATTTTGATTCTTGTTTATTTTTCCCAAACTAGGATTTATTTTTTCATTCAAAAATATTTATAAAGTATAGCAGGCATTGTTTTGGCTTTGGGATATAACAATGAACAAAACAGACTTAAGTTTCTTGCATTCTTGGTATCTTTATTTTAGACGGGGAAAACCATAAACAAATGGAAAAATTCAATGTGTAATATGTCAAGAAAGTAGAGAAAGAAAAGTACACAGAAGTGGAGTACCATTCTAGATAGGGTGGCCAGGGAAGAGCTCTTTGGTGAGATGACATTTGCATCCATGAAGTCAATGAGGGCAGAAACCCTGTCCGTATACTCCAACACCCATGCCTGGCACAGTGGCTGCTCCATACAAGTACTCAACAAATATTTGAAAATTGAGTGAGCGAATTAATTTTTAAAACTATGTTCCCAAGCACATATTGGACCATATCCTTATATGAATCTCCCATCAGAGACAACTGGAGGAGACAAGCCTACAGAAAGGAAAACGTGATAAACAGCTGTTGCAGCAATGCAGGCAAAGATGATTATGACATACATTGTGGAATGGCAGTAGGGATGGGAAGTAACAATGGTGGAACACGACAGAGCAAATGACAAGAGAAAGGGTGAGAGGAAGGAGAAAGCAATGACACCAACCTTCTTGCTTAAAAACTTACATGGATGATAGTACTGTTCACTTATTTGGGGAACACAGAAAAAGTGCATGAAGGGGAAAGCTGGTGAGTTTGTTTTTAGACATATTAATTTTGAAATAATTTAAAATATCTCAGTAAATATATTCATTTTATCATAGGGTCAAAACTACAGATAATGAAATTTACACCTCAAAAATCATCAGCATATAAATGATAATAAAGTTATCACCAATCCAGTGATAGAAGAGGATCATAAAAAGAATTGTAGGAAACACCAACATTTAAGAGTTGACTAGAAAAATAATTGGCTTTCAAGGCCTTAAAAAAGAACTGTCAGAGAAGTAATAGGGATTTGGAAGTTTATCATGCCAAGAAATGCAAAAGAAAAATTAATTTCAGGGAGGGAGTGAATAGCATTGTTAAATGTTGCTGGGAGGTCAATTAAAATAAAGACTGAAAGATTGACAGTAGTGACGTGCCAATGTTTTGTGATCTGGTCAACAGAAGTTTCACTGTAGTGCTGAGGTCGGATATTAGATTGGTATAGAAAGAAGTTAGAGTCAGAGGTGAATAAGTGGAGGCAACCACTACAGACAGTTATACATCTCTAGAATTTTCACTGTGATGGAGAGGGAAAAAGAGGAGGGTATCTTTGAAGCCACGGAGGGAGGGGGTAGGAGGAGGGAGAGTAGAAGGAGAGAGTGGAACATTTGAGATATCAAAAAAGTTGGTAAATGTGACTTCTTTTTTTAATGTTTATTTATTTATTTTTGAGAGACAGAGAGAGAGAGAGAGAGAGAGAGCACAGTGCACATGGACAAGTGGGGGAGGGACAGAGAGAGAGAGGGAGAGAAAGAATCCCAAGCAGACTCCATGCTGTCAGCACAGAGCCTGATGCAGGGCTCGATCTCACAAACCTGTGAGATCATGATCTGAGCTGAATCCAAGAGTCAGATGCTTAACTGACTGATCCATCCAGGCACCCAGTAAATGTGACTTCTATGATGTTGTCTAAACTATCATTAATGTATAAAATCAGTAGAGACTATATCATCTCTTTAGGGATTTCCTTCCTTCCAATCACACAGTAATAATAAAAATACCTCTCTAGACTTTCAGCTTCAACTCTAGGATATAGTGAGCTAAAAGGAAAGTCCCTACTTCTTTTACAAGGAAAAAGAGCTAATTCATGAATTTTTTGTCCCAATTAACCATTTTATTTTGAGGTCATTGTAGTCACATGTAATTGTAAGACATAAGACTGAGATCCCACATATCATGTACCTAGTTTTGCCAAATTATCACATCTTCTAAATACTGCCCACTATGTGTTTCCTTGCTTCCTCATTTGCCAAAGTTTCTTTCTTTCATTTTTTTTTTAATTGTCTCCCTTCTGTTTAGGAAACTTCTTTTAGTCATTTTTTTAGGCTATCTCTGCTGGCACTAAGTTCTCTTAATTTTCCTCTACCTGATAATGTGTTGATTTCTCCTCTATTCCTGAGGATATTTTTGCTGGACAGAGGATTCTTGGTTGCCAGTTGCTTCATTTCAGTACTTGCAAACATTTTATCAGTTCCTTCTGACTTCCATGGTTTCTGATAAGAAATCCTCTGTCCCTTTGATCGTTTTTCCCATGTAAGTAAGGTATCTTTTTTTTCTGTGGCTGCTTTCAAGATGTTTTTAGTCTGTTTTAATCAAAAGTTTAATTATGTTATATTTGCATATGGATCTCTTTGGGTTTATCCTATTTGAGGCTCACTTAATTTCTTGAATATATAGACATATCTCTTGCCAAATTTGGAGGATTTTCAGCCATTATTCCTTCCAGTAGTTTTAAACCCTACCCTCTTTCTCTTCTCTTTCAAGCCTGTGATGACACAATGTTAGATCTTTTGTAAGAGTCTCATAGGACCCTGAAGGTCTACTTACTTGTTTCAATCTATTTTCAAAAGTTGTTCAGATCAGGTTAAAAAAAAAAAAAAGGACAATACAAAAGTAAATAGAAAAGGATAAATATGAATCATGAAAATGATCAAATAACCCCAAAGTAAGCAGAGAAAAAAGTAAACAAAGAACAAGGAACAAATGGAAACTTCCAACAAAATGGCAGATCTGATTCAACCATATAAATATTTACATTAAATCTGAATCTACTAAACAGACCAATTAAAAGAGATCATCAGATTGCAAATAAAAGCAAGATCCAACTATATGCTGCTTACAAGAAACCAGCTTTATGTATAAAAAACGGGTAAGTATAAAGTAAAACAATAGATAATAATTTACCAGGTGATTATTAGTGGAGAGAAAGTGGGAACCACTATATTAATAACAGACAAAATAGAACTAAGATTAAGAAATGCTGTTAAGGATAAGAGGAATGTTACATAAGGAAAAAAGATCAATTCTCCAAAAATACATGATTCTAAAATGTATACAGCTAATAGCAGAGTTTCAAATACATGCTGCAAAATCTGATAGAACTGAAATGAGAAACAAATTCAAAATTATAGTTAGAATCTGCAACCTATTAATTACTAGAACAAGTAGAAAATAAATAAGAATGTAGAAGACCTGAACAACACTACCAACCAATTAGACCTAATTGATATTTACAGAGCATTTCACCCAATAATAGTAGAACATACCCCTATAGACACCAAAGCCATGAAAGAAATAATGAGGAAATACTACAGTTTTATGCCCAAATACTCCACAACTCAGAACAGAACAATTCCTTGACAGACACAAATTACAAAAACTACTAATGACTCAGAATAGATTGAATGATCCTATGTTTATCAAAGTAATTAAATGCAAAATTTTAAATCTTCTAAATACACACACACACACACACACGCACACGCACGCATGCATGCATGCGCACTGCCACACTCACATGAAACTCCGTGATTTTACTGATAACTTCCATCAAACATTTAAGGAAGAAATATCATTTCTACATAATCCATTCCATAAAATACAAAGGTAGAGAGTATTTTCCAACTCAGTGTATGAGGACATTTTTTCTTAAAATTAAAATCAGAAAAACGTAAGAGAAGAAAATTATAAACTAATATGTTTCACGAATATAGACACAAAAACATCCTCAAAAACATATTGATAAACTGGATCCAGCAATATATAGAAAGGGAACACATCACAATCAAGTGAGATTTATTCCAGGCAGGCAAAATTGGTTCAACATTTAAAATCAATCAATGCAACTCATTACATTGACAGAATAAAGGAGAAAATACACATGATGATCTCAAAAGAAAGAAACCAAAATAAACACCTGACAAAATGCAACATCCATCCACAAAAAAGCAGTCTGAAAACTAGGAACAGAAAAAGACGTTCCTTGACCTGGTAAAGGGCAACTGCAAAAAGCCCAGAGCTAGCATCATTCATGATGCCAAAAGACTGACTGCTTTCCTGTTGACTATGAAAACAAAGCAAAGATGCCTCTGTCATCATTTCTAGTCAAGATCATACTTAGCTAGCATAACAAAGCAAGAAAAAGTAATACAAAGAATATTTTTCTTCAAAATACCATATATTTCTTCAAAATGAAATAAGGCTGCCTCTATTTGCAGATATCATGGTTGCCAAGCATGTAGATAATTTTAAATAATATAGCTCTAAGCACTGATAAATGAGTTCATTAACAAGCATAAGTAACACTCCAATTCTGTGTTTTGAAAGTATGATTCCCAAATGACCGGGACGAAGAGGGAAGATAGGGTCATGGACAGTGTTAGCATGAAGTAATTTCCAGTGGCCAAAGTTAGAAAAATTTAAGCAATACAGTAATGAATAACAGTGTCAAATTGTAATTCAAAGACTAAAATAAATACCTATAATCAGTTCAACTGATATGAATATATAACCGAATGAGTAAGTTAATGTGGAAGTATGAATAATTCTTCCTTACAGAAAACAAGACTAAATCAATAAATACCTCCATTAAATTAAGCTTTTCTCCCTTTCCAGTAAAAAGTAGCTGAACTAGTATCTCCTCTTCAATCCCTATACTTAAAGAATTTTTGGGGCGCCTGGGTGGCACAGTCAGTTAAGCGTCCGACTTCAGCCAGGTCACGATCTCGCGGCCCGTGAGTTCGAGCCCCGCATCAGGCTCTGGGCTGATGGCTCGGAGCCTGGAGCCTGTTTCCGATTCTGTGTCTCCCTCTCTCTCTGCCCCTCCCCTGTTCATGCTCTGTCTCTCTCTGTCCCAAAAATAAATAAACATTGAAAAAAAAATTTTTTAAAAAAAGAATTTTTTAGAGTTTATTTATTTATTTTGAGAGAGAGAAAGCACAAGCAGTGAAGGGGCAGAGAAAGAAACGGAGAGAGACAGAATCCCAAGCAGGCTCTGTGCTGTCAGCAGAAAGCCTGACATGGGGCTCAAACTCAGGAGCCCCGAGATCATGACCTGAGTCAAAATCAAGAGTCGGACATTTAACCGACTGAACCACCCAGGTGCCCCTATATTTTCATAATCTTATGAACTGAAGCTTCAAGATGCATTCCAAATTTCTTTTAATTGGTTTTTTTTTTGAGATAGAGAGAGACAGAGTGTGAGTGGGGGAGGGGCAGAGAGAGAGGGAGACACAGAATCTGAAACAGGCTCCAGGCTCTGAGCTGTCTGCACAGGGCCCGATGCGGGGCTCAAACCCATGAACTGTGAGATCATGACCTGAGCCGAGTCGGATGCTTAACCGACTGAGCCACGCAGGTGCCCCTCAAGATGCATTCTAAATATTTTCAGAAGGAAACTTAAAATTGCCTCTCTTCCTTATAACATTTTTATTTCTAAAGTTTGTTCACATACTTACTCCTTCACAAAATCTCGAGAAAAATTATTCTTCATTTTGACTGTTGAAATGTGACAATGGAGCATATCAATTTCTCAAATCTTAATTTCTATTTGTTTTTCTACTCTTGTTCCCCTCACTACAATTGCAGCATCTACCCTGGAATAGAATGATGTGAGAATATTTCAGCAGGTATCATCTAAGTATAGTTGCTCTCTTGAAGCACTTGAGTTTGTATACTTCAACTGGTTTCTGGAAACACCCGACCTTCTCTGTAAGGGACTATTTCTTGTACTCCTGCTTCTCAATACTACTATTGGCAAAGTATTAACCTTTTCTTTGGTTCTAGCAGACTTTTAACTTGTGGTGGTATTTATACATCTGATATAAACACATGACAAACTGGTTCCAAAACCTTTAATACATCATATGGTTTGTCCTTAGTTGAAGAAGAATGATCAAAGGGTTCCACACTCTTTCTGTTTGCAGTGTGTAAGTCCATTCCATTCCATGGTGCTATCATTATTTTCTAAACACACAACTCTAGGATAGAAATAAAATATCATATGCCTGCAATGCATAAATCATTCAAAATCTCCATTTGTCCAATTGTCATGAAATCTCATGACAACTTTCTTAGTCTTCTATAAATATTTCTTCAGTTAAATTCACTATGTTGCTAGCTTTTTGAGACCAAGAAATCTCTTAGCAAGCCAGTCAAAGCAAGATTCAATTCACTGTTACCCACTGAGCTGTCAGATTTAAAGATGAATTCTTATTGTTTTGACATGACCAAATGTGCAACGTACAAGAAACAGAAATAATTAAATTACTAATATCACTAATCTTCAGGTATACAGCAGAATATAATTCAGGAAGAAGTTTTTCAATAAGTTTGCAGATGTAACATTGTACCAAAAATTCATACTGTAAACAGATCTCAAAAATCCTTCATGTTTATTAAAAAAGTTAGTAGCTATAGCAATTATTTCAACATGTTTCATTTAAATTTTAGTCACTGTATATGTAAAACCACAGGTATAGTCTTCTTAAAGCATTCTTATCAAATCTATTATCTTGAAGGATGGTTGATGAAAACAAAATTGTTTTGAATACTTCATTTTTCTTTTTTTTTTTTAATTTTTTTTTCAACGTTTATTTATTTTTGGGACAGAGAGAGACAGAGCATGAACGGGGAAGGGGCAGAGAGAGAGGGAGACACAGAATCGGAAACAGGCTCCAGGCTCTGAGCCATCAGCCCAGAGCCCGACGCGGGGCTCGAACTCACGGACCGCGAGATCGTGACCTGGCTGAAGTCGGACGCTTAACCAACTGCGCCACCCAGGCGCCCCATTTCATTTTTCTTCAATAACTATTTTTCTTCATTCTTTAAATCCTTTATTACTCTTGGATATTTTAATATTTAAAAATATTTTAAAATATGTATTTTCTATACAACTGACCTCTGAATATTTCTTATTGTTATTTTCAATTTTGTTTAATTTCAATTTCCAATTGTTTGATGCAAATATATAGAATTACAATTGATTCTTGTATATTGAACTAGTATTGTAACACATTGAAAAAATTATTAGTTCTACTAGCTTTTTTGTATTTAAGGTAATTTTCTACCAAGACAACCATTTTGTCCTTGAATAATAACAATTTCCCCTTGCCCCAGACATCAGACCTTAGGAAACCATATCAAGAAAGGAAGTAAAAAGTAAGAAGGAAAAAAAAATTCCCCAATGACTCAGAAATAGGGAACAATACCTCACTTCTCCAACTTCCCTTTATTTCAACTGGCCAGTCCTATTCCTCTGAGAATATGACCTCACTTAGCTCAATGGTATGTTGTAAATTAAGGTCCGCTGAAAGGATGAACTGAGATCAATTGATATAACACATGTGAAAGCATTTTTAATGCATAACAAAAGTTACCTATTTAGGATTGAGATTCCTTAGGATTATTGTTTACTTAGTGCTTTCATATTTTCATATTTTTCTTACGTTACAAATTTGGTATATTTTATCTAGAATCTTTACTGATGTTTTACATTATGACCTTCAAAAGGTTACTTATGAAAAGGTGCCACACTAGTTTATTATTTTCATTTCCTTAAAAGAGAGAAAGAGAAATAGAGGAAGATTTTAAGTGAGTTAAAAGTTTAAAGTCATCTTCAATTTCCTTAAGATGGACAGATTTTCAAAAACAAAAATGGGGTTGTGAATGGAAAGAGCCATTCTTGAGAGGTTTTAGTTCTTAAGAATGCCTCACCTGAACCAATGATCTCCAATGCTGACAACCGAAGGAAACTCTCAAGAAAGAGCAGACCACGTGAGTCCTTTCTCTTGCTCGGACAAGTTTCTCACGACAGGCTTCTGGTAAACAAGGCACAATGTCTCTCACCAAACACAGTTGCATCTTTAATTTAATTTGGCCAGTTCCCAAAGACAGAGTCAAAATTTCTTTAAAGAAATAAAGACAATGGATGGAAGGAGAAGAGGATAGAGAGACGAGAGAAGCTGAGTTTTATACTGGCTTTTGGATGTAGTTGTATCTCTCCCTTCACTAGTTTTGCCTCCTTTAGAATTTCATTTTTATAAAGACAGGAAGTATCTATGACTATAATAAGCATGGCCTTGTCAGTCTTTGCAAAATAATGATCAGTGAAAGACAGGAAGATTTATTACGACTTTTCAGCAAAATACATTCTTCTAAAAATAACACGGATTTCAGTGTGATAGTATAATACATACAAGTTGCCTTTAGGGAAGTTCATTTTATACAGTGATTAAAGATATACAAAGCTCCCTCTTCCCCCTGGCTTTAATAATGTATACCAACGTTTGGTAACTAACATGGATGTTTTGGTTTTTAGCTGTGCTGAAGCAGTTATATTTCATAGTTAATGAATGAATGGGCAATCCCTACAGAGTTGATGGGCCGGGTGCCTCTCCCTTTGCTGATTGAATTAATTTACTGTTCCAGGCCTCCGATGCCCACTCACTACCACCCCCAAGCACTTTCTAAAGCAATTATGCTTCCATTTAAAGCCTCTATTGAAATAAACTTTGATGATAAAAATAATAATTTCCTTCAGTTCACTATCCTGAATTGTTTTAATGTTTAGCAAACAACTCTCCAGAGCCACTTTCGCTCTCTAATTTGTTCTGTTTCATTCTTATTGGAAAGCACAGGACAGAGGCATTTTGAGAGTTTGTTCTGAAGCTTCTAAGTAAGATCTTCTTTTGATGGGATTGATTTGGAAACCACTCCAACTCACTAGGGAGGCCTTTATTGCATTCACTTGGAACTGTTTCTAAAACGACCTTAAAAATAATTCTTTAAATTTTCCACAGGAGGAAAACAAATATAAATTCTCCAAATATCATTTTTTCCATTTTGGGTAGAGAAAAACTGGCTCTCTATTCAACTCTTCCTCCTTGTTAGAGTTTTTTATATTGTCAACAAAACCATAATTGTGATATAAGTCTATAATTTTAAAAGAAAATTTAAAAATCCACTTTGTATGGAAAGCTTCCAAAAGGAAAAAATGTCCCAAGTTTGGAAAATAGCCAGCAGAGTGTAGTTAAAATCCGAGAAAACACTTTAAGAAGATTTATTTTTTTCAGAAAGTGTTATATTTGAAAATTGGAATACATGGCCTAATTAATGTTTAATGCTGGCACAAAATGCAAGAGGAAAGCAGCCAAGTTTCAATGGCCACTTCTCTAAAGAGAAATAGAAATTTCACAATCAATCAACATGAAGCATTGATTGTGCAATCAATTATATGTCTATCACTAGTCTATGTGTTGTAGAGAGTACAAAAGAATAAGAAACCAGAGGCTTTGCCTCATTGTAAGACAACATCCAATGATTCAGATAGCTAGCTTATTTTTACCCTAACACTTCCTGACCTCAACTTGCTCTGAACCTAAGATTTTATTAAGAGGTACTTCCATGAAAAGATAGAATTTAAACTGACCTTTGAAGGATGTCTAGGGTCTGAATAGATGGGGGGCAGGGCAACCTTACGAGAAGATTCAAGGAGGAGGAAACAACAGGCTTACTTTTAGGGCCATTATCTCACCCTGATTACAATGGTGCATGCTTGTCATGAAAGAATGGGAAGTTAGCTTGCGTCTGCTATGATGAATCCAGAAGACGTGTAGAGAGATGTGCTACGATTCAAAGGGTTACTGAATGTTTTGAGCAGGGAAATGGGTCAAAAAAATTGACATTTAAGGATAATTGCAAGAAAGAATTACTGTAAACAAAGAAATATAGAACTTCATAGAAGTCCAGGCGTAAAGAAATATAAGCATAACTAGGGTTCTGGCTTAAAGAACAAAAAACCAAAACAGATAGAAATGAATGACATTTTGATGAGGGAGATATGGGGAATTAAATAAAAGAATTACATCAAGATGATTTTATAGAATTCAGGCTAGGCAACAGAAGCAAAGGTAGTTCTTGGTAGAATCAGGAGAGTTTGGGCAAAGAGTTGTTTTAACAAGGATGTGTGTAGGAGGGGGGTGGAGGTGGAGGTGGAGAGTGAAAGAGATGGAATGAAAGTGGTAGAAGAAAGACAATACAATGGTTTTCACCCTGAACCCTGATTTTCTGGTGATGGCCAGACATTCAAAGGATGACTTCTAAGTGGCAGTTGTAAAAGATCCAAGATAAGAGCAAGAAACAATGGAACATTCTGGGAAGCCTGAAGCCAAGAAGCCGTCATTCAATGGATTTTCCTGAAAGGAATAACATATATATCCTTGATGCTTTACAAATTATTCTCACCTCTATGATTTCATCCATGCCTACTGTGTAGGACTGATGACTAAGTCACATATAACTAAAGTCACTGTGTTAATCGTCAAGGGTAATATAAATCTATATGCCATCATTACATCCCATGTTACCTTTACATTATTTTTTAAAAAGACACTACATCTTTACTACTTAAGTGTGAGCTACACAAAGTGATTTCCTTATGAAGAATTTGGTATGAAAAAGAAAAGGGGAGTAACTTTATAGTAGAGAAAGACGACTAAAACTACTGGAGTCAGGAGACCAAGGCTAATATCAACAGTGATAAGTCATGCTGATAGTATGTACCCTTGATCTGATGTAATGAAAATGACACTTTACCTCTGATGTCTTCCTCCAAAAAATTCAAAATCCTAAGGAAACACACACACACACACACACACACACACACACACACACAATTCCCAATTGAGGGGCAATCCACTCAATATTTGCCCAGTACTCCTCAATAGTGTCAAGATGAGCAAAATGAAAAAGGTGTAAGAAATTCTCACAGTAAAAAAAGAGCCTAAGAAGCCATGAATACTGAATGCAATGTGGCATCTTGTATAGAATTCAGGAACACAAAAAAGGGACATTCAGTAAAAGCTAATACAGATTTTAGTTAAAAACAATGTTTCAGGGCACCTGGGTGGCTCAGTTGGTTACGCATCCGACTTTGGCTCAGGACGTGACCTTACAGATCATGCGTTTGAGCCCTGCGTCAGGCTCTGTGCTGACAGCACATTAAGCTCATTAAGCTCAGAGCCTAGAGCCTACTTCAGATTCTGTGTGTGTGTGTGTGTGTGTGTGTGTGTGTGTGTGTGTGTGTGTGTGTGTGTGTGTCTGCCCCTCCCGCACTCACTCTCTCTCTCAAAAATAAACATTAAAAATTTTTTTAATAAAAAAAATGTTTCACTATCAGTTCATTAATTGTGACAAATGTATTAACGTGAGATGCTAATAATAGGGTAAAAGTGAGGGTGGGATACATGGAAACTCTCTACACTATTTTTCCTAAAAGCTATAGGTATTCTAAACTAAAAAGGCTAGCCAGCAAATTATTTGAACATAAAGAAACCACATAAGGCAGGCCAAAGAACTTTCACTTAGTCATGAAATTTAAGATTTTTAAAAACTTCAAAATAAATTTCCTATCTAAAAAATTCTATTCACACATAGAACTCTTCAGGCAGAACATAAATGTTGGAAATTAAAGCTAAACAGGATAAATATTTTAGAAATGTGCTCTGAAAAAATGAGTTTCTTTAATTAAATGTTCTAAAGTAGTTGTTTTAAAGTGACAGATTCTAGAATTTGGTCTTATGACTCGCTAGATATTTATTAAAATATTATTTACATTTGAAATGCCATTAAAATTATTCTACAATGTTTATAAAATGAGATAGAAAGGCATTTTCAAATCTAACATTTGAATACAGAATTAAAGTTATACCATTTTCTCCCTTCCTGGGGTCAAAAGAATCCATTTGTGCTTTCTCAATTATTCAGAACTAATATTTTTAGTTACTAAAATGATTTACCCAAGACCAACTTCTAGGAGTTAATCCAAATGGTTAGAAATTACTCTAAAAATTACAATTCCTCTTCCAATGACTATTTTATTCCTTTGTTTCAACTTAGAATACATAAGACCCATTCATCTATGATAACTTAATCTTTCATTTCAAATTTCAAGTCTGAATTTTAGATATGAAGTCTCAAGGTCTGGCTAAGAAAATGGAAATAACTGCAAATCTTGGATGGGTATGTTTTAGCCTGTTCAAGTTTGCAACTAGGCCTGGGTGCCTGCAAATTAGGTGTCTATGGCTCCAACCCCAAACCACTATTAGTGGGAGGTTTCATTGAGCTTGAAATGAAAATTAAGCCATATGCAAAGTTTTCATTACAAACAGAACAGAGCTATGACTGTTTGTTGAGTAAGAAGGCTGAGGAGCCATGGCAAATGAGACATTATTAAACTAAAGCCCTATACCCCAGCTCATCAGCACCACATTGTTTCCAAATCCCTTTTGGAAGCTTCTTAAACTCCTCACATCTTTGATTAATAAAACCGTAAGAGATTTTAGTGATTATTTATTCTGTTTTCTTAACTTTACAGATGTTAAAATTGAAAGGTCAGATGTTCTGCACAAAGGGCACACCGAGCTGGGATGAGAACTACAGTCTCCCAACTCCTAGCTGAGAGCATTCTCTCTCAATATATCTTTTACAACTGGATTTAGAAGATGATCTCCATGACAGATGAACTAGAGATTTAGAAAACATGTTAGCATAGAAAGACTGGGATACGTCTTTTTGTTTTTTTGGGTTTTTTTTAAAGCAACTTTGTTTAAAATTGAATTTTCTAAGGTAACTGATATCATGGGACTTTTTTTTTTTGAAGTGTTACTTTTACCACTTTGTAGAACACCATTGGGGAAAAATCTGTCCCACATCATTCAAAATCACAAAAAGGATCCAACTAATGAAAATCGTTGCCAAAAAGACAGAAGTACCTAATCATGCCCTCTTTCAAAACATCTCCCAAAGTTGCGGCAAGATGGCGGCTTAGGAGGACGCTGGGCTCACCGCACGTCCTGCTGATCACTTAGATTCCATCTACACCTGCCTAAGTAACCCAGAAAACCGCCAGAGGATTAGCAGAACAGAGTCGCCGGAGCCAAACGCAGACGAGAGGCCCACGGAAGAGGGTAGGAAGGGCGGCGAGGCGGTGCGCGCTCCACGGACTGGCGGGAGGGAGCCGGGGCGGAGGGGCGGCTCGCCGGCCAAGCAGATCCCCCGAGTCGGGCTTCCAAAAGCGGAGGGGCCGGGCGGACTATGTTCCGACAGCAAGCGCGACTTAGCGTCTGGGAGGTCAGAAATTAACAGCTCTGCTCCGAAAGCGGGAAGGCTGGAGGACAAAGGGAGGGAGAGCTGCTGAGCCCCCTGACAACAGAGCTCAGTTTGGTGGGGAACAAAGGCGCTCGCCAGCGCCATTTCCCCCGCCCATCCCCCAGCCGAAATCCCAAAGGGAACCGGTTCCTGCCAGGGAACTTGCTCGCTCCGCGCAAACACCCAACTCTGCGCTTCTGCGGAGCCAAACCTCCGGCAGCGGATCTGACTCCCTCCCGCTGCCACAGGGCCCCTCCTGAAGTGGATCACCTAAGGAGAAGCGATCTAAGCCTGCCCCTCCTGCCCCCGAGCACCTTGCCTACCCACCCCAGCTAATACGCCAGATCCCCAGCATCACAAGCCTGGCAGGGTGCAAGTAGCCCAGACGAGCCACACCACCCCACAGTGAATCCCGCCCCTAGGAGAGGGGAAGAGAAGGCACACACCAGTCTGACTGTGGCCCCAGCGGTGGGCTGGGGACAGACATCAGGTCTGACTGCGGCCCCGCCCACCAACTCCAGGTATACACCACAGCACAGGGGAAGTGCCCTGCAGGTCCTCACCACGCCAGGGACTATCCAAAATGACCAAGCGGAAGAACTCCCCTCAGAAAAATCTCCAGGAAATAACAACAGCTAATGAGCTGATCAAAAAGGATTTAAATAATATAACAGAAAGTGAATTTAGAATAATAGTCATAAAATTAATCGCTGGGCTTGAAAACAGTATACAGGACAGCAGAGAATCTCTTGCTACAGAGATCAAGGGACTAAGGAACAGTCACGAGGAGCTGAAAAACGCTTTAAACGAAATGCATAACAAAATGGAAACCACCACAGCTCGGCTTGAAGAGGCAGAGGAGAGAATAGGTGAACTAGAAGATAAAGTTATGGAAAAAGAGGAAGCTGAGAAAAAGAGAGATAAAAAAATCCAGGAGTATGAGGGGAAAATTAGAGAATTAAGTGATACACTAAAAAGAAATAATATACGCATAATTGGTATCCCAGAGGAGGAAGAGAGAGGGAAAGGTGCTGAAGGGGTACTTGAAGAAATCATAGCTGAGAACTTCCCTGAACTGGGGAAGGAAAAAGGCATTGAAATCCAAGAGGCACAGAGAACTCCCTTCAGACGTAACTTGAATCGATCTTCTGCACGACATATCATAGTGAAACTGGCAAAATACAAGGATAAAGAGAAAATTCTGAAAGCAGCAAGGGGTAAACGTGCCCTCACATATAAAGGGAGACCTATAAGACTCGTGACTGATCTCTCTTTTGAAACTTGGCAGGCCAGAAAGAATTGGCACCGAGATTTTCAGTGTGCTAGACAGAAAAAATATGCAGCCGAGAATCCTTTATCCAGCAAGTCTGTCATTTAGAATAGAAGGAGAGATAAAGGTCTTCCCAAACAAACAAAAACTGAAGGAATTTGTCACCACTAAACCAGCCCTACAAGAGATCCTAAGGGGGACCCTGTGAGACAAAGTCCCAGAGACATCACTATAAGCATAAAACATACAGACATCACAATGACTCTAAACCCGTATCTTTCTATAATAACACTGAATGTAAATGGATTAAATGCGCCAACCAAAAGACATAGGGTATCAGAATAGATAAAAAAACAAAACCCATCTATTTGCTGTCTACAAGAGACTCATTTTAGACCTGAGGACACCTTTAGATTGAGAGTGAGGGGATGGAGAACTATTTATCATGCGACTGGAAGCCAAAAGAAAGCTGGAGTAGCCATACTTATATCAGACAAACTAGACTTTAAATTAAAGGCTGTAACAAGAGATGAAGAAGGACATTATATAATAGTTACAGGGTCTATCCATCAGGAAGAGCTAACAATTATCAATGTCTATGCACCGAATACCGGAGCCCCCAAATATATAAAACAATTACTCATAAACATAAGCAACCTTATTGATAAGAATGTGGTAATTGCAGGGGACTTTAATACACCACTTACAGAAATGGATAGATCATCTAGACACACGGTCAATAAAGAAACAAGGGCCCTGAATGAGACATTGGATGAGATGGACTTGACAGATATATTTAGAACTCTGCATCCCAAAGCAACAGAATATACTTTCTTCTCGAGTGCACATGGAACATTCTCCAAGATAGATCATATACTGGGTCACAAAACAGCCCTTCATAAGTTTACAAGAATTGAAATTATACCATGCTTACTTTCAGACCACAATGCCATGAAGCTTGAAATCAACCACAGGAAAAAGTCTGGAAAACCTCCAAAAGCATGGAGGTTAAAGAACACCCTACTAACGAATGAGTGGGTCAACCAGGCAATTAGAGAAGAAATTTAAAAATATATGGAAACAAACGAAAATGAAAATACAACAATCCAAACGCTTTGGGACGCAGCAAAGGCAGTCCTGAGAGGAAAATACATTGCAATCCAGGCCTATCTCAAGAAACAAGAAAAATCCCAAATACAAAATCTAACAGCACACCTAAAGGAACTAGAAGCAGAACAGCAAAGGCAGCCTAAGCCCAGCAGAAGAAGAGAAATAATAAAGATCAGAGCAGAAATAAACAATATAGAAACTAAAAAAACTGTAGAGCAGATCAACGAAACCAAGAGTTGGTTTTTTGAAAAAATAAACAAAATTGACAAACCTCTAGCCAGGCTTCTCAAAAAGAAAAGGGAGATGACCCAAATAGATAAAATCATGAATGAAAATGGAATTATTACAACCAATCCCTCAGAGATACAAACAATTATCAGGGAATACTATGAAAACTTATATGCCAACAAATTGGACAACCTGGAAGAAATGGACGAATTCCTGAACACCCACACGCTTCCAAAACTCAATCAGGAGGAAATAGAAAGCTTGAACAGACCCATAACCAGCGAAGAAATTGAATCGGTTATCAAAAATCTCCCAACAAATAAGAGTCCAGGACCAGATGGCTTCCCAGGGGAGTTCTACCAGACGTTTAAAGCAGAGATAATACCTATCCTTCTCAAGCTATTCCAAGAAATAGAAAGGGAAGGAAAACTTCCAGACTCATTCTATGAAGCCAGTATTACTTTGATTCCTAAACCAGACACAGACCCAGTAAAAAAAGAGAACTACAGGCCAATATCCCTGATGAATATGGATGCAAAAATTCTCAATAAGATACTAGCAAATCGAATTCAACGGCATATAAAAAGAATTATTCACCATGATCAAGTGGGATTCATTCCTGGGATGCAGGGCTGGTTCAACATTCGCAAATCAATCAACGTGATACATCACATTAACAAAAAAAGAGAGAAGAACCATATGATCCTGTCAATCGATGCAGAAAAGGCCTTCGACAAAATCCAGCACCCTTTCTTAATAAAAACCCTTGAGAAAGTCGGGATAGAAGGAACATACTTAAAGATCATAAAAGCCATTTATGAAAAGCCCACAGCTAACATCATCCTCAACGGGGAAAAACTGAAAGCTTTTTCCCTGAGATCAGGAACACGACAAGGATGCCCACTCTCACCGCTGCTGTTTAACATAGTGCTGGAAGTTCTAGCATCAGCAATCAGACAACAAAAGGAAATCAAAGGCATCAAAATTGGCAAAGATGAAGTCAAGCTTTCGCTTTTTGCAGATGACATGATATTATACATGGAAAATCCGATAGACTCCACCAAAAGTCTGCTAGAACTGATACAGGAATTCAGCAAAGTTGCAGGATACAAAATCAATGTACAGAAATCAGTTGCATTCTTATACACTAACAATGAAGCAACAGAAAGACAAATAAAGAAACGGATCCCATTCACAATTGCACCAAGAAGCATAAAATATCTAGGAATAAATCTAACCAAAGATGTAAAGGATCTGTATGCTGAAAACTATAGAAAGCTTCTGAAGGAAATTGAAGAAGATTTAAAGAAATGGAAAGACATTCCCTGCTCATGGATTGGAAAAATAAATATTGTCAAAATGTCAATACTACCCAAAGCTATCTACACATTCAATGCAATCCCAATCAAAATTGCACCAGCATTCTTCTCGAAACTAGAACAAGCAATCCTAAAATTCATATGGAACCACAAAAGGCCCCGAATAGCCAAAGGAATTTTGAAGAAGAAGACCAAAGCAGGAGGCATCACAATCCCAGACTTTAGCCTCTACTACAAAGCTGTCATCATCAAGACAGCATGGTATTGGCACCAAAACAGACACATAGACCAATGGAATAGAATAGAAACCCCAGAACTAGACCCACAAACGTATGGCCAACTCATCTTTGACAAAGCAGGAAAGAACATCCAATGGAAAAAAGACAGCCTCTTTAACAAATGGTGCTGGGAGAACTGGACAGCAACATGCAGAAGGTTGAAACTAGACCACTTTCTCACACCATTCACAAAAATAAACTCAAAATGGATAAAGGACCTAAATGTGAGACAGGAAACCATCAAAACCTTAGAGGAGAAAGCAGGAAAAGACCTCTCTGACCTCAGCCGTAGCAATCTCTTACTCGACACATCCCCAAAGGCAAGGGAATTAAAAGCAAAAGTGAATTACTGGGACCTTATGAAGATAAAAAGCTTCTGCACAGCAAAGGAAACAACCAACAAAACTAAAAGGCAACCAACGGAATGGGAAAAGATATTCGCAAATGACATATCGGACAAAGGGCTAGTATCCAAAATCTATAAAGAGCTCACCAAACTCCACACCCGAAAAACAAATAACCCAGTGAAGAAATGGGCAGAAAACATGAATAGACACTTCTCTAAAGAAGACATCCGGATGGCCAACAGGCACATGAAAAGATGTTCAGCGTCGCTCCTTATCAGGGAAATACAAATCAAAACCACACTCAGGTATCACCTCACGCCAGTCAGAGTGGCCAAAATGAACAAATCAGGAGACTATAGATGCTGGAGAGGATGTGGAGAAACGGGAACCCTCTTGCACTGTTGGTGGGAATGCAAATTGGTGCAGCCGCTCTGGAAAGCAGTGTGGAGGTTCCTCAGAAAATTAAAAATAGACCTACCCTATGACCCAGCAATAGCACTGCTAGGAATTTATCCAAGGGATACAGGAGCACTGATGCATAGGGCCACTTGTACACCAATGTTCATAGCAGCACTCTCAACAATAGCCAAATTATGGAAAGAGCCTAAATGTCCATCAACTGATGAATGGATAAAGAAATTGTGGTTTATATACACAATGGAATATTACATGGCAATGAGAAAAAATGAAATATGGCCTTTTGTAGCAACGTGGATGGAACTGGAGAGTGTGATGCTAAGTGAAATAAGCCATACAGAGAAAGACAGATACCATATGGTCTCACTCTTATGTGGATCCTGAGAAACTTAACAGGAACCCATGGGGGAGGGGAAGGAAACAAAAAAAAAAAAAGAGGTTAGAATGGGAGAGAGCCAAAGCATAAGAGACTGTTAAAAACTGAGAACAAACTGAGGGTTGATGGGGGGTGGGAGGGAGGAGAGGGTGGGTGATGGGTATTGAGGAGGGCACCTTTTGGGATGAGCACTGGGTGTTGTATGGAAACCAATTTGTCAATAAATTTCAGAAAAAAAAAAATTTAACATAGTATAATTCATTAAAAATAAAAAAAAATAAAAAAAATAAAAAAAAAAAAAACCATCTCCCATTCCTTTGACTTTTAGTGGCTACCGCATTTCAAACTGGCCAACTGGGAGTTCAAATATTTTAACATCAATGAATACTTGAAAAGGGTTGAGCATTATTCTCAATGAGACTGGCAGGGACATTAAACACCAAGTCAGTGGGAGAATAAAAAAAAAACCCTATGATATACAATATATTTTCCACACTCAATTTTTTTTAAACTTCCCTAAGTGAAGAACACTGTGACTGAAAGTTAATAAGCCAGCTACTGCTCCTGAAAGAAATTTGAGGAATGCCACATTTTTAGGCAGTCCAAGAACCTAACATATTTAATAAGGCATTTAAACCATTAGTGGAAGCAACAAGCATTATTTAAAAATCAGTAGAATGAGATAAAATAGAACAGACTGGAAAATATTAGAGTGTATCACTGCATAGCAATGGTAAGTATATATGCATATAGTGTCTTAGTGTTGAATTTCTTATTGTGCGTTAAGATTTTTAAAAATGGTTGTAAAACACTGATCTAGAACATGACCAGATATGAAACGTAAGTATTTAAAAATCTTTGTGAAGCTGAAGTTACTATCAAAAAGGGTAAGCACTGAACTCTTTCTGTGAAAAATACTATACCATGGACTGAGAAAAAGAATTTGGAGGCTAATGTATATTTTGCAATATTATATCTAGCCAGCTTGTCCACTTGTTATATCACATGGTATAAAACACAAAACAAAAACAAAAGAAACAACATAGGGATAGTAAGCCGAGCATGTTCAAGAGTGTGCAAGAGAAAGCAATAGACCAGAGGCACCAGCAATAGACCTGGCTCAGTCAGGTGAGCATCTGACTTGATCTCAGGGTTGTGAGTTCAAGTCCCATGTTGGGCTCCTCCCTGGGCATGGAACCTAAGAAAGAAAGAAAAAGAAAGAAAAGAAAGAGAAGAGAAGAGAAGAGAAGAGAAGAGAAGAGAAGAGAAGAGAAGAGAAGAGAAGAGAAGAGAAAGAAAGAAAGAAAGAAAGAAAGAAAGAAAGAAAGAAAGAAAGAAAGAAAGAAAACAGTAGACCAAAGACCAGGGCCAGCAGTAGGGAATATCTTGAACAACAAATTCTGTAGCTGGAACTAGGCTGGCTGGAAGAAATGTGTTCATTATGACAGAAGTTGGACTGAAGCAGGGAATTCAGAAAGTGTCAGGAGAGGATCTACTTTTCATTGTTTGGACAAGCTCGAGCACAGAATTCAGGTCTATGACTGAAATCTGAATTTAAAGAGAGATATGACAGGGACAAGGCACTGAAATAATAATAATAATAATAATAGAAAAAACAGAAGGAACTATGCACTATGTCAGTGTGATTCCAAATGCAAAGAGATGTTACAGAAGCTGAAATTGCAAGGACAATATGTGGAGCTAAAGAGAACTCAAGCCAAAAGATGAAAACTGGGTAAATTAAACAAAGTAGAAGCTTGGTGTCATTAAGTAACTAGAAAGAATGGGATCAGAGAAGTTAGGAGAGAAGTTGTTTCTGAAAGCAAATAGGGGCAGCTGTAAGAATTTAGTTATTCTTAATACAGTTCATATGTCCATGCATTCATTTTTTAATATGCTGATTAACTCACAAATTAAAGAAAATACTTCTTAAATCACTGGTGTGTGCTAGGCATAACTTAAAGGCCAGGATTCTTAACCAAAACCTCCATTCCTTAGACTAGGTTGTAGGGCCAACCTAGCATGATAGCCTATAGGATTAAAAGCAAAAAAAGAATGAGAGGCTCCTTGACATAGGCATCAAAGAAAGGATATAACCAATACCTTAAAGTGAGGTAGAGAACAAAAGACGTAAGGAACAGATAAATAACTAAGGTCAGAATAATATTTGGGGCTCTTTACGGTAGAGCCAAATAGTCCTGTACACTTCAAAATGGCTCAGTTCAAAAAAGGATATTGTTAGGAGCACCTGGATGCCTCAGTCAGCTGAATGTCCGACTCTACATTTCAGTTGAGGTCATGATCTCGCAGTATTTCAGATGGAGCCCCACATTAGGCTCTGCACTGACAGCACAGAGCCTGCTTGGAATTCTCTTTCCCTCTCTCTCTGCCCCCCCATTCTCTCTCTCTCACTCTCTCCCTCAAAATAAATAAATAAACTTTTAAAAAAAGGATATTGGTAAAGATAGCTCACATTAAAAAATATGACATTATAAGAAGAACTAGCATTTCTTAACTATGTGTCATGCACATTATACAGAGTATCTCGTTGAGTTCTTACTATAAAATTCCTATTCCAAATTTACACTTGTATTATCTTATTTAAAAATAAAATTAAACAAACTGATGTTTAGAGAAGTTAAGTAACTTACCTATGACAACTTTATTATTAAATAGGGGACTTGATATTTGAACTTAAGTTTATTTGACCAAAGTGTGGTTACTTAACTGTTTATCTAATTTTAACATAACCAAATTTTAAGGGAGAAAAAGTTATATACTTTAGAAATATTATACATGGTACTTACCCCCAAAAGGCTTATAGACCTTCTGGGCTAAAGAGGTTTGTATATATAAAACAGAAAGTAATTTTAGAGAATATTTAAAATGCAAAATTAATAGTGCCATGGGCACTGGAAGGGAGTAATCACTCTATGTTTCAGTAACTAAAAGAAAAATGTGGAAAATTTGGGACTTGACTCAGGTTTTGAGGACCTGTTTTAATGAATGGAGAGGAAAAAGAAGTATACTTAGAGTAGAGCATACTTAGATTAAGAGAAATGTGGAGGTGATGTGGAAGTTAAGAAGCAAGAGCGAAGGCTCGCAACGGAAGATGAGCTTCCTGTGCAATATATTTCCTCAAGCGCTCTGACACAATTAACTTGTTCTACTTTAATAGCTACCTGTTTTATGTAAATGTTGTTGATACCTCAGATATCTGAAGTAATCCATTAGCATCTGAGGTCAATAATTATTACCTAAAAAGATGTCATTTGTGCTAAAAATGACACCTAATAGATGTCATTTGTGCTAAAAATTAAAGTTGGTTCTCTGAAAAGAGAGGAAATTTGATAAATTCTAGGCTAAATATTAAACAAGAAAAAAGAGATGAAACATAAATTTCCACCATCAAGAATAAAAGACATTAAAATTTTATATGGAAGGGCACCTGGGCGGCTCAGCTGGTTCAGCATCTAGCTCTTGGTCTAGGCTCAGGTCTTGATCTCAGGGTCATGAGTTCAGGCCCTGTGTTGGGCTCCATATGGAAACACAATGATTAATTTTATGCTAGTATACTCAATTTAGATTAAATGGGCAAATTCTTTAAAAGTATAACCTACCAAGCTACCACACAATGAAATACAAAATACAGATAATCATATACCCATTAAAGAAATTGTTATTTGTTGAGAATGTGTCCCAGAAATAACATTCTAGTCCCACATGATTTTCTTGGTGAATTCTTTAAGGAAGAAACTGACCGAAATCTTTCAGAAAACAGACAGAAGGACCTTTTTGCAACTTGTTTTATTGAGATCAGTAGGACCTTGATATCAAAAGTAACAAAATAATTACAAAAAAAAAGATTATAGACTAATGTATATTGTAAACACAGACACAAAAATCATTAATAAAATGTTATGAACTTGACTCCAGCACTTTATAAAAAGGATAATATATCATAAACAAGTGGCATTTGTGCTAGAAATTCAAGGTTTGTTTAATATTCAAAAATTGTTGTAATTTATCATATTAACAGATTAAAGAAGAAAACCATGTGATCATCTCAGTAGATGCAGAAAAAGCACTTGACAAAATGTAACACTTATTCATGATTAATGCTCTATGTAAATTGGGAAAATCAATTTCATAAAAAATATCTATAAAAAACTACAGTTAACATTGAATGGAAATATCAAAACACCTCTTATAGTAGGAACAAGAAAAGGAGGCTTACTCTTATTCATAATTGTGCTGGAGGTCCTAGTCATTGCAATAAAATAAGAAAAAGAAATAAAATACAGAAAGATTTTTTTAAAGTAAAATTATCTCTACTTGCAAATAATGTGAATATTTATCTAGACAATGCTAAGGAATCTACAGAAATACTACTAGAACTGTGGTAAACTGTGTTTCCAAAAATAGTCACTACACAATTTCTGGTGCCATATATTCTTATAGGATCTTGTCACTCCCCCATCAGAGTCTTCCCCTTTTTCCTTGAAATTGTGCAATTTAGCAACTAATTAAAAAAATACAATGAGGTGGGGCACCTGGGTGGTTCAGTCAGTTAAGCATCCAACTCTTGATTTCAGCTCAGATCATGATCCCACAGTTCATGAGTTTAAGCCCCATAGAGCCTGCTTGGGATTGTCTCTCTCTCCCTCTCTCTCTACCCCTCCACCCCCCTCAAAATAAACTTTATTTAAAAATACAATGGGGTTTCAACATATAAATTGGGGGGGGGGGAGCATAAACATTTAGTTAACAGCACACCAAAAACTACAAAAGATTGAAGAGAAAATTAAAGATTTATATGCTGTTCAGAGATTAAAAGGCTACTTTAAGATTTTATCAATTCTCCCCAAATTTATCAATGTATTTAATGCAATCTAAATCAAAATATCACCAGCACTTTTTGTAGGAATTGACAATTGGATCCTAAAATTTGAATGAAATTCAAATGACACAGAATAGCAAAATCTATCTTGAAAAAAATAACCAAGTCGGAGGACTTACAACTAACTGATAATAAGACTTACCAGTATAGTAATCAAAACCATAGTCTAAAGACAGACAAAAAGAACAACAAATGGAATAAAATTAGAGCCCAGAAATAGACCCATGGGATCATTTAATTTCTGACAAATGTGCTAAAGCAATCCAATGTGGAAAACTGAATATCCATATGAAAAACAAAAACAAAAACAAAAACAAATTAGCCTCAACCTCTGCCTCACAACATGCACAAAAAATAAATTTGAAGTGATACACAGGCCTAAACTTAAAAACTACAACTAAACAATTTTTGGAAGAATACATGAAAGAGTATATTCACTAATTAGAGGTAGTCTAATGTGAAATTAGACTTCATCAAAATTAAAACTTTCCCCAGAAGCCACCATTAAGAAAATGAATCACCAATGCCATAAAGGCCAAAAATACTCACAAAACACTTATCTGACAAAGAATTCTAATTCAGAATGCATGAAGAACTTCTATAATTCAGTAATTAAAAAACAACAAAATTTTAAAAAATAGTTGAAAGATTTAGACACCTCACAAGTGAAGATATATAAATGATTAATAGTATATGATAAAGTGCTCAACATCATTAATCATTAGGGAAATGCAAGTCAAAATCATAATGAGATACTGTTACACCCCCCAAGAATGGCTAAAATCAAAGACTGACAAGCCCTAAACTGGCTAGGATGTGGAGTAACTAGGACTCTCATATGTTGCTCATGAGAACATGAAGTATAACCACTTAAAAAAATAATTTAAGTTTCTTATAACTTGTACTTATTTCAAAATGCTGACACCATTCTTTTTTTTTTAATATGAAATTTATTGTCAAATTGGTTTCCATACAACACCCAGTGCTCATCCCAACAAGTGCCCTCCTCAGTGCCCATCATCCGCCCTCCCTCCCACCCCCATCAACCCTCAGTTTATTCTGTTTTTAAGAGTCTCTTATGGTTTAGCTCTCTCTCTAACTTTTTTTTTCCTTCCCCTCCCCCATGGTCTTCACTCTTATGTGGATCCTGAGATACCAGTCTTAAAAATACACCTAACTCTATGACCTGGCAATTCCACTTCTAGGAATTTATGCATGAGAGATTAAACCATAGGTCCACAAAAACACTGTATAAGAATATTCATAGATCCTTTTGTTCACAAAATTCCCAAATTGGGAAAAGCCTGAGTCTGTCATCAGAAAATGACTAGAGACTGCTATCTATTCATATAACGATCATTACTTGACAAATGAAAGGAACAAACAAGTAATACACATAAATAAATCTCAAAATCAATTTGCTAAATGAAAAAATAAAAGCCTAGGAAGGGGTATGGGGGTATTTTTTGAGGTGATGATGATGTTCTATGTCATACAGGAGTGTGTGCATTTTTCAAGACTTATTGAATAATATAACTGTGTTTCATCCATTTCATCATGTGTATAGTATACTTAAAATACACAAATATGGGGCACCTGGGTGGCTCAGTCTGTTAAGCAGCTGACTCTTGATTTCTGCTCAGATCATGTCATGGTTGTGAGATCGGGCCATGCATCAGGCTCTGTACCAGGCATGGAGCCTGTGTGAGAGTCTGTCTGTCTCTCTGTCTCTCTGTCTCTCTCCCTCTCCCCCTCCCCCATCTGTTAGTGCATGCAAACCTGTGTGTGCACACGCTCTCTCTCTCAATAAATAAAATACACAAATATATACTTGTTTTTATACACACATATACATTCACATTCAGACACATGCAAATATTGAACTCTAGTTAATGATGTGCGCATGCTGAAATTATTTAGGGGTTGAATGTACTAATGTCTGCAACTAATCTTGAATTGCATTAAAAAAACAAACTGATGAATAGAGGGATGGATAGATGGACTGACATGTGAAAAAGCAAACGGAGTCAAATGTTAATTGCAGAATCCTCGTTTTGAACATGTGTGCACACACTGTAAAATCGTTTCAACTTTTATGTATGTTTAAAATTCTTCATAAAATTTTGGGAAACATTATAATTACGTAAGGACTTTAAAAGAAGATATAATGTGTTATGAAAGCATATAATTACGAGATTTGATGGAGTCAGGAGGAATTATTTTAAAAGTAGTAAGTTTTCCATTTTTCTTGAGTAATCTGCTGAGGGCTACAAAATGAATAGCTTCTAGAAGTGGTTCTCCTCTAACTTCAAAGATATCTACATCCTAACATCCTTCCACTGTTTGTGAAATAGTACCTCTGTGAAATTCCAATCAGTTCTATCCACTTCCCAGGCATCAGTCTGAATGCTGTGCTCTCAGGGTAGCCCTCTATACAAGATTAGGAATCTCTGGTGTCCTGTTCCACTCTCAGCACTCACCATTATTTGCTCTGTTTCCTTGTTTGATGTTTGCCTTCCTCAACAGCCTAGAAGAGGCATAAAGGCAGTGATCATGTATGTCTTGTTCATCATTATATTCCCGGTTTCTACAACAGTGCTTAGCACATACCAGGCATTAAACCAAGGTATATTGAGTGAATCAATTCTGTTGTGTTAAATATTAAAAGAAAACAGTGGATTACGTGGATTACATAGAAAAGCGCACACTATTCACAGCAAAGTTTCAATTTTAATTTCAATACATTAAATTCCTGGACTGTTTAAGATAAGATTATCCAAACCAATTGGTATCCTGGTTTTATTAAATTATTGAAAGACTTCTCCCAGAAGAGCTTTTTCCAAATGAAGAAAAGTTAGGTGCTCAAACTGGATAATATCCAACTTAAAAAAACAACAAAACACAAGACTGGTCAATGTTTTCAACTCACTTCCTACTCTTTTCCCAGTTTCTTTTCTGACTTCTCCCTATTACATCAAGGCACATTCCAAACTTTGGACATGAAGTTCAGCATGATGGGAATACAATTGTTTCCGAGGCCAGGGGCAGGGGTGAGGGAAGGCCCAAAGGGAGTAAACAAATAAAGCCAACAATCACTAAGTAGTTAGTAGCTTTTAATATCAGTGAACTAAAAAAAAATCAGTACATGGGATAGAATTATCAGTACATGGGATATGTATTACTTTGAACATACTCACAGCATGGCGTTGAAAAAGACAACTACAGGATGTCTACTTTGGGAAACTTAAGACCAGAGATGCCTTGCAAGGAGGTGAGACAGTTGATACAAAACCAAAAAAATTCCTTGCTGCAATAATCACACAGAAAGATTGATGCTGGAAGCAGACATATGGCTCACAGGGGAGAAGTAATGAGATAAAGGCACATGCTGCTGGAGCAGGTGATCTACTAATTAGATTTCAGTGATGTGGTTCATATGATGTTTAGCTGGAAATTATCTTAAAATATACAAAAGAAATAAAACAGAGTAGCAGGGGAAATGACTCAGAACCATGATCATAATGAAATCAGGATGATGGAGCTGACATAAGGTTTTTACAAGACTTTTGTAGACAAATAAGAACAAGTTGTCATGTAATATCAAAATCTTAATAGGATTAAGATTTGAATAGAGCAATTCAAGAACTAGAAATATAAACTCTACAATTATCACTTCATCATATGTTATCTTCATAGATTTTCATAAAGGTAGATGAAACTATTGAGACCCTACCATAATAAATATCCATATGTCTAATCTATTTTGTTCTTCCTCACAATTATCTGAGATAATTGTATCCTAAAAAATAGGGCTCAGATAGGCTAAATGAGTTGCCCAAGGACATACACCTGTAAGCAGCAGAACCAAGATCCAAACTTAGGGTATCTAATTACAAAGATCCCATCCCTAACCCTATGCGACATGTTTCATCTTATACCATAGCACCAAAAAGTCATATACAACTCTGAACATGCTCTGTAAGGAAATAAAAATCAATGCATGTATGTGTTTCATAATACATGCTTACTTCTCCACATTACACTATCTGTGACACTATTTGGTGATGGTCTTGACCACCAAGAAAAGCACTTATTAAGGGCTACTTACTTAGGATGAGACAATATATCGCACTTTGAACTTAAAACTATTACAATCAAGGAGACTTTTGATATTCCTTTGATATCAATTTTTTTATGTCCCCATAACTAAATGCTACACACCCACCATAGTTGTTATCATTTTAAACTGAACCATTGATATTGGCTCTTACAACAATGAGATACAATGAGAATATTCGAGGCTTAAGGGGGGGAAAAGTGGCAAAACTATCAAATTATTCTTGTATAACCTTTGGTTTTTAAATGTCAAGGCATTTAGAAAGCATATGAACAGGGTTGCCTGGATGGCTCAGTCGGTTGAGCATCTGACTCTTGATTTCGGCTCAGGTCATGATCCTAGGGTCATGCATCAAGCTTTGAGCCTTGCATCAAGCCCCTTGTTGGGCACTGCACTGAGCATGGGGCCTGCTTGAGATTCTCTCTCTCTCTCTCTCTCTCTCTCTCTCTCTGCCCTTCTCCTCCACTCACTCTCTCTCTAACAAATAAAATAAAAGGTAAATTTAAAAAAAAAAAGAAAGAAAGAAAGCATATGAACAAGTATTATTTCTAGGGGATTGCTTTGGAATAATTTGGGTGGCTGAAATACATTTATACCTGACTCATTCATTCAAAATTTCTGTCTGTTGTAATATTAATAAAACACTCCAATCAAGTGCTCTGAATTATACTTACTATTTCATGTGTTCTGGCAAGTCAATGGATTTGAAATTTTACTTCTAGCTGAGTAAGCATGTATTATGCAAAGTAATATTAATGAATTTATTGAGCAATAAATAAAATTTTTAAAAGTACTCCCTTAGTTGAATTAATTGCTATGTTACCAAGGATTAGTAAAAGAAACTCAGTTCATTGGCAGTCTGCTTACATGGGAACTTTGACAAGTCTTTTGATAGAAATTATTAATTATAAGTGTGGTAGCAGCATGCCTAAATCAGAAGCATGTGGCAAAGTGAGGATCAGCTCTATGTGCTAGTCTACTAACTCCGAGCAGGGACAAATATTCGTAATAATATTACTTATCAGTGCCAACAACCAAGAGCTATCTCACTTTTAATGTGATATTTCATTTGAAAAAAAAAAGACATTACAAAGAATAGTTGGATCCAGGATGAGTTAAATGGGAAAAGGTCTCTGAAGGCAAAAGAATGCATAAAGAGAGTTCAATCTTTAAGCCATCTGTCTGATGAGTGAGAGGAAGCCTGCGGGTAGAGAAAATGGGAAGAGAACTCCTTGAGAATGGTCTCAAGTACAGCTGTGGGGAAGATCTCTGGTTCCTGCTGGGAGGGAAATCATAAAGTCAAGTACTTCTTGTTACAAGGTGAACTTGAGATCCAGAGAGTAATGAACACAATAAAAAATCAGGTTGCCTAGAAATAACAGGTACTCTCGGATTGATACTAAGAATAATTTGTTGGTTAACTTGAAAGATGCATTGTAAACAAACTTGAATTTTGTAAGAATTAATGAACTGACCCCACACTGAAGTGGAGCTACAGCTAATGGATGGAACCAACCCAGAAAGTAACATATACTTTAAATGTGTGATTGGGTCAAACTCTCTTCTCCTAGGGATGAGGAAAGTTATTCCTACTCTTATTCTAATTCAAACGGAAGTTACCATCTCCACAGTTCCTGTGCTCCCAACACTTGGAGGAAAATCACTTTCCTTTTTGATTGAATTAAACTAGACACCTCCTGCTCCTGAAGTGCTGAGTCTTTCTCCTTCTTTGTACCTCATACATGTGTGATGTTTACCTGATTTACCATATTCATCCAGTAAGAATTTCTTAAAGACCTACAACGCACCAAGCACATGGTGGAAAAAAAACAAGTTTACTTGGCAAATCCCCTTCCAAGTAAGGTTCTACCAGCTCTTTCCCTATGTTCTGAGACTTCAGATACTGGTCCATACCACTAAGAGCTATCTGAAATGGAAAAGATAAATAGAACGTACCTGTGGCAGTAAATCCTTTTAAAAAACCCCAACCATGCAAGGATTTAGTAAGCTAAAAGCCTGTTTGTGAGACTGCTTCAAATCAAGGTCAAGCCAGTTGTCCTCGAGCTAAGGAAAGAAAGTGCCCAAACTAACTGACTTTGACTTTGAGGAAATGTATGTTTCCATTCATGTGGTTATTTCTTGGCAACCATTTACAGAGAACCTACTATGTTCAAGGTACCAATAAAAGTGCTGAGATTAGAGGTGAAAATATAGATAGGCTATGGACCCCTCCCAAGAGGATACAGTGTGTGCCTGCAAATGATTGTGACACAAAGTAGAAAGTGGCAAGTGTCTTAGAGACGAAAATATATAGGATTAACCCGAGTGCATAGACACAAAATTTCAACATGTATATTTCCATGTGGGTATTCTCCCTCTTTTGTTTGTAATTATGCAAAGTCAGCATTTCTCTGTAAGTTATTGTTCTCATTTCAGTAATGGGTTGTAATTTAACCTGACACCTAGAAGTTGATGTAGAGAAGGTAGAGTGTAAATGTAGATGCTGGGTAGGCACAGGTGGAATATAATGAGGAGCTCTGGCATGGTCTGAAATGCAAGCAGCATGGGGGACAGGGAAGGAGACAGTTTGGTGCAGTGAAGAGAGCATCTCTTAGAACTGAGAGTCTACCTCACCATAGGAGCATCAGCTATTCGAAACCTCTGAGTTGTAAGAGTCATCTGTTAATCAGGGCAGGATGGTTTCGACTACAACACATTTAGGTTCCTATTCAGTTTTGGCCTTTCAAACTCCACTAGACAAGTGGATTCTATAAACTCTATGCACCAGGACGCTTAGTTAGCACTGTATGCCCTGAGCTCAGCACATGTTTGGGCTCACAGCAGATGCTCAGAAAGCACTGACTGACTCAGTGAGTGACTAAAAGAATTGCATGTGGGTGGCACAACAATGTCCACTACTTTCTCTCCTTTCTTCTCACTTCTCATCTATGGTGATGAACCATTCTGTTTTGCTGAAGACTTTCCTACTTTTAGCCGTCAAGCTCCACTTCCTGGGAAAACCTTCAGTCCCAGGCAACCAAGGTTGACTGGTCACTTCCTTCTCCCTACATTCCCTGTGCTTCAGGCATGTCCATCATACCTGTGGACCTTACTTAAACCCACTGGGAATATTTAAGACTAAAGACAATATTCTAAAGAGCACTGAAAAGTTTGGGGATTTGTTTCTTTGGTTTATTTCCCACTGGAACAAGTCAGACATTAAAATAGACATAGATTTTCAATGTCTTTCCCTAGTCATATGGCAAGTGAATGGATGATCTGCAAATAGAAAAGTCCTCCTATTTGCCAAAAGCCATCATCTGCCTGAGTACATTATGATATGATAAAAATGCAGAGCATAAGGCTTCAAGTAATACTTGGAACGTCTCTCTTGGATACCAAGCCAAACAGGTGTGATACACAAAACCCAAACTGACAATGAACTCGGATGATCTGGTCATCCCACCTGGCAGTGGGAGACCAAAGCCACACAAGAAATTCAAGAATGAATAGAAATCCAAAGGACGGACGAATCTTTTTTTTTCTTTTTTTCTTTTTTTTTTTAATTCCCACATGTATCCTGACTTTTAGCTGAACTGGAAGCACTCAGGGCAGTACTATTCCCCAGTGACTGCAAAATAAATGTCATGCCAGTGTCACCCTCCCAGCTCTGAAAAATGCAAAATGGCACTGCCAGCAACTCTCAGACCTCACTCAGAGCTGCAGGCATTCCAGCGGAACACTAAACAATACTCTAGACCGAAAGCTAGATTTTTTAACTAGCCCAGATTTCATGCCTAGCCAGCAAGAATCTTCACTCTACTTCAGTCTGCTGGAGGCAAAGGAATTTTACCATCTGGTATTGATGTCTGGCTGGATTAGGAAAGGGCATCTCTCTTGATGATACTAGTGGGGCATTTATTTCATTTATCTGTGTTCCACTACAGAAATCCTGTGATTACTGTGACTTCAGTCATTAAAGATAAGCATTTTCAATATAATATGGTAACTGAACTTTTAGCAAGGCAAGTCCAATTAAAGAAACATACATCTCTTTCAGTGCCGGGGGGACAACTACCTGTTGGATTTAGTAGGGTACAGCAGGTCTCTCTGTATATGTACTGTACTTTAAAGGGGTTTTCTACCCTAATTTCCCATGAGATGCAACTCCACCATATTTTACCTTTGTGTCCTATTGAGGGATTCATTCATTTATTCATTCAAAAATATACACTGGGTACCAGGCACTAAAACACTGGAGATAGTACAAGGAACCGGACAAAACCCCTATTCCCGTGGAATTTGCATACTGGAATCAGGAGAAAGACAGTAAGAAAATACGTAAAATACGTGGTCAGTCAGAAAGTGGCAACCACTTTGGATAAAAATAAAACAGAGAAGTGGGTAGGGCAGCAGTTGTGAATCTCCTAGGGCTGGTTTTGAGCCACACTTGAGCAAAAGCCTTGCATCTTTCAGAAGCCCCATGCTATTTCTACTTCCTTATGTTATACAAGTGTTGGACGAGTTTAAGCAATTAGGTTTGGGTTTTATTTAGATATTGCACAGAGCAAAAGGTATTATCAGAAGGATTTTAATCAAAGAGAAGCAAGGTTAATTATGAAAGCGGTAGATATTTTTTCCAAATCCCAGACAGGTAGTTCACTGCCCAGCCACAATACAGCAGAAAGAGCATGGAATTTGTGGTCAAACAAAACTGGTCTCGAAATTTGATTCAGCCACACCTGCTAGGTATGACCTTAGGAGCATTATTTTAATTACCATTACTTTTTCTTTACTTTGTACTACCGGTATAATAATTTATTCCATGCTTCTTGGGGTCAATTGTGAAGATTAAATATGCTAATTAATGGAAAGCTTCCAGCACTCAATGATGCTTCTTATGCCACAGTCATTGTGATGCATCACACCCTCCCTTTCATCTTCTGCAATGGACTGACCAAGATTAAGGTAAGAGAAGTGATTACAAAGAGTAAGTATTGACTCGATTAACTGCAACAGTCCTGAAGGTCTCAGAAAAACAGGATGTCTCCACGTATTTCTCTGGACGTAGGACAAATCAGAGGTGACAGTCTAGAATTGTGTCCTTTCTCCATTCTTGCAGAGCAAAGGAAAACACAAGTGAGTTACAGTACTATTGGGGCTAAGCCTTTCCTAACGTATTTCAGACTTTGTGTGGTGCTGAGACCCTGAACTGAGAAGTGAATGTGTATTCATAACCCAAACTGCTGTGGGTGCTGACAGGATCTGTGTCAACCTAAAATATGTAATGAGACATTTCCATTAAGTCTTTATTTCTAAAGCAGAAACGTATTTAAGGAACAAGAAAACTGAGTTTCAATGGCTATAAAAAGAATTTTGATTATTTTCTTTTAAGGAAAAACTAATGTTTCGCATTTCTTTTTTTTTTTTATTGAAGTGTAGTTGACATGTTTCTCATTTCTTATCTTTTTAGGATTTTTTAAAATTAGTTAAATGCACTCAAGTATCCTAATGCTGAAGTGAGTCCAGGCCAAAGCTCTGATGTAAAGAATCACAGCTTCAGCTAAACTACTGAACTAAGGAGCACAAGGCCAGGCGCTCACAAAGGTCCTGCCTGCTCCTTTCAAGGGGAAGGAGGGCAAGACACAGTATATGGACAATAGAGAAAATGGAAATGTTTTGGGGAATATAAAAAAGACACAGGCCGTAGTCAGAAAGGGACTGCCTGTTGACAAATATGATGACCAAGCATCCAGGTATGCCCGGGACTCAGAGATTTCCTAGGACACAGGATTATCTGTACTAAAATTGGACAAAATAAATAAATAAATAAATAAATAAATAAATAAATAAATAATAAAATTGGACAGTGTCAGGAAAACAGAGATGACTGGTCACACTATGGCAGGTCTCAGTGATCGTATTTGGAGGGTGAGGATGTTAACAGGGTGGTAGGGGCAGAACAAGCAGATGCTGAGAGAAGGAGACAGGCCTTAATTTGAGTTTTTATTGGGCGGGAATTTTATTTTCACATAGTTTTCTTGATGATGGTGTTTGGGCGGTTTTATTGAGATATAATTGACATATCATAACATCCGCCATTTAAAGCACAGAGTTGAATGGTTTTTAGTAACAGATTATGCAACCATCACTATCTAATTCCAGAACTTTCTCACCAACCCAAAAAGAAACCTGTATCCATTACAAATCACCTCCAATTTCCCCTCTGACTCATCCCCTAGCATCTTAAAAGAAGGTGATTTGAATTTTCTGCATTTAAAAGTATAAGTAATAAGGCACGCACAGAACCCAGAGTATGTTAGGGCTTAAGTAGCTGGTGTGTTTGACATAGCCACATTATGAAAGGGAAAAATCAATCTGAATCCTTTAATGAACAATCTCTTTACTTTATTTCCCCAAATCTACTGTTGGTTAGGAAGTAACCTGGTGGGAACTGGTAACTGATGTCATGAAAACCTTGAGAAAATTACAGTCATGGTTATGTAATCAGCTTTTCTTAGCTCTTCTTTAGATCTTAATATTTTCCAGGATTATATCATCGCTCTCTATCTCATTTCATTTCCTTGAGAGTAGAAATTGGAATTATTAGGTTGATTCGTAACCTTATATTATGTGGCCTCTTTTAAAATTAATTAAGGAGTATGCAATTTATTCACCTTTTCATTAGAAATGATTGCTCATCATTTAAAAAAAACTAAATGTAAATATTTTACTCTAAACAAAAGCTATTAGAAAACTGTTTGATCAGCTGTGTTTCCCTCCACATCAATGTCTGGTGTCTATTTGTTCTTGGCTTGAAAGAGCAGTAATTTAAATTTGAATCTGCCTTAACCGAATTTTGCTATTACCAAACTCTTGCCATTCGCCATGTTTGCTTGCTGTTCCACAGTGATAGAAGGAAATTTTCTGGATTTCTGGACTCTGGAAGTCACACAGAAACATAAACAGGAGAGGGGCGCCTGGGTGGCTCAGTCAGTTAAGCGGCCGACTTCGGCTCAGGTCATGATCTCACGGTCCGTGAGTTCGAGCCCCACGTCGGGCTCTGTGCTGACAGCTCAGAGCCAGGAACCTGTTTCAGATTCTGTGTCTCCCTCTCTCTGACCCTCCCCCGTTCATGCTCTGTCTCTCTCTGTCTCAAAAATAAATAAACGTTAAAAAAAATTTTTTTAATAAATTAAAAAAAAAGAAACATAAACAGGAGAACATTATCAAAGAACACGGGACCGCTTAACTGCTTATCATCAACTCTTGGCTTCAAAAGCAAGACACTATTGTTCAGACCATAATTTAAAGTTTGTTACCTGGAGTATGAAATAGTACCATCAAACACCCATTGGCAGGAATTTCAATGGTTCATTACGGCTAGCAGGAATAAATTTTCATTTATTTATGTGAAATAAATGTTCACATCCTACGTTCTCACTAGATCCTGCTTGTGACGCATAGCACACACGTGAAAAACATCTGACCTGGGTTGGTTAGAAGTGCTAAGGCATCTGGCCTATATGTGGGTTGAATATGTGATCTCCTCCACTTTATTTTATTATTTTTTAGTATGTATTTATTTTTGAGAGAGAAAGAGAGAGAAGAATGCAAGTGGGGGAGGGGCAGAGAGAGAGGGGGACAGAGCATCCAAAGCAGGCTCCGTGCTGACAGCAGAGAGCCCGATGATGAGCTCAAACTCATGAACCATGAGACCATGACCTGAGCCAAAGTTGGATGCTTAACTGAGTCCCCCCAGGCAACCCTGATCTCATCCATTTTAGAACCACATTCTAAAGAAATGAGCTAATCAGGCACAAACGAAGTTGGCAAGAAACACAATGTGTGCCTTGGTGTTCATAATCCCTGGTATTCATAATCCCTCAGTGATTTAGGCATCTACTGACCAGTTTTAGGAGATCTGTGAACATACTAAACTAGTACACAAAACATTGTACCTTTTTTCTAAAAAAAAGAAAGAAGTCACCACTTCTCAACAGATTCCCAAAGTGGTCAATTATCCAAGATAGGTTAAAAAATGATTGCTCTTACATGGGCAGAAGAGATGAACAGACATTATTTCAAAGAAGACATAGAGATGGCCAAAAGACACACGGAAAGATGCTCAACATCATTCATCATCACTGAAATGCAAATCAAAACCACAATGAGATATCATCTCATACCTGTCAGAGTAGCTACAATAAAAAAACATAAGAAACAAGTGTCGGCAAGGATATGGAGAAAAAGGAACCTTCATGCACAGTTGGTGGAAATGCAAAGTGGTGCAGCCACTGTGGAAAACAGTATGGAGGTTCCTCAAAAAATTAAAAATAGAATTACCATATGAACCAGTAATTACCCTATTGGATATTTACCCTAAGAATACAAAAACACTAATTCAAAAATATTTATGTACCTCTATGTTTATTGCAGCATCATTTACAATAGCCAAGACATGGAAGGAAGCAGCCCAAGTGTCCACCCATAGAGGAACGGATAAAGAAGAGGTGGTATATATGTGCAATGAAATATTACTCAGCTGTAAAAAAGATTAGATCTTGCCATTTGCAACAACACGGATGGATCTAGAGAGTACAATGCTAAGTCAAATAAGTCAGAGAAAGACAAACACCATACGATTTTACTCTGATGTGGAATGTAAGACATAAAACAAAGAAAGAAAAAAAGAGACAAATCCAAAAATAGACCTTTAACCATAGAGAACAAACCGATGGTTACCAGAGGGGAGGTGGGTACGGGGATGGGTGAACTAGGTGAAGGGGATTAATAGTTCTCTTATTGTGATGAGCACCAAATAAGCGTATAAATTTGTTAACTCACTATATTGTACACCTGAAACTAATATAATACTGTATGTTAACTCTACCGGAATTGAAATTGAAAAAAAAAAGGATTGCCCCTGAAGAGTTTAATTAACATAGTTGACTCTATTTTCTACCAAACTATCTGCCTTCATAAATAAAGCATATATTTTGCCTGTTCAAAATTATGTGCCAAGTCTGATTCAGTGATAAGTAAACTTCTTTGTTCATAAATTTACATAAAAGTGTATATTTCCATCCTTATTGTACATACATTGTACTAAAATTTGGCCAGAGTAGCAAAAAAAAACCCAAAAAAACTGCAAGTAATTTGGAATAAGGGACTTATTATGGGGATTAGACTTTTATGTAATTATGGCAACTGGGGGAGAAGTCTATATAAATCTACTGCTTCTGTGTCTGGTATTGAATCTGAAGTTTCTTGGCTGGCAGCTGTGAAGAAAATCTAAATGTGAAAGTGTAAAAGAGCTTTAAGCAACTGGAATCCACATCTGTCTCAAGTTCCCTTCACCCTTGATAATGCAGGTGACCACAGGTAAAGCTGGCATCCTCTACCACAGCCCGATACACAAATCGCATAGAAGTTGAAGAAGGAAATTCATCAGGAGATCCAGCGCTTTGGAGAAGCTCTGAAGAAGACACCATAGAGCCAGAAGGCTTGAAGGCACATATGTTCCTCTAAAGCAACAAAGGGAGCCAGCAAATCAGTAACAATCCTACAACGTGTGGCAGTTCCTGGAACTGTTCCAGGAACACTGACCTTTAGAATGCAGAAATGACTGCTGTTTTACATCTACCCTCCAAACCTCATAAAATTTCTTCTTTGGACAACCCTAACCCAAAGAGAAGAGAATTCTGGGAAACACAGTTCCAGCTAGGTTTAGTTGACACAGTCCAAAGCTATCACACACACACAGTACTTGACTGAATACAGGCATGGGGGGAGAAATGCTTTTACTTCCCAAAGCCATAAAACAAGGGCAATCGTTTATTCACAGTCTATTCCCTTGAGTTACTGTAAACTATGAGATGCTTATATTGACAGATTTATTTATTTGAACTTTTTAAAACTGTAACCAATGTCTTACTAAGCGAAGGCCACTGTAGAACTCCCAAGTACAGCATATAAATCTGGAAGAATGAGACAGAGCTTGCATCTAAGATTCATAAGTGATTAGTATCTATGATAAAACTATCCAGGAAATCAACAAAAGAGAACAGTAAACATAACAGACAAATGGGAGCGGATGTTAAATGGCAATCCACAGAAGGAAAATGCAAAATGGTTAATACTCAAGTATGAGGAACGCTCAAATACACTAGTAATCAGAGGAATACAGATTAAAACAGTAAGATACTACTTTCACCTTACAGATTAGCAAATATTAGAATGCCATATGTCGGTGAGGACGTGACGCATAAACACTCACACACTGCTGGGGGGTGGGGGGAGGGTAGGCAATTACAGACAGACTGAAAAGTTCCCTGGAAGTACTTACTTGAGTCAAGATTGCTGACCCAGTAATGATACTACAGGGTTCATATCAAAAAAGAAATCCTCACAAAAATCTAGAATCACCAGATTATCAAGGATATTCATTGTTATGTTTACTCAAATTATATAGCTGAAGGCAATATATAAACCTCTATGTAGGTAAATAAATACAAAACGCATAGTGGGCATATACTGTAGAATGCTATCTAGCAGTTAGAAGCAAATAATTATATGTATCCTCTATAACATGGATAGCTATCAAAAAGCCAGTGTTTGATGAGAAAGGTAAAAATACTGCATGTTACATAAATTATAATGTGTATAGGCCAAACTGTACAGGCAAAACTGTAATAATGATTTTAAAAGGACACATAAAAACACAAAAGCACAAATCAAGCACAGTCACAGGCTATAAAGGGAGGAAAATGGGAGTGAGGAATAAAAATAAAAGTGAATCAATTGATCAAATAAGGCATGGGCTCTGCCAGAAAGGTGACAACAGTGTGCCGGGGAATGATTTAATCCTTTGTCTTTATGGATTGTGAAATAAATAAATAAATAACATTTATAAATAAATAAATAAAAGGAGGCCTAAGTGTTTTTTAGAGAATATAAGCATAGAGAGAATTTTATCTGCTGCAACTATTCTGTCAGCTCCGGTAGTCCTTTAGCAAACCACAGAACTCAGGAGATTTTTTTTTTGGTTTTGTGGTTACTCAGCCTCAAAGACCAACTGAGTTTCCAGGTTAGAGAGAGATACTGGTTAGATTCCAAAACAGGCAGTTTGGAAAATGAAGTATATAAGTTCAATTTTAAAAAGAAAAGTTAGATAAAGTACCATTGATATAGGAAACCTTAATGCTTTATAATCATAATTTTTATTTTAATATTTTATGCTCTATAATTTTAAAAGTCATGGTAAGAAACTATAGGTAAGAAACCCCTAGGAAAGAGAAACTAAGGCAGACAGTAAAGGTGAGAAGAATGGAAACAGCCCCCGGCATCATTCCTCTTAAAACAAAGCTCTTCTGCTGAGTGGGCTAAATGTGATGTCATTTCCTGTTTCATTTCCTACAGAACAAATCCACTGTGAGGTATCTGAGCTGCTTCACAGAGTGGAGTCACCATAGGGTTTTGTAACCTCTGACACTGGTGGCCCTCTACAGATCTTTATTGTATTAAAAATACTGTAATCAGAAAGGTGGATAATTGGGTGAAATTTCAGATCACAGTTTTATGACGTTTATCATTTGAAGGACATTGTGTTAGACTTCATATACTGACTTATCAAATGTTAATTGAACATCTACAGTATGTCACATATTCAACCAGACCTTAGATTTTATTAAAAAAGAAATTGATGCGGTACCCGTAGCAGTTAGAATAATGGCCTCCTCTTCCAACCCCCATTCCTACCCCCCACTGCCCCTTCCCCTGACAAAAATGTCTACATCTGCTATTTATTTCTGTTAAAAGACTTTTTAAGATATCTTCCAGGAGGACCCTGTCTTGTTCACCGGTGTAATTTCAGCAGCACCCAGTATATCCTCTTAGTGGGACAATAATGGCCATTGGGGTTTTATTGCTACTCTGGTCATTAATTATTGTCCCATTAAAGGTTTTTTTATTCACCTAGTATTAAGAGATAAGATGGCTTCGATAGCAGTTCAGAGGACCAGGAGTTTTGTTTTGTTTGTTTTGTTTTGTCTTGTTTTGTTTTGTTTTGTTTTAAGGAGTTTCTCATTAGTTAGAAATAGTTGCATTAGTCAGAACTTCCAATCTTTATGCAGAGGAATATCTTTATGCTGCTGTACCTGGGTTTGGCTTTAATTTTTAAAGTCAACATATAGAGTTTCTCTCTCTCATGTCTGAACAATCAGTACCATTAACATCAAACAGAGGTGTCCTTTTGTAGAGCTAGCTGGTATCATTAAGAAGAAAAACCATAATATACTATAGATGAGTCTAGGTAGAGGTATTTTACTTTACACGTTAACCCAGTCATATAAAATGAGAAAAAATGTAAGGAGAAATATTTTATACAAATACTATAAAATATTTTAGAACAAGTAAACCGCTCAGTCTTACCCTCTGCTGCACAATGATGACTCTCAAAGGCATCTGATGCTTTATAAATAATAAACATTGCAATTCTCAAATAACATCCAGGAGTTTCTGAAATTGAATAACTTTCCTACTTGTCATACCCAATCAGAGAATCCATCTGATACAAAAATCTATGTATTTTGAACAACTAGAGCTACTCTCAGCCTGGCAAGATGTTCACACTTAGGCAGAATGGAGACCAAGGGAAGGAAAGCTGGATTCCCCACCCTATAGTCATTCCCAGGGTACACAGATTAAGTAGGCTTGCTTAATATACTGTATATAATTATACTTACATAATTTAACTTATTATTCCCTCTGTGTGTTTTTTGCCCCTTAAGTTAATTTCACTTAAACACGCTGTGATGCAATTGCATTTCTGATTGTCAATATAAATCACTTTATGCACCTTATTCAAGACATAAGAGGCAACTCTCTCTTACACAGGCACCAGGATCTCCTTTGGAAAAAAAAATATGTATAAGGCATTTGCCTGAAAATTGAGGGTATTCTGCAAGATTCTACTAGATCTTCAGAAGGTGAACATTGTCAAGGCAGATCAGTGTAGACACCCTGAACTAGAGGGGGATCATGTACTCCCCTAGTAATGGTAAGTCCTTTTATGTCACTGGTGGTGGGGTAAATTCAATCTGTATTACAAATAACATATTTCACCTCTCATTGCAAAAAGTAGTTTTTGGGAAATCACAAAAGTATGTCTTTATCTCCAACTCTGTCATTTCTATCTCTAGCTCTAATTACCCCGAGTTAGAAAAGAAAGGAAAGTATATAATCAGGCTTAGAAGGCATTTCCCTGATAAAGCCGGCACAGAATTATATTAGAGCAACTTTGCAATATTTGTAATACTGGTTGTTCAGTGTTTCAACGAACTTCTTTCTCCTATCTTATTTTTTAAACTTTTTACTTTATAAAGTTCTCAAAGCCAAGGCCATTAGCCTTGCCTCTGTATTATAATGTAAAAGCACTATCCATTGCCTTTGCCAATCAAGGAGGTACCTTATCTCCAAAGAACACCCAGCATTTGAGTTTTTATATTTATTTCTAAGGATAAAGACTATTCTCTAAAATAGAGGTCTATAATGGTTAAAAAGTTAAATGAAGAATGAATGATTTTTTTTTCCTTATGAGACATATAGTGAGAGCATCAGCAAGAATGAAGAATGTATATGCCCAGCAGCCCGAAAGACATTGTGGAAGAAGGAATAGATATTCAGAGCATAAGACTCAAATTATGATAGAAATAATATACCCAACTACTTCTTTTATAAAGTGAAATGATAAACTGTGCATGGAAATACTTTAGTTGTTGCTGTTGTTGTTGTTCCCTGAGCACTGCATTCCTGGAATGTTTTATTTAGAAGTTGTCTGGGGCGCCTGGGTGGCGCAGTCGGTTAAGCGTCGGACTTCATCCAAGTCACGATCTCGCGGTCTGCGAGTTTGAGCCCCGCGTCAGGCTCTGGGCTGATGGCTCAGAGCCTGGAGCCTGTTTCTGATTCTGTGTCTCCCTCTCTCTCTGCCCCTCCCCCGTTCATGCTCTGTCTCTCTCTGTCCCAAAAATAAATAAACGTTGAAAAAAAAATTTTTAAAAAGAAGTTGTTTTACTGGGGCCCCAGGGTGGCTTAGTCAGTTAGGCACCCAACTTTGGCTCAGGTCATGATCTCACAGTTTGTGAGTTCCAGCCCTCCACAGGGCTCTGTGCTGACAACTCAGAGCCTGGAGCCTGGTCTCCCACTCCCTCTGCCTCTCAGTCTCTGTCTCTCAAATTTAAATAATGTTAAAAAACGTTTCTGTCTCTCAAATTTGAATGTTAAAAATTTTTTTCTTTGAAACACATGAGCTGAAACTGTAAATTGATGAGTAATTAAGGGCGAAAAGCAAATAAATGCAATCAAAGCCTATTTAGGACTTTTTTAATAAGTTAGAATAATTTTCAGAGAAAAAATATTGTGACTTTCAAATATTGTGACTTATCCTCATAAGTCATGTCATGATAAAAGAGGATTGACTCAGAATTGCAGTAAGGTTACAGCCACATAGATTCAATTCCGTCCTTTACAAATTTTAGTCCTGATTTTTATGTCCTCCGTATTAATCTCACCATGTAACAAAGACATTTACGTGTTAGTAATATCTGAGAAAGACAAATGCTGCTCTTAAGTTTGTGAAATCGGTGCTATACTTGCTTTTGTTTGGAAATATTAAAATGTAAACCTCTATTTATAGTTTTGTAAAAACTATAAATCACATTATTGCAGATTAAAATCACAAGACTATTTCTCTTCAAAGTACTTACATACTTCAAAAGACTTCCATGGAGTTCAAATTTTTGTCCCTGTCTAGTCTCCAGACTTGAAATCACATGGGAGTTAGGGAAACATATTTCTGAATCAATCCACCAAGCACCATTTCTTTATAGTAGTCATGCTGCAAACAGATAAAATGCTGACAGAATTCTAAGAAAACCTCCAAGTCAGATTAAATTGAGACATGCTATTGACAAAGGGCAAACAATTTGTACACCCTAAAATAGGGAAATTTTTTCTTTACAGATCTAATAATCTAGCAACAGTTCAATCTAGAGTTTTGTAGACCAGGCAGTTGTTTCCTACTTGGTTCTTTTTTAAAAGTTTTTGTTCAAAAGATTCTTGACTTTCAGTGTCCTTTCTGAGAACATATAAACTTATAATTGTTTTTTTGGTTTGTTTGTGGGTTTTTTTCCTATGACGGGTTTCCAAATCTTTAGACTCTGGAGTACTGCCACATATTTCTTTACAATAGAAGAGGCAAGAAGGCTCAATATCACAGTTTCTAAAATCTTTGTTTTATAATTGACATAAGGGATATCTCAATTATACACTGTTTATGGACATTGTGTCCATCTGTTAGCTAGTGCAGCAAACTCCGAGAGCCTGCCTCCAGACAATGGACTCCTTAGTAAACTTGACAATGTCAAGACCCTTAGAAGTCATTATTCTAAAATATGTCTTAGATGTAGAGTCACAGATACTGACAAGGCTGTAAGTGCTATATAGGAATTATTTTATTATGTGCTATTAGTACACAAGATTCAAATCATTTGAGCACACTGATTTGAGTCTTTCATATTCAACTCTTGACTTTACAGGTCAATTCCTATTTCCCTTTTCAGGAAAGTTGTTTTTTAATTTTCCCATCTCTGATCAAGGATTTTCGATCAATATTAAGTTTAAGGTAGTCAGGTCTCAATCCTCATCACATTGACAGTCTTTAGGCAAACCTTTATTCCCTTTCTTTGTGCCTGTTCCTCTGAACAAAAAATTAGAATGCTGATGGTAACCAAAAATCTCCTTAAGGTTTGGTAATCCATACCACAAAAATATTAACAGAATAAACAGAATTGTGCGTGCTTTAAGAATTATTCATGTTACGTTCTCTAATGTTTGCCTCTCTTATTCCACAATTACAAGAACAATATTCTGAATGGGTTCACTTTTATTGGTAATAATTTTTAAATAATTTATTGGTATTTGGAGAAAAGAGCAGTTTCTGGTATATTATAAAAACGAAAGCCTCAAGATCAGCAGCCTAAGTACTATCATTGCAATATTTCAGAAGGAAAAGAAATGCCTACGACCTACCTGCTCGAAATATGCTTTTAATGTGAAGGTGCATAATTAGTGCAAATGATAAGGCATGCCACTTTCCTTAGGAAAATGACACCTTTCTTTCAATGAGTGAAGTATTTCTTTTATTCTGTTTATATTCAAACACTAAATAAGGACAACATTTTTACCACAGGTGTGTGCGAATTTGCATAAACTACGGGATGAAATACCAAAATCATTTTAATAAAATGAAAAGCAGGACATACTAGAATTAAGGTTGAGTATATAATTATCATGTTTACCATATTTTTGATGACATGAAGCCAACAACTATGCTTAGATGTACATCTGTTTCAAATAACACAAAATAGTGCTATTGCTAAAAATATTCTCTAAGAGTATATCCAACTCTGAAGAAATAAATGTTTCTTAGATTTCTCCACACAGCCATCTATCTCAGGTGTTTTTGATCTACCATTCCGACTTAAACAACAACAACTCTTAAATCTAATATATCTTTGTTTTTCTTAAAATTAACTTACTCCCACTGGAAAAAAACAAACACTCTTTTTGTCTTCAGACTTTCCCAAGCATGATAATTAATGAGTTTTTGTTATATTATTATTATTATTATTACTTCATCTACCAAAAAAAGGAAAAATTCGTTACATTTCCAATTGCTTTATTTCCATCTTAAAGACGGTTCATATTATGACTCTCTGCTTTAAATGTCCATCAGAAACTTCCCTATGGTTCCTATGCAGAAAAGTAAGTATTGCAGAAAAGTAAGATTATTCCAAATTCTAAGTTACGACATGTGGGATCAGAGCCATTTTGGAGTCAGTCACCATCCTCATTGACCTGGCAAAGTTTTTACTAATTATTCATATGTAAACTTTGCCCTCTTTTCATTCTCAAAGGTCTGCTCCGGGCATGTATCTTTGCTATTTTCTATATTTCTCAACGTAATTTGGACCTTGTGTCATATTTATTCAAGAGAATACATGAAAGTTCATAGAATTCTCACCTTTGTTTACAAATGAAATTAACCTACCACTATCGCAAAGAAACTTATTTTGACACTAGTTTTTGAAAGTTCCCCCAAATTCTTTTTAAGATACCAAGCCTTCCTAATATATTTTTAGGAGCCAGAGAAGCAATAAACCAACCTGTAGATGAAAAGTTCATCCTTAGATAAAAGTAAAGACGGTTAAGCCATTCTTCCATTCATTGGGTGACTTTTCGTATTTGCCATATTCTCTTTTCAAATAGCATTCTTCCTAATTTTCTAAGCATTTTCATGAATGCAACTCTTTTTTTTTCATTTGTTTATTTTTGACAGAGACAGAGACGGTGTGAGTGGGGAAGGGGCAGAGAGAGAGAGAGAGAGAGAGAGAGAGAATCCCAAGCAGGCTCTGTGTCATCAGCACAGAGCCTGATGCAGGATGGAACTCACAAAACCATGAGATCATGACCTGAGCCGAAACCAAGAGTTGTAGGCTTAATTGACTGAGCCACCCAGGCGCCCCGAATTGCAACTCTTTAAGGTAAGGAAAGCATCTACGTATCTATTAAGTCATACCATCTACTATATCTGTGGCATAGAGAAGATCAAGGGTTCAGAACAAAAGCCCTCCTTGTATCTGCTTTTCTAAAAATATTAATCAACCTTCTGTAAACTTGATGTAACTATATAAAGGACAGACAAAACAAGAGCTATGTTGTTACAATTAATTATTTCATACAATGGACAGCTCTGTACCCACAACACTTATTTAAATAAAGGGTGTTGCCTTCATTTGAAGAACTCTACATACCCCTCCCCATCATCCATCTCCCCCCTTGCTCAGATGTCCCCACTATCTTAAATTAACTTTACCACTCATTTACTTTTAAAGAGTTTTGCCACAGTTTTTGAAACTCTAAACCAGATACTATTAATTTTTTTAATGTTTCTGTGTATGATTTAATGTTTTATTACATTTTCTGCAACTATATCCTTCAGCATTTTATTTCTAAGAGTTACCCATATGGTTAAAAAATGAAACCCTACCTCATAATTTTCACTACAATATCGTATGCTATTGTACAAATAAACAATTTTTGTATCCATTTCACAACTGATAAATTTTTGAGTTGTCCCCAGTTCTTGCAATCATAAACAGTGCTAGTACAAATTCCTGGTACACGTTTGCCATGACTCTTAAACTATTTCATGTTATGAAGCCCTTTGGTAGTTCATAGAAGCCTCTCTTGCCCTTTTCACAACAATGTTATGAAGAATTAAACAATTTACACATTTTAAATAAGTAAAATAAAATATGTAGAGTTAAAGCCAATTGTTTGAAAATACAATTAATGGGGTGCCCGGGTGGCTCAGTCGGTTAAGCGTCTGACTTCGGCTCAGGTCATGATCTCACAGTTTGTGAGTTTGAGCCTCGTGTTGGGCTCTGGGCTGACAGCTCGGAGCCTGGAGCCTGCTTCGGATTCTGTGTCTCCCTCTCTTTCTCCCCCTCCCCCACTTGTGTGCTGTCTCCCTCTGTCTCTCAAAAATAAATAAATGTTAAAAAAAATACAATTAAGATGGTTTTTAAATAAGTGTTAGAGTAATATATGTTCTTTAGCCTCATTTAAAAAAATCTAACATTTTTGTAATGACTGCTAAAATTTCAAAGAAACGATTAGCATAAATCATATTTGGGAATATTGCAATGACTGTAATGTGACATAATTATATCTATAATTTCCATGGTGACAAAACCTAGGTATTCTTAATACTATTGGTAGGTCATTTCTTTCATTCATAATTGAAGGAAATGCTAACTTTCTGTTAAAAGTTAATGAAAATGAAGATGAAATGTTTCAAGACCATAGACTCTCTGAAATCTATTCACATACCTTTTGAGAGTCCATGGATATCTGTCAAAAATCTCTGATCTGAAAAAAAAACTTAACTAAATCATTTCAAATTATTTCCCAAAATATTTTCTCCGTTTATGCTCACAATTACTATATGATAAGAGTTTTCATTGTTTCACATCTTTTTAAGACGATATTGTCAGACTTACAATTTTTGTCATTGTTGAAGTAAAATAGTGCCTGTGATGGCTAATCTGCATTTCTGTGATTTTTATGACATTGGAAATCTTATATGGTCATTAACCACTTGTGTTTCTACTTCTGTGAAATAGCTGTTCATGTTTTCGTTCATATGTCTTGTTGAGTTTTGAGAATTCTTTATATTCTCTTGGAAAAAAAATCTGTTAACATCTCTTGAAAAAAGTTTGTCTTCATTTTTGTGGTGCCTTTGATAACTAAAAGTTGCTCTTTTAACATAATCAGAATTATTAATCTTATATCATTTCTATTTTTAGTCTTAAGCTATCCCAATTTTAAAGACATTAGGTTTTGCGTTGGCTTCTATAAGTCTTTTCCTTCAAATTTAAGCCTTTAATAATCAATGGTATTCTTGAGACAGCTTTACTGGCTTGCAAGAGCCAATTATTACATTTTTAGAAATTTGGGGAGCTCACTGACACCACATTGAGAGCATGAAATTGACCACAATGGTAATACTTACAACACAGAAACTTGCAAACACTAAAAATAGGAGATTCTTTATTGGTTTTTTTGGTGTTATTTTTGTTTGTTTTTTTTTTCTCAGAGAGGACATCTAGTTTTTAAACATTTATCACCACACATTTGTCTTTATTCCACCTAGAATCTATTTTTTAAATATATAATCACCATTGGTTGAAGAAGTCACCCTTTCTCTATTCATCTAGAATGCCCACTCTGTCATAAATCATTATTTCAAGCATACATGGTTCTGTTAGTGAACTAACACACTGATATATTTATATATTGATATAGATTTATAGATAAAGATATCAATAGCATGCTGACTTAGTTACTATTACCATACAATAATTTCAGATATCTGAGAAGGCAAGTAATCCCAAATTATTTCCTAGGAGCGTTTAGTCTATTTTTATATTTCAACTTCCACATAAAATTTAAAATCAAGTTTCTGAGTTATAACTTTTGTGTTAGAACTTCTAACTGTGTCAGAACCTCTCTTAGAATTATATTAATTCTATAGACCAACTTGGGAATAATTGAACAGTACCATATTATGTTTTTCTGCCATTAGCATAATGCCATTGATATAGATTTTTAAAGAAAGCTTAAAGTTAAGTTTTATCATTTTCTCATAAAGAACTTGTACATATTATATTTATTAGTGGCATTTTATTTGTAATGTTATTGGTATGGTTGGTAAATTTCACTTACTGATCATTTTTCCTAGAATATATAAATGCGGTTAATTTTTATGCTTTGATTTTGTATTCAAACTTGCCATACCCTCATATTAAATCTAATGCATTTTCTGAGTGCACTTTGATGTTTTCTATTTAATAATCATTATCTGAAATAATGAAGTTAGAAATCTTTTCCAATTCTTAATTCTTTTTTTCCTTTTCTTATTATTTAGGAAAAGATTGTGTTGAAAAAAAAGTGGGAATAGCAGGCACTCTACTTCTTATAAAAACACTGGGGAGTATGATGTTTTCTGTAGGTTTAGAATAAATATCTTTTTTTAAATTAATTTATTTATTTTTGAGAGAGCAAGGGAGACAGAGAGTCCCGAGCAGGCTCCACACAGTCAGCACAGAGCCTGACGCAAAGCTCAAACCTGCAAGCCGTGAGATCATAATCTGAGCTGAAATCAGGAGTCGGATACTCAACCATCTGAGCCACCCAGGTGCCCCTATAGTAAATATCTTGTAACAGATTAAGAAAGGTACCTTATCTTATTAATCTGTTAAGAAATACATACTCTATTTTATCATATTGAATATATTGAAATTATTGCATGATTTACTCTCCTTTAATTTTTTTTAAAATTTGGTAAATGGTAATAGATGGTTTTCTGTCAAGCAAATCTTTCATTGCTGAAGATAAATTGATCTTAGTAGTGATATATTAACTTTCCTACATGTGGCTGGGTTTAATTTGCCAATATTTTAATCCAAATTTTTCTCATCTATATATTCAATATGTGTGATTCATAATTTTCTTTCTTCTTCAGTCCTTGGTACATTTCTGTGTCTAAGTTTTGGAAGCATTACAAAATATGTTGGTTAGCGTGATTTTTTTTTCTATTGTTTGGAACACTCTGTGAACAACTAAAGTTATTTGCTACTTAAATGACTGAAGAACTGGATATAAAACCATTTGTATATAAAATTAACTTTGTAGGATAGTTTTTAACTACTGATCTAATTCTACCTTTGATTTGGGTATTGTTTGGATTTTTTCTTTTACCTTAACTCCGTGTTGATGGGCTACATTTTTCTAGGGATTTGCCATTTCATCTAAGTTTTTCAAACATGCTGGCATAAAGTCCTTAATACTATTCATATCCTTTTTCTAATTTTTACATGCTCTCTAGTTATGTCTACTTTTTTACTTCTATTTTTTGGGACTTCTGTCTTTTTTTGTAACCAATGTTGCTGAGACGGACAGTTTGATTGATAGATAAAGGTATCTATCCTGGGTCAGGTCTAATCACGTGAGCTCTTAAAAGTGAAAGACAGGAATGGGCAGGAGGGCAGAGGTGAGGGGTTGGGGGGAGGGGAGCGTGGTCAGAAAGATGCAACATGAGAAAACTCACTGACATCTTAATTTTAGCTCAGTGAGTCCACAGCACACTTCTGACCTACAGAACTGTAAGATAATCAATTTGCATTGGTTGAAGTCACTAACTTTGCAGCAATTTGTAATGGCCACAATACAAAACTAATGCAGCCTCTAATTTGTTTCTAAGTATCACTTTAGCTGCATCACACATATAATTTTAAAGTATTTGGTCTTTTTGTTACTGTTTAGTTACTAAATTTTAATTACAAACTTTAATTTTAGTTACTGTATTTTTAGATTCTTGTCCATGTATACATTATTTAGAAATGTCTCCTGGAGGGTTGCGGCAAGATGGCGGCTTAGGAGGACGCTGGGCTCACCGCACGTCCTGCTGATCACTTAGATTCCATCTACACCTGCCTAAATAACCCAGAAAACCGCCAGAGGATTAGCAGAACAGAGTCGCCGGAGCCAAACGCAGACGAGAGGCCCACGGAAGAGGGTAGGAAGGGCGGCGAGGCGGTGCGCGCTCCACGGACTGGCGGGAGGGAGCCGGGGCGGAGGGGCGGCTCGCCGGCCAAGCAGAGCCCCCGAGTCGGGCTTGCAAAAGCGGAGGGGCCGGGCGGACTGTGTTCCGACAGCAAGCGCGACTTAGCGTCTGGGAGGTCAGAAATTAACAGCTCTGCTCGGAAAGCGGGAAGGCTGGAGGACAAAGGGAGGGAGAGCTGCTGAGCCCCCTGACAACAGAGCTCAGTTTGGTGGGGAACAAAGGCGCTCGCCAGCGCCATTTCCCCCGCCCATCCCCCAGCCGAAATCCCAAAGGGAACCGGTTCCTGCCAGGGAACTTGCTCGCTCCGCGCAAACACCCAACTCTGCGCTTCTGCGGAGCCAAACCTCCGGCAGCGGATCTGACTCCCTCCCGCTGCCACAGGGCCCCTCCTGAAGTGGATCACCTAAGGAGAAGCGATCTAAGCCTGCCCCTCCTGCCCCCGAGCACCTTGCCTACCCACCCCAGCTAATACGCCAGATCCCCAGCATCACAAGCCTGGCAGGGTGCAAGTAGCCCAGACGAGCCACACCACCCCACAGTGAATCCCGCCCCTAGGAGAGGGGAAGAGAAGGCACACACCAGTCTGAATGTGGCCCCAGCGGTGGGCTGGGGGCAGACATCAGGTCTGACTGCGGCCCCGCCCACCAACTCCAGGTATACACCACAGCACAGGGGAAGTGCCCTGCAGGTCCTCACCACGCCAGGGACTATCCAAAATGACCAAGCGGAAGAACTCCCCTCAGAAGAATCTCCAGGAAATAACAACAGCTAATGAGCTGATCAAAAAGGATTTAAATAATATAACAGAAAGTGAATTTAGAATAATAGTCATAAAATTAATCGCTGGGCTTGAAAACAGTATACAGGACAGCAGAGAATCTCTTGCTACAGAGATCAAGGGACTAAGGAACAGTCACGAGGAGCTGAAAAACGCTTTAAACGAAATGCATAACAAAATGGAAACCACCACAGCTCGGCTTGAAGAGGCAGAGGAGAGAATAGGTGAACTAGAAGATAAAGTTATGGAAAAAGAGGAAGCTGAGAAAAAGAGGGATAAAAAAATCCAGGAGTATGAGGGGAAAATTAGAGAATTAAGTGATACACTAAAAAGAAATAATATACGCATAATTGGTATCCCAGAGGAGGAAGAGAGAGGGAAAGGTGCTGAAGGGGTACTTGAAGAAATCATAGCTGAGAACTTCCCTGAACTGGGGAAGGAAAAAGGCATTGAAATCCAAGAGGCACAGAGATCTCCCTTCAGACGTAACTTGAATCGATCTTCTGCACGACATATCATAGTGAAACTGGCAAAATACAAGGATAAAGAGAAAATTCTGAAAGCAGCAAGGGGTAAACGTGCCCTCACATATAAAGGGAGACCTATAAGACTCGTGACTGATCTCTCTTTTGAAACTTGGCAGGCCAGAAAGAATTGGCACGAGATTTTCAGGGTGCTAGACAGAAAAAATATGCAGCCAAGAATCCTTTATCCAGCAAGTCTGTCATTTAGAATAGAAGGAGAGATAAAGGTCTTCCCAAACAAACAAAAACTGAAGGAATTTGTCACCACTAAACCAGCCCTACAAGAGATCCTAAGGGGGACCCTGTGAGACAAAGTCCCAGAGACATCACTATAAGCATAAAACATACAGACATCACAATGACTCTAAACCCGTATCTTTCTATAATAACACTGAATGTAAATGGATTAAATGCGCCAACCAAAAGACATAGGGTATCAGAATGGATAAAAAAACAAGACCCATCTATTTGCTGTCTACAAGAGACTCATTTTAGACCTGAGGACACCTTTAGATTGAGAGTGAGGGGATGGAGAACTATTTATCATGCGACTGGAAGCCAAAAGAAAGCTGGAGTAGCCATACTTATATCAGACAAACTAGACTTTAAATTAAAGGCTGTAACAAGAGATGAAGAAGGACATTATATAATAGTTACAGGGTCTATCCATCAGGAAGAGCTAACAATTATCAATGTCTATGCACCGAATACCGGAGCCCCCAAATATATAAAACAATTACTCATAAACATAAGCAACCTTATTGATAAGAATGTGGTAATTGCAGGGGACTTTAATACACCACTTACAGAAATGGATAGATCATCTAGACACACGGTCAATAAAGAAACAAGGGCCCTGAATGAGACATTGGATGAGATGGACTTGACAGATATATTTAGAACTCTGCATCCCAAAGCAACAGAATATACTTTCTTCTCGAGTGCACATGGAACATTCTCCAAGATAGATCATATACTGGGTCACAAAACAGCCCTTCATAAGTTTACAAGAATTGAAATTATACCATGCTTACTTTCAGACCACAATGCCATGAAGCTTGAAATCAACCACAGGAAAAAGTCTGGAAAACCTCCAAAAGCATGGAGGTTAAAGAACACCCTACTAACGAATGAGTGGGTCAACCAGGCAATTAGAGAAGAAATTAAAAAATATATGGAAACAAACGAAAATGAAAATACAACAATCCAAACGCTTTGGGACGCAGCAAAGGCAGTCCTGAGAGGAAAATACATTGCAATCCAGGCCTATCTCAAGAAACAAGAAAAATCCCAAATACAAAATCTAACAGCACACCTAAAGGAACTAGAAGCAGAACAGCAAAGGCAGCCTAAGCCCAGCAGAAGAAGAGAAATAATAAAGATCAGAGCAGAAATAAACAATATAGAAACTAAAAAAACTGTAGAGCAGATCAACGAAACCAAGAGTTGGTTTTTTGAAAAAATAAACAAAATTGACAAACCTCTAGCCAGGCTTCTCAAAAAGAAAAGGGAGATGACCCAAATAGATAAAATCATGAATGAAAATGGAATGATTACAACCAATCCCTCAGAGATACAAACAATTATCAGGGAATACTATGAAAACTTATATGCCAACAAATTGGACAACCTGGAAGAAATGGACGAATTCCTGAACACCCACACGCTTCCAAAACTCAATCAGGAGGAAATAGAAAGCTTGAACAGACCCATAACCAGCGAAGAAATTGAATCGGTTATCAAAAATCTCCCAACAAATAAGAGTCCAGGACCAGATGGCTTCCCAGGGGAGTTCTACCAGACGTTTAAAGCAGAGATAATACCTATCCTTCTCAAGCTATTCCAAGAAATAGAAAGGGAAGGAAAACTTCCAGACTCATTCTATGAAGCCAGTATTACTTTGATTCCTAAACCAGACAGAGACCCAGTAAAAAAAGAGAACTACAGGCCAATATCCCTGATGAATATGGATGCAAAAATTCTCAATAAGATACTAGCAAATCGAATTCAACGGCATATAAAAAGAATTATTCACCATGATCAAGTGGGATTCATTCCTGGGATGCAGGGCTGGTTCAACATTCGCAAATCAATCAACGTGATACATCACATTAACAAAAAAAGAGAGAAGAACCATATGATCCTGTCAATCGATGCAGAAAAGGCCTTCGACAAAATCCAGCACCCTTTCTTAATAAAAACCCTTGAGAAAGTCGGGATAGAAGGAACATACTTAAAGATCATAAAAGCCATTTATGAAAAGCCCACAGCTAACATCATCCTCAACGGGGAAAAACTGAAAGCTTTTTCCCTGAGATCAGGAACACGACAAGGATGCCCACTCTCACCGCTGCTGTTTAACATAGTGCTGGAAGTTCTAGCATCAGCAATCAGACAACAAAAGGAAATCAAAGGCATCAAAATTGGCAAAGATGAAGTCAAGCTTTCGCTTTTTGCAGATGACATGATATTATACATGGAAAATCCGATAGACTCCACCAAAAGTCTGCTAGAACTGATACAGGAATTCAGCAAAGTTGCAGGATACAAAATCAATGTACAGAAATCAGTTGCATTCTTATACACTAACAATGAAGCAACAGAAAGACAAATAAAGAAACTGATCCCATTCACAATTGCACCAAGAAGCATAAAATACCTAGGAATAAATCTAACCAAAGATGTAAAGGATCTGTATGCTGAAAACTATAGAAAGCTTCTGAAGGAAATTGAAGAAGATTTAAAGAAATGGAAAGACATTCCCTGCTCATGGATTGGAAAAATAAATATTGTCAAAATGTCAATACTACCCAAAGCTATCTACACATTCAATGCAATCCCAATCAAAATTGCACCAGCATTCTTCTCGAAACTAGAACAAGCAATCCTAAAATTCATATGGAACCACAAAAGGCCCCGAATAGCCAAAGGAATTTTGAAGAAGAAGACCAAAGCAGGAGGCATCACAATCCCAGACTTTAGCCTCTACTACAAAGCTGTCATCATCAAGACAGCATGGTATTGGCACCAAAACAGACACATAGACCAATGGAATAGAATAGAAACCCCAGAACTAGACCCACAAACGTATGGCCAACTCATCTTTGACAAAGCAGGAAAGAACATCCAATGGAAAAAAGACAGCCTCTTTAACAAATGGTGCTGGGAGAACTGGACAGCAACATGCAGAAGGTTGAAACTAGACCACTTTCTCACACCATTCACAAAAATAAACTCAAAATGGATAAAGGACCTAAATGTGAGACAGGAAACCATCAAAACCTTAGAGGAGAAAGCAGGAAAAGACCTCTCTGACCTCAGCCGTAGCAATCTCTTACTCGACACATCCCCAAAGGCAAGGGAATTAAAAGCAAAAGTGAATTCCTGGGACCTTATGAAGATAAAAAGCTTCTGCACAGCAAAGGAAACAACCAACAAAACTAAAAGGCAACCAACGGAATGGGAAAAGATATTTGCAAATGACATATCGGACAAAGGGCTAGTATCCAAAATCTATAAAGAGCTCACCAAACTCCACACCCGAAAAACAAATAACCCAGTGAAGAAATGGGCAGAAAACATGAATAGACACTTCTCTAAAGAAGACATCCGGATGGCCAACAGGCACATGAAAAGATGTTCAGCGTCGCTCCTTATCAGGGAAATACAAATCAAAACCACACTCAGGTATCACCTCACGCCAGTCAGAGTGGCCAAAATGAACAAATCAGGAGACTATAGATGCTGGAGAGGATGTGGAGAAACGGGAACCCTCTTGCACTGTTGGTGGGAATGCAAATTGGTGCAGCCGCTCTGGAAAGCAGTGTGGAGGTTCCTCAGAAAATTAAAAATAGACCTACCCTATGACCCAGCAATAGCACTGCTAGGAATTTATCCAAGGGATACAGGAGCACTGATGCATAGGGCCACTTGTACACCAATGTTCATAGCAGCACTCTCAACAATAGCCAAATTATGGAAAGAGCCTAAATGTCCATCAACTGATGAATGGATAAAGAAATTGTGGTTTATATACACAATGGAATATTACATGGCAATGAGAAAAAATGAAATATGGCCTTTTGTAGCAACGTGGATGGAACTGGAGAGTGTGATGCTAAGTGAAATAAGCCATACAGAGAAAGACAGATACCATATGGTCTCACTCTTATGTGGATCCTGAGAAACTTAACAGGAACCCATGGGGGAGGGGAAGGAAAAAAAAAAAAAAAAAGAGGCTAGAATGGGAGAGAGCCAAAGCATAAGAGACTGTTAAAAACTGAGAACAAACTGAGGGTTGATGGGGGGTGGGAGGGAGGAGAGGGTGGGTGATGGGTATTGGGGAGGGCACCTTTTGGGATGAGCACTGGGTGTTGTATGGAAACCAATTTGTCAATAAATTTCAGAAAAAAAAAAAAAAAAAAAAAAAAAAAAAAAAAAAAAGAAATGTCTCCTAATTTCCAAACATATCAGTTTTATTCTAGTCATCTTCTTGACTGAGTTCTTACACTGTGATCAGAGATTTTTATTGTGAATAACATAATTTTTCATGGCTTAATACATGGCCGTTTTTTAAATATCCTTTGTGTGTTTGAAAATAAACTGTATTCTTAACTTGCTGAGTACAATATTTTATAGCCCTCGCATTAGATGAAGTTTATTAATTGGGCTTTAAATGTTCTACATCCTATTTTGGGGGGCAGCTTTATCTATAAATTAATAAAGGTGTTTTTAAGAACCCACGATATGGTAGATATGTTTGTTTCTCTCTGAATTGCACTAGCATGTTAAAATTTATATATTTTCAGGTTATCATATTTCTTGGATTCAAATTTAAGTAGCTATATTTTCTTGGTCAATTGAAATTGAGTAGTAACATATTATCTCCAGAATGACTTTTGACTTACAGTCTATCTTACTTCAAATTAAACATCTACAAAACTTTTTTGTATATGTTTCACCTGGCATACATTTTCTATGTTTTTATCCAAACTTTCTTTATCCTATGCATACCTAATATCCTAAGGTATTTTGAACATGAAAATGAATTCATATGAATTCTTATGAAAATGAATATCTGAAATGAGTATTTTCATCCAGTTTGTCTTTGCTACAATTAGTCTGTTTACATTTATTTTACTTTCTGATACATTTTCACTTTTCTACTATTTTATTTTGTTTTCTCAAGGTTCTCCCCAGCTTTGTGAAACAGGATTTCTTATTAGACTCACCACTCCTATCTCCTACATACCTTCGTGCACACAAACTGCATCATAACTTTACTTAATTTCACAAATGTTCCTCATAGGAAAGTAGGGCTTTAGTGCTCAGATCACCTCTCTTTGTTCCCCTTTCATTCATTTATTCAGCCACTGATTATTTGCACATGCCTGACTGCTCTTGATTCATTTAAAAATGTATTCACCCAACATATTGGTTAATCTTTTACTGGAAAGATCAGCCTAGGTATCTATCCTGCCTTACTACCAAGCAAAAAATACCATCCTGATTGTTTGTCTGTTTGTTTGTTTTTTAGCACGTAAACTTACAGATTGTCAAAGTAAAAAATAAAATCCTGTCATTATATCCAAGTAATCTTTATACCTATCTTTTAAAGAAAAAATGGTCATGACACTCCCAACAAGTCCACTATCATTAATATCACTACTCTGGTGTAAATGAACCTATGTTTGGTGTCTCTTAGAAAGAACTTCTTCCAAGAACCATAAATGGCCAAAATCTGTGAACTCTCAAAACGGCAAACTTTCTCACTCAACACTGAAAACATTTCCTGTCATAATACATGACATGTTGTAAAGAGTTTAACAAATATTTATTGAATAAATTAATGAGTGAATAACTACGTTATACCTCTACTGATATAAGATGACTACTTTCTGTCCAGCCATTTTCCTATAAATCTCTCGAATTCCTTTTTAAATCTAGCCAGTTAGAAACTGTTTTGCTTTCTAAAGGTTACTTCTGCCTAAAAATTTAAGGTACTCCTATATGTTAGTGAGACTTCATTAAATAAGCAATACAAAATTAGTTTAAGGTCAATGGTGTCAGAGTGTGCTATTTTTAAAGTGATAGGTAAGCATGCTACATGGTACAGGTTATTAGTTATGTAGTATCTAGAATAAAAAATTTCACTGAGCAAGAGCTTACTTCTCAAATATCAACATTTTCCAGTACTGTAACGGCATTTGTTTGTTTTATCCCTGAGAGTTCTTTTTGTCAAATCATTTTCACATTTGTCACTCATCATTACCCCCAAATGTAAAGCATTTTTCCTCCATAGCGATTAATATGGTAATTTATAAGACTACAGAAAAAAATAGGGTGACCTTAATTACTGCAAATAGTATTGTCACAGACGAAGTCTTGTGATGTCACCACCATATGCTGTACTATTTTACAAGTTCTAAAATGAGCTATTTAGGTTAATGTTGACAGTATTATTCTATACTTAGTATAATCTGCCCTCAAACATTCTCCAGCTATGAAATTTCTGGAGCAATATATTCTTGCTAAAAAAAGCAATGTCCTTGTATAAGGTTAGTAAAGACATTCTGACAGTCTGTATCAGGCAGGATTCTTTTCTTGTACACTATTCCCAGTAGTCTCATTTTGCTTTCTGCAAAATGTAATAAGAAAAGATATCCTTTAAGCAGAACACTTGGGTGGTATCTGAGATGTTTAAAAATTACCTTCAGTACTTGAATTGCATAAAACCTAAGACTTATGAGTTGCTGTATCTGTTCATCACTGTATTTCTTGTTATATGTTATATTGATTTTCCTCCCCTAAAATAAAAATAAGAAAGTCTTAAGAACACTTCATTTTTCAAAGACAATTGTTGACATTACGTACACTATCAAATGTAGAATTGCCCTAGTTTAAGCCTTTATTTGTGTGCAAGCCTTTGACTGTGCCCATTGCGTCATTTACCTTTGTCAACACCCCTTCATCTTCATGTTTATTAATAGGAACATGGTGAAATGTGTAGGTCCATTGAGTTCTTGCTTTCCAGGAGTTATCTCATGGAGTACTTGTAAGAGTACTATGAGATAGGCACTATCATTATCTCTCTCTCTCTCTTTTTCTTCCACAGCTAAATAAAAGAACAATGGTTCAAAACCAGTCTTCTTAGACTCCAGAGTCAGAATGCCTAACTACAATCTAACCACTTACTGTGTATATTGCATTAATTTAGAATTTTTATTAGGGCTTTACACAAATGATAAATTTCATCAATCGTACCTACTGCTTAAACGCTTTAGCAAACCTAAAAAAAGAAACAATTGTTATCCGGACCTCACAAATTAAAATATTAATGATAAAAGGAGGTCAGAAATCACACAGGTGGAGGAGTCGGAACATAACCCTGTTCTGTCCAGAACTTGTGTTTTCAGTCACTATCCTCCCTGTGCTGTGGGGCTTTCTCAGGATCAATCCTGTTTAACAGATGGTGGCATATTGGGAATGGACCTGAGGGGACAGCACCTAGTCTTCTTAGATGTCAGTTCCCTGTCTGTGAACTAAGAGTGAACTAGAATTCTCTAAGCACCATTCTAACACTGTAGTCTCTGCTTCCAGATTTAGATCACGGCAGTAAAAAGTTAAAACATGCCACTAGAGTCTGTTTGTTTTCAGTTGCCATTGTTTTGTAGGAATTTGTTTCACTTTTCTTTCTTTTGTTCCAGTTATAATGATATTTTTATTTTTCTTAAAATTTTTTTTTGAGAGAAAGAGAGAGGATGGGGGAGGGGCAGAGAGCGAGAGAGAGAGAAAAGAGAGAATCTCAAGCAGGCTCTGTGCTGAGAGCAGGGCTCAAACCTACGAACCGTGAGATCATGACCTGAGCTGAAACCCAGAGTCAGACTTTTAATGGACTGAGCCAGCCAGGCACCCCTATCAGCTACAATGATGTTTTTAGAGCACATAGCTAAATTGGAAGTATTTGACCATATTAAAATATTCAGAATTAATCATATCTAGATTATAAAAGGCTAGACAGAAAGTGTAGCAACAGAAGTTATTTCACTATTACAAGCATTACCTAGGCCCTTTAAAATGGATACAACTATTCATTTCTCCTTCAGTTTCAGTTTCCAGTTTGAATTTATGTCTAAAAAATATTATTCATATTGTTTAATTATTTAAAACATGAACTGAGGCTTTAGTGCCTTTCTGAGAGAAAGGGAATTTTGGATTAACACCTGTAAGACCCAATGCCATACTTCCTACTCCTACGTTACGAATAACCAGATAAAAATTTCTCTTGTCTTAAGCCATTACGTTTGTGGCAATTTGTTACACAGCCACCCAACTGAAACTGAAATAGCTTAATAAGGCATATTTCCTGTTCTCCATATTTGAAGTTGTATGTATTTCCCCAAAAATACAAATAAGAAGTAAAAGGAAAACAAAAACAAACAAACAAACAAACAAACCTCTGCCCTAAATGCAACATAGCATATCACATTGGATCCTGGAACAAAAAGGGCATTACTAGAAAAACTGAAAATTTTCAAAAAAAAAAAAATCTGTAGTTTAGTAAACAGTAGCATACCACTCTTAATTTTTAGTTTTGACAAATCCAGCATCATTCTGTAAGATGCTTAACATTAGGGGGAGCTGAGTGAATAACATATAGGAAATCTCTCTATAATTCTGCAGCTTGTGTATAAATCTAAAATTATACTAAATTAGAAAAAAATTAAACAACTTTGCCACGCTTAGAACAAAGTTGGAACCTTATCTACTTCAATGTCCACTAGACAAAAAATATATTTTTCCTATGAACCACTCATTCTAAGTTTGAAAAGAAATCTTAAAGTGGTGTGATATTTAGAAAACACAAGTATATCCAAAAAATACAATTATCAACCACAAAACAACATGCCACCAGTTTAGAAATATCACAAAGCTTCTCCACAGTGGCCCCCAAAATGGCATCAGATATGAACTCCACTCCCAAATAGACAATTTTCATTAGGGAACCAGCTGACTTAGTTTTGATATAGCAACGAATTTATTTTTTTTTTTAAACCTCAAGATTGAAGTTAGGAAAATCATGGCATTATTGGTAGTCTTACATCTTTAATAATATCTAACATTTATTGAGAATTTCTTATAAACCTTAATTTATATGGATACAGTGCTACATTTGATTCTCCTAATACCCCTTGTCACCATTTTACCCTTAGAAATTACAGTTATAAGAAGTTTAGTAAGTGTCCAAGATGATATACTTAGTAAGTGACAAGGCCAGGACATGAACTCAAAACTTCTAATTCACCAAAACCTATGGATTTTGCTTCACAGAACAAAAGTGGAGCAGAGATGATCCAGTTATTGTGTTATAGCCAAGGCAGAATTTTTTCCGTCAGTGGTTTGTGTGGCCCCTTCGCCCTTTATACTTTGGCCGTGGTAACTTTAACTTTGCTAACATGCAAACATTGGGTAGCTGCAATATGAAAAAGTTCAATGCACATCCATCTTAGCAAAAGAAAGTGACCCAAGTGTACCAATGCCCTTTTGCCCCTCCAGTCCACTGTCTGCCCTTCTCCACCCATGTGTCTCAGGAGGTGCCCTCAGTGGACTGCATCCCCCAGCTTCTGAATGGTTTCAGCCGATGGAAGGCAAAAGCAGAAGACAGAGATTAGATTATAGTTTTCCGTCTCCTCCCTCTGTCAGGCCACTGTTTTGGTCTGACCAGGCTGCACAGTATCTTTGGTCACTGCTCCTACATGAGTAGTCCCTCTCCTACAATCAGCTTTTACCAAGTTTTAGTAACAGCTTCCTCCTCTGCAAATAGTTACTTCATTACATTATTTTCAGTGCCCTTTGTTTACTGTACTATCTGCTTCATAAAAAGACCCTGACTGATATATCCAACATCAGGTTAATGGATAATCACCCTTTATGTTTTCCCCCAGCGTTAAGCTCTCTGCATTTTAAAACTATACTCTTCTTTAATAAGATGAATCTATATTGCCTCTGCAGTTAAGCCCCAAATTAAGTTCCTTTTCTTTCAATTTATGATTTTTTTTCTCATAGTTAGATATAATTTCACCTAAATTTAATTTTATTCATTTGGGATAAAAAGGCATAAATAACATTTACCTTCAATATCTTCATTTAACACTGCAAAAAATTGTAATTATATTTGACAACTGATGTGTACTTTGCCTTGACACTGCTTATTGCCATTTTTGATCTCAGCAAAAAGCATCCTTAAAAATGGATTGAATGCAATTATTTTCAATATTCTAGGTCCCCCAAAAGGCCTAATTACATCAAAAAATGCATAATTCAAGACATTTGGAAAAACATGTTGCCAAATCAGATAAACACCTCTCTTCCAGATAGTTCCAACAGAGTACTAAATTGGAAATGTTATATCTAGGCAATGATGTAGATTTCTCTTACCTTTTAGAAGATTATAACAGGCCTAAGGATTCTTCCACTGAAGTATATTTTATTGCTTTTTCACAATCAAGAAAAAAATTGTATAGAACCTGAATCAAATTAGGAAATGAAGAAACCTATTGACCCTGAGGATCTGTTATTTTTGAACCAGATGAGGAGGCTCATTTAACAACTGACTATTACTTTTTAGATGTATCTTATTTCCAAATAAGATGGTTAATAAGAGCATTGTCATGGTCATCAAGTAAAGTTCATATTTTGCTGAGAATTATAGTGTAACTACTCTGCTCTAATTAATGATAACATGAAGCCGTTATGATTATCAGTATATTTTAAACATAAGCATCTAGGCTATAAAGAAAAATCATTATTTTTCCCATCCGTGTTTAAAATAATGTGATGGTTCAGAAATTTATTAAATTTGATATTTCTTCTGAAATTTCTTATTAAAACAAAAGTCACATATCACTGAGAAAACACCTGTTCTTGATGCTACATTAAAATTGGGTGAAATCATAAAGTGGGAAAAATCAGCATCTGAATACCTTCTCTTTCAGGAAATATTCATAGAAGACTCAAATAAATACTGATTAAGAAGAAAAAAGTATTTGGAAAAAAGTTACACTATTTGGGAGTTTTGTTCTATAGTTACATGAAAGTACCGATATTGTTAACTGGCTTGGTTTATGATGTTTGCTAGATTCTATTTCAATACCAAAATATAGAAAGTATTATGTTTTGTAAAGTACTGAATAACATATTCATTAGCATTGTGAAAAATCTATTGTTCGTTATATATAACTTATTTAATGAGAACAGTATTTTACTGGGAGAAACAAAAACATGGAAAAACATGAAAGAGAAGTTGTTTGCCTAGGACTTAAGAGAATCTAAAATAGGGCTATAGATATAGCATTCAGTGTAAAATTCATTCACTTATCATTCATAGCCAAGTATTACAGCAAGTTGTCTGAAGCCAGGAATACGTAAAATACTAAAGTATATCACTGATGTGGGTAACATTATAAAAAATAAGATCCTTCAAATAAAGTAGAATATATTGCTGTGTAATATTATGAGAAAAGATTATGAAAAATGTTCATATCAGACAGATGCACATTATTTATATTATGGCAGAGTACTAAAAAGTCTTGTTAAACTTGAAGAGATATCTGACATTTGATTTTTATGAAAGAGAAAGAATTAGAAATCAGCTCATTTTTCTGTGATTTCAAGGGGCTATGTTATGTTATCCAGAAGGCAAATTAGATATAATAAATAAACTTCATCTGTTCCTTCAACATAACAGAAACATTTTAATCATTACTTCTAAAAAAAAAAACTCAACAAAACAAATAAACAAAACAGAACTATTGATCTCACTTCTGGTAAAAATGGAGTAAAATCCTACTAGAATAATTCCCCCTCACAAAATGACTATAAAATGTGGATATATAATAAAAAAAATCAGCAACCTGAAGAAACTGTGTTGGAAAGGAGCATTACATAAGTGAATTCCCATGTTCATGGCTTTTAACCTGAGGTCAATCGCAGCAGGTAAAGCAGGCAAGTGTGCGAATGAAACAGCTGTAGCTGGAGAAATCATGGTCACGGAGGATAGAGGAATCAAACTGAAGACAGGAACGGAGAAGGGATCCCCAGGTTCTGCATACCCACATCTTTTACTGATCCCAGAACCACTCATGTAAGAAACAAATTCAAAGCAGCTCAGCTAAAGACCAAAACAGTCAGACTTAGACTTAGAGCTCCTGCCCAAAACACAGTTTGCAGTTCACGTCCACACATGATAACTGCCTGGTAAAACAAAAGAAATAATACTCATTTGAGGTAAATAACAGAATCTGTTTTCTCCACAACTTAATTTTCTCAGTGTTCAGGCTATGATACAAAATTACCCAACATACCAATAACCAGGAAAATGAAACACATTCTAGAGAGGAGAATTACCTGAGAAAATTATCTGACTAACCTCAAGGCGAATCAGATGCAACTAAGAGACAAAGATTTTAAACTGGCTTGCATAACTCTCCTCAATCAAAAACAAAACAAAACAAAACAAAACAAAAAAAACAACAAAAAAACCCAGCAAATGTATATTTGCAAAGAATAAAAAAATAAGAAACCTTGGCAGAGAAAAATAATGATTAAAAATTCAATGAAATTCTAGAATGAAAAACATAGTATCTGAAATTTCAAATTTCCCCTACATGGACTCAACTTTTTAATGTCAATGGTAGATGAAAAAGTAAGTTAGCTTGAATACAGCTCAATAGAAATAATTCAACATAAAAAACAAAGAAGGGGGCACCTGGGTGGCTCAGTCAGTTAAGCGTCTGACTCTTGATTTCGGCTCAGGTCATGACACTCGGTTTGTGAGTTCAAGCCCTGCATCGGGCACTGTGCTGACAGTGCAGAGCCTGCTTGGGATTCTCTCCCTCTCTCTCTGCCCCTCCCCTGCTCTGTCTCTCTCTCTGTCAAAAATAAATAAACAAAAAATATATGAATAAAAATAAAAATAAATAATAATAATAAAAACAAAGAGAGAAAGATAGAAAAATGTAAACAGAACCTCAGGGCCTATTTGATAATACCAAACAGTCCAACATATGTATAACCAAAGCCTTAAAAGGTAAAGAGAGAATGGAACAAAGATATACATATTTCAGAAAATAATATCAAAAATTTGCTAAATTTGAGAAAATTTTAGACATCAACTCTCAATAACCATCAAGAAAATAACTAAAAAAACCATACTGAGTCACATCATGGTCATACTATTGAAAATGACAGATAAAGAACAAAGTTTAAACGTGGCAAGAAACACATATGTCCATGACCACACACATACACACACACATTACATACAGGCAAAAATAGGTTTGATTAAAGGTCAAATTCTCATATGAAACTTAGAGGAAAAATGAGAGTGGAATATCTTTAAATTTCTGAAAGAATTCAGGGCTGGATGTTGCTTGTTTGGCTTTGTAACATATTTAAAGTCCTAAAAAACTATGAAAACATCAGTGCTGGATGTTGCTGTTTGACTTCTGAAATAGAAACACACTGCCTGCCTTTCAATTCTAAGTCTATGTATAAAAAAGCATGTATACAATACACCGGGCCATTTTAGTAAAAAACTGAATTACTAATGCATTGAGAAATTTAGTTAATATTCTTCATGCATACATTGCTAGTGACAGAAGTATAACAGTTGTAGGCAACACTGCACAATCTTAGAATTTTTCCATTATTCTCTGCTCATTCTTTCTTTCTCCCAGCCTCGGGAAAGCCCAAAAGACAGATATTTACATGTTGGACTGAATAAATGTGAGAAATTACATAGGCATTCCCAGAGCTACATCTTGAAAACCTGTATTTCTGTGTCTGGAATATCTTATTTTATCTTCTGGGATAGAAATTTCAGTCATCAGCGCCAGACGGAAGAAGTTTGAGAGTAGAAAATGGTCTTTTCTTCGGCCAGTGAAATTAATGCATGCAATCCATTGCATTTTCCACAAATCTAAGAAACTATTATGTTCATAAACATCAAAAGAATGATGTAATACTGAAATACTAGAGTGTATTTTAACAAGCACTTTAATTACTAACATTGTCTATCATTAACTAACCCAGAGCATTAATAGTTTAGTGCCTTACACACACCCTTACATATACATATTTGTCCTGGAAACGGCAGCAGCTGAAAATCATGCTGATCAAACAAATACATACTCAGGATGAAAAATACACAGGTGAGTGTTGCCAGTATTTACAAAGTAGTTGCATAACAGCCTTTAACTTGTAGCAGTTATAACACTAAATACCCATTTCAGTGCTTAAGCTCTTTTTGATTTATCTATTTCCAAATGCCCACATGGCCAGAACTATGGGGAAAACCAAGGAGAGCAGAATACCTGTCAAAAGGAGACAGAGTATTTTTCATGGATATAAATTTGGAGACTGAATAGATCAGTATAGAACAATCCCTTCTGATTGTCCTTTTTATTTTCTTTCTGCTAATTTGCAAAGGCTCTGTGCTTTATGGTTAAAATGATTTCTAAGATGTCCTCAGCTGCTATGAAATATAAAACAACAACAACAATAACAACAACAACAACAAGGGATTCTGCGCATTGTTCCTCAAAGATGTTTTCTTGTTAAACACAATGCGGCCTACACATAACCATCAGTTTCCAGATCTTCTTCAGAAATTCTTGGATTGTTGGAGGTATCAAAATTCCAGACTTCAAGTTACATTACAAAGCTGTAGTAATCAAAACAGTATGGTACTGGCACAAAAATAGACATAGATCAATTGAACATAATAGAAAGCCCAGAAATAAACCCACAATTATGTGGTCAATTAATCTTTGACAAAGGAAGCAAGAAGATGCAGTGGGAAAAAGACAGTCTCTTCAACAAATGGTGCTGGGAAAATGGGATAGCTATATACAAAAGAATGAAACTGAACCACCTACTTATACCATACATAAAAACAAACTCAAATGGATTAAGGACCTAAATGTGAGACTAAAACCATAAAAATCCTAGAAGAGAGCACAGGCAGTAATTTACCTGGTATCAGCCATAACAACATCTTTCTAGATGTGTCTCCTGAGGCAAGGGAAACAAGCAAAATTAAACTTTTGGGACAACATCAAAATAAAAAGCTTCTGCTCAGCAAAGGAAACAACCAACAAAACTAAAAGACTGAATGGGAGAAGATATTTTCAAATGACATATCTAATAAAGGGTTAAGATCCAAAATATATAAAGAATTTATATAACAACACCAAAAAAAATCCAATCAGAACATGGGCAGAAGACAGAAACAGACATTTCTCTGAAGAAGACATACAGATGGCCAAAAGACATATGAAAAGATGTTCAACAACCTCATCATCAGGAAAATGCAAATCAAAACAACCTCACACCTGTCTAAATGGCTCAAATCAAAAATTCAAAAAAACAATAAGTGTTGGTGAGGATACGGAGAAAAAAGAACCCTCACGCACTGTTGTTTGGAATGCAAACTGGTATAGCTACTGTGGAAAACAGTATGGAAGTTTTCCTCAAAAATTAAAAATAGAACTACCATATGACCTAATAATTCCATTACAGGGTATTTACCCTAAAAATATGAAAACACTAATTCAAAGGGATATATGCACCCCTATGTTTAATGCAGCATTATTTACAATAGCTAAACTATGGAACCAGCCCAAATGTCCATCAAGAGATGAATAAAGAAGAAGTGGTATATATACAAAATGGAATATTATTGAGCCATAAAAAATGAGATCTTGCCATTTGCAACAACATGGATGGGGCAATAAAATGCTATGTGAAACAAACCAGAGAAAGACAAATACCATAGGATTCCCTCATATGTGGAATTTAAGAAACAAACAAACAAAGAAAAAAATACAGAGACAAACCAAAACACACTCTTAACTATAGAGAACAAAGTGATGGCTACCAGAGGGAAGGAGGTGAGGGATGGGTGAAATATATACAGGGGATTAAGAGTACACTTATCATGATGAGCACTAAGTAATATGTGAAATTGCTGAATCACTGTATCATTCACCTGAAACTAATATAACACTGTTTGTTAAGTACACTAGAATTAAAATTTTTTTTAAAGAAATCTTTGGGTTGTGATTAGATTTTCTCATTTTTTGAGCTGCAGATATATATTCTGATGTCATTTAGAATGGCTAAGGAACTTCTTCCTGTGATGAGAGGATTCTAAAAAGTTGCTTCCTAAAAAAACCAATTACACTAAATATTGATATTAAGAACTAAAGAGAGGGAGGGAAATTGGAGGAACGTTGTCAAAAGACACGCACTTCCCATTTTAAGATGAACAGCATAAGGACTACAGCTAACACCGCTGTATGATAGACAGCAAAGTTGCTAAGAGAGTAAACCTTATGAGTTCTCATCACAAGGAGACTTTTTTTCCTTTTTTCTTTTTCTTTTTCTTTTACCTATATGAGAAGATGGATGTCAGCTGAACCAATTGTGGTAATCATTTTACAATATATGTAAATCAAACCAACATGCTGTATGCCTTTAACTTATATAATGATGCATGTCAATTATTTCTTTTTTTAAATATAATCTATGGTCAAATTGGCTAACATACAATAAGTACAGTGTGCTCTTGGTTTTGGAGGTAGATTCCCATGGTTCATCGCTTACCTACAACACCCTGTGCTCATCCCAACAAGTGCCCTCCTCAATGCCCATCACCCATTTTCCCCTCTCCCCACCCTACCCCCAGTCTACCCTCAGTTTGTCCTCTGTATTTAAAAGCCTCTTATGGTTTGCCTCCCTCCATCTCTGTAACTATTTTTCCCTCGTCCTTTCCCCCATGGTCTTTACATTTCTCAAGTTCCACATTTCATATGAGTGAAAATATATATCTTTCTCTGACTGACTTATTTCACTTACCATAATACCTTCTAGTTCCAGCTACATCGCTGCAAATGGCAAGATTTCATTCTTTCTCATAGGCAAGTAGTATTCCATTGTACATATAAACCACATCTTTATCCATGCATGTCAATTATTTGTCACTAAAACTGAAAATTATTAAAAAAAAAAAACTAAAGAGAAGTATACATTTTATGTAGGCCAAAGACTCAAGCAAACATTTTCAAGTCTTGACATTACTGTTTGAATTTTGGGACAGAGCCACACTGCGTCCATTTCAAGCTCTACCTCAAACTCATCCTTGGATGTGGCTAACCATAATTCATGTCAGTCCTCACCTAACAATAAATAGCACATAAAGCAGCCTGAAAATTTCCTTAAGAGTACAATACTCAGAAATACTGGGTTGGGAGGTAGGACCTGGAAAATTAGTAATCACATTTCAGATCACCAACATCTAAAAATCAATTCTGGAAAGAAACTTTTCTTCTTACAGTTAATAGCCTGCAAACAACATAACTCATTTATATCATTTGTTCTGCTGTGTCCTTGGAACTCTGAAAGTACCAGAAGTAGAGTTTTAGAAAAAAATGTCGATTATTATATTTTTGTATATTATTTATGATGACAACATATGTTGGTACACTTCAAGAATTATTCACAAAAGGGCTTTATACTTAAAGAATAAAAATTTTCACATCTTCTGTCCATTCAGTCTTTATAAAAGTCCTATGATATAAACAAGACAGATACTATTATCTCCATTTCACTGATGAGAAAGCCAACTTGAATACGGGTTCATGGACTAAAGTTCTCTAACCCAATAGGAAGTGGGAAAAGAACTAAAACTCACCTCGTTCATTTTGATTCAAATTCCAGGGAATATTAGGAAAAATGGACTGTAAAGTTAGATCTTTCTGGAAACCTAAATCTACTATCTACTGTTTAAGAATAAATGTACTATTTACTATTTGAAAGAAAGTTACATAATTTCTCTCTGAAATGCAGATTTATCATCTAAAAAAGGAGGATTAAAGGGGCACCTGGGTGGCTCAGTTGGTTAAGCCTCAGGTCATGATCTCACAGCTTATGAGTTCAAGCCCCGCATAGGGCTCTATGCTGACAGCTCAAAGCCTGGAGCCTACTTCGGATTCTGTGTCCCTCTCCGTCCCTCCCTCTCCCTCTCCCTCTCTCTCTCTCTGTCTCTCCAAAATAAATAAACATTAAAAATTTTTTTAAAAAATAAAAAAGGAGGGGCGCCTGGGTGGCGCAGTTGGTTAAGCGTTCGACTTCAGCCAGGTCACGATCTCGCGGTCCATGAGTTCGAGCCCCGCGTCAGGCTCTGTGCTGATGGCTCGGAGCCTGGAGCCTGTTTCTGATTCTGTGTCTCCCTCTCTCTCTGCCCCTCCCCCGTTCATGCTTTGTCTCTCTCTGTCCCCCCCAAAAAATAAATAAAACGTTGAAAAAAAATTTTTTTTAAATAAATAAAATTAAAAAATTAAAAAAAATAAAAAAGGAGGATTAAAAAAGATTTTCCTTGCAGAATTAAGACGAGCCAATGAGGATTCAATATGCAAATCACCTGAAACAAAATGTTTACTCAACAAGCACAGCTATCATTATTGTCCCCACAGTTGTCATCATGTCACCATCATTGTCACCGTCATCATCATCAAGATACACTGACCTAACAAATAACCATCCCTTTCATTCTTTCTGGCTAGAACTATTCTCTCCCATTAAGCCATGAACCCCAAGATAAAAAGTCTTCTACCCTTTTCTGTACTCTCTAGCATTTAGTATAACATATAGCAATATTTAATATTATATAAAGAAAGAATAAATCTGAAATATATGATTTGATCAAGCAGTGAGTTTATTATCTATGCTTTTCTCTAACATATTTAATGTTACACCATGATTAAACTTTTAAAGTTGTTAAAGGAACTTTAATTTATCTGATTCACCTTTCTTGGAGTTTTAAATTGACAGTCTTAGGAATAAATATTCTTGAAGTTCAAATGGCCTAATGTCATAACTTACCTCTGTGAAGTCAATATTTAAAGAAAAATCTCTAGACATTTTTCATTACACTTATGACAATGAAGATTTGTCATCTTAATTAGAATGTGTTTTCCTTTAGTATTTCATCACAAATACAAGTGCTCAAATACAAAGTTATTCAAATCTAAACAGTCATTCTTACGGTAAATTCTCTACTCATGTCCTTCATATTGGCCTTTTCTGTCCCTTTTCAATAAATGCTATGCAATTCAATCATGGCAAGTTTTTAAACACTTCAAACCATCCATACTATGGCTCCCGAATGCGGTATGTTCTTTTTAAAATAAACTTTTCTCTTCAAAATTCAACATGCTTCAAAATCATCTTTTATCACCTATAATGTTCTAAAATATGCTAGATGCTGAGAATAAATAAATGAATAAAACCTCAGCCCTCCCATCAAGAAGCTGGTTGTAATGAGAAGTAAGGAAGTTAATATACCAAATCAAAGCTGTCAAGGTTAAAGGAGACAGAAAGTACAGTTCATCCACAGTCTTGGGGCCAAGAAGGGAGTGTAGCCTAGGAGGAGAGAAAAACAAGAGGTCTCTCCAGAAGCAATGTCCTGACTTAGTAAGCCTTAGAACAAATGAGTACACCATACAGAAAAGAAGAAAAAAACTTCACAAAGGGAATCCAGGTACATAGACCCAAAAGCAAGGGAGGGCCTGATGCCATCAAGTAGTACTTCAAAGAAACTGGAAAAACTTCAAGGAGAGGAAGGAATCTGAAATGACCTGACGCTATTTATCCTGAACATGATGTGAAGATGTCACCAGCTAAAACCCAAGACCTGACCTTTACTGCCAACCTGCTTGTACTCACAGACATTTGACCCACATTTTTCCTTAAGCTCTTCTCTTAATTCAGGCAAATGGAAAGCACAACCACCCTTTAAGCAATAGCAACTGCCCTAACAAGACCGCCAGCCAGCCCAGACGACCCAGACCAGTTTGAATGTAACTCTCCAACTGGTGCCTGTGCAGATAGACCATGGAGTGACCTCTAGAATGACAGACAAGAGGCATCTGGGTGACTGAGTTAGTTAAGCATCTCTTGATTTCGGCTTAGCTCCTGATCTCACAGTTGTGAGTTTGAGCCCTGTGTGAGGCTCTGGGCTGACAACAGGGAGCCTGTTTGGGATTCTCTGTCTCCCTCTCTGTCTCCCCCTCCCCCTGCTCTGAAAAATAAACAAACACTTAAAAAAAAAACAGAATGACCAACAATTACCTTTACCTCACTATAACACTAAAATCTCAACCCAAGGAGGAGCACAAGCCTCATTTATATAACATAGAATGTATGTACAGGCATGTTTCCTTAAGGTGCATAAGTGAAGGATCCCCTTTTTCAATATTCATCCTAATCCTAAATAAAAGGAACCTACCCATCCTTCCTCAGAGAGTCACAGCTTTGAAAGTTATTCTCCATGATCTCATTTGCTGCAAATAAAGTTTACTTTGTGCGACAACCACCTGGTGTATCTGTGACTCACCAAGGAGCAGATTCACATTGGTTCCATTACAAAGATATTGATGGATTTTTAAACAAATGTCACAATCACATTCATGTTGGGAAAAAATGATTCTGAAAACAGCACTGAGAATGGATTGGAGGAGAGCATCACTACAAAAAGAGAGAACAGGAAGAAAGCCAGTCAGAGCATGCAATGAGACAAGTTATAGAATATAGAATAGAGTATAGAATAGAATATAGAATATATATATATATATATATATATATATATATATATATATCCATAAAGTCCTTGGGTGATGTAGTAAATGTTTAGCAACTGCATCTCCAGAAAGGAAAAAAAACAGCCCTGATTTGTAACATTTGTTTGAGTTTCATTCTATAAATATTCCCACCATGACCAATTTCAAGCTACCAACACATATTTGAATACAGAGTTGGGAAAATATGGGCAAAAGTATGCACGCAGACACATAATTTTCACCTTAATGGTGTCATTTGTAGAACAAATGTCTTCAGTGTAGATAAAGCCCAATTAATGTGTTCCTTCTTTTGTTGCCTGTGCTTCTGGTATCATATATCAGAAATCATTGCCTAATTGATGTCATTAAGATTTATATGTATGTTTTCTTCTAAGAGTTTAATCATTTTAGGTCTTACGTTCCATCCAGCCTTTGGTCCATTTTAACATTTTTAAATGGTGGGAGGTAAGGGTTCAAATTCATTCCTTTGAATATGGAACGAACTGGATATCCAATTTTCCTACCAGTTTCAAAAGAGGGTTTTGGCTTATTTTATAACTATAAGAGAGATCTGCATCATATTTTTATGCTGAGGAAAAATACGCCATGGAGAGTAAGAGGTTAAGAATGCATCCTGATTAATGAAAAGTTATAGAACTGAGCATACAAGTGATGGAATGAGCCACAAAAACATCTCCTCCACAAAAACAGAAGAAAGATGGGCTGAGAGGAAGCAAGAAGCGGGGAGGGTACAATTAATTTTTTAGTAGATGACCATCTTAAATTTAAGCAAATTCCTACTTGATGGCCTTCTATTTATTCTAGGAGTCTCATCATCTCATCCTAAGCCAGGGTTTTAAACAGTAAAGTTTTGAAATGGCCACTGAGAAGATCATTTGGGAATTCATAGAATTTATGAAATTCTCAGAATTCACAGAAATTATGAGGTAGATCTCAGGACACAAGAAGTTGTAAACTAGATATGTATGTGTATATATGTATGTATGTGTGTATATATATATATATGTATTATATATATGTATGTGTATATATATGTATGTGTCCCAGTGTCCTTTCACTTTTCCAGCTTAATAAGATATAACTGACCCATAATATTTAAGTTTAAAGCATACAATGCTTAGATTTGATACTCTTATATATATTGCAAAGTGATTACTACCATAGCTTTAGTTAATACCTTCATCATGTCACATAATTACCATTTCTTTTTTGTGGTGAGAATATTTAAGATCTACTCTCTTAGCAACTTTAAAGTATACAATATGGTACTATTAACTATAAGCATCGTGCTATACACTAGATCCCAAGAACTTACTCATCTTGTAACTGGAAGTTTGTACCCTCTGGCCAACATTGCCCCAATTCCTCTACATCCCAGCCCCTGGCAACCACCATTGAACTCTCTTTTTTTTTTTTAATTTTTTTAATTTATTTTTGACAAAGACAGAGTGGAGCATGACCTGGGGAGGGGCAGAGAGAGAGGGACACACAGAATCCAAAGCAGGTTCTAGCTCCAAGCTGTTCGCACAGAGCCTGATGCAGGGCTTGAACTCATGAACTGTGAGATCATGACCTGGGCTGAAGTCAGACACTTAACCGACTGAGACACCCAGGTGCCCCCCCCATAAGTTATAGGCTGTTTTTCTCTTGCTTTTAAGATGATTTGCATCTGAGTTTTGACAATTTCATTATAATGTGTCATGGAGTGAATCTCTTTAAGTTGACTTTGTTTAGTGACCTAAGCTTCATGATTTTGAATATCCAAATCTCTTCCCAGACTGGAGTTCTCAATCATTTCTTTACACATGCTTTCTCTTTTCTCCCTGTTCCCCTTCTGGAAATCAGATGATTCACAAATTGATCCTCTTGATGGCATCCCATAAACCACATGGGCTTTTTCACTCTTTTTCATTGTTTTTTCTTTGTTCTCCTCTAACTGGATAATTGCAAAGTTCCTGTTCAGAAATTTTCTTCTGCTTGATCCAGTCTGCTGTTAATGCTATCTATTGCATTTTTTTTATTTTATTCACTGCATTCTTTAGCTTTAGAATTTGATTCTTTCATATTATCGCTCTGTTAAAATCTCATTTTTGTTGTGTATTATTTTCTTTTTTTTTTTAATTTTTTTTTTAACGTTTATTTTTGAGACAGAGCATGAACGGGGGAGGGTCAGAGAGAGAGGGAGACACAGAATCGGAAGCAGGCTCCAGGCTCTGGGCCATCATCAGCCCAGAGCCCGACGCGGGGCTCGAACTCACGGACCGTGAGATTGTGACCTGAGCTGAAGTCGGACGCTTAACCGACTGAGCCACCCAGGCGCCCCGTGTATTATTTTCTTAATTTAATTTTCTTTGTTTTCTTGTGGCTCATTGCATTTCCTTAAAACAGTTCTTTTGAATTCTTTATCTGGTAAATCAGACATAGCCATACATTTGGGTTTGGTCACTAGAAGATAACTGTGATCCTTTGGTGTCATCTTGTGTCCTTGATTTTTCATGTTTCTTAAAATTTTGTGTTGCTATCTTCATATTGGAAATCGTTGTCCCCTCCTTCAGTCTCTAATAATTAACCATTCCAAAGTATCCAAATTCACATGTTTTGTTCCTACAGAGTGGACCTTCTCCTCTGGAAATGTGAACTACCACAAAGGCTCTCTCATCTGTGAGTGATTCTCTAAGACATTGTTTTCCAGGGCCAAGAGGGACCTTGGTCAAGAGGGGCTGAAGCCAGTTCATGGGCCACTGTGAGGTCCACAGCCAGGACTGAGGTTTATCTGCCTGTTACCCAATGCACCAAAGAGACTCCTCCTGTGTCCCCTGGAGTATGGTGCTGGATCCCACAGCCACCTCAAAGACATTCTTAACCATGGATGGATGCCAAATTTTTGTTGTTGAGGATGGGGACCAAAACTAGGGATGTCTTATGCCACTATGATGCTGATGTCACTCCACCAGTGGTCTTGATTAACTAAAAGAGTTACAATGGCCTCCTAAGGATACACAGAATAACTCAGGATATGCATTATAGAATGGCTCTCAAAGCATAGTCCCTGGAGTAGCATCAACAAGCAATGGAACTTGACAGAAATGGAAAATTTCAGGTCCCAAAGCAGACCAACTCTATTGGAATCTCTGGGAGTACATCCCAGCACTATATTTCACAAGTCCTCCATGTGACTCCAGAATATGGATAGTTGGATTGAAACAAAGTTTGGTTCTCAATGCACCAATATTAAAAGGGGACAAGAAGGTTGGGGGAACAGGCTATTAGACAACCAAGATGGTAAATCTCAACTGTCTTCGCTGGAAAGTGAAGAACAAAAGGTTTATAATAATTGGAGAAACTATAGGAGACCAGGAGTCAACATGAGATAGAAACACAGGTCTACTGGAAGTAAAGTAGTGAGATATCACTCACCATTCTCCATTTTTAAGAGTCCAAGCCTACCTTTCTCCTGGTGTCTTACTGAGTCTCAGCATCCACGCTTTAGTTAGAAAGAATTGTTGAGGTTATTTTATAAACAATATCAAAATTCTATAAATGGGAGTAAAGCCAAACTGTCACCCATGATTGCATTCTGTCCATCCTTCACAAGATATACAGTAAGATGAACACAACATTTCAGAGACAGTAGATTTACTAGGGGTATCTATAAGGGTATCTATAATTTGGTTTTTATCTAAATGCTGACCTCTGGCTACAATTAACCAACAGCTGTTTGAAAAGTAAATATTTAATAAGAATATTTACAATAGTCATAATGATGAACTGGGCTTTCCCATGGTGTTAAATCACATGAGGCACTGGTCCACATCATATGATGATTAAACAGTAGATCAAAAGGGACATTATTATTCTGTTTTCTTCAGTTCTACTAAAAAATACATGAATTTCAATGTTTTCATTTAATATAATTTGTTTTATCAGAAGATATTCACATGTGGGACTAAGGAGTCATTTGATTTCTAACCAATTTAAAGTGGAAATCATTGATCCAGTGACCCTAACCAGTCTGTTCTTAAGCTGAAGGATAAAGTAAACAATTTCACCTGAGAGAAAATAATTTAAAATAAATTTGTAACAGTGTTGACAACTTACATGGAAGAACACAAGAATTATATCCTATCATTGCTTAATTTATTTTTAACTTATTTTCCACAATCATTAGAGATGCTAGACAGATTTTAGTGGCAGAAAATTTAATTTTTGTCCTATTTAAATGTTCTAACATCACATTTCACAGGCCACAGTAATGTGAACCCTATATTAGAAATTATGCCATCTAGCGATTCTGAAAAGATCTAGTCAAACTGAAAGATGTGTTATCTGGAATCCAGTAAGGAAAAATAAACCACTCATCTAAACTATGCCTTGTTGGTAAAAATGGAATTCAAAATATCAAAAAGATACCCACAAGACATTTAAGTGAGCTAATGGCTGAAAACTGAGGGTTTTGCACTTCTTTATATAAGCTATTCCTAGAAGGGAATAGATCTCATCAGGAAATAAGTAGTAATGATGATAGACGATTTCAGGTTAGGTTACTGACTTGACTCTGTCTGATACAATCTGGCACAAAACCACTCTTGGGAGTCAGCAATACACAAACACTATCCCATATTTTACAGAAAAACACATTTGTCACATTTCAGGAAATGCAGCCTTAAACTACATTTTGTCATCACTTCATAATCTTAAATTTGTGCTGTATTTTGCTAGTCACACTTGAACTCGGTGAGGTAAAAACTAATTCTTCCCCCTCTCGTTGCTTTCACACAAAATCTGACTCTTCCTTTCCCATTCTTAAAAATATTGCTAGTGGGATGCCTGGGTGGCTCAGTCAATTAAGCATCTGACTTCGGCTCAGGTCATGATCTCGCACTTCATGAGTTTCAGCCCCATGTCAGACTCTGTGCTGACAGCTCAGAGCCTGGATCCAGCTTCAGATTCTGTGTCTCCCTCTCTTTCTCTCTTCTCCTCCCCCACTCACAATCTAAAACTTGAAAATAAGGCACCAAAAGGTATACAGTACATTCCTTCAATGTTGTACAGAGACAGAAGTCACTCGGGTACTATCTAAGAGTATGATCTTTGTTCATTTCACTGTTTATGCCTAATTGAAGTTCCAAGAAATAGTAAAGTTACTTGTAAACTTGTAGTTTTTTGTACATGAGCAATATAATTCCTAATGAAACATATAACCTTAAAGATATATGGCCCTGTTAGACATTTATCAGTTTTGTATATAACCTAGCAATCTTATCCTCTATAAATACACTAGCTTCTAAAATGTTCTTTGAATCAGTTACATCTTACTGGTTTCTTCATTAATCAATAAGTTAGATAAAAACTTTTACATTCTAAATTTGCACAGAGCTATGATTTTACCTTTTTGAAAATTATACTTTAACAGCATCTTGGCTGAATTCATAGCTCTCTGGTCACTCTCAGAACATTTTCAATCTAGTCTAGATGAAAACTATAATCTCTCATCTAATTTATTTTTTTATTTTTTTAATCTTTATTTTTGAGAGAGAGAGAGAGAGAGAGAGAAAGAAAGAAAGAAAGAAAGAAAGAAAGAAAGAAAGAAAGAAAGAAAGAAAGAGAAAAACAGCGTGTGAACGGAGATGGAGGAGAGGCAGAGAGAGAGGGAGACCCAGAATCAGAAGCAAGCTCCAGGGTTTGATGCGGGGCTCAAACTCAAAAACCGTGAGATCATGACCTGAGCCAAAGTCAGATGCTCAACCAACTAAGCCACCCAGGTGCTCCAGTCTCTCATCTAATTTAAATCCCCTCATCTCCTTCATCACTACTCAGGCCACAGTGTAAGACTTAAAGGGGGAAGAGGGGTTGGTCTGCATTTTAGTATTCCTGCTTTTCCCTGAATGTATTGTTTTGTACTTAATAATATTAGAAATTGAGAAGAAAGAATGGAAAATGCTGGCCTCTTGCCTCTACTTAACGGTCTCTACCATCGTCTTAGGAGTAGCATGCTATGTGGCAAGCACACAAATACTAGTCCTCCCAATGGGATCATGTTTGAGTTCAATGAGAAGTGTCACGGGTAGGGCCTCTCATGGTTCAGGCCCCTCATGTGGGAGATAAACTCTGGCTCGATATCTTCCGATCCCATTCCTGAACATTACGCTTCAGATTCATATCCTGCTTTATACTTATGCAAAGTACCCCTGAGCAGAGTACCAAAATTATGGCTCACGCTCCTTGAACCATGGGAAGCTCATGCATCTAGGTCACCCCACTTAACCTACTTTCCATCGTCCAGATAGGTGCAGGGCAGACCTGACTGGTTAAGTACATCTATAACCAGGGTGTAGGTGCTAGTCTCTCCTTCCACAGACTCTCCAATCTTGAAAACTGATTCTTTTAGAACCTTCTTCCTTCGGTTTATGTGGTAGGTAGTATCATGCCTCCTCCAAAGATGTCCCACAACCCAATCCCAAGAACCTGTGACTATGTTACGTTACACGGCAAAGAGGAATTAAGGCTGAAGATGCAATTGAGGTTACTAATCAGCTGACCCTACAACTGGGAGATCATCCTGGATTATCTGCAATCATAAGGGTCTATGAAAATAGAAGAGGGAAGAGTCAGAGTCAGAGTCAGAGTATAACGATGTGAGACAGTCTCAACTCATGTTATTGGCTTTGAAGATGAGGAAAGAGACCATGAAACATGGAATGTGGATGGCCTGTAGCAGCTGGAAAAGGCAAGGAAATGGATTCTCTTGTAAAGCCTCCAGAAAGGAATGCCATCCTACTGATATCTTAATCTTAGCCAGTGAGGCCCATTTTGGACTTCCCAACTAAAGAACTATAACATAATAAATACGTGTTGTTTTAAGCCAGTAAGTTTGTGATGAATTGTTATTGCAGTTACAGCTTAAATAGGCTTGAAGAGCCCACTATTCCTTTTCCCTTCCTATCCTCACAGTCTGGTATCCAAAGATTCTCAAAATCCTAGTCTTCCGCTTACATAGGTAGTAGGAGAGAGGGGGAACTTCTGGGTGTAAGATTCCCTAACCCCTAGAAAGTGTGAAAGAGGTGTGTCAAGCTCCCTAGTCTCTCTTTGGAATGTGGTACCCACTTTTTCAGCTTTGGGAATTTAACTGCAAGTTTAAGACGATAGGAAAGGATCTATCAAGCTAGACTAAATATGGGAGAGAGAGGAATTTGGTCTAAAAACCTGTGGCTAAGTGTCACAGGCTTATCTTGGGTATTTGTTTAAAATAATGATTAATGAATCTTATTCCAAACTTATCTAATCAATTATCTCTGGGGATGAAAGCTCAAAGCAAATGTTTTATACCTTCCAACACTCAAAAACTTGATAAACCCTGCCACAGAGGAATACATGTCTTCACCTCACTTCTCACTGTTACAGAAGCCTATAAGCCTACAAACAAAGCTTTTGTTTTTATAGCTAGAGATGATTTGCCACCATATTTGACAAATCATGGACCTGAGACGCAGCCAGGATAAGTGATTTGACTAAAAACACAACACTGGACTAACAAAGTAGGGGCTAGACAACAGATCATTTGACTTCTGCCCCCACACCCTCTACTCTCATTTGATGTCACCTCTCTTGAAATCGAAAGGGAATAGTGCCTTTTAGAAGCAAATGCATTTCCTGTAGGCTTGTTTCATTTCCACAGTAGTTTCTTTTTAATTATTGGTGTTTCAGTGAATGTGCCATTATAGTCCCATACCAACTGTGTGATTTGTAAGTGCTTATTCCTCAACATTTCCTAGCCAAACAATTATATGGGCTCTCTTCCCTCTTTGGCTCTGATGTTTTATTGTTGGGTTAATGGGGAGCATACTGAGCTGTCCTCCGCATAGGATACATGGTAATATTCAACTAATCTCAGATTTCTGTTTCTGCCATGGAGAATGTTTTACATGTCAATAGTCACCACTGAATTTACTGTTAAAAGAAGTTAAAAGGTTTGCTTTGATCCTGGAAGCCTGTCATTAAAACTCCTGCCAACTGGCAAAAACTTGAAAGGTTTGCTTCTCAGCACTGAGCACTAGGAAAGTTTAGTCAATTAGACTTGGCTTGATTTTTTTTTTCCTCAGGATGAGTTTTCCTCTTTGAAAGACTCCCCAGAAGAATGAATTAATAAGATGTCAAGGAAAGGAAAATTCAGATCTGAAGTGAAAATGGACAAAAGTATTATTATACACTAAAGGGGCAGAAGGCCTGCCTTAGCTTTGCAGCTCAGCACTCCAGACATCAAGCCTGACTTTTCCAAGAAGAGCGATGTCTTTAGCACTTAAAAACAGACCTAACAGCTAAAACCATCTCAACCCACTTCCTTCCTCTTTGCCCTTTCTTCTCACATGTGGTGTGCAAACCAAGTAAGAGCCATATTTCCACTAACTCTAATATCCATTGAGAAGTACACCATCCCATTATGCCTCCCTGTGGTACTGCCCTCAGAAATCAAACACCCGTCCCAGTTGCCAGTAGCTCTTATGACTCTGTGTTAACCCCAAGCAAGACTGAGATTTGCAGGAAACATCCAGCCTTGGTTTACGGATCATTATGTTTTCACAGTCCCTCTTCCCTGTTAGTCTGGATAAATCATTTTTAAGATTTTCTGTTGTAGAAACTGGAAACCTTTCTCAGCTGTACTATAGAAAGTAAACAGAATCACTGAACAGGAAAATGGAATTAATTGCATATATCACAATGTATTTTATATACGTTTATATATAATACAATCATAAGTTGCATATGTTACAATATGATGATTGGGTCTAAACACGGTTCCATTTTTTTCCAGTTTATCTAACATGGCTATTTTGGTGAACTCTACAAATAAAGCTAAAGAGGCATTTTCAAAATACAATGCCTTCTCCCCAACATGCTTTATGTGCATATTAGTTCACTTTTCTTCTACCATTACATCTAACTGGTCACCACATCCTCTTGTTTCAACCTTTGAAGACATCCCCAAAATACTTTCTTCCTCTTAGGTTTTGTTCCACAACTGCATACGAACAAGTATGCCTGGATTGCAGCAGACATTTAAATTGTCTCCGTTAGACTATAGATGCTGGAGAGGATGTGGAGAAATAGGAACCCTCTTGCACTGTTGGTGGGAATGCAAACTGGTGCAGCCACTCTGGAAAACAGTGTGGAGGTTCCTCAAAAAATTAAAAATAGACCTACTCTATGGCCCAGCAATAGCACTGCTAGGAATTTACCCAAGGGATACAGGAGTACTGATGCATAGGGGCACTTGTACCCCAATGTTCATAGCAGCACTCTCAACAATAGCCAAATTATGGAAAGAGCCTAAATGTCCATCAACTGATGAATGGATAAAGAAATTGTGGTTTATATACACAATGGAATATTACGTGGCAATGAGAAAAAATGAAATATGGCCTTTTGTAGCAACGTGGATGGAACTGGAGAGTGTGATGCTAAGTGAAATAAGCCATACAGAGAAAGACAGATACCATATGGTTTCACTCTTATGTGGATCCTGAGAAACTTAACAGGAACCCATGGGGGAGGGGAAGGAAAAAAAAAAAAGAGGTTAGAATGGGAGAGAGCCAAAGCATAAGAGACTGTTAAAAACTGAGAACAAACTGAGGGTTGATGGGGGGTGGGAGGGAGGAGAGGGTGGGTGATGGGTATTGAGGAGGGCACCTTTTGGGATGAGCACTGGATGTTGTATGGAAACCAATTTGACAATAAATTTCATATATTGAAAAATAAAATAAAATAAAATAAAATAAAATAAAATAAAATAAAATAGTCTCCTTTATTTTGAATCTTTATCTTCATTGCCACACCACAGCCAGATGAATAGTTAAGATAACAGATAAAAACAAAAGTCCTTTCTCTGTCAACGTCACAACACAGTGCACCAAGATTTGATATTATCTGGCCCACTGCAGCTAAATATTTCTTCTGTCTCCTTCTACTGGTGCTCAGATCATTCATTCATGCTTCCCCTTGTGCCTCGGGTCAAGCTCTTTCCTGCAAACTTTAAATGTTCTTGTCTACTACACAAGTCATCATTAGCCTTAAAGTTTAAGAGATTCTATGAAACCTTCCCATTTCCCATCTATATCTCTCTTTTTTGAAATCCAATTTAAGTTGCTATAAATAAGTTCCATTCACAGTGTATTTTCTTATACTTGTCTTATTTATATTTGTTTGGCCCTAATTTCTAAGATTTTTGAGATTCTAAGGATAAGAACTTTGCTTGGGAACTTCACATTTTATTAGATGTATCCTTCCATTTTAAACAACTAAAAACACTGGGGAAACTACTGGCAACAACAACTCTCAGGCACTGGACAATAAACAGCATAGGACTATGAGTCCTGAAAAAAGGAAAACAGGGGCGCCTGGGTGGCTCAGTTCGTTAAGCGTTCGACTCCAGCTCAGGTCATGATCTCACAGTTCGTGGGTTCAAGCCCCACGTCAGGCTCTGTGCTGACAGCTCAGAGCCTGGAGCCTTCTTTGGATTCTGTGTCTCCCTCCCTCTCTCTCTCTCTCTCTCTCTCTCTCTCTCTGCCCCTCCCCCGCTCATACTCTGCCTCTTTCTCCCTCTCTCTCAAAAGTAAATAAAACATTAAAAAAAACATTTTAAAAAGGAAAACAATTGAGCTGTGCCCTAAGATTGCCCCAACGTATTGCCTAGAGGAGGTCCCCAGGCTGCAGCATAGGGAGGGGGAAGCCAAACAGAACTTGTCAGTTTCCGAGTTGAGGGAAAGACTAGAGAATTTGTGGAGGCCAAGGTAGCTAGATCAATAGGATAATGTAGCAGACGGAAATGAGCTAAACAGAAAAGCTCTGGAGTTCTTCAGAGTTCTTTTCGAGCCCTCAGCTGAGTACTGATGAGAGCTCATGTTGTGAAAACACTACTTAAAGCCAGAGAAAGGACCGCCACATAAGTGGTGTTCAAGGCAGAACATTACCCCGAAAAGTAATTAAAAAGCATCAGACCTAACTGTGAGAACTCAAACTGTGAAAGTTCTAGAAAAAAAACTTTAGTAGAAGGCCTAATGTGAGCATAGGAAAGGCAAAGATTGTTTAAATAAAACACAGAAACTACAAACTATATGGGGAAAAGATCAACAAATTACATTTCATCAAATTTATAGACCTTTACCCTTTAAAAAACACTACTACAAAACAAAAAGGAGAGCCACGTGCAGAGAGAATATGGTTGGGAAACATTTTATGAAGGGTTTGTATTCAAAATAGAGAATTCTCACAAATTCCTAAATATTTACAGCAGCTAGATATATAAATGACAAAATCATGAAATAGCCCAAATGTTCATCAACTGGTGATTGGTTAAACAAGTATGATACATCTTTCAATGGAATAGTCTTAAGAAGTAAAAAAGAAAGAACAACTAACTGACAGGTTCAACAACATGCCAAGTTGACTCCAAAGGCCACCTACTCCTTTCTGGTTTTCCTCTCTTCACATGTTTCCTCCTCCTCACGGATGTTGGCATGTTTGATGTTGTTCCATTGGTCTCTGGGGTTCTTTCATTTTTCTTCAATCTGTTCTCCCTCTTCTTCACAGTGTATGATTTCTATTGACAAATCCTCAAGTTCACTGAGTCACCATTTCATATCTGCTATTGAGGCCATATAATGATCTTTTTTATTTGGTGACTGTACTTTAATTTTTTTAAGTTTTTATTCATTTATTTTAAAAGATCAGGACAGAGCACATGAGCAGGGGAGGGGCAGAGAAAGAAGGGAGCTGTCAGCACAGAGCCCGATGTGGGGCTCAAACTCACAAACCATGAGACCACGACCTGAACCAAAATTCAATCAGATGCTTAACCAACTGGGACACCCAGATAACCTGCTGATTATATTTTAAAACTCCAGGATCCTCCTCCCTGTTTTTAATTTCTATTCCTTTACGGAGATTCATTTTTTTGTTGAATAATTCTCTTTAAGTTTATTTGAGAGAGAGAGAGCAGGGGATGGGCAGAGAGGGAGAGAGAAAGACAGACAGACACACACACACACACAGAGGGAGAGAGAGAGAGAGAGAGAGAGAGAGAGAGAGAGAGAGAGAGAGAGAGAGAGATCCCAAGCAGGCTCCATGCTGCCAGTGTGAAGCCTGACACAGGGCTCGAACCCACAAACCCTGCGATCATGACCTGAGCTGAAATCAAGGGTGGAACACTGAACTGACTGAGCCACCCAGGCACCCACTTTGGGAGTAATTCTTAATTATGTTCCCTTTACATTCTATAAACAAGGCTTTTTCTAATTCTTTGAACACATTTAAAATAGCTACTTGAAAATGTTTCTATAAGAAATCCAACACCTTAGTGGACTCAAAGTCAGTTTCTATTGTCTGGTTATTTTCCTGATTATGTCACACTTCTCTGTTTCTTTACATGTTTTATGTTTTGTTTTTGTTCTTGCTATTGTTAAAACTGAACATTTAGACAATATATTGCAGCTGCTCTAGATTTTTATTTTTCCCCCAAGAGTTTTTATTGCTGTTTTTTTTTAATTTATTTAACATGCCTGGACATAATCTACAGAAGCTGTCACCCTCTTGGCATGTGTTTTCTGATGATTCTCATCATTTTTAAAAAAAAATTCTTGTTTTTATTTTTTAGCTTTACTTCCTAACGGTCATCTTAACTTAGTGGTCAGTTAACAATTGCTATGAGGTTGTACTCAGAAACTTTGATCTGGTATAAGGCTTCAATGCTTGGCTGGTTAAATTATGTGTGGGGTGGGAAATATATTCAAAGTTCAGGCAGTTTTCAAGTTTGATCCAGCTTTTACTTTCTGCTGGTTTACTCAGATCTCCCCTACGTGTGTTCATAGGCTTCTAGTCACCCAGGGAAGTGCGGAGAAAATTTGTGCTGTGTGTGGAGAATACAAAGCTGGGAGGGATATGTGAAAGACCTGGGTGGTCCCTCTCAGTTCTCCCACTTTGAGGATTTCTTCTGTTGATTTCTGGCTAGTTTGCCATACTTAGGGTTAGCTTACCACTAAGGCTGGTAAAGTGGCAGTCCTCTCTTACCCATTTACTCCAAAGTTTTCTACTTTGCTGACATTGTCACTACATATGTGGTTTTTGCACTCAATTCCAAATCAAGTCAGCCCCTTCCAAGCAGCAAAGTTTCAGTTTTCATGTCCAGCCCTATCTGGCAGAAATACTATGTCGTCCAGGTAGACAGGGGAATGGAAGAGGGAAGCATTTATCCGTTAGCCCTTGCTTTTCACTGATCCAGGTAACTCCACCAATGTTACTTAATCTGTATTTTCCCATACTTCCTGGGTGCACATGTAGGCATGCTGGTGTTCAATGGGCAAGAAGTGAGAAGCACGTGTTACAAATCCAAGAAAAGTATGGATGCACCTATGTCAAACCTGTGCAAACTGGTCACCAAGCAACGGCTGGAATAACAGGCAGAACTTGAAAGATTTGAAATGTTAAACAAGAGGCTTCTGATACAAAGACATCATGAAAACTTAGAGTGATATGGAATACTCAATATCATAAAGATGTTAGTTTGTTTTTCCAAATGCATCAATAAATTCAAATAAAATTCCACATTTTATGGAACATAAAACTCACAACACACGTTGACAGCTGAGTTTTTAAAATTTTACAAGAAAAAAATCACCACAGAATTCTGATTCTGAATTCTCTGAAGAATTTTGAAATCTCCTGAAGAAAAATAATAAATTGGAGATACTATTCTATAGATACAAAAAAAAAGCCATAGGGAAACTGACAGAAGGAAAGATAAGCTAAATAACAACAAAATTAAGAGCCCCAAAGCAGACCCATCCATATAGAAATTACAATATAATTTATTTACAACATAATTAATATTGCAGACCAATTGGGAAAACCTTGTGTTCTCAAAAAATGGTGCTGAGACAGTAAATTTTCCATATGGAAGTAATGTAATGAGATTTTATATTACACCATAAACAAATTCCAACTGAATGAGGACTCAAATATTAAAGTAAAATTAAAACTCAGCGATAAGTCATTAAAGAAGATATATGGTTGGTAATGACATAAGGATTGATTAAACTGGATCAAAAAATAACATTAATAACATATACCATGAAAAGATCTATACATTCATTACATGAAAATTAAGGAGTTCTGCTCATTAAAATACTCTATAATGAAAGTGAAAATCCAAGCAACAAACTGGAGGAAACTTAAAAAAACAAAACAAAACATACAAATTGCCAAAAGACTAGTATGCTGAATTCTTTATAATGTTCATTTATTTTGAGAGAGAGAGACAGAGAGAGAGAGATTGCGAGTGGGGGAGGAAATTGGGGGAGGGGCCAGAGGATCCCAAGCGGACTCCATGCTGACATCAGACAGGACAGCTTAAATTCAGAAACTATGAAGCACGAGATCATGACCTAAGCTGAAGTCTGACGCTCAACTGGCTGAGCCATCCAGGTGCCCCCTAGTATGCTGGATTCTTAAGGAAGTCCACAGATCAGTAAGAAAAGGACAAACAACCCAACAGAAAAATTGTCGAAAGAGATGAAGGAAGCAGAAGTGATCCATTATGTTGATTTAATCCACTAATAGATTTGGATTCAGAATTTGGAAAACACTACTCTAGACTACATGACTCAGGGATTTGAACAATTAGCATCAACTGAAATATACTGGCTCCACTCTGTGTATTGTTTACTTGTAGTGCCAGAATATATACAGTGTTCCCCAAATAATCATTTTTTTTAAGTTTCAAGTCACAAAATTGATAAACTGGCATTTAACAAAATCAAACCAAGTATGTAATAAAATATTCAACACTTGCTTCATCCTTCCCTGCCTTTACCACCTCCCCAGAAGTAGTTTTGTATATATCTTAGAGTGTGTCTTTGTGTGTTTCTTAAATCTTTTTCTACTCATTTACTAACACTTAGGTGTATATTATAAAAATACTGTATCATAATTATCTGTCACCTCCTTTTTTCACATAATTAAATATTATAAATATTTCAACATTAGCATATCTACTGATTTCATCAAATTTAAGGTGCTTTAGAGTCTTGGTTTTATACCTTATGTGAAAGTGTCAGCACAAGATTTATCCAATCCATCACTTTTTAAAGAAAGTGATTCTTTATTTTATTGTAGTTACATTTCAAAGCTTTAGGCACATCTGTCTAATATCTTTCTCAGGAATGATTTGATGTACACGTTCCAGTCAATTCTACAATAGCCCAGAAAGCAGGTTTTCCAAAGCTGGGAAATTTTCAAAAGGTACTTTCAGACGAAGAGGGAATTTTCTAGATGAACTTAATTTTATTTTTTAATAGCTATTCAAATGAAATTCAGATACAGAACTCCTCAGAGAGCTGCTAAAAAATATATTGCCTAGAGTTAAGCTATGTGAATCAGGAGCTAAGCTATGTGTGAAAACACATTACAGAGGCAACTTGACAAATATCTGAATTACTGACAACTATGCTGAACTATCAGCTTCATATATATATATTCACTTAGCCAATTTTGCCTTCAGATGAATAAAAAGCCATCTTTTTATGCATGCATGTGAAAACAAACTGAAGCAAACTGGGCCATTCCCATAACTCACTTTCTCTTCAGAAGAAACATAAAAGGAGAATCCCACTCCTTCTTTCACCATCATCCGGTAAGAGCACAGCAGTTGAGGTCGGGCTTCTCAGAGCAAACGTCTGCCCTACCTTTTCTATTAGATGTGGGTATTTCACTTCTTGCTACTTTCTGAAAAACAGCATTCCAACTAATCTATCTACGCTGACTTTAACACTGCCTCGACACTTCTTGCAGGGTCCAATTCAGTTGATACATAATGAAAGGAATTTAGACCCGGATGAGGTAAAGGATTATAAATGCCTGGCAGGAGAGGGTCAGCTGTCCCTTCCCTTCCTTTCTCTTGACAGATGTGGATCATGGCAGCTGAGTACAGATGCGGCTTCAAATCCTTCCCAACACAGCATTTCAGGAGGCCCCGACGGATCCATCGGAGTTGACACACAAGATAAATTCTACTGGCCATCCCTGAAGATCTGCTATCAAGTGACATTGTGACTTTAGGCAAGCATCTCTTTTGTGTCTCATTTTTTTTTTTTTTTTGGAGAACGATGTAACTAATTATTTCTATCTCCCCAGGATTGTTGTGAAGGTGACATAAAATAAATGCCAAGGAATAGCCCAATTTGTTATACAACACTTGATCAACATTTGTTGAGTGGATCCATAGAAACAGAGATAAGTGGTACTTGCGTTAAAAAATTTTTTTAATTTTAACTTAAAACTTTAGGATATGTAGTTTTAGGATCGCTCCCTCAATTTTTAAACTTTTGATTATGGTAAAATACATATAACATAGAATTTACCACCTTTACCATTTAAAAAAAATTTGTTTTAATGTTTTACTTATTTTTGAGAGAAAGAGAGACAGATGCACAAAATCTGAAGCAGGCTCCAGGCTCTGAGCTGTCGGCACAGAGTCCGACACGGGGCTTGAACCCACAAACCATGAGCTCATGACCTGAGCCCAAGTCAAATAAATGCCCCACTGATTGGGCTGCTCAGGCGCCAACCACCTTTATGATTTTCAAGCATACAGCTCAGTAGAGTTAAGTATTTTCACAATGTTGTGCGACTCAATCGCTGGGACTTTTTCATCTTGCAAAACTGAAACTCTACACTCTTCAAACAATAAAACACCATGAGCCCATCTTCCCAGCTCCTGACAACCGCCATTCTACTTTCTGTTTTTATGAATTCAACTACTCTTCGGGCTTCATTTAATTGAACTCATACAGCTTTTGGTTTTTTGTACCTGGCTTATTTTACTTAATATAATCTCCTCAGTTCATTCATGTTGTAGCATGTGGCACAATTTCCTTCGTTTTTAAGGCTGAATAATATTTTACTGTATGTATACAGAATATTTTATTCATTCATTCATCAGTTGATAAACACTTGGGTTGCTTACACCTCCTGGCTATTGTGAATAATGCTACTATGAACATGCATGTATAAATATCTCTTTGAGATTCCGTTTTCAATTCTTTCGGATATATACCTGAAAGTGGAATTACCGAATCATATGTTAACCCTATTTTTAACTTTTGAGGAACTGCCGTGCTGTTTTCTAGAGTGGCTGCAGTATTATAGGTTTCCAGCATCAGTGCACAAGGGTTCAATATTTCCATATCTTTGCCAACATTTATTACTTTCTGTTGTTATTGTTGTTTTATAGTAGCCATAATAATCCTAATGTGTATGAGATGCGGTATTGCATTACGGTCTTGATTTGTGTTTCCCTAAGGATTAGGGATGTTAACCATCTTTTTATATACTTGCAGGCAATTCATACCTCCTTTTTGGAGAAATGTCTATTCATGTCCTTTGCCCATTTAAAAGAATATTTCAACTCTTGCAGATGTTAAATTTCTTTAAAGTTTTTTTTTTATTAAGGACTGAATTTTTAGAGCAGTTTTAGGTTCACAAAGAATTAAGATATTTCCCATATACCCTCTGCTCCCACACATGCATAGCTTCCCCAATTATCAGTATTCCCCACAAGAGTGGTAAGCATGTTACAACTGATGAACCTACACTGATATATCATTATCACCCAAAGTCCACAGTTCACCTTAGGTTTCACTCTGAGTGTTGTACATTCTATGAGTTTGGAAAAATGTATAATGACATATATCCACCACTACAGGATACAGAGTATTTTTCACCGCCCTAAAAATCCTCTGTACTCTGCGTATTCATCCCTTCACTTGTTCTCAATCCTCGGCAACCACTGATTTTTTGCTGTCTCCATAGGTTTGCCTTTCCTAACAATGCCACATAGCTGGAATCATATAGTATATAGCCTTTTCAGATTGGCTTCTTTCACCTAGTAACATGCATTTAAGGGTCTTCTATGTCTTTTTAAGCCATGATAGCTCAGCTTGATACTGAATAATACCCCATTGTCTAGAGGTGCCACGGCTTGTTTATCCATTCATCTACCACAGAACCTCTTGAGTGCCTTCAAGTTTTGGCAATTATGAATAAAGACACTATGAACATCCATGTGCAGGTTTACGTGTAGACATAGTTTTCAACTCCTTTAGGTAAATACCAAGGAGCATGATTGCTGGATCATATGGTAAAGTATGTTCAATTTTGTAGGAAACTGCTGAAGTGTCTTTCAAAGTGGCTGTACCCTTTTGCATTGCCACCAGCAGTGAATAAGACTTCCCGCTGCTCTACATCCTTTGCCAACATTTGGTGTTGACAGTGTTCTGGACTGGACCATCCTAAGAGATGTGTAGTGATATCTCATTGTTTTAACTTGTATTTCCCAGAGGACACAGGACATAGAACATTTGTTCACGTGCTTATTCGCTATCTGTGGATCTTCCCTGGTGAAAAGTCCAACTTTCTTTGGTGAAAGTTTTTGGCCTATTTTTTATTCAGGTTGTTTCTTTAATGTTGAGTTTAAGAGTTCTTTGTACATTTTAGATAACAATCCTTTATCAGATGTGTTGTTTTTTGTTTTTTGGGTTTTTTTTACAAATCTTTTCTCCGAGTCTGGGATTTGTCTTCACATTCTTTTGATGTTGTCTTTTGTAAAGCAAAATTTTTAAATTTGAATAAAGTCCAGGTTATCCATTATTTCTTTCATGGGTCCAACCTTTGGTGTTGAATCTAAAAAGCCATTCCCATACCCAAGTTCATCTAGGTTTTCTCCGATGTCATCTTCTAGAAGTTTTATAGCTTTGCATTTTATATTTAGGTCTGTGATTTAGGATTTCACTTTGTATCGTAAATTTCAAAAGCAAAATCAAAACAAAAGCAAAGAACATGTGTTCCTTACCTTGGATAAGGAATTAGCTGAGTTTTTCTGAAATTCTAAGGGTAAAAAAATATACACTTGAATTTTTATAATGTCCTTTTTCAAAAAATCAAATACTATATAAAGTTCAGCTATTGGAAAGATTTGTCCTCTTTCCTCAGGTCTCTGACATTTTTCTTATTCCTGTATCTCAGAGCTCTATAATATGACACATTTATATAACTAAAAGCTAGCCACAGCTTTTCATAAAAAGGAGAGGAAGGAAATGTAGATGTTCTAGAGGTGTTGTCAACTCAGAGAAATCATTTGCCTTGGAAGAAAAATGATATGACAGTATTATATGCTAAAATAGAAGAAATAAGAAAAACAAGGAAACCTCTTTAATAATGAAAATCTAAAAGCCTAACTTCCTCAATGAGGGACACAGTTAAAGTAAAACATTTATGTGTGTTACTATGATGAATTCTGATTTGTTACTAAATGTTGGATTTGATTTTCTTTTGTGCTTTGCCATTGTATACCAGCATTGTTTTCTATGCATTATTTATGGCCAAGACCCAGCTTTGTATCACCTGTGTGATTAAAGTATTAAAAAAGAAGGACATGATAGATCATGGCAATTTAACATTATGCGTAAGTATCAGATTACCAGGGCTGAAAGAATCATACCAAGATTAATTTCCCCAGAACTGTTCTTATCTAATTTGTAAAGTAAGTTTTTCAGTCACAAGGAAGTTGGGGAGAGGCAAAGAAAAGGCCAATACTTAGCTCTGGCTCTTTCACCTGCCAGCCAAATCTGATGATTTTATTCTAACACAAAAACATTAATGAAGAGCCTCTCTTTAGAGCTACCACTGCCGACTGTGTCTGCTCCTTTATAGATAACAATGGCAAGAACTACAAGAAGAACCAAGTTTTGGCACTAGAACTGGAAAGAGGCAAAATAGAGCCTTGGAAAGATAAGGGTCTTCACAATTTGAAATCATACGTATGGTATCAAGCCCTCACACTTAACTTCATCCAAGGAATAAGAAGGAATGCATGATGAAACAAGTTAAGTTTCCTTTCAGCCTAGAAACTTTCGGAATCGGAATAAAGTACAGATGAATGCTAAGATTTTTGATACTTTGCTGAAAATTATATTTCCCGGGGCTCCCAACTCTTGTGGTGTGCATGACCATAACACATTAGCACAAGCAGACACGGCGCATTCGAACAGAGGAAGAGGACAAAATAACCTGCTCAGAAAAATGCTCTGGTTGATATCCGAAGGGCAAAAAGCCAACAGAATCAGTGAAGATCCCGGGAGTCCCAAATGAGTCATCTCATGGATAGGAGTAGGGGCAACTATAACATTGCCAGTTTTTTAAATGACCCGAGTGGATTACGTTAACCTCTTCTGGTGGACTCTCACAGTAAAGGCTTGTCTTATCTTATCTGATTCCTTCTCCTCAATCCAACCCCATACCAAGGATGGGTGAAGACTGCTCTTCCTTGGCCACGCATCAGCTTCAGTAGAATGTGAGGGCTGGGGAAGAAGTTGGAAACTCTGTATACGCATGGGGGTTGGGGGAGAATAAGAGAAAGACTGGGAAGGCTTAGGGAATTGGAAATACCATTACAATCCTGTTTTCAAAAAGTCTTCTACCCCTAGTTGATCCCTAACTGGATAAAAGGAAAGATAATATGTTTCGTTTTTTCTTTCATATTTTGTTTACTGTTTTGTTCTTTTTTTTTAAATTTTTTTAACGTTTATTTATTTTTGAGACAGAGCATGAATGGGGGAGGGTCAGAGAGAGAGGGAGACACAGAATCTGAAACAGGCTCCAGGCTCTGAGCCGGCAGCCCAGAGCCCGACGCGGGGCTCGAACTCACGGACCGCGAGATCATGACCTGAGCCGAAGTCAGCCACTTAACCGACTGAGCCACCCAGGCGCCCCTTGTTTACTGTTTTGTAGTTTTGTAAACACTTCAATGAATGGGTTGGGCTTAGCCCCCTTCAGCTAGCATGATGCAATTTTAGCCCTACCTGAATTCGTTTTTCCCTTTAAGTGGATATATCAGAACCAGTCACCATTTTTTTTTAACTGCAGTAGTAATAATTCATCAGCCCACACATGACTCAGGCTACCTAGAACCTCCGTCAATGGCACTTCTTAAGCAGATGTTTGGCTGAATATTGAAACTGAATAGCCAGGAGAAGTCACTTGCCTGTCCTTGCAGATCAAATGTGAAAATATATCTTTTCTTTTCTCTTACCTATAGAGGAAATGCTTTCCAACTCAAGCATGAATGTCCACCATACTATGGCTGGTACCTGGTACCTCTTTTCTATTTCTCGCATCTTGCCACATTCAGAATAGTGCTCAAACATCTCCCACCCCTTCTCTGACACAGAGTCCTAGAGCTCCAAGGAGGTCATTCCTGGGAATGTTGCTCTCTCCTGGGACATGTTTCTTTTCCAGTCTTTCAGTGTTCTCTAAATGCCACTAACAAACTCAACTTCATTTCTTCAATGCAATAAACCAATGTTGCTATTACTGTTTGAGGTTAGGGTCATCCTTTTGGTAGGTCCACAGTAATTTGATCTTCATAAGAAGTTTGTAGAGTAACTGAGCTGCTAATATTAACATCTTTTATAGATTTGAAAACTGAAGCATCAGAAGACCAAGTGACCTAGGCAAAGCATATTACATGGTTTACAAAATGAGACAGCAAATGAATGGATGACTAAATGAGTGAAGGAATGACTTGCCCAAAGGGGCAGAGACCACTAGAGCTCAGATTCCCTAGCACTTAGCCCATTCACCTCCCTGTAATACACAGAATTGAAATCTCTTGACCAAATGTAAGTTGCATATGCATCTCAAGTTGCATATGATTGTGCAAATAAAAAAATAAAGAAAAAAAGAATTTGTACAGCACTATTAGTCAATAAAATGTTTTATCATTATATCCCCTATACCCTTTAATTATTTTTTAGCACCAACCGGAAAGGTATTAGCTGCATTTTAGGACAAGAAGCTAAGGCCCAGAGAAGGTAGCCTAAGTGAACATAGCTAATGAGTGGTAAAGCCGAAATTTGAACACAGATCTAATTCTAGATCCTGGGTTTTTTTAGTACATGAAATCAAAGCTCAGGCCTTCTCAACTTGCTTACCTCCAAAACAGAACACTTGTTTTGTGGCTAATAGAGTCTTGAGATGCTCCAAATGAGTTTGAATCCTTTGGAAAATTAGGCATATATCCTTTACCACAATAGTAATATTGATCCCAGCATGGTCTTCTGTGCTCCCACCCTACAAGCATGGTTGCTAGATAAGGCAGTTCAGAGAAGTTATCATTAAAATGTAAAATCTAATAGCTAGCAAGACGCCAAATCTCCCCGGGATATAGATTCAGTAGCATTACTGAAGCCTACTGGAAACGTGATACTAATGGCAAGAAGGAACTTTATAGCTCCCGTTTTCCTTTGCTGACATTACAAATGTAAAACCTCTCATTTCCCCAAAAGTTCATCCACTTGATCTATGCTACTGAGGCTACATATTTAGTATCTTTCTGGCAGCAGGAAAGATTCTGGCAGAGACCAGTGGGCCTGTTACTCGTACACTGGGAGAACTCATTCCAGGACACAGAAATCACTCCTGAATCTCCCCACCCCTATTCCATCCCACACCTAGTCCAGCATGTATGTACTCACCAGCAAAGACCAAGGACACTGTTAGGCTGTAGATGGATCACTAATCACACCATAAAGAATTAGTCTCCAATGAAACAAAGGGAAATTGGACTGGAACATGGTTATTACGTATGCTAAAACTGAGAAAAACCCAAGGTACTGGAAATAAGTGAAACCATGAAAAGAAATGACTGCAACTCACTAAGACGTAGCTAACGTATACAGAGCATGCTCTCCTTTGTTCCTTTCTTCCTGCTCCATACTAGCCCAGTGAACTTGAAGACCTAGTTCAACTCTTATCTCCTGCATGAAGGCTTGTCATCCCTCGAGGAAGAACGATTTGTTTGCTATCATTTTCCCTGGTAGGATTGAGACCGTATATATCTTCTTTGCTTCTTTATCCTCTACTTAGTAAAGTGGCGGGCACACAGTAGGAGCTGAATAATTATAACTGAATTAATTAAATCACAGTCCCCGCTCTGTGTTCCCATAACATTTAACATTTAATTCATACCAGAGCAGCCCCTTTCTCATATTTTTGTTCTGGATTTTATTCTTTCTCCCTTACTGGATTACCAGCTTTTTGAATGGTAAGAGGAACTGGGATCTCCTTATTTTGGTAGCCCAATATTTACCAGAACACTTTTATGGAAAACCAATTCTACAGACATTTCTTGGATAAAATGGAAATAAATGACCTTTAGAGTAACTTATTTCTAATATTCTATTATATTAAGAAAACAAGTTCTTACAAAACCTGGTGCTTGAGAAGCTCTATTTGAGAAGCAAGAGGAACACTGATTAAATAATTAGAGATGTTTTGCAATGCAGGCCACTGAATTGTAATTAGGCACTTGTTATTTTGTTCCTTGCCAGATTTAAACAAGTCAGTGAAAAACAAGATTCATTCAGGTAACTATTTTAAATAAATTGGACACAGTATGTGTCCCACCAAGGGGATTTTTTGATATGGAGTCTGTTTCTTTATGTTCCATTCACCACACTCCCCAGTCTCTGGGTCTGATTAAAAGCCCAAGTACATTTTTACTTTAATTTAGCTCTGAAGTCAACAGAAATTTTTTTACTACTGCAGAGGTCACCTGGCAAGCAGCCATCCAAATTAAGAAGTGAGAGCTGTAACTCACAGCTAATAGCAGCTAGTTGCATTGCCTCTGAAAGGGGAACTCAATGACCAGCAAAATTTAAGGGAGTGGAGGGTTTCAAGCCATCAGCAATTCATACACTTCTCTATATCCAACTTGCTGGGTTGGTGTATCCCTACCTGTCATGAGAATATACTAAGAAGCCAGGCCACAGAGTGATAAACCTTCCCAAATAACTTGGGGTGTCACAACACTGGAAGAGAAGTAGGATGCTTAATTAAAAAGAGGTTCACTGGGGACAGCAGTCGATGTAATATCTGTTCTCAGAAGGTAGCTCCCAGAGGGTACTGATGTCACGCAAACCCAAATTCACAGGTGGCCTTTCACTCAGAACCCAGCATTTCTTAATGTACGACCAAGCCACACATGACATCTGCAGAATGTGTAATTTATCAGGACAGGGATAGGGATAGCTGCATGAGCAGTTGCACAGGGTCCCACAGTTGGTTAAGGTTCTACTGTTGCCATTTTGAAGACCTTAATGCATTTTCCACAAGAGTCCCCACATTTTTGTTTTGCACTGGGCCCCACAAATTATGTTGCTGATCCTAAGCAGGGGAAAAGACAACCATTATTGACTTTTTTTGAAGACTATGCAAGTCCCTTACTGTCTGGTCAGAGAGTTAAAGTTCTTGGTAGCAAATAATGCAGACATCAAAACACTATGCTGGATTTAGAATGAAAATTAGTCACAGTTAAGATCTGGACCAACTGCAGGGGACTTTTATACCCTTTCATCCTGCACTCTGCTCCTAGAAAAACTGTCTTATCAGGATGGCCACTGCTGCAACCTTGCAATGGTTGCTTTCAGTCACCAAGGTTGGTTAGTTCATTATTTCTCTCAAAACAGTTCAAGCAAAATTGTGAAACTGACAGTATATATTTGGATCCCCACTCCTCTTCCTGTGCCCGGCTATCCCAATACTGCTACCAAGTCCCTCTTCTGTCTCTCTAGCCACCTACTCTAGGTGTCACTATCCTTGTCTTCTTTACCCACCCATGTCAAAATGTGCTTTCAGTGAAGGGTCTGCTGAATTATTTCACACAGAATTGATAAATAAATAAGCTTATCCATCTAAAGAAAGAACATAGAACAGTGTCTGACATAGAGTCAGCATTTAATAAGTATTGGCTGTCATTTTTATTGTCATTAGTATTTTTCTGGTTACTAAAATGTTAATCCTCTGCTAGACACACATATTCTTTTTAAAATTTTTTTAATGTTTATTTATTTTTGAGACAGAGAGAGAGCATGAGCAGGGGACGGGCAGAGAGAGAGGGAGACACAGAATCCGAAGCAGGCTTCAGGCTCTGAGCTGTCAGCATAGAGCTTGACATGGGGCTCAAACTCATCAAATGTGAAATCATGACCTGAGCTGAAGTCAGACACTCAACTGACTGCGCCACCCAGGTGCCCCAGAGATACACATATTTCTTAAAGTGAAATGAGTATGGGGTAGTTGAAAGATGTCAGAAGTCAAGCAGGCCTTGGTTTACATCATGTATCAGTTAATTCATATCTAAGCCTCAGTTTCTTCAACTGTACAGAAGAGGATACCCATCTTGTGAAATTTTCATAAAATTTAAGTGGAGGATATAAAGCAGGCAGCACAGTGTCTGGCTCATGAGACATGCTCAACTAAGGTAAGTTTCCATGCAGAATTGCTCCTGTCTACATAAGCATTAGCATTTCGACAAGGGTCAGAACTATAAAATATGGGAAGACCAGGGTGGAAAGATATCCTGATGGCAGAGAAGGAATTAAAACATTTTTCCCTCATCATTCGAACCTAAGCTTTTGACTTGTACTCATCTTTTAGATCTCAGCTTAGCTGTCACTTCCTCCAAGAAGTCTTCAGTGCTAAGGTTCTAGGGAGCTGCATCCTCCTCCTGTCATACAAAAATACAGTATCATGGGTGATCATTCACTTGTCTAAAATCCCTGCTTGATAGTAAGCTCCTCGAGGCTAGGAAATGGGTCTGCCTTTGTAGTCTATGTGGCCACAGCGATGCTTCCTATCCCAAATGCTCTTTGTCATTCCCTCATCAAAAAGTGGAGTCTCTGTCCACTCCTCCGCTTAAACTTCAGTGGGCTTTGTGACCACCTCAACTCAAGATGTAAAGTAGAAAATAAATCCATATGCCTTCTGAGGTTAGGTCATAAGAGGTAGTATAGCTTCCACCTGACTTTCTCTTAAAATAATCCACCCTGAAACTCACCCACTAGGGTGAAAGACCAAGTCACATGGAGAGGCACAGAAGGAGGGAAATTGAGGTCCCAGTCATTCAAGAGCCAGCATCAACTTTTGGGTCATGTGGGCAACCCATCTTAGAATCAAAGATGCCAGCCCTAAAGTAAGTCATCTCAGCTAAGGCCATACAAACCAGATGTGCCTTTTCCATCGATTCCAATCTAAATTGCAGATTCATTAACAATGTGAGGCAAGAGGATGGATAGAAGAGAAGGAAGGAAGGAAAGAAGGAAGGAAGGATTTTTCTATTATATTTTTCATTTAATAGATTAAGTTATTAAGTTATAATATTTCTGTGTCAAGAACAATAGACAGAGATTTTTTTTATCTAATAGCTAAGAGATCAGCATGTAACATGGTCTGTTATAGAGGAAGAAAAGTAACCCTGGAAGCCAGCACTCTAGAGGCAGCTGACTCCCAAGTCAAAGACACAATGGAAGGAGAAACTCTGAGTTAACATGTCAGTAGCTGATGGAACACTTCCTATCTGGAGATCACCTTTCCACTGTATCGGTCTCTAACTGGGTGTGCCTTTGGTTTTATATTGGCCTACACATCATGAGTGTTCAAAATACCACCTCAATAGCAAGAGTAAGGATCTAGGGCAAAAGTAGCAGAGAGTTTGGGGAAAGAGCAAAGGCAGTATTAGAATACTTTGGTGTTCCTTGTAGATGGCTTCTCAATACCAGCTTCCAGACAACTCAGAAATGTTAAAAATCAAGTGGAAGCAAATATGGTCCCCAAATACTTTGCATTCCTGCTCCCCACACTCCCACCTTTCTGATGATATGAGAGACATCAAGCCTTATAAGGAAGTGTTAATTGTCAAGCAACCTCGAACTTCTCTGAAGGGTATGATATATTTGATAATGGGATCCTTTCTCTAAGCATATATTTGAAATGCTTGACGGCTCCCATTAAACCCTTTATATGCTGTACTATTTAAAGGCAAAGATAAAGGACCCGCCATACTTTTTATTGTTGGTTTTGTTTTTCTCAAAGTTCTGGTATTTTTTAGATGATGTGTGGGGGTATTCAGTACTCATGCACCTAAACTCCTTAGGTAGAGCTGAGAAATTTAATTAGAAAATGAGTGGATTGAAAAAAGAAGAAGAAAAGAAAATGAGTAGATTAAATAACCTGTCTCCTAAACAGTGAGCTCTGGATGTTCCTGCAAGGCCCGGAACATTCTTATCCAGCTTTTTATCTCTGCAGGCCTGTACTTTGTAGATACGTTATAAATGTTTAATTATTTTAAAAGGAGACATCCAAAATGATAGCATCAGCTATTGTCACAGGCAAAAAGCATTAATTAAAAAAAAAATATATGGAAAGTTTGTCCATGTGGAATGAGGTGTTATCTCTTTCTCTAAAATTTTACAGTTTAATGAAAGGCCATGTTTTCTAGAGAGAACTCAGCTTTCTAGACTGTCAGAGCTATTGCGGCATAGGTGGTCATAGGGGTATTGGAGGGTCTAGCACAAATTTAAGGATAGAAATCCATCCTCTTTTCTGCCCATCTAAACCTTATCATTGTAGTACTAGACGCATCAGACTGAAGCTCAATGATTACTGTAATTTTCAGTGCTTTAGTCAGCTTTTAAAATATCTAAGGATCTTAGTTTGCATTTTCACACTAAAAATTAAAATATGAGAAAAATACCCTGCAGATAGTTTTACTTGCTTTTTTGAATTTTGAGAAAATATATATGCAATATAGATACAAATATAGGCGTTAAATATAAATGCATATGTTTTACATATATATTATAAACATATATGCCCTTATATACGTATATAATAAATACATGTGGTCACTGGGTGACACAGAATAGAAAATATAATTTCTCATGTGAAATGCAAACCTGTGTTTCCGGACCTGTCAGTTCCAGAATATGCTGCTACTTCTTGGAAGTATTCCAGCTTCTTGGCTAGATATATATTTTTCGAGGTATTTTAAGACTCACCCTTGTTTCAAAAGGAAGCATAATTTCCGACTGACTTTCAGGGTAAACATACTGAATATCAAAACATGCCATTCTGCTTAACGACCAAATAAGTGAAAATTTTGTCTCTCCATGTTGAAACCCATCTCCATAATCTGTCTAGCATGGTTAGTTGTAAAAAACTTAGGTGACTTTTTTTTTTCTTAATAAGAAGCTCATTTCATAGGGGGTCTAATATAGCATATTTAGAAATTTTGGAATTAGCAATTACTAAAACACTGTGTACCCACAGACTGGGAAGCCAGAACATAGGCTGTTAAGCCAGAGAAAGTCAGTTTGCCAGAGATCAAATACAAGGGAATTTAAACAATTCTCTGGGGTTTTTTGTTTGTTTTTGATTTGTGGAAAGAACATCAAGAATCAACTGTGAAAAGACTATTTGAAGACTTGACACAAGAGAAATGTTCCTCAAGTACTCTTTGAAGAATACAAATTGGTATAACCACTTTTGAAAACAGTTTGAGATTATTTCTTAAAAAGGTAAACATAGCTAGTATATGACCCAACCATTCTACCCCTGGGTATTTATCCAAGACAAATTAAAGCACATGTTCATACAAATACTTATATACTAATATCCACACAAGCTAGATTTTTCCCCAGGCAAATGTGGAAATAACCAATACACTGCACATAATACGAATAATATTTTATTTAAAGGAAGATAATCAAAACTTTAAAGACATCTTGGTAGCTAAAACAATGGGGAAAAGTCAACCAAAGCATCCATATATGGGGAAAATTTAAAACTCTAGAAAGCAAAATAAACAAAGATATAGACAATAGAAGAAAAGAAGACATAAGAATATTAGAACATTTCAAAGAGTCACAAACGATAAAAAAAAAAACTGCACATGAAAAGAATGAAAATACGGAGAATCCAAGTGAAGAACTGGAAGAATTTACCTTTAAAGGTATAAAGACTATTTACCTTTAAAGGTATAAAGACTTCTCAAGAGTGAACCTAAATGCTCAAAAGTCTGTGGAAATGCCTTCAAATCGAAATAAAACATTCTTTGTTCAATTTGGAATTTTTTTTAACATTTATTCATTTTTGAGAGACAGAGATAAAGCATGACGGGGGGAGGGGCACAGAGAGAGAGGGAGACACAGAATCTGAAGTAGGCTCCAGGCTCCCGAGCTGTCAGCACAGAGCCCGACGGGGGGCTTGGACCCATGAGCTGCAAGATCATGACCTGAGCTGAAGTCAGATGCTTAACCAAATGAGCCACCCAGGTGCCACTGTTCAATTTAGCATAAAATCCAGATAACCATTAAATGGTATAAGATTGGGACAAAGATATTTTCAGACCAGCAATATTCCCTGTGCCCTTTCTCAGTAAGCTACTGAAGATATGCTTCACCAAAGCAAGGGAGAAAGAATGTGTAGGGTCCACATGCAGAGGCTAGCAGGCAGCTAGTCCAGAGTGAGACAGGAATACGGGGTGCTCCAGAAGGGATGTCCCCAGGAAAGAAATTTGAACTAATTGATTACTTACATGACTATACAGAAAATAATATTCTGTTCCAGACACTGGGAAGAATTAGTGATAAGGAAACCAAATAAGAAGGAATCAATTATACAAAACAATTATTATTTCCAGGGAAACCAGAAAATTGTTCAAGAAATAAATATTGTCTTGGTACTTTGGCTGAAGCCTGAATAAAACTATTATTATCCTTTAAATCATTAATTGGATTACTGAAAATTAATATTAAATAGTTTGATGAAAAACTATTGGGAAAAAAATTGAATCAGTAGTTTGGCTGGACAGAAAAATTGCATCAAATCTTTCATATTAGGAACTAAATAATGTCTACATTTGATAAGACAAAATAAACATTATCTAGAAATGATTAATAGATTTAGAAATATATTTAATTATCTATTAACTGATTTAGGTGTAATTCTTCTGCAATCAATACTGGCTTAACAAATGGGGTGTGGTTTTTGCTCACAAAACAAGAAATACAGAAGCAGTCAGTCCAGGCATGGACAGTGGCTCAATAATAAGGGGCCAAGATTTCTGTGACCCTGTAAGCCTTTCTTTCAGGTCAGTCACAAAGTAACAACAAGCTATAGCCATAGCTTCTGTATGGCAGGCTGGAGGAAGGAGGAAGGACAGAAAGCAAAAGACAGCATTTGAAACAAATTTTAAACCTAATCTGACAATGTGATGACCATCCATTTTTGCAAGAGAAACTGGGAAATGTAGTTTTTTAGCTGGACATGAGGTCAACTTCAAAACTGAGACTTCATTAGTTAATAAAATAGAGAGAAAATGGATGTTACAGGGGCAGCTTGCAGTCTCTACTGCAGGGCTAAGTATCAAGATAAAAACAGCTAAAATATAGTTGAAAGTGATTTGGAACTGGGTCTCAGGAGGTAAGAGGATAATAGAAGCTGCATTTTTGTTGTAATCCTTATAATCCATCTGAACTTTAACACCATAAACATGTATTATTGTGGAAAAAAATAAAGACTAGAATTGTACTTAATATATAAAATAACACAATGATAAAGAGAAGAAAAAATAACATAATGTACAAAATAGAAGTGTCACAAATGTCAAACAGAACAAAAGAATGACAGAATTGAACCAATAAAAAACATGTAGGTACTGTGAACAGAAAAGAACATGGGCCTTAGCTGTTGATATCATATTCGTGTTGCAATAGCAACTTGATTTCCACAAAATATAATCGAACACATTATATAGTGCTTCTTAATTGGGTGTTACTGGTTTTTAACTTTGTTAGTACTTAATTTATACATTTGGTTTGGTTTTAAGTGGAATGAGAACCATAAACATAAGGAATTTATACATAGCTTCATCTTTGGGCATTTGTAACATTATCAAAACAGTCTGAGTCAACACTGGAGTTCCAAAAGTAAAATTTTCCTTAAAAAGAAATCTGTATGTTAGTTTGCCTTGATATCCTAGTATTACTGCCTTCATGGGAGGCAGTTTCTTTTCTCATTTAACTTATCATATTATTTCTACTCATGTTGCTTTATATCCATAATCTCTACTTCTTAACATTTAAAGATGGGTAGGGTAAGAGAAGCAGGACCAAAGACAGATTTGGGTATGTAAACTTTGTAGTTATTTCACCTTTCACAAAGTACTAACCTGCATTTATATGTCCTCATTTAGAAATTGGGCATAACTATGTCTAGCCCAAATTTGAATGGAGACTAAAACACCAACCTCAGTACTCTGCACAGAGCAGGGGCTTGATAAACAAATTTTTGCTCACAAAAGATAGAATTATTAACCTTATATATAGTGATACAGTGAAAAGTCTAGTATGAAATCCATTTATGAGGATGAAAAGCTTATAACCCTTTGGTCAACATGAAAATGGGGTGTTCTCAAATACATTTACATCTCTTCTTTTCATCTCAGTGGGAATTAATGTCAGTTTGAACTAGTTACTTGTAGTTTTCCTCTTCCAATAGTTCTTGGATCTATTAAATTATAATTCTTCCTATTTTGCTCTGTCTTCTAAAAATCAATATAAACTTATTTCACTCTGTCTTATTAAATTGGAAACTTGCTAGATACGAGACATCAAAATTGACCCAGAAACCAGCTGTCCTAAAATTGTATTATCTCCTGCCTTATCTCCTGGTCCTGTATTATCTCCTGGTCCCACGAAGAACACATGGATGACATAGCACAAACCAAAAAAAAAAAAAGGGGGGGAGGGGGAGCAGCAGGACAGAAGAGCTAAAAGAAAGTCTGAACTGTTCTTTCCAGGAAGCAGACAGCAAAAGTTTCATGTGGAATTTCTCTAGAAAATTTGTTCACTGTATTTATAAATATCCCGGCCCTCAAAATCATCGCTATCATCCTCAATATTATGATCCAGTATCCCTGTACTTCATTTTTATAATTTAATTTTTACAGTCTGTGCAAATAACTTTTAAATACATGAATTGCCCCTCGGTTTACAGAAAATAGCACAATTAATATGTGGCAGGCCCAGGATTCAAATCCATTATTCTGCTTCACAGCAACCTAGTGTAGCCTCCACAGTGAAAGAGAGAGGGTGAGAGGTCATTGACCTACCAGGCTGATGAAATCAAATTGTGTGCAGGAGGTGACTCTCAGCTATGGACAAAAAGGGACAGGAAAAGGAGTCCACCGAAGAATATAAAGGTACAGATATCTCCCACCAGATGGATTCCTAGACTGTTAGCATTTCTTACACCTTTAAAAGGAAGAGAAGCCTCAAACTCAATCTTTACAGAGTTGGGCTTGGCATATTTTAATGAGCAGTGGATATGTTCAAATCTGTAAGACACCTTGCTCACAGCAACAGAGGAAAATAAGAGTCAAGCTAAGAAGAAAGACCATATGATCTCTCCAAAGCACAGAAATAAGACCATGTGCTTAAAAGGAATAGAAATTCAGGGTCATGGCTAACTGTTAAAGTGCTGCAGCCTGCTGGGGGAGCACGTCTGCTTACTGCCAAGGGAGGAATAGCAGAATTTATTAGTAGAGATCAATAGTGAGACAAAGAAGCCACAAATGACAGTTAAAAAAAATACACAAAACTACAGACCCACTGAAAGGCCATCTGGATAATGCAAATGTATTCTTAGTGTTGAAACCTTGCAGAGTGTCATTTCTTTCTTCTTTAGAATAGACCAACACACAGAATGGTGTTTAAAATTCCATAAATAGGGGCACCTGGGTGGCTCAGTCGGTTAAGCGTCTGACTTCAGCTCGGGTCATGATCTCGCGGTCTGCGGGTTCGAGCCCCGCGTCGGGCTCTGTGCTGACAGCTCAGAGCCTGGAGCCTACTTCAGATTCTGCCTCCCTCTCTCTCTGCCCCTTCCCTGCTCATGCTTTGTCTCTCTCTCTGTCAAAAATAAATAAACATTTAAAAAATTTGAAACATAAAATACAAAATAAAATTCCGTAAGTAAAACTTGGATTCGTATTCAAATACTTACTCAGCTATTACAAAGTGAAGCTGTATTCCTGGTTAATCATTTGAAAATATCACTCCCAATAAGGAAAACCTGTCATTTCTTCAGATAAAATATATGGGGAAAAATTACATCTTCATAAGACAGAGTTAATTGGTTTTATGGTATAGCTGATGGGCCAGTTATCGATTTTTATTGTTTCACATCTTCAAGTGGACCCTTCACTGTACGCTCTGCGATAAACAAGAGAAGTCTTGCAAAACTGTTCCTTTAAAGTGAGCATAATGAAGAACCTTCTCAGCAGGGGGCACCAGAGAGACATCACAAGAGGAAGAAGCTTTCCAAATTTTCCTGTATAGGCCAGGGGGTCAGCCTTGTATGAAAACATTCTGCTGAGCCTGTCCCAGCCACTGGCTGAGAGCACAGTCCCCTCTACAACCTTGCATCCTACAGCTAGCAATAACCTTTCCCCGGTCCTATAGACATAGAAACCAGACCCCTCCCCCCCACACACACCCCCACACAACTTTTACTCTGAAGGCCTCTGCCCTCCTAGCTCTGGGACGGTGCTGTGGTCTGCAGGGTCACGCGCCAAGCAGTCCTTCGAGCCCCACCCCCATGGAAGCCTGCATGTCCTAAAGGCCATCTACTATGGCCGGCACCAGACTCCCTGCACACCCACATCACCAGCCTCTGACCACCTGCTTGCTGGCCTGCCTGCCCAGGAACTGCGGACAGGTGTAGGCCGGGCCAAACCAGTAAACATTTCTGCTGCCTGGTGGGCCGAACGACTTCTCCAACAAGGTCCAAACCTCTTCCAAGTGAGTCCTTCCTTGGTTACTCTCCCTCAACCCTAGGGTAACATATGAAGTTGCTTTATATCCCACAGTGTCTCTTTCATCATAGCTAATAATTCTTTATATTAACTTCACTTGTTTAACTTGTGGCATAGTTTCTGTCTCCCGATCAAATGCAAACTACTGCAGTGTGAAAAATAGGAAAGAAGAAAGCGAAACCTAAAATCAAGAAATATGCTGGGGCACCTGGGTGGCTCAGTCGGTTAAGCATCCAACTTCGGTTCAGGTCACGGTCTCACGGCGCATGAGTTTGAGCCCTACGTCGGGCTCTGTGCTGACAGCTCAGAGCTTGAAGCCTGCTTCCAATTCTGTGTGTGTGTCTCACTCTCTGCCCCCCCACCACTTGCATTCTGTCTCTCTCTCTCTCTCTCTCTCTCTCTCTCACTCAAAAATAAATAAAACATTAAAAAAAGAAATATGCATTAATTTATTAGATACTATATGCCAGAAAATGCCAGACAATTTAAATATATCATTTAATCCTCAGAATTCAGCAAAGTATCTGAAGTTCAGGGAGATTAAATAACTTGCTAAGGTTTTTATAGCTTAATAAGAGATAAAACAAAAACAAAAACAAAAAAGAACAAAAGAAAAAGCCCTCTAACTCTTGTCCATCTGAATACAAATAATTTTAACTTATGAACTTAAATGTTTATGAATTAAAAATAAGTATTTGTGAATTTATATGTTTATATTTGTAAAGTATATTTATATCTCTTTCTATATACCTATTTATCTAAATAACTCTGCATTTCTGCTCTGTAGAGAATGAACTATGTTAGAGAAGAGAAAGTTTGGGAGTAAAATTAGCCAGTCTGGATGGTTGATTAGGTAAGATACTGGTAAGTATGGAAAGTGGAACTTATTATAAACACTCCTTAAAAAGTGACTGACTTTGGGACACCTGGGTGGCTCAGTTGGTTGAGCATCTGACTCTTGACCTTCAGCTCAGGTCATGATCCCAGGGTTGTGGGACCAAGTCCCACATCAGACTCCACACTGAGCATGGAGCCTGCTTGAGGTTCTCTCTTTCTCCCTCTCTCCTCTGCTTGCACTCTCTCTCTCAAGAAAAAAAAAAAATTGGATGACTTTGGAATCTCATTGGAATCACTGCAGGATTTCTCAGCAAAAACATGACAGAAAAAAAGCAGTATTTACAGCAAATTAGTCATGAAATAATGGGTGCAGAGCATGGATTTGTAATGGAAAAGACAGAATTAGAAAATATTTTTGGATTTTTGTTGCATAAATTGAGGTAGGATGCTGAGGGTCCAGCATAGAACAGCAGCAGTGGGTATCTAGGGAATCCACAGGATAGATTTATCACAAAAGGGTCAACACTAGGATTGGGCATCAAACTAAGAAAGAAGGATGAACCAATATCTGACTACTGGGAACATACTATAGAAGAATCTCTGGGAAATGCTTCACAAAGAACATGAGACCCTTGGAAACATCAATATAAAAGTCATCTCCTTGTCTTGGGAAGCATAAATGGTTAACAATATGATAAAGCCTTATCAACTGTTTATAAGCCAGGTATACCAAAGCAAGAGAAGATTATTATTTGATTGTCCCATGCATACAATGTTTTTTTCTATGAATAAAACAGTAAAACAGTAAAAGGGCCAGAAATGTTTTCTTCTCCAGAGCACAGCTTTCTACAAAGACCTGTCTACAAGGCTCCAGCAACAGTTTTGTTATACACCCCCACTGACTGGACACAAATGTCAGTTCTAGAACCCAGAGCTATTCAGACAACTGAAAAACTCCACTTGTTACTTGGCTTTGTACTTTATAGAGAACCGAGAGAGTAAAACCCTTTGACCTGCCTCTTCTCTTAGTATTCTTGAATGTTTGTTTGATTGCCGTCATAAATGACCAAAGTACTATGTTGCCCAGAAAGAAGAGATAACCCAAATTTTGTTCATTCCTACAATAAGAACATGGCACCATAGAAAATAACAGAAGAGACGATTTTCCTGATAGACATGTTCAATTTGGGATATGCTAAGCATACTGTAATTTTAGGGAAAATAACCAGCAAGCAGAGAGAAAAATACAACTTGAGCTCAAGTGACAGACTTGAAGGACCATCTGTAGAGAAATTACTGTACTATATGTATGTCCAGAACCACAAGGGAACATGTAGCTTTTATTTTAAGTCTCTCACCATATAGAGAAAACTGAACCACTGAGGCAGTTGTTATTTCTGTTACTTTGGTACTTTTCCTAAGTGTATTAGGGTGCTCCAGGAAGAAAAGAACCAAAAGGAAACATAAATATTATACATACATACACACTTAAGATCCCCTTTGGATTATATAATATTTTATATATTAGAAAGAGATTTATAAGGGATTGGCCCATGGGTTATCGAAGCTGAAAAGTGTCAAGCTACAGTCAGCAAACTGAAAATCCAGGAGACTTGATGGTGTGGTTCTAGTCCTAAGGCTGGCAAGTTCAAGACCCAGCAGGAGCCTATTTTTCAGTTAAACTGAAAAAAAATGATGTCCCAGTTCAAGGCTGAAAGGTAAGAGGAGTTCCCTTTTACTCTCAGAAGAGTCAGTCTTTTTGACCTATTCAGGCCTTTACCTGATTATACAGGGCCCAGCTACGTTAGCTAAGAGGGCAATCTGTTTTACTCAATTTACTAATTCAAATGTGAGTCTCATCCAGAAATACCTTCACAGACTTACCCAGAATGATGTTTGATCAAATATCTGGGTGCCCTGTGGCCCAGTCAAGTTAACACAAACTTAGCCATCACAACAATAACAGAGATCGTTAGTGGCAGATCCGAGAACAGAATTCAAGCCTTGGGGTTCAGTTCCAAAGCATACATTTGTTCTTCTCTTCTAGATAAGAGGTGGTAGATGTTGTCTGATAAAAATGTTCGTTGTGTTTTTTTAGTAGGTCATACATATATGTACAAAATTCAAAAGGCACAAAATGGTACACAGTGAAAAATAAGACTCCATTCACCTCTGATGTTACCCATCCAAATCCCTTTTGGAGATAGAACCACTGTTATTAGTGTCATATATATCTTATATGTCATTCTGCCCCATGTTTTTGTTTTTGGCTTTTTTAACTTAAAATGTCGTGGAGATTTTATTAGTACACATAAAATTCTTAGCTGTTCACTGTATGCTGATGAAGCAATTTATTTAACTAATCTCCTCCTACAAAAATATTATTACATAAAAATCATTTTATGCTCATGCCAGCATATCTATATTATATAAATGTGATACATACTAAAGATATAACATAGAAGTGCAATTACCAAGTCAAAAACATTTTATTTCTTTTTGTGAAACATAACGTCTAATTGCTCTCAATACAAATTGAACCAATGTACTTTACCATAAAAAATAGGAAGTGTCTGTTTCCCCAAACACTTGCCAACACAGCTTATAATCAAGCATTCTGGTCTTTCCTACCCAAATAATTTTTACATGTTATCACTGTAATTTTAATTTACATATATCTTACTGAGAACTTGAACACCATTTCAAACGTTTAAAAGATATTTATATTTCCCTTGCTATCAATTATCTGATATTGCAATCTGATATTGCAATTACCTGAAATGGGCAATATCACTTGCCCTTTTTTTGGTTAAACATTTATAGTAGTTCTCTATAAGTTAAGGAAACTAACTTTTTGGTGTGCAAAAGAATGTAATCAAATTCTGGTATCTCTTTTAACTCAGTATTGCTAGACTTCCATGTTAGAAGCAGATTTTCTTAATTTTTGTTTTTCAGAGAATGAACCAAAGTGCAGTTCTGGGTACAGGAGGAATCTGGTAAGACTGAGGAATGAGTCCCGTGACCATATTTCTGGGAAAGCAATGCTGCACAGGGTATCCATCCATTCCGCTCCTGTCACCAGAACTCTCATGTCTGGGAAATTCTGTCAAGAAAATTCTGCTTGCTCAGTTCCTACCAATCAACTGATTAAAGAACACCTCTTCCCAAGGTAAGGACTTAAGGATCCGTATTACAGAGAAATCACTAAGAGCACAGGCTCTGTAACCAGGCTCTTTGAGAAACCCAGGGAGACACCACCTTAAACCCAGAAATCATGGTTGTGATCTCTATTGATAAGTCAGCGCTCTGCCATGTACTTCCTGAAGATGAAATAGAATAGCACGTAACCTCAGTACATTCTTCCCCAAAACTCAAAATCCCAATCTAATGAAAAGTACATCAGACAAATCGGAATTGCGAGACATTCTACAAACCACCTGGCCACCACCCTTCAAAAGTGTCAAGGTCATGAGAAAATGGAAAGACTGAGAAAGTGTCACAGATTAGAGGAGCCTAAGCAGACATGATAACTAAATGTAATGTGGTATCCTGGTCTATTTTCTGGAAAATAAAAAAGGACAGTACCAGAATATCTGGTGAAATCACAATAAAATCCATAGCTTATTTAAAAAAAACAAAATAAAACCATTTGTATATCCTTCCAGACATTTTTATTAACTCAGACTACTTTTTAACATGCTTTTTCATTACTCTATGTCAATAAATAACCACGTCTGTAATTTTAATATTTAAGTAGAATTTAATCTTGTGCATTGTATGTATATAAGAATTTGTGTAGTCAGTCTCTACTACAGGATAGGCAGGTTATTTATATTTGTCAATAATATAAAGAAACTATAGTGAAAATCTTCACACATCTGTATTTCTTTAAGAAAAGTCCTAAAATCCTCTAAGAAGCCTTTCTGAGTCCAAAATGAGGCACATTTCTAAAGCTTTTTCTAGGTACTATGAACCTGCCTTTAAAATGTTTTGAGAGTGCCCATTTCCCTCAACAATGGTGGGTAGCAGTTTTGTTTTTGCTTTTATCAAAATAGGAGGCCCCCAAAAAATGCTGTTTATTTTTACTTATGTGATTACTAATGAGATCATTGCTTTTTGATGATGACAGTGACTCTCCTGAAACTTTTTTTTTTTTTTATTCAGCTATTGTTTTCTTTTCTGAAAATTTCCCATTTCTGGCTTTCAAAGTTATTACAACTTCAGTGTCAGGGTCTATGGAAAGGTTCTTGCAAAGAAATCCTTGCTACAGCTCTAAAAATAACAGGAGGCACATTCCTAAGTTTCCTTAAATAGGGATGTCAGATATTCTATAGAAAACTCTGACAAGACACTTCTACTTTAACAAAGAATACACATCTGCAATCTAACCTCATTCATCATTGAGTACTTGGAAGCACAGGGCACTTATTTTTAAAGATAAATCAAGAATGAAAAAATGAGGAAAAATTATTTTACAGCTCACATTGTAAATGTTTGGGAGAAAAGATATATTTAGGTTGAGAGGTCACCTGTGGTGGGTATATTTGCCGTCTCAAATAGTTCCTCATGGCAAGGTAGGTGTGAGTTGCCCGTTAACTGAATATAGCAATACTTAAAGACATGAATTTTAGCTAAAATCCCTTTTTTTTATTTTCAAAGCCTAGGAGACTGGCTCTGAGCCCCATACCAGATACTTTGCCAGACCCAAGAACGCTGTAAAACAAACCAAGCTCTCCTCAGCCTCTAATTTGGGATCACTTCCATTCCCATCACCTCTAAAAAGTTTGGTGTTAGGTGGTTAGGCATATAGATGACCTGACCTAAATAATGTTCAAACACGTTATTTGAGGCTTTTATCCAGTACTTTTTAAAATGTTAACCAACTGGGGCGCCTGGGTGGCACAGTCGGTTAAGCGTCCGACTTCAGCCAGGTCACGATCTCACGGTCCCGGAGTTCGAGCCCCACGTCAGGCTCTGGGCTGATGGCTCAGAGCCTGGAGCCTGTTTCCGATTCTGTGTCTCCCTCTCTCTCTGCCCCTCCCCCGTTCATGCTGTCTCTCTCTGTCCCAAAAATAAATAAACGTTGAAAAAAAAAATTTTTTTTAAATAAAATGTTAACCAACTGTATATCACATTTCCCTTTTCTTATTGCTCTAATAAAACTTCCTGTTAGAAGCAATTTTTATCCCCACCTATCCTGCAAAAAGCAACCTTATATCAATGGAATACCGTTCAGAAACTTCCCTTCTCATTTCTCTGGATTCAAATGAGAGTGAAACACTTGCTAAATAACACAATTAAAACAAAGTATTTAATGCATATAGTAATAAAAGGAGATTTGATCATGGTTTACATTTATTTTGTGAAGAAGTGTGGTCATACTGTGTGCCAAAAAAAATAAAATTAATAAACTTAATTCCCAAAGAAAGTAGCTGCTGTTGCTTAGACTTAGAATCTAGGAGGTCCCCTGGGTTCAATATCCAGTAAGACTTAGACTGAAGCCAATGATATTTATTGCAGCAGAACCAGTAGGAACTGGTGGCTGCAGGGGTGGAGGATTAACCGATCCCCCCCCCCTCCCGCCGCAGTAATCTTCATCACCTTTTCCAATGTCAAGCCATCTCAAATCAGCATAAATTCTAACTTAACAATATTGCTTAAGGGGATGTTCCCTAAATACCCTCAACCAGATTGTTACCCTGAAGCTCCTCCTATCTAGAAGTGTAGAGCTTCCTTTGATCATAGCCAGGCAATCCAGTGGGCATCACTAGGGACTCTCCAAGAAGCCAGGGAACATCTTGACAACTGTTATTTATTCAACATGTTTAAGCAACATAGGGAATTTGCATGTTCCCCATCACTCACCATACGAGGACTCAACTGCCAGGATCATGGTTCTTCAGGAAGTCTCTAAAATTAAAGGAGATTTAGTGTTAACAAACTCCGAGGAATCAAATTTAGTTACAATTAGAATGATTAAAGTACATAACCTGATGCATATACCCCTAATTCAACTAGAGAATTCTCAGAACATTTCCAGAATTTTCTAGGGTTCCTTAGCACAAGAGGTAAGGTCAGAAGACTTTATTTGGTGTCATGGGCCCAACACTAGCTAAGTGATCTGGAGACAATCACCACCTTTTATATACCTCAATTTCTCATCCCCCCCAACCAAAAAATTAAAATTAAAAAAAACAAAAGCTGAGGTTGATCATTTCTAAGTTCATAGTTCATTTCTGCTCAACATTTCTATGAATATACAAATTTAGAAATCACTTAATTTTCATGTCGACTTTTCCTTCTTAAAAAGACAACAACAGCACTTGCTAAATTTCAGTGGTTTGAATTATTATTAATTTAGAATGTAGTCATCCTCAGGGTGCCTGGGTGGCTCAGTCGGTTGAGCGTCCAACTTCAGCTCAGGTCATGATCTCATGGCTCGTGGGTTCAAGCCCCACATCGGGCTCTGTGCTGACAGCTCAGAGCCTGGAGCCTGCTTTGGAGTCTGTGTCTCTGCTCTCTGCCCCTCCCCCGCTCATTCTGTCTCTCTGTCTCCCTCTCTCAAAAATCAATAAACATTAAAAAAAAATATTAGAATGTAGTCATCCTCTACTAGGACAATTGCAAAGTGTGAACACCGATTCCTTCATTGAAGAAAACAGACTTTACACAACCCCAGCACTTTCTTGTATAAGTTAACTTTCATCAAAGAATGAGGAAGTGTGTTCCAAAGGTCCCTCATTTCCAATGGACCTGTGAATTAAAATACCATGTTTTGTTGCTTTATGTGGCATGTCAGGGTGACCACAGTGTAGAATGCTCATCATGTGATCAAACAGGAAGTCTACCTCAACATTGCAGGCTATTGTGGGTCACGATACTGAGACCATAGTGGATTGAAATAATCCAATGGATAGCTTCTTCTGTTATCTCAAATAAATATTAATAAGAGGACTTTTTTGGTAAAGAAAGATACCATGTAAAGTTATTTATTTTATCACTAATATTTTACCACTGAATCTCCAAAGATTCACATCTTCACAGTCCCTTTTCTTCTTCCAAATCTCAAAGTTTCTTTTTAATTGAAGTGACTCTATCAAATTAAAAAAAAATGTACATAACTTGGAAACATGATTTTTTGCTGGAAGTGTTCAGTCCTGAGAAAAATGACAACTAATAAGCCCGCTTTGTAAGCCCTTCAATCTCTTAGTTGAACATAGAAAATGTCTGTGGTTGTTTCAAGCTTGCATATGGTTATAGCTCTTCTTGCAGTCAAATGAAACTGTCAATATTCACCTGTCTTTGAAATATAAACTTTTGTCTGTTATCTGATCCTTTTATTGTCCATGAAGAAAAATACAAGTCAACTGTGGAACTTCTGAACAGCCAATGCACACAGCTAAGCTAGCATATAAATGAGTAGAAAAACTTGCAGAATCGTTATATATTTTGTTATAAATTTATTTTTAAAAAACAAACAGAAAAACAAAAATCACCTTTATAACACCATCAGCTCCGAAATGAGGAGCACAAATGGCAAACAGTTTAAGAAAAGAAGGTCTCACAGAATTGTGCAGTAGCTGATGATGTGTTCAGTGTGAACAATAGCCCTTATCGGTTTTTATTCCTAAAGTTTTTTTTTTAATTTTTTAATGTTTATTCATTTTTGAGAGTGAGACAGAGACAGAGCATGAATGGGGTAAGTGCGGAGAGAGAGGGCAACACAGAATCCAAAGCAGGCTCCAAGCTATCAGCAAAGAGCCCGACACGGGGCTCAAACCCACAAACCATGAGATCATGACCTGAGCAGAAGTCGGACACAACCGACTGAGCCACTCACGTGCCCCTATTCCTATAGTTTTAAACATAGTAAGTATGGCTGAAACTGTGTTAATCCCCAAATATCTTTTTTCTTAATCAATCACATTTGTGCTGAAAGTTCTTGTATCTTATTGGATAATTCTTTGCAAATTATTTGTATCATCACCAAGGAGGTTGTAAACGAATATGCTTTGCTTTGCATGTGTAAGTAAAATACCAACAAAACAATAATATGACCAGTAGGACAAAAAGCTTTAAGACTGTTTAAACCAAATCTCTCACCCAGTTAAGATATTCAAGTATGAATTTTTCAACATTTTATAATGCAGCAATTAATGGTTTCATAATCAATATATCAGTGATATATGGTTTCCTGTAACTATTAGCTGCCTATTTTCTAATAAAACTGACCTTCCTATACATACAATTCCCAGATATACTTTACTAAATTATCTTCTTTTACAAGAGATTTACTTTCTGAGTTAGTTCTAATAATGACCTTAAAAGGACCACAAACATTTTCTACTTGCTTTTTTTGGTTTCATTGTCTTATTTTTCCTAACGTTTTTTTTTTATTGCAATTTCTGTTGAATTTACTTCAAAGTGCACATGCTTGAGATTTAAATGTCACTAAGAGAATTATAATAGTACCTAGCAGTTATGAATAATTTTCTATACACCAGAACTGTGTTAATGACAAAAATACATTATTGCATTTAAACAAATGTTGAATTCATGCTTAGTATTTTCTCATACCAATAATAGAACAGTTTAATTTAAACTCATTTGACTGGAGAATCAAATAAAATTCACATTATAATAAAATTCTAAGCACAAGTATACCCCACACATCTTAGAGTCATTTAAGTTTTTTATTAGAATTGTACTGAATCCATATATTGCTTTAAAAGTAACAAACTTTCATAATATGAACTCTCTCCATGCATGCCCATTGAATTTATTTATTTAATCATATTAAGTTTTGTAACTTCCTTCTTACACATTTCTTATAAAATTTATCTGGATATCTTACATATGTTGCTTATTGGTAAATGCAATGTTTGCTATCAGATTTTCTAATTTATTATTATTAATAAAACCCTACAGTTTTTTTAAGCTCACACACTGTACTAAGGGCCTTGGAATAACCATCTTCTTTTACCTTACAAAAACCAAATGTGGTATGTATTTCTATGAGCCTCTCTTTACAGGAAAGAAAACTGAGACTCAGAAAATTCAAATAGCTGTAGGTCATAAAACTAAGACTAGCAGATTCAGTCTCTAGTCCCTCTTAATTTTAGCTTAAATTTTCTGAAATTTAGCTTAGCAATTGCACAAAAGATAATAATCTGAGAAGTTCACAAAAGCCAATAATTTGAGAAGCCTAATACCTATGTCAGAACTTTAGGTATACTCTATCTTTAAGGAAGTAGAGATTGCTTTTGCATTGGTCAGTTTACTTCGGCTACATGGACAAGACAAATACCTGATAATACATACATATCATAAAGCTTATGGTCTAAAGAAGCTGAAATACATCTTAAAGTATTATTTATATCATTAAATACTAGAATTTTCTGGGGCTCCTGGGTAGCTCAGTTGGTTGAGTGTCCAAATCTTGATTTCGACTCAGGTGATGATCCCAGGGTCATGGGATCAAGCCCCGTGTCTGGCTCCACACTGAGTGTAGAACCTGCTTAAGATTCTCTCTCTCCCTCTGCTCCTTGCCCCTGCATGCACTCTCTCTCTCCCACAAAAAGAAAAAAAAAGGCAAAAAGCAAACTAGAATTTTCTTCTGAAACTGTGGCTTGCTTGCTTATTTATTTATTTATTTTTACCTTATCTGTAAGATTTGTTAGAAGAAAGCCATGACACCACTCACAGTGGCAAACAATGCATGCTCAATGAATATATGTGGACCATGTCTCCATATTTAACAATTTAATTTTAAAAAATACAAATGACCCCAGATATATTTTTATGATTTTTAGTTAAGTTTGAAGTAGAGAGGAATATGCTTTCCTAAAATGTATTTTAGCTTCCTTTGGTTATGAGAAAGAGGAATATGAAATAAAAGGGTGGTAAGAAAGGATGTTAATATACCAGGATAAGAGGTCAAGGGAGGAACACGTATGTTTAAATATAATGAGAGGATTCCAGGACAGCATCATTGGGTCAGAAAGCAAAGGTGGATGAAGAGAAGAAGCAGTAGGTTCCTAAAAGTTAGGCAAAGAATACAATAAATTAAAATAAGCTGGGAAGGGAAAATAGAATGGTTTTCCCATTTATATCTCTCTTACTGCTATAACAAAGAAAAATATTCAATTTTGTATATTTTATCTTCTACCCAGCCATCTCAGTAAATCTCGTATTAATTTTTTTAAATAGACTTTTTTTAGGAGGACTTTTAGGTTCACAGCAAAATTGAGCAGATGATACAGAGGTTTCCCATATACCCCTTCCTCCCACATACACACAGCTTCCCCAACTATCAAAACTTGTCACCAGAGTGATACATGTGTTACAACTGATGAACTTTCACTGACACACCGTTATTACCCACATTCCATAGTTTGTCTTATGTTTTACTCTTGGTGTTGTACATTCTATGCATTTGGACAAACGTACCCACCATGATAGAATCAGAGAGTTTTTCATTGCCCTAAAGATCCTCCACGCACTGCCTATTCGTCACTCCCTACCCTCAACCCCTGGCAACCACTGGACACGTTTACTGTCTCCATTTTTTTTTTGCCTTTCCACAACGTCATACAGTTAGAATCCTACAGTACTTAGCTTTCTCAGATTGGCTTCTTTCACTTAGTAACATGCATTTGAGGTTCCTCCGTATCTTTTCTTAACTTGAAAGCTCATTTCTTTTAGCGCTAAATAAAATTCTATTGTCTGGATGAGCCACAGTTTATTTATCTATTCACCTACTTAAGGACATCTTGGTTGTTTCCAAGTTTGGGCAATTATGACTAAAGCTGCTATAAACATCCATGTGCAGGTTTTTGTATTGACATACAAGTTTTCAACTCATTTGGGTAAATGCCAAGGAATACAATTGCTAGAACATATAGTAAGAGTGTGATTAGTTTTGTTTAAAAAATGGTCAATTTGCTTTCCCCCCAGCAATAAATAAGGGTTCCTGCTGCTCTACATCCTTGCCAGCATTTGGTGCTGTTAGTGTTCCAGATTTTGGCGATTCCAACAGGTATGTAGTACTATCTCCTTATTGTCTTAATTTTCAATTCCCTAATGACACATAATGTTAACCATATTATCATATGCCATCTGCATATCATCTTTGATAAAGAATCTCTGCAGGCCCTTGGTGTGACTTCATTTTCAAAGAAAAACTCCAGTTCTTCAAACTCCGTGACTCCAATGAACCTAGAGCATTTGACTATAAGGAAAGCAGTCTTCATTGTCATTGGCTCAATTCCTGTCTGTTTGTCCTCTGAACTTCTAAACATTCTGGCATTCAATAGTGTTCTAGATTTTTGTTGTGATCACCAGTTTAGTAAAGAAAATATGCCTTGTCAGAGTAGTATGAAAGCACCATCTTTGAAACCACAAGAGATCTAATGATTTCAGTTTCCCAGAGCCTTATCGCTCCAAGACCTTGAATTAAAGAAAGGAGCTCGGCAAATCATCACTCTTCCTATATGGATTACTTTTCATTAAAATAATCTCCACACTTTGGTTAAAATTTTTCAAATAACCCTAAACCGACCCTAGCTGAAAAACATAGATAGATAGATCAGATGATGATAGATAGACAGACAGACAGAATAAAGGAAGGAATGAAGGAAGGAACAAAGGAACGAAGGAAAAAAGGGAGGGAGGGAAATTCATATCTGTGATCACTGTTTTATTACATTTTACAAAAAGCCTGATTGCACATTTCATAAGACTTTTTCAGATGAATAATGCAGCAGACACAGAACTGCACCACCTTTTCTTTCTAGCTTGAATAAAGTCTTGAAGTACTTTTATCCTTCTGTATTTGTTGGTTTGTTTTGTATCGCTACCATATTATACATTATAGTTAAACAATACATTTTTATTAAGTACCAAGAATGTCCTATATATAATTGTCCATGATTACCACATTTGGTCCATATAATTCCCATTTCTGCCTTGTTGATATCGTTGAGTAATACATCACACACATAAACTGCGGTGTGGCACAATCATGAGGTATAGAATAACCCTACGCATTGTTGGGCTGCCCATGCCCTTAGCAGCAACATACACATTCTGCAGACCTGAAACCTACATGCCTTTCCTCTCCTCCATTATATATAATACCAAGGAGCTCATTTTCATCCTTCAGAAGAATAATGTTCTTCTCACTTGGAAACTTTTTTCTGATTTATAGCATAAGCTAGCCTTTTTCAGAATAAAAATGACTGCTTTAAATGGCACTTTTTAATAGTTCTTCCTCAGCAGGTCACTGAAGGTGGGAAAATATCACTTTTTTCATATCAGGCTTTGACAAAAACAGAGCTCTCTGGGATGCAGTTTCTTCTAAACCTCTTTTTCATCCTCAAAATCCATAAGGAGAAGAGCACTTCATACAGCTCTTATTGTTTATATAGTTAATAAACCATGGATTTGTGTTACTTAAGGACCAGAATATAAGAAACGCCAACAATCATAATAATGGGATAATGAAGGGTTAAAATTGAAATAGAACAAGAAACTACTCAGTACTGGTAGCTATAGAAAAGAAGAGGAAATATTTGGAGTAAAACGAGTGAAAAGATGATAAGGATTGTGCTACCTCACATCTATAGTAAGTTTGGGAAAAAATTTTCTTTTTTTTTTTTTTTTTTTTTTTTTAATTTTTTTTTTCAACGTTTATTTATTTTTGGGACAGAGAGAGACAGAGCATGAACGGGGGAGGGGCAGAGAGAGAGGGAGACACAGAATCGGAAACAGGCTCCAGGCTCTGAGCCATCAACCCAGAGCCCGACGCGGGGCTCGAACTCACGGACCGCGAGATCGTGACCTGGCTGAAGTCGGACGCCTAACCGACTGCGCCACCCAGGCGCCCCTGGGAAAAAATTTTCAAGTATTACACTATATTGTCACAAAGAAATGAAAAGCAAACCATTATTTTTTCTAGTTAAAGCTTCTACAGTATTAAAATCTTAATTTCCTGCTCTTACCAAAAGGAATCTTTAGTTAAATCCTATGAATGTAAGCTATATGTGCAACACTGACAATCTAAGAAAGAAATAAAACTTACAAAGAATATACTGTAATAAACACTGTGTGGGGACAGATGGTAACTACACCTATCATGGTGAGTAGTGAGTAATGTTTAGAACTGTTGAATCATTATGGTGTACACTTGAAACTAATAGTATGTTAATTATACTTCAATTAAAAAAATTTTTTAGCCTAAGGGTTAATATTTTTTAAACAAAAAGAATGCCATGATGTTCTCTTTCAACTTTCTGATTAGCCACAAGAAATAAAGAAAAAGAATTAAGAACAGGAAATGCTGAAAAGCAAACAGAAACCCTTTCCTGATTATTTGTAAGCTGGCTATTGACCTGTGTATTCATAGAACTTTAAAGAGCTCATGATAGCAATGTGCCCTTAAACTCTCAAAAATAAGAACCAGAATCTCACAGTCTACAGAAAAGCTTTTGGCTGATTTATGATAGATTTCTTCTGCTCAAGACTAGGAGGAAACTAGGTTAGTTTAAGCATCAAGGTGCTTAATTATGTCATAGATTTATTTCATTATACCCTTGCTCTAAAATGTGTGACTCATTTAAATAGAATGATATTTAATATTTTATTTCCACCTCGGTGCTTTAATAAAGACCTATGCGGGGCGCCTGGGTGGCGCAGTCGGTTAAGCGTCTGACTTCAGCCAGGTCACGATCTCGCGGTCCGGGAGTTCGAGCCCCGCGTCGGGCTCTGGGCTGATGGCTCAGAGCCTGGAGCCTGTTTCCGATTCTGTGTCTCCCTCTCTCTCTGCCCCTCGTCCGTTCATGCTCTGTCTCTCTCTGTCCCAAAAATAAATAAACGTTGGAAAAAAAAATTTAGAAATAAAGACCTATGCTTAGATTGAAAAGAATTTAATTGGGGAGAGATATAGGGATAGCATGAATAAAGGGATAAGCAATAAAAGAGGCCAAAACTTCAGACTTAATTAGCATATAAATAAAATGTAAGCAGGTATAACGTCTACAGGGAGTTAAGTCAGATCAATAATTTGAATCAACCAGTGGAAACTAACCTGCAATCTACAGAAAAAGAGACATGAAATTAAAATGACTAAAATCAGATTTAGGTTAGAGGTGCGGACACAAGATCCAAGTCAGAGATAAAGATTTTGGAAAAAAGAAAAATCATACAGTTGGAAAAGAAAAAAGTAAAAACACTTTGAAAAATGCATGAATACATTAATTGCAAAGGAAATTCTTAAAAACAAGACAGAGTTGGAATTTTGGTGTCCAACAAACCAGGATTCAATTCTTGGCCTAATTTCCTGATGAATCAAATGGCTTCTCTGTTCCTCAGAATATATATCAGGAGATATAAAAGCAGAAACCTAACAGAGCTGTGATGATTAACAAATTAACGCTAGTACCTGGTACAGCATCTAGGTTGGAGCAGTGCTCAGGTTATATTATTATTATTATTATTATTATTATTATTATTATTATATTTTAAGTTCTAGCTCTTTCTCTAAATTCAGAAACACTTGATGCATAGTCTTGCTAAAGAATATTTCTAAAGATGTAATCTAGATAAGTATGGTGCTGAAAATCTTACTAGCTTAAATAAATAAATAAATAAATAAATAAATAACTAGCTAGCAAGCTATTGACAGGCTAATTAGGTATTCAATTCACCTGCAAGGCTGCACTACAAGATTGGCAAATAGGGTCTGTTGTCTACTGAGATTTTAGATCATAGTCACAAAGAAAGCTGTTCATCAACTCATTAAATCAGGCTGAAACTTAAAGGTAGAAACCTTTCAGATTCACTTTGATAACATTCATATAATTTTTGTACTACTATCAGTAGTTTACTAATGCAGTTCATCACACTTATATATTCTGTATAGCCTAGAGGGATTCCTTTTCCCTATTTCTTCCGAGCATTCTTAAAGGAAACTGGAGACGCAAGAAAAGAGCAGAGCAATTTATCAATCACTGTTAAAAGTGCTTTTTTCTGTCCCTGTTTTTGATAATGGGCAGTTATTAACAAAGTCTAGAATTTCTCTGAGATGCATTTAGTAATCCATCTGGTATTATTTAACACTCATTATGTCTAAAAACTATGCTGTCTACTATGGGTTTATAAACATAAAACAGCAAGAACTTTGTCCTCAAGGAGCTTATAATTCACCCACAGAAAATATACAATCAACATAAATGTGGTGCTGAACATATGGCCACAATAAGAGAAAGAAAATACACTACTCAGATTTTATAGCAGCATTATTTACAATAGTCAAAAGGTGAAAACAACTCAAATGTCCGTCAACAGATAAACAGATAAGTAAAATGTAATATACACATACAATGGAATATTATTCAGCCACAAAAAGGAATGAAATTCTGACACATGGATAAAACTTGAAGACGTTATGTTAAGTGAAATACGTCAGTTGCAAAAAGAAAAATATGGTATAATTCCACTTATATGAGGCACCTACAGTAGTCAAATTCATAGAGACAAAAAGTAAGATTGTGGTTGCCAGGGATTGTGGTGAGGGGACAATGAGGAGTGTTTGTTCAATGGATGCAGAATTCAATATGAGATGATGAGAAGTTTTAGAGATGGATAGTGACAGTTGTACAACACTGTAAATGTATTTGATGCTTCTTAACTGTGAACTTCAGAATGGTTAAAATATTGAATTTTATACAATCTATATTTTACCCTAATATAAAAAAGGAAAAAAGAACAGAAACAACAGGTAGTTTGGTATAAATTTAAATTTTGAGATATCCAAGATCTTTCCTTTAGAAACAGGGATAATCCTGCCCTTAACCCAGGTGTTTTGCATACAGAGATATTCAGACAATGCACAGAAAAAGAATAATTGCATCTGTGTGCTTCAGGCCAAAAGCTCTATTAATGTTAAAAGGATGAAAGTGGTATGAAAATAAAACTATATTCAGTCTTTGCATATGCATAAAGGTGATCATGGAAAGACTATTGCTTACTGAAACAAAAAAATATTCAGATTTTCTTATATGATACAAGTTATGTTCCAGGGAGACAATTCTGTCCTGGCTCCACCATGTACATTAATTTTGTTTGCTTATGACATGTCCTAATGGCAGTAGGCCTTTACCATAATTCTTTTTAACAAGCTTTTACATTCGAAAGCTATGTTCTTTATGACAAATGATACAATGCACTAGTCACTTCCTTCCACTATACATGTAAACTTCATCATTGGTGCCTTTCAAACATAGCTTAAATAGAACATTGACTCTCCATTTGACTTGCTCATGGAACTGAGATTCCGGAAGGGAGCACTGTCTTTTATTAAGTTAGTCACAGGGTATTTTTAGCAGTTTGAAAGCTGGTACTGTTTCCAGCAAAATGAATGAAGTTTGGTAAATGGCGGACAGTTGGTTTCTCACTTTGTATGCCCTTGCTATTTGTACATGAGGCAGTGAATCACACTGCTTAAAAAAGCTAACAGTGTATTTATGTATAGGAATAGCATCTAAGATTCTGCTTATATACTGACAGTCTTGTGTTGATGGTAATAAAGCCTACTATTATCCTGCCAGCATATCTGATGCTGAAAAGTCCTTTTGGTGGAGAAAGAGCTTTTTAAAAAATACTAACTGCTCTCAGTAGCATTTAGTACAACCTGCAAGAGGCTGTCAGTTTTTCTGATCCATTTTTTAAAAAAACTTTTAAACGTTTATTTTTATTCATTTTGAGAGACAGAGGGTGTACAAGGTGGGGGGGGGGGAGAAACAAAGAGAGAGGGAGAGAGAATCCCACGCAGATCATAACCTAAGCCCAAATCAAGAGTAGGGCATTCAATTGAATGAGCCACCCATACGCCCCTTTCTGATCCATTTTTAACTGCTGGGAAATATAATGGTGTCCACTGAAATTGAAACAGAATAGTTAACATACTGGTGAAATTTCTCAACGCAACAATTAATAAGACTTTTATGATGTTGTATGGAGCTCTGACAATATGTTCTTAGAGATGGTGCAAAAGCAGAAATCTGTTTCTTCTTTTAGAAGCCCACAAAACCTTATGTTTAATGGAATTATTAAATAACCATCAGACATACGCATTTTCCGTTCTTTCCCTTTCCCACTATTTCCCTTGGATTGTGCAAATTAAATTTGTTTCTATAATACAGTTACTACCCAAAAATGCATATTGTAAGTCTTTCCACCTAAAAAGATTAAGAACCAGCCCTGCGGAAACTTAAATAATGTTAGTAGTCATCAACACTTCCTTGAATTTGTCTCTGAATTTATTAAACACCCTTCCTGATTTATGATCATGGGCAATGAGTAAGGTTAACGTATTTAGCTATCCAGAGATGTCTTCCCATGCATCTCTGATACCTAAACCCAACTACCAAGTATGCCTAAAAAGAGGGATCCAAGTAAGATTTTCTATGAAATTTGATAATCTATTAATCTATACATACTGTGTGTTTATGATTAAAAGAAACACCTTAATATACTGAGGATGGAAAAAGTTATTCGGACATTTTATATCTTTTTTTAATGTGTCCAAAACCAGTCCTAGAAATAGCCCTAAATAGCATTCACCAGCAGAACAAAAATTCACAGTTCAAGAGGACAATTTTATGCAATCTATTAGCAGTTTCTGCACATAACATTCACATAATGCCTTAGTGACATATTCCACTGTATTCCCATGAGTGATATGAAGATCCTATCATACCCAAAGAGCTATCCCTGCTGTGTTTATTTATTCAATTATCCATATTTTGTTGCCATTTTTACATTTACCCTTAAAAACTCTTTGAGATCTGCCCTACTCTTATTCTGTCATTTAATGACTTCAGATATTATTTCAGAAAAGCAGCCATTAAAGATGATATTACAGATTATAGATCCACATAAAAGGTATCCCAATTGTGTGAATAAAATTTCATCACTTTCTCTTTTTTCTGCAGAAAATACTCCCCTTGATTGCAGAATATCTGGACATCTTACGAACTTAAGCTAGCCTGGCAGAGACAGACAATGCAGGTAGATTTGATTTATCTCGGGAAGTTAGAAAACCTCTCTTCGAGGAAGGAGGTTAAAGCTAAATGATTCTTCAAATTAACCCTGATAATGAGGAGCGATCAATGAGCCACTTCTTATGCCAGTTAATGATTTGGGAAGAAATGAAAAAGGCTGCCTTGGTCACTTGCTCTTATGACTCAAACAGATAAACACAACACGCTAAAGAAGCACCTTGTGTCCCTGAATTTCAGAGGAAACGGTGACAATGTTTTTCCAAGGAAAAAAGTTAATCACTGTTCCAAACCCAGTAACTAGTCCTATCCTTTTGTTTTTGTTCCCTGTTTGCCTCCCTTATTTAGAAGCTATATAGCTCAAATTGTTGGTGGGTTTTCCCCCCATATTCAGTATATTTTCTGCAGTATTCCTACAGTATCTGCACAAAAGAGTTTGAACCGATATTCATAAATGGAAAACTAAGGGACTCTGTGAACCTGGATATTGACACCCTCACCCGCTGTCCTCAATCCTCACCTGCTGTCCTGCAATTATTGTCCTCTCAACAATAAGCAGTATTAAGAATACTGCTTAATAAATGTTATTATATTTGTGCAATACACGTAAATTGATCATGACCAAAAATGAAAGGTCCCCCGTAGGGTGTCATTATTTGTAATTGTCTATAATGATAGTTACAACAAGCTTTAGTACTCATAGTGCATATAACACTTGGAAATTTACTATTGTTTTTAATGACTAATAAAGAGAGTCTTCTATGAAGATGACAAACTAGTAAATACATCCTCCTCCTTCTAAATTGTCTCCTTAGGAAGTACAGGTCTAATGAAACCACATATATCTTCATTTTTTGAAAACAGGAATGTGAGGGGCGCCTGGGTGGCTCGGTTGGTTAAGCGTCCGACTTCGGCTCAGGTCATGATCTCACAGTCCGTGAGTTCGAGCCCCGCGTCGGGCTATGTGCTGACAGCTCAAAGTCTGGAGCCTGTTTCAGATTTCTCTGTCTCCCTCTCTCTCTGCCCCTCCCCTGTTCATGCTCTCTCTCTGTCTCAAAAATAAATAAACGTTAAAAAAAAATTAAAACAAAAAAAAGAAAACAGGAATGTGAACTCTGATCGACAAAAACAATGAGACATCAGGAATATACCTAATGGAATAAACGAATACAACAGAAACCCATACCAACAGATTTATATAATTATTCCTTTATCTGAAATTTAAGGGTTTTTTTTAAAGGGAAGATACAGGACAGTTTTTCACATAGAAAAAAAATTAATGTATAATTGCCCACCATCTCACAGGATTCTGCAAATTTCCACACTGACAATCATCATTTAATAAAGATGATGATAGAGTCCAACTAAATTTCTGAATATTCTCTCAGTCTCTGAGATTACATGAGTCAAAACCTTTTATGCGCCACTGCTTCATTTATTCTTAACAGGGCACTCAAGAAAGGTAAAGAGCCATAGGGGAACCTGGGTGGCTCAGTCCATTGAGTGTCAGACTCTTGAATTCAACTCAGGTCATTATACCAGGGTCATGAATTCAAGCCCCACAGCGGGTTCTGTGCTGAGCTGAGCATGGAGCCTGCTTAAGATTCAATCTCTCTCTCCCTCTGCCCCTCCCTGCCACTTGTATGCTCCCTCTAAAATAAATAAATAAATAATAAAATATAAAGAGCTATACATTGTATAAACTATACATGATCTCACAGTTCATGAGTTCAAGCCCTGTGTCAGGCTCTGTGCTGACACCTCAGAGCCTTGGAGCCTACTTCAGATTCTGCGTCTCCCACTCTCTCTGCTCCTCCCCTGATCATGCTCTCTCTCTAATATAAATAAAAACATCTTAAAAATTAATTTTTAATCAATTTATTAACAATTTCACATTTTGCTTTATTCCTTACTCTCATTTTTCCTTCTTAAACAAGAGAAGATATTTCAATTCTCTCCCAATATTTAACAGCCACCTAGTGGAAATTACCTTTTTTTTTTTTCCTTTAAAAATACACAAAAGCAGACTCTTGAAAATCCTTAATTTAAATGGGTGATTTATCTTACCTGATACTTGGATTTTACTGACACTGTTTCCTTATAATACGGAAAGCCTCTAGCCATTCTAAACATAAGGCTCATGAATCTTTTCAATGCATGTGGCAAAGATTTTCTAGGAGGCACTGACTGAACACACTCAGAAAGCTCATCAATGGCCAATACTTCATTCACCCCTGTTACTATGGCAAGAGGGTTTTAACAAGCGTAAGTATATCTAACATATTGAGTATCACTTATATTTCAAGTCAAATAATGCTATCAACAGAACTCCATTTGTGGGTGAAATATTTAATTTAGCCTTATTCATCCAGCAATATAATGAATTAAAAAGTAAATACAGGGGCGCCTGGGTGGCGCAGTCGGTTGAGCGTCCGACTTCAGCCAGGTCACGATCTCGCGGTCCGTGAGTTCGAGCCCCGCGTCGGGCTCTGGGCTGATGGCTCGGAGCCTGGAGCCTGTTTCCGATTCTGTGTCTCCCTCGCTCTCTGCCCCTCCCCCCGTTCATGCTCTGTCTCTCTCTGTCCCAAAAATAAATAAACGTTGAAAAAAAATATTTAAAAAAAAAAAAAGTAAATACAAATGAAAACAAGTCACCAGAAATAAGAGTCAAAAGTAACTACCAACAAGAGGCAGAGTGGGCAGAGCTGAAAAGGAAGGAAATGGCACAGCTGGGTTGCACTAGGCTGGATTTTACAGGAAATACAGAGATAGAGGAACAGATCAATTGATTCTGAGAGAAGAATCAACTCCAGAATGTGGAACATTCTATAAGAAAACACCTCAATTTTTCAAAAGGCAGAGGAAATTAGAATAAGTTAACTTGACAGTAAATAAATGGACAAAACTATTGTAACTGAGACAAGAAAGGGAATATAATTTATAGATACATGTGGCCATTCGTTTTGTGGTGTATGAAGAGAAAAGGAATGAACGTGGAGCCCATGTTCATTTACTCTCTTTTGCTACGACTTGTAAATTATCCTGGGTTAAGTCACTTTACTTTTTTTCTGTCCCAACTGGAAAAAAAAATGAGGATAACATATCTCCCTGTATCCTCATAAGACAAACAAGTTGATGTGAATATAATAGGTGCCTGTAACAGTTTGTGAGCCCAGATTAAATGGTCTTGGGCCTCTTTTGATTGTTAAAAATAAATAATAAATAATTACCAACAAGAGGTTTAGATCTTCAAAGATCTAAGATGTTTGAGTTACCAAATATAAAATAAAATAGATAAAAACATTTAAAGAAAAATGGAATAATAAATTAATTGGCAATATAAAACATTAATGTCAGGAATATATGAAAATGCAAATTTAGAACTGAAAAATATGATTTTGAAATTCAAAGTAACCTGAATGGACACGTTATATAACAGATAAAGCAAAAAAGATAAAGATATAATAGATACAGCTAAAAAGTGATTTAGTGACCATTGTGCTAAAGCCAAATAATTATGTACAACACAGCACAGAGAGGAAACAAAATGAAAGATGTGAAAGAGAAAGTAAGAGACATAGAGGATGAAACAAGAATATATAACATATGCCTAATCCTCGCCTCATCAGGAAAAAATAGAACAAAGAAGAGAAGATATTCAAACATTTAATATTTGAGAATTGTCTAGAACATTGTCTGGATTCACAAATAAAAAGAAGTACAATGTATATAAGCAGGCATACAAAAAGCAAAAATAAAAGCATTACCCATTAAAAAGTTGTGGTAAAATTACAAATCACCAAAGAAAATGACAAAAATTTTAAAAGAAAACAGAGTAAAGACAAATCTACAAAATAGTAAAAAGTAATCAGACTAACAAAAAGCTTTTCAAAAAAATAATTAGAATAACAGAAGGCTTTTCAAAAGAAACAACGAAGAAGGAAATCTTCAATGGGTTGATGTTATTTATACAATAAATGCACAAGTTAAAGACACAAAAAGGTTAAAAGGAAAAGATGGAAGAATACATTGATAAATTCTAACTATGACAAAGCTAAGACAGTTATATTAATATACAATTAGAACCTAAGACCATTACATTAGTAAGAATGAAGAAAGCCACTATATGTTGAAAATTTTTAATTGATAAGAGAAAAATAATAATAAACTTATATGTAAATAATGTAAATATGCAAAGAAAAAACCTGATAAAATTCAGAAATATACTGCACATAATTTGTTATTATATGTAAAGAAAAGTTGATAGAACTCAGGAATATATTATAAGTAAATTTGCTAGTATAGCAGGAGATTTTATGCTTATGATAAGTGAACACAAAATTGTTAAAGGTTAAAATATTTTGATGACCAAATTTAAAATTTTTATTTAGTTCTGGTTCAAGATGGCTAGTAGGAAGACTCTGAACTCACCTCCATGAACACACTAAACTATACTGTTAACAGAAAAATTCCTCCTGAAGAACTGAGGGCTGACATTGCTACTGAAAAACCAAAGATAGAACAGCAAGAGAACAGCAAGAGAGATGAACACACAGCAGCAAAGAGCACCCCCACAGCCAATGCTGCAAATGGAAGTGGGGAGGGATAGTATTGAGGGATTGCAAACATATCCTTCTGTCCTGGAGAACAGGAGGAAAAAACCTGTGGTTTAGCATATAAAACAGACAACACTAGAACTCTTCAAAGTGGCAGAGGAGCAGCAGGAAAGCTCTCCAGGTCAGAGGGACTAGAGAAAAACACATGGTGTTTATGTTCAGACAACTTAATAGGCAGGTTGGTCATCTTGGTGAGCTCATGGCTTCAGCCAGCCCAAGGATCCACAAGCCCACACCAGCCCTAGTTGTGCTGGGGCACAGAAAAAGAAGCAGTTTAAACGGCCCCAGGAGCTATGGTGCCTCCACGTTAAAAGCTTGAACCTGAGCAGGACCTGGATGCCAAAAAAGGCGTTCAGATGCCGTAAGTGGCAGGTCCCATGGCATGACAGGTTTAGGGCCATAACTGGTAGATTCAGTGCTCACAAGGAGCTTCTGACCTCAGCAAGCCCAGGGTCCTCTAGGACACACCAGCCATAGATGCTCAGGAACACAGGAAAAAAGCCATGGTGTAAAAGGGCCCGGGAACTGAGAATATTCTTTCCCCCTCCAGTTGGACTGGAGCAGAGTCCAACACACAGTGAGCTTGTGGCCTCAGTAAGCCCAGGGTCCACAAACCCATACAAGCCACCCTGTGGTGCTGGGGCACAGAAAACATGCCATGGTTTTGTGTTTTCCTTTTTTCTTTTTATCTGTTTGGTTTTGTTTGTTTTGTTATTGTTCCTTTTTTCTTTTTTAAAAATAACTCCATTTAAAAAAAATCTGTTTTTTCTCTTTTTTTTTGTTTTTTTCCCGTCTCTTTTTATTATTTTCCTTTTTTGTTTTTTATTATTATTATTATTATTTTCTTTATTCTTTCTGTAAAAAATCTTGGTTTAAAAGTGTAACTAGCATATACAGTCACAGCTCCAGGCAGTCAGCAAAAGTCACCAAGCACACACAGTCTGCATTGAGGACACGATACACAAGACCACTCCTTCAACTTTAGGAGAAGTAGCCATTTCACCTAATCCAGAAACAAACACAGAAAGTCAAGCAAAATGGGGAGATGGAGAAATACGCTCCAAAATAAAGAACAAGAAAAAGCCTCAGAAAAAGAACTAAATAAAACAGAGACAAGCAATATACCTAATAAAGAAATTAAATGCTTATATATTTAATGACTATGAAGTATTCACTGGGTTGAAGAAAGGAATGGAAAAATGCAGTAAGATTTACCATAAGGAGGTAGAAAATATTGAAAACAACCAACCAGAGTTGAAGAAAAAAATATACTAGAGGGAATCAACAGTAGACTAGAGGATGCAGAAGAAAGTGTCAGCAATCTGGAAGACAGGGTAATGGAAAACATACAAGTTGAACAGAAAATAGAGAAAAGAATTTTTGAAAATGAGGATAGGTTAAGAGATCTCTTAGACAACATCAAGCCAAAAAAAAAAATTTGCATTATAGGTTCCAGAAGAAAGAGACAAAGGTGTAGAATATTTATTTGACAAAATGATAACTAAAAACTTCCTTGGGGAGCCTGGGTGGCTCAGTCAGTTGAGCGTCCAACTTCGGCTCAGGTCATGATCTCGCAGTCTGTGAATTCAGGCTCCGCGTTGGGATCTGTGCTGACAGCTCAGAGCCTGGAGCCTGCTTTGGATTCTGTGTCTCCCTCTCTCTTTGCCCCTCCCCCATTCATGCTCTGTCTCTCTTTCTGTCAAAAATAAATAAACATTAAAAAAAATAAAAATAAAATAAAAAAACCTGGGGAGAGAAACCAAGTCTAAGAGGCATAGAGAGTTCTAAACAAAATGAGCCCAAAAAGGTCCACATCATGACACATAGTAATTAAAATGCCAAAGATAAAGATAAAATCTTAAAAGTTGCAAGAGAAGAAAAAAAGTTACCAATAAGGAAAAATCTATAAGGCTAGCAGCTGAGTTTTCAGCAGAAACTTTGCAAGCCAGAAGGAGGGGCATGATATATCCAGAGTGCTGAAAGGAAAACACCTATAACCAAGAATACTCAACCCAGTAAGGTTATCATTCAGGTTTGAAGGAGAGATAAAAAGTTTCCCAGAAAAACAAAAGATAAAGGAATTTATCACCACTAAACCAGCTTCACAAGAAATGTTAAAGGTAGTTTTTTACATAGAAAAGAAATGACCACAATTACACATAAGAAAAATATGAATAAGAAGATATAAAATATGACACCATATAAAGTGTGGAGAAGAGAGAAAAAATGGAGAAAGGGAAAAAGAAAAAGAATGAAGTTTTTTTTCTTTTTCTTTTTTTTAAGTGTGTTTGAGCTTAAAAGACCATCAAATTAATATAGACTGCTATTTACTTCCTATGTTATATATGAACCTCATGGTAACCACAAACCCAAAACCTATGATAGATACACAAAACATGAAGAGGAAGAAAGCAAACAAAACACTATAGATACTCATTGATCATGAATAAAAAAGGCAAGAGAGGAAGAAAGGAGCAAGGAAGAACTATAAAAACAAACAGAAAGCAAATTTTTAAAATGGCAATAAGTATATACCTAGCAATAATTACTTTAAATGTAATAGCTTAAATGCTCCAATCAGAAGGCACAGAGTGGTGAAATGGATACAAAAAAAAAAAAAAAAAAAACAAGACTTATCAATATGCTACCTACAAGAGACTTATCTCAGACCTAAAGATGCATACAGACTGAAAGTGAAAGAACAGATAATATTCACCATGCAAATGAAAAAAAAAAAAGCTGGGATAGCAATACTTAGACAAAATTAAAATAAAGACTGCAATAAGAGAGAAAGAAAGTCATTACATAATGATAAAGGGATCAATCCAACAAGAAGATATAACAATTGTAAATATCTACACACCCAAAACTGGAGCACCTAAATACATAAAACAAACATGAGTGGATATAAAGAAAAAAGTTGGTGGTAATACAATAAAATGGGGAATTTAACGGTCTACTCACGTTGGTAGATAGATCATCCAGACGAAAATCAATAAGGAAAGAATGTGTTTGAATGAGACACTGGTCCAGATGGACATAATAGATATGTACAGAACATTCCATCCAAAAACAACAGTATACGGGGCGCCTGGGTGGCTCAGTCGGTTAAGCATCCGACTTCAGCTCAGGTCACGGTCTCGCGGTCCGTGAGTTCGAGCCCCGCGTCGGGCTCTGGGCTGATTGCTCAGAGCCTGGAGCCTGCTTCCGATTCTGTGTCTCCCTCTCTCTCTGCCCTTCCCTCGTTCATGCTCTGTCTTTCTCTGTCTCATAAATAAATTAAAAAAAAAAAAACAAAAAAACAACAGCATACACATTCTTTTCAAGTGCACATGGAACATTCTCAAGTATAGAATGCATATTAGGACATAAAACAAGCCTCAACAAATTTAAGAAGACTGAAAACATGCCATGAATCATTTCTAACCACACAGTATGAAACTAGAAATAAATCACAAGAAAAAAACTGGAAGAAACACAAAAACATGAAGACTAAACAACATGATATTAAACAACCAATGGGTCAGTGAAGCAATCAAAGGAAAAATAAGAAAATACATGGAGATAAATGAAAATGAAAACACAATGGTTCCAAATCTCTTGGGACACAGCAAAAGCAGTTCTAAAAGGAAAGTACATAGAGATACAGGCCTGCCTGCCTCAAGAAACAAGAAAAAACTCCAACAATCTACCATTATACCTAAAGGAACTAGAATAAGAAAAACAAAATCCAAGGTGAGTAGAGAAAAAGGAAATAATAAAGAACAGAGCAGAAATAAATGACATAGAAACTAAAAAGATAATTTTAAAAATCTATGAAACAAAAGGTTCTTTGAAAAACTAAACAAAAATGACAAACCCTTAGCCAGACTAATTAGGAAAAAAGAGAAAGGACGTAAATAAATAAAATCAGAAAGGAGGAAGGAGAAGTAAGAACTGATAACACAGAAATACAAAAGAGTTTAAGAGAAGACTATAAAAATTATATGCTGACAAACTAGAAGAAATAGATGAATTCCTAGAAACATACAATCTTCCAAAATTGAACCAGGAAGAAGTAAAAAATCTGAACAGACCAATTACAGATAACAACATTGAACTAATAAAATTAAAACAAACAAACAAACAAACAAACAAAAACGTAGAGGTCCAGGACCAGATGCATTCACAAGTGAATTCTACCAGACATTTAAAAAAGAGTTAATACCTATTCTCCTCAAACTATTCTAAGAAATAGAAGAGGAAGGAAAGCTTCCAAAAACATTAGAGAAGGGCCAGCATTACCCTGATACCAAAACCAAACAGCAACCACACACACACACACGCACACACAAACCACAAGCCAAAATTTTTGATAAAAGGGATACAAAATCCTCAATGAAATATTAGCAAACCACATACAACAATACATTAAAAAGATCATTCACCATGATTGGGTAGAATTTATTCCCAGGATGCAAGAATGGTTCAATATTCACAAATCAATCAACATCATATATATAACAACAAAATGAAGTATGAAAATCACATGATCATCTGAAAAGATGGAGAAAAAACATTTGATAAGATTCAACATCTATTTCTGATTAAAATTTTTTTTAAAAAATCAACACAATGGAGAGGTAACATACCTCAGCATACTATACACCTTGTATGAAAAACCCACAGCTAACATCATCCTCAATGGGGGAAAACTGAGAGCCCTCCCTCTAAGGTCAAGAACCAAATAAGGATGTCCACTCTAACCACTTTCATTATGACATAGTACTAGAAGTCCTAGCCACAGCAATCAGACAAGAAAAAGAAATAGGGGCACCTGGGTGGCTCAGTCAGTTGGGTGTCCAACTTCGGCCCAAGTCATGCTCTCATTGAGTTCGAGCCTCATGTTGGGCTTTGTGCTGACAGCTCAGAGCCTGGAGCCTGCTTCAGATTCTGTGTCTCCCTCTCTCTCTGCCCTTCCCGCTCACCTTCTGTCTCTCTCTCTCACTCAAAAATAAATAAACATTAAATTTTCTTTATGTTTAAAAAGAAAATAAAAGAAATAAAAGTCATCCATATTGATAAAGACATTAAACTGTAACTATTCCCAAGTGACATGACACTGTACACAGAAAATCCTAACAATTCCACCAAAAAATGACTAGAAGTAATAAATGAATTCATTAAAGTGGCAGGATACAAAATTAATATGCAGAAATTGGTAATGTTTCTGTATAGTAACTCTGAAGTCACAGAAAGAGAAATTTAAAAAAAACACCATCTACAATTGTACCTAAAAGAATAAAACACCTATAAATACTTAATAAAAGAGGTAAAAGACATGTATTCTGAAAAATATAAAACATGGGGCACCTGGGTGGCTCAGTCGGTTAAGTGTCGGACTTCAGCTCAGGTCACAATCTCACGGTCCGTGAGTTCGAGCCCGGCATCGGGCTCTGGGCTGATGGCTCAGAGCCTGGAGCCTGCTTCTGATTCTGTGTCTCCCTCTCTCTCTGCCCCTCCCCCGTTCATGCTCTGTCTCTCTCTGTCTCAAAAATAAATAAACGTTAAAAAATTTTTTTTAATAAAAAAAATAATAAAAAAAGAAAAAAGAAAAATATAAAAACTAATAAAAGAAGTTTAACATGATACAAAAAAATTGAAAGATATTCTATGATTATGGATTTGAAAAATTAATATTGTCAAAATGTCCATATTACCCAAAGCAATCTACAAATTCAATGCAATTCCTATCAAAATACCAAAATCACTTTTCACAAAACTATAACAAATAATACTAAAATTTACAAGGAACCACAAAAGACCTGGAATAGCCAAAGTAATTCTGAGGAAGAAAAACAAAGCTGGAAGTATCACAATTCCAGATTTCAAGACATACTACAAAGCTATAGTCATCGTAATAGTATGATACTGGCACAAAAATAGATATATAGGTCAACAGAACAGATACCCTAGAAATAAACCGATGTTTATATGGCCAACTAATCTATGACAAAGCAAGAATATACAATGGGGAAAAGAGTCGTTTTAATAAATGGTACTGGGAAAGCTGGACCACTTTCTAATACCATATACAAAAATGAACTCAAAATGGATTAAAGACCTGCAACCATAAAAATTCTAGAAAATAACACAGGAAATTTATTACATCAGCCATAGCAATATTTTTACATATGTCTCCTAAGACAAGGGAAACCAAAGCAAAAATAAGCTATTAGGACTACATCAAAATAAAAAAGCTTATGCACAGCAAAGGAAACCATCAACAAAACAAAAACACAATCTAGTGAATGGAAGAAGATACTTGCAAATGACATATCTGACAAGGTGTCAATATCCAAAATATACAAAGAACATATACAACTCAACATCAGAAAGAGCAACAATTCAATTTAAAAATATGGGCAGAAGACATGAAGACATTTCTCCAAAGATATACAGAAGGCCAACAGACACATGAAAAGATGCTCTTACTAATCATCAAAGAAATGAAAATCAAAACTGCAGTGAGATATCTCACATCTGTTAGAATGGCTAAAATCAAGAAGACAAGGAACAACAAGTGTTGGTTAAGATGTGGAGAAAAAGGAACCTTCATGCACTACTAGTCAAAATATAAACTGGTATAGCCACTGTGGAAAAGAGTATGGAGGCTCCTCAAAAAATTAAAAATAGAAAAACCACATTATCCAATAATTCCATTACTGGGTATTTACAGGAAAAATTGAAACGCTAATTCAAAAAGATATGCACATCCCTATGTTTACTGCAGCATTATTTACAATAGCCAAGACATAGACACAACCTAAGTGTTCATCAATAGACAAATGAATAAGGAAAATGTGAGATAGATAGATAGACAGATATAGATATAGATAGATAGATGATAGATGGAATGCAATATTACACAGCCATAAAAAATGAGATCTCTCTATTTGAGACAACATGGATGACCTTAGAGGGTGTTATGCTAAAGTAAATAAGTCATGATTCCACTCATAAATGGACTCTATAAAATAAACAAAAAGCAAAATCAGAATTATAAATACAGGTAACAGACTAATGACTGCCAAAGGGAAGGGAGATGGGGGGTTGGGCAAAATAAGTGAAGGGGAGAAGACAGAGGCTTCCAGTTATGAAATGAGTAAGTCACAAAAATAAAAAGTACAATATAAGGAATACAGTCAGTGATATTGTAATAGCAATGTAATGGGACAGATGGTAGTGATACTCAAGTGAACACAGCATAATGTATAAACTCATCAAATCATTAAGTTGTACATCTGAAACTAATGTAACGTTGTCTGTCAAATACACTAAAGAAAAATTAAAATAAATTAACTTTTTTTATAAATTTTATTTATAAGTCTAATATATGTGTCTCTGCCCCTAACAGAGATTATATGTTCTTCTCACAGGTATATGAAATAGACATTTTTTTAATCGACCATACAGTAAACCACAGAGCAAGTCTCAACAAAATTTGAAAAATCAATATCATATGACCATAGTCTTCAACCATATTATAATTACGTAAGGAATCAGTATAAAAAGATTTTTTTTAAGTTTTCATATAACAGAATACATAAACACACAAGATAAATAACATTTCGGGAAAAGTAAACCTCAAAAAAACAAAATATTTGGAATTGAATGATAATGAAAGCACAAAAGTTTGGAAAGATAACATGAAAATAGTGTTTATAAAAAAATATTATCCTCAAATTATTATAATATAAAACAAAAGAGATTAAAAATTAATAAAGCACCCAAATTAAGAAATTAAAAAAATAAACCAAATAAAGTAGAAAATAGATTTTTTTAATGTTGAAATTAATGGACTAGAAAATAGAACAAAGAGAAGATGAATAAAACTAAGTTCTTTGAATAAAACTAATAAACTGGAGAAAGTGATCAAGAAAATGAGAATAGAGACAAAATAAATATGATCAGGAATGTAAAGGAGACATTACAGATCCAAGATAGATTTAAAAGCTATTAAGAAATATTATTAACACCAGTAAATTTGAAGAAACTTTAGATAAAATTCAAAAATCCCTAAAAATACAAAATGTATCAAAGCAAAACCAACCCAATGTAAATAAAAAATCTGAATAATCAAAAAGAAATTCAACTTCAATTAAAAACATTTCCACAAGGAGCATCTCAGGTGTGGATAACTGTAGACATAATTATACATCAAGTTTTCTTGATCATAGGAAAAAAACAGATAATAACAAAATCATATGACCAATCCAGTAAAGATAATGAAACTTTGAAAGATATGCACAGGAAAGGGAAACTATAGTTCAATCTCGTAAATGAACATGAATACAAACAGATGCAAATATCCAAAATATACTCACCAAGGTGCAGAGACGGAAATTTAAAATGACTGATGTTTATGTTTGCATTCATTTTTAAACCTAAAAACAAATCTCCTCATTAGAAATAGTTAAAAGTGATTACATTTGGGAAAGGGACTTGTGGGTTGAGGGGATCAGTGGCAACTTTAACATTTCATTCTGAAATGTGTATAGTCATTTTCTATCATACAAGTTTTACTTTTCCCTTTTTTTTTTTTAAGTCTGGCTTGAAATACTAGGGCCATTTTATAAATTTCATTTTGTTTTTTCTTTGGTATCTCCATGTTAAAAATCAATAAGTACTTTAAAATATAATTTATTATTTCATGCCATTACACTGAAAAAAACTTAGATTAAAATAAATGATGCATTTAGAAGTACAAAATAAAATTAGCTCAAGAAATAACTAGAATAGGCTAGTAACAGAGAAATGGAAGAACTGACAAAAAATATACAAAAAAGGTGCCAGGCTAGACAGTTCCATAGGCAAGTTTTTATCAAGCTTCAAGGGATAATTTCTACCTTTTGTAACTTATGCCAGATCACAGCAAAATATTACAGCTCCCCAAATTCCTTACAAAATTAGTATAAGCTGACAAGAATAACACAATGGGAGAAAATTCAAACTAATTTCATCTTCAAGCATCAATGTATTAGTAACGCCAATGAAATAATTCAGGCCAGATGACAGTGGGTTGGACTAAAGGGACGGTGAAAAATGTAAGATCCGGATTTGGTGATGGAGTAGACATGAGAGAAAAGGTGTAAGGATAGAACTGAATAACCTGAAGGCTTTTGGTCTAAGCAACCGGGAAAATTAAATTCATTCACTGACACTCAGAAGATCACAGAGGGAGCTGGTTTTCAGGGTGGGTATGTGGGTAGGAAACAGCTATTGGACCTACTAAGTTTGAGATGCCTTCTGTACATCCCACTGCAGGTGGGATATTTTGAAATGTCATTCTTACTATTATGTGCAATAATATTACATATATTCTTACTAATACATACTATTACTAATATTTTCTTGTTTATATGTTCTTATAACAGAAACTAACAGTACTAACAAATGTTCCTGAAATGAAAGACTGTTTTTAATATGATGTCCACCTCTACCATTTGCAAAAAAAATCTTTTCTCAAAAATTTGGAAGACAAGGAATTATAGGGGATAGATTTTAACCTGTTTGTTTGCACCACAAGGAAATTACTCTAAATCTTTACAATGTATTCTAATCTTCTAAATCACTACAATTGTTTCCCATGCCAGTATAATCTTGTCATTTATTCTGATTAAGAGAAGCAGCATTTAGTTTATCAACATAATTGAAGGCAACGTACTAAAGAATGTAAACCCAACTGTTACTCAAATGCTGGTCACTAGAATGGGCAACTATTCACCTCTTGTCAAGCAAGCCCTAATTTCAGAAGGTAATGGTCATATGCTTCCAGTGAAGCTGCTGTTACAACCAGGTTCAGTCTGATTGAGGATAAAGTTAAAAACAGAACATGAAAGAGAGCTATGAGTTTTGGGGATCAGATGAATAGATTCAAGGGAGAATTCACTTTGGGGTAAAGAAGACAGAAACCAAGAATCGTGGCTCAGAAACAAATCTGCTCTAAGTCATGTTGCTAATAAGCAAGTCAGGAATACCAACAGTAGTCTCACTGACTCATTTTTAAAATTCATTTGTTCATTCAACATTCATTGATTTATTTAACAAGGTGCCAGACACTATGTGCTAAGTCACAAGGTTAAACAAAATAGGCAGAATGTCTGTCTTCAGATATCTCATACTGTAATGGAGGAAATGGAAAATAAAAATAAACAAATTCATATAAACAAATAAAATATAGTAGCACACTGAAGTTAATCCTATGGAAAAAAAATAAAGCCAGATAAGATGACGGAGGGTGAGATGAGGTATCATTTTGGATAAGAGAGTTAGTAAAGGCTTATTCGAGAAAGTATTGCTTTTAGAGGCAAGCATGCAAGTATCTGCGGGAATCCTCCCAGGCTTCAGGAAGAGCAAGAACAAAGACCTTGTGTTAGGGATATGCCTGGCTTTTGCAAGATAGAAAAAAGGCCAGTGAGAAAGGAAGTAGGATAGTGAGCAAGAAGAGTGGTAGAGTGTAGGGAGGCGGAGTCAAGGTGGAGGCCAGCAGATTCCCCAAGGTGCTGAGGAGTTGATTCTTCAAGAACACTGAGCTGAGAGTCCAGGGAGATCAAAGAAGCTAGGGTTTTGCAGCACAGAGTGTCTGACTCAAGAGAGAGCTTCACAGAGAGAGCACCTAGGACAGGTGCACATGCCTGTGAGGAAACACCTGAGGCCAGAGAAAGGAACATCTTAAGGCATTTAAGGAAAGAATGCCTGGAACTCACAAAGGAGTCGGTTCTGCTACCACGGGCCAGTTTGGAAATAATGTCACAATTTACAGGCACTGGGTGGGATATTCTGAAAGGATTACAAAGGAACAGGAGAAACATCTGGGGGGATAATGGATAATGTTCATTATCTTGATTGTGGCAATGGTCTCAGGGATGTTTGCAAATGTTAAAACTTATCAAATTGAAACAAAAAAACTTATCAAATCATAAAAAGGAAGAGTGGCAGACATGAGGTCAGAAAGACAACCAGGAGCCAAATCACACACCGGTTGTGGCAAAAATTTTGGATTTTATTGTAAATTTGGTGGAGCATAATGTTGCCATAAAGAAAGACCACCACCACATGGCAGAAACTAAAGGGCAAACACAGACATTTTGCTTACCTAGTTGGGAAATACTAATGTGCTCCTCTTGTCATCACTTCTCAAGTTCTGATCAAGCAGAAAAAGTTGGTGTGGATGTAGGGATTGGAAAGCACAAGTTCTGCGATTGTGATTGGAAACCACAAGTTCTGGCACCAGAATTCACTCTGCTGACCTAGCATACCATTAAAAAGATTTGAGGATATGATCTCTGTACAAATAGTTAAGTGCTAAGAGCAAAAGGCATCGGGGAGAGGAAGATCCAAAATCAAGTAAAGCCATCTCCTAACAGATGAGCAGGTACATAGGTAGAAATCTAATTAGCTCATTAGCTAATGATTCGGAAAGAGCAGGTACACTGTGGGCACCAGGGAGAACTGCTAGTGCATAACATGGTCATCGTCTCACCTGCTGAGTAGGTTCTACCCCTGAGACAGGGCTGAAAAAGCTAACCCCAAATCCCATTAGGATCCAAAGCTTCTAGTAACTACTCAGAGGTTAGAACTAAGCCAAAACAGGGAATGTTGTGACAAGAAGGATAATGGCAGCTCTGTGGTTATAAATGTGTTTCAGGGTTTTCCAAGAAACAGAACCAACAGGAGATATATAGATATATATTCATTTATATACCTCAGGAGATTTATAAAGGAGATATTATAAAAATTGGCTCGTGCAGGGGAACCTAGGTGGCTCAGTCAGTTAAGTGTCTGACATCGGCTCAGGTCATGATCTCACGGTTTGTGACTTTGAGCCCTACATCAGTTCTCTGCTGCCAAGAGCAGAGCCTGCTTTGGATCCTCTGTCTCCCTCTCTCTCTACCTTTCACCCCCCACCCAAAATCAATGAACATTTTCAAAAAAACTGGCTCCTGCAATTATAAAGGCCAAAAAGTCCCACAATCTGCCATCTGCAAACAAGAGAACCAGGAAAGTCAGTGGTGTAATTTAGTCCATGTCCAAAGGTCCACAAGCTGGCCAATGGTGTAGGTCGTGGCTGAGTTTGAATGCCCCAGAATCAGGAGTCTCGATGTCTTTTAAACAGAGGGTAAATTCACTCCTCCTCCATCTTTTTGTTCTATTCAGGCCTCAATAAATGGGATAATGCCCACTTGCATTGGTGAAAGTGATCTTCACTCCGTCTGCCACTTCAATCCTCTCTTCTGGAAACATCTTCAGAGACACACTCAGAAAACACACTCAGAAATGTTTGACCAGCTGTGTTGGCATCCCTTAGTCCAGTCAAAATGACACATAAACTAACCATTACAAAGTGGAGGCCTGTCGTGGCAAGACAAGATGCTAGAGCAAGCCTGAATGGGAGCTGGTTATCCATCTCCTGTGTAGGGCGAGTACTGCTGGAAACTTGAGTTGAGCCTATAGAGGGCAGTCAGCCTTTAATGTGGGGTAAGGAGACAGAAGAATGTCAGGATTCAGGCTGGGCTCATCAGTGTTCTCAACACTGCCTTAAGGACAACACTGAATGGCCCAGCATAACTGGTTCCCTTCCCAGTCCCAAAGTTTACTTTCAAAAATAATTCTAAACCTAAGTTTATTAATTATTTCTATCTCATTATCCAGATGAACCAGTAGGTTAATTTAACTGTTATGGGAAGTTTTTGCTTATCTTTAAAGGTAATTACTGAAAGGAAAGTCTTCAAGACAAGTGGCTAAAGGCATTAGTTAAGCATAAAAGTGATTCTTCTTGGAGTGCCTGGGTGGCTCAGTCAGTGAAGCATCTGACTTCTGCTCAGGTCACAATCTTACGGTTCATGGGTTTGAGCCCGGCATCGGGCTCTGTGCTGACAGCTCAGAGCCTAGAGCCTGCTTCAGATTCTGTGTCTCCCTCTCTCTCTGCCCCTCCCCCACTCGTCCTGTCTCTCTCTCTCTCTCTCCCTCAAAAATAAAATAAACATTAAAAAAAAAAAAAACAGTGTTTCTCTTCTTCATTGATTGGATTTTCAAATCAAACATGTTTCTCCTACCAAATGAGGGATATTTTCTCACTTAGGATCTCTAGCCAACATTCATCAACTCACGTTGACTGACAAATGATTTAAGCTCCTGGGAGGAGAATAAAGATATAATCAGTCACTTTTACACTTGTGGGTGTATGGCTTTTAAAAAACAGCCCCCACACACAACATGAAATCTATCTTCTTAACCAAATGTTACTGTATGGTGCAGTAGTTACCTCTACGGACACTGTTTCATAGAAGACCACTAACACATTTTCATCTGACATGACTGAAACTCTGTACCTGTTGAACAACAACTGTCCATTTCTGCTTCCTCTCCCTCTCCCTGAGCTCCTGGCAGCCACCATGCTCCTTTCTGCTTCTGTTTCATCAAGTTTGCTGATGAACTCCTCCAAAGAATATTTCAGCTTATTTACTGTACTCTTTGGCTCCAAAAACTCTGTTTGGTTCTATTTATATTTTCTATCTTTTTGTTGAAATTCTCATTTCGTCCATGCAGCATTTTTTTCTGAGTTTACTGATCATCTTTAGGATGAGTAAATCATTTGTCAACTAATTCACATAATTCCTTCTTTAAGGATCAGTATCTGGAGACTTCTTTGGTTCCTTTGATTGGACCATGTTTCCCTGTTTCTTTGTACCCTTGCAACTTTTTGTGGGGATCTCTGCATTTGAAAAAAACAGACACCTCTCATAATCTTTAAAGACTGGTTTCATACAGGAAAATCTTCACCCATTAGCCCAGCTAGAGATTGTGGGGACCTTCCAAATCTTTTCTGGAGCTGCATCTTCACTGGACTTGTGCTTATAAATTCCAAACTAGAGGGATTTCCTGTTTGGGGGGCTTCGGGGGAGGAGGGGGGGAGCGGTGCAGTAACTCATCATCTCTTGCTCTCTCTGGTGTCAGTCTGCAGTATTGCAAGTTTCTGGAATTGCCTCAGTACACCCAGCTCTCTTTTGTTTTCAGCAGCAGGCTTCTAGTGTATGCCAGGTATCAGCACTCTTGAGTCAGGAGAAACAGAAACCAGTCCCTTGAACGTATCTCTGAAAAGTCAGTGGACAAATGCTCCTCCCCAAGGAGAAACCACTAGTTGGGGGTTTTCTCCTACTTATTCTCAGGTTAGCAGGGGGGCGGGGGTGGGGGTGGGGGTGGGGAGAGTATAGCAAGTGAATGCTCCAAGCCATCACCTTTGTTTTCAGTGGTCCCCAACTTGACACCCTTTCCTGGTGGCATTTAGATTCAAGCAAGACTGAAACCCATCCCCTTAGCCCCCCAGAAAAGTCTGAATGTCAAAAATTGAATCCAAGCTTCTCTTTCCCTCCCCACTGAGAACCAAGGGGCTGGAAGTTTCCTCCTGATAGTGCTACACTGAGCTAGCAGGAAGGACTACAGTGTCATATAGCTGGTTTGCACTTGCCTAGGGTGCAAGAGCCTCTTACCTGTTTTCTGGATTTCTCACAAAGGAAACTGGTCTGTGTATCATTTTGAGTCAATCTCTCCGTTAGGGGAAGAAGGATCTGGAGCTTCCTATTTACCATCTTGCTGAAATCACTCCCTGGGATCATTTTTTAATTAAAAAAAAAAAAAGCTAAGGATCCCAATCTCCCCTACAAGCCTATAAACAGTTTTAGAGCAACCCCCACCACCCGGCTCAGAGCCCAGCACATAGTGTGTGCCTGTTAAATATTTATCTAACCGACCTAAAGGGTCATACAAGACAGTGGTAGAAGTAGGATTTGAACTTACAGGCTTTGACATGGTCACCTTTCACAAATGGCTTTCTTATGGCTCTCTACTCAAACTTACAAGAATGCCTAGGAATTTACCCAGTAACCATCACAGAGAGAATTCAGGCTCAGGGAAGCGGCGGGGTATATAAGAAAAAGTAGAGAAGACTTGGTATCAAAGACCTGAGTTTGAATCAAATTCTTTCAAATCCTCCTAGTTATTTCCTAGATATTCTTCAAATTTACCTGTGGAACATTGGAAACAAAGATTCTCAGGACTCACCCCATTGAATCAAAGCTTAGAAGAGGCGAGCCTAAACAGATACCATTTAAACAGACTGACAAGGTTGAAAAATGCTGTTCAAACTATTTCATAAAAGGCGTGCCCCAATTTTTCAGAACCTTAGCCAAACTCGACTGTCTGTAAAATGGGCTATTACTTCTTCCATCATTGACCCCCTGGGGATATTGCGAAGATCTAAGTCGCTGTGGGAACACATGTGAAAGCAACGTAAACTGTAAACCGTGATAATATTGTAAGATGACTGCATACTATCAGGTAATTTGAATATCAAATAAGGGCTTAATGGACACAACATCACAACTATCTCCCCTGGACATGATCTATCTAAAGAATCATATTCTTCTCTTTCTCAAGTGAAAATCATGCTTCCCTCATTGTAGTTGTGCTTCTGTGAAGTTGTTTATAAATCAAATCCTATTTTAAGCACATGAGAACTATCTAAAGTAACTCCCTATTAAACTTCTTATGAAATAAAGAATGCTTCTAAAATGCAAACAGACAATCCCTAAGTAATCAGTTTTTAAACCTTGGGCTTTATATATGATGTTGTCTGGAAGTGGGACACAGCTGCACTGCTGTCAGCAACATCTGGCAGTTGACAGATGACAGTTGAAGGGCTCAGGCCCTTCTTGGGTCACACTCACAACCACAATACCACTGTCCCCATAGGGAAGGAGAAGATGCTCAGGGCCTTCCAGGTACCCACCAAATGCTAAGAAACAAACACAGATGTTACCTCTTAGTCACAGCTGGGCTCCCCCCATTTCCCATAATAAAGCCTTAAATCAAACAGAGGACTCCCCATACCAAGTACTCTCAATGAAATATACCTCATAACCCAATGCGCAGGCCTAATTTATTAAACACCTAGGGACTGAACTTCCTCTTGGATAGTCCAAAAATGTCACCTGAGAATTTTCTGTAGAAATTCTATTTCTTGGCTCAGGTATTAGGTTGATAATATCTCAAGTGTTCAAGATAAAAGGCTTTCATACAATCTGGCTTTTCAGAAACTCAGGGGAAAAAAATAAGTTTTTCCATAATGAGTTTCCTTTCAAAAGAAGAAAGTTATGGTAGTTGAAGATCAAGGTTCAAGTCCCTTCTCATCTGAATCAAATCTGTTTCAGAATTCAGTTTTGCTAAGGCCTGATCTCCAATTATGGTGACTGACTGCCAGTGTTCATGGTAGCCATTGAGGGATTGGAAGGGTAAAGGAGAGCTGACTGGAGTGATTCAACCACACGTAACTTCTCACGTACTAGATTAGAACTGCCCAAAGACAATCTTCTCAAAGGTGTTGAATATTGTTGACTGGGAACTTACAAGGCTAACCAAGGGACTCGGTGAGCTCTTTCATTATTAATCCAAACGTGTTTCATGATAAATATAGTAGAACAAATCTCAAAGCACTGGTAAGTAAAGAAAGACCCCTCAAACCACAAATTAAGAAACTTAGAGCTATAAGGACTGAAGCAAGGCAATGTCATAACGAAGAATACAGTGGGCAAGAGCACGGATTCTGGAGCCAGACTGGGTCAGATGGCAACACTGACACTTAGTAGCTGTGGGATTTTAAGCAAGTTAATTAGCCTTTGTAAAGCTTAGTTTCCTTATCCATAAACAGAGAGATGATAGTACTTACCTATAATAGAAGTTATTACAAAGGTAAGTAAGTTGGTATGTGTAAAGTTCTTAGGACAGTGCCTAGAACATAATAAATACTATAAGGTTTTTAAAGATTAAAAATTATGTGGAACAGAGTTTAAAAATCTGGTACTGTAGGGGCGCCTGGGTGGCTCAGGAGGTTAAGCATCCGACTTCGGCTCAGGTCATAATCTCACGGTCCGTGAGTTTGAGCCCCATGTCGGGCTCTGTGCTGACAGCTCAGAGCCTGGACCCTACTTCAGATTCTGTGTCTCCCCGTCTCTGACCCTCCCCCGTTCATGCTCTGTCTCTCTCTGTCTCAAAAATAAATAAACATTAAAAAAATCTGGTACTGTAAGGAATCCTAAAGATGAGAAAGCAAAATTCAGAGAGGTTGCAAGGACCAGACTAAGTGGTCCATCAATAATACACACCTAACAGCTCTGACAACCTGTCTCCATTTCATTACTAGCTTATTGGATGACACTCGGATGGGCACTGAAATAGCTGTTGGCAAACTGGAATGATAATAATACTGAGCTTCTTTGTATTAGAAGTATGAGGGGAAAAAAGGAACAGTAAAAAGCACTTTTAACTGTTTTGCAAGTGGAAAAGCACCAAACATAGAGTTTCAGAGCATATTCTCATTTCCCAGAAGTACATTTCAGTTTTTAATCACACTTTCTGGGGCTAGGGTCTATAGAGAAAATGTAGACTGTAGCCAGAGGGCTTGTTGAAATGGAGGTTTTATTACCAGAGAAAATGAAGTACTCCTAAAATCACATTTGGCTTTAGAAATGTATGTAGACTGGTTTATTAAATAGTGCTCTAAACAGAAAGCAAAAACTCAAGCACCTTTGTGCTACTCATGCCCTATGCTACCTTGAGAAATTTATAGAATCTTTCTGAACATCATATTCCTCACAGATGAGAGAGAGAGACAGAGACAGAGACAGAGACAGAGACAGAGAGAGAGAGAGAGAGAGGAATCTTGTTGCATCCCTAATGATGATTAGGTTGATGATGACTGATCTACAGGCAAAGCCCTTCCTGATTTTTCAAAAATGTTTAGGAATTGCAGGCCACTAAAAATAGAACACTTTACAACTGATAATATTATATTTATCTCCTTTAGCACATGAATTGCACCACACGAATATAAATCAGAATGGAAATATCAGCTCTAGAACTTACTCTTAGTAGAAATCAGATTTAGAAATCTGCTGAGCCCCGTTTAGCAAAGGACTAGAATGAAGGTTTATCTGCTCTTCTGTGGCACCACATTAAAAATAGTCTCAAATCCCCTTGTGAAATTCTGTGAGATTTTTAGAGCCTGGGAGAGTTTATCTGTCTTAATAAGGAAACCATGGCTTTGAAAGATTACAGAATAGGTCGACATCTCATACTTTTTTTGGTTCATTATAGACTGACATACCTTTTTTGTGCTTTCAACAGATCCCACCACCCACCCCATCCCAGGGGGAAAAAAAAAACGATTGCTGTAACAGATACCCATCAACTCCAAGTGTAGAATAACATATGCCTTGTTAATTAAAGGAATATTCTTTTCTTGCCATAGATTTAAACAGTATTTTTTAATTAAATGTATTCTGTGTTATAGGCTTTCCAATAGGTCAATTCATTAAAGAGCTTTCAAGCCCACAGCTCCCATTGGTGGAATATCTAAGAGCAAAGTCGGGTTGGAGGGTTTATGAAACCAGAAAACAGAAAGAATTGCTGTCACCCAGGCAAAGTCCATGCCACCCCTCAAGCCCTTAGGACACTATAAGGGACAGAAAAAGGACAAGGGTGCAGGGAGTGAGGTCTGCTTTTGTTTAGGATAAGAGATGTCACAGGCAATCCCGGAAAACACAGATGCAAAATTCAGATCAAGAGATCAAGGTTAACCCTGGAAAGATCCACTCTCCTTGTGAAGGTACAATCATTAAACACCTTTCTACAGCTATTCAAAACAATTTTTCAACTTAGCTAGAACTTTAACCTTTCTCCTCTCTGTTTTCATTCCTTTCTGAAAGTACCCTAACTCTTCAGTGAAGATCCTTCAACAGTTTTACATACTAATTTAGAGGAAATTGAAGGTACAACATGGCAAAGAAGAAAGAGAATAATGTGCTACCTCATATTTTCTTAAATTCAGTGGAAACACTCTCTGCCTTTTTTGAATGAACTTAGACTCATGCTTCTAAATGACTGTCAGCAGACCTAAGAGGCATGGTCTCATAGTGACACAGGGATTCTCAAAACCAGAATGTTCTAAAGAATATAACTGCTATTGAGCTTGAATTATCTTCATAGGTTAGAGGAGGTGACATCCCGCAGGAAGAAAGAGACTGGAGAACTTCTGGTTTGCAGTAAAAATCTGCTTGGCTGACTTGGAGAAGGTCACCCCTTGGGGTCCACAAATGGTTTGGTACTTTTTATTGAGAAAGTGCTCATGATAACCTAAATAAAAGTATGTAGTAACTTTGGTAAAAGGTATTAAAAAAAAAAAGAGGAGGGAGGAACCTGGAACTCAGCAGAAAGAAGTCTGAAGAAGGAGAACTCTGTGTACAAAGCCATATAACTCAAAATGTGGTCCTGGACCAGTAGCATCAGCAGAAATCACAGGCCCCACTCTAAACCTACTGATCAGAATCTGCATTGTAACAAGATCTCCATATGTGCCATGTGCATATTTAGAAGGTTTGAGAAGCATCAGTTTAGAAGGTAGTCCCAGAAGAGCAAGGAAGATGCAGATGGGGATCAGAATCACTGGTCATATTCTGGGGAGGGTTGAGAAATAACCCAGAGGGTGAGATACCACAATGGACAGTTAAGATCAGATCTGACTGGCAACGACATCATGACCACAAGAAGTGACAGCAGAGATAGAAAATGGGGGAAATACTCCCTCCTCAGGGTCAAGCCCTCTACCCTAGTTGGCCAAAGCTATTAAGATTATCAGAATACCAGGCATAGAGAGTGGGCCCCAGTTCCTTCAAGGAACAGAAGTGCTCAAAAGCAGAAGCCTGGCTCTAGAGTTTCAGTCAACATGTAGAGGTAAGGAAGTAGCATGACTTGGCGATTACATGGAAAACCAGAGTTCATTGCTAGTGCATCAGTATCTCAGCCTCCTAGTGGCAGAATTACTGCCACTCCCACCAGCCACGGACTGAGGTTTGTGTCAATATGGAGGGGCATTTAGGTAGTGAAATCTGAGTTTTCACACTAATGTGTTTTTATTTCCCTCTATAGTCTGGTGGGGCTTTGGGATATTTTGGTGACACAAATTCCAAAGTTTGTTGAAGGCAAACTGCTTTTGTCTATAACCCAATTCTAAGAGGAGTGCTTTTAACAAGGTTTATAAAGATCAGGAATATAAACACTTTAATTAAATCTGTAAATTCAAACCCACACTACTTTCATAAAATGCATTTGATGTACCAAAATATTTATCTCTCAAATTACTCAGATAAACTGGTTTTCACCAAAATTGCAAAAGGCATGTCAGCTCCCTACACTCCTCCGTCCCAAATAACCGAATCCACTGCTCAGTTTAGTTCATGAGGCAACCCAAACAGGGCAGTGATACATTACCCTGTTTGTGTGGCTCTAAGAGGCCATATTCTAGAGAACATTCCTACATATTCCTGCAAGGGCCTGGGAGAAGTCTCACATAGCACTCACATATTCATAGTCTGTGCTCACCAGGCTCTGCCACTTGCCCACCAGGCCTCAGCATGGCACCCAAGGTATACGGTGAGAATCTTCTACACCCACCAGGTATCAAGCTCTCCTCTATGTTTTTCACTGTTCATCAGGGGATTATCACTTTGTCCAGGATACGGACTCCTGAGCTGCATGAATTAAAAAACCCACAGGATACCCAAGACAGGATGATGATCTTTCCGTTTTAACTGTGCTGAAACTAGGATGTATTTGAAGCAGGATTAGAAAGGGTAGGGTGCAGACTTAGCCCAATGCAACTTCCGTGGAAGTAGGGATGCTCTATTTTTCTCTCTTGCCCTAGATACCCAATGTCTATCCTCATATACTCTTTTTCCCAATCAAATCATTTATGCAAATATATATTGGCAGATGTGGGCATGTACACAGACGAGGCTCATGTGGTCCTTTGGCTCTAAAGGTAAATTTTCACTTAGACCCAGCAAGGACCAGTCTGTTATTTTTGTTGCCATCTACCATATAAAAACAAAATATTTCTCTCCCAGAATATCTACTGGCTATCTGACTGCAGAGGAGATTAAATGTGTTAGATAATTGGATCCTAACACAGGTCTCTACTTTTAGTTTGCACACAGGTGAAAAGAAGAATTTTTAAAGGCATTTGAATGCAATTAGTCTTTCAAGAAGACTCACCAACTACTCTCATCAACGAACGGGAGCTTTCTTTTTAAAATTTCATTTGTGCTGGCACCTAAAATGGAATTTAACTTATCACATGTGATTGTCAGTCAAAGTGCCCAAGGGAAATACAGCAGTGTTCTCCACGCGGAGCTCACTGCTATGTTGTCAGCCAAACAAGGAAAGAATTCTCTTACCGCCTGATTTAAGTGACAACACAGAGCAGCAGCCTTCTGTGGCATATGTATGTTAAAGTTATCTTTAGTCTTTTTTAGTCTAAGATCTATGTTCTTAATGACAGGAAGTAATATGTATCTGCAGGTAAAAAAATAATAATAATAAATTAATTATGTGGTTTGGGAATCCAACAGCAAAAACTCAGGACTTCCTTCAATGAAGAAGTCAGTGTTTTCTGGCAAGGATGAATTAGAAGCATCATTTACTGAGAGTTAGATTTTGGAGAGGTTTTTTTTGTTTTTTGGTTTTGTTTGTTTGTTTGTTTGTTTTTAACATTAGGTGAGCTGCAGGCTAAGAAATAATTACCTGATTTTAGGATTAAGAGTTGTTTCTTTTCTTCAGCGAACATTCTGGTACTTCCCTCGATTTTAAAAAAAAGTCCCAAATTCTGCAGCAGAGAATGATTCCCTTTGCAGAGCAAACAAATTTGATATGTATGTCACACATATTACAGAATACTCAGAGGTGTTCAAAGGTTTAAGGGGAGTGGAAGAGGTGGGAAAGGGAAGGGGCAGTTGACTCCTAGAGGAAAAGACTGAAAATAAATTCTCTAAGCATTTGAAAGAAAAGCAGCCAATCCTAAATATGTAAAAGATATATGGATTTAAATTTTAAGACTGGATGCTATAAAGTGCTGATATTACATGTCTTCAGAAGTCTCACAGACACTCGAGAATCATGGGAATGCTGGCTTGGCACACAGTGGGTACCAAATTATAATTGCCAAAAAAATGAATGAAGATGAATATTCACCAAATCAGTACATCCTTTGAGCTCCAAGAATCACAAGATACAGTTCTTGCAAGGCCAACTTAATAACTGCTCTCTTTCCTTTTTGATAATTTGATGTTGAATAAAAATGATGATTTTGAGTTTCAAGTTCAGACTGTATTAAACCAATTGAATTTCTGTGATTGTTTACATTACACAAATAATTATGGGGGTCTTAATGACAAAGTGCACTGCCCTCTCCTTTTTTCCAGACATCTCTCCTAGATCAGAATCACATTCTTAAATCAGCCACATAAAAATTAGCAGGATTACCACTTACAAAAAAGTCAAGAAATGGGTAAAAACATGTGAAATATACCTGAAAAAATAAGTATCATGAGCCATATTCTCTGCCTATGCAGTTTGGTTTTATTTCTTTATGAGACTCTCAGCTAAAAGGGACACTAAGTGTTTTCCAGTAGCCAGACAGTTTTGTTGTTGTTTTGTTTTGTTTTGTTTTTTACCTCATTGAGACAAGCTATCTGACCTGGGGAAGACATCCATTTGAAACCCTACTTCACTCAGCTATGTAATGCCTGGGCTTCTCATGAATCCAAGTTTTTAAAACACTAGAAAGTTGATTTAAGCGTTTTAGAGAGAAAATATTCATTCTTCCTCTTTCTTCCTCATCAGAAACCCAGGAAAAGAAATTCTACAACCACCATTGTGAATCCATTACCATAAATAATAGAGTTATCACCAGTCTGTTTCTAGATTCAGCAAATAAAACTTTGCAAGCTTGCTGTTTACCCTTGTCACAAATATGTTTCTCTAAATAAAGCAGAACATTTAATAATCAAGTATGTCTTTCACTTCCAGTGCAGTACCAAATTTTGTTGATACAGATGATAGCTCATCCAGAAAACCTTTGATTCTTATAGAGCTTCTCAATTACAGAAACAAAGACTCCCCTAGGCTACTTGGCCTAAGCCGGTAAAATTAGTGTGCAATGTGATTTACCAGGTGGTACATTACACCACAGGGGGTTAGATTAAATATGAGACAATGGCCTTCAAACCCTCCACAGTAGTCCTATTCCACTGACCTTTTTGCTACCAATGAAGCTCTACTCTATTCTGTCTGATAAATGGAGTCTGCATCCTATCCTTAACTCCCTTCAGTAGTGATCTATTCCCATCCTCCCACAGATTTTCTCCCTAGGACTGAGATTTCCCATTGTTTTCTGTTGTGTGGGCCTCTCCTCTATGCTATATTTGGCTGTCCTCCATAAAACTCTACTCAGGCATTCTAAACATCATAACTATTTTTATAGCTGTAAATGAAAACATGTTTTCACTTTTTACCTCTTGCTTGTCTGTCTATCTATTTAACTATCTTTATATGTTTAAAGCTCCTTCTAAGATTCTTTACAGCTCTGAATACAGCATTCTACATACAGTTCCTACTCAACAAATGATGTATGCCATGTTCAAAGAACGGAACTCCATAGAGGGGAAGCAGAAAACAATGTCACTGCTTCCCCCGCTTCCCAGATATGTCGGGCTAATTTTCCATACCAAGAGAGATTAAATTGAGGGCAGATCTCATGACTTTTCTGGACAGTTCTCAAAAAATGAAAATTCCTTAGAACCTTTACATTAAGACAGCATCTAATATGAGTAAAATGGCCTTATAGTAACAAAACTCCAAATTTCACTTAAAGCTAAGACATATTCTTTCTACAGCTTGTTTCTGCTTTATAGTGTAAACTACAATGGGAAAACAGGTCTGTTTCTTCACATCCCCACCTATACTTTGACTCCTCTCCCGCTCCACCCCTACCTGCACTGACTCCTCTGGGCTAAAGTGGGAGGAAAGGTAGGTAAGGAACAGGCAAGAAATGGCTTATTCTACTGTTATGACTTATAAGTGGTGGCTACAAACTAGCTACATGAATTGGGAAATTTAGTTAACTTCTCTGAGCTTTCATTTCCCCATGCAGTGAGAACTTGAGTTAACACATACAAGGCATTCGTAATTTCTGAGACAGATAGATGCTCGTTATGTGTCAGGCATTATTTCTATACAAACCAAGTCTCTCTCATGAGGTACCTTTGTGTCATTTTGGAAAACCAACCATCATTAGAAATACTAGAGAACCTTCTTTGATGTAGATAATACCTCTCTACATGTAGGACCCCACTGAGAGTTTTTTTTTTTAATTTTTTTTATATATTTTTTTAACGTTTTATTTATTTTTGAGACAGGGAGAGACAGAGCATGAACAGGGGAGGGTCAGAGAGAGGGAGACACAGAATCTGAAACAGGCTCCAGGCTCCGAGCTGTCAGCACAGAGCCCGACGCGGGGCTCAAACTCACGGACCGCGAGATCATGACCTGAGCCGAAGTCGGCCGCTCAACCGACTGAGCCACCCAGGCGCCCCTACACTGAGAGTTTTTGTATCTAATAATTCACTTCCAAACTCTACCTGAAGTTCTCTTACATAATGCCCCCTTTTAGGGTCGCCTGGGTGGCTCAGTCTGGCAAGCCTCAGACTTCAGCTCAGGTCATGATCCCACGATTCACGAGTGCAAGTTTGAACCTCTCACTGGGCTCCGTGCTAACAGCTCAGAGCCTGGGGCCTGCTTAGGATTCTGTGTCTCCCACTCTCCCTGCCCCTCCCCCACTCATACTCTGTCTCTGTCTCTCTCAAAAATAAATAAACATTCAAACACTGAGGCTGCCTCTTGTCCAGTGCAGTCTTCATTTGGCCCTCCTGAGCCATACGCTTCTTCTGCCAACATCTACCATCTATTTTTGTCCCTAGTACCACTAGGCAGCTAACCTAACACAGCTTCACACTAAAGTTACAGTCCCTTATGTTCTGCCAAACTTCAGGGGACATTGTCAAGGCCTTTGCATATGTTCTCTTTTTGCTGAGCTTTAGGTGAGGAGAAGCAACTTCCTCATGTCATAACACTCCAACAACGTTTTCCAAAGACTTCTTTTACTTCATCTTCGTATGCCCAACCTGAGGGTGGGTGTTGAGCTAAGGATTTCAGGAGCTATTTACAGCCTTGTTATTTGCAAGATCCTAAAACGGTCCGACTACTCATCCCGGAGTACAGAATGCTCACTTCCTGTTGTTCTGTCTCGGCCTTTTAGAACTCTCACGCCTTTGCTGCAAGCAGCAAGTTTTGAGACTTCACCTTTCTACGGTCATGGTCATTTCCTCCTTATTTCAGATTCACATCTTCTAAACCTTATCAAATCATTAAAACATATCTAGGTAATAGGGAAATTTCAGATGCTGAGAATGGATACACAGTTCAGCCTTGCTGGGGATTTTTCAGTCTGTCTCATGCCTAAATCCATTCTATTCTCAAACACTCTTTACCAATCTCTCTCTGAGCTATTAAATGCCTGTATTCTCTGATTCCACGCAATTTTGTTTTTTACCTGATTAATTTTTTTTGCAAAAAAAAAAACCTTTTTATTTAAATCCAAGTTAGGTAACATACAGTGTAATAATGATGTCAGGAGTGGAATTTCGTGATCCATCACTTACATATGACACCCAACAAGTGCTCTCCCTAATGCCCATCACCCATTTAGCCCATCCCCCCACCCAACATCCCTCCAGCAACCCTGAGTTTGTTTCTGTATTTAAGAGTCTCCAATGGATTGCCTTAGGAGGAAGATGGCGGCGTAGGAGGACGCTGGGCTCACCGCGTCCTGCTGATCACTTAGATTCCACCCACACCTGCCTAAATAACCCAGAAAACTGCCAGAAGACTAGCAGAACGGACTCTTCAGAGCCAAGCGTAGACAAGAGTCCCACGGAAGAGGGTCTGATCCCTCCCAGTGCCGCAAGGCCCCTCCCGAAGGGGATCACCCAAGGAAAAGCGAGCTGAGCCTGGCCCTCCCACCCCTGTGCACCTTGCCAATCCACCCCAGCTAATAGGCCAGATCCCCAGCACCACAAGCCTGGCAGTGTGCAAGTACCCCAGATGGGCCACGCCACCCCACAGTGAATCTTGCCCCTAGGAGAGGGGAAGAGAAGGTACGCACCAGTCTAACTGTGGCCCCAGTGGTGAGCTGGGGGCAGACATCAGGTCTGACTGCGGCCCCACCCACCAACACAAGTTATTCAAGACAGCACAAGGGAAGTGCCTTGCAGTTCCGTACCACTCCAGGGACTATCCAAAATGACGAAACGGAAGAATTCCCCTCAAAAGAATCTCCAGGAAATAACAACAGCTAATGAACTGATCAAAAAGGATTTAAACAATAAAACAGAAAGTGAATTTAGGATAATAGTCATAAAATTAATCACTGGGCGTGAAAACAGTATAAAGGACAGCAGAGAATCTATTGCTACAGAGATCAAAGGACTAAGGAACAGCCTGGAGGAGCTAAAAAAAATGCTATAAATGAGCTGCAAAATAAAATGGAGATGACCACAGCTTGGATTGAAGAGGCAGAGGAGAGAATAGGTGAACTAGAAGATAAAATTATGGAAAAAGAGGAAGCTGAGAAAAAGAGAGATAAAAAAAAATCCAGGAGTATAAGGGGAAAATAGGAGAACTAAGTGATGCACTAAAGAGAAATAATCTACACATAATTGGTATTCCAGAGGAGGAAGAGAGAGGGAAAGGTGCTGAAGGTGTACTTGAAGAAATAATAGCTGAGAACTTCCCTGATCTGGGGAAGGAAAAAGGCACTGAAATCCAAGAGGCACAGAGAACTCCCTTCAGACGTAATTGAATGGATCTTCTGCATGACATATCATAGTGAAACTGGAAAAATACAAGGATAAAGAGAAAATTCTGAAAGCAGCTAGGGATAAACGTGCTCTAACATATAAAGGGAGACCGATAAGACTCATGACGGATCTCTCTACTGAAACTTGGCAGGCCAGAAAAGAATGGCAGGAAATCTTCAATCTGATGAACAGAAAAAATATGCAGCCGAGAATCCTTCATCCAGCAAATCTGTCATTTAGAATAGAAGGAGAGATAAAGGTCTTCCCAAACAAACAAAAACTGAAGGAATTCATCACCACTAAACTAGCCCTACAAGAGATCCTAAGGGGGAATCCTGTGAGACAAAGTACCAGAAACATCGCTACAAGCATGAAACCTACAGACATCACAATGACTCTAAACTCATATCTTTCTATAATAACACTGAATGTAAATGGACTAAATGCGCCAACCAAAAGACATAGGGTATCAGAATGGATAAAAAAACAAGACCCATCTATTTGCTGTCTACAAGAGACTCATTTTAGACCTGAGGACACCTTCAGATTGAAAGTGAGGGGATGGAGAATTATTTAACATGCTACTTCAAGTCAAAAGAGAGCTGGAGTAGCCATACTTATATCAGACAAACTAGACTTTAAATTAAAGGCTGTAACAAGAGATGAAGAAGGGCATTATATAATAATTACAGGGTCTATCCATCAGGAAGAGCTAACAATTATAAATGTCTATGTGCCGAATACGGGAGCCCCCAAATATATAAAACAATTACTCACAAACTTAAGCAACCTTATTGATAATAATGTGGTAATTGCAGGGGACTTTGACACTCCACTTACAGAAATGGATAGATCATCTAGACACACGGTCAATAAAGAAACAAGGGCCCTGAATGAGACATTGGATCAGATGGACTTGACAGATATATTTAGAACTCTGCATCCCAAAGCAACAGAATATACTTTCTTCTCGAGTGCACATGAAACATTCTCCAAGATAGATCACCTACTGGGTCATAAAACAGCCCTCCATAAGTATACAAGAATTGAAATCATACCATGCATACTTTCAGACCACAATGCTATGAAGCTTGAAATCAACCACAGGAAAAAGTCTGGAAAACCTCCAAAAGCATAGAGGTTAAAGAACACCCTACTAACGAATGAGTGGGTCAACCAGGCAATTAGAGAAGAAATTAAAAAAATATATGGAAACAAACGAAAATGAAAATACAACAATCCAAACACTTGGGGATGCAGCAAAGGCAGTCCTGAGAGGAAAATGCATTGCAACCCAGGCCTATCTCAAGAAACAAGAAAAATCCTAAATACAAAATCTAACAGCACACCTAAAAGAAATAGAAGCAGAACAGCAAAGACAGCCTAAACCCAGCAGAAGAAGAGAAATAATAAAGATCAGAGCAGAAATAAACAATATAGAATCTAAAAAAAACTGTAGAGCAGATCAATGAAACCAAGAGTTGGTTCTTTGAAAAAATAAACAAAATTGATAAACCTCTAGCCAGGTTTCTCAAAAAGAAAAGGGAGATGACCCAAATAGATAAAATCATGAATGAAAATGGAATTATTACAACCAATCCCTCAGAGATACAAGCAATTATCAGGGAATACTATGAAAAACTATATGCCAACAAACTGGACAACCTGGAAGAAATGGAAAAATTCCTAAACACCCACACACTTCCAAAACTCAATCAGGAGGAAACAGAAAGCTTGAACAGACCCATAACCAGCGAAGAAATTGAATCGGTTATCAAAAATGTCCCAAAAAATAAGAGTCCAGGACCAGATGGCTTCCCAGGGGAGTTCTACCAGACGTTTAAAGCAGAGATAATACCTATCCTTCTCAAGCTATTCCAAAAAACAGAAAGGGAAGGAAAACTTCCAGACTCATTCTATGAAGCCAGTATTACTTTGATTCCTAAACCAGACAGAGACCCAGTAAAAAAAGAGAACTACAGGCCAATATCCCTGATGAATATGGATGCAAAAATTCTCAATAAGATACTAGCAAATCGAATTCAACAGCATATAAAAAGAATTATTGACCATGATCAAGTGGGATTCATTCCTGGGATGCAGGGCTGGTTCAACATTCGCAAATCAATCAACATGATACATCACATTAATAAAAGAAATGATAAGAACCATACGATCCTGTCAATCGTTGCAGAAAAGGCATTTGACAAAATTCAGCAACTTTTCTTAATAAAAACCCTCGAGAAAGTGGGGGTAGAAGGAACATACTTAAAGATCATAAAAGCCATTTATGAAAAGCCCACAGCTAACATCATCCTCAATGAGGAAAAACTGAGAGCTTTTTCCCTGAGATCAGGAACACAACAGGGATGTCCACTCTTACCGCTGTTGTTTAACATAGTGTTGGAAGTTCTAGCATCAGCAGTCAGACAACAAAAGGAAATCAAAGGCATCAAAATTGGCAAAGATGAAGTTAAGCTTTCACTTTTTGTAGGTGACGTGATATTATACATGGAAAATCTGACAGACTCCACCAAAAGTCTGCTAGAACTGATACACGGATTCAGCAAAGTTGCAGGATACAAAATCAATGTACAGAAATCAGTTGCATTCTTATACACTAACAATGAAGCAACAGAAAGACAAAGAAACTGATCCCATTCACAACTGCACCAAGAAGCATAAAATACCTAGGAATAAATCTAACCAAAGATGTAAAAGATCTGTATGCTGAAAACTATAGAAAGCTTATGAAGGAAATTGAAGAAGATATAAAGAAATGGAAAGACATTCTGTGCTCATGGGTTGGAAGAATAAATATTGTCAAAATGTCAATACTACCCAAAGCTATCTACACATTCAATGCAATCCCAATCAAAATTGCACCAGCATTCTTCTCGAAGCTAGAACAAGCAATCCTAAAATTCATATGGTACCACAAAAGGCCCCGAATAGCCAAAGTAATTTTGAAGAAGAAGACCAAAGCAGGAGGCATCACAATCCCAGACTTTAGCCTCTACTATAAAGCTGCAATCAAGACAGCATGGTATTGGCACAAAAACAGACACATAGACCAATGGAATAGAATAGAAACCCCAGAACTAGACCCACAAAAGTATGGCCAACTCATCTTTGACAAAGCAGGAAAGAATATCCAATGGAAAAAAGACAGTCTCTTTAACAAATGGTGCTGGGAGAACTGGACAGCAACATACAGAAGGTTGAAACTAGACCACTTTCTCACACCATTCACAAAAATAAACTCAAAATGGATAAAGGACCTGAATGTGAGACAGGAAACCATCAAAACCCTAGAGGAGAAAACAGGAAAAGACCTCTCTGACCTCAGCCATAGCAATTTCTTACTTGACACATCCCCAAAGGCAAGGGAATTAAAAGCAAAAATGAACTATTGGGACCTCATGAAGATAAAAAGCTTCTGCACAGCAAAGGAAACAACCAACAAAACTAAAAGGCAACCAACAGAATGGGAAAAGATATTTGCAAATGACATGTCAGACAAAGGGTTAGTATCCAAAATCTATAAAGAGCTCACCAAACTCCACACCCGAAAAACAAATAATCCAGTGAAGAAATGGGCAGAAAACATGAATAGACACTTCTCTAAAGAAGACGTCCAGATGGCCAACAGGCACATGAAAAGATGCTCAACATCACTCCTCATCAGGGAAATACAAATCAAAACCACACTCAGGTATCACCTCACGCTAGTCAGAGTGGCCAAAATGAACAAATCATGAGACTATAGACGCTGGAGAGGATGTGGAGAAACGGGAACCCTTTTGCACTGTTGGTGGGAATGCAAACTGGTGCAGCCACTCTGGAAAACAGTGTGGAGGTTCCTCAAAAAATTAAAAATAGACCTACCCTATGACCCAGCAGTAGCACTGCTAGGAATTTACTCAAGGGATACAGGAGTGCTGATGCATAGGGGCACTTGTACCCCAATGTTTATAGCAGCACTCTCAACAATAGCCAAATTATGGAAAGAGCCTAAATGTCCATCAACTGATGAATGGATAAAGAAATTGTGGTTTATATACACAATGGAGTACTACGTGGCAATGAGAAAGAAGGAAATATGGCCCTTTGTAGCAATGTGGATAGAACTGGAGAGTGTGATGCTAAGTGAAATAAGCCATACAGAGAAAGACAGATACCATATGGTTTCACTCTTATGTGGATCCTGAGAAACTTAACAGAAACCCATGGGGGAGGGGAAGGAAAAAAAAGAGGTTAGAGTGGAAGAGAGCCAAAGCATAAGAGACTCTTAAAAACTGAGAACAAACTGAGGGTTGATGGGGGATGGGAGAGAGGGGAGGGTGGGTGATGAGTATTGAGGAGGGCACCTTTTGGGATGAGCACTGGGTGTTGTATGGAAACCAATTTGACAATAAATTTCATATATTGAAAAAAAAAAAAAGAAACCCCAAGTTAGGCTTAAAGGGACTATATTTCCTTTCAAACATTCCAAAAGGCTCAATATAAATATTCCTGAAATGTCTGTCTTTATCAGTGTGTTAATTCACTGCAATTTTGATCTTGGAAGAATAGCCATGTAAACAAAAGAAAAATGATAAGCTAATCCATTATTAAATTATCATGCAAAATGGAATCTTAATTCTCTCTGAGGCCCACAAATCTTAGCAAGGCAGACTGTTGAGTGATTATTGAATAGTTAAGTTAATCTTTCCATTTTGAGTTTAACTATCTACATGTATGAATAAACTATTAAGCTCAAATGTCCCATACGTTATACTAGGGACTATGGGGTACACGTTCCTTGCATGGAGATGATATTCACCTTTCTCTGAAAACGTACAGTGAGTAAGGGAGAGAAAACTGCTTTTGCTCTTTTTTTTTTTTTCCAATCTTGATACCCACGATGCCATGATGGCGACTGACTCATACTAATCCCCTAACAAACGCTGATTAAACAAATGAATTCATCAATTCCAAGTTCTCTCCCACATTTTCCCCCATTCACTGAGAAAATCTTTATTAGCACCTTTATTTCATCACCTACAAATGGACCATACCTTTAGTTTGAAAATTTATTTGTATATATGTATGGGGGGAATTAATAATTTAATCCATCTTAAAAAAAAATAGTGTTGGGAAGACAGTAACCTAAGGTTCTGTGAGAGACAAAGACAGCAGGGGATCATTTCTTACATATGATTATCATAAAGGACCTCTGAGGAGGAAATGAAGACCCGAATACTAGCATTTATGTGGTGTTTGTGACACACCATTCTGATTGCTTTACATCTAACTACCCCTGTATACCTTATGACAACCTTACAAGAGAAGTGCTGTTATTATCCCCATTTATAGTTGTGGAAACTGACACAGTGAAGTTATGAATCTTGTGCCCTAGGTCACAGATATGTTGATGGGTAAAACTGGGATTTGGAGAAATTGTGCCAATGTCTCCAGAGAGTTCATGTTCTTAATTATTATCCAATATCACCTCTAACAGTAGAAATATCAGCTGCATGAAGCTATTGGGAAGAATTTTCTTTGCAGTTAAGCACTTGAGACAAAACTCAACAAGCCCTTACTACGCTGAGAGACATGGCTCCTTTTAAAGATTTTTACCTTTCCATTCCTAAATAACCTTCCAGTTGGTCTCACGGTAACAAGCAGGTGACAGGCAACCCATCACTTTCTCTACCGTTACCCTATTATTTCCTTTGCGTTGGAACCAACCTAAATTATCCTTTCATTTTCCAGATTTGGCCTAGGCAAAGTTTTTCTGTAATCAAACTCCAGGTCTCTGTTGGGTCTTAGCCTAGATAAACTGTTGACTCTTGTAATGGAATACAATTCTCTTCTTCTGGAAGGCCTTTCTAAGAACTCACCTTCCCCAGGAAACAGCAAACAGCAGCAAGGAGCTAGGAATGATATCCATTTAAAAGAAAAGCTTTTAGCTCCTAGGCCAGACTCCAAAGCCCCATGACAAAGAACCTTCTTATGTGTAGAGATGGCCCTATTTGTCTTTAACCCAAGCCATATATGCCAAGATGTTTGAGTGGCTAACATTCCCTAAAAGAGCCTAAATCATCTCTTTGTAATGCATGTTACAGAATCAATAGAGGTGGCTTGCTTTGACTGATAGGCAGTAGTTGCTGCACTCATTAAAAAGCAGTGAACAAAAGATAAGAGGTTAAGAGCAAGATAGGAAGGAAATGATGGATTTGGGATTGTTTCTTTAATGACTATGCCAAAGGGAAATGGAGGAGAATAGCCAGGTTACTCAGCACATGGAAGGCTGCTAGCTGGTGGTGAGTTTAATAGTTCAGGGTGTTCTATACAGAATTCTATGCCTTGGGAACTTCAAAAGAATATACATCATATTTTTAAGGTAGTTTCCCTAGAATATTTTATCATTTAAAATTCAGTATCAGGAAAAAAGGAAATATCTAAGAATAAAGTGATTTTATAAAGCATTAAGTGATCTTATGCTCCAAGGTTGACTCCCAGAAAACCCCAGAATTGGCCCAAAAGGGAAAAAGCGATTTCTGCTATTGCTGGGATGTGGCAGAGTTTTGAAGTAATTGTGCCAACTGCTGGTTCCAGCATCACACAACCTTGGTCACAATCTTGATGTCCAGAAGCTAGTGACAAAACCGCTGACTCTGATGCCATGCTACTCACGTTGGAGCCTATCAGCAAAGGATCCTGCACACCACTGCTTCTCTCCAGTTAATTCAGTTCCAAATTCACAATTCCGTGTGTGCATCTGCCTAGTAGAACCTAAATCATACACAGAATCTGAGCCACAATGACATCTGAGAAATGATGTTTTTAGCTCAACAACACATGTACTACAGAAAAGAATACTAGAAAGAATTGGAATAGAGATTGAATAATGCAGCCTATTGTATCTGCCACAGATATGTTCATCTGCTATTCAAGAAGGATAGCATTTTTTATTCACTTTTTTTTTAAAGTAGGTTCCATGCCCAATGTGGGACTTGAATCCATGACTCTGGGATCAAGAGCTGCACACTCTACCAACTGAGCCATTCACACACCCCAAAGAACGACAGTGTTGTTTTGTTTTTAATATTTGTTTTGAGAGACAGAGAGAGAATGGGTGAGCAGGTGCATAGGGAGGGGAAGGGCAAAGAGAAAGGGAGAGAGGGAATCTGAAGCAGGCTCCACTCTGTCAGCACAAGAGTCCAACGCGGGGGTCGATCCCATGAATCACGAGATCATGAGCTGAGTCCAAATCAAGCATTTGACACTTAACCGACTGAGCCCCCTAGATATCCCAAAGGACAGTGTTTTAAAAAAAAAACAGCTTGACCAGTAGATGTAATAACCCTTTGCTTATTAACAAATTTACCTAAGAAACAATGTCTGCCCAACTCAGATACAGGTATCTCCCATGTAGTGCACGTGTTCTTCAAAACAGCTGTGTCTAAGTACATTTTTGTAGATTGAATACTACATTCTCATTAATTTATAGCCTTTTTAAAGATGACATTTTTAATTGATATTCAAGTTTCAGTGCCCTTAAATATTTACATTTAAATTTCTCTGGTCATCATCTTTAAGCAATTAGTGATTCATTAGTAAATAATTTAATGGACTAATTTGGGGGTGAGAGGAAAATACCCGAAAATTATAAAGTAGCATACCATACACACTCTTAAATGTTTGCACTTTTTTTTTTAACTTAAGTTACCCTGGAATTCACTCCAGATCAATGCACAGGAATTTTCCACACTATTCTTAAAGCTGCCCAATATTTCATGCTGTAGACAGCATATCTGTCATGCACAAATTTAGATACTCTTTCTGAACTAATATAAAAATCCCTTCCTTTTAACTCCTTTTAATTGAATTTAGCCCAGTTATTTAATGATATAAGTGAAATGTTTAGTCTCTACCTCATAATGTGTTTTATATTATATTTTTTATTTTATATTTATATATATATATTTATATATATTTATATATTTTATTTTATATTATATTTAATGCTGTCTTATGCATTTCCCGTGCCCTCTTATGCATTTATTTTTGCATTTAGAAAATGTTATAATTCTAATGGTGACCTTTATGCCTAGATCTTTTATCATGTTCCTAGGCCTCCTTTCCCTTACTTAACATTCTACTATAGCTTTAATTCCTCTTTTACTTACGTGGTGATTAGTGAGCTTATTCTATTTGCCTCTTTCTCACTTATACTTCTTTTTGTTTGACTTGTATTATTTCAATTTTCTGAGAACATGTAACCTTCACACAGTGCCTCCCAACCCCCCACCATCTTTGTTTTGGTCTTAGATCTACAAGTAAGTATATTAAATACTCAACCTCATTCCTTTTACTGGGTTATTCCCCAGTCATCTCTTGGTTTAATGAAGCATATCTTCAGTAGGTTCCACAGAAAGGTTTTTAAGTTCCATGCTTAGAATTATTTTTCTATAGCATTAATTGTTGAAGAACTTCAATAAATATCAAATCCTTAGATTATATTTCCTTTCCTTGAGTTTTGTGACAATGCTGTTCCACTGTTGCTTTCTACTGTATAGCTATCAAAAATTCTAAGGCCAGCCTGATTTTCTCTGTTTTGTAAATGACTTGATCTTTTGGCCTATTTTTCAAGAATTTTCCTTAAGTCTAATAGTTTTACTAGGATAAGTCTCAGAGGTGACAATGTATGGTCAATTTTCCAGGTACCCAGTAGTCCCTTCCAACATGTACATGTAAGTATATTTTTAAATTTCCATAATTTTTTATTGATTTATAGTTTCAAATATTAGTTTTCTTCTATTATTTTCCTTTTATTCCCTTAGAGACTACAATCACAAGTATTGGATTCTCTTTGCCTTCTACATCTAATCCTTTCCCATCCATTTACCATTTTTATTTGGTCTTCCTGCTCTTGCCTATTTCCATGTCTTTCCTCCATGTTTCCAGTCCATCCATATATTCTCTCTTGAGTAAGCTGTAATTTCGTCTTCATCTTCACTTCTGAAATAATTTTTCAATTTTTTTCTTTCTTCCCCAAGTTTATTTGATTAACATTTGTTTCACATGTTCCTCTTTTTTCTTTTCTGTTTTTGTTGCTGTTCATTTCCATTCTAAGTTTGTTTTGAATTTCTGATTCAAAGTTCTCTTTCATGTGTGAAAATACTTGTTTAGTGATATTTAATGAATCCAAAGACACATTTCAATTGTCCTCTGCTGCATAGTTGTTTTCCTCATGGTGAGGGAGGTAACAAATGCTTTTACCATGTGAAAAACTTTGCTTTTCACTTCTAATTTCCCTCTTAAAGTAGCTTTGTGTGGATGTTTCCTGACACTTGCTGTTCAATTTTAAATGTTTTGGGTTTTTCTGAACCATAAACAACAAATGTTTCTCCATGGGAAGAGTTTGAGGTTAAGGTGTTGAGTAGATCAATGGTGTCTTAGTTCAAGGTCATGCTCTCCTATTGGTATAGAAAAGTTGAGTTTCTTCAATAGATGTACCTTCTGGGGATGGTTGATATTTCTTGTGACTCATTAATACTCTTTTATTTAATGCACTTAAATTTTAGATCTTCTTGCTCCTTTATTTCCCTTCACCAATCAGCCTTCAAAGAAAACTTCCCTCCTTTCTAAATTGCTTCCTGGTCCCCCAGAATTGGTGCCTTCTCAAGTTGGTGGCCTCTGGTTGCATAAATTTTCAAGCCTCTTTCTTTTGATTCCTCAGCAGTCAATACTCCCCTACATCTCAGTTCCCACGGATTCTAAGAACTTCCATTCTCAGCGTGGAAATCTTTGTTTAGGGGAGTGATGTAGTCTGTGTTTCATTCCTGCTAGTACCTGTTTCCTTCTCCTATTTCTGTAGAGTCTCTACCTGACTGTCACCTGGAATGGGGTCCAGAGATGACTCTAATGATTTTAGATATCTGTTTTCCCACTTACAAGTTCAAGTAAGTTTGAAGTACTCTCTATCTCCTAGTTAGGAGATCCGTAGGTGTGAATTATAAATACATTTTTTTCTCTCATTATTAATCTTAATATTTTTAGAGGATACATGGAGAAATTCAGATTTAGGTAGTCACCATAATTCTATAAGAATCTAGAATTCTTATCTGATATTCTTAACCATTTAAATGGTATCATTCTCTAATTTTATACTCCTAATATATACAAAGTCAGTCCATTTTTTAACATTAATTGGTATTCAGGAAACTTGCTAATCTCTTACTGTAGCAATTTATGTATCGATGGGGGGGGGATTGTCATCTGAGAATACTGACAATTTTATATCTTCCTTTTCAATACTTGTATCTTTTGTATCTTTTCTTCTTGCTGCCTAATGCCTTCAATAAACTGCTTGAAAAGAAGTTTTGATTAGCGACATCTTTTCTTATTCCTAGTAACAAAGAGAAAACTCAATGTGTCACTGTTAAGTAGAATGTTTGTCCTTCGTGGTTTTATCTAGTGTATTTTTACTGTAACAGGATGGTGTGGATGGTGTGTAATTCTTAGTGAAACATATCCTATTTTCCCAGAGTTCATCATTAAAGCTCATAGTTAAGGATGAAAGATTCCAAGTATCACCAGTTGTTGGGGCTATCCACCTCCTGCAGGGCTCACTGAGCAGAAGTGTAATTCTTGAAACTGAGCAATATCGAGTCATGAGGTATAAATATAAAAATTTTATTTTCATCAATAACTGTAACCAACATGCTGTATTAAGTTCCCATTTCTTCTGGACAGTGAATTGCATTAGTACATATTACTCTCTTTTTTTTAAGAATTTTAGCATGTACTAAAGCAGTCCCATTTTCATTTTTAAGACTCCATTCTGCTCATTTAAAATATTTAACCTCACAATTAGAGAAAATTCTTTAAATATATAACAGGTAAGAACATTCTTATACACCAGCACTATCTCTAGTCTCTGGTCCCTGACACTTTCATTTGGGTTATCTTTGATACTATTGGAGGAAGAAGGTTGTGTTGCCTGTGGCAAACTTGGCCCTCTTTTCTTCTTTTAAGCACCCCCAAGTACTTGCATCAAGTAGCATTATTCTGCACATAAGCATTTGCTCCATGCTATAGCAATCCCCAGCAAACTTGCAATCCAATCTCACACATCCACCATAGCACTCAACTCTGAAGCCTAGTGGCACAGATTAAGTACATTCCCCCTAACTCCAAGGACTTGGAACTTAAGGAGCTGTACCACCATGCCAACTCTCCTCGGAGCTCTTTGCCTGATTCAGCATCATCAGAGCAGATCAGCAAGCTTAATTGCTTGGCAGAGATCTCACAGGATACTAGATGTCACTTCTGCTCTAGCAGATGTGCCCAAACTCTGTGATTCTCTTAGCCCTTTCCCTTGCCATAGGAGAAATCAACCAGTTGAGTGACCCTCTCATCTCCCACAAGACAGAGAAGAAAGGGGTAGCTTCCCTTCAGGAAGAACACACTCCCCGCAGAGGGCATAAGCAGCTCACTTCCAGTCTTTCTCCAACATGAACTGAGTTGGGGGGAGCCAGGTGGAGACAACCCACCTCTGATGAAAAGGCACCTTTTAGCCATCCCTGTAGGGCCATGGTCAGCCCAGTGGATGTTGGGTCCTCTACATTAAAACGTAGAGTAGTCTTTTGTTCTCAGTTGTGGGTTTTAATTATCAATTTCTGAAAAACAGAGATGCTCCTACTTGGCATTGCATAACTTCACTATCATCAAGCAATCTTTTTTATCTTTAACTATGGGCTTTGTCTCTGTCCCAGGCTTACCTCAAATCATGAACACATGAAAATGATAGATGCTACTGAACTGTTTTTTTCATATCCACTTGACCATCTGACCAAAATTTGTAGTGCAGAGAAACTGCATCAGATGCCTGATAATGTTGAAAAGAATAAACACTAGAGCTGTCACCATGAGGGCCATTTATAAATAATGGTATCATGCCTGGTTCTTTACACAAAAGATGAAGAAGCTAGCTGAAGCAATCACTCAGCTATTTCAGGGCCAGCATACACAATTTGGAAAAAAAGTGAGACCTTCTGGACCATCCAGTTAGAACAATCAATAATATTCACTTGTATTGTGACTTCATTCTATCTTATGAATGCTTTATTAATACAGTTCAAGACAGTAACAACAAATTTCATGAGAGACTATATCCCCTGAGGACAGGAACTACTCTCTTTCTCTCTTCCTCCTTCTTTCTATCTTACCTCTCTTCCTTCCTTGGTCCCTCACTGTTTATTTCTTTATATTATCATTTCTCCCTTTCTTCCTTTCTCTCACTACACTATCCTCAGCATATGACACAGGCCTAGCCCATTCTAAGTGCTCAGTAAATGTGAAATTAAACAAAAAGAGAATATACCGTTTTATTTATTAGAAATGAATATGATGCAATTGATCCCCTGGACATTGAACTGTCCTCAACCTCTTAATAACTGCCTGGGCAGTTGCACCGAAACTTACGGCAGCCACTTTCTAAAGCTATGCTGTCTTTGTGCACTGTTAATCAGGCTTGCTGATTGATTGATTGATCGATTGACTGCTTGATTCTGTCACCATAATCTCTTATCAGATCTACAGGCAAACTAGAGAGGAAATCAATCCACCCCTCAATGTCATTAACCCCCCTCCCTCCTTCATTTTAATCTTCCCTCTCTCACAGCCAGAGAATTAGGCATCTAAAGTCCTTTCACCCCTTCAGTCCTCCAACCTTGCCACGTTCCCAGATGCAATTCCACTTTATACTCATGTAACCCATATTACACCTCTCTCCAGGGCTTATTGTAAGCCCCTCTCCGCTCTCTACACACACAGCAGGAAGTACTTACTAATGCTACTGCCGAACCTACAGCACTCAGTCTACTGAGTTACTTTGTGGTTTCAGGGCACTTTGGATTTTGAAGGAAGTAGTGTCAAAGGTACAATTCGGTCAAGAAGTAGAAAACCCTTTGTAAAAATAAGATGAATCGTATTTTTAAATTTCTATAGTGACTCTCAGGGCCCTTGAGAAATGACAAGAAAATGAGATCCAGTTCTGTAGGAATTAGGGAAGAAAGTGACAACTACACCGCAAATATATTTAATAACCTGGGCAAAGCTAAAGCCGAGAAGGGACTAGCTGGGATTGAAACTCAGAGACAAAAGGGAATTTTGAAAAGAAGATAAGAAGTGATTAAAAATAGAAAATTCTTGGCCAACTGGGGTGTGGAATAAGATTGAATGAGAACATGATGGAGAGAAACTGTAGGGGAATGAGGCTTGGGGATCCAGGCACAATATCTCAGTATTCCTGGTGAGTCATAATACAGTCACTTCTGCCTGCTGCTGACAAGCTCTGCCATCACAGGCTCTCTGACATTCCACGACCCCAGAATCAATTCCTCTCTTCCACCTGGAGACCTTCAGCTGCCATCTGTCCTTCTGACACTTCTTGCAGCCCTGGTCTGACATCTCTGTGAGGGCAGGTTGGGATAATAGTTGCATTCTGTGGTCATGGAACTGATTGATCCCACCAGTAATTATCAAATATGTGTATTTTACTAAGTGCACCCTGAACCATCCATAGGATCTCATTAAGAAAATCAAAACAAAAAATAAAAGTAAAAATCAAGTTGTATACACACTAAAGTACAAATTAAAAAAAAAAATGAAACCGGGTGCCTAGAAAAGCTGAAAAGAATCTGTACTTTGCTGTTGACGTTTTGTGTGCCACGCCTTATTATTTTCTTCATGGCAACCATGACTTGTCATTATAACAAACAGCTTCCACTGATGGTTAGTTGCCATTGTTTCCTCAGTCCTAACATTTTGAAAACAGAAAAGAGAAGGAAAAAAAAGGAAATGGCTAAAACTCCATGAAAGTAATACTTGGTTTTAAAGCTATAAAATCATTGGGTCAAGTTATTTTTAGTAAAATTAGTTCCATCACACCAAAGGTGCAAACCCAAATTCTGGCACATAAACAGATGTGTGTGGCTATGTTCCAAATAACAGAGGAAAAAATTATTTCCATACCTAAACGGCCAAGCTCCTCCTAATTCTCTCTACTCTCTATTTCATCATCCTGACTGAAATTGAAGTTTGCATTTCATCTCTGGTTTATCCTCCCTTTTTTCTTATGGACTCCAAATAAGGAATGACTTATTGTAAAAATATCTAATTCTGAAACTTTATGAAATTGACTTGGGATGTTTGTTTCTTAATAATAGGTTCTTGTACTTATTTTTAAGATGTCATAAAAAATAGAAATCATTTACTGAACACCTGTTCACAAATTAGAAGCAGTGGGTACAGTTCCTATCTTCAGAGAAATTTCATCTAGTTGGAAATATCAGACAGGTACCTGCAATAAACCAGTTACATTGCTAAACAATGAATTGCATGGTAGGGACTATGTGCATTTTATATGTTCACAAAGAAGGTAGTTAAGGATTGCAGTAATGTTGAAAACATTCACATACATATGAAACTTAAATTGGATCTCAAAAGTTGGACAGAATTTGTTTCGTGTACATGTGGCTAGGTAGGTCTGGTTACAACATGTTTTTTTACAAAGGAGAAAAGAAAAATTTAGGTTCCCTTGATGAGAGAAAAAAGTAATATAAAGATGATTTGTGTCATTACTGAACAAATCTAGGAGCCAGGGAAAACAGGATATGTTAAGATACTACTTTTTCTTCCCACAATTTAATCTCAGTGACTTTATCTCTAAGGCTCTGTGAAACCACATGCACAACCTACTCTCCACTAGTCAAGAGAGAACCGATCAGAAAGTAAGATTATCTACAAAGCCCTTAAAGAAAAGATTACAATGCCAAGATGGTCCAATGCAGAACTACTATGCCAATCAAAAAATTTTCAGAAATCTCAATGCTTATAGAGCTCCAATTCCCAAGGAGTTACCTTCATTTCCTCTGCAAATTTGTCCTTTAATTTTCTGTACACCATATAGTACAGTCATTGAAAGAAAGCCTAATTTGGACCAGTCCCGAAAGATAAAGCCCCTATAACTTCAGTTCAATGGAAAACTGAAGCAATTTTGAGGATAAGTCAGTTGAGACCGTGAGGTGGAAACTCATTCCAGGCAAGTCTGGGCAGTGATGGGAATGATGTAGGCAGGAATGCTCACTCTCTCCAAAGGAGATAATCAAGTTGTTAGAACATAATAAATTGCTTTTAGTATGCATTAGGGCCTTATTATCTTTTAATTCCATGCAGAGGATATTTTTATTCTGTACTTAATTCTATTGTAAGTGTCTATAGCAGAGGTCCCAATCAAATCTTTATTCTCACATGCACAGAGATAAAAGAAAAAACATAATCTGTCTTAGTTACTAATCAACATAAGAGTAGCCTAACCAAGAAGAAAACCTTAAGGAGACATTTTCAAAATGTTTATTTTTGAGAGAGACAGAGTACAAGCAGGGGAGGGGCAGAGACAGAAAGAGACAGACACAGAACCTGAAGCAGCTCCAGGCTCTGAGCTGTCTGTACAGAGCCCAATGTGGGGCTCAAACCCATGAGCTGTGAGATCATGACCTGAGCTGAAGTTAGACACTTAACCAACTGAGCCACCCGGGCGCCCCAAGAAGACCCTTTCAAAACCAGCCTCAACACTTCTAAGAATTCCAAATCAAGGCAATTTTTTGCAATCCCACACAAATTTGAACTACCCAAAATGGTGGGGGAGGGATGGAGAGACATAAATAAGGAAAGTTTAGGATTTTAAAGACTTTAAGAAAAGGTGAGACTTTCCTTCCTGATTGAAAACATCCTCCAGCCTTTTGTAAAAATGCGTATCACCTTCCCTTCCATCCTTGGGGAGGTAGGTTGTCCTTCTCACCTGTGCCCTGACCTCTTCCCACTCACTTCTTCAGGGCAGCATCCCATCAAACTCCTCCTCTTTTTCCCTTCTACCACTCCTTTCCACTCAATATACAAATGGGGGCAAACAACTCAAAAGTTTTCATTTGTTTAATAAACTTATTTAGGGCAGCACCTGGGTGGCTCAGTCAGTTAAGCATCTGCCTCTTGATTTCAGCTCAGGTCACGATCTCATTCATGAGATCAAGCCCTGTGTCAGGCTCCACACTGGGCTTGGAGCCTGTTTAGGATTCTCTCTCCCTCTCCCTCTTCTCTCTATAAAAAAAAAAAAAGAAAATAAAAATGTTTAGTTAAAGAAGATATACATAGAGAAAAGTGCACAAACCATAAGAGAGAAGTTTTCCTGGGTAAATGCCACCTAAATCAACAAGTAGGATGTTACCTGCACCCTAGAAGTCTCCATAGTCCCCCCGCCAGGCATTCCCTCCGCCAAAGGTAACCACTATTCTGACTTCTAAAACCACTGGTTAATTTTTTCTGTTTGAAAATTTTCTCTGAATATAATTTTCCATATATTCTTTCTTATATCTGGCTTCTTGGATCAGTACTGTTTGTAAAATATACCCATGTTGTTGCATGCATGTGGTTTTGTCCATTCATTCTCATTACCATAGAGTATCCTATTGTATGAATAAACTACAATTTATTCCATGGTTGATAGAGATTTGATTTGTTTCCAATGTACATCTGTTATTAAATATGGATTGTAAAATAGGACTACCATGAACATTCTTAGATGAAAATATATATACACTTCTGTTGGGTATATATACCCAACAGAGTATGGCATTTCTATATCACAGAATATATTCAGCACTATCAGATACTTTCAAACAGTTCTCTAAAGTAGATGGATCTATATACTCTCCCAACAGCAATATATGAGAGTTTCAGGTGTTCTACATCCTATCCAAAACTTGGTATTTTCAATTTTGTGAGGGTGGTGATAATCATTCTGGCATAGGTGAAGAGATATCTAATGTGGTTTTAATTTACATTTATCTGAAGAGTAATGACACTAACCACCTTTTCCCATGTTTATTGACCATTTATATGTGAGGGATCTGTTCAAGTGTTTTGCCCATGTTTCTATATGGGGTGTTTCCAATTTCTCTTTATAATGCTATGGTTATGTTATTCTCCCCCTCCCATCTCTACCTCCTGCTCTCTCCCTCTCTCTCTCCTTCTATCTCTTATAAATGTAATATACATGTATATAATATGTACACATATCTATAAATATAACATATAATTATACTTTACATATAAATTCTCATATGTTTATATAATTTATGATAAAATATGTAAATATATACATATATAGCTAATATACTATATTATACATATATAGAATATCTGTATTATATATTATATATATTATACATATATAGAATATCTTCCACCTTGTGGCTTGCCTTTAAGTACTTTAAATAGTGTCCTATTTAACAAAAGTGCTTCGTTTTAACGGAGTCCAATTTCTCATGTTTTTCCTTCATGATTAGTGGGGGGTTTTTTGTGTGTGTTCTACTCAAGACATTTTTGTATACTGCAATGTCAAGAAGGTACTGTCTTCTGTTTTATTCTAGAAACTTTGTTTTAATATAAGTAACTTCCTATTATCCCCTCTAGCTATAACTCCCGCTACCTCGTATAATAGTTGTCCACATTCCCCACCTTTTCTTCAAAAGTAATCTAATTTCTGACCACTCCTACCTACTACTCACCACCCCCAACTGCTAACCCCCTCTACTCTGATGCAGCCATTCTCTCCAAGCCAATCCATACCTCTTCAGTTGCCAAATGGGAATTTTTCCATTCTTGTTCAGTTGACTAGCATTTGGTGCTGTTAACTAAACACTCCTTCTCTAAACTTTCTCTTTAAAAATGTCAGGATTCCATTTCATCCTTATGTTACAACTACTTCTCAGCTCATTTGTTCTCAATCTTCTTTATGGGCTCCTTCTCTATTTATGTTGTAAACATATAACTACAACATTCATAAAACTCTGCTGTGTACCAGACACTATGCTAGACACTGGAAATATGGTGATGAGCAAAAAAAACACATGGTCCTGATGTCACGGAGCTGAGTATCTGGTGGTAGACACAAACATTAATCAAATAATTACCATGAATATATGATTACAAACTCAGATTAGAGCTCTGAAGGAAATAAAGGTCTATAAACGGACTCCAGCAACTATTGCCTGTGAGCTAAATATGGCCCACTGACTGTATGTGTAAGTGAAGTTTTATTGAAACACAGCCATATCTCTTCATTTAGATATTGTCTATGGCTGCTTTCACAGCAACAGAGTTGAGCAGTTATGATAGAGACCACATGGCATGTAGAGCCTAAAATACTTACCATCTGGCCTTTTACAGAAAAACGTTTACCAACTCCTGATCTATAACAAAGCAACATAACCTCAACTGGGCATGTGGTGACCAGGAAAGGCTTTCTTTCCTAAGGCGGTGGTTCTCAGTTCCCAGAAATAGTCAATATTTACTAGACAATGAGCAAAAGGTAAACCTCTAAAGATAGAAACAGCATACACAAAGGTCCTATATGGAAAGGAACATGGTACATTCCGAGGGAATGAGGGAAAGATGAGGCTGAAGAGACAGCTAGGGGAAGCTCATGCACCATCTTGCAACTCACATTAACAATGCTGCAGTTTTTGTTTTTTTCTTGTTGTTGTTGCTTTTGTTGTTTTTCTAATGGAGCGGTATTAAAAACTTTTTAAGCAGAGCTAGATGGGAATATTTTTGTCATGACTATTTCTCTCCATCTCTTGGCTCTGGCTTCTTTGGTGTTTGTTGGTTTTACACTCAGGCTATTCAGGTGGCCTCCAATAGTTCCTAGCTAACATCCTCCAAATTCAAGTCCAGAAGAAAAGAGAGATTTCCTCCCTACAATAGTTCCAACATAAGTCCTGTTTCTGGCTGCTAATAGCCTATTTCAGTCACATTCCCACTAGTGAACCAAACACTGAGGCCAAAAGAATGGATTAAGCCAGATGACTTATTCCTAGTTACATAGCTACCCCTAGAGCTGGACACGGGATCAGCCCCAACCACTTGCAGTAAAAGTTAGACAGAAGTAACAACCCAAAGGAAACATGGAGTACTCTTTAGGGAGTAAGATGAATGAATGCTAAACCAAAATATTTACAACACAATTTCTCTTCTCCCTGTGTATGCTTTCTAAGAACATCTCATCCACACCTGTTTGCAACTACCCCCTATATAATAATCTACTTGTAAATACCTGTCTGTTTGTTGCCCCAAATACTCTTCTGGTATCCAAATCCTTTAATCCAACTACTTATTTCACAATGCCACTTGAATATGCTACAGATTTAATTTAATGAGAAAAGCCAACTAATTACCTACCTGTCAGACTCACTTCTCCTGTAGTATTCTCTATCTGGCCCAAATCAGAATCGAAAGAATTATTCTATATTCCTTCCTGAATCTTATCAAACTACCTAATCAGTCATGAAGTGTTACGACAGATCTTTCCTCCACCCTCTCCTTAAAATTCCTAAAAGGATTCTCACCACCTCCAGAATGAAATTCAACCACCTACCAAGATATTCAGGATGCTTTGTAAGGTCCCTGCTACCTCTAAAATGACATTTCCACACTCCCCTCCACAGACGTGGATAAATCTTTCATTCTTCTGTCCCTTTGCCAATACTTTCCCTCTTTCTAAACTGGTCCTTCTGATATCCTTCTTCTTCATGTGGTAACCTCCTGCTGTTTATTCAAGAATAAACTTCCTTCAGGAAGTTCCTTCAGGATAAACTTCCTTCAGGAAGCCTAACTAGAATCACTGTGGGCCCAGGCCTCTTATCTGTGCCCTAATAATATCCACACACACCCATGTCTCAAACACTATGACACAGCCATGGTGCATTCTTCTGTCTCTTGTAGTCCCTGTAAGATCCCTGAAGGCAAGGGATGTGTCTTTTATCTGTCTATCACCATGACCTAGTACAGTGCCTGGCACAGAATAAAACACACAATAAACACTTGTTGAAAAATTCCACTCAGGTCAACTGGGAAATGAAATTAAATTTCTTGAAGAGAATTGCACTGATAGAAACCAAACATTAAACACAGAAACTACATAGTAGTGGTAAATACAGTTCATCAACACTTTTTAAAAATCCATTCTTGACCCTCTCTGCTCCCCTCTTTTCTAGCAGATGGTGTCCACTCCCAGAGAAACAGATGTTTAATAAAATATTTCAACCATAAAATACAGTCACAGAGAGCAACTTAATGATAAGAACAGTGTCTTCTCTAGTTTCCATAAAATGCCTCATTTAGTGCCCTGCAGCCCAGAGACACCCATTAATTTAGCAATTAGTGATCACAATCCTTAGGCAAGTACACAATCATAGAACTTATGATAAGCATACTCTAACATCTATTGTTATTGAGTAATATAAGTAAATAACAGAAAACAGTTTTTAGAACCACCTCTAGGTTTAAAAAATTTTGGTTTATGAAATTCCTCTTTAGTCTCAGGACTTCTAGGAGCTAATTCCACCTGTAACAAATACTCTTTGTGTTTTTCACTTCTTTATTTTTATTTTTTTCTCTTCTACAATTTAAATACAATTTCCTTTAGTACATCCCCTTACTTTATTCAATTATCATATTCCTTTAGGAATTTAATATATTTTATTACATACCAATCATCCTTTCCCCTGCAGATACAGTGATAAACAAAATCAACTCAAGCCCTGCCCTTATACTGCTCAGAGGAGAGTTGGGGGGGGGGGGGGGGAAACAAAGTCATTAAGCAAATAATCACACACACAACCTAAAAGAAAAAAAGAACACTGGGACATGTTTTGAAAAAAAAAATACAGGGGCGCCTGGGTGGCGCAGTCGGTTAAGCGTCCGACTTCAGCCAGGTCACGATCTCGCGGTCCGTGAGTTCGAGCCCCGCGTCGGGCTCTGGGCTGATGGCTCAGAGCCTGGAGCCTGTTTCCGATTCTGTGTCTCCCTCTCTCTCTGCCCCTCCCCCGTTCATGCTCTGTCTCTCTGTGTCCCAAAAATAAATAAACTTTGAAAAAAAAAAAAGAAAAAAAAATACATATGTAATAGCAACTGAATTAATACAGAATGTAAGTGAAGCCTTCCCTGAAGAAAAGATGCTGCAATTGGGATCTGAGAATGAAGGCAGTCAATTAGCTAAAGGAAAATGAGGTTGGGAGAAAACAAAACATTCCAAACATGAAAATGTCACATGCTTTGAGATATGAAGGAGCAAGGTACATTCAAAGAACTAATTTTTTTAATTAATCCTAAATTCCTACTAATTACAATTTTTCAAAGACAGGAAACAACAGGATTTAGTAAAAGAAATACTGAATTAGAAATCTATAAAAATGAACTGAATCCCAGTTCTTCCTCTCAAGGCATTATATGAATTTAGTAAAGCACAGTCTTTACAGATCTGCTTTTCCAAATCTGTAAAGTGGATTAAACTAATTTTTTCTCCATAATTCTCAGAGTGTATTGTACTTCAAAAATTAATGAGAAACTATCCTGGATCAATGTCACGTATTATTATTGCATGTTTTGTCATCATTGATTTTCAATTGAAAATAGCTTCACAGAATTTTAACTTTCATATAACCTTCCTCATATCAGCAAATAAAGATTCATAGACCAATCATGAAGATTCAAGGGATCTTTTTACTGATAATCAATGTTTTCCTAGTTTTATTTTATTTAAAAAATTTTTTAATGTTTAGTTTTCAGAGAGACAAAGCACGAGTGGGGGAGGGGCAGAGACAGAGGGAGACAGAATCTGAAGCAGACTCCAGGCTCTGAGCTGTCAGCACAGAGACTGGCACGGGGCTCAAACCCACAAACCGTGAGATCACGACCTGAGCCAAAGGTGGACATTTAAATGACTGAGCCAACCAGGCACCCTTTCCTAATTTTATTTTAAATGCCAAATTGTTAACCATGCAACATGAGTAATCAACAATAGAACATAAGCATGAGTTATGAAAAAATTAATCTATTTAAATTAATGACCAAAATTGTAATTTGCTGAGAAACAAGATTGAATAGTGGGCAAATACTGAATTATGATTTGGGGCTTTTTCATTGAAAGAAGCTAGGAAAATAAATTTGCTTAGGTGAAAAATAAATGCAGAAAATCAGGTTTGGGAGAGGAGAAAACAGCGAGTTTACTTTAAAGCAAATGTAGCCGGAGTCCAATGGAGTCCCAAACAGAGTTTTCCAGTAATAAGTTAGAGATGTAGAATCAGAGCTGCTGGAGAGGTTGGGCTGGATTTATGAAGTGGGAGACATCAACACACAGGCTGAAGCTCTAACTTTGGGAGTAAAAATATTGTCCATTCAACTCATTTTAGGTAAAGTATCTTCAAGTAAGTTCTAACTGTTCCTAGTTTACTTTGAATCACAATTTATGCAAGTGGAAAAATAAAATTAGTTAAACGCACTTCAAAAGTAAAGACATAAATAAATGTTTTGAAAGAGTCAAAGGAATACATTTTAAAATGCATAAAATACCCTTGAAGAAACTGGAGAATTTCTAGTTTGGGTGAGACTTCGTTTTGGCAGCAGTCATCACTCTAGGTACACAGGATGGGGAGTGTTATGGCAAAGGTAGTATAAGCCATGCAGTTCACTGTCATTGCGCTAATGTCTATAGCCTATAACCCATACAACATTTCCGGGTTAAGAAAGCAAGAGAAGGTGGTCTCAACAGCAATATGGGCCACGTGCACTTAAATTGGGGGCTCGGAAAAGTCACTATTCTAGACTTGCTTATTCTAGGCTTTTTGAATATTTAGCAAAATTTGTAGACTCTTTAATGCTACTTCTTATTCGAAGTAGCCTCTTCTGAATGAATGTTTCACTTGCCTCAACACAGGCCCATTTATCGGAGAGCCCACAGCCCAGGAAAACTGGTCTGTGTGTCTGGATTTCACTAATATTTCCTGAATGTTGTACAATGGATTCTTCCAGGTGTTGGATCCAGAGCTAATTTCATGACAGCCCAGGTCCCTGTCTCCATGCAGCATATATTCTACTGAATTAGTTTCGTTTGTGAGTTAATTGAGTTTTAATATTCTGTATCTAGTAGCATTTCTCTCAGACTTCACAGGGGTTGTTTAAAAGCACAATTTAAAAAAATTTAAAAGTACATACTGATATGGTTAAGTAGAACAATTTTAAAATACTTTGCTTTTTAAGAGCTCTGGGGGTTTAAAACAATCCATTAATTTTATCTGGGGAAGGAGGAGAAATCTGTAATACTCTGAAGATGAATAAGATTTAATCAAATAACTTTTTCAGTCTTGACTATTCCTATTCCAAGAAACAGTGTTGTAACACATTTTCTCTCCATTATATCTCTTTAACAGAACCTTGAAAAGTTGTCTGACATTTTCTTCTCCTTAGATATCTACTCAAGCTGACCCAAAGAACCTTGGGAAAATTTACACTTGAAAATAAGTTTTAGGGGCGCCTGGGTGGCTCAGTCGGTTAAGCATCCAACTTCGGCTCAGGTCATGATCTCGCGCTCTGTGAGTTCCAGCCCCGCTTCGGGCTCTGTGCTGACAGCTCAGAGCCTGGAGCCTGCTTGGGATTCTGTGTCTCCCTCTCTCTCTGGCCCTCCCCCGTTCATGCTCTGTCTCCCTCTGTCTCAAAAATAAATAAACGTTAAAAAAAATTTTTTTAAAAAGAAAAAATAAGTTTTATCACTCAATGTCTAAAAAATCTTACTATGATTTTTTTTTTCTTTTTGCATCTTTGTTCTACATTTTTCTCCCTAAAAAAGACACTAAGTGAAAATTCATATACTATCAACAGTATCTTATTTGACTCCAAAATCAAAGCATTAACTTCTAGGACTCCTTAGTAATTCAAGTCATTTAACATATCCCAGTTGCACAATGTATCACAAAATGAAGAGACACTGTCCTAAATGAAGATTTCTCAGTTATGGTCCTGTTGACCCTTTGGACTGAATAATCTTTGTTGGGGGTGAGGATGGATGGTGCATCTGAAGGTTGTTTAGCAGGTGTCCCTGGCCTCTAGTCACTAGGTACTGATAGCAGCACCAAGTTATGACAACCAAAAATGTCTCTAGAATTGTCACATATACTCGGGGAAAAGGGGTCAAAATTGCCTCTGAGAACTGTCCTTCTAGACTAAACGAGTCTAATTTGTTGATAACGGTATTGTTTGCAAAGCCCTCCAGTGACTGAAGACCTAAGATTTTAGGGACATACAGAAAGTTTTGCCCCAATTTTAAACTAGTTTGGGTATTAAAACTTATTTACTATCCTACTCATCCAAAGTTATGTTGCATATTAATTATATACGATAACACTGCAGAGGCAGCTTGAAAACTATTTAATTATAATTTACGGGAACTAATGTTCCATAAGGTATTAGGCTGTGAAAATGGCACACCAACACAATGTTGAACAGAGGCTTTTTTTTTTTCACATCTCCAAGCAAAGAAAGAAACATTGGAGTGGAGAACCCAATATGAACAATATGATTGGAGAATTAACATTAGGTGCATTCATTTGCTAACTAGTTGATTGCATTTTAATGTGTTTTATTGTGAGTGGGAAGTAATATTATATGAATATTAATAAAAACCATTTATATTCCTTCCTGCTTAAGAGCTCTCCTTTTGTTAAACGTAGAAAACATAATGTGTAACTATAGAAACCTGCCATTTCCATTACCGGAATTTCTCTCCATTCATTGGACAAAACTGATTAAACTTTTATTCTCTGTAAAGTTTCTGAAAGCCTAGCAAAGCAACCAAATCTTGCTCCCATAAGATTTGTTTTGCCAGCAGAGGACAGATTTACATTTGTGGGAAACTGGGAAAAGAGGATGAGGTAGGCACATCAGGTCGGAAATCCGAAATGTTTGTGCAAATGTTTATAAATTTGCTGATCTCAGGAGTCTCAGCACGTTGCCCCAGCGCTGAGATAACCAGCTCACACTATTGCTAATGATGGGCTAAAATCGAATGTTAGGGACTATAGCCGAGCTGTCACCAAGAAAAGTAGGCAAAACCTAGGGTCAGAATCTAAACACAAGCTTAACAAGGCTCAGACGTTTGTTTTCATTAGGAACACAATCCAAGCCAATCTAAACTGGAACTGGAAAATGGGATCCATTCTCTACAAGGTGTCTGTCTGCAACATCCTTATTTACACACTAAAGCTCCCTATATAATTCTAAATTCATTGTTAATACTTTATTTATACATTTATCTACCACAATGTTTAGTCCATAACAATAATGACATAGTGTCCAGAAGTAGAAAGAATTCAAGTACTAAATTACACACACACACACACACACACACACACACACACACACACACATTGCTTTTAATCCATCGGAATAAAAAGGACACCCCAAACCAACTGCAAAACTGTTTCAAACTGGTTAAACTCGCTCATGCTCAAATGGAGCAAGTAAACATTTTGATAATGTAAACCCCAGGCCTGGAGGCTGTGTGTGAACTCTCTATGGAAAAATCATTTAATAACAGCCCCCCCCCCCAAGTCAACTGAGACTGCATTTATTTGACACCAAGATTGTGAGACATTTGAGGAGACTTATAGTAGGACGTGAGAGAGGGACAGAAATTAAAAACTCAGTTTGCTTGTAAATTTTCTGATACACTGTACAAAAATAGACAGCATGACCCCTTGCCCCACAATATTACTGACATGACCCTTTCCTAAGGCCATTTCCCTCTCTTACTGCATTGCATTAAGTGCTTTGCCAAGTAATTAATTCTTCCATTATCTAGTTCCCCACATACATTAAACAATGTGGCATTTGTTTTAGAATTATTGAGTGATCCATGCTTCTTTACTTGTTCTCAAAAATGACAACATTTGGCTATTTTCCCTCTTGTCTACAAGAATATGAAAACCCTAAAGCACTTTTTAACTAATAAAAGGATATGATTAGCACATTTTTATCATTGAAATGCCAAAATGTTTTCATTAAAGCAGGCACACTGTTTGGGGAGTTTTCCCCCTTGGACTATTTTATTACTTTGCTAAAACTTGTTTAAGGAGTTGATTAGCTTAAAAGTTTTGGTGATAAGACAAGAGATCTGGAGCAAATTCAAAAAGGAAGCACTGTATGAAGGACACTGAAAGTGCCCTGTTGCACTACATACTTAGGTAGAAAAAAGTAAAATAACTTCCCCAGAGCATCAAGCTTCCCCTTGCCCAGGTTAGTGTGTTCTCCCAACTTCACACTGCCAATCAAAGCCCCTCAAAGATGTTGCAATATCCCCCCCAAATTTTCTTTTTGCTGCCATTTAAAAGGGAATGAGAGAGGGTTTGTCCTAAATCGTTGCATCAGTAGCTCCCGTAATACAAAGTTCAATCTATGTTTACTCTCTTCAGAGAAAAGATCTCAAATTACTGAATTCTCTGCTTCTTAGTTCTGTTGCAAAGTCTGTCAAGGTAGCAAAGTGAAGTGAATGGTTATCTGTAGAAACCAACACTCTGTACTCTTTCTCTCACTAATATCTCAGGTGGAAGGATTATGTGTAAGTCCTCTGTCAGTTAAAGGAACACCAAAGAATGTTCTTATTAATATTCCAGTTAGGTGTTCTCCAATGTTTGCAGAATGACATTTTCTAAATCTACTCCAACAGAAATAGTTTTTAAAAGAAGGCATTTTATGCAAATTGGTGCAGCCACTCTGGAAAACAGTGTGGAGGTTCCTCAAAAAATTAAAAATAGACCTACCCTATGACCCAGCAGTAGCACTGCTAGGAATTTACCCAAGGGATACAGGAGTACTGATGCATAGGGGCACTTGTACCCCAATGTTTATAGCAGCACTCTCAACAATAGCCAAATTATGGAAAGAGCCTAAATGTCCATCAACTGATGAATGGATAAAGAAATTGTGGTTTATATACACAATGGAGTACTATGTGGCAATGAGAAAGAATGAAATATGGCCCTTTGTAGCAACATGGATGGAACTGGAGAGTGTGATGCTAAGTGAAATAAGCCATACAAAGAAAGACAGATATCATATGTTTTCACTCTTATGTGGATCCTGAGAAACTTAACAGAAACCCATGGGGGAGGGGAAGGAAAAAAAAAAAAAAGAGGGTAGAGTGGGAGAGAGCCAAAGCATAAGAGACTCTTAACAACTGAGAACAAACTGAGGGTTGATGGGGGGTGGGTGATGGGTATTGAGGAGGGCACCTTTTGGGATGAGCACTGGGTGTTGTATGGAAACCAATTTGACAATAAATTTCATATATTGGGAAAAAAATAATTAAAAGGTCATATGGCTAAAAAAAATAAATAAATAAAAGAAGGCATTTTGTATTTTTCAATATAATCTGGAAATACTTTTCTCCAATGTTCAGATCATGAGAAGTCTTTGGGGGGAGGGGTGCAAAATGGTCAATAATAACTTACATAGTCTGTGTAACACAGACTCTCAGATAAAACTGATTTGACCCCAGAACAAGAGATCCCAGCACAAATGTGAAATGGAAAGAGAACATTTTTTAAATGTTTTCTTTTTAATGTTTATTTATTATTGACAGACAGAGAGAGACAGAGCATGAGCATGGGAGGGGTAGAGAGAGGGGGAGATACAGAATCCAAAGCAGGATCCAGGCTCTGAGCTGTCAGCACAGTGCCTGATGTGGGGCTCAAACCCATGAACCGTGAGATCATGACCTGAGCCGAAGTCGGACGCTCAACTGACTGAGCCACCCAGGCACCCCGAGAACGTTTTTTAAAGATCATATTTAGAGTATGGCTTCAGGTAAAGAGATCTCCCACCTCTTTTCCCTGACCCCCCATTTCCCCCAGGCATGCCATGTAGTCTGCACACAGGGTCAGTAATGTGACAGGTGAGCCTGTGTAATTGCCCTTCAGTATTGTTCAGAGGGATGGTTATTAAAGAAAGATTAGTTTACATTTCTAAAGCAATCCTAGTGAGGGGAATTTTCAAACCCTGGAAATACATACTTAAATATTCTGAATTTAATCATACTGGGGTTAATGTTGGCAGCAAATAAAATCAGTCCACACCACTTTCCTTGGAAGGAATTAAAACACTGGCATTGCTAGTCAAACTAATATATCTTTGGTCCTGAGTCACTGATTTGCTTGAAGTCTGGAATATTTACATTGGGTGTATGAACAACATAAGTGAAAAAGCAGCTGCACGTATGGGCCAACAAACATCAATAATTTAATTATTTTCCTCCACAGCAGATAGAGAGAAATAACTTATGGGGCCAGTGGGAACATTAAAATAAGCTTTTCTCTCTTGGCTAATAAATCTGATGAAAATACCTCACCTCTGCCAGGGCAATATTCCTAGAAAAGCTTTCCTAAACCCAAGTAAGTTTAACACTCCTTCAAATTTCATGGTCTAATCATGTGCAAAGACTCCTCTATAATTCCGTAATTTTCCAGTGAAGGACAGGGAAAAGTACTTTTCTTTGGTCTGTAAATGAAGGGAGGTTTAACCCAACTTAGAGGTTGGTCATAGAGGATAACCCCCGGTTCTTCCACTTAGCTATTTGTATACCACTATACAAAGTTTGTAATACTATCTCTGTCCTTGGGAACAGCTAAATGACTTTCCAAAGACCATAAATACCAGTTGGAGAAAGCTGTATTCAGAGGAGTTAAAAAAAAATGGAAATGGATTTGAGAGGCATAATAACATCTGCTAGGTTTGGAAAATATGATTTTCCTCAAGTCATTTTGTGTAATACACATCCAAGCTTAAATAATGTTCCAATTTATTAGTCTATGTTGTGGTTCCAGTTATATTTTATTTTTAAATATAACCAGTTTTACATATAATTTTACTAATCTATACAAAATTTTCTATCTATTTTAATAAAAGTTAAATAATTTTACTTTGACACTTCCTTATGGAAAAATTCTTTATGGAAAATTTCTAATCGTAAAAGGAACAAATAGCTATGAACTAGCACGTATTTACAGTATGACCGAGGATCTCACGTGACTTTAGAGCTGAGCACTAGAGGTCAAGCCTTGACTTTCCCACCAAAAAATACCCAAGAATTTTACACCATCACCAAAAATATATACCATATACATGCTCTTGGTGTAAGTGGGTAATGAATGGTCTGCTCACAAGGTTTCTGTTCTCCCAAACTGTGACCTGATGGATTACATTTGGATCATGGAATAAATTTCATTTTCAAGCTGTTCCAGGACCATGACAAGAGGACAGGGAATGGGGACCATATTACTGGTTTCCAGTTCTAGCTCATCTACCTAAGGGACCCTGAACAAGTCCCGGTTTCTCTGAGCCCTTAAGTTTCCTCATGTGTGACATGTGAGTGATAGTACCTGACTGAATTGGTGTGAGAATCAAGTATACAAGCTGAAGTCTACTGAAACCAGTAAGTCAGATCAATTATTCACTATTCAAGCGGATTTTCAGAGATAAGAAATAAGTATTATGCCTTAATCCAAAACATTAACAGATATACAGAGAACATTTCAAAGTTTAAGAAGCCATGTATAGTAGATAATCAATTACTGCTCCCTCCCTTTTTTGCCTCATCTATTGTCTACATTAACACCACTGTCAGGCCATTCAAAAATATAAAGAATTTGCAAAACTCAACAGAAAGAAAATAATCAAACCAATTTAAAATGAGTGAAAAAAAAACCCCATGAACATACACTTCAACAAAAAAAATATACAGATATACAAATATACAAATAAATAATGAAAGACTATTCAACATTATTAGCCATTACTGAAATGCAAATTGAACATACACCTACAAGAACTGCTATATTTGTAGAAAAATTGAGATACTTTTGTAATACAGCTTGAAGTCTGGAATTGTCATGCCTCCGGCTTTGGTTTTCTTTTTCAACATTACTTTGGCCATTTGGGGTCTTCTCTGGTTCAAAGCTGTAATCATCAAGATAGTATGGTACTGGCACAAAAACAGACACATGTATCAGTGGAACAGAAGAAAGAACTCAGAAATGGACCCACAAATGCATGGCCAACTAATCTTCGACAAAGCAGGAAAGAATATCCAATGGAAAAAAAGACAAGTCTCTTCATCAAATGGTGCTGGGAAAATTGGACAGCAACATGCAAAAGGATGAACCTGGACCACTTTCTTACACGATACACAAAAATAAACTCAAAATGGATGAAAAACTTAAATGTGAGACAGGAAACCATCAAAATCCTAGAGGAGAAAACAGGCAGCAATCTCTTTGACCACGGCCTCAGCAACTTCTTACTAGACATGCCTCCAGAGGCAAGGGAAATGAAAACAAATATGAACTATTGGGACTTCAAGATAAAAGGCTTCTGCACAGCAAAGGAAACAATCAACAAAACTAAAGGCAAAATGGGAGAAGATATGGATTAGTATCAAAATCTATAAAGAACTTGTCAAACTCAATACCCAAAACACAAACAATCCAGTGAAGATATGGGCAGAAGACATGAATAGACACATCTCCAAAGAAGACATCCAGATGGGTAACAGACACATAAAAAGATGCTCAACATCACTCATCATCAGAGAAATACAAATCAAAACCACAGTGAGATACTATCTCACACCTGTCAGAATAGCTAAAATTAACAACTCAGGAAACAACAGATGTTGGCGAGGATGCGGAAAAAGAGGATTTCTTTTGCACTGCTGGTGGGAATGCAAACTGGTGCAGCCACTCTGGAAAACAGTATGGAGATTCCTCAAAAAATTAAAAATAGAACTACCCTATGACCCAACAATTGCTCTACTAGGTATTTTACGAAAGGATAAATAAATGCTGATTTGAAGGGGCACATCCACCCCAATGTTTATAGCAATGCTATCAATAGTAGCCAAATTATGCAAAGAGCCTAAATGTCCATCAACTGGTGAATGAATAAAGATGTGGTGTGTATATATGTATACACACACACACACACACACACACACACTGGAATATTGGTGATCAAAAAGAATGAAATATTGCCATTTGCAACAATGTGGATGGAACTAGAGGGTATTATGCTAAGCGAAATAAGTCATTCAGAGAAAGACGAATATCACATGATTTCATTCATATGTGGAGTTTAAGAACCAAAATTGATGAACATAGGGGAACGGAAGGAAAAATAAGATAAAATCAGAAAGGGAGGCAAACCATAAGAGACTCTTAAATACAGAGGACAAACTGAGGGTGGATGGAGGGGAGAGGTAGTAGGCTAAACGGATGATGGGAATTAAGACGGGCACTTGTTGGCATAAGCACTGGGTGTTATATGCAAGTTATGAATCACTGGGTTCAACTCTTGAAACCAATACTACACTATATATAAACTACACTGAATTTAAATTAATTAATTAAATTAATTAATTTAAACATGATGAGATACAACTCACATCTTTCAGAATGGCTAAAATTAACAACACAAGAAACAAAAGCTGTTGGCAAGGATGCAGAGAAAGGGGAACCCGCTTACACTGTTAGTGGGAATGCAAACTGGTGCAGCCACTCTGGAAAAACGTATGGAGATTCCTCAAAAAATTAAAAATAGAATTACACCACCATCTGTCAATTGCACTACTAGGCATTTATCCAAAGGATACAAAAATACAGATTTGAAGGGGTGCATGCACCCCAATGTTTATACCAGCATTATCAACAATAGACAAACTATGGAGGGAGCCCAAATGTCCATCAACTGTGAATTTGGTGAATGGATAAACATCTCTCTCTCTCTCTCTCTCTCTCTCTCTCTCTCTCTCACACACACACACACACACGCACACGTACATATGCACAATGGAATATTACTCAGCCATCAAAAAGAAGGAAATCTTGCCATTTGCAACAACATGGGTGCAACCAGAGCATATTATGCTAAGCAAAATAAATCAGAGAAAGACAAATACCATATAATTTCACTCATATGTAGAATTTAAGAAACAAAACAGATGAATATATGGGAGGTGGAGAAAGAAAGAGGGGGAAACAAACCATAAGAGACTCTTAAAGGTAGAGAACAAACTGAGGGTTGATGGAAGGAGGTGGGTGGGCTAAATGGTTGATGGGCATTATGACGAGCATAGGGTGTTGTATGTGAGTGATGAATCACTGAATCCTACTCCTGAAACCAGTACTGTACTGTGTGTTAACTAACTAGAGTTTAAATAAAATTTTGAAAAAAAAAAAGTTGAGATACCAAATTTTGGGAGAATGCAGAACAACTGGAACTCACACCTTGCTGGTGAGAATGAAAAATTGGAAAGCTACTCTGGAAAACAGTTGGCCAGGTTCTTATAATTTTTTTAACTGATATATATCTATATAGAGATATATAGATATATATATCTATATGTATATATCTCTAGATGTATATATATATATATGTGTATATATATATATATATATATATATGTATATATACATACACACATATATAGACACACTTACCAATAATCCCACTCCTGGATTTTCCCTAAAGAAATGAAAACTTATGTTCACACAAAAATCTGTACACAAATGTTTATATTAGCTTTATTCATAGTCACCCAAACTGAAAATAACCAAATGTACTTCAGCAGGTAATGAACAATGGCACATCCATACAATGGAACAGTACTCAACAATAATAAGAAACACACTACTGATGCACACAACAAAGGTATTATGCTGAGTTAAAGAAACTTGTCCATAAAGGTTACATGCTGCATGATTCCATTAAGATGACACTTTCAAAAAGAAAAAACTGAGGCGACTAGGTGGCTCAGTCGGTTAAGCATCCGACTTCAGCTCAGGTTATGATCTTGTGGTTCGTGAGTTTGAGCCCTGCGTCAGGCTCTGTGCTGACAGCTCGGACCCTGGAGCCTGCTTCGGATTCTGTGTCTCCTTCTCTCTCTGCCCCTCCCCTGCTCATGCGCACTCTCTCGCATCTCTCAAAAACGAATAAACGTTTAAAAAAATTTTTTTAAATAAAAGGAAAAAACCTATTGCGAATACATTAGTGGTTGCCAAGAGTTAACATGAGTATAAGGGGTAGCACAAGGGAGTTTTTGGAGTGATGAAACTGCTCCATAGCCTGACTGTGGTGATAGTTCATTAATCTACACAGGTATTAAGATTAGCAGAATTGTACAAAAGAAAAATCCAATTATACTATAGGAAATCTTTAAAAATAAGATTTTAAAAGAATACTGGATGGTACTGTACTATTCAAGAAATTTTAAGATTCTTTATTTTATACAAAATTCAAGCTTCAAGGCAACCTTTTCTTCTTCATCTTCTATCACTTCTCTTATCTTCCATAAGCACATAATCATCAGCAGGCAGTTAGTAATTATTCGTGTGACTTAAATGTCAGATTTTACATTTGCATAATAATGAACATATCGAACAGGAAAATTCAAACAGATGTCCATACAATTCTAAATATTCAAATATTTGCAAACACCTGGGTGGACAATTATTTTCACTTCCCTGAAATATCTGGCACTTTACCAACACCAAAGTCTTTGTATTTTTCCAATTCCTAAAGGAAAACAGTTCTCGTGTCAAATAAATTACTGCATTTATGCCTCTTAGTGTTGACAAAGCTGGTCAATATTTTCAGTTCAATTTTCATGAATCGTTTATCATTACATTTGAATGTTCAGCTCCAGGAAAGTCACACATTACTAACTTAAATTGAAGGATGACCTCTAACAATTTTCCTCTCTCTTTTTCCTTCCTTCTTTCTCTCCCTCCTCTAACCCCACTTTTCGTCTTTCTCTTACACACCCTAAACTTGAACTACTGAAATCTGTTTTAACATTTGAGGGGATACCTAGCCTGTGTCTCCTCTTCTGTGTAAACTGTCAAACTCACCCATAGGTTTAAGTTTTAGCAGATGGTCATTTTTATATCCTGTGAATGATTTTTTAAGGTTCTGTTGAAGAGATATAACTAAGATGTAATACGGCGATTGGACCCATGAGAGATTACCAACGAACCTGGACTAGAAAAACTGACAACTGAACAGAAATTGAGCCCTCTGTAAATTGAATATAACATATTTATAATAATCTTGCTAAGTGGAGAAGTATATTTTAAAATAATATGACTGGTTCAGGAATCAATTAAGAGTTAAGGGAAAATCTTTAAGCATAATAGCAAAATCCAGCAGGGACTTATGGGGTATGAGCAAGAAGGGAGTTTGCCCTACTGAAATCACACTCACCTGCACCTAACTTTGTTCTGGAGGAATTCTTCAAGAGAACTGGGCAGATAGCCTGAGTCAAAAATATCTATCCCATCAACTTTCCAAGGACTAAAATACCACCTCTAATTACTTGCCACTTTCAGTCTAGAGTCAAGTTTTGTAGTTACTTAACTAGGTAACAAAAAGCAGGGCCTTGACTGCAATGCATAAATTAGGAAACGAAAACTTGTATATTCGAAACAATTCATGAACAAATAAATACAAGAGTCTACGGGGGAAACAAAATCCATAAGCAGTAGGAAATCAGAGAGATGAGTGGAAGAGCATTCAAGCACTTTCTTGAGGAGCTGAGGCTTAGCTTGAGGCCTGATAACTAACACACAGAAAAAACGGACAGATTAGAAAGACAGATTGAACAAAGGATGCTGGCAGGCCTGATATTAGGGCTGTCGAATTAAGCACATAACCCCGAAGTGCCAGAACAGTGCTACAAACAAACAACTAAATTATCTGTGTCCTTTGGGGCGCCTGGGTGGCTCAGTCGGGTAAGCGTCTGACTTCATCTCAGGTCATGATCTCACACTCCGTGAGTTTGAGCCCCGCGTCGGGCTCTGTGCTGTCAGTTCAGAGGCTGGAGCCTGCTTCGGATTCTGTCTCCCCCTCTCTCTACCCCTCCCCCACTCATGCTCTCTCAAAATATGAATAAACGTTAAAAAAAATTTTTTTTTAATTATCTGTGTCCTTGATCTGAAGTACTGGAATATGATGTGAAATACAAAAATGTAACGAAGGTTAAACAGGCGTCTCACATAAGTTTTAAAAGACTAGAGGACATAGTTTCTAGAACCTCAAGTCTTAGGATGCTGGAAGGGTTGCTGTACTATCTAATGTACATATTCTTGTACACACACACATATGCCTGGACCATATGCCTGGAACCCTTATTAAAAAAAGAAAAGAAAAATGTGTTGCCTGCCTGCTCTGAGCAATAGTAATTTTAAATATATATATATATATATATATATATATATATATATATATATATATTCATGATATCTGGAGCAAAGGAAATATTTATAGCAGAATTAAAACTGGGAAAATTCCCAGGAGACTCAATCTGGTACTTTTTTTCCCCAAAAGGACAGTATATTTTAGAACTTTCAAACAGAAAGGTCAAATAAGTATATTAGATTAGGGAAATGGAAAATCTGCTTTCCCTTCACATCTTGTCCCTTTCTTGAATGATATCAGGGAAAAGGGACTCATAATATTTCTTAAAAATTTTTTAACTAAAACTGCATATTCTAATGATGGGCTATATCCAAAGCATATTTGGGGTTAAAACATGGTAACCCTAATGAAGTTACTGACCTTTAAGGAAAAACAGAATTTCTACTAGTCTAACTTTTGTCATCTAAGAACCTACTAAAATTGCCATCAAACACTTCAAGCAAAGTCACATGCCATCTTGCCTGGCCAAAGGTATTAATTAACATATCTGCTAGATAAGGAAACAGAAGAATAAACTTAAAGTTTCTGAAAGAAATTCAAGAATCCTTAAGAAATAAGCCTTATTAAGCTATTATGTTATTGAATAATTGACTATTACATGAGTACATGAAGCACTTAAATTTGTACCCCCTAATATAATATTGATATAGGTACTAACAGAGAGATGATTTATCTTACCAACGTGACATAAATTTACAGAATTAATCAATACAGTACAATACTATAAATGTATTTTCTCTTATGGTTTTCTAACTAACCTTTTCTCTAGCTTACTTTATTGTAAGAATCCAGTATATAATACACATAACATTAAAAATATGCATTAATTCACTGTTTATGTGATTGGCAAGGCTTCTGGTTAACAATAGGCTATTAATTAAGTTTTCGGGAAACATAAGTTATAGGAGGATTTTCACCTGAACAGAGGGTTGCCACCCCTAACCCCCACATTATTCAAGGATCACCTTTATTCAGAATTTGAGATGGCATATCCCAGTTCTTAGAGACACATGGATGCCCTAGATCACCATATATCTGCCTATGAAGTACAAATTGCAAATGAAAATTAACATATATTATTCTTTTCATAACTAATGCTTTTGTTTTGGGCATCGTTAATTTTTAGTATAAATCACAGGAAATGACAAATGGAATTCACCTCAGCAACCTAAACCTAACTTGTTTAAATAATGTTTCTTTGTTTGAAATGTTGTTTTGTCTCAAACTGAAACTGTCAGTTCTTTAAAATGTTGCAAATTATTAGATCAATATTAACTTTTTAAAATAAAAAGTGAAACCTACGTGCTTCGTAATTATTTAAAAAATCATTTTTATCTTTCTTTAGATTATATGTTTTGTTCACAGTCCTTTGTTACCTCCTCACCTTTGCCATGCCTCAATGTGGGTGGAGTATTCTTCCCAACTCCACTGACTTTGGAAGTGTCATTGTTTCACCAATGAAATGACAGCATGCCAGCTCTAAGCACAAGCTTTAAGAGGCAGTTCGTGATCCTGGGGCACCTGGGTGGCTCAGTGGGTTGAACGTCTGGCTTCGGCTCAGGTCATGATCTCAAGGTTTGTGAGTTCCAGCCCCGCATAGGGTTCTGTGCTGACAGCTCAGAGCCTGGAGCCTGCTTCTCATTCTGTGTCTCCCTTTCTCTTTGCCCCTCCCCCGCGCGCGCGCGCTCTCTCTCTGTATCTCTCTCTCTCTCTTTCTCTCTGCCTCTCAAATAAATCTTAAAAATTTTTTCAAAACAAAGAAAGAGGAAGTTCATGTTTCTGCTTACCTTTGAGTGTCTGCCCTCCACCCTAAAAGCAACATGTTCCATGCTCCTTGAGACTGGGTCACAGAATGAGAACAAATTTGGAGTAGACTAGAAACTGCCTGATGCCTGGAATTAAACCCAGTGGAGGCCAGATAAACACAACCACAAGCAACACTTAGACCAATATGCAGGAAATAAATATTTCTCTCTCTCTCTCAATCAATTTAGACATTTTTCAAAAGAAGATATACAGATGGCCAAGAGACACATGAGAAGATGATCAATATCACTAATTATCAGGGAAATGCATAACAAAACCAAAATGAGAAGGGGATTAAGGAGTGTACTTGTTATGACGAGCGCCAGGTGTTGTATGGAAATGCTGAATCACTGTATTGTACACTGAAACTAATATCATAGTGTATGTTAACTGTAATTTAAATAAACACTTAAAAAATGTACAATGAGATACCACCTTACACCTGTCAGAATGACTAGAATCAAAAAGACAAGAAACAAGTGTTGGAAAGGATGTAGAGAAAGAGGGACCTTTGTGCACGTTGATAGGAATGTAAATTGGTGTAGCCACTGTGGAAAACAGTATGGAGGTTCTTCAAAAAATTTAAATATCATATGATTCAATAATCCCACTATTAGGTATTTACCCAAAGAAAATGAAATGAATAATTTGAAAAAATATATGTACCATGATGTTTGTGAAGTATTATTTACAATAACCAAGATATGAAAGGAGCCCAAGCGTCCATCAATAAATGAATGGATTCCATATAATAGAATATTACTCAGCCATACAAAAGGAGAGATCCTGCCATCTGAAACAACATGGATGGGTGGGACCTAAAGAGTATGATGCTAAGTGAAATAAGTCATATAGAGAAAAACAAATACCATATAATTTCACTTACATGTAGAATCTAAAACAAAGCAAACAAACAAAGCAGAAAAAGACCTATAAATCCAGAGAACAAACTGGTGGTTGCCAGTGGCGAGGTCAAGGGCAGATGGGCAAAGTGGGTGATGGGGAGCAGGAGGCACAGGCTTCCACTTATGAGATGAATAAATCATGGGATGGAAGGTACAGCACAGGGAATAGAGCCAATCGTACAGTAATAGTGTTGTATGGAGACAGATGGTAGCTATACTTGTAGTGAGCATAAGTTATAGAGTTGTTGAATCACTATGTTGTACACTTCAAACTAATATAATACTCTATGGCAACTATACTTCAATAAAAAAATAAATAGGGGCACCTGGGTGGCTCAGTTGGTTAAGCATCCAACTCTTGATTTCAGCTCAGGTCATGATTTCACCGTTTCTGGGATGGAGCCCCACATCAGGCTCCACACTCCACATAGCCTGCTTGGGATTCTCTCTCTCCCTCTCTTTCTGCCCTTCCCTCCCCCCCCCCCACCACTTGCATTCTCTCTCTCTCTCTCTCAAAAGAAATAACTAAACTTAATTTTAAAAATAAATTAAATAAAATAAATAAATTTTATAAACTTACAATTAAAATACACTAAAAGTGGGGCATCTGGGTGGCTCAGTCAGTTGAGCGTCCGACTTTGGCTCAGATCATGATCTCACAGCTCGTGAGTTCGAGCCCCACGTTGGGTTCTGTGCTGACAGAAACCTGAGCCTGGAGCCTGCTTAGGATTCTGTGTCTCCCTCTCTCTCTGCCCCTAACTCACTCACATTCTGTCTCTGTCTCTCTCAAAAATAAATAAACATTAAAAACATTTTTTTTAAATACACTAAAAGTAAAGGTAACAAATTCTCAAAACTCATCACCTCCTAATTATTTTATTATAAACTTACATTTTACGATTTCATTATAATCTGTACTCCTTACATTACTGCATCTACTGTAGCTATATATGAAAATACTATTATGAAAATTTTATATACAATATATAATTTATTATATAGTATTAATAATATAGTATTATGAAAATACATATAATTATGTATTATTGCACATCTCTTTCCAATCCCATGTACAATATCACATTGGTAGTTTAAAACTGACCACAGAAATCAGCAAATACTACAAATTGGGCTCAACCTACTTTTTTTTTTTTAACATTTATTTATTTTTGAGACAGAGACAGAGCATGAGCAGGGGAGGGTCAGAGAGAGAGGGAGACACAGAATCCGAAACAGGCTCCAGGCTCTGAGCTGTCAGCCCAGAGCCCGATGCGGGGCTCAAACTCACGGACTGCGAGATCATGACCTGAGCTGAAGTCGGACGCTCAACCGACTGAGCCACCCAGGCGCCCCAACCTACTGTCTTATTGATTGTCAAGACCTAAAAAAGTAATGGAGAATATGCTAATAACTTTACCACCAATAATGCTAATAACACTTTAACTTAAATGTATGTCAGGTAAGTAGCTATCACATTGTGAATAGGCAAAAAAAAAAAAAAGAGGAAATATCCTTTCAGCATTCAAAAACTATCACCCAATTTAACAAAGTTGTTCATGTCATTGACAAATGAGTAAAGTTCCAACACACATCTGTTTCACTTTACCTTAGTCACTAACATAAATGAAAGTATTAACCAACATTTATCTTGGAACTATGCCCATTTCTGAAAACTGGCAGCCATTTTTTTTTTTGCTGAATCAGATATGAAGAAATTATTCATAGTCTGATTTTGTCAAATCATGGATTTAACCTTAGGGTGGCTATGGATTCAAGTTGGGCAAAAATTAATGAAAGCATTTTGTGAAAATCAATAGGCTGTCAGTAAAATTTATCATAAACTTACTTGTTTTTTTCTTTAGAGAGCTGGTCATTACACATTTACCAACTTACCACTGGAAAGGAATACAAAAACTCATCAGGGAAAAATGAAGGTTTTTTTTTTTCAGTGCCATATCTGCTGTCCTTGGTTTGCTGGATGCATAACTAGACAACTCTCCAGAAAACTTGTGAGCACTTGAGACCCTTCCCTCTCTCAGCCAAGAATTCTATTCTGTTAGGTCAAACCTAGCAAGCAAAAGGATTTTATGGGCAGACAGAAATAGAGGCAAGAGAGCCTAATGAGACACCTCTTTGCCCCCCAAATCAGTGGTTTCACTCTTTCTCCCTAAAGAAGATTAGAGAGAGTGTATTGTGTCAGCTGTCACTTATTTTTCTCTCTCATTCTGCTTCCATACTTTAATTCTCTCATGCTCTTGTATACATACTATGTTCCCATTAGAGTTTTCTACAGCAAACTATCCCCATTTGTGTAAGTATTTTTTCATATTTTCATATAACTTTTTTTACAATCTTTCTATCTTAGTCACTCATATCACATTATAATGTAAAAGCATTTTACTAGATAAACTCTCAATATAGGCTGACCATCAAAAAACTGGCTTTCTGGATTTGGAAGCTACATTTCTATAAAAACAGACTAAGACTTTGTCAACTGTGTTAGCAGTCACCCAACACTGTAAGCTAATTGCTAACTTAAGGTTAACTGAACTATTCCACATGACCTATTCAGGCGCTTCTCTATCTTGTACTTTGAGAGCCTAAGATAGAAATGGCAAAGTTGAAATGTGGAAGTAAACTAAGAACATTAGGGACAAACAGCAAACATGAACACCAGATGACAAGACTCAAGAAATATAATGAAAAACAAAGATCCTTTCACACCTAAATAAGATTGAAAAATTATGGCATTACATCTCAGCATATAAACAATGATCATAGTAAAGACCCTGTATAGTCAGTATCTCAAAAGGCAAGAAAATGTGCCATACTTTTTAGAGATCTGTCTAGCAAGGTTATTTTAAAAATTATTTGTGCTAAGCTGATTATTCTTACGAAAGCATTAAATTCCTTTAAAAGTTTTTAGAAGCCACCAGAACCTTCAACCTAATAAATTCTTTTCAAATGTTTGTTAAACAAATTAAAGGAGTGTACATGTAAAATTTGGAAAACTCTGACACAGACAAAAGACATCAAAATTAGTTATAACCCTCCCTGCATTAGAACTTTTAATATGAGCAATCACTTAACTCTTTCTACAAGGTAGTAAGTTTGCATATGTCATTTCTAATCAATAACAACACTGAAAAAATTAATATTGTTATGCCTATTTTACAAATGAAGAAACTGAGACGTTGCAAATTTATGGAAATTGCCCAAGTTTGCACAACACATAATTGGCAAAGCCAGGATTCTAACCTAGAGTTGTTTGATACAAAACTTGGGCATATTCTCGCATTCTATATTCTTCAATTATGAGTGTGCATATCAATAACTCTGCATTAATTTCAGAATCAGTTTTATCTGATTTTATTTCAATTATAAACACTCATATATTCTTAATCTTTGCAGCATGGTCTAATATTCATATCTTTATAAAAAAAGAAACAAAATATGTCTTAAATTCCGTTTCATAGAAGATTACCAATAACTAGAATGGTTTTTATCAGTCAAGCATAAAGAGTAATAAAGCCTGGCATAACACGAGTAATGTTTATAAATTCCACGGAGAAAACTTGTACACATGCATGTACTGAACAGGTTCCTTTGTAGGGTACTGATTCCCCTAACTATCCATTTAGTATCATTGCTGATCTGGGTGCCCAATATCCAAGCAGGCAAAAGTGGGATGGGAGAGAAGGATGGCTTTAGCAGGCCCCTACTCTCCTTGAGTGCCTTTTCCTATTTCTAGGATTCTTGGTTTTCCACTCACCTCAGGCTCTGGAGGCCTACTATGCTTTCAAGAAACTGTCTCTTTTCCAATGAATGATGAAAGTTTGAGGAGTTAATCCTGCCTCCAAGAGTATTTGCATGCTATGCAGTATCCAGACATTAATTGGTGGTCTTAGTTTCTTTCCTTTTTAATTCAAGGCATCAATGCTATAATGTTCCACCAAGTTATTAATGATCCAATCCAAAAAAATGATTCCACATATCATCCCAGTAAAAGTTGTCCCCAAGGTATCATAAATGTAGAATGTTTTGGTAACTATAATAAGAGCAGACCAGGAAAGCACTGAGAAAAATTCTAATTAAATTAAATTTAATCTTCTTGAGGTAACTTATATTAATAATTAATTTAAGAACAAAGTATAATTGGGGCACCTGGGTGGCTCAGTTGATTAAGCTTCCAGCTCTTAATTTTGGCTCAGGTCATAATCTCCCGGTTCAGTTCATGAGTACAAATCCCACATTGGGCTCTGCACTGAGTGCACGGATCCTGCTTCAGATTTGGGATTCTCTGTCTCCCTCTTTCCCTGTCCCTCCCCCCATCTCAAAAATAAATAAAATGAAATGAAATGAATGAAATGAAATAAAATAAAACATAAAATGTAGCTCTTTAAAAAAAGAACGAAGTATAATTATTCATGTAGATTTTACGTTACAAAAATACATGTGTATGTGTGTAAAAGACAGTTTAAGAGCAAATAAGCTCATATAAACTGGCTCAGCTTTAATCCAATATCAAATGAGGTTTTTCCCTAAAGTCCTGAAAATGGCAAATAGGGCCAAAAGCTGAGGACTAGGAGGCACTAAATGAAGAGCCCACATACAAAAAAGAATCACCAAAGGTTGGAGTCAAACAGCTTCCCGAGGGATTACAAGGAGACCAAGGAAATGGTTTTACTACCATAAGCATCTGAGAAGCTAAGGGGGGATGGGAACAGGAGGAAAAAGCTACTGTCCCAACTGCTATTCCCATCCCAAACAATTCCCTAACCAAGTAAGAGGGAAGACTCCAAGTGAATCACTGTAGAGATTGGGAATGCCTGCATGAAAGGGTGAACACCATTCCATTCAGTAGTGGGACTGTGACTAAGGAGAGGGAACTACTGATCTACCCCCCTGCGCCTATAGAAAAGAAGAGGGAGCTGGAGAGAAATGGCAGGCAGAGGGTAATGAATGACCAGCAGGTTAGCAATCTTCACTTCTACTATTTAGGGTGCTCAAGATGGGTCAGTTTCCCATAGATCAAATGGACATCATGGAAGGTAGCTGGGCTATAGACATTTTGCTAGTACCCTCCTAAAAAATGCTAACACTGGGGGAAATACACACACACACACACACACACACTCGTGAGTGCATACATATATACATGCAGGCTCAAGAAGCTGTGAGGTGAATGTCAGTGGCAACCATTTAAATCCAAAGATTGAGTGGAAGTGATAGAGCTGGAGTCATAGCTGCCAAGGTAGTAATCTATGCAGTGAGAAAGCCTCACAGCTCCTCCAAGCCCTGGACCCACCTAAGAACTCACACATGTGCACACAGAGAACAAATATTTGGACATCTGCAGTGCAGGAGGGAGTAGATAACTAGTCCTTGTTAACAAACAAAAAAAGCAGTAGTAACTCAAAGAAAGGAGTCTACCATAGTGGTCTCTTGTATAAAGAAGCTTTCTCCTTCCTTGCCATTCTAACACTCTGGGTCTGGCATGGGGAGAAGGGGAGAAGTAGAACTTTGAATGAGATTTAAAGTAGATAAGACCTTTAAAAACTGAACATGACAGGAAGTTACACAATCTGCCCAAGTTCTATTGAGGAACAGAAAAGGGACAGTTGGAGGGTCCTCACAAAGGCCATGATACGAACAAAAAGTAGTAATAAGAGTAAGAATGGTTTCATGTTTGTATTGGCAAATAGTTGACAGTACTTATTAACAAATCATTTATTCTAGTTTTTCAGTTGAACATTTTTCACCACAAATGATAATCAAGAGCATAATAATTACAATACAGTACAAAAAAAGCCCTCTTTTTTTTTTCTTGATGCCTATTATTTTAAGTTTTCAGGATTACTCTACAATTTTTCCCTTAGTGCCTAACCAACTGGATTTATGAATCAGGTGGAGGGAACAGTCAATTCACTTTTAACCATATCTTTTGTGTTTCCTATTTACATAATCCTGTGCCTAAGACAAATCCATTTTATTTCAAACATATTTAAAACCATGCAAAATACAATTATTCATCAACATTTATGTTACTAGTGCTGTGCTAAGCACCATGGGTATACATAAATAAATACACAAATGCATACATAAATTCATTAATTAAAGCAAACACACAAAATAGAGAACAAACCACAACAAAAAAATAATGTAACTCCATGCTAGGAATGAAAGAAGAGAATTTACTGGGGGGTAATGAATTCGGGCATGCTTCAAAGAAAACATCAAGACTTGCTAAGATAGTTAATACTCTCTTTATTAACTACATATACCTTGATCAATTATTTTAAGAACTAACCTTGGTATATTATACATTTCCATTTTTCTATTTCTGCTAGCCTCAACATTCCTATAAATCATTTAAAATGTAATAGAATGGAGACTTAGCGTACACAACCGGGTGAGAACTTTATGAGGTCATTTCTACTGAAGTAAATCAGCTGGGACTCTAAGCCATGGCATTTAATTACTTTATTTACTAGCTAAGTCTAACCAAGGAAAGCATTTTATGATGCAGCATATTTCACATCGATAAGGCCCTAAGTTTATATAGCGAAGGAGATATGTAACCAACAAAACAGGGGAGTTGTTTACAGCTCTAGTACTAAAGGTATTCTTATTACTTAAATATATCAAGACAGATTACTATTGACTAATAATTTAGAATATTAAGATGTCCTTGAGGGGATATGTCAGATTTCAGTATATCCTGACTTTTGTTGCAAGTTGTTCATTTTTGCAAGTTGTTTGTGATATAGTAAATCCTCATGAGCAGGTTACTTCTTTTTTGTTTATTATAGAGAAAGGTCTTAAATGTCTTTAATCAAAGAATGCACAATGTTGCTTTATGTGTTTTTAAAATTTACACAGATGTTAATGAACTATAAGTATCCTTTTACAACTTTCTTTTGCACTCCATATCATGTTTCTGAGACACATGCCAACTTCTGGGGAAGGAGAAAGAGAAAGAAGGGACAGGGGTGGATGTAGTTGCATTTGTAATTTGTATTTCTTTGAGATGGGAAGTAGGGAGAGAGAAAGAAGGAGGATAGGATTCCCTGGAGGGGAATGGAGAAGACAGAAGAAGAAAGAAAGAGATTTGAAGCAAATATGGCCAAATAATATTTCTTCAAATTGAGAGATGGATATGTAGACGTCAATGATATATTTTAAACTGTTCTGTATGTTTGAAATATTATCAATTTTTAAAATAACATCCTTTAAATGAAGCAATGTCACATGTCCCAGAAAAACATTTTAAGCATGTTATCAGTTCCCAAATCCGTAGTAACAAGTTTTAATTAGTTTTAATTAATTTTAATTAATTTTCTAATTAAAAGCTCTAGGCTACTGGTTAAATAGGTCTCCTAAAGCTCTGTAGTAGTCAACCTTTACTTATCTAAGACTCATCAAGATATATAAATTTAAAGACAGTAAAACTCTACCCTTTAAAACTTAAGTGCTTCTGGAGATTGCTCATTGACAGACTTAGCTGGAGCACAGTGAATTAGAATGCTCCAATCTTTTCACATTTAACTTGATGGTCCCTATAGAACTAATAATTATGAAACAGCATACTAAGCCAAAAGCCAGGCTTTTCTAGTGAAATATGCCCCGTGCTGAAGCTTTGAGATGTCTGCCAAGACTTTTTACAAGGACAACGACCAATAATCATGAATAATCTTAATGAACTGAAAGGCAAGAACTGGATCATTGCCTTGGGGACCAAGGGAATGGTAGCTACCCATAGCTCCAATCATTGAGAATAGTAACATAAAAGGGCAGTGCTCACTCTTCCTTCAGACTATGACTTAAGAACTGCCAGAGCTTCTTCTTTTTTTTTTTTTAATTTTTTTTCAACATTTTATTTTATTTTTGGGACAGAGAGAGACAGAGCATGAACTGGGGAGGGGCAGAGAGAGAGGGAGACACAGAATCGGAAACAGGCTCCAGGCTCTGAGCCATCAGCCCAGAGCCTGACGCGGGGCTCGAACTCACGGACCGCGAGATCGTGACCTGGCTGAAGTCGGCCGCTTAACCGACTGCACCACCCAGGCACCCCAAGAACTGCCAGAGCTTCTAAAGTCCACAAACCAACACCACTAGAAACCATGGCTACTCAACAGCCTTACTTTAGATGCCATATATTGCATTCTTTGTTCTTAGATATTAAAAACCTGTAAACTTCCAATTTGTTGACAGACTCTTGTTTTGAGTTCATTGTTGTTCTACAAATATCACCTCTTTGTCTGTGGAAACTATGGGCTCCTCTGAATATCTTATGCCAATTTCCAGTCTGACCTCAAGGTAGTAGTCATTGGAAACATTTATAGTATTTTGTCATCTGTAAAATGTAGTATTCCACAGGCAGCAGAAGAAAGTGTTAAGTGGAGGCTGATTCTACCTTCCTAACTTTCTTCTCTCTATATTATCTTCACCACCATCACATACAGGTGTATCAGAATTCCTACAGAGTATGGAATAGTTCAAGAGAATAACCTAAGACCTAAGGTTATATATTAAACATGACTTTATTCAGTTTGTCATGTGTGGGAGGTGAAGGAAGGATCCAAGGAGTTAAAACCTTCTCATGAAGGAGCGCCTGGGTGGCTCAGTCAGTTAAGCATCTGACTCTTGATTTTGGCCCAGGTCATGATCTCACAGTTTGTGGGATCAAACCCCACATCGGTCTCTGTGCTGACAGTGCAGAGCCTGCTTGGGATTCTCTCTCTCCCTCTCTCTCTCTCTGCCCCTCCCCTGCTCACTCTCCCTCTCTTTCTCACTCTCTCCCTCAAAATACATAAATAAACTTTAAAAAAAAAAACCTATCAGGGAATCCCTGTATGAAAGGCACCACTTGTTTTTAGGTGAGCTCCTTTCTTTCAATCTTTTCCTTAAAGCTCCTCAATCTTTCAACTTTCCCCAGGAGAATTTCCTAATCTCACTTCAAGATCCATCCCTCCTTCTCCAGCGGTACATTTCCACAGTGGAATGGGATCTTTCAGTTCAGTGATTTCTTTCAGGTATCACCGGTCATCAGTGTTATCTACTAATAAACCCCCAGTACCTGAGGATAGTACACATTTAAAATTATACATGCACACACACACAAAGTTAACAAGCATTAATTCTGAAAGTCAATACTGTCTAAACTCATAAAGAGGATGAAAGATATTTCTATAACTATCTCAAGACTTGTGATATTCCTCTCCATCAAAATAGCCAATATTCAGTTTCTTCTTCCTCATTCAAATTGTGCCTATGTAGAAAGGCACTCTTACCGAGCCATGTACCTACTAACAACTGCTCCCGTAACTACACAAAGAGAAATCTGAGAAGTTTTTAGAACTGCTTAGTGAAGTGTACTATTACTAATAAGTTGTACTAACATGCTGTGGTCATTATGTATGCACAGCCAGGACAGTACAGGCCTAGATACAGGGTGACTTCTATACAGAGTTGAGGTTGAAGAAATCACTACTTATTTCTGGATTGTCATTCTCCTGCCGACCGCCCTCCACATCCAGATACATACATACACGTACCTAAGGCTCTTTTACTCTTCAGATACGTATACCCTCCATGCACTAGATTCCAACCGCTCCCCCCATCTCCATTCCAGGCCTTCTCCTCTACCAATTTCTATAACTTACCTCTAGGGAACTGCTCTCAACTTACCACTTCCTGGAAAAGACATAATAAACTCATTTTCATGTAAAAATTAATAATTAATTGAAGTTTAATTTTGTTATCCTCCCCCGTATCACTAGCTCAAAGCCATGCAACATTAATGGCAGAATGTCATGTATCAGTGATATGCTGATAGGAAAGAAATGTTAATACCCTGAAATCTCACTAAATAGAGGATTCCTGCTCATTCCCAACAGAGAAACAACCCTGTCTGGCTCTCTGGTTGGCAAATCATTTTCATTAGACATGGCTTAATAGCTTGACTAAAGATTAACATCTAAAAATTTATAAAACTAGTCTTGGAAGATTTATGTGCATTCACTGTCTACACATTCTCAACTACCATTTACTTTTCAATCCAGTACAGTGTGGGGCTTTTACATCGCTACTCTACTGAAACTATTCTCACCAAAGTTATCAACTTCTTTATTGCTAAATCACTGGAGAATTTTCTGACTTCAGATTAATGAGCTACAGAGGTAGCTCTTGACACTTTTGATCATTTCTTCCTTCTTAAAACTCCTTCTTTGATTTCTTCGGCTGTCTTCATGTTCCTCCTATTTCTCGGTCCTACATCATACATCATACAACATCTTCATAATGTTAAAAGTATGAATCCTGAAGCCAGACTGACTGGATTCAAATCCCATCTCTGTTTCATTCTTTTTTATGGCTGAGTAATATTGTTCATATGCATGTATGTATACATATACTGTATCTTCCTTATCTATTCATGTATGGATAGGTCTTGGATTGCTTCCATATCTTGCCTATTGAAAATAATTCTGCAATAAATACAGGGGTGAATATACCTTTTCAAATTAGTGTTTTTGTTTTCTTTGGGTAAATAACTAGTACTAGCATTGCTGACTCAGATGGTAATTCCATTTTAAATTTTTTGAGGAAACTCCATACCATTTTTCATAGTGGTTGATAAATTTGCAGTCCTACCAGTAGAGTATGAGGGTTCCTTTTTCTCCACATCCTCATCAACATTTGTTATTTGTGTTTTTTTTTTCTTTTAGCCATTCTGACAGGTGTAAAGTGATAACTCATTGTGGTTTTGATTTGCATTTCCCTGATGATAAGTGATGCTGAGTATCTTTTCATGTGTCTGTTGGCCACCTATATGTCTTCTTTAAAAAATGTCTATTCAGGTCTTCTGCCATTTTTATTTGAATTATTTGGTTTTTTGTTGTCATTTTTTTGTTTTCTGGGTTTTTTTTGTGTGTTGAGTTGTATAAATTCTTTATGTATTTTGGATATTAACCCCTTATCAGATGTATCATTTGCAAATATCTTCTCCCATTCAGGAGGTTGCCTTGATGACATTTTGCTGATGGTGCAGAAGCTATGCAGAAGATTTTTATTTTGGTGCAGTCCCAATAGCTTAATTTTACTTCTGTTTCCCTTGTCTAAGGAAATCTACATAGAAAAATGTTTCTACAGCCAATGTCAAAGAAATGTATGCCTTATTTTCTTCTAGGAATTTCATGGTTTCAGGTATCACATTTAGGTCCTTAATCCATTTTAAGTTTACTTTTGTGTATGGTGTAAGAAAGTGGTCCAATTTCATTCTTTTGCATGTAGCTGCCCAGTTTTCCCAGTGTCATTTGTTGAACAGACTGTCTTTTCCCCAATGTATATTCTTTTCTCCTTTTTCAAAGATTAGTTGACCATAAAAACATGTGTTTATTTGTGTTCTCCCTATTCTGTTCCATTGACATGTGTCTATTTTGTGCCAGTACCACACTGGTACTGGCTTTGTAGTATATTTTGAAATCTAGGATTGTGATACTTCCAACTCTGTTTTTCTTTTTCAAGATAGCTTTAGCTACTCTTTTGTGGTTTCATACACATTTTAGGATTGTTTCTTCTAGTTCTGTGAAAAATGTTGTTGGTATTCTGATACGGATTGCATTAAATCTGTAGATTGCTTCAAGTGCTATGGATATTTTAGCAATCTTGGTTATTCCAATACATGAGCATGGAGTATCTTTCCATTTGTTTATGTCACCTTCAATTTCCTTCATCAATGTTTAATAGTCTTCAGAGTACAAGTTTTACACCTCCTTGGTTAAGTTTATTCCCAGATATTTTATTATTTTTGGTACAATACAATTGTAAATGAGGATTGTTTTCTTGATTTCTCTTTCTGCTGCTTCATGATTAGTGTACAGAAATGCAACAGATTTCTGCACACTGATTTCGTATGCTCAGACTTTACTGAATTCACTTATCAGTTTTAGCATTTTTTGGTCTTTCAGTTTTTCTGTATACACTATCATGTCAACTGCAAATAGTGAAAGTTTTATTTCTCTCTTACCAACCTGAACATCTTATTTCTTTTTTTTGTAGGACTGCTGGGGCTAAAATTTCCAGTACTGTGTTGGCTAAAAGTGTTAAGAGTGGATATAATTGTCCTGTTCCTGTTCTTAAAGGAAAAGCTCTCAGTTTTCCACCATTGAGGATAATGTTAGCTGTGGGTTTTCATACATGGTCTTTATTATTTTGAGGTGTCTTCCCTCTAAACCTTTGTTAAGGGTTTGTATCATGAATGAATGTTGTGTTCTGTCCAATGCTTTTTCTGCATCTATTGAAAGATCATATGGTTTTTGTCCTTTCTCTTATTAATGGGATGTATATCACATGAATTGATTTGTGAATACTGAACCACTCTTGCATCCCAGGAATAAATCCCATTTGATCACGGTAAATGATTTTCTTAATGTATTGTTGGATTCTGTTTGCTAGTATATTGTTGAGGATTTTTGTATCTATGTTCATCAGAGATACTAGCTAATAGTTCTTTTTTGTAAGTGTCTATCTGGTTTTCATTTGAGAGTAATGCTGGCCTCATAGAATGAATTAGGAAGCTTTCCTGCCTCTTCTAATATTGGGAATAATTTGAGAAGAATAGGTATTAACTCTTCTTTAAATGTTCGGTAAAATTCACCTGTGAAGCCGTCTGATCCTGGACTTTCGTTTGTTGGGAGTTATTTGATAACAGATTAAATTTCACTGCTGGTAATCAGTTTCTTCAAATCTTCTATTTCTTCCTGATTCAGTTTTGGAAGGTCATGAGTTTCTAGGAATGTAACCATTTCTTCTAGGTTGTCCAATTTGTTGGCATATAATTTTTCATAACATCCTCTTCTAATCCTTTATATTTCTGTGGTGTCAGTTTTTGTTTCTCTTTCATTCCTGACTTTATTTATTTGAATCCTCTCTCTCTCTCTCCCTCTCTCTCTCTCGTACTGATAAGTCTGGCTAATAGTTTTCAATTTTGTTGAGCTTTTCAAAGAACCAGTTCCTGGTTTTATTTGTCTTTTTTTTTTTCAGTATCTATTCATTTATTTCCGCTCTAATCTTTATTATTTCCTTTCTTCTACAGACTTTGGGCTTTGTTCTTCTTCCTAGCTTCTTTAGTTGTAAGGTTAGGTTGTTTATTTGAGATTTTTCTTGCTTCTTGAGGTAGGCTTATGCCATTATAATCTTCCCTATTAGAACATCTTTGGCTGAATACCAAAGATTTTGGATGTGTTTTCATTTTCACTCGTCTAAAGAGGGAGAAATCTTGACATAGACTTGGAGTTTAACTATCTCTTCATTTCCCCTGAACAAAACAAATACCCAAATAGGTGAAGAAAAGAATATGACTTACAAAAACCATGTCATTCCCCTCTCTAAATTTCTACATAGAAAATGTATCCCCCCCTCAGGCAGCCCAAATTATTTTGAACTGAGAGTATGTACGATTTTAACTTTCTAGACAAATTAATCAAATTTAAGGTAAAAGATACAAAAATTGACTCCACAATAAATCATCCAAAAGCACTGTCCTAACACTGGCATATCCACTCATTCAATCCTAACAACTCATGAGATAGGTTTATAGCCACTACCCCAGTAGAGATGGAGAACTCAACATAATTACCCAGTTTGTAAAGTGGCTGAGCTGACATTTGAACTCAAGATCTCTGTGTATAACACCATGCTATAGAGTGGCAGGCTCTCACTAAGCAATTTTAAGTCTCTTGACTAACATTCTTTTTCAACAAACTGCACTGATCCATTACATGGAGACACAGCAATGAACAAGATAATGGAGGTGCCATCATGGGGAAGGTGACATAATAAGTAACAATAAGAAAGTGTCAGGAGTGTTTTGACAAGGAAGGTTCAGGGACCTGCAGGGGCAAAGCAGAACCCCTCATCTTTCCAGTAATAAGGAAAGACTTCTCACAAAAATGAAGATGAAGGTGAACCCAGAAAGAGGAGTAGGAATCTGCCTGATAAAGAAGGAGAAGGTGGATTCACCCACGTCAAGAAACTAGTAGAAATCTTATAAAACTAGATCACAGAAAGCTAGGTAAATTAACAGTCCTAACAGGACTTAGGCTGGAGACAAGGTCAGCCACATTGCAGAGTTTGGACATTATGGAAAAGGCAATGAAAAGCCACTGGAGGGCTTTCCGTAAAGGAAACCTTCTAGAGCTATACTGTAGACACAGATTAGAGACAAACAGAACAGAAGCACAAGGTGCAAATGGAAGGAAACTATTTCAGTACTCCAAATATGATGTGCTAGGATGGAGATAACAGGGACAGAGAGAAGTGGGTATATCTGGGAGACATTTATGAGACAGGATCTACAGGACTTAGTGATGTATAGGATGTGGTGGGCGAGAGAAAGGGAGAAGTCAAGCGTGACATTCAGGAGGCAGCATGAAGAAAGCAATGAAGGGCCCAAGACACTGAACCTTTGTCATAACCATGTGATGAAAAATATAAAATGTGTTAAGGTATACCCACCACTACCGCCAATCAACAGAACGTAGAAGAGAACAGACTAATACGCATATCTGGAAAATATTAACATTTGAGATGCAGAATATTAAAAGACAGTAACAGAGGGAAAACGGCTCAAATTATAAGTATACGCATACAGGAAGTATTTCAATATGCAAAGAAAGCGGCACAGAAAACTAAAGCAGAGATCCAGAAATGTAAATGCAGAATGGGAATAAAAGCCAGTAATAATGAGTCTTACAGAAGTATCTCTCTTAGCTTAACAGTGTTTTTAAACTCTGAGAGATGTAGGTGTTAGAATAAATGGGCAAGAAACAGCAACTAACCAGAAGAGAATCAAGGATCCCATCGCTTAAAATTCTATAAACAAAGATTCAGATCTACTAGTATTGGCATCATCAAAATGAGTATGCTAAAGAAGCCACTTTTTAAAGAAAACAAATCTAGGATAGAAGGGATTTTTGTTCCTGCGATCAGCTGTTACCCTTAAGAATATGATTTTCTGGGATTTGAAACAGAGGCTATCAATGCCTTCCTGTAACTTTTACTTACTACAACATCGATTACTTGAAATCATTTCAAATATACTATAAATACAACAGTAAATATTAAGAGTATATTCACCTTCAATATAAAAATAATGTAAAGATTCTCTAGAGGTAAGATACAAGTATGAAGGCAGAGATGTATTATTTTGTGTATGAGATAAAATATAATTTTATCTATCTTATAAATAGACAAAGTTATGATTCCCATGATTCTCATCTACAATATCTTTATTACCTACATTTTGGAGATCACTGTCTAGTAAAAATACTGTATTCATTAAAAATGTATTTATTCTTTTTCCTAGCTTTATTCATCAAAAGCATCTGTCACTGCCAATCAGAACTTCTCATGAACACAAATAACCACAAGGAATTAATGTGACTCCATACAAAAGCTAAAAACTGACTTGGCATTTAAATCAGCTTGTACAAGGTTACAGATGCTGAATTTCCATTAGGCTTTCTAAAATACTGAAAGTACCTTACAAATCCTTACTACAGTAGTTTCCTCCTTATCCACAGAGGATACATTCCAAGACACCCAGTGGATGCCTGAAATTACATTTAGTACCAAACCCTGTATATACCAGGTTTTTTTCCATACATACATAAATATGATAAAGTCCAATTTATAAATTAGGCACAGTAAGAGATTAACAATAATAAAAATAAAATAGAACAATTATAATATATGTAACAAAGTTATGTGAATGTAGTTTCTCTCTCTCTCTCTCTCTCTCTTTCTCTCTCGATACATTACTGTACTGTAGTCATCCTTCTTCTTGTGATGATATGATGTGCCTACATGATAAGATGAAGTGAGGTGAATGATGTAGGCATCATGATGTTGCATCAGATTACTACTGACCTTCTGATAATATATCAGAAAGAGGATCACCAGTGTCCACACCACAGTTGACCAAGTGTAACTGAAACTGTGGAAAGGGAAACCATGAATAAGAGGGGATCACTGCACTAACTTTAGAGACCCCAACTGGAACATACTGCCATAAGGTTGGTACAGACATTAACTGAGTGTGTAATCGTGCAGTGATTGTAAGTGGTGATGAACTTCCCTAGGGACAACGGGGAAGAGTTTGTCTGTAGTTTCCCAAAATGATAATGACATTCTGCAAGAACTAGAGAGAAAATCTGCATCACAATGCACCCAAATGTCACCAGGTAACATGTGAGTTAATATTTTTAATCAGTAATATCTGAATAATCACCGGGCAGAAGAAAGGAGCATTTTCATGAGTAATGAATGCTATATTGCCACTGTTCCACTATTTCAGCAATCTAAAAGAAGAAAGACTGGCATTTAAAAAGACTACCACAGGGGCGCCTGGGTGGCGCAGTCGGTTAAGCGTCCGACTTCAGCCAGGTCACGATCTCGCAGTCCGTGAGTTCAAGCCCCGCGTCAGGCTCTGGGCTGATGGCTCAGAGCCTGGAGCCTGTTTCCGATTCTGTGTCTCCCTCTCTCTCTGCCCCTCCCCCGTTCATGCTCTGTCTCTCTCTGTCCCAAAAATAAATAAACGTTGAAAAAACATTTTTTTTAAATAAAATAAAATAAAATAAAATAAAATAAAATAAAATAAAATAAAATAAAATAAAATAAAATAAAATAAAATAAAATAAAAAGACTACCACATTCATTTGTAAATTATTATTTCCTACAATGTCTACATTGCAGAGTGGTAGGATTGAAAATCTTGTTTGAAGTTTGTCTGATACTTCAAAGCAACAGAAATCAATTTACCTGAAATATTCTGAAGATTGCATGGATTTGCCATTACAACAGCCTCATTTTTCTCATTCTCTCTGTAATTAAGTGGTTCTTCACCCAGGATAACTGTATGGCACCATGATAAGGAAGAAGGACCCAGAACACTTGTTTCAAATCCAAGTTCTACTGTCAAAGAGTTGTGTCACCTTAAACAAGGCACTTAAAGCCCTGTTGTCTTCATTTTCCTCATCTATTAAATGTAACATTAACTGATCTCTAAATTCCTTTTAATTCTGAAGTACTATCTATGCTTATTCTAGTAGCAAAAAAAAAGTATTCAATGTTTAACAATCAAGCATATTTAAAAGCAAATCACATCCTGAATGTCAACTGAGGAACTGAGGTATTATGTTTTCCTGTCATTCACTGCTTTCTGATCCAGCCCATATTTTGAATACAAGAATTACATTCCATGAAGACAGGCTCATTAGGTGTTTTTGTTGATAAAAATATTAATAACAAGTTAGGTCTGAAATTCAGTTAAATAATTGCCTTGCCACTTAGAATACACATACTTCACAGTTTCAGAACCCGTTATATCTTGTACCTAATGTATCTTTACTCTGTCAATTACGACCTTCTGGAAATTTAAAATTTTACTGTTGATGAAACTATAATTGAACTTAGATAATGAAACATTAAAGAAAATGTCTTGAAGAAAGGTCTTGATAGCCTGAAAGAAAGATGACAGTAGTTGTAAAGCCACTGTCCTCTCCAGGCCTGCTCATATTATATTCATAGTCTTTCTTGGTCTCTCTGAGTCTGTCTCTGTCTATTTCTCTCTCGCACTCTCTAAACTGATGTAGAGCAATTACCTCAGGTACCAAAGGACACTGGGCATTGCCTCTTATTCTGATGTCCTAATGTTAACTCTCTGTTCTAATCTTCTCCAGAAGACTCCAATATCATTTAGATAGCCAAGCTGGAAGATCCGCAGCTGCCTTCACAGGAATCAGTTCCTGAGATGAGAAAAAGTTTGGATCCTACTTTCTGGATGCTACATCTTGGTAAAGTCCTTATCTTTTATTTAGAATTTTCCTTCATTCTGACCTCAGGTACTTAGACTTTGCCTGAGTTGTAACTGCCTGGATCCAAGACCTATGTTACACACTCCTACTTTCCAAGTGAGTATAGTAACCACTCCTAGGGTATAAAGGTTAAACCAACAAAAAATTATGTGTAACTGTAGGATAAATATGATGCAAGTTCTTAGAGAATGAATCTGTGTCTTGATAACAACATAACACTATTTTATTTAAACAAATGTGGACATATTATGAAGTACAGTACACTGCAAAATATAAGTGAATTTTAAAAATTAAATTTGAGGCTTAATGGTTTTTCACTTTTGTATCAGGCAAATTTCTCTGGTTGTATTTATTGATCTACCTCTCTATACTTTAGTAGAAATTTTTTGAGGGGTGGGGAGAAGATGACTGACTATTAGCAATTCTTTCTCCTATGTTTCCACAATTCTTTGGGGACATTACTTACATTGCACTGTAATTATCTAATTGGATGCTGGGCCCCTTCACTTTGCTGGCTGAACAAAGATAAAGTCAAAGTCCCTGACAGAAAATCCCCCTAGTGACAAAATGAATTGCTGAGATTCACAAAATGAGATTCAATCTATGCTAATATAAGTGTCATTTTGACTAAATCAGCTCACATTGACATGATGAAGGATTATGCAGTATAATTTACCTTTCAAAAGACTGTAGTGTCATCTTTTTCATGATCTGGTCCTATCAAAAATATATTAAAATATTTCTAAATACTGTGATCTTAAACAGTGTTGACATTATGAAAATTAAAGATTTTTAAAAGTAGAAAATTATTTCAGAAAAACGACCATAAATGTAAAAGCAAAATTTTTTAGTCAAGTACAAGCAGATAACAATGATCAAGTTCACAAAAATCTCTGACATGTTTTCTAGTTCAACTAACCACTCTGGGAAGAAATCTTGAAATTCCTTAGTGAGAGTCGATAAAAAATAAAATATTGGTTTGCATTGTACCACTAGGAAGAAGAAATTTCCATTTTCAAAGTGAAACTTCTTAAAAGAGTGTGCATCACAGTATACAAATCAGGGCTGAGCTCTTCTCTTGATAGTAGAAAAGGAGTAGAAAGCAGGTATTTTACCTTTTCAATTGACTCATTCTTTGCAGATAGACTTAACCAATCCCTCAATTAGAGGAAGGTTTGTTCCATTAGATGTTCTGACCTGCTGCTACTTCTTTCTACTTAGCACAACTCTAGGAAATGGAAGGTAGGTATCAGAAAAAAAACATCTTGAGAATAGCCACTGTTGAGGACTAAAACATATAACTAAGTGGCCTCTCCAAACCATGGGGTTTCAAGTATGACCTGAATACATAAGGGTGGGCTGGACTATGTGGGGTCTCAAGTCCAACCAGGAGCTAGGATTTAGTCATGTTTCACTTTTCCTTATTAGCATTTTCTTAAACTTACATATATTCTCAGCCCATAGAGTGGGTAGGTAGTAGCTGTTTCCATAATATCTTTCTTATAACAATGACACTTTGGCAATAGGGACCAATGAGTATTTATTGTCCAAATACTATGGGTCACGTTCCTGATTACTATTGAACATTTTTAGTTTCCTGCCTTCTGAATTCTTCAAGGCCCAAACTATATTTAGTTCATGGTGAGAGAACTAATACATATTTACTTTCATGGCTACTTCTGGGAATTCAGAAAACCCATCTGGTAATTGTTATTTCAAAAGTGACCTTTAACGACGCTGAATTTATTCCACGCATGTGTCAAGGTAAAAGCTAACAATTAAATAACCCAGGTCATTCTTACTTGCAAAGCTGCAACAGGTATTAATACCAACTCTAAATATCACATTCAACTGAAAGGAATTCAGGTTATCCAAACTCAGGATTCCCCAAAGGTGAAACTTTACATCAAAAGAAATTCTTTCCACACCTATACTGAAAAGGTACAACTGGTGTATCAAGTTCATCAATTTGTCATTACACATCAGGAATATTCTAGAAAGAACACAGTGATAACATTATCCACTTGTTCACCAGCCTAACTGGGAAACAAGGAGGTGAAAGTGAAGTGAGAAGGACAAGGTAATAACATTCTTATGGAATAAAACTACTAGACAGAGAGCATGTAATTCTTTTCACATGGAAGTTCCCAACAGCTAAAATTTCCAGTTCCTTTGTTCTAGTTGGACTTATTTAAAACAGAAACCCAGTGTTATTAAAGCAGGAAAATGGAAGTCTTAAAAGTAAAATACCAGGAGGCAGTTTTTAAAAAATGGCAACATAAAATGCCAATAGTATTCAGCATAAAGTATACCATGATGGGAATACCTTTGTATAAAGTTTAAACTAAAAATATACTCTTTATAAGTACACACACACACACACACACACACACACACACCACACATGCTGGGTCACTCAATAAGTAGTTTATCAATCTATAGGAATATTAACAATCTATAAGGAATATTCCATAAATAAAAAAGAGCATGGATTTACCTCTTTTTTCAAGTGCCTTCAGTATTGAAAGTAAATTTATAATGTTAGAAGTATCCCATCGTATCTCTTCAGAAAACAGTGATGCTGGGAACAGTTTATGTCACTAATGCTATAAAATGGAGGACAAGCAGGCTACTTCAAATTCACAATGTATGTTGTGAGAAAAATCATACCAGTTAAGGCAAAGTTAACGAGAATAATTATCAGGATTCCCACAACCTACAAACTTGGCCATTTTGAATAATCATGTTGTCTAATCCAGATAGTTTATTATTTTTTATTTTTATATATTTTTTAAGGTTTATTTATTTTTGAGAGACAGAAAGAGAGAGAGACACAGAGTGTGAATGGAGGAGGGGCAGAGAGAGGGAGACATGGAATCTAAAGCAGGTTCGAGGCTCTGAGCTGTCAGCACAGAGCCTGATGTGGGGCTCAAACTCACGAACCGAACTGTGAGATCATGACCTGAGCCGAAGTTGGACTCTTAATCGACTGAGCCATCCAGGCTTCCCCAATTAATTTATTTTTTAATGAATTTTCCCCCTTACTAGGTCTTTCATATTTTGGCAAGTGTCAGTTTTTTTTTCTCATTATGTAGGTGGTGGTCACAGTTTTATAAGCACTATGTAGCTGTCTCATTTTTCTGTTCACTAATATAAAAAGATCTGTTGACCAGATGTCTCTGCCTGGGTGACAAAGGTGTATGCTAGTCTTCAGAATGAGCCTAGTAAAATTAAGTTTAAGCAACCAAATCCTCCAACAAGACACTCCCCAAGTTATGGTGGCAGAACCCAGTGTAAAATACATTAAACGTTTCACTGTGTTTATAGCAGGGTGGACAAAGGGTGATAGATTAGGGTAGGAAAGAAAAACAATAGTTATAAATAAAAAAGGTAAATAAATATATAGGGGCACCTGGGTGGCTCAGTTGCTTAAGTATCCAACTTCAGCTCAGGCCATGATCTCACAGTTCTTGAGATCAAGCCCTGCATCAGGATCTCTGCTGTCAGCACAGAGCCTGCTTCAGACCCTCTGTCCTCTTCTCTCTGCCCCTCCCCTACTGGTGTGTGTGTTCTCTCTCTGTCTCTCAAAAATAAACATTTAAAAAATAAAATCAAATAAAGGTAAATATATGTACGTGTGTGGATCTCAAAATGATAAATTATAGAAATGTGTGCAGACATAGGAAACACATAATATTATCTTTGTTCTAAACATAGAGTTTCTGCCTGTGAATAAAGTGATACATTGATCCATTCTATATGGTCAGTCTTTGCACCTTAGCAAGACCCCTGCTGCCCTTGAGTATGTGTTCAGGTTTTGAGAGGTACCTGAGCTCACAAGGATGATCTCTTAAAACGAAAGTCAAAACAGAAATTTGCCTCATAAACAAGTGGACTTCATTGCCTTTGGATGTTTGCTAACCGAGGTCGTTAGAATTAAAATGAATATGATTTCCATGGGACAGCTGCAACTCTATCAACCGGACAAGGAGCAAAGAATGGAGGAGTGGTAAAAAGAGAAGGAAGCAATCAAGTATGATTTTTAATTTTGAAAAACCATCACCTGATCAGAGAAGGCAGCTACTACATATATGGAATCCAGTACAAAGTAAAAATGCAGAACTCCTTATTCAAAAGTTAAGAACTCAGGACAGCAGAGCAAAGAACTAAAGCAAGTGTGGGACCCTTCTAAGTGCAAGACCCAGTGCAACCATACATGCATGAAGCCTTAGCAGAAAGCATCCTAGGTGAAGAGGAACGGTGTTTGTAAAGGCTCAGAATCCTAAAGGAGTAAATGCCAAAAAAGAAGAAACCCAGTATTGGGGGAGAACCCCAACCTCATAGAGAATGGCAAAAGAACAACAGATTCCAAAGGAGATGACTAAGCACAAAAGCAGGTTGGCTTGCCATAACTCTGTAGTTGCCAAAAGTACACAACGAAACAGTGGATCAGAGCAAGACAGTTTATAACTCACAGCACAACAGACAAGCAGGAGCATCAGTATGTTAGCACTATGCCCTTGCCCCCATGTCCCACAGAATGATATGAAGTCCTATACTTCAGTTACACTTGCATTGGGCTAACTCAGGACTAAAGGCTCTGCAACTTTTATAGCAAGTAGTAAACAAGCCAGTCCCCATTCACCAAGGAGAGAGTTGTCATATTATAGCCATGGCATTGAGGACGCCTTAAATGTCTACCCAACTAGCTACAAAATGGCTCAAGATTAGAGCACATTAGGCCTTAGGTATTTTAACATAACACTCTAGCTCCCATCAACATCATTACAAATGGCGAGATTTCATTCTTTACGATCGACAAGTACTATTCCACTATATATATGCCACATCTTCTTTATCCATTTGCCAGTCAATGGACATTTGGGCTCTTTCCATAATTTAACTATTGTTGATAATGCTGCTATAAACATCAGGGTACATGTGCCCTTTTGAACTTACATTTTTCTATCCTTTGGGCAAATACCTACTAGTGCAATTGCTGGATCATGTAGTAGTCATATTTTTAACTTTTTGAGGAACCTCCAGACCATTTACCACAGTGGCTGCACCAGTTTGCATTCCCACAGTGTAAAAGGATTCCCCCTTCTCCACATCCTCACCAACATCTATTGTTTCCTGTGTTGTTAATTTTAGCCATTCTGACCAGTGTGAGGTGGTATCTCATCATGGTTTTGATTTGTATTTCCCTGATGATGAGTGATGTTGAGCATCTTTTCGTATGTCTGTTGGCCATCTGTATATCTTCTTTGGGAAAATGTCTATTTTATGTCTTTTTCCCACTTCTTCACTGAATTATTTGTTTTCGGAGTGTCGAGTCTGATAAGTTCTTTATAGATTTTGGACACTAACCCTTCATCTGATATGTCAGTTGCAAGTATCTTCTCCCATTCCATAGGCTGCCTTTTAGTTTTGTTGATTATTTCCTTCACTGTGGAGAAGCTTTTTATCCTGATGAAGCCCCAATAGTTCATGTTTGCTTTTGTTTCCCTTACCTCCAGAGATGTGTCCAGTAAGAAGTTGCTCAAGCCAAGATCAGAGAAGTTGATGCCAGTTTTCTCTTCTCAGACTTTCATAGTTTCCTAACATTTAGGTATTTCATACATTTTGAATTTATTTTTGTGTCTCGTGTAAGAAAGTGGTCCAGGTTCATTCTTCTGCACGTTGCTGTCCAGTTTTACCAGCACCATTTGCTGAAGAGACTATCTTTTTTTTCCACTGGATATCCTTTAATATTCTGTTGAAGATTAGTTGACCATATAGTTGTGGGTCCACTTCTGGGTCCTCTATTCTGTTCCATTGATCTATGTGTCTGTTCTTGTGCCAGTACCATACTGTCTTGACCACTACATCTTTGTAATATAGCTTGAAGTCTAGAATTATGATGCCTCCAGCTTTGTTTTTCTTTTTCAATACTGCTTTGGCTATTCAGGGTCTTTTATGGTTCCATACAAGTTTTAGGATTGTTTGTTCTAGCTCTGTGAAAAATGCAGGTGGTATTTTGATAGGGATTGCGTTAAATGTATAGATTGCTTTGGGTAGTGTAGACATTTTAACAATATTTGTACTTCCAATTCATGAGCATGGAATGTTTTTCCATTTCTTTGTGTCATCCTCAAGTTCTTTCATAAGTGTTCTACAGTTTTCAGAATACAGATCTTTTATCTCTGGTTAGGTTTATTCCTAGGTATCTTATGGTTTTTGGTGCAATTGTAAATAGGATCGATTCCTTGATTTCTCTTTCTGCTGCTTCATTATTGGTGTATGGAAATGCAACAGATTTCTGTACATTGATTTTATATCCTGCAACTTTGCTGAATTTGTGTATCGGTTCGGCAATTTTCTGGTGGAGTCTTTCAGGTTTTCTACATAGAGTATCATGTTGTTGTAAATAGTGAAAGTTTTACTTCTTTCTTGCTGATCTGGATGCCTTTTATTTTGTTTTATTGTCTAGTTGCTGACTCTAGGACTTCCAGTGCTATGTTCAATAACAATAGTGAGAGTGGACATCCCTGTCTTATTCCTGATCATAGAGGAAAAGCTCTCAGTTTCTCCCCATTGAGGATGATATTAGCTATGGGTCTTTTGCTATGGCCTTTATGATACTGAGGAATGTTCCCTCTATTCCTACTCTGTTGAGGATTTTTATCAAGAATGGATGCCGTATTTTGTCAAATCCTTTTTCTGCATCTATTGAGAGGATCATGTGGTTCTTATCCTTTCTTTTATTAATCTGTTGTATCATATTGATTGACTTGCAAATATTAAACCACTTTTGCAGCCCATGAATAAATCCCACTTGATTGTGGTGAATAATTCTTTTAATGTACCATCTGATTTGCTTTTCTAGTATCTTGTTGAGAATTTTTACATCCATTTTCATCAGGAATACTGGCCTGTAATTCTCCTTTTTAGTGGGGTCTTTGTCTGGTTTTGGAATTAAGGTAACGCTGGCCTCAGAATGAGTTTGGAAGTTTCCCTTCCATTTCTATTGTTTGGAACAGTTTGAGAAGAATAGGTATTAATTCTTTAAATGTTTGGTATAACTCCCCTGGGAAGCCATATGGCCCTGGACTTTTGTTTGTTGGGAGATTTTTGATTACTGATTCAATTTCTTTGCTGGTTATAGGTCTATTCAAATTTTCTATTTCTTTCTGTTTCAATTTTGGTAGTTTACATGTTTCTAAGAATTTATCCATTTCTTCCAGATCACCCAATTTGTTGGCATATAATTTTTCATAATATTCTAATTGGGTTTTTTTTTTTCCCCTGTGGTGTTGGTTGTAATTTCTCCTCTCTCATTCACCATTTTTTTTGAGTCATTTCTCTTTTCTTTTTTGATAAGTTTGGCTGGGGTGCAGTAGAACTTGTAAATGATGGTTCAGAAGATAAGATTTGGGACTTTTTTAAGTTGATTATATCTGGATGAGATTTTGGAGCTAGAGTTAATAATGGAATGAGTTAAGACTTTGGGGATATAGGAATGAGATGAATATATTTTGCATGTTAGAAGAACATAAAGTTGGGGGTAGGGGGTGCCAGAGGATGGACTGTTGTGGGTTGAATGTGTCTCCCCAAAACATATGTTCAGTATGAATGTGACCTTATTTGGAAATAAAGTCTTTGCAGATGTAATCAAGTTAAGATGATGTCATACTAATTAGTATCCCTATGAGAGGGATATTCAGACACAGACATGAAGAGAATGCTATGTGGTGGCAGCAGACAACACTGGTGTGGTGAATCTACAAGCCAAGGAACACCAAGGGTCGCTCACAACTGCCAAAGCTGGGAGAATGGCATGGAACAGGTTCTCCCTCAGTGCCTCCAGAGGGAACCAATCCTACTGACACTTTTATTTCAGACTTCTAACCTTAAGAACAGATACAATAAATTTCTGTTGTATTAAGCCATGCTGTATGTATCACTTTGTTACTGTAGCCATAAGAAATACCATTTTCTTTGGTATAATGAGAAAAGACAGTAACAATGCCTCTACTATATTGAGATAGAGAATCTGAAATCAAGCTTCCTAGTTGTGAAATTCTTACAGACCGAACCTGGGTGTTCATTACAATTCAGTTTGCATATTTACTTTGGGATACCCTGGCCTTAATTGGAAGTATCTTTACACCCTATTACTTGAATGTCTGAAGAGAAATTTGAAGCTGTTGCCAACATCTCTTCATAGCAAAATGACAGGAGGGTGAAAACAACTGAGCATCCTTGACTTGTTAGGCGTACTCTCTAAAGCAAAGGAAACTCATCAGATTAGTGACCTTCTCTGAAATAAATAAGTTAAAATGCACCAAGAATCAGAACACTAAATTGTATTTAAAGTACACACTTCAAGCAGCAAGCCTGTTTATCCCACATTTTCTTTTCAGTAAACCACTACTGACAGCCTCAGATAATATGGTTGCACCCTGATGCCATGTTGCTATCACATTTTGCCAACCCTGACGACACTGGATGAAGCTAAGGTTCAGACCTCTGGCCTATGGGCTGAGACATATTCTCTCTTTCTCAGGATTTTAAACTAAGACATAAACTGGGAAACAGTTAGAAATGGCCTCTAGATCCAGATGTTCTCGTAAACACAGAAGCTGGGGCAACCATTCTCAAACAATGTATACTGATGACCAACAAGGCTGCATCTGTAGCAAAGGGCAGAGACAAGAGATGTATCAAAGTAGAGGGTTAATGGAAGGGAAGTTTCTTGGGTTTTGCTGAAACTTCTGCTCTCAGGTCTGATTTTTCTTGATGCTCAGTTGTACATCCTTTGTTTCTGTTACACTATTTTGAATGGAATTTCTATTTCTTCTAATCAGATATCTAATCTCCTTGACATGCTCCCTTAATACAACTCAAAAGTGTTAGGAATGATTTTGTTTTTAAGGAATGATTCCTCAAAAGAAGTGCCATTACAAATAACCTTGTAGTGAGTAGAGAGAACCACTCAGAGCTGGCCAAGAGTAAAGAGACTACAGTATCAGTTAGGAGGCTACCAGGAGACCTACTGCTAAAGGAAAAAGGCTCCATTTAGCTGCTAAGCCTTATGAGAACTACAGTCAACGAGAGATGCCATGAACAACACTGATTCCTTACAGCCTAGAGCTTCTCATTAGGTACATCACAGTATTTGTAACTTTTCCACCTCAGGGTGAGGAAGTCTAGAGGGAGAGTGGGGACATACCATTATCAATTTCTCCAAATCAAAGCCATCATCCAAATAACCATCCAAGTAATGGACTAACCAGTCCATTTTAAGAATAAAAAGAGGCTTTAGGAGTAACTTACAAACTTCATATTAAGTATTCAATTTATAAAATTAAAGATAAAAATAAAATTACCTACCAAAAATACTTTGATTTTTTAGGACAAAAAAGATGAATTACAGGTAGTAAAGATAGAATATTTGGTCTTTTACATTTTTTTCCTAATGCATCAAATTAATGCATCTTTCAAATTAAGTCTGTGAGTTCCATTCTTTAACTCTTGTTCTGAAAACATAAATCCTGCTGAAATGGAATAAAAGTAGGTTAGAAAATCTCCGTTGTTCACTGATGAAAAAAAATAGCAAGGGAATACAAATGAAACTCAACAATCCATTATTCTTAATGCCGCATAACATTTAAAGTTTAATCCCCAAATAGCTTTGAGAGTCACCAGACCTAATTATATTGGAATGATCGCACCTGATCTTAAGTTAAAATGCATTACTAAAACCCTGATAGTTCAAGAAGAAAAAAAAAAAAGAATTGATGTTTACCCCTTACAGTGCAGACAAAACTCATAATAATCACGTAGGTATGTGAAATTAAAACATCCCTGAAGAATTGTCTTTAGTAGTTTAGTTTGGATTTCAGTGATCTTGATATGCATATATATCAGCCACAAGCAAATGTTATGTTCCATCAAATGCTCATTCCAGATTCTTAATCTATTTTAAGAAGTCAATTTTTAAAAATGCAGTCTCATTTTTGTTAAATTAAGCCTTCTAAATGGGAATGGCAACTCTCTATACATATGTCATCTTCTTTATTCTCTGTGAAATCTACAGAATAAAGTTAATTCCATTTCCACAGTGGGTAAACATCAAATGAGACTTTCTGTTGTTCCCTTTTAATAAAGAATTTTAATCTTTCCTGTAGGCCTTTATCATGAAAGAATAGGCCTCTGTTAGGTCTTTTCTGCAGTCAGACAGAGTAAAGAGACAAGCTAGGAAGACGGAGAACTCAGGAAGTCTGTTGCAATGGTATTTCCATTAGGGATACAGCAGCCATCTGCCTACTTCTTTCATTGCTACCCCTGAAGGCTTAGTGACAGCAATCTTGGGAACGAGTTCTTAATTCCCCTCACCCATTTGCAGAATAAATCATGCCAGCAACTTATGCCCAGGATAGTTACTTTTTAAATTTTTTTAAAAATATTTATTTATTTTTTGAAGAGAGAGAGACAGAGTGTGAGCAGGGGAGGGGCAGAGAGAGAGGGAGACACAGAAGCTGAGGCAGGCTCCAGGCTCTGAGCTGTCCACACAGAGCCCGACGCAGGGCTCAAATCCATGAACCATGAGATCATGGCATGAGCTGAAGTCAGCTGCTTAACTGACTGAGCCACCCAGGTGCCCCAGGATAGTCACTTTCACTGAAGAAGCCTATGCCTTACTGAAGGCATACTTAATGTTTAAAATTAGACAACTCCAATTCATACAACAGACTTAAACCTCACCTTCAAAAAGAGTTCTTACTGACATAACCTAAAGATTTAGAAAATTACTATTGCCATCAGGTCCCGAATATCTTAACAAAGAACTGTGAGTCTTAACAGTAATAAGATCTTTATTTGGGGTCCCTAATTCAAGTGCACTTGCCTGGGATTTTCTGGGAGCGAGTCTAGACCAACATGATATGGATACCAAAAGTGGGATCTAAACCACTTAGAAACTGGGTGTATACATGTACAATCTTACTTTGCGGGAACACTGACCAGTGTTCCTATTCAGGGAGAGGGAAAACAAACTTGAAATCTTCTATTTACATAATTTGTAGGTTGCTCCCATTCACAAATCGTTAATAACTAAGGAAAGAATATGAATTGCTTATCTATGAATATAATGTTAGTTCAAACCTCACTTCTGACTGTTTTCCATTTCTGTGTTTTTATATCCACAACTCATTTATTTAATTATGTATTAAGCACCTCACTATGGGCCAGGCAGCATTATAAGCAGTAGTGATGCAGCAGCAAACAACACAAGACAAGTCCCATACTATTATGGAGCTTACTTTCTGCAAAGGGACATTTATAATAAACAAGTTAAAACATAGGTAATATTATTTCAGAAAGTACTCAGTGCTGTGAAGTAAATAAAACACAGGGATGTGCTGGAGAGTAGATTAGCCTGGGAGTCAGAAACAGCTCTCAAAGGAAATGACATTGAACTAAGATTGAACAACAGGAAGGAGGAGCTCATGGATTCAATATTGTAGGCAGAGAAAACAGGAAGTATCATCCTAAGGTGGAATGAATCTGATACATTCATGGAACAGAAAGACGCTCTGAGTGAGTTGATTTAGTGAGAGAGGAGGAGAACAGTTAGGGATGATAACAGAAAAATAACCAGGAACAGACTAAGTAGGGTCTTGTAAGCCATCGTAAAGAGTTGGATTTTACTCTCCTTGTAGGGAGTCAGGAATACAATGAAAAGCCACTGAAAGAATTTAACCAAGGGAATCACATGACCTGATTTACATTTAAAATTTCCTTCCAGCATCTGAGACCAGACTGCTGGTTCACACCAGGCTATCTGTTCCAATGGACTGAAAGCTCAGGGGAACTGGAACTTTTCTGGACTGCAGTGACCTAAGACTTCCTGATTCCGAATGGACCAGATGAGGATACTTTATTCAGTACCTATACACTAGCTACAGCTTGCTCTGCAGACATGAGGAGAGGCCTCAGGTCACTCTTCCTGCCACTTAAAGCCATTTTATTTCATGAAATGAAGTACCAACAATACAAGAAAATCCACCACCTGGACAGGCTGTAGCTGGACTACAATTGAAGTTAGACTGCAACAGTCATCTATAAAATGCTAAAGAAACCCAGTGTGCAGAGAGCAGGAAGATAATAAATCCTGGTTTGTAGCATTCAGTGATTGCACTAAGAAGTAGCAAGTCTATTTGTACTGAATGTAAATGTAAAACATAACGGATTGTTGCCTAGCAAAGGGGAAAAATGCTTTGTCACATACAATATTTCTGATGGTTGTTTGGTTAGAACATGAAGTGATTGATATTTCCTAATGCATATTGTTTAAAAGGCACATTTTATGGGCTGTGGTCCTGTAAATGATCTTTTTTAATGGTCATGAATTCTCAACAAGCTGAAGCAGTAAAGGAAAAACAAATCTCCAAGGTGAAATAAGCTTACAGAGGCCAACCTCAGAAGGGGAAAAGGAAAACAGTAATCATTACGTGTAAGGCACTTCTGATATATTATTTCACTCATACAAAACCCTACCAGTGAAGGGTACTATCCCGTTACTAGATATGGGAAAACTGAAGCTCACATATGTTATAGAGCTTGCCCATCATCATAAAATGAGTAAGCATCAGAGCTGTCTCTGTAGTCACAGCTATACCTGAGTACAGACGCCGAGTTTCTTCCAAGAAACCAAGAAGGTCAAAGCCAACAATAAAGAAATTAGATGTTACATTCCACAGGAGTGAAGCAGATGAATCTCTGGAGAACCTATATACAAAATGAGCCCATGTGCCCTTCCAATCAACCTTCCATTTCCACCACTGTTGACCTTTCCTGCTACCAACGTCTCAGGACAGGACTACAATGTAAAGAGGCAATTTATGCATGATCCCTCGCCCTCTTTTTTGGATCCTTTTCCTACCCAGCAATGACTTCATGTTTTCTTCGCTTTCATGTTTCCTTGGCCCATACAATTACCAGCCTCTGCTCTCATATTCTTCATTCATGTTACAATTGAAACAACTTATACCAAGAAGACAAATCTAAAAGACATTCATTTTATGATAATGAGATTTAAACTATTAAAATTAATCTCCACATTTTTCAGAAATCAGTCCACAGACAGGGGTAACTTATAGAGAACCAGGACATGTCTCAGGTCTTGAAATTAATCTGCACAGATGGTACCTATGGCATGAATTAAAGTAGACTCTGGTGCAGTAATTGCCCCATCAAAGCTTAGCTGCCATGTCTCCCACTTCTCTCCCCTCTGGTCACCCCTTCCGAACATACATTGTCCTTTTCCATTTCTGTATTTTGTCTACTACCATGCATCCCACCCGAAATTCTCTCCTTTCTCTTCTTTACCCAAATCCTATTCATCTTCACAGCTCTTGTTCAGGACCAATATTTTTTTTAAATAATAAATTTTATTAGCATTAAATACATGTTCAGTATTAAAACTTTTAGGGATGCCTGGGTGGCTTAGGCAGTTGAGCATCTGACTTTGGCTCAGGTCATGATCTCACAGTCTGTGAGTTCAAGCCCTGTGTTGGGCTCTGTGCTGACAGCTCAGAGCCTGGAGCCTGCTTCAGATTCTGTGTCTATCTCTCTGTCTCTCTGTCTCTCTCTCTGTCTCTCTCTCTCCCTACCTCACTCATGCTCTCTCTCTCTCAAATATAAATAAACATTAAAAAATTATTTTAAAAACTTTTAAAATACAAACATATATAAAGAAGGAAATTTTTAAATCAATGTTATTCTATTGCCAAAGTAACCATTTTTAATAAGCTTTACCTGTCCTTAAGCCTTTTCTGATCATTCCACTGCTCTCTCAACCTCAATCTCTTTCTCAGCCTGTCTCTCTCTCTCTTCTTTGAACTCCTTCAGTTTACTGATACAGTTGCTTATACATTTATTCAATTACTTCTTTAAAAACTGTTATGAGGTCCACCTATTCTATATCAGACATTATTTAGATTCAGGGTGGTAAACAGGACAGATACGGTTTCTGCCTGGATGAAATTTACAATCTAGTGCCTATAATTATGACTTATCACTTAACATATCCAACTTACTAATTTAACAATCTGCATTTTATAAGTGAATATTATCTCCTAAGTCAACTGAAACTCCTTGGGGTCAGAAAGTACATAATGTCATTATGTTCCATGCTTTTTATTATAATGCTCACACAATACAAAAAGGCAGAAAGCTGGCCTTTTCTTCGTATCAAAATCAGCTTCAATTACATGTGACAAAAGCCCTAACAACGAACACACTGTTGATTTATAAACATTCTGTTATATTCTATTCCATTCCACACTAGATCATATTAATTAAAAATATTTAACAGTAAAATCTTAATTGAGGATTACAGTTTATAGCCTGCCCAGGCAGAAATGAAGTCTGCTCTATATTAACATGGTTTCTGAGCAGGATAAATTAAACAACTATTATCTGATCAGACACAATAAAAATATGGGAAATTCTAGTGAAACAGGTAACATGTGTTTATCGTGCATGACATAATAACTGTCACTTGGACGGTATCTGGCACAGAATGGATGCTCCAAACTATTTGCTAGATGAAATGGTGTTGAGAGTTTTTGGGTAAGAAGAGCAGGGGCATGATATAAGGAGAATTAGACTCTGGGTTAGGTGACCTGGGTTCTAATCCTGATCTTGCCTCTTCCTGATCTTGCCTGTTCCTGATCTTGCCTCCTTTACCTTCATGGGCCTTAATTTCACATACAAAGAGGGGTCAGGTTACCCACGCTCAGTTCTTTTTTTTTTCCATATTCTTTCTTTTCTATTCATTGCCTTATTGCCTGAAACATAAAGAGCAGTAGGAAAAGAAAGGCTATACAGTAGACGTTATTTTCTTGCAGTCAATAGCATTTATTTACTTACTTATTTCTTTTAATTGGAGTATAGCTGACACACAATGTTACATTAGTTTCAGGTGTACATTAGTGACATGACAGCTCTATACATTATGCTATGTTCACAAGTATAGCTACCATCTGTCACAATACAAAGCTATTACAATACTACTGACTATTGATGTATTCATTCCATAACTAGAAGACTTTTCACCTACTTTGCCCTCACTCCTCTTCACCCATTTTGCCCAGCCCCCCCCCCTCCCCTCCTCTGGCAACCATTAGTTTGTTGTCTGTATATATGGGGCTGCTCCTGCTGTTTTTGTTTGTTCATTTGTTTTGGTTGTTAGATTCCACATATAAATGAATCTACACTCAGTTCTTGAATAGTAAATGCAAAGCAAGTACCACAAGTAATATATTTGGTGTGACATATTTTGCTAAACTTCTCCTAACAACTCAACACAGATGAATTCTTTATGTGCCTTTCAAATACAACTCTTAATTGCAATAGTATACATGAATCAACTCATATTGTATAGAATACACCACATTCTATAGCACTATTATGCACAAATTAGAGCAACTTCTGGGGAAATGTTTTATTATATTACAATCTTCTTTGTTAATCTAAAGTTATCAATTTATTTCATAGACTAAAAAATAAATTGTATGCTTCAATCATAGAGAATATTCCTTCCTTATGGTTTTCAGGAGGACCTCCTTTTTCCTATGATGATCCTTTAGTTTTTATTTTCTCTTTATTTCATCTCCCCCATGATCATCCACTCCCAACCTCCTACAACTCTTTATTATAGACTACCAGGGAGATAGAAATTAAAACTAGGCATACCCTTGCCATTTGGCTTGTCTACATGTACTAGTGAACAAATATTAAGGAGACTTTCCTACAGAAAAGCAGATATCAGGCCACAGAAGAAATCATTCACCTTTTATTCTTTTGTTTTAAAAAAAAATCAATTCCTCTCAATTAGCAGGCTTACTCCCACCCCAGAGCACACCCAGTCTTGTCTTTTACCACCTCATGTACAGTAAGCTCAAGCCATACTGAACTGCAGTTCTCTGCACTGCCCATGCACATTCTTGTTTCAGTCCCTAGCCCCATGCATAGTAACCCTTCTATAAAAATTCCCTCTCAGGCTGGCCCCTCACATTTATATTGCTCCTGCTCATTCTTCAAACTCAACTGAAGCATCATGTCCTCTGAGGAATAGTTCTTAACACCATCTCTCCTCCCACTCCACCTGCCCAAACAGACATTAAGATCTCCTTCTCCTCCCACAGCCCAGATAACAAACTTCTGTTACCTCCTGCCTTCCTTCATACTTTTCACATTAAACTATTAGCTCTTGGGAGAAAGAATCACCTCTTATTCAACTCCCTTATCCCAACAAAAAGGCACACTATAGGTGCACAAGAAATGCTCACTGCTGAGTGAATAATGAGTAAAAAAAAAAAAAGTATGTATCAGATATATGAAAAAGGAACTCAAATGAATAAACCAAACACCGGGTTTTAGGACTTTTCTTTCCTCAGAGCATGGTCTCCAAAGAGTCGTGGATTTTCTTCAACACGTCCATTACACCACATGCTTCCTGAGATCAGAAAACAAATCTTTTGCTTTGTAATTTCTTCTGATGGCACAGAAGAAAGAGCTTTAAAAATGTTTTTTTGATGAAAATTATATGTTCCTTTCTATCTATGGATATTTAAAATTCCTCACAGTTTGAACCAAGAACATAAAGCTACCTAAATGTTAACTTGCCTTAGAGTCCAAGATACTAATTTACCAAATACTTCACGCATTTTTGATGCAAGTGATCCTAGACCACACTTGTAAAAATGCAAACATAGATCTTTAGAATGGATGGACTCTCAAAGAGCTCTGAGTCCAACCTCTTCATTTCACTAACAAGGCCAGTGAGTTATAGGGTTGGAATGTGTTGTTTGAAGCTATGTAGCTAATTACTCAAGGGCTCAAGTGATGGTAGCCCTACAGGATTAGAAGCTTTCTCCACTTTACTTACGAACAGGCCCTTCAAGATATCTCAAGTTAAGAACCTTGATTACCTCTAATTCCCCTATTTGGTATTTATTCAATGATTTCTTAACAAATGCTTGTTTTCCTCCCAATATTTTTCAAGTTAAACATTCAGGAAGGAAGAGGAATTAATAATGATAATTTAGATGAAGATTGGGTCTTAAGTATCAAGACCTTTAGATGGTACTTGAATTGATGAGTTGTTTGGCAATATTACGTGGTATATATGAGAAGTGTTTGCAGAGAGTCTCTAGGAGTACTTGAGGAGGTTTAATAGCACCTGCCATTCTTAGAATGACCACAGAAAACAAAACAAGAGTCAAATGCCTGAAGTTTCTTTAATATGAGAATTAAAGTGATACCAAGGTACTACTGTATTAGTTGCTCCCTCAATAATGCTAATTAACAACTCACCCCCAAACTCAGCAGAATATAACAATAAGCATTTGTTCTCATGCTCAGGAGTCTTCAGGTTGGCCACCAATGGACTGATCTTGGCTAGGCACAATTGAGAGGATGCAGTTGGGCTTGAATCTCTAGTGCAGATTGGGTTCAGATCTATAATTAATGTATATACACATTCTAGGGTGTTCACACACACACACACACACACACACACACACACACACACACATTCTGGGACCTAAGTTGAAAAGGAAGCAGTTACCTGGAGAAAGCTCTTCTCATGACAATGGCAAAAGAACAAGCTCCACCACTAAGCCTTTCTTTTATGTCTACTTTATGTCTACTAACACTGCACTGACCAAAGCTAGTCACATGGCTGAGCCCAAAATCAAAAAAAGGAGTATACTCTACCACAGAAAGATGTGGACGGAAGTGAATATTTGCTGAAAAGAAAAGAAGCTATACCATCACAACTACAAAGCTGGCTTAAAATTTGAATCCTTCTGACCAAAATTGGGAAAGAAGTGTATTGTTTAACATAAGCCCCATGTGAACATATTTAAATATCACTTGCCTTCTCATTCTGTTCAAAGCTATAAGGGGAGAAAGGAAGGTGACAGCAAAAAGAGCTCATTAGGAACACAAATGATCCATTCAATTAATAATGATAAGATGCCTATTGACACAAAAGGACAGGACTTAGCCCAATTCACTCCATACAGGTCATCCTTAAATTTAATCTGGGTAGAGCTTTGGAAAAAATGCTATTTATTACATGTAACAAGGGGATTTGGAGATAGAGATAAGTTTCATCCTAATATGTTCTGGTTCTAGCAAGCCACTAGTAGAAAAGTCTTTCCCTCTTCCTATTTTAGTCCAATCTTATCTCAATATACCTCTCAGCACTCCACCAGGTCTCCTGCTTCTCACTTCAGACAATGCATATCTCTGACTATGGGAATATATATAGGACTATTGTATGCTATCATTAAAACTGATTCTTCACAAATAAATTTAATACTGAACTATCAACAGTATCACTGATTTTCAGTTGTAATATTTAAGTTATATAATCAAATTAAATGTTTGGGGCAATCCCAATGTATACTTGATGTCCCAACATTAAGTGTTAATAGTGCCACCTTCCATGCTCAAAATTATCCTGATTTGTTTAAAACACTATATGTAAACCCTAATTATAAAAAACCACATGATGATCTATAGACCATCACATTGGCCAATTACCCCCATCTAAGCTTTGGTGAAAATAAACTACCAGTTGATTTCAGAACTATTTGGTAATGTCACCAAAATTTCATTTTGGTAATCATGCTAATTACCATTAATATCTTTCCAATTCTAGTAACTTCTTTCCCAGTATCCTATATACATATTTAATGCTCTTTTGACAGAAGCTTCTATAATATACCATGTTTACTGCAATTGGTTTCTTGGGCAATTGCAAGTTTGTTGAGCTTGTTGAAATGCCGAGTAGGTTAAAATGAAAAACAATAATTTCTCAAGTGGTTTAGACTTCTAATTGGCAAATTAGAGGATAAAATCTTGAAATCAGGATTATTTCTCAAGAGACAGTGCCTTTCTTTGTTAACCATCCTAGTCTTAGAATTTTTTAATTCATAGATTTACTGGTCAGGAATACTTTGACATTGTTTCCTATACTGCAAATTCTATATGCAAAATCTTCTTCAATGTTTCTGGACAAATATAGTGACAGATATTCAGGTCAATTCTATATAAAATTCTCCACCCATCCCCACCACCCAAAGCTGATCTGGTTACTTTGGATAACATGGTCAGTTCATGAGCAATCAATTAATACATCTGGGCTATCAATCAGATCCAATCAATAATCAGGCAAATCCTCTAAACATAATAGATTATATGACAAAGCGTAGACTCAACACAGATACTATAGAAACAAGTCAAACTATCTAAGATAAATATTATTTTTAAAATACCTTCTTTTGAAAAATATAACTGTTCAATGAAAACAGTTTTCATCTCTCTGTTGGCCTTTCAACAATAAAGATTGCTTCTATCCATTCTCTGTTGGAATTTCCAGATTTTCTCTTTCATTTCCAAACCATTTTTTATCAGAGGCCACACTTTAGCTTTAAATTTGACCACAGCAAATTGCATTTGGTACTGTTTTGTTTTTTTTTTTTTTTTTTTTTTAAAGAGAGACAGAGCATGAGCAGGGGAAGAGCAGAGAGAGAGGGAGACACAGAATCCGAAGCAGGCTCCAGGCTCTGAGCTGTCAGCACAGAGCCTGATGCGGACTCAAACGCATGAACTGTGAGATCATGACCTGCGGCGAAGTTGGATGCTCAACCGGCTGAGCCACCTAGGCACCCTGCATCTCTGAAACCATGTTTTGTCTGGTCATTTGAATTGCTTACGGAACACCAGTTCAACCACTGAAAAAGTAGCCGCTATGGTATCACAGGGGAAACCATGCTAAGTTGTTAATGGCTAAATGACAAAAGATAGCTAAATGGCAAAACAAATTATCTTGTCACTGAATACGTAAACAATCTACCTGTTTGACCAAAGGAAACATCAGTCATACCAATTTGTGGTTGCATGACAGAAAAAAATTAATTTAACCTTGTCCTTTGCAGCTGGTTCTGATGATTAGGAAACTGCTGTAAAAAAAAACTCAATTAGACTCCAGGAGAACTCATTTTCAGATACCGCCTGTAAGGTTAGAAGCTGATGCTTACAATTAACAGACTAGCCCTCCTCATTTTCAGTTAAATTCTCAGTTTGCCATAGCACACATGACAGGGTCATGCATAGAGTCAATGCTCAACTGGGTATTAATTGAGGACCAAAATTAGGCTACATAGAAACTAGTAGTGCTTACAATGGCCATTTTCCTCCATTCCACAAAATAGTAAGTACCCAGTGTGCTTTGCAGAAGTTTATTAGATTACTCCTTTTCTGAGCAATCATGGTCATAATAAAATATCCCAGAAAAAAAATTCTTTTGTAGCTGTTAAGCTTTTTTATAATATCACATTTAAACAAGACTGTTAGGTCCTACACACTTGTTTGAATCACAAAGTACTGTAGAGTCCCAGATTGCAGCAGAAAAGGAGACAAACAGTATTCTGTGATGTCTTAAAATGAGGAACTTTACATAACCAGCTATTCTGATTAATCAAATGTCATTTATGTATATATACACAAACGTATATGCATATGTATGTATTTTATACTTGAATGTAACACTAAACATATATTGAACATGGTCAATTTTTCTTCCACTATAAAACACATCAAAATCTTCTAAACTCTTAGGATTATCATTGTGAAGACAACCTTTCTTGTTTTAATTGTGGAAGATTAACAGATTCACAGAAATGCTAGGTAACGTACAATGGGAGAGCTAGATATGACAGCTTTTACCGTAAGTGGTGCTAAGCGACCTTTGTTTTTATCCTAGCCGTTATCCTCTTACATGAAAAACTCTCTGCTACTTCCTGGATTAAGTGAAATTTTAGACGGGAAAGAGTCTAAGGGGTACAGGATTTCTTGTGAAGGGGATGAAAATGTTCCAGAATTAGATCATGGTGACACTTGCACAATCTTGTGGATATACTAAAAACCACTAATTGTATACTTCAAAAGGATGAATTTTATGATGTGTGACTTACAGCTCAATAAATTAAAAAACTAGACATTCTTATCCCTTAAGAAACAATCTGACTTCTTTAATATATTACATAAACGCAACACAACTAATACAATGCTTACAACTTATATATAATTTTATATTATATAATCATACATATAATCACATATAATTTTAAAATCTTACTTCACGGTTAACAGCAAGGAAGCCAGGAATAGGGCAAGGGTTGGGCAAAGGAAATAGGGTTCCCACCAAGTTTAGGGACTAATTTCTTGCAAGTGGGTACGTGTAGGATTCCTCAGCTGAAGAATATATCTAAATCATCATCACTCTAAATATACTAAGAAATCAGGAAAAAAAATTCACCATGAAACTTCAGCAAAAGTACACTGAGACTACAGGAAATTACTCAAAAGCAGGCTTCAGGAACAGAAAGCAGATAAAATCACACTTTTGTGATGGAAGCTGCCAAACCAATTCAATACTTTCCATTTTAATTTTAAAACCCTGACAGTCTCTGTAAGGGAAACCATTCGGAATGGTAGCTGCACTGGACTTCCTTGAAGATGGTTGACCCCACATCATGTAAAATAAATATTTCAGGAATAGAGAAATAATAAGCAAATGCTACCAATCACTTTATGTCTATTTATCTGCCAATATAACTGAATATCGTCTCCTCTTCCTCATAACAGTAGGACCTGGACAAACCTCACTGATGTTGTCTGGAGCTTGTTCACTTAGTTCATTTATGATTCATTTAATTTTGCCTTGATTTACTTAGAGTGGAGATGTCATTTAAAAATTACAGGATATCTATGTTCTCTAAAATAAAAAGCATTTCAACGTTCTACGTAGCTTTCCATTTACTCTGTCAGCATAATATGATCCTCCCTATGGACATTTGAATGGCACATATAACAATAACCGCGATGATTCAGAATGCCCTAGGAAAATGGTTTCTTTATTAATTATGTTTTCCTGGTCAATTTAGAATATTTTAATTCCCAAGCCTTATAGTAAAAATCTTTCTCAAAATGTATGTGTGTACTTACCAGCCTTATCAGATAGAGTCACCATAACTGAATAGTTCTCTCATAATCAGAGGTAATAATAAGCATATACTACATTAGAAATTAAGGTAGAGGCGCCTGGGTGGCTCAGTCGGTTGAGCGTCCGACTTCAGCTCTGGTCATGATCTCACAGTCTGTGAGTTCGAGCCCCATGTCAGGCTCTGTGCTGACAGCTCAGAGCCTGGGAGCCTGCTTTGGATTCTATGTCTCCCTCTCTCTCTGCCTCTCTCCCGTTCATGCTCTGTCTCTCTCTCTGTCAAAAATAAATAAACGTTAAAAAAAAAGAAAGAAAGAAAGGTAAATTATAATAAATTCAGAATAATTTTTGAAGTTTTTTTTTTAATTTTTATTCTTTATTTTTTTGGAGATTTTTTTTTATTTTTTTTAACGTTTTATTTTTTTTAATTTTTTTTTTATGAAATTTATTGACAAATTGGTTTCCATACAACATCCAGTGCTCATCCCAAAAGGTGCCCTCCTCAATACCCATCACCCACCCTCTCCTCCTTCCCACCCCCCGTCAACCCTCAGTTTGTTCTCAGTTTTTAACAGTCTCTTATGCTTTGGCTCTCTCCCATTCTAACCTCTTTTTTTTTTTTTCCTTCCCCTCCCCCATGGGTTCCTGTTAAGTTTCTCAGGATCCACATAAGAGTGAAACCATATGGTATCTGTCTTTCTCTGTATGGCTTATTTCACTTAGCATCACACTCTCCAGTTCCATCCACGTTGCTACAAAAGGCCATATTTCATTTTTTCTCATTGCCACGTAATATTCCATTGTGTATATAAACCACAATTTCTTTATCCATTCATCAGTTGATGGACATTTAGGCTCTTTCCATAATTTGGCTATTGTTGAGAGTGCTGCTATGAACATTGGGGTACAAGTGGCCCTATGCATCAGTACTCCTGTATCCCTTGGATAAATTCCTAGCAGTGCTATTGCTGGGTCATAGGGTAGGTCTATTTTTAATTTTCTGAGGAACCTCCACACTGCTTTCCAGTGGAGAAGATTTTTTTTAAACAAATGAAACCCAATGGCTTTCTTGATTTCTTGTTATTTTAATCTATTTTCAATGTTATATGCAAAAAAAAGAAAAAGAAAAATGAAAAGAACTCAATTATAAGGAGTTAAAAGTCATAGAATAAGAAATCAGTTATAAAAAATAAGTATTTTATTTTACTTGTGTTCTAGTTAATAAAAATAAAATAAAACGACTAGAAACTCCCATCTTTCCTATAATTTAATTCAGTGGTGTTCAACCTTAAATACACAAGAAGATCACCTGAGGAACTTTTTAAAACTTTCTGGAACCCCTCCCATAGATTGTGTTTTAGGTGGTCTAAAGACAAACCTAGTCATTGATAATTTTTTTAAAGTCCCCCAGATGATTCTGTTGATGAGAATTGAGAACCACCATTCCTAAATCTTACTCCCCACACGGCTCAAACTTTACCCTCTCTTTTAAGCTTCTCTGTATAGTTCTGCTTAAAGTAAGGTTTTTCTCCCCCAAACTATCTATATGGAACCTGTGTCTATAACCACCTGGATCTTACCTGTTACAGCTTCTTGATCTACCTGGTACTTATTCCACTTCCATGGATATATCTTTTACTCAACTACATCTGTGACCCTGGAGCTGACATTTGTTTGCACATATTAAGTCCTCAATACCTATTTACTATAAGAATGAATGAATGAATGAATGAACGAACGAACGAAAATAAGTGCAACTGCTTGGCCATATTCCTAATACTTGGTCTCATGCCCCATTCTACTCCCTTACTAATCTGCCACCTTGTTTCCCCTTCGCCACAAACCAATAGTCAGTTTAGGGCCCCAATCTTTTTATGCAGCTGTTCAACTTAAAATACACAAAGAGGACCAGACTTTGGGGAAATATAGAGGGCTATATTCCTAACATACTCAGCAAAATTAGAAACGCAAAAAACTAACTTACCTTCAGGTGACTAAGACTGCCACTTCCTGGAGTTTACTCCAAACCTATATTTTGTCTTTTAATAAATAGGGAGCCACTCGCCACTGGATTGTCTTCCACTTTGCACAGTGTGCACTATTCTGATCCAAGATTTATTTAATGTCTATGTCTTATTTTATATAATGCTGTGACACCACACGGAAGCTAAATTCTAAGTGTCATGTTTCAGTTTTGAAAACGCCACTTTCAATCTAGACAAGTTAATGTTTCAAACTGTAACTATTTAGAATAATGGTAAGCTTCCTTTCATGACAGGTCATTTCTCACTTGTCTAAATTCAGATATTCTTGATTTGTCATTGGATGAAATCAATGCATAACTTTGGTCTAATGGATAATTAAGTTGGGTGACGTCTTTAAAATCCTGTAGGAGAATAAACTAAGGGTTGATGGGGGTGGGAAGGAGGGGAGGATGGGTGATGGGCACTGAGGAGGGCACCTGTTGGGATGAGCACTGGGTGTTGTATGGAAACCAATTTGACAATCAATTTCACATTAAAAATAATAATAAAAGAAAATCCTGCAGGAATACAGAGAGCCATTTCTTGAAGGATGCAAATGAATCAGTTTAAAGAAAGAGCCATCCAATTATTAAGAGCCTGTAGGATGAGTAGACAGTCAGTCATTGGTGATCTTGTACCTCTCTAAGGACCCTTTGTCAATCACCTTCCTCTTTTCACCCTCAATGTCTATTCCCCAAAACTTCTAGTCCCACTGTTCATCTCTTCCCCTTCTACAGACTCTCCCCCAAAGAGATTGACTCTTTTTTTTCCCACTGACAAACATTCCAAAATATGAATCTAATCATTCTTGATCCTGAGCTTCTGATATGTAATCCAACCAGACGTCAAACATGACATGACCAGATAAACTTGTTATCTCATTCCTAATCAAAATCCTTTCCCTCCATCCCCTCTCTCAGTGAACAGCAAGCTGTCTGCCCACACATAGCTCCAGAGAGGAATTTGGGGGAATCTTCACACGTCTCCACCTCTTCACTCACCGCCTTCCATCAGGCAATATATGTAGGCAATAAATTCTCTCCTTAGTGTCCCTACAACCTGACTGATTCTTCCTCCATCCTTCTTACTGCTACTCTCATCACTTTTCCCCTAGTCACTACTGAATTATATATTGAAAAAAAGATCTAATCACATCATTCCCTGCTTAAAAGCCCTCCCAGGCCAACTATTTTTTTTTTTATGACAAGTAAACATAATACGGCATACAAATATCTCTGCCTCCTTGTCACAATCATCTCAAGCATTAACTACCTTCTCAGGAAGTTTCCCCTGACTCATCAATCTGGATTAAGAACCCTGCCTGGGATCCTAAAAAATGCTGTGCTTTGGGGATCAGACCATGTATTGCCATGTATTATGTAATTAATGGTTTACTTGACTATCCTGCTGTCTAAAGAGTGAACTCCTTAAGGGCAGGGACTATATCCTCGTTAAATTTTAAATTCCCAGCACTTAGTAACATAACTGGTGGAGAGTAAGCAACTAAGAAATGTTTGGTGAACAGAGGAAGTGAAGAAATGAAAATGACATGGCATTTTTCTTACGTAAAGCAAACAAGTATTGGGGATGCGGGTACAAGGAAAATATAATAGGAAAAGCAAAAGAGAGACTTCTAAAATGAAGAGGACTAAAGGACTGGAAAAAGACCAACTTTCTCTTCCAGTCTACAGATGGCTTCCATTGCCACAGTGCTTAGTAGGAAACCTTTACGTTCATAATCCCTTTTGTCCTTTCTCCTGAATCTCAGATGGTTGAGCACAGCATAGCATTCTCTTTAAATCCTGAGCCTGGTAGCAGAATGAATTAGAAGTATGAAATCTTTTTTCTCTCCTTCAACACTGAGAATTGTTTGCATTATGCTGAAGAAAGAGCTATCTTGCAGCTCTATTCTTCATCAATTATGTTCCTTACAGACTTGCTGAACACAGCAAAATTAAAACATCTCTTTTTCACTGGATTTCTCCAAAGAAGAAAGAAAGCAAAATTTAAAAAGCATTTTTAATAATCACAGAAATCCTTGGCATGAAAAAAAAAAGCAATGTATCAGAAAGTATGCATGAAACTAAATTCAGTCCAAGGCCTGAGATTAAAAAGTTGTCAGGGCTACCTTTCTCATAGGCATGTAAGTGATAAATTAGGACATCTTATGAACTTTGAGCCAAGAGATCTTGATTTCAAGTCTTTGTTTTGGATAAGTCAAATTCGCTTGGCTCCAGATCCACATTGTAAAACAGGACTACCTCTCCAGCCTGCCTTATAAGATTATTTTAAGAATCAAATTCATGCATTCTAAAATGTATTTTAACAAACACTTTTTGAATGTCAGTGTTCTAGACATCATTTGTACAGCCCTCCTAGAACTCACATTCTAGTAAGAAAGACAGATAGGGACACCTGGGTGGCTCAGTCAGTTGAGCATCTAACGGTTGATTTCGGTTCATGTCATGATCTCAAGGTTCATGAGATCGAGCCCCAAACAGGCTCCATGTGCTAACAGTGCAGAGCCTGCCTGGGATTCTCCCTCTCCCTCTCTCTCTCTGCTCCTCCCCTACTCACTCATCCTCTCTCTCAAAATAAATAAACAAACATTTAAAAAAGAAAGAGCGAAAGACAGAAATCAAATAAGTAGATGGATGTATATCTTCCAGGAATAATGAGTGCTTTATAAGGAAAGCATACCAGAGTAAGGGGACAGAGAATGACAGGGCAGGGACACATTGGTTGGGGGAAGGGAGGCTAGTTCTCTCTGAGGAACTGGTTTCTGAGAGGAGATCTGAGTGAAGTGAGAGAGTAAACTGTGTTAACATCTACAAGAACAACATTCCAGGCAGAGGTGTTGCAAGAGAAAGGCCTTGAGGTAGGCACATGCCTAGGATTCACCCCAAATGGCATAAAAGGCTGGCATCATTCTTCATAAATTTTAAATGGTTTGTATTTATCACTTTGGACCTTGAAAGAGCGTCACTCTTTGATGGATTACTTTATCAACTGAGCTAACTTTGCCACACACGTGCACACACGCACAGTGCCCAGCTTGTCTCCACCCTCTATGTCCTGCGGTTGAACAGTCCGGGATTTCTCATTTTCCTTAGACATTAACAGTGAAGCGGTAAGAGCAAACAGTACCACAGAGACCTCCAAAGTCATGACTTTTGTTGATTTTAAAGCACTAGCCAGGCCCTTGTTAAAACTGTAGCCTAACCTTGGTTCTACCATTAGAAAAGAAGACAGAAAACTTAGAGATGAGTAAACACAAAAATGACAAACGTCAATCAAAGGATTTATACAGGAAAAGTAAAGAAACAAATAAATGAGTTAGGACACACATGGAGATTATAAAGACAAACCATAAAGAGAAAGAGGACAGACCAAGTTTTATTTGTTAAATGACAGCTGAGGTTGGACCACTAGAGTAGATAATGATATAACCAGATCCCTAGAGAACATTTGGTTCTATAGGGATCTCAAAAATATTCAGCCCACAGAGAGCTTAAAAATAACAGGAACTTCAACATAGTGAAATCCGCAGCTACAGTTTTAGAATTCCTTTTCCCTGACCCTCTCCTTTGCTACTTACATCTGCCCCTCAAGCAGACTCATCTGCCACCTCAAACCCGGTCCTTCCATAGTCTGCTTCTTATCTCTCAAACATTGCTCCCAATGCTTGCTCTCTATGTTTAATGCCCACCTGATTTTTTGTTAGACATCTCTCGTGGTATGTCTTTCCGTGCTAGTTTCTCAATGTATCCGTGAACAAACTAATCTTCCCTCTCCCCCAAATTAGTTTTCCTTCATGACTCCACAATTTCAGTTCTGCGCACCAACATTCTTGGTAACTCAGGCTCGAATCCTCAGAGACATCTTTGAGGCCTCTCCTCTCACCTTCTCCAAAGTTCAATTATTAAGCTCCAATAATTCCCCCCTGAATGTCACTTGTCCCCTTCCCTCTGTTGGCCCTACCCCTCTCTTGTCTACAGAATATTGAGTGTCTCTGCAGCATACCTCTTCCTCTGGCATCTCTCCCTTTAACATATTTAATACAATGCCACCAGGGGATCTTCCAAAGTATACCCCAATCAGGCCACTGCCCTCCTCAAAAAATCCATAGCTCAAAAACTAAAACACATGCCCCTATGCCTCGAGTTCAAGGTTCTCCATAGTGAAATCTAAGCCCATCTTTCCAGCCCTTTTTATCGTCCCCTTCTTACCCTCTCCCACATACTCACTCCAGCCTGTGAAGTGGCCCATTGTCCTCTAAACAGCTCCCAGTATTTTTCCTACTACTCTTGATTTGCACAATATTCTAACCCAGATTTCCCTCCCTATCCGCCTTCTAATATCCTATTTCTATTTTCAAAGCTGACCCAAAACACCACCCTAAGAATTGGTTCCCCAAAATAGATGTGATCTCTCTGGCTTCTGATTCCTGGTGGTACACTAATCATGCATGCATCAGTTCACTCCTCCAGCGAGTATTTGGTAAGTACCTACTATGCATTTTACCTCACATTATGGTTAATTATGTCTCTTTCTGTTCCTTCACTTCCCACTTTCCTCTCACCCTACTAAACTGACAGCTCACAATCGTAAGCGCACACAGTTGGAAGCTCACCAAAGATACCTGAATACAAGTATCTTTCAGTTTTATATCCCCTTTAGGACCTACCACAATGGCAGACATCTAGGAAACTAAATGCATTTGATCTGAATGGAGAAGTGTTGGACTGTTGTGCCCTAAAGGGGAGGCAGTATCTCAGCTCTCGTGAAAAAGAGAGAAATGGAGCGCACTCATCCCACACCTCACCCCCATCTTAGAATTCTCTTCCCTTGAAATCCCATAGCCTATAGAAAGTTTGCGGGCTCCATCACATTGGTTCTTGCTCCCTTCCACTGGGGTCTATTACAGTGTGGTTAGACAAGAACATGGGCCTATAATGCTCTTATATCCAGTCTGCAGGTCTTGTCTTAGAACGAAGCCAAGCTAAGGGAACACAGAACACATTCCAGGCACCTAGTAGACTTAGACGTCACAAGGCAAGCTGAATGAAAATCTCTGGCTTTGAGCTCATCAGCAGTAGAGGCTCATCCACTTTAAGGTCAATGAGGTCCTGGGGAAGCCATGCCTGAAAACCCAAGTCCTGGCTCTATTTGACTTCGGACTCCTGACAAGATATATGAGATCTGTCAGAACAAAAGAAAACACACCGAGAGAGAGAGACAATATAAAAATAAAATAAGGAGATGTTAAAAAAAACAAAACAAACAAAGTTCACTTGGGGGTTGAAGAAGTTATATGACCATTTTGAGAAAATGTCAATTTGTTCTAAAAGTGCCTCTAAAACTACCCCAATCACATATCCAAGGGGATTAGTTATAAAAAATACCAAAAGATAAGTTTGTAAAGGAATGTGGACAAAATTAGAAATCAGTACCTGTATAAGTTTGCAGAGTAGATCATACATCACTCTAATACTCTATCACCTAAATTCTATGAAAAACCCAAATTTGAATAATTCTTGGTCTCCAGATTTAGGAAAATTTGATCTTGAAGAATACACAAATATTTTCCTTCTACAATTCAACATGTTCCAAATACTCTGCATTGACAGTTCCTGCTATAACAGAAGGTTATTTCTGTTTTTGTTGATGTTCTCTGACTTTAGGTAAGAAGTATAATGGCATTTCATTTAGAATTTCATGTGCATTCCACTGATGTCAGTAGACTGGCATTAATTATCCTGGAAAGGAATATTTGATGTATCTAAAAAAAAATCAGTCATGTGGAACAGTACACAGCCTCAGGTTTTAGGTATGAATTCTGAATCTTAATTCAGAAAGCCTGATACTCATATAACCCCCACTGTGTAAACTCTCTGACCTTCAGATAAAGCCTCGGTAATGTTTTACATTTATTCCATAAAGCACTAGAATGAGAGACAGTGTATGCTTTCTTCCCTGAAGCTTTCATCATTCTCCAGTGTTTTATGGCAAAATTTGTTTCAATTTCTGAGCTGCAGAGTCACAATGCTATGACCAAAATCTATGGGTCATATTTTCTTTATATTACAGAAGATCTGGATTGATCATCTTTTTGTGTGCAGTATATATCCGAGTAGCAAGGCATGTTTCTCCATTGTATAAAACTTCTCTCAACAAACACCCCCAGCAATATATTTTTTAACACCTAACCCAAATGCAACTCCCACAGATAATTTCTTTCAGCGTCTAACAATCCATAAAGCTCAAAGTGTTCTAGAACTTTTCAGAACTATAGTCTGATACTATAATTCATGCTGCATGCCTACACATGCATGCAGGCACACACACATTTTAAGCAGTCTTTCAGCCACTTCACCAAGGTATCTCACGGGTACATTCTAAGAACCAAGATGGACAAGTGGAGGCAGGATAAATTTGTGGTTGTGAAATGAGGAGCAAAGGAGACCCACAGAGACCATTCTAGAATAGCAGTAATCTGTGAACCAAAGAAGCTATTCAAAGAAACATCCAAGACAAGGGAGACCAGGTAAAAAACCATGTCCCCAGAAAAGACCTTCAAGTCTGGGAGGGTGAAGAGAAGGCTCAGGCTTGAATTCCCTGAAGCACCAATATGTAAAGCAGGACCACACTGCACAGAAGATTGGGCTTTGCTTGTAGGTAAAGAGGGTACTCTTATAGCCAGGATGGCTATTCACATACAAGGTGTTTGTTTTTTTTTTCAGGCTAAATGTCCACTCTGAAAAATATGGTTATGAAATTGTCATAGACTCAAAAGACTGGTATGCAATTATTAAACATGATGTTAGTAAAAAGGTTCTGATTACATGGGGGAAAGCATATATTTTAATAATAAATAAAAAGAAGATAGCAAACTAAGTAGATGCAATAGAACTGCTAAAAACCAAATTATGTATAAAAAAGAAGGCTGATAGAACTGGTGCAGCCACTCTGGAGAACAGTATGGAGAGTCCTCAAGAAGCTAAAAGTAGAACTACCCTACCAACCAGCAAATGCACTACTAGGTACTTACCCAAAGGATACAAAAATATAGGTTTGAAGGGGTACATGCACCACAATGTTTATAGCAGCTTTATCAACAACAGCCAAACCACAGAGAGAACCCAAATGTCCATTGACTGATGAATGAAGATGTAATGTGTGTGTATGCAAGTATGTGTGTGTGTGTGTGTGTATATATACACATACACATATGTACATATATACATATGTATACATATGTATATATGTACATATATATCATGGAATATTACTCAGCCATAAAAAAGAATGAATTCTTGCCATTTGCAATGATGTGGGTGGAGCTAGAATGTATTATGCTAAGCTAAATAAGTCAATCAGAGAAAGCCAAATACCGTATGATTTCACTCATGTGGAATTTAAGAAACAAAACAGATGAACATAGGGGATGGGAGTGGAGAGAAGAGAGGGAAACAAACCACAAGAGACCCTTAATGATAGAGAACAAACTGTGGGTTGACAAGGGGAAGTGGGTGGGAGATGGGCTAGATGGGTGATGGGTATTAGGGAGGGTACTTTTGATGAGCACTGGATGTTGTATGTAAGTGATGAATTCCTGAACTCTACTCCTGAAGCAAATATCGCACTGTATGTTAACTAAAATTTAAATTTAAAAGAGAAAAAAAAGAGGGCTGACAGACTGCACCAAAATTTTAATTAAGATGTTATAAATGATTGTAATGTTTTTCTTTTTCATCATTATTTTGTTTTATTGTTGCTCCATTTTCTGCATCTGTGCATTTTTTAAATTTTTTTTTTTTACTGCACATGAATTATTTTAATAATAAGAAAAGTACTAATAAGTCTTGTTTATTTTTTAGGTCAAAACACCCAGAATTGTGCTGTCACAAAAAGAGCTCAGAGGTGGGAATCAGAGGTCCTGAGTTTGAGAACAAACCTGATGCTGTCTGATGGTGTGGATTTGAATAAGCCACCTAATCTCTGTAATAATAACCATCATCTTCTGACCTAGTGAACATGTACTCTTTGCCCATGGCATCTCACGAAATATTCACATCAGTGAAGTAGAGAGGTCTTGTTCCACCATTACATACATGATGAAACTGAGACATGAGGATTCAAATAACTGCCCAAGATCAAAGACCTAGCAAATGGCAGAACTAGGAACAGAACTCAGACCTGCCTGTCTCCTGACCTTTTCAACTGTAAAATAAGGATATGCTGTGAGTCTCGAACTTGTCTACTTCTGCGTTCCCATGAAGGCAGGACTCCCTTAGTTTTGCTCACTGATATATCTCGAGCACTTAGACCACTGTTTAGCACATAGTAGGTACTCAGTAAACATTTGTTAAAGTATCTGCAAAGGATATTGAAAGCATGGTTTTAAGAGCTCTGGAACAGCTCTCAAAAGTCACCTTCTACAAGCTGAAACTTCTTCCAAGGTTCATAGTTTAACTTAAAACTTTATGTGGACTTTGTGTTCTACTTCATAATATCGCATACGTGGTTTAATAACAACATCACAGTATGTAGTTTAACCTAAATATCATTTTTTTCAAACTATTCAACTCATAAGTAACTTTAATCCCCTTTCCCTCACCAAATAAGTAGTCCTGGTACTCCTGGTAGATTCAATATATTTATCATACGGTTTCTAGTACGCCTGGCACAACTCACGTACCACCATAGTTGGGCTCAGGGGCTTGGACCTAAGTGGCCTCAAATGTTCTCACCAGCTCAAAAATGCTATGCCTTTGGAACAGAGTACAATCCACCAGAGAAAAGTGACCTGGTGACACATACAGCGGGACATTGTTGTTCTGGACGTAAAGATGTTATGTATCCCATCTAAGACTACATTAGGTTCTCTTGGAGAGCTGAAATTAAAATTAGTGCATGTTAAGCTTATAATGAACCAAACCCCTAGATCTTTCTTACAGGGACTGTTGGAAGTCAGCTACTCCTCTTCTACTGGCACATTTTTATTTTGGGGGCATGCGTGCAAGATTGTACATTTCCTCCCTAATGAGATTGGTCATTAGGTTCAGGTCATCACTCCAGTTATGAGCTTTATTGAACCCAGTGGTGTCATCTATCACAGTATTCACCGGACAGAAAATTGTCAGATATGCCTTTCACATCTTCATCCAAAGCATTCACAAAATAAATACATAAATAAAAATTAGGGCTTGCCACTAGACACCTTCACCTAGGTCAAAGATAGTCATGACCAAGAGGAAACACACGCCTTACAAGGACATATCAAAATCCTAGTGTGGGCATGAGATATTTTTATATTTTTCAAAAGAACAAGAATTTTCTTTAAAGGAGTAGGCAAACTGAACTAGGATGACAAAGAATAATTCATCAACGTTCTAGGTACTGTTGATCAATTACCTGTGAATCTGCCCATCTGCACTTTCATCTGTTTATGTCTACAGGATATAAAAAAAAAAAAAAAAAAAAAGTTGACCGCATGCGCTTCCAAATCAGGATCTCTGATGATCCATTCTAGTAGTATGTTTTTTAATGAGGCTAATTTGGCATTATTTAGTTTCATTGCTTTTTCTCTGAGAGTTCAAAAACAGTAGGCATTTTCTTCTGGAAGTTAAGATACATTTTGCTGGTATAAAGATTCTGGAATTTTCCTTTTATCCATCACTTTTAACATCACTTTTATCTATCTGGAGCAGATGTTTACAGAACGCCACTTACACCCCCTCAGTCTTCCCTGAAGGTCACTGCGCACTTTCTTCCTCCATTCTCTGCCAATGGAGCCTGCTGAATCCATGAGCAGGGCGCTGTGTCCCCCTGGGAGAGACAGTTCTGAGGCATGTCTCACAGTCAGTGTCTCAGAAGGACCTAAGACAGCACAAGTAAAATTCCCAACCGGAATAATTCGCTACAATGTACCTCTGCTTGCTTTCCTCCCTTCTCTCACTTTCCCAATCCCATTCTGTTTCCTGGGATCACTTCCCAAAAACCTACTTGTACCCAAATCCTTATCTCTGAGTATGCTCTGGGGAAAATCAAAACTAAGGCACAATCTCCAACCTCACACTGTTCCATCTGTGTGATTTTTCTAAAGTTACTGAAGGTGTTTTCCCAATCACATCAAATGTTGTTTCACTACCCACAGCTACAGTGTGCATTTGTGCATACAGACTAGAAATCATTGAAAACCTATGTATGGGTGCTTTCCTTCCACTGTTCCATCCTTTTGTGCTTCAGTGGCCCTTAGTCATGTTTATTTTACATTTTACAACATAAAAGTCATTCTTCTTGCTAGAGAAGAGGAAAACAAAATAGCAGTTAAGCAGTATTCTCTCTCTCTCTCTCTCTCTCTCTCGCGTGCGCGCACAAGATACCTCAAGGTCATATTGAAAGTCTTCAAAAAAAAGAGCCCAAGGTTAAATATATAAATATATTTCTAAAACTAAGCAATACCCAAATATACATTTGAAAAGTTAAACTAACCATTTATAAAATAGTTAGCACCTACCTGTAAGTTACTACGAGACTAAGCAGTTTGGCAAGTGGGAATATTGTTTTTGTTATCTAAGGGTCTAAATCCCAAACTAGGGTTCTATTATTCTTTGAAACAAACACTTCTTTAGTTCCCAAGATGTCAGGCACTGTGCTAGAAAATGGGGAGCTACATCTAGGAACAAGATATGCCCCCTGACAATAAGGACTTAACACTTGAGTGGACAGTGTTGACGGTGGGTATGGAGAGAAGCAATTCATTTGACCATTCCACATCAATTCCTACAGCCATTCAAGTAGAACCCTGAATTTCTATGCTAAATTGATACTTAATTCATACCCTAAAGCTTCTGAGTCCTTTTTAAAAAACTGGCATATTCTTCCTCCTTCACCTTTTTACCCAGATGATAACACAGAATATTCCTCACAGCTCCCAAAATTCTTTGTGATGTTCTATTCCCTCTTAATTCTCTTCCACTGGGACGTTTCATTTGGCTGAAAGTAAACGGTACCTTATTAAAGGTCCGAGAAGATGATGCCATAGGCAGAGGCACTGAGGGGAATATGCTGAGTCTATGTAAGATGATTGGCATGGGAAGCCTGCCAAATTAGCACATTATGTCCAAAATGACCACCTTGTGGTCAAGAACATCAGCCTTAAAAAACAGAATACCAAGGGTGCCTTCTCTGAAACTGCCACAAAGCAGATCTATTCCAAATGTGCCTTGCACTGAACTCCATTAAATCCTGGTAAGAAACTGAGGTCCCACAACACTGGTTTCATGCAGTAACTCAGCAGATTTAGGAATATGTCACTTCAGATACTGCCTGTCTTTGCAAGAAGCCTTTTCAGGCTGAACACAAAAAGTTCACTACAGACATACTGCATGTGATTTTGTACACCGTTTATAATGACCTTTTTCAGAAAATGCACTGTTGATATGATTCATTCTTTTTTTAGACTAGCATAGCAGTCACTTTTAGAAAACTCAGCTATTGAAATACCTGAGTTTAAAAGAAGAAAATCCGCTTCCTATTATGTTTCTTTCATTAAAGTGAGTCAGATGTATCATTGCTATTTAAGTAGAATTATTCAACAGATTTGTTCTGGAAGAAAAACACTTCAGGAAACACAGTAAGAGGTTTTCAAGCCCTTGCTATGGAAAAAGTATCTTAACTAATGTCCTATTTCCCTTCCTCCAACTGAAGAAGCCTGATATCCACTGGCTAATGAGATGATACATTACAGAGACAGAGACATTTTGGTTTTCTGCTCCTTTAACTAGTTTTGTGGCCTTAAGAGAGTCACTTAATCTTCCTGAAACTCAGTTTCCTCTTTTTCAAAATAGACTCTTTAAGGATTAAAAGAGATGATATACTTACAATACCTGGCATAGAACTGGTACTCAGTAGACTGACTGATGGCAATGGAGTTAATAATTGCAGTAGAAGCAGCTATTCCCTAAGACAACTTGCAACTCAGGCCGCTGCTCTGGTGCTCGTACAAGCTGCATGCTCCCTGGTTCTGGGAGTCCACAGCTTTGGGAGATTTCCTATTAATTTTCACTCCTAGTATCTTAGACAACTGAAATTTTCATGCACACCCAGTGAATCAGGATCAAGGACGATACCAACTTAATCCAGTTCGTGAGGCTGTCATCCCAATGACTCCAGCATGCCTACATGCAATTTATCATTCATAGAGATTTTTCTCTCCTTATGATAGAGGGTAAGGACAAGTCCTCATCCATCCCAGAATGGTCTCTTTTAGGACCTGTCCAGCACCTGTCCAGCAAATACTGTTTACATAAATCAACTCTTACTTATTAAATCTTATTATTTAATCATATTCTTATTTAAATGTGAGTTACTCTGAATGTTAACTCATCTGATATGGATATTTTCTAACAACATTAAATGCTAAAGAATAAAAAACCTATCCTGTCCAACATACAAAATGTTTGATATACATACAGGTCAATGCCAAGACATGTGACACTTCTAGACTAAACACTCAGTGTTTGTCAGATTGTTTTACTCGTCAGCCATATTACTCTATAGTAAAATATAGTGTCAAAAAGCATTTATTTGAAAGGGCATTTCTTTTGTTGGTTTGCCTGCCTCTGCTGTAAGACTAATTAGCCATGACAATTAGCATAGTTGCAGATCTGAAAAGAAATACGATTAGCTGAAACGAAACCATGCTACAGGCAAGTCATTGTAAGAAAAATGAAGCATGAGACCTAACACAGGCAAAAATGCTGTACTTCCTCAGGCTCACAGGCACCAAATACATCCTTTTTGACACTTGGTGGAATGATAAACATTTTACAGTCTGGTAGGTACTTTTTAAAGAGAGCTTGCACAAATGGCATTTTAATACCGAAGATAATCCAAATGTATAAATGTTATACATTTCAAGGAAAACATTCAGACAATATGAAAGAATTCAGAGACAAAAAAAAACTCTACGTAAAATTCAAAATTTACAAGAAAATCAATATGAAACCTTATTTTTGGACATGTGGGTATTGCTGTCCCACATTTAAAACAGGTCAGAATTCTTCATTGATAGTTCCAAAATATGAACTCTAAACAGAGTTTAGAAGCAGAAGCTTTTTTGTAGCAGAAGCATTTCCACACACCGGTTTCTATGGTTTATTCTATGCATAGGTATTCCAATAGACGAGTAAAGCACATGAAATAAGTTAACAATTTGTCATCTGGTGGCACCTTGGACCTCTGCAATTCTTTAAAGGGCTTTCATTGTTTCATTTTGGGGGCTCATTGGGGCCTATAGTTTCCTCAGATTATGGATTTCTTTTCAGAACAGTAAATAAGCACACTATATTTTTTAAAGGGAATAAACAACAAAGATGAAATTTCACTTGCTGTGAAGGTCATGACCACCACCATGAGAATAAGTTTCTTCTTTTTAGGTGAGAATTGGAATGAGTTTATGATGACCTCAGTGTAGAATGTCATATCTCACAGATGAGGTTAAGCCAGAGAAAGATATTAATGCTCAAGGTAGGGCCATTTTACCAATTCTCCACAACCCACCTTGGTATTTTATACTCAGGTAAATTATTTTCCTCTTGGTTAAAAAAAAAAATCTATTGCTCTGTGCTCTATGGGTTTTTTTAAAGCTACATAAAAAAAAGAAATTTAGTCTTGCTGTTTGCCTCTGAAGCAGGACAGATGTTTAAAAAATTACAGTTAGCTTCAATATATGCAAATCTTATTTTTCCTAAAGGGAAAAAATTGCTAATGATGTTCTTGCAACTACAAAGTTCTCTTCACCTGAGGAGGTCATTTTAAGAGTTATTTGTTATGCAAAGTGAATACAGAATTAATGCAGAACCGTCTAAATTGTTTCCTGGGCATGTTATCCTAATGATGGCTAAATCTGAGGAAAATTATCTAGAAATGTTCATTCCAGGGATTCCAATCATCAGTTTTACTGAGTCATCAATTCCTTAATTACTCAATAATATACTTGCTACTTTACCCCATTTCTATTGGGAATAATCTCTGTCACCAACTGGGTGAGTGCTTTCATCATTTTTAAACAGAGAAAAATAGGAACATTTATAGAAACTATTACAGTTCAGAGAGACTTATATCAGTTTCAAAGAGAGAAGACACAGTTTAGGGAGAAAAAAAAAAACAATCTACAGAATAGGCATAAATTTAAGACCATCAGTCCATTCCTTTCATTGTCTGCATGTTTGAAAAATTTGAATGATACTTGAAAGACTTGAAAGTGCTTTGTTTTGTTTTTTCATTCAATAGTCAGTTGAGAAAAACCTGGTCCATTAAGTGAAGAAAATCTCTTCACTTCAATCTCTCTCTCCCTAGGCCCCAAAGGAGCCTAGATGAGACGGAGACCTCATCTTACTCTTTATTTCCTCCCAAATTCTTTTTTTTTTTAATATATGAAATTTATTGTCAGATTGGTTTCCATACAACACCCAGTGCTCATCCCAAAAGATGTCCTCTACAATACCCATCACCCACCCTCCCCTCCCTCCCACCCCCCATCAACCCTCAGTTTGTTCTCAGTTTTTAAGGGTCTCTTATGCTTTGGCTCTCTCCCACTCTAACCTCTTCCTCCCAAATTCTTAGCACAATGCCTGGCATTGGGAAGTGACTCTGTGTATTTTATCCCTGGAACACACCGTGATGAAATCTGACACCTGACAAACTCTACTCGAGACTTTTTTTTTTTTTATGCCATTGAAAATATAAGGAGAAAGAAAAAGTAAAATCCTACTGCATACTATAAACGTAAGCACCTTATGGAAAGTAACAATTTGGGCTAATGTCAGTGGAAGTATGTTAACAAATAAGGAGCTAGTTCTTTAGGGCTGGTTTGCCTGGGCTTCCCAGATAGACTCAGATTCATTGACAATCATCTAAAGGTGCTCTATCATCTAAATTTTTAAAGAGAATTTTCTAATCTAAAATTCTGCAGTAACGGGAATTAAACTTAAGGAAAAGTGGTGAAGTGTTGGGCTGGGTGAAAATACTATGAATCAGAATTGTGAACTGTGTCTCTCTGTACATGACTGCCAAGGTTATCATCAACAAGCAGGCCACTTCTGAGACCCAAGAGTGAATCAAAGAGGCAGCTGATTTGTCACTTTAGTTATCTCAGCTTAATTTCCTTATTTATAAAATAATATATCACATGCCTGACTATAGGATTATTGAAAAGATTAAATGCCCTAGTGTGTATAAAACCAATGCATAAGCTATTTATTGTATATGGCTATGGAATACAATTGTTCGTTATAGGGATTGCTTCAATAATTCTTCTAATCTGGCCTCCATGGTTTGGGTGGAAGTTCATGGTGGAGAGGGAATATACCAATGCATGGAAACCAGATGCCTTCTAGCAGTCCTTGTTCCTACCCTTTCTAACTGGGTAGCTTCAGTCAGTATCTTAACCTCCCTGTTTTGGTTTCTCACTGGGGAAGAAAAAAAAAGAACTATACTGTGTTTACATAGCTGAGGTATTTAAAATAATCAAATGGAAAAATGGTTGTGAAATGCTATGCAAAACCAAGAGCTTTCAGCTAAGAGGAGCACATTTGTGTCTTGAAAAGTGAGTGACAGAAAGGTAAAATGACTCATGCCAGGATGTTCAGCTGACTGTTGTATATGGGAAGAAACTAGGCTAGAGACTAGTTTCAAGCTCCTTCTACTCTACTACTTATTTGAATCAGTAACCAGGTACATAAAATACTGGTCAAGAAATATATAACACTAGGGGCGCCTGGGTGGCACAGTCGGTTAAGCGTCCGACTTCAGCCAGGTCACGATCTCGCCGTCCGTGAGTTCGAGCCCCGCGTCAGGCTCTGGGCTGATGGCTCGGAGCCTGGAGCCTGTTTCCGATTCTGTGTCTCCCTCTCTCTCTGCCCCTCCCCCGTTCATGCTCTGTCTCTCTCTGTCCCAAAAATAAATAAAAAACGTTGAAAAAAAAATTGTAAAAAAAGAAATATATAACACTATATGAATTTTCTAATATAAAAGAAGAAAGCAAAAACTATATGCATAAATAGGTTAAAGTAATATTCAGACATCAAGGCATTACTGTTCAGTTACATTTTTTATAAAGCAAAACACATTTACTGTATATATTTGACCATGACTTCACGGACTAGTTCTCTAGTTACTACTGGTTTCCAGCCTCTCATCTACTTTCCATCAAAATTAAAAGCTCTTTATTTCCAAGTCTGTTTGGGTATAGCTGCTGTTTGTCCTGCTTGTACAACAAAGGATTGATTTAAAAATTGATCTCAGTCTTGCCCAAAATGTTCTTGAGCATTAACTAACTGGAAAAATAACCTGACTTTCTTGCAATCAAAGTTTCTAATGAACTTGATCTATTAAGGAATAATGAGTTGCAATTGCTTGTTTATTTTTTGTTTTGATGTGTTTTATTTTTTAAATTATACCAACTTACTACATACAGAACACCTTTCCTGGCATTGTTGCAAGTTTCTACTGAGTTCAGATTAAAAAAAGAAAGATTTTTAAAAATTCTGTTAATACTTTGAGAGAACAATGCGAAAATGACTTTTTCACATGCTGGTTAACTGCAAAATGTTATATTGTGCCTCTTTTGTATTCACTTCTCTCTCGAGGGATAATCTTTATGCCTTATTCAAATTTACTATTACGACACCAAAAAATGGCTCCAAAATTGCTGATGCTTGTTTGCACACACAAAGGGATTTGAAATATATGAATCTTCACATTAGCATAGTTTGCGAAATGTCATTCCATTATGTGATACCTTCCCGTTCCATAACTTGGGTCAACATCTGAAAGAAATCACTCTATTATTATAAAATACTACAAAAGTACCCTCTTTCCAACAAAAATTTACCTTTTACCAGATTTGAGACAAAAATCTCAGAAACTCTGCCTTGCTCCTTCCTTTAAAGCTCTTAACTACTGCCCTACTAAGCTGTAGCTATTTGTTCACATTTTCCTCCGACACTGGGTCATAAACTCCCTTGGCAGGGCCCATGCATAAACCATCTTTATAATCCAAAGAGCTTAGCACCCAGGAGGTGTACCAAAAGTGTTTGCAGAGTTGAGTTTACATAACAAGTGATGTAAGCTACACTTTTATAACTTCATCCTCTGTTTTTTAACCTCCTGTGGAGACAGAGAAGATAGCCCAAAGAGCATGCCCTTCACCAGCCATAAACACCTGCTTAGCCTGACTCCTTCTGGAGACCAGGATATACCTGCTATTCCTTATCCTCACACCAGCACAACTATCTAAAGACATGGCAGAAAGAACCAACACATTCAAGGGATCAGTAGCTACCATGACCATATATCCCAATTTTCCAGGGATAGACCCTATTAACGTGCATTGTCCTGGCATCCAGTTTGGCCTAGTGAATCCCTTTTGCCCTCAAAAACGTTGTCTTTGGGCTGATTACTTATATGGTCCTCTTATTAATAATCATGCTTCAACTGTGTCCTTTTTTTCTCTACTTGTACACCTTGAAGGGAGGTTCTGGAAACATCAATGATAGGCTAAATTGTGCAGGGATCAAAGGGTAACTGGAGGTTGAGTGGGACATTTTCTGTTGCCCCTTAATTACCTAAAACCCAAAACTGATAGTAACAGACATAGAGGAAGTTGTGTTTGAAACAGAATGGCCATTATCAAGAGTTAGAAGCCTACGTCAAAGCTCATTAGGAAGAGACAAACCTGCCCCAATATTGTCAAATCATCAATCCAGCCCCATCCAAATCCCTGGCCCTAGCACTCCGTTTAGCATATAAACTGAAGTGGACAGAAGAAAGAAACACGGGAGTCCTGAGTTACTGGCCTAAAGGGGGGACCAGAAACCTAAGTGGAATTTAAACACATCCCCAGTGATGGGGGAGGCTCCCAGGGGATCATTCAGAGAGAAGAGGGCAATCTGAGAAGAGACCATGATCTCATTTCCTGAAGGATGTCTGCTTATTCAGAAAACTTTGAGATCCTCCCCACTGCACCTTCAGAACCAGGAGAAGAAAAGTGACAAGAGAAAGAAGGACAGAGAGAAGAGGAAACTGTGGAGGGCCTAAACATGCTCTACTTGGAATGGCAAAAAGTGTGTCTTCCTCCAGGGTCATATGGACACAACAGAGAGAAGCTAGGCTTAAGCTGTCTTGCCAGTACAAGACCCAGAGAGGCTGGCTGCCAGGAAAGGCGCACTCAAAGCTAAGTCTAAACCAGAGCCAGATTTTCTCCAACTGTGTGGTAAGGAGATACCATGCCCTTCACACACACTCTCCAGAAAGGATCATCCCAAATACACATGAACTTCCAGAGAGTCAGCCTTTGGACATCTGTCACACAGAGGCCATCAGTAGCTATTCAGTGTTGTCCAGACTGGCAGTAACAATGAAGAAGCCACGTGGGGCAAGTTAAGGAAAAGACACTAGTACCTTTCTCCTCCCCACTTACCAGTATTAGTATGTAAGAGGAACTAGAAAAAGGAGAAAGACACTGATGACGAACCTCAGGGACAACACAACCCTTCTCACTCCAGGTCATCTAGAGCTATAAGATGTAAGTTAGGCAGGAGTGGAATTCTAAACAGGATGGATTTTTTTTTGTTTGTTTGTTAACCTAGAAGTGACTGGGAGACTTCACATGTTTCCCAATATGTCACTTAGGAAGCCATTCAGAGATAAAAGTTGCAATCAAGAGTTGCAGGAAATAATGAGAGTGAAGTAAAATTTCAAATTTGTACTTTACCAAGATGAGGCTAGCTACAAGAACTCAAAATCAAGATTTTTTTTTTTTTTTTTTTTTTTACGTTTGAGCTCTGCAAATTAATCAAGTGCTCAGAGACAAGTGTTCAGGGTTTTTATGAGCCTGGAAAGGTACCCTGGCTTAGTGTCCAAGCAAGGACTGACTTCTAGTCTGCAGCCTATGTTTATGTCCTTGCATTAAATGGCTGCTCAGCTATTCACAAATTCGTATCAATGATTTAATTTAACAGCATCTGACCCATCGATCAGAACCTGGCTGTGGCCTCAAAGCCTTCCCTGTTTGTTTTCTCAACCACTTTCCAAGGTCATGTTTTTTCTGCTCCAAACCCCTGCCTAAGGCTTCAGAGGATTCCCAGCAAGAAGGACACAGTAGAGGGTGTCTTCTGCCTGGTAGTCTGACTCCCAGCTAGCAATACTTTCTGTCTTGATCTTCTGCATCTGTTTCCCCTATACTTCGGTGACTCAAGATTTGAGAAAAGGAGAACCTTCCTCAGAAAAATGCTGAGAACCACTCGGGAAAGGTAGTCTAAGGGCCATATTTGCTGCACTTTCAAAGGGTATTCTTCCGAAAACACTCTGAAATACTGTATTAGGTCTACAGGTTTCAGAAACTGCTCTGATAAAAATGGTTTAATCTTAGCATGAGTAATTTCAGTTAACAGTTTAATCTTAGCATTAATAAGTCTCCAACCCAGGCTCACTCAGGATCAGCTCCCACTAAGCCAGAGGAGTATAAAGACAGCTGAGCTCAGTCAAAAACTGGTTAAGTATTAACACTGTACCTATCTTACATGTGAGTGTCATGAACCTTTTTTTTTTTTTCCTGTCTTCCCCATAGCCTTGTCGCTGATGAGTTTCGTAGGAAGGTCTTCATATGATGGAAGTCAAATTAACGGTTGGCTAGGGTCACAGATCTCTTGGCTCCTGACTTTAAAAGGAACTTGGAACTAACCCCAATGTTTCCATGCCTTTCTTGGCTTTTGACTCAGCAACATTCAATTTAATGTACATCACTGTGCCAATCTTTTCGGTCCATGGCTACCCACAACTCCCATTCTGGGAGAAAGATTAACAATAACAAATCCCCACAAGTACTATAGTCTAAGTTTCAAGGAACACAAATTCTCTTCCCTACACTTTCAATACCTCTCAAATTACACGGGTGGCCCTAAACTCTACTTAGATGTACTGCCAACCCTTTAAGTTTCAGAAGATACGCTGTAACCTCAACCAGGTGTGTGAATGCACCGCCCCCCCCCGACACACACACACACATTTCACCATCACTATGACCACCACTACCACTGAGCCAAGTGTAAAATTTGGAAAACAAAGTACCAAACTCTGTTACTCACCAGACAGCTGAGAAATAGACTGGAAAGAAACTCATTGAGCAGAATAAACCACAATGAGCAAAACACATTCTAAAATGTTTGAATAGGGCTTTAACGATACAATCTGAACTAATACACTTAATTTTGGTTTTTGCAGTTGTATTTGTTCTATCTAAACCTCTGTGTTTTCTCATGCGTTGTTGGTGAGAAGGCAAACTGGCACAGCCACTGTGGAAAACAGTACGGACGTTGCTCAAAAAATTAAAAATAGAATTGCCATACGATCCACTAATTCTACTACTAAAATACTAACTCACAGTACTCTGGTTTCTCTTCAAATCGTATAAATCTTTCGCCTTTTAAAATACTAATTCACAGAGATTCATGCACTCCTATGTTTACTGCAACATTATTTACAACAGCCAAACTATGGAAGCAGCCCAAGTGTCCATCCATAGATGAACGGATAAAGAGGTGGTGGTGGGTATACATTGGAATACTACTGGGCCATAAAAAAAAGAATGAAACCTAGCCATTTGCAACAACACAGATGGACCTAGAGGGTATAATGCTATGTGAGATCAGTCAGAGACAGACAAATACCATACGATTTCACTCATATGTGGAATTTAAGAAACAAAACAAAGAACAAAAGAGACAACCCAAGAAACAGACTCTGAACCATAGAGAACAAACTAACTGCTACCAGAGGGAGGTGGGTGGGGAGATGGGGGAAACAGGTGACAGGGATTAAGAGTGCACTTAAGAATTGCTGAATCACTATATTGTCCACCTAAAACTAATATAACACTATATGCTAACTATACTAGAATTGAAATTAAAAAAAGAACACTGAAAAAAATCTATGGTGTTTTACGAGGCAGGAAAGAAAGCTACAAGTATTAGACTGCCCCACACGTACCCCCAATCTGGAATATTTAGAACAGAACCAACCTTCTTGCTAGCCCTCTTCCCCCGTCTTTAGCATCGTTTCACCACCCCACAGTCATATTCTCAAGAGGTTTTTCAGGAAGCCTCTAATATTCTTACAAAAATCACAGCATCCATCTGATGTGAAGGGAAACATGCTTACTGAAAGACAGGTTGCTTCATGTCCTGAAAAGAGCATGAGCTTTGTAGTAAAGGCAGACGTGGGGTTAGCTCCTGCCCTGAGCTATGACCATTTGGTCCTATTACTTCGCTAAGCCTCAGTTACTTTATCTGTAAGATACGGTAATGTGATCCCACCTCGGAGTGTTATACTGACTCTAAGTAATATAAGTGAAAGAGCTAGCACACAACACTTTTTTGATAAATGCTTTGCATATGAATTTGTAGCTCTTAAACTGAAACTGAGAAGCAGTTTCTGGACATTTTAATTATATAATACTTAATATCATTCAAATCTGCTATAAAAGTGCTTTGGTTCAGGAGATCTCATAAAATAGCTCCGTGAAACATCATCAGCTTTCTTTCAATTCACAGATTGTTATTTGCCCTCTAAAATCACCTGAGGAAGCCACAAGAAGATTTGTTTGTACACAGTTCAAAACATAATCAAGAATCTGATAATCTGCTGTGCTGCAACCCAAAGAGAACATAAGGGGGAAAGATGATGAATAAGGCATCGCTTCTTTGATCACATTTTCAATAAAAGAGCAAATTCAGTACCGTTTAGCAGCTTACAATGTTTAACATCTATACTCGTAATAGAAACAGAAAACTATTTCCAAGACCTCTTTTTTACTTTCTTTACACAAATTCTGCATTTCTAACCCCACCTCCATGGAAACAACATTTAGGCAAGGAGCAGTCAAAAAGGTTTAAAATCCCAAGTGGCTGCGATCACTGTGGCAGGGAGGAGGGCAGGAGAAAAATCTTTTTCAATTCCCCTCCTTGCATTCCTGCCCCCATTCTAGAGACAAACCTCTTACAGGCCAATTATAAATATAGACAGATACAAGCCTGGTTAAGACAAAGGCCCGTAAAGGAATGGATGAGCGTTATCTGCGTTTCACCACCCAAATAACGACTGCAAAGATCTGCTGACTTAGAAACTGAACTCTGATGACCCTCTAGTCTAGCCTCTCATACCATGCAGAAATTTCTACTGTAACATACCTAAATCCTCCCAGTGAGAGAACTGCATTAACTTCCTGCCAGGAAACCCATCCTATCCTGCTATAGCTTTGAAACTCAGGTCAAGCTCGGGAAAACTAGGAACTACAGACCTACTTCACTTCATAGACAGGGTCTTGAGACGAACTGCCAGAGCACAAAAAAGGAGGAAGCCAACTTCTGGAGCTCCACTGATTCCCAATTAGGTGTCTATTTGACAGGCCTAACATTGCAGCAATTGTAACATAAGCAAAAAGTGGTTCTCCAAAGATGATGTTCTCAGCAGACAAGCATGCCAAGGGTGAAGAAAAGTAAAGACTTCCATCAGCTCCAAGGGCTCTAAAGGGTGACTCAGCCTGGTGTTTGAGCCTGAACTTCAATGGAAAAGAAAGATCCCGACCCCCTTTGTTTTATCTTCCTTGGTCTAGTCAATACCCAATTACCAGATTGGCACCTAAAGTGTGTGGAGCCCAATCCTAGACCAACAGGGTGTGATCCCCCTCGATTACCCCTCTTTCCTCTGTCGAAGGAAGACCTACTCAGGTGACTTCTTCCTCTCTGACAGAGGACTAATTGGGGAAGCCTGTAGAGTGAAACTGGCTTTATTGCCTGCTGGCTTGGTAATTAAGATGACTGGATGTTAAACAGAATTACTGGGATCACTTTGCAAAATATACAAATATAAAATTATTACACTGTCCACCTGCAACTAACATAATGTTATATATGTCAATTATATATCAATAAAAAGAAAATGGCCTTACATTTTGACTTCTCACGTGAATTCATGAATTTTCTAATGCAAAATTTACCTCCAACATCCAAAACACCAAGAAAACTGGGCTTTACCAACAAGTTACAGTGCCCGTGTCTAATTTATCTTTGTACCCACAATGTCCAGAGCAGTGCCAAGCACACAGCATGCACTTGGCAAACATTAGCTGCCCTAAGCAAAGGACTGAAATGTGTTCAAATACTAACCTTCAAAAGCATTTCTTCTTGCTGGAGATGATTAGAATCATAGGGTTCTCCATGCAGTTTCTCCATATCTGCAAATAAGGTTTTCGTACTCAACAATTTGCAGAAGGAAAACCTGAAGAGAGTCCTGACCTAAGAGATTCAAAAATAGGGGTGCCTTGGTCGGTTAAGTGTTCTACTTCAGCTCAGGTCATGATCTCACGGTTCGTGGGTTCGAGCCCTGCATCAGGCTCTGTGCTGACAGCTCAGAGCCTGAAGCCTGCTTCTGATTCTGTGTCTCCCTCTCCTTCTCTCTCTCTCTCTCTCTGCCACCCCCACTCGTGCTCTCTCTCTGTCTCTGAAAAATAAATAAATGTTAAAAACAAAACAAAAAATTCTTTGGCATTTGTTCACTTGATCTATGTGCAATAGAACTTTTTCTTATTTATATATTCAGGATATTGCTCAAATAGGATCTTACTAAAGCTCCACGTGGACAGTTGTCGAAGTTGGCTAAAACTTACCTCTCATTTTGGACTTTTCTTAAGCCAAGTTGCAACAGCATGGCTTAAAAAAACAAGGGAGCTCTTTATGCAGGTGACTTTGACAGTAAGATGTAGAAAGCAGAATGACAGCTTCTTAGAGATCATTCTGCCACCCGCCAAAGGGGGTATATCAGAAATATCTCAAAAGCATGTGAGAGAGAGAGAGAGAGACAGAGAGAGAGAAAGAAATAGCCTTCAGGGATTCTTTTAAGATAAAACATAAAACTCTATGCCTATAGGTGGTGTTAGACCACATCTCCAAGGCCTTCCTTGTGCTAACAACTGAAGAGATTTGGCACCTGTAATAACGATGACATCTATTTTAATGTGATCTTTCTAAACTTAGATATGAGGTCACTCCCCTGCTCAGGGTCCAGGGAGAGGGATGCGAAAGATTCAACCCTTCAGGACGCTGAGCTGAGATGCCCTGTTGGCTGCATTGCCTGCTGTACACACTCTGTCAGACGGCACAAATGTCAGCAACTTCCCCCAGTTTACAGGGAAGGCCCCCATCCTAAGCCCACCCTGGGACGTGTGGCCTGTCATCGACACAGAGGAGCAGGTGGCGTTCAGGGACTTTGACGTTGGCAGGGGGAACTGCTAGCCCTCTCCCCCACCCCTGCCCTGACTGTTTCGTGGGTTTTTAAAAGGCCTTTAGGGTTTGCCCCATCCAGGCAAAAATAAATGAATAAAATTTTGTAGGGTTTCTCACCAGCATGAGCTCAGCAGGTGGCTCCTAAGGGACGTAGGATTACTAAACACTTTCCCACATGCCTTACATTCATTGCGTTTCTCTCTTGTGGAATTTCTCTTGGGCATAATATGGTTAGATTTGCTTCAGATGGCTTGTCCACATCGGTAACATGCATAGGGTTTCTCTCCAGGTTGAGTAGATGCCTGCCGATTAAGGGATACGTGGTAATTGAAGGCTACGTGGTAATTGAAGGCTTTCTCGCTTTCATTGCGCTCAAAGGGATTCTCCCCCATAGAAAACCTGCGCCTTTTCCTGCCAGTAGATGGTTTTTCCCAAATTTCATTCTGCTTTGCGGTGGTCTCTGGGGTTCTTGGTTGAGCCTTCTGGTCTGCACACGTGTGCTTGAGAAGTTCCTCCCGGGTCCGCAGCTCTTCCTGCTCCTCCAGCGCCAGCAGGCTTGGGCTTTCCGAGATGAGACCGCACTGAGGCCAGCCGGGTTCCTAAAGTTCTATGGTGTCGCGTCTCTGTACAGGATTTTCCAAGCAGACTCCAGCAATGCCCGCTCTTCCTGGGATAAGTGCACCGCCACTTCCTCGAGGGTCCCCGCGTCCTGTGACCAGACGGTCGTCAACCTTGGAGCCATGGCTTCCTGCTCCACGTTCCCCTCCTGCAGGCAGGTGGGGTCTTGCACAGACACCGTGACAAAAAAGCGGGCAGTCTCTCCTTTTTAAAAGACAAGGACAGCAGCTATCACACCTCAAGTGGTGGTGGCGCTGGAGGTCCCCACCAGGCCAGGAAAGCCAGACTTGCTCGCGGTCACGCGTGGGTGGGGGGCGGCCCTGGCGGCGGCCGTGCTTCCACTCCCTTCCGGTCTGGGGGCGGGGAGCTGAGGAAGGCCCTGTGGGCGGGCCCAGAAGCGCCTGAGGCGGTGGAGGCTGGAGACTGAAGGGTGGAGGCTGGAGGGTGGAGGCTGGAGGGTGGAGGGAGGCGGGCGGGAGGGGAGGGGGGGGTCCCATCGCTTAAAAGATAAACCGGTCATTCCCGTACCAGAGCCTAAAGTCCTTCTGCCTAGCCACTGCTTTCCCTTCTGGCCCTCGTTCCATTCACCCCCCACCACCCTGCGCTCAGCATGCCATTCGCCAGCTTCACCCAGGCCACACTGAGCCTCAATTTCCACAATTTTGCAGTACTGAGCCTCTCACGTACAGGCGAACTGACAGCACATTCCTCTGGAGGACCACCTCCAACAAGGGATAACGATGCATTAAGTTTGTCAACCAGCTCATTTCTAAAACAATCAAAAGGCATTACTCTTCACATCTCTTGAGGACAGATGGATAGAGCATGTTTCAAAATAGGAGACCAGACTAGGTGAACCTAGATCTCATTTTTTCCTTCCATGTGCAAATAGAGGTTCATTATTAAGGGGCTATATAACACAAGGACCTATCCAGTAAGTATCGGTGACAATGGCCTCTTTGAGGAGACAGATGAAATATAACCCTGTTATATTTATGAGATTTATTATATATATGGTCACTGTCTTTTAAAATTCTAATTTACTCATAATCCATTTCAGCATCCAGTTAGACTAAATTAACGTGAGTCCTGGATAAGCCTCATGTATTTTGCCATTACACAGCAGTTTCAAAATTTGGTGTGCTTGTTTGTTGTGTTATTGTTTGCTTGCTTGCTTGCTTATATGGGGCTTCATTAAGGAAAATGTGCATATTAAACAATTTTTAAAGTTCTCTAGAGGTCAAACTTTATCATAATCAATGTTTACATCTCTTGAGAGCTAACCGAGCATCCAGGAACTGTTCCAACGGGAACTGACTCCTGATATTGACAAGTGTGCAAATTGCCATAAAGATGAGGATCTTGTGATGGGTGGTTTTCCATTTTCTTGCTGTAAGACGCTTTTCTGCATTTTTGTGCATAGTACTCAATGTCTCCCAATGTAAGATCTGGGCAAGAAGAGTTGTGGGACAAAGAGGAAGCGATAGATTCTCCCCTACAGCATTTTTAGACAGCAGCAATTAATTTCCTTCATAGTTTTCATGCCATACTCTGATTCAGTCGCAATATTGCTATTGGACTTATTGATCCAAGGGGCATTCAATTTTAGCTGTGGAATGAAGAAAACAGCTGTAACGTATTTTTTTTGTTAACCTAAATGATACTTAGTGATTGTCTGAATGAGACACTTATTTTTAAGAGTCTTTAAACTCTGTGATGTTAATCATTTGACCAAAGTTCTTAGGCACTAACTAGCAGGTAATCTCTGACTTTTTTTGCAAAGAAAAGAATGTGGCCAAAGTAGTTCTCCACATCTCTGAGTTGTGCAGGTATGCATACTCTATTTTATGTACTCATTTTAAATGGTGACCTGTTTTTTAATCCTTTTCTTGACTTGAGAGCTGGGAATCGATAAGTGTGTAATTAGAAAACATTAAAGATACAGGTACTAGAGCTGAAATGGCTGCTATCAGGAAATCCAAAAATAATCAAACTAGTGTCTTGGTTCTTTAATTCATACGCAACCTTTACTCACTGCTCTTTGATTAAAATGCTCCTTTGAAACTTAATTTATTTTTGCCCTCTTTGCAAGATGATTGATGATTAGGATTTTATCTGCCGTCTGCCAAAATTATCCATTTACATACCACTGACCACCCTCTGCGACAGTGACACTTTTATTGATGAAGTTCAATTTTCTATTAAGAACTAAGAGTGAAATATTATGTGTATGTAAGTCCGTAAACAAAAGAAATAAGTGACTTTGATGGAATATTCTAAAGCAAAAACAATATTTTAAGAGATGAAGCAGGAAGATAGAGCATCCGCTTCTCAGTCCTGTATGATGAAGCCAGCTCCCAGCCACCAAACAGGACAAGGAGTTCATAAAAACCTATCACATTTGCCTTTTGTTCCCCAAATTTATGCAGGTTAGTTGCCACTTCCCTGTGTAACTACCTCTTACTCTGAGCTTTTCTAGCACCTCAGTTCCCCCAAGGTCTCCCACCCCTACACACACTCTTATATATCTCCCACTTTTTTGACTCCACACCTCGGGCTTAATTTCCCACCCAAACCTTTTCAGCAACTATCCAGTTGAGGCTCATTGCTTGGACTCTTAGAGGATACAACTTTCATCTCTTCTGGGGCCTGGAGTCTTGCCACAAGTAAAAGAGTGTTTGTTTCGCTGGCCCCAGAAAATGCACAGGCTGCATCATCCCACCCTACTCACTCAAGTTAGTGAGGAGTTGAGTTAGGGGGAGTTGAGTTAGGAGGAGTTGAGTTAGGGGGAGTTGATAGTTGCCTATTTACACATGTAAGGGGCCAAAATCACAAAAACCAGGATGAACGACCCAAGAAAGAAGAAATATGAGCTTAGGAAAAGGAAAAATAATTTATCAACACGTACTATTTGGTACTGATAAACCCATAATGATAGGTCTAATTTTTACTGCAAACAAAAAAGACATTAAGAACTTAGAGAAGATGCAAAGCCCCAGATGTTTAAAAATTTTTAACACTTTCTGAGTCTGTATTATATTTGGAAAAAGAGACATTATCTGATTAATATATCTGATTTTTTTATTCCATAACTTCCCAGACCCTCTCCAGGAAAAATCATATAAGGATTCTGAAAGTCCTGTTTCTCTTTGTTCAATCTTATTTATATCATTTTATGTCATATTATATGGTTTATAGTGATTATTGGATATAGTGATTATTGAATAAGTATAGTGATTATTGAATAAGTATAGTGATTATTGAAATATTGAATAAGAATACTTACATGCAGAATTTATAATGAATACTCATGCTGCCAGCTGATCCTAGCTTAAAAGATAAAACACTTTTATCTTTTATCGTCAAAAACAATCTTGATGCTCCTGTGTGCTCCCACATGATGTACTCCTCTGCTGTGGTCTACGCAACCTTGCTCCCAATAATTCTGTGTGTGTTAATCCCATACTTCTCTTTGTGGTTTTATCACCTATGGTTGTATCTCAACAATGCAGTATTTAGTTTTGCATTATTTGAACTTTATACAAATGGCATAATTCTTCTGAAAATCATCTACTTGTTTCAAACCTGGTTCATGCAGGTTGACTCATAGAGCTGAAATTCATTAATTCTCAGTCTTGCATTTTGTTCTACTGTATGAATATACCCACTTTCAGTTCAGTTGGACTTTTGGTTTCTAAAATTTTTGCAACTACAATCATTGCAGATACAAACATTCTTGGTTCATATATACAAGTTTTCTCCTAAACATGTGCCTAGGAGAGGAAGTTCTGGGGTATGTGATTAACACAAATATTTAAATTTACAAAATAATGTTAAATAGTTTTCCAAAGTGATTTTATCAACATATTCTATCTCTGAATTACTGTGACAGGTATCTGTTAAAATATTCTGCTATGTTGGTAAATTTGATAAATTCTACTTATAGTTTTGGGGGGGTGTTTATGGCCTTGTGATTAAGTTCATAGAAGTTCTAAACTATTACAACTTCCTAGTGGATTGAAACTCATTGCTAAGTAGTAATTTTTTATGTCTCTAGCAGTGCATTATTTGAATTTTATGTCTGAAAGTTGATTTGGTGTGATATTAATATAGCTTCTTTATCATTCTTGTAGTATTAGCCTCCTCTATCATTTTTTTCAAACTTTTACTTCTAACGTTTCATGGCCTTATGTTTCAGGTGTGTATCTTGTAAACATCCTGCATCTATATGCTTTTATATAATCTGAAATATTTTCTTTTCAACTTTAGTCAATGTATAATTACCATTATTTCCTCCTTTCCAATCTTTATTCCTTTAGTTTATTTTAAAAATATTTTCGTATGCTATTTATTTATGCCTTCCCTTTTTTTTACCTCCCTCAACTTTGCCAAATGTTTTTCTTATTTTCAATTTTATTTCTTGATTATTTCTATTGTGTCTTTGTTTTCTGTTCCATCGATTTTTTTGCTCTTATGTTATTTCCTTCCTCCTATTTTCTTTAGGTTAATATTGTTATCCTTTTGTTAATATCTCGTTGTATACTTAGCTCATTAATTTTCAACTTTTATTTTTCTCTAATGTAAGAATTTAAGGTTAAAAATATTTCTCAAACATTACTTTTATTGCCTCCTACAAGTTTTGTCTGAACTCTTTTCTTTCAGTTCTTAGCACTTTTTAATATTCATTGTGAATTTTTCCATGAGTTTTCAGTAATTTAGAAAATTATTTTAATTTCCAAATATTAAGAAAATTATTTCTCTTTGCTCTTAAGCTCTGATTTAATTGCGTTGTGGTTAGGGGTTTTCCCAGAGCAGTAACTTCGAAATTTAATGGAAACTTGCTTCATTGCCCAATACATAATCAATTTCATAAATACCCCATTTATAAAAGCTTGACAAGAATGTATATTGTCTAATGTTGAACACAAAATTCCATATATGTCCATTAAATCAAGTTTGCATCTATATGTTCTAATTCTGTAAAAAATTGGCTTAATTTTTTTTGCAGTTTTTCCTACCAATAATAGAGAGAAGTACAGAATCTCCCATTATGATGGTGGTGGGTTTGTCAGTTCACATATACTTTGAGGTTATTTTAATTAGTTGCACACATTTTTAGATTTGTTATATTTTCCTCAGGGAACCAATTTTTTCTCATTGCGTTACAACTTTCTGCATGCATTAGACTTTTGCCTTACAATCTTTTTTGTGTGTGATATTAATATAGTACACCAGGTTTCCTTCATTAGGAATTTCCCGACAAACCTTTCTCTACCCTTTCACTTTCAACTGTTATGTGTCCTTACACTTCAGATGCATCTTTTGTAAATGACATTTATCTGTCATATTTATCAATTTGCAATCTCTGTCATTCAACTGGTGAGTTAAGTTTATTTACATTTATTATAATTATCAACATGTGAAATTATTTCTACTATATATTTCTTTTGTTTCTCTCACTTCTTTCCTGTTTTCTTGCTTTTTCTTATTGAGTTTTTGTTTCTTTTCTTCATTAACACACTGTTTTTCCCATATACTGACTTGGAATTTATACTCTTTCTATTTATATAATGATTACCTGTAACATTTTACCATGCTTGTTTAACTTAACAAAGTCTAACATTAACCCATCCCTGAACTTTAAAACGGAGTAGCCTTGATCATCTCCTCCTTTCCCAATTTACATACTATTTGACACTAACATCATTATTTTATTCAGACAATGCTTATCTGGACTGTTCAACAGGTTTTTTTCTTTTGTGATTGTTTCGGCTTTGTCTTTAAAATAGTCTTTAGATTTTGGAGGTTTCATGAGAATAGATTTCTTGGTAGTAGGCTCCTGTTTCTTGTTTGTTTGTTTTTTAACCTTCAAATGTCTTTTTAGAGTATATTTTACACTCAAAAATAAATAAAATGTTTAAAAAAATGTTTTAAAAAGAATATATTTTACATCATTTGCATCATTTTTAACTATAAAAATCATTTACATCATTTTTCATTGCTTTCAGCAGAAGTATTATTTAGGGAAACTAGTCTTTAATTTCTGCAGATAGAAGAGCAACTCACAAAAATCTTTAAATATTTATAAAATAGGACCCAAAGAAGTAAATTGGGGAAAAATGACTTTTTTATAGTAAGAATTGCCATCTTTCGTGTAAAGAGATAATCCACCATTAGTTGAGCTTGTGTTTTGAATTAGAATGATCTGCACAGCTCTAGCCTTATTGCATGCTCTGTTTCCCAGGTGGCCACTGGCACACATTCCTAAGTTGGCAGAGGAAAATTCTACCCTGGCCTTGAAACAGAGCCTGGATAATTGGTCCATATGAACACTGTAGCCATGGCCTTGGCTCCTTAGCAGCATGTGCTGACCAACTAAGCCATCCCACTAAACTGACCACCCTCTTTGATTACTCCCAACAAAGGAAAAGGGCTCATTTTTATCCTTAACTTCAACTATAATAATGATGCATACACAGAAATATACCTGATAAATGTAGATAAAAGGACTAAACCAGAAAAACATCATTTCCATCACCAATGGAATAGCTGACCCAGACAAGGATCGATCATTACTGGGTGCCAAAGCCACCAAAATTCACACAGTCTCTCAATCATCCTACAGATTACATATCAAATGCAAAGAGGAAACTACATTTTACAATGGGGAGATCTCACATTCAAAAACCCACTGCTGTGGGACAACTGGATGTCAGGTGATACAATAAGAAATACCAACATTATCTGTGTGGTATCTTGCCCCAAACATTTAGCCTGATTCTAATCACGAGGAAAAAAAGTTTTAAGTTCAGAATATAGGCCAGTCTACAAAACAATAAGTCAATGCTCTTCAAGAAAAAGTCAATGTCATTAAAAATAAACAAGTAAAAGGCAAGCAGAATGCTCTGGATTAAGAGACTAAAGTCACATAACAACCAAATGTAATGCAAGAACTTTGACTGGATCTTGGATTCTTAAAAGACATTTCCTCAGTTGAATATGGACAGCACATCAGGCAATGTTACTGAATTAACATTTTAGGTGGGAGACTGGCATTGTAGTTATGCAAGAGAATGTCCTTGTTCTTAGGTTTTACAAGCTGAAGTGGTTAAGTGTGAAGTGTCAGGATGATTGAAACTTAGAAGAAGATAAAGAGGGAGAGGGGTGCCTGGATGGCTCAGTCAGTTGCATGTCTGACTCTTGCTTTCAGCTCAGGTCATGATCTCACAGGTGAGACGGCACCCTGTGTGGAGCCCCCCCATCAGGCTCTGTGCTGATAGTGTGGAGCCTGCTTAGGATTCTTTCTCTCCCTCTCTCTCTGCCCCTCCTTCATGCTGGTGCTCTCTCTCTCTTTCTCTCACTCTCTCTCTCAAAATAAATAAACATTTTTTTTTTAGAAAAGATAGAGAGAGAGAGAGATTAGGGGAGTCAGAGAGAAAGAAAGAAGAAGGGGCAAATGTTTACAATTGAATGAGGGATATATAAGTGCCCATTTTCTTAAGTAGACAGATATCTTAAGATAGATATCTTCTTCAAGTTCTTCAAAATAAAAAGTTGGGGAAATAATGTGTGATGACCCATTCGCTTCCCTTACCTCACTAAACAAGAAATCTAATCTTGAAATGGAGCCTAAGAGATTCAGGTAGATAGAATACATTTCAGAGTGAAGGTTGATAAACGGGGAAACAAATGTCTAAACAAGTTATGGCACCTCCTTATGGATCTTAAGACGTTGGGTGCATGATTGTGGGTGACTTGATATTACAATCACTCAAGCTAAATGTCTGGTTTAAAGCTGATACCTCAATGTTCCCTCCTGCTGAGGAATTTCTGATTAATTCCTAATTAATTTACATTAAAGACATTATCTTATAATTAGTTAAGAATTCAAAAGAACAATACAACAGAATAATGCATTATGGAGGTCTTTGAAACTATATTGAGGCTTCAAAATGTGGGTCAGCACACTGATGCAATAGACTCCCAGTAGTTAGCTTGCGTTAATATTCAGTATCTCCCAGCATAGTTTAAAATGGAATCCAATTCTAACACCAATGGATTAGGGAAATAAAATTTTCCCCTCAAGCCTAAATTCTGGCCAGTCTGCATTGTTGAACCATTTTATCCTAAAGCCATTATTAACTAAGAATGTATATTTTAGGGGCACCTAGCTGGCTCCTTTGGTAGAGTATGCATGCTACTCTTGATGGCAGGGTCACGAGTTTGAGTCCCACTTTGGGAATAGAGATTATTACTTACAAGAAAAGAAAAACTAAATAAAAAATAAAAAGAATGGGTGTTTTAGTTTGTACATTGTGCCCTCTTGGAAGAACTTGAGAATGTTAAGATTGATGTTGGCAATATGTTAGGGACAATAAAAGCCACTGGAGCAAATATATATTTTACAAGAATACCATACTGTGAAAAAGTAAAGCAATTACAAGGTAAATTATGAAACATAATGCAAATTTAAATAAATGCCAATTTCTAATTCTATAAATTCTTCCTTATTTGCACTAAATACCAATGTTAATAAATCATTCCTATAACTACCAAAAATGGCTGTACTGGTTAAAACAGTTAAAGCTTTGGGCACCTGGCTGGCTCAGTCAGTTAAGCGGCTGACTTCAGCTCAGGTCAAGATCTCATGGTTTGTGAGTCCTAGCCCCGTGTCAGGCTCTGGGTTGACAGCTCAGAGCCTGGAGCCTGCTTCGGATTCTTTTTCTCCCTCTCTCTGCCCCTCCCCTGCTTGTGTTCTGTTTCTCTCTCGAAAAAATAAGTAAACATTAGAAAAAAATTTTTAAACAGTTAATGCTTTAAACAAAATATCTACAAAAAGCATACCACTAGGGTATACAGCTTGAAAATATGAAATCTTAAACATCTTGCCTAGATATTGAATCATTTACATGATAAAGAAAATAATTATTTTACCAAGTGACAATTTATCTGTGACACTTCTTAAATAGTCTACGGAGACTCAAGACTCAAAAAGAGCTTTTTACCCAGAAAATGCCTAAATCACCTAAGGAACTTCTGATTTTGTTTTTAGAGATTTCCAGGGTTGAAGATTTGTCTTGTTCATGAACATTTTTATCATCAAGAGCTTCTTCTTTCTCTTACCACAAGTTATCCCTTGTAATGTTTGTTTAAGTTAAGCTGGTCAAAGTTATGCGCTGATACGGTATAGTCATAGCAATCAACTGAAAGTTATTTCAACTTGCTCTAAAAGGACTCTCTTGGATTCTGTTTTCCTGCTTCTCTGTATCTCTCTTGCAATGGAATGACTGGCTGGTAGAGCTGGAAGGAACTTTTAGACTATATTGTTCAGTGGTTTTCAATATGGGCGCTGAGAAGTCTTCATGGTTTTCACAGATAGATCTTCTCTGTCTCCCAACCAGCAACCAGAGTTTCCCAGAAAGCTGACATTTATAGTGAAAACTTGAGGTCTACATTTGAGACTCCTGTTCTTGGTTATTCACTTTTACTTAGTTCTTAATCTTTTCAATTTTTTTTTCTTCTGTGGACCATGCCAAATTTCTGAAAAACCCATCAATTTTAAAGACTATAAAATCGGACATACGGAGAGTCCAAAAAAAACTTATAGTTTTCAAGTGAAGTGCCGACCAAAAAGTAATTACAGTAAAATTTATTTGTAATTTACATCCCAGATGTTATACTTTGGTCATTTAGAATGCCTTGAGTAAAAAGAACAAGAATAAAGAGAAAGAATATTAAAAACAAGAAAATTACAGCTATATTGCTTATGAAAAAGATTTCACAAGAGTAATAATTCATTTTTAAATATAAAAAAAGTCTAATTGTCTTTACTTTTAAATTAGTTTTGAAGAAATAACATAGTCACAAATTTCAAAAATTAAAAAAAAAAAATTCTGAACATGTCCACAGTGACAGCATCCTTCCTAGCCTGGTCCTCTGTCCATCAAGTCCTCCTCCCCTTCCTCAACTTCAAACAGGGTAACTGTCATTATTGTGTCTGTGTATTCTTCCAAAAACATGTATACACAAAAATATCAAATACAATATGTATTTATCTATCCCCCTCAATTTTGCATGAATGTAAATATTCTATACATGCTACTCAGAAACTTTCTTTTTTCAATTAATGTACCTTGAAATATTTATTGAACCTGGCATCTGTTATGTGCCTGGCACCCTTACAGGAAGCTATAAGAGAATTACACAAATATGCTACTTCTAATTCTCATCACAGTATTCTCCTAGAAGTCGTCATAAACTAAGTTGTCATTAATTGTACCATATTTCTTCATGTGAACATTATAATTGGGGGATTGCATCCATAACCCAACAACCAAATCAAATAAATTATAGTTAGGACCCAAAATATATTAAATCAAAAATAGAAAAGAAATCTTTAAATTATTGTTAGACAGTTAATATAATTATTTCTCAAATACCACAATTATATACATATAAATACAAATTTCCAAATGATTATATATCAATGCCCCAATGCCTGCAAACAAACTTCTAACATAAATTTTACCTATCTAAAAATATATTCACCACACACACATTTGATGATATTTTTCTTGACTTCTTAGAATTTTTAAGGTTTTGTCTTTTGGTTTTGGGGTTTTTTTTTGCATGATTCTAAGGCCTCAAATCTCCTTTTTTGCAGTCATATGCTTTCTTCTCTTGGTAAATAAATGTTTTATGCAGAAGATTGAAAATCATTTCACTGATACCATTCTTTTGAAAAATAATCATTTTGAACATATACATATTTGAAGTCTTTTCAATGAGGGCTTGTTTTAAGAGTTTATTTTAAAACTCTCTTAAGTTGATCCTTTTGTTATTGTCCTTTGTCTTAACCTTATAAATAGTATCAATGAGAGCTTTAAAGGGAAAACAGAATTACATGAGAGTCTTTTGGGCAGAAGATGTGAAAGCTGTAGGGCGAGGCTCATGATCACTCACTTTGGCCAAGAGTAGAGAGAGGGGAGCAAGTGGAAGGGGAGCTTTGATCTCCATGGTGGAAGATGGTGTTCAACTTTTTTTAACTGCCTACATCACTGTGTAGCATATTGACCTAGGAGGAAACCCTCAAATAAATGGACAAATATGGATGAGCGATAAAGAAAAGTCTGACGGCAAAATGGAATCAGTGAGTTGTAATCAGCAGGAATTGCCTGTTTTAAATCTGATTCTCAGCAACAAATTACTTATGGTTCTTAATTTTTTATGTCATTTCTGCTTTTAAAAACCCAAAATACAATCTCTAATCTAAAGACGTGGCAACATGAATTTTCACTCAAGGATAACTATTTTGATTTAATGATTTTAAATGTGCCATGAGGTGGCTGTTAGTGTGGTGTAGATGTTCATCACAACAGGTGTCTTAAGAAAATGTTTTCTTTTGATGTTCTCCTATCTCCCTTTCTGCTCCTCTTACTCATCAGCCCTCAGACTCTGTTCCCCAAAAGGCTGATTATCTTCACACTGCTTCGGGCCCTCTCTAGCTCTTTACTCAGGACCACTCTCTTCCTGAAAGTTAAGAGCCTCCAAAATGGCCAGCCCATTCCCCAATATCCAATCATATACCCCCTTCTCCTGGGAAACCTCATGATTTGGGAGCAATGAGTATTGATTGGAGAACTCAGAGCTGTTGGAAATGCGGAACATGAAGAACAAGTGGACGAGCCAAAAGAAAGAATGCCAATAGGATTACATCTGTATTATTTCTACAATTATATGCTACCACTGATTGTAAAACATACCGGTGAACTTGGTGGTAAGGTTGAATTCCTGACACAGAAGTTGAATGAGTGTCGATGGCCACAATCATGGCAGTAAACTTGAGTTCCTGGCACTTCATATTTATTGGGACAGAACAAAAGCATTCTCTTCAATATGAAGGTTCTACAGGTAAGTGTTGAATATTGTTTCTAGATGCATAGCCTTGAATGTGATCCTCAGCCCCCTCAAAGATTTGAATACCTTTTTATATGTCTGTGGTTTTAGTCAACTATCCAAGGTGAATTCTGTTGTTTGCAACTAAAAGCTCTAATAAACTCTACTTCACAGAGTTGTGAGGCTCCAATGATATACTGTAAATTAATTAATGTAGGTTGGTAGTATGAAAAGTTTTTAAATTTGTGTTCAAAAGAAAGGATAACATTCAGTTGTGCTAAACACAGTTGACTCTGTAGTTTATTTTCCTTGTATTGTATGTCCTTTCTCAACAGCCCTTTATATAATTTGGACCATTTGGGAATAGTGAACAGCAGTTAAATATATATTAACAATATTGGTTTTACTATAATGATCCTTACTTAAAATTTATTTAAAACTCTTCACTAAAGTAATTTTTTAATGTTTATTTATTTTGAGAGAGAGGGAGAGAGAGAGAGAGAGACAGAGAGAGAGGCAGAGAGATAGCAAGTGAAGGAGGGGCACAGAGAGAGGGAGAGAGAGAGAATCCCAAGCAGGCTCTATGCTGTCAGCACAGAGACTGATGCAAGGCTTGGTCCCACGAACCGTGAGATCCTGACCTGAACCAATATTAAGAGTCGGACACTTAACCCACTGAGCCACCCAGGCACCTCACTAAAGCAAATTTTTAATCAAAGTAATTTTCATTATAGATTTATTTGTACTCAGCAATTCTTGCATTGTTACCCATCTGAGTCTCTGAGACACAAGACTATGAGGACTTTATGGGCAAGCACAATGCATCATTCATGATTATACCAGCACTGGGCCTGACATATAATAGATACTCAATAAATGTTCATTCAAATAAACTAAATTATAACCAGAAGGGCAATAACCTGAACACTCTATCAATTTCATTTGCTTTTAGTAGAGGCATTCCATGCATGTGTGGAAAAGTTTGCACTAGTCAGTTGGTGCTTCACTCTACTTCCTTGTAGATATTTTTATTAAAAATTTTTTAAATATTTATTTATTTTTAAGAGAGAGACAGAATGTGAGTGGGGGAGGGACAGAGAGAGGGAGACACAGAACTGAAGTAGGCTCCAGGCTCGGAGCTGTCAGCACAGAGCCCGACACAAGGCTCAGACTCACAAACCGTGAGATTATAACCTGAGCCAAAGTCGGACGCTTAACAGACTGAGCCACCCAGGCGCCCCTATTGTAGACATTTTTTAAGTTCCAAATTGATGAGTAACCTCTTGAATTTCTATATAAGTGATAGATAAAATAGCTGTATTATTTTACTGAAAAACAATTATTTTAAGCCAAACAAAGCCTAAACTCTCATCTCTCTCCCTTTGGGCTAATTAAGAGGTAATTATACACATGTAAAATGTGCAGCAACTAAAAAACAAGGTCTTCATGTGTGGACCTTATTGTTTGCATCTACCTGGACAGACCAACAAGAAGCAGAAATGCCCTTGAGATCGTTGCTGAGAAATCAAGTTTATTTCTCCTGGGTTGTTTCATGGTGAATCAAGGGACAGATCTGACAAAGGAGGAGGAGAGAGAGGAATGCTGATTCATCTGTGAAATGACCGTCCCTTACATAATCATCCTTGTTCCAAGGGCCCTTCTGTACAAATTTTACAGAAGTGCATTTGGATGAAATTCTAACGAGATGTTCCCTGATGATCTCAACCATGAAACCACCAAGTCATTCCGTTGGAATGTATTATGATTCTCTCTTCCTTGATGCTCTCATTTCATTATAGAAACTGATGCAAAAGTAATGAGCCATCCTATATAGATTTTGGTTAAATGCCTTACTTTAAAGATTATTTGGTCTGATCATAAAAAAAAGAAAGCTTAACTTTATTCCAAACAATTACCTTTGCAATTTTTTTCCAAGCAGAATTATAGTTACTAGCTTGCATCTAGTACTGTATACGTAAACACTCAACTATCTTTAACATCTCAAATAACAGGAGACTTCTGGTGTTTACTTCCATAAGGTAGCCATCAGGATGCAGAATACTTCTGACTAAACTCATCAAAGAATGGAATACTTTATACAGAAGTACAGATTAAAGATTAGGAACTTTCCCTTTGAAAAGATAAAGGCTAAAAGGAAGCTTGTTTGAAATTAATAAAATCATGTATGTGAACATAGATCAGGTTTCCAAACAATACTAACTGCTGTAAATTCAGTGTGTCCCTCCTAAAGTTCACTTGTTGAAACTTAACCCCCAATGTAATAGTATCTGGAGGTGGGGCCTCTGGGAGGTCAGTAGATAACAAAGACAGAGCTATCAAGAATGACCCCAGAGAGCTCCTTGTTCCTTCCTGTAGCCATGCGAGGAAACAGGGGAAAGAAGGTCATCTGTGAAGCAGGAAACAGGCCCTTATCAGACACAGAGTCTGCCAGCACCTTGATCTTGGACTTCCCAGCCTCCAGAACTTCTATCTTGATAAATCACCCAATCTATGGTATTTTGTCATAGCAGCCCCAAATGACTAATTCAAATTTGGGGGGACAAATAGAGGGATACATAACTTTAACATAGTTAAGAGATGAACAAAATCTCTGGTGAGAACGCCTTCCTTAATTATCACTCCTTTACCTATTCTATTAAAAACTGATTGGAGTTGGCAGGCTTCTTTTTAAAACCAGAGCCAGTCCCAGGAAAGGATCAAAACCACTAAATATTCACACTATAGTGCAAGCTACCATATTTTCTTTATCCTAAACATTTATAACTTATACATTCTTTTAGTAAGTAGTATCTCCTCCAATAACCAGATGCTTCAACTGCCAGCCCCACCAGCTAAATAAAATCAAGCACCAAACTCTTCCTTACCATTGCTCATAACTAAAATATAGGCTCCCATGATATCTTTGACTTGTGAAGCCCAGGTATATCCTAGGTGCAAGGGAGGTTGGTAGGAATTTCAGTTCTGACTTCTATAACAATAAAACTATCCTCATAAGTTGGTGATTTTCAATATAGAAAGACTTAAAAAATATGATGGGTAAGCACAAATATAAGTGTCCAATAAAAGGCAATAAGATAGGACCCACTGTCCTCATTGTTCAGAGAGACTATGCATAGTAACTAAAATCACAACCCGGATATGGCAGACTTCCACTGATATTCTTTTCCTGACTGAATGTCAAAGTATCCCAAATCAATACTTCTGTTAGCAACAAATGCACCTCGGATAAACCTCATCGGCTATGATACTGCCCTTGTGCAAAGCTCCAAATTAATACTTATAAAAAAAAATAACCACACACTAGATTACCAATGGACAGATTTTAACACCTATAGGCAAATTGTTTTCAGATCCAGTAACTGCGTTAACCCAAAGACAGAAAAATATGTCTGAAGATGCTGTCACAATTACATGTCGACATCAATCGAATCGACATCTGCCTCTATTGAAACCTCCAAAATAGGGAGTCTAAGGAGTTGGATAAAGAAGTTGAACTGCAGTCCTTTGGATGTTTCAGAAGGCTCGCAGCATAATTGTAGACAACCAGAACCTTGTTATTCATGTGTGTGGGAATTTTATGTGCTGTATTTAAGACGTGAGTGGCAAATGAAGAGAAATCCCATGTTCACACCACTCCAGTGGGTGCTGGCTACAGTTTTGCCTTGGCAGAGAAGAAAAAAGAAAGCCTCGCTCAGCTGCCATTGATTCTACTCTCTGTCCTTTTTTCTCTATGTCCCAGTTTGCAGGTGTGTTTTTGCAAAAATATTTTTAAAACTGACAACAACAACAAAGCATGCCAATGACTGATATGCCAAAACAGGATTTCCATATGGCTGGAGGCTTTGTTTATGCCCTGACACATGCAGGACAGACACCTCTTGTGTATGAGCGCTGAATCATAGGATCTCAGAGGTAAAACAGCCCTCAAAGCAATGGAAATCAGTTATATTCGGTCATGAGTAAGGCTGAGAAAATATTAAAGTAGATTTTGAGTCTCTACTTTTCATTAAATGTGGCTACCATTATTTTCTAAATGACTTGAATAGCAAATGCATCTTTTATCCACACCAGGGACCTAGAATACAAAATACAAATTAAATCTTTAAAATTTATGTCCAATAAATATTGGTAAAACTAGGAAAGCGTACTTTGGCTCTGTCGGTTAAGCATTCAACTTTGGCTCAGGTCATGATTGCACCATTCGTGAGTTCGAGCCCAGCGTCAGGCTCTGTGCTGACAGCTCAGAGCCTGGAGTCTGTCTTGGATTCTGTGTCTCCCTCTCTCTCTGCCCCTCCCCTGCTCATGTTCCGTCTGTCTCTGTCTCTCAAAAATAAATGAACATTAAAAATAATTGTAAAAAAGGTAAGGTGTACTTTGGGGGCATATATTAGGGGGCACAGTGACTTCAAAGGACTTTAACACTGTAGTTCTAAATACAGACATATGGATATCTAAGTCAAAATCCTTCTTCATACTATAATGGAGAGAATGGTCCATATTATGTAGAATAGCTGTTTTGTTCTATATGTGCTGTGCTTTATTGCAGTACAATTATAAAGAAACTAAACTGGGGTCTAAGAAACAATCATTCAGATAACTATGTGTGACTATCAATGTCAAATCCCCTGCAAAAGCTACTCCTCTTTGTATTAGCAGGTGCATCTAAAAGTATAAAACTTGTGGAGTGAGCAAACACTAAAAATCCTAAGAAAGAAAAGCATCCAATTATCTGTGATTTAAGTGACTAGTAGTTACCTTAAACACTATTAGTTTTTTTTTTAATCTAACAGACTTTTTTTTAAAAAAACACAAAACTAATAGAATTCAACATGTTTCGTATCAATTTAAAAACTAAATTGAATTTGCATCAAGGCAAATTAAATTTGACCTCTTTATTCTGACTCCATGAAAAACAGTTCTGGGTTAAACTAGAATATTAAATTTGCCACTAAGAAGTTAGTGCTCTTAGACATCACTCTGTATCTTGAAAAGTCTGTTTCCTTTTTGCCCTCCAATTCTGTCATTTTTTACTCTACCTTAGATTTCTGTTTCATTATAGGCACCCTACCCAGAAGTGGCAAGGATTTACTGAAAATTATATGAAGTTCCAACTTGAAGTAAAAAAGTAGATGAGAAGGGAAAGTGCTATCCCTTCTACCAATTGGTCATTTAACTTCTGTTTTATTTTTCTGTTTATTCGTTTGTTTGTTTGTTTGTTTGTTTTCCAACAGAAAGGGTGCTAGATGCCTGGGCAAAGTCCATAAAATGTCTTTAAAATCTGTGAGTGGAATTCACCAGTAATCCATTGCAGCCTTTCCATGACTCCTAAAATCTGAGGTGGCACAAACTGATCTTTTGCTATTACTGCCTTTAAATTCACTGGCAAATGAGTGAATTGTAAATGCCTTGAGGTTAAGGAACCCTTTTTATTATCATTTTTTTCTTCTGGTTAAAAAAAAATAATCCCACACAAAGAATTCAAGGATAGGGACTTGGGCTGGAGAAAGAGCATAGATTATGTCCATTATTACCGACTTATTAAAGTGGAATAACATTGAGGGCAAAGCCAACAATGCAAAGAATTCCCAACCACCCCTGATTTTTCTTTTTCCAACAGAGTTTCTAATATTCTTACTTTTCATTTTTGTGTCCTTATTTTACTTTTTGGTCATTAAAAATATTGGGCTAAACCCCACTGGTAAACCACAGTCTAGGCTTTGTGCCACTTAATGATTAAATGGAAAGAAAATGTCTTGGGGCGCCTGGTTGGCTCAGTCAGCTAAGTGTCTGACTCTTGATATCGGCTCAGGTCCTAATCTTGCAATCCTGAGATCCAACCCCAAGTCGGGCTCTATGCTCAGCCAGTCTCTCTCTCCCTCTCTCTCTGCCTCTCCCCCCCTCATGCACGCACTCACACTCTCTCTCAAAATAAATAAATAAACGTTTTTTTAAAAGGAAAAAAAAAGAAAATACCTTACTCATAGTAGAAAAGAAAACCCTTATTTATTTATTTCTATGGAAATATTGCTATGAGTTGTAAACATTTTATAACCAAAGAAAAACAAATAATTGCACTAGATGGAATTGAGAACACAAATAGCAGAAGAACATACAACCAAAGAGTTAAATGTGATTATCTCTGGATGGAAAGAATATGTAATTTTACTCCTTTTTTTTAGTAGTAATTTCTAATATTTCAACAAAAGGCATATATTGCTTTTGTAAAAAGAATAAACGATAAAAGTCATGTTTGATTTTAAAAATACACAGCCAGAACTTAGTCCACAACACAATTGCAGAGGTCTCTATTCTATTCAATCCTATGGCCTTGCCGGATGATAAGGATGAAGGAGAGATTCTTCACAAATCTGGAAGCAAATACAGTGCAGTGGTTAAAGGCACGGGTTTTGAAGTCAGACAGACGTATTTTGGAACTGTAGCCCTGCCTCTTGCTCTGTGTGTTTAGCCAAGCTTCCTAAGCTCTCTCAACCTTGGTCTCCGCCATTGTAAAACGGGACTAACGATACCCAAGTACAAAGTTCAAACTCACTGTGAGGATTAAGAAAGGATTAAGTCTTTTAAGGCTACCATTTTTGCTAGTAGCCTTTTGCTAGTAGAATGATAATAATTTGTTTTACTGATGTGTTCATAAGAATTATTTTGGATAACATGTATAGTATTTTAGAAGCTCAGAAGGTTAAAAATCTTCTGGCTCTAAATTTTATGTTAATTGAAACATACTTCAAAGGCTATCAATGAGGGGTAATAAAAGGGAAGTTAATTGAAAAGCCTGAAGCTGTGATTGATCCCCTAGAGCGTTTGTTGTTTCGAAAGCATTTGGGACTGGGGTTTGTCCTAATTAAGGAAACGAGCATTCTAGGAGCTATTCCGTGGCCCCTCCATATGGCATGGTGGGAGACCAACATTATTTTAGCCTTGGTCCCCTAAACAATGTTTTCTTCTGTCTGGAGTCCCAGAATGCTTCGACAGCCTTCATGGTGTTTCCTCTTATAAGAGACATAACAAAAAAGATGGATAACAAGCCCTCCAGAAAAATCTGTTTTTCTTGAGGATAAATGACAATGTTCTACTGTCCTTAGAATTTTCACTTTCCCTTTTCTAAGAACAAATAACCGTAAGTGTAATATTCTAAATCACCATCACTCAAATTCTTGTGAAACATTAAGGAAAACTATCCTATCACATTAAGAAAAACCTAAGTGAAGGGCGCCTGATTGGCTCTGTCAGTAAGCGTCTGACTTCAGCTCAGGTCATGGTCTCGTGGTTTGTGGGTTCGAGCCCCACGCTGGGCTCTGTGCTGGCAGCTTAAAGACTGGAGCCTGCTTCAGATTCTGTGTCTCCCTCTCTCTCTCTCCCCTTCCCTCGCTCATGCTCTCTCTCTCTCTCAAAAATGAATAAACATTAAAAAAAGTGTTTAAGTAAAAATAAAAAAAAAAGAAAAACCTAAGTGAGATACTTTATACTTTGATACAGAAAGTTGGCTTATTTTCCTTGTTCCATAAGGACAATAGTCATCCTTTATATCAAGTGGGTGCATTTATCTACTACTGCTTCTCCCTATAACACAGAGCCTAATTTCAAGTTTTCTGGGAGTATATATAATTTATTTACAAGAGCCTCAAGACTGCTTGTATCCACATCAGAGAGCAGCATAATGATGATAACCACTTATGGCAAGAGGTTCTTTTTTAAATTGCAAAACATTAATGATTTAATTTACTCTCTCAGAATCTAGATGGGGACTGAAACCATAAGCTTATTCTATCCTCTGGGTAAACTTCATGCTGATTTATAAGGTGTGGAACTTTTCATCAGTTCTGTTCTTTAGGATGTTATTAATCAAACTCTAGAAGGAGATGGCTTTTAGACTGAGGCCAGAATGCCTGGATTCTAGCTGTAAGTCTGCCACTTCCAAGGTCATTAGCCTTGGATAAGTTTACATTTCTGAGCCTCAGTGTTCTCAACTGCAAAATAAAAAGTTGAAACAGATGATTTTCCATGGGCCATTTCCAGTTCTAAAATTCTAGGGTTTCTAAGAGATGCTTAGTTTTATGTACTGTAGTTCATAAAATGAGAACATTGGAAAGACACCCTGACTCATCAAAGGCATGTAAACTTTAAATTTTAACTGTTTAAAACACATTATCGCACATTATCGGTAATGATTATTTATTTTCTTCGTGCCTATTTCCCGATGAACATTGCCTAGAAAATATTTCCTGTACATTTAAAATGTATTATTCAGATGGACACACATCAAAAATTGTAGTTACGGTGTATAAGTTGTAAAAGGAAACCATTCTTAGCCTCTGCTTTCACCAATCTTTCCTTTTTAATTAATCAGGTACTCATTCATTCAATTAACATCCAGTAAGCATGTTTGGAGCATGTATGTATCAAGTGATATAAACAGACATTCCACTGTTTACATTATTCATTTAGTTTTTCCAGAAATCCTGAGGGTTAGAGAACAGGGTATTAGAGAAGTTACATACGACAAAGAATTGATAAGTAATGGGGCAAGAATTTGACCCCGGATTTGTTGGATCTGTCCCAAATATTTTTGTTTGCTTTTCAGACCCATTCATCCTCCATTCATTTCCACTCTGCCTCCAACCAGGATGGCTGACCTGTATGATTACATCAGTGTGCCAATAGGGACACCCAGAAAGAGATACTAGGGAAAATAGGGAGTGAGGACAGATGGGAAGTTTATGTCCTTGCCTCCTTCCCTGCTGGCTGAGTCCCTTCACTAGAGCTCAGGGTTCCACTGAAGTTGGCCTGCGCTACAACAGTTCTCCCTTCCAAGTTATGCTCACATTTTTTAGGCTAGCGGGTCTAGTCACGGTAACAGGTCTGCAGTACTACACTTGACATGATTTCCTAAATTCTGCCCTTGCCTTGAGAAATAGTCCCTTTTGAAGCCCTTCTCAGATTATCTTAATTAGAATATACTTCTCTTTCTTGTAGGGATCCTGACTAACATAGTCACCAAATTTCTTTCTACCATGCCATGCCATTTCACAAGGTAGCGAATATATATATTCACTATATATATATATATATATATATATATATATATATATAGCAACCTTATATAATATAGTGACCAACTGATTTGATCAAGTATTTGAGAACAGATATCTTCCAATAGTGACAACAAATGCTAATAGTTGAAAGACATTATCATTGTTCTGCTCCTATATTTCTCTCAATTAAAACTAAATTTCTCCCAATTAAATCAGCAAAGTATAGGATTGAAGCATGACCAAAATTCTGTTATTGCCTCAGTATGTTTTGTATCATAACAATTCAAACAAATCTAACCCACAGTGGTACTGAGTAAATGACCTATTATCAGCTCCTTCCATTACAGGGAAACACCCACGACATGCTATCCCTTCAACTACCCATACTTCAAGACAGGGCCTAGGGTTAAGTTTGAAAGAGATTTCCAATATAGGAAGGTTTATGTGACATCAAAAAAGAAGTACACCAACTCTTCATGTTGTTATTTCTATTGCCTGGAGTCTGACATGAACTCTAATTTTTTGTCTCCTCTATTTGAACAAAAAGTAGTGGTAGGAATTTCTGCTGATTCTACCAAATCGGCAGAATTCTAGGACTACTGGTGTTCTTATATCCTAGCTGAGGAAGATATCTAAATACCAACCTCTTTGTTTGAGTCAATTAGATAATGAAGCATGAAGGACGAGAATTTCTTGGCCTAAAGCAAGCAAGGACTGATTAATCTAAATGTTGTTGCAGTAATGGAAAAGACATGTTTGCTTGTTTGTTTGTTTGTTTGTTTGTTTGTTTTTGAGAGACAGTGAGTGAGAGTGGGTGAGGGGCAGCAAGAAAGGGAGAGAGAATCTTAAGCAGGCTCCATACCAGTGGGAAGCCCATACAGGGCTTGATCTAACAACCATGAGATCATGACCTGAGCCCAAATCAAGAGTTGGATGCTTAACGGACTGTGCCACCCAGGCACCCCAGGAGAAAACATGTTTTAAGCATTGAAAAAGAAGTCTCTAAACCGTGCATCCTTAGCCTGGAGACTTTTAACCTGGGATTTTAAGTCTTGGGTTTGGGGGAGTCTTTGAAACTACTGAAATATATGAGGGGCACCTGGGTGGCTCAGTCAGTTAAGCGTCCGACTTTGGCTCAGGTCATGATCTTGTGGTTCGTGAGTTCAAGCCCCACATCGGGCTCTGTGCTGACAGTTCAGAGCCTGGAGCCTGCTTCCGATTCTGTGACTCCCTCTCTCTGCCCCTCCCATGCTCGCATTCTGTCTCTCTCTCTCTCTCTCAAAAATAAAATAAATTAAACATTAAAAAAAATTTTTTAAAGAAATATATGAAAAGGCTTGTGTGCATGTGCTTTTGACTGGTAAGAGATTCCATAGCATTAATTAGAGTCTCAAAGAGGCCTAAAAACCAAAGTTAATAGGGGGAAATGGGCAATATGTCTCTTTATTGGCAAGACCAGAGAACACAGATTAGTAGAAAAGATTACTTAGATATTATTCTGATTCCATATACTCATCAGGCAACCTTTTTGTTTTAATGTCCCATGTAGAGTTAAGTAAGATATATATCTTAACTTCAATTATTGCTTTAGCTAAAAATCAGTTTCATGAATTTGAAATAGGCCCTTTATGTCCTTTTTCTCAGGGCTTGAATTTCTCTGAATAAGTTAATTGCTGAATTTCCAGACATATTGAACTGGAGAACTGGACCCAGGAACAACAACAACCAAATAAGTCCCTGATGTCTTTGAGATCTTTTCTGACAACCAGCCATAAGCCCAAACCACACGGCCCCTCACTACCACAGGTTAAACCTGGAGTTTTAATATGCCAATATTGAATATCAAAAAAGCTCACATGTTCTAGTACTTTCCTTCCCTTATACGTTTATTACTTTTTTCTCACCAGGGAAGCAGCAGTGAGCAATTTAGTGACTGAAAATAATTTTTTTTCATTTGAAAAATAGACATCCTGAGGATATAATAAAGAATAACATTTGTTTAGAGGGAACAAGGTAATAATTGTTCCTTTCTATCCAGATCAGTAGACTTCAGTTTTTGTGCTACGTGGTAAGAGGTAATAATGTGTTTGGTCAGCTTTGTCCTCAAAGAGTTATTGACGTGATTTTTAAGAAGTTACATTTTTCTGTCATTATGTTCACATAAAGGAGTGCTCTCTTCAAAGGAAATATGCTAGAAAGAAATCCATTATGAGGCTGTAATGAGTGTCCTTCACCAAATTCAGGATAGAGAGTTAAAGCCATAACTTCCATGTTCTTATTCATGCTGGAAAAGATTTTGAATCTCCAGTTCAGATCACAGAATGCTCAGAAGAACTATCTTTTAACACCATTATATCCAAAAGAGGCACTGCTTCTGTAATTCCCTCTGTAGCCCCCAAAGTTTCTTTCAAACTCTCTCAAAATCATCACCCATGTCTCCCAAGGCATTGATCATTTATCTCTATCATGCTCAACTCAATGCCTTCTTGAGGCTATTCAGGAATGAACATCCTTTACCATTTGACACTAATCACTCCCTTCTTCAAAAACTCTATTTCCTTAGTCACTGTGTTTAACTGCTTGAGAATAGTTTTTCTTGGTCTCCTCATAGGTCTCCACTCATTCTCCCTCATCTCCATTACTGACCATTCAGTGCCTCAGCCCTCCTCTTAAATGCTGTGTTCTCCAGGATTCTACCCTTGGTAATTTTCTCATTGAGAAATCTTATCCACCATTTCTATGTGGCAACACCTACATATGTATCTTCATGCCAGGTCACTCTGCTGAATATCTAGATCCGTTGCACCTAAATACCAACCAGGCATCCCTATCCAGGTACTTCAGACTTGCCTGCCCCAAATGGAATCCATTATCTTCCCCAGCCACTCCCTAGGCAAACTAGCTCTCCCTTCTATAATCCTTTTTTAGCTTAATTTTGTCCCTTTTCACCCAGGCATTCAAGTCAGAGGTTATTAATACTCTGAGACCTTCATACAAGTGATAACATCTGAGCTTCGTCCTCATAAATAAATAGAAATGTGCCAGTTTGGCAAGAACACAGAAGAGCATTCCAAGAAAGAAACAAGAATTTCAAGAAGGCATTGAGTTGAGCCTTTTTCCTTATGTGTTCTTTCAAGCTCATAATAAAAGGAAAGGACAAAGATGGGGGGAAAGTTTGAGTCATAAACAGCATGATGTATTTAGAGAATGATAAGAAACTATATTGGGCTGGATTATAGAGGGTACAGTAGAAATTGGCAGGAGATGAAATAGAAGTAGATTGGGGTCAGATTGTAAAAGATCTTACGCCTCAAGCTAAGGCTTTGTACTTTATTCTATCAGCAATAGGAGGTCTCCTACAATCCTTTTTTTAGCAACACTTTGTGCCCTTCACACTGACTCTAGTCTCTTCCAAATTCTCATCAGATCTGTCCTGAGTCATTTTGAGGAAATGTATAACTCTCAGAGAGGCATTCGCTATTTGTTGCTCAAGGTTCATGGGGACTACAATAGCATAGTCTTCTTAGTAAAGACATTGTAGTGAACATTTATTATGTTAGATAACCATCATCCACTTCCCCATCTTTTGGAAACAGAAACTCAGTTTTCTCTTCCACTTAAGTTTGTGTGCTTCAAGTGGGGGTGACTCTTTGTCTCGCTCCTGCACCCTTTCCTCCACCAACTGGACCATTTCATCACTCTGACCACAGAAACTAATTGAGAATACCCAAGACTCCATTAAAGCAAATGATAGTCGGGTACAGATATTTAGTTTGGACTGTTTAGGGAGATGCTTTCTGGAATATGAATGTGGGGAGATGTTAAGAGTGCAGCAACTAGAAACCAGCTTATCCCCACCAAGAGTCTGAGGATAAAGACAGCATGGAATAAAATATAGGCAAGAGATATCCATAGCTGTATTTTGAGTGCCCTGGGGGATACAGTGTAGTAATTGCAAAGCCTCCACCTTCAAAGCTTAAAACATATCTGCGAAAACATAATAACTATAAGAGTAATACTTAAGGAAAAGAAGGAAATTGGGAAACAACCCTCTTCTAGTTATACCACAAGGAGTCAAGAAAATAAGAGTGTTCATCTCTTCTCTATTGAGATACACTGGAGAGTCTGCCAATCCACTCAAACTTGAGAAAAGCAGGGGCGCCTGGGTGGCGCAGTCGGTTAAGCGTCCGACTTCAGCCAGGTCACGATCTCGCTGTCCGTGAGTTCGAGCCCCGCGTCGGGCTCTGGGCTGATGGCTCAGAGCCTGGAGCCTGTTTCCGTTTCTGTGTCTCCCTCTCTCTCTGCCCCTCGCCCATTCATGCTCTGTCTCTCTCTGTCCCAAAAATAAATAAACGTTGAAAAAAAAAATTTTTAAAAAAAACTTGAGAAAAGCAAATTTGAAGGAGTATTAAATTAGGCATGTAGGTTTTCATTTGTCTCTCAATCTTTTCTTCATTTCTTTCTCCCCATCAGCTCACATTCTTAAATATTAATGGGTAAAAATATTCTTACCCCTTACCCTGTGCTGGCTTTATTGTGAACCGTCTTATAACCATGTTTTTCTGTAGAAAAGGAGGGGTGTTGGCACACTAATTTTAAGCCAGATTGACAGGCCACAGAAAGTTAGACTGAGAAATGCTCACATGATTCGAGTGCAATCTAGGGATGGTGATGGAAGAAAGATGCTTCAGAAAACTGCAAAATCAGGAGACAGGATGACCGAGTGAGACTGAAGAATGGAGAAAGAACCTATGGGAATTTGGGCAGATCAGAGCAAAAAATACCAGTACGTAAAACTATCCAGGCATAAAGAAAGCTCCTAGAGGAGAGATTTATTAATATATTTTTTATCATGCTGAGCAGAATCTAAATGAGGGGAAGAAATATAAAATGGAAAAGTTCCAAAGAGAGTTGTTTTGAACTGAAACTAAGGAGTAGACCTGAGAGCAAAGTACAGAGCTTAAGATCGGAGGACCATAACCACCTCATCCTGTAAAAGCCCAGCACTGTTTCTGTCTGGCTCATGCTGGATCTAGTAATGAGGCCATCTGCTTGTAATGTTTGCTCTGTGTGTGGCTTATGCCCAGAAATCTCCACGCCTTCCAGCAAAGTCATTTTTACACTGTACTTGACAGACAGAGCATGTGTTTGTGCTAAAAACACTGCAGGAAAGGGGTACTGGGAGGAATCAGAAAAGCCTTGACCTTGGAAGAAGACAGTCATGAGTTCCAAGGAGGTAGTACCAAAAAGCTAGGCGCAGGGGAATGCTGAAGAACCGACCAGAAGTAATTCCTGAGACTCGTATCACACCATGGTAGGCAAGAACATCTGTTTGCAGTTGCTTTGGGGGAAGACAAAGCATTCTTTGATTTTAAATAACTTTACTTTCTTCAGTTTTTAGCTAAAAGAAGTAAAGCCAAAAATGACTTTGAAAATCTTAGTGGAGACCCCACTGCCAACTGGAAAAAGCCCAAATTACTTATCATGATCTTTTACAACCTGACCCCAACTTACTTTGCCACCAACCCCATCTCATGCATTTACTACCAAACCCACTCAAAAGTCTGACAATCCACAAATGTGGCAAACCCTTTAATGCCTCCATACCATTGAAAGTGTCATCTGCACTGCCTGAAATATAATTTTCACCCTTTTCCAAATGGATTATAATCCTGATGAGAAAACATATTTCTGTCTAGCATGCTTCTTCCAAATAATAGGCACTGTGATTAAACGACATTTTTATATGCCTCTTCTATTCAGCATCTTTCAGCAACTATTTTCTATCACACCAAACCAGATGTCTTTTCTTGTCCATCTCAGACCTAACTATTCTCCCACTTCTACCTCACAACCCTGGTTGATTTTAGTAATGCTTTCTTAATTAAGCAAATTGCTTTTGGTTACACACACACACACACACACACACACACACACACCACATTTGCCCCCTGGTTGTCGTGCGTGGAGGGTACTGGGCAGTGAGCATGGGAAGGGATCTGGCAAGTCTGAGGTGTGTATGAGGTCTAAGAAGCAACAAGCCCAATGTAGCTGACAGAAACGAGAACCAGACCCCTGAGCAGTAGCCATCAACAGGAATGAGTATGCTTGGAAGGGATAAAACCTTCTAAGGTGTCTACTTATGTAAGAGAGGATGCCATGGAGTCTACCCTGTTTTCAAATAGGGAATACTGCCTCTTCATCCCTCTAGACTCCTAGTTCTTTTTTTTTTAATTCCAGTGTACTTAACATACAGTGTTATATTTGTTTCAGGTGCGCAAGACAGTGATTCGACAATTCTATACATTACACAGTACTCATCACGATAAGTGTACCTTTTATTTTTAATGTTTGTTTATTTTTGAGAAAGAGGGAGAGAGAGAGTGACAGAGAGAGACAGCAGGGAAGCAGCAGAGAGAGAGGGAGACACAGAATCTGAAGCAGGCTCCAGGCTCCAAGCCGTCAGCACACAGCCTGGCGTGGGGCTCGAACTCACAAACCATGAGATCGTGACCTGAGCTGAAGTCAACTGCTTAACTGACTGAGCCACCCAGGCGCCCCACAATAAGTGTACCTTAATCCTCTTCACCTATTTTCCCCATTTCCCACCCATCTCCCCTCTGATAACTGTCAGTTTGTTCTCTGTAGTTGAGTGGTTTTTGGGGGGGTTTGTCTTTTATTTTTTTCTTTGTGCATTTGTTTTGTTTCTTAAATTCCACATGTGAGTGAAATCATGTGGTATTTGTCTTTCTCTGGCTTATTTCACTTAGCATAATACCCTCGACATCCATACATGTTGTTGCAAACGGCAAGATTCAATTCTTTTTTATGGTTGAATAATATTCCATTATATATATACGTATATATATGTATACATATACATATATACATGTATATATATCCTATATATCCCACCTCTTCTTTATCCATTCATCTATCGATGGACACTTGGGCTGCTTCCATAATTTGGCTATTATAAATAATGCTGCTATAAACATCGGGGTGCATGTATCTTTCTGAGTTAGTGTCTTTGTTTTCCTTGGGTGAATACCCAGGAGTGCGATCATTGGATCATATGTAATTCTATTTTTAATTTTTTGACGAACATCCACACTGTTTTCCACAGTGGCTTCACCAGTTTGCATTCCCACCAACCGTGAAAAAGGGTTCCTTCTCCTAGACTCCTTGTTCTCATTCTCCCTGTCATTCCATGTGATGGCCAGAACTCACCTCCAGGATACCCCAACTCCACTCTGATATTCTGCTATGTCCCTGGCACCTGTATCTTTGTCAGCTACTTTAAGATGTACATGTCTGTCTCCACAATGAGACTGTAGGCAACCAGAGAGCAATGGCATTGTCCTACATAAGTTTTTGACATGTACTCCAACATATAGGACAGTTTGTGCTGAAACAGTGCCTTGTTGAATGTATGAATTAGAGGCATTTTAGCCTTACCACCCATGTCATAATTGTTCTGTATATGAATTGAATAGATAACACTTTCTTTACCTCTTTTGCTGTTGAGATATGTGACTTTTTTTTTACATGCTAACATCATTCGTGTTCTGTAAAGTTGAATGAAGTTCGCCTTTGTTCACTAGCACCTTGATGTATTTCACGTGAAGAACGTTAGCCATGGATTAAACAACTTCTATTTTGTGAGTAGCTGCTTCTTGGCTATTTGTCCAGTTTCATCACGGTGATGACATGAGGAAGCACTTGGAAAGAGAAAAACTGTTCCTGACTGTACATATTTCACACGTTCTGATTTTACATGCTTTGTAATACAGTAATCGCATACTCAATTATAGCTTTCAAGGAACTTTTTCTTTTTTCTTTTTTCTTTTTTTTTAATTTTTTTTTTCAACGTTTTTTATTTATTTTGGGACAGAGAGAGACAGAGCATGAACGGGGGAGGGGCAGAGAGAGAGGGAGATACAGAATCGGAAACAGGATCCAGGCTCCGAGCCATCAGCCCAGAGCCCGACGCAGGGCTCGAACTCACGGACCGCGAGATCGTGACCCGGCTGAAGTCGGATGCTTAACCGACTGCGCCACCCAGGCGCCCCTCAAGGAACTTTTTCTTAATGAAATTTGCATTTTATTAATTCCAAATCCACAATAAGTGGGACAAAGAGAGGGTTGGGTTGTGACTTTATTCGGGAATATCATTCTTCATGGTCAGATTATGTGTTCAGAGCTCCTCAAATCATCTACTCTACAAATGGATATGTAAAATGCTGTACAGACACTCTCTGTCATTGCCAAAGACAGTCACCGCTCTGCCCTCCAAGAGAAAATATTGCGTTAACTTAGGTTAAGATACTTTATGCCAGGAATGTTCATTTCAAAATACCTTACAATGCAGATTTTTTATTAGAGCAGGTTCGTATTTTTAACCTGTAAATCTTCCTAAAGTGAACAGCTTTTACTGCACAGTTAAATGTCATTTCAGTTGAAGATTTTTAGGTTTTTTTTTTTTTTTTTACTTTAAGAGGTGCATTATTTTTAGCAGCTTTTTCAAAATCTAATTTTTTTGAAACCAGAGTTGGAGTCTCTAATTCCTTTAGACATCTCATAATTGTGTGCTCTTCAATGCATTACGTAGAAACAGTCAGACTTTAGTTTTGCTCCCATCTGCACCTCATGTAACTAGAATCTTATTCTATAAAAGAAAATATATTAAGTAATTATGATGATGACCATTTTGTTTTTGTTTTCTTCTTTTTCCCATTTGAAATCCCACAATGAATGTGTTTTAATTTTATGTTTTTTTTCCTAATCTGAACAAGGTAAAAAAAAAGAAAAGAAAAAGCTATCATTTTTCTTTTTGTTGATTTTATTATATGGTACTGCCATCTATGGGTCCTACTCAAAGAGTAATTTTGGTGTGGGGGAAGGAAATTTATAATTTGGAACCTAAACAACCATTGAGTCCTTACCTCTTAGTTACAAATAAGAAATTCAAAACTCTAAAAGGCTAAATAACTTCAATATAGGCACATGACTAGTCAATACTAGAGGCTGAACTATCACGTATACTTAACGTTTTATACCTGTACAAGTGATTTTTAATTTATATTTATTTGCCTCTTTTATAACTGAAACAAGCAGAAGTATCTGGTTCCTAACATTTGAAGATGTATTGCTTTTTAAAGTGAGGTAAAGATGAGCTATATTAAATATATAACCATCTACCATCTAAGGATCCCTATGTTAAGTCATTAACTTGCATATTTGTTTTGACGAATCTTTAAAGAATAAGGCAAGATCTCTGTGTTTAAGGAAGTTTTAAATCGCATCATATTAAGAATATATTTGCTTAAAAAGAAAGAAGATACTTGCATACAAATCTTAGGTAAGTTATTTAAAGGTAGGAGGAAGAAGAATTCAATGTAATTTTTAATTCTTTGAAATAATCTCCAGACACCAGGGCGTCAAAGAAAGAAAACGAAAGTGTGATTATTACCTCTGAGAGTAGCCACAAAAATATTTTGAAAGCTTAATGGCAAGAAATTCCAATGAGAAATTCACACATTTTATATTTCTTTCTCCAAAAGTTCAAATTTAATTTTAAAAAACACATTGGACATAATACTTTTCAATCTTCTTTTTTTGGTGTATTCAATTTAATACTGCCAACATTTTAATAATTTTTGCAACAATCATACAAATGAAATTGATCTTTGATTTCCTTTTTATTCAGCCTTGGAAGGTTCTGGAGTTAAGTTATACTGGTTTCTTAAAATGAATTGGGAAGCTTATCTACTTTTATGCTGCACAACAGGTATTATGGTATTGGAAGTACACTTAATGTTATTCCAAAACCTACCCTCATTTTAGGTTATCATGGTCCTTTTCCTTCATCAGCTTCTCGGGGACTTCTGGAAACTGTTACTATACCCTGAATATGTGTTGGGTTCTATGCAAAATATTTTTGTTTTGTTTTGTTTTACAGCAAGGTAAACTTGAGGTATAACTGATATACAGAAAGCTGAGCATATTTATGTATCCAGTTTCATGAGTATGGGACATATGCATACACCTATGACAGCATTTCCACTATCAAGGTAATAAATACATTCATCACCTCCATAAGTTTGTGTCCTTTTGGAGTTATTTCTTTTTGTTTGTTTTCATTTTTTGCTTCTTTCTGTGGGTAAGTAAGCATGCTTTGCATGAGATCCACTCTCTTAAATGTTTAAGTGAACATTCACTTCTTTCTTGACCTGAGTACCATTTTACTATTTCCCAGTTGTGTTAACTTAGTGTGAGGACTCTGAGATATTAGCATTTCCTAAAACCATGTCATATAATTGTTAGGATGTCCTTGGAACCACAGTAGAGGGGACGGCCATCTTGCCAGCGCAACCCAATGAAAAGCCCCTAGCGGTGCACCAGAACGACTTGAAGGTCAACCAATCACCAAGCGCCAGCGCAACCCAAGGGAAAGCCCCAAGTAGCGTGCCAGAACGAATTGGAGGTCAACCAATCACCCAGAGACAGCACGACCTGCAGCTTACCCCATCCCACCACACCCGGGTGCGACTCCTCTCTCTCTCTCTCAGTCACGGAACCTCGCCCGAGACCTTAGTTCCCAATAAAGCCTTTGACTGCTAAAATTTTTTAGCTTCTGACTCTTATCTTTACCCTGCCTTATGCCTGACCCTAACAATAATCACTACAGAGTAACAAACAAGAGACATTCATTAAAGTCTATCTGCTAAAAACTGAAGTTGTTAGTGGATCAGCCCACACTCTCCCACCCATGTACTGATTCTCCCTGGCCTATTCTTGAATAACACCCGAAGTTCACGGTGAAACAAGGCAATTATGTGGAAGGTAACTATTTATTCAGGGAGAATAATAACAGTCACAGTAAAAAGTACATGATTTCTTTTTGTATTTATTTTCTAAGGAACTTCACAGTTATTTTAATGATCTTTGGCAGGATGCAGAGAGAATTTATTTCAAGAAATTTCTTTGCTGTATAGGTTAGCCTAACCACCTAAATTAACTTCGTGCAAAGAACAGGCCTTACTAACTTCCCAAAAAAGGCTTATAATGAATGTCCATTGTAAACAGGAAAATAAATGATTTCTCAATTCTCCCTGCATAGACCATGCTTGTTTTCTCATTTACCAATCACTTTATAAAAAAATTTTTTTAACGTTTATTTATTTTTGAGACAGAGACAGAGCATGAACGGGGGAGGGTCAGAGAGAGAGGGAGACACAGAATCTGAAACAGGCTCCAGGCTCTGAGCGGTCAGCACAGAGCCCGACACGGGGCTCGAACTCACGGACCGCGAGATCATGACCTGAGCCGAAGTTGGACGCCCAACTGACTGAGCCACCCAGGCACCCCTCTCATTTACTAATCATTTTATAAACAAGGTAGGAAATAATGTGAAAACTGTTTTGAATAAATGTAACCACATTCTGCCAGCACTTACTGAAGATTTAATAACAAAAATAATTATAATCAACATTTAGAATGTGCTTACTATGTGCCAGAGAGTTTAATTCCTGAGTTCATGCTCTCAAAACAATATTATAAATTTGCTGTATAGAGAGTTCTGGGTTAGATGCTATGGGAATTATAAGTATGAGCAACATCCAGTCATGGTTCCCCCAAATATTATAGTCTCATGAAGAAATAATTTTACAAATCACTGGAACACACACACACACACACACACACACACACACACAAATCTATGTACAAGAAAGGTGCAAATCAAGTGCTATTTGACAAAATTCTTGGAAGAGATATCCTTTGAGACTAAACTTTAAAAGCACAGGTAGAATTTGAACAAAAGTTGAGGCCAAAGTATACCCCAGAAAGAAAAAAAATAGCAGCTAAAAGACAAGTAAGTGGGAAATTTTAGATGTGTTCAAGTAATATCAAGTTACCTATTTTGGCAGGAGCTTCAGTTAATATTAACTTTTAGGGGTGCCTGGGTGGCTCAGTCATCAAGCATCCAACTCTTGATTTCAGCTCAGGTCATGATCTCACAGTTCATGAGTTCAAGCGCCACATCGGGCTCCATGCTGTCAGTGCAGAGCCTGCTTGGGATTCTCTCTCTCTCCCCCTCTCTCTCTGTCCTTCTGGAGCCTACTCACTCACTCTCTGTCTCTCTAAATACATACATACATACATACATACATACATAAAATAGTAAAGTAAAAAAGTCAACTTTTAGAAATGATCGCAAAAAGTTGAATCAGAAATAGACTGTGGAAAGTCTTCTCAACCACAGTAAGTATGTGATGGATTTAGGCACAGAAGGTAACTAGAAAGTACTACGAGCTCTGATCCATTCCATTCATTGGAATGGTGACAAACAAGAAGCTAGAAGATGTAGAACAATGAAGAAAACTATTTACAACTTTAAAAGTGGTTGGGATGGAATGAGGATATAAACCAGAATGGTGGTGGTAGGAAAAACATAAGGGGACAGTTATGAGAAACATGATAATGGAATGTATCCTGTGGCTTAGCATTCACTAACTAGATGTGAGAATGACAGAGGAGTCTAAGACACCTTACAGGTCTGAGTCAAAATGATCTGCAAAATGATGCTGCTATCAGGCATAGGGGAATCAGAAGGGATACATCTAGATGGAGGAAATGACAAGTTTCTGGTGAGAATATGAAATTCAAATTGCCAGAAAGCATTCAAACAGAATTCCCGGGAGGGCAGGTGGAAGTGCAAGTCTGGAAATCGGTGCTGGAGTGGGTCATCTGAATTCTTTCCACATTGAAGAGATCATTGAATTCATAGGAGTAGTTGAAATTTGAATTGCTTAGCAATTAGAGGGCCAATGAAAGCGATCAGGAAATCCTTATTCCCAGTATGACAGGAGATAGATAACTAAAGAAGGACATACAGAGGACTTCAGATAGGTAAGAAGAGAACCAGGAAAAAATGCTACAGAACCCAAAAGAGGAACCAGTTTCAAGGAGGAAACTGTCAAATGTTTCAGGCCAGGGGAAGACGATAAGGACTTAGAATACATTTCAGATTATACTAGGGGAGACTATCAGTGATCTTTGACATAAGATTTTTATTAATGACCTTCCCCAAAATATTATCACCAACAGGGCCTTTTACCAACAGTGTCAGCCTGCATTATTTGCTCTCAGTAACTGATTTACTCCCCATTTTCACTGTTCTTTTCAGTAAGAGGAATACACTTCCAACCCCATGATTTTGGGCTTGGCCTTGTGACTTGTTTTGGCCGAAAGAATGTGAGCAAACTTATGCCATCTTCTCACAGAGGCAGAGACTGTGCTCGTGCGGTTAAGTTCTGCCCCTCTTGGGTTCTGCCTTCTGCCACAAGAATAGCACGAGGGTAGGGGCTGCTCCTTCAGCCTAGGTCCTGGAATGGGAGGATCGATGGAGCAAATCCCAGCTGAGCCCAGCCAAAACGGCTCAGCCAACTTTCAGCCCTCTTGCAATATAGGTTAAAAATAAATGCTTGTGCTCGTAAGCCATCGAGTTATCACAGTTTTTTGTTACCACGGCAAAAGCTAATACACCACGGTTAGAAAACAGATAGGACTGTTTAAAACATTAGAAGCTTTGGAAATGTTGCTGTTTGAAGTTGCCTGAGGCATACAAATTAAAAATAATTTACATTAATCATTGTCATAAACCTGAATCAATGTCTGAAAAACATTGCCTATTAGCCCTTGGCCATTCACTTAAGTAATTTGTAGGCACATGTGAGCCTTTGTAAAGCCCCTCTAATAATGTGATATACAAGATATAAAGCATGTTTTCTTTTCATTTGTCTCCATGGGCTCTTTAATAGCCCTATAGCCACACTCTCCCAGTACTTGGATTTACCAGGGAAAGTCCTTTTCTTCCCTGTTATTGTTGGCAAAAGCTGCATCATTCTGGTCTGTTCAGAACTCAACAATCTGTATTGCCAATTGTGCTATTACAGTGTCTCTTAAGAGTTCTACCACTGTTCCTTTATTCTTGGTACTTCTTTGTGATTTATGAGTTGTTTTACGGCAGTGTAATGTGGCTCTTGACATATAGTTGCAACACACTAAATTGCCCTGATTTAAATAAACAGCTTAACATGTGAATGTATTGAAGCATTTTTAAATGTGGGATTTTTCCCCTTGATTTGGCCTGAGAAACCAATGGCATAAAAATTAAAACACAGTGCCTCAGCTTATCACGTGTACAATGTTTCCTTTGCTGCTTCTATTTGTGATGTTGCTGGCAACTAAAACTGTGTGTCTTTGAAGAAAGATAGTATATTGCTTTACAACATGAAGATTTCTTTCATTTATCATCACCATATTTCCAAAATCACATGGATAGTTACTTGCATAAAAACAGAGATAGTTCTGTTTTTAATTATGTTTCGTATCAAATCAGGAAGATGCAAATGTGTGTAAATAATGAACAACTATACACTATTTTCCTTGTAAATATTACCAGCACCACCCTGTGTGGTCAGAAGCATGTTGCTGATACTAACCTGTTACACCTGGAAAAAAATGAGGTTGAAGACATGCCCCCAAATGTGCAACTATCCTGAATGCAAAAGCTGCATCTGTAACCACTGCTGACTCGAGGAGGAGGCAGCAAATGGCACAATGGGGACAGATGTAAAGTCCAGGAAGGTACAAAGAGGCTGGTATGGAACCGTTAGTGAAAAGATGAAAGGGATTTTTTTAAAAATGAAAACCCAACAGCTTTCAAGAGAAGGCAAACTGGGGAGTGAAAGTTCTCAGTGGGAAATACATCAGCATTGCTTCAAGAAATATTTTTAAATTAAAGGAAATCTGGATTCTTAGAAAACGGTACCTGTCCAAATGTTCTTTTCCCTGCTTTTATTACTTTAAGTGTTTAGTTCTCATTCCTCATTAAATAATAGTACTCCCTACCTAATTATGTTCTCAAGAGTATATTTAATTACAGTTTCTACGTTCTGTGATTTGGTCGTTAAATCAATACACTATGACATCATGTTTCTCCTGGAGCGCACTCAAAAAGCATAACCTACTCAGCCCTTGGATTTTCCTTTTTTTCTCCTGAGAATTTTCCCTTTCTTTCCTTTTTGTTATTTTTATTTTTTGAAGAGAGAGAATGTGTGCATGCACATAAGCAGGGGAGGGGCAGGGGGAGAGGGAGAGAGAGAATCTTAAGTGGGCTCCATGCTGTCAGCTCAGAGCCTGATGCCTGGCTCATCTCACGAACCCCGAGAGCATGACCTGACTGAAATCAAGAGTCAGACACTCAACCGACCGAGCCACCCAGGTACCCCAAGAGTATTGCCTTTCTATACATATGGGAAAATATGGCATTTCAGTTCCACTGTAATTTCTTCCTCCAGCAACAAAGCATTTGTAAGATTGCCTTGAACTATGAGCCTACTCACTCTTTGAGCCTTCCTGGAGAGTTAGTCCTGAGCTCTGCATCCCATATGATTGAGTGGGAGCCATACCTGAACATCTGTCTCAATTCAACCTCCAAATTCAGTTCTTAGTTCCACTATGGAAGCTGAGGAAAATAAAAAATTTTGACCTTAGAAGTTCATTTTCTCAAATATATCCACACATCAGTAAAGCTAATGATTTATTTCTCCCTAGTTTTTGCTTTTTTCTTTTTCCCTTCAGGAAGCCGTATAGTGCAGAAATCATAAGAGACCAAAAATTAAATTTCTTAATAGGAACTATCAAATGTTACAATGCAATTTATCTTCTCGCATAGTTTGTCAACAAAATTTTGGAAACCACTAACAATAACAACACTACAGTATTTATCTTGTAAGATTCTTTAAAGGACCTACTTCAGGAATTAGTGAGGTAAAGAGAACAGGTTAAAGATGCCAACCCATATCCTGAGGTTAGGTAACATTGTATTCATTAATTTCAGCACACCATCCTTAGTGATAATGTGTACTAATAGACAAAATGTACATTTTCCCCTCTCCTTAAAGAGTTTGGATGTTTAAGCTCTGTATTAAGTTTAGTCAGATTTAAATAATCAAATTGTCAGCACATAAAAATCAAATTGAAAAGATTTTATTTCTTTAACTGTCAGAATTAGAGCAGCTTACATGACAGCTTACATTCTCATTTTTTTTAACTTTTTTTTTTTGAGAAAGAGAGAGAGAGAGAGAGAGAGAGAGAGAGAGAGAGAGAGAGAGAACAGGCAGGGCAAGGGCAGAGAGAGAGGGAGAAAGAGAATCCCAAGCAGGCTCTGTGCTGTCGGCATGGAGCCCGATGCGGGGCTCAATCTCACAAACCATGAGATCAGACCTTAGCTGAAATCAAGTGTCAGATACTTAACCGACAGAGACACCCAGGCACCCCTACATTCTCATATTTTGCTTCTATTTCTTCTGCTTTCTATTATTTCCTAAGATCCACAATTTTCTTTCTTGCAGCCATAGCTTCAGTATTTATAAGATTTTATATAAAGCAAAATATTGCTTCTGAATAAAGACTTAGATTTTCAAATTCCTAAAGATACGGGTAGGTTCTGGATTTATTTAACATCAATATTTAATAAGTGTACAAGCAAAGGACACACTTAAGCTTAGTTAAAAGTCAACAAGGTAGCTTGTGTGTTAGGTGCTGTCATTGCCATGTGACAGATGAGAAGCTGTGATTCAGCAAATTTTTTTAAATCTTGCTTTAGGTTAGAATTTGTAGGTGAAAACACCCAGGTTTGGCTCTTCTTGCCACCTCAACCTTCCTTCCAGATCTGTTGTGTCTAAAGATGCAGTGTCATCCCCTGATGCTCCCTCTCACTGCCTACCTCACCCCTACCTTCCAGACACATGATGCTCCCTCTCACTGCCTACCTCACCCCTACCCTCCAGACACATGACTATTAGGCCATATTAAACTGCTTTGCACCTCTGAGGCTTTGCGCCTTCTCTCACTCTTCTGGAATGTCTTACTCTGCTTATGCCTGCCTGAAAACTAAGTAATTTGTGGGGGGGGGGGGGGGGGGATGACAGCTCAGAAGTCACCATCTCTCAGGAGAGTTTCCGTGAACTCCTTCTTACAGTTTGCACCCACCACACCACTTTGTAGCCTTCCTCCCCTATCTCTTTATCCCTGGTCCTCCTTGCCCTGAATCTCCTCCCAGATTGTGAGCAATTTGAGAACAGGGACCAAGCTCATCATCTCTGAATCCAAATCCACAATACTTAACCGCTGAACAACACATCACTGGCCCCAGTTAAAATTTGTCAAATCAGGCCCTCAACTTTGAACAACAATCATTATATAAACAGCAGGTGGATATGACAGAAGACGATGTTTCCAGAAGTAAAAGGGCCTTGTATGTTGTATCCTGGTGCTTTGATAACATTTTTGAATGAGCTATTCTCCATTCATAAAGAAGAGAAAAACTTCTATCCCCTTAAACATTTCTAGTCTCACAAGATAAAAATGGTATGAATAGATGAGTGGTCGGACTATGTAAGGACTGTCAGAAAGCATTACAGATCGATTATTACAAACAAACATCATTTTAGTCAGTTCACAGCAGATACTTTCATATGGCAAGGAATTTCATCCGTTTATCTATGTATTCATATTTGTATTAATTCTCTATTGTTGCATAACAAATTACCCAAACTCTAGCGGCTTAAAACAAAGTTTCTGAGGGTCAAGAATCTAGGAACAGCTGACTTGGGTTGATGTGGTCTCTCCTTAGGTAGTAGTCAAGCCATTGACTGGGTTTGTAGTCATCTCAAGTCTCAACTGGCACTGGAGGATTAATTTCCAAACTCATTTACAGGGTTGTTGGCAAGCCTCAGTTCCTCACTGGCAGCTGGCTGGGGGCTCCAGTTCCTTGCCATGTGCACCTCTCCATAGGGCTCAGAACAGCTTCTTCCCCCTCAGAACAAGAAAAATGAGAAGGAGAGAGGGAGAAAGGGAGAGAAGGAAAGGGAGAAGGAGAGGAAGAGAGAGAAAAAAAGAGAGAAAAGAGCATACTCAAGCTGGAAGCCACAGTCTTTTTTATAACCTAATCTTGAAAGTGACATCGATAATTTCCACCACTTCCAGTGTGTTAGAACTGAGTTAGTAACTCCAGTACATACCCAGGAGGGAGGAAGTAAACAAAGATATGAATACATTCAGACAGGGGATCTCTGGGAGCCATCCTAGAGGTTAAAATGTTACAAGTTTATCCTAGAGTATATTCACTTGGAGGATACATTGCTTAAAGCCAGTTGTATTTTGGAGGTATACAAGATTTCTATGGCCAAGCTGGACTTCCAGTTATACCTATATTAATTTTGTTTAACCTAACATTATTGCAGTCATGCTTTATATTATTGAAAATTGAGTTCTAAATTATTAGTTGTTGCATGTTTTAGACTAAGTCCTAAATTAGTTTGTTTAAAAAGACTCTTAGTACTGACTCTCAGGGCTTTGATTTAAATACAATTTTGGTTCATATTGTCTTCTAAATATTAAATAACTTCTTTTACCGCCAGCTTGGCTAGATTATTAACTATATGACTCCATAATTAATTAGCAATATAGACCAGCTAGTCATACTCCAAGTATTGGCCAGAAAATACCATCTCAAATTATCTGCATACCATATTTAACTCAGCTGAGAGAAAACAAATTTTTGGATGACTGATTGAAGTATATGGAGTCCACTATTTCCTCTAAAGACTCTAAAAAAGTATTTCTCAAGTGTGGTTCATAGACCTCTTGTACCATCAAAGACTCCCAAGGTGATTACCCAAACTCAGACTCTAGCAATCCACTTCCAAATTACTGAGTTAGAATCTCTTAGGGGCGATAAGGATGGGAGAGATTCATGAATCTACACTTAAATGAATTACCCACAACCTTTGCTACATTAAGCCAGATCATTAAAGAATGATCATATTGGTCCCCTAGAAAACAGATTCTGCTGAATTATATTCTAGTATCAGTGCTTTTTCCCAACATTGATGAACCTTATGAGAAATTATGAGACTCAATATTGTGTATATTTAAGAATCCATAGGAAAATTTTCTCACTGGTCTTAGTAGATTTAATTCCCAAATGAATGACTTAATTCCATGTTATGCTCATTATGAATCTTATCACCAATCCATTTTCTCTCTCTGATCACTAGAAAGGTCAAAGTCAATCCTTAGCCCACACTTGGCCTGCACATAAAACTTCATAGCTTGAACCTGAGGTACCATTTTCATTCCTGCCTTCATTTTACTTAGCTGGCTTTATTTTTCTTCACCTTGTTTTTTGTTATAAACTAATCTTAATTTAGTTAAACTTTCTATATTTTATGTTTCATTGTAAGTTTATTTATAGACTCACTGGAACAAGGAAGATGAAATGATGGTATGACTATTTTGAATTAATGAATGAGAAAAGCATATATAATTTTTTAAATTTACCTTTCTAAACTCATTGTTTTGTTTGTTTGTTTGTTTGTTTGTTTGTTTGCTTTTTACCAAGTCCCTGAGCCAAAGTCTAAGTTACTTATTTATCATGAGCCTTTCCTGAGAAATGTTAGCTTGGAAGTACACTTACCATGTGGTTTCCCATCTGTATTAGTTCCCTTTAAATTTGTACTGCTTTTCCTTATAATGACTTTACCAAATTACAGGAGACACAGGAATTATTTATGTTTTAACATTAAAGATCTAATTGGCTTTATTAAACGATTCATGAATCAGGCAGCATCCCATCTAGCAAACAGGGGAGCTACCAAGGAATTGTTTTTAAGTCACCCAAGACCCTATCATTTGAACACATCTGTTGTCTTTGTTTTGGTCCATTTCCTTGTAGTCACATTTTGTTAACCTACAGCACTTTTCAATTTTACTCAGCAAACATTTTCTGAGTGCTGACGGTGTGCCAGTCAGTGTGTTACATACTGGGTTGCAAAGATAAAGACACAGACAGCTCTGTCTAGCAAATTATGTAAACATGTAAATAAGTAATGCAATACAATGTGACAAGTGTGTGGAGATCTCTAGCCCTTCACAAGCCGAAAACCCTTCAGTCAGGACCTAAAAGATGAAGAAGAGGTCTGTTCGTAACCATTGGAAAGAAGGCATTCCGCACTGCCACACAGCGATGGCTTGAGAATGAGGCCCGAAAAGTAGGCAGTCAGGGACCAGGATTGTGAAAGGTATTACACGCCGGGAAAGGGAACTGTGATATTCTAGAGACCTATTACAAAACCAGAAAGAGTTTTAAGTGGAAGAGTAACATGAACAGATTTGCATTTCAGAAATCATTTTGGTAGCATTAGGAAGGACTATTTGGAAGAAGGGCTGCCATTAAGACAGATAAGCCATCTGAGAAACCATGGCAATGGTGGTAAGACACAGTCTTAACTGGACCATAATAGTAAAAATTAAGAGTCAAGGGACAAAACAGAAATGTTTAAAGAGAATCAACATGACTCAGTGACTACACAGTAGTGAGCATACAATAGGGGCCAGGTGGGAGCGGAGGGGGTGGGGGTAGAAAAAAAATCTTGAGTGACTTCAAAGTTTCCAGTTTAGGCTGCTGGAATGACAATGTTGCCATTAACAAAGAAAGGAAACAGTTCCTAAAAAAAAAAAAAAAAACAAAAAGGTTGCAAATGGGATTGTGGGGGAAGGTTGGAGACTAGTGAAGAGATGAGAGTTAGCTGAGAGGTCATCCTGTTTGAAATGCTGGTGGGGCTCGGAGAGATTCCCTTTGTGGCTCTTGCATATATACAGTCAGAAGAGATTTGGGAGCATTCCCTAACTGGCTGGTAGTTAAAACTCGTTAAACCTTTGTTAGGTCTGATTTAACGTGTGCTGAGGGAGGAGGGATGGAGGCAGTAAAAAATTGATGGAAATGCGTGGAGCAATTAATGAGGGACAAGGAAACAGAGAATCAGCATAGATCAGAGCCAAGATTTGGCTGTAATGGCACAGACACAGAGCCATGTGAGAGACTTCTTTAGTTCAAGATGAGAGAAGCCTGGAGGAGACTTCACTTCTATGTGGGAAAAAAATGCCTTAGTAATAGCAAGGGAGCATTAAGAGAAGGCATTCATTGCCTCCCTTCCCTGTTATCGCTGGACCGAAAAGAATCAGCAACTTTCACTCACGGCCTTCAAATGTGAAAGCTCCACTCTTCCATACTGCCTTCCTAAACTGTCCAGAATAAAAACAGAATGATGTTGAAGTGGTAAAGGACCATGGACATCTTTCCAAGTCATGTTCCTATACAGACACCAAGTTATGCTCCTATATAGTGCATCCTCTCTAAAGAAGTCTCTGAGAAGAAGCCAGAGAAGACCTCCAACAGAGACACCTGTTTAATTTGCATTAACCACAAGTTTCCCAATGTGACTGAAGAGTTGCCCAAGGTTATTAGTGAGCTAGGAATAAAACCCAGGTCCTTCCAAGCATCTAGCAGTGTTTTACATATATTCCTTGGAGTCAGGTGCTGATAAGATACCTCAGAAGCCACCAGATAAGATTAAGAGGAGACTGGGTAGGTGGGCCTCCAGGTATACCCCACCATTTCAATCAAAACAGCTTTGCTTTTATCTGTTTTATATATCAGTGTTCCATTTAAAGTTTGGAATTTTTTAGTGTTTTAAACTAGTCTACTAGACGCATGCAAGTTTAAAATAGAAAATGGTGGGGTGCCTGGGTGGCTCAGTCGGTTAAGCACCCAACTCTTAATTTCGGCTAAGGTCATGATCTGTCAGCTCACGGGATCAAGCCCCGAGTCAGGCTCCACACTGATAGCACAGAGCCTGCTGAGGATTCTCTCTCTCCCTCTCTGTCTGTCCCTTCCTGCTTGCACGCACACCCACTCTCACAAAGTAAACATTTTTAAAAAGTAGAAAACAGTATTTTGATATAGCTAGTTGGGTGATTTTGTTTGGACCAAAAGCTCTAACCACTCAAATAAATTACAGGCTCCTTGAAGGTCAGAATTTTGTCTTAAACTTCTTTGAATCTCCTGCTTCCTACCAATGGGCCTTACACAAAATAGATGAACAAAAAAATATATATTTATGGAAGACAGATTTGACCCCAGGACACTTTATTACTTAGTGGCCTTTCCCTAAATATCTCCATTAATAGGCAGAAGACATAGGGAAAAGTCTTGTACTAACAAAGAATCTTCATTTCCTCTAAAGCTTGAGTGTAAGCTGGGGCCCTTGAAAACAAACCAAGTCTTGTTAATCGGTCAATGTGTTCCAACACCTGAGTAAGACAGGAAGTGTGAGATGGGAACTCTGGTTGGAAAGTCAGAGCTCAGCCCCTTCAGTGGCCCAGGAACTAGACCCTCTGAATGTAAACAGAGAAAAACTAGTTCAGAGTGGTGAAGGAATTTCTCATTTATTTTTATAAGAATCAATATCACATGTTAGAAGGGAATGAGGCAGACATTGATATAAACCCTGTTCCATGATTTAATAGCTATGTGACTTGGTTTTAAGTTCCTTAAACTGTCATATCCTCAGTTTACTCATCTGTAAAATGGGGTGAACATTACATGCCTCACAAAGATTAAATAAGATAATGTGTTTAACATGCATTTCACTGTGCCTGGCATGTAGTAATCTGTCAATAAGTAGTAACCATTATTATGTAGGAAACAACACAGGTTTAGTAGAAAAGGTTGGGCTTTGATGCCGGGGGTGGGTGGGGACACTGAATTTAATCTCTGTCCTTGGCTCTACAACATTGATGAGTCACTTTACATCTCTGGGTCCCATATTCTTTATATGTACAATAAGTTAATGACACCTAATTCCTTTATCAAGTGATAGCTCCCCAAGAAGGAGTAAAGATCTGGGATCTTTTCTTTCATTTTTTTTTCAGCTTCCCACAACAAGGTGATGCTCATAAATCCATAACCCATGTGGTCTAGGGTTGTAAATCATGCAGCATTCAACAAAGCAATCCCCAAAGTTAATTTCAAGCTTTATTTTCTTCTTTCCAAATTATCCATCATTTCATATTTTCTGGCTGCCCATCATCCCTGAGAGCCTCCTATTCTTCCCTGTGAACATATTCTGTCTCATATATACTTTCAGGACCCTGCCATCTTGCTTCCTCCATCACATCTCCCCTGCCCTCTCACCCTCTACTGCACACCGTCCCCAAGGTGGACAATTGTGCCCTTCGAATTTCCTCAAAGCTGGAAAGGAAGAAGCCAAGTGGTACTGCTTAAGGTTATTCTGTTCTTGTCACATGGGGTATGGGAAAGGCTGTTTTACCCCCACATGGTAATGATTTTGTACTATAACCTTGACATGATATTATCTTGTCTTCTCTACCCCGTGACTATGAATTTGGTAATTTTGTGACTGTGTGAACTCAAAGCGTAACAACGCTTGGCTTAAGCCCTTAAGAACTTAAGGGCTCACACGCTGCTCCCTAAAACTATGCCATTGCATGGGCTGAGAAACAGATGTGTTTTTACTAATTCTTCTACTTATTGGGTATTTTTTTTAATTCTCAGGGACACAGCTTGTGTTAGGAACAGCTCTGGCATTGCTGAAGAGTTCATTCAAGGGCAGTGGTTCTCAAACTTTGATTCACTTTAAAATCACCCAGTGAACCTTTAAAAACTTGGAATACCTAGACTGAACCACATGCCAATCAAATCAGAATCTCTAGAGGTAAGACTCGGGCATCAGTATTTAAAAAGCGAAACTAGAAAAACTCCCAGGTGATTACACTGCACGCCCAAGTTTTCATCTCACCACAGTGCATCTCACAGTGGAACTACATAAGAATCCCCTAAAGAGGTTTCTTAAAAATTCCAAGTCCCAGTGTCTATGATAATTATATCATAATCAGTGGGCCCAAGCACTGAGTATCTTTTAAGATATTCTGGGTGATTCTATGTGGCCCATTTAAGAAGTACCATTGTGTCAAGAGAATAACAAGACAAGCCACAGACTGAGAAAATACTTGTAAAGCATATATCTAATAAAGGACAACTACCCCAAATATACAAAGAACTCATAAATCAACAACCAATTAGAAAATGAACAACCCAATTAAAAACTGGACAAAAATCTAAACAGACACCCCAACAAAGAAGATATACAGATGGAAAATAAGCATAGGAAAAGATGTTCGACATCACATGTCAAAACATCTCAGTTCTTTTTAAGTTTCTTTATGTTGAAAGAGAGAGAGAGAGAGTGTGTGGGCAAACACAGGGAGAGAGAGAGAATCCCAAGTAGGCTCCATGCCATCAGGGCAGAGCCCCATATGGGGCTCAAACTAACAAACTGTGAGGTCATGACCTGAGCTGAAATCAAGAGTTGGACGTTTAACCAACTGAGCACCCAGGCACCCCAATACATCACAGTTCTAGCCAGAGATAATTCTCTATCCAGCTCTGAAACCAGCAATTATTTATACTGTATAGAACTGTAGAAAGAGAAGGAGGAAGCTGAAAAGGCAGAAAATAAAGAGGAAAAACATCCTATAAAGACTTTGCTTGAAGTATAGATATACTACCCTTAAAGGATCAATTGGCCAGTACCCCTTCCAGGAAAAGATGATTCCAGCATTTCTCAACGTACATCTCCTCACACCTACATCAGATGCAGATTCCTGGGCCCTACCTAGACTTGCTGAATCCAAATCAATAAACATAAGGTAGAAAACTGTGAATTACTAACAAGCATCCCAGAAGATTCACATGCCTAAAATACGTTTGTGAAATAGTGATTTAGAGGAAAGCTCAGTTCTAGTAAGTCTCATGATGCCAAGTCACATAGCTCTCTTTTCAACTACTTTTCAACTCTTTTAAGTCTCTGATGGCTGAATGGAACTCAACATACCATTATCCTTCCCAGGACTGAAGGATAAGGATTCACATCATTCAGACCTCTTACTAAATTGCATCAAGGTGAGACCCAATCAGCTTGCAGTGAGATATGCCATGAGAAACAGGAATTTGTTGTTCTGTCTCCTGCAATGAAGGCTTTGAAGATGTTGCTGATTTAGAAAATGTGTTCTCTTCACAAGATGCTCAGGAGACATTTCTTTCTTGTGTTGTAAATAGCAGTGCACCTTCTGAACAATTAGATGGTGGGTTGTTTTTTTTTTTTTTCATCTTTGGAGGAACTAAATGGCTTAACTAATCAGATTTCTTTCTATACATTGACCAGTCTAATCTGAGGCTTATGTCTATCAAATACCTAGGATTTAAAAATGTGCATCGCTGAGGTGCCTGGGCTCAGGTCATGATCTCACGGTTCATGGGTTTGAGCCCCCACATCGGGTTCTGTGCTGACAGCTCAGAGCCTGGAACCTGCTTTGGATTCTGTGTCTCCCTCTCTCTCTGCCCCTCCCCTGCTCGTGCTCTGTCTCTCTCTCTCTCTCTCTCTCTCTCTGTCTCTCTCAAAATTGAATAAACATTAAAAAAATTTTTTTTTAATGTGCATTTATGAGTTAATTTCAGTCCTAACTCTTCTTATGGTCTTCCTCTTTATTTCCCCTTGCCTTTTTCACCTTCAATTTGTTATCTTTTTATCTTTTACATATTCTTACAAGCCACTTTAAAGTACTTTCTGGAACAAAGCATGTTCTAGACAGATAGATGGGTAGACAGAAAGATAAATCCTTCTGGGCCTCATTTTCCTCAGTTATAAAATGAGGGATTCAGACCAGGTGATCACTGAGGTATTTTCCAGATCCAAAGCCCAGAATTCTCACATAAATTTTGGTACAACAATGAAATCTTGTTTTAAATATACCATATTTTTTTAATGTGTTATTGCAACATTTTGCTAACTAAGAGCTTAGACAGAAAAGTGAAGAAATACCAATTTCAGAAAGGATTTTATATCTACAGAATGCAATTGTCTTTCACTCCATCTGATTTTACGATAGTGCTTTATGACTTTATGAAACCAATAAAAAAAAGAAAAACACCGTTGTCAGTTAAAAAAAATTCATTTGGGGTGCCTGGGTGGTTCAGTCGGTTAGGCGTCCAACTTCAGCTCAGGTCATGATCTCACCGTTGGTGGCTTCGAGTCCCGCATCGGGCTCTGTGCTGACAGTTCAGAGCCTGGAACCTGCTTAGTATTCTGTGTCTCCCTCTCTCTCTGTTCCTCCCCAGATCGCACTCTGTCTCTCTCTCTCTCAAAAATAAAGATTAAATTTTTTTTTAATTTCATTTTAGTCGACTTTGCTTATTCCTCCATCTTCCACACATTTTTTTAATCTTGTCTTTCCATTTTTCTTTAGACCAGTAGATAGACACATGATATTTTGATATGGGGACAACAAAATTTGATTTTCAAAATATAACATCAAACATTGTGAATATATTCACACTGAATTATATACTTACAAATGGTTAAAGAGATACACATTATGTATATTTCGCCACAATTTTTTAAAAACAAAACAATATTGGGGCGCCTGGGTGGCTCAGTCGGTTGAGCGTCCAACTTCGGCTCAGGTCATGATCTCGCGGTCTGTGAGTTTGAGCCCCGGGTCAGGCTCTGTGCTAACAGCTCAGAGCCTGCAGCCTCCTTCAGATTTTGTGTTTCCTCCTCTCTCTGCCCCTCCCATGCTCATGCTCTGTCTCCCTCTGTCTCTCAATAACAAATAAGCGTTAAATTTTTTTTTTAAAAACAAAACAATATTTATCACAAGAAGTTGCTACCTTTAAACCTTATCTTTAAACTATTACCCTTGCAAAATAGTTTTTGAACTATTCGTTTCTAATTTATATGTTTGAATATTGCATATATTCAGAAAACTATAAAATGGCAGAATTAATTTGTAAATTACAATCTCCTTTAAAAAATATTCCAATTTAAAGATACATGAACAGCAGTTCACAGAATGCACTTGCCACAGAATTACCAGGGAGATACTGTTTTCTCCTAAATAATTTATACACTTTTTACATTTATTATCATTGACTGATTTGGATAATGCTCTAGAATGTTTCCTAGGATACATGTTCACCCCAAAATACATTTGTGATACTTCCATAAATCATCATCCATGCCTAACTAACATACTAGGTCTATTTTCAGCCCTTCTGTCCAAACATTCCCTAAACAAAAGTCTCCTCTGTTTTACTTCAAAAACCAAAAAGGGGGGCGCCTGGGTGGCGCAGTCAGTTAAGCGTCTGACTTCAGCCAGGTCACGATCTCGCGGTCCGGGAGTTCGAGCCCCGCGTCAGGCTCTGGGCCCATGGCTCAGAGCCTGGAGCTTGTTTCCGATTCTGTGTCTCCCTCTCTCTCTGCCCCTCCCCCGTTCATGCTCTGTCTCTCTCTGTCCCAAAAAATAAATAAACGTTGAAAAAAAAAATTAAAAAAAAAAAAAAACCAAAAAGGGTTAAGGTCATATATGTAGAGATATAAATGCGGCTACAGATATAGACATAGAGGTAACTTACTGCCACGTGCACAGGAAACACGGAAAAGAAGACAGTAGGAGAGAGACAGTAGGAGAAGAAGAGAGACAGTAGGAGAGAATTTCACCTGGTCTTTATCAAGACCTTTTGTGTTTTACAAGGTGTTTTAAATAGAAGGTCTCCTTGAATTTTTGTCTTTCAACCTCAAAACAACAACAACTACTACTACTGGTATTTGAGACACTTTCACATCTTCTACCCTCCTCCTACCTACTTTAATATTGTTGTCCTAGTTCTAAACTCTTGGTTCTGTGGCATTGCTTCAGGCACCACATTTGACCTCTCCAGATACGGTGTTTGGGCCTTCCCTATAACAGAGAGAAACCAGCACAGTGCAGCCTCATTAGCTGCTTCCTGCTGACTCTAAAAAGGCTGAATGTACTTCCAGGTCCACCACTATGCCTGCCTCTGAGGCAGGCTTATTTTTTCACATGTGTATGCCGATAGAAAGTACCACCCTGCCAAAACAATAATCTATCCTAGAGGCAAAAGGAGAACCAGCCCTTTTCTGTACTTGTAACAAACCCTAGCCTGATGGGATATGCTGGAAACCCATAGAACTAGAAATAGAAGACCAGCCACTTGTTTCCCAATCACATCACAGTCAATTCAAGAATGTTGTGGAGTTTTATGGACTTGACTTTTATGGACTTTTTGGTGCAGCCCAAAATGGTCCTGTGTAAGTGCACAAAGTGCAAAGGAGCAAAGAAGCTCCTTCTTAGGGGTCAGCCACACAGGAAACCCTTTACACACGTTACCAAACTCTTCCCTTGGCCTTCTGCCTCTCATGGTTAGACCCCCATGCACTACTATTTGATCAAACAGTCTTGGCCTTTATTTTATACTTAAGTTCTCTCACTAGCCCAGATTTGAGCTGTGAAGAATGTGGACCTGTTTAGTACTCCCAATCTATAGTTTGAATAAATTTAACTGGCTGTCAAACCTTACTTTATCAAGTTATCACTGTTAGAGCCTTAATTTCATATAACTCATGGTTATTTGTAAGACTTTCTATTAAAGCAAACACCCAAAACAGGAAAAAGAAAGAGCAGTAAACAGATTTTAAATATATAAAGTCTATAAGAATAGCCTGTTTTAAAGTCCTTTTGAAGTCTTAGATTGAAACAATCATCAATCAATGCAATTTAATTCACTAGCAAAATGACAATTAAAAGTTGTTACAAATAAAAATGAGCAAGGCACACTGTTACAAATATTGTTGCTACCCTTTTACAGATTTGTGAAATACAAGGTTGAACACAGTAATTTAATGCCTTTTAAACTGTCACCTAAATATCATGTTCCTTTTAAAATTACAACCTCTCTTAGTCTTAATGAGTCATAAATCCATTACTGTTAAACTCATGACTGATTCTAGGCTAAAGAGCACCCCATAGTTGGCTTATATGTTATTATACCCCATTAAATTGCTTTTGCTACGTTCTTTTAGGTTCTTCAAAGTGTGTCTTTCATTTAATAAGCAGTGATTTCATATAGTTAGAAAATGGAGGCATTTTTTTAAATAAAAACCTTAAGTTTTACTTCGGAATGTGCAGGCTTCATCTTAATCATCTTGTAAGACTGGTGCTTCATATAGAGCCTGGCATATTACTGGCATCTAATAAATGCTAACTGATATAAGAAAACAAAAATGTCTTTTATGCAATTTTGTACACAATCAATTCCTGCTATATCTAAGCTAAAGTAGTCCTCTGACACTATTCTCTTAAGCCTGCCCATGCAAGACTCGAAACTTCTACGAGGACTGTTTTGCTCTTTTGCTTTTTTCTGGCCTGGTTGCCTCTTAGTGTGTTTAAGATGACATATTTCTTTAATTCCAAGGTGATATGGATTAGAAAGGAAACATCAATTTAATAATAGCTTTTCAGGTGAAAAAAGAAAAAAAAGGAACTACCCAAGTGAACGTACACATCGATTTTATGATGTATCCCAATCTTACAAATGTGAAACGTAAAAAACGTAATGTCTTGGAACCAAGTAGACGGAGTATAATGGCAGTGACTTGTCATGTTATTATGACCTGTCCTTGTTCTAGTTTCCAGCCTGTCAAATGAACTTACGATGGCATGTGTACCCATGCTGCTGTTCAGGGGAAGTCTATGGGCAGTGTTAGATCAAGAGCTATATCTTCCTATGTAGCCTTTTGTTCAGTGTCCTAATGAATATGAAATAGCAAGCATCTCATGTAACAAGGGAAATGGTAATACTTTTCAACCAGCATAGGCACCAAGAGTACCTTGAAAGAGAACTTTGAAATTGTAAATGGAAATACGTAAAGGAGATGTTTGCACCTAAGTAATTAGGAGAGGAATTAAAGTTTAAGTTGTTCAGATTTCTCCTTTCTAGTCTAAATTATTCTATTTTGAAAACTTGAAGTTCAAACAATTACCAGGTTTGCAGAGACAGGTAATAAATAACCTGCAGAAGCAGTAAAAATAACCTGGGAGAATAATTAAGAAGGAATGCAGGGAAGAAGAAAAGAAGAGAGAATCAAAGGTAAAATATAGATTTAAAATTTTCTTAGGAGGGCGCCTGAGTGGCTCAGTCAGTTAAGCATCCTCCTCGTGATTTCGGCTCCAGTCATGATCTCACGGTGTGAGATGAGCCCTGTGTCATATTGGGCTCTGTGCTGGGCACCGGGCCTGTTTAAGATTCTCTCTCCCTCCGCCGCAACTCCTGCTCATGTGCACTCTCTCTCGCAAAAAGTAAAAATTAAATTTAAAATATTTAAAAAATAAAGGCAAACTTAAAAAAAAATTCTTGGGAGCTCTAGGACATTCTAATCCAAATTACTGATCGTTACTTGTCCAACACAAAATGCCCGTCCTGCATTTATTTCTGGAATTGTAAATGGCCTGAAATTAACATCCTAACAAGGCACATGAAATAAAACATTAAAATCCTGTCACTGAGTCTCTGAAACAAGATGCTTAATTATGCCCAGATGATTTTTAATTCAACTTTTAATTATTCCCTGACTTTGAGCATGCTTCTGAGTTGTTTCTCCCTAATAAGAGTTTTCGTATATCCTGTAGATGCAAACTAATTTTAATTCTCATTTAAGCAAATCAAAGAGGAAGATAAGCATGATCCTGCAAAAAAAAATAATTTAATGTTCCCAAATTCTCATCTAAATGATAGAAGGCTGTCACTATTCATATTTGTGAATGTGAATAAGTTGATTATACAACAGTTGGAAAGAGTAGATTTTTTTAATTCATCTATTTAATACCATTTTTTATATTACACAGTAACCAATTAGATGATTTTGCTTGTATAAATTGTAACAAAAATAATTCTCAAATGCTTACCTTCTCTAACTGGAGAGTAACTATGTTTGAATAATGATCATAGTCCCATTGGGACAATTTCTAATTTTTTACTCCAATTAATGATTATTGGAATACAAAGGTGATTGTTTTTTTTTTTTTTATAAGCAGAGCTCTCTGCTTTAGTTAATGAAAATAAACACTCAGCCTATCAGTGTAGAAATTACATATTCATGTCAGTATAAACCATCTGAAGATCATTTAATTCATTACCCAGGTTTCTATGTAAACAATGAAAAATAAATTATAGTTGATTCTGTTCTTAAACATACGTAGTGAAGATTCTACCTTTTTGAACAATCATTCTGACAATTTCTGAGAACTCTTAAAGGAACCTACCACTGGTTAATCTAAATCCCTTCTGAAACGTTAATCCTGTTGTTTCTCTAGTGTCAAGAACAACCCAACTGGTAAAACTCTTTAAAAATGCATTTATCTTCTTCAACATGCACCAAACAAGATTGTGATATGAGTCAGGAAAGTACTTTTGGTTTGGTTTGGTTTTTTGTTTTTGGTTTTGGATGTAATTACATCTTTCCCATATTTCTAGGTGAACCTATGGGTATATAGGCGTGCATATTTATATACAACACCTACAGGATTGATTGTTTCTTTCATGGATTCTTCACTTGAAAAATCCTTTTCTGAGTGGCTGGAGGGTAGTTGCTGGGTAAATACGAAAAGAGCTACAAAACACTACTCTCAGTTATTGTCCTTCAAATAAGTCAAACAGTGGAGGGTTTAAAGTGTATCACTCTCGGGCACCTGGGTGACTGGCAGCGCAGAGCCTGCTTGGGATTCTCTCTCCCTGTCTCTCTCTGTCGCTCTGTCTCTCTCTGCCGCTCTGTCTCTCTCTGCCCCTCCTGCTTACACTGTCTCTGTCTCTCTCAAATAATAAAGTGTATCACTCCCAGAGTTCCTGCTCCGCCTCAATTATTCTCAGAGCTTAAAAAAATTACATCTATAACTGGAAAGAGTTTGACCATGAGGGTTTTTTTTTTATCTCCAGGAATTGAATATATTATAACTTCTTTGAAATCAGTAAGGCAGATTATTACCTAAAGTTAAGCAAACAAATACCCAGAACTGAGCACTGAAGGAATAGCTACCTGGGATTTGAGGCCAATTTAGGATTAGAAGAGAATAGAGGAGAAAATAAAGCTCTTAATATGTAGAGTAAAAAGAAAGGAGGAGAGAAAGAATGTTAAATGTTACATGAGGAAGAACACACACACACACACACACACACACACACACGTATATATCAGAAATTTTGTTCTGACTCAACGGGTTGCTCCACAATACTTTAAAGTTCTGGAATTTATTTAATACTTAAGTTCTAACAATCTTAAGAAAGTTGATATATTTTTTTCAGTAATCTCTACACCCAGTGTGGGGCTCAAACCCATGACTCAGAGATCAAGAGTCACATTCTCTACTGACTGAGCCAGCCAGGCATCCATGTATACTTTTATTATTTTTTAATATGAAATTTATTGTCAAATTTGTTTCCATACAACACCCAGTGCTCATCCCAACAGGTGCCCTCCTCAATGCCCATCACCCACTTTCCCCTCCCTCCCACCCCCATCAACCCTCAGTCTATTCTCAGTTTTTAAGAGTCTCTTATGGTTTGGCTCTCTCCTTCTCTAACTTTTTTTTTCTTTCCCTCCCCCATAGTCTTCTGTTAAGTTTCTCAGGATCCACGTAAGAGTGAAAACATATGGTATCTGTCTTTCTCTGACTGACTTATTTCACTTAACATAACATGTATATTTTAATTGTAAGTAGTTTGTGGCTAATTTTTCTTCACATTTTCTCCAGTAAGAATGAGCAATTAAACTACCCTGTCACCATCATCACAACTGATGATGTACTACGACAACAGCTCTAGTGAAGAGAAACTTCACCGCTAAAATATAGAAACTGCAAAAACTGAGAAAAGCACTTCAGAATTGGAATAAACTTCAGGATTTGTTTTCTATTTCTGTAAAAAATGTCATTGGGATTTTGATATGAATTGCATTGAATCTGTAGATTGTGTTTGAATCCATGAAAACAACATGTCTTCGCATTTCTTTGTGTCTTTTTAGATTTCTTTAATCTATGTTCTATAAGTTTCAGTATACAAGTCTTTCATCTTCTTTGGTAAGTTTATTCCTAAGTACTCTATTCTTTTTGGTACTGTTATACATGGGATTGTCTCTCAATTTCCTTTCCAAATGGTTCGTTGTCAATGTATAGAAACACAACTGATTTTTGCGTTGGTTTTGTATCCTGCAACTTCAATGAATTCACTTATTAGTTCTAATAAATAAGTTCTAAATTTTTTGTGCAGTTTTAGGGTTTTCAACATATATAATCTAAAATCCATATGGGAACCATAAAGAACCCCAAAGAGCCAAAATAATCTTGAGAAATAAAACTGAAGCTGGAAGTATTATACTTCCTGATTTTAAAATATATTGAAAAGCTATAGAAATTAGAGCAGTATAGTGCTACCATAAAGATAGACACATAGACCATCTGCACAGAACAGAGAAATAATCAAACATACTCTGTCAGCTGATCTTCAACAGGGTGCCACGAATACATAATAAGGAAAGGATAGTCTCTCAAACAAATGATGTGTGAAAAACGGTATATCCACATGCAAAAGAATGAAATTGGACCCCTATCTTATACCTGAAGGGGAGGAAAACTTTCTCCTTCTAGGTTTTTTGGCTGGCCTGATAATTAAATTGATATAAGACAGAGAAACAGTAAAAAACAAATTTAATTTTGTATGTTTTGGAGCTCATAAAAAAATGTCACTCAAAGAAGTGACTAAAGCAGACAGCTTTCATACCTTTTAGACAAGGAAACAATGAATTTGTGAAACATTGACAAAACAAAGAATTTGGGGGTTGGGGTAGTAAATTAGCAAAGAAATAACAAGGTTCGGTTATACAGCCTCTCAGCCCTAAATTCCCTATCTTTGGTAATGAAAATACCTTTCTTTCCCCTGGTACAAGGAGGGTACCTACCAGAGAGGAAATTTATTTTCCACTTTCAGGAGGACAAAGAAGGGTCAGTATGTCCTTCTTGCACCAGCTGTTTCTTAAGTAACTTTAACTCAAAATAATCAATATGCCAAAGTGCTATATTTTGGAGTAGCTCGCCCTGAACCACATAGCACCATATGCAAAAATCAACCCAAAAATGAGTTAAACGCTTAAACGTAAGACCTGAAACTGTGAAATTCCCAGAATAAAACATAGGGGAAAAGATTCAGGACATTGGTCTTGACAATGACTTCTTAAATATGACACTAAAAACATAGGCAATGAAAGCAAAAAAAGGCAAGTGGGGCTATATCAAACTACAGAGTTTCTGTACAGCAAATGAAACAATCAACAGAGTAAAAAAGGCAACTTACCAAATAGAAGAAAATATTTGCAAACCATATATCTGATAAGGGGTGATTATCCACAAATGTAAGGAACTCATATAACTCAATAGCAAACAAAAACCAAATAACTAGATGGGAAAAAAATGGACAAAGGACTTGAATGGACATTTCTCCAAAGAAGACATACATATGACTAACAGTTATATAAAAAATGTTCAATATCACTAATTATCACAGAAATACAAATCAAAACCATAAGCAGATATCACCTCACACCTGTTAGAATGGCTATTATTAAAAATTGTTTTAAAAAGATAGCAAGTGTTGGCAAGAATGTGAAGAAACTGGGACCCTTGTACACTATTGGTGGAAATGTAAAAAGGTTTAGCTACTATGGAAGTTCCTCAAAGGTTTTTAAATGCCATACAATGTATCAATAATACCTTAAAAGAATTGCAATCAAGATCCTGAAAAGATATTTGCACTCCCATTCAATGCAACATCATTCACAATAGCCAAGATGTAGAAACAAGCTAAATGTTCATTGGCAGATGACTGGATAAAGAAAATGTTGTGTATACACGGAATGGAATATTAATTGCTTTTAAGAAAAAGGAAATCTTACCATATGTAATTACAGAAATGAACCTTAAGGACATTATGTTAAATAAAATAATCCAGTCACAAAAGGACAAATACTGCATGATCCCACTTACATGAGATACCTATATCTCATAATCAAATTCATAGTAGCACAGAGTAAAATGATGGTTTCCAGGAGCTGGAGGTGAAGGAAGTGGAGAGTTGCTATCCAGCAAGTATAAAGTTTCAGTTATGCAAGATGAATAAGTTCTAGAGATCTGTACAACATTGTGTCTGTAGTTAACAATACTATATTGCACAGTTTAAATTTTTTTTAACAGGGCACATTTCATGCCAAGTTTTTACCACACACACATGCACACACACACACAACTGTAATAAAACCCATTTACAGCAAACCTAATTGTTATAAGAAGATATGTGTGTGTGTGTGTGTGTGTGTATATATATATATATGCGTATATGTGTATATTGTGTATGTAGTATATAGATATATATCTTTCCATATATGTGTGGATACACATACATATGTTATATACAGAGCTAGAGTTCTCAATGTCTGTTTCTTTTATGTTTCTTAGGAATGAAAACTGAGTAGTACTTTTTGAAGATTACAACAGACTTAAGCACTGACTTTAGACATATGATTGGTAGTTCTTTATATTTTTTTTTATTTTTGTGTGTGTGTTTTATTTATTTTTGAGAGAGAGAGAAAGAGAAAGAGAGAGAGAGAGAGAGAGAGAGAGAGAGAGAGAGAGAGAGAGAGAATGAATGAGCAGGGGAGGAGCAGAGAGAGAGGGAGACACAGAATCTGAAGTAGGCTCCAGGCTCTGAGCTGTCAGCACAGAACCTGATGCGGGGCTCGAACTCATGAACCATGAGATCATGACCTGAGACAGAATCAGATGCTTAACTGACTAAGTCACCCAGGCGCCCCTCTTTACAAATATTTCTAAAAGAACTTATGAGAGAAACAGACATTCAGAACTCTATTTCTATACATAACACACGTATATATACATAAGCATATATGGAAAGATATACAGGCACATAAACATACATACATGTATGTATAAGTACACATATATGCATATGCATCTACATATATAAATATACATACCACAAGTTAAATCAAGCTAAATTAAATAAATACCACATCATAATACGGCATTAAAAATGAAATAAATATCCCCTTCCCCATGTTCTATCCTACTAATAGGGGCATTTTTTTCAAGTTTTTATTTTAATACCAGTTAGTTAACCTACAGTGTTTTATTAGTTTCAGGTGTTCAACACAGTAATTCAACACCTCCATACATCACCCTGTACTCATCAGGACAAGTGCACTCCTTAATCCCCATCACCTATTTAACCTATCTCCCTACCCACCTCCCCTAAGATAACCATCAGTTTGTTCTCTGTGATTAAGAGTCTGGCTTTTCATTTGTCTCTCTCTTTCTCTCACTCTCTCTTATTTTTTTGCCTTTCTTTGTTGGTTTTGTTTCCTAAATTCCACATATGAGTGAAACCATATAGTATTTGTTTCTCTGACTCATTTGGGCATTATACTCGCTAGCTCCACCCATGTCCTTGCAAACAGCAAGATTTAATTCTTTTTTTATGGCTGAATAATATTCCTCTGTGTGTGTGTGTGTGTGTGTGTGTGTGTGTGTACACACCACATGTTCTTTACCCATTCATCAATCAATCGAAGGGGTTTGGCTCAGTTGGTTAAGCATCCAACTCTAGATTTCAGCTCAGGTCATGATCTCACAGTTGTGAGATTGAGCCCCATGTAGGGCTCTGCAAGAACATGGAGCTTGCTTGGGATTCTCTCTCTCTCCTTCTCTCTCGCCCCTACCCCACTTGTTCCCCCCCCCCACACACACACACACATAAATAAACTTTTGTAGAAATTTAAAAAATATCAATTGATGGATACTTGAACTACTTCCCTATCTTGGCTATTATAAATAGCACTGCTATAAACACGGGTGCATGTATCCCTTTGAATTAGTGTTTTCATGTTCTTTGGGTAAATACCCAGTAGTACAATTGCTGGATCAGAGGGTACTTCTATTTTTAATTTTTTTAAGAACTTCCATACTCTTTTACACAGCAACTGCACCAGTTTGCATTTCTGCCAACAGTACATGAGGGTTCCCTTTTCACCACATCCTTGCCAACACCTGTTGTTTCTTGTGCTGTTGATATTAGCCACTCTTACAGGCGTGAGGTGATATCTCATCGTAGTTTTGATTTGCATGTCCCTGATGATAAGTGACAGTGAGAATATTTTCATGTGTCTGTTGGCCATCTGTAGGTCTTCTTTGGAGAAATGTCTGTTCATGTCTTCTGCCCATTTTTCAATTGGATTATTTGTTTTCTGGGTATTGAGCTACTGTATACATTCTTTATATATTTTGGATATTAACCCTTTATTAGTTATGTCTTTTGCAAGTATCTTCTCCCATTCCATAGGTTGTCTTTTAGTTTTGTTGATTGTTTCCTTTGCTGTGCAGAAGCTTTTTTGATGTATTCCCAAAAGTTTATTTTTGTTTTTGTTTCCCTTGCCTCAGGAAAAATATGTAGACAGAAGTTGCTAGGATTGATTTCAGAGAAGTTACTGCCTGTATTCTCCTCTAGGATTTTGATGGTTTCAGGTCTCACATTTAGGTCTTTAATACATTTTGAACTTATTTTTGTGTATGGTGTAAAAAAGTGGTCAATTTTCTTACTTTTGTATGTTTCTATCCAGTTTTCCAAACACTATTGTTGAAGAGACTCTTTTTCCCATTGGATATTCTTTGATGCTTTGTCCAAGGTTAATTGGCCATATAATTGTAGGTGTACTTCTGGATTTTCTATTCTGTTCTATTGATTTATGTGTCTATTTTCATGCCAGCACCATACTGTTTTGATTACCACAGCCTTGTAATATAATGTGAACTCCAGAATTATGATGCCTCCAGCTTTGCTTTTCTTTTTCAAGAGTGTTTTGGCTATTCGGGGTCTTTTTTGTTTCCATACAAATTTTAGGATTATTTGTTCTAGTTCTGTAAAAAAAAAATTCTGCTGTATTTTGATAGGGATTGCATTAAATGTGTAGATTTCCTTGGGTAGTATAGGCATTTTAATGATATTTGTTCTTCCAATCCATGAACATAGAATGTCTTTCCATTTCTTTGTGTTGTCTTCAACTACTTTCACCAGTATTTTATAGTTTTCAGAGTATAGGTCTTTTACCTCTTTGGTAGTTTATTCCTAGGTATCTTATTATTTTTGGTGTGACTGTAAATGGAATTATTTTCTTAATTTCCCTTTCTGCTGTTTCATTATTACCGTATGGAAATGTCACTGATTTTTGTATATTTTGTATCCTCAGACCTCACTGAATTAATTTTTCAATTCTAGCAGTTTTTTGGTGGAGTCTTTCAGATTTTTTTTTAATTTTTTTTAATGTTTATTTATTTTTGAGACAGAGAGAGACAGAGCATGAATGGGGGAGGGGCAGAGAGAGAGGGAGACACAGAATCGGAAGCAGGCTCCAGGCTCTGAGCCATCAGCCCAGAGCCTGACGCGGGGCTCAAACTCACGAACCGTGAGATCGTGACCTGAGCTGAAGTCGGACGCTCAACCGACTGAGCCACCCAGGCGCCCCAAGATTTTCTATATATAGTATTATGTCATCTGCAAATAGTGACAGGATTATTTCGTTACCATTCTGGATGCTTTTATTTCTTTTTCTTGTCTGATTGCTGTGGCTAGGACTTCTAGAACTATGTTGAATAAAAGTGGTAAGACTGGATATCCTTATCTTGTTCCTAACCTTAGGGAAAAGCTCTCAGTTTTCCCCCATTTAAGGATAATGTTAGCTGTGGGTTTTTTATATGTGGTCTTTTTTATGTTGAGGTATGTTCTTTCTAAACCTACTTTGTTGAAGGTTTTTATCATGAATTGATGTTCTACTTTGTCAAATGCTTTTTCTGCACCTACTGAAATGGTCATATGGTTCTTATCTTCTCTCTTTTTGATGTGCTGTATCATGTTTATTGGTTTCCAAATATTGAACAACCCTTGCAATCCAGGAATAAATCCCACATGATCATGGTGAATAACTGTCTTAATGTATTGTTGAATTCAGTTTGCTAGCATTTTGTTGAGAATTTTTGCATCTATGTTCATCAGGGATATTGGCCTGTTGTTCTCTTTTTTTAGTTATGTCTTCATCTGGTTTTAGTATCAGGCTAAATGCTGGCCTCAGAATGAATTTGGAAGTTTTCCTTCCATTTCCATTTTTTGTAATAATTTGAGAAGAATAGGTGTTAACTCTACTAAAATGTTGGTAGAATTCACCTGAACCATCTGGTCCCAGACTTTTGTTTGTTGGGAGTTTTGATTACTGATTCAATCTCCTTGCTGGTTATTGGTCTGTTCAAATTTCCTATTTCTTCCTGTTTCAGTTTTGGTAGTTTATACATTTCTAGGAAATTATCCATTTCTTCTGGGTTGTCCAATTTGTTGGTATATAGCTTTTCATAATATTCTCTTAGGATTGTTTGTATTTCTGTGATGTTATTTCTCCTCTCTTGTTTGTGATTTTATTTGAGGTCTTTCTCTTTTTTTCTTGATAAGTCTGACTACAGTCTTACCAATTTTATTGATTTTTTTCAAAAAACTAGCTCCTAGTTTCATTGATCTATTCTATGGGTTTTTTAGTCCCCATGGCATTTATTTCTGCTCTAATCTTTATTATTATTGTCCTTCTGCTGATTTTAGGTTTTCTTGTTCTTTTTCTAGATCTTTTAGTTGTAAGGTTAGGTTGTTTATTTGAGATTTTGCTTGCTTCTTGAGGTAGACCACCATTGCTTTAAACTTTCCTCTTATAACTGACAACTGCTTTTGCTGTAGCCTACAGGTTTTGGACTATTGTATTTTCATTTTCATTTATTTCCTTGTATTTTTTAATTATTTCTTTTATTTCCTGGTTGACCCATTCATTAGTTAGTAGTATGCTATTTAACTTCCATGTATTTGTGGTCTTTCCAGATTATTTCTTGTGGTTGACTTCTAGTTTCATAGGCATTATGGTCAGAAAATATGCATGGTATGATTTCAATCTTGAATTTGTTGATGTTTGTTTGTGGGCTAATATGTGATCTATTCTCAAGAATGTTTCATGTGCCCTTGAAAAGAATGTGTATTCTGCTGTTTTAGGATGGAATATTCTGAATGTGTCTGTTAAATCCATCTGTTCCAGGGTGCCATTCAGAGCCATTGTTTCCTTGTTTTATTTCTGTTTAGATGATCTATCCATTGATGTAAGTGGGGTGTTAAGGTCCCCTACTATTATTGTATTATTATTGATTAGTTCCTTTATGTTTGTTATTAACTTTTATGTATTTGAGTGTTCCTATTTTGGGTGCATAAATATTTACAACTGTTACATCTTCTTGTTGGATTTTCCTTTTTACTATTATACAGTGTCCTTTGTTTCTTCTTACAGTCTTTGTTTTAAAGTCTATTTGTCTGATGCAACTATTGCTATTTCAGCTTTTTTTTGACACCCATTTGGATAATAGATGTTTCTCCAACCTCTCACTTTCACTGTGCAGATGTCTTTAGAACTAAAATGAGTCTCTTGTAGGAAACATATAGATCGGTCTTAGATTTTTTATCCATTCTGTCACCCTATGTCTTTTGATTGGAGTGTTTGGTTCATTTATATTCAAAGTAATTATTAATAGGTATGTATTTACTTGTTTCATGGTTGTTCCTGAAGATTTTCTCTGATCCTTTCTTGTCTAACTTTCATATTCTGCTGATTTTCTTTAGTGATATATTTGATTTCTTTCTCCTTATTCTTTTCATGGTTATTAGTGGCTTCTGATATACGGTTACCATTATGTTTGTACATAACCTCTTCTTCCAATAGCAATTTATATTAAGTTTATAGTCATTTAAGTTTGAACCCATTCTGTTCTCCTCTCCTGTGCACATTTTGGGTGTATATTATTATATTTTATATCTTTTTAAAAATGTTTATCTATTTTTAGAGACAGAGAGCATGAGTTAAGGAGAGGCAGACAGAAAGGGAAAGAAAGAATCCCAAGCAGGTCCACACTGTCAACACAGAGCCCGACACAGGGCTCAATCTCTTGAATCGTGAGATTATGACCTGAGCCAAAATCAAGAATCGGATGCTTAACCAACTGAGCCAGCCAAGTGCCCTTATTTTATATCCTTTTTTGTGAGTTCCTTGACTGATTTTTTTACAGAAATATTCATTTTTACTGTTTCTGCATTTCCCACATCTATACTGTTGTTTCTAGTCTCTCTTCCACCCAAAGAGTCCTCTTTCACATGCCTTGCAGAGATGGCTTAGTGATCATGAACTCCTTTGGCTTTTGTCAGGGGAACTATTTTTTTTTCAACTCCACAATTTTATTTTATTTCATTTTATTTTTTAATTTTATTTATTTATTTATTTGTTTTTATTTTTTTAATTAAATATAATTTATTGTCAGATTGGGGAAAACTCTTTATCTCTCCTTCCATTCTGAATGATAGCCTTGCTGGACAGAGTATTTTTGGCCACAGATTTTTCCCATTCAACATTTTGGGACATTCAACATTTTGCCACTCCTTTTCAGCTTGCAAAGTTTCTGTTGAAAATTCTCCTGCCAGCCCTGTAGGTTTGTGTCTTATAAGTTACTGACTTCTTTTGTCTTGCTGCTTTTAAATTTTTTTCTTTATCAATATATTTTGCCAATTTATTTACAATATGCCTTGGCTGGCCTCCTTTTGTTGATTTTGATCCAAGTTCTCTGTGCCTCTTCCATCTGGATATCTGTTTCCTTCCCCACATTAGGGAAGCTTGCAGCTCTTATTTTTTTCGAATAAATTTTCTGCCCCGTTTTCTCTCTTTTCTTCTTCCAGGACTCCCATAATCGAATGCCATTACATTTGATGGGGTTGCTTCTTTCTCATGTGAGCTCCCTGGTGTGAGGCCCCATTTCTCTGCCCTCTCCCTATGCCCTGCTCTCTCCCTCTTGTGGACAGCCTCCCTACACTTCCCGACCTTCCTAATCTTGCAAATGCAGCTTCTTCTTTATATTTAGTTGTTTAGTTTGCTCTCTCACTCTTCAGTTTATTGACTCGGATGTGTATGATATCTAGTTGTAAATGTGGGATGGAGTGAGCTCAGGGTCTTCCTACTCCACCATCATCCCAAGCTCCCTTCTAATAGGGGCATTTTTTTAAATATTCACAAAAGCATAACAAAAAATTGTCTGAAAAACTTTATGACAATTAAAGCGACATTCTTTTTAGTCATATATTTTGGCTGATGTTGAATTTTATGCTTATCTAAGCATCTAAGCTCCCAGTTCTTATGGGTTTTTTTTTTTGTTATCATCTATTCCTATATTTGATTCTGCTATAAAACCATGTTTTCTCCTGGTATGGGAATTAACTTTTTTTAATGTTTGTAGTCTTCACGTATTCTTTCAGATAACAAATTTATGTATTTGCTTCATTTTCTTTCGAATATATTCTGTCTAATTTCATCAAAAATCTCAAGAACATCTTGGAGGAAAAGTAAACCATTTATGAAAATGAGAACACATGCAAATATTTGTCTTGAGGTCATAAAATAGTCTAGCATAAACCATAAATATGTTGCTGATCATTTTTTAAATCTTTCACTTACCCACACAACTTATTTAAGGAGCTTCTCAGTATCATTACACATGATATAGATGCAAATTCCCAGGATAAGAACTTATGAAGTTTGTTAAGAATGATGTTCGAGCTTTCCTCTGATTAGACTAGCCACCTCAAAACTTTGATAGGTTTCTGTGGGTAAAATACTCTGAAATTTCTCATGTGTTCTGAAAGCAGGACGCTGAGCTACAGACAAATTGTTAAAGAGCTCATTTGTCATATAGTTGAATACCATAATAAGGACAGACCTAGGAAATCATATGTACCTTGTGTCACCTTTGAAATATTGTTATTAACTCTTTATTTTAACCATCTCCTTAAAAATAACTATTAAATGAAGCCACATGGTATGCCAACTGGTTAAGTATTACTACAAGCATATTCCCCAGTAGGCATGCCCTCCCTGGGGTCCTGGGCTAAAGTAGACAGCAGTGCTTGGTCCGGTAATATGATAAAGTCCAAGAGGTGCTGGCTGTGTGCAGGTTAAGTACTTATCATATTTCACAATCCCAATCCCCAGTCCACTAAACCTAAGAGATGAAGGTGGGGGAGGGAGCTGTGCTAAAGACTGCACTCACAATCTTTGCCCCAGTTCAGAAATGCATCTCCTCTGGGACCTCTTCTAATGATCTTACTTTCTTCTTGTGAGACTTAGAAATCCTGTGATAGGCTACATGCTCCAGTTAGCACTGAAAAAGTTCCCCAGTGGCTTTTGGAACTTCCAAGATTTTGGTGTGCAAAGATTATTGTTAAGATTCAAGTATTTCTCCCCAACATCCAGCCAACACCAAGACTGTGTGAATTCTCAAACACACAGCTTGATCTATATAAATGTAATTCAATCACAAAAGGAGACCATACATTGCTCTGGCATAAAAGAGAATGAAAGATTATATAAAGCATCACAATCCATCACAAGGCACCGTCTCCCACAAGGGAAAAGCAAAGGAAAATTGTGCTTTCAAATCTGTCTAGTATAATCATCACATTTCATTTCCCAAACACATTGGGCCTCCAACATTTTAGTCCATTTAGCATAGTAAGAAGGGTTCCATTCTTCAGCCAGGCACTCATCAGTCCATCCATATCTCCATACTCACAAGGCCTTTCATTCCACACATACACATACCACACCCGTGTGCTCCTACATCTACTCCAGCAACTCATTCTCTTCTCTCTGCCCCAGTTATACCATATCAACTTTCAAAGTCATACAGAAGACCACAAAGAAATCAAAATGCTCCAGTGAATGATAACAAACTTGATAGAGAACATGTTTACCCTGTTAGAAGCCAGACTTAAAATAATCCTCCTCTTGGTCCTCCTTCTAATTTAGACAATGCATTTAACATTTGTTTCCTTTTTTTAAATGTGATTTCCAATAGAGATGTGTGTTAGGGTCAGCTAGCTCTCTGCCTCCTTCACTGTTGCCCTACTTCACCCAAGGCAGTAACGTACCAGCTAAATGACAGTGTTCCCAGATTCCCAAACACTCAATACCATGAAGGGACTTAGAGAAGAAGAGGATTGCTGTATGGAATTCCATGGAGGTTTCTTAAGGGGCTCTGACTGAGCTGGTAATTGCCCCCCTTTTGTCCTTCTCCATTCTTCTGTGTTGCTTAGAACACGAACATGATGACCGGCATATCTGCAGTCATCTTAAAACATGCAATGAAAGTGGAAGCCATATTCCAAGGTGGTGGGGCCAAAACACTGAAGTTGCTGGCTCCCTGATGATGGAAGAGTGGCCATCATACCTCCAGCTATCTTTCACTGGAGAAAGAAAGAAATTTCTATTTTATTTAAACCTCTGCTGCTTTGGATTTTCTGTCATATATAACTGAATTTGATCCTATCTGAAATGTTATGTTTTTTCTGACTTGAAATTATATTAAGGCCCTAAAAGCTGACTTATTGACATAACTATTGTCCAGAAAAATCATATTCACTATAGAAATATAAAATTATTGAATAAAAGATTGAGTGGTACTTTCTGCAAAATCATAATAGAAAGCACTGACCTTAGAGATATGATTGATAGCTCTTTATAAACATTTCTAAGAGATATTACAAAAGATTCAGAACTCTAGCTCTACATACAACATAGTTTAAAAGAGGCTCACAGCAGAAGACCTCTGATAAAATATGAGGTTAATTCATTTGTTAATAAATTGTCAGCAATCTTTCTCATTATTTTGGTACATTTTCTATACTTTTTAATGGTTAAGTTTTAAGATTTTGATCTCAATATCCTTTATCTATAGTTTCTTTCTAGATGCCATTTCTGCTAAAATTCTGAAGTTATATACGAGTCATGTAGATTAACTCTGTTAATTCAACTATGCCAAAAAGCAGGGAACATACAGCTTACATACCATTAGTTTTCCTGGGTTAAAGCCCTAAGCCTTGCTCTGTAACATTCTTCCCTCTGGAAGATGCACATTGAGATGTCTCTCTGTAAAAGAAATGTGATCAAAGACTGGGACCTGGAAAGAAAGCAGGAGGCTACAGAAAGGAAACATTTTGTTGAGAAAGGCTTTGACAATTAGGACTAAATAATATTAATGTTTCACAGATGCACTTCTTGTATTCGAAATGAGACCTCTGGGGTAAGGGCAGTGAAATTCACCAATCTCTACATCTGATCTCTCAAATGTGTAATTCCTTGACATTTTGTCCTTGACATCCAGAACTGGAACATGAGCTTGAAGTTAAGGAACTTCAGTTGTGAAAGCCTAAAAACTATAATATCTACATCATTCTGTATAGTTGGAACATAAGACATGCTTATCACCCTAGCAAATTTTATTTCAATATCACTAGTCAGTATGAACCACTTCCTCCAAATTAGAAACATTTCACTGATTTTATAAAAGCATATGAACTCAGATTTGGCATCTAAACATGTTCATATTTCCCACCCCAGTACTCAGCTCTAGCATCTTCAAGGTGCCAATGCTATACACAGAACAAAACCCTTCAGATACCTCTCTTCCCCTACTTTGTCAGGGTTCAAGCAGTGAAACAGACCAGAAGGAGACAGTTATTCCAAGAAGTTGGCTCACACAATTATGGGTACTGTCTGGAAAAGTGGGAAACCCAACAGCAGGCCATCAGGAAAGACAGGCTGGAACTCTCAGGAAAGACTGAAGTTGCTATCCATAGGGAAATTTTGTCTTATTAGGAAAGAGTCAGCTCTCTTCTTAAGGCCTTTCAACTGATTGAATCAGACCTACACAAATTATCTATGATAATTTCCCTTACTTAAAGCCAAGTGATTATGGACTTTCATCATATCTATAAAACACCCTCACAGCAATACCTAGATTAGTGTTTGAATAACTGATAAAGACCATCATACCCTCCTTCACAAATTCTTGGTAAGCTAGAGAAGTCAACTCTGCCCTGGATTTTGAGCTCTGTTAACAAATTCTGACTTAATACAAACGGGCTACAACTATTAGAAGTCTGATCTTCACCTTCACACAGTGTTAATGTAAGAGGCTTTCAAGAACCTGTCATTGCGCACATCACTTTTCATCTTTTTATCCTCTCATATGCCTCAGTCGCCCTAACTAAGATGGTGGTGTACTAAGTACCCAGTTTAATACTATCCCAACTGAGACCCATGACAAGAAAAAGAAAACACTCCAGGTCCTATGGAACAATTTTCTCCACTGTTATCTCAAAAAGAAAACAGGAGTGGGAAGCAAAGATGTGACCTGGTTTCAATCCAGGAACCTGGTTTGACTTTCCTAGAGGCAAAGGCCACCCAGAGTCATGCAAATCCTCTTACCACCTCTTTTTCTCTCCTCTTTGGTCATTTATCACAGCAAAAACACACCCAGCTGTCCCTGGGGCTCTTAGTCTGCTGTGTCCATAGTATCCAAGCATTTTTAGACAAAACTGTTGCATCGGGGGCAAAAGACAGAACCCTAAACATGATTTTACTCTAAATAAAATCTACCACAACAAGGGTTCAGTGATTGTTAGATTTTCAGGGTTGAGGAAGAAGAGATAAGGGGCTTTTAAAAAATATTAACAAGGGGTACAAGTAGTAAAGTTTATCTTCAAAGACATGGGCTTGGGTAATTTGTTTCATTTATTAATTACATGATCTTTGAAAAGTCTCAACCTTCTTATATTTCATCATTCTTTCCTCTACATAAGGTGAAGAGATTGAATTATCTTTCAGTTCTATTTTTCTTTGATCCTATAGATATAGAGCAGCAGAACATGGAGAAGAGCTGACCAGGAAAAGGATAGAAGAGTAACTTAAAAAATAATGGAAAATGAAATTATCAGTCTGGAAGGAAGGAAGGAAGGAAGGAAGGAAGGAAGGAAGGAAGGAAAAGAATAAGGAATGAGAGAAGAAAAAGATGGGGCACAAAGGTAAAGTATAAGAACATACAGGTACAGGGGCATCTGGGTGACTCAGTCAGTTAAGCATCTGGCGCTTGATTTCGGCTCAGGTCATGACACCACAGTCATGGGATCAAGCCCCACATGTACCTTCATGCTCACAGAGTAGAGTCTTGGGATTCCATCTCTCTCCCTCTCTCTCTGCCCTTCCCCTACTCACGCTGTCTCTCTCTCTCTTTCTCTCTCTCTCTCTCTCTCTCTCTCTCTCTCCTCCCTCCCTCTCTGTCTATCTCAAAATAAATAAACTTAAAAGAAAAAAAAAGAACATACAGATACAAACAGGAGAGAAAGGTGGGAACTGTGGCCCACTGGAGAGTTCCTGGCCCCTCTGCAGAAAGTAGCTACTATTTATTCTTCTCTATCTGACTGCTGGTGAAGGAAATACAGATCGAGTGGTGCCAGGTTTTAGAATCTTTCCAAAAAAGCCATAAATCTGGATGCTTATCTGATAACTCTTCATTTTTAAATGTGGACACACTAATTCAAATTTTAAAGAACAATATGCAAAATAAACACAATATATCTGCAGGTAGAGCATCATTTCAGTGCCAAGAGTAGGGTGAGGCAAGAGAAGCACTCACCTCATGCACATTTAAAGAGGCACCAAAACTTCAATAATCAACACAAATAATACTTAATGCAACGATTTTTAAGTAAAATTTATTGCCAAAAAATGCATCAACAAGAAAGCAGCAAAAAATCCTTTTTTATACATGTTAAACAGCTTTATGAGGTATAATTTACATACCATAAAATTCACCTCCTTTATTTATTTATTTATTTATTTATTTATTTATTTATTTATTTATTATTTTAATTCCAGTGTAGTCAACATATAGTGCTATATTAGTTTCAGGTGTACAATATAGTGATTCGGCAATTCTATACATTACTCTATGCTCGTCCCAATAAGTGCAGTCTTAATCCCTTTCACCTATTTCCCCCATCTCCCCACCCACATCCTCTCTGGTAACCATCCATTTGTTCTTAACAGTTAAGAGTCTATTTTTTGGTTTGTCCCATTTTTCCTTTGTCTGTTTGTTTTATTTCTTAAATTCTGTATATAAGTGAAATCATACAGTATTTGTCTTTCTCTGACTGACTGATTTCCCTTAGCATTATACCCTCTGCATCCATACACTTTCTTTCTTTTATATGGCTGAGTAATATTCATTCTTTTTTATGGCTGAGTAGTATTCCATTGTGTATATCCACCACCTCTCCTTTATCTATTCATCTGTGGATGGACACTTGGGCTGCTTCCATAATTTGGCGATTGTAAATAATGCTGCAATAAACAGGGGTGCCTATTATCTTTTTGAATTCAGTTTGTTTTTATTCTTTAGGTAAACACCCAGTAGTAGAATTACTGGATCATATAATAATTCTATTTTTAATTTTTTGAGGAACCTCCCTACTGTTTTCCACAGTGGCTGTGCCAGAAAATATCAAAAATTTCAATAAAGACCGGCTCCAACCTTGCTGTTGCACAATTCACATCCCTAACCTCACCCCAATCCTGGGTCTGTATCCTTTATAGCCTCTGGGTTAAAGGCTTACAATGGGAGCATGGTAGTGCTATAAATGCAAATAGGAAAGAGAAAGAAAAGCAGGCTTGGGAGTGGAGATAATGAATTCAACAGCAGGCATTTTATCTGAGGTGCTGTGTGGGCATCCAGTGAGGGAGACTCTAAGCATTTGAGAATAAGAAAGTGGTAAGAGTAAGTGGGAGAAAAATTAATACTTACTTTGTGTTATACACTGGAGAGTCTACATATATTACCTCCTCTACCAACAACTGTCAACATGACTCTTTAGTTATGAGATTTAATCTCCATTTAAGAGACGTTTCAATGGATATTAAGGTTAATGTCCCAAGATCATCCAAGGAGCCGATAATGTAACTGAGCCTGTCTGAATTCCAGGTCAGTCTGACTTCAAACTCCGTTCTTTCCAATAAACTGTGCTGCCATGAGCAAGTCCCATACATGTGCATGTCATCAATAAACCCTGAGATTGGATAAGATTCCCAGAGAGCATAAATGACCTTTGCTGCTCCTCAAGCCTGTGTCATTATCCTGGTGATGCTATCAAGGATGGGGGCCCTTCCTTCTTGCTACTGTCAAGACTGGAGCCATTCTTTGGACTGGAGCCTTTCCATCCCTAAGAAATTTTCCGTGCAGCCTTCTGGTCTTCAAGTATCACAGCCTCTAAGTTCTACTCACACTTAAAGATCCCTGGCTTCCTTCCATATTTATCCACACCACCGCAGCCTTGTTAAACAACAATCAGTTTCCACACTCTTTGGAACCTTGTGACCTGACCACCAGTTTCTCTTGGGACTTGTATTGAGTTCCTATGTACTGGCAATCTTTAGTTCCAAGTCCTAACTTTTCATAAGTGTCCTGTTAATCACGGCAAACTGAGCCATGTCTCAAGATATAACACCCCCAAACTTCTGGTTCAGTCTCATTTCCCTAGCACTTCTTACCTAAATGATTGACTAAGGAAATGAATTATCTATTTCTCAAATAAAAGTTTTATCCTCCTCCTCCACTCTTACAGTCGTGTCTTTCCTTTAGACTATCATCCTCCTCCATTACCCCATTACTCCATTACCCTCCATTATCCTATCCATACTTCTAAGTGTAGCTTACATTTTGCACTCTCATGAAATGCTCTTTCACCAGCCCAGTCTGAATCAATCACTCTACCTATGAATTATGGCAGTGTTGATTCATTGAACGCTCACATGCCATTTTTAATCAACAACACATCAATTTTATCTGCCTAACTAGAAGGACAGGGGCCAATGTCTTATTCTTTGTTAATATTCTCAAAACTTCACACACAATGTAGGAGTGCTGATAAATAGCACTGAATGATGTGTTTCTAAAGCAGGGAAAAACCTAAGTTTCAGGCTTGTATAGTCCTGACTGTCCTTAATTTCTCTTAATTTGTCTTTTTATTTCTAAAATAAAGATAGCATTATACAAAATTCCAGGGGTATTATGAAGAAGAATATAATGAGGATATTTTAAAATATCTACAAATATATTTTCCCTTTTGGTTTCTTTCTTAGCAATCTTTAACCATTTTCTGCCACCCCCCCCCCCATTAGGAGGGCAAATCCAGCTAAGAAAATAGAAGGATTTGACTGAAAGAAATCTTGATGAGAAAAGAAGAGAAAGAATAAAGCCCTTTTTTGACCAAGGGAAAAGGAGCCAAATAGAGAGAGAAAGAGAAAAGAGGCTACTCATGAGTGTCCTCCCATGTCCTGATTTGTTCCCAAGGTACCCTCAGCACCAGGGCTAAATCAAAGGAAAAGTGATACAAAAAGTCAAAAATGCCAGAGAAATTAAAAAAAGGTTTGTGCCATCATTTACATTTGGGACTCTAGAAGGAGACCACCTTGAAGAAGGCTGTGGAAATATAGGAGAGTCAGGATCCTGTGTTTTGATCTATGTCAGGTATGTAGAGAATGCAGAACTCCCAGCAGGTTCTAGAGAAGATGTGAAGAGTAGCTGAGGATTCCAGCTGGTGAGCTCACTAATAAGATTATTGAGGAAGAAAACAAGGGATTCTGCAGTAGAATGTTTATGGGAGAGACTATCTAAGAAAATGAGCAAACTGGAGTCTCAACCAGAATCAAGGAAACTATTGCCAGCAAGACTTGAGACAAGAAAGGGGCTACCATTGTATCTTGACCATACCAAAACAAAACAAACAAAAGCAAAAAATAAAAAACAAAAATCACACCAGACATGAGCAGATGAAAGATAGCAATGACAAGAGACTTTGTTGCCCAGACACCATTAAGATAAATGCCTCAATGGAAGAACAATAAATGTGCATCGGGCTCTCATTCAACACCATGTGGGAATGGGTTCTTCTCCATTTCCCGAAATAAGAACAGAAAAGACTTGAAGTATTTGTCAATTTCCTTTTTAAAAAATTAGTTTCAGGACAGCAGGGTGGCTCAGTCACTTAAGCATCTGACTCTTGATTTCAGCTCAGGTCATGATCTCATGGTTCATGGGACTGAGCCTTGCATCGGGTTCTGTTACAGCACAGAGCCTACTTGGGATTCTCTCTCTGTCTCTCTCTCTCTCTCTCTGTCTGTCTCTCTCTCTCTCTGTCCCTCTCTGTCTCTCTCTCAAAATAAATAAACAAACATTTAAAAAATAAAATAAAGTACATTTAAAAAAAATTAACTTTGACTGGGGAATAATGGAATTACTTTAATTGACAAATTAAGTTTTCCTTTCCCTTTGTGAGATGAAGGGCTTGAGGACAAATGAGATCAGTTATAAAATAAAAGAAGATATATGGTTTTCTTCACACATTTGAGTTATGGTGTGCCATCTTCATACATATCTCCCCTCACAATGAGTTTACAATGAATATTTTGTATTAAGAAAGCAACCTATGCTACAAAACTAAGGACACTGCATCATGAGATGTGCTTTAATCATTTATTTTCCTGACTGCTTTAAAGTAGGTTAAGAAAAAAATCTTCCCCAAGTAAGAGAAGAAGAGAAATCATTATAACATGAGACTTTACTGAAATTCTGCCCTATTAGGTTTTGCTAAGGAGAGAAAAGTGCCAGATGAGGGGATTTCAGGGATGAGTTATTATATTTGCAAATTGGTATAATGAAAATTACCTAGGCAGTACCATGAATTTAAATGAACTGTGTAATTTTTTCTTAAGTTTTAATATAAAGTAATTGTTCATTTCTTCCAAGAAATAGTTAAGGTTGCCGATTCTTTTTCATAAATCAATATGCTCTGAACAATAAAGCTAATAGCCCAGTACAGTCTATAAAATGTAGCTATGTAGCTGTCTGTTTCCAGGGCTTTATTCCAGGGGCTAAACAGCAGTTTCTATTTCTAGTTGACTGCTGTCTTTATCAAATTACTTCCTTGACTTGGTGACAGCTTTTTAAGACATTTTCTAAAGGAAAGCTTTAATTTCTCATCTTTGTTCTTTAAGAATGTAGCTTTTAAAGTAATAGGATTGACTCTTGTTATATTTTGTTATAATAGGATTGACTATTATATATTATATATTATATATTATATATTATATATTATATATAAATATTTATATACATGTATGTGTAAAATTACTTGTACAAAACATATTGACTTTGTCATTCATTATAGAAAGATCATGGTCTAATTTCACTAAGATTATGTTATCGTATATCATAGTTATCTAAAGTGTTAAATTCTAATATAAGCAAACAAAAGTATTTTAGCCCAATAACAAATAATTTGTCCTTAAACCTTGTGTTCTTAGTTATGTAGCCTTTCCAAAAAAAAGATCCAAAGAAACAAATGTAAGAAAGCACAATCAAAGAAAATTCTTCTACTGAAATGGGGGATAACAGTCTCACAATTTTAGATTTTTATGTTACATGTATCTTATTAGTTATAAGATGGTAATGCTAATGGATGTTCATCCCTCAGCTTTCTCTGTGTAGCAAAATTACAAAATGTGTTTTTAATGCATAGAGCACACTGACATCTACTTGAAATTAAAATGGCTTAAAATATTATGTAGAAAGTTTTAACTAGGGGCGCCTGGGTGGCGCAGTCGGTTAAGCGTCCGACTTCAGCCAGGTCACGATCTCGCGGTCCGTGAGTTCGAGCCCCGCGTCGGGCTCTGGGCTGATGGCTCAGAGCCTGGAACCTGTTTCCGATTCTGTGTCTCCCTCTCTCTCTGTCCCTCCCCCGTTCATGCTTTGTCTCTCTCTGTCCCAAAAATAAAATAAACATTGAAAAAAAAAATTTAAAAAAAAAAAAAAGAAAGTTTTAACTAATAATCCAAAAATACTTTAATCTGAAAATATTTTATATCTAATTAAAATACATTGTTGCTTATTTTTATTGTAACTTTTTAAGTAGTTAGAACACATTGGGGCGCCTAGGTGGCTCAGTCAGTTAAGCGTCAGACTTTGGCTCAGGTCACGATCTCACGATTCGTAGTTTGAGCTCCACATTGGGCTCTCAGTTGTCAGCACAGAGCCCACTTTGGATCTTCTGTCACCTTCTTTCTCTCTGCCCCCATCCTGCTCTCTCTCTCTCTCTCTCTCTCTCAAAAATAAATAAACTTTGAAAAGAAATAGAACTGTTGATGATGAATTCTGATGCCACAATAATTTAATGTTGTATAAAACTTAACCAGATTTGCTTTCTGTTCTGTATATAAGGAAAAAGAATTAGATGATATCCATGATTTCCAAGATTATCTATTGTTTTACCTAGTTTTTCATGCTAGAATTCAGTCATAAGGCATATCATTTATCTCAAAAATTTATTAAAATGCAGAGCAGTTATGGCAGACACACGGATTGTATGAGCTCAGAGTGACCTGAGACTTGAACTGTCCCTCCTGCATTTTCCAATTCTAAGTATGGAGTGTCTTGACAAATGCTTCAGTTTCTAGATTGAGGTTGATCTGATAGAGGCCTAATTTAATTCCTACCTTCAGGTGTAGCCTCAGAGCAATCTCTCAGGAAGAGAGCATCAGTCCTAACCCAGACCCAGGACATTTGATCCATCTCCAAATTTGTCTAGGGATCTCAAGACACTTACAGGGAAGCCACCAAACCCTAGCTCCAGCAGGGTATGACTAATATTTTTTTAACAATTTAAGAAAAGGTGTATGTGTGTGTATACACATACATATACACACATACATACAACTTAAGTTGTCCACTATGTTTGAGTATTCAATTTTTTATCTGCAGAATGACAGGGACACACTAATGATCTCTAAAGCCCTTGCCAGTTCAAAAATTCTGATTCCTCAAGTTAGATCCCTTTCTCCATACCTCCCTTCAAAATGGTGATGGATGAGACAAAGATTTTCAGTAAGAAGAGAGTACTGAAAGCTCAAGCAATAAGCCAAAAATCTAAAAGGCATGTTATAAAGAAAATAAAGTTTATATTAGGCATAGAGTTTAAATGACCTAATAACACTAGTTGGTAAAAGAAAAAAAATCAATGTGAACCCAAGGACTTAAGGACAATTTTTTTTTTTTTTTGCATTTCTGCCATTAGAAGTAACTCAACTCAAAATGTTTGCTCATCAACAATCATACACACTTCCTTACAGCAAAAAGACAAGGAAACTTGGGAGGTAACCAATTCCAAGTAAATTTTCATGAAGGAAATGCAACACCTTGTTGTGGTTAAAAAGTAAGTGTACTTTCAAAATGTATGTGATTTGGGGAGACTAAAGAGACAGCTCACAGGAACTCTCATTGGCCAACTGCAATCATTCAAATATCCAAAAGTGAAGAATAACTAGTCAGTTGACACAAATTGAATGATTAAATGTCCATTATATTTTTTTAAGAAAATTAATGTAAAACAACAGAAGAAAAGTGATCCTAACAGAACAGAATCACTTTGTATCAATTGTAATTTGGAGCGATATGCTAACAAAGGTAAGTATCCTGTTTATTAAATATATATCATATGCAGACATACTATCCTCATCCTGTGTAAATAGGAGAGATTGAAAAAATTGGAGTAAGTCAAAGTCTCCAATTAACAGCAGAAACTACTCCAAGAGCAGGAAAGATTCCCCACTAGTGGGCATTTCCAGTGACTAAGTAGAAAGATGACCCAAAGTTACTCAACATCACTGGTCATATACAGCCTAACTGTGTTCCAAGATGATGGATTAGCCAAATATCCTAAAAAAGAGATGCTTCTATGCAGGTTTCATCCCTTGTCTCCTGGGAGATGCAACCTTGATGGCCTTACTAATTAAAATAAGGTGTTAACATGTATTATGCATGATTTTCCAGTGATACTTGCAAAGGAGGTCAAAATATAACAATTTCAGGACAATATGTAAAATTTGTGTATATAACATTGTCTAAAGGGAACATAAAGGACATACCATTTGGATAAAAATATCAAGTTCCAAACAACTAAAGCCTACCAAAAAAAGGCATATAACAAGTTTTTAAAGTCCCCCTTGATATAATAGCTTTATTCCTGTTAAAAAGGGGCCCACCCCAAAGCATGTCACCTCAGATTGGGAAACTGCAGCTGGACTCAAATAGCTAATAAATCAGTGTCAGATGCTTGGTAATTCAAAAACCTATAACCTTGGAAAGTTCAAGGTAGGATTCTTTTTTTTTTTTCAACGTTTATTTATTTTTGGAACAGAGAGAGACAGAGCATGAACGGGGGAGGGGCAGAGACAGAGGGAGACACAGAATCGGCAACAGGCTCCAGGCTCTGAGCCATCAGCCCAGAGCCCGACGCGGGGCTTGAACTCCCAGACCGCGAGATCGTGACCTGGCTGAAGTCGGACGCTTAACCAACTGCGCCACCCAGGCGCCCCTCAAGGTAGGATTCTAACCCCAGGAAGGAAGACCTGACAACTATAATATGTTCTAAGCTAATAAAGCAGTAAACTGAACTTCATAAAAATCAATGCCTGTGTAATTCATTAAGTCTTAGATTTTTGGCAATGTTTATGTCTTCTTCCTGATCTTTAAGGTATTCAAATGTTTTAAGAACATGATATATAAGCTTTTAATTTTAGTTACTAGGAGAACTTGATTAAATAGTTTTTTAATCAATGTGGTTTTTTCTGCAAACTTTTAACCTGATAAATATATAAGTTGTTTTAAGTTTATTTATTTATTTTGGGAGAAAGAGGTGGGGGCAGAGACAGCGGAAGAGAGAGAATCCTAAGTAGGCTCCACATTGCCAGCGTGGAGCCCAAAGTGGGGCTTGAGCCCATGAACCGTGAGATCATGACCTGACTCGAAATCAAGAGTCAGATGCTTAACTGACTGAGCCATCCAGGCGCCCCTTAATGTGTATATAATGTCTAAAAGTTTAGAGCTGTGTTATCCATTATGGTACCCAATAGCTACATGTGTTATTTAAGTGTAAACAAATTAAAATTAAATACAACTAAAAATTCAGTTGTTCGTTCACACTAGGCACATTTAATGTGCTCAGTGGCTATAGGGCAGATGGCTAGCACAGATATGGAAGTTGTATTAGCTTCTTTTTAGATGTGTTAGTTAGGATAGAGACTAACCAGCTATATTTATAAGAATGTCAAAAGTATAGTGGCTCACTCAGCTCTGTTAAGAAAGAAGTTCCTTTCTTTCTTAAGTCTAGATTTGTGGGTGGTCCCAGCACAGGACTGGTAGGTAGAAGGCAAATTCAGCCCATGAGGTCTCCACGAACCTATGTCCTTCTTTCCTGTTGTGTTGTCCTTTAGAATGCTACCCCATTCAGCCTGACTGGAACTGGGTCTACAACATCTTATTTGCATGTTCCAGAGTGTCAGAAGAGAAAGAAGAGAATATGAAGGGCAGTAAATTTTCTTTACAGAGAATAGGACAGAATGTTGCACACATAACTTCCATTTACACTTCTGTGGCTAAAAGATGACTGTACCCACATCTGGTTGTTACAGAGGCTGGGAAAGATGGTCTAGTTGTGTGGCTGTATGCACATCTACAACTTGGGCCAGGAAGGTGTTATTTCAAAAAAAAAAAAGGGGCGAATGGTTACTGGAAAACTATTATGCCACAAGGGAATGCTGTTTAATGGATTTATAGGGGGAGAGAAGTAGAGATTAAACAACATTTAAACAGTAGATGTTCTCCTCGCTCAATAGTCTGTGGAAAGTAAAATGCCAATCAACACCCCTTCCACCAGTTATATAAATTCTACTTCTAAAACATTTTGTTCTGGATGAAGTAATATAAACTAGTATTAGAAAACTTACAGTTTCATTTAAAAACTCACTAAAGAGAAAGTTTTACTGTCTTGGCTATTATAAAATAAATATTAGCATTCACTTTTAACTCAACTTCTTAATAGGGAAAAAAATTCTTTAAAGAACAGTACTACCCATAAAATCTATAAAATAATGTACTCAAGTCAACACTGCATAATTATTTGGTCATAGAACACTCCAGCCAAAAACAATAGTTACAGTACATATATAAATAAATTTAACAATACTATAGGCATGTTTTACAGATTAAACTTAAATTACAATGTAAATGTTACAATATTTGATTTTGTGCATGAGGAACTGAAAAGGGTATTATTAAAATACACTAAAATAAAATTCATTCTTCTTTAATAAAAGATTATTTGCTATTAAGCTTCAAACCTAATCACTTTTTTTTTCAACTTTTTTATTTATTTTTGGGACAGAGAGAGAGAGAGAGAGAGAGAGCATGAACGGGGGAGGGGCAGAGAGAGAGGGAGACACAGAATCGGAAGCAGGCTCCAGGCTCCGAGCCATCAGCCCAGAGCCTGACGCGGGGCTCGAACTCACAGACCGCGAGATCGTGACCTGGATGAAGTCGGACGCTTAACCGACTGCGCCACCCAGGCACCCCTAAACCTAATCACTTTTAACCTGACAGTGAAAGTAGAATTATGTAATAGTGGTTTATATACTAACCTTCCACTTGTGAAGAATTGTTTCTTAAAATCACATATATTGCATGCTAGATATCTAAATTATATATTTTAGGGGAGCCTGGGTGGCTCAGTCAGTTTGGGCACCCAACTTCAGCTCAGGTCATGATCTCGCACTCTGTGGGTTCGAGCCCGGCGTTGGGCTCTGTGCTGGCAGCTCAGAGCCTGGAGCCTGCTACCGATTCTGTGTCTCCCTCTCTCTCTGCCCCTCCCCTGCTTGCTCTGTGTCTCTTTCTCAAATAATAAACATTAAAAAAAAATTTAATTATATATTTTAGACAATAGAAATTAGTAAAAGGAAAATTAAAATTACAATGTCATAACCATCTTTCAGCAATTGCATCTAGAAATTCAAAAACATGCTTCATAATTGTTGACAATAATCTCTTCTGATATCATTTTGCTCAGGTTAAAAAATGTGTAAAGAATTTTACTTATAAGCATTTTTTAAAAATAAGAATAAATTTCAACTGCTGGCTGAAAACATCTCAAAAATCAAAACTGGTAATTTTGCATCAATAATAAAAGTTTCTGAGACCAATGATTGCAATGTGGTGTTAAATTATATTGATCGGCGACCCCTAGTACCCCAAGTCAATATTTATGTTAGTCAACAGTGTCTATAGGACAATTTTGTACATTTTATTATTTGTTACATTGACCTTAAATAATATGTTAAATGCACTATTTCTAAAGAAAATGAATTCTATCTTAATTTCTTCATCATTGGATTTAAACAGGCAGTTTGAGAAATCAGTGTCAATAGCAATTCCCTTCTTAGTTCCTCTTATCAACATTTAAGAGGAAACAGTGCAATACGAGGGCATCCTCTCTAGCAGTTTTCCTCATTGTCTTCTATTAGTTTTCAAATATTTTCCCTTCTTACCCATATGGCCCACTCATGCACATTTCTAATCTGTTAGGATTAACACCAACAGTTCCCAACCCATTCAAAACAAAACATGAAACAAGGGAGAGTGGCATTTGATAATGGTATCTGTTCTATGGCTTATTTCAGAAAAAGAAGATACTTCACTTCTTATTCCACCATATAAGTCATAAGATATCATGCAAAATCTTTATAGAAGAGAATGCTTTAAAAAGCTGGATTCAGTGGAGGGGGGGAGGGGGGGGAAGGCAGAAAAAAAGTCTCTGTAACTGCATAAAAGAACTGACAAGATATTGAGAGCAATCCTGAGAGGCCAGAAATGACGAGCAGAATCCAGAGAGAGAACAAAACGCTGATGTCAGTGTCTGTCATGGGAACATCTGCTGATCCCGAGAGGCATACAGCTTCATGCTTACCAGGCTGTGTGACTAAAGAACAGGGATAAACCTAGGGACTAAACCAAATGGGAAGTTGGATCGGACTCTCAGAAAACAAATTAAATCCCTGAGAGCTGACATCTTAGTGGAATAATGAACTGAAATTTTTAAAAGATTCCATAATGCACAGGGAGAAGATACAGACATCTGCCTATTCTATTTCTGTTAGCTCTGGGATGAGGAGGAATGACCATCTCTTCTGAAAATTCTTAACCAGAAGCCTAATCCCAATTGAAATGGAACTGAAATCATACTACTTGCTTCTGTGGCTCCCCATAAGCATTAGCCAATAATTTAAAGTGGTCTTGAATTAGGCCTTGACACCAACCAGAGGCAAATTTGAGTACTCTGGAAGAGAACACCTTAAAACCAAAACTGGAAACAATGTTCACAGATGAACTCCCAAGGAACATGAATTCACAATCCAAAAAATTGAAAACACACAAGGAATCAACCCTCCATAAGCAAGAGTCAGTAGAAATAACAAGAACAGATCCACTTAGATGCAGATATTAGAAATGTCAAGTAAAGATTTACATGTATATGTTTACTGTTTAAATATTTAAGAAAAGTCACATAGAAGATATATGTAGAAAGGATTTTAAATTGTTTTAAAAGTGCTAGAAATCAATAAAGAAGACAATCTAGTTAAAAAAAAAAGAAGAGGAAGAAAAAGAAAAAGAAAGAAACACAAATAGCCAATTAACACATCAAAAGGTGTTCACTGAGGAAAGTAAAAAGTAAAATCAGAGGAAAACTGCATTACACATTAAAATACACTGGAAAATTTTCAAAAGTCTGACAATGTCAAGTTTGGCAAGTAGGTAGAGCAAGGGGAATCTCTTTTTTTCAATATATGAATTTATTGTCAAATTGGTTTCCATACAACACCCAGTGCTCATCACAAAAGGTGCCCTTCTCAATACCCATCACCCACCCTCCCCTCCCTCCCACCCCCCATCAACCCTCAGTTTGTTCTCAGTTTTTAAGAGTCTCTTATGCTTTGGCTCTCTTCCACTCTAACCTCTTTTTTTTTTTTCCTTCCCTTCCTCCATGGGTTTCTGTGAAGTTTCTCAGGATCCACATAAGAGTGAAACCATATGGTATCTGTCTTTCTCTGTATGGCTTATTTCACTTAGCATCACACTCTCCAGTTCCATCCACGTTGCTACAAAGGGCCATATTTCCTTCTTTCTCATTGCCACGTAGTACTCCATTGTGTATATAAACCACAATTTCTTTATCCATTCATCAGTTGATGGACATTTAAGCTCTTTCCATAATTTGGCTATTGTTGAGAGTGCTGCTATAAACATTGGGGTACAAGTGCCCCTATGCATCAGCACTCCTGTATCCCTTGGGTAAATTCCTAGCAGTGCTATTGCTGGGTCATAGGGTAGGTCTATTTTTAATTTTCTGAGGAACCTCCACACTGCTTTCCAGAGTGGTTGCACCAATTTGCATTCCCACCAGCAGGGCAAGAGGGTTCCCATTTCTCCACATCCTGTCCAGCATCTATAGTCTCCTGATTTGTTCATTTTGGCCACTCTGACTGGCGTGAGGTGATATCTGAGTGTGGTTTTGATTTGTATTTCCCTGATGAGGAGCGACGTTGAGCATCTTTTCATGTGCCTGTTGGCCATCCAGATGTCTTCTTTAGAGAAGTGTCTATTCATGTTTTCTGCCCATTTCTTCACTGGATTATTTGTTTTTCGGGTGTGGAGTTTGGTGAGCTCTTTATAGATTTTGGATACTAGCCCTTTGTGCGATATGTCATTTGCAAATATCTTTTCCCATTCCGTTGGTTGCCTTTTAGTTTTGTTGGTTGTTCCCTTTGCTGTGCAGAAGCTTTTTATCTTCATAAGGTCCCAGTAGTTCATTTTTTCTTTTAATTCCCTGAGCAAGGGGAATCTCAATCTTATATATAACTGGTGAGAGAATAAACTGATACACAATGTTGGAAAAGTTTGGCATTATCTATTAGAATGGAAAATACCCCCTACCTTATTTAATTCCATTAATGTATGAATACTCAAGAAAGAGTATTCTTTGTATTCATGTATACAATACATGCTATACAATAATGGTTATAGCAGCATTATTTAAAATACAAAAAGAACCCTGAAGACTAAATGTCCATCTGTAGCTGACAAATGGAATGAACAAATTACAAATATATGCAAGAACACAGATGAATCTCATGACATAAACACACACACACACACACACACACACACACACATACACACACACAGTATATATGAAGTCCCAAACAAGCAAAAACAAACTAAATTATCTAAGGATGCACTTATAAATGGAAAGCCGTAAAGAATAATAAGGAAATGGTTATTATATAAGTCAGGATAGTAGTTATCTTTGGGGGTAGAAATATTGTGATGAAGAGAGGCAAATGGTATGCTTTGGAGTGCTGATAAGGTTTTTAATCAGGATGGTGGTTATATTGAAGAATTTCTTATCATTTATTAAGCTGTACATATAGCTTTTGCTAATATGTTTATATGGCAAAAAGCACTGTAAGTTAATGCAGAAATAGAAATTTAAAACTTAGAGTTTTGCAGAGATCATTATTATTCACTGATTATTCCATGTGTTCCTTTACATTTTCCAGTCTCCTCTGAAATTCAGTTGTAGCCAATGTGACTATTTCTGGTTAATGAGCTAGCAGCAGAAGTCATATGTGTCCCTTCCAGTCTGAAGCACTTAAAAATAGGCATAAGTTCTCCACACTCTCTCTTCCCCTGCCATGGCAAGCTTTGAAACCCCATTTTGAAATAGTAAAGCCACAAAATGTAAGCAGCCTGGATTCCTGGATCCTAGTGTGGAAGGGAGCTGTTTTTTAGAAACACTGGACCCTCAGAGCAATTTGTATGAATGTGAAATAAACTTCATATTTACAGCCATTAAGAGTTGAAGAGTTAAGGGGCGCCTGGGTGGCGCAGTTGGTTGGGCGTCTGACTTCAGCCAGGTCACGATCTTGCGGTCCGCGAGTTCGAGCCCCGCGTCGGGCTCTGGGCTGATGGCTCAGAGCCTGGAGCCTGTTTCCGATTCTGTGTCTCCCTCTCTCTCTGCCCCTCCCCCGTTCATGCTCTGTCTCTCTCTGTCCCAAAAATAAATTAAAAATGTTGAAAAAAAATTTTTTTAAAAATAGAGTTGAAGAGTTAAGTGTTTCTGCTGCATAACCTAGCCTACGTGACCAACACAAATGAACATATTAACAGTACTGTCCTCAAGAAATTTCTTCATGGAAAATGTGAAATAGAGGTAAAGTGATATGGAGAATAAGATGAGTATTACGGCTCCAGAAAATTTTCCACAGAGAAGAGAGAAAGAGGTAAACTTCACAGAAATATTGGCTCTCATCTTCTGAATTACTTAAAGAGAGCATCCCTCAAGTTCTAGAAACAGTATAATGTCAAGTTGAAGACAAAGAAATCCATGCCTACCCATGACATGTGAAACTGCATAACATCAAGGACAAAAAAGAGAAATAGAACATAACCAAAGAGCTAGAATCAAAACACAAGAAACGACAAGTGTTGGTGAGGATGTGGAGAAAAAGGAACCCTCGTGCACTGTTGGTGGGAATAAAATTGGTGCAGACACTGTGGAAAACAGTATGGAGGTTCCTCAAAAACTAAAACTAAAAATATCATATGATACAGAAATTCCACTACTGGGTATTTACCTAAGGAAAATGAAAACACTAATTCCAAAAGATATATGCACCCCTATGCTTATTGCAGCATTAATTATAATAGCCATGATATGGAAGCAAACCATGCCCATTTATATATAGATAAATGGATAAAGAAGATACAAACACCACACACACACACACACACACACACACACACCCAATGTAATAACACTCAGCCATAAAAAAGGATACAATCTTGCCATTTGCGACAACATGGATGGACCTAGAGGGTATTATCCTAAATAAAACAAGTCAGATAAAGACAAATGCCATATGACTTCACTTACATGTAGAATATAAAAAAAAAAAATGAAAAAACAAACAGAAAGCAGAAACAGATCCATAAATACAGAGAAAAAACTGATGGTTGCCAAAATGGGAAGGGGGTGGGGAATTGCCAAAATGAGTGAAGGGGAGTGGAAGCTATAGGCTTCCAGTTATGGGGTGAGTAAGTCACAGGAATAAAAGACACATAGTGGGGGGCACTTGGGTGGCTCAGTGAGTTAAGCATCTGACTCGGTTTCAGCTCAGGTCATGATTAAGCCCCATGTCAGTCTATGTGCTGAAAGCACAGAACCTGCTTAGAATTCTGTCTCTCTCCCTCTCTCTCTTCCCCTCCCCTGCTCACACTCCCTCTCAAAATAAATAAATAAACTGTAAAAAAAAGGCACAGATTAAGGAATATAGTCAACGGTATTGTAATAGCATCGTACTATGACAGATAGTACGTACACTTGCTGTGAGCACAGCATAACATGCTGTGTCTCATCACTATATTGAACACCTGAAACTGATGTAACATTGTGTGTCAACTATACTTCAATTAAAGAAAAAAAGTAGCCAAAAAGTCACATCATCTATAAAGGAACAACAATTTAGTCTATCAGCTGACTTCTACAAACTATGATGACCTCCAAAAGACAGCTGGATAATGCCCTTAAAATACTAAGAGAAACTAATTGCCAAAGTATAATTCTATACTCAGTGAAACTATCTTCAAGAGCAAGGGTAAAATAAACAAATTTTCAGATCTTCAAAAATAGAATAGTTACTGCCAGAAGGTTTTTGGTAGGCCTTTGATCTGTCACAGATGGGACTACCAAAGGGAACAACCTGGCAATAGCTTCAAAATATCAATCACCTTACTCCTGACCAACAATCCCATTTCCAGGAAATGTATATCTTAGTGGATGGTTAAAGCCAAACTCCGGACTCATCTTTGACCCCTTTTTTCATCTCACATCCCATATTCAGCCATCTGGAAATCTTTTTGTCTCCACCATCAGAATATTTACAGAAGTGGCCATTGACCACCATCTTCACTGACCCTACTCTCAAGTAAGCCACTTCATATATCATCTGAATTATGGAAGTGGCCTCTAAAAGATATCTCCCTGATCTGCCTAGGGCTCCCTAGAGACCATTTCCACCGTGGCAGCCCCACCACTCTTTGTAAAACTTGAAGCCAATCAGGTCACTCCTCTTCACAAAACCTTCCTGTGGCTCCCCATTTCACTCAAAGTAAAAACCAAAATGCACATAATGGCCTAATGTGAACTGGTTCCACTACCCTTTAAACCACTTATACTACTAATTTCCATGTGGCTTGTCCAGCCATGCTGTGGTCTCTGCTGTTCCTCAAACATACCAAGCACATTCTCCCCGAGTCTACAGACAGACTGGTACCTCCAGCTGGAATGCTCCTCCCCAGACAACCATATGGTTAAATTTGTCACTTCCTTAGTCTTTGTTCAAATGCCACTTCTCAATGAAGCCCACCCAGACTGCCCAATATGAAATTGCAAATCCACACCTATTGCTCCAAATACTCTTTACCTTGCTCTTTTCTCCCTCCATAGCACTTACCATCTTGAAATTACTGCATTATTTCCCTTTTTATCTATTATTAATATCTTCCCCACCAGACTGTAACCTTAGTTTGTTTCAAGCAGACCCTGAAATAAAGATGTGGCTGCGAGTAGTTCATTTGAAAGGCAATGCCAGAAAGCACTGTGATAACTGATAATGAAAAAGGAAAAAGAAGGAAGCCAATAGAGTGTACGATACTAAGCAGGATACCGCTGGAGGGACAAGTGCCACCCTACAGGGGACCCTCAGAAAGACTGGGTAGGTGTGCTTCAGAATCATTCCATACTTCGCTGGTTGAAGATCACTCCTGGGCTCTAACTCTACAGCATGTCTGGATTACCCACATCCAAGCTTGCTTCGGTGGCTAGAGAATACCCTCTGGCAGATAGATGCAGGAAGACATTAGCTTATATGAGCACTGCCTCTGAGACCCCAAAGATAAGCCAAAGAAATATGGGTACCAACAGGCTTCACTACCATAGAGATCTTTGTGTATTTGTTTTAATTGATATATCCCAAAGGTCTGGCACATAGTGGGTACACAAAAAAAAAATCTGTGTTAAATGTCGCTGAATAGTTGAATAATGGGACCTAGAACAACATCCTTCAGACTTGTCTTAACCAGAAGTATGCTCTGTAGGGACGCAATATATTACACAGACACATCAAAAGATATTTATAGGTTTTTTTTACCCTGAATTTGAATTAAAATTTAAGTCTATTTGGAATAATACATCAATTAAATTAAATGTATTTTTAAAACTCATATCAGAAGCTATTAAGAAAAAATGCTACATCAAAGTCTGGCTGCTCAATGCAGCTACACAGTTCTCATGTTATTACAGAATAAAAAGTCATTAAAGGAGTGCTTGGGTGGCTCAGTGGGTTAAGCATCCAACTTCAGCTCAGGTCATGATCTTATGGTTTGTGAGTTTGAGCCCCACATCAGTCTCTTAGCTGTCAGCACAGAGCCCACTTCAGATCCTCTGTGCCCCTCACCCCTCTCAAAAATAAATAAAACATTTGCTAAAAGGGCATTAGGTTTGTCAGTTTATTTTAAAGTTGTTTAGCAGTTGCTTATAGAGCTAAGTATTCACCTACTTTACAATAGCAGTTCCACATCTATGTATTTACCTAAGAGAAATGAAAAACTATGTCCACAAAAAAAGATGTGCATATGTCCACAAAAAGACTTGTTCAAACAGCTCTGTACATAATAACCAAAAACTGAAACAATCCAAATGTCCATCAACAGGAGACTAGGTAAACAAATGGTGGTATATTTATATGATGAAATACTAATCAAATTTTTTAAATTAGCTCCTGACTCACATAAAAATGTAAGTGAATCTTAAAACTTTATATTCAGCAAGAGAAGCCAGACATAGAGTATGCTTTATATAATTCCATTTACATGCAGTTCAAAAGAATTCAGAGCAGTGGTTGCCTATGGGCATAGGAATTAACTGGAAATGAGAATAAGGGAATTTTCTGGAGTGACAAATATTTAGCCCCTTGATTTTCACGGTGGTCACATTGGCGTATACATTTATCATAATGAATCATACACTGAAGTTCTGTTCATTTCTCTGTATTTAAATTTTACCTCAAAAAGACATTAAGCTTTGAATGTTACATACTAAATGTAAAAGAAATGAAATATTTTATTTTGGTAAATGAACATCGTTCAGTCTGTAATCTCAAGTGAAAAAAATTTTTCTGCTGTATTTGGCTCATTACAAAGGTATTTTTCAGGCAGCCTTTTAAGAGAGAAGGCACCTGGGGAAATTATATATTGAGCATGATTGCTTATTTGAAAAAGCAGACAACAGTTTTGTAGATACATTAAAATTTATAGTAAATAACAGGTTCAAGAGTTGGCATAAATCATAGCAAATGATCCACTTTCATCAAAGTTCTCAACTAGTCATGAAACTGAATGCAAAGGCGAACTATACTCTATATGTGTTTACTCACCAGTGAAAGCTAAAAGGAACACAGAATAAAATCAGCATAAGAGAGAAGAGACTAAGGCCTAAAACCTCAAGTTTCATAATGTAGTTGAAAAAAATATTCTCCATGTGGAAAATAATTAGTAAAATATAGTAAAGACAGTATACCAGGTAGAATCCATTGTAAGCATTCTCTTCAAGTTAATAAGCTGCACCATTAAGATAAAAACACAATCTAAAAGCAAAATACAAGATACTGGGGAGGTCAACATGTGACCCTGTGTGTTATATGAAGGAAGCCACTCTCAAATTGGAATTTGGCTTATTCCCACACCTTCAATTGTGCACATAAATACACACACACACGCACACACGCATAGCTTATTAGGCCTTTCCAGATCTAGGCAGGAAATTCAGTGACTTCTTATTGAAAAATGAAAATGAGTATAAAAGGCCCCAACTTTTTAGCAAGAGAAATAAAATTAAGCCCCACAGTGTACTTTGAAACTGACATTTTGCTGCAGTCAAAAAGCACTTTGAAGATTGCTAGTGATGATTTGTGTCTGTTGCTAAGCACTAGGTTGATGTTATTTTTTCCAGCTTCATCCCTCTGTGCCACTCTGGACATTGACAATGGATAAGGAAAAGAGAAAATCCCCACAGAGACAATTAGGGCCAGTGGACAGAGGTTGAGGGCCACCAACATCAGTGCAAGATGTGGAAGACAATTCTCACACTCAAAGAGAGAATGAGCTGCCCTAGACTGCCATGAAGTCACGAGTCAAGCCTAACCTATATGACAACTTTCAGGATTGTTGTAGAAGCAAGAAGTATAGTGGCTGAAGAGCACATTCTTTGGAGTGATGGGGTCCTCTATTTTTTTTTCTATTTTTTTTAATGTTTATTTTTTCCATTTTTAAAAATTTTAATCGAAAAAGAGGTTGCATGTATTATATTAGTTTCAATTGTACAACATAGTGATTTAACAATTACATACATTATGATATGCTCACCACGGTAAGCGTAGTTACCATCTGTCCCCATACAAAATTATTATATTATTGACTGTATTTTGTGTTGTACTTTTCATCCCTGTGGTTTATTTTATAATTGGAAGTGTATACCTCTTACCAGATAAAAGGGATTAAGAGGTACAAATCCATGTATTTATTTTTCATTCAAATAGAGACACATTTCATGGAAGTATGTACTTCATTTCTCACACTCTAGTCCTCTTAAAACATTTTAAAGTTAAATTTTCAACTGGCTGGTATTATGATAATAAGCAGAAGTTAGGAAATTGTAAGAATAATCAATATAGTCAAATGGTCCACTGAAAATTGAATCTTACAATATAGTATTTAAAGACTTAATTCCACCATCTACTAGCTGTTTCAATTTGGCTAAGAAATGAATTTACAACTCCAAGTGCTGTTGTCCTCATCCCTGTACAATTCTGGGATGAATTAAACGAGATGGTATGTGTCGACGGTCTTACCACAATGCGTGACACTCAGTAAGCAGCCAGTAGTGTCATGACCAGAGGGAATGAATTCCTGACCTGAAGCGGGACTAGCAGGTGAGGAGATAAGGCTACACACCTGATAAAAATCCAGCCCAGTACCAAGAAAAACAAGTCTGTGAAACAACGCCTCATAGATGAAGTACATATTTTGAAGAGTGATGACAAAGAAGGCTTTTTATCGCTTATTAATAACATTTTATACGTCAAAAAATAAAGAGATACGGTCATTTTATTTAGAAAGAGAATTGGGGGATCGCGGTCATTGTTTTACTGTAAGAACTAATCTTCTTGTCTTCAATTTAAAAACAGAAGTTTGCCCAAGGTCACGTTGGACAGAGGTTAAATAGCTAAAGAATTTTAAATGTGCAATTTTCATATAGTCAAACCTAAGCATCCAGTGGCAGAGACCAGTACGGCCAGAGGGCTAAGTCGCATAAGAAAAGGACTACAAAGAGGCCAAGGGAAGCAGAAGAGATTCATGAGGAGCCAACTTGGCCTCGAGGAGATTTCTGCAGAGCTTGACTTCAGCTTCCGGATGCTCTCAGCATAGCCTCTCCTGGAACACAAGGGCAAGTGATTTGCCTGTTCTAGGCTTTGCATTCTCCATGAGAAAATTGACTTGACAAGGCCACTTCAGTTGCCTAAGGATGTATTTCATAAAACACAAGCTAATGTTGCTAGATTTTATTTTCTTCTCCATTATAAGATTTTTTTTTTGGAAGCAAACATGTTAGTATGTCTTAGCAAAACTAGTATTGTCTTTTTTGCAAAATGGCGGTCTCTGGTTCTACCAGGGAGACAGAATTGGCAAGATCAGATTGCTTTTACATTCTTGACTGTAATTTTCCTTCAGAGCAACAGAAATGTTAATGGGGATCCTCTGTAGATTAACACGCAGACCCTAGGCAAACTCTTTATGTCTGGACAATCCTTTCTACTCCTTTTCCCTTAAAAAAGCCTATGCATGTTTATGCTCTGAGTCAAGATCCTTCACTCTCTTGTGTCAACTTGCCCAGACCTACTTTCATTTTAAATATTTTACGGAATACATTGTGGACTAAAGGGCTTTGTTTTTGGTAAGGGAATATGAAGCACTTGGCAAAGATGCTACTCTGTGTGTTGGGGCAATTGCATCATAGGTGGGAAAAGGGAAATTTATATTCCTCAGCTTTCCTTACACACACACACACACACACACACACACACACACACACACACTATCCCTAGGCTGGCTCTGAAAGATATTGCGTTGGTCACTGGCAAGAAGTTATAGGGCCCAAATCAAAAGGAAAAAAATGTTTAGTTATTTTCTCCATGCCCCTCTCCCTCCCTCATGGGACCACATTCCTTTTTCCTATGAAGAATTATAAGCTCCTGTTGGCTTCTTCTGCCAGGTATTTTTTTTTAATGTTTGAGAAGCAAGATATTCTTGCAAAAGTGCTTTCTCTGGTCCCTGTTTCTCCCCTGCTTAATTGATGGCATTGCTCATTAACCCTAAGATCTCAGATGCTGGGGCCATGTTGTCAGTTCTCTGTCCCTTATTCCAATTGTCTCAGGCTGAATCTCTCCCTGTACTCTCCAGTCCTGTTGCCACATGATAACAAAGCATTGACCCTGAAGCAAATGGCCCAAAGCTTCACACCCCAAATTTCAGCTGACTGTATTCTTTCAAGGCGCTAGAAAAACAGAAACAACAGGCATGCTGCTAAGAGAAAAGGGAGGGAACCAAGGTTACTTCATCCTAAAATAAGAATAAGCCCTAGCCTTGTCCATAGTGACTCATGACTTTTGAAAGAAAGCATTCATTCTAATCATGTCTTTTTCTTTTTGTGAATATTAAGAGTTTTATTCTGCCATGTGCAACCAAAGTTGCACATAATAGTATTTCTTCCCTAGAGACTGGATTAATTTTTGAACCATCTGCACCAATCAAGCCTATGAAAATTATGCTCACCATCACTCATCATCAGGGAAATACAAATCAAAACCACATTGAGATACTACGTCACACCAGTAAGAGTGGCTAAAATTGACAACTCAGGAAACTACAGATGCTGGCGAGGATGTGGAGAAATGGGAACCCTCTTGCACTGTTGGTAGGATTGCAAACTGGTGCAGCCACTCTGGAAAATAGTGTGGAGGTTCCTCAAAAAATTAAAAATAGAACTACCCTATGACCCAGAAATAGTGCTGCTAGGAATTTACCCAAGGGATACAGGAGTGCTGATGCATAGGAGCACATGTACCCAATGTTTACAGCAGTGTTTTCAACAATAGCCAAATTATGGAAAGAGGCTAAATGTCCATCAACTGATGAATGGATGAATGAAAGAAGATGTGGTTTATATATAATGGAATACTACTTGGCAATGAGAAAGAATGAAATCCTGCCATTTGCAGCAATGTGGATGGAACTGGAAGGTATTATGCTGAGTGAAATAAATCAGTCAGAGAAGGACAGATATCGTATGTTTTCACTCATACGTGGATCTTGAGAAACTTAACAGAAGACCATGGGAGAAGGGAAGGGGAAAAAAATAGTTACAAACAGAGAGGGAGGGAGGCAAACCATAAGAGACTCTTCAGTACAGAGAACAAACTGAGGGTGGATGGGAGTGTGGGGGAGAGGGGAAAATGGGTGATGGGCATTGAGGAGGGCACTTGTTGGGATGAACACTGGGTGTTGTATGTAAGCGATGGACCACTGGGAATCTACCCCAAAAACCAAGAGCACACTTTACACACTGTATGTTAGCCAATTTGACAAATTATATTTAAAATAAATAAATAAAATAAAAATATTAATAAATTATTAATAGAAGATCAACTCACAGATCGACATCAGCTTGTCAATCCTGTTAAATAATAGATTTGTATTTATTGCATTGAAGTAAAATCATAGAATAAGTAAATCATAATAACAATTAAGAAGAAAACTCATAAGAACTTATAACTGCTTTCTTAGAAAATAGTACCTTCTTGTAAATACTAAATCATTACTAATATGTCAGTTATAGCTCAATTTTAGAAAAAGAAAAGAAAATAGTACCTTCAGGTGAATTAAACTGGAAATAGAATTCTCCTCATGTCAAGTGAACATAGACCAGACTCCAAGTTATGGTATTTGTGCAGCAAGAGGACAGTACAAATTTGTATAGTTCTTTAGTATCTCCTTTGAATCTGAAATTCACCAGTGACATTTAGGAAGGAGATTACCTATTTAAAACATTTCAAAATATTTAATTTGAAGAAATTTAAAGAAAAAATGTAGCCATCTTACCAGTGGGATTTTCTATTTAGACAGTATAGGATATCGGGCACCTGGATGGTTCAGTCAGTTAAATGTCCAACTTCTACTCAGGTTATGACATCACAGTTCATGAGTTTGAGCCCTGCATCTGTCAGCACAGAATCCGCTTTGGATCCTTTGTTCACCACACCACCACCACCACCCCCCCTCAACACTCTGTCCCTCCCAGCTCATTTGCTATCTCTCTCTTTCTCTCTCTCTCTCTCAAAATAAGTAAATAAACTTACTTTAAAAACCATAGAGGATAATAGGGAATTCAACCTAATTTTTAAATTCTCCAGTCACTATTCAGGCCCACAAAGGTCAGATGTGTCCTATATTGAGAGACATACTCATTTGCAAATGGATTGAAATGGTCCAGCTTACAGTGTCTTACACAGAGACCGACATTAGAAAGAAATAGGTTCTGTGACTTCTCAAAGAGAAGGTTGTGATATTGTGTTGACAAAATGCTTTAGACAATCATACTTCATTTCAAACACTCCGTGTTCCAATGCTGTTTCTGTGTTTCTATGTCAGGGATCAAATCTTAGTACCATCTAATTTCACTTTTATCAAGGAACATGGAACATCAAGCTGAATTGATATGAGGAACCTGAAGTGATAACTAGAAGAGGTAACAGAACTCACACGAGGGCACACAGAAAATCCTGTGCCAAAGTTAAGAATAAGGGAGAAAGACTGGGGCGCCTCGGTGGCGCAGTCGGTTAAGCGTCCAACTTCAGCCAGGTCACGATCTCGCGGTCCGTGAGTTCGAGCCCCGCGTCGGGCTCTGGGCTGATGGCTCAGAGCCTGGAGCCTGCTTGGGATTCTGGGTCTCCCTCTCTCTCTGCCCCTCCCCCGTTCATGCTCTGTCTCTCTCTGTCCCAAAAATAAATAAACGTTGAAAAAAAAATTAAAAAAAAAAAAAGAATAAGGGAGAAAGAAAGAGAAATGTAAAGAATTACACATATGGGATCAGTTCATTCATTTATTCAAAAAATATTTGTTGAATGTCTACGTACTATTAAACCAAGTATTCTTCTGTAGATAGTACATTCTGTAGAATGTAGTTTACATTCTACCTGACGACAATAGATGATAATAACAAACATAAATAAACCACAGAGAATGTAATGTAATTAGGTGCTCTGCACCTAGAATAGGATGACGGAGACTGGGACTGTCAGATTTGGGTGGGAATAAGAATGTTGGTCAGGGCAGCACCCACTGAGAAGACAACGTTAAACAAAGACCTGATCAAAGTTTCAGTCCTCAGTAATCAATAACCACTGAATAGCCAAAAATAGATGAAAATTGTAAGATCACTGTTCTTTCATAAGAATTGTGCCTATACATACATATCTACATATGTTTTTCCTCTAAATAAAACAAAGCTTTTGATGTAATCATTTTAAAGCTTTTTTTAAGTTTTATTTAAGTAAGTAATCTCTACATCCAACGTGGGGCTTAAACTCATGACCTAGAGATCAAGAGTCACATGTTCTACCGACTGAGGCAGCCAGGCACCCCTGCTGTAAGCATTTTGATCTAAATGCTCTTTTATAGGTTATATTTTTAACCTGATGTTTTCAACCTGACCTTTTATTAACAGATACTTGTTACATCACAGAATGATATAAAAATATGAAATTCTGGTATCCATTCACATTTGATTTCTAGAAAACCTGCTATGCAGAAGTAGGTGATATGAACATCCAATCTACACTCTACTGTGTGCCATGCTAGATACTGTGGATACAGCAATTTGAAACATACAGTCAATGATCTCAAAGAGTTGACAGTGTAGTACTTTGAACTGTCTATACTTATTAAAGCACCAGGCACTGATCCAAGTGTTTTATCCATATTACCTCACCTAGCCTTCGTGACAAGATTGCGAGGTTGTTCCTATCATTAGCCCCCTTATTTAGATAAGAAAACTGAGGCCCAGCATCGTTCAGTGACTTGCTCAAGGCAAAAAAGCTAGTTAGCGGAAGAGCCAGGCGGTGTTAATCTTAGAGCTTGCTCTCCTCCACTCCTCTAAAAAGATAATAGATCAGTTAACAAATACATTGAACATGATGACGCCTACTTAGATGTGCCTAAAACGAGGCAGGCCTCAGCTTCTTCTTCCAGGTTCATGTGCCAGTTTTCACATCAGCATTTTATTCAGCACCGGTCCGGCAGCAGACCGGCAGGGGACAGAAAGAACTTCAGGCAACCTAACGCAGAAGTAAGGAGTGAGGCTCGGGATGGCATCAAGACCTACAGGATCTGCTATGCCACCTCGCCAGGCTCGCGCACCTCTACGCGCTCAGTTCCACCACAGGCCAAGTCCCCAGAAATGCTCTGCCAGGGACCGTGTTTAAGTTATGACACTACATCTTGCTGAGTGATAGGACTTTGCTTTCCTCCACACATTTACATGGCTTCGATTGTCCTTTTAAAAAATGTTTTCAATTAAAATTCTCCCGGATGGTGTGAGCACTTTATGTATCTAATGAGCTATATCATACAAAGTTAAGAAACCTTCCCCCCATCCCCCCACCCCGTACTATTGCTTCAATTTTTTAATGAGAACTCGTAAGGTGCCTAACAGCTTGTTCTAAGATTAACATATAAACACTATTGATCTGCTCGCCAAATAACAAATTAGTACTTTTTTATAATGACAGAGCAAACCATAATTAGAGATTAGTAAGACTTGAGGCACCTGGGTGGCTCAGTTAATCGTCCAACTCTTGGTTTCAGCTCAGGGTCACAGTCCTGGGACCAAGCCCCCCATCGGGATCCACATGCTGAGCACAGAGCCTGCGTGGGATTCTCGCTCTCCCTCTCTCTCTCTCTGTCCCTCCCCCACACAGGCAAGCTTTATCTCTCCCTCTCGCTCTCTCTTCCTCTCAAAATAAATAAATAAACTTAAAAAAAAAAAGATTATTAAGCCTGGAATAAGAATTTACAAAAATAACAAATTAAAACAATTTTTTATTAAGCTGACGTTCTTATTCCTTGTTGCAATCTGTTATTTAAACCGTGCTACTTGGTTGCTGCTCCGCAGAAGAAAATCTCGTAAGAGAACAAATTCCAAGTTGCCACATTTGTCATATATATTTGCGTGTTATTCAACACTTGTCATCAGATTGATAAGAGATAAAACTGGAAGCAATATTTTTAAAATAACCTTCACAGACTTTTTTTAAAGAGTGCATTACTTATATTTCCATAGTAATATCCAATGTGTTCAGCAGTCAGATTTCTGACAACGCAAACCATCCAGAATATATCAAATATCAAATTCAAGAGAGGAGGCTGTTTAAAGACCAAGCACTTTGCTCTACAGGTGAGGTGTGTCCCCCAAGCAACTTTCTTTTTTTTTTTTTTTAATTTTTTTTTTCAACGTTTATTTATTTTTGGGACAGAGAGAGACAGAGCATGAACGGGGGAGGGGCAGAGAGAGAGGGAGACACAGAATCAGAAACAGGCTCCAGGCTCTGAGCCATCAGCCCAGAGCCTGAAGCGGGGCTCGTACTCATGGACCGCGAGATCGTGCGCCACCCAGGCGCCCCCCCAAGCAACTTTCTATATGAAGGAAACAAGGAAGTATTAAAAGCCAGTGTATACTGAGGAGGCAAAAACAAAGAGAAAGGACAATAAAATAAACATTAAAAGCCTGGTAGTGTAGAATCACGTTGCAAAAGCATCAACGGCTAAAATTTCCTATGAACCTCACAATACAATAATTAACATTCATAATAATACACACTAACCACAAAGAAGTGGTTAAATTGTATCCATTAGCCATTGTTTATCAAGAGATAAAGGAATGCTTGGAAACGTATAACAACTGGGAGCTCTAATGTATCAGTGCTACTAAGCTCATGGAAGTCGTTTTCCCAAAAGCCATCACACAAAAATGGAGCTTTTAAAGATATCAGGGGTAATTGGTGAAGGTGCTAATTAAGAAGCAGATACCTTGGGTTCTAGTTTCTGGCCCTCGCTTTGGACAGACTTAGTGACCTCTCAGAGTCCCTTGTCATCTGCAAGAGTTCGAGATACATGTAAGAATTTAAAAATATTTTTAACATTAGAACACTGTCAAAATTATAGAGTTTCGTCAGTACACGACATTATTATTACTGAATAAATGGCATTAATAATTTATCCTTGATATTATTCATTAGATCAACCCAATGATGTCCTTCATAATAAAAATGATGATGTTTCATTTCTATTTGAAGACCATATGGCAGCAGTGTACTTGAGAAACACAGATCTACTCAACAGAGACACAACACAAAGAAGCTTACATCCACATAGCACTGCCCACACATTTCCAGAATTAAAAGCTATTTGCTTGGCTCCATATTTCAGGTTGGACAAATGAAGCCAATGTCCTTTGTTGTGATAAACCCAGAGTGAATTAATCAACTTTCCATCATTTAATACCAGCAACTATGAGATGATCCATCTGCTTTAGCATTTTTAAATGAAAACTAAAAAGTGAAAGGAACTTCGCCCCCACCTCATTCTCTTCCTCAAATTTCCACAACTTAATTCTACATCCCTTTTTGGCAACGGAAGATCTCAGATTGAATGGGCCTGAACTGCTAGTCACTCGTACAGGAATCAGTCAAGGAGGGTACTGGACATCCAGAACGGGAACCAGACACACAGCAGCCAGCAGGAAGGAGCAGAGGCCTCCGTGGGGAAGCCTTGGGACAGTAAGCACTGCTGAGGGCACTTAAACCCACATGTCATGTCAACACTCTGAAGAGGTCTGGGAGGAGGGAGGAATGAAGCCAGGTTTAAGAGATTACAAACTTGTCTCAGTTTTCTATTGCCGCCATAACAAATTAGCACAAAGGCAGTGGCTTAAAAAAAGACACATTCAGGGGCACCTGGGTGGCTCAGTCAGTTGAGCATCCAACTCTTGATTTCGGCTCAGGTCGTGATCCCAGGGTCGTGAGCTCGAGCTCCGGCGCTTGGCTCCATACTGAGCATGGAGTCTGCTTGGGATTCTCTCTCTCCCCCTCTGCCCCTCTCTCTGACTCACACACACACACACACTCTCTCTCTCTCTCTCTCTCTCTCTCTCTCTCTCTCAAATAAAACTTTTAATTAAAAAAATAAATAACTTCAAGAAATATAAATAAAAGTTTGTTAAAAAAAAAAAGACACATTTATAACCTTATGGTTCTGCAGGCCACGAGTCTGACACAGATCTCACTGGGCTAAAATCGAGGTGTCACGTTTCTTTCTATAAGCTGTAGGACCCACTTCATTGCCTTTTCCAGCTTTTAGAGGCTGCCCATATGCATTGACTCATGCCCCTTCCTCCACCTTCAAAGCCAGCAATGGCAGGTCAAATGCTTCCCACATGCCATCACTTTGACCCCCTCTCCTGTCTCCCTCTTCCAAGTGTAAGGACTCCTGTGATTACAGTGTGTCCACCCAGATAATCCACAATACTCTCCCCATCTCAACCTCACATCTCATCAAATTTTTATTTATTTATTTATTTATTTATTTATTTATTTATTTATTTATGATCACATCTGCAAAGTTCCATTTGCCACAGTACCTAACATGTTCACAGATTCCAGGAATTAGGATCTGGACATCTTTGTGGGTAAGGGAAGCATTGTTCTGCCCACCACAGTGCCATAGGTAACAGGTAAATTGGCAAGATATCACCACTACTTTCTTTCAGTCTTGCTCCCCTCAGTCAGCTTCCCACACAGTCAAAGCACTTGAAAACAGTGATCACATTATGTCTCTCTTGTACTCAGATTCCTTCCGCGGCTTCTTCACATTCTGAATAAAACCCACACTCCTTATCACAACCTACAAGGGTCTACATAATTTAGCCCAGGGTATTTGGAACTTTTTACACCAGTACCCATAGTAACCCTTTTTAAATCATAACGCAGCATGTGTGTTTGTACAGTTCCACAAAACAGTACTTGTCCTTACTGTATACTCTGGAAATTCTGATCCATCCTTCATTTATTTTTTTAAAAAAATGTTGTTTAATGTTTATTTATTTTTGAGAGAGAGAGAGAGAGAGCAGGGGAAGGGCAGAGAGAGAGGAAGACTCAGAATTCAAAGCGGGCTCCAGGCTCTGAGCTGTCAGCACAGAGATCGATGCTGGGCTCAAACCCATGTACCGTGAGATCATGACTTGAGCTGAAGTTGGACACTCAACCGACTGAGCCATGCAGGTGCCCATAATAACTGAGGCACCTCAGTTGCCTCACCTCAGTTGGGTTTCTGCTCGACTGTCCCTTCTCAAAGAGGCCTCCCCCGACCACCCTGTCTCCAACAACCCTTCCTCCACCCCCCGCATCATTTTCTTTTATCTTGCTTTAGTTTTCTTACTGCTTTGTGTGTTATTTCTGTTTCCTCTCTCCCACTAGAAGGAAAGGTCCACTGGGACTATCTTGTTTACAATACCAGTGCTTGAATAGTGCTGCCTAATACACAGGAAAAACTCAAACATTAGTTGTAGAGTGAATGAATAAAACATGAGTGAATGAATAAATGGATTGGTAGACCTAAGACTATATGGGTTATTGTATGAAATTATAAGTATTATTACATTAAAATTTATATAATTAACTACAAACATTGGTAATTATCATTTCTTAATTATCTATGCCACGCCAGATACTATGCAGTCCTCTTACGTTATTTCTAGTTGTCTCAACAGCTCTGTGAGGTAATTATTTTTACGAATGGGGAAACTGAAGTTTGGAGAAGTTAGGTTTCTGGTCCAGGGTTCATATGGTCTGTAATAATAGCCAATTTTTATAATACTTGACATATGTTGTCAGGCATTGTTCTAAATATTTGACATGGGGACACTTTTATTATTCCTGTTTTACAGATTGGGAAATTCAGGCATTGGACTTGCTCAAAGTCAAACAGCTAGTAAGTTGTGGCACCAGAAATCCAACCTAGGCAGTCTGGGATCTGAGTCAGTTCATGGCCTACACACTCTTGCTGCTCATAGTAAGGTCCAAGCACCAGCACCAGCAGCACCTGGGACCTTACTAGAAATGCAGAACGTCATGCCTCATCCCAGGCCTGCATTCCACTAAGATTCCCCAGCTGATTCATAGACACAATGAGGTTGAAAATCCTTGCTCCAGGGGCGCCTGGGTGGCTCAGTTGGTTAAGCATCCTACTCTTGATTTTGGCCCAGGTCATGATCTCATGATTCGTGAGATCCAGCCCAGCATTGGGCTCTGTGTTGAGTGTGGAGCCTACTTGGGATTCTCTCTCTCCCTCTCTCTCTCTGCCCCCACCCTCTCTCTCTCTCTCTCAAAGTTAAATAAAGATTTTTTAAAAAGAAAAGCTTTGCTCTAAACCAAACTATTTCATAGGTAAACAAGCAGAAAAGAACAGAAATAATTTTATGACAGTAGGACAACCATACAAATAATATTTAATTTGATATATTAAATGTTATTTCACATTAATTTAATATGAGTAAAATAATCTGAAGTAAAACTAAAGGAAATTGCAGAACTCCAGATAAATGACTATTCATCCCCCAAAATGTTATATTCCTTTAGGTAAGAAAAAAACATTATGAAGTACATCAAAAGATTAGAACCATTATATTTTCCTTGTTCTTAACCTCATGGTTCAGCTTTAGATCATATCAACTGACTCCCTGCTATGAATAATAAGTAGTCAAAATTTCTCCCTTTTCCTCTCCTATCTCCACTTTATCTGGGTCCCTTACTATTTTTCTTCACTAAGATGTGAAACATTTCCATTCTATCGCACCACCATAATCCTCTAGTTATTTAGTCTTACTTCAGTACTTCTTTGGATTTAGTGATCCTACATGCACCTTTACCTCATATTCCTCATCTCTGAGTACAATGTTGACTCACCCTTTGTTGGCTAGGTCATTGTGTTTTGTTTTGGTTTTTTGTCAAGTAGTGCTTTCTTAAGGAATCATGGGCAACATATCCTATACATTCTTTCATCTTTAAAATTTTTTACTTACTGCCTTTATAAATGGATGAAAACTTGGCCAACTATATTACTTGGAGGTGGCACATTCCTTCAGAAATCTGTAGATGCTGCCTCTAGGCAATGAATGCTGGGAAGAAGTATGAAACCATTCCCAGTATTGACCTCTTGTACGTGCATTACTACTCTCCCAGAAGTACTTCTTTTTAATCTTTGACATCATTCATAACTTAAGAAGAATATGGCTTGATATAGATAGCTATATACATTTTTCCCTGGTATACAATGTCTTTTCAACATGCTCATTCGGTTCTTTTTTTTTTTAAGAGAGAGAGAGCACGAGTAGGGGAGAGGGGCAGAGGGAGAGAGAGAAAACGAGAGAGAGAGAGAATCCCAAGCAGGGTCCACGCTCAGTGCAGAGCCCAGTGTGGGGCTCCATCCCATGACCCTGGGATCATGACTTGAGCCAAAATTAAGAGTCGGATGCTCTACTGACTGAGCCACCCAGGTGCCCCAGTTCTTTTTTTATTTCAGGAGAATCCTCTTGAATTATTTTTCAGGGCATCTTTTCTCTTCCATTTGATGGTTTCTTTATTTTAGGGGGCATAATCTCCTGGGAGGAATCCTTTGTCCACAATATAGAGCACTTTCTCTCTAATTGCTTTAGTTTCTTTTCTTTTTTTTAAATCTTCAATGCCACTGCACCCCAAGCTTCTCCTTCATGCTAGTGATTTGATTTTAAGCTTTGTCTATTCTGTCACTTCCTATCTGGGGTTTATTTGTTACCTGTAATGGAATTGTGTCGGCACTACAATCCCTCCTTCTTTCTAATTCTATTGTTTCACCATAATACCTTGGGGCTCCTATTTTATCAAATTCATATCCTTTAGATTTTTCCAGAGCATGAAGCACACTTATATAGCATATTCTTTTCCTTATATTATGCTTAATTTCAGACTCTCTTCAGCTCTCTTTTGCATGTTATGTTGTGGTTTGTTTCCTTTCGACTATTTGGTAAAGGCATCATTGTCCTGCCATTTCTTTTCCTCTGCCTAGAGCTCTAATGATTCAGTATAGAAATGTCTTTGACACCCATCCCATCACATCTAGAAACTGCTTAACTCTACCGCACCTCTGGTATTTCTAAGCTACAATTTGAGGATTAGGAGTTTATTATATTTATTTTTCTATTGGATAAGCAGGATTGAGGAGTGGAAGAACGAACCCAAGCTAAGTGTAGTCTTTAACGTAACTAGCACTGAACTCTTGAGAATGCCTTTACAAGAGTGACTGAAGGATGAGTCCATAAAACTTTAATTATTATCCATGCACACATCCACCTTCCAATGGATGTAGCCTCAATTCCCCACCTGATTATTGTTTTGATGGTTTCCATACCATACTTTATTATAAAATAGCCAGCTTCCCTAGATGTACTGGATTGGACTGGATTGGACTGGATTGGACTGGATTGGATTGGATACCAGGGAATTAGAAGCCCATTTATCTTTGAGGCATTTTCAAAGAAAATTGCCAATAGGCATGCATACAGATGATCACGCAATCTTGTAATCTCTCTGAAGTATACAGGTGGTTCCTTGAACTCGGATTATTTTTCTCAGTAATGCCTATCAATTTGTCTCCTTCTCTCTGAAGCCCATGACATATCCCAGTGTTAACTGTGGACACTATGACATGTTTCCTTGTATCCTTATACTCAATCTCTATTAAGAACAAGGACTTTAGAGTCATAATTTCCGGGGTTCCAATCTCAGTTTAACTGCTTACTCTCTGTGTCACTACAAGCAAGGTAAAGCCCTCCTAAGTCTCAGTTCTCTTGTCTACAATCTGGGGTTGATGATATCTATTATGGAAAGTATATGAAATAGCATATAAAAAGTACTTGGCATATGCCTGACATATTGTAAGCACTTAATAATTTATATACTTATCATTCCTACACATGTTGAAAGTATCATGGAGGTACTAAAGAGGAACATCTTATACGGATTCTGTTGAGGACACCCTGTAACTAGGAAAGCTTTCTGGAAAAGGTAGCATTTAGCTACATATTACTGGTTAGAGAAGAGTGAGCCCAGAAGGAGAAAGGAATGTCAGACAGAGGGGACAGACTCCAGTCATTCATTTATTCATTCAGTTTAAGTATTTATTAAACACCCTCTGCATTCCAGGCCCTATTCTATTTGAGGGGGTGGAGGTGGATATAGCAGTGAGCAAGGCAGACAAAACGCATATTCTACTGGTGGAAATAAACAATAAATAAATAAATGCACACTGTAATGGCAGATGCTGGGAAGCATCAAGAACATATAAGGTAAAGGGAGAGGATAAAGGAAAGAAAGGGATATTGTAGACAGTGTGGTTAGGGATGAGTTCCCTCAGGAAGCAACATTGAAGTAGAGGTCAAAATGAGGAATTAGTAAAGCTTTCAGGTAAGATACATCACGAGAAAAAAAAACCAAAAACTCAGTATTCCAGGACACCACAATCATTCAGTGTTGCTGGATTGTGAGACGAAGCTAGGCAGGTGCAGGTATCAGTTATGCTAAGCTAATTGATCTTTACCCTGTGCTGACCAGGAGCCACTGAAAGGTTTTAAGCAGAGGAATGGCACAATTCTACCTGTGCTGTAAAAAGATTACTCCAGAAATGGTTTGCAGGATAGATCCGTGACAGTCAAACTGGTGAGGGGGGGGAAAAAAGACTTGTTTGGAGGCTGGAGAAGAAATAAAGAATTTAAAAGTTATTTAGAGGTAAAACAAGGATGAGTGTAAGTAGATGGATTAGCTCAGCATATCAGGTTCTTAGGTCTAAGAACCAGTAGTTAGGTTGAGATCTGGCAGTTCCCAAGGTAGAGAACTGGGGGAACATGTAGGTCCCAGGAGCTCATTCTAGGTCTGATTGATAGGAGGAGAGCAACATAGGGGCCAAACAGTAATAAGTAGACCACGAGACTGCAAGTCAAGAAAAATTTAATTCCAAACCCTGCCAGAAGACAAATCAAAACTATCAATATGAAATCTGCTCTCTAGTTCTGTCCAGGACTGGAGTACATCTGAGTTTGTTTCTAAGGACTGTTATTTGATTTTGTTTACAGAAAATGAGAAAGGAACAGGTGAGGAGCAAACCAAAAGAAACAAAAAAACAAAAACAAAAAAACAAAAAAACCCCAGAAAATGATAAAAAAAAAAAAACTTCCTCAGGATCTCTAAAAATACATCCCTTATTGACATCTAATTTTTACATGCGCCATGACATCATTTTGTCATTTACCTTGGTGATCCAATGACACATTTTATATTCTTCCCCAAGATGTTCTCCAACTTCTTCCCTGACAACACACTAGTGGAAAGAACATAGGCTCTGGGGTTCAGAAGACCTGACTTCTAATCCTGGCTATGCCATAGATTAGCCATGTGACCTAGAAGCCAAGCCACTTCTCCTGTCTACATCCCTGTATCTTCACTAGGAAAATGCAAATTCAGAGTGGTTTCTGAGGATTAATTAAGGTAATGAACATTACAGTACCTGGTACAAAGCCTGCCACATAGTAGGTGCTCTATGAATGTTTGTTCAATTTAGCTCAAGCTTGAGATGCATGAAGAATAGGGGAGGGATGGGAGATGAGGAAGAATCACAAAAAAATGTATATGTCAAATTAAGGCATTAATGGGGAGTCATCTAAGAACTTTAAGAAGGAAAGAAACAGATTTTCTTGCAGAGGTCAAGCTACAGCATAGAAATCAATTAGGAAATATGATAATCCAAGTAAGAAATAATGAACTCAGGCAGTGCAACAGTAACAAGACTGAAAATAAAGAACAATTTCTTTAGATATTTAGGAGATGATTAATAAACAATGGAAGTGAAGGAGAAAGAAGAGACTAGGAGATTCCCAATTTCTGGCCTGAAGGACTAAATCCATGGTCCTATTCAAAATGTAAGGAATGCAGGAGGAGTAGCAAGTCTAAAAAAGAACATAAGGAAATCACTCACTGGGCACTCACTGAATGATTGCAGTCACTCAACAAATATTTGTGAAATGCCTACAACATAAGATCATGGGCAGAGAGCAATGAATATACAAACATGGTCCTTCCCTTCACGGAGCTAACGTTGCAGTGAAAAGTGAACTAGATAAGAAGGATTCAAGGAAAATGATCAGGGAGAGAGAACAGCATATGTGAAGGTCTTGAGACTGAAAAAAATATGACCTTCACAGATGGAAAGGAGTCTTAGGCTCAAGTGAGGAGAGTGAAGCGCAAGATGAGGATAGACGCATTTTCTAAATCATATAGGACCTGGCAGACCATTTTAAGGAGGTAAGTTTTACTTTACAATTTGTGAAACCACTGATGCATTTTGAACAGTAAACTGAGATACGGTCAGATTCACTTTTGGAAATTTCACTCTTACTGCAGTGTAGAGAATGCTTTAAGGATATACACTTATCAGACTAGAACTTCTGAAAAGCCTACTTGCCACAGTACATCCACATATTGGAAAAAAATAATGCAAACATACATTTAATGCATTGCTGGGCTAACAGGAAAGAAAGAGAAATCCCCAAATCCCCTGGAAAATAACAATGTGCTGAAACCAATAGTAAGCAAACTCTGAAGCCAGAGCTGCCCTGGGAATAAATGTTAATAACACAAAACTAGAGCTCTGGAGACTAATGGTTGCATGGGAGAACAGGAGCTTAAACCTTGGGTCCATTGAAAGTCCATTGGAACTTGGGTCCAAATTGTAATTTTGGGGGTGTCTTTTCTACCAGACAGAAATCATCTGCATCTCTATCAAGCAGTTCTTTTTTATATAGCCAATTTTCTACAAATAAACATGAAAGGGAAGCATTAAGTTTAAAAGAACCACACCCAGTGAAAAAGTGAGCTAGAAGAAAATCCATCTGCTTCCAAAGGAAAAGAGAAGGATACCTGTTTATCTCAGCAACAGCTCCTGATGGGGTAAAAATATAAATTTCAAAACTGGTAAAAATCCATGACTCTCTACAAATATAGATTTCACATGCGTCAAAGATTTACTTAATTGATTAATAAAAAGGTCAGCTGGATGAGCCCAGGTGAAATATGAGTGCTATGTTAGTACTGGTTAATATCCTAGAAAGTATTAAAACTGTAACTCTGGGGTTATATTTTCTACCAGACAGAAATCATTAGCATCTCTAACAAATAACTCTTTTTTATATAGCCAGTTTTCTACAAATAAACAGGTAACTTAACAGAGTCTGAGCCCTAATCAGTAGTAAACAGTATGGCAAATAAAGGTAGGTTCCCCTTTGCAGGAGCTATTACACATATGTGGCTATATAAATTTAAATTGAAATTAATTGAAGTTAAATAAAATTTAAAAATAAAATTAAAATTCAGCCTCTCAGTTTCATTTGTCACATTTCAAGTGTTCAGTAGCCATAGGTGACTGCCGGCTACTATACAGCAAACCGCAGATTCATCACCACAAGAAGTTCTGGGTTGTGCTCCCCTAGAGAACTAAATCATCCTTGGGTAGGCTTCTTAGACAATGCTCCAGTAGGACACTGAAAGGACATGCCGTCATCCTTTTGTCTTATTTCCAAGTTTTGGATAATTTTTCTTAACAGTGGAAATATTAATAATGATAACTATAGAGACCCTGAGAATTTGTAATCTTATATTTGTTTCTGCTTTCTTTCAGGCCTCATTCCCACACCACCCTCACTGCAGGTGATACCCTAAACTGAAAAAATGAAAGTACCTCGGCTTGGTAGTACACAGCGGGTCTGACAGAAACCACATAATTCTGTTTGGAATTTTAGTTCTTTTTTTTTTTTTTTTTTTTTAATTTTTTTTTTTCAACGTTTATTTATTTTTGGGACAGAGAGAGACAGAGCATGAACGGGGGAGGGGCAGAGAGAGAGGGAGACACAGAATCGGAAACAGGCTCCAGGCTCTGAGCCATCAGCCCAGAGCCTGACGCGGGGCTCGAACTCACGGACCGCGAGATCGTGACCTGGCTGAAGTCGGACGCTTAACCGACTGCGCCACCCAGGCGCCCCTGGAATTTTAGTTCTTAAGCCACTTTATTGAGGTATGATTAACATACAAAAAGCTGTACCTATTTAATGTATATAATTTGGTGAGTTTGGGAGAAAACATATATACCTGTGAAAACATCACCACAATCCATTCCATAAACACATCCGGCCCCTCCAAACAGTTTCCCTCCAGTCTCTTTACTTATTGCTGTTATTTTTGGGTATGTGACAAAAACACTGAACATAAGACATAAGATTTTAGCAAATTTTAAATGAACAATTTTTAAAATATGCAATACAGTACTGTTATCTCACTGTAAAGTTTCACATGCACCACCTCATTTTATTTTCTAGTCCAGGGACATACTGCAAATCTCCTAATGAAGTTCTTGTGTCACTCTTTTGGCACACATTACGTTACCTGAAAATTTATTGATCAAATAATATTAATTTTTTCCATAAAGTTTCCAGGAAGCACAATGACTTCTGGGCAACATATAAAATTAATGATGATACCTAACATTTGTTACATGACTTATAGTTTATAAAATGTGTTTAGGAACGAGACAGAGAGCTAGTCTCTCTTCTGGGAAAGCTTGATTATCTAACATCAACTCTTTAGAGAGGTCACGTGTGGCCTCCTCTACCTGTTGCCTCCCAGAAGAAGTGGCCAAGGAATGACTAAACCAACAACACCTCTTTTCCTTGGATTTCTGGTATAGATCAGCCATTCTATCTTTTGTCTTTAGAGGCCATTTCCTTTTCAACATGTATATGTCTATTCCAGTAGGAAAGGAAATAGATGTGAATTCGCCTTCTATAACTTGTAAGTTGTAGGACTCTGTGCAAATTCCTGACCCTCAGTTTCTTCACCTGGAAAAATGGGAATAGAAACTTCTACCTCAGAATTGCTCTGAGGGTCAAATAACATAAAGATTTGTTTATTCTCACATAGATTTCATTTTTTTTTTTTGCCCTCCTTACCATCCTCAAACTTATCCATTATTCAAAAACAGAAAAGGCCTTCCATGGGATCACCATTTTAGGTGTAGGTATATTATTTTTTCAGTTTACATATAGAGTTGTTGCTTTAGAGGATTTTTAAATTATAATTTTGATATCTTTTTTGTTATCGGTACCTAATATTATTATTATTATATTAAAGTTGTAGAACATGATCTCTATAATAGGCATTCCTTGGAATACTGACTTCACTTTTGACTAGGTATGTGGTTAGTATCTATGAATATTTCATCTGTGCTTAGAGAGAATATAAATGTTTTTCTACTTATAGATTTCAGAAGTCTATTAAATCACCCACTACGTGAACTTTATCAATTTACAGTTGTATTTCTGCCAGTTTTCAGTTTATATATTTATATAAAATATATGTGTTGTGAAGGGCACTGTACCTAATAATTCAGTGTATTTGCTATGCCACTATATTGGGATAGCCGCCTGGTAAACACTCTCTTTTATCCATAATTCTTGCTTTCATTCCTAATATTGTTCTAGGAGTTAGAATCTATTTAGTCTGATATTAATATGTTAATAATGTTATACCAGGTTTCTCTCAATTCCTGTTTGTCTGATATGTGCTTTTCCATCTCTTTACTTTCTGTCAGGTGTGAGCTGTGTCTCTTAAAATGAGGAAAAAAAGTTTTCCCTTCAATCTGAGATTTTGTCTTTTAGCAGATTGAATCTATTTACCTTTATTATGATTACTGATATTCTTGAATGTATTTATTTCGTCTGATTTTGCCTACACCACAATTTGAGTTGGATCTCAAGTGCAAAGAATTGAGTTAATTACATTTTTCATTTTATAGCAAATTATCACTAGTAGTACACATTTCATTTTTGTTTTTTGGTTTTTTTCTCATTTCCCTCCTTCATATATCACCATCTCATGTGATGGGAATACATCATTAATCTGCCTAATGTGATTATAAAATGTGTACCTATGTTTTGAGTAGGTATTTTTTCAACTTACATAAATACACTAACTCTCATTCTCTTTCTTGCTTGTTTGACTCAATATTGTTTTTAAGATTTATCTATGTGGCTGTAGGTACATCTAGTTTGTTTATTCTAAATACTCTATTATTTCATAATGTGCAACCATTACATTTTAGGCGTTCAAGATTGGGGACCCCGGGTCCTTCACTTTCCACTTCCACAAACAACACACAAAGAGCATTTCATTTTTATCTGTGTCCTCTTGTAAACTAGAGGAAGAATTTCTCTGAGGCTGGCATTACTGGGTAATACAAAAGCTTTGTGTGTAATTTCACTAAGAACTGACTGTGAATTACTTTCCAGAATGGCTGGAAACATTGAACTTGCATGAGAGCTTCTGTCTCTCCACATGCTTGTTAACACTGTATGTTAGCCACCTGTGTAGCGTTTACAATTTGATCAGTGTAAAATAATATATTATTGTCTTCTCATAATTCTCTAATTCCTAGTGACTTTGAGCATTCTCTCTTTGTATATTTATAGTCATTCAGAATTCTTCTGTGAGTCGCCTATTCATGTATGTTGCCTATTTTTCTCATTGATTTGGGGTTTTTATACACTCCAGATATTAACATCTTGTCAATTTAGACATTACAAATAATTTTTTTCCTGTCTTTCAGCTGTATGTATAACTTTGTCTATACTGTCCTTGGCAGAACAATCCATCAATCTATTTTACAGTTTTTGCTTTCAGGAGCTTTCCTAAAAGGTCTTTTTAACCCTAAACTAACAGAAATATTCCCTTACATTTTCATCTATTAGTTTATAGTTCTACCTTTTCCACTGAGTTCTTTAAGCCATCCAGTATGCAAGGATTCAGCTTTATCTTTTTCATGTGGTGTACTAGAATAATTTTCTCACATCTACAAAACAAATGAAAACTTCACTGGAATCCTGACTGGGACCACGTATAGAATACTTTTAGGAAATTTGACATCTTTGCTACATTAGGTTCAACTCTCCTTCAACATGCTATCTCTCTTCATTTATTAAGGTCTCCTTTTATGTCTTTTAATATAACCTGAACGTTTTCTCTATAAAAGTCTTGTGCATATTTTTATAAGCTGTTAGGTACTTGATCAACTTAGTTGCTATGGCAAATAGTGTATCTTCTCTTATATTTTATATTTACCACTGCTGTAATATAAGAATACTGCTGATATTTGTAAGTTGGCATTATATATAGTTCAAGCCCAACAACTGGCTCCATGCTTCCAATGTGGAGCCTGCTTGGGATTCTCTCTCTCTCTCCCTCTCTCTCTGCCCACCCGCCCCCCACTCTCACTCACCCTCTCTCTCTCTCTCTCTCTCTCTCTCAAAATAAATAAAGTTAAAAAAAGAAATTTCTTTCTATTCCAGGTTACCTGAAAGTTTTAATTACAAATAGAAGCTGAACTTTTTCAAAAATGCTATTGTTTGTCTATTGAGACAATCATATGATTTTATTCTATCAGCACATAAGAGGATAAAGTTGCATTAATTGATTTTCTGAACTTGGACCATCTTATACTCCTCAGATAAATTCTACTAATCACATATTAATTCTAATTCATTGTTAGATTCAGGTAAAAAGTATTTTATTAGGATTTGTGCACTATCAATCATAAGTAAAACAGACATTACTTGCTTTATTGCATAATTATTTCCCAATCTTAAGATGAAAGTTTTACCAGATCCAAGAAATGTGGTAAGTAGCTTTTCTTCTTTTCCTAGCTATATTGTAATTTGAATAAGCTAGGATTATCAACTCTTTGAAAGTCTAGAAAAATTCATCCAGGTAACCATATGATCCCTTTGTTTTGATTTTTTTCTTCTTTCTTTCCTATCATTGTCTGACAGAATTTCTTAATTCCCTTTTCTCCTGCTACTGCTTTGTTGACTTGATTTCTTTCTACTTTTTTTTAGTTATTATCTTTATATTTTGAACATGCATGTATGACTTAACATAGTCTGAAATTAATAGTTATGTCATCCTCCTAAATAATATAGACTCCAATCTTCCTTGGAGAGGAATCTTGTCCACAATATTGCTGTGGAATGTTTTGCTTCCATGTTGACTGTCACTCAAATCAATTTTATTTTTACAGTCAGTGGTTATTCAAATTTACAAATATGCTCAGCAGTATCTTAGCTCTCCAATGTTTTTTATTCTAACTTCTTTCATAGCTCAATTTCCTCCCTAATGAAGTACATTCTTTTGTGGATCTTAGAGCAAAAATCTTTAAATGTTTTGTTTTTGTCCAACTGAAGATGTCTGTATTTTGCCTTCACTCTTGAATTATAGGTTAACTTGGTATAGAATTCTAAGTAAACAAATTTTCTAACTTTTTTTAGTGTTTATTTATTTTTGAGAGAGAGAGAGAGAGCGCACGAGCTGGGGAGGGGAAGAGAGAGGAGGAAACAGAGGATCTGAAGGGGGCTCTGTGCTAACAGATTTTCTTTCAAAACTTTCAAACTATTGTTCCATTTTCCTATGCAGTGTACTGCTGATGAGATATCCATCAGCAGGCAATTAGCCTTTGCTTTCCGGTTGCTTTTACAGTTTTGTCTATGCCTTAAATGATTCGGCACTGTTCACCATAGGAGGTCTACATGCAAATATATTTCATATTCTTTAGAACCCCAGTACGTCTTCATTGTGGGATTGATATATTTCTTCAGTTCTGGAAAGGAAGGAAGGAAGGAAGGAAGGAAGGAAGGAAGGAAGGAAGGAAGGAAGGAAGAAAGAAAAGGAAAGAGAAAAGAAAAGAAAAGAAAAGAAAAGAAAAGAAAAGAAAAGAAAAGAAAAGAAAAGAAAAGAAAAGAAAAGAAAAAGAAGGAAGAAAAAGAGAAAAAGTCAGGTATTATAGCTTCAGTTATTAAAAAGCCCTATTTTTTTTTAAATTTATTTTTGTAGGCTTCACGCCCAGCATGGAGCCTGACGGAGGGCTTAAATTCACAACTCTGAGATCAAGACCTGAGCTGAGATCAAGAGTCAGACGCTTAACTGAGCTACCCAGTTGCCCCAAAAAAGCCCTATCTTCTTATCTTCACTATTAGGTTTATGTTGGTCCATCTCATTCTCTCATATTTCTTAACCATTGTTCCATACTTTCTATCTACTGTTGAGTCAGCACATTAGGTGACTTCCTCAGATCATCTTCTACTTCATGAATTATCTCTTTGTTGTACTTAACATGCCATTTAAGGCATGTATTAAGTTTATAATTTTAAAAAATACTTTTTATGTTCAGAAGTTCCACTTGACTTTTCAAATCTACACGTTCTATTTCTATACCATCCGTTCATTTATTATGGTTTCTATTCCTTCATTAAGCTTTATAAGCTCTTCAAATACACTTCCTGTATAAAATCTTTCAGATCATTCTATTCCTCTACTTAATGGAGTACTAATTCTCCTATATCTTGCATCAGTTAATTTTCTCTCATGATGCATAATTTTCTCACATAATTTATAATTTTCATTATGAGCTCATTTTCAGTGAAGATAGTATTTTCTATGATGTCTCAAGGCTCTGATTTATGGAATTATCCATACAGAGTGGTTTAACATTTGCTTCTCTGAGGACTTCAAAAGTATCAGAACCAGTTTTATTAATAATTTAATAATTTATTAAAAATTTAATAAAACTGCAATCCCAATACTAAATAGTAAAATGAGTTAAATTCTGCGATTTGATTTCTTGTAACTGACTGTTACCTCACTTACAGTCCCCAGCACCCAGAAAACTTCCTTGCTTCTTCCTTAGTTTTCCCCAGTTTCCCTCCATGGATGAGGCAGCCATCCAGTCTTCCATGTTTTATGCAAGAGCCTCCCTCAAATTTTCTGCAGCCTAACTCCGTATTTCCTGCTCTTCCATGGCTCTAGCTTTGAGTTCCCTCTTTATTTTGCACTTACTTATTTCATTTTTTTAAGCTCAGCATTTATTATTACATTGTTGTTGTTGCTGTTGTTATCTAGCATGTGTCTGTGTTTGTAGTATTAGGGATACCAGTCTATACCAGTTTCACCCACTTTGCTTCTAGAAGTTTCCATTTGGGTGTCTTGTTATATGCAGGAGTTCAGATTCTTTCCTAATTCTCTTGTCCTGACTCTTAGTTCTCAAACTCAGTCTTGATTTGAAATCTCTCACTCACTCATTCCCAGCATTCACTCATCCAACTTAAAGGCTCATGCTTGGAGAACAGCAAAGCCAAGTAGTTCAGGTACTCTGAATTCTTTCAATCTGAATTTCTATGTACTCTTCATACTCTAAGTTTTTCCATTCTTTTAAGAAAATAATGTCATACAAAGGAACTGACTGCTCTTTTTTATGCAGAAATACATCTTCCTTGGCTCATCTAGTAATACCTTCATTAGGTCACATGCACAATTATTGAATATTTCCGTTTCTCTTTCATGAGGTTGCCTACCTAATTAAGAGCACTTCGAGACCTAGAACACAGGTGATGGGCTTTACAGAGGGGCCAATTAAATGACTATCTTTGCTTTTCATCACAAACACCATCAGAAATAAAAATGAGGATCTAATCTTACATGCAAAGGAAGTTCTGTTGTTTTCAATATTCCTCTAAAGTATGGTACCCTTTGGTCAATGGTAGGTAACGTCCCATGCAAAATCATCTACAGTAGTCCCCACTTAGCTACAGGGGATATGTTCCAAGACTTCTAGCAGATGACTGAAACCACAGAGAGTACCAAACACTATATATACTATATTTTCCTTATACATACATATGATAAACTTTAATTTTAAAAGTAGGCACAGTAAGAGACCAATAAAACAGAACAATTATAATCATACACTGGAATAATGGTCCTTCTAATGCATCAGAAGGAGGATCATCTATTTCCAGACCATGTCCAATTACAGAAAGTGAAACTGTGGATAAAGGGAACCACTGTATTTAAAGTATTTGCCACTCAACATAGGCCCATTTTGGGAAGTGGGAGAAGACCTTTGTTAGAGAAATAATTTTATATTACATATATTATATATTTCATATGCATACATATATATGTATAATACCTCATTTTGAAAGTTGTATTCTATCCAAGTACAAAAGTAAGTTGCATTGTAAACAAATAAGATTGGTAAGAAAAAGCATGAAATAAACAGATTACTCCATAAAATCAAGTCTATTCTTCTTTAGGATGGTGGTGGAAGACTGCATTTCAGTAAAACATCCAGTGTTTTCATCTGTTATTTAATTGTTTGTTCATCTTTAGCCTCCCACTATTTTAGCAAGGTCATTTTTTAGCAAATGATATGAATAAAGCAGGTTCATCTTTTCCAAATAAATAATTACTATGTATTGTGGTAAGACCAAATACTATACTCATGAATAAGCTCTTTTCTTTAAAAAAAAAAATCAGATGTCTTTTTTGTGTTCTTTAGCATTCTTTACCCTCCTACTTTTACTAATCAATATAGACAGTGCAAGTTGCCCAGGAATTCTCCAGCTTCCTTACTTTGTAAGTGATTAGCGCATCACATAAGGACTGCCCCCACTCACATATCCTTCTACCTGCCTATCTTTTAATAAGAATGTCAAGTGCCCAAATTTACTACTGCCAACAAAGACTTCTAACATCAGCCCTTGGCCTGTGCTTTGTCCCAACCAAAGAAGAAAAGGTATTACATTCAAAGGCATATTCAGATTCGTTCTGTGGGGTGGGATGGAAAAAGAAGAAAACTGGATACATCTCTATTTCTCCACTCTGCACAGTTGCCTCTCTCCATTCCATCCCTATATGCCTTCTCTTCTCTTCTGCAATTGCAGGGCTATTAATAGTGACTGGAAGGATTAAAGATGGATTGACTTTTGGCTCCCTACATGTCCCTCATTTACAAACTTTTAATGTTTACAAAGAAAAAGCAGATTCTTTAACTAAACACAGCAGAAATTATACTGCTCCAATAAAACCCTGCCATTCAATTATTCAAACTTTATGATCTTTCCAGAAGAGTAGCTCTTCATATATATTTTCTAGTGGCAAAGAAATTCTCACTGTTGATTTGGCAGGCAAAAAGGATGACAGCTATTATAAATAACAGAGGAATCTTATATTCTGGATCAACATACAAGATAATAGAAACTCTTCATCTGAGCAACATGCCAGAATTCAACACTCAAATGATTTTTTATCTCTTTCAAAGCAGTCAGCTCAGACTGTATCTTCACTACTCTCACAAGCAATGCTGTCCTTGCTCAGAACATTCTACAGCCTCTCTTTCAGAATTGTCTTCAGGGTTTGGTACATGTTGCTTCGAAAAGCCTCTGGGGTAGCAAATCAGCATCACGCAAGAGTTGTTCTTAATTCATTTAGTTTTCAAGATATAAACATTACTTGGAGCCAACTGAAATAGGTGTTAAAGTTGGATAACACAATTGGGTTTGCTCAAATACCAGGGTAGTGAGACTGTGAGGTAATGGAGGTCTTTTCCCAATGTACCTTATAAACTGATCCTGAAGCTATGATGAATTTCAAAATTAGTTGAGAAAACAACAGCCTCATAGCAACAAAACCAAATTCTTTCATAGCAACCCCTTTGAAGGGCAACACTCCTCCCATTTAACAGGTTAAGTACTATTGTGTTTCTTGTGTGAAATTGCTTTTTGTTTATGACTCATATTCATTCTCTTTAAAAATATTTAAAGAAATTTGCTGAAGATATTTTTATGTTCAAGTTGTATCTTTTTTTTTAATTTGTTTTCAAAATATGCTTGGACACTATTCAAAGAAGCAAACATTTTCTGGGGGAAATGCTTAAGATGTAATCATGGGAGTTTTGTTCGCTTCACACTAGGATTCCTCAGTCACATTAAACATGCAAACATTTGTGCAATGTTCCCTTTCTTGTGGCACACAGATGGAGTGACATAACAGGACACGCCACGGACTTGGAATTAAGGGGTGTCACTTCTAGTCTTGGCTGATCTTTTGGGTAAGTGACTCAAATACCAGTCTATTTTTCCATCAGTGATACTTATCAACCTCTGAGGATTCGGGGAATCCAGTGAAGTGACTTTTGAAGGCCCTATGGAATCAAATTGTAGCAGGAGACAAATCCCTAGAGCTCTGAATGGGGAAATCCAAAAATACTGTTGTGAACCAGTCTTTAGAGTTTAGCTCCCTTTTAGCCTCTACCTTGTGGAAAACACTGAAATGCTAAATGAGCACAAGGATGGCTGGAGCATCAGACTCAAAGGATCACAATGGAAAGCGAGAAGCACAAAGGTTTTTTGGAACTGTGATTATGATCAGTGACCATAGTAAACATGGCCACAAGAGACACCAGCTACTAAGTGAGGAAAATATACATAGAACATAGTACATTGCTTAATTTATCTACATGTGCATTTTTTTAAAATCTGGAAATATATATATATATATATATATATATATATATATATATATATCTCATACATATGTGTGTATATACGCACCATGAGGAAAAGAGGCCATCTGTGAGGTGGAATTTTTTTCCTCTCTTTTGCTTATCTGTATTTTCTAATTTTTCTAAAATGCACACATAGGAATATGAATAACTTCAATTCTCATAAAAATAAAGCAGTGTAAGTAGGACCACTGTGCAGAAGTGACACCAGAGCACAGGCGTGTTACTCACTATCTACACTACAGCACAAAACTGTCGAGCACATGGGGTCCCAGGCAGCAAACTACGGATTATCTCGCTTAGCAAAATTTTCAAATCAGTCATTGTCCATATAAAAACTGATTAAAAGTTTCATCCATTATACTGATGTCAAGGTCATTTCTCTCTGTGCAACTGGAAAAACAACACAAATAAAACATATAGTCTGCATTGCTTTCATTGTTTATATCTGTCTGAGCTAATTAAAAGTAGGTTTTTCCCATTGTTTTATACTCAGAAAAAGTAAGGTTCTTGCTTGTTCTCTTTGAACTACCAAGAAGTGGCAGGCATATGACAGTTGCCAACCTTAAAATATGGTGCATTTATTTCTTAGAAACTGGAACTACATTTAGTTTCTCATTTTTCCATCTTTATTATCATTCTTCAATGCCAAAATGTTCTTTGGAGAGTACATAGAATGAAAGACCACCTTCATTTTCAATAGCTTACAAGAGAGGGTGACTCTCAGTGAGCTTTTGCAAAGGGCACAGTGGAAGAGAAATACTTTTGAGTGAATTACTATGAAAAAAAATTGCCATATGTGAGAACTTCTGTTTGACAGTTTTTGACTAAAAAATTATAAGGTATCCATGTTATTTCTCAAGGTACTCATTTTCTGCAAATTAGACTTTGGTTCAAAGACTCATTAAATGGCATTGCTTGTAAGTATGCTTTTTCTGGGGGGGGGGACCACCACTGAAGTATAATCTGGCATTATCATTGGCTTCATCATGTCCATTAGCTTTACACTCCAGAATTTAATGAAAAGGATTTTAGAAAACTTTCAAATCAGCATGGTGAGTGAGGAGGTGGGAGGGTGGGTGGAGGATGTGGTTGATAAATGATGCATGCTGCTTCTGGATACTATTTTAGCATATTTTCCAAAAGAAGTTATTTTAGCTTATTCTTAGCTTTAAAGTCATCATTGGGAAAATATATGCTGCCTTTGAATGGAACACAGAATTTCAGAGTAATATGTAATTCCCTCCATAAAAAAAAAAAAAATCTGGGTTTCTGCAAATATCACATATCTATAAAACTGGTGTTTTTAGGCCACTAAGTCCAAGAGCTCTTGCCCAAGGTCATTGTGGTAGGTAGACTTTTGGCCCCATGATCTTTGCTCCCTGGTCTTACTCCTGTGAATATGCTATCTGTATTGTTACATCATCACATGACACATGTACTTAAGGTTACTAATCAGTTGACCTTAAACTAGGAAGATTATCCTGGAGTATCCACAATGAGTCTAAGCTAATCAAATGAGCCTTTAAAAAGCAGAATCTTTCTCTGGCTAGTAGCAGAGGTAGTCAATGATTCAAAGAATGAGAAAGATTTGATAGGCCCTTTTTTATTTGAAAATTAAAGGAGCCACATGTTTAGTAAATAAGAACCTTAGGCTTGCAATGGCAACTGAATTGAACTGAATTCAGCCAACATCCTAAATGAGCTCAGAAGTGGAATCTTTCCCAGAGCCTATAGATAAGAATTCAGCCAACATCTGGATTTTAGTCTTGTGAGTCCCTGAGTGGAGGATGCTTCTAAGCCATACTTTACATAAACTTCTGACCCACACAACTGTGAGATAATAAATGGGTGTTATTCTAAACTGCTATTCATAGGAATCTGCTACAGCATCAACAGAGAAGGAACACAGACACACAGTGAACAAGGGGTCGAGTCAGTCATATGGGTCAGCCCGAGGCTATCTGACTCTCAATCCCACACTCTTAGACATCATACTACACCATTAACCACTCTCCCTGCCAGGGGGGTCAGCACACACTACCAACCCCTCACTACCCCCGGTGCCTCTCTCAGCCAAGGCTTCTGTCCTCTCTTATGTGGCCAAGGGCATCACTGCAGCTAACTGCCCAGGGAGCCCACAGTGTCCCACACCTGAGGGACAGCCACATGCTCATGAGCCTCCACACCACTGCCTTCAACCACGATGGCAGCTTTAGTGTGCTGGGTGTTGAGGTGCACCAACAGGGCCTTCTTTAGGCGGTGGCTTCCATTGTGAGGGAGAATTCTAGGCTCTCCCTGAACCCCCATGTTGGGCATTATAGCTTCTCCAGGACTGGGCAATGTTTCAGTCTGTGTAACATAGCAGAAAGAATATAAGCTCTGTCATCATGCCACCAGGGTTCAAATCTGGACTCCATCCTTTATAGCTATGTGACTTTGGCAAGTGCTTAACATCTCTGAAGCTGTGTTCCTAGGTGTAAAAGAGAAGTAAAAATGGTTCTGCCTTAAAGACTTAAAGACTGTGGGGAGCTTTAAATGAAATATTCATATTATGTTTAGTGCAGTTACTGGCATGCAATACATGCACAATTATGTTACTGATTGTTAATTTATTTCTATCACTCATCAGGAATATTATGCTCCTCTGTCTTTTCCAAGCTAGTCAATTAGTTAACCTAGTGAAAATGCACACCCTCTTATTACCTTAGAATGTGTTTCACCTGTCCCTTGATTCAATGATACCCAAACTTACTTGATTTCAAGAAACACCTAAAGTACTTATTAAAACTACAAATTCACAGGTCCTGTCTCCAAATCTTCTGTTTTAGGAAGTCAGGGATAGGAAGTCAGAAAAGCTCCAGAAATCTACATTTTTATCAAGGGCCTCAGATAATTATGAACTGTCCTAGTTAGAGTGTAGGATCTATGTAATCCTGGGTGGTTGTAGTCACTGATACTGGTTGTTGATGAGCGAGAGGACCCTTGCACCAGGAAATCCAAGAAAGCCAGGAACCTTCTGGGGCTACCATGGTCACTGTCACAGGATACCAAGATCTCATAAAGAAAAAAATCATCCCCCAGCTAATGGCAAAGGTTGCAACAGCAAATGCATAGCCCCTTGAGAGTGTTCTCCCCACTCTACTCTCTGTCATTCAAAGTGGCTGGCTAAAAACAATCTTGAAAAAGACTGAACGAAATGGGAGCTATTATTATCCTAGATTTCAAGGTATACCTCAAAGCTGTAGTAATCAAAACAGTATGGTACTGGCATAAAAATAGACACATAAATCAATAGAGCAGAATAGAGAGCCCAGAAATAAACCTACAATTAATCTACAACAAAGAAAGCAATAATATTCATTGGGAGAAAAGACAGTTTCTTCAATAAATGGTATTAGAGAGGCACCCGGGTGGCTCAGTCAGTTGGGCGACTGACTTCAGCCAGGTAGTGATCTCATGGTCTGTGGGTTCAAGCCCCGCGTCAGGCTCTGTGCTGACAGCTCAGAGCCTGGAGCCTGCTTCGGATTCTGTGTCTCCCTCTTTCTCTTCTCCCCCTTTGTGTTCTGTCTATCAAAAATAAACATTAAAAATTTTTTTAATAAATTGTATTAGAAAAACTAGACAGCTACATGCAAAAGAAAGAAATCAGACCACTTTCTTACAACATACATAAAAATAAACTCAAAATGGGTTAAAGACATAAATGTGAGACCTGAAACCATAAAATTCCTAGAAGGAAACATAGGCAGGAATCCCTTTGACATCTATTGTAGAAACATTTTTCTAGCTACGTCTCCTCAGGCAAGGAAAATAAAAGCAAAATTAAACTATTGGGACTGTAACAAAATAAAAGGCTTTCACACAGCAAAGGAAACCATCAACAAAACAAAAAGTCAACCCACCAAATGGAAGAGGATATTTGCAAATGACATAGCCAGTGAGAGGTTGGTATCCAAAATATATAAAGAACTCATATAACTCAACACACAAAAAATAATCCAATTAAAAATGGACAGACGCACTTGTGAGGAAAGATGATGAAGCAACCAAGGGGCCCAAACATATATTATTTGAAGTCTCTTAAAAATATTACCTAGAGGGGCGCCTGGCTATCTCAACTGGTGGTGTGTGCGACTCTTAATCTTGGGGTTATGAGTCAAGCCCCATGTTGAGTATGCAGATTACTTAAAAATAAAATCTGTTTTTAAAAAATCTTAGAAGAAAAATAGGCAGAGGACCTGAACAGACATTTTTCCAAAGAAGATGCACAGATGGCCAACAGACCCATGAAAGGATGCTCAATATCACTCGCCATCAAGGAAATGCAAATCAAAACTACAATGAGATATCACCTCACCCTTGTCAGAACGGTGAAAGTCAGAAATATAAGAAACAACAAGTATTGGTGAGGATGTTGAGAAAAAGGAACATGCACTGTTGGTGGGAATGCAAGCTGGTGCCACCACTGTGGAATACTGTATGGACAGTCTGCACTAAATTGAAAATAGAATTACCGTATAACCCAGTAATTCCACTACTGGATATTTACCCAAAGAAAATGAAAATACTCATTCGAAAAGGTGTATGCTCCCCTGTGTTTATTGCAGCATTATTTACAATAGCCAAGATATGGAAGCAACCCAAGCATCCATCAATAGATGAATAGATAAAGAAGATGTGGTGTGTGTGTGTGTGTGTTTGTGTGTATGTGTATGTGTGTGTGTGTGTGTGTAGATAGATAGATAAATATAGACATAGATATAGATATAGATATAGATATAGATGGAATAAATATAGAATATTATTTGGCCATAAAAAAGAATGAGATCTTGCCACTTGCAAAAACATGGATAGATCTAGAAGGTATAACATTAAGCATAATAAGTCAGAGGAAGACAAATGCCATATGATTTCACTTATATGTGGAATTTAAGAAACAAAACAAAGCCAAAAGGACAAGCAAAAACAGACTCTTAAATACAGAGAACAAACTGGTAGTTGCCAGGGGGGAAGTGGGTGGGGGATGGGGGAAATAGATGAAGGGGATTAAGAGTACACTTATCATGATAAGCACTGAGTAATGTATAGAATTGTTGAATCAGTATGTTGTACTCCTGAAACTAAGATAACCCTATGTTAATTACACTTGATTTTTAAAAATTAATTAGTTTTAAGAAAAACAAAGTGGCTGGCTCAGGTTAGCATTATTCTGGAAATGGACAGAATGAAAGATTATGCCAGTCTGTGCTAGACCATCCAGCAACAAAGCACCAGCAGTGCTAACAGTGCCCGGCACGAAGTAAACACTCAATCAATGACGGCTGATTTATGTAAATCTCGACCAAATGTGTATAACTTAGTGAGTGACAGGCTAGAGATGCCGCTTTACCTTCCTGCCACAGCATTTGCTGGCTGCATGTGGTTCATAAAAATCTTACAGTCAGTACACATCTTACAAGTGTGTAGACCCCGAGGGTTGATGATTGATGAAAGTGGATTTGTGTGAAACTAACTTAACAAGTCCTAGCAAGGTGTTCACATGCCATATATTTTTATAAAATTTGCAAAAATAAAATATTTTCAAACTCATTTCTTTGGGGGGGAGGTTCCCAAAATTCTTTAAGCTTCAGGCTCCATAAAACCTGGATTTGCCACGCAGGGTTCAGAAACGCTGAGAGCACAGGGAAATAGAATGCTTCCTGGCAGCCTGGATCCCTCAACACCTATGGGTTGTGGTCTGAGTTTAAAAAAAAAAACAAAACTGCAGTCCCCTGCCTCAGGCATGGCTGATACCCTCTTGTCTCCACCTGGCCAAGAGTACAGAGCTCCCTTCCTTTGCCTGATACCAGAAGCTGTGAGGAACCAAGGAAAACCCTCTATAGCCCTGCAAATCACTCAGGCTCCTTTTCATTATCCCAGGACTTAGAGTTTCTCACTCCCAGTCCCTCCCACATGTGCCAATTCCATTTTGGCCCCAGCCAATGGGTCCCCCACTCCATCCCCAACTCAGCGACCAGGCTACCTAACCATAAACAGTAAGGTAGCAATAAAAAAAATGTTGATGCCTTATGGACAAGCAGTGCTTTACAAACACTCCATGATTTAATTTGAAATATTTGCTGTTATATAATTTGTAGATTTTAGCTATTGGACTAAGATCATTCACAGAAATAGATTATAATTTACTGCTGTTTCTCTGTTTTTTTATTACTGCATAATTAAACCCTACTGTTCGCTAGCACTGTGGGGAAATGCTGGTGTTATGCAGTATGCATTTTAATTGTCTACATAACCACCATCCCTTCTTCCAGCAGCCCTGCTTCTCTACAGCTTGTGTGCATAATTCTCAGATCCCATTAGGTGCCTGTGATCCATAGCCTTTCAGTAAACCTATGTTCTGGTTCTCCAATCCTCAGCCCTGCAAACGCTTTCAGAGTGAAAGATGTCAAAGTGAGGGTACATGGGCTCGGGGAAGTGGGGCATAAGTGTAAGCGGGATGTCTGGAGGAGACTCGGCACGGAGCATGGGTTTTGTTCCTCGGGTTGTATTCCCTGCAGCCACTGGGGTTGATTACAAAGATGGGAAGAGTTGGGCCATTCAACTGGGCAAAGAATGAAAGACTTCAGATTTTTTTTTCAGTATGGCTGACACACAATGCCACATTAGTTTTAGGTGTACAACACAGTGATTCGACTTCTCTGTACTTTATGCTGTGCTCACAACTGCAGCTACTATCTGTCACCATACAACACTACCACTGACTATATTCCCTATGCTGCACCTTTTGAATAAAAGTCTTCCAGTGAAAAGGACTTCAGATTCTTAGTAAATAATAAACCTCCATCCACTCTATAGGGTCTTTTAGTCAACAAACATATATCTACTCTGTGACAGCCCACTGTGCTTGGCACTGGGGGTGTAGCAATAAATAATACACAGTCCTTGTCCTTGGTAAACTCACATTCAAGGAGGACAGGGAAAATATTCATATAAATAACTGCATTGCATTGTTCGATTTTGCTAGAGATATGAGAAACTATTTGAGGTAATGGGAAGAACATGTTCTTTGGAATCAGAGAAACTAGGGTTCAAATCCCACTTCTGCAATGTGTTCAGCTCTAACACCTTTAGAAAATCTACTTCATTAAAGAACTCTGATGTCCTGGTAGTAAAGGAACACTACCCTGCAGAGTGCTGACAGGCTTCAGGGCTGCAAGGATGGTGTGGCTGGTAAAAGCTTCCTGCCCCCCCACCCCCACCCCGTGCTCTTCCCAGTTGCAATTCCCCTTGGGGGCAAGAGAGTGTCCTGTAACAAAGATTAGAAATGACAGATGGCAGGGGCGCCTGGGTGGCTCAGTCAGTTACGCATCCAACTTCAGCTCAGGTCATGATCTTGCAGTCCAGGGGTTCCAGCCCCGCATTGGGCTCTGTGTTGACAGCTCTGAGCCTGGAGCCTGCTTCAGATTCTGCGTCTCCCTCTCTCTCTGCCCCTCCCCTGCTTGCGCTCTCATTCTCTCTCTCTCTCTCTCTCTCTCTCTCTCTCTCTCTCTCTCAAAAATAAATAAATATTAAAAAGAATTTTAAAAAAAGAAATGACAGACGACAGGTACTGGGTACAGTGGTAGCCATCACAAGCATCTGATAAATGGCAGTGATCATTGCTGGCAACTCTTTGGGCAATGCCATTTCTTCATGCCCCTGGACTATTTTGGTAAGCACGAGACTCCACCTTCTGTACCCCCTGAGCCTCCTGATAGTGTCCCAGGAGGGCTCCTTCTGCCATGCAAAGCTGATCTGTTAGAACCTGTTCTGAATGCTTAGTAGTTCCACCCATCAGGGAAAAATTCTATCTTCTTGGCTTAGACTGTGGGCACAGCAATGTTCCCTCCCTTCCTTTCCAGCTCACCACCCAGCTCTCCTCCCCTGTTCCTCCCTCTGCCTCTTACAGAGCCAGTTTCCCTGGCATGGTCTGCTTCCTCCTGCCTCCTGATTTCGGACATTCTGTTCCCATCATTGTCCTTCTGGTCCAGACATGTCTGCCCTTTGAGAAACCACACTCCAGCCACCACCAATGTCTCACACAACTACTAACAGAATCCCCCTCACTGCTCACTCCATTTCCCTATTTGCCTCTCTCCAACCCACTCTCCAAAATTCCCACACATAAATCCCATCATGGCGCTGGCCTTCTGTTGTATGGTGACAGATGGCGACCAACTATCAAGGGAGCACTGAGTAATGTACAGAATTGTTGAATCACTACATTGTACACCTGAAACTACTATAACATTGTATGTCAGCTATACTTTAATTAAAAAAAAAAAAAACTTCAGTTGTTCTCCTCCCATTACACATGAGTGAAATCTTTCTCCTGACCATGACCTGCAAGGCCCTGCCTGATCTGACCCCCATGCATTCCCACTTGTTCCCTGTGTCCAGCCACACTGACCAGTCTGCAGTTCCTTGAACCCCAAGCCCTTCCCACCTTCACGTGCACACCAGCCTCTGCTTCGAGAATGCTGGCACCCTGTCCATCCTGGCAGACCCTACCTCCCTCTCAGCCCCAGGGCCACTCCCTCTGGGAGCCCTTTCCTGCCTCCACAAACTGAATCATGACCCTGTTACTCTCTTTCATCATACCCTGCTCTTCTTCATAGGCATTATCTCCATGTGCATTGATGCATTTATATACTTAATGCCCTTCTTTCCTTCTATATTGTAATTTCACAAGGACAGGGTCTTAGCTCTAAGCAGGAGGCTCAGAACCCACACAAACGTCTGTCAAGCAAGATGTCTGTCTGAAGGTTTCCTGCAGTCCCCCCTCCCCCACACATTTCAGTCCTGCACTCACCTCTACGACACATTGCTTTATAGTATTTTGCTTATATGTCAATCTCTTTCCACAAGAAGTGAGCTTCTTGACACCAGGGCTATTCCGTGTATCCCCAGCATAGCAAAGCATATTCCCTCCACTCCGTGTCCAGCATAAAGACTAACTCACAAAAGGTCAGGATTCCAACACCTGCATATAAAAATAGGAAAGTCCTGACTTCAGATAACACTGTGACAAAATCCAAAAAAGAAAAGAAGAAAGAAAGAAAGAAAGAAAGAAAGAAAGAAAGAAAGAAAAGAAAAGAAAAGAAAAGAAAAGAAAAGAAAAGAAAAGAAAAGAAAAGAAAAGAAAAGAAAAGAAAAGAAAAGAATTTCCTGGACTGTACTGAAAATGTCTACAATCATGATGTGGTCAAATTGAGTTTATTTAAGTAAAGTAATATTGGTACTAAATAGCAATCTCCCACCTTACTTTTGAGAGGGGTTGGCTAGGATTTCAATTGTTACTGAAGCCTCTGATACCCTGAAGAATAGAGGACCTTGTTTGAGAACTTAGAAGACACGAACAAAAAATGTTAGGAGAAGCATAAGGAAAGGCAGGTTGAAAGAACAAGAGACCACACAGGGGCACGCAAAGACCTTGAGCTCTGAAGTCAATGTACATTTACACCCACTGGGTACTCCCCCTCCTCAGCCCTGGCTTCAGGCAGGTCCCCAGACCTCTATAGACCTTCATTTCCTCAGGTAAAAAATGAAGATAAAATTGCCTGGGTTGTCATGAGAATCAGATTATGTAAAACATGTCTAGCATAAATGTGAAAGCACCTAACAGTCAACGTTCACAGCCTCCGTTCATCTGTATTTGCTCATCCTAGTATTTATTAAACTTCTACTGCATACCAACCAAAAACTATATTAAGCTGCTCCGGTTACAAGGGAGAGCAAAACAATCATGTTTTCATGCTTACAGAGCTTACAGACTCTTCAGGGATATGAACATTCAAATAAACACAAACAGGCACCTATAGTTGGTGCCATAGAGAAGATTATACTGTGAGCACATGTAACCATGGGGAAGGCAGTGACCCAGCTGTAGCCAGCTGGCCTGGGTTTGCTTTCTAACACTACCACTTATCAGGCAGGACCTTGGGCAAATCAAAGTACTTCCTTCCTTATGTTTCTGTTTACTTACCTGTAAGAGAGGGGTACCAGTAGTGTTTAACATATAGGGTTGTTAGGAAGATTAAATGAGTTAGTTAATATAGAGAGGTCTGGTACTTGATAACTGCTGTATAAGGATTTGCTCTTTCATTATTATTACTTTGCCTAATTGGGGCAAAGGATTCCTAGGAAGTAACATTTGAGCTGAGGTAGTCAAAAATCAGTAGTGCTATCTCGATGAAATGAGAAAGGGAAGGGCAAAGGCAGGTGCCTAGAGGTGGGAAGGATGGTAGCAAATCCAAGGAACGAAACGGAGGCCACTAACACAGCAGTTGAGAAATGAAGTCAGACCAGGCAGGACTTTGTAAGTAGAGTCAGGAGTGTTATTTTCAACCTACAGGCAATCAGACAGAGCCTGTAAGGAGACCACCACTCTACCTTCAGAGTAGAGCAGAGACCTGTGAAGGGACAGTGAATGAACGTATGCCAGCTAGAAGTTTACTGTAGAAATCCAGAAGAAGTTAGGATAAATGGACAAGAGGGGTTGTAATCCAGGTGATGACACATGGCACAGATTTGATAAAACTGACGAAAGTTGGTGATGGGGCAAGAGGCAGAGAGAGACATCAAGAATAGCTCCTGGACATCCAGCTTACAAAACTGGATGGATAGTGAAGCTCTGCACTGAGATGAAGAAGCACGACGTAGGTCCGTGTAGCAGCAGCGTGCAATGCAACGGAAGGTAGAGAGCCGTCTGCATAACAATGTATGTGAGTTATCACAAGGAGAGAAATCTGGGTGCTCTTCCCTTGAAGAAGTCACATGACCTGTGTATCTCATATTCTTTTAATAGTTCTACCAACTGGGAAAACAACTGATCATCCAAAGGTCATTCATATTTAGCTGTGGGATGCAGTGATGTGAGAACGGTGTATACTTAACCTTTCTAGCCCAGGCAGTCCTCCACATCAGGCCCCTCCCAGCAGCCTGAGACCAGGAGGACAGGATGGAGAATGTTCTAACTAGAGCAAAGAGTTAACTGAAGCAAAGGGCAGAAGGACAAAACCATGTTCTCTTTGATGTACAAAAAAATCCAGGTAAATTGTCACAGGAAGAGTCCATGGATTTTTAGCATCATTATTATTTGTAGCTACCCTTGACAGAGCACTTACAGTGTGCCATGCATTTCACCTACACTGGCTAACATCTTCACACAGCACCTACAGAGACAGGAAGAAATATTCAGAGAGGGTTAACTTACCTGAATCACGCAGCCACTGAGTGAAAGAGCAGGGATTTGGACCCAAGTCTGCATGACTCAGACCAATCTTCTTTTTTTAACCCAAGTGAATTTCTTTGACTGAGCAAACACTTCAGCATTGACCCCCATATGTACAACAGGCACTTCCAGGTGGTTAAACACATTTAAGGTTAAGTTCTTGGCCACACAATAGAACAAAGCTAATTGGCCTCTGCAGAGATCAAAACCAAGACCTTGTCCTCATTGTATCACTATAACAATGGGGTGCTTAAGGCAGAAAAACACTTGCTGTCAAATGGCTATCAAGCCATTTGTTTCCCTTCATATTGTATAGGTTGCTCATTTGTTAAAAGAGCTCAGTCTTTCAAAATAAGCCACTGGATAGAAGAGAGACAAGTGATGCTTCTACAAATTATCAAATGGAAAGTCTTTTACACAATTTCCCAATAACTTAAAAGGTAGGAGGTAGGGGACTGGAACCATACCTTCAGAGAGATGCAGAACCAGCTCCCAGCATTGCCTTGCCACGTGCTCACACTGCCACCTGCTGGACATGGCACGCATCTCCCCTTTCCCTAATGGTCCACCTGGAGACTGGCACAGCTGGTCAAATGGATTACTCACACTGTATCACCTCCTTTTCGCATTTTAAGGTGTCATACTCAAGAGGAATTTTTCTTTTCAGATCAAAAATCCTTTTCAGACTGATAGCAAAGAAATGTAGGTGGGAATCCAAGCATATGTTGGTGGTGGAGAGGAGCCAAGAGCACAAGGGAACATTCCAGAGACAGGGGAGGGCAGTGGGGGAGGGGGGAGGCTGTGTGGGCTTGTGACAGCAGCCACGAGAACCCGCTGCATCTGTGAATCCAGTTGCCTATTTGCAGAGCCCTCAAGGCTTTTTTGCCACTCTCGAACAACAAAATCTCTCCAAATCCCTTTTAAACATAATAAGGTCCATTCTTCCCTGCATATTTGCTTTTCCTACAAGCACAGCTTGTATATCTAAGGGCAGTGTGGGCTTCCAGCTTCAGAACATAGTGCTATTATTTTACGAGACCACAGGCAGCAAGCTTTCTTTTTAAAAGAATTTCAATCTTCCCCTTTCAGTCACTCACAGCATGAAAATAAATCACTGTGCTCAAGCATTTTAAAAATTAAAGGCTTAAATGGCACATGCTGATTAAAAGCTGATCTTCAAATACCTATTTCCATCGGCTATTACTTTTTTATAAAGGTTTTTTTTTTTCATTTTTCTTTTATTTACTTCACGTGGCATTATAGAGATGCAGCAGACTGAAATGGGTCTCTCTCATTGCAAACAAGATAGAATGCTAAACCCCATTCCTTCTGGATAAGTGTGGAACAGAAAGATAGGTTGGAGAGAATTGGAGGTTAAAGTCAGGGACCTGTCTAGTGACTTTTCTGTCTTATATTTAAGGTTCAACAACTCAATAAAAAATAAATTAGAATCATTCCCTGAATTCACTTTTCAAAGGAAGATATTCAAAGATTCTCATTTGTCCAGATTTCCAGAACTTCTCGATAATAGAAGAGGACCTGGAATTTCTTAGCCAGTTTTCAGGTCTTCTGCATTGTTCAGCGAACACCACTACTATCTTCCAAAATCTCATGCAGAACTGAAACCATACAGCCAGTCTCTCCCCAAGGGTCTCACTTATTCCCATGGCCTCAAGCACACTTGAGTGTCAATGACTCCCAAGTCTCGTCTTCAGTTTCAAACACTCACCTCAGGTCTAGACCCATCTCTCTAAGTGCCCACTAAATATTTCACCCTAGATGTCCTATAGGCACCTTAAGCTCATTGTGTCTATTCTCAAGTCCTGGTCACCCCGGCCCCATCTCTCAAACCTACTCTTCCCTCATGTAATCATCCCAGTTAATGGCAAAACTATCCACTCAACTGTGTAAACCCAAATCCCAAACATCACCTGATACTCCCACCCTCTATGTATGTATGTTTGATCATGAAGTCCTATTACATTTACTACCAACAGAACTATTATCCTCTTCTCTCTTGCTATACTGACTCTGCCTTTTCATCCGGGCTATTGAATCAGCCTTGCAACAATCTACTTTTCCCCACGTTTAATGCTCTCCTTTTCATCCTCCCCATTGAAAATACAAAACTGATCACATCGTTGACATCACAATCATAATACATAAAAGGAAAAATTGATAAATTGGACTGCATTTTAAAAAATCCTATTAAGAGGGTAAAAAGAGAAACTATAGAGTGGAAGAAAGTATTCACAATCACATATCCAACAAAGGACTTGTATCTAGAATGTATAAACAACTCTCAAAACTTAACATTTGAAAAACAAATAATCCAACTCAAAAATGGTCAAAAGGCATGCAGAGACACGGAAAAAAAGAATATATACAGATAGCAAATAAGCACATGAAAACACGTTCAATGTCATTAGCCATTAGATAAATGTAAATTAAGCATACGATGAGATACAACTACACCTATCGGAATGTCTAAAATAAAAACCAGTGATAACACCAAATTCAGAGAAGGATGTGGAGATGTTGAATCACTAGTGAGAATGTAAAATGGTAGAGCCACCCTGGAACATAGTTTAACATTTCCTTTTATTTTTTGATTAACAAAAAATTTATTTATTTATTTATTTATTTATTTAGGCACATGTGTGCTCAAGTGGGGGAGGAGAAGAGAAAAGGGGAGAGAGAGATCCTAAGCAGGCTCCTTACTGTCATCACTGAGCCCACGCAGGGCTTGATCTCACAAACCATGAGATCATGACCTGAGCCAAAATCAAGAGTCAGATATTTAACCAACTGAGCCACCCAGGTGCCCGTAACATTTCCTTTTAAAACTAAAAATGGACTGCACCATACAAACCAGCAAATGCACTGTTGGGCATATATCCCAGAGAAAAGAAAATTATTTTCACAAAGAAATTCATGCACAAATGTCATAGCAGCTTCACTTGCAATAGCCAAAAAACTACCCAGATGTCCTTCAATGGGTGGATGGCTGAACAAACTATAGTATAGATATGCCATGGAATATTAGTCAGCAATAAAAAGGAATGAACTACTGATACAAGTAACATCTTGGATGAACCCCACGGAATTTATGTTGATTGAAAAAAGCCAATGTTGGAAGGATGTATTTTGCATGATTTGATGTATGTGAAATTTATGAAATGACATAATTATAGAAATGAAGAACAAGTCAGTGTTTGCCAGGGGTTAGGAATGTGTAGGGGAGAAGGCTATAAAAGGCTAACATGAGAGAGTCTTACAGTAATGGTACAGTTAGGAATCATTATTGTAATACTGGATATATGTGCTACGCATATAATAAAATTGCATAGCACTATGCACACATGCACACACAAATGAGATAAGTGAGTGCTTATATTAACCAGTAAATCTGAATAAGCACATTACACCAATGTCAACTTCCCAGTTTTCATATTATACTATAGTTATACCAGATGTTCACATTAAGAGGCTGGGGAAAGGGTGCATGGGGCCTACCTATACATTTCTTTACATCTTCCAGTGAATCTACAATTATTTCAAAATAAAGGTTTAAATAATTGATTATTTCACTCCATTCTGAAGTTATTTGTAGCTCTAATTATTCATAGAATACAATGAATTAATCTCACCTTACATATAAAATCCTCCACTCCAACTTCATTACCTACTAAGTGTTACGGTTAATTGTGGCTCTGCTCTTTCGTCTCCTTATTGGGTGTGCTATAATGTCTACCATTCTTTTAGACATTTGCCTTTACTTCTAAGATTATAGAAAATGTACACAAGCAACTGGAAAATTCTCACATTTGCTAGAGATGGACATTCTAAACACATTCCATGGCCGTTTAGTAAATCTCTGCATGCCTCAACCAAATTAATCTATCAAATAACCATCCGTTCTGGATACTACAGGCTTTGTGCAGTTTCTCTAAAGAGAAAGGAAAGATGAGATACAGGGATAAAAGCAATAGATGAGTGATGATTATTACAGCACATGAAGCATGGGAAATGGTGAAAGGAGTCCACAAAGCTGCAAAATATTCCTTCTTGGAGATCTCACGCATTTCACAAACACAGTGAATTCGTCTCCCAGGGCTACAGTAACAAAGTACCACAAACTAGATGGCTTAAACAATAGGAGTTTATTGTCTCACAGTTCTAGAGGCTAAAAGTCTGAAATCAAGGTGTTGTCAGGGTCAGTTCCTTTTGTGGGTTGTGAGGAAGAATCTATTCTGTGCCCCTCCTCCAGCTTCTGGAGATTTTCCGGCAATCCCCGGCATTCCTTGGCTTGTAGAAGCATCACCTTTGCCTTCTTCGTCTTCACCTCAACATGATATTCTTTGTCTTCACCATAACATGCTCTTCTCCCCATGTGTATATCTGTGTCCAGATTTCCCCTTTTCATAAGGATACCAGTCATATGGGATGAGGGGCCCACCCTCCTCCAGTACAACAACCTCATCTTAGCTAATTACATCCCCAATAACCCTATTTCCAAACAAGGTCACATTCTGAAGCACGAGGGGTTAGGGTGTCACTGTAAATTTGGGGGGAAACAATCATACCCAGCTAGCATTAGTATCCAAAAAAAAAAAAAAAAACCCATGTTCCTTCTGTTTGAATGAATTGAAGTCTACATGTCAATAATGTGCCTGGTACCAGAGTGTACACAGAATTTGATGTGGACACTAACTGGGGTTTATTGTGAAGATCGCTATGCTCATCACGTAAGAAGACACTTAACAACCACGTGAGAGTGTCTGACACTCTATTAGCAGATATTTGATGGCTTGCCAAGTATACAGGCTGAATCATTCTACAATCAAGCTGCTAATCACATGATCATCACATTCCAGTGTATATAGTTGACTCTCCTTATGAGCTGGTTTAGAGTCATCAATTATCTATAAAATTCTGTGGAAAAAAAATCATTTACTGGAAACAAACCCTAGTTGGTGGATAATTCATTTAATTTTTATAAGACTCAAACTGCTTAATCAAGCTTAATCAAAGTATCGTAACCAATTGTGACGAGGCACTGTGAGAAGAAAGTGGATGTGGCCATTCTAAACACTGCCTAGGAATTGTTTTCTGGCTTTTGTGGGATAAAACACACTCTGTCCAAGGAAATCCTCTGTGCCATCATCCTTCATCTCCAACAACCCAATCCTTTCATATATGTTCAGTGCATGCAGTTAAGTGAATCTAACCAGTTCCTGTCACCAAATCTGAAGTTGTTGTCTGATAACTTCTGGTATCTCCTATCTTTTGGACCTTAGCACCTTAATCTAAATTTCTAATATAACATCCTATTTTTATGTCTATTTTCTTCTGCATGTGATGTAAGATTATATGTGCTCTTTAGAAGCATCCATCACCTACTCAGGAGATTAAATTTGTATCAAGATGTCACATGAGACATCCATTCAGGGAAAATTAGAACATAGTGAAGTTTTGTGGGAAGGTGACATGTGAGATAGAACTCAGCTGATATACAGGAAACAGACTCATAGAGCTTATGGCAAATGACATGCCAAGGAAAGCAAAGAGTAAAGTCATTATTTCATAAATGGTACAGCTCAGGCATGGAGCCCACAGCTCAGTGAGAGCTCCCTGAGCAAAGAAGAAAACAAGGAGGCCCAAGTGGGATAGAGAGTGAAAAATCAATCAGAAATGAAGGGGCTGGAGCCCAAATATTAAATCTGCAGAAAAGAAATCCAGGCTGGCACCAATATGCAAGAAAGCCGACCTGAGGAAAGTAACTTAGCCTTTTGGCACAAGGTAGATATCCAAGTCCCAGACCAGAATGCCCTAAGTCTGTGAAAAAGATGCTGACTAGGAACAGTTTTGTGTCTTAGTGCTGGAGACTCTATGCATTCCAGATTATAAGGAACAGGAAGTTTCCCTCCTCTGAGCTGGAGGCGGATGGATAGACCCAAGTTGCTCAAGATGCCTGAGATGGAACCGAGAGTAACCTTGGGAAAGAAACATGACAACACAAGTATGTCCCAATTTTCATCCAAGTACATGTGAAAAGCCAACAACTATCATCATTATCACCATCACCATTATCGTAGGCATTGTCACTAATGCTTATAGAGCATTTACCACTTGCCAGGCACTGTTTTAAACACTTTATACAATTCATTTAAGCCTCACAATAACTCTATTAATATCTTTTTTTTAAAAAGGAGGAAAGTGAGGCAAAGAGAGGTTAAGTAACTTACCCAAATCACCACCTGAAAAGTAGCAGAGCCAGGGTTCAAACCTGGGCAGTCTTGCTCCACAGTCTGTGAGAAACCACCCTAGCCTGCCCCGTTTCCCTCACAGACTTTTGCCTTGACTTCAGTGTGCCATCCTCCCTCTCATTTCTCTGCCTCCATCCCCTGAATTCCTGCCGCCTCCTGCTACTACCTATGCTAACCAACACTGCACTTGGTAACAAAGCCAGATAACTTGTTCTCTGCAGCCAGAAAGATAAGAAGAGGGGCACCTGGGGGACTCAGTCACCTGAGCATCCAACTTCAGCTGAGGTCATGATCTCACGGTTCATGAGTTCAAGCCCCACATCAGGCTCACTGCTGTGAGCACAGAGCCTGCTTCAAATCCTCTGTCTCCCTCTCTCTGCCCCTCCCCCACTTGCACTCTCTCAAAAATAAATAAACATTAAAAAAAAAAAAAGATAAGAAGAGGACTAGGGCAGGGCTGTGAAGGGGATTGTGGGCTAGAATTAAGGCCCAACCGGGTGACCAGCACAAGCCCATTTCTCCTTCCTCCTTGCTATAAAAGCAATAAAATTATAATGATGAAGGCAAAAAGGTATACAAGCAAATGAATGAATGTTTCACCTTTGTACTGAACACAGCACAGCACATTCTCTCCAAGACTGTCAAACAAGTCTCCTCCCTGCTGGACGTTACTAGTCTGCTTGGGCTGCCATAAAAGAATACGACAGAGCAAGTGGCTTGAATGACAGAAGTGTATTTCTCACAGTTCTGGAGACTGGAAGTCCAAGATCAAGATGTCAGCAGATTTAGATTTCTCAATGAATATACATCTGTGGTATCTCTTCCTTTTCTTGTAAGGTCACCAGTCCTAACAGGTTAGGGCCCCACGTTTATGACCTCATTACACCTTAATTTCCTTTTTAAAGACCCTATTGCTAAATATAGACACATTAGGAGTTAGGGCTTCAACATATGGATCTGGGTAGGTGGGGGTGGAAGGCACAGTTCAGGCCATGACACTGGCATTAAGTCATGTGACTACAGAGCTTATCAATGGAAGGCTGCCTTCCAGCCTAGCTGAAGGCCCCTCCAGAGGGAGAGATTATGAACTATCATAAACTTTATGAAGGTAGGAACTACAAATCTTTACTATATTTTTCCTCTACATTCATGTACCATGTGATGAAATCAGTCATCGATCAATGTGTATTAAATTAAAGAATTAAAAGTCCTATATAATTAAAAGTCCTTTCTCTACGTGAATGTAGTTCATTGGGAACATAGACATAGCCCTTCTCTAGTACCTCTCCTTTGCAACCAGCAGCAGAAAAAAAGTACACACCATCTAGTCCTTAATATTAAGCAATCCAAAAACATCATATTGTTTGCAGATACAAGGTACATTTTTTAATTTCACGCAATAAAAGCGAACTTTTCTCCTGAATAGTCTTCCATTTTTACAAGCCTAGAGAGAGAGCAGCAATTTTTAAACGCCACTTAATTGATTTAAATGGCATAGTACCTGGGCTTCACGGCTTTCCCGCCTTTGCTGATTCCCACAGGGTGCCTTAAAAGCGAGTGGTGAGGCACAGTGACTGCACACATGAAGGATAGCTGAGAGTGCACGTGAGGTGTGCTACAAAGCCAAGCTTGCAATACAAACAAGCTTCTTATCTGTGAGGAATATGGAGCTTGCTCTCAATTTCCATTCATCCTCAGATCAATCACTGAGCCCACAAAGGGCACTGAAGGTAAGTGGTGTCAACCGCTGTGGCCACATTTCCCTTTGAGTAGCAAATTGAAACAAGCAAAATGTCTTTTAGATTCAAGAGTAGATCTGAAGCACAAAAAGTCCCTTAGGGCTAATGACAAATAGCTTAACCGTGGGGTAAAAATTGGTAATAAATTATACATGGAGTCACATGTAAATTTAAGGTTAAAAAGTAAACTCAGAATTATCAGGGAACTCCCAACTTTATGTTGCATATTAGTTTAGCAACTTGACTGACCAACCTGCAGAAACTGTTTAGCAATATAGGTAACTTTATAAATGTAAATAATCCTAACTAATTTAATTTTTCTGGGTGGAATCTTTTTAAGGGACCTGCCCAATGCTTGCCTCTGCCATTCCAAACTATCTGACACATGCTGATGCCCGAGAAGTTTTCTAAAAGAGCCTGTCCAATCAAATTAGTTCAGAACTACCACTAACATCTTTGAGCAGATTAGAAATATGACACCCCCTTAAGTTAAAAGGAGAAAAAGGATGCAGGTTTGTATGTGTAAATTAGTGTATGAACGCACAACCTGAACAACTTGCCATAGCCATATAGTTCACCTGCTCACATGTCCCCATAATGCCAAGAAGTAAATGTTAATGGCAGTAGATACCCAATGTGCATGTCCACATACACAAACACACACACTCCAATCCCAAAGTGAGAGGCCATGACAGGTTTGGAGTTTGGCGGGCAGGGTTTGAAATCCGGCCACCAAGATCAGCAGGTGAAAGAACACCACATGCTGTCAGACTGGACACAGGGCATGCCAGTGGGCGCGTAAGGGCTTCCACTGGAAGTCTGTCCTGCAGCTTCTTACGCTCAAGGGGAGACTGAATCTCCACCCCTGCCCACCTGCTCTCAAGTCAGCTACTACAGTGGTTCTCAAGGTGTGGTAAGGGGCCTTGGAGATCCTCTGGGTGCTTTCAAGGGACCAGGAGGTCACAAGTACTTTCATGATAATGTTAAGACATGTTTTTCACTCTTTCATGAGTGTACAGTGGAGATTTCCAGAGGCTATCCTACATGTGATAACCTCATCGCTCTGAGGGCTAATGGAATGTATGCTACTGGGTTATAAGATTTTCACAGTTAATTTCCAATACAGTAAAATACTGAAAGATAATCCACACAAACAAACACTCTTTAGAATCCTCAGTCATTTTAAGAACATAAGGGGGCCTTGAGACCAAAAATGTTGGGAACGACTGGGTTACACGCCTACAGTGTGACAGGTACTCCCTAAGAAGTAGCAGCCACATGCGGTGGTCATGACCACTCCCCGGCTCAAAATCTGCAGTGCTTCAGGAGCAGTGAAGCAGCGTGGAATGCATCCCGGTCTTGGAGACAGACCTACGTTCAAACCTTAGTTTGACCACTTATTAGATTATGTGACCTAGGCAAGTTACTTAATCTATCTGAATATGAAGACCTGAGGGGCTTTAGAGTGGCGTTTTAAATCCTCCCCATTCTCCATCTATCACTCTGGGATTCTCAACCAAAAGAAACACGCCCACAAGAACCAATAGCTAAATGAGAAACAAATACCAATTTAACCAATAGTTGGATAAGTATCCCAAACCCCAACTCTACTAACAGGTGGATGGAAGAACGAGGTAAGGAGTTCACGCAAGGCTTCCTCCTCCCTGTTCTCTAAACTTTAGAACGATGGCCCATCTGAGAAGATTCCTAGTCTACTTACCAAGCTGCCTGGACAGCATGCCTGGCCCACTTTACCCACATAGGTGCAGGGGAGAAGCCCATGGACTCAGAGTGCAGGAAGGGAGGGGCCAAATGAGAGCAGAAAGCACCTCAAAGTCCTGTAATTCAGTTCCCCAACGAAGGGTCACCCAAGGAGTATTTCGGACTCTGACCCATGAGATTAGCTAGTTTCCCTTTAGTAGGGAATAGTGAGTAATAGATCAGAGATAAAAATATTAAGATACCAATGGAAGGATCGCCTGTTCTCATTAGAGATTAGAACACCTCATGACCTGGCACATATCAGTCACTCAAGAAGTGGTAATAGCAGTATAAGCTGGAGTTAATAGGGAAAGAGTCTGAAAAATAAGAGCCCTAAAACTTTTAAAGCCTCTGTTTTTCACCCTAATATATGGAAGCATAAGGGACACTGGACGCTATAAAGTTCTACATTCCCCCAAAGCCAGTGTCCCTTTCTAGAGTTCCTCCAGCCTCCGATTCAACATGTTTTGAAGCTTCCAGTTTAGTTGAAAGTTCTACTGTAGAAGTGGTTGGGTGGGGGGATAGGCCAAATGGGTGGCAGGCATTAAGGAAGGCACCTGTGATGAGCACTGGGTGTTATATGTAAATGATCAATCACTGCATTCTACTCCTGAAACCAATACTATACTGTATGTTAACTAACTTGAAAAGAAGGAAGGAAGGAAGGAAGGAAGGAAGGAAGGAAGGAAGGAAGGAAGGAAGGAAAAGAAAGATAAGAAAGAAAGAAAGAAAGAAAGAAAGAAAGAAAGAAAGAAAGAAAACAAGAGAAAAGAAAGAAAGTAAAGGGGAGGAAGGGAAGAGGGAGGGAGGGAGGAAAGGAGGGAGGAAGGAAGGAAAGGAGGGAGGGAGGGAGGGAAGGAGAGAAAGAGGAAGGGAGGAAGGGAGGGATTTCGTTCGTTCATTTGTTCTACTGCAAGGTCCAACACAGTGGCCATTTTCATGACATACAAAGAAAATCATGACTTCCCAATTATTTGCCAAAAACAAAACAAAACAAAACAGTGGCTACTATCCCCTCTTAATAGCATGGCCTTAGTGTGGTAACTGAAAAGCCATGAAAAGATGTGAAACCTATAGAATCCACTAAAATACCTATGAGTCCTGGCCTTGCCAGTTAGAGGGGGATGAAGAAAAAACATAATTATAGACTCAAACTTCAAATTGGTTAAATGACTCCCATCTAATGATAAAGCCATCTGGATAGGAGTTCTAGAATTTCATCTACCCAAATCAAACAATAAAGTTCATATGTCACATAATAATTAAGGTCTTAACTTGGACTCCAGGGACTTAGGCTGCAAAACAAATGGCATTTTACAGATCAGGGTCTTGAGCAAGACTCAACACAGTCATAAGGAAAACTGCCCCAGTTTTGCCCCAGCCCCAAATCTCTGGTTAATTAGCCTTCTCAGCCACTGAGAAGTAGCCCCAATCTGCTCAGGGTGATGACCCTATCTTCAGTGGGTAAATTTTTTAATGGACAGAAGACTGAGAGACAAATAGAGATAACAAAGTAAACAAATCCAAGGTATCAATATTTTTTAATTGCTTAATCTGGGGTGCCTGGGTGGCTCTGTTGGTTAAGCTTCTGACTTCAGCTCAGGTCATGATCTCACAGTTCGAAAATTCAAGCCCCATATTGGGCTCTGTGCTGACAGCTCAGAGCCTGGAGCCTGCTTCAGATTCTGTGTTTCCCCCTCTCTCTCTGCCCCTCCCCCATTCATGCTCTGTCTCTGTCTCTCTCTCTCTCTCTCTCTTTCTCTCTCTCTCAAAAATAAATAAACATTTTTTAAAAAAAATTTTTTTTTTTAATTTATTTTTGGGACAGAGAGAGAGCATGAACGGGGGAGGGGCAGAGAGAGAGGGAGACACAGAATCGGAAACAGGCTCCAGGCTCCGAGCCATCAGCCCAGAGCCTGACGCGGGGCTCGAACTCACGGACCGCGAGATCGCGACCTGGCTGAAGTCGGACGCTTAACTGACTGCGCCACCCAGGCGCCCCTTTAAAAAATTTTTAATTGCTTAATCTGGTATATCAAAGCATCTGACAAATTAAAGTATGTAATTGAATAATTGATTTTTAGACTTACGGTTTAAAAGACATAAATGCACTTGCCTACATTTATATATATTAGAATATACAAAAGAATGTGATACTTACAATACTTACAAATTTTATTCATTAAATTAACTAGAGCATTTTAAGTACTTAGAAGTGATTTAGTGATTTACTTGTTACAGGCATTCACTTCTTAAGAAAAGCAAGTCCATTAAAGTTTAAAATATTTAAAAGACTACAATTAATCAGGTAATTAATGTGTTTTTTTATTATTTATTTTTGGAAAGAGTGTGAGAGAGACAGAGTGCAAGCAAGGGAGGGACAGAGAGAGAGGGAGGCACAGAATCCTAAGTAGGCTACAGGCTCCAAGCTGTCAGCACAGAGCCCAATGTGGGGCTCACACTCCCAAGCCACGAGATCATAACCTCAGCCAAAGTCAGATGCTTACTGACTAAGCCACCCAGGCACCCCTAATCAGGTAATTAATAAACTTTTTAAAGTGTTTGGTAACATTTACTAGATTTATAAATAGAATAATAATAATCAGGAATTGAATCTAACAGTGCGATTAAAAATATTTGTTAGTTTCTGATTTTAATACATCAAATTCTAATTTTTTAAAAACAAAAGTTACTGAAAATGCTCTTTTCTGTGAATAATATGAGCCCCCAATACCACTAAAACACAACATGACACTTCTGATTCTGTGTTTCTTTGATTCCAGGGTCTCAGCATTTTGTCTTTTGCAGAACATAACCCTGATCCATAAAGAATCAACTTTTCAGAAGGAGAAAAAATCATTTACATATCAAATGTGAATCTATTTCCTTACTATATTTAATCTTCAGCAATGGTCTCATAAAATAATAAAAGTCCCAGTTCAAATTAGTATCTGCTACTTCATTCCATTATCAAAAACCATTACTACATAATTTATTGGCTGGCAGAAAGGAAACTCCTTTTCTCTTTGGTCTCCAGCTCCAGGTAGATCAAATTCTGGTTGTCTGTATGCCCATCAATATTAATCAAAATTACACAGAGACTCACTTCCTGTCTATATAATTTTGTAGCAAGATTAAAACACATGAGTGCAGTTGTAAATATTTACAACCTGGGCTTTACAGAAGCGTGGCTGCCAAAACAAGGAACAGAAAATGAGGGAGGAAATGTACAGAAAGAATGGGGTAGAAATGGTAACATCGTAAAGTGAGGGGTCAAGAGAAATAACTGAGATATTACTGAAGCTGAAGAATCAGAAGTAGAGCATTAGGTGTATTATTTCATTAAACTTATAAAAGTGACCTCTAAAAGAACCGAAAGCATAAGTACATACGTGTGTCTGTGTGTGTAAACACAGATATACATTTTTGTGTGTGTATAGATCTAAAATCATAAGGAAGAGGAGAGAGTAGGGTATAAGCAATCTTATCTTTCATACCAAGGAGAAATTATATATATTATACATTATATTTGATAAATGTATAGTACATACTATAAATTTTAAAATATGATCTGGGGCGCCTGGGTGGCGCAGTCGGTTGGGCGTCCGACTTCAGCCAGGTCGCGATCTCGCGGTCCGTGAGTTCGAGCCCCGCGTCAGGCTCTGGGCTGATGGCTCAGAGCCTGGAGCCTGTTTCCGATTCTGTGTCTCCCTCTCTCTCTGCCCCTCCCCCGTTCATGCTCTGTCTCTCTCTGTCCCAAAAATAAAAAAATAAACGTTGAAAAAATAAAATATGATCTGGCACACATTGCCTGGAGCATCACTTTCCAATGTAGAAGCCACCAGCCACATGTGACTACTGAGCACTTAAAACATGTCTAATCCAAACTGAAATGTGCTGTAAGCATAAAATACACAACGGATTTTGAAAACAATATAAAAATGTAAACTATCTCGTTAATAAGCTCGATTTGGTAATATGTTGAAATGATAATATTTTAGATACCTTGGGTTAATTAAAATGTATTGTTAAAATAAGTTTTATATGTGTACTTTTAACTTTTTCATGTAGCTACTAGATAATTTGAAATTATAGGGGCGACTCGGTGACTCAATCGGTTGAGCACCTGACTTCGGCTCAGATCATGATCTCACAGTTTACGAGTTCGAGCCCATCAGGTTTGCTAGTGTCAGCACAAAGTCCACTTTGGATCTTCTGTAGCCCTCTCTCACTGCCCCTCCCCCTCTTTTGCTCTCTCTCAAACATAAATAAAACATCAAAAAAATTTTTAATAAAAAAAATTTACAAATTATATATGTGGCTCACATTAAATCTATTAGGACTAGTCTAAAGTTTTGGCATTGAACATCAAGACTAAAAAGACAAATAAAGGAACTGGCCTCAGGGAAACAGAACTGAGGGAGACACAAGGGGCAGGGGCCACTTGCTTTTTTTTCCAGAAACTCTTCTATACTGGTTGAATTATCCTAGGCCTACGTTACTTTGCAGAAAAATTGAAATGTTTAAACAAATTTAAAATGGAAGAATAAAGTCGGATAGAGGGAGGGAGTAAATGAGGCCATAGGTAAAGGTTACAAAACTAAAGGTGGAAGGAGACCAGAGAGAGCAGGGGGGAATGTAGCTGAACAATGCCCACGTGCAGGACACAACCACAAGGACGCTCTGTGGGTCAGGATGACCCTTCAGGGATTACCGTCGGCAGGTCTCTATCAACAGCGTTCTCGAACAAAACACATTCACCTCATCTCATTTCAGCTCATCTCCATCTCCAGTCCTCACCCTTCTAATGTCTAGTGAGACTGCTTTCTCTGCCCTAGCGCCTGGTAGTCACAGCGCCTTGAGCACGGCCATGGGAATCACAATGCTTTTTCTGATTTCCTGAGGGCTCCTGGCACTCAGAGTGTTCGTGAGTTCCCAAGTCAACGTCTTCCTCCCGTCACCTCCCCCTCTTTACCAACAGAACATTCAGTATCTCGAAAAGTATCTGCCTTCAGCAAGCTCTCCGTTGTAGATAGCTAAGTGTGGCTACCTCTGAACACACAGCATTTGGACCTTTTGACATCTTCCCACACGGCAAACATAGTATCCCAGTGCCTGAGACGACCAGAGAGGTGATCTACACAGTAAACACGTCCGTGCAGCAAGGATTTTGGAGTGTGTGCTTGTGTTGAGGACTGTTCTAGGTTCCAGGGACAGCAGTAAGTCAAACAACATCCTCTGCTCTCTTGGAACTTCCATTTTAGTGGGACAGACAAATAACAAACAAGTAAACAAATAGGTACATAACATAATTTTAAGTAACTAAAAGTGTTGTTTTATATTTTTATAACTATATAAGAAAAATGTGCAGATGAATGGGACAGAGGAGCAGGGGTGACTATTTAAGAGATTTCTTACTGAAGAAGTGGTATTAGAGGGGACACCTAGGTGACAGAAAGGGCCCAGCTATGGGGGGGAATCTGGGAGAAAGGGGAAAGATGCTCCCTGAAGGAAAGAGCTTCAGGTAGAGATGGACTCAGAGTGTTTTAAAAACAGCAAGAGGCACCTAAGTGGCTCAGTCAGTTGAGAGTCTGACTCTTGATTTCAGCTCAGGTCATGATTCCACGATTGTAGGATCAAGCCCCACATCTGGCTCTGTGCTGAGCAGCAGCCTGCTTGGGATTTTCTCTCTCACTCTCTCCCTCTCTCTCTTTCTCTCCACCCCCCCCCCACAGCCCCTCTCCCCCACTCATCCACAAGCTCTCTCTATATATAAAATAATAATACATATATACATATATACACCAAGAAGGTGTGTGGGGCTGGAGAAAAGTGTGGAGGAGGAGACGAAGGATGAAGTACAGAGGCAACCTGCCTCCTACCTTGTAGGGCCCTTGGGCCCTGGTAAGGACTTTAATTTTATTCCAAATATGATGGACTCCATCAGAAGTTTTGGAGCACAGACTGACAGACAGGAGTTTTAGCCTTACTGATTGATTTTCTTATGGAATTATAAGTAAATGGTCAAAAGATTCTTGCCCTTTCTTTCTCCACTCTCAAGGTTAGTGACATAAGAATTAAATCAGAATTCTTTATTCAGCATGAATTTGTTTGTGTTTCCGTTTTTTATCTGGTAATACTAGACTCAATTTTTGTCTTTTTTTTTTTTAAGTAAACTTCACACCCAACATGGGGCTCGAACTCATGATTCTGAGATCAAGAGTCACATGCTTTACCAACTGATCCAGCCAGCTGAATGTAATCAACAAACAGGTAACTATTTACAGGGCAGTGTCACTCTCCTCTGCTCTAGGCCTCTTGCAAGAGAATTTAGGTTTCGTACCTAACTTCTCCAGAGTTAACAAATATTTATTGAGCCCTTTCTATAGATCAGCACTGTGCTGGGCACTTGTCTGCATGATTTCATGCCAACCTCAAAACAACCCTGTGATAGTGGTAAGATTATCCCATTCCATATTTGAAGAAGCAGGCCTAGAGATTAAATGACTTCTCTAAGATCTTACGCCAATAAATGACAGAGCCTGGATTCGCACCCCACTTTCCTGATGCAAAGCTCCACACCACATTGTCTTTTTTATAGCTCTCTTATCAGCCATAACTGTTTTTTCTGGCATTTTAAAAGCCAAATATCAAAAGGAATAATCTACTTGGAGGTAAATAGTGGTAATTGCTGTCAGTTCCTGACAGTAAAACAGAGATTCAGCAAAGCAGAATAATTTGCTTGCAATTATGCAACCTGGTAGTGGCCAAGCTGGGATAATCATTAGATTTTCCCAAATGCTTCCACTGTTATCTAACCCCATCTTTGAAAATTCAAAAGCAGAAAGACATAAATTGAAACTAAGAATAAATATGGGTTTCAAAGTAATAAAGGTTAATTAAGCTTTATATATGCTCACCAAAAAAAAAGTGCATAGCATCCACAAGACTGAGAATATTCCAAGAATGCTTCCAATGTAGAGATGTGGGAGAGTACATTATGAACTAGAAGCAGCAACTGGGTGGGTGGGTGGACGTGGATGAGCAGGAAACCTGGTACCTGCTACCATCGCATATGCTAGTACATCGATTCTATTGAGCAATGAAGTTTCCTACAGATTAGTCATTACAAACTGTTTACCAGGACAACCTGTACTTTAAATTGAAAGTGTGTTTCTCTTGTGTTTCGCCTGTGATTTCTCAATAAGAGTTGTGTCATATTGATTGGGGTGTATCAATCTTGAAAAGGCTAGTAGAGGCGTCTGGGTGGCTCAGTCGGTTAAGGGTCCAACTCTTGGTTTTCAGCTCAGATCATGATATCACAGTTCATGAGTTTCAGCCCCACACTGCGCTGACAGTGTAGAGCCCACTTGGGATGCTCTCTCTCCCTCTCTCTGCCCCTCCCTCACTCTCTCTCTCTCTCAAAAACAAACTTAAAAAAATGTTTTTAAAGCTGCTAGATGGGGCGCCTGGGTGGCGCAGTCGGTTAAGCGTCCGACTTCAGCCAGGTCACAATCTCGCGGTCCGTGAGTTCGAGCCCCTCGTCAGGCTCTGGGCTGATGGCTCAGAGCCTGGAGCCTGTTTCCGATTCTGTGTCTCCCTCTCTCTCTGCCCCTCCCCCGTTCATGCTCTGTCTCTCTCTGTCCCAAAAATAAATAAAAGTTAGAAAAAAAAAAGCTGCTAGAAAATGCATATTTTTATTAAGATTTTTAAAAATAATATGTTGTACATGGCGACTCACACCACACCACTGCGGCAATGGCGCTACAGTAAACGGAGGGGAAAATTCTATTGCAGTAGTCCATGCTTTACTGCACTAATATTTTCCTTTTGATTTTAAGCGGTATTGTAAAACAAACTGCACCCGTCAGGAATCATTTGTCTTAGCATTGGAAGAAAGCATCGATTTTAACACTGCAGCATATAATCAAGTTTTAAAAACATTCACATTGAAATGATCTTTGAAAGGCAATTTGTCAGTGTTCCATTGGTCCAGCCTCTGAATATTAAGGTTTTAAAGTCTTTTTCCCTGCTCCTCTATCTCATATATAAAGCAATTCCCTTTAGAATTATGTCATTATTTTTAAATTGCCAAGTTATCATGTTTTTTATTTATCTCACTTATAAAATTAATCTATAGAATAAGGTAAAGAAATGGGGAAGGTTTTTTTTTTCCTTTTACTTGCATAATTGAAATAATAATGGCTCTGATGTCAAAAATAATTATGGAATAATTAAGAAGTTAATTAGGGGCACCTGGGTGGGTCAGTCAGTTAAATGTCCAGCTACAGCTGAGGTCATGATCTCATGGTTCGTGAGTTTGAGCCCCACGTTGGGCTCTGTGCTAACAGCTCAGAGCCTGGAGCCTGCTTCAGATTCTGTGTCTCCTATCTCTCTCTCTCTCTCTCTCTCTCTCTCTCTCTCTCTCTCTCTCTCAAAAATAAATAAACATTAAAAATTAAATAAAAATTTAAAAATAAGAACTTAATTAAACGACTCAAGGATTAAATCTCCTTATCTTTTGATATTGTCATCCCCAACACATAGCCTTTCCCATAAGAAGAAAGAGAATGGGGAAAATTGCACAGTGGATTTAATGACCAGCCTACAAGTAGCATACATTAATTTCAACCATATTTCACCAGATAAAATCCAACATTTGGTCCCAACCCATCCGCAAGGGATACCAGGAAACATAGTCTTTCTGTTTGCACAGGAAAAGAAAATGGAATTTATTGATATAGAGCAAGTAACACAAAGAAAAAAAAATAAACTACACAATGACAAGGTACTCAGATTTCCTTCTAAACTTCTAAAAGTAGTTCAAAGCTTCACCCCAGAATTCATTTATATGTATATATCCTTTTTACCCTTACGAAGAAAACTCATGAGCAGTTGGCATGAAAGAAGGGCCTTTACCACTGACATTCTTAGAGAAAAATAAACCTCTGAATTTACGATTCAACTCATCTCAAGAAGCAGGTTTTTTAAAAGCTGATGAAGATATATTTCTGGATACACCAAATTTGTTTAGTGCCAAGTCAAGCCCAACCACAGACAGACATCCCCACCCCACTGTCCACTCCTATTCTATGGTTAAATTGAAAGAATAACATCCTCAATGTCCATCTATGCTGCTGCAGCCGAGTTCAGGGCCAAGAGGAACACTGTAGAAAAAACTAAAATATATCCTGATGCTATGACGTCCCTCAAATCACTTAGCAGAAAGGTAAAAAAAAAAGTATCAGATGAAGGCACTGCAACCCGGTACCATCCAGACTGTGCATGGTGAACATAAAGGAGCATTTAATTTCCACCCTTGGGCCTACTTTCAGATTCTGAATTATTTCGGTGCCTTTGCCCCAAGTGGTAAGATTGCTTTGTGGAGCATGGAACTGGAAGCTAATTACAACTTTTATAACAAAATGTATGGTGCCATAATGGATACGCTGCCTCTTCTCCTCCCTCACTAGGAGTTCCAACAATGAGAGCAAGACCATCTGATGGGATGCTGAAAAGGGCTTCATTATTGAGTGTGAAGCCTGAATGACAGCCACATACCACCCAATGCTCAGGTTTCAAGATTCTATGCACTTAAATCTGTCAGCTATTTAAAAAAACAAAAAAAAAAAAACAAAAAAAAACAAAGTGACCATTTACTGAGCCATAACTCCAGCTCTGGCTATCAGTGTCCTTGGTTCAACAGTGATGTAGGAAGGGCAAAAAACAATCAAAACCAAAAAAATCTGATCTCTATTGACAACCTAACTGAGTGTTTTGTTTCTCTTTTCTCAAATAGATTGTTCTATAACTACTACTTATAAACAAATCCAGAACATTCCACTCAAGTCATTTTCAACTTAAAATAACACCCAGTTTTGCTACCTGAGGGGATATCAAAGGTAATTTACATATAGAAATGAATACAGGAAATGAAAATACAAGTGTGGCGAGCCAGACTTCTGGAGGCATGGCTTTCAAAAATTATCTTAAAGATCCACAATTACTGATTTTTTTAAATCTGTGTATGTAATTATACCCAGAGTACCACAGATTGAATCATCAGGGCTTTAATGGTTTAACCAACTTAAACCTAGAAATATAGAAAATCTTGATCTAAAATAAATAGACCAGCAATCTCAGAAGGCTAGGGATTAGTTCTTGTTAGCATCATTGGAGTTAATAATTCCAAGGGAAAAATGGAGTCGTGACCGTATATTAAACTTGGTGTTTCTTGCTGACTAAACTCTGCATGTTGCTGTTAAAAATGCTTGTTTCTTATCTAGCAAAACATCTGCTTTTTGATGCTAAAAGCAGGGTCCTAAGGGAAGTAGTGATCTTTCCCAAGGCAACTTGATTAATAGTAGGCTTCCAAATTTTAGCTAAACGACATTTTGATGAAACCAGCAGTACCGAATAATTGTTTCTACAAATAATCTTGATGTATATTTCCTTTCTCTCCACAATTTCAGACAGTGGGACTCTGAGATGTACTGGTTTTCTTCCACACAACTCTTGCTCTGGGCAGTGCACTGCAAAATGTCCTTGCTTGCTGACTCCTAGGAGTCTGTGAAAAGAAATCCTCTGACTGTGGAGAAACAATAAACAAATAATAAACAAAATAAACATAAGGCTTAAAACAAGGACTGAAATATTTATTCCAAGGAGTTCACTTCATTGCAATGAAGTGGAAATCAAGAATAAAATTGTATTCTCAACTACAAAGAGGTGGACAATTCTTATATCTGGGTAAGATACAACATTATACTGGAAGGTGAATAATCTGTATGCAAAGTAAGTAGAAGATACTTCAAGGAAAAATCAAGGTTTTTAAAAGGAAAGTAGAACCAATAATGGCTTGAAAACACAAAATAAGTCCTTAGAACACACTACAGGAGGACAGAAAGATGGAAAGAAGAGGGGAAAGGAAATAGGCCGGGAAAGGGAAAACGAAGAAACAAAAAGTCTGCTGAATTACAAGGAATTACAAGATCTGCTTTCATATCCCTGACCCATCCTAGCCACATAATCTTGAACCATTGTCATCACCATCAACAGCTATAACTGATAGATAACTTACAATGAACTGGGCCCTTCACACAGGTTGCCTCCTTCAATCCTCACAGTGACTTTACAAGCATGTCCTGTTAACCCCACTTTATGAATGAAGAAACAGATTCAGAAAACTGAAATATCATCCCAATGTTTTACAACCAGTAGATATCAGAACCAAAGGTGTCCCTTTGGTTTGAAACCAAACCCTTTGGTTTGAAAGCATGTGTATAATTTGAAAACACCCACCCTTTCCACAATGCTGAGATAACTCCCTAAATGTAACTTCTCTGAACCTCGGTCTCTTCATCTAGAAAGGGATTATTATAACTCCTTCTATTGTCACATGAGGATGTGTATCTATTGTCTTTTGCCACAGTAATTTAATTTGCTATTTCTCTTGGGTTCATGAGAAAGCTAGGTCGCTGATCTTGGCTGGATTTGATGGGATAGTTTTAATGGCCTGCCCAGGAGTCTGGTGGTCAGCTGGTTGTTGGCTGACCTAGCATGGCCTCACTAGGATAATGAGCTCTGCTCCATGTGACCTCTCCTCTCCAATAGGTAAGCCCAGGCTTGTTCCCATTATAGTGGCAGAGAAAGCATGTAAGTCCTCTTGAGTCCTAGGTCAGAACTGTCATAACATTACTTACATCACATTGTCAGCTAAGTAAATAACAAGACCAGCCTAGGTTCAAAGGCTGAAAATAGATTCCAAAATCATATTTCAAAAGGTCTGTATACATGGGAGAGTGGAGAATTAGGGCCATTTTGCAATCACTCTGTGATAGAATTATGTAAATATGCTTTTAAAATGTAAAATGCCATACTATCAGGTCCCTATCTAAAACCCACTTGTCTTGGGTGCTGGGTGGCCCAGTGGTTAAGTGTCTGACTTCAGCTCAGGTCACGAACCCACAGTTTGTGGGTTCAAGCCCTCCATTGGGCTCTATGCTGACAGCTCAGAGTCTGGAGCCTGCTTCAGATTCTGTGTGTGTCTCTCTCTCTGCCCATCCCCTCTCCTGCTCTCTCTCTCTCTCTCAAAAATAAACATTAAAAAAATTTTAAAAAATTTTTAAACCTACTTGTTTCAAAAAGCACCAGCTACTGCCACCAATCCAAGGACAGCTTGTTTTCATAGCTGTCATCTCTCCCAGCTGAGCTTGTAGACAAGAGCTAGACAAAACCATGTAATGAGAATCAGTGTATTAGGCTTTCCTTATGTTCCCTGAATTCAGATGACGTTTTTCTCTATGCTTTACTCTGAGACTCCATCCACATTACATTCTATTAAGTTAGAAATTTCCTCCAGAATTAAAAATCAAGGAGAATAATTTCCAGGCTTGGTGTCATTTATTCTTGGCCTTTCTGAAATTGTACATTCCATCATTTTTTGTTATTCAAGTATCATACCTTCTTCCTAAAGCAAAATCCCAAATATTAAATCTCAAAATCATAGTTATTATGCTTTAAAATCACGTTCCATATGTCCCTAAGGGACACAGTCTGAGAGGGTATCAAACCAGCACTGGGATTCACATTAAGCCATGAAATTGACTGCGGTTTGGACAAAAAGCCACTGTAACCAGAAACTTCAGAGATTATCTCTTTTCTCTCTCAGAAATACTTATCTATATTTTTAAGTCTCCCATGAAACACGTCCAGATGAGCTACAAGAGGATGTCAACCCTTATCATGTCATATAATAATCTCTCCAAGCCAGTGGTTCTCAGCCCTGGCTGGCTGCACATTAGAATCACCTGAGGAGCTTGTAAAAAAATCCCCACACCCAAGTCACGCTCCAGGACAATCAAATCAGAATCACTGGGATGAGACACAAGCTTAGGCATTTTTTTGAACTCCCCAAATGATTCCAGTGTGTCCTCAAAGTTGAGAAGCACTGCAAGGGCCCTTACCTTCCCTGCCTATGAGTGGAAGGCTTTGCACTAAATTCCAATTTGTACTAGAGTGCAATTCTATTTCTCTTTTTGAACTGCTAGCAAAATAGCTTGACTGTTTCTCATTAAACTATTTTGAAGCAATGTAGAGTAGAACAAGGCTTTGGAACCCAAGCTGCAGTTAAATCCCTGGTCAGTTACTTATTAGGTACATGACTTGGAGCAGCTTACTTAACCTCCTTAGCCTCTCTGAGCCTTGATTTCATCCTAAAGCAAATGGTATAATAATCCCTCCCACATAAGGTATTACAAAGATTAAGTGAGATAAAGTATATTAAATGCCCCCAAAGAAGGCAATCAGTAAATATCCATTTCTTTCCCCCTTTGCCTAGGGATTCTTGAACAGGCTGCTCAGCCTCTTCAGGTGGCCTGCTGTTGACTGCTGAAGCAACAGGAAAAAATGACACTCAGTTGTAACATATGGGTCTGTACATAGTGAAGGGGTCCAGTTGTCTGCCTTTCACATTCATCAGAAAATCCTGCTGCTAATTCCCTTGGAGTGAAGTATCACTATATTTCTGTTTGGTGGGGCCTACTCCACCGGGGGGGAGGGGGTCTAAATGTCACTTGCTCTTTGTCCAGGCACATCATTGACAGGGTCTTTTTTTTTTTTCCTCCATCAGCCCCACAGGCCTGATGCAGACCAGGTTTGAGGGGAAAGACACATACGGAAGCATGGCCAAGGACCTGGCCAGCCTTCCTCTGCATCACATCAGTTCACCACAGAAACAAAGAACTAAAAATGACTGCAGAGTAAGGCAAAATCACCATCACAGCTATAGAGCAGCAAAATCATCTCTGCATAGTAGACTTGGGCGTTTCTTTTTTTTTCCTAATCGTAAGTCTCCTAGACAGGTCTGCAAATGTACTTCTGCAAAAAGGAGTATCATTAAATTGCTGTCGTTTTTAAAGAAGCCTGGCACCACAGAGCAAGTGAAATTTTTTTTTTGGCCTCTACATTGGTAACAAAGAAGAAATGCATATAGATTCCCACCCCCCAAGTTTTATTAAGGTAAATTGGTATACAATATTATATAAGTTTCAGGTGTACATTATCATTTAATATCTGTATTCACTACAAAGTGATCATCACAATTCTAGTTACCACCTATCACCAGGCAATTTACACGCTTCATCCATTTCACCCCCCTAACCCCATTCCCCTCTGATAACCATCAATCTGAGTTTGTATGAGTTTATACAAATGATGAGTTTATATTTGTATTGTTTAGTTTGTGCACTTGTTTTGATGTTTTAGATTCTACGTATGAGTGAAATCATATGGTATTTGTCTTTCTCCATCTTACTTATTTCACTTAGCATATAACCCTCTAGGTCCAACCATGTTGTTGCAAATGGCAAGATTTCATTCTTTTTTATGGCTTAGTATTCTGGATGGTATGTGTGTGTGTCCCTCATCCTCTTTATCCACTCGTCTGTCAGTGAACATGTAGGCTGTTTCTATATCTTGGCTATCGTACATAAGGCTGCAATGAACAAAGGACTGCATATATCTTTTCAAATTAGTGTTTTTGTATTCTTCAGATAGATACCTAGAAATGGAATAGCTAGATCATATGGTATATCTACTCTTAATTTTTTGAGGAACGTCCATACAATTTTCAGTAGTGGCTGCACCAATTTACATTCCCAACAACAGTGTATGAGTTCCTTTTTCTCCACATCATCTTCAACCTTTGTTATTTTTTATCTTTTTGATAACAGCCATTCTAAAAGGTGTGAGATGCTATCTCAGTGTAGTTTTGATCTGCATTTCTCTGATGTTGAGCATCTTTTTGTGTGCCTATTAGCCATCTGTATGTCTTCTTTGGGAAAATGTCTGTTCAGATCCTCTGCCCATTTTTTTATTGGGCTGTTTGTTTTTTTTTTTTTTTCTGTTGAACTGTATGAGTTCTTTATATATTTTGAATATTAATCCCTTAACAAATACATGATTTGCAAATATATTCTCCCATTTTGTAAGTTGCCTTTTCATTTTGATGATGGTTTCCTTTGCTGTGCAGCTTTTTTATTCAATGTAGTGTCACTTTTTTAGTTTTGCTTTTGTTTCCCTAGGCTTTAGTGTCAGATCCACAAACATAACACTAAAACTGGTGTCAAGGAGCTTACTATCTTTTCTTCTAGTAATTTTATGGTTTCAGGACTGACATTTAAGTATTTAATCCATTTTGAGTTAGTTTTTATGTATGGTGTAAGATAGTGGTCTAGTTTCATTCTTTTGCATATGGCTATCCAGTTTTCCCAGCACCATTTATTGAAGAAATTGTCGTTTCTCCATTGTACATTCTTGGCTCCTTTACCATAAATTAATTGCTTGTATATATGTGGGTTTATTTCTGGGATCTCAATTCTGTTCCATTGATCTATGTATGGTTTTTTATTCCCATAGTATACTGTTTTGATTACTATAGATTTGTACTATATCTTGAAATCAGGGAGCATGATATCTCTAGCTTTGTTCTTCTTAAGATTGTTTTGACTATTTGGGATCTTTTGTGATTTCATACAAATTTTAGAATGATTTGTTCTAGTTCTATGAAAAATGAAAAATGCCATTTGAATTTTGATAGAAATTATACTGAATCTGTAAATTTCTTTGGGTGGTATAGACACTTTTAACAATATCAATTCTCCTAATCTATGAGCATGGAATATCTTTCCATTAACTTATATCTTCTTCAATTACTTTTATCAACATCTTACAGTTTTCAGTGTATAGGTCTTTCACCTCCACAGTTAAATTTAGTCCTAAGTATTTAATTCTTTCTGATGCAATTGCAAATGGGATTGCTTTCTTAATTTCTCTTTCTGATAGTTCATGATTAGTGTATAGAAACACCACAGGTTACTACATGTTGCTTTTGTATCCTGCAACTTTACTAAATTCATTTATTAGTTCCAACGGTCCTTTGTTGACCATTTTAGGGTTTTCTATATATAATATCATGTCATCTGCAAATAGTTAACAGTCTTCCTTTTTAATTTGGATGCCTTTTACTTTTTTTTTCTTGCCTTATTGCTATGGCCAGGACTTCCAATACTATGTTGAAGAAAAGAGTGCCAAATGTGGGCCTCCTTGTCTTGTTCTTGACCCTGGAAGAAGAGTTTTCAAGTTTTTACCATTGAGTATGATGTTAGTTGTAGGTTTGTTATTTGTGGCCTTTATTATATAGGGGTACATTCTTTCCATACCCACTTTACTGACAGTTTTTTTTTTATCATAAGTGGATGTTGAGCTTTGTCAAATGCCTTTTCTGTACCTACTGAGATAATCATATGCTTTTTATCCTTCATTTTGTTGATATGATATATCACTTTGATTGACTTGCAAATGTTGAACCATCCTTGAATCCGTGGGATAAATCCTGCTTGATTGTGGTGTGTGATCCTTTTAAATGCATTGTTGAATTCAGCATGCTAACACTTTGTTGAGGATTTTTGCATGTATGTCCATCAAGGACATAAGATATTGGCCAGTAATTTTCCTTTCTTTGTGGTGTACTTGTCAGTTTTGGTATGAAGGCAATGTGGGCCTTATAAAATGAGTTTGGGGGGCGCCTGGGTGGCGCAGTCGGTTAAGCGACCGACTTCAGCCAGGTCACGATCTCGCGGTCCGTGAGTTCGAGCCCCACGTCAGGCTCTGGGCTGATGGCTCAGAGCCTGGAGCCTGTTTCCGATTCTGTGTCTCCCTCTCTCTCTGCCCCTCCCCCGTTCATGCTCTGTCTCTCTCTGTCCCAAAAATAAATAAATGTTGAAAAAAAAAATTTTTTTTAAATAAAAATAAAAATAAAAAAATAAAATGAGTTTGGAAGCATTCTCTCCACTTCAGTTTTTTTGGAAGAGTTTGAGGATAGGTATTAAGTCTTCTTTGAATATTTGATAGAATTCACCAGTGAGACCATCTGGCCCTTGGCTTTTGTTAGGAGGCTTTAGATTACTGATTCAATCTCCTGACTAGAAATTGGTCTATTCAAATTTTTATTTCTTCATGATTTAGTCTTGGAAGATTGTCTTTATAGGAATTCACCCATTTATAATAAGGTGTCCAATTTGTTGGTGTATAATTGTTTGTGGTAGTTTCTTATGTTACTTTGTATGTCTGTGGTGCCAGTTGTAACTTCTGTTTCCATTCTGATTTTATTTATTTGAGTACTCTCCTTTTTTCTTGGTTAATATAGCTATAAGTTTGTTAATTTTGTTTCTCTTTTCAAAGAACCATCTCCTAGTCTCGTTGATCGTTCTTACTGTCTTTTTAGTCTCTATTTCCTTTTTCACACTCTGATCTTTATTATCTCCTTCTACTAACCTTAACCTTCAGTTGTTCTTCTTTTTCTAGTTCTTTTAGGTGTAAAGTTAGATTGTTTGAGATTTTTCTTGTTTCTTGAGGTAAGCCTGTATTGCTAAGAATTTCCCTCTAGAACCACTTTTGCTGTGTCTTAAAGATGTTGGTGTGTCATATTTCTGTTTCCATTTGTCTCTAAGTATTTTTTGCTTTTGCCTATAATTGCTTCAATGACTCACTGATTGTTCAGTAGCATGTTGCCTTATCTCCACATTTCATGGCTTTTCCAGCTTTCTTCTTGTAATTGATTTCTAGTTCATGCCATTATGGTTAGAAAAGACACTTGATATGATTTCAATCATATTTACTGAGAGTTTGTATCCTAACATGTGATCTATCCTGGAGAATGTTCTATGTGTACTTGAGAAGAATGTTCATTGTGCTGCTTTTGGGCGGAATGTTCTCTATATACCCATTAAGTCCATAGGGTCTAATGTGTTGTTTAAGGCTGATGTTTCCTTAATTTTCTGTTTGAGTGATCTACCCATTGAAGTGGGTAGGGTATTAAAATCCCCTATCATTATTATACTACTCTCATTTTCTCTCTTTAGGTCCATTAATATTTGCATTTTATATATTTTTGTGCTCCTATGTTGGCTGCATACATAATTATAAGTGTTATACCTTCTTGCTGGATTGACCCCTTATTCAATATGCCCTTTTTTTGTCTCTTGGTAGAGCCTTTGTTTTAAAGTCTATTTTGTCTGATAAAAGTATTGCTTCCCTAGCTTTCCCTTCACTTTGTTTGTGTGTGTGTCTTTACATCTGAAGTGAGTCTCTTATAAGTACCATATAGATGAGTCTTTTTTGTGGACCCATTCACTCACCTTATGTCTTTTTATTTAGTTCATTTACACTTAAACTAATCATTTATAGGTATGTTTTTATTGACATTTTATTAATTACTTATAATTTATTAATTTATTATTAATGTATTAATAATTAATTACTTATAATTTATGCCCCCTTCCAATGTTTTATATATTTTATTTCATATTTTTAATCTTTTTATTTTATACATCCCTTAACTAATTACTCTAGTTTTAGTTACTTTCAGTACTTATTGTCTTTTAACCTTTACACTTGCTTTATAAGTGATTGATCCACTATTTTACTATATATTTCCCTTTCCAGTGAGATTTTTACACTCAGATGGTTTCTTGCTATTAATTAGTGTCATCCATTTTCATCTTAAATAAGTTCCTTTAACATTTCTAGTATGACCAGATTAGTAGTGATGAACTCCTTTAGTTTTTGCTTATCCTGAAAACTCTTAATCTCCCCTTCAATTCTGAATGATAGCCTTGCTCGTAGAGAATTCTTGGCTGGAAGTTTTTTTTTTTCCTTTCAGCATTTTGAATATGGCATGCTACTATCTTCTGGCCTGCACAGTCACAGTTTCTGTGGAGAAATCTGATGATAATATTATGGAATTTCCTTTGCATGTAACATGTTGATTTTCTCTTGCTGTTTTTAATATTTTCTTTATCTTTATTTTTTTAATATAATTTATTGTCAAGTTGGCTACCATGCAGTGTATACAGTTTGCTCTTCGTTTTGGGGGTAGATTCCCATGATTCATCGCTTACATACAACACCCAGTGCTCATGCAAACAAGTGCCCTCCTCAATGCCCATCACCCATTTTCCCCTCTCTCCCACCCCCCATCAACTCTCAGATGTATTTAAGAGTCTCTTATGGTTTGCCTCCCTCTCCCTCTGTTTATTATTTTTTCCCCTTCCCTTCCCCCCATGGTCTTCTGTTAACTTTCTCAAGTTCCACATATGAGTGAAAACATATGATATCTGTCATTCTCTGACTGACTTATATCACTTAGCATAATACCCTCCACGTTGCTGCAAATGGCAGGATTTCATTCTTTCTCATTACCAAGTAGTATTCCTTCATATATATAAACTACATCTTCTCTATCCAGTCATCAGTTGATGGACATTTGGGCTCTTTCCATTATTTGGCTTTTGTTGAAAGTACTGCTATAAACAGTAGGATACATGTGCCCCTATGAATCAGCACTCCTGTATTCTTTCAATAAATTCCTAGTAGTGCTATTGCTGGGTCATAGGGTAATTCTTATTTTTAATTTTTTGTCTCTCATTATCTTTAAATTTACCATTTTAATTGTAATGTGTCTTGGTGTAGATCTCCTTTGGTTCATCTTATTTGGAATTCTCTGGGTTTTCTTGACCTGGATGTCTGTTTCCTTCCCCAGATTAGGTAAGTTTTCAGCCATTATTTCTTCAAATAAGTTTTCTGGCCATTTTGCTCTTCTCCCTCTCAGACCCCTATAATGGGAATATTATTCTGCTTAATGTGTCCCAACGATTCCTTATGTTACCTCAACTTTTTAAAAATCCTTTCTCCTTTTGCTGGTTTGTCTAGGTAAGTTACATTGTTTTGTCTTCTAGCTCACTGATCTGTCCTTCTGCTATTGAACCTCTCTATAGAGTTTTTTTTTTTCAGTTCAGTTATTGTATTCTTCAGCTTTGTAATTTCTTTTGATAATTCCTATATTTTCTCTTAGTTGAAGTTCTCACTGTCTTCATCCTTTCTTCTCCCAAGTTCAGTAAGTATCTTGATGACCATTACATTGAACTCTCTATTGCTTATCTCTGCTTCATTAAGGTCTTTTTCTGAGATTTTGTCTTATTTTTTTGTTTGTTTGTTTGTTTGTTTGGAACATATTTCTCTGTCTCTTCATTTTTCCCGACTCTCTTGTTTTTACGTATTAGGCAAATTATCTACCTCTCCCAACCTTAAAGGAGTGGCCTTGTGTAGGAGATGTCCTGTGGGGCTCATAAGCACTATTCTCCCTACCCACCTGCACCAGGCACTCAAGGGGAATCCCCTGTGTGCCCACACTGTGGTGGGCCATGGTTGCAGCACAGAGGTGAGCAGAGCTCTCATTCAGCCCAGCTGTGACACATAGGTACAACTTGGGGATGGGTGAGGGCCTTCAGTGGGGCACCCATCAGCACCAACACCATTAAGTTAGAATGATATCACAACAAAGAGCACCTGCTGGTGTCTCCATCCACAGAGAGAATGTCAGTAAATTCCTGCCTGTCCAACAAATGCTTCAAGATTAGTAAGTATGCATCCTTCACATATGGTCTAGGCACTCTTCAAACTGGTGTTTTTATACAGGGTTCCAGAGCAAGTGAATCTGTGCACAAGTCCTTTAAGAGCATGTTCTTTATTTTCTACGGGGTTTTTTTGTTGTTTTTTGGGGGGGGTTGGGGGGGTTTTTTTGTTTGTTTGTTTGTTTTTTACTCTCTACAGTTCTATAATTTCCCTGGACATAATCCAATTTGGCTTTCAAAGCCAAGCATTTTGGGTGCTCATCTCTCCTATGTAGTATCTAGGGGTTGGGGTGCCTGATGTGAAACACAAACCCCTCACTTTTCAGGGAAAAGTTATATATTTTTGAGATCCCTCCTGAATGTGGATCTCATACCTATGAGTTATATATTTTTGAGTTATATATTTTTGAGATCCCTCCTGAATGTGGATCTCATACCTATGAGATCTCAAACCTATGGGTTTGTCTGTTTGTTAGTTTGGCAAGACCATGTCTCTGCCTCTCCTACTTTTTTTTTTCTTTTAAGTTTTTTTTTAATATCAGTTAACATACAGTGTAATATTAGTTTCAAGTGTATAATATAGTGATTCAATAATTTCATACAACACCAGGTGCTCATCACAACAAGTGCACTACTTAATCTCCATCACCTATTTAACCTATCCCCCTGCCCCCCCCCCCGGTAAACATAAGTTTGTCCTCTCTCTCTCTCTCTCTTTCCTTTGTTTGTTTGTTTTGATTCTTAAATCCCATGTATGAGTGAGATCATACAGTATATATCTTTCTCTCACTGACTTATGTCACTTAGCATAATACTCTCTAGTTCCATCCACATCATTGCAAATGGCAAGATTTCATCATATTTTGTGGCTAAGTAATATTCCATTGTGTACATATGTCACATCTTTATTTATTCATCAGTCAATAGACACTTGGGCTGTTTCCATAATTTGGCTATTGTAAATAATGCTGCTGTAAACGTCAGGGTGTATGTATCCCTTTGAATTAGAATTTTTGTAGTCTTTGGGTAAATACCTGGTAGTGCAATTGCTGGACTGTAGGTCTCCTACCTGTTCTGATGCTACCCTTTTATCTTTTGTTGTAGAGGCTCTGTTCATCCAGTTTTTAGGTCTTTTTTCAGAGGAAAGTATTCTATACACAGTGGCAAAATTTGTTGTGTCCATGGGCGGAGGTGAATTCAGGATCTTCCTATGCCACCATCTTGAATCCCTACCCCAAAATACATTTTTACACACTTTTTTTTTCTTGGAGAGAGAGAACATGAGCAGGGGAGGGACAAAGGAACAGAGAGAGAGAATCAAAAGCAGGCTCCACATTCAGTGTGGAGCCCGATGCAGGGTTCAATCCCATGACCCTGGGATCATGACCTGAGCCCAAATCAAGAGCCAGATGCTCAACCAGCTGAGCCACCCAGGCGCCCCCCCCCCCCCGCAAAAGACATATTTTTTTAATGATTAAACCTTTTTTATTGGTTCTAAATCATTTTTTTTAATTTTTTTTCAATGTTTTTTATTTTATTTTGGGGACAGAGAGAGACAGAGCATGAACGGGGGAGGGGCAGAGAGAGAGGGAGACACAGAATCGGAAACAGGCTCCAGGCTCCGAGCCATCAGCCCAGAGCCTGACGCGGGGCTCGAACTCGCAGACCGCGAGATTGTGACCTGGCTGAAGTCGAACGCTTAACCGACTGCGCCACCCAGGCGCCCCCTAAATCATTTTTAAATTATAGAAAATCTTTTATTAAGACTGATTGAACAGAAGCAAAGCAGAAATTGCAGCATTATTGATTAATTATATGTAACCAAATCCCATAATAGTAACTTCAAAATGACCAATCTCTGTGGAAATCTATCTGCCTTCAGCAGCTCTTCACCCTGCAATTTTTTTAAATTTTTTTTAACGTTTATTTATTTATTTATTTATTTATTTATTTATTTTTGAGAAGAGAGAGACAGAGCATGAGTGGGGGAGGAGAGAGAAAGAAGGAGACACAGAATCTGAAACAGGCTCCAGGCTCTGAGCTGTCAGCACAGAGCCTGACACAGGGCTTGAACTCACGGACCGTGAGATCATGACCTGAGCGGAAGTCGGATGTTCAACCGACTGAGGCACCCAGGCGCCCCTTCACCCTGCAATTTAGGACAAGTCACGGCTGCTCCCATCCTCAACTTGATGCAGATAAACTTCTCAAAATGGCCCTAAATTCTATCATGGCAAAGCCATGCCACAGGGAATATCTAGCCGATATTGAAGCCTATGCAAAAATGAGAGGTTGTTTGGATCACAAACACTAAGTTGTTGGTGAATGTGATATCTCTTGTTAATCTTGTATCTCTGTGAAATTGACACTTACCACTTACATATCATATACCTATCTGTTTATATATTCTCTAAATGTCTCTACATTCTAGGTCAGTAATCTACAAACTATAGCCCATGAGCCAAATCAGGCCACACCCACTTGCTTACATATTGCCTGTGGCTGCTTTCCCATTACAAAGGCAAAGTTGAGTAGTTGTGACAGAGACTGTCCCAAAAATATTTACTATCTAGCCCTTTATAGAAAGAAATTGTCAACCCCTCTTCTAGACTCTAGGCTTCCTAAACAAGGACTTTGCTATCAACTCAGTAACCTGCACATAATAAGTATCCAAATAAACATTCCTTGCATAAATAAATAAGTTTATCATTTCAGCCACAAAGCTACTTTCCAGGTGCAGGTCTTTGGAAAAAGGAAAAGCAGACATTTGTGCCTTATTTACAGATTTAAAAAGCTGAAGAGATCCTGAAAATGAACAAACTCTTAACTTTTCAGCTGAGAAAACTGAGTCTCAAAAAGCTGAAGTGATTCTCCCAAGTTTAGCCCAAGGAGAGGAAAGAGCTACTCCCGCAGCACATTTGTTTTTGCTTTAATTAATAAGACACTGTGAAGTCAGCCTATTCCTGGGAGGGCCGAGGGCCTGAACACAACATGCATGCAATAATAATTACACTTGTTTGGAACTTTCAATTCTGACTTATTCCCTGAAGTTCACCATCCCAATACATTTTCATAAATTTGGTTAGGAAATGATATGCATGCATTAAAGAACACCAAGTACAGCTCTGTGACAAACTTTGTTAATTAAACCAACGCCCAGAGAAAGTTTCAATGCACACTGAATGATTACTCCATCCACCTATCTGTTTTGACAAAAGCATCTCTAGATCTGATATCCCAAACAAGGTACCGGATTAAATTTTAAGGCATCCACCCACACCCTCAAGTGCAAGAGAGAATAATTTAATTCTGCCAAGTCACACTAAAAAGATGATAAGGATCACCCAGCACAGCTCAGTTTCTCTGTCTCATGCCAGCCTTGGCGAAGGAAGAAATGCTGGGTGGCTTGGTGTCTCCAATGCACTAAGGCAATTTTTCATATATCATTATTTTTTTTCCCCAAAAGTTCTTTGTAATTCAGTTTCATAAAGGAAGTGTCAGAGACCGAAATAAATCGGGGAACAGAGACACATTAGCACTGCAAGGCCTGGAACCCACAGGTGCAGCTCCTTTCACTCATTTAGCAACCATCAATTAGGCACCTAGTCTGTGCCAGGCACTGTGATGGGCACTAAGGGAAACAAAGAGGCATTCAACATAGTCCCTGGGCCCCAGAACAAGTTGCATTTCATATGGGAAACAACCGAAGGGAGGGTTACAGACAGCACCATGAATTGGGTCCAATGTGTCTACAAAACAAGCCCAGAGTGCAGTGGAGGACACTGAGGGACACCCCAGACCAGACTGCCCTGACAGTCAAGGTAAGACTTAACCAAATGAAAAGAGGAGAAGAGCAAACTCCATGAACCTGAAGTTATATATTCAAAGACAAGGAAGGAAGAACAGGATATGTTTACAGGAATGAAAATAATCCAGTATGTCCAGAGCCTCAAGTGAAAAGTGAGCCTGGAATAAAAGGCTTGGGCCTTTAAGCTTTGACAATATATGCCCTACAACAAGCATTTGCTCTAAGCCCTGTCTGTCCTTGGTGCTGGGATAGAAGCACCAAGATATGTCTTTAAGGTTGAAAAAAAAAAAAAAACAGTATCCTTGAAGTTAATCTTCTGTGTAGTGGGGATTCTAGGGGCTCTCTTCTTCCATCCAATCCAGAAATCTTATTCCAACATCCTAAACAGAAGATTATCTACTTATAGTTTGAATACTTCCAATGACAGGTAACTTAATGCCACAGAAAGCAGCTTATTAGCAAGTTCTTTATGTTGAGTTGGAAACTGCCTTCCTCTAACATCTTCCTGACTTCAATATGACATTGGCCAACAAATTTTCCCTAAAGAAAGACTCAAACAAAGTAATCAGAGTCCAAAGATCAGGTTTAGAAATGTATATAGTCTTAAGCTGATCAACACAGTATAATATCCCACCAACCACATTCCAAAATGCAGTTTATTTCTATCTCCCCAACAAACCCAAATTATGCCAGGACTAAAGAAAGATCTTCTGAATTATAAGATACATCTCCCTAGAGAAATTAAGCATCTGAACCCTGAATTTCTAGACCCAAGAAACAAAGTAGGGCAGGGGGAAGGAAAAAAAAAAGAAAAGAAAACAGACCATGAAACAAGCAAAATGAAGAAGTAAAAGTACATAGTTCCATGGGTAAGAGCTAAAGAGAGAAAACTGGAATCAGACAGACAAGTTCTAGAAGGAGCACAGACATGTTGCAGTGGTTCAGCTGCATGGCTCAGATTCACAGAGTGTAAGGGAAGCCTTGTACAACATGACAGAGACAACCATAAAGGCACCTTTAGTTACATACAAAAAGAGAATGAGTACAATCCCCAAGTCAGAAAATATGATGTTACTCAGTTGCAGAGAGAAGGCAGAATTACTCAAATCCTATTTTGCTTTTCCTCTTTGCTACTAAGAAAAATGATTGCTGACTCTGCAGAGTAGAACATGCATGTCAATAAAGAATGGAAGGCAGGGATGGATGAGAAGATAGTAAGATCCCATAATGGCTGCTTTACATTTTTTCAAGGCTCTGACACAGATTAATCAATTCCAAGACACTGAAAGAACCTGCAGATGTTATCAGAGCCCCAGGGCCACAAATCTGAGAAATCATGAACAATGAAGGCAAAGTCAGAGACTAAAGCTAGGCTAATAGGATCTCAGTTACCAAAAACATAAGTAGCTGGATTCTGTGAAAATGTGAAATAGACTGAGAAGCTGTACTACTAATTAGTAAACAAGAGAAGCTTAGAACCAAGTAGTGAGAGAGAAACAGGCAAGGAGCCATGACTCACACATATCAATAAGCAATTAACCATGAGAGAGGTAAATGCAAAACTGATGATAGCAAACTGTGCTCACCATGCCAGGCACTTCTCGGCAATTAATCTTTAGACCAACCCTAAGAAGAGATGCTATTATTACCCTATTTATAGATGAGAAAACCAAGGCACAAACTTTATATAACATGCCCAAGATTGCACAGCTAGTAACTGGCAGAACCAAGATTTGTACAACCATACAGTGCCGCATCCCTGAGGAATACAGAGTTTGGTATGGAGGTGACCTTTGAGGGGGAAGTAGAAAGTAGACAAAGTTGAAAGATGAATAAAAATTGGGGGATGAGACTGAAATGGGAAATGGCGAGGCAGGTGGAGGCCATGAAAAAGAGGATCCTTGCTGGAGCTCAGGGGGCATGATGGGGACAGAGAATATGGTGGGAAACCTGAGGACAGACTCAGAGCACCCTAAATGGGATGAAAAGGAGGTTGGCTTTCTTTCCACTCTCAGATGCTTTACCATTTATGGTAAGTCTTCCACATATGCTCCCTGCTCCCAAGATTGCTCTTCTTTTCTTATTAAAGGTACTTTTGGTTGCAAGTAATATAAATTTCTTCAATTAAACACATGTAAAAATGCTTGAAGAAGGGAACTTTATTAGGGAAATCCAAGGTCAGGAAGAGCAGTTGAGCTTCACCAGGGTTTTGAATCCAAGATTCTGTGTCAACAGACTAAGCCCCAGTGCACTTTCATTTGGCATTGCTGATGTAACCAGTTACTTATAAAAGGTTGAGACCTAGGAAAGTTCCCATTACATGAATATATATCTTGTCTCTCCATCTAGACAAATATTTTCTAACTTCTTTGACCATAACCCAAAGTAAGAAATACGTTCTGTATCATGACCTGGTCTACACACATATACAATCATAAGCAGCATATTATCCCTCAGGATAATACATACAGCCCAGGATTCTTATTCAAATATACTTGTTGGTTGACTGGTTGATATGTTGATTGATGGCTACATTGCTTTCTTACCATCCTAGAATAAAATAACCATAAAGATTAAGAGACAATAAACCACAGAGATTATCTTGTCCAGTGACTTTCAACATTTTAGTAAGTGATCCTTTCTCCAAGTGAAACCTTAGTTGAAGGACAATATATTAGGTACAGGGTCATAAATTTATTTACATTATACTCAGTGCAAAGAAGACATGGGTTTTTATGAAAACTATTTATTTTATTTTGAGAGAGAGAGAGAGTCGGGGGGAGGGACAGAGAAAGAGAGAGAGAGAGAGAGAGAGAGAGAGAGAGAGAGAGAGAGAATCTCAAGCAGGCTCCAAGCTCAGTGTGGAGGCCGATGTATCAATCCCATGACGCTGGGATCATGACCTGACCCAAAATCAAGAGACAGAAGCTCAACCAACTGAGTTGCCCAGGCACCTCAAATACATTCTTTTTTAATTTTCTATAATAGATTGGATTTTTAAAAGCCCCCAAACCACCAAACTTACTCCTCAAAACCCAGTTACCACACTGGGTATATGGGGAAGAGAAATGGAGAAATACATTTCAATTTAGTAAACAGTCTCATTTTGACTGACCCAGCCTTTCTGGTTTTCTCCCTGTCCCCAGTTCCTCTCCAAGATGATATCCAGGTGTAAAGGGAGCGTATGCGGCCTTATGGCATTGGGGGTTGGGATGAAGAGAGAAGGCCCCATCCTCCACCACCTTGTGCTAGTTCTTGGGTGTATGCCAGCCTGGATTCACATGAGTGACATGTTTGATCAACCCCACAACCCCACCCCAAGGCATTCCACTGGTTTCCACTGCTGACACTTATGGAATTCACAGACTCTTCTTTGTTGGCCTGATTATGCCCAGGGTACCCCATTCTCTCTTGGCCCCACCTCAGCTCCCTCCCACCCTGCAGTGGCCCTAAAATTTGTCTGTGACTCTTCTACAGTCCTAACCCCAACATTCTACCCTGCAGCCCTGGCAACATGACCACCCACACTGCCCCACCCACTCCCACTTCTAGCAAACTTCCCAGCCAGGTTCCCTAAAGAAAGGCTCCTTCTGCTCTGTTGGGAACTGAGGTCAGGCTTTTACTCTGCCTAATCAAATGGCCATTCCACCTTGCGGTGGGTACCTCTCAAGGTAGTCTTCCAGGGCCTTGAATAGGAAGCAGTACAAATACCCAGCTTCCCTCAATCTGCAAACTTAGTCCCCTTCTCAGCTTCAGCTGAGCAGAAACAGAACACATGTGTCTTCCCTCCCATTCCTGGATCTCCCCTCTTCTTCCCACAGCTCCTTGGGCTGTAAGGAACAGGTTTTCTTCTTTCCTCTTTCTCTTCGATTAGAACATTCTTCTATTCTTCACTCACCCCCTTCCTTCTAGAGTTATAATGGTGAATAGGGGATGGGGATGGGGGGATCTAGTTTTAGGTTCATAAGGTATTCAAAGGTATTCAAAATTACAATACCTATGTTATTTAAAATAAATAAAAATGAAGCCAGGGTGGGGGACTCAGAGGCCCACTTGCTTGTTGAGCTCTCCCTCACTCTTCTTAGAGCCCCTAAGGCATTTCTAAGGAATTCTGGAAATCCACTGAAACACATTTGGAGAACCACTAATAGGTCTAGCCTAGGGCTCTCCAATAGAACTTTCTGCAATGATAGAAATGTGTTACATCTACACTGTCCATTATGGCACCACTAGCCACATGTGGCTACCAATCACTTGAAACATGGCTAGTGCAATTAAGGAACTGAATTTTTTATTTTATTTCATTTTAATTGATTTAAATAGCTACCATAGGAACTGAATTTTTTATTTTATTTCATTGTAATTGATTTAAATAGCTACCATACTGGACAATACAGCTTAGCCCATCCATTTTACAAATAGATAGGACCTTGAGGCCCAGTATCACCCAGCAAATTTATGACCAGAGTTAGCATGAAGACCCAGGCCCCACATTCTCTGACCCTCTCTTCACACCCTCCTCAGCTGTCATGACCAGGTCATTGTCTCACTGGAGGCTTCCTAGCTGCTTCCAACTTTAATGCAGTGTGCTGGGGCTTTGTTGCAACATGCACTATTGTACCATGAAACTTAGCATCGATCCAAACATTGCTTTTTTAAAGAAAGGTGTGTGATCCCTCCAGAACTGTAACCATTGGGAAAAGACCTGAAGAATGCTGACATAAAAGTTTCAAAATAGTGTGATCTCAGCTATAATGACATCTGAAGAAATGGCTCCCATAGATGTAGTATTTTGAGATTCTGTAAGTGCAAGTGTAATTTTCCATTACAAAAGGGGACTTCCCTGAGCTATCTTGATGACCACAGAAAAGCAGCATAGCCTGGTAAAAGGACATAGGTGAGGAGACAAGGGAGCAGGGAAAGGCTTTTTACTGACCAGCTGCACATTCTTGAGCAAGGCCTTTACCTGTCCTAGGCCCCAATTTTGTTTTCTATAAAACATACACTGCAATACCTCCCCCTCCTTTCTCTCAAGGATGCTGTGAAGACAAATCAGTAATATATATGAAATGCTTCTTGTTGCATTCTGCAAATCTTTACATTTTCCATCATTAAACGCCAAAGTCAAGTTACCCTGAATATAAGACAGTTAAAATCAAACATGCTGTATCACTTTATGCCAAAAATTATTGCACCATTAACCAGGGGGGCTACACTGGTGTCCATTTTAACTAGAAACTTCATGTTGGAGTCATCATTTAACTGTCATTTAAAAGGAGAATGAGGATTCAAAATGACAGAAGCCAAATTTCTTTGCTATCTCCTGTTGCAGGGAATAAGTTAAAGCACTGGATTTTAAAAGGACACATTTATCACGGGTGCACATACTGCTCTGACTGCTAATACACTGAAAAGCTCAAGAAGTAAGTTAGTGGTGGATTTCAGGAAAACTCAATGTAAAATCAAATCATTCTTGTTATCTTTATTTTTTGTCTTGAACAGAACAATAATAATACTAATGTCATCGTAGCCTGTTACATCCAAAAACAAAACCACAAAAAGGCAGCTTTGAAGCATCTTGGTCCCACCCCAAATAATACCCTGTTGGGCTATAGACATATCTGCATGAGCCAGTGGGCTGGGGAGCAGGGTGCCATTGGCCTATGGAGCAGAATAGTAGTAGATCAACTGCTTCCTGCTCTCCCCTCCCACATCATTCTGCTTATGCTTCTGTTACAGAACTTACCATATTGTGTTTAGCAATTAATTACTATTCCATGACCAGTGGAAGCCAGTGTGCTTCTAACGGGTAGAGTCATGTGTTATTTGTATTTGGATCCCAAGCACAAGATGAGAAATTGGGAAGTTATAGCTGTATTAGGTGATCACCAGTCCACTGGGAACGAACAGTTTGAACTCCAAGTGCCCAAAGACCACCAGTGCCACCCCACCTCTGTGCACACAGTTTATCTTGCCTTGGCAACCTTTTATTCCTATTTATAAATGGACTTGATTCCAGAGTTACAACCAAGGCTTCAGCCCCTCTAGTGGGGAAATACTACACGTTAGCAAAAACAGAAAATCCAAGCCCATTTCCTCCCCGGCCATGAACTGTAGGATAGTTGCTTTGGGTCCTTGGTTCATAACATCAACAAGAGCAGCACCTGCTCACTCTATCACCCCAACATTTATCAGCATCATCTACCTCCACATCTCACATTTGATCCAGAGTATTATGAACATTTTTATCCACTTTGGACTCTGAAACCTTTATGTGACCCTTCAGGACAAACTGGATACTAGTTTCTCAGAAAAAAAGGAAAACCCCGAAGTAAAGACACACAAGGTAAATTCCAATAATAAGCTGCCTCTTAAGCATAAAGTTGTTCCTGTCAACATTAACAGGGACTTTCAGGATTATATGATCCACCCCACCATCCTCTTAACAAGTGACTTGCCCAATGTCACATGCCAACGTAGTGGCAAAGCAAGGACTAGAACTTGGGCCTCTACACTCCCAGTCCAGTTAGGATGACCAACTGCTATAGTTTAGCCAAGGTTCCCAGGAAATGAAATGTCCTGTTTTGAAAGCAGGAGAAGCCCAGGCAAACTGTCTCTGCCTGACACTGAAAGGTTTCCCAAGATATAAGACTTTCAGTGCAAAAACAGGAAAAGTCCCAGACACATTGGTACCAGTTGGTCACTCTAAGTCCAGTGCTCGAGTCCCTACATAAATCTTCCCCTTTCACCAGTTGATGAAATGTTACTGGTTCTGCCTAAAATAAGAAAGCCCAGGAAGATCCCACAGATAAGAGATACAGTTTTGACAGTTGTCCCACAGCTGTGTCCCCTCTAAGAGAGATAAAATTCTCTCCACTAATTATAACACATAAATGATCAAAACTAGAGCCTCAAGATTCTCCATTAATTTTTTAAAAGATTGTTCAGGACTTTAAATAATTAAAAGTTAAAAAAACTCAAGGGGAAGAAAATGAGTATCATGAAAATGAGCATTATGAAGCCAGTCCTGTTTAAGTACCAAACTATTATTATATGTCTAAACTAATCAAGTTGTCACTGCTGAGAAAAGAAGGCCATGGAAGGCTTGCAAAGTTACGCTGATTAATTATCCCAAGAGCCAATTCAGAATGCAACCATTAGTCATGAAGCACTACTCTGACACTGTAATTAGCCTACAATTCCTTGATTCCAGGGAAGACTTTGGAGCCTGTGTTTAAGAATCTTACCGCACTTCCCACAAAAGGGAGCCGGAATTGGTATTTCAAGCTCTCTCAGGGGACTTGGAATTCTGGGTGCAAGATATCTCTATTCATAATAGAATTACTTGCCTTCCCTCCAACTTCAATCTTCAGTTTCACAAAACCAGGTTCTGGGGTGGAAGTTGGAGGCAGAGGGCAGATTCAGCAGAAAAGTGTTGTTGGATTGAGCCAATCCTATATTCATGAAGTCATACCAACCAGTCAGACAATATGTTGCACTCTTCATGGATGCACACTCTCCACCTCACAAACATTCTTCAAAGCCAATGCCATTATTCCAAGTATATAAGTGGGAAGGTGAATCTCCAAGCACTCACTGGCCTCGACCAGTAGTAAGTGGCAGTGCCAGTATGAGTCTGGGGCTCTCCGGCACCTAACTCTAAGCCTTTCCCTAAGTAGGTCTCCTCCCTGACCTACCTTCACTGCCAGAGAAGCTGCTCTGCTCCATGTTCTGAGAAGATTGGGTTTGTAAAGGACAAAGTGTATCACACCATACATATAGAGAGACAAGTCTCATTGGAAAAGGGAAATATCTAATAGCCTTACTAAATGGAAAGAAATTTCCACTTTACAATTAAAAAAGCAAACATATTTGCCAAACCCCCATATGTTAGTTACCAAGCCAATTAAGGCATTTTTCAATACAGCCACAGTGGACAAGGTATGAAGCACAACAGTCTCAAATTTGATCAGCCATATGGGAATCTCTTCTGTGATTACAAGGTGGTTAATATCCCTAAACAAATCCCTACAGACCATATTCCACATAGGAACAAAATCTCTTATTCCACTGAAAGTGGGTCTCTGGACCTGTACACTTTTAGGGGACATAGACAATAAATTATAACTCACCAAGTGACAAAAATGGAAACCTGGAATATACACTTTGCCGAAAAAAAGAAAAAAGAAAAACTTCTTACCTTTGGCTTTCCTCCTCTTTTATTCTCTCTCTTAAAAAAGAAAGAAAGAAAGAAAGAAAGAAAGAAAGAAAGAAAGAAAGAGAAAAGAAGAAAGAAATTCCCAGTAATTTCAGCTAAAAAATTAACATTCCAGATTGCTCTCCTTCCCAAGAATGATGATAATCTGATTTACTGCCTCCTTGCCTGGTTTAAATCAGTAAAGAACATTAAGTACGAGTTCTAGGTATTTTAAAAGACAAATTTACTATTGAAAAGGGCAATGCTGCATGCAGCCAAAGGTTTCAATGCCCTAACTATTAATAAATCCCTTGAGTCTTTGAAACTTTTACAGCAAGATCATCCAAATAGCAAGTTCCCAGCCCCTTGGGATTGAGCACTCTGAGTTTCTAACCCAAGGTTCTTGTCCTATTAACTTTTTTGTGTGCACTTGGCAGGTATTTCTGTTTCCTTTGCTCCTGCAGAGCTCTGGGGATGGCCCTCTCTATCATCATGCAGGGCTTCACTCTGCACTGGGTCCCCGGGTGAAGAAATACCTTTTGGGAAAGCCAAGAAGCACATCAAGAATTCCTGCAAATTCTATTATTCTGTAGAGAAATTACATGACTATTTTTAAAAACAAGTTTTGAGAATACAAATTTGGAGTTCTCAGAATTACCTAAAGGACTAACTTAGAAGTGGGGGTAGGGGGGGAACAGAGGGAGATTTCGCACACTCTGAATAATTGGAAATGCAGAGCTTTACAAAAGATAATCCAAAAGTGATTTCTCTACTTCTAAAAGGGCTCAAAAAAAAAGCTCTGAAAAGGCAATTCTCCCCAGTCCACTCCAAACACAGTTCCTGGTATGACGTAGTTAAAGCAGGACACTTCAGGAATTTGAGTTGTACAGTGGAATATCGTGTTTCTACAATCCTCAAAATGTTTACACCAAGCGTAAAAGGCCTTTGCGTACAGAAACACATGTGACCCAAGTAACCAGGAAGAAGTGAACCTGTGTACCTCTGGGGACAGGCAGGAGGTGTATTGAGCTGCTCCCAGCCCTCTGTGTGGCACACCTCCTCCACCAACTCAAACCCCAGGGCCCAGGCCACTGGGCCTTCTCCCTCCTGGTTTGCCAGTTCATCTTTAAGCTCATTCCCCTGGTTTATCTGCAGTTCCCCTCAAGGTGGGCAGAGAAAATGGAACACAATAAAATCAAAGCAATCCTTGCTGCTGCTTCTGAACAGCTCTGAAGAAAGACCTACTACATAAGAGAGGAGGTGGTTACTACTATCAATAATGAGAATTGAGGAATACATATGAATTTTAGTTATCCATACTGAACCTATCTCTCTCTAGCCTGACTGCTGTTAAGTCTCCAAAAAAGATTACCTGCTCCCTTCAGAGTCATGATCTCTGCCATTCTCAGCCCTTCTCCTTCTGCTGACTTGAGAAAATTGCTGAATCATTGGCTTGCTTTCCCAGCAAACAAACTAGCTTCAAATTTCTTAAGTCCTATCAGCTTATCCCTTCTATCTCAGCTCAACCTAATGATGGTTCTTACCTCTTTTTTGTCCAAAAAGAAGGGGCACTTTTTCTTACAAGCACCTTATTAATTTTCTCATCACTCTTTGTCCCTAACACACCCTGGTGCTAACTCTTCTCCAAAATAGTCTGAGCTAAGAAAAGCTGAGGCTGCCTGGAGCCATGCAGAACCAGCATTCTTCTGCTAAGAGGCTGGGCTGAGTGACCATCAATTACTCACACACTCTCCCCCCTACAAAGATAATCAAGCCTTTATTCAGATCCAACAGTGTACAATGGTCTGCACCCAAGTTGCTGGCTAGGTCCACATCTGCCAACATGAAAAGATGTGGAGACAGAGCCCAGAGAAACGCCAAGAGCACTAGGCTAGGAGTCAGACACTAAAACTGACATTGGTTAAGCAGTGAGGCAAAAATCTGAACTCCAGTCTGTTTGTTTAAAAATTCCATGAACTTAACCACAATTACCCTAATTCTTATATTAATAATATACTAAGGGTTATTGCACACAAACTATGCTGGGTGCTTCACTGGGCAGTGCTAAACCCAATTTTTGAAGTTAAGGAAATCAACCTCAGTAAAATAAGTGTAGTACCAATATTTGAGCCCAATTCTGTCTGACTCCAAAGCCAGCTGTGACATCATCCAAATGCCCAATGTACAGAGGCAGATTGGAATGAGAAAACGGAGCAAGACTGCAAACAGCACCTATGACTACGGAGGCTTAGTGGTGGCTGAGCCAGGGCAGGACTGGCTATGTTAGGAAGAGGAAGGAGACAACGGCAGCATCAGCTGGAGGCAGCATGGGCTGGGAATGCATGAGCAGTTATTCTATGCACTGGGAGGAGCCCTAGGAACACACACACACACACACACACACACACACAAAGGAACATTCTATACCCTCAAGGAAAGCAGCAGGAAGGAACTAGAACAGATCCAATTGGAGTCAGTCTCAGGAGACTATGATTAGGCCAGGAGGAAAGTCAGAGCAAAGCCTAAGATCCAGTTCTGAAGCACACAGGGCAGGAAGCTGATGAGGAGATTGGTAAGACACCAGACAGCTACCAGGCAGTGGCCCATAAACTCTATGGTATTCAAAGATCTCCAACAAAACATAAACCAGTGAATCAGGTTAAAAGCGGAGATTACAGGAAAAGAAAAATGTCAAGACCCAGGGTATCCGAGTAGGAGCTCAAGATAAGAACGCTCTGGAAAAGAACATAACCCCAAACTCCTGGACAAAAAAAAAAAAAAAAAAAAAAAAAAAGGCTCTCTGGTCCCAGATCAGCTGCATGTAGTTTCCAACAGGGCAAGACTGCCAGTGAGTTGGATCTTAGAATCAGATGTGTTACCAGGAAGCTCCCAAAGAGGGCATGCCTTTACTCAGCCATTAATTTCCATAAAGGTCATTATCTTGGCTATAATCAGGAGAATTTAAATACCAAATTATACATAAAAGGCTGCCTACGCTGCAAATGAGAATAGTGTGGAAGGTTCATCTCAGTCCTTTTGCTAAAGCTCACATTACTAATGGTCATGTGTGTAAAGTACTATGATGTATGATCTTGGGTTTGGGAGAACCACACAATTTGGGGATAAGCCATGGAGAAAACCTGTGCTTTCTTCTTCTGAATTCAGCCCTCAGATGGCTTCAGTCTGAGATTCAACCCACCCTCCATTCTATTGCCTACTCTCCTCCAACCCCCAACCTCAGTCTCTCCTACTTCTGATTAACCATCATCATTTGAGTGCAGCAGTGTGTAAAGCAAATATTATGGGAGCCCATGGGTTAGGAAACCAGAAAAGAGAGAGAAGGTAATGACCTGGAAGGCAATGGGAACGATGTAGGTAAAAAAAAAACATCACCCTCAAAGCAAGAGATCATGTACACTGGCCCAGTCATAGGCTGATAGTCACACTTCTTCACTAGATAGAATGGGATTTTTGAATCAAAAATCAGCATTTATCGTGGCCCTCTGGGTATCTGGGAGATTTTTTGGAGAAAAAGAGAGAAAAGATACTATCACTGCACTTGAGAAACTGCAGTCTTATAAGCATTTATAAGACTTATGAGTCTTATAAACCTTTACAGCCTCAAAGACTTGTCTTAGAACCAGGGTCCAATGTCAGGGCAAGAGAGAAGAGGATTGGTCATTCTTGGGAATGAAAGAGAGCCTCAAGAAACTCTCTATTCCCCCTGGCCTCACACAAATGGTACAAGAAAATTTAGAGGCTGAGAAGAAGGCCTTACCTAGAGCTCATAATCGTAACTAGGACACTACCTAGCACAGCATAGGTTACAGACTCTATCCATGTCATGGTCCCTTAAAAACACTGAAGGCCAATCATACTATATTATGAAGAAGAGCAATCATACTATATTATCACCAAATCTAAAGTATCACCAACTGTCAAATGCATTATGGTTTCAGAGGTAAAATTTGAAAGAATGGCTTTGGTGATTATAAAAAGATATTGATTGTTCAATGTATCCCAATTTCAGAGATACTAGAATGGTACCCAAAAAACACATCATAGAATCAGTGAAATACAGCAATACCATCTATGATGGGCATTATTAAAGTTCAGGAAGTTTTTGTGGAATGATCACTTCTTCCCCTCTAAAGTTAGAGAAGACCATCTACTGGTTTGGACCAATAAAACATGAGCAGAAGTAGATGTCACTTCTAGGCCAATGTATATATAAAATTGTCAACATTTGAGTCTCCACTGTTCTCCTCCCCTGATGCAATAATCATGGAAGCACATAGTGGTTGCACATAGAGAGGGCTGCATCATGAGAAAATGGAATTTTTGTCAGCTTGGGTCTCTGAGAAACGTCAGTGAGAAGAATCCCCCCGCCAACCCATCCAACCAATTTTAGACATGTACTGTGAAACAAACAAAAAATTTTTGTTGCTTTAAGCAACTGAAATTCTGGAATTGTCTGTTACTAAAACATAACCTCTCCTGACTGAAACACAATCTTATATTGGCATAGGGAATTACCTCATTTGGTCTTCATACCTATACCATAGGGCAGGCAAGGCATGCACTATTCCCATTTTAAAGATGAAAGAAATCGGGGTTCCTGGGTGGCTCAGTTGGTTAAGCATTTGACTTTGGCTCAGGTCATGATCTCATGGTTTGTGGGTTCGAGCCCCGCGTCAGGCTCTGTGCTGACAGCTTGCTCAGAACCTGGAGCCTGCGTTGGACTCTGTCTCCTTCTCTCTCTGCCCCTCCCCCACTCATGCTCTGTCTCTCTCTGCCTCTCAAATAAATAAATAAATAAGAATTTTAAAGATGAAAGAAATTGAGGCTCAAAAAGATTAACAGAGGGACTTCTGGGGAAGATAGCAGAGTAGGAGAACCGTAATCTCATCTCGTCCAACAGATACAACTAGATAACACTCATATCAGTATAAATAACTCAGAAAATAACCCAAAGACTGGCAGAACAGATTCTCCACCGCTAAATGTAGAGAAGAGGCCACATCATAAAGGGTAGCAAGGGCAAAGACACAGTCAGGAGATAAATGCCCTGGAAACTGTCCACAGGAGGTATAGATGCCATGGGTGCAGAGAGGAGAGAGAAACAGACCCTCACTCTAGAAGCCCCAGACACAAGGAAGATGAATCTGCATAACATTTGGCTTTGAAATCCAGTGCAGCCTAATTTTACAAGTCCTTACAATCAGTGAGGCTTACCACCTGGAACTTAAAAACCAGCAGGCTCAGCTCTGGGAGAGCCTATAGGACATAGGAAACGGAGTCCCTGCCCTTAAAGGGAGCAAAATAACCGGCCCTGTGAGTTAGAGCACAGAAGCAACAGTTTGAAAAATGCCTGAAGTATCGGGAAGGAAATTTGTTTACTAATCTCAGAGCATTTGCTGAAGGAGTTAGGATCTTCAGGAGACTTCAAGGACAAAGGAGTTAGTGGCCACCATTTCCCTCTGCTGCCTCTTCAGCCTAGGTATACCTATACCTACAGGAACCAGCACAGCTCCAACACTCTCCACCTAGCTAGCCACTGGTGCATCCCACCCTCTTGCACTTCTGTGGAGATCCACCCCCTCCAAAGCAGGTCAGCAGTTCTCCTGAGGGGCTGCAGGTCCCCTCCCCCTGCACTTCCAGCCCTCTACCTTCCCCACAGTGGACCTCTGCAGACTTTACTGGCACTGCACACCCCACCCCCAACCTCTCCTGCCGACTCACCCCCTCCAGCCCTACAGCAGGAGTTTTCTAAAGTGGCTCCAAATCCCCTCCCACAGCAGACCCATACAAACTTTGCTAACACCAGATACCCTGCCCCCACGTTCTCCTACAGACCTGCCCCTCCAATATGACCATGGCCAGAGCCCATCCAAAGTGGTGTCACAGGCCTGGCCGTGTGCATGCAGCCCCAACAGGGGCCAGCATTACTACAAAGTGATTCTTGCCGCAGGAAGAGGGGAAGATAACCACATGTATCAGTCCCACTGCAGCTCCAGCAGTGGGCTTGGGGCAGACATCTGGTCTGACTGCAAGCCCCACCCACCAATGAAAGCTTCTCAGGGGACAAGACAAGGAAAGCACCCTGCAGTGTGGTGCTACTGCATCTCTGGCAAATGCCTGGTCTGACTCAACTCAAGCCCAAGGCAGCCCGAGACTGGCCCACTAACAGCACAGGAATCACAATAGGCAAAGAGATCCATTGCAGAAAACTAGCTGAAGGCAAAAGGGGCTTAGCCACAATAGAGTACACACAACACACATAGAAGACACCCTGAAGTGCCAGATTCTGGTAAACAAGGGACACTGCACTTCAGAGCACAGCAGGATCTCTTCTTCCTAAGGCCACTACTTGCAAGATCAAGAGACATACATGACTTTCCTAACACATGGCAACAGAAAGAGGTAGACAAAATGAGGATACAGAGGAATACATCCCAATGAAAGAACATGACAAAATCACAGCAAGAGAACTAAATGAAACAGAGATAAGTAATATGTCTGATAGAGAATTTAAAATAATAGTCATAAAGGCACTCAGTGGACCTGAGAAAAGAGTGGAAAACCTCAGTGTGACCCTCAACAAAGAGACAGAAAACATAAAAAAGAACAAATCAGAGATGAAGAACTAAATAACTGAAATTAAAAATACACTAGATGGAATAAATAGTAGACAAGTGGAAGCAGAAGACTACCTGGAGGACAGAGTAACGAAAAGCAATCAAGTTGAACAGGAGAGAGAAAAAATAAAAATAAAAATAAAAATAGATTTAGGGAACTCAGCAACACCATTAAACACAATAACATTCCTATTATAGGGATTCCAGAAGGAGAAGAGAAAGGAAAAGGAGCAGAAAATTTATTCCTGCCCCCCGAATCTGGAAAAGGAAACAGAAATCCAAATACAAGAGGCACAGAAAGCCTACAACAAAATCAACCTAAGAAAGTCCACACCAAGACACATAGTAATTAAAATGGCAAAATGGTGGGGCGCCTGGGTGGCGCAGTCGGTTGGGCGTCCGACTTCAGCCAGGTCACGATCTCGCGGTCTGTGGGTTCGAGCCCCGCGTCGGGCTCTGGGCTGATGGCTCAGAGCCTGGAGCCTGTTTCCGATTCTGTGTCTCCCTCTCTCTCTGCCCCTCCCCCGTTCATGCTCTGTCTCTCTCTGTCCCCAAAATAAATAAACGTTGAAAAAAATTAAAAAAAAAAATGGCAAAATGGTGATAAAGAATTTTAAAAGCAGCAAGAGAAAACAGTTACACACAAAGGAAACCACCATAATTCTGTCAGAGTGTTTTTCAGCAGAAACTTTACAGGCCAGAAGACAGTAGCACTATATATTCAAAGTGTTGAAAGAAAAGAACCTGCAACCAAGAATACTCTATCCAATAAGGCTATCATTCATAATAAAAGGAGAGATAAAGAGTTTCCTAGACAGACAAAAGTTAAAAGAATTCATGACAATTAAACCAACCCTAAAAGAAATGGTAAAGGGGACTCCTTGAGTGGAAAGGAAAGACAATAAGTAGGAGTAAGAAAAGTAAGAAGCACAAAAGCAATAAAATTAAGTATATCTATAAAAATTTAGTCAAGGCATCCACAAAATAAAAGACTGTAAAGTATGACATCATATACCTAAAACAGAGTGGGAAGAGAAGAATGGGTTGAAACTTAAGCAACATCAACAATATAGACTGCTATATGCATAAGATATTATATATAAGCCTAATGGTAACCACAAATCAAAAACTGGTAATAGACGTGCAAAAAAAGAAAGAAAGAAAGAAAAGGGAATCCAAGTATATCACTGAAGAAAGCCAGCAAACCATGAAAGAAAAGAGCAAGAGAAGAAAAAAACACAGAAGAACTACAGAAACAAACATAAAACAAGTAACAAAATGGCAATAAGTATATATCTATCAATAATCACTTTAAATATAAATAGACTAAACACTCCAATCAAAAGATATAGGGTGACAGAATGGATAAAAAAGCAAGACTCATCCATTTGCTGCCTACAAGAAACTCATTTCAGGGGTGCCTGGGTGGCTCAGTAGGTTGAACATCTGACTCTTGATTTCATTCAGGTCATGATCCCAGGGTCAGAGGATCAAGCGCTACATTGGGTTCTGAGCTGAGCATGAACCCTGCTTAGGATTCTCTCTCTTTCTCCCTCTGTCCCTCCCCACCACTCACACTCTTTATCTCTCTCTCTCTCTCTCTCTTTCTCTCTCTCTCTCTCTCTCTCTCTCTCTCTTTCTCTCGCTAAAATAAAAAAAAAAATTTAAGAAGAGGGAGAGAGAGAGAGAGAGAGACTCATTCCAGACGTACAGTATTCTGTATAGAAGCTGTTTGTTTGACTTGTCATGCATTTCTGCCCAGAGTCACACATACACAATCATGGGGGTTTAGTTGGCTCGTACTCCATATCTGACCACAGGAGCAAAACTGGCCCTTCTGTTCCTGATGCTAATAAGGATTAATGTGCCACACCTCCTTGAGCCAGACCAGGCTGTCCCCCTGGAATGGATCAGGGAGGGAAGAGGAATATGCAAATGCCCAGGCTCCTAAGATTATGAGATATGATAAAAGAAACAGAGAAAAACCAGCTCACTCAGTACTGCACTTAGGCAAACATAATGACTAACCATTAATCACAAACACAGTATATATATTGCCCTAATGGGAATAGCTAGTTGGAAGCGTCAGCTGAGGGGAGGGCACTGGGCCCAGTACCCTCAATCAGGACTCTAACTGGGCTGTTCACCACAGGGCTTCCCCAGCCAGAAAGCTGGATGTTGTATGCACCCAATTTGATGTATTAAGCTTTCTTTGCATACTCTTCTCCCCTTTATGTTTACTATAATTGTTTAATTCCTTATATTCTCTTTCCTTAAAATTAATAAAGTTATCCACAAAACTGATGTAGCTATCATGAATTATTCTTATTATTCAGAACATAAAGACACATGCAGATTGAAAGTGAAAGAATGGTTGGGACATCTGGGTGGCTTAGCCTGTTGAGCATCCGACTTCACCTCAGGTCATGATCTTGCCGTTTACAAGTTCAAGCCCCACATCAGGCTCTATGCTGACAGCTCAGAGCCTGGAGCCTCCTTTGGATTCTGCATCTCCCTCTCTCTGCACCACCCCCCACCTCACTTGTGCTCGCTCTCTCTTGCTCTCTCTCTCTCTCTCAAAAATAAACATTTTTTTAATTTTAAAAAGAAAGTGAAGGAATGGAAAAGAATTTCTCATGAAATGGAAGTGAAAAAAAAGCTAGAGTAGCAATACTTACATCAGACAAAATATACTTTAAAACAAAGACTGTAATAAGAAACAAAGAAGGACACTATATAATCATAAAGGGAACAATCCAACAAGAAGATATAACAATTGTAATATTTGTATCCCCAACATGGAAGCACTCAAATACATAAAGCAGCTAATACCTTTATTAGCAATCAATATTAATACAATACTAGTAGGGGACATTAACAACCCATTTACATGAATGAATAGATCATCCAAACAGAAAATCAACAAGGAAACAGTGGTTTTGAATGACACATTTGATCAGATGGATTTAACAGATATATTCAGAACATTCCATCCCAAAACAGTAGAATACATATTTTATTCAAGTACACATGAAACACTGTCCAGAATAGATCACATGTTAAGCCACAAAACAAGTCTCAACAAATTCAATAATATCAAAGTGATACCATGCATCTTTTCTGACCACAATAGTATGAAACTAAAAATCAATCACAAGAAAAAAATCTGGAAAGAACACAAATAATGGAGGTTAAATAACATGCTACTAAACAATGAATGGGTCAACCAAGAAATCAGAAGAATAAAAAAAATACATGGAGTCAAATGAAAATGAAAACACAGTGATCCAAAATCTTTTGGATGCAGCAAAAGCAGTTCTAAGAGAGAAGTTTAGAGAAGAAGGGAAATAATAAAGATTAGAGCAGAAATAAATGAAATAGAAACTAAAAATAAACAACAAAACATATCAGTGAAGACAGGAGCTGGTGCTTTGAAAAGATCAACAAAATTGACAAACATTTAGCCAGATCATCAACAGAAAAAAAGAGAGAGAGAGAGAGAAGTGGGTGGGGGAACTCAAATAAACAAAATCAGAAATGAAAAAGGAGAAATAACAACTGACACCACAGAAACACAAAGGATTATAAGAGAATGTTATAAAAAGTTATATGCTAACAAACTGACAACCTAAAAGAAAAGGACAAATTCCTAGAAACATACAACCTCCCAAAACTGAATCAGGAATAGAAAACTTGAACAGACTGATTACCAGCAATGAAATTGAATCCATAATCAAAAATCTCTGAACAAACAAAAGTCCAGGACCGGATGGCTTCACGGGAGAATTTTACCAAACATTTAAAGAAGAGTTAAAATCTATTCTTTGCAAACAATTCCAAAAAATAGAAGAGGAGGGAAAGCTTTTAAATTCATTCCATGAGGCCAGCATTACCCATATAACAAAACCAGATAAAGATACTACAAAAAAAAAGAGAACTACAGGCCAATATCTCTGATAAACATAGATGCAAATATCTTCAACAGAATATTAGCAAACCAAATCCAACAATACATTAAAAAATACATTCATCACAAGCAAGTGGGATTTATTCCTGGGATGTTAGGGTAGTTCAATATTTGCCAGTCAATCGGGGCACCTGGGTGGCTCAGCTGGTTAAGCGGCCAACTTCAGCTCAAGGTCATGATCTCGCAGTCCGTGAGTTCAACCCCTGCATCGGGCCCTGTGCTGACAGCTCGGGCCCTGTGCTGACAGCTCGGAGCCTGGAGCCTGCTTTGGATTCTGTGTCTCCCTCTCTCTCTGCCCCTCCCCCACTCATGCTCTGTCTTTCTCACTCTCAAAAATGAATAAATGTTAAAAAAAATTTAAAAAAAATATTTGCAAATCAATCAACGTGAGACATCATATCAATAAGAGAAAGGATAAAAACCATACAATCATTTCAACAGATGCAGAAAAAGCATCAAAGTGCAACATCCATCCATAACAAAAACCCTCAACAAGGAAGGTTTAGAGGGAACATACCTCAACATAATAAAGGCCATATATGAAAAACCCACAGTGAACATCATACTCGATGGTAAAAAAAAAAAAAAACTGAAAGCTTGTCTTCTGAGATCAGGAAGAAGACAAGGATGCCCACACTTGCCATTTTTTTATTCAACATAATACTGTAAGTCCTAGCCATAGTAATAAGTCAAAAAATAAAATAAAATAAAATAAAATAAAATAAAATAAAATAAAATAAAATAAAATAAAATAAAATAAAATAAAATAAAATAAAATAAAATAAAAAAGGCATCCAAACTGAAAAAGAAGTAAGACTGTAACTATTTGCAGATGACATGATACTATATGTAGAAACCCCTAAAGACTCCACGAGTAAACCACAGAACTAATAAATGAATTCAGGAAGGTCACAGGACACAAAATCAATGTGCAGAAAAACACTGAATTTCTATAGACTAAAAATGGAGCAGCAGAAAGAGAAATCAAGGAAAAAAATCCCATTTACAACTGCACCAAAAGTAATAAAATGCCTAGGAATAAACCTAACCAAGGAGGTAAAAGATCCATACTCTGAAAAGTATAAAACACTGATGAAAGAAATTAAAGATGACACAAACAGAAAGATGTTCCATGCTCATGTATTAGAAGAACAAATATTGTTAACATGTCCATATGACCCAAAGCAATCTACTATCAATTTACTAGATTTAATGCAATCCCTATCAAAATATCAATAACATTTTCCACAAAACTAGTACAAAATATCCTAAAATTCATTAGAAACCACAAAAGATTGCAAATAGCCAAAGCAATCTTGAAAAAGAAGAACAAAACTAGAGCTATCACAATCCTAGATAACAAGATACACTACAAAGCTGAAGTAATCAAAAAAGTATGGTACTGGCACAAAAACAGACACCCAGAACAATGGACCACTTTCTTAATACCCAAAAATAAACTAAAAATGGATTAAGGACCTAATGTGAGACCTTAAACCATAAAAATCCTAGAAGAGAGCACAGGTATTAACTTCCCTGCCATCAGCCATAGCAACCTTTTTCTAGGTATGTCTCCTAAGGTAAGAGAAACAAAAACAAAATAAACTATTGAGACGACATCAAAATAAAAAGCTTCTGCACAGCAAAGGAAACAATCAAAACTAAAAGACAACCTACTATGTGGGAGAAGATATTTGCAAATGACACATCTAATCAAGGGTTAGTAACGAAAATGTGTAAAGAACTTACACAACTCAACACCAAAACCCAAATAATCCAATTAAAAGTGGACAGAAGACACGAACAGACATTTCTCCAAAGAAGATCTACAAATGGCCAACAGACACATGAAATATGCTCAACATCATTCACCATCAGGGAAATGTAAATCAAAACCACAATGTCAGAATGAATAAAATCAACAAGACAAGAAACAAGTACTGGCAAGGATGTGGAGAAAAAGGAACACTTACACACTGCTGGTGGGAATGCAAATGGTGCAATCACTGTGGAAAACAGTTTAAATGTTCCTCAAAATTTGAAATAGAATTACCATATGATTTACTAATTCCACTACTGGGTATTTACCCAAAAGATACGAAAGCACTAATTTTAAAAGATATATGTAGCCCTGTTTATAGCAGCATGGTTTACAATAGCCAAGTTATGGAAGCAGCCCAAGTGTCCATCCATAGAGGAATAGATAAAGAAAATGTGGTAGACACACACAATGGAATATTACTCAGCCATAAAAAAGAATGGAATCTTGGGGTGCCTGGGGGGTTCGGTTGGTTAAGCTTCTAACTCTTGATCTCAGCTCAGGTCTTAATCTCAGGGTTGTGAATTCAAGCCCCATGTTGAGCTCCGTGCTAGGTGTAAGCCTAATTTAAGAAAACAAAGAATGGAATCTTAACCACTTGCAGCAACATGATAGATCTAGACAGTACAAGGCTAAGTTAAATCAGCCAGAGAAAGACAAATACCATATAATTTCCCTCATGTGTGGAATTTAAGAAACAAAACAAATGAACAAAGAAAAACAGAGACAAACCAAAAAACACTCTTAACTACAGAGAACAAACTAATGGTTACGAGAGGGGAGGTGGATGGGGGGATGGGTAAAATAGGTGACGGGGATTTCTTTTTTTTTTTTTTTTCAACGTTTATTTATTTTTGGGACAGAGAGAGACAGAGCATGAACGGGGGAGGGGCAGAGAGAGAGGGAGACACAGAATCGGAAACAGGCTCCAGGCTCTGAGCCATCAGCCCAGAGCCTGACGCGGGGCTCCAACTCCCGGACCGCGAGATCGTGACCTGGCTGAAGTCGGGACGCTTAACCGACTGCGCCACCCAGGCGCCCCATTGACGGGGATTTCTTAAGAGCACACTTACTGTGATGAGCACTGAGTAATGTTGTTGAGTCACTAAATTGTACACCTGAAACAAACATAAAACTGTATGTAAACTATACGGGAATTAAAATAAAATAAAATAAATCTGGCTGCCAGTAAAAAAACAAAAGGTTATCTGGATTGCCCATATTTCATGTAGCTAGCATGAGGCTGTACAGAGAACTAGATTTCATATCCTCTAACTAAAGAATGAGCTCAAAAGATAGTGTCCTTCTCTATCTCTATCCTGTCTCCAAATTCTTGTTCTATTGCTCATAGGAATACTCATACATAGTACATACATACACACATACATACATACATACATACCTTCAGTGGGCAAGGGCAATTTGAATCCACCTCTTCCCTTTAAACAGCAGAAAAAATTCAAGAACCTGCCCAACAGACCTTAGGACTTAGAATATGATAAGAACTCAGGCCTGGTTGCAATGCCACAGTAATGTTTTGCAGCTAAAAACATGAGTTGACAAGCTCTAGAAAGGCGAAGAGATGAACGCTGAGATAAATAGTAATTTCACAATCAGTGGGTAAAGAGTGAAGTGAGAGAGCATATAAAGAAGATACATTCTTCATGTTTTGCATTTCATTTCAGTTTCTTATACATACTTTACATCCTGAGTGGAAAATTAGTCCCAGTCACTGCTCACTCTAAAGTTGCCAGCAATCATGGGATGACTTCTAAAAAATTCTGATTTCTTACAAAAACATGTAGATTAGAGACTTTCTCACCAAGAACAGGAAGCCTCTTGGGGCTCCTGACCCTATCACTGCCACTCTGATTACTTCTGTGCTCAGAAGTACCCCAAACTGTACAAACCAAAATTATTTCTTTGAATCAACACTGTGCTGAGAATTCAGCGACTTCATTCCTAAGCTAGGGAAAACAGCTTCCCAGAGTTAACTCCTAAAGCCAAAATAGAAAACAACCAGCAACTGGCTTGAGGGTTTGCCCTTGGTGCCCCAAGGAGGCCTTAATATTTAATTTCAACAAAATGAAATAAACTTGATCATTTCCCCCATTTTAGTGCAATTTGCAGGGCTATTCCTTTTTCCATTACACTCCCTCTCTCAGTTGACCCCTAGTCCCGACCACAGTGCCCTCCCAGGGTGATGGTTTCATTCACGGTCCACGCTTGGTTAAGCACTGGTTCTGAAAATGTCAGTGTATAACTGTCCCTAAGACAGGTATGTTCAGAGCCAGAGTTGTAAGTATGACCTTGTCAACCCCTCTGAAATTCTAATGCCTACAAAATAACCGTCTAAGTCTCTATTTCCCTTATCTGATGCCACAGCACCTATGGCTGCTTTCAGTAACTCTAAACTAACTCTTCCACTGTATAGATATTGGTGTCCAAGATAAAAGCTTTCTGAGTTTCATTCAGCTTACCTGGAATGGAACCACGGGATTTTGTTAAGGCTAAGCATTTTCTTCTTAGAATGTCAAGCTTGTCTTTATTATTTTTTGGCAAAATATAAATCTGATCACCATGGAGCCAGATGAATTTTCTGGGATTATATGATTGGATATTCATATTGTTTTGTGTAGTAAGATAAATATCCATAAGGCAGAAATCCTGCCTAAGACTCTGTGTCCCGTTCCTCTTATACAAAAGCACTATTTTCCCACAGCAGGGCTTTGGATATTAGTTCCTTAGGTCGTGCCCAAGACAATCTGCAGCTACAGAACACTTTAACAATGGCTCTTAATCACTTGGGGGTGTCTATATATCTCCTTCAAAAACTGGTTGAAGGCTGTGGGCTTTCTCTCTAAGAAAATGCACACAGGCACACATAAAGGCTGTTAATAATTTCAAGATGTTCACATCCCCCTAAAGCCCAACCATTTTGCCCATACTTTGACCCCAATCCTGTCCTTCTCTGCCAGTGGAAGGGGATGCTCATGCAGGAAATGCCAGCTTACCCCATCTGTTGATGGTACCCCCCTTTCTCCCATAGAAGCTTGTTACTTAACCCAGAGAGGGTACTCTTCTTAATTCCTCTGAATCCCAGTTTCCCCACAAACTAAGAACTATAATATGTGCCAAACCACTACAAGGTATGATATTGTGAAAATAAAATACAGGAAGAAACATAAATATATTCTGAATTATGGATGAAACATTGCACATTTGTGCAATATTGTTGGTGAAGAGTGCGTGTGTCAGCAGTAATGGGCTCTGTCCATTCTGCTTCCAATCTCTTCTGTCTATGTTTGCTGATCACACCAGATCATTGGTTTGATTTGATTTTTCACTGAGTGCTTCTGGGGTCCACGGTGCTTACACACGCCTTTGCAAATGAGGGTGTGTGTGAGAGGAACTGCAAGCCTGCTGATTCTTTAATGACAGTGTATTGGCACCTGGGGAACAGCCAAATGTTGCTGCAATCCCAATAATTCAGAGGCCTCCATAAATCACCCAGATGAGAACGAAATGCTAAAGCAGGGATATTGCTTTCTGCTGCCAAGAAGAGAGAATGAATGGTTTAAGGGTTCCTTTAGGGGTGACCTAGTTGTCCAATAACCCATTCCTCAAGTTGTCATGTGTAACCAAGGACCTCAAAGACAGCATGCAGGGAAAAAAAATAAAGATGATAATGAAAATGTTATACTAGGCTTTTTTGCATGTTAACTGCTTTAATAGATTTACAGTACTTATTTAGACAAGTTTACTTGTTAGGATAGCCTAACCGCTGTTAACAAATACATCCAAAGATGCGTAACAGACTTGTGCAAGTGGAGTCTCTCTCTCCCTCACATGAAGAGTCTAGGGCATTTCCTGTTTGGTTCTGCAAAACTATACAGGGCCCCAGACTGACAGAGGTTCTGTCAGCCTCAATACATGTAATGTTGTCCTGTCACAGGCACGTTAAACACAAGAGGGTAAAGACTAGAGAGAATTAGGTTTGGTGCGTTTAATGGAGCATACCTGTGAGACAGACATAATGCTTCTGCTCATGTGGCATTAGCTATACTGAACTGCAGGCAAACTCTGGGAAATAACTATAATTTCGCTGTGTACCTCGGGAAAAAAAAAAAGGAAATGGATTTTCATGAGTGTCTAGCTCTCTCTTCCCAGAAATTATTATAAAAATAATGATTTTGAAATGAATTTTTGGCCAGTATTTGGGGGAACAAACTCACCTGGTTAATTTATTCATGTACACTTTCACTTAGCATGCATTTATCAAGCATCTAGTCTGTGCTAATCACTCTTTAGGCACAGGAAACACAGCTTTTTTAAAAGTTGACAAGGTCTTTGTAAGCATAGAGGTTACATTTTTGTGTGTGGTCAGACACCAAACAAGAAAAATAAGTGACCTACATGAGATATTAGTGTTGAGTAGTAAGAAGAAGAAAGTAGGGAAGCAAATAGGGAATGTTGACCACAGGTGGTTTGCAACTTTAGACTGGGCAGTCAGGTTAAGTTGCCTGAGTTTGGTTAAAAAAAAAAAAAAAAAAAAAAAAAAAAAGAGGTTTAGATTTTCCTCCTTTTTAAAAAATGCATTATAAAATAATTCAGACACAAAAGGGTATAGTATGCTTTTAACTGTGAAATATAAGCTTCCTAAAACTCTCCAGAAATATCATCTCTGCTTTGTTTAACAATCCATAATATTGGGAGTCAGCCCTGGAAATCATATTTTTAAACACATAAACCAAACAGCATATATTCCAAAGGAAGCAACCAGGATACAAAGGAAGTTGAAACCACATTCATATTCAATTCTCCATTTATACATTCAACAACAAATGTATTCTGAGCCCTGACTCTGTGCCAGGCTCTCTTCTCTTGAGAGCGGTGAAAGAACTGACAATAAATAGGTAACAATTAAATAAGAGAGCTGAGCAGTGCAGGGCCCTAAAACAAGATTGAGTTTGGCAGGTCTGAGTAACAGAAGAGGAGTACAATTCAAGCACCCTGGACAAAGGAGGGCTTTTGTCCAAGGGTTAGCAAAATAGGGTACAGACTTGCAGCCCACAGTAAGGAGCTTGGATTTTCTTTCCTCTGAATATTTGAAAGCCATTTGGAAGGTTTGAGTAGGCAGTGACATGGCGAGCATATTACTTTCCTATGATGCTGTAACAAATTACCACAAACTTAGCTGCTTAAACCAACACAAATGTACTTCCTTATCATTTTAGGGACCAGAAGTCTGAAATCATTCTTACTAGGCTAAAGGAAACAGTGTTGGCATGACTGGTTCCTTCTGGAAGCTCTCGGAGAGAATCCATTTCCTTGCCTTTCCCAGATCCTAGAATCCTACTTGCTACATTCCTTTCTCCTTCCCTCATTCACTCCAACCTTTTGTCCATTGTGACATCCCCTACTTGTATCTATAGTTGAATCTCCCTTTGCCTCCTTCTTACAAAGATACCTGTGATTACATTTCAGGCCCATCAAGGACTCCAGGACAATCTCCCCATCTCAAGATCCCTATCTTGATCATATCTGCAAAGTCCATCTTGCCATATAGATAACATTTATGGATTTCAGGGATTAGAACCTGGATATTTTCAGGAGCCATTATTCAGTCTGTCACAAACACCTGAAGCAATTTCAGCCAAGAGTCATATTTCCCAAAATATGTTCTTCAAATCTTGAAGATGTTACTAATCATTACACAAGTTAAAAATTTTTCCTGAACAAATTAGTTTGGGGAAAATTGATTAAGTGAAAATAAGCAATTGTTCTTATTTCTCAGAGCCTCAAATGAAACTTTCCAAGACAAAACATAGATGCAGTTTATGTGAGCACTGAACCACCTGTTTCCACAGGACAGTTTATAAAACTGACATCCCCTGAAGTTCTAGGAGATACTGGCTTGGAACATCCTCAGGGAGGACAAGCTGCTTTGAGATATTTGAAGAACGGTCATTTGAAAACGAAGTAGACTTGTATAAGGCCCTGGAGGTGAAACTAGGAACAAATGGGAAATGACAGAAGGTCAAATTTGGGCTCAGTATCAGCCTTCTAAGAATCTGCTAAGATGAAATGGGCTTCTCCAAAATGCAGTTGAGTTTCACCTCACCAAGAGTGTTCATGATGGTCCATATGGGTGCTTCTCAGATTTTACTGTGACATTTGCATCATTGGAGATTTTGACTAGTAAGTCTGGAGTTGAGCCTGTGATTCTCCCTTTCTTCCACGAGGCAATACTGATGCTGCTAGATGATGAAGAGAGATTCAAGAACTGGGTAAGTGGTTAGACCCAACAGTCTTGATATATGTTGAGTTCTATGCACCACTGGCATTACCAGGAACTTCCTGTTGTTGAGGGTTTATCCTCAACAATGAACATGAAATAATAAAACACTTAAAACTATGGGATGATTGATACTGCAACATAGAAAATATAACCAAGTCAATAAGTTTTGTGTGGAGGAGAGATTTCTTTCCAACTTTGTATTAAATTTAGGAAGTGCAGTATCTTTCAGACAGACATAGATATAAATATACAATTTCTATATGAATCCTACTTTTGATCACTTATGAGCTTGGAAACAAGGTAAATAAGCTTATGAGAATTGTGTATAGAATAAGAATAAATCCATTCTGAATAGCAGTATAAAACTGGCCTGATTTTATTGGGTTAGCTCAATGACAAGCTAAGCTTGACTCATTCAACAAATAATTTAGTATCTATTATGTACCAGATATTTCACTAGGCACCGGGGAGCCAGCAGTGGGCAAAACAGACATGATCTCAGCCTTCATGGAGCTTAGCAGACCCTAAATAAGTAATTACCCAATTAAGCAATAAAACCTATGATAAATGCTATTACACTTATCAGGGAGCCGTAAGAGAGTATTGGAAGTATGGGAATAAGAAACTAAGCTGAGTCATATTAGACAGGTAGGTTTCTGAGAACAAGCTTGGAACACCTCAATTCTGTCTGCCTTCCAGAAGTTTCTCCACAAAAAAAAAAAGGCAAAAAATAAACTCCTGTTATCTCAGTGAGCAGATGTCAATGATTAGAAAAAAAAAGTCCCCAAAAATAAAAGGCAATGCCTCTGCCTAATAAGTGGATCCTTTCCACAACTTTAAGAGAGGGAAAATCTCCACTTTTACTTTCAAAATCTTGTGAACACAAAGAGACATAAAAAAGTTATAATGATGATGATGATGATGACGATGATGAAGAACCATCTCTGTTTTTTAGCACCTCCTACTTCCTGAACCATAGGGATGAAATTGGCAGTGAACACAAGGCTCTGTTCTGGTTCCTTCTTGTTGTCCCAAGGTTATTTTTTGTGGTGCTATTGTTTTATGGGTATATGAAATGTTTCCTGGTAAACTACTAACTCACTAATATACAATAGAGATTGGAGAAACCTGTGATTGGTCCTGTTGATTTTAGGTTGGAAAGATGAAAAAGTGATCTGTTTATTTTTATTAGTGCATAGTGTTATGTATCACAATTTATTCATTCATTCTACAACTGACAGATATTTGGCTTGTTTCTGGTTTGATGCTGTTAAGAATGATTAAGAATAAAATTGCTCTGAACATTCTTCGACATTTAGCACACATTTATATACATTTCAGTTGTGCCTATATACCTTGGAGTAGAACTGCTAGGTCAGAGGGTATACATGTATGTTGAGCTTTTACAGACACTATCAATTTTCCAGGGTAGTTGTAACAACTTATACCTTGCACCAGCAGCATATAAAAGTCCCAGCTGTGGGCCACCTGGGCGGCTCAGTCAGTTAAGCATTTGACTCTTGATTTCAGCTTAGGTCATGATCTTAAGGTTACTGAGATTGAGACCCTCATCCGGCTCTGTACTGACAATGCAAAGGCTGCTTGGGAATCTCTCTCTGCTCCTCCCGTGTTCATTCGCTCGTGCGCTCGCTCTCTCTCTCTCTCTCTCTCTCTCTCTCCCCCAAAATAAAATAAAAACTTTTTTTAAAAGTCCCAGTTCTTACACCTTCTTGCTAAGAGTTAGTATGGTCAGTCCTTTTCATTTCAGTCATTCTGGCAGATGTGTAGAAATAATCACATTATGTAGTATCACAATAATACTTAGAGAAATGAGAGAAAAATGAATCACTCTCATGAGTAATTTTATTTAAAAGACTCTGTGTTACTTATTAAATGCTCACCTAGAGCCCATAGGAAATTTAAATGACTTAAAAAAGTAAAGAAATACCCCCTTATGGCTTTTGTTTCCATTTCCCAGTTTACTGAGGTTGAGCAACTTTCTTTTTTTTTTTTAACATTTATTCATTTTTGAGAGACAGAGAGAGACAGAACATGAGCACGGGAGGTGCAGAGAGGGAGACACAGAATTTGAAGCAGACTCCAGGCTCTGAGCTGTCAGCACAGAACCTGATGTGGGGCTTGAACTCATGAACCATGAGATCATGACCTGAGCTGCCATCAGATGCTTAACTGACTGAGCCCCGCAGGCATCCCACAACTTTCTTTCTTGGTTGGACACTAAGTATGCTTTTTCCTGGAAAAGATCTATGCAAGTCTTATGCCCACTTTCTATTGGGTTGTCTGTCTTTTTCCTTCCTTGATTTGCAGGAATATCTTACGTCAATGAGTTTTTTGTCAGTGATACATATTGCAAATATATTTTGTGAATGAATGGCTGTCTTTTTCATATTCTTAATGGTTTCTTTAAATGAATAAAGAATCCTAATTTTTCTTTGATTGGTGCTTTCTTTCTTCCCAAGGTCATATTCACATTCCCCTTTGATATCTTCCAGGAGCTTTAGTGCTTTACCTTTCACATTTAAAACTTCAATCTATTTCTTTGTGTCTTCTTCAATTTCCTTCATAAGTTTTCCATAGTTTTCAACATACAGATCTTTTACATCTTTCATTAGATTTATTCCTAGGTATTTTATGGTTCAGTTCTTGGTGAAATTGTAAATGGGAATTCATGTATCAGTTCTAGCAGCTTTTTGGTGGCATCTTTCAGGTTTTCCATATAGAGTATCATGTCATCTGCAAAAAGTGAAAGTTTGACATCTTCTTTGTCAATTTAGGTGCCTTTTATTTCATTTTGTTGTCTGATGGCCAAGGCTAGGACTTCCAACACTATGTTAAACAACAGTGGTGAGAGTGGACATCCCTGTTGTGTTCCTGATCTCAGCTTTCTCAGGGGGAAAGCTCTCAGTTTTTCCCCATCGAGGATGATATTAGCTGTGGGCTTCTCATATATGGCTTTTATGATGTTAAGGTATGTTCCTTCTATCCCGACTTTCTTTTATTATGAAAGATTAGTATATTTTGTCAAATGCTTTTCCTGCATCTATTGACAGGATCATTTGGTTCTTATCCTTTCTTTTATTAATGTGATGTATCACATTGATTGATTTGCTCATGGATTAAAAGAACAAATATTGTTAAAACATCAATACCACCCAAAGCAATCTACACATTCAATGCAATCCCAATCAAAACTGCACAGGCATTCTTCTCAAAGTTAGAACAAACAATCCTAAAATTTGTATGGAACCACAAAAGACCCGAAATAGCCAAAGTTATATTGAAAAAGCAGGAGGCATCACAATCCCAGATTTTAGCCTCTTACTACAAAGCTGTAATTATCAAGACAGTATGGTATTGGCACAAAAAACAGACATATAGACCAATGGAATAGAATAGAGAACCCAGAATTGGACCCCCAAATATATGGCCAACTAATCTTTGACAAAGCAGGAAAGAGTATCCAAAGGAAAAAAGACAGTCTTTTTAGTAAATGGTGGTGGGAGAACTGGATAGCAATATGCAGAAGAATGAAACCAGACTACTTTCTTACACCATACACAAAAATAAACTTTAGGATGAAAGACCTAAATGTGAGACAGAAAACCATCAAAACCCGAGAGGAGAAAACAAGCAACAACCTCTTTGACCTCAACTACAGCAATTTCTTGCTCAACACGTCTCCCAAGGCAAGGGAAATAAAAGCAAAAATGAGCTATTGGGACCTCATCAAGATGAAAAGCTTCTGCACTGCAAAGGAATCACTCAACAAAACTAAAAGGCAACTGATGGAATGGGAAAAGATATTTGCAAATAACATCGGATAAAGGGTTATTATCCAAAATCTATAAAGAACTTACCAAACTCAACACCTGAAAAACAAATAATCCCATGAAGAAATGGGCAGAAGACAGAATAAACACTTTTCTAAAGAAGACATCCAGATGACCAACAGGCACGTGAAAAGATGCTCAACATCACTCATCATCAGGGAAATACAAATCAAAACCACACTGAGATACCACCTCACACTCAGGAAACAACAGATGTTGACAAAGATGTGAAGAAATGGGAACCCTCTTGCACTGTTGGTAGGAATGCAAACTAATGTAGCCACTCTGGAAAACAGTGTGGAGGTTCCTCAAAAAATTAAAAATAGAGCTTCCCTACAACTCAGCAATAGCACTACTAGGAATTTATCCAAAGGATACAGGAATGCTGATTCATAGGGGCACATGTATCCAAATGTTTATAGCAGTGCTTTCAACAAAAGCCAAATTACGGAAAGGGCCTAAATGTCCATCAACTGATGAATGGATAAGGAAGATGTAGTTTATATATAGGACGGAATACTACTTGGCAATGAGAAAGAATGAAATCCTGCCATTTTCAGCAATGCAGTTGGAACTGAAAGGTATTATGCTAAATGAAATAAGTCAGTCAGAGGAAGACAGATATCATATGTTTTCACTCATATGTGGAACTTGAGAAAGTTAACAGAAGACCATGGGAGAAGGGAAGGGAAAAATAGTTATAAACACAGAGAGAGAGGGAGGCAAACCATAAGAGACTCTTAAATACAGAGAACAAACTGAGGGTTGATGGGGTGAGGGGCAGAGGAGAGGGGAAAATGGGTGATGGGTATTGAGAAGGGCACTTGTTGGTTTGAGCACTGGGTGTTGTATACAAGTGATGAATCACGGGAATCTACCCCCAAAACGAAGAGCACACTATATACACTGTGTGTTAGCCAACTTGACAATAAATTATATTTAAAAATAATAATAATAATAATAATAATAATAATAATAATAAATAAAACTTCAATCTACCTGGAATTGATTTTCATGTACATGATTGTGGAAAATCTCAAACTTATGCAAAATTAAAAGAATAATATAATAAATCCAATGGTATCTTTTACCCAGCTTCAATAATTGTCAACTGATAGCCAACCTTGTTCTATTTATAACCACATCATGAACACATGGTTTTTAACACTGTATATGTTTGAAACCAATCTCATCTGGTCCTATCTTTGGCCCGTGGGAGACTGTTCATTGTTCATCTCCAACCTTGAGTCGATGCTATTGGTGCCCCATCTAGATCTCTTTCATAGGGCTATGTAGCTATCCCTCAGCTGCTGGAACACAGCACTGAATGCTTCTGTCCCCCCAAATTCATATATTGAAATATTACCCTCCAATGTGACAGTATTAAGTGGTGCTTTGGGCGGTAATTAGAATTAGATAAGATAATGAGGGTGAAGCCCTCGTGAATGGGATTAATGCCCTTATAAAAAGAATGATAGAGTTTCTTCCTCTCTCTGCTCTCCACCACGAAAGAATACAATAAGAAGTTGGCAATCTGCAACCAGGAAGAAGACTCTCAACAAACTCAACCATGCTGGCACCCTGATCTTGCACATCCAGCCTCCAGAACTGTGAGAATAAATTTCAGATGAATATAAACCACTCAGTCTATGGTACTTTGCTATAGCAGCCTGAGTTTACTAAGACAGTGGCTAATGGCTAACACTTTGTCCTACTTCACGAGAGAACTGCTCTTGAATAATAGGAGCCACTTACCATAGGAAATTATGCCCCTTCCCACACACATACCTAGGGCAACTCATTACCAGAAACTGACTGATTCAGGGGTATCAGAGGGATTGGCACTACATGTCATTTATGCTCCAGAGTACTTTCCCCCACATGGATCAGGCCAGTCCTAGACTTTACATGAAACTTTCAACTCATTCCCCTTCCCTATCCTGACTCACTCTTTCCCTTATAGATTAAATCACAAGCACCAGAATCCCCTTCTCAGGGTCTGCTTCTAAAGAACCCAGTATGAATTGCTGACCCCAAAGTTATTCACTTATTCAAGAGTTTCTTTTAATAGAAACTGGCACTTCAAGTGGCACCTGGGTGGCTCAGTTAGTTAAGCATCTGACTTCAGGTCATGATCTTGCAGTTCATGAGTTCCAGCCCTGAGTCGGGCTCTGTGCTGACAGCTCAGAGCCTGGAGCCTGTCTCTCTCTCTCTCTGCCCTTCCCCCACTTGTGCTCTGTCTCTCTCTCTCTCTCAAAAATAAATAAACATTTTTAAAAAATTGTTTAAGGGGTGCCTGGGTGGCTCAGTCGGTTAAGTGGTTGACTTCGGCTCGGGTCATGATCTCGCGGTTTGTGAGTTCGAGCCCCGCGTCAGGCTCTGTGCTGACAGCTCGGAGCCTGGATCCTGCTTCGGATTCTGTGTCTCCCTCTCTCTGACCCTCCCCCATTTATGCTCTGTCTCTCTCTGTCTCAAAAATAAATAAACATTAAAAAAAATTTTTTTTAATTGTTTAAGAAACTGGCACTTCAAGATTATTCTGGGTTTTAGGAGGTTCCACGAGGATATGGGCACCTGAGAAGTACAAGAGCACCAAGACGAGAGATACAGGAAAAAAAGGTACCTGGATTAAAGAAAAACCTCAACTACTTGTTTTCCATTTAAACTTTTCTCCCTGGGTATTTCTCAATTCATAATATTTTCTGCAAAATGCTCTGAAACTTCCTTAAGGCACAATCCTGATTTCCTGTGGGCTAAAAACCTGTGCCTACATTGAACAGGTCTTAATAAAGAATGTGTGTCAGAGGTTATATGAGCAACTCCCTGGTAAGTGGGATTTATATTATATCTTTAAAACAAACTATTAAGCACTAGCTGAGGTCAGGTCCTGTTAAACCTCCCTGAGGGCATTCCAGGATTGTCCAGAAATTTTGATACTGAAGTCTGCTTGAAGAGAAACTGCTTATTTTCCACTTGAGAAGATATCTAGCCTATCTTATAAAATATAATTTCAATTTTGTTTCATCTTCTTCCATAAGCCCCACAAAATCATCAATAAATGCCTACTAATTTTTAAGTTTAGAAAGGTAACTCACAAGCAAACATTCCCAAAATAGGGTTAGTAAGAGTTTTTTTCTCCCTGAGGGATCTAACAAATGCCCCAATCTTCCCACAGTGAGAACTTTTTAAGAACAGGATCTAAGATGTTCCCAGAAGATTGAGAACACTTTGGATCATACTTCTGGCTCCCACAGGCCCAGAAAATTCTGTTGTTCCTCTAAGCACCCACCCTTAGAACTCTACTAGTCAAGATCCCATTCATAATTCTCATAGGACTTTGCGGGGATTAATCTAGAACTCTGGCTGTATCAATGCTGTTTGGAACTTAGCATGATAAAACAATAAGAAAACTATATTAGAATAGCGACTTAGTCTGTTCACAGCTACAACCATGTCTGACATATGTGCTCAGTAAACAACTATTGAATGAACTGGGGGAATTCTACTATTAACAATGTTAATAAAAACTGTCAAGCCTCTTCCATAGCAAATCACAAAGCTGAGTTGTGAAGCCAAGTCTGTCTTGCTCCAAAGTTACTCCACGGTGCCCAAATGTATGACTGGCACTGTGTAAAATTCCTTCAATGAGTCATGGGCAAGAACATGAGTCATGTTCTCAGGAAGCTAGGATTTGGGAATGGTGGTAGAAGGTAGTTCTAGTTAAAAATAATTTTGATAGGCTTCTAGTTTTAGCTCCAACATGTAGAGGTTAATAGTCATCACTTCTATCCTTACAACAATGCAGGGAAAAAACTAAACAAACTGAAAACCAATGACTTTTCTTAGATCCAAGAGAACTCAAGTCTTAGAGCCAACCACTATCCTGAAATCTGGAAAGACAGATGAATAATTGATATCACAATCATGATCATCATGACCTGGAGCAGGTCTGAAATCATGACCTGGAGCAGAGACTACTGGAGCCATAAACTAGTAGAGTTTAAGTGGTCATGTTCATAAATCCCTGGTGGCTGTGTTTCCTAACTTGGGAATGAAAAATTCCTAGGGGCTGCAGTCTTAGAGGGGAGCCTAGACTTTCATGGATTTACCGCCAGGAACTCTATACATTTCTCACTGTAAAGGGCCAAGAAAGTTCCTTCATGGATCTGTCAGGGGAGTAGGGAAAGTAACCATAGTAAAACATACCAGAGAATTCTCCATGACAAAGGACCATTCTGCAGAGGAAAACTCTTTACCTCCTCTGAAGGGAAGGATAAGGATAAAGGAGAAAACTCTTTATCTCCTCCGAAGGGAAGGACATTTCCTCAACTCCATTCTTCTCTAGCCTTCCGGTCTCACCAAAGATAGAAAAAGTAAAAGCTAAGAAACTGTTGTGAAGGTTACAGACCAGGAACACAGAATTACTAAAAGACTGAGATTTGTTCATAAAAATATAGAACACCTAACCACCAGTACACTTGACTACCATACCAACAGGGCTCCAGTATATTAACAGTGGATTACATCTTAAAGTGTTGCAGCAGACTTTATCTAATGAGGAGTTCTTAGGAAAGCCCAAAAGATAAGAGGGGCAACTAGGACACTAGAGGAATTTAAAGCCTCTGGAACCAAGGGGATGCCTGGGTGGCTCAGTTGGTTCAGCGTCAGACTTCAGCTCAGGTCATGATCTCACTGTCTGTGAGCCTGAGCCCCTTGTCCGGGCTCTGTGCTGACAGCTCAGAGCCTAGAGCCTGCTTCGGATTCTGTGTCTTCCTCTCTCTGCCCCTTCCCTGCTCATGCCTCTGTCTCTCTCTCAAAAGTAAATAAACATTAAAAAAAAAAATTTAAAGCCTCTGGCACCCAGAAATAAAGGAAACAAACAACTCCTGGCTAGGTTAATAAAAAAAACCTCACACTAAAGGTCTATTTATCTCAGTTCCTATTACCAAATACACCTATCAAATACATCATACCTATCCTGCCTAGATTAAAAAAAAAAATTACAAGGAATTAAAAAACAACAGAGAATACTAAAAGGCAAGAAAAAATATAATCTGAAGATAAAAAGCAAGCATCAGAATCAGGCTCAAATACAACACAGATTTTGGAATCATCAGACAGAAGATTTAAATCAACAATGACTAATATATTAATGGCACATAACACGCAAGAACAGATGGGAAGTCTAAGCAGAAAGAGGGAAATTCTAAGAAAGCATCAAAGGTAAATGCTAGAAATCAAAAACACTATAACATAAAAATAATGGCTTTGATGGGCTCAGCAGTGGACAAGACAGAACTGAAGAGTCAATGAGCTTGAAATAAGTCTATAAAGCTTACTCAAACTAAAATCTAAAGATAATAAAGAATGAAAAAAACACAACATCCAAGATCTGAAGGACAATTTTGAAACTTATAACCTATGTGCAATTGAAATACCAGAAAAAGAAAAAAAAAAAAACAGAAGAAAATTTTGAAGTAATGACTGAGAATTTTCCAAAGTTAATGGCAGACACTAAATCACAGATATAGGAAGCCTAGGAACAACCAAAGGAGATAAATACCAAAAACTCTACAATAGTTATATCATAATCATACTGGAAAGGAAAGAAAAACTCTTGAAAGAAGTCAGAGGGAAAAACTTTACCTATAGAGGTATAAGCATAAGAATTACAGTGGACTTATCAGAAACCATGCAAGCAAAAACAGAGTAGATAAAATAGCAATAATCACTTTGAATGAGAATGGTCTAAACACACCAATTTAAAAGACGAAGAATGTCAGAGAAGTGGTTTTTTTAAATAGGGAATATATATATATATATATATATATATACACACACAAATATACATATATATGAATATGTGTACATATACATATCCATAATATATGTATTATAATATATATGTACATAAATAATACAATATTGGACTCAATGTATATATATTGGGAAGAAAGGAGAAAAATGCCTTTGTTCTCAAATGACTAATAGTCCAAGTAGGAAATCCCAAAGAATAGACTAAAAATTCCTGGAATAATAAGCAAGCATAGAAAGTCCAGGATATAAAGTTGATATCCAAAAGTCAATTACTTTCCTATATATCAGAAATTAATAACTGAAATATGAAATTAAAAACACAATACCATTTACAATAGCACCCAAAAAATGAAATATTTAGGTATAAGTATAATGGAATTTTATTCCACACAATGGAATATTATTCAGCCTTTAAAAAGAAGAAAATCCTGATATCTGCAACAATATGGAAGAACCTAGAGGGCATTACACTAAGTGAAATAAGCCAGACACAGAAAGACAAATCGCATATACTACTACTTGTATGTGGAATCTAATAAATAAATAAATAAATAAATAAATAAATAAATAAATAAATAAAGTCATAGCACCAGACAGTACAATGGCGGTTATCAGAGGTTGGGGGTGGAGGACAAGGGAAGATATTGATCAAAGGGTACATACTTTCAGTTATAAGATGAATAAGTCCTGGGAACCTAATGTACAGTATAGTGACTATAGTTAATGATAATGTATTATATACTTGAAATTTGCTGAGACATCTCAAGTGTTCTTGCTACAAAAAAAAAAAAAGATAGCTATGGGAGGTGATAGATGTTAATTACTTTGACTATGATAATCATTTCATAATTTATACATATATTAAAACATTGCATTGTATGTCTTAAATACATATAATTTTTATTTATCAAATATATTTTTAAAATAAAACAAAATTTGTGTTACTACCCTTTGACTCCTCTGCCAAAAAAAAAAAAAAAAGATTCTATACGAGGGTATTTTTGTGATATATTCTGGGGTTTTCAGCTTCAGAGACAAGGGAATTTCAAAAGACACATGCTGGAAAACATGAGTTCCAAACCCAATTTTGACACAATCTAGTTGTGTCGTCTTTGAAGTCATTTGACCTCATCTCTGAGCTCAAGTCTGTAAAATACGGGAGTTAGACTAGATTTATAAAGACTGCAAGCTCTAACCAAAAATAATGCTGATGATCAACTGAGCTCAAGAGCAAGCCACTCTAAAACCCAGTGCTAACTCTCCCTCGGCAGTTCTTTTTCTGTTAACAGACAGAAAAGCATATTAAGCAACACAAAGTTCCTCAACATCTAATCATACTATAAGAATGTACTCTCCCATGCACATAGTGGGCATTCAAGAACTTCTTGTTGAAGGATTAGATAATGATAGTAAATGAAACCAAAGAAAAGGGCAGAAAAGAGTAACAATCAAAACAATTACTTCTTTAGGTTCTATATGCCAATTCCTAAACATATATGTGCCTGCCCCCTGATGTTGGTGGCTGGACCAGGGCTGGGACTCTGTGGCTGGCACTGAAGTAGAATTCCCAAAAAAGCATCCTCACCTCAGCTATTGGGGCTAACTCCCTCAGACTGCTGAAGGTTGGGCAAAGCCTCGGTCTTCAGGCAGTCTGCTGGAGAGGAACAGAAAGAGTAGACAGGGTGAGAGCTTGATTCCTTCAATGGCTGCACATGAGAACACTGGAAATTCAGGCTTCATCTCCCAGAGTACCTGGATAAAGTGAGTGCTGTGACTCTATCCCGAGCCAGAGTTACAGATCCAGGGGCCTTGAATGGAGCCTGTGGTGATTTTCAGTTTTGCGTAGTTTCCCCTACCCTTGCTTGTGACTGACGGGGAAGTGATCCTAATTAGTCATTCAGCAACCACAGGTACCTAGCCTGTCTACCTTCCCTGTTGTCAAGCCTTCCAAGCAACATCGGGTCTCACCTAGGCCTAGCCTGTCTCAGCCTGAGCCATCACATCGGTAAGTTCCCAGATTCTGCATATTCTCCCTCAGCAACATCTCTCACATCCATTTCCCCCCACCTGCATCTAGCCTCCCTGGTTAAGGCCCTCATCATCCCTCCCCTAGAATTTTGCAGTCTCCCTGTCCACCACCTCTAAAACACACTAGAGCCAGAATTATCTTTCTAAAGCACCGACCTGATCATTGTCACTCAATTGCGAAAAAAATAAACAAAATATCCTAGGTCGACAGCTTCCAATGTTTTACAGAATAAAACCCAAACTACTCATCCAGCAGCATTCAATCTCAACCTAATTGGACTCTGGGCTTCTTTTCCAATTCTCTTCCAGCCAGCCTGCTCCTGGAAAGCCATCCTGATAAGGTTACCCTAATATACCCAGGGCTCTCCAGACTTTGGGCCTTGACTTTTGCTCTTCCCTACACCTAGAAAGTCTGTCCACATCCCCACCAGCAATTCTATCCACCCATTCCATCTTCTCCAAAGCACTCCGATTTCTCTTTAGTCAAAGGTCATCTCATTTCCTTGTCTTCCTAATCATTTTTCTTTAAAGAATAATCACTTGCATTGTATTGATATTGTCTATTTACTTTCCTGGCACATCTAGGGGTGAGGGGTGGGAATCGTGTTATGATCTTGTCATGCTCCTCTTAGCCCTTTATGGTCCTGAAAGCATGTAGAGTCAAACAATGTAACTTCAGTCCAATCAGTTTCACATACATTATCTCATTTAACCCTTAACAACCCTGTAAAATATTACCATTATTATCATATTGATCATTTTACAAAGAAGGAAACTGAGAGATAGAGAGATTCAATATCTAGACCAAGGGCATGCAGCTGGTGCGGTGAAGCTAGCCCATGGTGGTCATGCTTCTCTTATCTTATCCCACCATCGAGGATCACAAAGCCTATCTCCTACCAAATTACAATGCTTCGCAGATGACCCAAGCCCCCTAAATAGCTGGTAAGTTAAATTTCTTTTCAAATACTACATACACGGTAACAATTTTTCAATTGCTAAACACAGTAAGGACCAACTTGACTTTAAGGTATTTGACAGTGGCTGCCATCTCTCTGCTCATTACATCAGATTTTGATTTTTGTGGTTCACATATCCTGGTCTTCTCTAAGTTAAAATAGAGAACTAATGGGACATTAGTCAGAGTTCTGCCTTCAGAGAACTGGCTGTGCCTTACTTCTGTCCAGGACCTCTTCCCTCTTCCTCCCCAAACCTATTGTCCAGCTCCAACCATACAGACAACCCTAGAGAGAGAAAATTTCAAAGGCAGGATTAAAAGGATCAGATCTCACATAGGAGCTTTGCAGGGTACCTCAAACACAGGAGTTCAAGGCCCATCAACAAAGTTCTAAGGCACAATCTTTCATCTCCTGAGATCCATCCATTGGCTGAACTCAAACATCTCACCAATGTTTTTTTTATAAAATCTTTTACAAGGTGACTGAGTAATGACACATTTTCCTCTTCTGTCACAACTTACACTGAAATGATTGTGCTCTGGGCCTAAGGGTGAGTGGATACTCTCTGAGAATCTAACAAGCTGAGCTTCTTTCTCTTGTGTGGAAAGCATTTCAATTAAAGGAGAGAAACAAGCCCCATCAACTTTAAGCACCAAGAAGAATACACAATGAGTGGCATTTCTTTTCCACTGTAACATTAATTAATCAAACAGAGATGACAAGGACTAATAGTATCACAAGGCAGGGAAGCAAGGGTCTTTGCTGTTTTCTAAATTGTCAAAGCAAGTACCCATCCTTGAAGCCTGCTCGGAGGCAGTATTTATAAGCTCTTCAGGTGCTAATTCCCTTTCTGATGCTGCCATAGCAATACATATGTTTGTTTGTTTTTTCAGGTTCCCAGGTGAAACATTTGAAGGAAAAGCACCATGTTATTATTACAGAGAAAGAATAGCCCTTTTAGTCCTTGGGAACAGAATGACAATATCTTCTATTTGTGCAGCCCCTTCTATAATAAGAGGAGCTTGATAAGCAAGGGTAGGGCTTATCTCCATTTTGCAAATTTTATAAGCAAGAAAACGGGAAAACAGGGGAGAACCATGAGAAATACAGCATAAGGAATAATTGGGAAAAAACATAAATGGCCTTGAGTTCCAAGCTAAGGTCAGTAACCTTCACAATATTATTTAATAATTACTAGTAATATTGATAAAATAACTGCTCTTTTTTTTTTTACTACTACATGTATTATCTCAGTTAATCCTTATAACAGTCCTGTAGTATAAGGATTATACCCTTCTCCGCTTTTCAAATGAAGAGCCTATGGCTTAGAGGAGTTAAATACCACAGCCAAGATCACAGAAGTAATAGAAATAAAATTAGGCAGGCCATTTTAAGGACATTAAGAGGTGACATGATCTTTCAAAAGTGTTGATCTGACTGCTCGGTTGGAAAAAGACTGTAGAGAAGCAAGAACAGAAGCAAGGAGACCCAGGAGGCTATTACAGGAATCCATGCAAGAGATGATGGTGGATCTGGTGAAAGCAGAAGACGTGGTGAAAAGTGATTCCGGATCAATCTTAAAGATAAAGCCAATAGGATTTCCTGACTGTTTACACATGGGTGGTGAGAGAAAGAAAAGAGTCAAGGGTAATTGCAAGTTTGGGGACTTAAATAATGGAATAAGAGATTGCTATCAACTAAGATGGGGAAGGCTGCAGCTATTGCAAGTTTGGCAAAAATCAGGAGATAGGAATTCAGTTTTGGACAGATTAGGTTTAAGAAGTCAATGGGACATCCAAGTGGAGATGCCAAGCATAAAAGTCTGGAGTGGACATATCGATTTTGGAATCACTGACATATAGATCGTATTAATAGCCATGAAACTGAATGAGATCACCAGGGAACTGACTAGAGATAGAAAAGAAGACAAAATCAAGGACTGAGCCCTAGGACACTCCTATGTTAAAAGATTAGGGAGAAGAGAAGGAACCAGCAAAGAAAGCCAAGGAGGAGGAGCCAGGAGGGTATGGCATACTGGAAGCCAAGCAGAGCAAGTATTATCAAAGAACAGGGAATGAACATATATGCCAAATGCTGCTAACAGTTCAAGAAATATGAAGACTGATAACTAACCATGGGACAACAGCAACATGGAGGTCACAGGTAACCTTGATAAGAGTCGTTTCCAAGAAGGACTTGGGGGAAAGCCTGATTAAGCATATTTAAGGGAAATCAGGAGGAAAGAAATTAGACACAGGGAGCATAGATAGTGCTTTCTGGGATTTTTGCTGCATCTGGTGCAAAGAATGGAGTGGGAGCTGGTGGAGAACATGAAATTTTAAGATGGGAGGTATAATAGTACATTCATAAGAATGATTCAGTAAAGAATAAGTAGTCGGTGACGTAAGAGATAAGGGAGAGTGGCTATAGTGATGTCCTGAAACAAGAGAAAGATGGGATCTAGTGAACAAGTGGAGGCACTTGCTGTGAGTTTGAAAGGTACACACTGGCAGGTGAGCAGTCTGTGGAAGCTACGTCCAATTGCTTTGATGCCCTCAATAAAGTAGGATGCATGAACACCAGCCGAAAGCAATGCTGGGAGAGAAGGTGTTGAAAGTTTGAGGAGAGAGGGGGTCTGCAATAACTGTTATTTGGGGGAAGGGAAGGAGGAGGAGTGCTTAATTATCTTTTAGTTAATAAGTACCTAAAATTCAAATGTAATATAATTACTTCTATTCCAAGTGTGGGAAGAAGAGAAACGCACACATAATTTTGTCAAAAGGGGTAGCTATGCCATTAGAAGATATTGTCTCATGCAGCACCTTTTTCAAACATAGGTGTCTATATCCAAGAACAAACTGAAATATTGCCAAGTGAGGAGCTCCCTAACAATTGTCTGTGGGTGGTACTAGGAAAGGATAGGATATCAGCCTCAAGGAAGAAAAACACTAAAATCTTTTTCCAGACGCTATAATTTAAGGCAAAATCTGGCCTTCTTCCTCCTGTACAATGATGATGGGTGGCTAGAGCCAGGAGAAGAACGGTAAGTGCAACTATCAGTATGGTAAACAATTTTTGTTTAAAAAGTGGTGGTAGCTCAGAAGGCTGGTATCATAAAAATCCTTGGTTGGTATCTAGAGTTAATGAAAAGCAGCATGGTTGATTTGCAACAACACGGATGGATCTAGAGGCTATAATGTTAAGCGAAATAAGTCAAAGAAAGACCAATACCATGTGATTTCACTCATGTGGAATTTTAAAAACCAAACAAACAAAGAAAATAAACCAAAAAACAGACTCTTAAATACAGAGAACAAACTGGTGGTTACGGGAAGGGAGGTGGGTAGGGGGATTGGGTGACATGGGTGATGGGGATTAAGAGTACACTTACCTTGATGAGCACTGAGTAATGTATAGAATTACTGAATCGGTATATTAAATACCTGAAACTAACGTAACACTGTATGTTAACCATAATCCAATTTTTAAAAAAATAAAGGAACTGACCTAAGTAACTTTAGAAAACAATGTTCGACTGGGAATGTAAAACCAAAAATAAATGAAAATTATACCATAAATAAATAAATAAATAAATAAATAAATAAGAAAAAACAAGATGGTTAGTAATTCAGAAAATGAGGGGGGACAGTTTGCTGTGGTGATGTCAGGAACAGCAGGACATTGTCTGGAAAGTGGAAGGGGATGCCCCACCATCTAGAACAGAGCCCAATCAAAAAGTAGATTCCTATGGAAAAGAGAGTGCCCAGTTGATAAGGCCTTGGCTCTACCCTGGCCTAAAACTTGACCTTAACACCACTACCTAATCTTTCCATTTCCTCAAGGGGTGCTAAGTGTTACTGAACCACATACCAAAGAATTTTCACAACCTTTCCTATCTAGGAACACAAGTAGAGTAATAGGCACCATCAGAAGACACGGAGACTTTAACCTCTCCAGTTTCTTTCGAGAGGTCATCAGTGTCTTGGCAAGGAGGATTATAGACTCAGGAGCCCAACTGACATATGGCCTGGAGTGATTATAAAGCATTCTTTTCTATCTTTCCAGGAAGAGCCTGTTTTACTCCAAAGGCACAGATAGTAGTCATGTGGAAATTCAGAGTTGTATTAGTTATCTATTGCTGTGCAATAAATTACCCCCAAACTTAACATCTTAAACACACATTTTTTAAATGTTTATTTATTTATTGAGAGAGAGAGACAAAGAGAGAGAATGCACAAGCAGAACAAGGGACGGAGAGAGAGAAGAGAAAGAATCCCAAGCAGGCTCTGTGCTGTCAACACAGAGCCTGATGCAGGGCTCGAGCTCACAAATCATGAGATCATGACCTGAGTCAAAATCAAGAGTTGGACACTTAACCGGCAGAGCCACCCAGGCGCCCCAGGGGTCATTTGAGATGCTGCTATCATAATAGTGAACTTAACAACTAACCAAACATAGCCTCTGGAATCTTCCCTTCAGATTGTTTTCCTCTATTCCCAGCTCTGAGTAAAATAAAACTCAGAAATGAAAGAAGGCCAGCTCTTGATCTTCTAAAATGTTGGCTTTCCTGGGCATAGTAGCCCCAGGGGGGCTGTTTTTATTTTTTATAACACACAAGCCTCTAGCTGCAGGCTTGGGGTCTGCTTTTGGCTCTGGGCTTCTGGTCTCCACACCACTTATGCTCACAGCTCTCACTGGCTCATGACTCATGTGGTCTCTCAGGATGTTTCTTTCCTTTCTTTTTCCTTTCTTTTCTTTCTTTTCTTTCTCTCTGAGCTTTAGTTCATTCATTGTCAACTGCTACTGTATTTCCCTCTCTGAAGGCCTTTGTCCACTGCCCAGGACACAGGCCCATTGCTTCCTGACAGGAGATTTTCCTAGGAAGGCAAGTGAATGAATGACACATACTTTTCTCACTCAAATCCTAGCCTGTCCTGCTTCCACCGAGAAAGAAATGGAAGGTACAATTACATAGGCAAGAGATACTTCAGAATGTTCCCACCTTCAGTTTAAACACAAATTTCCAAGCTTATGAGAAGAGAACTGAAAAGCCCATGAGGAGCATTCTCCTAAGAAATGAGTTATGAGGAATTCACATCACACCAGAAACAATCTCATCCCTCATTATTGTTCACACTTCACAGAAGGACACTTGTCCAAGCCTGTTGTGCTTGGGAAGCTGCCCTGTGAGGAGCAGAGCAAAGGCTGGTGTTACTTGTCCAAAACCTCTTCAGCGGTACACTTAACCCCATGTTCAGAACTACCCCAGAGCTCAGTGATGGAACCAATCAGCCGCTTCCTTTCCTGGAACTTTCTACAGCTCCAAGGAAGGTGGTGATGTAGGGCAGTGACTGGTTCATGCACTTCGGTGCCATACAAACCTGAGCCTGATTCCTGGTCCATCTTCTTACTGACAATCCTGGCAACCCTAGGCCCATGTCTGAGCCTTCTGTGCTTATTTCACATCCTTAGGGAAAGGATTAAATGATGCAGTTCTTGGGATGACTGGGTGGCTCAGCTGCTTAAGCATCTGACTTTGGCTCAGGTCATGATCTCACAGTTCATGGGTTCGAACCCCGCATCAGACTCTGCGCTGATAGCAAGGGGCCTGGAGCCTGCTTCAGATTCTCTCTCTCTCTCTCTCTCTCTCTCTCTCTCTCCCCCCCTCCCCCACTTGTGTTCTGTCTCTCCAAAATAAATAAATAAATAAATAAACAGTTTCTTAAAAACTGATGTAGTTGTTGACATAGATTAAAAGCCCAGGGTCCCCACTACCCCTGATTTCCAAGACTGTCCTAATCCTCTTAGCAGAGCTCCCATTTTTCCACACTCCTTTCCATGAACACTCTTCTTCAAAAGGTACTACATCAGGAAAATCTCTGTGAACCTCTTGAGTGAAAGAAAGCTGGTAAGCTCATTTGTGCTGCGCCATTTGGGACCTTGAGGCCTCTCTGTCACTCATCAAGGGGTCTCTGTGGTTAAACAGGGACACATGGAGACACCTTGAAATCCTCTTCCCGGATCTACTCCCAACCTATGATGACTCCAATCATGCCAATCCTCAGCCCTGGGTAAACCCAATCATCCATTTTATCTACTCCTGTTCCTAAGCAACTGAAAATTATAAAAGCCAGCTGACCAGTTCCCATTATTAATCTATGTTATTCCACCTCAGTTGTTCACTAATCCTTTTATTCATCCTTATTAACTGTCTATCCTACTCCATATGGCAGCAATTCCAATCTATTCTACTCTTATAATCTTAAAGTACCCAAGACCCTTCTTTTTTTTTTTAATGTTTATTTATTTTTTTTGAGAGAAACAGAGACAGAGAGACAGAGTGCAAGCAGGGAAGAGGCAGAGAGAGACAGACAGAAAATCCCAAGCAGGCTTCCTGCTGTCAGCACAGAGCCTGATGTAGGGCTTGAACCCATAAACCATGAGATCTATGACCTGAGCTGAGCCTCCTACTTCACTGAAAACTTTAAGGTTCTCCCCTTCACCTCCCCCTTCCTTCACCTCAAAGTAGCTTCAGTGCTTCACCTGCCCCTCTGGCCTCTTCAGTATGCAAAGTAAGGATCTCAACCTGTCTCCAGTGCTAATGGTGATCACTGGGCTTTGGTTCTCCTAGATTCCATCACATTAATCAGCCCATCTCCCTCTCTCAAATGTTCACTAGCTCCCACGATGCCTCTTCATGTGTCCTCAGCCCTGTCCCCACATCAGGCAACTCTCCTTCCACCCATCAACATCACACACACATCCCAATCACTACCCATGGTTCTCCATCACTCATTCACCTCTCAACTGCCCAGAATCAAGCTTCTATGTCAAATACTCCACCAAAAATGCTCTCTCCACTATCCCTGAGACCTTTCTAATTGGAAATCCTATGGCCTCATCTCAGTCCTCCTCCTATGTGACCCCTCCACAACACTCCTGAAACTCTGTTTCCTTCTGTGCTCTCTCCTCCTACGGATCATCCTCATCTCCACTGCCCCTACCCCTTGCTCTTCCTAGCCCTCAAATGTAAACATTTCAGACATCCTCCACCGGTGTCTTCTCTCTTCCACACATGCTTCTGTGCAATCATACCTACTCCCCTGGGTCTGGCTATTATCACATCAACACAAAAGACTCAAACTTACTTCACTAATGCAGACCTCACTTCTAAATCTTCATTCCTTCTGAGATTTCCAGCTTCCTACCAAACATGACTCCAAAACCACCTGCCTTCACTGATAGCTCACCAATGCTTCATCCATTTTAGAACAGAACTCACCACTTTTTCCACTAGACCCCAAGCAGTCTGCACCTATGTTTCCTCTTCCTACCTTCCCTTTAATTATTTTCTCTTCTTACTCTGTTTATACAATTAGGTTCTTCCTTAGTTTACCTGAATAGAACTCCAATTCCTCAAATGACTGAAAGCCATCCAGTCACCAACCTTGCTGCTGGTTTTCCATTTCCATTGGCACCATCTTTACAATTCTGTCGTTGGGACCTTATTGCTGGTGATGCATCTTAAATCTCTCACATCCCCAAATGATGTTTATGACTCAGCAGTAACAGACCCGAAGCAATGGCCTTAAGGAGCGAGATCAATCCACTAGATCAATCCACTATAGTGAATACAGGGAACCTGAGTGGAGGCAAGATCAGGTTCATGATGGCTGCCACACAGCACAGAGAGATGCCCCCCGTGCGTCTGGTTACAAAGGGAGAGACCAGTGGTAGGTATCACAAGTCACAAACAAATACACTCTTCAGTTATTGCCCCCAGTTACTGGGGCCTGCAGGAATAAAGGTTACATTTAAGGACACTGAAAAATGCCTTGTCCAAAAAAAGAAGGGCCTCTATGCTTTCAGGCAGAAGCACCAGGAGGGAGAACATTTCTGCAAAGCATTATGAGGCTTCCCATAAAACACAACTGCCTTAGTCAGCTTGCCAAGGCCGTAACTATGGAAGTAGACTCAGTGTGCCAAGGGACCCTTCTCATTTGAAAACCAAAGCTGCCTTCCCTCTTCCCCACCCTGTTGGGAAAAAGCATCCCTGGCTTAGTCTTGCCAAGGTGGAACCAGCTTACCACGGCACTCTGATGCAGGACAGGGTGCAGAAGAGATACTTTCTCTAGTCACCTTCAGCTGCTTCTAAGGTTCCTGTGATTTATCAAAACACCAAGCAAGACTGGGACATGGTTCTAAGTGAAGCATGTTTCCCCTACTGGCAACGAACCTGTGAAGCAGATGGGAAAGGGCAGCGACCATCAGACGGCCGTCAGCCAAGCGAGGCCAGCTTTGCTAACCAACAATTCAGACACATTTGTCATTCCCTGCCTTCTGTGTCAGGCACTGCATCTTAAAAACAGGAGTCCTGTTTCAGCAAGACTATGTAGAAATATGCAGCCCATTTCCATTTCCTTCCATGCCGCATGTGTCCGTTTTCTCCACAGTTTCCTGGTGATTTATAGTGATTGCAGGCAGTGAAGAGTCAGCAATGATTAACTGAAGGAGACACCTCTAAGTCACAGATCAATTCACTTCCTTCTTCAGCAATCTGAAGAAGGAATCTCATTTCTTTGTGGTTATTTCAGTACCTTTGCATCTTGGTAATAAATGAGACTTCCAGAGCTCATCTCTCCATCTGATAGTTTAAATCTTGGCAGTTGGTAGGGAAGAAGGGCAGAAGGAAATTTTGCCAAGGGCATTTCCTACCAGGCCACGTATTCCAGAAAGCCTCACTCTGCACCCATCTCATTTTATGGACCATCAAAGACTGTATAGTAGCTCTCAAGTGGTAGACAGAGATATAGGTTCAAGATGACATATTTCATCACTTATAGAATAACTTCTTGGGAAGGAGTTCTCAACCCTGAAGTCAACACCCATCAAAGTAGTCTTTGCAGCTGAGGAAGAGAATGATCTGAATTTTAAAAACGCTATCAGTAGACTATTCTCCTGGGTCACTTTTCAGTCCCTTCTGCCAGTCCTCTGGAGCAGGTACTAGCAAACCAGACTGATTTAGCTGGATCTTCTTTCCCTGCCACAACAGTGCAGTTAGCAATAAGGTGGTCAAAAAAGCAGGTCAGCAGATCAAGTGGGAGAGGAAGGAGAAAGAGGCAAATGAAGACTGTCCTCATTAATTAGTCCATGAATATTGTAAAGCTGAGTGCAGGGCCATGCCCAAACCACTGAAAGAGAAGGACACTACGAACCAACAACTTTGACCATTTAATATGTGTGTCTTCATCACTGGACTCACTCCACACCAAAGTCAAACTGTTCTGTTCTCATTAAATACCTTTAGGGGCACCTGGTGGCTCAGTCGGTTAAGCGTCTGACTTTAGCTCAGGTCATGATCTCATGGTTCATGAGTTCGAGCCCAGGATCGGGCTCTGTGCTGACAGCTCAGAGCCTGGAGCCTGCTTCTGATTCTGTGTCTCCCTCTCTTTCTGTCTCTCTGTCTCTCTGTCTCTCCGTCTCTCTCTCTCTCTCTCTCTCTCTCTCTCTGTCTCTCAAAAAATGAATAAACATGTAAATACCTTTAGAACTTTATATCCTAGCCTGAATGGAGATGTGTTTTTGTGTGTGTATGTGTGTGTGTGTGGGTGGGTGTTTGTGCTGAAGAGTATATCCAGTTAAGATGTAGAAAAAAATACGAGTCAAATGCTGAAAAATCTGTAGAAAAATTAAATCACAAGGGTTGCTTTTCTAGTGCCTGTCTTGGTTTTTTTTTTAATGTTATATTCTACTAAAATGTTTTGTTAAATAATTTTGTAACTTCAATCTCATTGCTAACAGTTCAGTCTCTGATGAAGCATCATAAAGTGCTTCCACTCATATTTCATTGGCCAAAGCAAGTCACATGGTCATGCCTAACTTCAAGGGAGTCAGAAAGTATCCTGTCATTATTCACATCAAAGCAGTCACCAACCCGTGTAGATTCTACTTCCAAGGATCTCCCAGATCATTCCCTTCCTAGCCATCGCTACTATGCGTTGAGCACTCAGGCCTCTGTACTTCTCACCTGCACTGTACCATTTCCCACTGCTGGTCTGGCCTCTTTCCAATCCATTCTGCAAGCAGAGGCCAGAGGTCACTTTTGAAAGCACAGTCTGTGCCCTCAGCAGAGTCCTGCAGATTTCAGGTCAGCATTCAAAACCCTTAGAATGACATGAAGACTCTAGGTATGGCTAATGCCCACATGCCTGGCCTCATGTCCACCCCTCCCTCACATTCATTTTGCTGAACCCCTTACAACGCTGTCTCTTACTAAAGTTTACACTTCTGTTCCTGGCCCGTGCTACTCCCTTGGGCTGAGATACCTTTCCACCACTTCTCTTACCAGCTAACTAAATCAAGCCTTACAAAAATCAAGTCAAGAAATTTCTTTTTTTCTTAAATGTTTATTTATTTTTGACAGAGAGAGAGAGATAGAGCATGAGTGGGGGAGGGGCAGAGAGAGAGGGAGACACAGAATCGGAAGCAGGCTCCAGGCTCCGAGCTGCCAGCACATAGCCCGACGTGGGGCTCAAAACCACAGACTGCGAGATCATGACCTGAGCCAAAGTCAGATGCTCAACCCACTGAGTCACCCAGGGGCCCCAAGTCAAGAAATTTCTATTTGAGGAGACCTTCCCTAACTGCCCTCTACCCCAGGTTTGACTTGCGTGCATTGATGCCCCAGAGCACCCTGTGCATACTTTATTCTAAGCACTCTCCATACTGTGTTTAGCCTTCATCTTACCTATCTTGTTCCTACACGTGACTTTTAGCCTCTTGAAATCAGGAAATAATATCTAGCATTGTGCCAGATATGGATTAGGTATTCCCTAAATGCCAGCTGATTGGATGCATTTATAAGGATATGCCAGGCTTTGCGCTAAGTACTAAAGTCTCAAAGGTGAATCACATACACTATGCAGAGACATATATACCATCAATGGGAGGTTTCTGGAAGAAAGAGCCAAACCAGCAGAGCCAAACCAGCGGGACCTAAAAACTGGAGAAAGAAGAAAAGGCCAGTTTCCTACCAACTAGGTAAACAAATGCTGTTTCAATTTCCATTCCTTTCCAGGCCTCAGGCACAGCAGCCCTTCCTTTGTAATAAATGATGTTTTCCTTTTCCTTTATCTTTTCTCTCCACTAAAATCCTCTGACCTCTCTCCTTCCCTAAGAATCCTGAGATGCCTCTAGAACAAATGCAAAAGCCTAATTTAGTTTATCCCTTCCAGATAACACATTTGCACCTTAAACTGCTTTATCACAGTGAGCAACAAGTTACTTCTAGAAGAAATTCAGGTTCACAGCTAGGGATTAGTGTCAGGATTAAGGACCACATCAAAGAGGGGAAAAAAAAAAACAAGACAGAGAATTTTGATCTACTTCTTAAGTCACAGATATAAGTGGTTTCCTTTTCGGACACATAGACGAGCTCTAGTGAGGAAGTACTATTCACCTGTACCGACCTACACAGGTAACAGGTAATGTCTCTGTCATCAGCACTAAAGAGCACCACATACAATGAAGAAAAATGGACCATGCCTTCTTTTCTCCAAGCTTCCAGAGTCTCCCTGCATTTTTAGTCTGACTCCACTAACAAACTCCTCAGGAAAGAACTGGTTTACTCGTTAAGAATGTTTGTATTAAGCATAAAATAAAAAATGAAAATAGAATCCCATTTTTGTCCTGGTTCCCAGAAAACAATATTAACAACCACACATAGTACTTCCTAGGCTACACACATTATAACATCACTAAATAAACAAGGAGGCAAGACAGGCTACCCAATTTTCTAACTTTTCAATTTATGTGTAAAATGGATATGATAATAGCACCTACTTTACAACAGGGAATCTCAACGTCAACAATATCAGCATTTGGGCCTGGATAATTCTGTTGTGGAGAGCTGTCCTGGGCCTCACAGGATGTTAGCAGCATCCCTGGCATCCAACCACTTGATTCTAGTAGCACTTCCCGCCCCCTCAGTTATGAAAATCAAAATGTCTCCCAGATATTATCAAATATTCCCTGGGGTGCCAAACCATCCTTGGTTTAGCACCAAGGACAGAATAAACAAATCAATACACATCGAATGCTTAGACGTATTCCTGGCACATAGCAAATGCTCCACAACTCCACCCGGAGGATAACAGAGTCTGAAGAACAGAAAGACAGTTTGCCCTGTAACAGAGGATTTCACTATTCTTGTAGAGTTCCTAATAAAGTTACACATTTCTGAATCACCCTCCATCCATCAAAGGCCTTGGTAACGGGACCCAGGTGGCACCAGCCACCTGACAAACTTCTAAATACTACATGATTATCTCTCCCTCTCCCCTCTTGAATGATACAAGCAATTTGTTGAAAATAGTGTTTATTATCCCCCTCGATACTTGAATGCCTGCTCAGCCAAAGACGTTGTACACTATAGAGAATATTTCTATTGGATTTTACAAACAATAAATATAACCCATCTGGCCTCGCTGTTTTTATCTTTGTTTAAAGGCCATTTTGTTAGAGTATTAAAAAATTCAGTCTCCCTACTGCAGAAGGAAATGTTACTGCATTGCAGTGACTCTTTGGTGCCCGACGGCTATCCTCGTGCTCAGAAGTAACCAAAGCAGCCATTCCACTGGCAGACAATGCTCGCTGATAGACTTTATCCTATCCCAGGCCTGACCCCCTTCCTGTAACCTCTCTGCCCATTGTTTAGTCAAGTACAAATTGGGCAGCTGCTGTGCTCAAAAGCCACAGACAAGACCGACTGCCTTTCGTAATAGACAAATGAAGATAAAGACAATCCTCAGTTTGGTCCTCTCTTCCCTGACTAAAGATATACAGCTCAGTTCATGATTCCTCACAGACAATGAATAGTGTCCTGGCCCCTAACCATCTTGGTCTCCCTTCTTGAGATGCACTTTAATTTGTCAATGGACTTTCAAAATAAGATGTCCATACTGCACACCACACCCCAGGGACAATCTGACCATCAGAGTACCCAGCAGGACTATAACATCACTGATTACACTCAGTCACCTGCAATACAACCCAAGATGTTCATCTCTGTTCACAGGCAAGGCTTCCCAGATGCTTCCTCTTTTTTTTTTTTATTTTTAATGTTTTTTTTATTTATTTTTGAGACAGAGAGAGACAGAGCATGAACGGGGGAGGGGCAGAGAGAGAGCGAGACACAGAATCGGAAGCAGGCTCCAGGCTCGGAGCCATCAGCCCAGAGTCCGACGCAGGGCTCGAACTCACGGACCGTAAGATCGTGACCTGAGCCGAAGTCGGACGCTCAACCGACTGAGCCACCCAGGCGCCCCTAGATGCTTCCTCTTTAAGGCAAAGTAAGACTCAGGTCTTTTCATGTAAATTCCCTTCCAACACTTTACCCTCATCCTATATATTCAAGGTCATATTTTGAACCAAAAATTTGTATTTTGTATTTATCTCTACCATATTTACTCTTGTTGTCTTTTTCTTTAATGTTAATTCATTTTTTGAGAAAGACAGACAGAGCATGAGTCAGGGAGGGGCAGAGAGAGAGGGAGACACAGAATCCAAATCAGGCTCTATCCAGGCTCTGAGCTGTCAGCACAGAGCCTGATGTGGGGCTCGAACTCACAAACCATGAGATCATGACCTGAGCCAAAGTTGGACACTTAACCAACTGAGCCACCCAGGCGCTGCTAATCTGGTTGTCTTGAGAAGGAGCCAGAATGCCAAGATAGCTTGGAATGTTCATCCTGTAAACCATGGCTTCAGCTGCTTCCTCCTGCAACTTTTCTCAGCAGTTGACTGAATAAACTATGTCAGGGGTAGGCAAACTATAGCCCATGGGCCAAATCCAAGGCACCACTTGCTTTTATAAATAAAGTTTTATTGGAACACAGCCATAATCATTTATATGCCTATCATCTATGGCTGCTTTTCCACTATAATACCAAAGTGAATAGTTGCAACAGAAACCATACAGTCTACAAACCAAAAGTTTTACTATCTGGCTCTTTACAGAAAATGTTTACTGATCCCCAAACTAAAGTCTTGAAATATATATATGTATAAAATATACATATATACATACTTACATACATATATATACATATATACATATATACATACATATATACATATATACATATATACATATACATATATATACATATACATATATACATACATATATACATATATACATATATATACATATATACATACATATATACATACATATATACATACATATACACACACACACACACACACACACAATCAAGTCAAAGACAGGGTGCTATGGGCCTACAGTTTATTACAAATGATTAATCAGGACATTTAGTAACAGTGGTTCATACAGTTTTGAATACATGTAAAAATGCAGTCATTCCCAGGGTCTGTGTAGAATTCAAGATACATTCTGCTCTTGGTGTTGCTTGATCCTAATAATCTCATCAAAGTAAGAATGGGATTAATTAACTGTTTATTAACTAATTCAAAAACTCTTCTGCTCTGATACAGACAGATGAAGGAAAATAATGAGAACCAGAACAAGTAAATTTTAAAGGAAAGACAGGCTGGGGAGAAAATGTATTGTAAGAAGTAGCCAGAGGCCCAAGAGGGGCCTCTACAGAGATAGATTTGTTCCAATGGTAGTTAATGCTTCCCACCATGCTGGCTTGGCTTTGTTAGGGTTTGACGTTGCTCCAGAGGCACATAACTTAGAAAATTACCACGGTCCCTGCCTGAGACTGCTATCAGATGGGCTCCCTCACAGTTGCCCCCATAGACAGGTGATTACTTACCAAATCCCAACACTGTATTGGAATCCAACATCTTGCATGGTGGTAAATTCTCACAGCCTTAAGTCTAGGCAACCCAAAGCCATCTGTCTTCTTTTAAAGGCTGTTCCCCTTTCTCTTTCCAACTGACAGTCCCCACAGCAGGTGCCTAGAGCCAGAGCACAGCAGTCTAGACTGTGCAAGGTAAGCTCAGAGAAAAAAAACTGACTGCTCAGAGAAAAAAAACAATATTTGCACTTGAAAACACATAGGCACTAAAATACCCAATTGCTAAGAAATGTTCAGCCCAATGCACTGAGCCTGAAAATGATCTCAGACTGGGTCATCTCCCAGGGAGGGAGAGAATATTACCAAGGCTAAGGTCATCGGCTCTGGTATCTGGCAGACCCAGAATGGAATCTTGACCTGTGGCTTGAGGCTTCCAAGCCTCAATTTCATCAAGCAATAGTAATGCTTCCTCACAGGGTTAGTGTAAGAATAAATGACATAATGCAGGCACCTGGGTAGCTCAGTTGGTTAAGCATCTGACTTTGACTCAGGTCGTGATCTCACAGTTTGTGGGTTTGAGCCCCGCATGGGGCTGTATGGACAGTTCAGAGCCTGGATCCTGTTTCAGATTCCGTGTCTCCCTCTCTCTCTGCCCCTCCCCCGCTCATGCTCTGTCTGTGTCTCTCAAAAATAAACATTTTTTAAAAATAATAAATGATATAGTGCATATAAAGGACATAGTACCGGGTACGTAGTAAGCATTCAGAAAATATTGATTCAAACTTTATCATTATCTTCATGTTTATATTAACAAGCACATAGGAAATATTTGAATGTCCAACGATGTAAGGCAATGCCCCAAGTATCTCTCTTTGAGCAACAGCACTGAAATCACATGCCCCATTTAAATGAGAACACAAAGGCCTACAAGTTTTTAGATTTCCCCAAGGCAAGAAAAGAAGCAGTGATTCAAATGTGGAAAGAATGCTTTCAGTCCACTGCCTATTTGAGATACTCTCATAAAAGAAGTCATTATGTTATTCAACAAGTAATTGCCTTTGTTTTATTATTTTTCCAAATAAAAAATCAACCATGTCAAACCTAAGAGCCAGGAGTCCCCAAGTCCTCCAGCCTTTACCAAGTAACCCTTCCCTGTAATATTTGTATCAAGTACGATACAGGTTCAACTACTTAAAAAAAATAAAATAAATAAAGAGAAAGAGATACAAAAACACTGTGGGTCCAGCAAGACAGAAGTTTACTCCACCTTTATGGTAACAGTCCAGACAGGAGACAACATTGAATGGCTCTGCTCCACAAGAGCATGTGGGAACCCAGCCTCCTTCTGCCTTGTTGTGCCAGCTCATGCGGTTCCCTGGACCAGCAGCACCAGCATCACACAAGAACTGGTTAAAAATGCGAATTCTCATGCCCAACCCCATATCTACTGAGTCAGAAACTCTGGGGTACGGCTCTGCAATCTGCACTTGACAAGCCTTCTAGGAGTTGCCCTTCTCTTTGAGGTCAAACTGGACTTACTGCTACTTCCATGTTCTTGGCCATGGAAAGGAGGAAAAAAGGAGATAAGGGGCAAGTCATTTCCCATTAAGAAAATAAAATGGAAATTACTCATGTTGCACATTTTGTTCACCCTCCCCTGACAAAATGCACGGTCAAAAGGACACATCTAGCTGCAAAGCAAACATAGTCTCTAGCAAGGCAGTCACGTGCCTTGGTGAGTCCTAGATGAAAAAGCAAGAATAGATGTTGGTAGACAATTAGAAGTCACTGCCACACTAACAGAGGAAATGGCTATAGCCTCCCAGTCCCACATGATGGGAAGCCCAACATCCCATCTCATCTCAGGCAGGCTGCATTTTCTTCCTCTAGCTTTGCCTTCTTCTATCCCCTAAATAACGATCTTAGGTCAGTCCTCTTAAGGCTACCCTCTTCTCTTCCTCTCCCTCATCACCCCAGTCTCTTTCTTTCATTTCTCCCCAAACCCTTACACAACGGTGGTTATGTGGAACATAAGTGTGGGTGTGGGGCATACTAATGCCCAGTGAGTAACTTAAAATCAAAGCCACCCTATTCTAAAGATCCTCTCAATCATTCCTACCAGAACCTCTCCCCGGTCAACTTTCTTGCCTTTCTCCATCTCTGAGTCCCTCATCAATTCATTTCTCAGCTGCCTATGGGACTCTAAAACTGCTCCCAGATTCTTAGAGAAATTCTGCCCTCTCTTGGTCTCTGAACTCAGCCAATGGGGGCAGGAAAACAGAGCAAGCAGAACATCCCCTCATATCTAAAGGAGCTAACAATGAATTGTTCAAAACAAAGGCAAATCTCAGACAGGAATTCTTCTATCAGGTTGAAAACAATACATTTTTTTCCACCCCCAGCATGTGTCGTGGTGCCATCATGCACAGCAGTTCATCTCTGAAACAGTGTTTTCCTAGCAGTGATGCTGTTGGATCACCAGGTAAATTTAACTCAATCAAATCAAAAGGGTGTAGAAGAAGGAAGTATGCAGTAGGTAGCATTGTTTCACATGTTTATTTTTCATTTTCAAAAACAGGCTCAAGACTAAATTCTACTCTGAAATGGCAAAGACCTATTAAAACATTCTTTCTAGAAGAGCACTTCCTTCCATGCTATCAACAGGCTATTTCACTTAATTGCCAGAGAGAAAAAATGTTTACTTAATTAAAATCTTTACATAAAAGAAGTATTGGGGTAAAAAGTTGAAACAGTACAAAGAAGTACAAAAGATGCATCTCCCTCCGTACCATGTTTCCCCTCAAAGTTTACTTTGGTAACAACTGCACGTGCCTCCTTCCAGGAAAATAATGTGCATTTTATAATGATGCTTATGGCTAAGCATTAATTGGACACCTACTCTGCACTGGGCACGGCACTAAACATTTTTCACATAAGCTTATAACCCTCATGCCAGCCTTATGAGTAACCCCCATTTTACAGGTGAGGAAACTGAGGCACGGGGAGGGACCTGGGCAACGTAGCCAGGGTCACGCATCAAGTCATACTCCACAAGTAGTGGAGTACTGCCAGCCCAGGCAGGTGGACTCCAGAGTCCAGGCTATACAGCAACACAATGAGAGGGATCATCTCCACCCAGTGGACGCTTATTTCTCAAAGGAAAGCCATCGAGACACTCACTCCTGGAACCCCAATGCAGCTGCTCACGAGACGTTCCCTCCCACAACGATGCATAGCATTTTCAGATTATTCTCCACTCAAGAAATAAAACAGTATTTTTAAAATAAAATTGCAAAATAGAGAAAACCTTGTGGGAAAAGAGATTAGACCCAAGGCATAGCTAAGAATTGGGGGTAGATGGCCCCTCCCTTCCCTTTCCCTGTGTCCTCTCTCCTAAGGATTGCTGATGTGAGCATTTCCAGGATTACAGATGAAAGAGGGAGGAGCCAGAGGGGTCTTCTTCCAGCCCAGAAGTAAAGGCAGGGGAGGCATCTTCCAGGTGGTTCCATCTGGGGAGAAGACTGCTCCACAGGGGGTGGCATGACCCCCGAGTCTCAGAAAGGGGATTGGGATTGAGCGGTGTCAAAGAAAAATTGCACCACACAGAGAAACTGGCAAAGAAGACTTTATTCAAGACTCTCTCAATAGAGAGGAGAGACTGAACAAAAGGCAAGGTGGGAGAGCTGTGAAGTGTTGGAGCGAGCTGGTGGAAAAATATTAGAGGAAGTTAGCAGAGAGGCTGGCCAATGTCAGTAGGCCATGTGTGTTTGCTAATTGGTGCTATGGAAGTTAGACTCCTACCTGCCCAAAGAGAACGGGAGATGGGGTGCTAGCTTTCCTGAGGACTGTATTTCAAAGGGACGGCTCCCAGATCCCAGAGAAAGACACTCCTGGCTTTAAAACTGGCAAGAGGCAAGGAGAAGATTGACATCTCAAAGGAGCAGAGAAAGAATTAATAATTGAAGTTCTTCCAAAGTAAGTGCTCTAAGGAAAAGGAGGTCAGAGGCCCGGAGTCAGGAAGGAGCCCTGTTGTAGGATTCACAAGTTGGACCAAGCTGATGGCCAGCTGGGTCAGCGGGCTCCTTCCAAGTGACAGGGTCCTCCACACACTTTGCACACAGGCCCTAAAGCCTAGATCTGAAGCAGGCCGCCTTTGTCCCACTGCAGCAATTCAAAACTGATTTTTCCTCTCATTGTGAAAAGAGCCCCTGTGTTTAGAGAGTGATTTTTCCCCCTTCAGCTTGGGCTTTCTTCCCTCTCCTTTGGCATCTAAACTGTGAGGAGTTTGAAAATCATTTCATTTAAAGAGAACTGAATAGCGAAGCCTTCTTAATCAGTTCTGAGCACTGCACCAACATAGCTGACGTTGCATTTTTAAAATCTGCCCAGCTCCCTGCAGAGGCAAGATAGCAACCATTTAAACACGGCTGTTGCTAGCGGGCATTTTTTTTTTTCCTGCTTAATTCTGGGCAGCTTTTACCTGAGTGGCTCAGGTACAGTTCTACTCGGAGACAAGCCTCTCCAATGGGAGGCCGTTGGCAAGGAAGATGCTGAAACACTGTCAATAGCAATTCATGCAGAAAAGAGAAGAAATTCTATTTAAATAGAATTATTAGTAGCATAACCCATAGCCTTGACTGTAGACCGTGCCTGCGTCTAACTTTGGAAAAGAAAAATAGACTCATTTAAGCTTCTTCAAGGGAGACTTTGTCAAAACTTATTTCCCATCCTTTCTGCCATCCCTTCTGCTGGGATGTGAAGGAGTTCTTCCATACCTCCACTGAGCCATCAAATCATCTCTTTCCTTTTCATTGGGAAGCCTGGCATTTACATCATGACAGGAGACATACTTAAAATCCAAAGCCTCAGCTGCTTCCCCCCTCCACCTACCTGGGAGCAGGAGAAAACCTGTCAAAGCAGCAGTGGTCATTCTGGTTTATCTCACAACAAGCTAAGTACCAGATTGACAGTAATGGGGCTGCTTTGAGGAGTGACTGAAAGGCTGTGCTCTGAGGTCTATTTCTTCATCCTTTCTTCTTAACTGGAAAATTGATCCCTCTGTATCTCAGGAAGCACCATCCAGGTGTCATAAAAACATGGCCCCAGGGAGTCCCTAAGATAATCCCCTCGAGTGTGTTCCAGGTCCCCACCCTAGGAACCTCCATTAGATTCTCTAGTCACTTCAGGCAGGATATGAACCAAGTGGAGAGACAGTTCTCATTTTGCAGAGAGCAGCAGAGCCAAGAGCCAACAATGCAGGTTGTGACCTCCAACGCAGGTTATATAGCCCCTCTCTCCTCCTGAGTAAAACCACACGGTGACCATAAGGGAGATCCACATCCACAGTGAAAAGAAGAAAAGAGCTATCACTCAGTGAGCAGCACAGAACCAGACAGAGACAAGGGAGGATCTGGCCCCATCTGATGGAGCTTGGTCAGGGGACAGAACAAATCCATCAACCTGCAAAGCCTGTAGCCTGCCCTTAAGACCTGTGCCGCCTGCCATCTAGCTTCCTCCAAAGCCAGCTTTGCATTTCAGGAAAGAGTTTTCTTAACTGTGACAGGAAAGCTACTACTCTCGGTTTTGTTTTGTTTTTAAAATGTTTTTAAGGTCATGTTGTTTTTATGAAACACCATTCAACTAATGTCCAATCAAGCCTCAGAGACTTCAAGATCTTATTTTTAAATATTTTCAAATACATATCTGAAAGCATTTTCTAAAAATGGCCAAATGAAATATAGAGACTGTTATGGAAAACTGAGAGTGTGGCATTTGAAAAATGGTCAGAACCCCTTCCCCACCCATGATACCCCAAAGGGCAGTGCCTGAAGCCCCATGCTTCAGCAAACAATGCAGCCTACCTCCTCATCACCACCTTTACAGATCCACAATCCACACCATCACAATAATAACCAACTGAAATGGAAGACACTTACCCCAGAAACCCAGGAGAGTGGTTTCAATTCACATTCAGTTTGGCTCTGAGCTTTCTGGAAAACAATGCAAAAGAAAAGCATTGTGAGCTTCCTGGCTTATGTATCTTCTCACTAGTATAAGCTCTAATGGGGTCGAAACTCACCTTTCTGGCTTTACAGCCTGGGGATAGGGGACATAAGCGTTTTGCACAAGTTTTACAAGCTGAGATGAATTTGAACTTGAACCCCTGGTCAATTGAACCTCTCTGAGTTCCTGTGCCACTTTGCACAAGGGTCTTTCCCTCCTGCCCTCAAATACAGCTCATCCCTGAACCTGGATAGCAGCAAGGCACACAGTGGCCAGGCAAGGCTTTGGCAACAGCAGGATTTGTACTTATGTGTCACTGGGCCAGTAAGCTAGAGTTTGCATGTGATTATGCGTGTACACAGGTACTCACATCTTTCAAAGCTTCCTCAGAGGCACAGGATGGAGAGAACTGTGCTCTTGCACTAATCAGTTGAGTGAACGTGGCAAAGACTGATAGGAAAGGAAATTAACACTTATGGTCAGGCCAGCTGAGCTAGGAGAATTTGCATCTATTCATCCTATTTAGTACACCTGAACAGTTTGCAAGATGAGGGAAATGAGGCTAAGATGAGCGCTAAATAATGGAGTCTTTGGAACTCCACACCATAGGCTTTTCCCATAACACAATATTGGGCTCCAAACCCCATACTGTATCTTTCTTCACTTATAATATGAGATTTGTGGATGTTTGTTGAGAAGCACATACGTGTACATATGCGTATGTGTATACATGCAGGGGAAGTACCTTAAAGAAATACCCTAAAGGGTTAACAACAGGTTTTTTCTAGGAGTGGGGAATGGACATAGCAGAGGAAAAGTGAGCAGATGGGGAAGAGGGACATATATAAAGCCTGAAACTTTTACAATTAAAATGTACTTATGTGGGGCCCTGGGTGGCTCAGTCGGTTGTGTCTCCAACTCTTGATTTCTGCTCAAGTCACGATCTCATGGTTCACGAGATTAAGCCCCACATCAATGTCAGTGCAGAGCCTACTTGAAATTCTCTCTCTCTCCCTCTCTCTCTACCCCTCCCCTGCCTACGTGCGTGCACTCTCTCTCTCTCCCCCAAAAAATTAAAAAGTAAATTAAATAAATTTTTTAAACAAAATGTATTTATGTATTACTTGTGCAATTAAGACAAAATAAAGTAAAATAAAATAAAAAATAAAATAAAATGGATTGAACCAGACAATTCCAGAAGTCCCTTCCAGCTATAGCATCCTGTATTCTCACTGAGCAGCAGGTTCAGCAACCTCCTGCAGACCCACTTTACCTAAAAATGCAGGGTTGTTTTGACTAACAGTGTGGAGCAATTGTGCCATCTAGCTGTCACACCAAAAATTACAAAGGACCTTTCCCTTTAACAGGAATTTGGCATTAGCTAAGTGTTCAGCATTCAGCCTTGAGGGAAAACAACAGCTTCATTTTTATTTAGCAATGATAAGTAATTAAGTTAATAGGATAAAAGTAATTTTATCTATGATAAAATTTCGCCATTATTCCACCAAGCCAACTAGTGCTGTGTTCTCTATTATCCCCAAGCTGACATTTTCACTTTCAGACTCATAGATTCACACAATGTCATCGCCAGAAAGAACTTTAGGCATCCATTGAACCTGCCTGCATCATTTTACAGAGGAAGAAATCTGTCTCTGTGATGAGCGCCCCTCTTTTCATCAACAGTGCCATTCACCCTCAAGTCAGCTACTGAAGGAATGAATGCTGGGAGGAAATCTCCTACCTAGAAATGTCCCACCTACAGATTCTGAAACTGCCACCCGGCACTGGATTAAGAGGTAAATCAAACCAAGCAGCGTTTGAGGTCATAATCTCGAAGACACAACTTTGGATCCATACTAGGTCAACATGAGTTAAAGAAAGAAGGTAGATAAGGATAAATATATACATTAATTTCCCAATAAGTTATCAGGGAGGAAAAAAATATGACTTCTAGGAAATTCCAAATAAGTTTAAAAAGTCACCAAATGATTGGCTTGTCTGGGACTCCCATGATAGTGTCCTACCAGATCTGCTGCAGCGTGTGTGGGGCCTGTACTTGTGGGAGAATTAGCAGAGCACCCCATATTCATTTTACATGCAAACATACTCATACAAACACAAACACAGATGCACACATTCATACCTGTGACAGTAGCTGTGAGGGCAAATCACTAAGCCTCAGTTCAACCACCTGTGAAATGAAAATAGTATCACCAATTCCACAGAGTCATTTTAAGAATTAAATGAGACCATTTAAATGCATTTAATTTCATTAAATGAGATGCATTTAAAGTGCGTGGCACAGTGCCCAGCATACAGTAAGCACTCAGTAAATGAAATTAGTGGTGGTACTGATACTATTTCATTATTGTTAAGAAAATGTTGGGCCCTGTAGGATCTTAAGTGTTCCATCGGTGGCATGTCAAGCAGAGGCCAAATGACCAGCTGTCACCCAAGTTATGTAGGAGAGTCCTTCCTTAGGTAGGAGGTTGAATCTCATGGACTCCAATGTGCCTTCTAACTCCATGTCTCTGTGACTTAGTCTTTCTATGGTTTAACACATACAAAGGGTCAGCAAGGTCTTTAATCTTCCAATCTCACCTCACCTCAACTGTGTCCGCCAAGAACAAACCTGTCTGTCAAAACAAAGCAAGAATATAAGGCAAGATCTAATATTTGGACAGAGAAAAGGAGGGGTAACTATATAGCTACAGCCCCTCCCTTTTTTTGTCACTTACTACAACGCCTAATATTTATGTAATAAACATTTCTTGATGAACTATTCCTCGGCATGCTTGCTTTCTTTCGTCTCTACTTGAGGAAAGCATTGCCTTTTCCTTGCCCATTTAGAACAGTGAAACTGGGCATCACATGGATTGCCTCTTCTGCCCTATATAAGGGATGTGTGATTTCAAATCATATTCTCACTAAAACAAAAGTCCTCTATGACTAACCAATGTTGAATTCTTTGTCACATACATGTTCTTAACCTTTTGTATAGTGGGATGGATGTCTATATCAGTAAGTAAAATCTATAAATGCACAAGTAAAGTACATTGTATCACAAATGGACCAATTATATTGAAACACAGTTTTGTCCGTGGATCTCCAAGGTCCCATGAATGCCAAGTAAGAACCCATGAGAAGGGACCCAGTAAAGGATACACTTACCAAAGTCACAGGTTGGGATGGACATGCTAACCAATGATAACCAGTGAGTTGCCTTTGGTCCCCAGCTCCCCATCTTTGCAAACAGGTCATTATCGGCCCCATGCTCTCCTCTGATCCAGAGAAGACAACTTCCTTGAGCTAGCCACCTCTTCCCTATTTTTTCATTCTCTATTGCAAGAAAGAATGTTCACATAAGACAGCACAGAAGCTCTACTGTGCTTTGTCTATTGTTTGTCTCCCTGGGCACAAGACAGAACACAGAGTACTAGGGTCATTATGGTGTGATGCACAGAATAACAACTTTGAGATGAGCCAGTACAGATTGTGAATCCCACTTCCAGCCTGGGGTAAGTCATCGAGTGCTTCTTCCTCTGAGGGATAGGAACAAGGAGTGTTATAGGAATGATATAAGTGTCTGGCACAGAGCCTAGAGAATGGTTACTGTTCCATAGAAGGTGATTCCCTTCCTCCATACAAGGAGGTAAGCCATCAATGTGCTGGCTATTTCCCCTTCACCCTTTCAAATCTGCTCTCTACCCATCTTCCTCAACCCTTTGCTGTCAGAGGTAGGCAAGTTCAGACTGCATCAGTGCATTCACCTGCCCTTGGCATTAGTTAGATCCCAGGCATTCAGAAATACCAGCTGGGTACTGGAAGAGAAGAAGAAAGTAAAATCAAGTTTTAAAATCATCTATCTCCCTCCCCATCAGGTCAGCTGAGCTGGGTGCACACATCTAACAAAGGCAGCCCTCTCTATAAAGCCATTCTCTCTGGACTCCCATTACCACTCTCCCCTTGCTGCTCAGGCCTAGGATTGGCTCCTGACATGCTAGCCCAGAATGATGTACCAACCTTTACTGCTCTCCCTTAATCCTGCCCACACCATTATAAATAGTCCTTTCACTAAAATCTCCATGGTTACGCCATTGGTATAGTATCTGCTTCCTACTGGAACCCCAAGTGACACAGACAATAGCAGACAAAATGAAGAAGGAACCTAGAGTAGTCTAGAAGGCATGTGTCAAATCATTCAGACACAATCATGCTCACACACACACACACACACACACACACACACACACCAGCTTGGTGTTTCCTGTATTGATGTAACCTGGATAATACATCCTTTTCCTTGTTCTGGTATGAATGGCTCTTTTTTATATTTAAAAGAAAGAAAGAAATAAAGAAAGAAAGAAAGAAATAAAGAAAGAAAGAAAGAAAGAAAGAAAGAAAGAAAGAAAGAAAGAAAGAAAGAAATTGAGAGAGAGGGAGGAGGCAGGGAGGAAGAAAGGGAGGAAGGAAGGAAGGAAGGAAGGGGAAGGAAGGGAAAGAAAGAAAGAAAGAAAGAAAGAAAGAAAGAAAGAAAGAAAGAAAGAAAGAGGGAGGTTGGAAGGAAGAAAGAAACATACACTTGAGGGATAAAGCAAACTTCTTCATGGTTACTCACAGCAAAAGGTAAAAAGCAGAATGGAAGGTACAGAATTAAAAGCTAGATTCCTGCAATTATATCTTGCTTTATAGATCTGACTTTGGAACCATGTCCATATTTCATATAATTATAAAATTAAATTTTAAAGCAAAGCTAAGATTCAAAAGTAAAATTAACCAAATGGATCTAAGTATGTATCAGCTTGACGATATAACCACACAAAAAGGAAATGTTTCAAAAAACTTTATAATACAGTAACTTGACAATTTATCCTTAGTGGGGTATACCTTAAGGCACTGGTTCTCAACTATTGGCAATTTCGACCCCCAGAGACATATGGCAATGTCTGGAGACATTTTTGATTACCACAACAGGCAGGAATTGATACTGGTATCTAAGAAGTAATCAGAGGCCAGAAATGCTGGTAAACATTGTGTAATACACAGGCCAGCTCCCCATGGCAAAAACTATCTGGTCCAAATATCAATATTACTGTTGAGCAGTACTGAGAAATCCTGTTTAGGGCAGGGATCAGCAAATTCTTCTTAATAGAACAAACACGAAATATTTTAGGTTTGTGAATCATACAGTTTCTCTTGCATCTATCTACTCAACTCTGCTGATACAGTGAAAAAGGAGCTATGGACAATATCTAACGGAATGAGCATGGCTGTGTTCCAATAAAACTTTATTGACTAAAACAGCCTGCCAACTCATAGCTATAATTTGCTGACCTCTAACTCAGTACAAAAAGGAACTTAAAAGGTGCTCAAACTAATTTCATAATTAGTTATGGTTTTGGTATTTGTGTTTTGAGACTGTTGTGAGATAATGCAAATGAAAAATTATGTTGGAACCATTAGGGACTAGATTATTCTATGTACAACAGCAAAGAATTACAACATAAAAATGTTTTAATGTTCAAAACAGTAGCAACATTATACACTTTGAAATAAATCTAGTGAAATATATGCAAGATCCCTCCACTGAAAACTGTTAAGACATTTCTGAGAAATTTTTAAAGATCTAAATAAATGGAGAAATGTGTGAGCCTCGTGGAATGAAAGGATCAATATTGTTAAGATGTCCAGGCTCCTTAAATTGATAAATAAGTTAAATGTTATGTCAAAAAAATGCTAACAAGGTACATTGAAAAAAAATAGACACCATGATTCTAAAATATACAAGGAAATTCAATGAACCTGTAATATTCAAATAATCTTGAAAAAGAATAAAGTAGGTTTTGCACTATCTGGTTTCAAGACTTACTATAAAGCTGTATTAATCAATAGTATGGTAATGAATAAGGACAAATAGATAAAATGGAACAGAATAGGGTGTCCAGAAATAGGCACACAACATAAAACAAACTGACTTCAACAAATTGATTTTACCAAGTCAATTTAAAGGTTAAAAATGATCTTTTTTCACAAACATTGCTGGAACAAATAGATATCTAGATAGGAAAACATGAACATCAACTCAATATCACCCCACACACACAAAATTAACCTCAGATGGATCAAAGTTCTAAGAACAAAGCACAGAACCCTGATACTTCTAGATTTCATAGAAAAATATCTTCATGATTTCAGAGTTGGCAAAATTGTCTTGTACCAGACACAAAAATCACATGCCATAAAAGAAAGAAATGGACAGATTAGACCTCATCAAAATTAAAAATTTCTGTTCATCACAAGATACCAGTAAGAAAAAGAAGTCAAGTCACCAACTGGGAAAAACTATTTTCAGCAAACATACGTAACCAACAAACAGAAACAAAAACAAAAACCCAAAAAAAACATGTATTGGGTATATGCAAAAAACAGTAAAAAGATGAAAGACTGACTTAACATACATGGAGACACTTCTAAATGCAGAAAGATACACACACACACACACACACAAAACAGCCAATAAACACATGAAAAGGTAATCAACATCATTAGACATCAGGGAAGTGAAAATTTAAACCACACTATCACTCCATTCCAACGAGAACAACAAAAATTAAAGACTGACGACACCATATATTGGTAAGGATGTAGAGCCACCAGAACACTCCATGTGTTGCTGGTCAGTGTATAAAAGTGTACAACTACATCAGACGGGCCATGAGTTGGTAACTGTTGAATCTGAGCGATGGGTACCTGCATAATCATTAGTCTACTCTCTCCACTTTTGGGTATATATGAAATTTTGATCATAAAACCTTTAAAAGAAATAAAAACAGTGGGTCTCTGTAACCAAGGAAATGACCCTGATTCTCAGAAAAAAGATGTATTTTCCCCAGCCCCAACAATTAATACCAATCAGTGGTAGTGTCTGTTTCAAATTCAGGTTGCAAATTAGAGACTTTTTTAAAATATAAATCCCAGGCACCACTCTGGACTGATTAAATCGTTATCTCCAGGGATAGGGACCGAGTACAGTATTTGTTTAAACTCTCCAGGAAATTCTAATGTTCAGTCATGATTGAAAACCACAGATAAATATAATCTTAACTGCTGGTTGCTTTGTGTGTCCTGACAAGGAACAGAATTGACCCCACATGAGACCGTTTGTAGAAACGTGGGTAGGATTAAGGGAACAAATGTACCCTGCAGAAAGTTCTTAATACTTAAGTTCTTAATACTTAATACTAAGGGAAAAGCAACAGAGTAGCATTACCAGAGGCCAGTGTGGGCCGGGGCTGTGGGAAAGCCATCGTCATAGAAATGAACTGATGCCATACACAGGTACACTGACCTCCCTTCCTCCCACCTTCCAGGCTGGCAAGGAAGCCTGGAGTGACACTCCTGGAGGGCACACAGAGCATGCCAGAATTGGAAGTATACCAAGGGAGTGATGTCAGACCAATAATTCCAATTCTCTGTGCCAATCTGGCCTTTCCACCCAACACCTGACTTCCCCTCCTCCTCCCTGCCCACTGGAGATTGGAGGAACAACTGAATCACTTTCTTGAACCTACCAATGAGGAAGAGGCTAGAGGCCAGCCTAGTGGGGGGAGCATGGGGTGGGGTCTTTGAGATTTGCAGAAATTACCTATCAGTCACAAAGAATTTAAGTCACCAATCTACAGGAACTGTGAAATCACATGTTATCTCACCAGCAGAGAATTAGCCTCTTTCCTGGCCAGAAAGAAAGTAAGAAAGAGAGAAAGAGGAGGAGGGAGGGAGGAAGGGAGAGAGGAAGGAAGGAAGGAAGGAAGGAAGGAAGGAAGGAAGGAAGGAAGGAAGGAAAGAAGGGAAGGGAAGAGACTAGTAAGTATTGCTTTCAATGACTGTATCTGAAAATGCCATGTCAAATCTCATTTGATGTAGAAAAATCTAGGGACATCATCCAAACCATCCCCCTCATTTCACAAATAAGGGAATTGAGATCAAAAAGGTGAAGTGATTTGCCCAAAGTCACCATCTGGTTAGGAGCAGAGTCCAAGTACTGTGACTCCCAGCCCAGGGTGCAATTCATTTCACCACACAGCTTCTCAAATTGTTGCCCTCTTTGCCAGCCATAATGGGCCACTAGACCCCCAGGGTAGCAAGATCATGAAAACTCCTGCCACGTATCTTACCCTTCACCTCTAGATGTGACTGCCCAGTTCTATTTCATGGAAGTTACTTGCTCTATCTCAGAGAGCAGAGTTGTTTTGTTGTTTTTTTTTTTAAAGCTGGGAAAGGAAAAAACTGCCAACAAGCTTCTGACGGGCTCCCTGGAGAACACCTGATCCAGAAGACAGGTACTGAGTGAGCCGCCTGAGGAAGTGCCAAGTTCTCGCAGGGAGGCATCCATGAGAAGAAAGAAGGCTCCATTAGCTTCCTGCTAAAAGCCTAGTCAGCTCCCCAAATGACTGCTGCTGGTATTCACTTAGCCTGCAGGCTTGGGAGCTGGCATCGCAGACACTGGCCTGGTTGCTACAGGTGAAGGCTTAGGCAAGGGCTCTTCCCTGGTAGATCAGGAGTCTCTGTCCTCTGCTGAGGGTGAGGAGACACTGAGGTGGCAGATCCCAGGGCCCAGACCCAGAGAGGGGACAAAAGAAGTGGCATGTTATCCCCAGAGCGGGGCAGAAGGCAATGACTGAGGGCAGCTCTTCTAAAAGAAGATTAGCTTTCCTGAGTCTGGGATACTTAAGTAGAGTTCCAACCAAGGACGAGAGGAAAGACTGGTGACGTCTCAGGGTTCCTCCCAGCTCAGAGAGCCACATCCTAGGAGGGTCCACAGAGGGCAGCTCCCTCCACTCCACATTCCAGAATTCTCCACCACAGCCCTAACAGTTCCCTTCACAGCATATCATAACTGGGAATTATAAATTTAATTGTGTGTTTACTTGTTTATCTTCTGTGCCCCTCCCCATGTGACTAAGTTCCACGAGGCCAGGGATCATTATGCCCAGTGCCCAAGATACTACCTTATACTTCATAGGCATACAAAAAATACGCTAGAATTGTTAAAGAAACAGATTAACTCTTATGAAACATCCTCATTCCTAAAGAGGGGCAGATTCCTTGCAGAGGCAAACAAACTCTCTAGCATTTGTAAGCAGGATCAATTGTGGTAAATTCCTCTATCTCCACTTGCCTGGCAAACTGGAGGCCCATTCTGCCTCAAAGATAATGACATTTGTAAGGAGCTTTATGGACACTGAAGCATTTTTGTATGCATTCTTTGATCCTTGCAAATACCCTTTTAGCTTGTTTTTTAATTATCACCTATTTTTAAAAATGCAGTAGCCAGTTTAAAGAAGGTAAATGGCTTACTCAAAATAACTGCCTTGATAAGTAGGAAACACGTACTCTACCTTGAAATCCAATGTTCTTCCCTCCATCCCTAGCATGATACGAGTCCTAGTTCTGACCATACACCAGGGACGGGCACTACTGTTCCATTTTTGCAGAAGAAAAACAGATGCCTGAGAACATACTGGCTTTGCTAGTCAGTTAGGCCTACAGCAAAGGTCCAAAACTCCTGAAAGGATTTGAAAGGGGGGAAGAAAAGGAAACTGAGGAGTAAAGGGGCATGGTAGGGAGGGCGGAGAAAAAGGAAACAGAGAAAAAGGAAGTGTTTTCCGGCCCGTGATTAAGCAGTGAGAGTGGCTAAGTGGCCGCAGGTGTCAGTCCACCAGGAAAGGGCAGCCACTCCACTGGGAACTCATGCACATCATCCCTACTGGGCCTTGTGTTCATAATACCCCTGTCTTTTGAAGAGCAAAGTGCTTGACATATCTTAAAACTATTTTCATTAATAATGCCCACACTTCAGGGCGCCTGGATGGCTCAGTCCGTTAAGCATCTGACCCTTGGTTTCGGCTGAGGTCACCATCTCACGGTTTGGTGAGTTCAAGCCCTGCATCGGGCTGGCAGCACAGAGCCTGCTCAGGATTCTCTCTCTCTCTCTCTCTCTCTCTCTCTCTCTCTCTCTCTCTCTCTCTCTGTCTCTCTCTCTCTGCCTCTCCCCCACTTGCCCTGTCTCTCTCTCTCAAAATAAATAAATAAACTTAAAAATTTTTTAAATAATGCACACACTTCAAATTTGAATAGTGTCCAACCTCCTAAGAGTTGAAAGCCTTTCACAAGTATTGTCTAATTCCGTCTCAAAATTTATATTAGAAAAACATTCCCACGTTGCTATGTAAATACATTTAAAAGTTCCTTAAAACATTTCAACATACTTCAGCCTCATCTATACCCTACTCCCCTGTCCATTACCATTTTGATTATCTGTCTTTGAAACACCAATTATCAAAACAGAAACATTAAAGAGCAACTGTGAACCTCCAATCTTTAGTCAAACTCTCACTTCCTTTCCATACCTCTGGTATACGGTAGGAAGAAGAGGCTTCTTTCCTGAAGGTTTCAAAAACAGAACAGGATTCACCTGTGTCCCCACTGCCACACCCTCCTCCCTTTGCCAGATGGTGACTGGTCCAAAGTTCCTCACCAAGCCTGCACTGAAAAAAGAACCAAGTGGCCTCCACTCTACCAGTTCCAGACTCTATCTACAGCAACCTGATCCAGAGAACTGATGGAACTCCGGGTATGAAGAAGAGATGAGTATAGTTTTAAATAGTGAGTCCCTCGATCCTAGAGAAAACCCACTCATGAAAGTTTAGAAGAACCCATGAATTAGAGAGAGAGAACAGAGCCTTGGACTGAGCCCTACCTTCACCAGCTCATCAGGAGACAGACTGTGAACAAAGTAGTACACAATCTGTGTGACCTAGAACAAGTCCTTTCCCTTCTCTGGAGGATGCTTTCATCCTCAGCATCAGTATCCACTGGAACCAGGCACTCAGATGCTCAAAAGCTGCAACAGCACTGAAAAGGCATCCTCTTCAGATGGAGTTGGAGAAGCAGGAAGCTCTCGTATTTTATGTTACTCAACCAAGATTTGTGAATTCAGGAGAAGTGGAGAGAGGTAAACAAGTCACTACTGAGTAAGGCCAGGTATCTTAGCTGTCTTTGCACTCCCCCCCCCTCCGTTTTTACCACCCACAGAATGTCCTAAAAATTTGATTAATAAAAGAAGAAAAGGAATGAAATGGGAGTGAGCCTAGGAAGTCAACCAGACATCCCCTATTCGGTAAGATGGTTCTGTATTCAGTTGTGATACTTCTGGGTCTACATCTTAGATGCCTGAGAGGCTGAAACTGGAGAATAGCAGATTTTCCAATTCATTCAACATGGTTTCATACATTCATTTTTAAAGGGCATTCATATATATTATCCAAGTTACTGAAATATCAAAGAATAACCAAGAGAAAGTTTTATTATCATGGTTGTATCACAAAGAACCTGAAACTCAGAGATCTTCAAACGACGGTTTCTATATCCAGAAAGGGGAGAATCTAGGTATTTCAATCCCAACCTGTTTTCGTTCCAGGATTAGGTACTCAAGAAGCTGAACACTGTAGGGTAATCACCCACAAAGAGAGGGACTGAACCTGACATTATACAGTAAAGAGGTATGTATCACATCAGCAATTTCATCTTTTGGCAAGGACTGACTAGACACATAACCCTCATTGTAGGCCCCCAGGATGGCCCAAGGAAGCCCAGCAGAATAGCCCAAAAAAGGAAGAATTGCAAATGAGTATTTCTAAGAACTGACCAAAATGGATGGGGACAGGGAGTCAATAGGCAGTTATGGCCTATTGGCCAGGATGGGGGAGCGGGGGGGAGAGGTCAAAGAAAACTAACATTCCTGAGTACTTACATGTGCCCAGTTCTATGATAAATATTTCACATACATTATATCTTTAATGCCCACAATAATGTTCCATAGTCAGTAGCATTAAGCTATTTAACAGCTAAGAAAATAGAAGCTTGGGAAGATTAGCTTACTTGTCTGAAGTCAGACAGAAGACAACAAAGCCATGACTCAAATTTAGTCCACAGGACTCCAATACCCATCCTCTTTACACTCTTCATACTGCCAGCATGTAAGGATATTAGCAAAGCTCCTGAAAGGCCCTCACAGGGATAGAGAAATGGCATAAAATGGAATTGTCTGTGTAGGAGACTCTGTCAGTTGGCTACTCAGCATCCATTCCCTTCTTCCTCCTTCCTAAAAGAATCCCAATTCTGTTCAACTACCCATCCATCTTTCATGTGACTCAGAGAAGCTCACTTGGGGCATAGACTCTGATTAGTCTAAACAAACCAATGGATGGCATTCTCTTAGTGACTCTACTGATCACCGAGTGGGTATATGACCTAAAGGCCCAATCTGATTAAATGAATTTGCATTCCATATGTGAGAAAGTCATCCTTCCCTCACTTAATCCTTTCCTCCCTCAATCTCTCTATCTTCTTCTCCCTCTCTCTTTCTTCTAAAGCATGAAATCAAGGGCACAGGTTTTCCCAGTTTCTATTGGTAGCCATCTTGCAACAAGGAGGAGAACTATTCTAAAGACAAAACAGTGTATGGATTACATATCATAGATATGGAGACAATCTGGTTTCTTGATGTTTCTGAGCCACTGAATCAATCAACTCTGAAGCTTACCTTACTTATGGATTTACTGTTACTGTTACAAGATGATTTTCTATTTGTTTAGGCCAGTTTGAATCAGAATTTATGTAACTTGCAGCGAAAATCCTTCTAAATGATAGCTTGTTTTTCATCTGCTGTTTTTACAAAAGATGTAAGAATGACCCACGTTACGGTGAGAGTGGCTAATGGGGAAATGAGAGTTTGGGTCACTGATGGCCCTGTAATTCAGTACTTTGAAACAAATCAGTGCTCATCAACTGATGCAGCATATGAGAGCACCCCTGACCTCCTGCCACCTGTCCAGATGGTTTTCTGGTAACTCTGGATTTGATGGGTAAAGGCCCAGACCTCTGCTATACAACCATAGGAGCTAGGAACAGCCTAAACTGATTTTAATTAAGCAGTTGGAGCCTAAAAGGAAATTCTTGGTCAGGTTGGAAAATCTTTCCACTTCACATTCATGTAAGACAGTGGCTTGGCTGAGCAGAAAAGAAGCCTCTGAATGAGTGGGAGAGATGACCAAGACCATACTCTCTCCATGGTGCAGGCTGGTGTTGTATAAAGGAGTTTTGATTCTCCATTTTGGAGGGGCAGAAACACCTGAAAATAAGTTGGCAAAGGCTGGGCGGGGTGGGGTGGGAGGCGGGGAGAGAAAAGGATAATAGAAGAAAGGGAGCTGGAGGAAACAGGGATTGGAGAAATGAGGAGGGGGCCCAAGAGCAAAAGGACCTTCTGACTTTCTGGGCATTTTGAATAGGCTGAAGGCTTTAGAATCTGGAATCTCCCACAATTGAAAACCATCCTTGGCAAAGCAGCAGAAAGACCAGATCAGGGGGTGTACCAGTATTTTCAAAGGCATTTCCAACATCACTGGCAATAAGGAGGCACTTCTTTAGGCAACTTGCAGACTGAAAGCCACTGCTGGAAACTGGAAGCGGAAGGAAAGAAGAATGAAAGAGAAAGAGAGAGAAGCCCTCATTTCTGAGCAAATATTAGGCACTCTCTGGAAATTCCTAGAAAAATCTGGGAGATTTTCAGGTGACTAAGTGTCTGCAGTTATGATGCAGGGATTTAGAATTATTGATTTTTAGTTATTGTTGACTATGTGGCAATATTTGGGTTCACAGGCTGCTGAATCCTGAGACATGTGGATTACAGTAGTATTCCTGGAGTGATCAACTCATTCCAGTTTGCCTGGGACTTCCTAATTTTAGCAAAGGGAGCCCCATGTCCTGGGAAAACACTCAGTCCCAGGCAAACTAAAATGGCTGGTCACTTCCTAAGGACTCCCTAACCACTCAACCCTTATACTGAACATGCCCCACACTGGCCATTTTCTTAGTCTACATCAAAATGGTAATACCAAGCCCAGCAAAAATAAATGCTAATGATTTTCACTATGCGAGCCTCACTTGAGCTCCTAAAGTTACATTATTAGTCCAATAAGAAAGCAAGGAGCATCCTAAGAGAAAGAAACCTGGGCCTAGAGGAAGTGAAGGAGACAGTAGACGACATGAAAGAGATGGCAAAATCCTCAGTGTACTAAGTACCACACACTGGAAGTCAATCTTTGCTTACTTTGGGAAGCTGCCAAGCACCTAACAAGCAAAAGAAAGGCTAGTTCAGATGCCTCTTAAAAAGAAATTAGCCAGGGAACAGTTAAAAGCCTGGAATGAGCAATTAGCCCAACTGGCAAAGACATAAATCCTCCCTCGATCAAAATAGTTAATTGAAATTATCAGCCTTTGGAGGAGAATTACTCCTTTTGAAATTAGTGAATATGTCATTAGGGTGATGAAGAGCTATAAAGGAAAAGGTCAATAAAGCACTTATTCAGAGAGAAGAGGTCCAACCTCTTTATTCAATGCCACAGTAATTAAATCAACAATGTATTTAGCTAACATGGGCATCCTTGAAATATTATGTTGAATATAATGGGGTATACTTTGTTCTAAGCTACCTTGGAGGAGATAGGCTATCCACCAAAACCAAGGAAAGGAAAACCAAGCCAAGAAAAAGAGGAAAATGAAAACATATGTAAACCAAAGAGTCCGCTATAGTTATCCAAATTCAGTCATTGGATGAGAATGGAAATAGAGGTCCCCGGATGCCATCAAGTATGGTCTACTTAAACAAAACTGACTCTGATTTAAAGGCATCCTTTCTCTCATGTTCATTGTATAACAGATGTTTAGTAAGACTTAGTCATTTTAACTGCACTGTTTTGGACATTCCAATAACTTAGACAAGTCGTCCTCAAAAAGAATCAAGTTTGTCTCCAGGAGACATTCAGCAATGCCTGCAGACATTTTTATTTGTCACAACTGAAGAGCGGGGGGTTTTGCTACTGGCACCTAGTACGTAGAGGCCAAGGATGCTGCTAAACATCCTGCAATACACAGAGTATCTCCATACAATAAAATATTACCTGGGGCACCTGAGTGCCTCAGTTGGTTAAGCGTCTGACTCTTGATCTCAGGGTTGTGAGTTCAAGCCCGGCATCGGGCTTCATGCTGGGCATGAAGCCTACTTAAAAAAAAAAAATAAAAAAATAAATTACCCAACCCAAATGTTAATGGTTCCACTACTGACAAACTTTAATTCAAACATACTTTAAATGTTTATTTATTTATTTATTTATTTATTTTGAGAGAGAGAGAGAGAGAGTGTGTGTGTGTGTGTGTGTGTGTGTGCGCACACACATGCGAACAGTGAAGGGGCAGAGAGAGAAGGAGATAGAGAATCCCAAGCAGGTTTCGCACTGCCAGTGTGGAGCCCGACTCAGGGCTCAATCTCACCATTCATGAGATTATGACCTGAGCCGAAATCAGAGTCAGACGCTTAACTGACTAAGTCACCCAGGCGCCCCCAGACATAATATACTTTGAAATTTGAATTTGGCCCAACTATAAAAAGAAACACTTTCTTGACAAGTTAACAGCACTAAAATGATCAATGAAAATATTACTTTAATTCAGTAACCAAATTGCAATATTTGAGAAACTTCCTTGCATATCAACACTGAGTGTAGCAATGACAATTTTTTTATCTTTTCCTTAAAACCAATGTATCAGGATTTTTCTAAGATTTTATTTTTAAGTAATCTCTGTCCCAAACATGGGGCTCAAACCCAGAACCCCAAGATCAAAAGTCACAGGCTCCACCAACTGAACCAGCTAGGCACCCCTGTATCAGGATTTTTATTTGGCAATATTTCATTGATTATTAATTCTTAGAAGTATTAACACAATACATCCATCCAAATATTCCATACTTTAAACATTTTTACTTATTAAGACAGGGCTTCTATAAATCTTGGAGCTGTAACACAGAGCCTGGTGACTATAGTTAACAATACTATATTATACACTTGAAAGTTAGTAGGAGAATAGATCTTAAAAGTTCTCATCACACACACACACACACACACACACACACACACAAACAAATTTGTAATTCTGTGGTCATGGATGCTAACTAAACTTATTATGGCAATCATTTTGCAATAAATACATATATCAAATCATTATGCTATACACCTAAAACTAATACAACGTTATATGTCAATTATATTTTAATAAAAATAAATAAAAAGACTGGTTTCTCCAAAGCCCTGAACCAATTACAGTATTCAAAAATACTAAGGTTTTTTCCCCTTACTGAAATATATTTACATATATAACGATACACATGGTTATACTAAAATGAGCTAATGTATTCATTGTTATTTTTAATCAAACTTCTCTTTAATGAGAACTCAACTAAAAAGGATTATATCATTTTTATGTTTCTTTATCTAGTTAACTAATTCATCCGGAGTTTAAAAAAAAAAATAGCAAAACAACCGCTTTGTCTCTCTGCCCAAATCTTGGCTTCAGGAGCTAAATTTTTGGCTGGGGTTTTAGTCCATATTCTATTTCCAGGCATTCAACATTTATTACCTGGGAGACTTCTTTGTCAACAGAGCACATATTAAACCAGTTAGTGGAAGTATGTTAAGATTACATATGTTAATTTACATTTGACAAACTTGCCTCTCCAGTTCCTGCTGGGACATCAGCTAAATGTGCAGCCTGGTTGTATTTATCAAAACTCACATAAACAGAAAAGCCAAATCTCCACACAGGGCATAAAAACATGAGTTACATGCTCCAGTAAGGGTTCCTGAGGGAAATGGCAGTCTCCAAGAAAAAAAAAAATTATTTCAGGGTAAGTCACAAAATTTGATGAGTCATATATTTTTCACCTTGTTGTCTTTCTCCAGAAGGGTGAAGGAATACTGTTAGGAAGAACATAATAAGCAAAACTATAAGTCACTACCATAGACTTTCCTTCTCCTCTTGAGTATTAGAAATTATGCTTGATAGTTAAGACAAAAATTATAATACATGCTGACACAGTTCTGAATGTATGTAAAGGAAATGGTTAAAACATCTTTATTATAAATAAGGAAGATAAAGAGACATAAAGGGAGGTAAGATTTTTACACTCCATGCAAAACTGGTAAAATGATGACAACAGTTGACTGATAAGATATGAGCATGTGTGCATGTATGTGCCTGTGTGAGTGTAACTGTTGGTGGTATAATACTTAAAGCAATTACTAGAAACACTCTATAGAGAGAAACATTCAAAAACACTATAGGTCTGGGCGCCTGGGTGGCTCAGTCAGTTAAGCGTCTGACTTTGGCTCAGGTCATGATCTCACAGTTCTTGAGTTCAAGCCCCACGTCAGGCTTTGTGTTGACACCTCAGAGCCTGAAGCCAGCTCCAGATTCTGTCTCCCTCTCTCTCTGCACCTCCTCTGCTCATGCTCTATCTCTTTCTCAAAAATAAATGAACATTTAAAAAAAACACTACAGGTTTGGTGTTAACATCAAAATGGAATTCTATAAAATGTTTAGGTAAACCACAGGAAGACAGCAAAAAGAAAAAATTTTAAACAGAGGACAAGTAGAAAGCACAAAGATAAATTGTATATTTAAACCTTAAATATAGCAATAATAACATTAAATGTAAACAGTAGGATAGAAAGTTAAAGGTTGAAAGCAAAAAGATGGGAAAAGATATGCCACACAAACATTAATCAAAAGAAAGTAGGAAGGACTATATTAATATCAGATAAAGTTGACTTCAGGGCAAAGAAAAGTATCAGAGACAGAGAGGGACATTACACAATGACAAATGGATCAGTCCACCAATTAAACACAGCAATCCTGAATGTAAATGCACCAAACAACAGAGCTGCAAAGTATGTACAGCAAAAACTGATAGAATTGAAAGGGGAAACGGACAATTCCAAAAGTGCAGTTGCAGACTGCAACACTCCTCAATCACTAATTGATATTACAGCAAGATCAGCAAGGACATAAAAGAACTCAACAATACCATTAGCCAATAGCACCTAACCAACATTTATAGAACACCGTACCTAATGAGGGCAGAATACATACTCAAGTGTTCACAGAACATATACCAAGATAGACCACATCCTAGCCCATAAAACAAACCTCACAAATTTAAAAGAATTAAAATAATACAGAATATATTATGTGGCTAATATATATATATTTCTGAATATATTATGTGACTAAAATGGAATTAAACCAGAAATCAATAACAAAGATAACAGGACAATTTCCAAACACTCAGAAACTAAACAACACACTTCTTTAAAACTCATAGGTTGGGGCACCTGGGTGGTTGAGTTCAGTTGAGCATCTGACTTCGGCTCAGGTCATGATCTCACAGTTCGTGAGTTCAAGCCCCGCGTCAGGCTCTGTGCTGCCAGCTCAGAAACTGGAGCCTGCTTTGGATTCTGTGTCTCCCTCTCCCTCTGTCTCTCCCCCACTCATGCTCTCTCTCTCTCTCAACCTCAAAAATAAACATTGAAATTTTTTTTAATAAATAAAAAAATAAAACTCATAGGTCAAAGAGGAAGGCTCAGATAATGCCACTTCCTGACCTGCATTTGATGCCCTTGTTCTGTTCTCCTAGCACCCTTCCCATACTTTCTCTATCATGACACTTATCCTACCTTTCCATAATTGCTCATCTAACTGTGTTTTCCCCACTAAGCTGTAAATCACTTGAGGACACTGGTCTGTCTTGCTAACCTTTGTATCATAATGTTAGCACATTGCATAGAACACACCATCAATAAAGTTTTTAACAGAATATATTAAAGAATATATGAAGTATCAAGAAATTCAAGTCCATATGGCCACTCTCCTAGGAGTGTGGCTTCATATTCTGCTTCATATTCTGGCTTACACAACCTTCTGGCAAGCCCTGTGTGCACCATCACTTACATTCCCAACCTCTGCAATTGTTCACCAGAGCTCTCTGTTCACTGTCACATCAGCATGGAGAAAACAGTGCCCATATTGCATGACCTGCTGGACCAGCTTCAGGAAGCACTTCTGTACGTCAGGATTTCAAAACCCATGGGAAAAGTTACTCCCCGTGCCAACACAAAAAAAGTACTTTTCCTTGAATGATGCTCAAAATTCCTTTATGTGGGGATCAAAGCTATTGTTTCTCCACTAGAGACAAGTCAAAATGCAAATATATTTTCAATTTACACTACAGAAATAAAAATTATAAACCCAAAACTCTTTAATTAACCATTGATTAAAATTAAAGTTCTGAGGATCTAATGTATAGCCCAGTGACTACGATTAACAATATTGTATTATATACTTAAAAGCTGCTAACAGAGTAGCTCTTAAATGTTCTCACAACACACAGACACACACACACACAAATGGTAATTATGCAGCATGACAGAAGTGTTAACTAGCTTTATTATGGTAATCCTTTCACAATATGTACCTTTACCAAACCATCGCATTTACATCTTACATTTACACAATCTTGTATGTCAATTATATTTCAATAAATGCGGGGAAAAGATAAAAATAATTTTTAAAAACTCCAAAAGCCACAAGTTTTTTGATAGACTTTTGAGAGATTAAGAAGCTTTGAACTAGTCACATGAGACTTTGACAATATTCTGCACAGGACTAACAATTAAACCTTGTTATACAGATAAGGGAGGAACTGGAAAATATTTGCCAGTTAAGTTAAAGCCACAAAGAATATAAACAGAAGATAAGCTGGAAAGGTACAATCCTTTTTTTTTGGTCAGATTTGTACTTTTTCTGTATTTTGTCATCATAAAATTTAGTAGTTTCACACAAAAGTCTCTTGAGGATTTTGCTATAATGGTTAATTTTTACACAACCTCTAGCCTTGAGACAATAAGAATCACTAAGTATCTGCTGTAGGAAATTGCATTCACCAATCACTGTTTATCTGTTACAGGAAACTGCATTTTATAATATTAAGCCCACACCACTTCACTGAGCTTGTTATAGTAATTCAACCAGAACTGTTCAGATCCTCTTGGGGTTACTGAAAATCACCTGTCTTTTTCCTGGTACTAATTATTTTATAAGTAAATACAAACAATGACTACAGTAGAGACATTTTGACACAACACAAAAGATCTCAACTTTTTCCTCTGCAGCCCTGAAATATGTAACTAAAAGCAAGTACCTTCCGCAGGATCATAAGTGAGGAGCAGAGCTGGAGCCAGAGGGCACTAGAGTCCGGCGATCATTCAGTGAGGAAGTGGGTCCCACATTCAGAACAAGAAAGGAATGTGGGTGATTCAGGGGGGAAGAAGAGAGCACTGGACAGAGAGTATTATTCTAGAAAGGCACAACAGGATAGTGATTCTGCACAAACCCCTTTGGAGCTCCATTTACCTGGCTTCAAGTCCTGGCTCTGCCTGCCACTCACGCATTTCATAATCAACTTGCTTAATCTTCCTGAGCTTTTGTTTCCTCAACTGCAAAATAATGATACTTGTGAAGGGATAAGGATTAAAAGAGAGGTTTATAAAGTGTTTCGCTCAGCTCTTAACATGAAATAATGTTGGAAAAATTCTAGGTGCTCCTTTTGTTGTTTTATTGTCATCACTATTTTCCCATTTCACTGTTTCACTTAGATCCAGTCTTGATGACAATGTGCCCAGAAATGTAACTCAGTGGGGGCACCCTCCACTGCCCCCATCCTGGAGCAGCGACAGAGCGACCAGAGCACCTCAATGACATAAAGGTTCTGCCTCGGCTTGTCCTGACTCGTCCTTCTCTCTGGACATCTCACCTCAGGGCTCTGACATGGCAGCTTCCCGGGGACAGCCACACCTTCTGGGCATCTGGTCGAGCATGGCCAAAAGGCCCTTCCAAAACATCTCCTGCCATCATGTTGTGATAGAGTGGAGAGAGCATAAGATCTGGAATCAGGAATATTTGAATACCACTTGCTGAGTTTGGCAAATTAGTTTTCCAAATTCATCTTAAACTGGGTTTACTGCCATCCACCCCTCAGATTCGTTGCAAATGTAAAGTAATCATCACGATGCCCGGCACAAGGTAGGTGATTCAACAAATGCTCACTACCACTATTATTTCATTTGTGAGAGTTGGTTTAATTCTCCCTCAGGTTCTGAGAAATACTGAAGATTAGAACTGGAATCGAGTTCAAAGTCCATTTCTCCAACCACATCCTCTTACTTGGAAGCTGAATATTTCAATCTACCTAAATCTCAAAGGCTCTAAGCCTTTATCTTTCTGTTGGCAGAAAGTCTTATCTTTTACATGTTACCATTCTCTGCTTTCCTTGTAGCCCTGGGGATGCTTATATGTATTCATGACTTGGATTGATGGTCATGGCCACTGCCATGGTTCCCATCCCATGATGGTGTCATGGAGGTAAAAGTTGGCCCTGCCCATAAGAACAAGCCCTTCTTTCAAAATGAGAAGGGCACTGTTCCTTCTACATCATCATCAGCAATGGGAGGAAGGATCCTCAGCAAGTTTATTGATACAGCACCTTAAATTCTGAAACAAAACCTTTGTCCTAGGATAACTATATGAGTTCAAGATTCTGCCACTATATTTGCACCCAGACACTTATGTCTTTTTTTTTAATTCGTTTAATGTTTATTTATTTTTTTGAGAGAGGGATTGTGAGCAGGGGAGGGGAAGAGAGAAAGAATCCCATGCAGGTTCTGCACTATCAGCACAGAGACTGACGTGGGGCTCAAACTCACAAACCATTAGATCATTACCTGAGCTGAAACCAAGAGTTAGGCACTTAGCCAACTGAGCCACCCGGGTGCCCCATATGTCTTATTTTTAAATCAGGTTCTCCCTGCCCAACTCCTTCTTCCTTCTGTTGAGTTCTCTCTCCATGGCTTCTATCACTCCCCTAGAATAGGACTTTAGTCAGAGACATTACACATGCACCAACCCATCAGATATGTCTATAAATGTTTGAAACCCAATGGTGGACAGCGATGAAGTCCTTTTCTCCTGGGCAAATAAGTGATTGTAAACTTGGGTTTAGCGAGTAACTCTATTCACCAAGAGTCCCCGCTTAGTCCCACCAAGACCCACTCTGTTGTACCAGGTGAGGAAAACTCAAGGTTAAAGTGATTGGGCCACGATACACAAGCAGCTGGTGGCAGGGTGGGAAGCAGAACCCCAGCTCAGGACTCATTCTCCCATACTGCATGCCCCCCCCCCCGCCCCACTGCACAAGCTCCCTCTTCTACGCTGATGCCTTTGATGTAGCCAGATGGTTGACATCGTTTTTTTGTTTTTTGCCAAAAGTATGATTTGCGTTCCAAAACATCTCAAATTAAGCAGCTCATGACTGCTTCTTAAGATAAAGAGAACTGAGTTCTAACAAGGCCTTGTGGAAAGCTACTTGACAGGACCATGTTGCTTCTGTTTCCTATCTCTGGATGCCAGATGCCTGCTTTCTCCTGTCCACCCACAGGGGATTTGTGACTGGGTTTGAATTCTCCACCACTGTTTCCTGGAAAAGGCCCCAGAGCCACTAGTGTGTCTGCAAGAAAGGAGAAACATTTTGCCAACCCAGCATTGGCATGCCCTAAGGCACTTTAGAGTCCCAAACTCGGTTTTGGGTGCTAAAAAAATATTTTGGCAATTGCTGAGTTTCAGAAGCAAATGAGAACTAAGACTTGAGTGTCTGTCTTCTTAGCAAAAAAAAAAAAAAAAGAAAAAAGGCAGCCCAGGCTCCATGCTGACTGTGCTAACCACAGCACCACCTTTCAAATAAAAACTTAAAACTGAGCCATCCCGATATGTATTGGTAGCTAGGTATTTGATACAGTTTAGGGAAATCAGCTTTTGATTAATATTTAGCTAGAATTTTTATCTTCCACGTGTTAAAGCCTTTTGCAGGAATCTTCCATTCACACAGTGTAACTTAAGATAAACCAGTGGAGGGGCGCCTGGGTGGCTCGGTCGGTTAAGTGTCCGACTTCGGCTCAGGTCATGATCTCGCGGTCCGTGAGTTCAAGCCCCGAGTCGGGCTCTGTACTGACGGCTCAGAGCCTGGAGCCTGTTTCAGATTCTGTGTCTCCCTCTCTCTCTGCCCCTCCCCTGTTCATGCTCTGTCTCTCTCTGTCTCAAAAATAAATAAACGTTAAAAAAAAATTTTTTTTTAAGCAGTGGAAAGAAACACAAATAGAGACAAGCACCAATTTACCTGATCACCACTTAGGGGTGCTCACTGTGAGCTGACAGTGCAGATTCACTATTCAGCAGAACACCTCACAGAGTACACCCTGGGTACCCATTCGCCCTCAGTTATTAGCCTTTTCCACTAACCTGTGATTCTTTGACAGTCAGGACTCCTTGCTCCCAACCGTTCTCATAGCCCCCTCTCATACCTAAAAATACTGATCCATATACAAAATGGGAGAACCCGTGTATTCATCTGCTCAGACTGCCATAACCAAAGCACAACAGTCTGAGTAACAAAATGTAATTTCTCACAGGTCTGCAGGCCAGAAGTCCAAGATGGAGGCGGTGGCATGTTGGGTTTCTTCTGAGGCCTCTCCTTCTTGGCTTGCAGGTGGCTGGCCTCTTGCTGTGTCCTCACATGGTCATGCCTCTGTGCACATGCTGTGTGTGTCCTAATCTCCTCTTTTTTGAGGCCACCAGTCTGATTGAATTAGGGCCAACATGAATGGCCTCATTTTAACTCAGTCACCTCTTTAAAGGCCCTATCTCTAAATATAGCCACATTCTGAGGCACTGGAGGTTAGGGCCTCAACAGAAGAATTTTAGGGGGACACAATTTAGCCCATAAAAGCCTGTCTTTATGGAAAGTTTCCAAATTATGTGAAACAATAAAGAAATCCATTCTTAAGAGCCCTGTGGTTGTTTGGGGCTGTGTAGAAAGACAGAGCCAGATCTAACATGTGGTTTAATTTTAGGGACTGCATGCTTCTTGTTCCATCCAAATACTTTGCATGCTTTCAAATTCTCTTATTAGAGCTTCATATTTTTTTATTTATATCAAATGAGGTTTTCTTCTGTTAAAATGCAAGCAGCCCTAGATTGAGCCTCGTTTGTCACTGAGACTTCAATACAGCCATGGCTTCCTTCCTGAGAGCAGTTTCTGATGAAGGACAGATGACTGGGTACCTCTAGGGTGAGGGAGGAGGTGAAGGGTGGGTCATGGAGCAGGGCAAAAGAAAAAGAAACAAGACGCTGGGGGCATGAGAATTCAGACCTCACTGGCTTCACCATTTAGCCCGAACGGAGACAGAGATTGAACATTCCTGCTCCAGTCCACGGTGCTACATCTGTTGCTAGGAAGCAGCCACTCAGGCAAAGACCATATTCTCTAGCTAGCTTCCCTTTGTCTCTAGTTGTGGCCATACGACAGCCTCTTGGACAGTGGATTGTGGGCCATGATGTACTCCAGTTCAAGTCTAGCCTATAAAAATCTTCTACACATTTTTTGTCTTCTCTCTTTTCTATCTACCATCTACCATCCGGAGCAAAGGATTCTGAAGCCCTTAGAAATGGTAGAGCCACAAAATGGAAGAAGCCTGGGTCTCTGAATCACTACACGGAAGGCCTCCCACTAAACACCTAATCACTGAGGAGCACTGGGTGGCTCAATCAGTTAAGCGTCCAATGTCACCTCAGGTTATGATCTCACAGTTTGTGAATTCGAACCCCATGTCAGGCTCTGTGCTGACAGTTCAGAGCCTGGAGCCTGCTTCAGATTGTGTCTGCCCCTCTCCCACTCACGCTCTGTCTCTGTCTCTCTGTCTCTCTCTCTCTAAGATAAATAAACATTAAAAAACAAGCACCGACTCTCAAATGTTATTATATGAATAATTCCTATTGGTTCAACCACAGAAATTTCAGAGATTGTCCCTTTTAGCAATGAGTGATTTCATAATTAATAAGCTAACACAGTCAATGTGTGGATAGGTTTGGCAGGAAATTAATAATCCCTTCAAAACTGGATGGTTTATGCTAGTTTATGCCAAGAGGAAATACAGATAAGAAGAAGGGTATCATTTTAATTTTAATGTAAAATGACTTTTATTCAAATATTACTATTCAGTTCAGGTTGACCTGTAGTAATAATAATCACAGAAAGCTGAAGTTTGTAAGTATCATCGCATTTGAAAATAACTGGTAGAGTGAGAAGCACACAATGAAATGACGAAACATTAGAAAGGTGAAAAGAAATTTTGGACTGGAAGTCAAGTGTCCTGAATTCTAGTTCCACCTCAACACTATCAGCTATGACCAGGAGCCTTCATCCTTCTAGTCACTACCAGCTCTACATGCAAGACTGGAGATGTTCACTTAGGGAAGATGGTGCCTCCTAGGAGAAAAAAAGCACACCTAAGGAGAACTGGTCACACTGCTTTATGCAAAGAAGGTGCTCAAAAAATACGTATTTAATAAATTAATGTTTCGAAAGGGACTCCCTACCTTATAAAGCAATTCAAACTAAAACCAAGATGTCAGAGGGTGAACACAGGTGGAACTTTCACCCCAACCCCCTCCTACACTGGAAGAAATGTCTCTATGTGTTCAGGTATATAAAGGATTCAGCTCCCTTTCTGAATCATGAGAAAAGGGCAGAAGTATGAATAAATATGGGGATGATGTACAATCAAAAGTATAATCCTCTGTTTAAGTCCTGCATTTAAGTTTCAAAAGTAAAAGAAGAAGATGAAGACGAAGACAAAGAAGAAGAAGAAGAAAAACCATCTATCTTGCAACACTGAAATAAAACCCAAGGCTATATAATTGAAATAATAGTGTAATACAGACTTTTGTTTAGCCACAAGCAGAAAGCTTTGCCTAGGTAGCTATATTAAGGGCCTAGACCAGTTCTTGGAACATGGACACCTAAGTGCTGAATGACAGCATTAATAAGTGAGCACTTGTGGAGTGTAAAGCACTGTGGTAGGCATAGTGAGTGAAGCCTCTACAGAGGCTGGAAGGCTAGTAAAAGAGATCCACATGCCATCAATCCACTCAAACCCAAGGCAGAATGAAACACATGGTGAACAGAAGTATAAAATCATGCTACGGGGAAAAAGGAAGTTAATCCCAATGGGGAGGAAGAAGAGGTAAGGTATTAAAGAATCTGTGGAATTTAGGCTGAGCCCAAAGTGGAAGAATGGCTGAGGGAACAGCATGTTGAAACAGAAGAGCCTGGCTGGCCTGGGAAGGCTGGGCACACACACGGCACTTGAGGAGATGGCCTTGGAAAAGAGGGGTATAGCCACATATTGGGGTCTGATTGTGACTAGGGAGCAAAATCTTCACCTCAAAATTTGACCCTCATGAAAAGAAGTGGATTTCCTTTCTTTGTCTTCTTCCAAATTTTATAAAGCATTTACTTCCTTTAAACAGTATGAAACAGCATATTAATAAATCATTTCAATCTAAGACGAATGTCATGCCCAAATCATTTAATGCAATAGAAGTTAAAATAACGTGAAGAAAATATGTTATATAATAAAACATAGAAATACTTTAGTTCTATCTTTTTGATTCATATTAACTTTTGGATAACAAAACCCCATTTTGTTTCAGTTCTTACCACTAGAAGGGACCTTCTTAAGGTCTGTGTTAGCCATCCAGCTGCCTCCCCTGGTAACTGTGCTTCAGAAAAGGAACTGAATTCAGTCTTTACTTATATGGCTGAGTCTAAAGAGAGGATCTGCTAAGAGCTTCTCATAGGTCAACACAATTCAGTTGGTAATCCATGGTTACTCAAATCATTTCAAGGGGTATAGAAATAGGAAGATATGAACAGACAGAAGTCGTATAGCTTCAACAGAAGCTCAGAAAAATGCCAAAGCCTTTATTCTGTTCATTCAACAAATATTAATGAATTAATCATTATAAATTGTTTAATTAACAACATTTACTTTGTACAAGCACTGTTTTAAGTCCCAGAAATTCATAAATAAACAAGATCATCAAGATCTTTACTCACATGGAGATTATGTTCTGGGAGGAAAAGAGGTCATACACAAGATGTGGTGGAGGAGGAATATTCTGAAACCTTCACTGAGGCTTCCATTTCCACAGCCAACCTCATTCCACCCTCACATTCCCTATACCCTTTAAGAAGCAAGGGTCCCTTTCCATTGGCTCAACTCTTGGTGGCTTTGAGTGCATACACAGATTTTTTTTTTTTTAACTCATAGAAGAAACAACAGTATTGCAAATTGAGATGTTTGGAGAGGAAATGTTTTGCTTTATTTTTGCCTTGTTTTGTTAAATTTCACAAAAAAACAAAACAAAACAAAACAAAAAACCTTGGCTTTGAATAAGTTTTGTCAAGAAGACAAAGCCCGGAAGAGGACACAGAGTTTATCCATAAACACAGCTTGCAAAAGAGAATAGATGAGATGACAGTTTCCTCACCACATAAAGAGGAGATCAAAGATCTTTCTGAGTTGAAGGAAAGAGCTTCAAAACTGGGAGATAAAAGCAAGAGAGAAAATTATTGGTGGTGGTTCCTTAAATAGAGTCCCTTCCTCCTGGCCCACCTCAGAAAAGAAACTTGAGTTGGGTGAAGATACAGCCCCCAAATAGGTTCAGGAATCTGACAGCAGAGAATTTCTTACAACCTCACATTATGTCCCACATGGCAGGGAGTGTTCCCAGCAGAGCAGAATGGAGGCTGGCATGTTCCAGCAGAAAGAAAACCCAGCATAGCTGTCCTACAACACCCTACCCCAGTATCCACCAGCACAGAATGGTAGGGGACAGCGTCAAAAAGCTTCCCCTAATCCCGATGGACAATACCGGTGGAACAGGTGAGGCAACTTGCCTTAGACAAAAAGGATGCTGGATGACTGGCAAAGACCCAAATAGAAGGGAGGGCAGCATGAGGTGACCGACGGCAGCAGAGGCAAAAGTCTTCAACCACTCAAAAGAGATCAGAGTGGACAAGAAGTCAAAATAGGTCAGACCCTCCTTCTCTAGCCCTTATTCCTGTAATCTATCCCACTCTGACATGTATAAGAGACTTTATTGTGTCAAGCCAATGAAATCTGAGGCTGTTTGTGACAGTAGTTTAGCTTACTGTGGTTATTATTAAAAACAAGGAAATTTCCATTTCTTTTTTTTTTTTTAATGTTTATTTATTTGAGAGGCAGAAAGAGACAGAGAGACAGAGCGTGAGTTGGGGAGGGGCAGAGAGAGAGGGAGTCACAGAATGAAAGCAGGCTCCAGGCTCTGAGCTGTCAGCCCAAAGACCAGCATGGGGCTCAAACTCATGAACCGCAAGATCATGACCTGCATCGATGTCAGACACTTCACCAACTGAGCCACCCAGGCACCCCTCCATTTCTTTTTTTTTTAATGTTTATTTATTTTTGAAAGAGAAAGAAAATGTGCAAGTGGGGGAGGGGGTACAAAGGGGGACAGAGGATCCAAACAGGGTTCTGCACTAGCAGCAATGAGCCCAATGTGGGGCTCAAACTCACAAACCATGAGATCATGACCTGAGCCGAAGTTGAACACTCAACCAACTGAGCCACGCAGGTGCCCCAAAACTTCCATTTCTTTTGTTTGTTTGAATATGTGACATTTAAAATTTGTACCCAGTAAGTGATAAATACGAAGAAAACAAAGCAAGGTGACATGGGAAATAGAGACTAACAGAGAAATAAATGAATGATTTCTCTGTCAGGAATAAATTATCTCTATGAAAATAATCTTTGAGCTGAAACCTAAATATTGAGAAGAAGCTGGCCACATGAAGTTCTTCAATATGGAAGTTCCAGGCAGAAGAGAAAGTGCAAAAGCTCTGAGGTGGGGATAAACTCAGTGTGTTTATGGAACTCAAGGAAGGCCAATGTGTTGAGAACACAGAAAGCAAGAGAGCAGTAGGTGAGTCAGAGAAATAAGCATGACCATATCATTTAGGGTTTAAAAGTCATAAAAAGATAATCTGGGGACGCCTGGCTGGCTCATTCAGAAGAACATGGGACTATTGATGTCAAAGTCATGACTTCGAGCCCCAGGCTGAGTATAGAGATCACATACATATATACATAGAAAGTAGACTGAATTTTACACTAAATTCCATGAGAAGCCATTGGTAAGGGTTAAGAAGGGAGATTATATGACCTGACTTATAATTATTTTGGCTGCTGTTTGGAGAAAGGATTAGAGCGGGACAAAAATGGAAGCTGAGGGAAGACTTAAGAGACCATTAAAATAGTCCAGATGAGAGTATTTGATTGTTTAACCCAAAAGTGATGGCTGTAGAAATGGAAAGAAGTGAATATATTGGAGATATATTTCAGAGATGGAAATGATTAGCTGGATGTGACACCCAATGAAAAGAATAGAATATTCCCAAGCTTTCATATTAAGAAACTGGGAAAAGGTGATGCCATTGAGGAGAGACTGGGAGAAGAACAGTTTGGGGAGAGGGGACAATAGAGAACAGAGCTCTGTTTGGGGTCCGTTACAAAGAAGATGCCTATTAGACATTCAAGTCAGGGAGGCAGTTTGACATCAGGTAGGCAGTTTGATTTATGAGCCTACAGCACAAGGACAAGTCAAGACTGGAGTCTTACATTCAGGAGTCATCTGCATATAGATGGTATTAACATTACAGGACTAAATGAAATCCACCAGGGAGAGAGTGTAGCTAGAGAAGAGAACCCTGGAAAGAGTCTGGAGGTCAAGCAAAAATGGAGCAAGTCAAGAGACTGACAGGGAACATCCAGTGAAATTGGAGATCAAATAAGAGAAGCTGGCATCACAGAAGCCAAGAAAAGAAACTACCTGGGTTATCTATACTCTGAAGTTAGCACAGATAGTTCAAAAGGTTTGCCAAGTTGCTTAGGACCTTGAGTCAATAATTTCTATCTCACCATTCCTCACAGAAAGAAAAATGTCAGGGTCATGGATACAAATTGCCTCCCAAATGCATGCCCTTAGCCTCTTGGGGAGGATGAACATATTAATAGCTCTGATCCCTCCTCTCTACCACTGGCGTAGCTCCTCTTGTTTGTACTGACTCAAGAAAGTCTTCTCCATAGTCAAAAACAACATCTTTCAAGACAGATAATTCAAATCCACTAGGCCTGTGAGAATGACTTTCTTTTTACATATATTATGTATATAAGAATATCAAGCTACAGATTATCATCAGACAGACTACATATAATAAATATAGGATGGTTTGCTTACTATTAATTGGTTTGCCTTTGGGACTGTATTTTAAATAAAATATTGTTAATAGCCATCACTTTGTCTATAGGAATAGTTTGACCTGCTGCAAATATTAGCTAACCCAACACTTCATAGCCACTGACTTCTCTTTGGTTAGACTATCAAAGATAACATTTAAAGATCAAATGATATATGAAAGAAAATGCCTTAATCACCCTAATAAGCTCATTTCCCACATTAATGGTGACTTATGATAAGACGGTTTCCAGATTAGCCAACATGAGATATATCCAATTCTGTACCAACTTTAAGGAACCTACATCACAACACTTGAGATTTCTTCAAGTTACAGCTTAAGATGTCAGAGTATTAAACTCTGCTTGTTTGCTTGTTTTTATTGATGTTGTCCTAGTTGAAGTGATCCTGATAGTTATTAGTACTTAAATACCAAGGAGAAATTTAAATAAAACTCTCTAGTCTCCCACACAAATCTTAAAAGGTCTATCAACATATGTAAATTGTACAGAAAAGTATACAAATTAATTGATCCAGAAAATTTCCATCCTCAAATAGAGAAAAAGTTAACCTCCCCATCCACCAAAATATAAGTATATAATCTACCTCACAACTTTGCACACAAGTTCAAGAGGGTCTCAGATCCTCTGAAGACTACCTGTTCCCCCACTGCCCCAGAGTTTTCAAATATTCTGGACTTATTTTCTCTTACAGCGTATACCTTCTCCTTTGTCATCAGAAACAAGAAATTTGAGTTTCCCAAAGTGTGGTCTTAACAGATGTTGGGTTTGGTTTTTGTTTTTTTTTTTTTTTTATTCTCTAGGGAAATGGGCAAGCCCCTTTGACGGTTTCCCACAGTAAGAGGCTAGAGATGCTGGGAGCTATCCTGTGTCCTGAAAATCTTGGTACCAGGAGCTGTCCAAGGTACCTAATGTCTTAGATGAGAACTTCTCAAAAGTATGGTCTACAGACTACCTGTATCAAAAATCAACTGGGTATGAGTATTAAAACACAGATTCCTAGCCCATCCCAGAACCACCAAGTCAGAATCTTTATAGGTAAGCATCACAAATCTACATTTTGACAAGTTTCTGAGGAGTTCTTACGTCTGTAACAAATGTCTCCCAAACACTAGTACCACTTTGTTAGGACTGGAGACTGTTTATTTTGATCTGACTTCACTGACCACTATAAATACACCTTTAATATTATCTGTATTAGCAGTCATGATGAGTTGTTTTATTCCTGAAAAGTACATTAACCAAATTTATTCCAGATAGTTTCTGTCACAATTTGTTGCCAGAGACCAAAATTCAACCCCATCAAGAAATCTCAAGAAAGGCAAAGCCTTTTGAAAATCAACTTCGTTGGCATTTTAGCAAGTCTTTCCTGCCCATACAATATAGTAATAAAAATAATTCTTAATTACAACCAATATTCACTGATCAGTCACTTGATGCCATCTGTCAAATCTATGATAATGATAATGCAGGGGCACCTGGCTGATTCAGTCAGTTGAGCGTCTGACTTTGGCTCAGGTCATGATCTTGTAGTTCATGAGTCTGAGCCTCACATCAAGCTCTGTGCTAACAGCTCAGAGCCTGGAGCCTGCTTCAGATTCTGTGTCTCCTTCTCTCTCTGCCCCTCCACTGCTTGCTCGCTCTCTCTCTCTCTCTCTCTCTCAAATAAATATTAAATAAATAAATAAATAAATAAATAAATAAATAAATAAATAAATAATAAAATAATGATAATACAGACAGTCCCCAACTTATGATAGGTCAACTTACAATTTTTTGACTTTACAATGGTGCAAGAGCAATCTGCAACTGGTAGAAACCTCACTTCAAATTCTGAATTTTTACCTTTTCTTTGCCTAGTGATAGGCTGTATGATTCTCAAAGATGCTAGGCAACATCAGCAAGCTTCAGCTTCCAGTCACCCATACAATCATGAGGCAAACAACCGATACACTTACAACTATTGTGTTTTTCACTTTTAGTAGAGTATTCAATAAATTACATAAGATATTCAATACTTTATTATACAATGGCTTTGTGTTAGATGATTTTGTCCAACTGCAGGCAACTGTACATGTTCTGGACACATATGAGGTAGGGCAGGCTAAATTATGACTTTCAGTAGGTCAGATAAATTAAATATGTGCTTGACCTATGATATTTTCAACTTATGACGGTTTTATCAGCATGTCTTCCCATCATAAGTCAAGGAAGATCTGTAGTTATCAAAACAACAAAAATATTGTGTTCACTACATACCTAGCACTACTGAAAGTTCCTCACATGATTGTCTCATTTAATTCTTATAATATGTGTACCTATGATCCCAAAGAAAGCAGGAAAAATTGTACCCTGTGTTACCCATGTAAGGTGTCGGTACCCACTTACATGCCTTATCATATAAATGTATGAAAATAAAGCTAATGCTTTGCTACTATTTTTTAAAATATATGCAAGTGGGGGAGAATAGAAATGCCCTTTATTGCTTGCTGTTACTGTTCTGGTCACTTTAACATGTTTTTCTTCATTACAAAAATTACAGCTATTTAAGAAAAAGGTTTTATTATCCCTGTTTTAACAGGTTTATTGTGGCATTGACATACAATTATCCGCACGTATTTAAAGTGTGCAACTTAATAGGTTTTGATATATGAATACACTTGTGAAACCATCACTCCCAAAAGTTTCCTTGTGTCCTCCCTTCTAACCTTCTCCAGTTGCTTGTTCCAAGATAACCACTGGTCTGCTTACTGATGCTATAGACTAGTGTGTATTTTCTCGAATTTTATATAAATGAAATCATGCAGTATGTACTCTTTTTTTTCTGCCATATTACATTCAGCATAATTATTTTAAAATTCATCCACATTGTTTCATTTATCAGTAATTCATTCTTTTTTACTGCTGATAAGTATTCCATTTATTGCCATTTTATAGATAAGAAAACTGAAAATAAGCAACTTGTCTAAGACCATGGTAAAGGACTAGATTCAAATGTAAGTCTGTCCAACACGAAAGCCCCAGATTTTCTCACTAAAAATTCTGTCTTTTTTTTTTTTCTTTTTAGAGAGATAGAGAGAGAACAAGCAAGGTAGTAGAGGGTCAGAGGGAGAGAGAGAGAATCTTAAGAGAGAGAATCGACACGGGGTTCAATCCCAAACGCTGGGATCATGAACTGAGCCAAAATCAAGAGTAGGACACTCAACCAACTGAGTCACCCAGGTGCCTCATGTGTCTATTTTTTTTTAACTGAGAAACAGCTCTATATACATCTTGAGAATGGAACACATATAACCCCAAGAGTGGGCAGAATATAGTAATCATGCAAAAAAAATAGCTGTTGAATGACTGGAGAGGATGTCAAGTACCCTCCCCATCCCCACTATACTGCTTAATTGTACCACCTCAAACCTTGGGCTTTCCATTACTAAGTCAGTCACCCTAAGAAGAATGCCAAAATCCTGGAGCTGCCAAGGTACATGGAGATCACCGTGCACAGGGCCTAAGCTGTAGCTAGAATCCCATCTCACAGGCCAAAAAGGAAGGAAGAATGTGGGGCAAATGATCGGAGGTGAGCAGATTTATATCAGGGTAGGGAAGAATCCAAGGAATTATAAAGACCTCATTAAACTAGGTCACTTGTGTGACTTCCCCTAATGGATAGACCAGGGACAGAACAGGAAATAACAAGTATAAAGTGGAAAAGAAAGGAAATGTGGACTACCCTCACCAAACTCCCAACTGCTTATTTGGTGATCTCAAGCACCCACAACTCTTGGAGTATAAAAACTTAAAGACTGCATTTGCTCCCTCCCCAGTGCTCAACATATTTTAAGGGAGGAACTAAAAACAATAATAGTAACAATAACTAGTATTTATAGAGTGCTTATTATGAGCCAGACACCATATAAGAGAATCTTATTCCATTTCCATTTTACTAACAAGGAAACTAATTCTCAGAAAATACAAGTGACTGGTCCAAAGTCATATATCCAGAATTCCAATCTGAGTTTTAGTCCAGACTCTTCCCATGCCTCACAAGGATTCCCAGCTGCCTGGCACCCAACCACCCCCACATGCTTCACCATGACTGGTCCCACCCCAGGCTCACTGCAGAGTATATGTATACTTAGGTCCTTCACTTTCAAATCCCAGACACCTTATCTTACCCTATCACAATATATCATTCTGTGTGCCCTGTCCTCGCAATACTAAAACACTACACTCAATATAAAAGATACTCTGATGGGGCACCTGGGTGGCTCAGTCAGTTAAGGGTCCAACTTCGACTCAGGTCATGATCTCACAGTCCATGAGTTCCAGATCTGCATCGAGCCCTGCATCAGGCTCTACGCTGACATCCTCTGCTTAGGATTCTCTCTCCCTCTCTCTCTGCCCCTCCCCTGCACGCACACACACTCTTCCTCTCTCTTTCTCAAAATAAGTAAATTTTCCAAAAAAAAAAAAAAAAAGGTACTCTGATAAACTGTGCATCAAAATGTTAATGATTGGGGCGCCTGGGTGGCGCAGTCGGTTAAGCGTCCGACTTCAGCCAGGTCACGATCTTGCAGTCCGTGAGTCCTAGCCCCGCGTCGGGCTCTGGGCTGATGGCTCAGAACCTGGAGCCTGTTTCCGATTCTGTGTCTCCCTCTCTCTCTGCCCCTCCCCCGTTCATGCTCTGTCTCTCTCTGTCCCAAAAATAAATAAAAAACGTTGAAAAAAAAATGTTAATGATTATGTTATGCTCTTCTCAGGCACCCACTGGGGCTTAAGAAGACAGTCCATAAAAGAATAATGGAAATGGCGGGCAGGACCGTGATACAGAGATTTTCCAAGTCTGGTCTTCACACAAGTGAATGGTCATTGATTTACAGACTGTAATTCCAGGCAAAGTAAACTACTATTCCTCTTTTGGAGGCGCCAACTTGGGCTGAAGTGGCCTTTTGCCTGGAGGAAGAAGAATGGAAATAGTAATCGTACCAGTTAACAGTGATAGGAGCCACCATTTACCGATTGCTATGTATTGGGTATGTTTTACCAATAGTATTTCAATTAATCCCCAATTCCACGAAGTAGGTGCTATTGTTAGTCTCACATACAGGCGAGGAAACAGGAAGAGGCTAAGAAACCTGGGAATCAATGGCTAGTCATGCATTCTTAACCAGTTTACAGATCTCCACCAGTTATCGTTTATTATGCACCTGTCATGTGCCTGACACTGTGAGAACCTTAAGCATATTAATTAATTGAAACTTCATAGGGACCCTCTGAGGTAGACATTATTATCCCCATTGTACAGATAGGGCTCAGCCAGGAAATAAAGGAGACGGAGTTAATGGAAAAGCTGGAATCGACCAAGGGCCGTCAAAAGGCTTTCGGTCCCGGGAGCCAAGTACACCAAGCGCCGACTGCGCGGGACAACAGCGCCAGGCGTTAGTCACTCCTGCAAACCACCAGGGGGCGCCGCCCGCCCAAGGCTGGAGAAACAGCTGGGAGCCGGGCTCCCTCCCCGGGCAGCACGAGCTCCCCTCTAGCCCGCCCCATCCACAGCAGCCAATCAAAAACTTCGCTGACGGCGCCGCGCTCCCCGCGGGAACAGCCGTAGAGGATGACTAGATAATTCTCTTATTGGATACTTGGTTTTTTACAAAAAAGATGTAAAGTGATGCACCTATGACGGAAAGTCCCCACAAGAGTCTGTAGCGGGAAGACAGGGCTTATTTTTTACCTGAAAAATTCTCTGGGTGAGGCGTCTCCGCCCGGCCCTCCTACGGCGGTGAAGGCGGCAACCAATCCCGATAGTCCCTTTACGCGTCTATCGCTCCCACCAATCATCGCTCAGCCTTCAGGGGCGGTCCCTTACCATCTCAGCCTATCAGGAGCGCAGTTTGCCCCTTGCTGGTCACGCACGGCGAGACTGGGCTCCTCCCGGCGGGAGCCGAGTGCGGGCCCCGCCCCGCGGGGATGTAAGGGTTGTGGAGGTGCGGGGTCTGCAGAGGGCTTGCACCTCAGACAGCGGCTGCCACCTTTCTTTGGCTGGCGCTGCGGTTGGCATGGAGCTCTGTTGTGACCCGCAAGCTCAGGTTGGGGCCGCACTCCTTCATCCCAGGCCTTGCACGTGCAATGCTCCCTGACTTAATCGCGCGCACCTCCGCTTCACAGGACCCCACACAAAATGTCAACCAGCCCCTTCCCTTGCAGGTCTTCTCTGAGCACCTTGGGAACTTTGTAAATATGACACTGCAGCAGTTACTGCATTATTTAACTGAGGGCGGAGACCACATCTTAAATATCTTTGCATTGGCCATGTGACTTTGACATTGCATGTAAACTCCGCACAGCACTTTTCTCAACTGCAAAGGGGGGATAATGGCTAACCCCGGCGCAAAAGGTGTGCATTAAATCAATGCTTGTAAAGCAGTCAGAAGAGTGTCTTGGACACAGTAAGCGCTCCAAAAAATGTTAACCCACTGTTATTCCTGTGCCTGGCAGAAGTGTGCAGTGTTTAGAATCAGTTTCACATACTCACTTTCAGATGAAAAGCTTTATTCATACGTAAGATTATGAATGTGTCCAGGGTGCTGCAACGTGTTCCTGCAATTGAGAGCAGCACTCTGGGTTCAAGTTCTAACTGCAGCTTGCCAGCTGAATGACCATAGCAATTACCTTGAAAGTGCTTTAGTTCCTCAACTGTGAAATGGAGATGATGATGATAATACCTACTTCACAGGGTTGTGGCATATGCAAGTAATGCATGAGAAGTGCTTAGAACAGGGGGCGCCTGGGTGGCGCAGTCGGTTAAGCGTCCGACTTCAGCCAGGTCACGATCTCGCGGTCCGGGAGTTCGAGCCCCGCGTCAGGCTCTGGGCTGATGGCTCGGAGCCTGGAGCCTGTTTCCGATTCTGTGTCTCCCTCTCTCTCTCTGCCCCTCCCCTGTTCATGCTCTGTCTCTCTCTGTCCCAAAAATAAATAAACGTTGAAGAAAAAAAGAAGTGCTTAGAACAGTGTCTGTCCTACAATCAGCTCTCCATTTTTTCCTTCCTTTCTTATCCCAGTTTCCCCTTGAGAGCAAGGACAAGAATGTAATGGCACAGGATAGTTTCATAGCCTCTACCTTACACTTGTCTTCCACTTTTAACTTTTGCAAAGCATGTTCATATATTCTCTCATTTAAGATTCACAGCAACCAAGTGAGGCTCAGAGAAGCTACTGTTTTGCTGGAATCCTAAAACATCGTTTTGGTACAGTTTCATACATGTGCATTTGGAAGACAGTTGGTATTTTTATTTTTATTGTATTTTATTTTTATTTTTTTATTTTTTTATTTTTATTTTTTATTTTTATTTTATTGTATTTTTAAATTTGTTCTACAAGCTGCTTCCTTCACTTAACAATACATCTCAGAGAGCTTTTTATGCCTATTCCCTATTACTTTTTAATTACGGCACAGTCTTTCATACCTGAACTTATTTAACCATTCCCCTATTGTTATACATTCAAATGTTTAAAGCCAAATTCTGTTGAGTCTCCCTCAGGGCCCACAGCTTTGATTACTCAGACTCTGAGCAGTCTCAGGCCTATCAAGTCACCGGGAAATGAAGTCCTGATGGTCAAGAGTTTCCACTTGGCTCCAAGTTTCTCCAAACCACAAGCCCAAGGCTCCAGCAAGCTGTGGAGGGTCCCCTACTGCTGTGAGCAAAGGGCTGGGAGAATGTCCACATAGGGCTGGAAAGGGCTGCTGATGACTTTACCCTTCAGTGCTATTAGAGTCAGAGGGCCTCTCTCAGACAGCATCTCCCCAAAACTGGGGGTTTCTCGGCACCTCTGCCCTTGTATCTACCCCATCCAGGTCCCTCACACACTCTGCCCCCTAAGAACTTATTTAACTGTAACCTCTACCCTCCACAAATAGGCACACTTTTCTGTTGTCAAATGCACCCTATTTCATTAAAACACCCAAGAAACCCTAGCAGAGTTCCCAGCCCATCCCTCTCAGGCTCAGCTAGGAGATAGAAGGAGTGCAAGGAGGTCATGGGCACCCATCATGACACAGGGGACCCTCAGACATCCGATTCCAAAATGTAGCTCTGTAACCAGAAAGTTGCTTACCTCTCCTGAGCCTCAGTTTCTCCATTTTCCAAATGAAAATGGAGGAACTGGAGTGAGAATCCAGGAGACATAAATGGAGGAAGGGGGAACACATTATGGGCACAGCTATCAGAGAATGAGGAGAGGAAGCAGGGAACCAGGGGAAAGCCCTGAATTTTCCTCCTTGGGATGGATGGAGCTGCTCCTGGAGCAAGGCTCAGCATGAGACCTCCCTATATCTGCTGGGAAAAGCAGAGAAACAAGGTTGTGTCTCAGGACATCATCTCGACGCTTTTGCTTGAGGCTGTCACCACATCTCAGCCCTTACAAAGTGCTCTTTCCCCAGTCCCTTGAAGATGCTGTACATCCCCAGAATCAGTCTCACATAGGACACAGGTTATTATCTGCTTACCCCCACTATCCAGCCCTCTTTCTTCCTTGGTAACAGAACCCTGATTTTCAGCTGGGATCATTGCCTTTCAGGATGGGACTACATTTCCCAGACTCCTTTGCGGCCAGTTTTCTGGCCAAAAAACAGTTCTGTACCAGGCTTCCCAGGGAGGCATGGTGAAAGCAGCCCCAGCTTTTTCCTTCCTGTCTCCCTCTTCCTTCTCTTCCCTTATCCCCTTCTTCAGCCCTGCTTTCTGGAAATGAGGTGACCTTCAGTGAGGATGGCAGTCACAAGCTAGGACAATGCGACGGAAATATAAAAGGAGCCTGAATCTTGGTAACCATTGTCCATGAACTGCCGAACTGCAGACTTCTTTGCTGTGAAAAAATAAAACTCTTATTTTATTCACATGTGTAAGTCACTGCTATTTTCGGTTTCCTGTTATATGTAACCTGGCCTAATCCTTAACTAACCAGTCTCTTCTCCCCAAGGTTTAGAAATCAGTGGAAGGAAAGCTGCTTAAATTCCACTGTTTTCTTTTTCTTTTAAGAACCAAGCAGAGGATGGGGCACCTGGGTGGCTTAGTCAGTTGAGCGTCTGACTTTGATATCAGGTCATGATCTCAGTTTCTCAGTTGGAGCCCCATATCGGGCTCTGTGCTGATAGCTCAGAGCCTGAAGCCTGCTTTGGATTATGTGTCTCCCTCTCTCTCCGCTTGCTCACTCTCTCTCTCCCTCTCTCTCTCAAAAAATAAAAGCACATTAAAAATTTAAAAAGAAAAAGAACCTATCAGAGGAATTAAAGTCTATCATCGGCTCAACTACCTTCACTTTAGAATGATACATTTGTAAATTACCAGATCATTCTTCGGACTGGATCAGGTTGACCAGCACAAAATTAACCTTGGACTCATGAGACATTTCGGGCCAAAACATACAATGTACTCTCTAACTAAGCCACACGTTGGCATGACCTTGACCTTTTGTTTTCACACAGAAAGAAAACATAATGTTCTGGGGAGGAAGTCCCTCAGCACACAGGCAAACTCCTATATGTTTTTGTTGGTGGTTGGGTTCAGTTGAGGCTTCAAACTGACCTCTAAGTAACAGTTTCTTTGGAGCAGAATCCAGCTACATTAAAGGTCTCTAAGAAATGTTCAGGCATTCACAGTTGACTTCTGGTCCAAAACCTTCTAAATTTCCAACCCCTGCTTCTCCTTAGGAGAGGATTCAGCTGGCCCCTGGTCTTAGCAAAACTTTTGCCATCCTGCCCGCCACAGGACATCATGAGAGGGAATACTTGTCCCTGAACAGTGGTTTTCAAGTGCGAAAGTACCTCAGAATCATCTGGAGAGCTCGTAAAAATACAATTCACTGGGCTCCAGCCCCAGAGTTTCTGATTCAGAAGATCTGGAGTGAGGCCCAAATAAATTGCAGTTTTAATAAATTCTCAAGTGATGCTGATGCTGCTGGTCCAGAGACCACATTTTGCCAATCACTGTCCTAGAAGAAGATAAAGAAAGGACTTCAGGCTACTGTTCTCAGACCTCTGGGGAATTTCCCCCACCGTGTTCCAAGGTAGCTAGACCCTGTGATGGCCTTTGCGTAGCTGCCCTGAGAACTGTCCTTGAAGGACCTCTGTCTGCTTCCCCAGCCCCAGGGCTCCCATAAGGCCCCTCAGAGACAGCTCCCTCTCACTAGGCCAGCAAGCCAGGCACCTTAGCAGACTTTTCATTCCTCTGGGGTCTCCCTTACAACATTGAGGATTGGGTCTAGAGAGGAAGAAAGGGTGGAGTTAGATAACTTCTTTAATGTCCAGTATATTAAAGCATGTATGTGTTGTTCTTACAACAAAATAATAAAAGGAAAGTGTTAAGAAATACAGACTATCTTGGAAATGTTTATGAATCACTAACATTTATTGAGCAGTTACTGTGTTCCAGGCACTGTAGTAATTGCTCATTTAATTACTGTCACCATATCACCATATGTCAGCCTAAAACAGGCTTAGAGAGGTGAAATAACTTTCCAGTGTGACACAGAGAGTGAGTGACAGAGCAGGGATTCCATCCCAGGACTCCCCAGTTCCAAAGCTGGATCCTTTAATGCTTAGGCAATGCTGTGGTTTGAAAATGCTAATTTTCTAATACCACTAGACACACATTCCCAGCGAGGTTGATATGGCCCTGAAGAGGAAGGAAAAATTAATTCTCGGGGTAGGGGGATAAATAATCTTTACTCTTTTTGTGAACAAATCACCGATATACGTATAGTACATAAGAGGTAGATCTGTATTAAATTTTACAAGGGGAGAGGAATTAGGAAAATACAGCTAAAAAGTCTCTTTATAGGGACATAACAAAAACAAGATTGAGACACAATATGCTAGGACATTTTGGCAAAGAGCCTGTTTGCTGAAAAAGTGGTGCCGTCTTACACAACTTCCAAGGTTTTCTCATGAAGCAGAGGAGAAACAAAACATTTGACGTTTATTGTTTAAAGCATTTAGTTGTTAAGCCATATGGTCCTCCTAAGAACCTGCCGATGAAGTCACCAAGGACGATATTTAATATCCATATCTAATAGATGAAGAACTTGAACTTTAGAGATAATTACCATCCACCTAGATTTAATGCCAAACAAAACTGTTCTTCAAGAATAAAGTGATATAAAGAACCGATAGACAAAGCAAAGCAGAGCTTCCTATACACAGATCCTCGGTGAGAAAACTAATGTCTGAATTGCAAGAAGGAATGAAGAAAGCAAGCAAGATTGTTAACATGCAAACGATCTATACAAACACTGATGTATAAAATAAGAGTCATCATGTCTAATCTGGGGGCTTCCAGACATAAGACAGAACTAAAATCTTGGACAACAATGACACATAAGTCAGCAGGGAATAGTTAGAGTTAAAGCATGCTTACATCTGAGTTGGTTTGGGAGAAGAGCAAAGATTCTGACTTGTCAATTTAAGTTAAATATGCACGTTTAATGTCCAAGTTAACATATAAAATAATAGACATCAAGCCTATAACTGCCCAATGAAAAGAATGAAAAGTGGAAAGAGCAAATCTCATGCTGCCTCACCACCACCATGATGAATCGTTTAAAAAACATCAAATTGAGTCTTTAAATTTACTTAAAATCAACACCTTTGAATATAGTTTTTTTAATGTTGCTTAAAATCAATTGCATGAATAAAGATTTTCGTACTAAAAATAAGTCTTTTTTTCTTTATGACTTAACAAATGTTTTTTAGAACTTAAACATTGTTTCTGAAAGGGTGGTCCATACAAGTTTGGCTTCCCAAGATGCTAAGTACCAAGGAAAAGGATCCACGACCTAGTGGTTTGAGAAACACTGCACACCACAGTCTCGCCTGGAGACTCACAAAGCTCTAAGGCCCTAAGACGTATACGTAGTAAAGGAACTTCCTTGACTTGGTCAACCCCAGTCTTTTCCAAACATTTTCCCATTCTGAAATATAGTAACACTCCATGGAACTCACTCTGCACAACTTTAGATTAAGCCTTCTTATTTAAGCTTGGTGGCTCAGATTGAAAAGACACCAAAACCCAAAATGTGGACTTGGGACACCTGGGTGGCTCAGTTGGTTAAGCACCTGACTCTTGATTTCAACTCAGGTCTTGATCTCATGGTTCATGGGTTCGATCCCCACATCAGTCTCTGTGCTGACAGTGCAGAGCCTACTTGGGATTCTCTCTTTCTCTCTCCCACTTATGCTCTCTCTCTCTCTTTCTCTCTCTCTCTCTCTCTCTCTCAAAAATAAATAAATAAATAAATAAATGTGGACTCAATTCTTCTGAGGAGTTGACAAAACCATTTTAAAAGTCTGGAACCGTGACCTCAAACAATTTGAAACACAGCAATATCAGCCACTCGCACAACCTCACAACTCCACTCCTTGGTGCCCACGCATGACGAACACATGTCCCGACACAGACACGCTCATAGAGTTTCTCCCTATAGTCTCCTACCACACAGACGCCTGCCCACACTCAGCCCAGCCCCAAAACGACCACTGTTGGTTTTCTCACCTCATGTGTTCTCATTCGCGCATTGCTTCCTCACCATCTTCTTCCCCTTCAGTTTGGTTTTGGAGGTCTGAAAAGGGATGCAACTAAGAAAGATGTCTGAAGAGACAGTCTCCTGGCTCCGTGTGGGAGACCCCATGAATAAAAGTGTCCCAGTACAAGTCCCTGCCAAACTTGCAGGATTTAATTTCAACCTTCCTCTGCTTTCATCCCCTCTGCAGCTCCTCTCTAGCCATTCCACTCAGCACTTCCTGAGCCAACCTCTCTCCTCTCACGGTCCAGGAGAACACGGTTCCCTCCGTGGAGGTTCCTGCAAGTCTTCCTGCTTTGATTGACTCTCCACGCCTCCTGATCACCTTTTTTAAACTGCCTTGCACTGACTCCTAGTCACCAGCTCAAAAGATCACACAGATCCGACTCCTCTTTCCATTTTCCATCTATGCTGACATTCGCATCTCTAAAGCCCACTTACACTTCCATTGTCTTCTCCACTGAAGTAGAGAGTGAAGTTCATATATGCCTTAAATGCACTGTGGGGGATGTCTGGGGGTCCGATAGAAAGAGAGAGAACACAAATGTTGGGAATCGTCACTAGCTGATCTGTTGCAATATGAAGAGGGAATGTTGAGTATCTTCAAATTCTTGTTTTCTTTTTTTAAAATTAATTAATTAATTAATTTTGAGAGAGAGAGAGAGAGAGAGAGAGAGAGAGAGAACCCCAGGCAGGCTCTGCACCAATGCAGGGCTCAAATTCATGAATCATAAGTCTGACGCTTAACCAACTGAACCACCGAGGCGCTCCTCAAATTCTTATTTTCAAAGTCAGTCTGATCTTTCCAGAAATGTCACTCCCGGCCATGGGAAGAAAGTTCAGGGGCACAGGTCACATTAGCTCCTTTCCCATCACCTCAGTGGATAGATTGTGCCTGTTGCACCTCCCCTCCCCGGGAAGACTTCCTTCTAGGCTCCTTAGCACCAGCACCATACCCATAATCAGACCTGCCACCATCCAAACCCCAGCAGAAGGTCCAACTTAGCCCCTGAGTCTGTGGCCCAAGACAAAGAGGCTGGAGTGAGTCATCTCCCAGGATCCCGTGGGAGGTGGGAGGTGATTTGGTTGAGGAGGTTCTTTGGGGGACTCAGTAGCACTGCTCTGAGTCTGTTGGTTTGGAAGAGAGGCTTTACAACATATGGATGGAGAGTGCAAATTCACAAAGGAGAGAGACTGGAGGGCTGTGCTCCCATGGGCTTCAACCCCGGCCACCCCCCAACTGACTCCATGAGAAGCTTGTAAATAATTTAAATGTGCTGAGTGCACCCCAGACCAATGAAATTGAAACTCCAGATGTGAAGCCCAAGAATCTGTATTGAGAAAAAAGCTCTTCAGGTGATTCAGATGCACAGGACCATTAAAAGGCAGTGATATAATCTGACATCGGTAGCATCCTGATGTGATACAACAAGAAGCATACGATGTCACCGATGAAGGATTCCCGCCACAAACATCGAACCTGAATCCAGGCGTGAGTAAACAATCTGATAAATCCAGTTGTGGGACATTCTATAACACAACAGCCCCAAACTCTTGAAAAAAATCCACTATGAAAAAACATTGAAGGCAATGAAGGTGGGCTATTCTACACTAAAAACGCTATAAAGACATAACAACCAATACAATGCAGAAACCTTGATTAGCGCTCAAATTTAAAACACACACACACACGCGCGCGCGCGCGCGACATTTGGGGGACAATTGGAGAAACTTGAAACTTGGAATATAGAACATAAGTTAGGTGTAGTATGAAATTGTTAAATTTTTTTATTGTGATGAGAATGTCGTAACTGTGTAAGAAGTTCCTCACTTCTACAAAATGCCTGCTAAATATTTGAGAGTAAAGTGCTATGATTTCTGCAGCTTTCTTTCAAATGGCTCAGCACACAAAAAACATTGGAGCAGGATTTGAAGAAAGTGTGGCAAAACGGTAACAACTGGCAAATCTAGTGACGAATACATGGGTATTCATTCATTCTATCATTCCTTCAAACTTTCCACAGTTAACATGTTTAAAAGAAAACAAAAGATTTTTAATGTTGATATTGATTATCTATGAGATTACAGTTCGTTTTGAGTTTCTTGTCTCCGCCTTCCACTCTTAGCTTTTCCAAAATTTTGGCAATAAAATATAAGACCCTTGTAATTGGGCAAGGACTAGCAGATGTTCGTCCGTGGGATGAAAAATAAATTACACAGTGGCAGAAAGGCTGAATGTATTCCCTCTGGGCCTACAAGGAGCTCAATACCGTAGGAGCTCCTGGATCCCAAAACAGCACCTACCAGATGTCTCTTCTTCCAGCAGAAAAATGCCATAGCCGTGAGATGTTTGGAGGGCGGCAGCTGGACCCTCCAGGACCCTTTCAGCTGCAGGTGGCATGGCAGTGTGGCCACAAGACTCCCAGCCACCCGACAAGCAGCAAGCTCCTCTGCAAGGGTAGAAGTTCGTCTCCTCCTTGCCCCAAATGTGCTGAGGCTCCAGCCCCAAAAGCGGCTGCGCAATTTCAGATATCAGGGGCAGGAGTGCGTTGTTTTGGTAGATGTCCCCAGCCAAAACACCTCATCTTTTCCGGGAAAATTTGTTGCAATGTGGCGATGACACCCACCAGGGGGCAGCAGACTCTCATGAAAAGCAACTTTCCTTCAAGGGAAGGAATGGACTGAACCCTCAGAGCCCCTTGTGGGTCTCAGACATCCTGCAGAGGATTCAGGTGGTTGAGGAAACATGGGTCAGAGTATAATAATTCTTTTTTTTTTCAGAATATAATAATTCTTCATATCTGTTAGGGCTTCATGAATGTCAAACTTTCCCATACATCACTTTCTCGGAACCATACAGCAGTCCGGAGGCAACAAAGCTTTAACATCTCTATGTGACAGGTGAGAAAACAAAGCTCAGAAAGCTAAGTTTAGATGACAGGTCCAAGATAAGAGAGCTGGTAATTTATCAGATCAGGGACTTGGGGGCGGACCACCCGACTCCACGTTCAGTACTGTTTCTCTCACGTCTACCTACAGTCATCACTGTGGTGATTTCTCGATTGTTCACCACACATGCATTTCCTCCCTTAATCTCCACAACAAACAAGGCATGCTGTCTAACTGGGACAAGGAAAGTGAGATGGAGGAAATGAAGGGACTCACGCAATTAACAAAGAGGGAGGCTAGGATTTGAACTTGGGTTTGGCTGACGCACTAACACCTACCGCTTCCCTCCGGCCACTTATAGTCCACAACCATTTGTTGAGCAGCAGCGTGGTAAGTGCAATTCTATGCTAGTCACTGGTGATGCAAGGTCCTGGCCCTCAAGCAGCATCCCATCTAGGAAAACCTAAGATGAAGGTGCCAATACCGGGGTTCCACAGGAAACCCACCAAAGTGAGTACTACTACGCCCATTTTACAGTTGAGGCATCAAGGCCTGGAGAGAGTAATGAGTTTGCCTGAGGCTACAAGAGTAGGCAAGGGATCAGAGATTTGCGCTCTGACCATTTTCTACGCCTGCAACTTTCTTATACCTCTCAGCACCGAATTTTCTGAGCCAAAATATCAGAAGTAGGAAATGTCCCCAAACATGTAGGAAATTCAGTTGCATCCCTTCTGATCTCCGTGGCTCAGGCAGCAGCCCAGATTCCCGCCAGGCAAGGCCCTTCTCACCCACAGAGCCCCTTCCCCTTCCCATCACCAAATCAGGCTTTTCTCCTTCCGAGATGGACGAGAAAAATAAAGGCAGACTTTTTGCAAAGGGAGGATCCTTGATGAACAGCTGCTGTGGAGAATCAAATGGGCTTCTCCATGACTCTCTCCTGTGAGCACTCCTACCATCAAGAGGCACAGAGGAAGGGCAGCACCTGGCATCAGATTATGGGGCCAAGGGCATACAGGTGTTTTCTTATGTGTGCCTGGGAGTTCCCTTACCCAAGTAGGGCCCACTCTCTAGGTATCCCTTTTGTTCTTCCAGCAGATTCCAGTCATCAGTCTGCTGGGAAAGGCCCCCATCCTCCTGGCTGCCTTTTCCTACTGAGTATATCTGGAGAGTCTCTATGTATGTCCCCTCAAGGCTCTCACTAGAATATGTGCCCTGGCGTACTGCCCCCTAAAGCAAGCTCATATGCCTGCTACAAGAACAAAGGTGTAGTGTTTGAAAAGAATCTTGGATTTGAAAATCTGAGTTTAAAGATATGGATATAAAACGGAGTTTTAGCACTCGCTAATGGAGGACGAGGACAAATCCCATGATTTCTCTAGGCGGGGCATCATTTTTCTGTCCTTACCATAGGAATGATGGCTTTAGGGTACAGTGACGTTAAACAAATTAATGTATAATAGAAGGCACTTTGCAAACTGTTAGTTGTTGCACAAACATTAGCTTGGCTTACTGCTTAATATAAAGAGGGAAAGAGAAAGATTTAAAGTGTAAATAAAGTACAAATATTCGGGAAATCACCAAGGATGCACTCCTGACATCAAAAGAAATAATAATGCAGCTAAATTGAGCCTGTACCCTCACATTCTTCCTCTCTCTTCCATTGAAGTTGACCTATCATTCCCCCTGTGTCCCTTCCCACCCTAAGTATTTGCAAACAATGCAACTGATACATAGTAATTCATGGGTTAAAGTGAACTTAAGGATAATTAGGAAATATCTTGAATGGAGTGAAAATAAAAAGCTAGCTTCTCATAATTTGCAGGTTGCAGCTAAGGTAATGCTTAGAGGGAAATTTAAAACATATTAGAAAAGGGGTGCCTGAGTGGCTCAGTCAGTCAAGCAACCGACCTTGGCTCAGGTCATGATCTCACAGTTTGTGAGTTCGAGTCCTGCATCCGCTCTGTGCTGACAGCTCAGAGCCTGGAGCCTGCTTCGGATTCTGTTTCCCTCTCTCTCTGCCCATCCCCAGCTCACACTCTGTCTCTCTCTTTCAAAATAAACATTAAAAAAAAAAAAAAAAAAGGCTGCTCTTTAAAAAAGAAAGAAAAAAAGAAAATAGGAGTCTCAAATCAATTATCTAAGCTTCCACCTTACGAAACTAGTAAATAAAGAGAATATTGAAACCCAAAGCAAGAAGGAAGTAGCAAAAATAAGAACAGAATCTAAAGAGACTGAAAATAGACAAATAGAAAAAAATTGATAAACAAAAGCTGATTCTTTGAGAACATCAACAAAATCGAAAAATGGCTAGCCACACTGATCAAGATAGATGAAAAGGACCATTGTCAAAAATGAAAGAGGAAATGTCATTGCAGCACTACAACATTAAAAGGATAATAAGGAAATACTCTGAATAATTTTATGCCCATAAATTCCACAACTTAGATGAAATGGACCAATTCCTTGAAAAACATAAACTACTTACACTTACTCAATAAAAAAATAACGGATGGCCTGAATAATCCTATTTCTAGTAAAGAAATTGAATTTTTAGTTTAAAACCTTCTATCAAAGCACTCTCTGGGATCAAATGGTTTTACTGATTGATGACACCAAACATTTAAGGAAAAAAAATAATGCCAATTCTACACAAGCTCTTTAAGAGAAAATAAGAAAATGGAACAATTGCCAGCTCATTTTGTGGGTCTCCAATACCCAAATCACACAAAGATGGTAAGTACAAAAAAGAAAGCTACAGATCAATATTTCTTATAAATGTATACATAAAAATTCTCCAAAAATTTTAGAAGGGGAATAATACATCATGACCAAGAGAGGTTTATCCCAGGAGTGTGGGGCTGGTTCAACATTCAAAAATCTATCCACATCGTTCACCACATCAACAGATTAAAGAAGAAAAATATAGGGGCGCCTGGGTGGCGCAGTCGGTTAAGCGTCCGACTTCAGCCAGGTCACGATCTCGCGGTCCGGGAGTTCGAGCCCCGCATCAGGCTCTGGGCTGATGGCTCAGAGCCTGGAGCCTGTTTCCGATTCTGTGTCTCCCTCTCTCTCTGCCCCTCCCCCGTTCATGCTCTGTCTCTCTCTGTCCCAAAAATAAATAAACGTTGAAAAAAAATTAAAAAAAAAAAAAAAAGAAGAAAAATATAATCAGAAAAGTCATTGGACAAAACTCAACATTCATTCTGATAAAACCTCTCAGCAGAGTAGGAATAGAATGGGACTTTCATTTTTTTTTTAATTTTTTGTAATGTTTATTTATTTTGAGAGAGAGAGAGAGAGAGAAACAGAGCGTGAGTGGGGAGGGACAGAGAGAGAGAGGGAGACACAGAAGCTGAAGCAGGCTTTAAGCTCTGCACTGTCAGCACAGAGCCTGATCTGGGGTTGGAACTTATGGACCATGAGATCATGACCCAAGCCGAAGTCGGTTGCTCAACTGACTGAGCCACCCAGGTGCCCCAGAATGGAATTTTCTTTCTTTCTTTTTTTTTTTTTTTTTAACATTTATTTATTATTGAGAGACAGAGCATGAGCATGGGAGGGGCAGAGAGAAGGGGAAACACAGAACCCGAAGCAGGCTCCAGGCTCTGAGCTGTCAGCACAGAGCCCAATGCGGGGCTCCAACTCACAAACCATGAGACCATGACCTGAACCGAAGTCAGATGCCAAACCGACTGAGCTACCCAGGCGCCCCAGAATGGAACTTTCTTAACCAGCTAAAGGGCATTCACAAAAAATCCTACACCTAGTGTCATACTTAATCATACTGAAGGTGAATGCTGTCTCCTTAAGATCAGGAGAGTATGACAGGGATGACCACTCTCAACACTCCTATTCAGTGCTCTATCAGAAGTCCTTGTTTCTACAATAGGGCAAGTAAAAGAAATAAAAGGCATACAGATTAGAAAGATGAAAATACAAGTCCTTCTATTCACAGATGACACGATCATCTACATAGAAAATTCCACACAATCTACTAAAATACTCCTAGAGCTGGTAAATGAGTTTAGCTAGGTCCCAGGTTACACAATCAATATGCTTCCATATATCAGCAATGAACACTTAAACATTAAAATTTTTTAAAATACCATTTCCAATAACACAATACGTGGATACAAGTCTAACAAAATGTGTGCCATCCCCATATCCTCAAAACAATAAAAGACAAGGGGTATCAAGTAAGACCCAGTATACATGAAGACACAAGAGGTATACAGTGTTCATGAGTTGGAAGACAATATTCTTAAGATGTTAATTCTTCTCACATTGATCTACGGAGTCAACACAATCCCACGCAAAGGATCTATGTCCAGGATACGTTAAAAAAAAACAAACTCTTAAAACTCAGCAATAAAAACCAAACAACCCAATTAAAAATTGGGCTAGGCCTTGAACAGACATTTCACTAAAAATATGTGGGTGTCAAGTAATCACACAAAAAGATCCTCAACAAGTAAATGCAAATTAAAATCACAATGACATGCTACTAGAGACTTACTAGAATTAAAATTGAAAAAAGAAAAAAATACATTGCTGGTGGGAATGCAAAATAGTACAGCCACTTTGGAAAGCAATTTGGTAGTTTCTGAAATACATATTTTTCATATAAAGCAACAATCCTCTTCTTAGTATTCAACCAAGAGGAATGAAAAACTATGTCTACAGAGGCTAACTCTTAACAACCCAAACTGAGAACAACCCTGATGTTCTGTAGCGAGTGGATTGGCAAACTGTGGCACATCATATGATCAAATACAACTTGGTAATAAAAAGAAATGAATAATTAGTACACACTACAGCATGATGAATCCCCAGCGCACTGTGTTAAATGAAAGAAGTCAGACATGAAAGGACACATACTGTACGAGCCCATTTGTATGACATTCTGGAAAAGGCAAAACTATAGTGACTTGCAACAGATCAGTAATTGTGGGGGGGGGGGGGAGAGGGGGGAGGAGTTTAGCAGAAGGGTTATCTACAGACGGGCAAAGGAAGGAAAGGGGAGGCAGTGATGGGGCCCGCTCTGTATTTTTATTGTGGTGGGGATTGCATGACTCTATGCATTTAACAAAACTCTTAAAACCGCACACTAAAATAATTAATTTTACTCTATACAATTATAAAATAATTTTTAATTACATTAGCAACCTAGTGTTTAACAGACAAATTTTTTGTCATTCTTTTTTCTGCTTGAACTTGTATTTCCATTACTTCTCCCACAGGATTTTGCCCCTAATGGAATATTTTTATAGTTGAAAGTCTTACTCATCACCATTTCATACTTCTCACACCAAATATGTAACTTAAATTTAATTCTTTAAAAAAATTTCTTGGGGTGCCTGGGTGGCTCAGTCAGTTAAGCATCCAGCTTCGACTCAGGTCATGATCTCACGGTTCATGAGTTCAAGCCTCACATCAGGCTCTCTGATGTCAGCACAAGAGCCCGCTTCAGATCTTCTGTCCCTCTCTCTTTGGCCCTCCCCTGCTGGTTCTCTTTCTCTCTCTCTCTCTCTCTCTCTCTCTCTCTCTCTCAAAAATAAATCAATAAACTTAAAAAAAAATTCTTGTGACCCTAAGTAAGGCTAAATGGTAAAAATATTTCTCAAGTGAACTGTCACTGTATTATTATTTAGTACACAATTGATCAAAACATTAAACATAAAAACATTTACGTAAACATAAACACATTCACGTAAAAAGTAAAATGTTGGGGCGCCTGGGTGGCGCAGTCGGTTAAGCGTCCGACTTCAGCCAGGTCATGATCTCGCAGTCCAGGAGTTCGAGCCCCGTGTCGGGCTCTGGGCTGATGGCTCAGAGCCTGGAGCCTGTTTCCGATTCTGTGTCTCCCTCTCTCTCTGCCCCTCCCCCGTTCATGCTCTGTCTCTCTCTGTCCCAAAAATAAATAAACGTTGGAAAAAAAAAAAAAAAAGTAAAATGTCATTAGAAATGCATTTCTTTTTTTTTTAAGTTTATTTCAGCAATCTCTATGCCCAAAGTGGGGCTCGAACTCACAACCCTGAGATCAAGAGTCACATGCTCTTTTGACTGAGCCAGCCAGGCACTTGCCCCCAAATAAAAAGAAATGCATGTCTTAAGAACTAGTCTTAATTTTCCAATTAATTCATGTGCCCATTGCCAGAAAGATAGAATTTTGGAACAATTCTGTTCTGTTTTTCATTGTAATAGTAGTAAGCACTAAGAAACTTGTCTGTATGAGGGGTGGCTAGAAGTAGGAATTTTGTTCTTCCAACTACTCCTGAGTTACATGCCAACAATCACAGTGATATTCTTCCAAAGCATTTTTTAAGTTTATTTATTTTTGATAGAGAGACAGAGATAGCAAGTAGGGGAGGGCCAGAGAGAGAGAATTCCCAGCTGGCTCTGCACTGTCAGCACAGAGCCTGATGCGGGGCTCAATCTCACAAACCGTGAGATCACGACCTGAGCCAAAACCAAGAGTCAGAGACTCAGCCGACTGAGCCACCCAGGCGCCCCATCTTCCAAAGCATTTTTAATGAGCAATAGGTGACAGACAACTCAAACTTTTTCTTCAAAGTAGTTGAAAGTAACGAATTAGAAAGCTGCCATCTTGCAATAGCATTTTTTTTTCCTGAAAAGTATAGCAAAAATGCTTTTCCAAGACTTGTCAAGTGACTAACAAGTATACCTTTTACTCAGTCACTTAGAACCACCTGTTTAAACCAATATACTAAAAAAGGTTTAGGAAAAATGGAACTCTTGGTAATCTCAATATATTTTTACCCATGCAATAGTTTCTGATAAAAGAATTTAATATCATTGTGTTTCTTTTTTTTTTAATTTTTTTTCAACGTTTATTTATTTTTGGGACAGAGAGAGACAGAGCATGAACGGGGGAGGGGCAGAGAGAGAGGGAGACACAGAATCGGAAACAGGCTCCGAGCCATCAGCCCAGAGCCTGACGCGGGGCTCGAACTCACGGACCGCGAGATCGTGACCTGGCTGAAGTCGGACGCTTAACCGACTGCGCCACCCAGGCACCCCTCATTGTGTTTCTTTTATGTTTATGCTAAAACTTTGGACCCTAGATGAGCTCATTCTATTTATGGGAAATAACAGCCAAATCAATATTAGAGTGATATAAACCTGTATAATTAATTATCCCTGGTTTTAAAAGTTATAAAACAACAGGGCACCTGGCTGGCTCAGTTTGAAGAGCATGTGACTCCTGACCTCAGGGTTTTGATTTCAAGCCCCACGTTGGGTATAGATATTACTTTAATAAATATGTAAAAACTTGTTTAAAATTTTTAAAAATGAAAGTTGGAGAACAAGATGATTAATCAATGTGCTGTTTCTGTTTCCTTAATTTTTAATAGTAGAAAGTAATGAGTAGCGAAAATTGTAAGTTTTTTTACGAAGCAAGAAGTATGATCAAAATAATAATATTCTTTCAGTGTGCACATGTGTTCTCAAACTCTGGTGTTCAGGTTTTGGGAAAAAATAAATGAAATTCCACATTTAAAAAGCAGAAATAACTTATTAAACATTGTAATCAAACTTTTCCTATCTATTCAGTGACAGAGAAAGATACATACTACTAAAGAAAACAAACTAATCAGTTCATCATATAACTTTGTATTTTTATTAGTAGGTAATAGAAAATATTAAATATTTAATAAGATGAAGATAAGCAATAGATTTAATCAATCCATGATTTGATTTGATTTGATAATATGCATTTAAGTCTTTTATTGACCCAGAGCAATTGAAAATAAATCACACATGTTTTATCCATATATTTGTTAAATGTATCTTGAATAACTTGGTAATCTCAAAAAAGATGAAAAGAATCAGCATCACTAATTGGTTCCACTAGTTAAATGTGCGTTTTTTGTAGCTAATGAGGCACCCTAGAATGAGTGTGAGAATGGTTGAAAGCAATTGCTTATGTTAAACCTTCGAAAATAGCCATTTTAGCATTCAGGATTTCTTTCATGCTCTCTTTGCTTCTTTCTTCTGGAATTTTCATCCAAGAGGGATTCATTAGTCTGGGGACAGAAGAATCAAGATCGATGATTAAAGTAATGTTGCCTTCACTCCAACTTCCTCACTGTGCAATATATTAGGATTCAAAACATCACCAAATGGGCCAAAAATACCCTTGTCCAACACTGTGTTTTACCTTTAAGAGAAATGTGTTTAAGACACAAAACCAGAAGGCAGGTTTATGGTTCTTTGATTAATCATTAAAGGAGCTCCCTGGAACTGATGTTTCAAAGAATCCCTTTATTTGGTGCCTCTGAGGTTACATCACAGGGAGATTTGAAAGAGCAAGGAGTCACTGTTTGCCTGTGGAAAGCATGGAAGGTGATTGTGGGAGAGGAGAAACAGCTTGAAGCTGCTGGGAGAATGGTTCAATCACCTGCTTTTTAGCAGGGAAGCCAGGAAAAATACATATGGAAGTTAAGGATCTGGAACTGGATTCCTTTCCCATTCCATTGGAGCTCTTGGAAAGCACTCCTAAAACCCCAGTTTGAACATGCTTTAAGATATTGCTCAGAAAATGCATCCAGGCTCTGTTAAAAGTGGTTCCAGAACAAAAAGCAGTCAGCCGGTCATCCCCTCAAAGCCTCCATTCCTGTTTCCCCCACTTGGCTGTGCCCAGAGGTCTGTTCCTGCTCTCAATACACCTGGGGTTCCCATCCTGCCCAATTCAAGAAGTTTGTAGGGATACAAACTCCTGGTCATCAACTGCAACAGCCCGGTGATGACCCCATGTCTTTCAAGACTCAGTTAAGACCCCCCATGTCTTTCAAGACTCAGTTAAGACCCCCCATGTCTTTCAAGACTCAGTTAAGACCCCCGTCATCTATCCTTCCTTCGTATATGAAAGTGTATCCTTCCTGTACTCCATATACACTTTACTATAATATTTGTAACACTGTATTGATTTTGTTTACGTATCTGTTCCCCTTATTCCTTTATCCTTATTCCCTAAACTTAGTTCCTAAAATATTGTAGAAACAAAATAAATACCCGTCGAATGAATGAACCTGAGGCTCATTTGCTGGTTCTCCATTAATGACAGTCTCTTGTTCCAGCCCTGTCCAACCTGAGTATGACTCAGGCCTGACATAATGTAACCAAAATGTGGCCATAGTATATAACCTGGCTGCAAAGCTCATTCAACCTGTCAGGATGTTGTTTGCTAGCTAAGCTACTGATAACTCTTCTCAGCCCTGACTGCACATTAGAATCACCTGGAGAGCTTTTTTAAGAAATGTTGATGCTTATAAATAAACATTAAAAAAATATTTTTTAAGGGGCGCCTGAGTGGCTCAGTCGCTTAAGCATCTGACTTCAGCTCAGGTCATGATCTCGTGGTTCATGAATTTGAGCCCCACGTTGGGCTCTGTGCTGACAGCTCAAAGCCTGGAGCCTGCTTCATGGATTCTGTGTCTCCCTCTCTCTCTCCCCCTCCCCTGCTCTCTCTCTCTCTCTCTCTAAAATAAATATTTTTTTTTTAATTTTAAATGCTGATGCCTAGGTCTCAACCAAGACTGCTAAATCAGAAGCTCTTGACAGTGGGGCCTGGGCATAGGCATTTTTAATGCTTCCCAGATTATTTTCATAGGCAACCAAGTTTGAGAACTGCTATCTTAGCAGACAGGAGTGCTGGGTTGACACTACCTTCAGATGTGAAGAATTCTCAGTTTAACCCCAAATTCATTTCCTAATCTTCCCTCCAGGTGTGGGCTCCCAAGCCTTTTCCTCCAAGCCACGTGCCCATTCATCTGGAAGTCAGCCCAGCATTCAAGCCCACCCAAGATACCATATGTCTAAATATTTAAAAGTTATAAATCAAGCTAAAAACTAATAAATATAGCATGTCCTATCCTCCTTTCTTGACAAATAAGACATTTGTAGCATCAAAATTGAAAAATGTGCTCAAAGCTCTGGTTTTTAATGACTAAAAGTTGGCAAAACATCACAGACAACTGATGGTACATGTCTGGCTGCATATCTTGATGAACCGATCACATTCAGGTGGATAATACAGTAAAGACACCTCATCATTATTTATCATAAATTTAATCCATAAAAATCCATATTTCTTGTCCTTCATTTCAACAAATAGTTAATTATGTAGCTATAATCAAAATTGTTCACGGTGATGCCAAATTTGGCTATTTCGATTTAGGGAAACATCCTGCTAAGGTAGTAACCATCGAAATCACCAGTGAAATTCTTTTTTTTTTTTTTTTTTTTTTAATGTTTATTTTTGAGACAGAGAGAGACAGAGCATGAATGGGGGAGGGGCAGAGAGAGAGGGAGACACAGAATCGGAAGCAGGCTCCAGGCTCTGAGCCATCAGCCCAGAGCCTGACGCGGGGCTCGAACTCACGAACCGTGAGATCGTGACCTGAGCTGAAGTCGGACGCTCAACCGACTGAGCCACCCAGGCGCCCCCCCAGTGAAATTCTTAAGGTTGTTGGAAACAAACCATGGATTTTACATACCAAGCTGAAAATTGTAATGAGGTCACATATAGTAAATTAGTGTTGTCATATATGGTAAATTAGCTGGAAACACAAAATATTTTAATTATATAACTTGCTATCACTTATATAGTGACTTTTAGTTTCCCTTAAAACAATATCTGGATCTATGCACTATTTCATAAATTCATCGTCTTGAAAATTTTTCTGGAATGGTTTATTAATAAAGAAAACTGAGAAAAGAGAAATATTTTGATATCTTTGTTCAAATTTGCCTCTAAACAAGATGATACATTAGTATAGAGTGGCCAGAAAACAGTCTATAGAAACCAGGTTTCAGATTATACATATGCAAATCTTCATAGTCATGCAAACATTTTTGTTCCATTATTCAAATTTCCTTGTATTTTACTGGAATTATACTTTTGTTGGATATTTATCACACAGTTTTTTTTTCTATTTAACCATAAAAATTTTCTCTAAATTTTTAAATACGTCTTTAGAATCCCTTTCAAAGTGAAATAACCACTTAGAAGAGTTCAGGGATTTGGTCATTTTGTTTCCGTTTTTGTAAATCTTTGCTAACATCATTTATAGTAAGCAACAAAGATCAAGATTTGCTCTTTATTTGAGGATCTCTGGTCTTTTTCTTAGCTGTACTAATATTTCGTAACTTGCCAAAATTAAATCTAATTGCCTTAACAGCATTTCATTGCAATTCCCATGCTCTAGCTGAGGGTTTGTAAAATCAGATTTGGTATGTTTTTCATCAAGACGTCCCACCTTCAGGCAGTAATAATACAATATATTTAAAACAATGCATATAGGGGCGCCCGGGTGGCGCAGTCGGTTAAGCGTCCGACTTCAGCCAGGTCACGATCTCGTGGTCCGTGAGTTCGAGCCCCGCGTCAGGCTCTGGGCTGATGGCTCAGAGCCTGGAGCCTGTTTCCGATTCTGTGTCTCCCTCTCTCTCTGCCCCGCCCCTGTTCATGCTCTGTCTCTCTCTGTTCCAAAAATAAATAAAACGTTGAAAAAATTTAATAAAAAAAAACAATGCATATAATCTTTGGGTTGTTCCAAAGATTATAGCATATAGCTATATGCTATATAGCATATAGCTTCACCATGACTGAAGCTATATGTGTCCTTGTGAAAATTAAAACTACTGTTTACAATATGCACCTGTATTTTCAGCTAAATTTCTGAATTGTACACCTTTTTTTTTTTTAATGTTTATTTTATATTTGAAAGAGAGAGAGACAGAGACAGAGACAGAGACAGAGACAGAGTGAGAGCAGGGGTGGGGCAGAGAGAGGGAGACACAGAATCCACAGCAGGCTCCGGGCTCTGAGCTGTCAACACAGAGCCCGACTCAGGGCTTGAACTCATGAGCCGTGAGATCATAACCTGAGCTGATGTTGGACCCTTAACCGACTGAGCCACCCAGGCACCGTGAAAAACTATATAAAATTTTAAATAATGGTAACATTTTAATTTGATTTTCTGAAAAAGTAATTTGATTTATTTAGCATATTTATAAAAATAAAGCATCCTTTAGATTTAAATTACAGGAAAGCATTGCAATTCTAGCATTCAAAGTCCGCTTGCTAATGTAAAGAATGGGCCACCTGAAAACCCCACCTATTTCCAGCCTGACGCTCTCTACCCTTTGGAGAATATTCACTCTTCGGTATTGGTCAAGATAGTGTCATTGCACCAAGGATTTCCTTAGGCATTTCTGCCTGATGGCACCCGCCCAAGCAACACACACAGACTGACACCGGACAAGATAACAATGTGGAAGCTCCTCAAGCCAACTTAAATATATATATTTATATATATATATATTTAGAAGCAGTATAGCAGAGGGGTTAATTGCTGGAAATCTGTAGCGATATAACCTGGGTTGACATTTCAGCTCTGACACTTACAAGCTGTGTGACCTGAAGTCAGGTTACTTATCCTTTCTGAAATTTCATATTCCCTTCTGTAGTATGGGAATAATAATACCTACATCACAGCATTCTCATAGGTCATATATGCAATGACATGTGCAAAGTACCTGCCACACAGTAAACGCTCCATAGCTATTCTTTTCATTATGTGTTTAGCATTTGGTTACGTGTTTAGGAAGAACCTTATTTTACATTAATAAAAAGATAACTCCTTGGGGCGCCTGGGTGGCGCAGTCGGTTAAGCGTCTGACTTCAGCCAGGTCACGATCTCGCGGTCCGTGAGTTCGAGCCCCGCGTCGGGCTCTGCGCTGATGGCTCAGAGCCTGGAGCCTGTTTCCGATTCTGTGTCTCCCTCTCTCTCTGCCCCTCCCCCGTTCATGCTGTCTCTCTCTGTCTTAAAAATAAATAAACGTTGAAAAAAAATTTTTTTAAAAAGATAACTCCTTTCTTTAGCCTTAAGATATGATGTACATCAATGACAGGTAATTCCAAACCAAAGAATTTATTGGGGGAGCATATTAAAGCATTTTAAATTTGCACAATAAAGTCAATCATGTATACCTAGCAAATGTATTGGGCCAACTTGTCTCAGAATTAGAGCAACTGTAAAAGTCAGCATCGGAGCACCTGGGTGGCTCAGTTGATTGAGTGACTCTTGGTTTCAGTTCACGTCATGATCCCAGGGTCTTGGGATCAAGACCTGCCTTGGGCTTGTCACTGAGCATCAAGCCTGCTTAAGATTCTCTCTCTCTCTCTCTCTCTCTCTCTCTCCCTCTGTCCCTCTCTCCTATGTACACACACTCTCTCGCTCTCTAAAATAATAGTAATAATAAAGTCAGCATCAAGCAGCTGTTCATGCTAGACTCAGGGTTAAAAGTACCATGCAAATAGGGGCTCCTGGGTGGCTCAATTGGTTGGGCATCTGACCAGACTTTGGCTCAGATCATGATCTTACGGTTCATGAGTTCAAGCCCCATGTTGGGCTCTGTGCTGGCAGCTCAGAGCCTGGAGCCTGCTTCGGATTCTGGGACTCCCTCTCAATCTCTGCCTCTCCCCTGCTCACACTCTGTCTCTCAAAAGATAAATATTTTAAAAAAATTTTTTTAAGTACCATGCAAATAAAATATTACATTTGCATGTATAGGAGCCTAAGTGTGATACTGTGATTTATAATAAGAACTATATATTTGCTCTTTGTCCCAGTTCCTGGCACAGAGATCTTAAAACCCTTGGAATTTCCTAAGTGGTAAGGGCAATAAAAGTGTGTTGATATTAATATAACAAACCCCTTTCAGTCACACCAGACTTTATGTTAATGAGGTGACTTTTAAAAAGCACCTAAAGGGGGCACTTGGATGGCTCAGTCAGTTGAGGGTCCAACCTGACTTCGGCTCAGGTCATGATCTCATGGTTCCTGGGTTCGAGCCCCATATTGGGCTCTGTGCTTACAGCTCAGAGCCTGGAGCCTGCTTCTGATTCTGTGTCTCCCTCTCTCTCTGCCCCTCCCCCACTCACACTCTATCTCTCTCTCAAAAATAAATACACATTAAAAAAAATAAAGATAAAATAAAAAATAAATAAAAAGCACCGAAGGGAACCAACCATGTGATTGGACCTTTCAGTCCCACCTCCTAACTTCTGGGGAGGAGAACAGGGGCTGGAGGTTGAGTTCAATCACCAATGGCTAATCGTTTCATCAACCTCACCTGTGTAATGAGGCCCCCCATAAAAACTCAAAAGGACAGGATTTGGAGGGCTTCCGGGTTGGTGACCATGTGGTGGTTCTGGCATTCTTGCGAGGGTGTGAAAGCTCTGGGCCCCCTCCCACATACCTCGCCTTGTGCATCTCTTCCAACTGGCTGTTCCCGAGTTATATCCTTCTATAATAAGCCAGAGCTCTAGGAAGTAAAATGCTTCTCTGGGCTCTATGAGCCACTCCAGGGAATTCATCAAACCCAAGGAGAGGTCATTGGAATCTATATCTATAGCCAGTAGGTCAGAAGCAGAGATGACAACCTGTCACAACCTGCAACTGGTGTCAAGTGGGAGAGGGGAATAGTCTGTAGGAAGTCCGTAGGACTGAGCCCTTAACTTGTGGGATCTCCCACTGTCTCCAGGTAGATAGGGTCAGAATTGAGTTGAATGGTAGAATACCCAACTGGCCTTGGAGAATTGGTGGTGTGGGTGAAAAAATCCACACATTGGAGTTGGGAACAGAATTATACTGGGGAAAGTGGCACCATATTTCTGGTGTGGTCCACCAATGTCTGGATGCCCACTATGGACTGGCACTCAAGCTAGCCCAGATGCCGGACCCTTACCCCGCCCTTGCACCCGGTTTGTCTTATGGTCCCTACCATCTGCAGCCACTGTCCACAACCCTGTGGTTGGCATGGATTACGTCAGCATCCTCCAACAGTCCATGCCCTTCTGGGACCCATCACTAAACCACTGTTTCTAGTGCCTCCCATCTGGGTGTGGTGTGGTTGGTTGTTGGTTTTTCCAGACCCACTCTGAAACCACTGAGAACATATCCTTACGGCTCTGCCATATCAAAATACCTCAAACTTGCCTCCATGAAAAGGGAGCCTTGTTCCCTCAGCAAGCCATGTGTCCCAGAGCTGAGATCTGCCTCCACAAGGCACCAAATAGATTAGTCTCATCTTTTCAGTGAAACAAAAACCAGTCAAACCAGTTGTTAGGCATCATGTGGGCCAAGTACAAATAAACTAGAAAACAGATGGTGAGCAGAAGAAAGGGAATCTGCACATTTGCATAAGCCATGGGTCCTGGTCTATGCCTATCCTCTACGAGAGGCCCCAGGGCGGGTTAAAGGTTGTGGGCAGTCTGACCAGTTTTCCCCCTCAAGGTTGTCATGGTTTTCAGCTGAAGAAGTCCTTCAATGGGGCACCTGGGTGGCTCAGTTGGTTACGCATTGGAGTTCGGCTCAGATCATGATCTCGAAGTTCATGAGTTGGACCCCCGCGTTGGGCTCTGTGCTGACAGCTCAGAGACTAGAGCTGCTTCAGATTCTGTGTCTCCCTTTTGCTCTCTGCCCCTCCCCCACTCACACTCTGTCTCTCTCTCTCAAAAATAAATAAATAAATAAATAAATAAACAAACAAACAAACAAACATTTAAAGAAAAAAGAAGCCCTTCAAAATCATGAGAATGCTCATAGGGTAAGAAAAGATTGTCTCTGTGTGATCACGTAAGAAACAATGGTCAAGTTCTCCATTTTTGTCTGAGATTTAACTGTAAGGATATTTTTGTTTGATATTTTATGATGAAAGGATACTAGATTTAAAAAAAACAACAACAAAAAGCATGTTTTCTGATATGCTAATATGCAAACCTTGAGCAGCCAGGAGCATTATCTCAGACAAACTTTCCCTCCACCTTTTAACTACTGAAAGGGAGTCCTAATTCCTATGGTCTTATCATCCATCAGTGGCCTTTGACCTTTGTCCCCTTTCTCCTTCTTTCTGCTTCTGCCACTTGGTACCAGACATCGCTCCTCCAAATGATAGATGTGGTTGATAAATTTTCATGTTGTTTCTTTGAAAAATAATTATGTTTCCCTTTAGTGTGTGTGTGTGTGTGTGTGTGTGTGTGTGAAGATTTGAGTACAACTTATCAATATTTCCTACTGAATGGCCATTCCTGTGTACTGTTTTTTTAATAGTTATCTTATTCCAAGAGTAAGTACTATCCCTAATCATAAACTTACCTTACACTCAATTTATTCCTCCCATTTTTATGTTACAGGATTTTCAACAAGTGCCTAGTAATTTTCCTCCTTAAAAAAATTGAGTATTGGGGCGCCTGGGTGGCTCAGTCGGTTAAGCGTCCAACTTCAGCTCAGGTCACGATCTCGCAGCCCGTGAGTTCGAGCCCTGCATCGGGCTCTGGGCTGATGGCTCAGAGCCTGGAGCCTGCTTCCAATTCTGTGTCTCCCTCTCTTTCTGCCCCTCCCCTGTTCATGCTCTGTCTCTCTCTGTCTCAAAAATAAATAAACGTTAAAAAAAAATTTATTGTCTTCTAAATCTCTATATTCTAAACCTGCATCCAAATACCCGCAATGAACATTATATATATTCCCTCTCTCATTTTTGAGTGTCTCTTTCATAAAGAAAATCTTGCCAGAAATACAAAGTAATATGACCACAATGTTTAAATCTACTGATTTTAAACTAGCATGAAATTCAAGCAGACTGTGTAGATTGGGCCTCAATCTTCTCATACTTACAGTGGTCAGATTCATTACAATTTAGAGATAGTCTCTAAGGTCCTTTCCCAATCAAACTTTCATTTCTTCTTAGTCACTCTCACCGGACAAAGGCAGCAGGAATCTGCCTACCAGTGGGAAGAACTGGAGACCAGAGAGGTCACTGAACTAAGTGAGGGAAATAGAAACGTTGCAGAAAGGAAGCTGTCTGGCCCAGGGTGATAACCAGCTAGAGAAAGGAGCTGACCTCTGTCCGTCCACTCTTCACAGCCAGAAATACCACCACGTGTGTACAAACCGCACACACACACACACACACACACACAAACACACACACCCTAAGCACCCACACAGAGTTGGCTGTGACCCTTCCCCCTTAGTTTCCATTCTCGAGCCTGGATTTGGAACTTGCTGAATGAATAAGAAAACAGAAATGGGCTTTGTATGGGGGTCCCACAGGATCTCACCAGATGTCTTTTTTAGGCCCAGACCGGTTTTCCGCTGTGTGTGGGGTGGGAGAGCTGGGTGGCACCTAGGGATGGAGGCCTCAAAGAGGAAGGGACTAAGGAGGACAGAAACCAAGGAGGGGGAGTCAAGGTGGGGAGGACAGCACAGGGCGGAGAGCCAGCGATTACACCCAGGACCCCAGGGGCAGGAAGATCTGCTGGGTTTTGCTCTCGACTGGAGCGCCCTTTACCTAAACTCAGAGAGCCACCCTGAACCCAAAGGGAAGTCACTGCCTGGACCGGCCGAAGCTGACCGTGGCTGTGTAGGTGAGTAAGGGCTCTGTGTGCAGGGATAGAAGGAGCTAGTTGAGCCCCAGCCCGGCAGCCACAGCCACAGACATCCCACAAATGACCGTTTCAATGAGAGCTTTTTAACACTTGGGCTCTCAAACCTTAAGAAATCCTCCACCCTGCAATTTCTAAAAGTAGATCTCATTCGGGCATTTTATAGAAGGTCAAGAAGTTCTGCCACCTACATCAGAGACATTCAGCTTTTCTTCTCTCCTCTTCCTTTTGAAATGATATCCAAACCCCAGTGGTTTCATCGCCTGGGAGAATGCTCTGCCACACGCAACATCTGTAAGCAGTTAATTTTCCAAATGGGAGACGGTCACCACAGATGCAGACCTTTTAAAAATAAACACCAGAAAAATATGACTCTGGCAAAAATGAAAGCCCAGAATCCGTGTGAGTGGGTGGGAGGTAGCCGATGCCAGGACAGGATCCAGTCTGTGTAGATCAAAGCCACATCCTAGCCTGCCTGGCTGCACAAAAGCAGAAGAATTGGAAGGAGAGAACTGCAGGGCAGAGAGGGGACTTTGGGGGGGGGGGGTATTCTGGCCCTTGTGCAGATCAGGAAATTAAAGCCTGAGGCAGCAGGCAAGTGCTTGTCTGTGTCAGGACTGGAACCCAGGCCAGGAGCTTTCTATTATAAGCCTCATTTAAAAAGAATTTTTTTTTAGCATTTATTTATCATTGAGAGACAGAGAGAGACAGAGCATGAGCATGGGCGGGGCATAGAGAGGAGGAGACACAGAATTCGAAGGAGGCTCCAGGCTCTGAGCTATCAGCACAGAGCCCAATGCAGGGCTCGAACTCACAACCCGCGAGATCATGACCTGAGCCAAAGTCAGACGCTTCCCCGACTGAGCCACCCAGGCGCCCCTATAAGCCTCATTTTTATCTGAATATTTCAGCGTTTTCTTTTTTTGGGAAAATAAAAAGTCTCTAACGTTGAACAACTGCCTTTAACCCCTACTTGGGGCCCATGTGAGATGTTGGAAAACTCTCGTTCTGGACTCCTAAGAGTGGGTGCTTTTGAATCTGGTGGTACCAAGATAAAAAAAAAAAAAAAAAAAAAAAAAAAAGCCAAGTTGTTGTGACCAGTAACTGGTCAAGAGGAATTTGGGGCAGGGCAGGCTGGAGATCCAACTGTACGCACATCCTACCCTCATCTTCCCCAACAGGAAGATCATGCCCCTGACCAAAGTAAAAGGCGGCACAGAGTAGATTCCCAACACGGAGACTGGCACAGGCGAGGCACCAGGACATCGCAGTTGTTTACGACTGGAGTTGAATGTAGGAAGTTTGAGAGACAAATGGCACATTGAAAGAGATGTATTTGCTCCAGCCCCAGTAACGGCCGGCACAGTGCTAACTTGTCACGCTTTATCAGTGGCTAAAGCCATATTACTAGTTTATCCATCCATCTTGTCCCTACAGGATGGTTTTCGGCAGCGATGTTTCAAAAGACAAAAGTTGAGTTCAAAAGAAAAAGTGGAGGGAATAGGTAAAAGAAAAGGATAGAAGGAAAGAATCATGGGCAGTGGTGGCCCTGGGAGAAGAGTTCCCCACCAGGGGAAAAAATCAGAAGCCACTGAAGTGGGGACAGTGGAGGGGAGGCCAGACATGGTGGCCACCAGGAGGCGCTGCTGCCCCATCAAAGGCAGAGGGGTGGGTGAGAGCCGGCAGAGACTCTAAGGGGAGGTTTTTCAGAACCTAAAGTGGGCTTCACTCCCTCTCCAACTCCACTCTAACCCCCAGATCCTTCCTTAAGGATTTGAGTCTCCCCTCTTGGTCCCCTGAGAGTTGTCTCAGAGGACTCGGGAGGGACCCCTCCCTGTGAGCATTTCCAGGTGAACAATAGCCTGGCCAGGTGGCCATGGGACTGATGGAAGAAGCACTTGGGGGTGAAGAGACCTCCCGGATTTGCACCCCAATTTTGTTCCCCATATTTGAGGCCAGGCTCCCATACGAGGGGAGATCAGGAAGGCACCCCTGCCCACAGCTGCTGACGGGCTTAGCACAGGCGGAAGACCTGGCTGGCAGCTGAGATCCTCCTTGCATGCTCTGGACCTCTGTTCTCCCAGCATATCCAGGAAGGAAGTGCTCACCTGGGCTCTGCTTGTCAAACAGCAAGTTCAGAGAAGACTGAAAGAAGCCAGAGTGTCAGGCATTCACCTACAGTAAACCCTGGCACAGAGGCTAAAGGGACACCCTGTGGCCGGCAGTGGCTGGATTCACTACGGAGCACAGAATCAAGCCTGGGCGTTGCATGGCCCTAGGGCCATTCGCAGAAACCCCTGTTCCCCTCTGTCTGAGGCCCAACACCTGTTGTCTAGAATCAGCACTTACTTGCCTCTGGGCAGACACCCTGACGAATTCTATAGCCCCCCTTGGCTTCTCCATTTTCAGTTCTGCTCCTTAAACACCAAAAACTTCCATCACTACAACCTTCCTCAAGTTACCTTTTCCAGGATTATGGCTTAGTAGATATTAGTTACAGCTCAGGCCCAACGTTGTCTCTCAAGAAGATTTTAGGGAGACCTGTGTCTTCCAAGCCTAAATCGCATCCCAGAAGGCTTTCTCCCCAAACTCGGACAATCTTTCAATTTATTGGTCTGCTCTTGCTATTCTAGGGACATGTGAAATGCAGACTTAAGGAACCGAGTGCGTTGAGACCCTGAGCTGCTTGTCCCATTCTTGGAGGACAACTCTAGTGAGGGCACTAAGCCATGCAAGTCAAGCTCAGGTATGATTCTTGAAGGTGACAGCAGAGGGTCTGGCCCTACTGAGACGAGAGAAAACACCAGCAGAGTCCAGGCACCAGTGGGACCCCGGGCTGTCCATCCCCAGCAGGACCCTGCCCAGCAGGCTGCTGAGCCCTGGGGAGGCCCCAAGCACAATGAAGAGGGGGCAGGGTCTAGAACACTAGACAAGAGTCTGATCATATTGTGGATTTGGGAGTCTGCTGCTGACGCCACTGGGGGATGGGGATGCCTAGGAAATTCTGGAAGCTGCGGGCTGCCCGGCTGACTCTGACACACCCAATCCTCATTTGGATTTGAGCAAAGGAGACTAAGAGCAGGAGGAAGGCACCCAGGAGCCTGCAAGTCGTGCCTAAGCCTCCGGATCCCACATCTGAAGAACACCACTTACTATCAGCTTTGAGCAGTGGTAGCACCGTCGCCTCTGAGGTTTAACCGAGGCACGATTATTACTGATTGAAACCATGAGACCAAATTCCAGCCCTCTCATCCCTCCAGTGGCAGGCTGAGGCTCCACATCCATTTCCTGCCTTGGTCAGAATTGGCTACAGAATGGGCCATGCCTGCCGGTGGCTCCTGCCGGGAGAGGCTGAGGAAGATAAAGGCAGAGAAAGAAAGGGATGCCAAGGGGAACAGAGCAAGGACTTGAGGAGCCCATCCAGGCCCTCCTAGAACCCGAGGCGAGGGAGGCCTAGGAGCTCACTGGCATAAGCCCACCTTGTGGCCGTGATGCTCTGGGGATACCCCAGCTACTCAGCCACTCCCCACAGGAAGACGGGCTGTCCTTGTACAGCCATTCCCCTGGCTCCTGAAGAGGGTTGGCTCCGAAGCTCACAGAAAATCAAAGACACGCAAGGTACAATTAGAGGGATCCTAGCAAATGTCGGGTTCAACCAAGGCCCTCATATTATGTAATCCAGGCTCAGAGAGGTTAAGCAACCTCACAGAGCTAGATCTAGACCGCAACTCTTGACCCCTGACTCCTAGTCAAGTGCTCCTTTTCTGACGCCAGAATCTCCCAGAAGGTCTCTCAAAGAGGTCAAGAAACAAGTAGCTCTGATCAAAGTATTAAAAACTCAGCTTCAAAATGATGACAGGTGAGCAGTCAATGCGGCCGTTTGCAAGTAAACACATCATCTTACCATTGCATTCAGTGTGGTCCTGACAGCCATGCCCTATGGAAAGCCATTACTCCCACTTTTCTGTTTCCTCCTCAGTCATCTCCTCTGGGAAATAAAGCCACATCCCTGCTTCAGAGGGATGCCATGAGGCTGGAGCAATGTCTCACCGAATCTGTACAGCTTATAATCAAGAACAAAGAAGTAGAGTAGACCCCCAAACAGCCAGTATAGACCCCACAAAGTCCAGCTTCCAAAGTGCACGTGCTCACTGAAAGTCCCCTCAGACTCATTCTGATCCTATTAACTCTTGCTTTTTAAATTGTCCTAACAGGCGTACCTTCCAGGATTTTGTTTGTTTGGGTTTGGTTTTGTCATTATTACTTTTGGGTTTTTTTCTTAATCCATGAGATATTGGAAACAGCCAACAAATTAGAAGGAAGGTGCTGAACTGCTAGCAATAAGCACGCTGAGGGTTGCAGAAGTGGTTATCTGTGAGACAGAAAGAAGGCACAGAAAACACACAATTAGGAGTCCCAAAAGCATAAGTCATTTTAGTGCGGGACTACATAGCCACAAATATTCCAGAAGATTGAAGGTATTACTGTCTGCCTGAATCATTTAAAAAAAAAAAAAAAGAAGAGGAATTTCTTGCACCCATCTTCTGATTCTAAGAATAATGGCCCAGCTTCACCAGCTCAAGGGATTTTTACTCCTCTCAGTCCATACATCATTTCAACGTCAAGAACGAGACCCCATTTTTCAGGAGCAAGGCACCCCCGCCGGTGTGAGCGTTTCCTCTTCAGACGCACTCCCACACACCCAACAGATGCACTCAGCATTTCCACTAATGACTGCGAATTAGCACAAGGATTCTTCGGAGATGGTACACAGAAACAGTACATGCAGGATATTGGAGGAGTGTCTAAAACACTTGAGAACAAACCGTTTCCAAGCTCCCAAGAGCAGTTTGGAAGCCTCTATTTATCTACAAATAACTGACATGCTCCAGATAATCTTCCTTCCCTGTTTATTAAAAGAGGCCCTAAGAGCCCCTCTAGGCCACTGTTGAATGATTGAATGAATGGATGGATGGGTGGCGAATAAATAAACCTGGTGACACAGCTGAAGTTATTTGAAAATAACAAATCCCCTTTCTTTAAATACAGCCCAATGCAGACTCCCACTGGTTCACACATTTCTCCCAAAGAATCTGCACCCGTAAGACCTGAGTGCATTCATATTTTTATGTTTTGGATCATTTTTGCTGCTTATATTCTGGAATAACATCCAACAAGCAGATGAAAAGTCAAGAATCCATCCATTTAGGTTTCTAAGTATCCAGATGGCTGGCATCAGTAGATGTAAGCATTGTGTATCCATTCATTCAACAAATATTTATTAAGTGTCTGCTCCATGCCTGGCTTTCTGCTAGGCCCTGAAAACCTCAAACTGAGCAAGATTGATTATTCACCCAACTTCACAAAACCACATCATCTTGAAGCAGAGGGAAGAAAGCAACCATGCGTATAAGCTGCTCCGTGCCCGGCACTGTTTTAGGCGCCTTCATATGATACCAACTTTTGTTTTAGGACAACCCTCGAAAGTAGGTATAACCATAAACAGGTGAAGAGAGATCAGGTAACTTGTTCAAGCCACACAGCGACCAAGAGTCAGAGCAAGAACTGTAGCCCACTGCTCCGCACGGCCCGGAGTGCGGGCCTGTGATGGGAGGCAGAAAGCAGAGTAGACAGACTCTGCCTCCCTTTGCTGCACCCACCACCCCCAGGAAAGCAGCAAGCTCTTCTAAGCCTTAGTTTCCTCGTCTGTCTAATGGGACCACATTGCCTCTCTCAGAACTCAGCTGTGGGAATCAAAGGAAATAATACATGCTGGGGTCTCCTGGCTTTGGAACCAACACACGTAGGTAGTCGGCGAATGTTTATCACGTCAGTGGGTCCAGCCTCCAAACCCTCTTGCACTCTCATCTCCCACCCCAGGAGGCCCTCTATGCCGGTGTCCACGGAGAGCAAGCACCCCCAAACACTTCTGGGAGCAGGCCGCTCATGACTTCCTGAAGCAGTCTGTTCTGGACTTGGAAGGCCTCCCTCACCTGGCATTCCCATGTGCCTTTTCCTGGGAAAGACAGGAGAAGCCACAGGCCTCCCCTAACAGGTGACAGTTTGGCTTTGAGATGAGGTCCGTGTACAGGAAGCCTTAGAGAAGGCTCAACATGCATCCTATTCAGGAACAGGAATGGGAGGTGTTGGAGGTGAAGCAGGCTCTCTCTTCCCTCCTAGCCTCCATTCTGTCCGTCCCAAGGAGATGCTGAGCTGACGCCCAGGGCAAACATCCTGGACGAGGATGGCCAGGCCTCCCCCTCGGTCCTGATGCTCCCAGAATCTCCTCTTTGTTTTCTGCATCTCCCTCCCCTACCTGCTCAGTCCTCTTTTGAGCTGTTTTCCCACATGATTCCTAAGCCAGCCAGGTTATCTCCCGGCCTTGTGAGAGACCAGCCTTGCTCTAATGTTTTGAATCTAAACCACCATGAAAAAAAATAATAATTAAAAAGACAATTTTGTGACCATGTTAAATCAGAGTTAGAGAGACCAAAGTACCACATAGCCCACCACTCCAAGTATTCTTTCTGGAAGCGTTAGGTGTTCAAGTTCAAGCTCTGGAATCTGGACTTTTGGGTTATATTCGGGCTCAACTGCTTGTAACTGGTAAACTTGGACAAGTTAGCTAACCTCTTTAAGACTTTTTCTCATCTGTAAAACAGTCCTCCCCCTCCCTTAAAGCATTGTAGTAAAGAACAGAGATCAGTAAAGTATGGCCCATAGGCCAAATCTGGCTCACTGCCTGTTTTTGTGAAGGCCTACAAGCTAAGAATGGTTTTTACATTTTAAATGGTTGGGAAAAAATCAAAAGAAGAATATTTTGTGATACGTGAAAATTACATGAGGTTCACATTTCAGGGTCCACAAATAAAGTTTTATTGGAACATAGCCACAAACATTTGTTTACATGTTGCCTATGGTTGCTTTTCTGCTGTAACAGCAAAGTTGAATCGTTTCAAAGGAGAGGTGATAGCCCGTAAGCCTAAAATATTTACTCTCTGGTTCTTACAGAAAACGTCTATCAATCCCTAGTAAAGAGAAAATGAAGGAACCCCTGGAAACGCCTGCAATAGTAAATACCCAAAAAAATGTCAGCTATCTTTTTCTCTTATTACCTTCGAGCTCCCACTTACCTTTGGTAATACATTCCCAAGTGATTCCAAAGGTTTTCTACATTATTTTTTAAATCGCTGCATAATATACATTCCCCTATGGAACATATATGGTGGTATCCAGCATTGTCAACACAGAAGACATTGTCCTGACCTCACACAGAGACAATGGGAGAGAGGTCCCACCCATCCTCCCAAATGTCATCCTCTGGACTTACTCTTATTGGAACACACAGCGAAAGGGCTTGGAATAGAAGCAAAATAACAACAAAGTCTCCATATTTCCATATATCAGAGAACATTGAATGGAGAAAGTGCATTAGAAATTCTCTGATCCAATTGCCCCTGTTTTGTAAATAAGAATCTGAGCCCAAATGAAATTCAGGGACTTAGCCTAGCGCAATCAATTTTCTTTGACCAGCCCCACGCCAATCTCGGTGCCTTTCCTGCGTATGCTGTTCTCTGCCCTTGTTCCTGATGTGTGTGCTTCCTTTCCCTTTGACTTTATTTATTCTTGGCTCAGACGACACGTCCTGACTGTCATATGATGCAACCTTGAAAAACAGTTCATGTGTAGGTCCTAGTTTATTGGATGTTAATAATCTTAAAAGCAAATCAAATCCATTTTTAAATCTTTTTATTTTTTTAATTGAAATATAATTGCTATATGACATTATATAGTTTCAGGTGTACAACATAATGATTTGAAATTTGTATGTATTGCGAAATGACCATCGCAATAAGTCGGGTTAACACCCATCACTCTATGTAGTTACAATTTTTTTTTTATCGTGAGAACTTTGAGGATTTACTCTCTTAGCAAATTTCAAACATGCGATACAGTATTACTAACAGTATTATAACTGCTGTTATAGCAGTTAACAGTATTAGTCACCATGCTGTACATTACATCACAGGATTTATTTATTTTATAACAGGAAGTCTGTACCTCTTGAACCTCATCACCCATTTTGTCCACCCCAGAATCCCCCTCAAATCCATTTTTAAAACAAAGGCTCTTCTACCCAGCCCAGGCTTGACATTTGTTCCCAAGCTAATATAACTCCTTAATGACCCTAATCAAGATTTGTCCATGTTTAGCCAACCTCATCACAGGGTCCTGGCATCAGCTGCCCATCCAGTTTCCAGAAAAGGTGAGAAAAATGAGAAGGCGCTTCCCGGAGCGGCAGATTTGGCCCTCACAGGCTGCCATTCACACAGCAGGACAGAAAAGGCATTCACTTTCCTCCTCCATGTCATGATACCAACCGAAATTACCTTTAAATGAGGAAGAAAGTCATTATTTAATCAATAGGATTGCGTCAATTGAGGAAAATTTGTCTCCAGTGTAAACAAGCGGAACGTCTTTGCGCTCTATGAAAACAAGGTTAAATTACTTGCAGATCCGGCGACGAGAGACATGTAGGAAGTGAACCTGAAGCCGGACACATTCAGGGTCTGGGAACCGAAAATAATAGGAATTGTTCTGATTTTTCCAATGGAATCGAGCAAGAGACAGGGCCCGCCTCTTTGCAGAACCAAGGATTCCTATGCTTTACCCTTTCTTATGAGAAGGGCGAGAAGAGGAAAAATAATGACAAAGAGAGATGAGGACAAACAAAGGTTAAATGAACGGTGGGCAGCTGATCCGTCCGGAGCTGGCCAATGTCACCGACCTGCAGGGGACTGGTGTTGGGAAAAGAGTGGCATTAAAATGAAGCATGATCACACCCGACCAGTGCTTCCTGTTCACAGCCTTTCCTTTGCTCCATCAATATCATTCAGCAGATCATATTGAGAATAAATTATTATAATGGTGGCTAATGTGTATTGAGGGTCCATGCCAAGTACACTGATCTCTTGACGTGCACTGTGTTATTCAATATTCACAATAGCCTGAGAAAGTAGCTATCGTGATCATGCCCATTTCACAGATGAGCAAAGTCACTGAGTGAAAGTCACTGACATTCTTCCTTCAGAACACAGTGAACCCTAACCAAATAAATGTTAGCTCTGGGCTTTTCGAAGGCCAGACTCCATCACTTTTGTGATAAATTCTGGCTCGTGTTTACTCCCCATGTCTCCTCCCATCCTCCTACCCACGCCTCACTCAGCTCCAATTCTGAAGTGTCCCAACATGTGGTTCATAACTGACCTTCCCTCCATAACTATATCCCTTACACGTCCATCAGGAAAATACAGTCACCGCACGCCTAGGCCCTGGGTCACCCTAACAGGGATCTGACATGGCTGAGGCCAAGGGGCCCTCTGGGCCTCCTCTGGTGAGACTGTGGCATGCTGGCCTGGCTGCGTGACATGGTAGCCTAGCCAAGAGAGCAAGAGGCTGGCCTGCTGAGAAGGGGTTCACATTAGGAACCATTTATTAAAAAAAAAAAAAAAGTGAAATGAAACATATTTGACCTGGGAAGAAATAGAAGACCTCTCAAGTTGCCAAAGTGACGAATTAGACAGGGAGGCAGAGCAAATGCGAACTCCTGGGGAGTCCGTCAGAGGCTCCCAGATGGAATAGACCAGGCCGACGTGGTGGGAGGAACGGAGGCAGGATGATTTATCCAGGTTGGATTGGGAGACCCGTCAGAGCACTCTCCACAGAGCTAGACACAGTCCACCCTTTGTACCCTATTTCTCTAACTCGTCAATTTTATAGCCACATTACCTTCCGAGTGGGCAGGAAAGCAGATATTGGTGCCATCACAGGCCTGGCTGTGGTTTGCACAGCATAATGACAGATGCCAAAAACAAAGGGGAGGGGAGAGGGCACTTGAGAGACCACAAAAGAGCCTTTATAATTATGCCTCTTCCTCCTTCGGGAGCCTGCCTCTCTCTCGCTCTCGCTCTCCCTCTCCCTCCCCGCGGAGGTGCCAGGCTGGCTGCAGCGGTGCTGTCCTCCCGGATGCGGATGCGCGCTGGGCAGCTGCCTAGCACGCGTCTATTAATAACCGTGCATGGACTTGAAGGCAGCTATTCCGTCCCGCCTCTCTTCTCCAGGCTAAAGAGCGGCAATCCCTTTAACCTTTCTTCATGGGCCCGATTTTCCATCCCTTTAATCATCCCTGTCACTTTCTGCTGGATGGCCTCCACTCTCACCACATCCCTCCCCGGGGTGGAGACTCCGAGCCAGCTGGGATAATGGGCCTCCCGCCTCAAGAGCTGTTCCTTTCCCACCGCACTGCAGCCCCCCAGGCTGAGTTACTGCCCTTCAGGACACAACTGGAGCGCGGCCCGCCCCGTGTGGATGTTCCCCTCGGCCAGAAAGTCACTAACATCCAACCGTCTGCTCGGAGGGGATTCCCACTGTTCACTGCCCCACCCCGCCGCCGCCTATCCTGTGGACCCTGAGAACAGCCCCCCAGCCAGATTCCCTGTGGCCACTTGCACCCCCACCCCACCCCGCCAAAACAGTAAAAAAACAGCTTTAGAAACAACTTTTAAAATCAAATGTCATTTTTATCACGTCCCTCCTCTACCCAAGAGCCCTTAGTAGCTAGCTTACTGTTGCTTTCTGATTCAGTGAATGGAAACATTTGCCAGATTCTGGGTCCAGATTCCTCTCCCCACCCCCCCCTCTGCCTATATCCAGATCCTCATTCAAAAAGATTTCCCTAGTTAATTTTCTCATTCTGGCTACACCTTTACCAGCCACCCCCATCCCCACAATGTCTTGTTAGATACTGTTTTGGGTGGGCTAAATTATATGTATATATATACAAATTTACATACATACATATTCACATGCATACATATTTACATACACACACATATATGTATATAGAATATATGTAATTTATTATTATTATCTATAATACATATGGATTAGGCTTCTTTGACAGGAAACAAACTCCTACAGGTTTAAGGAACAGAAAGGGCTAGATTGGTAATTAAAGGCATAGTTCACAGAATTAAAGATGGGGTTGAACCACAGGCCTAGGAAAGGGCAGAACAGGGCAGCTCTGAGGTCTTTCTAGAAGACCGTCATCAGGTAATCAGCTCCAACTCTCTTCCATCCTTACTTAACTTTGCTTAACATTCAGAGTTTCAGGACCTAGAATTTACAAAAGATTGTGAGGGGGTGGGGAATCCTGTGATTGGCCACACACCCCCTCCCCCCCCCCCCCCCCCTGCCCAAAACACACAGGGTGGGGGAGAGTTGCCAGGTTTAGCAAGTAGAAATGTAAAATGCCCAGCTCAGGGCTCCTGGGTGGCTTGGCTGGTTAAGCTTCTGGACTTCGGCTCAGAACCTGATCTCATGGGTCTGTGAGTTCGAGCCCTGCGTCGGGCTCTGGGCTGACAGCTCAGAGCCTGAAGCCTGCTTCGGATTCTGTGTCTCCCTCTCTCTCTGCTCCTCCCCTGCTTGCTCTCTCTCTCTCTCTCTCTCTCTCTCTCAAAAAAATGAAATAAACATTAAAAAAATTAAAATGCCCAGCTTGATTTGAATTCCAGATAAACAAGGCCTAATTGTTATAAATCTATGCCAAGCAGTACTTCCTGAGTTTGTCTTCCCATTCTTGCCCTCCCCCAGTCCTACTCCACAGCCCCTAGGTGGGCGTTCCCTCAGACCAGGGCCTGCATCCCCTCTAACTGCCACAATACCTGGCAGTACCTCACACCTAACAAATTTCTTTCGTCCATCCTCAAGGTGACTGTGGCTGTTAGTTCTTTCTCTTTAATTTTAATAACCCAGCTTACCTCACCTCAAAACTATATATTAACTGACACAGATAAAAAGGCTAATGTGCCCTTGGCAATCATTATTATTTATTTCCTCTTTACCTCTCTTGAGGAAAACCCAACTTCCTTTGCCTTCTCTCTTTTGCCGAATACTTTGAAAATAGCCCTGGCGACATTGAGCATCTGTATAACTTTTTACAGCTTAACGTGCATTTACACATTCATCGTTTTATTCAGCGTCATAAATTAGCATAATTAGTGACTTAAGTGGTCAGTTGGCACGGGTAATACGGTCTCCCATTTCGTGGATGAGAAATTAAAACTTTGAAAGGGAGATTATAAAAACTAGTGTGGATACAAAGTTGTTTGTTCCAACGCTTAGAACGATGTGTTCTTTCCTCTACATCGGGGGTTAGCAAACTTTGTCTGTAAAGGAGACACAGTAAATATGTCAAGCTTTGTACACCATATGAACTCTGTCACAACTACTCAACTCTGCCACCGTAACACGAACGCAGCCATAGTTAATACATAAATGAATGGATGTATGTTCCAATAAACTGTATTCACAGAAAAGGTCACCGGCCATATGTAGCCCACAAGCTGTATTTGCTAACTATCCTCTCCTCTGCACAGCACAGTAAGTGAGCACTCTTTAATCTTTATGAATCTATCAAAGTTTGCCTCCCGTTGGGATGCCATGATTTTGATCTGTTCAATATTAGATCATTCTACTACTTTTCTCTCTCCTTACCTCTTACGTGTCAGTATTGTTTGGATAATAACTGACTTGACTTCCCACAACCCCCTGATCTCTCTCCTCCACCGTGGCAAAGTTTTCTCTTGCACTATGAACATGCCCCGTTAAGCTCATCCTTCCTCCCCTGGATCCTTCTTTACCTGCGTGTGAGATCAGTTCTGACAGGCCTTGTGAGGAGGCACCTTTCTGAGACAGAGCTTCCCCCGAGGCCCCCAGGATCAACCAGGATAAATCTGCCACCCCGCTTCCCCTCACTCTGGGTTTCGTGGGCCTCATCCTTTGGGCCTTTTCCAAGTTTGTCCCCAGAAAACTCATGTACTGGAAAGGTAAGTTCACTGTCAGGTTTGCCTACAGCCCTCTTCAGCTCTGGTCCGCAGAAGACAGAGACTATTCAGTCCATCTTCTGCCAGCAGAGTGGGAAGACTGGCTTAAATTCTCCTTCCAGGGAGAGCAGGAACTCCCTACAGCACACCAGCTAGTTTGGTTTATACCCTTCACTGTTGATAGATCTGGGACAGTGAGGGGTGGGAACTGTGCGTAAACAGCATTCTCCTGGGCTTAGGTGACTGGGGTTGCAAATCCTCAGGCATGGTGATTGACCACCTGGACCAGATTCTACATCGTAGGAACCAGTGGGAAGTGACTGGTACCTCACTAAGGTCGTCCAGGTCTTTAAGTGGGTTTCTAGACGCATGTGTGTGTACACACCGGGCATAAAGTCGACAAAGATTCTAGAGATCATGTTACTCAAACCCCTCATTTACGAATAAGGAAGCTAAAATCCCTGAGAAATCACCTCAGTCTATCATGATGGCAAGAGATAAGGATCCACATCGTCTTTACAAATCATATCCATAAAGATGGTGATGAACTCGATCAATGAAACTAAAATTTATAACCATAAAGCTTTCCTTGAAGGTCAGTACATTTTATTTTAAATGTGAAGCAGAGAACATGTTCAGCCAAGCACACCCAAAAAAACTATGATGACAGCAACTTTTTCAGAAGTAATTGAGATTTGGCCTCTCAAAGCTTCCGTGTGTTCCGAAGGTGGGGTTCCCTGGGAACACCAACAATCCCCTGCAACTTTCTTCATAAAATCTCCAAAAGGGTCAAGAGAGGCCACAAAGAGTAGAGAGTTCAAGTAACGCTTGGGATCTGAATGCCCTGATTCCACCATTTAGAAGCTGTGTAACCTTGAGCAGATAACTTATTTTTCTAAACCTGGTTTCTCATCTGTAAAAGAAGGGTAATATTAGTACTTATCTCGAAGAGGTGATGTAATAATCAAATGAGATAATGTATACAGAGTGTCTGATATAGGCTGACTTAATAGTAACCATTCAACATTCACTATTGCTCTAACATTGACACTTTTAGGCTTTTTGCTTAAAGCCCAACTCTAATTTTGAGTTGACCACTCTGTCTACTTTTTACACCGTGAAACAGGGATAGTAATTTAGCAGGAGAGTGGGATAATTACAAGTTAGTTATGACCTGGGGAAACAGATCTGGCTCCTTGCCCAGACTACAATCTGGCCTGAATGACCTCCAGGCTAAGAGACGAGGTACTGTTCTGAGCTGAGTCCCCTCGGAGGGCGTGGCCTCCAAGCCAGGACTCAGGACCCCTGGAAGAAGTAAGGCAGAAGTTCAGAGAATTAGGGACATGTGAAAAAGGCTAATGCACAGTTTTCTTGGCGGATTATCTTTCTGGCATTATGATTTTTGAGTTAAATTTTGTCCGCCTTTACAAGTCCCGCAAGGTGAGGGCAAGGGAATTCCTATAACAAAAAGACAAAGGGGTCAAGATAGCTCATACCTCAGGGATACCTCAGGAGACCAGACTGTAGTATTTGCAGCATCTCCAAACCATTAAAAAGAAATAAAGAAAGACAAAGAAAAAAAAACCAGACTGCCTACAGCTTCATCTTCTGGTGATGGAAGAAATGTGCTAGACAAAACAACTCTTTCTCCTTTTCCCTGGGTTACTTGGTAGCAGCAGAAAACACTTGACCAAAAGTTCCAGGAGGGCTTGCTATCGGCTTTGAAAAGTACAAATTCCCACAACAATCAGGGACTAAAGTAGCAATATTTTAGCCTTTCACAGGAATCTGGTTATTATTACCATTAATGCCAAGTATCTTGTTTCTATTCTTTTTGATTTAAGGTAATTTTCTTTGTAAAAGGCCTGCTTTGTTAAGCTCTCCACGATTATGTTGGCTTTGGGAGAAAAAGAACTAGGCATGGGAGGAAAGTATCGTGTTGTACTGAAACTTTAGAGGACCTGGTTGTGAAGAGCCCCTCTGTTTTTGCTCTGAAACTGATGCGGTTCTCCAGTCTTCGTTTTCTAATTCAGGGCGCTAATTTAAGCATCGTCCACTCTGATGGTGGTGTCTTTACTTGGACATGACAGTTTCCAAGGAAGGTCTCCAGAAGACTGCACCTACCTGGTCAGGCCTGGCGATGATGCCAGAGGAGACCCAAGTCAATGTTCACATCTAGAAAGAGACCCCATGACTCAGGGTCCATCTTGTAGACAATGAAGAAGGACAGATATTAAAAAGTGAAATATTGGGGCCCCTGGGTGGCTCAGTCAGTTAAGCATCTGACTCTTGATTTCAGCTCAGGTCATGAGCTCATGGTTCGTGAGTCCGAGCCCCATGTCTGCACTCTTAGTGCAGAGCCTGCTTGGGGTTCTCTCTCTCCCTCTCTCTCTGTGCTCCACCCTCCCCCCCAACCAAACATTTGCATGCTTGCTCTCTCTCTCTCTCTCAAAATAAATAAATAAAGTTGTTGGTTGTTTTTTTTTTTAAGTGAAATATCTAGCACAGTGGTTTTCAACTGGGGGCAATTTTGCCCCCCCCAGGGGACATTCAACAATGTATGAAGACATTTATGGTTATCAAAACTTTGGGGGATGGGTGGGTCCTACTGGCATCTAGTGGGTAGAAGCCAGAGACGCTGCTAAACATCTTACGAAACACAGGATGGGACCGCTGGCAAAGGCTTCTCCAGCCCCAAATGTCAATAGTGCTGAGGCTGAGGAATGCTGAGGCAGAGACACAGAGAGCCCTGCATGGGCTGGGCCCTGCCCACCTCCCTCTCCATATTTTGCCCCATTCCCACCCACTCCCTTAACTCTAGCCACACAAACAAACTTCCAGTTCTTGACTGCACTGTGTTCCCTCAGCACATTCTGATCCCTCTGCCTGCCAGGACCTACCCTCTCATCCCCCAGATTTCACCCAACAGATACCCTCTTGGGAAGCCCTGCGAGCAAGACTAAGTCAAGTCCCCCATTCCTTGCTCTCTCTTCTTTATTCTTTTTTTTTTTCCCAAGGGTTTTCAAAGCATCTTCATGGCTTTTTCAGAACTCTCCAAGCTCCCTGCCTCTTGGCTGCTAAGCTCATGGGTTACCAGCACCAACTGCAGCCGAATAGCTAGTGTTGGAGTCCCCACTCAGGCGTATTCTGGTTGTGGGACCTTGGACAAATCATCTGACTTCTCTGTGTCAGTTTTCTTACCTCCAACATGAAGGTAATAACCGTAGCTAGCCTCTAGGGAAGCCGTGAGGATTAAATGAGAGATTAGAAAAGTCAGGCCCATCGTGAGTATCACATAGAAGTTCACTATAATTATTATTTCAGGAATTAAAACTGCTCTTCTGAGATGCTGAGCTCTATGATAAGAAAGATACACAGTATTTTCTCTTCCCAGCAGCATGGCCCTCATGCTGTCTTTTCTCTACCAGAGAAATCAAAGCTCAAATCATTTAAGGCAGGGGAGTCAAAATCAATGCCTCGTGTTTACAGATAAAGAAATGGAGACCCAGAGAGGTTAAGGGACTTGGAAAAATCACATGGCAGGTTCCTTTCTACCTGATCAATCTCTCTCTCTCTCTCTCTCTCTCTCTCTCTCTCTCTCTCTCCCCACCCTCAGTCTTTCCCTCCCTACCTCCCACAACCATCTCTCCTCCCCAGCCCCCTTTTGAGGCGATAACTGGTACAATTCCTGATCTACACTAAACGAATATCCCATAGCAACTATCTCCGTCTGAATACAGGTCCCTGCTCCCCAGCCTTTCTACAAAAGACCTGGGGGTTATAAAAATCCAAGCTTATCAGAACAAAGCACACCAAACAGAACACAGTAAGGTTTCCAACTAGAGATTTAAGGTGCTTATACAACAGCCTAAAAGAGAAAATCTAGACCTGACAAAAAAAAAAAAAAAAGTAGACCAAAGGCAAATAATAACCTAAATAAATTAAGAAAACACTGAGGCAGTCTCCAGAAGTTTTTTTGCCATTACGTCACTGATCCTGAGACAGGGCTGTGGAATGTCTCCCCAGGCTTTCACAGGCAGGGCCACATCTCATTTGTTTTAACTCCCTCAAAGCCTATTTGACTCTTTGACACCCTCCTAGCCTCTTGTGACTGTTCTTATTCTTTTTCCAGTCCCTGCAGGTTTCTGTAAGCTCGCTTTTTGCCAACGCCGGGGTGTTTTAGCCCAAATTGATGCTGAGATCAATTGGAGAGGAGTGTGGTGATCTCACTCACAGAGAGGAGTGAGATCTCATGGAGATCTCATGGAGAGGAGTGTGGTGTCCACACTGTGGAATGACAATGGCCTCTGATTTCTTGGTCTGGCCACACCTGAGGAACCCAGCTCTGTCAGGGGTCCTACTCTTTCAGAAGGACATGAACAAACTGGAACAGCACGAAAGAAAAACAATTAAGATAAGACACTTCATCATGTGAAGGACAAGAGGGCAGAGAAGACTTAGGAAGGGGCATAAGAGCTTAGGCAAACTGAAGGGCATTTCAGAATGAGCTAATGTGAACTTCTGATTCCTCTACCAATCCATAAAAATACTAGTAAAATATAGCAAAAAAATGTTATAAATATAGCTAAGCTCATAAATATAAAGTAAAATCTCTAGGTACCAGGAAAGGCAAAAAGACAAATAGAGGAAAGGAAAGGAAGGGAAGGGAAGGGAAGGGAAGGGAAGGGAAGGGAAGGGAAGGGAAGGGAAGGGAAGGGAAGAGAAAGGGAGGAGGGGGGAGGGGAGGAGGGGGAGGGGAGGGGGGGAAGCAAGAGAGAGGAAGGGAGGGGAGGGGAGGAGAGGGGGGGGAAAGGAGGGGAAGGAGGAACTTACAGTCAGAGTGGCAAGCTTCAGCTAATGCCTCAGTGGTCCAGGAAGATATTGGCCCAAATATAGGCCCCATATGGCTAGAGGTTGAGGTTTTAGCGTACACAAAAGAACAAAATCTTCTAGGTTTTGAGAATCTAGAAGAATGAAGTAGAGCCCCAGGAGGATAGTTGCTTCCTTGAAGCATTACTGCCAGGCCCAGAGAAACCCCAGTGATGTGTGCCTCTTTCCAGAGTTGCAAGTAGAGAAACAAAATTACCCCCAAGAAACAAATCTTCAAATCAGCACCAAACACAAGCGTGTTCTCTAAATTGATACTCTTTACTGGTAGATTAGTCAAGGTTCTCCAGAGAAACAAAATAATAGGATGTGTATATCCAGAGAGATTGGTTTATTTTAAGGAATTCACTCAGGGAACTGTAAGGATGCGCAAATCTGAAATTTGCAGGGCAGGCCAACAGGCTAGAGGCCCAGGGAAATGTTTACAGAGCAGCTTGAGGCTAAGGCAGTCTGGAAGCAGAATTTCTTCTTCCTCAGAGGACTTCAGTTTTTGTTTGTTTGTTTGTTTGCTTTTTCTCTTAAGGCCTTCAACTGATTGGGTGAGGCCCACTCACATTATGGAGAGTAATCTGCTTAACTCAAAGTCTACTTTATTTTAATGTTAATCTCACTTAAAAATCACCGCAACATTTAGACTGCTCTTTGAGGAAAAACTGGGTACTATGGCCTAGCCAAGTTGGCACGTATAATTTGGTATGTGAATTGCAAACCAAAAAGTTTATAAAAGAAATTGGTCCTGGACTGCTCCCTGGAGAAGAACAATGGAAAACTCTGCAGAGACTCCTCCTTATTCCAAAGGGAAAACAACAGCTAAAGATGTACTCACAACCAAAAATTATAAACCACCATAAGGAAGACTGGATTATCACCTCAAGAATTTAAAAGAAAAGAACAGGGGTGTTTGGGTGGCTCAGTCAGTTAAGCATCCGACGTCAGCTCAGGTCATGATCTCATAGCTTGAGCCCTGTGTTGAGCTCTCTGCTGACAGCTCAGCCTGGAGCCTGCTTCGAATTCTGTGTCTTCCTCTCTCTGCCCCTCCCCCACTCGTCCCCCCCCCCCAATAAAAAAACATTAATTTTTTTTTTAAATAAAATAACAATTGGAAAGAAACCATAACATGTTTAAAATGTTAAATAAAAGAATGACTAGAAACTATAAGGAACATTAAACACTGTTTTTAAAAAAAGGAACTAGAAACAAAAACTTCTAGAACTTCTAGAAATAAAAGGTAAGGAAGGATTGAGTAAACCACGTATTAGACAAAAGGGAAGAGAGGCTCAATCAAGAAAGGGATCTTAGAAAATTATCCATATCGCCTCATTAACATAACAAAAGACCGTTTCCCCGCTCTCATTACTTAGGAAAGTCCATGGGTTTTAGGAGCTCTGTGCCAAAAATGGGGACAAAAACCAAATATATACTTCTTATTACAAATCCCATATCACAGCAGCCAAATGCAATCCTAAATTACACACATGTTAAAAGTTTAAGGATAACCACTAAAAGAAAAGAATCTGAATGTATATATCTTTTAAAACAGCAAAAGAGGAAAAGGGAAAGAAAACTCAGTCAATATAATCGAAGGCAGAAAAGAAGTGTTAAAAACAGGACAACAGGCCCAAAATGGAGATGCTTATGCCAAGCCCCACATCACCAGACCAAGACTCAATTACAGTTTCAGCTCTCCCAGAAACAGAATCTTAAACTGCTCAATGAGGAATCATCTGATCAGCACTAATTAAGTAATCTGCCTGATAGATCCCTGCCATCCACTAAAAGAAAGTAACTTGGCAATAAGTAACCAACCCACTTTCTTGCCTAGTATAACTTCCTTATCCCCATTCCCTCTGACTGCAGTTCCTCAGAGCTCCTTTGTATGTGCTAGGTTGGATGCTGCCTGGCTTGTATAGGTTATGCTCAAATAAATTCATAAAATTGTTAATATGCTTCAGCTTATCTTTTAACTTAGACAAAGAAACTAATTGATTATATAATATATCAATATATAATACCAGTAATAAGCGGATTCCAATAATGAACATAAGTGACAAGGATTCAAACCACTGATTAAGATATAGAAATGTTAAGATTAAATATGAAATTCAGCCTTTTGCTTTTTCTGGTAGACACACAGCTTTTTGCTTTTTCTGTGTTTCTTCTAGAACACAGAAAGATTGAAAGCAATGAGATTGGGGGGAAAAATCCACCTAAGAATCATTCTCCAAAAGAATGAGTGATGAAGCAATATTAAAGTCAGAAAACATTGGGGCGCCTGGGTGGCGCAGTCGGTTAAGCGTCCGACTTCAGCCAGGTCACGATCTCGCGGTCTGTGAGTTCGAGCCCCGCGTCAGGCTCTGGGCTGATGGCTCGGAGCCTGGAGCCTGTTTCCCATTCTGTGTCTCCCTCTCTCTCTGCCCCTCCCCTGTTCATGCTCTGTCTCTCTCTGTCCCCAAAATAAATAAACGTTGAGAAAAAAAAAATTTTAAGTCAGAAAACATAAAGGAGATGATTACAAAATAAGAAAGGAAAGTTCTGGGGTGGTTGGGTGGCTTAGTAGGTTAAACATTGGACTTCAGGTCAGGTCATGATCTTGCAATTCGTGAGTTGGAGCCCCACGTCAGGCTCTCTGCTGTTGGCACAGATCCCTTGCTTCCCTCTTTCTCTGTCCCTCCCCCTCTTGTTCTCTCTCTTTCTTTCCCTGTCTAAAATAAATAAATAAACTTAAAAAAAAAAAAAAGGAAGAATTCTCCAGGAAAATACAACAGTTTTAAATTTGGATATACCTAACAACATAGCCTAAAAATGGAAGGAAGGAATGAAGGAACCAACAAAGGAAGGGGGGGGGGGGGGGGGAGGAAAGAAGGGAGGGAGGGAGGGAAGAAGGAAGGAGGGGAGAAAGAAAGAAAGAGTTGCCAAATCCACCGTCATAGTGAGACATTTTATCCAAAAACAGGCTGAGACAAATGAGTGAAAGTTACAGAAAGGAAGGACATTGACTCAACCTACACAGGAGTTTTTTTTGATTTTCAGAGATGTCCAAAATTGAAATGGGCTGCCTTGGGAGGGAGAGCTCCAAAAACATGGAGGTTTGGCAGAATCTGCATGACAGTGAAGGAAGCTATTGGTGGAATTTGCAAGCGTCAGTTGCCTCATGAGGGTATAAACCGTGTTTGTTTTGCTCACTGCTATATACCCAATGACTACAGCAAAGCTTGGCAGAGAACAGGCACCAGTAGAGGTCTACTAAACGAATGAATGATCTAGATAAGACAATGGATCAAATAACCTCTAGAGTGGTTTCCAATGCTAAGATTCAGTGATTCTTACATACCCATTTCTCTGTTCTTTGCCCCAACTGCACTCTGAGGCCCAGGGTCACCCCAACCCAGGAGACTTGAAGCTGGCCCTAAGATGCAAGGGCGGGTGAGGAATGGACAGAAGAGTAACACAGAAGCCCAGAGAATGGAAGCCAGCTCTGCAAAGAGCTTCCAAGAGTCTTCCTGCCACAGAAATTCCACTTGGCCACAGCAATTGCCCTGGCCCTGGGCCTGGAGGAAGGCGGCGGCTGGCCTGCCCAGGGCAGGGCCTTCCAGTCAGCACATCTTGTCTGTGCTGCTGACAAGGGTGAAAAAGCAAGACAGTGAGTAGGTCACTGGGTCGGTCAGTTCCATAAAGCAAACCTCTCCCGCACACTACGTTCTGGGACACACAGAAGGAAGGGGATGAGGTCCCCAGGTGTGATGATATTCAGAGGTGGGGACTCTGAGGGTGATCAGGTCATGAGGGTGGAAACCTCACGAATGGGTTAGTGCCCTTGTAAAAGAGATCTCAGAGGGCCCCCTTGCCCCTTCCACAGAAGACAGCCACCTATGAGACAGGAAATGGGCCCTCACCGGGCACCAAACCCTCCAGCACCTTGATCTTGGACTCCCAGCTCTGAAACTGTGAGAAATACCTATCTGTTGTTTCTAAGCCCCCCTGTTCATGGTACTTCGCAATAGCAGCCAGAATAGAGTAAGACAGAGCCACTCGAATAAATGCTACGTGGAGTCCCTCTCTTCAGGAAGAAAATCAAATCTAATGGAGGACACATGGCCTCAGCCCCAGTCAGAGCCTGCTGTATCTCTTGCCCCACCACTCATGCAAGACCAGAAAACGGCAGGCCCAGGGACGGGCCCATTTCTGTGATGAATGGAGACTGTGAGTGCGTGGTGCCTACAGACTCTCAGGGGACGTTCCCACAGCCCTGCCTGCAGGGCGCCCCCTTCCCTCCTTCTTCCCCACCATGATGTCTGACTCGCTGGAATAAATCCCGAGCCCTGGACCCATTCCTAACACAGGAGTATCGGCCCCTTTGTCACGTCCTGCTTGCCCTCTCTCTGTTTTCTTGTTCTTTTTCCCACCCTGTCTGCCCTTCTCCCGCCCCCGTTTCCCAAACTTGCTCCTGAGAGACCAGACCCAGCAGCCCACTGGTGATCTTGTTTTACATGAGACATTTCCAAAAAAGACCAAAAAATCCTTTCCAGGAAAATGCCATTTTTAAAATTCAGCTCCAGACACCGCGGCAACATTAGGAAAACAAAGGACTTGGCAGAAAGGTTTTCTGAATCGGGACTTTCTCTCTAAAATACCTTTTCCAAATTGCCTCCAGTGGGAACAACTCTGAGGGTCAGCTCTGGAGCACCCAATCAATTTCAGATAGACTGTGGCTCCTGGTTTTTATACCATCCCAGCCTTTCCTGACCTGGGATCCCCCTGGAACCTTCTCCCAGGCTCAAGCAGGGAGCCCCTCTCCCAAAGGGTCGCCAAAGGAAGTAGCTATCTCTGCAGGGTCAGGCAATACTGATGCTGCTCCCTGCCGGGGACACTCCTCAGCCCCTGTCGTGCCCCCATCACCAGGCTGGAGGGGCCAGGCTGGGGGTCTGAGAGACAAACTGTGCTTAGTAGGAGCTGTCTTCTCTTATCATCCAAGTGAGGGGGACATACGATTTCCCCTGGGGCACACATGGCGGTCTGCATGTTACTTTTGCATGAATCTGGTATAATCGTGTTGATGTCATATATATAATAGGAATGGCCATTATTTATTAAGCACTTACTATCGTGTCCATCACGAACCCATTTGTTTGTATTTAGTCACTTCATTTTATCCTTGTAACAACTATTATGTGTTGAATTATATCCCCACTCAAAAACGTCCTATGTTGAAGCCCTAACCCCCCCCCCCCCCCAGTGCATCAGAATGTGACTACATTTGGAGAGAGGGCCTTTAAAGAAGTAATTAAGTTAAAATGAGGTCTTTGGGGTGGGCCCTAACCCAATACAACTGGTGTCCTTATAAGAAGAGGAAATGTAGACACAGACAGGCATGCTCACAGAGGAAAGACCATGTGAGGACACAGAGAGAAGGCAGCCATCTACAGAGGAAAGAGGTCTTAGAAGAAACCAACCCAACTAACACCCTCTGATCTTGGATTCCTAGCTTCCAGAACTGTAAGAAAATTAGTTTCTGGGTTTTTTTTTAAAGCCACCCATAAAATTAATATGTTTGGGGAGGCTGAGTGGCTGAATTGGTTGAGCATCGACTCTTGATTTTAGCTCAGCTCAGGTCATGATCTCACGGTTCATGGGATGGTTCAGTGTGGTTCATGGCTCGGGGAGGCTGAGTGGCTGAATTGGTTGAGCATCGACTCTTGATTTCAGCTCAGCTCAGGTCATGATCTCACGGTTCATGGGACGGTTCAGTGTGGTTCATAGCTCCACACTGTTAGCTTAGGGCCTGCTTGGGATTCTCTCTCTCTCTCTGTCGCTCCCCCTCTCTCTTGTGCATGCTCTCTCTCTCTCTCTCAAAATAAATAAATAAACATTTTAAAAAAATGAATATGTTTTTTATCACCATGTTACAGGGGGCAAAACAGTCTCAAGATGTTATGAAACTTACCCAGCAAGCAAATAACAGAACTAAATTTTGAGGGTCAACTGTCTGATTCCAGAATACAAACTCTTTTTAAAAATACTTATTTACTTATTTTGAGAAAGGGGGTGGTCAGAGAGAGAGGCAGAGAATCCCAAACAGGCTGTGCTGACAGGGCTCGATCGAGATCATGACCCGCGCTGAAATCAAGAGTTGGATACTTAACCGACTGAGCCACCCAGACACCCCCAGAATGCTCTTAAGCACTATGTCCAACTGCCCCCTTTCCATGTTCCACTGTGTACGTGCATGTCCCATTTGCTTCTTGCTGCGTAACAAACAAGCTCACAATGTGATGGCTTAAAATAGTGACATTTCTTTTTTTCTCATTTACCAGTAATTTGGGCAGCCCTTGGTGGGGACAGCTCATCCTTGCTTTGCTTGGTGTTGGCTGAAATGGCTCCAAGGCTAGACCAAATCATCTGAAGTCTAGCTCACTCACTTATCTGGTGACTAATACTGGCTGAGAGCTGGGACCTTAGCTGGGGCTGTTGGTCCAAACATGTCATGTGGCTTCTCCACAGGACCTGACCTTCTTCTTAACATAGCAGCTGCTTCCAAGAGGGAGCATCCCAAGAGAGCCAGACAGAGGCTGTATCACCTTTTGTAACCCAGGCTTGGAAGACACACAGCATCACTTTTACCACATTCTCTTCCTTAGAAGTCAGTCACTAAGAATTCAGGGGCACCTGGTGGCTCAATCAGTTAAGCATTTAACTCTTGGTTTCTGCTCAGGTCATGATCTCACAGTTCCTGGGCTTGAGCCCCAAGTCGGACTCTGTGCTGACAGTGGAAGCCTGCATGGGATTCTCTCCCTCTCTTTCTGCCCCTCCCCACCCAAAGTAAATAAATAAACATTTTTTAAAAATTTGTTTAACGTTTATTTATTATTGAGAGACAGAGAGACACAGAGCGTGAGCAGGGGAGGGGGCAGAGAGAGGGGGAGACACAGAATCCAAAGCAGAATCCAGGCTCTGAGCTATCAGCACAGAGCCCAATGTGGGGCTCGAACTCATGAACCATGAGATCATGACCTGAGCCGAAGTCGGACACTTAAGTAACTGAGCCACACAGGCGCCCCAATAAATAAACATTTTTAAAAAAGATTTAAGAAAAGAGGAATTCATTGCTAGTTTCTGATGGGAGGAATGACAAAGAATTTGTGGACATGTTTTAAAACCACTACGATGAATGTACCATTGACGCGGTTGTCAATATTTTATGTCAGGTGTTTATTTGCCAATAACACCGTATCATTGAAAGAGCACTGCACTGGGAGTCCAAAGCCCTGAGCAAGAACCATGAAGCTATAAGGGACCGGGATTCTAAAATCCAGGTATGAAAAGGTTCAGCCACTCCCCTCTGTATGGGACTGAGGTCACTTAACTCCACTGCAGTCTCTAAAACACAGGTCTCCGTCAGAAAGAATTTTAGGATGCTGTTCTTCTGATGCTTCAGTTATGATAACCCGAGTCTTGCCTTGTCCGTGTGCCTGAGTCACTGTCTTAGAAACATAGCAATCCATGTATGGAGCACTTCCTCAGTGCAAGGTACTACCACTGTTGCCTTATGTTGGTTATTTCATTGAGTTATCATGTCAACCCTAAGAAAGAGGTCATGTTATTATCTCCATTTTACAGATGAAGAGACTGAATCTCAAGGGATGTGAGTAATTTACCTGAAAGTTAGTAAAGGGCAGAGCCAGAACTATATAGGCTGTGCCCTGGCCAGCCCCGATTCCTCCAGGACCTGGTGCCCTGGCCATGGACACCTGCCCAGCATTCAGGGTCTGCTCCCTGTTGGCAGGCTCCCACACAGCTCAGTTGCCTCCCAGGACATCTGACATTCTGGACTGTGCATCTCCCTGCTCCACTCACCTGTTGGAACCTTGCCGTGCTTCCTGTTGGATTTTGTCCCTGTCCCTATTATGAGCTACGCACCAGACTCTTACCTAGGGATGGCCACCACGCTGTGTTCACCCTCCTGACCTATAATTGACCCAGCCCTTCATGTCTGCCTCAGCCCATCTTAGTAACTGGATGGCACCCTGGCATAGCTAGACAGCAAGACCAAGCAGGACAGCATCGTGAGTGAAAAAAAGCAGAGGCCCCCGAGTCAGACCAATCTAGATCCAAATCCTGCCTCCACCATGTATTACTCATGTGTAAAAATAATGAGGCCCACGTTGCCTCATTGAGAAGATTCTCGATGAGTTAATACATGTACAGGGCTTGGCACCGTGCCCAGTACATAGTAAATGCTTAATAAATATTAGCTATCTTCACTGTTGTTATTATCAATAATATTTGTAAAAGATCCACTAGAGAGCCTAGCATATGGTAGGCATTCAAAAATGATAGCTGTTAATCTCATTGTGTAAGTCCTGGAAAAGCTACAGGAATTCAGAGAAGGGCCAGATAACAAGGTAGTGAAGACAGAAAACAGGCTGCCCCAGCAACTGTGCAGATCTGTAGATCTCTGCCTAATCCTGGAGTTTGGCTCTGACTGGCCTTGATTAAGTGGAAACGCCTCCCTACAGAACTGCCATCTTCATCTGCCTCAATTAGGAGATGACAAGGGCTTCCTGAGTTTGCGAGTGCCTGGGAAAAAGAATTTCGAGAAAGAAAACCAGCAACACCCTCTGTCTTTGCTCCTGTCCAGCATCCCCTGCTGTGGCAATGGAAGCCACTGGCCACCAGATCCTGATGTGCTTATGTGGTTGTCCTACTGGTCTACAGCTTCACAGGCTTCATCTGACGCTGTTAAGTTCCCAGAGAGCTGGTGAACACAGTCAGAAACTATGTAATTGGTTCCCAGCCTCAAGCCCACTCCAGGTTGAGCTGTTAATAAGAATGGAAAGCAGGTGGACAGAAAGTAACTATCAGGTTTGTAACGGATGAGCCATCACACACACACACACACACACACACACCTTTCAGCATTAGGGAGCTGCAGTACTGTGATCATCTTCTCCCATCGTATTTTTCCTGATGCTACTTTTCCAGAATCCTCACAGCCAGATCCACCAATGCTCACGGCTCCTGAGTCAGTCTGACCAAGTTTGGGGGTGGGGGGCTGTGGGCGGAGTGTATCTCGGTTGAGCAGACCTGATGGCTTAGAATAATGTCACCAGCTCAGTTATAACTACTTGGCTCCTGTGTTCCTCCTGATTTTCCTTCAAGCCAAATGATCAATGAGGTGACAGCTATTTCCCCCAGACCACTCTCATTTCCCTCTTCCAATCAGACAAGGATCTGGTGCCCTCTCAAATGACCTCTAAGAGCTGACATTCCTGCTCATGTTGCCTGTGAGTCTGAGCTCTTCCTTCCCTGCTCCAGGCTTAGCCCAGTCTGGTACAACTAGACTTCTTCTGCCTTGATTCATAGCTCCTAATTTTGACAGAATCCGGTTCTCCTCCATATTAGTCAGCTATCGTTGCAAAAATACTATGTAATAAACAACCCCCCCCCCCCCACATTTTAGTGTCTTATAAAAACAGTTGTTTTTTTTTTTCACCCATAGTGTGTGGACTGGGTGGGATGCTTCTGATACTTCATAGGTCAGGTATAGTTCAGTCCCATATGTCATTCATTCTGGGACCAGCAGACACCTGGGGCAGTCTCTTTTCATCATGGGTGGAAGAAGCATGAGGAAAGGCTAATGAAAATTGTCTACGACTCTTAAGGCCTCAACCCAGAACTAGCCATTGTTAAGTCTACCCCTTCCATTTACCAAGTCAAGTCAACTGGCCAAGCCCCAAATCAAAGGGATGGGAATATATGTGCCGCCTATTCTAGTAGTGTGTATGCAAAGTCATTCGGCACAGGGCCTGGGTGTATAATTCTATTATAGTAGGAGAATGAAGACCTGGGAATGCTAATCCGATCTCCAACATCTCTCTCTTTTTTTTTTTTAACCTTTATTTATTTTTGAGACAGAGAAAGACAGAGCATGAACAGGGGAGGGGCAAAGAGAGAGGGAGACACAGAATCGGAAGCAGGCTCCAGGCTCTGAGCCATCAGCCCAGAGCCCGACGCGAGGCTCGAACTCATAGACTGTGAGATCGTGACCTGAGCTGAAGTTGGACGCTTAACCGACTGAGCCACCCAGGCGCCCCACCAACATCTCTTAAACATTTGTGTCACCTGCATCTCTTGCTGTGCTGTACTCACCTGATTATTCCTCCTGGATTCTTAGAGAAGCCTACCAGCCTACTTAGCTCCTCAATCCCGACTATCTCTTGGCTTCAGAGGGGCTTGAACCAAGAGTTTGGAAGCTAGAAAGCTACTGGCGAACTGGGAGAAGACAGCTTCTCCCCTCGTTCACACTCCTTTCCTATACGCTTTCTCTTCATTCTCTCTGCACATGTGCTTCATTTTTCTCTCTGGGCACAAACTGTCTCTGCTGCCCCACTGATGTGGGGGAACAGAGTCTGCGCCAGCCCTGGGGCTACAGAAGCTCCCATCTTGAGCACCATTACCCAGCTGAAAAGTATTCCAGTGTCCCACTTCCAAAATCCCAGAGAAAGACCCCCATCAATCACGACTGAGGTCATGTAGCACAAACATAGTTGCCCAGTCTTCTAGATGGAAGAAAAGAGTGGTGTGGACTGCCATACACACACACACACACACATACACACACACACACACACACACACACACACAACGCCAAGACTCCAAACTGGAGTCCTCTGGTCTGACTCTGGTGAGAATATGTGTTTAGTTTGGCCACAGGGTTTTTAAATGTTTTGAATGACTTGACAAAATGTAGAAATTGAGAGTGCACATGTGAATTCAGATTTTTTTTTTTTTCTTAACAAAGTAAAGGATCTCAACTGACAGGGAGTGTGAGGATGCCCCGTGGGGCCTGATAGTGTTCCGTTTCTTAATCTCGCTGCAGGATATACCACCCCCATGTTCCATTAGTGAAAAGTTCATCCAGCTATACATTTAAAACACATCCACTTTTTCACGTGTGTGTTACATCTTTTCAAATTCTTAAAAATTTAGAAGATTTGGCAACACTGGAGCCACATTCCAGCAAAAGATGAGTCTGCTGGAACTGAGCAGTTTTCCATATTGTCCTACTTGTTGCCTCTCCCTATTCTCTTCCTATCACTGAGACTGAGGGGCAGTGGTATTTTATCATCTTGAACTGTTTTTCTCAACATAGAGTTAAGAAGAAAGTAACCTCATTTCTCTTGTATCCATAACTCTCAAAAGCAGGGAAACAAAAGAGACCAGAGAGGGCCGTGTGTCTGCAGAAAGATGGAAAACAGCTTTGTTCGTTTGTTCGCAGAAGTTAGAAATATTCTTCCAAGTTTGACCTACAAATAAAACATGCTGCTATCAAAAGAATCCAATCAAAGAGGCCGTGACTACTATATGGAAACGTCATGATCTAAAAACAAAGGACTGATGTTTCCACACGTTTTATTTTTCAATGCAAATAAAATAAGTGATCCAACTGTGAAATGAAATTATGGAGTAAAATAGGTGAGAATATGGCTTAAGCACCAAAAAGCTATCAGTGGTAGGTTTGTAAAACGGTATCTACCGAGGACAAAGGAAACTCATGCCTCAAACAAAAAAACAAGTATTTGCAAATGGAAGACTAAACAGAAATGCTGTTGCTCAGCAAGATGACGACATGGCTGAGAACTTACAGGACAGGTTGTGTGAAAAAGTTCAATCATCTGTGGCATTTCCTAGAGAGGCTTATGAGAGCCCAGTTCAAATAATACCACCCAGTCAGCTATATTTATTTATGGTTCCAAAGAGACTTCAGTGTGATTGGAGAACTTCTGGGCATGGTGTCCATCACAGGCACAACTTCAGGAAATGGCTTAGCTTTGTTTGTTGAGAAGTCTCAAAAAATTTAAAGCAGACAGGTCAAAATTAGTAAGACTGGCTGTGAAACAGAGCTCCTGAAATGGTCAGCATTAGCAGGGACCTTGCTATCAAACTTAAATCCAAAGTGACAAATTTTGCACGGAGTACCTAAATGAGTCACCAGGAACTGTCTTGTGCTAATAAACAATAAACAAAATGGAACATATGGGCTTCCGTACATGGATTTATACCCATGACCGACAGCATAGAATTCAATGCTTTGCGTGATGCATTAGATACATTCATCGGTTCTGATAAATTAAGGGTAATCAGTGTATAATGTTGGCGTCTTTTATTTGCAGATGGGAAGAAGTTGTAAAATTGTCCATGTCAACCAACAAAAAATACTTACCCCGCCTCACCAGCAAAGATTGAATCAAAGAAAATATTATAATAGGCCATCTAACCCATTTGAGTACAGCTCTGCAAGAATCTTCACAATAATGCAAATGGGTTATCGAATTTGTTCATTCTTAGTGAAATTATATCTTCGGGAAACTCATTTGGCGAAGAGTAATCTGGCCCACTTTCCTATGCTGAAATCAATTTTCAGAAATGAAAGCAATCACTTAAATTGCTCTCCCAAATTTGTTGGGTTGAAGACAGGATTCCCAAAAAGATTCTAATTTTATGAAAATAAACTTTCGTTATTCAACTCACTTTTTTTTAAGTATATTTATTTTTTAGTAATCTCTACACCCAACATGGGGCTCGAACTCATGACCCCGAGATCAAGAGTCACATGCTCCACCGACTGAGCTAGCCAGGCGCCCCTCAACTCACCTTTCTTAATTAAAATTGTGGCAAATGGAACTTTTGAACCACAATTGAGTCCTCAAAACTAAATTTTGCCACATTAGAATGCCAAAATTCGACAAATATCGCAGGAGTAGTTACCCTAAATATAAAAACCATCATACAAAGATTCTACCCATGTTCAGCCATGAACAGCTGGTTTTCATTATGAAACTAAATAAAACTATTGCTCTCAGTTAAAGGATTCAAGGCTGAATTCTATACAGCACATCACAACACAAAATGCAAGACCCAACACTGACATGTTGGGGCAAAAGAAAAAGTGTCACATTTCTGATTATAAAGCAAAGAAGTAATGAGTTATGAAATAACAATAATAATAATTAAATATTTCCATTTTTTACATGGTATATTTTTCAGTTTTGAACTTAACACATAATCTCCAATATCATACATGTTTGTATTATGTGCTTATGCAACAGTCAAGTAAAAATGCAACAGTCAAGTAAAGTTAGATTACATTCCTAGCAGTTGATTTTTTCTACACCCATCCCACTTTACTCACTTTTGTTGCATTTCTGGATTCTGTAGAAATCTAAGGTTGCAACCTCTAGTCTACACTATATACTTTTTTCTATGCTTTCACCACTGAGCAAGAGAGCATGTATTATTTTATTTCAATACATGCTCACTTGCTCAATGGTGAAAATGTAGGAAGCCTAAAATAGAGAAACAAGCCCACTTATCGTCTTGAGAGTGCTTACAAAACCCAAACCCAAACCATGCATTTATGGGAAATATGTATTTTTAATTACAAATAGAATCATACCGCACATAACATTTCATCAATCTTCCATATGTTAAGTGTTCTGCAAGCAAGATTTTAATGGCTGCATGTTGTTCTGTATTACATTTGTAATATAACTATCTTAACATATTTGCTATTGATGCATATTTAAATTATTTCCCATTTAAAAAGCATTGGTCTTGATACCAGTTCTGGTTCCATCTTTTTCTTCAACGTAGCCATGTTTCAACTCATCATGTCTTAAACCCACTACTTAAGTTTCCATTTGTAGTTGCCAATAAAGGCTAGAATTGCATCAGATTCGAATTTTGTAATCCTCTGAGGAGGCTAAAAGTATAGCTCAGACTATGATCTCTTCTTGAGCCCAACAACCTCTGGTGCCATGGATCCTGAGCTGCAGTTTTCTGCTTGCTATCATTATCATTATCATTATCATTATTTGCTCAGAGGGCAACAGTTTTGTGTGATGAGATTTGCTTATATAGACTCCCTTGGAGAGAGCCAGAGCTAGCCCAGAAAGATTCAATCCAAGCTTTTCAAGGCAGGGATGCCTAAATATGGTGAGAGACAGCACCTCTCTGAGGTTAGGACCAGCAGCCGGCTGCCGGCCAGCCAACCCAGATACCATTGCTATTTTTACCTTAGGCTTGTGTCACCTGACTGCCCTTGCCCCTGGCCCCAGTTTCACCGCTACTTGTATTCACCACAAATGTCCCAAAATCTCACACCTCTTAGTCCTAGAAAAGATACAGAAGTAAATAGGGTGCCTCCAATCTAATCGGGGAGGCAGTCCTGTCAATAAGGAAGCCCTGCTTCATTATGAAATCATCATCACATCCTCGGGAATCCCTAGTTTGACAAGGTGACTTCATCATCAGGAAGCCTCTGGTTTGATGAGAGAAACCCAGTTTGCTGCTATGATCAAAGGTTCCCCAGGGTGCCTGGCTGGCTCACTTGGTGGGGCATATGACTCCTGATCTCAGAGTCATGAGTTTGAGCCCCATTTGGGTGTAGAGCTTACTTAAAAAAAAAATTTCCCCAAACATGTCCTGATGGCATTGTGTGGACAGTGAAAATAAGCAAGAACTTGCAAAGTTGGGGAAAAGCCCTTCAGATCACCTGCTTGGGCTGGAGCTCCAGGACTGTGGAGTAGAGACCAGCAAAGAAGTGCACCTTATTGCAGCTGGACAAAGGACATCATGAGCTGACCAGGGAAACAGTCTATTGAGTAATTATCTTTAACAGAAATGATGAAGGGGCACCTGGGTGGCTCAGCCAGTTGAGTGTCCGTCCAACTCTTGCTTTCAGCTCAGATCATGATCCCAAGGTCATGGGATCAACTCTCCATCCTCAGCACAGAGCCTGCTTGAGATTCATTCTCTCTCTCTCTCTCTCTCCCCCTCTCCCCCTCTCCCTCTCTCTCTCTCCCTCTGCCTCTCTCCCCTGCTTACATTCTCTCTCTCTCTGAAAAACAAAAAGTATTTTTTAAGTGTTAAAAGAAATGATGAAGATACAAATTGAACAGCCTAAGAGTAAGTTTTTAAGTAAAAGAAGAGTCAAGATTTTCTGGCAAAAGATCACAGATGAGCACATGCATTCACTTTCTCTCCTCTGTGAGACCCCATGAAAAATAATTTTTTAAAGATACAAACTCTTAATAAAGAAAAAAAAAATGGGAGGAATCCTTCAACAGAGGAAGAATCTCAGCCCATTTCTGGAAATGTTAATGCCAATAGAAAAGAATTAGCTGATGAAGCAAAGTAGATGCCAGAGTAGGAGTCCTGATCGCCCAGAACCTTTCTGGCCACAACCTAGGAAGGGCCAAGACTTGGAGACATCAGACAAGGCAGGTGATAAAAGTGAAAAGTGAGACATTAACTCACAATCTGTATACAGAATGGTGACTGACACTTTAACCCCTTCCCCCACCTCACCCGACCCAATGAGCTGCAACCAAGGCCAGAGAGAGGAGAAAGGGACGGGTGTGTGTGTGCATGTGTGTGCGTGCGTGTGTGTGTGTGTGTGTGTGTGTAGGGTTGGGGGTTGAGGACAGAGGAGAGAACAGTTGAGGAGAGCCCTTCTCTAGGGAAATTTCAGTGTCTAGAACAGGAGTAGTAAGGGCTGTTGCTGGTACCTCAGAGTAAAGAAAGCCCCACCATCCTAGCACCTCAGAAACCCACAGCACGATGGCCAGTGCCCACCCCAGCCCCCATTCTCACTCTAACCAAAGCCTTCCCGTGGCACCAGGCATACTGCTTAATCCCTCATTCTCATAAATGAATGACAACCAGGATCCACAGATAACTGAGGAAAGCCTGCAATATGAAAGAGTTATAGAGAGCTACATCTCCATCCATCATAACCAGAAGTCAAAAGATAATGTCTGAAGTGGATAAATCAAGGAAGAATGGGATAAGCATAATATTTAGATACACTTTGGAACTAAAAACAGAAACAGATAAAAGCAGAGTTCTGTCAGTAGCAGGACAGGAGGCTGGGGAGTAGGGTAGGAAGGGTAGGCATCTGTTGTTTTTTATCATCAGCTCTTTGAAAATAGTTGGTTTGATTTTTTTTTTAACTTCTAAAATATTTGTAAGAAAAGGTCACATTGTGAAGCTATTGACATAAAAGGAATCATTAACATAATCCATTGCTGTGTAACATAACTTTTTGTTCCTGAAGCTTTAGTTTTTGTTCCCGAATTTATTTTAAGCAACCAATGCAAATGGAGATTCTCTAGCAGTTACTTCATGCATGTCCATATCAGGTCGTAAGTACTTTATATTTCAGGGAATTGTTATAGAAAAGGAACCAGATTCTATTACCCCTAAGTAATTTCATGGAAGGTTTTTCTTTTTGTTTGTTGGTTTGTTTGCCAATTAAATCGAGGAAAAAGAAGAAATTAAGACCTAATGGATCAAGTCAGAGTCCTCCACCACCCCCAATATTTTTTTCTTCCAAGATTTTATTTCTTTTTAATTTTGTTAGTTTTTTTTACATTTACATCCAAATTAGTTAGCATATAGTGCAACAATGATTTCAGTAGATTCCTTAGTGCCCCTTACCCATTTAGCCCATCTCCCCTCCCCCAACCCCTCCCGTAACCCTCAGTTTGTTCTCCATATTTATGAGTCTCTTCTGCTTTGTCCCCCTCCCTGTTTTTATATTATTTTTGTTTCCCTTCCCTTATGTTCATCTGTTTTGTCCTCTTAAAGTCCTCATAGGAGTGAAGGCATATGATTTTTGTCTTTCTCTGACTAATTTCACTTAGCATAATACCCTCCAGTTCCATCCACGTAGTTGCAAATGGCAAGATTTCATTCTTTTTGATTGCCAAGTAACACTCCATTGTGTATATATACCACATCCTCTTTATCCATTCATCCATTGATGGACATTTGGGCTCTTTCCATACATTACCTATTGTTGATAGTACTGCTATAAACATGGGGGTGCATGTGTCCCTTCGAAACAGCACATCTGTATCCTGTGGATAAATGCCTAGTAGTGCAATTGCTGGGTTGTAGGGTAGCTCTATCTTTAACTTTCTGAGGAACCTCCACACTGTTTTCCAGAATGGCTACACCATTTTTCATTCCCACCAACAGTGTAAGAGGGTTCCCCTTTCCCGGTATCCTCGCCAACATCTATCGTTTCCTGAGTTGTTAATTTTTGCCATTCTGACAGGTATGAGGTGGTATCTCATTGTGGTTTTGATTTGTATTTCCCTGATGATGAATGACGTTGAGCATTTTTCGTGTGTGTTAGCCGTTTTTATGTCTTTTTTGGAAAAAATGTCTGTTCATGTCTTCTGCCCATTTCTTAAGTGGATTGTTCATTTTGGGGGTGCTGAGTTTGATAAGTTCTTTATAGAATTTGGATACTAACCCTTTATCGGATATGTCATTTGCAAATATCTTCTCCCATTCCGTATGTTGCCTTTTAGTTTTGTTGATTGTTTTCTTCACTGTGTGGAAGCCTTTTATCTTGATGAAGTCCCAACAGTTCATGGTTGCTTTTGTTTCCCTTGCCTCTGAAAACATGTCTAATAAGAAGTCGCTACAGCCAAGGCCAAAGAGGTTTTCACCTCTAGGATTTTGATGGTTCCATCCCCAATATTTCTGAAGTACATACTATGTGCCAGGAAATGTTCTAGATGATGGCTGTGCCATAGTGACTGGACAGACAAGGTACTAGGTACTATCCTAGAACTTTCTAGTAGGAGACAGGAGACAAACTATAAAGAAACAAACAAATAAATGGAGGCATCATTAGATAGTGTCAAGAACCATGCAGAGAATTCAAATCGTTTGATGATAGAAAGAAGTTCAGTAGCTACCTCAGTATAGATCATCAGGATGATATGATCTCTATTTGAGGGATGACATTTATACTGAAATCTAAATTAAGCCTTGTAAAGACTGGGGGTGGGGAGGGTGGGAGAGAGGGGAACAACACCCCAAGTAGAAAAGCTCGCAGTAGGAAAGGGATAGAGCTTACATGACCTATATATATGTTCTAAGAACAGAGAGAAGGCCATTCTGGCTGAACTTAGTAGGTAAGAGGATGAGAAAAAATTAACAGGATGGTGTAGGAAATGCAGGGACCAGATCATATTGGGTTTGTAAGTCATAGTAAGGAATTTGGATGTTATTATAATCATAACATTGGATAAGGAGAGCCTCAAGCAAAAGAGAGAGATTGATCTGATCTAGGTTTTCAAACCACTTTCTTACCCAATCTCCCAGTCTACCCACAGAATAGTGAGAAAGAATACTTTGTTATTTTTAAGTCGGTACACTTTGGGAGTGGTTTGTTAGACAGCAAAGGCTACCTGATACAAAAATAACCAATTTACCTCTCACAAGGAAAAGATTCTCAAATCACATACTTCAGCCTCAGGGCTGTCTCCTTCTTATTGATGACTTCTGAAAAGTATTCACCTTTGTCTGCCTAACTTCTACTAATTCTCCCTTTGGACACTCACTTATCCTGGGGGAAGAAAAATGAATGGCCCTGGCCAAGATAAGAGCTGGTCCTGTCCAAGGTGTGTACAAAGGGATCTGAGCACGTAACAACGGAATTCAAGCTAAACATGTAGTCACGAAGTCAGAGTAGCTGCATTGCAAACACAGGGTAACTCGATAGACCCCAGGGAAGAAATCGCCCTGAGCAGCACTGCTCTAAACTCTGCCCTACCCGAGAACTCTTCACCCAGCCAAGAGATCTGCAACCTAGTGGAGAGTCCACGGGCTCAGTAAGAAAGAGTTTACAGCTTCCTTCCTCAAAAGGCTCCAAGATAAACAGAATAAACACCAGTTGGTCTCAGCTGGTCGCACGTTGGCCTGCCTGGAGGAGGGGGATGCCAGAGATAGCTTCTTGAGGTGGCTTCCAGCCCTGCATTTCTAGGAAATAGACAATTATGAACAACATGGATTTTATTATCGTGACATCTCTAAGGTCTCTGCATAAAGCCTATATTTAAAAATATAAACATGTAAGTGAAAAAAAATGTCAGGGGAATAAATATTTGTCTTAAAAGAGACCATCTGTTTCAAATTTTTATTTAAAAAAAAACGCAACATGTGTTTTATTTTAAATTTGTATGTGTGTTGTTATCCTTGGGTTAAGTATTAGGTAAATAGACAGAAGCATTGAGAATCCATTTTCCAGCAAATTTTGGTTAGAAATCCTTGCACACGTGATGCAGGAGATAATTTGGGGGCTAATTGGAGCTTGTGGGTAGCCAAGCCCTCTCAGCCCTCTCCCCCACTCGGCCCCCGTGTGATGGGGATGACGGTTTCCCTGGCACTGCTGTTTGTTTTGGACAAGATGACATTTTACACCTCAGACAAACAACACGTTGAAGACTGCTCCCAGGACAGCCTGCTTCCAAATGTGGGTGCGGCCAGCATGGCAGAACCACAGAGCTCACTTTTGTTTGGACCTCAGATGCAGCCTCAGAGCTCAATTTGGATGCGAATCCTTTTCAGTGGCTGTAACCAGACTGGCTGGTGTGAGGGCAGGGTGTCAAGAAAAAAGCTGGTCTTGATGGGCAAATGCGGGGAAAGCATGAGAGAGGTCATTTCAGACATGGGGTGCACCATGGAATCGTGAAGGGGTCTTGTATACTTGGGGAAGTGGCACAAATTTGGGGAGGCTGCAGCGTAGGGACTTCCTGGAGACGAAGCTGGAGTGGTGGCTGGTAACAGGGAAAAATTTTCACTTTTTGTCCATGCTCCATCCCTCCTTGTTAGGAACTGCCCTTTCCCCCATTCATTCCAGGTGATTCTGGTGGGGCTGTTGAGCTCTCCACTCGGAACACACCATCTCTGCCCTGAACACAGCCATTGGCCGAAGAGTGCTCACAAGACCCGGTTAGCGCCAGAGACCTTTTCAGTGGGGACTGATAGAGGTCCGTGAGAAAGAGCTTTGTCTTTCCTTCTAAGATGATGCACTGAGAGGAAGCAAAGCATCTTTCTCCTTTGCATCGTGCGGAGCGTTCCTGCCCCTGAATTAAGACCAGCGTAGTGTAAAGCAAAGAGGAGAGAGAGAAAAATGATAGACATTATTTCAGCTCCTGGATCCAAGCAAACCTAACCAGGGTGTTTCCACTTTTACTAAAACTGGTCAGACTTGGGTCTCTGTCTCCTGCAACTGTGAAATGATTGGCTGATGCAGTTGGAATCAGTTGGAATTAAACTTGCAGCAGGAAGCAGACAACCTTCCCTGATACAGGCAAGAGTCCAGTGGTTTCCTACAGTGGAGAGAGCTAGCTGCCCACCAAAGCATATGCTCCCACTCCCTCATGTAGGGTTGTCACTGGGAACTGGATGCCCATCTAAGGTTGCATTTCCCAGCTCCTGTTCCCGCCTTGCAGAGAGGCGCTGGGGGACGATGGCACCACAACATAGCAGGAGGGGTGTCCCTGACATAACACACTGAGAACAGCCACCGCCAAAGAGGAGCACCTGCTCTGCACAGCTAATGTCAGCGAGAAATAAGTTTCTTCTGAGTTTGAACCATTAAGTCACTCGGGATCTTGTTGTTACAGCAGCTTGGGTTCCCCTAATTAATACATCTCCTTCAATATTCTGGAAGTTGCTTACAGTCCCAAAGTCTGCACCTTACTGCTTTACTCTCCAGTGCCAGAATTACTCCGATCAGTGACTGCTGCTGGTAAAATCTGTCACCACGACATCTGTTAATGTCATGCCTTTACGGAGCGCCTACTATGTGCCAGGCCATGTACTAGCTGTTTAGGGTTACAAAGGTGAATTAGATAATGTCATGTTTTATTGACTCTAAGTCACCATCAGTTGTAAGACGTATCATTATTTTGCGTACCACTAAAAAAATTACGGACCACAGAGAAAATGTATTGCTGATGAAACTATCACATCACCAAAAGCTATTCTGATTTCAAGTATGTAAACATGGGGCTGTGTGTCTTAAAACTGATGAAATGCAGTATTTCTCACCTTGGGGAAGCTGAAGGTGTTGTGGGGGAGACAGATAAGCAAATAAACATGTACCATGGAATACAAGTGCATTAACAGGTATGTAGACCATTGAGCTGGAATCCAGAGAAGCAGTTGACATGGCCATAGAAATGGAGAGACCTTCACAAAGATGACATTCGAGCAGAATCTTGAAAGAAGGGAAGCAAATGCTGGGAGAGATTCTCCCCTAGACCAGCAGGGCGAGCGGGTCTTCTGGATGCCTTCTCCAAGCCTTCAGAGAGGCTTTCGTGGTTCTCCAGGGGCTACAATGGTTTCGCAGAACCTCAAAATACTATAACAGTAAATTCCGACAGCTTTATTTTCTGGATAAATGGAGGCTAATCCTGTAGGTGCCAAGGCGTAATTTTAACTGGATATTTTTTAGGGGAAATCTTTCCAAAATGTACCACAGTAAACCCTTGGCATTGGCAAGGGGTACCTCAGGGGGTCTTGGTGAATCTCCAAATTCACAAATACAACGAAGCCTGGACAGATTCCTGGCTTGCTCGAGAATCGCATTTACATGAAAGGCCACAGGTATCCTGTGTACCACACAACACCCCTCCATTTGCACTGACCCTACAGTCTTCCTCTTGCTTGATGAGCAATTATATGTAACCGGTACATTGACCACGCATGACTTATGATGCAATCAAAGCACAATTTTATTTTCGTCTCCCATTATCCCTTTAAACCTGATTCCACGTGGGTAGTCTTCCTCTGCCACTGAATAAAAACTCCTGTAGGTCCAAGACTTTTTGGTTCAGTCTTGGGTGGTTGACACAGAAAGTCACTTGAAATGACAGACACAGTCCTAATGCAGTAACTTGAACGCCCATTTCAGTGTACTAATTAAACTTGATTTAAAAACGTGCCTTTCTCCCTCCCCCCAGCTCCACTTGGCTTTAGGCTGGAAGCTGTCTTGGGAAGGGAGGGAGTGGTCCATGTCTCTCTCTGCTTTGTGTGTCTTTTACACACAGACACACACGCACGCGCACACACAGAGTAGGGAGGGAGTCAGAGTACTGCGACAGCTCTCTCCAGAGAAGTCTGTTATCTGATCCATTCTCCCTCTTCACTGCCTCAACCATTTTATGTTCTCAAGATACAAGAGTTGGTGTCAACAGTTCAGTTTTCCTTTGTACGTTCTGCAGGTGAGGAGCTAACCGTGTGATTTCACTTCCACTGTTCCTTGATGTCTCTGTCAAAGTTTTATTATTCACACCCTATGGGATATATTGTTGTCATGGACTGAATGTTTGTGTTTCTCCTCCAAAATTCATAGCGTGAAGCCCTAACCTCCAACACACTGGTGTTTGGAGACGGGGCTTTGAGAGGTCATTCAGGTTAGATGAAGTCACGGGGGACCCATTTTCATGAGATTATAAGAAGAGGAAGATCTCTCCCTCCCTCTCTCCCTCTCTCTCTCTCCGCCCTCCTCCCCTTCCCTCCCCCGCAACGCCACTCTGCTATGAGAGGACACAGCCAGAAAGTGGCTGTCTGCAAGCCTGGAAGAGACTTCTCACCAGAACCCAACCAGGCCGGCTCCCTGATCTCAGGTTCCAGCCTCCAGAGCTGTGAGAAAATAAATTTCTGTTGTTGAAGCCACCCAGTCTCTAGTATTCTGTTATGGCCGCCCAAGCTGACTGATGCAATTGCTAACCAGAGGTCCCACGGCATTCGTTTTATGGACAGCTTTCTCTAGTTTCTGCGCCAGGCATATAGTAGGCACGCAAAAATATTTACAAATGAATGGGTGAATGAATGTGCAGAAGAAGGACAGAATCGCTCACTTCGGATGTCTGAGCCACTGTGGAATGTCATATTCCATTCTTTGTGTGTGTGCTGTTCTTTGTTTTTTCAAATATATAAGTAGTGCATGAACATACACCTGTGTGTGTGTGTGTGTGTGTGTGTATGTGTGTGTTAAACAACATACAAGTAAGTAGAGGAGAATGTAGACATTCCCCTTCGGCAACCTCCTCCCCAGCCCATCGGACCTCCCCAGTAACACAGCACACGCACACAATTAGCGTGACCTGTTCCTTACAGACCTGCAAGCATGGAGACCTGAATTACGTAGTCTCACGCCACGCATGTGGTGCTCCAACTTGCATTTTCTCGTGTATCCAGCAGACCTCCCTATGCCAGCGCATTCCTCACCCTTTTAAAGTGCTGCATCGTGTTCCACAGCAGAGATTTACATACCTATGAAAGGTCATTTCAGGTGTCTAAATCTTTCCTCATGTGAGGTTGCAAACTACATCCTTCAACATGCCTCTCTGGGCACACGTGCAAGTGCTTCCCTGGCTCACATGGAAGTTTGGATCGTCTCTGCCACGTTGCTGTCCTAGGGGCAAGGTGGACACTCCTGCTCCACCAAAAACTTCCCCCGCTCCCCCCAACCTGGAATATTTTAAGCCTTCCCAAGTTTTTATCAATCTGATATTAGAAAAACATCTCGTTAACTTTTTACTATAAATTGCCTATTCCTATTCTGTGTCTATTTTTCCGTGGGGCTGTTTGCCTTTAATGTTTATTTATTTTTCAGACACAGAGAGAGACAGCATGCAAGCAGGAGAGGGGCAGAGAGAGAGGCAGACACAGAATCTAAAGCCGACTCCAGGCTCTGAGCGGTCAGCACAGAGCCCTACATGGGGCTCGAACTCACCAACTGCAAGATCATGACCTGAGCCGAAGTCAGAAGCTTAACTGACTGAGTCACCCAGGCACCAGGCTGTTTGTCTTTTAATTGTCCTGTTATAGAAACTCCATTTTGTGGTTACTAACCCTTTGTCTGTTATATATGTTATAAACATGCTTTCCTAGGCTGTCATTTATCCTTTAATTTTGTTTATACTGTTTTATTTTTTTAGACAAAATCTTTTATTTTTATATAGTCAAATATAACAAATGTCTCCTTTCTGGCTTCCATGGCTATTTCCAAGATAAATAAAATATTCACCTATATTTTCTTCAGGTATTTTGAAGGTGGTGGTTGTTACTGTTGGTGGTGGCGGTTTTATTTTGTTTAGCTCTTTATCACATCCAGAATGAATTTTTATATATGACGGGGAAAGGGAGCTAATTTTTTTTCCAACTTTTCAGTGGTCCCAATCTCATTCACTCACTAATTTGTCCATTCTACCATTATCGGCAATGTCACACGTGTACTAAATGTCATCGTGGCAATGTCATCGTGTACTAAATCACTACCCGGGTGTATGTATGTGTGTGTGCGTGAGTAGCATCACATCTGAACTTTTCCAAAATATCTGCTTTCTTAAGCCTCTTCAATTATTTCACTAGCATTAGGAGTTGGCTTTGGGGGAGAAGCTATTTCTCATGTATACATAAGCACAGAAGATTCTTTTCTCTCTATGATGGAAAACAGGATGCAAATGGTTGAGACCATTAGTAAGAGGCCCCTTCCCTTGCTCCAGGTTTGTACTGTCAGCAAATGAAATGCATATTTCAGCAAACACCAAATTCTTACACATTAGGAGGCACACAAGCTTCAGGAGCACTCTTCCATCCCAGACCACTGTCATACTCCATCCCTAGAACAGATTAGATTATGTGAAACTGCTGTTGATCTGGAGTGGACCTTGGCCTAGGCTGCTACTCAGGACTTGACCTGTTCATGCCAATCTAGATAGAACACCTCTGAACGATGGGAACAGCCATCATGTCAGTGGGATTCTACTTCTGGACGGAAAAAGGGTGCAGACAAGTCTTAGAGGGATGTATTCTGGAATCATCTCTTTCTCGCTTGTTTCACAGTGATCTTCTGGATGTCTGAGATGCCAATCCCAACCTCCCCCACACCCACACAGAGCTATAAGAGGCATTCTTGTAACCTAGATCACGTTTCGTTGCCTCAAATTAGAGGTGACCTGAAAATTAATTTCCCATGCTAGGCAATTATTTCCAGAAGGCTCTCAGATCAACTGTCCTAAAACTAAAATATGTTATCTCTGAGAAGCATTCCACATCTTAACCAATTCATAAATAACAACCGAGTATAAGTTACTTCATTTAGTTACCTTGGCACTAACGTAGCATTTGTCTTGGATGGGGTCCTGACAGTAGCATTGCCCAAAGCCAGGCATTCTCTGGTGCTTTGCCAACATTTTATTTGGCTGTGGCAAGAGTCTAGTTATTCCAGTCTTAAACATTCTTATCCATGGACACTATACCAGCCATAGCTTTGGGGGCCCAGTTTGCTCATCCATTTACGCACCGGAATGGGCTGAAGGCAACTTCAAATCAGAGTCCTGGTCTTGCTGGTGGACAGCGATAGGAGGGCTCAGTTTTCCAAAGGGATGCCAGCCTCCCCCCATATTCAACTGTCAGTTAAGACAAGTGGATGGGCTCAGAGGACAACAAAGAGGGCTACCCTTTATGTCCAGCTAGGAAGTACAGTTTGAACGCCCCGCCACTGAATATTTATTTACAAAGCCTGCTGAGAAAAAACACTATACGGAGAGGATCGCTTGAAGGATAGGCAATTCATCCACTCTTCCAGATTTTCTAACACCAATCCCTGGATCCCTCCAGAGCAACTGAAACACGGATACCTGGAGTCCATCACATTGGCCCCAGCAGAATTGCTTTGCTGAACTGTTCTTGGTGTGATGCCATCAGCATTTCTTAATGTAATTACAAGAAACAGTCCCATGAAAAGCACCATTATATCTGGGGTAACATGGCTGCTGAAGACATCGTTCATTACATCACACGGTGTTTTCATTCTTAAGGATCCTCAGGGGCAATTCTGTCTGGATTTAGTACTAAAAATAGTGTTTCTCTGTCTCCCAAGCAATTGGTTCACTTATATGTGGCATGATTTTCTAGAGGGTGCTGTGAGGGCCACTAGGGCAAGAGGCAATTAACTGGCGTTCCATGAGAAGGGGTCTCCATAGTTTAAAAAAAAAAAAAAAGTACAAATCTCCAGGCCAAAACTAGTTGTTTTGTTTTTACCGCAGAATGTCTGTGAGTCCCTAATATGCTAATGGGCATTATATAATGTTACAAAGCATAACATTTACTTGGTGACTGGAGATGATCATAATAACAGGCCACGGTCTTTGGGTCAGGCTCTGACCATAGAAGCCGAGGTGGATATTTATATGCCAAAATTACCTTCCCTTCCCCACTCTGACACTTCTGACACACTGCCCAGCCTGGTTAGAGGTTTTGAAGGGTGACATGATGACTCTTGGGTCTCCTCTCCTGCTCTCTCTCCCTCCACCCGTCCCCACGCCTGACTTCAGGCACCCACACTCAGGAGAAACGTCTGGATCTTCAGACGCTCCATGGCTGACCTGGGGGGCTGCTGTTCCTTGCATACTCACAGACTGGCTTGGCTCTCATCTCAAAGGATGTCTGTTTCTGCCCCCAGTCTCCACTGCTCTGGTTTCTCAGGGTCTCTCCATTTCTTTCTTTTCTCTTGTGTCCCCTGGTGATTTCTGGCAGATTTTGCAAGACTTTGAGGGGAAATGCTGACATTTCTTTTTAAATGATTATTTATTTATTTTGAGAGAGAGAAAAAAGAAAGAGTGGGGAAGGGGCAGAGAGAATCCCAAGCAGGCTCCGTGCTGTAAGCTCAGAGCCTGACACGGGGCTCAATTCCACAAACCGTGAGATCATGACCTGAGCCAAAATTAAGGGTCCGGTGCTTAACCGACTGAGCCACCCAGGCGCCCCCGGATGCTGACATTTTATAGACATCACTAGGTAGTTAAGATTCTGCTTTCCTTCTGTGCAAGATATAGACTCATCAGAGGGCATAGTTTCCTCTTGGAATATTTATCTTTTTCAAAAATGTGTGGGCATGGCTGCTGGAGCTCCAAGACTGCCACTTTGCAAAGAGGTTTATCTGTTCCCATCTCCACTACTACCTACTACCCACCCTGCTTCTGGATTTGAGGCTAAACGAATGCCCTAAGATTCTAGAAAACTACATTCTGATTTTGGCATACTATTGCTTACCATTTCCCTTTTCCTCAGCAATAGAAGCCTCAATTTTTAGCTAGTATCTGGCCACCTAGAATAAATAATACATTTCCCAGCCACCTTTGCAACTAGAAGTGAACAGCTAGCAAAATGTAAATGGCACTGACATTTGTAACTTTTAGGAAGCATCCTTAAAGGCTTGCCTTTCTTATTCTATCTCTTCTTTTTGGTAGTTGGACTGTGAATGTGATGGGGGGAGCTCTTGCAGCCATTTTAAACCTTGAGGTGACACGCCAAGGAAAACAAAGCAGCAAAATGCAAAGATCTTGGGTCCCTGATAATTTTGGACCCGCCATGCAGCCCTATACTCCCTAACTCTGGACCCTTCAATGTGAGTGACAAACAAGTATTCACCTAGTTTAAGCCTCAGTTATTTCTGTGTCTTACAGCCATACTTTGTCCTAATTAAAACACTGGGTACATGAGTTTGACTGGAACAGGAAAGAGCCTAGGATTCATAGTCTCAGGGTGAAAAGACTCTCAGGAGGAACTTCCCAGTTTGCAAAAAAAAAAAAAAAAAGAGAGAGAGAGAGAGAGCATGTGAAAAGAGAGTGAGAGGTAAAGCCACTAGGTCCACAGAGGTAACTAACCAGCGTCATGCTGGGGCCTCTGTTATTTCAAACACAGTTCCTGAATCAGCACCATCAGTATCTCCCAGGAATTTATTAGAAATGCAGAATCTCAGGCCCACCCCAGACCTACTAAATCAGAATCTTCCTTTTGGAGAAGCTCTTCAGGTGATTCATATGCACGCTGGAGCATGAGATGCACTGCCTTAGGGGGGCTTGGACATCACCTGGAGACAAAATTACCAGAAATAACCAACAGCAACCAAATGAAGTTAAACTGGTCTAGAAAAGAGAACTCTGTAATGCAAAAACAACACCAGAGGGATATCTCCAAGCCCTAGAGAATATACACAATCTGAAGAAGATAATTCCTGCTGGGGATGAGTCAAAAGTTTCCAAACACGAGGAGACACAAATATTCAAAGTGAGAAAAACTGGAGTGCCTGGGTGGCTTGGTCAGTTAAGTGTCAGACTCTTGACTTCGGCCCAAGTCATGATCTCACACTTTGTGGGATGGAGCCCCTTTTCAGGCTCCATGATGACAGCACGGAGCCTGCCTGGGACTCTCTCTCTCCCTCTCTCTCTGCCCCTCCCCGAATTGCATGTGCTCACACTTTTTCTGCCTCTCTTTCTCTCTCTCTCTCTCAAAATGAATACATAAACTTAAAAAAAAAAAAAGCAAGAAAAAACAGTCCAAAGGAATTCCCGAATACAGAGTACTCTGAAAAGGAATTTAAAATAAGTTTGTCTAAAACATGCTAAAGCTAGAAGAACATACCCTACGGAGCAAGCACAGAGCAGTATGAGAAAAGAATAGTTGACTTGAAAAAGAACTAAAATGAAGTTCTAATTATGAAAACCATAATCATTCAAATTTAAAAACCAACAATTTCTATGGGCTGGTTAAAACCGTCCATTGGTTCAGCTATGGAAAAAAAAAAAACCGGGGACTTGAAACGCAGATCCAAGAAAATCATCCAGAATACCATGCAAACATAATAAGGACATTTTTTAAATATGAAAAGGAGGGGCGCCTGGGTGGCGCAGTCGGTTAAGCGTCCGACTTCAGCCAGGTCACGATCTCGAGGTCTGTGAGTTCGAGCCCCGCGTCGGGCTCTGGGCTGATGGCTCAGAGCCTGGAGCCTGTTTCCGACTCTGTGTCTCCCTCTCTCTCTGCCCCTCCCCCGTTCATGCTCTGTCTCTCTCTGTCCCAAAAATAAATAAACGTTGAAAAAAAATTTTTAAAAAAAAAATAAATAAAAAATAAATAAATAAATAAATATGAAAAGGAAAAAAATAGATGAAAAAAGAATTGGAGGAGCCTGGAGAATGTCTTTTAATATTCTGTATGGACCTGTTAATTGGTGCTACAGAAAAAGACAACATAGAAGAGAGAGGGAATATTTAAAGAGATGATAGCTAAGGATCTTCCAGATTTGAAGAAGGATGCTTAGCCTTGGGTTGCAAAAGCACACAGGATAAGTAAAAACAAATACACACTTGGACACATGTTTGCGAAACCACAGAACATTCAAGGGAAAAGATAATATTTGTAAGGATGCTACAGAGTGGAGTGATATTATCTTCAAAGAAATGTCTATCAGATTGATATCATTCTTCCTATTGGCAACAATAGCTGCCAGAGATGAGGGAATAATATCTTAAAAGTGCTAAGGGGCAAAAAAAAAAAAAAAAAAAAGTCCATCTGCCGTTCTGTACTCAGCTGACACATCTGAGATGAGGGACAAAGGAAAGACACTTTCAGAAAAAGATGAAGAGTTGGGGCGCCTGTGTGGCTCAGTTGGTTAGGCGACCGCCTTCAGCTCAGGTTATGATCTCACAGCTCGTGAGTTCGAGCCCCGCGTCGGGCTCTGTGCTGACAGCTCAGAGCCTGGAGCCTGCTTCGGATTCTGTGTCTCCCTCTCTCTCTGCCCCTAACCCACTCGCGTTCTGTCTCTGTCTCTCCCAAAAATAAATAAACATTAAAAAAAATTTTTTAAAGAAAAAGATGAAGAGTTAACCAAACACAGATCTTCACAGAATAACTATTAAAAGAAGACTTCAGAAAAATGAAAAGTGAGATGAGATCGTAAGAAGCAACTGCGTGCAAAAGAAATTATAAACACATTGGTAAATCTATATAGGTACAGATTCTAAAAATAATAGTAATGACAAATGGTGAGTAAAAACATGGTAAAACAAAATACTAGAGAGAAATTAGAACATTCTAAGTTCTATGTCTTATTTAGGAAGAGAATAGGGATATCAATTAACTTAAAATTTGTTCAAAAAATATGAAGTAAGCAGGGGTGTTAAGAACATTAGAGAAGGGGCGCCTGGGTGGCGCAGTCGGTTAAGCGCCCGACTTCAGCCAGGTCACGATCTCACGGTCCGTGAGTTCGAGCCCCGCGTCGGGCTCTGGGCTGATGGCTCAGAGCCTGGAGCCTGTTTCCGATTCTGTGTCTCCCTCTCTCTCTGCCCCTCCCCCGTTCATGCTCTGTCTCTCTCTGTCCCAAAAATAAATAAACGTTGAAAAAAAAAAAATTAAAAAAAAAAAGAACATTAGAGAAACAACGAAAATAATAGAAACACAACGTGTCATTCCCGGAGTGGAATAAATGCACAGTCTTGGTGTGGATACATACTCACAAAGTGAGTGTAAAAATCATGGATTGAAGGGATGCACATCAATTTCATGATAGAAATTGTCTTCAGATGAGATTAGAAAGCAGTTCAATAAAGATTTTAGCATTATCAGTACCTTTTCTTCTTTGTTGAAAAATGAAATATAAGCAAGTATCCAAAACAAAATGTTAAGATTCATTTAAACTTAGCAGGGAGAGGGGTACCTGGGTGGCTCAGTTGGTTAAGCGTCTAATTTCAGCTCAGGTCATGATCTCACGGTTCATGGGTGTGAGCCCCACAGTGGACGCTGTGCTGATAGCTCAGAGCCTGGAGCCTGCTTCAAATTCTCTCTCTCTCTCTCTCTCTCTCTCTCTCTCTCAAAAATAAACATAATTTTTTTTAAATAAACTTAGTGAGATGCTGTTGTGTCATTTTCCTGTACCTCTCTATAATTTAAATTTATCTTTTCAATTAAAAAAATGTTTAGGGGCGCCTGGGTGGCTCAGTCGGTTGAGCGTCCGGCTTCGGCTCAGGTCATGATCTCCCGGTTCGTGAGTTCGAGCCCCGCGTCAGGCTCTGTGCTGACAGCTCAGAGCCTGGAGCCTGTTTCAGATTCTGTGTCTCCCTCTCTCTGACCCTCCCCCGTTCATGCTCTGCCTCTCTCTGTCTCAAAAATAAATAAACGTTAAAAAAAAAAATTAAAAAAATAAATGTTTAAACTGGGGTGCCTGGGTGGCTCAGTCGGTTAAATGTCTGACTTCAGCTCAGGTCATGATCTCACGGTTCATGAGTTCGAGCCCCACATCGGGCTCTGTGCTGACAGCTCAGAACCTGGAGCCTGCTTCAGATTCTGTGTCTCCCTCTCTCTCTCTCTCTCTCTCTCTCTCTCTCTCTGCCCCACCCCTGCTCACACTCTTTCTCTCTCTCTCAAAAAATAAACATTAAAACAAATTTTTTTTTTAATGTTTAAACTAAGGAGATACAAATCCAAAAGGGTTTCTTGTGTTTGCTTAAAAGATGCCAGAGGAGGGACTAGAGAGCCCACCACTGTGCTAGAAGGGTGATGCCCACTGGGAAGCATCCAGACGTTGCAGGGTGGGGAGAGGCTTGAAGGCCAGGGCTGTTGTGGGGTTCCTAGGCCCTGTCCCCACCATGTCTTGGTCTTTGCTTTTATATATAACTTTCTACAACAGCTTGTGCTCACCCTGCAGGAAACCATCCAGTCCAAGATGGCTTACCTCAGGCACCTGCAGATGATATTCAGGGACCCCATGAGATGCAACAAACTCATTAGGGGGGAAGGATTTTTTTTGTGTCAGTAGAAGACAGGGTCAGGGAAAGCAGCCTACACTGTTTCAATTATCCCGTTTCGTTAGAGCCTCGCAAACAGCTTTTTAAGATGAGTATTATTGTCTTCACAGAATCACTATTCTGCCTATGGCCTCTCTCCTCCATGAACTACAGAGCTGGATCTGCAAATCACAATAATAATAAATAATAACAACCACGAAGTAGTATCACATCCTCTCACTAAGGCCCCCAACGCTGCCGTTAAACCTGGCCCACATTCCCTCTGCCTCCCAATACCCCTGGCCTCTACTTCTGACTCTGAGAGACTTCCTGCCACCCGCACCCATCTGGCTCGCTGGCCTGGTCTTCACAATTGGACAGCGTACCTCTGCCCTGGCTGGGCCGCTGGCCCTTCGCCAGCTGGATTCAACTACAGCCACCGAGTTGCCAGTGTCATCTTGCCATTTTCCCAGGCCAAGAGTAGAGCCGGAGAGGATGAAAGGAGGAGGCCCCAGGTTTATCTCTTCAGTGTGAAAGCAAGTATCCATAGGACAGAGACCGGGTCTAACACCTGTGGCACGCATGTATGATCTGTGCACAGTGCTGGCTGCTTCTCAAATATTTGCTCATCCAATCTCCCCAACAAGCCCACAAAGTACTATTAGCCCCATTTCAGACGTGGGAAGTGTGATTCATAGAGGGTAAGGGACTTCCCAGAATTTATGAGTTGTTTTTCTGGCGGAAGGAGATGGAGAGACATAGACTCCAGGATCCTGAACACATGACTCCTAGCCTTCCATAGGTACCCTTGGGAAATCCTACAAGGTTACAGATGCCCCAGGATGATGATGATGGTGGTGGTGGTGGTGATGAAGATAACGATGATGATGACAGGAGTAACAACAACATAACAGAAATATTTATTGCATACTGAAACACATATCATGCGCTTTATATACATTAAATCATGTTAATACCTATAACAGATCTGTATGCAGGAAACATATTCTTGCAACAGATCATAAGTTATAACACCTATAACTTATCAGATAAGTACCATAATGGTCCCCACTTCACAGGCAAGAAAACCGGAAGCTGATAAGGATTAAGATATTTGCCCACATTGAAGCTTATAAAATTTCAACCCAGGTTATCTGACTCCAAAAATCAAACGTATGACCACTGGATTAGTTAGGGTTGGGTCCTATGTGACAGACAACTCCAATATAACTATGACTTAAACAAGACAGTTTCTTTCTGAGTTAAAAGAATGGTAGGGGCGCCTGGGTGGCTCAGTGGGTCGAGCGTCTAACTTCAGCCCAGGTCATGGTCTCCCAGTCTGTGAGTTCGAGCCCCACGTTGGGCTCTGGGCTGACAGCTGGCTGGAGGCTGCTTCGGATTCTGTGTCGCCTTCTCTCTCTGCTCCTCCCCCATTCGCTCACACTCTGTCTCTCTCGCTCTCTCTCAAAAGTAAATAAACATTAAAAAAAATTTTAATTAAAAAAAAAAAACAGAGAATGCTAGAAGCTGATGATCCAAGGGTATTTGGCACTTCCTAAATCCTCTGGATCTAGCTTATCACTCTGCCATGCTATAGTATGTCTCTCATGTCCTCATATTATAAGGGTGGCTGCTAGCATTCCAGCCATCACATCTGTATTAGCAAGATAGAGGGAAAAAAGCAAAGGTCAAATATCACCTGTCTTTTAAGGATGTTTCCTATAAACCAACCATACTAGGCTTAGGAAAACTTTACACTAGCTGAGCCCCTAGCCCAACATTTATTTTGGTGAGCTGGGCTAGACCAAGTATAAGCCTAGCACAGACAGGATTAATGCCTAGATTAGGACAAAAAAGTCCAGTGGCCTCCCTGTGTCCTTTCCACGAGGTTTATCTTGACACAGCTGCTACAGACAAAATGGAGAGAAAAACACACCAGTAAATACCCTTGTTTGTATCCTGCCCTTGGGGGAAGAATAAAGAACAATGTTTAAAAGTGTCTTTGAGCAAAGGTCGTAGCCTTTTGGATGTGAACAAAGATTGACTGATTTCAAATTCCATGTTCTTTCCACTCTACCACACCACTTATTTTTTTAAACCAACTATCCCCCAGTAGTCATTCAAATAAATAAGTTATTCAAGTCATAAACCCATAAGGTTAAGTGGCACAGATGCTTCTAAAGCTAGGGAATTCCTCCAAGGGTCTCTGCCAGCCAAGCCAGGAGCCACCCTGGTACTACAGGGAGAGTTAAGTGCTCTAAGTCACTCGATGACGGAGGGCAGTCTACAGGATGTGATAGACAGGGATGATTTCATGATGCATTGTTCTAGGGTCTCACGGGGTGATGAGAAGAAGGAGACTGCTCACAGGGGTCTTTCAAGTTCATGAATGTCTGCATTTTCCTGTCAACTATGTTCATTCCGGTAAAGGCACACCTACCCATGGGATGGTGGCAGTTTCTTTTCATTCTTTAAGGGGCTTGCTTCCTCCTACCCCAGGACCCGGCAAAGACACTGAAACACTGAAACAGGATATTTCCACCTCACTGCTTGACCCCATTTGTCCCCCAAGGACATTGGAACTCACTCTCAGTAAAGATGCCTTTCAGATTGTGTCTCTCTTCTCCCTCTGTCTGTCCCTCTACATTCACCGTATTATCATAGACACCACAGGAAATCCCATATGGCAGGAACAGTAACTGATTGTTCCGTAGTGAGGAAAAAAAAGAAACCGATTGGTGAACCAATTCTTCCTGTAATACGTACACAAAACTGACTTGATCCAGGTAGGAATCATTTCGATAAAATGAAAATGGAACAAATCAGAAACGCTTTAATGGTGTCATGTATAGCACAACGATTGCAGAATGAGAAAACATGCCAGTTCCTTCAGAGCAAGCAAAACGTGTCCTAGCGTTTAGCTCTACAATACATTTCTCACATGGAAGTGTCATGTTCACCCCCAGGGCTTCTTAGACCATTTGAAGTCACCGATTTTCAATGAATCTGATTACATCTGTGAGCCCACTCCCCAGAAGAAAAGCACAGACAACAATACAATCACATTTCTCATTCAATTTCTGGAAAGTCACAGGCTCCAGAAGCTCCCCCATGAATTCCAGTTCGGGAACCCCAGTCTAAGTTAAGGGCATGACTAAGTTAAGTTAAGGACACTTGCCTCAAACCCTTTCCAGGTGAGAAGAGGACAGAGAAGGGGGAGGGAGGAAGGATTTCCTACAGCTAACATGGAGCCATGTTGGAAGATCCCCACGACGTGGCCGGGTGGAAATACAGCACCGTCTGCCTTTACGCCTTACCAAACATTAAGAATTTGAAATTTATAAATTCTTTCAACGGTTTCTTTTTGTACTTCTCTCCCTTCCTCTACCTTTTTTTTTTAATTTTTTTAATGTTTATTCATTTTTGAAACACAGAGAGAGACAGAGTACAGCAGGGGAGGGGCAGAGAGAGAGGGGGAGCACAGAATCAGAAGTAGGCTCAAGGCTCTGAGCTGTCAGCACAGAGCCCGACATGGGGCTCGAACTCACGGACCGCGAGATCATGACCTGAGCCGAAGTCGGACGCTCAACCGACTGAGCCACCCAGGCGCCCCTTCCTCTACCTTTTTAAATTAAAGGCTCATTTTAATATAGTTAACTAAAACCCGGGGGGGGGGGGGTGACAAAGGAAATTTTGCTTTGATTTAGCTCATAGCATGGGCATTCCTATAGGCTTCGAGCTGGGGAATGAGATGAGACCAGATGTAAGAGGCTGGGGGCAGGGCAACATACCTAGAACCAAAGCACCCTACTCCCTTCTCTTCCTGAGCTCCTGAACCCCTCATGCCGAGGAATGAGGAAGGGCTTTGAAAGCAGACAGACATGTCACTTATGGCTTACATGGTTTGGGCAAGGCATTGTATCCGAGCCACATAGTCAGTGCCTGGCACGCTGTAGATCCCACATAAGCAAGGGTTCTTCGAGAGAACTTAGATTTTAGAGGTGCGTCTTACTCCACTTGGGCTGCTACAACAAAAACACCACAGGCTATGTGGTTTAAAAACAAACATGCATTTCTCATAATTCCGAAGGCTAGAGGTGCCTGGGTGACTCAGTTGGTTAAGCGTCCCACTCTTGGTTTCGGCTCAAGTCATGATGTCACAGTTTGTGGGTTTGAGCCCCGCGTCGGTCTCCGCACTGACAGTGCAGAGCTTGCTTGGGATTTTTTTTCTCTGCCCCCCTCTCTTTCCCTCCCCTGCTTGCATGTGCACACGCACACATGCTCTCGCTCGCTCGCTCTCTCTCTCTCTCTCAAAATAAATAAATAAACGTAAAAAGAAAAACAATTCTGAAGGCTCTAATTCCAATATGAGGGCTTCAGTAGATCTGGTGTCTGGTGAGAGCCCACTTTCTGGTTCCTAGATGGCTGTCTTCTTGACCTAATCACCTCCCAGAGGCCCCACCTCTTAATACCATCACAAGAGGGTTAGATTTCAATAAATGCTTTGGGGGAGGGGTGCACAAATATTCAGCCCATAGCAGGGGATAATGGGCAGTAAGGCCTCCGAGTCCTGGGCAGTAAGAAGGCAGAATGCCCATCTGCGGGGTCCTCTAGGATGCGCTCTGAGATTCGTTCAGGATGCTGGGACCCGAGTAGAAATCTTGACTTGCTCACAAAGACCCAGAACCCAGCAGTACAGCCCAGAACCATTCTCTGGGGAAAGACTAGAGACTGGCATGGAGGCCACGCTCTTGTGGAAATGAATGAAAGGAAAGATTTTTAAATAGCAGTGATAGATGAAGCAAAGAACACCAAAGATGGTGCCCAGAGCTTGGGGTGAAGGGGCGCACATGGGTGCTGCTATCGGCATTTACCAAAGAACAACCTCTGAGTCCCATCTCCACTGTCAAGAGGCAAACCAGCTCCTGCCTGGGGTGCCGGCTGCACCTTTCCCGCCGGCCCATGCCTTGGCTGACCATCCAGGAGCAGCGTTGGCTAGGTCTATATACCCAGCGATGATAACAGCTGCCACCCCAGGTGAAAAGAGACCAGCCCAGGCTTTTCCCCAGATGAGATTGTTTCCAGAAAGGAAATCTGCCAAGAGACAAGAGCTACCAACGGTGGGGAGGAGGCAATGACATATTGGGCCTATGTGGGAAAAGTTGATTTCTGGTGCTGCCCACACCTAAAGATAGAAATCAAATGCACCAGGAAGGGGCATCTTCCTTCACAGCCCCCACCCCCAGGCGTCTATTTGGAGAGAGCATATCTGTGTCTTCTGGAGCCCAGAGGCGCTGTACTAGTCTGCGCCCATCTCCCTGTGAGGACCCATTCAGAGACGAGGCTAGCCCCAGGCCCACCCTATCTCCTCTGGGCACCCTTCTCCCCGCACATCAAATCAGCCTCAGTGTCCCATCTCAAATGAAAGGAAAGGGCACACAAGCAAGGATTCCCAGAGCCTCTCCACGCTGACTCCCAGCCCTCATCTCAGGCTGGCCCTCTCCTTGGCAGAGCTCAAAGCAGACTTATTTCCCCCAAGGTTGTCACAGACCACTTTTCTAAACTGCATGAAAACAGAAAAACAAACAGAAAACCCAACCCACCAAAGCTTGAGTCTCGAGAACAGCATGGCAGGCAGGAGCAACGTGCTAACGATTTCATGCCGTTTTAAGAGTTTCTAACTAAGCAACATGCACCAACAACCACATGTGTGCCCTGATACCAGAAGGGGACACAGGCTTCTAGAGACAGACAACGATTCCTAAAGCAGGAAGACACTCATCAGGACACGTAGCTTCCGAGCGTGCTGGGCCTGGGGTGGCTGGCGGGGAGGCTCTCTCAGGCAGTCTGCCCTGTGAACTCGTTCACACAACCGTTCACTCCGTTCTGCCCAAGAATGTTGGTCGGCATCTTCGTTGTGCCAGTTGCCAGGCCGGGTACCTGGGATACTGAGTGATAATCTCATAGCCCGTGCAGAGCAAAGGCAAGGAAACAGACATAATTACAGCATCATACGCTATGTCTGAAATGGAAGAAAGAAGCCCAGACAAAGGGGTCTGACTCCCTCTGTGTGGAAATCAGGGCACTTCTCACAGAAGACTTGATTCTTGACTCAACGTGCTTTCAACGTCATCTGTGGAGCCCTTATACAATGAGGATGCAGGAGGGGAAAAGTCAAATATCATTTCTGTTTTCATGGTACTTACCCTCGAATGGGGAAAGCAGCGGTCCTCCGAGAAGTGAAGGAAGCACGTTGACTGTGCCCACAGCAGATGACTCTCGGGCATTCACTTGGCCCCTACGACACGCAGGGTATCAGAGCCAGCACAGCACGAACGTACACTGGCAAACGAGTTACACTGCCCTGGAAGGAGGCTGGCCCTGCCTCTGTGGCTTGTGACTGGGCCTTAGTTTCCCAGCGGAATGACATCATCTCTGAGTCTCTGTCACCAGAGCCCAACCCTGAGATGCCCACAGGGCCCACATTGGCCAGGGCCCAGGGCTCCGAGCTGCCCCACAGGACCTCCCCCTGGAGTGTGGTGAGGGCTGACCCAGGACAGACAGACGTCCATCATGCTACTCCCGATTTCTACCTCATTAGCTTAGCTTACCACCTGCCTACCTGCGGGACACAATGATTGATATTTTTGTCACCGAAATTATGGTGACATAGCAGTTGTATTGCATTTGGGGTTTAAGCTTGTTCATTGGAGAAATGTAAACATGTAAGTTATAAAATGATGTTGTAATAATGTTCCATGACATTTCTTCTTCGTTAAAAAACAAAGTAAACAAACAAAAAAGTCCTTTTTCTCAAAAAGTAGCTGCTGGACCTATCCTCCCCTGGCCTGAGAGGTCAGTCCAGGTCAGAAGTCCTCCTGCGCCTCAGGGAGTCCCTGCTCACTGGCAAAGTCCATTAGCTCAGGCTTAATGCGGTCCTAAAGCCAGTGGCCCTCTTTATTAGGGCTGGGCGTCACCTGGTAACTTGTTTATGGCACTAGCCCTTGGGTGGGGGAGGGGAGGGTGGGCGCGAAGGTCACAAGTAGGTGGGAAGTGCACACCTCAGGCCAGAGCCTCCCCTTGGTCATTACCCCACCCCCACCCCCAATGACCCCTGGGGGAGGGGGCGACCCAGCCCTCCTTGAGCTAACACGCGACAAGCCAGCACAAAAGAACTGCAAACAGGCCCCTAATTAATGGGTTTGCTTAGAGCTGTTCCCCTGTTTAGGGACTTCATCCCAATAATTGCAGGCTCTATAATCATTAATCAGTCACTACTACTTTTCTGGGTGCCGACCACAAGCCCAGCGCTGTTCCCACAACTGTGAGGAGAGAGGAGGAGAGAACAGAAACGCGGGCCTGTGCCTGGTGTTTTGTGTGCATGACTCGCAGGAACCTCACGGTGATCCCGAGACAGAGGCATCCTTATCCCTCTTTTCAGATGGGGAAACTGAGTCGCAAAGACATTAACGAGCTCAAGGTTATCGGCTCGCAAGCAAGAGAGTGAAAAGTTGAACCTGGGTCAGGCTGACTCCAAACCCTGGGCTCTGGGAGGTAACAGATTAACTGTTCAAAACTGCTCCGAGGCTGAAGAGCTCCTGGTTGGCTTGTGCCAGGCACACTCATTGGAGCCAAAAGGAAAGGGGGCCGCAGGGCTGAGGTCCCAGGAGAAGACTTTCCAAAGGAGCGGCCTGAAGGATGTTTAATAAATTGCACTCGGGCACTTTCTCCAACCACTAAGTCCAGGGTTGGAAAGGACTGTGGAATCTGTGCCTCGGTCGAGGCCGGTAAACGATTAGCCAAATGCCCAAGGAGGACGTGTAGACATACACACACATGCGCACACATGCAGACCCACCTCAGCAGCTCCAAATAGCACCTACAAAGGGCACAAGAAAAGAGGACCTCAGTGGGCAGCAAGATATTGGCACCGGGCACTCGTGGGGATTAGGGTGAGGGCCAAGCCGAGAGGAGCCAGTGAGTCCTGTGACCACCCTGGACCTGGAAGGTTGGCAGCTCCCAAACGTCTCAATTTAGACCTTGTCCCAGAACTCGAGAAGTGCCAGGGGCAGAGGAGAGGGGCCAGGAGATGAAGAAGAACAGGGCCTAACCAGGAGTTGAGCCCTTTCTCCTTTATCAGTCGTCCCAGCCATGCCCCTACCTCCGAACTCTCCCTACCTGACCCTGGAAACACACACTAGCTAGGGGTTCGGGCCTCCCAGCTCCACGGGAAGAAGTGCACATCACAATCCCATACACATTCACCCATGCATTCCCTCACGCCCACCCCCGGGGCCCTGGCACTTTCCACGTTGATGTCTCCACCAGGCAGAGTCGGAGCTTCCAGGCCATGCCTGGGTCTGTCACAGATGAACAAATGAGAGGCCAGCTGGGATCTGACCAGCCCATCCCCTCAATGTGGTATACTGCCAGCCCCAGAGGAACCCCCTGGGACAAACTGTTCCTCCCTACAGCTGAGATAAGAAGGCGAGCCTGGTCCCAGTGGTCATCCAAACCCATCATCCAGGGCTCCTGGAACCCGACACACAGCCCCACAGTCCAGAACACATAGGACTTTACCAACAGTCTGTGTTTCTGAGTTAGATTCAGAGTGATCTGCTGGCCCAGAGGAGCAGGCCACTTCTTCCTCCAGTGGCCAGGTGCTCAGTCTCCAAGGAAAGTGCACTCTGGTCCTGGAAAACAGGCTTGGAGTTAGTGACCAGACACCGGCCAAGATTTGATAAGCCCAACCCCAAATAGTCAGGAAGGCCCGGTCCAGCTCCACCTATCAGTTAGTACAGTTCATCCAGAAACCTCCTCCTTGCTCAGACGCCCAGCACTCAGCCAAATCTGAACTAGGACCAATCCTCTGTGAGTAGAGGTCCCTGCATGCGTGAGCTGAGGAGACCCGTCCTGTTCCGAGGCAGCTCCTTCCTCCTTCCCTCCCTTCCCTTGGCTTCTCTCCCAATCTTCCACAGAGCCTCTGGCTGTTCTGTCCTCAACCAAGTGGCCAGGGAGGCAAAAAAAAAAAAAAAAAAAGCATTTATCATTTTAATCTGCCACTAGCTACTGAGGTTTCTCTGGAGAGCCTTCCCCATGCCACGTCTACGGTGCCAGTGGGAGAAGATGTTGGAAAGCCCAGCCCTTCACACTGCAGCCCATCAGGAAGGAGACAAAGACCAGCCCAGAATTCCCATGCCTTGAATCCCAGAAGAAACACAAAGCCAAGTCTGTGACCTTCATTTATACTGCGGTTATTTATTATTCTAGGAAGAAGGTGGCGTCAAGGAGGGAGACTGAGAGGATTTCCAACAGTAGCTATCCTACGTGAGCATTCCTAGGGGGCCTGTCAGCTTGCCAGCCTCAACAATGCAGGGTCTGAGTAGCGTGTGAGCCTCACGAAGGGGCACCCACCTTCTGGAGCGCCCAGGCCTGCAGGAGCCCTCCCGGGCTTTTCTCTCTCAAGCTAACAAATTGAGAGACTCTGCTTCAGGGAAGAGATCAGCACCAGTTTAGGTCTGCAGTGGAACAGGCTACCGGAATGTGCGGAGGGTGCCCTTCCCCATCATCCTGCGTCTTGCTGCCCTTCCCCAGCTAACTAGCCACTTCTGTCCCTCCATACATCCCTTCCTCTCCTCTCCTCTCTCTCTAGCCCGCCCCCCTCCCCCACTCTCTCCGCCATCTCTCTCCCCCTCTCCCCCTCCAGCTCTCTCTCTCATCCTGCACTTCTCTCGCCTGTGTGTGTCTCTTGCTGGCAACTGGCTCATTCCCAGTCTCTGTTCCTCTTTCAGCCCCAGCCAAGCCCCCACATGCTCCGAAGCCAGCGGAGATGAGTTGTTTCAGAGCTGAATGGAACAGAAAACTGTACTTTGGACTCTAAATGGGTTTCAGTGGAGCAGCCGCTGCTGAAAGCCAGCCACAGTGGGCTCAGACGTGGCAGAGCAGCTTCAGGGATGAGCGACGGCTGGATTGTGAAGCGTGCTGTTTGTCCTTTTCAACCCCTCTCGCCCTGCGTGGGTCTGAGTCACCTTCACTCCGCACTTCACCTCCAGCCCCAAAGGCCTTTCGACCCGCTTTCTCTTCGGCGTCTGTAGCCTAACTCGGGCAAGTGACTGGGAGAAGAGGATATACCTCTGAGAAACTCCCAGGAACCACCTCAACACTGAAAACTGCAGAGAAGCAGTACAAAGAAGTGAAGTTCAAGGACACTGTCCACAGATCCAGGTCGTCCGCACACATGCCTGCCAGTGCTAGCTTCGGGGCATTGTACTGGCCCTGTAAAACCCAGGAGGGTGGACCTAGGGACAGGGTTCAAACAAACACACATGGACATCACCTCAGATGGCAAGAACCCCTCACCAGGGCAGATTTTCCAACACTGGATCGTCTATCAAGTCAGATAAAATACATGATACCCAATTAAAACTGAATTTCAGATAAACAACAAATAATGTTCTAGTACAAATATTGTCAATATTGCATGGGACATATTTATATTCAAAAATAATCCATTGTTTAGGGCACCTGCGTGGCTCAGTCGGTTGAGTGAGTGATCAGCTCAGGTCATGATCTCAAGCCCTGCATCAGGGTCTCTGCTGTCAGTGCAGAGCCTGCTTCAGATCTTCTGTCCACCCCCTTTGTCCTTCCTGCTTGTGTGCTCTCTCTCTCTCAAAAATAAACACATCTTTAAAAAAATAAATAAATATGGGGCGCCTGGATGGCTCAGTCAGTTAAGTGTCTGACTTCAGCTCAGGGCATGATCTCGCAGTTGGTGGGTTCAAGCCCCACGTCAGGCTCTGGGCTGGCAGCTCGGAGCCTGGAGCCTGCTTTGGATTCTGTATCTTCCTCTCTCTCTCTCTGCCCCCTCCCCTCCTCACGATCTCTCTCTCTCTCTCTCTCTCAAAAATAAATAAACATTAAAAAAATAATAAATAAATAAATAAACAAATAAATACATCATTGTTTATCTGAAGTTCAAATTTAACTGGCCATCCTGTTTTTACTTGCTAAATCCAGCAACCCTACTAGAGAACGACCTGACTCCACAGTCATGTTGGAAATGGAGACAAGAAATCACAATCAGCTCACCTCTTCCTTGTCCCCAAGGGTATTTCTTCATTCTTCAGCTGGGCCCGGGCTGTGTCTAGTTCTCCATGTTGACCTCACTTGCCCCCAACCCACCTCAGTTGCTCCTAGCTCCGGCGGCCCAGAGGTAGACCAATGCTTTTGTCCCTTAATTTGGCTGAATTGAGGTTGAATTTTTCAAAACACACTTTATTAGAAAACTAAAGGAGCCCCATACAAATATTTGAATTCATAAAATCAGTATAGTAGTTGTCGCACGGAAGATCAAGTATCAATGCCCTGAGATCAGATAAGTCTAGACATGGTCTGGCCGTTCTTTTCCTTCAACTGCTCTTGGATCCACTGACTGGTCGCAAGGTTTTCTACCTGGCAGGCCCTCCAGTGAAGCTGGCAGAACATTCTGGAACAGAGGCTCTTATTGGCCGCATATTAGAATCACCTAGGAAGCTTTTTGCAGCCTCTCCCGGACCAATTAAATCAGAATTTCTGAAAATCGGGCTCAAGTATCTGGATATTTAAAAGCTCCCCAGGTGATTCTAATATGTAGCCAGCGCTGGGAACCCATGCACGTCGGAATCACCTGAGAACCAATAAAAAACTACTGATGCCTGCATCCCACCCTCTGATGGCCTTCTGGTTTAATTGGTACAAGGGGCAGCCTGGGCACGGGGATTTTTTAAAGCTCCCGGGGTGATTTTAATGTGCAGCCAAGTTCGAGAACTACAGCTCCTCACACTTTAATAGACTTCAGATCTCCCTGGGACCTTGCTAACATGCAGATGCTGACTCAGCAGGCCTGGGGTGGGACCTGAGATTCTGCATGTCTAACAAGTCCCGGGTGACACCAGTGCTGCTGGTCCCCAGGCCATACTTGGATTAGCAAAGTCCTAGGTAGATGGCCCTCAAGCCTGGTTGTACACTGAAGTTATCTGGGGCACCTTGACAACCACCTTGGCCTGGGTCCCACTGCCAGGGATTCTGATGTAATTGCTATGAGACAGGACCTGGACCCCGGGATTGTAAAAGCCTCCCAGGTGATTCTGATGTGCAGCCAAGGCTGAGAACCTTGGATGTGGACCAACATCTAGACGTCATTTTACAAGTGGCCCTGTGACCCCAAGAGGGAAATACCACTCTCCACAAGCTGTTCTGACTCACCTCTGTTCCCTGTCCCAGCTGGCAGAAGATACTTTCTTCCCTTGCCTCGAAGGCCATGCCCTCTAGTAAAAATTCCCTTTCTCCCACTTCGGCCCAAATAAAGCATCCGATTCCCAGCTCAGTTGCAAAAGAGAAATGATTGACACGGTACCTTGAAACCAATGGCTGGTCAGAGCCCGCCAACCCGCCTTGTTTTATCACCCATTGTGGCACTTGCTCTGGGGGTCTTGCACAAAGATGCCTCTGCCGGAGGAACCAGGGGCCTCGGAAGAGTGCGCTTCGGCCTTACGGTAACACGAAAAGGAGAGGAGGAACTCTGCTTTGACCGGATGCAATCAATCAAAGGTGCTGAGCAGTTTTCATTACTTGGTAGTTCCCAAGCCGGGTTACCGCACAGCCTCTCCCCTGTCCTGCCTCATCCTTTAGAGTGAGCTGTGGTGACTTGTGGGAATAAGAGTGGCCCACAGAGAACCAAAGCACAACGTGGAATTGAGAAAATTGTTACTCTCTTTTTGGTGTGACTTCCATGAAATTTTTCATGAATCATTTTTGTTTTCCTAGGGGGGATGACCATAAATATCATCTGCAATGCATCTTCATCAAGACCTTTCATCCTCTGACAGGGTCTATGTCCTTGACTGGGATTGGATGTTGCCGAGAGGGACTCAAGTCCACGTCTCGGGCATACGGCGTTTGTGTAAAATAGGAACTCTGATGTGTAGAATTTGCAGGTCGCTGAAGTGTCACACTCTACTGAAATGGGTCTGGAACCAATAAGGTACACATCAAACTCAATTGTGTTTAATTTTCATTGCTACCTAGAGGAAAGCCTCGCATAGCCCTACACGAATGAAATTAAACATGAAAGCCCGTCTGAAGTGTAGAAGCAATGCTTAAAATGACCTGTAAATAGGGTAAAACATGGCAGCCCGGCCCATCACAACATTATCGTTCATTTTTCTTTCCATAGTGGAGGTGATGGCCGCCATAAGAAAATCAGAAGAGACACGAGCACATTGCAGATCTAAAGGAGAACAAAGTGTTTTCAGTTACACACCAGCAGGACTTCCCTCTTTGCACACCCCTGGAGTCTCTTCCAAGTGGAAAATCACACTCTGTCCTTCAACTGAGAGCAAAGAAGGAAGGCAAGTAAAACAAGGCCCTCCTGAACTTGGCCAGCTCCCGGCCCCATGCCGCCCCAGCTGAGTTCCTTGGCCAGTGAGATAATGGAAGTTTCAGCTCTCCAAGCTGACATGGGTGGGGGGCAGACACCCACACTGGGCACTTCCAGCTGACATTGACCTTTCAGTCATGGAAACATTCCCCAGACCGACACTAATCGGGGGCACATCTGGCGTTTGGACTGAGTCCAGGTGGGGGTTGTGTTAGTTGAGTCAGCATGATAACCCGCTGGGGAGGCAGGGGAGGGGAGAGTGTAACCCTGCTGAGAGCAATCAACATCTTTGGCTGTGTGTGTGTGAGACGTGGTCAGGCCTCAGCCAGTGAGTCATAGAATGGAGACCACCTCATCCCTGCCCACCAGCTCTCCCCACCCCAACCAATAGAGGAGAACACTGGGGAGACCCCAGGAGCCGAAACAACTTCCCCAGGCTTCCACCACCACCAGTCAGGGGCAATCTAAAATCCCAGGATCCCAACTGCCGCTATCATAACTTCCCATATTTCTACACTCTCTCAAAGTATAGTGTAACACACACTATCTCAAGATAATACGCAGGCTAAGGTACTGAAAAGAATCCAGCTGGGTTTTGTTTTTTTTTTTTTTCGGCAAACTTCCTGTGACTTGCAAATGTCCAGGAAAATTTTCCAAGGCAGTGACATATGCCATTGGTCTCCATCCTCTGTGCCCTCCCTTCCACCCCATTTTTTCCATTGTAGCTTCTTCTTTGGATATGGAAGGAGGGGCTGCCCTTCCTGACTGGTTTCTGGACTTTTATCAGAAACAAACAACATACCTTATCTCTCATCCCCAGGACAAGGGGCTGCAATGGGGGACAAGACCTCATGGTATCGAAGGTCCAGCCCTACAGGTCCTACAGCCCTACGGGTCCTACAGCCCTACAGGTCCTACAGCCCTACAGAAATGACCAAAGATTTGGGCCAGATCTCAGCGTCTGCCCTACAAAGCCTGACACCTGTTGCAGCCATGAACAGCACTGCTAAAGAGGTAATTAAGCAAACCAAAGCCAGGATAAAAGGGATTATGTCCCCACCCACCCACACAGAAGTCTGTCTCCAGCTGTCAGAAGGAAGTTTTTTCCATGGCCCCTGGAGTACACTCTCCACTCATGGACACCATGTTTCAAGTCTACACCAATGATCCTTTCCTGTCTAAACCTCCAGGCACAGATAATTATGGAAATTAGGAATCTCCCCCACCTGCTCAAATCACAAAGAGATTAACAGGACTTTTCCAGTATAAAAACTGCAGAGATCAGTTTATCCTTCTCCCCTTGTTTGTTATAAATGCCTAAAGACAGGGAAACAACTCAGGTAAAAACAAGACCCATATCAACCACCAGCTTCCCAAAGTAAATTTCAGCTCATCCCGTAACTAATCAGCTTACAGAACTCTCCAGCACTGTTCTTTTCCTTCTACATCCAGCCTCCATACAAGGGCAGCTATCACCCACCATCCAGTCAGTTTTGTCCTCTTCTGGAATAACCAGAAAGTAAATTTTTCTTCACTCCAATTGAAATCATACCCCCCCCCCCAACCTGAAGATCACCTCCCCACTCCCAGACCCTTTACTTCTATTTTCCTAACTGAGAAACAGGCTTTGTCCACAGGTCATTGAGATAGTAAAATGACCCTCCTCTCCCTCTATGGGACAGCTTATCAATTCCCCTGTCCTCAGGAGGATTCTGTAAGACTACATGAGCAATCCAGGTCTCCTTCTCAGAGAAGGAGCTCACAACACCACCACTCTACCTAAGCCAGTGGGGGACCCTGCTGATGCCAGCCCTTTTCTCCCCGCCAATGATTTGGTACACAGCCATTTCATGTCCGATGCCAAACCAGTAATTCACAACACTCATCAAAATCTGCCTCCATCAACTGACTCAGCATTCCTGCTTTCCAAGCATAGCCAACATCCCTAACACCCTGACATCCTAGCCTTCGGCTTCACTATTTACATCACATGAGAGCTTTGGGCTTAGAAAGCCCAATTCCCTTTGGATAAAGTATGCAGATGATTCATCCTCTCATCCTGAGCCTTGATATCCATGCCAAAAAGCTTGTGAGATGGGGCTCAGAGAGGACAGAGTGTGGGCGGGGGTGGGGGGAGTCCTGTTGCTATGGAAATCAGTGTGCCAGTTTCCAAAGGAGAGACACTAGCTGCTCTTGGGGTCCTGTTTTGCCAAGCTGTCCTGTAGAAATTGAAGAAGCTTCTGGCCTGAAGTGACGGTGAGTTACCGTGGAGCCCCGGACCACACTGACACTTGCCTGTCCCCTCCATCTCACCTCCTCTCACACTGAGAGATCCAACCACCAAAGACATCCCATCTGGCCTCCTCAGCACTTTCTTTAGCAGCTTTCCAGCCAAGTGAAAGGTCCACTCTATGTCTGTAGACAAAAGGGGTATTGACTCAATTCTGTGTTTCAGGGAATGAGTTAAATTCCATTAATGGGGGGAGGGGGGTGAGAGGGATGACAAATAACAACTTGTCTGAACTTGTTACATTTCTCCTCAGTGCCTCAGTAAGGTTCTCAATGGCAATAAGGTCATCAATGATAGAGAGGGAGACCTCCCAGCCGGACTGTCACTCAGCCCCAAGAGGACACTCCACGGTGAGAAGCTGACAGGACCTAGAGATTGATTCACATGCTAAGAGGAGCATGGAGTAGGGTTGCAGGGAGAGGGGGGTCAAGGTCTCAGAGACAGAATGTCCAGGAGGGAGATTGATGTAAGGGTCATCAGATGCCCAACACACAAGGGAGGTGGGCAGAAAGAAGACAGTCCCCATCAGGTAAGATGAATAACAGGCATGATAACCTCTGAAAATGGAGGCTTCAACTGCTGGAAGGTCCTGGGGGCCAAGATAGCAAAACTAAAAAAAGACTTTAAGAGCTTATTATGTACCAGGCACTCTATGTTATACATACTATTGCATTTATTACTTTGCATTATCTTCATATCAGCCCTATGAGAATCAAACCATCATATGCCATTTTACAGAGGTCAAAACCGGGACTTTGAAAAGATAGCTAAGGTCACAGAGCTAGTAAATGACGGGATTCAAATCAAGACCCAATGGACCAGAGTGCACACTCTTGACCACTACACTAGAGCAACAGGTCCTAGAAATGGCAACCATGTCTATTAACCAATTAGAAACTAGAGTGTGAGTGGTCCTAGAAGGACTTTTAAGATCCCAGAAGACAGATGTTGGCTTCATTCTGACCAGGACATTAGCCATCCCCTCCACGTAGCACCATTTTCAGAGAAGGCATAGCATGACACTTCTCGTAAGTATTTATATCCTATGGCCAGATAGCCCTGTGTATAACCACTGTCTTGCCAACAAAAATACAATAGAACATGGTAGGCTGAGCTGAGGCTGTTAAACAGAAGCCCTTAATGTCCCATCTGTCAAGCAGAATACCAATCCTTGATTTCTCCACCTTCAGGAGGTCTCTGGGGAGATAGTAGGCCCTTGAGACAGGTAGGGATACAAATCCAGAAGGGCATGAAGAGGTTCCACCCACCTCATTCTTGCTCAGGAATTTCCTCCATCTCTCCATATTCTGCCCTCCCCCAATTACCCACCAGAATGAGGCTAAAGACCTCAGGAGTCAGCCTCCTGACTGAATCAGGGCAGGGGTCAGATTTTCTCTTTCGGTTGATTGTTTTCTGCTTACTCTTGGCCTGGTCTAGTCCAGCTGAATCCATCACTCTCAGTGGGTGGTGGTTGGGGAGAAGGACGGCCTTAGAAGTATATCTAGGACATTTAAAACCTTGATACGAAAAGAAAAGCGTGAGAAGCTAAACCAAAGAAGGAGACACAATTGCACAACGTTAGGGGATCTAAAGAGCCCCCTAGGTACCAGAAGGACCGACACGGTAAGAATTTTAAGAGGTGATAAAGGTAACTTGCTGTCAAAGGAGGCAGATATGGCTAAAGAAACAAGTGAACTTAATTCCTTTCTCAAGCCATCATAAAGGTGAATGGCTACCAGATGGTCAGACAAAAATACCTGTCCACAAGCTGCTGGAGAAAAAAAAAAAAATACGTGCAAGAAGAAATCAGATCCTCCACTGAGCAGGTGAGCAGGAAATTAAAATATCTGTACACTGACCACAATGTAAGACCACACACAGTCACAAAAAGGCTGTTAGGAAGACAGTGTGAGTGTGGGATAGCATCTATCCTCTGTCTGCCAGCTCACACCCAGAGAGACAGTCACAACCCTCACAGTTCTAGAGGAAAAGTCTCCAGAGAAAACCCAGCCATTCCAAGAGGGATGATGATGGAACAGCGGAGGCCTGGGCCACTGAAGGCCAGGTAGCCCACTTCACAGACCACATCACTAGACGTGGTAATGTCTTTTCCTGAGCACTTACTATGTACCCGGCACTAAGTGTCCCAACAAGCTTCTGAAATGGCTCTCATTGATTCTGGCCTCTTGCGTAAGTCCTTCCACTTAAGTGTGGACTGGACCCGAAGGCTTGCTTCTAACAGAACACAGCAAAAGGGATAGGATGTCACTTACATCAAAAAAGGACCTCCCTGAATTGGCTGTCAGTGACTTAATCCCCATCGCTCCTTCAATCATCCTCTCTGTGCCCTTGTTGCTACATTCCCGCTAGTAGATACACACACACACACACACACACACACACACACACACACCAAAGGCTCCAGAAGTTGGAGGGAGCTCAGCCTCCTCTTGCCATTGTTCAGCTTCTTCCCAATCAATCTCCTGCCAACCACAAATTAGCATTACACAGGCATTTACAGTGCAGGGCCCCCAGGGATAGATGGAAGCTGCTAATCCTTAAGAAGGTGCACTGGTACAATAGCAGGAGGCCCAAAGCCTCACCCCCACTCATGGGGTGCTCCTTTCCAGCACTTCCAGCTCTTTTGTGAGCTGTCCAAGTCAACCACAGATGGGGCCTTGAACAAACAGGAGACAGTTGGAGCCCGGGGAGCACATTCCTGAGACCGATCCCAGCAGAAGACTACCTTGGAATGGATTCTCGCCCACAGCTTCCAAGTTGGTCCTTGTGGGTGCACTCTTCCACTTTCCATTTTTACTGGTAAATATTAATGAACGGCTCCAGCTGGGACCAACCCAAAGCATGAAATGTCCTGGGGCCAGCAGTAGTTAGACATGCCCTGCCTTCTGGGCAACTTGGATTAACAAAACCCAGGGGTTTTGTTTTCTTTTCTTTTGCTTAAGGGATTGATTTGGACTTATGAAGTATGATTGAGCTTCCTGATCCCCAAAGAAGGCAGCCCTGGCTGGGTTCCCAGGATCGTTTTTATCCCCAAGTGCTGCCTTTTTTCAGGCCCTGGGGAACCCCAGCAAATGCAGCCCTTCTTCCAGCAGTCCCAAAGGCTGGCTCTTGCAGCCGCCTCTGACGGCTCCTTGCCCTTATTCCACAGCTGGGTCTGGATAAGCAGAGCTTGCAAGAAGGAAGCCTCTTATCACAAACATTTCCTGCCTATTTGCTCCTGACCCTGCATACCACAGTCCTTCCCCCATCTGGCTGGGCCACCAATGATGGCCACAGCAATGTGTTCACAAAGGACCTGCAGCACAGGGTCCCCAGACCTGTCTCTAGTCCAGATTCTTCTCTATCCATCCACACCTGTCTCCCTTCTCTGGGGAGCTCATAGGTTCTTACAGGCCACCCAAAACGGCTCAGTCACTGAAGAAACGAAAGGAAGTCAGGTGGAACCAGAAAGAAAAGAAAGAAAAGAAAGAAAAGAAAGAAAAGAAAGAAAGAAAGAAAGAAAGAAAGAAAGAAAGAAAGAAAGAAAGAAAGAAGACAAAGGCAGATAAGGATTTTTAGCTCAAATAGAAAATGTGACTCACAGCTGGAGTTCTGCCCACCTCTTCTAGGACTGCTGTCTGTCTCCGACAAGGAGAGAAACAGAGACAGAGGCAGGCACCTGTGAGGGTCTGTGTGCCTATCTGTGCCGTCCTCATCCCTACATTGACTGTACTTGTGTGTGCCTGCGGAGTTAAGGCCATATGGACTATTGCAGGTTTATATGCCAAAGGATTAGGAGCTGAGGGCCAGTAGGTCTAGGACCAGCCCAGCCCAGCTGTGCTCAGCAGAGCACTGAATTCCTAGGTCCCTATCCCCTCCAAACACCTGGGGCACCCTAGTCCCACCCCTCCCTGTGGCCTTCTCCCTGCCTCCTGCCCCCAGCTTGCTGTGTGGTCCGAGCCCTCTGCCATGAAAGAAGGGGAGGGAAGGAGGGAGGGAGGGATGGGCCAGCATGTTTACAGTCAAGCATAACAACCTTTATTTTAAATAAATAAAAGTTTTAGTCAGTTTTTACTTCCCTTTTCTTCCAAAATATTTTCTCCCTCCTCCTCTTCCTCCTCCTCCTCCTCCTCCTTCTCATCATGCCTGAGCCTTTATCTGTGAGGCCACCCAGGGAGGGGCTGTGGGAGTGGGAACGAACAGACCCTGGTGCTTAAAGTCTTCCCAGGTCATGTGACACCCCCCTCTCAAATGCCCACGGAGCCCCTGGGGTTCTTGTGAATTCAGGGATGTCCTGGCCTGAGAAATAGAGACTAAACAGGAAGCCTGGGCCCCATCATCAGCATGAGTCCATCTGTTCTCCCTAGTCATAAGGTTGCCCACCCCTTCCCCTATTCTACTATGGAATTGCCATCCATCTGTCTTCCACTTTGGCCTGTCATCTCTCTGTCTCCCCCATTGGACCCTCATCCATCTGTCCTTCCCACAGGACCACCATCTCTCAGTGTCTCCTTTGGGCTGCCATAAATCTGCATCCCCCATGAGATGTTCCATCTGTCCATCACCCTATTGGCCTGTCATTCCATCCGATACCCTTGATCAGTCTTTTCGTCCATCTGTCTCCCCTCATTGGATATATTTTTGCCCATCTGTCTCCCTGAATGGGGCCAGCAATGGTGGGGCTCTAAGGTATGAGAACAGTGGGCATTCTACTCTGATTTTGATTCCAGCAACAATAATAGTAGCAACCATTAATCAAGTGTCTACTATGTGCCATATTCTCTATGCGTATTATCTCCTTTAACCCTCCAACAGCCCTATGAGTATGTGTTTGTTCCCCCATTTTACCAGTAAGGAAACTGAGGCTTGAAAGAGTTAAATGCCTTACCCAAGGTCACACAGATCCTAGTGGCAAACACAGAGTCCAGAAACAGCTCTGCCCATACTGAGTGGGAATGAAGACATGGTCTCTTTAATCCTCCACCCCCAGGATGTAAGAGTTCCCCTCTCCTGGCCTCTCTGCGCATTTAATTTACACTTTGCTGCTGGATGTTTTCAGACTGATGAAGTTTCCTCCCTGCCCTGGCTTTGCACAAAAAAAGTGAAGGGGGAAAAGAAGCCAGATGTGAGAGTGATTCGAAGGTCTTTGGGGGTGGGGGTGGGGGGTGCAGAGTGATGTTAAATAAACATCCAATGATATTCTTTCTGCAAAATGATCCATTTTTCATGGCACCCAGGAGTTCGTCCAGGGGTCTCTGGGTCACTAGGGAAAAGTGTTTCGTGTGTTTTGGCTCCATATTCTTCCATTGGCCACAAAGAGCTAATTCTTCCAATTAATGAAATCAGCGCTGCTGATGGAGATGTACTGACAAATTATTTTCAAGACAAATATATTCACACGGATGGTGGGGCTGATAGGCCTGAAGGATTTGGAGGATACAGAGTGAAGTTCCCCCCACCAGCCAGAGACACTGAGGTCATTCACGATGTACGGGATATTGGCCACCACCTCAAGGGACACCTTTTTCCACCCGGAGCCATGGAGGCTGGACTGGATTGTCTGTGTTGAGGGGCTGCCTATCAATGGGCTTCTGTATGGCCCTGGCAGGTTCCCGCAACCCTCCCCTCTTCCCCAGTGCCCCAGCCAAGTCCCCTTCAGGGCCCGGGCTGAAGGGCCTATTCAGCATTTAGGATTCCCTGATGGGAAGTGAAAAGGAGACAGACAGATGCTTCCTTGGAGCTAAGGAAAAGCTGGAGGCCTAGAGACAGGAAGGGCAGGCTGAAGCCACAAAGGAGGAGCTCAGTGAGAAGAAAGAAGGAGGCTAGAGGTCCTGTGGGATGAGAAAGAAGGAAGGAGAGGAGGCTGGGGGAAGGGAGACAAGGGTGGGAGGGCCAGATAGGGAGGGGAGGAGGCCGGAAGAAGGCCCCCAGGCAGAGGGAGAGATCCCCATAGGAGACCCAGCAGCGCCAGAAAGCAGTGTGGGATTTTTTAAAGCCACAGACTTAATTTCCTGATGATGTTTTTTTCAGGCCGATATTAGCAGCATTTTTCATTCCCTGAGCAGATCTGCTGATTGTGGAAAAGCGATCCAGAGTGTGCTGGGTGACGGGGCCCAGCCTTTACCTGGATGGGCCTACAGAATGGCCCAAGACCAAGCTAATATTTCATCTCCTTCTTGAACCCACAGAGAATAGGAAGGATTTTGCTTCGGGCCGGTCCTGGAGGAGGGAGGGGAACAGTTTCTAAGCAGTTCTGGCAAATCAGTGACAATCAGAAGCCAGGGTGAAATTATCTCCATTAAACTAACTAGGGTGATTTCTCTTTTCCTGCCTGAACCCTGACTGAAATGGGGTGGTGAGTTTTGAGGGTTACAAGTTAGGGGCTAAAGGAGCCAAAGCCCAGAGGACTCTGCAGAACCATGGAACATCTTCCTAAAGCCTCATTTCCCCGCTCAGAATCCATCTGTGCAGTCGTAGGTTTGCCAAACAAGTCCACACCCCTAAGCCAGGAAAGCAAGGCCCTCAAGAGGCCAGATGTTCAGTGTGGTCCAAGCCCAGCCACCTTGGCATCCCGGGGGGGGCCAGCATCACAGGCTGCTAAAGCAGAAGCTGCATTTAACCAGACCCACAGGTTGCCCATGTGCTCGTGATGGTGTGAGAAACTCTGCTCCCTGACGACTTCCGACCCTCTCCAGCTAATATGCTGCCACCATGGAGAATGGCTTCCCCAACAAACTGGAATTGTAAAATTCTCCAAACATACCTTTGGCTTTTCCAGTTCTGAATGCTGGTTCATGTTACCTCTTTCATCTTAAAGATGCTTTCCTTTACGCCCATTTAAGGAAATCCTGCCCACATTTTAAGACCCAACTCAAATGCTACCTGTACTCCAGGGAGCCCTTCCCTGCCTTTGCCTGAGGTTAGAACTTCACTGTAGCTTGTTTCGATCACCTATGGAGTGCTTTTCACTTTCTGTCTTGCATGTTGGTTACTTGTGTACTTATCAAGGGGCAGTTCTGTATGGTAGTTTTCAGGACGTTCTAAGTTTAAATCTTTGTCCCACTGCTTCCTAACTTTGACACTCAGCAAGTGGGTGATTTCTTTGGACCTCAGTTTCCTCTATAAAATGAGGGTAATAATTATATTCAATCATAGAGTTGTCATAAGGATTTAAAAAATATATTTAGGACTTGGCCAAACAATGTGACATATAGTATGTGCTCAACAAATGATCGTCAACTGAATGTAATGATCCAAAGAACGGTGTTCTTAATCACACAGGAAATGAGATACTATCCATAAAACTCATGGCTTGTCCAACATCGTATGGTCTTCCCAAGACTGAATGATTTGTGTCCCTTATCCTAGAACCATAATTTGTTCTTCGAAACAATCAGTAACTGTTTTGTTGTTTTTCTAATAATCATTGGTTAAAAGTCCTGCTTCCTTGGGGTGCCTTGGTGGCTCAGTCGGTTAAGCGTCTGACTGGCTCAGGTCACGATCTCACCATTCATGAGTCTGAGTCTCGCCGTAGGCTGTGTGCTGACAGCTCAGAGCCTGGAGCCTGCTTCAGACTGTGTCTCCTTCTCTCTCTCTGCCCCTGCCTCACTCTCTCTCTCTCTCGCTCTCAAAAATAAATAAAAACATTAAAAAATATATTTTTAAAAAAGTCCTGCTTCCTCAGTTTGGTTCCACATTGTCCCCTTATTGAGTTCTTTCTGCCCCATCCCTGCTTCCCCTCTGAAATCTCAATATTTTCTTTTTTTTTTTTCAAACTTGTCAACTGGTCATAAGTATTTATTTTATTTTCAACTTCTTTGTATCAACTGTCTCATTAACATTCTTTTGACTCCCCCCAAAAAATGTTTCTTAACTCTTATTTTGTGTTTTTATCTCCAAGGGAATACTTTGGCTGGATTTTCTACCAGGAATGACACAATTCTTTCCACAGATATGCAGAGGGAGAATTTGAAAACCAACAGAGTCACATCGCCTTGATCCTACACCCAAAGAATTCCTCAGATACACAAGTCCCCAGCTCTTGAACTGGCCATGTTTCCCAATGCTATCTCTACCAAAAATGTTCTTTCTCGTTAAATACTAATGGAAAGTGAAATAAATACTGTAAAAGAAGCTCACTCAAGATGGGGGGACATTCCAGAGTCCAGTTACTTTGGATTACAATGGGTCTTGATAAATAATATCAGATTCAAATATGTTAATTTTTTTTATCTCAATCAATAAGCATTTTTAATTTCCTTTCAAAGTCCTATATGGTGACCTGATTCGGTTTAAGATACAATTCAGATATCATCTCTCTTCCATGGTATGTCCCATCTACAATTTTCATGTCCTGATCTATTATTATTATTATTATTATTATTATTATTATTACCAAAAGGCAAAATATTGATCAGTGCAACCAAGCTCTTTCCGTTCCAATAGAAACACATTTTCCCTCTTCTTGCCATACTCTCCTTAACCAAAAGAAAGAGAGAAAGAACCAATTAAAGCCACTCGTCTGAGAGTTCAAGGAACTGGGGAGAAATGGGACCTCTGACAAGTTGGAATGTGATCTACATGGGAAATCTCTGAGAGGACACCTGCTCATTCACAGGTCATTGTCTCTGAGCTCCTGAAGGTGCAGCCCCATGGGAATGGCTTCTTGTTGGGAAAATGGGCAAATAAGCATAGCACCGGCAGGGACAGAGGGCTCCGTCTGTGGGAAAGAGACAATCAGTGAACTTTCAAGCCGAGGCAGTAGGGGCAAGGCTTACAATTTCAGCTGGATGTCTGGAAACTCAATATTGCCCAGAGTATCGATTACCTGGTAGAGTTAGATCCTCTCCTGCTCCAGAGGGCAGGAGTAGCCAGGCAGGTCTCTGACATGAAACTCTCTGTGCACCTTTTAATTAACTCTAATAAATGTGCATCAGAGTCTTCTAGAAAGGGAGATTGTTCAGTCTGGTAGAGGGACACAGGAGTCATCAAGATAGGAATTTGAGTATGACAAATGTATCAAGAGGTTGCCATGTGTGACTCAGTCTGGGGAATTAAACAGCAGTAGGTTCACTCTTTAAATCAGTGGGGTTGGGACCATTGCTCCACACCAAATTCCTGCTTGGAGTGTCTTTTCCAAAGGGAATCATAAGAGTATCACCTGTCCTGCCTGCTGTTTAAGTACCAAATGTCTTTGGTACTCAAACAGCAAAAAATGGAAGGAACTCTCAGTTATTATTAATTCTATACAGGTTGGTAATTCCAGATACGCGACTGAGTTACAGAATTCTACTTAACATCCGGGTGTAACTTCCAATCACTCTGAACTTGCCGCTAGACTCACCCTCTCCAAGGCTTTATTCAGGTATTCTCCACCAACATTTAGTATGTCCCTACCAATATGCTTGACACAGGCACTTGGGATACAAATAGCCAAGACAGAGTCACTATGCTCAAGGGGTTAACTTTCTAGTAGAGAATACAGAGTGTGAGTAATAGCAGCTACTATTTATCGAGCCCTTCTAATATGGCTTTTAAAAATATTGTTTATTTTTTGACAAGTAAAAATTGAATATATTTATTTTTTAATTTTTTTTTTTGCATTTATTTATTTTTTGAGAGACATAGAGACGCACAGCACAAGTTGGGGAGGGGCAGAGAGAGAAGGAGACACAGAATCCAAAGCAGGCTCCAGGCTCCGAACTGTCAGCAAAGAGCCCGACACGGGGCTCGAACTCACAAAGTGTGAGATCATGACCTGAGCCGAAGTCGGGCACCCAACTGACTGAGCCACCCAGGAGCCCCCAAAATTGAATATATTTAAAGTATACAATGTGGGGATACCTGAGTGGCTCAGTCGGCTAAACATCTGACTTAGTCCGGAGGTCATAATCTCATGGTACGTGAGTTCGAGCCCCACATTGGGCTCCGCCCTGACAGTGCAGATCCTGCTTGGGATTCTCTCTCTCTCCTGCTCTCTCTGCCCCTCCCCTGCTTGCTTGCACGCTCCCTCCCTCTCAAAATAAATAAACTTTCTTGGGGTGCCTGGGTGGCTCATTTGGTTAAGCATCTGACTTCGGCTCAGGTCATGATCTCACGGTTGGTGAGTTTGAGCCCCATGTCCTGCTCTAAGCTGACAGCTTGGAGCCTGGAGCCTGCTTCCGATTCTGTGTCTCCCTCTCTCTCTGCCTCTCCCCCGCTCATGCTCTGTCTGTCTCCCTCAAAAATAAATAAACACTAAAAAAAAATGTTTTAAGTCTTAAAAAAAAATAAACTTTAAAAATAGTTAATTAAAAAATAAAGTGTACAATGTGATGTTTTGACATATGTATACATTGTGAGGTGATTACCACAAACTAGTTAATATATCCATCACCTCCCATAGTTACCATAGTTACCATTTTTTTGTACATAGTGAGAACACTTAGTTTTACTCTTAGCAAATGTCAAGTATATAATGCATTATTATTAACTATAAGTCACCATGCTCTACATTAGGTTTCCAGAACTTATTCATCTTGTACCTGAAAGTTGTACCCATTGATCAATATCCCCTCTTTTCCCCTACCCCCCTCCTCCAGACTCTGGTAACCAGCATTCTACTTTGTTACTATGCAGTTGACTTTTTCCTTTTTTAGGTTCTATGTATAAGTGAGATCGTGCAATATTTGTCTATGCCTGGCTTATTTCACTTAGCATGGTGTCCTCCAGGCTCATCCATGTTGTTGCAAATAGCAAGATTTTCCTTTTTTTTTTTTTTTTTTTTTTTTAGCTTAAGGCTGAATACTATTCTATTGTATACACCACATTTTCTTTATCCATTCATCTGTCAGTGGGCACTTGGTTTGTTTCTACCTTATGATACGATATGCTTTTTTTTTAATGTTTCTTTATTTATTTTTGAGAGGGGGGCGGGCAGAGAGAGAGAGGGAGGTAGAGAATCCCAAGCAGGCTCTGTGCTATCAGCACAGAGCTTGATGCGGGGATCGAACTCGTGAGCTGTGAGATCATGACCGGAGCCGAAACCAAGAGTTGGACACAACCGACTGAGCCACCCAGGTGCCCCAGGATAGGATACACCTTTGATAAACATTGGGCTAATAGCCTCCAAGATGTTCCCCAATGATCCTCACCTCGTGGTGTTCATGTACTTATGTAGTCCCCTTCAACATTGCTTAGGGCTGATACTAATAGAATTTGTGGGGAAAATGGTGTGTGACTTCTGAAGCTAGGCCATAAATGATATTGCAGCTTCCACCTTGCTCTCTCTTGAATCAGTCTCCTTAAGGATCCCCAGCTTCCATGTAGCGAAGACACTCAGGAAGCCCTATGGTGAGGTCCACATGGAGAAGAACCGAGGGCTCCCACCAATAACCAGTGAGGGACTGAGACCTTTTGCCAACAGCTGTGTGATTCAGCCATCCAAGAAGCACAGCCCCCAGTTTCAGACAAGCCTTCAGATTACCGTAACCTCATGAAAAAACCTCCAGCCAGACCCACTCAGCTAAACCATTCATAAATTCCTGACCCACAGAAACCTCGAGAGACAATGTTTACTGTTGGTTTAAGCCACTAAATTTGGCATCATTTGTTATGCAGCAACAGATACCTAATCCAGTCCTTTGTGTTCACGATCTACTGATGCCATGAGGATGCCAGTCCTACTGAGTATTCTTGTCTCAACATTACAGATGAGGAAACTGGGACTTGGAGAGGTGAAAATAAGAAGCCATGTCAGAACTGAAGTATGACTCCACTGGACTTCAGAGTCTGCGTTCTTAACTGTGCACAATACATCTAGACAGAGGACAAACGGTCACAGTGGGAAAGGTAGTGAGTTCTACCTAGAAAGTCTGGAATTAGAGGTGAAGAGGTGGCAGGCAAGGCTAGTTAGAAGACGTAAGACTTACAGCGGAAATGAAGGACGAGTAGATGTTCACCAGGCGGCGTCAGAAGAGGAATTCCAGAGGGAACGGCACTGGTAGCAGCCATGGAGGCTCAAACAGCCTGGGGTGTTCAGAACCTTCCTGGAGTTTCTAGATCCAGAAAAACAAAGGCCTTTGTGACTAGTTTTCCAGGGGGAAATCTTGGTTCTAGCCCAAGATCTATTCTTGCAGTCCAGGACCCCCCAAATCACAGGAACTGCTACTCTAGTCACTGCTTGTGATCAACTCAAATTCCCTTTAGACGCCACCACCCACCCCCCCCCCCCCATTTCTTCCCTGGGTCAGTTCTCTTTTACAGGCTCTGCTCCCTGGCGTGTCTGAAGCACATACCAGTTCTTCCTGACAAGCAACTCTTGCTCCTTATGAAACTGTATTTATGCCGCTTACAGATGCATTCACGACATATCTCCTGTCCTACTGCAAAATATCACACAAACCTGACTTCCTTCATTAGCAGGGACGCTAGAACGGCAAATCAGGCTAATTTGGGGGCCCAAGTACATTGGATTTCAGAAAGGCACGCATCTTTTCTCATGGCAGTCTTCTGGATGCATTGGTGGATTACAAATTAGAGAAGCACAATATGGGATATTAGTAGCTGGTTTAATAGCCATGCCCAAAGGTTACTGACTACGGGTTGATGTCCAGTTCTAGAGGACAATCTATCACGGCGTGACCAAGGGTTCTGCCCTCAGCCCTCTCTCAGGCAACGTCTTTCAATATCTTCAGTGATAGATGTAGAAATCAGGCTCGTGCAATTTTTTTAACGGCTGAAATGGGGACAATTAGTAAATAGTTAAGATGGCAACAAGGAAAAGCTGTACCCCTTTCCAAAGGCTAGCAGAGGTCAAATCTGCCAAGATGAATTTTACCCAAAATGAGAGCTCCTCTACTTAAATTCCATAAGTCACTCCATAAATATACAATGGAGATTTCTGAGTCAGTGGTAACTGCAAACGGGAAAACCACTGAAGGGTTTTAGCCAAATGGTGAGTTAAATAGGAGTAAAGACAGCCTGCACTAATCTGGCTTTAAGTTGAGGGGGGGGGGGAGGGAGAGGCAGCTTGACTGGGAAGGTTTACTGCTGAGATTCTGCAGCCCCCCGCCACCCCAGCGCTGTATTTAGTAACTCACACTCTACTCCATTAAATGTGTTTGGGTTCCCAGCCTCCACCCACTGTGCTCCCCCTGGACTGAGCGGGGGGGGGGGGGGGGGGGGGGGGGGGGGGGAAGCCCGTAGAAGGTAGTAAGAATGCCGAGAGCTTGGAGTCTGGGAAGAGCTTGGAAAGCTCTCCGGAGCCTCTCCCTGGATGGCCCTATCCCTGCTGATAAGGATGAGAGCTGAGCTGGCTGACAAGTGATTGGAAACAGGAGCTCCCAAACCCCTTAACCCTTCCCTAGCCTGCCCCAGTGTCTCGAGTCTCTAAATGCTGGGGCCCATCTCCCTGTGGCTTCCTGCTCTCAGTATTAGGGCTCTCTGACTTCCCCTCCCACACCCCCCAACCTTTCCATCTTCCTCTCCCTTTGTCCTGACTGCTCACTGAAAGAGACTGGAAAGAGACCACCACCACCAAATGCTAAGACGTGGCCCCTCCACCTTCCGGCTGCCCTGACAAGTTAGCTAGGGAGTCTCCCTCTGGTCCAGACCCAGCCCACCCCCGCCCGACCCAGCACTCTTAGCCACCACGTATCTGCCAGCCTAGGGTTGCTGTTTAGGAGCAGGAGTGTACCAGGTGGTTGTTCGGGGGTTCTAGGAGCAGAAATCCCAGCCCAGGTCCAGCAGTCTGATCCCAGACCCATTCTCTGCCACCCTGGCTGGCTGTGGAGCCCTATGGGGACGCTTGCGGGTCACCCCAGAACCAGACCTGACTTTGCTGAGTCATCCCAAAGGCCCTCCACCCACCTAGGTACTGCGAGGTGCATGGACAGGCCTCACACTGGGACAGATGACACGTGATGAGAGATCTGTCCCTGGCAGTGGCCAGCAGGGCTGAAGCTGTGAGGGAAGGCGTCCAGCTTACCCTGGGGAGGGGCATTAAGGAGAAGCCAGGTTTACCGGCCACAGTAATTAAGTGTAAAAGAGCTTCCTTCTGTAGAATGGAATTCAGATAAACTGCCATTATCATGCAAAGCAGCTTTGCACCTAAAAGTCCTTACCCAAACAGGCAGTTTAATTAAATCCCTAATCTCCCCTGGCCTCTTCTGACCCTTTCCCTACCCACATCCCCCCCACCCTCCCAATAACTTGGCATTTTCAAGATTCCATTTAAAACACTTAACCTGTAAGCAAGCAAAACACCTAAAAATAGTGGGTCCGAGTGTGGGGTCCTCTTTGAGGCTCTTTGTGTCTTAAGGTGTTAGTTCCCTGAGGCTCAGATGGTCCTGATTGGGGTGCTGGGTGCCCATGGCCAGGGTGAGCATGACGGTGATGATACTGGCAAGGACGGTGGTCACAGTGACGTGACGGGAGTGGGCACGGCCTTGAATAGGAGGGTGTGCAGGGGCGCCTGGGTGGTGCAGTCGGTTAAGCGTCCGACTTCAGCCAGGTCACGATCTCGCGGTCCGTGAGTTCGAGCCCTGTGTCGGGCTCTGGGCTGATGGCTCAGAGCCTGGAGCCTGTTTCCGATTCTGTGTCTCCCTCTCTCTCTGCCCCTCCCCCGTTCATGCTCTGTCTCTCTCTGTCCCAAAAATAAATAAACGTTGAAAAAAAAATTAAAAAAAAAAATAGGAGGGTGTGCATCACACGGTCCTATGAGCCCCTGCTCACCCCCAGGAGGCTGGTTGCCCATTTAGGATCCAGTCTCTGCCATGAAAAGTCTCACCACCCATAGCAGGTGTGCGTAGAAGACCTATAGACTTGAATATAAGGACCCTGGTGTTAAGCCAGAAGAGGCAGGAATGGACACATCGGCCTGACCATGGGTGTGCCCATTTGTGATGCTACAGTGGCCTCTGCTGTGAACCACGGGCGAGGGAGGAGGGGGGATGCCAAGCCTGTCCACGAGAACCAAATCCTGTGGGGAAAGCCTGAAGCAATAGTTGAGAGTTCAGGCTCTAGGTGGAAGGAGAGATCAGGATAAAGGAAGAATGAAATGGGGTGGGTGGGGGGTAAAGGGTAGGAGAAAGGGTTGGCCCAAGAGCATTGATAGACAACAACCCAATAGTACCTTCTAACATCTGCAGAATGCTTTAGAAGTTTGTGCCTTCCTGTGGGGAGACAAAGAAAGGAAATCGCGGATCAAACCTAGGCACAGGTGGCATGTTACCTCTTCAATTTCAACCTAGAAGGTAAATCTTACTCTCCCCCACCCCCCCCCCTCACCCCCACCCCCAGAGGAGAAGACAAATACCCGGTGGTAAAATGACTGGCTTAATGTCACACAGCTCATGACCGGCAGCACCAGGATTCAAACACCGGCCTGCATACTGAAGAGTTGACCCTCTTCTGCCAAACCAACCACATGTCAGCTGCAGGGATTATAATGTTGGAGAGGGGATTAACCACCCAAGAACACTGGGGTCTCCCCTCCCTCCTGCAGCAACAACGTTTCCTTCCTGAAACAATCCATTTCCCCCGAGCAAGAGCCTGAAGGCCTCAGCAGAGATGAGGGAATCAACTCTCAGCCCTGAGGATGTAGCACAAGGGAGCCGGGTTTGCCGGGGGGCTTCTTGGGACTCAAACTCGGGGAAGAGGAGCCCCCAGAGGAGAGTTTTCTTCACAGGAAAGAAGCGTCAGAGGCTGTGGTGGGGGAAGGGGCATCTGTAAGTCATATAACAAACACCAGACCTCTCCATTTATACCTCATTCCTTTGGTGGGGGTGAGCAGAGGAGTCGTCTCTATTTGGGAAACAGTGAAACTCAAATCACCCTGAACCCTGCACTTTTTCTGTTAATTGCATAGACTTCATTGTGCCTGGAGAACGCATGGACCTTCTTTCGAGGAAGTTATATTTCTGGAAATAAGACTCTCCGGATTCATGAAACATCCCTGTTTCTCGGGGGATTTTCCTACTTCTTCGTATCGTGGGTTTTCTTCGCAAAGAGCGGGAGCCCTTTGAGGGCGGTTCCAGTAAATCTTATGAATAAATGAGTGAAGCTGGGGGAGGGGCCCAGCGCAATAGCCAGCCTCGAGGGAGGGCCCAAGCCCAGGCGGGTTCTGCCCAGCCTTCTGGTACTGGCCACCTTGCCTCAAAGCCAGGTGTCTCTAAAGGTCACCCACTTGAAGGAACAGGTGCTGCTGTTTTGACATCTGCAAGACAGCTCAGGACACAGGAAGCGTCCTTGGCTCCAGGGCTGATGTGGGTGGGTTAAGAAAGTGGGATTTGGACAAGATCTGTTACAGCGTCCTTTGTCTCTCTTGTAGCAAACACAACAGAGAAGAATTTTAAAAGGCTGTCTTGGTCTGCAGAACCCCTCTGGAAGCAGATGGCTTGTCAACAGGTTCCAGGGCAGGCCCCGGAGGCCTGGGAGCCTTATTGGAATGCAATTACCCTAAGTGCTGGCTGTTAGGGTGAGAAGGCAGGAATGCAATTATGGAAGGAGCGTGTAGGGGGCTTTCATTGATTAACCTGTCCTGCCTGCCTCCATTCCCCACCGGGGTGATTTCAGGGCCCTGAGGGTTGCCCTATGCCCTGGGGGTTTTGAGGGGAAAAAAAGTCACTGCAGCAAACCAATGCCAAAAGCAGGGTTCCTGAGCTTCTGGAGGGCCCGTGGACACCTGAAATTGCCTGGGAAATATACTTGTGCAAAATGCAGGACAACTTTCTCCACTCCTCACACGCTTAGAGGGCTCTGCAGCCCTTAAAGGGTTAAGAACCAGGGGGCCAGGGGAGTGAAAGATCAGCAGGATTGTTGGAAGGGGCCTCCAGGAAACAACTCTTCAGTTTTCAATTCCCAGTGGCCGTGATCCATCTGGGCGCAATTCTGGCTCCCCGCTTACCAGCAAGTTCTTTAGCCTTTCTCTAGGCCTCAGTTTCCTCTGCAAAATGAGAGTAAACATACTTACATCCTGAGGTTGATGAGAGAATTAAATGACATAATACAAAGCTTTTCGCCTGAGATCTAACCCTTAGTAAGCTTTCAATAAATGGGAGTCATTTTTATTATGACTATCTATTAAAGTTCAGAAAATAAAGTGGGGCATACACCTGTACTCTTTTGAGTGGTCTTTTGACCCCAAACCCACAGTCCAGATTCCATGGGAATCCCTGGGCAAGTCCCTTCTCCAATTGAGCGGGCCTGTAAGACCCAGGGTCTCCACGCACTGCTTCCTTGAATAGGGCCCTTCTGCCCTCAGGGCAGCAGGATCTCGCCACACGGGGAGACAAAACCTTCTGGAAGTGGGGGCACATCCAGTGTCCTTGATGCCAGTGCAGGGGAGGAAATTTCTGGGCCTGAGCTGAAGTTATCATTGGCCTGCCTCATTGAGAGAAGTTTCTGGAAATCTCAGTCACTGAACTCTTTCTGCCTGTTGAGCTGATACAGTCACACGCTCAGTTGAAATGGACTTCTCTAGCCTCACAAGCCCTAGAATGAGACTAATCCAAGGCCCGGCATCTGCAGAATGCTAGTCTGGTGTGGGACTAGGAAAGGAAAAAAACAAATCTGTCCTCTTCCCCCCGTATTAAGCCTTTTCATTTGCTGTATTTCTGGTGCTTTGACGTGGCCTTGCTGGCACTGGAAAGACCTCCCCTGCCAGGGTTAACCGTTCCCAGAGACAGTAAAAAACGCACCTTCCAGCACACTGCTCATACACAAACCAACCAATCCCGAGCCCATAGCCCCAACCACCTCCTTTCTTGAGCTCTCACACTCCAAACCAATATCCCCCCCCCCCCCCCGCCCCGCAATCTCCCAGGGCCAGGGACTGGGTAGGGCCCCTATGCCCCAGAACCTGCTGACATTATTCAAAGGAGCCATTCCTAAGTCTGCTTACCCTGCCTGCCTGTTCCCTCCTGTGGAAATCACAACGATGGCTCTTGACCACATTTCCCCTTACTCCCTCTGCCTCCTGACCAATCCTCGTGCTTCCCTGCGTGGCCCCTGCCATGGCAGGTCCCCTTCCCTTCGGATCCACGTGTATAACAAACTGTCTTTTCAATGGCAATCATCTGCTGATCTGTCGGCCTCACCATACCTGAAATAATAAAACCTACATTTCAAAATAACTTCTTCCCCCTCCCCTTCCCCTTGTCTGAGATCCTCAGAGCTCTCCTCGCTCAGAACCTACAGGCTGCCCACCCCTGCAGCCACAGGCCTCTACTCCCAAGCCAAAGCTACTTCCGCCTCTGGGGTCAAAAGCAGTGGGGTCCCGACTCCAGTGGGGAATCCTAGGGTCGAGGGCCACGGGAGGATCTGTACTCTGCGGTTCCCAGGAGACAACACAGCAAAAGAGCAGAGTGGTGGAGCTGGCCATACACTTGTCTGTTCATCAATCATTCATTTACTCATTCATCATTTCACCCCCCTCCCCCATCAATCATTCATCTGCTTATTTATTCATTCGGTTTGTTTGTACTTCTTCCTTGCTTTGGTTCCCGCAGATGTGGGTCCTCTCCTGCTTTGATCTGTCCCCTGTTCCTGTGGCAGCTGCACAGTAGAGGCCTTCTGATGTCACTTTGTCAGTTACCTGGCTGAGAGGGTGTCTCCCTCTCCGAGGAGCCTGAGACAACCAAAGGGACAAGGTAGGGCTGTCTCCTGCCTAAAAGTCCCCTTTCTTCTGGGCTTTTTGACCCAAGGATCAGTGGGAGGGCTGGGGAGAGGCTGTAGAGGGGTCTTCTGGGGCCGGGGAGGTATGATGCCCTTGAACATGCCTCACAGCTGCTTGAAAACCACTTCTTCGGGGAGGCAGGAGTTTCCACAGACTCTAAACCTCCAGGGCTGGCAGTAAAGCCCGGGCTCGGCATTTCGGGGGCGTCTGGAGAAACTGAGGCTAGAGTTTTAGAGGCCTAAGCTGTTAGCTTCCTGACAGGTCTGCCAGCTACTATCCACCTCACCCACCTCAGGCCAGAAAATCTTTTATCAGCCAGCAGTCAGAGATCGTTTTATGTAAATTGGACCATATACTACTTCTGCTCAAATCCCTGCCGTGACTACCCATTCATTCAGAGAAGAAGCCAAGGCCCTGAAGGATCTTGTCCCCCTCACTGCCCTGAGTCTTTCTCTTTTCAGGCCCTGTTGGCCTTGCCCTTCCTCAACTCACCATCCACACTCCTACCTGTATCCCGAGGGTGTATCCATGGATGCCTGATACATAGCAGGAGCTCAGTAAAACATTCCTTCAATGAATGAATGAATGAATGAATGGGCTCTGGGAAGTTCTGAGGATGAAGCTTGAGAAGCTACAGGCTGTAGAATTTGGGGCTTCCTGGGGTAGAACTGAGGGGGCGCACGGCGGCCTCTATAAGCTGTGCTGCGGAGCCAGGAGCCAGGAGCCAGGAGCCAGGCAAAGTCACCAGCTGCCAGGCTTCTCGGGGAGGGAAGGTAGGCAGCAGTGTTGGTGGGGATCGCGCTAACTCCAGATGCCAGCTCCGTGCCGCTCTGGGGCTGGCCAGCGCTCTGGATGTCATTAGCTGATTTGTTCTGCTCTGCAGAATGTACTTTTCATATTTAGGCAGAAAAAACAGCTTTCGGTCCTCGTGCCCTTTCTTCTGTGAGCTGTAGCACATGGCCTGCTCATTATGAATTAATCCTTTAAAGAGCATGTTCATTATTCTAATTTAATTGTGCTTCGTTTCAGAAAATAACTAAACCCAGCGCGGAATAAACTCCAACGCTGATCAGTTTTCAAGAAGTTAACCTACGACAAAATACTGCTAGAGGGGCAGCAGCAATTTGGAATCATTAAAGGGAACCCATGTAAATAATAAAAACAAAACTAAAATGCTGAATTAAATTAAGGAATAGGAAATTAAATTTGTGAATCTGATCTGAAATTGAGGCCCTCTATGCACAGGCTTACCCTGCCTTGGCTCTTTGCTCAGGAGTGCTGGGGCAGGAAGGTTCTGCAGAGGTTCCCATTCCCGGGAAGTAGCTGGCAGGAGGAAGCTTCCAGGCCTCCCCTCCCAGGCAGCCAGCAACAACGTATGGCCCTGGGAAGGGGGATGTGGGCTGGAGGGAAAGAAAGGGGCTTCCCTCCCACAGGGTCTCCTCTGAGGAACATGAAAGCTGCATTGTCATTGTTGTCACTGCTACCTCCGGAGGACTCTTGCCGAGCCCTGGTGACTGACAGGCAAAGGAGAGGGGATCGCTGCAGCCAAGGGTCTGAGCTGCCGTCTTCCTGGAGGATGCACAGGAAGCGAGGCAGATGGGCACGGGGCAGCTGTAGAGCTGCTGGGCACAGTCAGCCCCAGGCAGAACAGACCCTCCTGCCCTGCTCACCCCTTGTCCCTGACACCCTCCCCCTGGTGACCCAGCTCAGGACACAGACTGACCTGCTTGCTCAGGACCTCTCTACCAACACCATGGCAGCCCCATTCCAGATGCAGAAGACCCGGATTCCAGCATCAAGGTGGGCAGGCCTCCATCAGGCAACAAGAGGAAGGCTGGCTGGCTTTGAGGTACCTGAGAGTTAGGGGCACTGGGGTCAAGGTTAGACCATGGCTCAGACCTCATTCTGTAGTTTTGCAGGATGTATAAGCCCTGTGCCCGGGGCACCTTCTCTGTGATATACGCCCACCCTCCCCAGGCTCTCCACTTGCCTTTCCTCCCCCATCAAGGGAAAAGAGCTCTGCCTGCACCATTCTTTCTCTTACCCAGTACTGAGGCTTGGGCTGACTCTCTCGCCTTCCCAGCCTCATCCCCACACATGTGATAACAGTAATAATACCTGCCTCGGGGCGCCTGGGTGGCTCAGTCGGTTGAACATCCAACTTCGGCTCGGGTCATGATCTCGCAGTTCATGGGTTCAAGCCTCGCATCGGGTTCTGTGCTGACAGCTCAGAGCCTGGAGCCTGCTCCGGATTCTGTGTCCCCCTCTCCCTCTGCCCCATCCCTGCTCAGGCTCTGCCTGTTTCTCTCTCTCTCTCTCAAAATAAATGTTAAAAAAAATAATAATAATAATACCTGCCTCTGTTACGAGGAGTAAATGAAATAAAGCACCTGGCAAGGGGCAGCCGGTCGGGCACCACTGTGATTTCACTTTTCTGCTTCATCAGCCCGTGCTCTCACACATTCTCTACGTACAGATACACAACCCTACACATACAGGCTCCATTCTCAATGAAGGCCTTAGGCTGTGTTTCCGGAGCACCACAATTAGTTGCAAAAGAAAAAATCCAGTCGATCGACAGCTTGCCTCGATTCATAAAGGCAAACACTGAAATGCATGTCCATATCCCAATATCTGAGTAAAGCTTTCCATTTTTATCTTCACTTTGGGTTCTACCTGGACAAATGAACTACCTTACACCCTTGTTAGAAGCAAAGAGGGAGCATGAGCAAGCAAAAGCAAAACAAACAGAACAAAGAAACAAAAAAAGTTACTTTTTCTCTTTCAATTTCTCTTTTAATCCTGAAGTCCCAATTAAGGAAATGATGCAGATAATTTAGGCCACAGTGTTGTTGATGGGTCCGTTAATTAGTGATTGCGCCTAAAAATATCAACCATGGAGATAACAAAGACAAAGAGTGCTAAGAGAGTTCTCTGGAACTGCCTGGCCACTTCCCCTGATCTCACCTGACTGACTGCCCCAGGGATTTTGTACCGTGACATACAGCCAATCTCAGCTCTCCCAGAGTAAATCCTCAAGCCCCTGTTAAAGAAAAGTTATTCATGACACTAGTTAAAGACAGTAAAGTCCAGTTCATTCAGAGAGGGCTGCTACAATGGGGTTTTGTAGTCGGGGAGAGAGATGGTGTTCAACTCTGAATACAGCAAGGAAACACAGCCAAGGAGCAGGGTAGGGGGTCAGTGGATGGAAAATGACAAAGAGGAAGCCTCAGGGGTCAGGGGAATTCTGGCTAAACCAACCTGACAGGATTCTTGCTGAGGGCAGGCCTGGGTGATCAGACATCACCCTGGGGGCTGGTGGAGGCTGAGGCACCAGGTCAGATTATCCCGAGTGATCAGATATCAAGAGTGGGGGATTCTGATGGAACTGACTTAGCAGGATTCTTGCTAAAATTGGAGAGGCGAACACAGAAGCCCCAAAAGTCAAGGCCTGGTCAAGAAGAGTTCCAAAGGAGGCTGAGTAGCATTTGGTCAAGGAGAGAATCTTTCGCCACCCTAGAGCAGTTACATGGCCCCAGTTCAAGACTGGCTGAAGATCCACTGTTAGTGTCAATGACAAGGTAAGGACGAGGGGCAGGAAGTTCACAGCGGTGGCCTCCACCTAGATCCAGGGGTAAATGTTTTAAAATGACTCCTTGATCTTTTAGAGTTAGTTTAAGAAAAAGCCACCCAAATCTCTTAGGCACACAAAATGCATCATATGAGAAAGCTTTCAAAGGGGCCTTGTCCCACAGCACCCCGCTGACGGGGTTAATTTCCAGAAGGCTGGAGTTAGCTTGGTCAGTTTTAAATGGTTTCCGTGTTTTTGATCCTGGATGAAAATCTCTGTATCCAGAGAATGGACTTGTCTGCACAGGAGGGCATCTGTGTGGGGACAGCATCACCATTTGACCACAAGAGCTCAAATCGTGTGTATTTAGCACAAGAGCTTCCAAAGTGGTTACACCTTACAGTGCAAGAATGCTTTCTCTCAACCAACCAACTCTTCCATATAGAGTCTATATTGTTCAGGTGTGCAGGACCCACACACACATAAAATCACCCGTTGATCCCTTTCCCCACTGAAAAAAAATTAATACCACTGCAATAATAGTATTATTATTAGCAATAATAGTCAACAGTCATTGAGAAATTACTCATTGTCAAACATTTGTTCTAAGGGCTTTTGTAAGAATTAGCTCATTACTCACAACCACCATGTGAGATAGGTATCATTATCTCCATTCTACAGGTGAGGAAACTGAGGTGCAGAGAAAGGGAGCAGTTTGCTTGCAATAACAAAACATAGCAGCGCTGAGGTTTGAATCCAGACGGTGTGTCAGACCTGAGAGCCTCTTAACCACGATATGGCACTTCCTGTTGGTCATCAGCTCCCCTGTCTTTGCAAATCTATCCAGTGACCCTAAATCTAGGGAATGAGAGTTCACCAGGCCTTCGGTGACTGACATCTGGAAATCAGGCCCATGTTTTCAAAATGCCTTCACACCTCTTTCTCCCCAGGTCCTTAGGGCTGGGTCTTCATGACCACCCTTGCCTTTTGGCAACTGTTGTGGCCTGGGTTCTGTGGGATACGTGCTTCAGAGACAAGACCACTTTATAGACAAGACCAGGATTTATTTCGTTTCGTGAGTCGGCTTCCCCAGGCCTGTGAGGGCATCACAGGCATGGCATCTGAGAGAACGTTCCTGGAGGAAACAGCCTTGTCAGTGTGCAGGTACCGGTTTAAATTCCAGACCCTGGTTTTTAAGACACACATCTGCAGTGGGCATATGCATGGTGATAGATGAAAACAGAAATGGTTTTTCCGTTGTATCTGTATTATTAGATTTGACCCACCATCGGAACAGCAAAGAAAGAGTGGAAAATTAAAGGTGATTTGATATTAGCCTCCTATTCATATTAGAAAAAGTAACTGCTCTTGCGGTTTCCCTCACAGAGGTGTCTTTATTCATTTGACATGCCTTTAATAACTAATTCTAGCTGTCTGTTTGCCAAGAAAGATTTCCTACGGGCAGACTTGAAAGTGACTCGGAACTCTTTGCATGCCCGGCTTCAAATGATCCCAGAACAGCAAACATTCAGCTTCCCTCCAGACTTCTGAAGTGTGGGAATAACATGAAAGAATGGACAAGAATCATTCTTCAGCCCGCGTGTGCGAGGAGCGCAGCTGTCTGGCAGAGGTTGCGGCTAGGTCTACGTGGACCAGGCATAGAGAGATTTGGAAATAATCTCATGAATCCGACCCACGGAGTCAGCCAAACCAAACGATTTATTTCAAGAAAATAAATCGACTTTGGGGCCAACAGGATCCGGGTCAGTCGGAGACAGACTGGGGTTTCCTCCGCCCGCGTAGACCTGGAGTGGGCAGAGAAAGACAAGGAAAACCACCACAACAGCGCTCAGAGGGTCACAAGCAAAAAGCCCACACTGTGCATGTGTATAAATATTCACAGGAGTGGTTATTTATTCATCTACATAAGTCAGGCTGACAATGATCCTACCTAGGAGGCGATGACTCCCATTTTGCAGTTGTAAAAACTGAGCCTCTGAGATGTTAAATGACTTGTCCAGGACACACAGTTTGGGGGGCAGAGTGTTGGCTAGTCGTTTACCAAGCACTTCCCTTTTCCTCCTGGGCACACAGCTAGATGCTGTTTCCAGGCTCCCTTGCAATTAATTAGATGCAACCATATGACTTAGCTCGGACCAATAGAAAGCAGGTAGAAGTGACATAAGTCCTTTCCAGTTCTGGCCCATAAAACCTTGCGTATAGGCAGTTGTGCCTACACACAATTGTCTCTTTTCCTATTCAGGGGCTGAATGGGGAGGATGCTGAGCATCTAGAGGAGGATAGAATCTGAATATGGAAGAATGTAGAATCCTCCATAACTGCTTTGAGCAGAGCCCCTTCCTCACACTGTTCCCGCAGTGGATGTCGATATGAGCTAGAAATAATCTATTGGGTAAACCCTGAAATTTGGCAATGGTTGGTTCCACCAGAAAGCTGAAACTGACTAATACAATTCATAAGCTGCTCTAAACCCAAAGACTCCAAAGACGGTGCTCTCACCCCCTTTCTTGTCTGAAACTGCACTGAGTCTGATCAACCCTCTAGCTTTTTTTTGAGTCTTATGCTTTGTCCTGCCCTACCAAGCCTAAGGTGGTGATTTCTTAGCTTTCTGCTTTCCTATCTATGCAGACACGTTCCTGGTTTTCAAGAATCTGATCAAAGCTACTCCTTCTATCTCTTGGTTAATCCTTCCCCATGTGGGGCTCTGGGCCTCTGATTGCCTTTGATTTCTCCTCTCCCATATGGACACATCTAATCAGTTACTAGTGTCTTTTCCACGCTCCCCCTTCCCTCCCTTTCCTCAGCCAGGACTCTGTTCTGGCCCTCATCATGTTTCACCTGGTGTAATCATAACACCCTCCACACTTGTCTCCTCCCTCCTTCCCATCATCCTAGCACCTCCAAAAGGATCTTCCTAAAACAGATCTGGTCCCGGCATCCCCCGCATTAAATTTTCCCATGTGAAGTCTATCAATATCAAAAACACAAATGGCCTTCGAGGAAGCAATTCCATGTCTATGAATTTACAGACACGTGTACAAAGTGACTTACATACTAGGATATTCACTGCATCGTTGTTTGAAGTAGCAAAAGAAGTGGAAACACCAAATGTCCATCAGTTAGAGTCTTATTAAATAAACTATGGGACACAGTATGCTTCACCTAAAACTCTCCCAAGATCTATGGTTAAGTATAATCAGCAAGGTACAAGTAAGTGTATATACACGTGAATATTTGCACTTAAAAAGCATCGGGAAGACAGATTCACATACGTGTTCGCAACGACACAGAATTTCTCTGAAAGAATGCACAAGATACTAGCGTAATCGTGGTAGCTTCCGGAAAGACAACGGAGGGACTGCCAATCGGGGATGGGAGGGAGACTTACATTTCACTGAATATATGTTTGTATTGTTTGAGGATTTTACTCTACATGTGTATGACTTTAAAACATTAAAGTAAAATGTGACTTTCTAGTGCTTATTTGACAAGGTGAAATCTCTTAGTATGACAGGAAAGGTTCTCCAAGTTCTCGCTCCAACATGCTTACCTGCTCGCTGCTCTCTCACCCTTGTGCACCTTCTCTGAACATTCCTGTACTTCCCCCCCCCCCCGCCCCCCCACGTCTGTGCCTTTGTTTAGGTCTCTCTCCCGGAAAGTCCCATCCCTGCTCGGCAGGAATTCATCTCATCTGCTATCTCCTTGTTTTCTTTATAACTCTGTAGTCTGGTGCTTTACCCTAGTTCGCTGCGTGTTAGAGGTAGGTGTCTTTCTTTCTTACGAGATGGTATGACGTCTTACACAAAGAAAGTGTTCGAAATATGCCAGTTCTTTCCACCAGATTTATATTTCTATGTCTCAGCTACAGCTTCTGAGAAAGGCTGGAAAGGGGGCAAGGGATGGCTTGCCCTTCCCCCCATGCAAGGAGCATGATCTGGAATCCACCCCATCAAGCTGGGGGCTGCACAAGGTCAGCAACACATCTCAGCCTGGGACAATTTATAAGAATACACCTCCTTCCTCTGGTTCACTCTCAAGGTCACTTCCCTCCCCATCAATGCCCAAAACCCCACAAAGTCAGTGGTGCTGCTGTGCTCAGGACTGAGTATTGGGTCTGTAGAATCAGGCCTGGTTGAGAGGGAGAGAGAGAGAAAGAGAGAGAGAGAGAGAGGCATCCATTGCCCTGGACCTGGGGTTTAAACTCAGTTGTCACAATTATTTGAAGCCTATTAAGTTTATTTATGTTCCAGAGCAGGTCCACTAGAGAAGGACCATCATAGTCGTAAATATCAAGACTGCTGTTCTCCAGACACAGCTGGGGCCATGGGCCCCTCCCCTTCTCAGCTCTGCAGGCCCTGCCTATAGGCATAAACCACGCACTGGGATTCAGTGCACTGGGATTCACTGACACCGTGACCAATTCTGTCAGTCCAGCCAGCACAGCACATGCTTCTACACATTATGTGTGGCAGGAATGTGTTTGAGAAAGATGCTCTGTGGGAGAGATGGTGTCTTCCAATCCTAGTCAAATCAAATACGAGGTTTAGGAGACTAGCAGTCCAGGCTTTCGCCTCAAAGAACCATGGGGATCTCAGGATGGGCATTGAACCGTGGGCACATCCATCTGGAGATCCTTCTAACCCAATCTAGAAGACTTTAAGAGAACAAAGGACTGCTGGAGATACCCTCTGAGTTCCCGGCTGTGTGAGGGTTTTTTCATTTCACTCATCAGTGTGGGTTAGGAGACCATTTAGTCCTAAGGGCCAGTGTTTTCCAAAACACATCCCACTATACACTGGTCCTGAAAGATTCTCCATGAAAAAGTAAAGGAGATTCTGTGATCAAAAAAGTTTAAGAAACACTGAATACTAAACCTTCCTCTGGTGAGATTAACAATGCACATCTGCATATTAAAGGCCCTGAGAAGTCCGGCAATAAAGAAATTTGTTTAACACAGTGCGCTGTAAATATATTTGACAAAAGAATCCTCTTTTTGGTAATACCTATGAACATCCCTTGATAGGAGTGTTACCAAGAGTATATTTTGGGAAAAACTGCTTTTAGAGATGTGTATGTCCCTTCCCCCCACCCCCACTCCCCCCCACTCCCCCCCACCCCACCCCCCGCCAGTCCCTCCAGTGAGTGTTTCATAAGCTTTAGCATAGTCTAGAGTGGCGAGGTGGGGGGAGTCAGGGAGGAAAAGAGGAAAACTTCTGTAACTTTCCCCTTCCTGCCTTGGAGCTGTCAAGTCTGGCCGACGCACCTGCCCAAGACACATGCTTTTTCTCTCTCTGCTGGTTCTCTCCTCTGTCCCAGTCTGGGATGCTGGGGGAAGGAAGGCAAGTGTCAATTTCAACTTCAGCCAACTGAGCCGTTCCCCTGCCTATCTGTAGTTTGGCCCTCCATCTGTGCCCACTGGCTGATTTAATTTTCACCGCTCTTGTTTCTAAAGAGTAAAATTGAAAACTTACCATTTGTTCTTTTTCTTACACTTTTCTACGAGTTTACCTTTTCCAGGAAGCCGCACCTGATCAAGGAGAGCACGTGGTTGTCCAAGTTGGTCCCTCGATTAGCAGTACCTGGGAACTTGCTAGAATTGCAAATTCTTCAACCCCAACTGACTTGGACACTGAGGGTGAGGTCCAGCAATCTGCGTTTCACCAAGCCCCCCAGGTAATTCAGATGCAAGTCATTAGTCTAGGGGTCTTAGAAATCTCTTCTCTGAGCAGGTCTGTTCCACCTCATGCATTTTCTGTACGTGTTTTTATTTATACCACACCCAAGTCCAAAAAGGAAAGAATAGATGACAGCCGGTACTAAAATTGTACTAGCACCGTTAAAACACATTTACAGATAAACACTCTTCTCTCCAATAAATGTGCTCACCTCTTCCAGGGCTCAGGAGGCCGTCCCTGACCCGTTCCAAAATGTCCGTCTCCTCCCCCTGTTCCTCCTCCTCCCTTTCCTCCCCTACTTCATTTTTTTTTCTTTGCCCTTATTTTTTTTTAAACTTTTTTAAACTTTATTTATTTTTGAGAGAGAGAGACAGAGTGTGAGCAGGAGAGGGACGGGGGGGGGGGGGGGGGGGGACACAGAATCCGAGGCAGGCTCCAGGCTCAGAGCTATCTGTCAGCACAGAGCCCCACACGGGGCTCGAACTCACGAACCGTGAAATCATGACCCGAGCCAAAGTTGGGATGCTTAAACGACTGAGCCACCCAGGCGCCCCTTTCCTTTGCCCTTATTATCATGTAATATGTTATATAATTTATAGTTGGGGGGGGGCAGTTAATGCTTTCTCACTCCCTCTTAGAATATGAGCTCCCTGGGGGCAGGGCTTTTCATCTATTCTGTCCCCCTGCTTTATCCCCAGCACTTCAGCGGCTCCCGCCTTAACGTGTATTTGTTCAATAAATAAACCTTATAAGGATGCAGGGGAGGGCTGGTGCCGTGATTAAACAGAGTTTCACTCAGAGCTTCCGGAGTTACAAAGATCTCTTTATCTAATAAAAGGAGATCAGACACTTCTGGAAAGGACAGAATCAGCAAAGAGACCCTCCTTTTGCCCTGAGGACTCCTCGGGTGGGTAACACCAATTCCTGATAGCAAGTCCCTGGAGGCTCGGCCGCTGAGGGCTGGTGCTGGAGACCAGCTTCCACCCCAGTCACAGGGAAATTTCTCTTTTCTCTCTCTGGTGAGAAATGGGCAGACTCCTGCCCACAGATGTCTGTGCTGAACTCGTCTCCTGGCAGGAGAGGCAGAAGAGCACGAATTACAGGAAAATGTGTGCTGTTTCATCACTTTTGTAGGTTAAATGTGGAGGGACAAAGGGAAGGAGGGGAGAGCATGTGACCATATTGAGTTCTTTTCACTAACCGGCTGGAAGGGGGTAGCCCCCACCTCGGAAGAATGTATCCAGCACTGATAAATTTATAAAGTATTTGACCTTTAATCAATCCTAATATTTTCAATCCACAGAGCCTTCTTAAACGCCTGCAGCCCTGCCCCTGGACCCCTATTCATCACAATTACCGCTCCGACTGTCGGAGGCAGTGCATGAAACGACACACGCTGACGTCCAATATTTTATCACTAATAAAGAGAAACATCCCAAGTATTTGCACAGTTCTGATACTTTCCAGCCCGAGCCCAGGCAAAGGGGGAGCTTGGTGATTTATGCTCACCGCCCGGCATTGTTAATTGGCCTTCTCGGCTGGAGCCTCTGGGACCACTGCTTGCCTTTGCTTCACAGCCTGGGACATGGGTGTGGGGAGAGTGGGCAGGGCTCACCGAGCACACAGTAGGCTCTCACTCGGCATCTGGGAAGTGGTGTGAAGCGCTCTAAAGGGAGATTTTTGAAACTCACGATTTGGCAAGTGCTTGCCTACACTGGTGGCTTTGTAAACAGATCCGATGTTTACGAGGAATCTTGTTCCAGTTGTTGCCAGGGCCGTGATCCGCCTCCAGTTCCATGTCTCGCCTTCCTGCCTTCCTCCCATCCCCAGGCAGTGTCTGCCATCCAGCCCCGTCCCTCCTCAGCTGGAAGGCCCTCCCTCCCGGCCTCCCAGCTCCAAAAGAGGGAAGCTCGGTTTCCAGCCGCAGCGTTCAGACGGCCCACAGGCTGCGTCTACATGGCACCCAAACATCTGGATGAAATGTAAATAAAACAAGCAGATGTTTCTCCTTCATTCCAGCAGGTGCCTTGGCAGAACCCCCAGCCTTGAGCTATAGGGGAAGGGCTCTCTGGGTCCGGGGCCCAGATGGGGGTGGAGGGGCTGTGCACCACTGCCCTTGTCAGGGGCCTCACAGACAGGAGTGAGCAAAGAAAGCCAGACACCCCTAGAAATGGATGATAGCATCTGTGTGGACAAGATGAAAGGTTTGGGAGCTGGGGTGCAGGAAGAGGGTTCGAGGGAGAGGGGTCTGAAGGCAGATCAGTGGGGAAAAGAGCTGGTGCCACATCCCTCTTTCATTTCATCGTGACAAAGGGTTTTCTGGACCTCCACATTCCATACCACTGCCTTCCAGGAAAAGGGACTGTCCTGAAGAAACAAGAAATGGCTTCCTTCTTACCCCCAGGGGCTAATGTGCAAGGGGAGTTGGACTCTAGGGACAGAGGGTACCCTGGGGCTTAGAAATGGCACAAAACTCCCCCTTCTCACCCCATCTTCTATGTAACAGAAGACCAAGGGACAGTCACATTAGACTAATAAGGGGGGCTGAGAGGGGCGCCTGGGTGGCTCAGTCGGTGAAGCTTCCTGACTTCAGCTCACGTCATGATCTCACGGTTCGTGGGTTCGAGCCCCACGTCGAGTTCTGGGCTGACAGCTCAGAGCCCGGAGCCTGCTTTGGATTCTGTCTCCTTCTCTCTCTGCCCCTCCCCTGCTGGCACTCTGTCTCTTTCCTCTCTTAAAAAATAAATCACTATTAAAAAAAATTTTTTTTTTAAGTAAGGAGGTTTGGGATACTCGTGAAAGGATCATCGAGGAAGGACAGGGCTTCAGAGGACCAGAGACAAAAGGAGATTCGCTGGTTACTACTTGCCTTTCCTCCTTCCATCCTCTGTACCCTGACTCTGTGTGTCACATAACGCCCTCCCCCAGTCTTGTCTTCCATTCCCCTGGGCTTGTGTGTGACACTGAACACGCTCCCCGGTCCTGCCCCCCACTTCCCCAGACTCTGCGGGTAGCACTAAACACACTCTCATCCCTCAGGTGAACCGTAGCCGGTGCCCTCCCTTGGCACCCCCCATAGCCCTGGGGTGTCCAACCAAACACGTTCCCCAGAACCACCTGCCTTGGAAGGAGCTTTTTTACCTCCCTGTCTCCAGAGACACCTTCAGGACCCTACAGGGATCCTTTGCCCCATCCCCAGCCCGGCACAAACAAGCATTGTGCGGAGCCCGAGCGCGAGTACGAATGTGTGAGTGGGTGTGTGTCAGAGGTGGCAGCCATCAGAAAGAAGCCTCCCCCATCCATCCACTGATTATTGCATTTTGCGCCCAAAACAAATATCTTCCTTTGGCCTCAGTGTTCCTATCTGTGAAACTGAGCCACAGCTGGACCTCAAGCTATTCGGGACCCGTGGGAAAGGGTCCAGTTCCCAGCAGGGGTTGAGAATTCAACCACCAGACCGTGGTCAGGACCGAGTGAGGCATAGTTTGGGGGAAGGAGATTGTGCTTTGATAAAGAAGTAACGTTTTAGTTTTGTTTTTCTTGGGGTTTGTTTTTGTTTTTGTTTTTGTTTTAATGAAACAGGAAGCGCCAAGCAGTGCCCCAAGCCTCCGGGTTTTCCAGGCAAAGACTCTCACCCCTGATAACTACAGCAACCCCTGTAAGACGCAGAGGGCTTCCTTTCCCATTTTGAGGGGAGGGAGGTAAGAATCAGACACAAAGAAAACCGGAGTACATGGGCGATCCGGCTCCCCTTTCCCCAAGTAGCCTCGCTTTTTAGCATCATGGGTTAGAAGTTTATAGGAATTCTGGATCCATGGTTTCCTATGGTCGCTTTTACAGATCTTGTTAATTTATTACCCGTGGTTACACTTTTAATGGAAATCATGAAGAAATGGCAAAGGAAACATGAGCTAATTTTTTTCCAGTGACACATTTCACTGCTATTTAAATAGCCGTTTTGCCAAACCAAACACAGCGCTTACAGCCAGCGGGGACACATGAAGGAGATCACTGTGGCCGATCCTGCCTGCGGCATCCAGAACAGGCGAGACTTTCTCTCAGCTTCCCCAAGGGCCGGAGGCCAAGGAGGGTGGACTGGGGTGGGGTGGGGGAGGCGGGTAGAGCTGGAGCCTGGGGCACAGCTGGAGCCCCAGAGCCCTGGTGACGTGCAGCTCCCACCCTCTCCCAGGCAAGGCCATTTCACTCCTGCCCGGAGCCTCCTCCCCGCACCCCCCTGAGGGGCCCTGGGGTGACTGTTTCCCCCAACAGCATAGGAGGCCCCCCAGAGTGGGCCACAACCAGGCCACTGGCAAGGACTGCCCGACTCTCCCTGCTGGATGATATGTTCAAGCCTCTAACTGGGAACACTATCGGGTTGTGTAAAACCAGAGACGGACTTTCTGGGGAAGCCTGGCCAGCTTTGTTCCAGTTCTGTGGTGGCAGTGGCCGTTACCGTGACCACGCTTGCACAGGGCGCCTTTGTTGGGCAAACCCAGAGCCCCTGACTTCTCCTCAGAAACAGCCTCTGACGTTTTCTTGCTCCCTGGCTCTGGGGCTGTGATGTCACCAAGCATTTATTAACTTTTCAAGAAGCCAATTGAGAGCTGTGGCACTTGGCAAGAAAGAAGCCAGGGCCCGGGATGTTGGAGGCAGTGGAGGGGGAGGGGGAAATCTTCATAACGCTCTGGTCAGAACCTCCCCCAGATTCAAAACCGCAGTGGGATTGAGAGAAGCATAGCTCTCAGGGGCCCACGTCCAGCCCTCGGACCCCTTGGATGAGTTGTCAACCTCAGGGGCCCTGTGAGAACCCCGTGGCCAACGTGCCCATGGTGAGCTCCTCTGACGAACATCAGGGTGGATCATTCCAGAAGGGGGCACGAAATGGGGAGAGAACATCCTGGAGGGAGGAGACCGAGTCAGCAGGAGCTGGGGACTAGGCCCCACCCAGGCCACCAGCAGATCTTGAACAAGTCTGGCTGTGTTTCTATTCCCCTCAGTGCGATGCTCTGTGGCCCCCGGGGCCCCCTGTGAGTGTCAAGGTGGGCAGAGCAGAGGGGCTATGACAGAATTCGGGCAGCAGGCCTGCTGGCATACTGGGAGAAACCACTCTCCCTCCTCCACTTTCCAGGGAGAAAACCCACTTTAGCGAGGCTCCGGAGAGAAGTTAACTGTCGTCTTCCCTTTGCCAAAAAGTATATTAAATTCACTGACCACATTTTTCCAAACCCAAGTGCAGAGGACATTAGATGCAATGCACACTGGCTGGGCTCTGGTGCGCTGGGCACCCCACACATTTCATTTTGCATTATTAATATTTAAACCAAAGCAGCTGTTCTCGGCACACAGAGCCCAGAGCCTGCCCAAGGCTCCAATGGAGACTTCTCCCTGGGGCCAGATGCACCAGCTCAGAAGCCCTTTGTTGACCCTCAGGCCTTGGGCCACCTGGGGCAAAATTCCCCAAGCAGCCGTTCAGTAATCTGTGATGACATTTCTGGGACATTTCTGGGCAAGGGGGCTTGGTGGTTTGTTGGCAAAAGCAGATTCTCTTGATCTGGCTTAGTGGAGATTCAGCGGGGTCCGCCCTGAGATTTTTCAGAGTGGGGAAAGTATCTCTTGGAAACACCAACCTCTTCTTCTGAGCCCTCTGCCTCAGGGCTGGGTGCTCCCCCAACTCTTTTCTCCTTCAAAACCACAACTCTCATACCAAGATTTTGTGCCTTGGAGCCTGGGGTCCTCCTCCTGGGCATTTGCACATTAAAGCCTCACCTTCTAAGCCTGGGTGGGGAGACTCTTGCCTAAGTCTGGGGGCCTGCTTGGCCAACAATACGCTACAACCAAATATAGAAAACTCCTTCCCAGCCTGCCTTCACTCCTTCACCGTCAGGACCCCGTCCTCCAGCCACCTGGGGCCGCTCTGTCTCCCTGACACTAAACACTGTCCTTCCATAGACCATCTGCTCCTACTTGCCTTTGAAGTCCCAGACCAAAAGTCACCTCCTCTCTGCTACCACCTCCCACCCCCAACCCCAGGATGAACTTACTTACTCCTCTCTCCTGCCGTAAATCTTTATGTCCCCACCCCCATATTTTGTCATATATCTCATTATATTGCAAAATTTTCTTAATAAAAGTTAATATTTGTTGAGCACTTTCTACATACAAGATGCTTTAAGTAGAATTATATACTGTATAAGTTTCACAATAACCCTCTGAGATGGGTTCTCTAATTATCCCCATTTCACAGATGGCATAACTGAGGCTTAGAGGTGGCGAGCAGCCTGCCCAAGGTATCTGTTTCCCCCAGAGACTATGAGCTCCCCAATAAGGGGTTCTGCGTCTTGTGCATCCAGGTCTTACCTAACACACAGTCCCATTTTAGGCGCTCAGTCTCTGCTTGTTGAAATGCAAATAAAATTAAATGAAGCCAGCAGTGGGGCGCCTGGCTGGCTCAGTCAGTGGAGCCTGTGACTCTTGATCTCAGGGTCATGAGTTCAAGCCCCACATTGGGTGCAGAGATTACTTTTAAAAAATTTTAAGATTATGGGGCCCCTGGGTAGCTTAGTCGTTAAGCTTCCGAGTTCAGCTCAGGTCATGATCTCACGATTTGTGGGTTCAAGCCCCGTGTCAGGCTCTGTGCTGACAGCTCAGAGCCTGGAGCCTGCTTCAGATTCAGTGCCTCCCTCTCTCTCTGCCCCTCCCTCGCTCATGCGCTGTCTCTCTCTGTCTCTCAAAAACAAACAAAACATTTAAAAAAATTTTTTTTAATTTTAAGATTTAAAAAAATTTAAATAAATCCAACAGAAGGATTTTCCCAGGTCAGGATCTGCTGAGATATCCTAATGTCCCCATTTTCTTGAGGGGACTGCCCACCTCTAGCTCCTAGGGAAACAGGAGTACCAACCTGGCAGTTAACCAGACCTGGATTCAAATTCCAGTTCCTCTTGAACTTAAACTAGCTGTGTCTCTGTTTGCCCGTTTGCAAATTGGTGAAAATAATAAAGCCAGCCTAATTTAGCCGTTACAATGACCAATTCAGACCTGCCGGAGCTAGTCTGGAGAGGCGAGGTGGCTGTAAGGACTACAGGAAGGGATATGCGGAAGCATCTAACCCAGCTCTTGCCACATTATAGACACTGACATCCAAGACAGGGCAGTGCTTGGACAGCAGTGATGCACACAGTGTGCTACACTTATACAGGGCTCCATAAGGCACTGCCAAGTGCATCTCTTCATCTAAGCCTCACATTACATTATGATCCTGCATGCAGACATCCAGTGCCGTATGACAAACCACCCTCAAACTCGGTGAGTGACTTAAAACGATAGCGTTACTTTTGTTCGCAAATTTGCAAGGTGGGCAGGGCTCAGCAGAGAAGCCCTTCCTTGCTACTTCATTCACTACCACCTGGGTGGGGCAGCTTGAAGGCTGAGGGTCGGAATCACTCTGGCTCCCATGTCCGGCCTGTGCTGTTGGCTGACACCTTGGCTAGGACTCTCAGCCAGAATCGACGAGTGCCCTCTCTCCATGTGGCCTGCGCTTCCTCACGGCATGGCAGCCGAGCTCCATGCGAGAAAGAGACAGAGACAGAGAAATGGACAGAGAGAGAAAGAGCCAGCCAGTGGAAGCCACATTCCTCTTATGACCCAGCCTAGGAAGCCACACAGTGTCATTTCTGAGACATCCTATTTGTTGCGGCGGCCCCAGAGACCTGCCTAGGTTCAAGGCAAAAGGACACAGACCCTGTCTCTTAATGGAAAGTGGTAAGGTTGTGGAAGAGCATGTGGCACTAGAAATACTGCTATGGCCCTTTTGGAAAATACACAGAGCCCCAGTTTATAAAGGAGAGCACCGAGGCGGGAAGCTACATGGCCATTGCAAGAGCACAGAACCCTTGAGTAGCAGAATCAGAACTGGAAGCTGGGTCTTCTGACTCCAAACCCCAGGTTTTTCCCACTGAACAATGTGCCTTCCAACCCCATCTAGCGGGGCTTCAGAAAGGCCATTCCCGTATAACAAGGCCTTTCAGAGCCAGCCAGCCAGCTCCTCATACACACACACACACACACACACACACACACACAGCTTCTCCCAGTAGTCTGTTTATCCCACTGGACCTGGTGAGGGGAAAAGCTCTTCACTGGGTCAGACCCCATTCTGCTTCACTGCCAGGCCGAGCTGAGCCAGGGGACCCAGGACTCCCCAGTGCTGGCGAGTCCTGATGCTCTGGGGTGAGGGTGGAGGGATTGACAGGGTGCAGTCTGGGATGTGTAATTCCAGACGACAGCGGGAGCTAAGAAGACTATGGGTAATTTGGGGAATTTTTGGAAAATGTGAGTGTGATGTCAGCGTCAGTGAAAGAAAGAAAGCTGGGGGGATGAGGGGGAGTCCTGGAGGGGCTGGCCAGGAAAGGCGAGGGCAGTCAAGTTGTAATGGGAGAAACAGTTTATTAGTCTAGAAAAGTTTAACTTGAAGCTCCCAGCCTACCTCCACGCCTCTGCTCAGCATGGGCAAATAGCACAGATGTGATTATAATCCATGCTGGTTGAATCCAGGGGAAGAGGTGGGAATGTATTGATTTCTTCACAGATTATTAAACAACTAAGCATAAAGCCAACTCTTCGCCAGCCCAGGGCATCAGCAGTAGCTGGGAAATCTTGGCCTGGGTCATTGCATGTGGGAGGAGGCTGCAGAGGTCAAGGGTGGGGCAGCCCACCCCTCAAGAGTCTCTGGGGAATTTGGCTGATGCTTCTAGGAACGCTTTGATTGACTTGTTAAGGCTGCATCCCCAGAACTGGGTGCTCCTCTAACACCCTTCCCAGAAGTGACCTCAGGCCCGAAGTTCTCCTTGAATCCCAGCCTTCATGCACAGAGCCAGGAAGCATTCAGCACACATTAGGGCAGCATTGCCCTGATGGCAATGCGTCATCCATCCACAGCCAGACACAGCTAGCTGGCCTCACGGTCTCCCACCCACTGCTACGATCCCTGTGGCCTTGGGCAAGTCACTGAACTTCAGGAAGACTGGCTGAAAGCGAAGCAAGAAGATCTACGCCAAAGAGCTGTTATGAGCCCTAACTAGGAACATAGGCTCCTACCCCAGGGTCTGACCTATACGATTAGCTACACGGGCATTCTCATCCCCATCTGTTTTCCTCTTCCATTCTTTTCCACAAACCCCAAACCACGATTCATCCAAAACTTATCTAATTCAGAGAAGCAGAGCCAGAGAGAGGCAAAGCTGATAAAGTGTTGGGGGTGGTGGGGAGAAGAGATCCAAGGAGACACTTTCTGCCTTCAGGAGGCACTGGTGTAGGAGGCCTTGTAGGACACTGGGCCAGAGCGGGGGTGCCAGCCCCCACTGTGGGGAGGGTTCCTCTTATCATCTTGTGATGCTTGTCCTTAAGGTCCGGACAGTCCCAAAGCCACCCACTCCATCAGACCCCAGCAAGGTGCCAGCAAGAACAAACAAAAGCATAGGCACCAGGAGAGAGGCTGCTTCGTCGCTGTCTTGGAGACGTGGTCCCAAGCTTCTCTCTGCCTCTATTTTCTCACCCGGAAGATAGAGTTGGACTGATGGTGTCCTATTGGCTTCCTCGGTTTCATCCTCTTTCTCCTCCTGGCCCCTCCCACTGCTTGGCCCCTCCCACTCCTTCCCCTCAGGCCTCAGCCAGACAAACCAGGCTTATCAAAAGGGAGGAACTGGGCTGTAGGTTGTTCTCTAAAGTCCTTTCTGTGGCTGCAACTTCGGAGCCCCCTCACCCCGCCCCCACCCCGGCCCAGATTCCACTTTTCTGAGCCAGGACTGGGGTTTCGGTAGGGGGACCACAGCCCTTGACTTTCCTGGAGGACTCTGATGCTATTCTCACCCTTGTCCCTCATGGGTTTCTGTCCCTCTGGGGTGCTTGAAAGGTCTTAGGCCACCTCTCAAGGTTCCAAGTTAAAAATATTTTCTCTAGAACCTTAGGAATGGGACTGAAAAATAAACAGATTCCAATCTTGTCTTCAGGCTTTATTTCGAGACTATTTTTTTTTTAAATTTTTTTTTCAACGTTTATTTATTTTTGGGACAGAGAGAGACAGAGCATGAACAGGTGAGGGGCAGAGAGAGAGGGAGACACAGAATCGGAAACAGGCTCCAGGCTGAGCCATCAGCCCAGAGCCTGACGCGGGGCTCGAACTCCCGGACCGCGAGATCATGACCTGGCTGAAGTCGGATGCTCAACCGACTGCGCCACCCAGGCGCCCCTATTTCGAGACTATTAACAGCCTGAAACAATCCTCCCCTCCCCTCTCTCCTCTCCTGGCAGATCCAGCATCCTCCAACTCAGTCCTGCCTGGGCCAGATTAGGGATGGGAGGAGGTTATGGTCCATGGAAGAGTCATACCATGAACTTTATGGGGTTTGCAGTGGCCAGGTGCAGAGCTGGGTCCCTCCTTTTCTCAACAATAGCCAGAGAAACGAAATGCAGGCTCCAGAGAGCATCCAGTTCTGTGGAGGGGCAAGTAGAAAGGCAAGGGGATAGGAAAACAAACAGGTTTATGAAGATAAAGGGGAGTTTTTGTACAGGCACAGGGGACAGCCTTCGGGTGAGGAGGAATAAGAGAGTTATGGGGAGATTGGTCATGTCATAATCAACAAGTGACAAGGGGTAGGAAGTTTTTGTGGGTTGTTAGGAGGTTACCCACGATGGCAGTAATTTTCAGGCAGGTATTGGGAGCTGGGTGGAATCTGAGAAGAGCCCATGGCCACCTTTCACCACTGCTCACAATCCCCAGAGGACCCTGGCCACGATACTCCCTCCGGAACCAACTCCTGTCTCCCCTAACCTCAGACCTTCTGCTCCAGGGAGGAGCCTTAGGGCAGCTGGAGCCTAACATTCCCTGGGCTCTTCCAGCCCCAACATTTATCTTAGGGTTATTTTCACTCCCAAGAACAAAGAAGCTTTCTATTCAGCAAGTGGCGAGAACCCACACCTCTGACAAGCCATAGATCACCCTTGGGGAGAGCGGGAGAGACGGGTGGCCAGCACGTGGGGCTGCTTCTCCCTCCCACCCAGACCCTCAGAGGGGGCGTCTGGCTCGTGGCTTGCTGTAGGGTCCTGGGCAGAAGACAGAAATGGTGCAGGACAGACTGGTTCTGTGAGCCAGAGGCCAAGCTGTGTGGGAAGAGAGGGAAGTGAGGGTGGGGGCATGACTGACTCTCAGGAAGCAGTTCTGAGCAATCCGTGCTTGGACGCAAACTCCCTGGGCCCAGTCTCCTTACATGAAAGATATGATGATCATCCAAATCGCCAGGATCGGGGAAGGGGGGAGGGGCCTCTAAAAATATAAAAGTAACACACGCCCACGGTCTGTAAAGGCCAATACACAGAAAAGGTATATATTGGATTCAACACCCACAGTGCCTGCCACTGTGGCTGAATTTTTTTTTAATGTTTGAAGAGGAGTTTTAATTTTTATTTTTGTAGCTGAATTTCTTGTTTCCTTCAATAAATATATTTGAATACACTAGCATGTATAGGTATGGGCGCACACCTATACATACATATGCTTATAAACTATCCGTTTTCAAACACTCGGCAAGAAATTAAACACATTGTTCTACAACGTCTTTTTTACATTTAACTATATAGCTTGTAAGTCACTCCACTTACTTTTGTACATATAGAACTATCTCCTTTTTACTGACTGGTTAGTATTCCATTGCATGGCTCTTGATGGACATTTAGGTCATTTCCTGTCTTTTCCTATTAGAAATAACACTGCACCAAATATCCACGTAACCTATTTCTTTGTACACATTTCTGAGTACCAGTAAGGTATGTTCCTAGAAGCAGAATCACCAGGCAGACCAAAGGGCATGTGCATTCATTTGATTCCAATGGATATTGCTAAACTGCTCTTTATAAACGCTGTTCTTATTTACACAGATGCCGACAAGGCATGAGAGTGCCTCCCATCTTAGGTGAACACTGTGTGTTATACAACTTTTTGATTTACATTAATGTGATAGATGAGAAAAATGGCATTACGATGTGGTTATACCTCACATTTCATTCATTGCAAATAAGGTTAGAAAACTTAATGTGTTTAAAAGCCATGTGCACTTAAGGGAGCTTTAAAATATACAGATCCTTGCATCCCATGCTCAAAAAACTAATTCACTGAACCCCAAAACTGTATTTTTAAAAAGTGACTGGGGTAAGGATTTCTTACAGAGAACGTAAAAAACACTATCCATGAAAGAGAAGCTGATACACCATCCCTTAAACTATAAATGTCCATTCATTAAAAGAGAATGAAAAGTCAACCAACAGACTGGGAGAAGATATTTTCAATATATATATTCTACAAAGATCTAGGACCAGCATATATGAAGAAGTCCTACAAATCAACAGGAACAATTAAAAATCAACAACCGATTTTTTTTTTTAGCTAAAAAAAGACACAGACACTTCACCAATGAAGATAAATGAATGACCATATACATATGAAAAGCTTGACTCATAACTCATCAGGGAAAGGTAAATTAAAACCACAGCGACATACGATCACCAGTAGCACTCTGGTATTCAACAAGCAACTTTCCAGGAATTAAAGCTTTTCTTTGGCGTCAATACTCCCATGAGGGCTGACGTTAAGCTGCCAAGGTGACTTCGCTGATTGATCGCATAATGAGGAAGCGATGTAGACAATGGACATTTACAAGCCACAGAGGCTGGTTCCAGCACATCACTGAGACCACTACACAACTGCCGTGAAGGCTAAAATGAAAAAGTCTGGGGGCGCCTGGGTGGCGCAGTTGGTTAAGCGTCCGACTTCAGCCAGGTCATGATCTCGCAGTCCGTGAGTTCGAGCCCCGCGTCAGGCTCTGGGCTGATGGCTCAGAGCCTGGAGCCTGTTTCCGATTCTGTGTCTCCCTCTCTCTCTGCCCCTCCCCTGTTCATGCTCTGTCTCTCTCTGTCCCCAAAAAATAAATAAACGTTGAAAAAAAATACTTTAAAAAAAATAAAATGAAAAAGTCTGACCATACCAAGTGCTGGTAAGATTGTAGAGGAAGTAGAACACTAACAGCTTGCTCGTGGGAAGTTGTTACTGGAAAAAAAAAAAATTGGTACAGTGTAAATTGGTACGATCGCAGCAGAAAACTGTCTCTTAAAGCTAAACATATTCTGATTCTATGAATATGTACACCCCCACAAAAATGCGTGCATATGTAGTGGCTTATTTTAGGTGTCAACTTCACCGGGCCATGGGATGTCCAAACATTTGGTCAAATATTTTTCTGGGTGTGTCTGTGAGGGTGTTTCTGGCTCAGATTAACTTTTGAATCAGTAGGCTGAGTAAAGCAGATTGCCTCCCCTGATATGGGTGAGGCTCAGCCAATCAACGGAAGACCTGACTAGAATAAAAAGGCTGAGTAACAAGGAACCCCTCCTGTCTGACTGCACTGAACCAGAGGGCATCGATTCTTCGGGGCGTCTGGATTCAAACTGAAACATCAGTTCTTTCTGGGTCTTGAGCCTGCCAGCATTCAGCTCTCCTGGTTCTCAGTCCTCTGGTCTCTGAACTCACCATTGGTTCGGTTCTCCTGGGTCTCCAGCTTGCAAAACACAGATCCTGGGACTTGTCAACTACAATCATGTGAGACGATTCCTTATAATAAGTCTCTCCTTCTCTACACACACACACACACACACACACACACACTACTGGCTCTGTTTCTCCAGAGAACTCTGAATAATATAGCATATGTCCACCACAAAAATGTACAAGAATGTTCATAGCAGTTTTATTCCTAAGAGTCAAAAACTGGAAATGATCCCAATGTCCACCGATACAGTAGCATGGATAAATATATGGTGCTAGACTTGTACCATGGAATACTATCCCACAATAAAAAGAATAAACTACAGATCTACACAACAGCATGCATGAATCTCACAGACAAAATTTTGAAATAAAGGAAGCAGACACAAAAGACTTATATATATATATATATATATATATATATATGTATATCTCAACTTGGAGCATCCATGAAAATGTATTCTGAATATTCGAGATGCTCCATATTCTGATATGGGTGGTAGCTACAAGGGTACGAAAATTTATCCAGCTGCACACTTAAGCTTTGTACCCTTTACTGTTTATATGATATACCCAATATAATTTTTAAATAAAAATGGTGTTTTAAAGCTAGCAGGTATTTCCGATGATCAGTCTAGTATAGGAAACACTGGACTTGGAATCAAAATTTCTCTTAGAGCCAGTGTTCTGTGAATGTGAGAAGAAACAGGCAGAATGGCACCAGGGCAAAAGCAAGAAGAAGGACGCCGGAGCACCTGCCTGGCTCAGTCAATAGAGTGGGCGGCTCTTGATCTTGTGGTCATGAGTTCAAGCCCTACATTGGATGCAGAGTTTACTTTAAAAAGAAAAAGAGGGGCGCCTGGGTGGCTCAGTTGGTTAAGCATCCGACTCTTGATTTCAGCTCAGGTCCTGGCTTCACAGTTCATGGGATCGAGCCCCACACTAGGCTCCGCACTGACAGTGCAGTGGATTCTCTTGACGCTGCTTGGGATTCTCTCTCCCTCTTTCCCTCCCTCTCTCTCTCAAAATAAATAAATAAACTTTTAAAAAGAGAGAAAAAAAAAAGAAAAATGAGGAGCGAGTAGAGACAAGGATGGAAAATGGAAAGACAGGGAGAGCAACTGAAAATACATTTAATTCAGCCAACATCTGTTTAACAGCTGTTATGAGCAAGTCACTGTGCTAGGTAGCCAGAAGGTTAAAAATAAGCAGAGTGCAGCCCCTGCCCTCAAGAAGTTTGCCAGCTTGTGGAAGACATAATTCTACATTGCGAGGCAAAGCACGATACATGCCCCACCCCCCAAAGGGGGCACCAAGAGAAAGCTCTGCAAGTAGAAAATGGCATTCGGTTGGGCATGAAGTTCATCTGGAAAGACTTCACAATGGGCCAGGCACTTGAACGAGGCCTCAAAGGATAGGGAGAATTCTGCTAGAGAGAGATGGTTGGAGGAAGATATTTATTCAGGATCCTTTCGAATGAGCCAGTGCACAGGGCCAGTGTAACCCTTGAGCACTGAAGCTCACCAGACTCCCCATGAGAGGGATGAAGAAATAATCCACAGAAGTGGCTAGTGGATGTGCTACTGACAAAGCCAGAAGGAGTTTCAGGTCTCATCCAGGGACTAGAGATTTCCCAAGGAACCATAAAAGACACAAATGTGCTCAGCCCTTCTCAGCACAGAGGATAAAGTTATTATTTGTTATGGATTCCTTAAAGAGCAGGGGGAGTAGGGGCTGCATGGGGACCAGAGTCAGTAAGAACAGGCTAGAGGCAATGGCCATAGTCCAGGGCTGGCCCAGCCAGGACCTGAAGTAGGAAAATGGCAATGACAAGGCAAAGGTTGGGACACAGGAAAGCTGGAATCAACAAATTATGACTACAGCATATGCTCCCTGAGGTAGGGTCTCTGTCTATCTTGAACAAGTGAATTTCCAGTGAATTTCTAGCACCTAGTGCGGTGATGGGTACATAGGAAATACATAATAATGTTTGTTGGACAGACTAAAAGGAGTGAGGGACAGGAAAAAGACAAAGATGACAGCCCTCCCCTGGGTGAAAATTGACGTGAGTAGGAAGATGGGAACTCAAGAGAAGATGGTTTGGAAAGGAAAGAAGAAGATGATGGTTAACTGAGACAGAAATCCTAGCAGAACCCTCTTCTGGTGCAATCTAGTAGAAACAAGACCGTGGCTGGGATCAGACAACGAACTAACAATTTTATATGTGATGTCGTCCTCGAGAAGTGACTGTTGCAGCTGCATGACCAGATGACATGGGCAAGAGAGAGAGCAGAGAGAAGACGAGTGAGGACAGAACTCAAGGGTAAGACGCTGGGGAGGGCAGCAGGAAAGGAGACAGAGAAGAATCGGGACAGTGGAGTATCACCACAGTCCATGGAAGACAGAACTTCAAGAGGAAGACCCTCTCAGTTCAGTTCTATATGAGAAATAATTGTGTCCCCCTGCTCCACAGTAATCCAGAAACAGAAGAGTTTAGTAGACAGTGTGGACTTCAAATAGAAACAGACAAGCCTTGACTAAATACAGCTTTAGTGCCACTTAATAGTGAAATCTTGAGCAAGTTCCTTAAACATCTATTTCCCAACTGATTGGATTCTGATTGGTTATAAGAGTGCAATTGATATAATCTATAATTCCAGTTGCTGTAAGGATTAAGTAAAGGTATATGATAATAAATGAAATGTATAAAAATACCCAACAGAGGGACTAGAACGTAGTTGGCATTCAATGCCTACTCACTCCCCTTCTCTGGCCCTCCTGCGTACTAGGACCTGAGGTTTGGGGAAATGACGCTCAACATAGACTACTTGAGGTATATGTAAGAGATCTAAGCGCACTCCAGAACCACTTGCCAGGACTGGGGGGAGCCACTGCATGCTGGTCAAGCCACTGAACCTGATCAAGCTGCTCCAGAATACTGCAGTCAGTAAGGAGATGTTGGTGACCCTGCAAAGATGGTGGCAGCAGCATCAAGGATACAAGAGCAGAGTCATCAACCATCTCCTTGGCAGCAAGAGGAAAGAGGCAGAAGTGCCACTGAAAGACTAACCACAGAGACACAAGTGTCCTTGGGTTGAGAGTAATCTGAACAAGTATGTGAGCCAGGGGAGAAGGCAAGCTAGGAGATACAAGAAAGACAAAGGCCTGGGCTCCTGGGTGGCTCAGCCGGTTAAGCATGGGACTCTTAATTTCAGCTCAGGTCATGATCTCACAGTTTGTGGGATCAAGCCCCATGTAGGGCTCCACACTGATGGCCCAGAGTCTGCTTGGGATTCTCTCTTTCCCTCTCTCTCTCTTTCTCTCTCTCTCTCTCTCTCTGCCCCTACCCCGCTGGTGCTCATGCTCTATCTCTCACCCTCTCAAAATAACTAAATAAGCATTAAAAAAAGGAAAGACAAAGGCTACTCAAGACACTCAAAGTGAAGGGCTCAAACCAAGGGGTGAACCAGGTTCCATGACATGATCCTAAGACTGGTATAACTTGAGGAGCCATGACCCTTTAAGAAGGCAAATTTATAAATTTATGATTACAAATTAGATACAAAACTGTATGTTTATTTAAAATGAGAAAATCATTCACACTAAAATTTTGAAAAAATTTTATGCTGATAAACACCACAATCACAAAACCCAGAAAAATAACATACATTTATTAATTAATTGCTCGATACACCCCTAGAATACTTTTAGGAAAAGTATTTTAGGTTTTGTGTGTGTGTGTGTGTGTGTGTGTGTGTGTGTATTTTTTGATTGCTTCTTCTTACATCAAAGGTTTTGTGGCATTATCTCCTATAGAGAGCACAGAAAAGTAACTCAGTCTTTCCCCCAGCATGGCTAATCAAAATTTGTTTTTTATTATTGATGGTTTAGAAAAAAATTCAGCTTCATAACTCGATATTGGTAATGTCACATAAATTTTTAGGATTATTGTCATATTCGGGAAAACCACTATCAAGATCCTTTCGTCTAGAAGCTATGGTATTTCGCGGCATGTCAAGTTCTCTTATACAGAGACTCATTCTAAACGTCCTTTGATTTGATAGTATCAATGAGCCAGGTTGTTGATTTTCTTACTATAGTGGTTAATCATGAGTGTTGTAGCAACTCACTGATGTCAGTATTAAACAAGACATTTAAATAATGATTCAGTGATGAGAATCACAAACCTACGACTCTACAGATGAGCATTCTAGCTATTTGGAGCACTGCTGCAAATGTGTGCTCTCTACACACAGGAATTCTGATTAAGTCACATTTCTCAGAAAAAAGAAAAGAAAAATGTATGGTGCATTTACTATTGAGTGTATTCCTGGCAGGAGAGAATTTTCCCTGTGACTTGGCACTGATGATGAGAACCAAATTCTCACAGCTTTACCTTTCTGAAGAATGGAAAATTATTTGCTAGACTAGCCTCTGGGTCTGCAGCAAGTTGCCTGGTGACTCCTAAAAAGATATGTCCTTGTGCTAACCCCCTGAACCTGTTAATCTGACCTTATTTAAAGGAAATGTCTTTGCAGGTGTTAAATTAAAGATCTTGAGGGGCGCCTGGGTGGCTCAGTCGGTTGAGCCTCCAACTCTTGGTTTCGGTTCAGGTCATGATCTCATGGTTCATGGGTTCGAGCCCCACATCAAGCTCTGTGCTGACAGTGTGTGGAGCCTGTTTAGGATTCTCTCTCTCTCTCTCTCTCTCTCTCTCTCTCTCTCTCCATCTCTCTCGGCCCCTCCTCCCCACTCGCACTGCCTCTGTCTCTCTCAAAATAAATAAATAGGGGCGCCTGGGTGGCGCAGTCGGTTAAGCGTCCGACTTCAGCCAGGTCACGATCTTGCGGTCCGTGAGTTCGAGCCCCGCGTCAGGCTCTGGGCTGATGGCTCAGAGCCTGGAGCCTGCTTCCGATTCTGTGTCTCCCTCTCTCTCTGCCCCTCCTCCGTTCATGCTCTGTCTCTCTCTGTCCCAAAAATAAATAAACGTTGAAAAATAAAAAATAAATAAATAAATAAATAAACTTAAAAAAAATTTTTTTTTTAAATCTTGAGATCATCCTGGATTATCCTGATGAGCCCTAAATCCAATGACAAGTGTCCTTATAGCAACAGGAAAGGAAAAGGCAGGGACACAGAGGAGGCCACGTGAAGAGAGAGGCAGAAAATGGAGCGACGCAGCCACACGCCAAGGAGCACCAAGAGCTGAAAGAGACACAGAAGTCCAAGAAGAATTCTTCCCTAGAGTATCTGGAGGGACGGTCAGCCCCCTGGCCCCCAGAGCTGAGAGAATACATTTCTGCTGTTTCAAGCCATCCAGCGTGAGGCCCTTTGTTAGAGCAGCTAGAAAACTAATACAGGTTCCATACATTCCAAACTTTGTTTCTCCTCTACTCCCCAAACATTTCCTGTGGGGCTGCCATAAGACACGTTCACGGTCTCCAGCCATGCACCTCAAGGTGCCGGTTAAGTCAGCACAGTGTGCTGCAGAGAAGCCTCCGGAAGCCCTTCCCCCTGCGGATGGCTGACAATAATTTAACTACACATGCAAGTGACTGGAAGCCTCATACACACATCTCACTAAACCCAGACTCAACACGTGCCGGACTCAGCTTCCCATTAGCTGGGTCTCAACAAACCTTCTCACCCCTCCAAGGCCATTCAACACAAGCAAAAATGTGAAGGCAAGGCAATCAGAGCGGAAGGAGGCAGACTTCTTAGCAACCATGGTTAAAATACACGACGCTTGTAACTTTACCGGAACATATCATCCCATGGATGCACTAGTAGAGTTCCCGCCCCTGGGTCCCTGGAAGGAGTTGTACAAGAAGGGGGCTCTGAGCTCAACTTCTGAGCTTCCTGGTAATCGCCTCAAGGTCAGCCTCCAGCAAGAAGGACCACATCTTTCCCTGAGATCTAAAAATGCACAGCCAACCAGCTTTCCAGTGGACTCAGTTTCTAGAAGGAAAGCAGCTCTGACAAATTTGAAGAGTTCTAGGAAGGCAAGAGCACAGAAAGTATTGAGACAAGGAAGAAAAAAAATTCCTAGGAGCTCACAAAGGGCCCCTTTAATTATACCAAGAAGAGGAAGGAAGGTGTGGACCCACTCTTGAGGATATACTTAGGGCAGAGCAGTGATGTCAATGGCCATGGAAGAGAAGTGAGTATGGCAAATCCAAACTTACTTTCATATTCTAGGCAAGATTTATCAAATAAGAAAGAATAAATATTTGTAAACTGAGTTAAAAGCTGAAGTTACGTGAAGAGGTCCTGAAAGTCTGAGGCTTCTCTAAACGGAGGTCTGTCAGCTCACCTGTAACATCCAGGGACTCACAAGAACCTATGGATGAAATAGTCCTGTAACTTCAGCGCATCATGCAGGTTGGGAGAGATGCTGCATTTCTGTAGCTGAGCAGATACAGTTAGGACTTTTGAAAACAGAAGAGGTCAATACTGGTAACTGTAGATTATCCATCTTGGGCAAGATTCTGGCACAGACTTTGAGCACATGTGTGTATGTGTGTGTGTGTGTGTGTGTGTGTGTGTGTGTGTGTAAATTTCCAGGGCAAGTTTCCATGTGCCATCAGGTTCCCAGAGAAGTTGGTGACCCCTAAAATGGTTAAAAGCTACTGACCAAAGATTTTCTTTCGGGAAAAATTGCTTAACACTCGGACTCTTCCAATCCCCTCCGACCACAGGTGGGGAAACTGAGGACATGGGGAAAGGGGTCTGTTCAAGGTCTGTTCCTTCCTCAAATTCTCACTGCCCCACCCCCACCCCCACCCTTTACATTGCTTTTTCCAAAATGCTTCTCTCTCCATCAGAAGGTATCAAGAGATGCCCAGAGCTTGGCTATGGGAGCAGGGTGTGATTTATGAGCTCTTTGTATCCCTTCCTGGGAAGGGACGGACAGTTTCTGAGCATAACACTCAAACCAAAAGGAATCCCTTTGGATTTGGAAATCCCCAGACATTCTTTGAGAAATGATGAATAGGGCTTGAATGTAATGGGAAAATCATGGGAGACAGACTGGAGATGGGCAGTCTTTCAAAGAGCAGTTGGGGTTCTTGGAAAGGAAGGCCAGGATCTCTGGGAGCAGGGTGGGTTCCCTAAGGCTCCTCTGTCCTGCTAAGTTAATTTCACTCTTTTTAAAAATTTTATTTTAGAGAAGACAGAGAGAGCACAAGCTGGGGAGAGGGACAGAGGGAGAGAGAGAGAACTAAGCAGGCTCCTGCTCCACGCAGAGCCTGACACAGGGCTTGATCCCACAACCCTGGGATGATGACCTGAGCAGAAATCAAGAGTCAGATGCTCAACTGACTGAGCCACCCAGACGCCCATATTTCACTCTTTTTCATAGACTTTCCACTCCTGCCAGATTAGGAGAAGGAATTTGACATTATTTATCTATATTTCTTCAAGCTCTTGGTGAAATTGCTTATTATAGACAAGAAGAAATGGTATGGATAGTTTGAAGATATAAACAGCTTCAGGATTCACCCTTGTTTCCCTCTGTTAAAACTTTTTTTTTTTTTTTATTTTTTAAGATTTATTTATTTAAATAATCTCTACACCCAGTGTAGGGCTCGAACTCATCACTCCAAGATCAAGAGTCACATGCTCCACCAACTGAGCCAGCCAGGTGCCCTTGTTCAAACTTTTTATTAGTGATGTGCATGAGAATATTGCTGGCATGCTTACTAAATTTGCAAGCATTATCAAGCTAGAATTATTAACTTTTCAATCAACAAACTTTTATCAAAAACTTCTAAATGAAGAAACCGAGGGGATGAAAGACACTTTTTCCTGCAAAACTCAGGAACCAGAAGCAAAATAAACAAGTACACAGTTACAGTGCACTGTGACTGTGCTGCCACAGAGAGGGAGGCATGGGGGGGGGTGGTTACAGGAGCCCAGAAAAAGGGCCCCAACCCAGATTGTGATTTCCATGAGGAGGTAATGGTTGAGGAGTCTTGAGAACAAGGCAGCAGTTAGCAGAGCAAACCTGGGAAGGAGATGACCCACTGGAGGGAAAACATATACACAGGCCCAAGTGCAGGTAAGCCCGGGTCTGTTCAGGAATCTGCATGTGGTTCTGGATAGCAGGTATTCATGGAGGTCATTCAGTGGCATCAGACAACAGATGGTCTGGTCTGGTTTGAAGGGTCCAAGATGGCTTTGCCCACATTTCTGATTATTTGCTGGCTGGGACTGGATTCAGCTGAAACTATTGATCTAGTGGCTTCACCAGCATGTTCTAAGAGTGACTGGACTTTTTACATGGTGGCTCAGAGAGAGTGTCCCAAGAGACCAAAATGGGAGCTTTGGGTAATTTATGACCTACCTTGGAAATTCCAGACATTGACTCCCAATGCATGCTGTTGGCCAAACAAGTCACCAGAGCCAGCCCAGATTCAAGGGAGGGGGATGAGACCCCATTTCTCAATGGGACAAATGTCAAAGGATTTGCATCATCTCTAAGCCACCACAATGGAGAGAAGTTCAGGGAAGTGACGCTTATATTTTCAAAAAGATAAAGTTATGGTGTCCAGGAAGGAAAAAGACAGATGGAATTCAGCTAGGGAGGAGTTGAGGGTGCTCTATAAAATAGCCTAAGTCTTAATAAAACCACAGTATAACTCATCAGCCTGATGGCCTGGTCTTCCCTGCTCTTCATTCTTTCAACAAGCACTGATTTTGTGTCCACTCTTTTCCAGCCCCTGGACAAGGTGCTGGGGAGACTGTGAATAAGACACTGTTCCTGTATTTAATCCATAAACCCATAAGTGCAACAGAATGTCACAAGGGTTGCATCTTGGAAGATGAGGGGACTCTCTAGGTACCTGGAGAGAAGAGCGGGGAAGAGGGCATTCCAGGCCGATAAGCAGCAGGAACAAAGCTGTAGAGGCATGTGGTGGTTGGTTTTAGGGCCATGTCAGCATGCTAGAATATGGGATATGGTGGCCTCGGCAAGAGCAGAAACAAAAGGGACAGCATTCAGACCCAGATGATGTCTGCCGATGGCTCAGCAGTGTGTGTGGGGGCATGTGGGCTCTTTACCTGTTTGCCTGGTATCCTTTCACATAAATAGCCCATAAGGCACTAGAATGATGCCTGCTTATTGCCTTGTGGGGGCAGAGGAACAGAACCAAATGATTGCCATTCCCAGGTACTTCTTCAAAGTGATCAAAATGGGAGAAAACTGGTCAGCTGGACACCAGGTGCCAGAGCAGGTAGGATGTGTTTCTGGCCACAGGGGCCCCTAGAACTCAGCCAGCTGACTCTGTGCCTCAGGTCCTAAGCCAGAGTTCCACGGTCCTACCCCAGCTGCCTGGGGTACACAAGAAGACAAACAAACATCAGGGCCCCCTGCCTCTACCTGCCCTCCTGCCTTCACAAGAGCCAAAAGAGATACACCCCAACATTGGGTTTTACCAGGCTTCAGTGGAGGCTACTGTGGAGTTCATATGTGACATCTCTCAACACCAAACACTCTAGGCAGGGGGAGGGGTTGGTGGGGAAGGCCTTATCTTATTCAGCCCAAAATTTCATAGCAGGACCAAGGGTTTGGTCCCAATGAGCATGGAAATTCAGGTGTGGCATAATCCTCAGCCCCACCGATGAGCTTCCAAGAGTTCAACAAAGCAACTGACCCAGCCCTAATCCCAAATACCAACAGCAAACCACATCCTAACCCAAACCCTTTCAGACCCTTATCCTCTTTGCTAACTCCACAACCATCTGAATTCCAGCTCAGTACTCATCTAACCCTATGCTAATACCAAATAAAATAACAAAATAACCTATACATTTACCTCCAATCAATCCTGTACTGCCTTCAGCCCTAACTTTGACTCCAATTCCAACCTCACCCTAGGTCAAAGCAAAGGAAGGGTCTCTGGAGAGAAAATCACGACTGCTCCACAATCTGGAGGCCTTGACCGACAGCTGTCTACAATTTGTAACTTGAAATGTGTCTTGAACCACTGTCCTCCGGGTTTAAAACCTGATAGGAGACTATTGCCATTATTAAAGGATTTAATGCCCAGAAATCTATTTGGAAAGAATCAGACCTTAGAAATCCATAGCTGAGAAATAGAGGCATTTTAGTTATTTCCTCTGCAAACAGCAGACTGGGATGAAAATTCTTCTATCCCAAACCTTGGGCTGCCAGGAGTCATCGGGAAATGGGATTATCTTCAATTTATAAATGTTGAATAACTGCCAGCTTCTAAGGAGAGAGGAGATAAGTAGAAGAGTCCAAAGGAGAAGCAAGATTTTTTTTAAAGAGACCCCAGCACGTTTCGTTCTGACTTAGTGTCTGGCCTTCTCCCCACCCTGGAAGGCTGGTTAGGGGTGCCCAGCCCATGGCCCAGAGGCTAAGAGCCTGAATGAGGGGCAGGGAAGGTGGGGTTTCAGAGCACGGGGCCGAGCTAAGTCCCAGAGTTGTGTTCTGTAGGAGAAGGCAGAGGTCAGTCTGGAAATGTGATTCCAAAGTGGGCTGTCAATCAGGGAAATAAGACAAATAACTGAGGCTGAGACACAAAGCCCAGGGGCGGGATGGCTGGAGCGGGGAAGGCCAGAAAGAGAAACTGCAGGTTGGGGCAGGCCAGTTGGGGGATGGGGGAGGCAGTCTGGAGAAATTCCAGGATCCAAGTGCCAGTACCCCACCCAAGCAGGTTTTACACCCTAACAGCACAAGTTTGCATGGAAAAGCCAGATTCCTTTTTTAATCACACTTTCTTCCCCCCGACAAAATTGGAGAATATTTAGCAAGTCTAAAAAAGTTTCTAGAAGCGAATTAAAATTAACTACAACCCCTAGGGGCGCCTGGGTGGCTCAGTTGGTTAAGCGTCCGACTTCAGCTCAAGTCACTATCTCGCGGTCCGTGGGTTCCAGCCCCGTGTCGGGCTCTGGGCTGATGGCTCGGAGCCTGCTTCCGATTCTGTGTCTCCCTCTCTCTCTGCCCCTCCCCCATTCGTGCTCTGTCTCTCTCTGTCTCAAAAATAAATAAACGTTAAAAAAATTTTTTTAACTACAACCCCTTGACTTGGGTTACGGTCATTTAAAGGGGCAATGTGACTAGCACTTCATCATTTCAAGAATTTGTCCTCTTACCTTCCAGGCTTAGTTGCTAACATCTAGAAGAAAACAGCTTCTGCTCTCTTTCTTCGTCCAAGAGGACAAGACCTCCTGACCAGAAATCAAGGCACAGCTGAGGCTGACTGAGCAGATGCTATTCCCTGCACTGGAAGGGAGGTGGGGGTCCGTTCAGAGGATGCGTGCTGGTTGTCTCCCGCGTGGCGGCGCTGTGCTGGCCCCGGGGTTACAGCCTGGCACATACCACCCCTTCTCTGGGCACTTCCACCTCCTGCAAAGGCTACCGATGGTCCCCAGGCCAGCTTCCTCCGTGTATCACTGACACACCCCCGTGTGCACCCACTCCCATACTCCCACACCACAGCATCACACAGGTGCCTGCACCCTCGCAAATACATTCGCGGACGCACACAATCACTCACACCGATGTCCTCGCTTGCACGCTCACATCACAGCGACATACACTTACACGCTCAAAGACTACACACGCACACGCATGCCCTCGGACACACTCTCACACATGCCGTCACTGATGACCACACACTTCAGTCACGTGCTCCTTCTTTTGTGCTCCCTTGTCCCCTGGAGAAAAGTCAGCAGGTGGCATTTAATATAATTAATTATATAATGTCACTCACCCACCTCTCTCAGCCTGGATGCTTCCTAAGTTCACTCTGGTAAAGCCCACCTTCCTGCACAGTGCCTGGCACATGGTAGGTGTCGACGGTGTTCACTGCATGAGCCATGACCCGCTCCTAGACACCCCCTCTCTCTCAGGCTGGAGTTACAGCTGGGAAAACAAAACCCGAGGGAGCTCGTCAGAAAACTGGCAGGTGCTACAGCAAGTGTCTCCCAGCTCAGCTCTCCCCTGTGCCCCATCTGGGGTAGACACAGGCAGACAGCACCCAGCCGGCGAGCCTTCCCTGCTCCTGCCACCCCTCCAGGTGACATCACCACAGGTCCCACCCTCGGCCTCAAGGAGCCAGAAATGGGGTTCCTCGGCCCTCAGAAAGTTGACCAATGCCGGGAAAGAGGGATGTACTCACCAGTTGCATGCAGGACTCTGGATAAACCTGAATGGCTGAGAAACTCAGAAGTGAAGAGAGCTGGGGCAGGACAGGATGAGACGGGACAGGGTGGGTCCTGGAGCACTGCAGGGTGGGTCCTGCAATATTTGGGAGAGCAGACAGAAAAGGCGCCTCAGGAGAGGCAGACCAAAGCCTCACACAGTCACCTTGCCCTTTCTCTTGCTCAGTCAGCAACAGACCACAACCAGGGCCCGGACTGGATACCAAACTAACAGCACAGGCTCCCATCCCTATCCCTATCATGATGGCCATACCATACTAACAGTAGGATAGTCTGTTCTACCCACACACACACACACACACACACACACAGCCTGCAGAGCTAAGGCAGGTCCAGGATACGGACCTTGGCCTGGCAGTGGGGGATCAGGGCTCAGAGCGGGGGAGAAGGTGGGCTGGGGTAGGGCTGTGGTCGCTTTCTGTGGTCAGAGCTGCAACTCTGAGCTCCTAAAAAGAGCCTCAGGTTTGGGGAAGGAGAGAAGACTTGGGGGATGGGGAGAGGGCATCTCTGATCAGATTTGGCCATTATCACACATCCCTGATGCTGTGCCCCATCGTGGGACTCCCCCCACCCCTCTCGGGGCCCCCATCGCACAAGCACAACCCTGGAGAGCAGGCTCCAAACACCCCTCAGTGAGGGGCTCAAGGATGGGGGGAACCAGGACACGCTCTCCTCCTCACCCCACAAATACCGAATCTCCCTTTTGCCTTCTACAGGGCCAGCGTCAGGCATGACCTTTGCTCCTTGGTGCCGCCTCCTTCACCACCCACCGCCAGCCTGCTCGCCACCTTGGGGCCATTAGCATTTTTAAGGTTCTTATTCCCATACACATCCTGCCCTGGGATTGTCTCTTCCTCAAGGTATTAGCACCTTCCACTTGCCTTTTATCACCCCAGCCCCGCCTGCCTGGGGTCAGCCTTCAATCCACAAGCGTCTGGGGAAGAGCCAGGAAGCCTGCTCACACTCCTTTCACAGTTCATCCCTTTCCGTCGGAGGCATGTCCTGAGGTCCCGAGCCCCCTCCCACCTTTTCTCCCTTCCCCCCCACGAGAGGTGTTCCCATAATCAGTAGGCATCAGTCGGCTCTAATCAACCCCCTGTTTTGACTATTTTAGCAGCAATAAAAGGGCCATAAAGAGAAAGTCAGTGGGCCCTCTAGGAGCATGGATCTCCTTTGCTGTGATATAATGAAAAACACCAAGTGCTTCCTCAGAGCCCTAAGTGACAGCGTGGCAAGCAAAGCTATTGGAGGAAGCCTAATTATGCTATAAATTAAAGGCCTTTTTTTTTTTACCCAACATTATGACCTTTAATAAGATTGTTTTTACAACCGGCTGTCAATAAATCATGCAGGAGCACCAGTAAGAAGCATTCTCTGAGAACTTCTGCGAATTTCATTAGCTGCAGTTTATTTGGTTTTGGCGAGCTATGATGTTTTTTAAATCTCAAATTAAAGGCTCTGAACCATAAAAGCTAATTCAGAAAAGTTCCTGTTTCAGCCTCTGAAAACAAGCTTCCCTAATTGCAGAAATTAGCTGAGATGTGGCCAGGCCAGGAGGTCATTAGCTGGGAAGCAATGACAAGTGGCTGGGACTTCACCAGGCCCAGCAGCCACGAGCCCCCTAAAAACCTAAAGGTGCCAGTCCCAAGGGACAGCTGGCCCTACAGTGGCTGGCTCTGGGAGGTCCTCGTCCTGAGGACTACTGATGTCAAAAGGGACAGGCCAGCTCAGCTACTGGGGCAGGAACGGCCTCAGCCAGTGTCCTTAGGCCAACAGATTGGGAATCCACAAAGCCCTTTAACCCGCCGCTCAGAACTCCCCACCTGAGCTTTCTTGACTTCAGTTCTCGTCCTCCTCAGAACACTAACATTGGCTGTATCAGTGTTATAAGCTTTCTGAAAGATATATAAGGAGAATATATAAAGAATAGGACATATAGGTGGCAAATTCAGAGGCATCGCCATGACAAAGGAGTGCACACAGTGAGCAGAAACGTGGCCAATGGTGTGAGGTCTGCTGCCCACCTCTTAAGAAAGCAGGTGAACCTGCTGTATGCCACACGCAGCTGGTGCCTGAGTACAGACTTACATCAGAAACCCTGCGTTTAAAGTCCAGCCCTGCTATGAATTATGGAGCCTTGTGTGGCATGTACAATTAAGATTGTGAAGCCAGACAGACCTTGTTCAAATACTGGCTTCAGGACTTGCCAGCCAAGTGACCTTAGGCAAAGTATGTCATCTTTCTGGGCCTCAGTTTCCTCCTCTGTAAAATGGGGATAGTCTCAGTAGTCTCCCCAGAGCATTGTTTTGAGCAAGAGGAAGCAGAGGCAGAGACAGGGCTGCTGTCTATCGGCTCTCAATAAACACCAGCTGGTGACAACGGTAGTAAGAAGGACAACAGCGTTTCCTCCTGGGTCTCAGCTTCACCCCCTACAGAAAGGGGGCTGGATCTGAAGGATTTCTAAGGCCACTTCCATCATGGAGTGGAAGTGATTCGAAGAGATGTAAACTCTCCTGCTTAAACCCTTCAAAGGCTTCCCATTACCCACAGAATGAAGTCAAAGCTCCTCAGAAAGAGCCCGTATGCTTGGATCCCTGCTGCCCACTCCACCCCTACCCCCCCCCCCCCCACTCCACTGGACCTCTCCTGCCAATCACTGTCCCAGAGCTCAAGAGAATTTGATGCGCAATAGCCCCTGCCTCTGGGCTCAGGTACACGGTCTCCTCTCTGCCTAGAATCCCCCCTGGAGCCTCTTCACCTGGCTAAGACCTTCTCCCAGACCCCCAAAGTCACTTCTCCCAGGAAGCTCCCTACTCTCAGCCCTCCCCCCCCCATTCCCACAGGATCTACTTGTAACACCTGCTACTTCTATCAGGGACCCCATCACCCCACACTGATGGTTTTGTCCAACCTGCACCCTCACCTAAGTAGGCAGCAAAGACCATATTGATTTGGGTCCCCAAATCCCAAAACCATCCTTGGCACATGATATGCCCTTAAAATATTTGTCAAAGGAACGTTCATGAAATAGCATTCAGGGACAGAAATCTAGCAAAAACGGTATGCAGAAATAGATGAAGTTATTTTGTCAACAGACATTTGAGTTGTAACTAGGAGTTAGGTTTTTTTTTATCTTAATGAAGTAATTATACTGAAGATCGTCAGAAAACGAAACTTTAATACCTCTTCCCGTAGTCTTACCATCTGTTCATCATCTCTCTTTTCTCAGAGAACGAGGAGGAGAGACGGAGTCGAGATGAGACCTCATAGGGTGAGGCTGGGTCAGAAAGGATCGCCTTTGAGAACCAGGAGACACAGAGGCATGCCCTGGGTGGGTTCCATTCTCCTCGCCCCCAACTCTTTTCCTCCACGCTCCCCAACCTGCCCAACTTCCACAGCCCAGGATTCCTTTCTCCTAGGGGAGAAACATCAGTGGTTCTAAAATTTCCGAATGAAAACCATCCGTGAAGTCGTGCGTGGGAAATGAAATGCCAGCACAAGGGCGTCAGTGACTGTGGAGAAATCATGGCATCTACACTCACCTGGGCTTCCTTTGGTCTGCCTCATTAATCAGCTCCCCAGGTCATCGGGGTGTCTCGCCTCAGGCTCACAGGTCTGGTTTTTGTATAATACACATTTCCCCCAGTTTTTATTTCATCTGCTTTTTTCAAGCAGCCTTTCCATTATTTCTGAACATTTGAGTTAAAAAAATGTAAATTACAGACGCCTGTGGATTGACGTAATGTGAAAAGAAGGCGGCTGTTTCCCCTCCCTCCAAACAGGGACCATGGTTTTTAAAACTAATAAACCCCTTAAACCTCATGAAGCCCACTTCAACCTTTTTAAATGGCTATTTTCAGAAAGGAAAAGGGAAAAAGAAGAAGCCAGGAAACATGTTTGGGGCAATGCCTTGGCAGGAGGGGGAATGACCCCTGCCAGGGCAGATGTCATCTGTCCCCTCCCTCAGGTCCAAGGTGGCAGCCCATGAAGAATCTGGGAGGGGAAAGCCTCCCACTCGTGGAAGAGCCTTGGAAGTCCTCATAGAAAGGAGAGACTGAACGGACAGATGCAGGAGACAGGAACTTCATGGTACAGAGAGGCTCTGGAGAAGGTGGGAGCAGAGGGATTGAGAGGGACATAGGAGGGATCAGTTTTGATACCCAAGTTGGGATAGTGAGTGGGAGGGCACTGGGAGGAGAAAACGGTGAGGAAGGTGGCCTGGCCGGGAAGGAAAGTCAACAGGATCTGCCTTTTCTAGAAACAGGAATTGAATGTGGAGGAGACTATGAAGCTGGGAATCATGGGTGGAACAGAGATCAGAAATAGCTCTAGGGAGACAACAAAAGCCACCTTTAAAAACTGATCCCACCTCTAATGTGTGCAAGACTCTCCTATTTTTGCCACTCAGTGAGGGTCCCACTCAGTAACCACTAGAGACAGAGTCAAGGGTCACTTACCTTACCCCAGAGGACTCTGGCTGACTGTCTACTCAGGCATTGGGTCCTGCTCTGCCCGTAGCCCTGAATCAAATGCTTGGCAGAGAAACGCACAGAAGGCATCCAGCAACATTCATAGAATGAATGAATGAGCTAACACACGAATGGATCAATGAATGGGTGAAATGACCGTCTTCGAAGCAACTGTAATCCTTCTGGAAAGAAGTACAGGTGCCTCTCTTCCAAGCGTACCAGCAGTATGCCCCAGAACAAGCCTACCATGTACAGCTGCACAGGTACTAGGGATCCAAATCAAAAATTTCCCTCCCAAAGTGACCTCTCATTCAGACAGCAAAAGTTCCTAGGAACAGCTGAGAAGTTTCTCTCTTGCTTTTTCTGTCTCTTCTAGGTTCAACAGGTTGGAATTTCAAAATCAGAGAAGGACCAGCAAAGTTGATTTGGAAGTGCCCCAGGGAGAGGCTGGTGTGAGCCACTCTGCATTTGCCACATGGGCTGATGATCCTCCCCAGCTTCCTGAGGGATGGCATCAGCTCTTAGGATTTCTGAGGGTGAAACGGGTCTTTGGAGTTTCTGGATTTGCCTCCCGGACTCAAGGAGATTCCCAGCAAATCCGCTATTTACACTTGTAAATAGAAGTGTTTCGCTTCTATTCTGGTTTGGTTTGGAAAGAATTTCTCGAATGCTTCCACCTCCCGAACCATCGAACCATCGAGTAGGCTTTAAAAGTATCACGCTTAGCCCTTCCCTACCACACCCACACCAGAGAGCACGGCTAGGGTCCTCCAGGGGGAAATGCTTCTGCACCCTAGGTCCCTGGGATCCGTGCCTCCTTCTCAGCAGTTGCAATGGAGGGGCTAGATGAAGGGGAGATCACCCTTCGAATCAGCCAATGTCCCTTCCTCAGCTGAAGTCAAGGAGATGTGAATGGGTTGCCAGTCGAAAGGCAAATCTAAGTGTCCCCCACGATTTGAGCTGGATGAGGGAAGCACACGCTTCATCACTGTCATTCTACTCTGGCTTATAATTTAGGGAGCAGAGGATACGTTCTCGTGGAGCTCAAAATCTTGAGCTGCAACTCTTCAAGCTAAAAGTACAATCACTTAAAAAAAAAAAATACGACTGCTTATCAACTTTATGCGCCTCCTATTTAGATGTGAAAAATGCTCCAGAGGGAAGTTTCATGAGCAAAGGCCAGAATTCACTGCGTATTTCCCACAAATAGGGCTCACTGGTTTGTTCTGCGAGAAAGAAAACCCAGAGGAGCCACCCAGCAGGCCTCTCGGGCAAAACAGAATCTAAGCCAGATTAAAAAATCCACTTCAGGACTTTTTTATTGCTGGGGTGGGTTGGAGAACTGTCAATGGGCAGGAAAATAGCACATCTGGAATGTGGCTCTGTCCCCTTGATGGCTGGTATAACTCAACTTGTATGTCAGATCTTTTTTTGTTTTTTCTTTCTTTTCTTTTTTTTTTTTTTTTTTTAATGGCCAAGATTTATCTGGCTTCTATTCATTTTTTAAGTCCAGGGTGAATACGATGGTTGAATTCTATACGTTTACATTTGTGTAAATTAAAAGTCGTATTTCACTACCGGGCTGGTCTCTTGCTTGTCTTCAAGGTGAAAATGGCAAAACTGAGCACTATGATCCAAGGCACTGATTACCCTTCTCACCCAGAAGATACTAAAAGAGAAAGATCTTGTGATTTTCTTCACTAAAGCTATATCCCCTTTGTGCCTTTATAAAATCTGGTTCTGGAAAAGTTGGCGCCAAGATGCTCAAACTGAAGTAGAATTTTGGATTAATTTAGTCAGTCATGTTCTGACTGTGGCAACAAGAGGCTATTTTAGGCCTTTTTTGCAGCAAGCAAATTGGTTTGTAAAGTTGATAGAGCCATTTTAACTCCTAAAGGGATTTGAGAGGAAAGTGAGCGGACCCTTCTGGAGACAGTGGTCTATTGCTTTTTCGTCCAGGGGCTGATATCAGTTTTGACCATAAGGGAATGCCTTTTTCATGGAAGTCCACACTTGGCATTTGCTCTGAAGTTAAAAGCAAGAGCAATGTAATAAACGTTTGGTAACAACCCCCCACATACTTAGATTTATTGGCTAGTTAAATCTTTAATGGTTAAAGTTAAAAACCTTTTATTTCAATGGCCTGGGGATTTGCACAGCTGGAAAGTTGCATTTTAATATATTCAAATTGGAATAGAAAAGCCAAAATTGACCAGGACATTGACTGTGTTTCTTGGATACTCCCAAACTCGTAGTAAGCAGATGGCAGCCATGGCCTTGCTGTAGGTCTACCCTCCTCACCCCAAGCCAAGCCTGAAGGGGAAAGAAGAGAGGGGAGAAGGAGGCATGCGCTGCAGGGACCCGTGGGGCGGGCTCCCTTCCTACCTTCACTCACCTGCTTCACTCACCTTGTTCTCCACCCAAGTAGTTGAGAAATCACAGAGCATCTATTCTCTGGCTCTGCCACCCAAGTGGCCCATATTGGTTGGGTCATGCCCTACCAGTTTTGCCCTTCTGGAAACTCAGCTGGTGGCATGCGAAAGCAGTGGCAAAGGGACTGGGGCACCTGAGTTGATGGGGGTTGATAACATGATGAAGGGAGATGGGGGAGAATGGACTATCAAGGCATAAGGACAGTACAGCGTCTGAGAGGTGAAAGTGATGGCAGGGACAGGGGGTGGTGCTGGTGACATTTAACCAAAGGAGGGAATTTCAAATTGCTTTCCATGAATTATCTCATGGATTCTGCAATTTGGTACTATTTTACTCTCCTTTTACAGATAAGGAAACTGAGGTATACAGAGGCTGTCCGAGGGAGGGGCGCCTGGCTGGCTCAGTCAGTAGAACATGCAACTCTTGATCTCAAGGCTGTGAGTTCAAGCCTTGAACTCTCTTGAGTGTAGAGAGTACTTAAAAATAAATAAAATCGTCGGGGCGCCTGGGTGGCGCAGTCGGTTAAGCGTCCGACTTCGGCCAGGTCACGATCTCGCGGTCCGCGAGTTCAAGCCCCGCGTCAGGCTCTGGGCTGATGGCTCGGAGCCTGGAGCCTGTTTCCGATTCTGTGTCTCCCTCTCTCTCTGCCCCTCCCCCGTTCATGCTCTGTCTCTCTCTGTCCCAAAAATAAATAAATGTTGAAAAAAAAAATTAAAAAAAAAAAAAAATAAATAAATAAATAAAATCGTAAAAAAAAAAGAGGTTGTCCAAGTTCATGTTGTTAGAAAAAGGTGGAGCCAGGATTCAACACCAGGCAGTCTCACTCGAGAGCCTGCCACCCTAAAAGCCTGCAACCCTCAAAGAGTGAAGGACGGGGACGCCCAACGTCTTGGAAACTAAGGAGCATGAGTGTTACAATCACCAGTAAAGCAGAACCAGTAAGGATTATCTCTGCTGCTTTCGGGACACATGAAAATGAAGAAATCGTCATCCTCACGCACAACTCACAAAGGCACACTGTCACTTCACCCGTCAGCTCTTCAGGTACCTTAACCCAGAGACAAAGACGTTCTGACAAAGAGGTTATGCGCTCATCTACTGACTTCTTGGGCACTTGCTGCAGAGACACAGAGACATCATGGGACCAATGCTCTCACACAGGTGCACCACCAATCAGACTTACGTCACATACTCACACACATTTGTGCATGCCACAGGGTATTCCTGGATGATCCCTTGGGACTCAGCGCTGCCATTATTTCTCAGATGACAGACTACCGTCTGTCCTGCTGACAGTGATCCACCTGGCCCACGGTGGATCCTGAAGGACGAAGGATAAAGCATGCGGATCGCACTGCCAGGAATATAAGATGATCCAAAGGCCCCCAGGACAAAATAGAAAGAAATAGGACCATCTACTCACCACTTCCAATCCCCATCCCAAGAGCCCTGAGCTGTCACCTAGAGAAGGGTCAACCCAGCCTTTGCTAGTGACCTTTGTCAGGAGGAGGTTAAAGCTCGAACCCGGGACTTTAGTCACCAATAGTTATCTCAGCATCCAGGATGAAGGCTGAAGGCACGGGGGTCGGATCACTCTTCTTAAGTACACTTGATTGCTGGGTCCCAAGGAGAGAAGATTCTTGATGGAAAATGCCAGGCTAGTTCTGAAACACTAATATTTCTCATATGGAGGCTCACAGACGTTCACAGGGTTTTCAATTTCAAGGCCATTTTGGTTTTTTATGGGGTTTGATGTTCTCTGCACAAACATAGGTTTAATAATTGACAGAGTGCCAGGCTGCCCATTTTGGCACTTACAGGCCTGCCGTTCAGGACAGTGAAGCCACTCAGTTCATATGGCCCACAAAGCCACGACAGTCTACTGCCTGGCACAGAGACCTTGCCAATTGCAGGAAGTTGGGAAATAAAAGAAACGTTTCAAATAAAAAGATGTCAATTTAACAGCCAGGGACCTGGAAACAGATGTTCCTTGCATAGTCGGAGAGCCGCCCACCCGCCCGCCCATCCGTCCTCCGGGTTTTCAAAGTCACTTCTTGTCAGGTGCCCTGGTTAAGAGGGAGAATTAATGAGCTGTGCTCCATTTTACGGCTGCCGTCTGATGTGGGAGCCGTGTGCGGAGTGCTCCGCGGACAGGCCAGCCCGGCCCCCAGCCCTTCCTCCAGCAGCTCAGCTTGGATCAAAGCGGAGAGCAGCTCAGCTTTTATAGCAAAATGATTAAAACCACGTGGGGCTTGTTTCCTCACACGTGACCTCCCGTCAAAGTGCAGAGGGGGGAGCGGAGGAAAGGTGAACCCAGGGGTCTCCAGGCCGAAGGAAGGGTAGGACCCGGGAGGCAGACACCACAGAAAACGAGCACGGCCATCGATATGCATGTGCACACACTCACAAATAATGCCTTTTCCCTGCAAGTTGAAACCTGGCCCCAGAATGAGCAGCCAGAGGACCTAATTAGCCCAGTTAGCGGGGAGCATTTAGCACCATAGATAGATAGATGATAGATAGATAGATAGATAGATAGATTCCTAGCTATCCAATTACTCCTAATCCTTGTTAGAAAGTACAACTGGATTGCACTGACAAAGTAAGTCTCAAATGTCCCTGCTGCATCTAGACAAAAAATTTCTCATCCATCCTTGGATGGATGCTTGTCTTTGGCAATTCCACTGCACCCGAACATCAGAACTCCCCTGTGGTAGGTAGCCCCCCTTCTTATAGCTCAGTTGATTCCCCCACCCTGGTATTCATGTGTAATCTCCTCTTCAAGCGAGCAAGGACCGGATTTAGTGACTTGTCTCTAGCAAGCAGAATGAAGCCGAGGTAATGAGATGTCCCTTCCAAGATTATGTTATTAAAAGACGGTGGCTTCCTTCTTGGGCTCATTTACTCTGAAGGAAGCCAGCTGTCATGGTGTGAGCTGGGCTAGGAGGGGGCCCACATGGCAAAGCACTGAGAGAGACCTCTTACCAGCAGCCAGAGAGGAACTGAACCTTGCCAGCAGCCGCAAGAGTGAGGTTAGAGGCAGACCCTCTCCCAGTCGAGTCTTGAGACTATGGCCCCGGTCACCTTGATGGCAGCCATCTGAGACACCCTCAGCTGCACCTGAATCCTTGGCCCACAGAAACTAAGCAATAATAAATGACTATTGTTTTAAGCTGCTAAGTTTGGGCTAATTTGTTAGGCGCCTTAAATGACTAATACACCTACCTTGGCTCCTCCTCCACACCTGAAAATCACACGTCCTTCAATCTTGGCTCCTCCCTGAGATAATCCTGTGCAGCCAGGCGTAATTTACTGCAATCTTTACGTGGGGCTTCTACACCATCAGCCCCACTGCGGCCTTTAGCTCTCTGAGCTCATCCCAGTCACCCTGGCCTCCTTGTTGTGACTTGAACGCACCAGATATGCATCCACTTCAGGGCTTTGCACTTCCCCAGGGCTTACCCTCTCTCCTCCTTAGAGTCTTTGTTCAAACATCACCTTCTCAGCTAGGCCTTTCTTGACTAATCTGCTTAAAAAGGAAATCTCTTCCACCCCACCCCCAGAGCTTCCTACCCACCCTCTTCCTGCTGAATTTTTGCCATAGTCTTTGCCATCATCTATCATACTACATCTTACTAATTTTATTTCTTGTTCGACCCCTCTCTCCCCTAGACCAAAGGCAGGGATTTTTGGAATTGTTGTCTGTTTCATTTGCCCCTTCATTCCCAGTGTCTAGAACCCTGCCTGGAACATTTTATAGGCATTCGATAAAGACTCACTGAATAAATGAGTGAATGAGATAGTTCTCCCATGTTCTTTAAGTTTATTTGTTTTGAGAGAGTGTGTGTGCAAGCACGGAGAAGGGGCAGAGAGAGTGGGGGGAGAGAGAATCCCAAGCAGGTTCTGTGCTGTCATCTCAGAGCCCAACACAGGGCTTTAGCCCACGAACTGAACCATGAGATCATGACCTGAGCTGAAATCAAGAGTCAGATGCTTAAGTGACTGAGCCACCCAGGCGCCCCCAGTTCTCCCATTTTCTAACCACCTACTACTGTCTCCTAAATACATATTGTCATTAGTCCTCCTAACAACTCCACAAGGTTGACGTTATTGTTTTTCATTTTACAGAACGTAAAACCTGAGGCCAGAGGATGCTGCATTATTCAAGGTCCTGCAGCTAATACGTGGGAGTACTAGGATTTGACCCTCCTACATTCACTTCTCTACACTTCTTCCATGGCACTGGCTAACTGTTTACAGTTAACCAAGTGCTTTCCAAAGCAGTGATCTCATCTAACCTTCACGATAACCCTGTGAAAAAGGCATTAAAATTATTATCTCCATGTTGACAGAGATGGAAATCGAAGCTCAGAGAGGTTAAGGCATCTGCCTTAACAGAGCAGAGCCAGCGCAGAATTTCTCTGGCTCATAAAAAAGACATTGACTGAGCCGCTTCTGGGTGCCAGACACCATGAATAATAGCACCGGGTCCCCCTCAAGGCCTCTGGCTCTCCACTCTCCCCAGTCCTGTGGGGCTCTGTGTTGGCCACTGCAGTGTGGTGAGTACGCACTCAGGGTGACCACAGATAGAAGATCTTTCTAAATGTCAATTTGTGTTGTTCAGACACGGCCTGAAGGCGGCTGATCTGAAGGGAGACTGACAGGTGAACACTGAGGTCTTGGGGAAGGGAACCAGAAGACATGACAGAGAAGGGGATTTTTCAAGATGGAGCCGGAAGATGCATTAAGCCAAAGGAGGTTGAGGTAGCTGAGCTTTTTAAAAATCCTCTTTTATCCTTATGCCTCATTCCCATCCCCCCACAGGGAGCCACGTTAAGGCATTTGGTGTATATGGATCTCTTGGTTCGTGCCTTTGCAAAATGCTTAGCTTTCTTTTGGGGCGTTCAGTCTTCTCCACCTAACGCAAATGTTGTACAGCTCCCTCTGCCTTTTACTCATCCGCTCAGCACTGTTTAAAGATCCATGCATGTTAGTGAGCGTACATCTAACCCCTTGCTTCTCACTGCGAGGTAATACTCCACGGCGTGTAGCTACCACCTCTTATTATCCACCACCGCGAGGATGACCCCCACCACGGCAATACTGTCGCGCACGTCCCTGCCACACCCCGCCTGGGCCTGTGTGAGTGGACTGCTGGCACGTAGGGTAGAAACATCTTCATTCAGTAGCGCCCGCGGCTGTCCTGATACACTCCTACCAGCATGGCACGCACGTTCTTGTACCTCATACCCCTCCCAGCACTTGGTGTCATCCAGCCTTCCAATTTCCACCAGCCCGATAGCTATAAAGTTTATATCTCATTATTTCTTTAATGCGCCTTTCTCTGATTATAAATGAGTTCGAGCAACCCTTCATTTGCTTGTTGGCCTTTTAGGTTCTCTTGAGTGGACTAATCGGATCTTAAGTGGAAGGAGGGAGATTAGTCCACAAAACTGACCTGGATTCCTGGAAAAGGGGGAAGGGGTGGGAGGTCTCCAGGCATAGGAACCACAGATGCTCAGGCAACACTTCGAACTGGAAAAGGCTTCCAGGTGAACAGTATGGGCCTCAGCCATGGGGTTTTCCTTGAAAACCATCTTTTTTTTTTTTTTAATTTTTTTTAACATTTTTTATTTATTTTTGAGACAGGGAGAGACAGAGCATGAACAGGGAAGGGTCAGTGAGAGGGAGACACAGAATCTGAAACAGGCTCCAGGCTCTGAGCTGTCAGCACAGAGCCCGACGCGGGGCTCGAACTCACGGACCGCGAGATCATGACCTGAGCCGAAGTCGGCCGCCCAACCAACTGAGCCACCCAGGCGCCCCGAAAACCATCTTTTTACTTTCTCCAAAATACAGGACAGAACGTAGAAAACAGACTGGCTCAGAAGGGGAGAATGGAGTTGGCCAGGAAGATAGAAGCTGAATTCAGTCAAAGCATATGTCCTGGAAACTTAAATTGGATTCTGCTAAAAGGAAGCATTTCTGTTATTTTAAAAGACACAATCAAGAGACTGAGAGGCAATCCGCGATGTGAGAAAAGATTTTTGCAGAATAAATATATGACAAAAGACTCAGATCCAGAATATATAAAGAACCTCTACAAACCAGTAAGAAAAAGACAAACCGCTCAATAGAAATATGGGCAAAAGACTTGAACAAGCTCTTCACAAAAGAGGCTATACAAATGGCCAACAACCATATGAAAATGTGCTCCGACTTCTTCAGGAATCAGAAATACAAAGGGGAACATCGATTTGAGTTACTACTATTACACCCACTAGTGTGGCTAAAGTGAAAAAGAGAAGCCAAATGTTGGATGGAACACAACTTGGCATATCCTCTTTGGAAAGCTAGTCAACAATATCTTCTAAAGCTGCTCCTTGGGCATGTATAAACCCTTTGCTCAAAAACTCCATCCTAGGTACATATCCAACAGAAATGCATTCTCCAAAATACACACACAATAGTGCTCATAGAGTCACTATCCATAGCATACAACAACTGGAAACTACCCAAAGACCCCTCAACCATCGAATAGATAAGTAATTGTAGTATATTCACATAACGAAGTAATACACAGCAACAAAAATTTAAACAATCAGGGCACTTGGGTGGCTCAGTTGGTTGAGCGTCCTACCCTTGATTTCAACTCGGGTCATGATCTCATGGTTTGTGAGTTTGAACCCCACACTGGACTCTGCACTGACAACAAGGAGTCTTCTTGGGATTCTCTTTCTCCACCCCACTCTTCCCCCGCTCGCTCGCTCTCTCTCTCAAAATAAATAAACATTTTTTTAAGTTTAAAAAAATCTTTCATGGGTACCAGTTGCCTCGCTCTGGCACCATACTGACAAACCAGGCATAGGAGACACACGGGAGGGGGGAACTGGCAACAGGCTATGGAAATATCACATATAAGAACAGATGCTGGGGTGTCTGGGGCTTAGTCGGTTGGGCGTCAGACTTCAGCTCAGGTCATGATCTCACAGTCCATGAGTTCGAGCCCCACATCAGACTCTCTGCTGACAGCTCAGAGCCTGGAGCCTGCTTCGGATTCTGAGTCTCCTCTCTCTCTGCCCCTCCCTGGCTCATGCTTCGTCTGCCTCTCTCTCAAAAATAAATAAAGATTAAAAAGATTCAAAAAAAAAAAAAAAGAACAGATGTTCACCCTGCCTTGCTTTGTGAGCCGAGTACAAGTGAGTACACAGTCGGTGCGTACCTCGTGAGATTTCAGAGAATAAGATAGGAGTGTCCTAAACATGGGGAGGGCTCTACCAAGAACCAAGCACTTTGTGTATTTTATCCCACTCGTGCCCGTCTGCAGCTGAGTGAATTGAGATCCTTATAGGCAACATGAGTTGCCTGAGGCCATACTGCCTATAAGTCCCAGAGCTAGATCTGGTCCTCGGGTCTCCTAGCTTAAGTTTCCTTCTCTCAGACCACATTACCAGCTTGATCTGAGCCACAGCAATCAGGGGAGCACCCCCCCCCCCCCGCCCCAGGGAGGAACAAATTACACAGACGTTGAAGGATGGAGATGATTCATGAGAGCAGACAATGGAGGAAGCCAGAGCGTGTGCTATGGCAGGGAAATGCCAAGTCCAGGAGCTTACAACCTTATCTGGAATTCAGCTTCCTACAGAGGAGCTGCTGGTGGTTCTCTCAGGAGACAGGCAGAAAGAATGACCAGGGGAGTGCAGCTGACCCACCCCCACCCCAGCCCTCGCTGTCTTGCCCCTTCTGTAAAGCCCTAGAAGTCTCTCTTCCCAAAGGCTCTCTGTGCCCCCAGATTTATTTTGCTTTCTTTCGCTAAATCAAACTTTATCAGACAGTTTTACTATCAGCCGTTAAACCAAAATGTGTTTGTGCAACAGTAAACACCTTGTTACTGCAGGGAAGGATTACATAAACAACAGTGGAGACGAGGCCTGACTCACTGTACCCAGGAGCCGGTGGCCCTCAGTGGGGATGGAGGAGGGCAGACTGGAGGGCACTGCGGGGCACCTCAGAAACTGAGGGCAAGGGGAAGGGTCCACACTCTGCTCTGGGGCATCTGCTTTCACCAGAATGGAATGGCTGGCAACCATTTCTCCAGTCAGAGGCTGACAGGCATGTCCTCTAGAGATCCCAGAAGGTACATGGACCCTCCCCAGAGCGCTGGGGGAGTAAGCAGACAGGGAGGGATGGGAGAAATGCTAGGCAGGAGGTGGGGGTGGTTGGTTTTGGATTAGAATCTCATGAGATGGGTCAGGTTGGGGGCTGGATAGGGGTGGAAATAGATGAAGGCTGGAAGGAGTCAAGAGAGGAGAGGGGGGAGGGCATGTTGTGGAGACAAGAGGGTAAGGAAGATCAGGGCAGTGGGGCCACCTGCTCGGGACTGAATTGTTGGCCAAGGAGTGGAGAGACAGGGGCCTCTTTTGGCGTGATGGAGGCACAGGTGTTTAAACCAGCCTTGGCTGAGTGGCAGACAGAGACACTGGGGTGTGTGCCCAGAGGCAGGGACCTGTGGGCAGAATAACCAGTGAGGCTGCCTCTCTCACTGGGTCTGCCCAAGGCCTTCCCTCCAGGTGCCCTTCTCCCTCCCCTCTGCACACTCAAGACCCTCTCTTCATGGCTGCTCGCCCAGCCAGAGTCATGTGGCATAGGCTGTCTAAGGGACGTTAAGACTGGATCTAAGGAGGCCCCAAGTGCTGGATGGAACCCAAGGGAAAGTTGGAGAGAAGATGAACAAACAGTTTACAGGGGTTTTTTGACCCTACTAGACACCAGGCACCATTCTGGGAGCTTCTACACCACAGACACCACTTTGAGTCTTACACTCACATTCTGGAACAGAAATTATCTCCATATACCACATTGCCTGTTCACATTAATGACCTTATTCTTCTTATGCCACTACGACGAACAGTTATCATTTTATTGAGCACTCGCGATGTGGCCAGCATCCTGACCATATTTTTCCATTTAATCCTCCTATGTAGTTTATGAGACAGGCACCTTCATTATTCTTTTTTATAAATGGGGAAACCAAGACTCAAAAAGGTTGAGTTTCTTGGCTGGGGTCACACACCTAGTAAATAGCCAAGTCAGAATCGGAGCCCAGAACTCTCTAATGCCAAAACCTGCGCTCTTCTTACCCGAATGCGTGCTAAGGAAAGAGTCTGGAGGAAGGGGTAGCATGATGGGGGACGGGGGTGGGGGGAGTGCAAGAGGTGGCATACACGCAGAAGGGTTGGCCTGGGACACGAGGCACGTAGAAGCCTCTACTGAAGAAGAGAGAACAGTCATCCGCTTCACTCATAGCCCAAAGCAGTGGGGTGCTCCTGGGCTGGCATGACTCTAAGCTCCTTCCTCAGAGACTAGGATGTACTCTCAGGAGCCCTGGAAGCCTCTGGCCACTGCAGGCTCAGAGTCCTAGGCACCGTACCAGCTTCCTGAAGTCCTGGCCCGAGCTATTTGAACCGTAGAGGCTGTATCTCCCACTTCCCTCCAAGGTCCAGATCTCAAGCATCCCCTCATCCCTTTCTTTTGGCCTTCTTTTTTTTTTTTTTTTTTTTAATCTTATTTATTTATTTTGAGAGAGAGAGAGAGATCCAGGGAGTGGCAGGGAGAGAGGGAGAGAGAATCCCAAGCAGACTCCAAGCTGTCAGTGTAGAACTTGCCTGACTCGGGGCTCAAACCCATGAACCATGAGATCATGACCTGAGCTGAAACCAAGAGCCGGATGCTTAACGGACTGAGTCACCCAGGCACCCCTTTCCTTTGGCCTTCGAAGCTATTCCACAGGTCCTTCATCTCCCCACCACCATCCTACCTCATCCCTCTACCCCCTACCACACACCGACCTATCTGCCAGGCCACAATCCTAGAGCCTGAGGCCACACAACAGAGACCTAACCCCTGAGGTTGGTGTCACTTCAGAGCCCTGGATCACTGGGGCTGTAAGTCTTCAAGTCACCACAGTCTTTCTGCCCAGGTCCTGAGTACACACAGGCCACTGACCTCACTGACAATCCTGTCCCTTCTGAGGAGACCAGGGAATCCAACAAGCTTGGATCCTGGGGTCTGGACCCATGTCTAAGGCCACAAATCTCAGGACTCCACTTAGCAGAATCATAAGGTAGCATTCAAGGGGACAGGGCCAAGGTCCCATGCTTAGTTTAATGCCTTGGTATCACTGTCTTGAAATTCTTAATGTTTTGATTTTTTTTTTTTTAAACAAGGAGCTCTGGATGTTGATTTTGCACTCAGCTCTGCAAATTGTAGAGCGAGTCCTGCCCAGCAGCACTAGTATTCCTATGGCTTGGACCGTCTTCTTGGGTTCCTTGGGCCAATTTCAGATGTAGGAAGCCTGGTGTGGGCAGGAGCCCCCCAAGCTGGACACTGCTAGCCTGGAAGGCAAATCAGGGCTAGCCCAGGAAAGGGCAAAGATTGTTCTGTGGAGCTCTATAATCTGGGGCTCCAGAGACAGCAGGAGGGGAGGAGAGAAGTTGTCATTTAGGGAAGAAGGTGAAAGAGAAGAGAGACGGGTTTCCAGAAGCTGCAGCCACGGGAGCCAGGAAAATGAAATAGTCAGAGGTCCGGGAGCTCATCTCCAGGAGTCCTGGAACCACAGCAGCATGGCCAGCTGCAGGCACAGGGTTCCAGGCAGCATGGCAGAGAGTTTAGGCACTTCGGCTCAGGGCTGGTGGTCAGGGTCCAAATCCTACTCTGCCACTCATTGGGTGGGATCCTGCTACATGCAAGCTGGGTTTCCTCGTTTGTAAGATAAAAATAATACCTATTGTGCAGAGTAAAAATTAGAGACAGTGTAAGTAAGGAACAATTTCTCAAATGTCTGCCACATGTCGGGCATTGTAACAGACATATGTCCCTTGGGAAGCCTCATTTAATTCTCAGTGTCAACCCATTAGGTGGATATTAAGGCTTCGAGAACAGATCGGTGTCCAGGGTGGCAAAGCAGGTGAGAAGCAGAGATGAGGTTTAAAGCCAGTTCTGTGGTTCTGTGAGCCTGGTGGGTGCTATCACCGCTCTCTGTCAGGCAGCATGGGGGAGTTGTGTGTGGGATCTGTCAGTAGGAAAAGTATTCCAAGAGTAGATGACATAAAGGAGGTTCTTCCACCAACTATCATTTAAAGTCCCTCTTTTGGAAAAAAAAAATTCCTTTTTCTAAAAGGAAAAGTATAATTAGAGTCTATGCTGTCTCCATGGAGCCCGCCCCACCTCCCCACCATCCGCCACCCTGTCTGAGACAGAATTGAATAGAGGCCGCCATCATGTCTGCAGTGAAGCATGCTGGGATGCCTGCCAGCGACCCAGTCTCTCCCATAATCCCATTGCACTTACTGGCTTTTTTTCTAATGCTTTATGGAAGTATAACTTACATAGTGAAAGTGCAAACTTTGTTAAGTACGTAGTGTGATGAGCATGATGAATTTTCACAAATCAAACACACCCAGGTAAACAACATCAAGAAACAAAATGTTCCCAGCATCCCAGAAACCCTTCTGCTGTGCCTTTGGAATACGTACCCCACCCCACCCCCCAAAGGCTAACTTCCAACATCACTGGTTAGTTTTACCTATTTTAAAACTTTATATAAATGGAATCAAACATCCTTTGTGCTGTCTGGCCTTTTTGCTCACTGTTATGTGTGTGTGAGTCACTTATTTTTTTCCAGGTACCTGATGGCAGTTCATTCATTCACATTGCTGTATAATATTCTTTGGTACAAACATGTCCTAGTCTACCTCTTCTCGCCATTTAAGTAGTTTTCAATCACTTATAGGTTTTAAATGTCTTATGATTGAGTGGCTTTTAAAGGTCAGGCTCTCCAAAAAACTCTAAAAAGTAAGGTTATGTTTCATTACGGATGAATTTCGTTAAACAAGGATGGTGAAGATTTCTCTGGTGCGAAAGCATCACAATCGGTTTGTGTCATATTTTCACCTCCAGTAGGAGTCCTAGAGAAATAATCATTTAAAACATCACTTGGAACAAATACATGGGTGAATTCTACAGACATTCCCTTGAATCTTCTCTTAGAACCATTTACAGTTTGAAGAAAAGTGTAGAGATTCACGTTAGTAAATTATTGTTTGAGAGAGGCGGACGCAAGAGCCTGATAACAGAAAAGTTTTGCGTGAAATGTCCCTCACACAAAACAAGGACTGGGCAGACTCTTTCCATTGGCAAATGCTCGTCATTTCCGCCCCCCCAAATTAGGAGACACAAATGTGACTTGATAGCTGAAACAATTTCCCTCTCTTCTATTGCAATCATGAGAAGAGGGGGAGAGAGTGACATATATAAATGTAGTAAATTAGTAATTTCCCTTGCCATGAATTCCCCCACAAAGTTCTCAGTTGCCATAAATGAAGGTATTTATATTACTGAAAATGCCTGAGAACTCATTTGGCCCTACACTATCACTGAAATTGTAATGGCTACTCCAGATTTGTTTTTAACTAACTTTCCATTACAGGGGCTGACATTTTTAATTGCTAAAGGGCTGCACTGAGAATACTGAAAACAACGAGGAGTATTTGAAGATAAGGCTGGACTCATGCTCCCAGATGACACCAGGCTATGAGCAGGAGGAACCTGATTGTCCGATTACCTATGACTGTGAGCCAACTTCAACATTTCAAAAAAAAAAAAAAAAAAAGAAAGAAAGAACATTTTCAAATACATTTTAAACTTCTTCAATTTATTAGGCAAAAAGATATTTTCCCCTCGTTTAAATCAACAGTGTGTTTAAGTGTAAATTCAGTCTTCTGAGTGCTTGCCATTGGAAGGGCCTGAGCTACTTTTTAATTTTCTTTATTTAATTAAAAATATCCAAGGGGCACCTGGGTGGCTCAGTCGGTTAAGTGTCCGACTTCGGCTCAGGTCATGATCTCGTGGTTCATGAGTTCGAGTCCCACGTCAGGCTCTGTGCTGACAGCTCAGAACCTGGAGCCCGCTTCAGATTCTGTATCTCCTTCTCTCTCTGCTTTTCCCCCGCTCACACCCTGCCTCTCTCTCTCTCTCTCTCTCTGTCAAAAATAAACATTAAAAATTTTTTTTTTAATTTTTTTTTAAACGTTTTTATTTATTTTGAGACAGAGAGAGACAGAGCATGAACGGGGCAGGGGCAGAGAGAGAGGGAGACACAGAATCGGAAGCAGGCTCCAGGCTCTGAGCCGTCAGCCCAGAGCCCGACGCGGGGCTCGAACTCACGGACCGCGAGATCGTGACCTGAGCTGAAGTCGGACGCTCAACCGACTGAGCCACCCAGGCGCCCCTAAAATTTTTTTAAATAATAATAATATCCAAGATGTTACCATTGAGGGAAACTGGGTAAAAAGTACATGAGCCCTTGTATATTTTTCTGCAACTTCCCGTGAATCTATAATGATTTCAAAATTAAAGATTGAAATAACAATAATAGCATTAAAATAGTAAATGGCCCTGTTGGCTTGGAGTTGGATCCCTTTAAGCCTGCCTTTCAGGCATCATCTGAGTGCTCACAGGACATTTTGAAGCCATTGAGCTGGAAACCTTTCCTTTCCACGAGTTTATCATTCCAGTGGGCAATATAGAAATATAGCCTCCAAAAAATGACTCCGAATTACAGACATTTGCAGCCATTCGAGACTTCAAGTTTGTAAAACGTCTAGTTTCCTTCTATTTGAACCTTTCTGAAGGGGGGAAACAACCTTTTGGAAATTTTTCTCTCCAAAAGTGATTACAGTAAAAGCCCTGGTACACTTTGGTTCAATTTACATCTGGGAGTAGATATTTCTTTCCTTCCATAACTATGTTTATAACACAAGTTTGGAGTTTTGTTAACAAATGCTCACTTAGGCAGTCTGAGTTTGCAACTGGCAGGACAAAAACATTTCTGAATACTGAAAATTTGCTAAAAACTGTCGAAAACCAGTGCCATCTTTTTATTTGGGGGCCATTAGCAGGGGATAGCCAGGAGACCCCTCGGAGGTCCCCAGGTGACCCCTTCACTTCATTTGGTCCTACAGGAAAAGATTCTCAAGTGCCATCCATGCACGAGGTGCTGGACCCACAGCCAGGAGCAGCAATTAGGTTGAGGGGCCATGTTCCGCTTCCGGCCCCCACCCTTCAGGCCAGAAGTCAGATGGTCTTCTGTCAGTCTCCCAACAGCAGATGCAGATCAGCAAAATTCACACAAGCAGCTATAAAACCAAGAGTTTCAATCTATAAGATGAACTTGGGATTGATGCCTCACACCCTCATCAGGGACCAGAAGACTTAACCCCCCATCCCACACCACCACGTGGGTGTGCAAGTGCAAGGAAGTGGCTAAGAGGAAGGCATCTGAGAGAGATCCCAGCTTCCCGGGAGCAAAGCCTGGCTGTCACTACCTATGTGACGTTGGGCCAGTGCATTAACTTCTGTGGCCTCATTCTATCATCTGTAATGCCCAGATAATAACAGTTACCTGCATCATTAGTTGTTGGAAACATTAAATGAGATAATGCATATAAGGGCTCACAGGAACGTTCTCTGTTATTGTTCTCTGAGTGCTTAGGAGGTGTTCTCTCTTAAGTCAAATTAATCCCCAGGAGGCTGCTTGGAGGGCCCAGAATCAGAACAAAGGGCAGTTGAGGCAATAGTTCCCCTTCACTCAGAAGATATCAGTGAAACACCCCTCGCCCCCAAAATAATGGACATTCTCTGGTCACAAGGCTGCTCTGCTCTTTACATTCTATGTGTATCTCCCATGGGCCAGGCTGGAGAAGCTTGACACGTCTTGCTTTTCCAAACCCCTCTTTCTCCGTGAACGACCTCTTGTCTGCTGGCCCATTTTTTTCCTTCTGTTTAAAGTGCACTGAGATTGTTCTTCCCACAGTCCTGGCAGACATTATATCTCCACCCCACCCCCACCCAGCCCAGTGTTGATTCAATTAGAACCACTCTCCAAACTCCGGCTGGGGCGCCCAAGGTCAGAGCCCATGTGCAGAAATCACATTACCTTCCCTATGAATCACAACCCATCATTTCATATTGGTGTCAGCAAGATTTAAATCTTTCAATAACAACTACCCATGCATTTTACAGTTGTATAGTTCCTGCTTTCTTTTTTTTTTTTTTTTTAAAGCATAATTAAGTTTAGGGCACATGTAATTTTATTTTAGGTTCCATTACTTTATTTGCCTCTCACAATGGAAACTGTATATGTTTGCGTATTTTTTAAACATGACAGATAAACATGCTGAGGTAGCCCATGTTCACTCCTTTGATCTCAGTCTTCTTGCTTAGCTTAAAGTCAACAACTCCCATTTTGAACATGATGTTTTCAGATGACTGGCTTTGGAAACCTCCTGGCCTGGGCATGTAACTATTGACTTGACATTTCCCCTCCGGTTGCCAAAAGCACCTTACATTCAATGTATCTAAGACTAAACTCATAATCTTACCTCCCACACTAGGCCTTCTTCCAGGGTCCCTCATCTGAATAACAGCACCTCCATCTACGTATCTGGACAGGCCTGGAACCTAGAATCCATTCTTGACACCTCCTCTCCTTGTCTGCCATATGCAATTTATCTCAAGATTTCAGCTCCTGAACATCCCCTGAATCCATCCACTTCTCTCCATCTCAGCTGCCTCAACCTGAACCAAAGCCACCTTTGCCTATGAGTTAGATTATAACAATAGCCTCTGGACTGGTCTCTCTGTATTCCTTCCTGATTCTCTTATTGATGAAGGAAGCACATTCCGTTTTCCAGATTGTCTAGCCGTGATTTCCAACCGTGGTGCACATCAAAGCACGAAGCACCCTTGCTAAAATGCGGCATCCAACTGTGGAGATTCTAATTCATTAGGTGTGAGTGTGATTCCAGAATCTGTATATGTAACAAGTACCCTCAAATGATTTTGATGTAGCTAGCCTGTCGGTGAATCGACATTTGGGGATCATTAGCTACAGCTCACCAGTGCCATACCTGGCCCATTTTAGAGATGACCAAATATGTCTCCGGCATAAGTCAGGGGATGGGTACCTCTCTGACAAGCATTTCTTGAGCCCCTACTGTGTGCCAAGCTGTTCAAGCACTAGGGATACAGGAGTGAATAACACGGACAAAAATCCCTGTCTTCACGGAGCTTACCTTTTGGTAGTAGTAGACCAACAAAAAGAAACGAATGAACAAAACATATGGAATGTTAGATACAGTAAGTGCTATGGAGGAAAATAAAGGAAGTTGAAGGATGCGGGGGGGGGGGGAGTAGGGCTGTGGAGGGGGGTGCAGGTTGTCATTCAGAATAGGCTACTCAGGGATGGCCTCCCTGGGAAGGTGGCAACTGAGTAAATACCTGAAGGAGAAGAGGCAGATAAGCCACTCAGATAAGAGAAGAAGGGCTTTCCTAGATGAAGTCTAAAAGGAGCAAGCAAGGCTTGCTGTTCTAGCATCCTTCAGAGGAAGGATATTCTCTGCAGAGTACATATTCAACTTCTAGTCCTCAGCTCCAAACTGGGGAAGATATTCCCAATAAAATGTGGCATTCTTCACCTCACTGTCATTGCTCAAGTATCCCCACTGCCTGAAAACCTCTCCGGACCCTTCAGCTTTGAAGGCTTACCAGTTCAGCCCTTTTATGCTCCACTATATCTGAACATCACGGCACCTAAGATACAGCACTGCCTTTGCTGGTTTACATGCTTGTCTCCCCCATCTCCACGACCAGACTTCAGGCTGTGGAGCTTTTTCTGTGACGGTATCCTCAGTGCCTCGCAAAGAATCGGGCCAGAGTAGGTTCTTGACAAGTGTCGAGTGCAGAAAACAAAGAGGGAGGGGAGGAGGGAGGTGGAAGGAAGCAAGACCTAACCTCAGGTTAAACGCCCGGATGGGTATTACGCAGCGGGAGACGGACAGACCAGGATTTCTGCCAACCAGTCCTGTGGGGAGACTCATTCTCCTACCATCCCTCAGTAGCCTCGCTGGGATATTCCTTCAGGTGCGGATGAGTGATCGTAAGATGTGGTAATCATATTAATAGCTGTCACCTGTCAGATGTGTGCTCTGCACCAGGCACGACACTAAGTCCTTTACATGCGTCACCGCATTACGTTGCTTAATCCTCATAACAGTCCTGTGCATTAGATACAGTTATTATCTCTACTTCACACGTAAGGCATCCAGTGTCTTGCCCAAGGTTTCCCAGCTGCAATGAGTATTCAAACCCAGGGAGCCAGACACCAGAGCCCATAGGCTTAACTTTTGTCCGAGTCAGCTGAGGAGTCATTTGAAGGGAACCCAAGTTCTGGGCTGGGAAGCTGGGGAGAGCAAGTGGAAAAGAAGCGGGGAAGGACAGTTTGGGCCAGAAGAGAGGCCTGCGGTTGGAGAGAGAGGGTGGGTCTACAGAGTAGACAGAGGTCCGGGGCTTCAGAACCCCCAGAGTCCCCTCAGAAGCTGAGGGGCTCTTTGGCAAAGCTCTATCCAGAGCAGAGGAAAGGAGGCTGAGAACCCCGGAGGGAATCTGGGGGGGGGGGGGGGGGGGGGGGAGGGTGGCTAGACTTGAAACTGGATTGAATGGGGATCTGGAAATCAGGAAGTTCTGAGGGGGGATACGTCTCTTGAGCTGGCCACAAATGAGCCTGTGGTTGTTCAGCCCACTGAAGCCTGCCCTGGGGAAGGTTATCAAGGCTGCCCAGTGGCCGGGGCCACGTTGGTGCACAGTTCCAGGGACATCATTCATACTAGGCTGGAAGAGGAACGTTTTCCACTGGGTCAGCAGGCCTGAAGGGAAGTGTGTTCAGACCCTGTGTCCACACGGCTCCCTCACCCATCCCACAGAGTTCCATTCTGCACAGCAGCTATCTGTCCCCCTCCATCCCACCCTCATCCTACATGCCCCCTACTCCCAAGAAAACCTTCCTTCCACTGGTTTCTTACGCCCCCTGAAAAACAAAATTTCACTACCGGGAGATTGGGGCACAGAGCCCTGGCTGGGTCCAGGGAGAAAAGACGCCCAAGAGGTGACACGGAGAGAGGTGAGGGGTCCAGCTGAAGCCCAGGCAGGGCCTCCGATTCTGGAAGCTCTGTGGAAACTTGACACCAAGGCCAGGTCCCGAGCCAGGGCGGGGGAGGGAGTAAACCATCTTCCCGGAGCAGGAAGTGAGGGAGAGAGTGAGCCCTGAGCTGGGGCAGCGCTCTGTTTTCTTTGGCCTCTGCCAGCCCCGGGAGGGAGAAAGGCAAGGGAGGAGGATGGGGCTGGTGGAAAGATCCAGCCTTTGTGTCCTACCTCCCCCAAGAGGTGGAGGCTGGAGGAAGGTGGGGGTTGGGGTGGGAGATATGCAAGATTGCTGGGGCCAGAGAACCCTGGAATCAGGTGAAAATGTGGGGAGTGGCAAGGGGTGGGAGGGCCCACGAGCTGGGAGCGCTGAGCTTACTGTGTTGGAGGGCTGGAACTAAGCAAGGAAGGTACAGTGAGTTCCCTACATTCTCTCCAGCCTTGACCCCCCTAGGGCTCCCCAAAAGGCCCTGACCTTGTGCACCCCACAGAGCCTTGAGAGGGAAGATGTCATCCTAAGAAAAGTTCTGGGCTTGTGCAGGCCAGGGCAGTCCCCCTCCCCCCCACCAGGAGGCCGGACTTGCAAAGCCCCTGTGTGTCTCCTGCGTCTATGCTGGGATGTAGTCGTTCTATTCTTGATAAAAAGTCTTCCCTTAAGGGCAACTCTGTCCCTAACCCAAATTTTCCTGGGACCTCCATCCCAAATGTTGTCCTAATCCCAAACTTAATCCTAACACCCATCCCTAACAGGGACCCCAAACCTCAACCCAAACACTGTTCAAAAATCACTAAATTCAATCCCATACCTGCATCCTCATCCAAAACCTTACTGTAGCCCCAACTCCACACTCTCACCCTGATCTATGGAAATCAAATGCCTGACTCACACAGAGGTGTCTGTGGTGGGGTGAGAATTAACAAACAGCAAGAGTTAGCATGCATTAAGCATTTATGAGGTGTTAGGCACTGTAATAGGCTCTTTCTCCGTATCGCTGTATTTAATTAATACCAACCCTATGAGTTAGGTATTACTATTACTACCATTTTACAGATAAGAACATTGAGGCTCAGAAAGATCAGACTAGTTACCTGGTAAAGTGTCACCGGTCACATTTGGGACTGGTGGAATCACTGCTCCCATCAGGAACATTTCACAGGGTGACTTTGGAGCCTTAACAGGGATGTCCTCGGTCTGCACGGGGAACACTTTGGCTGCTCTAGAATCCAAACCAGATAAGGTCCAAACCAGATCTGCTCTACCAGATAAGATTCAAATGAGGGTCTCTGCTCAGATATTGAGTTGGCTCTGAAGTCACAGAGCCTAGAAACCCATGGCAGAGTGACAGAAGAATCATAGCAGGGCTGGGAAGGGTCTGATCCAGGAGAACAACCCCACACCTGGTTAACTCCCGGCAAAATCACTGAGGATTCCCTCACCACGGCCCCCACCCCACCACTTTGGGGGTGCACTTCCTGATCAGTCAAATCTTAACTTGGGCTCAACTGATACTCTGATACATCCTGGGGAATGTGCCAGGCAAAATGCCATTCTAAGTCACAAGGTCCCAGAGCCTTCTAGAACACAGTGAGGGGAACCCTCAATCAAGACAGGGATGACAACCTTCTAAATGGAAGTGGTTTGTCGAACACACACACACACACACACACACACACATGCACACTCATAGATGGGCTTGTTCATACACTGATATACAGTCCCATTCAAGACCTCTCCGGTTCCTTTTCTCTGCATCAAATCCCACATTTTCTCTAGGCCAGTGAGGGAGACCGGAGGGGGCCCACCTCCCTCATCCTAGAGGACCTCACTCAGAGGACACTGACCTGCAAAGTTCCCAGGCCAGCAGGTCTGGGCCAGTCCAAAGGAAAGGTATCAGCTCTCTGGAGTCCTCTATCGCTTCCTGAGTCAGGATTTGTGTCGGACTTCTTATGAGCAGAGTGTCTGTCCAACCATGAAGGACTACATCAAGAAATGCCCAGTATGCCATACACCCCCACCCCCACCACTCTCCGACAGTCTTGAAAAGGCAACCTAACCAGGAACTCTGGACACGAAGCCTGATCGGAGGCCAGCTGGGATGCCCAGCCTATATATCGTCCAAGGTGCTCTGGCTTAAAAGCCAGAAGCTTTTAAGCTATATGGATCCTCCTGGCCTATAAACACAGAACGTGTTGGCTACAAGAGCCTTGCCCCTAGTATTCCATGTTGACATTACCTGGAGCCTTTCCAAACCAGTCCTGGGACCCCTGAGATGGTTCAAAGCCACATACACCCAGTTCCATCTTGGTCTCCCTCCTTCCACACCCCACATTTAGCTCCCTCTCATGTGCAACATGAGTGTTCTTTCTCTTCTGCCACCATCCCATCTGTCATTTGGGAGCCAGAGCCTGGAACCAGTAGCAACAGTAAGTATATTAGCTGGGGGAGGAGAAGGGGCAAAAGGCATAGATAGAGTAGAACAAGGGAAGGGAGAGGGCTTGGGGAGTGAGGTGTGAGGCTCCGGCGGGATCACTCCCAACTTTCTCTGCCTGGAACCCAAGAGCCAGGAATCCATGACTTCAGAGAGGTGGGAGCCAACGCCTTCCACTGAAGCCCATCAGAGCACCTCCCCTGGGCCTGGTGACATGGGGTCCCTCCCCAGCCCTCCCCTAGAAACTGACAGCATCTGGGGCTAGGAGCCCACCATCCACAGATCCCCTCCAGATTCCACAGATGCAGATAAAAGTCAGAATAGAAATAACCAGCTCTGAGAGGGGCGGATGCAGATGTGGCCATCAGAGCCCCAGATGTGGCTCAGCCATGGCTGCTGCCAGGGCTGCTGTGGCTGTGAATAGGAATGTAGACCCAGATGGGGATGGGGATGGGGGCAGGGGTGGGAGGAGGGGACAGTGCACAATTCTGTGCATTCTAGGCTCCAGGAGCGGTGCAGCTCTGAGGAGGAGAGAGGTCTAGCGTCTGACTTGGTGAAAAGGCTCAGCCTGGTCCCGGGGAAACTAGATTCCTACAAAGGAATACTCCACCTTCGTCCACCCAAGACTCGTTACACTCTCTGCCAACCCCTGCTGCCTCTCTTCCCTGGGGCCTCCAGCCACAGAATCAGCTTCATCATTGGGACCCTTCTCCGCTGGTGGCCCTACGGTTCTCCTTGGGCATCTCCTGCCATAGAAGGGAGGGCAGCAACGTGTCTCTGGCTCCGGGAAACAGAGGGAAATGTCAGTGTCAGCCCCTCAGGTCAGCCTCTGTCCTAAAGCCCCGCTAATACCCAGCATTCCGGGCTCCATAAAGATGAAGGGGCCCATGGCCCTGCTCGGGGGTCTCTGCACATAAACACCCCCAATGACAAAGCTTCCTACACCATCACTCATGAGGCCCATTTACTTCCCACTTTGTTCTGAATTTTCATCTCGGGAGGTTTGCAGATCGCTAACAGCAGGAACTTTCCAGAAGTTGCAGAATATAATCGGTGCATTCTCAGCCTTGGTGCTCTCAGAGCACCCCAGGCAGCGGCCTGCCAGTGAGCAGAGGGGGTGGGAGGCTGAAGGCGGGCAGGAGAGCCTAAGTGAGAACAGGCCATGGAGGACCACCTTGCCCAGCCTCTACCTCTGCGTGAGTTTAGCCTGCGTCCCAGCCAGCCCCAACCCCGCTCCTATTTGTGAAAATAAGGCAATCAGCCCACACTCAACTACTCTGGGAAGATTAGCTATCACAACACAGAACTTCTCTCCTGGGCAGGAAGTTTGTCTTTAAATATACCCTGAACCCCACCCACTGCAGAATCAACATTGCCTCTGCTCCAGCCTCCTGGGGAGGGGAGGTGGAGGAAGACAGCCTGAGCCACAGAGTCAGGATTGCCAAGTCCCCTGACCATGGCACTCTTCTGGGTGGCAGTCCTAGGACCAGGTTTCCCAGGGTCACTCTGTCCCTTTGATGATCTCTAGGGATGGCCTGCTGCATTCACCACAGGAAACTACGTCTCTTTTAGAAAAAAGACTTCTTCCAGTTTCCTCCAAAGAGCCAAACTAATACCTCCTGAGCACCTACTATGTGCTTCACATGCTCCAGCACGTCTCATTTCATCTTTACAATGCTGCAAGTGTGGGGTGGGCTCTGGGCTCCCCCTTCACCTGGTACATGTAACCAGGACAGATCTTACGCTGTTTTGTAATTTTAGGTATATACGTCTGTATCCCCACCCCACCATCCTTTTAAAACAGAAGGCAACAGCCTCAGAGAGGATAACGTCAGAACTTCACCTGAGGTCACACGGCCAACAGACCCCAGGACAAGACCAGAACACAACCCAGGCGGAGTCTTCAACCTGTGCTTTCTCCTCCATGTCACACTCCACCAGGGAAGACAGGAAGCCAGACTGAACGGGCAGGGAAAAGTGGCAGAGGAAATGCTCCAGCTGTCACTCACCTGGCTGCCTTCCTGGCAGGTTAAGCGGCAGGACATCACACATCGACTGAGATCTTCCCACAGCCTGGACACAGGGTTCCCAGCATCCAAGCAAGGCCAATGAGGGGCCAGAACCATTGCCCCTCCCTCTTCCATCGGAGGAGAGTGAACAGCTTCCAGAGTTCTACCCGGAATTACAGATGGATAAGGATTGCCAACGTCGCATGGGTTTAAGTCAAGGCGGACTCCTGGGAAGAGAGGCGATCGTAGCCGGTTTTATAAAGAAATGAAATTCTTTGTGCAGCGAGAAGGAAGAAGAAAACCCCAGAGCAGAGAGGAAACCGATCAGAGGTTGGAGAAGTGGCCTGGCCACCGTGGGGAAGGGTGGGGGGCCCAGGAACGACACACTTTGTGGGGTTCAGCAGCCCTCTGTAGTTCTCCCATCCAGAGCTCAGAATCCCAGATCCCCAAGGGGGCTGCAGCAGCCCTCCTCATGCGGTCTACTCCACATTCCTCACATTCTTTACGCTCAATTAAGGAGAAATAATCAGGGAAGCAAGCAAGGCCGCAGCCGGGCAGTCATGCCCCACGCTGGCGGAATCACGGCATCATGTGTGCGGAAACAGGCCCCCTCGGCCCAGCCAGACCGGACCTCAGACAAAGTGGCTTTGGGGGGGGATGAAGGAGGCCAGCAGGCAGGACAAGGGTGTCTGTCTCTCTGTGCTCCACAGAGACAAAAGAGTGTGGGGGAAGTGGGTGGGGGATGGGGAGTGGGATCAGGAAAGAAAAGAAGATGAGAAGACCAGGTCAGAAGAGAAGGACGGTGGGCAACCAGAAGGCCTCAGCCGTCCATTTCTAAATCACGTCATTGCTCTCCTGAAATCACAGCACTGTGTTGCCATTACCATCCGCCATCGTCATCAAACGCCCTTTGAGACCCTTCCAGATGCTTCAAGTGTTCTCCTTCATCAGTTTAGTGGCAGGTGTTGATTAAGGGAGTCATGGGACTAGTACCTCTCTGTGGTGGCCAAAATATACCAGCATAGTCTGCACGGGGATGCCATTCTTCACCCCCGTGGAACGTGCATGTTATTTCCTCCTCGTGGACCCACCAGGCCCAGTCAGCCAAGCAAGCCCCTACTCCCTCTAGCCTCTATCCAAGGGCTGCCTCCATCCCTAGCCCCAAATTCCACCCCACAAAAGCATTCCCTGACATCCCCCAGAAGACTCAGGGTTTCCTCTGGGCTCCCCCTTCACCTGGTACATGTAACCAGGACAGATCTTACGCTGTTTTGTAATTTTAGGTATATACGTCTGTATCCCCACCCGAACGAGTAATAAGCAAACGAGTGATCGTTATTTATTGAGCATATTCTATGTGCCAGGCACTGTGTTAGCACTTGACACATGACCTCCTTTAATCCTTTTAACGTTCCCTAGAGGTCATTATTATTATTATCTCCAATTTACCTATAAGCAAGTTGAGATTTAGAAAGGTTAAGTAACTTGTCTAAAGTGACCCAGCTAGTAAATCAAGGAGGGGGAACTTAAACACAGGATCATGAAATGCAAAAACCCATGCTATTAATCTAAAATAGAGATGTTCGAGGACAGGGCCCATATATAGACTTGCTTACCACTCTACTGCAAAGAATAGATGATCAATACACGATGAATGGATGGGTGATGTGGGCTTTGCAGAGTGGAAAACAGTGGAACTGGGCCACAAGCTCTCTCTTCTCACCTCCCTCATCAATGGATCAAATCTGTGAGACTATTTGTTAGACCAAAGACTCAATCATGCTTTTTGTTGGGTCTACTGTTAGGCCAAACACCCAAACAGTGGCCACTTTGGGGTCTCAGTCCGTGGTCTGAGGCACGGGCCACTTTATTATCAGGGCGGGACTCAGTCTGGGCCTAGTGTAGAGAATCAGTCTGTGACCCATGTATGTTGGAAGGAGGTGTGCGTCAGGGGAGAATACCTCTCTGCCTAGCTGACTTGCAGCTAAATAGATACGGATGGTTCTCTAGCCAGAGCGCCTTGTGGCCCAGCATTTAGAGGTGGAGACATAATACATTCGACAGGATAGCACAGGCTGAAATGCCCCGGGAACGGGGGTGAGGAGATGTACCCAAGGCAAGCTCCATGTATGCTTTGTGAGTCCCACATACGTGTGAGTGTGTGGGGTGGCACATGTGTGTGCTGTGTGTGGCGGGGCGACAGGGGCCGGGTAGGGTGTGGGAGAGACAAGCACACACACCTGTAATAACATTGGCTTCAGACGCTAGGAGAGAAGAAATTCCCCCAACTGTTTTATCAGAGCCGAAGTTACTAAATTACGTTGTTGTTTTAAATTTGAGCTTCTCTGCCTGCAAACGGGGGGATCTCAGGTTCACGAGCTTAATGCTTGGCTGGGCCTGGAGCTCCACTTCCCCACCCAACCCGGGCTCCCAGAGCTCCCAGGCCTGAGGAACAAAAGTCTTCTCTCCCAGAGCTTTGAAGTGGAAACACTAACTGCTCCCTTTAATTAGAAAGAAACCCCCTATTGTTCCTGCTTTATTACTGATGGATGAAGACGTTGGAGGGGGAGCTCTGAAGAGCAGGGGGGGTAGCAGAGGGGACAGAAAATCTCTATTTAGAATAGAGAATCTCCACGCTCAGCCCCCATGCACTGAAGCAGACCTCTTTGTCCACACAATCAACCAAGATTTCATAGGGCCTCCAGCCTTTGATTAGATGTTATGGGAAACATACAAGACAGGGTCCCAGCCCTCAAAGAGTTTAAAATCTAGGTAGGGGAGGCAGGGCAGGGGGACAAGAAATAAAAGATAATTGGTACTAAATCAGTACTGCCAAGTATATGCAAAAAGAATTCAGGATACATGGAACGGAGAGATAGTCCCATGAGACACCCTCCTAAGAAACGTCTGGCGGGGGTTGAGGGGGGGGCACCTGGGTGGCTCAATCGGTTAAGCGTCTGACTCTTGGTTTCGGCTCAGGTCCTGATCCCACGGTTTGTGGAATCGAGCCCGGCATTGGGCTCTGTGTCGACAACGCAGAGCCCGCTTAGAATTCTCTCTCTCTTCTCTCTCTCGCTCTGCCCCTCCCCTGACACTGTCTCTCTCAAATTAAAGAAACGTTAAAATATTTTTTAAAAAAAGAAATGTCTGGAGGGGGTTGGCGGCTAGGGACTTGAGCTGGATGCTACAGAATGGAGAGAATTGACAGCGAGAAGGAGAGGGAGGCTACAGAAGAGATTCCCACTCCAAGCAGGGTAAATGGACCCGTGCGGAGACATAGAAGCAGAAGCTGGGCTGGCTTCTTTGGAGGACAGGAAGGAATAAGTCGGGTTGTATAGGGGGGCACATGCAGGGGGCTGTGGGAAATCAGGTGCATAGAGCAGATGTAACAGAGGGATGGAAGACATTCTCCACAGGGAGAATGGCCTTGATGAGATAATCAGGGAGCCATCGAGCTTCCTTGGGCAGGGGGGTGACCTGATACAAAGTGGCCCTTGGGAAGATTAATCTGGCAGCCCTGTGCAAGAAGGCATGAAGGGGAAGGACAGCAAAGGAGGGAAACGAGTTGGGGAGCTCCCGAGGAAACCCAGGTAATGATGGCTTAGACTAAGGTGATGGCAGTGGGATCAGGAAAGAAAAGGTGAGTCTGGGATAGATTTCAAAGGAAGAAAAGGATGTGTTGACAGAATAGATGTAAGAGGATAAAGGAGTGGGATGAGTCAAAGACACCTCTAAGATCTCCAGTCTGGGAGACTAGGAGGGTGGTGAAGGGGTAAGAGGACAGAAGCCCTCTAGGGGAAGTGTGGGGCCAGAGGAGTTAATAAACAAACCCCCCCAAAGCTTTATGCTCCCTTCCGGAGCTCAGAGATGTCCTGAACCCGGTAGCAGCTCCAGGGCAAGAGAGCCCTGTCCCCTGACAATGGGGACACCATTAATGAAATAACAACTTTTGTACAGTCTTTTCTCAGTGCACTTCAAAGTGATTCACATTTGTACCTCATTTCATCCTCAAAACAACCACCGCAGGTATCATTATCCCCATTTTGCAGATGAAAAAAACTGAGGTACGGAAAGGCTAAACAACTTGCTCCAAGTCACGTAACTAGTTAAGGGCAGGGCTAGATGCAGAAGCCTTCTGACTTTCAGCTCAGGACCCCTCCCGGTGCCTGCTGGCAGTCCAGGAGAGGGGTGGGGCCTCGAGCTGCAGGTGCCCCGAGTCACTGGGGGCAAAGAGTCTGGGGCTCAGAGACAGGGTCCACCCCGGACTTCAACAGCACCTCCAGCCTGCTCTTCACACTCACATAGGGCGTAAGTCGGGAGCCCAGGGTTGGAAACGCCAAGTCTAATCAGACCTCACAAGCCCACAGATGGTTTGAATCAATGTGCTACCTTGATAGGAATAATGAGGAGTCCTGAAGACAGTCTTATGCCAGCTCTATCCGCCTGGACAGAGAACCGTATCTTTCACAAGAATTTCCCCATCCAGGGTCCCGTGACCCTCCAAGCCGCACAATCCTTCATGAGGAAGTCCCCTGGTCCCACGTCACACCCGCTCCCCGGCCCCCGCCCCCAAGCAGAACCACCCACGGATTTTCCGAAAACTTTGGCCTCAGGTTCTGATTTGACAAACTCTGACTTCTTAGGCTTTTCTTGAGGCTGAAAATGGTTCCTAGGGAGAAATACGTGATCACAGGTTACAAGGCCAGCCAGGGGTTGTGGGGCCATATGGTAGGGTGGGCGGGCCTGGATGCAGAGAAATGCAGGAACAGACACATGTCCCACACACTTCGTGTCAGAGTGAGTGTCCCCAGGGTGCATTGTTTCATTCGTTCAACATGACGAATGTCATCATGACGTTTCCTTTGCTGGGATACCTGAACTAGGGCACCCAAATCTCATGGAATTAATCAATCTGTAAGGTCGCAGACTCCCAGCAACAGAACCAGACCTACGATTTAGAAAAACCTCTTACTGTGGGAGCCCATTGAAGACAGCACCCCAGAATGGCAGCAACGGCCCTTCCCCCGGGAAAGCTCAGACCTGGGACCTCAATCCCGCAAGGGTGGTCCTGTGGGCAGGGACCTGCTTTAATGTAATTTGGTCCTGCCCCACCCCTTGCCTAGCAAAGCTTAATTTGAAGCTTAAAAAACAATGAAGTTAATTTTTAAAAACCTTTCATTGAGTTCCGTGAGACCCCTATTAATTTTATTGTTTCAATAAAGCATTTATTTAATTGTCTCCAGAAGGGCCTTGTTAAATGTACAGATGTTACCTGAGTCAGAAGGGAGGGAGCTGGGAGCCTTTTTTTCACCCTCTCCCGTTAGCACATTAGCAGGATTCTGTTATTGGATTAACTGATTGTCACCTTAAAAGTCACAAAGCAGAGCCCTGAGGGAATGAGACATGAGGCAGGTAAATTCTGGGGAGTAGTTGTGGTCACAGTTGCACAAAGCAGAAAGCCAGGCGTATGATAAAGAGGTTGGGTTTGGTTAGAACAAAAGGAGAGCTTGGGGCGCCTGGGTGGCTCAGTCAGTTAAGCGTCCGACTTCAGATCAGGTCATGATCTCACGGCTCGTGAATTCAAGCCCCGCGTCAGGCTCTGTGCTGACGGCTCAGAGCCTGGAGCCTGTTTCGGATTCTGTGTCTCCCTCTCTCTCTGCCCCTCCCCCATTCATGCTCTGTCTCTCTCTGTCTCAAAAATAAATAAAGGTTAAAAAAAAAATTAAAAAAACAAAAGGAGAGCATTTTTTTTTTCTGTCAATGAGGAGATATTTGTTATTTAGTCTCTGGCACAAGGCTGATAACCCTGAAAAAAAAAAAAATCAGAACAAGCACATTACTAGATGTATGTTGTCCAAACCATAGGAAGGGAGGAGCTTGGCTTCAGTTGACAGAAGATCTGAGGAACAACATGCTCAGTCCTTCCACAATTATTTACTGAGTACCTACTATATGCTGCCACTACTTGGAAACAGTAGCGTGCAGCAGTGAACAAAACGAAGCCCCTGCTCTCATAGTGCTTACATTCTAATGAGGGGAGACTGATAACAAAAAAATATACCGGACATATCGAGATAATTTCAGACAAGAAGGGCTCTGAGGACAAAACAGGGTGATTTGCTAGACAGTGGTCAGAGGAGGCCTGTGATACGACATCTGAGCCAAGACTTGAATATATGGAGAAGGAGCCTTTCTCAGTGAGAAAGGTCTGAGAGATAGAGCTTTCCGGCCAGAGGGAACAGCAAGTGCAAAGATCCTGGGGCCCTAGTGTGAGAGGAGCATTATCAACCAAGTAATCAAAGGAGCGTGCTCTGGGGAGAGAATCAGGAGACCCTCTAACGTAAGAATATGTCAGAACAGAGTCCATCATTCATCTTTGTGTCCCTGGTTATTTGTTTGGTGTGAAGCACAGAATAGGTGATCAATAAATGGATGACGGAAGGGGAGAAAGGAATGAGAGGAAGGATACGATTGAATCTTTAGAGGGAACTGCATTTAGTCAGATTATTTGCAATTAAAACCGAAAGGGGGTGGGGGGAACAGCTGAGTCTGTACAGTAGGTCATTCATTGCCAAGCCAGGAGGTGCCCAGGGGAAGGAAGGTATGGAGGGGGGGTATATATCTGCTCCCATCTAGGAGATCAAAATGTAACTGAGGAAACAGTAATAGTCATCACTCCTAAAATTATTATAGGCCCTGATTTATAGCTTACATGGTGCTTTTGCACACATTGTTTCTTTTTTTTTAGTATTTATAATTACTTTTGAGAGAGAGAGAGAGAGAGAGAGAGACAGAGCGTGAGTGGGGGAGGGGCAGAGAGAGCGAAAGAGAGGGAGACACAGAATCCGAAACAAGCTCCAGGCTCTGAGCTGTCAGCACAGAGCTGGACACAGGGCTCGAACTCGGGAATGGCGAGATCATGACCTAGGCCAAAGTCAGACACTTAACCAACTGAGCCACCCAAGCACCCCACACATTTCCTGTTTCTAACAGACTCATGAAATAGAAACTAACAGTATTAGTCAATATTTAATGAATTGCCTGTAGGCCTAGCATGGCACCACGCTAGGTGATGGGGATATACTGGGAGCAGAAATCAAACAAGGCCCTGCTTTCATGGACTCTACAGTCCAGAATAGACAGACTCATTTGTGTCATTGAGAGAAATTATCACCACAGTGAGTGCTTCAATGGATACGTACAAAGGGCTACAAGCACCCATCCTGGGGGTGATCAGGAAAGGCTTCCTTGGGGAGGTGACTTAGCTGAACTCTAAGGATGAGTGGAGTCACTAGGTAAAGAGGGGAGACAAGAGTGTTCCAAACAGAGGAACAGTAAGTGAAAGGAGAAGCAAGGGAGGGTCAGCAGGTCCTGAGCAGAGTTCGAGAGACAGGGCACAGTTACGGCAGAAGTGGAGTAGACAAGGCTCTAGGATGTGGGGCCTCAAGAGCACAGATGAAAGTCTGTCCTTGACCTACAGGGAACTGGAAGCCAACGGAGGTTTTAAGTTATATTTAAATACTTGAAAAGCTGTCCTGAGGAAGATGGTTTCGATCTACTACAATCAAATAATGTCTTGGCCCCCTGTAAGAAAGTGACCTTGTCAATCACAAAAGTGGGGAGTGATTGGCTGTTCAAATGTCAGGGAGGAGTCGTCCTTTGGTCAGGAGACTGGGCAGCATGTACGACTTCAACTTTTTCACCATCAAGGATCCCTTTTATTCATCTTGCTGGCCCACAAACCCCAGATGTTTTAGAGACTACCTACCACGATACATTTACATAACACAATTTTCCTCCATTTTTAAAATTTTTTGTTAAAGTTTATTCATTTACCTTAAGAGAGAGACCGAGAGTGAGTGCAAGCAGGTGGGGCAGAGGGAGAGAGAGAATCCCAAGCAGGCTTTGCACTGTCAGCGCAGAGCCTGGCGCAGGGCTTGAACCCACCAGCCATGAGGTCATGACCCGACCCAATATCAAGAGTCAGATGCCTAACCAACTGAGGCACCCAGTCACCCTATTCTTTTTTTAATTTGTGTAATGTTTATTTTTGAGAGAGAGACAGACATACAGACAGAGCACAAGCAGGGGAGGGCAGAGAGAGAGGGAGATACAGAATCTGAAGCAGGCTCCAGGCTCCAAGCTGTCAGGATAGAGCCCAATGCAGGGCTCGAACTCATGAACCATGGGATCATGACCTGAGCCAGAATCAGATGCCTAAATGACTGAGACACCCAGGTGTCCCTAAGCATTTTTCTTAATAAACATAGCCAATGTCATTCATCAGGACAAGAAGCCCAATGCATGATACAATTCTGGCCACAAGTGAAGAAATTCAATGTTTCCTTTGACAGGGTACATTTATCATGAAATATGTATAATTTCCTAGAGGCTTTCTGAAATACTCACAATAGCTCCCCATTCCCCAATACATTTATAGACTCTGGGAGATCTTTTGGCTCCAGGCTGGGAACTACTATTCTTTGGTGACACCCAAGGTCTCTTTCCAACCAGGGTATGCTAAACCACAAGCTATAGCTACCTTGTGTTCAGGGATTTGGGGAAGGATCAGTAAATGTGAACTAAAACAATCAGAGAAGGCTTGCTGGAAAAAGAAAGCCTTGAGCTGGGCCTTGAAGGACAGGCAAGCTTCGGACAGGTGGGGACAGGGTGTTCTCAGTCAGGAGAAGCAGAGTGTTCCCTAAGATTGGCGAAGCAGCCAGCCAGGCTGCACATGGAGTCAGGAAGTATTTGCAGGTACAAGAATAGAAAAAGTCAGTTGCAACTGACTTTACATGCCAAGCTAAATTATCCTCCAAATGATGGGGAGTCATCAAAGATTTTAGAACAGGAAAATGATGTGTTGGAAACAGTGTTCTTGGCAGATGAATCTGGTGCCCATACATGCTTTGAGGTGGGAGGGGAACTTTGAGGGGACCCAATCAACAGACCAGATGTGAGAGGAAGAGCCTGGACTGGAGAGGAAGGCAGTGAGGAAAATAAAGGAGCAAATCCAAGAAACTTTTTTTTTTGTAAAGCACAGGACTTGAATTTGAGTTTAGAAGCATTGACAGACTGTGGGGTGTCTTTGGAGCCTGGGGTACAGCAGTGAGTCACCAAGGGAAGCTCATGGGGGTGGGGGAGATGATGGGTGCATGGGGCGTCTTGGGAAGTTTTTACTCACTACATCCTTCCTAGTGGTGACTAACCTCAGCAAGTGGGGTTGGAGGGGCAGCCAAGGTGCTTTCACATCTTATGATACATAATCTCCTTTAATGGAGGGATTTTGTATAATTTTTACTTCCTTTTTTTATGCTTTTTTTGGGATTTTTCAAACAATTATTTTAATTCCATACAGACTCCCAGAGTCTCGTTAACCCTTTGTGAAACATCACTCCTGATTTGTTCCCTCCCCCCTGCAGGGAAGGGGAAGGAGGGAAATGATTTACAGGGTCCTGTTGGGTCTCTGAAAAACACATCATGGGGGTTTAGTCTCTACTCCTGAGTCTGTGGGTTTCCCTATGGGGGAGCGGGGAGGTCTCTTCAGTGTACCTCTTTCTACATCTCCCTCCTTCTCTCCCCACTGTCCCCTGCCCCACAGGGCCTACCTCTGTCCTTTAAAGACTCAAATATCATCAGACAGCCATCTTTGACTTCAGATAGCAATGCTGGGCTGGGAAAGATGGACCTGGGGATTTTTACAGCTGAAATCAGCCCGGCCTGGCCCACCCCGTGAACTAAATTACAGGCAGCAGGAGAGAACCTGGAAGAGAACAAACTCTGCAGGCAAAGGCATCTGTGTCCAAATCCCAGCTCGGCCACTAGTCACCTAACCTCTCAGTATGTCAATCTTCTCATCTTGAAAATTGGAGATAATAACAGTATTTATTTCCTAGAGGTATTAAGTGGATCAAATCATGATGAAAGGCATTGAATAAGTGTGCTCTATCATTAGTATTAATAAGAACGACAAAATAATACAACTTTACCATCAAGCTCTGTTGCTTGGAGACAAAACACCTTAACTTAACGTACTTCCATCTTGGTTCCCACTGGTGGCATTTATTTGCCTCTCTCCATCTCCTTTTGGACTGGAATCTTCTTTTCCCAAACCGACAAAGAGCTGAGAGAAAACCTAAATCAGGGCCTGAGTCGCTGCTTCCTCATCTCATGGTGGTCTGCTCTGCCACAAGATTTGTGTGACGTTCGACAGAATCCTCAATCTCACGAGACTCATTTCCCTCATGTATAAAACAGGTGTAATAATACTGACCTCACAGTATGTGTCAAGAGGCTAGACCGTTCTCCACCAGGGTTCCAGGTAGGGTCAGTTCTTTCCTGCCTGCCCACCCCAGACCCTCCGCGGTCTCCTTTGCATTAGCTTCTGATGGTTTGGGGTGATCTTCCCAATTACACCATAAACTCCTGAGGGCACAAGTAGGGCCAAGATCTCCTTAACTTCAAGGAGCAGACTTCCTCCTGGGCCTCGGTCCAGGCCAGCCTTCTGGGGCAACCAGGGAAGAGGCAGAGGATTTTCAGCCCTCTAGAGGTCCAGAACCAGATGCACAAACACAACGGCTCCTCTTTCTTCGCCTTTTCTCTCCACTTTCCAAACCACAACCCCAAGGTTGCTTGGGAAGAACTGGTTCTTTCTATTTGACAACAGCCTAGAAGGAAAGTTGCCCCATCGACTCAGGGTACATTTGGCCTGGTCAGAGAAGGTGTAACGTGTTAGATCCAATCACCCAGTCCCTATGTTCCATTCCGATCGCTCTCCCATGCAAAGGCCTCTGGACAAAGGCAAAGGTTTCCTTTTTCCACCCCCTGCCACCAGAGTCTATCCATCACCCAGTGATCCAATGACCAACTCTCCATCCATCTACTAGCCTATCTGCCGCAGGAACAGGAGCCCTGGGGTTCAGCCCTCACAGTCTCAGTTCTTGGCTGGGTCGAAGGAACACCAGCAGCCCCCTTATTCTACCCCCTGGTAATGGCTCTAAACAGGGAGCTCTCGGCCTTCTCTGTCTTCCCCCCACCTCTACCCACCAGCAACTCCAATGAAAGGAAACAATGTAGGACGACACACATCTCAGCCACCCAGGAAAGGGAGAGAGAGAGAAGCTGTCTTAGAACATCTCTCTGGGCTGGTGGGTGAGGCTGAGCAGGAGGGAGGAGGGAGAAAGAGAGAGCCTTGCCCAGGGAGGGAGACTGAGAGGGACACTCTGGACCACAGACCCAGACACACAGACACACAGAGAGACCAGCCCAGGCAGTGAGAGCTCTGCGAGCCTATAAACCCTTTTGGTTGCAAGGGTCCTGGAGGGCCTCACCCTGTCACAGGGTCGTGGAGCCAAAATGGCTCACATTTGCATCTTGGGACCCACACAGAGGAACTAAGCTCTTTTCCAGAAACAAGTGGAACAATCTCCCCTGGGTCACAGCTTTCTCTTTGTCTGACTACTCTTCTCAGGATTCAGGGCTTTTGTCTCTGTCTCCCTGTCTCTGCATCTTTGTCTATCTTGTCTCTTCTCTCTTTCTCCCTCTGCCCCCATCTCTGTCTCAGATCACTTCTTGGGGACTCTGCCTTGGGGCTCCCGCTCTCCAGTGTGTAGGAAACCTGACCTTCATCATCTGTTTTTTATATTTTGGAAACGTCAGCTTCACTTCCTACCTGAGGGAAGTGGGGGTGGGAGAGCAGGCTGCCTGGCTCCACCTCTTTCCCTCCCCCCTCCATCTGAATCCACCCCATCTGAAATCCCACAGCTTCTTGCCCCAGGGAGGATAGATCCGAGGCCCCTCCTGCTCTCAGTCACTTTGGCAACAGGAGTCAGGCCCTGATTCACAGTCTTCCCTCCACAGCTCACCGTGGGGTGTGGGAGGTAGTGAGGCCCCTTCGGGTCAACCCACCAGTGGTTTGCTGATTTGGGAAAAAGAGAAAATGCCAGGGACAGTGAAAGCCCAAAAGGCTGAGAGATTTCACCAATGAAAACCAGGATGGCAGCAGTCATTTCTGCCTCTAGGCCGAGTTACAGCCAACCAAGCCATCCTACACATTGTCACAGATATTTGCTCGATACTACTATGAATTCTAGAAATAGATTACACATACTAAGGGCTTACCCTGTGCCGAGCCCTCTACTTGTCTTCGCATTACACCCACCCCCCCCCCCCAACTTCATGCGGTAGGTATTTTCTTCCACATTTGAATGGGAAGACTAAGTACACAGAGAGGTTAACCACCTCGCCCAAAGTAACTCAGCTAATCAGATGTGAACCCTGATTTCTCTGACTCCAAGTCCCAAGCTCTACATTGAGGTTTCCGAGACCAGGGAAATGTATTGTGTACATTTCCTTTTGAAGGAAATACATCCGCAGTAATCTGAGAATTTACCTTCAAAATCCCAGGGACCCAGGGGACCCCGGTTGGGAGAAGCGTTGTAACACACTACTTTCTGTGAGACCTAGAAGAACCAGCTAGAAGAGAGCATTTCAAGGAGGAGGAACTGGGAGGGCAAAAAATGATGGCTGCAAGTCAGGGCACAGTGCAGGCACCAGGCAGGGGAAGTCTGGCTCCGTGCAGGGAAATGAAAAGGGGCAAACAGGACTAGGTGGAGGGCTGGGGCAGCTCAAGGAGGCCCGAAGGCCCAGTTCAGTTTATCCTCCAAGTTTTCGAACAGAAGAGTAATACTCCAAAAGACGTGTTTAAGGCCTGTGCTGGAGGAAAAAGGGAGTCAATAAAGAGCTGCTGAGGGGTTGCTATTACAGTCCTGGCAGCCTAGGACCACCGGACAAAACATGCAGAAACGAGGTATCTATAAGACATTTCCAGGGGTGTCTGGGTGGCTCAGTCAGTTGAGCGTCTGACTTTGGCTCAGGTCATGATCTCATGGTTTCTGAGTTCGAGCCCCGCGCCGGGCTCTGTGCTGACAGCTCAGAGCCTGAAGCCTGCTTCGGATTCTGTGTCTCCTCCTCTCTCTGCCCCTCCCATGCTCATGCTCTGTCTCTCTCTGTCTCTCAGTAATAAATAAACGTTAAGAAAAAAAAAATAAAAGACATTTCCAAAGAAATCTAGCATTTCGGAGTCTGAGCCATCTGCCTTCTTCCCAAGGATTGCTATCCAAGGAAGCCTCTGGGTTGGGTAGGGGTGTGGCAGGCAGAGGGAGGAGCAGGAAAAGGTGGTGTGTCTGCAGCACTGAGCCTTTACACTCGCAGACACTCTGGTCTGAGAGCTGCTGTGGCCGTGAGGGACAGCGAGAGGAAGGCTCTGTGAAGACGGTCGGTACTCAAGGCTCAGAGCTGGACACTGGCCTGAGGAGGAAACTGGTCCTGCCAGCTCTCTGGCACACGGTGGGTGGGCAGACTATAGATCCTGAGCTTGAAGGAGTATTTTGTGTCTTTTTCAGTTCTTTGAAAGGAGGACTCCTCTCCCTGGGTGGCAAAAAAAAAAAAAAAAAAAAGAGCAAACAAGCAAAATTTGGTTAAGAACTCAAGAACTGCCAATTCAGAAACTCTGATCTGTCCAAAAGTGCAGTCCCTTTTTTTCAGAGGCCAAAAACCTATTTGCATCAAAGACTGTATATGTCTGTGTGTCTGCGGGCCGGTGAGGGAGACAGAGTGGGTGTGAGGAGAGAGCTGAAATGCCTTTGTTCCTGTGTGCGAAGCTACCGCTCTGTGGGCTTACACATGTTGTATGTACGTTTGTGCCTATTTCTCAGGCCCCTGTGTGCACCGAACTTTCAAACCATAAATAGAAACACTGCAGCTTGGCAAAGATATCATAGGAATAATTATCTAATTTCAGAACATGTTATTATAATACCTACTTGATGTGTAACAAACTTAACAATGTTCGCGTTATATTCACCAACTCTAAGTTATAGACTCACAATGCCAAGTCCCAGCTCAGAGGCTTCTCTGAGACCCTAGTGCAGAGAAGGCCCCAAAGAAAGGTCTTTAAGGAACATCCACCCCCCCCCCCCCACCCCCCAGGGCTTGCTTCTGGATGCAGAGTCTGGCTGGGGAGAGAGGAGATTGACGGAAGTGGGACGCAGCCTAAATTGGGTGGCAACTCTGTTTCCTCCCAGAATCCCCAGTCCTCACCAGCAGAGGAACCCCTGGAACCAGGAAGGGAACGGCCATATTGGGGTCACCGAGGCAGATAAGCTTTCCCTGACTCAGCAGTGGGCTAGGGGGCCTCATGATCTGCAAGCCTCTCCTCTTCCCCAGGGGGGGGCTGGGTTGGATTGAGGCTGTGTGAGGAGAATGTTTGCTGTTTGCTGCTGCTCCCTGTTGACTTTAGCCAGTAGCTCTGTTTACAAACCCAGGTTGGTTTTCCCAGCACAGTTAATTAGAACAAAGACATCTGGTGTGAGGGCTGGGGAGGGCATCTGCGCAGAGTGTTCCCCCCACACCCAGCAGCCGTGGGCCAGCACAGGGCAGATCAGAGCAGCTAAACAGGACCAGACGGAACTCACCAAACCCAAAGTTCTCAGGAGAATCGTGGCTGTTCTCACTCTGCCTTTCCCATGCTTGCTAAGTTAGACTGGGCCCCCACTTTCGAGACTCGGGGGACCCCCAGGAGTCAGGGATAGATGCCCCTACCTCAGTGGGATCACAGGCTGGAGATCAAAGACTCAGTCCTCTCCTCTGCCCTTCCAAGTCCAAAAGAATCAGGCAGAGATTTCTGTCCCTCTCTCATCACAGTGACTGCATTCTGTAGGAATGTCAGACCTCTTCAGCCCCCCTGCAGGAAAATCTCCCCTCCTGGACACCCCCTCAGAGAGGTGTCCTTCTGACACCTCCCTGACTCCTCTCCAGCCAATTTCTGACACTGCCAGGGAAGAAAGAGATTAACCAGTCCAGAACCAGAGGGAGGCAGGAAGGTGCCCAGGAAGGTGAGAGGTTCTGGGTGGACAGTTCCAGGGCTGTGGGGATGTGGAAGGCTGGGATGGGGAGGGGCAGCGGCTTATCTCTCCCAGGAGGGGGGAGCTCACTCCAAACAGCTAATGCACTGGCGTGTGAAAGCCCCTCAATTAGCACTAATGATGCAATCAGGGAGGGAGGAGGAGGGACCAGAAGTTCTGGCAGAGTCAGCACCAACCTACACACAGAGCACACACTCCTTTCCTTTCCCCGGACACAGTGGCCCCTTCAGAGACACCAGTGCACACAGTCCACAGACAACCTGGAACACGCACGTCCGTGGGTACAAACGCATTCTTTGCACAAGCTACTAGCATGCATATGGTTCTGGATCCGCTGATGACCGTGTCTGACTGCGGGGATCCCGGGGAGAGGGTTTCGATTGGGGGCTGCAGGGACGAGGAAAATGAGAAACCAGACTTAGGGGTGGAGGTTGAGTAGGGCATCTTCGAACATCTCATGATTGTTCCTCTGATCCCAGAGTTCCCGTCCCACGCAGACTCGCAGGTGCCAGCTTCTCTGCGTCCACCTCTCCACACCCCCACCCCCTTCGCCCAGAGATCCGAGATTAGGCGAGGAGCCGCCATCCCCAGCCCCACCCGCGGGAGGCCCTGGGTCCCGGGAGGGAGCTCTGAAACCACGCGGACCCCCACCACCCCAGAGCCAGCTGCTCGCCACCCGCCAGCTCCCCCCCTCCCCCCCCCGCCCAGCCCATTACCCTCCGGCTTCACCCCTTTATCTTCTCCCCCACCCCGCCCGGCCAGCTCCGTTATCCGCCTCCCGGTCCCGTTATCCGGCAGCCCGGCCCCGTTATCCGCCCTTGCGCGGGGCCCGGAGCTCCCGCGCGTCGCGGGGCCGCCGCTGCCCCCTCCCCCTCTCGCGGCCCGAGCTCGGGGGCCCGCGGGCTGGGCAGGGCCGGAGCCGCCTCCGCGCCGCTTCCCAGGCCCGGACGGCCGCGGGAGGAGGTCCCGCTGTCAGTCAGCGGGGAAGGCCGGGCCGGGCGGCCGGAGGGGGCGGCGCCGAGGACGGGCTCGGGCCGGGAGCTGGGAGGCGGAGGCGGAGGGGGCGGGGGCGGGGGCGGCTCCGGGCCTTATAAGCGGCGGGGGCAGGGCGGGAGGGAGGCAAGTGTCAGGCCGATGTGCGGCCCGCGAGGGGCCGGGGTCGGGGCCGCCGGGGCCATGCGCGCGGACTGGGCAGGGGGCCGGCGGGACGCAGAGCGGAGCCGCCTCGGAGCCTGAGCCTCCCGGGGCCGGGGCCGGGGAGCCGCGCGGGGCCGGCCGGCCGGGGGGGAGGGGAGCGATGCGGCGCCGGCGGGCGGCGGTAGCCGCGGGTTTCTGCGCCTCCTTCCTGCTGGGCTCCGTCCTCAACGTGCTCTTCGCACCGGGGTCGGAGCCTCCGCGGCCAGGCCAGTCCCCCGGGCCGTCGCCAGCCCCGGGCCCGGGCCGTCGCGGGGGCCGCGGGGAACTGGCCCGGCAGATCCGAGCGCGCTACGAGGAGGTGCAGCGCTATTCCCGCGGGGGCCCGGGGCCCGGGGCCGGCCGGCCGGAGCGGCGGCGCCTGATGGACCTGGCTCCGGGCGGGCCGGGCCTGCAGCGTCCCCGGCCCCCGCGGGCCCGGCCCCTGCCCGACGGCGCCCCGGGCTGGCCCCCGGCTCCCGGCCCGGGCTCCTCCGGCTCGGGCCCGCGCCTGGGCTGCGCCGCGCTCCGCAACGTGTCCGGCGCACAGTACGTGGGCTCAGGCTACACCAAGGCCGTGTACCGGGTCCGCCTGCCCGGCGGCGCCGCGGTGGCGCTCAAGGCGGTGGACTTCAGCGGCCACGATCTGGGCAGCTGCGTGCGCGAGTTCGGGGCACGGAGGGGCTGCTATCGGCTGGCGGCCCACAAGCTGCTCAAGGAGATGGTGCTGCTGGAGCGGCTGCGGCACCCCAACGTGCTGCAGGTACGACGCGGGGGGGGGGGGTGGTCAGGGGGTGAGGGTGCTGGCTGGACGTGCCCAAGCCCGGTCACTCTGGCTGGAAGAGAACCCTTGGTCTTCTAGGTAAAGAAACGGAGCCCCAGTGACTGTGTCCACGTTAAGCTGGGTGCACAACCCCCCCCCCCCCGTGGCTGCTTCCCACCACACTACCCTAACTCTCACTCCTGAGTGAGTGTCTCTTTAAGGAGGGACTCCTGGGTCTCTCAGCTTCCACACCATATCCTTTGAAGACAGAGGCCAGGACAGAGGGTCCCAAAACTAGAGGTAGGGGTGCCGATCTGTTAGGACTTAGGACCCTGCTTCGGGCTGGAGCTAGGGCGTTGAGTGCCAGGGAAATGACTGCAAAAGCCAAGACACAGAGCAGAGGTCATCCCTGAGTCAGGATTCCAACTGCAATGATAGGGCCCCCTTTTCTGATGGAATCTGAACCCCTCTTCTCTCAACTTCCAGTGACTCGTCTGACTTTGAAAATGGGACGGGACGGCAATGGGTTTGGGAATGGCTAGAAAGAGACCCTGTGTCAGGCTTGATTCCCAGAGACTATCCCCACCCCTCACCCCACCCAGAAGCCACTAGAAGGACTGGAGGGAATTGGGTAGTAGGCCAGAAAATGCAGAGCCCTTCCCAGAAGTGACCCTGCCATTCTCCAGGCCTTAATAAAGTCAGCCCTTGAATCCTTGAGGAAGCCTTAGGGTCTTAGCTCAGTGCTCAGGGGACAAACTACAGGCCTGAGGGTCTCAGGGTCACATTATCAGAGTAGATGTGGTCAGTAGCTGGAAGACTGAAAAAGCCAGATGCCCAGGTTTCTGCTAAATGGGACTCTGTCTCTCCTGTTCCCTGGGGGACAGAGGGGAAAGATGAGACACCCCCACCCCTTGTCCCCTCCAGCTGAGACTAAGAGCTTGGGCCTCTCACAGCCCCAGCACTGCCCTAACGCACCCACTTCCTCCTCTCCCCCAGCTCTATGTCCTTGAGTCGGCCCTAGGATTAGACAAACTGTTCCCTTTGCACATGTCTGAGCAGACTGAGAGGGGAATCCCTGACTGGTCTTGGCCCGCGGAACAGAGGGTGTGTGCAGACTCCCCAGCAGAGGAACCTTGCCCACACCTTCCACCTCCTAGCCCACTCAGATTAACCTTTCTGCACCCAGCAGAACTGACCAGAAATCCAGGAGTCCTTCCCTCCTTTGGCGAGGAGGGAGATGGACCCCAGGCCTGGGTGGGTATTCCAGAATGAGAGAGAGAGGCCAGAGAGCTATTTATATTCCCGCTGGCTCCAGGTCTCCCCAGGCTACCCGAACTCTGGTCAGACACTTGTGACCAGGTCCTAGGCCCTGAACCGGCTGCAGGAGGTCAGGCAGAGCCAACAGTTGTGGGTAGTTATGCCTGGTTGCACAGCTGACACTGTGCCTGGAGCTCCGGGGAGCAAACGGCTGGTTACGTGGCCGTTCTAACTGGGAGGATCTTGTTCTCTTCGCTTCCCAGGGGCTCTTGGGAACTTTTTGGCAACCCTGGGGTGTCAGTCTGATTCTGAAGCAGTGGAGAAGCAGGACATTAAGTGTTAGTTAATTGACTCAAGACGCCCCTCCCTTAGGACAGGTTTGAGGTTTACTGCGCTTCCCTGTCTCTTACAGAATTTCTCCCTCCCTCACTAACCCCAGCCAAGCTTCCTGACCAGCATCTAGCCAACTGCCCCCACACATCACAGAGTGCTCCTCAGCTTAGTGTCCGGCCCCCTGCCCAATTCCGAAGGCGTCAAAATGAAATTATATGAAACAGCCGAATAGTTTTCACCCATCCCCTCACTAGACCAAGACTGGGCTGTCTGAGGTTGGCTGTGTGACTTTTCCAGGGTCAGAGACTGGTGTTAGTCACCCTGGGGCATAAGGGTTATATGGTGGGAAGGGTCCCAATCCTTTCCATCTGGGGAAAGGTAAAAAGCTGCCATTCCAGCAAGGAAAGACTTCTTTGGTGTGAGTTTAGGAACTGCTTTGGGAGTGATTTCCATTGATCCCCCCGACCCCCAGCCAGGCTCCTTCTGGCTTCCTCAGCAGCGTGTTACCTCTGGTGCCAGGGAAGCCTGCTGTGGGGTCTTCTTGCTCAGGAGGCTTCAGTGACGGTGCGCAGGGAACTAGAAATAATGTTTTAATACCTCTTGATCATTTAAAATTTCAAAATCGTTTGATAGATGCCCTGGGGAGGAGCCAAAGAATGTTTCTGACAATTCCGGCTCCCCCAGGCCACCCGAAGCCCCTTCCCCCTCTCTGGCAACCCCAAAGTTGGTTCTGTGGGTTCTAATAGAAAATAGTAACATGTCCCACGTGCACCTCCCAGCACTCTCTCTGGTCTCTGGGGACTGCCTGGGTGAGCTCTCTCTTTCTTCCGTCACCCTTCACACACACACACACACACACACACACACACACACACACTCCTCACGTGATAGATGCCTCTACAGCCCAGGGTCAAAGGGCGCAAGGGTCTTCCCTCCCCCCAAACTCCTGTAGTCCCAGGAGCTCAGGCCTCAGATGGGGCCCCAGGCGTTCTTGGGCCCAGAATCTGGCCCTGCTAGGGTATATTTCTTCTCCCAAACGAACAAAAGATGTGCCTGAAATGCTCAGCCTCACGCTTCCTGGGGGGGTTAATGGTGTCTTTTTATTTTTTCCTGAGGGGTGTTGATTAATACCTCGTTAACAGCGCATTTAACGACCTCCGGGTGTTTAATACCCTTCAGAAGTTTCCCACAAAGGCTCAGACTCTGGGCAAGAAAATGAGAACCAGGCCCCAGGGCTGCTCCCCTTACCTTCCTCCCCCCACCCCGCCCCACCAGGATCTGGGGCCTCCCTGGGCTGGTGCGAGGTGGGGGAGCAGACAGAGAGGGAAGAAGAGGGTGGCTGGGACTGTCCCCTGATCCCCCAGTTCACCACCCTGGTGAGCTAATGGCGGACGCTGAGTCGTGCCTTCTCTCTCATGCCAGCAGGACTGGGGCCGCTGGCTTCAGGAAGGGGGTGCTGAAAGGGCACTCCTAGGACCGAAGGGGGCATGTGAGGGCCTGGAGTAGATCTGGGCGGGGTGTGAATGATGGTAAGAAGGGTGATGGTATGGTATGTAGGGACATCTAGCCCGTGCTTGGATCCCCCTGTGCCGCGCTCCCCCCTCAATCCCCACATTGTGCAGCTCTCCCCTCTGCCTGCTGCGGCCTGGACAACTCGGCCTTTGTGTTCCTACCCCACAGGGTGCTGGTTGTTTTGAGCAGCAGCTGACCCCTAACTGATGTGCAGTGTGGTGGCAGAGGCTGAAGGAAGCAAGGCTCTCTGTGGATGCTGGTTTAGGTGTTAATGACAAAGTCAGGCTGTGCTTCCCACAAGTCCCTGAGCTGAGCTGTACCAAGCCCAGCCTCAGGCCCTACGGAGTGGGCAGGCCCTTGTGAGCATGCCCCCAAAGAACTGATCTTCCCCAGAAACCTTCCCTTGCTACTCTTCCCATTGGTGGGTGTGACCACCGCCTCCCCCTCACCACCAACATATAAAAAACACGCCAAGGATGTGCCCCTTGGACACTTTGTTCTTACCTACTGCTTGTTCCCAATCCCGAGGGAGCTTGTTTTACCTCCCACAAGACCAGAGCTGAGAAAAGAATGAAGCTGCCCCCAAATAGAAATGATAAAGAATAGAGAAGGATTGGAGCAGAGGCAGAGGTATAATACCAATTTGCTGGCTTGTTGATTAACGGGTGATATTCTTAGAATTCGAGTGACGTAAATTTGAATCCTAGCTCCTGCATTTATCAGCTGTGTGATGTTATGCAAGGAACTTAACCTCTCTGAGTTGGTTTCCTCACCTGTAAATTGGAGACTAATAATAGTACCTACTATGTCTATGTAAAGTTATTATAAGAATCGAGTTAGCATGTAAAACATTTAGCACAGTGCCTGGCACATGGTTGACACATGGTGTCCAGACCTGCCCATTTACCTGGGAGGCGGGAGGTAAGAGGCTGATGTAATCAGCAGGAACTCTGGCTGCAGGGACAGAGGGCAGACTTCTCAGGCAATGCTGTCGATGCTGGTCTCTTCTGGCCTGAGCTGCAACAACAGCCTAGGGATGGGGGTAGGGGGTCGGTAGTGCACAGGGAGGGGGCATCTGACAGCCCAGCCCTTCTCTGTCCCCACCCCGACCCTGTGACCTAATGACCTGCCCTGGACCTCCCCTAGCTCTATGGCTACTGCTACCAGGACAGCGAGGACATCCCAGACACCCTGACTACCATCACGGAGCTGGGTGCCCCTGTGGAGATGATCCAGCTGCTGCAGACTTCCTGGGAGGACCGTTTCCGAGTAAGCAGGGAGGAGGGCCGGGCCCTGGGTTCCTCGCTGGGATGGTTTTCCCTTAGAAGGCCAGCCCTCCAGAGCAGCTTGACTCCTCCTCCATCTAAAAGGAGGGAAAGTTGGAGCAAAGCTGACTCGGCCATCAGCCAAAGGGTTAAAAAAAGAAGCAAGACCTAGAAGATCCTGACGTTTTTGTACTCCTGCCCCCTTACACACACACACACACACACACACACACACACGTAGCCTGGCTGCAAAGGACTAGAAAAGACCTTAAGGTCAGCTTGACCCTCCCTCTGTTTCCACACACTGAACTAAAACCACATTCAAGATGCAGCTTCAGGGAGGAGATCCGTTACCCACAAGCTTATGTGCCGCCCATGGTCAGGGTCAGGCCAGCCTGGATTAATAGAAAAATCACTGGCTTGCTCTGTTAGGGCTCTGACCCTCAGCCCTTAGTAAGCACTGGGGCCTTTAAGAGAAAAGCCAACCCCTCCACCCCAAGCTAAGTCCAGAACCCCAAAGGGGTGAGCCCTGGAGCCCCCCAGGCGCTTTCCCAGGAGAGACGCGGTGAGCAGCCTTGTGTCTACCCCTCAGATCTGCCTGAGCCTGGGCCGCCTCCTCCACCACCTGGCCCACTCCCCGCTGGGCTCCGTCACTCTGCTGGACTTCCGCCCCCGACAGTTTGTGCTGGTGGATGGGGAGCTGAAGGTAACGGATCTGGATGACGCACGCGTGGAGGAGACACCATGTACAAGCAGCACAGACTGCATACTGGAGTTTCCAGCCAGGAACTTCACCCTGCCCTGCTCAGCCCAGGGCTGGTGCGAGGGCATGAATGAGAAGCGCAACCTCTACAATGCCTACAGGTGACCTCCACTTCCCACTCAGGAAGGCCAGGGAGGGAGAGTAGGCCCCGGAGGGCGTGGCGAGGGGAGAGCCAGCGTGGGCTCCAGGAGGCCAGCCAGGGGAGGGAGGCTCGGCCTTGACCAACAGAGCAGCAGCGGCGGGGAAAGTCTTCCACCCACTCAAGAAGGGAACATTCAGGCTCCTGATGATGATGCTAAAAATAGCTCCAAGGAGAATCTGGGTTGGGGGGTGGCAGCTGGAGACTTCTTAAAATAGTGTCACAGTGGAGTCTAGGGCTGGTGGATCGATGTTCCCCCTTTCTCCCCTGGTCCTTCACCTCTGGAAGCTCCTCACTGGGCCCCAGCTATGGGCTGCTCTGACCGCGATCAGCTCACGGGGTAAGATGGGACTGGGTGGTGGGGAAGTCCTGGGGATGGATGAGAGAAACAGACCTCAGCTTTCAGTTTCATGTAAAGTCAAATTTTGGCCTTAGCATATGCCCAGATCCCTACCCTGAGTCCGAGCAGACTCCTTGGTAGACTCTGGGGTTATGCCTAGGCCTGAGGGATCAGGCTCCCCGGCCCGATTAGGGTTCTGTCCCAAGTTTGGGCAGAGGAAAGATGCCTCCTCCAAGGCTGGACCACTGAGCCCCTTGTTTCTCTCCGTCCCAGGTTTTTCTTCACATACCTCCTGCCCCACAGTGCCCCACCCTCACTACGACCTCTGCTGGACAGCATTGTCAATGCCACAGGTGAGCTCTCCAGGGCCCTTCCGCGTCCCATCACCCTCCCCCTCCCCCAGCAGGCATGGAGACAAGAATGACCCAGGACAGCACATATGAGAGAGGGAAAGGCAGCTGGTTGCCACCTCAGGGAGGAGTGGAAGCCCATATACCCTCTCATAGCCACACTGCACTCTGCAGGAGAGCTCACCTGGGGAGTAGACGAGACTCTGGCCCAGCTGGAGAAAGTGCTACACCTGTACCAGAGCGGGCAGTACCTGCAGAATGCCACGGCAGGCGGCAGAGCGGGTGAGTGGCTCCAACAGGGCTCCAGGGGCTGGGGAGGTGGGGAACAGGTGGGAGGGTGAGTGGTCGCCCTCACTGGGCTAAGCGGCTTATCCTTCTAAGGCACACTTGGGGAGACCACTGACTGTTTAGCCTTTACTTGGAGGTGTCCTCTCTGGCTGAGTGGTCATTCGGCCTTGACCTGGGGAGGTGGGCCCCGATACCCCTTCTCCGGGTGGCTCCAGACCCCACTATGTACTGACTGTGTGACTTTGAGCAGATTACCTACACCTCGAGCCCACTTTGCTCATCTGTGAATTGGGTTTATTACGTGCCTCACAAACTACTTCTGGGGAATAAATGCCAGGGGAAGTGTGTGCAAGCAATTAACCTGGTTCCTATAACACAGCTGGAATACAATATATGTTTGCTTCTCTTTCCTTCCTCTACCCTTCTGGGGGTGAGAAAGGTGGCTGGAGGTGGTTGGGGCTCCTTAGCAAAACGAGTCAAGAAGCCCAAGAATTCCGGGCGGAGAATTCTAGCTACTGCTATAGTCCCTCCGCTGAGGCCCTGGGGTTTATCATGGTTGGCAGGGGGGCCAGGAGTGGGCAGCCTCTGTATTCAAGGAGCTCTGGCCAGTCTTAGGGGTGGGGGAGCCCTCGTTAGCCCTGTAAATAAAGTTTAACGAGGTGAACAATGGCTGGCTCTGTCCCTGAGGACGCCGTTTATGGGGCTATAAATCACAGCCAGCCCTGGACTTTGGTCTAGTCCCTGGGAGAAGAAGGAGGCAGGAGGGCGGGGTGGCCAGAGGCCCAGGGCCTCTGCATTATCAGTGCAGAGCTGAGGCTCCCCTAGCAGCAGAAAGGACTCAGGTGAACAGGCGGCCTGCAACTAAGCAGCTTCCTGATTGAGGAGCTCTCAGAGCATTTGGGGGCTCTTTCCGCTAATGGGAAGATTTTTCCTCCAGCCCCCTCCCAGGCACTGAAGTTGTCATTGCTGTGTTCCACGTTCATTTGCATTCCCCTTAAGCTCAGAAACCTCCCCTTAAGCTCAGAAACCTCTAACTGTCCCCTCCCTCAGGAGCTTGCCTAACCTCTCTGCCCAAAGCCAGGAGGAAGTAGGACCAAGGGGTGCTCTAAACTCTCACTACTCCAAAGTGCCGTCTGCAGACCAGCAGCACCAGAAGCTGGTTAGAAGTGCCCAATCCTAAGCCTCGCTCCAGACCTTCTCAGTCGGGATCTGCACTTTAACCAGATTCACTGGAGATTCACAGGCACACTGAAGTTTGAGAAGCTCGGCTCTAAATGTCTAAAATGTCCTGATCTCCAGCTCTGTGTGTGTTTATCCCACGATGTGCCCACCATCATGTGCTGTCTGAACCCACTGCGCACTCTTAGATTTGGGAGCTGTGTGTCTCCCAGAAACTGAATCTCACCTTTGCCTTTACTGGGTGGTCAGCCCAGTCCCCCAGTGGTAGCTGCCTTCATCATCTCCACGCTAGGGCTAGATTTCAGCTTTCAGCTTTCCGTTAGGAAATGAGTCTTAGCCCTGTTCATAAAACGGCCCCAGTGCCCTCATGCCTAGAGACACAGAGTTCTCATCTGAGCTCTGTCCCCAACCCACAGAGTACCAGCGCCTCCCAGGCAGCACCATCCCCCAGGAAGACTACCGCTGCTGGCCCTCCTATCACCACGGAAGCTGTCTCCTTTCAGTGTTCAACGTGGCTGAGGCCGTGGACGTCTGTGAGAGCCATGCCCAGTGCCAGGCCTTTGTGGTCACCAACCAGACCACCTGGACAGGTGAGCCAGGGGGAAAGGACACCCGGAGGGAGGTGACTGGAGCTCCCTGGAAGAAACTGACAGGTAGCGGTCCCCCATCAGAAGCCAGGTTTGATGAGAAGACGAGAAGGCCGAGATGATGAGGGACAAGTATATGTGTCCTCTGGGCAGTCACATTAGGGAGACTGGCCCCGCCTCCAGGGAGAGAAACAGTCCTGTTACGTCTCACCTCTGCCCCCAGGTCGGCAGCTGGTATTTTTCAAGACAGGATGGAGCCACGTGGTCCCCGATCCCAACAAGACCACATATGTGAGGGCCTTGCTGACCTGAGGGCCCAGCTGGCGGCAGAGCAGCCCCGCCAGCTGAGCTCGCCTGTGGAGGGAGGGAGTGACTTTCATATGTCACCTGCAAAGCCCTGCAGACGAGGCTGACACCCCCCAGTGAGGCGACCAGGACAACGTGCAATAATGCCAAATGTTAAAATGTGAGTTTACCGGTCTAGGTATGGGACTGCTGGCCCCAGGCCAGGAATCACGGGGGGCTGACCGGCTCTGCAACCCTCTGGGCTGCCAGCGAGGCTCAGGCTGGTGTCCCCGTGGGGGCCTCTGCCCCTCGCTGGGACAGTTCTGTGGGCAGCCCCATCACTGTGTTCATGGTGTGAGAATGTAGCCAGAGCCCCTGCTGCTGCTGCTGCTGCTGCTGCCGCCCGCCGCAATCTGGCAGGGGCTGCGTGGGGACAATCGGTCACGGGGTGTTCTCTCAGCCGAGCTCCGGATGGCGATGCTCTGGGATGTGGGAAACTCCGTACCTGGGGAGGCCGCCTCCGGCCACTCTACCGGGGGCACCCGCAGGCCAGCGCAGGGGCGGGGACAGAGGAGCACACACATGGTATGAGCCAAGACACGGGGTCAAGGAGCAGGTTGCGGTTTGAGCCAGGACCTGGGGTGGGGGTGGGGCCGGGGCCTTTCTGCCTCATTTGCTTTCAGTGAAAGCCGCCAAGCAGCCAAAACCAGCCTCTCCCCCCTCCTGGAGTTTGTATATCCAGAAGCTTTTGTATTTCTTGTTCGTTAAAATGTTTATTTTTGTAAAAAAAAAAGAAAAAAAAAGAAAGAAAGAAAAAGGAAAAAAATCAGTCAATTAATAAATGACGTCTCCTGGCAAGGATTCTTCCCAAGCCAGTTTCTTGGGCTGACTTACTCATTCTCACTTAACGTCTTTGGTGTTTGGGGGAAATGGGGGCAGGAGGTCATGGGGGATGACCTCCGGAGGAGTGAAATCTTTGTGGCAAGCACTGCAGTTGGCAAAACGTGTTTTCAGGTCCCTCTCCCGTGGTGCCCACCTCCCTCCTTGGCCCTCCATATCCATGTCCGGATAAAAGACATGAGGGACTTCTTCCCACAGGGAGGTTCACGCTTTAATACACACCGGCTTCTTCCATGCAAAGCTTTTACCCAGAGGACTGATGTCCTAATGGCGTGATGTCAGCCACGTCAGGGGACTCCCAAGCAACCTGCCGTCAGGTCACCTTTGCCCCATACAAGGTTTGGCCTCATCATCCTCCCCACCGCCCACCGCAAGCTAATGGGCAATTTTTTTTTCAGAGCCTTTCCCCAAGCATGAAATATATGGAAAGTGGGAAGAAAGGAAGGTCTATGGAAAGACTAGCCCCCTCTTCCTGGGTTTTAGGCCGGAGGGTCTAGGAGGGGAAGACTCAAGCGGTGGAAGCCCAGACGGAAAATGAGGGCCTAAGTGCTCAAGATCACACGGAGGCCACAGGGAGCCCAGCAGAGATACGTATTTTCTAACTTGAAATCCTGCACCTTCCCTCCTACACACCGTTCTGCTTCTAGAATATTTTCAAAGCCCACAAACCTTTGAGGGTTTTGAAAAGAATGACCAAACTTTAACTCAGAACCCAATTTCTCTTCAACAGATGTCATTGTTGTAAGTTCTCAGGTACAAGACGTCCCTGTATAGTTCTAGGGGATTGAGGAGTCCGTGTTAGTTCTAGAATCCTAACCGTGGATGCTGCACAGACCCTCAGGGTTGCACCTCACTACCACCATGCCTAAGCCACACGAGCCACATCTTGTCTCTGTCTAGCTGGAGTTGGTGATTGCGGGGAGGGTCAGAGCCACCACAGTATCTCACACCATGTCTCAACCAAGCCAGGTCCCAGCCGTGCTTGCCGCCCTCAGGCCCTACCCTTCCACGTAGGACCTCAGCTTTCCTCAGTCTCCACACCCCTTTCCTCAACGGAACTCATGTGCTACAACACATCTAGCCTGCCCCTGCCATCCAGTGTTAGATTTACACTTTCTCTGTGATTCTCCAGCTGCCAACCAGTGCATGGAGTTCTGAGGACAGAAGGAACCATGTCGCTAAGCTGGGACCAAGCAGGTGTCATGGGGCTGGGACAGGAAAATCTGCAGGTTCTGTGCAGTCCAGAGAGAAGCAAAGACCTTGATTACAGTCAGCAGAGAGGCCCACAGGGAACTGTGTGGCTCAGTGAGAAAGAGCAGGCTGAAGATGAACCGAGAACTGCCTTCTAGACTCTAGAAGTTTCTAGAGGTGGCTGGGGGAGAGGGGCAGGCCTATCCTCAGCAGGGTACAATTATCATTCCAGTTGGAGATCCAGAGCACATTAAACTGTTTTTGAAAGAGTGGGGCACAGGCGGCTGAGGGGATGGTGGATTGCTTCTTCCCCAGTGAGCGAGCCTTGCCTCAGAACCTAGATATCTGGGGCAAAAATGGCCAGGCTCAGTCCTGCAGAGCAGAGAAAAGGGCATTTGCAGCTGGGAATGGAGAGGTGATAGAGTGCCCTGAAAGGAAGAGGACAGGGAGTAAAAAGCCTGAGGCAAAATCATCCCTCCCCCACAGATGGCCACTCACATGTAGCCACCTGTCTCCCTGGAAAACGTTCAGTTCCTGGGTACATCTTGTCCCCTTCCTGTGGAAGCCAGAACCACACCCCCTCTCCCCAAAGTCTATGTTCTTTCCACTCCGCTGCGCGGCCAAAGATACCCAGGCCTCATTCACGGAAGAAATACATTCACCCAACCAAAGCTGCAGGTGGCAGTCCCAGAGTAGGGAAGCCAGAGGTGGGTCCTTTCCAGGGCTGGGGAAGTAGGAAGCAACATGAGAGGGGTCACGTTGCCACTGGTCCCCCGAGAGGCTCTGGAGGAATGTTGGCCAGTTCTGTGTTTTGCTCTTTGTGTGATCTGGGCTGTGACAACTCCCTGAGCCTCCCATCTCCTCACCTACAAATTTCAGATCAATAATATCTGCTTCACAGGAGTGTTATAGGGACTGAATGAAATTATGCAAATGAGGGTCTTAGCCAGTGTCAGCAGTTAAGTGTTTAGGAAATACTAACTGACCTGTCACTGCTCTGAGAGAGCTGAGCCCTCGGCATTCATCAATGACCTGGCCTGGAAGAGTATCCAGGTGGACAGGGGAGGACCAAGGCACAGCCAGACTCTCCCCACACCCCACCTCCAGCACCCCCAACAGGGAACCCTGCCATCGCCTGGAGGAGGTGGAGCCGGGCTCTCCGGGTCAGTGCCCTGGGAGTTGAGTGTGTGGCAGACAGGAGGAAAAGGATTAACATGAAAGCAGAAAATGGGATTAGGAGGCCTCAGGATAATGTGCCCACCCGCCCGCCATCCATGACAACGGCTTCTTGCTTTCACTCTTTGGCTTCTGGAGCCCAAAGCATGTAAAGCCTGGTTGCTCTCTGTTCCAAGGGGCAGAGCCAGCAAAAGACTTGGTAGGCTCAGAGCATGAGACTATTCAGTCTGCTAGGAAGAGGGCCAGGCTGCCTTATATGAGCTTTCTCATTTAATCCCCATGGCAACTCTGAAACGGGTGGTGGCCCAGATGAAGACCCAGGATGCAAGCCTCCGAAAGCCCGTATTCTTTCCCCTCCACCCTCTGTCTCACGGGGGAGCACAGCGTCCCCCTGAACCCAGATCATTGATGCACTCAGACCTGCACTTCCACTGGGAAGGGTTCCCAGACCCACGACTGCCTTTGACAGAAAGCCCAAAAGGCAACTTAAGGAGACCGGGTCTGCCTCTCTGGCTCATCCCCAAAGGGTGAGGATGCCCCCAAAGAACCTGACCTTTTTAAAGGACCCCTTTGTGGTCGGTCTCAGGGACTTTTATTTCCCCTGTTCACTTCTTTGTGAATCCAGGCCAATACTGTACCATCAGGTGGAGAAAGTGCTACCTAAGTCCCATCTATGTGAAGGGGACAGACCACGATATTTCTGAAAATTACCTCTTAAGTTCTAGAGGATCCTTAACGACCATGTACAAGGAGTTCATTCTCCCACCCCATTCCATAAATCAGAACAAGACCCATCTCAGCCTCCTTTTTTAAGACTGTGATGCCTTGTCCTTCTCCCCCCATCCTATGTAGTCCCTCACCCCCAATCACTCACCTACCCTCTGCTGGTCTCCTTTCAGCTCCAGAGTGTTTCTCCTGAGATGTAGTGACAAGACCTCCCCCCTCTGTCATTCAGGGTCCCAACAGGAAATGGAGAACACACTGAACATAAGATATATTGACAAATGTATGGGTACAGGGGAACCCTAAGGGCTAGGGCTGTAAGCTGGGGCTAATAGCAGTAGAGGTGTTACCAACTCTACCCAAGGGAAGGGAGTATAATCTGCTACCAGACCTCAGAGGAGAACCTGGAAGGAGTCAAGTGACCAAAGGACATGGCCAGGCAGGGTGACCTCACAAGGAGGGAGCCAGAAGACCAGGTATGCTCTTGTTACCCTCCTCCCCACCCCCTCTAAATCCCCATCTCCTGTGATGCTCTCCATCGGTCAAACCCACCTGAAGCCAGAGGGACCTTGGTGTGAGGTCTGTGATTGTCAGGGAGTCCTCGAGAGCGTGCATTGTCCTGAGGGCTGTGATCATCCCCAAGGAGACAAGACTTGGCTCTTGGAACATGAAAAAAAATCTCAGATATCCCAGTGACTGGTGGCCCTCCCAGATATACACTATGCTATTAAAATCCCATGGGGGTGGTGCAATTGGGATAAAAGTATCCATAAAGAGGAGCACCTGGGTGGCTCAGTGGGTTAAGCATCTGACTTCAGCTTAGGTCATGATCTCACGGTTCGTGAGTTCGAGCCCCGCAACGGGCTCTGTGCTGACAGCCAGAGCCTGGCGCCTGCTTTGGATTCTGTGTCTCTGTCTTTCCCTCTCTGCCCCTCCCCCACTCATGCTCTGTCTCTTCTTGTCTTTCTCTCAAAAATAAACATTAAAAAAAAATTTTTTAAAGTATCCATAAGAGTACTTGGCAAGGGAGAGGGCAATGATGAAAACTAGGTTAAGAAGCCCTGGATTGTAGTGACCCAAAACCCTTTCTTGGGCTGTCACTGAGAGCTTTAAATCTGTCATCCTCAAAAGCACAATTTTTACTATTATTCTCTAAACTGATGCATAATTCAACACACATTTACATGGACTCTCTGTGCCATTTAGAGTAAAAACAGTTACAGTGCAATTTGAATTATTTTTCACTTAATGCTTTATTTACCCAACCGACCCTTGCCCACGGTGAACATCAGACTATGCACGAGTGTCCCGTGTCTCCCTGCAGCTTACAGTTTTTGGTTGACATCTCCCCACATGGAAGACGAGCCAGGCAATTTCAATGTACACTCACTCCTCTCTCAACTGCTCAAGCCACAGAATATTTAAGTGCTAATCATCATAGTGAATACTGAAATATCAGACATGCCCCTGCCTTTCAGGGCCCACAGTGTCACTAGAGATGTCACCAAAACATCACTAGAGATGTCACAAATTCACCACAGTAATATACGAGCTGTGACTACAGGGCAATGAAGCCAATTTCCACATGTCGCTTGTGAAAGCAGAGGGCTGGTGGTCACATCTCAAATCACTAAGAGCCAAGTTAACCTCATCTCCCTCAGGAGCCTCAATTCCCCACCAGGAGCCTCACTGTCAACACGTTTCCATCCAAAGAAAGGCCTATTTATCGTTACTCCGTTACTCCGTATTTCTTATCTCTAAGCCGGTTCCCTATTGTCACCAGACATTCCCCCCATTCCCATGGCGACTCAACAGGCTTTGGTATGGAGCCCATCAGAAGCTCCTTAAAAGTGTAAATAGAGTGTGTCTACTGTTTCCCTCCTTATCCATACACTTATTTGGCCCTTCAAAGAGCTCTAGTAGATTAGGGAGGCACGATTTCTCCTCACCAAAGTCAGGCTGCCTTTCCACAGGAGGTGGAGTTCGCTCAAGTGCTCTGTAATCCTGCCCTGAGAGGTGCTGCCGACATGCCCGGCGTGGAAACACAACTTGTGGGCCATTTCCCAGAAGCCCCTCTGGCACCCTTCGGTTCTTCGGCAAGGAGGTCCATCTCTAGAAAAGGCTCTCATTTTGTCCTCCCCTCCCATGACGTCAATCCCCTCATTTATTTGGGGAAAGATGTGTAAGCAAAATGAAAATAAAATACACAGTGTGCTTCCTTTCCATTACTTGGAGATTTCAGGCACTGTTAGTCATCTGAACCCATACAGAAGATAGTGGTAAGATTATCTGTATCACATTTCATTTTATGACATATCACCTTGTTTACGCCCCTCTTTAGGTTGTTTATAGGGTATAAAATACCTTTAAATGCTCTGGTCTTGTTTAGTCATTTTTTTTTCTCCCATCAATAAAAAATTTTAAAAGCAGCCCTTGTTCTAAGAAATGACTATTGTACTTAGGGCACAAAGATGCTTTAATGGGGAAAGACAGTTTGTCTTGTATCTTGGCCTCCCATATCTTTTTGAACCAGACTTTGATGCTCTCTCTGTGGAGTATTCTGACTCCCTCATTGAGCTATGCGGAATTTTGCAGTTATTGAGAGCAAATGAGTTTCTTCTTTAAACATAGGCCTCTGCTTAGTACATTTAGTACTATTTGACTTGGGTCTCAAGATAGTGCTATTCCCGGAATGGACTTCACATGCTGAATTTTTTTTTTAAATTACCCACAATCCTATCACATATGCTGAAATGACTTTTTTTTTCCTACAGCCTCTCCAACAATTTGCTGAGATGAAGAGATTTATACAGGGTACTTTGGGGATAGGAATTTACAGGTTAACTCTTTAATATGCAAGTTATTATATAACCCACTCATGCTACTTCTGAAAATATATTCTGAGCAAATACTTCAAAATACAAAAAAAAAAAAAGACCCAAATACATGCAGATGTTCCTTGAAACATTATGTAGAATAACAGAAAATGAGGATTATATAGCAATGTGATAAAATATGTACATTACAGTGTTCGGTGCGAAAAGCAGGTGCTAACCCACGTATGCAACTGTGTAAAAAATCATGTGAAAAGACTGGAAGAAATACACACAGCTAAAAATTTTGTAAGGGTGACAAACTAAACAGCATTTTTTTAATAAACTTCTCTTGCATGTCGTTGTTTAATAAAAATGATTTGGATTAGATGATTGTTTCAATCAATTAAAGGAGTAGCTCGATCTTGTCACCGAAAGGAAGACCAAAAGCTCTCTCCCATTTTGTTATATAAGCTTCATTTAACTTGGACTTTTGGAAAGTCAGCTCTGCTAACCCCCTGATCCATAAAAAGTACTTGATGGCTTAATACAGGAGTTAGAATCACAAATGACTGTAGAAGCCAGCAGGAAGGAGGCCTGTGGTGCCTGATGCCATCTGGAGAACTCAGGCCTGAGCCCATAGGTATTTCAAGAGAATCAGAGTTTGTGTGTGTGTGTGTGTGTGTGTGTGTGTGTGTGTGTGATTCTCGTGATTTGTGTATTTTGGCCTCTAGTTCAAACTCAAAAATAAAGACATTTGTGGGCCACCTAGTTCATGTCTACAAGCTGGATTCAGCCAGCTGGCAGCCAGTTTGTGACCTCCAGTATAAAACCCATTTCTGAAGTTATAGCCAACTGCCTCATTTCCGAGCATTTAGGCATCCCAACCTTCCCCATGTTCTCCCGCTCACTCTTTCTTCTTCAGTGAGCCCTGCACCACTTCTGGCTGTTTGATGAGGGTGATGAAGGATATTAGTCCTCAGGATTATGAAGTCTTGCAAATCTGTCCCTAGTTGGAAGTGTTTCTCTCGCCCAACCATGAAAGCTGGTGACATTTTTAATATTAATCTGTTTTTCCGTCTGTCGCTTATACTCAGTGTGCCATGAGGAGTGGATTTGATGCCCGATTTCATCCCTGAGCCCCTCACAGCTGTCAGATGGTGCCAGCCAGGCCCAGGCTGTTTCCAGCTTGTCGATCAGACTCGAGCAGTCAGTGTGTTTATTGCTGTTTCTTCCAATACCGCTGCCCCAACACCAGTTACCGGCTTCAGAGGGTTGACCCAAGATGTAGCCCCCTCTTCTGCTCTGTCTCCACTCCCTCTGCTTCCCCCTCCCTCTCAATCCTGGGAGCTCCTCTTGGCACCACAGCTGACCATGGAGGGGTCCTACCTGCTTCCACACTGGCATCTGCTTCTGACTGCTCATAAAGGGGCCCAGGCGAGCTCCATTTCTGCAAAATAGCCCTGTTTCCTGCAGTGACCACAGGGTTGTGCCACTATTTTCCCACTATTCACAGGTCCTTGGATATTTGACCCTGGACTTGCAGCAAGGGGCAGCTAACGCTTCAGGAAACCATCATTCCCAGCCTTTACTACACCTTGGACCATCTGGCCTCACGAGGTTTTAATGTGATGTCCTTGCTGCCTTGGGAGCCACAGCAAACAAACTACACCGGCAGGACCTTCTAGGAGCTTGTGCACTGACTGATCAACTCATTAACCACCGGTCAAGAAACAAATGAGTTGAGGCTCCGTAAACAGCCAGCTCTGGCTTTTACATAGTGAACCATCCCTTCCTTCCCTATCCAGGACCTGTTGTGGTTGCAAACGCCTCCTATTAGTTCTTGGTTTATTTTGAGCGCTGCAGATGCTGCCAGATGTTTACTTTTAACGTGAGGAGAATTTCACTGTTCTTGTGGTTGAGGGGAAAGAAAGGGAAGCCCAGGGCTGTGGGCAAAGCTGGCAAGCCCCTCCATGGCCCAGTAACTGGGGGCTCCTTCCCTCTCCCCTCCAGATGTGGACCAAGCCCCACCTCCATTTTGCCAAGTCAGCAGATCCAGACTATTCCAGGCATGGAGGACCCTGCAGGTTCCAGAGCGGAGGCAGTGGCACACGTGGCCCCACCATGTGAGGCTCACCTGTGTCACTCAGATCATGCCTGGGCTCCACTGGCCCTCACGGCACCCTCAGAATGGGACTCCTCACCACAGAGTCCCCTTTGAAACATCTCCCTCTTTGGCAAAACCAAAAGGCAGAATTTCCTTTTGAATGAGTTGGCAATTGTGATGATGGTAGGACCCCAAGACTAACCTGGGGACCCCACAAAGCCTGATCCATTTTGCAGCTGTAACCCTGTTGCCAATCTCCACCACAGTTTGCAGAGTCCAGTAGGACTCATGGGATCTTGTGTTCCCAATACAAGAAACTGGTGGCAGAAGCCAGCGCAAATACGGGTTTTTCCCACTGGGGGCCAAAGTCTTCCAAAGACGTGGCAAGCAATTACCCACAATCTCTACCCTTTGAAGGAAAGTTCCTGATCCCACATCAGCTTGTGCCACGGTTATCTGGACAAGGAAGGAGAGTCTACTCATTTGTCCATCCTGTCCTACGGATAGACCTGTCCAGTCTATCCTCCTCCCTTCTGCTTTCTTGGGCCTTAGTAACCTAAAGGCTACAAATACCTTCTCTTCTTCTTCTGTCTTCCTCGTGCCCAGAAAGCAGGACCAAAAAGCAGAAGTGCATAATCCTAGCTCCATAAATCATGCCCTGTGGGACCTTAACATGGAATCATCTATATCATGTAGCATTGGTTTCTTCATTGTGAAAAGGGAATAAAATAATACTTATTTTACAGGGTAGTTGTGAGGCATTCATGAAGTTGGTAAATCATTGAGCCTGTCACTTCGTAAGTCCTCAGTAAACATTAGCGGTTATCATCATTATTGTCTTGTGCTATTGGGTTCCAGACCTGACCCTCTCCAAGAGGTCCTAAGGGACAATGCCCATCTTTCCGGGGATCAGTGTATCCAGGCCCATCCAGGCTACTCCAGCAATATATTCAGCCAGATGTGGCTCAGTGCATGTAGCAGATGAGGCAGACTGGGAGGGCCAGGACTGGACAGGACCACCCATCGGGCTGGGGAAGGTGCTGGCAGGACAGCCTCAGCTGCAGCTGCTGGGCAGACGTCCAGAGTGACAGGCAGAATGCAGTGTGCAAGGGTGTGGAAACAGACAACAGGTGGCCGCTCAGCACCAGTCAGCGGCTGGGGAGGGGATGGCAGATCTTCCAGCATTTGGTAACAGGGTGTCCCTACCAGCAGATGGGCCACAGCAATGGGCAATTCCAGAGGGGTGTTCCGAAACCTAAGCAGGCACGCAGCATCAGGAAGGTCTGTCAGCAGATTCCAGGACCCACCAAAGGCTGATTCTAGTGAGGGAAGAGGCCAGAGCGAACAAAGCAGGGCCCTGGGCCTAGAAGGATGGACAGATTAGCAAGACAAGGCTTCGGGCTGAGAAAAAAAAAAAAGGTGGGGCGGGGGTGAGGAGAGGGAGTGGCATTGTTAGAACTTGGCCTCCAGCCTGGAGAAGGGGAGAAAGACTGAGTGGAGTAGGTTCTACTGTGGTCTAGCCTGACTCCTGACCCCTGGGCCCAGGCCGGGATAATCAGCAAAGCAATCAGGGCAGGCCTGAGACTGTGCTGTTCCCATGATGAAGGTGCAGGAGAGAGAAGCTGAAGGTCATCATGGTGTAACTTCTCTCTCTCTCTTCCTCTGTCCAGGTACTACACCGGTTTTCCTGATTCTTACCCCTTTGCCTATTTTTTCTCCCCCAGATCCTACTTGCTGATAAGGAAGAACCAAAATAGATAGGGTCAGGTTTTTTTTTAATGAAAAGCCCAGCCCATCAGGGACTAACAGCTCCCCTGACTGCCATCTGGCAAGTGACTTGGCCATAGGCCTCTGCTGTAGGCCCAGTGGAGGGACCTGTAGTAGTAAATACATCTGGAGGAAGCTAGACCCCAACAAAGCAAGGAAGGTGAAGGTCCCCATAACCCCTGCCTTGGGTTCGGCTCCCATGTGTCTCTTTCTTAGGCCCAGCTAACAACAGTTTCATAAACTCTGTTCTGGACCCATGTCTTACCAATGACGCTTAAGACTTGGTCTTGGAGACCAAGTGACCTTGGGAGCCACGCTTGAGGTTCACCTACGCTAGACCTATAATCCTTGCAGATATGGGAACCTAATCCATATTCATCTTTGCAAGCCAGTATAACCCCTAAGCCTTACACACAGACACACACAGACACAGACACAGACACACACACACACACACACACACACACACACACATTCATACTGCTTCTCAACCCACACACGTACCCTTAGTTGCTAGCTTCCAAAGCATGAAAGCACAAACAATGAAAGTGAGCACCCCATCAGAGGGCCTCATGAGGGCAGAAAGCAGTCACTAGAGCATCCCCACCCCCATCCCAGCCTCTGTGTACATCAGCCATACTATCCCTTTACCTGCCCTGGCTGGGCCTCTTCTTCCTTAGCAAGGTGGTCCAAGGAGTGCTAGTGACCTGAACTCGGTGGGAGCAGGCCAACTGCCTTCTCAGTTTGCTCTCAGGTTTAGAATACAGTTGCCTGTATGCATAACATTTGGTTCCACCTGGAGCTAAGCTCTGCAGACTCCACCCGGAGCCAGGTCACAGGACCCTTCCTCACCTCTGGGACTTCCCGGGTACATAAAAGGCAGATGACCAGTGATATCAGTCAGAGGAAACGTAATAGAGAAAAGAGGTTACACTGGGGATAAAGAGCTAAGAAGCCACATAGGAATGATAAGACAATCCAGACAGGAGCAACAGCAAGAACCCACTTCTGCTCTGGGGCCAGAGGGAGAAAGCAAAGTGAGAAAGTGGGGTTACCAGGGTCAAAGCCAAGGCTGTCGGGAGGGAACTGCAACCACAGAAAGAAGGGTCATTGATGTGAGCTGGAGCCATGCAAAGATTGATTTACATTCTGCCAAAGACACCAAAGGAAGCAGAAAGAAATACCCCACCTTTCCCCCTCCTACCGTCTTCTAATCTTCTGCCAGGCCACGCTGCCCCCCTCATTGAATGGACTTACCTGGAAGCCAAAAGGCAAAGAGACTGGGAAATGCAGTTCTTACGGAACGGCCCACCAAGGTCAAGGAACCAATGTGAGAGTGAACAGGCAATTGACCAGCACCAGCCAAGAACAATGGCCCGCTAGGCCTTGGATGGGCCAGCTGTAAGTGTCTCTGTTTTGGGGAAATACTATCACCACCTTCCCAAGAAGCAGCACCATCCTTAGACCTCTCAGCCTCACAAAGATAGAAATGGGTCATCGGCTTCTGATGCCCTGTTAACATGCACAAACAGAAGGTTATTTTGCACATTCATCACAGCAGGAAAATATCCCTGAAGGAAACTGAGCATTGTTTGTAAAGAGGTGGTGCCCTCCCTCAGGGGCTGTCTGGCTTTGTGCTCTACTTAGGGGCTGGGCTCAGTCTATGCACAAGGGGGGTGCTTTGAGCCATTTCCTACCCTGGAAAAAAGGCATGCCCTGTGCCTTGCCAAATAGTGAGGCATCTGCCTGAGGGAGGCATTGTCCAGGGCACCAGAGAACTCAGCATGCTTCCTAAGGGAGACCAGTGAGCCCCCTCCTCCTATCCTTCCATCTCCTCCCAGAAACCCTGACCACATTTGGCCCAGCTACCTTCAGGCATCTTCCAGTGACTCATTCAAGATCTTCAGCCTGAGCTGGGCATTAGGCTCATGTGCCTCTGAGTCTCCCCTTCCCCTCTACCCCCACCCTAGGAGCCAGTCCTCATGTGGATAGCCCCTCCCTACAAGACCTTCAGCACAAAGGTTCTAAGAATCAGGGTAAGAGAAGAGGTAGGGTGGGGAGAGTAAGAGGACATTTCTAAAATTCCAGGGAGAGAAGGAAGGCTTTGCCCAACATGGGTTGAGAGTCTGAGCGTGAGCCCAAGCCAACATGCAAAATGGAAGGATCCTCTCCACCCCACCTTGGCCCTCCTTGGCAATCACAGCGTAACTTCTGCTGAGACATTGTCATTTACTAGCTTCAGTGTTTTCCATAAGTCTTGTGTCCCCACTTCTAAGTTCTCCATAGGCACAGAGCCCAGCACAAGCCCCACCCCTCACCACACGGCACAAATACTTCACAATGGGTCCTAGACGGGACCAGCTACCTAATTTGCAAGGCCTGCTGCAAAATGAAAATAGGAGGCTCCTGGGGTGCCTGGATGGCTCAGTCTGTTGAGTGTCCAACTTGGTTTCGGCTCAGGTCATATTCTCAGTTCCTGCGTCAAGCCCTGCATCAGGCTCCACACTGACAGATAGCATAGAACCTGCTTGGGATTGTCAATCTGCCTCTCCCCTGCTCAATCTCTCTCTCTCTCTCTCTCTCTCTCTCTCTCTCTCAAAATAAATAAATTGAAAAAAAACTTAAAACAAAGAAAATTAGGGGCTCCTGGGTGGCTCAGTTGATTAAGCGTCCAACTTCGGCTCAGGTCATGATCTCACAGTTCATGAGTTTGAGCCCCGCGTTGGGCTCTGTGCTGACAGCTCAGAGCCTGAAACCTGCTTCAGATTCTGTCTCCCTCTCTCTCTGCCCCTCCCCAATCCATGCTCTCTCTCTCTCTCTGTGTGTGTCTCTCAAAAATAAATAAACATTAGAAAAAATTTTAAGAAAATTAAAAAAAAGGTTTTTGTTAAGTTTATTCTTAAGTATTTTATTCTATTTGATGCTATATACGAAGAGAATTGTTTTTCTTCACTTTATTTTTGGATTGTTCCTTGCTGGTATATAAAAATGCAAATTGGGGGCGCCTGTGTGGCTCAGTTGGTTAAGCGGCCGAGTTCGGCTCAGGTCATGATCTCGCTGTCCGTGAGTTCGAGCCCCACGTCGGGCTCTGTGCTGACAGCTCAGAGCCTGGAGCCTGTTTCAGATTCTGTGTCTCCCTCTCTCTGACCCTCCCCTGTTCATGCTCTGTCTCTCCCTGTCTCAAAAATAAATAAAACGTTAAAAAAAATTAAAAATGCAAATTGATATATATGTGCAAAAATAAATAAATAAATAAATAAATAAATAAATAAAGCAATAAATAAAAATAGGGGCTCCTTGTTACAAATCACTAAAAATTTCAAAATGACGATGACAGATAATTAAACCAAGCACAGGACTCTTCTGAGTGGTCTTCCGTGGCATGAGCAGTAGCTTGTCTCCAAACATCCCACCATCGATTCCTTACCTTCCTATGCCCACGTGCCATCCTCACATTTAACGGTGGAGTCTAATTCCTTTCCCTTGAACCTGGACTTGACAGTGGAAATGACATTCTTAAACTTTCAAGACGAGGTCATAAGAAGCCTGGCAAATTCTGCTGGGGCCCCTCAAACATTTGCTTTTCGGACACTCCCTCTCAGTAGCCATCAAACTATGAGACACCCAAGTCACATGGAGAAGCCACGCGTAAGTCAACGGCCCCTGGCTGAACCCCAAGTGGACAGCCATTGTCAACAGTGTCAACTGAGTGAACCATCTGGATCACTCAGCCTCACTGACGCACTACAGTGCCAGAGACATCTGACTGAAACCATATGAGAAACCCCAATGAGAACCACCCAACGGAGCCTTAGCCAACTCACAAAAACGTGAAAAATAATCGTAAAGTGTTGCTTCTAAAAGCTAAGTTTTATGGCGATTTGTCATACAACAATAACTGGGACCTGCTCCAGGAAATGGCATTCATTTGGAATACAATGTGAACGACCTATGTTGTGTGCCACAACAGTACAGACTGAGCACACAGTAGGAGTTCAGTGGCCATCCCTGACCACTGGCATGTTGGCACCAGACAGGTGGACCCCGTGACCCAGGACATGCCCTCTCACTGGCGGATGTCCTTTGTGTTGAAATATTTGCCATCTGGTTTCAACCTGACTTCTCCCTGGCTGATGAGGGCGCGGATACGGCTGTCTCCAGAGATTCATGACCACTTCCTCCCACCCCGTTCCTACCCTTCCTATCTCAGGAAATGAAAAGCAATTTTTCCCCAGGGCTTGTTTACCCATAGCAACAGAACAGGATTTCCAAAACCGATCTCACAGCCAGCTCCGATATCTGTCTTCACTGTAATAATAATACAGATGCTGCACCTGCCCCCAGACGCCATTTTCTGCTCTTGTGTTTGTTCATTTGTTTCTTCAGGATCTTTAAACATCTGATTAAATTTCATGCTTCAGATGAAGAGTTGTGAAGGTGGAAGATTATCAGACTTTGTAATTTTCATCAGCCCCCCTCTCTGCTCAGCGGCTTTTCACAGCCCTTATTCTCCCTCTCCTCGCGCTCTGCCTCCCGTGAGTTCCTCTCTGTGCCCTGTGAGTGCCTCCCCCAGCTGTGGGTCATACTGTCCTCTCCCCTGAAATCCCTTCAGGGACAGCAGCCCAAGGAGGAAAACAAGTCAGCAGGTGGACCGAAGCTGACACAAGTTGCAGTTTGGCCGGGGATGGGGTTTCCTCTATGTCAACTGGACAAAATGGGTGAGGTCTGGGATCCCAGGCTAACATGACACTCCTTCCCTATGATGCTTCTGATGACATGGTCCTGCTTCTTATGACACCAACTCCCCCCAGATTCATCCCTCCCTGAAGGGGGCAGACAGCGCAGGCAAAACCAAGTGACCAAGACCCAAGGCACTGAGGCCGGGGCGTGTAACCACAGTGGGGTCCTAAGCCGAGTCTCCCAAGGCCCACCACTGCTCCTTGGGAAAGCGAAAGCTTGCAGTGGAACCCAGGCCATGCTTAGTCCACACAGCGTGATGTCTATTTTCATTTTGCTAATATAAATTGCCACTTTGGAGGTCTTGGTTGCAAGATGGGTCCCCAGGTAATTGTCATTTACTACTTTACTTGCAGGTAGCATCCCGGGCTACCAGGTGTGTGGTGGCCTCAGGACCACCTACTAAAACGCAGCAGGAAATATTCTGGAGATAATGACCAATTCTTTTCCTCTCAGAAACTCCCTGCTGCCTCACCCCAATTCACAATGAAGCGGCTGGACCGCTTCTGCCTCAAGCAAGGATGTGATAGGGAGAAAAGGAAAAATACAAGCTTTGAAGCCTGGGCAAGATGAAACTATTTAGGAGAAACATCTTGAATGAGAGCAGGGCTCCTCTCCACCCTTCCTCTACACTCCCCAAAAATAAACAGTGAAGATTCCTCTGAGACAGCGAGGGGAGGAGAAGGAGGGAAGGTAATGAGAACAGAGAGGCCGGTAAACCCCTGGCCACGCAGACCAGATGAAGACCATGTCAGCAAAGGGTCTCTGTAAGGGACACTGCTGGCCCCAGAACCCTGGGCACTGGCCATCACCAGCACCAGGGACCCCATGGCTGTCTTTCCTGATGGGCCCACCGATGGCTATTCTTTCCACGGCATCCGGTGCCGAGGTCCATACTGTGATCTCTCCACATCCAGATTACTGCCCCCAGCCCCACCTTGTCCCAGGACACCTGAATCTTCAAGAGAGGGAAGTCAGGGCCTCACCTTCCACTACCATCTCCACCCCCCTACAAGCCCCCAATGAAGCAGCTCAAAACCTCCCTCACCGCTCACGAGCTGGAAGAGGGTTAAACTAACCTACCTCAATTACAACACACATGGAGGGGATTGAGCACATGCTAGGTGGCAGGCATCTAAGTAAGGATTTTCACCCACCCTTAAAACTTGGACTCAGACCTGGCCTCCCTGCTAAGCATTCCCTCAGAGCATGGCTCCACCTCATAGAGCGGTTACTCTTTCTTCAGTGTTACATCTGCATCCTTTGCTTCTATCAGCCCAGTTTCATGCTGCATTGTGATTCTCGACTAACGGGTGGATACCTGCTCTCGGACAGGAGCATCTTGGGATGGGGACCCAAGCCTTACTCATTTTTGTGTGCCTTGTAGTTGGCACACCTAGTAGACACTAAATTAATGTTTTTAGAGTTAAATTGAATTGTCCACCCAATTCTCTTTTTAAAATTAAAAACAGGGGCACCTGAGTGGCTCAGTCGGTTAGGCATCCAACTGCGGCTCAGGTCATGATCTCACGGTTCATGGGATCAAGCCCCGCAACGGGCTCTGTGCTGACAGCTCAGAGCCTGGAACCTGCTTCAGATTCTGTGTCTCCCTCACTTTCTGCACCTCCCCGGCTCATGCTCTATCTCACACACACACACAATGAACATTAAAAAAATTAAAAACAAAAAATTTAAAAATTTTCCCCCAACAGTTGCTCTGAGCCATCTCACGTTGATCCTTCTCACTTCCTCCACTCTCCTTGAGCCCCAGTCTTACCCCTGAACCCCTCCTTCTGAGCTCGGGCCAGGACCTTGTCTCTTATCTTATTGAGAAGAAGAATGAATGTCTGATATTGACTCCATCAAATTCTCATCCTTCTGCTTCAAAATCTCTCCAAAATGATTGACAAAAGGTGTAGGGACAGAAGGAAACTCATACACTGCCTGGGTGAGCTTGATAAAAATCTTACTGGAGTGCAACTTGTTGATGTGAATTGAAATTTCACATACACATAAACTTTGACCCAGATGGTCCACTTCTACAACTTTATTCTTTTTTTCCCCTACAACTTTATTCTAAAGAAAGAATTGAACAAGTGCACCAAGAAGTCTACAAAGATGTTCTTTGCAGCGTTGCTTATAAAATGCACCCTCCTAGCCTTGTTTTTGTACTGTTTTTGCTTTCTGGGCTTCAGCGACTTGGGCCTTCTTCTCTTTCTCCTCCCCCTTTCTGTAAAATCCCAAAAGTCCCTACATCCCACACTAAAGTCTCCTCCGTGTCTCTTACCCCATCCACTTGCTTCAACCCAGCTCAGAGCCTCCATAAGCCCCCTGTAAAGTATCAAACTGGCCACCTTGAAGACAGAGCACCTTGTGAAGGGTGCACAAAGAAGGCTTGTGAAGAACCACTCTGGGAGGTGAGAAAGGAGTGGCTTATGGGTGCTTGCCAACCCCTGGGCCCAGAGTCTCTCTGGTTCCCACTATGGCTGCACCACTCTGCCTAGGCATGAGCAAAATCATTTTCTCCTAAGTTCATCTGGAATAGATTGGAATTTTTCAAAAGGGACTTTAATTCTTTTTGTGTTTTTTTTTAAAGAAGAAAGGCGATAAATTCTGATATATGGAACATTAAAAAAGGAGAGAGAGGGGGGTGCCTGGGTGGCTCAGTCGGTTGAGCGTCCGACTTAGGGTCAGGTCATGATCTCGTGGTCTGTGGGTTCGAGCCCCACGTCGGGCTCTGTGCTGACAGCTCAGAGCTTGGAGTCTGCTTTGGATTCTGTGTCTCCCTCTCTCTCTGCCCCTCCCCTGCTTGTGCTCTGTCTCTCTCACTCTCAAAAATAAATAAACATAAAAAAATATTTTTTTAAAAAAGGAGAGAGAGAGAATTTACATGTTTCCTATCTTAAAATAATGCCCATCTGGAAAGATATCTTTTTCCTGGTAAAGATCACCAAACTCCCGAGCCCTGGCTCCCCGTCCTTCAGTTCTGTGTGCAACCCTACAGCACAGCCCACTTTTCCTTCCTATTGGAACAAGGCAGGTGACAAGCTGGACAATGAGTGAAATGGAAATCACATCCTCCCTTGTGGTTTTTGTTCCATGCAGTACTACATTTCATTGTAAATTTTCATCTTTGAAAAGATGATCCCTGAACATGTTAAGAAATGTTTTTCAACAATACCAAAACATGTATAATGAAAAAACTTGCTCCCTCTTATCCCTATCCGAGACACCCAGCTCCCTTCCCCAGAGGCCAACACTGTTCCTCGGTGAGCATAAATGGAGATGCGTATGCTGTGTGGCATACTCCACACCTTGTTCTCCTCCTTGCCTTTTTCATTGAATATATCTTAGAGAGGGTTCCATAATGTACATATAGATAGGACTTATTATTCTTATCAGCTTTATGGAGGTACCATGACCCATGCGCCAAATTCTCTATTAATGGATATTTAGCTTGTTTCCAGTCTTTTGTTGTTATGAACATGGTACAGTAAATATCTCTGTGTGTTTCCCTTTGTACATCTGTTAGAAGAACGCTAGAAATGCAATTTCTAGGTCAAAGCAAATGTGTGTTTAAAACTTTCACACATATTGCCAAATTGCCTCCAAAATGATTGTTCCTGTTCACACTTCTACCAACAAAACGCGAAAGTGTTGGTTTCCTCCCAGTTTTCCCAATCATCCACCAAACTTTTTTATCTTTGTCAGTCTGGCACAAAGAATGATGTTTTGATATATTTTTAATTTGAATTTCTTTTAGGATAGGTGCTATTGAGCAAGAAGGGTAACATAAAGCTTGAGAAGACAAAATCTGGTCCTTGATTCCTTGGGTTCAAATCCCAACCCAGTCATTTATCAATTGGGTGACTTTGGTAATTTGCTTAACCTATCTTTTTGGTTTCTCATCAAAAAAATAAAAGGGTATCATGATAATAATACATTTTTCATATAGTTATTTTGAAAATAAAATGTATAAGTGAATATAAAACTCTATGTATGTGTTATTTATCCTTATTATACTTTCATATGTTTAATGACTGCTGTTTTTTCCTATGACATGTCTATTGATGTCCTTTGTACATTTTTCCATTTTTTGTAATTTTTTTTTATTTCTGAAATATAGAAGATCTTTATATATATTTAGGAGATTAACCCTGTGTCATGTGTGGCAAATATTTTTTCCCAGTTTTTCCTCGTCTTGATTCTATGGCATTTTTGAAATTTTAAAGTTTTATGTAGTTAAATGTCAACCTTCCCTTTAATGACTTTGGGCTTTAAGCTGTGCTCCAGGAATCTCACACTTCTTAGAGTAAGAATGAAATAGCAACTAGAACAACTTCCTGTTTTCACTCCCTGCCTTTCCTCCCTCACTCTCTCCTTGTCCTATGAATGAGTCAAAGTGATCTCCTAATAGTTCCTCAGTGGCTTTTCCACATTTAGTCTCTCCCTCTCCCATCTATAGTCAAGAGAAAGTCCAATCAGGGCACAGCCCTGCTCAACAGTGCTAAGTAACTCGCCATCACCATATGAACTAAAAACAAGATTCTCATTAGAGGCATCTGTCTAGATTAACAATTTACTTTGCCAGCTGCTGATTCCCCTGAATGTCTCCTACCTTCCAGTCCAACTCCACTTTTTGATGTTCCCCTAATAGTCTTTCCCCCCTCCCTGATTTTCATCACATTATTTCCTCTTTGTAAAGCCTTCTGCCCATCTCTGCCTACCTAAATTCTCCTCATCTTTCAAAACTCATCCCAAACACCTTTTCCCCACACAGTCTCCACCGGTCCCCAATTATCAGATGCGAGCTTTTCTTCCTTTGCACAGTCAAAGGCACTTTGTTTGTTCTTTTCCTGAGACACACATCTCAATCTGTCCTAAATAAACCAAGAACTCCAGGGGAAATGGGAGCTTCATCCCTGCATCCGCCCATTTCCTTAACCTTTTGTTGAAATAAATTGTAGACACAAGTAATCAGATTGACGGGGGGGGGGGGGGGGGGGGGGGGGCAGTGGCGGTGGTGGAGTGGTGACCAAGGAGTTACTATTCTCTGGCTAAACCATCACATCCTAGCAGCTGGGCTGGAGGCTGCTGGAGCTGCCTTACCTAGCTGGTCTCATGATGCTAGGTATTGGTTAATCAGATGATGGGTATGGGTTAATCAGACGATGGGTATGGGTTAATCTTTCAGTTACAAGTGAAAGGATACCGTTAAACAAGAAAGGGGCTCCTGGGGTGGAGAAGCAGGTCTCTCTCCTCGCTCTCCCCTCTTAGCCTCACTTCCTGCGTACTGGCTCTGTTATCAGAGAGGCTGTCCCCTGTGGAGGCAAGATGGTAGCAACAGCTCTATTGGCCTCTGGTACTTGCACCTCATCTCAAATTCAAGTCCAAAGAAAAAAGGTATCTGCCTCCTTCCTAGCAACCCCAGCAGAGGTCTCATTACCTTGCTTTTTTTTTTAGAGGGTTAGATGTCCATATAGAGCCAATCACTATGGCCACAGCAATGTATCACCCTGATAGGCAGGGCCTGACCACATACCCACTCTCAGTGCTGAGGGTTGAATGGATTCTATGAGCACATGGGCGTGGTATACATCCAGAAACAGTTCCGCAAAAGGAAACTGACATAATGTTACCAAAAGAAGGAAGAACAGACGCTATTGACCAAAACCACCAAATATCCACTGTGCAGAATGCAGAACGCGGCTGCCCTCCTGGAAGAGGGGGATGGGCCTGAAGCCTCAACCCTGAGCCATTTCTCTCCTGCCTGCCACTCTCTCCTGCCCTGTAGGCAATGGGTCTAGCTTCCAAACACAACATGGTCCCCCAAGGTTTGTGGCTTAGCCGCAGGACCAGTGTGAACAGATCCTAACCAAACCCCAGACCAGGCGATGGCTGGCGTGGTCCGGCCAGCTCCAAGTTATTAGAACCAGGAGTCCCAGCTCCGGTCCCAAGAGTTGTACGATTGTTTATCTTTGTTGGGGAAAAACTGCAGCCAGAGCCATAAATCACTGCCCAGCTGGATGGCTTCGCTGAAATGTTTGTTTAAACAATGAAATCTCCTGACGGACTGAAAATATAGGATGGATCACCCTGTCCTTCTCGGGCCTTGTCTTGCAGGCTGGAGCCTGAGGCCTGTGAGAGGGACTCAACATTGGCTCCCCAGCCCCCACTCTCTAGTCCTCCCACCCCCAATATCAGCACTAAAGAACGAAGCCACAGCATAGCTAATCTGAAACAGCAGATAATGCAAAAGCCATGTCTATCAATCTTGAAATGCAATCTCTAGAGTGGTTTGCTTCGGACGTGCCTTCCCAACGGAAGTAGCATTTCTCAGCTAATGCACACAAAGACGCTGCTTAAGGGGTGGTCGTCTCTAGAAGGACACTGCATGCAGTGTGGGGGATCTGGCTGTGCCCCGACCACTGCCCTGACCACTGTGGGCAAATGACTTCTGCTCTCTGGACCTTGGTTTCCTCACTTGCTACATGACATTTAGACTTGGTCTTTCTGTCTTCTCACAGCTCTCACTCGTTAAGTAAGGCAACCGTGTGTTTACATTCCCAAAAGAAAGACTAGATAAACAGGAAGGGGCAGGGAAAGGAGAGGGAGCTTGGGGGAGAGGAGGGGGCTGAACTGGATGGTTCCCCGAGACCACTTTCAGCCCCCCAGATGCTCCCTTCTGTGCTCTCTGGACCTTTAGAGAAGGAGGGAAAGGGAAGCCTCAGATTGGGAACATAGTCGGCAGACCCATAATCAGGAGCCCGGTGTGCTCTGAGGAGGAGGTAAAAGGGTGACCATTAGTGGGTGTGGGTGCCAAAGACCAAGTCAGACTGCAGGACCCAGCCTGTGCTCAACAGTACCTTCCTTATGGAGGGAGGGGGCCCGTCTGGCCTGATGTGACTTGAGGGGGACAAGGAAGCATCCAGAGATGAACACCTTCCTTCTCAGCCCCCTCCTAAAGGAAGAAGGCAACAGAGGCCTGAGCCTTTCCAGTCTGGGGGCTGAGACCCTGACTCTGTGACAAGAGCCATGACAAGCCTGTGATAGAGTATGTGATATAGGGTATCAAGCCATCTGGTCTTTGGCTTGCCAAGTATTTCCAAGAACATATTACCCGTCTAGTACTGTGGGAGGCAAAGATGAGTAAGACCAGGGTCTTTTGGGGGTTTGAAATGAAGTATTCCAAAGGGGCGAGTGGTGGGATGTACAACAGGGTCATGGTCGAGGCTGGGAAGGAAGTGTGAAGGGATTTGTTCAAGGTTACGTGAGGAAGGTGTAGCGGGTAAATGGCGTCTGGAATTGCAGTGGAGTCCATGATGGGATTGTACGAAGACATGCTTTGGGGGATCCATAAACGGTAAAATGGGAATAAAATGGAGTGTGTGATAGTCCCTGTGTCAGGGTATGTGAAGGGGTGTGTAAGGATACACAGTGGTTCATTAACAGAGCAGGCTTTCCTGACGGCCCAAATGGGATCAAATTCTTCCTCTGAATATGCTCTCAATAACACCTTATATTTATCATTTATAACACTTGCCAGAGTTGAAATGAGTTCGTTGTTTTGTAATTATTTGCTGAATTCCTGCCTCCCTTACTAGGCTGTTAAGAGCCACGGAAGGAGAAGCCTTGTGGGCTCTCCACTTCTTGTACCCCCTCCCTCCACCCCACTGGCACACGTAGCCCAGGGCTGGACACATAGCAACTTCTCAGTAAATGTTGATTGGACAAACAACTCTGTAGTAGTCAGGGTGGCCAAGCCCCCCTCCCCAAATTCTTCAGGGCAGCTGTACGTCCTCAGAAGTAACAATTTTGTGTCAAGAATCCGGCGACTCTGGTTCTGTTTGGAGGGAGGTATCGCCATCTGGTGGCCAAAATGGAGAAATACACTGAGAAGAGGCCAGCATCCTGCCCAGTTCAACCTCACGGCCTAAGGCAGCTGTCCCTCAGCTTGCAGCCCAGCCCCAGCCAGACAGAAATCAGTCTCAGCTTTCCACTCTGCCTCCGAAATAGAGCAAGAAGAGACTAGAAATCAGAGATCATGCAGGCCCTGTGCTGGATTGTGCCTTCATCAGTCCAGTGAGCCTCCATCAAGTCTGAAGCTTTTTCGCATTCATGGTCACCCAGACCGGCCTGCCTCAGGCTGGGCTCAGCCCCACTTCTCCTTAACTTTGAACTCAATTCTTCATCCTGGGAAGCAACTAGTCCAGGGAAAGGGGGAATACACAAACATCCCTGATGTTATGGTTTCCATATGAAAATTTCTCATCATCTGAGGTTTCACTTGGAACTTTGACCAAAACAGGTACAGAAATAGGATGGGGGGGGGGGGGGGTCTTAATTGAGACTCTCTCACCATTACATAGAGCAAAGATGCTGCCTATTTTTTGGTGAAATTGGATTGACCTTTTCTGGAAAGTGGGTGCTGGCAGGGCTGTTGGGGATACATAACTTATTTCTATGACTTTTCCTTAACAGGTGAGTGCATTCTTCTGCACTTACCCTCTTCCTCCCCTTCCTCTCCTCTATCTTTCCCCCTAAAACCAACATCCCTTGGCTCACGTTACAGGGGTCCAGACTTTTTTCAAAGTCCAACATTAAAACCAAGCTTATGAAACAGAGAAAATGGAACTTCATCTGCAACATAGAGGATTAGTTGCTTTAGAGCGTGAATCACTACAGCTTTGCTCATTCAAGAAATATTTGCTGCACCCGTACTTGCGCTAAGTACTGCTATAGACACTAGAGAATCGGCAACAGAGAAGCTAGGCAGCTCCCCTAAGGGAGCTTAGATTCTTTAATTACACAGCTTTCACCATGGAGTTCCTCATCCCCAACTAGGAACTGGGGTAATGATTTTCTCTTTGCTACCTCCCAAGGCACTGTGCATATGAAATGTTAAGAGAGAGTTGAACATTGAAAGGATTGGTTCACAGGAACACAGCCGCCCTATAAATTGAGTTAATAACAATACTTATATAGGTTTGTACTTGTCTTTTTGCATTTCCGTGTAGCGTGTTTTATTTTCATTATTGCAGTTGGGTGAAGGAAAGTGGGAGTGCCCACGAAACTATCTCATATAAGCACGCCAGCCGAGCACACAGTGCATTTGCTAAGCCAACCCAGCCTTATGTCCCTCTGCAACTCCCCACTCTAGCCCCTAAACCATTCTATATGGAAATACTGAAGCTGTGATGGCCAGGGTGTTCTGCTAAGGACACTGGAGTACCTCTGAGCATCAGAACGCTGTTCCCCAGTAGACAGCTCACAAGTAATGAAAGATTTCCTCCTGCTCCCACAATAGCACTCTCTGCTGGAGCCCAGGGGACCCAAGATAGCACTGTTCTGATGCTGCAGTTCTTGCCGAGGTGGAGAAAAGTCTCCCTCAGTGTGCTTGGCTCTTTGTGTTAATTTTCCAAAGGGTGGCCTGGTTCTTTCCATTTCACTATAGACCCTTCTGTTCAATAACTTTAAAAATGTTCCCCCAGGGCAAAGTTGAAGGACATAGAATACTACCCTCTAATGCCACCTTATAGCTCCCTTCTGGAGCAGCTCTCTGAATTTGTACCCCACATCTAAATCCTTCCCAGACTCAAGGTCCGTTAGCACCCCACCCCCAGGAGCGATCAGTACCAAGACAGAAAGAGAGACTGCCCACAGCCTCATCCCCTACGTTTTTCATTCAGTTTGGTCCTGACAGTTGATTCCAAATTTTTCCTCACTGTTCTCCCAGGAAGCCCACAGTACTCCATCCACAAGGATATAGATTCAGTCTCTCAGGGGATACTTACTGTAAATAGGTAGGCTAGGTAAGTGGAAAGGATCTTAAATTATTAATACTAATAAATAAAACAAGATAAATCAGACTAAAAGAAAGATGGATGAATTAATAAAATAACTCTGCCAGGTTGAACCACACACAGACTCAGAGCTCTTTCTCTAATAAAAACAACTAAAAACAGGGCACCTGGGTGGCTCAGTTGGTTGAGCATCCAACTCTTGATTTTGGCTCAGGTCATGATCTCATAATTTGTGGGATCGAGCCCTGCATTGTCACAAGCTCTGTGCTGACAGCATAGAGTCTTCTTGGGATTCTCTCTCTCCCTCTCTCTCTCTGCCCCTCCCCTGCTTGCACATGCTCTCTCTCTCTCTCTCTCTCTCTCTCAAAATAAATAAATAAACCTTAAAAATTGAATCCTTGACAGGAAAACACTTGAAGGATGAAAAGAGAAGGCAAAAACTATATCAAACCATCTTGTATGCTGGGCAATGAACCTTCAGATCTCATCACTGGGTCTACATCACATACGTGTGTAACAGAATGGAAAAAACTGCATTTCTCAGAACTCCTCTCAGGGAGTGTACTAAATATGGTCAGAAAGAATATTCTAGAAGATGTTTGAATGAAGATATAGGCAAGGGTGGCAGGAGTCAGGCCACTATGGGCAACAACAGATGCTCAAGTGACAAAGAATGGGTGTTCAAGTTTGCTCTAAGGAGACAGACTTTTGTTTAACTGGCAGGGTGTGCATTTTGGGGGCCAGAGCACAATTGCTCAGGGAAGTGGAGGGAAGGCAGAGACTGCAAGGAAGAGCCACTAAGGAGAGGCAGCTTTGTAAGAAGAACAAAGATAAGAATTGCAGTAGCCCTCTCATCGGAGATCATGAAAGCTGGAAGAGAAAGGACTGACGTATTTAAAATGCTGAAAGAAAAAAAAAGTCATCCCAGAGTTTCATACACAGTGGAACATTTTTCCAAAATGAAAGAGTAATAAAAATTTTTTCAAACACTACCTAAGAGAATAAAATATAAGTAGGTCTCTCTTATGTGAAATGTTAAAGCAAGTTCTCCAGGGAAAACGATTATGGTATCAAACAGAAATTAGATCTCCAGAAAAAGTTAAAATCAAAGTAAAGACAAAAGATTTTCCTAAATTTCTAATTACTCTAAAAGATAAATGACTGTCGGGGCGCCTGGGTGGCTCAGTCGGTTAAGCGTCCGACTTCAGCTCAGGTCACGATCTCGCGGTCCGTGAGTTTGAGCCCCGCGTTGGGCTCTGGGCTGATGGCTCAGAGCCTGGAGCCTGCTTCCAATTCTGTGTCTCCCTCTCTCTCTGCCCCTCCCCCGTTCATGCTGTGTCTCTCTCTGTCTCAAAAATAAATAAACGTTAAAAAAATATATATAAATGACTGTCTAAGCCAGAATAGCAGTAAAAAATGTTGCGGGCTTATAGCATAAAAGTGAAATGAATGACAGTAGCTTAGAAGTCGGAAGGAAAGCATAGGGATTAGACCAACGTAAGGTTCTTACACGATAGATGTAGCTATATGATATCACGTGGAGATAGACTGTGAGTAATTAAATATGTTTACTTTAAATCTTAGGACAACCTGAAATTGTGATTCATTAAATACACGCAATTTAAACCAGTGGGCAACATGAAATTTTTTAAGGTATGATTGATAACAATGATGGAGACAAAATCAAATGGTAACAAACTCTTAGTCCAAACCAGGCAGAAAAAAAGAAAAAAAATCAAAAAGGAAGAGACAAAACAAACAGAAAACAACTGGCACAATGTTAAATTTAAATCCATGTGAATGGTCTAAACGGTATAAACAATCAGATTAAAAGACAGTGACTGTCATGTGGGATAAAATAGCAAGATCTAACTATATGTTGCCTACAAGAAACCCATTTTAATATAAAGATATACATAGGTTAAAAGTAAAAAGATAGTGAAAGTTATACTGTGTAAACACTCATCCAAAAAAGTATGGTGGCTAGGTTAGCATCAGGCAAAGTCAACTTTAATACAACAAATATTACCAAAGATAAAGAAGGATTTTATTTAATGATTAAGGGGTCAGTTCACCAAGAAGGCATAATAATCTTAAATTTGTAGGCACCTAACAACAGGGCTTCCAAATACATGAGGCAAAAACTGATAGAACTGGAAGGAGAAATAGATTAATCCATACAGTTGGAGACTGTAATTAAGTTATAAAACAAGTAGACAGAAAATCAGTAAGGATATAAACAATCTAAACATCACTATCAACGAACTTGATCTAACTGAATTTATAGAACACTCCACCCAACAACAGCAAAATCCACATTCCTTTCAAGTGTGCATGAATCATTGACTAAGATAGACCATCAGAGGGACATAAAACAAACCTCAAAAATTTTAGAGACTTGAAATTACACAAAGCATGTTCTCTGACCAAACTGAAGTTAAACTAGAAATGAATAACGAAAAGATACCTAGAAAACCCCAAAATATTTGGACATTAAGTGTCTGATGGGAGTATTTACTAGGTTGTTGCTGTTTGGTGTGAGATATACCTCTCTTCTCTACCACCTTACCAAAGTCCTTAGTAAAATCTGTGTAGTTTACTAGTGGTTTAGCCCAGTGGGTGGCAGACTGGGGCCCACAGGACTAGTCTGACCCTTGCCAGTTTTTTTTATAGACTGTAAACTAAGAATGGCTTTTACAATTGTAAAGGATTATGAAAAAGGAAGAGAGGAGGGAGGAGAAGGACACAGAGGACAAAGAGCAGTAGCCTAAAACAGTCTAAAATATTTGTCAACCTCTTCTTTAATCTCATAAAATGAGCTGACACATGTTTTCTCTCCTGTTTTCTGAAAATGTCTGTGATACATCGGTATTATTTTTTTCTTTACCTGTTCACCAGAAAAACCTGGTGTGGGGGTATTCTTTGTGGAAAGAATTTTTAAATTATAAGTGCAGTTTCTTTCATAGATATAGAGCTATTCGTGCTTTTATTTCTTCTTTTGTCAGCTTTGATCATTCATCCCTCTGTGTTAAAGTTTCCATCTGTTATCATTTTCCTTCAATTTGAAGGATTTCCTTTAACATTTCATGTAGTGAATTATGCCAGTGTTGAGTTCTCTCAATTTGAAGGATTTCCTTTAACATTTCATGTAGTGAATTATGCCAGTGTTGAGTTCTCTCAAGTTTGGGGTTTTGGGGGGGGGATTCCTTTATTTTCAATTCGTTTGAAGGATTTTGAATGATCTTTTCACTTTGGAGGATATTTTTTGCTGGGTATGGAATTCTAGGTTGATTTTTTTTTTTTTTCTGATAGAACTTTAAAAACATCATTCTTCTCTCTTCTGGCTTTCACTGTTTCTGATGAGAAGTTAGTGTTCATTCCTACCTTTGGTTTCTATATGTAATATGCCTTTTTTTTCTGGCAGCTTTTCTGATTTTTCTTTTCATGATTATATTGTAGCAATGATATGAGGCATCTTGGTATGGTTTTCTTCGTATTTATCCAGGTTGGGTGTTCATTGAGATTCTTGGATATTTTAGTTTTTAGCTTCCATCAAATGTGGACATTTTTCAGACCTTTTTCCCAGTATGTTTCTGACACATTCACTCTTTTCTCGCCTTCTGGAACTCTAATCACATATGTATTAGAATGCTGATATTATCCCACAGGGCAATGGGTTTCTGGGGGCTTCAGCTGGGAGAGTTGCCGTGTTTGCACATTCATAGATACTTTCTTCTGCAACTTCTAATCGATGTGCTGTTGGGCCCATTTAGTGCATTTTTCACTCTGGATATTATATTCTTAAGTGCTAGAAAATTTGATACTTTGGTTCATTTTTAGATTTTATATTTCTCTTCTCATTATGTTCTTGTTTTCCTTTAAATCCCTGAACATGTTTATAATAGCTCTTTTAAAGTCCTTGTATGATAATCATTAATTTTCTCTCAGGTAATGGTAATATTTTCCTTCCTCTTAGTACGCTAGTAAATTTTTTTGGATCCTCCTGCACAATGTGAATGTTACATTGTTAAGTGGCTGAATTTTGTTCTTTCTTTGAAGACTAGTGAGACTCGGGGTGGGGGCAGATAGTTGAGTACTAAAAAATAATCTAAATGCTGGGGTGCCTGTGTGGCTCAGTCAGTTAAGCATCTGACTTTGGCTCAGGTCACGATATCACGGTTTGTGGGTTCGAGCCCCACATTGGGCTCTGTGCTGACAGTGCAGAGCCTGAAGCCTGCTTTGGATTCTGTGTCTCCCTCTCTCTCTGTCCCTCCCCTGCTCACACTCTGTCTCTCTCTCAAAAAAATAAACATTAAAAAAAGAAATTTTAAAAAAGGAAGCAAGAAATTACAACAAGAAAATGACAAGGGTGACAATTTTAAATGAAATGGTTAAGGGAGGCCTCTCTGAACAGGATATATTTAGATTGAGCCTGAAGGATGGAAAAACCAAGCAGACATAGGATGAGCAAGAGAAAGAGCTTTCCGGGCAGAGGGAACAGCATCCACAAAAGTCCTGAAGCCAAAAAGAGTTTGGCTTGTTGGAAGAATTAAAAAAAGACCAACACAGTTAAAGCAGAGGGAGCCATATGTGTGTCTGGCGCTAGGTGAGGGTGGACAAATAGTCAAGGTCAAAATCAGAGGTTCTAAACCCTGACCGTACTTCTGCATCTACTTAGGAATTTGTAAAAATGTCTGTGCCCCAGACCCCATCCCATACATATTAGATCAGAATGTGTAAAAGTGGAGCTCAGCCACTGATCATTTTTATTTTTAAGCTTATCTTTATTTATTTTGAGAGAGATAGAGAGAAAGCAGAGGAGGGACAGAGAGAAAGGGAGACAAAACTCCAAGCAGGCCCTGTGCCATCAGCACAAAGCCCAATGCGGGGCTCAATCTCACGAGCCACAAGATCACCACCTGAGCCAAAAACAAGAGTCAGATGCTTAACTGACTGAGCCACCAAGGCACCCCAAACACTGATCATTTTGAAAATATTCCTAGGTAATTCTAAAATTAAATTAAATTAAATTAAATTAAATTAAATTAAATTAAAATAATAATCCTGGGGCGCCTGGGTGGCGCAGTCGGTTAAGCGTCCGACTTCAGCCAGGTCACGATCTCGCGGTCCGTGAGTTCGAGCCCCGCGTCGGGCTCTGGGCTGATGGCTCAGAGCCTGGAGCCTGTTTCCGATTCTGTGACTCCCTCTCTCTCTGCCCCTACCCCGTTCATGCTCTGTCTCTCTCTGTCCCAAAAATAAATAAACGTTGAAAAATAAAAAAAAAATAAAAATAAATAAAATAATAATCCTAAGTAATTTTTTTTAATTTACATCCAAGTTAGTTAGCATATAGTGCAACAATGATTTCAGGAGTAGATTCCTTCGTGCCCCTTACCCATTTAGCCCATCCCCCTCCCACAACCCCTCCAGTAACCCTCTGTTTGTTCTCTATATTTAAGAGTCTCTTCTGTTTTGTCCCCCTCCCTGTTTTTATATTATTTTTGTTTCCCTTCCCTTATGTTCATCTGTTTTATCTCTTAAAGTCCTCATAGGAGTGAAGTCATATGATTTTTGACTGACTAATTTCACTTAGCATAATACCCTCCAGTTCCATCCACGTAGTTGGAAATGTCAAGATTTCATTCTTTTTGGTTGCCGAGTAATACTCCATTATGTATATATATACCACATCTTCTTTAACCATTCATTCATCGATGGACATTTGGGCTCTTTCCATACTTTGTCTATTGTTGATAGTGCTGCTATAAACATGGGGGTGCATGTATCCCTTCAAAACAGCACTCCTGTATCCCTTGACACATGCCTAGTAGTGCAATTGCTGGGTCATAGGGTAGTTCTAGTTTTAGTTTTTTGAGGAACCTCCATACTGTTTTCCAGAGTGGCTGCACCATTTTTCATTCCTACCAGCAGTGCAAAAGAGATCCTCTGTCTCCGCATCCTTGCCAACATCTGTTGTTACCTGAGTTGTTAATGTTAGCCATTCTGACAGGTGTGAGGTGGTATCTCACTGTGGTTTTGATTTGCATTTCCCTGATGATGAGTGATGTTGAGCATTTTTTCATGTGTCTGTTAGCCATCTGGATGTCTTCTTTGGAGAAGTGTCTATTCATGTCTTTTGCCCATTTCTTCACTGGATTATTTGCTTTTTGGGTGTTGAGTTTGATAAGTTCTTTATAGATTTTGGATACTAACCCTTTATCTGATATGTCATTTGTAAATATCTTCTTCCATTCCGTTGGTTGCTTTTTAGTTTTGCTGATTGTTTCCTTCACTGTGCAGAAGCTTTTAATCTTTTTTTTCAACGTTTATTTATTTATTTTTTTGGGGGGGGGGGACAGAGAGAGACAGAGCATGAACAGGGGAGGGGCAGAGAGAGAGGGAGACACAGAATCGGAAACAGGCTCCAGGCTCTGAGCCATCAGCCCAGAGCCTGATGCGGGGCTCGAACTCCCGGACCGCGAGATCGTGACCTGGCTGAAGTGGGACGCTTAACCGACTGCGCCACCCAGGCGCCCCAGAAGCTTTTAATTTTGATGAGGGCCCAATAGTTCATTTTTGCCTAGGTAATTCTAATGTGAGTCTGGGGTCAAGGACCACTGATCTGCACCCTGCAGATCCTTGTAGAAGTTTGGGTTTTATTGAAGAGTTTGGGCTTGAGTCAAAGAGTAATAAAAAACCACTGAAGGGATTTAAGCATGGAAAAGACATTTGATTTGAATTATTTTAAAAAGATCTCTGGCTGCAGTGAGGAGAATGGATTAGGGGAAATGAACAGCAGGAGCAAAGAGATGAATTGGGAAGTTACTGAAATTGACCAGACAAGAGAGGCTAGAGGCTTAGGCTAGTGTGTAGCCATGGAAAGAATATTGGAAATACTGGAAGTTCTGGCTGGATGAGTAGAATGGAGCCAGATCATGAGTACTCTGCCTCAGGACCTTTGTGGACACTACTCCTTCTGCCTGGAAAGCTCTTTCCTTTGCTCATCCTATGTCTGCTTTTTCTCATCCTGGCTCAGTTGGTGAGGCGTCTGACCTTGGCTCAGGCCATGATCTCGCAGTTTGTGGGTTCCAGCCCCACGTCCAGCTCTGTGCTAACAGCTCAGAGCCTGGAGCCTGCTTCGGATTCTGTGTCTCCCTCTCTCTCTCTGCCCATCCCCCGCTTGTGCTGTCTCTCTCTCTCTCTCTCTCTCTCTCTCTCTCTCTCCATCTCTCTTTCTTAAAAATAAATAAACATTAAAAAAAAATACCAGGTTGGGGCACCTGACTGGCTCACTTGGAAGAATATGTAACTCTGGATCTTGGGATCATGAGTTCGAGCCCTATGTTGGGCACAGAGATTACTTAAAAAATAAACTTTTAAAAATTTAAAAATTTTTAAAAATTTAAAAATTAAAACTTCCAGGTTAAGGAAATCCAACTTTATCCTGTGGGTATTGAAGGAAGGGGGATATTTAAAAATCATGAATTAGGATTACATCGAGATGAGAATAACAAAAAACATGACTTGCAGTGGCTTAAACAAATGGGTGTTTTGTTTTGTTTTGTTTTCTTCATATAAACAAGGAATCTAGAAACAGTAGCATTTGTTCACCTACTCAGTGGGGTCAGGAGCAACAGCTTGTTTGTTTTTTTTTTTTTTTCCTCATGGTTGCAAAGTGGCTGCTGCAGCTCCTTTGTAACCACATTCAAAGCAGTAAGGAAGGAGGACAAGTGGCACCAACTACAATTCTCTCTTTTAATAGGTAATGACAAACTGTCCCAGAAACCACTTCCACTCCTTTCTCGCTGGTTATAACTGACTCCCTTACCTGAAGAGAGAGCAGAAAAGAAAGAACTGAGTTTTTTTCCAGATTTTATCATGCTAGGCAACAGGAACTGCTGGAGTTCTTGAGCTAAAGAATAATATCATCAAAGAGGGGTTTTAGGAAAGTACAGCTTGAGGACCATGGAAAAGTGGAAAGGAAAGAACTAGAAATGGAGAGGAGTTAAGAGTTTATTGCTGTCAGGGCTCCTGGATGGCTCAGTCATTAAGCATCTGACTTAGGCTCAGGTCATGATCTCACAGTTCGTGAGTTTGAGCCCAACTTCAGGTGACCCCCACTTCTCTGTCTGTCTCTCTCTTGCCCCTCCTGCGATTCTCTCTTTCTCTCCCTTCCTCACTTGTGCCCTCTCTCTCTCTTAAAAAAGGAAGGGAGAAAAAGAAAGAAAGAAAGAAAGAAAGAAAGAAAGAAAGAAAGAAAGAAGAAAGAAAGAAAGAAAGAGAAGAATATGTTGCTGTCAGTCAGTGGGATGGTGGGATGGAGATCTGGATTAGAATGAAGACAGCAGAAATAACAAAGGGCTTAAAGTAAACAGCATGTCTACTCACATATCTGTGTTTTCATGTAAATGTGTATCATTTTTGCAAGGATAAAGAAATTTATGTGAATAGAGCTGCATTTCTGTGTACTACCTTTGTTTTCCTCTGTGTCTGTGACTGTGTCACTCATTCACTCAGCAAACACTTACTGAGCCCCAGCTTTGTGCAAAGCAATGTGCCAGGCACTATGGGGGAACACAAACATGAGTCAAGCACAAGTCAAGTACCCTGGAGGAGTTTACAGAGTAGAAAAGGAGAAAACACATGTCCTCATAGCTAAAACGCAAGTCAGTGAAATGATAAATATTATAAAGTTATGGAAATTCAGAAGAGAAAGTCATCTTTTTTTTTAATATATAAAATTTATTGTCAAATTGGTTTCCATACAACACCCAGTGCTCATCCCAAAAGATGCCCTCTTCAATGCCCATCACCTACCCTTCCCTCCCTCCCACCCCCATCAACCTTCAGTTTGTTTTCAGTTTTTAAGAGTCTCTTATGCTTTGGCTCTCTCCCACTCTAACCTCATTTTTTTTTCCTTCCCCTCCCCCATGGGTTTCTGTTAAGTTTCTCAGGATCCACATAAGAGTGAAAACATATGGTATCTGTCTTTCTCTGTATGGTTTATTTCACTTAGCATCACACTCCCCAGTTCTATCCACGTTGCTACAAAGGGCCATATTTCATTCTTTCTCATTGCCACGTAGTACTCCATTGTGTATAAACCACAATTTCTTTATCCATTCATCAGTTGATGGACATTTAGGCTCTTTCCACTATTTGGCTATTGTTGAGAGTGCTGCTATAAACATTGGGGTACAAGTGCCCCTATGCATCAGTACTCCTGTATCCCTTGGGTAAATTCCTAGCAGTGCTATTGCTGGGTCATAGAGTAGGTCTATTTTTAATTTTTTGAGGAACCTCCACACTGTTTTCCAGAGTGGCTGCACCAATTTGCATTCCACCAACAGTGCAAGAGGGTTCCCGTTTCTCCACATCCTCGCCAGCATCTATAGTCTCCTGATTTGTTCATTTTGGCCACTCTGACTGGCGTGAGGTGATATCTGAGTGTGGTTTTGATTTGTATTTCCCTGATGAGGAGCGACGTTGAGCATCTTTTCATGTGCCTGTTGGCCATCTGGATGTCTTCTTTAGAGAAGTGTCTATTCATGTTTTCTGCCCATTTCTTCACTGGATTATTTGTTTTTTGGGTGTGGAGTTTGGTGAGCTCTTTATAGATTTTGGATACTAGCCCTTTGTCCGATATGTCATTTGCAAATATCTTTTCCCATTCCGTTGGTTGCCTTTTAGTTTTGTTGATTGTTTCCTTGGCTGTGCAGAAGCTTTTTATCTTCATGAGGTCCCAATAGTTCATTTTTGCTTTTAATTCCTTGCCTTTGGGGATGTGTCAAGTAAGAAATTGCTGCGGCTGAGGTCAGAGAGGTCTTTTCCTGCTTTCTCCTCTAGGGTTTTGATGGTTTCCTGTCTTACATTCAGATCCTTTATCCATTTTGAGTTTATTTTTGTGAATGGTGTAAGAAAGTGGTCTAGTTTCATTCTTCTGCATGTTGCTGTCCAGTTCTCCCAGCACCATTTGTTAAAGAGACTGTCTTTTTTCCATTGGATATTCTTTCCTGCTTTGTCAAAGATGAGTTGGCCATACTTTTGTGGGTCTAGTTCTGGGGTTTCTATTCTATTCCATTGGTCTATGTGTCTGCTTTTGTGCCAATACCATGCTGTCTTGATGATGACAGCTTTGTAGTAGAGGCTAAAGTCTGGGATTGTGATGCCTCCTGCTTTGGTCTTCTTCTTCAAAATTACTTTGGCTATTCGGGGCCTTTTGTGGTTCCATATGAATTTTAGGATTGCTTGTTCTAGCTTCGAGAAGAATGCTGGTGCAATTTTGATTGGGAGTGCACTGAATGTGTAGATAGCTTTGGGTAGTATTGACATTTTAACAATATTTATTCTTCCAACCCATGAGCACAGAATGTTTTTCCATTTCTTTGTATCTTCTTCAATTTCCTTCATAAGCTTTCTATAGTTTTCAGCATACAGATCTTGTACATATTTGGTTAGATTTATTCCTAGGTATTTTATGCTTCTTAGTGCAGTTGTGAATGGGATCAGTTTCTCAGTTTGTCTGAGAAAGTCATCATCTTAGCTAGAAAGGTAAGGGGGGAAGATGGCATTTGACCTTGGCCTTAACGAATTAACAAGAGGGGGCAGGGAAGGAATATAGGTAGGAGGCAAGTGATGATGGAGCATTCAGCCAATTGGCAAGAAAGGGGAGCAAAGAATAAGCCTGAAAGAAAGCTTAGCTGAAGAATTTGGATTTTATTTTGTAGACTAGCAAATACTGTTGATCCTTGAACAGCACAGGTTTGAACTGTGAGGGTCCACTTACAGGTGGATTTTTTTGCTATAAATACAGTACAGTACTGGGATGCCTGGGTGGCTCCGTCGGTTAAGTGTCCAACTTCGGCTCAGATCATGATCTCACAGCTCGTGAGTCCAAGCCCCACGTCAGGCTCTGTGCTGACAGCTCAGAGCCTGGAGCCTGCATTTGGACTCTGTGTTTCCTTCTCTCTGTCTCTCTCTCTCTCCCTCCTCTTTCTCAAAAATAAATAGACATTTAAAACAATTTTTTTAAATACAGTACAGTACTGTGTGTCTGAGTGGCTCAGTCAGTTGAGCGACTGACTTCAGCTCAGGTCATGATCTTGCGGTCCGTAAGTTCAAGCCCCACATCAGGCTCTGTGCTGACAGCTCAGAGCCTAGAGCCTGCTTCGGATTCTGTGTCTGTGTGTGTCTCCCTCTTTGCCCCTCCCACACTCATGCTCTGTCTCTCTCTCAAAAATAAATAAAACATTTAAAAAAATTTAAATTATAGTACAGTACTGTAAGTGTATTTTCTCTTCTTCTTCTTCTTTTTTTTTTTTTTTTTTGAAAGACAGAGTACAAGCAGAGTAAAGGGGCAGAGGGAGAGAAAGAGAGAGAGAGAGAGAGAGAGAGAGAGAGAGAGAGAATCTTAAGCAGGCTCTACACAGCAGAGAGCCCCACAGGGGACTTGATTTCCCCTCTGTGAGATCATGACCTGAGCTGAAATCAAGAGTAGGACACTTGGGGTGCCTGGGTCGCTCAGTTGGTTAAGCGTCCGACTCTTGATTTCAGCTCAGGTCATGATGTCAGGGTTCGTGAGTTCCAGTCCCAAAAGGGGCTCTACACTGGCAGTGCGGAGCCTGCCTGGGATTCTCTCTCTCCTTCTCTCTCTCTGCCCATTCTCTGCTCACTCACTGTCTCTCGAAGTAAATAAATAAACTTAAAAAAAAAAAAAGAGTGGGACGCTTAACTGATTGAGCCACCCGTGTGTTCCTCTTCTCTGGTTTTTTTTTAAATTTTTTTTTCAACGTTTATTTATTTTTGGGACAGAGAGAAACAGAGTATGAACGGGGGAGGGGCAGAGAGAGGGAGACACAGAATTGGAAACAGGCTCCAGGCTCTGAGCCATCAGCCCAGAGCCCGACGCGGGGCTCAAACTCACGGACCGCGAGATCGTGACCTGGCTGAAGTCGGACGCTTAACCGACTGCGCCACCCAGGCGCCCCTCTTCTCTGATTTTCTTAATAAAATTTTCTTTCTCTAGCTTACTTTATTGTAAGAATATAATATATACACATATACAAAATATGTGTTCATCGACCATTCATGTTAATGGTAAAGCTTCCAGTCAACAGTAGGCTATTAGTAAGGTAAGATTTGGGGGAGTCAGAGGTAATCTGCAGATTTTTCAACTGCACAGGTAGGAACCCCTAACCCTGACTCCCCCCACCCCACCGTAGTGTTGAAGGGTCAACCGTACTTATTGGACTCCAAAACCAAAGACCTGTGCTAGATACTGAATTTCTACCTGCGACTACGTGTCTTGTTTATATGTATATTTGTTTGTGAACACGTGTATGTTTTAGGTATGTACGTAGCTGTGTTACGTTCTTTATTTTATTTTATTTTTTTTCAATATATGAAATTTATTGTCAAATTGGTTTCCATACAACACCCAGTGCTCATCCTAAAAAGTGCCCTCCTCAATACCCTCTTTATTTTAATAGTCTATTTCTTCGGGGGGAGATTTACACCTAACCCTGTCTACGTGTCTACATGTGACCAGCAGATGGCGCCACAAAATCATAACTGGCAAGGACAGTTCTGCCTCTTCCAGCCAAGTAGCATCTCAGACCTCATCAGGCCATGGAGAGATCTCCAGGCCCTTCTAGGGCCTTTATCTGTTTCCATCATTAGCATTGTTCACCATTGTGTTCCCATGTCTAGTACAGAACCTGGCAGGTTGAAATCATAAATATGCATAGAATGAATTGATGAAATGCTAACACGCTCCAAGGGAGAAGTAGGAGATGGTGAGGGGTGGGTTGGGGGAGCCAGGGAAAGGAGAGAAGGTCAGCTCAGGTCATGATCTCATGGTTCATGAGTTCAAGCCCCGTATCAGGCTCTCTGCTATTGGTGTAGAGCTTATCTTGGACCCTCTGTCCCCCCCTCTCTCTGCCTCTCTCTCTCTCTTTCTCTCAAAAATAGATTAAAAACGTTTTTAAAAATACACGACCAATACAATTCTCTCTGCCTATTGCTGAGAAAGTTCCTTCTCACCCCATGTGAGAAGTGTTCTGTGAAGGATAGAGCCCCAGACCCAGCAGGGGGACCAGCTGGGTCTATTCAGAGAACTTTTGGCCCAGAGACCACCACCCAGTGCCCTCTGGCCCCTAGTACCTCCTTCCAGACCCTTCTCCAACCCAGCTGCTTCAGAAGACTGTCTCTCCCCCAGATCTGGGCTACCCCCAGCATCTCACCCTTCCCCATGTTAGCACAGGCACTGCTCACTGGCCTGTCCACAAGGAGGAAGCCTCTGATTGTCCACAGTGATTACCACTCTGGCCTTTTCACACAGGAACAGAGAAGCCACCTTCAATAGTCAGTTTGCTCTCATAGGAGAACTGAGGCTCCGACTTTTATAGCGCAAACCCGTCCCCAGCAAAGATCTACTCAATGGAACCAATTTCAGGTCAGCTGCACAGATGAGGAGCTGGGAATAGAAAACACTTTAGTGGTCTGGTTGAGTTATCCACGCACGGGGTCTGGCTGCTTCCCCTTCTCTCCCCAGCCCTTCCCACCACCTCACTTCTTTCTGAGCTGCCAGCAGAATGATGGCACGCCATTGCCGGTCAAGTCCTCCTCATGGTCCTCTGAGAAATCTCATGGACCTCAGTCTGGCATTCAGGACCCTCTACAAAGTGGACCCCACCTCCTACTCCAGCCATTTCTTCTAATACTCCTCTGTACCCACTTTTGCCCTATGCTCTCAGTGCCTCGGATGCACTAGCACCTGACCTCCCCTGTGCCTTTGCTGATGCACTTCCTTCCTGCCCTGGAAGGAACTCCTTCCCCACCTCTGCATGGCTAATGCCCGTTTTCCTTTCAAGGCCACTCAAATGCTCTCAAATGCCAACTTCTTCTTAAGGTTTTTCGTACTCCACCCCAACCTGATGCGGCCTCTCCCTTCTCTCTTGGCAATGGTTATTGTCAGCTTCATTCTCTTAGTGCTCTCTTATTTGAATGCCAACTCCTTCTACTCAGCTCTAGGTTCTGCAATGGAAAAAGCTGTCTCTTAGTCCCTCAGTACCCAGCAACTTGTTTGACATGTAGTAGGTCCTCAATCAATGCAGAGGAGGTAATACAGCTAAGGGTGTTTGCTATACTTCAGTGCTGTGAGAATACAGGTCCAAAGAACCATGAGCTCTAAGGGACACACAATATGGATGCTCTGTCCATGAGGAGATGAAAAAACACTGAGCACCTATGAGGTGCTTTCCGGCCCCAACCCCATCTCTATCAGGCTCCTGGCTTCCTCAAAGGCACACCACTTCAAAAATATCTCCCCTTCGGGACACCTGGGTGGCTCTATCAAATGAACATCTGACTTCAGTTCAGGTTATGATCTCACGGTTCATGAGTTCGAGCCCCACATCAGGCTCGCTGCTGTCAGCGCAGAGCTGGGTTTGGATTCACCATGCTCTTCTCTCTCTGCCCCTCCCCTTCCTCTCTCTCTCTCTCTCAAAAATGAATAAATATAAATACAAATAAATAAATATCTTCCCTTCTTCCCTCCATCATGCCTATCTCCCTTTCCTTTGCCTTCCTCCCGTACTGTCCCATAAAACCCGGGGATTCCTGGTCCACAGAACTCTGGGGAGAAAACAGATGGGCTTAGGGAACCTTCTAAGCACTGAGATGAGAAGTGATTATCAGAGGTCACTGTCTTGGTCAGTTCCTGTTTCTGGAGCAAAGATGCCAAAATCTGTTCCTTTTTCTTGTGAAAAATGTAGGGGTTTTGACTTCCAAAATTCCCAGAATTGATACTGTCATTGTGAGCTGTCTGTGTTTCTGTCTGCCTGTGTCTATATTAAGGGTCTGCCAAGGCTTCCTGGGCCTGCTCCTCATGGGTGAGTGTCCAGGGGTGGCCTTGGAAATGATACCTCATCCCCTTCTCCTCCCCAGTTACAGTGCCACACACCACACATGCCTGAAGAGGGGCAGGAGCATTAGGACAGGCCCACCTCTGGCTCCTACTTCCTTCCAGGACCTTGCAAAAGAGTCCCTCCCCAGATCTCGGTCTGGCTTCTCAGAAGCCCCTTGGAGAGGGTAGAAATTAAGCTGGTAACTTGGACTCAGAAGTGATGTGGGTCAGTCTGGGGAACTCTGTCACTGTCCTGCTTCCACACGTGAAGCCATTCCACTCCCGAGGCAAGCAAAGTCACCACCAATCCCTGCTCCCAGCCTTGGGCCAGGGCACCACCTTCTGTGCTCCAAACCTTTGAAAAGGCGGACAGTACCACTTTATGTGGAATCAGACCCTCCTGGGCCCTGGGCAGAGAAATGAGGAGGGCCAGCATGGGAAGTACTGGATGGGGAGATGGAGAAGGGTAGGAGATGGAAACAGGCACATCTGGACAAAGCCAAACCCAGAGGCTAAAGCCAGGGTAAGAGAGTGAGACTGGGCATTAGGATAAAGGTTAGGATCACAGTATGAAGGTCAGAGAGATTTGGGATAAGTAATGGTGTCAGGCCCTCTGGACTGGGCACACCTGAGGGGTGCAGGTGAGAGAGGACAGAACAGGACCTAGATAGTATTCTCTCCATATGCAGGAAGCAAAGATTAGAGCTTTCTAGCAGAATCCTCATCGGGCCCGCTTTTCTTTGATCTCTGCTTCTGTTTGTACTATGCGTACCCAATTCCTTCCTCTTTCTCTCATTCATTCATTCATTCATTCAACAAACATTTAAATAGTGTCTTTACTATAAGGCAAGCACCACACTAGACAGTGAAGTCCACAAAAATACTAAGATTCAATCAGTCATTGACCTTGTGGAGGTGTTATCTAACTGGGGAGATACATTTATAAACAAATTATCCACAAGCCTGTGTGAGAGATGAAATTATGTATGCAGTGGAAGCAATCTGGGGGAATAGAATACAGTGGAGGGTCAAGGAAGTATTCACGGAGAGAGTATGGGAGCTGAAAGCCCAGGTGGGACTCACCAGCCAGAGAAAGGAAGAGAGTAGCCTCAGGGTGATGAAACAGTCTGCTGGCTATAAATACAGAAGTCCTCCATAATGAGTTTCCAGTAAAGGGCCAGAAGCTCTTCAAAAGTTCTTCTACTTTTTTAAAGTTTATTTATTTTGAGAAAGAGAGAACATGCATAAAGCGAGGGAGGGGCAGAGAGGGAGACAGAATCCCAAGCAGGCTCCACACGGTCAGCACAGAGCCTGATGAGGGGTTCAAACTCACTGTGAGATCATGCTCTGAGCTGAAATCAAGAGCTGGATGCTGAGCCCCCTCTTTTTTTTAATTATTACTCATTGAATAATAGAGAGCACGCATGTGCGCAAATAGGGGCGGGGCAAGAGAGAGAGGGAGAGAATCCAAGCTGGCTCCCACTGTCAGAGCAAAGCCGTGTGAGATCACGACCCGGTGAGATCATGACCTGAGCCGAAGTCCGATGCTCAACAGACTGAGCCACCCAAGGCGCCCCCAAATGTTATTCTTGACTGGACAGATCCTGAGTCAACCAGCCCCTGTTCAAGCCCCCAGGGGCTACCCTCCTAGCAGAGGTTAACCTGGGCCCCAAACCATGGTCCTCCATGCAAATCTTCCCCTCCCCCTAGTTATGTTGTGGCCTTGTCCAGGGGTGGAACGGGAGCTTTCCCAGGCTAGGCTGACCCCAAGAAGGTTTTCTATCCCCTCATGCCTCCACACTCTGAAAAGCAGCCTCATTACTCAGGCCAATTCACCGCTCAGGCTGTCTCTACCACCCTGCACTCCTCCCCCAGCCCTCATACTAGAGCACCCAGACTCCTGCATTCTCCTGCGGGATCAGCCTCTCCTTCCAAGCCAACTCCTGCCTCGCTCCCAAGGCCTGTGGTAAAGAGAGGCCTCCGCAGCAAGCCGCCGAAGGCCAGGCCTAGAACATTTGCAGATTATCAGGCCAGGGCTTTCTGAAAAACAGGGTAGGCTGGGACGTGCAGAGGTCTCACTGCGCAGAGCTTCAGCACCCCCCTCCGCAGGGGCCCACACGTCGTCTGCGAGCTGTGTGCTGTGTTGCGCGCCACCCCAGAGGCTGGGGGCCCGATGGCCGATCAGCAGGGGTGCAGTACCACTCCCCACAGGGCCTACCCAGACAACCTGAGCCACCGACAGGTCGAGGAGGCAGGAGGCTGGGCTGGCCCGGGGAGTCTCTGGGGGAGCAAGCCCCTGCCCCTTCACGAGCTCCGGGGACGCTCCCGGGGGAGGGGCCCCCGCCGGTGCGGGGGCTGGGAGCCGAACCGCCCCCTGCCTGCGCCCCGCAGCGCCTGCGCACGCTCCCTCGGGCGCCCTCCCCGCCCCGCCCCGCCCGCCCCAGGCCCGAGCGAGGCGCCGCGGGAGGAATTCCAGCCATTTCCTCTGCGCCGCGCGGTATGTGGCCTGCTCGCTGCCCGACCGCAGCGCGCCCGGGAGGTTGGGGCCGGGCGGCGCGGGCCAGTCACCAGCCGCGTCTGGCAGCTGCCCGGGCCCCGCTGTCCCGCTCAGGATTCCCGGCCAGCCGCCCCTGTCCCGGGCCACCAAACCAGCCGTTCCAACAGCCCGGGCCTGCGCGACGCCCCCGGTTCCGTTCCTCTCCTCTCCTCTCCCCGCCCCGCGGGGCCGCTCTCTCCCCTTCTGTGTTTCCCCGCTGCGCCCCCTCCCAGCCCGCCGCCGGCCCTCTGGAGTCCCCAGAATCTGAGTTTGAAACTGAAGTTGGCACTTGCTGCGTCACCTTCGGGCAAGTCCGTTAGCCTTTCTAAGCCTCGGTTTTTCCATCTGTGAAATGGTGACCCTAACAATAGTGCTTCCTCATTTGTGCTGCCTTTACGTTAAGTGAGGAAAGTAACTTGCAGGACAAATGTCAACGAGGTTTTTGTTTCTCTGGGTATCGCTACTGCCCTTAGCTTTCCTAGATCTTCCTACTCATCCTGCCTGTGGCCTCTAATTCCAGCCTAGTTTGCAGAAGGAGCAGTCAGGGCTGGCTTTACAGGTAGGCATGTGGATGGCTGCCTGCCAGCCCAGCCTGCTCAAGACTGCTCCCTCGTGCATGTACAGAATGCCTGAAGGTCCCAAAGCAGTCTTCCTATGGATTATTTGCCCTCTGGTTCTTGAAAAGCTTAAAGGACGGCTATTTAGTTTTTTTGTTTTTTGTGTTTTTTGTTTGTTTGTTTTAATTATGTCCTTATAGTCTGAGAGCAGCCAGACACATACTGATTAGGGAAAGTTGAAGGTGCGGGCCTGGATGATGGGTCTTCAGACTTGGACTCTAGTTTTGCTGTTCTGGAACAGAGGATGGGCCACCACGTGTTCTCCAGGCTCCTCTTTCAAAGTGCAGATCCCCAGAGAGAGTACGTTCTTTCAGGCTTTAACCCTTTGGAGGAACAGCCTCAAGCAACTGGGAGGGTGGGATCCGCTTCCCCGGCCGCCCACACCTGCCTCACCCACGCCCACAGCTGCCATAAATATAACGCTAGGTGGGTCGGAAAGCCCCGGGTTTCACCAGGCCTGACAGCCCGACCGCTTTGCAGACGCAGCACGAAAGAGCCACTCTGTCTCGGTGTTCCCCCAGATGGCCCCTTGTTTTGATTTTGTAACTTTCGTTCCAGCCAGAGTCCCAAGGCCAAGAACAGCCCTTGCAGCAAGATGTGCGCCCCTCATTCCTCACAAACGCTACAGCCACAGACCGCATAAATCCAGGTAGAGACGGGCCCAGAAACACAGGTGCTATAAATATCCTAGTCCAGCCGGGAGACTGAGCTCTTGGGCAGCCCCTTGCCACGCACCCCTCTCTAAGCCTGGCACTTCAGGGCCACTGGGGCGCTGTAGGCGGGTCTCCCGGAGGTGGGAAGGGCAGACTGCATGTGTATCAGAAGCCTGATTGGTTCCCCTGAGACCCCATGACTGCCCAACCTAAGGGTTTTCCCTCTACCCAGGATACCTCTCCCTAATTCCCAATCCTAGACACTTCCTCCCTCCTCTGGTATTTGTGGAAGGCTTCTCACAAGAACCCCATGCTGGGACCAGGCTTCAAGAAAGTCTGACTCCTCTTTCAAGATAGACCAGATGGTGCCTTTGGCTGGAAGGCAACCACCTGAATCAGATTTAACAATTTACAACTCGATTCTAAATTTTTGGTAGCACTTTTTGTTGGCGGTGAGGGGGGACAGGCTGGAAGCAGAGTAGATTTAAAAGAGGGGAAAGAGGAAGCAAAGAGGGGATAAAGTCCCACTGGAAATGGGAATTCTTTTCCGAGCAGGCTGGTTCCCAAGAGCTTAGTGGGACTTTCTAAGCCAGTCTCCTGGGCCTGGGACTTGGTGGGGTGCAGCTCGCTGAAGCAGAGTCTGTTGGATAGCAAGAGACTTCACTGGAGAAGAGGTTATTAGAGTTCTCACACCTAAGGCTCAGGGACTCAGACACCAAAAATGTCCCCCGGAAATTCAGACACCTGATGGCTTGGAGAGAGGTTAGCAAGAGCAAGGCAGGTTTGAAGATGATGCGTGAAATGGATCTGAACTATCAGGTTTTAAATACGGCTGTAAAAATAACTGTAAATAAATCGCCGCATTAGAACACAGTAGGTAATCCTTCTAAAAATGTAGTCACAATTCCTCTTCCAATGTGGGAGCATACTCTTTAATCCCTATGCTAAGGAAGCTTTGCCAGCTCTTTCTCAACAAGAAATCCTACTTAGAAGTCACTATTCATTCTGCATTTTACAGATGAGGAAGCCGGTACCCAGCTGGCAGAAGAGAGGTTTGAACTCAGGGATCTGACTCCACTGGTCATGACTTGAACTTCTGCTGGGGGATAATCAATTCTGATGGCCTTTCTGACCATCAATGGAAACAACTCCACCGCAGTCTTTAACTGCCTTTAACAACAAAGAAGACATTCCTGCAACACTCACCTGCACCTAGCAGATCTGAGTGCAACCTCATTAAACTGAGTGGCCTCAGGGGACCAACTCCAAGACCCCAGTGAATGGAGGAACAAACTGTCCATAGAAATAAGATTCTAAATGGACTGGATATAAGTCACCAAGGTCAGGGTCAGCCCTGGACCAGCCCTTCTTGTGTGATTTCAGGACCACATGGAGGCCCAAGTGGCCTTTTTACTAAAAATCAACCGTTAAAGAATCAGATGTGTGTTTAAATTTATATAGGTCACTGGTAACTCACTTTGGACCACTGGCCCAAGACATATTTTGTCTGACTTTCATAGATTTTTTTTTTTATTTGAGAGAGACAGAGACAGCATGAGTGGGGGAAGGGCAGAGAGAGAGAGAGAGAGAGAGAGAGAGAGAGAGAGAATCCCAAGCAGGCTCCAAACTGCCAGCACAGAGCCCAACTCTGGGCTCAAACTCATGAAACCAAGAGTTGGACACTCAACCAATGGAGCCACCCAGCTGCCCCATCCTAGTATTTTTATTTAAGTTAACTACCAAACATTTAAAATTGGAAGGTTGCACAGAAATATCTAGATTTTTTTTCAGCTTCTCCCCCAAATCTCTCCCTGCACTGACATGGACTCTGACTTCTCCCACCTTCAGGGCTTCCCTGTCTTCCCCGCTACAGCCTGGCCCATTGGGGTTTGAATTTGCCGACCCTCATCTCCTTCACTAAAATGCAAATATTCACTAAAGAGGTAACTATTGAACCTCGTTGGTCACATACCAGTATGGACATTTTACCATACTTAACGTATTAGGGAGCTTCATTGTGGCAAATTAAGGTGAGGGTAGGAGAGAAAGTGGGGCTTCCCCAGACAAGGTGTCAGGCCCTCCCAGAGCAGAGCAGAGAAGATTTCTAGGGTCCTAGAAGACCACAAGATGAGAAATTGTTCAAACAGCTGTCATGGATGTGCAAAAGAAACATCACCTATTTCTCAGGAGCTCATCCTTTCTTCTAACTCAGCGAACACCAAGCTTTTTTTAGCATCCTGGGCTGCCTTCCCCAATCATCCTTCTGTAAGTGCCTTGGGTAACATCCAGAAGCAAACCCTGGAGATGATTAGAGGGCCGCCGACTCAGGCTGTGAGCGAGCCCAAAGGAATGGGTCTGGCTTGTGACCAGGATAGAGCTAAGCCCAGAAGAGGAGCTGAATGAAGACAGGGACCAAGTGATTAACTGGGGCCTGGGCAGCCAGGGACTGAAGCACGATCTCATTCACCAAGATGGTGAGCAGATGTGTTCTCTGAAACGTGGACCACATGAGGGAAAACCATCTTCCCTGAATTTGGAAGCTCTTCCTGCCAAAGCAGTTTATTGTGCAGACAGAGAGGGAAAGAGGTTTTGTATGGAGATGTGGGAATGGATGACATAGCCTTTAGGTGGACTGATAGACCTCGGGGCTGCCTCGTCCTTCCCCAAATGCCCATCTGGGAGGGTTGCATGTCTATGACTGTTTGAACTCATACTTTTTCTGGCAATAGCCCATGTGACAGGTGTCAGCAGAGCCCTGGCCATGTACTCTTGGACAGGGAGAGGGGTGGATGTGATGAAGTGCTTTTAGGGCTTTTAGAGAAACAGGAAGTTCAGTAACCAGAGACAGGAAAATCTGACTTCTTTCAAAACCAGTGGACAACATGGCCGTCAGAATTGTCGTAACTGCTGGGTGCAGCATTTGGAAAAGGTGAAAAATTACAGAGTGGGGGTGGAGAACTTGCCAGGCTGGGACAGGGGCACACTCTGTTCAGAGAGCTTCCCTAACCTTCCCCCATCATCAGGAGCCCCAGAAATCCCTCCTGAACCCCAACACTCAGTCTTGCTACCGTCATCTACTTTGTATCCAATGGGACTAACCTCACTGTTTCCTTGTCCCTGTTTATGTCAGTTCTTAAATGTCCCCGGCTCCCAAGTCCCCTTCCCCCTCTTGCTTCCAGACCTCTGGTTCCCACCAGGCCCTGTCTTTCCCCAATTCTGTGGCCTTCTCTCACCCTCCCTAACACCCAAAACTCTTCTCTGTGGCCTCTAGATTTTATGATCAATGGCTAGCAAAATCTCCCTTGTGCTCAACCTATTCTCTAATCATTCTCATTGCTTCTTTCCCTACAGGACACCTGGGTCTCCCCTGAGCTCCCTGCTGCCTGGCAGCCTTCCCAAGCGAGGCCTGATCTTTCTGTCACAGCCCTCATCCTAGGCCTGGAGGTGAGATGGGTGTCCCACTTGGTCCTCATTGTCACTTTTAGGAGTATTCTTTCCCTTCTCTGTAAACCCTTGCACCTCACATTGAATTTCACGTCATCAGACAATATGAATCACGACTGTCTTCTCTTGCCCCCCAGGGGTTATTGTTCAATTATTCTAGATCCCGGTTCACTGTCACTCTTTCCAATAGCATCTTTTTTTTTTTTAATGTTTATTTATTTTTGAGAGACAGAGCATGAGCAGGGGAGGGGCAGAGAGAGAAGAAGACACAGAATCTGAAGCAGGCCCCAGGCTGTGAACGATCAGCACAGAGCCCGATGTGGGGTTTGACCTCACAAACTGTGAGATCATGACCTGAACTGAAGTCGGACGCTTAACCGACTGAGCCACCCAGGCACCCCTCCAATACCACTTAACTATTGGCAATTGCTGTAGATACAGATGACCCTTCCAATACTCAGGCCACTCAGTTTGTTCAACTCCTCTCTCCAATAATTTTTCCCTCCGTTAAACCCAGAGTTATGATTATCCATAACTGCAACACCTCCATAATCTCAATTTCATGCACCCCACTCTCTGACCCCAACCTCCTGTCTTTCTTGCTGATCCCAACCATCCTTTGACCCCACCAGAATCTCAAGTCTGTTGAGCCCACCAGCCTTCACTGTGGTCCATGCCTTTGATGTTTTTACTCCCCTCCTAACCTAATGTAAATTTCTGGTCAGTCATTATAACTATACCCCCACCCCCTTCTATACACTCTCAATTCTTTGCTTCTTTGTCATGCTCACCTGGCATGACAGTAGACCTAGTGAAATCAAATTCTGACTACTCCACACCCCCACACCTGCAGCTAAACATGGCTAGAGAAAAATACACGGCTACACAGCTTGATTTCACTTTAAATCTATGTTGATGGAACTCCATTGGGTCCTTAATGCTGCCCAGTGGTCATACTTATATTTCCCTGATCCATTCACTCACTTATACTCCTAGATGACAGTTCTACACCTTCTTTTCTCAAACCCTTAACATGTCCTTCCCATCCCCACTCTCAGCTGCTAATTAGATTCTTTTTTCCACTGGAAAAATACAAGTAACCAGAAGAGAACTCTGCAGATTCCCACCATTGTATCTCACTTACTCAAGGACATTACTTCAGCAACTCTTCTTTTTCTCTCTTAACCAAATTGTCACTCTCTATTGGACCATTTCCATCAGCACACAAGCATACTATTGTTCCTCCCATCTTAAAAAACAACATCTTTTAATGGCCGTATTTCCCTTGGCAGCCTCTGTCCCATTTGTTTGCCTCCCCTTAGATGAAACTCCTCAAAGAATGATCTACTTGTCAAACTCCTCTCCTCTAACCCTGTCTTAAACCAGCCCCAAATCAGGCTCATGTCCCCACCACTCCACAGAGATTGTTCTTGTCAAAGTCACCATGACTTCCGTGTTAGTAAATCCAGTCACCAATTCTCAGTTCTCATTTTATCCATTAATAGCATCCAGTAAAGTTCGCTACATTCTCCTCCTTGATGCACTTTCTTCACTGGGCTTCCAGGACATCACACTCTCTTGGTTTTCTTCCTACCTTACTACTCCTCCCTTCTCAATCTCTTTTTCTGATTCTACCTCTTTTGCCTGACCTCTAAATGGGGAAGTACCCAGGGCTCAGACCTCAGCTTTCTATTCTTCTTTATCCACCTCTTTTGATCTCATACAGATATGTAGTTTTAAATACTATCAAAACGCCCATGACACACATTTATATCTCCAGCTGAGACCTCCCCTCTGAAGTCCAGACCCACATTTCCAGCTGTCTGCTCCATATCTCCAAACTCAAGATGTCCAAAATGGAACTCATGAGACGCTTCCCCAAACGTGATCTGTCTGCAGCCTTTCCCATCACAATTGATGGTAACTCTATTCTTACAGGTTCTCAGACCCAAAACCGAGTCACTCTTGACTTCCTATTACACACACATCAGATGTGATAGGAATTAATTATCTTCAAAGTATATCCGAATCCAACTACACCTCACCACCTGCTACCAAATTAGTCCAAGTCACCATTATCTGTCACCTGGATTACTACTGGAGCCTCCTGTCAATGTCCCTGTTTATACAATTATCTTCAACATGGAAGCCAGATGGACCCCTTTAATTTTGTTTTACATTTATTTATTTATTTTTGAGAGAGAGAGAGTGAGAGCGAGTGCTCATGAGAACACAAGCAGGGGAGGGGCAGAGAGAGGGAGAGAAAGAATTCCAAGCAGGCTCTGTGCTTTCAGCACAGAGCCTGATAACGGGGGCCTGAACTACTAACGGTGAGATCAGGACCTGAGCCAAAGTCAAGAGTTGAATGCTTAGCCAACTGAGCCACTCGGGCATCCCAGACTGATCCCTTTAAAATATACCTTAGATCATAGCACTTCTCTAATCAAAACCCTTCAGTAGCCACCCCCTCCATTTCTTTAGAGTAACTCTTCAGTGACTCCCCATTTCTCTCAGTGTAAAAACCGAAGTTTCTACAACAGCCAGGAGGGTCTTGCATTATCTACCTAACCCACTCACCCCTTACCTCTCCATCTTTCTCTCCTGATACTCTCACCTTCACTCATCCTGGGAGTCCAGCCTCCTTGCTCTTCCTGTGTCTCAACACACTGGGTAACTCATGTTACCACACTGAGGTCTCTGCTCTAGCTCTAGCTCTACCCTCTACCTGAACACCCTTGCCCCAGAAATCTACCTGATGAACTTGCTCATTCCTTCAATCTTTATATCTTACCTGTCCAATGAGGTACCCTAACTACCATGTTTAATACTGAAACTTGCCCATTCCCCTGTATCCCAACACTCCAGATCACTTAACCTACACAACATTGCGTTTTTGTCCCCATGGCACTTATTACCTTCTAACATACTGTGTAATTTATATCTCCCTCCCCCACCACACAGGAATCTTTGTCTATTTTGTTTACAAATATATCCCAAATGCTTAGAACAGTGCCTGATGTATGATAGGGAGACTATATATATATATATATATTTTTTTGAATGAATGAATGAATGAATGAATGAAAAGAATCCAAACAGAGATGAACTGATTTTCTTGGCCATCAGAAATGGCTAGGCCAAGAGCAAAAAAAGAGAATGGAACTAGCAAGAGCAATTGAACCTGACTATCAATGCATGATTAAGAGCAAAGTCAGGTCCAGTTGAAATGAACAACCAAACTGCATGCTTATCATTACAGAGGGAGAGAAAGAGAGAGAGAGAGAGATATGAGATCTCCCACATGGTAGGTAATAAAGTGACTTTATTTACTTAGCATGTATAGAGTAAGTACAGGCCTAGGCCAATGACACTGACTTAGCCAGTTACTATCCATGGACAGTTGCTTTTTAGCTGCTTTCCCAGCCTTACAGGAGCCATTTACACAATTTGACAGAGAGGCATCAGATGGAATAAAGGTAAAAACAGAGGATCCTAGGAGTGAGGTCTTTGGAAAAGAAACTTCTCTCTCTTCTCCTGTTCTCCTAAATGCCTTCTCAGTAGAGGATATTGCAGTACCAGATGTTTCGTGCAGTGTCCGGGCCCATTTCATCAGAATTCTGCAATCATTGGATGCAGACGGGTTAACAGTTCTGCATGTCTGGCCCCCCACCATGTCCACTGTTAACAGAGGCCTTCTGGAGGCCATGCCTTCCTTTCCCTCAGGGATTGCAGCCTCGAGGCTAACTGCCAACATATCCTTTCTCAAAAGATGCCAGTGTTATGCAAGGAGTCTGTGCACTCAGGATAAACTAAGTTAAATGTGTCTTCTGAGATCCTCCAGGCATTTTGATTACAGACACTGGAGCATCAGCCATGTTGCTGCCCCAGCGGCTTGAGGCCAGAGTAGGGGCAGGGGCAGGAGGCTTTACCTGTCCTAAAGAGAAATAGAATTTCCTTGAGACTTCGCCTCAAAACATACCTAAACAACACCCAAGCATCCCTTAGTTTCCAAAAGACTTTGGGCAGAAGCTCCAGAAGATGGCTCTTGACCAGACATAATAACAAGAACCCAATGCACAGGAGGCACTCAAAGGCATGCAGTGCCTTTCCCAAACAGGGGCTTGCTCGGCTGCACCTTTCATCATGTAGAATATATGTGTGTTGTTGGAGGCTACCTAGTGCTAAGAGAGTGGCCAATAGGCATTGAAATAGGGTAAGCCTGTGTCATTTTCTCCATAGAATTCTTCCATTCATGGGGAAGACATTCGTGTTTGTGTAACCCAAGTACAATAAGGAACCCTGTGTTGTTCAGAGGAAGCACAAAAACACAGGAGAAGAAACTGCACTCCTGTAGAGAAATGCAATTTAAGTCAGTTTAAATATTTACCCAATCTCATTAGAGAAAGTCAAAGCAGGTAAGTATATTCTCAGTATACAAGGTAGCCTCTCTTTTTTCCATTCACAGCTGCCCTGTTTTGTCCTCTTCACTCTCGGCTCATACCCCTCCCCCACCCTCTACGCTTCCAACACACACACACACACACACACACACACACACACACACACACAGAGCTCTTGATTCTTTTGCACTTTCCCTGCCTCCCTGACCTTTTTCTTTTCTCCATCTCCAACATAATCATTTCTGACTTGCTCTGGCTCCTTCCAAGTCTTCCCCCTTTCTGGTTATTATTCTGATCAGCACAGAAACAGAGCAGCTGAACTGGAATCTTAGGCAGTAGATAAAGCTATACTCTTGTGGAGATAATGTGTGATCCTATGCTTCTCTTCCGTGTCTCTTTTTAGCCCCCGGGGAGGTGGTTTAAACATCCGTATCCATCAGCATTTTATTTCTAGGGGAAAAGAGAGTGAGACGGGGAGAAAGGAATAAGAGAAGTCAGAATATGTCTGGGGACAGTATCTGCTCCTTATATTCATCTTGGATGCTGACCCCAAACAGTGCCTAAGGTATCAGTGAATTCTGAGACATTCCTATATTAGCCCAATGCAAAGTCAAAAAAGAAAGCTGAGGGGCACCTGGGTGGCTCAGTCAGTTAAACGTTCAACTTCAGCTCAGGTCATGATCTCGCGATCTGTGGGTTCGAGCCCTGTATCAGACTCTGTGCTGACAGGTCAGAGCCTGGAGCCTGCTTCTGATTCTGTGTCTCCCTCTCTCTCTGCCCCTCCCTGACTCATGCTCTCTCTCTTTGTCTCAGAAATAAATAAACATTGAAAAAAAATTAAAAAAAAAAAAAAAGAAAGCTGACCACACCCAACAAGGGGTTAAGGCACAAAGTCAAAATAGAAAGGATTCTCTGGACTTCTGGACCTGGCTTGAAATATTTAATGTGAAAGCAAATTCTGGGGAAAGAAAGAAACCATGGAATTGTATTTTGGATGATTTTTTTTCTGATTACGAAAGTAATATATATTCAATGTAGAAAACCAGGAAAATATAGGAAGGGATTTAAAAAAACAATACTTGTGATCTCACCACCCAGATATAACCGATGATAACATGTTAGTTCACCTTTCCAATGCTGTTTCAATGTATAAGTATTATTTTTTAATCAAATTATAAAAAAATAGAATAATGCTTTTTTGGAAATTTTTCTCACTTGACAATATATCATAAAAATCTTCCCAAGTCATTAAATATTCTTCGACAATATGATTTGTTAAAGCTATTTATGGTTTTCTGCTCTATAGATTTAACCAGTTTTATATGGAAGAGCATTTAGGCTGTTTCTGAGCATGGAATCTTAACTGTGACAGGGTTATCTTGTACAACCCCTGTTTTCAAGCATGCTGACATCCATCCCTTACAACCAAATAAGGATCCCTTTAAAATACTATGCCAAGGTAGCGCCTGGGTGGCCCAGTTGGTTGAGCATCCACCTCTTGATTTCGGCTCAGGTCATGATCTCAAGGTTTGTGAGTTCGAACTCTGGGTCGAGCTCTGTGTTGACATCAAGGAGCCTGGTTGGGATTCTCTCTCTCCATCTCTCTCTCTGCTCTTGCCCCACTCACATTTCTTCTCTGCCTCTCAAAAATAAATAAACATTTAAAAAAATGAAATAAAATCCTATACCTAAGAGAACCTTGCTATGGCAGATGTAACTCTTCATAACGAATCAGCCATCCTTGTGTTCTTTGGAGAAAGCCTGGCATTAGGTTTTGAACATCCTTACCATCCTTGCTGTTCTTGAGCAGATGGAGAAAAAAATGTTAGTCACTCTGTCAGGGAGTTAGCCTAAAACATTCAGTGCATCATTCTTAAAAATATTTCTTTTTTGGGAATGCAAGCTGGTGCAGCCACTCTGGAAAACAGTATGGAGGTTCCTCAAAAAACTAAACATAGAACTACCCTATGACCCAGCAATGGCACTACTAGGTATTTATCCAAGGGATACAGGTGTGCTGTTTCAAAGGGACACATGCACCCCCATGTTTATAGCAGCACTATCAACGATAGCCAAAGTATGGAAAGAGCCCAAATGTCCATCGATGGATGAATGGATAAAGAGGATGTGGTATATATATATATATATATATATATATATATATATATATACACATACAATGGAGTATTACTCGGCAATCAAAAAGAATGAAATCTTGCCATTTGCAACTATGTGGATGGAACTAGAGGGTATTATGCTAAGTGAAATTAGTCAGAGAAAGACAAAAATCATACGACTTCACTCCTATGAGGACTTTAAGAGATAAAACAGATGAACATAAGGGAAGGGAAGCAAAAATAATATAAAACCAGGGAGAGGGACAACACAGAAGAGACTCATAAATATGGATAACAAACTGAGGGTTGCTGGAAGGGTTGTGGGAGGTGGGATGGGCTAAATGGGTAAGGGGCACTAAGGAATCTACTCCTGAAATCATTGTTGCACTATATGCTAACTAATTTGGATGTAAATTTTAAAAAATTAAAAATAAAATTTAAAAAAGCAAAAGTTCTAGGGACAAACCCCTTACCTGGAAAGCAACCAAGGGTAAGTTCCTTCATTTTTCTAGAATATTCTTAGATGGAGAATTGTTGCCTCACAGGATGGAGTGAGAATCAAAGGAGAAGGCATGAACAAAGTACCTAGCAAAGTACAGAGTACACACTAACAAATGTTAGGCATATCCTTCACAGAAAGATGAAATTCAAGTTCTAAAGTAGTACCTATGTCACACAGACCTTTACATTGGAAAAGGCTACCTTTCACAAGAGTCCTAGGCAAGGGAGTTGGCTTGGTGTCCTACAGTTTTCCTGGTCCTAGCTCTCCTTAAATACTTTTCTGCAGGCTCATGCCTCCCTCTTTCCCTAATGGTACAGACACCGAAATACCTATCCTCTTCGTCATTATTCCCAGTACGTGTCTTAACTGCCCTTCTCAAAATCTACACTTGGCATTCTGGACAGTGCACAACAGTGGGAACAAGCCCTGGGCTCCAAACCAGGAGCCGCCCTCCACCCCAATCTGGTTCCTGCTTCTCCAAGCCTTGCTGCATGATTGAGCCCCAATTCTTAATCTTTGTTTCCTCATCTGTAAAATCAGAGGACTACCCAAATCCAACCATCTATAGTTCCAATCTAAAATTTATTCCAAGGTTATAATTTGTTGCAAGGCAATGAATGGAACTGGAATATACTAGTATTTTCATATTATATCTATTTTATTTTTATATAAAACATGTTTTATTTTATATTTATATCAATACATCTTTATCAGATGAATCATTGTTTTTGTTCAAAAAAATAAGTTTTGCTGGTCTTCTCCTTAAAATAACGATTAGTGTTAAAATTATTGCCATGTAGGGGTGCCTGGTTGGCTCACTGTGTAGAGCATGTGACTCTTGATCTTGCGGTTGTGGGTTTGAGCCCCACATTGGGTGTAGAGATTACTTAAAAATAAAATCTTTTTGGGGCGCCTGGGTGGTGCAGTCGGTTAAGCGTCCGACTTCAGCCAGGTCACGATCTCGTGGTCCGTGAGTTCGAGCCCCGCGTCAGGCTCTGGGCTGATGGCTCGGAGCCTGGAGCCTGTTTCCGATTCTGTGTCTCCCTCTCTCTCTGCCCCTCCCCCCGTTCATGCTCTGTCTCTCTCTGTCCCAAAAATAAATAAACGTTGGAAATATATATATATATATATATATATATATATATATATATAAAATAAAATCTTTTTAAAAAATGATTGCCATTTAGTGGTACGCTGAATGCCATGAGTTAAATGGTTTTATAAACGCACCTGTACCTGCAACCATTGATGTCATTCACATAAACTGCAATATTTTTCAATAAGGACAAATATATATATATTTTTTTTTTTTCAGTAAGGACAAATATATATATTTCTTTTTGTGCTAGTCCTGAGCTGGATATTATAGAAGAAAAGATGTCATCTCTGCCTTTGAGAAACTTGTAGGCTTCTTGGGTTGATAAATATATAATTCGAAAGAGTTGTACGACTAAATGCTAACTGGTTCAAATCACAAGGCCCTTCAGAGGTGAGGAAAGTATGGGCACAATGTGGAATTGGGTGATTTGAGAAAACTCCATCGAGATGAAGCTTGGAGGTGGAGTGAGCGAGGAGCATTCCACACAGAGGGGACACTGTGCCAGAGGCACAGAGGGGGCAAAGCATGGGCGCATCTGGCTGCAGCTGAGGGAGAAATGACCAATCAAATCAGATAATTCATATATGGGGGACATAAGCAGACAGCCAAAAAGAGTCCGTAGATATTTCCCCTTGTACCATCAGTATTACAGCAAGAAAGGAAACATTAAATCAAACCAATTCAAGCTGAGTTATGTTTTTGGTTTTGTTTTCGTTTTTTGGTGGTGGTGTAGATGATTTATAAGCAGAGCTTCTCAAAGCCTTTAATATGCTTATGTATGTGTCAAAGTCGAGAGAGGGAAATCAGATATCCCAAGAGTCTTTAGCCACAGAACTGTTTTTATCATGGAACATCTCTGGTGTTTCACGAAGCACAATTAGGGGCTAGTGAGCCCCTGGAGATTTTTGAGCTGGAAAGCAATACATGGGGGAAAACAAATTTTGGAAGATTGATCACATGGTAGAATGTAAGGTAAACAGAGAGAAAAGAGCCTGGATTCAGACAATACAATTAGATAATTGAATTAAGATTCAAGATAAGTGGAGAGGGTTGAAGTACAATGGGGCAAAGAATGGAGAACGAAACATTAATTGTATGCACAGTCTTTTGTTGGACTCTGGGGTGATACAGAAGTGTCAGAATCCCTGGATCTTATAGGAGTTTGAGTAAATATTAATCAGGATTTTGATTACCAGGGACAGAAACCAACTTGGACCAGCTTAAGTAAAAGGGAAGTATTCTTAGGGAAATCGGGATGCTTCATTAAGAATTGGATCTGAGTACTGGAAAGCTGGCAAAAAGTTCCCTATCTGGTCTCAGCTTCTCTGTGTGTCTGCTTCATGTTCTTTATATTCTATCTCTCTCCTCTCTCCTTCTCTCCTCTTCTCCCGCTCCTTCCCTCCTCTCTCCTCTCTCTCATTTGTGGAAGAAAATGGCTTTCCTGAGTTTGCATGTTACACTAGCTTTGCATATAGTGGTTCCAGACCCATAGGAAACTAATTCTCCCTCCTTCCCAGTTTCAGATTTCCAATGGAAGGAATCTTGTTGACCCAGCTTGGGACTCATCACTCTGACTCGGGGGACAGGTTTTAAAATAGAAACATAGATGGGGCGCCTGGGTGGCTCAGTCGGTTATGCATTCGACTTCGGCTCAGGTCATGATCTCGCAGTTTGTGAGTTCGAGCCCCACGTCGGACTCTGTGCTGACACCTCAGAGCCTAGAGCCTGCTTCAGATTCTATGCCCCTCTCTCTGCCCCTCCCATGCTCGTGCTCTGTCTCTTTGTCTCTCAATAATAAATAAACTTTAAAAAATAAAATAAAATAAAATAAAATAAAATAGAAACGTAGCTGCAGGAGACTTACCCAGTGTGGAGGGAATTAGTTAGGAGGTCACTTACCAGGGAAAGGTGTCTGCTGTGGAGTGACACTGTGACCTTTAATTGAAAGTATACTTCTGGGGGTCTCTGGGTGGCTTAGTCAGTTAAGCACCTGACTCTTGATTTTGGCTCAGGTCATGATCTCAAGGTTCATGAGCTCAAGCCCCAAGTCAGGCTCTGGGCTGACAGCACAAAGTCTGCTTTGGATGCGCTCTCTCTCTCTCTCTCTCTCTCTGCCCCTCCCCCACTTATGATCTCTCTCTTTCTCTCTCTCTCTCTCTCCCCCCCCCCTCAAAAATAAATAAAGATTAAAAAAGTTAAAAAGTCTACTTCTGGAAGAGTTGAGCAGGAACAGGCTACTGTTGAATGGATGGACAACTATGAAGTTTTAAAGCGGTTTTATCCCTGTCCCTTTCCCAAACTCCTTCAGTTCCCGGGTCCTGAAGGAATCTGCAGATGAGGGAAGCAGGATAGCACAGTGGTTAAGAGCACATGTTCTGGGGTTAAGTTTTCTGTCTTTTGGATTCTGGCCTTGAGGACTTGAACAAATTGGGTAACCTGCCTGAGCCTCAGGTTTCTCATCTGTAGAATGGGTATTGTGAGAATTAAATACTTCATGTATGCAAAGTGCTTAGCATAATAACCTCAATAATGTTAGCAACATAATTTTTTAATGAAAATTAACTGATTGGGGCTGAAATTTGTCATCAGAAGATTCAAATCTCTTTGATAAACTGGGAAAAGGAAGATGAATTGGCACAGAGGGAAGTGGGTCAGCTTGAACCAGATATCTCCATGAACATGGCCTCTGGGACAGGGGGTTTGGGGAGAAAAATATGCCATGGACATCTTGTGGCACCAATGGAGACTTCAGCGATCACAGGTCATTTGGGCCGGTCCCACTTTCTTTTGTTTCTAGGGACTTAATATTTAACTGCCTATTAAATGATCATGATTTGGAGGAGAGAAGACAAGAAGAGGAATTGCTTTCAGCTGGCCCTAGTCTTTAAATAACCCGGGTACAACATCTTTTAAACACAAAGGAGACCATGTGTAAAACATTAGTTAAACTCAGATATAAATCTAGTCTTTGACCAGTCCAGAGCTAATCAATATGCTTTTCTACTCTCTTTGAACTTTGAGTTTTCTGGCAACAACAAAAAATCCCAAACCCCATCCAAAACCATCGTCCAGACAGCCCCGCTTCTCTCCTCCCCTCCCTCGTGTCACATATTGTTGACAGAACTACTCCCGTTACCACATTCATTCCAGTGGTGATTCAAATTCTTCTGCAGAAACGGACTTGAAAGACAGAAAATTGCTCTTGTAATCAGTTAATAAGGAATCCTGGACAAGGAATACAGAGCTATGAATATGGATTTACTCTCAGCTTTTATGGATGCATTTTTCTCAGTTTTTTTTTTTTCATTGAAAATCACGATGAACTCATTTAAATAGCAAGGTAAACTGAGATGGAAAATTACCCATAATAAGAATTTTCATGAAAATATAGACTGGCCTGATTTTAAGCACATCAAGGACACTTTGTTTAAATTGCAAGTTCGCATATGTTTGAGATGTGTTTGTTTAAATGTGTCAGTTTTAGGCAAAACTAAACTACTCTGTTCCTTTCCAAAAATCAAGAATTTGCTTTGGAAAAAAATCATGCAATTTGATGTACAAAGCAGAGGGGGAAGAAAGTAAGTAGTGGGTGAGAAAGACCCACCCAAGGGCTGCAGCCAGCTTCCCTAGGAAGATTCATGACCATGCCTCAAAACTGTCCTGCAATTCTTTCCAACGGATTTTGCTATAACTCTAAATCATTAGAAGCAACTGCTGCTGTTACCAGAACTGTCTTTGCCTCCAAAAGAGGAAAATTCAGGACATGCAATATAATCCTCTCACTATCTAAGAGCGAAACCAGCCCATTTGTCATAAGAACTAAAAACATCAGCTGTGTAGTATACTAAACGTTCAAGTTTCATACCTCCCTATTATGTATCCTTTGTAAGAAGCGGGGGAGGGGAGCACACACAAGAGGTGATTCGATGCAGAAATGATAAAGTGGCTTATCTTGGGTTAACTAACTATAACCTACAAAAACCATTCATTCTATCTACTGTAATCCGTTGCAGGAAAAGGTAAGAAAATTCAATCAACAGCATTTTGTAAACCTTCTGAGCTAATCACAACAAATGCATTCTTACTCTTACTGGATGTATAAACATTTAATGCAGGGGTTTCATAACTGGATGAGCGTCATCAAAGGCAATGCTAATACTTTGTTCCTCCTTCTGACTTGAATGACCTCTTCCCTATTAGGATCATTATTGCTCCATAGTGTACCAGGGATGAAAAGACTTTGAAAGGTCATTTGTCTTCCAACCCAACTAGCAGCATTGGCCTTCCCAGGGAGAAGCTGGTTAGAAATGCAGAATCTTGGGTCCAACCCCAATCTTACTGACTCAGAATCTGCATTTTGACAGGCCCCCAGGTGATTCATATGCACGTTGAAGGTCAAAATATGTTACAGTAGGTCATTTTGCTGCCTCTGAGCAAACTGGGCACAGCAGATAGACTAGTCTCATTCAGCCAATTTCAGGTCCTTTATATAGTTTGTTCTATTTGAGTCATCGAGAGGAAGGGGAAATATACTCATTTAAGGAAGTCTTGCATAGCATAACAAAGCAACTTCTTCAGTACATTCAAGTACCTATTCTTGGAAGCCCTGCAGATTGGGTCAAAGGAAAGAGAAGCAGAAAATGGAATGGGTTCAAATAACAACCTCTAATAAAGTAAGGGTAGTTCAGTAGCTGAGTCTGTGAGAGATGGGAGGAGCAATTTCATCAAATTACCAGTTCCAAAATCGTCTCTGCGCTATGGGTGATTTATAGCCCTGGAAGTTTAAAGGCTTGAGTATCTTGCTATATTTCATTTCAGATTAGTAATTTTTATCTAGTACTTCCTTGTAGCTTAAGCTGAAGGCTCTGGAACTACTAAAATGAATCTATGTGATGATTTGTATGCTCATTCTGTAGCTATCCTATGGTTTTCAGATTTGTAACTGGCTGGAATCTGGAAAACAGAAAACTCTCTGCGGGCTAATGGTAGCCCAACCTCTAAGCCAAAGGCTGAAGACTTAGGATAGTTGTATATGTGTTCCAATGGTCCTCAAACTTAGCTGTACATAAGTCACCTGGATTATATTTTTTTAAACAGCTTTCTTGAGGTTTAAATAACATATAATAATCTGCACATAAAGTGTATAATTGGGTAAATTTTGATATATGTTATATACCTGTGAAGCTGTCACCACAAGCAAGCCAATCACCCCCAAAATTACTTGTGCCCCTTGATAATCCCTCCCCCCATCCTGCAACAACTTACTTTTCTGCCACTATATCAGAGTTTGCATTTTCTAGAATTTTACATAAATGGAACCCTGCCTTTTGAGGTGTTTTGTTTTGTTTTGTTTTTGGGTCTGACTTCTTTCATGCGGCATAATTATTCTGAGATTCATCCATGTAGTTGTGTGTTTCAATAGTTGACCTTTTTATTTCTGAGTAATATTCCGTTGCATGGATGTACCACAGATTGTCTAACCATTCACCACTGAAGGACGTTTGGGTTGTTTCCAACTTTAGACAATCATGAATGACACTGCTGTAAGCTTTCATGTACAGGTATGAGTATTTAAGTTTTTACTTCCTTAAAAAAATGTTTAACATTTTTAAAATTTATTTTTGAGAGACAGAGAGAGACAGAGCTCGAGCAGGGGAGGGGCAGAGAGAGAGGGAAACAGAATCTGAAGCAGGGTCCAGGCTCTGAGCTGTCAGCACAGAGCCTGACATGGGGCTTGAACCCACAAACCCTGAGATCATGACCTAAGCTGAAGTCAGATGCTCAACCGACTGAGTCACCCAGGCACCCCAAGATTTTACTTCTTTAGGTAAATGCCTAGAAGTGGGTGTGGCAAGCATATATTTAACATTAAAAGAAGCTGCTAGGGCATCTGAGTGGCTCAGTTGGTTCAGTGTCCCACTCTTGATTTTGGCTCACATCATGATCCCAGGGACATGGGATCAAGCCCCACAGTGGGCTCTACACTGAGTGTGGAGCCTGCTTGAGATTCTCTCTCTCTTCCTCTCCCTCTGCCCCTCTCCCCAGCTCACATACACTCCCTCTCTAAAATAAATAAATAAATAAATAAATAAATAAATAAATAAATAATAAAATAAAATAAGCTGCCAAACTGTTTCTCAATGTGGTTGTACCATTTTACTTGTCCACTAGAAATGTATAAGAATTCCAGTTATTCCACATCCTCTCTCCAACAGTTGGTATGGTCAGTATTTTTTATTTTGGCCATTCTTTTTTTTTTTTTATTTTTTTTTTATTTTTTTTTAAATTTTTTTTTTCAACGTTTATTTATTTTTTGGACAGAGAGAGACACAGCATGAACGGGGTAGGGGCAGAGAGAGAGAGACACAGAATCGGAAACAGGCTCCAGGCTCTGAGCCATCATCAGCCCAGAGCCCGACGCGGGGCTCGAACTCACGGACCGCGAGATCGTGACCTGGCTGAAGTCGGACGCTTAACCGACTGCGCCACCCAGGCGCCCCTATTTTGGCCATTCTAATAGATGTGTAATGGTATCTCCATTATGGTATTAGTTAATAGTATCTCCATTATGGTATTAGCTTACACTTCCAATGACTACTGATGATGAGAATCTTTTCATGTGTGTATTTGTCATCCCTATTTCTTCTTTGGTGGAGTCTTTCAAATCTTTTCCTCATTTTTAATATTACATTTTGTTTTATTTTCTTAACTGTTGAGTTTTCAGAGCCCTTTATATAATTTGTATATAAGTCCTTTGTCAGATATATAATTCACAGATATTTTCTCCCAATCCTTTTGTTCCCTTAACAATGTCTTTCAAAGAGAAGTTCTTAATTTTGATGAAGTCCAATTTATTAACTCTCTCTCATGGATTGTGCTTTTGGTGATATAGCTGAGCAATTTTTACCTAACCCAAGATCACAAAGATTTTGTGCTATATTTTTTCCAGAAGTTTTATAATTTAGATTTTATATTAGGTCCATGATCTACTTTGAGTTCATTTTTATATGTGATGCTAGGTTTGGAATGATTTTTCACTTTTTTGCTTATGGATATGCAATAGCTACAGCACCATTTATTGAAAAGATTGGTCTTTCTCTACTGAATTGCCTTTGCATCTTTGTTGAAAGTCAATTGACTACATACTTATGGGTCTACTGTAAATTCTCTATTCTGTCCCATTGATCTATCTTCATACTAATATCACATTGTCTTTATTACTGTAGCTTTGTTATTAGTCTTGAAATCTAACTCTATTCTTCTTCAAAGGAAAATAATTTTAGAATAAGTTTATCAATTTCTGTGTTTAAAAAGCCTAATAAGGTTTTGACTGAGATTGCATTGAATCTATAGGCCTCTTTGAGGAGAACTGACACCTTAGCAATATTGACTCTTAAAATCCATGAACACAATAAATCTGTCCATATATTTAGTCTTCTTTTACTTCTCTTAGCAATGTTTTTTCAGTGTACAGGTTTTGCACTCCTTTCGTGAGGTTTGTTTCCAAGTATTTGATTTTTTATGTTCTTATGAACGCTAATATTTATATAATTTCAATTTTTCATGGGTTCTTAAACTATTTAGAAACACAGTTGATTTTTAGTATTGATCTTGTATCCTGCAGGCTCACTAAACTCACTTATTAGTTCTGTAGCTATTTTGTTGATTCCATAGAATTTTCTACATAGATAATTATGTGATCTGAGAATAAAGACAGTTTACTTCTTCTTGTCTAATCTGGATTCCTTCTATTTTTTATCTTGTCTTATTGCACTAGCTAGAAGAAGTACAATGTTGAATAGAAGTAATGACAATGGACAAGCTTGCTTTGTTCCTGTTTTAGAGGAAAAGCAACCAGTCTTTCCCATTAATGTTAACATGATGTTAGCTTTATGTTTTTCATGGAGGCCCTTTCCTGAGTTAAGAAGTTCCCCTTTTTGTTGAGAGTTGCTTTTTTTTTTTTTAATCAGAAATGGATCTTAGATTCTGTCAAATCCTTTTTCTGGTTCTATTAGAATACTCACATGGTTTTTCTTTTAATTATATACAAATATAAGATATTCATATGTTAATATAGTGAATTAAATTGATTTAAAAATATCAAACCAAACTTGCATTCCTGGGGTAACCCCCCCCAATTATTCTTTTTAGTATATTGTTAGATTCTATCTGATAAAATTTGCTTAAGAATTTTTGCATCTGGGGGCACCTGGCTGGCTCAGTTAATAGAGCATGTGACTCTTCATCTTGGGGTCATGAGTCTGAGCCTCACACTGGGGGAAGAGATTACTTAAAAAATAAAAAAAAAAATTTTTTTAAGAATTTTTGCATCTGTACTAATGAGGAATATTGCTTTCTAGTTTTCTTTTATAATGTTTTTGTTTGGTTTTGGTATCAGAGTAATGCTGGGTCTCCTAGAATGAGATGGGATATATTTCCGTTAAGTGTTTGTGTGTAGAATCAGTATTATTTCTTCCTTAAATATTTGATAGAATTCACTATCTAGAACTGAAATTCTCTATGTGGGGAGATTTTTAACTACTAATACAATTTATCTGGTAGATGTAGAACTATCCAGGTTATCTATTTTTTCATGAAAAAGCTGTGGTAATTTGCATTTCCCAAAGAATTTTTCCGTCTTCTCTAAGTTGATAAAGTTTATTGGCATGAAGTTGTTCTTAATATTCTCTTATAATACTTTTAATATCTGTAGAGTCTGTAATGATATCACCTCTCTCAGTCCTAATACAAGTAATTTCTATCCTTTCTCTTCCTAATGTGTCTGGCTGCAGGTCTATCAATTTGATTGATCTTCTCAAAGAAACAGCTTTGGGTTTCATTGATTTTTCTCTATTGTTTTTCTCTGTTCTAATTCTCTGACTTCTTCATGTTTATTATTTACATTCTTCTGCTTAGTTTAGATTTAATTTGTTCTTTTTCTAGTTGCTGAGGGTAGAATCTCAGATCATTGGTTTGAGACCTTCCTTCTTTGCTAATATAAGTGTATAGTGTGATAAATTTTCCTGTAAATACATGTTTAGGCTAAATCTTACACATTTTGACATGTGTTTTCCTTTAGTTGCAGATATCTCCTAATTTCCTTTTTGATTTCTTCTTTGATCCATGGGTTATTTAGAATTATGTAAACTTCTAAATTTATAAATACTTGGATATTTCTCAGATACCTTTTTGTTTTTACTATCTAGCTTAATTCCACTGTGGTCAAAGAACACACTTTGTCTGATTTGAATATTTTAAATTTCCTTATTATTTTAATGTTTGTTTATTTTTGAGAGAGAGAGAGATACAGAGTGCGAGCGGGGGAGGGGCAGAGAGAGAGGGAGACACAGAATTGGAAGCAGGCTCCAGGCTCTGAGCCATCAGCCCAGAGCCTGATGCGGGGCTCGAACTCACAAGCTGTGAGATCATGACCTGAGCTGAAGTCAGATGCTCAACCGACTGAGCCACCCAGGCGCCCCTATTTTAAAATTTCTTAAGACTTATCTTACAGCCTAGAATATGATCTAGAAAAGTTTTCTGTGTGCGCTTGAAGAGAATGTGTATTCTGATGTTGTTAAGCGAAGTGTTCTTAAAATGTCAAGTAAGTCAATTTGGTTTATGGTATTGCTCAAGTCTCTTATATCCTTACTGATTTCCTATCGATTATTGAGACAAGGGTATTAAAACGTTCAATTATAATTGTGGGTTTGTTTCTTTCTCCTCTACACTTCTAAACATCTCACTACCAAATCCACATTTGATACCAATTAATTCAGAATCTCTGAGAGTGTGATTCAGGCATCAGTATTTTTTTTTTTTTTTTAACTTCTGAGTGATTCCAGTGTGCAGCCAACTTTGAGAACCACTGACTTATGCAGTCCACATTATGGATTTAACAGATTCTCCAATGCATTATCTTACTTAATACCTTTGAGATAGGCATTATTCATTCCCATTTTGAAAATGAAATTAAGTTTCAGACACTTGTCCAGGATGACACAGTTAATCAGAGAGCCTAACTGGGATTTAAACACAGGTTTCCTAACTCAAAGTTGATTGCTTTGAGCTACTTGTATTTTATTCTGTGAGGCATGTTTATTGAGTTGAATTCTATTTGTATTTTGATTCTGTCCCTCTAATACACTCTTCTAGGTTGTGGGCAGGAGCCACGTCTAACCCAAAGCTTATAATTTGCACTGGACCTACCACAGTGTCTGTGCCCTGGAGATGATTCTAAGGTTTTTCTTTTTCCTCTTGAAAGATAAAAGTATCTAGGGTCATCTGACCACACAGTAGTCATCAATCTGCCTTTTTCATGGTCCATCCACAAGCTAAGATTTAAACCAGGCTGTAATTAACCCTGACATACAGGCTCTTCTCCAAAAACCTCCTCAGGCTGCAGACTCTCAGCCTGCTTCACTCCATTAATACATGACATTGACAGCCAGGGACCAGCCTTTGCCCCAAGCCACCCACACAAGTTTGGGGCAACATTATGAGGGAAGAGCAGTTTGGAGTGGATGCATCTCCTATGTGTAAAGGCTGTTTTGTTTGAGTGCTTCCAAGTGCTGTTACACTATGATTAATTTTGTTGGCCAAGGATTAATATTTAAAATCAGGAATGATTTGAATCATTCCTCCAGGTAAATTTCTTGGCTACCTCCAGGGAAAAGATCAGTCAAAAACAAACAGACAAACAAACAAACATTAATGTTTTAGAGGGTGCATTCCAGAGAGATGAAGAGAAAGACTAATGAGATGCCTCTTTGATGCGTACTTGCTCTCTCTCTCTCTCTTTCTCCTTCATAGGTATGTCAACTTCAGTAGAGACTGATGAATCAATGTGAGTTTGTTCCTTCTCATAAAATATTCAACTATGCAAATCCTTTACCCAAAACTGCCTTCTTGGACCTATTTTCTGTATCTGTTACCTTCAGATCCCCTTACCTGACTCCTGTCATTATCAGTAAGTCACAATCTGAACTCAAGATGTGGTAGTTGCTAATGTGACTTCCTCTATGTTCTGAATGTTTTCTCAGTTATTACCCAAAGTGAAAGACAACCACAACAAGTTAGGGAGCTTGGGTATTTTTTTTTTTTTAAGATTATTTGTTACCAAAACAAGTCTACAACACTAAAGGTATTTAAAAAGAAAAACATCACTCATTTTTCCACCACTTAACCACTTTCTCTTCTCCCAAATTTCCTTCCAGTCTTTGTTCAGATACAGAAGTATTTTACATTATAATATAAAGTTCATATAATTTCTGTGTTCTACTTTCTTGTTTAACATCACTTAACCAACATTTTTCATTGTCCTTGTATAGTCTTTCTAATTATCATTTTGTGTATGCTGCATGGTTTTCCGTAGGCATACCATAATTTGCTTAACCATTCCCCTGCTGCTATACATCAACTTGTTTCCAGTTTTCACCATTATAAGTGATTATCGCATAAAAACCTAAGTATATATAAAAATTTCCTTTCTTTGTTTTAAAATTTTTTAGGTTTTTTTTAATGTTTATTTATTTTGAAAGAAAGAGAGAGTGCATGAGCAGGGGGAGAGACAAAGAGAGAGAAGAGAGAGGATCCCAAGCAAGTTCTGTGCCATCAGCAGAGAGCCTGACATGGGGCTTGAACCTATGAACTGTGAGATCATGATCTGAACTGAAATCAAGAGTCAGTCGCTTAACCGACTGAGCCACCCAGGTGCCCCATCCTCTCTTCTTCTTTTTAATTATTTCCTTTGTAGAAGTTTCTAGGCCTGCTATTGCTATATGAAAGGAGTTGAATGATTTTAAGGGGTGATAAGCCCTTAAAAAAAAGACAGTACCACAAAGTTCATAGCCCATGCCATATCTTGATTTATAAAATTAATTATGACATAGAAGGTCCATGATACTTCCTAAAGCATCACGTACGGCAGTCTTATCCCACAGAGTGGTCCAAGTAATACAAGATGAATGTATGTCCATTAGTTTATTCTTTATTCCACTGAAGGCCACTTTAAAAAAAAAAATGAACCAATTCTTCCCACAATTTTTAAAAATGTTTATTTATTTTTTAGAGAGAGTGTGAGCAGGGGAGTGGCAGAGAGAGGGACAGAGGATCCAAAGCAGGCTCTGCACTGACAGCAGTGAGCCCCATGCAGGGCTTAAACTCACAAACTGCAAGATCACGGCCTGAGCCAAAGTCAGAGACTCAACCAACTGAGACACCCAGGCGCCTCTCCTCCCACATTTTAAGTGACAAGCTTTGGAATAAGTCTTAAGAAACTCCACAACAAAACCATGGGGCAAATCAAAGATGCACCTCCTGAGATAAACCCTGCCTTAGAAATGAAATGAAGGCACACAATGTGTGTGGCAGGAGAGCATTGGGGAAGGGGTGTGGATCAGATATGATTGGAACGCCAGTGTCACAGTTGTGCCCTGCAAACTGGTCTCTGGGAGCTGGGTCGAGGCAGCCGAGTTGAAAGCCAAACACAGACAGCAGCTGTTGAAGATGTGAAGTCTCTGGCCAGAGTGGATAGGGAGCTGGGTGTGGTTGCCCAAAAGCTGATTTCCACCCCACCCTCCAGGCCCAGTGACAGGACGAGAGGAGAGAACTTCCCCGAGTTGCATTCCAGTCCTTTCTGGGCTTAGTGGGAATGTCTACGAGAATTCTGGACACTGGCTGCAAGCTGCCTATTGCACCGCACACACCTCCCTCTACATCACCCCTGGAAGACACCGAAGCTCAGAGAGCCAGGGTAGAGGACTGACCTGCAGCTACCACATGGTCCCAGCTACAGCCCTGGGTATAAAGTATGAGTAAATCCCAATGAGGGACTAACCGAAACTTCATGCACTACGGGGATCTTGCCTCCGTTGCACAAGGAAGTGCGGGGCTGCAGGGGCCACACCATCGCCTTCAACAATTTCCCAGAATGTTTGACTGGAGCCCGGCAGCCTGCATCACAGAGCAGAGAATCCTCGTTATTCATTTCAACATCACTTTTCTTGGAAACCCTGACTGCTCCACTCTCCAGAAATAATCCATCACATTTTTTCTCTTTGTTGAAGTCATGCTGTGAAAACTCCCATAATCAAATTCCCCACACTAGGACCCCTGCTGATATTATGTAACAACATGGTCAAGAGGGGAAACAGTGGGTCAGACAGTGACATCTTTTTTTTTTCCTTTTTTAACTTTTTAATCATGAAAACTTTCAGACACGCACAAAGCAAAAGGGAATGGAATAATAAACTCCCATGTCCCCACCACCCAGCTTGAAAAATCTCCATATGTGCCAATCTTGCTTCATCTGTCACCCCACCCCACTCCTATACCCCCACAAATATGCACATTTTTCTTCTTTTTTTACAAGAATTTTTTTTTAATTTTTTTTTTTTACATTTATTTATTTTTGAAAGACAGAGAGAGACAGAGCGTGAGCAGGGGAGGGGCAGAGAGAGAGGGAGACACAGAATCAGAAGCAGGCTCCAGGCTCCTAGCTGTCAGCACAGAGCCCGACGCAGGGCTCAAACCCACGAACCATGAGATCATGACCTGAGCCAAAGTCAGATGCTTAACCAGCTGAGCCACCCAGGCGCCCCTCTACAAGAATTTTTAAAAGCAAATGCCAGACACAGTGTCGTAAATACTTCAACATACATTTCTAACAAGGACTTTGATTTATGACATGACCTCTATATGCGCTGGTATTTATTTCGTAACTACTGATATTTGTTAGGCATTTAGTATTTGGTGCAAGATGCTACAGTAAGATTCTTGACAGTTTATTTCGTGAAATCTCAGCTCAGCAGAGAAACACCTTGGAAATTCACGAACTCCTCAGGAGAAACAAATGCCCTGGCCTGAAGAACATTGCTATTTGCATTTTACTCATGAAGAAAACTGCTCAGCCAGCTCAGGGTGAGTTGTGGAGAGGCTGTAGTCCAGGAGATGGCAAAACTTGGAACAAGAGGCTTGTCAGAGCCTGACTTGCTCCATCCCCCCTGGATATTCAGGGTATTAGAAGGGCATTGCTTCCTCATTTGAAAACTGGCCTTTTTTTTTTTTTTTTTTTTTTAACTGCCTTACACCTACCATTTGAATTGACATTGTCAGGATAGAAACGCCCAGGCTTTTTGAAAAGGTAACACCTTAGAAAAGAGCAAAACAGGGGTGCCTGGGTGGCTCAGTCGGTTAAGCATCCAACTTCGGCTCAGGTTATGATCTCGAAGTTCAAGCCCCGTATTGGGCTCTGTGCTGACAGCTCAGAGCCTGGAGCCTGCTTCAGATTCTGTGTCTCCCTCTCTCTCTGCCCCTCCCCTGCTTGTGCTCTGTTTGTCTGTCTCTCTCTCAAAAATAAATAAACTTAAAAAAGAGCAAAACAGTTATGAAAAATCCACATTACATTTCTACTTCTCATGTATGCATCGGGAATACAGGGGAAATGTTGCTTCACGCAAAAGCCATCTCAGTATAAGTATTTCTGTTAACTATATTCTGTTCCTTTGCAGTCCTGCATCTAATCTATATGTCTATACTCAGGAGGTTTAGGCAGAGTAGCTACATTGGGTTGGCTTACCTCAGGAAAAGTCGGGACTGCCTAGGCGTAGACATGGTTGGGGGGGGAGGCGGTCTTTGGCTCAAAGACTGATAAACCCACTCTCAGTCATGAAGATCCCACACTGCTATTTGCTGTTTGCTAATCCCATACTGCTAATTGAAGTCTCCTATACTCAAAACCCCAGGTCAGCCAGCATAGGCAGGCAGCACACTGCTGAGTTCCCCCTTGTTATTGCCCTTCTCCGGCTCTCATCACTTTATACGAGATTGGCTACCACAGCATCCGTCTCAGGCTCTGATTGTCCCAGTTTGGGCAGGATGCCCTTTTCAGGTCCAGGCAACTGTGGGTGAAGATTGGGGCAAGTGATACCGAGGAACCACCAGGAGCTGCAGCTCTGGGGGAGGGGGATCCCGAAGGAGGGGGACAAGCCAGCGCTGTTTATAGTGCCCACTAGAAACTGAGTTGTTCTCACATGGTTTGGTAAATGTTCCTCCTTCTGGGCCACGCTTCAGATGTCTATGTGACTTGCCCCTTAGCCACCTGCACCTCTTTCAGGTCTCTGCACAAGCCCCCATTATCAGAGAGGCCTTCCCTACAACCTATATCAGATAACACGCATCCACTGCCACTCGCAACCCCTTCATTCTGCCTTGTTTCCCCTTATCACAACCTGATACATATTGATTATTTGTGGTCTATTTTAACCACTACCATGTCTCCTCAACCTGGGACAGTGCCATGTATACAACAAGAGCTCAACATATCTGTGTTGAATGAACAGTCTCCCCAAGAACAAGATCTTGTCTTCTTCTTTTTTTTTTTTTTTAATTTTTTTGTTGGCCGTGATCTCTACACCCAACATGGTGCTTGAACTCACAACCTCGAGATCAAGAGTCACATGGTCCTCCCACTGAGCCAGCCAGGGGTCCCCAGTCTCATCCCCTTCTGCCACCACACCCAATTCATCAGAGCGGCACTGATCGTGAACATTCCATTGCTGAAGAGGAACCCCATAGGAAATCCGTGGGGAGATACAGATGAACTTTACAGAGTTAAACTCCCCCTAAAACCCTAGCTGTTCTAATAGGAATGTCTATTTCTTAAATCTGTATTCCTTGTGGCTGTCTTCTATAGAGCTTGTGACCACCAGCTCATACTTTGTCCCTGCCCTTCAGAGTCTGCGTGAAGCTTCCCAATGGCCTGACTCTAACAAACTTTCAAGCACGTACACTTTAAGAATAATATATCCCTCTCAGAACTACACCACTGAAAGGTGTTCCTTCAACAACAGAAAGATTTATTACTTTCTTCCCCCACAGAAAAACCACAAAAATATTTCCTTCTTGACTATAGCAGTGAGTTCCAAGTTTCATTAAAGAACTGGCCAGATGCTTCCTCCCAGCTTGTGTGGGAAGAAGTTAAGATAAAGAGCAGTTGAAACTCTACGTCTGCACACCTGCCTCATACCTTATTCCCTCCTGATAGGTCTTCTTCCTGTTTCCCCGTGGTCACGGACATAGACCTTCCTCCCCAGGCACCTGGGGCTCTGGAAGTCCCCTGACCCCTCTCCTTCTGGTATTAATAACAGATGGCTCTTACTGATTTGCACACCTGCTAGAAACCAGGCACTGCACCTTACAAATTGTCTCAAATTCTTAACCCTCAAACTGGAAAAGAGCTGTAACCTGAGTGCTGTCTGAATCTGTCTTTCTGCCCTTGTTACCAAGAATCGCTTCCCTTCCAGTGTATTTGCAGAAGGGGAGTTGGTGTCTCAACTCCAAAGCCAGTCCAGGCTTCAACCTGTTCCTCTGCTTTCACCTGCTCAGCCAGGGTCTTTGCTCCTTTCAGTGGGGGTCCTGGCCTATGCTCTGAGGCTGCTGCCCTTCTCCCTCAATGTGACACCGACAGTGGCCTCAGGGATACAGTAGACAAAATAATGGCCCCGAAGAACTCCCGTATCCTGGAACCTGTGAATGCATTACCTTACGTGGCAAAGGACTTTGCAGATGTGATTAAGTTAAGGACTTTGAGATGGGAAGATTATATTGGTGAACACGGTGCAATCACAAGGGTCCTTATAAGGGAGAGAAGAAGGCAGGAGAGGAAGAGTCAGAGAAGGAGATGTGGGGATGGAAGCAGAGGTCAGAGGGAAGCAAGGAAGGGGTGAGGGACGCGGGCAATCTTTAGAAGCTGAAAAGGGTAAGAAAACAGATTCTAGCTTAGAGTCTCAAAAAGGAACACAGCCCTACCAACACCTTGACTTTAGGTCTTCTGACCTCCAGACCTGTAAGATCATAAATTTGTGGGATTTTTAAGCCATTAAGTTCGTGGTAATTTATTACACCAGCAACAGAAAACTGTGCAAGGGATGCTGCAGGCAAACCACACTTGCCTTTGTTATCTTGCCCTTGATTCTCTACCTCTAATACATGTATAGAAACCACTTCATTGTAAGTTTGGAGATAAGTACAAGGGGGGAAAAGCTGGATATTACATGTGATTGTTCCCAGAGCCCAATGGAAGAAAAAAAAAACAACACTTTAACAAGGTCCCTTCATGGTCATCCCCTATCTCCTTGCACTGCTGACCAGTCCAGGGCCCATCCTCTTTTTCCTCTTTTCCTCTGTAAGCCCACCATTCTCTTCTCCATGATGAAATTCATTCAATCCGCAAACATTTACTGAGTACCTACTATGTCCCATGAACTGTTCTAGGACAGAATATAATACAAGCTATCACAGGGCTTACATTTTAATGCAACTTCCCTTTCATAATATTCCCACCCAACAAGGTCTACCCAGCCCTTACCCCGTACCCCAAATAGGATCATCTGTAAGATACAAATAACCCACAACAATATATTTCTCAAAGTCTGAGTTACTCCATGAAGGATCATGCCATGTAGCTGGACGATTCCCAGAATAATCCACGGAAGGCTTCATTTCCCCAGTTCTTGTTCTCTTCGGGGTCCCTCTGTCAACACAAAGTTAAGATACCCCTCGTCATTCTTCCGCTGGTCTTCTGATCTCCTGCGAGTACTCTTCGATCACACATACACACCAAAGATAAACCGACGGTCTCAGTCTAAATCCACATGAAGGAGGCTGTCTTCCTAAAGGTAACATATTCTGCCCAACTAATAGAGATAGGCCTTTACTTTCTGTTACACAGAGCAGTGCCAGTTCTCAGCCTCTTCCTATAGACTGTGTCTAGGGCCTACTTGTGCACCAGAAATATACCATCCCTGTGCCTTTCTAAACAGAAAGGCCTCCAATGGCTACCATCATGCCCTGCTACCCAGAGAACTGGTAGAAGCTTGTAGATGTGCTTTTTTGATACATCGAGCCACACAAAATTCCTACCCAGGGCTGTGTCTACTAACAGACTCTACTAGAAAGTGAATCTGCACACTCTGGCCCCCATCCACAGCAAACCCTGAAGAGTTATAAGACTTTTCCTCTTCCAGTTATAGAAGGAACCCCCAAGGGTAAGTACATACTTTTGGTTGCTTAAAAGGATCTCCCCTGCTCTCTTATGGTCTTTTTAAAACAAATAATACACAGGCATCATCAAGCAAATACTTTCGATTAAAGCAAATATTAACTCTCTGGGCATTGAGAATTGCAGAAGGAAGAATTGTAAGCTGTTGATTCCAATTAAGCTTACCGTCATTAGCTATATAGCACTGGTTGCAGAGTAATTATTGTAATATAAATAATAATATATTATTATGTGTTTACTCGGTGCCGGGGACTTTACTAGGTTGCATTAGCTCATTAGTCCTCACCGATGAGTCACCTCACCTACCCATATTTTACAGATGAGGAAATTGAGATCACAAGGGGTTAAGAAAATTGCTCTAAGGTCACTCTGCTAGTTGGTGGCAGAGCCAGGGCTCAAATGCATGTAGGCTTTCTGGCCAGCAGACCCCAATAACTGTGTTATATTGCTGCACGGTGCTTTAATAACTGGAAGGCTACCCAAGGTGGTACCTTTCCATTAAAGTGGAAAACTTTAAAGTGAAGATAATAGTGGCGCCTGGATGGCTCAGTCAATTAAGCATCCAACTTTGGCTCAGGTCATGATCTCGTGGTTCGTGGGTTCGAGCCCTGCATTGGGCTCTGTGCTGATAGCTTGGAGCCCAGAGCCTGCTTCAGATTCTGGGTCTCCCTCTCTCTGCCCCTACCCCGCTCATGCTCTGTCTCTCTCCGTCTCTCTCTCTCTCTCTCATTCTCTCTCAAAAATAAACATTAGACAATAAGTAAATAGGGGTGCCTGGGTGGCTCAGTCAGTTAAGCGTCCAACTTCGACCTAGGTCATGATCTCACCATTCCAAGTTCGAGCTCCATGTCAGGCTCTGTGCTGACAGCTCAGAGCCTGGAGCCTATTTTGGATTCTGTGTCTCCCTCTCTCTCTCCCTTTCCCCAGCTCACGCTCTGTCTCTCTCTCTCTCAAAACTAAATAAACATTTTTTAAAAAATAAAATAAAAAGTAGGGGCACCTGGGTGGCTCAATCGGTTAAGCGTCTGACTTCGGCTCAGGTCATGATCTCACAGTTCGTGAGTTCGAGCCCCGCATGGGGCTCTGTGCTGGCAGCTCGGAGCCTGGATCCTGCTTCGGATTCTGTGTCTCCCTCTCTCTCTGCTCCCCCGCTCATGCTCTCTCTCTCTCTCCTTCGAAAATAAATAAAAACATTTTAAAAAATTAAAATAAAAAGTAAAGATAATAGAGGAAAGGAAAGACAGGATTCTTGGGCAAATTTGATCACTCTGAGAATGAAAAGTAGACTAGAAGAAACCTGAAGCCAGGAACAAGAACTACTCTTTAAATTACAGCCAAGTGAACAATGGTAAGTTTGAAAATTTGTGGTTTAGAGTCCACAGTGGTGTAGGGATTGGTGGCAACATTTATTTTCAAAGTGTCAAGGACTTCCACCTCCATTTAGATGCCTTTAATAAATGAGAGTCTAAAATACTCTAAAGAGAATCCCAGCAGAGACTACAAGCCAAAAATCCTTGGCTTCCAAAATAACGGGGGCTGCCTCTTCCCAAGTTACCATGCACAGAAGCAAAACTTGGCAGAATCTGAAACAAAGGATTTTGGTCTTGTTCCTACCATTGCTTCCACAGAAGGAAGCAAAGCAAACCACTGGGTTATATCTTCCACAGCTCCCGAGCACCCAGATCCTGCCAGGTGCTGCTCCGAAGAGAATCTCCCCCTGCTCTCAGCCCAGGGAAATCAGCCTGGTAGAGGCGCCTTAAGAAGACCTAAGTGCAGGGTGGGATTTTCCTACCCCTACTTCGTTCCTGCAGAATTCTGTTTCTTGAGGATATTTTCCACATATAATCGAGCTGCTACTCTGACACCATTTTCATTGAGTAATTCATGGTGATGTCACACCGGCCAGGCACCAGGGGAAGCCCTGCTTTTATGGGTTGGCTCTTAATTTAGGAATTTTTATTTTCTGACTTCCCTCCCTTTTTTGCTGGACTCCACTGCTTTTGAGCAAGATGCCTGAGTGGTGAAGTGTTTGCCTGCTTTTGAGAAAAGGAATTCCTGCTCGTTGAGAGGCAAATGATTGAGTGAAGGCAAAATGTGTGTCCTGTAATGGGACATCTTAATTGGAGAGTTGGCAAGAGAGGAAGGATGTGTGGGCCTGGTGTGGGCTCTGTTGCTCATGACGGGGTTCGGCATGCCGAGCCGGGAAGGTGGGCTGAGGCGTCACAACCCCTCCCTGGTGCCACAATCATGGGTACCTGGGGAGCCAACCGCCTCCTCCCTGGCACCCGGGCAGCCACATCTAACCCACATCCCCACCTTCCTTCTTCACCTCTCGGCTGTTCTGTGCAGCGAGCCGAGCCGGCAAAGGCGAGCTTGGCAAACCTTGCCTATAAAAGCCTAATCCAAACAGCATGTCCGCTGAGCTCAGCGGGGTGACTCATGTGCAGTGATGTGTGAGGCCAGCAAGCAGAGATTAGGATCTGGCCCGCCCGCCAGCCTACCCTGCACTTCCTTTGATCAACTCTGATGGTTTTTAATTCTGCAGAAGCAGCTTCCTGCCAGCGGCAAGCACCTCTTGGTGGAGGCCGGAGCCATGTCTGTGCTGACCTACTTGTTAAAGGCGAGGCCAGCGTGTGCGATAACACAGGGACTGACAGACACCCTGGGCTCACAGCCCACCAGAACCGAGAGGGGAGCCTCTCTCTCTGAGGTGCCCAATGGTGACGTCAGAAGCTTGCTCCTTATCCAACCCCAGCAAGGGCATGCATGTGAGCAGCCTGGGTTCTAAACCTGATGCTAGTATTGGTCAAACCACTGGGTAGCAAAGAAAAAGGGGACTCTCTCTAGGGGACTTTTTTTTTTTTTTTTTTTTTTTGCCTTTTTGTAAACTGGGACATCTCTAAGGACAGTGTCTGGCACAAAATGGAGCATTCTCTGGGTTCTTCAAAAGTTCTTTTTCACATCTGTTTTGCTCGAAATGGAACACATTCGGAGTATATTATTTTCTTGAACTTTTTTCCCCCTGGCTTGAGTGGAATATGTTTGTCTCTTGACTCTTCTAAATCCCCTCAGTGACCAATGCCAAGCAGAGCACCTGAAACCAGCTCTCATTCTCTCTTTCCCTCTCATCCCCTGTCTTGCGCTTCCCTCTCTCTTTTTTCAGAAAGTGGACAAATGATTCTCAACCTTGGCTGCACGTTAGAACCATGGGAAGTGAGGGGGGTTTTAAAAAATGCCTCTGCCCAAGCTCCACCCTGGAATAATTCACTCAGAGTCTCTGAGGGTAGGACCAGACATCAGCCGTGTTTAAAGTTCTCCATGGCGCAGGCAAAGTTGGGAGTCACCGAAATTTTAGGGTCCTGTGGCATCAGTTGTAAGCCCTAAGAGTGGTTCTTACCTCCCCATCTGTCCTCCCCACCACCATTCATGTTGAGGGCCTTCTGGAGTCTGGTGTGTACTTTAACCAGGCTGTGATGTTATCTGGTTGCAAAAAATACGGGATGTAATTTTGAATGATGTGTATATCATAACTGATTCCAAATACATTTTTGCTCCATAGATTTTTTTCGTTTAATAAAAATGTGTATGTAATTTTTTTAAAAAGATGTCATATGGTTGGGATAACTAGTCTACATATTAAGAATTGGTTCATCTGATTAAAAGTGGACAAATCTGATTTGTCCCCTGAGATTAGAACAGAGAATGAACATGAGGAACTGGAATGCAGAACAGATGGGTCTCACAGGGAAGAAGAAGGGGATGGTTCAGCACACAGAGCACTGATCAACCCAGTTAGAATTTTCCAGAGGCAGGTTTGTATGTGGTGGTGATACACTGTAAGTAGGGCTTCCAGATAAAATAAGGACCTTCAGTTAAATTTGAATTTCAGGGGTGCCTGGGTGGTTCAGTCAGTTGAGTGTCTGACTCTTGGTTTCCATCAGGTCACGAGGTCACGGTGTAAGAGATATTCTCTCTCCCTCACTCTCTGCCTCTTTCTCTCTCTCTCTCTCAAAATAAATAAACTTAAAAATTTTTTTGAATCTCAGATAAGTGACAAATAATGCAATATTTGAGACATACGTATGCTAAAAACTTATTTTGTTATTTATCTGAAATTCAAATTTAACTGGGAGTTCTCTATTTCATTTACAAATCTGGAAAGCCTAGCTGAGGATGGCAGGCTAAAAAGAGGAGACTCTTGGGTATCTGAGGGAGTGGTAGGTCTCACGTGGGTGGTTACTGCCCTCCAGGAGGCGTAGGGAAAGTGCGCAGACATTTGGGGCTGTCCCCAAAACTGGGGATGGCTACTGGCATGTAATGGGTGTGAACCAGGATGCCAAACATACTGCAGCAGGCAATTCCAATGAAGAAGTGTCCCATCTAAAATGCCAATAGCACCCAGACCAGTCCCACCCATTTCACCCTTTTACTGAGCATTGACCCCATTACCTTCACATAGTTTCTCCCTAGAAAGCAATGCACTGGTCGCTCAGAGAAGTTCAAAGTGCCCCCCAGACAAAGTCCCAGGTACTTGCACCAATGCCTCCTATAGTCCAACCAAATCATACAGCAGGTCCAATGAAATGAATCCAAGCCTTCAATGCTTACAATAATTATTGCCTCCTTCAGGATGCCTTTCTCGACTGCTCCGGTCTTCACTGATGTGTCTCCTCAATCCCTGAAACCTTTATTCTTCTAATTTAATACTTGAACATATTCCCATAATAGTTGCATGTGTTGGAGCCTGTGAGTTAGTCTCTCCAACTAGCCTGGGGACATCAGAAAAGTGAGATCAAGTTCTGGGTGACTTTGATCATGTTACTGATTTGTTGGTTGACTTTGCTGTTTGTTATACTTTGCCTGCTTTAAAAACTCTGATGTAGCTGAAATCAAATGCACAAATAGGTGAGGCAGTTAAAGTAAAGATAAAATGGGAGATGAGAAACCACAGAGAGGAAAGAGAAGAACAGGAACCGGAGATAAGATAATTTTATAAATGGATATTAAATTGAAGTCTGGACTCCCTGACAGTCAAAGCAAAAAGGGAAACACAATTGGTTACATCACTCTTATTTTCTGAAAAAAAGGAAGCAATATCAGCTCATGAGGAAACATAATGTTTTTCCTCAGGCTAAATTTTAAATTTATTACATGGATCTTTAAAAGACAGATTCTGAGAAACATAATGGATAATGTCTTCCCTTGAGCTTTTTTTTTGTTTTTTCCCCTATCTCTTATGTTCACTTTGTAAGAAATTTAGGACTATGCTATTGAACCTTGGCTCGGTGAAAGCGTTTTTACAAGGAGCTAAGCTAACAGATTCTAAATGTATTGGTTTCCAGTGATCTGATTAATAAAGGGGCACTGGGAAGTTTTCAATTGCCCAGAGCTTTTATGAAGTTTTTACGTGTGGCTCCCCTAGTAGCTTCTGACAGCCTTAAGGAAAAGGTAGGGATGCTGTAGAAACTAGGCTTATCGTAAGGGGTAGAGGAAAAGAGGCCTTCCCACAAGACCTTACTCCCTGCAAACTAGAATCACACAGTTGGAATTACCCACCCTGCCCAGAAGGTACTTCCCAGCCACATCCCCAGGAAAAGGATAAAGGAAAACAGTGTGTCACCATGGGCCCACCCCAGGGCAGGATCCTGGAAATGGCTTTGAGACCCTGCCTGACCACGCATATCATCCTTTAATGACTGCTACATTTGGGGATTCATTTCCCTCTCTTTTAAAGGCAGGGAACAAATAATTAGATGACTCAAAAAAAGAGTTTCCTTTTTTTGGTTTTATTTGGGGCTTTTTTTTTTTTTAACCAACTCCCTAAAGGGTGGGAGACTAAAACAAACAATAAATAAACCATAGATTAAGCTCCCTCCGCCCTGGGCTGCACAACATCAGGGAGAGGAAACTGTGGCCTGGAGCTTTGAAGGCTTGCTGATTAGCACACATGTCCCCCCTCCCTACCTACCCGTCCCCATCTCAGATGCACCAGTTCCTGCGCCTGGTGGCTAACAGTGACAAAACCAAAATGAATCACCGAATGTCAAGATCCACAGATTATCAAAAGACTAAATAACAGGTCTGGGATGAGAAGTCAAAGCCACAGGTAAAACTCTTCTTGACACAGGCTTTGGTCTTTTGCTTTTAATTTTTTTTTTTTAATGTTTATTTATTTTTGAAAGAGAGAGTGTGAGCACCAGCTGGGGAGGGCCAGAGACAGGGATGGAAGACACAGAATCCGAAGCAGTCTCCAGGCTCGAACCCGCAAACCATGAGATCCTGAGCTGAGCCGAAGTCAGACGCTCAACCAACTGAGCCCCCCAGGTGCCCCTGATCTTTTGTTCTTAGATGGTGGCAGCTGCAATTTCCTTCCTACTGGCACAAACAGGATAGCTAGGGTAGACAGAGCTAATCTAGGTGCAGGTGGAGAGCTGCTGGAGCCAGCAGGAAGCCTCCCCTCCACTCCCTCTCCTCTCCCCACTAAAGCTGAAGGGAGAGAGACAGCCTGGGAGAAGTCATTTCCTCCTTCCCTGACAGGAGATCAACTGGTTGTGCTGGCTTTGCTCCCTCCTACGTGGCCTGCCTCTCAGGTCAATGGATACTGCCCTTAGTGCTGGAATGTGTATACTGGATTCATTACCAACTCTCTGGGAGGCCAGCAATATTGATCCCTCCCTTTCACTTGGGATTAGAGGAAGGGGGGCTAGTGGGGTCATTTTTCGCTACCCAGCGTCTGAACTCCTCTCCCAAGCTTAGGACATTTATCACCTTGTGAATCTTGGTACCCTAAGAGCCCCAAGGGCCAGATGCTCTCTTCTCCAGTCTCCTTTGCAGCTAGGACATGGACACAAGGCGGGACCTGGCCAATAAGATGCACCTGCTTCTGATGGAACCAGCAAACAGGGACAGGGAGAATCCTTCCCAGGGAGGCTGCAGGGCAACAAAAATATCGAGGCTCCCAGGGCAATGGTGCTCATGGTAGTATCCAGTGTCCAGGGCTGAAGGTGAGAGCAGCCTGAGCCGTGGTGAATCACCAGGCAGCAGCCACAGTGGGTATCCTCATCTTTTTGTGCTGCGACTGTGCCTGTGACCTGGGATGTGTCCCTGAGGTCCCGGTCCCTGTGTTTTCTGAGCCTGTTTCTCCGGCCTTCTCTGTGATTCTGTGAGTTACTCCATAGCCTTCCAACAAATTCCTCTTCTGCTTAGATCAGTCAATGTTGGTCTCTGTTGCTTGCAACTGAGAGCCCTGACTCTGTCCAACTACAACTGGGTTCAGTCAATCGTTTGCAGATGCTTTTTTTTTTTTTCTCACTGCCTGCATTCTTCATGTCTCTGCCCTCCTGGCAATTCCACAAGTAATCCAGAAAAGGAGGAATAAGCATGCAGAGAATTTGACCGCAGCTGGGAAGTGAGCCAGCAGAACTCTGAAGAACGTGAATATTAGATCCCTCACTTTGTCAGGTGGGGTGGATGCAGGATTAAAGAGACAGAAGGCTGTGGGCTGTCCATCATGTGTTATTTTTCAACCGAAGTTGGTTTTACAGTGATTACCCATGGCACTTAAAAATCCTGTGAGGGTATGGGCCACGTCTGCCTTGTTTTCCCTAGTACCTAGGTCATACTGGATACCGAGAAATAAATAGTAGCAAAAGGGTGATGAGGGAAGTCTGGGGAAGAGAATTCAGGGAAGAGAAGCTTAATATATCCTTAATGTCTCTTTAAAAAAAGAATTTGTCTCAACTCTGTGAGAGCTGAAGATTCAGGCGTGTGAGTCAAGCCAACACTGCAGATATTTGGTTGTGTTGACTGAAGAGCAGGAGCCCGGACCTTCAGCCATCAGACTGTCAAAGACAGAGAGATGACACACTCCCAGGCAGGCAAGCCTGACTTGGGTCTAGCCCAGAGAGAATGTCCAGCCTGTTTCTTCTTGGAAGGGGGCCCCAACAGTGCCTGCAAGCTGAACTGACATGGCTCTCCAAAAAGAATTTTGAATCAATTTCAAATGTGTTGACAGTACTTGGTTGAAACCCCAGAACTGGCGGAATGGGGGTGGGGGTGGGGGCGGGTAGAGTTAAGTTTGAATCTAGAAAACTGAGGGCAGGTTTCCCCGTCAGCTACCTTAACCATATAAAGAACTTCAGGACGCCTGTTGTAGTATGCTGGTTTTAAGTGGCGCTTAAATCTAGATTTGGATCCACAGGATGCATTTGCTACAAACTGTCTCTGATTCTAATTCTTGTTTGTGGCCTTAACCAATGCAGCCTTATCTTAGGTAAATCTCTTAACTAACTTGGTCTAAGCTTTCATTTCCCAGTTTAAAAGTCCCTGGTTTTAAAATAGAGAGTTTGGGGGCGCCTGGGTGGCGCAGTCGGTTGGGCGTCCAACTTCAGCCAGGTCGCGATCTCGCGCTCCGTGAGTTCGAGCCCCGCGTCGGGCTCTGGGCTGATGGCTCAGAGCCTGGAGCCTGTTTCCGATTCTGTGTCTCCCTCTCTCTCTGCCCCTCCCCCGTTCATGCTCTGTCTCTCTCTGTCCCAAAAATAAATAAACGTTGAAAAAAAAAATTTTTTTTTTTAAAAAATAATAAAATAGAGAGTTTGGACTATCTCGTTCACCAATTTCCTATCTCAAAATGTGACCTCTCTGTGATTTCCCTTAAGGACAAGTATCACGTGTTCTTTTTCAATATGCCCTTCCGTCCAATCACAAAGCTGGACACAGCAGGCACAGACAGCCTGCAGTGTGACCGTGTGCCAGAAAAGCCTAGGTCAGACTCCTCTAAGAACTTTCTCGAGCCAGGACCTAGGGCCAGCAGTGATAAAGTTAGAAGAGGAAGAGCACAGGCATCCTTCCATCTGTAACTGTGATCTGCAACCAGAACCTTCTCAACCGCGTGCAGTGCTCAGGTTTGCTACTGGAGCTGGACTTCCACGGCACCCACTTTCTAGGCCATGCTCATCTTTAAATTCACCTTGAACAGTAGAAGATGGTTAAAGCTAACACTTCCAATACCGTCTGGCGCTAGCGGCAGAGAGAATCGTGAAATATCATGCACGCATATATACCTTCTAAAGCTCTGTTGTAGAGCTGGGTTTTAACCTGTGGGATCTGTGACCACTGTTCTTGCGCCGTGAGGGTGCTGTGATGCTTTCCAACCTAGGATTAGAATGGTAAGTCATCGGTGACAGCAGACAGGATGGCCACCTTCGTAGCTCTGCTTCTTTCTGGGGAACGGGCAAGAGGACTGCAGGGAAAAGACAGAGGGGAAGGAAAACAAGTAAATCCCAGCACGGGGAGCAGGGAGGAGAAAGAATGGCAACAGACACAGGAACTCAGCTGCCAGCAAAAATCTGATGCAGTACGTTGCTCCGAGGAGAGGAGAGAAGGCATGTCTTCCCAAATCCAGGCGCCCCAACATGATTTCGAAAGCCACACCCATGGGCCCACAGACAGCCAACACTGCTGTAGAACCAGTGAGACACCTTGGGAAGCCGCTCAAGTTTCTGGAGACAACTCTGTAAAAGCTGCCTTCTGTCCCTGGTGGATGCTTTGAATCCCAGGGTGGGGCGACCCCACAACTACCACCCAGAGCTGAAAATCTCTTTTTTTTTTTTTTTTTTTTGAAGGCAAAGTGAATTTCAGAAATTTTGTTCTTAATTTTGTTCTAGGGCTCACAGCCAATTCCTTCTCTCCCACTGGCGGCCAGCAGGGCTGACTGAGCAGACGCAAAGGGCTTTGATGTCAACAGAGGTAGGCAGGGCAGGCCCCGGTGGAGAAGTGTGAAGTCAGCAGTTATCTCCGGCACTCCTCCCTTCCCCCTTGCTTCCCCTTTCTCCACCCATTTCCCCCCTCTCAGGCTTCCAGCTTCTCATTCCCAGGGGACCCTGGAACATATGAAAACTCACCCTCCAAAGATATGAGGGGGTCAGCTCATGGCTCCAGCTATCAAAGTGCTCCTCCCCCCCACCCCAGTCTAAAACAAACAAAGGCGTGCATTCCATACATTTCCTAAGGAAAGAGAGTGAATACAGAAACCTTGTCCTTTGCTCTCTCTCTGAAAGCCCAAGAGCCTGGGGCCTCAAGTTTGAAGCCGGCTTCCTGCCTCCTGGGGATTTAAAAGGAATCAAAAGTGCCTCAAACCAATACATCTGCTTGGTTTATAGCTCACATTTAAACCACAAATTATAAAATGATAAATTGCTGTTCGAATCTCTTCCAGGAAAGACTATGTTGTCAAGATTAAGTTACAACCTCATGGACATATGAGTGAGTTTTGGTGCTGACTAACTCTCACTCATCTTCCTGCTGGAGATGTTTTTTCTTCGTGAACTTTCACTGTTTCTGAATACTTTAAACAGAGAAAATCACCGAAGGCAGGGAAAAACGTCGGGGACTTCTTAACCCATGGAGCCTTTCACGGGCTTGGTTATGTAACGGCTGCTTTCGTTTTGTGAGAACCAAAGGAAGTTGAAGAAACATCTTTCTTCTTGAGCATTTAACTGCCAGAGAACAGCGAGAAATGGCTTCACGTGGGCAGCCGCACTCAGAGCTCTGCTTGGAACGTGAAGGGTGTGGTAAATCAAAGCTGCTGTAAGGAATTTGGGTCTTAACGTATCTGTTCAGTGACTTGTGCAGGATTGCAACATGAATTACTGTATTTCGTCCCCATGAAAGTCAATTCCTTGGAATTCTCTCACAGGGCCTAGTCTAGGGGACAGAGGACTGTGACAAGTAATTAGGCCACATGCATGCCTTCCTGTAATGATGCTCCTCTCTGCCAGCGCTTTGGCAGGCAGAGGGAGAGATGAAATACTTGATTGAGGCGCCTACCTGGCCCGGCTGTGGGTCTGTCACACTGACCTCATTTCGATTACCTGAGGCTGCAGCAAGAAAGTCAACCATCCATGGTGTTTCTCAGGCACGGTGCCTTGGTTATACAACTATGACCCGGTTTCTCCAAGGCCACTCAAGTCCTGAGGGCCGTCAGACCGTGAGTCATAAGCCACTTAGCACTTACCCTAAGTCCCTTCTGGTTTATTTTACACCTCAGCCCCTTTGGTCTCTTTCTTGGGGTCCCCGGGCCCTACGTGGCGGTTTCTGTCTCTCTCTTTCTTGGGGTCCCTGGGTCCTCGTGGCAGTTTTTGTTTTCCGACATAATTTTACATTATCGCCCGTGCTGGCCCCCACAGGCCCTGCCACAACTCCTCTTGTCTCTGCTTTTCCTGAAGTCAGCCTGCTGTCATTACTGCTGCTTTTTCTGGGATACTTCAAGTTGTGGAGAGAGGTTTTTTTCCTGTGATTATAGCTCTTTCTTCCAATTTTGACTAGTCTGGCGTCTCTCTGATTATAGTTCATTAGGACTCCTGAAGTTAGAAGGCACTTTTTTTATGCTGTCTTGTTTTTATTGTTTGTATTTTTTATTATTTTTATTATTTTTTAATGTTTATTTATTTTTGAGACACACACACACACACACACACACACACAGAGTGCAAGCAGGGGAGAGGCGGAGAGAGAGGGAGACACAGAATCCAAAAAAGGCTCCAGGCTCCTAGCTGTCAGCACAGTGCCCGACACAGGGCTCAAACCCACGAACTGTGAGATCATGACCTACGCTGAAGTCAGATGCTTAACCCACCGAGCCACCCAAGCGCCCCTTGTTTTTATTTTTTTAAATAATATGCATGATAACTTATTTTTGCAGGGTAGTATAAAGATGAAAACAATAATGGCCATGAATCCCGCAGTCCAGACAACCCCAATAGCATTAAAAAATAATAATAATAGGGGCGCCTGGGTGGCTCAGTCGGTTGAGCATCCAACTTCGGCTCAGGTCACGATCTCACAGCTTGTGGGTTCGAGCCCTGTATCAGGCTCTATGCTGACCACTTGCTCAGAGCCTGGAGCCTGCTTCAGACTCTGTGTCTTCTTCTCTCTCTGCCCCTCCCCCACTCACGCTTTGTCTCACTCTTGTTTCTCAAAAATAAATAAATGTCAAAAAAAATAGCTTAAAAAATATAATAAAAGTCATAAATGCGGGGCACCTGAGTGGCTCGGTTGGTTAAGCGACAGACTTCGGCTCAGGTCATGATTTCATGCCTGGTGAGTTTGAGCCCCGCATAGGGCTCTGTGCTGACAGCTCAAAGCCTGGAACCCGCTTCAGATTCTGTGTCCCTCTCTCACTCTGCCTCTCCCCCACTCATCCTCTGTCTGTCTCTCTCTCTCTCAAGAATAAATAAACATTAAAAATATTCAAAAGTCATAAATGCGTGAGCAGAAAATTAAAACAGTTTTTAAAAGGTATAAAAGGAAGGGGTACCTGGGTGGCTCAGTCGGTTAATCATCTGACTTTTGGATTCAGCTCAGGTCATGATCTCACGGTTTTGTGGATTCAAGCCCTGCTTCGGGCTCCATCCTGACAGTGTGGAGACTGCTTGGGATTCTCTGTCTCCTCTTTCTGCCCTTCCCCACTTGCACTGTCTCTGTCTCTCTCAAAATAACTAATAAAAAACTTAAAAAAAAAAAAACTTCCAAATTAAAAAAAATTGTTTAATAAAAAATAAAATAATTAAAAGGTATAAAAGGAAGAATAAAAACTCCCTATTCTGCCCAAGTCCCTCCCCCCAAATAGAACTATACTATTTTTTGTTATTCTTGTTACTCCATATTTATGTATGCCTTTTAATAAAATTTTACATAAAAGAGGTCTTACTATACTTATTCTGCATTTTGCTTTTTTCAGCTAAAAGCTGCCTGAGAGCTCTTTCCACATGTGCACTGCAGATCTACTCCCTTCTTTTAATGTCTGCAGAGTCTTTGTTATAATGTGCCTTCCAATGGCGCCCGGGTGGCTCAGTCAGTTAAGCGTCCGACTTCAGCTCAGGTCATGATCTCACGGTTCGTAGGTTCGAACCCCTCTGTGCTGACAGCTCAGACCCTGACACCTGCTTTGGATTCTGTGTCTCCCTCTCTCGCTAGCCCTCCCTCACTCACAGTCTTTCTCTCTTTCTCTCTCTCTCTCTCTCTCTCTCAAAAATAAAGAAACATAAAATAAACATAAACATAAACAAAAAGAATGTGCCTTCCAAATGAGGGGCACTCAATATAATTCCTGCCCCCTTTCTGTCCCTTTAGTTCTTCTACTCCCTGAGACCAGAGTGACTTATCTGGCTCATAAGTTTGGAAGAATAACCTAGACATGTTAGGTTCAACTCTGCCCTTTCTTCTGAGCACTGAGTTACCTGTAAAGAGTGTGCCTTTGGCTCCTGTAGAAGTAGGCAGAACTGGGTGAATGGCTGCTCAACTCTGGGTTTCAATGGTATGAAACGTCTGCCACTTAATGTGAGATTACATATGGTCCTACATCCCACTTTGCCTTTTATCAGAGATAGTTAGGCCTTCATCTTCAGGTCCTTTGTTTTATTTCTCAATTTGGTCAGAACCCAAGCAGGGAAGAAGGCTGCTGTTCACCGGGCCTACCTAGGGTCCCCAAATATTGTTCCTTATTTGGATATAGCAAAATGTATTTAACGTTTCCTAATGATGAATGTTTAGGTGGTTCCGGCTGATGCTTAAACAAACCACACCTAAGTGAACATCTGTATACATATACCTGGGTGTACTTTTTTGCAAGCACATCAGTGGGTAAACCCCTTGCCGTACGTATAAGGGCTGGATCAAAGGTATGGGCCTTTGTGTCCCAAGTACAGATGGGAGAAAAAGCCTCCTTGGGAAAGAGATAGTAAGATAACAAACTAATAATTATAATGGCAACAATTAACATTGAGTTATTTCTTGTCGTGTGCCAGATTCTGCGCTAAGCACTTTATATATGTTAATGTTTTTTTGACCTTATGAGATAGTGACTATTATTATCTCCATCTTACAGTTGAAGATACTGAGATCAACATTGTTAAGTAAGTAGCCCAAGGTCACAAAGCCAGTAACTAGTAGCAATGGAATCCAAGGCCCTGTTTGTGTGATTGCAGTCTGACCACCTGACTAAAGGTGTTCCTCATGACATAGAGTGGGTAGTAGCCTGCCTAGCATTTGAAAATGTGCAAAGAAGCATTGGTTCAGGGCTCAGCTCGCACATGTATACATATCTAGTAGAGTGACTAAGAGTACAGAATCTGTAGCCAGACTCCATGGGTTCAAATCCCAACTTGGCCTCTTACTCACTGTGTGAGAAGTACCTAGGTTTCCTCATCTGCAAAATGGAGATTTTTAAGAACTAAGTTATTCAATTTGTAAAGCACTAAGAGCACTGCCTGGTATAGAGTTAAGCCCTTCATAATTGTTTGTTAAATAAAATTAATTCGGGGCGCCTGGGTGGCGCAGTCGGTTAAGCGTCTGACTTCAGCCAGGTCATGATCTCGCGATCCGTGAGTTCGAGCCCCGCGTCAGGCTCTGGGCTGATGGCTCAGAGCCTGGAGCCTGTTTCCGATTCTGTGTCTCCCTCTCTCTCTGCCCCTCCCCCGTTCATGCTCTGTCTCTCTCTGTCCCAAAAATAAATAAACGTTGAAAAAAAAAATTAAAAAAAAATTAATTCATTTATTTTAATAAGTATTTTTAAGTCCAAAAGCAGTATATGAATTCACATTTTAACTACATTAAAAAATTCAAATAAAATACAAGTGTATGTCATAAGAAGTGAAAGTCCCCCTTCTCCTTCGCATCTGCTTCCCTCTGACCCCATTCAACCCTACTCCTCTCCTTAGGAGTTTATGGTTAGTGTCTACACTTCCAGGCCTTGTTTTGTTTTGTTTTTCATATGTATTTATCTTTATATGTATATAGTTTTATTTGCATGCATATGCCATTGGAAGAGTAGTTTAACATGGTGATTAATAAATGGATTCTGGAACAAGACCATCTGAATTCAAATCCCAGTTCATCTATCTACTCGCTGGGTGATCTTAGACAAATTACATAGCCTCTCTGAGACTCCGTTATCTCCTCATCTCCACAATGGGGGAAAAGCCAGTACCTTCCTTGCACAGAAATGAGATGAGTTAATACATACAAAGCTTTTAAAACAGTGTTTGATGCATAGAAAATCTTCAGTAAGTGCTAAATCTCATAATTATTCCCACATGTGTTGTATGGAGACTTCTCTGTCCCTTAACAATACCTCTTAAGGATTATTCCGCAGCAGTGTATAGAGATATACTTCATTTTAAAAATGGCTAGTATGTTGTTTCATGGTACAACCACACTGTAACTTATTTATATGTGTCCTAATTTGGGTTGCTTCTAGCATGCAGTCTTTTCTCATCTGAGGATAGACAGTTCTGGTGCTAATCAACACAAGCTTCACCAGCCATCAGTATATTTGACTTCTACTTACCAAACATGTATAGCACTTACTACCTGTTACACAATGCCCTAATCACCTTCCAAATGTTAACTCATTTAATACTCATTATGATGCAACTAAAGTAGGGGCTAACTAACCCCCATATTACAGATTGGGAAATCAAGGCGCAGAGAGGTTAAGTAACTTACCCAAGACCAGGAGTAGGAAAAGAAGGGATAGGATTCCAACCCAGGCTGGCTGGCTCCCAAGTCCATACTCTTGACCTCTCTGTCCACACTCTACACCTCTCTTCTTTGTTCTAAAATCCATGGCATCACTTCAATAAGACCCTGAGCCTCATCTTGTCACATTTTACGGCCATATTGTGAATGGGAACTCGACCTCTTTGGAATATACTTAGGAATATACAAGTGCTCTAGAAGGGCAACATGATTGCTACATCAAGGAGAGTTCTTAAACTACCAAGAGCCAGCCTTACTAAGGATTGTTCTGACAATAACCATCCAGTGTTGAGAAAGCCCTTCAAGGGATGATACCAGCACTTGCCTTTAGAGGCCCCAGGTAGGAGCTCTCGACTCTGCCTCTCTGTGCCACACTGGCCTGCTGAGCCAACTCACAATGCAAGTCAGCAGATGGCCTTAAAATAAACAAACATGTTTGTGTTAGGCCCTGTTACGGAACAGTACGTATCCAATTAGGTAGTGCAAACCTCATGCAAATAATCTTTTCTTTTTCCGGTTCCTGCAGCATATGAGTCTTTCACAACTGACCTGGCCAACCCGAATTCCTAACATGCTGAGGTTCAGAAAGTCTGGTCAAAAGCTTGCTAGTAAAAAAATGAAACCCTGCCTCCTGTGTCCTCCATCCCTGCCCCCACCCCCACCCTCAAGCTACTTTAGCTTTTAGATATGTGTATACTAAATGCCTTTTTCCTTAAAGATATGGGTAAGATATTTCTTTTGGTGCATGTCCAGACAATCTGGCAAACCCATGGAAGCATATTAAAAAAAATACAGACAAGGAACAATAAATAAAATTAGGACAGACTATGGGCCTACCCTCTTTAGAAATCAGTATATCTTTTTAAATGGAAGACTTCCTAAAACTGAATAGGTTTTTAAATTTTTTGCTTTGTTAAGGAAGAAGTATGTATACATACACTTGTAATTTATATTCTAGAAAGTTCCTGTTTTACTGATAAGAGTTTAAGTTTTCATTCCAGAAGTTATCGCTCATTCTAACATACTAAAACCTGCATTTTCCTTTCATAAATAAACTTCTATCTCCAGATTCTGTCCTTATAGAAAGAAAGTAGTTAAGGCCAGATTTCTACCCATCCCAATGCTTAAGTTTTGACTCAAGGAGCTTCCTGTTCTGTTCCAGCTGTGACATGTTGAGTGTCGACCTGACAATTGCGGACAACTCGCTATACTCTTTGAGCCTTGGCTGTGGCTCTGGCCCATACCATTTTAGGAAATAGGGTGGAAGATAGAGAATAGGGGAAGCTCTAATGGGAACAGGAAATAGGGGCTTCTCAGGGACTCCTTTCTACCCCTTTAGTCTTCACATCAGTCAAGAGGACAGGATGTCTCTATCACCCATGCCTAATCCAAGTCCTTCCACAGGGAGGACCTGAGTCTTGGGATGGGTCCATGGACTCATCTTACCCTTAATTACAATGCATAAAGCTGGACATTAGATACAAAGAACTGTATCCTGGCAGAATTGCTAAGACCAAAGGTAGAAGTTTATTGGAAAAGAAGTGATCCATTTTTCATTAAAAATACCAACCACACATAAAAAGATCAATCAATCACCGTGCCCTCCCACACTGGTATCATCTAGTGGAAACTGCCCTAGCCCCTAGTCCCTGCTAAGAAAAAAAAAAAAAAAAAAAGGTAGGCCTAACAGTCATGTTCTATACATGTGATCCAGCAGTCTGTTCTCATGGCTGATTGGACAAGAAGTAGGCACCTGATTCAAGGACAGTCCATCCATAGATTGGCTAGATTTCCTTGACCTGTAACTGGTATGAAAAGAGACAATGGGTTGGGACGCTAGGGTGGTTCGGTTGGTTGAGCATCCAGACTCTTGATTTTGGCTCAGGTCACGATCTTATAGGTCATGAGTTCAAGCCCCACATCAGGCTCTGCACTGACGGTGTGGAGTCTGCTTGGGATTCTCTCTCTCTCTCTCTCTCTCTCTCTCTCTCTCCCATGCTCTCTGCCCCTCCCCGGCTGTCTCTCTCTCCAAATAAATAAATAAACTTTAAAAAAGAGAGAGTGAGAGATGCTGGGAGAATCAGTCCCTTTCTCAGAGAGGTGGCATGAAAGCAAAGACAGATACTACCAGTTAGTTAGAAAGGAGTATGGTTGAACTATATTTCTAGTTATTAAATGCTGTGAACACTTATATTCTATGGGTGAAGTCTGTACTGCCACTTGAAATTGAGCACTAGCTTTTACCACTAGTTTCTCTCAAGCCAGCCCATCATGGTTCCTGATCTTGGGTATCTGAAAACTCCCATTATCTTATCATGTATTTTTCTTAACATTCTTATACTTGAGCTAACTGGAATGAGTGCCTGATACTTGTAGCCAAAAAAAACTAAACTAAAGCATTATCCAAAAGGCAGGCAAAAAGAGAGCCAAAATAAAGGGGATGAGGAATCAGGAAAAGTTTAAACCAGAAGCAACAGGAGTATAAGGCTCTTGAGGTTGCAAATAATATTAACTGCAACTAACTCAAGTTGATTAAAGATGAAGAAGAAAAAAAGAATTCATGTATTCGTGTGAAGGACGCTTAAGGAGTTCAAGGGCAGCCAGAATTTTTAAAAACTAGTGTCAGTTCCTCAAAGTGTTAATCCATAGGGCTGTTACCATATGACCCAGCAATTCCCCTTCTATGGAAAGGTATGTGCACACAAAAATTTGTACACCAATGTTTATAGCAGCATTTATTCATAATAGGCAAAAAGTGGGAAGAAGCTTAAATACCCGCTAAATGATGAATGGATAAATAAATTGATACATCCCTGCAATGGAATGTTATTTAGTCATAAAAAACAGTGAAGTTTGATACATACAACATGGCTGAACCCTGAATAAGTGAAAGAAGCTAGACACAAAAGGTCACATACTGTATGATTCCATTTATAGTAAATGGCTAGAATAGGCAAATCCATAGATGGAAAGTAGTATAGTGGTTTCTAGGGGCTGGGCAGAGTGGGGAATGCTAATGGGCCTGGAGTTTCTTTTTTTTTTTTTTTTAAGATTTTATTTTATTTTTATTTTTTTAATTAAAAAAATTTTAATGTTTATTCATTTTTGAGAGAGAGAGAGAGAGACAGAGCACAAGTGGGGGAGGGAGAGGCAGGGAGAGAGACACAGAATCTGAAGCAGGCTCCAGGCTCTGAGCTGTCAGCACAGAGCCTAACGTGGGGCTTGAACCCATGAACCACAAGATCATGACCTGAGCTGAAGTCGAACGCTCAACCAACTCAGCCACCCAGGTGCCCCAAGATTTTGTTTTTAAATAGTCTCTGTACCCATGGGGCTCAAACCCATGACCCCGAGATCAAGAGTTGCATGCTCCACCAAATGACCAAGTCAGGCACGCCTAAAGTTTCTTTTGTAGGGGATAAAAAAGTTCTGGAATTAGATAGTGATGATGTTGCAGTACTCTGAGTATACTAAAAGCCACCCAATTGTATAATTTAAGACTTAATTTTATGAGTTGTGAATTCTATCTTAATAAAACTATTAGTACAAAGATTATATATATACAAAAACAGAATAAAGTGAAACAAAAAAAGGAGTGTCACAAGGTAGAAAGCCAGAAACCCATATAATTCCCTCTCTCTCTCTTTCTCTCTCTCCCCCTCACTGTCATCTTCTTCCCTGTGGACATTTGCTTCATTCTTGTCTCTCTACAAATCAGCTTTCTTAGCTTTTTCATGCATATAGCAGACAGACTATGAATTCTGTAGTTCAAAACTTGTATGTCATGACAGAGACTAACTCGACGATCACCTAGGTTTTCTTTCTGGGCATACAACTGGACTACATTTCCCAGTATTCTTTGCACTTAGATGGGATCATGTGATGAGTTATGGCCTTTGGAATGGGGGCAGAAGTGAGTTTTCCAGGCCTGACCAACTAAAAAAACCCTACTCTATACCCCCCTCCCTCTTCCTGTGACTAAAGCCTTAGAGAATAGATGAGCCACTAGATGGAAGGAGCCTGTGTGCTTCATAAAATTTGTGGAGCATGCCATTTCCCCATCTCCATCTACCTACATTGAAACTGTGATATTGCAGAGAAACAAACTAAAGCTCCTGAAATTTGGAGATTGTTTGTCATAGCAGTTAACTTATTCTAACTATATATGTCCTCTGTATAAGAGACTATCCCAGATTGACTGGCTGACTCTCAATTCCAATTTCAAATCTGTAGGTAAGAAAAGAGTGTTGGTAGTCTCCTACGAGTTCAGTCAACTGAGCATGTCTACCACAATGGCCAAGTAGGAGGGGTCAGTGTGAACTATGGAGATGAAGTTGCAATGCCTACAGTGGCTTTTTGTTTCTGTCCCCAACACATGCATAGATACACATATGGAGATGGATATGGATACGGAAATAAATGATACAGATACATTCTAGTTCCGAATTCTAAAAGTAAAGTTCCTTTCAGACAATTTGGGGGGGAAAAAAATCAAGTCACCATTTTCTTTCTTCCTTTACTTTTCATGTCTTCCCTTCCCCCGGCCCTGTGAGGTAATACAATATAGTAGGTGAAAGTGGCTAAATCTCTAGAATGAGCCTCCCTAACTATAGTCTTGCTTCACCACTTTCTGGCTCTGGGACTTGGGGCAAATTTTTTAACTGCTCTCTGTCTTAATGTCTCCATCCACGTGGGGATATTAACGATGGCACTTGCCATAGAGGAGTCTCAGGAAGATTAAGGAATTCATATATGCTTAGTGCTTGGGGTGGTACCTGACACACAGTGAGAACTTGTTTACTGTTCATTGGTTATTATGCATCTGAAACTGCATTCTAGATTTCTAAAATTTTTTCTTTTTTTTTTTATTTAAAAAAATTTTTTTTAACATTTATTTATTTTTGAGACAGAGAGAGACAGAGCATGAACGGGGGAGGGGCAGAGAGAGAGGGAGACACAGAATCGGAGGAAGGCTCCAGGCTCCGAGCCATCAGCCCAGAGCCCGACATGGGGCTCGAACTCACGAACCATGAGATCATGACCTGAGTTGAAGTCGGACGCCTAACCGACTGAGCCACCCAGGCGCCCCATAAAATTTTTTCTTAAATGTGCTAAGGATGGAAAATGGACTTTGTCTTTAGTGACACCTGTTTTTATGTTCTTATGGTTCCAGAAGAAGTGGCAACTGGTTGTTCCCAGTGGAGTAATGCAAATGCAGATGTTTTAGATGGAGATGCTGAGGCTTCTGTTTAATAACACAGAGTCACTTTTTATTGGGGGCAGGTAGACCTCTGTCCAGATTATTGAAATATCTCATTTCCTCTGTTGATGGTCAGAAATAAGAAGTTGGGGCCCCAGGACTTGGGTCAAGGTTACCAGATGAGAGCCCCATCCAGGAGGGTGGGGCACGTTCCAATGCCACAGTGGCAGACTGAGAGCTAAAGGGAGGGACTGCTCAGAGGGAGCCCCTGGAAAGGGCTGCGCAGGGAAACTTTAGAAGCAATGATACCTGATATCCACCTTTAAGTTTTATTTTTTTCTGCACTGTAATTCCCTTATGTAATCCTCAAGACTTTACAAAGTTTGTTGAAATTGCAGCCTTATGTTAGCTGTGTCTTGGGAAATAGAAAGATTTTCCCATTTCATGGTAAGGTAGATTAGAGCGTGACAGCCAGCTGGAAAAGCCATTATGAGATATCCAGGGGTGATTGGAGAGCAGGTGACCAGTGGAAACCCACATAGATTGTGGAATATGTAAACGCTTGCCGGAGGTTCTCAGAAATACCTGGAGAGAGGATTGGACTTCCTGCAGTCCCAGAAGATGGAGAGTAGAATTATGATATGTGAAAAGAAGGTAAACTAGTAAAATTGGGAAATCTGGAGAATCTCTGTCTCTCTGTCTCTCTCTCTGTATGTATATATATACATAATAAATGTGTGTTGTGTGTATACAATATGTATCTACGTTGGGTTTATAGTGTATACTTTTCCCACTTTGTATCATGGATCTTTCTTAGTATCCCTAAATATTATTCAAGTACCTAATAAGAATATAACAAATAATGGCCTCCTAGTACCCTATGGTGTGATTATGCTGTGATTTATTTAACTAATTCCAATTATTGGACTTCTTTTAGTTTTTCACTTTTGTAAATAATACTGCAGCAAACATTCTTATGTAGTCTTTTTTGCACATTAAAAGATTATTTCTCAGGTAAGTTCTCAGAACTGTATTTTCTGTGGCAAATGGTACAAACAGTTTTAGGTTTTTAATAGAAACTGACAAATTGCCCACTGGAAAGATCATACCCAGAAGGACTCCATAACCACCATGCCCCCATAGTTCCAGAATTATATGAATGTCCATTTCACTACATGTTTGTAGAGTAACTTGCACATTCGGGGGTTTAGCTGTGCTCATTTAAAGATGGTGAACATGACAAACACAAAAAGGCATTTGCTTGTTACCAAGGCATTTCACCAAGAAAATATGTCTCAATGTCCATGTCAAAAGAATTGTCTTTCTTTACCTTCATGATAGTCTTTCTTTAGCAAGGTTGGCTGAGGAAACATCAATATTCCCTACAGAGAGAACTCACTAGCTTCCCTTCAAGGGAACTTCTTAATTCTCTCCTTTATACTTTGAAGGCAATGTGAAATAATCCATCTTCTGGTGGCATGATGGAGGGAAAATCTTGTCTCCAATTCTCTCAAGTTTACCCCTATAGGTGGCTCTAGGTAAATGCCTACTTGGTCTTACATAATATACTCATAGTGACCAAGACTTTAAATATCATTGTGGGGAATATTGGTGGGAAAATGTGACTGGGCGTGGAGATCACTTACAGGACCAGATTGCCATATCTAATGTTGTCCATGAGAACATGAAGAGTTTCAGGAAGGATTTGATGTCATTGCTTTGAGAGAAACATTACAAATGATGTGTTCCCACCAGCTCTCTCCTGTCTCTCCCTTAAGTGCACCCCTCAATTCAAGGGTCACTATGAGCAGCTGAAGGTTCCTAGCACCCCAGGTAGGCAGGAATGTGTAGAGAGCAGTCCACTGGGAAACATCTACCCTGTTGCTGACCCTGCTCCCAAATAAGGAAGTGTAGATCAAGGAAGACATCTATGCAAGCTGTTCAATTTCTCTGACTTCCTCAATTCATGGGAAGTAGTTCTTTGGAAGTAACTAGAACTCTTGTTCTGCACTTTAAACACTTGACATTACAATTCCTCCACTGAGCAGATATGAAAACTAAGCAAGAAGTTTAGTTGTATCTCCTGAATTGTTTTTTTTTTTATGTTTTATTTTATTTTTGAGAAAGAGAGTACTCAAGCAGCGTAGGGACAAAGAGAGAGAGAGGGCAGAGAGAGAATCCCAAGCAGGCTCCACACCAACAGTGCAGAGCCTGATTCAGGACTTGAACTCACTAACAGTGAGATCATGACCTGAGCCAAAGTTGGACATTTCATTGAGCCACCCAGGTGCCCCTGTGTCTCCTGAATTATAATTAAATCATAAAAGAACCTGGGATAGTGCTGGACATTTCCTTTTATTTGTTTTTAACAACACTGCTGCTGACTGCCAAAGTAATCACATGCGTTATAGAGATAGAAAAAAGTACAAAGAATAAAATAAAAATCACTCATAATCCCAGAACTCAGAGAGTAACAGTTAACATTCTTTTTTTTAATGTTTATTTATTTATTTTCTTAAATGTTTTTTAATTTATTTTTGAGACAGAGAGAGACAGAGCATGAGCAGGGGAGGGGCAGAGAGAGAGCGAGACACAGAATCTGAGGCAGGCTCCAGGCTCTGAGCTGTCAGCACAGAGCCCGATGCGGGGCTCGAACTCACAAACCGCGAGATCATGACCTGAGCCGAAGTCAGACGCTCAACCGACTGAGCCATCCAGGTGCTCCTATTTATTTATTTTTGAGAGAGAGAGAGTAAGGATGCACCCATGAGCAGGGGAAGAGCAGCGAGAGAGAGAGGGAGAGAGAGAATCCCAAGAAGTCTCTGTGCTGTCAGTGCAGAGCCCAACGTGGAGCTTGATCCCCTGAACCGTGAGATCATGACCTGAGCTGAAATCAAGAGTTGAACACTTAACTGACTGAGTGATTCAGGTGCCCCACCACTGTTAACATTCTTGGAGATATTTTTTCAACCTTTTGTCCATACATCTATATACATATAATCATCTCTTTTATGATCCTGAGATCGTACAGTATTGTTATTATTTTGTAATCTCCTCTTTTCTCGTTGTAGGTTGTTTTTGATTTTGCAGCATTCAAAAATAAAATTGTGAGGAGACTTCTTGGTAGATACCTCCTCGTACATAGCTCTGATAATTTCCTTTGGACTAATACTTCAAAGGGAAGTTGCTGAGTTAAAGGTAATCACATTTTAGGGCTTTTGATAAATGCTACTACATGCTTTCCAAAACTGTTGACAATTTTACACAACTACTAACAGTATATAAGACTACCTGTTTACCTGCCTCTTCATCTACACTAAATAGTATTAGAAAAAAAAAATTGGGGATGCCTGGGTGGCTCAGTTGGTTAAGCATCCAACTCTTGATTTCAGCTCAGGTCACGATCTCATGGTTTGTGGGTTCAAGTCCCGCATCAGGCTCTGCACTGATAGTGTGGAGCCTGCTTGGGATTCTCTCTCTCTCTCTCTCTCTCTCTCTCTCTCTGCCCTTCCCCAGCTTGTGCACATGCATGCTCTCCCTCTCTCTCTCAAAATAAATAAATAAACTTAAAAAAAACCTTTTTTCCCAGTGTGATTTCTGCCAAATGGTATCCCTTTCATTTGTACTTGTCAAATGTTCTTGTTCTTATATAGAATTATTGGTGATTTGTATTTCTTTGTGCAATGTTTGCTCCTGTTCTTAGTTGTGCCTACATTTCTTGAACTGCAGTTAGGTCAACTTGGTGAGCCTGGTTCTGTGCAAAATCCTGGATGACTGAGACTGGCAATTGCTCCACACTGACGAGAAGATGCTTTTCCCATGCCCCTGGCCCTGGTAAGCTCCCCAGGGGCTCTCCCACAAGAACAGCTTCTTGCTTTGGTGTGAGAGTGGCCCATCTTACGCCATGGATTGTGTGCTGGGCGGACATTGATGATGACCATCATTGGCCTATGCAACTGGAAATGCTCTGCTCTTACAGACCATTCACACCTTGATCAAGCACCCAGTGAGGCAAAGCCAAGCTTTAGACTAGGAGGAGAGTGAAAAAAGATACAAAAAGCTTCTTGACCACCTACACAGAGGCACACATACCTGCACACACATGCATTCTGTTTGCATGTACACGCACATAAAATTGTCAAGAAACGAAACTAAAGGGTACATGATCAAAAGCAAATTATTCATATTATATTTCTTCCTGTCTTTCTCTAAAAATAATTTCTGACTGCCTAAAGGCAAATTAGTGCAGTAATACCAATCTGTTTACTCCTCTGATGGACCTATAATAAGCACTCAAAGACCGCCTCCCTTAAGTCTGTAGGCAAAAAGGAAACTGCTTCTCAAATGCATTGGAAAACCTTGATGTACTTTAATTATATCCATGAAGGACCATAATCTAGGGGCGGGAAACCTCCAGGTCTTTAATCTTCTTATTATAGTCCAAGTGTTTCATTGTATTTAAGAACCACTTAGACTTCTTACACTTCTAGTTACAATGTATTTTTTTCAAAAATTTTTTTTTTTTTTTATGTTTTAAGATTTTATTTTTGGGATGTGCCTGGGGTGGCTCAGTCAGTTGAGCGTCTCACTCTTGATTTCAGCTCAGGTCATGATCACAGGGTCGTGAGACTGAGCCCCACATCAGGCTCCACTCTGAGTGTGGAGCCTGCTTGGGATTCTCTCTCTCTCCCTCTGTCTCTCTCCCCTACTTGCCGGTGCTCTCTCTCTCTCTCTCTCTCTCTCAAAAACAAAAAAAAAGATTTTATTTTTTTAAGGTAATCTGTACACCCAACATGGGGCTTGAACTTACAACCCTGAGATCAAGAGTTGCAGGCTCCACCGACTGAGCCAGCCAGGCACCCCTACAATTTATTTTTAAAGTACCTGTTCTTTACTCATAGACTTCTGACATTTGGAGAGAGAATAATTTAAAATAAAAATTAAAAATAAAAGATTTATTTTATTTTAAATCACAGTTTTAAATCAGAGGCCTTTTTACCTTTATGCTTTTATAAGATTTGTTTACAACGTTTTGATATTTTACTTGGTCATTTGGTCCTGGGTTTAAATTTTGGGGTTTTAAAGAGTAGTGAATATGTAAAAATATGCAATTGCGGTCTCATCTGATGGTATACCTGAAATTAAGTTTCTAGTTACTCAGACTTAGTTGGGTTTTTTTTTTAATGTTTATTTATTTTTGAGAGAGACAGACACAGAATGCGAGTGGGATGGGGTGGAGGGTGGGGGGGGGCTGGGCACAGCACAGAGCCCAACGCAGGGCTGGAACTCAACAAATGGTGAGATCATGACCCGAACGGAAGTCGGACGCTCAACCGACTGAGCCACCCAGGCGCCCCCAGATTTAGTTTTATCAGGTCATTGTAACAGCCTCTTTGAGGTTCTACTGTGGTATGGGAATAAATATGGATAAAGAATATTAGACTTACCTCAGTGGGACATCAATCAGTCAAAGAAATAGTGTTTTCTGAGGACAATAGTAAATTAATGTGGATGAGAAATTGTTTTGTAAGGAATGGTAAGTATATTAGCTTATCATACAAAGACACTGAGTAGTGGAGTACTGGGGATAGTGGTGTGGGGTGGGGAAGGAGCAGCTAATAGGTAACTAGTGGAGAGTCTAGGAAATCAGGTTCTCCGGCTGAAGGAGGAAGGGGGAGGGAGGACTTGATTACCTTGGCTTGCAAGCAAACTCAGGTACCCGCAATGCTACAAAGGGGCCCCTTTGCCATTCTTCAGTTCAAGTTAATTTTCTGCTTTTGCTCTTCTTTTTTCACTGAACAAATATTTATTGAGCACTTGCCACAGTACCTTTCTAGGAACTGGGAATAACAGCGGTGAAGAAGACAGACAAAATCCTGCCAAACTTCTTTAAACGTTTCATTTATTTTTGAGAGAGAGAGCGCACTGGGCTGGGGCAGAAAGAGGGGAGGACAGTTGATCCAAAGTGGGCTCTGCACTGACAGCAGAGAGCCCGATGCAGGGTTTGAACTCATGAACCTTGAGATCATGACCTGAGCCGAAGTCGGATGCTCAACGGATGAAGCCCCCCCAGGTACCCCAAACTTCTTTAAACTATAGCCTCTATTTTCTCCTTCTGCTTTCACACTACCCTCTCAGTCTTCACTTCACCCCCCTACAACCTGATATCTTTTCCCAGCATCATGATGAAACAGCTCTCTAAAGACCAGTGACCTTCTAATCACTATAACCAATGACCCTTTCTCAGTTCTCATCTTCCTTGGAGTCTGTAGTATTTAGTACCGCCTGATTCCCATCATTTTTTTTTAAGCCTTGGCTCCTTTGGGTTCTGTGATATGGCACTATTTTTAATTTGTTTCCTACAACTGTTACTGTTTTTTTCTCAGATTCCTTCTCTTGCCTCCTAAGTAAATTTTGGTGGTCCCTCAATCCTACACTCTGCTTATTTCATTTTCTCTCTCTCTCAGATATTTTCCCTTGATGATTCCTCATGGCTTAAATCTTTGGCTCTCTTTAGAAATATCCTGAATTTATATTCCCAGACCCAGCCATCTCCTTAACTCTAACCGCACATTTTGAGCTGTGTGCTGGAGGCTTCCATCTGGGGGTGTGGGCATGATGCTAGCACAGCATGTTTAAAAGTAAAGGCAATGTTTGTACCACTCAGGGTTCTCAACTGCAAACAACAGAAACCCACTTTGGCTAAGTCACACAGAAAATGAATTCACCGGGAGGATATCAGGTGGCTCACTAGGCCAACAGGGAAGCCAGAGGACCAAGCATGGAAAACGGGCAGGAACCCAGACAGTCTAGGGCACAGAGAGCACCGCCAAATTCACCCCACAGGAGGAGTCTGTTGAGGATGCTACCTTGGAGCTGGCTGTCCCCCCGTTTCCCCTGCCTCCCCCACGATCAGGGCTGGACTTCGATTTCTCAACCTAACTTTCAGTGTGGTGCCTAACTGCTAGTTTTTGTATTATTCCCCCCAATTTAAAAAGCCGAGCTTGGGCTTCTAGTTGGTCTAAGTCATGCCAAAAATGACCTCTAATTCTCTTCAGCCTCCCATAAAAGGAAAGGGATTCTGACGCAGGCCAAGAAAAAAATGCAATTAACAATCATTTTTTATTTTTTAGAATCACCTCATTTCTTTAAGTTGCCACTTGCATTTAATGCTGACATCATTCTATCCATCACTAGGAACTGCACCTCAGTAATCTCCTTTACTCCACCTCTCCCTCAGCTTCCGAGGCAGTCATCCAGGTCTGTAAGGGTTTTGTTTATTGTGCATTCATTTGTTGTTTTCCTTCACACTCTTTTCTTCTTGGACCTTTCTGCAGCTACCTCTCCACTGCAACAGCCTCCTAATTGCATGCCCCACTTTCAATGCCTCTTCCAATTTATCCACCCACAGGTTAATTTTTCTGTGACAACACTTTGATCATATCGCTTGCTGCTAAAACTACATTGTTGATAGATGTCTCAGCCTGGCATCCAAGGATCTTCACAACAAGAATCCCAAGGAGACCACGAGGCAACTGGGGTGGTGAAAATGCTTGACCTTCAGATGCAGATTGACATGGGTTCAAACCCTGATTTTCCCACATTCTAACTGTATACTCCTGAGGCTCCTTTTTTTGGTCTGAAAAGTGAGGGTAATAAAACATATCTCCTAGGGCATTCAAAAGCTCTTTGAAAGTCAGAATGGTGTTGTTAATAATTTGCATCTAGGTTGCAACATCAACTCACAGATGCTTATGCTGGGCAATATTCAATTACAGACCTGTCTGATTCAAAACCTTAAGTCAGTTGCCATCAATGTGGTTTTAATGCAGGCAGGTTGGGATCAGTATTCTACATGTTTTGGGGGCTGGCAATCTAACCATCATTTATAGCATTGTTGCTGATTTCAAACAGCTGACTTACAAATGACCTTTTGGAAATATTTTACTTGCAAGTAGAGAACTTCCTGTGTTATTAATTTTGAGAGTTGAATTTCCCCAATTGGCTGCTTTCCACTATAACATTGCTCTTTTAAAGTATTTCCCTGCAGAATTTCAATTTTGTGAGAGGCTGCTATGAATTCCTTGTGGGGGAAAAAGTGTACAGTTTTGGTGGACAGATGAAAATTATTGGTTGTCATGTCTAAGGTTTGCCCAACATCCGAGAAATGTGGTGAAGCCCTAGCACATAGAAATTTTGAAGCTGGTTCTACAATCTCAAAAAGTTTTAAGCCCCACTTTATGGTATAAATGCTCGGTTGGCACCAGGAAAATTTAACTCCACAGCCCAGGCTGGGTCTCTTCTCTCTGCCAGTTGTGAATGGCACCATCAGAGCAATCAACATTAATGTGTGTCCACGTCCGTTCACTCACTCTTGTATCCACACAGCAAACCCCCTCAGTGAGGCAAGTTTGGCGATCCCCGCAGGATAGATTTCATTCACATAAGCTCTTGCCAAGAATTTACAGGACTGCTAATTGCTTGATTCTCTTCTGAGGTCAGTAAGTCTGGAAAGTCTTAGGTGAAAGATAGCAATCATGCCAAGATTAGTAAAACAGTTATTTATTTAATAAGCATAATATTTTAAACCAGTCTCTGCAGATACAGTTTGCGGGTGAATGTGTGAATTAATATGCGCTGCAACATATTTTCTTTTTGTTTTTGCATCTTTAATGATTTGTAAAAATGAACGCATTTAGGATATTATTAAAATAAAATAGAAGTCAAATCCCTTGTATCTCTCTCTACCTTTGCCTTCCCCCACCCAGAGGCAATTACTTTTTAACAATTTGGGGTATCTCCTCCAACACTCTTTGTTTTTTTCCCTTGCAATAATCTTAAAGTTATCCCTGGGCATGCTTTATGGTTAGAACCCGAACAACACTGCCATTTAGCCTCTTACAGATTTTAGAACTCTTTCACACGCTGCTTATGTTAAACATAGAAGCTCGCTCTTTTTTCCAAAAGGAAAACTTTTAAGTTTTTTTTTTTCTCTATAATACTTATGTTCATGTGGGCAATCTATACAATTCCTTGACTATTGGGTTTAGTCTTTAAAATAACATTAGGACAACAAGGGGCGCCTGGGTGACTCAGTTGGTTAAATGCCCGGCTCTTGATTTCAGCTCAGGCTGTGATCTTGTGGTTTGCAGGAACAAGCACTGACAGTGCAGAGCCTGCTTGGGATTCTCTTCCTCTCTTCCTCTGTCTCTGCCCCTCCCCTGCTCGTGCTCTGTCTCCCTCTCTCTCTCTCTCAAAATAAATAAACAGGAAAAAAATTTTTTAATAATAAAATAGGGGTGCCAGGGTGGCTCAGCCATTTAAGCTTCCAGCTTTGGCTCAGGTCATGATCTCATGGTTCATGGCTTCAAGCCCCCCCGTTGGGGGTGCTGATAGCTCAGAGCCTGGAGCCTGCTTCAGATTCTGTGTCTCCTTCTCTCTTTGTCCCTCCCCAGCTTGTGCGCTCTCTCTCAAAAATAAATAAACATTAAAAAAATAAAATAAAATAAAAATAATAAAATAAAATAACATCAAGACAATGAAATAAATGGAGTGGAAAACCCAACATACTTTTAAAAACTAAAAACAACACAAAAAACACTTCATTATTCTTGACTGACACTTTTTTCCCCTAAAGGTTGTTTTACTGTAAAACAATAAAGAAAACACTGACATGAAATCATTTAAGTACCTGATCCTGTCCAACCATTAAAAGGATGTCTTTTTGCTTTGGCCTCAACCAACTGGGAAATAATATTGCAAGAATTCGGGCGTAGGAGGCGTATTCTGGGCTGGGGCTTTTGGCCACTTAAGGAATCAAGTAGAACCTTCCTCTTCCTGGGAATGTCCCACTTTTGAACAAGAACAGATAGGTAAGAACAGCAACATTTAAACTGCTCAGTTTTAAATGTTATTACTTTGTAAAAATATTTTTCCCTCCATTCCTTTCCTCCATTTGGTATCAGAAAAAGTTTTATAAACATCATGAAACTGATTTGGCTGTAAATGGAGTTAAGGTACCAAAACAAAGTGGAGTGAAAAACCCAAGGCACAAACAGAAAACCCTATGTAAACCCTCAAGTGTGGTCTTAGGGGTTTACAGTCACAGGAACAGTCAACTCAACCCCTGTGCAATGCGACTCCTTGGAGAGCTGTTGGATCCACACCAACAACACAGGGGACCTCAAACAATGTATTCTTAGACTGACACTGAGAAAACAAAAGTCAAGAAGCCAAGAGCGTTTATAGTTACCTTTCAAGGTCATCTGGCTAATTAGAGCAAAACAAACAAATCAATATGTAAATCTTTCATTTTTCTTCAAATCTTTGACAATAGGTGTTGTATGTCTTTAAAAGTATTGTGAAACTGCTTCAGCCATAAACTCTTTTTGACATAGAGGGGAAGGTAACTATGCAGAGTCAAGCTTCTATGTATGAAGAAAATGTTTTAAACTTGTATTATTTGATATAGCTATAGTTGGCCTTTTGCAATAATTGGCCTCCTGAAAAATGACGTATATTTTACATTTGCCTGAATTAAATTGCACTTGAGGGGCTGAAAGTGAGGGGGAGGGGAGTTCTGTACTGAAAATAATCTAAAGGGGCACCTGGGTGGCTCAGGCGGTTAAGCATCCAACTTAGGCTCAGGTCATGATCTCACGGTTCATGAGTCTGAGCCCCACATGGGGCTCTCTGCTGTCAGTGTGGAGCCCACTTAAGATCCTCTGTCCCCCTCTTTCTGCCCCTCCCCTGCTCTCTCTTTGTGTGTGTGTGTGTGTGTGTGTGTGTGTGTCTCAAAAATAAATAAATTAAAAAAAAAATAATCTGAAGATAAATCCTTTGAAGAATCTAAATGCCTATCCAGTAATTGGTAATTATATAGTATATTTGGGTTGTTGTGTGTGTTTGATGATAATGTCCAGCTACATTTTCATTTTGAAGGATTTACGTTCAATCTTCCATTTTATTATGGCAGAGTTTGTCAGATCTAATTTGATAAATATAAAACAGAAAAATTAATACTGGCTGCTTTAAAACAGTTGGGCATTGGTTGTTGAAATAATGTATTCAGATTGACTAGTTTTCAGAGTTCTTCTATGTTTGTCCAATATTAATAAATATTTATTGACCAGCTTCTCTGTAATAGGCCCTGAGTATAACAGTTTAAGCAAAAACAGACACAACACAAGCCCACTTATAATAATAACAGCAGCTAATACCATGTACTTACAACATAGTGGGCCCTGTGCTAAGCACTTTACATGTATTATATAATTGTATCTTCTCAATGACTCTAAGAATTAGAAATGGTATCATCTTCATTTCACAGATGAAAAAACTGAGGCACAGAGAGAGTGTTGCATACCTACCAAATGGTAGCATTGGGATTTTAGTCTAAGTAGTATGATTCCAGAATCTGTACTCATCACCATGGGGATGCACTACCTCTCCTATATTCTAAAAGCTCTCCTGGGGCGCCTGGGTGGCTCATTCGGTTAAGCGTCCGACTTTGGCTCAGGTCATAATCTCGCGGTTTGTGGTTTGAGCCCCGCATCGGGCTCTGTGCTGACACCTCAGAGCTGGAGCCTGCTATGGATTCTGTGTCTCCTTCTCTCTCTGTCCTTCCCCCACTTGTGCTCTGTCTGTCTCTATCAAAAATAAATAAACGTAAAAAAAAAAAATAAAAACTCTCCCTGTGCTATATAATATAATGGGTGAGGCATTTATTGAATAATCATGGAAGTAAATGAAAAAGTATAACTCTGATAAGAGCTATGAAGATAAGTATGGCAGGAACTCTTTGACTAGCTGTCACCAGAATGTTTCTCTTTTCCTTCTGCTTACAAAGTTAGGCTGTACTTCCCAGCCTCCCTTGCAGTTAAGTGTGCTCATGCACCTAAGATGTGGCCCGTGGAGCGTGGGTAAAAGTGACAGGCATACTTCCAGGGCTTCCAAGCTTCCTGATTGATCCTCTATGTTGTTCCACTACTACTCCCATTCACTAGCTGGAAAAAGTACAGTCCAAGATAGAAGCCTGGGTCCTTGAGTGACTTCATGGAGCAGAGTCCCCCGATGGTCTGCATTGGATAGTGATAAGAGTGAAAACATTTGATTATATCAAGCTAACAGAAATTTGGGGATTGTTTGTAATAGCAGTTAGCTTATCCTGACTCACACAGAAAAAGAAACCTTGAAGTTGAATGATGCCGAAAGAAAAAAAAAATAACTCAAACATGTGACCTTGAATTCATAATTAGCTTGGAGATGGTGTGTAAACAACTAGTGGAGGTAGAATTACCTGACAACTTTGTTATGTCATGGCAAAAGATTTGCTATAACTGTTGCCTGTGCAGCTCAGAAGGTAGCACACTACTTGCCTAGTAAGCCTATAGCTCTAGAGGAAGATTTTTGGAAAGAGCTAGAGTAGTAATGTGTGTTGGCTACTATTTGCTATCGTTAGTGAAGTATCACAAGAAAGAGAAAAACTCAAGCAAGAATTGGCTGATTTGGAAACGGAAATAAAAGAGACTTAGAGAAGTTCAGAAATTTGGAAGCTAGAAGATTAGAAAGCTGACTACTTCTAGATACCCAGATAAGAAACAAAATGTTAAAAACCTTTGAGCAGCAAAGGTCCATTTAGATCCAGTCTACAGCAATGGTTTGATTAAGAGCATGGTCTTCTCAAGTGCCTGGGTGGCTCAGTCTGTTAAGCGTCTAACTTTGGCTCAGGTCATGATCTCATGGTTTGTGGGTTCGAGCCCCATGTCAGGCTCTGTGCTGACAGCTCAGAGCCCGGAGTTTGCTTTGGATTCTGTGTCTCCCTCTCTCTCTGTCCCTTCCCTGCCCATGCTCTGTCTCTGTCTCTCTCCCTCTCTCAAAAATAAGTAAGCATTAAAAAAAAAAAAAAAGAGTGTGGTCTTCTCATCCAAGTCTAATGGCTTGAATTAGCCCCCACCCCCATTAAATCAGATCAGAGAGAGAGAGGAACTGGGAAAGGAAAGGAAAAACATAAATCATACTTGAGAATTATGTGTAGAAAAGAAGTATGGGTGTGGTTATTGGCACATGTTGCTGACTGGAAGAAAACAGATCAGAAGCCTACCAAGTTTTTGAGGGAATCATGTTCTCAAAGAAATCCTTTGATTATTTGAGTCGGAAATAACCTTTGGATCTCATATTTGCACCAGGAAGAAGTGAGCCGAACAGCCTGTGAGGAAGGTGTGTTCCTCAACACCCTCTCACAGAATAGCAAAGCCAGAGGCCATGGAGTATAATGAACAAGGAAATTCCTTGGAAAGAAGAGTAAGATTTAAGTGAGGAACTTGCCTTACCCTTCATAATGCTTATCCCAGCATTCTGGTTATGTAAGCATCATGCTTATCCCAGAAATCTGGAATTACTGTAGACAAATGGTCACTATATTTCTCCTCCCAGTTGTCCTTTTTCTGAATGAGCATTTATTTCATTTTTCCTGTCTTTGCCCTTATATATATATTTATATATTATATATATATGTATACATATAATATATATAAATATATATAAATATAAATATAAATATAAATATAAATATATATATATTTGGGGGGGTTGCTTCACTAGTTAGGATGAGCATGGGCTAATTTTGTAAAAATAAAGGTAACTGAAACAGAGGCTGATTTATCATGAAGTTAACGAAACTTAAGCTCTAGAGGTCTCTCCCAAGGCTTTTCCAAGGCCCTGGGAAAGTGTCTTTCCACTACAATCTCTCCTTTGTCACATTTCCCTTTATGTCAGGTGGTGTTGGAGTGGCCTCGGATAGTTTCGGTATACGGCTAAGAGAAAGCCGAGTTGAAGATACATTTAATGTCAGGCTTAATGAGACATACTTACGTGGGTTACAGTCACATTTAATTAAATTATTGCTGGCTGCCTTTGTTTAGCAATAGATTCCAGGAATATTCCTATGGGCCATTGGACTGATTTGCCCAGCATCCTGTCATGGAGGTGGTAGGACTAGGGATCATAATATACTATGAACATATGACTAGCACTGAAAGTGTGTGGGTCTTGTGGGAGAAATAAGGTTTGAAACATAAAAAGCCAGAAGTTAGCCCAGGGGATATTCTTCTAATCATTATATACATGATATATATTTGGTTCTCATTGATGTCAAATAAAATAGAAGTTCAGTCAGGAATATATACTCAATCATACAGTATGCATAATTTAAAATTCACCATACATTTTATTTATTTTCTTTTTTCTTTTAAATTATTATTTTTTAAATATTTATTCATCTTTGAGAGAGAGACAGAGACAGAGGGAATGAGTGGGAGAGGGGCAGAGAGAGAGAGGGGGACAAAGGATCCAAAGCAGGTTCTGTGCCGACAGCAGCAAGTCCGATACGGGGCTCGAACTTACAAACTGTGAGATCATGACCTGAGCCAAAGTCAGACGCTCAACTGACTGAGCCCCCAGGCACCCCCACTTATTTTATTTTTTAAAATGGGAATCGCATGAAATAGAATTCATCAGAATTCCTGCATCAATACTAGAAACAACCTGTACTATGTGTGCAAAGTGGTTTTTTATGCATTCCAACTACATCCCAATAATAAGACAACTTTGACAAACCATGCTAGAGGAAAAACTAAATTATCTTTTTTATCCTCTCTTTAAAAGTTATTTAAAAAGAACTGTCATGTTCATAACACTGATCTCATGGACCTGGTGTAACACTGGAATAGGGTTAGGTGTATAAAACATCTGGATATAAAACCTGTTATATAGCAGGATCCCCGTAAAAGATATCTATTAAGAAAAAAGAGGGGCGCCTGGGTGGCGCAGTCGGTTAAGCGTCCGACTTCAGCCAGGTCACGATCTTGCAGTCCAGGAGTTCGAGCCCCGCGTCAGGCTCTGGGCTGATGGCTCAGAGCCTGGAGCCTGTTTCCGATTCTGTGTGTCCCTCTCTCTCTGCCCCTCCCCCGTTCATGCTCTGTCTCTCTCTGTCCCAAAAATAAATAAACGTTGAAAAAAAAAATTAAAAAAAAAAAAAAGAAAAAAGAATCGTTGTCATATGAAGAAATAATCAGAGTATGCAACCGAGAAATTTAGTAAAAAACAAATTGGAGTTAACGTCCAGCAATTAAATGTTATATTTCTTGATTTTGTAAGATTTGTAGTATTTGTAGGCTTCTTAAAATGTGTAATCTGTTGTGATTTTTCTCTAAATAAATACTCCATTTAACCTAATTTTATACATTTATGTATACATATATATGAATATATATATGTGTATATATATATTTTTTTTTAGAATGGCCCCACCAATAGTAAAAGCTTCAGGCTGCACAAAAAGTGACTCCTTCTCTGAATTAAAAAATATATATCTGTATACTAGTATATCACTGGAAGTTCTTATTCTTTTAATTGACCTAAGGCAGAGAGTGTAGCTTGTGGACACAGAAGACCAGCTGTCAGAACTGGGGCTTCTCAAACATTAAGTGGTTAGGCTTAATAGGAACTTACAGATATAAATATGCCCATAGTAGGTAAATAATTTAATTTTGAAACAGGAGGAAACTCTGGATACCATTTAGTCTGTAACCTCAACTAATCTTGGCTGCCTAATGGCCTGTCTCTACGTGGTATGATATTCAGAAGACAAACAGGTCTGATATCCAAAAGGGACATGAAAAGTAATTTAGGGAGGATTTTTAGGGGGGATTTTGAAAGAGGCACCCCCGAGGGCTGGGGGGAGAAGTATGCTGCAATACAGAAACAAAATGTTTAACAATCCTTTTAACCATCTAATTCTAAGTCCCTCTCATTATGGTAGTTGCTAACCTCCTTTTTCTCATCTCCCTTCTTCAAGCTGTCCCTTTCACCCGCAACCTGTCTAGAATGACTCTAATTCCTCCCTCTCTATCTCAGCTCTTAATTACTGTATACATTAATTTAGTTGATGAGCACCTCACAGTTCTCTTTATTACTCTGATCCACACAACCAAGTCCTAAGAGGAACTTTGGAAACCACTGGAAGGTCTTTAGAAGGATGAAGAACAGGGTGAGCAGAGGAGACAGAAGGACGATGAAGGTTGTGTACATCATTTGGTTACAAGCCCAGTCCTTCCCTTTGCAAATGAATAAAGTGAATCCCAAATAAGTTTAGAGACTTGACGCTCACCTACTGAGTCTCAAGGAATTGGGCTGAGAACTCAGGCTTACTTTACTAAAACCCTTTGTTAGAGTTCATTAGTAGGCAGTCCTATGTTATGCCCTGTAAGGGGTTGCTTTGCAACTCTGGTGCAAAGAACATCAGGGGAAGTAAGGAAGTCTGAGTTCTAGCTCTGCTTCGACCAGGCTCCATGACCTTGGGCAGATCACGTCCTTTCTAAGGCTCAGTGTCCTCCCTGAAAAGGAGGCAAGGGTCTTGTCCAGCACTAACATTCCTGGTCTCCAGTTTGTCTTGAGCCCTAGCATTGGTGGTGGCCTTGAGTTAGGGACACTTGCCCCATATATCCCCTACTGGGACAGAGGGAGAACCCGAGGAAGGGAATCCTCCCGCATCTTGGTCGCCTCCTTGGTGTCCTCGTAGGACCCACGGGGTGACCATCTTTTGTCCAAGGGGTTCTAGTCTTGGGCTCCAGGGGTACTCCGCAGGCTCCCTGGGGGCTACGAGAGAGAGTCCCTCGATGCTCCTGAGAATCTCAGGCCTGAGGCCACCCCTTATCTCCACCTATTCGTAACCAGCTTCAAGACCCAAGTCCTACGCCCTCGGCAGGACCACTGCGCAAGCGCAGCCACTATTCCGGCTCCAGGAGGCAGGAACCCGAGGCCGAAGCAAGGTGAGAGGGAAGGGTCGACAAGCCCCCGCCTCCGTGTTGTCACGTGGGAGGCGGAGTCGGAAGCGTGACGGCGTGCGCGGGGGCGGAGCTACCGCTGCGCGCGGGCGCGGGGGCGGGGCGCGGCGCGGCGTTCACGGCTGCTGCCTGGGAGGGAGGCCGGGCAGGCGGCGGAGCGGTGCGGCTCGCAACCTGACGGAGAAGTGGCCCGGGCGGCCGCGGCTGACTGTCCCGGGGCGGACGGACCGACGGACGACGGAGGCGGGGGCTAGGAGTCGAGCCGGGCGACCTAGAGAGTGAGCGGGTCAGGCTCAGCGTTGGCCAGTCTGTCGGTCCGCTGAATGAAGTGCCCGCCCCGCTGAGCCCCGAGCCCGGCGCTTTCCCCGCAAGATGGACGGTTTCGCCGGCAGCCTCGGTGAGTACGGCTGGGGACTCCTCCGGCTTCTGCGCAGGGTGGGAGCCTTGTTCTGTCCAAACACAGCCCAGGCCCTGCTCTCCACCCTGCCCCTGGGGATGGTAGTAGTTCCACTGCACATGTTCCCCTCGAGGCTGCCGCCCCTCTACTGGCTCTGGTGGACTCAGAACCCCTCCCCTCCCCCATGCCCAGCCCTCCCCAGCGAGACCCTCCCTTCCTCCCAGCGTCCCCTTCAGTGCAGGGCCCTCCTTCCCCAAAGTGGAAACCCCCTCTCTCAGAGAGGCTCCCCCCCCAGTAACTGGTACACCCCTCCCATACACTCACGGCTCCCCCCACAGACCCATCTTCAGGGTTGGAGCACCCCTTTCTGAAACCCTGACCTCGCTTCAGGGCACAACATTCCTCCCCCCTTTCCACATACTGAACTCTCTTTCAGAGTGGAGGCACCCCTCACCCACGCAGAGGGTCCCTTTTTAGGGTACGGACCCCCATTCCCTCTTCAGGAAGAGGGCACCCCCCCCCCCTCAGTCTTCACTTTAAATTTGGAGGCTGCTTTTAAGTATCTTTCGGTGTCTGACAACTTCCCTTCTCTCCTTCCACTTCTCTGAACATTTTGCAGTGGTGGAGAGAACTAGAAGCACTGAAGCATCATTTGCTTAATACAGGAAAGGAAGAGGTGCATCTGTGTTGGGGGACCCTCTTTAAAAGAAGAGTGAAAGCAGAAGTATTTTCTGGCTCTGCGAGCATGCTGGGGAGAAGTAATCCTGCCCAGTGAATCCATAGGAAAGGGGGCCTCTGTCAGGGAAAGAAAGGATTCTCCATTTTTGGAATATGTTGTCTTTGTGGAATGGAAGAGGTTATTAAGTAGGCTGCAGTATCCTTCCAGTGTTCCCTTTCACCAGAATAAAGGTAGTAAATTTTGTAACTAAGGGAATCAGAACTGGAGGCTGGTACTCAACTGCCCTATAATCTGTGTCTGGAATTACTATTCTTTGAGGCCATTGGAATCTGGTTACTGTAAAGATTGAGCTCAACTGTTAGGATGGTGAGAGAAACAGTTTCTGCTTTGGCTGATTCTGCAGTTATGTGATACCTGCTGCTGGATTTATATTTTCAGTGTTTTATGTGGAGGTAGTTTGTCTTCAGAAGCCTTTCTTTTGCATTTCTTGATAATAAATCCCTGGTTGGTGAGTGTTCATGGATCAGTGCATGATCTGGCCATAGGCCATACTTTATTCAGCCATGTTGGGATTAGATGAATTTTTTAAATCTAAAGTAAAAAAGTTAGTCGAAGAGCATTGGACCCATTACTGGTATTAAATAGTAAAAACCCTAATTTTGGCCCTGGCCCTCTATGGGAAGAAAAGAAAAACACACACTAGAGTGCTGTGAGAGTGGAAATCCTAAAATAGGAGACAACTGAGTGTTTCTCTTTCCTCCCAAAGGCACCTGTTGCCCATTATCTAACCTTTGATGTCTTATAATTCCTTACATAGTGAGGTTGTTTCATTCTTGACTCCTTTTAAAGAGGCATCAATTTTTCACTGCTTTTTAATTTTTTTTTTTTTTTAAGCCTCATGGGTGCATTTATTCGCTAATCATGACTGAAAGACTTGTCCTATATGTTCACAAAGAAGTGACCGTATACTAGGGCAAAAATTGAGCATAGTGGGAGATGTTGTGGGACTGAGATATCGCTGCATTGTCGGCTCCTCAGCTTTTAGGAATGGTGGGTGACTACTCAGTAGAAATCCGCTTTTATTTCTTTTCTTTTTGATTCCAAGGACTTGTGGAAGGCTTGCCAAGGCTTCATTTTCACTAAGTGTTTTGAGGGAGTCTTTCTTACCAATTGGGGGCACTTAAGTTTATTTTGAAACAGTAGATACGCCTTGTTAAATAACTTTATCCCTTCTTATCCAATTCATGAGGCAACTGATATGAGAGATTGGACTATGAAGATGAACCGTTGTTGGGGCTTCACTTTTCATAAAGAGTTTTATAGCGGACCCCAACGGTAGATATTTTTTGTATTCATTTGATGCCGTCCTTGAGTGGATGAGACTTTTCTTTAGATACGGTGTTGATCAGCTGCGGGGGGGATGCCTCTCTCTAAAGAGAGGAACCTCTGTCAACAGAGAAGGAAAGAAATGGTTCCTGGAAGTATTTCTGAAGCTGCTCCTGATGAAGCTAGTTTTCAACAGGAGCTCTGTGCTTTCTCTTTCTGTCCCCCTTGTAAGAGTAAAACTAGGCCCCATCTTAATCGAAACCTCTAAGGGATGAGGGGTGGGGGAGGGGTAATGCTGGTATATTTTACTGGTAGTCTTTAAACAGAGCTTTGCTTAGCTCTTGCCAAATTGCTTGTTTCTGTTCCCTGCAGTTCATTTAGTCTAGAGCTTACATTGATCTTTATTTTATCATTAAGAGAGCCATGAATGTAAAGGCAAGCACTTGTATTCTAGAAGGTGTTTAAAACTTTTTTTTTTTTAAACTAAAACAATTCAAAACATGTGAAGTTCCTCTGGGGCCACAAGTATTGAAAGCATTTATTTATTCTCAAGGAGGTATACACGTATATCTCCTTTTGTATACCAGATGGGTTCTTGAAAAAAAAAATGTGAGAAAACTACACTTATATAAGCAGAAAAGTTAGGTGCTTTATAAACAGAATGATTCCAGAGAAGCTGATTATTTAAGGGAGTCTTCTGCTGAATAATAAAATCCATTTGTAAAGTGGAAATCTTAAAATTCAAACTGTACCCATAATGGTTGAGTGTTTAGATAAGGAAAACACTATTATATGCATTTTATAAGATGTACAGTGGCAATTAAAACTGTGTAGTGGTTTTTGAAATTGTTGAGAGCAGTGTTAGGGGATTGGTTATGTTATATGTGTCTCATTGAAATTATATACTGTTGTATTACTTTTTGTTTTACATAGAAAGTAAAGGATGCTTTTAATCTCTGCCGCCGCTGAATTTTAGGCAGTTTGGCTGGCAGGTGCTTGTACTCTGGAATTTCCCTTAGGCATAGAATCTTTTAGTTCACAGACTATGGTAATTTAAAAAGGCAGCTACTTTGGAAACAATTTAAAAAAAAAATTAGGGTGGGGGGGAAGTACCCTGAACAATCTATCTTGATATCCTGCCTTCAAATTACTACACACACACACCCACTTAACCCTCCCACCCCGCGCCCAGACTTACTTAGGTGCCTTTCATCCTTAGTCTTTTTTAGCATCTCTTTTTCATAACAAAGGTATTTTTTTTAAATATTTAATTCATTTTTGAGAGAGAGACAGAACATGAACAGGGGAGGGGCAGAAAGAGAGGGAGACACAGAATCCGAAGCAGGTTCCAGGCTCTCAGCCGTCAGCACAGAGCCCAACGTGGGGCTTGAACCCACGAACCGTGAGATCATGACCTGAGCCGAAGTCGTATGTTGAACCAACTGAAACACTCAGGCACCCCAAAAAGGTTTTAATTTTAAGACTTTTATCTTGGAATTAGCCTAGGGGTTTGTCAGTGCTTATACTTTAAAAAAAAAAAAAAAAGCCTGTAGTTAACCATATCAGTTTTAACTTTCTGCTCCAAAGGTTAAAAAACAAAACTCAAAAGTTTTTAAAAATAAAAATGTCAGTAAATGAAATTGTAGGGTTAGTATCTGTAAGAAATGTTACATTTTGGTACAGGGTATATGAACAAACAATAGCAGTGTGCTTCCATTTATTAAATATTTTAAGAAAACAATCTTAACATCACAATATTAGAACTATTTTCATCTCATATATACTCTTAAAGAAACGATGCAGTATGTGATTTTTAAGTATTAATCTAGTCTTAAGCACTGTTTATTCACATAAAAATGTTTCTCATACAATATTACTTGGGGAACTTTTTATTTATTAGTTGTCTCTTGAAGGGCTTAAAATAGGCTTAAGTTATATAAGAAATGAATAGTAACTCTTACATGGTTACTACAACATCTGTGACATGAGTTTAGAGTATTTCTTAGTATGCATGTGGGTTAGTACCTGTTTTGTGACCAGTACTGTACTTGGTTGTTCTTATGGGAAGGACAAATATAAGACATGCTTCTTGTCCTTTAGGAGTTTACTCTCTGGTTTTAAATAGATACCCAGAGATGTTAAAGCATGAGGAAGGACCAGAAATGGGACTAGAGAGGAGAAACACCATTTAGAATGCTGTGCTATGTATAAAGCATGTAACTTCCGAGACAGAACATGTGGAGATTGCTGAATGTACCTCTATAGAGCCTGGCTTTTTAAGACAATGAAATAATTTATTTAGCTCTCCAAATACAGGGAGTGAAATTACTAGGTCTTTTCCACCTTATGTTTGAGTAACATGTAGGAAAAGTATTGTCTTAATTTTATGTCTATGAGTCTATTTCTATAGCATGTAAAACTTCAGTATTCCTAAGAAATTTGAGAACATTTTTATTTTGAAATGGGTAGGTTCTAAGACTTTTAATAAGTCTAAGGAAGTAATCCACTTCAGCTATAACCTCAGTATGGAAGATTCTCAAATCTGGAGTTTATTTCTGTATCTGTGTATGATCTCTTGTCCTGTAGTTTTAGCTCTTTCAGACTATTATAATGTCTTAACATTGCATATTGCTTTATAATTTACAAGTACTTTATCTCACTTAATCTTCACACTAATCTTGGGAGAGAAGAAATTATTCTCCTTTTATAGATGAGGAAACAGGTTCAGAGAGTTTGTGATTTTTTAAAAAAGAGACTATTTGAATCCAGGTGTTTCTTTTTCCTTTCTTACTTTTTTTGGGGGGTGGCTAATTTGTTGACTTTATATCCAGTATAACACAATACAAAGAAGAAAGAAAAATAAATGATCTTTCCTTTAGCTCATCTGTATGCAGCCGATGTTAACATGTTGATATACTTGTTTTTAGTCTTTTTCTATGCCTAATTTTTTTTTTTAATGTTTATTTATTTTTGAGAGACAGAGAGCAAGAGCGAGCAGGGAGGGTCAGAGAGAGAGGGAGACACAGAATCCGAAGCAGGCTCTAGGATCTGGGCTGTCAGCACAGAGCCAGTGCGGGGCTTGGACTTACGGACCGCAGGATCGTGACCTGAGCTGAAGTCGGACGCTTAACTGACTGAGCCACCCAGGCACCCCTCTATGCCTAATTTTTTACACAGTTAAAATCATACTGTAGATCCAGTTTTGTTGTGTTTTTGTTTTTTTGCTTTTTTTGGATACTGACCATTTTTTTCCACTTGAACTCCGATTTTTCTTTTTCTTTTTTTTAAAGTTTATTTTGAGAGAAAGTGCAAGTGGGGGAGGGTAGAGAGCTGGAGAGAGAATCCCAATCAGGCTCCACACTCGCAGCATGGAGCCAATCTCAGGGCTCAAACTCACAAACTGTGAGATTATGATCTGAACCTAAACCAAGAATGGGACACTTAACTGACTGAGCCACCCAAGTGCCCTGAACTCTGATTTTTCTGATGGAGTTCAATATTCTTTTCTGTACCCTACTACTAACTCTTTATAACCTACTCCTGCATCTAACATATCCTGAATCTGAACTCCTCTTCCTCTAAATCAGCTTCTTTTCCTTATTATCCATTGTCTGTATCATCCAGCCTTGAAATATCAGAACCATGTTTGATCCCATGCCATTTTTGCCTGCCACATTAAAATGTCTTCTGGGACTTTTCAATTCTTGTCCCCTTTTCTCATCCCTTACTTTCCTTTTCCCCAGCTACAGTTCAAATACTTAATTATTCCATGTTTGGATTATTGCATAGCCTAAAGAATTTCCACCTTGTCCAGTTTATTTTATATGGGGTCGGAGGAGGGGGGCTTCAGGTTAATATTCCTAAGGCAATGCTATGATTGTGCCATTCACTCTCTCCGCTTCATTGCCCTGATGACCGAATTCAAACAAGTTAGCCTTGTTCTCTAGGTCCTCCATTATCTCCTTGTACAGTCTTAAGCTCTGGCCAAAGATGACCTGTGTCTTGTTCCCCAAATTTTGGTGCTTTTTCATCCCTGTGACTATTTCTCAGTACCCTTCAAGCCCCAACTCAAATACTGTTTCCTTTCTAAATGCCTTTCCTTGTTTGTTCCTTTTCATTCATTTCCAGCCCAAAGTACTGAACTTTTATCCTAAGAGCATTCTTAGGGCACTTATCACGGGATGTTTCTTATAAGGTAGAAATAATTATGACGAGTCTTAGAATTATTATTAGTTTCTCCAGCCAAATTATAAACCCGTTGAAGACTAACACTCTTGTGTGTCTTTGAAAGCTCACAGCACAACATTGGAGATTTTATGATCCAGCAAAATGTGGGGAAAAAATTAGGGGACCAGTATATAATGGACAACTTACAACCTTCACTTTCACCATTGTTTCATAAAAGAAAGAGCTTTTGAAGATGAAAAAATTATATACAATCTCAGAATAGAGTCCTTTAAAAAATCACTCATTATGTTCTTATTTTTCTTGTTTCACTTGAAGTGAGTGAAAACTTTGTCCCAGACTTTGTTGGGAGTCTAATCTGGTAAAGAACTCCATGCCAGGTTCTAGGGTAGCGTTTTTCTTTCTTTAAAAAAAAATTTTTTTTTAATATTTGTTTATTTTTTGAGAGAGAGAGAGAGCGTGGGGGGGTGCAGAGAGAGAGACACACACACACACACAGAATCTGAAGCTGAGCTGTCAGCACAGAGCCCCGACACCAGCCTTGAACTCACAAACTGCAAGATCATGACCTGAGCCTCAGCCGCTTAACCCACTGAATCAGCCAGGCACCGCTAGGGTAGTGTTTTTCAAATGTAGGTCTTGTGCATGACTTATAATTATGGACTTAGAAATTTATTTGGGATCAAGACCAACATTGAGAAGAAAAAGAAGGAGGAGGAGGAAAAAAAAAAGATTATAAGATATCAATGCTTCACATGATATTGCTTCAAGAAGCTTTTAATTTCGGTTGTGTATGTTTGCCGTAGGTTGCAGTGTAAAATTTATTTCTTACTATGGGTCACAGTCAGATGAAATATATACTTTTAGTGGCTGATCCTGATCTTTGAGAGACTAGGTGAGAAGGTTGACATCCATATGAAAAGTTGGATGAACATCAGAAGTGTTTGTAATGAACTGTGTGCTCTGTTTTCCAAAAGTTTTTAGGATCTGAATATAATGATTGGAATATAGTTAGTATCAATAGCAGTAAAATATATCTGTAGTTCTAGAATCAGTGTAATTCAGGCAAACTCAGTATGTAGAAATATGGTTTTATAAAACTGTTAGGCTAGGGTATATTTTTTACTTTGCAGAAGGATTCACCATGTTGTGTTTTTTTAGCTTTCCTGATGAAGTTGTTTATGTCTTGACTGGTTCTCCACCTCAGTAGATATTCGAAATCTATCCAGTCTTTGGTGGCGGGGTGTGCCTAGGCGGCTCAGTCAGTTGAGTGTCTGACTCTTGATTTTAGCTCAGGTCATGATCCCAGGGTTGTGGGATTGAGCCCCATGTCAGGCTCTGCAGGGAGTGAGCGTGGAGCCTGCCTTAAGATTCTCTCTCCTTCTCTGTCTCTCTCTCTCTCTCTCTCTCTGTCCCTCCTCTTTCTCTGCCCCTCTCCCCAGCTCACTTCTCTCTCTCTCTCTCTCTCTCTCTCTCTCTCTCTCTAAAGAAAAAAAAATGTATATTCGGTCTTTAAGGCATGGCTCAAATACATTTTTTTCCTAGAAGCTCGGCCTAATATTCTAGTCTTGCACTTAAACCATTGTACTGATGCTCCTAAAGTAGAGGAAGTGAGCACTACACCTGAGGGATCTGGGAGTATAGCCAATCATTGATAGATAACTAAATCTAAGGCGATATTTGATGAGGAGCAGGTTGTTTTGCATAGTCTTAAATATCTCCCCATATATTGCTCTTTAATTTCAAAGGGGGAAAAATAGTAACTCTATACTGTGGTAAAATCAGACACTACCTTAAGCATGTGATCAAAATGAATAGCACTAGTGGACATCGTGTGCCTCTGAATATAATGTCCTGAGAACAAATCATTTATGTAGTTCTCCATCCACGAATGGATAACCTGAATCTAATCTTGAGTGAACTCTGAATTGGGAAGCATCCTATTTTTTTTAAATGGTGGAAAGACTGGTTTTGTGGTTTTTTTGTTTGTTTGTTTTTTTAATTATACAAAGAAAGGCTGTGGAATGTTCAGATTAAAGGAGAGTGGAGAGACATGACAGCTATTGCAATATGTGATCCTAGACTGGATCTTACAGTAGAAGGGAAAATGCTATAAAGGGTATCATTGGATCATTTGGCAAAATTGGACTATGGATGGTAGATAAGATAAAATTGGACTGCAGATGGCAGATTAGATAAAAACCTTTACTGAAGGTTTTCACTATCCTAAGGTTATGGAAGGGAGTATTTTTTTTTTTCTTAGGAAACACAGAAGTTTTTAAGGATAAAGAGCCATGGTGTATGTAAGTTATTCTCAAATGGTTCAGAAAAAGTTATGTAATATGTATGTGTGTTTTTTATATGTATATCTGTATTTGTAATGCATGTGCATAATCACGTATATGTATATGCAAGGAGGGAGGAGGCTCATGTGCAAATAAAGATGAGTAAAATGTTAACAATAGGTGAAATTGGTAAAAGCTGTATGGCTATTTTTTGTGTTATTCTTGTTCTTATAGCTTTTCTGTAAGTTTGAAATTACTAAAAAATCATATGAACTTTGCATTAAATTCCATAATACAGCATTTTAAAAGTATAGAAATGTCTCCTCTCTCTGAAAATTCCAGGCAAACTCATGGGATAAAACTGTGGCTGTAAGAATATGTTCCATGTATATCATGTGGTTTCCTTTTATCCCTAGGTCTCAGTTTGAGAAACATGCCTTTGGGCCTGAGGCAGCTGTGGTTCAAATTTAGCCGACAGACATGTTTTGTTTGGCACTTTTGAGTGTTTTAAAAATTGGGAAATTTCACATAAAAATCTGGGTCTCTGGTTTCTCTTGAAAAAATGGAATGATCTTGCCCCTGTGGGCTTGCATTCCACATGATCTATATATGCACGAAGTGGTATGTCAGATAAGCAGCCTCAGTCCTTACCTTACACCTAGCTTGTTTCAGGTATTTACTTTATTGCCTGACCTCTGTAGGCATGTATTTGCAACATTACTCTAGCCCAAGAGGTGGTGGGGGTGTCGGTCTTCATGCTCATAACATTTTGAGAATTTAGTTGTTGCACTTAATTATATATAACTTTAGGGGCACCTGGGTTGGTTGAGTGTCTGACTTCAGTTCAGGTCATGATTTCATAGATTGTGGGTTCGAGCCCCCATGTCGGGCTCTGTGCTGACAGCGCGGAGCCTGCAGCCTACTTCAGATTCTGTGTCTCCCTCTCTCCCTCTCACTCTCCCTCTCTCTCTCTCTCTCTCTCTCTCTCTCTCTCTGCCCTTCCCCCACTCGCGCACGCTGTCTCACTCTCTCAAAAATGAATAAACATTAAAAAAAATTTTTTTAGATATAACTTTATATACATCCTATAAACAAAGTCATTCTCCTACATAACCATTCTACAGCTAAGAAAAGTAGGAAATTAATATGGATACATTACTACTATCTAATCCTCAGACCCATTCAAATTTTGCTAATTGTCTTAATAATGTCTTTTATAGCAAAAAGATCCAGTTCAGAATCAAATATTGCATTTAGTTGTCATGTCTCTTTAGTCTTCTAGTTGTCTAGTCTTTTCTTGGGTTTTATGATCTTGATACTTTATAAGATTACAGGCCCGTTGTTTTGTAGAATGTTCCTTAATTTGACGTTTCCTCCTGATTCAATTCAAGTCCTGTATCCTTGGCACAAATGCCACAAAGGTGAAAAACTGTATTTTGTTTCATTGCATCCTGTCACGTGATGCATATCTTTGAAATGTACTATTACTGATGGCCACTTTGATCATTTGATTAAGGTGTTGTCTCTACCTGGCTTCTGCACTGTAAAAGTACTTAAGTTTTTTTTGTTGTTATTAGTAAGTATTTTGTAGGAGGTGCTTTGAAACTTTGTAAATATTCTGTTCCTCATTGGACTTTCAGTTTATTGGTTTATTTATCTCTGTATGGACTCAGGTATCCTATTTTTTTCAATGGGTTCTAATCCATTATTTATTTTGATGCTCACATTGGCCCCATTATGGCTAGTGGATGCCCATTCATGCTAGCTTCTGCATTCTTTTGATATGTTCCCATCATTCTTTTGAGGACTTTCTTGCTTTTTGACATAATGAGATGATGTGGACATAAAATTCAACCCATAACAACATGCATATCTATTTTATATAATTTTAAATAGGGTTCAGATGAGAGTTTGAATTGAGTCTTTAGTTAGCTAACATTTTTTATGTTTTTTAGTAATTTGTAACTGCATAGTGTTTTATCTTACACCTAAAAATTGTGTCAAACCATAGACTAGGTCATTAATGTAAATTAATTTGAAGATATTTGTTAGTGGGAAGTCAGGATTATATTCATTACTATTCTGTAGTATTACTATTACTGTGTTTCAACAGTCAGCAATTATCTTGGAGCAAAGTACTGTTAGGTGCTCTGTATGTTAGGGGGGTTGGGTGAAAGAAAATATATTTAAGCAACAAAATCAACCATGTTTTTTTCCTTTACAAAATTGTGATCAATCTTTCCTTCTCAGCAGGTATAAATATAAACTTTAATGCATTGTATTCATTATTTGGACATCTGATCTCCTTAAGCTGTGTGTCTAGAGCATAATTTAACTTATTCTTGATGACTGATGGTGGTTATTATGAGCGTCAGTCATGGTTCTTTGCTGTAACACAGCGGTGCCTTCAAGAGCTTTTGTGTAGCACTGTTTGTTCCATATCCTAAATGACTCTACATAATTATAACTGTCTTTGCTGTTGCTTATCAGCTAGCATCAATGTGCTTTATTGTATTATTATGAAATCTCACCCATAATATTTAGTTTGTGACTCTTCTTTCATTATTGGACCTTAAATTTGACAGTAATTTCTTAATATCAGATATCCAGTCACATATCCTGATTGTCTCAGAAGTGTCATTTTACAGTGGTTTTTTTAAATCAGGATTTAAACAAGATCCATATATTGCGTTTGGTTGCTGTGGTTCTTAAGTCTTTTAATATGTATTTCCCTTTCCTTTTTCTCTTTCCTTTGCAATTTGTTAAACTAGACCTTTTGTTCTGTAGAGTTTAATATAAGTGCTGATTGTATATCGTTTGATGTTTTTTCAGCATGTTTCTTTGTGTTCTGTATATTTAAATTGAAAGTTATGGATTTTTACATATTTTATGTGTTTCAGCATGTTGCCATTAATCTTTTTTTTATGCTCAGATTTTCCCATGATTGACCTGTAGAAGCATCTTTAGATCGACTCCTGAGTCCTAATTCTAGTGGTCTTTGCTGGTTTCCTTGCTTTCTGATGTGACCGTGTTCAAACTTTCTTTTATACTTCTTGCTCCAATTTCTGCAGTCAGCTATTTCTCTAAACATCATTCCTTTGGACACGAAATGGTACTCTAGGCTCTAGAGGTGCTCATTGTTACCGGATTGGTTACTGTTTCCAGTCTAGCCTTTCTTTTGATTCCCAATTTTAAATTTGCTGTGGTCTAGGAAGCCAGATAACAAAGCTGGTTTGACTTATGTGTAAGGATTGTTTTGAATCTTAAAAAAAGAGGAATCTAAAGATCAAGGCCTATGCCTACTGAAATTGCATGGTATAGCACCTACAGGGATAAGATCATACTTAATAAATATTGCTAATGTTGGTGTTATTTGAATAACAGGATACCACATGTTTTTCAGAGGAAAATAATAGACTTCTGAATGAGGACCTTAATAAAATGCATGAAGTTTTTAGTTCACAAACTTGATTTTATATATATAGGTATATTTAAAACATAGGGTTCAGATAAGTATACATATATGTTAAAAAATTTTTTTAATGTTTGTTTTTGAGAGAGAGAGAGAGAGAGAGGGAGAGAGAGAAAAATGAATGAGTGGGGGAGGGGCAGACAGAGAGGTAGACACAGAATCTGAAGCAGGCTCCTGGCTCTCAGCTGTCAGCACAGAGCCCTATGCAGGGCTCAAACACATGAACCGCAAGATCATGACCTGAGCCGAAGTCGGCCACTTAATCGACTGAGCCACCCAGGTGCCCCTGTATATATATGTTTTGAATTGTAGACTGTTTATACTTCCAGTATTTTCTTTTGTTAATATTATCTTTTTTTTTTTTTCTAAGATAAATCTCTGGCTCGGTGAGATATTAGTGTACTATGGAGTCAAATTATGCTGTATTATTTTTGTCATATTCCATGAGAATGCACTTCTTTTTCCTCTTTAATTTTTTTCCAGAGAATGTATTTTTTCTGACTTTCCAAAATTGATGACTTCCTAAAGTTGAGATGACTTCCCTTTTTAAAACAAAACTGTTTAGGGGCGCCTGGGTGGCGCAGTCGGTTAAGCGTCCGACTTCAGCCAGGTCATGATCTCGCGGTCCATGGGTTCGAGCCCCGCGTCAGGCTCTGGGCTGATGGCTCAGAGCCTGGAGCCTGTTTCCGATTCTGTGTCTCCCTCTCTCTCTGCCCCTCCCCCGTTCATGCTCTGTCTCTCTCTGTCCCAAAAATAAATAAACGTTGAAAAAATAAAAAAAAAACAAAAAAACCAAAACTGTTTAGTGTTGATATCTTACGTTTTTCCTTAAACCATCTTCTACTCTTGCATGCTGGTCTCGATATCACTACCTTTTGCTGATCTTTAAGTGATAGTGGAATGCTGATGTGTAAGTGACATATTAGAGCAAATGACAAAATTTGTTTGCAGTTTTCTTTGAGCCATTTGTTCCAGAAAAGTGTCATAACTGAATCCTGTTGGTGAGTGAGTAGGTTTTTGTTGTTTTTTTTTTAACTTTGAAGGATATCCTGTTTTCAGTTTAGTTGAGGCATAGCCTTTGATTTTCTTTGACTGCTTTGAGTACCTCTTGGCATTCATTTTATTTCTTTAGTCTCTCCAGTTATAATTAGTGTGGATATGTTTTTGACATAAACAACCATTTCTGAAATTTTAGGATCTAGTTTGTGGATTATTTGCAATAAAGTACTGGGGAACAAAGTTTAGAGTAAAGCAAGATGATTGGGAAAGTAATTAATATTTGACTTCCTGAAATTTTTGTGAATAAGATTCAATGATTATATGCATGCTGAAACACACACTGTGAAACTCTTCATTTTGGTTCACTAGTGCATACTGTAATGGCTCAGTATGTGGGTTTGTGTCTCATGTAGACTACTTTTTTATTTTATTTTATTTTTTGTTTTCTGGTCATAAACATATTCATTAAGTAAATAGAATTTGATTAGCTTCTTTGGATCACACTCTGGGCTAAGTGCATTGGAAAATTGGTGAATGAGACACTTGAAATCCCTGCTCTCATGAAGCTTTTAATTCTGTTGGGGATTCAGGCCATATTTATTCAGGAAATATTTATTGAATGCTTGGTATGTGCTCAGCACTCTTCCAGATATAAACAGAGCCCTATGGAGCTTATAACGTAGGCTTTTAAAATACAAAGTAGTAAGAACTGTGATGATGAAGTATAGGAAGCTTTGGAAACATGGAGGGCTCCTTTAAGCCTCCACCATCCAGCCTTTTTATTGTTTTGTTTCGTTTCGTTTTGTTTTGTGTTTAGAAGCATGTCTTTGTTTAGGGTGTAAGCAGAAAAATAGAGGTCAGGACATAGTAGCACTCCAGCTCTTGGAAATCGCTTAAAGGAATGATATTTACTTTTTTTTTTTTTTTTTCTTTTGTCCTCCTCCCATATACCTGAGAAAATGACAGGCTACCTACCAATAGAGACCACTTTGGTTGCAATTTTCAACCTATGCCACCGTCATCAACTGTGTTCTCCTGGTTATCATCCTAATTTAAAGCAGTGAATTCTGTGACTTATATTCTCTCTCTGTCACCTGTGTAAGTAGTTTTCTAAGATACTTGCCTTTTCTGTCTTCTTAAAAAAATTTTTTAAAACATTTAAAACATTTATTTATAGAGAGAAAGCACAAGTGGGGGAGGTGCAGAGAGAGAGAGAATCTTAAGCAGGCTCCGTGCTGACAGTGCCCTCACAGGGCTCAGACCCATGAACCTCAAGATGATAACCTGAGTCAAAGTCGGTCGTTTAACCGACTGAGACACCCAGGCGCCCTGTGTTTTTCTATGTCTTTGTTGGAGTATGAGTCCTGTGATTGTTAGTTAAGTCTACAGTCTTCAGTATACTTCCTTTAGGAAACAGTCATTGATGCTATACTCTATAGACTACATTTCAAGAAATTTGGTTCAGTTGAATAACTTTTTCAAAGAGGGTAGCAAGGCAAAGACACTAACATTTATTCAGCTGTGATTTAGGAACTATGTCAGACACTTTACATAAATTAATAACTTTCTAAAGGACACAAACATGTTAATTTAAACTTTAAAAAATACCCTCAAAAAATAAAAAACCTTAAGTGTGACTTTTAAGTAAATCGAACAAAACTGAACCTGTTATTGCAACCTTTACATGGGGATGATGATTATAGTAATATTTGTGAAAGCTTTTTGGTGACTGAAAGCTCCCAAAATGAAAATCTAATAGATCAGCAAATATTTATTCAGCAACTGCTACACACCAGGAATTGTTTTCATACTGGGAATATGTCAGTGAACAAAAGAAACAAAAACCCCTGTTGTATTGAAGCTTATATTATAGTGAAGGGAGATAGACGATAAACAATTTTCATTAAATTATTTACAGTAGGACGTCAATGATCCTGTATAAACATTGATGTCTGCATTGTCAATTATAAACATACTATCCTTTTTTCATAGAATAGATAATGATAGAACCTGTGTGGGGTTTGGTTGTGTCAGATAAGCTTAGAGAAAAGTAATCGTGGGGATACAAATCAGGTAAAACATTGACAACTGTACTGAGGCTACTTTGTTATCATACCTCAGCATCTGATCTTATGATAGGGATTTGGAACATACATACTTTTTTATTTTTATTTATTTATTTTACATATATACTTTTTTAGATGTTCATTCTCAGATTCTTAGTCTTTTTGTTTCATCATTCATATTTAAAATTTTATTGTTTACTATAGTATTTTTTAGTATTTGGACATGTATTTCTTTCAGTTATAACATTTTTTCTTGTGGAAGAATTTTGATTGTATTTCTTTAAAATCTTACGTAGTTTTTTACCAGGTTAATTACTATAGGTTTGTCTGTTTATCAGCCTAGATTCAGGACTCCTATGTATTTACTCAGGAGAATTCCCAGGATGCAGCAGAGCTCTCCAGACAGCTGTTTGTGGGTGGTGGTGATGGTGGAGGCAAACAGTGGGTTGTGTGATCAGGATGAGGTCACCTCTTTCACCTTCTGGCCCTCTTTCTTTCCGGACTTTAACACCTACTTTGGTACTTAGAGCAGTTTGGGCTGTTTGCTGTGCTCTGAACAGTTGTTTGGTAGTAGCACCTATAAGATGATATTAGATGTTTTTTGGACAGAACTCACAGGGATATGACTCTGTCATGACAACAACAAAGAAGTCATTTCGGTAGTTTGAAAACCACTGATGTGGTTTTAAATGTTCTGATCCACTTTAGGCAATTGTTTTGATGTCTACAAATGAATGTTTTAGCTTTTGATCTTTTCATACTCTGATTTACCCTGCATATGGCCACCAGATTATTCTTTCAGTATATCAACATTTTGTTACGACCCAGCTTAAAAACTTTTTATCATTTCCAATTTCTATGAGATAAACTTTTAGCTGGGTCTCCAACCTTCCCTGCCACCTGGCTCCAACTTAACTTTTCATCTTCAACCCTTACTCTACTACCTTTTTGGGGGGAATCTTCTGTGGATACTTTCAATATCCCTTTTTTTGCCATAAAATATTGACAGACTTAACCATACACCCTAGGAAAATGAGGGAATTTGAAAACCAACAGATAAGAAAAAGATACATTCCTATGAGTTGTATGAGAAAATGTCTTTAGAGCAAGGTGTTGAGAATTGTCTTCTTACCCTGCTTATTAATCTCTTCCTACCTCTTATCACTGACATTTTGTGTAATCCTAGATAAGCCAGTCTGTTATTTTGTCAAAGTATTGTACTTCTTCAAAACTAAGCGTACTCTGTTCCTTTGGTAATTTGGCATTTTTGTTATCAAATAAAATACATTTTTTAAAGGAATCTCTACACCGATTGTGGAACTTGAACTCACAACCCAGAGGTCAAGAGGCACATGCTCTACCACCTGAGCCAGCCAGGCGACTCTAAGATACATTCTTGATAGCAGATTCTCACAGTCATTTGTTTTGAAACATTACAGAATACCTCATTATCATATCTTGATTTTAATGAAAAAGAATAAAGGGTAGTTTTGAGATTTCATTTTTTAAAAATCAGCTTTATTGAATTATGCTTTACCTGCAATAAACTGTGCTAATTTTAAGTGCACAGTAATTATGCCTTGAAAAATTTGTATAGTTGTGTATCCATTGTAACAGTCAAGATATAGAACATTGCTGGGGCACTTGGGTGGTTCAGTTGGTCAAGCACCCAACTCTTGAATGTGGCTCAGGTCATGGCCCCACGGTTTGTGGAATCGAGCCCCACATTGGCCTCTTCCCTGACAGTGTGGAGCCTGCTTGGCACTCTCCCCCCGCTCCTGTCCTGCATTTGCATGCACAGTGTCTCTTAGAAATAAACATTTTTTGGGGGCGCCTGGATGGCTCAGTTGGTTAAGCATCCGACTTCGGCTCAGGTCATGATCTTGCGGTTTGTGAGTTCAAGCTCCGCGTCAGGCTCTGTGCTGACAGCTCAGAGCCTGGAGCCTGCTTTGGGTTCTGTCTCTCTCCATCTCTCAGCCCCTCCCCTGCTCATGCTCTGTGTCTCTCTGTCTCTCAATAATAAATAAACGTTTAAAAAAATTTTTTTTTAAGGAAATAAACATTTTTTTTAAAAGATACAGAACATTTCCATTACCCCAGAACGTTTTCTCATATTTCTTTGCAGTGGTGCCTTCTACCTCCAGTTACTGGCAACCACTGATCTACTTTCTATTGCTATATTTAATTTTTTTTAGAATTTCATATAGCTGTGACCTTACAGTCTGGTCTTTTGTGCTTTTCACCTAGCATAATGCTTTTGAGATTCATCCATGTTGTGTGTTTAGTAGTTTGTTCCTTTTTATTGCTGAGTAACACTTTATTATATGAATATACCACAAATTAGTTTCTCCATTCACCAGATGATGGACATTTCAGTTGTTACAGTTTTGGGCTATTATGAATAAAGTTGGTATGAACATTTGAATATGTGTGTCCCCATAGCCCCTGCAACCACTAATCTACTTTCCACCTCTATGGATTTGTATGTATGGTGTTCATTTTTTTAAAGTTTATTTATTTATTATTATTTTTTAATGTTTATTCTTGAGAGAGAGACAGAACACGTGCAAGGGAGGGGCAGAGAGGGAGAGAGATACAGAATCCAAAGCAGGTCCAGGCTCTGAGTTGTCAACACAGAGCCCCATGTGGGGGCTCAAACTCGTGATCATGACCTGAGCTGAAGTCGGATGCCCAACCAGCTGAGCCACCCAGGCGCCCCAAGTTATTTATTTATTTTTAAGATTGAGAAACAGTGAGCAGGGGAGGGGCAGAGAGAGAGGGGGATAGAGGATATGAAGCGGGCTCTGTGCTGACAACAGAGAGCCTGATGCAGGACTCAAACTCACAAACTGTGAGACCATGACCTTATTCCTAAAGCAGACGCTTAACCAACTAAGCCACCCAGGTGCACCATATGGTCCTCATTTTTTAAAAATTGGATGGTCTCTGCTGATATTTTCTTCCAGATTGTGGCTAAACTTTTCATTTACTTAACAGTGTCTTTTGAAGAGTGAACGGTTATTTTGATAAAATCCAGCTTAGCAATTTATTTTGATGTTCATTTCATTGTTTTTTTTCTTTTATAGTATGTATTTTTTGTCTTATTTCAGAATTTTGGTTAATCCGAGATCACAAAGATTCTAAAAGAAAACTGATTCCTCTACTCAGAACACTTCTGACACTAGATGTATGGGTTTTCCACACCAGGAAATTCTGACACTACCTAGAGTTAGTGCAGATCCTACAGGTTAAGGCTTCAGTCCCACAAGATTACCTCCCACTTCAGATGCCAGTTACAAGTTTGGGCCTCAAGTACTTCTTTTTAAAGTTTATTTATTTATTTTGAGAGAGAGAGAGAGAGAGAGAGCGCGAGCGAGCATGCATGCATAAGTGGGAAGAGTGGCAGAGAGAGAGGGAGAGAGAATGCCAGGCAGGTTCCTCACTCCATGCTGAGCCCAATACAGAGCTTGATCTCAGGACCATGAGCTCATGACCTGAGCCAAAATCAAAAGTTGGACGCTTAACTGACTGAGCCATGCAGGTACCCCGGGTCTCAAATACTTCTGACTGACCAGTTATAAATGGGTAATTCCTGTGGCCCCCTCCTTGGGTTTGACAGTTTGCTAGATTGGCCCACAGAACTCAGGAAAACACCTTATTTACTATTATTGGTTTATTACACAGCTACACCTCAGAAATATTCAAATGGAAGAGATGTATCAGATAAGGCATGTGGGAAGAGGAGTGGAGCTTCCTTGCCCCTCTGAGGGTGTCACCCTCCCAGCAATTTGATGTGTTCATCAACTGGAAGCTCTCTGAACATCATTTAGAGTTCTTGAGGAGATTTATTATATAGGCACAGTTGATTAAATCATTGACCGTAGGTGACTGAATTCAATCTCCAGTCCTTCTCCCCTCTCCAGAGGTTTAGGGGGAGGGGCTGCAAGTTCCAACTCTCTGATTACCTGGTTGATTCCTCTGGTAACCAGCCCCATTCTCTAAAAGTTACCTCGTTAGCATAAACTCAGTTCCTCTCACCCCTATTACTCAGAAAATCCCAAAGATTTTAGGAGTTCTGTGCCAGGAACTGTAGGCAGAAATCAAACAAATACATATTTCTTATGTCAGTTTTTCTCCTGTTATTTTCTTCTTAAAGTTTATCATTTAAGCTCTTATTTTTAGGTCTGTGATCCCTTTAGAATTAATTTTTGTGTATAGTATGAAGTAAGATTTGCACATTGATACTCCTTTGTTCCAGCACCGTTTATTGAGAAGATTAGCCTTTGTCCACTTGTGTCACTCTATTTCTGGACTCTCTGTTCTGTTCCATAGATTGCTATGTTTATCATTAAGCAAATACCACACTGTCTTGGTTAATATAACTATATGGTAAATATTTCAATAAAATTCTTTTTTACATTTGAAAAATAATGTAGAGGAAATTGAAACTTTGTAGACTGACAGAAAAGGATATATTTCAATGATTGTTGTTAACATTTTATATTTATATTTTAGAGTTTACTTTTTAAAATTTCAAGAATATGAAGAGTAGGCATTAGTATCTTTATTTTACAAATGAGGAAGCTATAAGATTTAAGAGGGCTAGTTTGAGATCATGTAATTAGTACAGTGAAACAAGTGTTACACCTTCAGAAATCCAGTATGCTTTCCAGTACACCATACTGTTTTCACTTGCTTATGTTCTTTTATGTTGAATATTGGAGAATGAGTATTTTATGAAAAATTCAATCAATAAATTTTTAAAATGGAAGTATAGAGCTATAAAAGAACATTTAATACATTTTCTTGGTCACAAGATACATTAAGAAGTCAAAATTGGGCTTTATTTTTTTTCAGTGTTGTGTTTTACAACTGGAATATTTATTTTTTCATTTTAAATTCAGAAACACAGGAAAGAAGCAACAGGATTTGTTAAATGAAAGCTGAAAGATTCCTTTTAAGAGAACTCTTCCGGGGGTGCCTGGGTGGCTCAGTCGGTTAAGAGTCTGACTTCGGCTCAGGTCACAATCTCCAAGGTTTGTGAGTTCAAGACCCGCGTGGGGCTCTGCGCTGACAGCTCAGAGCCTGGAGCCTGCTTCGGATTCTGTGTCTCCCTCTCTCTCTGCCCCTCCCCTGCTCGTGCTTTGTCTCTGTCTCTGTCTCTCTCAAAAATAAATAAACATTAAAAAAAAATTTTTTTAAAGAACTGTTCCTGTTACAGAATGAATAAGTCACAGGGATGAAAGGTACAGCATAGAGGATATAGTCCTAAATAAGTCCTATAAGTAAATAAATAAATGGGGGGTGGGGTGATGGTGAAGAACTGTTTTAAGATTTGAGATATTCTTCCCAAAATGAGAACAAGGATAATAAAACTTAAATTTTAGACTGTTTGTGTGTGAGTTGTTTATATTTTCTTCTGTTGCCAAACCTTACTCCTTGAGTCCCTCCCCGCTCATACCCCTACAACCTCAGGTCTTAGGTAGGAGGTTCTTGAAGGAGTGCTGGTGAAAGATGGTGACAACTGGGGTTTGGGTGGTAGTGGTGAAAGAAGTGGTAGCATTTGGAATATATTTTCAAGAGCCTATGGGTGTGCTGGTGGGTGGATGGTAAGGGATGAAGAGAAGGAATGAGTCATGGATAACTAACTCCTAGTTTGTTAGCCTGGTCTATTTGGTGGTGCTGTTTACTTGGTGTGGGAAAGACTTAGATGAACTGAAAGAACTATACAATGGAGGAAGGGAAATCAGAAGCTATTACAGCCCTTTTCCAGGTTGGTTGTTTGTTTTTTTTTTTTAATTTAAAGTTTTTTATAGAAAGTAATATCACATATCAGCCTGGAAAGGTAGAGGCAATATGAGATTACTTACGATCCTACCTTCCTAACAAGCATTTTAAGGGTTTTAGTGTCTGTGTTTACCATGTTGTATAGGAGTTGGCAAAATTTCCCTAAAGGCAACTACTTAATTCTGTTGTAGCATGAAAGCATCCATGGACAGTCTAACAAATGGGTGTGTTTGTGTTTTGATAAAACTTCATGGACAATGAAACTTGGATTTCATTTAATTTTCACATACTGCAAAATATTCTGTTGTTGATTTTTTACCCCCAAACCTTAAAAAATGTAAAGGGGTGCCTAGGTCGCTCAGCTGGTTAAGTGTCTGGTTTCAGCCCAGGTCATGATCTCATGGTTCATGAGTTTGGAGCCCCACATCAGGCTCTGTGTTGACAGCTCAGAGCCTGGAGCCTGCTTCAGATTTTGTGTATGTCTCTCTCTGCCCCTGTCCCACTTATGCTCCGTCTCTCTCTCTCAAAAATAAAAATGAACATTAAAAAAAAATTAAAACAAAATTAAAAACAACAACAACAAAACAATTCTTAGTGCACAGGCCCTACAAAAATAGATGAGATTTGGCTGTCCACCCATCGTCTGCCAACCCCCAAACTTACTATGCATTTGTTTTGTACTTGATATGTGTATACATATGCACAATTTAAGTTTATTAAAAACTAAAATGATTACATTTGTCAAATCTGAATAAACCCTGATAAAGAGTTTACAAAGTGGCTTTATATTCATTATTTCTTAACAGTAACTGTGTACATAATTGAGGACAGATATACATTAACATTAGGATTTTCTCTTCCATTTCTCTGTACACATTGGCTTTGTTCTTTGAAATAAGCCTTTTCCAGAGTCAGGAGTCATCCCAGTAGTTCTGGAACAACCTTCTCAGTTTCCTTTTCTTGGCACTAGCTTGAAAAAAATCCAAAGAAAGGATTTTGGTCCTGCTTACATCCAACTTTTTAAAAAATGTTTGCTTATTTTTGAGTGAGAGCTGAGGAGGGGCAGAGAGAGAGATGGAGAGAGAATCCCAAGCAGGCTCCTCATGGTCAGCTCAGAGACTGATGCAGGGCTCGATCTCACAACCTGGGAGATCATGACCTGAGCTGAAATCAAGGCCTGGACGCTTAACCGACTGAGCCATCTAGGCACCCCTGTACATCCAGTTTTCAAGCCCACAGCTAATCATTGTGTATGGAAAGGTCAAGGTCATCAAGTAGGAAGATAACAGTTTTCAGTTGAGACCAATGTTTAGAATAATATGAGGGGGATTGAGTAGTTTCTCAAATGAAGGGAAAGGGTAGAACACATGGCCACTTGGGGGAGTTAAGAGTTGGACAAGCAATACCACATCAAGTCTGTTTACAATCATTGTTTAATTTATAGATTTAATTTTATATTCTTTTTATTTACCTATTTGTATCACCTTCACTTCTCTTTTCTTCACTCTAATTTTCATTGCCCCTTGCTTTATCATCATCTCAAATTGAATTTTAAAAGTCCCTACTTTTGAGCGTCTCCTCCTCAGGAGTCTAGATCTTATACCTCAGTGGAAGTTACTCTTTTCTTCTAAAAAGTCTGTGCTCTTTGCATTGTTTCCTGACCACTTCCAGTCCCTCAAACACTAATGTGCTTTTATGACAAAGATCTTGGTCCTCTCCTGTCACTTTTATAACATGAAAGCCTGGATGAGAAATACGGGAAGGTCATTTCAAAACTTTGCATATTAAAATGAGTGTGTGTTGCTAGAATAATTGGCTTCCACTAGAATTCAAAAGCCTAGAAAGCAGTTGCTGTTGTCTCAGAGTTTTCAGAATAATTGATTCCACTATCATTGTTTTTAGTTTTCTCTAGTCCTTATCTGGAGACCTTGAGATTCTTGGTACATGAATAGAAAGCATTCAGGATTTTGCTAATCTAGAGAAGTGATAGGTGAAACCAACAATTGCTTTGTAAGCTTTGAGATGGTGGAGGGTATGGCTGGGAAGCTGTGGGAATTGACACGTTTGGCTGGTTGGATTCATTAGCTAAACATTAGTCTTTAGCTATATCACAGCATGCTTCATAGTAAATACTACATAGTGTGCATGCAATTTACTCTGCTGAAGGAAAAACTTCTAAAAGTTTTGGGGATGAAGAATAAAAGGAGGAAAAGTATTTGGAGTTATATCTGTTGTGTAATTGTTTAGACTGAGTGGAAACATTTCTTAGGAAAGAAATTGGTGTTGCAATTTTATTTCTTAGGGCCAAATCCAATCTAATGCTATCATAAAGACTAAAATGATTTAATTTCTTTTAAGTTCTTTCATCTCTGACTTTTTTTGGGGGGGGTATTTATTTATTTTGAGAGAGAGAGAGAGAGAGAGAATATGAGCGGGAGGGAGGGAGGGAGGGAGAGAGAGAGAGAGAATGAATGAATGAGAATGAATATATCCCAACCAGGCCGTGTGATGTTAGCACCAAACTCTATTCGGGTCTTGAACCTAGGAACCAGGAGATCATGACCTGAGCTGAAATCAAGTGCTTAACCAGCTAAACCACCCAGATGCCCCTCATCTCTGAGATTCTTTTCTTTTCTTTTCTTTTCTTTTCTTTTCTTTTCTTTTCTCTTCTCTTCTCTTCTCTTCTCTTCTCTTCTCTTCTCTTCTCTTCTCTTCTCTTCGGCAAAGGTGATTGCCATTTTGAGGTTTTTGTTTTTGAGAGAGAGAGTGAGAGCAGGGGAGGGGCAGAGAGAGAGGGAGACAGAGGAACCGAAGCAGACTCCATTCTGACAGCAGCCAGCCTGACCTGGGGCTCAAACTCATAAACTGTGAGATCATGGTCTGTGCTGAAGTTGGATGCTTAACTAATGGAGCCACCCCACATCTCTGACATTTCTTAAAGGGTCGTTGTTGATATACACTGTTTTTCGTTTTTTCACGGTTGTTGTTTATCTGTTAAGGGTCATTATATGCATTTTTTTTTTAATGTTTATTTGAGAAAGAGAAAGGAGCAGACAGAGAGAGAATGAGAATTCCAAGGAGGCTCCACACTGTCAGCTGTTGGCAAAGAAGTGCAGAGCCCAACTTGGAGCTGGATCTCATGAACTGTGAGATAATGACCTCAGCTGAAATCAGTTGGTCGCTTAACCAACTGAGCCACTCAGGGGCCCTTTGCATTTTTTTTTTTTTTAATTTTATTTATTTTTTTTTTTATTATTTTTTTTTTTTAATTTTTTTTTTTCAACGTTTTTTATTTATTTTTGGGACAGAGAGAGACAGAGCATGAACGGGGGAGGGCCAGAGAGAGAGGGAAACACAGAATCGGAAACAGGCTCCAGGCTCCGAGCCATCAGCCCAGAGCCTGACGCGGGGCTCGAACTCCCGGACCGTGAGATCGTGACCTGGCTGAAGTCGGACGCTTAACCGACTGCGCCACCCAGGCGCCCCTAATTTTATTTTTAAGTAATCTGTACACCTACCATGGAGCTTGAACTTACAACTCCTGAGATCAAGGGTTGCATGCTCCACCAGCTGAGCCAGCCAGGCTCCCCTATGCATTCTTCTTTTTAATGTGTTGATCTTTATCATCAAATGGTTTTGGAATGTCCCTGTTACCATTTTCAAGGCAATTTATGTGCTCATTTTAAATAATGTTTATAATATCTTTTTTTAATACTCTACATAAATACACACATAAAGATGGTTATCATAGACTTTTCTAATGTGAATGGTTTATTTAAAACTGCAATATCTTATAGTATCTGGTGAAGAAAATCAAGTCCTTTTAAATACAAAATATAAATATATTTGTATTTTTTCAGTTATTTTTCACTAAAAATTTTTTATTGGATTATTTATATTTTTATTGTTGATTTGTTGAACTTATGTACTGTGAATATAAATCCTTTGTCAGCTATATGTGCCATTAATATTTTCCTCCAGGTTGCAGCTTGCCCAGTTATTTTCTTAATGCTGTCTTTTGATTAATACTAATTCAAAAATTTTTATTAAGTCTAATTTATCTTTTGTTTCCTGTGGCTAGTGCTTTTACTTTATACTGTTTCAAATTAATTTCTGTATGTGGTATGAGATAAGGGTTAAAGTTCTTTTTTTTTTTTTTTTTTAACGTTTATTTATTTTTAAGACAGAGACAGAGCATGAATGGGGGAGGGTCAGAGAGAGGGAGACACAGAATCTGAAACAAGCTCCAGGCTCCGAGCTGTCAGCACAGAGCCCAACTCGGGGCTCGAACTCATGGACGGTGAGATCATGACCTGAGCTGAAGTCGGCCGCTTAACCGACTGAGCCACCCAGGCGCCCCTCTTTTTTTTTTTTTTTTCTTAACAAGCAGCAGTGTTTGTTAAAGACTTTGCTTTACTTCCCAATTAAGTTTTGAATATTACATTATAAAATAATTAGTTCTCCAAGTAGTTACATGGTTGGCTAGCTCATTGGTTATAGAAACTGTGCTTCTGAGGTCAGAATTACAGGTTCAGGATCCAGCTAACTTAGCCTTGTTTTGTGGCCATCCAGTTAATTTACCCAGTTTTTTCTAACCTGTGTTATCTACTTAGTAGATTTGTATTGTTCTCAAGTAAAAGGGCATAGGATAACTCCATTGTGCTACCAAATAAAACATAGAGCATATGGGACGTGATAATTCATCAATTTAATTTTGTGTGAAAGACAGTACATTGTTACATTTTTTAAAGGATACAGTGTTCATAGTAATATAGGTGCCTAATGTGTCATGCCCAGTTTTTATGACTTCCTAAAATAAGCAGAAATATATTCATTGTAGTAAACATTAGGAAATAATTTTCTGGAGTTTTGTGCAGAGTGGGCAATGTAGCTATGACACCATAAAGCCCATTTGTTAGGTTTTGTGAGTAAATTATGATAATTATAAAAATATAAGACAGGAAAAATTTAAATGTAGATCTACATAGATTTGCGTTAGTATATAGATATATTACATAGACCTAATCATTGGCTTACATTTTTGAGATACCAGCATTAAACATGAGTTATCTTTTAAGAGGCTGAGTTTGCATTATATTACTCTGGTAGAATTTGTGCCAGCCTTTGGTTAATCATTATCTTGTTGATTATGTTTGGTTCAAGATGATTCATTTTTCAAAGAGCTTTATTGCAACATCATACATTTACTACAGGAAGCCTGGACGGAAATGGAGCATTAGGTCATTGTAGATTTTTTTCCCTCAATCTTTATTGCACCAAGTGTTATTAAAGTTAATTATTTTTCAGTAACTGAATTCTCTATGGAACCTAGTATTTCATTAACCAGATTTTATAGGATAGGTTATTCCTTTTTTGTGGCAGACAAATGTGTCTTTGAAGACTGTTTAGATATTGGTGATATTTCATACCATACTTTGACTACATTTAGATGGAATATTTTATTTTCATTAAGTTGAGTATTGTAATTGAGAATTTTGGAATCAGATTTGAGATTGAACCTTACTTACAAAATTTGCTAGCTTTGGAAGCTTGGACAAGTTAATAAGTCTTAGTTTTCTAATTAGTAAATTTGGATAAAAATACTTACATTGCATGATCAGGATTAAAAGGGTATATAACAGAGTATTTAGCACTTAATTCAGTGTAAGTTGTTGTAGTGCTGACACTAGCTTATGGTAAACATTTAGGTTAGGGGTGCCAATCATTTAGCTCTCCTCTCTCCAGGTGCTAAGAGATAAGTAAGGGACACAGCATTAAGGCACATACCCCTGTCCCTTTCTAAAATTTAGGCTTTCTGATAATGCTGGTGTTTGAGAACATAGCATAGATCTCTGGACTGGTTGGGAGTTGGCTGCTGTCTCTAACAAATCCTAGAATATGGGACTTGCCTGTGGGGAGAGTTCAGTCTGCTGTGCTTATTGTGCATACATTTACCTGGCAGCTGGCTGGAGGATTACAGGCCTGCTTTACACACCAGGTTATCAGCCTACCTGAAAGCCTGAGGAAGAGCAAGAGTGAGAAAGGGAAAGAAGACTATTTTCTATGCAGTAACTGCATTCCTTGTTAAAAATTTGGTCCAAAGAAGAATTTGGATTCTTAACCCGTCAAATTAGAAGCTCCTACTCCTCTCCTCCCCAAGAAGAAGCATAAGTTTGTGGAGTACAGAGAAACTGGAAAAGTTTTCTGTAACTGGCCCTGTGGGAAAGAGAAGGGAAGTCCCATTTTTTATAGAGATTAGTGTAAGAGTGCCTGTCTACTTAAAAAAAAATAAATTTCACTTATTATATACACTGTTCTTGTAGGCTGTAGAATAATTCTAGAAAAGAGCTGTGCAAGAATGTAAAGCAGCCATGCTACAAGAATCTAAGTAAATGTTGGCTTAAGAAAGTAAATTGGGTCTTTGTAACTTATTAATAGAAAAATGATTTATGGTGAAGAAAACCCAAAAGAGATAAACATAGGCAATAAAATAATAAGTCCTCTTTTGCCAGTGTTCTGTTTGCAAAGATATATTTAAGACATCTACTTAACAAAATAATGTCTTTTTTTAATGAAAATTCCCAGCAGTAAATTAAAAACAGACTTTAGAAAGGAAGGTGTATAGTGTAAATTCAATACAAATTGTAGGTCTTTTCAATAAGTAATTTTAGTATCTAGGAAATACATTTTACCTTAAAAAACAAAGATTTGTAATAATTTCCTGGCACTGTAGAAGAATCCAGTGAAAATATATCAGAATGGTGAATAAATGTCATTTAAGCCATTAAGTGTATTTTTAGTTATCAACAACATTACATTTCTGGAAATAATTCAAGATGTGCTTATTCCCGACCCCCCCTCTACCCCTTCTACCCAAGATTTGTGAGACTGAATTAGAGGAATAATATATGTTCTTATAATTTGAATATATGTTATATGTACTTATATTAGGATAGTGGTTAAGAATCTGGGCTCTAGAGAGAGTCACAGTGCCTGAGTATAAATCCTGGCTCTCACAATTACTAGTTTATGTCCTCAGGTTATTTGATGTTCTGTGCCTCATTTGTAAAATGAGGATAAAGCTTATGTCTAGTGTATAGGGTTGGTGTGAGGATTAAATTAGGCTATTAGTGACTTCAGTGGAATTATAGAGACCATTTTGCTACAAGGTAGGTGGTGAATGGAAAATGAAAATGTCAAAACAACAACTGTAGCTTACTCCTACCAGAGCTTTCTTCTGGGAGCTCGTGGAGGGGTCTGACTTAAAATTGGGCATGAATTCTTTAAGTTGATAGAGATGTGCATATATTTATATGCTGAGAGCAAATAACCAGTAGATAGGTTAGATGTGAGACAGACAGGACATGTATTTAATGGACATAAGGTCCCTACAAGATAGTAGTAGGAGTGTACTACAGAGCACTGGGAGAGGATTAGTATTTAACCAAGGAAATGACTGTTTCATTGAGTTTGGAGAAAAGGATGTAAGGATGCTATATTGAGAGTATTGTTCCTGAAGTCTACTATTTTCTTTTTGAAAGAGGAGATAAGGGCACTTTTTTTTTTAATTTTTAACTTTTTCTTCTTTCTTCTTTTGAGAGAGAGAGAGGAAGCATATGAGCAGGGGAGAGGGGCAGAGGGAGAAAGAGAGAGTCTTAAGCAGACCCCACGCTCAGCATGGAGCCTGATGCAGGGCTTGATCCCATGACCCTGGGATCATGACCTGAGCTGAAATCAAGAGTTGGACGCTCAACCGACTGAGCTACCCAGGTGCCCGAAGTGAGGACACATTCCTAAAGTACGAGAAGTGGTGGAGTTGAAAGCTAGAAGGGAATTGTGAAGATCTGAAATACTTACTGAGGTTAATGAGGAGTTTACTTGGGAAATGTAGAGACTCAGATGAGTTTGGTGGCTGTGGATTTTGTGGTGACCTCTGTGAGGTGTACCCCCCATGCCTACTCTCTCTGCAGTATGCTAGTAATGGAAGGACAAAACTTAGGAGAATAGTGTGAAAAGACCTAGGGACCAAAAGCTGAAGGTAATGTGGTGAGAGTGGTTGAAAGGATGTATCCTGGGTGCCTGGGCTGGATAGGGAAAGGATTGAAGCCAAGAGAAAGCTTATAGGTAGGGAGAAAATGGAGGAGCATAACACCAAAGTTCCATGAGGTTAAAAAAAAGTGAAAGAGCTGAAGGATAAGAACTGGTGGTTATAGGCCACAGTAATGAATTTTAAGATTTCAGATGTTTAACTGTTTTGGATGGTAAGGTCCAGAGTCGTCACGGAAGTAGATTATTTGAGTATATTGGATATGAAGACCGTTGTAGTTGGGTTATCTTCTCTTTAAGGAGGAGAGCAGCTATAGGTCGTTCATATGGATGTGAAAGTCACTCAGATTGTTGATGACCAAAAAGGCAAGGGAGGTGTAGTAAAACAGACATTAAAATTCTTTGTAAGTTGGGGAGTGACGGGGAAGTTGGTGGATGATAGTAATGAAAGTTAGTTAGATAGAGCCTAATTACAAGTAAAGGAGGAAAGTTGTAACAGGAGACTTTCAGAGTAATCATATGTGTGCCACAACAGGAAAAAGATAAAATGCTGGTATCTCCTAGTCTGTTGTATGAGAGGTATAGAGAAAGATAAGTAGAGTGAGGTCCTGTAAGGGGTCTAGCAGAGTTTGTTTATAAAAGAAAAGCAGCATTGCAAAGGACATAGTGAAAAGCATCGGAAAGGAAGGTAACCTTTCAGGAGAGAGGAGGGGTGGGAAAGAGGACGAACCAAGCTTATGGGAATCCAAGGTCTGTCATTGACTAGTCACATGGTGAATGTGTTAGGGAAACAAAAGTCATCTGTGTTGTTGTGGAAGCATGGAAGGAGGCCATTTTCTATAAAATGGTGATAACTATTACATAGAACACCTTTTGTGTCAGTCTCAAACAATTTTGATAGGGTATCATTTCTTAATAGGATGAACAATGGCTGGGAAAAATACGGTTGCCAGTATTTAGAATAGAAATATTAGTACTGTGTAGACATGAGTAGGGAAGTAAGTATTTCAAAGGTAACTGCTTATGACCTTTGCTATACACTTAGCTAGAAATGGTAATCTTTTGTGAAATCAGTGTAAATGCTTATGTGGATAAGTGTTAATTTGTGGTTGTCAAGGCAAATTTAATTTGTTTATTCAAATACGTATTCTTATTTGCTGGTCATATTTTTTGCTTGAATTCTCTTAGTTGAAAAGGTAGTTTCAGAAATTGTGGCTCTAATTCAGACTCAGACTTTCTTTGTGGAGACAGTAATCCTCAAGTTCATCAGTTTGGCTCTAAATATCAGAGCATTTCTAAGTTCATACCTAAAGGATCATTTTAAATCTTTTTTTGGCATTTTTAGTGTTTTTGCAGACACTCATATAATAATATTGGCATGTCTGTTATTCAGTCTTTTGTGGGAGAAAATAGCATATAAAGCAAAAGACTGAAATTTCCAGTGCTTTGCAAGGAAGTGTAGGGGAAACAGGCAGGAAATGGTGGCCCACCCACAAACTACCACTGTGTAGTCTTTTAGTCCAGGTCTTTGCCACCCCTTTTCTCCATGGATTGCCTGGTGTGTTTCCCTAGGGATGGTCCAGATGAAGGAAGTGCATTGCATCCTCTAATTATTGACTGCAACAGCAACATGGCAGTGGTATGTAGTGCTTCCCTAAATTCCCAAGTTTGGAAGACCAGGGTCTTTAGGTTTATGACTTAGTTTAAAATTTGAAGTCCATGTAAATTTCCTTTTAAGTGAAGAATACCTGTATTCTTTTTTTTTTTTTTTCAACATTTATTTATTTTTGGGACAGAGAGAGACAGAGCATGAACGGGGGAGGGGCAGAGAGAGAGGGAGACACAGCATCGGAAACAGGCTCCAGGCTCCGAGCCATCAGCCCAGAGCCTGACGCGGGGCTCGAACTCCCGGACTGCGAGATCGTGACCTGGCTGAAGTCGGACGCTTAACCGACTGCGCCACCCAGGCGCCCCTCTTTTTTTTTTTTTTTTTTTTTTTTTTTAATGTTTATCATTTTAGAGAGAAAGAGAGTGTGAGCAGGGGAGGGGCAGAGAGAGAGAGGGAGATACAGAATCTGAAGCAGGTTCCAGTCTCTGAGATGTCAGCACAGAGCCCGACGTGGGGCTTGAACTCATGAACCGTGAGATCATGACCTGAGCCAAAGTCAGACGCTTAACTGACTAAGCTACCCAGGTGCCCTGTGGAATACCTGTATTCTAATTTCCATCAGTAGAGTTGAATTTCTGAACATTTTGTGATTTGTGCTAATTTTCAGGTTGTTTTTCTTGGCCACAGGCTAGCTAGGAATTGTAACTTTGAAAGCATTTCCATAAAAATGTAGCAATTTGATTAAATGAATATATAATTGTAGTAACTAACATATATTGAGCACAACTATGTATCAGGTTCTGTTCCAAGTTCTATGTATTGACTCATTTAATTCTCACAGTAAGCTTATGAAGAAGTTAGTATCCCCATTTTATAGATGAGGAAACTAAGTCTTGTGTTAAATAACTTGCTCAGTGACATATAGCTAGGCTCAGTGTATGTCAGTTTTTAACTTAGTTTTTGAAGTTGAACTTATGGCTATTAAACCTTTAAAAACTTAAAATAGTATGATGTAACACTTTCCATAAGTATCATTTAAAGGTAAGTTTATTTTTCAGGCACCCAGGTGGCTCAGTTGGTTGAGTGTCTGACTTTGGCTCAGGTCATGATCTCATGGTTTGTGGGTTTCAGCCTGGCATTGGGCTCTATGCTGACAGAACAGAGCCTGGAGCCTGCTTCAGATTCTGGGTCTCCCCCTCTCTTCCCGTCCCCTACTCACTCACACGTTCTCTTTCTCTCTCTCTCTCAAAAAAGTAAACATTTTTTAAAAATTATAAAATAAAGGTAAGTTTATTTTTTTCTTCATAGCCCAATAGACATAATTTATCTTTTTATGGTAGTCTCTTTTTTGTTTACGATAGGATCTGAATTGAAAACATTTTGAGTATATATTATATACAGTACAGTTTTTCTGAACTTGAATAAATTTGGCTTGTCATTAAGCAAACCAAATGTCTTAACATAACTATAATTAAAGTTAATATAACACAGTTCACTTGAACATTATGTAGATTTTATTTGTATTATAATGAATGATATCATTGCCTATAGAAATAGTTGTACAGGGTGGCCATAAAGTCTGGAATCACAGATTAATATTATAAACCACTTTTATGTATATTTATCTGTTTCTGTAGCCACCCTGTATTTTTTTTTTTTAATTTTTTTTTCAACGTTTTTTATTTATTTTTGGGACAGAGCGAGACAGAGCATGAATGGGGGAGGGGCAGAGAGAGAGGGAGACACAGAATCGGAAGCAGGCTCCAGGCTCTGAGCCATCAGCCCAGAGCCCGACGCAGGGCTCGAACCCACGGACCGTGAGATCGTGACCTGGCTGAAGTCGGATGCTTAACCGACTGCGCCACCCAGACGCCCCACCACCCTGTATTTTATAAAGGTCTTTTCTGCATGTTTTAGTGTGACTTTTATTTCCTGGAGCTAAGGAGGGAAAAAATTAAAACAAGGATAAGTGCTGTACTTTTATGCTGCGTATGTAGTAAGAAGAAGGCCTGGACCCCAACAGTTTGATAAGGAAAGATTCCCCTACAATTTGGTGATGGTGATAATAATAAAAACGTAAGAACATCATATAATATTTATGTTTACTATATATTAGGTATAGTGCTAAGCACTTCACATGTGTTTATCCTTTTCAATGCTTGTAAGCAGTCTTCTGAGGTAGATACTATTATTGTCGGTCTTTTAAAAAATTAGAAATCTGAGTTTTGAAGCCATTTAATGACTGGACAAGCTATGTAACTAGTGGCACATATAGATCTTGAATCTAACTCTGATTTCAGTGCCTAAGGCTTAATCTCTTATCTACTGTGCTGCATGGCAGGTACTGGCAAACCTTTTCTGTAAATGGCCAGATAGTAAATATTTTAGGCTTTGTGGGCCAAATGGTCTCTGGAAGAATTACTCAACTCTTGTTTTAATAAAGCAGCTACACAATACTTAGAAGAATGGGAGGGGCAGTGTTCTGATAAAACTTTATGTATGGACACGGTTTTATATAATTTTCATGTGTCCTGAAATACTCCTTTGAATTTGCTTTTCAGCTATTTAAAAATGTAAAAAATAATTCTTGTTTTTTTGGTCCTACAAAAACAGGTGGTGGGACTGGAATTGGCATCTGGGCAGTAGTTTGCTGACTCCTGCTGAATGGCTTGCTATAATTGTTCTTTTCCCCACCAAGGATAACAGAAATGGAGAATTCTTCTAACGATCCTTTACAGTAATCTAGTTTTGTTAGGTACAGGTACAAGTTAGCAATGAATCTAGGTAAATGTTCTTTTAGGCAGATAGTCATGAAATGCTAAGATTATGAGAGCTTTTAATATTATAATTCTTCCTATTACCACACCCTATGCTTTTAGAAATCATAAATATTCAACTCTTAGTCATTCCCATTAAATTGCTATTTTGTGTTCTATAATCAAAAAAACTACTTTGATTCTAGGCCTTTTCTTTTGGTGTATTAGGTGCTGAGGTAATTTGATTCTTCTGAGGGAAAGGGTGTTGGAAATATAATGAAGGGTTCTCAAAAAAGATGATTCATGCAGAATTTACAAAATTGGCATCTTAGATTACAATTTGTCATTTATAAACTTGACCCTGTAGTATGAATTCAGTGTAACTTTGGCTTATGTGCAACAAAAAATACTTCCAGATGTGATCACTGATACGTGATTCTGAATTAAAATGCTTTATGAAAACTTTAGTGTTGACAGATCAGCACTAATAAAATAAAAATCTGTCCATATACATAATGAGGTTTATGAGCAAATATTTACATTTTAATATTTCATAAGGAAAAGATATATACTAAATAAAACTAAATTAATTTCTGTTTGACCAGAACCAGTTATAGATGTCAGTGGTGTTGAATTAAATAGTCCTTTATAGGGACTGTATGGTTGGGGCTGAGTCAGCTTCCCTGGCTTGCCTGACCCCAAATAAGCATTTAATAAATGTTTGGTATTAAATTGTGTTTGGTAAGCCCTGAATGAGCCGGCATTCAAATGGAGGAAGCAAAAGTTTCATTAGCACAAAAGGAAAGGTTCTTTTTAGGAATTGTTAAGTTGAGTGAATCAGATTGTAGACAGAAATGTAGAAATTATTTGTATTAATAATAATATGTCAGAATCATTTAGTGGTTGGCTATTGCCTGTAGTATGAAATGTAATTTTCTTTAGGGTAGGATTCAAAGCTCTCCATGATTCGGCTCCAGCCTTCCTTTCTGGCCCTGACTTTCATTCTCCCGTGTTAACAGACTGTGTAGTCAATCTCTATACTCGTTCATTTATCTACAGATATTCTACTTTGGAATGTTCTTTCTCTTTTCTGTCTAGGCAGGTTTTACTTAGACTTCAAGACCTGAATCTAATGTCTTTTCTTTCAGTGGGACCATTCTTGTCCATTGTGATCTTTTTTTCCTCTAAATTCCTAGCACTTTATTGCTTCTGTCACTCATTTGATAACTACTCTTTTCCTGCTTTATGATGTTCCTTATTAAAAATTGGATATTTGCTTTTGTCACTCCAGCTAAATGGAAACTCCTAGAGAATAGAGACCATATCTTGTACTTGTTTTTGGTAACTTGGGAGAAAAGTAAAAACTTCATGAATTCCATGTTTGTGTGTATGAGAATTTTTTCTAAAATGCATTATTTCTCTTTTTCTCTTTAACTTTTATTTTGCAGCAATGTCAAATATATGGAAAAGAACTGAATATTCTTCAGATTCACAGTTGTTAACATTGTGCCATGTATGCTTTACCATTCTTTCTCTATGCACATCTTTTTCCTACTGAACCATTTGATAGTAAGTTGCAAATATAATGTCCCTTTATCCCTAAACACTTCAATGAACATTTCTTTTAAAAAAAATTTTTTTAACGTTTATTTATTTTTGAGACACAGAGAGACAGAATATGAACAGGGGAGGGGCAGAGAGAGAGGGAGACACAGAATCGGAAACAGACTCCAGGCTCTGAGCAGTCAACACAGAGCCTGACGCGGGGCTCGAACTCACGGACCGTGAGATCGTGACCTGAGCCGAAGTCCGACGCTTAACGGACTGAGACACCCAGGCGCCCCGAACATTTCTTAATTATAAGGGTATTCACTTACACAACTACAGAACAGTGATCAGGATCAGGAAATAAACATTTGTGCAGTAATATTTTTGAATCTGTGGATATTATCACCAGTTTGTTCCGTGTGGCTTTTTTTTTTTTTTTTTCCTGTTCCAATCCAGGACCATTCATTGTATTTAAATTTTTATGTTTCTTGGGGCGCCTAGGTGGCTCAGTCGGTTAGGCTCAGGTCATGATCTCACAGTTTGTGAGTTGGAGCTGTACCTCAGGCTCTCTGCTGTCAGTGCAGAGCCTGCTTCGGATCCTGTTTCCCTGTCTCTGCCCCTCCCCCCACAGCGGGTACACATGTGCTCCCTCTCTCTCTCTCAAAAATAAACATTAAATTATAATTTTTATGTTTCTTTATTCTTCTCACTTTCTTTAATCTGGAACTGAACCATTCCTGAGTCTTTTTTTTCCTTCTTCTTATGACATTATCATTTTTGAAGATTACCAGCCATTTATTTTGTAGGATGTCTGTCAGTTGGGTTTATCTGATACTTCATCATGATTAGATTTAGGATATGTGTTTTTGGCATGTATACTGAGTGATATTGTGTCCTTAGAGTGCATCATATGAGGGACACATGCTAGGTATTTGTTATATTATTTGTCATGTTTTCTTTGATCATTTGGATAAAGTGGTTTTTTTCTTAACAGAGCCTAAGGGCTCTTCTATGGTGGAGCTATTTAATATAAGAAACATTTGAGGGCATTACCTGCATTAACTCGAGGGATATCAACTTCTGTTTAATTTAGCAAATAATGAAATTTGAATCCTCACAGTGAATTATAATAGTCAACTGGTGAATTTGAACAGAACTGTGATCGAGACAGGCCTGGGCATTTACCCAAACACATACTAACGATTACTATAAAGTTATAGTAATCAAAAAAGTTTGGTGTTGGCAGTTGAATAAACAGGGAAAATATTTTTAAAAGAACAGACTTAAATATATAAAGTATTTGGCATATGATGAAGGTCACATTTCAAATTAATGGGAAGAGGATGGATTAGTTAATGAATTATGTTTGGGAAAAATAGTTAGAACAATTATGTATCACATTTAGTTGCAGAAACCCAGAATCTTTTCTAGCTAGTTTGAACAGAAAGGAATTTATTACGTGGTACTAAATGGCAAAATCATTAAGAGGACTGGATGGGGGGTGGGGGTTGGGGAGGCTATTCCTACTTCCAGGAATTTAAGGGGGGGGAAAAAAGGCCTGGGTTCAAATTCTGAACCTTCCGTTTATTGGTTATGTAACCAACTTCTCTTTGGTTAATTTCTCCATCTATAATTATCTGCAGATGATTTAAATACCTTTTTTGTAGGTCAAAAACAGTTGTGTGTTGGTAGTTTCATATGGTTTTATCTAATATTTCTAAATTTGTGAAGTTTAAGTGAGTTTAAGTGCATGTAGCACTGAATAAACGTTCAATACACGTTAGCAATATATTCATTACCGTTTTTCAATATAGTTATGTAAAAATGTATAAATATGTCAGCATGATTACTGATCACATTCTAAAATGAAATAACTTTTGGAGTCAGATATATAACACTTCCTCTATCTGATAATATCATGTATAGTTTTATATAAGTAGTATTCAAACATGACCAAAACTTTTATAAGTACTATATGTAACTATATATATATATACAGTACAACCTCCAAATATATGGTAATAAAATAATATCAGGTATACCTAATTTTCGTATAAGTAATTAAAAAAATTTTTTTAACGTTTATTTATTTTGAGAGAGAGGGAGCAGAGGAGGGGCAGAGAGAGAGAGAGATAATGAATCCTAAACAGGCTCCTCGCTGCCAGTGCAGAGCCCAAGGCAAGGCTCGATCTCACGAACCATGACATTATGACTTGAGCCAAAATCAAGAGTCAGACGCTTAACCAACTGAGTTGCTCAGGTGCCCCTCACATAAATAATTTTAAGGTGATTGAAATGTCTTCGGGTTGTTTGCCTCTACAATGAATGATCTTGAACCCTATGCTCTTTGACTTTTTGTCTTTTTAAAAAGTTGTTTTCTTATTGATGAGTTGTTCTTGCTTACCTTAGCTTCACCTGAATCACTTTTTAATTTATTGCCTTTCATTTTCTGCAAATTGGAAAACCAGATTACTTGGGTTTATTCACAATTCTAATCAAGAGCCAGGGCAAACTTCCTGAAAACAAGTGATTTTTGTACTTAGTACTTCTAACTTTATGGTTTAAGTTGTGACTGTTAAAAGCTTTTTTTTTTTTTTTTTTTTTTTTTTTTTTTTGTAGTTATTTTCTGGTTACTGGCTCAGTTCTGGTTGGTTGAAGTTGACATGACTTCTCTACGTTTGGCATAATATAAATAAAATGTGAATTCACCTTTGCTTTCCTGATGACTCATTAGTTTTCCAGTTGTTCTATGTGTTAGACAATCATGTATTATCTTATCTGTAGGAAGCTTTTCCCTAACTTAAATGTTGCACTACAGGGGTGTCTGGATAGCTCAGTTGGTTAAGTGTTTGACTCTTAATTTCGGCTCAGGTCATGATATCAGGGTTGTGAGATCCACCCTGGGCTTGGAGCCTGCTGAAGATTCTGTCTCTCCCTCACTTATCTGCTCCTCCCCCGTTCATGTGCTCTCTCAAAATGTTGCAGTACTGACTTGTAATGGAGAGTCCTCTGAAAATGGCAGTATTTGGAAATGAGCTTTGACACCTTCTGAAGTCAGAGAACAATATGCAGGAGCCTGCTTTGTGATGGCAATACAGATTTCTGGTTCATCTCTTCTTCAGTGGACAGATACAAATTACATTTGTCTAACATTTTGGTTTTCAACCCATGTTTGTATTTATTCCATTTATTCTTCCCTTTCACCCTGGGAGGGAGGTCTTATTTTATCTTCTGAGTAGAGAGTTAGTGATTTAAGAATATAAGGTTGGTAAATTATAGAGTGGAGATTCAGATTTTGAGGTAAACATTCATTTTCATACCTGTTTCGAAACTTAGGTAGTTTTGTCTCACATCATTTAGAACCAGAATTTTTTGAGGTACTGGTTTTTATAATAAAAGAACTAAGATTTCTCTAAGATTTTGTATTTAGATTGTTAAATGTTCTTTTCACACTATTTATTTTGGAATTTCCTTTCTCTCTCTTTTTTTTTTTTTTGCCTTTTTATTATAAAACTAAAACAGATTCAGAAAAAACACACAAATTTACACATAGTAAATTATTATGAAGCGAACGCCCTTGTAACCTCAGTCCAGAACAAGAAATAGAATTCTGTCAGCCACACCAGAAGCTCCTTCCTAATGCCCACCCCGATCACAGTTTGTTACCTCCAAAATTATCTCTCGACTCTGACTTTGTAGTACTGTAGTCCTTCTTTATCTGCAGGGGATAGGTTCTAAGCACCCCTGGGGATTTCTGAAACCACGAACAGTACCAAAACACATATATACTATGTTTTTTCTAGTGTATACATACTTACTATACATGACTAATAGGTGGGTACCATATACAGCATGGATATGCTGGTCAAAGGGATGATTCTCATTCCCGGCTGGTCAAAGTAGGAAGGCCTGATTTTTCATCAGGCTACTCAGAATGGCGCATAATTTAAAACTTATGAATTGTTTATTTCTGGAATTTTCCATTAAATATTTCAGACAATATTTGACTGCGGTAACTGAAACCGCAGAAAGCAAAACTGGGGATAAGGTGGAAACTACTGTAATCGCTTCCTTTTTTTCCTTATGGTTTTATCTCCTAAGTGTCTGTTCCTAGGCACTAGAGTTCGGTCTTACTCCTTTTTTTAAGTACTTAAAATACATCTTTATTATGATTTGATTGTAAAGGTGAGAAATTACAATAATAAAAATATAACCACTAAAATATTAAAAGTAGTTATTTGGCAACTCAAGACTACATAGCTAAAAACATGAAGTAATTTTAGACACTTATGCTTAGTTTTTATGTGGCTTTTTTTTACACAAATACCACAAAGCAGAATAGTGCTTTAACTTTCCTTCAACATCCATCTTTTTTTCCAAAAGTATGTGTTATATTCCTTCTTAAAAGGATTTACATTTGTACAGAGCTATACAATTTATAAAGCAGTTATTCATGATCTGATTTAATCCTCACAACAGTCTTGTGGTGTAGGTATATTCTTTCCATTTTATGGATGAGGAAATGCTGTAACTAGTATGATGAGACTTTGTGAAAACCTTGTGTTTTCCAAAATGTTTCCTTGTAAGTGTTCATTTTCCAGACTTTAGTCATTTGAGTACTACCTTCATGATTTTTCCTATTCTTCCACAACTGGTACTATTTTACTTAATAATCTTATTTAGAATGACCTTTTTAAATTGGTAGACTATTAGAATAGTTTTAAATTTACAGAAAAATAGAACAGTACAAGAGTTTCCACATTTCCCCACTCTCCCCACAGCTTTTCCTGTTATCAACATTTTATATTAGTAACAGTTGTAACAGTTGTTACAAGGAACAAATCAGTATTGATACATTATTACTAACTAAAGCCCATCAGGTTTCTTTAGTTTTTAATCTAATGTTCTTTTTCTATTCTACATCACACCCATTTATCATGTCTACGTAGGCTTTTCTTGGCTGTGACAGTTTCTCAGTTTTTCCTTGTTTTTGATGACCTTGACAGTTTTGGGGAGTATTGGTTAGGTATATTATGGGATGTCCTTGTACTAGAATTTGTCTGCTGTTTCTCATGATTAGACCAGGGTTACAGGTTGGGAGAGGAAGACCACAAAGATGTAAGTACCATTTTCATAATATCATACATAGCTGCATATATATATATGTGGGAACATGTGTACATAGTAGTAATGTAATTTATAACCTGATATTGACCCCAATCACCTGGCTCAGGTAGTGCTTGTCAGATCTCTGCTGTAAAATTATTCCTTTCCACCCTTCCATACTGTACTCTTCAGAAGGAAGAGGAATGGGGAGTAATTATGCTCTACCTCCTTGAAGGCAGTGTATCTGCATAATTTATTTGGAATTCTTCTGTCTAGGAGATTTGTCCTTTCTCCTGCGTAACTTAGTATAGTTAGTCATTTATATCGGTATGGACTCCTGGGTATTTTATACTTTGGGTTGTAGTCCATTACTACTTAATTTTGTTGCTTAGATTATTTCAACTTTGGCCATTGAGAGCTCTTTTAAGTGGCTCTTTTGTCCTTTTGACATACCCCCATCATTTTATTTTATTTTTTTTTGAGAATGTCTTTTCTCTCTACACTATAAAATGACCTAGATTTAGATAAGCTTATTTTATTTTATTTTTTTAATTTTTTTTTCAACGTTTATTTATTTTTGGGACAGAGAGAGACAGAGCATGAACGGGGGAGGGGCAGAGAGAGAGGGAGACACAGAATTGGAAGCAGGCTCCAGGCTCTGAGCCGTCAGCCCAGAGCCTGACGCGGGGCTCGAACTCACGGACCGCGAGATCGTGACATGGCTGAAGTCGGACGCTTAACCGACTGCGCCACCCAGGCGCCCCTAGATAAGCTTATTTTAAAATAAAATTTTGTATCCCTCAACAGATAGAAAATTATATTAAGGAAAATTCTTAAATTTATCTTGAAATTGAAGGGGCGCCTGGGTGGCGCAGTTGGTTAAGCGTCCGACTTCAGCCAGGTCACGATCTCGTGGTCCGTGAGTTCGAGCCCCACGTCAGGCTCTGGGCTGATGGCTCAGAGCCTGGAGCCTGTTTCCGATTCTGTGTCTCCCTCTCTCTCTGCCCCTCCCCCGTTCATGCTCTGTCTCTCTCTGTCCCAAAAATAAATAAACGTTGAAAAAAAAAATTAAAAAAAAAAAAAAGAAATTGAATTATGTTTAAATATTGGGATGGTGTTGGGTATTAAAAAACAGACTTTCTCCCTGAAGTAATTAAAAGAAGGCCATGTAAAACTCTGTCTTTCATACTCTCATATACTTCATACATTAGAGCAGTGCTGCTTTTTCCCCACAACTACAGTACAACTATTTTTTCATATTCAACACTTATTAGGATGTCTATAATGTGCTTGGTGTACCTACCATAGTAGGTACTGTGGGAGATTGAAGAGTATGAAATATCATCTATCATGAAGAGACTTACAGTTGTATTTGGTTAACAGTGTGTAAGAACGGTTGAAAAAAGCCCATAATATACCACTAGATATTAAGTACTAAATGAGAGAGGTGAGGCTTACAAGAGTTAAGGAAGAAAAGGTTCATTGTTGAATGAAAGGAAGAACTTTCTGGAGGTGAGACCTATGGTGGGGTCCTAAAGGTGGGTGAAGTCATTTCAGGCAACAAAGTCAGCATTATCTGCAGAACAGTGAGGAAATTGGCTTGGATAGAATCTTACACTGTTATATACTGGAGTAATTTGAAAATATCTGAACCAATGGATAAATTCCCTTTGTCTTTTGTAACAAAGTTGAAAGTCATTGCTTTATGTATGACATGCCTAAAGGGGTTAGTTCTAATTATTAAAGGACTTGGCTATTCAAGTTAAATGTTATTAGAGACATTGAAATCTTTATCTTTCCAAGGAGGTTTCTCATTGAAACAATGAACTTAAAGTTGTATAACTTTGTTCCTAATACCTTAGTAATGTGTTGCCAGTGTTCTGACTAGGGTAAGACTTACCCTTTCCCCTGGTGGGTGATATAAACAGACTGGCAGCAAACAGTAATTATTTTCTTCCCAGACATACAGTAACCCACTTAAAAATAGTATGTAAACATACATAATGGCTTTCCTTAGTTATCATGGTACTTGACTACTTTGGGGCTTTTTTGATCATCTATTAAGATTGTAATGTTTTGTTGTGGTTTTAATTTCTTAATGAAAAAATTTTAATTTATTGCATATTTTGTTTACAGAGTAATATATGGTGTTTGAAAATTGAAGTAGTATATATTTAAAGTCACTTTTAATGAATTAAATACTATATTTCCAAATTTACCTTTCAATAACCATTTATAATTTTTATATAACTACTTCCAGCATTTTAAAGAGAAGGAAGGGAAATATATTAAAAAATAGACTCTGCAGTATATATTAAAATATTTACTGTATATTTATGCTATGTATGTTTTATTACAAGAAATCAGAATATTTTATAAATGTTTGAGACTATTGGGGGGGGCATTTTTAGATCTCCTCCCTAATATCTCCTCCCTAATAAGTCACTGGTAAAGTTTCATCTTAACTTTCTTTCCATTAGAACTTTTTTTCTAAACAGTAACAGATATAGTGATATGAAGTTGACAGATACATTTACTGTATTTGTATATACCATAGTAAGACAGATTATTTTTTCATTCATTTCTGTGTCTTCATAACAATTTTCAAGTGTTTCTTTTCGGGCAACATCATACCACTGTACTGTTCAGGGTTTGGGAATAGGACAGTGTATCTGCAAGATAACTTTAAAAGTAGCTACTAGAGAAAGAGGAGTTGATAGTATTATGTAGTAGTAAAGCACTAGAATAGGAGTTTGGAGCTCTTTTCTAGTCCTGGTGCTGCCTTGTCTTATGTGACCTTGGAAGTCACTTTCTGCATTCTCATTTGGCTTATGTGATCTTCAAGCCACCTTCTATAAATTGTATCATTTCATGTCATGGTTGTGCAAACAAATGAGCATATTGGAAAATACCATGACTAAAGTGGTGGAATACCTCTTCTTCAGGTGTAAAAATATTAAAATCTTATTTTCCTTCTCCCATCTTAATGTAAACTTTTTAAAAAGTTTATTTATTTTGAGAGAGGGTACAAGCAGGGGATGAGGCGGAAAGCGGGGGGTGGGAGGGGTGGTAGGGCAGAGAATCCCAAGCAGGCTCCATGCTGTTAGCATGGATCCTGATGTGAGGCTTGATCCCACACACCATGTGTCTATTGTGTGTGTAGTCCTAGAACTTTGGTTTTTTGCCTGTATCAAGTATTGTGTTAAGTGATAGGTAATACCCAAGTTTGTGATCCCTAAAAATTTTCCCACCAAGTAAATGAAAACCAAACTTTAGAGGCTTATAACATTTTCTCATTTAGATTCAGTTCATTCTCTACTAACTCTTTAATAAGGCAACAACTTAGGAGGGAGTTGCAGATCATTAACAATGTCAGGCAATAGATTCAGTATGAATTTAAATAGCAAAAATTATATCTAACACTTCTATAAATATCACACAAAATTTAAAACAGTAATGCTTTAAGAAATGGTCTTAAACTTTAATGGGTGTTTGATATAATGTGTATTGTTGCTTAGCTGAGTTTTTTTTTTTTTAAATTTTTTTTTCAAAGTTTATTTTATTTTTTGGGACAGAGAGAGACAGAGCATGAATGGGGGAGGGGCAGAGAGAGAGGGAGACACAGAATCGGAAACAGGCTCCAGGCTCCGAGCCATCAGCCCAGAGCCTGATGCGGGGCTCGAACTCACGGACCGCGAGATCGTGACCTGGCTGAAGTCGGACGCTTAACCGACTGCGCCACCCAGGCGCCCCTTAGCTGAGTTTTTAATATACACTGGAGTTTGTGTATTTGAATAGCTAGGCAGAGATAATTCCTATTTAGCCTTTTCTTTTATCTTTTTAACCTTTCCTCCTAAGCCAGAGTTTAGAGTTCTTTTTTATTTTTCAGTTCATTGAGAATGGATCAGTTTATAAAATGAAGGACTTGGACTAAATAATTATTGTTTAAGGTGCCTTATTTATCTATTCTGGTTTTTAAAAAATCCTTAAAATTTAGTGGCTTAAAACAACAATCATGTTATATTTCACATTAATGTGGGTCAGAAATTTGGGCAGAGCTTAATCAGGCAGTTCTTCTCCATTGAGGTCACTTGGTGATACTCAACTGGAAGGTCAGACAGTTTTATTTACATGTCTGGTACATGTCTGGATGGCTGGCAGGCTGGGCTTAGCTAGGATTGTCAAACTAAGCACCTATAGGTGGCCTCTCCAGCATGGTGGTTTAGAGTCATCAGACTTATTAAATGGCATCTCAGTACTTTTAAAGAAAGAAACCACCAAAATTTTAGAATCTGCAAGACTTAATATTTAGTCTTGGAAGTTATGCAGCTGCTCTTGGTCAAAAGCAAGTCACAGAGCCAGCCCAAATTCAAAGGACAGGGCTCCCCAAGGGCATGATTACTGCAGGGGGAGGGGAGTCAACTTTGGAGACTTGGCCATGCTACATGATCTAAGAATCTGTAACTTCAAATAGTAGATATAAAAATTAAATTTTTTTAACAGAATGGTATTGAAATCATATATTCAAGCTGATTTTCATAAAACTCCGCTATTATAATATTCTTATTTCCCTACAAAACTTCCAGAGTACTCTGCAATTTATGTTTTCCCGTAGAAGTGTCTACCTCAGATAGTTTTTCTGTTTTATTATGAAAAACATTTAATATACAGAAAAGAAGAAAGAATTTACGGTGAACACATATTTATCCACCATTTAGATTCTGTAATTAACATTTTGCTATAATTGGGTTTTCCCATGTTTATCCATCATCAATGTCTTATTTTCTGATAAACTTAAAAGTAAGTTGCAGGTAATCAGATACAGATTTAAATTAATTTTCTTTCTGATCCTTTTACCTTAAAAGATAGTCAGAAAATGTAAAGAATTCCTATTAGCATATCTTATCTGAGAACTTCCCTGTGTGGACCTTTTCAACCTGCTTTATATAATGTCACCTATCCAGTCACACTTTGGTTTAGTTTTTCACAACTCTTCCTTTTTAAATATTTTTTAATGGTTTATTTTTGAGAGAGAGAGAGACAGAATGTGAGCAGGGGAGGGGCAGAGAGCGAGGAAGACACAGAATCTGAAGTAGGCTCCAGGCTCCAAGCTGTCAGCAAAGAGCCCAACGCAGGGCTTGAACCCATGAACTGTGAGATCATGACCTGAGCCTAAGTTGGACGCTTTACCAACTGAGCCACGCAGGCGCCACCCCCCCCCCCAGCCTTTTCTTTAATATTTATTTATTTTTGAGACAGACAGAGTATGAGTGGGCTAGGGGCAGAGAGAGAGGGAGACATAGAATCCAAAGCAGGCTCCAGGCTCTGAGCTGTCAGCACAGAGCCCCGTGTGGGACTCGAACTCACGGACTGCGAGATTATGACCTGAGCCAAAGTCAGATGCCCAACTGACTGAACCACCCAGGTGCCCCAGTTTTCACAACTCTTACTCCTAGTAGTCTCACTAAGATCTTCAGAGGAAAAAGAGAATTTTTTTTTTTTGGTAATTCTAAAAAACAGTCATCCACAACCCAGCATAAGCACAACTATTAACATATTTCCTGTTATTTTTTTATTTCATATATTTTTGCAATAATTGCTAGTATATATAGTTTAAAAATCTTTTTTTAAACATGTGAAGTGTTCAGATTATTATATAATAGCCTGGTAATTAATGAGTATTTGATATTTGATTGAATGACAGGACCACTGTTTTTAACCATGGGCAAGTAAGTTGCTTCCCAATTGAGGAAAGCTATTGAACCCAGTCACATGTTATTGCTTATTGCCTGAAATTGGTTATATGTAAAGTTCATTACCCCATCCCTCTGATTCACACAACCTTAAGAGTTAAAACTGCAGAGAAAGAAGTTGGAAGGAATAAAGATTGACTTTAGTTCTGTATCAGGAACAGATTAGGAAGTTTGGGGAAAAGTTACATTCAATTGTGATGAAACACTTTTGTTAAGTAAATTTTCATTTTTTACCAGTATTTTGACAGATATTCTCAGAGTTGAGTTGAGTAAACTTCCTATTTAAAGTTTACCTACAAGTTTAAGCATATTAGAAACCTTTGATGTCAAGTAGAAAGACTAGATATGTGTGTTATATATTTACTCTGATTTTTATTCCTCTTTGCTGTGTAACTCCTTTGGATTCTAAAAAGCAGTAGCCAGTGCACTACCACTTGCTAATATAATGTATACTTACATAAGTGGTGGTTGCAAATTTTTCTCTTAGCTGGAGCATAATTAGCTGGTCAAACAAATTGAATTCTCTAATTGTAGGGATACAGAGTCTTACAGAAGATAGTTTTTGAGTCCTTCTACAGTGATAGAGAATTATACTTAATCCATCAAGGCAGTTAGTTGAGTCTCTTGTTTTATTAATAGATTTTTCAGAGAAAGCAGTTCTTGATTGTCAAGATTCATTCTTCCTAGAATTAACCTTTATTGTAGAAAAAAAAAATCCCATCTAGCCTACATTCTTCATGTTATGTAGTGAGTATATTTCATCTTGTTTGGCCTCTGTGGAAACAGATGGTTACTATTTTTCATATAGTAACTTTAGATACCTGAAACCTAACATTTATCTTTTAGGCTTTACTGTGCTTGAATTAAGTTATTTACATAATACAGACCTAAACAGAGCTTTCTGCCCATGAAAAAGATGCACTCTGGGGATTCTTAAAATACGCTTCTGGACATTTGGTCATGTTTGTGTGTGCATATATTCATGGTCTTAATGAGCAGTTAGGTAACTTGAACTACATTGCTTGATTGCTACATTGGTGGGAGCATATGTCCAAGTATCAGCTCTATCAACAAATATTATAGCAAAATGAATGCAGAAAAAATGATATGGGCTTGATCTGACTTTTGAAAATGTAGATTTACTTTGGGGAAGACGTGAGGAATTTGATCTGGGCTCTATTCATCCGATTTTTGGAAAATTCCTAGAATGTTAAGTTGATCCTGGGATGATTTTATAGGTTTGAGCCAGATCTGGGGAGATCCAGATTGTATCATCCTCTTGCAGAGTGGGCTTTAGGATATCCCATGTATTCTACACTTAAGAATTACTACTTGTATCTCTCATTTATGTGGATCCTCCTGAGTTGATCTGAAGAGAATAGAAGCGTACGGGAAAGGAGATTTAAGTTTGCCATATCATATTTACTTGGTGTCAGCCTCTCACACTTGTTTCCTGTCTAAATAGCACAATAAAACTCCATACTAGAAGTACATGGGTGCTCTTTTAAATTTTGAGGATGCTTTACTTTGACAATAAGAATATTTGAGTTTTGGATTTCAACCAGTAGAATGGTAATGGTTTTGCCTTTGTTTTTTTCAGTCAATGAAAACTTAAAAAAAAAAAAAACCCAAAAACCTTTAATATAGGTATAATGCAATTGGGTAATGTTTGTATGTATTTTCCTAAAAATTACCTGAGACACAACGTTTAAATGATCAGTGACATCATTTAAACAGTGATGGCTCTTGTCAATAAGGAACTCACAGTGAATTAGGTGAATTCTGAAGCCAAGAAGTTTAGTTGTAGATCTTGAATTGATTAATTACAGCAGCAACCCCATTTGTTGAAGAGACCATTTTCATAAGGAAATAGATGAAAAGCTTTTCAAAAGGCCTCCTTTATAAATTTCCAAGTCCTGCAAATCTTTAACTTAGTTTTTTTTTTTAAATAATTTTTTTAAATGTTTTTATTTAGTTTAGAGAGAGAGCAGGGGAGGGGGGGAGGATTGGGGGGGGGGAGTGTGATGGAGGATCCACAGTGCGCTCTGTGCTGACAGCAGAGAGCCGAAATGGGACTCAAACTCACGAGCAGTGATATGACCTGAATGAAGTCAGACACTTAACCAACTGAGCCACCCAGGCATCCCTAACTTGCTTTAGTTTTTATCTTTGATTTTTCTTTTAGTTTTCCCAAATTAAAAAATAACAGATTTCATGTAACATAAAGTTTTTTAAAAAATCAAATCTGTGTTTATGTGTTTGGATTTTTGCTTTGTTTTGGTACAGGAGCATTTTAAACTTCTTTGTGGCCAGGGATAGCCTGCTTCGTAATTTCTATTATAAGAAGAGTTTAGAGGTGGCAGTTTGTGTGTATGTGGGCGGCGGGGGGGGGGGGGCGGTGGTGAGGGATGTCATGAAAATATGTTTTGAAGCTTCTTTTGAATAGTCATTTTATTTTCACTCATACTGTATGTTCTAGATCATTCAAATCATCAGAGTTCTATAAAAATGACCTTATTTACATATAATGCACATATCACCCGTATAACTGAAAAAGTATCAGTTGTCCGTATCAAATACATAGTTTGCCATATTTATGTTGCCACTGCCTTGTTTACGCTACCATTACCTCTAACCTGAACAGGTCTCACAACTTCTTATCTGTTGCTTCCTTCTAGTCTTATCTCTCTCAAGCAGTTTCTTTGCCTTAAATCCATCCTCCATGTAACCACCAGGGGATGAGCTGCTTAAATTGCACATTTGATCTGGCCACTCCCTGGCTGCCCTCCAAGACAGTATTCTTCAGAGTGAAGTGTGTAAAATGATTTATTGCTGATGCAGGGAAAAAAAATATTAGAATTTTTGTATTTACTTTTAGACCTAAGATAGAGGAAAGAAATTAAGCCGTACCAATATCTGATAGAACGATTCACATGCTTCGTCAGTCTGTCAGTTTGTCCTCTGTCACCTAAGGAGGAGTGGGAGTCCCACGCAGGAATTTACAGTGGAGCTCTCTCCCATTCGCTCTCCGTGTGCTGCATCATATTGCCATTTACTTGTAGTTTGTTAAGTATGTTTATGTATTGTCTGATTCTCATAAAATAGATAAGTGTCTTAAAAAAGATTTCTTTGAAGAAACGAGAGATTTAAGAGATGTCAATAAGCAGAAGAGAAGAAGAAAATGGCACAGACCGTTTTATATTTTTGTTCAAGTTGTTTTTCAGACACATTATAGGTTTAAAATTAGTGATCCAGTCAGGTTTGATAAGAAGTCATCTTTCCAAAGTCAAAATTACTCAGGTGACTTGTTTGAAATATGTTTGATTCTTTCCCTAAATATATATATTGTGCCTTAAAATATTAGCTAATGATAGAAAAAGCAAAAAGTAGTTTGTCAGGTCTTAATATTCACCACTCTAGGCCTGCATAAAATTTAAATATTATAAGCATCTTGGTGATTAAGTCCAACTGGGAAAATAAGGCAATGTTTGTGAAAGTAATAAAAAGTTATAACATCAAGATTAAAATACTTCCTTCACTTGAAAGAAATAAAAATGCTATTTTCCAGCACACATACATACACCAAACTCTAATGAAAGTATGAAACTGATGCTGTAATTAGCAGGACATCTAAGATGCTTATTTTTATCCATACTTTCTAGATTTCTATTTTTTACATGTTTTATAATGTTCATAACATATTAGAGTAATACATGTATAAAGAATTTACATATATTGAGGGTGTGGGCTCCACATTTAAAAACCTTTTATTGACACTTAATACATGTAATCATAATCCAGGCAAAAAGAAAGAGAGCATACCCAATACCCCAGAAGACCCTACACCTTTCCTCTTCTCCCAATTATTACCCTCCCCCATATCTCCAAAAATAACTGCTATCTTAATTTTTGACAATATTGTATAGTTTTACCTGGTTTATGTAAGTGGAATCTTAAAACATACACTCTTTTGTGTTTGGTTTCTTTTGCTCAGTACTGTTTGAGAGTCATTCATGTTGTGTAGCTGTGGTTCGTTCAGCATCCTTGCTGAATGATACTGTGTTATATGAATATGCCACAGTTTATTTGTCTGTTCAAATATTGATGGATTTGATTTGTTTCCAGTGTCTGACTGTTACAGATAATACTGCTCTGATTCCTGTACATATTTTTTGGTACACATATTTCTGTTGAGTATAATCCTAGGATTGGAATGCTGAGTTGTAGGGAATGTGTTTATCCCACTTTAATAGTGATGCCAAATAGTTTTCCATACTGGCTGTACTAGTATATAGTTCCATCAGCAGTTCTAAGAGTTTGCGTTGTTCTACATCTTCACCAACACTAGGTATTGTTAGTCTTTTTAATTTAAGCCACCCACTGAGTGTGTAGTGGTATTTTATTATGGTTTCAAATTGCGTTTTCTTGAATACCAATAAGGTTGAGCATCTTTTCACATATTTATTGGCCAATTGGATGTCCTCTTTTTTAAAGTTCCTGTTCAACTCTTTTATTCATTTTTGTATCAGACAACTGTCTTTTTCTGGTTGATTTATAAGTTTTCTCTGTATATTTAGGATATGAGCCCTTTGTCAGTTATGTTCCAACTGCTTTCTCCTATTCTGGCGTGCCCTTTCACTTTTAATAGTGTCTTTTTATAATGGGCATTCTCAGTTTTAAGGTTGGTCCCGATATTAATCTTTTCCCTTATCAATAGTGATTTCCGTATCTGTTTAACTGTCTTCTGAAAGCTTTATTGTTTTGTCTTTCACAGTTAGATCTGGAATTGACTTTTGTATATGCTCTGAGGTAAGGGTCAAGTTTTATTCCCTCCCCTCCCCCATATGCAGATCCACCTGACCCAGCATTATTTATTGGCATGGATCTTGTTTCCCCAGCTCTCCAAAGTACTGCCTTTGGTCTGTAGATGAGTGTGCTTAATTTTGGAGTCTCTTTTCAGTTCTTTGGGTTTATTTGTCTACCTTTGTCTTAATTACTGTAGTTTCATAATAAGTCTTGCTATGTAGTAGAGCAAGTGCACCTACATTTTTCCTTTTGTTCATGAGGGTTTTACTTATTCTTGACTTTTTGCTTCTCTGTGTAAACTTCAGAATAAGCTTACCAAATTCCATCCACAGGAACACATGCGTGCATGAACACACACAAAGTGTTGAAATTTTTTCCATACTGCATTAAATTTCCAAATCAGGGTAAAAGTGGCATGTTTTCATTGAGTCTTCAATCCATGAATTTGGTATATTTATCCAATTATTTAGGTATTTAATTTCTCTCAACAACATTTACTAGTTTTATGTGCAGAAGTCTTGAACGTCATTTTATTATTTTTATTACTAGGTATTTTTTTAGTATTCCTGTAAATGATATTCTTTAAAGCCACTGTTTTTCTGTTTGTTTCTAGGATAGAGTAATATAGTTGATTTTGTGTATTGACCTGTATCCATCAACCTTGCTAAGCTCACTATTAATTCTAATCATCTGTCTATATATTTTTGGTATTTTTATATACATAATCATGTTGTCTGTGAATGATAGTTTTATTCTTTTCTAATGTCTAATTTATTTCTCTTGTCTTACTGAACTGAGTAGGACTGCAGTATAAAAGAGAAGTGGTGAGAGTAGGTATCCTTGTTTATTTTCCCTATCTCAAAAGGAAAGCTTTCAGCATTTCCAACATTAAATATGATGGTGTCATTTTTAAATTTTTGTTGTTTGCCTGTTGCACTTACTATGGCTGCATAATCAATTAAAAATTTAATGGCATATGGGGTGCCTGGGTGGCTCAGTTGGTTAAGCATCCGACTCTTGATTTCGACTCAGGTCATGATCTCATGGTTCATGAGATGTAGCCCCACATTGGGCTCTGTGCTGATAGCACAGAACCTGCTTGGGATACTCTGTCTCCCTCTTCTCCCCCCCCCCCCCCAATAGATAAACACACATTTAAGAAAAGAAGTTTTAAGTATATTTTGAGAGAGAAAGCACAGGTGGGGAGAGGGGCAGAGAGAGAAGAAGAGAGAGCAAAAGAGAATTCCAAGCAGACACTGCACTGTCAGCATGGAGCCTGACATGGGGCTCAAACCCAGAAACCATGAGATCATGACCTGAGCTGAAGTCCTACACTCAACCAACGGAGCCACCCAGGCACCCCTCATTTAAGAAAATTTTAATGGCCTGTGGGGTGTATGGGTGGCTGGGTTGGTTGAGCCCCACAGAGGGCTTGCTACTGTTGGGTCCCCTCTCTCTGCCCCTCCCCCGCTTGCACTCTCTCAAAAAATAAACATTAAAAAAAATTTTTTTTTTAATTTTTTTTTTCAACGTTTATTTATTTTTGGGACAGAGAGAGACAGAGCATGAACGGGGGAGGGGCAGAGAGAGAGGGAGACACAGAATCGGAAACAGGCTCCAGGCTCTGAGTCATCAGCCCAGAGCCCGACGCGGGGCTCGAACTCCCGGACTGCGAGATCGTGACCTGGCTGAAGTCGGACGCTTAACCGACTGCGCCACCCAGGCGCCCCTAAAAAAATTTTTAATAGCATAGAGCAACCATTTATTATGATCATTGTTTTTGTGGATTAGGAATTTAAGTAGGGCACACCATGGAAGGCTTATCTCTATTCTGTGTTGTCTGAAGCCTTGGCTGCAAGATGCAAAGGCAGAGGGAGAGAGGAACCATCTGAAGACTCATTTACTCATATGTCTGATTGTTGATGCTGGCTCTTTGCAGGGAGCCTCCTTTCCTCTCCACCTGTGGAGAGGTGGTCTCCGCCATGTGGCCTAGTGTGAGCTTCTTCACAGCATGGTGGTTGGTTTCTCCTAAAGCAAACATTCCCAAACAAGAGAAAAGAAGCTGTATCCTTTTTACAGCCTAGTCTCAGAAGTCATATAAGCATTACTTTTGCTATACTCTGATTGGAGCAGTCACAAGCCCCCAGCCAGATGCAAGAGAAAGGGAGCACAGACCCTGCTTTTTGCTGAAAGGAATGTCTGTTCGTCATAGTATAAGAACACATCTATGTTTATGTATGCATGTATCCAGCTAGTGCAAGAGAGAAATGCAGAAAATGTGATCTGCTATAATGCCTTTGTTATCAGACTAAGGATGTTCCCTTCTATTCATAGTATTTAATGTTTTTGTTTTGACGGATTTTAAATTTCATGAAATGCCTTTTGTTTGAAATTAATGATTTTTTTTTCTGTTCATGTAAGTTTCTTCAATAAAGTCAACTTGGTTGTGATTTATTATCTTTTTTATATGTTACTGCTTTTGGTTTGCTAATTCTTTTTTAGGATTTTTGCATCTTTGAAAGTTCTTTGAGAGGACCACATCTTAACCTACATCACTTTTATATCATACCATATACCTATTAAAGTGTTGGACATATGGTAAAAGCTTAGAAAATAACTTTTTTTCCTGTCTCTCAGTTCCTTATTCAACAATATCAAATCCTTGGGATACAATGTGTTGGTGATTTTATTAAAAAATATTCTTTATGTGGAAATAGGAGAGGTTTTCTGAAAATGTAAACCTATCTGCCCTCACCTAGAAGTCTGAGTAGTCTTTTCTGTATCATATCTACCAGCTTGAGAACCTTCACTATACATAAGCAAAGATTGTGCAGCAAGAAGGACAATAAAATGCCGGGTTCTCTAATTTGGCACTAAACAAAAGTTTAAAGTTATTTTGCTTATTGTCTCCTTCTTACTCTTTTTCTGTAGCCATGGAGAAATAAAGTCATAAAATTAATACACTGCCAATTCTGATTATGGAGGCCAGTCTCAGCCTTATTAATAAAATTTACTTTGTCAGTAAAACTGATTCCTGTCTTAGAAGAGATACTTTAAAAATTATGTATTTGTAAATTATAAATATGTACTTGCACATTTTAACAAATCAAACTTTGTACAAGATAACCCTTGTTAATAGTTTAGTTTGTATCCTTCTGTGGTAGAGGTAGACAAAATATGGCCCTCGTGCCAAATCCACTGTATCTGTACATCCTGTGAGCCAAGAGTGTGTTTTTATATTTTTAAATGGTTGAAAAAAATCAAAAGAATACTTCATGACCCATGAAAGTTATATGAGATTCTAACTTCAGTGTCTATTAAGTTTTATTGGAACATAGCCAAGCTCGTTTGTAGACATGTTGCTACAATAGAGTGCAATAGTTGGGACAGAGTTCTTTTGACATTGCAAAGCCTAAAATATTTACTCTTTGGTCCTTTACAGAAAAAGTTTGCTGACCCCTGTTCTACATGAACAGGTTTTGTTGTTTGTTTCAAAAACAGGACATAAAATAACACTGTGTGTACAATGGCTGTGCATTATCTGTTGCTTACTGGCAACTAGCTTTTTTCACTTAATGTATCTCCCATGGATAACCTTCACGCCACATTGATAGACATATGATACATTCTTTTAATAGTGTATAATATTTCATATTTAGGAGCCATTTCGTTCACCTGTTCTCATTTTGATAGACCTTTAAGTCTTGTTTATATAGTCCCTTCTCTCCTTACTACATACATTGTTGGATCAAAGAGTGTGTGTGTAATTTTAAATAGCTATTACCAGATTACTTTTAAGAAAGTTTGTAGCAGTTCACAAATGTACCAGTACCACTGCCTGTGTCCTAACATCCTAGCTACTGTTGGCTCTCATATTTTTATTTAGCCCATAGGAACAGTAAAAATTGTTTTTAATTTTCTGTCCTGCTGACTGAAGAGGCTAAGTCATTTGTAATTGTAAAGACATGCTTTCAGCAGTGTAAAGTTTAATCATCTCAACAATTTGTTTTCTTTTTGCTTTTGAACAGATCTTAAATGCCAGCAGTCACAACTGCAGATTTTACTCTAGCCAATTATCTTTCCTCTCCTTGCTTATAGGAAGTAACCATTTTTTTTTTTTTTTTAAGTCTGCACCTATTCCTATTACAAGAGTACTATGTGAGAGATTTGGTCCTACTTAGCCCGTATCTCTCACAGTATGTGAAAAAATCCTAAAACACATCTAGATACAGTAAATAAGATCTGTGGTTACAAAGGTCATTACATTTTTATTCTTTGGACAATTGAGTAAATACAGATTAATAGTTTATTAAGCAATGCTGGCTCTAGGCTACATTATGAAAAAGGTGAAATTGTCCTTACAACTCCACCTTTTCTCTTCTCCCTCATTTGTACCCTTATTTAGGTTATTCTTTTAGGTGATCTGCCCTTTTCAGATACACAGTTATGCCCCAGTTGTCTTCTGCCATCATTTATACTTTTGGGAAAATTTAAATTCTACTTAAGACTTCTAAGTGAATTTACATTTTAAATTATGAAAGTTTTTGTTGCTTATTAAATGAGGAGTTTGCTGTTGTTTTGGCAACAGCTTGTTTGAGATATAATTCATATACCATACAGTTCACACATTTTAAATACTCAATTCAGTTGTTTTTAGTATATTCATAGGGTTATGTAACTTGTACCACTATCAGTTCTAGACTACTCTCATCACCCAGAGAAGAAATTCTGTATTCTTTAGCAGTTGCTCTCCATTCCTTCTGCAGACCCTAGGTAACCACTAATCTACTTTCTGTTACACATTTGCCCCTTGTGGACATCTCCTATAAATGGAATCACATAATAAGTCGCCTTTGTGACTGGCATCTTTCTTTAACTTAGCATGTTTTCCTGATGCATCCATATTGTAATATGTATCAGTACCCTTTCCTTTCTATAGTTGAATAATCCATTGTTTGGATATACCACATGAATGATATCCATTATTTGATGCACATTTGGGTTATTCTGCTTTTTGACTCTCATACATAATGCTGCTGTGAACATTCATGTGTAAGTTTTTACGTAGACGTGTTTTCATTTCTCTTAGGTGTATACCTAGGAGAGAATTGCTGGGTCTTATAGTAATCTATGTTTAACTTTTTGAAGAACTGCCAGAATATTTTCCAAAGTGGTTGTACCATTTACATTCTCACCAGCATTGTATCTGGTTTATTTTATTTAGCATAATATTTTCAAGACTCACCCATATTGTAGCATGTGTCCGCATTTTATTTTTTAAGGTTGGATCATACTCCATTGTATGTATATACACATTTTGTCCATTCATCTGTGGTTAGACATTTGGGTGGTTTCCACCTGTTCACTGTTGTGAATGATGTTACTGTTAAACACTGGGGTACAAGTATATGTTTGAGTCCCTGCTTTCAATTCCTGTAAGTGGAATTGCTGGATCGCATGTTTAACTTTATGAGGAACCACCAGGACGTATTATGCAGTGGCTACATAATTTTGCATTTCCACCAGCAACGCACGAGGATTCTTTCTCCACTTGTGGAGAAAGTACTTTCATGTACTTACTGGCAGTTCGTGTATCTTCTTTGGAGAAATGTCTATTCAAGTCCTTGACCTATTTTTGAGACTAGTGTTGCTGGATTGCTCCGTAAGTAGATCTTAATATTTAGTGAATCTTGGCTGGATTATTCCTTCAGTGTAGTTTTTTAATGTACACTTCTCTTCAAAACATATGGAAGTTCTGATGCCAACATTTAGTGTTGCCAGAATTTACAACTTTTGTTTATTTAATGGATATGAAATAGTAGCCTGTGATTTTAATTTGTATGTTCCTAATTACTAGTAAGGATGATCCATCTTCCCACCTTCCATATAAACAGAAGTTTACCTGTTCATCTCTTTCACATTTTTTGATCAGGTCGACGTCTTTTGTTATTGATATATTTACATACTTCTTGTATGATTCCAAATATTTTTTTCCAAATTGTGCCTTTAAATTTTTTTTTCCTTTTTGAAGTAGGAAGAACTGAATTTGAATTTGGGTCCTTAGGCGTTAACATAGGTGCCTGAGAAACTAGTCACTCAATAACATTTAGGATGAATAAGTATTTTTCAGAAATCTAAAAATCTGTGTTATTTTTTAAAGCAATAATGCTACTTGTTTTTAAAATAGACAAAAGTGTATACTTACAGCTTATATAACATTTTAATATTTAGTACTTAGAATCATATTGTTTGGGTTATATCTGTAAACTTATTATTTAGAAGTTCTATTTGGGGAGGGGCACCTGGTTGACTCAGTTGGTCAAGCATCTAACCAGCTCAGGTCGTGATCTCAAGGTTCGTGAGATTGAGCTCCACTTTGGGTTCTGTGCTGACAGTGTGACGCCTGCTTGGGATGTCTTTCTTTCTCTCTTTCTCTCAAAATAAATAAACTTTAAAAAATGCTTTAAAAAAAGTTATATTTTTGCCTGATGTTTTATAGGTTTACATAGCTCTCCAGTTGCATTGCTTTTCTAAATTTTTCTGAAAATTCTCATCAATATTTTATTTAAATAACTTGTTCCAGAGACCAAACTTTCATTTTTCCCTCCCATTAAAAATCGACTGATTTTCTTTTTTGAGTCTCACTATTTTCTGTATAAATCTATCAGGGCAAGTGTTGTATTACACTTTGTTTACATTTCTTTCTCCCCCACTCATCCATGCTTTTTAGGTTTGGAGACTATCTTATCCAATGAATGGCATATAATTAAAAGTTCATTAAATGTTAATCTGCTAATTCCAATTTAGCTTTTTTTTTTTAAGTGTTTGTTTATTTTGAGAGACAGAGTGGGGCAGGGGCAGAGAGAGAGGGAAACAGAGAGCCCGAAGCAGGCTCCACACTGACAGCTGAGAGCCTGATGTGGGGCTTGAACTCCCGAACCAAATGACCTGAGTCAAAGTTGGACACTTAACCAACTAAGCCACCCAGGCATCCCCCAGTTTAACATTCTGATGATGAAATGGAATTTGGTGAATAAGTAATTAGTAAAATAATGTAGCATCTCTTTCTGCTGACTTTTCAGAGACTGTTCCAGTAAATCTTTACTGCTTAGGTGCCTGACCCTGCAGATCTTACTGAACATTGAGAATTTAGTCAATTTAGGTGTGGGTTTACCAGGCCTTTATTTTAGAATCTTAGTAATTATTTTAGTAATAGCTAACATTCATAAGACTTTCACTATTTTGCTGTCATTTTTAAGTGTTTTTTAATGATTTTTATCTAATTAAATTCTCTTTGATTTTATATGTTAGGTACTCTTAGACTCATTTTAAAGATGAAGAAACAGAGGTGTGGAGAAGTTAAGAAACTTGACCAGAGTTATACAATTAGTAAATGGTGAGCCAGTTTTTGAATCCAGGTAGTCTAAATTCAGCACTATATTCTTAACCACTGTATATATACTAAATAAAATTTTGGTTACACATGAACTTTATATTCTAAGAACAATTTTGTTAATAAAAACATACATGGTAGAATATTTTTCTTAAAGCAAGATAGGTACTATATTTTCTGTCAAGGACTGATGATTCACCAGGAGGGGTAGGGGGGGCAGGGAGAAGAGGCAGAGAGAAAATGTGAATGAGTAAGTTTAGGACTAAATACATAAAGAAAGCATTGAGTTTGTCTAAGGAATCAGTAAGGGGAAGAGGTGGGTTGTTTGTTTTAATGGAGAGATATAGGCATTTTAGCTTATTTACTCATAACAAAAAAATTAGTGAAATAAGTTGTCTGTAGTCCTGGGTTGAGACCTTTTAGTGCAAAAATATCTAACCTCTTGATTGGGCTAAATCTCTAAAACTGTGACAGCAATAACAAAAATATACTTAATGGGCATATTGTGACAGAGAGAGGGGAAGAAGGGGAAGAAAGGCAGGGAGAGACAGAATCTCAAAGTCCAGGAACGAAAGAGGAAAAGGGGATATTCAGAGAAAGAAGAAGCCAAAAAAGGAAGAAATATTTAGGGCAATGAGAGATAACCTGTCTTTTCTATCAGTCATCGGCTAAAATTGTTTCTTCCAGATCCTTTCCCCAGCCCCATGAAACTTTTCATGTGGGGGTTCTGTTCTTCTAAAGCGACCCCAGTACTCTGCATGTCACTAAGGTAAAAGGGGTCTCTGTCTCGCCCCTTGTTTAGTCCTGTCTTTGCTGTTGATTCTACAGTGTGTCCACAATAAATCAACCAGTGTTTGGAGAGTTACCAGTGCTAATGGTGTTTTCCAGGTGTAGAGGAAAATAAAACGAAATAACTTCTCCCCTAGAGGACTTTGCAATCTAGTTAGGAATTTAGAATGTAACTTTATTAAAAGATAATTAACAATATCCTGCAATATGATGTGTCAGATGGTATAGACATTCCACACTCAGCTGTAGCTCTTTAACCAGCTCTTTTTAGCAGGCAACCTTGTCTCCTACTTTACAGATTAAAAATTTTGGTATAAAAACAAACATCTGTGCCTGCTTTCATCCTCTTCTTAGATAAAACAGTGTCCCTTTTCAAGGCTCATTCTTTGGGCTGTATTTTCTTTCTTCCTTTCTTTTTAAATTTTATTTATTTAAGTAATCTCTACACCACGTGTGGGGCTGGAACTCACAACCCCAAGATCAAGAGTCCCATGGTCTTCTGACTGAGCCAGCCATGAACCCCTGGGCTGTATTTTCTATTTTAGCCCTTCACATCTTCTTTAACTAGAGTTTTCCTGTATGTCCTTTCATATTAGTACACATCACTCTGTTGTTGATTTTTTTCCCCAAACCCTGAAAATATATTGCCCTTCTATCTGGAGCAAAAACCCCATCATCATCCTTCCGCAACATTGTCTCCACCCCTCACCCATTTATTTCCCCCTTCCATCTTCACTACCTCATGGTCACAGTTCAGTGCATTGTAGACTCTTGATTGGGCTCAGGTCATGATCTCCCAGTTTGTGGGATCAAGGTGCTCACAGCTCACAGTCTGCTTGGGATTCTCTCTCCTCTGCCCCTCCTCTGCTCATGCTCGCTTGCTTGCTCGCTCTGTCTCAAAATAAATAAGCATTAAAAATTGTTTAGTACACAGTTGTACTATTTTACAGTAATTTGGGAAATTAAGTGAATTAAGAAAAATGACTGTTCTCATTGTACATTCATCTCACTTAAGTATAATGCTTATAATGAATCAGCCATGTTAGTTTTAACACTAAAATTTCAAAAATGATTGAAAAGTGATAATTCTTTTAGTTTCTTTAAAGTAACGGTGGATTTTATTTTATTCAAAACAAAAAGGAAAAAAGGAAATGAGATTTGCCACTTTGCACACACATTCTTAATTTTTTTATTTCCTAGTAGAGGAAAATACTTTGGGGGCTTTAACTGTGTTACTTATAGAAACTGTTGAGTATATTTTGTGTTTCAGTTTCAAAAGGCAAAAACTGAGTTTTGTATTTGAAGCAGTTGCACCTTATGCTTAATCAATTAAAAGAAGATCAGAAAAGTCTGAGGACAACCAAATTATTGTAATGAATATTCATTCATGTGGTGTATTAATTCATGTGTTTCTGCCTATGCCTGGAGTTTAGCCACTCCCCAAAGCAGCCAAAGTTTTTTGTCTGTATCTTTACCCCCTTTTGGCTGCATGCTCTGTTTGCTCTCTCTCCTTCAGTGTCTTTGTCTCTCTTTATAAATAAGTAGAAAACTTTACTTCAGAGAGCAAAGGGACAAGAGAAGAGCTATCTTAAGAAATTTTTATTTGTGCCAACATAGAAGTGCTTTGTGGTAGGCCATCTGGACCGGGAGGATTTCCTCAGAATGTAAAGTATGTCGTGAGATTTAGAGAGCTGGGATTTGCTCTGGAACTATCTGGGAAGGCAGCAGGAAACGTAGACAGAACTGGTTTATATTGCTTGTAACGTAGGTGGCAAGAATGGAAGACAGCTTGCCTGGTCTCGCTTCAGTGTGTGTTTCCTCTACACTTACGAACTTCTGCACTGGTAACGTATCTTTCCTTTCCCGCGAATTCAAAACCTGTCTCACAGACTTTACTCATGACAAAAGAAGTCTGAGGACTGGGAGTGAACCTAGATCCGTTCTCCCCCCCCCCCCCCCCCGCCCCCCTCCTCTCTTTAAATATATGTGTCAGTAATGGCATAAATATTTGCTTACATACTTTTACAAAGTATTTAAGACTGAACCCACTATGTAAATAAATATAATCCTTTTGTGAGGGCAGAGTGGGCTTTGCTCAACTTGTTCTTTCCCTGCCCCCCACAAAGGATGGCCATTACACTATTCTTGAGGGAAAAAATTAAAACAGCAGCTTTTAATGGAAAATAATTCAAAAATGCCTCTCTAAAATAATAGCAAATCATAAATTATGTAATTAAGCTTGATGTTTGCTTCTATGAAGTCTAACCAGAAAATTTCATCAAAAGCAGAATTATCTGTTTTTAATTCTTTTTTTGTTAAATTAAGTAAGAGTTGGGGGGGGGAGCCATTTTAATTGTGAATTAATCCTGGTGATAGAATAAGTAAAGAAGTAAAGTCTGTCTCTGGGACCAGCCACCATGCTCAGAGTACTGTGGCAAAAATATTTTTCGGGGGGTGTGTGTGTGTGTGTGTGTGTGTGTGTGTGTGTTTTGCTTTGTTTTTCTTTTGTTTTTTTACTTAACACAGTTTCTCTTTTATGCTAGTAGATGAATTTTTAGTAAGACTGTATTACAAGGAAAAACACTTAGTTTTAAAAATGGAAAATAAGCAACATTATTTGTGTTATTTCATTGAAGACAGAAGCCAGTCTTACTTTCATAGAATCATATTGCTAACTGGAGGTAATTGACATTGTCATTTACTAGCAAAATAAAATATCCAAGGTTTTAGCAATTTAAATGCCTTACTTAATTAAAACTTTGAGAGAAAAATGTGGCTTTTGAAATAGAATATTATGATAAATAGGAAACCTTAATTCCTGCATAAATATAAACATATCTTCCTATGAGCGGCTGTGTTTTTAGAATGTATTTTCTTTGGTTTATTTCCACAAATAAATTTTAGCTGTTGTAGAACGCGTAGTGCATTACTTCTTGATATAGTCCTTAAGTATTTCTCTCTTTATGCAATATTTGAAGACAACCAATTCCAATTTAGAACAAAACAAAAAAATCATTTAAGTTTGTAAATTCCTTCTGATATGAATTTACTAACGTGGCAAATCATTTGTAATTGCGTTTTGTGTTATAAACAAATAATTTTTAAAGACCAGCTCTTCCTTTGAATGTATTGTATTGATTTTTGTGTCTCTTCTTAGCCTGAGAATATTCTTTTTGAGTCTCATTTATATTCATACTTTTTACAGAAATGCTTTCATTGGCCAAAATTGTTTCTTCCAGATCCTCTTCCCAGCCCCATGAAACTTCTCATGAGGGGGTTCTGTTCTTATAAAGCATAAAAATCTATAAATTAACCAAATTTGCATTGAAAATTCTACATCACAGCCTAAATTAGCTTTGCTTTTTTTTCTGAGAAAATAATTTAAATTTTATTTACACAGAATTGTGTGTGTGTGTGTGTGTGCGTGCACGCACGTGTGCACAGAAAATTCATTTAAAAGAGTATAAGGCAGCAAAAATCCTCAGAAATCCCACTTCTCTGAGACCTACCTCTAGTGTCTCTATATCTGTATGTACATGTATACCTGTAGATACACAGTTCTACACAAAATACACGGTAATTGTTGCCTTGCAAATTTTTTGTCTATATATTTTTTATTTCATAGTATGTGGTCACTCTTAATAAACTTGCTTATGATTATAAATATACATCATCCTTTTTAAGAGTACATAGTATACCATAGTGCAACCATTTAATCAGTTGCCTATTTATAGTCCTTTAAGCTAGTGCCATATTTTTTTCAGCTGTAAACAATGCATGGTATTGTTACTATTTTCTCATGTTTCTTCATCCTTACTAGCTCCTCTAATCTTCCAATTTGCATTGTCTTTCTACCCAGTAAATCCTGCCAGTGCCTTAACATAAGTGTTTTTAACAAGGGGAGATCATAGACCATTTAAAAACATTTTTTAATATTTGTTCTTTGAATGGTATTGTGTACTGAATAATATACTTCTCTGAAATGAACTATTTTTTCCCCCAGAGATTTACAGGTAATAATTAAGGGTCCTATCATTAGCCTCAAACTGTCATAAAAACCATCTTATTTAGTTGTTTTTATGACATAAAACCTCAGAGTTTTTTGGAAGTACAATTCCACTTTTTATCTGTTTTGGAAAATTTAATGTGCAAAGATGGTTCTCCAAAAAATGAAATGAGGAAACCAACTATAATTTACTCATCTCCAAAATTCTTTTTTTTTTTTTTTTAATGATACAGATGTTATGTTATCTGTGGATGCCTCCCTATACTAGCCCTTGCCCTCTGTCACCAGAAGTAACTATTGTCACAAATTTTGTGTATATTATTCTCTTTATAGTTTTATTCTAAATAATGTTACTTATTTTTGTGTTTTTTGAATTTTTATAAAGTTTATCTGACTTGCTTTTTATGCTTATCAGTATATTCCTTGGACTCATACATGATGTTGCATTACCACTCGGTATTATTCTGTTGAATGTTTGTATCACAGTTTATTTACCCATTTTACAGTTGATGAACATTTAGATTTTTTTTCCAGTGTTTCTATTTTGAACTATGCTGTTGTGAACATTCTTGAACATGCCTCTTGGTATATGTGTGCAAGAGCAGAGACTGGGAATACCTGGTAGATAACCTGTTTTGTAAAGTTTTATTGGAACATAGCCATACCCAATCATTTACATATTTATATATAGCTGTTTTTTGTATTATAAAGGCAGATCTGAGGAATTGCTACAGGGGCTCTATGGTCTGCAAAGCTAAAATATTTATCTAGCTCTTTAACAGAAAACGCTTGCCAGTCCTGCTGTAGGATAGGGTATATACACCTAGAAGTGAACTTGCTGAGTCATAAGATGTGTGCATCTTCAGTTTTACCAGATGATGCCATGGTTGGGTTCCCCCCCTCCTCCCCACAAAGTCATTGAAACAGTTTATATCTCCTAGCAATAATGTAGGAGAGTTCACATTACTCTGTATCCCTGGGAACACTTGATATTGTCACACTTTGAATGTTTTGCCAGTTTGGTGAGTATAAAATAGTATTTTATATGGTTTTAATTTTCCTTTCCAAAATTATTATTTATTTTTATTATTTTAAATGCTTATTTTTGAGAGAGAAAAAACAGTGTGAGTGGGGGAGGGGCAGAGAGAGAGACAGACAGACAGACAGACAGACAGAATCTGAAGCAGGCTCCACGCTCTGAGCTGTCAGCACAGAGCCCGATGCAGGGCTTGAACTCACAAACTGTGAGATCATGACCTGAGCTGATTTTGGACACTTAACCAATTGAGCCACCCAGGTGCCCCTGCTTTCCAAAATTATTAATGAGGTGCTTGAGCCTCATTTCATATGTTCATTGGCCATTTGTTCCTTTTTGTGATGCTTAGTCGAGATTTTTACCAATTTTTCTGTTACCAGTTTGCAGGAATTCTTTATTCAGGATAGTAATTCATTACCAGTTATAGGTGTTAAAACTATCTTCTCCCAGTTTGTAAATTGCTTTTTCTCTTTATCGTGTCTTTTAGTGTGCATACATTCTGAATTCTAATGTAGATAAGTATCAGTCTTTACTTTTATGGGTAGTGCTTTCTGTGTCTCATTTAGGAACCTCTCCTTCACTTCCAAAATATGAAGATATTCTCTCTTACTTACTAAAGGTTTTATAATTTTATCTTTAATCCTTTAATTTACTTGGATTTTATTTTTGTGTGTGGTGGAGATAATAACTTCATTATATACTTAATTTTAATGAATTTTGTAAATTTTAATTTAACTTGGGAAATTTAGTCATTATTTACATATTTTTATCAGCTAGAATCTTTTTCTCTTCCTCTGGGCCTCCAGTGACACTAATATTAGGTCCAAGGCTGCTTTTTTTTTCCTCCCTTTCTGTTTAGATTGTATAAATCATATATATAATGCATGTGTATATAATATACATTCTAATATGATTTTTTAAATAAAAGAAGTTCTAATTTCAAAGATTATTTTCTTATAAACAAAAGCTTGGTTATCCAGTATCCCATAATTTAGGAAGTTAGATTGGGAAAGAATGTTGCTATAGACAGCCATAGTTAATCCTAACTGCAAATAGTGAAGCAGAAAAGGTATCAAGAAAGATCAGAAATTTGAAAATGTAATACTTTGAGTTATTTAATTAGAAATATAATAGCCTCTAGTGCATCATTCTGTCACAGTACTTGTAGCACAAAGTAATTAGTATTCTCAATGAAGATTGAGCCATCGAGAAGTGGCTAAATTAGAATTGTATGTCTTAATCAAGAAGGCAAGAAAGTATTTTACTTTAGAAAGATTTACACAAAATCATTAGCGTTGAAAAGGTACTAGAATATATAGGCATGTCTCATTCTGATGTGTTGTTGGATTGCCAACTTTTGGATATTTAGAATAGAATATGTTTATCTCTGCAAAGGTAATGTATTTCTGAATAACTCAGAAGCCAAATTAACTGATTCATTGTAGTAAAAGCATAATGAACAGCTATCATTGTAGTTTTAACACTATAATATTGAATATTGAAGTCTACTAGTTACATATAAATTTGCTTACACCACTAATAAAAGAGACTTATGCCAACAAATAAGAGTAGACTGATAGATAAGAGGTTTATGGACCTCCGTTCTCTCTCCATTCACCTCCCTCAACCCAATGAGTTTAACAACCCTTGAGGATTCATTTGTAGTAACTTTTAAGGCTAGAAACTATCTTGAAAAGGAGCAAAGAAATGGGAGCTTATTGTGGTATAAGGAAAAGGAGCTAATGTATACTTACATTAGGAAAAGGAAGTGTAAAAAGCTCCCAGAAAGTAGACATATTCTATTTACTGAACAGATATGTCTTGTGAAGGAGAGAGAGTGTGGTGCATTAGATCATGAGAGAAAAAAATAAGAACAAAGTTTTCAAAATAGAGAAGAGCGATGGATTTTTTAGAGTCATCTCAGGGAGCAATTCTAACCCCAGTTTGCTGTTTGACCAAGAGTAATTCACTTGAGGACCTAGAGTCTTAGTTTATTTATCTGTAAAACGGTAGGAGAGAGGGAGAGGGAGAGGGAGAGAGAGAGAGAGAGAGAGAGAGAGAGAGAGAAAGCAAGTGGGGCAGAGAGAGAATCCCAAGCAGGCTCTGCGCTGTCAGCACAGAGCCCCACGTGGGTCTCAAACTGAGATCATGACCTGAGCTGAAATTGAGAGTCGGACGCTTAACCGACTGAGGCACCCAGGCACCCCTATATGTTACTTAATCTTAAGCTAAAATGCATTGCTTCTGGAGCTTGATTTCTTAAAGCAAGTTTGTTCCATGCACAGTATTCCAATTTTATTAAAAAACCTGCTAGAAGGGGCACCTGGGTGGCTCAGTCAGTTAAGCGTCCAGCTTCAGCTCAGGTCACGATCTCGCGGTCCGTGAGTTCGAGCCCCGCATCGGGCTCTGGGCTGATGGCTCAGAGCCTGGAGCCTGCTTCCGATTCTGTGTCTCCCTCTCTGCCCCTCCCCCGTTTATGCGCTCTCTGTCTCTCTCTCTCTCTCTCTCTCTCTCTCTCTCTCTCAAAAATAAATAAATGTTAAAAAAAAATTTTTTTTAAACATGCTAGAATATAAGGCAATTAATGCAAATTTTTACTCATTGATTACAAAGGCTAGAAAAGAGGCTGTGTTAAAGACAACAACCCTTCCTGCCTCAAAATAAGTAAACTTAAAAAAAGATTAACATATTATACATTTTTATGGTGAATTTCAGGTAATATAGAAATACTTACACTGAAAAGCAAAAATTACTTTTTACTCCTCTCTTTCCAATCTCATTCTCCTAATCAGAAATAACCCAGTCACCAGTTTGATGTGTATCCCTCTAGACTTTTTTCTATGTGTACAATATATACATATATAAATATGAAGCTTTGTTTTATTTATGTATTTTTAATTTTTTTAATGTTTATTTCTGAGAGAGAGAGAGAGAGAGAGAGAGAGACAGACAGACACCAAGTGTGAACGGGGGAGGGTCAGAGAGAGAGGACGACACAGAATCCAAAGCAGGCTCCAGGCTCTGAGCTGTCAGTACAGAGCCTGACACAGGGCTCAAACTCAAAAACCACAAGATCATGAACTGAGCGGAAATCAAGAGTTGGATGCTTAACTGACTGAGCCGCCCAGGCGCCCCCAAAATTACCTTTTTCAAACAAAAACATGATTATATCACTCAGTAGTTATAACTCTTAAGTAGCTTTGTGGGGAAAAAAAAATACATTTTTTTGGTCCTCCTGTGATTATTGTTAAGAATGTAACATGAAATACACTAAAGGGGCACTTAAATTGTGAGCCAAGAATCCTGTGTTTGAGTCTCAGGTATCAAGACTGATTTGGTGACCTTGGGCAAGGCTATTTAACTTCTTGAGCTATTTCCTCAAATACCAAATATAGATAGTGTGAGGAGGGGGATAAGGTAATAATATGAAAGGTACAATATAAACGCAGGACATTGTTAATAGTTAACCTTGTATTTGTTATGCCCTTTGAAAAATTGTCCTTGTGTCTTATCACAGTATCTAGCAGGTCATGGTAGGATTTTTACAAGCTGAACCACCCTTCATTTCACGTTTCACATAATAAAAACCTCAGTTACTAAGAAAAAAAAGTCTAGAAAAGTTAAATGATTTGACAAAAATGAAAACTAGTACCATGTCAGTAGTAAAATGCTGTATAACCTTGACCTTATAGTCTGATAGTCTTTCCACCAGGCTCTGCTGCCTTCCCAAAATAATTAAGATTATGTATTTATAAAAATCACATAAATATGTTGTTTGTGATTGCAATTTAATTATATAACTCATCCTTCATAAATTGAGAACAGTGTAGAATGGCACATCCGTATTATTTACTGTCTTCATCAGGACCTTTGGCTTACAAGAAATGGCTTGCAAAAAGGGAATTTATTAGTAGATATAATTAGCTAGGAGGAATATTAGAGCAACTCTGAGAATGGAAGGTCCTGGATTTCAGAGACTAGAACTGTATCTCAGGGCGGTTAAGACTCTCTGTCACTAATGGCCCTAGGTCTGTGTCCTTAGTTAGCAAACCAGGAAGAAGGATGGACTACAGCTCTGCCTCTGGGAAACTTGGGAGGATTCCATTTGGCCTAGCCCACATCTCACAACCACTCCTGTAAGTAGTAGTAGATTAAACCATATGAAATTGCCAGTAAATATTTTTTACCAACTTGAAAGGCCATTTTGTATGGTTAACCTATTAATAGTGCAGGGTGGTAGAGGGGAGAATGAGGCATCATTGATTAACAGCCCTAATGGGACATCAGAAAATGGTAGAGTTCCACAAAAGAGAAGAGGTGCTTTTCTTCCAACCAGAAGAAGGAAAATAGGAAGGCATTCTGGGCAGACAAAAATCATAGTGACATAATAGAATGCACGAAGCGTGTGGGTCAGCTAGAATTCAGCTGGGCCACTGTGGAAATGAAAGAGGCCTCAAATATTAAAATTTCTAAAGTGAGAGACTGAATTGTTCTTACTAGTCCTTTTCTTAAGCATCTCAGTTTGACAGAACTCCTTTTATGTAACAAATGCACCCAAAGCACTCAAATTACAACTATTGTACTTTTCTGTTGTATCCTACCAATTGTTGGGTATCAAACATGTTTAGGCACCTTCCTCATAACCTGTTTAAAGATGAAGAAATTGAGGTTCAGAGAATTTGCCTAAGATTATACAACTAATCATTATTAAAGTCTAAATTGAAGATAAATTTTCATTCTATACTGGTACTTCTCAAAGATTGTGCATGAAATACCTCTAAAAGCAGAAGAGAGTATGGGGTGCCTGGGTGGTTTAGTCCGTTAAGCATCTGACTTCGACTCAAGTTATGATCTCACCATTCATGGGTTCGAGCCCCATGTCGGCCTCTCTGCTGATAGCTCAGAGCCAGCCTGCATCTGATTCTGTGTCTCCCTCTCTCTTTGTCCCTCCCCTTCTTCCTTCTTGCGCTCTGTCTCTCTCTCTTTCACAAAAATAACGTTTAAAAAATTAAAAGAAAAAAAAAAGAAGAGAGTACATATATATACCTGAGAGGTCTGTTGGCATATGTGATCTTAAACATAAATATTGTTTACGGCTCCATAACAAAGTGGTGATAGCCTTGCTTTTTAAATGCTGAATTGTTTTAACTCAAACTTTGAGTTAAATTGTCTTTTTAAGAAGATGGATAACACATTCAGTAGGAGAAAAATGGCACACTGTGCCTTTATTGTGTGAATAACTGACTCGGTTTATAAAACTCTGGTCCAAACCATACTTCTTGTAAGAATCTGAATTTTCATGCTTATAGTGCATTAGCCAACAGCTATTGATCTTTCTGTATGTTTGGGTTCTGACTGACCAACTGTTAACAGTGTGCTCTAAAGTTGCATAGCTTTGGAAGTAGTTTGTAATTGCTATGTTATAGTTAAACTTTATTTTAGTCTTTTTGTTGTTGTTGTTGTTGTTGTTGTTGTTGTTGTTATATACCTAACAAATAAGTATTAGCTGTGTGCTTTATAGAAACCACACTTCTTTTTCAAGAGTTGGGACTCGGGTAAGAAAAAACAAGAATATATAGCAATATCTTGTGGCATTTGGGGAGTATAATAGTAAAGACAGAAATAAAGAGTGCTTTCTGATCATTGATGCTGAAGGTGAGTGGTTCGCAGTCTTATACATAAAGCAAAACTGTGAAGTGATTTGTACTCCTTTTTTATTTTCATAGAGAAGTAGGATAATGATGTGATAGTTTAAAGGATACTTTGGATAGTTGACTATCTTGCAAGTTTCCAGAAGTCTCCAAAGTGATCTATTTAGAGAAAATTTTGATGAAAAAACTAGTTAAGGTTATAGTGTAATAATGGGGAAAATTTGATCATGGGGAAAATTTTCATAATTGTAGTTTTATGTCAGATATATTAACTTTTACTATTTTTAATTCATTCAAATAGCTATGGAAAATATTTACAGAAGTTAATATGTGTAAAAATGATGGGTTTGTTTTTTCCCCCCAATTTTTGTCATCTTTTAAAAGACTTACCTGAATAGATCTTCTTTATGTTCCTTTTTTTGTTTGTTTGTTGTTTTTTAAGATCATGAGAGTGAGTGTGAGCAGAGGTGGGAGGGTGGGGAGAGATGGGGAAAGGGAGAATCTTTTTTGTTTTTTTGTTTTTTTAATGTTTGTTTGTTTATTTTGAGAGAGAGAATCCCAAGCAGGCTCCATGCTGTCAGCACAGAGCCCAATTCAGGGCTTGTACCCATGACTGTGAGATCATGACCTAAGCCAAAATCAAGAGTCAGAAGCTCAACCGTCTGAGCCACCCAGGCACCCCTGAATAGATCTCTTTATTTGTTGTTAGATTCTTTCTTGAACAGTTTACTTAAAAAAAAAAAAAACCCATCTTCTTCATTTTATAGATGATAGTATTTCTGCTGCAAGTACTTCCGACGTTCAAGATCGCCTCTCAGCTCTTGAGTTACGAGTTCAACAACAAGAAGATGAAATCACTGTGCTAAAGGCAGCTTTGGCTGATGTTTTGAGGCGTCTTGCAATCTCCGAAGATCATGTAGCCTCAGTGAAAAAATCAGTTCCAAGTAAAGGTAACTGTTAAAGTAGGAAAAGTCTTGCTTTTTGCAGCTTACTTTGCAATAATGTGTAAAACTTGTGTATTTTATCAGTGACATTAAACCAAGAATATAAAACTATAGTTTGTCTTTTGGATTAGTTGTAACTATAGTTTGTTACATTGCCTTTTTTTTTTCATTCCCAAGAAATTCTGAAAGTTTACTATTTATTATTTTAAGTAGGAATATTTTTGTAATACCACTGATTGTACATACAGCTTTTATGTCATAGTATTTGTGTGAATTTAGTATTTTCCAACTAGATAACAAATTTACTGAGGGCAGGAATTGAATCTTCTTTTTGTGTCTCCCATAGTAATTAATTAGCATTGTATCTTGAACATAGTAGATAGGCACCCATGTACTTTTTGAGTCAGTCCTCTTACCATTACAGAAATGATAAAAGTCATAGTTCAAACAACCTTATTCTAAGCCTTCTGTGGTCATTAGTGAGAAAAGTTCTGAAGAATTTAAGCTCTGAAACTTATTACCAACCCCAGTACCGTGTTAATTTTAACTTCTAGATATTAAGGGTTTTCACAGGTTGAGAGAAACAGTCATTAGAATGCTATTATTCTCAGTTTGGAGCAGATCTTGTGTGGCCTTTCCCTTCCTCCAACCACCCAGAAAGAATTTTAAATTCTTTTATGTTAAGCAACTGAATCTATTATTTCATATATCTTACGATTTTTTTTGGTAGAGTAGGTGGACATAGGCATAACTATCCCCCATTTTGGCAATGGGCAAAGTGAGGATATTTATGAATTCAGTTTCTGAATGTTGAGTTTGAAGTTATATGGTGTGGAGGTAGACACATAGATAGCTGAATTATAGGTCTAGTGTTCATGTTAATCTTGGCTAGCAGGAAGAATTTGGGAATATTCAGCTTATGGATAATAGTTGGAGCCATAGAAAGAGGATGTAAAATGAGAACGAGGCTCAGGATAGTTCTCTTGGGAGCTCTAGTATTTCAGCAAAGAAAAAGTGATTCATGTTGCCAGATGCTACAAAGAGATTGAATAAAACAAAGACTGAGAGGTGACCCTTGGATTTGGCATTTATGAGGTTACTAGAAACCTCCACAAGCAATTGTAGTGGAGTGGTAGGATTGCAAATCAAATTACAGTCGACGAGAATTGTGGAATTGGGAGTAGCAACTAGAGTCACTCTTCAAAAAATAGGCCTGAGGGAAGAAAGATGGTAGTAACTAGAGGAAGATGTTAAATTGAAGGTCAGCTTTAATTTAATTTTTATTGTTTAAGATGTTACAGACTTGAGGATAAAGATAAGTTGAGGACAAAAGACAGCATGGAGGAAGATATTAATGCCAACATGAATAGGGGGTGGGAATTGATGAGGCAGGTTTCCTGAGAGTTTGGACAAGAACTGTAGCACAGGTAAGAAACTATTGGTCTTAGAAGACTCCTTCTTCTGGGATAGACTGAAAAGAGCTAAAACTATGTGGGGGTCACTAAATATTCACAGTTGTCAGGGCTGGAACTTCGATTCCTTACCACTTTTCCTCAGGAGACAGTGATGCTCTCTAAGAAGGTAAGACAGTTCCTACCGGTGATAAAAGGGGTAATTGGAACAACTAGCAATAGGAGACCATAGACATACGAAGGAAGTGCTGAGTCACCTTGAAAACATTGAAGTGGGGGCGCCTGGGTGGCGCAGTCGGTTAAGCGTCCGACTTCAGCCAGGTCACGATCTCGCGGTCCGTGAGTTCGAGCCCCGCGTCAGGCTCTGGGCTGATGGCTCAGAGCCTGGAGCCTGTTTCCGATTCTGTGTCTCCCTCTCTCTCTGCCCCTCCCCCGTTCATGCTCTGTCTCTCTGTCCCCAAAATAAATAAACGTTGAAAAAAAAAAAAATTAAAAAAAAAAAAAAACATTGAAGTGGTGCATTCTGATTGTGTGGTTCCCGTTCTTTTTTTTTTTAAGTTATTTTTAATTTTTATTATTGAAGTGTATAGTTAACATACAGTGTTACATTAGTTTCAAGTGTACAGTATCATGATTCAACAATTCTGTTTAGTCAGTGGTCTCCATGATAGTTCCCATACATTATCATACCTTACATTATTACAGTATTAATGACTATATTCCCTTCCCTATGTTGTATTTTAATAAATGAATGGGTAAAGAAGATGTGATATATATACGTGTGTGTGTGTGTGTGTGTGTACACACACACACACACACACACACACACATACAATGTGATTCCCACACACACACACACACAATGTGACACACACACACACACACACACACACACACAATGTGATTCCCATTCTTATGCTTCCCACCTTCAAACACTCTAGGCCTAGGTAGTTAATAGTGGAGACTTAGACAGGTGGCTGGGTTGATCTGCTCCATTAGTGGTTAGTAAGATAAATGTGTCAGTGACAAGGGATAAGGGACTGGAAAGTTTGGCAAAAGATTTCATAGAAACCACTTTGGCTAATAATGTTATATTGCAGTCCTTAAATTTTTTTGAGAACCAGCTTTGAGGACTGCCAAAATCAAGCCAGGAAGAACTTTATTTGGTTATAAATTGATTTTAATAAGAGGATTCTGGAGTTGTTAGAGTAGAATGAGGAGCCAGATCAGTTAGTGTGTGTGGGCTTTAAAGGGAAGGTGAACTTGGTGTAGAGAAAGAACACACTTACCATTTATAATTGACATGTAACCTCAGCTTCTGACTGTATAAATATTTTAAAGTCTGAAAGAGAAAATGGTACAGTGTTTGGTTATTATCCACAATATTTTTGAAAGCTTGTTTCAGGGGCGCCTGGGTGGCTCAGTCGGTTTAGCGTCTAACTTCTGCTCAGGTCATGATCTCATGGTTCGTGAGTTTGAGCCCCAGGTGCTCTGTGCTGACAGCTCACAGCCTGGAGCCTGCTTCAGATTCTGTGTCTCCCTCGCTCTGCCCCTCTCCAGCTCACTCACTCTCTCTTTCAAAAATAAATAAACGTTAAAAAGATTTTTTTAAAAAAGAAAGCTTATTTTAAATAGGTCATACTAGTTAAAAAACATTGAGAATTTTTTTATTATGCTAAAACAACAGTATGTTATAATTTTGTGTTGAGAAAATTTTAAACACTTTTTTCTGATTTTTTTATTTCCCAAGATATTTGAGTAAAAAATATTTATGGAGAAATTTAAAAAAATTTTTTTAATGTTTTTTTTATTTATTTTTGAGACAGAGAGAGACAGAGCATGAGCAGGGGAGGGGCAGAGAGAGGGGGAGACACAGAATCTGAAGTGGACTCCAGGCTCTGAGCTGTCAGCCCAGAGCCCAACGCGGGCTCAAACTCACGGAGTGTGAGATCATGACCTGAGCTGAAGTCGGACGCTCAACCAACTGAGCCACCCAGGCACCCATTTATAGAGAAATTTAAAGACTGCTTTTTAAAAATTTGATAGACAGTGGTAAATTTTGTATGATTCATCAGTTACTTCGTATTTACCTGTTCCAATGTCATAAAATACAAATAAAATTAAATAGCTGTAGTTCCTATTCTCCAGGGACATACTTTCTGTAAGTTACTCTTTCTAGTCTTTGTTTAGTTGTCCTTACTCATAATTCCTTTTTTCTCTGAAGTGAATTTAGGATCAGATTTATTTAAGGCTCTTTAGTGACGACTTAACCTAGTTCTGGAGTTACAGAGCCATCTGCAGCTGCTACATTGGAACTTTTTTTCCCCCACATACTATCAACTCCTAATCCTTATTAATAACCTTATTAATTAGATAGGGAGCTCCTTTCCACTAATTGTACTTTATAAGCTTACTATGACTGCTCTTCTTACAATGTGCCAACATGGTTACATTCTGAAATGGGGTCCACTAGTGATTATTCTTTTTTTCTTTTTTTTGACTTTTTAAAAAATTTTTATGTTTATTTTTGAGAGAGAGATACAGAGTGTGAATGGGGGAGGGGCAGAGAGAGAGGGAGACACAGAATCCAAAGTAGGCTCCAGGCTCTGAGCTGTCAGCACAAAGCCCAACGCAAGGCTCGAACCACGAGCCGTGAGATCATGACCTGAACCGAAGTCAGAACTCAACCACCTGAGCCACCCAGGTAGCCTACTAGTGATTATTCTTTAAGTTACTTAGTTAGATGCAGGCTTTGAAATGCTGTCTATAAAATAGATTAAAGGGGGAGTTGATTATATAACAATTTGGGGAGATATTATTTTAGAGATGAGCATAATTCATTGTTAAGAATTACTCTGGTTCCTTTTAGTGGAAAAATTTGCTTGACTAATTTTTGTTTGCCAATATTGATACTTAGAGAAATATGTATTTAAAGGTTTTAAATTTATTATTGGAAATTCTAAACAGCTTTATCGTGGAGTTTATAATATACAATAGACATTATTGGGAAAATATTAGGTGATTCTTCACTATTGACGTTTGTATATAGCCTAATAAAGATCAACTGTCAGTTTTGATATTAAACAGGATTTATATTATGAATATTTGTAATGATCATTTTAAGCAAAGTATTTTATAATAAATGAAGTTTTTCATAAAATGCTCTTTTTAAAAAATAAAATTATTTTGTGGGAATTTTGTATATATTTTTAATTTTTTTTTAATGTTTGTTTATTTTTGAGAGAGAGAGAGACAGAGCCCGAGCAGGGGAGGGACAGAGAGAGGGAGACACAGAATACAAAGCAGGTTCTAGGCTCTGAGATGTCAGCATGGACCTGACGTGGGGCTCGAACTCAACGAACCATGAGATCATGACCTGAGCTGAAGTCCGACACTTAACCCACTGAACCACCCAGGGGCCCCTTGTATATTTTTTCTTTATTGAAAAAGTAATTTCTGATACTGTGGAAAATTTTATCTTCTATGTGAATTGTTTTTTAGTCCTCTGTGAAATTAGAATTTATTGTATTTTCTACATTTTCTACACTTTCACATAAATTACTGATAGGAGAATACTCACTATCATTTGCTTAGATAGCTACACTTTTTTAGAGGATTTTTCTTTAGAAGTAAGGCTAACCCCCTGTTGGATACATAAGTGTGAAAGCTCTTTATGAAACTGTGGTTAAAAGTATAGGCTAACTTCCTTATTGATAAATTCAACTAATTTTGCTAGATGGTGGTGATACGGGGGGGACATAGCTTTAGGTGTGACTAAAACTAAATGTTGTGTATGCTGCTGGTTTAATGACATTCTACTGTGTCACTTTGTAGTAATATTACCATTCAGTAGATGTCTAAGTCAGAAGCACACCTAACTAGTCATTTCAGTATTTTTAGTACTCTTCTGTTAGTTTATTCCTTCTCATGTGCCAGCGGTATTAAAAGCTAAGCCCCATTTTTTTCTTTGGTATATTATGCTCGACACTTAACTAAGGTAGAAATTTTCCCAGTAGTTTTTTTTTTTTTAATTTTTTTTTAACGTTTATTTATTATTGAGAGACAGAGACAGAACATGAGCATGGGAGGGGCCAGGAGATGGGGGAGACACAGAATCTGAAGCAGGCGCCAGGCTCTGAGCCGTCAGCACAGAGCCTGATGCGGGGCTCAAACTCACAAACCAAGAGATCATGACCTGACCCAAAGTCTGATGCTTAACCGACTGAGCCACCCAGGCGTCCCCTCCACCCCCCAGTAGTTTTTAAGGTAGCCAGTCATTTAAGTTTCTCATATACCTTCTCTTCTGTTGGAGAATTTTTTCCTTTTGACGGCATATGTTCATAATATATGTAGCAGTTGTAACGGAGTTCCTGCCAAAAGGAAAAAAAAAATTACCTGTATTTTGGAACAAACGGGAAGGCCCAGGGAACACTTTGGCAAGATTAGCTGCCAGGAAGACAAATTATGTCACAGCTGGTGCCTGGGAAACCCATTAAGACCTCTCAGGGTGACCAAATGAATGTAATTTGAGAATACAGTCCAGTGGCATTATGTGAAGACAAGCTGTTAGTATACAATGGTATATAAGCAAAGGAGTCAAATTTATCTGAAGATGAGAATCAGTCATTTTACACCAGGAAACTGCTGGTAAACCAAAAGTATCAAGCATTGCAGATGACATTTGAGAAATGAGAGAGCCCAGAGGCAAAATTGAAATGTAAAGAGTATCTGTTTTCTTAAAAAAAACAATCCTAATTGTATAGAAACTGGGATAACGTACCGGCACAGGTCTGTATCATTGCCTCTTACTCCAGATAACATTTGGGAAAAGACAGAAATTGTCATAAGTTTGCTGTAAATGATGTTGATAAGTAAATTATACTAATCTGGTTGGAAAGTGAATTTCCTTGGTGGGCCCTTGGGCCAAAGTGACTGCTGATTGTGGTAGATGGAAGTGTTTTATTATTTGACAACAGATCAAAGACTTCTAAGATGCACTTTGCATATAGAAGTATATGAGTAGATATTGCCTCAGACCAGGCAACAATTACCGTTTCCAGAAATCTAGAGTTCCATTTCTATATGAAAGTCACATCTATCTTTGGTGATTTCAACTCAAAATATACTTTAAAAAAACTAGTGGCCATTAGGAGTTGAAAGGACTGAAGTACACCTTCCTGTGAGACAAAAGGAAAGGAGCTTGAAAATATAAAGAGAGTGGAAGAGGTCTGCTGTTGGAGCTGTGGGGCATATGATAGAGAATCTGAGATAAATAAAAAATTTTGAGTGTCAGCTAGAGTTCTTCTTCCATGGATCATCTTTATCCTTCTTCTGATCAAAAATTTTCCCATCTTTTTTTTTTTTTAATGTTTATTTATTTTGAGAGAGAATCCCAAACAGGCTCTGCCCTGTCAGCGCAGAGCCCAACAAAGAGCTCAATTCCATGTACCGAGAAATCATGACTTGAGTTGAAATCAACAGTTTGGACACTTAACCAACTGAGCCATCCAGGTGCCCGCCATATTTTTCCATCTTTTAAGGTTCAGACTATTTCCTGACAATATTTCCATTTCTTTGTCTCTTCTTGGAATCATTTAAAAAGTTTTAAAAGTCTGCTTTGGTATGTATATTTGATGTTCCTCCTAGATTATAATCTATTTGAAGGCAGGGACAGTTTGTTACTAACAGCTAGCCTTGGGATGACTCAGTAAGTACTTGTTAAATTGAAGGTGGAGAGTAGAAAGTTTTAGAAGCAGGAAGTTGTGGTTAAAAAAAAAAAAAACTGGTTTAGAGAGGGGATTGGGATAGATCCAGGATTAAGAGAATATTGGGGATTAGGGTAGCCAGGATTTTAGATTTTGTGATTTTGAATATGGAACAGTTTCTAGTGATAACTTTACTGTGTGAGTCTAGAGTATAGTACAGTCATTAGTATTTAGGAACTGTCAGGCTAAGTTATCAGAAAGGTCCTATGCTTGGGTCTGTCATCAAGGAATATAAAACATATGGTTAGTATTCTTATGTCATCATAAAGTATAAAAATTATTGTTGGCCTTCAGCTGGCATTAATGATGGTTTCTACTCTAATTAAAACTAAATACCTTCCTGGTTTATAGACTTTTATCCTAAATGTCTATTTCAGCCAGGTTCCTGCTCAGAAATAGAACTACTTTTGTAAAAAAGGAGAGGTTCCTGCTGCTTCCAGTCCTGTAGGCTAATCTTTGAGATCATGGCTCAGACTTTATAATGTCTAAGCCATAGAGGAGAGGGATGTGTGTGTGTGCATACACATATATACATATATGCACACACACACACACACACACAGCACTAATGGTGCATTCCAGTCATGGATCTGTGTAACTTCAATAATCATTTTTATGTTCCATTCTTCCAGTTAAGTTCCTAATATTCTGAATTTCAAAGAATACACTTTAGACTTCTCAACTGAAAAACAAGCATTCACCCACAGTTCCTTTTTGTTTCCTCCCTTTGCTTTACTTAATGCATTGCCTCTACCTTGGGAGATGATTTACTCTTTCATCCAAATGCTAAGGATTCCCAGTACCAAGAGCTATTTCAAATTAAACTGTAGGATTAAAGGCGACCATGAAAACCTTCTTTTGGCCTTTTCTTGCTATTTATTTATTTATATTATTTTTAATGTTTATTCTTGCGAGAGAAAACACTAGCAGTGGAAGGGCAGAGAGAGGGGAACAGAGGATCTGAAGCAGGCTCTGTACTTATAGCAGAGAACCCGATGTGGGGCTTGAACCCACAAACTGTGAGATCATGACCTAAGCTGAAGTTGGATGCTTAACCTACTGAGACACCCAGGCGCCCCTCTTGCTGTTTACATTAGTATCTGGGGTCCTTGATGATTTAGTACTATTGTCTGCTTAGAATTTCCTTTCCCCCTACTGCCTCTGGTAAGTTTCTGTGTGTTATCCTGGCACTGCTTAAAATGTCACTCTACGTTAGGCAGAATTATTTCTTTCTCCTTAGTTAACTACTCCTTCTGCCTGGACTCAAATGTTGATTTCACTGCTTACCGCAATAGAACCTTGAGCATGTTAATAATCTCTCCAATTTCTTCATCAGTAAAATTGGGATGATAATAATAAATCCCTTTTGGGATTATGGGTAAGGTTAAAGGATATACCACTTATGAAGTACCTAGGACAATGCCTAGCACCTGGCAAGCACTTGATAATTAATATTACTCCACACCATTTACTGTATTGACAGTGTCTGTTTCCTTCATCTTTTCAGTGAACGAGGCACTGTTTTAGGTGGTGGAGATTAAAGAAATAAAAAACACGGACTTTGCCCCCAAAGGACCTCAGGTAAATTGAGAAGACAGATAGGTCAGTATTACAAAATTATAGGTAATTTGTATTAAAAAGGTAAATTCAGGGTGCTGTGGGAGCACCTAGGATAAATACTTAATTAACTCAAACCAGAGTTGAAGGTTCCTTGCAGGAGGTGACATCAGCACTCATCTACCTTCATGATTTTAATAGCCACTTATTAGTGCCAGTTCCCAAATTGTTCCCAGATCTAGGCTTCAGCACTTCAGAATTGTCTATCTTACTAGATTGTTCTGTTTGTGTGTCCTTCAGAATTCGTAAATGTACAGTATCCCCAAATTGAACTCCTTATTCTTTAAGTCTTCTAAACACTTCTTAAAACTGACTCCTCCCCTGCATTCATGCTACCAGGCTCTTATTTCATATCTCCATCATCTATGCTTGGACCACTGCCCTAAAATCTGCTCTTCACGTAGCCACTAGAGGGTTTTCTCTAAAATGTAAATTGAACTAACTCCTTTTTTCCAGCTCAAACCCTTTTAGTGATCTCTATCCTCTGTAGATAGAGTCTCCATAATCTAACTGCTGTTTACCTCTCCCATCTGGACTCTGCTGTCTCTTGTTTCACATTCTCACCACACAAAGAGCTTTTTGTCTGCCTCCTCTCTTCCATTCACTCACACACACCCCACTTTGCTATTATAGTCTGTTTCTTTGCACATACTAGAGTAAGCTCCAAGTATCTTATCACCTATCTTTTACTTGGCTTAACACTTTGTTCTGCATTTCTTCTAGGAAATCTTTTTTGAGTTCTGTGCTCCTAATCATCTTTATAGAGTTATGTGTCTGTCCTTTGTACTTGTTCATACTCTGTTCATGTCACTGTTACTGTACTTACCACATATTTTCACTGCCAGTGTGATTCTCTTGCAAGATGTTGAACTCCTTGATGCCAGTAACTGCCTTTTACTCTTTTGTAAAACAAGGCTTTTAAGTCTTTTGTAAACCCATGGGTAGATGGATGATGAATATGTGTTAATTTAGGCAAGCAGGGATGACTAGCATATGCCAGAAAGGACAATCCAGGCGCAAAAGCACAAAGGAGTAAAAGTACTTAGTTAAGGAATTCAGAGGAAACTGAAGCATGAGGTGTGAGGTTGGGAGTGTTAAGAAATGAACCTAGACTGTTAGATAGGGCCCTTGGTGAAAGGTTTTCTTATGCCTTTCTGAGGAATTTAGTTCTTATCCGGAGGGCACTGGAGAACCATTTAGGGATTTTAAACTGAGGAGCGACAGGTTGATTTACAGAAATTCATTAATTCTGAAATCCCTATATTTCTTGCATTTTAACATCTCTGAAATTACAGCACCTGTTTCTTAAAATTGATTGTGCCTACAGTTCTCACAAGCAGCACATCCTTATAGGGCATTCGAGATGATGGTGCATGTTACTATTGATGGCATATCAAATTCAAAGACATACAGCATGTTTCAGAAAGAGGATTCTGATGCAGTGTTGACAATGCCTTAAGAGAAGGGTAATATAGCAAGTAGGGAGAATAGAGCTAAAACTGAACATAATCCAGAACAGAAATTTGAGGCAGTCGTGGTGAAGTTGCATTCATTTAGTCTTCAGATACTGATCAGGTGCTTTCTGTGTGCCAAGCACAGTATAAATCACAGGGATACATACAAGAAGCACAAAACAAGTAAGGTTTCCAAATAGAGTTACAGATACTCATAAATGGGGATAAGGACTGCAAAGGAAATAAAAGGGGGTAGTAAGAGAGTAAGATGATCATAAAAGCCGTCTTTGACGAAGTGCTGTTCAGCTGAAATTTAAAAGGCGAGGATGAGCCTTCCAGGTGAAGAACATTCCAAGTAGCAGAACAAATGTTAAAGATTAGGTGTAAGAAAGGATAGGAGGAAAAATTGAATTCAAGATTTTGGTCATAAGCCAAAACAAAACAAAAAAACAAACGCGCCTTGACTGTTATCTCACACCACACAAAAATGAACAAAATGGATCATAGACCTCAGTATAAGAGCTAAATCCATAAAATTTCTGTAAGAAAATACAGGGGGAACCTTTAATGACCTTGGGTTTGGAAAGAATGTCATAAATAGGACACAAACAAGTATAAATAATAAGGGATAAAGCCATTAATTGAGCATCAAAATTTAAAAATCTTGTTCTTCCAAAGATTTTTGAAAATAAAAAGGCAAGCTACAAAACGGGAAAAAATAGTTTCAACACATATCTCTCAAAAAACTTTTATCTAGAAGACAGCCCATTTAAAAAATAGGCAAAATATATAAACGTACACATGACTAACAAAGATATATGGATGTCAAGCACATAAAAAGATACTCAGTACTTTTAGACATTAAGGAAATGCAGATGAAAACCACAGTGAGATGCCACTACATGCTCAGCAAGGTGGCTAAAATGAAAAAAGACTGGTCGTTCCAAGTATTTGCAAGGATGCAGAACAACTGGAACTTTTATACAGTGCAGGTAGGAATGTAAAATGGTGCAACCACTTTGGAAAACAATTTGGCAGTTTCTTAAAAAGCTAAATAATCAGGTACCATACAACCCAGGTATTTACCTTTAAGAAATGAAAGCATGTATCCCACAAAGACTTGTACACTTATGTTCTTTGTAGCTTTATTTGTAATACAAAAATATGAAAACAACCCCACTGTCTACAGGTAAATGAATAAAAGTATTGTGATATATCCATGTAATGGAATAGTATTGGGTTATAAAAAGGAATAATCTGTTGATACACTTATCAGCTCAGATGAAACTTAGCATGCTGAATTTAAAACATCAGGCAAGAAAGATATACATTGTATTATTCCATTTATATAAAATGCTAGAAAATGTGAACTAACCTGTAGTGATTAGGAAGTAGAGTGGTGGTTGCTTGGAGTCCAAAGTTGAGGGAGGGAGAGGTGGATTATAGGACACAAGGACACTTTTGAGGATGATGGCTATGTTCACTGTGTTGATTGTGGTGATTGTTTCACAGACGTATATGTATGTCAAAACTTAGTAAATTGTACACTTTATACATGTACAACTTACTGTATACCAGTTATGTCTCAAAACCAGGGAAAAATAAAACAAAAAGAAGTTGTAGAAGCAGCAAAGGACTTAGTCACCTATTAATTGTTGGCTGTATGGAAATGGAAGAATCAAAGCTAATTTCCTGTTTTCTGGTTTATACCATGAGTGGGTGGTAGTAAAATGTAAGCAGGAAAAGAAGATCCAGCAAACGAGAGTGAGAAAAAATGGTCAGAGAGCTAAGACAAAATTCAGGCAAAGGCAGTGTCCTAGAAACTAAGGACATTGTTCCTGCCTGAATACCGTCCTTGCCTGAATGGTCAGCAGTATTAGTTGGTGAGGGAAAGCTAAGCAAGATAAGGACTGGAAAGCATCCTTTGAATTTAGTGACAAAGAACCATTGGTGATATTGGCAAGAAAAATTTCTGTGAAGTGGTTAGATGATAGATTGCAGAAGGTTGAGTTGCATTCCTACCAGAAATACACAAGGATTCCAGTTTCTTCACATTCTTTGCAACACTTGCGTTTTTTTGTTTTTGATGTAATAGCTATAGTGTAATCACCTAATGGGTGTGGTTGATCTCCTGATTTCTTTTGTTGTTTTTTTGGTGTCAACAATAATCAAACTTTGATTTGTGCTGTTAACTTTTGAAAAATTTTCATAAATGAGCAACATGAAATCACATTTACATATCATTTTATCATCCCCAGAACCCCTTTATTTATTTATTTTTTAATTTTGTTTATTTTTTTAAAATTTACATCCAAATTAGTTAGCATATAGTGCAATAGTGATTTCAGGAGTAGATTCCTTAGTGCCCCTTACCCATTTAGCCCATCCCCCCTCCCACAACCCCTCCAGTAACCCTCAATTTGTTCTCCATATTTATGAGTCTCTTCTGTGTTGTCCCCCTCCCTGTTTTTATATTATTTTTGTTTCCCTTCCCTTATGTTCATCTGTTTTGTCTCTTAAAGTCTTCATAGGAGTGAAGTCATATGATTTTTGTCTTTCTCTGACTAATTTCACTTAGCATAATACCCTCCAGTTCCATCCACGTAGTTGCAAATGGCAAGATTTCATTCTTTTTGATTGCCGAGTAATACTCCATTGTATGTATATACCACATTTTCTTTATCCATTCATCCATTGATGGACATTTGGGCTCTTTCCATACTTTGGCTATTGTTGATAGTGCTGCTATAATCATGGGGGTGCATGTGTCCCTTCGAAACAGCACACCTGTATCCCGTGGATAAATGCCTAGTAGAGCAATTGTTGGGTCATAGGGTAGTTCTATTTTTAGTTTTTGGAGGAACCTCCATACTGTTTTCCAGAATGGCTGCACCAGCTTGCATTCCCATAATCTCCTTTTTGAGACAAGGTTTGGGACATTGAAAGAGAGCATAGAAAGTAGATTGCAGACTCTGTGTGTGTGTGTGTGTGTGTGTGTGTGTTATGTAGTGGTTAATGGGGATTTTTTAGTGTGTAAAAAAAAAACAAAAAATTACACACTAAACCTTGCATTGCGAGTAAGTTGTTCTACGAGTGTTGCGCAAGATGAGTAAACATTTCTTTCTGTCTTTATTTTTTTTATTAAAAAAAAAATTTGTTGTAACGTTTATTTACCTTTGAGAGAGACAGAGATAGGATATGAGTGGGGGAGGGGAAGAGAGAGAGGGAGACACAGAATCTGAAGCAGGCTCCAGGCTCCGAGCTGTCAGCACAGAGCCCAACACGGGGCTCCGAACTCACGAGCTGTGAGATCATGACCTGAGCCGAAGTCGGACACTCAACTGACTGAGCCACCCAGGCGCCCCAGATGAGTAAACATTTCTAATAAATTTTACCTTGAAAAATGAGTCACGTCCTGCAGTACAGGTAGTACATGACACCGAATACCACATGATCACAACTGAGCCAATGGCACACACGCTCACGCGCTCTCTCTCTCTCTCTCTCTCTCTCTCTCTCTCTCTCTCTCTGTGGGGTTGTGGGTGATTGTGTCCCATGCCTGGTCTCAGGCTGTGGTGTTTCTCAGAAATCAGTGATTTTTCAGAACATTGGAAGGTGCCCACAACTGGCACTAGTGTAGTTTTTGTTCCTTCAACGTGCCTATGGACAATCCTTTGCTTTTCCATACAAGAGTAAGCTCAGGAATGCTTTGCTTCATTCTAGGTCAAGCTGCCTGCAGATATAGACCCTTTTCCTCTCCTGCTTTATTGCCAGTTACATTAAACACAATGTATGACAAGAGTTTTGTTAATACTGTAGTCAGCATCCGTACGAGCATATACAATGGCCCCCATGTAGAAAAAGGTTCTATTGAGCCAAGAGATAGCACTGGTTACATTGGTGAGAGTGAAAGTCATCCTACACAATAACCCTTCTCTCTCTTGTCTCCCTCACACCAGCCATGAAGATTTTCAAAGGTAAGTGCAGGTTAATTTGTTTATTCTTCTTCATATTTTGTAGTTATTATTTTGTATTATATTACTGTGTTATCATTTTTAAATGAATATTTTGGGGTTGTTGAACAAATCATCTCAGTTTCCATTATTTCTTTGGGGAAATTTGCTTTGATATACAAGTGCTTTGGATTACAAGCATGTTTCCAGAATGAATTATGCTCACAAACCAAGGTTTTACTGCATTTCAAAACCAGCTGTTGATATAGCAAAAGCAGTGCTCAGAGGAAAATTTGTAGTTGTAAATGCCTGTGTTAAAAAAGATTTCAATTTGGGGCACCTGGGTGGCTCAGTCAGTTAAGTGTCCAACTTCAGCTCAGGTCTGATCTCACTATTCGTGAGTTCAAGCCCCACGTTGGGCTCTGTGCTGACAGCTCAGAGCCTGGAGCCCGCTTTGGATTCTGTGTCTCCCTCTCCCTTTGCCCCTCCTCTGTTCACACTCTGTGTCTTTCTCTCTCAAAAATAAATAAAACATTAAAAAAAAAAGATTTCAATTTAGTAACCTAATTTTAAGGAAACAGAAAAACACCAAACCCAACACTAGCAAAGGGAAAGAAATAATAAAGGTTAAAGATAAATGAAATAGAGAACAGAAAAACAACGAACCAATGCAACCAAAAGTTGGTGTTTTATTTTTTTTTTAATTTTTTTTTCAACGTTTATTTATTTTTGGGACAGAGAGAGACAGAGCATGAATGGGGGAGGGGCAGAGAGAGAGACACACACAGAATCGGAAACAGGCTCCAGGCTCTGAGCCATCAGCCCAGAGCCCGACGCGGGGCTCGAACTCACGGACCGCGAGATCGTGACCTGGCTGAAGTCGGATGCTCAACCGACTGCGCCACCCAGGCGCCCCAAAAGTTAGTGTTTTAAAAGATCAACAAACTTGGCAAGATTTTAGGTAGACTGAAAAAAAAAAGGGAAGCTTTAAATTGCTAAATTTGGGGTACTTGGGTGACTCAGTTGGTTAAGTGTCTGACTTTAGCTCATGTCATGATCTCACAGTCCGATTCGTGGTTTGAGCCCCGCATCAGGCTCTGTGCTGACAGCTCAAAGCCTGGAGCCTGCTTCAGATTTTGTGTCTCCCTCCCTCTCTCTGCCTCTCCCCGAGTCTGTCTCTGTCTCTGTCTCTGCCTCTCTCTCTCTCTCTCTCTTTCTCTTTCTTTCTCTCAAAAATAAATAAACATTAAAAAAAAATTGCTGAAATCAGAGGGGCACCTGGGCGCTTCCACCGGTTAAGCATTCCACTCTTGATTTCAGCTCCGGTCATGATTTCACAGGTTTTTTGAGATCAAGCCCCATGTCAGGTTCTGTGCTGAGAATAGAGCCTGCTTAGGATTCTCTCTTTCCCTCTTTCTCTGACCCTCCCCCACCCAAAAAATTGCTAAAATCAGAAATGAAAGTGGGAACCTTTCAGAAATAAAAGGATTGTAAGAGTGCATTATGAACAATTTACATAATATTGTTCTGTTGAAAAATGGGCAAAGGACTTGAATAGATATTTCTCTAAAGAAACACAAATGGCCAACAAGCTGAAGATATTCTTATCATTAGAGAAATGTAAATCAAAACCACAGTGAAATAGCACTTAATATTAACTGAGATGGCTATAATTTAAAAAAAAAAACTGAAAATAAGCGTTAGCAAGGATGTGGTGAAATAATTCATTGAAATAATACATTGATGGTGGGATTGTAAAATTGTGCATCTGCTGTCTTATTAGTTCCTCATTAAGTTAAAATAACCATGTGACCCAGCAGTTCTACTCCTAAGTTATATACCCCAAAGAATTGAAAATAGATGTTCAAATGAAAACTTGTATAAAAAGGTTTATGGCAATACAATTCACATTAGCCTAAAGATTGAAACTACCCAATTATCCATCAACAGATGAATGGATAAACAAGACGTGGTATATTCATACGATGGAGTATTACTCATCCATAAAAAATAATAAAGTACTCATACATGCTGCCACATGGATGAACCTTGAACACACTGTGCTAAGTAAAATAAGCCAGACACAAAAGAGCACATATTGTATGGTTCCATGTATATGAAATATTCAGAAGAGGCAGATACAAAGAGATGATGCAAATTAACCTTTGACATGGGCTGAGGGGAGAAAGAAAGGAATGGGAAGTGAATGCTCAGTGAGTACAGGGTTTCTGTTTGGGGTGATCAAAATGTTCTGGAATTGAATATGATTGCACAGTGTAGTAAATATGCTAAATGCCACTGAATTGTACCTTTTTTTAAATGCTTAAAATGGTAAATTTTGTTATATTTTGCCACAATCAAAAAAAATAACGGTCAAATCAACAAGAAGTCGCCAGTTTGGCAGACTAGTGGTAGATTTGATGACCAGTGATATTAGCATAATTTGGGGGTTACTGTACATTATTATATTTGAAACTTTTTCTAGGAAATAGGTCTCCTGTTTACCCATACTCATCACATATTACACTTGATCGTAGCCAAAAGGCCGAGAAGCGATCATACTCATCACATATTTATTCCAATCCTTCTACAATATAAATTAAGAAAGCAGAGGTTGCTTTATACATTTATGCTTTATTTATATGGAATAACATTGTAAGACTTAACATTTATGGTTCTAGAATTTCTGAATAATTTGATTTCAGTAGAACCTGAGTGATTTCTGAAAATCAATGATGTGGAGATTTGTGGTTTACCTGAAGCACAACTTTGAATCATGTTTTTTAAAGCTGCTGTGTGTGGGGTGCAAACTATTTAGCTAGAGAATAAGTCTAGCTACATTGTAGCAATTTAGCATGGCCTTTTTATAGATCCATTTGATGAGATTAAGTTTTGAGACAAAAATACTGTATTCTGCTTACCAGAGGAAGCAGTCTGCTTACTTAGTTCTAAACACATTTTAATGGACTTAATTTTTAAGTTCCCAGTTTTTGAGAAATATTTTGAAGTTTAATGTAAATTTTTTCTTAACCACTTTTAGGCCAGCCAGGCCTTCGAGAAGCTATTTCTATGTCCTGTATAACCAACGGGAGTGGTGCAAACAGAAAGCCAAGCCACACCAGCTCTGTCGCAATTGCAAGGAAAGAAACTCTTTCATCTGCTGCTAAAAGGTATCCATTTGTAAGGGAAAGAAAAGCTACCATTGCAAAATTGTCTGAATGTGATAATTCTACTTTTGAAAAAAAAATGAAATAGGACTGTATGGAATTAAAGTGAGCATGTCCTTTGAATTCTTTAACTCTGAATGTAGACACCCACCCATCCCACCCAGTTAGTTTACATTCATGTAACCTATCGAGTTGTGTGAGGTAACTTTTGGTTCCTACTAAAGAAAGTGTTTTCATTTCCTGGTTTGGTTTGTTTCTTTTTATTTTTTTTTTAATTTATTTATTTTGAGAAAGAGAGTGTGTGCAAGCATGCACGCACATGCACACGCACACACGCACACACACACATGCTAGTGGGAGGGGGGCGGGAGGGGCAGAGAGAGAATCACAAACAGGCTCCCTGGAACTCAGGAACCATGAGATTGTGACCTGAGCTGAAATCAAGAATCAGATGCCTAACCAGCTGAGCCATCCAGGCGCCTGTGGTTTTGTTTCTTTTTAACAAGCATTTGTTGATGAGATAAGCATCACTATATTTAATTATATAAGCACATTTTCTGTGCTTATATAAGGAATACATTTGATACAGCAGTTTTTATTTTTTTATTTTTATTTTTTTTTTAATTTTTTTTTTAATGTTTATTTATTTTTGAGACAGAGAGAGATAGAGCATGAACAGGGCAGGGTCAGAGAGAGAGGGAGACACAGAATCTGAAACAGGCTCCGGACTCCGAGCTGTCAGCACAGAGCCCGATGAGGGGCTCGAACCCACGGACTGCGAGATCATGACCTGGGCTGAAGTCGGATGCTCAACCGACTGAGCCACCCAGGGGCGCTGAGGCGCCCCTATACAGCAGTTTTTAAAGGAGAAATAGAATCTTCCGTATATATACATTTGTGGGAGGTTGAACACTATTATAACTTTTATTCTTTAACCATGCTATAAAAAAAAGGCATAATACTTTGTATTATGTACAAATAGTATATATACTATATAGTACTATGTTGTGTGTGTGTGTGTGTGTGTCTGTGTTAGGGGATGGTAGGTAGAAGGGCAGTGGAAATATTGCAAAAAAGTTTCAGTGAACTACAGATTTACATTCTATATGTTCTTTTCATCAATGAATTAATCTGTTGTTTCAATAAAATTGCTTACAGAATTTTTGCACTTTTGTGTAATTCCTAGCAGATTATCCCACATAGAGTTTGGAGAGACCATAAGAGATCAACTACATAATCTTACAACTGTTCTCTTCAAGGAATAACTAAGGAAAAACCTTAAGTAATGGAATAATATTTAAAATGTACTGATAGATAATGGTTCCCTTAATGAACTAATGCCAGTGACAAGTTACTCATCAGTGTGGATTTATAGATGCTAACCAAACATTTGGCTACAGGAATAGTAAAGAAATAACAAGATCTTTAGGTTATTTATTTACTTATTTATTAAATATTTTGTATTTTTAAGTAATCTCTGTACCCAATGTGGGGTTTGAAACTCGATCAAGAGTTGCATGCTGCACTGACTGAGCCAGCCAGGGGCCCTGATCTTTTAGGCCTTTTAAAAGCCCCTTGTAGAATTCAGTCTTTGAAGTCATTGTCATTTTGGAATCCAGACTTTCTCCTCCAGACATGCCAAAATGTATTATCTATGCTTCCCTTTTAGGAGAAAAGGACAAGTTATAAATGCATAGTGGAAATTTTAATATTTTTAATAAACTTCCTTGTTTTTAGTAGTGGTTTGGATTCAGCCCGTTTTCTTATGTAACTGGTCCTGCACAGTGATCAGTACTATGCACAATAGTAACTCGGTAATCTTAAGACTAGCCGAGTTTGTCACTTTATGGTGCAGAGGCTCTGTATTTTGCTTTTAAATACTCAGGAGGAAAATCTCTTTTAGGTTGTATTGGGCCCACGTAAGACTAGTGTCCTGTACATTCAGGATTTGAATGTTTGAAGACCAACAAGAAAGAATTTCTAAATCAGTTTTAAATTTCAAAGTTACTCTGATATTTTTGATGTAGAACTGTATTTCTCAGCCCAAACTTTTAAAAACTGAACATGAAGTAGAAAGTTGGGAGCCAGTCTGCGGTCAGAAGGTATCAAAACTAAATCAAATTAAATGTCATTTTAAAATTGTATTTTAACATTTTTAACTATTACTCTGTAATAAATTGTATATGTTATATACATTTGTTTAATATATTCTTAAACGTACCTCCTTGTGGATTTATGCACCTTATAGTCAAATTCTAAACTGTCTTTTGATTAAGAACTGTAGATAGTTGATGGTTTTCTACCTTTTTAACCATGGAATTCAGATCTTGATTCCATCTGGTTTGTAATATTGTCAAAAATGTGCAATATAAGGACTCTTATCCAATGATTAGAAATGGAGTGTGCTTCATTAATCAAGAGTCAAAGTGCAGAAACACAAGAATTTATACATAAATATCTTAAATATTTTAACTGTAAATATATTGACATATATTTGTCAATTTTTTTATGAAAGGCTGAGCCTCCCACCCTCTTTCTAATTGTGTGTCTGATTAGATTCCTTGTTGACTATCTTGCATAAAATACACCCATAAATTATTTTTTGTAATTGTTAGTTTCAATTTTAAGACAGAGTAAGAAATTTAAAACTCCTGCAAAACAACCTGTCTTTTTTTTTTTTTTAATGTTAAATTTTTTGAGAGAGAGCCACCCTGCGAGCGGGGGAGGGGCAGAGAGAGAGGATGACACAGAATCCAAACAAAGCAGGCTCCAGGCTCCGAGCTGTCAGCACAGAGCCTGACACGGGGATCTAACCTATGAACCATGAGATCATGACCTGAGCTGAAGTTGTACACTTAACAGCTTAACCGACTGAGCCACCCAGCTGCTCCCCCCACCTTATGATTTTTTCCTCAACCTTTTTTTAATTTTCTCACCTACATAAAATTTAATAGCAGTTTCTTTTACTAACTGATTTCTATGGAGTCTTTCCAGAGCATTCAACTTCGTTTTTGTGGAAATTACAGTTTTCTTTTCTATGTATATCTTGTCAGTTTTCTTTGTATGTAATTAATTTACATAATTAAAATAACAAGTTCAACTGGCATAACCAGGCTCTGGATTCATGGGGGGATCAACTGGTAAATTCAAAACTCAACTAAGCAGGAGGAGAAATACACAGAAGAAATGGGAATTAGAACATAATCTACTAAACATAGCATTTAGAGTGTCTTGCACATCATTCAGTATGTTTTACAGACAAAATGGAAAGTGTCACTGATGCTCTGATTTGGGTAAGTTGAAGTCAGCTAAGAGAGCTGCTGCTCTTCCCCAAATCTTCCAAGATGGCAAAATGCATTGGGCTATTTTGGTCTCAAGGGACACTCTTCATAGGATTTTCTTATAAATTCTTCACTGAAGATTTTTAATAGCTTCCAGAACTTTCAAGGAAATATTTTCATCATTATATGAAAGGAGTGTAAATTGTATTAGCTGTATGATTTAGCATTTTGAATTATATAATAACCACTTTTTCCATCGCTTGATATATCTTCTATTTGTTTAAATATGTGTTGTTCCATGTTATACTTTATTTTACAGTGGTACAGAAAAAAAGAAAGAAAAACCACAAGGACAGAGAGAAAAAAAAGAGGAATCTCATTCTAATGATCAAAGTCCACAAATTCGAGCATCACCTTCTCCCCAGCCCTCTTCACAGCCTCTCCAAATACACAGACAAACTCAAGAAAGCAAGAATTCTACTCCCACCAAAAGGTTTTAACTGTCCCCGAGTACAGAGCTAGGGAATGGTTGTAATGATACCTGAATTCTGTGACTTGAGAAATGTTGGCTATCCATGGATTCCAATAGAAAAGCCTAGTGGCTCCCCGTCCCCCCCCCCCCGCCCCTTCTTTGTTGTTAAAATCTGTATTTTAGCTTATTGGGGAGTGAAGATTTAAGGTCAAAATTTCTCAGTTAAAACTGGAAAAAAAAATCTCTAAGTTATAAACAATTTGATGAAAGGAAGGCCACAATAACTTACTCTGAAACCAAACAATATTTTTATAATAAAATTAAAAAATGTTAAAAATTTATATAAACTATGCATAAATTTATAACCATGGCAGAAAATTGCCATGTAATTATCCTCATCATATTTTGGCATCATTACAACCTTGAACTTGCAAGGGCCCTTCTCAGCAAATGGCTCTTCATTTTGACTGCATCTCAGTTTCAGTTTTGGGTTTTGGGAGGATAAGTTCTTGCTTGAGTAGAGAAATCATTTCATCTGGTCTTTTCTGTGCTAAAGGCTTGCTTGAGGGCTTCTCTCTGTGTCTGTAATAATTAATATTTTAAAGTTATGAGAGGGGGAGAAGGGAGAAACATTCTAACAATGTGTGTGAGCCTAAATTGGGGATCTAAACCTGCATGCTGGGAGTTTAGTGCTACAGCTGCCTTGTAATCAAATATTTAGACCAACTTAATGAAGTTTGCCTGTTTTAGAAATGCAGGTTCAAGCTTTATGATTAGGTATAGATATATTTTATCATCATACTTCTGCTTGGAAATCTTAGGAAAATATTACACCATTCCCAGAACTAGCGAGGAAAATATTTTAGTAAGATAAATGACAACCATTCCTAAAAGATTTATAATGTATTTTTATCTGCTCAGTTTAATAATTCTGTCTCAAATCCCTAATGGAAATTTGGGAAAACAAAACAGTCTTCATTTGATTGATGCATGTTTAACTTTTAAAAACTGCTTTGTCTGTGTGTCTCACGCAGATTCTTTTGCTATCTAAATGGTTTGTAATTTTTTTGCCTGGTGTGATGTGGAGTTCTTCTTGGATATAGTTTATTAATGTTACATGACTTTGGATTGTGTGTGATTAAAGGTGGCTTTTTTATAATCAATCTCTTTAAGGTTCTGATTTGACTTGGTATCTTCTTTGTCCCAGATCTTTTTTTCAGCTTCTTAGGTCTCGTGGAAATGTGCTTGCCATTCTAAATTGCTCTTTGGATATACTATCGCCAGAAGTATTGGAGACTGGATGAGTGGTAGGATAGTTAGCAATGCAACCAAAATATCATTTATAATTCAAAAATTTCATTTATAAATACATGGGATCAGTGTTGATGATACATTTTTTGTGTTAAGTCATGTTTATTTCTTTTTTTTTTTTATTTTTTTTTTTTCAACGTTTATTTATTTTTGGGACAGAGACAGAGCATGAACGGGGGAGGGGCAGAGAGAGAGGGAGACACAGAATCGGAAACAGGCTCCAGGCTCTGAGCCATCAGCCCAGAGCCCGACGCGGGGCTCGAACTCACGGACCGTGAGATCGTGACCTGAGCTGAAGTCGGACGCTTAACCGACTGCGCCACCCAGGCACCCCAAGTCATGTTTATTTCTGATCATTGTCTATAAAGGATGTCACAAGAGTTTTACCTTTAGTCCTACATTTTACTTACAAATTGTCATTTGTACCATATATAATGAATTACACAATGATATAAAAGATGAAAACAGCAGCCTTGTAATGACTTTGAAAAAGTACAGGTTAGGGGCGCCTGGGTGGCTCAGTTGGTTAAGCATCCGACTTCGGCTCAGGTCACGATCTCACGGTCCGTGAGTTCGAGCCCCTCGTCGGGCTCTGGGCTGATGGCTCAGAGCCTGGAGCCTGCTTCCGATTCTGTGCCTCCCTCTCTCTCTGCCCCTCCCCTGTTCATGCTCTGTCTCTCTTTGTCTCAAAAATAAATAAACGTTAAAAAAAAAAAATTTAAAAAAAGAAAAAGTACAGGTTATTTTCACAAACTCACACAGTTTCACAAATTATGAGAAATATTTTACTCAGGGATTTAAGCATATAGGTTTTTTTCCTATTCAAAAAAAAGTACAGATTGATTTTTTAATCAAGTAATACTTGTTCTAGCGAGAATTATAAACAGACTTGGTAAATGCCTTGTTTAACTCCTGCACTCATCCAGGCGGAACCTTTCAACTAATCCTTCCTTCTCTTTTCTGGATTAGCTTTAAGGAAATGTTAATTGCTGCTTTTATGTTCTGTTTAAGCTGTCAATTATATGTCATTGCTACTCAAAGAATGTTTCTCTAAGAAATTAATATGTTTCTTCCAGCATAAAACGACCACTGACAACTGAAAAGTCACATAATTCATGGGAAAATTCAGATGAGAGTCGTAATAAATTATTGAGAGCAGTTTCAACATCAAAATTAATATCAAAAGTTATAAAAAATACAGATAAGTAAGTATTATACTTTCTCAGTTATCTGAAAATTAATTATGTGACTGTCATGCTCGCATGTCCAATTATATGTCTGTTTTGGGATCATTTTTTAAAAATCTCTATTATAATGTGTATCTTTTTTTCATCTAAGTGTATTTTTTTCTTTTAAGTGTTTCCAAAAAAGAAAGACAGCTATATCTTCCTGTTTGTGTTCCCTACTCAAATAATTAATCTCTCTAATCCCCTAAGATTTGAATATTTTTTGAAGTTCTTTCTATACTTTCACTGTTTAGATGATCTTATGGAATATTCATTATCTTATAAAACAGTATATATATTAATAGTTGAGACCAATGACAGACTTGTTAAAATAATGTTGTCTGAATTTCATTTCTAAAGATTTATCTTGGGTGTGGCCTAAGCATTGAAACTTTTAACAATTTCTTTAGGTGATTCTAATGGTAAGCCAAGTAAAATTATAACATAAATGTCCTTTGATTGTCTTCTTTTTTTGTAGGCATAAAGATGTCATCATCAACCAAGGTAAATTAAAAATCCTTTTCAAAGAAAGTATTTCTCTTGCTTTTCTACACCAGTTAAGTTTTTGCTAATTATTAAGAGTATTGACTTATTTTCATTCAGTGTACCTTATCAGCTCATAATAATCAAAGAGAAGTACGTTTATTATAGTCATTTAAGAAAATGCCCAGTTTTTATTGTAAGATATGTCATTTTTGTCTCAACCAGCAAAAATGTCAACCCGTGAAAAAAGCAACCAAGGTAAGAATAAGCTACACAGTTGGTCGCCTCCTAAGTTAATTTCTTCCTGGATCTCTTATTTGGCTTTTCATTATTTATACTCTCTGACTTTCCTCTTAATGACAGAAGTACGTAATTGGGACTAGTGAATCCAACTGCTTTTCCAAAAATCCATCTTATTTCTGGGAGCTCTGAAGATTCAAGGTCAACAGTAGAAATAAACACATCATTACAAAGAGGCATAAAATACTAAAGAGAATTTTCCCCTTTTTTTAAATAAAAGTTGTACTTAGAAAAGCCATTTAAAAGATTGATCAATTTTAACTCAATTTCCTGTCTTGCCAGCCTCATTGCAAATACTCACTCATTTCTTGAAGCTAAGACTGAATATATAATGAGTCTAGCAAATCCATTTCCTCTTGAATTTTTCTTTTATATTAATTGTAATTTCTGGCTACTTGCTGTTGTTGGCTTGTTCTGACCAAAAAAGGAGAGCAGACTTTCCGTAAATGTGTATTCAATTTAATTGCAAGGTAGGTAAGTTCTGTTACATCAGTTTTACATTCTCCTTAGATTGCCTGCAAATTTAATTGAAGCATGCTGTTCTAAATGAAAGCATGTTCTTTCTGTGCATGCTTTTTACAGCTCATTTCTATGTGTCATAGTTATCTTTATTTTCTGGGCTATTGCATTAACCAGATACAAGGTGGTTAAAATTTTTGTTAGAGATTAACTTGATTGCTATGGATTTTTCCTGTTTTTGATTTTAATCAGAAAAGAAGTGTTTATTTGTAATCTTCTTTGGATCATTTGTTTTTGCATAGAAAGTCTAAATGAAGTTGATTTTTGCTGTCATTATTCTATGTTAGGTCATACTTTCTTCCTCTTTAGAAATAAGTATAGCTTAAGTAATGGTTGAAATACTTTAAGGAAAAAATGAAATTTAACTTATAAAGACAATTCTTACTATATATCAAACATTTTTTTAAAAATAGAGGTAGTGATAACTAGTGGAAAGAGCTGTGAGTGGAGAGTCTCTCTTTAGAATTTGGTCTTGGCTCTTCTGCATAATAGCCTTGTGATCTAGACAAAATGACAATGTCTCTGTGTAGTTTTCTGATCTGAAGATAATACCTATAAGGCTTACTTAACATGACTGCTGAAGAATGAAATAATGTATATGAAAGTGCTTTAAAAACAGAAAACATTGTAACTGTAAAAAGGCGCTATCATTACAATGTTTTGCTAAATGCTCAGATTTTATACAATCCTCCTAGAGCTGCCTGCCATTTTCTTATGTTGTAGAATGTTCTTTGGAAGGAAAAAAGAACATAAGATTAGTATATAGGTGATTGGTTTGTGTTGGTGACAATTTTCAAAGCCATTCAGGTAAGCAGGCAAATAAATATACTTAAGAGGGAAGGGAAGGATTTTGCCACAGAAGCATCACTAAGCAGGGTTTTAGCCAGTGTCTAGGAAGAAGGATGGAATGAAAAGCTAGAAAAGGAGATAGAAAAATAAATTCTGTTACAAGAATTTTAGCTCAAAAAGATTGTCCCAGATGTTGGAATTTATTAATGTCAAGCGTTTCTTGCATTTAGCCTTATTTTTGGAATTTGAGTCTATTATTTTTCCACTTCAATCAGTTATATTTTGTCTGGATATAGACTCTATCACTGGAGTGTCCCTTCATAGAGAACTTTTGTGCTGCAGCCTGTGAGGTAGTTGAGGCCTGACTGTGATTGAGACAGAGCCTATAGAAAGAAGTAGATGGAATCTAGATGGTTTAAGAGGTAAGATAGGTAGGGTATAGGAGGTAAGGAACAATGGGAATCTATGAAGGCTAGCTTGAGCAACTAGGTAAGGGGTATCTACTAAAATGAACATTTGAGGAGGAGGAGAAGAAGGAGAGGTGTGGAAAAGAATAAAAGTTTTGGAATTCAGTTTCTGTAAGACAATTTACTTGTAGAGATGAGTAGCTAGCAATGTAGTATCAATGTTAAAACGTGTATTTTGTAGTCCAGAGACTGGTTTCACATGTGACCTTGAGCACATTTTTTTGCCTTCGTAAGTCTTTGTTTTCTTCTTGTTGAGACCATAATAAACCTTCAAAGAGTTCATACAAACATTAAAGATAAAGTGTAGTATCTGGCACATAGTACCAGGTAAATTTCAGTTATATATATATATAAGTCTGACAGTTTAAATCTTGCACTTAAATAAATATGTGTAGTGAGATGAAAAGATAACCATTAAATAGATGATCTTCATTTGATATAAGCTGTAGGTATATTTTTAAAGTTTGCATTCATTTTGCATGGCATATTTTACAGCACATTTTCTTGTACTTTAGGTATTAATCCAAAATACCTATCATTTTTGGACAATCTTTTAAAAATGTGATTTATTAATTTCTTTAGCTATGTTTTGACAATGACAAGTGTGACTTGCTCCAAGCCATCTGCTTTGATTTGGGAAGAAGACAATTTACATTTGGTACATTAGGTGAGTGGTAGCAGAGAAAAGCTTGACCTGAAAGACCTGTGTCCTTCAGCCATAGTAGAGTACGAGAAGAGCTATTAAACTGCATATTTCGATCAGAACTCAGGCAGAAGGAAGAGAACTGTAGTTGAAAGGAGTAGGAGATGGAATGGAATGGGTTGTACCCAGGACAGTCTGAGGCTAGTTGTGGGAGGTAGGATAGGTTATACCACCAAAAAGAGGCTCTTACTCAGTTCATTCACTCAAATCCCTGAAATGTAAGTCACTTTTCTCACTAGTTCTGTTGGATTCTGCTCCACAGACTTAGCACATCAAGTTAGACCGTGACTAAGTTTTCCTATAGGGTTATTCGTCGTTAGGTATAGCAGATAGGTTCTAATACAGTGCCATTCATTCGATAAGTTATTGATGAGAAAGTCTTTTGAGCTAACCTAGGGGGCTATAAACACCTTTTATAAATTATTTAGAGATTCTCAGTGACTAGCCTAGTACCTGGAGCTCCATAAATATTGTTAAATAAATGAGTGACTGGGGCAGAAGTGATGAATATTTTTTCTACCACTATTTTCTAGGGAAACTCCAATTACTTGGATGGAAATTATTTTGGGGGACTGGAGTCCAAATCTATTTGAAGTGAATTAAGTCTTCATAAGGCCAAGATACCACATAACTTAATGCTGTTTAGAATTAGCACATAGTTAAGTCTGATCATGTTGAGAACTTGAATGACTCAGATCCACTTACTGGGGAGATATCTGCTTAATTGAGGAAAAGGGAACTTATCAGTCACCAGATCACAGTCTTACTTCCTTTCATAGTGCTGCCTCACTGCTCTAAGCTTAGATTCATTCTTGCTTAACTACCAAATCGATGCAGTAGGGTCCTGATTACAGGTGTGTTTAGATGGGAGAACAGTTATTACAATATCTTAGAGAATTGAAAAGTAACTATTTCTTGCTAGTTATCTGTCTAAAAATGACTGCAGATGAAAACTACTTTAAAAGTCATTTTGAGGGGCGCCTGGGTGGCGCAGTCGGTTAAGCGTCCGACTTCAGCCAGGTCACGATCTCGCGGTCGGCGAGTTCGAGCCCCGCGTCGGGCTCTGGGCTGATGATGGCTCAGAGCCTGGAGCCTGTTTCCGATTCTGTGTCTCCCTCTCTCTCTGCCCCTCCCCCGTTCATGCTCTGTCTCTCTCTGTCTCAAAAATAAATAAATGTTAAAAAAAAAAAAAAAAGTCATTTTGAAATATGTATCTAAAACCCTTCAATAATTTGGTGTAGCAAAAACAGTTATTCAGATAATCTGAAAATAATAAACTCATTTACAAAATTGGGAAAAGGAAGGAAAATGGAGTAATCTTATCATTTTAACAGCTATTATAGTTCTGATACATTTCTTTATTCTTTATCAGATACACATTTTAAACATTCACTCATTTAACAAATATTTATTGAGTGCTTATTTTGACAGATCCTATCCTTAGGCACTTGGGGATACAGCAGTTACAGTTTCTGTGCTCTGTGGCACTTACATTCTACACGATAAGAAAAAAATAACGTGTCAGGAGGTAATACATACTGAGATATGTAATGAGCAGATAGGTAGCAAAAGCTTCATTAGGCACCTCACTTAGAAAGGGAAGTGTTATAGCAGAAAAAGTGCAAGAATATTAAACATGAGTCCTGGTTAGGGGTGAAATGACCTGCACCATAAAAAAGGTTAAAGAATTGGGGGGCCTGGGTGGCTCAGTTGGTTGAGCACCCAACTTCAGCTCAGGTCATGATCTCATGGTTCACGGGTTTGAGCCTCATGTCAAGCTCTATACTGACAGTGCAGAGCCTGGGGCCTGCCTGGGATTCTGTGTCCCCCTCTTTCTTCTTCCCTCCCCCACTCACACTCTTGTCTCTCTCTCTAAAAAATAAACATTAAAAAAAATTTTTTTTAAGTTAAAGAATCCATATACTAAATGACTGAAATTATGAATGTGAGTTAGGAATTTGCCAAAGGAAATTATGGAAAGAAGCGAAACATTATTCATCTGATAATAAAGTTTTCCTATGTCTGGGACCTCAGTTTCCTCACATATAGTAAGGCTTAGACTAGATGTTGCTAACAGTCTTCTTTAATAACTTTTTAAAGCTCTTTCTTGCAACAAACAGAAAATGGAGGACAGCTCCCCGCCCCCAACCTTAACTAACTTGCTTTCAATCTACCCTTTAAAGAGTTTCAGTGTAGGTGCTTTTGTTCATGCCATGTGTTGTTTTCTGACTTGTTGGTTCTGGGCATGGTCTGTCCTAAAACCTTATCACACCTGTGTAAACTGAGCATTGTGTCTGAAAGAACAGCTAAAATTTATCTATACGAATATATAGGATAGCAGTGTTCGGCTGACACTGTCTTATGTTACCTATTGAGAGGGAGGGAGTGTATTGTCACCTGCTGAGAGGGTGTGCCGTTTGAAACAAACCCAATAAGCCAAAAGCCCTTGGTTGAGCCACAGATAGAATTTATCCTTGTTAAGGTGGTATCCAAAACTTTGCAATTCCAGAATTTGGGAAGAAGAGTGCTAGCTTTAAGTCTGTTCCAATGTAAATAGGCACAGAGGGCAGGAAACCAAACATTGCATTTCCAAAAAATATACTCACTTCTGAAATTTAGATACTGGCTTATTTTAAGTAGGCAGCATAAACATTACTTGGAACCTTAGGTCTGAGATTTTTCCAGGTATTCTCGATATTTTAAAAGGAAACCAGACAGGAGAACCTTTTCTTTGTTAAAGATTCCTTGAGTCTTGTGAAGCAGAGATCTTATTTCTTGATGTTGTTGTTAACAGTCTTCTAGATTAAAATGTTTAAAGACTGTCCAGTTATTATTTTTAATATAAACAATCCCAACTTTTTTTTTTCTTACATTTATTTATTTTTTGATAGAGACCGAGCACGAGTCGGGTGGGGGGGGGGGGGGGACAGAGAGAGGAGACACAGAATCTGAATCAAGCTCCAGGCTCCGAGCTGTCATCACAGAGCCTGACACGGGGCTCGAACTCACAAACCGCGAGATCATGACCTGAGCCGAAGTCGGACACTTAACCAACTGAGCCACCCAGGCACCCCTAAACAATCCCAACTTTTAAGAACTGGGTGGCTCAGCCGGTTAAGCGACCGACTTTGGCTCAGGTCATGATCTCACACTCTGTGAGTTCGAGCCTCGTGTCGGGCTCTGTGCTGACAGCTCAGAGCCTGGAGCCTGCTTCAGATTCTGTGTCTCCCTCTCTCTCTGCCCCTCCCCGCTCATGCTCTGTCTCTCTTTCTCTCTCAAAAATAAACAAACATTAAAAAAAATAATTATAAAAAGAATATTTGTTCTTGACATCCTCTTTCCTTATTTTCAGCTGAGAAAAACATCCCAACCTGCCACTTTTGGAAATGGAGAATAAGACTTTTCGTAACAGAACATAACAGTCTTGTGCATATTTATTTTATTCTGGTTAAAGACTTTTCATCCATATTGTATTTTCACAACCCCCAGGCATAAGCTTTTTAAAGAGTCTAAACTAGGGACGCCTGGGTGGCGTCAGTCAGCTAAGTGTCCGACTTCAGCTCAGGTCAATCTCATGCATGGTTCCTAGGTTTAAGCACAGTGTTAGGCTCTGTGGTGACAGCTCAGAGCCTGGAGCCTGCTTTGGATTCTGTGTCTCGCTCTCTTTCTGTTCCTCCCCCCCCCCCCCACCCCCACTGTCTCTCTCTCAAAGATAAATAATGTTAGAATAAATAAATAGATAAATAAATAAATAAATAAATAAATAAATGGATGAATGAATAAATAAAAGTCTAGACTAGAAAATGCAATTAACCAGAAAAGTCTCCATTCTTCAAGCATGTCGGTGAAATAGCATGGTTAGAAATCTATTCTGTCGAGAAATGGCAGTTAAGCTCTATATGTGTTTCTTACTCTCTCACTTGTTACTGTTTTCCTGAAGCACTTTGAAAAGAATTCTGAAACTTGTGATTAGGCTTAGCAAGCAAGAGAGATAATTTATCAGTGACACATACTGAGATTGCAGGAAGAATCGTAGCAAATCACATGCCATGTTCCTGAACTGTACTTCTAATTGGTTCTCCACAGAACAGTTTTACCAGAAATATTCTGTTGACTGTTTCCTTTAATAAAGCTTTTAAAACTTTTTTAAGATGGTGAAATATTTTAATCTTTCTAAAAATACATACAAATACTATAGCAAGCATCCGTATACAAAGGACTCAGATTTCTTAAGTCTTTATTTTGCTTTGATTCAGGTATTATTTATTTGTTTTTTTTTGTTTCAATATTTGTTTATTTTGAGAGAGAGAGAGCACACACACTACTAGCAAGGTAGGGTAACCTGGAGAATCCCAAGCAGGCTCCTTGCTGACAGTGCAGAGCCTGACAGCCAGGAGATCATGACTTGAGCTGAAATCAGGAGTCTGTTACTTAACCAACTGAGCTCCCCAGGTGCCCCATCTCAGGTTGTTTTTTAAAGAAATAGAACATTAAAGGTAAAGTTGAAACCTCTCCTTAATTCTGTTTAAGTAGAATTTCATATACAGGTTTTTATTGTTTCCTTGGGGCCTTCTGGTTCGCTTCCTGCTATGGTTAATTGAAAAGGAGTTAGAGGGGTAAATATTTTGATATCTGAAGTTTCTCTTTTGAATATCTTATTTTTTCTGAATTTCTTATTTTTAAAAAAATTCTAACTTGGTATATTCAGATAAAATGAAAAAAACCTTAATTTCATGCTTAAAATAACTTCCTAAGGATATAAATGAGAGATTTGAGGGAGTTTTTTAAAATACAGTCCTATTTTGCTTAGTTCAGAAAAGCTTTCAGGGTGCCTTGGTGGCTTAGTCCGTTAAGTGCCCAACTCTCACGGTTTGTGAGATCGAGCCCCGCATCAGTCTCTCTGCTTTCAGCACAGAGCCGGCTTCAGATCCTCTGCCCCTCCCCCACACATGCTCGCTGGTGCACTCTCAAAAATAAACATTAAAAAAAAAGTTTTCAGCAATACAGCAACAAGTCTTTTAGAAGTTTTATGTGTCCTATATTGTTGAACTAGACTTCTTTCCCATCTTTTGCCAAAGAATGCCTTTTTCAGATAGTGAAAAATGATCCAAAATGCTTAAGCAAACACCCATATCTGATTATCTTGAAGTGATTTTAATGACAATCACAGTTGGAAACAAAATATCAAAGAGAAATCTGATTAAAGGAGGTTTAGATTCAAGAAACTAACTACAAGTGGGCTTATTACTGTAATTAGTGTATGAGTTGATTCACAGTTAAATAAGACTTGGTTATGTCTCTGTTGTAAGCTCCTAAAAGGCTGGGTTCACTTCTTCTATATTTTCATTGTGCACCCTCACTTCACCTTGCTACCTCCATGTCATTAAAAATTCCAGGGGTGCCTGGGTGGCTGAGTCGGGTGAGCATCCGACTTCAGCTCGGGTCATGATCTCACAGTCTGAGTTCGAGCCCCGCGTCGGGCTCTGTGCTGACAGCTCAGAGCCCAGGGCCTGTTTCAGATTCTGTGTCTCCCTCTCTCTCTCTGACCCTCCCCCATTCATGCTCTGTCTCTGTCTCAAAAATAAATAAACGTTAAAAACTAAAAAAAAGAAAAAAAATAATTCCATAAAATTTACTAGCCAGTAAGTCTGAACAAAGAAAATTAAGGTAACATTTTACTACTTGGTCACATTTTTCAAATCTGAGTTCTTGTCCTAGCAAGTAAAACATAACACATAATACAGTAATACATAATACTTAGCAAGCACCCCAACTAAGAATTTTTAAATCTGCGAAATAGGAGGGTTACATGATATCCTTCTAAATCCACACCCCCCTTTTTTATTCAGGAATCTAATTTTATCAATTTTGACAGCTAAACCTTTGAAAAGGTTTAGACTTTATTGTACAAATCAAGTTCCCTATTCAAAGTCCAAAGAGTTTTAAAGATCACACTGTTTCATTGGAATTTTAAAATATTAAGTTATTACTATAGTGTAACTGAATAATTAACTAGGACTTGATATCTCTAGAGAATAATTCTTTTTAAGGAAAGATTTTAGCCTACCCAAAATGCTCTTTGTCACTTTCTACTATAAAAGTATAGTCAGTATTTCTAGCCTCTTGTTTACCCACCTGTTCTGGAGCTTTATGGTTTTGGGGAATACAACTGTTCTACAGAAAAAGCTCAAACTAAGTAAAGATTTTCCAATTTTCTGTTTGCTGGAATTAGATAGCATCACACTCTCCTACATTATAGTTAAATATGAATTTCAAATTCCAGATTTGGGTTAGTAGGGGGGGCTCTTTGGTTCTAAAGATAGTAAAATACAAATAAAAGTGAGGGGTGCCTGGGTGGCTCAATCAGTTGAGCATCTGACTTTTGATTTCAGCTCAGGTCATGATCTCACGGTTCATGAGTTTGAGCCCCATGTTGGGCTCTGCACTGACAGCTCAGAGCCTGCTTGGGATTCTCTTCCTCCCTCTCTCTATGCCCCTCCTCAGCTCATGCGCGCTCTCTCTCTCTCTCTCTCTCTCTCTCTCTCTCTCTCTCTCTCTAAATAAGTAAACTATTAAAAAAATAATAAAATACAAATAAAAGTGGATTTCTAAAATGGAAACTTTGGGGAGAAAGATGTGTTAAACTGTAAGCATTCTAGATGTTCAGAGGCTTTCTGTAGGCAGTACTCATTATACAAGTAAGTACAGTCATTGTCCAAAGCCTGAAGCTCTGCTGTTGCCTTTGAAAGCCTTTGTGTTGTTCTTTTTTTTTTTTTTTTTTTAATCTCTAAGTCCAAAAAGAGAGCAAGCTGTAGGAAAAAAAAGCACTTAGGGGAACTGAACGAGGAGCAGAGTATGCCACTACTAACTTCCTTGTTCACTTTTGCCTTTTACTATTAGTCTATGAAAGGTTAATAAATTTTAATAAGTATGTTTTAAATAAATGAGTAACTTTGCGGCACCTGGCTAGCTCATTTGGTAGAGCATGCAACTCTTTTGATCTTGAGGTCTTGAGTTCAAGCCCCATGTTGGTGGTAGGGTTTATTTAATATATAAGTAACTTTAATAACCAGTTATTTGTATCTGTATGAATCATTTCAGCAATACTGCTTTTTCAGAACACCTTAGATAACTATCCCAAAAAGTTTGGATTAAGATCATTTTGCAATTTGGAGCACTTTGCAAGATAGGACAGCTGCAGGATAGGCTAGCCTAGGGGAGATGCTAAAGTAGAAGATTAAATTAACAAGACTTAAGCAGACAGAAGGGGAAGTGCCAGCAGTGAGAAGGACAAAGAAAGGAAGTGTTAACATCCAGTGTTTCAAATTTCTGCCTAGCATTCACTCTTCCCAAAGATAGGAGAGCAGAAACATCTTCCTCTTCTTTTGTACTCTCTGATTTCCTACTTTTGGGATCCAGAGCTCAAGCTTCTATTATTTGGATTATAAGTAAGCTGTATTGTCAGGTACTTGGACTTCTGTGGACCAACCTGAGGACCTTACTACTGTCTGAAAAGTACTATCCAATAGAAACATAACGTATAACACATAGGTAATTTAAAATGTTCCAGTAGCAGGGGCATCTGAGTGACTCATTTAAGCATCTGACTCTAGATTTCAGCTCAGGTCATGATCTTGAGGTTGTGAGTTCGAACCCCACATTGGACTCTACACTGAGTGTGGAGTCTGCTTGAGATTCTCTCACCCTCTCTTCTTTGCCTCTCCCCTGCTCATATTCGTTCATTCTCTCTCTCTCTCTCTCTCTCTCTCTCTCTCTCTCTCTCAAAATAAACATTACAAAAAGGTACATGATAGAATCAGAATTCTAGCTTATTTGCCTATACATACTATTCTGTGGACAGTCATTTTAAGGCTTATGAAGAGATATTCCAGTGTGTTAAATCATATAAGCAGTTCCTAGACAGTATTCAGAATGGTCTCAAATCCTTCTCAAAGGGAAGGGAATAAATATTTGTTGAGGACCTCATATTATCCTTTACAGTGTGAAGTGTTATTTAATTGATCATAATCACAGGTGGTAAATCATAGTATCATTTTATATAATAAGAAAATGAGGCCAGGGGCACCTGGGTGGCTCAGTTAGTTAAGTGTCCGACTTTGCTCAGGTCATGATCTCACGGTCTGTAAGTTCGAGTCCCGCTTTGGGCTCTGTGCTGACAGCTCAGAGCCTAGAGCCTGCTTCAGATTCTGTGTCTCCTCCTCTCTCTGCCCCTCCCATGCTTATGCTCTGTCTCTGTCTGTCTCTCAATAATAAATAAACGTTAAGAAAAAAAAAACTTTAAAAAAAAAAAGGAAAGAAAATGAGGCCGAAGTCACGCAACTAGGAAGTGGTAAAGCTGGAACACAGATCTCAATCAGTCTTTTTCCAGAGCTCATGTTCTTTCCACTATAATGTATTGTGTCCCTCAGTCTCAGGAATTGTTTATGGTTCCTAGATGACATACTTGGCCTCCAACATATATACTGCCAATTTCCAGAAAGGGAAAGCACTTTCATCCCGACGTGTATTGCCATTTTTATATTAGAAAAGTTGACAAGCACTAGATAGTTCCTTTGCTTTTACTTAGTTGTTTGTGCTGCTAAAGGAATAATTGATAAATAATAACTGACAGAAGAATCAATATGGTATTCTTAGCTTTCTCTCTTCGCAAAAGAGAGCTTTTATTTTCTTTGATACTATTATCCCTAACCCATTCCCTTCCCTGGACATGGGATCTCTTCTAGGTGGTGATAGAAGCATCTACTAATTGTTTTGTTTTTTCATTCAGAAAGCATTTATGATATATACCCCTGATCAAAGATCCTAGGGGAAATTCCAAGGGACAGGATATCTACCTCTAAGAATTTATATTCTTTAAAAAAAAAAAAAAAAAACTTTGAGGGAAAATTATATAACAAATTGATACCTATAAGAAAATAAACTATACAAAAAAGGACAAGGAGACACATAAATACGATTGCAGAAGAGAAATAGTTGCAGCTGGTAATCATTTAGTTCTCATCAGAGTCCAGCTGTGCTAAAAATCATCAGGAAGCAGAGCCCACTCTTAGATTCAGAAGTAATAAAGACCTACATCATGTGGTGTGAAAACTGTGGCGTGGGAGGTCTTAGCCTGTTCTTAGATCAATCCATGAGGCCAAGCACAAGTGAGTAATAATAATAAAAATAACTTGAACTTCTCACCCATAACACAGTTGTTTAATCTGACTCTGAAGAAATACTCGCAGACGTTCATCAAGTAATTTATCTTTCCTTCTTCCATGGTTTGCATCATATAAACTATTGAATTATTATGTACTCTTCTACTTAGTAGCTTAGGTCATTATTAGAGGTCCTAGAGTTGTATCAGCCTCAGGTTGATGACCACATGTGCAGTCTGTTTCTAATGCTGTTTTTTCATAGCAAGCCAAACAAGTTGGTAGGTGCTAGACATTTCCTAGGCTTTTATACTGAATCCCTTACTTTCATCTTCCCATTCAGGTTCTCTTGTAGCCATTTCACAATCATTGTCAACATTTATTAAACTTACCTAGATGTAGGTCATTGGAATGCTGGGCCAAGCAGGGGTGTTCATTGTTTTTAAGGAACAAACTCATCTGTTTAGTGAAGTTTTGTTTCCTTTTGTAAAAGATTCACAACAAATATGATTTGATTCTAGACTTGTCTAACATTTTTAGTTTTAGATTGTTGCAGATCTTATAAACAACTATTTGGTCTATGTAAAGATGTTTTAGAACCTATACTGCTAATTAGAAAACTGTTTCGTAGCACTGTCTTTTAAAAATGTTAGCATATTGTAATTGAATTTAAAAATGTTAGCATATTGTAATTGAATTTAATTGTTTAGGCCCAGCCTTGATTGTAGGCACAGTCCTGCAGTGAGGGAAGTTGGTCTTCTTTCCAGCTGTACTCACTGTGAATAGCAGAGCTCTTGTCTTCTCTCTGTATCCTGACTTAGGAGGCTGTGTGACTCCTCTCATTATGGTATATTCTCAGGCCATGTTTTTTGTATGTCATTAAACATCAGTAGGTTGATCAGGTAGTGTGGTAGATACGGTTGTCATCTGCCCTGATAATCTTTTTCTTCTTTTCAACTGTCAGAAAAACTTCCATCATAATTTTTTTTTTTTTTTTTTTTGCATTTTTCTACCTCAACCTTCCTGACCTCCTTGTTTAGTTTAATTGTGAAAATAGGTATTCTCACTTAAGGAAACGACCGGTATTTTTTCCCTACAATGTTTTAGACAAAGCCTTTATATAAAAATGATTACGTATAAGAATAAAACTCTGTACTAGCTATTTTTGTCTTGCTCTTACTATATCACCTTAAAAATCCACTTTTCTCTTGTTATTCTCAAAACTGACTTAATTTTTTTGTCTTATGTTTCAACAGAAGGAGAATATGTTAAAATGTTTATGCGTGGTCGGCCAATTACAATGTTCATTCCTTCTGATGTTGAAAACTATGACGACATCAGAACAGAACTGCCTCCTGAGAAGCTGAAACTGGAGTGGGTGTATCCTCTACCGTGACAGCAAATGTGTTCACTTTGTCTTCAGTTTAAGAAAAATTAGTTTACCTAACCTCTGTCAAAATTGTTGTTGTACGACGGGGGCCCCAGTGACTTACTTGATTGAGTGTTCAACTCTTGATTTCAGCTCAGGTGTTGATCTCATCATTTGTGAGATTAACCCTGCATCAGGCTCTGCACTGACAGCGCAGCATCTGCTTGGGTTCTCACTCTCTCCCTGCAGCTCCTCCGCTCGTGTTCACAAGCACGCACACCTGCTCTCTCGAATAATTAAACTATTAAAAAAATTCTCTTTATACAAGAAAAGTGTGATGAGTATAGCAACCACTTGAGAAAGTAAAAAAATGTTACCTCTCATCCTCCACATATTATGTGTATTTTGCCAATAGCAATTTAAAACCACCCAAATTATAATAATTTTGGATAGGGCAAACAGTGTTCTGTGAACATCATGGTAGGTATTTGCGATGTGGTAGAGAAGACATTGGAATGGAATTAGAAGAATCAGCCCCACCACCCCCAGTGAACCTTACTTCACTTACAAGTTAATAACTCCTACTTCACTGAGCTTTTGTAAGAATTAAATAAGAAAACATCAGTTAAGCATTTTGTAACCTGTGAAATAATGTAAATTATTTTATATAAAGACATCAAATTAACAAGGTGATTCTAATTCCAGAATTAACCTGTCAGCCAGACTTGGTAAAAAATGACTATATAAAAGAGCTCTCTTAATTTCACTTAGAAATTTTTCTCTCAGAACCTTTGAGAAAGTCCACGAAGCAGAATGGAGTCAGTAGTTTGAACTCAACTTTTTGCCTCCATTCTGTACCCACTTCCCCTGCCCTTTGATTCATTCCCTCCTTTCCACACAAATTAGCTTTGGAAAACTCACCAATCCCGTAATTCTGTACAACTTTTTTTTTTTTAATGTTTGTTTATTTTTGAGAGAGAGACAGAGTGCAAATGGGAGAGAGGCAGAGAGAGAGGGAGACACAGAATCTGAAGCAGGTTCCAGGCTCTGAGCTGTCTGCACAGAGCCCGATGCAGGACTTGAACCCACGAACCATGAGATCATGACCTGAGCTGAAGTCGGATACTTAACCGACTGAGCCACCCAGGCACCATCTGTACAACTTTTTAATATATGTGCTGCCGAAGTGAGCCCTCTGCGACTTTTTAATAAACACTACCAAACTGTGCCTGGCTGTCTTACTCATTTTTCTTTTAGTTTATTTTTACTTATTTTGAGAGACAGACAGACAGACAGACCTACAGACATAGCAAGCAGGGCAGAGAGAGAGAGAGACAGAATCCCAAGCAGGCTCAGTGCTATCAGCACAGAGTTCGGTGCAGGGCTTGAACTCACAAACCATGAGATCATGATCTGAGCCGAAATCAAGAGCTGGACACTTAACCAACTGAGCCACCCAAGTACTCCTGTCTCACTCATTATTTCAGTCAAGCATAAATGTCATTTTCTCCACCCTTCTTTTGATCCCTCTCTTCACTTTCTCTCCATTTAAATTAGGTGTTCCTTGTTTAGTTTAATTGTGAAAATAGGTATTCTCAAGGAAACGACCACTATTTTTTCCCTTGTCTTTCCACAATTTCTAATGATATATTTAGTGTTTGTTTTTGTCATCGTTGCCAGAGCTAAGCTCCAGGGACACAGGTGTCCATTCATTTTGTTCAGAAGCCTATGTTCTGCTCTGTGCCTGCCACACGTTAGGAACTCAGTATGTATTTGCGGAATGAGGGAACTAAGTTTTGTGCACATTAAAAACTCAGGGTTGCACCCTGGTTAGGGCAGGACTTGAGTTTCTTAGTTCTGATGATGCATTCTGGTTTTCTTTATACTTTCCTGATTCCCTTAGGGATCCATGAAAAACTTTAGTTTACACCTTAAAAATAACATTTATTAAAAACCTTGACTGCTGTTTAAGATATGGTTACCGAGGAAAGGACTGCCGTGCTAATGTTTACCTTCTTCCTACCGGAGAAATAGTGTATTTCATAGCATCAGTAGTAGTACTGTTTAATTATGAGGAGAGAACTCAGCGACACTACCTGGGTCACACAGACTGTGTGAAATGGTTGGTATCATTTAATACTTGTGTTTTTCTTTGTCATTTTTGCATTTCTTTATAATTTGGGTTTTTCAGAAATGATTTCTTCTGGAGAGCTCAGATCTTAAGGATATTATGGGTATTGTGTAGATATATTTTAAAAAGCACTTTAATATGGGGAAGCGGTAGTGGAATCTTTTCTTAAGACAATTTTAATTGATACTACTCTTCTGGAAAGGAATGAGCAGTACATAACAAGAGCAAAAAATTTACATTCTTAATAAGCTTACCCTTTGGTTGCAAGATATAGAAAGGAGTCTAAATATGGACAGGAAGACATCTTTAAAAAAACAACAAACTTTGCTAGTCACTCGTACGTTGATCATGAGGAATGTGGGCATGTATGCTACACAGTTTTCAGTCTTAAAATTTTCATGCCCCAAATCTGACCTAAGGGTTCAGCATTAAGAGCTAATTAAAAGGTTGGAGGTACTATGTGAAGATGTTCATTGTGTTCCTTTGTAGAAAAGTAGAAATGGTAGAAGAGCTGTTAATAAGATGCATACGGATGATGTCACAAAAGGAATATGCAGATGTTGACACAGAGTTTGCACAGTGCACGACTGCACCTTCCCCGTAATAAAACCGTCTGAGTATGCACGCCTATGTGCAGGACTAGAAAGGAGCTGGAACAGATGAAGACATTTTAACTTACCCTGTAATTGTGAATATGTGTTTTCTTCAAATTTAGGGCTCCATTAATTTGTTTAATTTAACAAAGAAGGAAAAAGTGCAGCCGAAAACTTAGGAAAAAACATCTTCTAGATGATTGATGTTTATTTGATTTGCTAAAGAAAACAGGTCACAATGAGAATTTTTTTAATGATTAAAAATGTTTGAAAATTGATAAATGTTGATACTAAGGCATACTTTCAGCTACTTGAAATGTTTCCCATATTTAAAACTGTTGTTAATACTGCTTTTTAGCCTTGCTATACATCCTGACAAAATTAGGATCGCAACTGGACAGATTGCTGGAGTGGATAAAGATGGAAGGGTGAGTGGCATAGGGTTCTGCATGCTGTATCAGTGACATTGTCATTAGAATGGAGTTGATAGGAATTTTAACCGCAGCTCATTTATTTCATTCTTTTAAAATTTGGCAGCTAAGGGATTTCTAGTATAAGCAGGGAAAAAATAGTAGAATGTAAGAAGATTCCAAAAAACAGAATCATACTACTTAAATATTTTTCTCTAAAAATAAGTGTTCTCCCTAAGGAAACTATTTACTTGTAAAATTGGGAGGACTTGTAAGCTTGTTGATTTTTTTTTTAACATAGCATAACTTATCAGTGTTTGCCAGAAGGTGCCACATTTTCACTATGTTGATGGATCTCTTGACTTTATATATGACTAGAATTGATAACACTTTAAAAATGTCAGTTCCTATTCAGTATTATTGAATTGGCTTATATAACAAATCCCTTATTTGTAAGGATCAGCAGTGAATATTATTGATGATTGATTAACATGTGTATGACTGTACCCATGACATTCCCTGGCTTCAGTTTATTTAAAGAAAAGGAGTCAGAATGGTTATAATGGATGACTTCTAAGGCCCCTTCCAGTTCCAAATTCTATGTAAGAACTGTTTGGTTAGCAATGTATTGGACACTTATAGAAAAAAAGTATTATTTTCCTAGAAATGAAGGTAATGTTAAAAGCAGAGTATCCAGAGCAAATTTGCCTTGGTTAGACTCCTAATTCCACCTTCTAATAGCTGTATAACTTTGGGTAAGTTATTCAAATCTAAGTTTCCTCATCTGGTTAAATGGTAATTATAATAGTACATAGTTTATGGGATTAAATGAATCAATACATGCGATGTACTTAGAATAGTGTATGACATAGTAAATACTAAATCATTTGCTGCTACTGTTATCACTGTTGTTATTTTCTTGTTTTCATGGTATGAGAAGAAAATATCTGCTCAAGATTCTTTGGGGTCATGTTTAAATGTAGTAGCTATTTTATATTAGATGTTTATCCAGACCCACTGCTTTTGAAAGATGGAATGCAGTTCTGTGTGATGGTAGTATTTACTTGCATCCACCTGAATACCAGTTAGTCTTGCTATTGTATTTTTCCCCTTGTTTTTGCAGCCTCTGCAACCCCATGTCAGAGTGTGGGATTCAGTTAGTTTATCCACTCTGCAAATTATTGGACTTGGGACCTTTGAGCGTGGAGTAGGATGCCTGGATTTTTCAAAAGCAGTAAGTAACAATTTTTAAGGAAGTAAGCAAGCTGCAGTAAAGAAGTCAAGCTCAATTTTGTGTCTGTGTCTGTGTTCATAGAAAGTGATAACTCTGAATTGTTAGCTGTTGCTTAGCAGTGGCCAGCATTTTAACCTAGGTACTAAAGTACTCTGGTTTAAATGGGATACAGGTTGTTATACTTAATTATACTTTTGTTCTGTTTTGAACTAGGATTCCAGTGTAATAGCAGGAAATTGTTAGAGGAATATGTGTATAGCATGGTCCAGTTGAAATAAGCAGTAAGATATGCTTTTGCTTCAGCTTGAATCATGGAAATCTTATTTTATTTAGAAAATTTACAGACATGAAAGCTGGCCAGTTCTCCTAGAAAAGAAGTTATTTACGTTTTATTTATCCTGTTTATCTGTGTTAATGTAAGTCAGGTATATCATGGAAAGCTAAATTGCTGTTTGAATAATACAAGTAACTATATAGTAAGTGGAAGTTAACCTTGGAAACAAGATTAAAAACAGGAAGTATTTTTAAAAAGAATCTTCATTATATTTCTGAAGAAAATACAGTCAGTAAATAGTATAATCATTTTATTTCAAGTTTATATCCTTTTCAAGTTTAAAGGGTTTGGGATTATATTAATGTTGCCAGTTTTAATAATACGGTATTTCTTCTTAGAAAGTCACCCTTATCTGAAAAGTTTTAAATGCCTTGAATTGACTTTTCTTTAGGATTCAGGTGTTCATTTATGTGTTATTGATGACTCCAATGAGCATATGCTTACTGTTTGGGATTGGCAGAAAAAATCAAAGGGAGCAGAAATAAAGGTAAATCAAAATAAATTTTAATTGAGTATTATTTTTTAGAATACATTATTTTTTTTCAGATCCTTGGATGTATACTGCATATCCTTAAGTTGCAAGAGCATACCAGTTGGCCATATTCATTAGATTTATTGATTTGTCGTCATTTTATGGTATTAGGAATACCATTCTTAAAGTATTCTTTTTTTTTTTTTAACAACACCTGTTTATACTTTCTGTGATAGTTATCTATAGATTCTGAGATCAGTTCTTAAAGTATTCTTTTTTCTTTAATGTTTATTTATTTATTTATTTAGAGAGAGGGAGTGCTCAAGCAGGGGAGGAGCAGAGAGAGAGGGTGAGAGAGAATCCCAAGTAGGCTCCATGCTGTCAGTGCAGAGCCCGACGTGGGGCTCGATCCCACAAACGGTGAGATCATGACCTGAGCCAAAATCAATAGTTGGATGCTCAACCAACTGAGCCACCCAGGCACCCCAGTATTCTTTATTTTGAGAGAAAGAAAGAAAGACCAGGGGAGGGGCAGAGAGAGAGGGAGAGAGAGAATCTAAAGCAGGCTCTGCCATGACAGCGCAGAGCCCCACGCAGGGCTTGAACTCAACCAAATTTCAGTGATACTTCAGGCATATTGTGCTACTGAAATGCCAGAGTAGATGGATGTCTAATCTCAAAATTAACTCTGATTACACTATCTGGTTTTTCTTTAACAAAATTTGTCATTTATTCAATCTTTAAAGCATTAAAAATCTAAAGGAAAAATTCATCCTTTGGAATATAACTGACATAACCGAAAAGCATATGTAAGGATAAGTTTTTTGGTTTTAATACATGTATGGGATTATTACATAAACTGCTATAGTATTTATAATTGCTATAGAATAGGGTTGATCCCTTTGTGTGGATCTGGCTATAACTTGTAAGAGAAGAATATAAAGTTAATGCTGCAAATATGGGTCGAAATGGCCTCCTTCTGACAGGCTTTCAGAGGGATTCAGAGTGACAGGATGACTAAAAAAAGCCTATGACATATTTGCTGTACTCTTAAATAACATCACATTCCTTTTTAGTTGAGCACTCTCTCTCTCAGCAGTTTTGTTTAGTATAAGCTAAAGCTTTCAGCTTGTTGGCCAAAAAGAGATTCTTTTAAATAGTATGAGTTAATCTTTTGAAAAAAATAGAGTCGATTTGATTTTAATTGAAAAGAATATTAACATGTCCAGAAACCTCAAACCTTGAAAAACATAAATGAAGATATAGATTGTCTTTCAGCCATCATTTAGAGTAATTTAACATTGAAACATAAGGATGTTATACCGAAGTAAAATGTGTGCGTTTGATCCTTTGTAGTAAAGGCTATCAGATGATGTCTTGTGGTTTTCCTCCTACTGGCCACTCTGTGTTCTCCTTTCCAAGACCTTAAATGTTGGTATTCTTCAGAGTTATATCCTGTGTCCTCCACTGGTATCATGTATTCTCTCATGGCCTTAGTTACTGTCTACTGTGTCCCCGATCAGTTAACTGTAGCCCAGATCTCTCTCATTTATTTGAGTGTCCTGTCCTGCAAGTCAAAATCAACATGTCCCAATGTGCACCAGTCATCCCCCTTAGACCCCAAACAGTTTTCGCCTCTCTGTGATTAACACCACATTCCAGCTACTTGTGCAAGCTAGAAACTCTTTTCCCCTTGCTTCTCACACTGAAGTTCCCTAAGGTCTGTCCCAGATGTCTGTATTACAGCTCTTTTCAGTGCAAGTGACTGAAAAACAACTAAAGATAACTTAAAGAGAATTTATTCATGTTTAGGGAGAAAAAGAAAACCTCTAATAAAAGTCAGAGGGGAATTTTATCTCAGGAATGACTTGATTCAGGGACCGGATCACTGACTCTCTTGTCTCTCCTCTTTCCCCTGTGTGTTGACCTTATTCTCTTCCACTGTAGGTAAGCTCTATTTTTGTTAAGTCACAAAAATTTGGGAACTGGTACATACCTAGTTAATTTATAGAAGTTTGAAATTCAATAAGGCAACTTCAAAACCTTATTGACAGAAACTAAGGAAGACCTAAATAAATGGAGGAATATACAATAATCGTGGATAGAATATACAATAATCGTGGATATACAAATTGTTACTTCTCTGCATATTGATCTGTACTTTTTAAAAATTTATTTCTGATCTGTACTTTCTCTTTTTTTAATTTTTTAAACATTTTAACATTTTTTTAACATTTATTCATTTTTTGAGAGACAGAAACAGCTCAAGCAGGGGTGGGGCAGAGAGAGAGGGAAACACAGAATCCGAAGCAGACTCCAGGCTCTGAGCTGTCAGCACAGGGCCCGACACGGGGCTCGAACTCATGAGCTGTGAGATCATGACCTGAGCCAAAGTCAGACCCTTAGCCGACTGAGCCACCCAGGTGCCCCTGATCTGTACTTTCAACATAGTCAAAATCTCAGCATGATTTTCATGGATGCGACAAGCTAAGTGTATGTGGAAATATGAAGGGATGAGAGTGGACAAAAATAACTAAAGTTGATGAGGGTGTAAAGTAACCGGAACTCGCATACACTCCTGTATGTTGGACATAGAAATTGACACAGCCATTTTGGAAAACAATGTAATATATATATATACATATATATATATATATATGTATAATATACAGCAGTAAAAATCCAAGTAAAATATTCTATTCTACACTCATACCCAAAGTGATTTAATTTCATAGATTATTTCAAATCATGTCTTGATATCTTACCACTAGCATTATGGGTTTGTATACTGGAAATATTTGTAGTTAGCTTTATAACCGTCAGTTAATCCATTTGGCATGAGATTCAACTGTCAAGTAGTTTTTATTTTATCCAAGTGAAAACTAAGGGCTGTTTAATTATTAAAATGCAGGGGCGCCTGGGTGGCTAAGTCAGTTGAGCGCCTGACTTCAGCTCAGGTCATAATCTGTTTGTGGGTTTGAGCCCTGTGTCGGGCTCTGTGCTGACAGCTCAGAGCCTAGAGCCTACTTCAGGATCTGTGTCTCCCTCTCTCTCTCTGCTCCTCCCCTGCTCACACTCCCTCTCAAAAAACTAAGTAAAAACATTTAAAAAAGCGGGGCGCCTGGGTGGCGCAGTCGGTTAAGCGTCCGACTTCAGCCAGGTCACGATCTCGCGGTCCGTTAGTTTGAGCCCCGCGTCAGGCTCTGGGCTGATGGCTCAGAGCCTGGAGCCTGTTTCCGATTCTGTGTCTCCCTCTCTCTCTGCCCCTCCCCCGTTCATGCTCTGTCTCTCTCTGTCCCAAAAATAAATAAACGTTGAAAAAAAAATTTTTTTTTAAACATTTAAAAAAGGAAAAAAAAATACATATATATAAAACCTCTGGGCGCCTGGGTGGCCCAGTCGGTTAAGCGTCCAACTTCAGCTCAGATCATGGTCTCATGGTTTGTGGGTTCGAGCCCCACATCAGGCTCTCTGCTGTCAGCACAGAGCCTGCTTCAGATCTTCTGTTTCTCTCTCTCTCTCTCTCTCTCTCTCTCTCTCTCTCTCTCTCTCTCTGCCCCTCCCCCACACTTGCTCACTTGTTCTCTCTCTCAAAAATTAACATTAAAAACAATTTTTTAAGTATCCTCAATTCAGTAATTTTGTGAAAACACTACATTTGTAATTCCTTTGTGACTCTTCATGCCTGTTTTCTTCCTTTTTCACTCCAGTTCTTTTAAATCTTGTCCTTTCTAGAAAGAGCATAAAAATTCTTTCTTTTTTGTTTTTTCATTTCTATAGGAATCTGTAGTGACTATTCTGTGTCTACTTTTTAAGCCTTCAACCTCATGACAAATCTCTAAATCAGTAATATTTTCTTGAATGGTCAATAATAATAGTACAAAGAAAGATAAGACTTTTTTTTTTAGTCAGAATGGCAATCTGTCTTTAAGATAGAATGTACATGGCTCTTGATTTGCTACTATTATTATACTTTTCCCTGAATGTGCAGGAAATTAAAATAATCTAAAACTAATTCATATGTCTTCCTAATGCAGAGTTATTATATATAAATAGCATAAAAGATGATACACTAGTGTGAGGACATCAAATTTAAATCATTATTCTAAAAATCTATTAAAATTTTTCAGGAAAATTGATCTTAATAGAAAAGGCATTATCTCAAAATGTTTCCTAGTCTTCAATTGTCAGTAGCTATAATTGGTACTTGCTGGAGATAAGGATATACACTTCATCTAAAGCTTTATTTCTTATCCACAGACAACAAATGAAGTTGTTTTGGCTGTGGAATTCCATCCAACAGACGCAAATACCATCATAACATGTGGTAAATCTCATATTTTTTTCTGGACCTGGAGTGGTAATTCACTAACAAGAAAACAGGGAATTTTTGGGGTAAGGATCAGAATGTTAAAACTTCATTATAAAACTTTTAATTTTTATTGTTTAGTAAACATAGTCATCATGCCAAAGGAAAAACTGAAAATTCTCATTGTTTCATTGTAGAAATATGAAAAACCAAAATTTGTGCAGTGTTTAGCATTCTTGGGAAACGGAGATGTTCTTACTGGTGACTCAGGTGGAGTCATACTTATATGGAGCAAAACTACTGTAGAACCGACACCAGGGAAAGGGCCTAAAGGTACAGTATTCTCACACTGAAGTCCTCACTTTTAATGTGTATGTCTTGCTGTTGTAGGCCGGCTCTTACTCAGACCAGGAGAGTTATCAACATGCATTTTGTTTTTAACATTTTTCATGATCTGTTTTTTAAAGTTAAATTGTTTACACAGCTATTCATGACCGTATGTAACCTACGTTTGACTGTATTGAACCTTTCCTTCTAGGAGGTTAATACAAAGTAATTAGAGACGATAAAGATATATACTAATTTAAAGAGTACAAAGATTGAGAGAGAAATCATCCTGATCTTTAGTGTTTTGTGAAGGCTTCACAGAAGAAATGGTATTTAAGTTAAGCCATAATGATACAAAACTTCAAAAGATATGGAACATTGATCCCAGTTTATGGAAACAGTGCAAGCAGAGGCAGAAAGATGGATATGAATGTGAGGCATCCAGGATAATGTGAATAAATTTGTCGTGTACAAGTGTTAACAAAGATGAGAAATAGCCAACTTGAGGGAAATTTGATTTTTTTTAATTGTTTTTTTTTACATTTACTTATTTTTGAGAGACAGAGAAAGACACAGCACAAGTGGGGGTGGGGCAGAGAGAGAGGGAGACACAGATTCCATAGCAGGCTCCAGGCTCCCAGGTGTCAGCACAGAGCCCAACGTGGGGCTTAAACTCACAAACCGTGATCATGACCTGAGCCGAAGTTGGATGCTCAACTGACTGAGCCACCCAGGCACCCCGAAGGAAATTTGATTTTAAAAAAGAGTAATGTTTTATAATTCCTACTATCAGTTTAATTAATACAGTCTAAGTAATTAAAAATTTAAGTAAGGATTAAGATACAGATTTTTTTGTAACCAAAAAAGAATCCTTAAAACTGGTTGAGTTGACCATGAAAGACGAGTTGTGAGGCTGATGGTCTTTATCCCCCAGTTAGATACCAGAAAAGACCCTGGTGAGAAATAAGATGTAAAAAGAAAAAAGTTGGGGCACGTGGGTGGCTCAGTCAGTTAAGCATCCGACTTCGGCTCAGGTCATTATCTCACAGTTTGTGGGTTTGATCCCTGGCATCGGGTTTTGTGCTGATGGCTTGGAGCTTGGGGCCTGCTTCAGATTCTGTGTCTCCTCTCTCTGCCCCTCCCCAACTTGTGCTATGTCTCTCTCTGTCTCTCAAAAATAAATAAATGTTAAAAAAAAAAAATTAAGAAAAGAAAAAGTTAACAAGATAGAACTGTTTATTTAGTGCCCCCAAAGAAGGGAGGAGTTTCTAGGAGTATCAGTGCTATCAAGAATCAAAACTCAGAAACAACCATTAGTGGTTTACAGTATCAACAGAACTTAGATTAAGGCCCCAAAACAGCTAAGTATAGAATGGCCAGTTTGAAAATGGAGAATTTTGAGAATCCAAGGTGAAAATGGAATGGGAAGTAGAGAGTTACTAGAGTCATTCAGTAGTCTTTTGAAGGGTGCCTAAAACCTGAAGTAAAATGGGAATTGCCAGTGACAAGGAGGAAACTAAAACTCTTAGAGACAGGAGAATACCTGGATTAGGTATAGGAGGAAGAATTATCCTTGAAAAAGAGCAAGAGCTTCCATTCATTCTGAGACTGGACCTTTAGAAGCTGAGATATTCTCTATTTGGGTAAATGGGGGGTGAGGGGGGTCATGCAGGATGACATTGCTCTCAGTAAAGGTGACTTTGTTAAAGACTTGATGTTTTTAAAGGGACAGTGTGAGCAGAGGAGAGGCAGAGAGAAGGGGAGAGAGTATCCCAAGCAGGCCCTACATTGTCAGTACATGCCCAGTCCCATGAAGCCACAAGGTCATGACCTGAGTCAGAACCAAGAGTCGGACACTTAACCAGCTGAGCCATCCAGGCACCCCTGAAGTTTCTGTTCTTAATGGATACAAAAAGAATAATAGTAATGTCATGTAAAGTATCACATAGTCAGACTCCATTACTTCAGAGTTCTACTTGTTGGAATTGAGATCCAGCTAAAACCTTTGTCTTTTCTGTGGATAGTAGATTTACTATAACAAATAATAACAAAACCAAAACCCTGTGAACTTAGAGATATTATTTTCTAAACAATTAGTGATTAAAACTATCCTTATCAATTCTTGAAAGGCTGTTTCCAAAGATCTTAACAGCTCATGACTAGCAGCTCTTTATAGTGTAGTAATAAAGAATGATTGTCCCAATTACTACATTTGTGGCACATTTCCTACCTTTCTCCTCTGCTTTTCTCAACATAGCAACAGACTAGAGGGTTCAGTCTCCCTTGCGCTGGGTCCTGTGAGGGTAGTGTGTATGGCCATGTTAATCAAAAAGAATGAAATCTTGCCATTTGCAACTACCTGGATAGAACTAGATGGTACTATGCTAAGCGAAATTAGAGAAAGACAAATATCATATGACTTCACTTATATGAGGACTTTAAGATACAAGACAGATGAACATAAGGGAAGGGAAGCAAAAATAATGTAAAAATGGGGGCAAAACATAAGACACTCTTAAATATGGAGAACAAACAGGGTTAGTGGTGGAGTTGTGGGAGGAGGAATGGGCTAAATGGGTAAGGAGCATTAAGGGATCTACTCCTGAAATCATTGTTACACTATATGATAACTACTTGAATGTAAATTTTAAAAACTAATAAATTTTTTAAAAACTTGGAAAAAAAATTAAAAATACCATAATAAAAAAAGAAAGAAACAGGGACACCTGGGTGGCTCAGTTGGTTAAGCGTCTGACTTCGGCTCAGGTCATGATCTCGCAGTTTGTGAGTTCAAGCCCCACATCAGGCTCTGTGCCGACAGCTCAGAGCCTGGAGCCTGCTTCGGATTCTGCATCTCCCTCTCTCTCTGCCCATCCCCCTGCTCATGCTCTCTCTTTGTCTCTCAAAAATAAATATAAATGTTTTAAAAAAAATTTTTTTTAATATGCATGGCCATATTATAAGATGGAGGGGGGGGAGAATAAACTCACAGTTTGGTCCCCTTCTTTTTCTCACTACAGCCCCTCTTCCCAGCCCCCATAATGGGCTTTGGCATTTCTTTAGCTTTACCTCAAATTGATTTTTCTCAGAAATAAAGATAAATTTTTAAGCCCCATTTGTACCCAAACACGTAGGTCCACTTTGCCCTTTTCTCTGGTAGGTGAAAAAAATTACAAGAGCAACATTGAAAATAACCTTTTTCAACACCCCCCCTTTTTTTTTTACTATTAAGAAAAAGCTGAAAAAATATCCAGACTATCATGCTTCCTTCAGAGTAGAAGTTTGTAAGAAAAATTAGACATGTTGTTCTAAAATCAGTGGGCTGGGAGCAGAGAGAGATTATTTATTAGCAGTAACAGGTGGTAACCGCAGAAAGAAAACTAGCTGTACCAATCAGAGTCTGAGAATCCACAAGAAGAGAGGTAGGGGTTGACAGGGAACCAACTTGGGGTGCCTGAGACATTTCCCCTGGGGATTGGGAGAGCAGCATGCCCTGGTTTCTCTTATTCATCCCCTCACCTTAAACACGCTGAAACAACTTCCCTTTGTCTCTCTGGAGTCTCTGCATCAGACCATGGAAATCACCACAAATAACGTAGGAATAAGGGGATCCTTGTTCCTCTGCTCAGAAGGAAAGTCCTAATTTACATGTCTGTCTTCCCTAATAAGTCTGACTTTCCCAGGATTCAGATAATGTCTGGCAGCTGTTACTAGCTGTTTGAAAAGTATTTGTTAAACATTTTATTAAGGAAATGACTTTACTCTTACCTTTGGGTGTTAGTGTAGGAATAAAAGTTGAGTGGTACAGATGAAAGCACTATTTTCATGGAAATAGGGAATTTGACTATAGCACTGCAGATTTCTATGATTGCGCAGATTTTAAACTATATTTTTTTGGAGATGTACTACAGTAGTGTTCTCCATATTCATTCAACTGAATTTCTAAGTTTGGCAGGTGACTTGGATAGTTGTCAATCCTTAAATTTTACTACCAGTGATCCAGATCTCAATCATTGGCCATGCATTCTTTAGCTTGTTTTGTCCAATTCAGGTTCAAAACTCACAATAAGGATAGCAGTGGATTACGGATTCTTAAGAAAAAAGAATGGTAGGCGGGGGCACCTGGGCGGTTTCCATAGGTTAAGTGCCCAACTCTTGATTTTGGCTCAGGTCATGATCTCAGGGTTGAGTTCAAGCCCTGCGACCAGCTTCGCACTGACAGCACAGAGTCTGCTTGGGATTCTCTCTCTCTGCCCCTACCCTGCTCACGTGTGTGCAAGCATGCTCTCTCTCGCAAACTTTAAAGAAAAAAAAAGAACAGTGATATTAATCAACTACCTTTCCCACTTATCTCTGATTTCTTTTTCCTGGGCACGTTTGTTCAGTATTAGAAATGCAAGGAACAGCAGTGTCTACCAAAACAGTGACATGTTATCCTCTGACACTAAGCAGAATTTGGGTATAAATGTACCCTTCATTAGCCTTAATGTGTGTTGAAGTGGGAGGCAGGGATAGGTTGTTTTTATTTTGGTTTTTGTCTAAAAAATTTGTGGCTTGGGCTTTTTTCCAAAAATCTGCATGTGAACATACAGGAAACAGGAAATCTAATCTTTGTAAATTGCTGGGCATATAAAATGGACTATGTTGTCCTCTGCCATATGACTGATCCCGTTATGGGCAAACTTGTTGAGAATTTTGTTCCTTCCTTTACATTTGAGGGTTTCAGTTCTGTAAGTATGGCTAGGAAGGATTTGATGAGTGCAATGAACACTCAAAGTTTCCATTTTTAAATTCTTGCCAAAAATTTCAGTAGATTGATCCATTTTGCATATTCCCTAATATGACGTTTCTGCATCCGTGGCAGTCTTTTCAACCAGATCTGAGTGTACTATGGTAACGTGTCTGATAAAGGGACATTCATCCCTTTATTTTGGATGGTGGAAGTATAATTCCATAGCTAATTTTTTACTCTACTAATAGCAAACCAAAACTGTATTTATACTTCATAAGCTCTTTGTATATTTTCTTCTTGCTTCCAAACCATTTTTTCCTTACCTTAAATTAACAGAAATCTTCAAAGTAATTAGAATTTTCTATTTTTTTCCTGATTTTATTGAGCTATAATTGACATATAACATTGCATTGTTTAAAGTGTACAGCATAATGTATATGCCAAATGATTACCATAAATGTTTAGTTAATATCCATCGCTTCGCAGTTTTTTTTTCTTGTGATGAGAACTTTTAAGATCTACTCTCAGCAGCTTTCAAATGTGCAATATAGTATTGTTAATTATAGTCACCATGCTGTATATTACATCCCCAGAATTTATTTATCTAATAACTAGATATTTCCACCTTTTGACCATTGTCACCCATTTCCCCCGCCACCACCTGTTTCTGTTAGTTCATTTTTTTAGATTTTATTTGTAAGTGAAATCATATAGTATTTGTCTTTCTGTGTCTAATTTCACTAAGCATAATGCCCTCAGGGTTCATCCATGTTGTTACAAATGGCAGGATTATCTTCTTTTTTTATTCCATTGTATATGTGTATGTGTGTGTACGCTGATCACCTAAGTGCTGATCACCACTTAGGCTATTTCGTTATTTTCTGTTGTTGGGTACAACAACAGAAACATGGGTATATTTCTCATGTTGGGTACAAAGTAATTGTTATTTCCAACGTATATGAAAAAGTTCAGATTTTTCTTCTATGAAATAATTCATAAGTTTTAAGTGGGGGGAGGGGAAGTTGAGACTATCTACAAGGTCATTAAAATGTCCATTTTTCTTAAATCTTTGCCGGATTTCTTTAAGAAACACCATTTTACATGCTCCAAATTATCAACATGGACATATTTGCCCAGTTGCTAAGAATATAACATAAGTTTCAAAGTCTCCCTAACATTTGATTCCATAGTTCTTAAACAGGCACAGAAAGCCCTTGAGACTATCCATATTTGGCAGTCAAGGTAAACTGCTTTTTAAGGAAACTTTGTTTCTGTTAGAGATGACAAGAAAGGGGAGATTTGAAATTAAATACCTGAAGGTACAGTAGGTTTTTAAATTCAAGGATAATTATTTTTCTTGGTAGGTATTTCAAAAATTATTTGGCTTAAATTGGAATGTCAGAAATACAGGCCCATGAGAAAGAAATCTTTGTAATTTGGGCCTTTTTTTTTAATGTTTATTATTTATTTATTTAGAGAGAGAGAGAGAGAGAGAGAGAGAGTGTGTGTGTGTGTGTGTGTGTGTGTGTGTGTGTGTGTGAGAGAGAGAGAGAGAGAGAGAGAGAGAGAGAGAGAGAGCGAGCGAGCACAGGGGAGGGACAGAGAGAGAGGGAGAAAGAGAATCCCAGGCAGGCTCTGCCCTGTGAATGCAGAGCCTGATGCAGGGTTCATTCTCACTGACCATGAGATCATGGCCTGAGCCGAAATCAAGAGTCAGACGCTCAACTGACTGAGCCACCCAGGCGCCCTGACTGAAAATTTGTTTTCTCAGTAAATACTGTCTAAAGGGAGCTTTGGTAATTTGTATAAATTTGAAACACAGAAACTTTAGCTCAGCTAATATTAGGTCCTTCTCAGGAAATAACTCTCCTGGGGTAGGAGGTAGAAAGTGAAAATTTCATGGAGTTTATGCTACTTAGATATTTTTATTCTTGATGAAGCATTTGTTCCTCAGGTTTATTTTCTGTTTTCTAACATTCCATCATTCTAGGAAGATCTTAAGTGTTTAATGAGGTTTATGTGGTGTTTGGAAGTATGGAAGACTGAATTAAAAAAAAACTGTATTGCATATTTCTACATTCTGATGGAGATCCATGAAATTCCACATCTCTGTGTTTTTTTGTAATTTCTTGCATGGTACCATGGTACTTTCAGACTACTCTTGTTATTTGACCATGCATGAGAAAATAAGCCCTTTTTTGTCTTAATGCCCAAATCCAACAATACTCAAAAAATTTACATCTCTCAGATGTCCTTTCTTTCTTGGTCACATCAGAGCCATGATAAATAATTGGCTGGCTATCCTGCTGGACACAATTGTAGTGTTCAGTGTTTAAAGTATTTTTAGGTGATGAATGTTGATGTGCACTGAGGCAGTTGACATGAATAAAAGTTTGTTGGAGTTCTGCCCCCAGCTCTGCTGATTCAAGCAAGCTCTACTCCAAATCAGGGAAGCCATTTCCTTGCTCCCTGCCAAATACACTTTTCTATTAAGTATCTGTACCACTAGCATCCTCACACTGAGCAATTTTTAGAGCCAGCTGCAACATTTTTTTAAAGGATACCAAAGCCCTACAAATTTCAGTTAATTTCTTAAATACAGTGGCAGCTCAAATAGATACGTAAAAATGAACAATCTCAATGACAGCTTTATTGAGATTTATTAAGTTCACATACCATAAAACTCACCCTTTTAAAATGTACACTTGATTTTTAGTACACTCATGGAGTCATACAACCATCACCACTATCTAATTTCAGAACATTTCATCACCCCAAAAACAAACACTGGGTCCATTAGCAGTCATTTGCTATTTCTCCCTCCCGGCAGCCTGTAGCAACCATTCGTCAGCTTTTGGTCTCTAGGGATTTGCCTCCTTTGGACACTTCACATAAATGGAGTCATACAGTATATGGTCCTTTGTGACTGGCTTCTTTTATTAGAACCTTAATGTTTTCAAGATTCATCTCTGTTGTGGCACATATCAATACCTCATTCTTTTTGTGGCTGAATAATATTACATTATAAATGTACATTTTGTGTTTATCCATTTTTCAGTTGAACAATTTAGAAAATGAACAATTTTTTTCAGTTTTATTGAGGTATAATTGGGATATGATTTTGTATACATTTAAGATATATAACAATGATTTGATTTGATACATGTTTATATTGCAAAGTGACTATCACAGTAAGTTTTGTTTACGTCCAGCACCTCACATAGTTACAGATTTTTCTCTTTTGATGAGAGCTTTTAAGATCTACTCTCTTAGGGGTGCTTGGGTGACTCACTTGTTTAGGCGTTCGACTCTTGATTTCAGCTCAGGTCATGATCTCGCAGTTCGTAAGTTCAAGCCCTGCATTGGGCTCTGCACTTACAGTGTAGAGAGCCTGCATGGGATTCTCTCTTTCACTCTGCTCCTCCCCACCCCCTTCTCTCTCTCTCTCTCAAAATAAACTTAAAAAAAAAAATCTACTCTCTTAACAACTTTCAAATATACAATACAGTATTCTTAACTGTAGTCGCCATGCTGTGTGTTAACTTCCAAGAACTTCTTTATCTTCTAACTGGAAGTTTGTACCTTTTAACCACCTTCACCCATTTCTCCCACTGAATAATTTTTTTTTAATTTTTTAACGTTTTTTATTAATTTTTGAGACAGAGCGAGATAGAGCATGAATGGGGGAGGGTCAGAGAGAGAGAGAGGGACACACAGAATCTGAAACAGGCTCCAGGCTCTGAGCTGTCAGCACAGAGCCCAACGCGGGGCTCGAACTCACAGACCGTGAGATCATGACCTGAGCTGAAGTCGGACACTTAACCAACTGAGCCACCCAGGTGCCCCCACTGAATAATTTTTAAACTTGTAATTTTTTTCATTTTTCCAAGCGATTTAAGATCTGTTGACTGATTTGGGCCATATTTAAACAAGGCTCTACCTTCCCATTTGTAACCTACTTACTAATTCTACAAGATATCTTCCTAAGAGCTTTACTCTTGCTCTCCTAGCCTCACTAGCCAGATAAAGAGCTTCTCTGAGTTAACATATCATGAATACCAAAGAGAAGGTCTCAGGAAATGAACTGGTTATAGTTTGAATACTAAAATCTTACCCTCACCCTTAAGAAAGAGGATCTGAGGGGCACCAGGCTAGCTCACTAGGTGGAGCATGACACTCTTGATCTCGGGTTCATGGGTTCAAGCCCCATGGTAGGCATGGAGCCTATTTAAAATTTAATTAATTAATTTAAAAAGGATCTGATATATATGTGTGTGTGTGTGTGTATATATATATATATATATATATATACACATATATTACATATATATAATTGTATATGTAATTACATATATATTACATATATGTATTATTATATACATATATTATATATGTGTAATTACATATATATAATACATACATACATAATTGACCCTTGAACAACATGGGTTTTGAATTGCATGGGTCCACTTATGTGCAGATTTTTTTTTTTTAATGTTTATTTTTGAGAGACAGAGCACGAGCAGGGGAGGGGAAGTGAGAGACAGAGACCTAGAATCTGAAGTAGGCTCCAGGCTCTGAGCTATCAGCACAGAGCCCAACGTGGGACTTGAACTCAGGAGCTGTGAGATCTTGACCTGAGCCGAAGTTGGACACTCAACTGACTGAGCCACCCAGGCGCCCTGGTATTTTTTTTTTCTTTTAAAGTTTATTTTGAGAGAGAGAGAGAGCCCTTGGGGGTGGGGGGTGGGGGGTGGCGAGAGAGAGGGTGAAAGAAAATCCCAAGCAGGCTGCATGCCGTCAGTGCAGAGCCCAACCCAGGGCTGGATCCCACAAACTCTCAGATCATGACCTGAACCTAAATCAAGAGTCGGATGCTTAAGCTACTGAGCCACCCAGGCGCCCCTACACATTTTTACAGTACAGTACTATAAATGTATTTTCTTATGGCTTTAATATTTTTTCTAGCTTACTTTATTGGAAGAGTACAGTATGTAATTTATACAGCATGCAAAATACATGTTAATCGACTGTTGGTATCATCAGCAAGGTTTCTGGTCAGCAATAGGCTATTAGTTAAGTTTCTGGAAGGCCAAAATCTATACACAAGATTTTGAACTGCACAAGGGGTTGGCACACCTAAATCCTTTGTTATTCAGGGGCCAGTTGTATGTATGTACATAATTTGTTTGTTAATCTCCACATGGACTTTACTTAAATATTTTTTTATGGACCTGCCCTCTCCCTCCCTGGGTATATGTAAAGTTCCGTAGAGATACGAGAAAGCTGGGCTATCATTCAGCCATCATATTAATACAACTGGACCGGTTTTTAAAATGCTTCTCTAGTTGAGGGCACCTGGATGGCTCAGCCCGTTGAGCATCCAACTCTTGATTTCAGCTCAGGTCATGATTCCAGGGTTGTGGGATCAAGCCCCACATCAGGCTCTGTGTGAGTGTTGAGCCTGCTTAAGATTCTCTCCCTCTGCCCCTTTTCCCTGATGTGTGCTCTCATTCTCTCTGTAAAATTTTTTTTAAAAATTTTTTAAATACTCCTCGGGGCACCTGGGTGGCTCAGTTGGTTGAGCATCCAATTCTTGTTTTCCGTGCAAGTCATGATCTCATAGTTCATGGGTTGGAACCCCTGCATCAGACTCTGCACTGACAGTGTGCAGTTTGCTTGGGATTTTCTCTCTCCCTCTGCCCCTTCCCTTCTCATGCTCGCTCTCTCATTCTCTCTCTCTCTGTCTCTCTCAAAATAAACTTTAAAATATATATTAAAAATACTTCTTTACTTGATCAAAAGCCACAGCTCTAGGCTGCCAGTGCCCACTTCTGCCCCAGTATCTTTCTCAGTCCTCCATTTCATAGCAAGTAAAGTAAAGGCAGAGCAGAAGGCTTCCACATCAACAGTGGTTGTTAAATGTTATGGCTGTTACCTCAGCAGGAAATGAAGACTTTTGGGGAAAGTTAAAGGAACGGTGAGTAAAGACTGGAGTACTTGTCACAGCTTTGTCACTAGCTATGTGGTGTCCTCAGCTCTAAAATCAGAAGAGTAATACCGTAACTACCATACAGAATGATTATAAGACATAGTAAGTTCTGAGGCTAAGATATCCTGTGTTGTCTGTAGAGTTATCACTACTTTAGCTTATCTTTTTGTAAGAATTATTTTGAAATGTTTTCAGAGTAACTAAATACTGACATAAATGCAAAAGTAGGAACTTTTGATTATTCACTCTATAAAGTTTTCTTCCAAAAAGACACTAAATTCTGATGGAAAATGTATCACTGGTGGTTTTTTTTTTTTTTTTACTCTCATCTTACTAGGTGTTTATCAGATCAGCAAACAAATCAAAGCTCATGATGGGAGTGTGTTCACACTTTGTCAGATGAGAAATGGAATGTTATTAACTGGAGGAGGGAAAGACCGAAAAATAATTCTGTGGGATCATGATCTGAATCCTGAAAGAGAAATAGAGGTAAGAATGAAAATGAAACATGAACATTTTAAAATATTAAGCCCTCTAAATGCATGTCTTTCATCCCACATTAAGATAACACACTTTCCTGGGAAATTGGTACACATTCTTGTCATTTCATTGTCTTAAAAAAAAAAAAAAGAGGAAGAAGGAAAAAGGACCATTCATTGATAATTTGAAAAAGTAAAAACAATATATTGGTCAGAATAACTAGTTGTTTATTTCTGAGATTATAGTGATCCAAAAATATAAACATGCATATTTAAAATTCAGACATTCATCTAATAAACTATCCAGTTCCAAGGCATACAAAATAAGCAGTTTGATTTTAAAACTTGAAAGTAATCTTTAGGGGCGCCCTGGTGGCTCAGTCGGTTAAGCGTCTGACTTTGGCTCAGGTCATGATCTCACAATTCATGAGTTCAAGTCCCACATTGGTCTCACTGCTATTGGCACAGAGCCCACTTCAGATCCTCTGTCCCCTTCTCTCTCTGCACCTCCCTCTCTCTGTATCTCAAAAATAAAATAAAACATTTAAAACAAATTGGAAGTAATTTTAAACAGCGGGCTTAATGATAATTGCTAGTTATCTAAATTTGTGGCTGCTTCATATCATGGACTAAGTGTATCCACAGATATTATGTGCTCAGTGAAAGTTTGCTAATTAAATTGAGGTCTGTCTCTGGATGTGAAATGGTTAAGAATAGTATTTTATAGGTCAGTGATTCTCAAAGCAAGGGGAAATTTCACTCGGTTTAGTGTTCTATTTTTTTGTGATTTAAATTTTTAATTTAGGCTCAGTGTTTTCAACATGTAACATGTTTTCCAGACAAAATGTTTTCTAAAAAAGAGGATCCTGATAATACTGCTCTTGGTTTTATTTCCAAGAAGATAAGTCGAAAGGTTCCCTTTATCTCAACCTTAAGTTCACCAGGGAAATGTCACTTCCTTTACTATTTCTTTCTTTTTTTTTTCACAGATAACTTACATTCTTTGTAATCAAAAGCTATACCATCTAGTTCATTCTTCCCCTCGCCATCAGTTTGGATTACCGTTAGAATTCAATTATTCGTGTCCTCCTTTATAAAGAATTGTATTATTTCAGGGTCATTCCTTGGGCTTATTATTAATACACCATTCTCTGAGAGTATATACCATGTAACACATATGAGATTGATCTCCCAAGGAGTCCTGTAAGGACAGTTATAACACTTCACAATATATTGCTTTTTAGTTAACAAAGAAATTTCACATGAGCTATTCTTACATTTTTATTCTTACAACAATTAAGAATAGGTAGGGCATATATTATTATTTCCCCATATTACAGATAAAGAAATTCATCTTAGGCTAAATGATGTACCCAAAATAACATAACTGGTAAATAACAACACCAGACCACACTTTTCATGTGGTCTAATAGAACTTTTTCCTTTTTCCCCTACTTCTAGCCCTTAACTCTTGAGATCATATAAAATATAAATATAAAAATTGACTAAAGCAGGGGCGCCTGGGTGGCTCAGTTAAGTGTCCAACTCTTGATTTCGGCTCAGGTCATGATCGTGGGATTGAGCCCTGTGTCGGAGTCTTCACTGACATTGCAGAGCCTGCTTGGAGTTCTCTCTCACACTCTCTCTCTACCCCTCCCCAACCCGTATGCTCATGTGCACGTTTTCTCTGCCTCTCAAAGTAAATATTTTTTTTTAAAATTGACTAAAGCAAAGAATGTTGATAATAATGCATGATAACCTCTGTGTAATAAAATGTAATTGAACAAATAAACGTATTAGTATAATATCACCATATGACTTTCAGTTTTGGAATTTTGTCATTTATTACCCCATAATTGCTTACAGCTATAAATGCAGACTTCAGGTAGTAATTAATGCATGTTATTATCTATGGTGACTTTACAAATTTATCTTTTAGGTTCCTGATCAGTATGGAACAATCAGAGCTGTAGCAGAAGGAAAGGCAGATCAATTTTTAGTAGGCACATCACGAAACTTCGTTTTACGGGGAACATTTAATGATGGCTTCCAAATAGAAGTACAGGTAAGATGTATGATTGTAACCAATTCTTCTAAATGTTTATTTTAGAGAGAGCGCATTCATGAGCAGCAGGGGGCGGGAAGAGGGCAGAGGGTGGGGGACAGAGGATCTGAAGCAGGCTCCACGCTGGCAGCAGAGAGCCCGATGTGGGGCTCAAACTCACTAACCATGAGATCATGACTTGAGCCGAAGTTGGATGTTCAGCCAACAGAGCCACCCAGGTGCCCTGATGTATGATTTTAATCATTAACTGAATATTTTTGATGATACCCTTTGTTTCTTATAACAGTGGGTGTATTTCATTTTCAGGGCCATACAGATGAGCTTTGGGGTCTTGCCACACATCCCTTTAAAGATTTGCTCTTGACATGTGCTCAGGACAGACAGGTGTGCATGTGGAACTCAGTAGAACACAGGCTGGAATGGACCAGGCTTGTAGATGTGAGTAAAACAAAATGTGTTATAATCTCCCCACAGAAACTCCCCAAACGGCAGTTGGGAGCAGCAAAGGAAAAAGGACTCAGCATTGGTTAAAACCAAGTATATTTATACAGTTTAGTAAAGGGGATGAAATAAGGATGAAAGTGTAATGTGAACCCACTTTAAAGAAGCAAATTAGGGCAAAAGCTCAATTTTTCTGTCAGTTTCAGAAAAAAAGTCAAAAAAATTTCACATATTTATGGAGCATTAATTGTCACAGAAATGTTTGGGCCTCTGGTGGTGTTGCAGTTGGATTCTATGTAAGCACTGCTCACTAACAGACTCTACTTTCTGCTTTTTGAGTTGATCTCTCACTGTATTTTCTCCCTACCCCACCCAGACATCCACCTTTTCTAGCCTAAGTGTGTATACACGTTCTTCGCAGACTAAGGAACTGTATACATGTTTGTTGTTATTATCCTTATTGTTACACTGCCTAGCCACAAGCTGGCTGTCCTTTTCCCTCACCACTTTGCCCACATACCCTTCCTGCTCTGAAATTCTTTTACCTCATATCCATGTGATATTTTTCATTGGCTACAATAAAGTTGATCGGAATTCTGTGATTGTATGAAACCAGTTATTTTCAGATGTCTTTGCCACTATCCCATAGATCTAGGGGGACTTTCTCATGTACTCCCCAACAGCTGTCTGTCTCTCTTCTAGGAACCAGGACACTGTGCAGATTTTCATCCAAGTGGCACAGTGGTGGCCATAGGAACGCACTCAGGCAGGTAGGGTCTTGAAGGGAAATGTGAGCTGAGTAATCTGAAGTGGTGGGATGATTAACTTATTCAGGAATGTTCTCAATCTGATCTAGGGAATTAATCTCTTAAGTGGCATATGAATACGCGTGTTGCTCTTACCTGCTATGTATCCTCAATCATTCCATAATTATTTCTTGAGCACCTACCATTTGTTGGACACTCCTGTGGGCATTCAGACTACTTCAGTGTGCAAAACAAAAATCCCTGCCCCTTTGGAGCCCATGTTTTACTATGTGTGGGTGGAGGCAGAATAAAAAATAAATATTATAACGAATTAAGTTAGAAGATGTTAAAAGCCATGAAGGTAGGGGTGGGGCACTGAGTATATTAAGAGGGATTGGGAGAGGGTGCAGTGCAAAATGATAGAGTGGTTAGGATAGGCTTCATTGAGAAAGTGGTAATTCTGCTGACTTGACTCTCCTTGGTGGAACTTTTTATGGTGTCAGAAAATTTGTCATCTCTTTTTTTTTTTTTGGTTTATTTATTTTTGAGAGAGAGAGAAAATGCAAGTGGGGTAGGAGCAGAGAGAGGGAGACACATAATCCAAAGCAGGGTCCAGGCTCTGAGCTGTCAGAGCCTGACGAGGGGCTCAAACTCACAAACTGAGATAATGACCTGAGCCTAAGTTGGATGCTTAACCGACTGAGCCACCCAGGCACCCCTTTACTCATTTTTTTTTTTTTTAAGGAAAGAGATTTGAAACTGAAATAACCCAATTGAGCTTTTATAAATTGCTCTATAGCTTTTGTCATCCTGTCTTTTTTTTTTTAAATTTTTTTTTTTTAACGTTTATTTATTTTTGAGACAGAGAGAGACAGAGCATGAACGGGGGAGGGGCAGAGAGAGAGGGGGACACAGAATTGGAAACAGGCTCCAGGCTCCGAGCCATCAGCCCGGAGCCCGACACGGGGCTCGAACTCACGGACTGCGAGATCGTGACCCGAGCTGAAGTCGGACGCCCAACCGACTGAGCCACCCAGGCGCCCCCATCCTGTCTTTTTTTAATGTTACACAGATAGATAATAAAGGTTTATTTCCTGAAATTGTTACTAATTACTTGTCTTTACAGACCTTACATAGTACCTGTCATTAATAACCTTAATAAGTAACATATATTTATTATCTGTATATTCTTGAGTCCTTTTTATTGCCTCTGCTAGTAAGAAGCCCTCATCACAACTAACTTAATTTCTTTATTAAAAAGGCAGAAGAAAAATATGAAGTAAATTTCCAAAAGTTAAACCGATAGGAAATGTGGAATGCTGATTTCTGATGAGGTGAAACTATCTTGAACACACTTATACAAACACTTTTGTTTATATGATAAACATTTCAAATCAGCCAGTTCATTTAATTCTAAAATTAGTCATCTGGAGTTTTGGGTTTTTTTTATAGCAAGTTTTCCCCCTTTGGTTGTTGGATACAAATTAACACCTCTAGAAAGTCAAAACATTCAAGTTTCTTCTCCTTTACAGCACTACAAATCTTTCAGAATCATGGAAAAACAGATCTCCAATGATAAACTGTGAAACATGGATATGTAATAGAGATGCTATTTGACTGATTCTGAAATAATTGTATTTTAGAATTAGGGTGGTAGGGAGGGAGATTAAGTGAAACTTGCAAATATAGACAGCTTTACTATCTCAGATTTCTCCAAAATGCATGTTGGTATTAGATTATTACTTCAACTTAGGTATATGGTAGGTCACTTTGTAGGATTTGACGGGAATTATTTTTTGTTTTACAAAAAAGTCTTAGGCACATAAGAAACAACCTGAGCTAGAAAGTATTAAACTCGTTTTCAGAAAACCACAAAGGAGTTCACTTCAGTTTTTTTGGGCAGCTGAACGAATGTCAACAAATGCTGAAGCTAAGACCTTGTACTAAGTTATTTTTATATATTTCTTTAAATTTTCACAAGAGTGCAACAAAATATTTATTAGTATCTCCATTGCACAGACAGGAAACCAAGACCCATAGAGCTTATCACTTGAAATTGAGCTAGGATTTGAACTCAGGTTCTATATGGTTCCAAAGCTGATCTCTTTCCACTACTCCATCAATGCTCCTTGACACATGCTTATGGTGTTTGTAGCGTTACTTAGAAGTATTGTAAGGAAAGTTTACCTTTGAAGGTTAAATCACTGGCTGACAGATTTTAGAAACATTTACTATTTATACAAAGAAATTAAACACTGAATAGAGTGCAAGGGGTAAAGGGATTTGAGTCATTGAGACACAGCACTTCATTCAATGAATGGAGCCGGGGGTGTGTGTGTGTGCGTGTGTGCGCGCGCGCGCGCGCGCACGCGCAATATATACAGAGCCCCAATTTTTAAGGAAAAACTAATCTGATTTAAATACACTAAAGTTACTTTCTAAGATTTATATAGCTGCAAAGTCGTCATTAACCAGCTTAAAATGAAAAGTCACTCACTTAATTTAAGTGACATAAACTAAAGTCAATCATTTCCTCTTGGAGGTGTGAGTAGAAAACACCTTATAAATGAGAGTGATGGGATAACTAAATAAAAACTGGAGATTATTTAGAATCTAAGAGAAATGTCATTATGCATGTTCATTCTGTATGTTATTCCTGTCTTTGGTTTCGCATCTAGTTAGATTCTGTTGATTCCCGGAGAACTTTCTCTTTTATTTTTATTTTTTACCTGGGTCTGTGAATACCTGGCTCTAGTGTCTAAACTGAAAATTCCTCAGTGTAGCCAGATCAGATTATGATCACTGACCCCTCAGCCTGAAAAAAAAAAAAAAAAAAAAGTCATACACTTAGGGCAAGGAATTTTTTTTTTTTTTTAATATACTACAACACGTGTATGATCCAGAGAAGGTGACTAGCAAAATCTTTAAAGATCTTTTCGTGTCCAAATCTAGAAATCTACTTCTTGGAATCAAGAAGTAAGCACAAGTGTAGATAAATTATTATAGCGATAAATAAAATTATGATTTAAAGCAATGTATATAACTGGGGGTGCCTGGGTGGCTCATTCGGTTAAGCATCCCACTTAGTCTCAGGTCATGGTCTCACGGTTCATGAGTTTGAGCCCCACGGCAGGCTCTGTGCAGACAGCTCAGAGCCTGGAGCCTGCTTCGGATTCTGTGTCTCCCTCTCTCTATGCCCTCCCCCCACTTGCTCTCTCTCTCTCTCTCAAAAATAAAACATTAAACAAAAATTTTTTAAATAATGTATTACTGTTACAATTTCTAAGGGAAACAAAAGTGCATACCCCTAAGGGGACATAGTTCTTCCTTAATGTGCTAATCCTCACATAATAAGGATCCTTTTTAACAGCTTTATTGAGGTATATATAACTCATATATCATAAAAGTCACCCATTTAAAGTATTATTATATTATTTGTGGCCAAGTAATATTCTGTTGTAGGATATACCTTCATCAGGTAGTTGGTAGATATTTAACTTATTTCCACTCTTTGGCTAGTATGAATACTGCTGCTATAAACGTTCATATACAAGTTTCTGTGTGGACATATGTTTTCAACTCTCTTGAGCATATAGTAAGCAGTAGAGTTGCTGGGCCAGGTGATAACTCTGTGTTTAACATTTTGATGAACAACCAACTTGTTTTCCACAGTAGCTACGTCATTTTACAATTCCACCAGCAAAGTATGAGGGATCCAGTTTCCCCACATGTCCTCCAGCTTTTGTCATTGTATTTTGATTATAGCCATCATAGTGGATGTGAAATGCTTTTTTGTTATGGTTTTGACTTGTATAGCCTCTTTAGAGAAATGTCTATTCACATCCTGTGCCCATCTTTGAATTGGTTTGTCTTTCTATTGTTGAGTTGTAAGGATCCTTCATATATTCTGGATTTAGTACCTTATCAGATATATGATTTGCAAATATTTGCTCTTGTTCCAAGGATTGTCTTTTTACTTTCTTGATGGTAACATTTATGACACAAATTTTTAAAGTTTTATATAGTCCAATTCATCTATTCTTTCTCTTGTTTCTTTGTCATAAGGATTTACTCCATTGTTTTATTCTAGGAACTTTATAGTTTTAGCTCTTACCTTTAGGTCTCTTGATTCATCTTGAGTTAATCTTCACGTGTGGTGTAAGGCAGATCTCCACCTTCATTCTATTGCATGTGGGTATCCAGTTGTTACAGCAACATTTCCCCACTGAATGGTATTGATGCCCTTGTCGAAAGTCAGTTGAATAAATGTATTTGTTTCCATCTGGATTCCGAATACTATTCCATTGGTCTATATGTCCATCCTTGTGGCAGTACCACAGCCTTGATTATTGTAGCTTTGTAGTAAATTTTGAAGTTAGGAAATGTGAGTCCTCCAACTTCCAACTTTGGGGGGGGGTGGTTTTTTGCGTTTTTGTTTTGTTTTCTTGAGGTTGTTTTGGCTATTCAGGATCCTTTGAATTTCCACATGGATTTTAAGATCAGTTTTATCCATTTCTACAAAGAAGCTAGCTGGCATTTTGATAGGAATTTTTTTTCAGTAGGTCAGTTTGGGGAATGTCAATATCTTAACAATACTAAGTCTTTTAATTTATGAACAGATGTTTTCCATTTATGGAGATCTTCAGTTTCTTCCAAAAATGTTTGTTTTTATTTTAAATTCCAGTTAGGTAATATACAGTGTAGTATTAGTTTCAGGTGGGGGCGCCTGGGTGGCTCAGTCGGTTAAGTGCCCGACTTCAGCTCAGGTCATCGTCTCGCAGTTCGTGAGTTCAAGCCCCACGTGCTTGAATAGCTCAGAGCCTGAAGCCTGCTTCGATTCTGTGTCTCCTCCCTCTCTACCCCTCTCCTGCTCATGCTCTCTTTCTCCCTCAAAAAAATAAAATAAAAATTTAAAAAAACATTTAGTTTCAGGTGTACAACGTATGTAGTGATTCAACACTTCCATGCAACACCCAGTGCTCATCACAACAAGTGCACTCTAATCTCCATCACCTATTTCACCCACCCCTTCACCCACCCCCTCACCCACCTCCCCTCTGGTAACCATCAGTTTGCTCTCTGTAGTTAAGAGTCTGTTTTTTGCTTTGCCCCTCTCATTTTTCCCTTTGCCCGTTTGCTTCATTTCTTAAATTCAACATGAGTGAATTCATATGGTATTTGTCTTTCATTGATTGACTTAATTCACTCAATGTTATGTCCTCTAGGTCCTTCCGTGTTGTTGCAGATGGTAAGGTCTCATTCTTTATGGCAGTTGAATACTCCACTGTGTATTTACCACACTGTCTCATTTTCTCATTTTTTTTAATTTGGGTTTCTTCTTTTACTTTTTTTAAGTTCATTTATTTTTTGAGAGAGAGAGCCAGAAAGCACACATGAGCAGGGCAGGACCAGCAAGAGAGGAAGAGAGAGAATCCCAAGCAGGCTTCAAGCTGTCAGTGCAGAGCCCGACATGGGGCTCAATCTCCCAAACCTGTGAGATCGTGACCTGAGCCCAAACCAAGAATAGGTCATTTAACTGACTGAGCCACCCAGGCACCCCTAAAATTTGGGTTTCTTGATGGGATTTAAAGTTTTTCACAGAACTAACAATAAATGTAAACCTGAACTATTATGAATTTGGAAGTTTATAATCTCTAAATTATTGGTAAAAATACATTCTGCTTGATTTTTCCAAGACCCCAGTTGACTATCCTTCCCCTTCCTGTTTTTTGAAACCAGTTTTTCAAAGGCACTTAATCTTTATATCACCTCTGGACCTCAGAGGAACCACAGATACCATCCCATCAGGATGTCAGGTCTATGTCAACTCAGAATTCTCCAAGTAACTTTCACAGAACTTTACTCTGGTCTTGGGTTCTATTTCCAAACCAACATACAGTATTTAAAGAGTGAGTTTTTGCCATAGTCATTTTATAGGCTGGTAAATGGAGGTGAGACCCACAGAATTAGAGAAATCAGTAGACCTGAAGTGATTATAAGGAGAATAAAAAGCAAGGATTAAAGTTGAAAATTGTTTCAAAGAAAGGAATCCACAAAATTGAGTCAGTATATAGAACAAGTATGTTCTATACATAGTAATGTACTATACATAGTAATGTATAACATATACGGATGGAAAGGAGAGTGGACAGACTCAGAGAAATGACTTCAGAGAAGATGCCAGAATTTCTTCTGGTCTACAGTGATAGTGACAGCTTTGACAAGGAAGCAAGCTGGGAAAGTGAGCCTGGTTACTAGGCGGGTAAAGAATTTAGTTGACCTGGAATCATAAAACCTTTGACCTGGAGAGACTTAAGTGATCTGGCTCAGCTCCTCAAATTTGATGGTGACTATAACTTTGGCAAGCTAGCATTGTAGCTAATAACTAAGTTCTTCTTGATACCTAAACAGTGGAATCCAAACTTGTTAGCCTGGCCTTTAAAAAAAAATTTTTTTTTAACTTTTTTTTTTTTCAACGTTTTTTATTTATTTTTGGGACAGAGAGAGACAGAGCATGAACGGGGGAGGGGCAGAGAGAGAGGGAGACACAGAATCGGAAACAGGCTCCAGGCTCTGAGCCATCAGCCCAGAGCCTGACGTGGGGCTCGAACCCACGGACCGCGAGATCGTGACCTGGCTGAAGTCGGACGCTTAACCGACTGCGCCACCTAGGCGCCCCCAAAAAAATTTTTTTAATATTTATTTTTGAGAGAGAGAGAGAATAGAAGAGAATGAGAGAGAGAGAGATAATATGAGTGGGAAAGGGACAGAGAGAGAGAGAGAGACAGAGAGAATGAGTGGGGGAGGGGCAGAGAGAGAGGGAGACACAGAACCTGAAGCAGCTCCAGGCTCTGAGCTGTCAGCACAGAGCCTGACGTGGGGCTCGAACCCACAGACCATGAGATCATGACCTGAGCTGAAGTCGGGCATTCAACTGACTGAGCCACCCAGGAGCCCCTAAGCTTGTTAGCCTGGCCTTGAAAGCTCATTAAAAATCTTTCCCACAGCACTCTAGCCAGCATGGTCAAGTTGTTGTCCTTTATAAACATGCCAGCCCTTTTTGTAGTTTCTTGTCTAGTGCTCTCCACCTGTCTGTTTCTTGCCACATTTGGTACAATGAAATCCTAGACCACCCATCTCCACAGTGACTACACCCTGCTCTGAGACTTCATAAACCTTATAACTTGTATAGTTCGTGTTACTTCCAAATATTTACCACTTTATGAACTCATTCTGTCTCCTCAATTAGATTATAAACTGTTCTGCCTCTTTTGCTAACTCCTTTTTTCTCTGGATCTCTGAATGTTAGTGTATCTCAAAGACATAGAGCACTTTCCATGAATCATCTCCTTCCCTTGTGTGATATTAGTGAAAAGCCCAAGGGTCAGAGGCTCTGTCACCTGACTGTTGGTTGATAACTGGTCAGATGTTTTGAAATCAGAGCATGTCATTGTTTTTTATTTGTAAAATAAGAAGGTTGAATTGGGTTTCTCTTCCTCCTGTTTTGTAGCTTTACATTTTTCTGATTATAAAAGCCATATTCCTATTCTTATAAGTAGAAGATCATAAAGAAGGAGGGGGACAGCGCAGGGCATAGGGGGGGGGGGTGGGTTACAAACCTGCCACCCAGAGGACACACTTTATATGAGCATGAATATTTTTTTAACTCCTATTAGGAACGTATATATTCATTTAGGGATTTTAAAATACGATACTGTCCATCTCTAAAATCGATTCTTTTCTTGCCACTAAAGACATCAATATAGTATCTTTTTAAAAAGATAAATGATGGTACTACATTTTGGTACTTGACCACAAGTCAGATTAAGTGTATGACCAAGGATTTCCAGTCTGTGATACATTTAGAAGGATCCATTAGGTCCTACAGGACGTAAAAGTCCCAATAATGATTCCAAATTATCTTAAAGCAGAAGCTTGGTTCCAGTGTATATATTCCGTACTGGAATAAAAATACATACAGTTCAGCACAGTGAAAACGTAAATATTTCTTGAAAATTCTCTTTGCTATAGAATTTATCGTCTTCTGTGTACATTTATTAGAAACAGAGGTCCTGGGCCCAAAAGTCTTTTCTGAAAGCTAGAACATAATTCATGTAATGGAAAGGGTAAGAGCTTTAAAATTATTGCTAAGGTCCTATTGGAAGTTGGATTCTTTCTATAGCAAAGTTGTTGAATTACTTGCCTAAAGCAGATTAATTAACTTTTGGTATATAATCAAAGAAATAGAAAACGTAGGCAGGGTTTTTATTTTATTTTGGATCGCTACCATCTCTAATCAGTAAACAACACAGAGCTTTAGGTTTCTGCATCTTACACCAACAGACATTCTGGGTTTTTGTTTTTGTTTTGTTTTGTTTTCACTATCTTTTAAGGGAATTCCAAAAAGAGAAAATTATTTGCAGTTTTCCTAGGAAGATTAAACTGACTTGGAAACAGTCTTAAAACAGTAGTTGGGGCTCTCCAAATAAAGAATGGCAATTTTTCAAATGCCTGAGAAAGTATAATAAAGTTTCCATAAACTCATTAAAAACTTGAAACTTGATACCTACAGTGTGGTGTTGTCATCTCATTGTTCTTTAGGTCTGTCTGTTCGGTCTGAGTTGGAATATTTTGTGCCCTTACTCTGAAAAGGCAATTCACTTGGCTTCACCTTTGGCATTTCTTGGCTCAGATGAGTTTCACGGTGGTAGCTATAAAAATTGATTAATGAGGGGGCGCCTGGGTGGCTCAGTCAGTTAAACATCCTACTCTTGATTTCAGCTCAGGCCATGATCTCATGGTTCGTGAGTTCAAGTCCCACATTGGGCTCCTTCCTTGCTGACAGTGTGGAGCCTGCTTGGGATTCTCTCTCTCTCCCTCTCTCTCTCTCTATGCCCCTCTCCTGCTTGTGCGTAAGCATGCTCTTTCTTTCTCTCTCTCTCTCTCAATAACTAAATCAGTCTTTTTAAAAAATTGATTAATGAATTACATTCTCAAAAGAAACCTATAATCTGTGGGTACTGTCTAGTTGCAGTAAAGTTACACACCTTTTGAAATGGAAATGATCAGCAAACTTGCAGCATAGAGCTTCAGAGTCAGTTTCCTAATTTTGGCCATAAGTATTCATAAATAGAAGCTATTTCTCTTATCCATGTAGCAGACAGAACTTATAAATTAGGCTAGCTACCTAGAAGCTTGCACCCTTAGTTCACAAGCTACTCAAACGCACTCAAAATTAGAGAGGGAGAGAGTCAAACCATAAGAGACACTTAAAAACTAAGAATAAACTGAGGGTTGATGGGGGGTGGGTGATGGGCATTGAGGAGGGCACCTGTTGGGATGAGCCCTGGGTGTTGTATAGAAACCAATTTGACAATAAATTTCATATTAAAAAAAAAATGTATTTCTTTTATCTGAAGGGGAAGTGGTCTCTTTCCAGGTTTTAGTTTTAAGACTTCAAAATTGTAAGGAACTGTCATTATGATTTCTATATTGGCTGATTTTAGTGGTGAATTTTTCCATCTTAAAAACAAAACTTGTTGCTTTTTTCCTTGCTAAAACTTGGCTTTTGTCATGTTCAAGAGTTATGTTATACTTGTTTATTCATTTTCCATATATGTATTTAGTGACTGATATGAGCCAGGCAATGCCCAACTCTAAATTCCTCCAACTAGCTGTGTGTGCTGTCTGTACCCTGCCCTCCTCTCACTTACCCAGTCTCTAGTTGTCTGTCCTTAGTTCCCAGTCTTTGCTTTATACCTCATATCTTGCCATGCTTTTCTGAAACACATCCCCCTCCTTCAAGTGCTCTTATAGAAAGGTTTGATAAGTCATTTATTATATAGTGGAATTTAAGTCATTATTTAACCTCCGAAAAGCTTTTACATTTTGACTTTTCCTGTAAATGTGAATGAAAAACTATTTTTGAAAGAATTGAGCTGTGTGCATGTATGGAGGTATTGGAAGGGCAGAGCGCCCCCTGGTGATTCATTTGAAATCACACCAAATGAATGGCCCTCTGCCTTCCCCTCCCACCTTCATGCTGTCTGTGCTCCTTCCCATCTCCATAGCTGTGCAGCTGTCACTCTTCCTGCTTGAACTGCCTGTACCTCTTTCCCGCAGCATTCAGCTCAACCAATCCTACATCCTTCCTAAAGGTTTTTCTGTGTCCTCTATCATTCACTTCCATTCTATGAGTTCCTCTGTTGTATATGGTCACCATCACTGAGATTGGCACTTAATTGTTCTTTGTTTCAATTGGCTCTTTTCTTCTTCCCCATCTCGAGTATAATCTTGAAAAAAATTAATCCTGTCATCTTAACTTTGTGTTTAGATGGTGCCTAGCAAAGAGACACAGTTGGCATTCAATGAATACCTAAATAGAAATGAGAACATGCCTAGGCCCACATATTTATATTGTATTTAGCAACACTCTGCAAATGAGTTCATCCTTCATTAGAAGGACACATGTCATCATGTCATACTTCAGGGCATTGTTAAAATTCGTTAAAGTTTTTTAAAAGGGAAAAAAGCAATTGTTTTTCTTTAAGTGCTGACATCTGAAGAAAATTTTGATTTTTACTTCTTAATAGGTGGTTTGTTCTGGATGCAGAAACCAGAGATCTAGTTTCTATCCACACAGATGGGAATGAACAGCTCTCTGTGATGCGCTACTCAGTAGGTAGGCAGATTGACCCCCATCCTGGCATTCACAGCATTTCTCTGAAAGTGTATTTTTTCACTTCCAATAAAACTAACTATTCTTTTCCTACTCTCTAGACTTGTTAAGTATTGAATATGTTTCCCCCAGTATCAGATTAAATTCTGCAGGAGACTGCAAAAGAACTTCTAAAGTTAAACAACATTATAAATCATCAAGCAAATTTAGAACAAACTGTTACAACTGCTTTTGCAATTGAAAGCAGAATATAGTACAGTCAAATCCCATTTTAGGGGAATTACACACATACTTAGAATTTTGGATAGGTATTAGACTGACTGTTACATCTGTTTAGCAACCTTTTTTATATGTAAGAAAATAGAAATTATAGTAATGTTCAAAATACACTGTGATAGAACGTATTCAGGTTCTTTAAAATCTAGTTACATTATTACTGGCTACATAGTAATGATTGGTTTTGTTACTTAGATAAAATACTCAGCTCATTATAAGAATTTGATAAATTCATTTAGCCTTATTTGAATAATTCTTTACACCTTATTCAAAATGTTAATTATGTTCTCACAGTAGTCCAATTCCTTTTCCCCATTATCAATATAGTTTTGATTCATATTCTTCCCTGGAGTTAGTGTGAGTGACTTTTGCTTATATTTGAAAATCTATTCCAGTAGTTGTTGGATCAGTGTGGGATCCAAAGGATTTTTTTGATTGCTTCTAAGTTGTTTCAAAGGAACCACAGAATACTGTTCTCTGAGTTGAACGTGGAAGGAAAAGTATTTGCTTCAAGCTATAAGCCTGGCAAGTTATCTTAAGGCAGAAAAGGTATTCTGTTTGGTTTTTTAGTCTCTACTAACAAATTACTGCAAGTGTAGTAGTTAAAAATCCAAAGGTCAGTTAGACTTTATTGACCATCTGTTAAGTGGTAAGAACAATAGAAGAGACCATGAAAGAAGAGAATATAGTCCATTCCCAAGAGACTATAGTTAGAGAAGTCATGTATGCTCCACTGAAATGAGCAATTGTACCCTCGGCTTGTGAGTACTGGGTACCTAGATCCATAAGACAGGTTAACCTTCCTGGGGCCATATTGTAGCTACCTAGAAGAAGATGAGGCTAGGGTCCAAGGCCTGTGAGTTCTCTGAAAAAATGACTGTTGTTCAAGTGCGCTTGGTGATGGAAGGATTTATTCATCAAATACCAAATACCAGTTAAATTCATGAGATTTAGCAATATTTGTAAAATAGCATTTAATACAGGTCCAATAAAGTTAGCAACAAATGAATCCATCAGTACATTTCTCTAGTTAACACTTTTTCCTGTCTCATTCTAGATGGCACCCTCCTGGCTGTAGGATCTCATGACAACTTCATTTACCTCTATGTAGTCTCAGAAAATGGAAGAAAATATAGCAGATATGGAAAGTGCACTGTAAGTGGTTGAAGTAAAATAAATTAAGCTGGAAAATTTTACTTCTGTTAAAAAGTTAAATGTTTACATTGATGTTTCCATTATTTTCTATCTTTCACTGCTTTAAACTTTAATCTCACTCTGTGAAAACGAAGATTACTTGACAGCAAAATACTGCAGTTCCCTGTGTGCTTTAGAAATACTTCTTTTGGGGTTCCTGGGTGGCTCAGTCTGTTAAGCATCCAACTCTTGATTTCATCTCAGGTCATGATCTCAGTAATGAGATTGAGCTCCGTGTTGGGCTCTGTGCTGACCATGGAACATGCTTAAGATTCTCCCCCTCTCCCTCTGCCCCCTCCTTTGCTCGCATGTTCAATTTCTCTCTCTCTCTCTCCCAGCCCTCCCCACCGCCCATCTCAAAAAAAAAAAAAGTTTCTCCTTTTGATGGGAGTTTAATACTTCTTTTTGACTCGATTTAAGGCAATTTCTTAAACCATAGCTGTGTCCATAGGAAACCCTTAGAATAATAACACTTCTTGAAAATGGAGTAAGTCAGAAATGAAAGGGTAATCTCACTTTTAATCCCGGTGTCGCACATTCTTGCCCACCCCCAACACCCTGCAGTTTCCTGTGTCACCTCTCTTACCACTAAAAGTAATTTATTAAGAGAGTTAACAGAAGCATATTTCCTTCAATTTGTTGTCCTGATTGAGTTGGTTATCATTGTAAGGTAAAGATTCGATTTAATTCTGTGGACATACTGAGTACTTACCTTATTGACAGTGTTCTGCTAATTTAAGAAATGTTCTGGACACCAGGAATATGAGATTTTTGTTTCTTCAAAAAGTATACATTTGAGCTGAGGGCAGGATAAGAAAGGCAGGTAGTATACTATAGTGTCAAGGGCACATGTTTGGGATCAGACTACCTGAATTTGAATTCTTATTTCACCACTTACAAGCTAGTGTGACCTTGGGCAAGTTACTTAACCCTTCTGTTTCAATTTTCTCATCTATAAAAATGAGGATAATAGCAGTTTTCTACTTCACTGGATTAAAATAAGTTAATACATATGAAGTATTTCAAATAGTGCTTGGCAAATAATAGGTTACTCAGTATGTGGTAACTATTATTTTTATAGAAAATGAGGTAGCATGGTGTGTGTGTTAGGAAATTAGGGCTAGAAAACTGATGAATTAGTGATTAGTGGCAGCACAGATCCAAAATAGTTTTAGGGAGAGAAATAAAAGAATTTGTTTTTAGAAGCATGTACATGAGCAAAACCCATTTACTAGTCAGAGAAGAGGCTTGTTTATTTATTTTGTGTATGTGCACCTAAAACCAGCCTATAAACAGTCTACAAGCAACCTCAAAGTTTTAGAATTTATCCAAAATTATTTTTTTGCCTTGACAACAATTATGAATCATTACCCAGTAATCTATTGAAATCTCTTTTAATTGATTTATTATCTTCGTGATGTGGAATAGTACAGTAATGCCTCTTTGCACCACACGAGTAAGTGAAATGCTCCGCTGAAAGGAATTTTCGGTTACTGAGGTTTACCCCACCAGGCACCAAGTTTTTAATTATTTTTTACCTCAACCTTTTAAAAAAGTCCATGTCTTAGTAAACAGAGTATATCAATTATAATTTAATGGTGGAATCATAAAATTTTCCAGGGAGCCTTGTAGCACACACTTGGCTCAGCCCTCATTTTACTGATAAAGAGACTGAGTTTCAGAAAAGATAAAGGACTTGGCCTTGGTTGCATCTTGCCATGGTGGCAAACTTGGGGCCGGAGCCCTCTTCTCTTCGTATGGCAGACTTTCCACTGTAATGATAATGCCTCGGGTTTTTCAATATTTGTCTCATTGTCCTGAGAATGACCTTGAGAGTGTTGAGAAATGTCTCAATTGCATGAGACTTAGCCTTCTCCAGTTAAGCAGCTTTTATCTTGAAAGCATTTGAAAATATTATTTTGAGATCTCCTTCGGAACTGTTAAAGTTGATAGTGCTGTTTGAGCCTGTAATGAGAGGCTCAGCTCTTCTGCTTTTCTAATTATCTTGTGTTTTGTACTTTGCTTCCAGCTGTCACTTCTCCTTGCTGTCTGCTTCCACCAGCTGGTGTTACAGTTTCATGTTGACCGCTTTTATCTGGGGTCTGTTAGGGTAGAGGACAGACAGAACTGAGCTAATGCTGGTATTGCCGGTAATAGATTTGGCTTTAGGCCAGTTAGTTAACTTCTTTAAATCTTGATTTTATTATCTTAAAATTGGACATTTTAATAGTTCCTACTATATAGGATTGTTGTGAAGATTAGGAACTATTCACGGTTGCAGATACAAATGCTGTTTTCTATTTCAATTCCAATATTTTCCTATTACTAGTCAATATTTTAAGTAACCAGCATAGCTGCAGAAGCCTATTTATTTAGAATTTTTAGAGAATGTCTCTCTAATGAATTAAGCAAGCAGTTGGAGCCTGTCCCTCTTGATGGCATCACTTTTTGTGGAAATGTCAGATGAGAAGATGACTGGTACCAAGAACACCAAGGAGCATGTCTCAGTGGAAGGCAGCTAACTGATGATGTGTGAGTCCCTCATCGGTGGCTTGCTTGACAAGGTTGTGACAGGCGAAGGCCTTGCTCACTGTAATAAGCTAAAAAAACAAAACAAGACCCTTTTAGAGACATGGACTTCTATCACACAGGTTCTCCTGTGTAAAATACCAATTTACAAGAGCTATAACTGATAAGGGACTGAATCCTAGTTTCCTCTGGCCAACCAGCTTTCCTCTCCATAAGCAGGCCTCAGGAAACCAACTCATAATCAGAATGCTAGTTTATTCATTTAAAATAAGATCTATAAATGCCAAGGGAACAGGACATGCACATCCTCCAGCCAGTACTTCCCTTTAGACAAAAATTGCATGTGTAACCAGAGTATCATGAGGAAGTGAGCAAGCCTGGCACCTCGATCCCCAGTAGGTCAGTAACTTCCCCTGGAAGTGGTCCTGGTTCAGGTCCCTCTACCCTAGACCTTAGGTGGTACTGTCCACATTTGCCTCTGCGGCTCTGTTTACGTGCTGACCACCCTGCCGCCACCACCTGCACAGCACTTGCTGTGGACAGATTCATACGCGTGGTCAGGTTGTACTCTAGACTTGCTGGCCTTGGACCTATTAGGGCTCTTGTTTCTTTGCTCTTTTCTGCCTTGACTTATTTGATGTCAATTCTAAAATTTAATTCCCACTGTAGTTTCCATAAACACACAAAATTTATTCTTCCATTTCATTGAAATTTACATGCTGTTTGTTATGTAGCAGATATTCCCCCTCAAACACCTCAAGTTTGTTTCTACACATGTGGTCCTAGAACTTCTCTTTGAAGGAACCCTAGTGATCTTCCAAGAAATGATCTTCTCTCCATGAGCCTGACCTCTCTGGGCTGGCTGAGGGATAGAGAGGAAGAGACATAGAATGGAGTCATCCTGGGGCTCCAGGGTGGTTCAGTCAGTTAAGCGTCCCACTTTGGCTCAGGTCTTGATCTCACGGTTCAAGCCCCACACCGGGCTCTCTGCTGTCAGCGTAGGGCCACTTCGGATCCTCTGTCCCCCCTCTCTCTGCCTCTTCCCCACGCTTGCTCTCTTCCCTGCTCTTTCAAAAATAAACATTAAAAAAAAAAAAAAAAAGGAATAGAGTCATCCCTCCATACTGTTTCTGTGTGGCAGCCTTTCATTTTCTCTTCTGTGGCCTGTCTGCCATCTCACTTCCTGCGTTTGCCCCTGGGAGCGCACCATCTTCCTGCTGCCCTTGGGTTCTCCACATCCCCTCTAGCACACACCCTGGGCCTACTTGACCAGATCTGTGGCATTTTGTGCCTCTCACTCAGATCATATAATTTAGAATGACCTTTTGTCTTTCTTTACTTCCCGTGAAAGCATCCATCTTCTTAGTGTTTAATACAGACTAGAAAAAGTGGTCTGACTAACCTGTGGGATTCAGGGGTTCATGGTTATATCATATATTCACTGTATAAGCAGTTTGATTTTATAACTGCTGCTATGGAAAAGTTTATAAAAAGGCTTTGGATTCAGAAGCTCTTTTTAACTTCTGCAAAGCCGCAGGGTTTGGGGGTGGGGCTGGGCCGGGCTAGTATGGATCTGATTTTCTTTGCTTTGTATATGGGGCTTCTCTTGATTTTACAGCTTAGAAGAATTTGAAGACTGTTATCTGAAATACCTTTGAGGATTGTGAGGTTTTATAGTTTTGTTGCTTTCCATACAATGTTTCTTTACCTCAGCTTTTCCTGTGCTATTTTGAAAATGTACTGAAAAAGTCCTTACTTATAAATTCTTTTTCTGAAATGCTACTTTTAAATTACTTTCTGCTCATCTTCACTGTTAGAGAAATGAGTAAAAGATAAGCATGATTTAAATGCTGTGTTTCATTTGGTCCAGACGTCTCTGACCTGGGCTTAAACTCTGGCTCCACCAATTCTTTTTTATAATAGTGACTTCAGAAAAGTTATGTAACCTCTCTTTGCCTCCTGGACTTGCTCATCTGCTAAGTGGGCGTCCTCCTGCAGGCTCCTGGAAGATTGAGAGTTGACCGTGTATGCCCTGTGCATAGAATGTTCTCTGCTCAGTGTTGGGTGCCATCAGCAGCAGCATTGTTCTCAGTAACTAGATGAGACAACCCCGGGTGTTACATAAGGGTGTCTTTCAGCATTTAATATGAATCTATGAAAGTTCAAAAATAGTTTTCTAATTGTGGATAATTGTGTATTTTCCTTGAAAGAGTTTAAGTGTTCTGACCAACCTAAAGTTTCTACTCTGTTTGCAGTGGGATGCTTTTTTTTATGATGCCTTTTTTTTTCTTTTTTTGAAAATTTTCTAAATTTTATTTATGTTTATTTCTATTTGAGAGAGAGAGGCTGGAGAAGGAGCAGAGTGAGGGAGACAGAGGATCTGAAGCAGGCTCTGCATTGACAGTAGAGAGCCTGACATGGGGCTCGCAATCATGAATCGCAAGATCGTGACCTGAGCCAAAGACGGGCACTTAACCGACTGAGCCACCCAGGCCCCCAAAGATTAAGATGCTTTTATTCTGCCCCTGAGTGCCAGCACACTGGCGTTGTCTTTGACTCCAATTCTTGGTAAAAGGATTTAACACATTCTGAGACCTTAGCGTAGAAAATGTAATATATTGAAGGTGCAATGGTGTACTATTACAAAGTCTGTCCTGATAGGAAAGAAATGCTGGTAAAAGTAAGGTCCTTTTTGCCAGGATTTTGGTAATTGAAAATATACATCAAAAAGAGAAGCATAAAAGAGTCTTTAACAGTCTGCTTAGAAATCTCCAAGAAAATGGGGCACCTGGGTGGCTCAGTTGGTTAAGCGTCCTGTTGATTTCGGCTCAGGTCATGATCTCATGGTTCGTGAGATCAAGCCACACATCGTGCTCTATGCTGACAGCGCGGACCCTGCTTGGATTTCTGTCACCCCTCCCCTCTCTCTGCCCCTCCCCCATTCATACTCTCTCCCTCTCTAAATAAATAAACATTAAAAAAAAAAATCTCCAAGAAACTAATCCAGTATGGGATTGGGATTCAGTGTTCGTGTAACAGGATATATTGCAGTAAAAAAAATGAGGGATGTGTTATCATTTAAACAAAAGTCATCAGGGACATAGGATCTTCCTTTCTTTGTATTCTGTCATTCTCCAGTCATCAGATCTAGTTCCAGGAGGAGAGGATCAGAGCAAGGGGAAAAGACACTGCTCCTCCTAAATCAGTTCTCTTAAGGTTTCCCTAGAAGCCCCACTCAGTGATTTCTGCACCACCTCTAGCTGCAAAAGAAATTGGGAAATCCAGTGTTTTAGGTGGGCTCTTAACAAAAGGGTGGCAGAATTGGATTGTATAGGAGCTAACAGCCTATTCTATAAAGAATAACTTTCTTGGGGCCCCTGAGTGGCGCAGTCGGTTAAGCATCCGACTTCAGCCAGGTCACGATCTCGTGGTCCCAGAGTTCGAGCCCCGCGTCGGTCTCTGGGCTGATGGCTCAGAGCCTGGAGCCTGTTTCCGATTCTGCGTCTCCCTCTCTCTCTGCCCCTCCCCCATTCATGCTCTGTCTCTCTCTGTCCCAAAAATAAATAAACGTTCAAAAAAAAAAAATTAAAAAAAAAAAAAAAAAAGAATAACTTTCTCTCAGGGCTCCTGGCTGACTCAGTCAGAAGAGCATGCAACTATTGATCTCGGGGTCTTTGAGCTCAATCCCTATATGGGGTATAGAGACTAATTAAATAAATAAAACTAAAATAGTAATAATAATTTTCCCTCAAACCAGCAAAAGCACATCAGAACTTTGATGGGGGAAAAATCCTGTTTGCAATAGCAACCAGAACTGTAGATGCTTTGAGAATAAACCTAACAAAGTAAAGCACAGGAAACATGGCTGAAAAAATAGTTACAACATGTTTCTGGATCAAAAGATTTGATAAAAATAGCTGTTGTCTACAAATTATTGTCTAAATTTGTTGCAGTCCTAAATATTTTTTTAAGTTTGTTTGTTTATTTTGAGAGAGAGAAAGCACAAGCTGGGGAAGGTCAGAGAGAGGGGGAGGGGGAGAATCCCAAACAGGTTCCACACTCTTAGTGCAGAGCCTGACATGGGGCTCAAACTCCTGAACTGTGAGATCTTGACCTGAGCCCAAATCAAGAGTCAGACACTTAACTGAGCCACTCAGGCACCCCCTTATTTAAATTTTCAACATGTTATTTATGATAAAATGTTTTTAAAGTCCATCTGAAATTTTCCACATACCACAAAACTATTACAGTTGACTGGAGATAGGCAGACTAATGGAACAGAAAAGAAAGTTCAGAAACAGGTATCTGTTTATATTGAAATTTACTAGATGATAAGATATTTCATATCAGTAGGGTAAGAATGGACTGTTCTCTGCATTATCCAATATCACAGCTACTAACTACAACTTTCCATTCATGAAATTAAATACAATTCAGTTCCCTGGGAGCACTAGGCATATTTCAAGTACTCAGAAGCCACAGGTGGCTAGTTGCTGCTGCACTGGACCGTGTATGTCCATACATTTTCATTACTACAGAAAGTTCCGTTAGCACTGCTCTAGATGGTAAGGGGGAGTCATGTCTGGTACCTACTTACAAGGAAAAGGTGAGATCCCTAACTCTAGGCCTTGGAACTTTTTTTAAAAACTCCCCATGTAATTTTTAATATATAGCCAGGGTTGCAAGCCACTGATGTAGATGGTCTTCTAGTTGACAAAGATGTAGCTAAAATATCTCAGATTTTTTTCAGAGTAGTCGTCTTGGGTTCCATCACTTGTGATTATTACTGTGATTATTTAATAGCAGTAATGAAAATTCCGGCTTAGAAAATACTTTACTGTTTCTTTTCAAGGAGGTATAGTAAAAGGAAAAAAAAAAATTATTTTTTTGAGAGCGAGTAGGGGAGGAGGGATCTTCCTAAGCAGGCTCCATGCAGACTCCAGTGCAGAGTCAGACGCTGAACAAACTGAGCCTCCCAGGCACCCCACAAGTGTACTAGATTTGCTCCCAACTGTGTGTGCACCCTTGGGGTGGTATTTGAAGCTACCCTCCCCCAAGCTGTGCCTGTACCTTCCATGGCCTATGTGTTGGGTGGGGCAAGGACACTCTGAAGTGATGTATGGGAAGGTAACATTACAGATGCCAAACAGTTGCATTTAATCTTTTCTTTGCTTATTTATTGGAATCCATATGAGGGAGAAAATACTCACTTTGTTTTTCTGGTATGAATTGATAACTTCCCCAGGGTCTTTCCTTTATTTGGGTACTTTTGCTACTCAGGAGTCCTTTTTGAGAATACTTTATACTGACCTTCTAAATATGTTATGTGTCCAGTACAGATGGAGCTACTTGAATATTATGTATACATACAATGCTTTTTTCTTTTTTTTTATGTTAGAGCATGCGAGCGCAAGTGGTGGGGGCGGGGGGCAGAGAGAGAGAGGGAGACTGAGAATCTGAAGCAGGCTCTGCACTGCCATCACAAAACCTGACATGGAGCTTGAACCCACAGATTGTGAGATCATGACCTGAGTCGAAGTTGGACCCTCACCCAACTGAGCCACCCAGGCTCCCCTACATATAAGCTTTTGATGCTCTTCTAAATAATGTTATTAAAGCATTTTCACAGAGATCCAGATGATATTTTTAAACACTTCTACGTTAATGTGAATGCTTCTTGGGGGACTGCACTTTGCCTGGGTAATCTAGTGAGATCGGTCCTTCGCGTAGTTTTCTTATCTGAGAAGCATGGCTTCTCCTGACACTAGAGCCCAGCGCCATCAGACTCGTGTGTGCCAGGAAGAGGATTTGTGTGAACCCCATCCTTCTGCCATATTCAGAAAATATCCAGTAACCACATGGGTCTTTCGGGCTCTGAAAATTCATTTCTTGTTAAGTTGGTAGATCTCCTTTGTACCTAGCGAGTGATTCCAAACCTGTTTTCCAGTATACCTCCTTGTCTCTGGTGAGTTCAGGAGCTTCACAGTTCTCAAATTCCCATAATTTAAATTCATTTAAATGTATAGATAGGTATACTTGCCATACAGCACTGTGAAGGAGATCTTAGCTCCAGGCAGGTGTCGTTAGACTTCAGAAGGATAATGGAGTAATTAGAATGTTTTGTGTGAAACATTAAAAGCTGTGCCTAAGTTATTTTGGATTTTTTAACTTAAAAAATAAAATCATGGATGCAGAAAGCTAGTAATTCAAAAAGTACAATAGAAATTAAATAGGGGCGCCTGGGTGGCGCAGTCGGTTAAGCGTCTGACTTCAGCCAGGTCACGATCTCGCGGTCCGGGAGTTCGAGCCCCGCGTCAGGCTCTGGGCTGATGGCTCGGAGCCTGGAGCCTGTTTCCGATTCTGTGTCTCCCTCTCTCTCTGCCCCTCCCCCGTTCATGCTCTGTCTCTCTCTGTCCCAAAAATAAATAAAAACGTTGAAAAAAAAATTTAAAAAAAAAAGAAATTAAATATGTTTTACCATAGATGGTAGGAGATAAAAGTGCTTTTGAGTCTCCATTGACTTTGGCAAACCGTTAAGACCTGTGTGTGATTTATCTTAGAAATCATCAGATGCTTACATAGGAAGCCAACAAAATACAGCATTTAGTAGTTTTTTTTGTCTTAATTCCCACAGTGTTAGTAAAACCAGAGCAGAAAAAGATCACAGTCTTGGGGCACCTGGGTGGCTCGGTCAGTTAAGCATCTGACTCTTGATTCTGGCTCAGGTCACGATCTCATGGTTCAGGGGTTCGAGCCCCACATCACACTCTGTGCTGACAGCACAGTACAGAGCTTGCTTGGGATCTTTTCTCTCCTCTCTCTGCCCCTCTCCCCAAGCTCACTTTCTCAGAATGAATAAATTAAAAAAAAAAAAAATCACTGCTTAAGGAGTTAGATTGGATCCACTTGTTCTGAGGGAGTACATGTTGGGTGAGTTTTCCCCAGAAATACTCTTTGAGAGTTTTTCTAGGAACCCTCCATACGCCCATATACGTGTGCCATATTCCCCAGCCTCTGGGGTGTACCGTGGATACTAAGCAGCAGCTCCTGGAACCATTACTTCATTCTCATAAATGAAGTCCCTCTAAAGGGATCACCAGTGACTTGAAATAAGGCCTGAGGATATGGTTATCTGTGAAGTATCCTTTAAGGCACAAGTTTAAGAGACTCCTCATTCTTGGAAGTCTGACACAAGTAGTCGGTGCTTGTGGCTGCTATCTGCGTGGAAAGGCCAACAGCATATTCCCAAGTTCCAAGTGTTTCCACATGTTTCCACTGTGGTGAGATCTCTGTCTTCCAGAGTTCCGCCACAACTCTTCATGTATCACTGGCATCTTTAAATACCTGCCTCTTGGGGCGCCCGGCTAGCTCAGTCAGTAGAGCATGAGACTCTTAAATACCTGCCTCTTCAGTTGCCAGTGAGAGATGGTGAGAAAGAACTAAAGACCTGTTGTGAGCCCTGTTCAGTTCTAGAGGCTCTGATACTCCTCTCTGTACTTTAGGAATTCCAGATGAATGGCTACGCAGAGAAAGTATTGGCTAACTATTAAACGACTTATTCAAAACACTGAATGCTTTCCTAATCGTCACTCTGTTTTTCTCTAGGGACATTCCAGCTATATCACACACCTTGACTGGTCCCCAGACAATAAATATATAATGTCTAACTCAGGAGACTATGAGATATTGTACTGTAAGTATGAACGACTAGCTATGGCTGAGATGGGTCTGTCGGGCACAGATGAACAGGCTGTGCAGAGAGTGCGTGCTGGCCTCTCTGATTTGACAAAGCACATGTTACTCTGAGCTAAGGAATGAGACTCTCAAATGTGGTTCACTTCTCCCAGAAAGTAATGAATTAATTTAAATATGTAGATATGTAGTCTTAAGAAATTACTCAGGGAGATTGCTGCTCTCATACAGTTTTGTATTTAACAACTTTTCCTGGAGACAGGAAGGAGTATAAATGGATAGGCATTTACGCTTCTTAAAGAAGCAAGAACAATTTCAGTGGGGAACAAGTTTGTGGTTCTATGAACGGTAAAGTGAGCACTTTTCTTTTCCTTTTTAAATGTGTCTTAATGTTTTTCAGTGTGTGGATTATAAATACAAGTAAACGTGGCTAGTTTGAATCAAGATGCACTTTCAAATACATTTGTACACAGGCACTATGATTATACTTCCTGTTTCTAAATTTAAAGGGGACATTCCAAGTGGCTGCAAACTAATCAGGAATCGATCAGATTGTAAGGACATCGATTGGACGACATATACCTGCGTCCTAGGCTTTCAAGTCTTTGGTAAGAACATGACACCTCATGAGGAAAAGGTAGTTTGTGGGGTTTTTATGTATAATACTTACTTGGTTAAATTGCTAAGTGAAAAGTAGTCTGCATATGTTCTTCAGTGTTGTCGCTACTGATGCCAGACTCAGAGAAATTAAGTGTATTAGGATTGAACCGTTGTGAAGTGTGTTCTCTGCAGAGTCCAGCAGACTTTTGGTCCTCAATAAATATGAAAGACAATTAAAAGGGAAAAAAATTTACAATAATAGCACAGATTGTCTTCCCATGTTTTTCCTCCAAGTAAAAACTGAATTTTTTTAATTTGTAAATTTTTAAAATAGCTTTATTGAGCTATGAGTCACATGCTACATAATTCATCTATTTAAAGTATACAGTACAGTGGTTTTAGGATATTCAGAGTTGTGTGGTCATCAGCACTGTCTGCTTGTAGAACATTTTCCTCACCCCAAAAAGAAACCCTCTACCCATTGGCAATCACTCCCCACCTCTCCCCCTTCCTCTGCCCCCAGCAGCCACTCATCTGCTTTTTCTCTAATGACCTCTGCCTATTCAGTAATTCGTATAAATGCAGTCACACGATGTGTGACGCATTGAAACAGGTTTCTTTGCTATAGACCGTTTTCAGGTTTCATCCACATTGTAACCTGTATGAGCACTTTGTTTTATGGCTGAACAATATCCCGTTGCATGCAATATGCGTGCACATTTTGCTTGTCCATTTATCAGTTGATGGACTCTTGAGTTGTTTCTGCTTTTCAGCTGTTATAAACAATGCTGCTGCAAACAAGCATGTGCAAGCTTTCGTATCCGCATGTCTTCGTTTCCCTGGAGTATATATCTAGGAGTGGGATTCAAGGGTCAAATGGTAACCTTGTGTTTAACCTCTTGGAGAATGCCAGACTGTTTTCCTGAAGCGGCTTCACCATTTACATTCCCACCAGTGATGTACGAGGGTTCTGTTTCCCCACATCCTTGTTAGCAGTTCTTACTCTTTGGCATATGAATGTCCAGGTGTCCCCCCACCATTTGAAGTATAAAGGCATTTTTAGTAGATATTATTTAAAGATAAAATTTGGAGTGCAGGGGCACCCAGGTGGCTCAGTTGGTTAAGCATCCGCCTCTCAATTTCAGCTCAGGTCATGATCCCAGGGTCATGAGATCAAGCCCCATGTCAGTCTCCAAGCTGGGCATGGAGCCTGCTTGGGATTCTCCCCCCACCCCCACCCCCCTGGTCCCTCCACTTGCGTGCTCTCTCTCAAAAAAGTAAACACAACTGCTATAGAGATGGAGGAGAGTGCCTAGACTAGCAAGAAATTTAAAAAATAATCCGGACTAGTCCACATAGTTTCATTACTCTGGGTGAAACTGAAGCAGTAGCCAATGGCTGGTTATTTAAAAAAAATTTTTTTTAATGTTCATTTATTTTTGAGAGAGACAGAGCACAAGTGGGGCAGGGGAAGAGACAGAGTCACAGAATCTGAAGCAGGCTCCAGACCCTGAGCTGTCAGCACAGAGCCCAACGCGGGGCTCAAACTCACGAGCTGCGAGACCATGACCTGAGCTGAAGTCGGTCACTTAACTGACTGAGGCACTCAGGCGCCCCCTTACCTTGTTATTTTAATGAAACAATACTCATTTACTTAGTAAGAGGTGTCAGTTAAGAAGTGTTTTAGGGGCACCTGGGTGGCTCAGGTCATGACCTCACGGCTTGTGAGTTCGAGCCCCATGTCGGGCTCTGTGCTGACAGCTCAGAGCCTGGAACCTGCTTTGGATTCTGTGTCTCCCTCTCACTCTGCCCCTCCTCCGCTCATGCTCTGTCTCTGTCTCAAAAATAAACATTAAAAAACTTTTTTTTTAAATAAAGTGTTTTGACTCAGCAAATTTACCGAAAACTTATTTGTTCTTTAGAATAGCACTGAACCATAGGAGGCCAGCATCTCAGCCCTTATACATTCCATAAGTTCCATCTAGTCTAATAGAGTTTTGTGCTAATTGCATTGACATGATCACCAGTGCCTCATAATGATTCAGAATAATTAAATTTGTAATGTCTCTGGACATAAATCATAGTTATAGGAAAATTCTGTGGGGCAGCATGGTAGACTTGTAGATGGCCTATGCATTTCTATTAAGAATCTTCGAGGTTCTCTTGAAGTATCCACCTGAAGGGAACAGCAGAGGAGTGTGTGCATTTTACACAGTTTCCCCAGAGTCTCCTTGGAAGAACTAATGCTATGGCTTTCTTTCCGTACCTCACCACACAACTGAGAATTTCCCCTCCAACTAGAAACTTTAGAAAGGAAGAGCTTATTTGCAGAGGTGAGTTAAACTAAAACAAATGAGTGCCACCTGCTGGTTACTAGTGAGTACTCTTGTGTCTTTAAATTTTCCATCTTGAGGCTATTTTTGGTTTAATTTTATTATTAGATTTCGGGTAAAACTTCGTCCTTTAAAAGAGGTATTGCACTACTAAGAAATTTGTAAGGAAAATGTTAGCAGCTAAGAGTTTGAACACAGATGAAAGTAAGATTCTAAAATTAACTAAGCCTATGTAGTATCAGTTATATTTTAGACTAATTTTCCTCCACCACTGTGTTTCCGTATCAAAGGTGTCTGGCCAGAAGGATCCGATGGGACAGATATCAATGCGCTGGTGCGATCCCACAATAGGAAGGTGATCGCTGTTGCTGACGACTTCTGCAAAGTCCATCTGTTTCAATATCCCTGCTCCAAAGCAAAGGTAAAAATCAATATAATGAAAACTAGTGTTGTAGGGCCTTTTGTTGCGGGCTAATTTTGTGTCAGTGATGAGAAGATATGTGCAGAGTTACTCATTACTACCCGTGCTGCTGAGGTGCACAGAGGGACAACAGTGCCCCTTGTAAGTGTCCAGGCAGGCCCTGCTCCTTTTAAGGTCAAGCTGGTGTTTTATTATTGTTTATCATCTGCTTTTTAAATAATTTTTTAACAGGTTTAATGTCTCCTAAACCTAACATACTTTGTTACACATATGATCACCATTATAAAGCTACGGGGTCAGGGTGCCTGGGTGGCTTAGTCGGTTGAACATCCCAGCTCATGATTTTGGCTCAGGTCACAATCCCAGGGTAATGGGATCGAGCCCTGTGTTGGGCTCCATGCTGAGCATGGACCCTGCTTAAGATATTTCTCTCTCCCTCTGCCCCTCTCCAATAAAAAAATATTAAAAATAAATACATAAGACCAATGGGGCCATTTTTCTAAATCAACTACAGTCCTGCCCGCCTAGTAAGTTCTCCCTTAGCCATCTCAGCAGAATAATTGCTAATGTCTGGTAAGTATACCAAACTGATATCCAGAAGAGACAGACTGTTCGTTATTTTTTAAAATATATGGTCTGACGGTATGGATGTGTGTCCAATTATTCTGTTTTCTTTCTCCCGTATAAGTAGGTATTGAAAGGAAATTGCTGCTAGTTCTGTTCCTCAGATTTGATGACTGTGGCTTTGGTCTGAATTACTGTTTCAGAAACTGAATTACTTCCCTTACCTAGTCACTTTCATTGCTGTGAGGAGGCATGTAAAGAATGAGGCTAATTTTCTGGTCTGATTTGTTTCACACAGGCTCCTAGTCACAAGTACAGCGCCCACAGCAGCCATGTCACTAATGTCAGTTTTACACACAGTGACAGTCACCTGATTTCAACTGGTGGAAAAGACATGAGCATCATCCAGTGGAAACTTGTAGAAAAGTTATCTTTGCCTCAAAATGAGATCGTAGCCGATGGTACTCTAACCAAAGCCCCCATCTCTTCCATTGAAAGTGTCATGCAGTCTGATACTCCCACACTGCCTCCTTCCCAGCCCTTAAATGAGGCAGCTGAAGACGAAAGTAGAATAAGCAATTCTCCCACACTTCTGGAGAACAGCCTGGAACAGACCATGGAGCCCAGTGAAGACCACATCGAGGAACAGAGTGAAGGGGGCAGCGAGGACCTCGGTGAGCCTATTTTTGAGGAGCCATCCAGTGAGATAAGCAAGGAACAGAGTGAATCTGTTCTTACCGAGGACCGGCAAGGCTCCCCACCCCTGTCTTAACACCAGGGCTTCAGCACAATTCTCTCTCCTCCTTCAGCTGCATGTGATCTTGTGACAGAGTTCAGATAACAGGCTGGGAAGCGACGCAGATCACTATTGATTGCGATTTGCGTTTCCACACGATCTGTTTTCAGTGGTCTTACCTTCAGTCTCAAATGCAGCCGACCATGACGGTTGTTTGGTGTGTGTTGAAAATTAACCAAACTCTTAATAGCAAGAGAGACTGAAACATTAATGTCTCAGAAATGACCATGTATGTAAGTGGTGTGATGTAAATACTGGAAACAAAAACAGCAGTTGTATGGATTTGAAATCAACCCCTTGTTATCTGAACAAGTCGTCTTCAGGAACAACCAGAGGCATCACAAACACTGTTACTCATCTGCTGGCTCAGACTGTGCTACTTTTTTTTCCCTGATGCAGAAAAAGAAATCAGGAAGAAGAAAACGCTCTCTTACTGAGCTATCCTCCCACCCCAATTGTCTAGTGGAAATTTTTTAGTTAAAAACTTCAGTCTTGCCACAAGCGATGGTGTTGCCTTGAGTCCTAGCGCCGTTTGCTTCCACTAGCGGTAGGCGTCCAGATGCTGCCTTTCTAAGTCGTGATGAGGAACAGTCCCTTGATTTCTTGTGTGCAGACCTGTTGTATCTGAAAACTAAGAAAGCAGTGGTTTGTTAAAGAGCTTTTAATGTATATTAAACCATTAATTCTCAGAAATAATGGGTTCCTCCAAGGATTCCTTTACTGGCCGAAACATTTTGTAATGTTTGGCATCCACATGAATGGAAGAAAAAACCGCATGCCTATAAAACTGTAATAATTACTTGGCTAATTTGAACTTAGCCTTCCTCATAATTTGTCTCTTTCATAACAGGAGAAATACAAATACAGTAAGTTTGAATCGGTGCTTGAAATTCATTGGTTTTATTGTAACTTTTATACAGATTACATTGAGGGATAAGACACTCAGCAAATTACAAATTCTTTTTTATAGAAATACTAACAGTCACAGTCATTTTTTATAAATTGCATACTTAACAGACTTGCTACATATGCTCATTTTTGTCTGGTAGAGTTGCTGCAAGGCCTTGCAGTTCTGACGCGGCTGCCCTCTGCTGTCATGGGCAACGCGTGTGTTATGCATTGGATAGTAGGGGAGTTTTGTTTTTGTTTTAAGTTTTGTCAGATAACTATGTTTTTCTTAAGTACATGTTTCCTACTATAAAAATAATTACTGACAAATACGCATTTCCTATATATTTGTTTATACATTGATTATAAAATACTGTTTTGATTTATTTTTTAACTTGCTGAATTGTTCTTTTGTTTTTTGTTGGGTTTTTTTTTTTTTTTGTTAGACCATGTTTAGAAACTTTGAATGAGTTCAGAAGTCTTAAGTATAAGTATGCAAGTGTTTACGTGATTGTGCCATTCCAAAGTGCATCAGAACTGTCATTCCCTTCTAGTATCTTCTCAGGAGTAATACAAATCAGGTATTTCATCACCATTTGGTAATTAATATACAAACTCCAGTGAACTCCCAAGGACACTCACAACATTTATATTCACATGCTGTATGTAAGGGTGTGGGTATGTGTGAAGGGGTGAGTGTAGACACTCTGTGTGTATCTATAGAAGATATACACCACATTGAAAATACTCAGTGTATATCTCTATGTGTATAGGTATATGTCCACGTATATCTCTTTCCTTTTGTTTACAGTTCAAAAAAAAAAACCTCAAAGGAGTTCTCTTCAAAAGAAGAGACCTAGATTCCAAGCAATCCACTTTTCAGTATGTTCTGTACATAATTATCAGAGAGCATCAATAAATGCCAGGCATATATACTTGCCTATTAGCGTAACTGAATCATCAAGATCAGCATGTGCTCCTTCCCTGCAAGAAAAATACTGAGATGAACAAGTAGTTCTAGAAGAAAAAGCATTTCTTTACCCGGGAGATACAGCTCTCTCCGATCAGCAGGGAGTGTGCCTGGGGCACCAGTCACCGTTGCGGTTGCTGTGTACAATGAGATTTATGACGGTGATGCTCTTGGGTGGTAGTTTCAAAAGACACTACTAATGCGCAGAAGCGTTCCAGCTCTCTTGCTGGCAACTACTGTTTAATGGTCAATTAAATCTGTGATAATGGTTGCAGGTGGGTGGGATTATGAAATTGTAGATGTTTTTAGAAAAACTTGTGAATGAAAATGAATCCAAGTGTTTCATGTGAAGATGTTGAGCCATTTCTATCATGCATTCCTGTCTCATGGCAGAAGATTTTGAAGATTATGAAATAAAATAATCAAAATGTTTCCTGGGTCTTGACTCTTCCTTTGCTTGTGCTGCTCGTCTGCACGCTGTCCAGCCATCAGCTGACCACCGCTTGTGGACACAACCATCCTGGTGGGAACGAACTCCCATCTCGTTATGTTAGAGGAAATTACTTCTCATTTATGCTCCCACTTAACAGGCGAGTAGCTTCATTTTCATTTATTTCACGACTACGCTTTCTCACATTTAACACACGGATAACCCTGGTGATCCTGGCTACCTGCCGGACGGACTCCCATCACCGCCGCCCCGCTTCAGCCCTTGTGAAGGCCTCGCGCTCGGGAGGGCGCCGCGGCCCCGGCTGTCACCGGCCCTCCTGTGTTGTGCAGGGACCCAGAGCCTCTGTATGCCACAACCATACGGCGGCTGCTACGACTTTTTCTCTCTGAAAAGTCAGATCGGGAGCATTCCATACCGTCCTCCATTTTAAAGGCACGGAGATGATGGGGTTTTCATCGTTCCCTCATTCATCCGCGCTGACCCTGAATCTTGTGTTCGCAACCGCCCACAGACACGAACCCCTGAGGGGCTACCGTGGGGTAGGGATTACTTACCGATTCAGAGACAGAAGGGCTGACACATCTGAGCAAACTCACTGAACAATGTGATTTTTTCCTCTCAATAACATAAGGGGATCCCAAAGGGGGAAATGATGCATTTGATTCTGAGCACACTGAGGTGTTGGTATAACTTCTAGAAGGAATTAGGTTTCCAGCTTAGAGCTGGCACTGAAACAGAGTTCAAGAACATGTTTCTGTTCTTGACAGGCCTGAAGAGCAGACAAGTAGGACTTGGGGCAAGGAGAGCTGCCGGCGGGGCACCTGTGTGGCCCAGCGAGGTCCCATCACCCTGGCCCTCATGTGCCGGGAGTGTTCCCTGCGGGCGAGGAGAAGAGCTGGGAGACTGGGAAGTGGCCCGTGTTCCCAGACTTCGATACCGGCCAGGACTTCATGTTTTGTAACCTCAAATCTTGCGCCTCTGCTATTCAAACTAGGAGACAGACATGCTTTAGGAACAGGGAGGGAGGAGGAGAGAAGGAGGGTAAATCTTGGGAGAATCGGCCAAGGGGCTAGGGAAACAGGGAGCCTGTGTCCATCTCCGACTTGGCTGCGGGAGTGAGTGGGGGAAGCCGCTGCCCGCAGGCTGCCCGTCTGTCACCAGCACGGAAGCCTGTCCCTGCTGGAGAAGCCGCCTGGGACGCCCAGGACTGGAGTCCTCAAGGACCACAGAAAGGTCTCAGGCATTTTCCCCAAAAACACAGATGTAACTCTTTGGAAAGAGGCAGCTCCTGCTCTCTTCACGGGGTCATACATAATGTTACACTTTCTGTGCTAACCGGTTCACCTATTCCAAAGAAAACCTGAATTTCTACTCTGCGTGCGTTACTAAATCCCTACGATAACCCTTAATGCTCTGATATAAAGAAGGCAAAAGAATAAAGAGAATCCCAAACGGAAAAAAGTCTCACCGTCTCTGGAAACGTCAGCTTGTTTCACTTCTGCATCCCTGGGTGACATCCTCGGGAGACCGTGGCTTACTGAACCGAACACGTCTTTGTGGTGGTGGTTTTTAACCAATCCTGAAATATGGCAGAAAAAACTTACTGGTGCTACTTCTGTATCTCAGAGGACGAAAACAGGAAACGGGCAAAAACAAAAAACAAATGCTCCGTGGCTAAAATCCGGTCCCGCCACATACCTAATTGCTGTTCCACGGTAACAGCTGGCACCTCAGATGACGCGTGCTTTCCGTGTGTTAACTCATTCAGTTCTTCCAACAATCCTAAACTCCATTCTCTCCATTCTACACACAAGGCAACTTGAGGAACAGAGAAGTCAGGTCACACTACTAGCAGGTGGCTGAGCCAAGGCTGGAAGCCAGGTCCTCCGGCCTCCAGAGTGACCATTTAGTCGCCGTTAATACAAAGGATGAACTAGGTTAAACGAATAGCAAGCATTTCGAGCAGCAGAAGGAAAAACCACAGGAAGCAATCAGACCCGGAGAAGACAGCACAGGGCTGCGAAGAGAGTCACAAAGGTGAAGGGACCCTTCTCATGCACAGGTGCCCTCTCCCGCCGCCCCTATAACCGGAGCGCAGGGCAGAGAAGCTTCCAGGCCCTCACACCACCCTGCAGCTGCACCTGCAGCCGGTAACTGCCTGCTCTTCCTGCCGCCTTTGGCCAGAGTCAGGCACACGTGTCCTCCGTCCCTAGTGTTCAGTTTAAACCTGTTTGTGTGGCGACGCTGCTCCCTCATTTTCCAACCTTTGGGCAATTTCCATTACACCCAAAAAGGAGCGTAGCAACTTCTGTCATTAGCCAAGTGCATTCTCCACTCTGTCCCCATTCCCCACCCCACGGCAGGCCCTGCTGGGCCACGGGGCTTTGATCTTGCACCTCCTGTCCCTCAGCAATGTAAACATGTGGTCCTGAAAATAGATCTTCCTAGGGAGCCGCCCATCGACACAGAGATGAATACGCATAATCACGGTGCTGATGGCTAAACATCTTAGTGGGATGACACAAAACCGGCTCCAGAGGCAGATTTCAACTCCTGGCACAGTTTACTTTCCCCAGATCTCACAACAGGAACGGCAAACACAGAGGGTACCAGAAGAAATGGTCCCAGGTGGGAAAAATAACCTTTCAGTAAAAAGCCAAGCCTTCATACCTGATCATCCCGCTTCATTCTGGATGTTCACACAGCCACCGGGCCACAGCGCTCGGGAAAGGTCCTCGGAGCCTGCCTCGCACAGTGATGCCCAGTTAGCCAACACCGGGCTGGGCTGACTTGGAAACCTGGTTGGGAGCAGGGAAACCAGAAGCCGGCATTCTCTTACCATGTCAACCGCCGAACACTAGTTCAGTTAACCTGAGTCAGGTGTCTGGACAAGGCGGGTCCTCTTGATTCTATAGACTCGTCTCCCTGCGATAAAAACGTCCTCTGCCGCCAGCACCTTCCAAGTGGTAGCCAGCGGGCTACCTGGGACGTGTGTGTGGCACCACATCCGAAGGAGTCGTCCATGCACCAGGTGTTGGTCACCACCTGCCTCGTGCAAGGAGCTGTGCCAGGATCAGCAGGGAATCCGATGGCCAGACCCGGCCCTGCCCTCGCAGCGCACGTAACCAAGAAAGGTGGGATAGTTGAGGATTCGTATATAGCCAAGTCGGCTTCCCCCCAAGTTAGAAAACTTAACTGCATGCTATAAACAGTATATGATCTGAAATGTGACGAGTATCCTTCACCAAGGAATCTTGGTCATTTACTGCAACCACCCACCCATTGCTTAAATTCTCTAACAACAGCCAAAAGGTGAAATTTTTATGTTTAATAAAAAATGATGTTAGGGCACCTGGATAGCTCAGGCGGTTAAACACCTGACTCTTGATTTCGGCTCAGGTCACCATCTCAGTTTGTGAGTCTCGGACTCGGTACTGGCAAGGGCGGAGCCTCCTTGGGATTCTCTCCCTCTGCCCCTCCCCCAACACACATGCATTTCCTCTAAATTGACTACTTAATAAATAAAAGAACCATTGATACATGAAAATTTAGAAGAAGCCTAAGAGTATTCATTATTCATAGTGAAAAAACCAATCTTGAAAGCTTATCAACTGTATTTCCATGTCCCTAACATTCTTGAAATGACCAAACTACAGACAACTGGTTAGTAATTGCCAGGGGACAGGCTGCTTGTCAGGGGCGCTTGGCTCCCAGGGTCTGTGGGAGAATTCCTAGCTCGTCCCAGGCAAGGTGGAGACGGCATCTGCCATGGAGTGGGGGGGAGGGGGCAAGAGGCGACCTGGGGGCGCTGGGGATCCACCAGGCGGTGCACCCCTCGGATGACAGGCACAGAGGGAAGATGGCCCTCTGGTGTCCTCCTGCTTGGCTGGGCCACTCGGTACCCCTCCCTCCTGGTTTCTCATGGACTTCTTCGGATCTGGAAACTCCCTTTCTCGGAAACCCTCTCCTGAAGCGACCCTGCTGCTGCTTCCTGCCCTCGGGGCCCGGAGCTGAATCACCTTCCCTTATTCAGAACTAATGAAATGACAAGAAAAAAAAATTCCACTCCTTAGGCGGCCCTCCAGAAACCGCTGCAGAATTGAGATTAGGTTATCAGGGTTTCTCCCTTGAGAGAGACAGAGCCCGGCTTCCCGGGCAAAATCCATTTTCACGTGGCCTACTGTTCGCCGCCCGTGAATACCCCCTCACCAGAATCATTAGCAGGAATGTTTGCCAGGCTTTGACATTTCCATTTAGAAGATGAATTAATTCGGGGCTGAGCCAAGAGTCCCCTCCCTCCTGGAGGAACTGTGTTAAGACTCAGCCCTCACAGGACCCTGGAGCATCGGGAAGATCCAATCCGGTTCTCGTGGCACCACGGGTCGGCCCTGCCTCTGGGCAAGTGAGGAATCTGACAGAGAAAACAAAGCTGAGATGAGAAAGCCATTTTTCACTGTGGGCTTAGGTAAGTTTAGGTGCCATCGCTGAGGGCCAGACCCACGCACAGCATCCGAGGCACGGGGGAGGCCCATCCGGCGAGCTTCGGGCTCTGCCCCTACCTGCCCGGTGAAGGCCCAGCATCCACAGAACAGGAGAGAAAGAGCCCAGCTGTGCTACTCGCACGGGGAGGGAAGGCTGTCCCCTCCCGACGGCCGGCTGGAGCCTCCCACACAATGAACAGTGTTTGCACTGGAAGCGGGGAACAGCACGACAGATTGTCAGGAAAGCCAGGAAAGCCTGCAGATGGCTCCCTTAATAAAGCCGCCATGGAGGGCCGCCGAAGCTGAAGTGGTTTCTATGGGAAACCCACACATTAAAATAGAAGACAGTTCTTTTAAATTAAATTACAGTCATTAATCACCTTTTTAAATTAAACGTTATCAAATTTAAACACAGGGTATCGGCGGGGAGGGCACGCAGGGAGCCACAGACGTGGCCGTTCGCACTGGTGGGAGCCACGGACAAGAGCACGGGAGACTCCTCGGGTACGGCTGTGACCTGAGGATCGTGCCCCCTCCCTGCTCGGATTCCATGTCAGGGTCTGTTCTATGCCCCCCATTCGACAGCGCGAGGAACACACGCTAGTGAGCACGGGAGGGGTGGCAGGGAGGCTTCCAAGGACACGGTCACGCGCACGCCGCCCTACAGAGCCAGCCCGTGGCCGCACCTCTCGGCGTGAGCGACACCGGCCCTCATTCTTCCTTTAATATCCACCCTCTCCCGACACCACAGGCTCCAGGCTTCCTTCTTCCCTCCGTCTTCCTCCCTCCTTCCTCCCTTCCTTCCATCTTCCTTCCGAAGTGTAGCAGAAAACCCGCCACCCAAAAATATGCCACTCTGGTAGAGTGATGCCTTCGGGCTGGAGGCACTTGGAAACCAGCAGATAGATGCAGGGAGAGCCTTTCTCTGAACCCCCTTCCTGCCTCAAGACAGATGCTCCCAAAGGAACTCGACTGTCACAGATCCCCCCCCTGGGAGGGTCTTCATCCATTACCACAGGAGAGGAGACCAGAAGCGGGGCGCCACATGCTCACAAGCTTTGTCACAAGCTGTTCTTCCAAGGGCCCTTTCACCTTCCTCAAAAACCGTCTTCTTCCCCCTCTGAGGCCTGCCTTCCCCTTTCCCTCCCGAGAGCTATTGAAGCCCGAGCTCTAAGGCACCTCAGGGGATGAGTCACTGCCCCCCGGGCATCTCCCATGATGTACACACGAGGTAAACATGTTATTAAACTCTTTTCTCTTGTTAATCTTTTATGACAGGGGTCTCGGCCAAGAAGTCAGAAGAGGGGAAAGAAAATTATTTTTCCTTCCCTACACTTCCATCCTTTTTTTTTTTTTTTTTTGGTAAGACTGTTGTTTAGGTGTAACTTACAGTAGGGCGCCCAGATCTTAGCGTATCGGTCTATATGCGCACATACGTGTAATCACCCACATGAAGACACGGAATGTTCTTCACAAGGCTGACCTTTATCACCACGGGTTAGTTTCACCTGGTTTTGACATTTATATACGTGGGATCACATGCTATGTTCTGTGTCTGGCTTCTTCCATATAACGTGTCCATGCTCCCCCTATGCCCCTCAAGCCACCACAAGCCCCTCTCCTCCCCACCCACTCCGGAAATAGTGCTGTTTCCCCCATTCTGGCTCCTCACTTACACCACTGCCCCTGAATCCCGCTCTCTCCAATTTCTTTTCTTCTCTTTTGAATTTTAACATTTTCATTCATTTTTTGAGAGCCAGAGAGCAAGCACGAGCTGAGGAGGGGCAGAGAGGGAGACACAGAATCCAAAGCAGGCTCCAGGCTCCGAGTCGTCAGCACAGAGCCCGACATGGGGCTCGAACCCAGGAGATCATGACCCGAGCGCAAGTCGGCCACTTAGCCGAGACACCCAGGCGCCCCTCACTCTCCAATTTCTATCTCCAGACCCAACTGCCTATCGGAATTCTTTGCCTAGAGGCCTCACAGACCATCCATTTTTCCCTAACAAAACATGCCTTGCTGTTTACCCGCCATCTTGTACCTCCACCCGCCCAGAAGTCAAGCCTAGTCATCAACGGAACCTTTCTCTCGCTCTCACACGCACACATACACGCACCCACACACGCACGCCAGGGTCGTTCATGAGCTGGCCCGAGCCTCCCTCTTCAGTCACGGATTCTAACATTCCTGTCTCCCCACCTCGTCACGCACATGCAAGACGCTCTCACACATCAGCACGTGCTCGTCCCTCAGACCAACGTCCTTCCCCACCTGCAATGCACTACGCAATTCACACGGTGGCCCCTCCGTCCCCGCTGCTCCTCCCCGCGCCCTGCGCCCTGACTCCGCCTCCAGATGTTCTGTCGCACGTTGCTTGTGCTCATCATTCCGTGAACTCTGGAGACCAGAGACAGGGTCACCCCTCTCTGGTCTCTCCTGCCCCACACAGAATCTGGCACACAGCCATTAGAGAAGGAACAGTCTGTGCTGAGGGTTAGTGATGGTAAAGATCGGGCTGACAGGGGAGCAGGGTGTCTTATCTATCCTCAAAGAAGCCCAGACCTGCTCACGGCAAAGTCTTGTGGGAAAGGACAACAGGGCACCTGATGGCCCGTAAGGTTCAGAACATAAAACTCGTGGGGCTCCTGGGTGGCTCAGTCGGTTAAATGTCCGACTTCGGCTCAGGTCAAGATCTCCGGGTCCGTTGAGTTCGAGCCCCGCGTCGGGCTCTGTGCTGACAGCTCAGAGCCTGGAGCCTGCTTCGGATTCTGTGTCTCCCCCTCTTTCTACTCCTCCCCTGCTCACGCTCTGTGTCTCTCTGTCTCTCACTAATAAATAAACGTTAAAAAAAAAAAACACATAAAACTCGTGAAGAGCCGGAGACAGCCCAGGGAGCAAGGGAACCAGAAAAGAAAAGAACAAGATTCGCAGAGCCAGCTCAGAAGCCGGGGGGAGGGGGGGTGACCAGTAGCACTAAGAAACCCCAGGCCTGAGCGGCTCTTGGGGACAAAGCCTGAGGTATGACTGTCTTTGCAAGTAGAGACAAGCTGCCTCTTCTGTTTTAAGATTTTATTTTTCAAGTAATCTCCACACCCAACGTGGGATTCGAACTCACAACCCCAAGATGAAGGGTCAACTCGCTCTACCAATGGAGCCAGCCAGACACCCCGCCCTGTTTTTCTTTATTTTTGAGACAGACAGTGAGCAGGGGAGAAACAGAGAGAGAGAGGGAGGGAGGGAGAGAGAGAGAGACAGAATCCCAAGCAGGCTGCACACCGTCAGCGCAGAGCCGGACGCGGGGCTCAATCTCACAAACTGTGGGATCACAACCTGGGCCAAAATCAAGAGTCAGACACACCTAATCAACGGAGCCGCCCAGGCGCCTCCCCCCCTACCCCCCACCCCTTCTGTGTTTAATGGCAGCAAGCGCACGCCCCTCCCAACCCACAAGCCCTCCTGGGCAGACCGACTACCCAGGCTGGGCAGACTACTTAACCATTCCTCAACCTGGTCTCCCGCAGCCACGGGACACATGTCTGCAAGTCACCTCAACCAGCCACAGCAGTGAAGACTTACCCCAGCCTGCGGCCATGGCCCGCCTCCCCGATTCTTCCAGACGTTCAATGAATAGGTCCTGACTGAAGGAGGGACGGGCAGACACAAAGTTACAAACAATTTTCCAAATGACCGTTTCTTCAAGAGGACGTAATTCCAGAGGAGAAAAGGGAACAGACACCGAGCATAAACAAAGGCTCTTCTGTGCGACTCTACTTTAATTAGAATGACAACTAATTGAAAGCAATTTAATGTTGGTTCACGAAAGGTTAATGGAATTCATGTTTTGGAGATGCCGAATGCAACACAGACTCAGCCAGAAATACAAATCTAACCTTTATTCTCTTTAATTATTCGGTCAGAATAATTTCCTGGGAGCGGGTTTCGTCTCTGGATGGCTTTAATTAAACACCACTGAACTTTGAAGTTGACATCAACTCATCCAGCTGCAACTCAATTTTCAAATTAATCTGCTGTCTAACACGGAGGTTCTGTGGCCTGAGCAGGGGAGCTGTGGGGGAGCAGGAGACGGGCCTGGAGCCTGGCAGGTGGTAACGGGTTCTGGAACGCCATCTTCTTGCCCACCCTCTCTGGTGGCAAGGCAATTCCGTAACCTCTGCCAGCGCCTGAGGAGAGGGGCTTGCGCTGAGCCGAGCGACCAAGCTGCCTCCTTCCTCAGCTTTTCCCCACAGATGCTGCGGACGGCGGACCCCTGCCCAAGCCCCGCTCTACTCCTGCCTACCTGCCCTGCTCCCACATCTCCCCGCTCCCGGGGCGGCTGAAGCGCGTGACGGGCCCTCAGGAACCCCCTCTAAGCCGGCAGCCGGCGCTGCAGCCCAGCCCCAGCCTCGAGCTCTCCGGGTCGGCCTTCCCAGGCCTTCCCGCTGCCGACCAGGAGGGGGCGCCAGCACGTCCCGCAGCCTGGGCCGGCACTTCCACTGGAATGCGCTATTTACGCTTGGCAAATCCGGCCAGTGTGTATGTGTTGGGACGTGTGAAGCGCCATCGCTTTGGCCCTGAGGTCCACCCATGAGACCATGACAAAGCTCAAGGTCATGGCCAAGGTCAGGACAAGGGAAGGCATGATGTCCCAGGAAGGCTTTGTCAGAACTCAGAGAAAAAGAGAAAAACGCCATTCCCAGACACTCTGCTGGCCCTTTCCATTAGTTTTTGTAGCAACTCCCTTGGAAAGCAGTTCTAACGGACTCCAGACCCTGAGCAAAAGCAGCATCTGTCCTCAGTCCACGCATCCAGCACCTCCTGAGCCAGCACAGCACCCCCTGCACCCTGGTACCACACAGAGGTCAGGATTCCCAATTGAAGCTTATGCAAGTGACAGCTGCCAATGGCAGAAAAGGCGAATGACCCATCCCACCCCTGTCCCCACCCTGGGAGGCTCCAGAAGGAGCCAAAGATATTCTCTCTACTGAAACTTGAGGCTGGTTTCCGGTGACTGGACAACTAGACATTTCCTACCATGTACAACAAACGAGAAACAGAGAAAGAAAAAGCTACATAGGCAACAGTGACAGAAACATCACGCACCGTGATCCCAAAAGCAAGTCTTTGTGAGGCCCAGCTCCACTGGGGTTCTAGAAAATCCCTCTTTCTGCACCGGCTGGTTTTAATAAATTTCTGGGACTGATGATCAGAAGAGGTTTGGCTCACACAGAAGTCAACAGAGTCTGTTCCAGAGAAGTCAGCCACATGGACCAATGACATTTACAGCATTATCAAAGAGCACCTGGACATATGTGGGCAAAGTATCCGAAAAGATAGTTGACCAAAAAAAAGAAATAAAACAACTTGAAAAATGAAAGGATTTTAGGGGCACCTGGCTGGCTCAGCTGTGGAGCATGCAACTCTTGATCTCAGATTGGTAGTTCAAGCCCCACGTTGTGTACAGACATTACTTAAAAATAAGGGGCACCTGGGTGGCTCAGTCGGTTAAGTATCTGACCCTTGATTGCGGCTCAGGTCACGATCTCATGGTTTGTGAGTTCAAGCCCCACATCGGGCTCTGTGTGGACAGCAAGGAGCCTGCTTAGGATTCTCTCACTCCTCTCTCCGCCCCTCCCCTGATTTCTCTCTCAAAATAAATAACCTTTAAAAAAAAAAAAAAAAAGGATTTTAAAAATTAAAAATAAATTTTAAATAAAAGAAAGATACTCAACATCACTCATTATAATAGAAAGACAATGTAAACCAAAGAAACATTACCACTTACCAAGATGGCAAAGACAAAATTTGATACAGCATTTTGCTGGCAAAAGGGAGGAGGAACAGGCACCCTCATCACAGCTAAACAGGAACAAAAACCAGCACTATTCTGTTACTAAGGAGTAGCTATCAAAATTGGAAACACACATCCCCTTTGCCTTACAGTCTCACTTTTAGAAATTATCCTACAAATACATTCAACAATATGTAAAATGAGATGGAAAGGTTATATATTAAGGCAGTGTTTATAAAAGCAAAAAACTTAAGACTAAATACCCATCAAAAGGAGACTAGCTAAATAAACTATGGTGTGTTCATAAAATAGAATATAATTCAGAAAAATGAGACAGAGAACAAGTTCCAGACTATGACTGACTAGTAGAAATGTATAGTACCATTTAGGCAAAAATAAAACAGGCAGAGAAGGAAAATGCCTCCATATATAAAAATAGAACATATCTGGGGCGCCTGGGTGGCGCAGTCGGTTAAGCGTCCGACTTCAGCCAGGTCACGATCTCGCGGTCCGGGAGTTCGAGCCCCGCGTCAGGCTCTGGGCTGATGGCTCGGAGCCTGGAGCCTGTTTCCGATGCTGTGTCTCCCTCTCTCTCTGCCCCTCCCCCGTTCATGCTCTGTTTCTCTCTGTCCCAAAAATAAATAAAAAAACGTTGAAAAAAAAATTAAAAAAAAAAATAGAACATATCTGAAAGTAAACAGAGGAAACTAGGGTAGAGAAAAAAACAAGGTAAGCATAGAAAGCATCTTGTGCGTCAGAACGTACAGAAAACACACAAACACGGATGGGACATGTCAAAAGGACACAGAAGCAAAGTCTGGGCTGAATTTAAGCATTGGAATGATTAATGACAGGGATGGTTATTATAGTGAATGAGGAAATTACACTAAAGCTTCTTAAAGGAGTGAGGGTAACCCAGCTTCACAGGAAAATGTCAACAGTGTAGAAGGAATGACAGACTACAGAATCACTTTTTTACAACCACCTTAAGGAATAAACGATTCAGTCAAGAATCACCAAGGACTACTATACTGGGTACAACACTGCCGAGGACAGGATATTCCCAGTCTTAACTACCACCCCATAGATTACTTACTAGTTACAAAGGGAAAGAGTATCTTATAAGGGAGAAATCTGACAATAGCCGAATTAAGTTATCCTAACTTCAAATTGCCAATAATGGGACAAACTGGTATCAAGTGCCACTTGATATAGTAAGAATACATCGTATATGAAGAATTCCTGACAAAAATGTTTTAACTTCAACCCAATCATAAAGTAAGACAAATCCAAGTTGAAGGATGTTCTGCAAAACACTGCCCTGAACTCTTCAAACTCTTTGATGAAGGGCACTGGGGACTACTGTGGATCAAAAAGACTAAAGGGACATGACAATTAAAGACAATGTGTGATCCTTGAATGGATCCTGAAACTAAAAACAAAAGTCAACTAGCACTGCTGGAAGAAATGTAAAATGAGAAAGCTGATTTAGGAAGTCTGGCAATTCTTCAAAAAAATAAACACGGAGTTACCATATGACCCAGCAATTCCACTCCTAGGTATATCCTAGGCATGTACCCAAGAGAAATGAAAACATAGGCCTGTTCAAAAACCTGTATATCAACTTCCATCTAAGCATATTCATAGTAGTCAAAAGTGGAAATAACCCAAATCCATCAACTGATGAACAGATAAACAAAATGTGGGGTGTCTATACAATGAAACATTATTCAGCCACGAAAAGGAATGAAGTTTTGACACATGCCACAACATAGATGAACCTCAAAATCATTACAATGAGAGAAACCAGTCACAGAAGATCACACGTTAAATGATATTTACGGGGCACCTGGGCGGCCCAGTTGGTTAAGTGTCTGACTTTCGATTTCTGCTCAGGTCATTACTTCACAGGTTTGTGAGATTTAGCCCCACATCAGGCTTGATGCTGACAGTATGGAGCCTGCTTGGGATTCTCTCTCTCTGCCCCTCTTGTGCACTGGATCTCTCAAAAAAAAAAAAAAAAAAAAAAAAAAAAGATATTTACATGAAATACCCAGAAAAAAATAATCTATAGAGACAGAAAATAGAGATCAGTGGTTCCCTAAGGCTAGGAGGTGAGGTGGGGAAGATGAACAACTGCTAACAGGCACAGGCAGAGAGCTTCCTCTTAGGGTAATGAAAATATTTTAAAATTGATTGTGGTGATGGTTGCACAACTCTGTAGATGATAAAAACCACTCAACTGTACACTTTAAATGTTTTTGAGAGAGCAAGTGTGTGTGTGCAGAAGCAGAGGGGGAGGGGCAGAAGTGGGGGGGGGGGGAAGAGAGAAACCTAAGCACGCTCCACGCTCAGCGTGCCCCAAAGGGGGCTCAATCCCTAAGACCCTGGGATCATGACCTAAGATGAAATCAAGAGTGGGACTCTTGGGGAGTCTGGGTGGCTCAGTCGGTTGAGCATCCAACTTCCACTCAGGTCATGACCTCACCATTTATGGGTTCAAACCCCATGTTGGGCTCTGTGCTGACAGCTCAGAGCCTGAAGCCTGCTTCTCTCTCCCTCTCCCTCCCTCCCTCCCTCTCAAAAATAAGTCAACATTAAAAAAAAAAAAAGACACTCAACCAACTGAGCCACCCCGGCACCCCTGAATTGTACACTTTAAATAGGTAAACTGGGGGCGCCTGGGTGGCTCAGTCGGTTGAGCATCCGACTTCGGCTCAGGTCATGATCTCATGGTTCGTGGATTAGAGCCCCACATCAGGCTCTGTGCTAACAGCTCAGAGCCTGGAGCCTGTTTCAGATTCTGTGTCTCCCTCTCTCTCTGCCCCTCCACTGCTCAAGCTTTCCCTCTCTCAGAAATAAACAAACAAAAAAATAGGTGAATTGTATGGTATGTGAATTATATCCCAATAAAGTTGTTATTTTTAAAAACACAACTATAAAGGATACATCATTGTGATACCTGGGAAAATTAAATATAGAATATATATTAAATAGTATTGTTATCAATGTTAATCTGAGTGTGGCAACTATGTTATGATCATGAAGGAGAATGTCCTTATTCTTAGGAGACACTGCCTAAAGGAATTATGGCTGAACTATTACAATTGCATGGCTTAATCTTAAATGATTCAGCAAAAAACAAATGTGTTTACGTACATTGTGTGCCCGCCATTTGTCAGAGAGCAAGAAAAGGCAAAGGTGGCAATTATTGCTAAGTGAAGGATATACTGTGTATATCATACTATTCTTATAATCTTCCTGTAGTCTGAAAGTTTTCAAACTAAAAACTTGGGGGAAATACCAGAGAATAATACAGTTTAGATGTGTATAGGCAAATAAGGGCTTCCTAGCCAGTGAGGATGCTAGTGTTTATTTTATCCTTAGTAAAAGGTCACTCTTCTTTGCTATGGCAAGATACAGACTACCACTTTCTATAAAATAAAATCCCACCTTTTCTCAGCACTAATATAGGGTATGTGAAATCTACCAATTGTGACAGCACAGGAAATTAATGTCTAAAGAACTGTGTATTACAGGCACATTTCACGAAGGGGCAAGCTGGTTTCTTACCAGGAACCATATGGTAATCATCAATATGCCATTGGCCTATTACTTAACTTTGAGGAACTACTTTGTAAAGATTATCTGGTGCCCAATTAAAAAGAAAGAAATTAGACTCAGGTTTAAGATGCCTCTGGTTTTCTGAAAGTATTCTGAAAGGTCATTCAAAAGGACTTCAAAATTTATATTTTTCATTCATGTATTTATTCCACATTCAAAATAAATCACAATTTAAAGCCATAACATTTTGAAAAGGTAAAGGAGAATCTGTGTCACAGCTGCATTAATAAAACACACTGCTCTAAAGTGCAACACTAAACAGGTGTTCTCTGTTCCCAAGGTGGAATAAATACATAACAATTACACATAAAATTTCACTAGTGATTGGAGATGAGGCAAATAACCCTTGGAAACAAACTGCCCGATGAATAGAGGCAGGCAACAAATAATTTTTCTTAACATCTTGTCACAAGAAGGAAAAATCCCTAAGGTGTCTACTAACTCAAACTCCTGTTTCATGCTCCTGGCCTCGGCTTCTGTCTTCCTTCCTCAGTCACATCCAAATCCAGAAAGGCTTCTGCACCCCATGCTCAAAAACACCACCATAAGTCCCTAAGGATCTCCACACAGACTGCTGTTAATGAGCCTGTGTGCAACCTTCATCCAGAACCTCCAGGGAAATCAGGAGCTCAAAGAGCAGCAGCATTTCTTTAAACAATAGTCTTAACTATCCAATGAGCTCTGACGGACCATGTGCATTTCATAAACAAACCAAAATATGGCCTTAATATCTATTTTTCTGGGAAAATGTTAAGTAAACCATTCAAGTAAAAAAGAAAATGTTTACACAACAATGAAAAATGAAAATTCAAAGGGTTTATGCCAAAAAGCAAACCAGTCCTCTGCAGCCTAACTCATTTGTTTTTGGGCTGCGAAGCCATGTAGAGAGCAATCAGGCAATAGATGGTCCCTCCCACTGTCAGCGCCATGGTGGTCCGGTACAACATTTGGTCAGGCAGGCCTCGTTTTAGGTGGATGGGCACACCGTCGGACTTCTGGAAAGCAAGGATTATCAAGGACATGGTTAATAAGAAGACTTTACAGTTTAGGCTAATAGGTCTTCATAACTAAGCCATCAACACACTGCAGGGGAAAAACCCAATCCCTTACAATCCTGACTCAACAGTGGTGTACATTTTCTTAAATACGCAACTAAAGCTTGGAAGGCCAAAGTCGTTCTCCAAAATGGGGCCTCGGGAACCTGCATGCAACAAATTTCAAGTTTCTAAGGAATTTATCATATATTGCTTAACTAGGCCAGTCGCACTGGTGAACTTCTTTTAAAGGCAAAAGTAACCCACAGCTAAATGACTGCAGGCACAAGACATGCTCCACATTTAGTTTGACTTCTGATCATTAGTCAGTGATGTCTGAGCACACCAGGTCAGTTAGTAGGCTCAAGTCCATGTTGTATTCAGTTTCTTTCCATTAAGCTGGTAAACCCTTGTTTAAAAAGAAAAAGACTCTAGGGGCACCTGGCTGGCTCAGCTGGTAGAGCACGTAACTCTTAATCTCAGGGTTGTGAGTTCAAACCCTGGGCCTGGAGCCTACTTAAAAAAATTTTTTTTTTTTCAACGTTTATTTATTTTTGGGACAGAGAGAGACAGAGCATGAACGGGGGAGGGGCAGAGAGAGAGGGAGACACAGAATCAGAAACAGGCTCCAGGCTCTGAGCCATCAGCCCAGAGCCCGACGCGGGGCTCGAACTCACGGACCGCGAGATCGTGACCTGGCTGAAGTCGGACACTTAACCGACTGCGCCACCCAGGCGCCCCGCCTGGAGCCTACTTAAAAAGATAACAAAACCTTTAAAAAAGAGAGTCTCCATAAAATGTTTAATCCATTATTTTGCGCAGTCTCCAAACTCCCTCCCCCACTATAACTCAAGACTCCAAATGCCCAATCAAGTCTTATTTATCAGATTAAAAAGGGATTAACCTAAAAAAAAAAAAGGGATTAACCTGACCAAAAGTCCCCAAGCCAGTCCTGAATCTGCACATATTTCTGAGGATATGGGAAGCTACCTTCTAGCAACAGCAATAACAAACACTCGCTCCCACAGCACCAGAGATGCAGCCGGGCCACTGACCTCTCAATTATCTGTATGTAGATTAACATTAATAATATTCTGAAATCCAATTCTGGCTGCTCTCTGTTGATCAGCAAACCCAAGAGAGCCTCTTCTAACAGCTCAGTGAATTTTAATATCAAGCAAGCAAAAACAATTAGAAGAAAACTCATTGCCAAAATAACAAGTCATTCTCTAGTGTCTCCTCTAGTGTTTTCTCTCACCTGGAAAAGCTTCTGCAGCTCAGGAACTTTGTTTTTCCCAGCATAATCATATGCAGTAAAATCAGAACTCAGTTTGGTGGGTGTGGCAAATATGATAGGCGGTGCTTCTGTGGAAACCACAGGCCTTAATCCCTGTAAGAAAAAGGAAAATGTCAAGTTGAAAGCATGTCTGGGCATATGAACAACCTTCAACAAGCAGGCTATCTGGAATCATGGAGGCAGTCATTCAACCACACAAGAGGGAAGGAAAGGCTCTCCAAGTTTGCATTACAAGGCCTTTAATTTTAAGATTTAAAGTCCTTAAACTTTTAACAAAACACTTTCCCACAGCAAACCCCATCAAGAATTCCCTGCCATTAAGATGGGGGTTTGAGGTGAGGGAGAGAGAAGCAAACAATCACAAAAGCCCAATCTGAGCTTCCAGAAAACCTATTATGTCTACCTTCCTATCAAATCAATAAAACATTTTTAAGATTTTTATTTTTGAGAGCGAGAGTGAGCGAGCGAGAGAGAGAGAGAGAGAGAGAGAGAAAATGAATGGGGGAGGGGCAGAGGGAAGGAGACACAGAACCCAAAGCTGGCTCCAGGCTCTGAGCTGTCAGCACAGAGCCCAATGTAGGGCTCAAACTCATGAACGGTGAGATCATAACCTGAGCTGAAGTCAGATGCTTAACTGACTCTGCCACCCAGGTGCCCCTCAATAAAACATTTTTAACCTGTATGAACTTTTGGCTACATTTCAAAAGGGACCTGGCTGTCCCTTTTCTCCCCCTGGGTGAGCTGATGTACTAACACAGGATCTCTAACCCCAGAGTAGACTTCAGAAACTTTCCAGACACACTGTAAAGAAAAAGCCCAATCTGGAAGAGCCTGCAATGGTAAGAGACTTGTCTTTCAGGACCAGAAAACAAAAAAATTAGAGCAATTGAAATTTCCGGCATTAATAAACCCATAAGTTAAAAAACAAATAATAAAACTTAAGGAAACTTCAATGTTCTCATCTGTGACATGTATACAAAAGTAATAGTATCTACCACTGAAAAAACAACATGAGATAATAAATATGTGCTTAACATTGAATATTTACAGTCAATAAATATAAACAGAAGGAGACTTGGGAGTTAACACAGGTTTGCTATTAGCAACTCCCAGAGCCATATGGATAGAAGGACCCACAGGCTTAAAAAGAACTTAAAGGGGAAGAAAAACAAAGTACTGTTACAGGCTATGCCAAGTAAAAGAAGCTAGTCAAAAGACCACAGATTATATGATCCCATTCATATGAAAGTCCAAAGCAAGAAAACCTAGAAAAACGGAAAGTAGATAAGCAGCTGCTTAGGGCTGGGGAATAAGCAATAGGGGGGTGATAACTGCAGGTTATAGGTTTCTTCTTAAGGGCATGAAAATGCTCTAAAATTAATGCGGTAATGGTTGCACATGGTTACACTAAAACACTGAGTTGTACACTTTAAATGAGTGAATGTATGGTATGTGAATTATATTTCAATAAAGCTATTAAAAAAAAAAAAAAGGAACCCAAGGGAAACTCTGGTTTTCTATCTGATGGAGTAAATCTACAGTGGCAAATACAGATAAAGATGGTTCTCCAAAATAACCTGCACATTAAGACAGAAGCTAGAGTTACAAACCAATAAAACACATCCTTTTATATTAAATTCTAACTACAAAAAATAAAAACTTAAAGTTAGGAAGCAGAGTTCAAGCCCACCCTCTTCTATTTTACAGATGAAGGAGGAAAAAAAACCCTTTGCTCAAATTAACATAGTTGTCAGACCCCTGGTTCTTGATCTCTTCAAAGAAATATAAATTTACCTATAACTGACAAGACCTAAAGATCATATTATTGAAAGCCTCAATGATACTCCTACCAGGTAAGCATTAGGATCAACAGGGCAACAAAAAAGTATTAAAGCAAACTTGGGTTTCGGTCCTAGAGGGCAGCATAGAAAGACGCTGAACTCACCTCCTCCCAGGAACACACCAGATCTACACCTACATAGAGAGCAATTCCTCCTGAATAAGAACTGAAGGCTGATTCAACAGCTTCCACACAACAAAGGATAGCGTGACCACACAGAGAACAGCTGGAGACAGAGATGGGGGGAAGGGGGGTGTTAACAATAGAAATGTAACAACAGGAATCCCACCCTGATAGGAGGAACTGAAGTAGGGAGGGATAGCACAGATAGGCCTGCACAGATTCACCCAACCTGAGCCATGGCAAAAAACAAAAACAAAAACAAAAACAAAAACAAAAAACCGCACACACACAACAGTATAAACAGTAAATAGACTGTAAGTGAAGGAAACCCATTTATTAACCCTAGAGCAACTACTAAATGGTAGGGGAACTGTTAGAACTCTCTTTGGTTAGAAGGTGCTAGCAAGCACCATTATGTTCCCCCCTCTACCTTGATAGTGCAGATGGGAGCAGGCACTCTAGCCAGCCTGTACCCTCTAGCCCCAGGCCCTAGCCCACACACCAGCTGCAGGTGTCCCCCACCACACGCACCTGCCTCACTTCCAACGGTCCCACCAAGGTGCTACCCCAGCCTGCACCAACTACAGCTATCTCACCAAGGTGGCCCAGGCAAGAAGCACCCTGGGACACCTGGGCCTGCATCTGCTTCAGCTCCAGTCAGCCAGGGTACTTCCTATGCAGAGCACCCCAACCCATACCTGCCCTACCAGAGGCTCTTTCAGCCATCCCACTAGGGAGAGGCCCAAGGTGGAGAGCCTGAGGACAACCCAGCTCCTGCTGTCCCAGTAGGGCAGCACTGGAACCAAGCACTCCTGAACCACCTGGTCTGAACGCACCCCAGCTCCCACCATCCCACAGGGAATGTGCCCTGTGAATGTGCCCTCAGCCCATGCCCACTACAGCTCTAGCCAAACAAAGCCACCAAGCACACACAGTCTATACAAGGCACATTCCTACACAAAGCTACCCCTTTAAGACTGGAGAAGGTAACTGTTTCACCTAATTCATAGAAACAAACATAGACTGTCAAACAAAATGAGAAAAAAGAATACATTCCAAAGAAAAGAACAAAACTTCAGAAAAAGAACCCAAAAAAATGGAGATAAGCAATCTACCTGATAAAGAGTTCAAAGCAATGGTCATAAAGATGCTCACCAGAATTGAGGAAGAGTTTAAGAGAACTCAAGAAAGAACTAGGAAAGAACCAATCAGTGTTGAAAAATACAGTAACTGAAATGAAAAACCACTAGAAGGAATCAGCAGATTAGAAGATACAGATAAACAGATCAACAATCTGGAAGACAAAGTAACAGAAAGCACCCAAGCTGAACGGCAAAAGGAAAGAATAAGAAAAAATGAGGATGGGGCACCTGGGTGGCTCAGTAGGTTGAGCACCTGACTTCAGCTCAGGTCATGATCTCATGGTTCACGAGTTCAAGTCCAACATCTGGCTCTATGCTGACAGCTCAGCCTGGAGCCTGCTTCGGATTCTGTGTTTCTCTCTCTCTCTCTCTCTCTCTCTCTCTCTTTCTCTGCCCCTTCCCCTCCCCCGCACACACTCTCTCTCAAAAATAAAAACATTAAAAAATAAAAGAAAAAAATGTGGATAGGTTAAAGGGACCCATATGATAATGTCAACTGTACTACTATTCACATTATAGGGGTCCTGGAAGGAAAAGAGAGAAAGGGGCAGAAAAGTTATTTAAAGAAATAACAGCTGAAAACTTCTCTAACCTGGGAAAAGCAGACATCTAGGTTCAGGAAGCAGAGAAAGTCCCAAACAAGATGAACCCAGGAAGGTCCGTACCAAGACACAATAACAACAAAATGTCAAAAATTAAAGACAGAATCTTAAAAGGAGCAAGAGATAAGCAACTAATTATGTACAAATAAAACCCCATAAAGGCTATCAGCTGATTTTCCAGCAAAATCAGTGCAGACCAGAAAGGAGTGGCACAATATATGCAAAGCATTGAATGAAAGGAAAAACCCTATAACCAAGAATGCTCTACCTGACCAGATTATCATTCAGAACTGAAGGACAAATAAGAATTTCCCAGACAAAAGTTAAAGAAGTTCATCACCACTTAACTAACCTTAGAAGAAATGTTAAAGGGACTTTAAGTGGAAAAGAAAAGGCCATAACTAAAAGAAAATTATGAAAGGAAAAAAACTTCACTGGTAAAAACAAACATAATAAAGGTAGTAAATCAATCACTTATAAAACTGGTATGAAAGTTCAAAGACAAGAGTAGTAAAATCAATTACATCTAAAAAATTTGCTGAGGGGTGCCTGAGGGGCTCAGCGGGTTAAGTGTCCAACTCTTGATTTTGGCTCGGGTCATGATCTCACAACTCGTGGAATCAAGCCCCATGTCAGGCTCTACGCTGACAGCATGAAGGCTGCTTGGGATTCTCTCTCTACCTCTCTCTGCCCCTCTCCTCCTCCTGCTTGTGTTCTCTCTCAAAATAAATATTAATAAAAAATTCGTTGGGGTGCCTGTGTGGCTCAGTCAGTTAAGTGTCCGACTTCAGCTCAGGTCATGGGTTCAGCTCAATCTCACCGTTCATGGGTTCGAGCCCCACGTCAGGCTCTGTGCTGACAGCTCAGAGCCTGGAGCCTGCTTCAGATTCTGTGTCTCCCTCTCCCTCTCTGCCCCTCCCCTGCTCACACTCTGTCTCTATCTCAAAAATAAACATTAAAGAAAAATTTTTTTAATTCACTGATAGTCACAAAATAAAAAGATGTAAAATATGACATTATACACATAAAACATGGGGGAGGGTTTATTATGTAGTGCTTTTAGAATGTGTTTGAACTTAAGCAACCATCAACTTAATATAGACTGCTATATACTTAGGATGTTATATATGAACCTCATGCTAACCATACACCTATAAAAATCCACAAAGAATAAAAAGAAAGGAATCCAAGTAAAACACTAAAGTCATCAATTACAAGAGAAGCAAGTAGAAGAAACAAAACCTACAAAAACAATAAGAACACAATTGACACAACAGCAATAAGCATAAACCTGTCAATTATTACTTTAAATGTAAATGGTCTAAATACTCCAATCAAAAGACAAGGTGACTCAATGAATAAAAAACAAGACCCATCTATATGCTGCCTACCAGAGGCTCTTTCAGTCCTAAAGACACATACAAACTGAAAGTTAAGGGACATAAAAAATATATATATTCCCCACATAAATGGAAGCAAAAAGAAAGCTGGGATAGCAAACTTAATGTCAGACAAAGTAGAATTTAAAACAAAGACAGTAAAGGGGCACCTGGGTGGCTCAGGTGGTTAACTGTCTAACTTGAGCTCAGGCTAAGATCGTGTAGTTAGTGAATTCAAGCCTCACATTGTTGTTTGTGCTGACAGCTCAGAACCTGGAGCCTGCTTCAGATTCTGTGTCTCCCTCTCTCTCTGCCCCTTCCCCACCCATGTGAGAGCTCTCTCAAAAATAAATTAACATTAAAAAAATTTTAGAACAAAAATTCTAATAAGAGACAAAGAAGGGCATTATATAAAGGGATTAATCCAACAAGACGATATAACAACTGTAAATATCTATCCATGCACCCAACACAGGGGCACCATATACAGAGCAAATAGTAATAGGCACAAAGGGAGAAATTGACAGTAACACAATAACAGCAGGGAACTTTAACAACCCACTTACATCAATGGATAAAGCATCCAGACATAAAAATCAATATGGCTTTGAACAACATTAAACCAGACAGACCTAGCAGATATATATAGAATATTCCATCCCAAAACAGCAGAATATACATTCTTTTCAAGTGTACGTGGAACATTCTCCAGGACAGATTACATATTAGGCCACAAAACAAGTCTCAATTAATTTAATAAGACAGAGCATCTTCTCCAATTACAACAGTATGAAACCAGAAATCAATTACAGGGAAAAAAATGGAAAAAAAACAAAAACACATGGAGGCTAAACAACATGCTCCTAAACAACCCATGGGTCAAAGAAGAAATCAAAAGGGAAATTTAAAAATCCATGGAGAAATGAAAATGGAAACAATGTTCAAAATCTCTGGGATACAACAAAAGCAGTTCTAAGAGGGAAGTTTATAGCAATGAAGGTCCACTTCAAGAAACAAGAAATAATCTCAATCTTAACTTTACACCTAAAGGAACCAGAAAAAGAACAAAGACCAAAGTTAGTAGAAAGAAGAAAATAACAATTATAGTAGAACGAAGTTAAACACAGACTAATAGTAGAAATAAGTGAAATGGGGACTAAAAAAGATCAATGAAACTAAGAGCTAGTTCTGCAAAAAGATAAACAAAATTGATAAACCTTTAGCCAGACTTACCGAGAAAAAGAGACCTCAAACAAAACCACAAATAGAAGTTACAACTGACACCACAGAAATACAAAGGATTGTAAGAGACTATTATGAAAATTATATGCCAACAAGTTGGACAACTTAGAAGAAATGGATAAATTCCTACAAACATGCAATTCTTCGAAGACTCAATCAGGAAGAAATAGAAAACCTGAGCAGACCAATTATTAGCAGTGAAAGTGAATCTGTAATAAAAAAAAAAAAAAAACAAAAACCTCCCAAGAAAGAAAAGCCCAGGACCACATGCTTCACAAGCAAATTCTACTAAATATTTAAAGAAGAATTAAGGGGCTCCTGGGTGGCTCAGTCGGTTAAGCATCCGACTTTGGCTCAGGTCATGATCTCTCAGTTTGTGAGTTCGAGCCCTACGTCAGGTTCTGTGCTGACAGCTCAGAGCCTGCAGCCTGCTTCAGATTCTGTGTCTCCCTCTCTCTCTCTGCCCCTCCCCTGCTCACACTCTGTTTCTCTCTCTCTCAAAAATAAAATAAACATTAAAAAAAAATAATAAGAGGGGCACCTGGGTGGCTCAGTGAAGCATCTGACTTTAACTCAGGTCATGGTCTTGCGATTCACGAGTTCAAACCCCATGTCAGGCTCTATGCTGACAGCTCAGAGCCTGGATCCTGTTTCAGATTCTATTTCTCCCTCTCTCTATGCCTCTGTCACTGTCTCTTAAAAATAAATGTTAAAAATTTTTTTTAATAAAAAAATAGTAAGAAAAAAGAGAGTTAACACTTATCTTTCTCAAATGATTCCAAAAAACTCTTCCAAATTCATTCTACAAAGCGAGCATTACCCTGATAACAAAACCAAAGACAATACAAATTTTATGTATATAGATATAGATATATATAGATATATCTAACAGTCCAGTATCTCTGATGAATACAGATGCAAAAAATACTCAACAAAATTAGCAAACTAAATTCAACAATACATTAAAAAGATCATTCACCACGATCAAGTGGGATTTACTCCAGGATGCAAGATTGGTTTCATATCCACAAATCAAAGTGATACACAACATTAACAAAATGAAGGATAAAAATCACATTATCACCTCAACAGATGAGAAAAAACATCGTACCCATTCATGATAAAAACTCTCAACAAAGTGGGTTTAGAGGGAACATACCTCAACATAATAAAGACCATATATAACAAATCCACAGCTAACATCATACTCAATGGTGAAAAGTGAAAGCTTTTTCTCTAAGATCAGGAACAAGACAAGGATGTCCATGTTCACTTTTATTCAACACAGTATTGGAAGTCTTAGCCACAGTAATCAAACAAGAAAAAGAAATAAAACATATCCTAATTGGTAAGAGAAAAGTAAAAACTTTCACTATTTGCAGCTGACATAAGAAAAACCCTAGGGGCACCTGGATGGCTCAGTCAGCTGAGTGTCTGACTCACGATTTCAGCTCAAGTCATGATCCCAGGGTGTGAGATTGAGCCCTGCTTAAGATTCTCTCCCTCTGTCCCTCTCTCCTGTTCATGTTCTCTCTCTAAAAAATAAAAAAATTAAAAAAGAAAAATAAAAAGGAAAAGAAAACCCTAAAGGCTCAACCAAAAAACTATTACAATACATGTAAAGTTGCAAGATACAAAATTAAAGAAACCTGTGGCATTTTGATATCTACTAACAATGAAGAAGCAGAGAGATTAAGGAAACAATCCCAATTACAACTGCATCAAAAAGAATAAAATATCTAAGGAATAAATTTAACCAAGGAGGTGAAAGACCTGCACTTCAAAAACTATTAAGACAGTAATGAAAGAAATTGAAGACACACATAAATGAAAAAATATACCAGGCTCATTAATTGGAAGAATTCATACTGTTACAATGCCCACACAACCCAAAGCAACCTACATATTCAATGCAATCCCTATCAAAATACCAATAAGATTTTTCACAGACCTAGAATAACCCTAAAATTTGTACGGAATTTTACAAATTCCCATTACAAGATCCCAAATAGCCAAAGCAATCTTGAGAAAGAACAAAGCTAAAGTTATCACAATCGCAAATTTCAAGATATACTAAAAGCTACAGTAATCAAAACAGTATGGTACTGGCACTAAAACACAGATCAACAGAACAGAATACAGAGCCCAGAAATACAACACTGACACTTATATGGTCAACCCTACAACAAAGGAGACAAAAATATACAATGGGGAAATGGCAGTCTCTTCATTAGTAGTGTTATTAAAACTGGACAGCTACATGCAAAAGAATGAAACTGGGGGCACCTGACTGGCTCAGTGGCACAGCATGTGACTCTAGATTCTAGGGTCATGAGTTCAAGCCCTACACTGGGCGTAGAGCTTACTTTATTTTATTGTATTTATTTTTTTAATGTTTATTTTTCAGAGAGAGACAGAGCACGAGCAGGGAAGGGGCAAAGAGAGAGGGAGACACAGAACCCAAAGCAAACTCTGGGCTCTGAGCTGTCAGCACAGAGCACGATGTGCAGCTCAAACCCATGAACTGTGAGATCATGACCTGAGCTGAAGCTGGACACTTAACCAACTGAGCCACCCAGGTGCCCCTAGAGTTTACTTTAAAAAAAAAAAAAAAGAAAAAAAAAAGCTTTTGACTTTTGGTGGAGAAGGTGAAGGTGCAACTGTTTTTGGTCATCCCAAATCTGGGTTCATCCGGCCACCTTCACCAGGCCACCTAAGTTCAACCCTAATGAGATCAAAGTCATATATGGAGGTGCACCGGTGGGAAAGTTGATGCCATGTCTGCCCTGACCCACAAAATCAGCTGCCTGAGTCTGACTCCAAAAAAGGTGGGTGATGACATAGCCAAGGCAACTGGTGATTGGAAGGATCTAGGGATTACAGCGAAACTCACCATTCCAAATAGATAAACCCAGATTAAAGTGGGACCTTCTTGCCTCTGCTGATTGTCAAAGCCCTTGAGGAACCACCATGAGACAGAAAGAAGCAGAGAACTATTAAGCAGAGTGGAAATATCATTTTTGATAAGTCTGTCAACACTGCCTGACAGATGTGGCACCAATCTTTAGGGGCGCCTGGGTGGCTCAGTCAGTTGAGCATCCAACTTTGGCTCAGGTCATGATCTCACGGTCTGTGAGTTCGAGCCCCACATCGGGCTCTGTGCTGACAGCTCAGAGCCTGGAGCCTGCTTCGGATTCTGTGTCTCCCTCCCTCTCTGCCCCTCTCCCGCTCATGCTCTATGTGTGTGTGTCTCTATGTCAAAAATAAATAAACATTTAAAAAAAAAAGCAAAAATAAATTGGGACTACGTCAAACTAAAAACTTTTTGCACAGTGAAGGAAACCAACAAAACAAAAAGGCAACCTACTGAATGGGAGAAGATCTGTGCAAATGATACATCCAATAAGGGGTTAATATCTAAAATACATAAAGAACTTATACAACTCAACACCAAAAAAACGTACAGAAGACCTGGAACACACGTTTTCCAAAGACGACTTACAGACGGCCAACAGACACATAAAAAGTTGTTCAATATCACTAATTATCAGGGAAATACAAATCAAAACCACAGTGAGGTATCACCTCACACCACTTAGAATGGCAAGTAACAAAAAGACAAGAAACACCAAGTGCTGGCAAGGATGTAAAGAAAAAACAAACCTCATCCACTGTTGATGGAAATACAGACTGGTACACCCATTATGGAAAACAGTAATCCGCAGGTTCCTCAAAAAATTAAAAATACAAATACCATACAAACCAGTAATTCTGCTTCTGGGTATTTACTTGAAGAAAACAAAAATGTCAGTTCTAAAAGATAAGTGCACCCCTATGTTTACTGCAGTATTATTTACAATAGCCAAAATACAAAAACAACTTAAGTGTCCACTAATAGATGAATGGATAAAGAAGATGTGGAATAATATTCAGCCATAAAAACGAGATCTTGCCATTGGCCAACAACCTGGATAGGAATGAGGGTACTCTAAGTGAAATAAGTCAGGCAGAAAAAAACAAATACCATTATTATTCTACTTAAGTGTGGAATCTAAAAAATAAACAAAAAATATACACAGACCCACAAATACAAAGAACAAACTGGTGGTTGCCAGAGGGGAGGGGGATCAAGAGAATGAAAGAGGTGAAGGAAATAAAGAGGTACAAATATCCAGTTATAAAATACATGCCAGGAAGATGAAAAGTACAGTATAGTCAATAATGCCGTAATCGCTTTGTAAGGTGACAGACAGTAACTACGCTTACTGTAGTGAGCATTTTGTAATGTATATAATTGTGAAATCACTACGTTGTATACACCTAAAACTAATATTGTAAATCAACTACACTTCAACTCCCCCCTCCAAAAGTAAACTTTGTTTCTATTTCTTTGACATAGTCACACAAATGGGAATTATCTGCACTGCATTCACTCACTCAGCACATATTACTGAACACTTAGTGAAAATATACGATGAAGAAGACAGATACGATCTCTGCCATTATGGACATTAATGTTATGGAATAACAGCCACTAATTATCTACTGAGCCCTTGTTATACACCCAGCATCCTGTCAAGCATTTCACAGCATCATCTCATTTAATCCTGCCAGCAAACCTACCAAGATGTTACTGTTTCTATTTTATAGAGGAGAAAACTACATCAGAGAGGGTAACTTGCCTAAGAGCATGTTGGAAAAAAGATGGAGTTTAGTGCCAAAATTCGGGCCTCTCTAAAGTCCAGAGACTTGGTTTGTTTTCTGCTTTTTAATTTTCTTTTTTAACATTTATTTATTTATTGAGAGAGAGAGAGAGAGAGAGAGAGAGAGAGAGAGAGTGTGTGAGCGAGCACGCACACATGCGTGCGTGTGTGAGTGGAGGAGGGGCAGAGAGAGACAGAGAGAGAGTCAGTCAGTCACAGATTCAAAAGCAGGCTCCAGGCTCTCAGCTGTCAGCACAGAGCCTAATGTGGGGCTCGAACTCATGAACTGTGAGATCATGACCTGAGTTGAAGTTAGATGCTTAACCAACTGAGCCACCCAGGCGCCTCTGAGAGACTTGGGTTTTTAAGTATTCCACTACCTGCCCCCACTGCCCCTCTCAACTACTGCTTAAAAGCAATAATTCATGTAAAGTTTGGTGAGTAAGCCACTAGTCTAAATTTAGTAATATAATACACTCAGACTCACAAGGATTCAGAGATGGAAAGAGAGGCCCTAACGACTAAGAAGGCAAAAAAGGATCGCTCTTTGAACTGAAAATTTTAACATGTGAGCTCTGTATTTTCTCCTCTAAGGATTTCTCCTTGAATGCAAAAATTGAAAAATCCTTTATACCAAGCATCTCCAAAAATGGTTTGAAATTAAATTCTTGTTTTGACAGGACTAATGTGGAGCATTTTTAGAAAGGATTATACCTAATTGCTCAGTGTTTGTTCACCCATCAAGTGATTCAGAACTACAGCAGCTGTTGAACAATATCTGAAAACAGGAGTATCAACCATCTGAATGGTTTTAAGTAATTCCGTATTTCCATTTAGAATACTGTAAAAGTTTGGAATATAGAATTTTAAAATTACCTATAATCCCATTACCTTATCCCATCAACCATTATGAATTGTATATTCTCCTCCAATCTTTCTTCATATGCATATTTTAACATCATAAAATTCTACATCCTCAGAATCCTACCAAACCTTCATGAATATTCTTCACATCAACCCTGTAAATAAGGTATTATCAGCCCAAGTTACAGATGATTAAAACAAAGCTCAGAGATTCCATTAGGAAGATGGGATTCAAACCTACACAATTTTATTATACCATACAATCAATAATTCAACTGTCCTGGCCCCACCAATAAAAGGAATGGATATTCATCTATCGGTCATTAAACTTCCTACCAATTTAAAAGCAGTCAATGTTTCCAATGTTTCAAGGCAGCTAGACAAGACCGACACTGGGGTTCTCAAGAGTGGACTTAATTAGGGGCGCCTGGGTGGCTCAGTCGGTTAAGCGTCCGACTTCAGCCAGGTCACGATCTCGCGGTCCGGGAGTTCGAGCCCCGCGTCGGGCTCTGGGCTGATGGCTCAGAGCCTGGAGCCTGTTTCAGATTCTGTGTCTCCCTCTTTCTCTGCCCCTGCCCCGTTCATGCTCTGTCTCTGTCTCAAAAATAAATAAAACGTTGGAAAAAAAAAATTTTTTTAAAAGAGTGGACTTAATTAACCAAGAAGCTGTATTTACAGGAAAGTAAATCCCTTCATGCATGCCTCTTCCAGGGTTGCAGCTGTCCCAATATAGAATTATGAGCCTCCCCATCTGAAAACTGACAACAGCATAGTTACAGGTTTTCTGGCCCAAATCCTTGGAATCATTCTTAATTCTGCACACACACTGTAAATCCTTATGGCTCTACCTTCAAAATCTATTCAGAATCTGACCACGTCTCACCCATCTCCACCAATGCATACTCTGGTCCAAGCCCCTGGATTTTTTTTTTTTTTTTTTTTTTTTAAGTTTACAGAGAACAAGATCAGAGGAGGAGCAGAGAAAGAGGGAGATTATGACCTGAGCCAGTGTCAAGCCTCGAAGGCTCAACCAACTGAGCTACCCAGGTGCCCCCAAACCCCTGGATCTTTATGACACCCTCTTAACTGCTCACCCTCCTTCCATTTCCACACTTGCTACCCTGCATTCTACTCTTAATGCAGCAACCAGTGATTGGAGAGATCACTACTCAGCTCAAACCTCTCCCAAAGCGTCCTATCTCACTGAGCTAAACCCAAAATTACTACAATGGCTTCCAGGGCCACGTGAGATGCACCCTTCAAACCCTACCACCCCACCACCAACATCATCCCCTCTCCCCACCCCAGCCCACTAGACAAGCCCCTTAAATCTCCCAGGCATCAGGCATTGTTCCCTCTACCTACAATGCTCTTCTCTAGGTATCCACGTGGCTGGCACCCTCACCTCCCTCAGGTCTTTGCCCATGTGTCACCTTCTCAGTGAGACATTCCCTCACCACCCTTTTAAACTGCATGTCCTCCCACTTACCCTCTTTCTCCACAGCACTTATCAGCACCTAGCATATTGTATTTTACTTCATTTACTGTGTCTCCCCGACTGCAATGGAAGCCCCATGAGGGCAGGTTTTGTTCACTGCTCTTACTTTCCTAGACTTAAAAAAGCAAAAAGCACATTCAATAAATATCTGTTGCAAGTATAAATAAGCTATAGCTTCACAACAATGTAGACTTGAGTATTTCAGAACCAAAGTCATGTAAACCAAATCAGCACTTGATGGCAGAGCCTCCCATACCTCCCACGAAGAAGAAAACTAGTGAATGAATGCTGTTCTTAAAATAGTGGACTGTAGACCAAATGGAAATCACAGGTTTTGCTGTTTTTTTTTTTAATTTTTTTTTTTTAATGTTTATTTTTGGAGAGAGAGAGAGAGAGAGCACAAGCACAGGATGGGCAAAAAGAGGGAGACACAGAATCCGAAGCAGGTTCCAGGCTCTGAGCTGTCAGCACAGAGCCCGACGCGGGGCTCGAACTCACGAACCATGAGATCATGACCCAAGCCGAAGTCGGACACTCAACTGACTGAGCCGCCCAGGCGCCCCGGTTTTGCTTTTTAATAGCAAATCTCTTAGCTATTTACACAATCACTACCCCTACAGTTAAAACCATTCAACCACAACCATTTAGCAGTTGAATTCTTCTTAGTCTAATTGCTCCAAAATAATTTTTTTTAAGGTTTTATTTTTAAGTAATCTCTACACTCAACACAGACTGAAACTCACAACCCCAAGATCCAAGAGAGCCAGCTCCACCAAACGAGGCATCCAAGGGCCCCTACTACTTGCTCCAAATTTTTAGAGACGTACGCTTGATTTTTTCCCCCTGAAGTTGACTGGCCCAAGTTTCCCTTTTGCTCTACCTTTTAGGTTTGAGAAAGAGAAGAAATAAGAGAATTACCCTTTTTTTTTTTTTTAATTTTTAGGGGCACCTGGGTGGCTCAGTCAGCTAAGCGTCTGACTTCAGCTCAAGTCATGATCTCACAGTCTGAGTTTGAGCCCCGTGTCGGGCTCTGTAATGACAGCTCAGAGCCTGGACCCTGTTTCGGACTCTGTCTCCCTCTCTTTCTGCTCCTCTCCTGCTCATGCTCTCTCTTTCTCTCAAAAACAAATATTTAAAAAAAATTTTTTTTTAACTGATAGAAACCAAAAACCTCTTGCACTCTGATTTAGGACTAGAATCAAGTTTCAATCTGCAGTGACTCAAGTTGTTCCTAACTGCCAGCTAGATATCACCACCTCCATGTTTCCCAGACACGTCACACTCTGCAAGTCCTAAATTCACCCAGTTTCTCACAAATCTATTCAGGAGCCCCCTGGTTTTAAGGACAGCACCACCCTCCTCTCATTACTGTCATCTCAGAGTCCTCCTTTCTCATTTCCACAATCTCCCTCATCAGTCACTAAGTCCTTATGTCCCAGACGTCTGTTTCTCCTTTTCCCACTCAGAAGACCCTGAACTATTCTATGGGTATAAGAGGCATCCCTGGCACTGGTCTCTCCCAGTAGACTAACTTTTCGAAGCACAGCTCTGGTTATGATACTTGTTTCTCCATCATAAACCTTCATGCAACTAAAGGTAAGAAGTATGTCCTTGTTCCAACCTCTGGATAAGACTCTACCACAACTTTCTGCATCAAGTTGCTTTGCAAATTCCTATTTGTTTCTCACAAAATTAAGTCCTACCATCCTAGACCCTTCATGACCTATCTCCACCTACCACAGCTAAACTTACTACTCAGTGATTCCCCTGCAGCAGCCCCCACCCCATCACTCCCACAAGTCCCTTTACCTAGAAGGTCATCCTGCCTTCTTAATTAGAAGAACTGTTGGGTCATAAGGTAAACACGTTTCTTTTTTCTTTTTAATTTTTAACGTTTATTTATTTTTGAGAGAGAGTGAGTGTGCACACAAGCGGAGGAGGGGCAGAGAGAGAAAGAGAGAGAGAGAGACATAGAATCTGAAGCAGGCTCCAGGCTGAGTTGTCAGCACAGAGCCCGACACGGGGCTTGAACCCATGGACTGCAAGATCATGACCTGAGCCAAAGTCGGACACTTAAATGAATGAACCACCCAGGCACCCCAAAATGTTCACTTTTTAAGAAACTACTGGACTATTTCCAAAGTGGCTGTGTGGTAGGGTCCCCTCCCTAAGGAAAGAAAAAACCTCAAGGCAACCTGACCTATACGCATAAATGACAACATCCCTCACAACCTTGTTAACAGGAGACCACTTAAACTACATGTTTGTGTGTTACCATATATGGGAGACAAAGAAGTAAAAAACGTCTTAAAAAACTACGCCACGTGGCATTCAGGGCTCAGTGCTTTGAGTACAAACCCAACTGAGCAGTGTTGGCAAGAATAAAGTTGCTTCCTGGAAAGAAAAGCCTTGGTGTCACCACCCCTGTGGGAGAATCCTGCTACCGCTGAATCATTTTACATTCCCACCAGCAATACGGTAGGGGTAGGGGTCCTGTTTCGCCGTTCTCACTAACACCTGTTGTCTGTCTTCTGATTTTAGCAGGTGTGAAGTGGTATCTCACTGTAGTTTTGATTTGCATTTCCCTAATGACTAATGATGTTGAGCATCTGTCCGTGTTTAGTAGCCTCAATTTATTTTGACATAGGACACAAAAAGGAAAATACTTTTCTATCAACCACTGGAAAATACAATTACTTATCAAATTGATCTACCTGTACCATTGTAGCAAACTAGCCTTTCTATACCACGTTATTCAATGCATGTTAGCTTATTCACTTTAGGTAATACTGAGAGTTACAAACATATACATTTTACATTGTTAACATTTCCAGGAAAGGAAAAACTAAAGTACTCCTAATTACCAAAGCCAGAACACCTGGTTTGGGGGTGGGGGTGGGGTGTGTGCCTGTCACAAGCACTCTGAAATCCATAAAGTCTACACAGTATCACTTCTTTCAACATGGCTTAAGAAATCCTTGGGCACCTGGGTGGTTCAGTCAAAGAGCTCTTCATTTCGGCTCAGGTCATGTTCCCAGAAACCTGGGATAAGCCCGCATAGGGCTCCGCAAATAGCGTGGAGCCTGCTTGGGGTATTTTCTCTCTCCCTCTCTCTCCACCTTCTCCCCCCCCTTGCCCGCGCTCTCTTCAATCAATCAATCAATCAATAGGGGCGCCTGGGTGGCTCAGTCAGTTGAGTGTCCAACTTCGGCTCAGGTCATGATCTCACAATTCTTGAGTTCGAGCTCCCGCATCAATGGCTCTGTGCTGACAGCTCATCTTCAGATTCTGTCTCCCTCTTTCTCCACCCCTCCCCTGTTCGCACTCTGTCGAAAATAAACATCAAAAAAAAATTTTTAATAAAAACAAATAAAAAATTTAAAAAACTGATTTAAAAAAAAAGGAAATCCTTAAGTGACTAAGAAGCATGAAGCCTGCTTGGGACATTCTCTCTCACTCTCTCCTTCTGCCCCTCTCCTCCACTTACTCACGCTCTAAAAATAAATAAATAAAAACAGATCCAGGGGGAAAAAAAGGAAATCCTTAAGTAACTAAGAAGTTTAAATTCTCAAGAGAAACACAATTTAAGAGGTGCTAAAAATCTGAAGGCCCTATCTGTACCACATGCATTTCAGGGTAAAAATCTCTGCTAATCTCAGGGTAATCTCTGAGAGCTAATTTCAATATATGCTGGGGCACCTGGGTGACTGTTGGTTAAGCATCCAACTTCGGCTCAGGTCATGGTCTCGCGTCATGAGTTCAAGCCCTACATCGGGCTCTGTGCTGACAGCTCAGAGCCTGGAACCTGCTTGGATTCTCAGTCTCCCTCTCTCTGCCCCTCCCCTGCTCGTACTTTATCACTCTCTCAAAAATAAACCAAAAAAAAGTATGGAAGGACAAAAAAACCTTATAAAAGAGTAGCATGTGGTTCCACTTCCCTGAAATCCAGAAACATGCAAAACTATTTATAAAAGTCTGAATAGGGAAGGGAACTTCCTAGGGGTGATGGAATGTCCTATATGTTAACAGGGCTGGAGGTTACAGTGTATGCATTTGTCAAAACTCATTACACTGTAACATTTAAGATCAGTGCATGAAAACTACGTCTTTTGAAACAAATATGATAGAAATGGCTATTCCCCCTGTAATCTACAAAATAAATAAATCCCTATGGATAATTCCTTCTTTGACCTCCTTTGATCTTTCTTTGACCCAATTTGGCAGTCAGTGACACCACCAGGATGATTTCCCTTCTAATCTTGGTTTGTTTTTTTCAAAATGTTTATTTTTTAGAGAGAGAGCACGAGCAGCGGAGGGGCAGAGACAGAGGGAGACAGAATCTGAAGCAGGCTCCAGGCTCCCAGCTGTCAGCACAGAGCCCAATGCTGGGCTTGAGCTCTTGAACCTCAAGACTATGATCTGAGCCGAAGTTGGACACTCAACCGACTGAGCCACGCAGGCGCCCCACCTGGTTTGTTCTTTTGATAAATCTTCCTCCTCTACCCTCCGCTTCACGTTTCTGTAGCCTAATCATCTTCCCACCTTTCTTCCTTATATGCTCCCTGGATGATCCCCTCCCCACCACAGATTCTACCAATTATGGGCTGAAGACACCCAGCTCTATTAAACTTCATATTCATAAATCCAGCTGGTACCAAACATGACATCATCAAATGGTCAACATTTATAAACCTGGACCCTTCCTCCCGAACCCCACACTCCCCCCAAAACTTGCCCTTTCTTCCCTCTCTATCCTAGTTAACATTAACAGCACGTCCAATCTTAGACTGAAATTACTCTTAAACACCTTCCCCACTTAGACAAGCCGCTGTGTCCCCCAGAAAAAGGAGGAAGTAACATAATAGAGCATTCTTTACACCCCACCTAGGATCCTTACTATTCCAGTCCAGTTTTCCAACTGCGTATTTCACAAACCGTTCCCACACTACTCCATGAGGATAAGGAATATGACGGTATCTAACACTCAACTTCTGGAGAATAGCTACCACTTATCAAGTACCAACCACCTGCCAAAGACTGCCAGTCATTTCACTTAACCTGTAGGAAAGCTGCCCTAGATGAAACTAAACTCACGATAAAGTAATCCTGGGAAAGGCCATAAAATCAAGGCATCAAAGCCACGATGTTAGCTCATATTAAGAGTCTACAACCGAAGGGGGACCTGGGTGGTTCAGTGGGTTCAGCTCTTGATTTCAGCCCAGGTGGTATCTCACACTTGTGAACTGGAGCCCCCATTTGGGCTCTGTGCTGATGGTATGGAGCCTACTTGGGATTCTCTCTCCCTCTGGCTCTCTGCCCGCGCTCTCTCTCAAATAAGTAAACTTAAAAAAAAAAAAAAAAAAAGTCTACCACTGAGACAAACTTCAACTGGCAAAATCTGAATGAAATTGGAATACTTTTTAGACTCAAATAACGGCCATCAACCATTTCACCGTTGAGAAACGTTAAGGTCGTTACACGTAACTGCCCAGGCTCACCTGGACATTTGAAAGAACCCATTAGGTCTCTTAATTCTGATCCTACAGCCTCTCCTGCCCCTATGGCTTCCCTCGGTGCTGTCATCCCAGCTCTCCAATCTCATGCTTTGATGAAGCTTTTGGGCTACACGGGATGGGGTAAGCAATAGAGCACCGAGGAGACCAAAAGCGAGACCTCCTTAAAAAGGACAAAGCCGAACTTCGGGGTCGCATTCTGGGCCACGCCGACCCCACAAGCCACCCCGAAGACCCAGAAGCAGCGACCTCGGAGGTCACCTTGACCCCAGCTGAGTGCCAGGCCCAACTTCCGCCCCGGGCCAGCCCCGACGGGGAAGCAGCTACAGAATTAGGAGCCTTTATGGCCGCCGCAAGATGTTGAGAGGCGCCGGGAGGGGTGGTGCCGAGCTAAACCGAACCGCAGACAGAAACCCCACCCGGTTCCGGCGCCACGACTGCCTGGCACAGAGGCTAGGGCAGCCACTTCTGTCAGAGAGGGCCTGGAGCTACCTGTACCTGAGGGCTGTAAGCGTCGGAAGCCCATGTTCCAGTCAATTTCTGCGTGAAGCCACTAAACTTGTAATACATGACGCCTGGTAACCGGCTTCCCGCAGCCGGTGCCTGCGCGACTGCCTCAGAGAAGGACCCTGCCTTCCCTGCCGTACGCCTTAAGCTTCAGCCCAAGGACCCTGCGCCAGGAGACGGGCTGCCCGGATATCGCCTAATTTATAACATGCCCTCTTCAGTATATCAGGGAAGAAGAAGCCGGAGTCTCATGACCAAGAAAGGCAAAAACAAAAAAACAAAAAAACAAGCTCTTGGAGAGTGTAGAAAGCCGCCGGAGGGGTATCTGTAGAAACCACGAAGTTCCCTGCCCCTTACCCACATTTAGATTCGGGCAGTGCCAAGACGCCTTAAAAATGCGCAAGCGCCCCACGAAACCAGGATGGAGGCTACGGGACTCGCCCGGGTTGAGTGGGCAGGCCCTGGGCGGAGTTGAGTGGGGCGGGCCCTGGGCGGGGTTGGGCGGGCCCTGGGCGGGGTTGGGCGGGCCCTGGGCGGGGTTGGGCTGGGTTTGGGCGGGAGGGGCGGGGAGAGCTAGTGTTGAGGGTCTGCCACTTGGTTCTTGGTTTGAAGGCTTCTCTTCCTTTACCAAACTTAATTTGCTCAGTCTTATTTCTTTCCTTCCTTCCTTTGGTCACCTGGTGAAGCGCCCAGCTCTCACTCGGAGTATGAACCCGTCCGCCGGGCTTCTCCGGCAGCCTGGGAGTGGGGGAGCAAATAAGAAAATGTGGAATCTTTTGCTGAAAGCTTTTTAGTACAGAAGGCTGGCTGTTAGGGGTTTCGCCCCAATAATATAAAGATAACCTCTTGTGCTTTGTGCAGAAGAAATACCTAGTGACCTAAACTTCAAGCACCAGGATGTATATTTTGCAAAGTTTCTCAGAACTAGTTTTTACTCTTACTTGAGTTTTATGGGAATTGGTTGGTTATTCATCCTTTTTCAGGCCTCTGCCCTTTGAGATGAATGAGGTGGGGAGTAGAGGGAAAGTAGACTAAAAATACTTGAAAATACTTGAAAAATCCTTGAGGGGCATCTGGTGGCTCAGTCAGTTAAGCCTCCAAGTCTTGATTTCAGCTCAGGTCATGATCTCATGGTTCCGGGATGGAGCCGCCCATGCAGCTGTGTGCTGACAACGCAGAGGCTGCTTGGGATTCTCTCTCCCTCCCTCTCTATCTCTCTGCCCCCCCACCCACTTGCAGTCTCTCTTTCTCTCTCTCCCTCTCTCTCTCTCTCAAAATTAAATAAATAAATAAATAAATTTTAAAAAAGAAAAGAAAATTTTGGACCTTGAACTTGGAAGATCTAGGACTACCATTTTAAGTTCCAGTAGTATTCACTTTAGTTCAATATAAGATATTTTTAAATTAAAAATGGAAATACCATATGATTGAATAATTCCACTAGTATTTACCCAAAGAAAATGAAAACACTAATTTGAAAAGATACGTATGCAGCCCCGTTTATTGCAGCATTATTTACAATAGGCAAAATATGGAAGCAACCTATGTGTCCATCAATAGACAAATTAATAAGGAATGTGTGTGTGTAGATAGATAGATAGATTATAATGGAAAATTACGCAACCATAAAAAAGAAAGATCTTGCCATTTGTGACAACATTGATGGATCTAGAAGGTATTGTGCTTAGTGAAATAAGTCAGGCTGGAAAAGACAAATACTATATGATTTCACTCATAAGTAGAATGTAAAAAATTTCGAATAAGCAAATAAAAAGCAGAAGCAGACCTATAAATAAATACCCAGAGGGGAGAGGGGTGGGAGGTTGGGCTAAATGGGTGAAGGGGAGTGGGAGATACAGGCCTCCAGTTACAGAAGGAATAAGTCACAGGAATAAAAGGCATAGCAGAAGGAATAGAGCAATGATATTGTAATAGTGATCTTTTGGAACAGGGAGTGGCTACACCTGCAGTAAACATAGCATAATATGTTAACTTGTCCAATCACGATGTTGTACACCTGAAATTAATGTAATATTGTGTCAACTATACTCAAAAAATATGTCTTTTAAGCCTCTGCTATGTGCAAGGTACTGTATGAAAGGAGTATACTAGTTTCCTACCTCCAGGGATAGAGCAAGGCTTTTCTTTATCGTCTAACTGCAGGTTTTCATAAGCATATTATAATGCATTTATGAAAGCATGTAGAAAACTGATAGATGATACTAACCTTTATATAGCATTTTCCACAAATAAACTCATTTAATCTTTACAACAATCCTATGAGGCAAGTGCTATTATCATCCTCATCTTATAATACAGGAAAAGGCCCAGAAAAGTTAAGTGGCTTGCCCAGGTCAGCTACTAGTTAGTAGCAGACCTAGTCATCTGGCTCAAAACCCGTACTCTGAAGCACTACGTGATAGAGAATAGACATAAATCTTGGGGTGCCTGGGTGGCGCAGTCGGTTAAGCGTCCGACTTCGGCCAGGTCACGATCTCGCGGTCCGGGAGTTCGAGCCCCGCGTCGGGCTCTGGGCTGATGGCTCAGAGCCTGGAGGCTGTTTCCGATTCTGTGTCTCCCTCTCTCTCTGCCCCTCCCCCGTTCATGCTCTGTCTCTCTCTGTCCCCAAAATAAATAAACGTTGAAAAAAAAAAAAGAGAATAGACATAAATCCATTCTGAAGAGGATGAAGGCTGAGTGCTCCAGATCTAGGGTATATACCAGCATCCTGACTTTGCCAGGTATAAGCCCGAGAACCCCAAGTGTTCAGCACTGCCAGTGCTCTTAAGAGCAAAGGTTTCAGGCACATTCATATGATCAGCTCATCCAAAGTCGCTGCTTTTACAAAGCAACAGTGTGCTATCATGGAAAGAACATGCAACTTGGGTTTGAGTTGCAGTTGCAATTTCTTCAAGGCTGAGTGGTTTGCAACTAGTCATTTCCATTTTCTCAGCTTCCCTTGCCTCTTCTGTAAGGTAGGAATCATCATCATCATCATCACCATATTTTCCCCTCACTAGTGTTCTGAGAATCAACAGTTCAGTAAGTTATAAATTTTTTTAACGTTTCTTCTTTTTTTTTTTTTTTGATAGAGACAGAGCGTGAGTGGGGGAAGGGCAGAGAGAGAGGGAGACGGAATCCGAAGCAGGCTCCAGGCTCTGAACTGACAGCACAGAGCCCGACGCGGGGCTCGAACTCACGGACCGTGAGATCATGACCTGAGCCGAAGTCGGACGCCCAACCGACTGAGCCACCCAGGCGCCCCAACAGGTCAGTAAGTTACAAAGCTTACACAAATGTTAACTTGCTGATCTTACCTTTCACTCATTTTATTTTGCCACAGTTCTTGATGATATGTAGAAGTCTTTTCTTGATTAATGTAATTAATCAATTAATTTTTTAAATGCTGGAATGACTCATAGTAAGAAAGGGGCATAAGCTTGTTAAAAAATACCAGGTGGAAGGAAAGGTGTTTCACAGAGTATGGATTGAAAAGAGAAAATTAAATGATTTAGGACAGCTCTTTGTTTCCGTTCTACTGTCTTCTGGACATATATTCAAGAAACAAGTAGAAAACATTCCCCAACTCTTAGTAGCACTCAGGTGTACCAGCTTCTTGAAGTATAAAGGTGCCTGTCAACACTGGTTATTTTCTTAAAGTTCCTGCCATCTGATTTTAGATCCTGCAAGACATAAATTAAGAATCCTGAAAATGTTACAACAGCCGGGCTGTTCAGTGGGAGGTAAAATGTCAGTAGCAGAGTGTGGGTTGGGATGTCACATGGAGTGGCTGATCATAGGAAGATTTTGTCTCATTTCTCAAATAAAACACAGCACTCTGACAGCACTAAAGCCAGCTATTCTCATTCTTATTTGCATATCCCACCCAACATCAAAGCATGATCTTTCTTTATATCGTGATCCCTTCAGGTTGTTCGCTGGATCCTATTCTGAGGGGAAGTGACCACAATTCACCGTGAAGACGGACTTGTCAATCATCAGGCGATCTAGGAGAGCGTGCAAGCGGGCAAGTTCAAACGCCAGTCTGGCTCTGGGGGAATCAGACCACTGCCGCTTCTCCATTTGTGAGGACGGTGCACTAATGGCCTCTGGCAGGCTGCTCTGTGAAAACACTAGACAGTGGATGGAAGACCAGTATAAATTTTAAATTGGTTTGTGCTGGATATAAATAGAAACTGCCTCCATGTGAAATAGTTCTTAATTTTTTTAAATTCTCTGCTTTTCCCAGAAGTGACTTTTTAAAAATGGACGCTTGGTGGGTCGGGCCAAGTTGTAAAGCATGCAGACCCTGTGGTAGTTGAGGGAGGTCATTGTGGGCTCCTCTCTCCGATTCCTTCGATCTTTCCCTGTCTTCAGAAGGGTTCATATATCACCTGGCCTCGGTGTCACCAGTGGGGAACAGATGTCTGAGTAATGAGCGTTTGTTCTGGGCTGATTTACCCTGGGGAAGGCGTCTCGGGCATGCAGGCCTCCAGGAAGCCCCGCTTACCCCACTTTTATGGCTCTTCTGCTGCCAAAACTACCAACTGAGTAACTTTCTAAGCTGGGGAGGCATGTCTGTGCCTGTGCATTTCGCCCATTCTAATGCAGTTTCCCCGGTGGGAAATGGACTATAATAGTGTCATGTGTTTTGTTTTGTTTTTTTAATTTTTTTTTTCTTCAACGTTTTTATTTATTTTTTGGGACAGAGAGAGACAGAGCATGAACGGGGGAGGGGCAGAGAGAGAGGGAGACACAGAATCGGAAACAGGCTCCAGGCTCTGAGCCATCAGCCCAGAGCCCGACGCGGGGCTCGAACTCCCGGACCGCGAGATCGTGACCTGGCTGAAGTCGGACGCTTAACCGACTGCGCCACCCAGGCGCCCCGTGTCATGTGTTTTTTATTGTGGCTTCTGTCTATCCTCTCTTTGGCAAAAAAGAAGGCAGAGGAAAAACATTTTCCCAACGTTCAAAACAGCTAGTGATGTCCCCAAGAAAAGCATCCCCCGTAAAACACTGGAAAACAAGAGAGAGCTACACACATTTTATGATTTTCAGAACGATGACACCTGCCGTGCAATTATTTGGTAATTTTCATGTGGCAGAATAGCCATCTCAGCTGCCATCTCGTAGTCTTTTTGTCAAACAAAGCCCTATGGGGTGTGTGAGTTTAAGTTTGTCTTTGAAACCTGAAATCTAGATTATATCGATATTATCGGAAAACAATGAAACCTGTGTTAAAGCATTGTAATTTCACAGGAGGAAGTAAGGGTCTGCATGGCACATTTCTCACCCGTAGGAGGGGAAAAGGCAGTTGGGGTTGCAGTTGCTGGGACAGCTTTATTGCAATAGAGGATGAACATATTGACATCAACTCCCTGCTCTGACCTTCTCGTTGTTGAATGTCAATATGGTGTGTGAAGCCACCTCACTTTCGTCTGCCTGCTTCTCGTTATGTGCAAGTCAAAAGCACATCCGCAGAGATTATGGATTTAACTCATTTTTGACACATCACATTTCATCTCTCTCGTTAAGAAAGGCTGAGGTATGACTCATAATTTATTTTAAATCATTTTAAATATACTTAATTATGCATAGAAAAAAAGTGGAAATCCAAAATAAGATTCATGCAACTTTACATTAACATCATCTATTCAAATTTAGCATATATCACATAATGTCTTGTACAGAGAATGAAAGAAGGGGTCTTCTCCAGTGGGGGTCAGAGGGTGATTCCTAACTCCTGGAGATTCTCACTCTGTGTCCTGTATGCCTGCAGCGTTGCAATATTTTACAACGAGCCTTAGTAACCTTTTTGTAAGTCCATATACACACAGACAAATAATACAAAGTCCCCAAAAGGCATAAAAATTAGAATTTTCATATGTTTCTGTGTACTTATACCCCAAACCACCAATTAATTTAGAATATTCTTTTTTTCCTTAAACTTAATGTTTTTATTTACTTTTGAGAGAGAGAGAGAGACACAGAGTGCAGGTGGGGGAGGGGCAGAGGGAGAGAGGGAGACACAGAATCAGAGGCAGGCTCCAGGCTCTGAGCTGTCAGCACAGAGCCTGATGCAAGGCTCGAACTCACCAACCTTGAGATCGTGATCTGAGCCAGAGTCAGATGCTTAACCGATTGAGCCACCCAGGCACCCCTATAATATTCTTTTATCATCCCTTGCATAGATGTGAGGAGCCTACTGAGTGACAGTCTCCAAGTATTAAGCCACAGGAAAGGTCACCTGAGGGTCCTTCTGCCCCTTAGGGTTAATTATAGTGGTTCTTCACGGGGCTGTTGGAGAAGTGAATGAATGAACGAACGAACGAACTAACAAAAGAACAAACATCACCTCCACACATTGCTGTGAGAAATGAGTGACCATCCTGGGCAGTTATTTACATGAGCATTCTGATGGCCATGGAAACTGATGATCAAGTGAAAAGAGAAATGAAAAAACTGGGTTTCAAGAAGGTAAATGTTGATGGATCATTTTCTTTTCAGGTAGTAGAAATTTCTGTCTTTAGAAAAACCTATGTAACTTTAACCAATATCAAAACATGGGTGCTCCGTAGCCAATAAAAGTTAGTATGTCCAGGTGTCAGCTCTGCACTGGACTTATGTATCCTAGTTCCTCAACCTTTCTCGGCCACAGAATAAAAATTTCAACTTAACAGGGTGACTGCAACAATTAAATAAGATGGTGTGAAAAAAAATTAAGAGAAAATATGTAAATATATAGACGTCTCTATGGAAAATATTATTGAGCAAAAATTATAAAACTGAACCTAGTCACTGATATGAACCAAAAATTAATTTAGCATGATACATAAAGCATTAGAATTTTAAGTCCATTGGATTTTGTGCTTGTAGGAAGTTAGCTGGTTTCAATTAAAATTGTAACCTAAAAATCTTTCCATTTCCTCAAACGCCACCCAATCTCCCTGTAGCATTTCCCTCTTCCTTTCTCCTTTCCCCAAGAGTGGTAAATATTAGGTAAGGCTGTGGGACAACAGATCAGAACTGTCAGGTAGAACCCAGCATGAAAACAGCCCCCAAAGATGTGGAATCTATCTTGAAATCTCGAAGGCCAAAGAGAGGAGTATCCCACTAAAATAATAGCCAACCTTTTAACATCAGCATGAAAATAAAAACTCACATCATTTTCAAATGCCAAATCCATAATTTTACTTGCCTCTCCTTCCGCCTTAGATTCTTAAACGGTAGAGATGTGACATCTCTCTAGTTTCTGCTACACAGAAACAGAGTCACAGGTCTAACTTCAGATCACCTTCTAGAAGAGGGTGACAGGTACTTGGCTAGAACATTTGGCCAGAACATAAGACCAGCCTAGGGCTGAATCCCAGTTCTTTCCACTGACAAGTTTAGTTACCTTGGGAAAGTGACTTCCCCACTCATGTCTCAGAGATGAAATGAAGGATATATATCATAGGATTATCATGTTATCCAGTAGCAAAGGTACCAGCCTGTGTTCACTAGTACATGGGCACAGGATGCCAGGTGATTCTAGATGGCCGACTTGGGGTGGAGGCGCAGAGAGGTTAGCCTGGAGGTCTTCTTCCAAGAAATGGTCAGGCTCTGACTATCACTATTACAGTCTGGGAAGCAAGGCCATGGGGGTAGAGGCGGGGGGGGGGGGAAGGGGAGGAGGAAGTTATACATCTGGGAAAAGTGTCTAATGGAAGGCAGTTCTCCCCTTTGAAAGAAGGGGAGAGAGTATGACATTCCCCAGATCACAGCTAAGAAACTCGGGAAGCCCAAGTCAAGCACCACTTGCCCTGGGCCTATAACCCCCAGCCACAACCCTGCCCTCCACTGACTCTGACCTAGAAGAAGAATTTGCCAAAGCACCGACCCAAACAACCCAAAGATTTCCAGCTAGAGACTTAGGTGGAAGCCTGGCTTTCTAACAGCGAGGAGAGCTGGAGAAGACGTGGTTCTTAGCACATGATGGCATGATCATCACATCCCATTCAACTCCCAAGCTCAAGGGTATCCTGTCCTCTTTCCTGGCACCAATTCTTCTAACAGTCCATGGATCCAGAGTGGAGAACAACTGCATCTCTATTCATGTAAATCATGGTAAAGGTAAAATTCAAATCAAGGTGTTTGTGTTTTCTCCCCCGAGCAGAAGTGAGCGCCCTGCGAACACACAACCGTAGCCTTGTTTCGGCACAGATGTCAGGAACGCAGAGCCTGTAAATCTGCCCAGGCAGTTCTGTTCTTGAGTCATTAAGAACAACTGAGTGGGTGGAACAAGAACATGAAATTACTGTGTGCACTCATGTTTTGTTTATGGAGCAATCATTTCTAGACGTGTTTTCTTTTTTGTGAAGAATCTTTTCTATGTTTGCCTTCTAACACCCCACCTTCCTTCCTGTCCCCAGCTCTCCCACACCCACTAAAAAGAAACATTGAGAGCATTACAAAAATCTCCACAATTTTAAGAATAGATTACATTAAGTGTCTCTCTAAACCAATTCCTTTTCCTTAATCAAAATAAATGACTAATATGAATAACACAGGTAACTACTGAATTTGAACACAGTATATAGGTTGAAAAGCTCGTAACAACTGCTACCAAATCATGAGAAGCACCTTTCTTGCTCCGTCGTGTGCCACGAGGACCCTGTTAACCCAGTGAATTGAAATTTCTGTGATGCTAAGTCTCACCAGGGTTTCATTAGTGGTTTGTGTACCTGCCACAGGATTTTTCACGTAACTTCACTGTCTGTCACTTACTTTGTCTATAAAATGGGGACAGTATCTACTCTGTGAGGACTGAGTGCCTAGAATATAGTAAGCACTCGTGAAACTGTAGCTGCTATTACCATTGCTGATAGTTCGCAGCAGCAAGGGGACAGACAGGATGGCTTTTGCCAGATCCTGTTAACCCTTTTCTCTGATACACCCATCCCCCAGCCTTGGCTGGGGCAGAGATCCAACCAAACGGGGGCTCCCGGACTTACCGTGGTGATCACCCCAGTTAGTGCCCACTGTTCCCGGACCCCCCGCAGTTTCTGTTCATCTCTAGACTGACCTGCCCGGCTGCTACCCCGCTTCCTCCCACCATAGGAGGGCCGTGTGTGTGTTTGTTGAGCTCTGGTGCTGTGTTTACCATCTGGGTGGATCTCACTTCATCATTTTTCCTTTTGTTGTTTTTGGCTTCTTGGCGTTGTCCTGCCTGGCACACACCCCCGGCCATGTTCTCATCACAGCAATATCCCCTTGTTTTCGGGAGCCAGCCTGCTGCTAGAGGCAGAGTGGTGACATCAGGTGTTTTAAACGAGAGAGCGATTGCATTAAATCTTCTCTCGGGAAAACGAGTTTGGTTTTTAAAAAATATTCCGTGGAATGGATCTAATAACTTAGTTCTGGAATAATTTCTCCTCTGCCTCCTCTAATTGCAAGGATTCTTTCAGAAACAATGGAGTATTACTGCTTTTCAATAGGCTGATGAGACTTCATTTGCAGAGGGTTTTCATCCACAGGAGGGCCTTTCAGACTCTACCCACGACACAAACAGGTACAGGGAAGCCTCCCCGGCCCAGAAATGGACAAGGCAGGCAGCAATCCCAGGGCCAGCCTTGGAGAAGGTCTAGGAGTGGCTCTGGAGTGCCACGGGTCCCCACATCATTCCCTCCCTAGGAGGGCCTGATGAGGCTCCACACAGGTACCTGCCTTTGGATCTGAAAACCTGTCCAGCCAATAACGTTTAGTGTCCAGGACAAGGTTTCTCGGCAGGGATACTAACCAGGCCAGGGGCCCGACTTCCTGCAAGCTCTGGGAGGGCTGGGGGCTGATCACATTCAAGAACTGAGAGCGGTGGCCACAGGCTTTTCCAAGAGAGCTGTAATGCTGCCAGTCAAACAGCGCTTAATTTCCGGTGGGTTGTAAAAGTGCCATTTATCCTGCAAGCGTCGGGGCGAGCGGCACGTTAGGATTCTAAGTTAAATGATGCAAGAATAAGTACTCTCCGTAAGGGTTCTATGCTTCAGAATTAAAAACGAGGCAAAAAAGACCAAACCTACTTTTACACCAATGGCAAATACTGTAGCGAAGAAATCACTTTCCATTAAATTCCCCTGATAGAGCCATGTGTAACCTGAGTGGATGGCCACCACCGGAGGCCCACTGCCATCTAGCAGCACCTCATAGGCACAAAGGCAGTTTTGTCCTTATGGCCTCAGGCCATGTTTTTGCCACATTGACACTGTCCGGCCAATAAGAGGATGTCAGGGGAATGGGTGGAGTCAGGCCAATTAGGATCTGAGGTGGTCCCTGAGGCAGCTGGCAAGGGGACAGCAGCAATGGCCTTGACACAGTCAGGCAGTTGGCTGAGGATGCTGGTCTGTTGCCATCAGACGTTTATACCCCTCTCCTGGGCTTGCAGACCTATGATTTAGAAAATTATGGAGAACTTTTCGTTTCTAAGGAGGACCACATAAGAAACAACTTCACGGAGCCTTGTAGCTGGAGCACTGAGTCAGTAGGGTCACTGTGTGTGGTGGGGTCTTGGGAAGATGCGATTTAGGGGGGGAAAACTACTAAGTGTTTCAGTGACTTGTTAATTAAATTACATATAGGCTACAAAAAATGCTGTTTAATAACTACTACCCCAAAATGCACAGTTAGCTTTGAAAATAAAGGTAGATTAGCAGTACAATAGAACATTCTGTGGTGAGGGTAATATTGTAGGTCTGTGCCAGCCACGTGTGGCTGTCGATCACTTGAAATGTGGCTGGCAGAGCTGATGAATTTAATTTGTAACTTTACATTATTTTAATATTCTTTGGATAACATACAGCTGATGGCTGCGATATTGGACAGCTCAGATTTAAGGGGATCAAAGTGAGAAAGAGCGGCACCTGCGTGGCTCAGTTGGCTAAGCGTCTGACTTCGGCTCAGGGCATGATCTCCAGGTTCGTGGGTTCGAGCCCCGCGTCGGGTTCTGTGCTGACAGCTCACAGCCCGGTCCTGCTTCGGATTCTGTGCCTCCCTCTCTTTCTGCCCCTCCCCGATTCACACTCTGTATCTCTCTGTCTCTCTCTCAAAAATAAATAAACATTAAAAAAAAAAAGTGGGAAAGAGAAAGGAGACACTTAGAACAACCTTCCTGTCTGTTCAAATCCCAAAAGTAGGAAATCCCACTCATCTGCTAATGAATTCAGGCCACAGGAGTAAAAAAAATTAGTAATAATTTCAATTCAGACCCAAAGTGCTTTAATGCCTGTCTAAATGTTGAATCATAATAGCTTCTCTTTTTCACAATTTCTATGGGAAAAAAATACCATTTTATGCTTCTGGAAAGTGGAAGTGTCATTCTCAGCATGTGTCCTCCATTAGTATGGAGCCTTGGAGCCATACTAATCCATCCATACCTCCATCACCTTGGAGCCACGTAGAGCTCTGCCTCTGTAGGCTTCTCCCGTCAGATTATGATTGTTACAGCCAGACGTATAGACAAGTTCTTCTATTGCCGCCCTGATGTAGACAACCACTCCGTCCAGTAATTCAGTGCGTTTCAACACTTCCGCTTGTAAAGTGGCACCTTGTTCCTCTGAGAAATGTTTCACGTGCTGATTGGTCAGCAACCAGCTCGTGCCAGCAGATTCGAGCGCCACTCTTGGGCCTAGGCGAATCCCCTGAAAAGTGGTCTCGGCCCACAGACAACAGGTACAAGGGAAGGGGCAGTACACAGGCCTCCCTGCTGCCCACCCAGGCCTAAGACCCCAGCAGCTCCTGTGGAGCAGGCCTTGAAGCCCTGACCTCACTTCCTGCAAGGGACAAAGGTCAAGCAGAGGGGGCCTGAGTAAGGTGAACAAAGACCTCTCAAGCAGTACGGGGTGGGAAGCAGGGGAAGAAGAGCGGAGTAAGGTTCTTCTGGTTAAAAACGAAAAAACTGGGGGCACCTGGGTGGCTCAGCCGGTGAAGCATCTGACTCTTGGTTTTGGCTCAGGTCGTGATCTCACGGTTTTTGAGTTTGAGCCCTGTATCAGGCTCTGCACTGGTGGTGCAGGGCCTGCTTGGGATTCTCTCTCCCTCTCTCTGCTCTTCCCCCACTCACGCTCTTTCTCTCTCTCTCTCCCTCTCTCAAAATACACAAAACAAAACACACAAAAAAACTAAAAGATTCAGGAAGCCAGCAGCTTGGGGTCAGGTGTCTGAGCTAGACAATACACTTTTTAAAATCCATGAAGTATAAGCATCACACAACAACACTTCCTGATCTCAGAGCTCTGCCCTGATCTTGTGAAAAGCATCAGGGCCCCTAAGCGGTGAGGTGGCCCCTCCACAGTGGGGAGGGGCCTGGGGTGTCCCAGCCGGCTTGTGGGTGTGAACACAGGCACTCGGGCCCAGGGGGTGCAGGCCTGGACAGGCAGCTCAGCCAGGCCTGCTTAATTGATACAGTCTCCTAATGAACGGGATAAACACCATTTGGGGCCATTTGCTGTGAAATGGACTGGGGTATACGAGAAGCCGGCCTTGTACGGGCAGAAAACACGCACGTCGGCAGAAAATAATGTGCTGGAAAAGTTTTAAATTAAAGACGTGCCGTTCTGAGGGTGCAGAGGCGTTAATGCTTATGTAATTAATCATTTCATATTTGAAGATTGGGATTTTTTTTTCCCTTTTAATTAATTAGCCAGTAGACTCATTATAGTACATTTTTCATGTCAAAAAGGCAGTGGATTCTAAGAGAAGGGAGGGAGGCCACAGGGGAGAAGTGACGGCAGCTGTAGTGATATAGTGTGCTGTGAAAAGTACAGGGAACCTCTGTCATCTCTGCCTAAAAATTCCCTTTGAAGGGCTCAGGAAGGCAGAACTGGTCAAAATGCACGGGATTTATCCACGTCCCGTGAATGCAAGACTCCGCTGGTGCTCACCGTTTCAGAACCTGCCTTTAGCCCCTTACCAAGAGTTGTGGCCTACTTGGCCAATGGATTTGTCTTTTACCAGAAAGAGGGTACAGCATGAGGCTAAAGATCGGGCTCTGAAGCCAACCACCCCAAGTTCCAGTCCTGACTGTTCCTGGAGACTGTGGGCAAATCACCTAAACTTCTTCATGCCTCACTTTTCTGCTCTGCACAATGTAGTACCTACCTTAGGGTAGTTGAAAGAAGGAAATAAAATAATGCATATCAATTGTTTACTGCCTGGCACACACTGAAGACTCAAAAACAGTAGGCTTTATTACTAGAACACACTTTGTGGGACAGAACACCACCCTTGACTCCTTCACAAAGCCATTGTGTGTGTGTGTGTGTGTGTGTGTGTGTGTGTGGTAAAATATACAGAACATAAAACTTAGGGGCGCCTGGGTAGCTCAGTCAGTTGAGCATCTGACTTGATTTCGGTTCAGGTCATGATCTCGCGGTTCATGATCTCGCGGTTCGTGAGATTGAGCCCCGCCGCCTCAGACTCTGCGCTGCCAATAGGGAGCCTGCTTGGGATTCTGTCTCTCCCTCTCTCTCTGCCCCTCCCCCCCCGCTCACTCTCTCTCTCTTTTTCTCTCTCTTCCTCAAAATAAATAAACTTTAAAAAAATTAAAATTTGAATTAAAAAAACAGAAAATGTACTGTTTTAACTATTTTTAAGTGCACAGTTCTGTGGCATTAAGTACTTACATTGTTGTGCAAACATCACTACCATCCATCTCCAGGACTTTTTCATCTTTCCCAACTGAAATTCTGTACTCCTTAAACACTAACTCCCTATTCCCCCAAGCCCCCAGCCCAGTCCTTGGAACCACCATTCTACTTTGTTTCTGAATTTGACCTCTCCAGGAACCTCATATAAGAAGAATTACACAATATTTGTCCTTTGTGACTGGCTTAATTCACTTAGCATTATGCCTTCAAGGCACATCCATGTGTAACATGTCTCAAAACGTCCTTCCTTTTTAAGGCTGCAGAATATTCCATCATATGTGCATACCACATTCAGTTTGTCCATTCATCTTTCAATGGACACTTAGGTTGCTTCCATCTCTTGATTACTGTGAATAATGCTGCTGTGAACACGAGTGCACAAATATCTGTTTGAGTTCCTGCTTTCACTTCTTTGGGGTGTGTACCCAAAAGTGGAATTGTTGGATCACATGTAATTCTGTATAATCTTTTGACGAATCATCATACCCCTTTCCACAGTGACTGCACTGTTTTACATTCCCACTCGCAACGTACAGGGTTTCAATTTCTCCACATCCTCGCCAGCACTTGTTATTTTTGGGGGTTTTTATTTTTTTTAATGTTTTTATTCATTTTTGAAGGAGAGAGAGAGACAGAGCATGAGCAGGGGAGGAGCAGAGAGAGAGGGAGACACAGAATCCAAAGTAGGCTCCAGGCTGTCAGCACAGAGCCCGATGCAGGGCTCGAACTCACAAACTGTGAGATCATGACCTGAGCTGAAGTTAGATGCTTAACCAGCTGAGCCACCCAGGCGCCCCTTCCTCGTTTTTTTTAAATAGCCAACCTAATCAGAATGAAGTGGTACCCCATGGTTTTGACTTGCACTCTTCTAATGACTAGTGATGTTGAGCATCTTTCCTTTTCTTTTTTTTTTAACTTTAAAATAATGTTTATTATTTTGAGAGAGAGAGAGAGAGAGAGAGAGAGAGAGAGAGAGAGAGAACACGGATGTGAGAGCAGGGGAGGGGCAGAGAGTGAGTGGAAGACCGAGGATCCCAACTAGGTTCAACGCTGTCAGTGCAGACCCCAACACAGGGTTCGATCTCACGAGCTGCAAGATCATGACCTGAGCCAAAATCAAGAGTCAGATGCTTAACTGACTGAGCCACCCAGGCACCCCCTCAGCATCTTTTCATACTTCATGGAGTTTTTTGACAGCAGATACAAAGGAGAGAGCATGGTAGAAACTCCTTGGGCTCTGGACACACGAACTATTGAGAATATGAGAATATAAGCTTCTGTTTCTACCAAGATGATGATGATAGACAGCTATTAATACGGAGAGATATTACATTTAGTGTATGCATAGAAACGAAAGTCTAGCCTGCTTTGTGCCGTCATTAATGCACAGGGTTTAACTCTGGGACAGCAAGAGGATCTTTTCTATTCCTATTTTACTTTATATGTTTCATCAAAAGGGAAGATAAGGGGGTAGAATTAAAAGTGTTTTACTTTCATTTTTTAATTTTTTTTTCTGTATTTTTCAATATTTCTACAATGTGTTGCTTTTGTAAAATTATTTTTAACTTCATAGGTTAATAGATTCAGGGAATACAGACCAGGGGATGCAAACCATAAATGTTTACAGGGAAACCTTTCTACTGCTCTTTTGCATCCTATCTGGCAAGGGCACAGTAGAAGTAGCTCTTGACTATGTTTCTGCCTCTCTGTTCAGCAATGGCCAGCACCTGCCCTGGGGTTTGCTAGAAAGCTGAAGGGAAGTCCACAGGAGTGGATCTACACCTGCTTTCAAGATATTTGCTGTCTGTTAATGCTTACACAAGACACAGCGAGGGTACCACAGAGGGCTTTACAAAAGTGCAAAATTGTGCCTGTGGATGTGATCTAGATGCTTTTGAGACAAGATTGCCCAGAACCTGCAAATTTGGGAACCTCACGGGGAGGAGAGACAGCAGTGGTGGGTGGATAGTGAGCCAATCTTGAAGGAAAAGGACAATTCAATGGGTATCATGGGGGAGGAAGGCAGACAGCACTCTAGGTCCTGGGGACAGCAGCGTTCCAGGCCCTGAGGCAAACTGAACCAGGGCTGTGCGGTGGGACAAGGACTCTGAAGAATGAGCAGAAGTTCAGAGAGACTCAAATACGGTAATGTTTGGACTTCAAAAATAATACATGTTCATTACAGATTTTGTGATTAGATATAGAGATATAAATGTATAGATAATATAAATATAAGTAGAAAGTATAGCTAAAATAGTATAGATACTTATATGTGGACACTTTACCAAAATAACATGGAATCCTGTTCCACAACTTTCTATTTTCTCAACGATGCTCCTATGTCGTCATGGCCTCTCTTTACATACACACACATGCATGTGTGCATGCACGCACATACTCACCCTTCCCAATACACCTCATTTGCATGAATGTGACATAATTTATTTTAATAGGCCCCTATTGATGAGCAACTCTGGGTTGATGAGGGTATGCATCTCAATTTTGTTAGGTATTGTTGACTTACCTTACCGAAAGGCTGCAGCCATTTCTCCAGCCCCTCTACCCCAGGGTGTGTGAGAAGGGTGCAGGGTAGGGTGTGGGGCCTCAGCCCTGCTCCCGCCTCATGGCTACGCCACCTGCTTAGCGTCACTAAGCCTCAGTCCCTATCAGGAATGGGAATGACAGAACCAGCAGCAAAGGTTGCTGTGGGTGCTACATCAGGGAATCCCTCCCAAAGTGCCCGGCATGACCTAAGCACCCATAAAGTCAGCTGCCCTTACTATCTTTCAAATTTTAGCTAATTTGATAGGCAAAAATGTTTTCTTGTTTAAATTTGTATTTCTTAAACCACAAAGATGATTATGACCATTTCTCCTCACAGATTTGCTGGCTTCTCAATGATGTATTCATTCGGCCAGCAGATTGTGAAAGTCACAAACCAGTCTAGTCCCAGCACTCTGCTGGGAGCGCTATGGGCCTCCTATGGCAGGCAGTGTCTTCTCCCCAGGGCTGCTGCGGGAAGATCCAGAATTTGCCACAGCTCTGGGGGGCCTTGCTTAGCATCCAGACCTCCCTTGCTTCATCCTCAGGACTGGCTTGTGGCTGGGCTTAGAGGACCAGGACACTGGAGGTAGTTGAGGATAAGGAGGGCTCAGTTTTCCAAGGGGTCGGGAACCTGATGGTGGGTCCCAGAAGGCCTGCACACCCAGATCTACCCTCAATGGGGCCACCCCCCAATTCAGCTACTGGTGGGGTGGTCAGGTTTAACAAATAGTAATATGAAACACACTGTTAAATTTGAAGTTCAGATAAATAACAAATAATTTTTCAGTAAAAGTACATCCCAAATATTGCATGGGACGTACTTACACCAAAAAAAATATTAAAAATTGTATTGAAAAAAACTATTCATTGTTGGGGTGCCTGGGTGGCTCAGTCGGTTGAGTGTCCAACTTCGGCTCAGGTCATGATCTCACGGTCCGTGAGTTCGAGCCCCGCATCGGGCTCTGTGCTGACAGCTCAGAGCCTGGAGCCTGCTTCAGATTCTGTGTCTCCCTCTCTCTCTGACCCTCCCCCATTCATGCTCTGTCTCTCTCTGTCTCAAAAATAAATAAACATTAAAAATAATAATAAATAAAAATAAATAAATAAATAAATAAATAAATAAATAAAATATTTTTAAAAAAGAAAGTCATGGGGCGCCTGGATGGCTCAGTTGCTTAAGTGTCTGACTTCGGTTCAGGTCATGATCTCGCAGTTCATGAGTTCAAGCCCTGCATTAGGCTCTGTGCTGACAGCTCAGAGCCTAGAGCCTGCTTGGGATTCTGTGTCTCCCTCTCTCTCTGCCCCTTCCCCACTTTCTCTCTCTCTCTCTCTCTCTCTCTCTCTCTCTCTCTCTCTCTCTCTCCCAAACGAGTGAACATTAAACAAAGAAAAGTCCTTAAAAAAAAAAAACTATTCATTATCTGAAATTCAAATTTAGCTGGGTGTTTTTATTTTATCTGGTGACAGTTAACCTGCTGCAGGTTAAACTAATAGTTTAACTAATAGTTAAACTAGTTAGTTTCCTATAGTTAGGAAACTAATAGTTTCCTATTAGTGCTATAGCAAATTACCATATATTTAGTGGCTTAAAGCAATACAAATTTACTCATAATTCTGGGGGCCAGAAGTCCAAAATCAGTTCCACTGGACTAACATCATGCTGTTGGCAGGGATGGTTCCTTTTCCAGATTCTCGAGGATGCCTTCATTCTTTGGCTCACGGCCCCTTCCTCTGTCTTAAAAGACAGCAGTGTAACAAGCTTTAAATCTTTCTCTCTCTGAGTCTGACATTTCTACTCTTACAAGGACTCTTGTGATTATGTTGGGCCCACTTGGATAAACCAAGTTAATCTCCCCTTCTCTAATTGTGTGATTTAATTATGTATGAGGTCTCTTTTACCATGTAAAGTAATATATTCACAGGTTCTGGGGATCTGGATTTGGACATCTTTGGGGTGTCTTTATTCAACCTATTATATCTGCCCGGAAACCAACAAGCATTACATTGTTTCTATTGCATTCTAAATTCCTAACTCCAACTCTGCACCCCAATGTCTATAATAGCACTTGGCATACTATACTGTACCTATTTCATAAATGTCTGTCTCTGTCTTCCTACTCCCCTGCTTTGAGGATAGACACAAGACCTATTCCTCTGGTCTGCCCTGTGCTTGATACAATGAAAATCGACATGTGTGCTTGAGCAAATGATGATTGAATGTGTACATACTGAGCTGTAAATTAAGGTGTGCCTCTACAATATACTTATGTTACCAAAATAAACAAGCAAACATGCTGGGTGCGAATGTGACTCCATGTGCAGAGAGATGGGCTCTGGACCAGAGAGCTGAGCAGCAGAAGGAAGAGAGATGAGGGGCAGGGAGCCTTGGGTAGGAGAGGAAAAAAAATGAGGCAGAAAGGCAGGAGTGCCCTAAGCCATGGCCCTTCCCTGGTCAGTGTAAACCTAGGAGGTGGTTATGAATGCAGTAGGGCTCCCCAAGCACACCATGAGGCAAACATTTGAGTGCAAGCACCTTATTTGAGAGAAGGCCTTAGGAAGTACAGAGAGAGTAATGAGATTGGACCAAGGGTGTGTGTTGATGTGCTCTGGGGGCACCCAGGGCTCCACCTCCTGAGGGCCCTCAGAATTACCCCACACAGGGGCGCCTGGGTGGTTCAGTCGGTTAAGTAGTCGACTTCGGCTGAGCTCATGATCTCACGGTTCGTGGGTTCGAGCCCCGGGTCACACTCTGAGCTGACAGCTCAAAGCCTGGAGCCTGCTTTGGATTCTGTGTCTCCCTCTCTCTCTCTGCCTCTTCCCCACTCGTGCTCTCTCTCTCTCTCAAAAATAATACACATTAAAAAAAAAAAAAAGAATTACTCCACACAGATGGATCTACGGAGACATTCATCGCCCCTTGCTTGGGTTGTGAATATGAGACCTGTTTTCAGGTGAACTGAGGGGACCCCCAATGGAATATGGCAGGACCAAACAGCATCCACTCAAAGTGGTCTTACAAGGTAAGATTACATGGATATACACCTCCAATTTTATTTACTTTTATAACGTTTAAAGATTTTATGGGGTGCCTGGCTGGCTCAGTCGGTGAAGCATGTGACTCTTGATCTTAGGGTGGTGGGTTCAAGCCCCACATTGGATACAGAGATTACCTAAAAGTTAAAATCTTAAATAAGTAAATAAATAAATAACTACATTTTAGGGGCACCTGGGTGGCCCAGTCAGTTAAGCGTCTGACTTCGGCTCAGGTCATGATCTCACAGTTTGTGAGTTCGAGCCCCGCATCGGGTTCTGTGCTGACAGCTCAGAGCCTGGAGCCTGCTTCGGATTCTGTGTCTCCTTCTCTCTCTGCCCCTCCCCAACTTGTGCTCTGTCTCTCTACGTCTCTCAAAAAATAAATAAATGGAAAAAAGTTAAAAAAAAAATAACTACACTTTATAAAGTTTTATTAAAAAAAAAGAGGAATATTTCCATTTTGTAAAAAATATAAATAATTGCAGGAAATATACATTCTCTACCCCTTAAAGTCCGTGTTGGACCCCTTGAGAATGACTGGTTTTCAGCCCCCAAGGCAGCTGCCACCTCGATTCTCCCAGTCTGATTGATGTACAGAAAACATCCCGCTGGAATTTCTGATTTTGCTCAACTAAATTCTCCTCTTTCTCCCAATCCCTGATTGGGCCACAATCACTATGTAGTTATCACTTTCCAGCCTTGATTCATCAGAGTCCATCTCTGATAAATGGTTCTTCTCAAAGGAAAATATTTGAGAAATTATAAATTCATTGAGTTTCATTCTAACAGAATGAACTTTGTTTCTTTTATTTTCTTGCTATAATTAATTTTGTTTTATCTGTTTTCAAAAAAAAATTTTTTTTAACATTTATTCATTTTTAAATTTTTTTTTTTCAACGTTTATTTACTTTTGGGACAGAGAGAGACAGAGCATGAACGGGGGAGGGGCAGAGAGAGAGGGAGACACGGAATCGGAAACAGGCTCCAGGCTCTGAGCCATCAGCCCAGAGCCTGACGCGGGGCTCGAACTCACGGACCGCGAGATCGTGACCTGGCTGAAGTCGGACGCTTAACCGACTGCGCCACCCAGGCGCACCAACATTTATTCATTTTTGAGAGACAGCGTGCAAGTTGGGGAGAGGCAGAGAGAGAAGGAGACACAGAATCCGAAGCAGGCTCCAGTCTCTGAGCTGTCAGCACAGAGCCTGAGGCAGGGCTCGAACTCACGAGCTGTGAGATCATGACCTGAGCTGAAGTCAGATGTTTAACCGACTGAGCCACCCAGGCACCCCTATCTGACTGGTTTCAGACAGTGACTATCCCACACTGGGACTGGTCTGTGTGAGTATCTGCATTCATTCCTTGGTTCTTGAGTGTGAGCCATGAAGAAAAACGCCATCAAACTAGTTGTCATAAGTGACAGGACCCCTCTGAGTATGAGGAGCTCAAGTGAACTGCCAGGCTCTTTGGCAGTGGAACGCCACCCCTTGGGGTCCATGACAAGACAGCTGCTCCCAGGTGCAAACGAAGAATAACAACCCTCCCTGAGACTCTGCAAGTTTGGTAGATAAGGGTTTCATGGATCACACAATAACCATCACAACTCAAAGTCACTGAAGCCACGTCTCCTGTCTAGTTCCTTGAAGAAAGAAAGAAAAACATAGAACAGGTTTTGGTTTTGGTTTTGGCTTTTTCACTTATTCATCCCACGAATTCTTGTTGAGTATCCATGATGGGCCAAGCACTGTGCAGAGTATTCAATCAGAGAAAATGTGGAGGAAAATGTGTGATACCTGAGATGCTATCCCAAGTCCACTCTGAAATAAAACAAACAAGGGTGGGAAGGAAACAGAAAAGGGGAGAGGAAACAATCTCCACCCGGGAGAAACACTAGCGACACAGCCAACTGGTGACCACACCGATAGTGGCAGACAAAGTTTAGAAATGCATGGTATTGGGGCACCTGGGTGGCTCAGTCAGTTAAGCGTCCAACTTCGGCTCAGGTCATGATCTCACAGTTCGTGGGTTCAAGCCCCGGGTAGGGCTCTGTGCTGACGGCTCAGAGCCTGGAGCCTGCTTCGGATTCTGTCTCTGTCTCTGTCTCTCTGTCTCTCTCTCTCAAAAATAAATAAACTGAAAGAAAGAAAGAAAGAAAGAAAGAAAGAAAGAAAGAAAGAAAGAAAGAAAGAAAGACATTGTATCGCATACTATCCAAAACCTCAAGGAACAGTTTTTCCATAAGTAAGCACTGCTCAAACACACACACATTCCAAATGTCCTACTATCTGTCACATACAGTGGAGTGGGAGGGTTGCATTTTTGTTTACTTCGGCAAATCTAAATTTGGATCTAGGGCCTCATCACAAAGGCTGCCTCACAGACCCTGGTCCCTGTTGTGCACGTGTCCCTCAGGCAGCAGGCCCTGGCAACGGGGAGAATAGGCCAACCCACTAACGCGGGCTAAAGGCCAGGCCTGGGGTCCCCTGCCAGACGCTCCCTGACTGCCCACCATTCTGCCCTTTGACTGAACAATCTGTCTCGCAAAAACAATTGCCATTCAGTGTTCAGGAGATGAGCACCAAGTGCAAAATATTTACCATCCAGAAGTTAAGCTTCGGCACAAAATTGGTTGCCTCCTCAGTGAATTAAATTCAATTAGCTGCCTCCTTATCTCAGCTGTGCGTTGTAATAGCTGGTGACACCCGCCTCTGCCCACGTCTATGTAAGGGAGTTCGGGGAGCGGGGGGCGACGCGGGCACTTGGTGGGGTGTGCCGTCGGCAGACTATTTTGCCGCAAGACGATCACCTCCTTTAGCAGCAAAGGAATCGTCGGCTTTTCCTCCACATTTATTTCCACTGAGGATTTTGCTCCCCCTGCCCTCCCCACATCCATACTCAGCACTCAGAGAGCGGCAGGAGACCACTCTGCTCTGACAACCGTCTCTGCCACTGACATTATCTCCTAATTATCTTCTCAGCAGCGATGGCTGGGTACCAGTCCTCAACTTGTGCAAAATGATTCTCATACCCCATCTGATTGGGAGGAAAGGAAAAGTCTGTCGTTCTTCGAGCTTCTCGGGGCTGTTACCGCTTTTCCAAAGGAGCCTAAATAATGTTCACAACAATCAGAAGGGAGAAAACACACAGGTTACTTCAAATGACCATTACTCAGAGCAGGAGAACGTGTTCACAGCCAGATGAATGTTTCTGTACAGGGTAACTCTTATCCTCAGCAGACCTTCCAAGCGCCAGGGCCATTAAGTTAATGGCCTGAAACAGAGCCCAAAGACCCGTGTTTCTTCTACGACACTCGCTCTGCGTGGTGGGATGTACTGGAGGCTTCAAAACAGGATTACTATTATTTTTTTTAGAACAGATGACTTTTTTCCAACAGCCTTGAGGGACGCAGCTGCACAGTCCATGGCAAGCTTTGCAAGGGAGAAGCCAGTTTGGCCTGGAAATCAGGTGGCTGTGTTTAAAGGTCAACTTTAACAGGTTTGTCCTTAGAGAAACCAAGGCTGGAAGTCCCTCCCCCTCTCCAAAATCCCTCCCCGACCTCAAGCCCCTTCTCCGGCCTCTAGTCACCTCTTGGTGACTTATGCCAGTGTCTGATGACCTCAGCTTGTTTCTTTTCCCCAGTGAAAGAGCCAGTGAAGAGCCAGTTGGTCAGATAAATGGAGCCTAAAACGACTGAGCTTTGGGTAACTCCTCTTAGTTTCATAAACCCAGAATCCTGGCCCGCCACCTTGGTGGTTCAAGGGGAACCAGTAAAGGGCTGCGGATGGAAACAGCACCCAAAGTGTTTGCAGGCCTGACACCTTGGGTAAGGACCACTCACAGAGTTCCACTGTGGGTCAATCAGCCACCCTCCTAAACCATTCCTCCTCAGGGACTCTCAGGGGACAGTCTCGGGGAAGGACAAAGGCCTGAGAGTTTGGCACAAGGCACACCACGATGTTATTTGCTTCTTGAAGATCTGGTCAACAGCTTTTAGACCTCCAGACCAGAGCAGGCGTGGGGGTTTGCTCTAACTGGGAACTGGAGCTGGAGCTCTGGTTTGACTCTGAGCCTACTGTGTAATTATCTACAAAACACCTACTGGTTTAATAACAACAACCAGGCCGTTTTCTTTCACTTTGCAAAAATAAAGTTATTAGAGTAACCTCCCAAGCCATCAGATTACTGGTCCTCAAGCCTCAGAATTGCTCAGGTGAAAGGAACTGTCTAAATTTTAAAAAGCAGCATTAACGATTCTATTACTGGCTTTTATGAGAGAAAATGTTAGAAGAGGGTGTTGCAAAGCCCAAGCTGAAATATGCTGGCTTCTTTTTTCCAAAAATACAGCAGCCGGTGCTTCCCCAAGCCTCCTTTCCTCCATCCTGTCCCCCTGCCCCCCAGCTCTGCAGGGTGCCAGCTTTGCCTGTCTCTGGAGTGTGGTCATCAGCAAGGCCCCCCCTGCCACTCTAGGAAGCTGGGACACGTGGGTCATCAGCTGGGCTGCCAGCTGATGTTTATAACTTCAGGCCTCTGGTATTCCTTGTAAATAATTGGGGGAATAAATGCCTCCCCAGTGCTAGTCTTTCCTTATTCAGTCCTCAAATCGCACAAAGGTTTGATTTGTTGGCCAGTTACTGCGTGTCCTACAGTGGAGGAGAGAAAAATGTAATCCCGGTGAAGAAGTATTAATCATTGGCGAGGACCTGCAAGGCACTGAGGTGGGCCCGGAGAATGCGAGCATGAACAAGCGCTGCCTTTGGGATGCTGAGCAAAGACCAGTCCTCACTCTTGAGGAGCAGAGAGCCCCAGAGACAAACGGCAGGTGCTAGTCTGTGACACGACGTTGGCCAGGTCAGGCTGTGGCCAAGTGCTGGGAGGCAGCAGAGGGAGCCCTTCCCAAAGCGGGGATGGGGGAAGGCTTCCAGGAGGCTGAGCTGGACTGAGATACACAGGATTTCTGTAGGAAGACAGAATGACGCGGGGACATAAGGCAGAAAAGTGCTAGTGTCCGCAGAGGGCGGGAAGGTTTCGAGGAAAGCCAGCAGGGGCGTGCAGAGGAGCAGAGAGATGGGCTGTGTCTGCAGGACAGGCCACTAGGGGGGCGTGGAGGCCATGCTGAAGAATCTGAGTCTGAGTCTGCACTCTGCCCATATTGGGCAGCCACGGAGAGTTTAAAAGGGAGGGCCTCTGTCTGATACTCATGCTCCCTGTGACTGAAGCGTCCCCCTCCTCCTGCTGAGGACCTCTCACCTTCCAGGCATAAGGAGTAAGGCAGGGAGAGGGCCACCACCCGGCCACCAGCTCTCTCCTCACCCCACAGTGCAAGTGCTGGGGGCTCTGACACCTGGGTCGGTCTCAACTCTGATCCCACTGCTCTGCTGCGTGACAGCAGGTCAGTCCCGCCCCCCGTCTGAATTTCACTCAGGGATGTAAGTTGACCTCTGAGGTCCTGAACCACTCCAAGAGCATCTTCATGATTTAGGGACAGCCCATTTAGGAACAGGCATGGCTATGGGCTGCAGCTCTGCCTCCCCTATTTCCCCCGTGGGAGGAAGGTCAAGGGGGAAAGACCAGAACCATCCCTTTCACCAGTGGCTAACACACCTTTGCACCAAACCGCAGCAATTTACCTGTATCTACGGGCAGCTTTAGGGCTCAGCAACTGGTAGTGGTGGACGCAGAAACCAATAAGCCTGAAGGCACAAACGATAATGACCGCCGCTACCAACATGTGCTGGGCACCTTACATAAGGTCTCCCTTAAACCTTAAAACAACTTGTGTGCTAGATATTCTGTGGATGGGAAATCCGAGGCTAAGAGAGGTGAAGTAGAGTGAGCAGCAGACTCCACAAGTGGTGGAGCAGGTCGGTCCGGCCCATCCCGTACACTGTTCCCAGATTCATCCTTCCGAAGCAGGTTTGCCGAAGCAGCTTTGCTCTGTGTCCTGTGTATGAACTTCCTTCCGGGGCCTACCCACCAATCGGGAAACAGAGTCCAAACTTCTTAGCATCGCACTTCGAGACCTATTATATGGTTCCAGTCTTCTCTCTACTCCCCAAACCTTGAATTACCGGTCATCCTGAGACTGTGCCCTGTGTGTTCTCACGTCTGGTGTCGGCTCACCTTGCCCCCTCCATCTATGATATCCCGGTGCCATCTGTGCCTGTCAAAACAGCCCCCCACACACACCTGTAGACATCAGCTCCGTGTCGTCTCCCTGGAAGCTCCAGCCTCTCCACCCAGCCCTGTGTTTTCCCTGCACCAGATCCTCCTTTAAGACACTCAGCATTTTGAGTCAGACAAGTTTGTGTTGCACGGAACACTTCCCAAGACTGCAGGATGTTCAGTATCCCTGGACCTGCCCAAGCCCTGTGCCAAGAGATGATCCCCAGCGTTTGTGACAGTTAAAATAATGTCCCTCACATTTCCAACCACTCTCCGGATTGAAACCTGACTGCCTTGGGTAACAGTGTGTTTACGTGTCTATCTCCCCCAGTGGACTACTCATATCTTGAGAGTAGGTATTATTTTTGGGTTCGGCTTTGCATTTCCTATAAGCCAAGTGCAATGCCCTGCACATTTCAAGCACAGGTATGTCCACTGAATGTACATAGAGGACAGTGGTTTTATTTCCCTACTTTATAAGTACACTGATTTTTTAACTTCCATAGTCAAAGAGAGCAGTAGTAATCCCCATGCCAATACAAACCCTTACTGGTTCTGTCATTTAGTCACCTAAATTTTTATTTGATTCTCTGAACATTAAGAATCTAGAAAATAGGGGCACCTGGGTGGCTCAGTCCATTAAGCATCCGACTTCAGCTCGGGGCATGATCCACCAGTTCATGAGTTAGAGCCCTCAGTCAGGCTCTCTGCTGTCAGCATGGAACCTGCTTCAGATCCTCTCTCTCCTCCCTCTGTGCCCCTTCCCCACGCTCTCTCTCTCTCTCTTTCAAAAATAAATAAACATCTGGGGCACCTGGGTGGCTCAGTCAGTTAAGCCTCAAACTCTTGGTTTCAGCTCAAGTCATGATCTCCCAGCTTTGTGGGTTCAAGCCCCGAGTTGGGCTCTGTGCTGACAGAATGCAGCCTGCTTAGGATTCTCTCTCTCTCTCCATTCTCTCTCTCTCTCTCTCTCTCTGCTGTTCCCTCACTTGTGCTATCTCTGTCTCTCTCAAAATATATACACTTTAAAAATAACTATTTTTACAGAAGTTCCTATATCTGCCATTCACTAATGCATTCATTCACTAATACAAAAACTACAGAATCTCCAAGAGAACATAAAGATATTTATCCAAGCTCCTACTACTGGCCGATGTGGAACAAATACATAAAGACATCTGAAGCTAGATCCCAACACTGACAGGTCCTGACATTTCTAGCTCAGGCAGGGTCACTTTCAGAAAACACCACCTTGCTTCTGGAGCCTAGCGTCCAGGCTTCACCTTGCAGCCAGGTAGATGCACAGGGTAAATCAAGGCTGCTTGCTTGAACCTCCATCAAAGCTGGCACAGCCTTTGAGTTTCCAGAAATAGGTCATGATTGGCACGGAAGTAGAAGAATGTAATGTCTTTCTGTCTCCAGTATGAAATTTATGAGGACCAGAATTTGCCCGGGGTGGGACTCTGGGGGACTGAGTCAGCTCTCTGAATCCTACACGGGAGATGGCCCAGGACTGCCACAAAAGAAAGAGCTGGAATGGCAGTAACTGGTAGCAGAGATGGGCACTGGTCTTGGGAGTCAAGAGGCCCAGGTCCCGATCCTGGCTCCAGCTCCACTAGGCATGTGACCTTGTCAAGTCAAGTAACCTCCCCGAACTTCACCCATGGGGTGTGATATTACCTGCTTGCTTACCTCTATGGTAGTCAAATGAGTTAATATATACAGATAGGCGTTTTATTTATTTATTTTTGAAGGTTTATTTTTGAGAGAGAGTACGTGAGCAGAGGAGGAGCAGGTGGGAGGGTGGGTGACAGAGGATCTGAAGCGGGATCTGTGCTGAGAGCAGGGAGCCTGATGGCGGGGCTCAAAGTCACGAACTGTGAGATTCTGACCCGAGCTGAAGTCGGGACCCTTAACTGACTGAGCCGCCCAGGCGCCCCTTATTTTTTTTTTAAGATTTTATTTTTAAGTACTCTCTACACCCAAAGTGGGGCTCCAATTGACAACCCCAAGATCAAGAGTAGGGCATGACTGCAGGTTGACTCCACGAGGAAATGACTGCAAAGACTATTCCTGAAGGAGACTCAGGCAGTTGTGTTTCCTTCGGTCAATAGTAAACAAAACACAATTTTCACATTCTTTGTCCTCCAGATAATAAAGCAATTCGTATTCACTACAGAAGAGCAGAGAGCAAAACCAAGAAAACCGAGTATATCCACTGTCTTAGCTCAGGCCGCCATAACAAAATACCACAGACCGGGTGCCTTTAACAACAGACATTTACTTTCTCACAGTTCTGGGGGCTGAAAGTCTGAGATCAGGGTGTCGGTGTGGTCAGGTTCTGGGGAGACCCTTCTTCTTGGCTTGCAGACAGCTGCCTTCTAGCTTCGTTTTCACCTGATGCACATGCAAGTGCCCAGAGAGAGACATCTCTCTTCTTCTTATAAGGCCTAATTCTATAGAGAATTAGGACCCCTCCCTTATGACTTCATTTAACCCTAATTGCCTCCAGACAGGCCCTATCTCCAAATACAGTCAGTCACATTGGGAGTCTAGAGCTGCAACATATGAATTAAAGGAGACACAATTCAGGCCATAGCACCCACAATCTCACTTGCCTGGAGAAAACCACTCTTTATCCTTAGAGGTGTATCCTTAGTAGGTGTATCTCCTACTATTCTCCTAAGTGCACGGATTAAGAGAGAGAGAAAAACATGACACCATGAGGAATAGTTTGTGGCTGGCTATTTTCACTCAACAGGATATGGTGACAGTCTTTCCACATCATCAAATTTACTTTCCCCACATTGATTTTAGTAACCCGCCTATTCCTCGGTATGGCCGCATTATTGTTCCTATGGTCCCAATTTTAGCCTTTTAGTTTGCAGCCAACTTTCCCCATTACAGAGAGTGCTGGGATGAACAGCCTTGACTGCTTCCTTAGGACAGATTACTGAGAGTGCAGGTATAGGTCAATGGGCCTGGGCACTTCTAAAGACTTTTTTTTTTTAATTAAAAATTTTAAAGTTTATTTATTTATTTTGATAGAGACAGAGACAGCATGAGCGGGGAAAGGGCAGAGAGAGAGGGAGAGGGAGAATCTCAAGCAGGCTCCCAGCTGCCAGCGCAGAGCCCGACGCAAGGCTCGAACTCACAAAACCGTGAGATCGTGACCTGAGCTGAAACCAAGAGTCAGATGCTCAACCGACTGAGCCACCCAGGTCCCCCTCTGAAACCTTTGATGAGCAGTGTCAGAACATCTGCGCTCATTTATACTCCCACCAGTAGCAAATGAAAATGTAGCCTCACTTTCTTCAACATTAACTTTTTATTTGGGGATAAATTTCTACCTACAGAACAGTTGCAATGACAGTACAGAGAACAGAGTTCCTATATGCCTATTACCCAGTTTCTCCTAGGGCTAAATAACATATTACCAAACCATGGTGCATCTGTCAAATCTGAGAAATTAACACTAATACATTACTGTTCACTCAACTGCAGACTTAGTTCTCACTTCACCAGCTTTTCTAAGGTCCTCCTACTCTCCCAGGATTTAACCCAGGACACCACGTTGTGGGGTTTTGTTTGTTTGTTTGTCATACTGCATTGTGTATTGTGTGGCATCACGCAGCATTATTTACAATGGCCAAATTATGGAAGCAGCCCAAGTGTCCATGGACAGATGAGCGGGTAAAGACGATGTACACTTTTTAACTCTTACTTTTTATCAGCTACAGGAAAATCCCCTGTGTCTAATGCTAACTAGTAATTATTGTTCATTGCTTCAGGGTATGTCTTGTTCCAGCCTATGCTTGTTGCATCAGCAAAGTTACTGCGATACAAGGCAGTGAGAATGATTTAGAGAAATTGACCATTATGGTTTATCTCCCCAAACTCTGTAAAATGCCAAGGGGAAGGCTCTTTGTGTGGGAAAGGTCATGCATGTGTTCCCACAGGGTCTCTCATGTCACTGTTAGGCAGGAATCATAAACAACAGCATCACATTTGGATTTTGCTCTATATTTGGAAAATTTGGCTCCTCATTACAAGGCAAGTTGATGCTATCTTATTTAGTTCATTCTTTTGCTCATCTCCTGTAATCATTAAATTACAGAGCCATATTTCCAAAGCTCTAGGGCGGGGGGCGGGGGGACGGATTAGGAATAAAATCTTTTAAGCTTCTGCAGAAAAGATTTGGATTCGTTTACGAATGGTGGGTGCAGAGCCTGGGGAATGATCTATTCCCAGCCGACCTAGGTGAATGATTTGCTTCATTTTCCGTGGCTCTGTGATGTTCTCTTTTTAATGCAGAACAAGGATGGCACCTTTAATATTCTGTTCCTGAATGTATCCCTGATGGCTCCATGACCCTATCCCCAGAGGTAACAGTGAATGGAGGAACGAGAAGTCATAAAATATAGGAATGATCAGAAGGGAGAAAATGAAAGCTGAGAAAAGGCTGCTGGGTTGTTTATCAAACTACCCTGAATAAGGCCGTTTTGATCCCGTGGAGCAGCTCTGTGCCTTTCTCAGCACTGTCTATTTGAAAGTCTTTGTTCTTTCCTTAGAGAGACTGTTTCTCTTAGGTGATTCAAAAACTTAACAAATATTTAGTGAGCCATTAGAACAATTCTCAGGCCAACATTCATAGGACTTATCTCCCAAGCTCCACATCTATCTGAAACCATGATTGATTTGCTTATATTTTCATTTTCTCTCATTTTCTCTGAGAGTCCAATTTGGACACTTCCAGCAAGTGGCGGTGGGGACAACTATTTGTTTCTTCAGGCAGTCTAGCCTCAGCTTAGGATTTCCCCCAGGCCATCGCCACCGGCCCCTATTCAGAGGGGAAGTAATATGGGACCAAGTTTGTGGTTCTCCTGGGGAATCTCCTAGAAGGACTCTACTGGTGAGAGCTGCTACAACTGTCTCCTCCCAGGCAACTCTGCCAGGATGTGGTTCTGCAGGCCAGATTTGCATTCCAAATGCAGGACCCACGTGCCTCATTATATTGCGTGTCTTAATTAAGAATGAGAGAGAAAAATCAGAGCAGAAATACATCTCTAAGATGGTATTATTGATCCCGTAGCCTCCTCATGGAGTCCCCCAAGGACCACCCTCCTCGACTGTCCTTACTTCTGTGACCAGGAGGCAAGCCCCTGAGAGCTGCCTGAGGACCAAGGGCAAACGGACTCACAGCCCCCACAAATCACAGCTAACCAGCATGAGCTCAAAGTCTCAAGCACCTTCTAGCGTGCAAAGGTGTGCTTGAGGTTGGCTTGTTTAAAATCACCTTGGGGACCAAGGACTGGAATTGATGTCCCTAAGTATTGCAAGTTGTGGAGAGCTCAGGCAATAAAAGGAACAGCCAAATTTCTTGCTTATAGCTTCCTTCAGGCTGCACCTCCAGACCTCATTAATCAAAGGAGTTAACATCCAGACACATTCATTTCTCTTATCTATCTACCTACCTACCTATCTAGAACATGATCAAGAGAGAAGCAGAGGGGGAGAGAGAGGGAGAGAGAGAGAGAGAGAGAGAGAGAGAGAGAGAGAGAGAATCTTAAGCAGGCTCCATGCCCAGCTTGGAGCCGGACGTAAGGCTTCCCTGGGATCTAGACCTGAGCCAAAATCAAGAGTTGGATGCTTAACTGACCGAGCTATCCAGGCACCCTCATCTCTCTTTTTAACACTTTATGTCTCGTGTCTTTGATTAATTCAATCAATAAAGACGATTTCATGGTGCCAAGCGCTCTTATTAGTATCTTAAAATTTGGCCTCTAATTTTACCGACCGGGGATATAGCAGAATCTAGGGGGATCTCTTTGTTCCTAATGAGCCAAGCATCTGAAATTGGCGAAAGGATTCTTTCGCCAGTTCTATTCAAATGAAGTCAAGATGTACAAAAGCCCATGCCTGGGAATCCGTCCTGAGAAAATGGTTCGAAATGTTGGAAATGCGTTTGGGGAAAGGGGCCTTGTCTGCCATTTGCTCTTTGTCCGTGCTGCTGCCTGCTGCCCGCACCCTGCTCTGCCACGTCACTGGGTCCTTCCCCCCTGCTTCTCAGACCTTTGCCTGCACCACAGCCGCTCACAACCTGTAGCTCTGAAATCCCCTTCATTCCCTTCAGTGTCAGGGGACAGGGGACTCTTGGGGGTCCAGGGGTGGGTGGGAGTGTGCTTACTGCCTGGTATCTTATAAATCATTCACCAGGGATTCTGAAAAGTCACCAATACCGCACGACTGTGGTGGGTGGCAGGTTCTGGGATTGCACTGCACAGCCATGTTGGTGAGGACTGGGTTTGGCCATGCTGAGGTAACAGACCGGTGCTTACAAGCCCAAACCGCCTAGTTTACTAGCTTTCACTAGCTACGTCACTTCAGGCAAGTTAGGTAACCACGTCGTGCTTCACTGCTCATGTGTCAAACAGAGACAGTAATAGTACTGACTTCATAAGTTGGTATAAAAATTAGTATATAAGCCAAGCACTTAGAGCAGTACTTGGCATGTGATAGTGATTATAACGATAAAACAGAGGGGGGGAAAACCCCAAAGAATTTTCTTCTGTATGTTTAAAAAAAAAAAAAAGGGAAAAAAAAGTCTAGACATAAATAGTGCAGAACTGGTATGGGAGCTTCATGGTATTATTAGAGCCAGACTCCTCTCTTTCTGTTCCCTCTTCAAGGTTACTTCATAACACAAGATAACTGCTGGAGCTCCAGTCATTGCAGAGTTCTCTCAAAATCCTCCTCCTCCTCGGTGCAATGCTGGGCAATTCAGCTTCCTCTTTGTGCTGCCCTCACCTAGATCTGAATACCCAGGGGTCTTCTACAACCAAAACGCTCATCAAACCAATCAAGCATTTCTCGAAACCAAAGACTGGATAAGCTGGTGGGTAGATCCATGTATTTCTCCTGCCCCCTCCTCTCACTCCTCCAAAGCATCAGTAAAGGGATTTGGAAAGGATGCAAACCCGCAAGGGCCATGAAGAGACAGAAGAGGGGATGGCAACAACAATATTTTGGAAGCCAAAAAGCAGATGGGGAAGTGCCGAATGATTTAGGCATTTCTGAGAAAGCTGAAATAGAAGCCAACAGGTAGGAAACAAACACACACACAAACAAAACAAACAGGAGTCCCTTTTACAGCCCACCCCCAAAGGCTCAGGGATTGGCCAACAGGTACCATGGGTAATGATGGTGAAGGTGGAGCCCAAAGCAGGATTGGTGAAAAGGCTGTTTCAGAAACAGTTGGAGGGATACCGGGCTGGCTCAGTTGGTAGAGCATATGACTCTTGATCTCAGGGTCGTGAGTTCCAGCCCCATGTTGGATGTAGAGATTAGTTGTTTTTTTGTTTTTTTGTTTTTTTTTAATTTTAATGTTTATTTATTTTTAAGAAGGAAAGAGAGAGACAGAGTGCGAGCAGGGGAAGGGCAGAGAGGGAGAGGGAGACACAGAATCTGAAGCAGGCTCCAGGTTCTGAACTGTCAGCACAGAGCCCGCCGCAGTGCTCGAATCCACAAGCCATGAGATCACAACCTCAGCTGAAGTCGGACGCTTAACTGACTGAGCCACCCAAGTGCCCCTAGAGATCATTAAAAAAAAAAAAAAGCATTTAGACCCCCAGATCCCCTCTCCTGGGTGGTGGTCTCCCCCCTACCCCAGCTAGAAACTTGAGGTCTATTATCTGGAGACAAGAGAGGGTCTCAGGTCTGAGAAACATGACCCAAGTTTTTAGCTGGAACACAGGGTAATTGGAGGATGTTTAAGTGTTGAATATTGAAAGCCCAAACTCCTTCTCCCACTGGCTCCCAGGTGTATACTCTCCAAGCAGGAAACTGGCTGGATGCATCTTCTCAGGGAATGAGACTTCCTGACATCAGGGAGACATCGATAGGACCCAGCCGATAAGGACAAGACCCACAAGGTAAACAATCCACAACTGGCAGAGATTCCAATCAGTCTAGGATCAGCCTCTTGGGAAAGAGATCAAAAAACCCAACAGAAACTACCTGGAATGAACAAAACTTAAAAAAAAAAAAAAAGACAAAAAAACATGGCATAAAGAAACAAGGTCAATGACATCATGAATAAACAATCAGACAAATCAAGGATGTGGGACACATCAGAAGACAATTGGCCAAGTCTCTTGGAGTCAGTTTGATGACAAAAAGGGGTATGAGGGGGAACCCGCTTTAAATAAAAAAGTTATAACAACCAAATGCAGTCTGTGGTATTTGATTGGCTCCTGGTTTTTTTTTTTTTAATTTTTTTTTTCAACGTTTATTTATTTTTGGGACAGAGAGAGACAGAGCATGAATGGGGGAGGGGCAGAGAGAGAGGGAGACACAGAGTCGGAAACAGGCTCCAGGCTCTGAGCCATCAGCCCAGAGCCCGACGCGGGGCTCGAACTCACAGACCGCGAGATCGTGACCTGGCTGAAGGTGGACGCTTAACCGACTGCGCCACCCAGGCGCCCCATGGCTCCTGGTTTAAAAAACAAATTGTAAAAGATATTTTTGGAACAACCAAGGAAATTTGAATAAACACTAGGTGTCAGAAACTAGGGACCTTCCTTCTTCCAGGTGGCCGGGAAGACGGCGGACATTCAGACTGAGTGTACCTACCAAAAGCAGCCAACCATCTTTCAAAATAAGACGAGGGTCCTGCTAGGAGAAACTGGCTGGAGAAGTTCCTGTGATACTACAGAAACATTGGTCTGGGCTTCAAGATGCCCAAGGAGGCCATTGAGGGCACCTAATATCAACCAAAAATGCCCCTTTACTGACGTCTCCATCCAAGGGCAGATTCTGTCTGGTGTGATGACCAAAACAAAGATGCAGAAGACCACTGTCACCTCCACCACATCTGAAAGTATAACCACTTTGAGAAACACCATAAGAACATGTCCGTGGACCTGTCCCCGTTTCAGGGATGCCCAGATTGGCGACACTGTCACAGTGGGCAAGTGCTGGCCCTTGATCAAGACTGTGTGCTTCAATGTACTCAAAGTCACGAAGGCCACTGGCACCAAGGAACAATTCCAATAAGTTCCGAGACTAGAAGTCTGCCCACACCCCCAAAGGAAATAAAGTTATTTTCCCAGTCAAAAGAAAAAAAAAAAAAGAAAAAAAGAAAAGAAAGAGAAGAAGAAAAGAAAAAAAAGAAACTAGGAAATTAGTCTACTTTAAAAAAAGTACTGTTTATTATTGAAAGGTATGTGATGAAGTTTATTTTGGAGAATGTCCTTACTTTTTGGATTGCTTCAGATTCTGTGTCTCCCTTTCTCTCTGCCCCTACCCCACTCATATTGTCTCTCTCAAAAATAAAATAAGCATTACAAAAATTAAAAAAAAAAAAAAATGAACGACACTTAACTGACTGAGCCACCCAGGCACCCATGGCTTTGTTTGTAATGGTATAAAACTGAAAAGGACTTAAATGTCCATTGTTTAGAAAAACTGGTTGAACGAGCTAAAATATAGCCACACATTGCCATAAAAAGCAATGAGGAAAAACTCTAACTATTGACATGGAATGGTCTTCAGGATATACTGTTTAATGAAAAAACTATAGTGTGCTACTTTTCACATGGGAAGGAAGGGAAAATACTAATTATATAAGCACTGGAGCGCGCCTGGGTGGCTCATTCAGTTGAGCGTCTGACTTCGGTCAGGTCATGATATCATGGTCTGTGAGTTCGAGCCCAAAATCGGCTCTGTGCTGACAGCTCAGAGCCTGGAGCCTGCTTCGGATTCTGTGTCTTCCTCACTCTCTGCCCCTCCCCTGCTCGTGCTCTGGCTCTCTGTCTCTCAAAAATAAACACTAAAAAAAAAAAAAAAGAAACAAAACAAAACACTGGAAAGCAAATCATCAACAAATAAAATGGTTAGAAGCAGGCAACGGGGCAGGGGAGGAAAGGGGTCAGCACTCACTTACACACCGATTATATAGTTTCAGCTTTGGAATCATGGTCTCATAACCAAAAAATTTACTGGTAAAGAGAAAAACCCCTAGGTTTACAAAGACTGAAATAATGTGAGAAAGTCTTGTGATATTAAGTATAAATGTAATACTCAACATCTTATGTTCCACATGTTTACAACAGTGTGAAAAAATAGTCCTAGCCTTGGCATGGAATAATGACTACAAGGGCATGGGACACAGAGTTACATGGTTGCTCTCCTTCTCCTTGCTTGTGTTCTCAATACTCTCATGCATCTGAACTCATTTAATGATGGGAAAAAAAGAGAATCGACTTTTTTTTTTCTAGAAAAGTACTTTAGTTATGAGCAAAAAAAAAAAAAGTGAATTAGAAGTAAAGAGAATCGACTTCTAAGAAGCCGCAGCTGGCTGTGCTCTGTACTAGAAGAGCTTGCATGTGTGAGCCCCTACACTCACCCTCACACATATTCATTCCGTCATGTAATTCTCATGACAGCTCCAACCGGCAGATGCGTCTTTAAAATCGAGGCAAGGTAACAACGCTTTGGGGTTGGACTCTGAGATCAGGGCTTCTTGCCACAGCTGCCTCCATCATTTTGGTGGGCGGCCCTCATTTTGTTCAGGCCAGAGGTGAGAAGTTGGCCCCTCCAGGAAAAGCCCTGGGAATCGGGATCTGGTTCCAACACCCAGGACACACCGAAGTCCTACCATGAGTTTTTGAGACACACGACATTACGAAAGACTTGGAAAGGTTTCGATAATGATTATGACCTTCCAAATGAAATAAACAAAAATCCTCTAAAGAAGCCAGTCCTTTAGAGACCTAAAAAAAAAAAAAAAAAAACACACAGGAAGAGTCCAAGAAATGTAGCAGCTGCTTCCAAAAGAAACCCCATTACAATTTAAAGCTCTGGGTATCTATGACACATGTAACCTGATTATTAATTCTGAAATGGCCTTGAAAGAACAGAATTTACAAAAGGAGAAGGTTTACCCCTTCCTCTCTGCAAGTGAGGGGATCCACAAGATGCCAACGAGCTACAGACAGGCACACAGAGATGGAAGATGGAGGGGAAAGCTTCCCATGGTGTCCTGGGGGCAGCACAGGGGGCTCATTCTAGGGACTCAGGGCCAACAGGAGTTCTGCTTGCATCAGGATCCCAGAGCTCCCAGGAGAAATGGGAAAAGAATTTCTGACAGATGGCACCATGAACAACACTGCCCCAAAGAAGAGAGACAACGGCTGCCTGGCCTTCTGGGAGCAGGATGGGAAATGCCTCAGCCTCAGCATCTTTTCAATGTTCATTGCTCTACAAGGTTCAGCTTTCTGACTTGCCTGTTCATATCCTTTGCCCATTTTTTAAAATTCTGGGTTGGCGCTTTCTTTTTGATTTGTAGAAGTTCTCTATTCTAGTTCTCTGTGTCACAGGATGTTAAAAGAGGGCTCTTCCTGCTTCAATTCTAATCTTCACTCAGAGGTACTGATATGTTCTATACCAAAATACCAAGTGGGCCTGTGGCTTGCTCTCCATATGCAGAATTTACAAAGGAAATTTCAGAAAACTAGAGTCCTTAGCCAAGTCAAGAATAATGGGGGCGGCTGGGGGGCTCAGTTGGTTAAGCGTACAACTCTTGATTCCGGCTCAGGTCTTGATCTCACCATTTTTTGTTTTTTTAATTTTTTTTTAACGTTTATTTATTTTTGGGACAGAGAGAGACAGAGCATGAATGGGGGAGGGGCAGAGAGAGAGGGAGACACAGAATCGGAAGCAGGCTCCAGGCTCCGAGCCATCAGCCCAGAGCCCGACGCGGGCTCAAACTCACGGACCGCAAGATCCTGACCTGAGTCGAAGCCGACTGAGCCACCCAGGCGCCCCTTAACCGACTTATGCTTAACCGACTGAGCCACCCAGGCGCCCCTTGATCTCACCGTTTGTGAGTTCGAGACTGGCATTGGGTTCTGTGCTGAGTGCAGAGCCTGCTTGGGATTCTGTCTCTTTCCTCTCTGTCCCTCACTCTCTGTCTCAAAAATAAATAAACAGTAAAAAATAATAGAAGAGTCAGAGTGTGGAGAGAGAAATTTCTGAAGAGATTTCTTCAGAGGCTTTTTGCCCTAGAATGAATGGTTGCTGGCCCATCTCGGCAGGAGGCACAGGGTTGCTTCCTACTTTGCCTCAATCCTAGAGAGAATGGACATATCACTGCAACACCACTCATGGAGCTCGCCGTGTGTGTTCCTATAGTTGGAGGTCTCCGTGGATCAGCATCAGACTCTTGTCCAGGAAACCCAGAGAGCAGGCATGAGAACGGATTGCTTAGATGGGAGAGCCAAGAGACTGCTGCTGCTTTGGCTGCCTATTCTGAGTTCATCAAGAAAAAGGATGCAGGAGTGTTTCCATGAATAAAATGAGGGCAGTGTGGAGAGGGCTGGCAATGGTCCTGTCCAATGAGGCTGTGGTCCTGTCCAGTGGGGCTGCTTGAAGAAGCAAAGGGGACCCAGCAGCAAGAAGCTAGAGATGAATCCCGTTCCTAGGGGGCTAGAAGGAGACACAGCAGCCACTCACCACAGAACACATCTGCGAGGGTGGAGGGACCTGCAGGAAAGAGGACCCTAAGAGAATCTCTTAAGAGGGCCATGAAAGTGTCCCCAAGAGAGAGAGAAAAAAAAAAATGCTTTAATCTCTGCCAAACCCATAGCTCAAAGCCATGTTATGAGGGAGCCCTGCTCATTCCTTCCCTTCTACCCCTGGGCCATGGAAAGATAAGAACCAAGGCTAGGGTGTGGGGTCTGGAGAGAGCCCAAGACAATGACCTAGCAAAAACACTAACTGCCCCCTTCTTTCTCACTTCAGGCTGCCCACTCAAAGCAGATCTAAGTTGCAGGGAAGAAAAACTTGCTACATTAAATCAAGTTCAAAGTTTTTTGTTTTTTGTTTTAAAGATTTTATTTTTAAGCAATCTCCACACAGGACATGTGATCAGCCCTGAGGTCAAGAGTTGCACGCTCCACCAATTGAGCCAGCCAGGCGCCCCAAGTTCAAAGTTTTAAGATCTTGAATGGGTAATATTTATAAACCGAGAATAGGCTTATGCATTAAAGTGACTCTAAGAATGCTATCTAAGAATGAATGGAAAAGTCTCAGACTTGCCAGAGTTTTAAATCTAGGAGTAGGAAAAGATTACGCCATTGAAAATTTTTTTTATTTTTAAGTTTATTTATTTTTGAGAGAGACAGAGAAAACGAGTGGGGGAGGGGCACAGAGAGAGGGAGAGAGAGAATCCCAAGCAGGTCCGCCCTGTTAGCACGGAGCCCGATGTGGGGCTCGAACTCACAAACCGTGAAACCATTCCCTGAGCCCAAATCAAGAGTCCATCGCTTAACCCACTGAGCCACACAGGTGCCCCATTAAAGAGAGGTTGGAGCAATGGGGCATCTGGGTGGCTCAGTGGGTTAAGCATCCAACCCTTGATTTCGGCTCAGGTCATGATCTCACGGTTCATTAAATTGGCCCTGCACTGACAGCACAGAGCCTGCTTGGAATTCTCTCTCTCCCTCTCTGCCCCTCCCCGGCTCATACTCTCTCTCTCTCTCTCTCTCTCTCTCTCTCTCAAAATAAAGAAATAAATTTTTAAAAATACAAATAAAAAATAGGGGTGCCTGGGTGGCTCAGTCAATTAAGCGTCCAGGTCTTGATCTCAGCTCAGATCACGAACTCATGGTTTGTGAGTTCGAGTCCCCCATAGGGCTCCATGCTGACAGCGCATAGCCTGCTTGGGATTTTCTCTCTCTCCCTGTCTCTCTACCCCTCCCCGTGCTCTCTCACTCTCAAAATAAGTAAATAAACATTTAAAACACTAAATTTTTTTTTAAATTTTGCAACATTGAAAATACTTTTAACAGTTTTCAAGTTTTGTTTTCATGCTCAGATTTTCAATTCATCTGGAAGTGGTTTTTGGTGTTAAAAAAGGATCAAGTAAAAAAGGGTGCCTGGGTAGCTCAGTTGGTTAAGCATCTGACTCTTGATTTGATTTTAGCTGGCGTCATGATCCCGGAGCCATGGGATGGAGCCCCATGTCGGGCCCTGCACTGCGCGGGGAGCCTGCTTAAGATTGTCTCTCTCCCTCAAAAAGAAAGAAAGAAAGAAAGAAAGAAAGAAAGAAAGAAAGAAAGAAAGAAAGAAAGAAAGAAAGAAAGAAAGAAAGAAAGAAAAAGAAGGAAGGAAGGAAGGAAGGAAGGAAGGAAGGAAAGAAAGAAAGAAAGAAAGAAAGAAAGAAAGAAAGAAAGAAAGAAAGAAAGAAAGAAAGAAAGAAAGAAAGAAAGAAAAGGGGCAAGTCATTAGCGCTATCAACGAGATGTGAATGAAAATGAAGCGTGCCACTTCCAACTAGAAATCCTAAGATCCTGCATGCTTCGCCATCTTCTCTTTTTCCCTCTGGCACAAGAATAGCAACATCTCAAGATGAAGGCAGCTTCTTCACCCTGGCTCCTGGAATGAAAAGGATACGGCCAGAATCACAGCCAATCTGTGAAAGACATGTAATGTGAGCAAAAAATAAACTTTTCTGCTTGTAAGAAATGAAGATTTAGGGGGGTTGCTGGTTAGCACTGCATAGCTTCGTCCAAGGTGACTGATACAAACTTCAAGCTGTCAAGTGTAAATACATTTTAAAAATATTTTTGTCACATATTTTATATCGTTTCTAAGTGTTTAGAGTAAATGTGAAAATTACATACCCACTGTGCTTTTCTTTTTTTATCACGGTAAAATATACATAAAATTTGCCATTTTAACCATTTCAAGTGTATAATTCAGTGGCATTAAGTACATTCAAAATGCTCTGAATGGCAACCATCGCTGCCATTTCCAGATATTTTCATCATTCCAAACAGAAACTCTATACCCATTCAACAATTTTTTAGTCCTTCCACCCCAAGCTCCTGGCAATCCTCTATTCTGCTTTTCGTCTCTACAAACTTGTATATTCTAGCTACCTCACATAAGCGGAACCCTACATTATTTGTCCTTTTGTGTCTGGCTTATTAACTTAGTATAATGTTTTCAAAGTTCATCCATGTAGGAGCATGTATGAGAAACTCATTCGTTTCTAAGGCTGAGTATTGTTCCTTTGTGTGTGTGCATGTGTGTGTGCGTGTATGCATGTGTGTACCCCCAACATCTCGTCTGTCCATTCATCTGCTAATGGACATGAGTTATTTCTACCTTTCTGGCTACTGTTATTATGCATTCTTAATTTAATAGTAGCTAAATACATACGTGCTATTATAGAAAAAGGTCTAAAATATTACACAAGAAACACTACCAGTGGGTGTCAATTTATTTATTTTTAAAAAAATTTTTAATGTCTATTTATTTTAGAGAGAGAGAAAGAGACAGAGCACAAGCGGGGGAGGGGCAGAGAGAGAGAGACACAGAATCCAAAGCAGGCTCCAGGCCCTGAGCTGTCAGCACAGAGACTGACGCGGGGCTTGAACTCATGAACTGTGAGCCGAAGTCGGATGCTCAACTGACTGAGCCACCCAAGCACTCCTGTTGGGTTCAACTTAGAATGGAGAAAACTTTTAGTCTTCATTCTATATATTCTTATATTATTTAAATTTGTTTTAATTTTTATGCAACTTAAAAAACTAATAAAGAGTTTTAAAAATAAATGTTTCCTTTTGATGAGAAGCGGGACAAACAAGAGACATAATGAGTCACTGAAAATATGGTTTGGTTTTGTTTTTATTAACTTTTTTTAACACTTATTTATTTTTTGAGAGACAGAGACAGAGCATGAGCTGGGGAGGGGACAGAGAGAGGGGGGGAGTCACAGATTCCAAAGCAGGCTCCGGGCTCTGAGCTGTCAGCACAGAGCCCGGTGCGGGGCTTGAACTCATGAACCACAAGATCACGACCTGAGCCCAAGTTGGATGCCCAACCAACTGAGCCACCCAGGTGCCCCTGTTTTATTTTGTTTTTAAATAAACTCTATACTCAACGTGGGGCTTGAACTTACAAACCTGAGATCGAGTCATGTGCTCTACCAACTGAGCCAGTCAGGTTTCCCTGCAAATGTGTTTTTAAAAATTATTTGTAAAAGGGGTGCCTGGGTGGCTCAGTCGGTTGAGTGGCGAGCCCCTGATTTCGGCTCAGGTCATAAGCTCATGGGTTCGTGGGTTTGAGCCCTGTATCAGTCTCTGTGTTCACATCTCGGAGCCTGCTTCAGATCCTCTGTCTCCCTCTCTCTGTCTCTCTCTGTCTCTCTCTGTCTCTCTCTCTCAAAAATAAACATTAAAAAAATAGAAAATCCTTTAAAAAATTATTAGTCAAAGCTCAGGGTGCCTCCACTAGTGGGCCAGCAACAGAACTTCCATAAATGACGAACATTAATTAAAAATTAAAACTACCCTGCAGGAAGCTGTAAATGACTAAATGACACTCTTCCACATGATACTGTCACTTTTTTTTCTCCTTTAATTCTCCTATTCTTCTGTACCAGATTTTATGGGCCATAATGATTAATGATTATTAGTAATAACAGTCCTTTTTGGACAAAGCTGAAGCTCATTACAGTATCATATTCCCTGAGCCTAAATGTGATTAAGAATACACTTCATTTCAGCTACATCATTTGCAGTAAAAACGCTACCTTGTGTAACTGCTCCTGGTTTTTAACTGAAAAAGCTACTGGGATTCCAGCTGTTCACACTGTGGAACACTGTTCCTGGCAGGCCCCAGGGAGCTCTCCTCCGCATCTCCCAGGTGCTTGAGAATGATGTTCCAACCCTGCTTCTTAACATCCTTGGAAGAGGTTACACTCCAGCAAATGGCAACCTGGAATCAAAGATCTGCCAGGCGGCCGGACGGCCTGGAGTGACGCTCAGCTACCTCCACCTTGTATGCAACGTGACCTGAACTTTCTGCTCTCGATTTCACGTTCTGGGCCAGTGGGACACAGCTGCCACGGTAGAAGCAGCTACTCACAGCGAGCCAACGGTGGTGCTCGGGGCCAAATCCCGACCGGGCTTCCAGGCCAGCACCACTCACACGAACCCAGGCTGCTGGTCAGTTTTGACCACAGATTCCCTCTCTTCCACAGGGCAGTCCGTCCAGGGTGAAGAGTCAGCCATTGAAGAGCTAGGTTTAATTTCAGCCGACATGTAACTAGAGCTCCCAGTGGCTGAGTCCAATGATCGCTTCCCAGTCTTGCGCTCTCCTGACTGTTGGGAGGCACTCGACACTGCAGGGCCCCTCACCCTCCCCTCTTCCTCTGGCCTCATTTGCTAGTCTCCTGGAGGTGAATGCAGGTTGCCTCCTCTATTCCCTCAATACTCCCTTTCAGAGGAATTTCTTTCTTATCCTATTCCAGACTAGCTTCTATTTTCATCTATGTGCCAAGGATTCCCAAATCCTGACCGCTTGGATGACTCTAGATTAGACCTCTCCCCAGGGCTTCAGGCAGAGTCACTAGCATTTGGATGCTGCCCAGCCTCCTCAGATTTAACGTCCAAAATGGAGTTAACTCCCACTCTCTCCCTGTCTCTTGTCTCTGCTACTGGATCCTCTCTTATCTCACTTCTTCCTATCTGGGTGATGAGTTGGTCCCACTCCACCCTTGACTTAGCTCAAAGAGTGACCCTTCCTTGGTGCGCCTGGGAGGCTCAGTCCGTTAAGTATCTGACTCTTGATTTCCACCCAGGTCATGATCTCACAGTCGTGGGATCAAGCCCCAGGTGGGCCCCTGGGCTGGGTGTGGAGCCGGCTTAAGATTCTCTCTCCTTCTGCCTTTGCCCTTCCCCCACTTGTGCTCACTTGCACGTGTGCGCTCTCTCTCTCTCTCTCTCTCAAAACAAAACACAACAACAACAACAACAACAAAAACAATCTTGAAAAAGAGTGATCCTCCCTAAGGACAAACCTTGCCATGCCATTCTCCTGGTTTATGTCCTTTGGTGGCTCCCTCCCTGCAGGGTCAAGCCCATCTCCTTGGCTGGCACATGTGGCCTTGCCTAATCTGGCCTCTGCCCACCCACTAGCACCCCACCCCCCAACACTCTTCTCTGTGCACTTGCCGGCCAAGTGCAGTTGCCAGAATAAGTCACGTTCTCCTGCTGCATGCTGAACCCTGCACATGTTGCAAATCCTTAAGAGCCTGTCTCCCTGAACTGAATTTCAGAATCACTTCCTCCAGGAAGCCTTCCTTGACTCCTGAGCTGAATGAGGTGACTGTCTTCCGGGATCCACAGCAGTCATTTCATAAATTTTGCCCCTAACGCCCTTTCATGTTTTCTTACTGGTCTCTTTATCCACTGGGAGTTCAAGAATAGGAAGCATGTCTTCCACACGCATGCGTAGGGCCCACCACAGACAGAAATGAGGCAATAAAAGGTATACATAAAGCCAGGTGAGGACAGTAACTTGTAACACTGATGGCGAAGTATGTAGTTATTTTTTTTTCTCTTCTGGTTTCCTACGTTTTCTAGTGTGTGTATTATACTACTCTCACACACTTTTAAAAAATTTTTGTTTTAACGTCTTATTTATTTTTGAGACAGAGAGAGACAAAGCATGAGCAGGGGAGGGTCAGAGAGAGAGGGAGACACAGAATCCGAAGCAGGCTCCAGGCTCTGAGCGGTCAGCCTAGAGCCCGAAGCGGGGCTCGAACTCACAGACCGTGAGATCATGACCTGAGCCGAAGTTGGACGCTTAACCGACTGAGCCACCTAGGCGCCCCACTACGTTCACACATTTTTGAAAATCAGTTAATTTTTAAGATGTGTCCAATCTCTCCTACATAGCTCCAATAAAAAGAATTCGCTGCCTAAGCAGTCAAGTTCCTTTCTCCTCAGATGCCTCTGGCTCCTTAAGACCCCTGCCTCAAGCACCACAAATTCTTCAGAACTGAGCAGCGTAGAAACACTTATTTCAACATTTTCAGCACACAGAAGGACCACCCACACACACACAAATTCCTTGGCCTTGAAAAGGTTACATTGCTCTACTAGCGGAGTGCCAAAACCCATTTTTGGCCAAATATCCGTCAGAACCTTGCTGTATTCGCAGCCGAACACAAGCAGAGAGGTACATTCACAGAACCCACCTAAGAGTTATACACGATGGAGATGATGGAGCTTCTGAGGGATATCTCTCTTGCCTTGTCAACTCAAGACACTAAGGAGGTGGGGGGGGGGGGGGTCCTTCCAAAAATCCCCCCCCCCTTTTCTTAACCAAAACATTAATTATCTTCTCAGCCACCAAAAATTTCAACCATGCACACTGGCTGGTAATTCTTTTAAATATGTGAAAAATAATCCAACCATACAACGTTCAGTCTGACATTTGCTATTGTTTTTCCCTAAAAGAAAACAAAAACCTGATTAGTTCCAAAAATAAAACATAAAGAAAAACTCAGTTGAGAAGCAAACCCCGTGGCTTAGAAGCCATCATTCTGATTAACAGCACATAAGTGTTACCTGACGAATGGATTCCTATCTTAAATGCAATTATCACAAATTCCTTGCGGTCCCCACTGTTTTTGTAGCTTTATGCCCAGCTCCTGAAACAATAACTTTAATAGCAATAAACGAAAACCCCACCTCAGCGCTTGGGCCGACTAGACTGTTTTCCCACCTCAGTCAGCAGGGACCCTGGGGGGAACGTGTTGAGCCTGAACTCGACAGCTATCCAGGAAGGTACCTACTTCTCTGTCCTCAGCAGTCCCTGCATCTACTCCTGGAGGGGTGCTTTCCACAATTAAGCCCATTTCCAAGGCCTGCTGAGACAATCAGGACAAGCAGAGCCTCTGCTCTCAGGAAATGCCTGCCTGAGCCATCGCTGGCCTCTGCTGAGGACTCTGCCATGCTGTTGGCCGCCTCAGAGCAAGGGGCTTCTGGCAGTGGGGCTGACGTACCATCAAATCAAGGGGCTGCTGGAGTACAAGAGTGTCTAATCTAAACTCCCTTTCTCCAGGCAGTCAGGGGAGTGGGGGGTGGGTGTGTGGGCAGGGATCATGCAGAAGAGAGAGACATGAGGGATAAAGGCGGGGGGGGGGGCGGGGAGAGGAGGAGGGTCGTGCAGCCTTTTCACTAAGAAAACTGAAAGGGTCTGGCAGGCATTTGTGTCACTGAGAAGATACTACAAACAAGCGTAGCATCTAGAAGGTACAAACTCCAAAATTTCTGATTCAGCTCCACACATACTACGTGCCTATGGGCACCTGCCATCACAGCCTGGGAACTTACCTCACGTAGATGATTCGTGTTCTCAGCACAGAGAAGAGGAGTTGTTAAAAGGGAGAAAAAGAAAATGTGAAAGCAGGTCAGAGAAAGATCAAAGGATTGATTCAAAGCCACGTGACCGTCAGAGACACTGTCACAGCCAGGAGACATCTTTTGTGCTTCAACCACCATTCATTTATTGCAAAGTGAAGTTTTGGTTCGGAACAAAAGGGAGATAGTCCACCAAGAATGAATTACACTAGTTACTGAAGTCAACTCGACAGACAGTGACATGTACTTAGCAGCGGTGGGTGGTTCTCAAAGTCAAAATTTATTAACTATTTCAATGTTCAGGCTGTACAGATTATTTTCAGATGTACATACAACATAATGATATCGTAACAAAGCTAATTTTTTTTTTATAAAATACTTCCTTAAGGATTAAAGATGCTAAAAAGCTTCAACCATTAATTAATTAAATATTTGATGCACATTTCAGGTACTCTAAAAGATCTAACATAAATACATAAGTTGCACAGCCGAGTAAGAAAAGCTATGACCCATATGGTTGCACATTTTACTAATCCCATATTAAAGTAGAAAACAACAAAATTGTGCCACATAAATTGAGCTGATTTTAGCAATCGTTTTATTAGATAGAAACTATGTCCATTTAAACCATCATTCCTAAGAGAGCTACCAAATAATAAAATGATTACCTGAAATCCCAAACTATATATAATACAGTCTTTACTATCCAAATTACCTTCCCTCTTGTTTGATACAGTACATCTGATTCCTCCATGATTTATGCAATGGCCAATAATAATGACAATTAGCACTAGTTATGAATACACAGTGGAAGTAATAGAGCTGGCCATACAAACATTTGAATCACTATTCCCATTGAGAATAAGGTCAGTAAGAAATAATGGTTAAAACCAATACATATTTAATCTATTCAACCACTTGCTATCTTTAGCAGTGAATGCTACCCCCCCACACACACACACATTAATTTTTCCCATAAAAATCTTGACATGTCAAAATGCTTTTTAATCTAGGTTTAGATTGCTAACAATGAAAAGATGTTCATCTTCTTTCTTACCTCCATGGACTTTATCAGGCCTGCAGTCACCAGGTGCACAGAAAGATGAGTAACTGGAAAGACAATTCGACCACAGCTGTTTGCAAAACAGAAGTGCTCTATTTTAAGGCAAGTATCTTTATCACACACATACACAGCAATTTATCCACTGGTGAACTTTATCATATGACAGTACAAAATTCAACGAAAAACTGAGGTATAACTTTACTTAATTAACATAAATACAAATGTCAGAAAGTGTAAAAGACATTCTCAATGTACTTAACATATTTTACCCATAACGAAATACGGAACTCTTTTCAAAGTTCTTGTATGTCCAGAAATACCCAAGATTCTGAATTCTAGAAAAAATACTAGAAATTAAATACTCTAAAATCTTTGCAATAAGGCTCTCCACATAAGGCTACCTTTGATATAAGGCTACTTCAACTTGGTTTCTGAAAATAGCAAAAATGTGCACCAAAATTTAAGCTATTCTGAACTAAAGAGAGGACTTGGTCTCATGTGGGATGGTGAGATGATGAGCTTATTGAGCAAAATTAAACTTAAGCAAAAAGCAAATTTTAAAATACATCCAAGAAAAACTTTTCCTATCATTTTTTAACATAAGCCTGAACTACTGCGATATAAAAATGGTTGAATGTATAAGGTACTATTTAGTGCAAAACAGACATATATATACCTTTACTTAAGTAATTTAAATAGAATAGCATTTATAACTCGGTATGTATAATATATTTAAAAAATCTACATTCTGTGACCTTTACAAAAGTAGATATATTCTTTACTTTCAAGTTAGAAATGGCGTAACAGTTTTACCTTTGGATATTTCCAGTCAATGGCTGTATACAGTGAAAGATAATATAAATCTAAGTCATAAGCCATTCAGTACACTAACATGTAAGCCATTAGTTTGGGGCCCAAAAGTGAAAAGTGAGGGATACTACGTAAAGTGGAAAAAAATGTACCCTAGATTTCTGCTTGTTCAAAAACGTATAGTCTCCACGTATTTTTAGTTACTGAATAGTCTGATGCAATGACATTCAGTGAAGAAATCTGATTACTAACAGTACTCACGTTAAAAATGTTTTCCGTGAAATGAAAGTAGATAGTATTCATTGTGTCTAAATACAAAGGTAAACTAATGACAGCGTAAATTATTTTAAGTTTGATCATTACTGCGCCTGTTTCCTTTGCCAAACTCCCAGTGATATTAAGAGAAAAAAAAATTCTAATTATTTTCACCTATTAATTTAATCAGGTACTCTAGAAAAACACTGTTCTAAGGGGGAAGTTCAACAGGAAATGCTTCTTAAATTGCCAAATTAGATCAAAATAAGGGAAACAAAGAGGGACTCAAAAAATTAGACTATGTAAATGAATAGATAATAGTAACAAAAAAGCTGAATAATATCCCAGATTTGGAGGGGACTCCTGGCTGGCTCAGCCAGAAGAGCATGTGACTCTTGATCTTGGGGTCATGGGTTCAAGCCCCATGATGGGCGTACAGAATTACGTAAATAAATTTTTAAAGCTTTTTTGGCATATGAACAAAAAGAGTTTAAGACTGTGGACGGATGAACGGAAGTTTCCATTAGGACAGACATACACAGAGTAACCGGAGGATCCACAACCTAAATCCCACTTCCACAGTGGTATCAGGCACCAGCTGGTTGTGGGGGTCTCCGGCTGATTCCTAGAGGGACAGGCACAAAGCACCCTCAAGTTCTCATTGGCACCAAACTCAGATTTCTCCTTTGTAAAAATGTCCTGACATTGGTTAATAGTAGAGGGCAAAGGAAAGCAGCTCCAAGTGTAAAGGTTAAGTGTTCCTTCATTTGAAGGCATCTAGAAATCTGCTTATTTAGTAATTAACCACACATGCCACTGACTTCAAACACTCGGGACTTCTAGAGACAGCCACAAATCAGCCACAGCTTCTGCCCACAGAATGACTTACTCTTGTAACCGTGGCTAATCGCAACAACTTCAACTCTGGGTAAGATCAGTTTTCTACTCTGACTACACCAGACAAGGCCAATCACTAAGTACTTGCTACTACTACCTGTTTGTCACGTCCAATCGGCAAAATGCCCTAAACATGGTGGCCTGGGTTGGCGTTCTGCGCAATCTCCCAGCAGAACAATTATGGCACTTTCAACATCTCCTCCTCAAGAGAAACTGCCCTGCCCACAGCAATATCCCCGCCTCAGAAAGATGGCTCTCCCGGAGCCTGGAGGCCTGGCTTAGAAAACCACTCCCATTCCTTAGTGATGGTAATGCTATTCTGGAATTTGAACCGAGAAAGAAGAATCAACCAGTGTGTGCCAGGTGAAGACAACACCGGAAGGGGTGCGTTGCTGAGGGATGCCATCTCCGAGCGGCAGAAGAGAAATCAGAACCGCCAGACTCAGGCAGCTGCTGCTCAGTCTTTTACAACAAACACCCATTACTTCCGTTGCTCACAGGTTTCCTGTGAAACGTGAACCCATAAATACAGTGAGACTAATGTATTTTTGAGTTACTGCTAGTTACACTTTTTTTCTCTCAATTTTTTTTTGACGTTTATTACTGAGAGAGAGAGAGAGTGTGAGCAGGGGAGGGGCAGAGAGAGAGACACACACAGAATCTGAAGCAGGCTCCAGGCTCTGAGCTGTCAGCACAGAGCCTGATGTGGGGCTCGAACTCACGAACAGTGAGATCGTGACCTGAGCCGAAGCCGGATGCCTAACCAACTGAGCCACCCAGGTGCCCCAGCAAATTTTGTTTTTTAGGATGACCAACTAGGGTCAGAGACTTACTTTCAGAATAGTTAATAAAAGTATTAAGTAAAAATAAAAGAATGGTTAAGACATTAGTACAGTACATTTTATGAAAAAGCTGCCATAATTCTCATTACCCTGTAAATATAAGGAACGAGAGTCATTATTAAAGTATTCAGTGACTAGCAATTGGGAATTCTATTCCTAAGAATGGTTGCTATGAATAGTACTGAATACATTTGTAGCAAAGAACACCTCTCTTTGAAACTTTTTTTCCTAAACATTTTTAGTAAATAACACTACAAAAGTAGGGTGTCCAAGATCCTGGATCGTAACTCCATCGGGTCTGATGTCCACATTTGTACTGAAGATTATTAACATTCACCCAGCATACTCATGAGATTTATTAAAACTGTAGTCAGTAACCAAAGGCCTTTGGGGCATATGTACAAAAGTAGACAGCTGTTAAGTATTCAGTCAAATACCACATTAGCAATATGACTCGTCAAAAAAAATGCCAGTGGAGCTCTACCCATTAAAAGTTAGTCAGACTGCAAAACGCGACCTTGTAAGTGATCTTCCAAACCATTTGGGGAAGCGTTGTTTACGGCTAGTATTGAGCTTTCCTTCAATTATTTTACTGACATAATTTCCTAGAGGAATTTCACAATGATTATATTCACGGTGAGGGATTACGTTTAAAAAAATCTGGGCTTAGTATTTGTGAAAAGGACCCTCAGGTTAAACCAATAACAAAATGAATCTTTTGCACAGAACGGAATGGGTTTTTCAAAGGGTACCTGCCAGGGTGAGGCCAGCTGATGTCACCTCTGTGGGCCCCGCAGGGCCCAGCACAGCAGTGATACTTGTTAGGCAAACACTCCTACTACGTGCACACAAAGGATTTAAATAAATAAATAACTTTCCTACAGCAATGCCACAGGTTAATTAACTATCAAGTCTTGTTTTGGAGATGACCCCCTCCCCGTCCCAGTAATTCAGTGATTCTTGCACTTCCTGTAAGTACTATGAAAGGATGTGGACTTAACACACGCTAGGAAATCCAGTCCCCGGGAGTGCAGAGAGGCTCCCTGCTTCTTGAGCTTTTCTACCAAGGTACCCCCAAGACAGGCGGAAGAGAACTGCACGCAACAGCAAGGACTGTTCATAGGGATGGAGCCCGCCTCTCTCCACCCCCTGGCATCCTGCCACCATTCCTGGACTATCTGAGTATGAGAAGCACAAGGTCAGGTAATAAAAAGGCATTAAAAAAACCCAACCAACAGGAACACATGATCTTTCTTGTGTCTGTGCGTCTCTGTATCTTTAGGCAAGTGAACACAAACTCAAATTAACTTGAGGTAATGAAGAGAATCGGTTTAATAGTCTTAGAAACCATTAAGTGTACATCAATTGATGAACCGTAAAAAGCATCAACAAGCAATTCTACGGCTTCAACCCGATTAGTTATCTTGTAGAGAGTTGGAAACCCACTTCAACAAACCCACTTCCTGACACTGACAGTACAACTCAACTCACAATAAAATCTACCCATCTCTTCATTAAAACACATTTCTACAATCCAAAAACCTTTCATGATAAAGCACTGAACAAACTAGAAATACAGGAAAGGTTTCTCAACCCGTTCAAAGAGCATCTATGAAAAACCCGTAGCGAACATCATACCTAATGGTGAAAGACTGGAAGTTTTCTCCCTAAGATCAGGAATAAGACAAGGATATCCACTCTCACCACATCTATTTGAGACTTCTAGCGAAGTTCTAGCTGGGATAATTCAGTAAGACAAAGAGATAAAAGGAAGGAAGAAGTAAAATTATCTCTCTTTGCAGATGATATGTAAAAACCTGTGAAGAATCCTCAAAAAACTATTAGAACTATTAAAGCTCAGCAAGGTTCCAGGACACAAGGTCAAGATAGAAAAATCAGTTGTGTTTCTATACACTAGCAATGAATAATCTGAAAATGAAATTAAGAAAGCAACTGCATTAACAATAGCATCAAAAAGAATAAATACTAAGAATAAATTAAACCAAAGAAGTGCAAGTCTTCTGTACTGTAATCTATAGAACACTGAAGGAAATTAAACAAGACTTAAGTAAATGGAAAGACATACTGTGTTCATGGATTGGAAGGCTCAATATTGTTAAGAGGGCAGTACTACTCTGATTGATCTACATTCTCAATCAGAATTCAATGCAATTCTCTATCAAATTTCCAACTGCCTTTTTTTGCAGAAGTGGACAAGCTGATACTAAATTCATATGGAAATGCAAGAGATCCGTAACAATCCTGTAAAAGAAGAACTCACACTTCCTGATTTCCAAACTTACTCCAAAGTCTTCTCTGTGGTTCTGGAATAACAGACATATAGATCAATGGAAGAGAACTGAGTGTTCAGGAGAAATAAACACATACATCTATGGCAATCTGGTTTTGACAATTATGCCAATACCACTCAATGGTGGAAAAAAGAGTGTTTTCAATGGTAGAGGAACAACAAACAGGATACCACCTCGAAAAAATGAAAGTGGACCCCTACCTCATACCATATACAAAAATTAACTCAAAATGGATCAGATCCCTGAAAGTAAGACCTAGAACTATAAAATTTTTAGAAGGAAACATAGGAGTAAATCTTCATGACCTTGAGTTTCTTAGATACAACACCAAAAGCAGAAGAGACAAAAAAGATAAACTGGATTACGTCGAAAATTAAAACTTCTTTGCTACAAGGTGCGCCTGGGTGGCTCAGTTAGTTAACCAACTCTTGGTTTCAGCTTGGGTCATGATCTCATGGTTTGTGAGTTTGAGTCCCATGTCAGGCTCTGTGCTGCTGGTGTGGAGCCTGCTTAGGATTCTCTCTCTCTCTCTCTCTCTCTCTCTCTCTCTCTCTCTCTCCCTGCTTCTCCCACTGTCTTTCTCTCTCAAAATAAATAAATAAACTTAAAAAAATTTGCATGCAACGACATAGCAGATAAAGGGTTAGTATCCAAAATCTATAAAGAACTTATTAAACTCAACACCCCAAAAACAAATAATCCAGTGAAGAAATGGGCAAAAGACATGAATAGACACTTCTCCAAAGAAGACATCCAGATGGCTAACAGACACATGAAAAAATGCTCAACATCACTCATCATCAGGGAAATACAAATCAAAACCATGATGAGATACCACCTTACACCTGTCAGAATGGCTAACATTAACAAATCAGGCAACAGCAGATGTTGGCGAGGATGCAGAGAAAGAGGATCTCTTTTGCACTGTTGGTGGCAACGCAAGCTGGTGCAGCCACTCTGGAAAACAGTATGGAGGTTCCTCAAAAAACTGAAAATAGAACTACCCTACGACCCAGCAATTGCACTACTAGGCATTTATCCAAGGGATACAGGTGTGCTGTTTCGAAGGGACACATGCACCCCCATGTTTCAAAGGTACACATGCACCCCCATGTTTATAGCAGCACTGTCGACAATAGCCAAAGTATGAAAAGAGCCCAAATGTCCATCTTTGGATGAATGGATAAAGAAGATGTGGTATATATACACAATGGAGTATTACTCGGCAATCAAAAAGAATGAAATCTTGCCATTTGCAACTACGTGGATGGAACTGGAAGATATTATACTAAGTGAAATTAGTCAGTCAGAGAAAGACAAAAATCATATGACTTCACTCCTATGAGGACTTTAAGAGACAAAACAGATGAACATAAGGGAAGGGAAACAAAAATAATATACAAACAGGGAGGGGGACAAAACAGAAGAGACTCATAAATATGGAGAACAAACTGAGGGTTGCTGGAGGGGTTGTGGGAGGGGGGGTGGGCTAAATGGGTAAGGGGCATTAAGGAATCTACTCCTGAAATCATTGTTTCACTATATGCTAACTAATTTGGATGTACATTTTAAAAAACTAAAAAGAAAATTTAAAATAAAGAAAATTAAAAAAAAATTGCATGCTACAAATGATACCCTTAAGCAAGTGAAAAGACAACCCTCAAACTGAGAGAAAAGATTTGTAAATCATGTATCTGTTAAGGATCTGGTATCTAGAATATGTAAAGAAGTCTTATCATTCAACAATAAAAAGACAACCCATTTTTTAAATGGGAAAATTATTTGAATAGACATTTCTCCCAAAGGTACATAAATCATTATAAGTAAATGAAAATATGCTCAATATCATTAGTCATTAGGGAAATGCAAATCAAAATCACAATGAGGGGTGCCTGGCTGGCTTAGTCAGAATCTGAAGCAGGCTCCAGGCTCACAAACCATGAGATCATGACCTGAGCCGAAGGCAGGCGCTTAACCGACTGAGCCATCCTGGTGCCCCAATTTAATCTGATTCTGATTCCTATACAGGTATGCCCATCTCATAAGACCTCATTATTACATACATGAAAAGTCAAACCTAAAAAACATATGCTAGGGGATAATAACACAAAAGAAGTTTGACTCACAGGAAGGATTCCCTAATTGAGTTCCTGTACACATCCATTATTGTGTATATGAAATATGATGAAGTTTACCAAACTTTTTTTCCATACAAATGTTTGGAAACCTATTTATTACAAAAAGTGGGATGCACCTAATTATTTCTTGCATGCTACAGTCCTCCTACCTCTGCCTTGCACTGCAGCATACAAAGGTGCATAAATTTTTAAAATGTATAATAAGGGGCACCTGGGTGGCTCAGTCTGTTGCGTGTCTGACTCTTGATTTTGGCTCAGGTCATGATCCCAGGGTTGTGGGATGGAGCCCCACGTCAGGCTCCGTGCTAAGCATGGAGCCCACTTGGGATTCTCTCTCTCTCCCTCTGCCCCTCTGCCCCGGTCATGCTCTCTCTCTAAAATAAATAAAATGGGAAAAAAAAAACTGTAGTAAAAAATTTAAAAATTACTTAAGAAAAAGACAAACATATATGTTGCTCAACTTCCACCTGATCTTTTTAAATTGAGTTAATTGGGAAAGTTAATAAAATGTGATTTCCCTTAAATCATTATAAGACAAATCTTATCAAGAAAGGGACCATGACCCATTATTCTAATTTTACAACTATGATTTCTACTATTTATAATAGTAAATAGTGGTTTATAATAGTAAACTTCCAAATGATAAGAAAAATTGAATAAAAATACAGACAAGAAGCTAGGCAGTTTATCTCAAAGCAAAAAATCTAAACTTTCCAATTCTGTCCTATGAACAAAAACCTTTCACTTGAAACTTACAAACCTTACATCAATTTCATGATTTTGCATTTTTACCTCCAAGTGTTTCATATAAAAGATTCGCTATGGCTAAAACAATAAAACAAAATAAATGCACGTATAGCTATGGCCACACACACACCCTGCTTGTATCACAGTTCAGGATTTGTAACACGAATACTATTCTCCACTAAAAACGTGGACTTCTCCTGCCTTCTGTATGGCAGAGAAGGAAAACACGGAAACCCACCAGAGCTGTCAGATCAAGCTTGTAGCACACAGCTAAAAAATATGTAAATTGAACCATTCATTGTATATTAATACAACAAAAACACCTGTCATTACTTATGTGTTCTTTCTTTAAAAACAAATCACCTTGGGGCGCCCGGGTGGCTCAGTCGGTCAAGCATCCCACTTCGACTCAGGTCACGATGTCTTGGTTCCTGAGTTCAAGCCCCACACCAGGTTCTCTGCGATCAGTGCGAAGTTCGCTTCAGATCTTCGGTCCCCCTCTCTCTGCCCGCCCCTGCTCGCAGGCGCTCTCTTTCTCTCTCTGCCCCTCTCAAAATAAATAAACTTTTAAAAAAATGAAATAATTAAAGTCTAAGGGGAGGGGAAACTACCTAATACAAAATTGTGTGAAATTTTAGTTTCAGTGTTAATACAATGTTGCATAAATAAAGCAAGATCACTTCTTCAGATATAAATGACATCGCATTACTTAGTTCTGGTAGGTGAAATCCAAATATTTATTCCCTCAGGCTTTCATTCACTAAATGTCATTTATGTTTTCACTATGCTTGGTATAGTGTTAAATCAAAGGATTCTCACCAAAGCTACTTTAATTAATTTTCTTAAATTATAGCATAAATGCAGATTATCAAGTTCAATTCACTAAAACAATAAACTGACAATTAAATTGACACTAATGGCCCAAACTTTAAGTACTTACTGGAGGGCGCCTGGGTGGCTCAGTCTGTGAGGGGCTCTGCCCCTCCCCTGCACGCCAGTGCTCGCTCTCTCACTCTCTCTCAAAATAAATAAATAAACTTAAAAACTCTACTGAAAGTCTGAGTTCCTGATACACTTGTCCCAAGCCATCCTTCCTGGCATCTAGGGTGTCTACAAGCAACATTTGCTCTTTATTTGACCTATAAGAAGGGGCTCCAAGGCCCCAAAGAAAATATTTAAAAAGAAATCCTTCATGCTTTCTGATGTTATAAAATAGAAGTATGTCCAAAGACTACTGAACTAAAAATCTGAAAATCAGGTTTCGGGGGCCTGACCTGATACTAGGGTGACCAACTCTCCCAGGTGACCATCTCTACTGAGATCAAAGGATCTCCCCGGATGGGGGGGGCCTTCAGTGGTAAAACGAAGAAAGTCCCAGGTAAATCAGGATGACAGCTAACTCATAAGCCAGTGGGAGCACAGTTCCTTGGCCGCTGACATTTGGACAAGATAAAGGGCAAAGGAAGGGGACATGGTAGACCAGAAGTTCTCTAGGGCTTTAGTTCTTTTTTTTTTTTTTTAATGTTTATTTTTTTTTTTTAATTTTTTTTTCAACGTTTTTTATTTATTTTTGGGACAGAGAGAGACAGAGCATGAATGGGGGAGGGGCAGAGAGAGAGGGAGACACAGAATAGGAAACAGGCTCCGAGCCATCAGCCCAGAGCCTGACGCGGGGCTCGAACTCACAGACCGCAAGATCGTGACCTGGTTGAAGTCGGATGCCTAACCGACTGCGCCACCCAGGCGCCCCTTAATGTTTATTTATTTTTGAGAGAGAGACAGAGCATGAGCGGGGGAGGGGCAGAGAGAGACGGAGACTCAGAATCCGAAGCAGGCTCCAGGCTCCGAGCTGTCAGCACAGAGCCTGATGTGGGGCTCAAACCCACGAACCATGAGATCATGACCTGAGCTGAAGTCGGATGCTTAACTGACCCCTAGGGCCCTTTAGTTCTAATTTACTGTCACGCTATGAAATATTTACACCATATTTGTTTGGACTGTATGTTGCATACTATAAGTGAATGTACATTTATGTAGGATCGGAGAGCTCTGGAAATATTTTGTGAAGCTATGTATGAAGTTTGGGGTTACAGAAGCTTAATAGTGAAGCACAGCTAGGAGGTTTCAGTTTTTTATTTTTCATTTCTATAACAAAGAGGAAAAATAAGCTGCTTTTAGAAAATATCAAGCCAACAAAGGAAATCCTTCCAACACCAATATCCAATGTAACCCCATCTTCCCCACCTCCCAGGTCACAGGAGACCTAAGGAAGACATCTGGACCCAAACTTAAAAACAGAATACTACTTTGACTTACTGACAGCCACTGTGAAAGAACGTATTTCTACATTTTTAAGAAAGGAAGAACTTACAAATGTGTGGTGACAAGTAACTGCGAAAACCAAGAGCCAAGCAAATGCAAATGCCAGTTTCAACCAGCAACCCACAGTACAAAAGAGCCATAAAAGAAAAAGATAAATAAGGCCTTGGATTGTTAAGAGTATGTTCGCTTTTAAAGGCATTCTGTAATTTGTATCTTTAATCTGGAAAAAAACCCACCATCTTAGAGGATACAAAACAAGATATACCTAAGATTAAGTTACAATCTCACATGTGGTAAAACGAGAACCAACATTCGGGTTTCCTCTTTCCTCACTGAGCATTCTAATAATTTAGGATAACATCTGACTTACTGGTATTAACACAGATCCTAATGAAAGTATCTGTGCTGTGACGATGGAGTTATGAGAAACGTCCAAATGCACAACTAAAAAATCGTCCTACTGAATGGCTTTTTTAAAAGCAGTAACATTCAGGGAAAAGTTTCAAGAAAAATGCCTCTGTTCCTCAAAAATTACAATGTCCATGATATAGTCTCTTAACTCATGAAGTATTCTATAATTTCTTATCACCATTCTTAGTAAATGGGTAGCTGGATTAGGCACTAGACGTCCTTGGTCTGTCACCACCAACAGGAGATTTCTTGTTCCTTAAGGGCAGCCTCAAAGTCTGTGCGTGTGTTCACACATGCGGCTCTACATGTGCACTTGTGGGTGTGGGCTTCTCCTTGCCTCTTCACACAGAAATCTCTCCCCCCAAATCAGTCAACGATAGCATGTGCCCAAATCTGTCACAGACACTGTGGGGCTATGAAGGTGTGTGCCGGAAAGAGGGCCCCAGCCCTCAAGATAATTATAATTTATTTGGGGACATAAGACATACTTCCATGAAGGCTTCCCAGTGCCAGCAAAATGGATGGCTGCCATATTTTTATTGGTAATATGGGGATGCTTTCATCTGCATATTATTCGCATGAACCACAAGGCCTTAATCAAATAGGTAAGAAAAAATAAATCCATGCCATTTATTTCAAATATATTAAAATACAATAAGTAGACAATAAATAACAGAATTTGAGTATATAATAAGCAGCATAGCAGTGTGCAATGGTAAAAAAGATGGGGTGAGATTCTTTTCATGGCCAAAATGTCACATAAACTCAGAAATTAGGGAAAAGGAATGGTTTTGCTATTACCCCAGCAACGGCAATGGCAAAGAAGTGTGGCTTCTTGAGGCTTTTCTCAAACCCTAAACATGTGTTAAGAATAAGCTGCTGGGCTAAGTAGGTTTTCAGACATCCAGGTTTGGGCCCTCATTCCTCCACAGTCATATCCTCTCTTGCCCTGGTTGTCTACTTGTGCTAGTTGACGTTTGAACTAGATGATAGCTAATAGTCTTTTAATGAACACTTCTGTTCTGTAAGAAATATATCCAGGCCCCATCTCCTCTCCACCCACCCTCTCCACTCCCACTAAATTGCAGTCTATAACATTAAATTATTTGTGAATCTATGACTTTAATTTTTTGTGTTTATATATTAACTTCTTTACGGCAACTGGTTAACAAAGCAAAATCTTAATTCATATTGCTAAATTTTAGCACTAAACAGTCAACAGTTTTATATTATCTAATCCTAATAATCTACCCAGATTAATGTGGCATATTATTCAATATTGTTACAAGAAGTTTTGGTGTAGCTGCAATTCAACATGGTGAAGCTCAGATCAAACAATTATGTATTCACTGCTTTTAGCTGGCTTAAAACTGGCTTAGCTACATAGCAACCAAGAGTAAGGAAATATTTAATTTCTCTTTTTATGATAATCCCGTGACAACATCTAAATATGACTTTGGTATAAAAAGGCTACATAAACATCCTTTCATCTGCTAAGTCTTATTAAACCCACGGAAAAAAATTAAGAGAAGTAGATAAATATGGGTTGTAATATCAAACTATTTCTATTATCATTCCTATGTTGGAAATATTCTTGTTTGGACATCTGAATGTTAGGACAATTATCACCTAGTAACAGCAGTGAATGAATTCAAGTAAAATGAACTCCAATAAAATGCTAAAACAATACAAGCTCCCCTCATTCTGAAATACTCTGTTGAGTCACTTCAGTAAAAAGATAAAAGAAATCCAAAACGGAAAAAAGAAAACATGCTCAAGCTTCCGTAAAGCTGTATGATAAGGTGAATAACAGAAACAAAAATAAATCAAGGAATTGAGAAATATGCTAGGAAAGTTTTTCAAATACTATCCTTGCTCATATCTAGCTCCATTATACAGTTTAAAATTTGGCCAAATTTTTAAAGTATTTGTTAAACAGTTCCTGCATGTGACATATGTTTCCAGGATACTTCTGACATTGATATGAGAGATTATAAAACATTTAGAAATAAAAATGTTACTCTCCAACAAAAAAAAACACTGTAACTTCCAAGCTTCTTCTGAATTTCATAAGATGGGAAAACATTTGGAAAATGGTACCTTTTGGCTTTAAAACGTTCAAATACTATACTTTAAAACAAACACAAAAAGTGTAATTGTTCAAGGCAAGAAGAAGACAGGCATAAATAAAATAAGGTCCTAAAATTTATTCTAGGAGTCATTGTTTTCCCTTCACGGTCTCAATCCTACTTACTCCATTATCAGTACATTTTTTCATCCCTTCAGCTGGGAAGGGTAATTTTTACCCTACCAACAGGACAGTAGTACCACTGCAGCACTCACCCAGCAAGAAGCACATGATGACTAAGAAGGAGAGTCAACTCTTTCTATCAAACGAAGTGTGTGCAAGAATTGATTTGCAATGCATTAATTTAGGAACTCAGCAGAGAGGCTTCTACTATATCTAGCTGATCTAAACTTGAGCTCATGGTAACACTGCACGAAGCTATGGTAGATAAAAGTGATAGGTAATGCCAAGAGAACAATCCCACTGACAACACAAACTCCTCCAAGAATTCTTCCGGGCATGGTGATAGGATACATATCTCCATAGCCAACTGTAGTCATAGAGATAATCACCCACCAGCAGGCAGCAGGGATGCTGGCGAAGTCCTTGTTGGATGTTTCCAGGTCCAACCCATGTTCAAGAAGCTGAGAAAGTGCACTAAAGATTGCCATGGCAACACAAATGAAGACAAGTAACATAACCATCTCTCGATAACATCGTTTGAGAGTCAAACCAAGTGTCTGGAGACCAATGAAGTGACGGGCAAGCTTAATCACCCAAAAAATCCTCATCATTCTAAGCACCCTCAAGGTGACTCCAGCCCTCTGGAGTTGAGAGTTCTCGCCTGTAAATACTGTCATTAACACGGAGATGTAATACGGAGTGATTGCCAGTAAATCAATGATGTTCAGGGGTCTCTTGACAAACTCACACTTGTTTTTGGAGACGATGAACCTCACGATGCACTCTGCAGTGAACCAACCTATGCAGATAGCTTCAATTATCCTGTCAAGAGAACAAAGGGAGAATTGATCATTTTATTTTTAAGCATTTTAACAGCTCTTAGATATCTTCAGATAATACTACATTGACATACTAATTCAGTTACTTTTTCCAGAAAACATAAAGAACAGACAGCATTACCAACATCATCAGACCCACCAGGACACAACAGAACAACAAATATAATTCAAATGAAAATTGAACTTGATAAAGTTTCTATTTATATACTGCATGTGGTACCACTATTTTTCTTTTCTTTTTTTTTTTTTGCTTGTCACCAATTCTTTAAAAAACTTGATCTCTTATTTGTTGTTTTAAAATTACCTTATATGCAGCTAGCCACAATATGAAATGTTACTTACGCTGTGAGGACAGTTGTTCCCAACTGTGACGTCACTTATGATGTGGGTCAGAATGCCTTTGTTCCTACAGATGGTGGACATATCCAAGTTTTCATCAATTCATTTCTTGGTAAATAAGAGTGAGCTCAAGATCATTTCCTAAAATGTTACTCTACTTTCATTTCCTATGAGCTTGTGTGGGAAACACTGAAGCCGAGCCAGCTTTTTGGGCTATGCAAAAGTGCCAGTGCCCTCACCAGGATGGCCACCGGGTCATGACCATCCTCATCACAAGGGTCGTGGTGGAAAAAAGGCTAAGGACTCCTGCACTGGAGCAAAACGATCACTAAATTTTCCCCAAAGATCCAGCAAGTTTGTTTGTTTGTTTTCCATAGCTGGTTTTATGCAACACGTATTCTAAAATATAAGGCCACAGTTTACCTAGAGCAGTATTTACCAACCTTTCCACATCACTGCGCACATTGAAAATAATAATATTTACATAGCACACTGTCAGCAACGGGCAGTATTCTCGAAGTAGAAGCCACCAGCCGGGGGGGGGGGGGGGGGAATGGGCTCTGGCTACCCTGGCCCTCGCCTGCACTCCTCAAGGCTGAGGAAATTAAATCTCAGCACACTGTTTTGGAAGCCTTGATCCAGAAAGGGAGGTAATTCTGAGGTAATTTTTAATCAAATTACCTTTTGAAACTCTAAGCAAAAGTTGTAATTATTACAGCATCATTTATTTTTCTCCACATAATTCTTTCCTGCCACTGACTCACCCCCCGAACACCAGAAGAGAGAGCAAAGAAATTGGAGTAGGTGGGATGGGAGGGCCCAGGGGGCAACATTCTGAAAAGAATGACAAGTGCATTCCACAGATCACAAGTTGTGCATTCCACAAGATCACAATAAAATGAACCATGGTCCCCTCCTGTAGGGTTGGCAGAACTGTAAAGGTTAATTTTATTTGCTTTCTTTTGAATAGGTAGTAGATTCACATGGTTTAAATTTAAAAGAGGAGAAAACAGAGTAAGGAGGGGCGCCTGGGTAGCTCAGTCAGTTGAGTGACTGACTCTGGACTTCGGTTCAGGTCATGATCTCATGGTTCGTGGGTTCCAGGCCCATGTAAGGCTCTGCACTGACAAGCACAAAGCCTGTTTAGGATTATCTCTCCCCCTCCCAACTCGTGCGTGCTCTCTCTCTCTCTCTCTCAAAAATGAATAAACATTAAAAAAAAAAAAAAAAAAGAAAGAAAGAAAGAAAAAAGAGAGTATGGAAAGAAAATCTTCACTCTTGCCCCATCCCCCAGTTACTGGGCCACAATCCCTTTGGAGGCTCTAGAGGAGAATCCACTCCTTGCCTCTTCCAGCTTCTGATGGCTGTGGGCATTCCTTGGCTTGTAGCCATGTCACTCTAGTCTCTGCCTCCATAGTCCACTGCCTCCTCCTCTTCTGTCAGAGTGTCAAATCCCTCTGCTCCCTTCTCATGAGGATACATGTGACAGCATTCAGGGCCCACTGGGCTAATCCAGGATAACCCCCAACTCAAGATCCTTAATCTAATCAATCTGCGAAACCCCTGATGCCATATAGGTAACACCCACTGGCTCCAGGGATCAGGACCTGCTATCTATGGGGTAAAGAAAGGGGGGAGGATTTTTCAGCCTACCACACAAAGTAACCACACCAAGTCAGCAGAAGTCACAGTTGCCCCCGCCATTTCCCTGTTGTATATTATCTGCTGCTCTGCTCATGAATCCCATAACTCTGCAATTGGCAGCAGCTTCCCTGTCCCTACCAGGCCATCAGTAAAAGCTCCTGCCATGGTGGCCTCTTTGAACCTGGAGGCTTAGAAAATTGGGAGATTAAATGAAACTTGGCAGATCTAGAAAACCGGAAGCTGCATTTTTTCAATATGTAGTTTCTTTTTTAATATTCATTTATTTTGGGGAGAGTGAAAGTGGGGGAGGGGCAGGCAGAGAGAGGGAGACAGAGGATCCAAAGCCTGCTCTGCTCTGACAGGCTGACAGCAGTGAGTCCAACGCGGGGCTTGAACTCACAAACTGTGAGATCATGACCTGAGCCAAAGTCAGATGCTCAACCGACTTAGCCACCCAGGTGCCCCTCAATATATAGTTTTAACACACATAATACCACATATCACCTCTCCTTGGTAATGCTCATCGAATATTCCATAGGTTCCCCCATATTTCCAGTCCCCCTGCAGTTAGGCAGAGTCATACGACCAGTATGGACCAATGAACTATGAGCAAAATGACTCTATCACTTCTAGGCAAAAACACTGAAGAGTAAATGCTGATTCTCTTCCCTTCCATGGCAACCTGGAAGTCATGAGTCCCCCTAAATGGCTACAAGATGGTTGGGGCCCCTATCAGCCCAAGCCCCTGAGTGTCTGTATAGAGAAAGACAGACATTCTCCACCCTGACTGTGATTGGATATGATATGTGAGCAACAAATAAATCTTGGTTGTGTTAAGCCACTGAGATTGCTAAATTGGCTGCTATTCTAGGTAATAAGCTGGTAAATACAGTAAGTAGGAAGATGCATACTCAAAAGAGACTGCAGGGGCGCCTGGGTGGCTCAGTCGGTTGAGCGTCCGACCTTGGCTCAGGTCATGATCTCACGGTTTGTGAGTTCAAGCCCCGCGTCGGGCTCTGTGCTGACAGGTCAGAGCCTAGAGTCCGCTTTTGCTTCTGTGTCTCCCTCTCCCTCTGCCCCTAATCCACTCGCATTCTGTCTCTGTCAAAAATAAATAAACATTAAAAAAAAAAATTTTTTTTTTTTTTTAAAAGAGAGACTGCAGCAGCACACAGTGGTGATAGCGATCATTTTCTCAGGTTGGCTGTGGTTAAAACGCCCCAGTCCTACAGCTAAAGTACTGTGTCTCTCCTCTAGCCACACAGGACCAGGAGTGCCCCACCTGTTGCCAAAGGCCTGCCGAAGGGGCCTATCAAGCGGCAGACTCACAGTGGTCTTGCAAGGGCCCTCCCAGCAATAAAACCCTCACATTCCACTAAATTAAGAAAAGCAAAAATGCCAATTGTGCCAAAAATACCAGCACGTGTTCTAATTATTTCCACCAGGAGCCAAAGTTGTTCGGATTAAAAAGGAGGAAATCGAAATGGTGTAGAATAAACTGTCGGTAAGGGAACTTCAAAGAGGTAAACTCCTTTGTAATGAGGCCCTCTGGGCTCTTCCTGCCCACCCCCCCAAATCAGATGCAGTTTATCCAGAATTCTCTGCCAAAGGGATGAATCAGTGAGAAACCCCAGGCATCCCTCCTTCACCCAGGACTATGCCAAGGCAGTCTCCAACAACAAACACGACAAAGCCTGCCAAAACTCCCCATGTTTCCAAATGGCATTCTCGCCAAAGCCACCACCACCAACTGCTGGAAAACGGAGTACTGTTTTACTGAGTGCTAGCTACAGCCAACAAGTGGGTACTTCCAAAAGGTTACTTCTATAAAAAACAAACGGGAAAAAAGAACTAAAGAAGACACCGAGGGACACCATATTCCACTGAAGCCCCTTTTGATTTCTTTTGAGGCCCAAACACAGAAGTTCGTGAATTCATGGCTAATAAAAATATTCACCACCTGTTGGAGCCTTTCAACGCTGGGCACTGTGCTAAGCACTTTACAGACATCACCTCATTGAATCCTTTTCTAGAGGGCTATGAAGTGTGCATTTCCCCTAATATCTCCATTTTCCAGGTGATGAAACTGAGCCTGAAAATTTAAACATCTTTCCCAAGGTCACACAACTGAGATTATAGTGGCATGTGTAAGGAGACCCAGCTCCCCTGGGCTTTGAAGCTCTAAGAAACATTTAAAGATGCTAACGATTTTGATGTCAACGTTCGCTGTGAACGTGAAATGATGTGTGTCAATCTTTCGGTCTCCATGGTTTATGTGTTAGAGCATTTTTCAAACTGTCAGTGCTTAACCCGTTAATGGATCAAAACTGGCCTTTTTTTTTTTTCTTCCAGAAATTGAATAGCAAACATCAGAGTGCAAAGTATAGTTCTATGAAATGTTTGCTTTGGTTACATATAATTGTACCTTAAGTTACAACGTAAAACATATTCCTTCCTGTAGGTACTGGAGCACCACAGCCAATTGCTGGCTAGCATCAGTCATTCAACTGATCCCCCGTGATAGCAGGCACATCTGTCCAGAGGTTCCAAAAGGGAGCAGATGCTTTCAGTACTAACCAGTTCTACCGCTCACCCTCCCACCCTGACAAAACCCATGTGGCCATTAACTATGCTCTGTGGGGTAAAGGTAAGTCTCTGTGTACCACCTGCTCATCTTCTTTCGTCAACATTTTACTATGAAGCATGTCAAGCAGGGAGCAAATTCACTTTAAATATACTTGCTTATCACCTATTAACCTCTCTACGCATCTATTACTTTTTGTATTTTGATTGATTTTTAAATGTTTGCTTATTTTTGAGAGAGGGAGAGAGGGAGAGAGAGAGCACATAAGCAGGGGAGGGATAGAGAAAGAGACAGAGACAGAGACAGAATCTAAAGCAGGCTCCGGGCTCTGAGCCGTCAGCACAGACCCTGACACTGGGCTCGAACCCAAGAACGGTGAGATCATGACGCGAGCCGAAGTTGGACGCTCAACCAACTGAGCCATCCAGGCGCCACCATAGGCACAGAGTTCCAGATTTGCAGGATGAAAATATCTTTTTTCTTTTTTTTAAAGAGGGAAATGCACTTGCCTCTAAAAACTTCAAAGTGCTTATCATCAACTAGAGTTCAATATTTGTCTCTTTTTTTTATGTAAACTTCACATGCAATGAAATGCATAAACCCTAAGTGTACATTCACGGAGTTTTGACAAATGCATAGCCTCTATAATCTAAACTCCTATAGAGATGCAGAGCATTCACATCACCCCAGAGATGTGAATTTTTTATTATTTTATTATCTTTATTCTAGTTGTTATTTTACTGTTTTTGTTATCTCCTTCTCTTATTTCCCAGACCCATCAGACACTTAGCATGTACTCAACAGATGTTTGTCCAGTATGACGTAAATAACTTTGATCGAACTCAAGAGCCTGGGATGGCCACTCCACAGGCACAAGAAGCCTTCTGGTTCTTCTGGACCCTTAAGGGATAATTGAAGCACACCATCAAAAACATCCATTCAATTGGACCCTTGTATTATACCATACACAAAAATGAACTCAAAAATGGACTATAGACCTCAAACTATGAAACTCCTAAAAGAAAACATAGGGAAATAACTTCATGACATTGGACTTGGCCAATGATTTTTTTGGATATGACACCAAGAGCAGAGACACCAAAAGACAAATGGGAAGATACCAAACTTAAACACTTTTGTGCATCAGAAGACACCGTCTGTGAGCAGAGTGAAAAGGCAAACTACAGAATGGGGGATGTTATTTCCAAATTATATATCTGATAAAGGGTCAAAATCCAGGATATACGAAGAATTCCTACAACTCAACAACAAAAATCAAATTACCTAATTAAAAAATTAGCAAAGGACATGGAGTGTCTGGGTGGCTCAGTCGGTTAAGTGTCTGACTTCAGCACAGGTCATGATCTTGAGGTTCACTGAGTTCAAGCCCTCTCTGCACTAGCAGCACAGAGCCCGCATTGGATTCTGTGTCTCCCTTTCTCTCTGCCCCTCCCCCGCTCATTCTCTGTCTCTGTCAAAAATAAAAATAAACACTAAAAAAAAAAAAAAAAAAAAATGAATGGATAGGGGCGCCCAGGTTGCTCAGTTGGTTAAGCAACCGACTTCGGCTCAGGTCATGATCTCACAGTTTGTGAGCTTCAGCCCCGCATCGGGCTCTGTGCTGACAACTCAGAGCCTGGAGCCGGCTTCAGATTCTGTGTCTCTTCTCTCTCTACCCCTCCCCTGCTCACGCTCTGTGTCTCTCTGTCTCTCAATAATGAATAAATGTTAAAGAAAGAAAAATTTATAAAAAATAAAAACAATGAATGGATAAACAAAATGTGGTGTATACATACAATGGAGAGTTATTCAGCCTTGCCAAGGAAGGAAACCTGTCACATGCTACAAGATGGATAAACCTTGAGGACATTATACTACGTGAAAAAATTCAGCCACAAAAAGACAAACGCTGTATGATTTCCCTTTTATGACATCTAAAGTAGTCAACCTCATAGGAACAGAAAGTAGAACTGTGGTTATCAGGGGCTAGGGGGACAGGAGAAAGAGGAATTATTGTTCCATAGGCACAGAGTTTCAGATTTGCAGGATGAAAATGTTCTGGAGATCTATTTCACAACAACATGAATATACCTAACACTACTGAAATGTACATATAAAAATGATTAAAATGGTAAATTTTACGGGTTTTTTTTTTAATCAAAAAAAAAAAAAAAAAAAAGGCAGCGGTGGGATTCAAACCTACTAGAGACTGGAGCCAGAGCCTCAGACCACTGAGCCATGCTGGCAAATGGGGGGAAAATGGTGCTGGCCCTGTCATTAATTAACTAGGTAACTTATTCCGCTTTACCGCAAAAGGATTTAAGGTGATTGCTCTTGTGATGTGCACCAAGAAGAACCTGATTCAAATTCAATACCACAGGGACAATTAAGAAAATAGGGGCACCTCGGCGGCTCAGTTGGTTAAGCATCCGACTTCGGCTCAGGTCATGATCTCACGGTTCATGAGTTCAAGCCACATGTTGGGCTCTGTGCTGACAGCTCAGAGCCTGGAGCCTGCTTCGGATTCTGTGTCTCCTTCTCTCTCTGCCCCTCCCCTGCTCGTGCTCTGTCTCTGTCTCTCAAAAATGAACAGACATTAAAAAAATTAAAATAAAATAGAAAAAGAAAAGAAAAATATAAAGGCACGTGGGTGGCTCAGTCAGTTAAGTGTCCGACTTTGGCTCAGGTCATGATCTCACGGTCCATCAGTTCAGGTCCTGTGTCAGGCTCTGTGCTGACAGCTCAGAGCCTGGAGCCTGCTTCAGATTCTGTCTCTCTCTCTCTGCCCCTCCCCCACTCACACTCTGTCTCTCTCTCTCTCCCTCTCTCAAAAATAAATAAACATTAAAAAATTTGAAAACAAAAAAAGAGAAAAGAAAAATATATGAACAGCCAATGACTGAATGTTTTTACTGGATAGTTGACTTGATAAAGCTAAATGAACTATACAAACATACAAGAGAACATACAAGAGAACAGAGAACCATCTGAAATAGTTATTACACACACATTATATATTTTATACACATTATATATTTTATGCATTTTATAGATGCATATGCACATCTATACATATGTAATTATAACAAAGCTATACTAAAAATAAGAACAATATCACAATGTATAATACAACATAAGAAAATGTTGTATTAATTCAAATCCCAATAACTTTTTCCTATTAAATTATCTTTTAAAAATGTTTTCTATTCTATTTCTTTCCAGTTTTACTGAGACATGACTGATATATAACATTGCATTAGTTTTAGGTGTACAACACAACAATTTGCTCTATGTATATACTGCGAAATGATTGCCACAGTAAGTTAATTAACATCCATCACCTCACAGTTACAAGTATTTTTTAAGATGAGAACTTTTAAGATCTACTCTCTTTGCAACTTTTCGGTACTGCAGTAACACAGTACCGTTGATTATAGTCACCATGCTGTACATCACATCCCCAGAACTACTGATCATTAACTGGAAGTTTGTACCTTTTGACACGTTCACCCACATTTCTCCTACCCCCACGCCCCTCCTCTGGCAACCATCAAACTGTTCTATCTATAAAGTTTGGCCTTTTGGGATTCCATAGATAAGATTATAGAGTTTGTTTTTTTTTTAAGTTTACTTATTTATTTTGAGAGAGAACACGAGCATGGGAGAGTCAGAGAGAGAGAGAGAGCAAGAGAGAATCCCCAGCAGGCTCCTCACCGTCAGCGTGCAGGTGGACCCAGGGCTCCCACCCACAAACCGCAAGATCATGACCTGAGCGCTAACCGAGAGTTAGACACTTAACCGATTGAGCCACCCAGGTGTCCCAAGATATACAGTATTTATCTTTCTTTGTCTGACCTATTTCACTTAGCAAAATGCCCTCAAGGTCCATTCATGTTGTCACAAACGGCAAGACTTCCTTCTTTTTTATGGACGAATAATATTCCATTACATATGCCACATTTTCTTCATTCGTTCATCTGTCAATGGACACACATTGTTTCCAAGTCTTGGCTGTTGTAAATAATGCTGCAACAAACACGGGGGTGCAGGTATATTTCTGACATAATAACTTCAAATTATCTTTAAACTGGAATAGGATTTTAAGGGTTCAATTTATTAAAAAAATTTTTTTTTAATATTTCTTTTTGAGAGAGAGAGACAGAGTGCGAGCGAGAGAGGGGCAGGGAGAGAGGGAGACACAGAATCTGAAGCAGGCTCCAGGCTCCGAGCTGTCAGCACAGTCCAACACTCAAATGACTGAGTCACCCAGGCACCCCAGTTATCGGCAACTTTAGGACTTTATACTGTGTAGGCATGAAAAGGAATAAGGTGCATTACTGAGCTTTGATGTGAAACATTCTTCAAGATGTATAGATGTAGAACAGTGCATAATCATGCTATAATTGTGTGAATGTATGTGTATGCACGCATGCATGTTCTGGAAGGCTACTTCAAGAAACTGGTAACACCAGTTGCTGCCTCTAGGAAGAGAGCCTGGGAACCTGATGCAGGATGGAAACCCACTTTTTTACTTTCAATCCCTTTTGTACTGTTAAATGCTTGACTGTGTGCACATATTATTTTTCCAATTTAAAAACACTTTTTTTTTTTAAAGAAAAAGTAAAAAGCATGCCCAAATAGAAGAGCAATCACCATGACAGAGTTGTCAGCAGCTTGAACCAGCCAGCACAACCCCAGGAGCGCCACAAAGGGCACACCCTTCCTACCCCAAGCTTTCAGACTTAAATGTATAACGCATTTCCAATCACATTTCTAACAGGCACAGAGAGTGTAATAATACATGGTGTAATAAAAATTTCCAACAAACTGCACATCAATGTTCACCACATTACCTAGAATGTCTTTTATATCCCTACAAGAGTTTTCCCCACAACAATAAGTTAAATGGGAAAAATACCAGAATTTTAAAAACAAATCTTGATTTTTCTTGTGCACTTTAATTACCTTTAAAAAAATCCATACCAAAAAAAATCCCTACCATTCATATCTTTTTATCTTCCAATCTAGATCAATGAGAATAAATAAAAACAGATTACGGGCCCACTCAAGTACCAAGCATCTTTCTCTAAATATACATGTACTAATTAATCCACAACAACTAAATGCAGTAAGTTTTGCTATTTTCACCACTTATAAATGAGGAAACTGAAGCAAAGAGAAGTCATTTGTTCATGCCACACAGCTAATAAATGGTAGATTAATAATATATATTCATAGACCACCTGGGTGGCTCAGTCGGTTGAGCATCTGATTCTTGATTTTGGCTCAAGTCACGATCACAGGGTGGTGGGCTGGAGCCCTGCATCAGGCTCCACATTGAGCATGGACCCTGCTTGAAATTCCTTCCCTCTGCCCCCTCCCCTGCCCACACACTCCCTCTCTCTCTCTCTCTCTCTCTCTATACACACACACACACACACACACACACACACACACATAATATTAGTAATAATTATTATAATAATAACTGGGTGGCTCAGTTGGTTAAGCGTCCGACTTCAGCTCAGGTCATGATCTCACTGTGAGTTCAAGCCCCGCATCAGACTTGCTGCTGTAAGCACAGAGCTGGCTTCGAACCCTCTGTCCCCCTCTCTCTCTGCCCCTCGCCTGCTCATGCTCATTCTCTCTCAAAAATAAATAAATGTTGGGGGAAAAAATTGTTTAAGTAATATATACTCATTGGTTGTGTACTACGTTGAGTCCTGGCTGGGATCTATGTATTTCCTTATTGCTGTAATCAATGTATACTTGTTACTTTATGTTCCTCCGTTGATATTACTGTGCTTACTCATGCCTGTGTTTGGATGGCGATTTCTTTAGAATATGTGGCAGGATATGGAATAGTGATAAATAGAAAGGCCCTGGGAGTTGAGGATTGGCTATGCAGGACTGGGCTCTCTCACTGGAGGTTTAAAGAAGCTGCTATTATGCTGCTGGACGTCTTCTCCCTATGACCACAGGCACTGGGCTGCCCGTGCTCCTTTACTCCCCACTTAGTACACAGGAGCATGCACTTCTCTCCCTTGCCTGAGTAAAATGGGGCCCTACCTCCTAACTGCACAGCATAGTTTCTCCTCTGTCACTTCTCTGTCCTCTATTTTAACAACATGGGCACCAGATCCACATTTTCTCTTTACAAATAGGGACGAGTGATCTTCTACAAAGGAACAACCAAATTCTTGACTATACATCCAAGGGTCACAGTACCTGCTCTGCCAGGACAAGGGGCTATTCGCCATATATAAATCCATCAAACATCAGAGTGTGTTTCTGTGAAAATCACAGGCAATTGACAAATAACCCTGACCTTCTCCGTCAGGCATAATAATCAGTCCCATGTTCAACCCAAATACATGAATTAAGTGCACTGTAGTAGAACCTGAGTATCTTGCTAGGAACTCTGTCCTGCTAGTGTGACTTAGTAGAGATGGATTCTAAAACCTAAGGAAGAAACGGTTATGATGCTTTGGCAATGTGGCGGTGTGTGTAGGGGGGCCGAGGGGGCTAACTTTCGAGATGAGGAAATCGAGACCCATTCAACAGACAAATGAAGACAGAATGGTGTTATGAACCCCCACGTACCCAGTCCCATCAACCATCAGCTCATAGCTAATTCTTCCATACACACACCCGCATCCACGTCCCTCGGCAAGTATTATTTTGAAATAAATCCCAGGTGTGGGCATGTATCTCAGAACCCTTTCTTGTCCTCCCTGCCTGGTGGGTCAAACAAATGTTCATGAAGAGAGTCAGGAAATGTCCAAGGCCTCGATCTGAGTCTCCTGAGACAGGTCCGTACAAGCCAGGGCAATCCAACGTCCTGTAGTAAGGCTGGGATGACAATCTATTACTTGGCTGTGATTCTAAGTCCATGAGCACATTAATTCATTCATCATGCAATAAGACTTATGAGTGTCTACTGTATGCCAGACTCTATAGAGCCACAGAGAGGTCTAGAAAGAGGAATTACAGATAGAACTATAGTTACATAAGATGTTAACTGGAGAAAGCTCAATGAAGGGTACACTAGAACTTTCTATGCTATTTCCGCAACCTCTTGTGAGCCCGAAGTTGTTTCAAAATAAAAAGGTTTTTTAAAAAAGATACAAGTTTGGGGACGCTTGGCTGGCTCAGTACATACAGCATCTGACTCTTGACCGCAGGATCATGAGTTTGAGCCCCATGCTGGGCACGGAGATCATTTTTTAGAAAAAGATACAATTTCAAGCTTTGAGCTTCTGAGTTTGTGAACACGTGGAGATTTGGCCCTTTCTCCATATATTGCCCTATGTATTTCTTCATCTAGCTGTTGATTTGTATCCTTTATCACATCCTTCAATAAACTGGTAAACCCGAGAAGGAGGAGGAGAAGAAAAAGAAAGACTATAACTTAGTCTAAAAACTTTTTTTAATTTAGTAAAAAGGTAAGACATGCTATCTCCAACAACCTTACCCATATAAACTCAAATATAAAAGGTAGAAAGTGGTAAATGCTGTAATCAACTACATGAAGTTCAGCAGAAGAAGGTAAGTTTTCCTTCACCTAGGGGACTATGGAAGGCTTCTTTGAAAAAGTGGCAATTTAATTTGTCATGGAAAGACAAGCAAAGGCAGGAAAGTACTGGGTAAACCTACAGACGTAAAAGCAGCTACATTTAAGAAGATGGAAAGGTAAATTGGAGCCTGAAGTTTATGTGATGGCAATGATCATGGGCACCATTTATTAAAGTGACTATGAGGTTGGTGCATTAAATACACCATGTCATGTTATAGGTACATATGTACCCAGGAAAGGAGCCAAGGGATCATATTATTAACAGTGGTGATCCCAAGAGGAAGAGGGAAATTGGCAAGTAGAGGATTGTAAGGGTAGGAATCCATTTTTCACCATAAACATCCATGAATAGTTGAATTTTTCACAACTGGAATGTATTCAAGTACTAACCATGTGATTTTTAAAAAGTTTTTATTTAATTTTTTTCAATGTTTATCTTTTATTTTTTTTTAAGTTCATTTATTTATTTTGAGAGAGACAGGGAGAGCTCAGGGGAGAGGGCAAGGGCAGAGACAGGGAGAGAGAGAGAATCTCAAGCAGATTCTGTCCATGCAGTCAGTATTCAGAGCCTGATGCGGGGCTCGAACTCATGCAACCATGAGATCATGACCTGAGCTGAGATCAAGAGTCTGATGCTTAACCCACTGAGCCACCCAGGTGCCCCAATGTTTACTTATTTTTGAGGGCGTGATCAGGGGAGGGGCAGAGAGAGAGGGAGAGGGAATCCCAAGCAGGCCCCGCACCATCAGTGCAGAGGGCTCAAACCCATGAAACGTGAGTTCATGACCTAAGCCGAAACAAAGAGGTGGACACTTAACCAACTGAGCCACCCAGGGGCCCCTATTTATTTATTTTGAGAGAGAGAGCAAGCACGAGATGGGGAGGGGCAGAGAGAGGGAGAGACACAATCCCAAGCAGGCTCCGCATTGCCAGCAAAGAGCCTGACACAGGGCTCAAACTCATGAACCGTGATCCAAGAGCCAAGGTCAATAAGTTGGATGCTTAATCAACTGAGCCACCCAAGCCAAGTCAGAAAAAGCACAGAATCAGAAAAGCACCATGGCACTCAGAGAACAGGAGCCTCGCCTGGTTGCAAAGTGAGATGTGTAGTGGGAAGGGCAGGGTGATGAACGTGGGAATTATGGCTGGGTGTGTACACAGAAGCCTTACAGTGAAGCTGATGGCTTATGATAGACAAGTTACAGCCTTTTTTTTTTTTTTTTTTTTTGAGAGAGAGAGCAAGCGCATGAGCAGGGGAGGGGCAGACAGAGGATCCAACACAGACTCTGAGTTGACAACACAGAGCCCAACGCAGAGCTCAAACTCATGAGCTGAGAAATCATGCCCTGAGCTGAAAGTTGGACACTTAACCTACTGAGCCACCCAGGTCCTCCTAAAGTTACAGCTTTAAAGGCAAAGGGAACCCATTAAAGATTTGGCAACAGGTGGATTCATTCATTCGATAAGCATTTCTTAAGAGGTTACTATGTGCTGGGCATGGTGCCAGAACCGTGAGCTGGGAAGTGGCCTAGCAGGCTGTGGGAATATGCATCAGGCAGGAGTTTATGGGATGGCTGGAGTGTGCAAATAGTCAGGAGGCTATGACACAGGCAAGACACATGGAAGGCCCAAACTAGTAGATGATAGGAGTGAAATGGAATGAAATGAAATGAAATGATAGGAGATAGATGCCAGAAGCCTTCAGCAAGACCCTGCCACTGGCTGGCAGTGAGGGGCAGAGAATCGGGCTACAAGGATGTGAGCAGATGCCCAGCACTCGACAGACATTCATCACTGTCCCAAACCTCCTGGAGAGATGTATGAGGCAGAGGAACCAGGCTGTCCCTAAACTGAAAAATCTCACTATAAGAGATGGCCACTCTGAACCATTCTCTTCATTTTCCTAACAGATGGAAAGACAGAAATCATCTTTTCGGAGTGAAATTATGTAAAGAATTGCATCAACACTTTCTTCAGTGTTCATGTTCATTACCCTCTAATTAAGGACCTCAGTTCTGTTGTGACTGTGAAGAAACCATCTGCATTTTGGTCTGAGCCGAGGCTCTCCGAGTCAGGACCATTGGGCCGGCTTCTCTTCACCAACTGCTAAGGAATACGCTTTTAGAAGATTACCATGTTCAGTGGACATACAATTACAAGTACAGAGACCCACAATCTGTGGTTACAAGTCTCACTACTAAAAAACTTCCAAGGGGGCGCCTGGTAGCTCAGTCGGTTGAGCGTCCGACTTCAACTCAGGTCAGGATCTCACAGTTCGTGAGTTCGAGCCCCGCGTCAGGCTCTGTGCTGAATGCTCTGAGCCTGGAGCCTGTTTCAGATTCTGTGTCTCCCTCTCTCTGCCCCTTCCCTGCTCTGTCTCTCTCTGTCTCTCAAAAATGAATAAATGTTAAAAAAAAATTTTTTTTAATTAAAAATAAAATTAAAAAATAAATAAAAAACTTCCAAGAGATAAGAGCAATAGAAATCCAAACGGATCAGCACCTGCCCTTCCAGGCCACCTGACTGTCCACATCAGGTGGACCCCCTTCATCTGCAGGCATAGTGATCTCTCCCAGCACCTTCACCACCGCCTCAAACAACACAAATCCATCTAAATACTGTAAGAAAATCAATCTGTTCTGTTCCCATTCCATATGTAACTCTCTAGATGGGTTCTAGTCCCTTTTTATTTAATTGGCAATTCATTAGTAAAAGAATTAAGAAACAGGAAGTGACATCAGGAGACCATCCTCCTCTTCAGACAAGATCATCTCATAAAAATGGATGTCATTTCTTTTCTGTAATGGCATTTTATCATTTTGATGTCAAAAATGTTTTTGCCTGCAAAGCCACTCAAAATTAATTTCAAAAGAATGACATTTTCAAAAGTGAGGTTTTTCATGTTAATATCATTATTTGCTATTTTTTTTTTTAAGTTTATTTGAGAGAGGAGAGAAAGTGTGTGTGTGCATGTGTGTACTCATAAGTAGTGGAGGGGCAGAGAGAGAAAGAGAATCCCAAAGAGGCTCTGTGCTGTCTGCGTACAGCCCCACATGGGGCTCGATCCCACAAACTGAGAGATCACGACCTGAACCAAAATCAACAGAAAGGATTGGGGAGCCTGGGTGGCTCAATCAGTTAGGCCTCTGGCTTTGGCTCAGGTCACGATCTTGCAGATCATGAGTTCGAACCTTGCATCGGGCTCTGTGCTAACAGCTCAGAGTGTGGAGCCTACTTCAGATTCTGTGTCTCCCTCTCTCCTCCTCACCCTGTCTCTCTCTCTCAAAAATAATAAAAAAAAAAAAAGAGTCAGACACTTAACCAACTAAGCCATCCAGGCTCTCCTTTATTTGCTATTTTCTAACCACAGGTAAACAGTAAGTCCAGAACTTAGGTTGAGTTATTTTTGCTTAATTACTGTGTACCAGGTTCCCATGTGCAAACATCAGGACATAAATGATACTTTTCCCACAAAACTTCCAACAACATACACACAAAAGATTTAATCAATCATAGGGCTATTAAAATATGCAGAAGTTAGGTCTTACTGAAACAAGTTAACTGTCTTATTCTACAGTCAAGGATACAAAACATTTGCAGCACTAAAAGCAGCAATGTTCAACTCCCAGTAATGAGTTACTGACTCCCAACTATCATCAGATAGAAGCTGAATACATGATCACACCATACAAGGCTCCAGATCATGTCACTCACCGCCTTGCACCATCTGTTCCAGGCAATGTGAAACATTCTCATGCCTCTTCCTTTGCACATCTAACCCCCCCATCCTGGCTAACAGCAACCAGACTTTCGAATCTAAGCTCAAGTATCACCACCCTTGGAAAGCCTCACCTTAGGTTCTAAGCATGACTGGGTTTCTCCTATGCCCCTGAAACAGTCAGTGTTTACCTCTAGCATAGCACATACCACACTGTGACATGATTGTGTAATTTATCTGTTTCCCCAGCTAGGAGGGATTGGGGGGGGGGGGGTGTCTGTCTTTTTAAAAATCACTTTAGTGCCTAATCATGAGGTATTCGATAATGTTTGAATAAATGGTATAATAAATTTCATTAGTGAGTGCATTGTTGTGTTTGTTGTGTTGATTTAAAGGAACAAACAGGGGGTGCCTGGGTGGCTCAGTCGGTTAAGTGATCAACTCTTGATCTCAGCTCAGGTCATGATCTCATGGTTCATGAGTTCGAGCCCCACATCGGGCTCCACGCTGACAGGGTAGAGCCTGCTTGGGATTCTTTCACTCCCTCTCTCTCTCTGCCTCTCCCATGCTCTCTCTCTCTTTCACTCTCTCACCATGTTGGGTATAGAGATTACTTAAATTTACTAAATTTACTATTTACTAAATAAATAAAAATTAAAAAAAATAAAGATAATATATTAGATGGAGTATAAAAGCTAAAATCATAAAAATTTTAGAAGAAAAATGCAGGAATCATCTTTGTGATTTGCGTACAACTTTTGTACACAGGACAAAGTACTTATCATAAAAGAAAATATTGGTAAGTTAGATTTCATCACAATTAAACTTTGGTACCTTAGTCCTCCCTTATCCATGGGGGATACATTCCAGACAGACCCCAGTGGATACCTGAAACCACAGATAGTACCCAATCCTATATATGTTTTTTCTTATACATACGTACCACTGATAAAGCTTAATTTACCAATTAGGCACAATTAGAGATGAACAACAGTAACTAATTATAAAATCAAACAATTTTTATAATATACTGTGATACAAGTTATGTAATTGCGGTTTCTCTCCCCCTTTCTCTCTCAAAATGTTTTACTGCACTGTACGCATCCTTCTCGTGATGATACGAGATGATAAGCCTCACGTGATGAGATGAAATGAGATGCATGATGTGGGCACTGTGACATAGCGTTAGGCCACTACTGACCTTCTGATGTCAGAAGGAGGCTCATCTACTTCTGGACCGTGGTTGACTGTGGGTAACAGAAACTGCGGGAAGCAAAACTGCAGTTGGGAGAGGGACTACTGTATGTACAACAAAAGACACCATTAAGAAACTGAGTAGGCAAGCCAGTCACTAGAGGAAAACATATGCAAAACATTTATCTGACAAAGGACTGGTATCCAGGATGCATAAAGAGCTCCTGTAATTCAGTAATAAAGACCAAAAGCCCAATTTAAAAAAATATGCTCAGTATTTGAACACTTCACATAATATAAATGGCCAATAAATACATGAAAAACATGATCAATATTCTCATCATCAGGGAAATGAAAATTAAAACCACAATGAGATATTACTATTCACCCAAGATTGGTAACACCAAACACTGGCAAGGATATGAAATAACTGAAACTCTTATACTTCGTGGATGGTGGTACAGCATGGCACGTCCAGTCTGGGAAACAGTGTGGCCATGGCCCCCATGCCCTAGATAGACTTCTGATGGACTAAAACACATGACACAATCAATGAGTTAATGATTTCCTGAAATGAGTTTTCATTAAAGCAAATTTTGTATGACTCGGAATCAGAACTACTAGAGGGCAGAAGGGAAAAGAAAGAGTCAGGAAAGTAATAAAGATCAAAAAACACAAATATAAAAAGGACACAAAGATACAAAAAAGAGAAGAACAAAACCAAAAGCTGTTTCCATGAAAAGATTAATGATATCTTGCCCCTAGTAAGACTCACCAAGGAAAAAAAAAGGCAACAAAAAGCAATGGGGAGAAGGGTGAACCCAGAAGTCCACATACTCACAGAGATGGGATCCATGGCAGACAAGGCTCTCCACATCAGTGGGGTAAATACTGGACTATTCTACAGTGCTGAGGAAACTGTTATCCACATGAAAAAAACAAATTAGGGGTGCCTGGGTGGCTCAGTCAGTTAAGCGTCTGACTCTTGATTTCTGTTCAGGTCATGATCTCATAGTCATGAGATCGAGCCCTGTGTCAGGCTCAGGTGTAACCTGCTTGGGATTCTCTCTCCCTTCCCTTCTCTCTGCCACCCCAACCCCCGCCCCAAAATCAATAAACATTAAAAAAAAAAAAAAAAGAAAAGAAAAAGAAAAAAAATTAGATCTCTCACACTGTAAATAATTTTAGGTAGATTAAAGGCCAAATTCAAAAAATAAAAGTTACATAAATTTTCTAAATATTTTTTCAATTTTAGGAAAATATTTAAAAATATATAAGAATCCTTATAATGTTAAAGATAGGAGATGTTTTCTTACTAATAATAAAACACGCAAACCATAAAGGACTATACTGATAAATTTGTCTATGCTAAACTGTATAGCTTCTGTACACCAAAAAAACACTATAAAGTCAAAGGCAAGCCACAGTCAGGAAGAAAATATTTGCAATTTACATAATTGACAGAAATCAGTACCCAGGATGTATAATTAATCATTAAGAAAAAAACAGAAATGGGGCATCTGGGTGGCTCAGCCGGTTGAGCATCCAACTTCGGCTCAGGTCATGATCTCACGGTTTGTAGGTTTGAGTCCCACATCGGGCTCTGTGCTGACAGCTCAGAGCCTGGACCCTGTTACGAATCCTGTGTCTCCCTCTGTCTCTGCCCCTCCCCTGCTCATGCTTTCTCTCTCTCTCTCTCTCTCTCTCTCTCTCTCTCTCTCTCAACAAATAAATAAATAAAAATAAATTTTAAAAATTAAAAAGAAAAAGAAAAAAATAGAAATAGGGGCACCTGGGTGGTTTAGTTGGTTAAGTCTGACCCTTGATTTTGGCTCAGGTCATGATCTCGTGGTTCGTGGGTTCAAGCCCCAGGTGGGGCTCCAGGCTGACAGCATGGGACCTGCTTAGGATTCTCTCTCTCCCTTTCTTTCTACCCCTCCCTGGCTCTCTCTCTTTCTCTCTCAAAATAAATAAATAAACTAAAAAAAAAATTTAATAGAAAAAAAAGCATAGGATATGAACATACAATTCACAAAGAGGAAATGCATATGGCAAAAAATAATATGAAAAGATGTTCAACTTCACTAGTAATCAGGAAAATGCAAATTAACCACAATGACATGCCATACACTCCCACTAGAACAGCCAAAATTAGAGACTGACAAGACCTAGCGTTAGTGAGGACACAAAGCAACTGGAACTCTCATACACTGTTGGTGGGAGTATAAAATAGTACAACCACTTTAGAAAACAGTTTGTCAGTATCTTGAAAGTTAAATATACATTCTACTCCATGATCCAACAGTTCACTCCTAGGTATTTGTCCAAGAGGAAAAAAAAAATATGTCCATAAAAATTCTTGTACAAGAGTGTCCATAACAGATTTATTTATTACTGAAAAGAAGAAGTGGGGCGCCTGGGTGGCTCAGTCGGTTAAGCATCCGACTTCGGCTCAGGTCATGATCTTGCAGTTTGTGAGTTCGGGCCCGCATCAGGCTCTCTGCCATCAGCACAGAGCCCACTTCAGATCCTCTCTCCCTCATTCTCTCTGCCCTTCCCCCGAGCTTGCTCGCGCACTCTCTCTCTCTCTCTCTCCCTCTCAAAAATAAACATTGAAAAAAAAAAAAAAAAGAGGAAGCAGGAGTGCCTGGCTGGCTCAGTGGGTGAAGTGTGGGACCCGGGGCCTTGGGCTTATGAGTTTGAGCCCACGTTGGGTATAAAGATTACTTAAAAATTAAATCTTAGGGCGCCTGGGTGGCTCAGTCGGTTAAGCAGCCGACTTCGGCTCAGGTCACAATCTCGCGGTCCGTGAGTTCGAGCCCCGCGTCGGGCTCTGTGCTGACCGCTCAGAGCCTGGAGCCTGTTTCGGACTCTGTGTCTCCCCCTCTCCCTGCCCCTCCCCCGTTCATGCTCTGTCTCTCTCTGTCTCAAAAATAAACATTAAAAAAAAAAATTAAATCTTAAAAAAAATAAAAAATAAAAACAAGAAATAGTGCAAATGCCTATTAAGTGAGGAACCGATAAACAAAATGTGGTATATTCATACAATGGAATACTACAAAAAAGAATGATCTTTCCTCAAAAAATTACCCAGAATTACCATATGACCAGCAATTCCATGCCTAGATATCTACCCCAAAGAAATGAAAACATGTGTTGACACAAAAACTTGCAATATACGAATGCTCATAGCAGCATTATTCATAAAAGAGTGGAAACAACCCACATGCTCATCAACTGATGAATGGATAAACAAAATGGGGCATAACCATACAACAGACTCTTACTCAGCCATAAAGAGGAATGAGGTGCTGATTCATGCTACATACACATTGATGAACCTTGAAAAACATTATGCTAAGTGAAAGAAGCCAGACACAAAAGACTCCATTATCGTATTACTGCATTTATATATGTCCAGAACAGGCAAATCCATAGAGACAAAAGTAGATTAATGGCTGTCAGGGGATAGGAGGAGAGGGGAATGAAGAGTGACTGCTATCAGATCGGAGGTTTCTTTCTGGGGTGATGAAATGTTCTGGAACAGTGGTGATGGTTACACAATACAGTGACTATAATAAAAACCATCAAATTATACACTTGAAGAAAATGGTGAGTTTTATGTGAATTACATCTACAATTTTTTTTTAAGTAACAAACTACTGATATAAATAACACATGGATGAATGTTTAAAAACATTATAACGATGGGCCGCCTTACTAGGTCAGTCAGAAGAGCTTGTGACTCTTGAGTTCAGGGGTCGTGAGTTCGAGCCCCACACTGGGCAGAAAGATTATTTAAATAAATAAACTTTAAAAAACACAAAAAACATTATGCTGATGAAAAGAAGCCAGACACAAAAGAGTACAACCTGTATAACTCTAGTCATATTAAATTCTAAGTACAGGGATCCCTGGCTGGCTCAGTCCATGGAGCATGGCGACTCTTGATCTCATGGTCATAGGTTCGAGCCCCACATTGGATGTAGAGATTATAAACAAATGAACTTTAAAAAAATATTTCTAAGTACTGAGCCTGGGTGGCTCAGTCAGTTGAATGTCCAACTTCAGCTCAGGTCATGATCTCACAGCTGTGAGTTCAAGCCCCACGTTGGGCTCTGTGCTGACAGCTCAGAGCCTGGAGCCTACTTCGGATTCTGTGTCTCCCTCTCTCTCTGTCCTCCCCTGCTCACACTCTTGTCTCTCTCTCTCTCTCTCAAAATAAATAAACATTAAATTAAAAAAAATATTTTTTCATTTCTAAGTACATACAGTGACGAAAATCAGTAGCTGCCTAAGGCAATAAGACAACTTTTTAGGGTGAAAAAATGTTTGTATTCTGATTAGGATGGTAAGCACACGGATACACACATTTGTCAAATATCAAACTATATACTTAAAAAGGGATGCACTTCATTTTATGTAAATTATAGCGCAATAAAATTGCTTTAAAAAGAATAAAATGTGAGATATTATTTCATACCAATTAGATTAGCGAAAGTTTTAAAGTCTGACATCTGGTAACATGTGGATACAGCAAGGACTGAGCAAAAAAGACTCTCATTCCCAACCAGTAGGAAAATAAATCAGTGCAACTACTCTGGAGAGCTATTAGCAACATCTAGGGGAGATGTGCATATCTTACAATATAGCAACTCCAGTCCTAGATAGATACATTACAGCAATTCTCCTATATGTGCCCCGAGACATAAACAATACTATTCATTGCAGCACTACAGTAAAAGCAAAATTTCCACTGCAGGAAGAACAAGTAAATCAATGCTTACCACATTACAGTTAAAATGAAAGGGCTACAGCTATAGATATCAATATACACAAATCTCAAAAACATATAAAGTTGAGCTAAAAAGGCAAGCTGCAGGGGCGCCTGGGTGGCTCAGTCAGTTACACGTCTGACTTCAGCTCAGCACATGATCCTGGGGTTCGTGAGTTCGATCCCTGCATTGGGCTCTGTACTGATAGCTCAGAGCCTGGAGCCTGCTTGGGATTCTGTGGTAGTTGTGGTCCAGGAAAACACATTTCGATTGGCATAAGGAATTCTACATTTTTTTAATGCTTAAGTTTTGGTGTATTTCCCATAGTCTCTTATCTTAAAAAAAAAAAAAAAAAAATTCCTCAGACCATTACAGCAAATGCTCTTTAAAGCAACAACATTTAGGGGTGCCTGGGTGGCTCAGTCAGTTAAGCATCCGACTTCAACTCAGGTCACGATCTCACGGTCCGTGAGTTCGAGCCCCGTGTCGGGCTCCGGGCTGATGGCTCGGAAACTGGAGCCTGCTTCCTATTCTGTGTCTCCCTCTCTCTCTGCCCCTCCCCCGTTCATGCTCGATCTCTCTCTGTCTCAAAAATAAATAAACGTTACGGGGCGCCTGGGTGGCTCAGTCGGTTAAGCGTCCGACTTCGGCTCAGGTCACGATCTCGCGGTCCGTGAGTTCAAGCCCCGCGTCGGGCTCTGGGCTGATGATGGCTCAGAGCCTGGAGCCTGCTTCTGATTCTGTGTCTCCCTCTCTCTCTGACCTTCCCCCGTTCATGCTCTGTCTCTCTCTGTCTCAAAAATAAATAAACGTTAAAAAAAAATATAAATAAATAAATAAATAAATAAATAAATAAATAAATAAATGTTAAAAAAATTTTAAAAAAGCAACATTTAAATAAATTACACAGATTAATTGAGAAAAAAAGAAAAAGCACAATTTGCTTCAAAGCCCATTGTATATTGTACTGTTGTTAGCTAGTAAGACAAGTTTTATCTTTCTAGAGACTGAAAAATTACTTTCATTTACTTAAAACGACATACATAAAAATAACTATCAATTAAATTCAACACGGTCCTTAATGAGGTTCCTGAGACAAGCCAAAGGTCTCCACGCATCGTCTACCTGCCCCAAAGCAGAGCTGCCGTGGCACAGAAAGCAAGAGTTCGGGCGAAGCACGTGAGCTCTGGAACCTGACCCAGGTGATCCCCAATGCCTTCACATTCCTGTGACCTACAGTTGGTTATTCGACTGCCCTATGGCCTAACCTACGACCTATGATCCGACATACCAACAACCTCAGAGTGCGTCGTCGGTGTGGCTGGGCAGATAGTGGGGAGCTCTGGAATATTTATTTCACCTACTCCCACCCTGCACACGCGCAAAGGTGCTCGCGAGATGATGCGCCAACTGGCCCAGACTGCGAAGTTTCCCTTAACGTGACACAAAGAAGGAAAGGTTTCTGTTTCTCTACAGAACGTGTCACATCATATCACACAACCATATCCTTGGGGATTATAAATTAACGCACATCATTAGTAAGAATCCAAGGGTGGCCAATGTTCGATGAAGAGGCATTTTATAAAATCCAAAAGCTTAATGCTGTCTTCCAATGCTGTATTTCAGTATTGTTATGTAAGGGTTTAAATGCTTCTTTGGCATCCTGTCCCCTTCTCATAAAGGTAAACACTCCGGGAACTTAACGTGTCACTCCGGGAACTGCTGCCCAACCTGACGCCCCGTCTGTGACCACCCTCATCTCCTGACACCTCATGGCGCTCTCCTGACTTACTGACCGGCAGCAATGTGATCCTCCAAAACCGTCCCGGCAGCTCTCACCTCCCTCCTCACTCCCTTGAGCAGACTGGTCCCCAAACCTTTTGCTCATGTGACTCTTGAAACAGTTTAGAAAAAACTATGGATCTCCCTAGGACGATTTTATTTTGACCCAACAATTTTTATTAAGTTAGTATAGTTGCAAAGCATGTAAATTCTGGCAGGTTGCAAATATTGATTTTTTAAAAATAAAATGTTACTTCATTTTTAAAAATTATCTAGGGGGGTGCCTGGGTGGCTCAGTCGGTTGAGCGCCCGACTTCAGCTCAGGTCATGATCTCATTAACGTGAGTTCGCGCCCCACGTCAGGCTCTGTGCTGACAGCTCGGAGCCTGGAGCCTGCTTCAGATTCTGTGTCTCCCCCTCTCTCTGCCCCTCCCCCACTCATGCTCTGTCTCTCTCTCTCTGTCTCTCTGTCAAAAGTAAGTAAAACATTAAAAAAAAAAATCTTTGAAAATTATCTAGGGGCACCTGGGTGGCTCAGTCGGTTGTGTCCAACTCTTAATTTTGGCTTAGGGCATGGCATGATCTCGCAGTTTGTGGGTTCAAGCCCTGCATCTGCAATGTCAACAAGGAGCCTGCTTGGGATTCTCTCTCTCTCTCTCTCTCTCTCTCTCTCTCTCTGCTGCTGCTGCTCCCATATACTCTCTCTGTCACTCAAAATAAATAAATATACTTTAAAAAAATTATCTACTGGGTCCAAATACTGTAGTGTTTTGATACAACCCATCAACTTTCATTTAAAAAAATACACTAACAAACCCTCCTTTAACAGAAATTTTACACTGTTACTTTTTCTCATAAAACTTCTATTTCCGGGGCACCTGGGTGGCTCAGTCAGTTAAATGTCCAACTTTGGCTCAGGTCATGATCTCACGGCTTGTGAGTTCAAGCCTAACATCGGGCTGTGTGCTGACAGCTCGGAACCTGAAGCCTGCTTCAGATTCTGTGTTTCCCTCTCTCTTTTTTCCCTCCCCCACTCATGCTCTGTCTCTGTCCCTCAAAAATAAACATTAAAAAAAATAATAAACTCGTATTTCCATTCCACGTCTCTCACATAATTTTGCTCTGATGTGATATATTTCTAATGCTTGAAAAAATTTAAACATACTATTATACACCTAAATGCTTATATCTTAATTTTCATTGAATCTATAATTTCCTGTAATCTGTGTTAAATTTGTTATCATTACAAAATTCAACATGTAATTAATTAAGCATAAAGTAAAATTTTATTTGAACTGCATCTTTTAATGAAATTGATAGGTTTCTTTCTTTTTCAATTAGTTTATGTCCTTTTAGCATTTGGATTTTTTTTTAATGTTTATTCATTTTCTGAGAGAGACAGAGCATAAGTGGGGGAGGGACAGAGAGAGAGGGAGATAGAATCTGAAGCAGGCTCCAGGCTCTGAGCTGTCAGCACAGAGGTGGACACAGGACTTGAACTCACAAGCCACAAGACCATGACCTGAGCCAAAGTCAGATGCTTAACCGACTGAGCCACCCAGGCGCCCCAGCAGTTGGATATTTTAATTCAAATTAATACAGGAGTATTTCCTCCAATTGGTAGAATGACATAGATCAGCATCATTTCTAATCCTATTTTTGTTTTTACACATAAAATGGCTGAGAATCCTTATTTACTTAAACAAGTAGAGGAAAATGGAAAAAGTTGTATTATAGGAATGTTATGCTTTTACCTCCTTCCAAGTATATGCAAAAAAAAAAAAAAAAAACCACATTCTGATCCATTATCATCTATCATCAATAATTCTTTTCACAGGGGCACCTGGCTGGCTCCGTCAGAAGAGCATGCGACTCTAGATCTCAAGGTTGTGAGTTCAAGCCCCACACTGGGTACAGAGATTACTTAAAAATGAAATCTTTAGGGCTACCTGGGTGGCTCAGTCAGTTAGGTGTCCAACTCTTGATTTCAGCTCAGATCATGGTTTGTGAGTTTGTGAGTTTGAGCCCTGAGGTGGGCTCTGGGCTGACAGTGTGGAGCCTACTTCAGATTCTCTCTCTTTCTGCCCTTCCCCTCCCAAAATAAACATGACAAAAATGAAATCTTTTTAAAAAATTCTTTATACATCTATGTAGTGTTTCTATCGAGAAGTTTTGACTTGAATATAATTAAGAAAGCATCAGACAAGTTCAAATTCAGGGACCTCTATAAAACAACTGGCCTAGAGTCTCCAAAATCATCACTGTTAAATAATATCCAGGGGCACCTGGGTAGCTCAGTTGGTTGAACATCCATCCGACTCTTGATTTCGAATCAGCTCATGATCCCAGGGTGGTGGGATGGAGCCCTGCTGTCTGTCTCTTATCCTGATTGTGATCATTGTTTTGTTAGATGGGAAAATGTCCTTGTTTTTAGAAGGTATGTGCATAAGTATTTAGGGATGAAGTGTCAAGATGTTTGCAACCAACTCGCAAATTTTCCAGCCAAGTATAATAATTACAGATACAGAGAGGCTGTTCTTTGTATTATTCTTGCAACTTTCCTATAGGCTTGATATTTATAAAATTAAAAATTGGAAAAAATTGTTTTTAATAATCTACTGTAAAGTCAATTATGTTCTTCAAATTTGCTGAAAGCAAAATTGACCATCACCTAATTTGCAAAAGGATTCATTGCACCTCATTAGAATCACTCACTTTCACACTTCCTGGGAGGTACTGCATTAAAAGAAACATTTAGAGGGGAGGGTGGGTGATGGGTATTGAGGAGGGCACCTTTTGGGATGAGCACTGGGTGTTGTATGGAAACCAATTTGACAATAAATTTCATATATTGAAAAAAAAAAAAAAAAAGAAACATTTAGACCAAGATGCATTCAGCGGCTGCCAGATACACCAGTCACTCCTCTGCTTTAAGGCACCAGTTCTAAATCTGATCAATATTACAGAGGGTTGAGATATTAAAATACTTCAATACATCTTTGACAATACAACATTTTATTTTAAAGTTCATTTGTTTTTTTATTATAGTAGTTTATTTGTTCTGAGTCCAACATGGGGCTCAAACTCCCAACCCCTAGATCAAAAGTTGCACACTCTTCCAAAAGCCAGACAGGCACCCTGTCAATACATCATTTCAAATGAAATATTTATATCTTACTATGTGCTTTAAGTATGTTTTCATCAAAACCTTGCAACTGCACACTTATTCAGCTTTTGGAACATGCTTGCCATGTAACTGAATCTGCAAAGTCAATCCTCACTGTGAAACCAATCATTCAAATCAGATGTACTTTCTTAAGGAACAGACAGATTTCTTTTTTTCAGTTCAAATGATGTGTAAATGCATTTCCCTATGACAACCCTCTCCACTTTTGAATTCTAAGACAAAAAGAGAGAAAAAGGAAGGGAGAGAGGGAAGGAGGGAAGGAGACAGAAGGAGGGAGAGATAGAAAATTGAAATATATATATAACAACTGAATTTTTCATATCTGTTCCTGCATTCAGTATATCATACTATGTTGTTTTATTTATTTAGAGAGAAAGCACATGCACCAGCAAGGGAAAGCCAGAGGGAGATGGAGAGAGAATCTTAAGCAGGCTCAGCACACAGCCTGATGCAGGGCTTGATCCCATGACGGACTCTGAGATCGTGACCTGAGCCAAAATCAAGAGTCAGATGCCCAACCGATTGAGCCACCCAGGCGCCCCAAAAAGTGGTAGTTTCTTAAAGGTTAGCTACCATGTGGAAGCAAATCTTGTCACTGAACTTTTGATGTTCAGTTACCATAAAACCCATTAGAGTTCCCGGTCACTCAGGGTGGATCTTTTGCATGGTATTGTAACATCAGGTGCTGGGTCATTTAGGATGTATTGGTTCCTGAGTTATGCACATCTTCCAAATGTTAACACATTTCGTGCTATAATATTTTAAAAGTCACACTTATTAATATCACTACCAATCTCATCAGAAAAGTTAAGTATTGGGAAGCTGGCAAGTGCACAGTGGCTGGTTCAAGTTTTCCAAGTGTCTAATTTTTACTTGGGAGCTCTCATTTTTTTTATAAATTTTTTTTTTTAACGTTTATTTTTGAGACAGAGAGAGACAGAGCATGAACGGGGGAGGGTCAGAGAGAGAGGGAGACACAGAATTTGAAACAGGCTCCTGGCTCTGAGCTGTCAGCACAGAGCCCGACGCGGGGCTCGAACTCACGGACCGCGAGATCATGACCTGAGCCGAAGTCGGACGCTTAACCGACTGAGCCACCCAGGCGCCCCAGGGAGCTCTCATTTTATCACTGGCAACAAACGCTGGCCATCGTTGTCCTTGAAGTGACAGACTCACCTTGTTCATTTATGAGAAAATGTCTGCTAAGGTATTCAAGTCTGAATACCACAGTTTGTCAGTCATTCTTGCAAATAACAGTGTTTCGTGAAAACAGGTGCTGGTGCAGCTTGCAACTCATCCAACTGTACAAGTTCTTTCCCTCGAGACAGCCACAGGATTTCAGTATGCAGCAGAAGTGCCCGCTGCAACTTCCCGTTTCATCACGTAGATGTTAAAATACATACTTAAGGGTCAGGTGTAATAAAAGCAGTAATTTTGACTACATTGCCAAGGGCATTCCTTGTGACACCTTTTTCTAACCACGAGTACACGGTGGTGGAGAACACAACAGCTACTAACACCATCTGGTGCTGCCGTCCCTTCCCTGGAGCTCTTGTGCCCGGCATTCCAGGAATGCCAGGAAGACTTAAATGACACTACACCAGAAGTGACACCCCAGGGAGCATTAGTTCTGCTCCTGCGCCTGTGTTCCCTTCTACAGCAGGACCACCTCACCTTCTCGCCATCAGTGACTCTGGTTCCTCCCCTCCCTACACAGGAAGCTACTGGATGGCAAGGGCTATCTTGGTTATGTCTCAAGGCCAACTGAGTTACACCATATATTAATAAACAGGACTCCCTTCCTTTTTTGTTTTGTTTTTTTGTTTTTATTTTAGAGAAGAGAGAGAGAGAGAGCTGGGGAGAGGGACAAAGGGGTAGAGAGAGAAAGAGAGAGAGAGAGAGAGAGAGAGAGAGAGAGAGAATATCTTAAGCAGGCTCCATACTCAGAGCAGACCTGGACTTAGGGCTCGATCCCATGACCCTGGGATCATGACCTGAGCTGAAATCGAAAGTCAGACGCTCAACCGACTGAGCCACCCAGGCGTCCCAGGACACCTTCCTTTTTTGATATGTACTTCCCATTTTATTTCCCATAAAAATGCAGTCCCTGATTTACTAGGACCCTACCTGGTGAATCCCAGTTTTGATCATCCATCCTTTCCCCAACTACCTCTCACATTCACCAGTTCAGAGTAAATTGGTAAGTCTAAATCTGTGATCTGAAATTAATACAGACAGTCCCTAACTTATAAATACTGGATTTCCCACCCCAACCGAAAATGCTAATAAAAGTCCCTACTGTACCAGAACTCTTAGGATCGAATAATGAGCTCTGGTTAGGGGAAGTATCTTGGGAAAACAGAACAATCTGTGAGTCAGGGTGGGCCTCAGTGAGATCCAAGGGCAGCATCTGGCATCAAGCTGGTTAGAAGACAGCAGTTAGTAACCCATCCTCAACCCTCTACCGCTATCCTTACTTTACAAATGAGAACACCGAGGCTTCGAGAAGGAATGTGCCCGAGGACACACAGCCGGACAGGCTGAAACCTACGACAAGACCATTCTTGACCCAGGGTTGACAAGCTTTTTCTGTAAACAGCCAGCGAGTCAACGTTTCAGGCTTTGCAAGCCAGCTAGCCTCTGTTGCAAATGTTCAAGTGTTCAACTCCACCCAAGTAGCAGGAAGCTGCCATAGACAACATGTAAACAAATGAGCATGGCCGTGCCCCGATAAAACTGTATTTATGGACGCTGAAATCTGAATGTCAGATAATTTGCATGAGTCATAAAACAGTCTTCTTTTGATTTTTTTCCTCACCATTTTAAAAGTGTAAAAACCATTTAGCTCAGGGGCTGTACAGAGACAGGCAGCGGGCCCGAGTTGTCTGCAGGCCACAGTCTGCCCACCCTTGCTCCAGATCACCAGTCCTGCAACAGAGTGTGGGGGGGAACAGCAGGGCCCTGGTCATGCAATGATGTCAGAGGCAAACCTGACCAATTACGACAACAGTTTTACCCAGAAAACGAAAAAGGAAACCCTGCCACGGCAACTCAGATCAACACGGCAGCTAGCAGCCTGGACCCAGGGCTCTAGGCAGCCCTTTGAGTATTAGGTGAAATGGGGGTCCTAACTGGCCTCACTGGCTCCACCCGTGCCCCCTAGAGTCTGCCCTCCATAACGGGGCCAGAGTCATCTCTTAAAATTTTAAATTAAATCAGGGGCACCTGGCTGGCTCAGTCCATAGACCATCCAACTTTTGACCTCTGGGTCATGAGTTTGAGCCCCCTGTTGGGTGCAGAGATTACTTTAAAATTTTTTTCAATTCAATCAAGTTATGTCTTCTGCTCAAAACCCACATTCCAATACAAATCCAAAGCCCTTACCATTTTATTTTCTCTTTTAAAAATGAGAACTATCGGGGCGCCTGTGTGGCTCAGTCGGTTAAACGTCAGACTTCCGCTCAGGTCACGATCTCACGGTTTGTGAGTTCGAGCCCCACGTCGGGCTCTGTGCCAACAGCTCGGAGCCTGGAGCCTGCTTCGGATTCTGTGTCTCCCTCTCTCTTGGCCTCTCTCTCTCTCAAAAATAGACAAAACATTAAAAATGAGGACTTTCAAAAGTAAATCCCTTTAGCTGGTGCACCCATACAGCTCTATAAGAACTCCATTCCCCCACTGTTACTGTCACCATCACCCCCAATTCCCAACCCCTACCCCTCTGCTGTACAAAAACAGGCAACGGGCCTAAGTTGTCTGCAGGCCGCAGTCTGCCCACCCTTGTTCCAGACCACCAGTCCTGCAACCGAATGTGTGGGGGACAGCAGAGACCCTGGTCACCCCTACCTCTCTGCTTCCTTGCTGTTCCTCCAACAGACCAAGGGCACACCCCCCTCAAGTCTGTGCTTACATGCTCTCTGCCTGGAACTCTCTTGGCCAGATACCTTCACGGCTGCCACCTGCATCCCTCCCGGTCCTTGTTCAGACATCCACCGCCTGATTAGAGAGGCCTTTCCTGACTATGGTCCACACTCTACAAATCCCTTAATTCTGCTTTGTTTCTTCATAGCATCTATCACTATCATTATATATTTATTTCTTAGAACAGATGGTTCTTGAGGGCAAGGACTCTGGTTGTTTTTTGTTTGTTTGTTTTTTAATTTGTTCACTGCTATATCTCCAGCCCCCAGAACAGTCCCAGACATATAGGAGTTGTTCAATAAATGTTTGTCGAACTTCATGAATAAATGAATGGAAAGCCATAAAACCCATTTGCCAGTAAGTCCTTAAAATATAACCTACTCATAGGTTGAAGGCAACTTATAAAAACACACACTCTCATATCAAAAATGAAAATGTGGGGCACCTGGCTGGCTCAGTTGCTGGAGCATGCAGATCTTGATCTCAGGATTGCGAGCTCAAGCCCCATGGTGGGTGCAGAGATTATACTTAATAAAATATTTAGGGGCGCCTGGGTGGCTCAGTTGGTTAAGCATCCAACTCTTGATTTTGGCTCAGGTCATGATCTTGCAATTTATGGGATCAAGTCCCGTGTTTGGCTCAACACTAAGCATGGCACCTGCTTAAGATTCTCTCTCTCTCTCTCTCTCTCTCTCTCTCTCTCTCTCTCTTTCTCTCTCTCTCTCTCTCTGTCTCTCCCTCCCTCCCCTTCTCTATCCCTCTCTTGCTCACGCACACTCTTGGTCTCTCTCTCTCTCTCTCTCAAAATAAATAAACATTTTAAACATAAATAAAGAAGACAAAATAAAAATCTTTTAAAAAATGAAAACACTGTTGTACCTGCATGTTTCTTTCACACGTATATAAAATACACACTGAAGGACTGCCCATGTGCAAGGTATTGAACTACATGTTGTGAAGAAAGAAATTTCTGTTCTCGAAGAACTCGTAGACGAAAAGGGAGGTAAGACTTTCACAAGCAACTCAAGAAAAGAGAGACAGAGGGAAGAGGCCCAATACAAGGAAAGGTAACAAGCTAAGGAGTTCAGTTTCCTGCTGAGGGCTCAGTCTTCATTCTCTCATTGACCCTTCTGTGTAAAATCCCCACTTAACTGAGGAGGGTACAGGCCCAGAGCAGGGTAATGACTTAACTCCAGGGAGGCCTCCCGACTCGGGAGTCCTGAATTCTTAACACCATCGCCTTTTCCTTTTGACATTTTTTTGGCCTGAGAAAGTCAGATGATTGCCTCAATTACACACTTCCCTTCGCCAGTAGAGGAAAAGCTGAGGAGTCCTTGCTACTAGCAGGCAGAGAAAATCACTCAAATACATATAACTCTTCCAAACACTCCAACGAACCCACCCGTTCATGAATGAATGAATGAATTCAAACACAAATGTTTTGCCTATTGCTTCATCTGATTCATCTGCTCAGTCAAAATGCCTGGGTCCCTTTCTTAGCCATTCATGGGTTCCAGCTTTCTAACACATTTTAATACTCCTTCAAACACATCACCAAAACATAATGCTTCAAGTAGAATGGATGATGATCGATACTTGTACAACTCGGCGAATATAGTAAAATTCACTGAATTGTGTGCTTTAATTTTTTTTTAAGTAGGCTCCACGCCCAGTGTGGGGTTTCAACTCATGAGTCTTCTCAGGATCAAGAGTCTTCTGCTCAACAGAGTGAACCAGCTGGGCACTCCTGAATTGTATATTTTTAAATTTTTTTTTAATTCATTTTTGAGAGAGAGGCAAACAGAGAGAGAGAGAGAGAGAGATGGAAAGAGAGAGAGAGAGAAACAGAGCATGAGTGAGGGAGGGGCAGAGGGAGACTCAGGCTCCAGGGTCTGAGCTGTCAGCATAAAGCCTGGTGCAGGGCTTGAACCCATGAACCTTGAGATCATGACCTGAGCCGAAGTCAGCCGCTTAACCGACTGAGCCACCCAGGCGCCCCATGAATTGTGCACTTTAAAGGTGAGTTCTACAGTATGTGAGTTATATCTCAATAAAGCAGTTACATATTTGGGGCTCTTGCGTGGCTCAGTCAGTTAAGCATCCAACTTCGGCTCAGGTCATGATCTCACAGTCCATGAGCTCGAGCCCCACGTCAGGCTCTGTGCTGACAGCTCAGAACATGGAGCCTGCTTTGGATTCTGTGTCTCCCTCTCTCTCTGCCCCTTCCCTGCTCATGCTCTCTCTCTGTCTCAAAAAAAAATAAATAAATAAAAACATTTTTAAAAAAACTGTTACATATTTTTTAAGACATTCTTTTTTTTTTAAGTTTATTTATTTATTTTGAGAGAGAGAAAGAACAAGCTGGGGAGGGGCAAAGAAAGAGGGGGACAGAGGATCCAAAGCGGGCTCTGTGCTGAGAGGAGCAGACAGCCCAATGTGGGGCTTGAACTTAGGAACTGAGCTCATGATCTGAGCCAAAGTCAGATGTTTAACCAATTGAGTCACTCAGGCTCCCCTTTAAAGCTGTTTTATTTTTTTAAGGTGATTATTTCCAAATGTTTTCTATTAAAATTTTATTAACATTAGCATTCTATTCATTATTAATTGCATTTGTATTGTAACAGTCACTATCATTAATAAAGAGTAGTGCTAAATTGCACTCAGTTTAGGGGAAATTTGGTAATAGCTGACAAAATTTAAAAAAAAAAATTTTTTTTTAATCTTTATTTATTTTTGAGAGAGAGAGAGAGACAGAGCGCGAGCAGGGGAGGAACAGAGACAGAGGGAGACAGAATCTGAAGCAGGCTCCAGGCTCTGAGCTGTCAGCATAGAGCCCAACACGGGGCTTGACCTTGCGTACCATGAGATCATGACCTGAACTGAAGTCGGACACTTAACTGACTGAGCCACCCAGGCGCCCTGACAAAAAAACCTTTTTTTAAATACAATCCTCGGGGCGCCTGGGTGGCTCAGTCGGTTGAGCATCCGACTTCGGCTCAGGTCATGATCTCACAGTCCGTGGGTTCGAGCCCCATGTCAGGCTCTGTGCTGACAGCTCAGAGCCTGGAGCCTGCTTCGGATTCTGTGTCTCCCCCTCTCTCTGCCCCTCCCCTGCTCATGCTCTGTCTCTGTCTCAAAAATAAATAAAAATATTAACAAAAAAAAATTTAAACACAATCCTCTTGATCCAGCGATTTCCACTTCAGAATTTATCTAACATATATACTCACACCAATTTGCAAAAAAGATACATGAAAAAGACTGTTCTTTACCACCATTTGCATTTTTGAAAAACTGGTGTCAAAACCAAACATTCCACAGTAGTATGGAGCAGGGACATGGGAATCAAATGCCGGGTCACCACTTACCCACTCTGTGAGCTTACGTGCCGCTTCACCTCTCTAAATCTCACTCATAAAATGAAGATAGTAACGGTGCCACCTCACAGGATTGTTACAGGAGACTTAGATGACAAAATACATGTAAAAACTTAACAAGCAGCTAGCATATACGAACTATGAAATAAATTTAACTATGACAGCCATCACTATTACTGACAGGACAGAGTCTTGGCCACTGAACTGTGGTCCAGCCATACAATGGAACATTCTACAGGTTTTCAAAAGAACGAGGAAGATTTCTATCAACTGATAAGGAAAGAGTTCCAAGATGTGCAGACAAAAAAGCAAATTGTTAAACAACGTTATAGAATGATCCCAGTTATAAATTTTAAAAAATATGTACGTATAATTTATACACACGTGTGTGTGTGTGCACACGCGCGTGTACCTACATGTATATGGGCATTTCAGGAAAGAATACCGAGAAACTGGGTAATGGGATTGAGGAGAGAGGGGCATGTTTACGCTTCACTCCACAACACTTAGAACCAACCATACTTCATTCCAGTGAGCAAACTTTTCACTTAAAAAAAAAATAAAATAAAAAGAACAACATTGAAAATTAATTTGCTTACTAAGGGAGAAAAAAAGCACCTTGATTAAAAAAAGAGTATTGATAAAAGAAAGTTTCCACTGCATTCTAAAACTGGCAGCAGATAGAAAAACCCTGTACATATATTAAAAGAAACAGTCCACTGTGCAAGAACAAAATTTAACTGAGATTCAGGGTTATGTTCAATCCTATCAGAGATCTATTAATTACCGGCTTCTGAAAATATCCACCTTATCTGCAAAGTAAAAGCACTGAGACTTTCACCTTCAGTTTCAAATATTGCTTCTTATTTTTAAAGTACTTAAAAACCTACTGAATTTATACAATATTGACCTAACAGGCAATAGAAATAATACAATTGATTTTTAAATTTCCATCACTTGGTGTTTCATTTTGATTATGTATTTCATTTTTAAAACTTGGGTTAAAAATAACACTGCAAAAAAAACCTTGAACATCTTTACATCTCCTCAGATTCTCACTACCACACCACAAAGCAATACAAATTAAAGATCAAAATTCCACCATGAAGCAACTTTTAGAAATAATTTCTGAAGGACAGATTAAAATTACAGCAAGACTTTGCACCATAAAGAGATTTAAAATTCAAAAGACAACGCAACAGCTGAGATTGGCTGAGGGGACATAAGTTCAGAGGCAAAGGGGACCAAAAAGTAAAGGTGAGAAGAACTTTATATGTGACCTTTTCCTCAAAGCATAGAGTATCTTTTTATGACACAGGCAGCCATGCTGAGTGATTTTATTTATCTTTTTATTTTTGTGAGTGACAGAGCACAAGCAGGGGAAGGGGGGGGCGGGCACTGAATTCGAGGCAGCCTCCAGGCTCTGAGCTGTCAGCACAGAGCCCAACGCAGGGCTCGAACCCAGGAACTGCAAGATCATAACCTGAGCTGAAGTAGGACCCTTAAGCCACCCAGGCGCCCCATGAGTGGTTTTAAAAGAGTGGGTCAGGTGCCTGGCTGGCTCAGTCATTTGAGTGTCTGACTCTTGATCTTTGCTCAGGTCACGACCTGGGGGTTCGTGAGTTAGAGCCCCATGTTAGGCTCTGAGCTGACAGTGTGAGCCTGCTGGAGATTCTGTCTCTGCCCCTCCTCCGCTCATACACATGCACTCTCTCTCTCAAAATAAAATAAACTTTAAAAATAAAAAATAAAAAAACAGAAAGAAAAAGCATATTTTCCCACACATTGCAGGCAGGAGTATAAAACGGTATCATCTTTTTGAAGAGCACTTTGGAATTACCTATGCAAATTACAAATGCACATGCCCTTTGACCCCATGTCTTAACTTTCAGGAGTTTATCCTATGGATAAAAGCAAACTAATGTACATGTACAAGGATATTCACTGCAGCATTCTCTATACATGAGACAACATAAATGTCCAAAAATTATGAGACAGTCATACAGTGGAATATCATACAGCTGCATAAAATAACTGGGTAGCTCTTTATAGACTTATACAGAACAATCTCTAAGACATGTTGGTTAGTTTGAAAAGGAAGTTTCAGAAAAGTATTCTTGTACTGTTTTTGTTGTGTTGTTTGTAAATATATATGATATGTTTGTAAGTACATAAAATGTCTCTAAAATGACACACAAAACCAAGTAACTTTGGTTACATCTAGGGAAAAGAAGTAAATGCCCAGGAGATGAAGAAAGGCTTGCTTTTATAGCGTCTGGACTTTAGACCATTATTTATATGATTATTAATCATCTAGAACAAATCAATTTAAAAGGAACATATTCATGGGGTACCTAGGTGGCACAGTCAGTTAAGCGTGGACTCTTGATTTCAGCTTAGGTCATGATCTCACGATTCATGAGTTTAAGCCCCATGTCGGGCTTTGTGCTGACAGTGCAGAGCCTGCTTGGGATTCTCTCTCTCTCTCTCTCTCTCTCTCTCTCTGTCTCAAGACAAATAAACCTTTAAAAAAAAAAGATCATATTCATACAGAAAAAACTTTCAAATTATTGATTTGGAAGACCTCTCAACATTTCTTCCAAACCTGAGATTGTATGCTATTCTAATATTTCAAAGATTAATAAAAAGAAATCCTATGCTTGTATTTATTCCTTTTGCAAAATCACTACTTGATAAACAATCATTCCTTGATTTAACAGACTTTTTTTCTCATTCTTAGCACAAGATCCTGTCCTCCTCAACTAAGAGTTCCACCAGCTGAAGCCCACAGCCTTACCCCACACAGCTCTTCAAACTATGCAACAGAAGATATCATCCTGGAAGGCTGTATTTTGAATTATAATATAAACAGTAGACATTTATTGTGCCAAAATAATTTTTTTTCTAAAAGATGCTGTCATAATAAATAGTATAGAATTTAGCTGCCTTCTAGGCCTTTTCCTCTCATCTAGTTTAGAAACGAGGACATGTTTATATGAAAAAATAACTACCATGCTAGGAAGGACGTTATAGATGGCAAATAAGCAGTACAAATAAGAAATCCCTCAAGAAATTCAAAAGAAAACATCACATCTATTCAGGTAGGCAGGAAAGGCTTCAAAAAAGAAACAGAATCTAAGTTGGGCTTGATGGATGATTCAATTTCGACAGGCAAGGGACTGCACAGTAAGGAACATTCGGGTGGGTTCAGGAACAAGTGAGCAGGCCAGTATGGACAAATGGAGCCGGCAAGTGACAAGGAGTACTCCTAGCTCCTGGAAGTCCAAGTACTCAGTCCCTGATGCCTGTATCTTTCCAATGCCCTGGATTAATTATGAGTCTTTCTAATATTTTCCAGAGAGATCATTTCTTCTCCATTCTTACCACCTCAGAGCAATCCTTCCCTCTGCAAAGATCTCCAAACTCATCCTCCTGTTTCCAATCTTCCCCATCCCCAGTTCGCAGTGCACAACTCATGACCCCCATGATTTAATATACATAACCTACTTACCCCAAACCTGCCAACAGCTAACTACTGCCTACGAAATAAAATCATTATCCTTCTCCTTTGAGGCTTTCTAACATCTGCTGTGCCTCCACCTCTCACTCAATCATTGGACTCACACTCCCTAAACATAATATGCAAATTTCATGCCTAGGCCCCTGCCGTTCTCTTTACCTGGAAAATTCTCCTTATTATGTTCTCAGGTGGAGCATACCTGGTTGTAAAGGTTGTGAATACAGTTTTTATAAATGACAACCACCCCCCCACCACTGTTGGGCAGTGCACAACCTCTGCAACCTTCCAAAGATGACTTGTTTCCATCCCCTTCCACTTTGAAGGCCAGACTGTATCCCAGAACAACTCAATTGTTAATCAATTGTGCCTCTCATTCCGACATCACCAATTTGACACCTTTTCTTTAGAAAACAACCAGGAAAAAAGTTACAATATTTGGAGTACGAACAGTGCCTTAAACAGCACATACTCAAAAAAGATGCTTGCAAATGACGACAGGATAAGTCAAGAAAGGCAGATTGTGGGTAACCCATAAAGAGCTTCGAAGGACAAGAAAAATGTTTTGGCTTTATTTGGTAGGTGCCAAATATGGTCAGATGATCAGAATGATGTTTTAAAAAGTCTAATTTCGGCAAACACAAGCAAGCAGGGTTTGAGAAACTATTGTCAAAGCACCAGCGTAGAGGCCCTGTCAGTTGGAGGAGGCCTATGGGAGGCTCCCTCTGTGACTTCCAGCCTCCTCAGCTGCTCACACGTCCTTCAGCTTACCTGTTTGGGATTACAGAGGTTGATTTTCATACCTACACTTGGAGTGTGAAGCTTAAAACTGGGCCATTAAGCCAAGAAAAAACATGCTTTTGCCTGAAATATCTGGGTATCTAGGAAACAGTTCTGACTTGAATAATTATACACGTACGTAAAATACATATACACAAATCAAGAATTCCTCTTCTTCCTTCACTTCTTTTGCAGACTCAGGAAGTCTAACTCAATTCTCCTGTTTCCTTTGCTAATGTAGCTTGAACTTTCACTAACCTTAGAATTCCACAATTACTAGTGAATCATTTCAAGGCTCACTGTCCTATGGTTTCCTAAAAGAATCAAGGGCATTTATGTATTTAGGTATATAAATTAATTTCATTGTACTGATGAGTACCAAATAAGTAATTCTTGTCTGTAAATCAAAAACTCAGAACCTAATACATTACACACAATCAGTCTACTAATGAATTTCCTTTTAAAGCATGTATCTTGGATTTCATGCCAAGATATCACTATATCGGTAATGGACTCTGTGGTACTAGGCAATTTTATTTACCTCTTACATTAAAAAACAATCTTCACTCTCCAAAGGAAGACTATTATGTGGAACTAATGCACTGTAACATCAAGGCATATAATACCACCGGAAACATGCACATCTCTATCAGGAAAAGATTATCAGGCACAACCTAATTTTAAAAATGAATGGAAGGAGAAAAATAAGGAAATAAGGAAATAAATATGAATGGACGAGGCATCTTAAAACAGTGTCAAAGGTAAAACAGAATCTACAATCTTGTGTTTGTGCCCCCAAGAGACTGTTTCCCTTCAAAGCCAACTTTACTGTTTATTCCTCCAACCAAATATGCAAAATGAACTCACTAGCTCTAAAAACAGAAGTGTGTTATCTCTATTGAAAGGTAAACATGACCTAAGGAAAGATTAAAATATTTTCCTTTTATCCCGATAAAGTGGGAAAAAAAGAAAGATTAACTAGTCCAATAATGTTTCTGGATTTGGGGCAGTTTAAATGTTTCTTCTTTTCCAAGGTAGTGATTTTTTCCCTCCCCACACTGAAGACCCTTCTGAAAGCCACAGTGTGTATCTTTGGTATCAAGCAGTGAACAGGTGCTTTGCTAACTACATACTTTGTAGGAAAAGAAGAGAGAAAAGGGCAGACATCCATTATTTAGAGTCTTTTGTCGTTAATCTCTTTGATAATACAATTCCATTAAAATACATATTATGTAGAGTGTTTAGAATGTGTGGCCAGTGCATAGTAAACAACATTTCACCATAACAATACTTCATCTTTTCAACCACCAAAAATTGGCAAATAATTCAAACTGCTCTTAGCCCAAGGTTAAACTGTAATGCTAACAATAAAAGTTTAAAGAAATCTAATTAGTTGCTATTTGCTCAAAAGTAAACTAAAAGATGGGAGGCTTGTTTATCTCTACCTGCCCTTCCCCATGCCTGGCGACTCGCCCTCAAGAAGGGAGTCTAGAGGCGCAAGGTGGCTCAGTCGATTAAGCATCCAACCTCAGCTCGGGCCATGATTTCCCCGTTTGTGAGTTCGAGCCCCACGTCGGGCTCTGTGCTGACAGCCTAGAGGCTGCTTCAGATTCTGTGTCTCCCTTTCTCTGCCTCTCCCCCTCTCTCACTCTGTCTTTCAAGGGTAAATACATGTTAAAAGATTTAAAAAAAAAAAAAAAAAAAAGAGGGGAGTCTAGTGTAAGGACCAGAGCCGCTTGGTCCCAGGTAAATAGGGAGTGGGAAGTGAGGACAAACCCATCCCCTGGCTGGCCCCGCCTGGGGCCCCGCTGGGCCGGGAACCTGGCCTGGCTCTGCAGCCCGGAGGCAAATAGGACGGAGACGGGACCGACGGACGGGACGGACAGACGCGACAGGACGGACGGGACGGGCAGAGAAGCAGTGCGTCCTACCCGGAGGGCTCCCTCCCAGGGCCGGCGGAGTACCTGCTCCGGTCATCCAGGCTGCGGTTATCGGCCGCGGCGGCGCGCCAGTCGGGCAGGGTGCTGGCGCACAGCACCACCATGGACACGATCACGAACACTACCGACACGCTGGCCAGGATCTGCGCGGCCAGAGACGACGTGGGCTCCTCGAAGGTCCGCCGCATGCGCTCGAGCCAGCGCCTGGAGGGGGCCGCCTCGGCACCGCCCGGTCGCACCTCGTCGCGGCCCAGGGCGCCGGGCTCGTCCGCCGAGTAGAAGGTGTAGGTGTCGGACATGCGGTCGTCGAGGCGGCGCTGGCAGCAGTACTCTAGGTGCGCGCCCTCCAGGCCCCAGTAGATCATCTCGTTGTAAAATGAGAGCTCGCACATCCGCGGCGCGAAGCGCAGCTTTCCGTGGCCGCGCACGTAGAGCAGGATGAAGCCGAAGGCCTCCGAGTGCCGGTCGAAGAAGTACTCGTTGCGCTCGCGGTCGTAGTCGTCGCACACCTCCAGCACGTCGCGCTCAGAGCGGCAGCCGTGCAGCCGGCTCACGCGGCGCAGCGGGAAGTCCTTCAGCAGCTCCCGGGACAGCGAGTACCGGGCGCCGCCCACGTTCAGCACCACCGAGGCCGCCCCGCTGCGCCCGAAGGTCATGGCTGGCCGCCCCGAGGCCCCGAGGCCCGAGGCCGCCGCCGCCTCCGCCCCCCGGGTCGCCGCGCGGGGCCTGCCTGCCGTTGGCCGACGGGGGAGCGCGCCGTCGGGGCCCGCGGGCTGGCCGGCCGGCTCTCGCTGCGGGCTCCGCTCCTGCCCTTCGCCGACCCGGAGACCCCTCGGCTCTAGCCTCCTCCGCGGCCAGGCGTTGCTGCTAGCGACGCTCCCTCGGCGCGGCGGTACCTGCAGGTGGCCGGGGAGTCCCCTCAGGCGTCAGCGCTGCGCCCCGTTGGCTGGGAATGAGACTGTCAGCGCCTGGGAGGGGGGGGTGCCCCCCTGCGAGGCCGGGGTGTCCTTTCAAAGCGGCGGCGCTGTGCCCCCCGTGAGGGGCGCGGGCGGCGGGCGGAGGCACCGGTGCGGGATGGCTCACGGTCCCCGGCGCTCCCTCTGGCCGCGGTTCCGGCAACCGCCCCGCCGCCGTCCAGAGGCGAGAGGCAAAGTGAGCGGGTTCGGAGGCGGCGGAGAGCCGGCTCCGCGAGGCGGGGGCGGGGCCTCCTCGCGGTTCCCCCTCCTCGCCTCCCGGCTCAGCTCGGCTCACCTCCCTCCACGCGCCGCCCTCCTCTGCCCACCCGCGCCCGCACCTCCCGGGCCCGCTCGGCTGGGATTCCCCGGCGCCCCGCCCTGGACCTCGGGCTCCCCGCCTCGTGACGCCGTCCTCCCCCTCCGCTCCCGCCCGCTGCGGCCAGGAGTGGTCCGCGGGGCGGGGAAGGGAGCAACGGGGAGCCCCGGGGGTGGGGGCGGCCAAGCCCCGCGGCCGGGGTGCCTGCTCCCGCGTGCCACCCGGGGCCATCAGGATGACTTGGGCGGCCCCCTTTTAACCGCTCCCCCCACCACCACCACCAAATGGAGGCGGCAGGAGGGTAAGGAGGGGTGAGGACTGGGGTGCAGGATTTGAGGAGCGGGGGCAGACGGCGTTTGGAGAGCTTTTTCCAGAAACTATCCGGAACCCAGCGCAGTTTCTGAGAGCGCCCCAAGGGATTTCTCAAAGAAGGCACCCCAGCAATTGCTTTTCTTGACGACTTGCTTTTCCTCTGGCGGCACGGAGACCCACATACCGCTCTAAAGGCGACCACACACCCCAGCACCCAGGCTCGTTGTCGCCCTCTCGCCTGTCCTCCCGCGGAAGGGAGGGGCCCCACCCCCAGCGTTGTGGGGCGCGGGTCCTAAAAGGGCGCCTACGTGTACCTCTCCTGGACACCCTCCCCCCCCCCACCCAGGACGCTTTCTGTAGAGTGGGGTGAAAGTCAGGAGAATCGCTCTGCCACTGGCAAGAACACAATTTTCCCGTAGCCTTCATCTGCGCCCTCCTTTTCATAATGTCTTGATTTCCCCTGTGCACCCCCGAGCCGGCTGCAGCACTGGCTCTTGGAGCTTGAAGTGCCCTTTAAGGCTCCTCAGAGCGAACTGCCCTGCCTTCTGGTCGAAGCGCAGGGAGTGGGTTCCACTTGGCAGGGATTATTTTAAACTGCTACCTGCAATTCACGCGACATCCGACACCGGTAGCCCAGCCCGCGCGGTGCCCGCCAGAGGCGAAACAGGTGAGTTGTCAGGCAAACTGTTCAATGCAAAACAAATACTGGAATTGAAAATAAGGGTGGGGTAGGGGTGGGGTGGGGTGGGATGCGGTCTTCTGACCGCCGAGTAACCCAGCTGGTTACTGGGAAGGGTTTTACTTTGCCCTTCACTTTTCATAATTTTGTAGGATTGTCCCGTGCCCACTAGAGGTCACCATAAAGAGTCATTTTGCCCTGATTCTAGTGTGGATTCAGCTTAAAAGCAAGACACCTACAAATTCAAGTGCCTATATCCCTCCTCACAAAGTAAAATCCCTCTGGGTGGTTTCTTAAAGAATGGAAATCTCTATATGTTGTTTATCCCTTGACTTGGATAATTTATCTTAAAAGCACTTAATGTGATTAAAGGCTCAAAAACAAGAGTTGTTTGTTTGCAAAGTAGCTACTAACCCAGGAAAACATCCTGAAGGAAATGAGTTTCAAGATAGATGGTTTCAAGAGGTGGTGGTCTTGTGCTGGCAGAGAGAAAGAGCAGAAAAGCATTCCAAATAGAATCTCAGATGTAAAGGATTAAAATCTGTAAAGAAAGCTAATGCATTTGCTTGGCTCAAAGGAAGGGGATCTCAACTGCAGAATTTAGATTTCAAACTCGAAGTAATGGGATGCCTGAATGTTTTAATAATAAAAATGGCTTGATGAAAGCTTCATTCAGGAAGGTTCTTTTGCCCTTCAATTTATTCTAAGGAGAAGACCATTTCTGCCACCCAGGAATGGGATCCCCAACCCAAATCTTTGTAGATGAGGAAAAGCCAGTTCTTTCTTTTCTTTTCCGTTTTTTTTTTTTTTTTTTCTTTTTGGAGGCAGTGTCAGTTCTGAAAAACACTGAGACCAAGGACTCAGCAAGGCTTGGAAATGGTTTGTTATAGGATATGAGAATGGAGAAAAGTTTGCAGATGTGAGCAGAGAGAAGAACCTGGCTTCATTCCAGCAAAAGCCAATTCCTCAGGGAGTTGTTGAAAATACCTTCTAGAAGCATCACAGCAACAGAACAACTATTTTGTTGATTATTTTCTCCAACGTTACTATATCTATTTCCTGTGTTCGCTATCTAAAATCCCTTTAAAGTCTGTTGACTGAACCAGTTGGAGAAATATCACATTTTAAATTAAATTTGAGCTTAGAAAACAAATTAATTTGATGATAATATAATTTGTGCCTCCTAGGTATATTTTCATAAAATTTCTTAGAGAGGTAGGTTTAAATAATTTCATTTGTTTCAAGAGTAATATGTTTATTTGATTTTAATATCATCAACCACTGCTGCCGCAGCAGTACCCAAATCATGTTCTTTTTCTCCCCCCTCAAATCACGTTCTTAAACAAAACAGTAAGATGCAGAAATGATGGGCTTGTCTCAATATAATCCAGTTTAGAAAATATTCTTAAAAACTATGTTCTTAGAATTACTAAAAATTCTATTCCTTTGTACTTTCAAAAGACTACTTTGAGAATCATTTCATCTAAATTCTTTTCGGGATTCTGGATGATATTTAGGGCTTTCATAATATAAATCTTTAGAATGCATTAAAATTTAAAGGCACCAGGCAGAATTTTAGAGTTTGAAAGAACCAAGAGATTGTCTCGTCTCAATTTATCAACCCATTATTTAGGGAGGAGTAACAAGATGTCAGAGATGTGGCTGTAACTTGCCTAAGGTTCCCCATAGCAGCATTATGGTAGAGCCCAGGCTGGAACCGAGTTTTCTAGCTCCAAACTCTGGTCACTCGATCTCCAGGGCCTGTCTTCCTGCCACAACCTTCCGTCTGATCTCTCCATGCTCCAGTTCTTTCCTTCCTCTGTGAATCCTGTATTATGCCACCAGACAGCTCTTTCTGTTCATTTTGATCAAGCCATTCCCCAGTTCAGAACCTTAAAGGACTATAGATCTGTGGAATTACAAGTTGTCTAATAACGAGTCTGAACTGGTTATTAAAGCCCTCCCTAGATTGAAATTCTGGCTGCACAATTTATTTGCTAAATGATCTGGAACAAATTCTTTGAGCCTCGGTTTTGTCATCCATAGAATGGAGAGAATGGTAGCTTTATCATAGGGTGACGTGAGGATTAAGAGATCATATGGGGGTGTCCTACAGCTCAGGGCATGATACTAGAAAATTCACTTTGTGTATGCTTCCACTAGCCCAGTCAAGCCATGCACACTCTTATTCCTGTGTTCTAAATAAAGACAAATGGATTCATCTAAAAATGTGACCAAGCAGGGGCGCCTGGGTGGCTCAGTCGGATAAGCGTCCGACTTCAGCTCAGGTCATGATCTCGCGGTTTATGAGTTTGAGCCCCGCGTTGGGCTCTGTGCTGACGGCTCAGAGCCTGGAGCCTGCTTCAGATTCTGTGTCTCCCTCTCTCTTCTAACCCCTCCCCTGCTCACGTTCTGTGTCTCTCTGTCTCTCAATAATAAATAAACATGTAAAAATTTTTATTTAAAAAAAATGTGACCTATCACAATAGTAACCTAAAACATCAAAAATTCAGTGAAACGTACTGCCCCTCATACTGCTGAGTCTGAGTGGAACACACATTCCTCTATCACTTAGCATTGCACAACTAGTTGTGCTCCGGGACTCTGAACACCCTGCCCCAAAGCTTTATAACTTGAAATACCCTGTGGGCACTATCGGTCTTTGCTGCTTACTTATTGACTGCTTTGAAAAGCTCTCACTCTGCTGTTATTTCTTATTTCCAAGTGTTTATGGTTACACCAGCTTATTTCTCAGCATCTGCAGAATCAGTGGATGCTTTAAAAGGTCAGTTTTTTGGGGCACCTGGGTGGCTCAGTTGGTTGAGTGTCCAACTTCGGCTCAGGTCATGATCTTATGGTTTGTGAGTTTGAGCCCCGCGTGGGGTTGGGCTCTGTGCTGACAGCTCAAAGCCTGGAGCCTGCTTCAGATTCTGTCTCCTTTTCTCTCTGCCCCTCCCCACTTGTGCTCTGTCTCTCTGTCTCTCAAAAATAAATAAATGTAAAAAAAATTTAAAAAAAAAAGTCAGTTTTTTGAACGGAAACATAGCCTTCTAATGTCTTTAATTTTATATAAAAGAAAGACTCTAATGACTTCACCTACTGTGCACAGTTACCCAAGTAGAAGATAAAACTGCAATTTTTAATAAGTTGCCCTCAAAACCGTCTCACCACCTGAACCCCGTTCTTTTTTTTTTTTTTTTAATGTTTATTTATTTTTGAGAGAGAGCATGAGTAGGGGAAGGGTAGAGAGAGAGGGAGACAGACTCCGAAGCAGGCTCCAGGCTGTGAGCCATCAGCACAGAGCCCAATGCAGGCTTGAACCCATGAATCATGAAATCACAACCTGAACCGAAGCTGGACACTCAGCTGACTGAGCCACCCAGGCTCCCTGACACAAACCCTGTTCTTAACCCTGTTCTTAAACCCTGTGGTGAGAAGCCACCAGAGGGATTTTCACCCTCACCAGTGTCCTGCCTTATTCTCTGCTCCAGGACATTTTATGCTCTTAAAGCATAAAGGAACACTATCTTCCTTAAATCTCCAGCTTTGAGAAGATCACTGTGTAATCATTATAAGGGGAGGCATAATTTTACCTCCAGCATTTTAGGGTTTTTGACTGGGCCTAAGAATTAAGCTGATATAGGACAAATTAATAGAGAAAAGCATACAAATTTAAGTTTTATGTGACCTAGGAGCCCTCGTAAGAAAACAAAGACCCGGGGCACCTGGGTGGCTCACTTGGTTAAGCGTCCGACTTTGGCTCAGGTCATGATCCCATGGTTCGTGAGTTCAAGCCCCTCATCGGGCTCTGTGCTGACAGCTCAGAGCCTGGAGCCTTCTTCAGATTCTGTGTCTCCCTCTCTCTCTCTGCCCCTCCCCTGCTCCTGCTCTTGCTCTGTCTCTCAAAAATAAATAAATGTTTAAAAAAACTTAAAAAAGAAAATGAAGACCCAAGGAAGTAGCAGAACCTAAATGCTTTTTTTTTTTTTTTTTGAGGGAAAGAGAATCTTAAGCAGACGCCAATGCGTGAAACCCAACGCAGGGCTCGATCTCATGACCACGAAATCATGACCTGAGCAGAAATCAAGAGTTGAATACTTAACTGACTTAATCACCCAGGTGCCCCACTTAAATGCTTTTATATCAGTTGAACAAAGAGAGGCAGTTACGGAACAGTAACTAAAATATATGGGGAGGCTAAAGGAAGACAAATTGTTTTGACAAAGTCTGCTTGTACAGAACTCTCTCCGCTTCAACTTCTCTCATCCTTGATGATAAAAATGGTACTTAACTCCTAGTATAGGGAAGACATCTTCCACATGGGGGTTTCATCTGCTTTTAGAAAGAAAAGGGGGAAGATCAGAGCACCCTTCTTGTACCTAATGTTTTTGTAAGTGCTTTTAGCTCAAAGTGATCCTTATGCCAAAGTGGCATATTTTAGAGTGGCATATTCTGCTACCCTTCAGCATTAACAGCAAAAACATTGTTGGTGCCTTTTACAGAATGGCCCTTCTCCTTTATCTTCACCCAACCCTCATTCCTACGCTGCTATGTTGGATGGTGGTATAATGGCCCCTTCTCCCCACTACCACTCCTTGCCCCTTGCTGCTTACCGTAACTGAGAGCCCTTACTGTGTGGCACAAGCTCAGCTTTCCACAAAAACCTCTTCCTCTAACCCTCACTTTCCAAATAAGGAAATGAGGCTTCAAGAGGTTGGACTTGCTTAAGGACCCACAGCTGCTAGGAAGCACTAGCCCCAGTACGGAATCCCAAAGTCCATGCAGGGTCTCCTGCCTACCATGTTATCTCACCACTGACTCCCCTCTCTACCAAGCATCAAATACCCCTGGGGAGGGAGGAACGATTTTGGTTGATCCAGAGACAAGAATCTGACAAATCTTGAAGGGGGTCATTCTACAAGATAGCTAATCTTCAAAGAGTCACCTTCAGATCCTGAGATATTTAAGCAGGAGAGGATATAATGTCTGATATTTGCTTCAAAATAATCAAGGGGGGGGGGCGCCTAGGTGGCTCAGTTGGTTAAGCATCTGACCAGCTCAAGTCATGATCTCGTGGTTCATGAGTTCAAGCCCCACATCGGGCTCCGTGCAGATGGCTCACAGCCTGGAGCCTTCTTAGGATTCCATGTCTCCCCCTCTCTCTGCCCCTTCCCAGCTTGTGCTCTGTCTCTCAAAAATAAATAAACATTAAATTTTTTTTAAGAAAATAAGCAAGAGCAAGTGGATTGAGGACATAGATGAAACAAGATTAACCATGAGTTGATAATTGTTGAAGCTGAGTGATAGAGTTCATGATATTAATCTCTCCCCATTTGTATTTATTTCAAATTGTCCATAATACAAAAATAAAAATAAAAATTTTAAACCTTGAGCTTCATTTTTTTTTTATTTTTTTTTTTATGTTTATTCATTCTTGAAAGACAGAGACAGAGCAGAAGCAGGGGTAGGGCGGAGAGAGAGGGAGACACAGAATCTGAAGCAGGCTCCAGGCTCTGAGCTGTCAGCACAGAGCCCAATGTAGGGCTCGAACTCACAAACTCCAAGATCATGACCTAAGCCGAAGTCGGACGCTCAACCAACTGAGCCACCCAGGCGCCCCGAGCTTCATTTAAGCTTATGTATGAATGTTGACAATTATTCCTTCACACCAGATCAGAATGTACCTCTTCATGATGTCTATAATGAAGAGTCCCTCTAATTTCTCTAGAGTATAAAAAAGCTGAACACACATTCGACAATGCCTATTAAAATTTTAAATGCACACACCTAATGGTCCAGCAATTTTAACGCTAGGAATTTATCCTACAAGTAAATTCACATATTTCATAGAGACGTACATTTAAGGATCATTGCACTGTTTTCAATAGCAAAAGTCTAGAAAGTACCTAAATGTCCATAATTAGGGAACTGTGCTAAGTCCTGTGCTATGGGTTAAATTATGCCTTCTTTATATTAAAGATACACGGATATGTTGGGGTGCCTGGGTGTCTCAGTTGGTTGAGCATCCAACTCTTGATTTCAGCTCAGGTCATGACCTCAGGGGTCATGGAATTGAGACCCACATCAGCCTCCACACTGAACATGGAGCTTGCTTGGGATTCTCTCTCTCTTTCTCCCTCTGCCCCCGTGCTCTGCTCATGCTCTCTCTCTCTCTCAAATAAAAAATAAATTTTTATTTTATTTTTTTTTCAACGTTTATTTATTTTTTTGGGGGGACAGAGAGAGACAGAGCATGAACGGGGGAGGGGCAGAGAGAGAGGGAGACACAGAATCGGAAACAGGCTCCAGGCTCTGAGCCATCAGCCCAGAGCCTGACACGGGGCTTGAACTCACGGACCGTGAGATAGTGACCTGGCTGAAGTCGGACGCTTAACCGACTGCGCCACCCAGGCGCCCCTTAAATTTTTAAAAATACATGGTGGGGCGCCTGGGTGGCTCAGTCGGTTAAGCGTCCGACTTCAGCTCAGGTCACGATCTCGCAGTCCATGAGTTCGAGCCCCACATCAGGCTCTGTGCTGACAGCTCAGAGCCTGGAGCCTGTTTCGGATTCTGTGTCTCCCTCTCTCTCTGACCCTCCCCCATCCATGCTGTGTGTCTCTCTCTGTCTCAAAAATAAATAAACATTTAAAAACAAATACAAGGATATGAATATATGATAAGGCTTCTGAAAGGATACATAAAATACAGTTACGGGTAATTGTTTCCTAGTCAAGGGACTGGGAAGGTTAGAGTAAATACGAGACCTACTTTTATTGGTTGTAAACCTTCTGTGTGTTTTTTTCTTTTAACTGAGTTCAAAGATTATGTTTTCAGTTTAAAAAAAAAAAAAAGTTCAAAAAAGAAAAATTCTCAGCACATGTCCTCCTACCAAATTCTCTTTTCCCTTGGCCCAGTTCTTGGTGTATCCTGCTCTGCTCAGTTACATCTGGGACCAGGCACCCACTGCTCCCTCTGCCTGGAACACTCTGACCCACAGCATTATGTGGCTGCCTCCTTGTTTCTCAAGTCTCAGTTCAAAGGTCACTTCCTTGGAGAGGCCTTCCCCGAACACCCATGCTAGTGTATGAGCCTATTTTTTTTATCCCCTTATCACGATTTTAAAAAGAATCATCTTGTTCATCCACCTGTTACTTGTTTATCATCTGTCTCCCCCATCAGACTCTGCTCACTCCCTTCGAGAACGGGCCTGGGGACTGGTTCACAGCAACGTCCTAGAGCCGCTCCTAGAACAGCACCGGGCTCCTTGCTGAAGCGCAATAACTGTATGTTGAATGAGGGAATAAATGACTATTGTTTTTGATTAAAATAATGTTCTAAATCAAAACAGGAATGCTTAAAATAATGTTCTCTGTGGACGCCTGGGTAGCTCAGTCAGTTAAGCACCTGACTCTTGATCCCAGCTTAGGTCTCGATCAAGCCCCACCCTGGGCTCCATAATCGGCATGGAGGCTACTTTAAAATGGTACTTTAAAATAATGGTAATAATAATAATGTTCTCTGCGTGCTGAACTGGCAGTGTCAGTGTATACATAATAGTGAAGTTAGAAATGACCAACTTGAAAAAAACAAGTTCTTTCTGAAAAGCCACTTCAGTTTCGTTAAATGATTGGCATACTGGCAGAGAAGATCTTGGCACTGTTTTCCCCCAGACCTACAGCGTATGCCAGCTTCCTAGCATTAAAAGCACTGCAGAAGCTCTACTCATTTAGCAGGCCCCAACCCTGGGTCAGGCCCCAACCCTGAAGTCCTTACCTAGCAAATGCTTTCATTAGAAAAATTCTTGGAATCAGTTTCTATTCGTGTCTGGATCCCGTCATCCACCTGTACCTGTCCTTGGAGGAAGGACATATTGTGGAAGCAGACTAGAGGCTTCAAGGGAAAAAAACTGGCCATGACTGAATTAAACACTTCAAAATTATTACCAAAAAAATAAATAAAACTGTCCAGAAAGGGTTGGATGTGGATCCAGGAGGTTCTGTGTATCTTGGCTCAGGAACTATAGAAAATATGGAAAGTAATCTAAAAGGCTCTTGCCCTGATGGTAGACTGACATCTCAGAGACCCTACTGGCTGATTGGGTGTTCCAGATCAGCAGGAGAAGCTTTCCAGCAAAGCAGGCTTTGAGCCCAGACAGGAAGGAAGTGGGAGAGCCAAGCAGAGAGAGAGGGATTCCCCCACTTTGCCCCTTACCACATCACAGGGCATATTCAAACAGCCCAAGAAAGGATTCTACACACAAGAAAAATCAAAGACATTTTCAAAATGAATGAAAGTTCCCTGCTGCGTTCTATCCATTCTGCAAAGAAGAGAGCTGCCTTTATCAACATTAATGAACCAAAATTAACTAGTTTAGGAGTCTGCTTTGAAAAACACCTGCTGTTCTTACCCTTCTGTCCCTGTAACAATCTTGTTTCCCTGCCCCACAATCCCAGCCCTCCTCCCCACCCCCACCAATGCCCACTGCTATTATTTCTGCCTCAGAGGAAAGATTGGGGCTGGAGTTGACTGAAACGAAGCTTATGGTATTCCTGGAAATGATCTTCTCGTAGATGCAACCAAAATAGCATTGGCTCCACACTTAATAATTGATACACTCTTCAACAGCGATTGCATTTTTCGCTAAGGTACAGGATTTAAAATACAGACTGTTTTTCTCCAGTTCTTAACCGGAGATAAAATCATCCAGCTCTGGTTTGTGTGATCCCATACCCTTCTACGGCAAAACCCCAGCCTCTGTTTTCCCTGAGATACATGTCCAACGGGTTAGCAAAAAGTATGCTTTTAGTGGAAAGCTGAGAAATGCAGCAATCTGGAAGATTTACAGTTTTTAAAGGAGGTCTGGAGCAGATGCAATTACGTCGGTATAAGCCTCGCTAAGGCCTGGGTCGGAGAACAGAGCCAATGGCTCAGCAAAAAATGCTCAACTGAGTGCTGGCTGTAATGCCACGTGGCTAAGTGGCATCAGATCCTATCTTCAGATAGGACCTTCCTATGCCTGAGAGGGACCTTGCCCTCTGCTTAACATTTGTTAGTACCGTCGGGCTTCCAAGGAGGATTTTTTCCTTTCCAGAGGAAACTAATCACAAATAAAAAAATCTTTGTAGCAAAGGAACACCGAGAAGCTTTTTATACCCTTTCACTAGCTTCTATTGTGATGGATGAAACTGCAAGAACAATTAGAGTAAATGTCAGTGTAAATCTCCAAAGAAAGAAGAAAATAGGCTTACCAAGTTCCCTTTGCCGATGCCAAGGCATTCTCTTCTCTCGATGTAGTCTGTATTTAACTTAGATGGTGTCAAGGGATCAGCAGCAAACGCTCAATGACTATACCAGTGGGCTATCTCAGTAGCAACAGATACTTCACGGAAAGGGAGAAATTGTGAATATAACTCCCATTGAATCAGCATTAGTCAGGACTTTCCATTTATAGTTCGCTGTGATTTCCCCCTAGTGACCAAGTCAAGAGTGATATTTATATACCGTATAGATTAAACATTGCTAAGACATCCCCTCACTTATAGGACCCTTTTGGAAACCATTTTGAATGGTGCCACTCAATCTATTCTCCCAAACTGTGAAAATGCAAGGTATACAAGTAACCCTGCCACTTCATTTGAGTCCGTCACCATGGGATCCTCTAGAGGAATGTTCACTCTTGTCCTCACTTCTAAGCTGCTAAATAATCAACTAGGCACATAGGAGAGGCTGGCATCTCCGGTTACCCCTTCAGGGGGCAGCCCATTTTATCCCTGCCTTAGCAAGTGCCTTGTTGGACGTTTCGGGTATTTTTTAGATGTTGAACTATAGTGATTCATATTGCAAAAACCAATTAGGGTCAGAAGGACTTTAAGGCACAAAATGAGAACAACTTGGAATACTTGCCATCATTGAGCGTCAGTGGGTCAATCTTCTCAGTTTCACACATATCCTTGGAACTGAACATTTCAGGAGCGAAAAGAAGAACCTGCCTGAAGGCCACGAGGAGGCCTAGAAAGAAAAGACCAGTGACCACACCCAGGAAAAGGGATGGGTTCTAAGTTACGAAGGAAGTGGCCTCCAGAGACCACATTGTCAATGGGAACACTACACTTAAAGCTATTACGGGACATAGCTCCATGGAAGAGTATAACAAGACCTATCAAGACCTGCTGGAAAGACATTTGGAAAGTTAGGCCCAGCTGATTTGAAGTCCAGGCAATGAGACCTGGAATCAATAAGCTGGGAATCAAGGAGACTCAGAAGGCCAGAGAAGCACACAGGTCACCAGGCATCCCAGGCTGGTCTGAGAGGCAAATGGAAGCTCATTCTCAGGAAGGCCAGGGAAAGATCTCAGACTCCCATCAGACCAGCAATACTGGCCCTCCTCCTCCCCCTCAGGTTGAGAGATAGAAATGAGGGCTCGAAGAATCCCAGGCCTGTAATCAGGAAAGTTGGGAAGATCATGGTTATCTCAGAACAAGAAAACTGTGCTGCTAGCTCACCATTTTTATGCTGTTTGTACAAAATCTATACTTTCATGTTTTTATTTGTGTGCGTATGTGTGTGTGTGTGTTTATTTTAAAAGCTCTTTCTGTAAAAGTTGAGTTTGTGTTTATTAAACCGAAGGGAAAGGGATTTGGGTTTCAGGGCAATAGCCACAGAGATAAATTTTAAAAACACCATAAATATTGCTCCCTTTTCCTTTGATCCAGGCTTTTTATTAAGAAAAAAAAAAAAAAAAAAGGACACATCTTCATGAAACTCAGTGGACCCTGGTTTAGGATCCCAACTCAACCAGGTCCCTGGGTGTCCAGCTGACTGCCTTTCTCCTTCCCCACCAATGGGTTTACAAAATTCTAATTATCCTACTTTACTTATTTTTTAAACGTTTATTCATTTTTGAGAGACAGAGACAGAGCATGAGCAGGGGAGGGGCAAAGAGGGAGACACAGAATCCAAAGCAGGCTCCAGGCTTTGAGCTGTCAGCACAGAGCCCGACGCGGGGCTCAAACTCACAAACCGTGACATCATGACCTGAACCGAAGTCAGGCACTCAAGTGACTGAGCCACCCAGGTGCCCCCAGAATTCCAATTTTTATAGGCTTACAAACTCAAAGCAAATGTTATAGTTTTATTTTGCAAAATGGCAATCAATACCCTTACATTCAGAAGGAGAGAAATGACTATGGGAGCTTAAGTCTAGACATGAAACAGTAAATGTGACTGAGAAATCTAGTGGTGACAACCCACGGACATCAGTCCAGCCAAAGTCCATTTAAGCACCTTTTAATGTAGAGAGAAAGCAGAAGAGAGAATGCATATCAAAGTGTACAAAGAGGGGTGCCTGGGTGGCTCAGTTGGTTAAGCATCCAACTCTTGATTTTGGCTCAGGTCATGATCTCACAGTCATGAGATCAAGCCCCACATTGGGCTCCACAATGGGCATGGAGCCTGCTTAAGATTCTCCTTCTGCTCCTCCCCACCCCCGGAAAAAAGCCCACAAAGTATACAAAGAAATTAAGAACCCATAATGGAAACAAAAGTAAGCCTTTGAAAAAGTATAGCACATTTTATCTTAGGTGAGGAAATAAAGTTTGAAAATACAGTTGAGTTGAACGTACTCAGCACTCAGATCTTGGTTTCTTTTTTTTTTTTTTTTTTTAATTTTTTTTTTTTTTAACGTTTATTTATTTTTGAGACAGGGAGAGACAGAGCATGAACGGGGGAGGGTCAGAGAGAGAGGGAGACACAGAATCTGAAATAGGCTCCGGGCTCTGAGCTGTCAGCACAGAGCCCGATGCGGGGCTCAAACTCACAGACCGCGAGATCATGACCTGAGCCGAAGTCGGACACTTAACTGACTGAGCCACCCAGGCACCCCCAGATCTTGGTTTCTAATGCTACTCTCCAAAAAAGGAACTCAAAAACACCGCAATGATGGCAGTATGTCAAAGCAACAGACAAGTCAACGAGAAGGGCTTCCAATGGTGAAAGCTAGAACAATTTGAACAAAATGGTCAACATCACCAATGATACCTTGTGAATAGTAAGTACCCCTTGAAATGAGGTGATGAGAATGACACATTATCTCTGGTCTTCTTCCCCAAAACCTTTCCCAAACTGGCTCTTCTTCTGCTTGGCCTTTCTACCCTAATGTCCCAGCTTCCTAGCTCCAACCTCAAGTCCTTGACTTTGATAAATACCTCACTCCTTTGTCCTGACATCTCCTAGAACTGACAAACCTCTATTGGCGTTCCGTCTTTGACACTTCTGTGGTAGGCAGCCTGTAAGATGACCCCCAGTGATTTCTTGGATAGTCTCCTCCTCTAGAGTATGGACTGGACCTAGTAACTCACTTCTAATCAATAAAACACAGCAAAGGTGATACAATGATATTTTCAAGATTAGTTTACAAAAAGACTGCAGCTTCCATCTTGGGTGTTCTCTCTTGTTCTCTCTCATTTGCTCACTCTGAGGAGGGAAGCCAGCTGCCATGTTGTGAGCTGCTCTACAGAGAGGCCCATATGGCAAGGAGACGATGTGCCTGGTCAACAAATAGAGAGGACCCAAGGCCTACCAACAGCCACAGGAGTGAACTTGGAGGCCGATCCTACCCTAGTTGAGCCTTGTGATGACTGCTGCCTCAGCCAGCAAACTGACTGCAATCTTGTGAGAGATCCTGAACCAGAGACACCCAGATAAGCTGTGGCCAGATGCCTGACAACAGAAACTGAGATAATAAATGTTGTTTTATACTGCTACGTTTTGGGGTAATTTGTCATACAGCAATAGATAACCAGTATACCTCTCAAACCCTTGTACCACCTTCATGGGTAACTCAGACTGGGTGAGCCCAACGTCACACTTAGAAACCAGGTATCATTATGCAGGGCCATGAATGAGAGTTCAAAAGGAATGAGTGGCACCCAAGAGTAGGCAGAACCTGGGGTGCCTGGATGGCTTATTCGGAAGAACATGCAACTCTTGATCTTGGGGTTGTGAGTTTGAGCCCCATGATGGGTATAGAGATTACTTAAAATAAGGGGCGCTTGGGTGACTCAGTCGGTTAAGCCCAACTTCAGCTCGGGTCATGATATCGCTGTTTGTGAGTTTGAGCCCCTCCGTCAGGCTTTCTGCTGTCAGCACAGTGCCCGCTTCAGATCATCTGTAGACCTCGCTCTCTGCCCCTCCCCTGCTCGCATGCACACACACGCACTCTGTCTCTCTCTCAAAAATAAATACTAAAATATAAAATTAAATTAAAAATGTAGGCAGAACACTTTCCTTTTCATTAATTCAAGCCAGTTTGGGAAGCCTTTTGTCAGACTGGCTAATCTAGGCTGGCTAGTTGCCAGATAATTGTATCTGATTCCTTCTAAGGCAGCTGAGCCAAGCTGTCCAAGTTCCTCATGCAAATAGATAATTTACTAATCTTTCCAGCTGTGTGATAGAGGCTGACTGAGCAGTCTTCCTAATTTTAAACCCGACTGGGGAGACTGAGAGATAGTTAACAACATGCTCCCTTCCTAACTTCGACATGCTGTAGGATCATGAGGTTACTCCCGGCAGAATATAAGATATCTGTGTCTCGAATTTGTGGGAAGCGTATAGTCAGGGCACAGTGGCGTCTCCAGGAAGGTTGGGGCAGATGACTTGTGGCTCTTGGTATGGGGCTTGCTCTGGAATAATGTTATTCCAGTGGTCAGCCCCTCTGGAATAAGACACATAAGCCAACTGCTTAGCAGAACTGGAGGCCCCGTGCTTCTAGAAGGCTCAGGGAAGAGCAAGAAGCCAAGGTATAGTCTTAATGGTAGAACAGAGATTAGACTGAGCTTCCATTCATCCCTCAGGTCCAAGCACAGGCAGAAGAAGGCAGAAGATCCATGTCCCCCTGAAACACGTAGACCCACGCTTATGGTGGGAGGTCATCAGACCCTCAAGGTACCTGCCAGAGTCTCCTGGAAAATTTGCAAAGCATGAAAGTAACAAACTGGGACCCTGCCAAGATTACCACTGCCTAGTATGTGTTCCAAGCTCTACACATTTTCAAAACCACCTCCAAGGCTCAGCTACTTTGAATAGCATGTCCTATTCTTTGGCTGCTGTATCCCCACCTAACAAACTGAAGCTTGTGAGGCTTCCTGAACTAGGGTGTGGTCAGGCATTTGGATAATAATTCATGGGACAATTTTCCCTTCTCTGGAAATGTTCTCAGGCTGGTGACCAGGGTTCTTGTCTGTGTTTTTCCTCCCAGCTCCTGGCTAGGGCTGACTGAGAGGGAATGACAGCTGGCCCAGCCTGGGACAGCCACATTCTCTTGCTGGTGGATCTGGAGCATTCAATGAATCAATAACAACCAAGCCTCAGTGTTGGGAGCTGAATCCAGAATATTGCCCTACAGAAAATGTCCATGAGCCAGCTGCCGAGGCCCCTGTAGCTGTGCCATTTCCTGTTCTTTCTGAGACTTTGTACTGAGCTCCTTTTTGTCAATTCTAGGAGTCACCCAGAGAAGCTTTCCACTCACCTCTCAATAATATTTTCTTGCAACTAAAAGAAACTTAACTAACACAAACTTCAACGTATATTTATTAGCAACATCTATGTGTAGTTACTGTGCTAGATTCTGGGAATTTAAGATGCAAAGATGAAATTTTTTAAAGATTTTATTTTTATGTAATCTCCATACCCAACATAGAGCTCAAACTCACAACCCTGAGATCAACTCACATGCTGTACCGACTGAGCCAGCCAGGCACCCCATAAAGACGAATTAAAAAAAAATTTTTTTTAACTCTTACTCATTTTTTGATAGAGACAGAGCGTGAGTGGGGGAGGGGTGGAGAGAGAAGGAGACACAGAATCCGAAGCAAGCTCCAGGCTCTGAACTGACAGCACAGAGCCCGACACAGGGCTCGAACTCACGGACTGAGAGATCATGACCTGAGCTGAAGTCGGACGCTTAACTGACTGAGCCAGCCAGGCGCCCCATAAAGATGAATTTTTAATCAGTCATTATCCTAAAAGGACTTATAGTTCAATCTACATTTCTTGAACTTGGCCTCAAAGTTCTAAATGTGAGTGGACACAGGGTCTCCTGCTACCTCCCCACTGCTGGAATCTGGACAAAGCAATGGACCAGCTTCAACCAGGGAGATGAGACCCTAGCAGATGGAGGAACCATAGGAAGGAACCTGGCCTCTAAATAACCTCAAGAGGCAAAGTTACCTCCTGACCTAGACACTCATCTCAGATGTTATGCGAAAGAGAAATCAGCTTCTTTGTTCTTAAAGTCACTGAATTTTGGGATTCTCTTTGGAACAGTAACTTAGACACCCTCTCTCCCCATGACTAATATAATCACCTCTTCAGAAACAGGGACGCTGTGGTATGGCCAGAGGTGGCCATCCTGAAGTACCTCTTCAGCCTGCCGACTCTAGCAAAGGTGACCGTGGTTAAGTCTTGTTGAAGGTGAACCCACAGGCACTTGGTTATACTAATTGTGGGACCCATTAAAACTGAATTGATTAAATAAATGATTGCAGGTGCTTGGATTACAAAAAAAAAAAATCTTGGGGCACCTGACTGGCTCAGCTGGTAAAGCATGTGACTCTTGATCTTGGGGTTGTGAGTTCAAGCCCCACATTGAGCACAGAGCTTACTTTAAAAAAAGAAATCATGGGTGAGACCAAGATTCATGGCTCGGCCTATGTCCCACACTTCCCTAGGCCTCCAGGGTCCTGCCAAGATGATTAATGCATTCCTTGGAACTTCTATTGGCCCTGCCAACACTCGCTGTGCTCTGCCATGTGAACCCAGACAAATGACAGGCACCCGGAGGGCAGCTGCATTCACCCTCATCTCTGGGCCCTCTAGAAGATGGCCTGTGTTTCTGAGCCCCCCCCCCCATGTCTGGGCCATGATTTATTTTGTTATTCTTCCATTCAACATTTATTGAGAAATCCCTATGTGCCTGGCATTGTTGTATTTTCTGAGAATACAACAATGAACAAAACTCTCTGTAGTTTGGGAGCCTATGTTCTAATGGAGAAATGGAGATGATACAAAAAAAGTAAATATAAACATTCTATAAAGTACCTGACTAATACACCTCAAAACTGCGAAATAAAGTTTAATGATATATATTTTTTTAAGTAAGTATATGTCAGGTGCTGATTAATGCTATGAAGAAAAAGCAGGGTTAAGGCTTTTAGATAAGGTAGTCAAGGAAACCCTCTCCATTCAGCAGAAACCTCAGTGAAGGAAGGGGGTTAGGTGTGAGGCTTTTGGAGGAGAGGGAAAGAGAGAGGAGTGCAAAGGCCCTGAGGCAGCAACATGCTGAGTGTGTTGCAGGAATACTAAGGAGGCCTGCATGGCTTTGTCTCATGTTAGTCACTCCCTTTCTTCCCTCCCCTCTCTCTCTCCCTCCCTTTCTCCCTTCCTTTCTTTCTTTCTTTTTTTTTTTTTTTTTTTTTTTTATGTTTTATTTTGAGAGAGAAAGAGAGAGAGTGCGGGTGTGAGCAGGGGAGGGGCAGAGAGAAAGGGAGAGAGACAATCCCAAGCAGGCTCCATGCTCAGTGCAGCTGTCTGAGCCCAATGAGGGGCTCAATCCCATGACCTTGAGATCATGACCTGAACCGAAATCAGGTGTCCGATGCTCAACTGACTCAGCTGGATGTGGCCCTGAGAATATGCTCATATGCAGCTATGAGTCCCTTAAGGCACAAGTCTTGACCTCCAAATATTACAAATAGACAAAGATAATGCAAGTTTGAAGAGCCTAGGGAAGGCATGTTGACTCAAACTTCAGTCTTCTGACATATTTCAAATACTTTTTCTTCTTCATAAAAAAAAATACTGTTTTTTTTTTTTTTAATGTTTATTTAGAGAGAGAGAGAGAGTAGGGGAGGGGCAGAGAGAGAAACACAGAATCTGAAGCAGGCTCCAGGCTCTGAGCTGTCAACACAGATCCCGACGCAGGGCTCGAACTCAGGAACCGCGAGATCATGACCTGAGCCGAAGTTGGGTGCTTAACCAACTGAGCCGTCCAGACACCCCCTAAAATACTGCTTTTTAATAAGTAAAAATGTTGCACCTGGGTGGCTCAGTCATTTGAGCATCTGACATGATCTCGCAGTTTGTGAGTTCAAGCCCTGCATTGGGTTTTCTGCTGTTAGCATAGAGCCTGCTTTGAATCCTCTGTCTCCCTCTCTATCTTTGCCCCTCCCCCGCTCGCGCGCGCGTGCACTCTCTCTCTCTCTCTCTCTCTCTCTCTCTCTCTCTCTCTCTCTCTCTCTCTCTCTCTCGCTTTCTCTCTCTCCCTGTGGCTCAGTCGGTTAAGCGTCTGACTTCGGCTCAGGTCATGATCTCGCAGTTTGAGAATTCGAGCCCAGCATAGGGCTCTGTGCTGACAGCTCGGAGCCTGGAGCCTGCTTCCGATTCTGTGTCTCCCTCTCTCTCTCTGCCCCTCCCCTGCTCACGCTCTGTCTCTCTCAATAATAATAAATAAAATGTTTAAAAAAATAAATAAAAAATAAAAATAAAATGAATAAACATTTAAAAATAAAATAAAAATTTCAAAATTCTTCTGCAGAGCCCTAAGATTTCTTCTCCTTTGCTTGTTAGGGGACATTCTCAGCGGGAGTTCATTACGCCCAGATCCTACCACTACATGTGAAAGCTTCATTCTACCATGAGATCTCTCCTTGGTTTCTGGACTCTCTAAGCACCACATATCTTTGTAGTGAGCCAAGGAAATTACCTATGTCTCTTGTAAAAGGAGCTTAGCTTTATGAGATAGACCTGGACCTTTGAATTCTGGCTTTACCACTGACTAGCTGTGTAATCTTAGGAAAATCACCTACCCTCTCTGAGCATCAGGGTTTTTGTTTGTTTGTTTTGTTTTGTTCCTATCTTGGTCAATTTCAGGTTTTGGGGCTTTTTCCTTTTAAGTAGTGGAGGCGTTTAAAAAATAAATTACTATGCAAAACCTTAATGTCTGAGTAGATCAAAGAAGCCCTGCTCAGGTTGAGGGAGGGCTTGGAGAGCATAGAGTTCTATCCGCTAGGCATCCCCTTCACTCCCTTCACATCCTATTCCACGTAGCCCCCAGAGGATCTCCACAAACGAGGAGCTTCAGAGAGCGCTGTTTGAAAATCACAGTTCTATCCACAGGAATTCATACAACTGCACCAGCCCTGGCCTTGATCCCTCCTACTCCAGGTCCTTGCCTGTCCTTAGGTGCCAAGAGCAATATGATGACCTCATATATCCATTGGACAACTGAGAGCCAAGAGAGAAAGCCCTTCTGCACCTGACCTTACCCTGTGTCCCAGTTTTGATTTCCAATCTGAGGACTTGCCAGTTTCCCAAGTGATTAACATCAAGAATAACCTCACTCATCAGGTGATTCTGCCTCCCGAGCTTTCTGTTTCCTTTGCTAGATCTTAACTCTTGGCATTTGGGTAGCAATGGTGTGAGACTGCCAGTGTGAAGGATCAGCCATATAACTGCAAAGCACCAGAGGAACTTCCCTTTTAGACATCAGGTCGTCCAGGTGAGGCACGGAATGGAGATGGGGCTGGTCCATGACTATATATATGGACCAAGAGGCAAAGAAGATCTAAAAGATCCAAGAACACTGCAAAAAAAAAAAAAAAAAAAAGCATCAGGGCACCTGGGTGGCTCAGTCAGTTAGGTGCCCGACTTTGGTTCAGGTCATGATCTCACAGTTTGTGAGTTAGGGCCCTGCCTCAGGCTCTGTGCTGACAGCTCAGAGCCTGGAGCCTGCTTCAGATTCCGTCTCCCTCTCTCTCTGCCCCTCCCCCGCTCACTCTCTGTGTATGTGTCCTCTCTCTCTCTCTCTCAAAACTAAACATTTAAAAAAAATTTTTTTTTCATGCATCAATCCAAAAGAGTCAGGCAGAGAGGCAAAAACCTCACCATGAGATTATAAACAGAGGCAAATTACAACCACGTGGTACTATTGAACACTTGAATGTAGCCAGCCCAAATTGAGATGCATTGTAAGTGTAAAATGTACACTGGATTTCAAAGACTTGGAACAAAAAAAGACATTAAATATCTTTTTTTTTTTTTTTTTTTTTTTTTTAAGTAAACTCTATACCCAATGTAGAGCTCGAGCTCATAAGCTCGAGCTCAAGAGTCACATACTTGGGGCAGCTGGGTGGCTCAGTTGGTTAAGCACCTGACTCTTGATTTAGGCTCAGGTCATGATCTCTCAGTTCATGAGATCGAGCCCTGCATCAGGCTTCACCCCGAGCCTGCTTAGGACTCTGTCTCTCCCCCTCTCTCTCTGCCCCTCCCCTGCTGGCGTATGCTCTCTCTCAAAATAAATGAACGTTAAAAGAAAGAGTCGCATGGTCTACTGGCTAAATCAGCTAGGCATCCCAAATGTAAAACATTTTGTTAATAATTTTTCTATTGATTACATATGATCCGATATAGTTTATAATGATTCTGTTTATACTGATTACCTTGATTATGTTGAAATTGATAGTATTTTGCATATTCTGGCTTAAGTAAGCTGTGTTATTAAAATAAACTTTACCAGGCGTGCCTGTGTGGCTCAGTTGGTTAAGTGCTGACTTTGGCTCAGGCTGTGATCTTTCAGCGCAGAGCCTCCTTGGGAATCTCTCTTTCTTTCCCGCTTTCTGCCCCTCCCCCACTCAAGCTCTTTTTTCTCTCTCTCTTTCTCTTTCAAAACAAATGAATAAACTTTACCTATCTCTTTTTGCTTTTTCTTAACGTTTATTTATTTTTGAGAGGGAGAGATTGTGAGCGGGGAAGGGGAAGAGAGAGGGGCAGACAGAGGATCCGAAGCAGGGTCTGCACTGTCAGCACAGAGCCTGATGCGGGGCTCAAACTCACAAACCATGAGATCATGACCTGAGCCAAAGTCGGATGCTTAACCAACTAAGCCACCCAAGTGCCCCTCTTTTTACTTTTTTTTTTTTAATGTTTTTTAAAATGTTTATTTATTTTTGAGAGAGAGAGATAGCATGAGCAGCAGAGGGGCAGAGAGAGAGAGAGACACACACACACAGAATCCAAAACAGGCTCCAGGCTCTGAGCTGTCAGCACAGAGCCCGATGCAAGGCTCGAACCCAGGAACTGCAAGATCATGACCTGAGCTGAAGTCGGACGCTTAACCAACTGAGCCACCTCAGCAAACCTACTTTTTTTTAATGTCGCTACTAGAAATTTTTAAATTGCATATATGGCTTATGGATATGGATAGTGGCGGTCTAGATTCTAGGCCCTCGAGAGAGGGTGAGGAAACAAAGAAGCAGGGACCATTCCAGATGGAACCTGAAGTCTTATGCTCAATGGGGAGGCAACGTTTAGAGTAACACCCTTTCAGCCTTTCTCTCAGAAGTAGCTCAGATGGAATCTCTCTACCTAGTTTGCTTGGTGGAAGGCCCTGACAATTTTGTGAAGATTCTGAAGGTGGGGTGCAGATTCCCATGGGACAGTACCCTCACTCGCAGTGAGCCTGGAACTGGCCCCATCACTGACTCCTCCAATATACTCCAGTGCCCACTCTAGGTTACTTGATGGATGATTAAGTTCAGTTGCTTGTAATAGACAAAACCCCAAATAACGGTTGTATAAATAAGACAGGACTTTATTTCTCTCTTAACGAAAAAAATTTTTGTTAAGTTTATTTAAGTAATCTCTACACCCAACATGAGGCTCAAACTCACAATCCCTAGATCAAGAGTCACATGCTCTTCTGACTGAGTCAGCCAGGCACCGAGGAAAAAAAATTTTTGAGAGATAAAAACTTCTGTCTTGTTTTGCTACTTTTTGGGGGGACTTAGTCTGTTATATGCAACAGAACTTAGTGAGAAGCATTGCATGGATTTCTAACAGCTATCTTGGACCGTGAGGCAATAAGCTAGATGGGGCAGCAAGATAGGCCCCAGGAACTGAGGTCCTCGGGCACCTGGGTGGCTCAGTCAGTTAAGTGGCCACCTCTTGGTTTCGGCTCAGATCATGATCTCACTGTTCGTGGGTTTGAGCCCTGCATCAGACTCTGCACTGCACTGGCAGCTCGGAGCCTGCTTAGGATTCTCTCTCCCTCCCGCTCTGTGCCCCTTCTCTCAAAATAAATAAATAAACATTTAATGTTTATTTATTTTTGAGACAGAGAGAGACAGAGCATGAACAGGGGAGGGGCAGAGAGAGAGGGAGACACAGAATCTGAAACAGGCTCCAGGCTCTGAGCCGTCAGCACAGAGCCCGACGTGGGGCTCGAACTCACGGACCGCGAGATCATGACCTGAGCCGAAGTCAGACACTTAACCCACCCAGCCACCCAGGCGCGCCAATAAATAAACATTAAAAAAAAAAGGAAAAAAGGCATTCAGGTCCTGAATAACAATGGAGCTATCCTTGGCTTATTGTCTCATGGTTCAAGAGGTCTATTAGAATTCACATTCCAGGCAGAAGAAAAGTGAAAAGGGGGGGACTAAGATCTTTTCTTTCTTTTTAGGGAGATTCCCCCAAAGTACCCTATAATGCTTTTACCTGCATTTCATTGGTCAGACTTGGTCACATAGTACACCAACTTCAAGAGACACTGGGAAATGCCTTTTTTATTTTTTATTTATTTTTATTTATTTTTATATTTTTTTAAACATTTATTTATTTTTTTTATTTTTTTTTTAATTTTTTTTTTTTTAACGTTTATTTATTTTTGGGACAGAGAGAGACAGAGCATGCATGGGGGAGGGGCAGAGAGAGAGGGAGACACAGAATCGGAAGCAGGCTCCAGGCTCTGAGCCATCAGCCCAGAGCCTGACGCGGGGCTTGAACTCACGGACCGCGAGATCGTGACCTGGCTGAAGTCGGACGCTTAACCGACTGCGCCACCCAGGCGCCCCTAAACATTTATTTATTTTTGAGACAGAGAGAGACAGAGCATGAACGGGGGAGGGTCAGAGAGAGAGGGAGACACAGAATCTGAAACAGGCTCCAGGCTCCTAGCGGTCAGCACAGAGCCTGACGCGGGGCTCGAACCCACGGACCGTGAGATCATGACCTGAGCCGAAATCGGACGCTTAACCGACCGAGCCACCCAGGCGCCCCGGGAAATGCCTTTTTAAAAAAAAAAAATTTAATGTTTATTTTTGAGAGAGAGAGAGAAAGAGAGCAAGGGAGGGAGAGCAGAGAGAGGGAGACAAAGAATCTGAAGCAGGCTCTAGGCTCTGAGGTGTCAGCCCAGAGCCCAACGTAGGGGTCGAACTCACAAACTGAGAGATCCATGACCTGAGCCGAAGTCGGACACTTAACTGACTGAGCCACCCGGGCTCCCCAAGAAATGCCTTTGAGAAAGATGAGTTACTGCCTTGAGTAAAATCATTGTTGTGTCACTAAGAAGAGGAAATGAATACTGGAGTAACACATTTGTACCTGTTGATGATCTGCATCATTCTGAAAGGATTCACAGAATTGTCCTGCAGCTTTCAGCATGACCATGTAGATAAAAGATAGGGTATAGAGCATTGACCCTCCAAAGATCTCCCCTTCTGCCTCACGAAGATGGAGAGGGCATACAGCCAATCAAGTCTATGCACACAGAGGCAGGCTGTAGACCATCTCTACGGCAATCCTGCCTCATTGGCAAATTGGGTGATTAGGACAGTGGTTCCCTCATACCTCACGTTTGAGCATGGCACAGGTTTGCCGATCAGTGGCTTTGTTGGGCTCAGCTGGGAATTTGTCAACCAAATCAGCCTCCGAGCCTCACATCTACCACTAGAAAGGAGCTGCGCCTTCCTTACTCTCTGGCTGGGAATTTCAAAATGCCAGAGAAGGACTCTGGATGGTCCAGCGTGCATCACACGTCCTGTCCACTCACAGGGGTTGAGTGGGGTGAAGGAAGTAAAAGGGCCCAGCTGTACACAGACAAAATAATGCCCATTACAGCCAATAGTGGGCGTTAGCCTCGTAGAACTTTCGTTAAACTGAGAAGTGAAAATGATGTGAGTAGAACAAGTATTTCCCCTTTATTGTGAATCACCCCGCCATTTGATATTTGCCTTTTAGTTTTAGCCATTCAATAAACACTGCAAAGCACCCATTTTGTACTACACTCCTGTACCCTGCAGTATCCTTTTTTCAGTCAAAGTAACAGTTGATTGGTTTATAGCTTTCACCAAATCCGTTTCAGTCCTAAGGATATACTTCAGCCTCTTGATAGGATTTAGGTATTCTCCAAGTCTTCTCCGTAATACCTATTCTAACCACTTCTCCCGTTGAGGCCCCTACCTAGATGGCTACTGTCGATTGCTCCGTGGTTGTAAATCACAGCAGCCCGCTCAGATCGGCTTAGGCAAAAATGAAGACAGAAGCCATGGGGCCAAAAAAACCAAGGGCCTTGGGAGGGAAATCTGGAAATGGAGGGCTGTGAGGAGCCAAGGCAGCCATTTTCTCCATTTTTTTTTTTTTTTAGCATATTTTCCCTGTCTCTGTCTATCTCTCTCTTTTAGGGGTTACATTGATGTTCCCTGCTTTATTCTGCTTTCTCTGCAGATGAACTTCCTCTGTGCTCACAGAAAAGATAGCTGACCTCCCCCTGCCAAAATTCCAAAATCAAGTACTCCTAGATCAAGTACAGAGACTCACGAGAGTACTTGTCATACTCTCACATTCTTGAGTAACTGACTCCCCTGAGTCAGGGGTCTTTCCCTTGTTCCCCTGTCAATGACAGACATGACCCTGATCCCCCGCTCTGTGCAGGGGGTGGGAGTGTGGGTGAGTTCTCAGAAAATGTAGGTCGGGGCACCTGGGTGGCTCAGTCAGTTACGCGTCTGATTCTTGATTTCAGCTCAGGTCATGATCTCTCGGTCACGAGTTCAAGCCCAGCATTGAAATTGAGCTCTGCGCTCAGCCGGGAGCCTGCTCGGGATTCTTTCTCTCCCTCTCTACCCATCCCATGCCACGTGCTCTCTCTGTCGCTCAAAAATAAATAAACATTAAAAATTTTTATGTTTATTTTTGAGAGAGTGAGAAAGAGTGCGGGGGAGGGGGGAGGGGCAGACAGACAGAGACAGACAGACAGACAGAACCCAAAACAGGCTCCAGGCTCTGAGCTGTCAGCACAGAGCCCAATGCGGGGCTCGAACCCATGAACCTTGAGATCATGACCTGAGCCGAAGTCGGCACTCAACCGACTGAGCCACCCAGGCACCCCAAAATAAAATAAACACTTACAAGAAAAAAAAGAAAATACAGGTCATGGGCTTATGTTGTTACAATTTTCCTGAGAGCTTTTTTAAAATTTTTTTTTATTTAAAAAAAATTTTTTTTAACGTTTTATTCATTTTTGAGACAGAGAGAGACAGAGCATGAACAGGGGAGGGTCAGAGAGAGGGAGACACAGAATCTGAAACAGGCTCCAGACTCCGAGCTGTCAGCACAGAGTCCGACACGGGGCTCGAACTCACGGACCGCAAGATCATGACCTGAGCTGAAGTCAGCCGCTTAACCGACTGAGCCACCCAGGCACCCCTTTCCTGAGAGCTTTCTGTTACAGATCCTCAAATGTGAAGAGGATGGTACAGAACACCAAAGACCACCTGGTCCATTTCTTGCCTGGCTCCTTGGCAATGGCTGGTAGTTGACAACCAACTAGTATCTGACCTTGAACATTCCATCCTTTGATTAACACAATGGTTTGTTCCGGTCTCACAGAATAGAGGCCTCTATTACCCCAGGTCCATGTGATAACAGCTGTGGAAAACAGTCTGGTCATGTGACCATCAAGATTTTTAATCCCAGAAGAGTTATCCTCAAGTGAATTCTCAAGTGGATTAACTAATGTCACTTGATTTATGGATTTGTGACATTGTAACAAGAGACACATATGAAAAAGTGCTAGATTCTTAGTTCATTCTACAATTTTCCCCTCAGCGATCCTCTCCACTTCTGTGGTTTTAACTGTCACCTGTAAAGAAAAGACTCATAAATCTTTATCATAGCCCTGCTTTACATTCAGCTCTAGATATATTTCCAACCAAGCTGGATATTGCTATAAATAGTCCAAATTTATCATGACCAAATCAAAACTATCTTCCCCTACAAATCCGTGTTTACCACATAACCAAACAAACACTTGATGGCATTTCCCTCTACTGCCAAGCTTCCCTGTATCCTCTCCTTCTGTCTCCTATCTCCACCCCCACAACTGCCTTCTTTGGTGAAGCACTTTTCTGGACTGTTGCAATGGCCTCCACCCTAACCTCCTTACTTGTTCTCTGCCCTCCAGTTCATTTTCCACAGTAGAATCAGACTATATCTCATTAAAAACATAAATCCACTGTCACTCTCTGCATAGAAACTCCCTGATCACCTACAGGGTAAAACCCAAAGTTTCTTAGCCATCAAGACTCTTAATTTTCTAGTTTTTCTTGTCCAGCTTCATCTGCCATTTACGCACCAGGCATTGCAACCTCATCCCCTCCTTCCTCCACCTTAATGTCAATTTCTCACTCTTCGCCATGCAAGTGTTTGCCGACCTAGAGGCCAGAATGTACATTCCAGCGCCATGAACGGAAATGTAATGTGCAGTAATGGAGCTATGCGGCCCAGTGCCAAGGGAACACAGAGGAACATCCATCAGCCTATGTGCTTGGGGAAGAGGTGCTTCTAGCTGCCAGTAGGAGTTGCCAGGTAGAGTCAAAGGGGTGAGAATCAGCTAATACAAAGGCTAGGAGATGAAGGAACACAGGGGTAGCTCGGGCGGTGTTTAGCTTCTCAGTGTGGGGTAGCAGAGCAAGTACAGGCAGGGGAGGGAGGTCGGGGATGGTTGTTCGAGCTCAGCCAAACTGTGGGGGGAGCAGTGGAGCATGTTAGGGGAGTGGCTCGAGAGATTTGCAGGACAAAGAGATCCCTCTGGAGGACAGAAAGAACCTTAAGAAAATGCAAGGCTTTGTTAGTAATTCAGGAGAGAAATGCTCTGGGGGAACTACCCGGGCAATGAAGGTCATGCTTCTGGGATGGAGGGAAGGGCTGGAGTTTCCCAGATAGACTCCAGGTGTTGGGAGTTAATAATGGGGAGGTGGGGACGTGTGCACACAGGGAGGGATGTCAAGGAGGAATCTGATTTCCTATGCGGAAAATTAGAACAGAATGCCTAACTCATTAGAGAAAACGTGCAAAGCTTTGTGTCTGGCGCATGGCAGGTTTTTGAGAGGGTTTAAAGTTTACAACCCATTTTCAATAGACTGCATTAGGATCGTCAGAAGTTTGGGATACAAGAGCAAATAGCTTATGGATGTGAAGATCGAAGCCTGGAGGTTTCAGCCCCCCAAGTCAGTGAGGGGTGGAGTTGAGATTCCAGACCAGGACTTCTGACCTGAGACCCCTGTTTTTACAGTCTCACGGCAGTTGGGAAGACTTCCAACCCAAAATTCTATTTATTGAAATTCTTTTAAGCAGAGTATCCTGAATCTCCCTCCCAAGAAAAATTCCAAGAAATGAAGGAAGGGCTCAGGATCACGCTAATCACAATGATAATGGTACTACTTAAATGAAGCTTCCCTGAGCCATTCCTGAAAAGGTGATTGGCGGATTCCAGAATTTTTCTGCAAATAACCTGATGGGGGGAGGGAGGGAGATAGGGAGGACCTTATAGTTTTAAGAAAAGACCATTAAGTTCAGCTAATAGCAATGACAATGGAGGCGCCTGGTGATTGCCGGCACTTAAATCGTAAATGGAAAACAGGAGGGCACCTTGGATGTCTCCATTGTTACATGCTAATGAAGTGGCTCCACTCAAACAAAGGCAGCCAGGAGATTAGTGGAGGGTGTGGCCTGGTCCCACACTGGGTGAGAAGTCTGTGTGGGATGCTGGCAGTCCTGGGCCCTGAATTAGGATGTCTTCCTCTCTCCTACTTGGCTTTGTGAAACCTGAAGCAAGACCCTGCATTTCCCTGGACCTCTATGGGTTTTTGTAGCAAAATGTGTATAATCAAGTCTAGGGGTGGCCACTGCCTCCAGTCCAAACTGGCAACCAGATTTTGATCATCTTTTTTCCAAAAAGAGATGTTACAGGTCTAGGGTGGGGTCTGGGAGTCTAGTAAAAAAAAGAAAACCAACGAGAAAACAAATTGGCCTGCGGTCCTGATGATCAGCCAGGTTTGGAGCCCTTTGAAACGGTGGAGGGACAGGCCCAAACAACTGTGGTGTTACAATAGTTCGGTGAGGGGTTTGTGCCCTGGGGAGGAATTTTTGTAGAAACTGAGAGTTTAGTCTAGTGGAGCAGGAGGGAGGGAAGGCCAGGTTCTGAGAATGTAGATGTGGGAGGTCAAGGCTGAGTCAAGTCCGTGCCCTGCTCAAGGTGCTGGTGGGTCGGGTACGTGAAGAAGGCGTGAGACAGGAGATTGGGAAGGGAAAATTGGGGACAGATTTTTAAATTAATTAACGTATTTATTTTTAAAGATTTTTTTTTTTTTCAAAAAAGATTTAATTTGGTGGGCACCTGGTGGCTCAGGTGGTTGGGCGTCCGACTTCAGCCCAAGGGTGTGTGAGTTTGAGCCCCACGTGGGCTTGCTGCTGTCAGCACAAAGCCCACTTCAGATCCTCTGTTCCCCCCTTCTCTGCCCCTCTTCTGCTCACGCTGTCTCTCTTGAAAAGAAATAAAACATTTTTAAAAAATTAAAAAAAGCCTAATTTTTAAGTAATCTCTACACCCAGTGTGGGACTTGAACTCACAGACTCAAGATCAAGAGTCATGTGCTCTACTGGCTGAGCCGGCGAGGCACCCCAGGGACAGATAGATTTATTTATTTATTTATTTATTTATTTATTTATTTATTTATTTATCATTTATTTATTTATTTATTTTCAATATATGAAATTTATTGTCAAATTGGTTTCCATACAACACCCACTGCTCATCCCAAAAGGTGCCCTCCTCAATACCCACCCTCCACCCTCCACTCCCTCCCACCCACCCCCCCATCAACCCTCAGTTTGTTCTCAGTTTTTAAGAGTCTCCTATGCTTTGGCTCTCTCCCACTCTAACCTCTTTTTTTTTTTTCCTTCCCCTCCCCCATGGGTTTCCTCCAGGTTTCTCAGGATCCACATAAGAGTGAAAACATACAGTATCTGTCCCTCACTGTATGGCTTATTTCACTTAGCATCACACTCTCCAGTTCCATCCACGTTGCTACAAAGGGCCTATTTCATTCTTTCTCATTGCCACGTAGTACTCCATTGTGTATATAAACCACAATTTCTTTATCCATTCATCAGTTGATGGACATTTAGGCTCTTTCCATAATTTGGCTATTGTTGAGAGTGCTGCTATAAACATTGGGGTACAAGTGCCCCTATGCATCAGTACTCCTGTATCCCTTGGGTAAATTCCTAGCAGTGCTATTGCTGGGTCATAGGGTAGGTCTATTTTTATTTTTTTGAGGAACCTCCACACTGCTTTCCAGAGTGGCTGCACCAGTTTGCATTCCCACCAACAGGGCAAGAGGGTTCCCGTTTCTCCACATCCTCGCCAGCATCTATAGTCTCCTGATTTCTTCATTTTGGCCACTCCGACTGGTATGAGGTGATATCTGAGTGTGGTTTTGATTTGTATTTCCCTGATGAGGAGCGACGTTGAGCATCTTTTCATGTGCCTGTTGGCCATCCAGATGTCTTCTTTTTTTTTTTTTTTTTTTTTTATTTAAAAAAAATTTTTTTTTCAACGTTTATTTATTTTTGGGACAGAGAGAGACAGAGCATGAGCGGGGGAGGGGCAGAGAGAGAGGGAGACACAGAATCGGAAACAGGCTCCAGGCTCCAAGCCATCAGCCCAGAGCCCGACGCGGGGCTCGAACTCCCGGACCGCAAGATCATGACCTGGGTGAAGTCGGACGCTTAACCGACTGCGCCACCCAGGCGCCCCCATCCAGATGTCTTCTTTAGAGAAGTGTCTATTCATGTTTTCTGCCCATTTCTTCACTGGGTTATTTGTTTTTCGGGTGTGGAGTTTGGTGAGCTCTTTATAGATTTTGGATACTAGCCCTTTCCCAGGGACAGATTTTAAAGGACTAGCCTTGAATATTGTGCTAAGGAATCTAAGTTACAGAGATACTGAAGATTACTTTTTTTATGCACACAATACCTTGTTAGCATAGTGGATGGGAAGGACTTTCTCCAGTACAGCTTCAAGTTCGGTTCACTCATTAAATCAGTAAGTATTTCTAGATTATCTTCTGCCTGCCAGGTGCTATTTTGGGCCTTGAGGAGATATCTGTGGATAAAATGGACAGAGAAACATACCTATCCTCAAAGGGATGACATTTTTAGTGGAAGGAACAGATAATAAGTGAAATATGTGGAATGTCAGATAACAATAAAGCAGGAGGAAGCAATATGGAGTGCTGGGGAGTTGGGTAGAAGTTAACAATTTTAAATAGTATGGCTGAGAAGGTGGTAATAAGAAAGTAGTGTTTGAGTTAAGATGTTAGCAGGTGAGGGAGGGAGTTTGGGGGCTAAGCAGAATTACAAAGGCCCTGAGACTGGTGAGTGTCTGGTATAGCCAGGGAATAACCAGGAGACCAGTGTGGCTGAGCTCTAGGGAGCTGATAGGCAAAAGACCATAGTAGAGAAGAAAGGATAGAGGTATAAATCAGAGGGGTAGAATCTTGTAGCCATTGTAGGGATTCAGTTATTCCTTACTTCTCTCTCTTGGGTAATTAATGAATAATTCAGAATGCAAGTGAATCTAAGTCAATCCGCGAGTTAAGAACAGAATATGAAGAAGGTGGTCTTAAAACCATCTCTCACTTGGACTACTGAAAAAGCTTTCTGTGGGACCCCTGGCTGGCTCAGTAGAGCATGGGACTCTTGTTCTTGGGTTTGTGAGTTCAGCCCCACATTGGATATACAGATTACTTAAAGATAAAACCCTGGGGCACCTGGGTGGCTCAGTCCGTTTGGCATCCGACTCTTGATTTTGGCTCAGGGCATGATGTGGGCTCAGGTCATGATCTCACAGTCATGAAATCAAGCCCGGTATTGGGCTCTGCACCGGGCGTGGAGCTTGCTTGGGATTCTCTCTCCCTCTCTCTCTGCCCTTCCCTCCCCTCAAAATAAAATACAATAAAATCTTTTTTTAAAAAGCTTTCTGCAAAAACTGGACTATTAAAAATGCTTTCTGGGGGCGCCTGGGTGGCTCAGTCAGTTGAGTGGCTGACTTCGGCTCGGGTCATGATCTTGCAGTCCGTGAGTTCGAGCCCCGCGTCGGGCTCTGTGCTGACAGCTCAGAGCCTGGAGCCTGTTTCAGATTCTGTGTCCCCTCTCTCTGACCCTCCCCTGTTCATGCTCTGTCTCTCCCTGTCTCAAAAATAAATAAAACGTTAAAAAAAATTAAAAAGTAAAATAAAAATGCTTTCTGTGAGCGTAGGCAGGCCAGGTCCAGAGATCGAGAGGGGGCCCCCCACAGGACCAGCCAAAAGGGTCTTTGGTTTAGCACAGGATAGAAATCAAACCTGAGCCAGGAAGAAGTAAAAGCAAAGTTTATTGAAGAGGGTGAGTAATAGAGCATAGCAGACAGAGTGTCTGAGAGATTCCAAAAGGAAAGGAGAGGAGAGGAGAGGGAGTCTCATCGTCACTTGGGGTTAAGGGGTTTATACTGGAAAGGGGTCCACGGTATGTGTTCCTTCAGGAATCCAGGGCAGAGTCCAATCAAAAATGGCCATCAAACGAACAATTGGTGTTATTTCATGAATTACCAAAGGTAGGGGGTATTGATGCCAGTGTCAACTGGGGTTTGTTCGAGGCTAATGTCCTGGAACGTGTTGGGGATCCAGTTCTTTTTAGACGTTGTCAGGTATTTGGGGGCCTAGGATGAAACTCAGAGAATGATCAACTTTCTTGTCTCCCCCTTGGAGCAGGAACATAGCTTCTTTGGTTTATTCAGATGCAAGGTGAAATATAGAACGTGAGTAAATGGGGGCTAGCAGAAAAGCAACAGAGACAGAGCCTTTCTAAAGATGGAGTCCCTTCAGCTTCCCTATCTTACTTGCATTAATCTTGCCCTTCTCGGATTTGTCCTCCTTGCTGCTCTGGAGACTTTTTTTTTTTTTTTTTTTTCAACGTTTATTTATTTTTGGGACAGAGCATGAACAGGGGAGGGGCAGAGAGAGAGGGAGACACAGAATCGGAAACAGGCTCCAGGCTCTGAGCCATCAGCCCAGAGCCTGACGTGGGGCTCAAACTCAAGGACCGCGAGATCGTGACCTGGCTGAAGTCGGACGCTTAACCGACTGCGCCACCCAGGCGCCCCTTGGAGAGTTATTTCTAAGATGCTTGTCACATCCTTGCTTAAGACCTTTCAGAGGCTCCCTGTGGTCTCCACACAAAAGTTTCATCTCAGCCTGGAGTCCACAGGCATTTGTGATCTGATATCTTCTTAGCTATATTACTTAAGTTTTGTGTTTTGTTTCGTTTGTTTTTTGTTTTTTTGGGTTTGGTTTTTTTTTTTTTTTTTTTGGTTTATATAAGCTAACAAAGTTAGTTTAAGGGAAAAAAATGTATTATTAAGAAGACTGTGTCATGAACTCAGGGATGGAATAAGGCCATATCCCAGAGAGGAACAGACATCTGGGGGTGCACTAGAAGGGTGGGGAGGCGTTCTGTCTTTCCCCTCTGCCTCAGTGTCTTCCCCCACCTCTGTGCCAAGCAGCTGATTGGCACCTGGATGAGTGTAAGGGAAAGGGGTGCAGTCCTAACACCCAAGAGAAGTGATAATTTCTGGACTGATAAACTTGACTTCAGAAAGTTCTACTCTATCATTTTGTGTCTATGTCATTGTTTTTTTTATTTTCTCTTAATTAAAAAATGTTTCCAATGGGGCGGCTGGATGGCTCAGTCGGTTAAGCATCCGACTCTTGATTTCTGCTCAGGTCATGATCCTATGGTTGGTGAGTACGAGCCCCACATTCAGACTCTGTGCTGAGGGGCGCCTGGGTGGCTCAGTCGGTTGAGCGTCCGACTTCAGCTCAGGTCACGATCTCGCGGACCATGAGTTCGAGCCCTGCGTCGGGCTCTGGGCTGATGGCTCGGAGCCTGGAGCCTGCTTCCGATTCTGTGTCTCCCTCTCTCTCTGCCCCTCCCCCGTTCATGCTCTGTCTCTCTCTGTCTCAACAATAAACAGACTCTGTGCTGAGTGTGGAGCCTTCTTGAGATTCTCTCTCTCTCTCCCTCTCTCTCTCTCTCTCTCTTTCTGCCTCTTCCCTCACTTGTGCTCTCTCTCTCTCAAAATAAATAAACTTTAAAGAAAAAGTAAGTCTTCTGGGGAGCCTGGCCGTTTCATGGGGTGATGATACTTTAGCCCACGCTCAATTGTCAGTTCTGCAGGTCTAGAAACTTAATATATTTATGCTTAACTCACAGGAGACTGTGGCATAAATCAAAATGCCAGTTTATTAAATTTTAGCCACTACTATACTTCTTACTTAAACACAAACATAATCATGTTAGCTCCCCAGTGCCTATAGGCACCATATGATCAAGTCAAGCTCTTCAGCCATCTGGCCTTGAACCAACTTTGCAGTTGGTTCTTATATGCCATGTGTGTACTTTTTTTAAATTTTTTTTTTAACGTTTTTATTTATCATTGAGAGACAGAGTGTGAACAGGGGAGGGGCAGAGAGACAGGGAGACACAGAATTGGAAGCAGTCTCCAGGCTCTGAGCTGTCAGCACAGATCATGACCTGAGCCAAAGTCGAATGCTTAACCCACTGAGCCACCCAGGCACCCCTCATTGTGTGTACTTTCTATATGCTGCTTCCTTTGACTGCAATGTCCTTTCTGACTCTTTACCAGGCAAAATCCTCATTTTAATTGAAGGTCCATTACCTTCTGTCTCTATTTTTTTAATGTTTATTTATTTTTGACAGGGGGCGGGGAGGAGACAGAGCACTAGTGGGGGAGGGGCAGAGAGAGAGAGCGGGAGACAGAATCCAAAACAGGCTCCAGGCTACGAGAGCTGTCAGCACAGAGCCCGACACGGGACTCAAACCTATGAACCGCTAGATCATAACCTGAGCTGAAGTCGGATGCTTACCAGACTGAGCCACCCAGGTACCCCAAATATTACCTTCTCTTAAAGCCTTCTCTGGAAGCCCTACCCCTACAGCAGACCATATTAATTGCTCCCAATTCTGGGCTAACATGGCCCTTATCTTATTAGATTATACCTCACCATATATTCATGACTACCTCTTCTATTGGGCAGTGAACTCCTTGAGAACCAGAACACTATTTTAACCATCAAGGTAACTCAGAGTACAGCATATTGGCTAAGCACAAGACTCTCAATAAACGTTGAATTGAATTGAACTTACTCATTTGTATTTTCTGCAATTATTTCCCTTTCTTTCCTAAGTTCTTACAAAAGTTAATTTTGAAAATGTCAACCTGTCTCAGCTGTAATAAGAGGACAGGCGAAGGGAGCATGTTCATGCTGGGACTGAGAAAATCACATCCCTGGGGGCCAGGGATGGTGACTGGTGTGGAAATACAAGTGATGGACCCCACAGGGAGGGAAAAAACACAGCGGGAAGAGCCAAACCAAATGACAAGGGCTTCTTCCCACCAGGAAATTTCCTTTTCAAATCTCATCTTTGCTCAAATCTGGAGGTTTCTGGATGTTGTAAAGGGAGGGCCCAGACCCCATGTGGGCTGTCTGTGCACAGTCTCCAGTATGTTAGTGTGCAAGTGGATGGAGGTCGGCTTCCTGACTGGGACCTGTCTCTGGTGAGATGAGAAGAATTAAGAGAAAGGGCGCCTGGGTGGCTCAGTCGGTTAAGCGTCCGACTTCAGCTCAGGTCATGATCTCGTGGTCCGTGAGTTCGATCCCCATGTCGGGCTCTACGCTAACAGCTCAGAGCCTGGAGCCTGCTTCGGATTCTGTGTCTCCCTCTCTCTCTCTGCCCCCCCCCCCCACTCATGCTCTGTCTCTCTCTCTCTCTCTCTCTCTCTCTCAAGAATAAATAAACATTAAAAGAAATTTTTTAAAGGAAGAAGAATTAAGAGAAAAGTGTTGGTCCATGATTGCCTGACACCCCACCACCCTCCTTCGGACTAATCAAAAGATAAATGTGATAATGTGAGCAAATGCAATGGAACAGATCTTGGGAGACAAGGAAATGGAAGTCTCTGGAGAAAGAAGCAGCAGCTGGAGGCATGAACGCAGTCTGACTTTTGTCCTGGTGTTTCCTAATCTCATTCCCACAATGTCTCAAACCATTCCCCGATCCCTTCATCTCTCCTCCCCTACTCTGACTCCCAAGTCCCCTGCAAACCCTTGAGATCTGCCCCAGAGAGGGAACAGGGAGCTGACTGTGGAGGACCAGAGGCCTCCAGTCTTCCCTGATGATCAGCATGGTGTTTACTAAGTCCCCAGCCTTGAAGTCATTTGTGGTGCTCTCTGCCTTACTGAAGAAAAATGAATTTTGCCTCAATTCCTGATTCCTGTTTAAATATTTAGTTTAATCAGCCCAGGCCCAAGTGCCTTTTCCATTTCCCCTGGTGCCTGGGAGCCATGCTGACACCAGCATCATAAATAATGCATCTGATCCCAGGAACATGCCACTGGCTGGGAGTCATGCCATCCCTCAAGTCTCAGGGCCTGCCCTCTGCTGCAGTCGCTTTGGGAGAAGTTGGACCAGAACAGAGAAGTCCATCTTGAGCCTAAAGGCTTCTCCTCGAAGCTACTCCTGGATGGAGTCATTGTGCTTCCCCATCGCAGGGCAGATCTGAGAGGCCATGAGGGGGTGCAGGGGTCTCGCTGGTGGGGAGAGTGAGAGAAGCAGGAAGAGGCAGGAACACCGATGCCACAGAGTGTTTGGACTCCACCTTTAAGGTTGCTTCAACCTGTTGGAGAGACATCAGGGCCACTTAGAACAGGTCCAACCTCAATCCTGTGTGAATATAGAGCAGAGAATCAGGATACCAAATAAAAGGAGGCAGTTGAGTTCAAGGGCAGAGGTATTAAGGAGACTCCATGAAATACTGGAACCTTCCATCCTCCTTTCACCTCCAGAATTCTGGCTTGTAACATGGGTTCTGCCTTCTATTCCAAGAACACAGTCTAAATTTCACCCCATTATACCAGGAGCCTGGGGGAAAGTTAGGACTTCAGGAGATGCACACTTTTTCTCCTCGTACAGAAAGGAACCAATGATGGGATTTGGCTGGACAAGTCCTGGGTGTCCTTTGCCAAAACCTCAAAAAGATTAAACTGCCTCCAGGTGCCCTCTTTTTGGAGCTAACCCCTCAGTGCTCTGATCTATGCAATTAGATGGGGAGCACTGTGTTAGTTGCCATTAATGATATGGTCCTGGCTTTGGCTTTGTAAAAGAAGCTCCTTGGGACAGCTCTGTAATACTTGGGCTTTTTTCCTCCAAAACTTCGCAGAGATAAAAGGAAACATAAACAACGATTTATTTATCCAGGAGTTCAAAGTATAGCTTTGAGCCCTTCCACAGAGTCTGCGCTTTTTGAAATCAAGAGTGCAAATAAACTTCCCTCAGTCTCTTTTATTTTATTTTTTTTAATATATATTTTTCCCCCTCAGTCTCTTTCAGAAAGGGCAGCTGCTATAAACCACAGATAAACATAAAAGGAGCTGATGAAAAGAGCAAACTCTAGTCTTCATCCCTCAGTCTGGGGAGTTCAGAAGCCCTACTCTCTGTCCTTGGAGTCATCCACTCTGTAGAATCTCTAGGGCCAAACTCTACTAATCCATTTTGAGCTGCCTAGGTATCTGGAGAGTCAGGAGCCACCAAAGGAAAGATGTTGGCAGAGGAGTTGGTCTCTGATGACCAGCACCTTGTCAAATCCAGGGGTCGATGATCTGTTGCTCTGATTTGTCACAGCTGAGCCCCTCCCTTATTCACTTGGTTTCTGGGACCCGTACTCCTCTGGCTTTTCTCCCGCCTACCTCACTGCTCCCTCAGTCCTCCTCTGTGCCTCTCCTCTTCCTGATCACTACATGAGTAGGTCTCAGTCTTGACTGTATTTCAGAATAACCTGAGAATTTTTTTTTTTCTTTTAGCTGAAAATCAGGGTCCACTCTGCACTAATTAAATCGGGATCTCTGGGGGGTGGGACCGGTATGATAAGTAGTTCCTCTGGTGCAGCTGGGGTACAGAACCTGCTAGCAAAATGCTGGCTTGCCCCAGGGTGTAGGCTTCTGCCTGCCTCCCGCATCTACACTCTCTCTCAGCTGAACTGACCAGTCCCCAGCCTCATGGACTGCTTAAACAGATTTGCATTTTTAGCCTGTGTCTCTGTGCTGAGCTCCGGAGCCCACATCTGCTTGTCTGTTTAACACCTCTGAACAGATATCTATAAGCATTTGGAAGTACTAACATCTATGATTTTGTCCTCTCATCTCCTACATCCAATCCTTCAGCAAGAACTGTTGGCTCTGCCTTAAAAATGTATCTCCCACAAAAAACAAAACAAAACAAAACAAACAAAAAAAACAACTCCTTGGGCCATGACAGCTACAATTCTATTCCAAACGTTTGTCACCTTCTTCCTCCTTGAACTATGTTAGCCTTCTAACTAGTCTCCCTGTTTCCATTCCCCACAGTCTATCCTCTGCACTGCAGCTCGAGTGATCTTTTTGATTTGTTTTTTTTTCCTTAACTTTCAAAAGGCTTTATTTCAGACCATGTTATCACGCCCAGCATCACTTACAACCAAGAAACATTTTTTAAGATAAAAAAATGCAGTAAGTGGCCTATACCTATGGGATTCACTGATCTTACCACGAAGACACAGTTCATCTGAAAGAATAGGTAAATGGCAATGAAAAGCTATAACAGGGGCGCCTGGGTGGCTCAGTCACTTGAGCATCCGACTTTGGCTCAGGTCATGATCTCACGGTTTGTGGGTTCGAGTCCTACGCCGGGCTTTGTGCTGACAGCTCAGAGCCTGGAGCCTGCTTTGGATTCTGTGTCTCCCTCTCTCTCTGCCCCTCCCCTGCTTGTGCTCTTACTCTCTCTCAAAAATGAATAAAGAAACATTTTTTTTTTTAACGTTTATTTTTTATATTTGAGACAGAGAGAAACAGAGCATGAACAGGGGAGGGGCAGAGAGAGAGGGAGACACAGAATCGGAAGCAGGCTCCAGGCTCCGAGCCATCAGCCCAGAGCCCGACGCGGGGCTCGAACTCACGGACTGTGAGATCGTGACCTGAGCTGAAGTCGGATGCTCAACCGACTGAGCCACCCAGGCACCCCAAGAAACATTTTTTTTTAAAAAGCTATTATAGTACTGGGGTAAGAGGGAACAACAGCCTACATGATTAAGTGTTGTCCTATATAATTTGGTACAAAATTTTTGCCATCTTTGGTTTGAATAGGACTTAGATAAAGTGGTATTGGATTCCTTTCTTTCTGTGTCCCTCTTTTCTTCTGCATCCCTTTGTCTCTGCATGTAGTGTTCAGTGTTTTCTGGATGAATCTATATTTACTTAAAATTGAGTTGTGGATACCACCTGTATTAGTTTTCTGGATCTGCTGTACAAATTACCACAAACTGGGTTTCTTCAAACAACAGAAACATATTTTCACCACAGTTCTGGTAGCCAGAACCCAGGAATCAACATGTCAGCGGGGTTGATTCCTTCTTTAAAAAAAAAAAAAAAAAAAAAAAGTTTCTTTTGTTTTGAGAACAAGAGAGAGAGACAGAGAGAATGAGCAGAGGAGGGGCAGAGAGAGGGAGGGCGAGAGAATCCCAAGCAGGCTCCTTGCTGTCCGTGCAGAACCCAATGCAGGGCTTGAACTCAAAAACCATGAGATCATGACCTGAGTAGAAATCAAGAGTCAAAATCAAGAGTCGGACACTTAACTGACTGAGCCACCCAGACACTCTGGGTTGATTCCTTCTGAGGGCTCTGAGGGAGAATTCATTCCATAGTTCTTCTCCAGTATCTGGTGGTTGCTGGCAGTCTTTGGTATTCCTTGGCTTACGATTGAGTAACTCCAGTCACCACCTCCACCTTCACATGGACTTCTCCTCTTCACTTTGTGTCTCCCGTCTCCCATAAGAACACTTGTGATTGGATTTAGGGCCCATTCTAATCCAGGATGATTTCATCTCCAGATCCTTAACTTAATTTCATCTGAAAATACCCTTTATCTAAATAAGATCCCATTCACAAGCGGTATCTTTTGGGAGACTCCCATTCAACCCACCATAGGATCTTAGAGGCAAGAAGGTAAGGTAGAAAGTAGTCAGGTTTGCTTTTTCAGACTGGATCCCTCCCCTTCTCCTCTTCTTTCTGGCTTTCCTCCTTCCTTCTCCCCAACCCTGGCTGCTTTTCCAGAGCTGGGAGCGGAACTCTCTATCTCAGTCTGAGAATTTTGCTCACTGACCCTTGTGAGATGGTCAGCCCTGGGCATTCCCCCTTCATCTTCACTGTCTGTCTTGGTCAGCGACTTGTGTGGCTGTCTGCCCATGCCCTGCCTGTTTGCACATTTGGACCTGGACTCTGATCTCCTGAACCCGGACCTGCTAAACCTGTTTTTTTTTCCCAAGCTGAAGGACTCATGGAACCTGCTTCTTCCCCTGGGGCCAGGGTTTGGTTTACTCCTTAGACAAGACAGGCAGGCTCTGTGTAGATGGTGACACAGAAGAGGCTATTTTCACTGCAGATCTCCCTTTTAAGCTCTAGGCCTATTTGTCCACCTCTTTCCTAAAGAGGAAACATCTACCTGGATTCCAAAACAATTTGTTTAACATTAAACCTGTCAACTATCCCTCCTCCCCCAAATTGCCTACCCTACAGTATTTTTTTTAATTAATTAATTAATTAATTTTTAACAGTTTATTTATTTAGGGGCGCCTGGGTGGCTCAGTCAGTTGAGCATCTGACTTTGGCTCGGGTCATGATCTCATGGTTCATGAGTTGGAACCCCACATCCGGCTTGCTGCTGTCACACACAGCCCACTTCCGATCCTTTGTCTGTCTGTCGGTCTCTCTCTGCCCCTCCCCCACTCGTGCCCTCCCTCTTTCTCTCTCTCTCTCTCTTAAAAATAAACCTTTTAAAAAAGTTTAAAGTTCATTTATTTTTTAGTAATCTCTACACCCAATGTAAGGCTTGAACTCACGACCCTGAGATCAAGAGTTGCATGCTCTTCCTACTGAGTCAGCCAGGTGCCCCCCTACTCTAGTGTTTTAAACTCACTGCATCATACCTCTTCCCACCCAGTTACTCATACTCTACCTCTCCAAAGTCATCAGATCCCATAACCCCTACCTCCTAAATCTTTCTCAAATCCCTCTACTTTTCTCCCATCCCCCTGCCTCTACCCTAGGTCAAGCCATCATCCCTTCTCACCAACCTACCAACCTCACCATGTTTCCTCACCAACCTACCAACTGGTCTCCTGCCTAGACCCTTCCATCTTGTCAAATCCTCTTTACTGCAGCCTGTGTCATTCCTATAAACACTCCCTGTTAAATCCCTTAGACATTCCCATTTCCCCTTATAATTCGTTTTCCTAACTCCACACCCTGTACTGCCCAGCCACCTCCCCATCCAAATTTATAGCATTATGCCAGCTAAAAAAGGGAAGCTTTAAGATCAATTAGTTCAACCTTCCGGGGGCTCATGCTTGTCCCCATTGTGATTTCTGGTCCCTTTTCTGCTACCTGGAAGCAATGCTGCCTCTAGAGTAGGAACCTCCTGTGGATGCAACCCAATGGCTGAGCCAGATCCCCTTGGAGGGCATGAGAAAACCATGGACTCCTAAAATGCACATTTCCAAAAACCAAGACCTTCTGAGATTAGCCCTGAGCTTCGTGTTTTCAGCAAAGGGATGGATGGAAGGCCATGCTCCTTGACTCTAGAAGCTACAAAACTCCTGACTCTCATTTCCTTTCCCTCGGGGGCTCCCCGCTTTGATTCTTGCTGTTATATGCTTAGCTTTCTCCTAGGATACAGCACATGTGCCTTTAAAACCTAGGACCTCCTTAGAATAGCTGAGACAGGCTGGCCTTTTTCCAAAAGAATTTTACTAAATAATGAAACAAGTTAGTGAAAGAAAAGAAAAAAAGACAGAGAGAGAAACAAATCATAGAAAACACAAACAATAAGATATAATCCTTTATCCAAAACCTGGCATCTAATTTCAGATTAATTAGATTCTAGACACCCCCCTCCTACCCAAGTTCCTTTCCTGAATTCAATATCACGAAGCTTCTAGTCTCTGGCCAGCTCTGTAGAACCTGTATGAAAACTCTATCCTCAGATTGAGACAAAAATCAACTCTGTCTCATTTACTTCTTCCTTCCCTCCTTTCTTATGAAAGGGGCAGAGGGGCCGAGGGAGAGAAAAAGAGAAAAAGAGAATCTTAAGCAGGCTCCATATTCAGCTTGGAGCCTGTCCTGAGGCTTGATCCCATGACCCTGGGATCATGACCTAAGTTGAAATCAATAGTCGGACACGCAACTGACTGAGTCACCCAGGTGTCCCCATTTACTGCTTTCTTGAGCATCCATTTCTCTTCAGCTAAGTGGTGGGATGCTAGAAACTGACACAGGAACACAATGGGCCTTTAGACAATTTCTTACCATGATTCTCTCTCTTTTTTTTTCCAATGTTTATTTATTTATTTTGAGGGGGGGGGAGAGAGAGAGAGAGAGAGAGAGAGAGAGAGAGAGAGAGAGAGAGAATCTCAAGCAGGCTCCCTGCTCACCATGAGATCATGACCTGAACCAAAATCCAGAGTCAGATGCTTACTATCTGAGCCACCTAGCACCCTCCCCCCCGCCCCCCCCCCCCCCGCCCTTACAATGATTCTTTAATCACAATAGCCATGCCAGGAAATTTTTCCCACAGAAGGTTGGATTTGCCAGGGGATTTCTGGCAAGGTCTGAGAGACACCTCTTCCTTAGTGGTGAGGGTGGCTGGCATAGAGAGAAAGGACCTAATATATAGGAAACTCTTAACATGTGCCAAACACTTTATGTATTGTTTTAAGCACAAGACTTTGCTATAGGTATCAATCCCTAATCGTATTTTGAAGAACTTGAGGCTCGGTGAGGATAAGTATCTTGCTCAAGGTCTTACAGCTAAATAGCCAAACTAGGAGTGAAGTTTGGGCTGGTTGATGACAAGTTTGTGGTGATCTGAACCACACAGCCTCCGGAGGTAGAGGTACCTTTGCTTCCTTTGAAGGTAAAGGCTTTTCCACCCTTTCTCTGCTTTGAGGGTTTCTTTTAATCTCCAAACATTTGCGAAACTCCATTATGGCAGTACCTCTTTGATATTAGGAGGTATGTAAGTTTCATAGACAAAATCCTCGCATTCAAATCAGTACCTAGTTCTCTATACTAAGCCCATCATTGGTATTTATGCTTTCAGATATGGAGCATGTACTATGTAGAAGACATAGAAGACGTAGAAGTCAATGGGGGACTTCTGGATAAGACTGTTCCTAAGGAGAGGAGGTGGGTATGGATGGAGGAAGTTTTCTTGGCACCTTTTGCCCATTAAGTATGGTTAGTACAGTCACCACAAATACTTGCTAAGGTGCACAAAGTTGGGGAAATGAGAGAGCAGTACGGAACTAACAGAAATACAGAAATATTTTGAGGGGGAAAAAGTGCTCATTTATTTAAAAATGATGGAATGGTCAAAAGCTTTAAAGCTTGTGATCTGTTCCTTTGTAGTTTGTGGTTTTCAGGTAGCCTTTTCACTTGGAAAAAGGCTTCTGGTTTAGAGAATTGTAGGCCAGAGGAAAGGGCTGAATTATAATCTCAATACTGCTACCAGTTTACTGGATGACTCCAGGTGAATTATTCAACCTATTTATGTGTCAGCACAGAAATGGAGACAGTGATGTCAGATATGTCACAATATGTTTTCCGTGGGATGTCCAGTAAAAGGATTATGATAAACAACAACTATTCAGTGTGCATAACAGAACACTTCTGCTTTTTTTCTCTGGGTCAGAAGAGCTGACACAGGCTCACATTGTACCCATGGTATAAAACCCTTGGGAATCTGAAACATTATGGAGTTAATAAAAAGCAACAGACACCTGTTATTTACATAGTGCTCTATGCTGAATGATTTATAAAGCATTTTCATGTATCATCACAACTGATTCTCAACTCACCTGTGAAATGGAATTAATGTTCCCATTTTATATCTGAAGAAATTTGGGTCACACATAATCAAGGTGATTCAGGCAAAGGTGCTTTATTTTTATTTTTTACTTTGCCTCAGCTATGTAGAAAATTATTTTTTTTCACCTTAGTAATTTGTGATAACGGACCATCACAAATGCCATCACCATACAAACAAAACACAATCTTTTCTTAGGACACTTCCCATCCCTGCACAGACCCCACACCCAGAGTCACCAACATGTAGCTGTAAATCACCAGAAACTCCAAACAGCCCAGGAAGGGGAGGGATCATCTTTATGCTGATTATATGACAATGCCTGGGAGCAGTTTGGAATGGATTGGCGTTTTAAAGAAAGATGTTTGCGTTCATTTGGGGGATTGCCCCGGAGAAGATTCAACTCTATTTGTTTTTTGTTAGTTTCCTGTGAGGGAATTAAGGCTGAGGACACAGGGATTGCCTAGAGAATTAGCATGGGAAAATAATAATGATTTAAAAGCTTTAGACACATAACTAGTTAACAGTGCATCAGTGGCAAGGTGACTAAAACTATCTCCTCCTTTGTGGTTGGTGGTGAAAGGTAGGGTCCTGTTCCCCTATGGGCAAAAAGAACCCCCCACTCCCTTCTCTAAGGGCCTCTTTTCCTGGCAGGGCAGCACAGTGTGTAGGGCCTGTCTAGAGGTGAGGCCTCCACGTGGGGGGGAGTGGGTTCTGTTCAACCCGGTTTTGGGGTGAACGCTGACAGACCTACCAATGCAGTTGGGGTAAACTTGGGAGGGCGTCAGTTTTTTTCTACACTTGTCCCCAGTTGGGGCTTTCCGTGAGGATGCTGGAAGCACCTGGAGTCCTCCTGGCCCCAAGGTGTGCATGACCCAGGACCACTGCATTAACGTCACCACGAGGAAGGTGCTCTGCGGCGTGCACTTAGTTGTACCCAAGTGTTTGCCCTGAGGCTGGCGCCCACGTGCTAGAGGTCTCGCATACAGGGGTCTCCCAGGGACGGAGCAGGGAGGAAGACCTGTCTGGAGGTGGCCAGGTGACAGGGTACACTGGCTGAGGCGGTACCGGCTCGGGAGAGCCTGAGCCCCTGCCCCCGCCCCAATTCTCTAATAGCCCCAGGTCCGCCTTTGCGAGTACAGGCCTCTGCTTCGGCCACGACCCTTGCCCTAGGGTACTCCACTTCCAGCAAGGGCCCCCAAGCTACCGCCCGCCCCAAGTCCTTGCTGGCCCCGCAGCGACCTCCCCCGGCCCGGCCCACTCGGCCTTGCAAGCCCGTCGCTGGGGGCGGTAACCTGCCCCCACCCCGTGGCGTCCCCTCCCCTTCACTTCCCCCTCCCCTCGGTCCCTCCCTCCCCTCCCCCCCGTGGCGAGGCGGCGGCGGCGGCGGCGGCGGCGGCCGAGGCTGAGGCGGCGGCGGCGGCTGCGGCGGCGGCGGCGGGCGGGGCTCGGCTCGGGCTCCGCGGGCGGGCGGGCGGACATGGCGGCCAACATGTACCGGGTCGGAGGTAGGAAAGCTCGGCCCGACCCGGCCCGTCTGGGGGCGGGCTCGGGAGTGGGGGATCGGGGCGAGTTCACCCTAACGGCTGGGAGCCGCGGGCGACCCGGCCGAGGGCGCAGGGAGCGGGGGGCGCCGGGGCCCGCCGAAGGGGCCGGGGTTTCCCACCCCCGCCACCCGCCCCTCCCTCGACTGTGGCCGGCTGGGGGCCGGCGCCCACCCTGCCCCTCGCTCCCACCCCCGCTCAGTTTTCTAGGGCCAGGCCTGTACTTGGGGGTGTGAATCCTCAGACGCCTCCCTCCAGGACACCCGCATTGGGTATGGGCCGTCGAACCCCCTGATAGGGTGGTCTTTCCCCGCGTGGCTTCCAGGCTGTGGGGGTTGGAGAGGATGGGGGGACATCCCCCCTCCTCTACTCCTTCTCCCCTTTAGTGGGAGTGTGGGGTGGGGGTGGGGGCGATGGGGGTTCAGCCAGGGGCACAGCCAGGGGCCTGTTTGTGGGGACGGGGCCCTGCACCTCTCCTTCCTCACCCCCCTCCCGTTTCTTGCCCAGCCCCCCAAGATGGGACACAGTGGGGCCAGGGCACCGCAGCCAGAGGTGGGGAGTTGAGCTCTGCCTGGACGTTTGCTCTGGTGTCTGCCTCCTTCCCAGCCTTCTGCAGGAGAGAGAAATAAGGTCAAACAAACTTTCTCCCTACTCACGACGCCCTCCTCCCTCTTTCTTGGTAAAATAATAATTCAGATAAGTGGCGTGTTTGTGTGTGAGACTCGCTCTTCTCTGCTCATTAGTGAGCTCCTGATGGATGGTGGTGGGAATGGCCTGGCCAAATGAGGCCACTTTGCAGAAGAGAGACGGGAAAGAGCCACTGAGATAGACAATAACAACGCAGCCCAACCTTTCAAATAAACACACAGTGGGAAGTTTCCAGTGAGCCTATTAGATGAGAGGAAAAGCCACACTTGAAAATTTTTATCCTTTTTATTGAAAGCCGGTTGTGATTTCTTTACAACACAACCCTGCATGGATCTGGGTTAAATATGGTAAAGAGTTTTTTAAAAGCCTGATATCATCTCTAGAGAGCTCTGTCAGAAAGCGAACCCCCTTTCATGTCTGTACACCCCTCTACCCCCCCATCATCTCAGACCTGTGGAAAAGTTTGTCAGTGTGCTTCCTCTTACCTGCTCAGCTCACTTGATTGGTTTTTGTTTTGTTTCGCTTTGTTTTTTTTAGTGATTGAAATGTACTTTGGGCTGCTAAGCTTTTCAAGATGCTCTAAATTTGTCTTAGGTCAATAGTTTTATGTGAGAAGCATACTCCAGGGTAAATTGGATTGAGGGAAAAGATGTGGGAGCAGTTACAGCATAAAAGACATGTTTAGTCAGCTCTGACTACTTAATGATAAGAGGGGTCTGTTTGTTTATTATTTAGTGATGGGTGGTGTGAAAGTTTAGGAGAACTTGATAAAACATGAATTGAAATGAAAATATTAGAGGAAAATAAGGGTCTGTGAATGAATAGTAGGCATATGAGAAAATATATTAAACTTGTATTACTAAATTTGCTTTTATCAGGGAACGAAGTCTGCACTTCATTTTGAAAGTGAATTTGCCTAATATAGAAAGTCATAGATTGACAAATGTGAACTTTCTGTTGAAAAGATTAAGCTCTTTACTTCCTTTAATTACAGATTATGTCTACTTTGAGAATTCCTCCAGTAACCCATACCTAATCAGAAGGATAGAAGAACTCAACAAGGTATACACTGAGCTTTCTTGATTCTAATATTAAAAAATAATTGTTTTCCATTGAAGAGTAATTAGGTAAAGGGCATAAGAGGTGATTTTACTTTCAGTCCTAGAGTCTTTGAAAGTAGAGATTGCAGATTAGAGAGTTAGGCAGGATTCTGAATATTCTTTTACTTTTTATAATTACCTGTGATATTAAATTTACTGAGTATTTAACATCTGCGTATTTCTTCACATTGCTCGGAGCTTCTCAGAGCAGGTCACTCCTGTAATTCAGTCCCTTTTTATATTTAGAGTCATAATTGTATTTCTCCCTTTTTAGTGGATCATGATTTTCCTCTTCCATCTTTAGAAGGAGGAAGCTATGAAATCTAATATTGAAGGGAATTTGTAAAATTCTGGACTAGACCAACTAATAAGAATACAGTTTTGGTATAATGCAAAGTAGCTTCCTACTTTAGGTCTTAGGTAAATAAAACTTTTATATTAAGGTTTGTCCCTGGTCGCTGGTGTCCAGGACATCAGAAGCATTGTGACTGTTTGCATATGAATGCAATGGTGGCTTATGAAAACAGTCATAAACTATATGAACCATAGATTACTAATGATGCTCTGTTTTCCTCCAAACCAACTGTGAAGCTTATTTGTACAGCTTATGAGAATTCATAGTGTTAAAATGTTGGGACTATCTAGCTGAAACCTTTCCCCCAAAGTACCATCTGGAGGCTGGTCCAGTTCTGAGCCCCAGGAAGTGGGGTGTGGTTTAGGGCATTTCTGGTTTATGAGCCCCGAGATCTTGGTTTGCTTCTGGAGATACCCCGTGGACCTTGCATTTGTAAAACTTTTGGCGTATTTTGAGACCACTACCACCAAATGAAGAGAATGGTCTCAGGATTAGATCAGTCTGTGGGTGGGAACTGTTGGGGTGTCATTTTAACCTTTTTTACGTTATTGATGTAAAGGTGTAGGCAACTCGAAGCTGTTTATCAGTTTATGTAGAAAATTAATTAGGATACAAAAGAGAAATGTTGGCCTGTGAGACTGGTATTCTTTGGCTACTCCCTACCCCTCTGACCTCCACTTTCAGGGTCTCTGCCTTGCTCATATGGCTGCCAGCACAGTAGATTCTTGGCTGTTTTCATGTGCACCCACGTTAGGACCACCGAGTCATTTCTAATCCCCTGTACCTGCTCTGCCTTGCTCTTTTTTCCATATCATTTATCACCTTCAAGTATACTTAATTATTGTGTTTATTTTCATTGCCTGTTTTCTCAGACTAGAATGTAAGCTCTATGTGTGTAGTGATCTTTTCTGTTCACTAATGCATCCCAAGTGCCTTAGAATAAAGCGATTGGTACATAGTTAAGACATTCAGTGATTATTTGTTGAATTAATGAATTTCTCCAATGTCTGATGTTAATGCTTGCACACAGCTTTTACTGTTTACAAATTATTTTGATTTGTTCGTTTTACAGATATTTCTGAGGACCTGCTACCTGCCAGGCATTTTTAGATATGCGCTTTTAGGAATTCAGGGGTGCACAAAAATAGGTCCGGTAGTGAGACAATCATCAGCCAAAGTATCCCACAATTAGAAGGAAAATTGCAGCTGTACTAAATTTGCAACCATCAGGACATGGTGTTCTGGAAGCGTATAATCTTGGGGATTCACGTTTGTTACTTTTTCTGAGCCTCAAAATAACCTTAAACCTTTAAGGTAGATGCATCATGGAGTGTTGTTTAGAGGTATGCAGTAGTAATAAGACTGGATTGCACCCTCTAGCTTGAACTTGGCTCATTTCACACTCCTTTGTCGTCATAACACTGTTCACTTCAAAAGTATCCCTCGGGGCACCTGAGTGGCTTAGTCGGTTGAGCATCCGACTCCTGATCTCAGCTCAGGTCTTGATCTCAGGGTTGTGAATTCAAGCCCTGTGTTGGGCTCCATGCTGGGTGTGGAGCCTACTTAAAATAGTAATAATAATAATAAATTATATTTGAAAAACAGTGGCGCCTCGGCTTAGTCTGGTAAGCCTCTGACTCTTGATCTTAGCTCAAGTCTTGATCTGAGGGTCGTGAGTTCAAGCCTTACATTGGGCTCTGCGCTGGCATGAAGCCTACTTTAAAAAAAAAAAAAAAAAGAGGAACGCCTGGGTGGCTCAGTCAGTTAAACGTCCGACTTCAGCTTAGGTCATGATCTCCTGGTCTGTGAGTTCGAGCCCTGCGTCGGGCTCTGTGCTGACAGCTCAGAGCCTGGACCCTGATTCGGATTCTGTGTCTCCCTCTCTCTCTGCCCCTCCCCTGCTCACGCTCTGTCTCTCTCTGTCTCAAAAATAAGTAAAAACATTAAAAAAAAATTAAAAAAAAAAAGAAAGTACCCTTGTCTTCCCATCTATAACTTCTTCCTGGTCCTCTGCTTTCAGCAGAGAGTCCTTATTATAATATTGGTTTTTGGGAGGCTGGGGATGACTGAACTGTGAGAGACTACAGTTTGTAATTTCAGACAGTGGCAATTTAAATAGATGGATTATTGGTAAATAAGTGAGATTGACTAGTATTAAATAGTGAATATTTACATAGAGCCTTTATTTTTGAAGGGATATGGAAAGGGTATCTCATTTATTTAAAAAAAATGTTTTATTTACTTTTGAGAGAGTGCAAGCGGAGGAGGGGCAGAGGAGGGGAGAGACAGGGGATCCCAAGTGGGCTTTGGGCTGACAGCAGTGAGCCCAATGTGGGGCTCGAACCCACAAACTGAGATCATGACCTGAGTTGAAGTTGGGCGCTCAACCAACTGAGCCACCCAGTTGTCCCAAGATTTCTCATTTTAAAGAATTCATTAAACAAATATTTATTGAGTACTTGTTGTGTACCAGGCACTTGTCTAGCTGATACACAATAGTGAACAATATGGACCTATTTTCTGCCCCTCATCATAGTCTCATGAGGGAGACACATGAAAGACAAGTTACCAGACATTAAAAAAAAAAAAAAATAGTGAAAATGATGTTAACTTTTAAGAAGGAAATAAACAAGCATCTTAACATAGAGAATAACAGGGGTCACTCCTTTTGGATAGAAGGGCAAAGGATTTTTTTTTCATTGAAGTTTATTTATTTATTTTTGAGAGAGAGCAAGAGAAAGTGAGAGCGTAAGAGAGACAGAGAATCCCAAGCAGGCTCTGCACTGTCCACGCAGAGCCCAACAAAGGGTTTGAACTCACGAAGCAAACCATGAGATCATGACCTGATCTTAAACCAAGAGTTGGATGATTAACCTACAGAGCTACCCAGGTGCCCCAGAAGGGGAAAGAATTTTAAGGACACTGAAGTTGAGTCCTAAAGGATGAGAAAGGTAGCCATGGGAGAGAGCCCACACAAATGTTCCAGATACAGGCCCTGAGAGTAGCATAGGTCAAATTGGCAAAGTGGGGAAAATTAACATGATGAAAAATCCCAGTAATGAATTTAAGAGTACTTGATATGTTCCAATTGATAAGCCAGGATAAGAAAGGACTTTACCTAGGAGTGCCTGGCTTGCCTCAGTCAGTGGAACATGCGACTCTTGGTCTCAGGGTCATGAGTGCAAGCCCCATGTTGGGTGTAGAAATTACTAAAAATAAATAAAATTTGGGGCGCCTGGGTGGCACAGTCAGTTAAGTGTCTGACTCGATCTCGGCTCAGGTCATGATCTCACAGTTTAAGTTCCAGCCCCACATTGGGCTCTTCGTTGGTGGCATGGAGCCTGCTTGGGATTCTCTCTCCCTCTCTCTGCCCCTCATCCGCTTGTTCTCTCTTTCTCTCTCCCTCCAAATAAATAAACTTAAAAATATTTTTTTAATAAAAAAATAAAACAAAAATAAATAAATTTTAAGATAGTTACTAAAATAGGTTAATGTCCTTTCTTTTTTTCTTTAAAGTTTTTATTTATTTAATTTCTACACCTAACATGGGGCTTGAGTTTATGACCCTGAGATCAAGAATTGCATTTCTTCGGGGCGCCTGGGTGGCTCAGTCGGTTAAGCGTCCGACTTTGGCTCAGGTCATGATCTCACAGTTCGTGAGTTCGAGCCCCGCGTTGGGCTCTGTGCTGACGGCTCGGACCCTGGAGCCTGTTTCAGATTCTGTGTCTCCCTCTCTCTCTGCTCCTCCCCTGCTCATGCTCTGTCTCTCTCTGTCTCAAAAATAAATAAACATTAAAAAAAAAAAAAAAAAGAATTGCATTTCTTCTAATTGTGCCAGCCAGGCATCTCTAGTAATTATCTTCTTTTTTTTTTTTTTTAATTTTTTTTTTTTAACCTTTTATTTATCTTTGAGACAGAGAGAGACAGAGCATGAACAGGGGAGGGTCAGAGAGAGGGAGACACAGAATCCGAGAATCCAAAACAGGCTCCAGGCTCTGAGCTGTCAGCACAGAGCCCGACGCGGGGCTCGAACTCACGGACTGCGAGATCATGACCTGAGCCGAAGTCGGCCGCTTAACCGACTGAGCCACCCAGGCGCCCCTTTTTTAAATTTTTTTAATGTTTACTTTTATTTTTGACAGACAGAGAGAGACAGAACATGAGTGGGGGAGGGGCAGAGAGAGAGGGAGACACAGAATCCAAAGCAGGCTGCAGGCTCTGGGCTGTCTGCACCGAGCCCAATGCGGGGCTTGAACTCACACTGCGGGATCATGACCTGAGCTGAAGTCGGACGCTCAACCGACTGAGCCAACCAGGCGCCCCCCTATTAATTATCTTCTGAATAGAATATGTGTATGTGTGTGTGTGTGTGTGTGTGTGTGTGTGTGTGTGTGTTTAATTTAATTTAATTTAATTTAATTTTATTTTATTTTATTTTATTTTATTATTAAAAAAAAACTTTTTTGGTGTTTTTTTTTTGAGAGAGAGAGAGAGAGAGAGAGAGAGAGAGACAGTGCAAGTGAGGGAGGGACAGAGAGAGAAGGAGACACAGAATCTGAAGCAGGCTCCAGGCTCTGAGCTGTCAACATAGAGGCCAACACAGGGCTCAAAGCCTCAAACCAAGAGATCATGACCTGAGCCGAAGTCAGACACTTAACCAACTGAGCCAGCCAGGTGCCCCTTGTGAAGATAATCTTTTGGAGGGTGAATATAAGATTAAAATAGAAACAACTTTCAGTATATTTTATTTAGTCATTATCTAGGTTGGATGTTGCTCCTACTTCTAAAGATGGCATTTGCTGGCCTCCAGGGTGGCGGGGCAGTGGGGGGGTGGCTGGGGGAGCTCAGTTGGTTGAGTGGCCAAGTCTCGATTTCAGCTCAAGTCATGAACCCAGGGTCGTAGGATCGAGTCCTGCATTGGGCTTTGTGCTGAGCATGGAGCCTGTTTAAGATTCTCTCTGTCCCTCTGTTCCTCTCCCCTACTCTGGCATTTACTCTCTCTCTCAAATTAAAAAAATTTTTAAAAAAAGATTGCATCTGCATTCATGTTGAGAGAAAGCTGTGTGCACATAATAGTGTAGTGTCAGGAAGTTTGGGAAGTTAAACTTGTGGAAAAATTTCTTTGTTATTTGCTACTAAAATTCTTTTGGTGTGTATGCTGTATTATTTGTGTGTATCTTCATATTCTGTATATTTTATTAACCCTATGACTTGCTCTGAGATTCATTTTACTGTTTCTAGTCTCATGGTTTTTTTTTTTTCAGGCGGGGGAGAGGGGAATCACTAATTTCTTTGAGAATCTGATGACACCCTCTGCCTCCAACTACATTTGCACATAATTTCAGGAGAGTCCCTCAAAGCCCTTTTGTGAAACCCAGGTTGAGACCTCTCCTACCATTTTAGATCTCTTGGGAAAAAGGACAGAAATTGGAAAAGCACCTTTTCACTTGTTCTTTAGTTTGAGCAAACCACAGACGTTTTGAAATGGAAAGTGTGTGTGTGTGTGTGTGTGTGTGTGTGTGTGTGTGTGTGTGTGTGTTTAATAATGTACTTTCTAAGTCTGGGATAGAAACAGACATGAGTATGACTAAAATGATTCTAGAGCTTAAGAAAAGCCCCTTATTGCTAGAGGATATTTCAGTAAACATGCTTGACGGAACAGGATTTAAGAGGCTGCAATGCACATGGAGAAAAGAATACAGAAGAAAAGTTGACATCCACTGTGGGTTCTTCTTTACACATGTCCCTGCTTTTCCCACCTATGTGGTTTTCCCTGGTCCTTCTTTTTTCTTGGACACTCAGCTTTCCATGCTTCACCTGTTGGACTCCTTTCCTTCTTTCCTAGGACTCTACCCCCTTTCCTCTGCCTTCCCCCGGTGGGTTGCTCTTCCTGCTTCCACGAGTGAGAGAAGTAGAGTCTGGAGGGGAAAGGAAGTTGTAAAGGAAAATATGAGTGGCAATATTGTCAGGCACATTTTACATTTATGCTTTAGTTGCGGGGAATTGGTGAAGGTTTCTAATCAGGTGAGGGACATGATTCCAACTGGGCTTTGGAGGGTTGGAAAGGAGACGATGTGAATAGACATCCTTGCTAGAGTGGAGGCTTCGTGAGGGTGGGCACTATGTATCCATGGAGCTTAGCTCAGTGCTTGGGCACAGAGGAAGGTCTCAAAAGAAATGTGGTGAGTTGAAAGAATAGCCAGACTTTTATATATACCAAATTTTTTTTCACTTTTTTAAAGTAATCTCTACACTCAATGTGGAGCTCGAACTCACAGCCCTCAGATCAAGAGTCAGATAGATGCTCTACTGACTGAGCCAGCCAGGCACTCCTAACCTAGGTTTTTAGAGCAGTGCTTGGAGAACTATTTGTGGTGAAAGATTTTTTTTTTTTTTTTAACGTTTATTTATCTGTCTTGAGAGGGAGAGAGAGAGGCAGACAGAGAGGGAGAATGAGAATCCAATCAGGCTCTGCACTCTCAGCACCAAGCCCGACACGGGGCTCCATTCCATGAAACGAGAGATCATGACCTGAGCAGAGATCAAAAGTTGGATGCCCAACTGATTGAATCCCCCAGGCACCTTGTGGTGAAAGACTTTTAAGAATGTTCACTATCTGGGGCACCTGGGTGGCTCAGTTGGTTAAGCATCCGACTTCTGCTCAGGTCGTGATCTCACGGTTTGTGAGTTCAAGCCCCAAGTTGGGCTCTGTGCTGACAGCTCAGAGCCTGGAGCCTGCTTCGGATTCTGTGCCTCCCTCTCTCTCTGCCCCTCCCCTGCTCGCACTCTGTCTGTCTGTCTCTCTCAAAATAAATAAACATTAAAAGAATGTTCACTATCTCAGACTGCTTGTATAAAATGAAAATAAATAATAGAATAATGAAGTTTAAAATAAGCTTATAAAACCACAAGCCTTCATTTTTCATTAGTAGGTTCAACAGATTAAAATTAACTATCAGATGCTCTAATACACACTCAGACTCTCAGTTCTCATTTCATTACACAGCAACAGTTGTAGACTGGGTCTTGGACCATGTTTTGAGTAGCTCAACTTTAGAGGAATGCTGGAGGTTGTGTGTGTGTGTGTGTGTTTTGTATGTGTATTTGTGGAGGGGAAGAGGAACACTGTAGTGGCAAAGTACCTAATGGCCAAGTGTGTACATGGTTCAGAAGAGACTTTATTTTTTTAATTTTTAAAAAACGTTTATTTTAAAAATTTTATTTTTTTAAGTTTATTTATTTATTTCTGTGTGTGTGAGAGAGAGAACACAAGTGGCAGAAGGGCAGAGGGAGAGGGAGATACGGAATCTCAAGCAGGCTCCAGGCTGAGCTGTCAGCACAGAGCCTGATGTGGGCTGGAGCCCACGGACTGTGAGGTCGTGACCTGTGAGCCAAAGTTGGATGCTCAACCTACTGAGTCACCCGGGCACCCCTAAACGTTTTAAAAAAAAAATTTTTTTTTTTTTTTTACATTTTTATTTATTTTTGAGAGACAGACACAGCACAAGTAATCAGCCTCCATGAGCTGTCAGCACAGAGCCTGATGTGGGCCTCGAACTCACAAACTGTGAGATCATTACCTGAGCTCAAGTCAGACGCTTAACCGACTGAGCCACCCAGGCGCCCCAAAATGTTTGTTTTTTATTATATTTGAGAGAGAGAAAAAAGAATGCGTCAGGGAGGGGCAGAGAGCGAGGGAGACAAGAGGATCTGAAGTGGGCTCTGCCCTAATAGAGAGCTCAATGCAATGTGGGGCTGGAACTCACAGACTGTTAGATCATGACCTGAGCCAAAGTCAGGTCCTTAACTGCCTGAGCCACTCAGGTGCCCCAAAACTGTTTATTTTGAACTGTGCCCCTCCACCCCAAGCAGTTTTGAATTCGTTTTTGTAGAGTATTCCTAGTGGAGGAACTCACTAGAAAGGCAGAAAAAATATGCCATTAGACACTTGCTTTGGGTTTTGAATGTGCTTTTGTCTTAAAACAAAACTGATAAAGAGCTTATAATTGTAGTCATTGATAGATTTTATGTACAAGAGGTATTGACCTGTTCATTTATTAGATTGCTGGATCATTACTTCTGGAGGATGTATTTGATCACAATATTGTGAAATATAGAAGCACTTTGGTTAGGATTTAATATGATTTCAATTCAAAGGGCAATATTTCTCCATGACTATTTCTCACTCTAAAATACTGCTGCTGAACTTCATAAAATTGACAAATTTACTGTAGCATAAGTATATTCTTATTTCTTTATGTCTGAATATATCTGTAAGCCCAGAGAAATTCTGAAAATTTGTTCTCATATTTGTTTGAAATTGGAAATCACAATAGCATTTTACTGTAATCTATGTGTTTTTACAAGGAACTTTGTAATGAATGACTGACCTTGAAAGTTCTCAGAATTCATAAGGAATAGGAGGAGAGTAGGAACCTGGGCCCCAGCTGCAGCAAATTACAACCTAACTGAATATTGGTTGTATTCTAGACTGTAGTCAAAAATAAATAAGAACTTCAGCTTTCATAACTCAGAGATTTTAATACTTTCATATGTGAAGGTAAACTAAGTACTGCTGAGAAGATCAACTATTACAGAGTCATAGACTTAACCAGGGCTGGAGAATGCTTTTCCAGTTCTTCTGCTCCATTCTGTCTGACGGCTGCCCGAACCTACAGGGCTTCACCATCATGAAACATGGGGGTGTTCTGGAGAGGACTGGATGATTTTACTTTTAGCCTCTGCTTCTGGGAGTGGGATATGTTTTGCTGTCTTAAGTAAGTTACCTTGTGGCTCTGAAAATTTGGGGGATTAGTTTCTCAGGGGTAAGGAGATTTAAGCATCTGGCTTTAGTCATTAAAGGGGTGTGATCACTTAAGATTAACTGATACTAGTAAGTTATTTAATTTTGACATTTCAGTTTAACTTGGAACCTTTGCAAATGCTGCACATCCTCATTTGCATTTTTTCAGCTCTCTGATTATCCTGCAGTTGTGGTTGGCACAGTGTAAATGAGATTGATCTTGTAATTGTGTTGTATTTAGTTTTGTTTTGTAAACTATTTGAGTGTATTCTTCGGTACAGATAACTTTTATTTTTCTTCTCTCTTAGACTGCGACGGGCAACGTGGAAGCAAAAGTAGTGTGCTTTTATAGACGGCGAGATATTTCCAACACGCTTATAATGCTTGCAGACAAGCATGCTAGTAAGTTAATTGTCTTGTTTTAATTAAAAAATGTTTGAAGTTTTTTGTTTTCCATGATAGGAGGAAAAATACTTTTTGTTACCTGTACTTTTTTGCCTTTCCATTTGTCTTCCTCTTAGTTTAGATGGGAGTAATTTTTTCAGTGGTACTTGGTTTTAGTATATATTTTCTTTTCTTTTTTTTTTTTAACGTTTATTTATTTTTGAGACAGAGAGAGACAGAGCATGAGCGGGGGAGGGTCAGAGAGAGGGAGACACAGAATCCGAAACAGGCTCCAGGCTCCGAGCTGTCAGCACAGAGCCCGACGCGGGACTCGAACTCACGGACCGCGAGATCACGACCCGAGCCGAAGTCGGCCGCTTAACTGACTGAGCCACCCAGGCGCCCCAGTATATATTTTCTTAGATTGCATCATATGCTTATTACTCAATACACTGAAACAACTCTGCAAGTAGGTTTTTGCATACAATCAGCATAATATTGTGCCATCCTCAGTTTTTATTGGTGGTTTTGAAAGGGTTTGGGTATGAGGAAATTTATACTTCATTGGTATTTTGGAGGACATTTTTTTCCCCTCTGAAACAATTGGGTAATATTTACATTTTAAAAAATTCTGAGTAGTTATTATATGTACAGTATATTAGGTATGTATGAAAAAAGGTTTGCCAGAGAAAGAAGTGCAAAGTGGTATTTAGATATTGTGATCTTCTGTAATTCGCAACTCTGAGCCCTTCTTTGTAGATTAATCTTAATTTTTTTTTTTTTTTAACGTTTATTTATTTTTGAGACAGAGAGAGACAGGGCATGAACAGGGGAGGGTCAGAGAGAGAGGGAGACACAGAATCTGAAACGGGCTCCAGGCTCCGAGCTGTCAGCACAGAGCCGACGCGGGGCTCGAACTCACGGACTGCGAAATCACGACCTGCGAAATCACGACCTGAGCCGAAGTCGGCGGCTTAACCGACTGAGCCACCCAGGCGCCCCAGATTAATCTTTATGTTTTTCTACCGTGATCAACAGCTTTGATGTATTTCAGTTCCTGTTGTTTTTTATTATTTTTAATCTTTTTAACTTATTTTTTAATTTTTTAAAAACATTTTATTATTAAATCATCGCTGTACCCAACTTGGGGCTTGAACACAACCCCAAGATCAGGAGTCACGTGCTCTACCGACTGAGTTAGCCAGGTGCTCTACCCCTTTAATTAAAAAAAAATTTTTGGGGGGCACCTGGGTGGCGCAGTCGGTTAAGCGTCCGACTTCAGCCAGGTCACGATCTCACGGTCCGTGAGTTCGAGCCCCACGTCGGGCTCTGGGCTGATGGCTCAGAGCCTGGAGCCTGTTTCCGATTCTGTGTCTCCCTCTCTCTCTACCCCTCCCCCGTTCATGCTCTGTCTCTCTCTGTCCCAAAAATAAATAAAAAACGTTGAAAAAAAAAATTAAAAAAAAAATTTTTTTTTAATGTTTATTTATTTTTGAGACAGAGAGAGACAGAGCATGAATGGGGGAGGGCCAGAGAGAGAGGGAGACACAGAATCTGAAGCAGGCTCCAGGCTCTGAGCTGCCAGCACAGAGCCTGACGTGGGGCTCGAACTCACGGACCGTGAGATCATGACCTGAGCCGAAGTCGGACGCTTAACCGACTGAGCCACCCAGGCGCCCCAATGTTTATTTATTTTTGAGACAGAGACAGAGCATGGGTGGGGGGAGGGGCAGAGAGAGGGAAACAGAATCTGAAGCAGGCTCCAGGCTCCAAGCTGTCAGCACAGAGCCCGATTCGAGGCTCAGAGCTCACAAGCCGTTGAGATCATGACCTGAGCTGAAGTCAGACGCTCAACCAGCTGAGCCACCCAGGCACTCCTACCCCTTTAATTTTTTAAAACAATAAACACAATGATAAAAAAAGTGGCTTAAATTTTAAGAAAGAAGACATATGTGAAACATAAGTATAGTACTTTATTTTTAAGTTTATTTATTTATTTTGAGAGAGAGAGACAGCATGCAGGAGGGGCAGAGAGAAGGAGAGTGAGAATCTCAAGCAGGCTCTGCACTGTCAGCGAGGGCTCAAACTCAAGGAACTGTGAGATCATGACCCTGAGCCAAAACCAGGAGTCGGACGTTTAACCGACTGAGGCACCCAGGCGCCCCAGTACAATACTTAATTTTGAAAGTAATTTTTGCCCTACAAAATATATGAGACTAGGACCATATGTCTGTGTGTTTTTCAGTTTGACACTGTGATCTGTAATACTCTGGTCTTGGGGATCCTGAAGCTTTTGGAGTGTTGCGGTAATGGGATAGGAGAGGCTATTGTATACACAGGTTTATTCTGTGCCTGTGTGATAATTATTTACCCACTGTGTTGCTGGTTTAACCTGGAAGATTGTCTCATAAGTTAAATTCCTACTATATTTTCTGGTGTAGTTCATAGTGTTTTTAGATTTCTGTTTATTGTATAAAAAGTTTATTATGATATGAGTTGTTCTATAATTACAAATTATATTTTGACAGATTCAGGGCATTCCTGTTTGTCCTTCCTGTATGAGACCAAAGTACTTTTTATTATTTTTTAAAATGCTTATTTATTTTGAGAGAGAGAGAATGAGCAGGGGAGGGGCAGAGAGAGTGGGAGAGATAGAGTCCTGAGCAGGCTATTTGTTGTCAGTATAGAGTCTGACTCAGGGCTCGATCTTACCAACTGCAAGATCATGACCTGAGTCAAAACCAAGAGTCGGGCATTTAAATGAGTGAGACACCCAGGCACCCTGTCTGCTGACTGTTCTCAGCATGGCCACATTTTGTGCTATTTTAGGCATGTAGATGTAGAAAATCAGAATTGAATAGGCCCTTGGTATTGACCCTTAGAAATCAAATTTAAGAGATTTAGAAAAAAAAGAAAAAGAGATTTAGAGAGGGGGCGCCTGGGTGGCTCAGCAGGTTAAGCGTCCAGCTTTGGGTCAGGTCATGATCTCACGGTTTGTGAGTTCAAGCCCCACATCGGGCTTTCTCCACTCTCAGTGCAGAACCTGTTTTGCATCCTCTGTTTTCCTCTCTCTCTGCCCCTCCTTCCTCTCCCCCCTCAACAATAAGTAAACATAAAAAAAAAATGTCAGTTGGTTTTTCTTTTTCTTTTTTTAAATGTCTTATTTATTTTTGAGAGAGAACGTGAGCTGGGGAGGGGGAAAGAGACAGAGGATCAGAAGTAGGCTCTGCACTGACAGCAGTGAGCCCGATGTGGGGCTCAAACTCCCCAACTGTGAGATCATGACCTAAGCCAAAGTCATCTACTCAACCGGCTAAGCCACCCAGGTGCTCCTCAGTTGATTTTTCTACCTTCTGAGCAATTTGTAGATCATTGGGTGGATTACTTCTATCTACATTTGCTTGTTTCTTCTATTATCTATTGAGTTTATTCTCAGAGGTAGCTATATGCTTAGGTATGGTGGAGTCAGAAGTATCTTGTATTTCTGTTGTTATTGACCAAAATTTCAGGTGGGGAGAATAAAACTGCTTGAATAGTTCTTGCTGTATAAAGAGGTTTTATAGGAGGATTAATGGAGAGAGTATCATGTATTTGAAAGATTTCAAAATTGGGCTTAAATTTCCTGAGCCTCAGTTTCTCCGTTTAAAAAAACTTTTCCATTTTTGACTCCTTTAAAACTTTTTATTACAGAAAATTTCAAATATACAAAAGTACAGAGAAGTGTGTAATCCACCTGATGTTTCCATTACTTTGCTTTAACAGTTATCAATCAATGACCAATTAATTCATCTGTACCCCTACTTGCCCCTTATTTTGAAGCTCATCAGAGAAATCTTACCATTTCATCTGTAAATACTTCAGTATGTATTTCTAAAAGATATGGCCTCATTCAAACTTACAGAAAGTACCAAGAACATACAAGGAACTCCCATATGGCCTCTACCCAGATTGAGCAATTAACATTTTGCCCTATTGACTTTATTATTCTTATTATATGTATAAACTGAATCATTTGAGAGTAAGTTGGAGACATCAGTGTGTTTTTCCTAAATGCAAGGAAATTATTTTACATAACCACAGTATAGTAAACAATTCAGGAAACCTAATATTCACACAAAACCATTATTCGTAGTCCTTAATCAAATTTTATGTACTAATGGTGTTCTTTATAGCTGTGTATGTTTTTCCTTAGTTTATTTATATTTATTTATAAATTTTATTTATTTATTTTGAGAGAGAGAGCACAAGTGGGGAAGGGGCAGAGAGAGAGAGAGAGAGAGAGAGAGAGAGAGAATCCCAAGTAGGCTCTGCCCCACCAGTGGAGAGCCCGATGTGGGGCTTGAACTCATGAACCATGAGATCATTATTATTTTAAATGTTTATTTATTTAGTTTGAGAGAAAATGTGTGCCTAAGCAGGGGAGGAGCAGAGAGAGAATCCCTGGCAGGCTCTGCACTGTCATCGTGGAGCCCACAGACTGTGAGATCATGACCTGAGCTGAAAGCAAGAGTCAGACGCTTAACCAGCTGAGCCACCCAGGTGTCCCTATTTTTCTTAGTTTAGAATAAAACCCAGACTCACACATTGTATTTTGTTGTCCTGTCTCCTTGATATGGAGCTAGTTCCTCAGTCTTTTTTGTGTGTTTTTTGACCTTAACATTTTTCAAGAAAACAGGCCCGTTATTTTGTAGAACATGGCTCAATTTGTGTTTGTCTAATGTTTCCTCATGATTAGATTTAGGGTATTTTCTTGTTTTTGCAGGCTATGTAATTTTTGTAGGGATGCCATGGAAGTCTTACTGTATCCCTCTCCATGCCTTGTATTAGGAGACACATAATTGGGTTTGTCCTAATATTGATTGTGTTTGGTTTGATGACTTGGTCAAAGTGGTGTCCCTTTGTATTTAGTAAGTTATTTGGGGGGAGATTATTAGCAACTATGTGAATACCTTGTTCTTAATCTTTGGCCTACTCATTTTAGCATTCTTTGATCATTTGGGATTCTGTAAACATGCTCATGAAATATCTAGTTAGTTTTCACATTTTTCTTTTATAATTTCTTTTCTTCATTATTTAAAAAACATTTCTTTTAAATGTTTATTTGTTTTTGAAGGAGAGAGAGACAGAGCATGAGCAGGGGAGGGGCAGAGAGAGAGGGAGACACAGAATCTGAAGCAGGCTCCAGGCTCCAAGCTGTCAGCACAGAGCACGAAGCGGGGCTCGAACTCAGGAACTGTGAGATCCATGACCTGAGCCAAAGTCAGAAGCTTAACCCACTGAGCTACGCAGGCGCCCCTCTTCATTCATTATTTTAAATTGATACATAATTCACATAGCATAAAATCTGTTCTTTTGAAGTGAGCAATTGAGTGGCTTTTAGTATATTCACAAAGCTGAAACTATTACTGCGGTCTAATTTCAGAATGTTTTCATCATCCCCAAAGGAAATCAGTTACTTCCCATTCCCCCTTCAGCCTCTGGCAGCCATTGATCCACTTTCTATCTTTATAGATTGGCCTTTTCTGGACATTTCCTTTGATGGAATCATATAATATGTGTGTGGGTAGGTGTTTGTTGTTGTTGTTGTTGTTGTTTTTTAGTAAGCTCTACACTCTACCAGGGGTTTGAACTCAGGACCTCAAGATCAAGAACCTTCAGGTGCCTCTAATAATGTGTCTTCTTGTCTGGCTTTTTAAAATTTAGCATAATGTTTTCAAGTTTTTTCCATGTTACTGCCTGAATTCCTATCTATTGATTCCTTCCTTCCTTCCTTCCTTCCTTCCTTCCTTCCTTCCTTCCTTCCTTCCTTTCTTTTTCTTTCTTTCTTTCTTTCTTTCTTTCTTTCTTTCTTTCTTTCTTTCTTTCTTTCTTTTTCTTTCTTTCTTTCTTTCTTTCTTTCTTTCTTCCTTTCTTTCTTCCTTCCTTCCTTCCTTCCTTCCTTCCTTCCTTCCTTCCTTGAGAGTGCAAGCAGGGGAGGGGCAGAGAGGGGCACAGAGATTCCAAAGCAGGCTCAGCTCTGATAGCTGACAGCAGTGAACCCGATGTGGGGCTTGAACTCAGGAACCACAAGATCATGACCTGGGCTGAAGTCAGACGCTCAACCAACTGAGCCACCCAGGTGCCCCTATAAATATTTATTTTTGAGAGAGAGACAGAGAGAGAACACATGCAAACTTGAGCTTGAGTGGGAGAGGGGCAGAGACAGAGGGAGACAGAGGATCCGAAGTGGGATCCATGAAGTCATGAAATCATGACCTGAACTGAAGTTGGATGCTTAACTGGCTGAGCCACCCAGGCAACCCCTTTTTTTTCATTCTTTTTTTTTTTTTCTTTTTTTTTTTTTTTATAGCTGAATGGTATTTCATTGGGTGGATATACATTTTGTTTACTCTTCAGTGGAAGGACAATTTGGATTGTTTCACTTTCTGGTTATTTTGAATAATGCTGTTGTGAACATTCATATACAAATTTTTGTGTAGATATTCATTCATATATTTTCCCTCTATCCCTCATCGTTCTGTTGAAGATAGCAGGTTGTTCACCTACACAGGAATTTCCTTTGGTCTGGAGTTTGTTTATTGCATCTCTGTTGTGTCCTTTACCACATTTTTTCTGTAGACAGATGGTTAGGTCCAGATTCTAGAGGATCTAAATCCACATGGTTATTTTGGAGGGGAAATGGGGTAAGGGATGCCAGATTACTTCGTGAGGTAGTATTTGTGTACTTCTCTCATGATGTCCATAATGTATTGTTTCCTGTGTCTCATTTTTTTTAACACTTTACTTTGAAATAACTTTTACAGAAAAATTATTAAAAACATTACCAAGAAATCCCATATATTCTCCACCCAGATTCCCAAAATGTTAACATTTTACTCTTTGCTCTATTATATCTATATACGTATTAGTTTTTTTGAGCCATTTAAGTTGAAGACATATTTCCCCTAATTCCTAAAGATACTTCAGTGTATATCTTTTAAAAACAAGCAGATTTTCTTACCTAACCAAGCATGATAATACTCTAATCTGTAGACTTAGGTTTTGCAAAATTTCCTACTAATGCCTTTTAAAGCGAAAAATAAAAATAGAATTTTTTTTTAAAGAATTATTTTTTTGTAATTTCTTCAACTAGCATGGGGCTTGAATTCAGAACTCTGAGATCAGGAGTCACATGCTGTATTGACTGAGCCTATCAGGCTCAGAATTTTTAAGGTATCTTTTTGTAATGTTAATCGTTGATTGATGTTTGCCTAGATTAATTCATTAAAGTTGTGAAAATTATGCTTTCTATCGTAATTCTATCATCCCCTCATTTTTATTTATTTATTTGTTTGTTTGTTTGTTTATAATTTATTTTGAGAAAGAGTACAGAGAGAGACAGAATCCCAAGCAGGCTCCATGCTGTCAGCGCAGAGCCTGATGCAGGGCTTGATCCCACGAACCATGAGATCATGACCTGAGCCAAAATCAAGAGTTGGATGCTTAACTGACTGAGCCACCCAGGTGCCCCCTTATTCCCTAATTTATTGGCATAGACTATTACTGTGAAGAGAATTTTCCCTGTGTCAGCTATCATGTTAATCTTCAGGTTCAGATCTTCTAGGAAAGGCAGGTTGAATTAAAGTCTTGATGTGCTTTTTCCTTTTTTCAGTTATTACCAGTTTTCAAAAATAATGAGGTGATTCCTGGTATCCTGCAAAGAGAATGGTTCTTGGATCATTTTGAAATGATCTTTGTAGTCTTTGTTATGTTACTTGCTTTTTTGATATGACAAGATGTTCCAGGCTCCTCTTTTAAATTTCTTGCCCCAGACCTCATCTCTGGAGCCCTGGTTCCTTTTACTGGGAAATGGTCTTAGTGACCATAGTCTGAGCATTAAGGGAGAGACTCTTTGAGAGAGGGCGGTGCTATATCTAGATGACCATGTACTTTTAACAGATTGGATATTTGATGATAGTATATTTATAAGGATGAAAAGAAGTCAGACTATAGTCTTATTACCAATTCTTTCCTAAGGTAATTTCACTAAAAGCCAGAGTACATACTTTAAAAAGCATTTCTATTAGAAAAGGAATTTTGTTTTAAAAAAATAGTTTCAGATGGACACGGTTCTTAGGACTGTTGGAATTTTCAAATATGAAATTCATTGGTATTCTTGATAACTTTTTTATATTTTATATAGCTTTATATTCGTTATAGTTTTAGATTTTTTTTTGACGTATTGTATACTTCTTTTTTAAAGTGTTAGTTGTTGTTTTTTTTTTAACGTTTTATTTATTTTTGAGAGAGAGAGCATGAGCAGGAGAGGGCCAGAGAGAGAGGGGGACCGAGGATCTGAAGCAGGTTTTGTGCTGACAGCAGTGAACCCGAGGTGGGGCTCAGCTCACAAACCTTGAGATCATGACCTGAGCTGAAGTCAGACGTTCAACCCACTGAGCCACCCCAGTGCCCCAACATATCGTATACTTTTATATTGTGATTCTTAAAATGCAAAGCTTTAGAAAGTTAAATTTTATGTCACCTTTCTTTTTATTTAAACTGTTTGGCAGAAGGTAAAGTGTTTACTGTACTTACTGCTCTGCTCTCTTCCTTCCTTAGAATTTTCTTCCCAGCTTTTCCATTGTTATGTCACTTAGTGTGGGCTGAAGTTGGGACACAGGGAAGTGAGTGAAAATAGTTATTTTCTGATGAATGCTCATTCTGTTTACTCCTGTGTTTCCACTACAATAAGCATACACTTGGAGCTCTGTGAAGGCAGAAAAGGAAAGAAGATGGGAATTTATATTTATTCCAACTCAAAATTATAAAACCAGGATTAGCTCTTGGAGAGAACTGGAAAGAGGCTGATCCTACCTACCTTAAGTCATGTTCATATTGTTACCATGTTGTTAATAATTCTTGGCATTTTTGTGTTACTGTTTTGAGTAGAATTAGAAAGTAGTGTTGACATTCTTTTTCTTTTTTTGACATTCTTTTTTTTCTTTTAGGTTTATTACTATTATTTCTTTTAGTAATCTCTATACCCACTGTGGGGTTTGAACTGTGACCCTGAGACCAAGAGTCACATATTCTTCCGACTGAGCCAGCCAGGTGCCCCTTGACATTATTCTTAAAATTTTAAATAATGAGATATTTCAGGATGTGGTAATCTTATTAATCGATAAGGTTATAGATTTGTTACAGGTAAAAGGTGATGTGACTTCTATACCCAGTTCTTATCTCATCCCGGTCTGAGTCATGTTCTCATAAAATGTTTTGGTGTCAAAGGGCATATTGGGAACTTAATTTTTTGTAAAGATTCTCATAATACATGATTTATAATTATTAAAAAGATATAGAATGTTTATTATATTTTATAGGTATTTTGGACTTAAGTAGGATTTTATAAAAAGAATTGCACCTCTTTTTAAAAGATTTGTAACCAGTTATCACAACTGATCGTTAAAATACTGAAACCGATTGTTTTGAATATAGCTGCATTGTCCTTTCCAGCTTTCTTTCCTGGTCTTAGCACACAGTTTGTACCTTCTGAGTGCTCAATGTTAAGTTCTTTACTGTTGGGAACCTGGTCTTGATCATTTTTTGAGGCTTCATGTGTCTTATTCGTTACATTTGTTGATATAAATATTTGTGGCTTTAAACTCAGCAGCGAGGGGAATAGATCTGAACAGCCAGACTATCAGTCATTTTGTTTTAGCATCTTGGTTGGCTGAAAAGAATCTGTGAGGGTTTTCAAATGTGGTCCCCAAATTCTTTGACATTCCTTCCATTGTTAGATGGGGTCTCTGTCATTGTGTGGTGTGACAGTGTGGTGGAAGTAATGCTATGTGACTCCCAAGGCTAAGTTAAGTCATAAAAGGCCATGCAGCTTCTGCCTGGTTCCCTTGGAATGTTTGCTCTCAGGATACTCCTGTTGGGAAGTCAGCCACCATACTGTGAGAAGGCCAAGCCACATGGAGAGGCTATGGATAGATGCCATGGTTGACAGCCCTAGCTGAGAGCCCAGGTGGTAGACATGTGGCTGAAGGAGCCAGTTGATCTGGCCTCACCCATTTGAGTTCCTGTTCAGGCCCTGGTCATTGTGAAGCAAAAGCAAGACTGTTGTGCTGTGTCCGAATTCCTTACCCACTGAACTTGTGCGCAAAATATAATAGTCGTTGTCTTGTGCCATCAAGTTTTAGGGTGATTCGTAACTCCGCAATAGTTAACTGGAACAGGATCATAATAGATTTTCTTTTTTTGTGTAATTTCGATGACAGTTTAAGGTCAATATCAAAGTTTATGACTGTTTACTAAAAATATTTAATGAACTATTAGTTTTCTTTGAGTAAACCTTGTTTTCTTTTGATACATTGACTTACACTGAATATTTTCCTCTTACTTAATTTTTGGCCACAGTGAGCACAAGTTGGGAAAAATACCCTCTTTATTATTCTGACGTGAAATCCATCGATAGTATAACTTATAATGTAAACAAAACGAACAATATTATGTTCTAACTGATATATAAAGTAAAAAACGTAAAATAATAGACTATAATAATGGAATATGTAATGTAATAAGATCATACGTACTGTATTTCAGTCTGTGTAAATAGTGGGGCATGACTGTAGTGGAAGACCGTGGAATTATGAAATGTCTGCATGCATGCATGGTATTGCTAGCAATGCAGCAGTTATAAATTAGACTGAAATGTTATATTAGGAACTCTGGAGACTTTTCAGAATGGTGCTCTTGGTAAGTTCTGAACACCACAAAATCGTCTCTGTTTTTATATGATGACTGCATTCCTGGAAAATCCAGTTATATTAAAACTGCATCCAAAATACTTCTTTCTCATCCATAAACTGGAGTTCGCCCTAGTTTCCAGTAACAGAGTCATGTCTTTCACCTATATAAACGTTCAGAGGGACATTGAAAATCGTGTAAATCAGTGCTCTGGTACTGGACTGCCTTTTGCTATATACTGCGTATCTATCAGGTGTCTAACGTTCTTGTTGTAATAGTTTCAGATGTACAACATAGTGATTTGACAGTTCTGTTATATAGCATCGTGCTATGCTTTCCTTGATAAGTGTGGCTCCTATCTGTCATCATACAACACTGTTACAGTATTACTGACTATATGCGCTATGCTGTACTTTTCAGCCTCATGGCTTTTTAATTTTATAACTGGAGAATTGTACCTCTTAATCCCCTTCACCTATTTTGCCCTTCTTCCCCTACTGGCAACCCACCAGTTCTTGGCATTTATGAGTTTGTTTTTTTGTTTGGTCATTTATTTGTTTTGTTTTTTAGATTCCACATATGAGTGAAATTGTACTGTATTTATCTCTCACTCAGTATTATACCCTGTAGGGGTTGTGAGTTCAGGCCTCATGATGGGCATAGAGCTTACTTAAAAAAAATACTTAATGGGGTGCCTGGGTGGCTCAGTCGGTTAAGCGTCTGACTTGGGCTCAGGTCACGATCTTACTGTCCATCATTTCGAGCCCCACGTGGGGCTCTGTGCTGACTGCTCAGAACCTGGATCCTGTTTCAGATTCTGTGTCTCCCTCTCCCTCTGACCCTCCCCCATTCATGCTCTGTCTCTCCCCGTCTCAAAAATAAATAAAAAAACGTTAAAAAAAATTTTTTTTTTAAATACTTAATTTTTCCTTAATTCCCGAAAATTAGAGATTAAAGTTTCAAGTAATAAAAAAGTTAAAATTATTTGTACTATGCTAAGATTGATACTGCCTTGACCTGGAATTTAAGGGAGAATTTGGGAATACCTAGCAAAATTAAAACTCAGTATTTCCATTACTGGATACTAATCATAGGCAAGTACTCAAGGAAATGTGCCTTTGTAATAGCAAAAAGTGAGAGATACCTAAGTGTCCAGCAATAGGGTACTAAACTAAACAAACTTTGTTTACTGCACATATTCTGGAATCCCTTCAGCCATTCAAATGAAAACATACACATGTCAACATAGACAGATGGCACAATATATAGTTGAACTAATAATGATAAGAATACGTAAGTTTTAACCCCAGGTTTGAAACATTAGTGAAAAGGCGAAATTTATAGATATTTGTGTGTGAATTTTTTTTTTTTAATTTTTTTTCAACGTTTTATTTATTTTTGGGACAGAGAGAGACAGAGCATGAACGGGGGAGGGGCAGAGAGAGAGGGAGACACAGAATTGGAAACAGGCTCCAGGCTCTGAGCCATCAGCCCAGAGCCCGACGCGGGGCTCGAACTCACGGACCGCGAGATCATGACCTGGCTGAAGTCGGACACTTAACCGACTGCGCCACCCAGGCGCCCCTCATGTGTGAATTTCTACATACATATATATTTATGTGTATAAGTGTTGATCCTACGTAACACATACAGTTATAAATGAAGAATCAGAATAAGAACATGTTTTGGGGAAGTTAAAAATGCCTGTTGAAATAAAAGAATAACTAGAAGGACTGAATGGTAAAGACACTGATGGATTTAAATAATGAGAATAAATGAAAGGGGGCACCTGAGCAGCTTAGTCTGTTGAGCATCGGACTCTTGAGGTCCGTCAGGTTATGATCTCACGGTTTCTGGGATTGAGCCCCACGTCAGTCTCCGTGCTGATAGCACAGAGCCTGCTTGGGGTTCTCTCTTCTCTCTCTCCTCTCTCTCTGCCCCTCTTCTTGCATGCACACTCTCTCTCTCTCTTTCTACATAAATAATAAACATTAAAAATCAAAATAAATGAAAGGAAAGAAAATAAATGAAAAGGAGAAATTATTAAAAAGAATTACATTTCCCCAGAATTAAAGGACAGTCTTTAGATTGAATGAAAAAAAAAAGTTGCAGATACTTCATTTCAGAACACCAAAGAAAAACTGAGGATCCTGTAAAGTTTAAGAAAAAGTTAAAAAAAGGTGCCCAACCTTCGTTGCCAAACGGCCAATCTTTTGATTTTGGCTCAGGTCATGATCTCGTGGTTTGGGAGATCAAGTCCCACGTTGGGCTCTGCTCTCACAGTACGGAACCTGCTTGGGATTCTTTCTTTCTCTCTGCCCCTTTCCTACACTTGCGCATATGTGTGCATGCACTTTCAAAATAAATATTAAAAAAAAGAAAGTTACCAATAAAAGAATGAGGATTATATATATTTTTTTTTAATTTTTTTTTTCAACGTTTATTTATTTTTGGGACAGAGAGAGACAGAGCTTGAACGGGGGAGGGGCAGAGAGAGAGGGAGACACAGAATCTGAAACAGGCTCCAGGCTCTGAGCCATCAGCCCAGAGCCCGACGCGGGGCTCGAACTCCCGGACCGCGAGATCGTGACCTGGCTGAAGTCGGACGCTTAACCGACTGCGCCACCCAGGCGCCCCGAGGATTATATTTCTTAATAGAAGAGCAAATTATTTAAAGTTGAGAATTCAATAACAGTATGAGTGATCCAATAAAGGTATTTTTTAGTATACAAATATCTAATTTAGGAATAAAAGTTTGTATTTATCAGATCATTAGACACAGAGCAGTTGGGTGCAGCCGCATGGGTGGCTCAGTCAGTTGAGTCTTGATTCTTGGTTTTGGCTCAGGTCACGATCTCATGGTTCATTAGTTTGAGCCCCACATTAAGCTTTGCACTGACAATGTGGAGTCTGCTTGGGATTCTCTCTCCCTCTCTCTCATCCCCTCCCCTGCTTGCACACTCTCTCTCAAGATAAATAAACATTAAAAAAAAAAAAACAGGAGGGGGCGCCTGGGTGGTTCAGTCGGTTGGGCATCTGACTCTTGATTTCGGCTCAGGTCATGATCTCACAGCTTGTGAGTCTGAGCACCACATCTGGCTCCACGCTGACAGTGTG